>NC_133023.1:56250452-61250452 GCF_048564905.1 Vicugna pacos
TTTTCTGTGGTGGCAGCAGGACCCGGGCGATTGCACACGATAGAACAACCCTGAACCGTCAGAACTGACTGAGTCACTGTGGGGTTTGAGGGCATGGGAACTTTCTCATCACTGGCTGGGAAGCATCCCAAGATGGCTGAGAAACAGACACACAGACATGTGCCTCGCCAGCTTGCAAAGTCTAGCCCTCTGCCCCTAGACAGGATTAGTGCCAGCAAGGGAAAGGGACAGAGACTTAGGAAAAGCCTGCTGTACAGCTGGTGCCTTGACCAAGGGGGTCATTGTCACCACTCTTGGGAACCATCTCCTGGGGGGCTAGGGTGCTTGTAGGCAGGACGCAGATGAGCTGTGCCTCACCATTGCAGGTGGCCATCCAAGAGGGACCGGAGGAGGCAGAGACCAAGGGGGAAGACATAATTGCTGAGGGGGTAGGGTACATGGGGATGATGAGAAGAACTTCTCGGCCCATTGTTGAGAGACAGAAGTGACAAGGGCGACCAATTCAAGGACCAGGACTCAACAAGATCTCTTTCTCTGGCTTTGACTTCCAGCCCACAGAGCCAACAGAAATCAGTGAAGCAGTAGGAGAGAGAGGTTCAGCAAAGTCATACAGTGGCCAGTGAATCCCCAAACCTGTCAAGCCTGAAGACAATCCCTAGGCCCCTGACCTTCTAGTAACAGGAACAGGGGATGCTCTCCACGTCCTTTCTCCATGGGGTCCCCACCTCGTTTCTTTCAGTTCCTGGTCACATCTGCAATCAAAAGTTTTCTGACTACTAGGTGCTGTGACGGAGGCAAAAATGAAGAGCCCTGGGGAGCACCAGTGGAGGGAGAGAGAGGTCCCTTTCTTGTGGGAGGAAGTGTTATTCACTTCATTCACTCAGTGATTCAACAGGTATTTATGAAGGGCCTACCTTGTACCAGGCATTCTTCTTGGCAGAGGGTCCCTGCATCCAAGGAACATATTTTCTAGTGGGGAAGACAAACAATAAACATGGCAGAAAATATAAAAGCACTTAAAGGTTGCTACAAATGCCCTCAGGGAAAGAAGCCGGAGCACTGGGTCCCTATGTATGACCCAGAACCCAAGAGAAGTGGCAAAGGTCAAAGATGGCCTTTCTGAAGACAATGTTAAGTGGCCAGTCCTGCTAGGAGACAGGGGGAAAACCTGCCCAGCAGGGAGAACTGCAGTTCCTCTGGACTTGCGGCAGAAAAGAGCAGCACGGCACCACCGGAGAGGCAGAAAAGATGCCAGTGTGGCTGGAGCCCAGTGAGAGAGGGGAGGGAACGAACAAAGGACAGTGCAGTGGTAGGAAGGAGCCATGATGAAGAGTTTGGTTTTCACTCAAAGTGCTCTAGGGATCCAGAGAGAGGAGTGAATCAAGGGAGGGCCATGAACGAAGTCCATTCAGTAATTTCTCTCTGGCTCGGCTGCTCTCCGTGGAAAATACTGCAAGTGAGCAGGGCACAAAGGAAAACAGGGGAGACCAATTCGGACCCTCTTGCTGCAGCCCAGTTGGGAGATGGTGGTGGCTTGGCCCAGACTGGCAGCATGAATTTGGAGACTAGCGTGTAGGTTCACATGATATTTTGGAAAGAGAACAGACATCACCTGCTGGTGGACTGAAGGCAGTTGGTGAACAAACTTAAGAAATGAATGATTACTATGAGAGCATTTTCTTGCAAGTCTTGATCATGGAGGTGTTATGTATGGTCATAGGCAATACGGGGAGTGGATGAGGTAGATTTGGAGAAGGGAGAAAGACACTTGGGGATGTGTGTCAAGAGCTCCTATGTGCACATGTTAAGTGTCCGAAGTCTGGGGAAGTCTCGTCTCCATGTAGGCTGCAGAAACAGAATTATCGAGAAGACAGGGCACACAAGCAGTGTTTAAAGCCATGAGACTGGGCAGAATCACCTAGAGAGAGTGTAGTCGGGAGAAGGAGGGGCAGGGCTATTCCCTGGGATATGCCAACATGTAGAAATTGGATTTAGAATGATAAGCCAGCAGAAGAGATTACAAAGGACTGGACGGTGAACAGACCGGCCCTAAACCTGACTTCTCTCCAAGAACCTTGCATGGCCCAGGCTCAAGGTCCTCACTCAGGTCGTGCTTTCAGTGGTCCTGGCTGTATTTGCTTGGGAGTTGGTTTAAAATGGGACAACAAGGACTTTGTGTGCTAGAGTTTAGATTTCTCTTTCTGTTCATTTCAAGGTGGAGCTTTAAAAAGAAATAAGGTCAGACTCAGACACACTTCAAGAGTGTCTGAAGCCAGCATTGCTCTTCCATTTCATATGACCCACCGCCTTCTTTCTATCTGGAGGGAGTAATAGAAAGGAATGGGGATGTGGTCAGAGAGCAGGGGAAAAGAATAGAAAATAACAAAATAACAGAAGAAGGTAGGGGATGGGGAGAGGAGGTTCCACTGGGGAGAGGGACAGATCAACTCTATATGCAAAAAAAAAAAAAAAACAAAACCCATGACTCAAAACACTGAAAACAGGGATTTATGTGAAGAATTCTCTTCCCATGAATTCTCGCTGACATAGCTATGGGAAGGATGCTCCGGGATACAGGGAATGAAAGCGTACCTGTATTTTGTAGTAGGGAAATTGTTTTTGTCAATTGACAAAAAAAAAAAAGCGCAAAACAACAACAACAAAAAAACTGCCCCTAAATCCCCCCGAATGAAAATGATTATGAGATACAGGCCAACAAAAAGGTAGTCTTAGGCTTTTATTTAGGAAGAATTGGAAAGTGTTTGGATGTGCCCCTGTTATTTAACCAATAAGAACAATGATTATTACACTGTCTTGAATAAATGCAACACATTTAGCAAACGGTCCTTTGGATCCTTATAAAGTGAAGAGTTAAGGGAGACAGAGATGTAGGGCAGTGAAGGAATGAGAGTCGAGTCTATAGGAATAAAAGCCCCAGGACATCAGGACATACACACGAGCATGTTTATCACAGAAGGATTCACATTGGGCAAACTAGGATACAAAGCAAGCACTCATCATTTGGGGGAATGGCTGAAGACATTATGGTGTAGGCATTCCGTGGATGATTATGCAACCATCAACAAGCATGAGTTATGTGTACAGGGGCTGATCTAGGGGGACCTCCAAAACATGCTGTTATTAAGCAAGAGAAGTAAATTGCAGAGAAGGGAACAGTTTATGGTCCCACTTGTGTGTTGGGGGCAGGGGCCACGGGGTGGGGAGATAAGAGGTTGTGATCTCATACTTAAATTGTCTGCCTGTTTGACATCTCCACCTGGACGTCTCATAGGCATTTCATCCTTAAATGGCAAAAAATGGAAGTCCTGAGCTTCTTTTATCTCCTGCCCTCTACTCTCCCTAATTTTGCTCCTCCCACAGAAGCCTTCCCCTTCTCGATGCATAGCACCACTGGCCACTTGGGTATTCAAGTGAAACAGAAATGGAGAAGCACCTTTATTTTCTTTCTCTCCCACTCCCACATCTTCCTCTGGCCACTGTCTCATCCTTCAGCCATTCCTATCACCTCTACCTCCCAACACCACTTGAACCTCTCCACCTTTGCTGGAGTCCACCATATCCCTCTCATGGGTTCCTGCCATAGCCTCCTGAGAGATTGCCCACTTTCACCAGCCTTCCTTCTCCATCAATAGCCAGACTGCTCTTTCCGAAAAATGAGCAGCGCCTTTGCCTCCCCTACTCAAAACCCCAGAAGGACTTCCCACTTCACTTTGACTAACGTGCAAACTCCTCAACATGACTTAAATATAAGGAGCTGCGTGACCTGGCCCTTGCCAAACTCCCCCATTCTCACGTCTCGCTACCCTGGTCCTCATGGGCCTTCTTAGAAGACCCTGACTACTCTAGGATCCGAGCTTGATCCTTCCTGAGGGCTTCCGCTTACCTGAAACTATCTTTTCCCATCCTTTAAAAATCATGAACAGGTTTTTAAACATCCCAAAAATTACAGCAAGTCACAGAACATGCACCCAAGTACACGTCAGGCAGCATGAAAAAAAAAATAATAAAACATTTGTCCTATTTTTGTTTCAGACAAAAATTTAGATTTTTAGGGTGATTAAAAAATACAAAATACAGCTACCATCCCCTTTGGAACTTCACCCCCACCCAATCTCATTCTCACAGCCGAATAGGGCACGCACCTAGGTTGCTTCTGGGTGTGATTAAAGGCAGGAGACAAGCAAGTCCTCAGTTTCTCTCTCTAATTTATTTTTCTCTCTCTGACTCTTTCCTCTGGCTCCTTTCATGAGAATGAGAGTCTCTTTGACCCTTCGCTACTTGTCTCTCAGAAACAGACAGGGTCCACAAAAGGGAACATAATTGGTGATATCAGGATGGTCGTGAGAGATGAAGAAGCCTATACTCCTAGCAGTTCTTGTATCTTCCTGAATTCCTGGGCCGAAATTCCTCAAAGAACATGGGCCTTGGAGGCAAACTGCCTTGTAGGCAGAGTTCCAGACAAAACGCTTAACCATTCTGAGCCTTGGTATGTGCTTTGAGTTTCAGAAACTTCAGAAACTCTAATTAAGAGTCTTAGGGATTTTTTTTTTTATAACAAGTAGTTTTGCCCCAACCCTCCTTAGGAACCAAGAACAAAGGGCTGTCTCCACTGACGGTTTTTACGTAGAATTTCACATATTTTGTTCTTCCTGGCAATCAACACTTTCTCCAATGTATGCTTAAGATTTTAACGCCTTTATTTTTCATAATCGTAGGCTGTTTACAGACGTGATCTTATAAAAATACACCTGTACATACACTCCCAGGCCATGACTTACTAGCTGTGCTTACCTTGGTCAAGTCGCTTGCCCTTTTTTGTTTGTTTCTTTAGCTTTGGAGTCCTCATCTGTACAAAGGGATGGATATTTGTAAGGATGAACAAAGTGATAATGTATGGAAAATGTTTTTCACAGTGCCTGGCATGCATCAAGGCCCAACTCCTTATTAATGTCATTTCCCTCTGTCCTGAGGATATCCTCGTTCAACTGGTTTTTGAAGGCCCAGTGTCTTTGCTTTCTGGTGCCCAAGGAAGCTTGGCATTTTCTCTCTGACCAAGAGCAAGGTGGTTCAGTTCAGAGGGAGTCTGATCCTCTGGGTTACATCTCAGGTGATGGCTGGATTTCACTCCAGGCAGCTGCCTGACTGTCTGGCCTGAACTCACTTAGCTTACACCTCCTTTCAGGTTTTCCTTAGTTCTCCTGACCTCAGGACTTTTGAATGACCCACTTACTTATCTTCCCTGAGGTCCAAGGACCTTGCAAGTCAACACATGAAAGCATGCCATTTTCTGTGCTCAAGAAAACTACCCAGAAGATTTGATAATACTGTGTCAATGGAATAGGGTGTTGAGTCGGAAGTTGAATTTTCCCTCAACTGCTGTTCGTCCCTCCAAAATGGCACCCTTTTTGTCTACCATTTTGGAGATAAATTACTGTAAGGCAATACACCCCTCTAACCACTTTGCTGTAGAGTCCTGAATGCATTTTGATGTCTCCAGAACACTACTACCAACATTCACGATTGTGCTATGGCACATTCATGGGTTATTGGCATGTGAGTGGCTGAGCTTCATTACCATGAGTTGCTGAGCAATTTAAGCTCTCAATGTGTATAGCAGATGTAAAATGAAGTCTCCTTCCATATGGTAAATTCTTGCGAAAGTCGTGGTGATCAGCTTTGGGACCTCCTCCCATACACACCATCTTTTAGAAACCATTCCCCAAATTAAAAATTGTTCTTACTGAGGAGAAGTCACGCACTTGGTAAATGAAATAGTGATGACCAGAAGGTACAAAGCCCTTTATGATAAAGAGCAAAAGTCCCCATCACTTCCCACTCCCCAGTTGTGCTTCCCAGGGTAGAACACTTTCATAATTCCTGCTTGCATTGTTTTGGCAGCAACCTTCTTACATTTAAATAAAGTACTTAATCTGATATTTCAATAACTGATGAACTTCAGACCTCATCAAGTGACCACACTCTGCTTAGAGGAGAGAATTTAATTCACTTGCTGTGTCTTCAATCTGCCCTTAGTTTCTTTCGCTCTGATTTCATACCATCTTCTGATTTTTAGTTCCTTTATTGGTGACCCTAGTAAATCTAAATAATACACTTAACCTTCAGTTTCTTGTATACACCTTAGCCAGTTTAGCTTTTCTTTTTTTCTCCTGTAAAATGAGAGTATTACCGTGCTTTCTTCCCTTCCTTCAACCTCTCTTCCTTATTCCTACAGCCTCTTCTTATGGAACTCATAATCATTTACATCCCCACTTTTGGAAACCTAAACAAATTTTCTGCCTTAAAAAGTGATGTCTCTAATAATGCTGATCACACATTTCTTCACTGAGTGTAGGCCAAGGCACAGAAGGAGATTAATCCCAGTATCAGGTTCAAATCCTCTATCTTTATTCCATTAATTTCTGAGAGGTCCGCCACATTTGAGCTTGATTTATGTTTGATCTCTGCATCAAACTCCCTCCCTCAGTCTCTGTCTCCGTCTCTGTCTCTGTCCCTGTCCCTCTCTCTCTCTCTCTCTCTCTCACACACACACACATACAAACTTAAATGGGTTCCAGGCAACTGATCGTTAAACAATTTACTCCTACAACAACTTACAGAATGGGTGTTTCTATAATCTCCATTTTACACCTGGGAAAACTCTTGTAGCAAGTACTTAAGTAATAAGAAAGTTCTCATATACTGTAAGTGGCAGAGCCTGGAATTTGATTCTAAGAAAGGCAGTCTCATTCCAGAGTTGGTCATGGTGACCATTATGTTATTCTACAATAAGCTCCTCTCTTTCAGTTTATCAGAACATATAACTATTGCCAAATTAACCCTGCTGGTAAAAAACGGACGAACAGCTCACAGATGTATGAATAATGCTCAACAATCAATCACGTTACTTTCCCAACCCCCACCAATCCCAGACTTTGGGGGTTACAGATAACAAAATTATCTGTTTGATTTTTTTTTTGTACTTTTCTCAAGTTCACACATATCTATAAAAACAAACTGACACTTTCCCGAATTTACATTTTTCTGTGACTTTCTACATTCACAGAACAGGTTAACACACGGAGATTAGATTAATTCCGTTTTATTAAAATCTGCATTGGGAACACAGTGGAATTTATGCAACAATGCCCTGATTGTTTCAGATATTTTATTTTAATTTTTGCACACAGGAAGGCAAAAGTCATTCTTACCTTTGCTCCCCTTTTTGTAATGTGTCTTTGTTTTTTCTCAGCCTGCTTTTGAGAATGTCTCTTTATTTCTGTTTTTAAAGCAATTAATTTATGGTATGCCTAGTGAGCCTTTCATTCTGTTTCCTGCTTGGAATACTTAGACTTTCTTGGAGCTGTGAGTTTATGGTTTTGCCTCATCTTTAGAACATTTTCTATCATTCTATCCTCAAATATTTTTCTGTCCCTTTCTCACTCTCTCTTTTCAGTGACACCAATTACATGTACGTTTGGTGACTTGATATTGTCCTATACGTCCATGAGGCTCTTTCTGTTCTTGTTAGATTTTTTAAAAAGATTTTTTTTGAGATATAGCTGGCATACAACAGAATGCGTGTGTTTAAAGTACACAATTTGGTATGTTTTGACACATGGCCCATGAAATTATCTCCACAGTGAAGATAAGACACATTTCCTCATACCCCTTGCAACCCTTCCCCCAGATTCTCCCTGACGCTTTTCTCCCCATCACCAGGAACAAACACTATTAGACTACTTTGCATTTTCTAGAATTGTGCACAACTTATGATTGTCTCACACACACACACACACACACACACAAACACGCACGCACACACACACACACACAATGATATGAACTTTTTGGGGTCTGGCTTCTTTCAATCAGAGTAAGTATTCTGAGGGTCATCCATACATCAATAGCTCATTACTACTCATTGCAGAGTAGTATTCCATCGTGGAGATGTACAGCAGATTATTTATCCCTTCACCTGCCAACAGACATTTGGAATGTGTCTAATTTTTGGCTGTTGCAAGGAAAAAAAAAGGTGCTTTGGGCATCTATGTACAAGTTTCGTGTGGATGTATACTTTCATTTGGCTTGAGTAAATACCTAGGAATGGAAAGGCTGAGTTATATGGTAGATATATTTAACTTTTTACTAAAGACAAAAATAGTTTTACTAAGTGGTTGAACAGTTTACACTCCCATCAGCGGTATACGATGGCTCCAGTTCCCTCAAATCCTACCTCACACTTGCTATGAAGAACCATTTTAAATTTTAGCCATTCTCATAGATCTGTAGTGCTATCAAATTGTTGGGAGTTTGTTGTTGTTCTTGTTGTTGTTGTATATGTCTAATGACTTGGGGATGTTGGACACATGTTCATGTTCTTATTTCCCATCCATGTATGAATGGTGAAGTAACTGTTCTAAGTCTTTTGCCCATTTTTGACTAGGTTGTTTGTATTCTTAAAATTGGGTTTTGAAAGTTTTCTCTATAGATTCTGAATAACAGCCCTTAATCAGATTTATTTATGTTGTTTCAGAGAAAACTTGGCCCAACACAAGGTCAGACTAGGTTTTCAAATGTCTTCTTCTAAATTTTTCTTAAGCTTACCTTTAGGTCTGTCATCCATTCATTTTGAGTCAATTTTTGCCTATACATAGTAAGAAATACTGAGCAATGCTCATATCTGAGGGATAGGAATATCCAATTGTGCTAGCACCTCTTCTCAAAAAGACTGTCCTTTCTACACTGAATTGCCTTTCTATGTATGTCAAAAACTAGTTGTGCTTATATGGGTGCTTATTTCTGCATTATCTATTCTGTTCCTGTGGTCCATTTGTCTATCTTTGTGCCAATATCACAGTGCCTTGATGACTGTTGCTTTATAATACGTCTTGAAATAAGGTAGAGGTAACTCCCCAAATTTATTTCTTCTGTCTTAATGTTATATTGACTGTTTTAGGTCTCTGCAATCCCATATGAACGTTAGAATATTCTTGTCAATGTCTACCCCAAAAATCCCCTCTGGAATTCTGAATGGGAGTGTGTTGATTCTATAGGTCAATCTGGGAAGAACTGACATGTTAACTACTTTGCATCTTCTGACCAGTGAGCATGGAGTATCTCTCCATTTATTTGTCTCCTTTAATTTCTCTCAACAGCGGTTTCAGGGTATATAGCTTGAAAGTATTATTCCCTATGGATTTCACATTTGCTGATGCAGTTGTAAATTTATTTGTATTTCTCATTGTACAGGTATATATGAATACAATTGAGTTTTGTATCTTGGTACTGTGTTATAACCTGCAACCTGGTTAAACTGACTTGTTATTCCAGTTGCTTTTTTTGGTGGATTTCTTAAGATTTTCTGTATGTAAGACCATGACATCTTCAAAGAGAGACCCTTTTCCTTATCCCTTTCTAATCTGGGTGCCTTTTATTTATTTCCTGCTTTTCTTCCTTCCCCCTCTCCCCACCCCCCACCTTTTTGCCTTGGCTAGACCCTCCACAGAAGTGGTGAGTGTGGACATCCATGCCTTGTGCCTGATGTCAGGGGGAAATAATTCAGTCTTTCACCATTAAGTATGATGTTAGCTGTCAGATGTTGGTAAGTGTCCATCCTCTGGTTGAATAAATTCCCTTCTCTTCCCAGTTTGATGAGAGCTTGTATCATGAAGCGGTATTGGACTTTTTAAAATACTTTGTTAAGATGATGATATGTTTTTTTTTTCCGTCTGGTTTTAGTTTGATAGCATGGTGAAATACATTGTCTGATTTTTGAAAGTCAGGTGAACCTTATATTCCAAACCCCATGTGGTCATGATGTATTAATTTTTAAATATATTTTGGATTTGGTTTGCTGAAGTACTGTTTAGCAATTTTCTATCTAGTTCACGAGTGATGTTGGTCTACACTATCCTTCTTTGTAATGTCTTTTTCTGATTTTGGTGTCAGAGTGATGCTGGCATCACAGAATGAGCATGAAAATTAACTTAAAATTAATATGAAGTTATCTGACAAAGCTTCTGTTAAAGTAGTATTATATTTTCCTTGAGGGTTTGGTACCTTTCACCAACAGACCTATATGGAGTTTTCTTCACGGGAATATTTTTACTTATAAATTCAACTTCCCTGGTAGATAAAAGACTATTCAGGTTATCTATTTCTCACTGAATGAACTTTTGTAGTTTGAGTATTTCAAGAGATTTGTTCATTTCATCTAAGCTGTCAAATTTATTGGCATACAGCTGCTGGTAATATTTCTGCATTATCACTTCAATATCTACAGACCCTGTCATGATGCCATCTGCCTCATTGTGAGGTTGGCATTTTGTGTCTTCTCTCTCTTTTCATGAACAGTTAACCTAGAGGAGTATCAGGTACATTGATCTTCTAAAATCAAATAGCTTTTGTTTCATTTTGTTTTCCCCTATTGTTTTCCTGTTTCTGTTTCACTGGTGTCTGCTCCAGTCTTTACTATTTCCTTCCTTCTTTACGTTGGCTTGAATTTGGCCTTACTTTGGCTTGTCCTTTCTTAAAATGGCATCTGAGGACATTGAATTGAGACATTTCTTCTTTTCTTTATACATAAAGTGTGTTTCTTGTAGACAGCATATATTTGGGTCTTGTTTTTTATCCACCCTGACAATATGACTTTGAATTGTTGTACTTAGACCATTCACATTTAGTGTCCTTATTGATGTAGTTGAATTAATATCTACTATATTTGTAACTTTTCTATTCGTTACACTTGTTCTTTGCTTTTCCTTTCCCTCTCTTTCTGCCCTCTCTGGGTTCAGTTGAGCATTGTATATGATTCCATTTTGTCTTCTTCTTTAGCACGTCGATTACCCTAGAGTTTGCAATATATATTCATACCTAATCAAAGTCCATCTTCAAATAACAGCACACTGCTTCATGTGTAGTGCAGGGACCTTACAGCGAAATCTTCCCCATTCCTTCCTCCTGTCCCTAAGACAATACTTTCATTGACTTCACTTATCAGCATGCTATGATCATCGACTACATTGCTGCTTTATTACTTTAAACAAGCGGTTATCTTTTGGATCAGCTAAGAATAAGAACTGATTTTATTTCACTTTCATTGATTCCTTCTTCTGTGTTCTTCCTTTCACTGTGTAGATCTGAGTTTTTGACTTTTATCATTGTCCTTCTCTCTGAGGAATGTCTTTTAACATTTTGTGCACAGCGGGTGTGCTGGCGATGAAGTCCCTCAATTTGAGTTTGTCTGAGAATGTCTTTACTTTGCCTTCAATTTTGAAGGATAATTTCACTGGCTATAGATTGGGCAATTGGTGGATTTTTCTTGCAACATTTAAACTATTTCACTCCACTCTCTTCTTGTGTGTGTGGTTTCTGACCAGAAGTTCAGGGTGATTCTTATCATTGTTCCTCTATACTCATGGCATTTCCCTGCTTCCCCAAAAGCATTTACTTTTGGTTCTTTCTGAGAGTCTCCATCCTTCTGCTTGCAATACCCATCTGTTCTTGCATGTTGTCTGTTTCTTCCATTAGGTCTCTTAATATCATCATCATAACTGTTTCAAATTCCCTGTTTCTGTGTGTCTTTGAATGCATAAGCTGCTAGTGAATCTTAGGCTCAGGGGAAAGACCCTAACCCTGTGACCGACGGGTTGTGTGTCTCAGACAAGGCCTTGGCCTCTCTTCTACAGAGAGCTCAAGGGAAACACTCATACCCTGTGCAATATACAGGCACATCAGGTGGTTGTTCCTGAGAAAGCAGTAATTTTTTTTAAAAAAGGCAGAAAAGAGTGTCAACAGCAGCCATGCTGAGCTCTACACTTGTAAGAGCAGACAGCTCACCAGGACCCTTAAATCCCTCTGCTGCTGCTGCTGCTGCTGCTGCTGCTCAGGTTTCTTTCAAACACATCCTGATCCTCAGGGTTGTAGGTTGTAGGAGAAGACACACCCACGTTGTCCTGTGGCACAAATGTTGATGAAAAGTGGCCCCGAGTGCCTTATCCCCAAACCTCCTAATTGGCCAGAGCGCACCATGAGCTTACTGGTTAATTGTAAAACAGGCAGTGAATGTGGGTCCTCTTAAGTAATTAAGCACATCAACAAGCCAAAGGGCTACTCTGCACTCTGCTTCCCACCAAAGTCCAAGGCTTCTAAAGCTACTTAGGTGGCAAAGAGGGGAATTCTCCTAATCCTGATGATATGGGAACTTCTTGGAGGAGTGCGCTGTTGTAGGCTGAATCATGGTCTCCCAAGATGTACATATCCTGTTGCTGAACCATTGAATGTCACCTTGTATGGCAAAGAGTCTGCAGATGCAATTAAGTTAAGGATCTTGAGATTTGGAAACCGGTCCAGATTACCCAAGTGGGCCCTAAGTGCAGTCGCAAGCAACCTTATAAGAGGGAGCCTAGGGAGATTTCAGACAGAAGCAGAGAAGGCAGTGTGATCCCAGGAGCAGAGACAGGAGTGATGTGGATGCAAGCCAAGGAATGCCAGCAGCCACCAGAAGCTGGAAGAAGCAAGAAGAGATTGTCTGGTAGAGTCTGGGAGGATCACAACCCTGTAAACACCTTGATTTTGGCCCAGTGAAACTGATTTCAGACATCTTGCCTGCCAAACTGTGGGAAAATAAATTTCTGTTGTGGTAAGCCTTTAAGTTTCTGATCGTTTGTTACAACAGCGTCAGGAAAATAATATAGAAGCTTACCAACATGAGCTGAGTAGAGAAGATCCCCCTGAAGCACATGTTATAACCACCCCAAAATAAAATATATAAATATATATATGGGAAACAAAATGTAAACAGAGGTCTAGGATTCATTTGACTGGAAATTCAAATTCTATTAAAAGATGTAACCAATTAGCAGATGGAAAGGGTGCTAATTGACTTCTGTACCCATGTAATAGTAGCTTTGGATTAAACTTTAACTTCTATCAAGATGAGCCAATTGTCTGGCATATCTTGTGTTGCTCAAATGAATAATTTATTATGGGTCCCCTGGACTCTTGGAAATAGGTGCCCAGTGTCCATCCACCTGAACATTCATGGGCATGACTCGCAGCCTTTTCCTTGCTCCATGGGGTGTCCATAGCATGTAAAGTAGCCCGTTCTACTGTTGAAGTAAAAACTGAGCATGCCATCATGAATTGGAGTACACTGGGGGAGGGGGAGGCAAATATTAAGGAAATTGGAATAGTATAACCAGCATGTCACTATTCTAAGCAGTGCAATGAGCAGGAAACCAAAGCCATTCCTGACTGAGCAGACTCCTTTTGAAACCAACACCTGGCAGTTATTTCTCATGGGAGCACTCCCAAATCATAGGGCTTCCCCACTGACTTTAATTACTCAGCTGGCTATAAAGGTGGCCCTGTATGGCCTACAATCAATTGACTGCTCATGAAGAGGGTCTCGGGACCTAGATCTTCACTTCCCCAGGGGACACTACTACTGAGGTAAGCCCCCATTTCAGATTTTCCAGGGCCCACCTCCCACCACTGTAGAGCCCTCACCGAAAGACTTGGTATTGGCGACTCTGTGACCTGGGCTTCCCCACCTGTCTGATTTTGGGTAATATCCCTGAGGAGCTCCAGCTCTTCTATGACAGTCTATACAAAACATCCCATCCCCTTCTCCCTTGAACCCACCCCCAGGGTGCAGGGCCAGCTGCCCTATTCCCTAACATGAGGCATGTCTCCAGGACCCCAGTGACCTCTTGAGGAAACTCTCCCATCCTGGTCCATTGGTTGTCATACAATGCCTTGTATGGCCTTGATTGAGACCGGTTCCCGAATTACAGTGTTCCCCCAGAAACCCCACTCAATTTAAAGGAAGAACTCCCTTTATTTTCCGGGGTATTACCAGACATAAGATGGAAAGCAAAGAAGACTACCTTACGTCAATAATTTGCACAATGACTTGACAAATTTTTCAGTGATCACAGCTCCCACCACCCTTGGATTTCTCCTTAATGGGAGGGATGTTCTACCTAGCTCAGTGCCCTACTGGAATAACATTAACACTTCAGCCCAGACTGTTAGCCTCACCAGATGGGACCCTGCAGATCTACCCCAACTCCTTACAACTGTCAATATGGACTAAAATAAATTGAAATAGTTCTTTCAAGGATTGGGACCCATCATATAAGATAGGGGTAATTATCCCCACTGTTTCTGTTTCACAGTCCAATTTTGCCTGTTCTTAAACCTGAAAAGAATGAACAGTGCCTCACACTGGATTATCGCAAACTTAATGCCACAGTTTCACCCATTAAGGACCCTACACCTAACACAATTGATATGACTGAAGACATTCAATTCGAATTCCTAACTGTGTCATCCATAACCACTCTCCAGAAGGCCCAACATCTGTTAGGTATCTTTGGCTCCTGGAGGCAACATATTCCCCACTTGCAAACACTATTATAGCTTACTTGTGCAATTTCTCACAAAGTGGCCCACTAGGAATAGGGCCCTTGAGAACAGAAGGCTCTAGAATCAGTCCACCTCATTTAGTGCTCTCTGGAGACTCCTTGATGGTGGAAGCTCTGGCAATCACCTCCTATGCTTCTTGGCGTCTATGAATCACCCATGACAACCCCCACAAGCTCCTGGTGCAGTAGACTGCCATTTTGGCCCTACATTACATATCATTAGATCAACTTCTGCTTGCACACTGAGCCCTCCTGGGAATGGACACTCTCACAGCAGCTGGACTTTTGACCCTCTGCACCTAGCTGACCATTAGGCCCTGGCTCATGGAAGCAGCACCCCGCAAGCTTTGCATTACAACCAAGGCCTTCTTGCTGAAATGAAATTAGTACATACAGAGCAGAGCCATACCTGGCACTCTATCCTACCTGCCTATCCTACCTGCCGAAAAAGGTGGTCGCCCATGTTATCAGTTCCTTGCCAGATGCCACAGTGCTGGAGGAATTCACCTCTGTCTCAGACCCTTTGGCTACCTGAGGATCCTCTCGCGATCAACTGAGTGAGCAGCAAAGGAAGCTCATACACTTTAGGATGTCAGCGCCATCGTCAAATGTGATAGAACTTGTTGGAGGTATGCTGACTTTATCTCTTAATCAGGACATCTCTGAAAATGGATGGCACCCACAACCAACACAATTGACCAAACTCCACGAAGTTTTATTGGTTTTGGAGGACACCCTGACCAACAACTGGTCCTAATTTCACATCTTTAGAGACTCCTGGGCCACAGCCAATGGTCTACCCATTTGGTGTGGCCACTGGCAACAATTTCTCATTCAAGGGTACCCTCTTTGAGGTAAAGAATATTGAACGTTCCTTGTATTTCCGATATAAAAGATACATATTAAGGTGACAGGTATCTCTGTCCACACCAAGGGTTATTCTTCTGATGCCCAATTTAATGCCCAAGCTGATAGATTAGCACAAACTTTAGAGCCTAAGGTCAGACTTCCTTAGATGACGCTGCAAATCACACTTTCTTGCTTTTGACCCAGTGGGCCCGTGAAACTGCTCATAGAGGATTCCCTGTCCTTGAGACTTGCACTGAGAGCAAAGAGTTTATCCTTCTCCTCTGCTATGGCCCACATGCTGGTGACAGGCTAATTCACTCTCTGCAGGAAGATGTGCCATTAGAGATATAATCTCTGGGGTGCCACTCCATGGGGGAGACTTCCACTATAGTTGCTCACCAGTAGCAACGAACCACTGCCCCCTACGTCACTACCATGATGTCTTGATCACGGTGAGTATATATATACGACCTCTTACTCCACTAGACTTGCTACTTTTGAAGCAAACAGGGTCTCACTAAACACTCCTCATTCCCTTTGGAGTCCCAGATATTACTGACAGTGTTTGATGCACTCACTTTAATGTCCAAAATACACAACAAAAATACAAACTCTTGAACAAGGCATTCCATGGAACTTTCTCCTTCCCTGTTGGCCCAAGGCAGTCAGTCTTATAGTGTGTCACAAACATAAGCACAATCACAATTAAGGTGCTTAAATGTTACTGAAAGAAGAAGAAGTAGGAGGTGGAGGAGGAGGAGGCGGAGGAGGAGTTGGAGGAGGAGGTGGTGGAGGAGGAGGAGGAGAAGAGGAAGAGGAAGAGGAAGGAGAAGGAGAAGGAGAAGGAGAAGGAGAAGGAGAAGAAGAAAATGGGATGTTTTAAAAGGGTCCTTCTCCTTCCATCAGCCCTCATTATACTAAGTCACCAGCCTTGGTACCACCTACTCCATGTGAAAATGCACTGAAAGCACATCAGTTGCCATTCTTTACTCTTTGGAGTGACACCTGCCATATCAGAATTTACAAACTTCACATTAGGCTAGGCATTGCTCCTTGTTTTCTTCTCCTTTCATCTGCCTCTTGCCCTTTCTTGCCCCCATCCCAAATCAGATGAAAGCTCCGCCAAGGATGGATTGTTAGCTGTGGTCTACAGAGGACTGAATACCCTCTGGCATCTGCTAGAAATAGTCTAGCACCCTGATAATCATATCAATGATAAACCTAAGGCACAAGCATTGTCAAAGTTTTCTGGCTACTAAGGATACTTAATTAATAATGACATGATGATCTCACTCGGGAAGTAGAGCTCGCCACTCCAGCTCCAGGAGTGGGGATAGCAGAGAGAGCCAAGAAAGATTAAAATCGTTGTTACTCAAGAGCATCCTCCGCCAAGGAATGCAGGCTACCCCTAGCCACACAGACCAGGAATAGGGACATCAACTGACCCTCACTATGCCCATCCTGGTTCAGTGGCCCCAGGTGCCTCAGGCTATAGCAGCCACATGGCTCATATGCTACCATTTGGCCTTCTGTCTTTTCATAGCCTAGCTATGCCTACTTCTAGGCCTGGGACACCACAGGCCATAGAGAGGACTCCGTTTGGAAACAGGACAGCCAGCCACTGGACTGAATTGCAGCCATGCTGACTTCCACACTTACTTGACCTCTTCTATAACAGTGCCATGGCCAATCACTAGATGGGACAGAATTTTGTTCCCACCTCACTGACAACACTTTCTAAAATGTTTAACTCAGTCTCTATAGGCTATTCTAAACTCAAAAGAAGTCATACACACAGGAGGAAGAAAACATACTTGTGGTATGCCACACTCTGAAGCTTCTTGAATTAATGCCAAGCCCTCACCTCTCAAAATTCATGTCAGATCATTATTAGAAGGGCAATGGAAAGCCTCATGTGGGGACATATACAATAGGCTCCTTGAGGATTCTTATATCCCCATACGATGCCAAGATAGTGATCTCTTTTGTTGCTCATTGTGCACCTCATTATCCCACTATATTCTTCATACATTTCTGTGACTCTGTGACCGACAACATTTTACACCTTAATGTCTTGACTTTGGCCCAATGTTATTACAGTCTCAAGTGGGGGTTATGGCCTTACCCTCAACCAACTCTGGATCATCAGATGACCTCAGCTCAGCAGCTGGACTCATTCCCACTGATTACCTCAGCCCACAAATGGTCTCGTTCTGCATTGAATCTTCCATGACCCCAGGCCCTCATCTCACTCCCTATCAAATTATTCTGCACCTTATTCATACCTCTTGCTGCTCTTCCCAACTTTGATTCTTCCACAGTTCAGCACCAACCACCACAAGCTACTCTCCCTTCTGCTTTGACCTTTGCTTTTCTAGTCACACTCCCTCATATACCATTATCCCCACGTAATCTTTATGTAAGCTTCAATGAGCAAACAGTCCGTGTTTGAAAGCATTCCAGTTGTTGGGCGTGCCATAAGGGCACTGTCTCTACTGCCTTGCCATATTGCAGTCTGTCCACTTGATCTTAAGGAGAACTTCACAGTAGCACTAGCCATCCTCTGTCAATCAAAACACCTGGCCACATCTCCAAACCTAAATGATAATTGTTCTCCTGGACTTACCTTTAAAATTCTGACTGCAGCTGTTCAAAATAGCTCCTTATGATGCCATGATCAAAAGGCTTACTGGCAACATATTAACTCTTTGTTGCACATGCAAAATGCTAAATCTAAGATTTTAGCCTCTGAGTTATAATGGCTCCACTGCCCTAAATACTTTTCACTTCTGCTTTGATTTATCCTTCCACCTCAAAGTTTTCCTCTTAATTTGACTTATACCACTTGTGGTTTGGGGCTAAATATGCTCTTTGGGGCTCATGCCCCTAAACAAACCGCATCAACCTTGTTCCCACGCACGAACATGCTATATTCTTACCAGCTGAGCTTAGTCTGCTGACTGCATTAGAATCACTGGTGCCGCCTTAGGAGACGAGACCACAATATTACACAGCACCATTAAATCGTGGATGCCAATCACAAAATGCTCAAAATAATATTCAAATATATGATCCAAAGTGCCATGGCCCTGAAAGCCCTAACTGAGGGCCAAGGCTCTTTGTCAGGTATGGTGGCTGATAATCACCTAGCCTTAGGCTATCTACTGGCCAGACAACGGGGTGCTAGTTTTCTTAATGTTATTACTTGCTGCATGCATTTAAATAACACAACACAGTTATTCCAATAGCTCAATAAATAAGACAACAAGTTAAGTTCGTTAATATCACTCAGATGATTTTTAAATTGTAGTCATTTATACAGCACAGTGGAAGTACCCTTCTGAGCAGTTTTAAGTGTACGATTCAGTGGCAGTAACACAGCCATAGGATTGTGCAACCATCGCCACTACACATTTCCAGAACCTTTTCATCACCCCAAGCAGAAACTCTGTACATGTTAAACAATACCCCCCCTTTGCCCCTCACCCCAGCCCCTGGTATGTTTACTCTACTTTCTGTCCGTATGAATTTGTCTACTCTTGGTACCTCATATAACTGGAATCATTCAATATTTGTCACTTTGTACCTGGCTTATCTAATTTAGCCTAATGTTTTTAAGGTTCTTCCATGTTGTAACATGCATCAGAGCTTCCTTTTTAAGGTTAAATAATATACTATTGTATACACATAACATATTCTGTTTATCTGTTCATGTACATTTGGGCAGTTGCTATATTTTGGCTATTATGAATAATACTGCTATGAACTTTGGTGTACAAGTGTCTGAGTCCCTAATTTCAGCTCATTTGGGTATACACAGGGAAGCAGAATTGCTGTATCATATGACAATTCTATGTTTAACTTTTTGAGGAAAGGCCAAATGGCTTTTCCCAGTGGCTGCACCGCTTTACGTTCTTATAGCAGCATACAAGGGTTCCAGCTTCTCCACATCCTTCCCAGCACTTGTTATTTTCCATTTTGTGATGATCATAATTCTAATACATGTGAAGTGGTAGCTCATTGTGGTTCGATTCGCATCTCCCTAACGATTACAGAGATTATCCCTAATCATTATGTCAATAATGTTGTAACTGAACATCAATACATCATGGGGATACAATGTACAGCATGATGACTATAGATGTCTGACTTATTTCACCAAGCATATTTTCTCTGGGTCCATCCATGTTGCTGCAAATAACAGTATTTCATTCTTCTATGACTGAGTAATATTCCACTGTGTGTGTGTAATAAATATATATTTATATATTTTTAAATACATATTAATATATATTTAATATATATTTATATATACTATATATTAATATATATATTTATATATACTTATATGTATAATATATAATATATATATATTTAGTATATATATATAATATATATATATGGGCCAACAGAGAAGGAGAAAGTTCCATGGAATGCCTTGTTCAAGAGTTTGTATTTTTGTTGTGTATTTTGGACATTAAATATTATAAATATATAATATTTAATGTTTAATATACATAAATATATATATAAATATATATTTATATACATAGTTAATATATATATTATATATTTATATTTATTACATTTTCTTTATTCACTCATTTGTTGATGGACATTTAGGTTGCCTTCTTGCCCTGATTGTTGTAAATAGTGCTTGTTATGAACACTAGGGTGCATGTATTTTTTTGCAATTAGTCTATTTGCTTTTTCCAGATATATGGCCAGGATTGGAATTACTGGATGATAATGGCAGTTCTATTTTTATTTTTTTTGAGGAAGCACCATAATGTTTTTCTAAGTGGCTCCAACAATTTACATTTCCACCAACAGTGTACAAGGGTGCCCTTTTCTGCATATCCTCTCCAATATTGGTATTTGTAGACTTTTTAGGGATAGTCTTTCTGACAGGTGTGATGTGATATCTCATTGTTGTTTTGATTTGCAGTCTCTAATAATTAGTGATGCTGGGCATCTTTTCATGTGCCTGTTAGCCTTCTGTATCTCTTCTTAGGAAAAATGTTTATTCAGGCCTTCTGTCCATTTTTTTATTAGATTGTTTGTTTTTTGATATTGAGTAGTGTGAGCTATTTCTTTATTTTGAATATTAACCCCTTGTCAAGTAACATAATATGCAAATAATTTCTCCCATTTTGTATGCTGTCTTTTTGTTTTGTTGATGGTTTCCTTTGTTGTGCAAAAGCTTTTACGTTCAATTAGGTCCCTTTTGTTTATTTCTGATTTTATTTCTTTTGTCTTAGGAGACAGATCCAAAAAAAAAAATTGCTACATTTTATGTCAAAGAATGTTATGCCTAACTTCTCATCTAGGAGTTTTATGGTTTCAGGTCTTACATTTAGGTCTTTAATCCATTTTGAGTTTCTTCTTGTATATGATGTGAGGTAATATTCTAATCTCATCGTTTAACATGTAGCTGTCCAGTTTTCCCAGCACCTGTTATTGAAGACACTGTCTTTTCTCCATTGTATATTCTTGCTTCCTTTGTCGTAGATTAATTGACCATAGATGCTTGGGCTTATTTCTGGATCTCTATTCTGTTCCATTGGTCTGTGTGTCTGCTTTTGTGCCAGCATCATTTTGTTTTGATTACTGTAGCTTTGTAGTATAGTCTGAATTCTGGGAGGGTGATACCTCCAGCTGGGTTATTTTTTTCTCAAAATTGCTTTTGGAATTGTAGTCTTTTTTAGTTGCATTTGAATTTTAAGATCATTTTTTCTAGTTCTGTGAAAAGTATCATGGGTATTTATAGGAGTTAGATTAAATCTGTAGATTGCTTTGGGTGGTATGGGCTTTTTAAAAAAATTAATTCTTCCAACCCAAGTCCATGGGATATCTTTTCATTTCTTTGTATCATCTCTACTTTCCTTTATGCTTTATAGTTTTCAGAGTATAGGGTTAAATTTATTTACTTGGTTAAATTTATTCCTAGGCATTTTATTCTTTTTGATACAATTTTAAACGGGATTTTTACTTTCTGTTTCAGAAAGTTTATTATTAGTGTATAGGAAAACAACAGACTTCTGTATATTAATCTTGTATCCTGCAACTTTGCTGAATTAACTTATTAGTTCTAATAGTTTTGGGATGGAGAATTTAGGGGTTTCTATAAAGTATCATCTGCAAACAGTGACAGTTTTTACCTCTTCCTTTCTAACTTGGATGCCTTTTTTCCTCGTTTGATTCTTGTGGCTGGGAATTCCAATACTAGTTAAATAAGTGGTAATACCAGCCATGCTTGTCTTGTTCCTGAATTTAGAGGGAAGACTTTCAGCTTTTCACCACGGAATACGATATTTGTGGGTTTGTCATAAATGGGCTTTAATATATTGTTATTCATTCCCTTTATACACACTTTGATGAGAATTTTTTTAAATCATGAATGGATGTTGAATTTTGTCAAATGCTTTTTCTACGTCTGTTGAGATGACCATGTGTTTCCTATCATTCTTTTTGTTGTTGCTGTTGTTGTACAAATAACTTTTTAGATTTGGTTAATTTAATAGAATTCTGATTTTCTATCACCAGTTTATCTGAACAAGTCACATTATTCAAGAAAATTTTATGTTTCAGAGAAGTCTTTCATCTTTGTTCTCCCATCTGCCTCTAGCCCATTCTGCTGCCTCCCATTTTTGCTCTCTGACAGGCGATGTCAGGATGATCACTGGGGCAATTTGCCAGGCATCATCTTTTGTAAGCTTGGATGTCATCAGAGTTTTCTGGGACACTTCTATTAAACCTTTTCAATATCATTCATTATATAAGGACCTTACTAGGCTTTCTTTTTTTTTTTAATTGTAGTATAGTCAGTTAACTATATTGTCTTAATTTTTGGTGGACAGCATAGTGATTCAGTTTTATAAATATATATACTTATATATGTATATATAAATAAATAATCTATACAAATATATATATATACATATTTCTTTTCATGTTCTTTGTCATTATAGGCTATTACAAGGTATTGAATATAGTTCCTTTTGCTATACAGTACAACCTTGTTGTAATAGTCATTACCTACAAACTCTGAACTCCCAATTTATCCCTCCACTCCTTCTTTTCCCCACTGTTAAGCATAAGTTTGTTTTCTATGCCTGTGAGTCTGTTTCTGTTTTGTAAATAAGTTCATTTGTGTCTTCTTTTTTTTTAGAATCCACATATAAGTGATATCATGTGGTATTTTTCTTTCTCTTTCTGGCTTACTTCACTTAGTATGACAATCTCCACGTACATGTATGTTGCTGCAAATGGCATTATTTTGTTCTTTTTCATGGCTGAGTAGTATTCCATTGTATGTATATACACCATATCTTCTTTATCCAGTCATCTATCAACGGACATTTAGGTTGTTTCCATGTCTTGGCTATTGTAAATAGTGCTGCTATGAATGCTGGGGTGCAGGTATCTTTGAATTAGAGTTACTGCCAGATATATGCTCAGGAGTGGGAATGCTGGGTCATATGGTAAGTCTGTTTTTAGTTTTTTAATGAATCTCCATACTATTTTCCATAATGACTGCACCAAACTACATTCTACCAACAGTGTAGGAGAGTTCCCTTTTCTTCACATCCTCCTAAGCATTTACCATTTGTAGACTTTTTAATGATGGCCATTCTGACTGGTGTGAGGTGATACCTCATTGTAGTTTTGATTTGCATCTCTCTGATAATTAGCGATACTTAGCATTTTTCTCGTGTGCCTATTGACCATTTGTATGTCTTTATTGCAGAATTCTTTGTCTAGGTCTTCTGCCCATTTTTGGATTGGGTTGTTTGGGCCTTTGTTATTGAGTGTGTGGGCTCTTTTTATATTCTGGAAACTAAGCTCTTGTCAGTCAGATCATTTGCAAATATTTTCTCACATTCCATAGACTGTCTTTTTGTTTTGTTTATATCTTCCTTTGGTGTGCAAAGTTTTATAAGTTTAATTAGGTCCCATTTGTTTATTTTTGCTTTTATTTCTATTGCTTGGGTAGATTGCCCTAGGAGAACATTGCTAAGATGTATGTGAGATAATATTTTGCCTGTATTTTCTTCTAGGAGATTTATGGTGCCTTGTCTCATGTTTAAGTCTTTAAGCCATTTGGAGTTTATTTTTGTGTATAGTGTGAGGGAGTGTTCTAACTTCATTGATTTACATACAGCTGTCCAGCTTTCCCAATGACACTTGCCAAAGAGCCTCTCTTTTCTCCATTGTATATTCTTGCCTCCTTTGTCAAAAATTAATTGACCGTAGGTGTGTCAGTTTCTTTCTGGGCTCTCTATTCTGTTCCATTGATCCCTACATCTGTTTTTGTGTCACCAGGCTTCCTTAAACTCATCAGTTTTGTGAGGTAAAGATGACACATCCAAACATCTCTTTTGTGTCCTTGCTTCCCCACATTTAAATTTTTTTTTCATTTTTTAAAATTTATTTGGTGAAGATGAGGGAACAAAATTTCTCGCACATAATTCAGAAGACCACTCAATACTTTACATGATGTATGCCACACTACCTATATATGCATTTCATAACTATTAAACATGAAATGTTTATTTAGCATTGTATACTGTGTGTGATGCTGTAACACAAAGATACATGAGATAGTACCCCTGATTTCACAAACATTACTGAGACGCACCAGATTAGTAAATAACAATGTAGTAGGGGCAACTGAAAAGATACAGGGCAATTGGTTGGCATATGTCTAAAAAAGAGTAACATCAGCAAAGTGGCAGTCGAGGAAAATCTAAGCTTTTTCCCCCTACTGAGGCCACCAAATAATAAAAATGAAAGAAGCTGGCTGAACTAACATTGTACAAGCTCTGGAAAACTAAACTTTAAGGCAAACAAGCAAACATCCAACCAAGGAAAAAAACACTTTCAAAATGGTAGATGTTTTGTGACTTTTCCCCTAAGATGAGGAACAAGATAAGTATGCCCAATTTTGTCATTTCTGTTCATTATAGTACTGGAAGTTCTCACCAGAGCAACTTTCCCTTGCACCGCTTCAGCCTTGACACAGCAGCATTCTTGGCCTGGAAGAGGTGATAAGCCAGTTCTCAGTTCCCTTCCTTAAACCAGAGGGATCAGGGAAGACTTTATTTGCAATGTCCAAACCTATCCAAGAGTGTCTGAAAACAGTAGTCTCTGTTTTGCCTAACTCAGATTCAAAGCAGTAAAAGCAGTAGGTACTGCTCATGGAAGCTGCAGAGACATTAGACATGCAGAAGACTGGAGCCAGAGGTTATGGGTGGAGACGTACAATAGATTATGGAAGTCCCCAAAGAGAAGCTGACATGGGACTATTGAGGAAATTAGGACATTCCAAAGCAGCCATGTGTGGTGGGAAATTAAGAAAGCAATACGCATGAGCAGGCAATGTGGAGAAATTATCTGAGAAAACCTTGGGGCTGATCCCCAGGCTCAGAGAAAACCCAGCTAATTGGTGAAAAATTATTCTTACACAGAGTTGATCCTCAAAAAGCAGGAGAGGAGGCAGTTGTTTTTTTTTCAAATTCCCAGTTTTACTTAGCAAAACCCCACAATGAATACAAAGAAACAGGAAACATGACCCATTCAATAAAACAAAAAAATTAACAGAAATTATTTCTGAGGAAGCCAGACACTGGATGTACTAGACAAAATTTTTAAGCAACTGTCTTAAATATGCTCAAAGAACTAGAGGAAAACATAAAGGAAGCAAAAAACTGTATGTGAGCAATATGGAAATAGAAACTAATAGATATAAATTATGTAAAAGAACCAAGCAGAATTAATGGAGCTGAAAATAAAACTTAAACATATAAAAATCTCTCTACTAGCAGTCTTAAACAGCAGTTTTGGTAGGCAGAAGAAACAAACAGTGGTACTGAAAATAGGAAAATTGAAATAATGAAGTCTCAGGGATATAAAAAAAAGAATTAAGAAAGCAAACAGAGCCTAAGGGGATTGTGGATGCCATCTAATAAACCATCATTTACACTCTGGGAGTCTCAAAAGGAGAAGAGAGAGAGAAAAGGGCAGAGAGATTATCGGAAGAAGTAATGAACAGAGACGTCCCAAATTCAATGAAAGACACAAGTCCGCAACTCCGAGAATCTCTACGAATTCAAAGTGGGATATACCGAAAAAGATTCACACCGAGACATATTATAATCAAATTTGGGACGGGCAGGTAATTAGGTTTATCTATTTATTTGTTACTTCTGGTGGAGGTACCTGGGACTGAACCTGGGATCTCGTGTATGCTAGGCATGCACTCTACCACTGAGCTATACCCTCTCCCTATAATCAAATTTTTGAAAAGCAAAGGCAAAGAGAAATCTTCAAAGCAGCAAAAGAGAAACAACGTCACATACAAGGGATTCTCAAGAAGCTCTACTAAAAATGTAAGAAGAGGAAACTCTTCTTCACTCATATTCTATGAGATCAGTATTATTAAGATACCAGAGACTAGCACAGTATCAGAAAAAAAGAACATCGATCCAATATCTTTTATGAATATTTATGCAAATATTCAACAAAATACTAGCAAACAAATTCAGTAGCATATTAAAAGGATTATGCAACATAGACAAGTGGAATTTAATGCAAGACTGTTCAACATAAGAGTCAGTATAACACAGCACATTAACAGAATAAAGGAAAATGCACTTAATAATCTTAATTGGAGCAGACAAGGCATTTGACAAAGTGTCATTAAAAATACTCACTAAACTAGCAATATAAGGTAACTTCAACATGTGAAAGCCCTAATAAAATATGAAAAAGTCATAGCTAACATTATAGTCAATGATGAAAGACTGAAGATATTTTTCTAAGATGAGGAACAAGACAAGGAGGTCTGCTTTCACCACTTCTGTTCAGCATAGTAGTGGAAGTCCTAGACAGTGCAATGAAGCAAGAAAAAATACAAATTATTGCAATTGGAAAGGAGGTTGTAAAATTATCTCTGTTCACAGATAACATTATCTTATATATAGAAAAGATCAAGATTTCACGCAAAAAAAGTTAGAGCTAATGAGTGAACGCCACAAAGTTGAAACGTACAAAATCAATACGAAATAATCAGCTCTGTTGCCTTACACTGCCAATGATCAGTCTGAAAAGGAAATTAAGAAAATATTACATTTATAATATTGTCAAAAAGAATAAAGTGCTTAGTAATAGACTTCACTAATAAGATAAAAGCTTGTACACCAAAACCTACAAAACATTGCTGAATGAAATTAAATGAGACACTAATATAGGAAAGATATCTAGTGTTCTTGGACTGAAATTTTTAATATTATTAAGGTGTCCATACCACACAGACTGCTATACAGATTCAGTGCAATCCCTACCAAAATCCCAATGGCATTTTTAAATAAATGGTAAGAAATGATCCTAAAATTCATAGGGAATCTGAAGGAAATTCAAATAGCCAGAGAAAGAAGAATGTCTTGGAAGACTCACACTTCTGGATTTCAAAATTATTACAAACCGACAGGAATCAAAATGGTGTGGTGCTGGCGTAAAGACAAATAGACCAATGGAGTAGAATAGAGATCTCAGAAATAAACTCTCCTGTATGTGACCAAATGATCTTTGACAAGGGTGCCAAGATCATTCAATCAAGAAAGGACAATCTCTTCAAAAGTACTGCTGGGAAAACTGGATATATACGTGCGAAATAATGAGGTTGAACCTTACCTTATGCCATATACAAAATTAACTCAAAATAAATTAAACACCAAAGCTAAAAAATCTCCTGGGAGAAAACACTGGGAAAAAGCTTCATGATCCAGGGCTTAACAATGACTTCTTTGATATGACCAAAAAAAAAAATAGCACAGGCAACAAATGCAAAAATAGACAAATGTGACTCCATCGAACTTCAAACATTTTGTATATTCAAGGAAACCATCAACAGAGTGAAAAGGCAACCTACACATAGGAGAAAACATTTGCAAACCATATATCAGATAAGGAGTTAATATCCAGAATTCATAAAGTACTCCTACAACTCAGCAATTTAAGAAACTCAAATAACCAGGTTTTTTAAATGGGCAAAGGACTTGAATAAACATTTTTCACAAAATGATACACAAATAGCCAACAAGAATTCAAAAGCATGCTCAACATCACTAATTATGAGAGAAATGCATATCAATACCAAAATGAGATGTCACCTCACACCCATTAGACTGACTACTTCAAAACAAACGAAAACAGAAGGTAACTCTGATCAAGGATGGGGCGACATTGGAACCCTTGTGCACTACTGGTAGAAATGTAAAATGAAGTAACCACTAGGGTAAACAGTAAGGAGTTTCCTAAAAAATGTAAAGTAGAACTACCATATGACCCAGCAAACCAACTTCTGGGTATATATCTAAAAGAATTTAAATCAGGATCTCAAAGGGATACTTGCACACCCATGTTCATAAGAGGACTATTCACAGTAGACCAGACATGGATGAATAGACAAACAAAATGTGAGATACACACACATACAAGAATATTATGCGTCTTCAAAAAGTTATGAAATTCTGTCTCATGTTACATGTTTAGGATATTATGCTAGATGAAATAAACCAGTCACAAAAAGGTAAATATTGTATGATTTTATGTAAACTAGGTATCTAAAGTAGTGAATTCATAAAAACATAAAGTAGAATGGTGGTTATTAGAGCCTGGGATCAGGAGGAAAATGAGTGCTGTTGTTTAATTGCTACAAATTTTCAGTTTTTGCAAGATGAAACATTTATGGAGATCTCTTTACAACAATGTGAGTACACTTACTACGGGATTGTGCACTTTAAAAAGGTTAAAATGGTGTACTTTAGGTTATATTTATTTTGCCACAATAAAAAAAACAATAGTGAGAATCAAAGCAGCAAAAGTTGTTTATTTTAAGAGATCAAGAATATAGACAAGCCCTTAGCAATACTGGCTAAAAAAAAAATAAGAAGAACGATGTCGGCAATATGGCAGAATAGGACATCCTGGCCTTTGTCCACTGACAAAACAATGATTTATCAAATATACACAGAGGAAAATATCTCAGGAAGAGCTACGGCATACAATTAAGAAGCTGCAACAACCCAAGGAAGCATGAAAACGAAGAATGATTTCATAGAAAAGTTCCATAGAAAAGAACAATTTTACCTGTCATAGCATCCCCCAGGCTGGCACAGCTGGCCATCAAAAGGGATCTCAGCTGAGGATTCCCTGAAAGGGAAAAGGAGAGCAGTAGAACCTCAGCAACTCGGCTACCAAAGACCTCAGTAGACTTCACTGCCCCTTAAGACACCTGCAGCCTTTACAACTGAGGACCCCTGCAATCTTTGCTGATGCTGACCACAGATAAAGGAGCTTCCTGAAGCCCTTGTCACTGTGCACCCCAGAGGCAGAATCACCACTGTGCTGTCCCTCTCCACCTAGAATCAGAGCTGATACTGTGTTCCCAATCATATGTTGGGGTGCTGCTGCTGGGATGCCCCACCTCTGTGTACACAGAAAGGTATGAAACATTGATGAAAGAAATTAAAGACACAAATAAATGGAAAGAACTTCCATGTTCATAGATAGGAAGAATTAATATTGTTAAAATATCCATATTACATAAAGTAATCTACAGATTCTATTTTTCACCAGCGTTATTGATATAACTGACAGATAACATTGCACAAGTTCAAGGTATGCAACATGCTGATTTGATACATCTATAAATTGCAAAATGATTACTACCATAGTATTAGCTACGACTTCCATCCCATCCCGTAGTTACCCATTCTTTCTTTTGATGAAAACATTTAAGATTTACTCTCTTAGCAACATTCAAGCATATGATACAGTATTACTAGCCATAATCACCATGCTGTACATTAGATCCCCAAAACTATTTTTATGTTTTTTTATTGAGTTACAGTCATTTTACAATGTTGTGTCAATTTCCAGTGTAGAGCACAATTTTTCAGTCATACATGAACATACATATATTCATTGTCACATTTTTTTTTCGCTGTGAGCTACCACAGGAACTTGTATATATTTCCCTGTGCTATACAGTATAATCTTGTTTATCTATTCTACATATGCCTGTCAGCATCTACAAATTTTGAACTTCCAGTCTATCCCTTCCCAACCCCCTCCCCCTTGGCAACCACAAGTTTGTATTCTATGTCTGTTTCTATTCTGTATTTATGGTTTTTTTTTTTTTAGATTCCACATATGAGCGACCTCGTATGGTATTTTTCTTTCTCATTCCTGCTTACTTCACTTAGACTGACATTTTCCAGGAACATCTATGTTGCTGCAAATGGCATTATGTTGTTGGTTTTTGTGGCTGAATAGTATGCCATTGTATAAATATACCACCACTTCTTTATCCGGTCATCTGTCAGTGGACATTTAGGCTGTTTCCATGTCTTGGCTATTGTAAATAGTGCTGCTATGAGCATTGGGGTGCAGGTGTCTTTTTGAAGTAGGGTTCCTTCTGGATATATGCCCAGGAGCGGGACTCCTGGGTCATATGGGAAGTCTATTCCTAGTCTTTTGAGGAATCTCCACACTGTTTTCCACAGTGGCTGCACCAAACTGCATTCCCACCAGCAGTGTAGGTGAGTTCCCTTTTCTCCACAGCCTCTCCAGCATTTGTCATTTGTGGATTTTTGAATGACGGCCATTCTGACTGGTGTGAGGTGATACCTCATTGTAGTTTTGATTTGCATTTCTCTGATAATTAGTGATACTGAGAATTTTTTCATGTGCCTATTGATCATTTGTATGTCTTCCTTGGAGAATTGCTTGTTTAGGTCTTCTGCCCATTTTTGAATTGGGTTGTTTGTTTTTTTCTTATTAGGTCCTATGAGCTGCTTATATATTCTGGAGATCAAGCCTTTGTCAGTTTCATCGTTTGCAAAAATTTTCTCCCATTCCATAGGTTGTCGTTTTGTTTTGCTTATGATTTCCTTTGCTGTGCAGAAGCTTGTAAGTTTCATTAGGTCCCATTTGTTTATTCTTGCTATTATATCTAATGCTTGGGTAGACTGCCCTAGGAGAACATTTTTGAGGTGTATGTCAGATACTGTTTTGCCTATATTTTCTTCTAGGAGGTTTATTGTATCTTGTCATATGTTAAAGCCTTTGATCCATTTTGAGTTTATTTTTGTGTATGGTGTAAGGGAGTGCTCTAGCTCCATTGATTCACATACTGCTGTCCAGTTTTCCCAACACCATTTGCTGAAGAGACTGTCTTTATTCCATTGTATATTCTTGCCTCCTTTGTTGAAGATTACTTGACCAAAAGTGTGTGGGTTCATTTCTGGGCTCTCCATTCTGTTCCATTGGTCTATATGTCTGTTTTTGTACCAATACCATGCCGCCTTGATGACTGTAGCTCTATAGTACTGTCTGAAGTCTGGGAGAGTTATTCCTCCAGCCTCTTTCTTTTCCTTCAGTAATGCTTTGGCAATTCTAGGTCTTTTGTGGTTCCCTATAAATTTTATTATGATTTGTTCTAGTTCTGTGAAATAAGTCCTGGGTCATTTGATAAGTATTGCATTCAATCTGTAGATTGCCTTGGGCAGTGTGACCATTTTAACAATGTTGATTCTTCCAATCCAAGAGCATGGGATATCTTTCCATGTTTTTAAGCCTTTAATTTCCTTCATCAGTGGTTTATAGTTTTCTGTGTATAATTCTTTCACCTCCTTGGTTAGATTTTTTCCTAGCTATTTTACAACTTTGGGTGCTATTTTAAGGGGGATTGTTTCTTTACTTTCTTTTTCTGTTGATCCATCGTTAGCGTAAAGAAATGCGACTGATTTTTGAATGTTAATCTTGTAACCTGCTACCTTGCTGAATTCTTCGGTTACTTCTAGTAGTTTTTGTGTGACCTTTTAGGGTTTTCTGTATATAGTATCATGTCATCAGCATGTAGTGACACTTTTACCTCTTCTTTTCCAGTTTGCATCCCTTTATTTCTCTCTCTTGCCTGATTGCTGTGCCTACGACTTCCAAGACTATGTTGAATAAGAGTGGTGAGAGTGGGAAGCCTTGCCTTGTCCCAGGTTTTAGTGGGAATCTTTTGAGCTTTTCACCGTTGAGTACTATGCTGGCTGTAGGTTTGTCCTATATAGCTTTTGTTATCTTGAGATATGTTTCCTGTATACCCACTTTGGTGAGAGTTTTTATCATAAGTGGGTGTTGAATTTCATCAAATGCTTTTTCTGCATCTATTGAGATGTAGATCCTCAAAACTTTTAATCGTAGAACTGGGAATTTGTACCCCTTGAGCAATAACTCTTCCTTTCACCCAACCCCCAACCCCTGGTAACCATAACTCTACCTTTTTCTCTGAGTTTGTCCTCTGTATAGTCCACGTATTACTGATATCATAGAGTATTTGTCATTCTATATCTGATCAATTTCACTTAGAAGAATACCCTTAAGGTCCAGCCCAGTTTTGCAAGTGGTAAAATTTCCTTCTTTGTCATGGCTGAATAATATACAGACCACTTCTTCTTTAACCACCCAGCTGTTGTTGGACACACTTAGGTTGTTTCCATATCTTAGTTATTGTGAATAATGCTACAAAAAGCATGAGTGTACAGATATCTTTTGAATATTCTTTTTTTCCCTTTGGATATATACCCAAGTGGAGTTGTTGGATCATATGGTAGCTCTATATTTAATTTTTTGAGGAACCTTCATACTGTTTTCCACAGTGGTTTCTCCAATTTAATTTCCCACCAACAGTGCCCTCAAGTTCCCTTTTCTCCAAAGACTTGCAAATATTTGTCTTTCATCCTTTTGACGATAGCCATTCTAACACGTGTGAAGTGGTATCTTATTGTGGGGCTTTTTTGAGGTATAATTGACATAAAATTACATTAGTTTCAGGTGTACAGTGTGATGATTCAGTTTTTGTGCATGTTGCAAAATGATCAACCCAGTAAGTCCAGTTGAAATCCGTCACCGTACGTGATTACAAAAATTTTCTTGTGATGGGAACTTTCAGCATCCAGTCTCCTTGCTACTTTCAAATATGCAGTAGACCGTTTTAAGTATAGTCACCATGCTGTACACTACATCTCTGTGACTTATTCATTTTATAACTGTAAATTTGTACCTTTTGACCCCTTTTGCTCATTCCCCCCACCCCACATCCCTCACCTCAGGCAATCAACAATCTGCTCCCTATATACACAAGCTCGGTTTTTGCCTATTTATTTTGTGTTTTTAGTATTTTTAGATTCCACATATAAGTGAGATCATATGGTATTTACCTATTTCTGTCTGCCTTATCTCACTTAGCATAGTGCCATCAAGGTCCATCCATGTTGTTACAAGTGGCAAGATTTCATTCTTTTTTATGGCAGAACAGTATTCCATTGTATAAATGTACATACCACATTTCCTATCGTCCATGGATCCATTCATGGGTCTTAAAGTTGTTTCCACATCTTCGCTATTATAAATAATGCTACAATGAACATGGGGGAGCATGTATCATTTTGAAATTAGCATTTTGATTTTCTTCAGATAAATAACAAGAAGTGGAATTGTTAAATAATGCAGTAGTTCTATTTTTGATTTTTGAGGAATCTTTATACTGTTTCCATAGTGATTGCTCCAATTTGCATTGCCACCAACAGTACACAAGGGTTCCCTTTTCTCCACAACCTTGCCAGCACTCATTTCTTTTCTTTTTGATAATAGTCATTATAATAAGTTTGAGATGATATCTCATTGTGGTTTTGATTAGCATTTCCCTGATGATTAGTAATGTTGAATATCTTTTCATCTACCTTTGGCCACCTGTATGTCTTCTTTGGAAAAATGTGTATTCAGATATTCTGACCATTTTTTTAATGAGGGTTTTTTTTTGCCATTAAGTTGTATGAGTTTTTTGTATCTTGGATACTAGCCCCTTATAATATATGTGATTTGTAAATACTTTCTTCCATTCAGTAGGTTACCTTTTCATTTTGTTGATGATTTCCTTTGATGTACAGAAGCTTTTTAGTTTGATGTAGTTCCACTTTTTAATTTTTGCTTTTGTTGCCTTTGCTTCTGGTGTCAGATCTGAAAAATCATCACCAAGATCTATATGTCAAAGGACTTATCACCTATATTTTCTTCTAGATGTTTTATGGTTTCAGGTCTTACATACAAATCTTTAATCTATTTTGAATTGATTTTTGTGTATGATGTACGATAGTGGCCCAGCTTCATTATTTTGCATGTGGCTGCCCAGTTTTCTCAACATCATTTACTGAAGAAACTGTCTTTCCCTCATTGTATATTCTTGCCTCCTTTGTCAGAAATTAATTGGACATATAGGCATGGGTTTATTTCTGGGATCTCTATTCTGTTCCATTTGTTATATGTGTCTGTTTTATGTCAATATCATACTGTTTTGACTACTATAGCTTTGCAATACAGTTTGAAATCAGAAAGTGTGATGCCTTTAGCCTTGTTCTCTCTCAAGATTGCTTTGGCTATTCCGGGTCTTTTGTGCTTCCATGCCAATTTTAAAATTGTCTGTTCTATTTCTATTAAAATAAAAGTCATATAAATTTTGATAAGGATTGCATGAATCTGTAGATTGCTTAGGGTAGTGTGGACATTTTAACAATATTATTTCCTCCAATCCATATTTCTGTTTATTTATATCTTCTTCAGTTTCTTTAGTCAGTTTCTTGTACTTCTCAGTGTACAGATCTTTCACTTCCTTGGTTAAATTTATTCCTCAGTACTTTTGATGCAATTACAAATAAGATTATTTTCTTAATTTCTCTTTCTTGAAGTTTGTTACTATTGTATAGAAATACAACAGATTTTTGTATATTGCTTTTTGTTTAGTGATTTAATTTATTAGCTCTAACAATTTTTGGTGGAGTCTTTGGAGTTTTCTGTATGTAATATCATACCTTACTTCTTCTTTTCCATTTTGAATGCCTTTTCTTTTTCTTGCTTAATTGCCCTGGCTAGGACTTCCAATACTATGTTGAATAAATGTGGTGAGAATGGGCAGCCTTGTCTTCTTCCTGATCTTAGAGGAATACCTTTCAGTTTGTCATCGCCGTGGGCTTGTCATATATGACCTTTATTGTGTTGAGGTACTTTTCCTCTATATCTTCTTTGTTGAGAGTTTTTATTACAAATGGGTGTAAATTTTGTCATACGTTTTCTCTACATTTATTGAGATAGTCATATGATTTTTATCTTTCATTTTGTTAATGTGGTATACTACATTAACTGCTTTGCAGATGTTGAATCAGCCCTCTATTTCTGAAATAAGTCCCACTTGATCATGGTGTATGATCCTTTGAACATATTGTTGTATTCTGTTTGCTGATATTTGTTGAAAATTTTTGCATCCATGTTTATCAGGGATACTGCCTGTAAGTTTATTTTCTTGATGTGCTCTTATCTGGTTTTGGTATCAGGGTAATGCTGGCCTCATAAAATTAGTTTTAACATGGTCCCTCCCCTTCTATTTCTTGGGACTGTTTGAGAAGAACTGACATCACTCCTTCTTTGAAGGTTTGATAGAATTCACCAAATCTCACCAATGATATAGTGTGTTCCTGGGCTTTTGTTTTTCGGGAGATGTCTGATTCAATCTTCTTACTAGTAATCAGTCAGTTCAGATTTTCTGTTTTTTCATGAGTCAGTGTTGGTAGGCTGTATGTTTCTAGAAAATTTCCATTTATTCTAGGTTGTCCAAGTTGTTGGCATATAATTGTTTGCAGTAGTCTCTTAAGAGCTCTTGTGTTTCTGGTTATCAGTTGTAATATCTCCTCTTTCATTTCTGATGTTATTTAAATCCTCTCTCACTTTTACTTTGTGAGTCTAGATAAAGGTTTGTTAATTTGGATTATCTTTTCAAAAACCAGCTCTTAGTTTCAATGACCTTTTCTATTATCTTTTTAAGCTGTTTTTTATTGAGTATAGTCAGCTTACAAGGTTGTGTCAATTTTGGTGTACAGCACAATGCTTCAGTCATAAATGAATATACATATATTTGTTTTTATATTCTTTTTCACTGTAAGCTATTACAAGACATCGAATATAGTCCCCTGTGCTATATGGTATAAACTTGTTAATCTATTTTATATACACCAGTCAGCATCTGCAAGTCTCAAACTTCCAATTTATCCCTTCCCACCCCTTTCCCCTCTGGCAACCATAGTTTGTTTTCTGTGTCTGTGAGTCTGTTTCTGTTTAAAAAAATGAGTTATTTTTTTTAAATTCCATTTATGAGTGATGTCACATGGTATTTTTCTTTTTCTTTCTGGCTTACTTCACTTAGAATGACATTCTCCAGGGACATTCACGTTGCTGCAAATGACATTATTTTATTATTTTTATGGCTGAATAGTATTCCATTGTATAAATATACCACTTCTTCTTTATCCAGTCATCTGTTGATGGACATTTAGGCTGTTTCCATGTCTTGGCTATTGTAAATAGTGCTGCTATGAACATTGGGGTGCAGGTGTCTTTTTGAATTAAGGTTCCCTCTGGATATATGCATAGGAGTGGATTTGCTGGATCATATGATAAATCTATTTTTAGCTTTTTGAGGAATCTCCATAACGCTTTCCAAAACAGCTGCACCAACCTGCATTCCCACCAACAGTGTTTAAGGGTTTCCTTTTCTCCACATCCCCTCCAGCATTTATCATTTGTGGACTTTTGAATGATGGCCATTCTGACTGATGTGAGGTGATACCTCATTGTAGTTTTGATTTCATTTCTCTGATAATTAGTGATGTTGAGCATTTTCTATTATCTTTTTAACCTCTATTTTATTTGCTTCTGCTCTGATCTCTGTTGTTCCTTCCTTTTACTAACTTCCGGCTTCATTTGTTCTTCTTTTTCTAGTTCCTTGAGATGTAAAGTTAGATTGTTCATTTGAGATTTTACTTACATGTTGATGTAGGTATTTAGTGTTTTAATCTTTCTTCATAGAACTGCTTTTGCTGCATCCCATAAGTTTTGGTATTTTGTATTTATTTTTTCATTTATTTCAAGGTTTTTTTTAATTCTCTTTTGATTTCCTCTTTGATGCAATTGTTATTCAATAGTATGCTGTTTAATCTCCACATGTTTGTGAATTTTCCAGTTTCCTTCTTGTAATTGATTTCTAGTTTCATATCACTGTGGTTGGAGAAGTAGCTTGATATGATTTGAAATCAGAGCATGATATCTGTAGCTTTGTTCTTTCACAAAATTATTTTGGCTATCTGGGTGTTTTCTCATCTCACATAAATTTTAGGATGATTGCTTTTTCTACTTTTGTAAAAAATGCCATTGGTATTTTGCTAGGAATTGCATTGAATCTGCAGATTGCCTTGTGTAGTATGGCCATTTTAACAATAATAATCTTTCCAATCCATGAACATGAGATATCTTTCCACTTGTTTGTATGATATTTAGATTGTATGCAACCTTTGTAAAAATTCCAATGACTTTTTCACAGAAATAGAAAAAGCAATCATAAAATTCATATGGAGCCACCAAAGACCCAAATAAGTAAAGCAATAATGAGAAAGAAGAAAAAAGCAAGAGTCATCTCATTTCCTGATTTCAAAGTATACTACAAATCTACAGTAATCAAAACAGTATGGTATTGTCATTGAAATTAAAATGTAGACCAGGGAACAGAATAGAGATCCCCAAATACATCCATACATATACAGTCAACTAATCTTTGACAATGATGCTAGGAATTCCCAAAGGAGAAAATAGAATGAAAATAAACATATATCTTATACCATCCAAAAAAAAAAAACTAGTAATGGATCAAAGATTTAAATGTAAGATCTGAAACCATAAAACCCTTAGAAGAAAATATAGGGAAAAAGCTCATTGACAGTGCTCTTGGAAATGTTTTTTTGGTTATAACACCATAGGCCCAGACAACAAAAGCAAAAATTAAGTAGGGTGACATCAAACTAAAAAGCTTCTTTACTGTAAAGAAAACAATCAAAGAAAATAAAAATGAAACCTGTAGAATGAGAGAAAATATTTTCAAACCATATGTCTGACAGTTAATATTCAAAATATATAAAGAACTCCTACAGCTCAATTTAAAATAACATATAGTCCAATACAAAATGGGCAAATGACCTGAATAAGCATTTTCTGATGAAAACATAAAATAGCTAACAGGTATATGAAACAGTATTCAACATCACTAATTATCAGAGAAATGCAAATTAATGCACAGTGAGATATACCTCATACCTGTTAGTATGGTTATTATCAAAAAGATCATAGATAAATAATGTTATTGAAATTGTAGCATAAAGAAAACCCTTGTAAAAACACTGTTCATGGGAATTTAAATTGATTCTGCTATTATGAAGACATCATGGAATTTACTTTAAAATTAAAAATAGAGCTACTGTATGATTCAGCAATCACACTACTATGTATATATCCAAAGCAACCAAAATCAGTATTTGAAAAATGATAGGTATATATGGACATTCTTTGCCCATTAATAAATAAGGAAATCCTGCTGAGACAATATGAGTAAACCTGGAGGACCTTATGCTGGTATAAAAAGCCAGAGGCAGAAAGACAAATACTGTATGATCTCACTTATATGTGAATTTGTAAAAGTTGAACTCATAGAAGCAGAAAGTAGAATAATGGTTACTAGGGACTGGTGGATGGGGAAAACAAGGGGATATTGGCCATGGGGTACAAACTTTCACTTATAATATGAATAACTTCTGGAGCTCTAGTGTTCTTCTTTGTGATCATATTTAATAATACTGTGTTGTATACTTGAAATTTGCTGAGAGTAGCTCTTAAGTGTTTTCATAACAAACAAGGTAGCTATCTAAGATGATGGTTATGTTAATTTGCATGGTAGTGGTAATTTCACAGTGCATATGTATGTTAAATCATCACATTGTATACCATAAAATAACACCACATTATACAACTTAAATATATACATTATTTATTTATTAATCATACTTCAATAAAGTGAAAAAGTGACGATTCAACATATGCAAATCAATCAATCTGATACACTACATTAAGAGAATTATTGAAAAAATACCCATGATCATTCAACAGACGCAGAAAATTTTTTGAAAAAATTCAACATGATTTCATGATTGAAAACTCTCAACAAAATAGATATAGAAAGAACTTACCTCAACAAAATAAAGGCTCTATATGAAAAGCCAACAGCAAACATAATAATCAATGGGGAAAACCTGAAAACTTTTCCTCTAACATATGGTACTAGACAATGGTGATCACCCTTGCCACTTCTGTTCAATATAGTGTTTGAAGTACTGGCCAGAGCAAGTAGCAAAAAAAAAAAAAGAAAAAGAAAAAGAAATAAAAGACATTCACATCAGAAAGTAGGAAGTGAAATTATCTGTTTGCAGGTGACATGTTCATATATGTAGAAACACTAGACTCAATTTTTTAAAAAGTGCTAGAACTAATAAACCAATTCAGTAAAGTTGCAGGTTACATAATGCTAGTACCAAAAAACAATCTCTTTTATGTATGAACTATACAAAAAGGAAATTTAAAAAAAAAAACAGTCTCATTCACAATAGCCAGAAAAAGAATAAAATACTTAATAGGAATAAACTTAATCAAAGAGATGAAAGACTTGTACACTGAAAATTATAAAACATTAATGAAGAAAATTATAGAAGACAAAAGTAAATGGAAAGATATTCTGTATTCATAGATTGGAAAAATTAATATTGTTAATATGTCTATACTACCCAAAGTCATCTACAGTTTCTACACTATCCTTATTAAAACCCTAATTGTCTTCTTTTCAGAAATAGAAAAAAAAATTCTAAAATTCTATGGAGTAAAAGACCCTAAACAGTCAATGCAATCTTAAGCAAGAAGAAAATGCAGGAGGAATCACATTTCTTGATTTCAAAATATATCACAGAGCTGTTGCAACAAAAACCATACTGTACTGGCATAAAAACAGAAACAAAGGTCAAAGTAACAGTATACAGATCCCAGAAATAAATCCATCCAACTATAGTCAATTCATCTTTGGCAAGGCTGCCAAGAATGTACAGTGGGAAAAGGACAGTCTCTTCAATAAATGTTGTTGGAAAAAATGGATATTCACATACAGAAGAATGAAATTTGACTCATAACTCACATAATATTTTTAGACGCTCAAGACAGATTAAAAACTTAAATGTAAGATCGCAAACCATAAAATTACTAGAAGGAAACATAGGGGAAAATTTGTTGACATTCGTCTGGGCAATAATTTTTTTTTGGTTGTGACCCCAGAAGCACATGAAACAAAAGCAAAAATCGACAGGTGGGATTACATCAAACTAAAAAGCTTCTGTACCACAAAGGAAACAATCAACAGAGTGAAAAGCAACCTATAGAATGGGAGAGAATATTTGCAAGCCATATATCTGACAAGTGGCTAATATTCAAATATATAAAGAATTCATACAAGTAAATAGCAAAAATATATATAACTTGTTTAAAAAGTAAACAAAGCATCTTTCTAAAGCCTAAATGTTTGTGTCCCCCCAAAATTCATATACTGAAACCTAACCTCCAATGGGATGGTATTTGGAAGTAGAGTGCTTGAGAGTTAATTAGGTCATGAGGATGGAGCTCTCATTAATGGGATTAATTCTATTATAAAAGTGACCATAGAAATCTCCCTAGCCTCTGCCACCATGTGAGGACACTGTGAAAAGATCATGAAACAGATCATGAACGGAATCAGTCAGCGCCTTGATCTTGGATATTCCAGCCTTCAGAGCTGCGAAAAATAAATGTTTGTTGTTCGTAAGCCAACCAGTATATGGTATTTTGTTATCACAGTCTGAGCAGACTAAGATAGAATTTGATACCAGAAGTGGGATACTGCTATAACAAATATGTAAAAATGTGGATGTAGCTTTGGACTTTGGAAAAAGGGAGAAGCTGGAAGAATTTTGAGGTGTATGCTAGAAAGAGCCATCAGGGCAGAACCACTCAATGCAGGGCTGCCTGGAACTTTAGGGGTCAACCACTGTACAGTAATGTTGCAGAACCAGGACTGCCACTCCAGTGGGTCTAGAGGGTGAAACCTCTTCCTCGGTGGGCCTGGAGGACAGAACATCCAGCCAAAGAAGATTATTCTCAAGCCTTAAGATCTTATAGTTTGCCTTGTAATTTGGTCTTACTTAGAACCTGTAACCCTTTCTTTTTTCCCACTCTCCTTTTTAGAATGGGGGCATCTAGCCTATGCTTGTGTCACTATTGCATTTAGAAAGAATATAACATAATGGCTTCACAGGTTCACAGCTGGAGAGTAATTTGCCTCAATATAAATTGTACTTCGAGTCTCACCCATATCTGATTTAGATGGTATTTAGACTTTTGAGGTGATACTAGAAAGTTAAGACTTTGAGGGATGTTGGGATATAATGAATGTATCTTGTATGTGACAAGGACTTGAATTTTGGGGGATCAGGGGTGGAATATTATAGAATTACTGCATCCTGTCAAAATTAATATGTTGAAATCTAATTCTCAATTTGTAGTATTTGGAGATTGGACCTCTTTACAAGTGGTTAGGTCATGATCTTTCATGAATGGGATTAGAGAACTTATAAAGAAACCCAGAAATCTCCCCCTGCTCCTTGTGCCATGTGAAAACACAATGTGAAGACAGTCCTCTATGAACCAAGCCATCACCACTTAATTGGCTGGGGCCTTCATCTTGGAAATCACAGCCCATAGAACTGTGAGAAATCAGTTTTCTATTTATAAACTACCCAGTGTGTGGTATTTTGTTATAGGAGCCCAGACTGACAGAACTGAATAGACATTTCTCAAAAGAAGAGATACAAATGGCCAATAGGTACATGAAGAGTTGCTTAACATCACTAATCATCAAGTAAATACAAATGAAAAACACAATGAGATACCACGTTAGTATGGCTATTATTTTTATAAAATAGCAAATATTGATGAGAAGGTGGAAAAAAGGGAATCTTGTACACTGTTGGTAGGAATGTAAATTAGCTCAGCCACTGTGGAAATCAGTAGATAGTTCATCAAAAAACTGAAAGTAGGACAGCATTATCATTCAGAGATCCCACTTCTGGGTATATATATCCAAAGAAGATGAAATCAGAATTGCAAAGAGATATCTGTACTCCCATATTTATTGCAGCATTAGTCACAAAGCCAAGATATGAAAACTACATTAATGCCCATTGATGGATAAATGGATAAAGAAAAGGTAGTATATATAAATGCAATGGGATACTATTCAGAATTTTAAAAGGAGGAAATTATACAATTTGTGATGGCATGGATGAACCTGGAGGACATGATAAGTGGAGTAAGCCAGAGAAAGATAAATAATGCATGATCTCACTTATATGTGGAATCTTTAAAAATTGAATGCATAGAGGCAAAGAGTAGAAAGGTGGTTGCCAGGAGCTGGGATAGGGAATAAGGAGATATTGGTCAAATTGTACAAAGTTTCAGTTTAAGGAAGATAAATAAGTTTTGGAGATTTAATGTATAGCAATGTGACAATAGTTAACAATATTGTATCTTACAATTAAAATTTGCTAAGATGATAAATGTTAAGTGTTCTCATCTCATGACTCACACAAAAAAACATGTACTTTGTGAGGTAATGGATACATTAAATAACTTGATTGCGGTGATTATTTCACAGTGTATGCTTATATCAAACCATCAAGTTGTATAGCTTAAATATATACAATTTTTATTTGTCAAATATACCTCAAAAATCTGGAAAAAAGAAAGAAGATGCAAATTAATAAAATGAGTAACGGAAGTGCAGAAAATACAAAGGAATGTACAGAAATATAAAGATGTGAAAAATATAATGAACATTGTGTACCAATAAATTAGGTAACTTAGACACAATGCATAAATACCTAGAAACATTCAAATTACCAGAAATAAGTCAAGAAGACAGAAAATATGAACAAGTGTATAATTAAAGAACTTGGATATGTAATCAAAACCTCCCAATAAATAAAAGCCCAGGACCAGATGGCATCACTGATGAATTCTACCACACACACAAAAAAAATTAACATCAATTATTCTAAAATCTTTCCAAAAAAATTGAAGAAAATTTAATACTTTCTAACTCATTATATGAGGCAAGTACTACCCAGATACCAAAGATAGTCAAAAAGCTCCACCAAAAAAATATAGACCAATACCTTATGAATGTAAATGCAAAATTCCCAACAAAATACTAGCAAAACAATTTCAAAAATGTGTGAAAATGATTATACACCATGACCAAATGGTATTTATCCCAAGAATGCAAGGGTGGTTCAAAAATGAAAACCAAGAAATATAATGCACTTCATTAACAGAATGAAGGAAAAAGCCACAAGGTTATCTCAATACACGCAGAAAAAGAATTTTCATTTGACTGAGTCCAGTACCTCCCAAGATAAGATCACTTAGAAAACTAGGACTGAAAGGGAAAGTCTCAACATGATAAAGGGCATTTATGAAAAAAAATCAACTAATATTATACTCAATGATTTAAAAAAAATGATAGCTTCCCCCCTAATATCAGGAAAGAGACAAGGGTGCTGACTCTGGCCACTCCTATTTAATATCACAATGGGAGTTTTAGCTAGAACAATGAGCCAAGGAAAAGAAAGAAGAGGCAATCAAATTGAAAGAGATGAAGTAAAATTATCTCTATTCACTGATGACATTATCTGACATGCAGAAAATCCTAAAGAATACACCAAAAAAATAGAGCTAATATACAAATACATTTTTCCAGCAAATCACAGGATGCAAGATCAAGACATTGCAACAATTTGTATTTCTACACATTAATAATGAACAATATGAAAACAAAATGAAGAAAAAACATGTCATTTGCAAAAGAATAAAAAATAAAATATTTGACATAAACTTAATCAAGGAAATATTATATTTGTACGTGAAAAACTACAAAACACTGCTGAAAGAAATTTAACACAAATAAAAAAATTTTTAAAAATCTTGTATTTAGGATTTGGAAGATTTGTTCTCAAGATACCAATATTCCCAAAACAACCTACAGATACAACACAATCCCTTATCAAAATCAAAATGAATTTTTTTTCAGAAATGGAAAAGATAATCATGATATTCATACAGCTGCACAGAATTGTTAATTAACTAGATGCCACTGAATGTATAACATGTGATAAAGTGATAATCACTTTAAAATGATGAATGATATAGTATGTAAACATACTTCAATAAAATAAAGGCATCCAAAGGAGAAAGACAAATAATTAACTTAGGACAAAAGAAAAAATGACAGAAGACTTCTCATCAGAAACCTATAGGCAAGAAGATGACAATATAGAAACATTAATTTGTATAATTTCAATTATTTTAAATACATTGAGAATAGTTTCATGACCTAACTTATGACCTATCAAGGTGAACATCACATGTGCATTTCAGATAAATGTGTGTTCTGCTGTTTAGTGGTGGAGTGCTCTATAGATGTTGTTAGGTCCAGTTTGTGTACAGTTTTGTTCAAGTCTTTTATTAGTTTCTTGGTCTGCCTGCTTATTCCAACTATTATTGAAAGGAGGTATTTTAGTTTCCAACTATTTTGTTGAATTATTAATTTTATTTTTAATTCTGTCATACTTTATGCATTTTACAGCTCTGTTTATAGGTGCGTATATGTTTAGAATTCTTAGGTCTCTGTAATGGATTACTCACTTCTATTATAATAAAACATGTCTTTCTTTCTAGTAAATTATTTTTAATATCAATTTAATCTGGTACTATTATCACCACTCCTAGTGTCTTTTAGATACTGTTCACATGTTATACACTTTTCATCCTTTTACTTTTAACTAATTTGTGTCTTTCATTGTAAAATCTTTTCCTTATAGGGAGTATTTTTTCTTTTTTTATTGGGGTACAGTTGCACAATATTATATAAATTACAGGTGATATAGTGATTCACAATTTTTAAAGGTTGCACTCCACTTATAGTTAATATAAAATATTGGCTATATTCCTTGTGTTGTACAATATATCCTTGTGGTTTATTACACAAACAATAGTTTGTACTTCTTAATTTCCTACCACTATATTGCCCCTCCCATTTCCCTACCCCTCCAGTAACCACTAGTTTGTTCTCTATATTTATGAGTCTGTTTCTTTTTGTTATATTCATTAGTTTGCTTTTTATGGCTGAGTAGTATTTTATTGTATATATGTACCACATTTTCTTTATGCCAAAGAGTGTTTCATGTTTTTCTCTAGGAGTTTTATGGTTTCAGGCATTACATTTAGATCTTTAATCCATTTTGAATTTATTTTTGTATATGGTGTTAAAGAAAGTTCTAATTTCATTCTTTTACATATAGCTATCCAGTTTTCCCAGCAACATTTATTGAGGAGACTGTCATTTCTCCATTGTATGTTCTCTCCTTTGTCACAGATTAATCGACCATAAGTATGTGGACTTATTTATGGGCTCTCTATTTTGTTCCATTAATTGATTTGTCTGTTTTTGTGCCAGTGTCATACTGTTTGGATTACTGTAGCTTTGTAGTATAGCCTGAAGTCAGGGAGTATGAATCCTCCAGCTCTGTTCTTTCTCCAGATTTTCTTGGCAATTTGAGGTTTTTGTGTTTTCACACAAATTTTAAAATTATTTGTTTTACTTCTGTGAAAAATCCTTGTTATTTTGATAGGGATTGCATAGAACCTGTAGATTTCTTTGGGTGTTATCATCATTTTAACAATATTAATTCTTCCAGTCAAAGAACATGGTATATCTTTCTGTTTGTGTTGTCTTCTATTTCTTTCATCAGTGTCTTAGATAGTTTTCAGAGTACAGGTCTTTTATCTCCTTACCTCCTAACCTCCAGGTAGGTTTATTCCTAAGTATTTATTTTATTTTATTTTATTTTATTTTTAACATTTTTTTATTGATTTATAATCATTTAACAATGTTGTGTCAAATTCTAGTGTAGAGCACAATTTTTCAGTTATACATGAACATATATATATATATATATTCATTGTCACATTTTTTTCTCTGTGAGCTACCATAAGATCTTGTGTATATTTCCCTGTGCTATACAATATAATCTTGTTTATCTATTCTACAATTTTGAAATCCTGTCTATCCCTTCCTGTGCTCCACCCCGTTGGCAACCACAAGTTTGTATTCTATGTCTATGAGTCTATTTCTGTTTTGTATTTATGCTTTGTTTTTTTGTTTTTGTTTTTGCTTTTGTTTTTGTTTTTGTTTTTTAGATTCCACATATGAGTGATCTTATGGTATTTTTCTGTCTCTTTCTGGCTTACTTCACTTAGAATGACATTCTCCAAGAGCATCCATGTTGCTGCAAGTGGCGTTATGTTGTCAGTTTTTATGGCTGAGTAGTATTCCATTGTATAAATATACCACATCTTCTTTATCCAGTCGTCCGTTGATGGACATTTAGGCTGTCTCCATGTCTTGGCTACTTTGGTTTTCTTTATTATACATTGCATAAGTTTGAAAAGGAGGAGTAAAACATATGTGGTTTTGAGTGAAGGAAATAGATCCCATCTACTCTGACATTATTATTTCAAATTAGTGATCCTGCATTGAGTACCTACAATGTTTCAGGCACTTGTGTGATCTCTTTTCCTGCATGGTCTGAACTACTCCTCACAACAACCCAGTCTACTTTATTCTCCTAATGAGGAAGCTGAGGTTTGTGTCATTGAAGCAGCTTGCCCAAACTCACTCACAGCTAAGAATTCACCTAATTCACCTGAAACAAGAATTATCTAAGGGATCTTCTGCCTGCATGTTCTATGCACTTTCCTCTAAAGTGTTCTGCCTAAAGGACCTATGGGGCTATATAGTAATCAGATGAGACCTCTCAGTCTAAGGAGACATGTGGGGCCTCCATTATCACCATCAGCAAGAAGTGATGTTGAGTGGGAGTCACACGTAAGTGCATGACCCACTGCAGTCAGAAGAAAGATGGTGTAACTGGGGACTGCCAGTAGACCCTGGGGCTATAGTTTTAGAGAAAGTGCCAATAGAACCTTCAATATGCTGCATAAAAGAGACCCACTTTAGGGAGAATGACACATATAGGTTGAGAGTGAAAGGACGGAAAAGGATATCCCATGCAAATGGAAAGGCCAAAAAAGCAGGTGCAGCAGTACTGATTTCAGACAAAATAGACTTTAAAACAAAGGCCATAAAGACGGATAACAAAGGACATTTTATAATGATTAAAGGAGTAATACACAATGAGGATATTACACCCAATATGTATGCACCCAATATAGGAGCACTTAAGTACATAAAACAATTACTAACTGAGATAAAGGGGGATATTGATGGGAATACAATCATAGTTGGAGATTTTAACACTGCATTAACATCACTAGACAGTTCTTCCAGACAGAAAATAAATAAGGCAACAGAGAAATTAAATGACACAGTAGAAAAATTAGATTTGGTGGATAGATATTTGCAGAGCATTATAACCCCTCAAAATAGGATATACATTCTTTTCAAGTGCACATGGAACATTTGCTGAGATTGATCATGTACTTGGGCACAAAAGAAGCCTCAACAATTTTAGGAAGATAGAAATTATCTCAAGCAACTTTACTGACCACAAAGCCATGAAACTAGAAATCAACTACAGAGAAACAAAGGAGAAAAAAAGGAAAGCATGGAGATTAAACAACATGCTATTAAAATACCAATGGGTCAATGATGAAATCACACTTGAAATTAAAAAATACCTTGAGACAAATGAAAATGAAAGCACAACCACATACCATATGAGATCGCTCATATGTGGAATCTAAAAAACAAAAACAAAAACAAACAAACAAACAAAAACAAAGCATAAATACAGGTCAGAAATAGACTCACAGACAGAGAATACAGACTTGTGGTTACCAGGGGGGTGGAGGGTGGGAAGGGATAGACTGGGATTTCAAAATTGTAGAATAGATAAACAAGATTACACTGTATAGCAAAGGGAAATATACACAAAATGTTATGATAAATCACAGAGAAAAAAATGTGACAATGAGTGTGTATATGTCCATGAATGACTGAAAAATTGTGCTGAACACTGGAATTTGACACAACATTGTAAAATGATTATAAATCAATAAAAAATGTTAAAAAAAATAAAGACATTAGTGGAAAAAAAAACTTATGGGACACAGCAAAGGCAGTGCTAAGAGGGAAGTTTATAGCAATACAGGCCTTCCTCAAAAAAGAAGAACAATCCCAAATAAACAATCTAACCCACCAGGTAAAAGAATTAGAAAAAGAAGAGCAAAAAAACCCCAAAAGGCAGCAGAAGGAAGGAAATACTAAAGATCAGGGAGGAAATAAATAAAATAGAGATTTAAAAAAACAGAAAAAATCAATCAAACCAAAAGCTGGTTTTTTGAAAAAGTAAATAAAATCGACAAGCCTCTGGCCAAACTCGTTTCATTTTTTCTTGACTTTTGATATTGTCAAGACACCTAAAACAAAGTTGAAGTGGGATAATACAGAGTATCTTTCTCACCTAAAAATTTTAACAGAAATAGATTTAGTATTTTGTCATTTGAAAGGAAGTTAACTCATGGATTCTGTTATTTACATCCAGATAACCTACCTGACTACTTAAAGGTTTCTTTTGGTTAGTATTAAAACCAGCAGATTAGCTGCTGGTGGTTTTCCAGAGAGGCAGTACAGTGTAGTGTTTGGATGCATAGATGTTAGAATTGAGGAGCCTGTGCTGAAATAGGTTCTGCCCTTTTCTAACTGTGTGGCTGGGCAAGTTACTTATTTTGCCACTCTTCTGTTTCTTCACCTCCAAAATAAAGATAACAATACTACCCACACTATAGGATTTCTATGGGGATAAAATTAATAAATATGTATAGAGTGCTTATTATAGCTCTATAAAAATGTTAGGCCCTCTTATTATTGAATGTATTTACAGTATTTATTGACACACATATTTGCTTTCCCTCCTTTGACTTGCTCATAAATGAATTACCTTGCATGATTTTCAAATACTCTTTCATGTATTGATTTGACAGATATTTGTTGTACACTAATATGGTCTATCTAGAAATCCTTGTGCTAGGATAAGATAGTAAGCAAAGTTGGCACTCTTAAACATTGGCCTCTTAGAGCATTCAGGGGAAAGGGTGCCAGTTGTGAGTCTTTTATTGAGGATGGCCTCAGGTCTCAGGATATCAGGATATGTAGCTTAATACAGCAGATACTTTTTGAGGTCTTCCATGTTTTAGGCATTCTTCTAACCACTTGAAGTAGAGCACAAAATTAAACAGATACAAATCATTGCCCTTATAAAGCTTATATTCTAGTAGAGTGGGAGAAAAGCCACAAACAAAATACATCATTAAGTTAAAACGGATATTAGGTGATAAGTGCTATGGAGAAAAGAGAACATTTAGCTTTCTAGATATAGAAAACAGTACCTTCATAAAGCCCTTCAGGATCCTTGTCAGTTTGTTCAGAGAGGGCTATACTTCAGCTGGACAGTTTAAGGCAGCAGTGTGATGAGACAATGATGTGAACTGTAAATGTGAAAGTGTACGTGGCTATTACACAACTGCCGACACCCATGCTTTGTATTTTGTAAAGACAGTAACCCTGGAGGCTTCTCAACTATTTGTTGAAAAGATCGCTAGATCATTTCCAAGAAATCAGTGTAAACCTCATGAAATAGCTTGTCTCTTATTCGGAACTAGTTGTAATGCAAAAAGAAATGGGCATAACCAGCGCTCTCAAAATGGGATGTTCCTGAAAGAGTGATATCAGCGAGAGGATAGACTAGGAAACTCTAGGCCATCACTTCCATATGGAAAAACTGAGTAAACAAAAATATACAGACTTAAGTATTTTTACGGGAACTGTAGAAATTAAAGAGTTACAACAACAAAGTGAACCCCAAACTAAGAATATGTCCCACTAAAAATTATAGGAAAGTCCATGGCATTTTTTTCTGACTCTTGCCCAACCAGCTTTCCAGTACAGTGCAACATGATCAGGAGATAGCTTCCCAAATTCTCACTAAACTATCCCAAGGCATATGAAGATACAGGGATATCTGGCCCATTCAAAGGAATAACATAAATCCCCAGAAACTCACCCTTAAAAAAAGACATGCCTAAGTCTTACTAGACAGGACTTTAAAGCAATTATCTTAAATGCTTGAGGAACTAAAGGACGGCCCATTCAAAGGAATAACATAAATCCCCAGAAACTCACCCTTAAAAAAAGACATGCCTAAGTCTTACTAGACAGGACTTTAAAGCAATTATCTTAAATGCTTGAGGAACTAAAGGACAACACAGACAGTCAGATAAAAAAAATCAGGCCACTAGAGTTTCTAGGGCTGTTTGCCAAGGTATGCCCCTGTTTGTCCACTGGATCAGTTAGAGTGACGCCATCACAGCCAAAGGTCCCCCTTCCAAAAATTGTCTTGAAGTGAAAGAGGGAGTGAGGAGGCCTCAGAAACTTGTCCCTTAGGCTTGGGATCTGTCAGCAGTGGTGGCAGCTACACTCATCTGTACCCCATGGTCTCACACCAACTTGCCCTACCTACACTTGGCCAGACTAGATTCATTTCAGGAATGCAGGGCAATCTTTGACACCTCCAGAAAGACTGCTCTCAGCCCAGACTTGGCAAACATCCAGCTCCTGCTGGGCAGAAGGCTCTAGACTCCATGCTGAAGGAAATAAAAGGATACTGTTCATCATTGTCCCCGAACAGAGAGTATAAGCACAATAAAGGCTTAATGAAAACATTAAGGATAATTGACTCATTTTTTTTCAGCAAATATTTTTGGGTCCCTGCTGCATGTGAAATCCCTGTGTCAGATACTGGTTATTCCAAGATCAATAAGGCACAGCTCCTGCCTGGAGGTGAGAGTCTAGGTAGGAGAATTATGCAAATTAACCCACCAGAGGTGACAGTTCAGTTGTACAAAATACTGTGATGGGGGAAAATACCTGGCATGTTTGTGTGCAAAGCAGGAGGGGGTCAGGTGCCCAAGGGCTAAGGTGATCTGGGAACAAGGGAGGTTTCCTTATGGGGATAGGAATATCAGAGACCAGAAAGACAAGTGTTAAGGCCAAACAGGGAGATAGTGGTTTCAGAGGAGAGCTGTAAGTGCAAAGGCCTTAAGGCAGAACAGAATTGAAATTTTTTTTATGGGGGTGACCTGCTGTAAGAGATGAGGCTGTAGGAGAGGAGCAGAGTCCAGATTTTCAGGTTGAAGGTCTGAGGGATGAAAAACAAAATCCTGGATGGAAAGGGGCTCTTACCGAATCATCTCATTTGGGATCTGGGTGATCCAGAAAGAAGTTTCCATTTCTGTTCTGGTCTGAAATGTGTCCTGGGCTCCTGTCCTGTACAGATTTCTATACTGTATAAACCAGGCCTTCTAAATGCACCATCTCTAGGGAATAATGGGGAGGTCAGGGTGAGACCGACCTGAGCTGTTCCCCAGAAGCCAGTGGCCAGAGACTATTCTCTGTGGTCTGAGGGCACCAGAGACCAGTGCATAATGAGAATGTTGATATGAATTTATCTAGAATAAAACAAGGAAACTATAAGGAAGTGTTGTGTATTTAGTAGGCATGACATGAGTGAAAAGGGGCAGAATTGTGGAGATAGGAAGTTTAAAACAGGCAACTGAGAGAGAAATGGAAGGAGGGAGGAAGAGAGGAAGAAATATGAATATGTGCTCCTTTGTAATAAGGATATGGCCTCTGAATTGCATACAGCTAGGACTGCCTCCCTCACACCAGAAGTCTGTAGAAAAGTATCCTCTCAGTTATGCCTCCCTTCCTGGAGAACAAATGCTTTTTTGCTACTTGATTAGGAGATACATTTGCCTGGGTTGGGTTTTTGAGTACTGGAATCGTCTGGGATCACTGAGGAGCTCCTACGAGGAAGATACAGGGTTCCAAATCCACTACATTTAATATTCATGGCCACCATTCACTAAGGGCCTAGTATGTATCAGACATTCTGCATGTGAGTTATAAATAAATTGAAAGTTATCCTTCCAACAGTCCTGCAAGTTGAGTATCAGTCAAATGTTACAGAAGAGCAAACTGAGCCAGAGACTTCAAGTAATTTGCCCAAGGTGACACAGATGATTAGTGACAAAGTTGCGACTAGATCCCAAGTCAGACCAAGATGTGGGCACACCCTGCACCAGCCTGGCCCCTGAGAAGCCTTCCCAGCCTGAGTTAGACCTCTGTCTCCTGCCCTCAGCCCCCACAGATTCCTGCTGTCTTAACTATTATTGACTACCACATAACAAATTACCCCAAAACGTGATGGCTTAAAATGATACACAGTTATTATCTCTGGTGTTTGCACATAGGGAACTGGGCATGATTTAATCAAATCATCCACTTTCCATCTCTCACAAGGCTGCAATCAAGGTATCATCCCAGGGACTGTGGTCTCATCTGAAGGCTTCACTGGGGGAGGATCTACTTCTAAGCTCACTCATGCAGCTATTGGCAGGATCCAGTTCCTTGTGGGTTATTGGACTGAGGGCCTCAGTTCTTCTCTGGTTGCTGGCCCAATGAGATTGCCATTAACTCCTTGCCATGTGGCCCTCTCCATCAGAGCAAGAATGCAAAAAGAACCAGATAGAGACAATAACTGCCAACAAGACAGAAGTCACAGTCTTGGTATAGCCTAACCTCAGAAATAACATGCCATCACTTTTGCTAAATTCTACTGGTTAGAAGCAAGGTACTAGGCCCAGCCCACACTCAAGGGGAAGGGATTATACAGGGGCAGGATTGCCAGGATGCAGGAGTCTGCTGAAGCCATTGTAGAAAGCTATGTACCACACTTGCTTTCTGTACCCACTTCAGTATAGTGAGTCCCTGTAGGTATCAGCTGCTTTGATGGAGCAAATGGTTGATGGGTCACCTTGGACAGTGCTGCACAAACTGGTGATCCCAGCTGACTTCGAGTAGGCCAATTGGATGGGTCTCAACAGGGTTCAGGTTTGCCTGGCCCTGCCCTCTTCCCCACTCCACCAGACATACCTAGTCATTGAGCCCATGGGGTGTGACAGCAGCTGGCAAGGGACTAGTCCTCTGTGTGAGTGGAACACTCTATTACTTGAACAGGGCTGAGACCCAAGGTGTTCTTTGGTAAACAGAACAGATCAGCTCCCACACTGAGAAAGGACCCACCTCAAGAGAACAAGCTTATAGATGGGAGAGGGCTAAGTCCTGGGTTATCTGTAAAAGCTGATGAGGTGTTTTTGCTTTTACCCTCTGAGTTAGGATTCAGGGTTGTAGAATCCCCTATGTTTAACAAGAGGCACTAAGGGGCCATTTCTAGGCAATGTGGGGTCACCCATGCAAGAAGGGGAACAGCTCTGAAGTTGTTTGGACCTAGACTTCTTCAGACACCAGGGAGGGGGGCCTACTTTAAGGAGGAGACGAGTGAGTATGAGTTGGGGATGCTTTATATGTGTCCATGATATTTAATTCAAAACTAGAGAGCTTTCCGAAGCACTTAAAACAAAGTGTTATTAAATAAGGGTGGTGGCTGCTGTGATAGCCTCTCTTTTTTCCTGCAGATTTGAAATATTATAGTAGAAAATACTCTAAAAAGTAGAAAATAGAAGAGAAGGAGGGACCTCAGAGTCCCTGCACCCCACATTTCCTCAATGTGGTTCAGAGCCAAATATAGCAAGTTGAGGGGTCTGGTGGGCTCAGGAATTTCCAAGGGAACAAACATTTCCATTAACCCATGGGGGTATGGACTGCATGGGGCTCGACTTTCCTAGCAGAGTCTTAGCCTGGAGCAGCGCAGTTCCAGAAAAGCCCAGGCTTTTCTCAGTTCTGGGAAACAATCTTCAGACTCAGCTCTTCCTATACTGTGATTTTGTTGCAATACATACCAAGAGCAGCTTGAAAAAGGGCATGGTGTCATAATATAGTATCAATGACCTGAAGTTATGGATGAGACCATGCTCTGCAGAGATTCTTTCCAAGGGTGGGGTGGGAGTGGTTGAGGTCAGTGGCTCGAATGCCTCTAAAACCCTGGAGTTCTATGATATCTTCTCTCCTTTTGATCCAGGAACCCTGTCCCTCTACTCATTATCCTTGACCCTTAACCCCAGCCCCAATGGCTATCACTAAGTCACGCCTAACAGCCACCCTTTTTGAAATGTTTGAAACCAGTAAAACGATTTCTATACAAACACAGTCCTATCCCAACAGTGGCTAAGAAACAAGCAATACTGCTCCAAGGCACAGGACTACTGACTCACATGGCTAAGTATGAGTCCATCTCCCAAACACGCTCCCCACCAACACTCCCAACAAAAGAGGCAAGCGATAAACCAAAGGAGATGAATGTTGTTATGGAAAGGGACAATAAACATCCTGAAGTCAAAAGAATCAAGTGTGCCACTTTTAGTGTGCCCAAGTGTACTCATTTTAAGCTCAGTGACAGAGAAATTGGGGAAAATAGGAGCATGTGGAAATCAGAGGAGGCTTGATCACTGTTCATAGGTCTGTGTGTGCAGGTCCTGTGGTCTCAGTTTCCAAGTGTCTGGTATCCTTTCCTTTAGGACAAACCAGAGTGACATAACTTGACCCTTGTGAACCCTGGAGAAAGTCAGGCCTGGCCTGGGGGCTCTCCGGGTAGAGCAGGAAGGGGAAGCATGTTGGCTCGGCTGTGAGCAGTGAGAGAGGCAGAGGCCGACTCTGAGCTCTTACCTGAAGGACTTGGTGAAACATACATACTAGAGCTCTGGAACTGGTTCCTCCATTCCCTCGGGGACCAGCAAGCTCCCTGGGCAAGCCTGTGCCATTGCATGAGTTCTCTATGGTGTTGACAAAACACAAGAAGGGCACAGTGTCATCAGCTGATCCAGTCCTGTTCTGGAAAATAGAGGAAAATCATCCTGGTTAGCACTATCATTCATTCCTTCTTTGAGCAAGGGTTTGTTGAGAACCTACTGTGTGCACACCAGGCTCACTTCTAGGCACTGGGGATACAACAGTGACCTCTAGAGACCTAGACCCCAGCTTTCCCAGAGTTGATGATCTGTGGTGCTGCAGAGAAATTATTCCGGGTTGGAGCTCAGCAGTAGGATGCCAGTGGTGTTCATGTTTTCTGTGAGGTGTGATGGGCATGTCACGTCTGAAAGGGCGTATTGTCAGAGGCCAGCAGATCTCCTCATTTTGCTGGGTGTAAAGAAGTTAAGGGCTTGTCCTCTCCTAGAAACCCTATCCCCGCCTCCCTGTCCTGGATTTCCACTATCTCATCCTGGAGATGAGTACACTGTGTTCAAGAAGTTGATACATTCTCCAGCACTCCTTCAAGTACTGGGATGCCTCATTGACTAATATCATTGTTTCCCTCTCCTTTCCCCAACTTCCTCCGTAAACCCACTCTAATCAAGCTTTCTACCCCACCACTCCACTTTAACATAGATGGTTAAATGACTAATTGAAAGTGATGGCTCCCAATTCTTACATTACTCTACTTATGAATATATAAGCCTAAAGACTTAAGGAAAGACTGACTTATGCATTGTTTACTTTATTCAAACCCAGGTAGCTGTCGATTGTATGTGCCCTCACCAGCCCCATCCTCATATCCAGAAGCTCAGTTTGTAGATGGGATGGGTCCATCAAATGCCTGAAACTGGCCCTGAATTTGCAGTGATCAGAGCCCCAGTTTTGCTGGGGATGCATAAACAAGCTCCAGGTTTCTTTCCTGTATGGTAGTGAAAGCCAAGATTGGGTAATCGAGGGAAGCACAGGTCTAGAAACGTGTTTTTCACAGAGACATTTGGATGTAACTCTTGGAAGTCAGGCTGCTCAGTCAAGGTTCAGGCTTAGCTCTGGAGACCCACCCAAGGTCCTGACCTTGAGGATGCCCAAAGGTATGTCCAAGGGGCTGCAAATAAGTTTTGTAGAAAACTGCGATGGGTCTTCAGGCCGTGATATCTGAGCCCCCAGAGCTCTGGTTTAGGAAGCATCAGTTGTCCCAGCCTGCTTCTATTTCTGGTCTGTGGCGGGAGGAAGGAGAATGTGGAGATGCACAGTAGGGTAAACATATTAAATTGATTAAACCCTGCTAAATGGCTCTCCAAAGAGTCTGCACCAAATTCACACTCACAACATCAGTGTATGCTACCCATTTGGTAGCATTAACTTTTTAAATGTTTGTCAATTTGCAGTTTGAAAAGTGTAAACAAGGGGAGGGTATAGCTCAGTGGTAGAGCACGTGCTTAGCACACACGAGTCCTGGGTTCAGTCCCCAGTACTTCCACTAATAAATATACAAATAAATAAATAAACATAATTACCTACCTCGCAAAAAAAGCCCAAATATAAACAACAACAGAAAAGAAAAGTGTAATCTCATTGTTATTTCTTTTCCCTTATTGCTTCCGATGTTGAGCTCCTATTCATACTGTATTGCCCGCGTATGTTTCTGTAAACACCTGTTCAGATTCTTTGCTAACTTCCCTACTGCAGTTTGTTTGCAGATATGTGCTTCTTGAGTTGTTCCATCAGAGTTCTCTGTGTATTGTAAATATGAATCTTTAATGTGTTATAGCTGAAGAACATCTTTGCCCCCAGCCACCTATTCTCTTTTCATGTTATTTCCTGTGTCTACTTCTCATATGGCTGCTTTTCATTCAGGGGGGTCGGTACATACTGGCTGCTTGATGTAGCCCTCACCACAACCAAGCAAGGGTTGGTATATGTACCCCAATTTCCAAATAATGGAAACAAGACTTTGAGAACGTACAGTGATTTGCCTCCAAAAGCTAATCTGAGATCCTAACCTATGTATTTACAAGAATTGAAAACTGTGTAAGGAGAAGAGCCCATGATAGGTTGTCAGCCAACACTAAAGCCCCTTCACACCTGCCTCCTCCCAGGCATGGAGGGAATAAGGTAGCATAAGACTACTCCCTTTTCCCACAGAGGACTGTGCCTATTCTAACCCCCCACGACAAGTTATATATATCTCAGCCATGAAAAAGAACGAAATAATGCCATTTGCAGCAATACAGATGGACCTAGAGATGATCATATTAAGTGAAGTAAGTCAGACGGAGACAAACATAATATGATATCACTTATATGTAGAATCTAAAAAATTGATACAAATGAACTTATTTACAAAACAGAAATAGACTCACAGACATAGAAAACAAATTTATGGTTACCGAAGGGGAAAGGTGGGGGGAGGGATAAATTGGGAATTTGGAATTAACAAATACACGCTACTATATATGCAATAGATAAACAACAAGGACCTCCTTACAGCATAGAGAACTATATTCAATATCTTGTAATAACCTACAATGGAAAAGAATATGAAAAAGGCTATGTACATATACATATATAAATATATATATACATATACATACACATACATACGTACACATATATATAACTGAATCACTGCTGTACACCTGAAACATTGTAAGTCAACTAACTTCAGTTAAAAAAATTTAAAAGACCCCTCAAAACAAAACAAAAAGTTGATGAGTATCTTTTAAGACCTGCTTCTATGCATTTGCTAATGTATTTGTGCCTATAGAAATGCATAATTTAGTTTTGCTTTGTCTTACTAAATGATATCAAATTCTAAATATTGTTTCATAAAATTCTTTAACCCAAGAATATATTTTAAGGAATTTTTTCATGTCAGTGCTTATAAATCCACTTTAGTCTTTTTAACTTCTGCATATTTAATCACAGTGTAGTTTTTAAAATTATTTTTCTATTGATAAATATTTCTATTTTCATTATTATAAACAACACAGCAATGAAAATTCTTGTACATTTATCCTTGTATATAGGATTGAGTTGTTCTTTAGGGTTAGGTTGTCAGAATTAGCAAATAAAAATTTAGGATGCTCAGTTAAATTTGAATTTCATATAAAGAATGAATAATTGTTTAGTATTTAGTTATTGTTTGAGATATATAAGTACATCTCAAATACTGCATAACACATACTTATACTAAAAATGTACTTGTTGTTTATTTGAAAATCAAGTTTACCTTGGTATCCTGTATTTCATCTGGCAACTGTACCTAGAATGAACATCTATAAGTGAATTTTTGTCAAGTGCATACACATTTAAAATTTTAATAGATATTGCTTACTGATTTACAGTCTTAACAGTTGTATTTTACTATATTTGATATTGATCTATTAACTTCTTACCAATATATTGGGTAAAAATTGTAACTGTTGTTTTAATGAGCATTTCCCTGACTAACAGTGGGGACAAAATAAACAAAAATTTTTATTGTTATTTGAATTTCTGACTCTGGGAATAGTGCCTTCATATGTTTTGTCCATTTTCTACTTATTCTTTACCTTTTTAGAGCAGGCTAGTGTGGGCAGTGTGCTTGTTGGTAGAGGGGAGGGTGGACATAGCCCTATGCTGCTGCGCAGATAAGCAGAGAGCATGAATGGAAGCTTGACTATTATCACTCACCCTGAATGGGCTCAAAAAGCAGGCAGCTCTCAAGTTTGGATCATCGTCTGGTGGTCCTTCTTCTGAAAAGTAATGTATTTTGACCTTGGCTTTCCCTCCTCTCCCTGGCCTTCAGAGTCCTTCTCTGGTCTGGCTGTGGACACAGTAGGGGGTTGGATCTGTGTTTGGTGAGGTTGAGTGACTTCATCATGGGGAGAACAGAGAGTACTCGTGAACAAATTCTACAATTTTGTGTGTGTGTGTGTTGGGGGGGGTGAAATTCCAGGAAACAAAGCTCTCCTCCAATTCATAGTATAAAACCTTCACATAGTCAACAGTCTGGGTTTAGTGAGCAATGCGGAGAGGGTTATATGGCACTTGGAGTATCTTAACGAGAGTCTGCAACAAAAGATTCATCAATGAGTTTTAAAGAAATTTGTATTATTCTTTAAACTTTAGTGATTTCTAATGCATACCTCTTTGTTCATATTTTCTGCATTTTTCCCTAGGCTTCTTTATTTTATTTTTTACTGAAGTGTATTTGATTTACAATGTTAGTTTCAGGTGTACAGCAAAACAGTTCAGTTATACATATACACACATACATATCCTTTTCATATTCTTTTTCATTATAGGCTATTATAAGATATTGAATACAGTTCCCTTTGCTATACAGTAGGTCCTTATTGTTTATCTATTTTATATACAGTATGTGTATCTGTTAATCCCAATCTCTAGGCTTCTTTACAATTAGAAAGCCATTATGCAAAAAAAAACTATGTGAATAACTTGATGTATGATGAAAAGTCATTTGGTAAAATTTAAAATGCATTTACAAATTGGAAAAATACCGTAGAAAGTTTGGTTTAGAAGGAAACATCTCTAGGTTGATAATTGGTATATCAGTCAGAGTCCAGTCAGGAAGCAGAAACCATGGAGAGAGAACCATTTGGAGAGAGAACTGTTAATACAAAGAATTGTTAAGTAGTAAAAGGTGGTTAACTACTAAAAGGAGTAAAAGTAGCAGGTGCAAAACAGCAATCACTACCTCTCGAGGAAGAGCAGATGATAAACGAATCATAGAGGCTGCCTTCTTTCTCTAGCTGAGAATCGGACCTCTTTGAGATGGTGTGGCTACCAGAAGTCCATCCTGCCTGCCAGAGGTGAAGAAACTTGCCAGAGAGAGTGGGCCTTTGCTGGTCTGTAGAGGAGACCACAATTTCAGGATGGTGGTAAATGGTGGTGGTACATGGAGAGGCTTGAGCTGCTCAGAGGCAGCTGATGATAGGGAGAGCACAGCCTGAGCTTGTCTGTACTGACCTCTGAACTTCTGCAGTGAATAAAATAAAATGGAAGAATGCAACTAGAAGGGCAACATTTTCTTCCTGGCATTTGTAGGATCACTCTAGTGCTCTCTATTGACAAAGCCTAACATTCATTTAATTGGCATAGATGGAATGTTAACAGGGACCAGGTGTAGTATTGCAAAGCAGGGAAAAGAAAGATTGATTTCTACCCAAGAGTTAAGAAGTTGATGACTAGCACAATTGGTATCCCAAACCAACATATTCTACTAAAAATCAATGTTACCAAGTTGAAATTTGCTCTACTTGCTGCATGACAGGCCAATAAATCAGAAGACAAAGTGTTGGGGCAATGAATAAGAACTTTATTCAGAAAGCCAGCAGACCAAGAAAATGGCAGGCTATTGTCCTGGAGAACCATCTTCCCCCAAGTCAGACTTCAGGCTCCTTTTATACTAGAAAGAGGGAGGGGATGTGCTTGGTTGTTGAAAACTTCTTGGTGTTGGAACCCTTTGTTCTTGCAGCTGTCCACGTAGGTCAGGTCATGGTGTTTCTGAAAACCTCCAACAAGACAAATGCTATTTTTCATTCTGTAACATTTTATCTTTATATGAATGGGAAAGTGTTATACTTTTAAAGGTCAGAGCCTTGAGAATGGGCTATCCTGTATATTTCAGACTATGGGTAACATTCTTTTACAAAAGGTGCAGAATCAGCATGACTCAGCATGGGAAATAGATCACAAGGTTAGAGCTAAAGGAACAGATCTAAAATGGAGTCAGATTTGTTCTTCTTTTTTTTTTTTTAAATTACATCAATAGAGTCCTTCCCATTGAAAGCAGGAAAAAGGAAGTTTCATATCACTGCTATTAATGCTAACGATACCATGGTTCTAGCCAATGTGATTAAGAAAAAGAAAAATGAGTACTATAATTATAATATGCAGACAATGTGATTGTCTACCTAGAAAATGCAAAAAAAAAAGTCACTAAAAAGTATTATAATGGAGGAGAGTTGTTATTAAGATTACCATATACCAGATAAAATATACAAAATCACTAGGTTTCTTATACATCAGAAATAGGTAATTAGAAGATATAATGGAAAAATATCCAATTCACAGCAGCAATAAAACTTTAAAACAACTTCCATGGACAAACTTGAGGAGTATCTAGGAGCCCTATAAGGCAAACTATAAAAGGTAATTGAAGTACTTTGACTAAAAACTAGAATCAATGAAAGGGGCATACTATATTTTTTTCTGGATGAGAAGCTTCCATATTTTAAAGATGTTAATTCTCATATTAAACTATAACTAAGCAATTCTAGTTAAATCCAAGCAAGGGATTTCTTTTACCTTGAAAAATTGTATCCTGGAGTTCTCATAGAATTATATTTTTCTTTTTATTTTTAACATTTTTTATTGATTCATAATCATTTTACAATGTTGTGTCAAATTCCAGTGTTCAGCACAATTTTTCAGTCATTCATGGACATATACACACTCATTGTCACATTTTTTTTTCTGTGGGTTATGATAACATTTTGTGTATATTTCCCTGTGCTATACAGTGTAATCTTGTTTATCTATTCTACAATTTTGAAATCCCAGTCTATCCCTTCCCACCCTCCACCCCCCTGGTAATCACAAGTCTGTATTCTCTGTCTGTGAGTCTATTTCTGTCCTGTATTTATGCTTTGTTTTTGTTTGTTTGTTTGTTTTTGTTTTTGTTTTTTAGATTCCACATATGAGCGATCTCATATGGTATTTTTCTTTCTCTTTCTGGCTTACTTCACTTAGAATGACATTCTCCAGGAGCATCCATGTTGCTGCAAATGGCATTATGTTGTCGGTTTTTATGGCTGAGTAGTATTCCATTGTATAAATATACCACATTTTCTTTATCCAGTCACCTGTTGATGGACATTTAGGCTGTTTCCATGTTTTGGCTATTGTAAATAGTGCTGCTATGAACATTGGGGTTCAGGTGTCATCCTGAAGTAGGATTTCTTCTGGGTATATGCCCAGGAGTGGGATTCCTGGGTCATATGGTAAGTCTATTCCTAGTCTTTTGAGGACTCTCCATACTGTTTTCCACAGTGGCTGCACCAATTCACATTCACAGTATATAAGGGTTTCATTTTATCCATATCCTCTTTAACAGTTGCCATTTCTTGCCTTTTTTGATAATAGCCTTTCTAACAGGCATACTGTGATACCTCATTGTGGTTCTGATTTGCATTTCTCTAATAATTAGTGATGTTGACCTTCTTTTTATGTGCCTGTTGACCACTTATATGTCTTCTTTGGGAAAAATGTATTCAGCTCATCTGCCCATTTTTTGTTGGATTTTTTTTATTATTGTTCAGTTATATGAATTCTTCATATATTTTTGATGTTAATCCCATATATATATATATATATATATATATATAATATATATAATATATATATAATCCCATAAAAAAAAAATATATATATATATGATTTGCAAATATCTTCTCCCATTTGGCAGGCTGTTTAATTTTGTTGATGGTTTCCTTTGCTGTGCACAAGTTCTCTTTAGTATGATGTAGTCTCTTTTATTTATTTTTGCTTTTGTTGCCCTTGCCTGGAAGAGATATTTCTAAGACTGATGTCAAAAAGTGTAGTCTGTGATTTCTTTTAGAAATTGTATGGCTTCAAGGTATTAAAAGATTGAAAATCTTAAAAATGGTTATTACTTAAAAGGCTTACAGACTCAAGTCTTTAATCTATTTTGAGTTGATTTTTGTGTATGGTGTGAGATGGTGGTCTAGTTTCACTCTTTTGTATGTCGTTGTCCAGTTTTCCTAGCACCATTTATTGAAAAGACTATTCTTTCTCCATTGTATGTTTTTTGCTTCTTTGACAAAAATTAATTGTCCATATACGTGTGGGTTTATTTCTAGGCTGTCAGTTCTGTCCCATTGATCTATATGTCTGTTTTTCTGCAAATTGTATGCTATTCTGATTACTAGAGTTTTGTAATGTAAATTGAAATCGGGGAGTGTGATGCCTCTAGTTTTGTTCTTTTTTCTCAGGATTGCTTTGGCTATCCTCGATCTTTTGTGCTTCTGTATAAATTTTAGAATTTTGTTCTATTTCTGTGAAAAAATGTCATTGGGATTTTGATAGGGTTTGCATTGAATCTGTAGATTGTTTTAGGTGAGATGGACATTTTAACAATACTAATTCTTCCTATATATAAGTGTGGAATATCGTACCATTTCTTAGTGTCTTTCAATTTCTCTCAAAAGTCTTTTATAGTTTTCAGTGTACAGGTCTTTCATCTCCTTGGTTAAATTTATTCCTATGTATTTTATTCTGTTTTTAATGATTGTAAATGGGATTGTTTTCTTAACTTCTTTTTCTGCTAGGTTTTTGTCAGTATATAGAAATGCAATAGATTTCTGTGTATTGATTTCAGGTCCTGCTATTTTACGGAATTCACTTACTAGTTGTAACAGTGTTTTTTGTGAAGTCTTTAGGTTTTTCTGTTAAAAATATGTCATCAACAAATAATGACAGTTTTATTTCCTTTTTTCCAATTTTGATGTCTTTCATGTCTTTTCCTTGTCTAATTGCTCTGGTTAAGACTTTCAATACTATGTTGAATAAGATTGACAAGAGTAGACATTTTGGTCTTTTTTCTGATCTTACAAAGATAGCTTTATGTTTTTCACCATTGAGTATGTTAGCTGTATGTCACATATGGCCTTTATTAATGTTGAGATATTTTCCTTGTATACACATTTTTGAGAGTATTTACAATGAATGGATCTTGAGTGTTGTCAAATACTTTTTATAAAACTGTTGAGATGATCATATGGTTTTTAATCCTTCATTTTGTCAATGTGGTGTAGCACATTGATTGATTTATGGATATTGAGCCAATCTTGAATCCCTGAAATAAAACCCACTTGATAGTAGTGTATGATCTTTTAATGCATTTTTCAATTCAGTTTGCTAATATTTTGTTGAGGATTTTTGCATCTATGTTCATCAGATATTTTGGACTGTAATTTCTTTTGTTATGTTGTCCTTGTCTGGTTTTGGTATGATGGTAACATTGGCCTCATAAAATGAGTTAGTAAAAGTCTTTCCTTCTGTTCAGTTTTTAAGAGTTCGAGATGTGTTATGTATTAAATTTTTGAATGATTGGTAGAATTAGCCTGTAAAACCATCTGGTCCTGGACTTTTGTTTTTTAGGGAGGTTTTTGATTACTGTTTTAATCTCTTTATCAGTGGTAGGTCTATTCAGGTTTTCTATTTCTTCATGGTTTAGTCTTGGAAGGTTGTATAATTCTAAGAATTTGCCCATTTCTTCTAGGTTGTTTAATTTGTTGATGTATAGATGTTTATAATATTCCCTTAAAAGTGTTTGTATTTCTGTGATATCCATTGTTATTCTCTTTCATTTCTGATTTTTCCATTTCTTTCTATTTTTCTTGGTGAGTCTAGCTAAAGGTTTGTCAATTTTATTTACCTTTTCAAAGAACTAGCTCTTAGTTTTATTGATATTTTCTATTGTCTTTTTAGACTCTATTTCATCTGTTTCTGCTCTGCTCTTTATTATTTCCTTTCTTCTACTGATCTGTTTTTCTAATTCTTTTAGTTATAAGTTTTGATTTTTTATTTGAGATCTTTCTTGTTTCATGAGGCCTATATTGCTATAAACTTCCTTCTTAGTATCAGTTTTGCTGCATTCCATAGATTTTAGTATGTCATATTTTCATTTTTCTTCAAGTAATTTTTTATTTTCTCCTTTGATTTATTTAATGACTCATTGCAGTAATCAGGTGTTCTCTTAGCTTCATGGACTGTTATATCCAGTTCGTTTCTTAGGTTTGAGAAGTTCTCTGCATTTATTTCTTTGAGTTAATTCTGCTGCCTTCTCTCACTCTTCTCCTTCTGGGATACCCTTCATCTTCCTAATAGAGGCAGATAGTTCTCATAAATTTATTCATGTTTTAAGATCTTAGTTCTCTATCCACTTTTACCTGTACAATTTCTAGATATTTATCTTTGAGGTCACTAGTTCTCTTTTCCATATGGTCTACTCTAATTTCAATACTTTCCAATGCATTCTTCATCTCATTTATTGAGTTCTTCAGCTCCAGAATTTGTTTGGTTCTTTGTTACAGTTTTAATCTCTTTGGTTAAGTGTTCCTTCTGTTTATTAATATGGCTGAGATTAGTGAACTTCCTTTCTGAGTTTTCTTGTAGCTCCTTGAGTTTCTTTATGACAGCAATTTTGAATTCTCTATCAGTTAGATTGCAATATTCTGTGACCCTATGTTTGATTTCTGGAGAATTGTCATTTTCATTTTGTGTACAGTGTTACCATGGTTCTTCATGGTGCTTGATGTGTTGTTGCTTTGCTGATACATGAAATAGTGAAGAAGTACCTTTTCTTAGGTAAAACTTTTTTTAACTTGATTCTAAAGATTCAACAGGTTAGTAATTAGAGGTCATTCTTTTGTTTTCCAGTAGGTGGCGATACAGCACAAGTTTTTGGTTTTGTTCACCTGGGTGGCCTCTGGTTGTATTAGAGAATTGGCACTTTCCACCCTCCACCATCTCTGTAAGAGGTGTTGGCCCACACCCTTGTTGTTGCTGCTTGTGCCTCTGGTATCACTGATGTCTTGCTGCTTTTGCTGTCTCTGGCATACGGACTGGGGCATCAGAATGGCAAGCATTTCCCTCCAGAGTCTCCTGCGTTTCAGGCACAGCAGCTGTTGGGAGAGAGGGAGGGTTGAAGGAGAGCCAAAGTCGTGGGTGCCTCTGCCTCCTCTGAGGCTGTTAGGTTTGCAGGCACCCCTGAGGCAGATGGGAGGGGCAGAATCATGAACACCTCTGTGACTGGAGGGTAGAGGTCACAGGCTCAACTGCCATTGCTGCCTGGTTAACTATGGCCACAAGTGCCGCTCTGGCTGGTAGGCCAGAGTTCTCTGTGCTGCTTTTCCTGATGCTACAGGATCTCTGGGTCTGTGGACTCAACTGCCATGGCCAGGGATGGATCCAGGATCACAGGCACAGTCTCTGCTGTTCCCTTGGTTCTGCCTTCCTTATGTTTTCCAGTCCACCCATCTTTAGATGTTCAGATGTGTGGAATTCTCTGTCATTCCACTGTATTGGACAGAAGGACCTTTGTTGAACTATGGATGTTTACTGGTTATAGATAGAAAGGGAAGAGACAAAGGGAGAATCTTACTCCACCATGCTGATGTCATCCATTTAGAAGTATCTTATTTAATTTCTGATACTTGGGTATATTCTGGCTATCTTTCTGTTATTTATTTCTAGTTTAATTCTCTTCCTAAGAATATATATTGTATGATTTCTATACTTTAAAATGTCTGAAAGTGTGTTCGGTGACCCAGAATGGGATCTATCTTGGAGAACATTCCATGTGCATGGAAAAAATGCATATTCTGCTGTTGCTGGATGGAGTACATGTGAAACAGTTTATTGCTCTTCAGATCACTGTATCTTTCTTGATTTTCTGCTTCCTTGATTTATCAATTACTGACAGGGTGATGCTAAAGTCTCCAACTGTAATAGTATGTTTGGTTATTTTCTCCCAGTCTACGAGTTTTTGCCTCATATTTTTTAATGTTCCCATGTTAGATGAATACATGTTTAGGATTGTCATGTCTTCTTGGAGAATTACCTCTTTATCACTCTGCAATGTCCCTCTTTCTCCCTGGTAACCTTCCTTGTTTTGAACTTTGCTTTCTTTGAAATTAACATAGTTATTACATCTTCTTTTGGAGTAGTAATAACATGGAGTATCTTTTGTCACTCTTTATTTTTCCCAATTTTAAAAATTGTAGTAAAATACACATATATAATTTATCATCTTAGCCATTTTTAAGTGTACAGTTAAGTGGTATTAAATATATTTATAATGTTGTATAACTATCACCTCCATCCATCTCCACTACTTTTCATCTTGTAAAACTGAAACCCTGTACTATAACTCCCTATTCTCCCCTCCCTCAGCCACTGACAATCACCATTCTACTTTTCATTTTTGTCTGTATGATTTTGACTACTCTAAGTACCTCATATAAGTGGAGTCATACAGTATTTGTATTTTTGTGACAGGTTTATTTCACTTAGTATATTGTTTTCAAGTTTTATCTATGTTTTAGCATATGTCAGAATCTCCTTCTTTTTAAGGTTACTAAATAGTATTCCATTGTAAGTATATACATTTTGTTTATCTATTCATCCATTGATGGACACTTAGGTTGCTTCCACATTTTAGTTTTTGCGAATAGTGCTGTTATAAACCTGGATGTACAAATATCTTTTTGAGAACCTACTTTAAATTGTTTATGGGCATATACCCAGAAGAAGAAAATTTGGATCATATGATTATTTTATTTTTAATTTTTTGAGGAGCGTCCATACTGTTTCTTCTTTTTCTTTTTTTTTGTTTGTTTTGTTTTGTTTTTTGTCCATTCAGGCTACCTTAAGATTCCATATGAGTTTTAGGATGGGTTTTTTATTTCTGCAAAAACACATCATTGGGATTTTGTTAGGGATTGCATTCAATCTGTAGATTGCTTTGAATAGTATTGATATCTTAACAATATTAAGTCTTCCAGTCCATGAACATAGAATGTTCTTCCGTTTATTTATGTTTTTTTTAATTTGTTAGGAATGTTTTATATTTGTCACTGCACAAGTCTTTCACCTCCTTGGTTGATTAATAAGTATTTTTGATGCTGTTATAAATGGAAATGTTTTTCATAATTTTATGTTTAGGTTGCTAGAGTATAGAAATGCAACTGACTATAGAGTATAGAAATCAGCAACTACTACTTTGCTGATTTCATTTATTAGTTCTAACAGGGTTTTTAGGTAGAATCATTAAGATTTTCTACATATAAGATCATATTATCTGCAGAGCAAGATAATTTTACTTTTTCTTTTCCAATTTGATGCCTTTTATTCCATTCCTTTACTTTGAACCTACCTGAGTCCTTGTCTTTAAAATCGATTTCTTTGAGATACTATATAGTTGAGTCAATCTTTTCTTTTAAGTTGACATTCTCAGTCTTTTAAATAGTTTGTTTAGACACTCAAATTTAAAGTGATTATTGACAGTGTTGGGATAAAATCAACCATATTGTACCTGTTTTTTATTCATTGCATTTGTTCTTTGTTGGTTACTCTCTGCCTTATCTGCTTTTAATTGAACATTTTATATATTTCATTTTATCTTCTTTTGGTATGTCATTTATACTTTTTTTAAAAAACATGTTTAATGGTTGCATTTGGGTGTACAATAAATTTTTTAGTAACTTAAGTCTACCTTTAAATAACACTATTTCACATGTAATACAGTAACTTTATTATAGAGTATTCCCATTTCTCTCTATTGTCCTTTGTGATATTGTTGTCATTCATTTTCTTTATCCACTTACTATAATCACCCAATACATTGTTTCTATTATTACTTTTTTAAAAAGTTTTCTTTTAGATTAAAAAATTAAAATTAAAGATTTTATTTTTTTCTTCATTTATTCTTTCACTGATGTTCAGCTGTTCTTTATACAGATTCAAGTTACTGAGTGTTTTGTGGTTGCCCCCAAGAGTGGGGTCAACCTCTAGTCACCTAATATTGGTTTGAATGTTAACATTGATAACATAATAAACACACCAAACAGGTATAAATAGGTTTATCACTCATACAATGGGCCTTTCTGAGGAGAGCATGAAAGACACGTAATCTGGTCCACAATGGCTTCAGTGAAAAGAGAGGCAATTATTGTTTTTATTATATTTAGGGAGTGGGGCCAAATGAGGGTTTCCACATCTGGGCCAGGAGTTTGCATGGTTTGAACTTTCCCATAGACACCAAGGCACAGAAGAATCAGGTTTTTATATCTGCTTGTCCAGATATGATGCAAGAGGTGAATGGGGAGGTTTGGAGCCTGAAAGTTTTCAGCAGTCAAGCATAAAACATGTAGTCATACTTCTTATTACAATTCACATTTGATATTTTACTGCTGACTGAAATGTGTCATATTCTATTTAATTGAATGTGTTTGTTTATGGCACACTACAGGGCTTGTGGCCTGAATCCAATAAGGAAGATGGAAGTTCAATTGGATACCTTATTCAAGAACCTGCTGTGTATTTTGACAAATACAGTCAGTATAGTGATATTTGGATATAAGTCTTTTAAGTATATGCAGTATTTAAAGTTAGATGAGGTCATATGGGTGGAGCCCTAGTCTCATAGGTCTGTTATTCTTGCAAGAAGAAAACACACTCCAAGTGCACACATACTGAGAAAAATCTTGTTTAAAGGCTGAATAATATTAAATTGCAAATATATACCATGTTTTCTTTATTCATTCATCTGTCAAAATATCTTTGGGCTACTTCCATATCTTGGCTACTGTCTTCACCAAACACATACAAAAGGTAACTATATGAGGTGATAGATTTCTTTTCATTGAAGTATAGTTGATTTACAATGTTGTGTTAGTTTCTGGTGTACAGCATAGTGATTCAGTTATACATATAGATTATTTCCATATTCTTTTTAATTATAGGTTATTATAAGATATTGAATATAGTTCCCTGTGCTATACAGTAAGAACTTGTTGTTTATCTATTTTATATATAATAGTGTGTATCTACTAACCTCAAACTCCCAATTTATCCTTCCCCCTTCCCCACTTTCTCATTTGGTAACCACAAGTTTGTTTTCTATGTCTGTGAGTCTGTTTCTGTTTTGTAAATAAGTTCATTTGTATCATTTTCTTTAGATTCCACATATAAGTGATAGTATAAGATATTTATCTTTCTCTGTCTGACTTACTTCATTAGTATGATAATCTCTAGGTCCATCCATATTGCTGCAAGATAAATATGCTTAAAGAAAAAAAAGAAAAGGCCATGTGATGACATAGTGAGAAAGTAGCTATTTGTATACCAAGGAGAGAGTCTTTCTCAAAATCAACCTTGATGGCACCTTGATCTTGGACTTCAAGTCTCCAGAACTGTAAAAAGAATACATTTCTATTGTTTAAGCTACATAATTTGTAGTATTTTATTATGGAAACCTGGGAAGACTGATATACATTTGCAGAAAAATATGTGACTCTGAATTACATTTTGGGTATCTGGAGGCAAGAAATTTGCAGAGTTCTTTACTCCAAAGTGGGAAACTTCGGACAAGAAATATTTGGTGTTGTCATTGCTCAAACTAGATGGCCCAACAATTGACGATGGCCGAAGAGTCCCCTAATAATGAGCAGGTAAGTCTTATTGTTGATCAGGGCATCCTCTGGGCTAAGATGATGATTGCCTGAAGTTTGGCTTTGGTTCATGTCCTTCATCAGTGATGTTCCATTTATGGAATGAACAGCAGTAGCTCTCCAGCAGGCACCATCACATGTGATGATATTAATGCTATCTGTAAAGCATATGGACTTCCTTTTTTAATCACCAAATTTTTCTCAAGGGAATCCCAGGTAGCCATTAGGTCTGAAAGAAGAGTGACCTTTAACACTGTTGCATTTGGCAAAGAACTGAGGATAAGATAAGCTATTTACTCCTGTAGGTGTGATATACTAGTGGGTCCAGGTTTGGCTCTTTAATTTAAGTATCACTTTACTTCAATAAAGGGGCCTCTGTGGCTGTGCCAAATCTCATATCTTGTTTCCATAAATCCAAGCATAGTGGACAGGTAAGTGTAGAGTTTTAAATGCTGGCCTGTGAGAGCCACATTTTCCAGAAGGGGTCAGTATGAAACCACAGTTGTTAAGGTAATGGTGTATAGTACAGGGACAAGGATATAAGTTGTTTCTGTTTTTATTTTTGTTTTTGCAACAGGAGCCCATGGGTAACTTGTGGCCATCATTGGTAGTCCAGAGACTCCAACAGGCATGACAAGAGATTGTTAAAACCTTTACAGTGAACGTCTCAATGGGAAGTTCCTATTGTATTACAATTTGGACAGAGTCTAGAGTCTTTTGTTGTAGGGTTCCCATTAATCAAAGGGGGCTGATTTGTGTTAAGCAAAATTTGTACATGAGGAATATATTGCTTCCAGAAACCAAAAAAGCCTAAAGTTTTTGGACTTGTTTTACACTATGTCAATAGTCGTTTCTTTTTTTTCTTTTTCTTTTTTTTTTTTAACATTTTTTATTGATTTATAATCATTTTACAACGTTGTATCAAACTCCAGTGTAGAGCACAATTTTTCAGTTATACATGAACATATATATATTCATTGTCACATTTTTTTCTCTGTGAGCTACCATAAGATCTTGTGTATATTTCCCTGTGCTATACAGTATAATCTTGTTTATCTATTCTACAATTTTGAATAGTCATTTCTTGACAGTTTCAGGGTTGGAGCAGCCTTCAACTATCCAAATATTACAAAGAAATCTTACTGAGTTCATAGGGCCTTACATTTTATATTGGACAGTGACTCACCCTTTTCTATGGGTTCCTTTATGAATGTTGGTATGTTTTGAATATGTGTGTCAAATGAATTTTTCAAAGGAGAATGTCATTAATAACTATCTTATCTGTGCTTCTGGGAAATTTTGGATGAGGTTAATATATTGCCTGAAAATATTCTGTGGGATGGCAGGGCTGTTGGGATTGTTCATGGATATTTGAGTAAATGTGTATTGTGTTCCATTAAAGGTGAAGGAAAACTGTGACTGAGAGGCTATTGAAATAAGCACTGAATAGAAAACATTAATCAAATCTATAAAAAATGCTTTCAAGTTTTTTATTGGAAGCATCCAGTAATTTTAATAATATTGGATATGGGGGGCTTTAATCAGGAGTACCATAGCTTTAAGATTGTGATAATCTACTGTTCAGTGTCATTCTTTTTTTTTTAAATCAGTTTTGGGCATTGGCTAAGTTGGGATATTAAAAGGAAAGACAGTAGGAATAATGACCTCTTCCTTAAGTAAGTGTTATATAATGGATCTTAATCTCTATATGCCTTGCCTTAATGTACATTGGGACATATTAACTGTTTTAACCCAAGGGAAAGTTCCATGGGGTCCCACTTGCTCAAGCTTATTCTAAGTGGCAAAGACTTAATTTTATTTTAATTTATTATTTTGGGGGATCAGACATGCCTACTAGGGGTGTCTTAAGTCAACGGGTACTTAAGGAATATAAGCAATTGTTTCAGTTGTTAAGATGAGGCATACCTGTTTGTTTGTCTTATATTTTGTGTTTGGAATCTCCTCTAAGAGTATAGGAGATATATTATTTAAGATTAGTAGGATCTCCATGTGTAACTAACTTAATTCCCAGTATTTCATGAATTAAGGCCATGAAAATTTGCCAATCAATCCATCTCATTGTATGTTAATTCAAAACCTATATTCTAGAGGCACAAAAGGCAATCAGTATCCCCCCTTTTAAACTTTTTATTGTATACATTCTTTTAGTAAATTTTGGATATCCAATTGGGCCAAATCATAGACCTTTTAGTTTTTGTTTCTTCCCCCTTGGACAAGGGTTTTTTGTTGGTTGGCTATTGTTTTTAATCTTTACTAGATATACTTTGAGGAGTGTCCTCTTTTTCTTAATAGTATTTATAGACTTCTTTCTCTAGGGATTCTCAATTCAGTACCATCAGGGTAGGAGTCTCCCCATGGAAAGTGCTGCTTTATTAGGTTTAAGAACCTCAGGATTAAGTTGTGTTTGAGTTAACCCTTTGTCGTGATAATAAGTCATGACACACAATAGAAATCAGTATTTCTGTTGGTTCATTTTACAGCTGTCTAACAGGATGATAGTATTCCTCTGTCTTTTAAGTAGAGCAAGGATAAAATATTTATGCCCACTTTCTTAAGAGTCTGACCACAAGGTGCTGTGGGTGTTTCTCCCCTGTAATCTTGAGGATCAGAATTTTTGTTGTGACAGGGCATAGACAGCAGTAATAGCACTATTTAAGGCATTGTTGGATTCTGGTGAGCTGTCTGCTTTTAGGAGTGTGGGCTTCAGCATGCCACATGATGACTACCCTTCTACATGTGCAATCACTCAATGGGCCAGTATCTTTCACAGGTATTGGTCTTTCCACTGAGTACTATAAAGAATAGGGACCAATAGCTGATGGAGACACACAACCAATGGTCACAGAATAAGAGTTTTTCCTCTGAAACTACTGTCAGTGATGGTTTATGTTGGATTTGAGACATGATTCAATTCAAGACCCAGAGATAGGCTTGGGCTGAGACACACAATCCAGAGTCACTTTGAGGAAGACCTAAATCCCATACTTTTGCCCCCTAAGCATGAATTATCAAAGTCTTTGACTTAGGTAGGTTAAATCTATAATAGTGGCATGTTAGAACTTAGCAAATGAAACACAGTGCAGCATAACTCAAAGTGCTTTCTCACTAGCAGGCAAGACAGTTAGCAAGGCAAAAGCTAGAAAAGAAAGACCTTCTCCCAACACTGTGGTGGTAGTCATCACCTAGGCAATCCTGCTCATGTGATTTTGTTGTGATAACTTCACAAAAGATGAAACCAACACCTATCCATCTAAAATTGGTTTCAATGTTGAGACTTATGAAGGCACACATACAACAAGAGGGTAAGAGGACACTTATTACTAATATAACGGGGCTTTAGTGGGAGCAAAGGGTAGGCACATAAACTGGTACAGAATGGTTTGAGTAAAGGGAGAGGCAAGAGGCTTTGGTTTTATTGTAGTTAAGAGACAGAAACATACTTCACACCTTACATGAAATAATAATTCAAAATGGATTATAGTCCTAAATGTAAAATGCAAAACTACAAAACTCACAGGAAGAAAACATAGGAGAAAATCTGCATGACTTTGAATTTAATGACAAGGTTTTAGAAACAACACGAATAGCAAGATTTATGAAAAAGTTAATAAGGTATATCTTATTAAAATTTAAAATGTTTGCATATAAAATACAATAGAGAATTAAAAGACAAGCCACAGATTGGGAGAAAATATTTACAAATCATATATCTGATAAAGGATATGAATGCAGACTATACAAAGAGCTTTAAAAACTCAACAATAAGGAAAAATAACCCAATTTTAAAACAGGCAAAAGATCTGAAAACAGAGATAGATAAGTAGATAAACAATAGGTAGATGATGATGATAGATAGATAGATAGATAGATACATAAGCTGTGTGTATACACAGTTTAGTTTACACACATATGCCCCCTACATTTGTCTACCGAGAGGAGCTAGAATAAAAAATACCACAGTAGGAAAAAGCAAATCTAGCATTCAGATCTTGGATTCTACTACCATTCTCCAATAAAAGGAAACAGGGCTTCTGGAAAATTGGTTGATTCTATGAATGGGGTACAGCATATACAAGGTGAGCCTGGAGCATCCTGTAGTTCAGGAAAGAAAGGAAGTGTGCACACACACATACAAAAAATGATAGTGGAATATCAGTGGGAGACAGGAGTCAATTGAATGAGTTCCCAGTGGCCAAAGCTGGAACAATATGAGCCAGAAAACAAAACAACACAGTTTTGAATTATAGCCCAAAGTAAAAGTATCCATACTTATATAAATAAATAGGGAAAAAAGATCTATAATGCATAAAAATTTCAAATAATGTGTGTAGTTATGCCCCCCTCAGGCAAGTGGAGTGTAACTCCCCATCCCTTATGTATGGACTGCTCATAGTGACTTCCTTCCTAAGGATGCAGATTTTAAAAGGGTGGGGTGAGTGACTTTACAGTGGAGAAACTTCACAAACAGACAGGTGCTGAAGGGTAACACCATTAGTGATAGGTTCATTTGCTAACATGTATTGCTGTTAAAATGTGATAAAAATGGTACTTTACCTTTGTGGCCTTACTCCCCCAAACTCATACCCCAGTCTAATCATAGGAAAAACATCAGACAAATCACAACCAAAGAATGATCTACAAAATAGCTGACCAATATTCCTCATAACTTTCAAGTTCATTAACAACAATTATGAGAAACTATCACAGGCAAGAAGAGCCTAAGGAAACATGGGGACTAAATGTAATGTGTCCTGGATGGGATTCTGGAATAACAACAACAAAAGAGGACATTAGGTAAAATCTAAGACAATCCCAACAAAGTATGGATTTTAGTTAATAATAGTATATTAATATTGGTTTATCAGTTGTGTCAAATGTACCATAGATGTTAATAATAGGGAAAACTCGGTGAAGGATTAATGGAAGACTACTATACATGTGGCTTTTATGCAAATCTAAAATATTCTAAAATAAAGTTATTCTTTTTTAATGTAACTTATGTAGCTGATTAATGAACTTTTGGTAATTCCACCATATTTTCTACCATTATATATTTGTGTGTGCACCCCCCCCCCAGTGTCACTGGGGCTTTTGATAGAGATGTTAGTCTTAAATTTTGGAATAGTAGGGCAGAAAAAGGCATAATCTCTTTCTTAAAGTTCAACAAAGAATTCCTTGGAGTAGTGACTGCTGATATAGGATTTTTCTGTATAGGTTGGAGTTAGTTTAGCAGGGAGAGGGAGGATGTTCTAGGTACCTTGAACCACAGCATGTTGTGTCCAGCCAGTTTCATGTGGTTGAAGGGCAAGAGATTGGAGAGATATTCAGACACGAGAGATCAGAGGACTTAGTGTGGCATTGTACAGTATCCTGCTTTTATCCTGGTAAAGTGTCATTTTTATCATATTATAAAGGGAGTACCTTGAGGGTTTCACAGGTGACTATTGTCCTCTAGTAAAAGGAAATTGTAAAAGTACTTTCTTCCTCCTTGTTCTGATTTCCTCCCTTAAGGATGGGTTAGGATATTTAATTTTACTCCATCCAAAGAAAAAGAAGTGCTACACAAGGTCAATGGCACTAATTGATTCCTGTTTTCTAGGGGTGGAATCAGTCTCACTAGTAAGAATGTGAACAAAACTAGAAGCTACCATGCTGTCAAGGCTCTTTGGTGACCCATCCTTCCCTGAGATCAGAGGCAAGGTTGGGGCTGGGGTTCAGAGCTCATGTTCTCTCCCTACACTGTAAGAGACACTCTCTTCTCTTCCAACCTTCTTCTTTCCCCTTGAAATCCTTGGAACAACCAGAACAAGACTAAGAAGAATGAAGCCCCTCCACTTAGTCCTGTTTACTTTGAGCCAAAGGAATCCTCATGGATCCCTGTGCCTTTATCAAGGTCTAGCACTGCTTTTGCTATAGCAGCATCCCAGAACTTCCCTGCCTTTCATGCAACACATCACCCTTCTTTTTTTTTCTCTCCTCCCTCCTCTATGTTTCCCCATCATTACCAGGGGATTTGACTGAAAGATTAAGAATTTCTTATTCTCTCTCTCAGCTGGTTTCCCCATTTCTAAAAAAAAAATGTTTAGATTAAGTCATAAAATTGAAGGGCCTTTCTAGCATATATATCTGATGACTATAAATCTCATTCCTGGAACACTCTTCTTGGGTATTTTTCAACTAATAGGAAGTACAATGGAGTCATAATATTAACACCTTTAACTTATTTAATTTCCTTTGTTGAGAGAGAATGAGAGAGTCTTGAAAATATAAATAGACAAAGCAAAATTGTCTGCAAGTCTCTTCCCTGATTGTTTGCCCCATAATGAGTATGAGAGCTACTGAAATGTTTGCTTTCTTACCACAGGACTGTACACACAAAATTTCAAGTATTATACATTAAGGATAATTCAAGAAACTGTATTTAAAGGTTATTTTTGTATCCATGACTTTTGCCTTGTGCCCTGACTTTATGACCTACATACTAAGGAAAGAATACTTAGTCACAAACAACAATGGCTGGCAGTGGAAGTTGGTATGGTTAGCTAGAAATGGCATATGCTGAAATGTATCTTTACCCTTGCTGGTCAGGTGACCTTAGGCAATTACATAATCTCCCTGAGTGTAAATATCCTCATTCTGAAAATGAGGATAACAATAATGTTTTCTTCACAATAGAAATCAATAACAGATATGTCAGTAGTTGTGTTAAACACTGTATGAACATCATCTTCACAACTACCCAATGAGGTAGATTATCATATCACCTCTATTCTATATTTTGGGATACTGGTGCTTAGAGGGGTTAAGTAACTCCTCCAAGGGAGTGGTGGACCTGGGATTTCAAACCATGTCTGTCACTAGCCAAAGCCCACACTCTTAAACGCTGTGTCACGTGTACTGCTTCTCTTAGTGGTTGTGGGATAATTAAATGAGATAATGCCTAGCTAGAACAGTACTCAGTAAGGAGAAGGGACAAAAACCACATGATCATCTCAATAGATGCAGAAAAAAACATTTGATAAAATTCAACACCCATTTATGATAAAAACTCTCACCTAAGTGAGTATAGAGGGAACATAACTCAACATAATAAAAGCTATATATGACACACCTACAGCCAGCATAGTACTCAAAGGTGAAAAACTCAAAAGCTTTCCACTAAAATCTGGAAAAAGACAAGGCTGCCCACTATCACCACTCCTATTCAACATAGTCTTGGAAGTCCTAGCTACAGCAATCAGGCAAGAGAGAGAAATAAAAGGGATCCAAATTGGAAAAGAAAAGAAAAAACTGTCATTATATGCAGATGACATGATACTATATATAGAAAACCCTAAAAGGTCCACACAAAAACTACTAGAAATAATTGAAGAATTCAGCAAGGTAGCAGGTTACATGATTAACATACAAAAATCAGTTGCATTTCTTTACACTAACGATGAATCAACAGAAAAAGAAAGTAAAGAAACAATCCACTTTAAAATAACACCCAAACTAATAAAATAGCTAGGAATAAATCTAACCAAGGAGGTGAAAGACTTATACATGGAGAACTATAAAACATTGATGAAGGAAATTAAAGATGACTTAAAAAAATGAAAAGATATCCCATGCTCCTGGATAGGAAGAATCAATATTGTTAAAATGGTCACACTGCCCAAGGCAATCTACTGATTGAATGCAATCCCTATAAAATTACCCAGGATATATTTCACAGAACTAGAACAAATCATAATAAAATTTATAGGGAACCACAAAAGACCTAGAATTGCCAAAGCATTACTGAAGGAAAAGAAAGAGGCTGGAGGAATAACTCTCCCAGACTTCAGACAATACTATAGAGCTACAGTCATCAAGATGGTAAGGTATTGCTACAAAAACAGACATATAGACCAATGGAACAGAATGGAGAGCCAGAAATGAACCCACACACTTTTGGTCAAGTAATCTTCAACAAAGGAGGCACGAATATACAATGGAATAAAGACAGTCTCTTCAGCAAATGGTATAGGGAAAACTGGCCAGCAGCATGTAAATCAGTGAAGCTGGAACACTCCCTTACACCATACACAAAAATAAACTCAAAATGGGTGACACACTTAAAGATAAGACAAGATACAATAAATCTCCTAGGAGAAAACATAGGGAAAACATTATCTGACATACATCTCAAAAGTGTTCTCCTAGGGCAGTCTACTCAAGCAATAGAAGTAAAAGCAAGAATAAACAAATGAGACCTAATTTAACTTACAAGCTTCTGCATAGCAAAGGAAACCATAAGCAAAACAAAACAACCTATGGAATGGGAGAAACTTTTTGCAAAAGATGAAACTGACAAAGGCTTGATCTCCAGAATATATAAGCAGCTCATAGGACCTAATAAGGAAAAAACAAACAACCCAATCCAAAAATGGGCAGAAGACCTAAACAAGCAATTCTCCAAGGAAGACATACAAATGATCAATAGACACATGAAAAAATGCTCAGTAACACTAATTATCAGAGAAATGCAAATCAAAACTATGATGAGGTATCACCTCACACCAGTCAGAATGGCCATCATTCAAAAGTCCACAAATGACAAATGCTGGAGAGGCTGTGGAGAAAGGGGAACCCTCCTACACTGCTGATGGGAATGCAGTTTGGTGCAGCCACTGTGGAAAACAGTATGGAGATTCCTCAAAAGACTAGGAAGAGATTTCCCTTATGACCCAGAAATTCTGCTCCTGGGCATATATCCAGAAGGAACCCTCCTTCAGAATGACACCTGCACCCCAATGTTCATAGCAGCACTATTTACAGTAGCCAAGACATGGAAACAGCCTAAATGTCCATCAACAGATGACTGGATAAAGAAGTGGTAGTATATGTATACAATGGAATGCTATTCAGCCATAAAAACTGACAACATAACGCCATTTGCAGCAACGTGAATGTCCCTGGAGAATGTCATTCTAAGGGAAGTAAGCCCGAAAGAGAAAGACAAATACCATATGAGAATGCTCATATGTGGAATCTAAAAAAAAATGAACATAAATACAAAACAGAAACAGACTCATAGACATAGAATACAAATTTGTGGTTGCCAAGAGGGCAGGGGGTGAGAAGGGAAAGACTGAGATTTCAAAATGTAGAATAGATAAACAAGATTATACTGTATAGCACAGGAAAATATATACAAGATCTTATGGTAACTCACAGAGAAAAAAATGTGACAATGAATATATATATGTTCATGTATAACTGAAAAATTGTGCTCTACATTTGAAATTACACAACATTGTAAACTGACTATAACTCAATAATAAAAAAAGAACAGTACTCAGTAAAAAAATGATAGCTTAAAAATATTTGTTATTGTTCTTGCTTGTGCCAGTGCCACCTCCCTCAGGCAAGTTTGCCCCACTACCACCAATCAGTGAACACAAGATATTAATATGTTTGTCTTTGCAAAGCTTTTTTTTCCCACTTAACATATTCTGTACATCTCTCTGAAGGGGAACAGCTTCTTCATGGTGTCCCAGTGATCTTGCATGTATTCTCATAAGCCAAATTGGCAAGACATAACTGCAATAAGACTTAAGGCTTTGCAGAATGTCTGATGATTCTCCTAGAACATGGAAATATAGGCAGTCTTGTGAAGAGCTGTCAAATAGCTGTTTCTAATCAACCTCCCTATCTTGCATAAAGTTCTCTATCTTGTGGGAGGCTGCCACAATTTTCCCAGCTGTCTCCATGGTTCTAGTGACTCATGGGACTTTCCACCTTGCTTCCACTTAAGGTACAGCTATAGACTCTAAAACATCTTACATACAGTCTAGAATTGGCTCCTCAACAACAGGGGATCCACTGCTTCCATCTAGCCCCTTTGGTTCAGTGTCATTCTGAGAACAAGGATTTCAGGGAGCTGATGCTGTGCTGATCTTGCTTTTGATGTTTTTGTAAGTAATAAACAGTGTGTGGAAGGCTAAATAATAGCCCCTACAAGGAGATTCATGTCCTGAACTCCAGAACCTGTGAATGTTATCTTATGTGGAAAATGAACTTTTCAGATGTGATTAAGTTAAACATCTTGTGATGGGGAGATTATTCTGCATTATCCCGATGTGCCCAATGTAATCACAAGGGTACTAATAAGAAAGTGAGGCAGAAGAAAAAATGATGTGATGATGAAAACAGAAAGGAGTAACGTGCTTTGAAGGGGCCACAAGCCAAAGAATACAAGCATACTCTGGAAGCTAAAAAAGAATCTCCAGAAGGAACGAGTACTGGTGACAACTTGATTTTAGCCCACTGAAACTGATTAAAGACTTGTGACTTTCAAAACTATAAGAGGATAAATTTGTGTATTTTAAGCCATTAAATTTGTGGTATATTGTTACAGCAACAATAGGAAACTAATATACTATTTGAGTCAATTTGGGCTTGTTTTCTCTTTACCAACTAAATCTATGTCCATGTAACACTCTTCATTTCAATAAATATTGTGTCAGGATAAACCGAGCTATGACATGGTAACAGCCAAGCTTAAATCTTAGTGGGTTCCAAAAGCATAGTTTATTTCTTCATCTCACTCTGTCTATTCACAGTTGTCTAGCATCTCTGCCCCAACTCTCCACTCCAGAGCCCAGGCTGATGGCCTATCTACCATATGAAGCATCATTTATCACCAAGGCTAGAAGCAAAGAACATAGCAGTTTGTGTGCTGGTTCTTAAATTTCTGTCCTTGTACTTCTACAAATATTTCATTGTCCAAAGCAAGTCACATGACCAGATTTAACCTCAAGAGGGCACACTTACCATTTGTACATAAGGTCAATAAGGACAAGGAAAGTCCACTAATATTTGGTGCATGGCACTAATTACCACAATCAACAATTATTCAGTTTATTTTTTAACAGCTCTGCCCCACAAACATAAATTCAAATGCCAGGAGTGAGGTAAGTGGTGCACTGGCAAATGTTTAAAGCCAGCTCCCCAGGGGGAAAATTTATGTTATCTGTATCTATGTACATAAGTTTATTATAAACTTTAATGAAATAAAGAATATTTCATGCACAATTTAGAAGTAATAATAAAATATAAAATGCTCTTTATCTTAAAAAATGGCAGTTTCTAATGATGGTAAAAATGTAATGTAAATGGATTCCTCATACATTGTTTCTAGGTATGTAAAATGGTAGTCACTCTGGAAAGTAGCTTGGCAGTTTCTTACAAAACATATACACATGACATATGACCCAGAAATTGATCTCTGGATACATAGCCAAGAGAATTGAAAACTTATGTCTACACTAAACCTATACATGAATATTTATAGCCATTTTACTCACAAAAGTCAAACACCAGAGACAATCTAAATGTCCTTAAATGGGAGAATGGATAATAATCTGGTATATCTATACCTTAGAATACTATTCAGCTAAAAAATGAATGAACTACTAACACTCACAATAACTTGGCAGGATTTCAAGGGCATTTGTACGAGTGGGGAAAAAAGGAAATAACAAAAAGTCATTTACTGTATGATTCCATTTAAGTAGCCTTGTAAAAATGAAAAATTATAGAGGTGGAGACTAGATTAGTGGGATGATGGTATACAGATGATGTAGAGCAGGTGAGATAAGAGTAGGACAAGGGAGATCTTTGTGGTAATGAAATAAAATAATTCTGTGTCTTGATTGTGGTGGTGGTTATATGAATTTACATATGTGATAAGATTGCATTGTAGTACACTCAGACTCTTTGCCACTGTCAATTTTTTGGTCTCATATTGTACGATAGTAATTTAAGATATAACCATTGGGGGAAATTAGGTGAAGGGTACAAGGTACCTCTATACAATTTTTGCAACTTCCTTTAATTCTATGATTATTTTAAAGCAGACCTTAGAAAACACATTGTATATATCTATCTAAGGATATGTAGTAGCTGTTTAAAAATAAAGTGGATAAATTTTGATTGTGGTAACTAGTGCTATGCACCAAATGTTAGTGGACTTCCCTTGTCCATATTGACCTCTCAACAAAACGAGTACAGAAGGAATGTATCTTGACATAATAAAGGACATATATGACAATCCCATAGCTAACATCATACTTAATAGTGAAAGGATAAAAGCTTTTCCTCTAAAATCAGAAACAAGACAAGGGTGCCCACACTCACTAATCCTATTCAACACAGTATTGAATGTCCTAGCCAGAGCTAGTAGGAAAGGGATGAAATAAAAAGCATCAAAACTGGAAAAGAAGAATTAAAGTTGTCTTTGTTTGCAGTAAAATTGATCTTATATCTAGAAAATCCTAAAGATTCCATTGAAAAACTGTCAGAATAAAGAAATAATTCACTAAAGTAGCAGGATACAAATTCAAAATATGGAATACAGTTGTGTTTCTATACACTATCAAATATGTTTAAAAGAAATAAAGAAAAAATCCCACTTACAATAGCATCAAAAACAAAATACTTAAAAAATTAATTTAACCAAGGGGTGAAATATCTGTACACTGAAAATAAAGACTCTGATGAAAGAAATTCAAGACACAAATAAATGGAGAGATATTCTATGTTCTCCATTTGGAAGAAATAATATTTGTACAATATCCATACTACACAGAGCAATCCCTGTCAAAATTACAATTACATTTTTCACAGAATTAGAAAAAAGTACTAAAACAGAATGGAATCAAAAGAGACCCCCAATACTCAAAGCAATCCTGGGAGAGAGGACCAAAACTGGAGGCATCACACTTGATGGTTTCAAACTTTATTACAAAACTGTATCAATTAAAACAGAATAGTATTGTCATAAATATAGACAGACCAATGGAACAAACTCAAGAGACCATGTATAAACCTGCACATACATGTTCAACTTATATTTTACAAGGGAGCCAAGAATACTCACTAGGGAAAGGATAGTCTCTTCAATAAATGACATTGGAAAAACTGGATAATCACACACAGAAGAATGAAATTGGACCCCTATATTACACCACTCTCAAAATTAATTCAAATGGATTAAATATTTAAATGTAAGACCTAGAACCCTAAAACTATGAGGAGAAAACACGGGAAAAGCTACTTTTCACTGGTCTTGACAATGATTTTCCAAATATAACACTAAAAGCACAAGCAATGAAAGCAAATATAAATGGGACTACATTAAACTAAATAGCTTCTGCACAGCAAAAGAAACAATCATCAAACAAAAAGGCAACTTATGGAATGGTAGAAAATATTTGCAAAACAATATATTTAATAAGAGATTAATAATAAAAATACAAGGAACTCAGATAACATAACTAAAAACACACAATTTGATCTTAAAATGTGCAGAGACTTGAAGAGACGTTTCTCCAAAGAAAACATACAAGTGGCCAACAGGGGCATGGAAAGATGCTCAACATACCTTATAATCAGGGAATACAAATCAAAGCCACAGTGAGATATCACCTCAAACCTATTAGAATGGCTAGTATCAGTGAAACAAAACAAGAGGTAAGTGTTGGCTAGGATGAGGAGAAAATGAATCCCTTGTGAACTGTTGTGTGAATGTAAGTTGGTAGAGACACAATGGAAAATGGTATGAAGGCTTCTCAGAAAATTAAAAATAGAACTGCCGAAGGATTCAGCCATCCTACTTTGGGATGTATATCAGAACCCTGAAGAAATATCTGCACCATGTTATGGAAACAACCTAAGTACCCAGCCACAGATGAATGGATAGAGAAGATATATCTATATATCTATATCTATATGTATATCTATATCTATATATATAGGTATATATATATATAGATATGAATATTATTCAACCATGAGAAAGAAATCCTGCTATTTCTGACATGAATGGAACTCAAGGACATTATAACTTATGTAAAATAAGTCAGTCAGAGAAAGATAAATACTGTACAATATCACCTATATATAGAATCTTAAAAAGTTGAACTCAGAAACAGAGTAAATGCAGATACTGACAGGCATATGTAGAATAGATAAACAAGATTTTACTGTATAGCACAGGGAAATATATACAAGATCTTGTGGTAGTTCACAGCAAAAAAGAATGTGACAATGAATACATGTATGTTCATGTATAACTGAAAAATTGTGCTCTACACTGGGATTTGACACAACATTGTAAAATGACTATAACTCAATAAAAAATGTTTTTTTTAAAAAAAGAAACAGAGTAAATGGTGGTTGGCTGGATCTGGGTGTGTGGGATGGGGAATTGGAGAGATGTTGGTCAAAAAGTACAAACTTCCAGTTACAAGATAAGTAAGTTTTGAGGAGCTGATGTACAGCATGGTGATTATAGTTAAAAATACTGTATTACATACTTTAAAATTACTAAGAGAGTATATCTTCAATATTCTCACCACAAAAAGAAATGATAATTATGTGAGGTGATGGAAGTGTTAATTAATGCTACTGTTGTAATCTTTTTGTAAGATAAAACTATATTAAATAAACATGTTGCATACCTTTAACTTATAAAATGTTACTATCAAGTAGGTCTCAAAGCTGGAAAAATAATGTGTATAATTCAATGGCATTTAATGTATTCATTATATTTTGCAACAATCTCCTTTACCTACTTTCAAAACACTGTTGTCACTCTCAAAGACCATGTACTAAAATCACATCCAAAAAAAAAAACTTAAGAATAAATTTGACCAAAGAGGTGAAAGACATATGCAGAGAACTATAAAACTTTGATTAAGGGAATTAAAGATGATGTAAATAAATGGAAGAATATCCCATGCCCTTGGATTGGAAAAATTAATATTGTTAAAGTGGTCATACTACCCAAAGCAATCTACAGATTTAATTCAATCCCTATCAAATTACCCAGGACATTTTTCACAGAACTAGAACAAATAATCCTAAAACTTATATGGAATCACAAAAGAATTGCCAAAGCAATACTGAAGAAAAAGAATGAAGCTAGAGGAATAACCCTCCCAGACTTCAGACAATACTACAGAGCTACAGTAATCAAAACAGCATAGTGTCCAAATGATCCAGCAATTCCACTTCTGGGTGTATATTTGGAGGGAACTCTAATTCAAAAAGATACATGCACCCTAATGTTCAGAGCAGCACTATATACAATAGCCAAGACATGGATGCAACCTAGATGTTCATCGACAGATAAATGGATAAAGAAGTTGTGGTATGTTTATACAATGTAATACTACTCAGTCATAAAAAAGAACAAAATAATGCCATTTGCAGCAATATGGATGGACCAAGAGATCGTCATCCTAAGTGAAGAAAGCCAGAAAGAGAAAGAAAAATACCATATGATATCACTTATATGTGGAATCTGAAAAAAAAAAACACGCTATGAACTCATCTACAAAACAGAAACAGACTCACAGACATAGTAAACAATCTTATGGTTACCCGGGAAAGGGGGTAGGAAAGGATACATTTGGGAGTTTGAGATTTACAAATGTTAGCCACTATTTATCAGAATAGTTTTTTTTAAAGTTTCTTCTGTATAGCATAGGGAACTATACTCAATATCTTGTAATAACCTTTAATGGAAAAATATGAAAATGAATATATGTATGTATATGCATAACTGGAACATTGTGCTGTACACCACAAGTTAACACATTGTAATTGACTATACTTCAATAAAAAAAAACACAGCATGATGTTGGTACAAAAAGAGACATATGGATCAATGAAACAGAATAGAGAGCCCAGAAATAAACTCACAGACTTACAGTCAATTAATCTTCAACAAAGGAAGCAAGAATATACAATGGAGAAAAGACAGTCTCTTCAACAAATGGTTTAGGAAGACTGGACAGCTGCATGTAAATCAATGAAGTTAGAACACTCCCTCACACCATACACAAAAGTAAACTCAAAATGGCTTAAAGACTTAAACATAAGACAAGACACTATAAACCTCCTAGAAGAAAACATAGGCAAAGCATTCTCTGACATAAATCTTAGCAATGTTCTCCTGGGGCAGTCTACCCAGGCAATAGAAATAAAATTAAAAAATAAACAAATGGGACCTAATTAAACATATAAGCTTTTGCACAGCAAAGGAAACCATAAGCAAAACAAAATGACAACGTATGGAATGGAGAAAATATTTGTAAGTGATGTGACTGACAAAGGCTTAATTTCCAGAATATATAAACATCTGCTACCACCTTAATAAGAAAAAAACAAACAATCGAATCCAAAAATGGACAGAAGACCTAAATAAGCAATACTCCAATGAAGACATACAAATGGCCAATAGGCACATGAAAAAATGCTCAATATCGCTAATTATCAGAGAGATGCAAATCAAAGCTACAAAGTATCACTTCATACCAGTCAGAATAGCCATCATTCAAAAGTCTACAAATGATAAATGTTGGAGAGGCTGTGGAGAAAAGGGAACCCTCCATACACTGTTGGTAGGAATGTAGTTTGGTGTAGCCATTATGGAAAACAGTATGGAGATTCCTCAAAAAACTAAAAATAGACTTACCATATGATCCAGCAACCCCACTCCTGGGCATATATCTGGAGGGAACTCTAATTTGAAAAGATATGTGCACCCCATTATTCATAGAAGCACTATTTACAATAGCCAAGACATGGAAACAACCTAAATGTCCATTGACAGTTGACTGGATAAAGAAGCTGTAGTATATTTATACAATGGAATACTACTCAGTCATAAAAAAGAATAAAATAATGTCATTTGCAGCAACATGGATGGACCTGGAGACAGTCATTCTAAGTGAAGTAAGCCAGAAATAGAAAGAAAAATACCGTATAATATCATTCATGTGTGGAATCTAAAAAAAGGAAAAAAGAAGACACTAATGAACTTATCTACAAAATAGAAACAGACCCACAGAAACAGTAAATAAACTTATGGTTACCCAGGGGGAAAGGGTGGGTAGGGATAAATTGGGAGTTCGAGATTTGCAAATATTAACTACTATATATAAAATAGATAAACAAGTTCATATTGTATAGCACAGGGAACTATATTCAATATCTCATATTAATATATAATAAAAAATAATATGAAAACAAATATATGCATGCATATGTATGACTGAAACATTATGCTGTACACCAGAAACTGACACATTGTAAACTGACTATACTTCAATAAAAAAAGATCATGTACATATTAAGCACTCACTCTCCAGTCTCTGACAAATAACAAGTTGTCTCTATGGATTTGTCCATTATGGATATTTCATATAAATGGAATCATGCAGTATATGACATTTTGTGTCTAGCTACTTTCATTTAGCATGTCTTCCAGACTCATCCACATAGTAGCATGTATCAGTATTTCATCCTATTATTGGCTGAATAATATTCTAGTGTATGGCTATACTACATTTTAATTCATTCATTGGTTAATGGGCATTTGGGTTGTTTCCACCTTTTGGCTATTGTGAATAGTGCTGCTGTGAATGTTCGTTTACATATGTTGATTGAATAACTTCTATGCTTTTGTTGATACAATCAGGAGTGGAATTAGTTGGTCATATGAAAATTCAGTGTTTAAATTTTGAGGAACTACCAAACTTGTCCACAGTGGTTGCACTATATTACATTCCCAAGAGCATGAATGAGAATTCAAATTTCTCCAAATCCATTACAACACATTTCATTTTTTAAAAATTTTAATGATTCTAGTTATGTAAAATAAGATTCCTTTCAGATTTTTAAAATTCATTTTCATTTATTTAATTTTTTCAGGCTTAATGAGGTAAAATTAAAAATTTAAAACTATGTATGTTTAAGGTGTACAACATGATGATATAGATATAATTTGTGAAATTATTACTATTATTAATTAACATATACATCTTCTCACATAGTTACCATTTTTTTGTGTGGTGAAAACATTTAAGATCTACTCTTTTAGCAACTCTCAAGCATACCACACAGTGTTATTAACTAGAGTCATCATGCTGTACACTAGATCTCCAGAGCTTATTCATCCTGCATAACTATAACTTTGTACCTTTTGATCACATCACATTTTTCCACCCCCTATCCCTGGCAACCACCATTCTACTCTCTTGTTTCTATGAATTTAACTTTTTTAGATTGCACATATAAAATAGGAAAAAATTCAGTCTTTCCCTCCTGTTATAGGGAAAAACCTCAGTTCAGTCTATCTCTTGTGTGTTTCTTTTACTATTCACACAAAACACTGCACTTCTGACACTTCTGGTCACCTAATGTGTGGGGGTTTTGCCCATAACAAGGAAGACTGTGTTACCAGTTAGATGTCTCATAATTTAGCTCCATTTTGACAATATCTACTCAAAGACAGCATCAGATCCCACAGGTTAAGGACTGAATCCCAAGACACTGTGTGTGCATTCATGCGTGCACACACACACACACACACACACAAACACACACTTCAGATGTCATATCCCAGGTTGTTACCTATGCTCTGGTCAAGCAGGTATAGGTAGGGAGTTCCAACAACACCCTCTTTTTGTTTGGTTAATTTGCTAGAGTGGCTCATATCAAAGAACTCAGAAAAACACTTATACCTATACATCTGCCAGTTTATTAAAGAATATAATAAAGGATAGAGACGAACTGCCAGATAAAGAGATAACATAGGATGAGGTCTGGGAAGGTTCTGAGCACAGGAGCTTTTGTCCCTGTGGAGGAGTATTACCCTCCATGTGCGGATGCATTTACCAATTTGGAAGCTCTTCAAACTCCACACTGTTGGGATTTTATGGAGGCTCCCTCACATAGGCACAATCAATTATTAACTACATTTCCAGTCTTTTCTCCCCTCTCTGGAGAAGTAGGTATTGAGGCCGAAAATTCCAAGCTTATAATCATGGCTAGGTCTTTCTGATGACCAGCCTCCCACCAGGAACCATCCAGAGTTGCCTCATTAGAGCAACATGTGTCTCCTGGGCTGCAGTGCTAAGAAACTCCAAATAAACACCTTTTTACTTCAATCAGGTCTCTGTTTCTGAAATTTTGGTTGTGTTCTTGACACATTTATTGAAGATCAAATAATGTAAATTCATGGATTTATTTCTGGCCTTATATTCTATTGCATTGTTCTATATGTATTTTTTTAGGTTAGGACCAACTGTTTCAATTGCCATACCTTTGTAGTATAATTTGAAATCTGGTAATGTGGTGCAACCGGTTTTGTACTTCTTGCTTGAGATTGATTTGGCTATTCTGGGTCTTTTGTGTTTCTATATACATTTTAGGATTGTTTTTCTATTTCTGTGAAAAAATGCCATTGGAATTTTGATAGAGATTGCATTGAACCTGTATATTGCTTTGGGTAGTATGAACATTTTAACAATATTAACTCTTCCATTCCTTGAACATGGGATTTCTTTCCATTTGTGTGTCTTCATTTTCTTTCATCAGTGTTTTATAGTTTTTAATTTATAGATATTTCATCACCTTGGTTAAATTAATTCCTAAGCAATTTATTTCATTTTTAATGCTATTGTAAATGGGTTTAGTTTCTTAATTTATATTTGAAATAGTTTGTTGTGCATATATAGAAACACAAAATATTTTGTATGTTTCCTTTGTATCCTGCAACTTTTTTGAATTCATTTATTAGTTATAACAGTTTTGTGAAATCTTTAGGATTTTCAATGTATAAGATCTCTTATGCTTGTACCTACAAATAGAGAAACTACTTTCTGAATTGGATGTTTGCTTTTATTGAAATATAATTGATGTACAATATTACATTAGTATCAGGTATACTACATAATGATTTCATATTTGCATACATTATGAAATGATCACCATAAGTCTAGTAATCATCTGTCCCCACACAAAGTTACTAAAATATTATTGACCATATACCTTATGCAGCATATTGCATCCCCATGACATTTATTACATAACTGGAAGATTGTACCTCTGCCCCTATACCTATCTCACCAACTCCCCAACTCCCAACTTTCTGGCAACCAAGTATTTATTCTCTGTATCTATGAGTCTCTTTTCATTTTGTTTTGTTTGTTTTTTATGTTGGTGTTTCGATTCCACATACAAGTGATATTATGCAATATTTTTTTTATCTGCCTGACTTATTTCACTTGGCATAATACCCTCTTGGATCATTGGACCATTTATGTTGTTGCAAATGGAAAGGTTTCGTTTTTATATAGCTGAGTAATAGAAGACTTTCTTTCTTAATGTATCTTCTTTATCCATTTGTCTATTGATAGACATTTAGGTTGTTTCCATATCTTGGCTACTGTAAATAATGCTGCAATAAACATTGGAGTACAAATATCTTTTTAAATGATTGGTTTTGTTTTCTTTTGCTAAATACAAAGAAGTGAAATTGTTGGATCATATGGCAGTTCTTTTTTAAATTTTTGAGTAACTTCTGTACTGTTTTCCATAGTAACTTCACTAATTTACAATCTCAGGAACAGTACATGAATGTTCCCTCTTCTCCAAATTGTCACAAACACATATTTTATTTGTTGTCTTTTGATGTAGCTGATGAAGCCATTCTGACAGCTATGGGGTGCTGTCTCATTATGGCTTTGATATACATTCCCTTGATGATTAGTGATGTTGAGCATTTTTTGATGTGCCTGTTGGCCATCTGTAGTCTTTTTTTGGAAATATGTTTATTCAGGTCCTCAGCCATTTTTTAATCAGGTTGATATTTTTGTTGAGTTGTATGAGTTTTTTGCATATTTTGGATAAGAATCCCTATCAGATATGTTATTTGCAAATATCTTTTCCTATTCTAGGCTGTCTTTTCATTTAGTTGATAGTTTTATTTCCTTTACAAAAGTTTTTTAGTTTTATGTAGTCCCAATTGCTTAGTTTTGCTTTTGCTTCCCTTGCCAGAAGAGACATATCCAAATTAATAATGCTTAGACTGATGTCAAAGGGTATACTACTTGTGTTTTCTTCTAGAACTTTTATGGTTTCAGGTCTTACATTTAAGTCTTTAATTCATTTTGAGTTTATTTTTGTATATGGTGTGAGAAAATAGTCCAGTTTGATTCTTTTGCATGTAGCTGTTCAGTTTTTGGAACACCATTTATTGAAGAGGCTATTTTTCCCCACTGTATATTCTTTCCTCATTTGTTGTAGACTGACCATGTAAATGTGGGTTTATTGCTGGGCTTTCTATCCTGTTCCATTGATCTATGTGTCTGTTTCTGTGCCAGTACCATACTTTTTTTGATAACTGTAGCTTTGTAGTATAATCTAAAGTGAGGGAGTGTGATACCTCCAGCTTTGTTGTTCTTGCGCAAGACTGTTTTGGCTATTTTGGGTGTCTTGTGTTTTCATACAAATTTTTAAATTATTTATTCTAGTTCTGTAATAAATGCCATTGGTATTATGTTAGGGATTGCATTGATCTATAGAGTGCCTTAAGGAATATGGTCATTTTAACAATATTACTTTTTTTGTTGTTAGCGTGTAGAAATGCAACAGATTTCTGTATATTAATTTTGCATCTTGAAACTTTAATGAATTCATTTATTAGTTATAATAGCTTTTTGTGGCATCTTTAGGATTTTCTGTGTATAGTATCCTGGAAACAATTACAGTTTTAATTCTTCATTTTCAATTTGGATTCCTTTTATTCTGTTCTTGTCTGATTGTTGTGACTAGGGCTTCCAATACCATGATGAATAAAAGTGGTAAGAGTGAGTATCTCTGTCTTGTTATTGATATTAGAGGAAATGTTTTCAGCTTTTAATTGCTGAGTATGATGTAGGCTGTAGAACTGTCACATATAGCTTTTATTTTGTTTAGGTGTGGTCCCTCTAGACCCACTTTGTTGGGATGGTTTTTCAACAGAATTGATGTTGAATTTTGCCAAAAGCTTTTCCTCCATTTATTCAGAGGATTATATGATTTTCATTTTTCAGTTTGTTAATGTGGTGTATCACAGTCATTGATTTGAAAAATTTTGAACCATCCTTGCATCTCTGGGATAATTCCCACTTAATTATGATATATGATCCTTTTAATATATCATCAAATTTGATTTGATATTTTGTTGAGAATTTTTGCATCTATGTTCATCAGGGATATTGGCCTAGAATTTTCTTTTTTTGGTGTCTTTTTCTTATCTTGATATCTGGGTGAAGCAGGCCTCATAGAATGAATTCAGAAGCAGTCCTTCCTCTTCAGTTTTTGGGGATATTTTGAGAAGACTAGGTATTAACTTGTATTTAAATATTTGGTAGAAGCCATGTGGCCCTAGGCTTTTGTTTGTTAAAAGTTTTTTTAAATCCACGATTCAATGTCATTACTGATAATTGGTCTATTCACATTTTCTATTCTTCCTGATTTGCTCTTGGGAGACTGAACTTCACTAGGAATTTATCCATTTCTTCCAGGTTGCCCATTTTATTATATAATTGTTGGTAATAAGCTCTATGAACATTAGTATTTCTATGGTGTCAGTTGTAACTTCTTTTTCATTTCTGATTTTATTTACTTGGACTCTTTTTCTTGAGTCTGACTAAAGGTTTATCAATTTTATCATTTAAAAAAACTGCTTTTAGAATCACTGATCATTTCTATTTTTTTAGTCTCTATTTTATTTATTCTCCTCTGATCCTTATATTTTTCCTTGTACTAATTCTGTTTTTTTTTTCTTGTTCCTTTAGGTGTCAGATTATATTTTTTTTGAGAATCTTCTTTCCTGAAGTAGGTTTGCATTACCTTAAACTTTTCTCTTAAAACTGCTTTTGTTGCATACTATAGATTTTGAAGAATTGTGTTTCCATTTTCATTTGTCTCCAGGTATTTTTTAAAATTTCCTCTTTATTTCTTCCTTGACCCCTTGGCTGTTCAGTAGCATATTGCTTAGCTTTCAGATATTGGTGTTGTGGTTTATTTCTTGTAGTTGACTTCTAGTCTCATACACTTGTTGTCAGAGAAGATGCTTGATATGATTTCAGTCTTCTGAAATATACTGAGACATGTTTTGTGGCCTACCAGATATATCATGGGGAATGCTCTACTTGTATATGGAAATAATGTGTATATTGCTTCCTCTGGATAAAATGTTTATATATAAAGTACATCTACTCTAATGTGTCATTTAAGGCCAGTGTTTCCTTATTGATTTTCTGAATGGAGGATCTGTCCTTTGGTGTAAGTGGGGTGTTGTTAGGTACTTTTACTGTCAATTTCTCCCTTATGTTTGTTAACATTTGCTTTATGCATTTAGGTGCTCCTAAATTTGGTGCATGTATGTTTACAATTGTTATATCTTCTTGTTGGATTAATCCTTTTATCATTATGCAATGTCCTTCTTTGTCTCTTGTTATGGTTTTTGTTTTAAAAGTTATTTTGTCTGACATAAGAGTTGTTATCACAGTTTTCTTTTCATTTCCATTTGCATGGAATACCTTTTTCCATCCATTCATGTTCAGTCTGTGGGCATCTTTAGATTTGACATGAGTCTATTGTAGGCTGTGTACAGATGGATCTTGTTCTTTTATCCATTCATTCATTCCATGTCTTTTGATTGGAAAGTTTATTCCATTTACATTTAAAGTAATTATTGATAGGCATGTACTTATTGCTATTTTTATATTGCTTTCAGGTTTTTTTTAATAGTTCATTTTTGTTCCTTTCTTCTTGTTTTGGTCTTTTCCTCCATGATTTGATGACTATATTTAGTGTTATTTTTGGATTCCTTTCATGTGTGTGTATGTATATCTATTATAGGTTTTGCCTCTGTGGTTACCCTGAAGTTCATATATAACAATTTATGTATACATATAATTATTTTAAGTTGGTGATCTTTAAGTTCAAGCACATTATAACAACACTGTAGCTTTCCTGACCCCCATCATCAAGTTTAATATTTTTGACATCATATTTTACATATTTTTGTTTTGTGTATCCTTTAACTACATATTGTGCATATAGTTAATTTTATTGTTTTTTTTAAACCTTTCTACTAGCCTTTTTTCTGCAGGGGGAGGGTTTCACTGTTTATTTATGACAAATATTCTACATCCATGATCATCTCTAGTTTCAGAAGTCCTTTGAGATGATGCCATTGGCCTTGACCAGTTGGAAAATGGAGTCATCTGACTCACCCATTCTGCAAATGACCCCACAGATAGCATAGGTTTTAAGCTGGCCATTAAGCCTGCCTGTCACCTTGTCAATCTCAGCCACGTTCATCTAGGTGGACGCATAGTCCTTGGCATCAATGATGTGGTTGCTAGTAGAGTATTTCTGTGGCATGTACAGGTCCATGAACTCACTGGTGTCTTTCTGCATGACAAGGGCATGCCTGATTGCAGCATAATGAGAGCACAGAAAGTTTTCTACTAGCTTTATAAGTGTTTGATCTATTACTTTACTCTATGTTTGCCTCTACCAATGAGATTTTTCTTGTAGTAATTGTCATATTTCTAGCTGTGGTAGTTAAGCTATCAGGTCCTGGGCTTTTCTTTGTATGTTTTGGTCACTGCTTCAATCTTTTTACTCAATATAGGTCTGTATAGATTTTTGATTTCTTCATGATTTAGTTTTGGTAGGTTTATCCTTTCTGTCTTTTAGATCATCCAGTTTTTTGTGTCTCATTGTACATAGGATTCTCTAATAATCCTTTGCATTTCTGTGGCATCAGTTGTAATGCCTCTCCTCTTTCATTTCTGATTTTATTTATTTGCATCTTCTTTTTTTTCTTAGTCTAGGTAGTTTGTCAAATGTGCTATTCTTTTCATAAATCAAAATTTAGTTTCATGGATCTTTTCTACTGTTTTCTTGGTCTATTTCATTAATTTCTGCTGTTTTTGTTCTTTCCTTCTGCTAACCTCGGGATTTGTTTTTTCTTCTGTTTCTAGTGTTTTGAGGTATAAAATTAGGTTGTTTATTTGATATTTCTCTTTTTTAACATTTTTTATTGGTTTATAATCATTTTACAATGTTGTGTCAAATTCCAGTGTTCAGCACAATTTTTCAGTCATTCATGGACATATACACACTCATTGTCACATTTTTTTCTCTGTGATTTATCATAACATTTTGTGTATATTTCCCTGTGCTATACAGTGTAATCTTGTTTATCTATTCTACAATTTTGAAATCCCAGTCTATCCCTTCCCACCCTCTACCCCCCTGGTAACCACAAGTCTGTATTCTCTGTCCATGAGTCTTTAGATTCCACATATGAGCGATCTCATATGGTATTTTTCTTTCTCTTTCTGGCTTACTTCACTTAGAATGACATTCTCCAGGAGCATCCATGTTGCTGCAAATGGCATTATGTTGTCGGTTTTTATGGCTGAGTAGTATTCCATTGTATAAATATACCACCACTTCATCCAGTCACCTGTTGATGGACATTTGGGCTGTTTCCATATTTTGGCTATTGTAAATAGTGCTGCTATGAACATTGGGGTGCAGGTGTCATCCTGAAGTAGATTTCCTTCTGGATACAAGCCCAGGAGTGGGATTCCTGGGTCATACGGTAAGTCTATTCCTAGTCTTTTGAGGAATCTCCACACTGTTTTCCATAGTGGCTGCACCAAACTGCATTCCCACCAACAGTGTAGGAGGGTTCCCCTTTCTCCACAGCCTCTCCAGCATTTGTCATTTTTGGATTTTTGAATGACGGCCATTCTGACTGGTGTGAGGTGATACCTCATTGTAGTTTTGATTTGCATTTCTCTGATAATTAGTGATACTGAACATTTTTTCATGTGCTTTTTGATCATTTGTATGTCTTCCTTGGAGAATTGCTTGTTTAGGTCTTCTGCCCATTTTTGGATTGGGTTGTTTATTTTTTTCTTATTGAGTCGTATGAGCTGCTTATATATTTTGGAGATCAAGCCTTTGTCTGTTTCACTTGCAAAAATTTTCTCCCATTCCGTAGGTTTTCTTCTTGTTTTATTTCTGGTTTCCTTTGCTCTGCAGAAGCTTGTAAGTTTCATTAGGTCCCATTTGTTTATTCTTGCTTTTATTTCTACTAGGAGAAAATTTTTGAAATGTATGTCAGATAATGTTTTGCCTATGTTTTCCTCTAGGAGGTTTATTGTATCTTGTCTTATGTTTAAGTCTTTGATCCATTTTGAGTTGATTTTTGTATATGGTGTAAGGGAGTGTTCTAGTTTCATTGTTTTACATGCTGCTGTCCAGTTTTCCCAAAACCATTTGCTGAAGAGACTGTCTTTATTCCATTGTATATTCTTGCCTCCTTTGTCAAAGATGAGTTGACCAAAAGTTTGTGGGTTCATTTCTGGGCTCTCTATGTTGTTCCATTGGTCTATATGTCTGTTTTGGTTGTCATGTTCCCATTTTCATTTATTTCATGATGTATTTTTATTTCTCTTTTTGTTTCGTTTTTCACCTATTGGTTGTTCAACAGCATGTTGCTTAATTTCCATATATTTGTAAATCTTCCATTTTTCTTTTACTTTTGATTTCTAGTTTCATATGATTGTTGTTGAAAAAGACACTTGGCATGATTTCAATCTTCTTAAATTTGTTAAGGCTTGTTTTATGACCTAACATACAATCTATTCTGGAGAAGGTTTCATGTGTACTTGAGAAGAATGTGTATTCGATTGCTATTGGATAGAGTGTTCTGTATATGTCTTCAAGTTCATTTGTCTAAAATGTAGTTCATGTCCAGTGTTTCCTTGTTGGTTTTCTATCTAAATTATCTATTCATTATTGAAAGAGGTTTATTGAAGTCCCCTTCTATTATTGTAGTGTTGTTTATTTCTCTCTTTAGATTTTTATTTGCTTAATATAGTTAGGTGCTCCAATATTGCGTACATACACATTTACAATTATTTTATCCTGTTAATGAATTGACCTCTTTATCACTTATAATGAACTTTTTATCTGCTTGTTTTTTCACTTAACGTTTTTTTATCCAATGTAATTATAGCCACTTCTGCTTTCTTTTTTTTCCAAGAAATATCTTTTTCCATCCTTTCACTTTTAGCTTATATGTGTCCTTAAAGCTAAATTGATTCTCTTGTAGGCAGTGTAACCTTGGATCTTTAAAAAATCATTCAGCTATTCTATGTCTATGTCTATGTCTTTTGATTTGGAATTTAATTCATTCAAGTTTACTTATAGGTAAGGACTTACTATTGCCATTCTGTTGATTGCTTTCTGATTCTTTTGTAGTTTCTTTGTTCCTTTCTTCCTTTCTTGGTGTTCTCCTTTATGAATGATAAATTTTTTTGTAGTAGTAGCGTGCTTTGATTCCTTTCTCTTTATCTATGATATTTACTACGGTGTTTTCTTCGTGGTTACCATGAGGGTTATATAAAACATTTTATACTTATAACAGAATATTTTAAGAAAGTAACAATTTGATTTCAACTGCATATAAACATCCACACTTTAATTTTCTCCTTCTTCCACATTTTATACTATTGATGTCACAATCTATATCTTTGAATATTGTTTATTCATTAATAAATTATTGTAGCTATAATTATTTTTAATACTTTTATATAATAAATTTTATACTAAAGTTAAAAGTGATTTATACACAACCATAACAGTATGAGAATATACTGAATTTGACCTTACTCTTACAGTGAATTTATACTTTCACACAATTTCAAGTTCTTAGCATCTTTTTGTCTCAAATTGAAGAACTCCCTTTAGTATTTTTTGTAAGGCAGGTCTAGTGGTGATGTACTTGCTCAGCTTCTGTTTATCTGAGAAAATCATTATCTCTCCTTCATTTCTGAAGGACATCTTTTCCTGGTACAATATTCTTGGATGACAGTATTTCTTTCTTTCAACTCTTTGAATATATCATTTCATTCTCTCCTTGCCTACAAGGTTTCTAATGAATAATCCCCTAATAGTTTTATGGGAGGGGGTTCTCTTGTAGATGATTTTTTTCTCTTGCTGCTTTCAAAAATATTTGTCTTTGATTTTTGACAATTTGATTATAATGTCTCAGATCTATTTATGTTTAGTCTGTTTGGAGTTTGGGAGGCTTCATGGATCTGGATATTCATTCCTCTCTCTTGATTTGGGAAGTTTAGATGCTCTACATCATATGTCATCAGAAAAATACAAATTAAACAACAATCAGATACCATTATGCATTTTTAGAATGCTCAAAATTTGGAACACTGACAACAGCAAATGCTGGTGGAAATGTAGTGCAATAAGAACTCATATTCAATGCTGGTGGGACTGTAAAATGGTATGGCCACACTGAAAGACAGTTTGGCAGTTTCTTACAAAACTAAACATACTCTTATGATATGATCAAAGAATTACACTCGTTGGTATTTACCCAAAGGAATTGAAAAGTTATGTCCACATAACAACCTGAACACAGATATTACAGATATTTATAGCAGCTTTATTTACAAATTGTTAAACTTGAAAGGAACCAAGATATTCTTCAGTGGTTAAATAGATAGGAAAAGTGTAGTATATCCAGACAATGGAATATTTTTCAGCACTAAAAACAATTGAACTATGAAGCCGTGAAAAGACACAGAGGAACATTAAATGCATATTAATAAGTGAAAGACTCTCACCTGAGAAAGCTATATACTATAATATATTTCACCTATAAAAAGCAAAACTATGGAGGGAATAAAATCAGTGATTGCTAGGGGTTGGGAGTAGAGGGGAGAGATGATTAGGTGGACCACAGTGGCTTTTTAAGATGTGAAAATACTCTGTATGTTTCTATAATGATGGATACAAGCCATTATAGATTTCTCCAAATCCATAGAATGTACAACACCAAGATTGAACGCTATGCTAAACTATGGACTTTGGGTGATTATGATGTTCTAGTGTAGGTTTATCAGTTATAACAAGTATAACACTCTGGTGGGGGATATTGACAATGAAGAAGAATTTGCATGTGTAGGGGCAGGGTATATATGGAAAACTTCTGTACCTTCCCCCCAGTTAAGTTGTGAACCTAAAGCTGCTCTAAAAAAAGTCTTAAAAATTCAGTAAAGTGGAATAGAAGGAAACTCCTTCAGCACGATGAAGGCCATATAGAGAAACTCACAGCTAACATCATTTTTAATGTTGAACTACTGAAAGGTTTCCCCCTAAAACAGGAAAAAGACAAGGATGTCTGGTTTTGTCACTTCTACTGAACATAGTAATAAATAGTCTAGGCAGACATATTCAGCAAGAAAAATGAATAAAAGCCATCTGAACTAGAAATAAATAAGTAAAATTATCCTTTTCACATATGACTTGGCTAATATATGTAGCAAATTCTATACACTCCATGAAAGAATTGTTAGAGCTAATAAATGAATTCAGCAATTATTGCAGGATACAAAACACGCAAAAATCAGTTTTGTGCTTCTTTCCCCTAAAAATGAACATTCACAAAAGCAAATTAAGAAAACAATTCCATTTACAATAGTATCAAATGAGTAAAATAAGAATAAGTTTAAGTAAGGAGAAAAAAAAATCTTGTATACTAAAACTTATAAAACATTGCAGGAAGAAACTTTAAAAGGCATAAATAAATGGAAGTACATCCCTTGTTCATAGATTGGAAGACTTAAAATTGTTAAAATAACAATACTACTCAAAGCAATCTATAGGTTCAATTCAACCCTTATCAAACTTCTTACAGTATTTCTTACAGAAATAGGAAAACCCATTTTAAAATTCACATGGGCTATCAAGGGAACCTGAATCTTGACAATGAAAAACAATCTTGAAAAAGAAAAATAAAGTTGGAGGTCTCCCATTCTCAAAATTTCAAAATTTCAAGATTTCAAAATTTACTACAAAGCTAAGGTAATCAAAACACTGGTATGGCTAATCCCAAACTCTCAACAACAAGGACCTACTGTATAGCACAGGGAACTATATTCAATTTCTTGCAATGAGCCATAATACAAAAAAAAAACCCTGAAAATATATACGTATGTATGTATATGCATAACTGAATAATTTTTCTGTACACCTGAAACTAACATAATAAATTGACTATACTTCAATAAAAACTAAGAATTAAAAAACTAAAAAATGTATTTTTATTAAAAACACTATGGTACTGGCATAAACACAGCCATACAGACCAATGGAACAGAACAAAAAGCCCAGAAATAAACTTTTGCATTGATTTTTGACAAGGGTGCCAAGACCAATGTAGTCTTCTCAACATATGGTGCTGAGAAAACTGGATATCCATGTGCAAACAAATGAAGTTGGACCCTTTATTCCATATAACAAAAATTAACTGAAAATGTACTAAAGGCCTAAACATAAGTGCAGAAACTGTGAAACTGTTAGAGGAAAACACAGGAGAAAGATTTTATAGTATTTTGATTTTATGATTATTTCTTAGATGACACCAAAAGCACTGGTGACAAAAGGAAAAATTCAATAAATTTTACTTCATCAAAATTAAATACTTTATGCATCAAAAGTCACCATCAAGAGAGTGAAAAAAACTCTGCAGAATGAGAGGAAATATTTGCAAATAATACGTCTGTTAAAGGCTTAGTGTACATAACATTCAAAAACTGTTAGAACTCAATAACAACCAAAAATCAAACAGTCCAATTCAAAATGTACAAAGGATATGAATAGACTTCTCCAAAGAAGATAGATAAATGGCCAAGAAGTACATGTAAAGATGTTCAGTATCACTAGTCATATTAGGAAAATGGAAAATCAAAGCCTCTATGAGGTATTACTTCATACCCATTAGGATGGTTATTATTTAAAAAATGGAAAATAAGTCTGGTGAAAATGTGGAAAACTTGAAACTCTGGTGCATTGCTGGTGAGAATGTAATATGGTGCAGTCATTGTGGAAAACAGCATGACAGTTCCTTAAAAATTTAAACAGAGAAGGAGGGTGGGAAGGGACAGACTGGGAGTTCAAAATTTGTAGATACTGACACGCATATGCAGGATAGATAAACAAGATTATACTGTATAGCACAGGGAAATATATACAAGATCTTGTGGTAGCTCACAGCGAAAAAAAACATGACAATGAATATATGTATGTTCATGTATAACTGAAAAATTGTTCTCTATACTGGAATTTGACACAACATTGTAAGATGACTATGACTCAATAAAAAAGGTTAAAAAAACAGAAAATGAAAAACAAATTTAAATGTAGAATTTCATTTCTAGGTATCTACCCAATAGAATTAAAGTTATGGGCTCAGATACTTGCACACTAATGTTCGTAGCAGCATTACTCGCAATAATCAAATGGTGAAAACAATTCAAGTGTTTGTCAACATATAAATAAATAATATGTAGTATATACATAAAAAAGAATATTATTCAATTTTAAAAAAGGTTAAATTCTGATGTATACTACAACATGGATGAACCTTGAAAACATTGTGCTAAGTGAAATAAGCCAGATATAAAAAGATAAGTATCGTATGATTCCACTTATAAGAGGTACCTAGAAAAGTCAACTTCACAGAGACAAAAAGTTTCCAGGGTCTGTGGAGAGAGGTAATGGGGACTTGCTTAATGAATACAGAGTTTCTGTTTAGGATGATCAAAAATTTCTGAAAAATGGATCATGATAATGGTTGCACAACATTGTGAATGTATGTAATACCACTTAACTCTACACTTTTAATTGTTTAAATTTCTTTCATATATGTTTCAGCATAATAAAAAATTCAATTATAAAATGTGCAAAAAATATGCCAATAGATATTTTACTGCAGACCAAGTCCAGACTCAGAGGAAGGGGCTAGAAATTCTAACTACTAAATTATCAATTATGTGTGAGAAAAACAAGTATTTTTAAGTAAGCAAAGACTCAGAAAGTTTAATACATGTAGAATCTCTCTGAAAAAAATACTGACAGATGTCCTCTAGTATTATGCAATATTTTATTATAACTCTGTATTTATATGAACATACTGCTTATTATAAGGGGTAAAGTTGCTGCAGTAACTATAAATATAAAATGTATTATAAAGCCCACAGAATTCAAAGGTACAGTGGGAAGAAAGAGAAAACATATCTTACAAAGTGGGAAATCAAGAGATGCTGTCCAAAGTTGTTATTCAAGAAATAAAGACCTAAGTGTATGCCATGTTATAAACGTTACTAATATGAGCATTAACATTTTCAAAAGGACTGAGATTTGGAGACGGGAGAAGGGAAAAGGAGCTAAATTCCTTATCTTTCAACAGTGGGAAATCAGTGAAATAAGCAGAACTGATATTGATAATTCAAACAATACAGATATAAGTGCATATTTTAGAGTTAATCAGGTAACCGCCAAACAACTTGAAATAAATATTGACATTATATAGAGGTAACACTAAAAAGGCAGAAGAACAATTACTAAGAAAAAAATGTTGAGCTGAAAAAGTTTTATTCATGGTAGGACAAAGTATGTTTGATACAATTTTTTAATGTCTAATTTATCTTTTATCCATTTCTCCTTAAAATTTTAGAAACTTTGCTTTCTTAACTATTAATTTTAGCTAATTAAAAATGAAAAAATGATTGGCAGAAGATATGACTCTTTTATAATGCAATAGATAAGACTCTGCCCACACATGCCAAATATACTTTGCTAATCAAAGCATGAAACATGAGCAGTACTATATACAGTAGCCAAGACATGGAAGCAAACTAAATGTCCATCAAAAGATGACTGGATAAAGAAGTTGTGGTACAAATAAACAAAATAAGAAATAAAATGGAGAAATTACAACCAATACTCCAGAAATATAAAAAAATAAGAGAATACTATGAACAATGATTATGGCAATAAATTAGACTACCTAGAAGAAACAGACAAGTTTCTAAAAACATACAGTCCACCAAAACTGAATCAAGAAGAAATAGATCATTTAAGTAGACCACTCACTAGAAGTGAAATAAAATCAGTAATAAGAAACCTCCATGCAAACATAAGTCCAGGACCAGATCGCTTCACTAGGGAATTCTATCAAACATACAAAGAGCTCATACTGATCCTTCTCAAACTATTCCAAAAGATTGAAGAGGAGGGAATACTACTAAACTCATTCTATGAAGCCACAATCACCCTGATACCAAAGCTAGACAAAGACACTACCAAAAAAGAAAACTATATGCCAATTATCATTGATGAACACAGATGAAAAATCCTCAACAAAATATTAGCAAACAGAATCCAACAACACATAAAAAAGGTTATACACCATGATCAAATTAGGTTCATCTTAGGGACACAAGGATGGCTCAACATATGCAAATCAATCAAAGAGATACACCACAACAGCAAGAGAAAGGACAAAATCACATGATCATCTCAATAAATGCAGAAAAAGCATTTGATAAAATTCAACACCCATTTATGACAAAAACTCTTACCAAGTTGGTATACAGGGAACATATCTCAACATAATGAAAGCTATTTATGACAAACCTACAGCCAGCAAAATAATCAATGGTGAGAAGTTGAAAGCCTTCCCACTAAAATCTGGAACAAGACAAGGATGCCCACTCTCACCACTTCTATTCAATATAGTATTGGAAGTCCTAGCCATAGCGATTAGACAAGAAAAACAAATAAAAGGGATACAAATTGGAAGAGAAGAGATAAAATTGTCACTATATGTGGATGAAATGATACTATATAGAGAAAACCCTAAATGCTCCACACAAAAACTACTAGAGCTGATAAAAGAATTCATCAAGGTAGCAGGACACAAGATTAACATATGGAAATCAGTTGCATTTCTTTACACTAACAATGAAATATCAGAAAAGGAAAGTAAAGAAACAATTCCTTTTAAAATTGCATCCAAAAAAATAAAATACTTCAGCAATAAATCTGACCAAGGAAGTGAAAGACTTATACATGGAGAACTACAAAACACTGACTAAGGAAATTAAAGATGACTTAAAGAAATGGAAAGATATCCCATGTTCTTGGATTGGAAGAATTAATATTGTTAAAATGGCCATACTACCCAAAGCTATCTACAGATTTAATATGATCCTTATCAAATTACCAGCACATTTTTCACAGAACTAGGACAAATAATCCTAAAATTTATATGGAATCACAAAAGATTCAGAATTGCTGGAGCAATACTGAAGAAAAAGAATGAAGCTGGAGGAATCCTCTCAGACTGCAGAAAATACTACAGAGCTACAGTAATCAAAACAGCATGGTATTGGTACAAAAACAGACATATGAATCAATGAAACAGAATAGAGAGCCCAGAAACAAACACACAGACTTTTGGTCAACTACTCTTCGACAAAGGAGGCAAGAACATATAATGGAGTAAAGACAGTCTCTTCAGCAAATGGCGTTGGGAAGGCCAGACAGCTGCATGTAAATCAATGAAGTTAGATTACTCCCTTACACCATATACAAAAATAAACTTAAAATGGTTTAAGGACTTAAACATAAGACAAGACATTATAAGCCTTTTAGAAGAAAACATAGAGAAAACATTATCTGACATAAATCTCAGCAATGTCCTCCTAGGGCAGTCTACCTAGGCAATAGATATAAAAGCAAAAATTAACAAATGGCACCTAATTAAACTTACAAGCTTTTGCACAGCAAAGGAAACCATAAGCAAAACAAAAAGACAACCTAAGGAATGGGAGAAAAGATTTGCAAAAACGAGACTGACAAGGGTTAATTTCCAGAATATATAAATAGCTCATATAACCTTAATAAAAAACAAACAAACAACCCAATCCAAAAATGGGCCGAAGACTTAAACAAGCAATTCTTCAATGAATACATACAAATGGCCAATAGGCACATGAAAAAATGCTCAATATCACTAATTATCAGAGAGATGCAAATCAAAGCTACAAAGTATCACTTCATACCAGTTAGAATGCCATCATTCAAAAGTCTACAAATGATAAATGTTGGAGAGGCTGTGGAGAAGAGGGAACCCTCCATACACTGTTGGTAGGAATGTAGTTTGGTGTAGCTGTTATGGAAAACAGTATGAAGATTCCTCAAAAAACTAAAAATAGACTTACCATATGATCCTGCAATCCTACTCCTGGGCACATATCCAGAGGGAACTCTAATTCAAAAAGATTACATGCACCCCAATGTTCATAGAAGCACTATTTACAATAGCCAAGACATGGAAACAAACTAAATGTCCATTGACAGAAGACTGGACAAAGAAGTTGTGGTGTATTTATACAATGGAATACTACTCAGCCATAAAAAAGAATAAAATAATACCATTTGGAGCAACATGGATGGATCTGGAGATTATCATTCTAAGTGAAGTAAGCCAAATAGAAAAAAAACCATATGATATCACTCACATGTGGAATCTAAAAAAAGAGAAGACACTAATGAACTCATCTACAAAACAGAAACAGACTCACAGACATAGTAAACAATGTCTTATAGTAAACAAGAATCTTATGGCTACTGGGGGAAAAGTTGTGAGAAGGGATAAATTTGGGAGTTACAGATTTGCAAATACTAACTACTATATATAAAAATAGTTGAAAAAATTTCTTCTGTATAGCACAGGGAAATATATTCAATATCTTGTAATAACCTTTAATGAAAAGGAATATTAAAATGAATATATGTATATATATATATATGCATGACTGGGACATTATACTGTACACCAGAAATTTACACATTGTAACTGACTATATGTCAATAATAAATAAATACATACATACATACATACATACATACATATATACATAAAATAAAGTTAAAAACAACAAAAAAGACATTAATTTTCACAGTTCTAAGGGAAGAAACTGTAATTATAATTGATTACTAAATTATACATCAAGTAAATATTTTGAATATATTGTATGTATTTTTATTATTTGTCCACACATAAAATTATCCTTGGAGACAATATTGCCCAATTGATGCATCTCTTCTCCCTTGTACCTTAAACCAGAATTCTTCCTTACTCTCTCCCAAAGATCAACTTAGCCAGTTTTAAATTATCATCTCCTTCATTTACATGCAGAGCAATTTAGGTCCTAATTTCCTCAACTCTGCATACTCAGTTTTACCAATAAACAAAAGGCCTCCTAGTTACCTATTCCACACCTAGAGAGTGGTGTGAGATTATAAGCAGCAATAATTATTTCTTTATTCCTGTTACGAGTGCTACAATATCACTGAGTGTCTGTGTGTAGTGCATTAGGATAAGCATTTACTATTACATTTAATAACATTTGACACCTTTGTAAGCATAGATATAATTTAGTGAGTTGGAGGTAACTTACATACCGATGATAAAAAACAAACTCTATGTAAGAAAAATATATATTGAAAATGAAAGAATTGAACAGGTGAATTTGAAAAAGCTCTAGGAAAATAGAAACCAGGGAAGGAATCTGAAATTCAAGTTTCACAAAGATGGAGCTGTAGTTAGCTGCAGGGCTTGGACTAATTTCATACTAGCCTTGCCACTTGGGACATCAACACTGTCTTTCTTAGATTCAATTGGCAAAATTCTAGGGATGGATTCAGATGATACTGGCTTGAGTAACTTGACCATTTCTGTGGCCAGAGGCACAACCTCCACTAGAACCAAAATTCTAGGAGTGGAAAGAGGAGCAATTTTCCAAAAAGAAAGGGTTATTTTCCAGAAGGGGTAGATATCCTAGGAATATAAAATACTCACAAATAAGGATAGGTGTTGTTAAATCTACTTTACACATGAGAAAGCCAGAACTTAGTAAGTTAAATAATTGACAGAGAAATCACCCAAGTACTAAGTCATGGATAAGGTAAGAATCAAGGACAGTTTTTTCCTCACTATAAAACTCATGGAACTCAGCCAGGGAAAGAGGAGTTAAATAAATTATATATCAAGCACTGCATTTTAAAGGAACACACCCCCCCCCAATACTCCAGTGTATCAGCTGGAGTGTTAAATCTTTTGAGAATCAAAGAATCAGACTAGGCCAACCAGTTTTAAAGAGAAACAATTATGAAGGAAAATGGCTTTTGCAATATCCATTCACTCATAGCTTCTAGCTACACTTTTTGCTGAATGACAAGGTAGTTAGACACTCTTGCTATCCGATTATCTCTACAAGCTAGATGGACTCAGATATGAACAATACTCTTTTACTTGATTCACCTCTGGGACGATACACATAAGATCTTTGTATATATACCAAGACTCTGGCAAAGATATGAGATGGGGGATGGGTAAGTGTACCTTGCGGTAATGAAAACACTTAAAATTTTTAGACATTCCTGTTTTTGAAAACTCCCTTATACATTTCTGCCACCTCAGGCCCGTCTCTTTACATTTTAATGGGCCCTATTTCTCAGTTTTCTCTTGGAAGCAGTCAAGCTGCTAAGAATACAAACAGTGATAACAAAGCAACTAGAGCAGAAACAAATTCCTCCCAAAATTTTATTTTGAATAATCCAATACTTAACTCTTTTGAAAGCCTTCCCAGAGGCCCAGTTTTTTATGCTCATGAAATTTGCATGTGATAACAAATTAAAAAAGGATAAAAGCATAGATTAAAAGGAAGTCTCCCTCTCACCATTATGTCCCTATTCCCTTCCATAGAGGCAACCACTATTACTAGTGTCTCATGTATCTTTCCAAAAGAGTACAGAATCAACACATGATCAATATGTGATCAAATCTTTTTATACTTTTTAAGTGTTCAAAAATTATAGTATAATATAGTGTTTAACATCTTGCTATTTTCACTTAACACTATCTTAGAGATTGTTCTTCTATATATTATATATATATATAATATACATATATAATATATATATATAGCTGTCTCATAGTGTTTAAGAATATCTGTTGAGGAGATGGACCATAATTTATATAAATACAAACCCTTACCAATGGATTTGAAATTTTCCCTATTATTTTGGTAGAACAGTGCTACAGGAAATATCCCTGAGCATGTCATTTTGCAAAAGTATATTTGTAGGATAAATTCCTAGATGAGTTATCCCATTTACATTTACTAAGACAGATATTGATTAATATATTTAACAAATATTTATTGAGCATCCACCTTATGCCAGGCACCATTACACATGCTTGGATACATCAATGAACAAGGATCAAAAATTAATGAACATCAGTGAACAAAAATCCTTGCTCTGACAGAGCTTATATTCTACTGTGAAAGGACAAACAATACAAATAACAAATAAGTAAATCATATAGTGAGTTAGAAGGTGCTGTTTTCTATGGGAGAAAATCAAAGCTGAGTAAGGGGAAATTGTGAGTACATGTATGAAGCATATACAATTTACAACAGGGTGGTCAATGTAGACATCATTGAGACAGTGATATTTGAGCAAAGATTTGAAAGAGGTGAGAGATATCCATGAGGCTACCTAAAGAAGCACTTTCCAGACATGGGAAAGTGTCAAATATTACATCTTATCTCACTAAATATATCTGTTTTAGGTTTTCTGGGTTTTTTTCCCCCTTATTTGTTACACAGCCTTTATTTTTAGTTTAGTTTTGAATCTTCTGATAATTTGGAAGGTTTGCCCTTTTTTCTACCTGTTACATTTATAAACACAATTTTATTTAATGTTTACTGAGCAATGATGGGAAAAAATCAGTATCCAATTTTTATTGATTGTATTATTTTTCTTAGGGCATTATTTAAATATATACTTATGTGTCTGTTACTTACCTTCCCAGATTTTTTGATCCCCAGCTATAAAAGAAGAAATTCCCCTTCTGGTTCCAACTTTTGCTAGTTAGGTCTACATTGAGAGTGCTTAAAAAATTTTAATTTTCTGTTTATATATATATAAATGTATGTTTTAATCTTACTTTATAACTAAGTTGATTTAATGCTCACTGTTGTATTGGTACTTTTACACTAGAGCCTCATTTTTGGGGGTGGTCTGAAATTTAAATCAATCTTCTAAAAAAAAACTCAAGAGAACTCTATTTCTCAAGTTCTTACATGTTCAAAAAAACGTGTGAAAAATATACGTTTTTGGTGCAGGGTGCAGGCAAAGGATTTGTTACACATGTTGAGTAGGAAAATACCACCTCTAAGATTTGTGACTATACTTGGGAAAGTTACATTCTAGGGACTACATTTTTCATTGAACCTCTGGCTAATCAATGATTTGACTCTTGCTTCTGACTCACCATTTAGCTCTCATAGAGTTTCCAAAAGACTTAGAGGGAAAAGTTTTAAAAAGGAACTTGTATAAAAAGTCTTAACATTAAAAAACAGAATGCTTGCCTACTTTATTATGTAAATTAGAAACTAATAACCAACATTAAAATAATAGTTAAATTGTGTTCCCATACATTGGAATACTACATGATCATTAATAATTATGCTTTTAAAATGTAAATTAAAATTCAGGAAAACACTAGCACTATAATGGTAAACTTTTTTTTTAAAGCAGGATACAGAATTGTATGCTTGTTAGCAGTTAAAGCTGAGTTTGGAGGAAATTGTTATTTGGTATTATAATTAATTCTTCTCTATACATTTACTACTTTTTCAATTACAAAATAAATATTACAGGGCTTAATACTTCTAAAGTACTTAGAACAATTTCTGGCACACAGAAATAGTACAGTATAAAATGTTGAATTAAAAATAGTGAATTCATACGTGTATGTATTTTGGCAATGAAAGAACATGATTAAAGATTACTTACAATGGGCCAATGCTCCTCTAGTTCCTCTTGCAGTCCCTCTTCCTGGACAGAGTACTAATGTTTTTGCAAAATGTATCAAAACCATAAAACCTGAACTTCAGCAACCTCTAGCCAAAGAATGCTCTTCCATCTCTAATAAGCTTCACTCTTTCATCCTCTGTATCCTCTGCTTCTCTGCCCTCCAGACCCCTCACTCACTTCCTTATCTTCCTTTCCCCCACTTCTGTCCTCTCCAGTCATTTTCCTTCTTCCCTAATCAAGCCCACTCCAACTTTTCCCAGGCCAGTTCCAAACTGGGCTCTGGCCCTGCCCCTCCTCCAGCATTCTATTAACCCATTCCCCTCTGAACAGTCAAGACAGCCACAGTGTCCTAGGGCCTGGAGACCCTCCATTACCCTTTCTCCAATGAACCCATCACTGCTTGTCCCTCCCTTTCTTTCCTCATCGCCTTTACCTCCCTCCTTTTCTCTCCTTTGTCAGGTTACCACCCCTCAACCACTCCATGCCCTCTCTCCTTCACCTATTTCTAAGGGTGTGACTCAGGGCCTCATCATGATTTTCATGAACCCAAGGAAGCTTTATCTTCTTGGGCCCTTTCTTCTATGACTTTCAAATATACATAAATACATAATATTTTACATCTCTTTTGGTATAAAACAAAGATAATCCAGGATAGATTAATTATTATGTACACATTATTACTATGTTCACTTTCTTCTGATTTTAAAAGAAATTAAAACATCCCTGTGGAATCTTAAAAGTGTAGTGGGCCCTAGGAACAGTGCATACTATGCCCAAAGGATAAATCAGACCTGCTAATACCTCTGAACCACATCCTTCACCTGATACTTTAAGAGGCAAGGCCATATCCCTAACTCCAATTCTCATGAGAAACACAGTGTTTAACATATGTATTAATTTTATTTTAGAATAAACAAACATAAGGAAAAAAGCTTAACTTATGATGTAATTTCCATGAGAGACAGGTACATTCCAGAAAAGAAAATATATATTTTAACCCCACTTTGCAGAAGTATATGGCAAGATTTAAGAAAAATGGTTTAACTCTACCTTGCTGATAAGCAATAATACAGTTGGTTTCTCAGTAGATCACTATAGCACATAAAATACAGAAGCCTATAAACAAGCTAACAGTCAATAACATTAATGTGGGTTTGCTGCAAATGTTTATTCTTATGCTAGCAGTTTCTCAAATTATAAATCAAGTGTATTTGTGTATAACTTGCTGCATTTCTATAACAAAGAGATGAAGGCACAGCTAGGGCAAGCAGAATAAAGTCCATTATCAAGGGTGCTGGGGAAAGGGGCAGTCTTGCTTTGCTTTTTCAAAGAAAAAAGCTCGAAACAGATACATCTCAATTACGAGTTCTGGTAATTTTTTTCTTGGCTAGAAACTAATAGCAACCTGAGAAAAGCCAATGGATTTATAATAGCAAGGTATTCACATGCTTAGAGAATTCACTGCCTTCTACATTTCCTGAAAATGTTTACATTACTGTAGTACTAGATGGAATGCACTGTTAAATATATTTGGACATAGTTTCATACTGAGACTACCAGGAAGAGACAAACGTTAAGATTGTAAGTAATTTATGGTTAAGTTTTAGTTATTGTAAATGAAGGCTCCTTATCTGGGGGCCCATGTACACCAACCTCTCTGTTTCAGCGATCAATATCTTCTGCCTGGGAGTCCAGGCATTGGCCTTTAGCACCCTCAACAGCAGCCGTCCCGTTCTCATAAGTGACTTTGTCATAAACCAGGTCATTACATTGTCTGACCAATCCCTCTTGCTCAGTCTCAAGTGCTTCTCCTGTGAAGTATAACACGGCTCTTGGGATGACAAAGGTGCGCAAAGTGTGAGCGATGAAGACGTCTTCTTCATCTTCATCAGCATCCAGACCCCAGCGGAGAGCACTGAAGAAGTTGAAGAAGGACTCTCGAGGAAATTCCTGGGTCACTGTGCGCATCAGTCCCCAGAACCTGTGCCTCTGCTTCTTCTGGACCGTTTGCACAGTGACGTTCTTTCCCTCCTTCCAGTCTATCTTGCAGCCAATGCAATCTTCCACCGCAGATCCCCTAAAGGGGTGGGGGTCAGAGTAATGGAGCTTAGATTTGAGCGTGTAAGTTTTGGTCAGCATCTCATTTGTGAAGTAGTCGTTGGGTTCAAAGTGAAATTCCAGAGTGAAGGCGAGGGGCTCGTCGGGTTTTGAAAACTTGACTTTCACGTCTCGCAAGAGCTTCAGAATGGGCTCGTCATATTTCTGAATCAACGGAGAGACCTCCTCGACGTTCTTTAAAACCGTGAGCCAGAAATGGGGGATCCCTGTAGGCTCCTCCTTCTCCTCGTCCACATTATGTCCCTCGATTCCTCCATATTCCCCAAACACATCTTCCACATCCTCAAAATCTTCCTCGCAATACTCCTCCAAGTCTTCATACTCCGGATTCTCCTCCGGACCCTGCATCTGGGCATTTGAATCATCTCCGATCTCATTGTAATCATAGTCCTCGGCCGCAGACTTCACCTCACACTCCTCTTTCGTGGGCTCGTAGAGCGCATTGATGATCTGGCGTCTCTTTTCCAATAAGGGCCCATAGATGCCGGCAAATTTCCTCTCAATGGAATGAAATTCCCTCAAGTACTTGGCTTCTAGACCTGCAGATTTGGCCTGAAGCTTTTTGAGAGCGTACACTCGGTATTTAACTGCCAGAGGCAGGTTCTCAATAAAGTCCTCGTCTAAGGAGTACCCCATCAAGGCCTGTGGAGAGGCTTCGGCTGCCACCGCGCCGACTAATGGGCCCTCTTCACCAGCTGCGCCCTGTTCCCCAAGCCCTTCCATTATTAGCTTTTTGACAGGAAAAGACTCACCGAAGTGGAGGAGACGGCTGCAGGGTGGGACGCGGGCACCCGCGGGGGCTAAGATGGAGGCAGAATCTAAAGCGGAAGCGGCTGTTGCTGCTGTGGAAGCCGTTCTGAGGGGGAGGAAGCAGCGGAGGGGCAGACGGGCGCAATACCACGGCAGGCCTAAGGCTGCCGCCGGAGAAGCCTACCAAACAGCCTTTCCCACTAGCTGCCTGAACAGGAGGAGGAGGTGCCGCAAGACGATTGCGCAGACAATGACCCTGGAAACTTTTTTTTTTTCCGTCAAAGCTCACCTTATTTGTTGAGTAGCTGTGACTGACAAACTCTTGTCCAATGAATGAGTGATTAGATCCGTCACACTTCCAGAGCCACCTCCTTTCCCGGTAGAAGCAGCTCCAAAATTTCTAGCCGGGAGGGGTTAAGGACGATCTATTCGGGGAGGAGCAGATTGAAACTAACGTAGATCTTAAGTAACCGTGAGAAAACTTTATCTGAGGAAAGCAGAAAGTACAGGCAAGGGGAGTTATTAGAGGCCTGAAACGTGACTTCCAAGCCTCTTTTATATAGACAAATTAATAGATCTAATACGAATGACCACCTAGAGAATTTTGTTAAATAATCTTTTCGATAACATATATGGTTTCTTTTTATCCCATGTTTAACAAATATTACAGTTAAATTTTTTTTAAAAAGAGCCCAAGTTTGCAGCTATAATGTGATCTGTAATTACAAAACCAAAAAACAAACAAAAGAATGTCCTTAGTCCATTGTCCTTATTATTTATCTCTTACTGTAAGGACACACTACGGGGGTGGGGGAGTCTTTTTATATTCAAATACACGAAGAACTGAGAAGGGGGTAAAACATTAAAATATTAACAATGAAGATCTTTAGATGATGTTGACTCCCCAGAGATTTTTTTTCCAACTTTGGATTTTCAAAATCTATACGAAGAGTGCATTCTTTTAAAATTGAATCAACTCTGATAACATTTCGTAGGGAAGAGTGAGATGAGATGGAATGGGAGTAGGGGTAAAGGAGGGCCTATGGTGACCAGTGCCCACAGTTATATGTATCACTAGTTAACACTTTACACCTGGATTATCAATATCCCAAAATACTGTTGATAAATTGCAAATTACCCTTTCTCCATTCTGTCTTTTTGAGTGATAAAACAAAAGGATACTCAAATAAGAAGTAATATTCCTGAAAATCAAAACATTTGCCTTGAAATTCTGAATAAATTGGAAATTTTGAATGATTTGGCACTAGGGGAAAAGTCAAAGACATGATAATATATTAACAAGTTGTAATGCCAAGTGGCATTAAAAATTTCCAAAGGTAGGAAAAAGAGCTAGTTTTTTCTTGTTCATACTCTGATACTGAACCCATATAACTTAATGATTTTTATTTTTAAATAGTGCTCACTATTATATTACAAATTAGCAGTTAATCTTTCTGTGTCATAATCACAGAAATAATCATAATATATTTCTTTTCAGGTTTTTAAATATGTGTTATAATTTAGAAAACTGTAAGCACAACATTACTGTAGTACGTCTCACTCTTACCACACAGCCTCCCTTTCATTTTATTTATTTATTTGAAATATTTGAAAAGTGTTCAAATTTCCTCATAATGGAAAAACTGTAAATCAAAAAGAAAACTTTTTTTTTTACCAATGTGAACAGCATATAGCAAAAATTAAATTAATTCCCAGCTTGGTAACTTATGGGGAAACAGGTATTTTTTTTAAGCAATAAAGCATTCTTTAACTTTAGTTGATGTACTATATTATACGTTACAGGTATACAGTATATTGATACACAATTTTTAAAAGTCGTATTCAATTTACAGTTATTTAAAATATTGGCTACATTCCTCGTGTTGTATAATATATCTTTGTAGCTTATTTTATATATAATAGTTTGTATCTCTCCCTGGTGGTCTAGTGGTTAAGGTTCGACATTCTCATATAGTTTGTACCTCAATCTCCTGCCTGTATATTGCCCCTCTTCCCTTCCCGCTTCCCACTGGTAACCACTAGTTTGTTCTTTATATCTGTGTCTGCTTCTTTTTTTTGTTTTGTTCACTAGTTTGTTGTATTTTTTAGATTCTGCATATAGGTGATATCATACAGTATTTGTCTTTCTCTGTCTGACTTATTTCACTTAGCATAATGCCCTCCAAGTCCATCCATGTTGCTGCAAATGACAAAATTCTGTTCTTTTTTTAAGACTCAGTTGTATTCCATTGTGTGATATATATATATATATACACCACATCTTCTTCATTTATTCATCTATTGATGGATACTGAGGTTGCTTCCATATTTAGGCTATTATAAGCTATGAACATTAGGGTGCAAGTATCTTTTCAAATTAGTGTTTTTGTTTTTTTAGATATATACCCAGGAGTGGAATTGCTGGGTCATATGGTAGTTCTATTTTTAGTTTTTTGAGAAATCTCCATACTGTTTTCCACAGTGGCCACACCAATTTACAGTCCCACCAACAGTGTACAAGGGTTCCCTTTTTCTCCACATCCTCACCAACATTTGTTATTTGTGTGTTTTTTGCTGATAGCCAAACTGACAGATGTGAAGTGATATCCTCATTGTGGTTTTAATTTACATTTCCCTGATTAGTGATGTTGAGCATCTTTTCATGTTCCTGTTGGCCATCTGCATATCCTCTTTGGGAAAATGTCTATTCAGTTCTTCTGCTCATTTTATAATCAGGTTGTTTTCTTCATGTTGAGATATACAAGCTATATATGTTGGGTATTAACCCCTTATCTGTCATATCATTTGCAATTATTTTCTCCCATGTAATAGGCTGTCTTTTCATTTTGTTGATGGTTTCCTTTGCTGTGCTAAAGCTTTTAAGTTTAATTAGGTCCTATTTGTTTACTTTTGCTTTTATTTCCTTTGCTTTGAGACAAATCCAAAAAATATTGCTACTATTTATGTCAAAGTGTTCTGCCTATATTTTCCTCTAGGAGTTTTATGGTTTCCTGTCTTACAAATAGGCCTTTAATCCATTTTGAGTTTATTTTTGTACATGGTATTAGAGAATGTTCGAATTTCATTCTTTTATATATAACTGTCCAGTTTTCCCAGAACCACTTATTGAAGAGACTGTCTTTTCTCCATTGTACATTCTTGCCTCCTTTGTTATAGACTAATTGACCGTAAGTGTGTGGGTTTATTTCCAGAGTTTCTCTTCTCTTCCATTGAGCTATGTGACTGGGTTTTGTGCCAGGACCATATGGTTTTGATTACTGTAGCTTTGTAATATAGTCTGAAGACAAGGAGTAAGATTCCTCCAGCTCTGTTCTTCTTTCACAAGATTATTTTGGCTATTTGAGGTCTCTTGTGTTTCCAAACAAATTTTAGAATTATTTGTTCTAGGTCTGTAAAAAGTGCCATTGATGTTTTGATAGGGGTTGCATTGAATCTGTAGGTTTCCTTGGGTAGTATGGTCATTTTAGCTATGTTAATTCTTACAATCAAACTACACAGTGTATCTTTCCATATATTTATGTGTTTTCAATTTCTTTCATCAGTGTCTTACAGTTTTCTGATTACAGGTCTTTTAACTTCTTAGGTGGGTTTATTCCTAGGAATTTTATTCTTTTTGATGCAATGGTAAGTAAGATTGTTTCTTTAAGTTCTCCTTCTAATCACAGCCTCCCTTTTAGATGACATATTTCTATGATGTGTAACTGGTTGTTTTATACTTGATGTGGTACCTGTGCTACTTTCCACACATCCAAATTTCCGCTTAAAAACTTTCTTGATAATAATGAGGAAAAAGAAGAGAAAAGGTAGAGAAGAAGAAATGGGAGTAGAAAAAGGAGGAGAAAGAGAATAGGAAAGAAATGAGTAATTGAGCTAAAAGACCCACGTTAGAGAGTCATAAAAATTGGAAGGTCTCAGAAGCTGTCTTGTGTAGAGGATAGAGCAAGGAGCTTAAGTAGAATATAAAGAAAAGATGTTGTTTCCCTCAGTGAATATCAAGTAAATACTTAAAAACTACAATTGTGTCTGTGTGTGTGTATATGTTCATGTGTGCTTGTGTTTGATTAAAACACATCTCGTGTAAAATAGACTGATAATAGAAGACTCAAATAATATATGAAGTCTCAGGCTCATATATCAGTCCCATAGTTCCATAGTTATGAGTTTTTCATTGCCTGTTTTCTTATTTTAATTCTATAATTAGAAAATTCCTTTTTTCTTTTCTGATAAATATAATATGAGCTCATTTTAGAAAATTTGGAAAGTAAGGGACTTGTAGTAGATAATGAAACCACTAACAATCTCACCATTCTGAGAGAATGAACATGAGTGTATTGATGCCTTTGCTTCTTTTCCTCTTTGGATATGAACAACAAATAGAGATTTCGAAAAATTGAGCTCGTATTGTATTGACTCTTCCATACCTGCCTTTTCCCCGTTTTAGGTTCCTATGAAGAACATCTTCCCATGTCAATAAATAATCCTCAAAATTATCATTTTAAAGATTATTCACTGATATTTAAGTGATTTGAATTATTTAATAACTATTCAAATTATTAATAATAAATTATTATTAATAAATGAATAATTAATAAACTATTATTAATAATAAATGAATAAAAATAAAACATAGATTCATTCATGCGACTTGAAGTTTGCAAATTTCTCTTTATAGCCATACAAGCAGTCTTCAAACCAAAAGGGAAATATCTGATTACGTTACACAAAATTAAACATTACTATAGAGAAGTACCCGATATATATACTAGGATCCCGAATTTGTTTTCTTTTTCCTAGTCTTTCCTGTGATCTAGCTCTCTCTCTCCCTTTCTCTCTCTACACACACACACACACACACACGCGCGCGCGCGCGCGTCCCTAATTTGCATAGACATAGCATAAAAGGGAACAAAGACTCTGTCTTTGATCAAACTTTAGACAGACTTCTCTGAGCCCTCTTATTGACTAGACTTTTTCAATTTGGGCCTTGTCCTCAAGTCTAGCTCATCTAATTTTAGTATGAATTCTGCTAAACCAGTTTAGAGCAAATCCTCCCACCTTTGATATCTGATCACCCATGATATCGGATCAAATTCTTCACCCCTCACCATCCCCAAGGGTGATATCTGATCACCCTAGCGTGTCTTCAGCAAGAATCTTATTAGATCAAATTAGCAAGAATTCCCTTTATTCTTGATGTCTTCTCTTTGTAATTTTCCATCGACCTACCTCTCTAACCTGCTCTTTGGTTATAAATCCCCAGTTGTTCTTGTACTTGGAGTTGAGCCAGATCTCTCCCTTATTGCAACAGTCTTAATACCTATCACAATAGCCCTGAATAATCATTTTTACAAGTGTCAGATTGATTTTTTTAACAAAGTTTGAATAACATGAAGCCAATAGTTGCTACACCTGGAGTTGTGGAATTTAGAGTAATTTCAGCACTTTTTTCTTCTCTTTGTTTATCAGTATTTCCTAACTATATTTCTCAATTCATACTCAAGAATAGATATGAATGAATGAATAAATATATTAATTAATTAATTAACTAGGGGAGATGAAAGAAGAAGTCCAAGTGTTTCCAGTAGTTAACAGCTCATCTCCCTGCAGAAGGAGGTCAACTCATTAGAGAGATTCAGGTAACTTGGTCACAGCAAAATAACCTGCTACTTTCAGTGTTTTCTGTGCACAGCAGGACCCAGTTAGCTTACACTTTTTCTTTGAATATATGGCTTAAGTATCTTGCACACCCTAAGAATTTCAAAACACTCGTTGCCATCATCTAATTTCTAGAGGACAAGCAGACTAAAATTTTTGGATGTCTATCATCCTAGAAATATATTACCAGCTGGCTTCAGGTTTGAGAAAGGAAACTGGTTTTCAGAGGATTAAGAAGGCTAAGACACAAATTCTAATGAAATCCAAATGCAATGACAGAAGCACAAATAACACTATTGAACTACTTCTGTTTAAACTTACGTTTCTAGTTGCAATTTCTATATTGTCCTAAATGAAAATATGACCTATGCACATTATAATTATACAAAATATTTAGAAAAGTTTTTTATTTGGCATTCAGTAACAATTCAGTAACTACTGCTAATTGTTTCCTTGCAAAAGTTTTTGCCCCTAAATTTCCATAAGCACAAACATAAATTACCAATTTCCAAACAGTACAGGTTGCTTTAGCTTGTTTCTCATTGAACTATGGAAATTGTTGCCTCTATTATAAGTATCACAGAATGTTAATTATCTGACAATAAAAGTCCTACATAGCCCTATAATAATTCTAATTTTAAAATAATTGAATAAAATAAAAAAACGAGATTGACCTTCTAACTTATATTAAATTAGAATAGTGACACAAATATTGGATGTACACTTTCTGGCAGATTATTTTTTATCTATCTGTCAGTCTAGACATACCCTTTAAGTGTGTGGTACAAGGAAATAGATATTGCAAACACAGGGCAAATTAAATCACATGGATTTTTTTTTAAATATTGGGTTTCCAAAAAGACCAAAATCTCCAGTGAATTGACTAAATTGTCTTTTGATGACAGCATAGCTAATACAAAAATGTTCCCATTGGAACTTGCATAATAGAATGAAGGAAATGACAGGTCAATATGGCTCTGGGTTTGACTTCTTTATGCATAGACGTCAAGTGCTTTTACTGGGCTTTTAAATCCCTAGTGTACTCACACCACCTTACCACCAAAAATAGCTATCCCACTAACTGACCTCCCAAATAACATCCTCTAAAAATAAAGACATTTGTTTCCATAGATAAAGTCACACCATTCTTACATCTTACATAGATTATTTTTAATGGATGTTCTTATTGTTAGCCACATAGTAATAAATAATGAAAACAAAAATCCTACTTTCAAACTTAGCTAATTTTTCATGTTATAACTTGCCTGTCTATGGCTTTACTATCATTTAAATTCAAAATGAGCTTAAAAAAAAAGACCATTTATTTTTAACTTAAAGGTAGAAATTACTTATTTTCCCAAAGCACCACCAATCCTTTTAAAAGTGTGTTTTAAAAATGACTTTTTGTTTGGAGCTTGAGAATTTTGTTATAAAATCTCCACAATATATTTTCCCCTCTAGCTTCTCCACTTTTAAAATGATGCCTTGGGTCATATGGTGAATCAGTAGTAATGTTGGAAATGACAGATCTCCTGAGTCCCTTCCCACATTCTATCTAGACTATTTAAATTTATAAAAATCATCTAGGAAAATTTATCAAAATACTTCCAACAACAGGAAAAATTGCTACATGTCGTAAACCTGAGAAAAAGAAAAGCAGCTACTGACATCAGGAACTGGCCTGACACAAGGGTAGTTCTTGGTGCTCTCCTACTGAATGTATGCAATCTTACAACACTAGTGTAACAGAAGGCCACTCTGACAGTAAGGGTGTCTGAATACAGAAAAATACATAGACATCATTCAAAGCACAGAAATTATCAAACATGCCCCTATCCTGATGCTACTTTAATGATGCTACTTTACCAATTACTTTTTTTTTTTTGACAGGGAAGGTGATTAGGTTCACTTATTTATTTTTAGAGGAGGTACTGGGGATTGAACCCAGGACCTTGTATATGCTAAGCATGTGCTCTACCACTTAAGCTATATCATTCCCCTCTTTTAACCTCAGTTTAATCATCCTTAATTCTTGATAACACATTTAAAAAGATATAAAGTCATAGAATTGCCTCCATCTCCTGACACCACCAAATCCAGAGTAAAGCCTAGTTTGCTTAAATCTTCACCCTAATCACCTAATACAAATGCAAATCCTATAATAAATCCTTTTGAACATTCACTGTATGGAGATGCCCAAGACGACTCCTAAATTCAGTTTCACTACTGATCACAGGACTCAGCATATAGTCATACTGACAGCCAATATTTATTATAGTGAAAGGATACAAATCAAAATCATCACAGGGCAAACAGTATTAATTTCATACTAGATCAGGTACAGACAATTGGCACCTGATGGGAACAATCCTTTTATTTATGAAATTATAAGCATGTAAAATTTACATTAATTTTTATTATACATCAGATACAATAGCCACAAAGTAGAAATTCCCTCCCGTTTTTTACTCATTGAAAGTTTATTCAAATCCTTATCAGTGAATTCCGCTCCATAGGGTAAATAACACAGTTTTTGAGAGATCTTGAATGGAATTCTACATTGGGTGGGGAGAGTGGTTGAAAGATGTTATATTGGTGGTTGTTTTTTCTTCTTTGTCTTTTTCTTATGGTTTATCTAAAGCATTGCTGCAGTCCTGGAAACTAATGTAACTTTCTTCTCATGCATTTGGAGGAAAGAACAGCGCACATACTTAAAACATTGTTGTCCCAACCAAAGCCCCCTTTGGGAATGTTTGGGTGCTTTCTCCTCCCTCTTAGAGGAGAGAACAAAACAAAAACAAAAACAAAAACAAAGGTGTCACTCAAGCTGCACTTTTTACTTTCTCACTTTAGCTTGCAAGGCCAAAGTAGCCAGTGGTCCAGAGAACCAACTCTGCTGTGATTGGATATTTCACCAAGTTTTACAGGTAACTTGTAACTCTTATGGCAGAAAGCAGCTGACCTGATATTTCATATCATGGATTACTCTGTGGCATACGAGAATCAAAAGTTCTTTATTGAATCATCTGTCAATGGGCATTTAGGTTGATTTAATGAAAAATATATATATACACAAATACATATGTTATAACTGAATCACTATGCTCTACACCAGAAACTAACATAACATTGTAAATCAACCACAATTATAAAAAAGTTATTATCCTCTGTTTCTTCTTCCTTTTCCAAAAAAAAAATGCTTCTGCCATATTTCAATGAATCCAAGCGCTCTGTCAAATCTCACTTCTGGTAGGAGGGTATAGCTCAAGTGGTAGAGTGATGGTTAGCATGCATGAGGTCCTGGGTTCAATCCCCAGTACCTCCTCCAAGAATAAATAAATAAATAAATAAACCTAATTACCTCTCCCCACCAAAAAAATAAATAAAAAATAAAAAACAAAAACAAAAAATCTCACTTCTGAAGCCAATTGTGTCAGGGGTCCCCAAGACCACTGCCAGGATTAGTGATTCACTGGAATGACTCACAGGACTAAGCATATAGATATATTCACAGCAAAAATTTATTACAGTCAAAGGATACAAAGCAAATCAGCAAGGAAAAGGCACAAAGAGCAAGGTCTGGAAGAAATCAGAGACAAATTTCCAAGAGTCCTCTCCCAGTGGAGTTGCACTGGATGTACTTATTTCCTCCAGGAAAGAGTTGTGACAATACCTGCAAAGTGTTGTCTGCCAGGCAAACTCATTAGAGATTAATGCTAAGCTGTTTTTGGGGGGCAGGAAAGAGTGAGGGATGCTGGTCCCATAGGCACCATCTGCCTAATATGTATCAAATTCCATACACCCATAAGGAAATCAGATGTTCAGCATATACCACACTATTTGTACAAACAGCCTACACACAGTGAACCATACTTATCAGTTAGAGAAATTTTTCTGTCACTACAGGAAAATGCACATCTGCCAAGTTACCAAAAGTCAACCAAGATCCAACCTTGTGAACCAGTCTTTCTGAAGATAGGCACTCTCAGACTTGTTATAACACTTTCCCACATACCCACTTACTGAGATGTCTTATGGTACCCCTTTGTGTGCATTCTCCCTTGCCACAACAATTAATAAACCCAATAGTTCAACTACAGCTCTTTTTTTTGGTGGCCTTGGGCTGGGGGACATTCACAATCTTTAAAGAGCTATATTTTGCCTTCTCTAATAAAGGATGAAGTTCTCTACAAGTACCCTGGCCTAAGAGCAAATCCAGCTTGTGAGCACATGGACAAGGAATTAGAATGAATGCTAGTGACACCCTTTAATGCAATAGGAAAATGAAAACTTTTCCTTTACTTTCTAAATTTATTCCATTTATATTATATTGGTATAAACTTAAAGCTTTTAAAATATAAAGACATCTTTGTACAATTGATATCACTGAATTGAATACATGTCTATATGGAAAACCACTTACCAGTCAATTAAAACACATAGGGCAGTTCTTGAACATAAACTCTGTGTAAATTCTACATTCAGAGTATTTATACCATGAATGACATTATAATGTGTGGTTAAAGGAGTAACCTGTTTTATATCCTGCACCAGGATTAAGAACTCTTACTTGGAACCTTGGAACACAAAGATACTTTATCTGTCTTACAGAAAATTAAAAAAAAATTAAGACCAACTAATTTCTTTTTTTTTTCTCTGAAATTGATTTACTAGGCAATGCTCCCAGGAAACATAGGAAAGGGAAGAAATTGGAAAAAGAAGGGAAGAAGTACATCCAAAAGTATAGCTTCAAGTTCTCAGAGGTTGGCCTTGGCTCCACCTCAGAAGAAAACGCTGGAGAGAGGGGAAGTCTCATCGAGATACTGTCCCCATCCAAGGGCAAAAGAGTTAGTGATACGGAGCTGGGGTGTGGACATAGATCTGTCATTGGTTACGGGAGGTTTGCCCTGCAAGTAAAGCAGGTTTGAACCTAAGGGCAGCTCACAAAGACAGTTGAGGCTGCTGAGAGCAAGCATTCATCTGGAGCTCATGCAGTGTGCATGAGAGCACACACATAATAAAGAAATCTCAGAGGATGTGGGCAGAGCACTGGCAGCACTTCCTACAGTTTATCTGGAAAAGCCTTTAGAGTCTAATTCTTGAAGGTATGTGGCATCTGAAGCCCAGAAAGGTGAAATACATTTCCCAGAGTCACAAATCTAGTAAGTGGCAAACATAAAACCAGAATCCAGGTCTCCACTCGTCCACATCAGATCGTTTTCAATGACGTTTTACATTAATGACTTAGCTTTATTTTTTTATAAGCACTATTTTTGTGGATTATTTAAACAATATTTCTCCACAGAGTACTTGCAGGCAATATTGTTTGTTTGGCTTTTTTTTGAGTTCTAAAAAGATTAAGAGTTTGCTATTGAGCAAAATGGAAATTATTATAGTGGGTTTCTTCATATTGCAATATTTACTCTTGTGCATTATTAATAAATTTAAGCTGTTTACATGCCCATTTTTGAGCTAATGTACTTTCATATTTTATTTATGCTATCTATACCCTGAGCTAGTCATTTCAAATAAGGAAAAGCTAATTTTCTTTCAAAAATTCACGGCTGTATTTTTTTTTAGTTTTCATGTATGTACTAATTATTGTTTCAAAGAACAGATTAGATCTTTAGCTTTTTAAAACTTACACAGTTATCAAAGAAATAAAGCCAACTACAAAATAAGGATCAACAGAATGCGGTAATCCAAACATAAAGGACAGTCAAATGTGCTTGTACATAATCAAGAAATCAAAATAATAATTAGTTCATTTGTGTCCTTATTATTAATCTTATTATTTTTTAGATTCTTCATATGTAAATGATGTCATATGGCATTTTTCTTTCTCTTTCTGGCCCACTTCACTTTGAATGACAGTCTTCAGGGCCATCCATGTTGCTGCAAATGGTGTTATTTTATTCTTTTTTATGGCTGAGTAGTGTTCCATTGTATATATGCACCACCTTTTCTTTATCCAGTCATCTGTTGATGGACATTGGGGTTGTTTCCATGTCTCGGCTGTCATAAGTAGTGCTGCTATGAACATACAGGTGTATGTGTCTTTTTGAATTTTATTTTTCTCTGGATATATGCCCAGGAGTCAAATTGCTGGATCACATGGTAAGTCTATTTTCAGTTTTTTAAGAAACCTTCATACTGTCCTCCATAGCGGCTGCACCAATCTACATTCCTATCAACAATGTAGGAGAGTACTCTTTTCTCCACATCCTCTCCAGCATCTATCATTTGTGGACTTTTGAATGATGGCCATTCTGGCTGGTGTGAAGTGATATCTCACTGTAGTATTGATCTGCATTTCTCTGATGATTAGCGATATTGAGCATTTTTTCATGTACCTATTGGTCATTCGTATAAGAAGTCTTCTTTGGAGAATTGCTTGTTTAGGTCTTCTGCCCATTTTTGGATTGGGTTGTTTGTTTTTTTCTTATTATGTCTTATGAACTGTTTATATATTCTGGAGATCAAGCTTTTGTCGGTTTCATCATTTGCAAAAATTTTCTCCCATTCTGTAAGTTGCCTTTTCATTTTATTGATGGTATCCTTAGCTGTGCAAAAGCTTTTAAGTTTAACTAGATTCCATTTGTTTATTTTTGCTTTTAATTCCAATACTCCAGGAGCTGGTTCAAAAAATATATTGCTGTAATATATGTTGGCAAGTGTTCTGCCTATGTTTTCCTCCAGGAGTTTTATAGTATCTGGTCTTACATTTAGGTTTTTAATCCATTGAGTTTATTTTTGTATATGGTGTTAGGGAATGTTCTAATTTCAGTCTTTTACAGGAAGCTGTCCAGTTTTCCGAGCACCACTTATTGAAGAGACTGTCTTTTCTCCATTGTATATTCTTGCCTCCTTTGTCATAGACTAATTGACCATATGTGCATGGATTTATTTCTGGACTTTCTATCCTGTTCCACTGATCTATGTGTCTGTTTTTGTGCCAACACCATACTGTTTTGATTACTGTAGCTTTATAGTATAGTCTGAAGTCAGAGAGCATGATTCCCACAGCTCCATTCTTCTTCTTCAAGATTGTTTTGGCCATTTGAGGTCTTTTGTGTTTTCATACAAATTTTAACATTTTTTTGTTCATTGGTAATTTGATATGGACTGCACTGAATCTGTATATCACCTTGGGCAGTATGGCCATTTTAACAATATTGATTCTTCCAATCCAAGAACATGGTATATCTTTCTATTTGTTTATGTCATCTTCAATTTCCTTCATTAGTGTCTGATAGTTTTCAGAGTACAGATCTTTTGCCTCTTTGGGTAGGTTTATTGCTAGGTATTTTATTATATATGGTGCGATGGTAAATGATATCTTTCCTTAATTTCCCTTTCTGTTATTTTATTGTTAGTATATAGAAATGCAACTGATTTCTGTATATTAATTTTGTATCCTGAAACTTTACCAAATTCATTGAGTTCTAGTAGTTTTCTGGTCACTTCTTTAGGGTTTTCTATGTATAGTATCATGTCATCTGCAAACAGTGAAAGTTTTACTTCTTCACTTCCAAATTTGGAGTCCTTTTATTTGTTTTTCTTCTCTGATTGCTATGGCTAGGACTTCCAAAACTATGTTGAATAAAAGTGGCAAGAGTGGGCATCCTTGCCTTATTCCTGATCTTAGAGGAAATTATTTCAGCTTTTCCCCATTAAGTATGATGTTAGCTGTGGGTTTTTCATATGTGGCCTTCATTATGTTGAGGTATGTTACATCTCTGCCCACTTTCTGGAGAGTTTTTATCATAAATGGATGTTGAATTTTATTGAAAGCTTCTTCTGCATCTGTTGAGATGATCATATGGTTTTTATTCTTCAATTTGTTAATATGATGTATCACATTGATTGATTTGCAGAGATTTAAAAATCCATGAATCCCTGGGATCAGTCCCACTTGATCATGGTGTATGATCCTTTTAATGCATTGTTGGAGTCAATTTGCTAGTATTTTGTTGAGGATTTTTGCATCTATATTCATAAGTGATAAAATGGCCTGTAGTTTTTTTGTGATATCTTTGTCTGGTTTTGGTAACAGGGTGATGAAGTCCTCATAGAATGAGTTTGGGGGTGTTCTTTCCTCTGCAATTTTTTGGAATAGTTTCAGAAGGATAGGTGTTAACTCTTTCCTAAATGTTTGGTAGAATTCAGCTGTGAAGCCATCTAGTCCTGGGCCTTTGTTTGTTGAGAGGTTTTTAATTACTGATTTAATTCCAGTACTGGTAATTGGTCTATTCATATTGTCTGTTTCTTCCTGGTTTAGTGTTAGCAAATTGTACCTTTCTAAGAAATTATCCACTTCTTCTAGGTTGTCTTTTTTGTTCATATATAGTTGTTCATAGTGGCCTTTTATGATCCCTTGTATTTCTATGGTGTTGATTGTAACTTCTTTTTCATTTCTGATTTTATTAATTTGGGCCCTCTCTCTTTTTTTCTTGATGAGTCTGACTAAAAATTTATCAATTTTGTTTATCTTTTCAGTGAACCAGCTTTTAGTTTCATTGATTTTTTTCTAGTCTTTATTTCATTTATTTCTGCTCTAATCTTTATGATTTTTCTTCTTCTAACTTTTTCTCCAGCTGCTTTATGTGTAAGGTTAGGTTGTTTACTTGAGGTTTTTTTGTTTGTTTGTTTCCTGAGGTAGGCTTGTATCGCTATAAACTTCCCTATTAGAACTGCTTTTGCTGCGTCCCAGAGGTTTTGGATTGTGTGTTTTCATTTTCATTTGTCTCAAATTATTTTTTTAATTTCTTGTTTGATTTCTTCAGTGATCTATTGGTTGTTCAGTAGCATATTGTTTAGACTCCATGTGTTTGCAGTTTTGCAGTTTTTTTTTCTTGTAGTTGATTTCTAACCTTATAGCATAGTGGCTGGAATAGATCCTTGGTATGATTTGAATTTTCTTAAATTTTCTGAGGCTAGCTTTGTGGGACAGCATGTGGTCAGTTCTGGAGAATGTTCCATGCGCACTTGAGAAGAATGCATATTCTGCAGATGGAATGCTCTGTAGATATCAATTAAATCCATCTGCTCGAATATGTTATTTAGGGCCTGTATTTCCTTATTAATTTTCTGTCTGGACAATCTGTCCATTGATGTAAATGGGGTGCTAAGGTTCCCCACTATTATTGTGTTAGTATTGATTTCTCCTTTTATGTCTGTTAACAATTGCTTTATATATTGAGGTGCTCTTATGTTGGGTGCGTATATATTTACAATTGTTATATCCTCTTCTTGGATTGATCCCTTAAGCATTGTGTAGTGTCTGTCTTTGTCTCTTGTAACAGTCTTTAATTTAAAATCTATTTTGTCTGATATAAGTATTGCTATTCCAGCTTTCTTTTGGTTTCTGTTTGCATGGAATATATTTTTCTATCCCCTTGCTTTCAGCCTGCATATGCCTCTAGCTCTGAAGTGGGTTTCTTATAGACAGCAAATGTATGGGTCTTGTTTTTGTATCCATTCAGCCAGTTTATGTCTTTTGGTTGGAGCAGACCAACAGTATGTATTATGGGAGTCTCAGAGGGGAACAGAGAGAAAAGAGCAGAAAGAATATTTGAGAATATTTAAAGAAGAAAGGGCAGAAACTCTCCAAATTTTGTGAAAAATATGTAGATTCAAATCCAAGAAATTCAATGAACTCCAAATAGAGTAAACTTAAAGTAACCCACAATAAGACATATTATCATTCAACTATAAAATCCAAAGCCAAAGAAAGAAATGTGAAAGCAGCAAAAATGAAAGGACATTAGACAGTATCTCAAAGCCACAGGGAGAAATGAAGATTTCTGGTAAAACTAAATACACTGGCCTATTTAAAGGCCCATATTATTATATTTTGGGGTTGGAAGCCACCTCTTATTTCCTACATGACTTAAAATGTGTAAAAATATTTTACATTACTAGGCACAAAATGTTTAAGGATATAATTGTGACAACCGCAAAATAAAGGTAGTGGGGGCAGAGTTATCTAGGAACAGAACTTCTGTATGCTACTGAAGTTAAAAATGTATCCATTTGAGCTAAATTGTAACATATTTATGATACTATATGTAATCATCATAGAAACCACAGATTAAATATCTAAAATATACAACATAAATGTAAATGAGAAGATAAAATTGTTTACTAAAAAAAGTTAACCAAACACAAGAGAAGGCAAAAGTGAAGAAAATGATAGAGTAAAAGCTATAAGGTACAATAAAAGAGAAATAGCAAAATGCACAAGTAAGTCCTTTTTAAACTGTAATTACTGGAAATGTAAATGGATTTAACTCTCCAATCAAAAGTAGAGAATTTCCAAATGGTTAAATAACATGACCTAACTACATGCTGTATATAAAAGCTCTTTAGATCCAAAGATATAAATAAGTTGAAAGGAAATGGATGGGAAAATGTACTATATTTAAATAGTAACCAGAAAAGATCTGGGATGGTTAAATTAATATCAGACAAAGTAGAGTTTAACTCAAAAACTGTTGCAAAAGACATAAAAGGACATTATATATTCATAAAAAGTCAATATACCAAGAAGATATAATGATTATAAGCATATAAGCACCATATATCAGATTTCCAAAATATGTGAAACAGACATTGACAGAATTGAAGGGAAAAATAGTTCTATAATAATAGTTGGAGAGTTCAATACCCAACTTCCAATTATGACTGGAACACCCAAGTAAAAGATCAGTATGGAAATAGAGTACTTGAACAACACAATAAAGCAATTGGTCCTAAAAGATATATATACAGAACAATCTACTCAACAATAACGGAAAATAAATACTTCTTAAGGGCAGATGGAACATTCTTCAGAAGAAACCAAATGTTAGGCCATAAAGCAAGTCTCAATAAATTTATGAAGTCTTTAATCATACAAAATATCACTTTCAATCACAACAGAATAAAACTGAAAAACAATAACAGAAGGAAAACTAGAAAATTTGCATAAACATGGAAATTAAAGAACATATTCTTAAACAATAGGTCAAAGAAGAAATCACAATGGAAACTAGAAAATACTTATAGGTGAATAAATATGAAACCCCAGTATACCAAACCTATGGGATGCAGCAAAGGCAGTGCTCAGCAGGAAGTTTATAGCAGTAAATGTCTACATTTAGAAAGAAGAGAGATCTCAAGTTATAACAACAAGAGTACCCTAATTACAACTTGAGGAACTATCAAAAGAAGAGACAACTAAACCCAAAACTAGCAGAAGGAAGAAATAATACAGATTAGAGGAGAGATAGATTACAAAAGACAAAAACAATAGAATAAACAAGACCAACATTTGGTTCTTGAAAAAGATCAACAAAATAGATAAAACTTTAGCTAGACTGACCAAGCACAATAATAATAATTCAATGAGAAATGAAGTGGGGACTTTACTATGGAACATACAGAAATATAAAGATTATAAGAAATCATGATGAATAATTATATGTCAACAAATTAAATAAACTAGATGAATTGGACAAATTCCTAGAAACAAACAAATCACCTAATTTGACTCAAAAAGAAATACAAAACTCAACAGACCTCTCACAAAGAGATTGAGTCAGTAATTATACTTCTGCAAACAAAAAAAAGTCCATGATAAGATGACTTTACTGGTGAAATCTATCAAATATTTTAAGAAAAACTAAAACCAATTCTTCAAAAACTATTAGAAGAGGAAAGACCACTTCCTAACTCATTCTAAGAGACTAGCATTACCCAGATAACAAAGCCAAATAAAGACATCACAGGAAGATATTAGAGACAAGTATCTCTCAACAAAATACTAACAAGTCAATTGAGCAGCATATAAAAAGTTTATACACCATGACAAGTAGGATTTAACCCAGAAATACCAGGGTGGTTCACCATAAGAAAATGAATCAATATAATTTGGATTTGGCAATGCATCCTTAAGATGTTACACCAAGTTCACAAGCAATATAAATTAATTAATTAATTAATTAATTGAAATTAATCAAAATAAAAACAATTTTATAAAACTCTTCTTTGCCTCACAGAACATTATCAAGAAAGTAAAAAGACAACATACAGATTCAGAGAAAATATTTGTAAATCATGTATCTGATAAGGGTTTAGTACCCAAAATATCTGAATAATCCTAAACTCAAAAACAAAAAAGACAAGCAACACAATTAACAATTGGGCAAAAGACTTGAATAAATATTTCTCTAAATAAGATATACAAATGGCCAATAAACATGTGAGAAGATGCACAAATCATTAATCATTAAGGAAATGCAAATCAAAACCACAATGAGATACCACTTATATCTACTGAGATGGCATTTTTTTTAAATGGAAAATAACAAGTGTTGGTAAGGATTGGAGAAATTGGCATCCTTCTGCATTGCTAGCAGATACATAAAATTGTACAGTTACAATAGAAAACAGATTGGTGGGTCCTCAATAAGTTACATATAGAAATACAACTTGAGCAACTATACTCCCAGATATATACCCAAAATAGCCAAAAATAGAGAGTCAATCATATGATACAGCAGTCTGACTTCTGGGTATATATCCAAAGGAGGAAATGAAATCTGTATCTCAAAGAGATGTCTGCACTCCATGCTCATTGCACCATCATTCACAATAGCCAAGATATGGAAACAACCCAGATGTCCATCAACAAAAGAATAAAGAAATGTGAGATAAAGATATAGATATAATTCAGCCATAAAAACAAGAAAGTACTGCCATTTATGACAACATGGATGAATATAGAGGACACTGTGCTAAGTGAAACAAGCCAAACACAGGAACACAAATACTGTATGATCTCACATGAGGAATCTAAAAAAGTCTAACTCATAGAAGCAGAGAGCAGAGAGATGGTTGCCAGGGGCTAAGAGGTAGAGAAGATTGAGAGATGTTGGTCAATGGATACAAACTCTCAGTTATAGGGTGAATAAGTTTTGGGGATCTAATGTAAAGCATGGTGACTATAGTTAATTATATTGTGTACTTGAAATTTGCTAAAAGAATAGATCTTAAGTATTCTCATCACAAAAAAATAACTATGTAATTATGTGAGTTAACAGATATGTTAATTAGCTTGAATGTAATCATTTCACAATGTATACATATATGAAATCATCATACCTTAATACCCTAAATACACAAAATTTTTGATTTTTCAATTATACCTCAATAAAACTGGAGGAAAAAAAGAAAATAGAGAGTTAAAAAATACTTGTATGCCAGTGTTCATTTCAGCATTATTCACAATAGTCAAAAAGTAGAAACAATCCACATGTCCATAAACTGACAATGTGTCAAAATATGTGACATATCCATAAAACAGAATATTATTTGGTCATAAAAATGGAAGATCTGATAGAAGCTACAACAGATGAACAATGAAAATATCATGTTCAGTGAAATATGCCAGACACAGAAGAGTAAATATTTGATGATTGTACTTATATGAAATATCTAAAATAAGCAAATTCATAGAAATAGAAAGTAGATTAGGGGTTACCAGGGGCTGGGGGGAAGGATGGGATGGGGAGTTATTGTTTAATTGTTACAGAATTTCTGTAGAATGAAGAAAATTTTGAGTGATTAAAGATTTGGAAATATATAGTGGTGATGTTGCACAATACTTGATGTAATCAATGCCAATGAAGTATAAACTTAAAAATGGCTAATATGGAAAATTCTATTATACATACACACAAAAAATTTAAAAAGTCAAAGTAGGTTGGATGCCAGAAGAAAAAATAACTAGGTAAAATAGGGGAAATTAAATAATATAAAAAATGTCAATCCACCAAGAAGATACAGCAGTTCAAAGTGTTTATGTACCAAACAACAAAGATTCAAATATATCAAGCAAAAAATAATAGAAGTGAAGGAAGACACAGACAAATCCATGATTATAGTCAAAGATGTCAATGTTCCTTTTTGACCTCATTAATTGATAGATATACTATACAGAAAATCAGTAAGGATACAAAAAAAAAAAACCCTGAATGGTATCAATTAAATGGCTGGATGAAAGAACACCCAACCCATTCATATACCATAACCTGTGTCACCAGGACAGTCTATAACCTGTGACACTAAACAAACTTCATCAAATTATAAGAGAAAGAGTCATACAGATTATATTATTTTGAGCATAGTGGAATCAAACTAGAAATCAAAAATGGAAAAAATAACAATAACAAACCCAAACACTTAGAAATTAAACAACACAATCATAAATAATTCATGGTTCAAACAGTAAGTCTTGAAGGAAATAGAAATTACTAAGAAATGAATGAAACTGAAAATATATTCTATAAAAACTTGTGGGATTCAGATAAAGCATGCCTAAGAAGGAAGAGAGAAGTCAGTGAATATAACAGAAAAAAAAATAAAAACAATGAAACAAGAAGTTGGTTCTTTCAAAAGATCACTAAAATTGATAAACTTCTATTAAAACTGACAAATTTAAGGGAAAGACACAAATTACTAATATCAAGAATAAAATAAGATGTATCACTCCAAATCTTGGAACCACTAAATGAATAACAAGGGAATACTTTGAAAAATTTTACGTATATAAACATTTAACAACTTAGATGAAATGAAACAATTCTTCAAAAGCAATAAATTAACAGAATTTAACAGTAGGAATTAATCTCATAACTACCAAAATAAATAAACCCATATTTCAAACTCTTCCACTAAGGAAATCTCCAGGCCCATATCATTTTATTGGGGAATTCTACCAATTGTTAAAATAAGAATTAATGCATAATATGCACAATTTATTTCAGAAAATAGAAGAGAAACCACATCCTAACTCATTTATGAAGCCAATATTATGTTAATTCCTGAAGCAGACAAAGACAGTACAATAAAGAAAAACTAAGGACCAATATTTCTCATAGACTTATTATATGTGAAAATTCTAAATTAAAAACCAGCAAATTGAATCCAGAAATTTATAAAAAGAATAAATACCAAGTGGTATTTATTCCAGGAATGTAAGGCTAGTATGCTATTGAAAATCAATCACTAGTTTCCGGACCAGCATACAAAAAGCTTGGAATTCATCATTCCCATCTTTACAATATGAAAAAGCTGAACAAACTGAAAATCAAAAACTTTTCTGAAATCCATGAGACAATTGAGGTCACAGGCCAAAGTGCTACTAAAACTGGAGACACGTGATTACAGATAATCACAGCGGGAGGAGAAGCTGCTGCTTGAGCTTGATAGGAACATTCAGAGAATGATTGACTGATTGTTGGACACTGAGAGTGGGCAAGTTTGAGATATAAAAAATAATGGGAGCCCATCCTTAAATGCAGCCCCACAATTTTGTGAGTTTCACTTCCAAGAGCTGTATCAATTTCTCAGGGCAAAGATGAGAAAAATCCCCTCGTGCTTCTGGTAGTGAAGTGGAAAGTAACAATTTAAAAAATAACAGAGGGCTTTATCCTCCTTAAAAAATCCTAACCTCAAAAGAAACTATTTACCAGAACCTAGCCATTCTGGAAGAATAGAAATATCCACACCAGCACACTATAGCCTTCCTTTCTTACCTAAAGGGCATAAAAATTGAGAAGCATGTTTAAAAGTCACAGGACTGGGACAGTCTCACTAAAAAACCAAAACCTAATCAAAACTTTATGAAACACATTCTCTCTTCACATGTTACCATTGCATCAATAGGGCTTCTGTATAATAACAGAGATTACATTGTATAAATATACCACAACTTCTTTATCCAGTCATCTGTTGATGGACATTTAGGTTGCTTCCATATCTTGGCAACCACAGATTTGTATTCTATGTCTATGAGTCTATTTCTGTTTAGTACATATGCTTTGTTCTTTTTTTTTCAGATTCCACATATGAGCAATCTCATATTTTTCTTTCTCTTTCTAGATTACTTCACTTAAAATGACATTCTCCAGGTGCACCCATGTTGCTTGCAAATGGTGTTATGTTGTCAGTTTTTATGGCTGAATAGTACTCCATTATACAAATATACCACTTCTTTATCCAGTCATCTGTAGATGGACATTTAAACAGCTTCCATTGTCTTGATTATTGTAAATATTGCTGCTATGAACTTTGGGGTACAGGTGTCATTTTGAAGTAGGGTTCCCTCTGGATATATGCTCAGTAGTGGGATTGCTGGATCATATGGTAAGTCTATTTTTAGTCTTTTGAGGAATCCCCATACTGTTTTCCATAATGGCTGCATGAAACTACATCCCCACAAGCAGTGTAGGAGGGTTTCCTTTCCTCCACACCCTCTCCAGCATTTATCAGTTTCAGCTATAAAAAAGAATAAAATAATGCCATTTGCAGCAACATGGGTGGACAAGGAAATCATAATTCTAAGTGAAGTAAGCCAGAAAGAGAAAGAAAAATGCCATATGATATCACTCATATGTGGAATCTAAAATAAAAAGAAAAATAGGACACTGAACTCATCTACAGAACAGAAACAGACTTGCAGACATAGTAAACAGTCTTATGGTTACCAGGGGTAAGGGAGTGGGAATGGATAAATTTGGGAGTTTGAGATTTGCAAATGTTAGCCACTATATAAAGATAGACAAAACCCCCCAAGTTTCTTCTGAATAGCACAGGGAACTATATTCTATCTTGTAATAACTTTTAATGAAAAAGACTATGAAAATGAGTGTATATATATATATATATATATATATATATATATATATATATATATACATGACTGGGACATTGTGCCATACACCAGAAATTGACACATTGTAACTGACCATACTTCAATTTAAAAAAAGTAGTTTCTAGGAAAAGAAAAAATAACAAGAGAGGAAAAAACAAAGACATTAGATCAAATTTTGGTCTCTGAAATACATATGTAGAGCAAACAACAAACCCAACTTAACTCCCAGCTAGCTAAATATAAAATTTCAATGAAAAGGCATATTTACTTTTGTTTCTTTTATCCAATATGTCATGTCAAGCTTTAAAAAATTACAAGGCATGTTACTAGGCAAGAAAACACGGTCTGAAGATAGAAAGCAAGCATCAGAACCAGACTCAGATGTGGTAGTTTCTGAAATTTTTGAATTTGGAATTTTAAATAACTGATTAATAGGCTGAGTTCCAATGGAAAAAATGAAAATCATGCAAGAACAAGTGAATAATGTAAGCAGAGAGATGGAAATTATAAGTAAGAATCAAAAGTAAAATCTGAAAAAAAACATAGTAATTGTGGGAGCACAAACTTAGGCTAACAAACTATGGTATTGTAATGATTGCTTTATCAATTCATATTCTCACCTTTATGTGTTCTCACCTTTATGTAAACACACAAGAAATGTATAATGAAAATCAGTGCTTTCAGAGCATAAAAGACTAAACTCTCAATACAAGTCACCACCTTATCTATGGAATTTAGCTTAGTTGCCTTGAAGCTGCTTTGCTAGCAGGAATCTGCTACAAATTATCTCCTTGCTGTAAAAAGCAGAAACATGCTTTGCTCACTTTGCTTAGCTCAGCATCATAGGTTCATGGCTGCTTGTGCTTATGGAAAACCATAACTCGTCCCTTGCCCTAACCACAGGACAAGCTTCGCTTATCAGGTGTAGGTGGATAGGGTAGGCTGCTCTTGCTCACAGACGACTATGACTTAGCCCTTAGCTGGAAACAGCTGGGCTGCTTCGTATGATTGGATGATTTCTGTTCATTGTACAGAAACTGTGGTGGTCTGGGTTTTCATTATCAGTTATTTGGAACACTGTAACCTTGCTCATGATTGTTTGAGGCTTAAAATAACCGTTTGTACTATCAATATTGTAACCTTCTCCCTAAGTATAAATTAAGATTATAATGTTTCTGTTTTTCATGAACTAAAACTGCTGACCTGCATCCCTGCACATATACCATGCCCCTTACTCATTTCTATGATGCATTTCACTTTGATTCTTTGTTTGACTATTCTCAATAAATATAGGAACTTTGGAGGGCTCAAGGAGTCAGTCTCCCGCTCTCTCTCACTCTCTTGACTTAATAAAATCTTGAGTAATTTTGTTCTTCCACAGTGGGACTTTTGCTGGACAAAACCAATGGTGAATGGAACCCACAGGTAACAAAAATGAAGAATGTCTTTGATGGAATCTTCTGTAGACTGGCCATGGACGAGGAAAGAATGAGTGAGCTTAAAGATATATCAATAGAAACTTCCTACACTGAAAAGTAGAGAAAAGTAATGGGAAAATGGAATAGACTATTCAAGAACTGTGGAACAATTGCAAAAGTTGTTATATCCACACAATGAGAATTCCAGAAGAACAAGAAAAATGAAAAAGAAGAGAAGAAATATTTGAAGTAATAATGTCAGAGAATTTTCCAAATTTAATGACAGACACCAAAACACAAATCTAGGAAACCTGAGAGTCCCAAGCAGAATACATATCAAAATAACCCACACCAAGACATATTGTATTCAAAGTGCAGAAAATTAGAGACAATGAAAAAATCTTGAAAGAAGCCAGAGGAAAAAACATCCTACATATAGAGGAACAAAGATAAGAATTACACTGAAACTTCTCTTTAAAAACCATTAAAACAAGAAGAGAGTGGAGTGAAATATTTAAATTGTTGAAAGAAAAAAATCACTCCAAATCCACCAACCTAGAACTTGGCTAGCAAAATTTTCATTAAAAAATGAAGGAGAAGTAACAACTTTCTCAGACAAACAAAAATTGAGGGAATTTGTTACCGTTAAATGTACCTTGCAATAAAAACTTGAAGACATTTTCCAGAAAATGATATAGCTCAGTAACTTGTCCTATATAAAGCCAGAATATTAGAGAAGAAATAAAGGTAAAATAAAACTATTTGTTTTTCTTGTTATTAATTGATTTAACAGATAATAGTTTGTTTAAAATAACAATACTAACAATGTATTCAGTTATTATAGGTTATGGAAAAGTGAAATGAATGACAGCATAATAAAGAATGAGAGGGAAGAATTGGAACACTGTTACAGTACCTGAACTATCTATGAAGTAGTATAGTGTTATTTGAAAGTAGAACTAAATCAGTTGTAAATGTATATTGTAAACTCTAGGGCAAACACTAAATTAAAACAAAAAGAATTATAATAGATATGTCAAAGGGAGACAATGTGTAAATCATACAAAATGCTCAATTAAAACCAAAGAGTGGAATACAAAAAAAAAAAGAAAAGAAACAAAGAACAAGGAGAGTGAATAGAATGAAGTTACACATATTGTAATATATTATTCCAACCATATCAATAATCACTTTAAATATGAATTATTTAAATACACTCTCTTAGTCTTTTGGAGTTGCTATAAGAAAAATACAATAAACTGGGTGGCTTTAAAAAAACAAACATTTATTTCCCACAGTTGTGGAGGCTGGAAGTCCAAGATCATGGCACTGGACGGTTTGGTGTCTGGTGAGAACCTGCTTCTTGGTCCATTGTTGGACATCTTTTCACTGTAACCTCACATGGTGGAAGGGGCAAGTGACTTTTCTCAGGCCACCTTTACAAGGGCACTAGTTTCATTCTTGAGGGCTCTGCAATCACAAAAAAAATCCCAGCAAGTTATATTGTGGATATTGACAAACTTATTGTAATGTTGACATGGAATGACAAATTAGACAACACAACGCTGAAAAAGAACAAAATTGGATAACTGACAATGATACTGCCCACTTTTAAAATATAAAGTGTAGCTACAGGTAGCAATTTCTGTAAAAATGCCATTGAGATATTGATGAGGGTTATACTGAATCTGTAGATTGCTTTGGTGGTATGAACATTTAAACAATATTAAGTCTTCCATTCCATGAACACAGGATGCATTTCCATTTATTTGTGTCTTCATAAATTTCTTTCAACAATGTTTTATACTTTCAGTGTACAAATTTTTCTCTTCCTTTAAAAAATTTATTTCTAAGTATTTTATTCCTTTTTGTGTTACTATAAATGAGATTTTTTTAAAATTTTCTTTTCAGAAAGTTTGTTATTAATGTATAGAAACAACTAACTTCTATGTCTACTTTGCATCCTGCAACTTTGCTGAATTTGTTTATTAATTTTAACAATTTTTTGTGTAGAGTCTTTAGGGATTTCTACATAAGATCATGTCACCTGCAAACATAACATTTTACTTCCTCCTTTTCAATTTGGTTGCCTTTTCTTTCTTTTTCTTGTCTAATTGCTTGGGCTAGAACTTCTAGTACAATTTTGAATAGGAGTGGTGAGAAAAGGCACCCTTTCCTTGTACCAGATCTCAGAGGAAAATTTTTAAGTTTTTCCCTGTTAGATATTAGCTGTGGGCTTGCCTTTTATTATGTTGAGCTACATTTCCTCTGTCCTCAGTTTGTTGAGAGCTTTTTTAAATCACAAATGGATGCTGAATTTTCTCAAATGCTTTTTTCAGCATCTGTTGAGATGATCATGTGATTTTTATTTTTCATTCTGTTAATGTGGGGTATAGTATTAATTGATTTGCATATATTGAACCCTCCTTGCATCCCAGAGATTAATCCCACTTCACCATGGTGAGTGATCTTTTCAATGTGCTATTGAATTTGGTTTGATAGCATTTTCTTGAGGATTTTTACATCTATGTTTATTAGGATTATTGGTCTATAGTTTTAATTTCTTGTAATGCCTTTGTCTGGCTTTGGTATCAAGGGAATGTTGACCTTGTATAATGAGTTTGGAAGAGTTACCTCTTTTTCAATTTTTGAAAGAGTGTGAGAAAGATTAGCATTAATTACTTAATTGTTTGTTAGAATTCACAAGTGAAACCATCTGGCCCTGGACTGGCTTTTCTTTGTTGGAAGGTTTTTCATTTATGATTGACATGGAACCACAAAAGACCCCAAATAGCTAAGGCAAACTTGAATAAGGAGAAGAAAGCTGGAGGTATCATGCTTCTTGATTTTCAAATATATTACAAAGCTACAGTAGTCAAGATAGTATATGTTTGTATAAAAATAGACACACAAAAAATAAAAAAAAAATTAAAAAGACATACAGATCAATGCAACAGACTAGAGAGTGCAAAAATAAACCCACACATATAGTCAACTGATCTTTGACAAAGGAGCCAAAAATACACAATGGGGAAAGACTAGTCTCTTCAACATGTTGGGAAAACTGACATACACTTGGAGAAAAATTATATTGGACCCCTACCTTACATGATACACAAAACATAATTCAAAAAGGGATTAACAACTTAAATATAAGACCAGAAACTGTAAAAATCCTAAAAGAAAACTTAGGAGAAAAGCTTTTTGACATTGGTCTTGACAGTGATTTCTTTGCCACAGTATATGACACCACAAGCAGAGGCAAAAGCAAAAATCAACAAATAGGGTTACATCAAACTGAAAAACCAATGCACAGCAAATGAAACAATCAACAATATGAAAATACAACCTACTGAATGGAAAAACAAATATTTGTAAACCATATATCTGGTAAGGGGTTAATATCCAAAATATATGAGGACTTATACAACTAAAAACAAAGTAAGGTGGTAAGGGAGAAAACGAGGGACAAAAATTATGACATGCAGGAAACAACAAAATAGAAAAATCTAAGCTTATTTTCTAATAGTAATTATTTCATGTAAATGAATAAAACTTCCAAATAAAAGAAGCACAGTTTGGCCGAATGGATTTTAAAAAAAATTGATACTACTATATGCTGACTACAAAGACTTTCTTTACATCTAAAGACATACTTAGGTTGAAAGTAAAATGGTCTAAAAACATATTCCATGCATATAGTAACCACAAAAGCTATAGTAATAACAGATAAAAATAGACATTAATTCAAAAAATGGTTCAAGAGACAAAAAAGGTTATATATGTATATCCAGAATACAAAAATATATATGATATTGACATAATTGAAGAAATAGTTCTTTAATAGTAAAATCACCTTAAAACCCTACTTTCAACAATGGATAGTAACATCAGACAGAAGATTAATAAAGAAATACAGGACTTGGACAACACTGTAAACCAATTAGAAGTAATGGGCATATATAGAATACTTTACCCAACAAGAAGCAGAACACACTTTTTCTCAAGGGCACATGGGACAGTTTCTACTGTAGACCATATATAAAGACACAAAACAAGTGTTAGTAAATTTAAAAAGATAGAAATAACACAAACTATTTTTTACAATCAAATATGTGGATATTAAAAAATATACTCTAAAAATTGGTGAAAGAAGAAATCACAAAGGAAATTAGAAAATATCTTCAGACAAATGAAAATGAAAAGACAACATCCCAAAATTTATGGGATGAATTAAATCAGTGCTAAAAGGGAATTTATTGCTTACTTTAAAAAAGAAGAGATATAGCAAATCAATAATGGAACATTACACCTAAAGGAACTAGAGAAAGAACTAACTAAACCAAACCTAGTAGAAGAAACTCATAAAGATTAGAGCAGAGAGAAAATATTTTTTTAACATTTTTTATTGATTTATAATCATTTTACAATGTTGTGTCAAATTCCAGTGTTCAGCACAATTTTTCAGTCATTCATGGACATATACACACTCATTGTCACATTTTTTCTCTGTGATTTATCATAACATTTTGTGTATATTTCCCTGTGCTATACAGTGTAACCTTGTCTATCCATTCCACAATCTTGAAATCCCAGTCTATCCCTTCCCACCCTCTACCCCCCTGGTAACCACAGGTCTGTATTCTCTGTCCATGAGTCTATTTCTGTCCTGTATTTATGCTTTGTTTTTGTTTGTTGTTTGTTTTTGTTTTATAGATTCCACATATGAGCGATCTCTTATGGTATTTTTCTTTCTCTTTCTGGCTTACTTCACTTAGAATGACATTCTCCAGGAGCATCCATGTTGCTGCAAATGGCATTATGTTGTCGGTTTTTATGGCTGAGTAGTATTCCATTGTATAAATATACCACCACTTCATCCAGTCACCTGTTGATGGACATTTGGGCTGTTTCCATATTTTGGCTATTGTAAGTAGTGCTGCTATGAACATTGGGGTGCAGGTGGCATCCTGAAGTAGATTTCCTTCTGGATACAAGCCCAGGAGTGGGATTCCTGGGTCATATGGTAAGTGTATTCCTAGTCTTTTGAGGAATCTCCACACTGTTTTCCATAGTGGCTGCACCAAACTGCATTCCCACCAGCAGTGTAGGAGGGTTCCCCTTTCTCCACAGCCTCTCCAGCATTTGTCATTTTTGGATTTTTGAATGACGGCCATTCTGACTGGTGTGAGGTGATACCTCATTGTAGTTTTGATTTGCATTTCTCTGATAATTAGTGATATTGAACATTTTTTCATGTGCTTTTTGATCATTTGTATGTCTTCCTTGGGGAATTGCTTGTTTAGGTCTTCTGCCCATTTTTGGATTGGGTTGTTTATTTTTTTCTTATTGAGTCATATGAGCTGCTTATATATTTTGGAGATCAAGCCTTTGTCGGTGTCACTTGCAAAAATTTTCTCCCATTCCGTAGGTTTTCTTCTTGTTTTATTTCTGGTTTCCTTTGCTCTGCAGAAGCTTGTAAGTTTCATTAGGTCCCATTTGTTTATTCTTGCTTCTATTTCTTCTAGGAGAAAATTTTTGAAATGTATGTCAGATAATGTTTTGCCTATGTTTTCCTCTAGGAGGTTTATTGTACCTTGTCTTATCTTTAAGTCTTTAATCCATTTTGAGTTGATTTTTGTATATAATGTAAGGGTGTGTTCTAGCTTCATTGTTTTACATGCTGCTGTCCAGTTTTCCCAATACCATTTGCTGTAGAGACTGTCTTTATTCCATTGTATATTCTTGCCTCCCTTGTCGAAGATTAGTTGACCAAAGGTTTGTGGGTTCATTTCTGGGCTCTCTATTCTGTTCCATTGGTCCATATGTCTGTTTTGGTACCAATACCATGCTGTCTTGATGACTGTAGCTCTATAGTATTGTCTGAAGTCTGGGAGAGTTATTCCTCCAGCCTCTTTCTTTCTCTTCAGTAATGCTTTAGCAATTCTAGGTCTTTGATGGTTCCATATAAATTTTATTATGATTTGTTCTAGTTCTGTGAAATATGTCCTTCCTGGGTAATTTGATAGGGATTGCATTAAATCTGTAGATTGCCTTGGGCAGTGTGACCATTTTAACAATATTGATTCTTCCAATCCAAGAGCATGGAATATCTTTCCATTTTTTAAAGTCTTCTTTAATTTCCTTCATCAATGGTTTATAGTTTTCTGTGTATAATTCTTTCACCTCCTTGGTTAGATTTATTCCCAGATATTTTATTACTTTGGGTGCTATTTTAAAGGGGATTGTTTCTTTACTTTCTTTTTCTGTTGATTTATCATTAGTGTAAATAAATGCAACTGATTTTTGAACGTTAATTTTGTAACCTGGTACCTTGCTGAATTCTTCAATCAGCTCTAGTAGCTTTTGTGTGGACCTTTTAGGGTTTTCTATATATAGTAACATGTCTTCAACATATAATGACACTTTTACCTCTTCTTTTCCAATTTGGATCCCTTTTATTTCTTTCTCTTGCCTGATTGCTGTGGCTAGGACTTCCAGGACTATGTTGAATAGGAGTGGTGATAGTGGGCATCCTTGTCTTGTCCCAGATTTTAGTGGGAAGCTTTTGAGTTTTTCACCATTGAGAACTATGCTGGCTGTAGGTTTGTCATATATAGCTTTTATTATGTTGAGATATGTTCCCTCTATACCCACTTTGGCAAGAGTTTTTATCATAAATGGGTGTTGAATTTTATCAAATGTTTTTTCTGCGTTGATTGAGATGATCATGTGGTTTTTGTCCTTTCTCTTGTTGATGTGATGTATTACATTGATTGATTTGGGTATGTTGAACCAGCCTTGTGTCCCTGGGATGAACCCCACTTGGTCATGATGTATAATCTTTTTTATGTGTTGTTGGATTCTATTTGCTAAAATTTTGGTGAGAATTTTGGTGTCTATGTTCATCAGTGATTTTGGCCTATAATTCTCTTTTTTTGTAGTGTCTTTGCCTGGTTTTGGTATCAGGGTGATGGTGGCTTCATAGAATGAGTTTGAGAGTATTCCCTCCTTTTCAATCATCTGGAAGAGTTTGAGAAGGACTGGTATGAGTTCTTCTTTGTATGCTTGGTAGAATTCCCCGGTGAAGCCATCCGGTCCTGGACTTTTATTTGTAGGGAGGTTTTTAATTGCTATTTCTATTTCCTTTCTAGTGATCGGATTGTTCAAGTGTTCAGTTTCTTCTTGATTCAGTTTTGGTGGACAGTATGTTTCCAGAAACTTGTCCATCTCCTCTAGGTTATCCAGTTTGGTTCCATATACTTTTTCATAATATTCTCGTATGATCTTCTGTATTTCTATTTTGTTTGTTGTAATTTCTCCATTTTCCTTTCTTATTTTGCTAATTTGTGCTCTCTCTTTTTTCTTCTTTGTGAGTTTGGCCAGAGGTTTGTCCATTTTATTTACTTTTTCAAAAAACCAGCTTTTGGCTTGGTTGATTTTTTCTATGGTCTTGTTAATCTCTATTGTATTTAATTCCTTTCTGATCTTTGTTATTTCCTTCCTTCTGCTGCTTTTTGGGGCTTTTTGTTCTTCTTTTTCTAATTGATTCAGGTGGTGGGTTAACTTGTTTATTTGAGATTGTTCTTCTTTTTTGAGGAAGGCCTGTATTGCTATAAACTTCCCTCTTAGCACTGCCTTTGCTGTGTCCCATAGGTTTTGAGTGGTTGTGCTTTCATTATCATTTGTCTCAAGGTATTTTTTAATTTCAGCTTTGATTTCCTCATTGATCCATTGTTTTTTCAATAACATATTATTTAATCTCCATGCTTTTCTTTTTTTCTCCTTTGTTTCTCTGTTGTTGATTTCCAGTTTCATGGCATTGTGGTCAGTAAAGATGCTTGAGATAATTTCTATCTTCTTAAATTTGTTGAGGTTTCTTTTGTGTCCAAGTACATGATCGATCCTGGAAAATGTTCCATGTGCACGTGAAAAAATGTATATTCTATTTTTGGGGGTGTAATGCTCTGAAAATATCCACCAAATCTAGTTTTTCTATTGTAGTATTTAATTTCTCTGTTGCCTTGTTTATTTTCTGTCTGGAAGATCTGTCTAGTGATGTTAATGTGGTGTTAAAATCTCCAACTATGATTGTATTCCCATCAATATCGCCCTTTATCTCTGTTAGTAATTCTTGTATGTACTTAGGTGCTCCTATATTGGGTGCATATATATTAATGAGTGTAATGTCTTCATCTTGTATCACTCCTTTAATCATTATAAAATGTCCCTCTTTATCTTTCTTTATGGCCTTTATTTTAAAGTCTATGTTGTCTGAAATCAGTACTGCAACACCTGCTTTTTTGGCTTTTCCATTTGCATGGAATATCCTTTTCCATCCTTTCACTCTCAATCTATATGCGTCCTTCTCCCTAAAGTGGGTCTCTTGTATGCAGCATATTGAAGGTTCTTGCTTTATTATCCAGTCTACCACTCTATGTCTTTTGACTGGAGCATTCAGTCCATTAACATTTACAGTAATTAATGATAGTTGTGTGTTTATTGCCATTTTGAACTTATCTTTGCAGTTGAATTGGTATATCCTCTTTGTTCCTTTCTTCTTCCTTTTGTGGTTTGGTAATTTTCCTTTGTATTATCATGGATTTTATTTAATTTTTGTGACTCCCTTGTAAATTTTTGACTTGTGGTTACCCTTTTTTGTAAATCTATAAACCTATACCTGTTTTTATTAAACTGATAATAACATGATCTCAAACCCATCCTACTGTTAAAAAAATTTAAAAAAGAAAGAAAAAAAATTCTCTATTTCCCTGCCTCCCTCTCCCACTCTCAGTGATTTGTATGTCTTCTTTTATAATTTCATGTTTTCTTTATTTGTAATTCATGAGTTATCACCTTTGCAGTTGTGAGTTTCTCATTTCTGTAGCATCCTGCTGCTTTTCTATTTAGAATAGCCCTTTCAATATTCCTTTTAGCATGGGTTTAGTGTTGCCAAACTCCTGCAGCTTTTTTTTGTCTGTGAAACTCTTTATTTCAGAGAGAAAATATTAAGGGGAAAAAAAGCAGAGAAAATTAATGAAACCAAAAGTTGGAGTTCAAAAATATGAATAAAATTGACAAAACTTTAGGTAGACTGAATAAGAAAAGGAGAGATGATACTTAAATTACTAAAATTAAAAAAGAGAGAACTTGTTACTACCAATTTTATAAGAATTAACAGGTTTATAAGACAGTTCTATGAACAATGATACATTAACATATTGGATAATCTAGATGAAATGGACAAATTCTTAGAGGTACATAACCTACCAAAATTGAATCATGAAGTACTAGAAAATCTGATTAGACCTGTAACTAGAAAGGGGATGGAATCAGTAATCAAAATCTTTCCAACAAAGAAAAGTCTAGGACTGGATATACCCACTAGTGAATTCAATCAAACACTTAAGGAAATAATATCAATTCTTCTCAAACTCTTCTTTAAAAAAATTAAAGAGAAAGGAATACTTACTAACCCATTTTAGCAGGACAGCTTTACTCTGATACCAAAAGAAGACAAAAACACTACAAGAAGAGAAGACTATAGACCTTTATTCTTTACAAATATTGATGCAAAAAATCCTCAACGGAATGCTAGCAAAATGAATTCAGCAGTGTTAAAATGACTATATTCCATGACCCAGTGGGATTTTTACCTCGAATGCAAATATTGACCTGAAACAGACTACCGGATATTTCTCCAACAAAAATGGGTTTATTCAGGATAAGCAGAGAATTGCAATTCAGGGTCTAGAACAATGGTGAGCCACATGTAAGACCCAACACAGAAAGAGAAGGAGAAAGCTTTAATAAAGAGAAAAAGGAGGTTGGGAGGGCTATGATAAAACCAAGAGTCCGTGGCTTTTCACTGGCTGAGTCCTTCCTAGGAAAAAAGAGGCGTCTTATTCCTGTTGCACTCTGCTATTGTCACAAGGCATGAGAATGCCCCTTCTGGCCCCCTAATTCTACTTAACTGAAGTTTCTGTTCATTAATTTTTTACATGGGGACGGTTCAATAGATGAAAATCAATGTTATACTTTATATTAACAGAATGAGGAAAAATATATGATCATCTTAATTTATGAGGAAAAAGCATTTAACAAAATTCAATACACTTCGTGTTAAAAATACTCTACAAGGTACAAATAGAAGGCAATTACTGGAATATGTCTTAAGGGTATAATGAAAAAAACCATAGCTAACATTAATGTTGAAAGACTGAAAGCTTTTCTTCTAACTTTGGGAACAAGATAAGGAGGCCTACATTCACCAATTCAATTCAATTCAATATATTATTGGAAGTTTTATCCATATCAATTAGGCAAGAAAATGAAAAAAAGCATTCAAATTGAAAAGAAATAAAATCACCCCTGTTCAGGATGACAAGATCATATTTATAGAAACCCCCAAAGATTTCACAATGTTGTTAGAACTAATCATCAAATTTAGCAAAGTTCCAGGATACAAAATCAATGAACAACACAGTTACATTTTAATGCACTAACAATGAACAATTCAAAAAGGAAATTAAGGGAATGAGCAGGGTAACCAAGGCAGAGGGAAGCCAGGGCCACTATGGTGTGTGCAGTGTCATGAAAGAATGCTAAAGAGGAAGAAGAGAAAGCCACATGGCTGCCAAGAGCATCCAGACTCAATGGAGAAAAATCATCATGGCCACCATTTTGAGATAGAAAAACAAGGCAATTGTTGGGCACAGTGAAAACAGAGCCATTTTATGAGCTTTTAGCATTTCTGTAATTATTGTTATAAAACTATTTCCTTAAGTGAGTCACGGATATGAAATGTAGTGTGGGTAAACAGTCAATAACTATATAATATCTTTGTATGGTGACATACCATAGCTAGAATTGTCATGGTGATCATTTTTAAATATATAGGAATATTGAATCACTGTTTGTGTACCAAGGACCAACATAGTGTTGTAAGTCTATTATTATTTCAAAAACTAATCACCAACCAACAAACTCATAGAAAAAGAGATCAGATTTGTGGTTATTAGAAGCAAAGGGTGCAGGAAAGGGAAACTGAATGAAGGTGGTCAAAAAGTAGAAACTTCCAATCAGATTTTCAGTCAAGATGGAAGAGTGGTAGGACCATAAGCTGGCCTCTCCTCATGACTACAATGAAACCACATATGACTGCTAAGCAACCATCAAAAAAAAAAAAGAGTGGAACTTAGCAAAAAAGATCTTCTTCAACTGGAAACATAAAGAGAGAACCACAGCAGGATGGTAGGAGGGGTGTGCTTGTGATATAATCTGGCCCCATACCCCCAAAGTGGGCAACCCACAAGCTGAAGGATAATTAACTCGCAGAGGTTCTCCCACAGGAGTGAAAGCTCTAAGCCTCATGTTAGGCTACCCAGCCCAGGGTTCTGGCATTGGGACGAGGAGGATCCCCCAAGACATCAGATTTTGAAGGCCAGCAGGGCTTAACTTCAGGAGCCTCACAGGACTGGGGGAAACAGAGACTTCACTCTTTTGGGAAGCATACCTAGAATCTCAAGTGCAACCGGTCCAAAGGGAGAGGCAGTGATTTCATAGGAACCTGGCCAGGCCTGCCTGCTGATTTTGCTGGAGAGTCTGTGGAGGACACAGGTGACAGCTGCAGCTCGCCCAGGGGACATAAAAGCTATGGCGGACATTCTGGGAGTGTCCATCTACATGAACTTTCCTGGAGGCTGACATCTTGATTGGATCATTAGCACCAAGGCTTAGCCCCATCCAACAGTCTGTAGGGAATCCTCAGGCCAAACAATATACTGGGTGGAAACACAGCCCCACCCATCAGCAGACTTCCTAAGCCACAAAGGCCTCCTGACACAGCCCTACCCACCAGAGGTCCAGGATCAAGTTTCACCCAGCAATGGGCAGGCACTGGTTCCTCCTGCCAGGAAACCTGCATAAGCCTCTAGTCCAGCCTCATCCACCAGGGGCAGATACCAGAAATTAGAAAACAACAATCCCAAAGCCTGTGGAAGGAATCCACAAACACAGGCCAGACTCTACACTGGGACCATCTGGACCCTGGAACTTGGGTGACAATAGAGGAGTGTACTGTGGGACCCATAGGATGTCTTCCACAGAGAGATACCCCTCCAAGGTTGAGAAATGTAACTACCTACTTAAAAATACAAATAGAAAGAAAGACAATATGAGGTGGCAGAGAAATATCTCCCAGGCCAAGGCATAAGATAAAATCCCAGAAGAAGAAATAACTCATGAATAGATAGGCAATTTATCTGAGAAAGAGTTTAAAGTAATGATTGTGAAGATGTTCAGAGAACTCAAGAGAAGTATAGATGCACAGAGCAAAGTTTTTAGCAAAGAGTTTGAAAATATAAAGAATATCCAAACAGAGTTGAAGAATAAAATCACTGAAATGAATAACACACTAGAAGGAACCAAGAATAGACTAAATAAGGCAGAAGAATGGATCAATGAGCTACAACACAGATTAGTGGGAATCACTACTGCAGAACAGAAAAAAGAAAAAAGAATGAAAAGAAATAAGGATAGTTTAAGAGAACTCTGGGACAACATGAAGCACAATAATATTGACATTATGGAGGTCCCAGAAAGAGAAGAGAGAGAGAGAGAGAGAAACTGAGAAAACTTTTGGAGAGATGATAACTGAAAACTTTCCCAACGTGGGAAAGTAAACAGACACTTATGTCCAGGAAGCACAGAGATTTCCACACAGGATCAACCCAAAGAGGAACACACCAAGGAACATAGTAATCAAATTGACAACAATTAAGGATAAGGAGAAAATATTAAAATTAGCAAGAGAAAAGCAACAAATAACATACAAGGGAACTCCCATAAGGTTATCAGATGATTTTTCAGCAGAAACTCTACAGGCCAGAGGGAGTGGCACGGTATATTTAAAGTGATGAAAGGGAAAATACTTACAACCAAGAATACTTTGTCCAATAAGGTTCTCTTTCAGATTTGATGGAGAAATCAAAAACTTCACAGATAAACAAAAACTAAAACATTTCAGCACCATCAAACCAGCTTTGCAAAAAATGTTAAAGAAACTTCTCTAGTCATCAAACCATAAGAAAAGAGAACAAAAAGAAGAAAGAGAAGAAAAAAGAACTACAAAAGATTGATTTGGCAGTCTGGGGTCTTTTATGGTTCCATATAAATTTTGGAATTATTCGTTCTAGTTCTGTGAAGAATATTGTGAGTACTTTGACAGGGGTTGCAATGGATCTGTAGGTTGCTTTATGTAGTATGGCCATTTTGATAATGTTGATTCTCCCAGTCCAAGAGCACAAGGTATCTTTCCATTTTTTATATCATTTTCAATTCCTTACTTAATGTTTTACACTTTTCAGAGTACAGGTAACCTCCTTGTTTAAGTTTATTTCTTGGTATTATGTTGTTTTTGATGCAATGGAAATGTTTATGTCAGTTACAAAACTCTCGTTTTTGAAGTGGAAAAAAAAGTGAATGAAAGGTTGCAAATGGCAAAATGTCCTTCTTTCTTGTGAGTGAGTTGTATTCCATTGCATATATGTGCTGCGTCTTCTTTGTCCATTCATCTGTTGATGTGCACTTGGGATGCTTGTATGTCTTGGCAATTGTAAATAATGTTGCCGTAAATAGTGGGGTGTACGTATCTTTTTGAATTAATTCTTATTTTGTGTTGACTTTTTTCTTTTGATAATGTGTAAGTTTTAAAAAGTTAAAACAACATTCTTAGAATCAATGAACAGTACATATATGTAAATTTTTTAAAAAATACATGCAGTAAACTGTATATATGTATTTACATGCTATATATTATATATATGCAGTCAAATTGTAAAAATTATACCTAATAAACTGAAAAATGAACAAAAATGTACAAACTTCCAGTTATAAGATAGAGTACTAAGGATGTAATGTACGTGATAAATATAATTAACACTGTTCTATATTACACAAGAAAAAATTTGAGAGAAAATTCTAAGGGTTTTCATCAAAAGAAAAAAAATTTTTTAAATATTTCTTGTAAGAGAAAAGAAAAGAGTGAGTTACAAGGGAACCCCCATAAGGCTCTCAGCTGATTTCTCCACACAAACACTACAGGCCAGAAGGGAGTGGCAAGATATATTGAAAGACCTGAATGAAAAAAAGATACAGCCTAGGATACTTTATCCAGCAAGGCTATCCTTTAGGATAGAAAGAGAGGTAAAGAATTTCACAACAAGCAAAAACTAAGAGTTTAGCAACACTAGTTTTGCTAAAAGAAATATTGAAATGTCTACTCTAAACAGAAAAACAGCAGGATGCTACAGAAATGAGAAACTCATAACTGGAAAGGTGATAACTCATAAATTACAAATAAAATAAACATGAAATTGTAAAAGAAGACATCTAAATCATTAAGAGTGGGAGAGGGAAGCAAGAAAATATAGAGTATTTTTTCTTTCTTTTTTACATTTTTTGTTCTCAGTAGGATGGGTTTGAGACATAGTAATAGGCAAATAGACTTACGAAAAAGGGTAACCACAAGCCAGAAACTTACAAGGGAGTCACAAAACCTAAATAAAATCCAAGACAGTATGAAGGAAAATTACCAAACCACAAAAGGAAGAAGAAAGGGACAAAGAGGAAATACCAAATCAACTGTAAAAATAAGTTAAAACTGGCAATAAACACACATCTATCATTAATTACTGTAAATGTTAATGGACTAAATGCTCCAGTCAAAAGACATAGAGTGGCAGAATGGATAATAAAGCAAGAACCTTCAATATGCTGCATACAAGAGACCCACTTTAGGGAGAAAGACACATATAGATTGAGAGTGAAAGGATGGAAAAGGATATTCCATACAAATGGAAAAGCCAAAAAAGCAGGTGTTGCAGTACTGATTTCAGACAAAATAGACTTTAAAACAAAGGCCATAAAGAAGGATATTTTATAATGATTAAAGGAGTAATACAAGATGAGGGTATTACACTCATTAATATATATGCACCCAATATAGGAACACCTAAGTACATAAAACAACTACTAACGGAGATAAAGGGAGATATTGATGGGAATACAATCATTGTCGAATATTTTAACACCACATTAACATCACTAGACAGATCTTCCAGACAGAAAATAAATAAGGCAACAGAGAAATTAAATAATACAATAGAAAAACTAAAACTGGTGGATATTTTCAGAGCATTACACCCCCCCCCAAAATAGAATATACATTCTTTTCAAGTGCACAGGGAACATTTTCTAGGATTGATAATGTACTTGGGCACTAAAGAAACCTCAAAAAATTTAAGAAGATAGAAATTATCTCAACTATCTTTACTGACCACAAAGCCATGAAACTAGAAATCAACTACAGAGAAACAAAGGAGAAAAAAGGAAAGCATGGAGATTAAACAACATGCTATTAAAAAACCAGTGGGTCAACGATGAAATCAAAGTAGAAATTAAAAAATACCTTGAGACAAATGAAAATGAAAACACAACCACACAAAATTTATGGGACACAGCAAAGGCAGTGCTAAGAGGGAAGTTTATAGCGATACAGGCTTTCCTCAAAAAAGAAGAACAGTCTCACATAAACAATCTAACCAATCAGCTAAGACAATTAGGAAAAGAAGAGCAAAAACCCCCAAAAGGCAGCAGAAGGAAGGAAATTATAAAGATTAGGGAGGAAATAAACAAAATAGAGATTTAAAAAACCATAGAAAAAATCGATCAAACCAAAAGCTGATTTTTTGAAAAAGTAAATAAAACCAACAAACCTCTGGCCAAATTCACAAAGAAGAAAAGAGAGAAAGCACAAATAAGCAAAATAAGAAAGGAAAATGGAGAAATTGCAACAAATAACATAGAAATACAGAATATCATATGAGAATATTATGAAAAACTATATGGAACCAAAATGGATAACCTAGAGAAGATGGACAAGTTTCTGGAAACATACAGTCCACCAAGACTGAATCAAGTAGAAACTGACCACTTGAACATACTGATCACTAGAAATGAAATTGAATTACCAAAAAAAAAACCTCCTTACAAGTAAAAGTCCAGGACCAGACAGCTTCACTGGGAAATTCTACCAAACATACAAAGAAGAACTCATACCAGTCCTTCTCAAACTCTTCCAGAAGATTGAGAAGGAGGGAATACTCCCAAACTCATTCTATGAAGCCACCATCACCCTGATACCAAAACCAGGCAAAGACATCACCAAAAAAGAGAATCATAGGCCAATATCACTGATGAACATAGATGCAAAAATCCTTACCAAAATAGCAAATAGAATCCAACAGCACATAAAAAAGATTATACATCATGATCAAGTGGGGTTCATCCCAGGGACACAAGGGTGGTTGAACATATGCAAATCAATCAATGTCATACATCAGCCAACAAGAGAAAGGACACAAACCACATGATCATCTCAATAGATGCAGAAAAAGCATTTGATAAAATTCAACACCCATTTATGATAAAAACTCTCACCAAAGTGGGTATAGAGGGATCGTATCTCAACATAATAAAAGTTATATATGACAAACCTACAGCCAGCATAGTACTCAATGATGGAAAAACTCAAAAGCTTCCCACTAAACTCTGGGACAAGACAAGGCTGCCCACTATCACCACTCCTATTCAACATAGTCTTAGAAGTCGTAGCCACAGCAATCAGGCAAGAGAGAGAGATAAAAGGGATCCAAACTGGAAAAGAAGAGGTGAAAGTGTCACTATATGCCAATGACATGTTACTATATATAGAAAACCTTAAAAGGTCCACAAAAAAACTACTAGAAATAATCAAAGGATTCAGCAAGGTAGCAGGTTACAAGATTAACGTTCAAAAATCAGTTGCATTTCTTTATACTAATGATGAATCAACAGAAAAAGAAAATAAAGAAACAATCCCCTTTAAAATAGCACCCAAAGTAATAAAATACCTAGGAATAAACCTAACCAAGGGGTGAAAGAATTATACACAGGAAATTATAAACAATTGATGAAGGAAATTAAAGAAGACTTTAAAAAATGAAAAGATATCCCATGCTCTTGGATTGGAAGAATCAATATTGTTAAAATGGTCACACTGCCCAAAGCAATCTACAGATTTAATGCAATCCCTATCAAATTATCCAGGACATATTTCACAGAACAAGAACAAATCATAATACAATTTATAGGGAACCACAAAAGACCCAGAACTGCCAAAGCATTACTGAAGAGAAAGGAAGAGGCTGGAGGAATAACTCTCCCAGACTGCAGAGAATACTATAGAGCTACAGTCACCAAGACAGCATGGTATTGGTACAAAAATGGACATATGGACCAATGGAACAGAATAGAGAGCCCAGAAATGAACCCACAAGCTTTTGGTCAAGTAATCTTCAACAAAGGAGGCAAGAATATACAATGGAATAAAGACAGTCTCTTCAGCAAATGGTGTTGGGAAAACTGGACAGCAGTAGGTAAATCAATGAATCTAGAACACTCCCTTACACCATACACAAAAATCAACTCAAAATGGATCAAAGACTTAAACATAAGACAAGATACAATAAACCTCCTAGAAGAAAATATAGGCAAAACATTATCTTACATACATTTCAAAAATGTTCTCCTAGGGCAGTCTACTCAAGCAATAGAAATAAAAGCAAGAATAACCAAATGGGACCTAATGAAACTTACAAGCTTCTGCACAGCAAAGGAAACCATAAGTAAAACAAAAAGACAACCTACAGAATGGGAGGAAATTTTTGCTAATGAAACCGACAAAAGCTTGATGTCCAGAATATATAAGCAGCTCAAATGACTTAATAAGTAAAAAACAAACAACCCAATCCGAAAATGGGCAGAAGACCTAAAGAAGCAATTCTCCAAGGAAGAAATACAAATGTTCAATAGGCACATGAAAAAATGCTCAATATCACTGATTATCAGAGAAATGCAAATCAAAACTACAATGAGATATCACCTCACAGCAGTCAAAATGGCCATCATTCAAAAATCCACAAATGACAAATGCTGGAGAGGCTGTGGAGAAAAGGGAACCCTCCTACACTGCTGGTGGGAATGCAGTTTGGTGCAGCCATTGTGGAAAACATGGAGATTCCTCAAAAGACTAGGAAATGACTTACCATATGACCCAGGAATCCCACTCCTGGGCATATATCCAGAAGGAAATCTACTTCAGGATAACACCTGCACCCCAATGTTCATAGCAGCACTATTTATGATAGCCAAGACATAGAAACAGCCTCAATGTCCATCAACAGATGACTGGATAAAGAAGTTGTTGTATATTTATAAAATGGAATACTATTCAGCCATAAAAATAGAGAACATAATGCCATTTGTAGCACCATGGATGCTCCTGGAGAATGTCATTCTAAGTGAAGTAAGCCAGAAAGGGAAAGAAAAATACCATATGTGATCGCTTATATGTGGAATCTAAAATTAAAAACACACAAACAAACAAAACATAAATACAAAACAGAAATAGAATCATAGAGATAGAATACAAACTTGTGGTTACCAAGGGAGCACAGGGTGGGTAGGGATAGACCTGAATCTTATGGTAGCCCACAGATAAAAAATGTGACAATGAATATATATATGTTCATGTATAACTGAAAAATTATGTTCTACACTGCAATTTGACACAACGTTGTAAAATTATTGTAAATCAATAAAAAATGTTAAAAAAAAGAATTTACTATTTCTTGAATTTTGTATCTATATGAGATGATGGATATCCGCTAAACTTACTGTAGGAATTTTTTCATGATGTATGTACCTCAAATCATTATTCTGCACACCTTAAACTTATACAGTGCTGTATGTCAGTTATATTTCATTAAAACTAGAAGAAAACATTTTTAAAGAAATTAAGAAAAGTATTCCAAAATTCCATTTATAATATCATCAGAAAGAATAAAATATTTAAGGTAAATTTAACCAAGGATTTCAGAGGTTTGAACGTGCTAAACTACAAAACATTGCTGTAAGACAGAACTAACATAGGAACGTCCCATATTCATGGACTGGAAGAATCAATACTGTTAAGATGTGAATACTACCCAAAGCAATCTACATATTTAATGCAATTCCTGTCAAAATCCCAATTATAATTTTATGGAAATAGAAAAAAATCCATCATAAAATTCTTATGGACCCTCAAGGGACCTTGAATAGCCCCAAAAATCTTGAAAATGAACACTGTTGGAAGACTCATACTTCCTGATATCAAAACTTACCATAATGCTACAATAATCAGAAGAGTGTGAAAATGGCATAAAGACAGACATATGGATCAATGGAGTAGGATAGACTGCTCAGAAATGTACCCTCACATAAATAGTCAAGTGATTTTTGACCAGGTTGCTAAAATAATTCAGTGTGGAAAGGAGAGTCTTCAGCAAGTGGTGATGTAAAATTGGATATCCACATGCAAAAGAATAATCTCACACTATACACAAAATTAACACAAAATGGATCAAATAACTAAACGTAAGCACTAAATCATAAAACTGTTAGAAGAAAATATAGGACAGCTCCATGACTTTGGAATTGATAATGATATCTTGGGTATGACACCAAAAGTGCAGCCAAAAAAGAAAATATAAATAAATTAGGTTTCATCAAAGTCAAAAACTTTTGAGGATCAAGGATACTATCAACAGAGTTAAAAGGCAACCCTAGAATTGGAAAAATATTTACAAATAATATATCTGATAAAGCATTAATATACAGAATATACAAAGAATTTTCACAATTCAACAACAACAACAAATTGAAAAATAGGTAAAAAACTTGAATAGAAATTTCTTCAAAGAAGATATATAAATGACAGTGATGCATATGAAAAGGTGCTCAATATCTCTAATAATTGGGGAAATTCATATCAAAACCACAATGAAATACCACTTCATATCCATTATGATGTCTATTATTTAAAAAAACACATAAAATAACACATATTGGCAAGTATGGAGAAATTGGAACCCTTGTAAAATGGTACAGCCATAGTGGAAAACAGTATAGCAGTTACTCAAAAAATTATACATTGAATTATAAAATAATCCAGCAATTCTACTTCTGGATATATACCCAAAAGAATTGAAAGCAGGGTCTCAAACATATTTGTACACCCATGTTCACAGCAGCATTATTCACAATAGCCAAATAGTGGGAAAAAACATATGTCCATTGATATTTGAATAAGTAAACAAAGTGTTTTACTTATGCAATCTAATATTATTCAGCCTTTAAAAGGAAACTCTAATACATGCTACAACATAGATGCATCTTGAAGACATTGTGCTGAGTGAAATAATCCAGATACAATAGGACAAATATTGTATAACTCCATTTATATGAAGTAATTGGAGCAGTCAAATTCGTGGATACAGATAGTAAAATGGTGATTTCCAGAGGCTGGGGACTGCGGTAATAAGGAGTTATTGTATAATAAATATAGAGCTTCACTTTAGGAAGATAAAAAGTCCTGGAATGAATGATAATGATACAATAATGTAATATACTTAACGCCACTCAACTGTACACTTAAAATGGTTAAAATTGTAAATTTTATATTATGTATATTTTATGACGATAAAAAACAATGGGGGAAATTGTGTATGTGAGGGGAATAATATGGGAACTTACTATAATATCTGTTCAATTTTAATGTATCTCTGAAACTGTTCTAAAAATAAAGTCTATTAATACAAAAAATAGGTTACAAATTCTTTAAAAATCACCTATAATTTAGATGTCCCAAAGACGAAGTTATTTTTTTTAATCAATGTCAGTAGTACTCCCACTGAATATCAGATTCTACTCCTTACATTTCTTGTTTCTCATTTAGATTTCTCAGTACCTGTGAGACACTTAGGATATACCGTCCATAGGTCAATATCTTTAATTCCTTTATTATGAGTCCCTCATGACAGAAATACAATTTTATTACTCTTTATATGGCCACACTAAGAACATAGTAGATACATCATCCTAAGTCTGAATGAATGAATAGACTATTCAAAGATGAAACACAAATAGATTGTGATTTGGAAGACAGAAGTGCCAGTTTTACAAATACACACTCAACTTCTGGAAAACCCATAACATAACCTTGGATTGGACAAAGGTTGCTTAAATTACATGAATAGTTTTTACTGAAATATAATTTCTGAGACTGTACATAAGCAATGTACTATAGTTGGTAAAGTTGTTTCTCTTGGGAGTATGAGTCAACAATTTTGAAACATTTACAATGAGATTAAGCAAATAAGTAAATGGATAGTGGATGGTGAGAGCCAGATTTTTCACTGTTGGAGTGACAGTTTACAGAGAAGCAAGGGGATGGGGTCTAGAATGATCCATGTGGTAATGGATTAGGGTCAGAGAAATTAATCTGAAAGCACATTTAGTTTAATATAGATACTGATGGATAAAAATAGAAGTAATTATAGAGATGTGTGTATACAAGGGTTAGCATATAGACATAAATTCCCTAGCTCTGTTTACTGAGAAGGTATAGAAGCAATGGCATCCCAGTAGAACACCTAGTGCTCAGATCTTGTTTCTGACATCACCCTCCAAAAAAAGAAATAAAGTCTTCTTGGATAAATGGCTGATTCTAGGACTGGAACAGGAATATACAAAATAAGGCTATAGCATCTTGGAGTTCCAGGCACATACAAAGATATGCGTATGCCTAAGGGGCACAGGAACCAACTCAAAGAACTACCAATGGCCAAAGCTAGAATAATTTGTGTAACAAAATAAATAATGTAATATTAGATTATAACCCAAATCATAAAATACCTATCTATGAGTACATATATAATGCATAAATATATATATATAAATGTAAGAAGAGATAAATCTCTTGCAAAGAATAATTCCAAATAATTTATGTAGATATTCCTCTAGGATGTGTAGCATAAACCCCACATAGGCTATGTTTAGTAACTTGCTTTCAAAGAGCAACATTATGGAAAGGGAAGGGGGAGGGGGAATGTAACTTTACAGTGGAGAAACCTGGCAAATACTGTCTTAGTCAGGTGATCAAGGTTATGTCATCTTGATGGCACTTTCACTCAATATGATGTGATGAGAAAGACACTTCATCTCTGTAGTTTTCCTTCCAAAAATCGATAAACCCCATCTAAGCATGAGACAAACATCAAATAAATCTGAACTGAGGAGCATTCTACAAAGTATACGATTCTCCTCACAGCTGTCAAGGCCATCAAAAACAAAGACACCTGTACCTTAAACCTAATCAGGGTGACAGCTTGCTAAAATATAAGCTTTAAATAAGATCCGGTGTCTTGTAATACTAAAAATGTCCAGGATATAATCCAAAATCACTCATCATATCAAGAACCAGATAATCACAACTTGAATGGGCAAAACAAATCAACACATGCCAATACCAACATGACTCAGATGTTGGAATTATCTGATAAAGATTTTAAGGCAGCCATCATTAAATGCTTCAACAAACAATTATGAACACTCTTGAAACAAATGAACAATAGAAAATCTCAGCAAAGAAATAGAAGTTATAACAATGAATCAAACAGAAATTATAACATTAATAAAATAGCCAAAATTAAAAACTCCCTGGCTGGTTTCAATTGCAGAATGCAGATGACAGGAAAGAATCAGTGAACCTGAACACAAAGAGAATTGACACAATCTGAACAAAAAGAAAATAGATGAGATAGAAAGGAACAAAACCATGACACCTGTGACACTAAAAGATCTAACATTCATGTCATCTGGATCGCTGAAACAGAGGAGAAAGAATGTGAAGCTGAAAATATTCAAGGAAATAAAAGCTGAAAATTTCCAAAATCTGGAAGGAAGCATAAACCTACAGGGCTCAAGTGATTCTGTGTTCTATTTTTGCACCTGCTTGTGAGTCTATAACTATTTCAAATAAAAAGAGAAAAGGGGAGGAAATAACATTTAATCACCTCAAAATCTCTACTGTTTGTGATCACCTCAGGGATATAAAACTATAAAAGTGTAGCTATAATTTAAGTTCCTAATGTAACAAGTCCATTATATTATAATTCGATCCCCATAACAATTCCAAGAAGTGATGATGATGATTATAATAATAATTGCCTAATGTTTTAGGACTTACTACTTGCCAGGCATTGTGCTAAGTGCTTGACAGTCCTTATCACAATGAATTATCAAAACAATCTTATGACCTAGGCACTACTAATTATCTCCATTGTACAGATAAGGAAACTGCTGACAAGTGGAGTTTATTAATTTGACCCAGGTCACACAATATACAAGTTTCACAATAAGGACAAGAATCTAGATTTTTTTAAGTTAAAAAAAGGAATACACTTAAATTAAATCTGTAATTATGTGAGAAAGATGGGTCACACTACCAAAGTGCAAATTATAGAATATTTAAAAGGAAATGAGATTTAATTCCTGTAACACTTTTACATTGTTAAGTTGCATTAGGGAGTTTTCTTTAAAAGCTTCAGCCTAGCTGTTACCATATACTCTAAGTCAATAAAGTAACAAATCTGATCAAGGAATATAAATTAATACCCACTCCAGTGCTAGTACTAAGCAGCCTTAATATGGGTAGAGACATTTTAACATTAAGCAAACTAGCAACACCATTCAGTTTCACTATAGGCAGTATGCTGTGAAGAAAAGAACACAAACAATGAGATCAGATCTGAATTCTCACTCACTAGTTAAATAATACTGGCAAATTATAATGACTATATCAGATTTCTCATCTGAAAAATTGGGATAACCACTGAGGACTTTACTGAGGACTTAACACTGAAATGTTCTGCAAGCACCATGTATGCAAATTTAATACTTGACCATGAAAAGTAAATGTCTTAAATTGCCTAATATGGGTCTTGGCAAGTAAAAGCACTTTTTCAATTCCTCTAAGTTGTAAAATAAAGAGTACCTCATCATTGTGAGGAAGAGAACTCATCACAAACCACTCATTCTTCCCTTATCCATAGGATTCCTGACAAACTCAAGGTGATATTTTGAAAAAAAAAAGATTATTGTCTAAATATCATTTCCACTTGTTACTAGCATATTCTGCACTAAAACATGTATGTATATGCACAAATGGAGCATGCACACACACACACACACAAATACCAACTTTTATTATCCCCCTTTGATAAAGCACTCCATATTGGTTCCACCTGTTGTGAATCTCGCTGACCATGAGCCCCCTCTCACTTTGGATCATCCAGTTGTGTGTGTGTGTGTGTGTGTGTGAGAGAGAGAGAGAGAGAGAGATAGAGAGAGAGAGAGACAGAGGGAGAGGGGGAGGGGGAGGGAGAGAGAGTGGGAGAGAGAATGTCTGACAGCATGTTAAGTGTGAAATAGAAAATTTAATAAAAATACAATCATTTTTTACTATTTTCACGAAGTTGCCTTGTGAAATTTTTATTTCAGCACCAATCTTACCAAATAAGACTACTTGGAAAGACTTTTTGTCATGGCCAAGTGATATATTCAATTGGAATCAGAACCTTTGTATAAAGTTTAAATTAATACACGGATTGTCTATTTTACAGAGACAGTGAATTACAACTAGGGGTCATAAAGGACCCCAGCCCTTAAAGAATTTCTTTCATAGGGCATGTGCCAGCATACTTGGCTGGTGGGGTGGGAGGGGACATACAGTTGAATTGTCATGGAAGTCCCAAGTATAAGTCTTCTCTTTGGCCTTTGTGCACATGCGCTGGTCAAAAGGAGTGAGTCTGTTGCCAGAGCTGCTCCAGGTCTTTGCTCAAAACCTGCCAACCCCCCACCTTTAGCAGGAGATAACATAAATTTTTAAATTAAAGGGCCCAGAGATAAGAAAGGAAGCTACACAGTAATCCCACTCCTGGGCATATATCCAGAAGAAACCCTACTTCAGAAAAACACCTGCACCCCAATGTTCATAGCAGTACTATTTACAATAGCCAAGACATGGAAACAGCCTAAATGTCCATCAACAGATGATTGGATGAAGAAGATGTGGTATATTTATACAATGGAATACTATTCAGCCATAAAAACTGACAACATAATGCCATTTGCAGCAACATGGATGTTCCCGGAGAATGTCATTCTAAGTGAAGTAAGCCAGAAAGAGAAAGAAACATGCCATATGCGATCGCTCATATGTGGAATCTAAAAAAAAAAAAAAAGAACATAAATACAAAATAGAAACAGACTCATAGACATAGAATACAAACTTGTGGTTGCCAAGGGGGCGGGGGGGTGAGAAGGGACAGACTGGGATTTCAAAATTTGTAGATACTGACAGTCATATGTAGAATAGATAAACAAGATTATACTGTATAGCACAGGGAAATATATACAAGATCTTGTGGTAGCTCACAGCAAAAAAGAATGTGACAATGAATATATGTATGTTCATGTATAACTGAAAATTTATGCTCTACACTGGAAATTGACACAGCATTGTAAACTGACCACAATTCAATAAAAAAAAATGGTAAAAAAATAAAAAGGATGCTACAAACAAAAAAAAAAAACTGATGGAACTAGCTGAGACCAAAATGATGACGAACCTGACCTCCAAAAGACCCTGAGTCTCATTATACATTGATTTTACTATATTAGCATATGAAATGACACACCTACCAGTGGCCATGACTAGACAGTAAGGACAAAAAGGGGGTGGCACCCCACTCCCTTGGGAAAAACCCTTCCCCTTCCCTGGTAGACTGATGCATATGCCTTCCCATCATTAGCCTTACTCCTCTTCCCTTTGTCTTTAATGTTTAATATTCCTTTCACCAAGTGGGCAAGAAGTTGATCTGTGAACTTAGTTCCCAATTTTCCATTCTTTGGCCACTGAATAAAGCTCCTTTGTGTGTATGTTTGGTTTTCTTTTCTTTTTTAATTGAAGTATAGTTAATTTACAATGTTGTGTCAATTTTTGGTGTACTATGCAATGTTTCAGTCATACATATACATACATATATTCCTTTTCTTATTCTTTTTCATTATAGGTTACTACAAGATATTGAATGTAGTTCCCCATGCTATACAGTAGTAATTTGTTGTTAGGTTTCATTATTTGCCTACTCGAACCCGAATAGAAAAAACCCTCCCTGCCGAGGCAGAGAGACAGAGTCTCGGTGGGCCAGGGTCCAAGCAGGGTCTATATGACTGAATTCAGTAACAGGTGAATAGTCTTTCAGGCTCTGATGCTTTATGAAACTGTATTCTGTGTGTAAAAGTACCTGTGGCCAGTAAGAAGGAAGGCAATTCTAGACAAGGTATACAGGGGTCAGGTGCCATAAGCAGCTTTGAAGGAGGCTGGGAGTGGAGGCACATTCATCTATGTTAAAGTGTTCCATGATAAGTTACTCTTTACATTTCTTTTAAAAAGATTCTCTGCTTTAAAACAGCTACCTGTTGCACATATCTGCATAGTAAATTAAAAATTAAATCTGTTATGTACCTATGGATGATATATAATTTCACGTGATTTTTACCTTCTGTATTCCATTTTTGTTGGGTTTCCAAATAGTTTAATTTAATGATGCATTTATCGGCAGTGAACAAATGGCTTGTGATGAGTGTTGAGCCTGGTATACACAGCTATAAGGCTAATGAATGCACTTGGTGGTGAGAAACATCACAGTCACTTTATTTTCCTCTTCATTAACCAAGCTTGTTAGTAACACAAGTACTGTTACTAAACTTGCCACGTGGCCCTTCTTAATACTTGCAGAAATCTTGGAGATTTTGTTATTAAAATGCAAAGTGTATGCTTTCACTTTGTATAAATTAGAAACAAATTAGGGGGACAAATATTAATAATTTAATAAGAATTTACTGGACCCTTATTGTATACCAAATAGTGTTGAGTATTTGATAGATATAAGCATAATAATAAAAATAACAAAGATAGATATATTTATATAGCACTTATGTACCATGCATATTTCAAAAACTTCATATAAAACAATCAAATCTTCATAATAATCTATGGAGTAAGTGCAGAATTATTCTCTTATTTTACAGGTATAAAAACCAAGATACATAAAGTAACATGAAGTAACATAAAGTACAAGGTCACCCAACTAGTTACAGAATTGGAATTTGAATCCAAGCAGTTGGGCTTCAAAGATTAACCACTCTGCCATATGATGTATAATAGTAAATACTGTAATTTACACTGTAAATTACTATGTACCCTAAAATGGAATTTTATTATATTTACATATTTCAGTATATTCCTTAGGAATACCAAAATTTGAACAATGTCCAACAGCCAGCTCAACAATCCCTCCAGGACAGTACGAATGATGTACTTTTTAAGAACAATTACAAAAAGAATTAAGATAAAATTCTATTTTTAGTCACAATTTCACCCTAAACCCTAATACAGGTCTCTCTGGTATGTGGGCTGAAGCTTATGGCTTATCTTCAAGGCCTAAAGGGCCTCTACCCTAGTCTAAACCCAAATCAAATGAATCTCCATCCCACCACAAGCTATGGGAGAGATGACATTATCAAATTGCATCCTTGAAAGAGTTGAAAGAGAAAGAAATATAAAAAGCATTTCCTGACATCAGGAAGTAGGCCTTGTACTCACAGCTAGATTCTCACAGAATACCAAGGTTACTCTGGGACCATAATAAAATGAGTCAAAGCAAGGCTACTTTATTTTGTCTAAGCACAGACAAAAACAAGGTCACTGTGCCACCCACAAAATATAAAACACTTCTGCCATTCTAACTAAAATGAGTAGTGCTGCCTTATCCTTGTTCTAGTCTCTCCTCCCTCTAGATAAGATTTACTGAACTACCAATCATAAAATTGTCCTTACAATATAGAGTAAACTTCTTCCTTAGACCATCTACTAAGTCATGCAACCAGAGCCCAAATCCTGAAACATGTTTTCTAACACCCACTTACTGATAACTTACAATGGTTCCCCATGATGCATGTTTTCTCTCACAGCAATGATGAATAAACTCAACTTGCTCAATTATGCGTATGTCTCTGGTGGTCTTTAGCTGGAGGCTACTGACATGAGAGATACAGCAAAGGGGACTGGTCTACTCTTAAAGAAAGCCCAGAAGCAGCTTTACTGCTCTTATCTCATAGAGGCAAGAGAAAGGGACAGCAGGGACTTCAAGATGTCTGGTATTCCTCTCTGAAACAGCAAGAAAGACACACCCATGTTCCTGACTTTTTAATGCATAATAACAGCAGCCACTATTAAAAGGGGCCCAATCATTGTGTGTGGGAGAGGTTTAGGAGTCAGGAGTTTGATAGAGGTCAAGATAAATGGTGGTGAAAAAGTCTACATTTACCAAATGTACACCAGAAATGTTTCCTGATTTAGATTCCCCTATATTAGTATGTTATCTATTTCCCTATACCCTATCAACTATTGCAACCCCAGAGAAATGCAACTGAGCATCTACCACTATCCCTGGGAGAAAGATACAGTATTAGAGGAGGGTCCTGTCCAGACAGGAAGAAGAGAGAAAAAAAGGCTCACACTGTCCTCCCCAGTTGATTGTAGAGATGAGACAGCAGTAAGAAAAGCAGACAGTGTTATATACTTATCTCTTTGAGCCAAAATCTGCAGAAGGATGTATGTTCAATAGTGGATGAATAAGTCATGAGCAGAGGAGCTTTTGCTCCACTTTCATTTTATAATTCTCTGGGATTACATCACAACCACCTGGGATGGAAGAGTGGATAGGCAGCAATAACAAGACAGAGTTAACACTTTCTAGCCACTCTCAGCTCTCACATGGCATGGTGGGGATTAAGAAGTCCCTGCTGTCCCAGAGGAATAGATACGACCTTCACAGAGTAAGTCAAAGAGGGCAGCCAAAGTTCTGGGTTTCCACACTTGAGGAAGACAAAATCAGCTGTGGGACAAAGTCAGCACTCTGAACAACCACATCCCATCGTCCCCAGGCAGTGCTCCCACGACCAATGTCATGAAGCAATATAAGCTCCTATGCTTCCAGGTGACATTGTGGGGGAGTAGGTAAATCTGAAATATAGAATAACAAACAGGAGCCTGTTATTTGTGAAGTGTTTACATTATTAAATGGCAATGAATTTACTGGATTGATTAAAATTGAGGTTTTTGTTTCTCTACAACCCTGGGAACTGGAGGTGGACTCAGGATTAAGATTAAATCAGATATTAAAAAATTATAAAAGATACACTTTCTTTGCACATCTAAGTATAGTTTTAGTAAATTTGCATGCATTTATAAACACACAGAAAAAGAATCATGGAAAATTAATTAAAACATTAACAATGTGTATCTTTGGGGAATGGGTATATGGATTTTGGTATTAATGTATTTTTAATACTTTCCAAACATCTCCCAATGAACATATTACTTTTATAACCAGAAAAAAAGATCAGTTTTATAACATGAAACACTCTGGAATTTTTATTCATTTTATTTTGTGGTGAAAGAACATGAAAAATCTTTGCAAAATGGTAAAGTGTTCACTTTCAATGAATGATTAAATGTGCTATGGGAAAAGAGAAATGATACACTGTAATTACAGTTTGCACAACTATACAGAATATGTAGCATTCTTTTGAAAATACTGTGATTAACATTTCATTGACAGACAACCTTAATATGACTAATTTTTATTATTTACCATGGTCCCATAAAATATAAGAGCCTATGAACAAGTTCTTACTAACAATAAATATGGTTTTGCCTGAAATTCTTAACCACATGCAGACTTTTTCTTAAGCATTAATATTTAAAATTGTTCTGCATTTTTATTGCAAAATGAAGCAGGCACAATAAAATTAAACTCACTAGCTAAAGTACTAAGAAAAGACAAATGAAAAAAAAACAAACAACAATAACATCAAAAGAATCCTGGGTTGGTTCTCCAAAAGTTTTGTTTCTGAATAAATATTGATCTCATTTAGCAATTCTGATAATTTCACAGTTACAGATTAATATCTACATGACAAAAGGACTTCAGAAGGACTAAACTACACACCACTATATTAATATGTCTTAAATCATTCACCATGGTGTACATTTGGTATTCTACTACTAAAATGCAAGCTCAAATGAATTAGTATTTGAACTTCTCATATTTCTGAGACATATGTTTTAACTGACACTATAAGAAAAATTGAGAACACAAGACTGTAATTAACTTCTTATATCTTGAGTAACTAGATCTAGGGCAGTTAATTTCAGGGCCATGTATATATACCCTGCCTTAGCGATCAATGTCTTCTACTATTGCCTCAAGATTTTTGCAACAGGCTTTAACCTCCTCAATTGCAGCCATCCAATTATCATAGATAATTTTGTCATAAATTGCGTCATTAACTTCCCTAACTACCCCCTCCTGCTGAGATTCAAGTGCATCACCTGAGAAAAATAATACTGATCTTGGGATTATGTAAGTACGTAAATTGTGACCAAGTAAAAAATCATCATTTCCATCCTTTCCATTTGAGTTGATTCCTTGAGGAGTAAAGAAATTGAAGAATGAATCCTTGGGAAAATCTTCAGTCACAGTTCGGATTGTTCCCCAGATCCGGTGTTTCTGCTTCTTCTTGATGGTTTTCAAAGTGACATTTTTTCCTTCATTCCAATCTATCTTACAGCCTGTACAATACTCAATTGCAGTTCCCCTATAGGGATGGGGATCATAAAATGCTAGCCTTGACTTCAGCACATAGGTCTTTGTCAACAGCTCATTTTTGAAATATTCATTTGGTTTGAAGTGAAATTCCAGCGTGAAACTCAGAGGCTCACCAGGATCTGAAAGCTTCACTTTAATATCTGTCAGGAGTTTCAGAATAGGCTCATCATATTTCTTAATGAAAGGAGTGAGTGTGTCAACATTTTTTAGGACAGTCAGCCAAAAATCAGGAATTCCTTTAGGATCTTCTTTATTCTCATCTTCGGCAGCCTCAACGTCATCGTCATCATCGTCATCATCGTCGTCATCATCATCATCCTCGTCATCATCATCATCATCCTCGTCATCCTCCTCCTCAATAGCAGAGTCATAATAATCTTCATAACCGTCATCGTCATCCGTGTACTCATGTAGCAGACCCTCCTCATTACCATACACCTTTTCCTCATCATCCATCTCCTCATCATCATAGTCCTCAGAGTCTGATTTATATTCACATTCTTCTTTTGTAGGTTCATAGATTGCATTGATTATCTGACGTCTTTTTTCCAATAAAGGTTGATACATTTCAGCAAACTTTCTTTCAATACCATGAAATTCCCTCAGGAATTTGGATTCTAGATTGGCCACTCTAGTTTGCAGCTTTTTGAGGGCTAACACACGATATTTAACTTTCACAGGTAGACTTTCAACAAAGTCTGTATCTAAAAGATAACCAATAAGTCCTTTTGGACGGTCTGGGTCTGAGTCCTCATCAGTATCTTCACCTTTTTCCCCGCCTTCCCCGGACCCAGCAGCAGCATCTTCACCTTTTTCCCCTTCTTCCCCAGGCCCAGCGGCGGCTTCTTCACCGCGCTCCCCATCATTTCCAGGCCCAGCTGCGGCATCTTCACCGCGCTCCGGCTGTTCCCCAGGCCCCTCCGTCATTACCTTATTACCAGCCTCTTCTTGACTGGATTCTAACAGTTCCTTGTGGTTGGCTGACTCGGCCATTTTTCAAAGGACCTCGCACGCCTAAGGTGGCTACCGTCAAGATCAGGAGACTTGACCTCCGCAAGGGAAGACTCACCAGAATATCAGACGCAGCAGTGGCTGGGGCAGAGGTGGAACGAGCGGTAGCGATCGAACTGCCGGAGCGACGGTCGAGGCTGCTGCTGGGATGAAGGCGGTGCTGAGGCTGTGAGAACCAGACAGAGGCAGCGGTGGCCTGGCTGGGGTGCAGAGCTGCGTTGGCCGCGGTGACCGGTCCTGCAAGAACGGGCTAGAGACTGCAGAGAGCCGCAGTGAGCAGATCTCCTCCGCAAGCAGCAGCCGCTGCAAGAAAAAGACGGTGCCGCAATATGATTACGCAGACGTCTCTCGACTAGTTTTTCTCCGTGCAAATAGCTTGCTGCGTCACTCCCTCCCTCCCTCAAAACTCTACTCTACTTTCATTTGCTGGGCTGTAGTGATTGACAAACCATGAGCCAGTAAATTATTAGATCTATCAAGTTTCCAATTCTGCTCACCTTCCCAGGTTGTCTAATATGGCTGATTTATCCACCTTCTACTCGTCCTTCACCACCACCTGGGTTTTCTAGAAACCAGATTTTATTAGTTTATTCTTTTAACTTTCAACTGGTATTGTATTTTTATAATTTCGAAAGAGGTAAGAGAAAATAGTAACTAAAATGTCGGACAAGGCATCCATCCATCATAAATTTGCCCCTTTGATTTTATTTTAGCCCAGGGCTCTGGGAAGGACAGAGGTGAGCGGTGGAGGAACTTATAAGAGAAGTGAAGAAAAAACACTAAAAAATTAGCAATTCTGGTCTGTGTGGTGTAACTGCCAGTAATTTCAATATTCTATATTCTGTTTTTCAGTATTTTCCACAAGCTGTATGATAAGTGAGCAGTAATTTTAGATTGGAAAATCCTCCTAACATTTTCTGTAGTACAGGGTGAGGGCAGGAAGGAGGAAGTTAGGTGCTTACATGGAGGTTAGGGTGAGAGAGGGCCTGTCATGAAGAGCCAAAATGCTGTATCCAACTATATCACAAGTGAACACACAAGACTGTAAACCAGTTGCCTGGCTTATCAGTAACCTAGTCCTAATACTGACTTGCCACTTCTTTGTTGATGCTAGCTTTAAAGCCGCTGGGAATTTTTAAAAGAAATGTTCAAATGTAAAGTAGTATTTCTTTTTTAAAAATCTTAACATTTGCCTGACACTTTTGAGTTATTGAAAATAATCTAAATCTCAGCATTAAAGACATGGTTAAATATATGATAGAGTATTCATAGGATGGAATACTATGCAGTTATTAAAAATTTTCCTTCAAGTAGGAATCGCTAGTGATGTTTATTTTGTCCATATTTCCAGTACTGATATCACTTATTAATCGAACAATTAAAAAAATTTAACTTTTATTTTCCAGATTTAAACAATACTATCACAGAGATTAACACTGTTTACATATTCTTGTATTTCTTTACAGATTCTTTCAGTACATAGGTAAATTTTTTGTTTTACTTATTTTATCTCTGTGTACTGTATATCATTACAGTATTCACAAAGTTCAGTTTTTGGGCTCATGTATCAATCTGGTAGTTTCATAGTTAATAGTCCTGCATTTCAGGTTTTCTTTTTCTGGTCCTGAAGTTGCAACATTCCTTGTGGTTTTCTATTAATAAATACAATATATGCTCATTTTTTAAATTTGGAAAATGAGGAAATTTTTTGAGTGTAACAGAAATGACTACTAATCTCACAGGGTTGCTCTGAGAGAACCAATGTGAACATTTTGGTCCTTTTCTTTCCAACCTGTTTATATAAGTGTTGTGTTTAGGCTGGAGATTTTCAAACATAAAAGTGAGATAGACTCTTTTATAAACTTTTCCTCTGTTTAACATATTTCAATGTTTTTAAATAGTTTCTAAAAATGTAATTTTAGAAGAAAAGCCAGTTATTTAAATATACTAAGTAGTTAAACTAAACTATTAAAGGACAAAGAGAAAGTATGTTCATACAATTTTAAGATTGAAGAGTCCTTCATAGTCGTACATGCAGACACAGAAACCACAAAGGGAATGGTGTGATTTCATTACATAAAACAAAAGTATATGGCACCAAAAGCATAGAGAATGAAAGAAAAAATAGGTAAATTGGACTTCTTCAAATAGAAACATTTGAATATCAAAGGATGCTATCAACAGAGTTAAAAGGCAACCCACAGAATGAGAGAAGCTATTTATAAGTCATATATCTGACACAGATTTATAAAGAAAATATATTAAAGACTCCTACAACTCAACAACAAAAACTTAAACAAATTTAAAATTGGCAAAAGACTTTCATAGACATTTCTACAAAGAGATACAAATGGCACATGAAAAGATGTTCAGTATCATTAATTAGGGAAATGCAAATCCAAGGTAAAGTGAGATATCACTTCACATCCATTAAGATGACTATTATGAAAATAATAATAGAATAAAAACAAAAAATAACAAGTGTCAGCAAAGATTTGGAGAAATTGGAAACTCTGTGTATTGCTGAGGTATATAAAATGGTTCAACAACTGTGGAAAGCAGTATGGCAGATCCTCAAAAAAATAAGCATAGAATTACCATATGATCCATCAATTCCACTGTTGATATATACCCAAAAGATTTGAAAGCAGGGTCTCAAACAGATGTTTTTTTATCAATGTTCATAGCAGCATTTTTCACAAGAGCCAGAAGGTGGAAACAATCCACATGTCCATTGACAGAGGAGTGGATAAACAAACTGTACTATATGTATACAAAAGAATATTATTCAGCTTTAGAAGTGAATGAAATTCTGACACACGCTACAACATGGATTAACCTGGAAGACATTAGGCTAAGTGAAATAATCCAGACACAAAAAGACAAATAGCTTATGATTCCACTCACATGAGGTACCTAGACTGGTCAAATTCATAGAGACAGAAGATAGAATGGTGGTTGCCAGAGTCTAGGGGCAGGTGGAAATGGGAGTTTTTATTTAATGGGTACGGAATTTCAGTTTGGAAAAATGAAAACATTTTGGATGGCGATGATGGTTGCACAATAATGTGAATGTACTTAATGCCACTGAACTGTATACCTAAGAATGGTTAAAATGGTAACATTTTATGTTATGTATATTTTATCACAATAAAAAATGTGAAAAAACAAACTAACAAACATAAACCATAAGTAAAATGAGCACTATGCAAAATAGGTAAAATATATATAACACATATATATGCAAAACAAATAAATGATTACTATATAAAGAGAATTGACAATGCTTATAATTTTTTAAAACCTGAAAAATCCAATCTTTGATAAGAATGTAGAGAAATTGGAACTCTCAGATAGTGCTACCAGAAGTGTAAATTGGTATTCAAAACTTTGGAAAACTATTTGGCACTATCAAATCTAAACACGTGCTTCTCCTAGGACACAACAATTCCACATTTAGGTATATACACAAAAAGGCATGTACAATAATGTTCATGTCCACATTATTTACTTTAAAAATAGTCATATTTAGTGTATCATATCATGCATCCTTTTTCAAGGCACAGTTCAATGATTTCAAGTTGTACAACTACCATCATGGATCAATTATAGAGCATGTTTATTATCTCAATATGATATTTCATAAACATTTACTGTTGATTCCCATTATACTTCCTACTTTCCATCATAGGCAACTGTTAATATACTTTTTGTCTTTATAGCTTTATCTTTTCTGGATATTTCATATAAATGGAATCATGCAACATGTAGTCTTGTATGACTGACTTTGTTCACTGAGAATAAAGATTTTGAGATTCATGCCATAGCATGTATCCATAGTTGGTTCTTTTTTATTACTGAATAGTATTTAAGTGCACAGATGTAACACACTATGTTTATTTTTTCACCAATTTATTGACATTTAGACTGTTTCCAACTTTGGCTACTATGAAACTATGAATTATGGTACCATGAATATTCGTGTGCAAGTCTTCTTTTAGCCATTCTGGTGGGCATGAAATGGTATCCTGTTGTAGTTTAATTTGCATTTCCCTAATGCTCATTTCTTCATGTGCATATTAGCCACTCACATATATTTTGACATAATCTCTTCAGGTTTTTTTTCCCATTTTTTATTGTTTTATATTTTTATTATTGAGGTATAAGAGTTCTATGCATATTCTCAATATAAGTCCTTTATCAGATACATGCTTTGCAATATTTTTCACCAGTATATTGCACATCTTTTTACACATACTAAGATGGTGTTTTTGAAGTGCAAGAGTTTTGAATTTTAATGAGATCCAATTTATCATTTTTAAATGGACTGTGTTTTGGTGTCATAACTAAGAAATCTGTACCTAACTCAAGGTCTTAAGTTTTCTCCTATATTTCCTTCTAAAGGTTTTATAATTTTAGCTCTTGTATTTAGGTCTGTGATCCATTTTGAGTTAATTTTTGCATATGGTGTGAGTTAGGGGCCCAGGTTTAGCTTTCTGCATATGGGTATCCATTTGTTCCAGTACCATTTATTTAAAAAAACTATCTTTTCCTCAATAAATTGCCTTGGTACTTTTATCACATATCAGTTGACCATTGTTATATAAATGGACCAAAGATAGCCCTTGTATATCAGCCCCTATGTTGTTTATTCTTCATAGCAGGCTAGGACCCTTAGCTCAAAGCCCTTCAGAACCAAACTCAAATTCTCACACATCTAACTGCTTTAAATATAGCCTAAATAGGCATATTTTTTGGTCACTTGGAGCTTGCCTATTCTCCTACAAAATTGCACCCAATATCTGCTAGCTATAGATAAGAAAAACCTTGTAGCTATAAAAGATCCCAAACTGCTGTTGCCCTTTGGAGCTCTCGAATCCAGAGACTGCCCACCTTGCTGCTGAAGGACATCACCTAGACACTTAAGCCCCTCTCTGATTTACCTCTCTCCCAGAAATCCCCTTGCCCACTTCACCTTCTGGGATATGGCCCCTTGATCAGTCTGTGTAAGGTCTTCTGCTATGAGAAACTTACCCTCTCATGCAATCCTGGTCCAAGCACTGCCCAATAAAGCTTGTTGTGCAGTACTGCCATCTCCTTGTCTCCTTGTCTCCTTGTCTTTTCCTTGATCAGTCCCCAAATCTTCAAACTCACCACAGCCATGAATATAAGGATTTATTTTTGGATTTTCAATCCAGTTTCATTAATCTATATATCTATTCTTATGCCAGTACCACAATCTTGATTACTGTAACATTATATTAATTTCTTCATTGGGAACTAAAAGTCCTCCATCATTTTTCTTCTTTTTCTAAAATGGTTTTGGCTATTCTGAGTCTTTGGCATTTCTATTTAAATTTTAGTATCAGCTTGCCAATTTCTGCAAACAAACAAACAAACAAATAATAACGAAAAAACACACCTGGGATTCTGATAGGGATTGCCTTGAATCTATAGATTAATTTGGCAAGAATTGCTATCTTAACAAGACTATGTCTTCCAATCTATGAACAAAGAAATTCTCTCCATTTATTTGTCTTCTCTAATTACTCTCAGCAATGTTTTGTAATTTTCAGTAAACAAATCTTGTACTTCTTTTGTTAAATTTATCCCTATAGATTTTATTTTGATTGATGTTATTATAAAAGGTACTGTAATTGTTTTCTTTGTGTTAAAATACATATAACATAAAATATCCCATTTTAGCCATTTATTATAAATGTACAATTCAGTTGCATTAAGTACATTCACAATGTTGTGCAACAATCACCAATATTCATTTCCAGAACTTCATCAACTCAAAATGAAACTCTGAACCCATTAAACAATAACCCTCCATTCCTCACTCCCCCAGCCTCTGATATCTTCTATTAATCTTTGTGCCCACATGAATTTGTCTATTTTAAGGTACCTCATGTAATTAGAATCATACAATATTTGTACTTTTGTGTATGGCTTATTTCATTTAGCGTAATGTTTCCAAGGTTCATCCATGTTGTAGCATATATCAAAACTTCATTATTTTTATGGCTGAAAAATACACATACACACACACATATATATATATATTACATTTTGTTTATTTGTTAATTTGTTGGTGAACATTTGGATTGTTTCCAACTTTGACTAGTGTGAATAATGTTGCTATGAAATTTGTTGTACAAGTATTCTTTTGAGTCTCTGCTTTCAATATTTTTAGTATATATACCTAGTAATAGAATTACTGGATCACATGATAATTCTAGGTGTACTTTTTTGCAGAAAGACCAATCTGTTTTCCATGGTGGCTGTACAATTTTACATTCCCAACAGCAATGCACAAAGGTTACAGTTTCTCCAAATTCTCACTAAAACCTATTTTTCATTTTTTAAAGACATCCTAATGAGTATGAGTATCTTTTTAAGTGCTTATTACCTATTTGTATATCTTACTTAGAAAAATGTCTATTTAAGTTCTTTGTCCATTTTTGAATTGGCTTAATTGATTTTTTGTTGTCGAGGTGTAGAAATTCTTTATGTATTCTGGATATTAATTCCTTATCAGATATATAATTTGCAGATTATTTTCTCTCAATCTGTGGTTTATCTTTTCACTCTCTTGATAGTGTCCTTTGGTGCACAAATGTTATTAATTTTGATGAAGTCCACATTATTTATATTACTTTTGCTGCCCATACTTTTGGGCAAGAAGCCATCACAGCCAAGAAACCATTGCCAAATCAATGTCATGAAGTTTTCCCCCTTTTGTCTTTTTTCTAAGCGTTTTATACTTTCAGTCTAAAATGGTATGTCTACTTCTTTGATCCATTTTGAATATTTGAATATGGTGTTAGGTAAGCTTCTAATTTTGTTCTTTTGCATGTGAATATCCAGTTTTCTCAGCACTTTATGTTGAAAGACAAGTTTTTTCCATTTAATGGTCTTTGCACACTTGCTGAAAATCAGTTGACAATATGCATTGGTCTATATGTCTCTCTTTATGCCAGTTTCATACTGTTTTGATTACTGTAGCTTTGTAGCAAGTTTTAAAATCAGAAAGTGTGAATCCTGCAACTTTGTTCTTTATTTTTCAAGATTGTTTTAGATATTGGGAATAAATTGAAATTCCATATAAATTTCAGGATAGGTTTTATTATTTCTCAAAAAATGACTTTGGGACTTTGGTAGGTGTTGCATTGATTCTGTAGATCTGTTTGGTTAGTATTGTCATTTAAAAATACTGTCTTATAATCCATGAGAACATAATGTCTTTCCATGTATGTATGTGTTCTCTAATTTCTTTCAGTACTGTTTTGTTGTATTAAGTGTATAAGTATTTCACCTCTTTGGTTAAAAATATTCCTAAGTACTTTATTCTTTATCTGGCTACTGTAAATGGAATTGTTTTCTTAATTTCCTTTTTAGATTACTCGTTGTTAGTGTATAGAAACGCATTTTTTGCATGTTGATTCTGTTTCCTGCAATGTTGCTGAATTTATTACCTCTAACTTACATTTTTAATCTTTACGTTTTTCTACACTACATCTGAAGAAAACAGGTAATTTTACTTCTTCATTTACAATTTAGATACCTTATTTTTCATTTCTTTATCTTACCTAATTGTTCTGTCTAGAACTTCCAATACTATGCTGAATAGCTGTTGGGTACATGAGCAACCTTTTCTTGTTCCTATTCTTAGTGAAATATTTTTCAGTCTTTCACCATTGAGTATGATGTTAACTGTGGGATTCTCATATATGCTTTTCATCATGTTGAAGAAATTTCCTTCTATTCATAGTTCCTTCTGTTTATAGTTTATTAATCATTTTAAGCAAAGGTGTTGAATTTTCTTAGATGATTTTGTTGTATCAATAGAGATGATCACGTGGCTTTTTTCATTCTAGTAATGTGGTTTTTAATATTGATTGCTTTTTATATGTTGAAGCATGCTTGCATTCATAGAATAAATTCCATTTGATCATGTTGTATAATTCTTTTAATATGCTAACTTGTATTGCTATTGTTTAGTAGAGAAATTTTTCCAATTTTAAAAGATTGTGGCAAAATACACATAACATAAAATATATCATCTATTTTTATAAGTACACTTTAGTTCAGTGGTATTAAGTACATTCATACTGTTGTGCAACCATCATCACCATCCATCTCCAGAATGATTTCATTTCCCGAACAGAAACTCTTTGCCCATTAAATCATTCCCCATTCCACTTTCCTCCAATCCCTGGCAACCAACCACTGTATTTTGTGTTTCTATTAATTTAACTACTCTTGGTACCTCATATAATTGGAATCATATAGTATTTCTTTTTTTGGTGACTGACTTACTTCACTTACAATAATATCCTCAAGGTTCATCCATGTTGTAGCTTGAATCAGAATATCAGTACTTTAAAAGCTGAATATTCAATTGTATGTCTATTCCACATTTTGTATATCCATTCATCCATCCACAGACTTTTTGGTTGCTTCCACTTTCTACCTATTGTGAATAATGCTGCTATGAAAATGGTTTTAGAAATACCTCTTCAAAACCCAGATTTCAATTTTTTAGTTATACATCCAGAAGTTGAATTGCTGGATCATATTGTTATTCTACTTTTTATTTTTCAAGAAAACACTATACTGTTTTCCATAGTGGCTGCACTGTTTTACATTCCCACCAACAGTGCACAAATGTTCCAATTTCTCCATATACTCACCAACACTTGTTATTTACAGTTCTTTTTTACAGTAGCCATCTTACTGTGTGGAACATCTACTTTATTGTGGTTTTGACTTACATTTCTGTAGTGACTAGTGATGTTGAGCATCTTTTCATGTGCTTCTTGGCCATTTATATATCTTTTTTGGAGTAATGTACTTTGGAGAAATATCCATTGGCCTTTTTAATAAAATATGGTCAGTTTACAATGTTGCATCAATTTCTGGCATGCAGCATAGTAGTTCAATCATACATATGCATAAATATATTCATTCTTTTTCATTATAGGTTACTACAAAATATTGAATATAGTTCCCCATGCTATACAGTGTAAACTTGTTGTTTATCAATTTTATATATAGTAGTTAGTATTTGCAAATCTAGAACTTCCAATTTATCCCTTCCCACCCCCTTTCCCCTCTGGTAACCACAAGTTTGTTTTCTAGGTCTGCGAGTCTGTTTCTGTTTTGTAACTAAGTTCATTTGCCTTTTTTTTTTTAGATTCAACATATAAGTGGTATCATATGGTATTTTTCTTTCTCTTTCTGTCTTACCTCACTTAGCATGACAATCTCCAGGAACATCCATGTTGCTGCAAATGGCATTATTTTATTCTTTTTATGGCTGAGTAGTATTCCATTGTATAAATATACCACAACTTCTTTATCCAGTTATGTCGATGGACATTTGGGTCGTTTCCATGTCTTGGCTTTTGTAAATAGTGCTGCTATGAACATTGGGGTGCATTCATCTTTTTGAATGAGAGTCTTTTCTGGATATATGTCCAGGAATGGGAATGCTGGATCATACGGTAATTCTAATTTTAGTTTTTAAAAGAAACCCCATACTGTTTTCCATAGTGGCTACACCAAACTATATTCCCACTAACAGTGTAGGAAGGTTCCCTTTTCTCCACACCTCCTCCAGCAGTTATAGTTTGTGGACTTTTTAATGATGGCCATTCTGACTGATGTGAGGTGAGTGTTTGGAAAAAATTATTGTTATAATTTCTATCCTCTTAAATTTGTTGAAATTTGTTTTGTGGCCTAACGTGATCTATTTTGGAGAACATTCCATGTTCATTTGAACATAATGTGTATTCTGTTGTTTTACAATGGAATGTTCTGTAGATACCTAGTAAGTCAAACTGGTCTAATGTGTCATTTAAGACCTCCATTTCCTTGTTGACTTTCTGACTGGATGTTCTATTCACTAATGTTAATAGATGTTAAAATCTCCTACTTTTACTGAATTATTGTCAATTTCTCCTTTTATGTCTGCCAATATTTGCTTTATATATTTAGGTGTTCTTATATTAAGTACATATATTATGATGAATGTTATATCCTCTTCTTGTACAGATTCCTTTATCATTATATAATACTCTTCTTTGTTTTTGTTATAGACTTTAAAGTTTTTTTCTCTGATATGAGTATTTATTGCTACTTCCACTTTCTTGTCCCTCTCATTTGCATGAAATATTTTTTCTATCCCCTCACTCTCAATCTGAGTGTGTTTAGCTCTGAAGTGAGTCTCTTGTAGGCAGCATGTAGCTGGGTCTGGCTTTTTATCCAATCAGCTACCTTTTCTCTTTTGATTGGAGCATTTAGTCCATTAACATTAAAGTAATTATTAATAGGCATGTGTTTATTACCTGTTTCTGGCTCTTTTGTATATAAAAAGATCTACATTTTACTCCCCTCCCCCACCTTCTTTGTTTTTGATGCCATGTTTTACATCTTTGTTTATTGCTTCACTCTTTATTGTAGTTATAGTTGATTTTATAATTTTTTTGTCTATTAGTCTTCTTACTAGCTCATTTAAATGATTGTTCCACAACCTTTACTATATATTTGACTTTACTAGTGGGATTTTTCTTTTTCTATGGATTCTTACTTTTTGTTGTAGACTTTTCTTTCCCACTTTGAGAAGGCCCTTCAACATTTCTTTTAGGGTAGGTTTAGTGTTGATTAACTCTTTTGAGTTTTTGCTTGTTTTTTTCTCTCTCCTCAATTCTAAATGATAATGTTGCTGGGAAAAGTATCCTAGGTTGCAAGTTTTCCCCTTTTTGCACTTTGAATGTACCATGCCACTCCTTTTTGGCCTGCAAAGTTTCTGCAAAAAAAATTTAGGTAATAACCTTATGAGGAATTCCCTTGTATATGACATTGTTTTTCTCTTACTACCTTTAAAATTCTCTCTTTACCTTTAACTTTTACAATTTTAATTATATGTCTTGATGTAATTCTGTTTGGGTTCAATTTGTTTGAGACCCTCTCTACTTCCTGTACCTGGATATCTGTTTCCTTCTTCAGGTTTGGGAAATTTTCAGCCACAATTTCATCAAATACATTTTTGATTCCTTTCTCTGTCTTCTCTTTCTGGGACCCCTATGATGCAAACATTGGTGTAATGGATGTTGTCTAAAAGTCCTTTAAAACGTTTTAATTTTAAAAATTTTTTTCTTTCTGTTGTTCTGATTGGGTGATTTCCATTATTCTATCTTCCATATCACGTATGTGTTGATCTGTGTCATCTATTCTGCTTTTAATTCTTTCCAGTGTGTTTTTCAATTCAGTTATTGTATTCATTTCTGACTGGTTCTTTTGTATGTTTTCTAGTTCCTTGTTAAATTTCTCGTTGTGTTCATCTATTTCTCTAATGCAGTTAGCATTCTTACTACTAATGTTTTGAATTTGTTATCTGGTAAATTATTTATTTCTATTTCATTAGGTTTTTTCAGGGATTTTTCTCTTGCTTTTTCAATTGAAACAAATTCCTCCATCTTCTCATTTTGATTAACTTTCTCTGTCTATGAAATTAGGTGAAATGGTTACCTATTGTGGTCTTGAAGGAATGTCCTTCCATAGGAATTTCCCTATACAGTCTACATGTGTTCAGTGGCTTTGATGAAAGAGCTGGATCTGATGTGAACAGAAGTTATGTTTTTCCCATTGTGTGCTGGCAGCTATCACTGTGGTAGGAGGGGGTGGCTAGAGATCGAGGAGCTAGGGCCAGGGACAGGTGTGAGCTGGATCTTCTCTGTTCAGTGGCCATCACTGCCCTATTGGGGGTGGGGTCGGGTCCCAAGTTGCTGAAGCAAAGCCCTGAGGTTTGCATCTGAGCTGGCTCCATTCCCTTCAAGTGTGTGCTCTTCTCCTTCCCAGCACCAGCATGTTTGCTCTAAAGAGGAACAGTGCTAGAGAAAGAGGGGCTGGTTCAGATGCTTGACTTAGGTTGGGGAACAGGCTATGGCGGTCTGGCCAGTCAGAAATCTATACCATTTCTGATTGCTGCTTTCATAGGTGCCAGTAATAGCTGCCCCTACCCTGCTCAGAGGTTGCTCTGGGTCTGAGCTGCTTCTGTGCCTCACGGCCAAACTTTCCCCTCAGCCATGGCAGCCCTCACCCTAGTGTAGAGCTGTATTGTGAAGCAAGTGAGGCTGGAGTAGGTGATTGGCTCAGGCTGGGGCACATGCTATGCAGTCATGGGAAAGTGGCCAGCAATCAATGCAGTTTAAATTCACCTTTTGCCCTATTTGGGGAGCAAGCAAGCTTGTGTGCACTCCTCGCAAGGAGAACCCAGACTTCCTACAACTGTCCTGTTATTCTTACCAGCACTCCAACCAGCCAAGGGGTCTCATCTTCCTGGTGTTGTACACCAGGGCTGGGTCACCCAATATTTTGTGTGGATAGCTCACTCCCCAGGGAGGATCTCCACCCATGTAATCTCTCTCCTTTTCTGAGTCCCTTCCCAGGGGCATAGGTCTCGACCTGATCATTTTTCTTCCCTTCTACCCAACTCTATGTGGATCATTCTGATTGCCTTGGTTGTACAAGAGTCTTTATGCCAGTCTCCAGTTAGTTTTCAATGAGAATAGTTCCAAATGTAGATGTATTTTTTTTAATTTATTGAAGTATAGTTAATTTACAATGTTGTATTAGTTTCTGCTGTACAGCATAGTGATTCAATTATACATATATATATTCTTTTTTATATTTTTCTTTGTAGGTTATTATAAGCTATTGGATATAGTTCCCTGTGCTTTATGGTAGGACCTTATTGTTTATCTATTTTATACATAGTAGTTTGTATCTGTTAATCCCAAACTTCTAATTTATCCCTCCTCTCCTTCCCCCTTTGGCAATCATAAGTTTGTTTTCTATGTTTGCAAGGCTATTTCTGTTTTGTAAATAAGTTCATTGGTGTCATTTTTTTTAGATTCCACATATAAATGATATATGATATTTATCTTTGTCTGACTTACTTCACTTACTCTGATAATCTCTAGGTCTATCCATGTTGCTGCAAATGGCATTATTTTATTATTTTTATGGCTGAGTAGCATTCCATTATATATCTATATATCTCCACAACTTCTTTCAAAATGATTACTTTTATATTATATAAATTGTACCTCAATTTTAAAATAAAACACTAGAATAGAAGCTCTCTAAATTATTTCCAGTTCCAGTGCTTTACCATCCTGTCCCACTGCCACTCATCATCTGCAAGAGGATTGTAACCTTGAAGTTGGGTGGTGCACGCTAGTACCCAGGAGAGTACCACAGTTTATTTTGACCAATAGCCCTTGTGACCACAAACATTTGGGAAAAGAGACCCAGGAAAGATAAGTTTTTTTTAAATTTTTTCTTCCAGTTTTATTGAGATATAGTTGATATACAGCACTGTATAAGTTTAAGGTGTATAGCATAATGATTCGACTTACATATATCATGAAGTGATTATCAAAATAAATTTAGTAAACATCCATCATCTCATATAGATACAAAATTAAAGAAATAGAAGAAAAGAAAAAATTTCTTGGGATGAGAACTCTTAGGATTCACTCAACTGACAACTTTCATATATAACATACAGCAGTATGAATAATATTTATCATGATGTACATTATTTCCCTAGTACTTATTTACCTTGTAACTAGAAGCTTGTACCTTTGGACTTTCTTCATTCAATTCCCTGTAACCACAAATCTGATCTCTTTTTCTATTAGTTTGTTTGACTGTTTGTTTTTGAAATCAAATTGACCTTTAGTGATTCAATATTTCTATACATTTCAAACTGACCACCATAATACATCTAGCTATGATATGTCACCATGCAAAGATATTACATAGTTATTGACTATATTCCTCACACTGTACATTTCATACTCACAAAAATATTGCTTTTTATTCTAGCTCCAATAGGCTTAGGTCCTTCTTGGCTCAAAGCCACCCAAAGAACTATACTGTCAGCTTGAGGGGCACCTGCCAACTTCTTTCCCCATTCTTCTTTGCCTGGCTCTCATGTTCACTTTTCCATTTTCAGTTTAATTTCCACTGACTCAAACAAGTTCTCCCTGATCCTCCTAAAGTGGGTCAAGACCTTGTGATATTCTCTCACCGTTCCCTGTACTTTTACTTGGTATGTTAATGTCAGTTTAAAATGTTTAAAATTTATTTATGTATTTATTTCATGATATCACATTTTTTAAAATGAAGTATAGTTGTACAATATTGTATGTTACAGGTATACAATATAGTGATTCATAATTTTTAAAGGTTAGGGTATAGTTATTATAAAATATTGGCCATATTCCAGATGTACAATACATCATTGTAGCTTATTTTATACCTGATAGCTTGTATCTCTTAATCTTCCACGTCCATCTTGTCCCTCCCCCTTCCTTCTCCCCACTGGTAACCACTAGTTCCTCCTCTACAACTGTGAGTCTATTTCTTTTCTGTTATATTCGCTAGTTTGTTGTAATTTTCTAGATTCCACATGTAAGTGATATCTTACAGTATTTGCCTTTCTCTAACTCACTTCACCCAGAATAATGCCCTCCAATTCTATCCGTGGTGTACTCCAAAAACTAATACAACATTTTAAATGAACTGTACTTCAATTAAAAAGCGAACAAACAACCAATCAACCCCTTTAAAATATGGGCAGAAGGACTGAACAGATATTTTTCCAAAAGAGGAAATGCAGACGGCCAACAGGAATATGAAAAGTTGCTCAGCATCACTAATATCAGGGAAATGCAAATCAAAATCACACTGAGACATCACCTCACATCTCTCAGAATGGCCATCATCAAAATGAACACAAATAGCAAATGTTGGCAAGAATGTGGAGAAAAGGGAACCCGTGTACACTGTTGGTGGGAATGTAAACTGGTGTAGCCTCTATGGAAAACAATATGGAGGTTTCTCAAAACCCCCAAAAAAGAACCATATGGCCCAGCAACTCCACTCCTGGGTATGTATTTGAAAAAGACAAAAACTTTAATTAAAAAAGGTACATACACACCGCTATTAACAGCAACATTATTTATAATTGCCAAGATATAGAAGAATCCTAAGTGTACATCAATAAATGAAGGGATAAAGAAGATATAGCATATATATGTAATGGAATACAACTCATGCATAAAAAAGGATATTTTGCCATTTATGGTCTTTCATTCACTTTTTTTCCACTTCAAAAACTAGAAATTTGCAACTGGCATAAACATTTTCATTGCATCAAAAACAACATAATATTGAGAAATAAACTTAACCAAGGAGGTTACCTATACTCTGAAAACTGTAAAACATTGATGAAGGGAACTGAAGATGATACCAAGAAATGGAAAGATATCTTGTGCTGCTGGATTGGAAGAATCAACATTATCAAAATGGACACACTACCCAAAGCAACCTATAAATCCAATGCAGCCCCTATCAAAATACTCATGACATTTTTCACAGAACTAGAACAAACAATTCCAAAATTTATATGGAACCATAAAAGACCACAAATTGCCAAAGCAATCTTTTGTAGGTCTTTTTTTCTCTTTCTTCTTTTTGTTCTCTTTTCTTATGGTTTGATGACTAGAGAAATTCCTTTAACATTTGTTGCAAAGCTGGTTTGGTAGTGCTGAATTCTTTTAGTTTTTGTTTATCTGTGAAGCTTTTAATTTCTCCATCAAATCTGAATGAGAGCCTTGCTGGATAGAGTATTCTTGGTTGTAAGTATTTTCCCTTTCATCACTTTAACTATATCGTGCCAATCCCTTCTGGCCTATAGAGTTTCTGCTGAAAAATCAGCTGATAACCTTATGGGATCTCCTTTGTATGTTATTTGTTGCTTTTCTCTTGCTAACTTTAATATTGTCTCCTTATCCTTAATTTTTGTTAATTTGATTACTATGTGCCTTGGTGTATTTCTCTTTGGATTGATCCTGTGTGGGACTCTCTGTGCTTCCTGGACTTGGGTGACAGTTTTCTTTCCCAAGGTGGGGAAGTTTTTGGTTATTATCTCTTCAAAAATGTCCCCAGGTCCTTTCTCTCTTCTCCTTTTGGGACTGCTATAATGTAAATATTAGTGCACTTCATGTTGTCCCAGAGTTCTCTTAAACTATCCTTATTTCTTTTCATTCTTTTTTCTTTTTTCTGTTCTGCAGTAGTGATATCCACTAATCTGTCTTCTAGCTCACTGATCCTTTCTCCAGCTTCATTTAGTCTATTCTTGGTTCCTTCTACTGTGTTATTCATTTCAGTGATCTTATTCTTTAACTCTGTTTGGGTATTCTTTATATTTTCCAACTCTTTGTTAAAAACTTCATTCTGTGCATCTATACTTCTCTTGAGTTCTCTGAACATCTTCACCATCATTACTTTTAACTCTTTCTCAGATAAATTGCCTATCTATTCATCACTTATTTCTTCTTCTGGGATTTTATCTTGCGCCTTGGCCTGGGAGGTATTCCTCTGCCACCTCATATTGTCTTTCTTTCTATTTATATTTTTAGATAGGTTAGTTACATTTTTTGACCTTGGAGAAGTGGTCCTCTGTGGGAGATATCCTATGTGTCCCTGCAGTACACACCTTTCTCATCACTCCTCTCTCACCAGTCCCAGTCTAGAGTCTGGTCTGTTTGTGGATTCCTTCCACATGCTTTGGGATTGTTGTTTTCCTATTTCTGGTATCTTCCCACTGGTGGATGAGGCTGATGCAGGTTTATGCAGGTTTCCTGGCAGGAGGAGTTAGTGCCTGCCTACTGCTGGGTGAAGCTTGGTCCTGGGCCTCTGGTGGGCAGAGCTATGTCTAGAGATGTTTGTGGCTCAGGAAGTCTACTAATGAGTGGGGCTGTGATCCCACTCAGTATGTTGTTTGGCCTGAGGCTTCCATACAGGCTGTTGGGTGGGGCTAGTTCTTGGTGCTGATGATCCAATCAAGACATCAGCCTCCAGGAAAGCTCATGTACATGAACACTCCCAGAATATCTGCCACCAGCTTTTATGTTCCCTGGGTGAGCCACAGCCACACCCTACTTCCCCAGGAGATCCTCCAAAACCAGCAGGCAAGCCTGGCTCATGTTCCTATGGAATCACTGCCTCTGCCTTTGGACCTGGTGTACACAAGAATCTGTGTACACTTCCCAAGAGAATGAAGTCTCTGTCTCTCCCATTCCTGTGGAGCTCCTGGAGCTAAGCCCCACTGGCCTTCAAAACCAGATGTCCAGGGGTTTCCTCTTCCTCCCAATTCTGTAACCCCAGACTGGGAAGCCTGAAGTAGGGCTTAGAAATCTCACTTCTGTGGGAGGGCCTCTGCAACTTAATTATTCTTCACCTTGTGGATCACCCATCTGGGGAACTTGGGGCCCAATTATATCACCAGCACACCCTTCTTAACCATCCTGCTGTGGTTCCCTCTTTATGTTTCCAGCTAAAGAAGATCTTTTTTGCTATGTTCAATTCTCCCCCAACCCCCATTAATTGTTTAGCAGTCTGTTGAAGTTTTGTTTAGTCACAAGGAGAGGCATGCTTGTGGTCCTACTGCTCCAACATCTTGACTGGAAATCCTCCATGTAGATGTATTTTTAATGCGTTTGTGGGAAAGTTGAGTTCTGCATCCTCCTACTCCACTGTCTTGATCTCTTTAAAAACCTCTTACAAATCAATAAGTAAAAGCAGACAACCCAGTTAAAATGGCAAAAGTCTTGAACATGCACCTCACAGAAAGGATCTGCAAGTGCTCACCAAGTCTGTGAAAAGATATTAAAACATCATTACTTAAAAAGATAATGTATAATAAAACCACAATATAACAATACACATACACCAGAATGAACAAAGTTAGAAATGAGTAAAAAGTATAGAACAACTAGAATATTACTGACAGAAGCATCATTTAATGCAACCTTTTTGGAAATCTGCCTTGGTAGCTACTAAATTTCAACATTTTCCCTCACAATGACTCAGCAATTACATTCCTAGGCATATTTCCAAGAGAAATGAATGCATATAGCCACCAAAATATGTGTACAAGAATTATTATAACCACTTTATTCATAATAACCAAATTCTGGTGGAAATCATCAAAAGCTGAATGAATACACATATTTTGTGTATTCATACTGTAGAATAATACCCATCATTAAAAGAGAGTAAATGACTTCTGTACTTAACAGGATTGGTATATATCATGGACACTATACCGACCAAAATGATCCAGGCAAAAAGCTTATTCACTGTATGGTTTCACTTATTACATATAAGAAAAGGAAAGTCATATCTATGTGGATATAATTTACACCTGGAATAGGTATTAATCGGGTAGGAATGTGAGGAAGCCTTCTGGAATGATTAAAAACTTTGATATCTTGATCTGGATGGTGGTTATATTGGTGCATACCTATATAAATAATTAATTAAGCTACACACTTAAGATTTGTGGACTTAACTGTAAGTTATATCTTGTTTTGAAAAACTGACTAATATTAAAAGAAGGGAAGAGAATAAATCTGAGTTAGGTGTATCCTTATTAAGAAAACATAAGGATATATTTTCTGCATTGAAATCTCCAAGACAAGAAAAGCTAAACAAATGGTGACTGTCCATCTCTCCTCGGCTAAACTGTATCCAGACAACTTATTATCTCAGATACAATATGCCATTTGACCAGCTCTTTAGACATAACCACATAGCTGTGGCTGTTTCTGGGAATCTTTTTGCCCAGGAACATACTTCTCAGCATAATTATTCTAAGGAATCTTATTCTTTGGAACCGTATTATTTGGAATATTGATTCTGAGAACATTATCCCTGAGAGGACTGACTCTGAAAATACTACTCCTAGAAGCTGCTCCACTAGGTTGTTGTTAGGAACATTGTGTTGGGAACATTTATTACAGGATTTTTATCTTTATGAGTATTTTGCTTGGATTTTTTACCTGGGAGCATAACCTTGGGAGCATTGGTTCTTGGATTGTTGCTGCTGGGGTAGGATTGCCAGATAAAATACAAAAGGCCTAGTTAAATTTGAAGTTTAGATAAACAACATTTCTAGAACCAGAACATTATCTGTAAAGAAATAGCTTTCCCAAAGTCACCCCTGTGGTTACCTTAAGGTACACATAGGAAAAAGACTCCAGAGACAGAAAGATAATATGATCTTTCAGGTTTTTTCTTAAAGCCAGAGACTCTGATTCACAGAAGCTGAGGTGTGTCCCAAGAACGTGTACTTTTATAAAACTCACCCAAATATACAATCAAGTTTAAGAATCCCTAAATCCAGAGAGAGATGACAACATCATAGTAGAGTGAGATACTTCCTTTGTCTCACACCCTTAATCTACAACCAGTAAAACATCTACAAGTCAATAAAAGTGCCTCTGCCTAACACACTAGGACATTGGAGAATTGCACACATCTGTACATCTAAAGGTGAGTGGATTGGAACACCTAGAGTAGGCAAAATTGCCTGTGATCCAAAACCCCAAGCCACAGTGGCTAAGCCTGCAGCCCCAGAGAACCTGGTTAACATCAGAGGAAGGAGCATATATAAATCTGGCCTCCTGCAAAAGCACCTGCAGCCACAGGGAACTGAGCAATAGCAGCAGTGGCACCTTAGACCTCTCCCCCCTGACATGAAGGTGCCCATGATTTCTGGCCTCCCAACCTCAGCCAGGAGCAGTGATACCCATGAACCTGAAAACCATGAACAATGCAGAGGAACTGACAACCCCAGCTCCCTCTCCACCCTCCCGCTCTCCCAATAGTGTCAGAGCCTGAGGCTTGAGACCCCAAATGTGGCAGAAGCACCCACCATACCAATGCTCCAGGTGGCAATGCCAACAACATCAGTAGTAGCAAGGTACCAGTGACCCAGATGGCACAAGCAGTGATGATGAAGTCACTGGGGATACCGTGGACAGAGGCAGTGGAGATTGGAAAGTGCCAACTCTCAAATATAATCATAGACAGCTTAGATAAAACCCAAAACCTTATACTATAGTACCACCTACTGGAAACTAAAAACAAAAAGACCTCTAAATTCTTGAATTGTTAGAACCAAATGGAGGGGGAAAAAACTTTACCTTGTGGATGAAAAATGAAAATGTTGCCTGCCATTTCAGTAAACAAAGGATGTTGCAGCCATCAAGTCATCAGCCACTACAGCTGCTCCCCACAATGGTGCACCCTGAGGGGGTTCAGGATGGGAAAGAACAGGATACTGGCCCTAGATTGTTAAGGCACATATCAAAGGAATAATTTCAATGAGTCCAGACTCTTGCATCTTCCCATACATAGAAAAGTGCTAGATTCATTAACTTGAAATGACTGATTTTCTTTAATTAACGGTAATCTTCTGATATTCTGGCTACATAGTTTTTGTTGTAAAAACACCTATGTATTTTGCCTTACCTCCCTTACCTCTTCAGAGTGCTCTCTCAGAGCTATGTGAGAGGCTGTCTTGTGGGCTTAAGTCCACAGAAAGTCTGCTGAATAATACATAATTCTCAACTTTTAGGTTATGCATTTTTTTCAGTCAACAACTTGAAGAAGAAAAGTATTCACTACTTAAAACTGCCAACACAGGAACAACATATCAAGCACCATGAAAAACCATGGTAACACAGTATCATAAAGAGAAAATTAAAAATCTCCAAAAACCAAACTTAAAGTTCTAGAATACTGTGATCTAACTCATAGAGAATTCAAAATAGCTGTCATGAAGAAACGCAAAGAGATACAAGAAAATTCAGAAAAGCAGTTTAGTGAGCTCAGGAATAAAATTAATAAACAGAAGGAAAACTTTACCAAAGAGATTTAAACCCTAAAAAAGAACTAGAAATTCTGGAGCTGAAATAATAAATGAGATGAAGAAGGCGCATTAGAACACCCCAATGTTCATAGCAGCACTATATACAGCAGCCAAGACATGGAAGCAACATTAATGTCCATCGATGGATTACTGGATAAAGAAGCTGTGGTATATTAACACAACAAAATACTACTCAGCCATAAAAAAAGAATAAAATAATGCCATTTGCAGCAACATGAATGGAACTAGGGACCGTCATTCTAAGTGAAGTAAGCCAGACAAAGAAAAATACCATATGATATCACTCATACATGGAATCAAAAAGAAAGAAAGAAAGAAAGAAAGAAAGAAGGAAAGAAAAAAGGGACACTATGAACACATTTACAAAACTGAAAGAATAAAAAGACAATAGAAAAGATAAATGAATCTAAGAGCTGGTTCATTAAAAATATTTTAAAAAATTGATGAAACTTTAGATAGACTCACTAAGAAAAAAAAGAGAGAAGGCTGTGATCAAATCAGAAGCAAAAGAAGAGAAATAACAGATATCACAGAAATACAAGGGATTAAAAAGGAATATTATGAACAGCTATATAATAACAAACTGGACAACCTAGAAGAAATGGACAAATTTGTACAACTTTCTAAGACTGACTGACTCACAAAGAAACAGAAAATCTGAGTAGACCAATCACTAGTACAGAGATTGAAACAGTAATCAGAAAGCTCCCCTAAGACAAAGTTCAGGATCAGACAACCTCACAGGTGAATTCCACCAAACACTCAAAGATGATTTAATACTTATCCTTCTCAAAGTATTCCAAAATAGAAGAGAAAGACCCCTTCCTAACTCATTTTATGAAGTAAATATAACCCTCATACCAAAATCAGAAAAAGACAAAGCAAAAAAGGAAATTACAGGCACATCACTGACAAACACAGATGTAAAAATCCTCAAGAAAATTTTAGCAAATTGAATACAAAAATGCATTAATGGACAACATCTGCAAATCAATCGATATGACTCAATATATTAACAAAATGAGTCATCTCAATAGATGTAGAAAAAGCTTTTGATAAGACATGAAACCATAAAACTCTTAGAAGAAAACACAGGTAGAACACTCTTTTTATAAAAAACTTTTTTTTATTGAGTTATAGTCATTTAACAAGGTTATGCCAATTTCCAGTGTAGAGCACAATTTTTCAGTTATACATGAACATACATATATTCATTGTCATTTTTTTTTGCTGTGAGCCACCAGAAGATCTTGTATACATTTCCCTGTGCTATACAATATAATCTTGTTTTATCTATTCTGCATATGCCTGTCAGTATCTACAAATTTTGAACTCCCAGTCTGTCCCTTCCCACCCCCTTCTCCTTGGCAACCACAAGTTTGTATTCTATGTCTATGAGCCTGTATCTGTTTGGAATTAATGTTTGTTTGTCTTTTTGTTTGTTTAGATTCCACACATGAACGATCTCATATCGTATTTTTCTTTCTCTTTCTGGCTTAATTCACTTAGAATGACATTCTCCAGGAGCATCCATGTTGCTACAAATGGTGTTATGCTGTCGATTTTATGGCTGAATAGTATTCTATTGTATAAATATACCACCACTTCTTTATCCAGTCATCTGTTGATGGACATTTAGGCTGGTTCCATGTCTTGGCTATTGTAAATAGTGCTGCTATGAACATTGGGGTGCAAGTGTCTTTTTGATGTAGGGTTCTTTTTGGATATATGCCCAGGAGCGGGATTCCTGGGTCATATGGTAAGTCTACTCCTACTCTTTTGAGGAATCTCCATACTGTTCTCCACAGCGGCTGCACCAAACTACATTCCCACCAGCAGTGCAGGAGGGTTCCCTCTTCTCCACAGCCTCTCCAGCATTTGTCATTTGTGGATTTTGAATGATGGCCATTTTGACTAGTGTGAGGTGATACCTCATTGTAGTTTTGATTTGCATTTCACTGATAATTAGTGATATTCAGCACTTTTTAATGTGCTTATTGATCATTTGTATTTCTTCCTTGGAGAATTGCTTCTTTAGATCATCTGCCCATTTTTGGATTGGGTTATTTGTTTGTTTTCTTATTAGGTCATATAGGCTGCTTATATATTCTGGAGATCAGGCCTTTGTTGATTTCATCTTTTGCAAAAATTTTCTCCCAACTCCATAGGATGTCGTTTTGTTTTACTTATGGTTTCCTTTGCTGTGCAGAAGCTTGTAAGTTAAATTAGGTCCCATTTGTTTATTATTGCTTTTATATCTATTGCTTGGGTAGACTGACCTAGGAGAACATTTTTGAAATGTATGTAAGATAATGTTTTGCCTATATTTTCTTCTAGGAGGTTTATTGTATCTTGTCTTATGTTTAAGTCTTTGATCCATTTTGAGTTTATTTTTGTGTATGGTGTAAGGGAGTGTTCCAGCTTCACTGATTTACATGCTGCTGTCCAGTTTTCCCAACACCATTAGCTGAAGAGACTGTCTTTATTCCATTGTATATTCTTGCCTCCTTTGTTGAAAATTACTTGACCAAAATTTGTGGGTTCATTTCTGGGCTCTCTATTCTGTTCCATTGGTCCATATGTCTGTTTTTGTACCAATACCATACTGTCTTGATGACTGTAGCTCTATAATACTGTCTGAAGTTACAGAGAGTTATTCCTCCAGCTTCTTTCTTTCTCTTCAGTAATGCTTTGGCAATTCTAGGTCTTTGATGGTTCCATATAAATTTTATTATGATTTGTTCTAGTTCTGTGAAATACGTCCTTCCTGGGTAATTTGAAAGGGATTGCATTAAATCTGTAGATTGCCTTGGGCAGTGTGACCATTTTAACAATATTGTTTCTTCCAATCCAAGAGCATGGGATATCTTTTCATTTTTTAAAGTCTTCTTTAATTTCCTTCATCAATTGTTTATAATTTCCTGTGTATAATTCTTTCACCCCTTGGTTAGGTTTATTCCTAGGTATTTTATAACTTTGGGTGCTATTTTAAAGGGGATTGTTAATTTACTTTCTTTTTCTGTTGATTCATTGTTAGTGTAAAGAAATGCAACTGATTTTTGAACGTTAATCTTGTAACCTGCTACCTTGCTGCATTCTTCGATTATTTCTAGTAGTTTTTGTGTGGACCTTTTAGGGTTTTCTGTATATAGTATCATGTCATCAGCATATAGTGACACTTTCACCTCTTCTTTTCCAGTTCGGATCCCTTTTATTTCTCTCTCTTACCTGATTTCTGTGGCTACGACTTCCAAGACTATGTTGAATAGGAGTGGTGATAGTGGGCAACCTTGTCTTGTCCCAGAGTTTAGTGGGAAGCTTTTGAGTTTTTCACCATTGACTATGCTGGCTGTAGGTTTGTCATATATAGCTTTTATTATGTTGAGATACGTTCCCTCTATAACCACTTTGGTGAGAGTTTTTATCATAAATGGGTGTTGAATTTTATCAAATGCTTTTTCTGCATCTATTGAGATGATCATGTGGTTTGTGTCCTTTCTCTTGTTGGCTGATGTATGACATTGATTGATTTGCATATGTTCAACCACCCTTGTGTCCCTGGGATGAACCCCACTTGATCATGATGTATAATCATTTTTATGTGCTGTTGGATTCTATTCGCTAGTATTTTAGTAAGGATTTTTGCATCTATGTTCATCAGTGATTTTGGTCTGTAATTCTCTTTTTTGGTGGTGTCTTTGCCTGATTTTTGTATCAGAATGAGTTTGGGAGTATTCCCTCCTTTTCAATCTTCTGGAAGAGTTGGAGAAGAACTGGTATGAGCTCTTTTTGTATGTTTGGTAGAATTCCATGGTGAAACCGTCTGGTCCTCTACTTCTATTTGTAGGGAGGTTTTTTATTTTAATTGCTAATTTGATTTCATTTCTAGTGATCGGTTTGTTCAAGTGGTCAGTTTCTACTTGATTCAGTCTTGGCAGACTGTATGTTTCCAGAAACTTGTCCATCTCCTCTAGGTTATCCAGTTTGGTTCTGTATAGTTTTTTATAATATTCTTGTATGATATTCTGTATTTCTATGTTATTTGTTGCAATTTCTCCATTTTCCTTTCTTATTTTGCTTATTTGTGCTCTCTCTATTTTCTTCTTTGTGAGTTGGGCCAGAGGTTTTTTGATTTTATTTACTCTTTCAAAAAACCAGCTTTTGGTTTGACTGATGCTTTATTGTTTTGTAAATCTCTATTTTATGTATTTCCTCCCTAACCTTTATTATTTCCTTCCTCCTGCTGACTTTTGGGGTTTTTTGCTCTTCTTTTTCTAATTCTTTTAGCTGAAGGGTTAGATTGTTTACTTGAGATTGTTATTCTTTTTTGAGGAAAGCCTCTATCACTATAAACTTCCCTCTTAGGGTTACCTTTGCTGTGTCTGATAAATTTTGTGTGGCTGTGTTTTCATTTTCATTTGTCTCAAGGTATTTTTTAATTTCTACTTTGATTTCATCATTGACTCATTGGGTTTTTTTAATGGCATGTTGTTTAATCTCCATGCTTTCCTTTCTTCACCTTTGTTTCTCTGTAGTTGATTTCTAGTTTCATGGCATTGTGGTCAGTAAAGATGCTTGAGATAATTTCTATCTTTTTAAAATTGTTGAGGCTTCTTTTATGCCCAAGTACATGATCAATCCTAGAAAATGTTACACGTGCACTTGAAAAGAATGTATATCCTATTTTGGGGGGTGTAATTCTCTGAAAATATCCACCAAGTCTAATTTTTCTATTGTATCATTTAATTTCTCTGCTACCTTATTTATTTTCTGTCTGGAAGGTCTGTCGAGTGATGTTAATGCGGTGTTAAAATCTCCGACAATGATTGTATTCCCATCAGTTTCCCCTTTTATCTCTATTAGTAACTGTTTTATATACTTGGGTGCTGCTATATTGGGTGCATATATATTAATGAGTTTAATACCCTCATCTTGTATTACTCCTTTAATCATTATAAAATGTCTTTCTTTATCTTTATAGCCTTTGTTTAAAGTCTATTTTGTCTGAAATCAGGACTGCTACACCTGCTTTTTTGGCTTTTCCATTTGCATTGAATATCCTTTTCCATCCTTTCACTCTCAATCTATATGTCTCCTTCTCCCTAAAGTGGGTCTCTTGTATGCAGCACATTGGAGATTCTTGCTTCATTATCAAGTCTGCCACTCTATGTTTTTTGATTGGAGCATTTAGTCCATTAACATTTACAGTAATTAATGATAGATGTGTGTTTGTTGCCATTTCAAACTTAGTCTTGTAGTTGACTTGGTATTTCTTCTTTGTTCCTTTCTTCTTCCTTTTGTGGTTCGGTAATTTTCCTTTGCATTATCTTGGATTTTATTCAGTTTTTGTGGCTCCCTTGTATGTTTTTGGCTTGTGGTTACCCTTGTTTGTAAGTCTATTAACCCATTACTATAATTGTTTGCACTAAACAGATAGTAATATAAGCTCAAACCCATCCTACTGAGAACAAAAGTTTTTAAAAAGAAAGAAAAAAATACTCTATATGTTCTTGCTTCCCTTTCCCACTCTTAATGATTTATATGTCTTCTTTTACAATTTCATGTTTATTCTATTTGTTATTCATGGTAGTTATCACCTTTCCCGTTATGAGTTTCTCATTTCTGTAGCATCCTTCTTCTTTTCTATTTAGAGTAGACCTGTCAATATTTCTTTTAGCATGGGTTTAGTGTTGCTAAACTCTTCTAGTTTTTGCTTGTCTGTGAAGTTCTTTACCTCTCCTTCTATTCTAAAGGATAGCCTTGCTGGATAAAGTATCCTAGGCTGCATCTTTTTTTCATTCAGGACTTCGAATATATATTGCCACTTCCTTCTGGCCTGTAGTGTTTGTGTGGAGTAATCAGCTGAAAGCCTTATGGGGGTTCCCTTGTAACTCACTCTTTGTTTTTCTCTGGCTTCATTTAGGATCATTTCTTTTTCCTTGACTGGCCATCTTGGTTATGATATGTCTTGGTGTGGTCTGTTCGGGTTCTTCCTGTTTGGGACCCTCTGAGCTTCTGTACTTGGATATCTGATTCCTTCTTTAGGTTTGGGAAGTTTTCAGTCATGATTTCTTCAAATATCTTTTCATTTACTCATTCTTCCCCTTCTGGGACCCCTATAATGTGTAAATTGGCATGCTTTATATTATCCCATATGTCCCTTATATTGTTTTCATTTTTTTTATTTGTTTTTCTCTCAGCTGTTCTGATTGGGTGCTTTCTGTTCCCGTGTCTTCTAGGTGACTTATTCTTTCCTCTGCATTATCTAGCCTGATTTGTACAGCCTTTAGATCAGCTGTAATCTCAGCAAATGAACTTACCAATTCTACTTGGTGCTTCTTTGTAGTTTCAGTTTCATTTTTGACATACTGTATATCTCTAAACACTATCTCTTTTATTTCCTTCAGTACTTTGATCACTCCTTTTTAGAAATATTAGTCTAGTAGGCCATCAGTGTCTACTTCCTTGATCATTCTTTCAGGGGATTTCTCTTGCTCTGTTAGTTGGTAGTGGTTCCTCTGCTTCATCATCTTGGTCATGTCTCTCTGGCACTGGCTTATGTAGTATCAGTTATCTATTTTGGTCTTTAAGGAGTTTATCTGTTGAAAGCCTATGCAGCAACAAAACTTAAAAAAGAGAGAAAGAGAGAATTTTAAAATAAGGGAGTAAAAATTGGTTTGAAAACAGTGCATAATCAATAATAGAAGAGCAAGTTGAAGCAGAATAGCAGTTGAGTTGAGGCATCTTTTAAAAACCTTTAAAAAAAGGAGAAAAGATCAAAAAACAATATTTGAAACCCTTGTATAATCAATAACAGGAGATCAAACCAAAGAGAAATGAATTGAAATGATGTGGTGTTTTAGAAATAAAAAAATATATATTTTAAAAGAAAAATTTTAAAGGGATTAAAACTGAAGATGTATACAATTGTTTAAAAAGTAAAAGTTAAAAAGGTAATAGAGAATAGAACAGATAAAAAATTTAACAAAAAAGTGGGATGTTTTCTCTTGGAGACTATGCATTCTTAATGATTATATCAAGAGGTCTTTATGTCTTCACCCTGTTTTGTGAACTCAGCTTGCTGCTTCCAGAGGCCCTCTATTGCTGCCCCTTGTCTGTGCTACTCCCAGTGCCTGTTGTCAAGCAGATCGTACCCCCTCCAAATGCTGAGGTCAGATGCTGTGCTCTTACATGGTGGGCAGGCAAGTCACTCCTCCTGATGCCATGGTCAGATGCTTTGCTAATGCAAAGTAGGCAGGTGGATCATGCCCCCTCCCAGCACTGCAGTCAGGTGCTGCTCTCCTGCCAGGAAGGCAGGTGGCCACCTGCCCTCTCCTGGTGCTGGTCGCTCCCCTGGTCTGTGCAGCTGCCTGCTTCACCCTGGGTCTGGGCTCAGTAGGTAGTCTCAGGGAAGACAGCAAAACAGCCCCACCCCTGCTCCATGCCAAAACTCAGCTCCTTGTTTGTCTTGTCAGTGCGAGTTCTCTGGGGTACCAGGGCAGAAAGATCTTATCTGCCTTGGGCTGTAAGCAAGTCTCTATCTGGCCTTTGAGGCTGCTAAGCACCAGAGGATATGGCAGCTGTGGCTGAGCCCCACCTCTCTTCTCCTGAAAACATTCGGCGGGTTTTTGGAGATGGGGGTATGGCTCCCTTGCCCCAGGGCACATCTACTGTGTTGTTTTATGGAGAGCCAGGTTGTTTTGCCCTGTGTACCCACTCATCCATGGCACACAGCACCCTGCAGTCCTCTGGGGTTGCCTCTGTGCAGCTGCCCCAGTTCTCAGCCTGGCTCGGGCAGCCTGTCCCATCCCCCACCTGCCACTTTGCCTCTAGGGCTAGGGGTTGCGGGGACCCTCTGTGCCCTTTTAACTTAGTTTTGTCATTCAAGGGGTGCTCTGTACAGATCTGAGCCTCAGAGGTTCCCCCTCTATCCCACTGACTTTTCCGTTGGAGAGGGGGAGACCCAGCAAACAAGTGCTATTCTTTCTTTGCTGCTCCCTCCCCACAGGACCAGTCCCACACTGTTTTTCTTTTTCTTCTTTCCTTTTTCCTTTTCTCCTACCAGATTCATGGTTTCTTTGTCTTTTGAAGAGGGCGATATTCTGTCAGAGTTCAGCAGGTGTTTTGGTTGGCTGGGTAGGTCCATGGATGTGAGTTTTGATGTATTTGTGGGAAAGGGTCAGCTACGAGCATCCTTCTACTCTGCCATCTTGGCCCCTGCCTTAGGCAGTACACTCTTTGACATCATTCATAGCAATAACTTTCTGGATATCTCTTCTCAGGCAAGAGAAACAAAAGCAAAAATAAGCAAATGGGACTACAGCGCACTAAAAAGTTTCTGTACACCTAAGAAACCATTAACAAAACAAAAACACAGCATACGAAATGGGAGATGATATCTGCAAATCATATAGCCAATAAAGGGTTAATATCCAAAATATATAAAGAACTGACAGAACTCAACAACAATAAAACAAACAACACAATTAAAAAGGAGGAAGAGAAGCTGAATAGATATTTTTTCAAAGAAGACATACAGATGACCAATAGACACATGAAATGATGCTCAATATCACTAAGTATTTGGAAGATGCAAATCAAAAGTACAATGAGATATCACCTGATGCCTGTCAAAATGCCTGGCTATTATTAAAAAGGCAATAAACATCAAGTGTTTGTGAGGATATGAAGACAAGGGAAACCTCATAAACTGTTGGTGGGAATGCAAAGTGGTGTAGCCACCATGGAGAACAGTATGGAAATTCCTCAGAATAATTAAGGCTAAAACTACAATGTGATTTAGCCATTCAACTTCTGGGTATTTATCCAAAGGAAAAAAAAACTAAACACTAATTCAAGGCAATATATGAACCCTTATGTTCATTGCAGCATTATTTACAATAGCAAAGATATGAAAACACATAACTGCCCATCAGCAGATAAATGGTTTCTCTATATACATAGTCATAAATTGTGTATATTTATACATACACATACATACAAATGTTATATATATACACACATACATACAAACAATTGAATACTACTCAGCCATAAAATGATGGAAGCTCATCATTTGCAATAACATAGTTGAACCTTGAGCATATTATGCTAAGTAAAATGTCAAATAAAAAAACAAATACCATATGATTTCATTCATATGTGAAAATAAAAAGCAAACTAACTGAAAACAAAAGAACAAGACAAACAAAACAAAAACAAACACGTAGATACAGAAACAGAGTAGTGGTTACTGGAGGGGAAGGGAGAGGTGAAATGAGTAAGAGGGGGTCAATTGTATGGTGATGTATGGAAACTAAACTTTTGGTGGTGAGCATGCTATAGCATATACAGAAGTTGAAATATAATGTTATGCACATGAAATTCATATGATGTTCTAAACCAATGTTACCTCAATACATTAAAAAATAAAAAAAGAATCCTTAAATCCTTATCATAAAGCACAGCACAGCACATGTAAATTTCCCAGCAAAATGAGATTCTTTTCATTTTAAATAATTCTAAAGAAGATTTTACACTGTATTTCAATGTTTATTCATGCTGCTATGGTAACTCGTCACATATTTAAAGATTGCTATTTCTCCTCCCACATTAGTCTTCTGCTAATTCCCTGATGACAAGTATAAAACTGAAAGATAAATCCTGTTTTTACTCTATCTGCTTCTCAGTAAGCCACAGAACAATAACTAGTTCAGCCTTTCTTGGTCAAGTAATTTAGCTGCTGTAGATAAACATTTCTCCAATTCTAGCCTCTGATATCTTGTACAGGGAACCTGTTTGGAAAAGTACCTGCATTTCTCATATATTTCATTTTTATTCACCCTGGTTTTTCATTTTCTTCACTAATCTCATAGTTTAAACAGAATCAAATGTTCAGAGAAAATTAAACTGGAGCATCCCTTGAAGTCAGTTTCCTTGCTTTACAGATGAGGAAACTAGGTTATTTAGAGAAAAATGGAATTGCCCAGGTGGCAGAGTTTGGACTAGGCCTACATCCTTAAAACATTAATAGGAATTTAGGAAGGCCGAACAACATTCCTGACATAGAAATGATGGGAAAACAGGGGAAAGAATAGAAAGAAACAAAGGAAAGTAAGCAATGGAAGATAGGAAAGATAATAGATAAATCTAAAAGAAATTACTGTAAAGTTGAAGAACCACCAACTTCTGCATTAGATCAGGTAACAGCCTTCTATCACTTTTCTTTCTTTCCTCCCCTTCCCAAGCCATTAATGTGTGAGTCTCTTTCAATTGACTAAAGACAGAGTGTAAAAAAAGTGTTATGTGAAGATGCTGAACTGTCAGGGCTTTTACTATAGGACTATATAGTGTTTATTTAGTCACTGAAGTTGCTATGTTGACTCTTTAGATTTTCCCACCAACCCTTTTGATCTTGGAAACACTTTCTGAATTTGAACTAAAATCCCTGGCCTTTCCCCTAAATCTCTAAAGTCATCTCCCAATTTTTAAATGCTTGTATATATACTTTTAAAATCAGATAAGCAAAGAAAGGGAACTACTTAGACAAACTCAGTTGAACAGGTATATTCCATTAGTCTCAGCCCTTCCCCTAAAAAGTGCAAAGGTGAGGATGAGTTGTGAAAGTATAGCAGATAACATTGCTATCCAGTTCTTTTCTTCACTAATCTGAGGGCTTCCTCCCAAGCAATCACACACCTATCTTTCTCTGCTCTTCAGATAAAATAGAGAAGAGCCCACTTCTCCTGCAAAAATTAGTAGACCGTCCTCAATTATATATCCACTGGAGGCCAGACTCAAACTGATGAAGGAAAGGGACTGGTAGAGTTTATTCCAGTATAGCACCATGGGTTATAAACACCCCCCTTCTAACAGTTTTTTTCCTGAAAACAATAAAGACCAAGACAGCCCTTCTCACTTGCTGTGAAAATCCTCACCTTTTCCTGTAATATAACCAAAGAAAGGAGGAGTAAGGAGGAACCCTGCTGCATATCAAAGCTATGTGAAATGCTAAAACAATCTGTTGCTTCAGTATGACAGATAAGACCTCAAATCCCCTAGATAAAGTAGCTCAGAGGAAGCTACTTCTTAGATCTAATAATTCTTGGACAAAGAAACATTAGCACTCAAAAGAAACTTAGTTTGGGGTTTGTCTCTTAGGGCTCTATAAATGGCATGGGTAAGAGTGTCAACTTCACATTGGATAAATGAGGAAATAATAGGGGCAGGATTATGAAGTAATCCCAATGGGGAATGAAAGCACCTTCTTCCCATGAGGGGGCCACATAGTAGTAAGGAGAGACTCCTCATATCAACTCCTGGCAAATTTGACAGAAAACACCCATTTGGCAGCCAAGGAAGTTGAAATCCTAAGGAATATATGTGGCCTGTTGTCAAGCAGTAAAAATTAAGATGAATGCCTAATTTCCCTGAATCTAATACTAAACTGAATTGAGCTCTATGACTGGGATGCCAGCACTGTGGGTTAAACCTTCAAATAGGTTCACTGACTTCATACTGAACCTCTTTTAACTTGGGAGAAAGAGGGACTTCATGGAATCTTGGGATTAAGGGGGGGTCTTAAAGTGCCTCTAGCTAATTATCCATGTGCCTAATTTAAGAACTGAATCCTTAGGTTTGACATTACACCATCATGTGAGAGCCCCCAATCTCACAGTATGAGTTTCTTGAAGAATGCTAAAAATTTTAATGACAACTTTTTCTTGCATGAGACAAGCCCACAGCTTAACACACACACACACACACACACACACACACAGACACTTCATGCCCTGTCAAGCTCCTATTCCTAACAGGTTGGAAAAATAAGAGATAGAAACCAAACACCAGCAACTAACAGTTATACCTGCAATATACTTGTCTCCTGTTTTTTAAGCTATTCCATCTTCATAAGAAAAATTAAATCATCACTAGTAAAATAGGGAAATCCTCTTGAAAAACCTTTTTAAAATTCAAAATACAAGAAAATAGACCAGAACATAAGCATAATTTCTAAATGCAGTCTGCTTGTCAATAATACCGCTTTTCTTGTTTGTGGGGTTTTAAAAACACACTATAATAATTCAAAAAGTTTTCTTATCTTTGATCTATAAAAAAGAGAAAAATATCTCTAATTCTTCTTGGTATTGACATAGACTTATTTCTCTAAATTCCATTTACTGTTCAAAAATGCAGCTTAGATTTCATATTAAATTATACCTCCAAAGAGAGCCAAACTATAGCAGAAGAAACAAACAGGAAAGAACTTACTAATTAACTGTAAAACAATAATAGTAGGGGAATTTGCACCCCCATCTAGGTCAGTGGACAGATCATCCAGACACAAAATCAATAAGGAAACACTGGTCTTAAATGACACATTAGAAAAAATGGACTTAATTGATATATAGAGAGCATTCTATATAGAAACAACAGAATTCAAATTTTTATCAAGTACATAAGGAACATTCTCAAGGATAGATTACATGCTAGGCCAGAAAACAAGGCTCACTAAATTTGAGAAAACTGAAATCATATCAAGCATCTTTTCAAACCACAGTGTTATGACACTAGAGATCAACTACAAGAAAATAACTGCAAAAAATACAAACACATGGAGGCTAAACAATATGCTACTAAACAACCAATGGATCACTGAAGAAATCAAAGAGGAAATTAAAAAATACCTAGACATGAGTGAAAATGAACAAGGCAACCCAAAACCAATAGGACACAGCAAAATCGATGAGATGCAGCAGTTCTAAAAGGGAAGTTTATGGTAATATAAGCTTACCTCAGGAAACAAGAAAAATCTCAAATTAACAACCTGAACTTCCACCTAAATGAACTAGAGAAAGAGGAGCAAACAAAACCCAAAGTTAGTAGAAGGAAAGAAATCATAAAGATCAGAGCAGAAATAAATTAAATAGAGGCTAAAAAAATAGAAAAGATCAATTAAACTAAAATCTGGTTCTTTGAAAAATTAAAATAAAACTGATAAATCTTCAGCCAAACTGAATAAGAAAAAAAAGAGAGTTGTCCCAAATAAATAAAATCATAAATGAAAAAGATTTTGAAACTGACACCACAGAAATACAATGGATCATAAGAAACTACTATGAAAATTATATGCCACTAAAATGAACAACAACAACAACAAAAATAGCCTCAAAGAAATGGACGAATACTTAGAAAGGCACAATCTCCCAAGACTAAGCCAGGAAGAAATAGAATATATGAACAGACCAATTACCAGTAATGAAATTTAATAGTAATTTAAAAAAACTTTTGAACTCCGAACAAACCAAAGTCCAGGACCAGATGGCTTCACAGGTAAATTCTACCAAACATTTAGAGATGAGTTAACACCTACAATTTTCAAACTATTCCAAAAAAATTGCAGCAGAAGGAACACTTCCAAACTCATTCTTAGGGCCATCATCACCCTGATATGAAAACCAAACAAAATTATCACAAAAAGTAAAATTACATGCCAGTGTCACTGACAAACATAGATGCAAAAATCCTCAACAAAATGTTATCAAACTGAATCTAACAATACTTTCAAAGGATCATATACCATGATTGAGTGGTATTTATCCCAGGGATACAAGGATTTTCAATATCTGTAAATCAATCAATGTGGTACACCACATTAACAAATTGAAGAATAAAAATCATTCAATCATCTCAATAGATGCAGAAAAAGGTTTTTGAAAAATTCATGATCCATTTATTATAAAAACTCTCCAGAGAAAGTGGGCATACAGTGAATATACCTCAACATCATAAAGGCCATATATGACAAACCCACAGGTAACATCACACTAAATGATGAAAAGGGGAAAGCATTTCCTCTAAGATAAGAAACAAGACAAGGATGACCACTCTTGCTACTTATTCAACATAGTATTGGAAGTCCTAGCCACAGCAATCAGAAGAAAAGGAAATAAAAGGAATACAAATTGGAAAGGAAGAAGTAAAACTGTCATTGAAAATGACATGAAAATACACATAGGAAATCCTAAAGATATCTCCAGAAAATTAGTACAGCTTATCAATAAATTCAGTAAAGTTTCAGGATACAAAATTAATATACAGAAATCTGTTGCATTTTTATACATTTACAAAAATTATCAGACATAGAAATTAAGGAAGCAATCCCATTTACTATCACATCAAAAAGAAAAAAAAACATCTAGGAATAAACCTACATAAGGAGGTAAAAGATCTGTACTTGGAAAACTATAAAAAATTGATGGAAGAAATTGAAGATGACACAAACACCTGGAAAGATATACCGTTTTTCTTGCACTGTAAAAATTAACATTGTTAAAATGGCCATTCTTCCCAAGGCAATATACAGATTCAGTGCAGTTCTTATCAGATTGCCAATGACATTTTTAAAAGAACTGGAAAAAAAATGTATTAAATTTGTATGGAAACACAAAAGACCCTGAATAGCCAAAACAACCTCGAGAAAAAGAACAGAGTTGGTACAGCCACTATGGAAAACAGTATGGAGATTCCTCAAAAGACTAGGAATAGACTTACCATATGACCCAGAATCCCGCTCCTGGGCATAAATCCAGAAGGAACCCTACATCAAAAAGACACCTGCACTCCAATGTTCATAGCAGCACTATATACAATAGCCAAGACATGGAAACAGCCTAAATGTCCATCAACAGATGACTGGATAAAGAAGATGTGGTATATTAATACAATGGCATACTATTCAGCCATAAAAACTGACAACATAACGCCATTTGCAGGAACATGGATGTCCCTGGAGAATGTCATTCTAAGTGAAGTAAGCCAGAAAGAGAAAGAAAATTACCATATGAGATTGCTCATATGTGGAATCTAAATAATAATAATAATAATAAATACAAAACAGAAACAGACTCATAGACATAGAATACAAACTTGTGGTTGCCAAGGGGGCGGAGGGTGGGAAGGGATAGACTGGGATTTCAAAATGTAGAATAGATAAACAAGATTATACTGTATAGCACAGGGAAATATATACAAGATCTTATGGTAGCTCACAGAGAAAAAAGTGTGACAATGAATATACATATGTTCTTGTATAACTGAAAAATGGTGCTCTACACTGGAATTTGACACAATATTGTAAAATGATTATAAATTAATAAAAAGTTAAAAAAAAAAGAACAGAGTTGGGGGAATCACACTCCCAGACTTCAGACTATACTACAAAACTACAATAACCAAAACAGTATGGTATTTGCATAAAAACAGACACATAGGTCAAAGGAACAGGATAGACAGCCTATAAATAAACCCACACACTTATGGCCAGTTAACTGATGCCAAAGGAGACAAGAATATACAACAGAGAAAAGACAAAAAAAACTGTAAGTGGTGCTGGGAAAACTAGACAGCTGCATGTAAAAGAATGAAATAAGAACATTCTCTAATACCATATACAAAAATAAATTCACAATGGATTAAAGACCTAAATGTAAGACCAGATTCTTTAAAACTCCTAGAGGAAAAAATAAACAACCCAATCAAAAATGGGCAGAAGATATAAATAGACATTTCTCCAAAGTAGACATACAGATGGCCAACAGGCACACGAAAAGATTCTCAATAGTGCTAATTACTAGTGAAATGAAAATCAAAACTATGATGAAGTATCACCTATACCTGTTAGAATGACCACCATTAAGTCTTAAAACAATAAATGCTGGGAAGATGTGTAGTGAAGGAAACCCTCCTGCACTGTTGGTAGTAATGTAAATTGGTGCAGCAACTACAGAGAACAGTATGTAAGTTTCTTAAAAAACTAAAAATAGAGTTACCATATAATCCAGCAATCCAATTCCTGGGCATATAGCCAGAGGAAACTATAATTCAAAATGATATACGTACTTCAACATTCATTGCAGCACTATTTACAATAGCCAAGACATGGAAGTAACCTAAATGTCCATCAACACATCAACAGGTGAATGAATAAAAATGTTATATATATATATATATATATATATATATATATATATATATATATATACACATACATACACAATGGAATATTACTCAGCTATAAAAAGAATGAAAAAATGTCATTTGCAGCACCATGGATGGACCTAGAGATTGCCATATTAACTGAAGTAAGATGTGGAACCTAAAAAGATGACACAAATGAACTTATTTACAAAACAGAAATAGACTAATGACATAGAAAACAAACTTATGGTTACCAAAGGGGAAAGTAGGGGTAAGGATAAATTAGGAGTTTGGGATTAAAAATACACACTACAATATTTAAAATAGATAAACAAGAAGGACCTACTGTATACTACAGGGAACTATAGTCTCTCTCTATATATAGAATTTATTTTAAGAAACTTTTTAAGTGAAGGGGATATATGTGTGTGTGTGTGTGTATATATATATATATATATGAGAGAGAAAGAGAGAGAGACAAAAATAGAGGAAACCATTGCTACTAGACCTGTCTTGCAAGTAAAATGTTAAAAAGGGTTCTTCAGTGGATGGAAAAGGTTATAGATCAGACACTCAGACTGAAAAAGGAAAGAAAAAAAAAAAAAGAAGAGCATCAGAGAAGGAATAATTGAAAGTAAATTGTTTTGTTTTTCCTATTCCTTTTAAAACAGTTTTATTGAGATATAATTGATATTTAAAACTTCATATATTTAACATATTTGATTTTATGAGTTTGACACGTGCATACACACATGAAACCATAACTACAAATAGTGTAATAAATATATCCATCACCTCTAAGAGTTTCCTCATTCTCTTTTGGTTTTTGTTTTATCTTTTCTCTGGTAACACCATGTAACATGAGATATGCCCTCTTAACAAATGGTAAGTATACAATAGAGTATTGTTAACTATAGACACAACGTTGTACTCCCATCTTTATAACTTATTCATCTTGCACAACTGAAAATTTATACCCATTGAATAGTGACTTCCCATCTCCTGTTCCCCAGGCTTTGGCAACCACCATTCTACTACCTGCTTCTATGAGTTTGACTATTTTAGATACTTCATACAAGTGGAATCCTGCAGTATGGTTGGTTTATATCACTTGGCATAATATCTCCCAAATTTATATGTCTTGTCACACGTAAAAGAGTTTCCTTCTTTTTAAAGGGTGAACAATATTCCCTTGTGCGTGTATGTGTGTGTCTGTGTACATTTATATATATATATGTAATTTTCTTCACTCATTCATCTTTTGATGGACATTTAGATTGTTTCCTCATCTTACCTTATGTGAATAAAGTTTCAATGAACATGAGAGTGCAGATATCTCTTTGAGATTCTGACTTGAATTCTTTTAGAAAAATAACTAAAAGTGGGGCTGCTGGGTCATATGGTAATTCTACTTTTAATTAAAAAAAACTTCTATAATGTTTGCCATTGTGTTTACAATATTTTACACTCTTACTAACAGTATTCAAGTGTTCCAATTTCTTTATATCCTAACCAGCACTTGTTATGTTTTGATAATAGCCATTCTAACAGCTGTAAAGTGATATCTCATTGTGGTTTTGATTTTAATTTCTCTGATGATTACTGATGTGAACCACCATTTTATATAACTGTTAGTCATTTGCATGTCTTTATTGGATAAGTACCTATTCAATTCCTTTGCCCAATTTTAAATAATATTACTTGATTTTTTGGCTAGTCACTTAAAGGAGTTTCTTACATGCTTTGGATATTAACCATTTATCATATATATGTCTTCCAAATAATTTGTCACATTTCATAGGTGACTTTTAATTCTGTTGATTGTTTTCTTTGCCCTGCAGAAGCTTTTTAGTTTGATATAATCTTATTTGTCCATTTTCCCATTTGTTGCCAGTGCTTTTGGTGTCATTCAAGAGATCATTGCCAAGATCAATGTCAAGAAGCTTTTCACCTATGTTTTCTTCTACTTTAACAGTTCTAGATTTTATGTTTAAGTCTTTAAATCATGCTGAGGTGATTTTTGTGTATGGTGTAAGATAATGTTCCAATTTCATTATTTTGCAAGTGGATATCCAATTTTTCCAACACAATTTATTAAAGAGTCCATTATTTCCCCATTGTGTATTCTTGGCAACATTTTCAAAAATCACTTGACCATACAATGGTCTAAGTAAAATGGCAGAGTATGGGAACACTGAGATCACTTCCCCCCACTAACATATCAAAGCTACAACTACATTTAGAAAGACTCTCACTGAAATTGACCTGGAGTCCAGCAGGACAGCTCTCCTACAAGCAAGGCTATAAAGAAAGATCTACACAGAGTAGGGTATGAAGGGAGGTGAAGCAACCTGTTTGGGACCCATACCCTTTTGTGGGACATAGAAAAGGAGGGGGATATCACAGGGGATTTTCTCTGGAGAGCAAGGGTTTTGAGCTACATATTAGGCACTCCAGTGCTGGTGTCCAACACTGGGAAAATGAGCCATGTTAGCTGGTAAGAAAAGCAGTGGGATTCACTAGAAAGCTATAATAAATTGAGACTTTGCTCTTTGTTTTTAAGAAGCACACACACAGACTTGATTACCTCTAGTCAGTGTGGAGGCAACATACGTAAAATTGCTTGGGGTTCTAGCTGGCTTGCCAGCATAATCCCAAACCCACACTAGGATCCTGATCCAGCTCCTCTTGTTCCAGTGCTGCTCTTCACTAAGGTGAAAGGTGCTGTGACATTGGGAATGTGCACACTTGGGAGGGAACAAAGCCACTTAGACCCCAACTCTGCCTCTGCCCAGAGTGGAGGCAGCCATTGCCAGCATGGGAATCAGTGCACACAGTCAGGAGATAGCAAAACTAGATTCAGAGCAGAGAACACAATCATGGAGCCTGTGTCCCTAAACAAATTTGGGAGGGAATAAGGCCAGCTCAGTAGTGTGGCAACATGTCCTCTGGCCCCAGCACATCCTCTAAACAAAGCACATATAGGGGGTAAGGAAAGCACAATAAAATTGCCAACCCAAGCTACCAGACCCTGGCCATGACCCAAATCAAGGCAGAGAATGCCATCACATCATAGAGAAACCCAACTCCCTCAGGACTCCTGCTCCAGCCCTTTAGGACCAAATCCTGCCCTCAATAGGGTGGTGATGTCCATTGAGCATAGGAGAAGCCCCAGATTGTATGTGACTCTGGTTTTACCCCTGCAACTCCAGACCTTCTCCTACCAAAATGATGGCTTCCAACATACCCTGGGAAAACAAGGCCTGTGCTTACTTCAGGTCCAGCTCTCCATCAAAATCACTGATCATAAGCAGACTGTTTGGAAACACTGCCACAAAAGGATACCCTTTCAAGACTAGGATAGGTAACTGTTTCACTTAACTTCATACAGATATGAAAACTGAACAAAATGAGAAAACAGAGGAATATGTTTCAAATGAAAGAACAAGAAAAGCTCCTAGAAAAAAATGCCCTAATGAAACAGATAAATAATTTACCAAATAAAAATCCAAAGCAATAGTAATAAGGATGCTAACTGAACTTGGGAAAAGATGAGATGACATTTTTAACAAAGAACTAGAAAATATAAAAAGAAATAGTCAAAGGTGAAGAATACAATAACTGAAATAAAAATACACTATAACCAATAATAGCAGACTAGGTGATAAGAAGAATGCACAAGCATTCTAGAAGACAGAGTAATGGAAACCACCCAATAAGAACATCAAAAGGAAAAACAAATTTTAAAAAATTAGAATAGAATAAGAGTCCTCTGGGAAAACATAAGTCCACTAATATTTGCATAATAGGGATCCTAGAAGAAGAAGAAGAGAGAGAAAGTGTAGAAAATACCTTTGATGAAATTATGGCTGAACACTTTCTGAACATGAAGAAAGAAACAGGTATCCAGATATAGGAAGCACAGAGGGTCTCAAACAAAATAAACCCAAAGACTCCACACCAAGACTTACCATGATTAAAGTGGCCATAGTTAAAGAGAGAATTTTAAAGACAGGAAGAGAAAAAACAAAATCACATATTTAAAAAAAAATAAGGCTGTCAGCTGCTTTTTCAGCAGAAATATTACATAACAGAAGTAAATGGCTTGATATATTTAAAATGCTGAAAGGAAAAAAAAACTAAAATCTAGAATACTCTATCCAGCAAGGTTATCATTCAGAATTGAAGGAGAGATGAAGAGCTTCTCAGACAAGCAAAAATTAAAAGAGTCCATCACCACTAGACCAATCTTACAAGAAGTGTTAATGAGTCTTCTTTAAGTGAAAAAGAAAAGGCTACAATAAGAAATTAAAAAGTAATAGAATGGGGGAAAGCAAATATATAGTAAAGACTGTGGATTAATCACTTAAGTTAGCACAAAATTAAGAGAAAAATCATAAATCAACTATAACTTCAATAAAAAAATTAAGGGATAGACATGAAAAATATGTGTAAAATACATCCAAAAGATGGGGGGCAGGGAGTAAAAGATGTACAGATTTTAGAACGTATTTGAACTTAAATGACCACCAGTTTAAAACAAGTAGGTATAGTTATAGGTAAACATATATGAACTCTATGGTAAGCACAAATCAAAACCCTACAATACATAGATAAAAACTGAAGTGAAAGGATTACAAAAATACTACTAAAGAAAATCGTCAAGCCACAAAGAAAGAGACTAATAGAAGAATAAAGGAACAGAGAAGAACTATCAATAAAAAACATAGAAAACAAATAACAAAATGGCAATTAGTACATACTTATCAATAATCATTTTAAAGATTAATGTATTAAATGTTCCTATAAAAAAGACATAGGGAAGCTAATTGGGTTAATAAAGAAAAGACCCATCCATATACTGCCTACAAAGACATATTTAAGAGCCAAAGGTACAAACACAGACAGAAAGTGAGGTGATGGAGAAAGATATTTCATGCAAATGGAAATGACAAGACAGCTAGGTTAGCAAAACTCATATCAGACAAAGCAGACTTTTAAAAAAGTGTATAAAAAAGGCAAAGAAGGGAATTATAAATGGATCACTACAAGAGGATATAACATTCATACACATAATATGCTTCTAATATAGGAACACCTAAATATGTAAAGCAAATATTAAAAGACATAAAGGGAGAAATTGGTAAAAATACAGTAATAGCAGGGAACTTTGACACCCCACTTACATTAATGGACAGATCACCAGACAGAAAATCAACAGGAAAACAGTGGCCTTAAATGACACATTAGACCATGAACTTAATAGACATCTATAGGACATTTCATCCAAAAACAGTAGAATACATATTCTTTTCAAGTGCACATGGAACATTCTCCAGGGTAGATCACATGCTAGATCACAAAACAGTTCTCAACAAGTTTAAGAAGATAGAAATATATCAAGTATCTTTTCTGACCACAATGGTATGAAACTAGAAATGAATAACAGGAAGAAAAATGGTGAAGACACAAACATGTAAACTAAACAACATACAACTAAAATAACCAATAGGTCAATGAAAGAAACAAAGAGGAAACCAGAAAATACATTGCGACAAATGGAAGTGAAAACATAACTTTCTAAAATTTATAGGATGGAGCAAAAGAAGTTCTATGAGGGAGGTTTCTAGTGATACAGACTGATCTAAAGAAACAAGAAAAATCTCAAACAGCCTAACTTACTGTGCAAAGGAATTAGAAAAAGAGAAACAAACAAAGCCCAAAGTCAGAAGAAGGACGGAAACAATAAAGATCAGAGCAGAAATAAATTAGAGGACAAAAAAAAATAGAAAATATCAATGAAACCAAGATCTAGTTTCTTGAAAATATAAACAAATTTGATAAGCCTTTAGCCAGACTCATTAAGAAAAAAAGAGGACCCAATAAACAAAATAAGAAATAAAAGGGGAGAAATTACTACCTATATCACAGACAAAATCATAAGAGAATAATAAAAAACAGTTATATGTCAACAAATTGGATAACCTAGAAGAAATGAATAAATTCCTAGAAAACAATCTACGAAGAATGAATCAGAAAGAAATACATAATTTGAGCAGAATGATTACTAATATTGAAATTGAATCAATTCAATACTAGTAACCAAAAAATTCCAAGAGACATCCAGCACAAGAGAGCTTCACAGGGGAATTCTACAAAACATAAAAAGAGTTAATACCTATCCTTCTCAAACACTTCCAAACAATTGAAGAGGAGGAAAAACACCCAAATTCATTCTACAAGGCCACAATTACCTTAATACCAAAACTAGACAAAGACACTACAAAAATGAAAATTACAGGCCAAATCCCTGATGAATATAAGATGCAAAAATCTTCAACAAGATATTAGCAAACCAAATTCAACAATACACAAAAAGGCTCATGCACCATGATCAAGTAGGGTTTATTCCAGGGATGCAAGAATGATTAAACAACCACAAATTGAGAGAGAAGCAAGATGGCGGAGTAGAAGGATGCTTGTAGCTCACCCTCTCCCACAAACACACTAAAACTCACATCTACGGACCTACTCAGCCAACCAGAGCACTCCGACAGAACATCGCCCTCTTCAAAAGACAAAGATGCCAAAAATCTGGTAGGAGAAAAGGAAAAAAGAAAGAAGAAAAAGCAAAACAGTGCGGGACCAATCCAGCAGGGAGGGAGGAGCAAAGGAGGACTGGTGCTCATTCACTGGGTCTCCCCCTCTCCAACAGAGAGGCCAGCGGGAAGGAGGGGGAGCCTCCAAGGCACAGATCTGCCCTAAGCACCCCTTGACTGACAGAACTGAGTTAAATGGGCACAAAGGTTACCCACGACACCCAGCCTGAGACACGAGCTGGCAGCTGGGGCCTGGCCAGACTGCCTGAGCTGGGCGGAGGAATAGGGCAGCTGCACTGAGGCAGCCCTGAGAGACTGCAGGGTGCTGCATGCAGTGGATGGGAGGGGATATGAAGCAGAACAACCACGGCCCCCCATAAATTGTGAAAAAAGCAAATCAACATGGCTGGTGTGCCCTGGGGGGAGGGGCGCTGCAGCCCTTGTCTCCTCAGACCTGCACCGCCATTATTGGTGCTTCTGGCGAGAAGAGAGGTGGGGCACAGCCACAGCTGCCATCTCTTCCTGTGCACAGCGCCCGGGCGGGGGCAGGGCCGAGACCTGAATCTGCACCCAGGGGCTCCACAACCTCCTAGGCAGGACTGGGACTTGTTTACAGCCTGAGGCAGATGGGATCTTTCTGCCCTGGCACCTCAGAGAACTTGCTCCACCAAGACAAACAAGGAGCTGAGATTTGGCATGGAGCAGGGGCGGGGCCATTCAACAGTCTTCCCTGAGCCTGCCTTCAGGGTGCCGACCTGAGGTGGAGTGGGCAGCTGCACAGAGGAGCAGAGTGACTGGCGCCGGAAAAGGGCAGGAGGCCACCACCTTCCTGGCAGGAATGCAACACCTGACTGCAGTGCTGGGAGGGGGCGCAATCCGCCCACCTGCATCCCCCGAGCACAGCATCTGACTGCAGCATCGGGAGGGGGAGTGACCCGCCCACCCATCGGGTAAGAGCTCAGCTACTTACCCAGTGTTGTGAGGGGGTGCAATTGGCTAGCCGACAGCCACTGGGAGCAGCACAGATGAGGGCGCCAAGAGAGGGCCTCTGGAAACAGCAAGCTGAGTTTGCAAAACAGGGCAAAGACACAAAGACCTCCTGATAAAATCATTAAGAGCACACTGTCTCCAGGAGAACTAGATAACTGATACTTCTTAAGCCACAGTGCCAGAGAGATATGAGCAAAATGAAAAAGCAGAGGAACCACTCCCAATTAAAAGATCAAGAGAAATTCCCTGAAAGCACAATCAAGGAAATAGACATTGATGGCCTACTGGATCAAGATTTCAAAGAAGACTGAGCAAAGTACTGAAGGAACTAAAATAAATAGTGTTTAAAGATATAAAATAGTCAAAAATGAAATAAATGCTACAAAGAAGAACCAAGTAGAACTAGTAAACTCATTTGTTGAGATGAGAGCTGACCTACAGGCTGTACAAAGCAGGCTAGATAATGCAGAGGAACGAATAAGTGAACTAGAAGACAAGACAACAGAAAGCTCCCAATCAGAACAGCTGAGAGAAAAACAAATAAAAAACAATGAAAACAATATAAGGGACCTATTGGATAATATAAAGCATGCCAATCTATGCATAATAGGAGTTTCCAGAAGGGGAAGAAAGAACACAGGGGATTGAAAAGGTATTTGAAGAAATCATGACTGAAAACTTCCCAAACCTAAAGAAAGAATCAGATATCCAAGTACAGGAGGCTCAGAGGGTCCCAAACAGGAAGAACCCAAACAGACCACACCAAGACATATCATAATCAAGATGGCCAGAGTCAAGGATAAAGAAATGATCCTAAAGGCAGCAAGAGAAATACAAAGAGCGAGTTACAAGGGAACCCTCATAAGGCTCTCAGCTGATTTCTCTACACTACAGGCCAGAAGGAAGTGGCAAAATATATTCAAAGTCCTGAATGAAAAAAAGATGCAGCCTAGGATACTCTATCCAGCAAGGCTATCCTTTACAATAGAAGGAGAGATAAAGAACTTCACAGACAAGGAAAAACTAGAAGAGTTTAGCAACACTAAACCCATGCTAAAAGAAATATTGACAGGTCTACTCTATATAGAAAAGAAGCAGGATGCTACAAAAGTGAGAAACTTATAACTGGAAAGGAGATAACTGCCACGAATTACAAAAAGAATAAACACAAAATTGTAAAAGAAGACATATAAATCATTAAGAGTGGGAGAGGGAAGCAAGGAAAGCCACTGTGGAAAACAGTATGGAGATTCCTCAAAAGACTAGGAATAGACTTACCATATGACCCAGGAATCCCACTCTGGGTATATATCCAGAAGGAACCCTATTTCAAAATGACACCTGCACCCGTGTTCATAGCAGCACTATTTGCAATAGCCAAGACATGGAAGCAGCCTAAATGTCCATCAACAGATGACTGGATAAAGAAGTGGTGGTATATTTATATGATGGAATACTATTCAGCCACAAAAATGACAACATAACGCCATGGAGCAACATGGATGTTCCTGGAGAATGTCATTCAAAGTTAAGTAAGCCAGAAAGAGAAAGAAAAAATACTGTGTGAGACCGCTTATATGAGAAATCTAAAAACAAACAAACAAACAAACAAAACATAAACACAAAACAGAAACAGACTCATAGACATAGAATACAAACTTGTGGTTGTCGGGGGGTGGGGGTGAGAAGGGAGAGACTGGGATTTTAAAATGCAGAATCGATAAAAAAGATTATACTGTATAGCACAGGGAAAAATATACAAGATCTTGTGGTAGCTCATAGCAAAAACAAGTGACAATGAATAAATACATGTTCATGTATGACTGAAAAATTGTGCTCTACACTAGAATTTGACACAACACTGTAAAATAACTATTACTCAATAAAAAATGTAAAAAAAAATGAAAATCCAAACTTTCAAAAAAAAAACCCCACAAATCAATTAGTGTGATATACAACATTAACGTAACAAAAGATAAGTTACATGACCATTTCAATAGGTGCAGAAAAAGCATTTGACAACTTTTATGATTAAAAACTCTCAACAAAGTTTGTATAGGTGGAACATATCTCAATATAATAAATGCCATTTATGATAAGCCCACAGCTAACAGCATACTGAATGGTGAAAAACTGAAAGCTTTTCTGCAAAAATAGGAACAAGAAAAGGATGCTCACTATTGCCACTTGTATTTACATTGTGTTGGATGTCTGAGTGACAGAAGTCAGACAAGTAATAGAAATAGAAGGCATGCACATAGGAAGAGAAGTAAAACAATCACTATTTACAGATGACATGATACTATATAGAGAAAATCCTACTAAAGACTCCACCAAAAACAAACTATTATAACTAATAAATAAATTCAGTAAAGTTGCAGGACACAAGATCAACATCCAGAAATTTATTGCTTTTCTATACACTAATAGTGACTATCAGAAAGAGAAAGCAAGAAAACAATCCCATTTACAATAGCATCAATTCCATTTACAATAGCATCATTAAACTTAATGAAGAAGTGAAAGAGCTATATTCTCAAACTACTGATGAAGAAAATTGAAGATGGTACAAAGAAATGTAAAGATATCCTATGTTCATGCATTGGAAGAATGAATATTGTTAAAATGTCCATACTACCCAAAGCAATCAACTGATTTATTGGAATTCCTATCAAAATACTAGTGACATTTTTCATAGTACTAGAACAAATAATACTAAAATTCACATGGAACCACAAATGATCCCATATTGTAAAAGCAATCTGGAGAAAACAGATCAAATTTGGAGGTATCACACTTCCTGACATTAGATTATACTACAAAGCTACAGTAATGAAAGCAGCATGACACTAGCACAGAAACAGACACATAGATCAATGGAACAGAATTGAGAGCCCAGAAATAAACCCACACACATATGGTTAATCCATAAGTGACATAGGAAGGAGAATATGCAATGGAGAAATGACAGTCTCCCAATAAGTGGGTTTGGGAAAACTGGGCAGCTACATATAAAAGAATAAAATTAGAACATTTCCTCATACAATATATAAAAATAAATTCCAAATGGATTAAATATCTGAATGTAAGACTAAAAACCATAAAACTCCTAGAAAGAAACATAGGTATTACACTCCTTGACATAGGTCTTAGCATTAACTTGGGGGGGTCTGTTCCTCAGGCAAGAGGGGGGAATCAAAAATAAACAATGGGACCTAATTAAAAGCTTTTACATAGCAAAGGAAACCATTAACAAAATGGAATGACAACCTACTGAATAAGGGAAGATATTTGCCAATGATATGTCTTATAAGAGGTTTAATATTCAAGATATATAAAGAACTCATACAATTCAATTTAAAATTAAAAAATGATTGGAGACCTGAATGGATATTTTTTCCAAAGAAGATATACAGGCCCATGAAAAGATGCTCAACATCACTAATAATCAGGGAAATGCAAATCAAAACTATAATGAGATATCACCTCACACCTGTCAGGATGGCCAGTGTCAAAAAGACAACAAGTAATAAATGTTGGTGAGGATGTGGAGAAAAGGGAACCCTAGTAGTCTGTTGGTGGGAATTTAAATTGGTAAAGCCTCTGTGGAAAATAGTATGAGGGTTCCTCAAGCAATTAGAAATAGAATTAGCATATGATTCAGCAATTCCACTCCTGGGTAAATGTCAAAAAACCCACTAATTATAAAAGATACATGCACCCCTAAGTTCATAACAGCATTGTTTACAATAGCCAAGATATGTAAGTAACCCAAGTGTCCATCAACAGATGAATGGATAAAGAAGATTCAGTGTGTATATATATATATATACTGAAATCTGAATTCTTATGCACTGTTGATGTGAATGTAAATGGTATTGCCATTGTGAAAAACAGTATGGCAGTTACTCAAAAATTAAAAATACAATGACCATATGATCCAGGAATTCCACTTCTGGGTATACACCCAAAAGAATTAAAAGCAAGGTCTCGAAGAGATATTTCTATACCCATAGCAGCATTATTCAAAATAGGTGAAAACAAGGAAGCAACTCAAGTTCTCTGAAGAATGAATGGATAAGCAAAATGTGGTTGTGCATACAATGGAGCATTATTCAGCCTTAAAATGAGGGCAATTCTGCAATATCCTACAATGTGGATGTACATTGAGGGCATTATGTTAAGTGAAATATGCCAGTCACAGAAAGACAAATACTGTATGATTCCACTTTTCTGAATATGATTCCACTTTTATGATGTACTTCAAGTAGTTAAAATCAAGACAGAATGTATAATGGTGGTTACCAAGGGATAGGAAAAAGGAAAATGATGAATGATTGTTTAATGGGTATAGAATATCATTTTACAAGATAACAAGGGTTATCAGGATAGATGGTGACGATGGTTGCACAACAATGTGAATGATATATTTAATACCACTGAATTGTGCACTTAAAAATACTTAAGATGGAAACTTTTATGTTAAGTGTATTTTACCAAAGTAAAAAAATTAAATCAGTTGCATGTCTATACACTAACGACAAATTGTCTGAAAAAATATTCAGAAGACAATTCTATTTACAATAATATGAGGATAAGTAAAATACTTAGGAATAAACTTAAAGAGATAAAAGACTTATACACATAAAACTATTTAAAAATTAAGAATTTTGAAGACACAAATAAATGGAATTATATTCCATGTTTATGGATTAAAACATTAATATTATTTAAATGTACATAATCTCCAAAGAGATCTACAGATTCAATCTTATCCCCCTAGAAATACCAATGGCATTTTTTACAGAAATAGGAAAAAGAATGCTAAAATTCACGTAAAACTACAAAAGACCCTGAATAGCCAAAGCAATTTGGAGAAAAAGGAACAAAGCTGGAGGCACCAATCAAGACATCTTGAGTTAAACTATATTACAAAACCATACTAATTATGGTACTGACATTAGACAAACATATAAACTAATGAAACAAAATAGAGAGTCCAGAAATTACTCCACACATATATGGTCAAATGGGTTTTTTTTTTAAGAATGATGAGACAGACTTTATTAAAGGAAAGCTACTACAATGAGATCTTTGTAGTAGGGGTAATAAATTGAGCTCAAATCTGAAAAAAACAAGGTTAAACAAGGAAAAGTGAACTTTTTTCTCCTGAGAGTCTTTATTTCTCCGTTATTTTATTTAATTTGTAATTATGGTAAGGAAAGCAACATAAAGTTTACCTTCTTGATCATTTTAAAGTGAATAGTTCAGCAGTATTAAACATATTCACATTATTGTTCAACAGATCTTTAGAACGTCTTCATCTTGCAAAGCTGAAACTCAATAGCCCTTAAAAAACAACTCCCCATTCCTTCTTCCTTCATACCCCTTGTAAACACCATTGTGCTTTCTGAATTTGCCTACTTTAGTTATTTCATTTAAGTAGAATCATATAATATTTGACTTTTTGTGACTGGCTTATCTCACTTAGCATAATGTCCTCAAGGTTCATTCATGTTATAGTATGTGACAGAATTTTCTTCCTTTTAAAAAAGGTGTAATAATATTGCACTGTATGTATATACCACATTTTCTTTATCCATTTATCTACTGATGAACATTAGGGTTGCTTCTACCTTTTGGCTATTATGAATAATGCTTCAATAAACATGGGTGTGGAAATACCTCTTGGAGATCCTGCTTTCAGTTCTTCTGGATATATACCCAGAAGTGGGATTGCTGAATAATATGGTAATTTCATTTTTAACTTTTTGAGGAACTGTCATACTGTTTTCCACAGTGGCTGTACCATTTCACACACCAACAGTGCATAAGAGTTCTAATTTCTCCACATCCTCACAAACATTTGTTATTTTCTTTGTTGTTCTCCTTTTTTTTTTAATATAATAGTCAACCTAATGAATGTGAAGTGATATCTCATTTTGGTTTTGAGTTTCACTTCTCCAATTTTCAGTGATGTTGAGCATCTCTTCATAGGCTTGTTGGCTACTTGGAGAGATGGCTATTCAAGTTCTTGTCCATTTTTAAATTGGTTGGTTTGTTTGGTTTTTATTTGTTGAGTTTTAGGAATTTTCTATATATTCTGGATATTAATCCCTTATTTTATATATATATATATATAATATTTGCAAATCATATATATATATATGATTTGCAAATATTTTCTCCCATTCTCTTTACTCTGTTGATAGTGTCTTTAGATGCTCAATTTTAAAAAATGTTTATGACATCCAATTTATCTATCATTATTTTGTTACTTCTGCCTTTGGTGTCATAACCAAGAAATAATTGCCAAAATCAATGTTATGAGGCTTTTGTCCTATGTTTTGTTCTAAGAGTTTATTATTTTAGGTCTTACATTTATATCCTTGATCCATCTTTTTGTTTTATTTTGTATTGTTTGGGGGGGAGGAAGGTAATTTGGTTGATTGATTGATTGATTGATTGATTGAAGAGGTACTGGAGATTGAACCCAGGACCTCATGCATGCTAAGCATGTGCTCTACCACTTGAGCTATACCCTTCCCCTTATCGTTTATCTATCTTGAGTTATTTTTTGTATATGGTGTTAGGTAAGGGTCTAACTGAATTCTTTTGTTTGTGGATATCCAGTTTTACCAGAACCATTTGTTGAAAAGACTGTTCTTTCCCCATTGAATAGTTTTGGCACCCTTGTCAAAAATTATTTGACCATATATGCAAAGGTTTATTTATGGGTTCTATATTCTGTTCCATTGTTCTATATGTCTGTATCCCAATACCACACTGTTATGATCACTGTATAGCTTTATAGTAAGTTTTAAAATCAGGAACATGAGTAGTGTGGTTTTAGTCTTTTTCAAGATTGTTTTGTCTATTCTGGGTCCCTAGAGATTTCATATAAATTTTAAAATGAGTTTTTTTATTTCTGCAAAAAATCATTAAGATTTTCATAGGGAATGCATTGAATCTTTAGATTGCTTTAGGTAATGTTGACATTTTAATAATATTAAATCTTGCAATCCACAAACATGGAATGTCTTTCCATTTATTTAGATCTTTTAAAATTTATTTCAGTAATGTTTTGTAGTTTTAATTGTATGAGACTTTCACTTTCTTAGTTAATTCCTAAATAGTTCACTCTTTCTGATGCTATTGTAAAAGGAATTGTTTGTGTAATTTCCTTTTCAGATCATTCATTGTTTGTGTGTAGAAATGCAAATGATATTTTGTGCATTGATTCTGTATCCTGATTTTTTAAAAATCATTTATAGTTCTAATAGATTCTCACAGAATCTTTAGGGTTTTCTATATATAAGATCATGTTCAATTACCAGCACTGAAATTGAATCAGTAATTTTAAAACTCCCAATAAGCAAAAGTCCAGGACCAGATGGCTTCACAAGGGAATTCTACCAAACATTTAGACAAGAGTTAATGCCCATCCTTCTGAAACTATTCAAAAAATTGCAGAGAAAGGAACACTTCTGAACTCATTCTATGAAGCCACCAGCACCCTGATACCAAAATTACACAAAGATATCACACAAAAAAGAAAATTACAGGCCAATATCACTTATGAGTATACATGCAAAAATCTTCAACAAAATACTAGCAAATCAACTCCAATAATACATTAAAAGGACTATAAACCATGTTCAAGTGGGATTTATCCCAGAGATGCAAGGATTTTTCAATATCCACAAATCAATCAATGTGATACACCACGTTAACAAATTGAAGAATAAAAATCATACAATCATCTCAATAGATGTAGGTAAAGCTTAGATAAAATTCAACATCCATTTATGATAAAAACTTTCCAGAAAGTGGGCACAGAGGGAGCATACTTAACATCATAAAGCCCATATATGACAAACCCATAGCTAACACCATACTTAATGGTGAAAAGCTGAAAGCATTTCCTCTAAGACTGAGAACAAGACAGGGATGCTTACTCATGTCACTTTTGTTAAAATAGTTTTGGAAGTCCTAGCCACAGCAATCAGAGAAGAAAAGGAAATAAAATGAATCCAAATTGGAAAAGATGGAGTAAAACTGTCACTGTTTTCAGATCACATGGTAATATGCATAGAAAAACCTAAAGAGGCTACCAGAAAACTACTAGAGCTTATTAATGAATTCAGTAAAGTTGCAGGATACAAAATTAATATATAGAAATCAGTTGCATTTCTATACGCTAACAATGATATAGCAGGAAAAGAAATTAAGGAAACAATATCATTTACCATTGCATCAAAAAAATAAAACACCTAGGAATAAACCTACCTAAGGAGGCAAAGAACCTGTATTCCAAAAACTGTAAGACACTGATGAAAGAAATTGAAGACAACACAAACAGATGGAAAGATATATCATGTTTTGGATTGGAAAAAGCAATATTGTTAAAATGGCCATACTACCCAAGGCAATACACAAATTCAGTTCAATCCTTATCAGATTACCAATGACATTTTTCATAGAACTGGAACAAAAAAATTTTAAAATTTGTATGAAGACAAAAATGACCCTGAATAGTCAAAACAATCTTGAGAAAGAACAGAGCTGGAGGACTCATGCTTCCTGACATCAGACTATATTACAAAGCTATTGTAATCAAAACAGTATGGTACTGGCACAAAAACAGATACATAGATCAATGAAACAGGATAGAAAGTCCAGAAATAAACCCATGTGCTTATGATCAAATAATCTATGACAAAGGAGGCAAGAATATACAATGGAGAAAAGACAGTCTCTTCAATAAGTGGTTCTAGGAAAACTGGACAGCTACATGTAAAAGATGGAAATTAGAACACTCTCTAAAACTATACACAAAAATAAACTCAAAATGGATTAATGACCTACATGTAAGACCAGATACTCTAAAAATCCTAGAGGAAAACATAGGCAGTACTTTCTTCTACATAAATTGAAGCAATATTTTTTTCTAATCAGCTCTTAGAGTAATGGAAATAAAAGCAAAATAAACAAATAGGACCTAATTAAACTTAAAAGCTTTTGCACATCAAAGGAAACCATAAACAAAATGAAAAGATAACCTACAGAGTGGGAGAAAACATTTGCAAACCATATGACTGACAAGGGACTAGTTCCCAAAATATACAAACATCTCATACAGCTTAATATAGAAAAAGAAAAAAAAAACAGGCAATCTAATGTTTTTCAGAAATAGTCAGAAGACCTCACTAGACATTTCTCCAAAGAAGACATCCAGATGGCCAAAAGACATATGAAAAGATGCTCAATATCACTAATTATTAGAGAAATGCAAGTCAAAACAACAATGAGATACCACCTCACACCAGTCAAAATGGTCATCATTTTAAAAACATCTACAAATAATAAATGCTGGAGAGGGTGTGGAGAAAAAAGAACCCTCTTACATTGTTGGAAATGTAAATTGGTGCAGCCACTATGGAAAACAATGTGGAGGTTCCTTTAAAAACTAAAAATAAACTTACCTATGATTCAGCAATCCCACTCCTGGGCATATATTCACAGGGAACTCTAAGTTGAAAAGATACATGCACCCTAATGTTCATAGCAGCACTATTTAAAATAGCCAAAAACAGAAACAATATAAATGTCCATCAACAGATGACTGGATAAAGAAGAAGTGGTATACATACATACAATGGAATATTACTCAGCCATAAAAAAGAATAAAATAATGTCATCTGCAGCAATATGGATGGACCTAGAGATCATTATATTAAATGGAGTTAGACAAAGACAAATATCATATGATATTTATATGTGGAATCTAAAAAAATATGATACAAATTCTATTTACAAACCAAAAACAGACTCACAGACATAGAAACAAACTATGGTTACCAAAGAGGAAATGGCCAGGGGAGGGATAAATGAGGAGTTTGGGATTAACAGACATACATTACTATATATAAAATAAATAAACAGCAAGGACCTATTGTATAACACAGGGAACTAAATTCAATTTCTTATAATAATATAGAAAAGAATCTGAAGAAAAATATATATATATATGCATATATATAACTGAATTGCTTTGCTGTATACCTGGAACTAACATTGTAAATCAACTACATTCAATAAAACATAAAATTTTAAAAAGATCATGTAATCTACAAAAAAAAAAGGTAATTTTACTTCTTCCTTTCCAGTTTGGATCCCTTTTATTTCTTTTTCTTGCCTAATTGCTCAGGCTAGAACTTCTAGTACTATATTGCATACAAGTGGTGAAAGCAAGCACCTATGCCTTGTTCCTGATCTCAGAGGATATGCTTTCAGTCTTTCATCATTAAGTATGATTTTTCCTGTTGATTTTTCACACATGGCTTTTATTATGTTGAGATTGCAAATGCTCTTTCTGTATCTATTAAATATGCAGATCATTCTATCCAACAGCATTAGAATACACATCCCTCTCAAGTGCACACAGAACACTCTCCAGATAGATATGTTAGATGACAAAGAGAGTCTAAACAAATTCAAAATAATAGAAACTATGTCAATATCTTTTCCCATGACAATGGTATAAAACTAGAAATTAATAACGGGAAGAAAATTGGAAAATTCACAAATACACAGAAACTAAACGCAGTGTTAAAGAAGAAATCAAAATGCAAATCAAAAAAGTCTTGATCATTGATTTTAAAATGATATTTTAAAGGCTCATTTTGTGTCCTGGAGGTTCATACATACGAATGTAGGATCCTGTGTTGCCATCTTCTAGGTTTAGAAAGTTGAACTTGGAACCCTCTTGGAAATTACTCACCTCTTGTGAACCATTTGTTCTTTTTTAGTTTCTTTCTTCATTAATACAATAAGAGTTAGACTAGATCAAGGGTTCCTGCTTTTTTGGAGTAGGAGGCCTGTTTATGAATGCAAAATATATGGATGCATCTCTAGTTGATTTTGGTATTCATTTTTGAGAGAATATAATGAACAAAACTTCCTAGGAGGTTCATTCTTTTAAATGAATTAACATTTTATCAATCAAAAATAATCTTGAAACAAACAAAAAAGGAATCGCAACATACCGAAAATACAGGATGCATAAAAAACTATTGTAATAATGAAGTTTATAGTGAAAAATGCCTACATTAGGAAAAAAGAAAGATCACAAATAAAAAACCTAACTTTATACATCAAAGAACTAGAAAAAAGAACAAATTAAGCCCAGAATTAGCAGAAGAAAGGAAATAAATATTTGAGCATATATAATTAAATTAATAATAGGAAAACAATAACAAGATTAACAAAACTGAATTGGTTCTTTAAAAAAGGAAAACAAAATGGCAACCTTTAGCTAAACTAATCAAGAAAAGATGGAGAGGACTCAAATAAAACTATAAATTAAAAAGGACACATTACAACTAAAACAACAGAAATACAAAGGATAAAAGAGAATACTATAAACAATTATACACCAGAAGATTGAACAACCTAGAAGAAACTGATAAATTCCCAGAAACATATAGCCATCAATACTAAATCATGAAGAAACACAAAATCTAAACAGACCAATAATGAGTAACCAGATTGAATCAGTAAACAAAAACATCTCAGAACCAGATGGTTTCACTGATGAATTCCACCAAACATTTAAGGAAGTGTTAATAGTAATCCTTTTCAAACTATTCCCCTCAAAAAAATGAAGGGGGGAGAACAATTACTAACTCATTTTATAAGTCCAGCATCACCTTTATACCAAAGTTAGATAAGGATACTAAAAAAACTATACGCTATTATCCCTGATGAAAATAGATGCAAAAAGTCTCAACAGAATAATAACAAATAGAATTTAACAGTATGTTAAAAGATCATACACATAATCAACTGCAATGCAAGGGTGGTTCAACACACACAAGTCAATAAGTGCAATACACCACATTAAAAAAATGAAGGATAAAAACCATACAATCATCTCAATAGATGCAGAAAAAGCATTTAACAAAAAATAACATCTTTCATTATTAAAAACTCTCAACATATTGGATATAGAAGGAACCTACCTCAACATAATAAAGGCCATATATGACAAGCCCACAGTTGACATCATACTCATAGGTGAAAGGTTAAAAGCTGTTTCTCTAAGATCAGGGATGAGATTACGGTGCCCACGTTTACTACTACTATACAAGAGAGTACTGGGATTCAGAGACAGAACAATAAAGCAAGAAAAAGAATTAAAAGACATCCAAATACAAAATGAGGAAGTAAAATTGTTTCTGTTTGCAGAAGACATAATCTTATACATAATATGTACAGTGTACCTTTTTTCATAGAAAATAATAAAGAAGCCACAAAAAACTATTAGAACTAATGAGTGCATTCAGTAAAGTTGCAGGATACAAAATCAACATACAAAACACAGACATACTTCTATACACTAAAAACAAACTATCTGAAAAAGAAATAAAGAAAAATATCCCATTTCCAATAGCATCAAAAACAATAAAATATTTAGGAATAAATTTATCCAAGGCAGTGAAAGATCTGTACAACAAAAACTATGACATTGTTGAAAAATTGAATAACACACAAATAATAGGAAAGATAATCTGTTTCATAGAGTGAAAATTGATACTGTTAGAATGTTCACAGCATCCAAGTCCATCTACAAGATCAACACAATCCTTATCAAAATTCCAATGGCATTTCTCCAAGAAATAGAAAAAAAAAGATAAATTCTGTATGGAACCACAGAAGGCCTCAAAACAGCTAAAGCAATCCTGAAACAAAAAGAACAAAACTGGAGGCATTATACTTCTGGATTTCAAACTTTTATAAATCTATAGTAATCAAAATTGTATAGTATAGGCAAGAAAATAGCTATAGAGACCAATGGAAAAGAACTGAGACCCCAGATATAAACCCATGAATATACAATCAACATATTTGACAAGGAAGCCAATACGACTCACAAAGAAAGAATAATCTCTTCAATAGTGATGGGAAAACTGGATATTCAAATGCAAAAGAATTAAATTGGTCCCTATCTTACACCACTCACAAAAACTAACTCAAAATGGATTAAATATTTAAATGTAAGACCTAAACCCATAAAACTCCTAGAAAAAGTCAAGGAAAAAGCTCCTTGACATTAAGTTTGGCAATTACTTGTTAGATATGACAACAGACGCAAAAACAACCAAAGCAAAAATAGGCCAAGTGGAACTACATCAAACTAAAAGGCTTCTATACAGAGAAATAAACAATCAACAAGGTGAAAAGTCAACCCAAAGAATGAAAAAACATATTTGTAAACCATATATTAGATAAGGAGTTATGTTCAAAATGTATAAAGAACTCATAAAACTCAATAGGAAAATGGGCAGAGGTACTAAAGGGACATTTTTCCAAAGAAGACATAGGAATGGCCATATAAATGGCTAAGAGATAAATGAAAAGGTGTTCAGCATCTCTAATCATCAATTAAATGCAAATCAAAACCACAATGAGATAACATCTCACACCTGTTAGGGTGGCTATTCTCAAAAAGACAGGTGATAACAAGTATTGGAGAGGATGAGGAGAAGAAATTCTTGTGTACTATTGGAGGTACAACTATTACGGTAAACAGTAATGTAGGTCTTCAAAATTTAAAAATAGATCTGCCATGTGATTCAGCAATTCCACTTTTGGTTTTACATCCAAAGGAAATAAAATCATGATCTCAAAGAGTTATTACCCCATGTTCATTGCAGTGCTATTTGCAATAACCAACACATAGATACAATCTAATTGTCCACTGATGGATAAATGGATAAAGAAATATGTAGTATATATACACAATGGAATATTATTCAGCCATAAAATGAAGGAAATCTGCTATTTGCAAAAACATAGATGAATCTGGTGGGTATTATGCTAAGTGAAATAAGCTAGACAGAGAAAGATTAATACTGTGTGGTACCACTTAGGTGTGAAATCTAAAAAACAAAAAAAGCCAATTTCATAGAAACAGAGAAAAGAATGATGGTTGCCAGGGCCCGGGGTGAAGGGAAAATAGAATAATGCAGGTCAAAGGGTGCATATTATTAGTTGTAATAAGAATAAGTTTTGGGGATCTAATGTACAGCATTGTAACTATAGTTAATAATATGGTAATGTATACTTGAAAGTTGATTATTTTAAGCATTCTCACCATACACACACTAAAAAAGTTAACTATGTTAACTACATGGGGTGACATGTGTAATTATCTTGAACTTGGTAATCACTCTACAATGTATATGTATGTCAAGTTATCACATTGTACATTTTAAATATATGGAATTATATTTGTCAAGTATTCCTCAATAAAGTTAATAGAAACAAAGTAGGCAGAAGAAAATAAATGATAACTATTAGAGCAGAAATCAAGGAAATTGAAAACAAGAAAACAATAAAGAAAATCAATGAAACCAAAAACTAGTTCTTTGAAATCAATAAAATCAAACAGCCTCCAGCTAGGCTGACAAAGAAAAAAAGAGAGAGAACACAAATTATTAACATCAAAAATGACAGAGGGGACATAACCTTAGGTCCCATGGATATTAAAAGACAACAAAGAAATATTATGAACAACTCCATGCCCACAAATTTAGTAACCTAGAATAAATGGAACAATTTCTTGAAAGACACAAGCTGCCAATAAGTGGAATAATTTCTTGAAAGACACAATCTACCAAACTCACGTAAGAAATAGACAATCTGAATAGGCCTATATCTATTAAAGAAATTGAATCAATAATTAATAACCTTCCAAAACAGAAAGCACCAGGCCTAGATGGGTTCACTGATGAATTCTACCAAACATTTAAGGGAAAAATTATACCAATTCTTTGCAATCTCTTCCATAAGACAGAAGCAGAGGCAATACTTCCTAACTCATTCTATGTGACCAGCATTACCCTAAAATCAACAACAGACAGACATTACAAGAAAAGAAAACTATACATCAATATCTCTCATGAACATAGATGCAAAATTTTCAACAAAATATTAGCAAATTGAATACAACAATGCATATAAAGAATTATAAACCATGACCAAATGAGATTTATTCCAAGCATTCAAGAATGGTTCAATATTGGAAAATCAATTACTGTAATTCATAAACAGATTGAAGAAGGAAAATCATATAAATAGGTGCAGAAATACATAATCATATAAATGGGTGCAGAAAAAGCATCTGATGGCCAATAGACACATGAAAAAATGCTCAATATTGCTAATTATTCAGAGAAATGCAAATCAAAACTACAGTGAGGTATAACCTCACACTGGTCAGAATGGCCATCATTCAAAAGTCCACAAATGATAAATGCTGGAGAGGTCATGGAGAAAAGAGAATCCTCCTACACTATTGGTGGGAATGTAGTTTGATGCAGACATTATGGAAACAATATGGAGATTCCTTAAACAGCTAAAAATAGATTTATTGTATGATCCAGCAATCTCATTGCTGGGCATATATTCAAAGGGAAATATAATTCAGAAATATACATGCACCCCAATGTTCATAGCAGCAGTATTTACAATAGCCAGGACACGGAAGCAACCTAAATGTCCATCTACAGATGGCTGGATAAAGAAGTTGTGGTATATTTATGCAATGGAATATTACTCAACCATAAAAAGAATAAAATGCCATTTGCAGCAACATGGATGGACCTGGAGATCATCATTCTAAGTGAAGTAAGCCAGAAAGAGAAAAATACCATATGATACCACTCATATGTGGAATCTAAAAAAAATGATAAAATTGAACTTATTTACAAAACAGAAACAGACTCGCAGACATAGAAAACAAACTTATGGTTACCAGGGGGAAGAGGGTTGGGAAGGATAAATTGGGAGTTCTAGATTTGCAGATACTAACTACTATATATAAAATAGATAAACAGCAAGTTCATACTGTATAGCACAAGGAACTATATACAATATCTTGTAGTAACCTATAATGAAAATTAAAAAGAATATGAAAAGGAATATATGTATGTATATGTATGACTCAAACATTATGTTGTATACCAGAAATTGACACAACATTGTACACTGTTTGTACTTTAATTTAAAAAAAGAAAAAGTATTTTAGAAAATTCAATACCCATTCATGAAAAAAAAAAAACTCTCAGCAAACCAGGAATAGAGGGGAACATCCTCAAATTGATAAAAAAAAAATCTACAAAACCATACAGCTAACATCATACTTAATTGTGAGAAACTAGTAGCTTTCCCATTAGGATCCAGAATAAGGCATGGATGTACCCTTCCACAACTGGTTTTCAATATCATACTGTAAGTCCTAGCTAATGCAGTAAGACTTGTAAAGGGCAAAAAAGAAGCATACAAATTGGGAAAAAAGAAAATTTTTTGCAGATGAAATGGTACTATATGTAGAAAATATGAAATAATAATAATAAGTAAACATAGCAAAATTGCAGGATACAAGATTAATATAAAAAGTCAATCACTGTTGTATACACCAGCAGTAAACGAGTAGAATGTGAAATTTTAAAATGCATTAACATTTACATTATCATCCAAAAAAATTAAATCCTCAGGTATAAATCTAATATAGTATGTATAAAATCTCTAAGAGGACAACTACAGAATTCTGATGAAATCTATCAAAGAAGAACTAAATTAATGGAGATGTATTCCATACTCATGTATAGGAAGACTCAATACAGTCAACATGTCACTTTCTCAACTTGATCTATAGATTCAAAAATATCCCAAAATCCCAGCAAGTTATTTTGTGGGTATCAACAAACTGCTTCTAAAGTTTGTATGGAGAGAAAAAAGATCCTCAATAGCCAACACAATATTGAAGGAAAACGTTGGAGGACTGACACCGCTTGACTTAAATACTTACTATCAAGTGAGCCTTCCCCGCAAGCGAATGTGGCAGCGCCTCTGTCTAGCTTTTTTTTAATTCCCCTCCTCCCCATTTCCCTTTCCTTTTTCCTCCTTCCGCTCCCTTTCACCATTTCTCCTCGGAGGAGCTTCCCCCGGGCAGAGGCAGAACTGGTCTCCCCCTCCACCTCTCCCGGCCCCCGCCGCTCTATAGTGACAGGGAACCCCCTTCCAACCCCGGCACAAGTGGTGGCGGCTTCTGGTCCCAGGCGTCATGGAACTAATTCGCTGACCAACCCACCGGCTGCAGCCGTGCATCAAGCACCAGCGCCCGCGCCATCGTCCTCCAGCACGGCCTCCATCTTCTCCCTCCTCATTCTGCCCGCCCGCATGCTGCGCACCCCGCCGCCCCCAAGCGCTGGAGAAAATGAGCCGGTAATGAGCCCCTGGATGACTCCACGTCACCCTAGTGAGGGCTACAGTACCGCTGGGGAGGAGGAGGAGGAGGAGGAGGAGGAGAAGGTGGCTACATGGAACTGGGTGGCAGGCAGTTCCAAAGGATATCATTAAGTTTCCAGGGCCTTTGGAAAACCAGAGATTGCCTTTCCTGTTGGAAAGGAAAGGCAATCTCTAGGGAAGCCTAGATGCGGAAGGTGAATGCCAAAAATGCCTACAAATCGGCAGAATATGAAAGTCTCAAGTTGCTCTACATCCTTGTCAACCCTTGGTATTGTCTGTCTTTTTCATTTTAAATGTTTCTCTTCCCAAAAGAGATAAAGTGATTCAGTGGCTGGCCAAACTCAAGGACAAATTCAATCTTTACCCAGAAACATTTACGCTGGCTAGTTTTTTTTTGACAAGTTCTTAGCTACTGTAAAGGCCCACCCAAAATACTTGAGTTGTATTGCATCAGCTGTTTTTCCCTAGCTGCCAAAACTGTTGGGGAGGAAAGAATTCCAGTACTGAAGGTGCTGACAAGGGATAGTTTCTGTGGCTGTTCTTCATCTGAAATTCTGAGGATGGAGAGAATTATTCTGGACAAGCTGAATTAGGATCTTCACACAGCCACACCATTGAATTTTCTTCACATTGTAAATATACCTGAAGTCTTTTAGTTTCTTATTTGAATTTGTAGTCCTATTTCAGTAACTTGAAAAGTAGATTGCCCACTCATTTGTTTTGTTCTGAACTGTAGGAAAAGGAAAATTATTGCAATTAGCCAAGGAAAAGTTAGAAACTAGGATGTATATCAAATCACTGGAGCTAAAATTTAAAACTTAGTGACTGAGTAATACTTGAGGAGGTTACATCAATTTCTGTACATAGCTTACCTAGACATTTAAGCAAAACTAGAATGATGTTCTTCTGATTTTTAATTTAAAAAAATGTTTGTTTTTTCGTTCCATACCATTGCAATGTCAACTAGGCCTCAGTTACTTTTTAGTTTGCCCAAACTGAGCCCATCTCAACATTTGGCTGTCCTTACCAAGCAACTACTTCACTATATGGCCTGCAGCCAACTTCTGCAATTCAAAGGATCCATGGAAATGGAGAAACTCATTCCTGACTGGCTTCCACTTACAACTGAACTGTTTCAGAAAGCACAGATGGATAACTCCCAGTTGATCCATTGTTCAGAGCTTGTGGCACATCACCTTTACTACTCTGCAGTCTTCCTGCCACTAAATTCCATTTATGTCTATCATCCTCTCAAGCACACCCTGGTAACCTGTGACAAAGGAGTGTTCAGATACATCCCTCCTCTGCCCCAGGCCCAAATTTCTCCCAGGACAACAGCAAACCAGAAGTGCCAGTCAGAGGTACAGCAGCCTTCTGCCATCATCTTCCGACTGCCAATGAGTGCAAGCATATCTCTGCTAAACACAAAATAGAGGAAATGGAAGTGGATGACTTCTACGATGGGATCAAATGGCTCTATAATGAAGATAATGCTTCAGAAAACGTAGGTTCTGTGTGTGACACTGATTTATCAAGGTAAGAGGGACATTCTTCCCCTTGTCCACCTTTGCAGCCTGTTTCTGTCATTTAGCTTCAAGGGTTACCTTCAAGTGCAAACTAAGGTAGACTACACTGGGAATGGGAATATGGAAAACCAGGTGAGGCTATATAAAGGTGTATACCTTATCAAGTTGATTCAAAATGAGCCAGAAAAAAAAATTTATTTGTAAGGCTAAATATAATTCAACATTATTTAAGCACTTAAAGACTCTTTCAAAACAGCAGCTTTTGGTTTGATTGACTTTTTCTATTGTTTTTTTTAATCTCTATTTATTTATTTCCTTTCTGATTTTTAGTATTTCCTTCCTTCTGCTGACTTTTGGGGGTTTTTGCTCTCCTTTTCCTAATTCTTTTAGCTGATGGGTGAGATTGTTTATTTGAGATTGTTATTCTTTTTTGAGGAAGGCCTGTATCGCTATAAACGTGCCTCTTGGCACTGCCTTTGCTGCGTCCCATAAGTTTTGTGTGGTTGTGTTTTCATTTTCATTTGTCTCAAGGTATTTTTAAATTTCAAATTTGATTTCATCATTGACCCACTGGTTTTTTAATAGCATGTTGTTTAATCTCCATGCTTTCCTTTTTTCTCCTTTGTTTCTCTGTAGTTGATTTCTAGTTTCATGGCATTGTGGTCAGTAAAGATGCTTGAGATAATTTCTATCTTTTTAAAATTGTTGAGGCTTCTTTTATGCCCAGGTACATGATCAATCCTAGAAAATGTTCCATGTGCACTTGAAAAGAATGTATATCCTATTTTTGGAGGTGTAATGCTTTGAAAATATCCACCAAATCTAATTTTTCTATTGTATCATTTAATTTCTCTGTTGCCTTATTTATTTTCCATCTGGAAGGTCTGTTTATTGATGTTAATGCAATGTTAAAATCTCCAACTATGATTGTATTTCCATTAATATCTCCCCTTATCTGTTAGTAACTGCTTTATGTACTTAGGTGCTGCTATATTGGGTGCATATATATTAATGAGTGTAATACTCTCATCTTGTATTACTCCTTTAATCATTATAAAATGTCTTTCTTTATCTTTATGGCCTTTGTTTTAAAGTCTATTTTGTCTGAAATCAGGACTGCTACATCTGCTTTTTTGGCTTTTCCATTTGCATGGAATATCCTTTTCCATCCTTTCACTCTCAATCTATATGTCTCCTTCTCCTTAAAGTGGGTCTCTTGTATGCAGCATATTGGAAGTTCTTGCTTCATTATCCAGTCTGCCACTCTATGTCTTTTGATCAGAGCATTTAGTCCATTAACATTTACAGTAATTAATGATAGATGTGTGTTTATTGCCATTTTGAACTTAGTTTTGCAGTTGATTTGTTTTTTCCTTTTTGTTCATTTCTTCTTCCTTTTGTGGTTTGGTAATTTTCCTTTGTATTATCTTGGATTTTATTCAGTTTTTGTGGCTCCCTTGTAAGTTTTTGGCTTGTTTTTGTAAGTCTATTAGCCCATTACTATAACTGTTTGTATTAAACAGATAGTAATGTAAGCTCAAACCCATCCAACTGAGAAAAAAAATTTAAGAAAGAAAAAATACTCTATATGTTCTTGCTTCCCTCTCCTACTCTTAATGATTTATATGTCTTCTTTTACAATTTTGTGTCTATTCTATTTGTAATTCACGGTAGTTATCACCTTTCCAGTTATGAGTTTCTCATTTCTGTAGCATCCTTCTTCTTTTCTATTTAGAATAGACCTGTCAATATTTCTTTTAGCATGGGTTTAGTGTTGCTAAACTCTTCTAGTTTTTCCTTGTCTGTGAAGTTCTTTATCTCTCCTTCTATTCTAAAGGATAACCTTGCTGGATAAAGTATATAGGCTGCATCTTTTTTTCATTCAGGACTTCGAATATATCTTGCCACTCCCTTCTGGCCTGTAGTGTTTGTGTAGAGAAATCAGCTGAAAGCCTTATGGGGGTTCCCTTGTAACTCACTCTTTTTCTCTTGCTGCCTTTGGGATCATTTCTTTATCTTTGACTCTGGCCATATTGATTATGATATGTCTTGGTGTAGGTCTGTCTGGGTTCTTCCTGATTGGGACCCTCTGAACTTCCTGTACTTGGATATCTGATTCTTTCTTTAGGTTTGGGAAGTTTTCAGTCATGATTTCTTCCAATACCTTTTCAATCCCCTTTTCTCTTTCCCCCCCTCCTGGAACCCCTATTATGCATAGATTGGCATGCTTTATATTATCCCATAGGTCCCTTATATTGTCTTCATTGGTTTTTATTTGTTTTTCTCTCAGCTGTTCTGATTGAGTGCTTTCTGTTGTCCTGTCTACTTGGTCACTTATTCGTCCCTTTTCATTATCTAGCCTGTTTTGTACAGCCTTTAGATCAGCTGTCATCTCGGCAAATCAGTTTACCAATTCTACTTGGCTCTTTATAGCTTCAATTTCATTTTGACATATTTTATATCTCCAAACACCATCTCTTTCAGTTCCTTCTGTACTTTGTTCACTCCTTTTTTGTAATCTTGATATAGTAGGCCATCAGTGTCTATTTCATTGATTGTGCTTTCAGAGGATTTCTCCTGCTCCTATAATTGGAAGTGGTTCCTCTGCTTCATCTTGCTCATAGCTCTCTGGCACTGTGGCTTATGGGTTATCAGTTATCTATTGTGTCCTTAAGGAGTTTATGTATTCATCTATCTAAAGCCTATGAAGGAATAAAACTTTAAAAAAGAGAATTTTTAAAGAAGGGAGAAAAAACGGTTTTAAAACAGTGTATAATCAGTAATAGAAGAGCAAGTTGAAACAGAATAACAATTGAGTTAAGAATCGAGTTTTAAAACCCTTTAAAAAAGGAGAAAAGAATAAAAAATACTTGAAACCCATGTATAATCAATAACAGGAGATCAAAACCCAGTGAAGTGAAATTGAAATGAGGTGGATTTTTTAAAATAATAATAATAAAAATATTTTAAAAGAAAAACTTTAAAGGTATTAAAACTGGAGACATATACAATTGTTTAAAAAGTAAAAATTTAAAAGGTAATAGAAGATAGAATAGATAAAAGGAGATTTTAAAAAAAGGAGCAGGATGTGTTCTCATGGAGACTGTGCACTCTTAATGATTTTATCAAGAGGTCTTTCTGTCTTCGCCCTGTTTCACAAAATCAGCTTGCTGATTTCAGAGTCCTTCCATTGGTGCCCCTGGTCTGTGCTGCTCCCAGTGCCTGTTGAGAAGCAGATCGTGCCCCCTCCCAACAGTGCAGTCAGGTGCTACACTCTTACACGGTTGGCGGGCAGGTCACTCCTGATGCCATGGTCAGGTGCTGCACTTGGGCGAGGTAGGTGGGTGGATTGTGCCCCCCTCCCAGCACCATGGTCAGGTGCTGCACTCCTGCAGGGAAGGCGGGTGGCCACCCACCCTCTCCCACCACCAGTCGCTCCCCTGCTCTGTGCAGCTGCCCACTCTGCCTCAGGTCCGTGCTCCGTAAGTGGGCTAGGGGAAGACAGCGGAACAGCCCCCCCCTGCTCCATGCCAAACTCAGCTCCTTGTTTGTCTTGGCATAGTGAGCTCTCAGAGGTACCAGGACAGAAATATCCTATCTGCCTTGGGCTGTAAACAAGTCTACATCTTGCCTTTGAGGCTGCTAAGCTCTTAGGTAAGGATTCAGGTTTCAACCCCGCCCTCACCTGGGTGCTAAGTGCCAGAGGATATGATGGCTGTGGCTGAGCCCTACCCCTCTTCACCCAAAAACCTTCCATGGGTTTTCAGAGATGGGGTTATGGCACCCTTCCCCTCAGGGCGCATCAACCATGTTGTTTTGTGGAGGGCCTAGGTTGTTTTGCCCTGTGTACTCACCTAGCCACAGCACGCAGTACCCTGTAGTCCCCTGGGGCTGCCTCAGTGCAGCTGCCCCAGTCCTTTGCCCGGCTTGAGCAGCCTGTCCCATCCCCCAGCTGCCAGCTTGCATCTCACACTGGGTGTTGTATCGACCCTTTGTGCCCATTTAACTTAGTTCTGTCAGTCAAGGGGTGCTCCGTACACATCTGAGCCTCAGAGGCTCCCCCTCCATCCTGCTGACCTCTCCATTGGAGAGGGGAAGACTCAGTGAACGAGCACTATCCCTCCTTTGTTGCTCCTGCCCTGTGGGACCAGTCATGCACTGTTTTGCTTTTTCTTCTTTCTTTTTTCTTTTTCTTCTACCAGATTTTTGGCATCTTTGTGTTTTGAAGAGGGCGATGTTCTGTTGAAGTTCAGCAGGTGCTCTGGTTGGCTGGGTGGGTACATGGATGTGAGTTTTGGTGTATTTGTGGGAGAGGGTGAGCTACGAGCGTCCTGCTACTCTGCCATCTTGGCCCCGAGCCTTTGTTTATTTTAAAATGAAGCTTAAAAGTGACATGTGACTAGGACATTCTTAGACTTGTTGAAAGCATTTTTGACATTTGTGTAAAAGAATTTGATTAAGTTAATATATCCAGGTGCTCAACAAAGAAACATGTTCTGTTACAACTAAAACTGGATTTTTTTTTTGATAACTGAACAGGTCACTCATTTATAATCAATAGGAGAGACTGTCTAGATGTTGGGGCAGCTCTATGATTTGGGTCTATAACATGTAATAACTGAATTCAGTATCCTGTTGTATGTTTAGCTATTAGGAATTTCTCAATAAAAGTTAATCCCCCTACCTCTGCAGCCTACCTATATTTCTCTTAGTGTCTTTTAGATCCTGAGCTCCCTGTGTAGTCTGAAGAATGTATTGCAGTCACAACCATGTACTGATGATAAAAGCCTGTGGTAGCAATAAACGTTGTCCTTGACCTTTAAAAAAACTTATTATAAAGCTACAAAAATCAGGACAGTATGGTTTTGGTGAAAGAATAGACAAATAGATCATTGGAACAGAATACAGCGCCCAGAAATAAACCCACATGAATACAGTCAACTGATCCTTGACAAAGAGGAAAAGGCAATTTGTTCAAAGATAGGCTTTTGAACAAATGATGCTGGAACAACTGGACATTTAAATGCAAAATAAAAAACAAAAACAAAAACAAAACAGATCTTACACTTTTCACAAAAATTTACTCACAATGTAAAATAGACCTAAATGTAAAACTGAAAACTTATAAAACTCCTAGAAGATAGCATAGGAGAATACCTATATGACCTTGGGTATGGCAATGACTTTTTAGATACAACACCAGTTATGACTTACAAAAGAAAAACTTCTGCTTTGCAAAATTCTATGTCAAGAGAATGAGCATACAGGCCACTGACTTGGAGAAAATATTTGCAAAAGATAGATCTCATAAAGGACTTTTATCCCAAATATGCAAAGAACTCAACAGTAAGTAAATGAACAATCCAATTTTTAAAATGAGCAAAAGACCTGAACAGACTCCTAAACAAAGAAGATATTCAGATGCCAAGTAAGCACGTAAAAAGATGTTCAATTTCATTTGCCATTTGGGAATTACAAATTAAAACAAAAATGAGTTACTGCTACATACTTATTAGAATGGCCAAAATCCTAAACACTAATACCAAATGCTGACAATTATGTGTAGCAGTTGGAACTCTCATTCACTGCTGGTGAGAATGCAAAATAGTACTGCTACTTCGGAAGACAGTTTGGCAGTTTCTTTTGAAACTAAGTATGTTTTTATCATGTGATCCAGCAGTCATGCTTTTTGGTATTTACTGAAATTAATTGAAAACTTTTATCCACACAAAACCTGCACACAGATGTTTATAGCAGCTTTGTTCATAATCAACAAAACTTGGAAGCAAGCAAGACGTCCTTCAGTAGGTGAATGGATAAGTAAACCATGGTCTACCCAGAGAGCAGAATATTATTCAGTGATAAAAATGAGCTACTAAAGCCATGAAAGACATGGAGGAAACTTAAATGTATATTAAGTGAAAGAGGGAAACTAAAAAGGCTATATACGATGATTGACTCCAAATATATGACATTCTGGAAAAGGCAAAACAATGGAGATAGTAAATACATCAGTGGATAGCAGGGTTTAGGAGCAGGGAGGGATGAATGGGCAGAGCACAGAGGATATTTAGGGCAGTGAAATTATTCTGTATGATACTACAATAGTAGATACATGTGAAAATATATAAAATGTACAATACCAAGAGTGAACCCTAATGTAAATATGGACTTAAGTGATAATGATGCATCAAAGTAGGTTCACTGATTGTAACAAATGTACCACTGTGGTATGGGGGAAGGTGTGGGTAGGTGGGGACAGGGGCTATACCTTCTGTACTTTCAATTTTGCTGTGAATCTAAAACTGATTTAGAAATAAATTTTATTAATTATTTTATGTCATATATATAATTCATAAAATAGATGTATACCATTTATAAATACCAAATATACATACATATATATGTATGTATATTTGGTATATATATATACATACACCATTCTTAGCTCACAGGCCACAGTTTGATTAGGTGAAGGATAATAAAGTTTGGGTGTTTAGGAGAGAATGAAAATGCAGTGAAGAAATTATCCAGTGAGAGAACAAGCAAAAAATAGTAAGATGAGATGATGTGAGAGATACTTTCAAGTGGGAGAGAATAATGAAACTGGGATGAAGAAAGGTCAAAGTAAAAACAAACCTTTTAGAGTAAAAATGCTCATTATGAAATCAAATGTTAGCACTAAGGTGATTCTATTTTGGCTTCAAAGTCAAACTGTTTTGAAACAATCCATCACAGAATGCCACCTAGACTTCTAAAAAAGGCCACACTCCATGTCTCTTTCATCAACTTATTCACCCACCCCAGTGCTTCCTGATCCTCATAGTGCACATGTTCTTCTTCAGAACTAATCTAAAGCTCTCCCATCATAGTTTGTGCCAATTTTCCTTTTTATCCTGTGTTCACTGAATACAGGCATAACAACTGGGCCATTATTCTCGAAGTCTTGATCCCCAGGTCCCACATGAACGTTGTAGTCATACTAGATAATGCCTTACTGGCTATTTCTTACTGGATATTTGACCTTGGGCCTGTTACTAAACCTCATTGAGTCTCCATTGTCACCTCCATCCCCCCACTACTATAAAACAGGGCTGATACCGTCTACCCTCTTTGATTATAATGACCTTAATGTGAGTTCACACTAGAAAGGAACCAGCACTGGTTCTGGCCTAGAGTACTTATTCTGTGAACTGTGAACTCTCTTTCCCTAAGCAGATAGCTGAGACTTGCATTTCTCTTTTTCTTTCAGAGAATCAGCCTACCCTATCTTCTCAGACTCAGACTGAGGCTCCTTTAATTCCAGATTATTGGGTTTGTAGTCTCCTTATTTATGATTGGCCTCTCTTCTTCCTCCTCTCTCTTCTGTAAAACCCCTCCTTGACTACCCTTCTTAAGTTTGGGATTTAAGCATTACACATTAATCCTTGCTTGCCTCCTTACACATACCTTCTCTCTCCCAGAGTTGAGGGTGCCCTTGGATGCCCAAGAAATCTGTTTCTTCACTATATTGTCTTTTGGCTTCTATCTCAAAGCCTTGGACTTTCCTCATTCCTCTTGTTCTCCTAACCCAGAATTGGGCAGCTGGCCCTGGGGGCAGGGTGGATACAGAGCCCCGGCCTTCCACTACTCCAACAAGTACTTGCCCTAACTATTCACATTCCCATGACAGAACCTCAGTCTTTCTCCAAAATGCTCCATGGTCCTACCCCTACTGTGATGCTTTGGGACAAATCTGGAATCTAGTGGTGCTCATAGTGATGGAAAGGACAACGATGAAGATGGATGGAAAGGACACAGGCTCCTTTCCTATCCAAGACACAAGTACTGGCATCACTAAGGCTCCAAAGAGCTCAAGGAAGGAGGTGATGATAGGTGGGTGGAGGAACACTGTTTTCAGAGCCCAGAGTGTAAAACCTGAATTGAGAGACAATAGGCAGGGATGTCCAAACTGCTTTGAGTCTTCTCCCCAATCTCTCAGTGCCTTCCATGCTTAGATGTGGGCTAGGGGAGGCATGGTAGGCCCATGCCCTGTGGAAGATTCAACCACTCTGTGGATGCCAGTAATAACAGCCATTTGTTAACCACACCAATGGTGTGTTGAACCCTCCCAACATCCATATAGAGTGATTTCTACTGGCAGTCCCATTTTTCCTGTTGGAAACTGGAGCTGAGATAGGTAGAGTGCCTTGTAGACTCCCTCAGTCAGTTATGCTTGAGTCTAAATCCAAGTCCCTTAGATAAATTACTATTGTGTGTACCTCAAATATGTCCCTTCCCTACTCTTAGCCTCAGTTACCATGTCAGTAAGAAAGACTCAATTCTGTTTTCCTCATGTCCTTCCTAGTAGTAGTGGGGGTCCAATGACTGATGATTGAAGCCAAGCTCCATAGAACAAATAGACCCTTCCCCTCTTCCTGTACCTTTGCAGAGGCTAAACCAGGCTGAAATCTGGGCCAGGGAGGTAGGAGAGGTTTGAGGTGGGTGGAGAGTAGCCCTGGCCTATTCTGGCAGCCACGAGAGGCCAGGCTAAGCTTAGAAAATATTTACCAGGCAGTGAGAGCCTCCCAAGCATTAAGCCTGCTAAAGAAAAGGCTTACCCAGATCCCTGTATTCCATCACAGATGAATTGTACTGTTTATAAAGCAATCTGACATTCATTGTCTCCTGCAAGCCTTACAATTACCTATTTGTGGGGAACAGCTCAGGCTTCTCTAAGTCAGAAAAACTGACTACTCCCCAGTGGCACTAAATAACCCTCACATGGCTTGATCCCTGATCTTCAACCTGTGGGGTTTGACTTTTACTGCTGGCCACTCTGCTTCCTGCAGTGAGGTTGCCTCTCTGGTTAATCTCTAGGTAAAAAATAAATAAATAAATCAAAGCTTCCAGTAAATAAACTAAACTAAACACTAAACCTCCCTGCCAGTCCACCTCTCTCTCTCACCTCTTTACCCCCCATCCCACTCCCACCCCCTGGAAACAAACAAACAAAAACACAGAATCAAAGTAATCCTGAAGCCAAGTTCTGCCAAGCACTGGACAATGTACTTACTGGCTTCTCTTCCACACACCCCTTGAACTGAGTCAAAATGGTGATTTCCAATTTACAATTCCAAGGTCATTTATTGAGTCAGCACACAAATATTTGTTGAGACCCTATCATATACATACACTCCACTGTGCAGGGCTCAAACACGCCTCCTCACAATCTTTCAACATGCTCAAATTCCAAAAGATTCAGATAAGACCCCAAATAACGCTAAGGTGGACAAGAATAGTAAGTCAGTGGGGTAGGGGAGTTGATAATGGGATTCAGACAAGAGGAAGAGTGCTTTCTGAGAGGAGTATCCTAACATAAGGCTTTAGGGAGGGGGGTGCATTTGAGCTGAGCCTTGAAGAACAGGGAGAATTTGAACAATTTTTATGGAGAAAAACAGTCTAGACAAAGAGAACTGCATAAGCAAACATACATTTTTTAGAGGAAAGAGTGTTGATCTGGGAGTCAACAGACCTGAGTTTGAATGTCAGTTCTGTTATTCACTGTGTTAAGGAATACCTTCCCCACTCAGGCCCTCTATTTCCTCTTAGGTAAAATGATAGTATTGGGTTAGCTAACTCTTAAAGGTCCTCCATGTGCTTCCCTCCTGACCTAGCTTTTCAAATGTCAGGTAGACCAGTTTGTCTCAGGATAGAATAGGTGAAAGGGAATAATGCAAGGGTATTAGGTCTATGATATGGGAAAAGTACTGAGAATGCTAGGCCTGGGAACTTGAGCGGAAAAAGAAAATAGAAGCCAAGCCTCAGATCTAAGCTCTGAGGTTGTACATTTTGCCTGGTTCCAATTTAAGAACATGAAATTTGCAATCAGGGCTGCCTAGGATGAGAACCTGGTTCTACTACACAACAGTAGTTCATTTAAATAGTCATGCCACCTAACTGAGCCTCAGTTTCTTCATCTCTACAATGAAAATGATAATAAATAACTCATAATGCTGTTGTGAAGATTAAATGAGACCCTGCGTAAAAAGTGCCTATGGGTATGTGATTTTCTTGCCCTTCTCCCCAGTGCCAGGTTTTACTGACCAATTACTTCTGTTCCTTCTTCTCCAAAGCAGGCTTCAAAATATATCCAGAATCCAACCATTTCACTCCATCCCCAATGTTATTCACCTGGATTATTGCAATGGCCTTTTAATTAATCAGTTTGATTCTATTTTGCCCACTTACAGTCTATTTTTAATCCAAAGGCCAGAGTGATCCTTTCAAAACTTAAGTCAAATTATGTCACTCATCTGCTCAAAACTCTACAATGTCTTCCTCCTTCACTTAGAGTAAAAAATTAGAAATTTAAAATGACCTACCCCCATCAGCTTTTGGACCTAATCTACTTGTTAGCCACAATTTCTTTTTTGCTATTTCTCCAATAGAAGACAAACATTGTCTTTTCACTTGTTGTTCCCTCTGTCTGGATCCTCTCCTCATAGCTCATTCTATCACTTCTTCTATATTTTTTTAAAATGTCATTTCTAAGTAAAGTCCTCCCAAACCACCACATTTTAAGTTGCAGCATTCTCCAATATTCCCTATTCTCCTTCCTGCTCTCTTTTTCTTCACATTAATTATTACCATTCAACATACCATAAAATTTAGTTACTTATTAGTATCTCTCCCCTTGAGAATATAAGCTTAATAGGGTCAAGGGCTTTGTCTGTTCACTATTGATATCTCCATGCATAGAATTGCACCTAGCACTCAATAAATAGTTGTGCAGTAAATTAGTGAATACAGTGGTGCTGTGTGCCAAGTATTAAGTTAAGCAGTTTGCATATATTATCTCAGGAAATCCTGCCTTGTAAATGCTGACACTGTTAGAATCTCTATTACACAAGGAAAACACCTGAAACTCCCAGAGGTGAAGTGATAGCCCCAAAGCCAAAGAGGGGTTAGTTAATGGGGGTGCCAGATTGGGTTGGACTTTATAGAGGGGCACATTCCCTGAATAGGAGCACAGCCTGAGTTAAAGGTGGTGATAGTTTTGGGGAGGGGGGAAGGGCGAGGGAATATGTGGGTGAGAAGGAACCCTGGTATACAGATTGGTTTTGTTGTCCAGAGGTACTCTGGTTTCTTGAAGCAAAATCTTGAGTTCACTGGCATCTACTGGCAAGCCCATGTCTTTTTCAACAACTGGAGTTTTACAAAGGAAATCTCAAGTGTGAAAGAAAGTTGGGAGATGCAGTTGCCCTGGATTTAAGACTGTAGGAATTTGGCTCCTTGGAGTGCTGGTTTTGAGGCAGAATTCATACCTGGCAAAAAGAGACGCCTAAGCAAGACCAGGGAACTGACAAGAAAATAAGAAAGCCCACGACCCACATGGGTCTTCTCCTTGTTTCTTTCCTTTTTTTCCCCATAACCTCCTCTCCATCTTTCTTTAATTTGTGCATGTTTGTAAAACATCCAATTAATCTGGCCTGCCATCTACTGGAATGTAACCTTAGGAAGGCAGAGCAGGGATGTTTGTCTCTTGTTCACTGCTCTATTCCCTGTGTCTACAACAGCCTTACACACAATAGGCACACAATATATAGTTGTGAAATGAATCTCCGTCCTTAGAAACAAAGCTCTCCTCCTGGGGGAGGGGGCAACCCTTTTAAGTAGTATCATGGGCTACTGCCATGTGAAGTACCTGTACCAGAGAATTTGGGCAGAGGGGATACCACTGATGCAGGCTGGGTGTGGGAAGATCAGCGTAAAGGGAAGAGGCCCTGGGCTAAGGACTGAGTCCCAAAGAGTAGGATTTGGCCCTGATTCTGCATGTCTCCATCTCACTTTGGAGGGAGCTGGTCAGAAACCTCTGGAGGAGCTCCTGTCTCTAAAAGTGCAAAATTAGTGCTATGGGACCAGATGGACAAAAGTGAGAAAGAGGAGATAGAAAGGCCCCGGAGGTCCGGGAGAGGGAGCGTAGAGTGAACAAGTCCCTGTGAAAGTGAAATGGCCGTTCATTTGAATGCAAATGCTATGTAAAAGCCTAAAGCCCCTTGACGTCAGCCCAGCCATTGGGGGCCCATCTATACCGGGATACCGGTCACCTGGAAACCGTCAGGGTAGGAAATGCCGATGGAGTAGTCTGACGGGCACAGAGAAGCGTGCAGCACAGCTACGGATTGACCTGATTCCCTACTAATTCTCAAAGTCGGGTTGGGGCCTTACAAGGACTTCAGAATGGCTTAGGGCGCTCCTTTCTCATACTCAAGCCACTATGTACAGAAGCTGCCTTTTGGAAAAAGAAACGGGCATGTACTCGGGCACTCTCAGGAGCCCCACGGAGGGTGGCACCGCCGGGGCTGGCGGCACTGGGGGCGGGGGGAGTCCGTTGCCAGCTTCCAACTTCTCAGCGGCCCCGGCTTATGCGCACTACATGGGGTATCCCCATATGCCCGGTATGGATCCTCACGGGCCATCGCTAGGCGCCTGGGGCCCACCCTATAGTCCCCCTCGGGAAGAATGGAGCGTGTACCCTGGGCCGTCCAGTACAATGGGCACGGTGCCCATGAACGACATGACTTCGAGCCCCGTGTCTTTCGGCACACCCGAATACAGCAACCTGGGCCCCGCAGGGGGTGGAAACAGCGGTAGCAGTCTGCCGGCACCAGACGGCTCGTCACTGTTCCCCATCGACGCCGGCACTGCGGACGCCAGTTCTCCCAGCAGAAGCCGCCATAGCCCCTATGCGTGGATGCGCAAGACCGTGCAGGTGACCGGTGAGTAACCGATTCCAATGCCCTCACACCTTTCCTTCTCCTCTACTTCCTTGGCTCGCCCGCCCTCCTACTCGTCAGACTTCTCACAGGACGGCTTAGCTAAGGAGACCACTGCGTGGCTGACTACTCAGGGCCCCGGCTCATTAATGACCTCCCTCGCTTGTGCCTCTGCTCGGAGTGTGGCGCGTGGAACTAAGCCGGCCCGAGGGGCGGTTTTCACCATTTTCTGATCAGTCAAGGGAGCAAGCGGGTCAATGAGCACGTTAGCCACAAAGATCAGGATCCAACCCTGTAGTTACCCAGATAAGAAAACAGATGCATGGAGAAGATCAGTGGGTAAATGAGGGGGAGATAGCCTCGGTGTCCCGACGCTCAGTCACTGCTGCTTGCCCGTTCCATTTCAAACCCTTCCCTATCTGGGCGAGTCGGCCCCTCCTCCCCAAAGCTGGTGATGCTCAACTCAGGTTCATGGTGCTTGGTTGGCATCTGACCCTCCAGTTTTGCCACGAAAGCCCCGACAGCAAAACGACCTCGTCACCCTGGACTCTCAAGGAAGCTCCAGCTTCCTTCATCCAAGTGGGCAGAGGCAAGCTGGGCTCAAACCCAATGCCTTCTTACAACGTCCCTTCCGCCAATGGAAGCGTGGAGGCTGCGAGAAAGCTACAGCACACCACCGGGTCATAATAAGCTGCTCAACCCTAACATCTCCTGGGCGTTCACGAATATCAGCCCCAGCGTCAATAAGTGATTAAAGCCCTCATAACAGTCCAGGCAGGCGTCTAGAGGTGCAGGAGCTGGACGCAGTTTTGCCACACCGCAGGGAAAGGCCGAGATCTCAGCCTAATGCCGCCGACCCACGCTCCTACCAGCAAGCCTGTGGGGGGCTACTGGGAGCCAGGGGTGGGGGAGGTGGGTGCTTTAATCTTGGATGCGAGGTGGAGGAGGGAGGCGGGGAGATGTTTGTTTTCAGCTATAGTTGTTCTTTTATCACATTATTATTATTCCAACCCATCGCTCCCTGTCATTAGAGAAATTAGTAAAAATCGGCTCTGTCACTTTCATCCCTCTGGGGAAGAAATGACATTTCAATAGCATTTGTCCACAATGATTATGCTTCTGCTCACAGTTCTGCACTTCTTCTCCTCCTAAACAAACAAACAAAACAAAACAAAACAAAACAATGCAGGAGGATGGGAAAGGACTAACATTTACCATTAAGAGGATTGTCAGTCCGGAGGAGGCAGTTCCAATTGATTAGACTATTACTAGAATAGCAATCCAAAATTAAAAGTTGAGCTTAAATACTTGGTTTTAAAGTGTTTGAAAGTAAGTCTGCATATTGTTTTGTGAAATAAGGGTGAGTTGGGCTGGCTAAATAGAACAGAAAATTAGTTTAGAGTGGGACACTCTCAGGGCTGTTATTATATCTAATCTTAGGGTCATAATTAACATCTGTTCACTAACCCCTAACCATCAGCAAAAGATGCAAAAGCCAGAAAAGTAGCTGCTTTCAGTCCAGGATTATGTTTTGATACGGATCAGAAGAGGAAAGTCACTAGTATGTTGTTTGGAAGAGAGAACAATATGGGGGAAAGGACAAGATAAAAGAAATTACTTTGAGTCATGAGTTTTCCATTTACGAGGGAAAATATGACACATTTCTCTGCTTAAAAGTCTTCCATTTGCATTTGTCAGAGTCTCTCTCTTAGGTAACTCTAGTGCCAGAAGAAGTTTAGAAAGAGGCTCTAAATTACTCTATGGTATCTTCATCATTAGCTAAATCTTCAAACCTGGCTATAAAAGGCCACCTTTGTAAGATATTCTCTACAACGTCTATGAGAAATTCTAAATTGAATGATTTTGGTACCCCCTTTGACTTTTGGCAGCTTGTTTTACAGATGAAGCTTTATTAAATTCAATCTCTGTTTAGTTTTAATGTCTTACAAATATACCCCTTTGCTAGATTCTTGTAGCCCAAGGTGCATATTTAGCAGCAATTTAAGAATATGATGAAAAGTACGGACCCTCTCCTCAGAGAAATGCACAAACCCACAAATGCACATGCACACGTAATTTTTTAAAATAATTTTGGTAGACTCATGGACCCACTGAAGCCCTTCCATGGATCTCAGGTTATGAATCCCACAAAAAAAATCATTAAGCTGATCACCTCTCTGTGTCACTCCAAACAAAAAGGCACCCATTTGTATGCTTAGTACATAAGTGAATGTTAAACAAATGTCTGTTAAATGAATAAGTCAGATCCTCCTAAATTTTCTGCCTCACTCTGTAGTGTTGTGGGACATTTGACTTATGGTGAAAGAAAATAGATGAAATACAAAATGGAAGTAACCTCTCCCTGATTATGTAATCAAATGAAAGCTTTTTCCATCACTGAAGAATGTTTTAAATAGCCTTAAGTTAAAGAAAGAAAATTAGAAGACAATCAGAAAACATTTCATAGTGATTACTATCACATTTGATTTTTGAATAAGAGAGACGGGACTGACATACAGAGTAAATGACTGTCCACTAGGTGATATGATTTAAAAGTGAGATATTTTAATTTTTAATTTCCACTTTGTTCCCTAAGTAGTCTGTTCCAATATACATCTCATTTTAAAGATTATATGAAAAGGAACCTTATGGAAAGGCTCTGTAAAAAAGTTAAGTATTTTCATATTTTAAACATTGTCGGTACATTACAGCTAGGAATGTTTTCATCTTTTCTTTTCCCCAGAGTTGTAGCCTTGGATGTGTATTGACAAGGTAGTAACCTAAGCAGGGCTTGAGAGGGGCTTTCTTTTAGGGATGGGGAAGAGGAGGAGAGAAGAAAGTGACTTTGAATAATTCTTATTATGCTACTGGACAAAACACAAACACTGAGGAAGTAATACTTAAAAGATTTTATTCAGTTAGGACAATTCAGAAAATGAGTTGTTTAGTAATTCCTGAAGCTTATCATTATCTTCCTTGGTTTTGATAATTTCTCTGGACAATTTTTATAAATGAATTTGGGTGCAATTTTTAACTAAAAGCAGCAAAATATTACCATAAAATGAATAGTCATCCTGATGGTATCAATTTCACTATATTTTCTATAGAGATTGATTATCATCATCTCTACCCTCACTGTCATTATCATCATAACTCCTAGGTTTGGAGAGTGCTTTTCTAACAGTGTTTTCACAGCCAGTCTCTCAAATGAGCACATTTAGGGTGATAATAAGTCATCATATATCATGACATTTGTTTGCAAACTCTGTGGGGATACTGTCATCTAAATAGTGGGAAGGAGTCCCTCCATCCTTAACTACAGAGGCTTGTCTGAGTCTTTGGGGGCGAAGGGGAGGCAATGAAATCCTCACTACAGAGCAGCCCTTTAATATATCTTAAAATGTGTTACTTTCCTAAATTAACTCACAATAGCACTAGAGAAGGGATTCCTTCACCCTCAGAGATGTCATAGTCTCTGAGAGAAGAGACTACCTTGAACGATAAAAGCTAGTGCTCTTAGTGCTTTATTGATGTTTTAGTATGGAAATATGACATTATACTCTATTAGGAAATGTCCAAACCTCAATCTGATTTCATCATTTGAGGGGCAGAGGCAATGAGAGGGGCGGAAAGAAGACAGTTTGGGAGGAGGGACACAAGAGGAGCACCAGGAAATGGGAATTCATTTCTCTTTGTTAACTGTGCAGTCAATATTTCCCCCTGATCTACGTCTTCTTGAGGTTTGAGGTTTTATATGTCAGACTGGGGCAACAGACTCTTTTAAACACTTTACATGGCTTTGATATGCAGCCTGGCTCTTCCTCATCCCTCCTTTCTTCAGGGGTTATATTGCCGGAAAGGGTGAGGATTTTCATGGCAAATAAAGAGGCCTGGTCTTGACTTTATTGTCCTCAGAAAAAAACTGCAAGAGGGGAATTTATGACCAGTGGGGGTGGGGAAGGACTACAACCTTCCAGAGTTCTTGAAGTCTGGTTATGTTTACTGATTATCAAAGAGCGGAAAACACAGACATACACAAGTTGAATTTTAACTTCTGCTTCAAGTTAGAATTTAAACACTCAGCCACTTTGGGATTAGGAAGGGTTTTAGCAAATATCTCTTCAAAGATATATTTTGATCCTAAGGTTTGAGGTCCTGTAAATAAATTAAACCTCAATGTTTTCATTGTGACCTCAAATATACATTCTGCCATTGTAACATACTAAATGCCAGACCCCTAGTTCCCTAGATTCAGAAAACCAGTTCAATTTTTTTTCTTTATTTGTGAGTCTGTTTCTGTTTTGCTATCTATATTCGTGTGTTTTATTTTTTAGATTCCACAAATAAGTGATTTCATACAGTATTTGTCTTTTTCTGTCTCACTTATTTCACTAAGCATAATATTCTCTTGGTCCACCACGTTGCTGCAAATGAAACTAACACAATATTATAAATCAACCATACTTCAATTTTAAAAACCTGTTAACCAAACAAACAAACAAATTAAAAAGAAAAATAGCTCAAAGTTTGAGCCTTTGAGATATATTAACTGACTGGAACTCATTGTCTTCCGTTTTCAAGGGAGAAAGTTTTGTTTAGTTCATTAGTCCATGAGTCTCCAGACATTTAGTTTAATCCTAAAACATATCTCTCATCTAGAATTTGTTTCTACATACAGGCCTCTCCTCCCTTTTTTTTCCTTTCCTGGAGATGAAAGGGTGTCTGACATTTGTTTAGGGCTTGTAAATTCCAAACCAATTGGCTGGTGTTCCTGAATGTAAAGAGGGTTCAGGATGGGATCTGATGCTATGTAGCTCCTTTGTTAAGCTTGTGCTGCATCTTAACACCTCAATGGAGTTTAGGGAACTACTTTAAAGAAACCTTTGTCCTACAGATCGCTCCCCAAAACTTCACATCAAAAACAACCAGGGAAGATCAGAAGGAGTTTGCCAAAAGCCATAGAGAAAAGGAGGAAGATCCTGGAGGGGGTTAGAAAAATTAAAAAGAAAGAGAAACTTCCTAATCACCTTTGGAAAATTTGAAAGGAGGAATAAAACTCTGTTTGAAGGAGGGCATGAGAAATTAGTTAAATGTTGTGACACAAAGCAAATGTTTGTATATTTTTCAAAGAATACTAGAATACTCATTTTATTCTGCTTAAGTCAACACCAGCTCCTTTTCTCATTCATTATCCACCTGGGAATATAAATCAGCTTAAGATTCCCCCCAAAAAACTAAACTATTTTTTTAATAGGCAATAGGGGCTATCCTAGAACAGAATCTAAGTGACAATAGCTGTTTTCTTTTCCAATTACTATCCAAATGAAATTCCTCTAGAATGTATATGTAATTAGAATGTCAGGATCATAAACCGGCTTGCCACACTTGGGCCATTCTTATGCTTCCCAGGATGTTTAAACCAGGAATAACATTTGGCACAGTGGACTGGGAATCAAAGGTATGTGTTTGGGTCCCCACTCCTCAGCTCACTAACTCAAAGCCACTAATTTACCTACACTGAACCTCAGGTTCCTTATCTGTAAAAAAGGGTCAAGACACATTCTGCGTAATTTGAAAGGGTAGGTGAGAGGTTCAGTAGGAAACAGCATGGATGAACTGCATAAAATATAAAAGCAAGTGCATATATAATGGGTGTTGCTACTACTGCCAATGCTGTTCCCATATGTGAGGGGGAAGGGAATGAAAATCATGGCTTAAGTGTTTGCTTTAAAATGCTTTAGTGTAACAATATGTCAGTGGTGGTGTGATAAGTGTGTTGGATATATATTATATCTATAATAGCCACAGATGACTAATGGAGAAACGCATTTATGACATATTTGGTTCAAAAAAGGTACCTGTTTTATATTAGAAAGTAATTGCTAAGGGTGGGAACAGTGGCTATAATTCCTCCAACCAAAACAATCTTCAAAGAAGTAAAATATGAGTAAATGTATTACTTTCTCCCCTAACAGGGAAAACCAGGACAAAAGAAAAGTATCGTGTGGTTTACACAGATCATCAAAGGTTGGAGCTGGAGAAAGAATTCCACTGCAATAGATACATCACCATTCGGAGAAAATCAGAGCTGGCAGTCAACCTGGGCCTTTCTGAGAGACAGGTACACCAGAAGTACATCCAATATGTTGCTTATAGTCATTTCAATAGGTTGAGGTTTTAGGGAAGTCTGTAAGCAGGAGTGGAAGCAAAACAGAAGACGAAGCTTTCCTAAAGCCCATCCTACTGGACCTCTTATTTTAGTACCATTGGTTGGTGGGTTTACTAAAAATTGAGTGTGGTGAGCATTCTGTAGTTGTGGATGTGGAAGCAAGGAGTGGCGACATTAAGGTTGGAAAATGATGAAAACTCCCATACAATTGATCAGTTAGGTCAAAAACCTTGATATGGTTCCCTAGTAGTCACAACCAATGTGTGAAGTGGAGATTTCTCAATCTTGGTAATTATCTGGTTCATATCAGTCAAACTATAATAGTAACTGAACACCAATGCTGCTATCTGAAGCAATTTTTTCTATTACACAGTGTAGGATATTTAATTTTCTGTTGTTTATGTAATCCCATGATTCCTGCCTCAAATTTAGCTTACTGTGGGTACTCAGTGAAGATAAATCACAGCAAGGATCAGTGATTTCCATTCACCCAGATCTTAACATTACATAACTACCTGACGTTTTTTGCTTAGGTCTAGGAGTAATCCTGGAATCATAGAATTCTAGAACTGTAAAGTCCATTAATGTATTGCTTTATCCCATGTAGCTTGCATTTCAACCATTTATGAAGGTAAGCTGCTATCATAGCAAGAGGCACAGTATTCCATCATTCCTGTTCACCCAGTTCTGTTTCATTAACCTTACTTCTTTAATGACAGATTGTAATCGCTTTTGCTATTTAAATCCTTCCCGTTTTATCACCATATCATTATCTGCCATTCTATCATTATTTATTTCTACTTGTGCAACAGAAGTGATGGGTGAGGTATAATATAAAGAGCACTGCATTCAGAGTCTGAAGCCCTGGACTTGAGTTGTTTCATCTCATGCAAGATATTTTCCCTCTCTAAGCCTCAAATTTTTAAAACACCTGTTGGGTTTTTGGTATGATTTTACTTTTTTAATGGCCTTTTAACGGATATTAAACCCATTGTTAAATGGGAATACTTCACAAGGTCATTGTGAGACTCAATTAAGTGATGCAGGTGAAAGAGCTTTGTAGAGACTAAAGTCTATGAACAATAGCAATGACTATGAAAAATACATTCAGTATGTTGCCCCATTAAATCCAAAGCATTTTGTGTTTCAGGTAAAAATCTGGTTTCAGAATCGCAGAGCCAAAGAGAGAAAGATGATCAAAAAGAAAATCTCCCAGTTTGAGAACAGTGGAGGCTCAGTGCAAAGTGACTCTGGCTCCATCAGCCCTGGGGAACTACCTAACACTTTTTTCACCACTCCATCTGCTGTCCGTGGATTTCAGCCTATTGAGATACAGCAGGTCATAGTTTCTGAATGAAAGAAAATCAAAGAGAAATGCAAAGTGCCCTTCCTTTAGCGTTGTCTTTTTGGTTTCTAAGCTATCAGCAGGGGAGTTGGAACATGATGTAATACCTTGCAAGGCAGTATTCAGAATGAGTGGATGCGCCATGGGTTGAAGATAATTCAGGAGTCAGTTACTGTTAGAAACCATCCCCAGAAAACTGTTGCATGCTATGCTATGTCAGTCACTCAGGGAGCTTGGTGGTAAGCTGTATAATTAAAAGCTACAATCATAAGCCCTTACAACTCTATGCAAAATTTCTGAAACTTGCTTGTGAACAGACTGTTAAAAACAATTCTTCCTGAATGCACATTTGTGTATGTGTATTTGTGTTTGTCATTTGATGCTGGATGTGTTCTTTGATGCTATCTTTTGGGAGTGTGGAAGAGGTAAGCAGAAATTTATCTATCTCCAGCTACCATTTCAAGTGTTTAACTCAGATGCTAACAGCATTTTCATAGTAAATGTTTTTAAAATCATCAGATGATTCTGAATCCATTGTTGCTGGTTAATAAAAATAATAAATTAAAAAAAACATTTTTGTCCCTTGAACATACTTGTCTGGCATCAATGATCTTATCTCAGAACTTCCAACCTGCAGTGTCAATTTCAAATCTTGCCAAAAGAATGAAATCAGACTAGCACAATACAGTTTAGCTTGGTTGAATCATTAGAAAGGTGATTTACTTTTACTCCACTCCATTTACTCTTATAGTGTAAAAGGGCAGTCAGATTTAACATGAGCACAGGGAAAGTGTATGTCCTATAGCTTCTCTCATTGCCATCACCTTCAACCTGTTCAATTTTACCTACATTATGTCATGTCCATGCAGTGTGGCCCAAGAAGCTGCAGTTTACAGATTACAAACACACAACTTGGGCTTCAGTGAGCAGAGTTGTCTGGAGTTTGTGGCATTGGTCCCATTTACTGTCTGCATATCAAAGTGACCAAAGGCTGAACTCTGAATCTTCTTTTTTTATATTTAAAATTTTTATTTATTTATTTATTATTGTATTATTTAATCATTTTATTTTGCTGGGGAGTAATTAGGTTTATTTATTTTTAGAGGAGGTACTGGGGATTGAGCCTAGGACCTCATGCATGCTAAGCATGCACTCTATCACTGAGCTATACCCTCCCCACCGACTCATTTTAAATTGAGATGGTTTAAAAGAAAATTTGATTAAAGTAGGAAAACAATCAGAGTATAACTTTCCTTTTGTTTAGAATTCATCTTTGAAGTTCTTAAGAAAATAGAATCTTGAACCTAACTACCTGTCTTTGAGTGGGGAGTAAGAAATTTATCCTCCCTCTTCTTATGAAAATCTCAGAAATAAGGCGTAGATTCCACCTCACTGCCTCAAATAAATATGGAGTGGACTACATAGCATGTTAACTGGTTGACAGGCCACTTGGAGTGCTGAACATAAAAAAAATAAGCATTAAAATGAATCCTTCCAATTTACTAAAGGGTAGGTAGGAATTTTAAGGATGAGGAGGCTAACTTCTGAGTGTACATAGACAAATACACTCAGAAGTTGGCTTCCTCATCCCTAACACCACCACCCCCAACAAAGGTATACCTTTGGCTATAGCAGTTGGATTTCCCTGGGGATTGTTCTTTCCTGCTGTAAACTTTTTGTTCCACAGAGAAGAAATTTTTTATCTATTTTTATAGATTTTAATTTTCTAGAACATACTAGCAGGACCACAACATAGAGCTTTTGTTCTTAACAGCATATTGCAGCCACTTCCTCTAAGAAGACATATTGATTCCTTCTCTGAGGCCTGAGAAAAAAATACACATTATGCTTTTATGATTATACTGTGGTGGTGTGTGCTGGAGGTATGTGGAGAAAAGAAGGTTAAACACCAAAATTCAAAAGTTGTACTCAAAGTAGGTTTCAATAAAGAATTTTTTTTCTGGTTGGGTGAAGAGGCAGGAATGAAAACATGCCAAATGACCAACAGTGTTCAGCTAGGATAGTGGAATTATGCAGATATTCTTTTCATTACTTTTCAAATTTATGCTTTTTATAATAGAAGTTTCCTTAAGAAACATGTATTCACCTCTAGTCTTTCAAGTAATTTGCAACTTTAGAATCCTACTTGCAACTTACAGAAGTGTTTCAATCTCCTAGTTCCTTTCTTAAGACTCTTAATCTAGTCTTGAAGTTGTTTGTGCACAGCTACAAAGAAGTCTTTGGTAGGGTTTGACTTCTTTTCAAAGGAGGAAGGAAAAAAGGCCCAAGGGAAGTTTTCTACTCTTGGCTCAGATCCAGAGAATCTAGCTGTTTTTCTGGTCAAACATTACCAGACCAAGTCAAGAAGGGCAGGAGGAACCAGGAAGGGGGATGGGTAGTTGGAGGGAGGGATATATTATAACAGGGTATGAGGAACATTTTGAGAGGTGGTAGACACATTTGTTATCTTATTTCTGGTGATGGTTTCATGAGCAGATATATATGTCAAAAAATCAACTTTTATACTTCAAATACATGCAGTTTTTTGTATGTCAGTTATGCCTTAAGAAAGCTACAAACAAATACAGCAGAATGGTTGCAACTCTGGTAACAATACAAGAGAGGAACTCACTAGAGGAGACAGTCATCTTAAATAACTTAGATTCAGACCCCAGATGGGAATCACTTTCTTGTATATTCATGTCTGAATGTGCTATGAGGAAAGACACCAATCATCATCAGTGAGTCTCTCATAAAATGAGGATGGGTTTGGAGGGTAGAGAGAGCCCAAGATATGTTAGCACTGAATCTTGAAGTATGAATGCCAATGCAAAGCAAAGAAGTCCCCTACTGTGTAGTTTCAGAACCAATATTGTGAGTTGGTAGTAAAAGTAACTATTCACATGTTATGGAAAAGAAGCATTGGTCAGAGGTGGGATCAAGATGGCAGAGTAGAAAGACCCTTAGCTCACCTTCCCTCTCAAACACATCAAAACTTCAACTCCACAAAGAGCAACTCTCCCTGAGAATAACCTGAAGACTAGAAGAATGGCACTTCTACGACCAAGGCTATAAAGAAAGACCTACACAGAATCTAGTAAGAAGGGAGCAGAAGTGATCTAGTCAGAACTCACATCTCTAGTGGGTGACCCAGAACAGAAGGCATCTATCATAGGCTCAGGGATCCTCCTTTGGGAGCAACGGGTTTGAGCCACATATTAGGCACCCCAGTCCTAGGGTCCAACACTGAGAAATTGAGCATGTCCCAAAGCCTGCACCAGGCTACTGTTCCAGCCTCTCTTGCTTTGGCACTGCTCTCTGCTAAGACGGAGGCTGCTGTTGCCAATGCACATGCACTCACTGGGGAAGGAGTAGAGCCAGCTCAGTAGTGTGACATCAACCCTTCTGGCCCCAACATTGCCTCTACCCAAGACACACACACCACCATCACTAATCATCAGGCAAATGCAAATCACAATGAGATATCACCTCACATCTGTCAGAATGACTCATCAAAAAGGCAAATAATAACAATTGTTGGCAAAGACTAGGATAAAAGAGAACCCTAGTACACTGTTGGTGGGAATGTAAATTGGTGCAGTCACTATGAAGATTCCTCAGAAAATTAAAAGTAGGGCTACCATATGATCCAGCAATTTCACTCCTGGGTATATATCTGAAAAATAAAAAACACTAAGTCAAAAAGATATATGTATATCAATGTTCATAGCAACATTATGTACAGTAGCCAAGACCTGGAAGCAACCTAAATGTCCATCAACAGATGACTGGATAAAGAAATTGTTATAAATACACACACACACACACACACACACACACACACACACACACACACACAGTGGAATACTCCTCAGCCATAAAAAAATGCCATTTGCAGCAACATGGATGGACCTAGAGAATATTATACTAAGTGAAGTAAGTCAGAAAGAGAAAGACAAATACCACATGATATCACTTATGTGTGGAATCTAGAAAAAAAAGACAAGTGAACTTATTTACAGAACAGAAACAGACTCACAGACATAGAAAACAAACTTATGGGTAGCAGGGGAGAGGAGGAAAGGGGCGGGAGGGATTAATTGGAAGTTCAAGATTTGCAGATACTACCTATTATATATAAAATAGATAGGGGAGGGTATAGCTCAGTGGTAGAGCACATACTTAGAATTCATGAGGTCCTGGGTTCCATCCCCAGGACTCCCATAAATAAATAAATAAATATATAAGTAAATAAACCTAATTACCTCCCCCTCAAAAAGTAAATAAATAAACAACAAGGTCCTACTGTATAGTACAGGGAACTATATTCAATACCTTGTAATAACCTATAATGAAAAAGAGTATGAAAAGGAATATATATATGTATAACTGAATCACTATGCTGTACACCAGAAATTAACATATTAGAAACAGACTATACTTCAATTAAAAAAAAAACTTCAAGATCTTGTGATAGCTCACAGTGAAAAAAAAATGACAATGAATATATATATATGTTCATGTATAACTGAAAAATTGTGCTCTACACTGGAATTTGACACAACATTGTAAAATGACTATAAATCAATAAAAAAATGTTTAAAAAAAACTTCCAAATTTGAAAATGTAACCACTGAAGAAAAAAAATGAAATTTTCCATTGCAACAACATGGATGGACCTCGAGGGCATTATACTTAGTGAAGTAAGTCAAATAGAGAAATACAAATACTGCATATTTTCACTTATATGTGAAATCTAATAAATAAAACAAAGGAATGATTTAACAAAACAAAAACAGATTCACAGATACAAAAAACTAACTAGTGGTTACTAGTGGGGAGAAGGCAAGGGGGAGGGGAAAGCTTGTGGAAGGGGATTGATTAAGAGGCACAGACTACTAGGTATAAAATAAATAAGATATAAGGTTATAATGTACAGCACAGGGAATACAGTCAATATTTTATAATAACTTTATATGGACAATAATCCATAAAAATACCAAATCATTATGTTGTACACCTGAGACCAATATAATATTTTTAAACATTTTTTATTGATTTATAATCATTTTACAATGTTGTGTCAAATTCCAGTGTTCAGCACAATTTTTCAGTCATTCATGGACATATACACACTCATTGTCACATTTTTTTCTCTGTGATTTATCATAACATTTTGTGTATATTTCCCTGTGCTATACAGTGTAATCTTGTCTATCCATTCCACAATCTTGAAATCCCAGTCTATCCCTTCCCACCCTCTACCCCCCTGGTAACCACAAGTCTGTATTCTCTGTCCATGAGTCTTTAGATTCCACATATGAGCGATCTCATATGGTATTTTTCTTTCTCTTTCTGGCTTACTTCACTTAGAATGACATTCTCTAGGAGCATCCATGTTGCTGCAAATGGCGTTATGTTGTCGGGTTTTATGGCTGAGTAGTATTCCATTGTATAAATATACCACCACTTCTTTATCCAGTCACCTGTTGATGGATATTTAGGCTGTTTCCATGTTTTGGCTATTGTAAATAGTGCTGCTATGAACATTGGAGTGCAGGTGTCATACTGAAGTACATTTCCTTCTGGATACAAGCCCAGGAGTGGGATTCCTGGGTCATATGGGAAGTCTATTCCTAGTCTTTTGAGGAATCTACACTGTTTTCCATAGTGGCTGCACCAAACTGCATTCCCATCAGCAGTGTAGGAGGGTTCCCCTTTCTCCACAGCCTCTCCAGCATTTGTCATTTTTGGATTTTTGAATGACGGCCATTCTGACTGGTGTGAGGTGATACCTCATTGTAGTTTTGATTTGCATTTGTCTGATAATTAGTGATACTGAGAATTTTTTCATGTGCTTTTTGATCATTTGTTTGTCTTCCTTGGAGAATTGCTTGTTTAGGTCTTCTGCCCATTTTTGGATTGGGTTGTTTATTTTTTTCTTATTGAGTCATATGAGCTGCTTATATATTTTGGAGATCAACCCTTTGTCGGTGTCACTTGCAAAAATTTTCTCCCATTCCGTAGGTTTTCTTCTTGTTTTATTTCTGGTTTCCTTTGCTCTGCAGAAGCTTGTAAGTTTCATTAGGTCCCATTTGTTTATTCTTGCTTTTATTTCTTCTAGGAGAAAACTTTTGAAATGTATGTCAGATAATGTTTTGCCTATGTTTTCCTCTAGGAGGTTTATTGTATCTTGTCTTATCTTTAAGTCTTTAATCCATTTTGAGTTGATTTTTGTATATGGTGTAAGGGTGTGTTCTAGCTTCATTGTTTTACATGCTGCTGTCCAGTTATCCCAACACCATTTGCTGAAGAGACTGTCTTTATTCCATTGTATATTCTTGCCTCCTTTGTCGAAGGTTAGTTGACCAAAGGTTTGTGGGTTCATTTCTGGGCTCTCTATTCTGTTCCATTGGTCCATATATCTGTTTTGGTACCAATACCATGCTGTCTTGATGACTGTAGCTCTATAGTGTTGTCTGAAGTCTGGGAGAGTTATTCCTCCAGCCTCTTTCTTTCTCTTCAGTAATGCTTTAGCAATTCTAGGTCTTTGATGGTTCCATATAAATTTTATTATGATTTGTTCTAGTTCTGTGAAATATGTCCTTCCTGGGTAATTTGATAGGGATTGCATTAAATCTGTAGATTGCCTTGGGCAGTGTGACCATTTTAACAATATTGATTCTTCCAATCCAAGAGCATGGGATATCTTTCCATTTTTTAAAGTCTTCTTTAATTTCCTTCATCAATGGTTTATAGTTTTCTGTGTATAATTCTTTCACCTCCTTGGTTAGATTTATTCCCAGATATTTTATTACTTTGGGTGCTATTTTAAAGGGGATTGTTTCTTTACTTTCTTTTTCTGTTGATTTATCGTTAGTGTAAAGAAATGCAACTGATTTTTGAACATTAATTTTGTAACCTGCTAACTTGCTGAATTCTTCAATCAGCTCTAGTGGCTTTTGTGTGGACCTTTTAGGGTTTTCTATATATAGTAACATGTCATCAGCATATAATGACACTTTTACGTCTTCTTTTCCAATTTGGATCCCCTTTATTTCTTTCTCTTGCCTGACTGCTGTGGCTAGGACTTCCAGAACTATGTTGAATAGGAGTGGTGATAGTGGGCATCCTTGTCTTGTCCCAGATTTTAGTGGGAAGCTTTTGAGTTTTTCACCGTTGAGAACTATGCTGGCTGTAGGTTTGTCATATATAGCTTTTATTATGTTGAGATATGTTCCCTCTATACCCACTTTGGCGAGAGATTTTATCATAAATGGGTTTTGAATTTTATCAAATGCTTTTTCTGCATCAATTGAGATGATCATGTGGTTTTTGTCCTTTCTCTTGTTGATGTGATGTATTACATTGATTGATTTGCGTATGTTGAACCAGCCTTGTGTCCCTGGGATGAACCTCACTTGGTCATGATGTATAATCTTATTTATGTGTTGTTGGATTCTATTTGCTAAAATTTTGGTGAGGATTTGGCGTCTATGTTCATCAGTGATATTGGCCAATAATTCTCTTTTTTTGTAGTGTCTTTGCCTGGTTTTGGTATCAGGGTGATGTTGGCTTCATAGAATGAGTTTGGGAGTATTCCCTCCTTTTCAATCGTCTGGAAGAGTTTGAGAAGGACTGGTATGAGTTCTTCTTTGTATGTTTGGTAGAATTCCCCGGTGAAGCCGTCCGGTCCTGGACTTTTATTTGTAGGGAGGTTTTTAATTGCTATTTCTATTTCCTTTCTAGTGATCGGATTGTTCAAGTGTTCAGTTTCTTCTTGATTCAGTTTTGGTGGACAGTATATTTCCAGAAACTTGTCCATCTCCTCTAGGTTATCCAATTTGGTTCCATATAGTTTTTCATAATATTCTCGTATGATATTCTGTATTTCTATTTTGTTTGTTGTAATTTCTCCATTTTCCTTTCTTATTTTGCTAATTTGTGCTCTCTCTTTTTTCTTCATTGTGAGTTTGGCCAGAGGTTTGTCCATTTTATTTACTTTTTCAAAAAAACAGCTTTTGGTTTGGTTGATTTTTTCTATGGTCTTGTTAATCTCTATTGTATTTAATTCCTCTCTGATCTTTATTATTTCCTTCCTTCTGCTGCTTTTTGGGGCTTTTTGTTCTTCTTTTTCTAATTGATTCAGGTGGTGGGTTAATTTGTTTATTTGAGATTGTTCTTCTTTTTTGAGGAAGGCCTGTATCGCTATAAACTTCCCTCTTAGCACTGCCTTTGCTGTGTCCCATAGGTTTTGAGTGGTTGTGCTTTCATTATCATTTGTCTCAAGGTATTTTTTAATTTCAGCTTTGATTTCCTCATTGATCCATTGTTTTTTCAATAACATATTATTTAATCTCCATGCTTTTCTTTTTTTCTCCTTTGTTTCTCTGTTGTTGATTTCCAGTTTCATGGCATTGTGGTCAGTAAAGATGCTTGAGATAATTTCTATCTTCTTAAATTTGTTGAGGTTTCTTTTGTGTCCAAGTACATGATCGATCCTGGAAAATGTTCCATGTGCACTTGAAAAGAATGTATATTCTATTTTTGAGGGGTGTAATGCTCTGAAAATACCCACCAAATCTAGTTTTTCTATTGTAGTAATTAATTTCTCTGTTGCCTTGTTTATTTTCTGTCTGGAAGATCTGTCTAGTGATGTTAATGCAGTGTTAAAATCTCCAACTATGATTGTATTCCCATCAATATCGCCCTTTATCTCTGTTAGTAATTCTTATATGTACTTAGGTGCTCCTATATTGGGTGCATATATATTAATGAGTGTAATGTCTTCATCTTGTATCACTCCTTTAATCATTATAAAATGTCCCTCTTTATCTTTCTTTATGGCCTTTGTTTTAAAGTCTATTTTGTCTGAAATCAGTACTGCAACACCTGCTTTTTTGGCTTTTCCATTTGCATGGAATATCCTTTTCCATCCTTTCACTCTCAATCTATACGTGTCCTTCTCCCTAAAGTGGGTCTCTTGTATGCAGCATATTGAAGGTTCTTGCTTTATTATCCAGTCTGCCACCCTATGTCTTTTGACTGGAGCATTCAGTCCATTAACATTTACAGTAATTAATGATAGATGTGTGTTTATTGCCATTTTGAACTTATCTTTGCAGTTGAATTGGTATATCCTCTTTGTTCCTTTCTTCTTCCTTTTGTGGTTTGGTAATTTTCCTTTGTATTATCATGGATTTTATTTAATTTTTGTGACTCCCTTGTAAATTTGTGACTTGTGGTTACCCTTTTTTGTAAATCTATAAACCTATACCTGTTTTTATTAAACTGATAATAACATGATCTCAAACCCATCCTACTGTTAAAAAAATTTAAAAAAGAAAGAAAAAAAATTCTCTATTTCCCTGCCTCCCTCTCCCACTCTCAGTGATTTGTATGTCTTCTTTCATAATTTCATGTTTTCTTTATTTGTAATTCATGAGTTATCACCTTTGCAGTTGTGAGTTTCTCATTTCTGTAGCATCCTGCTGCTTTTCTATTTAGAATAGCCCTTTCAATATTTCTTTTAGCATGGGTTTAGTGTTGCTAAACTCCTGCAGCTTTTTTTTTTTTTTGTCTGTGAAACTCTTTATTTCTCCTTCTATCCTGAAGGATAGCCTTGCTGGATAAAGTATCCTAGGCTGCACCTTTTTTTCATTCAGGGCTTTGAATATATCTTGCCACTCCCTTCTGGCCTGTAGTGTTTGTGTAGAGAAATCAGCTGAGAGCCTTATGGGGGTTCCCTTGTAATTCACTCTTTGCTTTTCTCTTGCTGCCTTTAAAATAATTTCTTTAGCCTTGACTCTGGCCATCTTGATTATGATATGTCTTGGTGTGGGTCTATTTGGATTCTTCCTGTTTGGGACCCTCTGAGCTTCCTGTACTTGGATATCTGATTCCTTCTTTAAGTTTGGGAAGTTTTCAGTCATGATTTCTTCAAAAACCTTTTCAATCCCCTTTGATCCTTCTTCCCCTTCTGGGACCCCTATTATGCGAAGATTGGGACGCTTTATATTATCCCATAGGTCCCTTATGCTATTATCATTATTTTTTATTTGCTTATCTTATAGTTCTTCTGAATGGGTGCTTTCTATTGCCCTGTCTTCTAGATCACTAATTCGTTCCTCTGCATTAACTAGTCGGCTTTGCACAGCTATTAGATCATTCCTCATCTCTGTCAGTGAGTTTACCCATTCTGCTTGGCTCTTCTTTATAGCTTCAATTTCATTTTTGACATATTTTATCTCTCTAAACACTATCTCTTTTAATTCCTTCAGCAATTTGATCACTCCTTTTTTGAAATCTTGATCTAGTAGGCTATCGATGTCTATTTCATTGATCTTTCTTTCAGGGGATTCCTTTTGTTCTTTTAATTGGGAAAGGTTTCTCTGCTTCTTCATCTTGCTCATACCTCTCTGGCACTGTGGTTTATGGAGTATCAGTTGTCTATTTTGGATCTTAAGGATTTTATCTATCTAATGCCTATTTATGAATAGAACTTAGGAAAAAAAGAAAGAAATAATAAGAGAGAGAGAGAAAGATTTTTAAAAGAAGGGAGAAAGAGGGTTTGAAAACAGTGTATAATGAATAATAGAAGAGCGAGTTGAAGCAGAGTATTAATCGGCTTGAGACGTCCTTTTAAAACCTTTAAAAAAAAAGGGGGGGGGTGGGGAGATGAATAGATGTATTTGAAGCCTGTGTCTAATCAATAACATGACATCAAAACCCAAGAGAAATAGAAATGAATTAAGAAGTAAAAATTAAGAGAGTAATTGAAAATAGAACAGGTAAAAACAGATTTAAGGACAAAACAAAAAACAAACAAACAAAAAAAAAACAAGAACAAAACAAAACAAAAAAAGGGGTTGTCGGTGTTCTCCTGGAGTCTGTGTGCTTTTAATGTGAAGTCCTTCTGTCTTCGTCCTGTTTTGGAAGCTCAGCCTGTTTTCAGAGGTCCTCCATTGGCGCCCTCTTCTGTGCTGCTCCCAGCACCTGTCAGCAAGCAGATCGCGCCTCCTCCTAACACGGTGTCAGATGCAGTTCTTCTCTGCTGTGGGCGGGCGGGTCACTGCCCCTCCGGATGCCGCAGTCAGATGTTGCAGACTGGCCAGGCAGGAGGGCGGGTCGTGCCCCCTCCCAGCACCTCGGTCAGGGGCTGTGTTCCTGCCCGACAGGCGGGGGTCCGCTCTCCCTCTACCTGCACCGCCGGTAGCTCCGCTGCTCTGTGCGGCTGCGCGCTCCGCCCTGGCCGCGCTCCGCAGGTGGGCTCGGGGAAGACCGAGGAGCAGCCTAGTCCCTGCTCCGAGCCAAGACCAAGCTCCTTGTTTGTCTTTGTGGAGCAAGTTCTCTGAGGGACCAGGATGGAAGGATCCTATCTGCCCAGGGCTGTAGGCCCATCTCAGTCTGGCCCTTGAGGCTGCCAAGCCCTTTGGTGCGGAAGCAGGTTTCGCCTCTTCCCCCGCCTGGGTGCTAAGCGCCGGAGAATATGGCGGCTGTGCCTGGGCCCCGCCTCTCTTTCCCTGAAAAGTTTCTGCGGGTTTTCAGAGATGGGGGTATGCACCCTTCCCCCAAGAGCACATCAACCTTGCTGTTTTATGGAGCGCCCAGGTTGTTCTGTCCTGTACACCCACAGCCACGGCGCCCAGCCCCTTGCAGTCCCCCGGAACTGCCTCCGTGCAGCCGCCCCCGTCCTCCGCTCGGCTTGTGCAGCCTGGCCCTGCCCGCCGCTGCCGGCCTGCGTCTCAGGCTGGGTGTCGGGGGGACGCTCTGTGCCCGTTTAACTTAGTTCTGTCAGACAAGGGCTGCTCTGTACAGATCCGAGCCTCGGAGGCTCCCCCTCCGTCCCGCTGGCCTCTCAGTTGGAGAGGGGAGACCCAGCGAGCGAGCGCCAGTCCTCCTTTGCTGCTCCCTCCCCGCGGGACCCATCCCGTGCTGTTTTGCCTTTTGTTCTTTCTTTTTTCCTTTTCTCCTACCAGATTTTTGGCATCTTTATCTTTTGAAGAGGGCGATGTTCTGTCGGAGTTCCGCAGGTGCTCTGGTTGGCTGAGTGAGTCTGTAGATGTGGATCTTGGTGTATTTGTGGGAGAGGGTGACTTACAAGCATCCTTCTACTCCGCCATCTTGCCTCTTCCTGAGACCAATATAATATTGTAAGATAACCATGCTCCATTTTTAATTAAATAAATAAATAAATTTTTGAAAGGAAGCATGGAATTGGAAAATAAGACCTGAAGTTCTAGTTTTACCTAATACTTCAATTAAAATATCAATAATTTTTGTTTAAGTAATTTTACCAATAAAGTTCTCTGTCATTTCATTTGTACAGTCTAGGGTTTTGATTTGACATTATGAGTTTATTCCAACTCTAGTTCCTGCATGACAACCTGGGAAGATATCATATACTTCCACCCTACCCCACTGCTCACACAAAATAAAACACACACAGAGAGAAAGAGAGGGAGAGGGAGAGGGACAGGGAGAGGGAGACAGAGAGAGAGAGAGAGGGAGAGAGAGACCCTCTTTGTTTCTCAGGGATTAAAGTACCACTGATGCTAGATTCAATCCTTTGGACTCAAAGAGTTTTTCTATCTTCCAGTGTTTACCATAGGGACTTACCCTTTCAGAGGCCCCATGTCTCCATCTATAAAATGTGGATCTTGAGCTTAATCTTGCCAATCTCTGAAATTCTAGGTCTATGAATCTCTAATTAAAATGCAAATGTCACTGGAAGGGGAAGGAACTTAACATGCTATCAGTCATTTCTAGAAACCCTTTCCAAGCAGAAAAGATTTTAAAAGACCAGCTAAAAACGGACTACTTGGAAATGCCTCCCTAAAACAGGAATGAATCCCCTAAAATAGGAGAAGAATACCACAAAATAATACACAAATTACTTGGACTTTTTAAGTTTGCCTTTAGTTGTACTTGTGCACACATTTCTGATTTTCCCCTATGGATAAGAGAAGCAACAAGTCAAATGCTTTCTGGGGAAAAGGGAAAAAAATTCTCCCTCTCTTCTTCTAGAATAGCCTTTCCTAGGTCTTGGTTAGCCTGAAGGAAGAAATGTGGAAGTAAAATGGTGCCCAGAATGGGTTGAATGGTGGCCCCTCAAAAGATATATCCACTTCTTAATCCTGAAAACCTCTGAATAATAATCTTATATAGCAAAAGAATGAATAATTTTATATGAGAAAAAATGAGATTAATAAACTTTAGAGGAGGATCTTTCCCTGAATTGTCTGGGTAGACCTCAAATGCAACCATATGCTTCTTTATAAGATACAGGTAGACGGAGATTTCTAACATGCCGTAGGTGGTTTTCAAAAAATACCACAGACTGGGTGGCTTATAAGTAACAGAAATTTATTTGTCACAGTTCTGAAGATTGGAAATCCATGATTTTTTTTGTTCCCATAATTTTGCCTTTTCCTGAATGTCATAAAGTTGGAATCACACAGTATGTAGCCTTTTTAAATTTCCTTCTTTCACTAAGTAATATGCATTTAAGGGTCCTCCATGTCTTTCCATAGCTTAATAACTCGTTTTATTTTAGCACTGTCTGGATATTCCACTGTCTGGTTGTAACACAGTTTATATACAGTACACCTACTAAGGACATCTTTGTTCCTTTCAAGTTTTGGCAATTATGAACAAACCTATTACAAACATGCATGTGAAGGGTTTTCTGTAGACATAAGTTTGCTGAGTATTATGGCAAAAGTATGTTTACTTTTGTAAGAAACTGCCAAACAGTCTTTCAATGTGGCTGTACTATTCTGTACTCCCACCAGCAATGAATGACAGTTCCTATTGCTCCACATTCTCATTAGCATTTGATGTTGTCAGTGTTTTGAATTTTGGCCATTCTCATAGGTGTGCAGTGGTATCTTGTTGTTTTAATTTGCATTTCCATGATATGCAGGGGATCCACATAATGTGGAGCATATGTTCATATGATTTACCATTTCTATATCTTCTTTGGTGAGGTGTCTGTTCAGGTCATAAGCCCATTTTTAAATCAAGTTTTTTGTTTTCTTATTGTTGAGTTTGAAGAATTGTTTGCATATTTTGAATAACAGTCTTTCATCAGATGTGTATTTTGCAAATATTTTCTTTCAATCTGTTGCTTATCTTCTCATTCTCTGGACACTGTCATTCACAGCACAGTAGTTTTTAATTATAATGAAGTCTAGTTTATCAATTTTTTCTGTCATGGATTGTGTGGATTGATGTTCTGTCTAAACAGCCATTAACTCATGGTCATCTAGGTTTTCTCCTATGTTGTCTTCTAGGAGATTTAACTACATTTAATTAAATGTGTGGCAATCATTTCACAGTATATGTAAGTCAAATTATTATACTATACATCTTAAACTTATACAGTGCTGTATGTCAATTATATCTCAAATTTTTTAATTGAATTCTTTTTTTAGTGGGGGATAACATTTTACTTCATTTGGGTTCAATAATAGTGTTCCTTATTATCAAAATATTCACCTGTAAAAACCAGTTCTAGTTCATGGGCTGGATTTGGCTCATGGATTATAGTTGACTGACCCATAATCTAACAGAAAGGGTGTTCAAATATATATAGGCTCTACCTATTTTTTTCTATAGATCAGATAATTAGTATTTTTTGGAAGCAGTCGTTCTACTTTAGAAACTACATAATGGCTGGGAAGGGCCACCAAAAAGACTGAAACCAGTATGAAGTTGTACAATGTATCAAGAGAGAGTAGGGACACTGCTGCTTCTTCCAAATTCCATTTTTGGTTACAAAGGACTCTCAATTTTAAAGGAAGTAAAGTTGAAAGAGCAATCTATCACTAGAGAACTATGAGGAAACAGGGAAGATGAAGAAAAAGTATTTAGAAACTCAGATAAGGTCTCTGAAGTCAGTGAGAAACTGATTTTCATTGATTGCCTCTCTAGTCAGATATTAAGTTAGGACTAGTTCTCTGGCCAGGAAGGGCTTTTGTACCACAGAGAAGCTCATCTGAGAAGCAGGGTCTGGGCCCAGTGAAGTAGGTTGTGAGCTCTTTGGAAGCAATAGACTGATTATTTCACAAGTGGATCCTCAGAGCCAAGCTCAGGGTGCTGGGATCTGACCTTGGCCTTCTACTGACTCTGAGTTCAACTTTACATATGACAGACCCTCACAGTACCCATTTAAAGTGCTTGGTTGATATCAAGGCTTCCTTATCCATCTATGACCTCCCCGAGGTCCAATGTTGAACTGACTCGGATGTTTCTCACAAATTCTGACACTGTACCTGGCATGTGGCAATTTTCTCCTAAGTATTTCAGAATGAATGAGTGGATGCTATGCTGGCAGCATGCTTTGCTTCTGAGGGAAGTAAAATAATCTACTGTGTCATATATATTTCGCCATTCTTTGTCACTGCACCAGTGAACAGAGAAGTATTTAAACTTCTCTAAAGGCATTGATACCTAGACAAGCATTCATAGTGAAAGAATCATGCATAACACTAGGAGTAACAAATAATCTGAAAGAGATCAAAAATGTTCTATCATAAGTATTTCAATAAACTTTATAAAACTGTTTCCAGAATAAAAGCATATCCTCCAATGGCAGTAATTAGAATATATAATAAAACCAAACAAAGAATTAGAAGAGATCATTTATTATGAATAAACACACTAGCTACATTGGTGCAGCTGCATTTTCTACAGTTTTGTAAAAGACATATGAGTTGGGGTCATAGCATATGAGAATATGCTGTGTTCTTAAACCAGACCCTGTGCAGCTCATCTAACCACATTTGTTTCTATGTTGGCTTAAAGTCCATAGCAATAGACTAGCAACGTGGATTTCAATTCTTCTTCTGCTACTAATTTACAAAATGAAGAAAAGCAAGTCAATTAATGCCTGTGTGCCTTAATTTCCTAAACTTTAAAATGGGTATTATAATACATTTGCCCTACCTACCTCTCGGGGTGACTGTGAGAATTAAATCAGGGAATATGAGAATGTGCTGGAAAATAAACATAAAAATCTGTTTATCCAGACACTTTGTGAGGACTCTGGATATAGCAATGGCCAATTAGAAGCTTATATGATTTTCATAATCTTCAATGAAGATGTTCCAACTGCCATGTCTTCAATTTCAGTTGCTATGTATTCTCTCCTGATAACCATGTTGTTTCAGAATTACGATATTTATAAATGTATTATGAAAATCATCTCCTCAGCTAATGGTTCACCATTGTGAAAGTTGGAGTCTGGACCATTGAAAATCAGGGTAATAATGTTTGTTTAGGTTTATTTTTGTTTATTTTGTTTAGGTTTATTTTTTGTAATACTTATTTAAAGTTTTCAATCTTCTGACAAAGAAAATGTCTTTCTTGCTCATTACTTTATCTTTATTTTCCGGCACACAGCTGGGCATATAGTCTGTACTTAATCAATATTAATTAAATAAATGAAAGTACAAACTCTTAAAATATATATATATATATATGTACATATTTGCCCTGCAAATAGATATTGCTATGATTAAACAAAATTAGAATAATTTAAAAGAAAAAACTCAGACAGAAACAGGAATAGCTCAAACTGAATAAAAATACAATCAATAAAGGCCAAAGATGAGATTACAGAAATTTTAAAGTTACATGACATAGATTGTAAATCATCCATCATAAAAATGTTTAAATGAGCAATGAACACATTTTTAAATGACAAAATAGAAAGTCTCAGCAAAGGAACAGAAAGTCTAAATAATGAGAAGATATAAAGAACCAAATGTAAAGTTTAAAACAAATAAAAAATAATAACCAAAATTTAAAACTTATTGTATGAGCTAAATAATAGAATGTAGGGGACAGAGGAAAGAATCAGTGAATAGGAAAATAGAATAACAGAGCTTATCAAATCTGAACAAAAGATAAAATAGGCAGAAAAGTATGACTATAGGCTGCAAAACCTATAAAACTATAACAACAACAAAATAGCATTTGTGTCATCAAGTCCTGGAAGGAGAGGAGAAAATAGGTAGTGCTAAAAAAGTGAAAAAGTACTCGATGGGCAAAAATTTGAGGAAATAATGGCTGAAAACTTTTCAAACTTGACAAGAGATATAAACCTTCATATTCAAAAATGATGAGCAAATCCAAAATGGGGGGGGCATGCCAAATTACATAACAATTATGACTTTGAACATTAAAGACAATGTTGAAAATGTCCAGAGAAGACCAAAACCTAACTGATAGAGAAAAAGCAATTTGAATGATATCAGATTTTTTAATCAGAAAACAGAGATGCATGAAAGAGGTAAGTGGCATGGTATTTTTCAAGTGCTGGGACAAAAAAAAAAAAAAAGAAAAGAAATGTTAATCCAAAATCCTATACCCAGTAAAAATATATTTTTGGAAGGAAAGGGAAATCAAGATATTTTCAGATGAAGAACAAGTAAGTAAAATTGTTGCCAACAGACTTACCCTAAAGAATTACTAAAGGAAGTCCTCTAAACAGAGAGAAAACAAAAAAGCAAGATCTTAAAACATCAGTAATGAAGAAAGAAAACAATAAGAAAAAAATCTGAGTAAATACAATAAGCTTTCCTTCTCTGCAGATCTCTAAATTATATTTGATGGTGAAATTTGTATAAATACACTGATTAAAAGATAAGCATTAACAGAGAAGATCATAAAATATGAACCAACTCTATGTTGTCTACAAGAAATTCACTTCAAATACAGTGATGTACATAGGTAGAAAGTAAAATGATGGGAAAAGACATACCATATGAATAATAATCAAGGGAAAGCAGGAGTGGCTATATTAATATCAAAATTGAGTATATCTTACAAAAGAAAATCATCAGATATAGGAGACACCGTATAATGATAAAAGGACTGGTACCCCAAGAAGACACAGCAATTCTAAATAAGTATGCACCAAATAATAAAATTGCAAAATATTTGAAACAAAAACCAATCAAACTGTAGGTGGAAAATTCAAATGCACAATTATAGTTAGAGATTTCGACAACCTTCTCTCAACAATTGAGAAACAACTTGACAAAAAAATCAGCAGTGATATAGAAAAAGTAAACAGCATCATTCAACATGGTCAAATTAAAATTCACACCACTTCCCACCAACAGGAAAATGTACATTTTTTCAAATGCACAAGGAACATGCACCATGGTAGACCATATTTTTTTATCAAAAATAACCTTGGTATATTTAAACTATTTGAAATCATATAGAGTGTGTTGTCCAAACACCATGGAGTCAAACTAGAAATCAATAACAGAAGGATAACAGGAAAATCTCTAACACTTGGAAATAAGATTATAAATTTCTAAATAATACATGGTTCAAATAGAAAGTTTTAAGTGACTTTGTGAGAGCTCTGAAAAGGTAAAACATCTGCAGCCACTATGAAAATGGCCAGTCAAGAAAAAGCCACATTTGAAAAGGTAGGTGCTGTGCTTATATACTTTAGTATTCTGTGCTGTTAAAAGGTAGGAGACTTTATGGTGTTTCTTCTTGCCCCACCTCCTCCATGGCATGGTCTGGCTCTGGAGCAGGTGACAGCCCAGTTGCCAATTCCCTCCCTTGAATTGGAGAGAGTAGAATAGACTGTATTTTCAGTGTTCTAACCTGGTGCCTTAAGAACCAGTTTCTGTTTTCTCTAGCTCAGAATTCAGGCAGAGAAAATGGAGGGAATTCATCCTAGAAACTTCAGGGAGACAAAGACCCACAGATACTTGGGTCAAAATATTACAGGTGGTTATATATATATACACACACACACACACACACACACACACATATGTATATGTATATATGGTTTTATATATATACACACACATATATGTGTATATATGTGTATATATAAATATAAAATATACCATCTAAAACCCTGAGGAGAAGCTGAGGTAAACTTCTTTGGGAAATTAAGATATTTAAAAGCAGTCATGCATACAGGGGAATTGAAAAACCATTTCTAAGCAAATGCATACTCAGAAAAGACCTAAAAATACCTCAACCTTTCTTATGCTGATCCCAGGGCTCAGAACACATGCTGTTAATTTGTGAAGTGCATCTGAGGAACAGATCAGTCTACAAGGATGGAAAAGGTGGCTGTTTTTTCAAATACCCAAATTTCAACAAAATTTTTACAATGCATACAAAAAAACAGAAAAATACATTCCATGAGGGCCATGCAAAGCAAGAAAATTTAAGTGCTAGAAACTACCACTGAAGAAACACAGGCATCAGACTTACTAGACAAATGCTTTAAAATAACTTTCCTAAACATGCCCCAAAAGCTAAAGGAAAACACAGACAAAAGAACTGGAAGAAATGAGGAAAACAATATATGAACAAAGGAGAACATCAACAAAATGAGAGAAATAAAGTGAGGACATTTCTACTGATCTTGCAGAAATAAAAAGGATTGTAAAATAATACTATGAACAATTGTACTCTGATAAATCAGATAACTTACATCAAATGGATAAGTTTGTAGGAACACATAATCCTCCAAGACTGAATCATTAAGAAAGAGAAAATGTGAATACACCTAAAACTAATAAGGATATTAAATCAGTAACAGAAAACCTCCCAACGAAAAACTGCATCAGATGACATCGTTGGTGAATTTTCCCAAACATTTAAAGAATTACACTGATCTTTCTCAAATTCTTCCAAAAAACTGAAGAGAAGTAACATTTTCTAACTCATTTCATGAGGCTATTATTATCCTGAGCCCATAGCTAGTCCAACTAAAAAAAAAATTGTAGATCAATATTCCTTATATAAAGATTGATACAAAAATACTCAACAAAATACTAGCAAACCTAATACAGCAGCATATTAACATGATTATATACCATGACCAAGTGGGATTAATTCCTAAAATGCAAGAATGTTTTAGCATATAAAATATGTTAATATTATTTACTACATTAACAGAATAAGGGGGGGAGAACATGATTGCCCTGATTGCTGTAGAAAAGGCATTTATTATGAACTTCAATGCTATTTCATAATAAAAGCACTCAAGAAATCAAAATAAAAGGAAACTCACTCAACAAAATAATAGTCATTTATGTTAACACTCACAGTTCACATTATACTAAATGGTGAACAACTGAAAGCTTTTCCTATAAGATCAGGAATAGGAAGACTATGCCCACATTTCCCACCTCTATTCAAGATAATACTTTAAGTTCTAGTCAGACCAATTAGGCAAGAACAAGAAATAAAACATCCAATTGGAAAGAAAGAAGTTAAATTATCTCTGGTCATAACTGACATTATCTTATGTCTGGAAAACACTAAATATCACACACACAGACACACACACATAACAAACAAATTCAGTTAAATTTGCAAGACACAAAATCAACCTACAAAAATCAGTTGTGTTTCTGTGTACTAACAATGAACAGTCTGAATAAGAAATTAAGAAAACAATTTCACTTATATAGCATCAAAAAAGAATTAAATATTTTGAAAGAAACTTAACCAAGGAGGCAGAAGACTTCAGCATTCAAAACTACAAAATATTGCTGAATGTCATTCTAAGTGAAGTAAGCCAGAAAGAGAAAGAAAAATACCATGAGATCGCTCATATGTGGAATCTAAAAAAAAGAAAAAACATACAAAACAGAAACAGACTCATAGACATACAATACAAACTTGTGGTTGCCAGGGGGACAGGGGGTGGGAAGGGACTGGGATTTCAAAATGCAGAATAGATAAACAAGATTGTACTGTGTAGCACAGGGGAATATATTCAGGATCTTGTGGTGGCTCACAGTGAAAGAGAATGTGACAATGAATGTATGTATGTTCATGTATAACTGAAAAATTGTGCTCTACACTGGAATTTGACACAACATTGTAAAATGACTATAACTCAATAAAAAAGTTCATATAAAAATAAATAAATAAACATATTTACATATAAAAAAGAAATTAAATAATACATTAATAAATGCAAACACAAAGGGTACACACTTCGAGTTTTAAGAAGAGTAAATTTTGGGAAACTAACAGACAGCATGGTGACTTTACTTCATTGCATACATGAAAGCTGCTAAGAGCTTAAATCTTAAATGTTCTCACCATGACAACACCAACAAAATGATAATTATATGAAGTGAAGGATATGTTAATTAATCTTATTGTGGTAAACATTACACAACTCATACATGTGTCAAATCATTGCATTGAACACCTTAAACTTATACAATGTTATATGTCAACTATATCTCCATAAACCTGGGGAAAATGTAAATGCATCTGAAACTCATGGATCATAAGATTTAATATTGTTAAATGGCAATACTACATAAAATAATCTACAGATTAAATGTGATCCCTATCAAAATTCCAATGACATCTTTTGCACAGATAGAAAAATCCATCTTAAAATTCATATGGAATCTCAAGGTACATTGAATAGCCAAAACAATCTTTAAAAAGAACATATTTGAGAACTTACCATTTCTGATTTCAAATCTTACTACAAAGCTATAGTAACCAAAGACTGTGGTTTTTGACAGAAATATTTCTCTTGTAATTCAAATGATACTATCAAGTAAAGGAAAAGAATACTCACAGAATGAGAGGAAATATTTGCAATCATAAGTCTGATAAGTGGGCTGTATCCAGAATACACAGATAACATTTACAACTCAATAAAATGAAAACTTTATTAATTTAAAAGTAGGCAAATAATTTGCATATTTCTCTAAAGAAGATACATAACTGGCCAATAATTTCACAAAAAGATGCTTAATTTATCAGGAATTAGGGAAATGCAAAATGAAATAATAAAATGGTACAATAAAATACCATTTAATACCTTTAGATTGATTAATTTTAAAACACAGGTAATGAAAAGCATGATGAGATGCCACTTTACACCCACCAGGATGGCTATATTCAAAAAAGATGATTAATAACAAGTGAGGAAACACAAAGAAATCTTAATCTTCATACACTGCTGGTAGGAAGGTAACATAGGATAGTACTTTTGAAAGTAGTCTTGGGGTTCCTCAAAAAGTTACTTAAAGTTATCATTTGGCCCAGAAATTCTACTTCAAGGTATATACCCAAACAAAATGAAACATATGTCCATTAAAAACTTGTATACATATGTTCATAACAACATTATGAATTATAGCCAAAAGGCAGAAACAACCCAAATATCCATAAACTGATGAATGAATGAACAAAATATGGCATATTCATATATTAGAATGCTATTTTGACATAAAATGAAGTACTGATACTTGCTAACATATGGTTGAATCTTGAAAACACTATGCTTTAATACTCAATGGTGAAAAGCTGAAAGCCTTCCTGCTAAAATCTGGAACAAGACAAGGATGCCTACTCTCACCACTTCTATTCAATATAATATTGGAAGTCCTATCCATAGCAATTAGACAAGAAAAAGAAATAAAAGGGATCCAAATTGGAAGAGAAGAGGTAAAATTTTCACTATATGTGGAGGACATGATAGTATATATAGAAAACCCTAAAGGCTCCACACAAAAATGACTAGAGCTAATAAAAGAACTTGGCAAGGTAGCAGGACACAAGATTAATATATAGAAATCAGTGGCATTTCTTTCCACTAACAACAAAATATCAGAAAAGGAAAGTAAAGAAACAATCCATTTTAAAATTGCATACAAAACAACAAAATATTTAGGAATAAAATCTCACCAAGGAACTGAAAGACTTATATGTGGAGAACTATAAAACATTGACTAAGGAAATTAAAGATGACTTAAAGAAATGGAAAGATATCTCATGTTCTTAGATAAGAAGAATTAATATTGTTTAAATGTCCATACTGCCCAAAGCCATCTACAGATTTAATGTGGTCTCTATCAAATCACCTATGACATTTTTCACAGAACCAGAACAAATAATCCTAAAATATATATGGAATCACAAAAGACCTAGGATTGGCAAAGCATTACTGAAGAAAAAGAATGAAGCTGGAGGAATAACCCTCCCAGGCTTCAGACAATACTACAAAACTACAGTAATCAAAACAGAATGGTATTGGTACAAAAACAGACATATGGATCAATGGAACAGAATAGAGAACCAAGAAATAAATCCACAAACTTTTGGTCAACTAATCTTTGACAAAGCATGCAAGAACATACAATGGAGTAAAGACAATCTCTTCAGCAAATGGTGTTGGGAAAACTGGACAGTTGCATGTAAATCAATTAAGTTAGAATACTCCCTCATACCAAACAGAAAAATAAACTCAAAATGGCTTAAAGACTTAAACATAAGGTAAGATACTATAAACCTCTAAGGAGAAAGCATAGGCAAAACATTATCTGACACTAATCTGAGCAGTGTTCTCCTAGGGCAATCTACCTAAGCAATAGAAATAAAAGCAAAAATAAACAAATGGGACCTAATTAAACTTACAAGCTTTTGCACAGCAAAGGAAACCATAAGTAAAACAAAATGACAAATTACAGAATGGGAGAAAAGATTTGCAAAAGATGAGACTGACAAGGGCTTAATTTCCAGAATATACAAACAGCTCATAAACTCAATAACAACAACAACCACAAAACAACCCAATAAAAATAGGGAGAAGACCTAAACAAGCAATTTTCCAAGGAAGACATACAAATGGCAAATAGGCACATGAAAAAATGCTCAGTATCATGAATTATCAGAGAAATGCAAATCAAAACTACAATGAGGCATCACCTCACACCAGTCAGAATGGCCATCATTCAAAAGTCCACAAACAATAAATGCTGGAGAGGCTGCAGAGAAAAGGGATCCCTCCCACACTGTTGGTGGGAATGTAGTTTGGTGCAGCCATTATGGAAAACAGTATGGAGATTCTTCAAAAGACTAAAAATAGACTTATCATATGACCCAGCAATCCCACTCCTGGGCATATATCCAGATGGAACCTTAATTCTAAAAGGTACCTGCACCCCAATGTTCACAGCAGCACTATTTACAATAGCCAAGACATGGAAACAACCTCAGTGTCCATTGACAGATGACTGGATAAAGACGCTGTGGTATATTTATACAATGGAATACTACTCAGCCATAAAAAATAATAAAGTAATGCCATTTGCAGCAACATGAATGCATCTGTAGAATGTCATTCTAAGTAAGCCAGAAAAAGAAGGAAAAATACCATATGATATCGCTTATATGTGGAATAAAAAAAAAAAGACAAATGAACATATTTACAAAACAGAAACAGACTCACAGACATAGAAAACAAACTTATAGTTACCAGGAGGGGTAGAGGGTAGGAAGGGATGAATTGGGAGTTTGGGATTTGCAGATAGTAACTAATATATATAAAATAGATAAACAACAACTTTATACTGTATAGCACAGGGAACTATATTCAATCCAATCCAATCCAATCCAATCTTATAGTACCTTATGTTTAAAAAGAATATGAAAATGAATATATGTATGTTCCTATATGGCAGAAGTATTGTACTGTACACCAGAAATTGACACAACATTGTGAACCGACTATACATCAATAAAAATATATTAAAAATTAAATTAAATTTAATTTAAATTTAAAAAAATAGTATGCTTAGTGTTAAAGTAACACTAGTATAGCCAGTCACAAAACATCACATAGTTTATTACTCCATTTATATAAAATTCCAGAATAGAGAAATCAATAGGATATAAAGTAGATTAATGATTTCCAGAGACTGAAAAAGGGAACAAAAGGAATGAATGCTAATTAGTATGGGGTATCTTCTTATGGTAATAAAAATGCTCTGAAATAAGACAGTGGTGAAAGTTACATAACTATGCATATAATAACAACCACAGAATTATATGCATTAAAGAAACAAATTTTATACTTTTTAAATTATATCTGAATAAAAAATAAAAAACTATGGGTAAAATTTCTTCTAAATGTAATAAAAACTATAAATTCATAAGTCCAATATAATTAAGAAATCCCAGGCACAAGAAACATTAAACAAATCATATAAAATCTTCAAAATCAATCATAAAAAGAATATATTAAAATCAATCAGAAAAATAGAAACTTTCAGTACCAAAGAACCAAAAAAACAAAAAGGATGACAACAGATTTTTCATTTAAAATATTTCAAGTAACAGGTGAATTCTACCAATCATTTAGAGAAGAGTCAACACCTATCCTTCTAAAACTATTCCAAAAAATTGCAAATAATGGAGTGCATTTGAACTCATTCTATGAGGCCACCATCACCCTGATACCAAAACCAAAGATACCACCACAAAAGAAAAGTACATGCCAACATCACTGATGAATATAGATGCAAAAATCCTCAACAAAATGTTAGCAAACTGAATCCAACAATATATTAAAAGGACCATACACCATGATCAAATGGGATTTACCTCAGAGATACAAGGATTTTTCAATACCTGTAAATCAATCAATGTGATACACAACATTAACAAATGGAAGAATAAAACCCATATGATCATCTCAGTAGATGCAGAAAAGGCTTTTAGTAAAATTCAACATTCATTTATGATATAAAAAAAAACTCCCCAGAAAGAGGGCATAGAGGGAACATACCTCAATATAATGAGTCATATATGCCAAACTCACAACTAACATCATTTTCAATGGTGAAAAATTGAAAGCATTCTCTGTAAGATCAGGAACAAGATAAGGATGCCCACTCTAAACACTTTTACTCAACATAGTATTGGAAGTCCTAGTCACAGCAATCAGAGGAGAAAAGGAAATAAAAAGAATTCAAATTGGAAAGGAAGAAATAAAACTGCCACTGTTTGCAGATGACATGATACTATACGTAGAAAATCCTAAAGATGTCACTAGAACACTACTACAGCCCACGAATGAATTGAGTAAGTTGAAAGATACACAATTATTATATAGAAATCAGCTGCATTTCTATCCAGTAATAATGAAATATCAGAAAAATAAATTAAGGAAATAATCCCATTTACCATTGTATCAAAAAGAATAAAAATATCTAGGAATAAAACTATCTAAGGAGGCAAAGGACCTATACTCCAAAAACTATAAGACACTGATGAAGGAAACTGAAGATGACACAAACAGATGAAAAGATATACCATGTTATTGGATTGAAAGACTCAATATTGTTAAGGGCCATATTACCCAAGGCAATATACAGATTCAATGTAATCTCTGTCAAATTACAAATGGCACTTTTCCACAGAAATGGAACAAAAAAAGTTTTAATTTGTTTGGAAACACAAAATATCCCAAATAACCAAAACAATCCTGAGAAAAAAGGACAGAGCTGGAGGAATCACACTCCCTGGTTTGAGACTATGCTACAAAGCTACAGTAATCAAAACAGTATGATACTGCACAAAAACACATAGATCAATGGAACAGGATAGAAAGTCCAGAAATAAACCCCTGCATTTATGATTAATTAATCTATAGGAAAGGATGCAAGAATATACACTATATAAAAGACAGTCTCTTCAATAAGTGGTGCTTGGAAAATTGGACAGTTACATATGAAACAATGAAATTAGAGCATCCTCTAATACCATATACAAAAATAAATGCAAAATGAATTAAAGACCTAAATGTAAGACCAAATATTCTAAAACTCCTAGAGGAAAATATAGGCAGGTCACTCTTTGACATAAATTGTAACAATATTTTTTTGGATCCATCTCCTAGAGTAGTGGAAACAAAAGCAAAAATAAACAATTGGGACTTAATTAAACTTAAAAGCTTTTGCACTGTAAAGGAAACCATCAACAAAATGAAAAGACAATCTATGGAATAGGGGAAAATTGCAAATGATACAAATGACAAGGGATTAATTTCCAAAATATACAAACAGGTCATACAACTCAATATAAAAAAAAAATTAAAAAATGGGCAGAAGATCTAAATACATACATCTCCAAAGAAGACACACATGGCCAACAGGCACATGAAAAGATGCTCAACTTAATTAATTATTAGAGAAATGTAAATCAAAACTAATGAGGTATCACCTCACACTGGTCAGAATGGCCATGATTGAAAAGTGTACAAATAATAAACGCTGGAGAGGGTGTGGATAAAAAGAAATCATCCTATACTATTTGTGGGAATGAAAATTGGTGCAGCCACTATGGAGAACAATATGGAGCTTCCTTAAAAACTAAAAATAGTTACCATATGATCCAGCAATCCCACTCCTGGGTATATATCTGGGCACACTAGTAATAACAGGATGGTGATTTCTGTAAGCTTTCTCTCTGCCTCAGATATTCCAGAGTTGGAGTTGAAAAGCCGAGCAACCTGGAAATTAAATGGATGCAGATTTTAAAAGACCTTTAAAAAATCTTAATCTCTCTAGCCAAAAATCAGGATAGGGCAGAGGCTGGGATCAAGATGGCAGAGTAAGAGGATATGGAGTTCACTTTCCCCCACAATTCATCAAAAATACTACTACATGTTAACAATTCTCATGGAAAACTAACTGGAAACTGGCAGAAGAACTATACAACCAAAGCTGCAAAAAAGATCTCCATATAATGAGGTAGGACAAAAAAAAAAGGCATGAAGTCAGGACCTGAACCCCTGGGAGGGATGTGAAAGGAAGAGAAAGTCCTCACAGGTGGACCTTGGTACTGGTGAGTGAGCAGGCCAAGCATGCCAGTCCTGGGGTCTTTCCAGGGGAGACAAGCCCTCTTGCCTGCTGGAAAATCCACTGGAATAGACAGAAGAGTTAGAGAATCCTAGCCTCTACTCATGAGGAGAGAGTGAGTTATGGCTTGCCAACAATCAGGGTGGAAAGAGTCTTCCACTGGCAGTTGCAGCCTAACTGCACTTCCCAATCCAAAGGGGAAAACACCCCGGCTCTACTCACTCTGTACCATGGCTTGGCATGAGATCTGGCATGAGATCTCAGTCTAGCTATGCAGATATAGACCAGGCCGCCTGGACTGGGATTTGAGTGGAGCCACAGAGGTCATTGTCAGCATGCAAACAGGTGGCATAGAGCGATGGTGGCCATTGTCAGCAGATGTATGGGGCAGTGCCACAGGCGTGTGCAAGGGCTGAGCTGAATCTTGGAAAGATGGGCCTTATCTAACTATGCAGAGACTGCCTGGAGGGCCTGGGGTGTGGTCTGGGTAGAGCAGCAGCAGACACAGTCAGTGCATGCACGAGCACACAGTGGTTCATCTTCCAGCAAGAGCACCTCAGCTCTGCCCACTCCACATCACAGCTTAGCACTACATCTGGGGAAGACAGGTCCTGGGAGAAGACTTCCATAGAGGCAGCCCAGGTCTCAGGTGGCAGTGCAGTCAACTCAATTCATGCAGCCACAACACCCCAATCTCAAGCTCCACCCTACTCCATACCACAGCATCACATTACAATGGGGATGAACACAAAAGAGAAAGGGATGCAACCTTGGGCTACTTCTGAGCAGAACTATAGATGCATACATTGGTGGTGCATAGGTTCTTTGTGACTGCACAGGCCTCACTTGCTTCACCAATCACCTCCTTTGGGGCAGGGCAAACACTCAAGGGCAATGGTGCCTGATTGAACCCCAACTTCAGGGCTTATACTCCAACAACTGAGGAGCAGACCACACCCCTGACAGGGCAGTGACAGTCATGGAGCAGAGCGAAAGCCCTGCCTCACATCTTGCACAGGCTCTAAATATCTCAACAACAACACCTCTTATTAAGGGGATAATGGCCAGCACACCCTGAGGAAAGACATGGCTGGCATCCATGCCAAAACCAGCCCTCACAACAAAAACACTGAACACACAGTCTACACAGGGATGCTCCCCGTAAAAATCAGACCACACTAGATAACTGTTTCTCCTAAATTCATAGAGACAGAGAAAGTTAAGTAAAATGAAAAGGCAAAGGAGCTGCTCCCAATTAAAAGAACAAGACAGATTCCCTGAAAGAACAAATAATGAAACAGAGCTCACCAGTCTACTAGGCCTGGAGTTCAAAAAGATGATAATAAAAATACTAATAAAATTAAGAAACATTATTGATAGAAATACAGATCACTGTGACAAGTAATTAAATCATAAGATGAACCAATCAAAAATTTCAATTGCTGAGATAAAAGTTAATGTAGAAGAAATAATAGCAGACCAAATGACACAGAAGAATGAAAAAGTGATCTAGAAGATAGAATAATGGAAATCACCCAATCAGAACATCAGACAGAAAGAAAATCAAAGTAACATATGAGATATATGAGATAAAATAAAACATGAGATAATAAAACCCCTATGCATAAATGGGTTCCAGAAGGAAAAGGCAGAGAGAAAGGGATCAAAAATGTATTTAAAGGAAGTATTGCTGAAAGTTTTCCAAAACTAAAGAAGAAAAATGACATGCAAGTACAGGAAGCACAGAGGGTCCCAAACAAGATGAATGCAAACAAACCCACACCAAAACATATCATATTTAAAAGGGGAAATGTTAAAGATGAAGAGAGGATTCCAAAGACAGAAAGAAAAAGGAGTCAGTTACAAGGGAGCCCCATAACGCTATCAGCTGATTTCTTTGCAGAAACTTTGCAAGCCAGAAAGGAGTGTCATGATAGATTCAAAGTCCTAAAAGGGAAAAGCCTGCAACCTAGGATACTCTACACAGAAAAATAATCACTTAGAATAAAAGACAAGATAAAGAATTTCAAGCAAAAACTAAAAGAATTCAGTAATACTAAATCCAACCTAAAAGAAATATTTAAGAGTTGTCTCTAAATAGAAATAAGCAAGAATCTACAGCAGATGGAAAATCCTAATAGGAAAGGCAAATACATAAAAGGATTGAAGATCACTCAAATAAGCCAGTACATAGAGTCAACAACAATCAAAAAATTCTTGTAAAAGTGATTACAACTACAAATAACAGCAAAAGAATAAGCATGAAGATGTAAAATAGGACATCAAAATCACAAAATGCAGAAGAGGGAGTATAAAAATGTAGACCTTTTAGAATGTGTTTGAATTTGAATGACTATTAGTTAAAAACAAGCAGATATATGTATGGGTCAACATACTTGAACTCTATGGTAAACACAAATCAAAACTATATAATAAAAAAATACAATAGACTCACGAAAACCAAATAGAAAACAACTAAATCATGCTACAAAAGAAAATCATCAAACTATAAAAAGGAAAATAAAGAAGAAATGAACAAAGAACTACAAAAACAACTGGAAAACAATGATTAAAATGACAATAAGTAAAAATCTATCAATAATTGCTTTAAAAGTCAATGGACTAAATTCTCTGATCAAAAGACAGAGAGTGGGAGACTGGATTTAAAAAAAAAAAGAACCTAAAATATGCTGCCTACAAGAGACACACTTCAGGGTAAATGACACACACAGATTGAGAGTGGTGGAATGGAAAAAGATATTTCATGCAAATGGAAACAATAAGAAAGCAGGAGTAGTAATACTCATAACATACAAAATTGAGTATAAAATAAAGGCCTATGAACCAAACTACTGAGACTGAGAACAACTGAAAGACCAAGAAAAAGAAGAGCAAAAAAAATTCAAAGTCAACAGATGGAAGGAAATAATAAAGGCCAGAGAAGAAATAAAGAAAATAGAGATTTAAAAAAAAACAATAGAAAAGATCAATAAAACTAAGAGCTGATTTTTTGAAAAGATAAACAAAGTCAACAAACCTTTATCCAGGATCACCAAGGAAAACAGAGGGAGGACCCAAATAAACAAAATAAGAAATGAAAGAGGAGAAATAACAACTGATACCACAGAAGTACAAAAATAAATAAATAAAATAAATAAAAGAGAAAGAGACAGAGAGAGAATACTATGAACAGTTATATGCCAACAAACTGGACAACCTAGAAGAAACAGACAAGTTTCTAGAAACATACAGTCAAAACTGAGCCAAGAAGAAACAGACCATTTGAACAGATCACTTGCTAGAAATGAAACAGAATCTGTAATTTAAAAACAAAAAACAAACAAAAAAATCTCCTGCAAATAAAAGTCCAGGACCTGATGGCTACCCTGGGGAATTCTTCAAAAATATACAAAGAAGAACTTATACCTATTCCTTCCAAACTATTGCAAAAAAAAAATTGAAAAGGAGGGAAAATTTCCAAAGTCATTCTATGAAGCCACCATTAATGTGATACCAAAACCAAACAAAGACACTACTTTAAAAAAGAATAAAAAGGAAAATTACAGGCCAGGGTCTTTGATGAGTACAGATGCAAAAATCCTCAACAAAATACTAGCAAACTGAATCCAACAACACATAAAAAGGATCATACACCATAATAAAGAGAGATTCATTCCAGTGTCACAAGGATGGTTCGCCATAAGCAAATCAAACAATGTGATACATGACATTAACAACAACAAAAACAAAAACAAAAACCACATGATCATCTTCATAGACACAGAAAAAACATTTGAACAAAATTCAACATCCATTTATGATTAAAAAACTTCTCATCAAAGTGGTTATAGAGGGAACATATGTCAACATAATAATGGCCATTTACCTCAAACCCACAGCTAACATAATACTCAGCAGTGAAAAACAGAAAGTCTTCCCACTAAATTCAGGAACAAGACAAGAATGCCCACTTTCACTCCTTTTATTCAACATAGTATTGGAAGTCCTAGCCATAGCAATCAGACAAGAAAAATAAATAAATGGTATTCAACTTGAAATAGAAGAGGTAAAACTGTCACTATTTGCAGATAACATGATATTCTATATAGAGACCCTAAAAATGCCCACCCCAAAATTCTTAGAGCTAATAAGTTCAGAAAGGTTGCAAGATACAAGATTAATATACAGGAAAAAAAGAGAAAAAAAGATTAATATACAGGAATCTGCTGCATTTCTTTACACTGATAATGAAATATCTGAAAAAGAAAGTTTAAAAAAAACTATCCCATGTAAAATCACATCAAAAAATGAAATAAAATAAAATACCTAGGAATAAACTTATCCAAGGAGGTGAAAGACCTATATGCTGAAAACTATAGAAAACTGAAGAAAATTGAAGGTGATTCAAATAAATGGAAACATATTCCATGCTCTCAGTTTGGAAGAATTAATATTGTTAAAACGGCCAAACTACTCAAAGCAATCTACAGATTTAATACAATCCCTATCAAAATACATAGAACATTTTTCACAGAACTGAAACAAATAATCCTAAACTTAAATGAACAACAAAAGTCCTTGACTACACCAAGGAATCCTGAGGAAAAAGAACAAAGCTGGAGGTACAACCCTTCCAGACTTCAGAGTATACTACAAAGCTACAGTAATCTAAAAAATGTGGTATTGGAACAAAAATACACATATAGGTCAATGTAACAGAATAGAGAGCCAAGAAATAAACCCACACACCTATAGTCAATTAATTTATGACAAAGGCAGCAGGAACATATAATGGAGAAAAGACAGTCTCTTCAACAAGTGGTGCTGGGAAAGCTGGACAGCTACATGTAAGTTAACGAAATTAAAACACTCTCTCATGCCATATACAAAAATTACCTCAAAAGACCTAAATATAAAACATGACACCATAAAACTCTTAGAAGTGAACATAGAAAAAACATTTGTTGACATAAATGGTAGCAATACTGTCTTAGATCAGTCTCCTAAGGCAAAAGAAACAAAAGCAAAAATTAACAAATGAGACCAAATCAAACTTAAAAGTTTTTGTGCAGCAAAGGAAACCATCAACAAAACAAAAGACAACCTACAGAATGAGAGAAAATATTTGCAAACAATGTGAATGACAAGCAATGTGAATGATAATATCCAAAATATGCAAACAGTTCATATAACTCAATATCAAAAAAACAAACAATCCAATCAAAGAATGGGCAGAGGCTCTTAATAGATATTTCTCCAAGGAAGACATACAGATGGCTAGCAGGAACATGAAAAGATGCTCAACATTGCTAATTATTAAAGAAATGCAAACCAAAACTACAATGAGGGATCACTTCACACCTGTCAGAATGGCTAACACCAAAAAGTCCACAGGTGCAGCCACTATGGTAAACAGTATGGAGTTTCCTTAAAGAACTAAAAATAGGCTTACCATATGATCTAGCAGTCCCATTCCTGGGCATATATCTAGAAAAGGTAAAAACTCTAATTAGAAAAGATACGTGCAACCCAACGTTCATAGCAGCACTATTTATAATAGCCAAAACATGGGAGCAACCTAAATGTCCACCAACAGATGAATGGATAAAGAAGAAGTGGTACATATATTCAATGGAATATTACTCTGCCATAAAAAAGAATGAAATAATGTCATTTGCAGCAACATGGATGGACCTAGAGATTATCATACTAACTGAAGTAAGTCACAAAGAGAAAGACAAATATCATATATCACTTATATGTGAAAACTTAAAAAAATGACACAAAAGAACTTATTTACAAAACAGAAACAGACTCACAGACATAGAAAACAAATTTATGGTTACCAAAAAGGAAAGAGAGGGAGGGATAAATTAGGAGCTTGGGATTAACAGATACACACTACCATGTATAAAATAGATTAACAACAAGGCCTTACTGTACAGAACAGGGAACTATAATCAGTATTTTATAATAACCTATAATGTAAAAGAACCTGGAAATATATATATAGAATCTCCTTGCTATACATCAGAAACTAACAGAACATTATAAATCAACTATACTTCAATTTTTTAAAAATGAAAAACATGATCTGAATTTCTGATATAATAAACAAATCTTGGTAAAGCTCAGAAAAACATAAAATAATAATGACAATAAAAGTATGTTTCTCTTATACTGTAAGTGAATTCTTAGAAAACTCATGCAAAAATCTTTGTGTTTATATGTGAAACAGAATTATGTTCTAAAGTAAGATAATTATACATGGATTTTTTACCTATATGAATACCCAGAGGAATTGTACAAAATTTTATAGGATGTAGGACAATTTTTTGTGGGATAGGAACTTAACAGGCACTGAAGTAGGTCTAGAGTACCTGATTCTACCTATTAAACCTGAATGTAATCACCTAGTATTAATATAACTATATAAATGCAATCCAAAATCTTCAACAATACCCTCTAGGGACTGGTACTGCCCTCAGTTAAGTACACTTATATATCCTGTGTCATAAAATAAAATTTATATATATATATATATATATATATATATATATATATATGAATCATTTTGCTGTATACAAAACAAACAGATTCACATAGAAAACAAACTTATGGTTACCAATGGGGAGAGGATGGAGTGAGGGATAAATTAGGAGTATGGGGTTTACAGAAACAAACCACTATAAATAAAATATATAAGCAACAAGGGTTTACTGTATATCACAGGGAATTATATTCAGTAACTTGCAATAACCTATAATGGAATATAGTAAGAAAAAATAACTACATCACCATGCTGTACATCTGAAATTAACACAATATTGTAAATCAACTATACTTCAATTTTTTTAAAAAATCAGGATAAATTAGGCTAATAAGATAGAAAATAGACAATAATTTCACTTTTAGATAATAATTTCACTACTTCAGCTAAATGCCATTCAAAAAACTGGCACCACCCACTTCCCTGACAGCAAAGATCAACAGCCCAGATTTAAACCTTTTCAAGGTTGTAACAACACTAGGAGGAGTTGGGAAGGTGAGGTTGTAAAAGAAAGCCAAGTAGGGAGCATAAACTTTTATGCCTTCCACTTGTAATGAGTCACTGTTTCCACATGGTGTCAGTGTAGACCACGATGGGAGCCTGGATTTCTACTCTCGTCTGTAAATGAAATATCCCTCTTCTCTTCCACATAGGTGATGGTAGCAGATGCCTAGGGAGAGACCAATTTTCAACTTTGCTGAGCAGCAAGTACACCTCTCATGCCCTGTAGTATCAGCAGAGGCCATTGGGGGAAAGGAAGACTCCTACCATCTTAGGCAAGGAGGCATTAGTAGAGGCATAGTGAGGAACCAGAAACTCCATATCTACCTGAAAATAATGAGGAGCTCACCCTCCTCAGGTTTAAATGGAGAAAGATTGAGGAACTTGGACTTTTAACTCCACTTGGCAAAAATAAGGCTGCATCCTCCCTTCTGCTAGAGCTCTGGTCAGAAAAAGCCAGCTAAAAGAGATTCATATAAGATTAATTTTCTTAGACAACATAGCTTTGACTCCTACCCACAACCTTTGGGCTGTTATGGACAAAATATTATATTTTTATATTATCAATCCAATGATACAATTATATGCATATAACCATATACTATTGCTTTTTCAATCACCTCAAGTAAGAAATATACATTTAAATTATCTTTCATAATTGCACAATTACCTTTACCAGCGACCTTTGTTTCCTCAAGCAGATTCAAATTACTATCTGGAGTCATTTTATTTCATCCTGAAGAAGTTTCTTTAGTTAAAATGGGTATGCTAGGAAATAAATTAATCAGTTTTTATCTAGGAATGTTCATATTTTGCTTTAATTTTTGAAAGATATCTTTGCTGGATATACTGTATGATTCCAATTATACTACATGTCCGGAATGTGAAAGTCTATGAAAATAGAAAACAGATCAGTGGTTGCTTAGTGCTAAGGAGGGGAAATAGAAGATGAAAGATAAAAGGCATGGGTTTTCCTTTGGAATGATAAAAATATTCTAAAGTTGACTGTGGTGATGGTTGCACAATATACAAATATATTACAAGTGATTGAATTAAACAGAGTAGGTAGAAGGGGGCCAAGATGGTGGAGTAGAAGGATGCTCATAGCTCACCCTCTCCCACAAATACACCAAAACACATCCACAGACCTACTCAGCCAAAGCACCTGCCAAACTCCGACAGAACATCACTCTCTTCAAAAGACAAGGACACCAAAAATCTGGAAGGAGAAAAGGAAAAAAGAAAAGGCAAAACACTGCAGGACCAGTTCCAAGGAGAGGGAGTAGCAAAGGAGGAATAGCGCTAATTTCCAGGGTCCCCCGCTCCAACGGAGAGGCCAGTGGGACGGAGGGGGACCCTCTGAGGCTTGGATCTGTACGGAGCACCCCTTGACCGACAGAACTAAGTTAAATGGGCACAAAGGGTCCCTGTGACACCAAGCCCTAGATGCAAGCCAGCAGCTGGGAGATGGGACAGGCTGCTCAAGCCAGGAAGAGGACAGGGGTAGCTGCACTGAGGCAGCCCCAGGGGACTGCAGGGTGCTGTGTGCCACAGATCAGTGGGTACACAGGGCAAAACAAACTGGGCCCTCCATAAAATGACATGGCTGATGTGCCCTGAAGGGAAGGGTGCCATAACCCCATCTCTGAAAACCCGTGGAACGTTTTTGGGTGAAGAGAGGCGGGGCTCAGGCACAACCGCCATATCCTCCAGGGCTTAGCACCCAGGCAGGGGCAGGGTGAAAACCTGAATCCCTACCTAAGGGCTTAGCAGCCTCAAAGGCAAGTTGGAGACTTGTTTACAGCCCGAGGCAGTTAGGATATTTCTGTCCTGGTACTTCAGAGAACTTGCACCACCAAGACAAACAACAAGCTGGGTTTTGGCACAGAGCAGGGGTGGGGCTGTTCCTTGGTCTTCCTCGAGCCCGCCTATGGAGTTCAGACCCAAGACAGAGCAGGCAGCTGCACAGAGCAGCGGAGGAACCAGTGCAGGGAGGGGGCGGGTAGCCACCTGCCTTCCTGGCAGGAACACAGCACCTGATCACGGTGCTGGGAGGGGGCGTGATCTGCTTGCTGACAGGCACTGGGAGCAGCACAGACCAGGGCGCCAAAGGAGGGCCTCTGGAAACAAGCTGAGTTCGTGAAACAGGGCGAAGACAGAAAGACTTGTCAATAAAATCATTAAGAGCGCACAGGCTCCACGAGAACACTACAACCCCCCTTTTTTTAAACCATTTTTTTATCTGTTCTATTTTCGATTACCTTTTTAATATTTACTTTTTAAACAATTGTATATGTTTCCAATTTTAACACCTTTTAAATTTATCTTTCAAAATATTTTTATTATTACTATTTGTTGAAAATCCACCTCATTTTATGTTTATTTCTCTTGGTTTTAATCTCCTGTTATCGATTATACACAGGGTTCAAATATTGTCTTTTGCTCTTTTTTTCCTTTTTTTAAGGTTTTTAAAAAGCTCTCTCAACTCGGTTGTAATTCTGCCTCAACTTGCTCTTCTATTATTGATTATACACTGTTTTCAAACCATTTTTCCCTCTCTTCTTTTAAAATTCTCTTTCTCTCTCTTTTTTTAAAGATTTATTCCTGCATAGGCATTAGATAGATAAATAAATAAACTACTTAAGGACCACAATAGATAACTGATACTCCATAAGCCACAGTGACAAGAGACATATGAGCAAGATGAAGAAGCAGAGGAACCACTTACAAATAAAACAGCAAGAGAAATTCCCTGAAAGCACAATCAAGGAAATAGACATTGATGGCCTACTAGAACAAGATTTCAAAAAAGGAGTGATCAAAATACTGAAGGAACTAAAAGAGATAGTGTATAGAGATATAAAATATGTCAAAAATGAAATTGAAGCTATAAAGAAGAGCCAAGTAGAATTGGTAAATCCATTTGCTGAGATAACAGCTGATCTAAAGGCTATACAAAGCAGACTAGATAATGAAGAGGAATGAATAAGTGACCTAGAAGACAGGAAAACAGAAAGCACCCAATAGGAACAGCTGAGAGAAAAAAACATAAAAACTAATGAAAACAACATAAGGGACCTATGGGATAATATAAAGCATGTCAATCTATGCATAATAGGGGTTCGAGAAGGGGAAGAAAGAGTAAAGGGGATTGAAAAGGTATTTGAAGAGATCACAACTGAAAACTTCCCAAACTTAAAGAAAGAAACAGATATCCAAGTACAGGAAACTCAGAGGGTCCCAAACAGGAAGAATCCAAACAAACCAACACCAATACATATCATAATCAAGATGGCCAGAGTCAAAGATAAAGAAATGATCCTAAAGGCAGCAAGAGAAAAACAAAGACTGAGTTACAAGGGAACCCCCATAAGGCTCTCAGCTGATTTCCCTACACAAACACTACAGGCCAGAAGAGGGTGGCAAGATATATTCAAAGTCCTGAATGAAAAAAAGATGCAGCCTTGGCAACCACAAGTTTGTATTCTATGTCTGTGAGTCTATTTCTGTTTTGTATTTATGCTTTGTTTGTTTGTTTGTTTGTTTAGATTCTACATATGAGCAATCTCACATGGTATTTTTCTTTCTCTTTCCAGCTTACTTCACTTAGAATGACATTGTAAAATGATTATGAATTAATAAAAAATGTTTAAAAAAACAAACGCAGCCTCAGATACTTTATACAGCAAGTCTATACATTAGAATACAAGGAGACATAAAGAATTTCACAGACAAGCTAAACCTAAAAGAGTTTAGCAACCCTAAATCCATGCTAAAGAAATATTGAAAGGTCTACTCTAAATAGAAAAGAAGCAGGATGCTACAGAAATGAGAAACTCATAACTGGAAAGGTGATTAACTACTGTGAATTATAAATAGAATAAACACAAAATTGGTAAAGAAGACATCTAAATCATTAAGAGTGGGAGAGGGAAGCAAGAAAGTTTAGAGTATTTTTTTCTTTCTTTCTACAATTCTTTGTTCTCAGTAGGATGTTTGAGATTATATTACTATCTGTTTAATATAAACAGTTATAATAATGGGTTAATAGACTTACAAACAAGGGTAACCACAAGCCAAAAACTTACAAGGGAGTCACAAAAACTAAATAAAATCCAAGACAGTACAAAGGAAAATTACCAAATCAGAAAAGGAAGAAAGGAACAAAGTGGAAATACCAAATCAACTGCAAAAATAAGTTCAAAATGGCAATAAACACATCAGTCATTAATTACTGTAAATGTTAATGGACTAAATACTTCAATCAAAAGATATATAGTGGAAGACTGGACAATAAAGCAGGAACCTTCAATATGCTGCATACAAGAGACCCACTTTAGGGCCAAAGACACATAAAGATTGAGAGCGAAAGGATGGAGGATATTCCATGCAAATGGAAAAGCCAAAAAAGCAGGTGTAGCAGTCCTTATTTCAGACAAAATAGACTTTAAAACAAAGGCTATAAAGAAAGATAAAGAAGTACATTTTATAATGATTAAAGGAGTAATACAAGATGAGGATATCACATTCATTAATATATATGCACCCAATATAGAAGCACCCAAGTACATAACAAATTACTAACAGAGATAAGGGGGTATATTGATGGGAATACAATCATTGTCGGAGATTCTAACACCACATTAACATCACTAGACATATAGCCCAGACAGAAAATAAATAAGGCAACAGACAGGGCTTTTTAGGAAGATGGCGGAGTAGAAGGATGCTCCTAAGTCACCCTCTCCCACAAATACACCAAGATCAACATCTACAGACCCACTCAGCAAACCAGAGCACCTGCGGAACTCCGACAGAACATCGCCCTCTTCAAAAGATAAAGACGCCAAAAATCTGGTAGGAGAAAAGCAAAAAAGAAAGAACAAAAGGCAAAGCAGCGTGGGACAGGTCCTGCGGGGAGGGAGCGACAAAGGAGGACTGGCGCTCGCTCGCTGGGTCTCCCCTCTCCAACTGAGAGGCCAGCGGGATGGAGGGGGAGACTCCGAGGCTCGGATCTGTACAGAGCAGCCCTTGTCTGACAGAACTAAGTTAAACGGGCACAGAGCGTCCCCCCGACACCCAGCCTGCGACGCGGGCCGGCAGCGGCGGGCAGGGCCAGGCTGCACAAGCCGGGCGGAGGATGTGGGCGGCTGCACGGAGGCAGCCCCGGGGGACTGCAAGGGGCTGGGCGCCGTGGCTGTGGGTGTACAGAACAACCTAGGCCCTCCATAAAACAGCAAGGTTGATGTGCTCTCGGGGGAAGGATGCATACCCCCATCTCTGAAAACCCGCGGAAACTTTTCAGGGAAAGAGGCGGGGCCCAGGCACAGCCGCCATATTCTCCAGCGCTGAGCACCCAGGCGGGGGCGGGGGCGAAACCTACATCCCCACCGAAGGGCTTAGCAGCCTCAAAGGCCAGACTGAGACGGGCCTACAGCCCGGGGCAGATAGGATCCTTCCATCCTGGTCCCTCAGAGAACTTGCTCCACAAAGACAAACAAGGAGCTTGGTTTTGGCTCGGAGCAGGGACGAGGTTGTCCCTCGGTCTTCCCAGAGCCCACCCGCGGAGCACCGACCAGGGCAGAGCGCCAACCAGGGAGGAGCGCCGAGGCGGAGCGCGCAGCCCCCGGCCTATCGGACAGGAACACAGCCCCTGACCGAGGTGCTGGGAGGGGGCACGACCCGCCCTCCTGCCTGGCCAGTCTGCAACATCTGACTGCGGCATCCGGAGGGGCAGTGACCCGCCCGCCCACAGCAGAGGAGAACTGCACCTGACACCGTGTTAGGAGGAGGCGCGATCTGCTTGCCGACAGGTGCTGGGAGTAGCACAGAAGAGGGCGCCAATGGAGGACGTCTGAAAACAGGCTGAGCTTCCAAAACAGGATGAAGACAGAAAGACTTCACATTAAAAGCACACAGACTCCAGAACACTGACAACCCCTTTTATTTTTTTTTAAATCTGTTTTTACCTGTTCTATTTTCTATTACTCTCTTAATTTTTACTTCTTAATTCATATTAATTTCTCTTGGGTTTTGATGTCCTGTCATTGATTAGACACAGGTTTCAAATACATCTATTCATCTCCCCACCCCCCTTTTTTTAAAGGTTTTAAAAGGACGTCTCAACCCAATTAATACTCTGTTTCAACTCGCTCTTCTATTATTCATTATACACTGTTTTCAAACCCTCTTTCTCCCTTCTTTTAAAAATCTTTCTCTCTCTTATTTTTTTTCTTTTTTTCCTAAGTTCTATTCCTAAATAGGCATTAGATAGATAAAATCCTTAAGATCCAAAATAGACAACTAATACTCCATAAACCACAGTGCCAGAGAGGTATGAGCAAGATGAAGAAGCAGAGAAACCTTTCCCAATTAAAAGAACAAGAGAAATCCCCTGAAAGAAACATCAATGAAATAGACATCAACAGCTTACTAGATCAAGATTTCAAAAGGAGTGATCACATTGCTGAAGGAGTTAAAAGAGACAGAGTTTAGAGATTTTAAATACGTCAAAAATGAAATTGAAGCTATAAAGAAGAGCCAAGTAGAATGGGTAAACTCACTGACAGAGATGAGGAATGATCTAATTAGCTGTGCAAAGCCGACTAGATAATGGAGAGAAAGGAATTAGTGATCTAGGAGATAGGGCAATAGAAAGCACCCATTCAGAAGAACTATAAGATAAGCAAATAAAAAATAATGATAATAGCATAAGGGACCTATGGGATAATATAAAGCGTCCCAATCTTTGCATTATAGGGGTCCCAGAAGGGGAAGAAGGATCAAAGGGGATTGAAAAGGTTTTTGAAGAAATCATGACTGAAAACTTCCCAAACTTAAAGAAGGAATCAGACATCCAAGTAGAGGAAGCTCAGAGGGTCCCAAACAGGAAGAATCCAAATAGACCCACACCAAGACATATCATAATCAAGATGGCCAGAGTCAAGGCTAAAGAAATGATTCTAAAGGTAGCAAGAGAAAAGCAAAGAGTGAATTACAAGGGAACCCCCATAAGGCTCTCAGCTGATTTCTCTACACAAACACTACAGGCCAGAAGGGAGTGGCAAGATATATTCAAAGCCCTGAATGAAAAAAAGGTGCAGCCTAGGATACTTTATCCAGCAAGGCTATCCTTCAGGATAGAAGGAGAAATAAAGAGTTTCACAGAAAAAAAAAAGCTGCAGGAGTTTAGCAACACTAAACCCATGCCAAAAGAAATATTGAAAGGGCTATTCTAAATAGAAAAGCAGCAGGATGCTACAGAAATGAGAAACTCACAACTGGAAAGGTGATAACTCATGAATTACAAATAAAGAAAACATGAAATTATTAAAGAAGACATACAAATCACTGAGTGGGAGAGGGAGGCAGGGAAATAGAGAATTTTTTTTACTTTCTTTTTTAAATTTTTTATAACAGTAGGATGGGTTTGAGATCATGTTACTATCAGTTTAATAAAAACAGTTATAGTAATGGGTTAATAGATTTACAAAAAAAGGGTAACCACAAGTTAAAAATTTACAAGGGAGTCACAAAAATTAAATAAAATCCATGATAATACAAAGGAAATTTACCAAACCACAAAAGGAAGAAGAAAGGAACAAAGAGGATATACGAATTCAACTGCAAAGATAAGTTCAAAATGGCAATAAACACACATCTATCATTAATTACTGTAAATGTTAATGGACTAAATGCTCCAGTCAAAAGACATAGGGTGGCAGACTGGATAATAAAGCAAGAACCTTCAATATGCTACATACAAGAGACCCACTTTAGGGAGAAGGACACATATAGATTGAGAGTGAAAGGATGGAAAAGGATATTCCATGCAAATGGAAAAGCCAAAAAAGCAGGTGTTGCAGTACTGATTTCAGGCAAAATAGACTTTAAAACAAAGGCCATAAAAAAAGATAAAGAAGGACATTTTATAATGATTAAAGGAGTGATACAAGATGAAGATATTACACTCATTAATATATATGCACCCAATATAGGAGCACCTAAGTACATACAAGAATTACTAACAGAGATAAAGGGGGATATTGATGGGAATACAATCATAGTTGGAGATTTTAACACTGCATTAACATCACTAGACAGATCTTCCAGACAGAAAATAAACAAGGCAACAGAGAAATTAAATACTACAATAGAAAAACTAGATTTGGTAGATATTTTCAGAGCATTACACCTCCAAAAAATAGGATATACATTCTGTTCAAGTGCACATGGAACATTTTCCAGGATCGATCATGTACTTGGACACAAAAGAAACCTCAACAATTTTAAGAAGATAGAAATTATCTCAAGCATCTTTACTGACCACAATGCCATGAAACTGGAAATCAAAAACAGAGAAACAAAAGAGAAAAAAGGAAAGCATGGAGATTAAACAATATGTTATTGAAAAAACAATGGATCAATGAGGAAATCAAAGCTGAAATTAAAAAATACCTTGAGATAAGTGATAATGAAAGCACAACCACTCAAAACCTATGGGACACAACAAAGGCAGTGCTAAGAGGGAAGTTTACAGCAATACAGGCCTTCCTCAAAAAAGAAGAACAATCTCAAATAAACAAGTTAACCCAACACCAGAATCAATTAGAAAAAGAAGAATAAAAAGCCCCAAAAAGCAGCAGAAGGAAGGAAATAATAAAGATCAGAGAGGAATTAAATACAATAGAGATTAACAACACCATAGAAAAAATCAACCGAACCAAAAGCTGGTTTTTTGAAAAAGTAAATAAAATGGACAAACCTCTGGCCAAACTCACAAAGAAGAAAAAAGAGAGAGCACAAATTAGCAAAATAAGAAAGGAAAATGGAGAAATTACAACAAACAAAATAGAAATACAGAATATCATACGAGAATATTATGAAAAACTATATGGAACCAAACTGGATAACCTAGAGGAGATGGACAAGTTTCTGGAAACATACTGTCCACCAAAACTGAATCAAGAAGAAACTGACCACTTGAACAAACCGATCACTAGAAATGAAATTGAGTTAGCAATAAAAATCTTCCTTACAAAAAAAATTCCAGGACCGGATGGCTTCACCAGGGAATTCTACTTAACATATAAAGAAGAACTCATACCAGTCCTTCTCAAACTCTTCCAGAAGATTGAAAAGGAGGTAATACTTCCAAACTCATTCTCTGAAGCCACCATCTCCCTGATACCAAAACCAGGCAAAGACACTACCAAAAAAGAGAATTACAAACCGATATCACTGATGAACATAGATGCAAAAATCCTTACTAAAATATGAGTAAATAGAATCCAACAGTACATTAAAAAGATTATACACCATGATTAAGTGGGGTTCCTCCCAGGTACAGAAAGGTGGTTCAACATACGCAAATCAATCAATGTAATACATCACATCAACAAGAGAAAGGACAAAAACCACATGATCAACTCAATTGATGCAGAAAAAGCATTTGATAAAATTCAACACCCATTTATGATAAAAACTCTCACCAAAGTGGGTATAGAGGAAACATATCTTAACATAATAAAAGTTATATATGACAAACCTACAGTCATCATAGTACTCAACAGTGAAAAACTCAAAAGCTTCCCACTAAAATCTGGGACAAAACAAGGCTGCCCACTATCACCACTCCTATTCAACATAGTCTTGGAAGTCGTAGCCACAGCAATCAGGCAAGAGAGAGAAATAAAAGGGATTCAGAGTGGAAAAGAAGAGGTAAAAGTGTCATTATATGCTGATAACATGATACTATATATAGAAAACCCTAAGAAGTCCACACAAAATCTACTAGAGGTGATTGAGGAATTCAGCAAGGTATCAGGTTACAAGATTAACATTCAAAAATCAGTTGCATTTCTTTACACTAAAGATGAATCAACAGAAAATGAAAGTAAAGAAACAATCCCCTTTAATATAGCACCCAAGGTAATAAAATACCTAGGAATAAACCTCACCAAGGAGGTGAAAGAATTATACATGGAAAACTATAAACCATGGATGTAGGAAATTAAAGAAGACTTAAAAAAAATGGAAAGGTATCCCATGCTCCTGGATTGGAAGAATCAATATTGTTAAAATGGTCACACTGTCCAAGGCAATCTACAGATTTAATGCAATCCCTATCAAATTACCCAGGACATATTTCATAGAACTAGAACAAATCATAATACAATTTATAGCAAACCATCAAAGACTTAGAATTGCCAAAGCATTACTGAAGAAAAAGAAAGAGGCTGGAGGAATAACTCTCCCAGACTTCAGACAATACTATAGAGCTACAGTCATCAAGACAGCATGGTATTGGTACAATAACAGACATATGGACCAATGGAACAGAATAGAGAGCCCAGAAATGAACCCAGAAACTTTTGGTCAATTAATCTTCGACAAAGGAGGCAAGAATATACAATGAAATAAAGACAGTCTCTTCAGCAAATGGTGTTAGGAATTGGACAGCAGCATGTGAATCAATGAAGCTGGAACACTCCCTTACACCATACACAAAAATCAACTCAAAATGGATCAAAGACTTAAACATAAGACAAGATACAATAAACCTCCTAGAAGAAAATATAGGCAAAACATTATCTGACATACATTTCAAAAATGTTCTCCTACGTAAGTCTACCCGAGCAATAGAAATAAAAGCAAGGATAAACAAATGAGACCTAATTTAACTTACAAGCTTCTGCACAGCAAAGGAAACCATAAGTAGAGCAAAACGACAACCTACAGAATGGGAGGAAATTTTTGCAAATGAAAACAAAAAGGCTTGATCTCCAGAATATATAAGCAGCTCATACAACTTAATAAGAAAACAAACAACCCAATCCAAAAATGGGCAGATGACCTAAACAAGCAATTCTCCAAGGAAGACATACAAATGATCAATAGGCACATCAAAAAATGCTCAATATCACTAATTATCAGAGAAATGCAAATCAAAACAACAATGAGGTATCACCTCACACCAGTCAGAATGGCCATCATTCAAAAGTCCACAAATGACAAATGCTGGAGAGGGTGTGGAGAAAAGGGAACCTTCCCACACTGCTGGTGCAAATGCAGTTTGGTGCAGCCATTGTGGAAAACAGTATGGAGATTCCTCAAAAGACTAGGAATAGACTTACCATATGACCCAGGAATCCCACTTCTGGGCATATATCCAGAAGGAACCCTACTTCAAAATGACACCTGCACCCCAAAGTTCATAGCAGCACTATTTACAATAGCCAAGACATGGAAACAGCCTAAGTGTCCATCGAAGGATGACTGGATAAAGAAGAATTGGTATATTTATACAATGGAATATTATTCAGCCATAAAAATGACAACATAACGCAATTTACAGCAACATGAATGTTCCTGGACAATGTCATTCTAAGTGAAGTAAGCTAGAAAGAGAAAGAAAATTACCATATGAGATCTCTCATATGTGGAATCTAAAAAAATTCATTCTAAAAATGAATACAAAACAGAAACAAACTCAGAGACATAGAATACAGACTTGTAGTTGCCATGGGGACAGGGGGTGGGAAGGGACAGACTGGGATTTGAAAACATAAAATAGATAAATAAGGTTATACTGTATAGCACAGGGAAATATATACAAGACCTTGTGGTAGCTCACAGCAAAAAAAATGTGACAATGAATATATATATATGTTCATGCATAATTGAAAAATTGTGCTCTACACTTGAATTTAACACAACATTGTAAAATGACTATAACTCAATAAAAAAAGTTTAAAACAATAAACTGTAAATTTCTAAATTGTTTGGTATGTAAATTATGTTTCAAAACGTTTTTTAAAAATCTGTGCTCTCATAAGAAACAAAATATCCAAGTTTCATTCAAAAATCAAATGTCATATCAAGAACAAGAAATTCAAATAAAAAACAACAGGAGAAAGATGGCAACATTTTATGAAAATAAACCCACTATACCTAAAGAGATCCTTTCCAGGATGTACCATAATAAAACTGTCAAAAATCAAAGAAAAAGAGAGTCTAAAAGTAGCAATTAAAAAAAAGATTGTCACCTATAAGGCAACCCTCATAAGGCTTTCAACAGATTTGTTAGTAGAAACATTACAGGCTAGAAGAGATGTGATAATATACAGAAAGTGCTGAAAGAAAAAAATACCAACAAAGAATACCCTATTAAGCAAAGTTATCATTTAGAAATTATGGAGAAATGGTTTTCCAAATAAAAGCTGAGGGAATTCATTACCACTATACCTGCCTTACAAGAACTGCTAAATGGAGATTTTTCAAGCTGAAAGGAAAGAATGTTAATTGGTGACATAAAAACAAATGAAAATATACCACACATTGGTAAAGAAAACTATATATTCAGATTCAGAATATTCTAATATTGTAATAAGGTGGTGTGTTAACCATTTAACTCTATTATAAGAGTTAAGTGACAAGAGTATTCAAAATAACTTAGCTACGACATTTGTTAATGAATAAACAATATGAGAAAAGTAAAATACAGCATCAAAAATATAAAAGGGGAAAGTAAAAGCGTAGAATTTTTGTGATCTAGTTAAAGTTGTTATCAGAATAAAATAGACTGTAGTATCTATAAGATGTTTTATGTATACATCAATATAACCACAAATCAAAAACATACAGTACATTCACAAAAGATGGGAATCAAAGAAAACCACTACAGAAAATTATCAGTTCACAACAGAATGAAGCAGGAGAGAAAGAAAGACACAAGGGAACTACCAAAGAGCCAGAAAAAATAAGATGGCATTAACAAGTGCTTACCTAAAGATACTGCTCTAAATGTAAATGGTTTCAATTTTCCAATCAAAAAACATAGAATGGCTGGATGAATTTTAAAATAACTATGCTGCCTACAAGGGACTCACTTTAGCCTGAAGGACACAGATAAGGATCAGAGTGAGGGGATGGAAAAACATATTACATGCAAATGGAAACCAAAAGAGAGCGTGTGTGAGAATGTAAGATACTTGCATCATACAAAATAGACTTTAAGCCAAAAATGGTAACAAGGGACAAAGAAGGGCATTATATAATGATAAAGCAATCAATTCATCAAGAAGAATGAACATTTGTAACATATGTATGCAACATAGGAGCACTTAAATTTATTAAGCAAATACTAACAGACTAGACAGGCAAAATAAAAAATAAAAAATTACACAGTAATATAAAAGAAATTTAATGCCCCACTTTCAGCAATGGATAGAAAATCCAGTCAGAAAAAAATCAACAGGGAAACATTGGATTCTAGACCAAATGCACCTAGTAGAAACAGTTTGAATATTTCATCCAATAGTACCAAAATACACATTATTCTCAAGTGTACAGGGAACATCCCCCAGGGTAAACAATATGATAGGTCACAAAGCAAGCCTTAGCAAATTTAAGACTAAAATTGTTACTTAAGTCAGGTTTGGCTGCACATTGCTCAGGAATCCTATACTGAGAGACAAGTGTTCGGTAAAAGGAAAGGTAGCTTTATTGAGAAACTTGGCAATCCTGGGGACAAAGTGGGCTCATATACCAAAGAACCAAATCCTCACTGCCAATCAGAGGACAAGAGCTTTTAAAGGAGAGTTTCAGGTGTGCACAGGCTGGGGGGTGGGGTATATGCAGAACAGCATACTGAGCTTCAACAATCATCTTGAAATTGGTCATGCAGTAGTCTGATCAGCATCATCTTCATTGTTTTAAGTACAGTTAATCTTCTATTCCAGGGTCAGCTTGTTCCCATTTCCTTGAGGCCAATTCTTGGAATTGTGTGAGATGGAGCAGCTTATGTCATGGCTACAGTCTGGTCATTATGTAGTTAACTTTTTCCATCTGGTGCAGCTAGTATATCTGCAAAATAGCTCAAAGGATATGACTTGGAATATTGTCTATAGCCCTTGAGGAGGAAATAAAGGTCCTTGATTTTGTTTAATGGCTAAACTATTATTATTTTGTCCTGCTCAGCTATTTTTCTTTCCTTCAGCATTTTCTCATTTCTCTGATTAAATTTATTCCTTGGAACTTGGGGAAGGCCTAGGAGGCTAACATTTCCCTACAAACAAGAGGCAGGTAGAGGACATCGGGGTGGGGGTTCTATCCTGGGAAGGCCCCATAGGGTCCTGCTTGGTTACCAAATCATACCAAGTATCTTTTTCAACCACAATAGTGTGAAACTAGAAATCAATGACAAAGCTGGAGTATTTACAAAGATGTGGAAATTAAACAACACATTCCTAAACAACCAATGGATCAAAGGAAAAACCAAAAGGGAAAATTTTTTTAATCTTCAAATATTTTGTAGGTTTTTTGTTTCGTTGATGGTTTCCTTTGCTGTGCAAAAGCTTTTAAATTTAATTAGGTCCCATTTCTTTATTTTTGCTTTTATTTTGTTTGCTTTAGGAGACAGATCTCCCAAAAATATTGCTATGATTTATGTCAAAGAGTGTTCTGCCTATGATTTCCTCTAGAAATTTTATGATTTCCTGTCTTACATGTAGGTCTTTAATTCATTTTGAGTTTATTTTTCTATATGGTATTAGAGAATGCTTCAATTTCATTCTTTTACATGTAGCTGTCCCATTTTCCCATCACCTCCTATTTGAGAGACTGTCTTTTCTCTATTGTATTTCATGCCTCCTTTGTCATAGATTAATTGACCATAAGTGTTTGGGTTTATTTCTCTGCTGTCTATTCTGTTCCATTGAGCCACATGTCTGTTCTTGTGTCAGTACCATGCTCTTCTGATTACTGTAGCTTTGTAGCATAGTCTCAAGTCAGGGAGCATAATTCATCCAATTCTGTTTTTCTTTCTCAAGATTATTTTGGGATATTTTGGGTATTTTGTGTTTCTATACAAATTTTAAAATTATTTGTTCTAGTTCTGTGAAAAATATCCTTTGTATTTTGATAAGGATCGCATTGAATCTGTATATTTCACTGGGTAGTATGGTCATATTAACAATATTAATTCTTCCAATCCAGGAACACAGTGTATCTTTCCATCTGTTTGTGTCATCTTCAATTTCTTTCATCAGTGTCATAGTTTTCCAAGTACAGGTATTTTACCACTTTAGGTAGGTTTATTCCTAGGTATTTTGCTCTTTTTGATGTGATGGTAAATGGGATTGGTTTCTTAATTTAAATGATAAGACAATCTATGGAATGGGAGAAAATATTTGCAAATGATATGACCAATAAGGGGTTAATATCCAACATATATAAACATCTCATACAACTCAATATCAAAAAAACAAACAACTTGATTGATTAAAAGATGGGCAGAAGATCTGAATAGATATTTTTCCAAAGAGGACATGCAGGTGGCCAATAGGCATATGAAAAGATGCTCAACATCACTAATCATCAGGAAAATGCAAATCAAAACCATAATGAGCTATCACCTTCCACCTGTCAGAATAGCTATAGCAAATGTGGTAAGGATGTGGAGAAAGGGAAACACTCATACACTATTGATGGGAATGCATAGGCAATAGAATGAGGGTAAAATACTTTATTATTTTTAATTTTTCTAAGTATAGCTGACTATAATACAAAATATTAGCAATGTCTTATTTATACTTTATGTAAAGTGAAATGTATGAAAGGAGGAACTGGAAATATATTCTTATAATGTCTTTACAGTACACATGAAGTAGTACAATATTTGAAGGTGTACTCAGATTATTTTAAATGCATAGTGCAAACCCAAGGTATAACATTAAACCATTTTACAAAGAGGTATAAATAATAGAAGAGATAAAATGGAACAAAAGAAATGCTCAATTAAAGTAGAGAAAGCAGATATATAGGGAAAATAGATAAGAAATGCATTAAACAAGTCGAGACATCAGCGTAATGGCACAGTGAGATGCTCTCTTTGTCTCTCCCTTCTAATATACAACCAGTAAAACATCCACAACTCAACAAAGGTGCCTCTGCCCACCCAAGACAACAGGATGCCAAAGAGCCCCACACATCTATATGTCTAAAGGTAGATGGGCTGGAATACATAGAGGAGGTAGAAATGAATGAGCAGTGGAGGTGATGCCTGCAATCCTGGCCCTCAGCCATGGCAGCCCCAAAGAACCCCACAGCAGTAGGGGAGACAGAGCACATGAATCCAGTACTCACAACCATAAGTAACTAGGCAGCAATGGCAGCAGGCATGGAGGTGCTCATGAATCTGGCTCTCTACCCCTCAACCACAGTGGTGGCACCTCTGAAGCCAACAATACCCAGCATGGTTAGTGACACCTGGCTGCCCCTACCACACCCCTCCCCTGCAAAGGTAGAGCCTGTGACCTTAGAGATATTAAATGCAGTGGAACTGCCTGCCATCTCATGGCCTCAGGCCATAATACCAGCAGCAGCAAGGCACCAATAACCCTGGAGGTACAAGCAGCAATAACGAGGGCACCTGGCAACACATCTGACAGGGTGGAAAATGTCCACTATTAAATATAATCAGAGGCAGTTCAGGTTAAAAGAAATAAAAAAACTTGTATTATATTGCCATCTACTGGAAAATAAAAGAAAAGTCTTTAATTTCTAACCTGATGAATTATTAGAATCAAGTTTTTAAAATAAATAGATAAAAGCTTTACCTAAAGAAGAAAGGTGTCAGATACTTCATATGTGCAGGCTAAGGAACAACTCATTAAACACCATGAAGAACAACAGTAAGAATATATCACAAAAAGAAAATGACAATTCTCCAAAAACAAAAGGTAAAGTCATGGAATATTGTGATCTAACTGATATAAAATTTAAAATAGCTGTCTCCAAAAGACTCAACAGGATACAGTAAAATTCAGAAAGGCAGTTCAATGATATCAGGAATAAAATTCATGAACAGAATGACTATCTTATCAAAGAGATTGAAATGCTAAAATAGAAACAGATATTCTGGAGCTGAATAACTCAATAAATGAGATAAAGAATGCACTAGAAAGCACTGGAAATAGAACATATCACATGGAAGAGTGTTATGAGCTCAAAGGTACATATTTTGAAATGATAACAGGTAGAAGAGGAAAGATAATTAAGACCTTTTAAAAAATGAGGAAATTCTATGAGAACTATCCTCTTAGGAAGGGTAACATGATGGTAATGTGTATCCCAGAATAAGAAGAGAGGAGAAGGGAGCAGAAAGTTTATTCAAAGAAATAATAGCTGAGAACTTAACCAAGCCTGGGGAAGGAAATGAATATACAAGTCTAGGAAGCTAAGAAAACACCTAATTTTTTTAGAGTTTTTTGAGGGGGTAATTAGGTTCATTTATTTATTTATTTTTTAAAGGAGGTACTTGAGATTGAACCCAGGGCCTTGTACATGCTAAGCATGCACTCTGCCACTTTGAGCTATACCCTCCCTCTAGAAAACACCTAATTGACTCAACACATAAAGACTTTCTCCAAGACATGTTATATTAAAACTGTCAAAATCAACAAGAAAGAAAGAATTTTAAAGGCAGCCAGATGAAAAAGGGACAGAAACCTACAAAGAACCCCCATTAGGATATCAGCAGATTTCTCAATAGAAATTCTACAGGCCAGGAGGGAGTGGAAGGACGTTCTCAAATTACTGAAAGTAAAAAAGGGTCAGCCAAGAATACTTTATCCAGAGAAATCATCATTCAGATATGAAGGAGAAATAAAGACTGCCAGAATAACAAAAGCTGAGAGGTCATTAACACTAGACTTGCCTTACAAGAAATGTTGAAAGGAGCTCTAATACCAAAGACAAAAAGGCAAAAGTACACAAAATTTTTAGTGAGGTATCAATATACAGACGGAATCAGAAAATTGCAACTCTACATCAGAATAGGTTTTTAGATGGGGGAGATCAAGATGGTAGAGTAAGAGGGCATGGAGCTCACCTCTCCCCATGAACACATCAAAAAATACATCTACATGTGGAACAATTCTCATGGAAAACTAACTGGGAACTGGCAGGACTCCTGTAAAACCAAGGTGGTAAGAAAGATACACATGTAATTAGGTAGGATGGGAAGAAGAGTGATTGGATTGGAACCTATGCCTTAGGCAGGGGACTCAGAAGAAAAGGGGACATCACAAAGGTGAACACTCACCCTGGGGAGTTAGTAGGTAAAGACATAGACTGGGCATGTAGTTCTGGGGTCTTACACATAAGAGACAAGCCCCTTAGCTGCTTGTCTAGAAGGGATGGCGAAGCCCACACTGAACTTGTGAGGAGTGCATGGGTATTGGCTTGCCCCCAGGCAGGGCAGAGAGAGGTCTGCCTCACTGGCTGCCACCTAGCCATGCAGTCCAACCTGAGCTGAGCAAACTCCCCAGCACTGATAACCCCACACTGTAGCTTGGTGCTGGATCTAGGGCATCCAGAACCTGGGAAAGGACTTAGACTTAGGGACACAGAGGCCATCTGGGGCATAATCCAGGGAGGGGGTGATTGGTGGCAGCTACTGTTGGTGTTTGCTCAAGTGGTGCCCCCAAAGCAGCCTAGACTTCTGATGGCAGCACAGCTACCATAATTTCTGCAATCACTTCCCTGAACAAACCAGCCCAAGCTGAGTGAACACTCCAGCCATGGACACTCCATGCCACAGTGCAACACTAGATCTGGGGCAGTCATGACCAGGGAAATGATGTGAACATGGGCTGCATCTGAGCTTAGCTGCAGATGCCTGCACAAGCAGAGCATCAGATCTCTGTAAGTGCACAAGCCTCACTTACTTATGTACTCCACTCATTTGGCACAAAGTTCTCATTACTGGGAGAAGGAAAAACACACAATTAAAAGTAAGGAGAGCTGGCTTGAAACCAACCCTCAGGGTTTCCACTCCAGCAATTTAGAATTAAGTCTTGCTTCTCACAGGTGGTGACAACCACTGAACAGAGAAGTCCCACCTCACACACTGTGCAGGATCTAGTTCCTCCATCATTAGCCACATCCACTACAAAGGTGATAGCTATGAGCACACCCTAAGGAAAGACATGACTGGTTTCTACACCAAATTCAGCCCTCTCACCAAACTAAGTGGGCACACACAGTCTGCATAGAGATGCTCCCACCTAAGAGCACAGCTTCAAGACCATAATAGATAACTGTTTCACCTAAATCCACAGAGCAAGAGAAAGTTAAGTAAAATGAAAAGGCAGAGAAACTACTCTCAAATGAAAGAGTAAGAGAAAACTCCTGAAAAAAAAAATGATGAGACAGAAATAAACAATCTACCAGATAAAGAATTCAAAACATTGGTAATAAAAATGCTAACTTAATTAGGGAAAAGAATTGATCTAAACACAGATCAATTTGATAAGAAACTAGAAAATATAAAGAAAATTCAATCAAAAATAGATAATTCAATATCTAAGATTAGAAGCACTCTAAAGCAATGAATAGCAGACTAAATGACACAGAAGAATGCATAAGTGATCTAGAAGATAGAGAAATAAAAATCACCCAATCAGAACAACAGACAGAAAGACAAATGAAAAAAAAAAGGCAAGTAACATAGAGATCTATGGGACAACATTAAACATGCCAACATTTGCATTATAGGGGTTACAAAAAGGGAAGAGGGAGAGGAGATCAAAACATATCTGAAGAAATTATGGCAGAAAACATCCCAAATCTAGAAGTAAATAGATATCCAGATACAAGAAGCACAGAGGGTACCAAAAAAAATGAATACAAACAGACCCAACCAAGATATATAATCAAACTGGCAAAGCTTAAAAATAAAGAGAAAATTCTAAAGGCAGCAATAGAAAAACAAAGAGTCATATACAAGGGAATCTCTATAATTCTATCATCTAATTTCTCTGCAGAAATTTTGCAGGTCAGAAGAAATATGATATATTCATAGTGCTGAAAGGGGAAAATCTGCAAACTAGGATACTTTACTTAGCAAGATTATCATTTAGAATAGAAGAAGGAGGAGGGGAGGGTATAGCTCATGGCAGAGTGTGTGCTTAGCATGTAAAAGATCCTGGGTTCAGTCCCCAGTACCTCCATTTGAAAAATAAATAAATAAACCTAATTACCCCATGAAAAAACCCAAAAACAAATTAAAAAAAAAAAAAGAATAGAAGGAGAGAGAAAGAACTTCTGACAAGCAAAAACTAAAGAATTTATCAATACTAAACCTACTCTAAAAGAAATGTGGGGCTTGTCTAAGTGAAAAAGAAGTGAGACTCTATAGCAAAGAGAAAATCTCAGTAAGAAAAGCAAATAGACAGTAAGAATTAAAAATCACTTAAATAAGCCAGTACATAGATTAAAAGACAAAGAATGTAAAACAAACTATAACTACAATAAATAGTAAAGTAATAAACAAAAAGAAGTAAAATATGACATCAAAAACAAAAAACATGGGAGAAGGGAGTAAAAAATGTAGACCTTTCAGAGTGTGTTTGAACTTAAATGACTATCAGTTTAAGTCAAGTAGATATAATAGTAGGGAAAATAGTAGGGAACTTCTAACACTGCACTTACATCAATGGACAGATCACCCAGACAGAAAAATCCATAAGGCAACTGTGGTCTTAAATGACACAGTAGGCTGGTTGAACTTAATAGATATCTCCAGGAGATTATATCCCAAAACATAAGAATATACATTCTTCACATTCAACTACACATGGAACTTTCTCCTAGATAAGTCACATACTAGGCCACAAAACAAGACACAACAAATGTAAGAGAATAGTAATTACGTCAAGCAGTTTTTCTGATCACAGTAATATGAAACAGGTAATCGACTACAGAAAGAAAAATGAGAAAAGGACAAACACATGAAGTCTAAACAACATACTACCAAGAAACCTATGGTTCAATTACAAAATCCAAGAGGAATTCAGAAAATACGTGGCCACAAATGAAAATAAAAACACAACTTTTCAAAATCTATGGGATGCAGCAAAAGAATTTCTTAGAGGGAAGTTCACAGTGATACAGGCCTACATCAAGAAACAAGAAAAATCTCAAATAAACAATCTAACTTATCATCTAAAATATTTAGAAAAAGAAGAATAAAGAATGCTCAAGTTAGCAGAAGGAAGGAAATAATAAAGATCAGAGAGGAAATAAATAAAATAGAGATTAAAATAACAGAAAGATCAAGGAAACCAAGAGTTGTTTTTTTGAAAAGAGAAATAAAATTGATCAACCTTTAGCCAGGTTCATGAAGAAGAAAAATGAGAAAACCCAAAATAAACAAAATAAGAAAAGAAAGAGGTAAAATACCAACGGGTATCGCAGAGACCCAAAAAAATCATAAGAGAATACCATAAACAGTTATATCCCAAAATGTTGGACAACCCTGAAGAAATGGACAAATTTCTAGAAAGATACAGCTTGCTCAGACTGAATCAAGAAGAAACAATTTGAACAGACTGATCACTAGAGGTGAAATTTAATTTTTAACAAAAATACATCCAACAAGCAAAAGTCCAACACTGGATGGCATCACAGGTGAAAACATATAATGAATATTTATCTTTCTCAAACTATTTCAAAAAACTAAAGAGGGCGGAAAACTCCCCAATTCACTCTATTAGGGAATTATAACACTGATACCAGAACAAGACAAAGACAGTACAAAAAAAGAAAATTACAGGACAGAATCTTTGATAAATATAGATGTAAAAATCTTCAACAAAATATTACTAAACTGAATCCAAAAAATATATTTAAAAGATCATACACTATGATGAAGCTGAATTTATTCCAGGGATATAAAGATGCTTCAACATTCTTGAAGCAATCAATATGATACACTGTATTTTAAAAAGGGAAGACAAAAATCACTTGATCATCTGAATAGATACAGAAAAAGCTTTTGACAAAATTCAATATTCACTCATGACACAAACTCTCATCAAAGAGGGTATAGAGGGAACATAATAAAGACCAATTATGACAAACCCACAGTGAACATCATACTCAATGGTGAAAAGCTGAAAGCCCGCCTGCTCAGTTCAGGAACAAGACAAGGATGCCCACTCTCATCACTTCAATTTAACATAGTATCGGAAATCCAAGCCACAGTAATTAGACAAATAAGAGAAATAAAAGATATCCAAATTGGAATGGAAGTGGTAAAACTCACTATTTGCAGATGACATGATACTTCATAGAGAGAATCATACAGTCTCCATCTAAAAACTATTTGACCTGATAAATGAACGCAGCAAGGTTGCAGGATACAAGATTAATATACAGAAATCTGTTGATTTCTATATGGTAATAATGAAATACCAAAAAAAAAAAGGAAGTTAAAAAACAGTCCTATCTAAAATCACACCAAAAAGAATAAAACATCTAGGAATAAACCAAGGAAGTGAAAGAACTATACCCTGAAAACTATAAAACACTGATGAAAAAAATTGAAGATGATACAAAAAAATTGAAAGATATCCCCTGCTCTTCTATTGAATTAATATTGTTAAAATGGCCATACAACTGAAAGCAATCTACAGATTTAATGCCCTCCCTTTTAAAATACCCATGACATTTTTCACAGAACTAGAACAAATAATTCTAAAATTATTTATGGAACCACAAATGACCCTGAATTGCCAAAATAATCTTGAGAAAAAAGAACAAAGCTGGATGTAAACTCTCCCAGACTTTAGATTACACTACAAAACTATAGTAATCAAAACAACATGATACTGGCACCAAAATAATCACACAGCTCAATGGAACAGAATAGAAATCCCAGAAATAAATGCATGCACCTACAGTCAATTAATCTATGACAAAGGAGGTAAGGATATACAACGCAGAGAAGACAGTCTCTTCAACAAATGGCACTTGTAAAACTGAACAGTCACATGTAAAACAGCAAGATTAGAACATTCCCTCACACCATACAAGTAATAACTAAAAAGGGTTTAAAGACCTGAAGAAACGAACAGAAAACATAAATTTCATAGAAGAGAACACAGGCAGAACACGTGTTAATATGTATCATATCAATATTTTCTTAATCAGTTTCCTAAGGCAAAAGAAATAAAAGAAAAAATAAACAAATGGGACCTAATAAACTTAAAAGCTTTTGCACAGCAAAGGGAACCATTAATAAAACCAAAAGACAACATCCAGAACAGGAGAAAATATTTGCAAATTATGTTAATATCCAAAATATACAAACTGCTCATACCACTAATCATCAAAAAACCAAACAACTTGATTAAAAGATGGGCAGAAACTTATGTATGGAGAACTACAAGACATTAATTAAAGAAAATAAAGATTTTAAAAAATGGGAAGATACTCCATGCTCCTGGATTACAAGAATCAACACTGTTAAAATGGTCATACTGCCCAAGGCAATCTACAGATTTAATGCAATCCCTATCAAATTACCAAGACATATTTCACAGAACTAGAACAAATCATAATAAAATTTATAGGGAATTACAAAAGACTCAGAATTGCCAAAGCATTACTGAAGAGAAAGAAGGAGGCTGGAGGAAAAACCCTCCTAGACTTCAGACAATACTATAGAGCTACAGTCATCAAAACAGCATGGTATTGGTACAAAAACAGACATATGGACCAATGGAACAGAATAGAGAGCCCAGAAATGAACCCACAAACTTTTGGTCAATTAATCTTTGACAAAGGAGATAAGAACATACAATGGAATAAAGACAGTCTCTTCAGCAAATGGTGTTGGGAAAACTGGACAGCAGCATGTAAATCAATGAAGCTAGAATACTCCCTCAGACCATACACAAAAATAAACTCAAAATGGTTTAAAGACTTAAACATAAGACAAGATACAATAAACCTCCTAGAAGAACATATAGGCAAAACATTATCTCACATACATCTCAGCAATGTTCTCCTAGGGCAAACTACCCAAGCAATAGAAATAAAAGCAAGAATAAGCAAATGGGACCTAATTAAACTTACAAGCTTTTGCAGAACAAAGGACCATATGCAAAACAAAATGACAACCTACGGAATGGGAGAAAATATTTGCAACAGATGAAACTGACAAGGGCTTGATCTCCAGAATATATAAACAGCTTATATGACTTAATAAGAAAGAAACAAGCAATCCAACCCAAAAATGGGCAGAAGACTTAAGCAATTCTCCAATGAAGACATATGAATGACCAATAGGCGTGAAAAAAATGTTCAATATCACTAATTATCATAGAAATACAAATCAAAGCTACAATGAAGTATCACCTCACAGCAGTCAGAATGGCCATTGTTCAAAAGTCCACAGATGATAAATGCTGGAGAGAGTGTGGAGAAAAGGGAACCTTCCTATACTGTTGGTGGAAATGCAGTTTCATGCAGCCATTGTGGAAAACAGTATGGAGATTCCTCAGAAGACTAGGAATAGACTTACCATACGACCCAGGAATCCGACTCCTGGGCATATATCCAGAAGGAACCCTACTTCAAAAAGACACCTGCACCCAATGTTCATAGCAGCACTATTAACAATAGCCAAGACATGGAAACAACCTAAATGTCCATCAACAGATGACTGGATAAAGAAGAAGTAGTATATTTATACAATGGAATACTATCCAGCCATAAAAAATGACAACATAACACCATTTGCAGCAACATGGATGTCCCTGGAGAATGTCATTCTAAGGGAAGTAAGCCAGAAAGAGAAAGAAAAATACCATATGATATCACTCATATGTGGAGTCTAAAAAAAGAAAAAGAAGAAGACAAATGAACTCAAATATAAAACAGAAACAGACTCACAGACATAGAATACAAACTTGGGGTTGCCAGGGGGAGGTGGGTGGGAGGGGACATACTGGGAGTTCAAGATTGGTAGATATTGAGAGAATATCTATATAGAATAGATAGATGAGTTATTAATATATAGCACAAGGAAATATATATAAGATCTTGTGATAGCTCATGGGGGAAAAAGAATATGAAAATGAATATATGTATATTCATGTATGACTGAAAAATTGTGCCATGTGCTGGAAATTGACACAGCATTGTAAACTAACTATAACTCAATTTAAAAAAAAAAAGATGGGCAGAAGACCTGAATAGACATCCTTCCAAAGGCATACAGATGGGCAACAGGCACATAAAAAGATGCCCAACATCATTAATAATTAGAGAAATGCAAATTAAAACCACAATGAGCTGTTACCTCACACCTGTCAGTATGGCTGTCATCAAAAAGAACACAAATAACAAATGTTGGTGAGGATTTAGAGAAAAGGGAACCCTCATACACTGTTGGTGAGAATGTAAATTGGTGCAGCCACTGTGGAAAACACTCTGGAGGGTTCTTAAAAACCTAAAAATAGAACTACCATATGGTCCCCTCTTGGGTGTGTGTGTGTGTGTGTGTGTGTGTGTGTGTGTGTGTATATATTCAGAAATCCCAAAACACTGATTAAATAGATTCATGAACCTCAATGTTCATATCAGCATTATTTACAATAGCCAAGATATGGAAGCAAACAATGTCCATCAACAGATAAATAAAGATGATGTGAGATAGATACACACACACATACACACACACACAATGGAATACTGCTCAGCCATGAAGAATGAAATTTTGCCATTTTCAACAACATGGATGAACTTGGAGTGTATCATGCTAAATGAAATAAGTCAAACAGAGAAAGACAAATACTGTATGATATCACTTATATGTGGAATCTAAAAAAATAAAACAAACTAGTGAATATAATAATAAAAGAAACAGACTCACAGATATAGGACAGATACAGAGAACAACTAATTGTTACCAGCAATGAGAGGAAAGAGAGGAGGGGCAAGATAGAGGTACTGTGTTAAGAGATGCAAACTACTATGTATTAAATAAACAAGATACAATGATATATTGTATAGTATGGGGGATATAGACAATATTTTATAATAAATGTAAATGGAGTATAACCTTTTAACATTGTGAATCATTATGTTATACACTGGAAACTTATATAATCTTTTAGCTCAACTATATCTTATTAAATTTTTTTAAAAAGAAAACAGAGAAGAATCTCTTCAACAATGGTCTTAGCAATGATTTTTTGGATTTGACACCAAAAGAACAAAGAACAACATAAAAAATGAACAAGTGTGAGTAAATCAACCTTAAAAACTTTGCACTGCAAAAGAATCAACAAAATGAAAAATACGGAACAAGAAAAAAACATTTGTGAAACACATATCGAATAAGGTGTTAATATCCAAAATTTATAAAGAACTCACACAACTCAATAACAACAACAAATATCTAATTAAAAATGGGGAGAGGAACTACATAGACCTTCCTCCAAAGAATCCAACAAGTATGTTCAACAGGCCAAGAGGTACATGAAAAGGTACTCAACATCACTATTCATCACAATAAAAATCAGAACCACAATAAGACATCACCTCACACCTGTAAGAATGGCAATTATTAAGAAGGCAAGAGAAAGTGGTATATATATATATACACACATATATATAATGGAATATTACTTAGCCATAAAAAAGAATGAAATAATGCCATTCGCAGCAACATGGATGGACCTAGAGATTATCATATTAAGTGAAGTAAGTCAGAGAAAGACAAGTATCATATGATATCACCTGTATATGGAGTCTAAAAAAAAAAGATACAAATGAAACCAAACTATTTACAAACCAAAAATAGACTCATAGACATAGAAAACAAACTTATGGTTACCAATGAAGAAAGGGTGAAAAGAGAGAAATTAAGAGTTTGTGATTAACATATACAGACTACTATATATAAAATAGATAAACAACAGGATCTACTGTATACCACAGGGAACTATATTCAATACTTTGTAATAACCTATAATGGAAAAGAATCTTAAAAAGAATATAAATATAACTGAATCACTTGCTGTACACCTGAAACTAACACAATATTGTAAATCAACTACACTTCAATAAAATTTTTTTAAAAAAAGACGGCAAGAGATAACAAGTGTTGGTGAGGATGTGGAGAAAAGGGAACCCTCTACACTTGTACACCTTGCACACTGTTGGTAGTACTGTAAACTGGTTCAGCCACCATGGATGACAGTATGGAGTTTCCTTAAAAAATTAAAACTAGTAGTATCATATGATCCAGCAATCCCACTTCTGGGTATATAGTCAAAGAAAATGAAAACAAGTTATTGAAGAGATACACACACTTCCGTGTCTATTGGAGCAGTACTCAAAATAGCCAAGATATGGAAACAACCTGTGTCCATCAATGGTTGAGTGGATAAAGAAGATTTGGTGTATATATACAATGGAATACTATTCAGCCATGAGAAAAAGGAAATTCTGCCATTTGCAACAACATGGATGGACCATGAATACAGTGTGCTAAGTGAGATCTGTCATACAAAGAAAAACAAATACTGTATATCTCTAATATGTGGAATCTAAAACAAAAAACTGAACTCAGAAGACTAGAGAGTGGAATAGTGGTTACCAGGAGCTGGGAAGTGGGAATTGGAGAGATGTTGTTTAAGGGAGCACACTTATGAGTAGTAAATACATAAAGCCTAGAGATCTAACATACATTATAGTGATTATAGACTACAAAACTGTACTATAAAAATTAAACTTACTAGGAGACTAGATGTTAATTATTCTCACCCCTAGACGAAACTAGTGGAGTTACCTAATGTTACAATGGCAATCTTATTACAATATAAATGTATGAAGTCAATATTTTGTATACCTTAAACTTTCACAATGTTTTATGTCAATGGCATCTCAATAAAAAATTTAATAAAACAAAGTAAAAGAATGGAAAAAATATGATGCAACAGTAACAGTAAGAGAGTTGGAATGTCTACATTAATACACAAAATAAACTAATATTTGTACCTGAGATAAAAGGGATATTATATAATTATTAAGGATCAATTTAAAATGTAGCATGTAAACATACTTGCATCTAATAAAGGAGCCCTATATCAGATGAAGCAGAAACTAACAAACATGAATAAGAAATGGAAAATTCAACAATAATATTTGGAGACTTCAGTGACCCACTCTAAGAAATGGACAGTAAAATGAGAAAAAACCAACAAGGATATGGAAGACATGAATAGCATTGTAATGTAGACCTAACTGACAATTTTAGAACAATCCAACCAACAAAAGCAGAATATGCATTTTTCTCAAAAGTACATTGAAGTTTCTAAAAAATAAATGATATGAAAAGCCATGAAACAAGTCTCAGTTAATTTTAAAGGATTGCTATCACACAATTTGTGTTCTCAAACACTGGAATTAAATTAGAAATTAGCAACAGAAGAAAATTTTGGAAATCCTCAAATAGACAGAAATTAAACAACACACTTCATAATAACCAATGTGTCAAAGAAAAATCATCAAGGAAAGTAGAAAATATTTTGAGCTGGATGCAAACAAAAACACAACATAGGAAAATTTCTCAGATACAGTTAAAGCAGTCACTAGAAGGAAATTTTTGGAGTAAATATCTATAATGTACCTGAAAGGATCTCAAATAATAATCTGTGTCTCTACCTTAATAAACTAGAAAGAAAGCAAATTAAACCAAAAGCAATCACTAAGAATAAAATAATAAAAATTACTGCACAGATCTATGGAATAGATAATAGAAAACATAGTTTAAACAGTGAAATGAACAGTTGGTTCTGTGAAAAGATAAACAAAATTGAAAAACCAATAGCTAGACTAAGAAAAATGAGAGAGAACATATAAATTATTAAAGTCATAATGAATGAAGAGATATCACTACTAATCTTACAGAAATTAAAAAGATTATAAGAGAATATTACGGATAATTTTAAGCCAACAAATTAGGCAACTTACATGAAACAAATCAATTCCTAGAAAGATAAAAAGTACTGAAACTTAAGCAGAAATAGAAAATCTGAATAGATTTGTAACAAAGAGATTAAATTAGTAATTTTTAAAAAGCCCAGGCCTGGTGAATTCCTTCTAACCTTTCAAGAAGAAAAATAACAATTCTTCACAAATTCTTCCAGAAAATAGAGGAAAGGGGGAAAATCCCTGACTTCTTCTAAGCACCTAGCACTACCATAATACCAAAGCCAGTCCAATATCACAAGGAAAAAAATAGAGACCAATATCCCTCATGGATATAGACGCAAAACTTAAATATTAAGAAACTGAATCCATTCACATATACAAGTGATTATACAGTAAAACCAAAGGGAATTATCCCAAGAATGAAAGGTTGGTTTAAGAACTGAAAATCATATTATGTAATAAAACATACAAGAGAATAAAGGACAAAAACTCCATGATCATTTCAACTGACATGGAAAAGGCATTTGACAAACACCCAAGATCCATTCCTGATTTTTAAAAAAATTAAACAATCTAGGAATTTTTGTGGAAATGTGAAAGACTCAGAGGGGCCAAAATGTATTGAAAAGAGCAAATTTGGTGGACTTACATGTTCCAATTTAAAAACTCACTATACCGCTATAGTATTCAAGATTGTGTAGTGCTGGCATGAAGATAGATGAATAGATCACTTGAACAGAATTAAGAGTCCAAGAATAAACCCATATATTTATGGTTAATTGGTTTTCAACAAAGGTATCAAGGCAATTCAACAGAAATGGAGCTGGGACAATTTAACAGCCACATGCAAAAATATGAACTGAGACGCTTACTACATACCATACACACAAATTAACTCAAAATGGATCACAGACCTAAAAAAATTTAGAAGTAAACAAAGAGCAAATTTTTTGAAATTGTGTTAGACAAAATTTTCTTAGATATATCATCAAAGGCACAAAAAGATAAAAGAAAAATTGATGAATTGGATTTTATCAAAATTGAAAACTTTTTCATTTCAAACGACAACATGAAAAGGCAAGCCACAGACTGAGAGAAAATATTTGTACACCATATATCTGACAAAGAACTTTTATCTAGAATGTAGAAAGGATACTTTATAACTTAATAATAAGTAAACAACCAAATTTTCAAAAGGGCAAAAAGCTATACACAAATGTTCATAGTAATTTTATTCTTAAGAGCCAAAATCTGGGGAAAATCCTAGATGTCTTTCAGTAGGTAAAGAACTGAACAAACTGCAGTGCATCTGTACTGTGGAATATTATGCATTAATAAAAAGGAATGGATCATCGATACACCCAATAACCTAGATGAATCTTAGAAGTATACTGAGTGAATAAGGCCAAGCCCCAAAGGTTATGTACTGTGTGATACAATTTGCATAATAGTCTTGAAATTACAACTATAGGCAGTAAACAGTTTAATGGTTGTGAAAAGAGGGGAGGTGGTTATAAAAGGATAACAAGAGGGATTCTTGTTGTGACGTAACTGTTCTGTATCTTGACTATGGTGGTGGTCATACGAACCTATACCTACAGTAAAATTGTATAGAACAAAATACACACACAAAAATGAGTACGTGTATGACTGGAAATCCAAGTAAAATGGGTGGACTGTATCAATGTCAGTTTCGTGATTGTGATAGTGTACTATACTTAGCTATGCAAGATGTTATCATTCGGGGATACTGAGTAAGGGGTTAAACAGGACCACGCTGTATTATTTTTTACAACTATACATAAATTTCCAATTATCTTAAAAAAAAGTTTAATTTTTTAGTTTTAAAAGATTTGAATAGACATTTTATCAAAGGTGGTATACAAATGGACAACAAGTACATGAAAAGATGCTCAACATCATCAGTCATTAGGGAATGTGCGGGGAGCCACTCATGACCTGAGGACTGCCGAGCACAGAACGGGACGGAAAATCCCAAAGTGCTGGCGTCAGGCTCTGAGATTGATCTAGCAAAGACAATCTCTGTCCCACCACCCCTTTGAAGAAGAATGCACCAGGTGTTCTAAAGCTCTAGGAACATCCAGAGCTATTAAGTCACTGATGACCTTAGAACAGAGAGATACAATCAGCATACAAGTTAAGTGATCTCAGTTTACTTGAATAATTATCTTAGTTAGTGATCTTGAGATGGGGGAACATTGACTTTAGTGTATGAGTACTATAAACAATGTTAATCTATAGAACAATATACGAGATAATGAGCCCTAAAACAATACCTATGCCTACGTGCAGGAATGCACAAGGTAGCTAGTTGAAATTGTATAAATTAACTGCTGAAAATAAACTCAAGGTCCATTCTTGGCTTAGCGACTTGCGGGCTTAGAGTGAGACCCTCTCAACCCCATCTTTTAGCCTTGTCTTTCTTTTCTCAGTCCTGCAGCACAGGTTTCTGGACCTGATCGATTGTCGGCTGGCTCCGACAGGAATGCAAAGTAAAACTACAATGTAACAGCATTTCATGCTCAAAAGAATAGCTATAATCAAAAAGATAGACAATAACAAATGTTGAAGAGGATGTGGAGAAAATGGAAGCCTCATTTATTGCTGGTGGGCATGTAAACTGAGCAACTTTGGAAAACGGTTTGGCAGTTTTCTTAAATTCAACAGTTTTACCATATGTCTCAGCAATTCTACTCATAGGTATCTACCCTAGAGTAATCAAAACATATGTTCACACAAGGACTTGTATGTGAATTTTCATAGCATAATATTCAAACAGTTGAAGCAACCCAAATGTCATCAATTGGTCAATGAATAAACAAAATGTGATATATCCTTACAATGGCATACTATTCATCAATTAAAAGGAATGAAGTGCTCAAACAAGACACAACATGGACGAATCCCAAAAACATTATGTTCAGTGAAAGAAGCTAGACACAAAAGAGCAGATATTATATAATCCAATTTGTTTGAAATGTCTGGAAAAGAAATCTATAGAGACAGAAAGTGAATTAATTATTGCCTGGGGCTAGGGGTAAAGAATGGGGAATGAGTGAAAATGGGATAGTGATTTCTTTTGAATGTGACAGAAATGTTCTAAAATAAATTTGTAGTGATAGCTGCACAACTCTGTAAATGCACTAAAATCACTGTCATATGCTTAGATAGATAGATAGATAGATAGATAGATAGATAGATAGATAGATAGATAGAGGAAAGGAAGGATGGAAAGAAAGAAGGAAGGAAAGAAGGAAGGAAGGAGGGAAGGAAGGAAGGGAGGAAAGAAGGGAGCTGTCTTTTGAAACTTGCCATTCTTTTCAGCTTTTTTAAGGTTGAAACCCCTTCAGATGCTTAAACCTCTGACCTCTTGCTTCAGGTCCCCACCTATCAGATGGGAGAATTACCCAATGCCCTGCTTAGCACATCAGACAGAAAGTCACATGGCCTGCTTTTTTCTCCATCCACTCCTAGCTTTACTATCCTTGATGGTTGCTAAAGTATCATTTAAAAATCATGTTGTTTCTTGTGTGTGCTGATAAAATGTGTTTTTCTCAGCTGGGCCAATTCCAAAATTAGTTCAGCAAAACAAATTACCTTTGGAATCATATATGCCTTTTCAGCCCACTGCATATATACAGGAAAACAGATGAGCAGATATGACTATACTTGTGAGTTTCTCCAAGCATAGCACTTCTCTAAACTGCTTTGTCCTTTTGACATCTAAGTCTCAGGGGCCTCTTTCCATTTTGACTGAGGAACAGCATCCTCCATCTCCTTCCCTCCCATCTCCTATAGCCATCATTTCTTCACTTTAACCATAGTTCCAATAACTCATTTGCACTTATCACAAGTCCACCCCTTATAGTCCTTTCCCTTCAAATATCCCTTCCTAGTTTAATCGTGAGTGGTGAAAAGGAGAAACTACCATCTAAGCAGTAATTAGCAAAATACTTCCCTCTAGAGATTGACATAGAGGATCTTTGTGGATAATATATTTGAAATTTTTTCAGTATCGATTATGGCTTTTTTGCATTTTGAAAGCGAAGAACTGGCACAGAATATTGATTTGATCTTAAGTCTAAAGCATTTTGCTCTGATAAATGACATACGACACATTATTTATTAATGCCCAAGAAAAACAGATATATGTCTTGCCAGAAGGCTATTATAAAATACTTAAGGTTCCATCTTTAATTATAATTTCTGGCTAGTAGATGAAGTTCTCTATGATATAAAGAACTAGATTTTGTTGCTTACTGAATGTGTTGCAACTTATTTTTAAAGTTCCGAAACAAGCTTTTACATACAATAATTTTTTTCCATTTTAATAACACAAACTCCTTGATAATGATGATGGTTTGATCAGTGCCTTTCATAGAACTAATTTCTTCCTCCCTCACACATCCTAAATGCTTTGTTTTTACTGCTATACTGCTAATATAATGCTCACCCTAAATTTAAGTGTAGCTACATCTGTATCCTGTCTCACCATCTAATTGGGATGCAGTTGTAGTGCAGCAGAAAGAGTAGTGAAGCTGATATTAGAATACCTGGATTACAGTATTTGTTTCATTACTTAGCAGCTGTGTGACTTTACTTTCACACAGATCCCAAAGATCTCAGAACTATGGCATGAACTTTTGTATTGCTGCCAAGTACGAAATAGTTTGAGACATGGATTAGAAACTCTAAACATGTGATTTCTACAACATGTGAGTGGGTGTGGAGAAGACAGTATAAAATATTTGAAGTGTAAAATTTTGGACAAAAGGGTCACCTTAATAAATTAAACTTCCTGAGACTGTTTTGCCATCTATAAAATAGATAATGATAATGTTTACCTCACAGGATTGTTTAAGGGTTAACTAAGGTACTGTATGTGAGAGAGTCTAGCCCAGTGGTGTCTGAAAAATGGATGTTGTTAATTACTGTTTCCTTAGATTAGAATGCCCCCCCAAATAATCTCAAAAATTCAAATATGTTTCAAGAAACAGCCCAAAAGGCATCACTCTACAAAGCCCTTTCAAACAACTTTAGTCAATATAACCCTTTGGTTAAGAATACTGGGCTTCTGGAATCAGAAGAGACTCCCTCCCTGCTCCAAGTTTAAAACTAGGTCTGTCTTTTAGTAACTCCATGACCTTGGGCAAGTTACTCTCTGCATGGAGGTTTCCCACCTGTAAAATGAGATCATCGTGGTACATATCTCAGCGTTGTGAAATATTAAATGAGATATGCATAGACCGCTTAGCACACTCCCTGACACTAAGTCCTCCATAAGTATTACATTGTAGAAGTAGTAATAGAAAGTTTCCTCTTCTGTAAAATGTTAATTAAAATGCCTCCCAGGGTGTGGCAAAGTTCTGCTGCAAAAGCCTTTTAAACTGTAACGTTGAACAAACGTTAAGGGATTGGTATACACCTTGAGATAAATGGGGCAAAGTTCTAACCTCACTTTTACAGAGTATCTTTTCCCTGCCCTGGAGGGAAAGCGGGTAATAATACCCACTATGAATTAATAGGAAGTAAAACCAGAAGATACGTCCCCCGGATACAAGCAGAAGCCAAACAGCAGCATTAAGATCAGCACCCGCAGACCGGACGGACCTCGATAATTCCCTAGAGTTCACCTCTAACGCCCCCCTTCCCCGGAGCCGCGCAAGCGTACACTGATTTTGCTCCTCTCCCTCATGCCCCCGCCTCCAACACCCCTCCACCCTCGTCTACCCCACCACGCAGGCGCATCTCCTCAAATCCTGTCCCTACCTCCCTCCTCTTTCTCGGCATTTCGTTCCCCCTCCTCTTCCAGCACCTCAGCAGGTTCAAACTCTTCTCCCTCAGGGTGGCGGCGATCGAGAGGTCACGTGATGAGCATCCTGCTGCCCAACATGGCGGAGTTCGACACCATCTCGGAACTGGAGGAGGAGGAGGAAGAAGAAGCGGCAACGTCGTCGTCGTCGCCGTCGTCGTCGTCGTCGGTATCGGGGCCCGACGATGACGAGGAAGATGAGGAGGAGGAGGAGGAGGAGGAAGAAGAGGAGGAGGAGGAAGAAGAAGAGGTGGAGGAGACGCCGCCCCCGCCTCGGGTGGTGAGCGAGGAGCATCTGCGGAGATATGCCCCCGACCCTGTATTGGTGCGGGGCGCCGGCCACATCACTGTGTAAGCGAGAGGGGACCATGGGGTTTGAAAAAGCTGAGATTTGGCGGCAGAGAAATAAGGTGATCGAGGGGGCCTGTGGAGTGGGGGAGGGCTGACTGAGGTATACGGTTAGGAAAGGACACCTGGTCTAAATGGAGAAACCGAGGGAGATAGGTGAAAAGGAAGTGAGGATAATGCAAATGTGATGCACCAGGTAAAGAGGGAGCGTAGGACGGGGAAGTTAGGGGGTTGGGAGCCAGAGGAATTGGAATAGGGGTAATCTCCTTGCTTCTGTGTATGCTGGCCATGAATAGTCTTTAAACTGCAGAATGTACCAGCGGATTCTTTGCTGCTGATTGTCTAGTGGAACACGGTGACTGCTGTAACAAGTGACAGGACCTAGGCTTGGACGCTTCAAAACAGAGACGTAATGTATTTTGTGAATAACATTGGCGAATATCCACCCACCCACCCACATATTCACCCATCCATTCTCCCTATTTAATCCTTATGTAAATGAATACAACAGTCCTTTCTATGCCTTGATCACTCCTCACTCTGACATTCCTTAAGTATCACAGTTAGAGGTTCAGGTTGAGAGGCAGCTATGAAAGGAAGAAAGAGCAATGTATTGAGAATGAGGGCTTCTGGATGTTAGTCCCAGCTGTGCTTCTTACTGGCCCTGTGACCTTGGTCAGGTTACTTCCCATTTTGGGCCTTGATTTCTCCATTGGTAAAATGAGGGGTTTAGGTTAGATGATTTCTAAAGCCTTTCAGCTCTGAGATAATTTAAGATACCTTCAGGAGATTTTGTATGCCCAAATATTAAATATTAAATATATATGGAAATTAGTCCCCCAGGAGAATGATTTTTTGAAAACTTACACAGGGTTATTTTTTAATTGAAATCTTGGATCATATTTGAGAAAATAAAAGGGGGAGGGACCTCATAGCATAGTAGTTGCAAAGCAAAGGAAAATTTTGACAGTTCTCTGGTCTTTGAAGAGTGCGTTCTCATTTTTATGTGCTTGGACTATAAATACTTGGAAGTTTGAGTATTGTGTCATGTTCATCCTCTTAACTGTGCTAGCATTTACTGCATTTTTAAAATAAGACTTTTTACTATCAAATCACGCTGCCTCTAATTTTGATAATGGCTCACGTAGCTCCTCTGGCTTTCAGTTGAGTTCATATTATCTGAAATCATATTATGCACCACCTTCCCTCATCATGTTAGCTTTTAATTTTGACACACTGAGTATTTTTAGCAATATACTTTTGTGGTGTTTGCATGAAATATATTAAAAAAGATTTTGAAATTGTGGAAGAGTTGGGGAGATTTTTAGAACTGCCTTTTGGTTAGGCAATTTTAACACAATTTTTCTTGGTCCAAGAATTTTGCAGATAGCCTGCAATGTTCAGATGCCAGCTTACTGCGCTGTTTAACTTCCATTCCTTTCATCACTAGGGAGACAACTTATTACTCAAATTAATTATGATTCTGGCGCCAGAGGTTACTTTCATGCAGATTATTTCACATGACTGAACAGAAAAATGTTTTTTATTCCAGTCCATAATTTTAAATTCCACACTTCTCCCCCTCATTATTTTCTAAAATTCAGAAAACAAAGAACAAGCAAGAAAACAGAATTTAAGTTCCCTGAAACTTATTTGTGGTTCCATTCTACTTTTCACACAACACTTAGCAGTCTATTTTCAATTGAAAGTAAAGCACTGACACTTGCCATGCCCAGACCCTTGTGATATGTATTATGTCCCTCCCAGCTTAAAACTTCTAGAATAAGGAATATGAAATAGTAGTGCTCATAGTAACTGTTGATATTAATTGAAGCCAAAACCTGAAAAGCAGCAAACTGATAGTTGAGTTGCTAACCAAGGTATATAGTTTGGAAAATCATTTAGTTATATTGTACGCATTCTCTGACCTAGAAGGCACATTTGATGTTAAATGTCTGACATTTGAAGAAAAGTTTAAATGTTTAGGAGAAAGTTTTACTGGATCTGAGAAACTGGTCTTTCTACGACTGTAAAACCTTCCTTACAATAGGTAAAGTAAGAGCCTTAGGAAATAGTTAATCTAATTCTGAGATGTCTGAAATATCAGCTTCTGTTTAGTTTTTTTTCTGACATGTGAGTATTAGTTGCCCTATCTGAATGAAATATTTCTTATTCTCTCCCACCCCCTTTTTTTTTCATTCCCTGTGCAGTCATCTGTTCTTTAGAGGATGTTCTTTCTTTTCAAAGTTTAAAATTTGAGGGGGGTAGGTAATAGCTCAGTGGTAGAGTGCTTGCTTATCATGCACGAGGTGCTGGGTTCTATTCCCAGTACCTCCATTTAAGAAAATTTTGAGAGCCATCACCTCAAACTCAGTATAGCTTAAGCCCAATATTTTCCCTCCCCACATTGGCTGTGCATTTCACTTGCCCCATTTCTGATCCTAATACTACCATTCCGATCTTCCAGGGTAATATTTCAAATCCTTGAGTCATTTTAACTCTTCCTTCTCCTTGAATTGTCCTATGCCAATCTGTCTCAGAATTATGTCATCATGCCTTTTAAAATGTCTATTAGATTATTCATGTTCTCCATTTTTACTGGCATCTCTCTAGTTTGGGTCGCCATCATCTCGTGCTTGAATTATGGCCACAGTCTGCCACCTCTTCCCACTCCAATCCCTCTTACATGCTTGTGCCAAACTAATTTTCTTAAAACACAATTTAATCATGTTGCTTTCCTGCTGAAAAACGTGCATTGGATCTTAATTAGGTTTGAAATCCTGTGCTCTCTTCCTCCAGACTCAGAGGTCAAGGGGTCCCTCCACTTGTTCAAAGCTCACCCCTACACTGCTGCCTTCCATACCCTTCTCTTCCAGCCTCCTCCCAGGCAGGCCCTGTCTCTATAATATTACCTCACTCGACTCAGTCTATAAACATATTGAGTCTCTCTAATTCTTTAAAAACAAAATAAAAGTCTTCTAGACCTACATTCCCCATTAGCTATTATCTAGTCTCTCTTCCTAGTTTCTCCAAGTTTCTTAAGAGTAGCTACATTCACCATATCTATTTCCTCTTCACCCCTGTGTAATCTGGATTCTACCACCATGACCACACACAAACTGGCCTCATTAAGATCACCATGACCCTCTGTTGCTAAATTAGTGGGCATCTTCAACTCCCTATGTTTCTGGTCCTCTCTGATGCAAATGAGATTTATAATGACTGCCTCTTTCTCAGAGGCTTCTACTCCGGGGATCACAAACACAGGTCTTAAGAGGCAAAACAGGTGACAGAAAAATGGTACACCATCAGTAATGATGGGGCATTTGTTGATCTGGAAGGTATATGTTTTGCCTAAAGGTGTTCAAATTCTGATTTAAAAAAAAAAACATTTTGCCTGCCAAGCAAACCTGAGAATTCCTTGGCCTCTTCCCTCTCCCTGATTCTCCTTATATTTTTCTGGTTGTTCCTTTACTGTCTCATTCGTGAGTTTCCCTTCCTCCCTTGCCCCTTGAATACCATTGATCTCCAGAGTTTTGTTCTCAGCCCACTATTCTTCTCATTCCCTCCTCTGTCTAGATGGTCTCATTTTGACTCATGGTTTCAATTATCTGATGTCTCTCAAATATGTATCACTGTACCAGACTATGCTCAGACTCTAATCTAGGCTTTCTCACCTGATAGCTCACCGACATGTTAAATTCAACACAGTCAAAACAGAACTCATCCCCCCACATCCTCTCACACCCCCATCCCAACCCCTCAGAATATCCCTCCTATTACTTTGTTCTCCAACTCTGGTAAATGTACCTCCCCCTATCCCATTATTCACCTTTGATTCTTCTCTTCTACTCACACTTCTCACAGCTAAGCAGTCAGCATGTATTAATAATATATGACCTAAAATTTTCTTCTTTTCCTCCCTAACACCACTTTCCTGATTCAGGCCCCTTTCACCTTGCCTTCATCCTTGTCGCCTCCACATCCATCCCTCAGCCTGCTGCTAGATGGAGACACCACTTTCCTGTTTAAGACTTCTGTGGTTTTCCCTTCACCTGGGGGATCAAGTCTAAGCTCTATAACATGGAGGATAGAACTGCACACTGCCTATCTATCAGCCAAGTCTTCTGACATTTCCCCTTTCAGCTTGTATTTTCCTGTTCCATAGCATGCTGTTTCTTACCTCTTTGCCTCTGCTCAAGCTGGGACCTACATCTAGAATTCCAGTACTCACCGCCCTCACCCCATATGTCACACCTTCTGCAAGACTTCTCTGCCACAACTAAATTGTAAGCTGAAATAGCAGGAACAATCTCTGGTTCCCTCTGAATCCTCAGTGCCTAGCACAGTGCTTGCCCTGAAGTAGACACTCAATAAAAGTGAGTTGGATGAATATTGGTTCACTTTAGTAAAATTCAATATACCTACCATAGCATGTGCTATATTATAGGCCCTCAGCAAATACTAGTTAATTGAATCATGCTCTGAAGAGTTCTTGTTTTCTGAGCATAGAGATAGGTAGGTAGGTAGGTAGGTGGTAGGTAGGTAGGAAGAAAGAAAAGAAGAGAAAAGAAAAGGAGAGGAGAAGAGAAGAGGAAAGAAAAAAGAAAAGAAAAGAAAAGGATAACCCACCAGATGGAGGGAGAGGATATGGTATAGCCTTATCTCTGAAAGGTTTGTTGAGCAAACCCCTGTGTGTCAGAATACTCCTGTCTACATCTTAACATACTGGTTTTCTAGTTACTTTAACAAGATAGTAATCTTTTAATGTCTCATCAATCAATTATAATTTTTTGAGAAGTAGAATGCCCTAACCCCAGTAATTGTAATTCCTAATCTGAGATGATGACAATCATAAATGGATATTTGGGGATCTTTTTCCAAATTAAAAAAATATATATAGCTAAATTAACTCCCACAGATTTGAAATTTTAGAAACAGAAATAATGAAATGTCTCTTGGAAGTATCAGGTGTTTCAGAAATACTATACCTCTGAGGGATATAAGCTAGTGTCAATCTTTTTTTTCTTGATATTTTTAAGATAAATATTTGGATCCAATGTATTGAAATATAAGGAAAATTACACCTCATGAGATTTTTTTCTTATTTATAGATATTACCATACCTTACTTAAAATATATAGATAATTGATAGTACAGCTGTATAGAAGTTAGCAGAGATGAGAGGTTACCAATCTCAAGGATATGTAAAATTCTCATTAAGATTAATGTAAAAGAGATGAAGTTATTATGTATAAAATTGAAAAATATGGCCAGATTTTCCAAATAGTACATTTCTGCAAAAACTTACAGAGCACTACAAATGTTGATACTTCTCAAATCAATGAATGGAATGAATGCTTTTTCTGCAAACAGCTGTCTTTGAGGAATTACAGTGAAGCATTGTGAATTTGTGTTTGTATAAGATACATATTTTATAAGATTTTAGTCTTTAACAATACTGAAACTGTGGTAGGTAATGTGTCATTTTACATTATTTTACAGCAGCAGGACATGATTATTTCCATATGGAAGATTAAATAAATTTGTCTATAATTTTTAAAAATCTCTTAATTGTATGGCATAGATTTTCCTTGTCCTTGGTTTGATAAATAGAGTTTAATGCACATGTTTCAGAATCAGTGTTACTGTGAGTGCATATTTTTCTAGTGAAGTCATGTTTCTTGTTGGCAGAATTATACTACACTTTGATCTGTTTTCTTAAACAACCCGAACACGTGAACTTTAACTTGTGCGAGGTTTTCAAAGGCTGATGTATAGCCATTTTCAGGAGAATTAAAATCAGTGAGGGGTGTAGGGAGGGAGAGGAAAGGGAAGAGCAACTAAGAGCAACTTTTTTGCCTCAGTTTCCTCTACTCCAAAGAATTATCTAAGAAATTAAAATTGGGGGTATTGGAGACACTTGACAAGTAAAATACAATCATTAAGAACCACCAGCTGGGTCAGCTTCAAACCCATAATAGGCTGTGTATTTAATGAAGCTATTCAAATGACAACGTGAGCAGTTTCCAAGTGCCTTTGTCTAATGCTGAACAACTCCACATCTTAACTAACGTTTGTCTCTGATCAGTAATGCGTAGATGAGCTCGTCTAACTTCTGTGGACTCATACTTCTTAACTTATTGGTTTGCTCATGAGACAGAGCTGAGGTGTTTATTTAGCAACAGTCATTTCAACACTTTCTTAGTAGCTACTAAGTAAAATGTTGTGCCTAAGATGATTTAAGTACTGTTTGGTTTGGTTTTGGTTTTGGTTTTGGTTTTGGAGTGGGGTGCAAATTAAGTTTATCTATTATTTTTTTTATTGGAGTTATTGGGGATAGAACCCAGGACCTCATGCACATGCACTCTGCCACTGAGCTATACCCTCCCCCACCCAAGTTAAGTACTCTTTTCAAGTGCTAAGTATCTAGTGGAGAAGTTAAAGAAAGAAATCCTTGGTAGGAAAGAACAGAATTGCTACTGCCTTTTAGCCAAAATTATGAGAATATGTTGAGCCTAGTTTGCCTATCTTTATACCTTTTGAAGTAGATAAATGTAGGCCATATTTTAAGAGGTAGAATGATATTTTCCTTACCACTTCTAATATACTTTTTATTTTAGAAAAGGCAATCCCTTTTTATATTAGAGAAGAAAATTTGTAATGTGAATTTAGCAAGCATTTCTTGAGAAGCTGAGCACTGGGCTAAGCACTATGAAGAATACAGAAAAAGCAAAGTACAGGCCTTGCTTTACAAAGTTAACAGGAAAATTACCTTTAAGGTATTGATGTGGATCAGCAAAGAATAAAAGAAAATGTTTTATTGACTGTTGAATTGTATAGTACAGATTAAAATTGGCTATGAGTGTTCAGAGAAAGGGGGAAATCCATGAAGGCTTGAGCATCCAAGGCATTCCAGCAGGTGTTGGAACTTGACTTGAGCCTAAAGGGCTGCACGTTGGATTTCAACTAGGGACAGGAAGCAAGAGGAACCACATGAGCAAAGACGAGAGCCAACATGGCAGTGGCACCAGAAAGGAAGGAAATGTTATGAGAATGATTTCAAAGGAACAAATAACAGGACTGGGAACCACTTGGATATAAGCACATTACAAAAAATAGGAGAGAGAAGATGCAAAAACGATACCAAGATCTAGGTTAAAGAGAGTCGATCTGCCATTGATAGAGATGAGGAATTTGAAAGGGGGGAGCCAGTTTCCAATAAAAGATAACATTTAATTTTAGACGTTTTTCACTGAAGGTGTATTATTTTGTAGCAAGATATCCAAATAGAAATTTTTAGTGTGCAGTTACAGATGAGGTACTAGAGCGTGTTGGAAAATACAGAACTGGAGATACAGAGTTGATGACTATTAGCATAGAAGTAATTGCCAAAGCCATTAAAAGCAGATGAACTGTTATAGTTCCTTTAGAAAGAGAAACAGATGACTGAAAGCTAAACTTAGGGAAAAGACAAGAGTGTTAGGAGAGTGAAAGAATGGGAGAGTGTTAGGGAAGGAGTGGTCAACAGCAACAATAGCTGCAAAGTCAGGGAGAAAAGTTCTGAGAAAAGGACATTGAATTTGGCAATAAATAAGATGAACTTATCTTTCTGAATAAATTTATTGAATAAGATTATTTTCAGTAAAGTGACAGCATCAAAAGTCAAATTTCAAAAGTTTAAGAAAGGAGGGGATATTAAAGTGGCAAAGAAAGTTCATTTGTCCAGTGATAAATGCAAAGGGAGAATAGCAAAGCTAAAATTTTTTTAAATAATAGAAATAGTCCATCCATTTTGAGGAATACATCTGTCTATAGCCTCTACATATTTTATATCTAGTAAGAGAATGGCCACTGGAAAAGGCTGTAATGGCAGCAATCTCTAATGGATGTAGGGACGTGTTATTAACGTTGCATCTAAAAGACAAGGTATGGAAATAGAGCTCTACTTTCAAATGTATCATGTCTACTTTCTAAAAATGAAACCTGTATCTATTTCTTTGTTATGCAATAAGAACTTACTCTTTGTGGAATAATGAGTTCAATTACATCTTTTTGACTAGTGATAAAGTCACTATTTAGCTAAATACAGTTTAAATGAAATATGTTTCTTGCTCTATTAAATATTTGTCATGTTATTGATTGTTTAATTAGTAATTAATTAATATAATTGCCAATATATTGTTAATACTAGAGTGTCAGTTTCTCGAACAGTGTGTGAAAGTTGCCATAAAAATTCATGTACAGGGATATACCTTCTTAAATTTGGCTATACTCCTCTATGTATAGATCTAAAGGGAATGTTATTATGAGAATATTATGTTCTTATTACATGTTGTACTGACACCTAGATAAGTAATGAAATTTTTTTATAATGACTTTAAGGTCTTTTTATAATTGTTAATTTTCTCAACTATTTTAAAATACAGAATTTGTTGTTTTAAAATACATTCTAAACATACAAGGTAAAATATATTTATGCACAGATATGTACCTTACTGCTAGCCGCTAAGTATAGAGAGTCTGTGTTTAAGATTGGCTTGTGTCCTTGAAAAAGAGCTATTAGCATAAATGATACAAGGATAATATGATATTCTCACAGAGAGTTTTAAGTGGACGTTGCATTCTTAACATGTCTTTAAAGTGACCCTAAGACCAAAGTGCCATAAATCAGTAGAATCAAATAGGACATACAGTACCTTGTTATTCAACTAACTTATTAAGCACCTACTAGATTCCGTTTTGCTACTAAGCATAGTGGAAGATAGCAAAATAAATAAGCCTTAATTTCTCTTCTCAGGGAACTTAATATAGGACAGAAAGAACTTAGAGATTAGCATTTGAATTTTGGTTTCCCCCTCTTACTGGATGTATAACTTTGGGCAATTCATTTAATTAATTACATTTTGAAAAAAAATTTTCTGTCAGACTCCTTGTCTGTGACAATACCTCTCTTGCAGGGTTGTTAAGTTTAACGGTGATATATTTACATAACACAGTGTCTACCCCTGTGAGTAGATAGTTCCTGGTAACTGTTCCTGTTATTACCTACCTCACAAGGACTTTTTATTCAAAGTTAGTGTTTTGTCCTTTTTGCTTACAACACCTCAGCCACTAACATAAAATTGTAGTCACTCTGATATAACATGCAGGAAGTGACCTTTGTTATCCCTACTAAAATCAACAAGTAGGTGAACAAAGGCTTATAAAATCATTTTGACTTAGTACAGATTTCAATGAACATAACTTGAAGAGATCAGAGCTTTTGAAATGATCTGTTTTCTCCAAATTGGTTGAGTATATACATAAAAGCCATTCATAAGAATCAATCTTTGAGTATCTGAGTAGTAACTGATCATAAGTTGTCAAATTCTATAGTTCCAAAGGTTATATTAGTTTTTATTAGGAAAATTTTCATATGTATACAGAAGTAGAAAGAATAGTATAATCCACTCCCACGTACAACCCACCAGCTAGTTCCAGCAGTTATCAACTAAAGTGGGCTTTACCGGAAACATTTCAATCAAAAGCTATGATATTTCAAGCTCTATATCAGTGTTTCTCTAATCTGTTATTTTCAATCTTATATCATGGATCTAATTAGAACCCTACTTTAACATTTGCTCCTTAATTTTTTTTACTGTTAATTTGGATTAAAAGTCAGAAATTTATTTTCTGTAAATATCAAATTCTTTTTAGGATATGTTTTTAAGTCACAACATCAAAAGAAAAATGCATCACTTTGTAACTTTTTTTTAAGGGAAAGAGTTAATACACTATGTAGAATATATTTTGTTCTGTCTTTGTTTTTAAGGTTTGGCTTGAGCAACAAGTTTGATACTGAATTTCCCTCAGTTCTAACAGGGAAGGTAAGTGAGAGTTTGCATCGAACTTTTCAATTCTAAAAGCATTGTTTTCTGGCTTAATTCAGTGCTATGACAAATGCTTTGACTCACTATAATGAAGTCTAATAATAAGAGGCCAGGGTAACTGGAGGCTGTGTCGTTAGCTATCTCCATGACTACTAGCCTATGACCAGTTATTTTGGTCATTGTTCACTAATGCCAGTCATTATTTACTTATCTGTTAAGTTTTTCCAATTTTGCCTTTTTCTCTCAGCACTGCTAGCTGTAATCATTTTCATTTAGGTCAGTAATTTCTAATGTTTTTAGAGTTAATGAAGTTATCATTGCTCAACTTTGGATCACTATTAATTGTTAAGTGTCTTGGGATATGATTTGTCATACATCAAAAGAATTAAATTTTTGGTTGGATGTTTTTTCTACCTTTTAGACAATTTGAGTTTCTAAAATTGGACTTACTGCAATAAATTGTTAATACCTTTTTGTTCCCTGTTTCCTTTACATTCAGTAGTATCTTCCAGCAGTGAAGCTCAATATTCAAAGACTTCCTAGGATTTGAAACTGTTTGGAAAATCCTCTTAACAACAGTAATGCTAACTTATAGGCCCAAAGGAAAAGGCTCAAAGGCAAAAAGAGAATATATAGACGTCCTAGTATATTGTCCGTATTACTTATTTGCTTCTCAGTGTAAGTTTGTGGTTGCTATTGATCACTCTTCATCAGTGTACCCCAATTTCACCTTGATTATTTTTCCAGTTTTCTCTACTCACCAGCTTTCAATTTTTAGTTGCTTTTGCTACTTTTATATTCATCTGAGTAATGGTTTATTCTCTGGTTCCACCAATAATTTGTTCTCTTGACTATTGACCTTTTCTATCTCCCCTAATGTATAATGTCAAATCATTCCATATAGTAATAAGGAAGTAGAGATAGTCCCTGGCTAAGTTAATATCAGAAAATAGGTGGCCATTTATCTTTTTAGGATACAAAGAGCCCTTTGGTTTGAGATTTTGGCTTCACTCTCTATTATATTCTACCTTCCTATCCTGATCATTTAGAATAATTCACCAATTGAAGCAGCAGTTCAGATTTAGATTTGAATTCTATGAATTAATCATAAATGCTTTCTCCAGAAACAGACTCACATTCATAGTAAACAATCTTATGGTTACAGGGGAAAGGGGGTGGGAAGGGATACATTTGGGAGTTTGAGATTTGCAGATGTTAACCACTATATATAAAAATAGATGTAAAAAAAGAAGTTTCTGCTGTATAGCACAGGGAACATGTTCTGTATCTAGTAATAACCTCAATGAAGAGAATATGAAAACAAATATATGGAATATATATGTATATCCATGACTGAGATGTTGTGCTGTACCTCAGAAATTGACACATTGTAACTGTACTTCAATTTAAAAAAAGCACAAAAGACAGAAGGGAGAGAAATGAAAGTTAAATAAATAAATAAATAAATAAATAAAATTTTCTCCACTTGAAAACATAGCTGTGGAAAAAACCTCTTGAATAATAATTTATTTGTGGAAAGATGGCAAATTGAATATTAAAATTAATGAGAATGTGAATTAAAACCTCTCCAATGGAAAAGTTCTTTGTTTCCCTTGATGCTGCCACACGTGTTGTCTATGCTGTTATATCCAGCTTTATTATTGGTTTAGTTTTTTAAAAAATGTTTAAATTACAAGTCTAAGAAATTCCAGAAAATGAATAATCAAAAATATGTCAGTTTAGAGTTCCCAGAATTAAGAATTACTCATCTTTGAAATGAACAGTTTTCTGTCCTCGAGGAATCTTCATAATACTTCTTCGCACCTCTTCATTTCTTTCCAAGCCTTCTAAAGCTAGAAATTCCACCAGCACAAAGATGGTACAGTTATTTAAACTAGAGGAGTAGGAATATTAAGCTGCTTTTGGTATACATTCACACAACCTAAAAGATCTGGATAGGAGCTATTCTTAAAGACATCCACTCTTTTCAGGTGACCGTTTTTGTAGCACATATCATGATGATTGGATATTTATTCTAGTGTGCATTATTTAAAGTACGCACAATTTCTCATGTATCAGATGAGGCATAAATGATACTGTGATGTTTTTCTTAGTTTAGTGTTTGGTGATGAAAAAATACAAAAAGAAATTCTGCAAGTCTGGTTTTTAAAAGTCACATGGTGACTTATTTTCTTTTTATTCATTTTTTCTTTAATGAGATGATTTCTCCAGTAGGCACTATTTCATTTGCATAAATTATTCTGGATTATCAAAATGCTTCTCTGATAACTGTGGGGAAAAGGCAAAAAGAATTTGCATGTTTCAGGAAAAAACTAAAAGAAAAAAAGTTTGAATTCCAGACTTAACAGCAGTGTAAAATTTTTTGAATGAATAAATGCAGTAGCTAAAATAGAAAAATAAATATGCATTTTTACAAAGTCAATCTTCCAGCAGGAATGAGATTCTAACTAGTTTTTAATGCCTAAACTAAGCAAAATTACAGAGTGAACTCTGAGAGCCTAAAAAGCCATTTTGATAAGCTCTGTGGCTGAATATTAATTTTGTGCTTCTTTTGTGTTAATGCTTTTAATACATATAAAATGAAAATCTTTTATATTAAGCACGGGAAAGATTGTTTCTCCATTTCTCTAAAGATAAGTCCTGTCAGGATAGGATATACGAAACAGGTGTATACATACCATTCTGGTGACCAGAAAATGAAAGAACCACAGAAGTTTAGAAAAGAAGTAAAAGGTTCCAGCCCTCGGCTTGAAACAATTAAATGGTGTTATGGGTAGATTAGTGTGCAGTGTTGGGAACCATAAACCATAAAATCCACCTTTACTATTGTGATCCAATATGACAAGTGATTGATAGTATTGTGTTCACCACGATTGAAGGAGGCAAATCAGTCCTGCTGGGTTTTGCTTAGATTTTCTTCTGTTTGCAGAGCTCTTGCATCCTGTTATAAAATATTATGACCCTTTCCCCCACCTTTATGATGTGGTTTTCTTTTTTCTTTCCAAGAAAGTCAAAAGGAATTAAATGTTTCTTTACAACCCGCCGTTCAGCTACAAAGTAAAGGGCTTCCATCCAACCTTCATTACTATAGATACTCAATTATATGGAAGTAAATGAGTAAAATGCTATTAACTCTGATTCCACCCAGTTAACTAAACATTTCTTTCACATTGTTTAAAATTGGGAGTTGACCAATTCTCATTTCCTACGCCTTTATCTCTGTTTTATGACTTTTACTGTTATTCAAATAGTTTTTTTCAAAGACAATTCTGGCTTCCTTTTAAAGTCAAAATGCAAATTTTAGTTTGTTGTTTGAAATTCTAGTAAAAGTTTTCTTTTCATTATACTTCTGTTATGACTTCAAAAAACTTGGATTCTCAGTTTTAGTAACTTGAATGTTTTCTTTTTGTCTATGGTAAGAGAGGACAAATTGCGAATATTATTTGTTAAAAGTGAAAAGTATTGGGGGGGAAGAAGCCACATTTTAGAAATGTTTTTGTTAATTCATTTCCAGAAGCATGTAATGAAAGATGAATTTTATAACAAATTTTATATACCTTGGCATATAATTTATTTCATTAACAGAATTTTGAACAAAAATCAATTTTTACCTTTTGGATTGATTCATTTCTGGCTTTAGCCCCACTTTACTTTTTCTTTCATCTATGCTTATACACTTTTAAATAAAAGTTTTTAAATAAAAAATTTACTTTTAAAATATAAATTGTGCTTACAAGCACTTAAATTTGTAGACAGACAGATTTAATAATTTTATGAGTTTATATCAGAATTTGCCATCTTTGAAAATGTGTTAGTGTTTCTGGATACACAACTTAAAGAGAGTTGACAATAATGTTATATTACAGATTAAAGCTGAATTTATGAATATATCTTCCTTATTTTAATTTCCATTTGATTGCTCCATGATTCACTAAGGAAAAAAGAAGTTGAATATCACTGTTTGCGAGGTAAACTTTAAGGTAGCAACTTGGTACCTTTTTAAAAGAGCATCTTTTCTCTAAAGAATTGAAGAACTGAAGAGCATTAATTTGCATTCAAAATGTAGCGGATCATCCTTTTGTTTATAACAGAATGTATAACAAAGCTGTGGAGTATTAGTAGTTACCTGATCCACAACCCTCGCCTTCAGGTGATATACTCCATGCAAAAGAGAGCTTTGCTTTTCTTTCTCCAAATCTAGTAAGAAAGATGATTCACTGACTTCTTTTCTCAAAGCATGCTATTCAGGAGGTTCTTCCTAAGGTTTCCATTCCCTGTGTGATATGTAAAACAAAGATTATTTTTCTCACTTTATAGATGGGAAACAAAAACAGAAAAGTTAAATGAATTTACTTGGATTTTTCATAACTAATAGGAAACTAGAATCTAGATCTTAATTTATTGTCTTAATGTGCTTAGCCTATTGGTATTTTCAGTTATAAGGCATGGTTCTCTGCATTTATTTTCATATTTGCCCCAGAAATTTAGCCATTGAATTGGAATTCTTTTTACTCAGTGATTGTCTTTAGGTCATATTGAAGAATGAAATTAGTTAACTTTCCTCCTGAAAATACAGTTTTGAGCCTTACAGTTTTGCAATTTGTTAACATATTAGGAAGAAATCAAATTTATGGGTTAGGCAATTAACATTATTGAGTGGCATGAACAATTCTAATAAAGATGATAATAATTACTGAATGTTTTAATCATGATGGTATTCTGTGGTCATGTATCTTTGTAACATCTTCTAATAAGTGTGTGTTTTGTAGTATTGATTCTAAGAGAGGTCTAGTAAAAGACAAAAATGCAATAAATTGATTCCTCTAGTACAGTTTTTACTTGGAAGAGTTGCAAAGGTCTGTATTTTTGATATCAAACATGCTTAATGGGGTTTTTATTTTGCAGCAGCTTTTTTTTCCTAACAACGTTGTAATTTTTGCTTGTACAGCCAGATGCTAGAATTTTTTCCCCATAATTTCCCATAAATTTTACAGTTGGACAGCTTTCTAAATGAAAGGGAATCATTTTTGTGATCTGAAATTGTGGTTTCACTGAAAGCAGACTATTTTGGGTATACCTTTGAATTATATAACCTTCAAGCAGAATTTTTGGTATAAATCTGATTATGCCTGTCACGTTCTTGCCTTTGAACTGACTATGTCATTGTCTACAGAGAGGTGCAAGCACCTACTTCAAGGAATGGAGGTAATAATTTAAAATACTCAATTTGTATATTTAAGGATTGCTCATCTTCCAAAATTTATAGCAGCTATGAGTTCATTTTATGCTGAATATTAAGATCATTTTGATGTAATCACTCATCACTGTCTTTTGTTAGTGTAGCTTTTCCCTACAAACAATGGCAAGTGTTAAAATTGTTATGTTGCAAATTTGCCAGGGAGAAAAGGTTTGAGAGCTGCCATTTTAAAAGTAATCCAGGAATATTGCCAAAATCTAATTTTAATTCTATTTCCTCTGGTAGTATTTAGGTTTTTATTGTTCTATTATGCTTCTAGTTTTACTCAAGCTTTAGTCAGAGCTACTGAAGACGACAAATAATATTGCCTTAATAATGCAAACATTTGGTAAGGAAATTACTTGATGAGTATCCTTTGCTACCAATTTTATTTTTGTCATTTTATTGTTGATAATTTCAGAAGATTGTTTTTGAATGTCAGAATAAGTTCTGTAAACACAAAATTACATTGTTTTGCTTTCTAGTGTCATCCAGGAGTATATCATACATACTTATAGGGGAAGATAGGGAGGAAATATATTTAGATATGTGTAATTCCTTAAAGTATTTGTAATAAGACAAACATTTTCTTTAGGTTTAGGGCTAAATAGTAGAAAGCTGCCCACAAATTGTTAAAGATTGTGCCCTTGTTGTAGGTGGCCCCTGAAGAATTTAAGACCAGCATTGGCCGTGTGAATGCATGTTTGAAAAAGGCTCTCCCAGTCAATGTGAAATGGCTGCTGTGTGGTTGTCTCTGCTGCTGTTGTACACTGGGTTGCAGCCTGTGGCCTGTTATTTGTCTCAACAAAAGAGTGAGTAACCATTTTATTGTGTAATAATAATGAGCTCACATTTGTTGAACACTTGCTGTGCGCCAAGTACTTGACATGATTGATTTAATTCTCATAACAATGCTATCCTTATTCTAGAGATAAACTCAGGGACTGAGAGATTTAGTCATTTGACCAACATTTATCAACACTTCACTTGATATGGGCTCCCATCATTATTTTAAATATCTGCAAAGTAAAGTGGAGTACTTAAGGAAATATAAGTGTAACTGGGCAACCTATTCTTGTTACAAAACCTGAAGCTGTGATTTAAAGTATTTCCAAGCCACAGATAGATAAGAGAGCTTCCTCTGATCTGAAGAAAGGCAGAAGTGAGAGTAATCTACAAAGTTAGTGGGGGAAATCCTGCTTAGTTTTGAACATATTGAAACAACATTGTAACATAATATTACTAGTTATGTCATCGATTTAAGACTATTATCGTAATCTCATCTTCTTTTAAATTTTGTTTTGCTCTTTAGAATGTGCTTTCCCTAGTAGAAAGCTATCTTTAATTTTTTTAATGGAAGCCAGTGAAGAAAATTAATTCATTTTACCTGTAGTTCTTTTCCCTGTACCACACTGATAATTTCATTTAAACGTCTGAATAATAATTAGCCTACTGAACCATATTCAAAATCACAGCATCTCATGGGGGTATAATTAGTGGTGCAGTTGTTTCATAAAAACCAAAAATGTTTCTAAGAAGTACTCTTTATTTTTCCCTCTCCATCTTTCTGCTGCCCTCCTTAACATCTACTTCAAAAAAACAAATAGCAAAATTCTGCCACCCCTATGACTTTTTGAATAGGAAAACTGGACATTATATTAATTCCCTTGGTCATGACCAGTAGGTCAGAGCTTTATTTTAAATAGAGCTTAGTTTATTGTTTGTCAAAGCATGTACAATATTCTCAGATGGCTTTCTATACGTTAAAAAAAGTGACAACATACATTTCTTTCCTTAATTGTCATATCTTACTTTTAAAAGTTATAAATCAGTAACTCTAACCCATACCCATTATATTTAAAGCCTCAGTGTAAATTCATTATGAGATTTTTCATTGTACAAATGTGGTCAATTTCAATTACCTAAGAACAGATTTTTTTTTGTTATAATATTATCCAAGATCTTTTTTTCAGATGACATGTTTACATCTTTGCCTATTTATTAATACCTCTGCCACAGGGCCTGAAAAAGAGAGAAGCAATTTATTCAATCATGTGATTTTAGTATGAGCACTTCTGATATGAGATTAATACTGATGCTGTGATTTCTCCCTATCCCCCATTACTTTAGTTAATTAAAAATTCATACTGAAATTGAGATATCAGTGTATTCTTAGATCACTAATCTGTCAGTTTTAAGTTTATTTAGTACAGATTTGCAAACTTGTCCTGTGGGCTAATATATCTAGCTTGCTCTATTTTTTAAATTTTTAAATCAATTGCTGGCATTTAAAAATTAGAATATTTAAAATAAAATTTGAAATAGCCAGTGTCTCTTGTAAAATCTAAAGATCTGGCAATATTGGACCCACATGCCTATATTTCAGCAGTCAGCCCTTGCTGAGTGGTGACTGCATCCTTTAAATACGACATGCGGCCCCTGGTTCACCACAGAACTACCCAGCGTTTACATTATCTGCCTTGCTCTGTACATTTTATAGTTACGGCCCTTGATTTTGTACATACTGTGTTGTTAACACACTAGACAATGAAGCACTAAGCACTGGTAACCTTGTGCAGGACACTGTACTTTCTGGAGCCTCAGTTTCCTCACCTGTAAAATCAGATAATATTACTCACTTTTAAGGCAGTTGTGGTAAGAGATTTAAGGTGCCTCACTGCTTTTTTTTTGTCCACGTGGAGAAATAAAAAATAAAATGCAACAGTTTAAGAATTTTTATGCCTTCACTACCATTTCCTAATCTGTAAACTAAGTAGTATAGACTATAATAGTTTAATTCGAAAGATAAATAGCATTCCTATAGCCTAAATCCCTTATTTTGCAGGTGTGGAAACAGATCCAGAGAGGGAGAAGTAACTTTCTCAGTGTCACAAAGTAAATGGCACAACCAGAAAAATAATTTTTGTTTTGTTTTTGTCTCTTTTAACACTGTATTCTCTTGACTACGTCATGTTTCTTAGGCAAAATTTCCTATTCCTGAGATAAGAAACATTAGGATAAGTGGCATGATAACAGTCAGCCCACTGAATTCTAATTTTCTAGTAGAGATTGGCAAACTTTTTTTTAAAGGATCAAATAGTAAATACTTTAGGCTTTGTGGGCCAGGCGTCTCTGTTGCAACTACTTCACTCTGCTGCTTTAGTGTGAAAGCAGCCATAAACAATACATAAATGAGCGAGCGTTACTGTGTTCCAGTAAAACTTTATTTAGAAAAAGAAGCAACAGGCCAGATTTGGCCTATGGGCCATAGTTTGCCGTCTTGCTCTAGCCATCTCTAAAAGGGTATCTAGTTTTATGGAAGTCATGTCTGTGTTCATCCACAAAATAAAATGGAAATAATATGATTACTCTGCCCTGTGTCACCAGGTAGCTATGTAAATGAATGATTGTAAAATGTTTCCAGGAAAACAACTTGTATGTAAACAGTCTGCCTTGTGAACTTTTTTTTATTCACCAGTGTACTGGACATTTTTCCTAGCAAATTAGTTGAAAACAAAGAAATACAGATCAGAATGTCCTGAGCTGCCCCTAGTCTCTCTTGGCTCTGGTAGGATTCTGTGGCTACGTGATATATGTAATGAAGGCTTTCAGTTACCCATCCTTACATTTACCACTGAAACAACTGTGATGTTACTGTCAACTTTCAGGCCTACTCATGCCACCATCATTACAGTTGAAATTACTTTTAACCTTTACCTTTTTTGCTCTGTTATTTGCTAAATTGAAAGTGCTGTTCAGACGGAGGGGACTATTATATCAGTCTCACAAAATGAAAATGACATTGTATTCCTTCTTTTATGATTTGTAGTTTCATTCCATTGTTACTGGAGAAGATATTTTGTATGATTTTAATCTTTTCAAATTCATTGAGGCTTGTTTAGTGGCATAACATACAGCCTCTCCTGGAGAACTGTTTCTCCCTTCAGTTTTGTCAATTTTTGCTTCACATATTTTGCAAGACTGTTGTTATGTATATGTTTATAATTGTCATTTCTCCTTGATAGATTTATATTTTTACCAAAATATATTGTTATGGAATTAATGTTTTTGTTCCCTCAAGTCATATGTTGTAGCCCTCCTCTCTAATCTGACGGTATTTGGAGGTGGATGGTATTTTGGTATTTGGGAAGTAATTGTGTTTAGATGAAATCATGAGTGTGGGATCCTCATGGTAGAATTAGCGCCTTTATAAGAATAGACCGGAGAGCTTGCTCTCTGTTTCTCTACCATGTGAGGATACAGGAAGAAGTAAGCTGTCTACAAGCCAGGAAGAGGGCTCTCACCAGATCCCAGTCAACCTTGCTGGCCCTCTGATCTAAGACTTCCCATACTCCAGAACTCTGAGAAATAGGTATCTGTTGTTTAAGCTACCTTGCATATGATATTTTGTCATAGCAGCCTGAGCATATTAAGACATATACTGTCCATCTTTTTCTCTTGTAACGCTTTTTTTTTTCACTTAAAATCTACTTTGTCTGATATTTTCCACCCCAGCTCATTTTTTGGTTACTATTTACATAGAAAATCTTTTTCTATCCTTTCCCTTTCAACCTATTTGTGTCTTTGAATCTAAATTGAATCTCATGTAAACTCATGGATCATGTTTTTAAATCCATTCTGCTAATCTCTCCCTTTTGACTGAGAGTTTAATTTATTTGTATTTATAGTGATTAATAAAGTACCCCAGACTAGGTGGCTTAGACAACAGAAATTTATTTCCTAACAGTTCTGGAGGTTGTAAGTTTGAGGTCAAGGTGTTGGGAAAGTTGATTTTTTTTCCTGAGGCTTCTCTCCTTGGCTTGTAGATGGCCGTTTTCTCCCTGGGTCTTCACCTGGCCTTCCCTCTTTACGTGTCTATGTCCTGATCTTTTCCTATAAGGACACCAGTCATATTGGATTAGGGCTCACCCTAATTATCTCATTTAGCTTAATTACCACTTTAAAAGCCATATCTCCAAATATAGTCCCATTCTGAGGTACTGTTGGTTTTGACACTTCAATATATGAATTTGAGGGGAGCATAATTCCATCTGTAATAGGTAAAGAAGGACTTCTGCCATTTTGCCTTTTGTTTTCCATGTGTCATATCTTTTTTTACTCACTTTTTTTGCTTCCTTATTTTATATTTAATTGATTTTTGTAGTGCACCATATGCCTTCTCATTTCCTTTTTTGTATTTTTTTAGTTATTTTCTTAGTTGTTACTCTGGGGATTATAATTAATATCTTAAACTTGTTACACACTAGTTTGAATTAATACTACTTTAGCTTCCATAGTATACAAATTCTGCTCCTATACATCTACATACCTCCCCATATATGTTTTTATCACAAATTTCATCTTATATATTATATCCATTAATGTAGATTCATAATTATCATTCTATACATTTGTCTTGTAAATCATATAGGAAGAAAACACAAGTTCCAGAACCAAAACACAATACTAGCCTTCATATTTATTTATGCAGTTACTTTTGCTACTGTTCTTTATTTCACCATATAGCTTCAGTTATTGTCCAGCGTTCTTTTATTTCAGCCTGAAGTACACTTTTTAGCATTTCTTACAGGCAATTCTAATACTGAACTCCCTCAGTGTTATCTAGGAATGTCTTAATTTCTCCTTTTTTTAAAAGGATAGTTTTGCCAAATATAGAATTCTTAGACGACAGTTTTTTTTTTTCTTTCAACACTTTAACTGTGTCATGCCACTGCTTCTGGACCTCTTGGTTTCTGTTAATCTCTGCGTGTTAATCTTATTGAGAATCTCTTTATATAACAAGTTGCTTCTCTATTGTTGCTTTCAAGATTTCTCTCTGTTTTTGGCTTTCAAAAGTTTGAATATAGTTTCTCTCATTATGGGTCTCTTTGAGTTTATACTACTTGGAATTCATTGAACTTCTTAGAGTTTTCCTTTTTTTCTATGTGTGGACTCAAATTAATATCTGGTGTCCCTTAGTTTCAGCCTGAAGAATTTCCGTAGTATTTATTGTATGGTGGGTCTGCAGATGGTAGATCCTCTCAGTTTTTATCTAAGAATAATGTTATTTCATCTTTACTTTTTTTATGTAACATTTTAATTAGTAGACTATTTTTTGAGCAATTTTAGGTTTACAGAAAAAAATGAGAAAAAAGCTCCCATATATCCCCCTTACTCAACCCCCAATTTTCCCTATTATTAACATCTTTCTCTATTGAAGTACAGTTGTTAAAACTGATAAACCAATATTGACACATTATTAACTAAAGTCCATAGTTTATGTTAGAGTTCACTCTTCATGTTATACGTCCTGTTGATTTTGACAAATGTATAATGATTTGTATCTGCTATGTATACCAAACTATCATTATGTATGTGAAGGAAAAGCCCAGCTGGGCTAACAAGCTAACTCACAAATCTAAGTGTAACAAGTGTCGGATTACTGATCTGAGTTCTGCTGGGCTAACTTGTAAATCTGAGTTAATTATTGTTGGTTTGCTGATTCCCTGTTCATGTTTTTTTTGCTAGCCAACTGGATTTTCAAAGAGACATATCTGACCTTGAAATGTTGGTTTCCTGCCTCCCTGTCTCTACTTTTGTGATAATGATGTTGCTAAAGCTGTTCCATGCCTATTGGCCAAATACCCCAAGCTTGTAATTAACCCTATAAAACCTCATGCACACGTCTTGGAGGTGCTCAGAGCTTCGGAGCAGAAGCCCCTCTGAGCCCGCCGGCGTAATAAATCTGAGTACTCCAACCCTCTGAGTGGTGCTTGTTTCTTGGCTGGCCTGTCATTTCCGTAACATTTCTGGAGGCCCCAGCGAGATACAACCACGCCGGCCCCTTGAGCCGCTGGACTGATGGCTCCGGCCGACCGGGGGACAGGACTCCGGCAGCGAACGAGGTGGCGCCACCCGACGGTATTCCGGGTTCTCTTTCGTGACGGCATCTCGGCCCCCGGGTAGCTGGGCTACAACCAGAGCCAGACTCCGTGGAGGGACGGACAGACTCACCAGGTGGCCGTCCGGACAAGGTAGGATCCCCCAGGAGGAATCAGGTCCTGTCCCATTGGACAGAAGAGGAGGCTGATCCCCTCCTACAGGCTCTCCGTCTGATGGTATTTCAGACGGGGAAATCAGGGATCAGGTCAGGAATCAGGTCCTGTCCCAGTGGACAGAAGAGGAGGCTGATCCCCTCCTACAGGAAACAGGATATTGGAATTGGTGGGAGGACTGTTGTTAACCTCTGTGTGTGTGTGTGTGAGAGAGTGAATGAGCGGCCTGTGAAGCATGCGATCAGGTTCGAGTTTGTAGCTCCACGGCATTCTGCTATGGAGTTCGAGTGAGTCCCAACCTGCGGTTCCATGGTGACCTCATACGGCTCAGGGTGGTATCGGTCCCTGAGGGTCTCGATCGGAGTCAGCGGCTTATACTGACCCGCCAAAGCTAAGAGGCACCTTCGTCCCCGCGAGGGGAGCGGCCAGGCGGACGCAACGGAAACCCTCCCTTGTCTTGTCTGCGACACCGGCACAGGGTGGCTACACTGGGAGGGAAAAGGACATAGACAGCCAATGAGTCAATGCCCCTGTGCCCTCGGAGGCTAGGATGCTATTTCTTTGAGAAAGTCTCCTACCTGACTGTGTCACAGAACACCCGAGACTTAGTGTTCCCCTACTGAACTGACCCAAGTAGTGCCCCTTTTGCCTAGCCTCAGACCCCCCAGGACTCAAGTTTAGAAGACGAATTCCTTCAGGACCGGGCTTGCCTGGCCCTGAAGGTCCCTTTTCTAGTCCATTTGTTTTGCCATCTGCCGTCAGTCGCACACCCCTGATACGTTAGTTCCGAATATAGAGAGGATTTAATGAAGAAAGTCCCTAAAACTGCTTGAGGCCTTGAGATCCAGAGACATCAGCTGTGACTGGAACCCAGAGTCCCTGACCAAGTTAGCCTTAAAACAACTCATAGACCCAGCAAGAGAGCAGTCTCTCTGGGAACTCCGGTGTTTTGAAGAGTGAAGAAGAAAAAGATATAAAGGCTACCTTCCCAAACATCTAAAGCAACAGAACTATTATCCTTGAACATCTAAAAAGAATGGGAGGCTCTAAGTCAAAACCCACCACTCTAGACTGCATGATTACGAATTTCAAAAAGGGGTTCTCAGGAGACTATGGAATTCGAATGACCCCTGGCAGGCTCCGCACTTTGTGTGAGCTTAAATGGCCGGCCTTTGGAGTCGGATGGCCCTCAGGAGAAACTCTGGACCTAGCAACAGTGCGAGCAGTCTATCAAATAATCACTGGAACCCCAGGCCACCCAGATCAATTCCCTTACATTGACTCCTGGCTAAATATCGCCCAGACTCTACCCCCATGGCTTTGGTTTTGCTCAAATGGACCTGGACAATGCAAGATATTAGCAGCTCAGCCGGTCCAGGCCAAAAAGACAGTCAAATACTTGGGATTTATTATCTCAGAGGGACACCGAGCCCTAGGACCAGAACAAAAACAAGTTATTTGCGCCATACCCAGACCGGAAACAAAAAGAAAACTGCGACAGTTCCTGGGTGCAGCTGGGTTTTGCCGGATCTGGATCCCCGGGTTTTCAAGAATAGCCAAGCCCCTCTACGAGGCAACTGCTGGATCAGGAAAAGAAACCCTCAAATGGGAAACTGAACAAGAAAATGCCTTTAGGCAATTAAAGGAACTACTAACTCAAGCCCCAGCACTAGGCTTACCAGATGTAACACGAGAGTTTAATCTGTTTGTACATTAAAGAGTCCAAACTGCTCTTGGAGTCCTAACTCAGAATGTGGGGCCATAACAGCGCCCTGTGGCCTATTTATCTAAAAGACTGGACCCTGTAGCATCAGGATGGCCACCCTGTTTACAGGCCCTCGCTGCCACAGCCCTCCTGGTCAATGAGGCAGACAAACTCACACTGGGACAGACTTTAAATGTAAAAGTGCGCCATTCTGTAACCCTGATGAACGGCCCAGGTTACAAATGGATAACTAACACAAGGATGACCCACTACCAGGGGCTTCTATGTGAAAATCCAAGAGTCCGTCTAGAGACTGTGCAAACCTTTAACCCAGCCACATATTTGCCTGAGGGGGAAGGGCAGCCTGACCACAACTGTGAAGAAATCATCGAAGAGGTGTAAGCAAGCAGGCCTGATCTAACCGACAAGCCCCTGCAAAACCCAGACCTGGAACTTTTCACAGACGGCAGCAGTTACATGCAAGATGGACAACGGCGAGCAGGTTACGCTGTAACAACAACCCGAGAGGTAATAAAGGCAGAATCCCTTCCCCCAGCACTGGTCCAGGCACTAAGGGAAGGGAAAGGAAAACAAATCAATATATACACTGATTCCAAATATGCATTTGCAACCTTGCATGTACATGGAGCCATCTATAAGGAGAGAGGACTTTTGACTGCTGGGGGAAAAAAAATCAAAAACAAAAAAGAAATTTTACAGTTACTGGAGGCAGTATGGGATCCAAAGGAAGTGGCTGTTATTCACTGTAAGGGACACCAAAGAAAAAATGACCCTGTGAGCCAGGGGAACAGGCTAGCTGATCAAAAGGCAAGAGAAGCAGCCACCTGGGAACACTCAGTAATTAAAGTTATGGCAGCGCCAGAGCTACCCACTGCCCCAGAATATAGCCACGACGAAAACAAGTGGGCACAGGCTGAACGAGGAAAGAAAGAAAAGGACGGATAGTGGATCATGACGGATGGAAGGGTTTTCATCCCAAAACGACTAGCTTATCGTGTAGTCCAACAACAGCACGAAGCCACACATATGGGAAAAACGGCTTTGGAGGCCCTCTTAAAGCGATATTTCCTAATTTCTCATCTCCCTACTCTATGTGCATCAGTTTCCCAACGCTGCTTGCTCTGTACACAAAGCAATCCAAAACAAGGGCTCACTGGGCCAATGGGAATACAACGATGTGGATTGGCTCCCTTTGAAGATTTAGAAGTGGACTTTACTAAACTTGGGCCCAGTAAGGGATATAAGTACCTGCTGGTTTTCGTCTGCACCTTCACAGGGTGGATAGAGGCCTACCCCACCAGGACAGAGAAAGCAAGGGAGATGACAAAGGCTCTTCTCAGGGATGTTATCCCTCGATTTGGAATGCCTACCTCCATCGGGTCTGACAATGGACCCGCCTTTGTGGCAAAAATTGTACAACAAATGGCAAAGACACTGAACGTCCGCTGAAACCTGCACACAGCATACCGGCCTCAAAGCTCAGGGAAGGTAGAACGAATGAACAGAACTCTAAAACAAATTATAGCTAAAATCAGCCAAGAAACCCAGCTCCCCTGGGTAGATATTCTACCCCTGGCTCTGTTGCAAATTAGATGCACCCCAAGATTTAATATTGGGTACTCTCCATTTAAAATCCTCTATGGGCGACCGCCGCCTTTAGTCAGGATGAAAAATCCCACCCCAGAAATAGGAAATTTAGGGCTCCACCAACAACTGTTGGGACTAGAAAAAGTACTACGAAAAGTTTGGGGTTGGATGATAGAGAAAACCCCCATTTCATTAGGGGTTCAAGTACATCCCCATAAACCAGGTGACCAGGTATAGGTGAAGAATTGGAAAAAGGAACCTCTCAAACCAACATGAAAGGGACCATATTTAGTGGTATTAACTACTCCTACAGCTGTTAAAGTTACAGGAATCATCCCTTGGATCCACCACTCCAGGGTCAAGAGAGCAACTGCACCTCAGACAGAGGGTCCCTGAAAAATTGAGAGTGTCCCAGGAGACCCGCTGAAGATCAAGATCAAGAGGGACCAGAAAAGGATCGACGAGCCCTGCTCTAGCCACACCCGAAAGCTGGCTAGTCAACGCACGGCCGAAGCTTGAGAAAAGCTCAACGCAGCTGTTAAATGTGAATTCAGCCACGATCTCCAATAAATAGCAGAAACCCTGGGAACTCTGCAAAATCAGACTGACTCTCTGGCCGAGCTGGTCCTACAAAACAGGAGGGGCCTGGACTTACTCATGGCCAAAGAGGGGGGACTATGCCTCTTCCTAAACGAAAAATGTTGTTTTTATGCCAATCAATCAGGAATTGTCAGAGAAATGGTTCAAGAGTTACAAGACCGAGTGAAAAAGAGAAAACATATTTTAGATAAGAGCCCATGGACAGGCCCCTGGGGCTGGACCTCCTGGCTGGCACCGTTCATAGGTCCCTTACTCCTGATTTTTGCAGTTCTGCTGTTTGGGCCCTGTGTCCTAAACTTCCTGACCCGCTTTGTCAGTGAGCAGATAGAGGCTATAAAACTTCAGATGTTAGCCTCCAATTATGAGCCCCTGCAACACGTAAATGATAATGCTTACTCCAACAAGGGTTGTAGAAGCATCAAGAGGGGGGAATGTGAAGAAAAAGCCCAGCTGGGCTAACAAGCTAACTCACAAATCTAAGTGTAACAAGTGTCGGATTACTGATCTGAGTTCTGCTGGGCTAACTTGTAAATCTGAGTTAATTATTGTTGGTTTGCTGATTCCCTGTTCATGTTTTTTTTGCTAGCCAGCTAGATTTTCAAAGAGACATATCTGACCTTGAAATGTTGGTTTCCTGCCTCCCTGTCTCTACTTTTGTGATAATGATGTTGCTAAAGCTGTTCCATGCCTATTGGCCAAATACCCCAAGCTTGTAGTTAACCCTATAAAACCTCATGCACACGTCTTGGAGGTGCTCAGAGCTTCGGAGCAGAAGCCCCTCTGAGCCCGCCGGCGTAATACATCTGAGTACTCCAACCCTCCGAGTGGTGCTTGTTTCTTGGCTGGCCTGTCATTTCCGTAACATGTATAGCAATGTACTTTGGTATTTTAACCTTGTGTCCTGCAACTTTCCTATAATTGCTTATTAATTTAAGGAGTTTTGTTGATTTTGGATTTTCTACATAATCATGTCATCTATGAAGTAAATTTTATTTCTTCTTTCTCAATATGGATATCTTTTCTTTTCTTTTCTTATTGAATTATCTAGGACTTCCAGAATGATGTTGAAAAGTAGTGGTGAATCAAGGGAATACCCTTGCCTTGTTTCTGATCTTAGTGGGCAGACTTGAGTTTCTCACCATCAAGTATGATGGTACATGTAGATTTTTTATAAGATGTTCTTTATCAACTTGAAAAAGTTCCTCTAGTCCTAGTTTGCCGACAGTTTTTGTCATAAATGGTGTTGGATTTTGTCAAATATTTTTTCTGCATCTATTGATGTGATTATGTGATTTTTCTTTTTTAGCCTGTTAATGTGATGGCTTACATATTAATTGATTTTCCAATGATGAACCAGATTTGCATACCTGGGATAAATCCTACTTATTGTAGTGTATATCTTGTTGTATTTCTTTACTAATGTTTTGTACAAGGTTTTGTATCTATGTTCATGAGAAATATTGATCTGCAGTTTTCCTTTCATATAATACCTTTGTCTGTTTTTTTTGTATTAGGGTAATACTGGCCTTATAGAATAAATTAGGAAATATTCCCTCTATTTCTGTTTTCTGGAAGAGATTGTAGGGAACTGGTGTAATTTCCTCCTTAAATGTTTGAACCCATCTGGGCATGGTACTTTCTCTTTAGGGAAGTTATTAATTATTGACTCAAATTCTTTAACAGATATAGGCCTATTCAGATTATCTATTTCTCCCTATGTCAGTTTTAGCAGACAGTGTCTTTCACACAGTCAGTCCATTTCATCTACATTATCAAATTCATGGGTGTAGAGATGTTAATAATATTCCTTTATTATCCTTTTAAAATCTGTGGCATCCATAAGGATAATCCTTATTTCTGAAACTTTGTAACATTTTGTCTTGTTTCTTTTTTCAGTTAGCCTGGCTAGAGATTTATTAATTTCACTGATCTTTTCAAAGAACCAATTATTTATTTTGTTAATTTTCTCTGTTGAAGTCCTATTATCAGTTTCATTCATTTCTGCTCTAATTTTTATAATTTTTTTCTTCTTATCTTGATTTGATTAGCTCTTTTTACCCCCTAAGGTGTAAGCTTATATGATTATTTCTTCTTTTCTACTACATTCAGTGCTACAGATTTCCCTCTAAGCATTGCTTTCACTGCATCCCACAAATTTTAAGTTTTGTTTTCATTTTCATCATTTTCATTTAATTCAAAATATTCAAAGATTTCTCTTGAGATTTCTTCCTGACCCATGTGTTTTTTAGGAGTGTGCTGTTTAGTCTCCAAGTGTTTTGGAATTTTCCAGCTATCTTTCTGTTGTTGATTTCTAGTTTAATTCCATTGTGGTCTGAGAGCATACATTGTATGGTTTCTGTTCTTTGAAATTTGTTAAGATGTGTTTTATGACCCAGAATGTGGTCTGCATTGGTGTATGTCCCCTATCAGCTAGAGAATCATGTGTCACTTGCTATTGTTAGATAAAGTAGTCTGTAGAGGTCAATTATATCCAGTTGATCACTGCTGCTATTGAGTTCAGCTATGTCCTTATTGACTTTCTGCCTGCTTGATCTGTCCATTTCTGATGGAGGGCTGTTGAAGTCTCCAACTGTAATAGTGGACTCCTCTATTTCTCCTTGCAGTTCTATTAGTTTTTGCCTCACATAGTTTGATGCTCTTTTTATTAGGCATATACACATTAAAAATTGTTATGTCTTGGAAAATTGACCCTTTATCATTATGTAATACTTCTCTTTAGGACTGATAATTTTCCTTACTCTAAAGTCTGCCTAGTCTAAAATTACTAAAGTGACTCCAGCTTCCCTTTAATTAGTTTTACTGTGGTATATCTTTCTACATCCTTTTACTTTTAGTCTCTAGTTTATATCTTTATATTTAAAGTGGGTTTCTTGTACATAGCACATAGTTGAGTCTTATTTTTTTATCTACTCTGACAATCTATCTTTAATTGATGTGTTGATCCCATTGATATTTGAAGTGATTATTGATATAATTGGATTAATATTTACCATATTTGTTACTGTTTTCTATTCATTGCTCTTGTTCTTTGTTCCTATCTCTGTCTTCCAGTCTTTTTCTGCCTTCTCTGGTTTTAATTAAGTATTTTTGTATGATACCATGTTCTATCCTCCCTTAGTATATCAGTAATCCTACATTTTAATTTTTTTAGTGGTTGCTCACTAAAATGAGTTTGTAATATATACATACACATATGCCACCAATCCAGGTCCACTTTCAGATAATATAGTACCATTTCCCAGGTGGAACAACTAGCTTATTACAGAATATTCCCAATTCTTCCCTCTCATTCCTTACAATATTGCTGTCATTCATTTTACTTATCTAAAAGCTATAATCATTGAATACATAATTATTATTTTGAACAAACTATTGCCTGTTAGACCAATTGAGAATGGGAGAAATAAAAGATTTTATTTTACCTTCATTTATTATTTCTCTAACACTCTTCCTTTATTTAGATCTAAGTTTCTTACCTGTAGCATTTTCCTTCTCTCTAAATTAGAATTTAACATTTCCTGTAATGCAGGTCTACTGGTGACAAATTCCCTTAATTTTTTTGTATGAGAAAGTCTTTATTTCTCTTTTATCTTTGAGGGACAATTTTGCTGGTATGGAATTCCAGATTAGTAGTATTTTTGTTTTAACAATTTAAATATTTCATTCCACTCTTTTCTTGGCTGCGTAGTCTTTAAAGAGATGTCTGATGTAACTCTTATCCTTACTCCTTTATATGTAAAGTACTTTTGCCCTTCGCTTCTTTCAAGATTTTTCCTTGATTTTCTACAGTTTAAATATGAGATTACCAGGTGCAGATTTAGGGATATTTACCCAGCTTTGTATTCTCTGAACTTTTTCAGTCTATGGTTTGATAACTTTCAGTAATTTGGAGAAATTCTATTGTCATTATTGATTTAAATAATTTCTCTGCTCCTTTCTGTCTTTACTTTCTAATATTTCTATTATGGATCTGTTGCCCCTTTTGTAATTGGCCCATAGTTCTTGGGTATTGTGTTCTTTTTTATTTTTCTTCTTATTTTAGTTTTGGAAATTTCTGCTGCTACATCTTCAAGCTTCATTGATTTCCTCAGCCATGCCCAGTCGTTGATGAGCCCACCAAAGGCATTCTCAGTTCTGTTATGATCTTCTGGCTTTCTACCATTTCCTTTTGTTTTTTCTTACAGTTCCATCACTCTGCTGACATTATCCATCTGTTCTTTCATGTTATCCACTTTTTTCATTAGAGCATGTAGTATATTTATCTTTGTCTTGTTAATTCCCAGTCTGATCATTTCAACATCTTTGCCATTTCCGAGTATGGTTCTGATGCTTCCTCTATCTTTTCACACTGTCTTTTTGTCTTCCACAGGGCAGAGCTGTGGATATGGGTGTAGTGTCTCGCTCTAGTATCAAAGCTTCCTACTGTTTTCACCTATTTTCCATAGATTTTGTTGAATAAATACTTCTCAATCTGTATTAAACCCTTTGATATAGAACATTTGAATGATTGTACTTGCTAATATTGATCAGCTTAATAGTTGTCTCTCCAGGGAAGAGATTTCCCTGAGGTCCTCACATAGCCATTCTAGATGGACTCTTTCTATCTTGATGGTATCTTTGACACACAAAAGCTTTTAATTTGATTATGTCAAATTTATGACTTAAAATTTTCTTGCTTATGCCTTTTGAATAATATTTAAGAGGGCTTTGCTTAACTCAAGATCACAAAGATGTACACTCCAGTGTTTTCTTCTAGTTATGTTACAGTTTCACTTCTTATGATTAGGTCTTTGGTCCATTTTGGTTTAATTTTTGTGCGTGAGATAGGAGTCTGAATTCATCATTTTTCTGTAGGATATCCAACTTTCCCAGCACCGTTTGGTGTAAATGCTATTACATGAGTTTTCCAACTCATGAATATGGGATATTTTCCATTTATTTACTGTCTTTCTTTATTTTAGCAATTTTTTGTTTCCGATTTATACATCTTATACTTTTATTAAATTTATTCCTAAATATTTTATTCTTAAACCTATTGTGAATGGAATTGGTCTTTTACTCTTATTTTCAGATTGTTTACTGCTAGTGTATAGAAATACAATTGATTTTTATATATTGATCCTTGTATTTACTTTTGTATCTAGTGTGACAAATGTTCACAAACTTAATGACTTAACACCCTTCTGTTATTTCAGTTAGAAGTCTGGGCATGGTGTGGCTCCATTGGATTCTCTAATTAAGATCTCACAAGGCCAAAATCAAGGTGCTGGCAGAGCTGCATTCCTTTCTGGATATTGTCAGAAAGAATTTACTCCCAAACTCATTCAGCTTTCAGCAGAAATCATTTCCTCCTTATATTTTCTATGTAGACCTTTCCATCTTAAAGCCAGCAATGGTGATTTGAGTCCTTCTTGTGTTTCAAACCCTTCTGACTATCCTCCCGTCAGCCAGAAAAAAATTCCCTGCTTTTAAGAGCTCATGGGATTATATCATTTATGCCAAAATAATCTAGAATAATCTCCCTATTTAAAAACCAAATAATTAGTAACTTTAATTACATCTGCAAAATAATGCAAAGTACATTTGCAGTATAATATAACATAGTCACAGGTGTAACTCCAGGAAATGACGATCATAGGGACCAGAATTCTACCTACTGCAATCTTGTTTCTTGCAAACTTGCTGAATTTATTTATTAGTTCTAGTAGTGTTTTAATGGATTCCTTAGGGTTTTCTCTAAACAAGATCATGTTGTCTGCAGATGAAGATAGTTTCACTTTTTCTTTTCCAATCTAGATGCCTTTTATTTATTATTTTTGTCTAATTGCCCTGGCTATAACATCCAGTACAATGTTGAATAAAAGTAATGGGAGGAGACATCCTTGTCTTGTTCCTAATCTTAGGATGAAAACGTTTAGTTTCTCTCCATTTAGTGTGATGTTAGCTGTAGGTTTTTTATAGATACCCTTTATCAGGTTGAGGAAGTTCTCTCTTATTTATAGTTTTTTTAGGATTTTTATCATGAATGAGTATTGTATTTTCTAAATCTATAAAGATGATCATATGGTTGTTGTCCTTTGGTCTATTAATATAATGTATTATATTATTTTGCTTTTGTGTTCCTGGGATAAATTCCACTTGGTCATGATACAATCTTTTTCATAGCCGGCATGATTGCTGATCAGGGCCACTGTAAATGAGCTGAATATAATTGCCATTGATTGTTAACTTACACAGTTGAACAGGTTTAGTAGTTTCTTATGTTGGTACTTTGGAAATCATTTCTGATACAGTCTGGTTGTAAATCATTTAATTGTAAGGAGTAGCTTTAAAACTTAACAATGCCTACTAGTCTTTTTTATAAGAAACCTTATAAATCTCTTCCATTAAGAGTCAAAAATACCTAACAATCTTTAATTTTAATATTCTTGAAGATTTTGCAAACTTTTCTTACTCCTTGCAAAATACATGCACTCCAAATGGAGAAACTCAGTCTCTATTATGCTGTTTATTACAGTGTTCCTTCTCTTGTTTATATTTTTTTCCTTTAAATACAAGTTTTCTGACTGGCTGCTTTTAATATGTTCTTTCAGTGGAAAGTCTGTTGTATGGTGGCTTGCTTTATTCAACCTGTAGACCTTGACTATTTTTCAGGCATTGTGCTAAGAGCTCTGATAGGAAAACTTTTTATGAGTAACTAGATTAGCTTGGCATTTTACATGTGTATTGAAAAAGTAACCCTGTGAAAAGGTATATGAAAATCTAGGTTAGGTTCATAAATGGACTACTAGCAATACTGGCAATGTTTTCATAATAGTCCAGTGAGTGGACTCACAACACAGAGTGATTTGTACATATTTCATTTTGAAAAGAAGAGCAAGAGGAGAAAATAATGGAATCTTACAGGTAAGCAGACAAATACAGATGCTCATAGTTTACAAAACTCTTCCAGTCATCTTATAACAAAGTATTGATTCTTTCTTTTAGACCAGAAGATCAATTCAGAAGTTATTAGAATGGGAAAATAACAGATTATATCACAAGGTAAGAAAGTTTAAGCAAATAAGTGTCCCATTTATATATTTACATTATTAAATTGAAAAAAAATGGGAATTTTTCAGGCTACAGAAGCATGGATTAGAGAACTAATACTCAATTTTTAATGTATACTCTTTAAAAAGTATTTTTAAATGCTATGTTTTATATCTTATTCTCAGGATGTTGTTCAGTGATTTATTGAAATGTGTAGGTAATAATTAGTATAAATTGATATCAAAATTCTCAACAAGCTGTATTTTTGTAGCTTGCTTTGCACTGGAAGTTGACTAAAAGGAAATGTGAAACTAGCAATATGATGGAGTATGTAAGTATGCAGTTGTTTTTAATTATTTTTTTTTGGATTCCATCCTAAGTATTACATTTTACTGTATTTATCACTTGTCAAATCTTTTTTCTACGTGCTTTATCCTCAGCCTGAACTTTTATCATTTGGAACATAGGGGGTTTCCTTCCACTTTCTTTAAATTTGTAGCCAACATAAAATAGCTTGCAAGCTAACAGTTATTTAGATCTTAGAAAAATCTTAGCTAGCATGCTCAGATGAAAACATTGTACAACCTTAATCTTCTTTCAACACCCGTGCAAACCATCGCATATGGTGATGGGCACAGCTGCTGTTGAATAAAGTATTTCTAAATGTAATCTTGTCAAAATTTTACATAAAATAGGAATTGACTTCTGAATTGTGTATTCATATTCCTGGCTTTTTCTTTTTTAGCTGATATTTAACTTTCAGTGAGGAAACTATAGTCTAATTTTTTTTTTACTGAAAGCTATGCAATCTTAATCATAAATTCACATATAGCCAATGTGACAAATTCAGCATCATTAATCAAAAAAATATGAAATTTATCCAAGCTTTAAGTTGCTGACATGTAGTATATATTTAATAGTAAACATTCCATTTCCATTTCATAAATAAGGATTATGATGGTGTCTTTCTCTACTTTGAATAGTTTTGGGAAAAAATGTGCAAATGATCACAAGTCTAAAATCCTTTAAAGATTAAAACCTTATATAAACATTATAAATTTATATTAATTCATAAAAACCTTAGGTTTTTATTATTATACTTCTAAACCTTTTTTAATTACAATATTTTAATTTTAATCAATCCATTTGGGTACTTTATTATTTTTTACAAAAAACTTCTAAAAGATGGTAATACTCAACCAATATCAGCTGCTTTAATTGAAAAATGCATAGATGTTTTTTATATATATATATAAGTATTTTTTTCTAATCTGTATAGTCCAGTTTTAATCCCTTCCACTTTGCTAAAAAAAATGTGGGGTGGAGGGAAGGTGAGAAGTAACATTAAAATATAATGGGGTTTGTTTTTCTGCACCTAAACAAATAATTATTGTAAATCAGGTAATAAAAACTATTACCTACAGTAGGTATTATGTTTTCCAGTTTATTTGCCAATCTAATGATAACTTGTGGTAAGTTCTTATTATAACTGTTTTATATATTTCACTTGCTTTATAGTACAGGACCAAAATATAGTCATGTGAAAAATGATTATAGATTTTCTGGGTTATATATAAGTTATAGTAAATGAAAATTATTTTGTCAATATATTCTTGTTTGGTTTTATTTTACAGGTAATACTAATAGAATTTTTACCAAAATATCCCATATTCCGACCTGACTGAGGAATTTTATTCAGTCACTTCTGTATTACCTGTCATTTCCTACCCTTAGTGCCTTGTAGATGATTTTGGAATGAAGATGGTCTCCTTTGCTGTGTTCAACTTATTCTTTATAATGGTAGAATATTCTCCTCACACTTTTGTTTGTGTTGGTTTAAGAAGAAATTTTGCACATCTTTTTTTTGTTGTTGTTAAATGAGGCTTGTGTTTTGCACTGTCAATTTTTAAATAAATACACACACATACGTATATGTATATGTATATATATATAGTTGCCACTAAAAATAAAACATCAGTGCTGGTGTTTAAAAAACAAAAACATGTTCTGAGCATGCTGCCTTATAATTTTCATACTCACTGTTTCTAAATATGCATCATTTTTCTAGGCTACTTAATGCTCTGTAATCCTGTACTAGACATACGTAAATAAGCTTTTGGTAGCTTTTAGAAATGATTTTACTCTTACCTGCTTTTAAAGGACATGCAATTAGTAGCACTGGTTTTGTCCTGCACTTTGCTAAATTATCACTTATGTCAGTGGATAAAATATTTAAACTCCTAAAGACTTGTAAATATTGTCTCTTCGCATATGTAAAACGTGATATGCTGTGGTTTACAGAATGTAATGTTACTCTTACTGTTTTGCCAACAATTCTGCATAGATTTTAATACGAATGAAGTTTGCAAGCATCCTTTTGAATGTATAGACTGTTAACATACTGTTTTATGGCACAGCCATAATAAGTATGTTAAAAATTTCAGGTGTGGGCAGGGCTGCCCTTTGCAATGAGTAGGATTAAAACTGAAATCACTGTCTGAGATAGTCTGCATTGCACCTGAAACCAAGAACCTTATTTTTTTCCACTTAATTCAATAAATCCCATTTTGTCCTCCCTTCCCACCCCCGAAAGAATTCATTTGACTCTTCTGATGCATTTCACAGCCTCACTCTCTTCGTTTCTTTTCCTTTATGCATCCTTTCCCTCATTTGGAAATATACAGAATTATGACCTGTAAGGAGTGTTTCAAGATTTCAGATGTCTTAGGAACTGTCTAGACCCCCATAAAAGCCACTTGTAACCCATTGTTGGTGTTAAGATATTATACTTTGAGAAAGAGGGAGAGCTCATTGAAAAGCTGTACCTAAAGACTATTTAGTGGCTGATTCATAATTGATAAAATATTCTTAATCCTCTTTTTGAGGATCCTTTTTGAACATTTGGATGTTATTAACGAGGAAAGACAAGTGTTTAGATGGAAGTATTTTAGTTTATAAATTAGCCACACATGTAGCCTTTTCATTGGTATGTGCATATTTCTCTTTCTCTTCACATTATTATGAGTGAGAGCACCACACTAATTCTTCTAGAATTTGAATTTTTAACATAATGAAAGCTTTACATTGCATTAATTCAGCTGCAAATTTTGCCTTTACATAGGCATTATTTGTAATTCCTAGTGCTAAAAATAAAAGTATCTGGGACTGAATAATACTTTATCATCTTATTGCCTTTAGTAAACGTTTTTAGGCAAATATTCATCCCAATGACGAGAACAATCATTTCTTCATACGAGGCCAAGCCTTTTAAAGCCACTTTTAAAATGTATCCCTAGCCCTGGACCAGTAAAAGAAGAGGGGGGAAAAAAGAGACAGTATTTGATATGTGACTATAATTGTTTGCACGCACACTTTTCCACTTCCCTCTGTAGAAGCCCATTACCCTCATGCCACCCAGAATCTCTAACTTTTAATATACTGTGTGTGCCTGCAAATATCATTTGTCTGTCTGCTGCAAAATCGAAGGTGTATTTTTATAGACAAAGTGGAAACCTCTGAAAATGCATACCAAATGTCTTGTTTTATAGCTAAGGTCAGGGAAAAATTATATCCATGGTTTATGTTCGAGCTAGTATCATCAGGTTTATGCTTCAAACTGTGACAGTTTAATACCAAAATTAATTTCCAGCATAATACAAAATTTCTAATTATCACTGATAGAATAATTACTTCTAAGTGTCAACCCTTAAAATTTCATTTTTTTCCTGTAAATTTAGAATTTGGCCATGTGATGGTCATAGTAACTTTTTCTGCCATGTATAAATCACACTGGTTTTGCTCAAAAAACAGCAGGAAGTGAACTGTTTCCATAAAACAAATATTGAGACGGGAATAGAGTGCATATGGAGGTGACAGAGTATATAATTCAAGTTACAGTAGTATTTATCATAAAAACCATTTACTAGCATGTGTAAACTTAATTTTAAAATCTGCTCTAATAGCTCTTACATTTATTGTATTGTTCATTATGCTGGTTGACTCATTTTCTTGAACCACTCAGAATATACCCTATTTTCTTTTTTTCTGTCTTCTATGACTGCTTTTTCAAACTATTTTCCTTTGGAGGGGACTGATTACCAGTTGGGTTTTGGAGTGTTTTGGGGGGAGTTGTTTCCTTTTCAGTGGTATTGGCAGCAGTGAATGCTGAAATGACAGAGTACACTGTGGGCATTAATTCCTCCCCCTTGACCTTTTTCTCTTATATCCTCAGGATAGAACATACTTGGACATTTCCATCAAGTTAATAAAATACTTTTGTGACAGTTGTTTTTAGATTGAAGAAACTAATTTTGAATTTCTTTGTTGCATAATATTTCTTTATGAAACCTGCTGTGGTTGTTTCCAGAGAAAATAACATGTACCTGCCAAAGTATATAAATCTTACAAAGTTTTGAGGTTAAAAGTTACAACTGTTCCTGTTCTAACTTTCCTTTATGCATCTCCACCCCCATAAGTTGTGTATAAAGTGAAAGAAGCTCTAACCTTTTTCAGCTACTTTGTTCCCTTCTACTCCTTATGTTAATGTAAGAAAGAGACCCTTGTAGTCAAATGTTAGAAGTAGATGGAGAAGTGCCTTGTCTTCTTTGAATAAAGATAACATTTTATGTTGAAGGAAGCAGAATGAATGAATTGGTAAATCATTAGATTTAAAACTATCCTTTTCAGGGGAGGGTGTATCTCAGTGGTAGAGCGCATGTTTAACATGCACAAGGTACTGGGTTCAATCCCCAGTACCTCCATTAAAAAAATAATAATAAATAAAACCATCCTTTTCAGTTAAGTATAAGAATATTTCACTAGCATATTGTATTTCTTCTATTTATTATTTAAATCTGTTTCCTTGGTTTCCTCCAATCATGTGATGTATCAGTGACAAAATATTACAGAACAAGACTATGAGTCACTTACAAAACTAGTATAATTTTAATACTAGTAAACATATAACTCAGCATGTTTCTGGATGAACAGTGGTCTTTGAAGCTCTACCAAAACCTGCTTAAGTATTTAACGCACAGACTATTCATACTATTATGACCTATAAACACTAATGTCTGATCAGTTAATCAGACTGTATTAATATTTAGCACTCTGCCATTTTTAATGAAATTTATTCTTATTTTTTCATAATTTGAGTGAAGTTCCTTAACATTTGTTAGCCTTCAAACATAGGGTTTTTTTCAAATGTAAGGGAGCTTTAAAAATCATTAGCATTTTAATCTTGTTTACAAATAAATCACCTCTTAAATCAAAACTCACTCCTTGAACCTAAAGCCTCCAAACAGTATTTCATTAGAATTGACTAAATTGACCTGAGAGCATATAGAAATTATGTACACCCATTTAATTGGAGCAGTTTCACATAGTGGAAGTACTTTTTGCTAATTTGATAATAAGATGCTCAAATTCATTGAAATTAGGTCCTCCTATGCCTATAAAATTCTGCTTTAAAAAATCCATTATGCGACAATTGTGAAATTGTTCTGGTTTCTTTAAATGGTGAACCATTTGGAAATTTTCCACAGAAAATGAATAGATTTTATTAATAATATCTGTTCATGTAGTATGTGGACTGAATATAAGGAGATATATATAAGATAAGGATATACATGTTTATATCTCCTTATCTTTCCCCTACTTTCTCTTTCCTGATTCTGAGCCAGCCTTTTCATTTTTATGATGGCAGCCTGAGAATATGTTCCATTTTCTGTGGACTTTGTCAGAGTCATACTATATGAGAAAATAATCTAATGTGCTCCAGGAAAGTCATTACATTACATTACATTGCATGTCAGTCTCTTCATCTGTAAAATCATGGGGTTGAACCTAGAGCTGAATGGAAAATTAGAAGTCACATAACATTCTGTGATTCTAGAAATCCTTAGGACATTTTTACTCTACAGAATCTCAGAACGATTTTTCTCAAATCTACTACCTTTGGTGGAAACTCTCACAGTGCCTTGCACACAGTAAAAGTTTGATTTGCTAACTGGCTCCTGGCTAATGTTTGTTCGTATCACACAGACTCAAAAAGCCTGATGCCTGCTAGACCTCAGCCCCTCCATGGTGATAAGAATGATTGTAGTTTCCCTAGGAACTCAGGACTGAGATCTGTGGGTTTTACCTATGTGGAATCTGACTATATGTAGTTGGTACCTGGGCAAAAATTATAGCTGTGACAACAATGGAGATACAAGAGGATTCATTTTGATGTTGATGTGAAAGAGTTTCATATCCTATCCAATATCTGCTTCAGTGTCTTATTTAGTTCCAAATCCTCAAAAAGTTCTGTTGGAACAAATTGATAATATTAGATGGAAAGAAAAGTAGTATAGAATTCAAACCCAAGTCATTTCTGGTTTAATTCTTAGCTCTGCTGCTTAATTCCTCTGTACCTCATGTCCTCATTGTGGAAGTGGGGACAATAATCTGGACCTACCTCACAGGGGAATTGAGGATTTTATTCATATATTAATGTGCTTTTTGAAGTTGACTGAAAGATATATTGTATATCATAATTTTGTAATTTCTAAATAGAGTCCTTTAAGTCTATGTTATGTTTTCTTTCTCAGTCAAACCCTACAGAATGAGTATTGCAGTTAATCTATTTTGGGGATAGTAAATTTTGTTATTAATCCTGTATGTGTTAACATGGGTAATTGTGTTATGTTAATACTTCATTTAGGGAGGAAAAGCGGGTGGATATAAACCAATGGTTTTCAACTTGGGGCAGATGCCAATAGCGGTGGGGGCATCCTTGAACCTTTTTCAGTATTTCAAAAAGTACACTAGAAATCATACATTGATCCATAATATTCCTATTGCACAAGCCAACTAAGACATAGTCACACATTTTGCTTATTTTTTTTTTCGATTTTGTTTAACACTGGCGATGACACACTGATCAGAAACTGAACGGCAGTTATGATTTTGATTAATTTTTTTTTAAAATGAGAAAGCCTGTTACATTCAATTTAATAAATAAAATACTTGAAAATATGGGGAAGAAATAATAAAAGAATCCTTATGGTAAAAATGTTGGGAGCCACTTTTATAAAGGAACTAAGATTACTTGTTCTCCACAGGTTGCTTACCTAGTCCCTAAATAATGAAATGCTAGATTGTGTGTGTGTGTGTGTGTGTGTGTTGATTAGATTGGGCTGTATAACTTCAGGTTAGAATTTGCCTTCAGTTGTTTGTTTTTTTTCTGTTTCAGGATGATGTAAGTGAGCTAATTTGTCTGGGTGTGTATTTGTAAATCATACACACACATTACAAATGTGGAAAGTGTTATACTGCCGTGTTCTAGCATTGGAGTAAATATCAACTTCTGAGTCTCAAAGTAGTTCTGTGTATAAAGTTAACGTGATGAGTCAAGGCAATAATTTCTCAAATGTTCCTTTTATTCCTGCTTATTTTGTTTGCATCCATATTTGCTTAATGTTTAATTTTTCTGGTAAGCAAATAGGGTAAAATTGTTTTATGCCTGGACTTTGAAACAAGCTACAAATGTTTGAAATTATATAATCTAAAGGCTAGTTTGCCATTCTTGGACTAACCACATACAAATATGAATCTCGGCTGCAAAAACTGGAAATCCTGGTAGCTAGAAAGTGGGCATTGATCAAAACATCTGTTTGAAAAGCCTAGGATTTCTACTTGTTGGCAGAGGATTCCTTTTGGGACAGTTTTACCAGGAAAGGATAAAAGTGGATATGTCCATTTAAGCTGAGAACTTTCATGTATCTTGTATTGTTATATAGCCTGTGGAATGAATTCATTCATTTTTCTCCCTTGAGTTCGGGAGTGACTCCCCTGGAAGAACTCAACCTATATACAGCTGTGCCAAAATGAAGGATACCTGCCTCTCTGAAACTTTCACTGCTGCTTCTGTCGTTGTTCACTTGTCAGATATTAAATTTTATTATCTCAGGATGCAAAATTACAATAAAGTGCAAATCTATGTTAACGAATTGTGTGTTCTTTGGTACGTCTTCCTTTCTTCCTTCCCTTTCCTGCTCTCATCATTATAAGGTAATTAAGAATTCCTTTTAAGTTTTCTATTTTGCATATTGCCCCTTCACACATTTGCTAGTGTTATGTCTAACCCTGTAAGTAATTTCATGCTATATATGGGCTTTGGGGGGCCTTGATTGTGCCCAGTGATTGGCATTTGGCTAAGAATTTGTTTCTAAATAACTTTGCTTTCACCCTGCATGCCCACTTGTGAACTATAAAATTAAAAGTGAAGTACAAGTGGAATTCCACCTTACTAAACATAATGTTTTAGTTCAAGAAATGTTGAAATGTGAAGCTATTTGGCAAAAATTATGACTTCTTGTTAGCAAATTATATAAGACAGTCAAGTGTTAATATATTTTACTTGAGTTATTACCCAAGGTGATTATCATGCAATAATATTAGATTTTTAAAACTTATCCCAAACTTTTGCAAATTTAGCAAAATATAACATAACAAGACAAACAGTTTAATGTTTCCCAGTATCTTTGGTAATTGTACTGAGTATTTCAAAAAGACTTTAAATTTCAAAATGTTAAAGCAGAGATGACACACTTAAGAAATGTCTTAAGAGAAGTTTCATGTTTTGTTTTAAAATTCATTTTTTTAATTTATGAATGGAGAAAAATCTAAACTTCATTGATAACTTCTTGGATGTGGAATAGGATGTGCTATGTAGGAAATAGTTTTGCATTGCATTTTATATTGTTGTGGACAGAAGCGACATGCCTTTGAATCTTCCATTAAATAATATTTAACACTTTATTTAATAGCATACTTCACTTACCTAAATGTAGGAAATTCTCTGGGGGATAGAGAATTTTCCCATTGTAATTACCACAAATCTGAGTTGTAAACCCTGTTCAGTCACCTGAATGACCTCTAGCAAAAGGACACTCAGCCTGATTTTATCCATCATCCCCAAGGTAAGAAGTTGGGTTAGGTCAAGGTTGCAAACTAAGCTATAGCAAGTCCTCAGACACATGTCTTTTTGACCCACAGAATTTTTTTGACACATCTTGAATTAATTGCCAGCACTTAAAATTAAGAGACTTCACAGATTTCTGGCTTCTCTAGAGAAATTCCACATGTGAGCAATTAGCAAGAGCTGAGTAGCAACCTGCCCCTTTTAGATGGAGCATTTAGTTTCTGTTTTTCCATGGTCATTACTATTTCCTCTTGTCTCCTTGAAGCTCAGGTTATGTTGGTTTTCTTATGATATAATTAAAAAGAAAGCAAAATACTTCTTGAACTCATATCTTTTTCAAAATGAAGGAAAAAAAATACAGACCATGATAGCTACATAAATATTTTTTTTAATTTGATTGGGTGGGGGGATGGAGAGAGTGCCTTTTTTGTGGAAGAGAAGTGTTTTCTTACAAATGACCTAACTAATTCATTGATGTTACCTGGTGATAATGGGCACTGGATTTCATGATTCCTTAAACTAAACGATGTCTAAAGCCTCATTTAAATTCTGGCATTCTGAGTGTCCATGAGAGATTTTATAACACTAGTGTATTTCAAATTATTTTGCCTTTGAAGGAAGATCTGCGTATGATGATGGGTTGATGGTGTTAATAAAAGTTGTCAGACTTCCAAATACAATAGTGGCATCAAAGACCCCACCTAGTGAAACACAGCCACAAGCAGGGAGGACCAACATTATTTTAGAACTGATCTGTACTTCACAACTTTCAACAAAGATTTAGTCATCTACCCAAAGTAGCACCTGTCGATTTATCTCTCAAGAGTAATATTGCCCAAGGTGATATCACCATGTCCTGTTTTCTTATTTTGATAGGACTACTGATTTTCTTCCAAACATTATATTGAACCGAAATGATACTAATTTAAAAAGAAAATTTAGAAAGACGTTTCAATAAGTTAGACTCAGTATGTTTAGATAAAGCAACCAGAACTAAGTCAGTTTTTGCTTTAACAAGGACCTGTATTAGGGTCTGATGGATGAAAAGTATGGCTACTAAGATAATTTCTCTTTTTATAAAAACACTTGTTTTGGGTGGAGTGTATAGCTCAGTGGTAAAGTGCATGCTTAGCATTCATGACGTCCTGGGTTCAATCCCCAGTACTTCTATTAAATTAATAAATAAATAACCTAATTACCTCCCCCCTCCAAAAAAAAAAAACAAACACTTTCTTGCATTAGAAAAAATAAGAAAAAGAAATATGAAAAAGAAAATTAAAACCTTCCATAATCCCACCATATGCTACCATTTTAATATCTTTAAATTGTATTAAATATTTTTATATGTGTGTAGTACATTTTTTAAGTTTCAGTTATATTGTTTATGGAATGCTGTTTTTATATTTTTATATTTTCCCCTATCAAATGCATAATCTTTAAAACTAATAGCAGAACAATATTTGAATATGCCATAATTTCATCATTTTGCATTGATATTTAGTCTGTTTTCAGTGTTTTGCTATTATGAATAGTGACTTCATGAGCATCTTTATACATAAATCTTTACCTGAATCTGATCATTTCTTTTGGATATATTTCTATAAGTTGATTATTGGGTGAAAGGTTTGAAGTCCTTATAGCTCTTGATATATATTGCAAAATTGCTTTAGGAGAGGCATGAGAGATGACACCCAGAAACAGTATTTCCGTCTTCCTTTGGATAGTTGGGGAGACTTGAGAGCAGGAATTAATACAGACACACTACTGTATTAATACATACACAATTAGAGGTGGTATTTGGGGTGAGGTGCTGGTAAAAATCGGAAGGATCAAACTGGCATCCCCAGCAGTAAAGACTAGAACAGGAGATCCTTGCTCCTCCAATCGAGGGCATGTGGAATACCATTGTCAGCCCCACAGAGCTGTCCCTAAAATTCAGTGCTAGTGGCCTGACCCTTGAAAGAAGCTACCAGCTCTCAAATTCTGACTTACAGAGCTCTGATATCTCAATGAAAAGCATCAGCAAATACAATTTGTATGTCTGGAATTATTCCCTCCCCACCCCCACCTTCATTCGGCAGTCAGATGGGAAAGCAAGCTACCTAATTCCCTTTCAAACATCAACCACAGGCTCTAATGGTCATGGTTGCCTACTGCTTCCCTTGATGGCTTTTTAAATTTGACTTTATGAAAGAGACCCTTCCTCGCATATTGTCATATTTTGTGTTCCTATTGGATTATTTCTCACTCCCCTAAAATGGCTGCCTCTTACCTCTTTACCAGTTATAGGAAGGCTACCATTAGGCAGAGAAAGAAACATTGGATTTATATTTATTGTAGACTTGGCTTTATGCTTCTTGCCTGCCATTTCCATCTAGATAATCTTGGGGAAATAGTTTAACATTTTTAGCCTTGGTGAAACAGGAATAATTACACCTAAGAGGATTGTTAGGATTAAGTAAGGTACTGCAAAAGGGCTGGAAAGATATCAAGTCACAGTATTTTTGTTTATAGTGAAGAGTAGTTTATTATGTGATAATAGAACAAGGAGGCATATAGAATCAAAACTTACTGGCTTGACCTCATGAGCATGATGTTCTAACCAACTTAAATTTGCATTAAAATCTTAAGCTTCCAGGAACCATATTGTAGAATGACAAAGTGTTAGATGTGAGGAAGGATCAAAGGCATCTACTCCAATACAAATGAGAAGGCAGGGTCCCAAAGTCCGGACAGAGACATGCTTTTAATGGCAGAGTCAGAATTGAAGCTAAGATTACCTGACTCCCACTGCAGTATTACTTAGTCTATTTTCTTTGGATTATCTTTGCATTGTTAAGAACAGGGCTACCTCCTTTCTCTCCCTCCATCTCTAGATAAAAGATCTCTAAATCAGGCAGCATGGTGCAAACTTCAATAATTTAGAGATATCACAATGCTGTCACGGAGTGGGCCTAAATTTTGAACTTTTCATTGTTTTTTTTTCTTATCCTTCTCATCATATTTTCGTAGGAGACTGTGACTACCATATTTTAGCTGTATTTTTCCTATATTTCATGGCCTTTATCATGTTCAATGCCTACAGAATAGTCATCCAGTTGATATCAGAGTTTTACTTCAGTTCAGTTGCTTCATCTGAAAAATAAGTTGGGGTAGCAAAGAAATGGTGTTTGAATAAAATGACCTCAAAGATTCTAGAATCAGCATTCTATGATTGTAGGATTTAAATATTTCCCCTTTAGGGGGTTTGGACAACTTCCAGTTTTCCACTATAGAAATATCAATGGTATTGTACAAATATCTTTTAATTTATTCATAAGCATTTCCTTAGGCTACATCCCAGAAGTGGGATTGCTAAGATAGAGGGCATGCTGGCACTTTCATAACTCTTGATCCATAATGCCAAATTGCTCTCCACAAAGATTTACACTAAGTAATTATATAGCTATCAGCAATGCATAAATGTTCCTGACTCTTGGCAGTGTCTACAGCATTGAGAATCTATTATTATTACTAACTTAAGAGGAGTTAAATTATCTAATAATTAATTCGGTTTGTGCTTATTTATAGTGATGCTGAGCACTCTTCCAAGAATGGTTTACTATTTGTAGACACTGTAGCATAATTATGAAGATAATGGGTTTCTATGCTAGCTGGACCTGAATTAAGCCACTTAGTAGCTCTTTAATTTAGGGGAAGTTCCTTAACCTCTCAAAGCCTCAGTTTCCTCATTAATATTACCATATTAATAAAATCAGATTCTTAGTGTTCTTGTGAGGACTCAGATAATATATGTAAAATGCTTAACCCAGAGTCTGGCATAAAGCAAAAACTCAATAAATGTTAGACATTCTTATATGATTTGTGGATGACACCACAGTATGATGGAGAGAACATTGGACCAGGTGTCTTTTGTTTTGTTTTGTCTTTTGTTTTTTAAGATCAGGATTCTAATCCTGCCTTCTCCATTTACTAACTGTAAAATCTTAGGCAACCTGGGCTTCAGTTTTTCTGCTGTCAAATGAGAGACTTCAAGAATCTGTAATGGTTTTTCCATTTGTAAATATACATGTATTTATTATAGAATATAGGTAGGATTTTAATCAATAGCAATAAGAGAAAGATGTAATAATGATAGTGGGGAAATTATCATTAAATTAAATAATTAAGTTAAACATTTTAGGGAAATTATAATACATACGATTCCTATACATCATTTACCATGGAGCAAATTTCAGGTAAGTTAAAAAGTCAAATATAAAGAAATAAAATGAAAAAAGAAGAAAATACTGATAAATGTATGCATATACACAGATCTTTTTTATTGAAGTATGATTTACAACATTATATTAGTTTCAGGTGTACAACATAATGATTCAATATTTTAAGACTATACTCAATTTAAACTTTTTACAAAATGATGGCTATATTTCTCTGTGCTGTACAATATATCCTAGTTTATTTGTTTTATGCATAGTAGTTTGTGTCTCTTAATCCCATACCCCTATCTTGCTTCTCCCCCAAAACATTTTTTTTAATTACAGTAGAGATTATAAAAGTTTTTGAAATGTCTCCATAGGGACATGTGTATTTGTCAAACCACAAATCCCAATTTTTGGTGTGGAAAATAGTAATACTGTACTCTTGCTCCCACAGTTAAAACATGATGTCATCAAGAGGAAAAAAGAAACAAGTTTTGGATTCCTCTATTGCCCTGAAAGTTTCCCTGGTACAGAATTGGGAACATAGTAGACATCAAGTAAGGCAAGCTGATAAGCAGTTGGGTCAGTATGGGCCAATCAAAATATACAGATTTCCTGGAAATGAGAAGGACTCCCAAATGTAGAGTGTTCTAGAGTTCCTTGAGTCCATGAATGCTACTCTACAAATTACTTACATAATTTGTAAGTAGCGGATACATTGTACACTTCAAAAATGCTTTGTAATCCCATTTACTGTCAATCCATTCAGCGTTGAATGTATTAAACTGGTCTAACCAAGACTTTACATATCTAACCACCATTTTACATATCTAAAGGCTTTTAACACTTTCACAGCTTTTCCTCTTCTCTCATTAACTCTCTCTCTCTCTCTCTCCCTTCCCCCTCTCATATACACACACACAAAGTCACAATTGTTAGGTAAATCAGGCACTATTATCTCCATTTTAAAGACGAGGAAATGAGCCCTGAAAGGGAAAGTGATTTATCCAAGCTCACACACCAGAATCATGATCTTCCTACTATACGTTGAACTCAGTTTCATTCACCTGTTCTGAATTGCCCAGTCTCAATTCTTGCCACCTTCTTTATTCTGAAGTCATGATTTTTACCAAACAGAAACGTCCTGGTTTCTCTTTACAGTGGGAATTGGAGTATTTGAAGTAGGAGGGACCTAAAAGATCTTCTAGTCCCAGTCTCCCACTCTGTAAGCAGGGAAACTGAAGCTTAGAATGGTGAAGCAACTTTCCCAGGGTCAAAAAGTTAGGCAATGCCTAATCTTTAAACAGGTTTTGAACTGGCCAGTCAGCTGCTTTGCTCTCTCCCTTACCTATTTCTACTTACCTAACATTTTTGCAACAAATATGAGATTTGTTTCAGCCTCTTAAGGCTCTAAAACTGACACAACAGAAATTCAGATCAGATAGGGATAAGGCTCATGTCAGTGTTGATTTACCATTTTTTCCAGCCTGGGCTAATATATAGGAGAAACAAGAGAGCTTGAAGGGAGGAAAAGAAACTGGGAAATTTCTGTGCCTTTTCATAGGGTGTACATGTTCATAAAATGATGTGCTAACTACTACCTATTACTTTATATTATACAAAGATCTTAGATATTTTTCACAGTCTGTGGTATAGAATCTGAATCCTGAGAGAAATTGTAATGGACTTCCAAAAGGGCTGACTGACACTGGACATGCTGAGCCGTAAGTGGTAGTATTCTGCAGGCTATTAAGAGGTGAGCTGACTGTCCCCCCTTTATCTCTAGAGTCTGATCTGCTCCTAGCTTTTAAGTTTTGGAGATCTACCATTATACAAACATGGAAGGCCGAGCTATAGAATTCAGAAAATGGAGTATTACATACAAAGTGAATTGAAGACTTTAATGAAGTTGTGAGACACATAGCAGAAAACAAGAAAAAATGAAGAACCACTGAAATAATACACACACTATTTTTATTCTATCCTCTGCCTTACAATCTGTTCCTAGTGTTTCTTTCAGAAATCCTTTTGAACTTATCTTGCTTATCTTTAAAACTGCTTTTTTGAGGGGAGAATTTCAACTCATAGAATCACTTAAAACACAGTGGATTTCAGTCCCAGCTTTTTAGACTTGTTTGGGAAATGTAATAAATATAAATCAGAATCTCTTGGAGGTAGTGATCAAGCATTTTTACCTCTTCACGTTTATTTTAGAATCGGGTGATTCTCATGCACAGAAGCTTGAGAACCATGATCTTGTCCAATCTCTTTTTCCAGGTTAAAAAAAAAAAAAGAAAATTAAAAACAGGCCCAGAGAGGGAGAGGTTTCAAGCTGAAGGTGATGACATCAGCTAGTGAATAAACAGAGCCCAGGTTTCCTGAGCTCTAGTCTAGTGCCCTTCCTATTAGACCATGATAAGGAAAGCAAAGTATATGAGGTCAAGTGACTTAAATATAAGGCTATGAGGTGTCCCAAAATCTGCTAAAAATCTGAATCACTTTTCATTCTTCATATGCCTCCAGACATAAAGAGAAAGGCTGATAAGCCTGGAGAATGATATGTCTCTATCAACTGTAAAGATTCTTTTTCTTTACCTTCAGTCATAAGTTCTGACTATGAATATAAAAAAAACTTAAGAGATCACTACATATGGTATGATTTGAGAACAATTATAGGTTGACATCATCCCTAAAGATCCCTCTTGCTGACCTGCCACAGTGCCTGAAGTTTATATTATTAACCATTTTTCTAAGTTAGGGCACTGTTGCCAGAAGGCAATTATATATAGAGGAATAGAAGTTGGGCTGTTAACATACCTATTGTCATCTAAGAAAGCAGCAGACGGAGCTCTGAAGAACTGAGTTCAGGGTAAAGGCATATTCATGAATAATGAGAGAAAAAAAGCCCAGAATATAGGGTAAGCTCCCAGTGAGAGCCCCTGGGTAGAGTAGCGCCAAACACTAGGTTTTCCTTTTTCAAAATGGCAAATGCTTGCCATGTGTATATTTGATAAATATAAATAATATATTTATAAGCAATGTGATTAAAAGGGCACTTGGCTGGGGGACAGAAGACCTGAGTTCTATTAGTAGTTCAGGCAGAGTGTTCTGGGGAAGAACACTTTCCCTTCTATTTCTCATAAGTCAAATATGGAAATTAAATGGGATGATATCAAATATCCTAACTGGTGCTAAATCTTTGATTCCGATAGTGGATGAGTTCAATTGCCTTGATGTCTAGTGCAGATATGGCATAAGCTAATACTTTTATTTCTCCCCCTTACCACTATGGCTGTAGTATTAATAAAAAAAAATCCAAGAATTACTAGGCCTAGTAAGAACCCAAGAAGTTGGAACTGTCATACTCTGAAGAGGGACACAAAGAAACAACCTAGGATCACAGAAATTCCGTTAAAGTAACTTAAAGGGAAGGAAGTGGGCGTGACAACAGGGAAATGGCTGAATAAGATGTGATATATATATACACACACACACACACAATAGAATATTACTCCCCATAAAAAAAGAGTGAAATCTTGCCATTTGCAACAACATGGGTGGACTAGAGCAAATTATGCTGAGTGAAATAAGTCAGGCAGAGAAAGATTTCACTTATATGTGGAATCTAAGTAAGACAAATGGGGGAAATAAAAGCAGAAACAGAGCCATAGATATGGAGAACAAACAGGTAGTTGCCAGAGGTGAGGGGAGAGGAGGGAAGAAAGAAACAGGTGATGGAGATTAACAGGTACACAATTCCAGTTACAAAATAAATGAGTCACAGATATGAAATGTACAGTGTGGGGAATATAGTCAATAACCATGTACTATATTTGTATGGTGACATGTGATACCTATTGTGGTGATCATATTGAAATGTATAGAAATACCAAATCACTTTTGTGTAACAGGAACTAACATAGTGTTATAGGTCAATTATACTTCAAAAACAAACTAATTCATAGAAAAAGAGATCAGATTTGTGGTTACCAAAGGCAGAGGAATTGAGGGAGGGGGAATTGGATGAAGGCAGTCATAAAGTACAAACTTCCAGTTATAAGGAAAATAAGTACTAGGGATATAATGTATAATGTGATAAATATAATTAACACTGCTGCCTGTTATATATTAAAGCTGTTAAGAGACTAAATCCTAAGAGTTCTTATCATAAGGACATTTTTTTCTATTTGTTTAACTTTGCATCTATAGCAGATGATGGATATTCATTAAACTTATTGTGATAACCATTTCATGATGTATGTAAGTCAAATCACTATGCTGTACACCTTAAACTTATACAGTGCTGTATGTTTATTATATCTCAATAAAAATGGAAGGAAAAAAAGATATCCTTCACTTCCCTCAGCAGCAGCAATTTAGCATCCATCTATGGACAAAACTACCTTTGTAGGAGCTGTGGGATCCAGCAATAGATGCCAAGGCACCCTGGAGGAGTATTGCCCACCCATAAGACAAATAATAGTCATACAGTCCTTGGTCTAGAATGGACCCTGAAATGCACCATGAACCAACTCCAGGCCCTCTAGGCCATGGTCTGGGAGCCCCTGAAGAACAAACAAACTTAGATAGTTATGCACAGATGAGAGAGCCTTTGTGGAAGTCCAGGAATCCAGTGGAGAAGTCCCAGCACACTGCTGGAAAAAAAAACTCAGAGATTGTATGCATTGGACAGGGTGAGGAACACCCTGGCTTTACCAGCATTACCTTTCACCTGAGGAGACCCAGTTCAAATGTAAGAGAATCCTTCTTGACCCATGATTTCTCCTGCAGGGAAAAGTGAGAGTGCATGAGTACCTGACTGCTCCAGTTGTGCAAAACACTGCCAAAGAGGCCCATTTCTCTCTCACTCCATCTAGATAAATGAGTTGTGAGCTGGACAGCTAGGAGGCAGTCAGCAGCTGGGAGGAAAGCAGGCAGGGCTTGGGAGGTATCAAAGGAACAGAATCCTGATAATGATATCACAGACTCCATTGGAAGGCCCACCAATGAACTTCTGAGACATCTTGTGTGCAGATTCCCCAGATGACCCATGGGCATCCCAGTGCTTTATGTGCCTCACCACGTAATCCTCCATGGCTGGCCCCCTCTGGGTGTTACCGATGGCAGCAAGAGTGAGTTTTGGCAGATTGCTAGTGAGCATGTGCAGAAAGCTGACCCAAATCTGTAGGCCAGGGAGAGATCACAATCTGGGCATTTAGTACCACCGGAAAGCAAAAGGGAAGCTGACAGAAATTGGACTGGCTCATTGCATGACTGAGAGAAGGCATACAAGCTTAAGAATTCTGCCACAAGAGGGAGCAAGAAGCACAGAGCAACTGTATTCATAGAAGGACTGCGAAAGCCTCAGAATCTCTAGCAAGACTAATAAAAAGTATTTCTCTCCTGAAGTCAGTTTGTAAAGACTGGATGAGGTGAGTGCTACTTTAAATGCAAAGACAGCAATGCAAGATTTCAAGGAACACATAAAATCAAGAAAACATGACACTACTAAAAGATCACAATATTCTTCCAGTAGTCAAACCCAAAGACACAGAGATATTCGATTTACCTCATAAAGAATTCAAAGTAGCTGTTTTAAGGAAACTCAATGAACTATGAGAAAACAGAGAAAGACAGTCCAACAAAATCAGGAAAACAACACACAAACAAAATAAGTTTAACAAAGAAATAGAAATAATTTTAAAAGAACCAAACAGAAATTCTGGGCCTGACAAATATGGTGAATGAAATGAAAAATGCAATTAGATCTAGCATCAACATCAGAATGGATCAAGAAGAAGAAAAAAATCTGTGAAGTAGAAGATAGACTCTTCAAATAACCCAGCCAGTGAGAAACAAAGAAAAAAAAGAAGGAAAAAAAAGAAAGTAAAGAAAGCCTACGTAAACTATGTTCTATAATCAAAAGAAGCAATGAGCAAATTATTGGAGTCCCAGAAGAAAAGGGAATGGAAACACTATTTAAGGAATAAGGCTGATAAACATCCCAAATCTGTGAAGCTCATAGATCCCCCCAAAAAACACAATCAAAAAGATCTCCAAGATACATTATAATAAAACTGTCAAAAATCAACACAAGAAGAATTTTAAAATCAAGAGAAAATAAAGTTATCACCTACATGGGAACACCCATAAGGCTATCAGCAGATTCTCAGGCCAGGAGAGAATAGGATGCTGTATTCAAAGTGCTGAAAGAAAAAAAAAAGTCCAACAAAAATTATTTTATCTTCTTAGGTTGTTCTGTGGAAGTGAAGAAGATAAACAAAAGCTAAGGGAATTCATGACCACTAAACATGCTTTATAATAAATGTTGAAAGATATATTTAAAGTGATAAAGCGAAAAACTTACAACCAAGAATACTCTATCCAGCAAGGCTCTCATTCAGATTTGATGGAAAAATCAAAAACTTCACAGATAAACAAAAGCTAAAAGAATTCAGCACCACCAAACCAGCTTTGCAACAAATGTTAAAGGAACTTCTCTAGTCATCAAACCATAAGAAAAGAGAACAAAAAGAAAAAAAAAGACCTACAAAAGATTGCTTTGGCAGTTCAGGGTCTTTTATGGTTCCATATAAATTTTGGAATTGTTTGTTCTATTTCTAAGAAAAATGTCATGAGTATTTTGATAAGAGTTGCATTTGATTGTAGATTACTTTGGGTAGTACAGCCATTTTGATAATGTTGATTCTTCCAGTCCAAGAGCACAAGATAGCTTTCCATTTCTTTATATCATCTTCAATTTCCTACATCAATGTTTTACAGTTTCAAAGTATAGGTAACCTCCTTGGTTAAGTTTATTTCTAGGTACTTTGTCATTTTTGATGCAATAGAAATGTTTATGCCAGTTATAAAATTCTGGTATTTGAAGTAAAAAAAAACATGAATGAAGGGCTGCAAATGATAATATATCCTTTTTCCTTATAGGTAAGTTGTATTCCGTTACATATATATGCTGCATCTTCTTTATCCATTCATCTATTTATGCGCACTTAGGATGCTTCTATATCATGGCAATTATAAATAATGTTGCTGTTAATAGTGGGGTGTATCTACCTTTTTGAATTAATTCTTATTTTCTGGTTGGCTTTATTCCTTTGGTAACTATGTAACTTTAAAAAGCTAAAGCTCTCAACAGTCTTAGAAATAATGAACAGTACATATATGTAAATTTTAAAAATATGTGCAGCATATTGTGTATATGTATTTACATGCAATATATTGTATGTGTGCAGTCAAATTGTAACAATTCTACCTAATAAAACTGAAAAATAAAAAATCAAAAAACGTCATAACAAATGTATACGTTTTTTGCATTTATGCTTCAAGCTTTTTTGCGTACTGTCTATGAAAACTTTGCTTACCTAATATCATAAAGATGTTCTTCCATGTTTTTCACCCTGGAATTTTTAATAATTTTAGCTTTTGTTTTTAGATTTATAATTCATTTAAAAATACTTCTGGTGCATGGTGTGAGATAGGGGAAGTAGTGGGTTGAATTGTGGCCCCCAAAAGATATATCCTAGTTCAAACACCAGGTACTTTTGCATGTAACCTAATTTAGAAATAAAGTCTTTACAGATAATTTACGATCTTGAGATGAGATCATCCTCAATCAGGGTGGGACTAGAATCCTTGTAAGAGAAAGGAGAGGAAGATTTGAGACACAGACTTGCAGAGGGGAAGGGTATGTGAAGGTATTTATGTATTCTGATACATAGCTTTGATTTTTATTCCTCAAAGTATTTTCTTATTTCCCTTGTAATCTCTCCATTGACTTTTGGATTATTTTTAAATGTGCAATTTAATTTCCAAATATATAAGGCACTATCTCATTATGCTATTGTTATTGATTTGTCATGTAATTCTGTTTTGTTCAAATAATGCACTTTGTGAGATTTTGAACTTTTTACATTTACTGAGTCATGTTATGGTCTGGTGTGTGATCTGTCTTAGTGAGTGTTTCCTATTTTCTTGAAAATGTTTTATATTCTAGAGTTAAATATTATACGTCACAGTTATATGTCAGTTAGGTCAAGTGAGTTGATTGTATTGAAACCTTCTATATACATTTTATTTTCTCTGCTTATCCAATCAATTACTGAGAAAGGCTGTTAACAATCTGACTATAATTGTGTGTTTGCTTATTTTTCCTCTTCTGATGGTTTTTGAGTCATGCATATTAATGCTCTATTATTAGATGTATACATATTTATAATTATGTCTTCCTGATAAATTACTTCTCTTGGAATGTATTGTTCATTACCTCTTGTAATACTTTTGGTTGTGAAATACACATTGCCTGATATTACTAATAACAGCCATGTCATCTTTTTTATTTTAACTCTTTGTATGCTATCTTTTTTCCTTTCTTTTATTTCCAGTCTGTCCATGTTTTATATTTTAAAATCATGTCTTGTAGAAAAGTCATAATTGGATCCGTTTTATTTTCATTCATCCTACAAAATTGCTGTCTATTAATTGGAACTGTTTAGTATATTTACATTTAATATAATTATTAATCTCTTTGTTTTAAGTGTATCATCTTCTATTTGTTTACCTTTTGTCCCTTAGTGTTTTGTTTTTCTTTTGTACTTTTCTTGCTTTCTTTTAAACTATGATTTATTTTAGCATATCATTTAATTTCTCTTATTGGCTTTGTAGATATTTCTCCTTTTATCTCTTAATTGGTTCTCTATGGAGAACAACACATATCCTTAATTTGTCAAAGTCTATTTAGACTACCCCTTCACTCTTCACATTATCTGGTAAGCTTTGGGAGGTTTTTCTCTGTACGTGCAGAGCCCAGTCCTAAGCCAGAGACAACACATGAACTATGAAGCCGTCTTTCTGCTTAGAACCCTCCTCTCTATTGTTTTGTCCTGCAGATTCTGACCATGTTAGCTGCCTAAACTCTTGCCTACCTCTTCAGCTCAGTTGGACACCCAAGGTATGCTTGGGTTACAGCTCTCTGAAATGTGGTCATGAAATTATACTCAGGCAGAGAACTGGATAATCATAATGCTCACCTTGTGAGTTTTCTTTCTCTCAGTCAGCACAGTATTATGTTACCTGCTGGCCACTCCTGAAAGCTGTGGCTTCGTATATTTTGTCAAATTATAAAGTTTTATCTGGTAGAAGGGCTAGTTTCATAACAGTTATTAAATTATGATCAGAAGTGGAAGTCTAATCTGAATGTACTTTTTATTTGAGAAGAACGAACAAAACTAACAAGTACAGCAAACTTCAGGAATATAGAGAAACTACCATACCTTTGTAATGGTAAACAATTATAAGAAAATTTTTTCCATGTGAGAGGATACCACAAAAAGTACCATGATTTATGAGCAGGCATGTCCTTGTGCCTTATTTTTAATAGCTGTCTGTAATTTTAGATGAGTTAGAATCATTGTTTCTGAGGTTATACAAAGCTGGATTTGAATCACACACACAAAAAGAAATGTTGAAAGAAGTTCTTCAAGCTGAAATGAAAGTATGCTAATAAGTAACATGAAACATATAAAACACACTAGTAAAAGTAAGTATATAGTCAAATTCAGAATACCTTAATAATGTAATATAGTAGTGTGTTAACCACTTAAATTCTATTAATAAGGTTAAGGGACAAACTATTCAAAGTAGCTATACCTACAATTATTTGTTAATAAATACGCAACAGAAAAGGAGGTAAATTATGACACAATACACAATAGAAAAGGAGGTAAATTGTGACATTAAAAAACATAAAAGGAGATAAATTTTCATTCTTTTTTATGACTGAATAGTATTCCATTATATATGTTTGTATGTATGTGTGTGTGTGTATACCTCACATCTTCCTTATCCATTCACATGTTGTTGGACACATAGGTTGCTTCCATATCTTGGCAATTATAAATAATTCTGCTAGGAACATTGGGATATGTGTATCTTTTTATTAGTGTTTTTCTTTTTTTTAAAGTATATACCCAGGGGTGGAAATGTTAGATCATGTGGTAGTTCTATTTTTAGCTTTTTGAGAAACTTCCATACTGTTTTTCACAGTGGCGGAACCAATTTACATTCAACCAACAGTGTATGTGGGTTCCCTTTTCTCCACATCTTAGCCGACAGTTCTTATTTGTGTTCTTTTTGATGATAGCAATTCTGACAGGTGTGAGGTGATATCTCATTGTGATTTTGATCTGCATTTCCTTGATGATCATTGATGTTGAGCATCTTTTCATGTACCTTTTGGCCATCAGCATATCCTCTTTGGAAAAATGTCTATTCAGGTTTTCTGCCCATTTTTAAACTGGGTTGAATGTTTTATTGATGTTGAGTTGTATGAGCTCTTTATATATGTTGGATATTAATCCCTTATCGATCATATCATTTGCAAATACTTACTATTATTCAGTAGATTGCCTTTTCATTTTGTCAATGGTTTCCTTTGCTATGCAAAAGTGTTTAAGTTCAGTTAGGCCCTATTTGTTTATTTTTGCTTTTATTTCCTTTAAATAAGGAGACAGATCCAAAAAACATTACTGCAGTTTATGTCAGAGAGTGTTCTGCCTAAGTTTTCCTCCAGAAGTTTTATAGTATTGGTCTTACATTTAGGCCTTAAATCCATTTTGAGTTTATTTTGTGTATTATAATTTCATTCTTTTACATGTAGCTGTCCAATTTTCCCAGCACCACTTATTGAAGAGACTGTCTTTTCTCAATTGCATGTTCTTACCTCCTTTGTCACAGATTAATTGACCATAGGTGAGGGCTTTCTATCCTGTTCCACTGATGTATGTGTCCACTGATCTATGTGCCAGTACCATACTGTTTTGATTACTGTAGCTTTGTAGTATAGGCTAAAGTCAGTGAGCGTGATTTGTCCAGCTCTGTTCTTTCTTGAGATTATTTTGGCTATCCGGGGTCTTCTGTGTTTCCATACAAATTTCAGAATTATTTGTTCTAGTTCTGTAAAACATGTCATTGTTATTTGATAGGGATTGCATTGAATCTGTATATTGCCTTAGGTAATATGGTCATTGTAAAATTATTGATCCTTTCAATCCAAGAAAACAGTGTATCTCCATCTATTTGTGTTGTCTTCAATTTCATCAGTGTCTTATAGTGTTCTGAGTATAAGTCTTTTACTTCCTGGGTAGGTTTATTCCAGGGTATTTTATTCTTTTTGATGTGATGGTAAATGAGATCGTTTCTTAATTTCTCATTTTGGTGTTTTGTTGTTAGTGTATAGAAATGCAATACACTTCTGTATATTATTTTTGTATCCTGCAACTTTACTGAATTCATTGATAAGCTCTAGTGGTGACATCTTTAGGATTTTCTATGTGTAGTATGTCATCTGCAAATAGTGACAGTTTTAGTTCTTTCTTTCTGATTTTTATTTCTTTTTCTTTTCTGATTGCAGTGGGTACAACTTCCAAAACTATGTTGAATAAAAGTGGTGAGAGTGGGCATCCTTGACTTGTTCCTGATCTTAGAGGAAATTCTTTTAAATTTTCACCATTGAGTATGATGTTAGCTGTGGCTTGTCACATATGGCCTATATTATGTTGAAGTATGTTCCCTCTATGTGTGATTTCTGGAAAGTTTTTATAATAAATGGATATTGAATTTTATCAAAAGCTTTTTCTGCATATATTGAGATGATTATGGAGTTTTTATTCTTTAGTTTATTAATGTGGTGTATCACATTGATTGATTTGCAGGTATTGAAAAATTCTTGTATCCCTGGGATAAATCCCATTTGGTCATATTGTTTTATCCTTTTAATATATAGCTGGATTCAGTTTCCTAGTATTTTGTTGAAGATTTTTGCATCTATTTTTATCAATGATATTGGCCTATAATTTTCTTTTTTGCAGCAACATGGATGGACTTGGAGGGCATTATACTAAGTGAAATATGTCAGAGAGAGAAAGACAATTAATGTATGATATCACTTAGATGTAGAATCTAAAAATACAACCAACTAGTGAATATAACAAGAAAGAGACACACTCATAGATATAGAGAAAAAACCAGTGATTACCAGTGGGTAGTGGGTGGAGAGGCAATATACGGGTAGGGGGGTGAGAGGTACAAATTACTGGGTGTAAGATAGGCTACAAGGACATATTGTACAACACAGGGAATATAGGCAATATTTTTTAAATAACTGTAAATGTAGTGTAATCTTTAAAGTTGTATAAAAAAAATTTTAAAACATAAAAGAAGGGAGTAAAAGAGTACAGTATTGTAAGCAATTAAAATTAAGTAGTTGTCAGTTTAAAATATATGGTTACAAAGGTGCCAAGGTGGTAGAGTAGAGACACAGTTCACCCTCTCCCATAAATACACCAAGAATACATCTACAAACTCACTGAATTGCACAGAACACATGCTGAATTCTGCCAGAGTGTCTCTCGCTTTAAAATATAGGAAGATTCTCACAAAATCCAGTAAGAGAAAAAAAGACAAAGAAAAAGAAAATTGGTTCTGGACCATCCTGCAGGGAGGGAGTGGCAAAGGAAGAAAGACACCCTTATGCTGGGATACCCTCTTTCCAGCCAGGAGGTCAGTGGGGACAGAAGCAGAAATTCCAAGGCTCAGAGGAAAAAGTGGCAGCTGCTTAGCAGACAGAACTAAGGTAAACTGGCACAGAGGGTCCCTACAATCCCCAGCCCTAGATGTGAGATGACAGGGACAAGCTGGGGCTGGCTGCTGGAGATCAGTGATGAGCCCAGGGAGATGGCTGGGGCCAACTGCACAGAGGCAGCCTCAAGGGATTGGAGAGCAGTGTGAGCTCTGGCTGCATGTGGAAGCCCATGATTGGGTTAATAATTGTGACAGACCCTAGGTGCTTGTGACCTTTAGGAAGAATAAATGTGCTTTGCTAGCAGGTTCCTGTGAATCTGCACTCCTGTCTCCTTGCCATAAAAAGCAGAGACAATGCCTTGCTTGCATAGTTGAGGTTCTAGCTTAGGGCTGCTTCCACAATGGCAAAGCCATTGTGTGTCCCTTGCTATAAATGCAAGACCCACTTGTTTTAAGCATAGGTCCATAATTCAGGGTTTACTCTGCTCATTGCAAAGCAACGGCCCATGCCTCAGCTATAAATGCTGGGCATGCTTCCTGCTATTTAGATAGTCTGTAACCCCCAAAATAAGGAACTGGCTGGTCTGGTGGTCTGTTTTATAATCAACTTTTTACATCTGAAGAATGTACCTTGTTCCCCTCCTTCCATGACCACCCTGAAGATAAATTAAGCTTTCATACTCATTGTGGAATTTATGATCTCTATGTGATCCTCTTTTTCCTTAAGCTCCTGCATTCCATGACACAATTGTTTGTGATCTTTTCTTTGATTGTACACAATAAATATGAAAGTGTTTGAAAGGCTCAAGGAGTGGGTCTCTGACTCCCTCTCACTCTCTTGACTTTTCATAGAGTCTTGAGTAATTCATTCCATCTCAGTGGGACTTCTGCTGGACAGAATCCACAGCTGGGGATGTGTGCAGAACAGAATAACCTAGGACTGCCATAAAAAACACAGCTGCTGGTGTGCATGGTGGGGGGGGGGGGATGCAATGCAGCTGCACCATAGCTGCTGTCTCCACTTGGCTCCATTGTTGGTATGTTTTTGTGAGAAGAGAGGTGGGGCTTGATCATAGACATCACTGCTGCATGGAGGCAGGGCTGCAAGCTGAATCCATACCCAGGGGCCCTACAACTTCATAGGTGGAACTGAGATTTCTTTACAGCCCCAGGCAGAAAGGGGAGATTTGCTCCATTGGTGCCTATGAAGACCAGTGCCTCTGGGATGAAAAGGTAGTAAGCTGAGTTCTGGCATACCATGGGGGTGAGTATGGGTATTTACAACAGGTCTTCATACCGTACCATATGCAGAGGTAGGGCTAGGGTCTGCGCTGACCTTGTGATGTAAAATGGATTCAGGTGTGAGACTGCATACTTGCTAGAGTGAGTCCTAGCACCTGACATTGGTGGATCTGTGCTGGTGGTCCCTGGGGCTGAGAACCTAGGGGGCACCAGAGTGGGTGGCTGACATTCCTGCAGCTGAGGTAGAGAAAAAGGCAGCATCAATAAAGAGTACTTTGTAAGCCATAACAAGTGACAGACAACACCACAGAGGGCAATTCCCAGGGGGCACCTAAGAGAAGGTATACTCAGCGAATCTTCTTCCCAGCTGAAGCACTCCAACCCTGCCTACTACACATTGAATCTTAGAAATGGGTCTAGAAGACTGTATTCCAGCAATAGGGGAGCAGACTCTGCCCCTGTCCAGACTGAGACAACCACAGAACAAAAAAGGAAGCCCTACTCAACAAGAACAATCAAGGTAGGCTGTGATGACCATAACACCAACCGCACTCCCAATCAAAGGGATAACAGCTAACACACATGGAATAAAGATGTGGCTACCATCCATACTAAGAACAGCCATTGCAACAAAACTATTAGATGCACACAGTCTACACAGGAATGTTTCCACTTTAAATAAAAACAAAGAAACAAACATGAAAAACAGCCCTTCAAGACTACAGTAGATATAGACTGGGATTTTAAAATTGTAGAATAGACAAACAAGATTACACTGTATAGCACAGGGAAATATACACAAAATGTTATAACTCACAGAGAAAAAAATGTGACAATGAGTGTGTATATGTCCATGAATGACTGAAAAATTGTGCTAAACACTGGAATTTGACACAACATTGTAAAATGATTATAAATCAATAAAAAATGTTTTAAAAAAAGACTACAGTAGATAACTGATACTCCTAAATCCATAGAGCCAGAGAAATATAAGTAAAATGAAGAAGCAGAGGAATCATTCCCAATTAAAAGAACAAGAGAAGTCCCCTGAAAAAATAATGAGATTGATCTTGACAGTCTACTAGATCATGACTTCAAAAAGGGGGTGATGAAAGCACTGAAGGAAATAAGAGAGGCTATGAATAGAGATGAGAATACTATAAAAAGGAAATAGAAACTATAAAGAGGGGCCAATGAAAAACAGAAAACTCAATCACTGAGATAAAAGTGAAGCTAAAGACAGTCAAAAGCAGACCAGATAATAAAGAAGAACAAATAAGTGACTTAGAAGTCAAGATAACAGAAGTCACCCAATCAGAACAGCAGATGGAAAACCAAGTAAAAACCAATGAAAGCAATATAAGGGACCTGTGGGATAATATAAAGCATGCCAACCTATGCATAATAGGGGTCCAAGAAGGAAAAAAAAGAGAAAAGGGGATTGAAAAGGTATTTGAAGAAATCATGACTGAAAACTTTCCACATCTAAAGAAGGAAACAGATATCCAGGTACAGGAAGCACAGAGGGTCCCAAACAAGAAGAATCCAAACAAACCTACACCAAGACATGTTATAATTAAGATGGCCAAAGTTAAAGATAAAGAAATGATTCCAAAGGCAGCAAGACAAAAACAAAGGGTTAGTTATAAGGGAACCCCCATAAGACTCTCGGTTGATTTCTGTACACAACACTGCAGGCCAGAAGAGAGCAGCAAGATATATTCAAAGTCCTGAATCAGAAGAAGCTGCAAACCAGGATACTCTATCCGGCAAGATTATCTTTTAGAGTAGGAGAGATAAATAATTTCATAGACAAGCAAAACTAAAAGAATTCAGCAATAATAAACCTATGCTAAAAGCAATATTGAATGGTATACTCTAAATAGAAAAAAATGGGAAGTTAGAAATGAGGAAACCATAATTGGAAATGTGATAACTATGAGTTGCAAGAGAATAAACATGAAGATTAAAAAATCAAAATCATAGAAAATGGAAGAGGGAAGCAAGAAAATATAGATTTTTTCTCTCTCTTTTCTTTATTTTTTTCTTCATTCATTTTAGGATGTATTTGAGCCTACATGACTACCAGTCTAAAGCAATTAGATATAGTAAGGGGTAAACATACTTGAAAATCAGGGTAACCACAAATCAAAAGCATACAACAGAGTCACACAAACCAAAAGAACCAAGCTAATACAAAAGAAAATTATCAAACCACAAAAAGAAAAACAAAAAGGGAAAGAAAGGAACAAAGAAGAAATACCAAATCAACTGGAAAACAAAGATCAAAATGGCAATGAACACACATCTATCAATAATTACTATCAATGTCAATGGACTAAATGCTCCAATCAAAAGAGCCAGAATGACAGATTGGATAATAAAACAAAAGCCTACAATATGCTGCCTACAAGAGACCAACTTTAGAGTGAAGGACATACATAGATTGAAAGTGAGAGGATGGGAAAAGATATTCCATGCAAATGGAAATAACAAGAAAGCAGGAGTAGCAATACTCACCTCGTACAAAATAGATGTTAAAACAAGGTCATAAAGAAAGATAAAAAAGGACATTATATAATGACCAAAGGAGAAATGCAAGATGAAGATATTACACTCATTAACACATATGCATTCAATATAGGAGCAGCTAAACATATGAAACAAATACTAATAGAAATAAAGGGAGAAATTGATGGGAACACAATAATAGTAGGAGACTTTAACACCTCACTAACATCATTGGACAGGTCTTTCAGACAGAAAATCAATATGGCAAAGGAGATACTAAATTACACAATAACACAGTTGGACTTGGTTGATATTTTTAGGGCAATACATCCCCCCAAAGCAGAATATACATTCCTTTCAAGAGCTCATGGAACGTTCTCTAGGATAGACCACATGCTCAGGCACAAAAGAAGCCTCAACAAGTTTAAGAGGACAGAAGTTATTTCAAGCATCGTTTCTGACCACAATGGCATGAAACTAGAAATCAACCACAAAAAAAAAAGAGAAAAAAATAACAGAATGGAGACAAAACAACATGCTACTAAAAAACCAATGGGTCAATGATGAAATCTAAGAAATTTAAGAGTATCTTGAGATAAACAACAACAAAAAAAAACACAACCACACAAAATCTATGAGATGCAGCAAAAGCAGTATTAGGAGGGAAGATCACAGCGATACAGGCCTTCCTCTAAAAAGAAGGAGAATCTCAAATAAACAACCTAAACTACCACCTAAAAGAATTAGAAAAAGAAGAACTAACGAAACCTAAAGTAGAAGAAAGAAAGAAATAAAAAAAGTTCAGGGAGGAAATAAAAACAGAGATTAAAAAACAATAGAAAAATCAATCAAACCAAGATCTGGTTTTGTGAAAGAGTAAACAAAATTGACAAATCTCTGGCTAGGCTCACCAAGGGAAAAAAAAAAGAGCAACACAGGTAAACAAAATAAGAAATGAAAATGGAGAGATTACAACCAACACCGCAGAAATTTAAAAAATCATAAGAGAATACTATGAACAAATATATGGCAATAAATTGGACAACTTAGAAGAAATGGACAAGTTTCTAGAAACATACAGTCTTCCAAAACTGAATCAAGAAGAAATAGATCACTTGAACAAAGCAATCACTAGAAGTGAAATAGAATCAGCTATAAAAAAGAAAAAAAAAAACCTACCTGCATACAAAAGTCCAGGACTTGATAGCCTTACTGCAGAATTCTATCAAACATACAAAGAAGAGCTCATACTAATCCTTCTCAAACTCTTCCAAAAGATTAAAGAGGGAATCTTTGAGGGAATACCCCCAAACTTATTCTATGAAGCCATCATCACCCTGATACCAAAGACAGACAAAGACACTATCAAAAAAGAAAGCTATAGGCCAATTATCATCGATGAACATAAATGCAAAAATCCTCAACAAAAAATTTGCAAACAGATTCCAACAACACATAAAAAAGATCATATACCATGATCAAGTGGGGTTCATCCCAGGGACACAAAGATGGTTCAACATATGCAGACCAAACCAATCAACATCATAACCCACATCAACAAGAGAAAGGATAAAAATCACATGATCTTCTCCGTAGATGCAGAAAAAGCATTTGATAAAACTCCACATCCATTCATGATAAAAAAAAAAACTCTTACAAAAGTGGGTATATAGGAAACATATCTCAACATAATAAAAGCTGTTTATGACAAACCTACAGCCAGCATAATACTCAATGGTGAAAAGCTGAAAGCCTTTCCCCTAAAATCTGGAACAAGACAAGGATGCCCACTTTCACCATTTCTATTCAATATAGTATTGGAAGTCCTATCCATAGCAATTAGACAAGAAAAAGAAATAAAAGGAATCAAAATTGGAAGAGAAGGGGTAAAAACTGTCATTATATGAGGAGGATATGATACTACACATAAAAAACCATAAATGCTCCACACAAAAACTACTAGAGCTAATAAAAGAATTCAGCAAGGTAGCAGGATACAAGATTAACATACAGAAATCAGTGGCATTTCCTTATGCTAACAATGAAATATCAGAAAAGAAAAGTAAAGAAACAATCCTTTTTAAAATTGCATCCAAAAAAAAATAAACTGAGCAATAAATCTGACCAAGGAATTGAAAGGGTTTTATGTGAAGAAATACAAAACACTGACTAAGGAAATTAAAGATGACTTTTCCATGTCTCCATTTTCATTTTTCTAAAGTTTTCCTCTTTGGTTTCTTCACTGACCTATTGATTGTTTAGTCTCTATGTGTTTGTAGGGGTGTTTTCCTTGTAGTTGACTTCTAATATTATAGCACTGTGGTCAGAAAAGATGCTTGACATGATTTCAATCTTCTTAAATTTATTGAGATGTATTTGTAGCTAGCATGTGATCTATCCTTGAGAATGTTCCATGTGCACTTGAAAAGAACTTGTATTCTGTTGTTTTTCAATCGGAAGTTCTGTATATATCTATTAAGTCTATTTGGTCTAATGTGCCGTTTAAGCCAGTGTTTCTTTTTTGGCTTTCTGTCTGGATGATCTATCCATTACAGTAAATAAGGCATTAAATTTCCATATTATTATTGTATTGCCTTTCTATTTCTCCCTTTATTTCTCTTAATATTTCCTTTATATATGCAGGTGTTCCTATTTTGTGTGCATAAATGTTTCCAAATGCTATATTCTCTTGTACGACTGACCCCTTTATCATTGTGTAATCTTCTTTGTATTTTGTTACAGTGTTTGTTTTAAAATCTATTTTGTCTGATATGAGATTGCTATCTCAGCTATCTTTTTTCCCATTTGCTTGGAATATCTTTTTCTATTTCTTTACTTTCAATCTATGTGTGTCTTTAGATCTGTGATGAGTCTCTTGTAGGAAGCATATACATGGATCTTTTTTCCCATTCAGCAACCTCATATCTTTTAATTGTAACATTTAGTCCATTTACATTTAAAGTGATTATTGATAAATATGTACTTATTACCATTTTGTTAATTGTTTTCTGGTTGTTTTGTGGTTCTTCTCTGTTTCTGTCTTCTTCTCTTCGTTTCTTCCCTTATTGTCTTAGCGTATATGTCTTAGACTTAGTGTCTTCCCTTTAGTGTTATGTTTGTACTCATTTCTCTTTGCTTTTGTGTATCCATTGTAGGTTTTTAGTTTGTGTTTACCATGAGGTTCATATATATCATCCTGTGGATACAGCCATCTATTTTAAGCTAGTAGCCACTTAAGTTTGTATGCATTCTAATAATACTGGATTTTTACTCCCCAACCCATGTTTTATATTTTTCATGGCATATTTTGCATCCTTTGATTTTGTATCTCCCTTAACTAATTATTTTAGTTATAGTTGATTGTACTACTTTTGTCTTTTATTCTTTATACTATTGTTTTAAGTGGCTGATCTACTGCCTTCCCTTTCCTTTATCAGTGAGATATTTTCTTTCATATATTTTATTTCTAGTAGTGGCCTTTTCCTTTACACTTAAAGATATCCCTTTAACTTTTCTTGTAAGGCCAGGTGATAAACTACTCTAGTTTTTGTTTGTCTGGGAAACTCTATCTGTCCTTCAATTCTGAATGATAACCTTTCTGAACAGATTATTATAGGTTGTTAGTTTTTTTTCCTTTCATCACTTTAAATATATCCTGTCACCCTCCTATGACCTGTAAAATTTCTTCTGAAAATTCAGCTAATAGTCTTATTGAGTTTCCCTTGTATGTAATTAGTTCTTTTTCTTTCACTGCTTTTAAGATTCTCTCTTTATCTTTAAATGTTGCCATTTTAATTGTGATATGAATTGGTGTGGATCTCTTTGGATTCATCTTTTGGGGGCTCTCTGTGCTTCCTGTACCTGGATGTCTGTTTCCTTCCCCAAGTTAAGGATGTTTTCATTCACTAGTTCTTCAAATAAGTCCTTTGTCCCTTTCTCTCTCTCTCTTCTCCATCTGGAACTCCTATAATGTAAATGTTAGTAAGCCTGATGTCCTAGAGGTCCCTTAAACTCTCCTCATTTAAAAAAATTCTTTCTTTTTCTTTTCTTCTGTTCTGACTGAGTGATTTCCACTATTCTATCTTCTTGATTGCTTATTCATTCTTCTGTATCACTTAATCTGCTGTTGTATTTTTTATTTCAGTCATTCTAGTCTTAAATTTTAATTGGTTCTGTCCTCTATTTTTAAAGATTTTGTTGAAGTCCTCACTGAGTTCGTCCATTCTTCTGAGTTCAGTGAGCACCTTTATTATTGTTTCTTTGAATACTTTATCAGGTAAATTACTTATCTCCATTTAACTAGGGCTTTTTTCTGGGCTTTTATTTTCTTCCTCTGTTTGGAACATATTCCTCTAACTCTTCATTTTGTTTGACTTTTGATTTTTGCTTCCATGAATTAAGTGAAACAGCTGTCTTGAAGGAGTGGCCTTGTGTGAGAGCATCCCCTGTGTAGACTGCTTACAGCTAAAAGCTTTGGCAGACTGGTAGAACTGGATTGGGCATGAGCCAGGGGAAGTGCCTGGGGAGTGCCACACTGAGGGAGACTTGGCAGGGTGGCTTGATCTGGAGTGAGCCTGGACTGGTGGCAGTCCCTGGAGAGTTCTATGCTTGAGGCCACTTTGATGGGAAGGCTGGAGCTGGAGTGGGTCTGGGCCAGAGTAACACCCTGGGGAGTGACACAGTGGGGCAACCTTGGCAGGACAGCTGGGGCTGGGGAGGGCTTGGGTTGGGGGAAGTCTGAGGAAGTGCTGTACCAAGGCCTCCATAGTGGAACAGCTGAAGCTGGATCAAGCATAGGTCCAGTAGTATCTGGGGGTGTACTTCATCTGAGGCTGCCTTGGTGGGATAGCTGGAGTTTGAGTGAGCATGGGCCCAAGCGAGTGCCTAGGGAACTCAAACAATGGCATTTACTGATACTGATACGAACCCTAGAGAGGGCTCTAGCATTTCCCTGACTATTTGGCAGAAGCTCTAGGATTAGTGAGTAGATTTCCTTCCCTTATAGTCTAGATGCCCTTTAAATTGTTGTTTTTTTCATTGTGTCCCAGGGTGGGTGAGTTTGTGCTTGGATGCCTCAGTAATATACTTCCCTACTACAGATATCCATATCAGGGGTGGATCCCTGTGAATGTCATGTCTCCATCTCTCCTACCCATTTCTGTGTGGTCCTTCTCTGTGCAGTAGCTGTTCAATCAGCCCTCAGTTCTTCTTCAGGATGAATTGCTCTATATGTCAGTATATCTCTGGCATCTCCAGGCAAGGAGGTGAGCTCAGGGTCTTCCTATGCTGTCATTTTGGAATCCTCTTTCAGAAATTTTGCACTTCTTTCATTAAATTGGTTCCTAAATATTTTATTATTTTTGATGCCATTGTAAATAGAATTTTCTAGTGGATTTTATTGCTAGTGTACAGAAATACAATTCATTTTTGTATGTTGATTTTCATAACTTTACTGAAATTGTTTATTACTTGTAATGTGTTTTTATTGGATTCTTTAGGATATTCTAAATATAAAATCATGTCATCTGCAAATACAGATTTACCACTTTTTTCCATTGGGATAACTTTAAATTCTTTTTCTTGCCTATATGCCTTGCCTAGAGCCGACAATAAAGTGTTGAATGAAAGTAGCAAGGGCGTATATCTTTTCGTTAGTTTTTCAGAACACATTTAATCTTTCAGCACTGAATATGATATAAGTTGTGGGTTTTATGTAGACACCCTTTGTCAGGTTGAGGAAGTTCCTCTCTCCTTAGTTTTTTTTTTTTAATCATGGAAGAATGCTGGTTTTATTAAATGCTTTTTCTGCATCAGTTGTGATTATCATGTAGTTTTTTCCCCTTCATTCAATTAGTGTGATGTATTACATTTATTGATTTTTCATGTAATAAACCAACATTACATCATTGAATAAATCCCTGTTGGTCATAGGCTATATTTTGTTAAGGTTATTGGATTCAGTTTGCTAGTACTGTGTCCAAACTGTTTACCTCTAGATTCATGTGGTCTGTAGTTTTTCTTTGCTTGAGAACCCTTTGTCTGGTTTTGGACGTAATAAGGGTAACAATGACCTTGTAGAATGAGTTTGGAAGTGTTAACTCTTCTATATTTTGGAACAGTTTGTAAAGATTGCTACTAATTCCACTTTTTTAACATTTTTTATTGATTTATAATCATTTTACAATGTTGTGTCAAATTCCAGTATAGAGCAAAATTTTTCAGTTATACATGAACATATATATATTCATTGTCACATTTTTTCTCCATGGGCTACCATAAGACCTTGTATATATTTCCCTGTGCTATACAGTATAATCTTGTTTATCTATTCTACAATTTTGAAATACCAGTCTATCCCTTCCCACCCTCCATCCCCTTGGAAACCACAAGTTTGTATTCTATGTCTATTAGTCTATTTCTATTTTGTATTTATGCTTTGTTTGTGGGTGTGTTTTTTTTTTTAGATTCCACATATGAGTGATCTCATATGGTATTTTTCTTTCTCTTTCTGGCTTACTTCACTTAGAACGACATTCTCCAGGAACATCCATGTTGCTGCAAATAACGTTATGTTGTTGGTTTTTATGACTGAGTAGTGTTCCATTGTATAAATACACCACCACTTCTTTATCCAGTCATCCGTTGGTCGACCTTTAGGCTGTTTCCATGTCTTGGCTATTGTAAATAGTGCTGCTATGAACATTGGGGTACAGGTGTCATTTTGAAGTAGGGTTCCTTCTGGATATATACCCAGGAGCGGGATTCCTGGGTCTTATGGTAAATCTGTTCCTAGTGTTCTGAGGAATCTCCATACTGTTTTCCACAGTGGCTGCACCAAACTGCATTCCCACCAGCAGTGTAGGAGGGTTCCCCTTTCTCCACAGCCTCTCCAGCATTCGTCATTTGTGGATTTTTGAATGATGACCATTCTGACTGGTGTGAGGTGATACCTCATTGTAGTTTTTTTAAAACATTTTTTATTGATTTATAATCATTTTACAATGTTGTGTCAAATTCCAGTGTTCAGCACAATTTTTCAGTCATTCATGGACATATACACACTCATTGTCACATTTTTTTCTCTGTGATTTATCATAACATTTTGTGTATATTTCCCTGTGCTATACAGTGTAATCTTGTTTATCTATTCTACAATTTTGAAATCCCAGTCTATCCCTTCCCACCCTCTACCCCCCTGGTAACCACAAGTCTGTATTCTCTGTCCATGAGTCTATTTCTGTCCTGTATTTATGCTTTGTTTTTGTTTGTTTGTTTTTGTTTTTGTTTTTTAGATTCCACATATGAGCGATCTCATATGGTATTTTTCTTTCTCTTTCTGGCTTACTTCACTTAGAATGACATTCTCCAGGAGCATCCATGTTGCTGCAAATGGCATTATGTTGTCGGTTTTTATGGCTGAGTAGTATTCCATTGTATAAATATACCACTTCTTCTTTATCCAGTCACCTGTTTATGGGCATTTAGGCTGTTTCCATGATTTGGCTATTGTAAATAGTGCTGCTATGAACATTGGGGTGCAGGTGTCATCCTGAAGTAGATTTCCTTCTGGATACAAGCCCAGGAGTGGGATTTCTGGGTCATATGGTAAGTGTATTCCTAGTCTTTTGAGGAATCTCCACACTGTTTTCCATAGTGGCTGCACCAAACTGCATTCCCACCAGCAGTGTAGGAGGGTTCCCCTTTCTCCACAGCCTCTCCAGCATTTGTCATTTGTGGATTTTTGAATGATGGCCATTCTGACTGGTGTGAGGTGATACCTCATTGTAGTTTTGAAGCTAGAACACTCCCTTACACCATATACAAAAATCAACTCAAAATGGATCAAAGACTTAAACATAAGACAAGATACAATAAACCTCCTAGAGGAAAACATAGGCAAAACATTATCTGACATACATTTCAAAAATTTTCTCCTAGAAGAAATAAAAGCAAGAATAAACAAATGGGACCTAATGAAACTTACAAGCTTCTGCACAGTGAAGGAAACCAGAAGGAAAACAAGAAGAAAACCTACGGAATGGGAGAAAATTTTTGCAAGTGAAACCGACAAAGGCTTGATCTCCAGAATATATAAGCACCTCATATGACTCAATAAGAAAAAACTAAACAACCCAATCCAAAAATGGGCAGAAGACCTAAACAAGCAATTCTCCAAGGAAGACATACAAATGATCAAAAAGCACATGAAAAAATGCTCAATATCACTAAGTATCAGAGAAATTTTTGCTTTTATTTCTATTGCTTGGGTAGACTGCTCCATGAGAACATTGTTGAGATTTATGTCAGATATTTTTTGCCTATGTTTTCTTCTAAGAGGTTTATAGTGCCTTGTCTTATGTTTAAGTCTTTAAGCCATTTTGAGTTTATTTTTGTATATGGTGTGAGGGAGTGTTCTAAATTAATTGATTGACATACTGCTGTCCAGTTTTCTCAACACTACTTGCTGAAGAGACTGTCTTTCTCCATGGTATTTTCTTGCATTCTTTGTCAAAGATTAATTGACCATAGGTTTTTGGATTTAATTCTGGACTCTATTCTGTTCCATTGATCCATACGTCTGCTTTTGTGCCAATACCACACTATATTGATTACTCTTGCTTTGTAGTATTGTCTGAATTCTGGGAGGGTCGTTTCTCCAGCTTCATTCTTTTTCTTCAGTATTGCTTTGGCAATTTGGGGTCTTTTGTTATTTCATATAAATTTTAAGATTATTTGTCCTAGTTCTGTGAAAAATGTCCTGGGTAATTTGATAAGGATCACATTAAATCTGTAGACTGCTTTGGGCAGTGTGGCCATTTTAATAGTATTTATTCTTTCAATCAAAGAACATGGGATGTGTTTCCATTTCTTTAAGTCATCTTTAATTTTCTTAGTCAATGTTTTGTAGTTCTCCATGTATAAATCTTTCACCTCTTTGGTCAGATTTATCCCTAAGTATTTTATTATTTTGGATGTGATTTTAAAAAGGATTGTTTCTTTTCTTTCTTTTCCTGATATTCCATTGTTAGTGTAAAGAAATGCAACTGATTTCTGTATGTTAATCTTGTATCCTGCTACCTTGCCAAATTCTTTTTATCATTTCTAGTAGTTTTCATGTGGAGTTTTTAGGGTTTTCTATGTATAGCATTTCTACTTTAAATGTTTGGTGGAATTACCAGAGAAGTCATATGGGCATGGGGTTTGTGAATTGTTTTCGATTTCTAATTCAATCTCTTTAGTTTTTTGGGTCTATTTCTGTTTCTCTTTGACTTGGTTTTGATACTTTCTGACTCTCTAGTAATTTGTTCACCTCACATGTTATTAACTTGTTGAAATACAGTTTATAATATTTCCTGATAATTATTTTTATTTCTGTAGTGTTGGTAGTGATGTCTTCAGTTTTATTACTTATTTTCCGCTCTCCTTTCTTAATTGCTAAGTCTAGCTAAATGTTCATCAATTTAGTTGATGTTCTCAAAGAACAAACTTTTGGTGTCATTGATGTTCCCTATTAATTTTTTTTCTATATCATTAATTTTTCCTAAAATCTTTAATATTTTCTTTCTTCTGCTTGCTTTAGGCTATTTTGCTCTTCTCTTTCCAGTATCTTAAGGTGGAATTTAGGTTACTAGCTTTAAATCTTTCTTCTTTCATAATATAGGTGTTTTCAGTTACAAATTTCCCTCTAATCACTGCTTTCACTGAATTTCATTAGTTTTGTTATGTTGTGTACTCATTTTCATTCATCTCAATGTATCTTCTAATTTTTCTTGTGATTTCTCCATTGGCCCACTAATTATTCAGAGTAGTGTTGTTTATTACCCACATAGCTCTGAATTTCCAAAAGTTCTTTCTGTTGTTGATTTCTAATTTCATACCATTGTCGCTGAAGAACATACATTGAATGATTTTAGTTTCTTAAAATTCATTGAGATTTATTTTATGCCCTATATTATGATCTTGGAGACTGTTCCACATGCACTTCAGAAGGGTTTTTGTTTTGTTGTTGAGTTCTATTGTTCTGTAGATATCTATTATGTCTAGTTGATTTACACTGTTGTTTGATTCTTCTATTTCCTTGTTGATATTCAGCCTAATTGTTCTAACCATTTTTTAAAGTGTGGTATTGAAAACCCCAACTATTATCATTAAATTGCTCACTTTTTCCTTCATTGTTATCACTGATTGTTTCATGTATTTTGAAACTCTCTTGTTATGTGCATATACGTTTATAATATCTTCCTGATGTATTGACCTGTTTATCATTATAGAATGTTCCTTTTTATCTTAGTAACAGTCTATTTGTTTGTTTGTTTTAAAGCCACTCCAGGTTTCTTATGATTACTGTTTGCATGATATAACTTTTTCTGCCCTTTATCTTCAGCCTATTTGTATCTTTGAATCTATTTTGTCTACTGTAGACAGCATACAGTAGGTTCTTGTTTTTTCCCAGCCTAACAATCTCTTGATTGGATTGTTTAACTCATTTGCATTTAATGTTATGTTTCATATAGTTGAGTTCACTTCTGCCATTTTACTTTTTGTTTTCTATATGTCCCATTTTGTTTTTTGTTCCTGTTTCTCCTTTACTGCATTATTTTGCATTGGGTAAATAGTTTCTAATGTAACATTTAAAGTCTTTTAACAATTTATGTACTGTACTTTTTACTTGTTTTCTCCAGGTTTGCCTTACGGCTTACAATATGCATCTGAAATTACGGAAATCTATTTTATACTTATATTAACTTATTTCCAGTGAGATACACAAATGATATGCTTATGTAGCTCAACTCTCTTGTCTCTTTTTGCATCCTATTATTGTTATAAATATTGCATCAGTATATTTTACAAAAACAATATTTTGTTATAAGTTGTATCTTCTGTAATTTCATGTCTTTTCAAAAGCTGAGAACAGAAAGGAGAAGAAACATATATTTATACTTTCTTATATCAACTTTCTTATTTATCATTTCTGGTTCTCTTTATTTGTTCCTGTGGATTTGAGTTACAATCTGATATCATTTAATTACTTAAATGCAGCTTAGTTCTTATTCACTTCCCTTATATTGTTATTGCCAAAAATATTTCTATATAGAATCAACAATACAGTTATATAAAAATTGTTTTATACAATTGATGTTAAATCAGTTAAGAGAAGAAACAAGTGGAAATATTTAATTACACTGTCTCTTCAAATTACTAACATAATTACTTTTACTGCACTTTTTAAAATGTGAATTTGAATCATGTCTGGGTTTTCTTGTATTAGTTTCCTACTGCTGCTGTAACAAATCACCACAAATTTAGTGACTTAAAACAATACAAATTTATTCTCATAATTCTGGAGGTCAGAATTCTAAGATCAAGGTTTCAGCAGGGCTCTGTTCCTTCTGGAACTCAGGAGATAATTATTTATTTTATCTTCTTAAGCCTGTTTGTATCCTAGATTCATGACTCCTTCCTCATATTACTGCACCTTCTTTCTTCCACTGTCACATCTCCTATTACCTTTGACTTTCCTGACTTCCTCTTATAAGGACTCTTATGATTATGTCTGGCTTACCCATATATTCCTGAATAATTTCCCCATCTCAAGATCATTAACTTAATCACACTTATAAAGTATCTTTTACCATGTAACCTAACATATTAATAGAGTCTGGGAATTAGGACATGAAAATACTTGGGGAGCCCATTATTCAGCCTATCATATTTGCTTTCAGCATGAAGAGTTTCCTTTATTATTTCTTATAAGGTGGGTCTGCTGTCAGCGAGTTCTCTCAGACTGTTTTCTAGGACTGTCCTTATTTCACCTTCACTTTTAAAAGATAGTTTTGAGAGTTATACGATTATTGTTTGATGGTTTTTCTCTTTCAGGACTGTGAATATGTCATCCCACTGCCTCCTAATCTCCATTGTTTCTGATTACTAGACAGCTGTTATTGTTATCGTGGTTACACATTGTACATAACAAGTTGTTTTTCTCTTGCTCCTTTCAAAATTTTCTCTCCATTTTATGCTTTCAACATTTTTACTGTGATGTGTCTGGATGTATATTTTTGTGTTTATCTTACTTAGAGTGATAAAAATAGTGTCCTATATTTTAATTTTTGATCTATCAGCTTAACAAACCAAACTACTTTTCCATTAATTGTAGGAATATTCAGTGCATTTGTTTATTCAGGTAAATTTTACATAACACAAAATTCACCATTTTTACCATTTTAAAGTCAACAAATCAGTGGTTTTTAGAACATTTACATTGTTGTAGAATTATCAGCACAGTCTAATTTCAGAGCATTTTTATTACAGCCCCCCCAAAATATAACTCATACTCATTAAGCAGTTACTACCTATTTACCCTTTCCTCCAGTCCCCGACAACCATTAATCCTACTTTGTCTTTATTAATTTGACCTATTCTGAACATTTAATGTATGAATGAAACCATACATGGGCTTTTGTGTCTGGCTTCTTTCACTTACCATAAAGTATTTGGGGTTTATTGTTGTTGTACCATATATCAGTATTTCATTTCTTTCATGACAATTATATTCCACTGTATGGATTTATATTTTGTTTATCCATTCATCAGTGGATGGACATATGGATTGTTTTCAACTTTTGCTAATGTGAATACTGCTACTATGAACATTTTTCTACAACTATTTCTTTGAACATCAGTCTTCAATTCAGGGTATATATGTAGGAGTAGAATTTCTGAGTCATCTGATCATGCTATGTTTAACTTTTTGAGGAACAACTAAAATGTTTTCCACAACAGTGGCAATATTTAACATGCCTACCAGCAATTTACAAAGGTATAAATTCTGTCATATTCTTGTCAACATTTTTTTTCTGTTTTCTTTACTATAACCATCCTAGTATGTGTGAAGTACCATCTCATTGTGGTTTTGATTTGCATTTCCCTAGTGCCTAATGATGTGGAGCATGTTTTCATGTGCTTATTGGTCATTTGTGTATCTTCTTTAGAGAAATGTTTATTCAATTCCTTTGCTCGTTTTTTAATTGAGCTGTCTTTTTTTTAAGTTGTGTTTATTATATATACACCAGATACTAAACCCTTGTCAAATGTAGGGTTTACAAATATTTCCACCTTATCTATAGGTTTTATTTTTTCTTGATAGTGTCCATTAATACACATTCTTTTTTTAACTGTTTATTTTTGATATAATTTTTAAAGATTACACTCCATTTACAGTTATTACAAAATATTGGCTATAGTCCCCATGTTGTACAATACATCATTGTAGCCTATCATATACCCAATAATTTGTACCTCCCACTCCCCAACCCCTATATGACCTTACACCCCTCCCCACTGGTAGCCACTGGTTTGTTCTCTATATCTGTGAGTCTGCTTCTATTTTTGTTATATTCACTAGTTTGTTGTATTTTGCTTATTTCACTTAGCGTAACACCCTCCAAGTCCATCCATGTTGCTGCAAATGGCAAAAATTTTGTTCTTTTTTATGGTTGAATAGTATTTCATTGTGTGTGTGTGTATCTCACATATTCTTTCCATTCATCTGTTAATTGACACTTAGTTTGCTTCCATATCTTGGCAATTGTAAATAATACTGCTATGAACATAGAGTTGCATGTATCTTTTGGTATTAGTGTTTTTGGTTTTTTCAGATATATACCCAGGGGTAGAATTGCTGGGTCATATGGTAGTTCTATTTTTAGTTTTTTGACAAACCACCACACTGTTTTCCACAGTGGCTGCACCAATTTACATTCGCACCAACAGTGTGTGAGAGTTCCCTTTTCTCCACATCCTCACCAACATTTGTTATTTGTGTTCTTTTTGATGATGACCGTTCTGACAGGTGTGAGGTGATATATCACTGTGATTTTGATTCACATTTCCCTGATGATTAGTGATGTTAAGCATCTGTTTCCTCTTTGAAAAAATGTCTATTCAGTTTGTCTGACTATTTTTTAATCATGTTGTTTTTTTGTTGTTGAGTTGTATGTGCTGTTTATACATGTTGGATATTAACCCCTTATCAGTCATATCCTTTGCAAATATTTTCTCCCATTCAGTAGGTTGTCTTTGTTTTGTTGATGGTTTCCTTTGTTGCGCAAAAGCAATGGTATATTTTAACAAATAGGATTTTATTTTTGGTGAAATCCAATTCAACAATGTTTTCTTTTATGATTACTGCAGAATGAGTTCTTTGAGGTCTTTATTCCTCTAACATTGTGAATACATTCTCTTATATTTTTATCGATAATCTTATATTTTTAATTTTTATGTTTAGATAATAACCCACCTCAGATTAATGTGTGTGTCATTTAATGTGGGAATCAAAGTACTTCTTTTTCTATTTGGATACAGATTGTTCCAGCAACGTTTGATGAAAAGACTTTCTTTTTCCCATTAAATTACTTTGGTATTATTGACAAAATCATTTGACTGCATATGTGTGGGTCTGTTCATGAACTCATCATTCTGTTCCATTGAGCTCAATTGATATTTTTCTGCTCATGAATATCAAAGTGATTGATTATTTTGATTACTAGGTTTATAGTTAGTTTTAAAGTTAGGTAAAGTACTCTATATTTGTTCCTCTATTTGAAGGTTGTTATGAATATTCTAGGTCTTTTGCATGTCCACATAAATTTTAAAATCATTTTCATTATTTGTACAAAAGAGCCTGTTGGATTTTTGATTGGGATTGCATTTAATCTACAGCTTATTTTAGGGGAATCTGACAATAGTGAGTCTTCCAATTCAAGAATTAATGTATCTTTTACTGATTTAAACTTTCTTTAACCTCTGTCAACAATGTGGTATAATTTTAGGATGTTTTATACATTTTATTATTAAATTTATCCCTAATATTTTATTTTTACAGATATTATTATAAATGGTATTGTACTTTAATTTCATATTATTAAGTACCATTCAATTTTTTTGGTTCTTTTTTTGCAGTAAATTATGTAAATAAGGAAACTCAAAGTGGTACTCTTCAATCAGTTTTTTACAGATGAATATACTGATGCAGCATGAACCTTTATCAAGATAGAGAACATTACTGTCACCCCTACAAGTTCTCTCATGACCCTTCTAATTGCTAAATCTACTCTGATAGAGTAACCACTGGTCTGATTTTTTCCCCCACTATGTATTAGTTTTTGTGTGCATATATGTTTATATTCAAATTCTACACTTTTAAATGGATACAGATGAATGTATGTAACCATACATCAATAAAATTCACAAAACTTACACCGACTTAAAGAAAATTTACATAAGAATGAGTAATATATTATTCCATTGAATTTGGGGAAATGTGACATTGTTCAACAATATTGATTTTTCCAATTCCTGATGACTATATCCTTCTCCACTTATTTTACTGCCTTTAATCAGTATATTTTTAGGTTTCAACATATAGATCTTACACATATTTTCTAAGATTATATCAAAGCAGCTCAAGTTTTTGGTTACTATGCAGTTTCAGTTCATTCAGTACTATTTGCAGACATAAACTTACTATGTGTGAGTCTTGTATCCTATTACCTTGACATATTTTCTTATTAGAGCTAGTAGCTCCATGTAATTTCTATGGGAATTTCTACATTGATGATCATGTCATATGATCATAGAGAATATTTAAATTTTTTCCTTTACTGTATATTCTTTTTATTTTTCTTGCCTTGTTGCACTAGCTGGGATGGCTAGTAAAATGTGCATGAGGACTGATCTGAAATGACATCACTACCATTAATTTTCTTTAAGAGTGATAAAATGAATAAAAGTACCTTTTAAATTTGCCTTCACTATATTCATTTCTAGAGATTTTATTTTCTTTATGTAAATTCAAGGTTCTGCCTGGTATCCTAGCCCTTCTTCCTGAAAAAAAAAATTCATTTACTATTTCTTATAGTGCAGTATTTATGGCAGTGGATTTTCTCAGCTTTTTTTTTTTTTTTTTTAGATTTCTCTATCATGTTTGAAAGACTGTTTCACTGTGTAGAAAATTCTGGCCTGACACGTTCTTTCTTTTTGTGCTTTAAATATTCCACTCCACTGTTTTCCTGGCTTAAATAATGTCTGATTAGTCTGCTATAATTCTTTTGTTTTTCCATATACAATGTCACTTTTTTCCTGAATGCTTTCAAATATTCTCTTAACCTTTGATTTTTAGCAATTTGAATATAATGTGTCTAGACTTTTAAAAAAATCTTCTTGGGTCCTTTGTCTGTTTCTTTCTTTCTTTTTGTTTTAGTCTTTTGGTTCTGTGGGTTAGTGTATTTTATTCTTAAGGGGAAAACTTTTAACCATGTGTTAAGCTGTTTTTGGGTTCATGTTTCTGTGAGTTTTGTTGCTGTTGTTGTTACTACATTTTCTTTTTCTGTTTCAGCTTCTATAATTTTCTGCTTACCTATATTCAAATTACTGAATTTTACTTCTTTTTTGCCTGTGTCTAGTCTATTGATGAGCTCATAAAAGGCATTCTTCACCTCTGTTCCCATCTTTGTTTCTAGTATTATTAGAAACGTTCTAATAGCTTCCAGTTGCCTCCTAAAATTCTCCTTTTGTTTATGTTTCATCTTCCTTGTCTACCAGATCCTTTAACATATTAATTTAATACTTCTTAGATTCTGGGTAATCTCTGAGTCAAGTTCTGTTGGGAGATTTGTCTCTTGAGTTGTTTCTCTTGCTTTTTTTGGGTACATCTTGTAGTTTAAATTGATTGCTGTAAATAGTATATAGAACAATAGAGATAGAAGTAAAGATTATCAAGAAATTGACATAACCCTTCTGTTAGGCCATTGGTGTAATGTGCTGACTCAATTTAATTTGGAGTTGAATTTTTTGTTACTATTTTAGTCACCTTCAGTTCACCACCAGATGCAGATTTCTCTAGCATTACATTGTGCCAAGGGTGGTAATTGGTTTACCAGAAGATTTTTCTCAGTGCTCCTACTCCTTCAGCTTTAAGGCCTTCTCTGTGTGTCTTTCCCAATGTGAGGTCTCTTGCATATATTTTCCCTTCCACCAGTGGTAGACTGTGGTTTCTTGCTGTCCAGTGTTTCCTATTCTGTTGAGGCTAGAGAGTGAGGGGTTTTCCACTTTCCTGGTTCAGCCATAGTGTTAACATTAGCAGATACTGTATCCCTTTTTCTCAAAGGTGGTAACTTGATGGTAATCTCCATTAGTAGGAAAAACCTCTCGTGCTTTGGTCCTAGGAACATTTCTTGGCCCTCCTCAGGAGTAGAGGTTTTTTTTCCTCCTGAACTTGCAATGGGTCTTCACCTGTGACCCGAAAGCAATAGTTTACTCTCCTCCCCCAGTGTCATAAAGACTTTTCTTTCTTGCGGGAAAAAGGATTTTGGTGAGGCTTTCTCATAAACATGTCTGCTATTCTTCTCCAAGCCTTTACCCAAGGGTGATTATTTCCACACATTTGCCCACTCCCCAATTCTTCTCATAAGTTTTCAGTGAAGTCTACAGAGAAGAATCTGCAAGGGTATGAATTTGCCTTGTGCTTGTGGCTTCTAGAGGCTCTGTTTTCATACTAGCACATCCTTCACCTTTAGAAATTTGTTGAAACTTTTAGTCAAATTCTTATAACCTGCTTATGTGGAGGCTTCATCTTTTTCCCATTGTCAGAGGTCAGCCAGTGTTCATGTTGTCTTTTCTTGTAAGCACAAATCTTTCCTCACGAATTGTGGGGCTAGTTTGTTGCCTTGTAATCTCAGCTTTCTAATGGATTCAAGGTATGATTTTATAGTTTAGCTGGCTGTTTCTTATTGTTATTGTGGGAGTGACACCTTTTCAGCTTTCTGTGTCCTATGTGGAATCTAGAAATTCCTGATATCTGTTTGTATTTTGTTTGTTTAGGTTATTTTTTTCTAGTTGTTATGGCGGGAATGATGGTCTTTCACTGTCTCCTACATTATGATTTAAAATCAAATGTCATAATAATCTTTCTAAAGTGTAGATTGAATCTTGACACTCCTTTCTAAACTCTTGCTTCCTATCTTTCAATGGTTTGGCACTGTACAGAAAAATTTTAAAAGTAATACAATACAAACTAATTAATTCATTCTCTCTCTCTCTCTTTATCCTATGAGGTCCTGCATGATCTTGTTATTTCCTACCTTTACAACCTTATCTCATGCCATTATCCTTACTTTCCAAAGTCTAGCTCAGGGGTTGGCAAGTATTTTTTAAAAAGGCCAGATGGTGATTATTCCAATCTTTTGGGCCATATGGTTTCAGCTACAACTATTCAACCATGCTTTTGTAACATCAAGCAGCTATAGCCAATACACAAATAAAATAGCTTGGCTGTATTTGAAAAAAACTTTATATATGGACACTGATATTTGAATTTCATATAGTTTTGACATGTCATGAAATGTTATTTGTTTTTAGTTTTTTTCTTTTAAACTATCTAAAAATGTACAAGTGTACTCTTCAGATTCAAGCCATGCAAAAAATATGTAGCAGATCAGATTTGTAACATGAGCTATAGTTTGCTGATCATAGTTTACTTATGTTACATGGCAAGTACAATCCATTCCCTTTGGACTTATTTCTTTACCCTTAGGTTTGGCTTTAAATATGACTTTTTCACAGATTCCTTCTCTAATCACTCTTTCTAAAGTAAATTCTAAAGTAAATATGCCCCTCTCCCTTATCACTGTGTTCTATTTCCCCTTAATATTCTTATCACAATATATAACTATATTTATGTTTCTTTGGTTATTGTCTGTGTACTCCAATAAATTTTAAGTTCTATTTGGTCAGGGACAATGTCTATTGGAGTTTTAATCACCAGTGCCTAGCACTATCATTTAGTAAGAAACAAATATTTGTTAAATGTACTACTCGGTCTCCTTCTGCCCTTTTGGACTTTGATTGCTTATTTGAAGGTGCTGATTCATCTGTCTGTTTTAATTATGGATTTACTGAAGACACATAGAGGGCTTAATTATGTCAAGCAGTGCCAAATTTATGGCTTGATGAATCTAGATCCATTTGCTTTCCCTTTCCATACCATAGACAAAAACTTGATGGTAGGTCTATGACCTGTAAAAGTTACCATATCTGAGTTCTGGAATTTCTCTGATTTTCTTGGGAAACAAAGTGGAAAACTTAGTAATTGGCCTCAGCAGCACAGCTAAAATCTTATATAACTTGAAGAAAACAGAATGAAGAAGAAAAGACTTTGTTATAAGGTCATAGCTGAAAGTTTATTAAGTTTTTATTAGTAGCTAGCCACCTGTAATGCTGTATAAAGGATTGAGGGGCTTCATCCAGTTGTTTTTAGTTATGGGAAAAAGAATAAGCTACTGTAAGAATGAAAATTAGCATTCAGTGGTTTAAAGAAATATTATTTCTTCCTTACAAGACAGTCTCAATGTAAAAAGTTCAGGTCAGAAGGGCATCTCTGTTTCTTAGAGGCATTCAGTTTTCTTTCCAAGTCATTGTACTTCCATCTCAGAAGGAATGATTTGCCATGTTTAAGGTTGAAGGTGGATAGCCATCATGTCTAGGTTGCAGCTGGTGGGAAGGGATTAGTGAGTGGAGAGGTGATCATACCCTAAGCCAGGTTCATAAATGACATCAATCACTTCCACTCATGTTTCATTGGTTATAATCATCTGGCTACACTTAACTGCAAAGAAGGCTGGAAAATGTACTCTAGCTGAGCAGCCACATGTTAATCAAGGGGAGAATATATTTTGGTGGGCAACTAGCATTCTCTGGGGACAAGACTTAGCAGGAATAAGTGCTAGCATTGTTTAATACCATCTGCCATGGATTGGTTGAAAGAAATAGTGATATATTAGCTGTTCTTGCCTTATGTGTGGAATGTCACATTTACTCTCCTAGAGGGTTATGAAATTTAAGGCTAATTCAACAGGTATTTGTTGAGCATCTTGTACAGGCAAGGCACTATTGTTAGTTTCCATGCAGGTACAAAAATAAAATAAGCATAGTCCCTGTTTTATCATATATTAAAGAATGAGAGACTCAACTCTAGATGATGGAGTATCAGACATCAGCTACCAAGAAAGGGAAATATAGGCTTGAGAAATAAGGTCCTCTTATACCTTGGAAATACCACACAGGCACTATACGGCTCTACCTATATATAAGTTTAGCTTTATGAAAGTGAGAATGTGGTGTTTCAGAGGTATTATTAGGAAATGGACAGAGAGCACTTGGCAGGATAACAGTTGTAAATACTAAGGTAAGAAGGGATCAGTATATAGGCATTTTCTTATTTTTTTTATTCATAGACTATATTTTTTTAGAGAAGTTTCAGGTTTACAGCAGAATTGAGCAGAAAATACAGAGTTTGCACATAGCCCTCCCCACCCACACATATATACTCCCCTCCCCTCAACATCCCTCATCAGTGTGGCATATTTGGTACAATTGGAGAACCAACATGGACACATTATTATCAACCAAAGTCAATAGTTTACATTAGGATTCACTCTTGATGTTGTACATTCCATGGGCTTTGACAAATGCATAATGACATGTAGCCACCACTATAGTATCATACAGAGTAATTTCATTGCCCTAAAAATCCCTTGTGCTCCATCTATTCATTCCTCCCTCCCTCCCTCTCCTCAAACCCCTGGAAACCACAATCTTTTTATTGTTTTTGTAGCTGTGCCTTTTCCAGAATGTCATTTGGTTGGGATCATACAGTTTGTAACCTTTTCAGACTGGTTTTTTTCATTTAGTAATATGTCTTCCAAGTTTCTTCCATGTCTTTCATCGTTTGATAGCTGATTTCTTTTTTGTTTTTAACTGCACGTGTATTTTCTAATTTAAGTATATGTACTGTTCATTGTTTCTAACAATGTTTAGAACTTTAGCATTTTAAAACTACATAGTTATCAAAGGAATAAAACCAACCACAAAAAAATTAATTCAAAAAGATACATACACCCTGCTATTAACAGCAACATTATTTATAATTACCAAGATACAGAAGCATCCTAAGTTCACATCAATAGCTGAATAGATAATGAAGATGCAGTGTGTGTGTGTGTGTGTGTGTGTAATGGAATACAACTCATCCATAAGAAAGAAAGATATTTTGCCATTTGTGGCCCTTCATTCACTTTTTTTTTCATTTCAAAAACCAGAATTTTATAACCAGCATAAACATTTCCATTACATCAAAAACATCAAAATACCTAGAAATAAACTTAACCAAGAAGGTTACCTATACTCGGAAAACCGAAATGACACAAAGAAATGAAAAGCTTTCTTGTGCTCTTGGATTGGAAGAATCAACACTATCAAAACGGCCACACTACCCAAAGCAATCCACAGATCCAATGCAACCCTCGTCAAAATACACACAACATTCCTCACAGAACTAGAACAAACAATTCTAAAATTTATAAGGAACCACAAAAGACCCTGAGCAGCCAAAGCAGTCTTTTGTAGGTCTTTTTCCCCCCCTCTTCTTCTTTTTGTTCTCTTTTCTTATGGTTTGATGACTAGAGAAGTTCCTTTAACATTTGTTGTAAAGCTGGTTTGGTGGTGCTGAACTGTTTTAGTTTTTGTTTATCTGTGAAGCTTTTGATTTCTCCATCAAGCCTGAATGAGAGCTTTGCTGGATAGAGCATTCTTGGTTGTAAGTTTCCCCCTTGTATAACTTTAAATATATTATGCCACTCCCTTCTGGCCTGTAGAATTTCTGCTGAAAAATCAGCTGATAACCTTATGGGAGTTCCCTTGTATGTTATTTGTTGCTTTTCTCTTGCTAATTTCAATATTTTTTCCTTATCCTTAATTGTTGTCAATTTGATGACTATGTGCCTTGGTATGTTCCTCTTTGGGTTGATTCTATGTGGTACTCTCTGTGCTTCCTGGACTTGGGTGACCGTTTCCTTTCCCAATTTGGGGAATTTTTCAGTTATTATTGCTCCAAAAATTTTCTCAGATCCTTTCTCTCCCTTCTCATTATGGGACCCCCTATAATGTGAATATTAGCATGCTGAATGTTGTCCCAGAGTTCTCTTAAACTATTCTCATTTCTTTTTATTCTTTTTCTTTTTTCTGTTCTGCAGTAGTGATTTCCACTAATCTGTCTTCTAGCTCATTGATCTGTTCTTCTGCCTCATTTAGTCTATTCTTGGTTCCTTCTAGTGTGCTATTCATTTCAGTGATTTTATTCTTCAACTCTGTTTGGGTATTCTTTATATTTTCCAACTCTTTGCTAAAAACTTCACTCTGTGTATCTGTACTCCTCTTGAGTTCTCTGAACATCTTGGCCATCATTACTTTAAACTGTTTCTCAGATAAATTACGTATCTACTCATCACTTACTTCTTCCTCTGGGATTTTATCTTGTGCCTTGGCCTGGGAGAGGTTCCTTTGCCACTTCATATTGTCTATCTTTCTATGTGTTTGTGTATTCCTTCCACAGGCTTTGGGATTGCTGTTTTCTTATTTCTAGTATCTGCCCTTGGTGGATGAGGCTGGACTAAAGGCTTATGCAGGTTTCCTGGCAGGAGGAGCTGGTGCCTGCCAGCCGCTGGGTGAAGCTTGGTCCTGGACCATTGGTAGAGCTGTGTCTAGATGCCTTTGTGGCTTAGGAAGTCTGATGATGGTTGGGGCTGTGTAACCACCCTGTATGTTGTTTGGCCTGAGGCTTCCCTACAGGCTCTTTGGTAGGGCTAGGTCTTGGTGCTAATGATCCAATCAAGATGTCAGCCTCCAGGAAAGCTCATGTAGATGGACACTCCCAGAATGTTTGCCATCAGCTTTTATGTCCCCTGGGTGAGTCTCAGCCATCTACCACGTCCCCAGGAGACCCTCCAAATCCAGGAGGCAGGTCTGGCCCAGGTTCCTATGAGATCACTGCCTCTGCCCTTGGACATTGCCCACACGAGTTTCTGTGTATGCTTCCCAAGTGAATGGAGTCTCCTTTTCCCCCAGTCCCATGGGACTCCCGGAGCCAAGCCCCACAGACTTTCAAAACCAGATGTCCTGGGGTCTCCTTCTCTTCCCAATGCCAGAACCTGGGCTAGGGAGCCTGACATGGGGCTTAGAGCTCTCTCTCCTGTGAGAGAGTCTCTGAGAATTTATTCTTCAGCATGTGGTTCACCCACCCAGGGGGTATGGGGCCCAATGATATCGCAAGCCCGCCCCTCCTACCATCCTGCTGTGGTTCCCTCTTTATGTTTCCAGTTGCAGATCTTTTTTGCTAAGTTCCAGTCTTTTTATCGATGGTTGTTTAGCCATCAGTTGTGGTTTCATTGTAGTCATGAGAAGAGGCCAGCTTGTGGTCCTAATACTCAGACATCTTGACTGGAAATCCTAGGCAAGATTTTAGAAACAACTAAATGGCATTGGCATCTGGTTAATCAGCCTATCAAATAAATCTATAGACCCTCCTCTCTACCAAATTAACATCTGTTTTGGGACTCTAAGATATGGGAGCTCTTGCTTGATAACAGGGTCCGTCTGTGCCTTGCTATGCTAAATCCTGTTGCTTCTTCTGTGCCTTCCCTTACAGGCTTGTTTCCTCAAACAATGGCCATTACTCCAGCATGTCTTATTCCAAAGATGGACAGGTTAAAAAAAAATTTTGATGGAGGAAAAAGTGCATAGAGTTTGGCACTGGAAGGGAGTTAAGAGCTGTCTCTGGCTCAGTTAAGAATGGCATGAGACGAGACAAGTGTCTGACTTACCATAACCTTGATATTGACTAGAAGAGGCTATTTTATTTCTTTTTTTTTCCCACCTGATGAATTTGTTAACTACTTAATATAGGCCATCCACACTTTCTTCTGGCAATTGTACTTAGCAATGTAGGGAAAAGAAATCACAGTTGTTTGGGGGCTTTTTTTTTTTTTTTGCTTTGCTTTTTTTTTTTTTCTGCTTTTGCTTATCCTTTCCAGAATAGCTAATGGTATGACTATTGTACCTTTGGGAACTGGTAACCAATTAGTGCCTAATGGGTCTGTTGCTACTAGAGTTGTTTTCTGTGAATCTTGTAGAATTTCAGCAGACTCTCTTCTGCTGAAAATGGGGGGATTTACTATTTATTCTGGGTTCTCGCCAAAGTCAACTTACTATCTATAGTAATCAGTGGTTATTTCCATGTGACTCTAGTTCAATCTCAGTCCCATATCTCCTGTCCTGCTTCTCAACCCTTAGCTGCCCTTGGTCAGAGCCCTCATCTTAGAACCCAACAGTATATTTCTAGTTGTTTTTTCAAAAGACAGGTTGTAACATCTGCATAAAATCTCTTCTCTCAGAGGGGGATTGAGTCAATATTAGTCAGTGACAACTATATTTTTTATTCTGTTCCCTTTGGAGGCAACAGCTTAGAATGGGGAGGACAGCCAGAATTCATTTTTTCCATCTTTTCCCCACTTCTTATAGCTCAAGAGTAACTTATTTCCTGGCTAAGACCATTCTTTCCAATGATTATTCAAGAAAGAAAGGAGTGACAGTGACAAGGTGAATTTAGGATCATAAAATGATATCATCCAAGGTACTCTGACAACTGTCTTTCTCTCATGATCATACTATCTTCCTGCAGACTCAGGTTTCAACTATCCTCCTATGTATACACACAAATACCATGGATTACTTTGCCAGACAAGGCTTCCTTTTCCTCAGGCAATAGAACCTGTGAGTACTCAGGTCATGGTTAGAACAGCACAATGACAGGACTCCAGGCTTCAGCAACTACAAGTAAGGGTTTATTTCAGACTGGCTGCTCCACAGTTCAATCCTTGCTTATCCCCAGACACTACTTGTTCTATTATGTAGTGATACAGTAACAGGCACAAAATGGATATAAAAAGGGAGGTAATAATGGGAAGAGGGAGGCAAAAAGTACTTTGGTAGTTTCTGAAGACTAGTAGTGATAGAAGAAAAATTGTTGCTTTATTTCTTCAGACCCTACTCTTTGAGCTAGGGGAGGTATGAGGCCAGGGTTGGGTGGAGAAGGATGTATGGAATATTTTCCTATCTTCTGTCAAGCTGTTCAGATTGCTTTAAGCACCAAATTTGAGCCACAACCAGCCCCACTTGGGTGGGGCATGAGGCATCATTTGCAGGATCCTTTAATGTCTGGGAGACCAAAGCTTAGATTCTCTTGAAGGAGAGACTTACTCATCCTTTTTTGGCTGTATTTAAGGTTAGAAATTTATTAATATCAGTAACAAAAGATCTCTCATGACCCCTTCACTTTCAATTCTAGGTTCAATCCTCTTCCAATATTGAAAGATTCATCTTAACTAGACGTGCTTCAACCTCATAGTGATTTGAAGGTCGCTGCGTTTGTTTTCTAGTTGATCTGTAACAGGATTTTCTGCATCTGCTTTGAGTTGACCTAAAATGTGTTTCATGCATTGAGGGGATTTTTTTTTTTAAAAATGCAAGTTTCAAATCCTGTTCTTGATAGGAAGGCTGAGATATTTTTCACAATTCTCACTTGAATAGATTTTCTCCCCTTTGGAACCATGTAGCTGCAAACAATAAAAAATGGCGAGTTCTTCCCTTTGAATCCAAGGTGACCACGTGCATTAAAATAGCCTTAAGATTATGGGCAAACTGTGGCTCCTCCAAGGCTTTCTAGCCTATTATTTAGGAAAATGCTCATGTCTTCCAACCCCCAAACCCAATAGGAATTCATTTATAATGAGACTGGGTAAGTCACCAAAGGTTGGTCAAACCCACTTCAACCTTAGTTGTAATGTCTAGCATTCATTTGCTTTCTGTGTAACACTGTTGTGCTTACATGCATTTTCTAATTTAAAACCCAGTACACCTCTTTGAGTTAGGTACTGTCATCATTCCCATTTTATTGATGAGGAGGAGGCAAACTTCTCATGACCACAGGTAGAATAGTAACCTGACAATAGACACAAGGTAATATGTGGGCATGGCTTGGCCTGGAAGAAAACAAACATAACTAGGAGCACAGTGATCACTCTATCCTTGTCACATAGAAAATACAAAAGTTGAAAACTAACATCATATACTTTTTTTCTAAATATTCCTGCTGCCTCTTTAAAACTGCTATGTCTGAACTTCCCTCACTAATTGAGACACAGTGAATTTCCTTTCCATTAGGATTACAACAGAATGTGAACTCTAAAAACCAAAGGTACCACAAAGCCAAAAGTGCAAATATGGCAAGAAGACTGGTGAAGTTAGCCCCTGAAGGAACAGAGCTGCCAAAGGAGTCAGAGCCACAGAAGACATCCAAGAATAACTTCAGGAAGAACTCTTTCCTAACCCATTTCCCTTACCGACTCTCCCCTCCACACCCCACTACCCTGACCCTCACTTCCCTGTCCCACACGCCTGGCCTTGCAGGGAAATAGATGTAAGCAACAAAGGCTACCTAGGCCCATTGCCTTTCAGAAGCAACACACCAGGATATGGGTCAGTTTTAGCAACTCACACTCTACTCATTTATAATCACAAAATATGACATATGGCAAGAGTTCTTCAGGCATCAGTATAAAAAGCACAGGTACTGAATAGTTACTTGGCCTGTAACAGCTTAAGGCTTCCTTCCAAAGACATTACTTGCTAGTTTAATTGCCGACAAAGGAGTAGAAACTCTTGTCTATAAACACTGCATTGAGTCATATGCCTCTTTAGTCACCAATCTAATATTTAACCATTCAGAATTCTAGGAACACCAAAGATCCTTTTACCTACTCAAGGATGGGACCTGTTACCTTCTTTAATTATAGTGATTACCTTCCTAAATACATTCTAATTCCCACAACCTTAATATTTTTGTGCCTTGTTCCTATCCCACCCCTGTTCAATAGTTTTTTGCTTCTCATATTTTTTACTGGGTTTGTTTCTCAGTATCCCTGATCAAAGCAACTGAAGCTGGAAAAAATGAGACCTTAAATCATTAACCTAAGTTGAGTGGCATTGGTGGTATAGTGGTGAGCATAGGTGCCCTCCTAAGTTGGGTGATTAAGATATTAAAAAATAAAAATCTGAGGCAACTAGTATGGTTAAGAAAGGATAGTGAGGTAGAACTTGTTACATCAAATTACAAAGTTTTCAAAACAGTACTTTATTTGACATTAAACAACAAACTCCCCAACTTGTCTCAGCTGTGACATATAGATGCTTTTAGATTGCTTTTTGGTGGTCACCCACGCTGAACAAGATTTTTCATTCTTTAAAACACCCAAGGCTCAGAGATTGTGCGTTTCACATCAGTTCACAATTCCAAGTGTGTCTTCCATTCATCGGAGCATTTTGGCATAGAGTCCCTTTGAAGCAGAAGGGTAGAGATGAAGCCATTCTCTTTAAAAGAATGTATTGTTCACCACTTCATTTATGCCACAAAAATCAGATGATAGCATGTTTTCGTATTCTTATTTATCAGTAGTGATAGTCTTGGGATGCCAGAAACTGTGAAAGGAAGGCTTTTAATTACTTTCTCCTTTCCATTTTCCAATAATGCACCCCCACCCCGACCTGAAGAGAGGGGAGTTACTGAATCGAGCTGATACCATGTATCAAATGCTAAATATTAATGTCAGATGTACCTGATGCCTAAATCAAAATGTACAAAGCAAAAACTAGAAACATCACTCTCAAATCCTCTTCAACTTTGCTCCCTCCAGCAGCTATCCTTTACCATTCATCTATTTCCTTATCAAATTACAGATGTCATTGTTGGAAGCCATGTAAACTAAAGTTTAGATGCTTTGAGTATGTATGAATTACAGTGAACAATAGTGTCCTCTTCCTTTGCAGTGAATTTTGACATTAGCTTTAAGACCACCTTATGATTTATTAACTATCACATTGATTTAATACATTCCTTAATTATCTAACCCAAGGCTTACCATTCAGCCAAAAATTCTTTCTCAAAAACTTATAGAAATGAGTGGAGACAAACAGCTTTGTCCTCATAACAGCAATGACCAGTTATTGAAATTGCATTAAACTAAAAACAGCAATCCCAAACTTAGAGCTGGAGGTAGTAATGCTTTTAAGACCAATCCAGTACAAAGGCAGGCTGCCCTTAGAACCAGGTTTGACCTTTTCTTTCACTCTTCCTCCTATCCCACCCTCTGTGAGTGATTTAAAAATAGAAAAGGCCAAAGCCCATTTGGGCCTAGATTTAGATTTTTTTGTTTTTTTTTCTCCAATTTTTGCCAATTAATTCCAGTTTTTATTATTCTTAAAACTTGAGCAAGGTAGAATTGTTAAGCCATTTTTCATTCACTGACATAAGTCCTTTCTTAAGCAGGTTTTTGATGGTGAGGAGATGCTCTCTAAGTTGTAAGTTGAGAAACTGTTGCAAAAAAAGAAATCATGTCTCCATCTCCAAACCTGCTATGTACTATCTGAAGATTGTTTTTTAAAGAGATTTATATAGGCAGTTTATATTTGTCAGAACATAAAAGGTAAAGAACTGAAAACAGACAAAACTGGTATGTTTCAAAACCAATTGCGGCTTCAGTACAAGTGGTTCCCCAAGGCTGGCACCAGTGAGGCTGAGATTTGGAAATCAGTTGTTTCTCATCCCTCCATCTGCCCACCAATGGTCACAGCCATTTTTCATGAGGGATAGGTTAGGAAAACGAAGTGCTTATTATAAGACGGGTTCCTGCAACTTAAGGAGCAAGCTCATTAGAAAACCCTGCTTATGGTAGTGGCCAGAGTGGGAGAAGAAACATAGAGTAGGAATTAAACCACACAATATTATTAAGGAACTAAGCTATGTCTCTAGCCAGAAAACAGGCCAAAAGGCAAATTTTAGAAGTTCTCTGGAAAGACATTCATTTTTTCATGTCTCTGGGGCCAACTGAGAACCTAGTTCAGGAGCTTATACACAACAGGCAGTCAAATATACTTGTAGAATGAATGAATAAATGAAAAACATGAATGAACAGTAATCTCTCCTCTTATATTAACTTGCTAGTTTCCAAGTCAAGTGAGTGTCTTCCAGCCAAAATCCTTGTTTTTTGTCTAGGAATTAATGCAATGTCTTAAAATACACACTTCTGTTTATAATGAAGAGTTTCACTCCATTTCTTGTTTTTTTTTAAAATTATATTTCTAAGATAGACTAACTGCATTTGTACCAGATCTATTTCATTTAGCATCACCTTCTTCAACATTTATATGAATGAATACATAAAAAGCTTTCTTATTTCTACTCTATCAAACATGCCAAAGAGGTGATCAATTTAATCATTTCATCTCAGAGTCTTAGTATCACAGCTGCTCAATGAAGTTTTTACAACTAATGAAAGAACTGTGGTCTCTTATTAAATTTGTTGTTGTGTTTCCTCCATAAGCTAGTGAGATTAAAGTATATTTTGATCTAGGTCTTTGAAATCTCTTCATTCTCCTCAGCACTTAAGAACAGTACTTCATTAAAGTGAATGATTTTTTTTGTAAAATATGGAACATCTAGGAAGATTTTTGTTGTTGTTGTTAAGTGGCTTCCTGACTTTATGCCAGGCCAATGAGCAAATACTTTTAAAACTAGTTGTTTCATCTTAATTTTCTTCATAAACCATTTAATTATAATAAAAGCAGAATGTTAAATTAAAGAATTAAGGACAAAGGCTGAGTCCTTTTATCAGCCTTCTGGCTTCAATTTTGATAATGAGCAAGTGACAGTGGGACTTTCTAAAGCTAGGAAAAATGTCACTTTATATTGGAAGAACTGAATCTTTTTTTTCCTATTTTTTCAATCTCCAAGGTAAGTCAACAGGTTTTCTGGACCAGACCTAACAACTAATTCATCCAGAGAACAGGCACTCAAATATTTACTCAAAAATCAATGATGATTTTGGACCTTCAGCTATGATCTGTGATCTATGTCCTTTAGACTAGGCCCATTTCTCTGTCTGAGCATACTCAGGACTGAGAATGTTGTATTCCACATAAAGGATGCTCTGTTTATCAAATTAATATAAAAGTCAACCTGAGCTACTTATTTTTACTCCTTTAATGTCTCTAAGCCAGGCCAGGGTGGATCTCATTCACCTCCATCTTTAGCATTCAGCGTTTAAGAGACTGATGGAGAACCACAACACCTTGCTTTAAAAAAAAAAAATCCCATTTCTTTGGTCAGGCCAGGGAGTAAGCAGCCTTCTGGTCTGGATTTTATCTTCCCACTTAGCTCAGCATTCAGCATGCTGCCTTGCACAATTCCACTTTCTCCATGTTTTCATCATCAAATAAGCTTGGCAGTGGTTAAGTAACTTTTAGTCTGGATTCCCACACCTATTACCTCATTTCCTCCTGTGAGCATCTCATAAGGATAGTCATTTTTATAGCCTAGGGTATGCACAGTTCTGGGCCTCTAAGAAAGTAATCAGTAATCATTCATTAAGCCAACAGTTAATTCCTTATGTCTGTATAGAACAGTAGGTTTTGTAAATTCAGACACAGATCTTTGTTGCAGGTTCAATAATAATGACAATGAATTTTTGCATCCCCATTTGCTATCTCTGGGGATAAGAGAGAGTAAGTAATCAAAGTTCATTTGGCAGCTATGGCTTATATATGTATGCCAGTTTAAGACTTAAATTGATTTTATATATTACTTTTTGCTACCCAGAACACAATAAAGATGGATTATCTTCATATTCCTGATGCCGATCAAGGAAATTGGCACATAATAGATGATTATTAACCAGTCTTCCATTCATTGGACATTTAATCCTTTACATGTCATATTCAAAGTGTTCAATAGTTAACAATTTTTCTTCAAATTTTTTTCTGATTTTTTTCATAGTATAATTAACTGTGATACAATTTTGTAAGCCTAGTACTAGGCACACCAAATAAGAAAATCAATAGGTACATTTATATGGTGTTTTAAAATTCACATAATGCTAACATATGCATTGCCTTATTCTCAGCTATAGGCATAATAAAATGATAAATCTGTGTATCTCTTTAGTGCCTCTAACAGTGAGTTCACATAGTAGGCAACTAATATTAATAATTCATTCATTTAACAGGTATTTAAACCTCCAGTTTGTATAACTATTTATACTGCCTTTCTCATAGTGGGTCAAACACACAGTGAGAATTTTGTAGAGACAATGTCTATCTCACATAAGTTTTATTCACACAGAAAACATCTAATGTCTTAAATTTATATAGCACTTTGCAGTTTAAAAAGCTCAATCTCAATCATTATATTTTCCTTGGGAAAATTTATTACTTGGGAAATACATTCATTGCTTGGGGAAATATACTGGTAATAATTAAATTTGGCATCACCAGTAAATTTTTGATCGATTAAAATAAGCAATATCTAATTCCTTACATCTGAATAGTATAAGACATAAACCTCCCTCATTACTAGAGAGCATTATCCTGGATTTCACAGTACCTGAAAAACAATAGCTGGCACATATAAGGCAATTAATATTTATTAATTCATTCAGAAACATATAGCCCATTGGTATTTATAAAGTGCTTTAGTTTACAAAGCACTTTAATATGTACTTCCTATCTAAATTTTTAAATTCTATAATGAGAACTTTTTTTCCTTTGACATCTGCAGTGCCTAGTATGGTATCTGGCACATTATATGTGATCACATTAGCTTAATCCCTTGTGTTTGCTGTATATTTTATAGTTTAAAAGTAGTTTTTATGTTTCCTTTTCTGCTACATGAAATACTCTATTTTTACTCAAAATCACCATAGCCACAGAAACATTATAGCCACAAACACATGAATTATTTGTTTATCAAACACTTAATTCCTAATACCTTTATAGCATTACATGCTTTTGACAAAGCACTTTATTCATGCTTCTTTTATGCTTTTGCATCCACAGTGCCTAGCAGAGTAGAATGCATATACTATGTAATCAATATTCATTCATCAACCCTAAAACTTGTAAGTCATTAAGTGCTTTATACTTTACAAAGCACATTCATGTATTTTTCTTCAGTTCACCTGGACAGGGTCATAAATAATCACTGAATCTTTAATGCCTAATACAAGGACGAGCATACAGAAGGAAATTAATATTGTTCAGCACACAGTCCCTGGCAATTACATTATGGCATTACTGTGGTCCATAGACCAAATTCAGTTGGTTCATGAGCTAAGAATAGTTTTTCTTTTTTGAAGCATTGTTAAAAGAGGCAACAGAGACCATATGGCCTGCAAAGCCTAAAATATTTACCATCTGACCCTTTACAGAAAGGGTGTGACACTGATTGACATAGTGGTTTACAACTGACAGTGAATTTTTAAATATTAGCTGCACATGGATGCCAATACACTATTAATGAGAATGCCTTGCTTTTTTGTTTTATAGTACTTTCATATAGATTCTCAATCATTTAAATTATCTTCCATTATGATAAGGGAAAAGAAATCAAGGAAAGGATTAAACCTACTGAATAATCCCAAGTTTTCTCACCTTTAAGCCTAGACGTGGGTATTAAACCCAGGGGCAGGACTGGTGCAGTTTATCAAATTATTAGGCCACTACTATGAGCAGGGAGTTCAGACTATCTCCTCAGAGCTCACTCTGTCCCAGGCCTAATCATCTTTTTTCATAACCATCACTAGGAATCCCAAACCTCAGGAATCCTGCTCACCCAAGCTCAAAGAAGTAAGGTGTTGCTGGCTGGTGCTTCTCAGCAGGATGGCACATCTGCTTATTTCTTGTCTAATTCTTCTCATTGGCCTGGAGCATCTCTTCACATTTTCTCTAGATAGCCTGGCACTTCCCCCACCCCAACAGCCTGATGCTTTCCTCTTCTCATCAGCCTAGAGCTTCTGAGGAAAATGGAGGATTGAAATACAATGTAACCAACCTATGTGTGTCTCTTTCAATTGGAGCGGAGGTGAAGAGAAATGAAAATTTAAAAAACACCAAAAACTGAATAAATGGCAGAAAAGTGTAATAAAACTGGCTTAAGACTGGCCAGGCATAATATTCCAAATCTAAAGATATGTTTTTGGAAATAGACATCTCAAAGAAAGTGGGTTTAAATGGAGATATGAGAACAAGAAAGGGAGAACTAAAAAATATCCAAGAGTAGAGTAGAACTGGGGTTTAAGGTTCTCATCTTGGAATTTCCTTTGGTCTTGGGGCTTCTATCCTTCCTGGATGCTGGGTCATGGGCCTCCAGCTTCCCACCTACTTTAGTCTTGAGATATCTATCTCTCTCAGGCCTTCTGTCCATACAGACAGGCTTGAGTCCTGGATCCTTATGTGAGCCTGGGGCCTTCCATCCGTTGCGTCATAGGGCTGCAAGCTAAGGCTTTTTAATCCCGTCCTGGGTCTTTGGCCTTCTGTCTCACTCGAGATTTGAGTCTTCCTTACAACTCCAGTCAAAACCCTTGGGCTTTCTTTTGGTCTTGGATCATCTCATGAGGCAGTGTGGCATGAAGAACAGCTCTGCCATGCTTATTTTGATGGCTGACACTCTGCACCTATTGGGAAGGGGTCAGGAAGCCCCCTTCTTTACAAACACACACACAAGAGCACAGACACAAATGCACAAAAATTATGCAAGGAGAGAGGACTGAATGAAATCAAAGACGGGGAGACACAGACTCAAGAAGAGGTTGAAACACTCAGAGGTGAGTAGAAAGGGAAAAGCAGAGAAGAAACAAGAGAACAAAGAGATTAATGCTGAAATGGAAAATCACAAAGAGCAAAGAAACACTGGGGCACACAGAGCAGGAAAAAAAAGAAAGAAAATGGCCCAAGAGAGGCAGTAAGAATATGTAGAAAAGAGAAAGGTGAGATAAGGAGTAGAAACAGCCAAAGGGTGGCCAGTATTAGAAAAGGTGAAATGTGAAACCAACAAGAAGGGGAGGGGGTGACGAACAATTACAGTTCACAGAGAGAAAAAGAAGAGAAAAAAGCATAACAAGAAATAAGAAAAAGGCACACGGCACATGACTCAAGAGACACAAAGGGAAGAACAAAAGAAGGGCCAGATCCAGGAAAGCAAGGAGAATCAGTAACAAAATGAAAACTAGAAGTAGAGAGAGACATCTAAGACAAGACACAGACCACTTAAGAACAAAAAAGAAAATAAGAAAAAGATACACAGAGAAGCAACCAGCGAGAGAATGATGGAAATGGGTAAGACACACTTTAGTTAGACAAGAAAGACCAAAGACATTCAAGCAAGAAATAGACAAGCAGAGAAATACACACTTATGAGTTTAAAAGATAAGCAAAGGCAGACATTCAGTGGAAGAGGGTGAGAAATAAAAGAGACATAACACAATGAGGAGCACAATAGGCATGAGAAGGAGCACAATAGGCATGAGAAGCAGCACAAAGAGAAGACAACAAAAGAAAACAAAAAAGTACATTAATAATTATAATAATTTATTAGTAGTACCAACACTATTTATATGACTACTACTAGTAATAATAATAGCAACAATAGTCACCACCAACACACACACTCTTCTACTTACAAACTTTTAACTTAGGAATTTCTTACATAGAACTAGAACACACCAACTCTGTGCCACCAGATGATATTAGTGGGCACTTATATTGTGTCACATGAACCTACGAAGCTTCTTAGGCTACCTTTAACCTAGCATGTGCCAGGTAATGTACTAAGCTCTGTACATACATGATTTCATTTAATCTTCACAGACAAGTCTAGTCATAGACTGTTCACCTGGTGAGTAGCAGAGGATTTAAACACAGAATGTGTGCCTCTTAACATTCTGCTACAACTGTTTCCTAGGATTTTTAGAAGAGCCAAACAAGGTGCCACAGAAGAGTGAATATTATAATAAAGGACACTTAGAGAGCACCGAGTCAATCCCCTCATTATCTATCTTCACTATTCCCCATCCCTTTAGAAAACTAACTTGATTTTCACACCCTTCACAATTATAATGGCAGCTTCCAGGACTGGGTTTTCTTTCTTCTTTTTTTAAATGTATATTTTTAATTGAAGTATAGTGAATTGTATACTTCGTTGTAATGTTGTGTTAGTTTCTGGTGCACAGCATAGTGATTCAGTTATACTATATATATATATATCCTTTATCATGTTCTTTTTCATTGTAGGCTATTACCAACAACGTTTTAACACTAAAACTTAACTGTAGATACTCTCACAAGAGGAAGTAAGAAAGGGCCACCCTTTCAGCAAAAACCAAAAAACTTTTTTTGGTTTAAGTTTCTATATGTTTAGGCCTCTAAGGGTGGCCAAAGATCTATGCAGTGAAGATAAGGAACAGACAAGGTGGGAATTACTTTGTGATAAATTGGTATGCAGATTGTATTATCTTTGAGTTGCTTCAGGGCACCCAGTTGATAATATAGGTTACTGGTCATCCTCCCATCTCACATTCTGCTCCCTTTCCACATTAGGTCACCATACACCATCCCACACAAACCTTCAACAAACAGCTATTAGCTCTAAAGTGATCCTCACAGGATTACACCACCAACAACTTACTTCATTCTGCTATTCTAAAATGCTAGAGTGCCAGGCATGTTGATCTCCTTTGGTGTGTTCAAGTTTCTTGCTCTCTGCACTGCTTCTGGGAAGGATACTGACTTGGCAGACATGAAGGGACTAATCAGGAGCTACAAAAAACAATAATGAAACTGTGTAAACATAAAGTATTAACTGGGTACTGTGATAGAGTTATGGGAAGAGTCAAATTAAAGAGCTATCTCTACAGAGCTTAGAAAAGTATAAAGTTGAAACTTTTAGGTCCTTAGAAATAAAACTAATACAACTGCTCCATTCAAAAGAATAGGAAATTGTGGCATAAATAGGAAAATGTCTTGCCTAACAACACTCGGTGAGCCACTGGAAATACCACCATTAATCACAGCCTTATTCCTTTAGCTGGATACTAATCTGTACAAAGCTGGTACAATCAGGACTTACTACACTGAATGGTTACCTCTATCTCCCAAAGTGCATCCCCTTAATAAGCCTCTCTCATCACTGACCTAGAGTACGCAGGGTGCTGTTTCTTTAGATTGAGCCTGATGATAACTCTGTGCCATCTCCACTCAGGTTCCCATTCGTAGTTGGAAGGCTTCTGTCAATTAGTAAGCACAGCATAAAAAAATACAGCTCTGTTTTATCTTCTCAAACAGGTTGTTTTTTGTTTTGTCCCACAGCTATCCCAAGGCATTTGAAGTATGTAAATAATTGGTGAAGTTCTCCAACAGGGCCTCAAGGGAGATGTTGAGGTTCAGAGGGTCCAGAATGATGACCTGTCCATGATCAATGTCACAGATGTGGCAGTTTTGTTGGTGTTCTCCTAAAAGAAAGAAAATTTTAGCTGTAAGCCTCTATCACATACTACAGTCCCACCCTAAACATTCTAACTCACGCAGCCTGCTCTTCACATCATTGTTTTCACCTATCATCTTAACACCAGTTGCTTTCCAGGTTAATTAGGAAGCAGTTTTTACCAAAGCAGACATTGTTGACAATAATAAAAAACAATCTAAATGGAAAACTAAGTGCAATATATACTGAAAAACAAGATCAAAATTAAAGACTACTATGCTTTTACGGACAGCCTACCCACCTCTGATGTGTGGTGTTTGTCTTGACGCTTCAATCTTCCTATCTGGGCCCAGATAAGAATCTTGGTAGAGCCTCCTGGCCTAGGGTTGTTGCCCAGTGGTAGTGAGCTTTTCCCCTGGAGGATCCTCATGCCCCATCTCCACCCAGGGAATCGTCAAAGGGAATGGGTCACTAACACTGTAAAGCAACAAGCCTATTCTTCTGAGGAAGATCTGGAGAAGAGATAAAAGAAAAATAAATTACTGAAATGCAGTATATTGTGAAAGTCTGTCTCAATGAGCAACTAGTGATTAAATTAAACTATGTCTCTCCTTTTTTGGGGGATGGATTGAGGAGTGGAGATTTAGAAACATACAGAGCTCTGAATTCTAGCTACCAGCTTAGCAACATGCAGATCATTCTATTCATTCCAACTCCATTCCTTGGACTTCCCTTCATCCCCAAGAGCAGACTGGAGCTGAATAATTACCAAAGTTCCCATACTGTGTTTCTTCTCCAGTCTCCACTGATGAATAACCCTCTAGAGTGTGAATTTTTAATATCCTGGTGTTCTCATAAAATATAGTGGGGGTCAAGATATTAAAGGGTTGAAAATAATAAAAGGAGAAGCTAAAGCTTTCTCAACCAAGAGAGCCATCAAGCCACTTTAGAAAAGCTCCAATGTGGTCTGACCATATAAGTTCTGTAAAAATTCTTCACATTGCCTCAGGCTTCTTTTTCTTATAAACCACTGTTTTAAAAATTGAGCAATCTACCCCAACCAAAGTGCCTCTCTCTCACATAGTTTTGCAGCATTCCCCTCTTTTAATTTGTATATAAAGTAGTAAGATGCTGGAGCATTGCCAAGTTAAACAGAATTGTTTTTTACTCAACCTACATGGTATATTTCTTGAACAGCTTACATAAACAGGTTGCCACCAGAGTGCCAGAATATTCAGAAAAATCACGAATGGCTTACAAGCATGTAAAACCCCAATTATTACAACAGCTAAGCAAATCAGTGTGAAAGGAAAAACAAGGTACAGAAGGCGAGGGATCCAGTAAATAGTTTACACAGGCCCTTGGGTCTCTATTATTCTACCCTTTGGCAATTTCATGGGGAAAAAACCCTTCAACTTCTTAAAACAAGGCAATAACAGTATCCATGGAATCAGTCCGGCCAAAACAGGGCTGTGACACAGATCTTTGGTAGTACTCATTAAGAAATCTTCTGCACTTACTAACAATCTGCCTGAGGAAGGTGGAAATAATTTCAAGGCCCACTAATCAGAAGGCATAGGTTCGCATGCTCTCTCTCCTTAGTAGCTATGAGATGTAAAAGGAAATAATTTGTTGATTTGAATCTCTCATTCTTCATTTATGAATGAGGATCAAGTATGCATACCCTTAACAGACCTCACTGGAGCCAAGCTCTGAGGAACAATTAAAATAGGTCAAATTCATTCTGGAAAGTTAAAGTGTATATCTATATGCCCCCCCCAAAAACTCTGTAGGAACTGATGAAAACTAGCTCACATTCTGTTTTAAAAAGAAGAGCTATAGGAAGTTAAAGACCTTAAACCCCAAAACAGAATTCACACAACAATGAGCTCCCTAAACTACCTTTTTCTCCAGGTAGTGTGCAAGCCATCCTCTTAAGATTGTTTGGAGCTTATCCAGATTCTCAAAAGGAAAGACCTGCTGAAAAGTGGAGCTTCTTAGAGCTGCTTGCAGTCCTCAGGTCTCACATGCTTGGAATGTCCTTGAGAAGAAAGACAGGGCTCAGTAACATACCAAAACTGTTGAGAAAACCTCAACAACAAGAAAAAAACTAAGAAGCGTTCACCTGAAGCATTAGATATAGATGTCTCCCATCTCTCCTCTCTAGCCTGTTGTCTCCCTAAGGTCCTGTAATGCTAAGCACTGGCAGTATCACAGAAGGACTAGGCAAGTATAGAAAAAGAACTAAATGAAAATATGGGTCAAACCGATAACCACCATAGGGCTGACTAAATTTGTGGCCTAAAGATCATCTTCTTGCTGAAAATACTTCAAGAGGCAAGGTAGCAGAGCAATCAGTACTACTGGCTGGAAGTGTAATTGCCTTGAGCAGTTTTAATAATTGGCTAACTGCCCTTACTATACACTGAAGCAAATCTAAGCCAGGTTTGTAATCTTGTAAGCACTTTGTAGGGTATGGTATGGTGTGGAAAGAGCCAGGTAGGGCTTCCAGAGTCCTGATCAAGAACTGCCATATTTTAAGGACCTTTATGGCAATATCAAACAAATTCTAGTATGTGAAAGATCACTTACTCCACTCTATTCTTTAGCTAAGATGTCCAGTAAAGCCAAACTCGTGTTCTATGATGTTCTCAATATGAGAACAAGCTTCAAAGTCTTTCAGCAACACCCTTCCCCATCCTTATTTAACCTAAGATTAGATACTTCATCCCTAAATATAGACTTCCAGCTGAACATGGCAGTTCATACGTATTTATACATATTTACTCTGCTCCTTCCTGAAACCCCATTAATGATGGCAAATGGATACTTCATATGCAATCAAATTCACCCAGAGAATTTTTAAATTGATGAATCTAAGCGCAAATTCATTTATACACTGCCTAGTTAAGGTACCTAACAGGAAACAACTATTTCAGTCTCCTCAGATCTTCTGAGTCACTCTGAGCCATACTTACTGAGCATGGCTCTTTAGCATGAAAGCCCCCTGGTTTGTTAAATTCAGCAGTTCAGCTCAGTTTCATACAACTACTTGAGATTCGATTTGATTTGGATTTTGAAGGACACCAGTATTAAGTGCTATGTGTCTGTAGCCAAAAACATGGGCGTGGGAAAATAAAGTTTTCTTCCAATCCAGTCTTTAACACTTGAAGCAGAGGACGGCATTAGCTCTGTTTAGTCATACACATTGGTACTCTTTGCTGTCTAAGCTTATAATGTTTGGGGAAACAGTTATTTCAGTTGAGATATCGGTTTCCTTCTCTTTAAGCTGGTAAAAAGTTTTGCAGGATGTTTTCACATATAAGAATATTTTAGCAGCCACCATAGATCAACTGTTAATTCTTTACTTCAAGTCACAAACTCCCATCCAGGTGTACATCTAATGATCAGGGCCCAGATACCCTGAAAAGGAATTATTAATGCTTAATCATAGCAGCCATGGGTCTTAAGATCTTTTGTAATTTAGAGAAATGGTTAGAGAAATGTGTAGATAAGTTATAGAAATATAGTACAAAAGCTCATGGGGGATATGGAAAAAGGTGCACAAAACCCAGGGCCAGAAAACTCCCTCCAATCCTAGATATTAAAATTCTATAATGAGAAAACTCAGAAAAGAAATCACAATAATCATTTAGAGAAATGCCAAAAAAAATTTTAAGTGCTTTCTTTGACACTTTGAAAATAACAAAATATCATTTTCAGGGGTTGATTTATTCAGTTCTAGTCCCTGTCAGTTCATCAGCAGTCCCTAGACACTAAAATTGAGATGGATGGTAATTTGATCCAAGGGCAGAGCCAGGACCAAAGGCTAAGTGTTCTTATTTCCAGTTCAGAAATTTTTAAATAATTTTGCCAGCATCTCACTCCTTCTGCTCCCAAACCCATGAAAAAGAATAGTGATTCATTCACTCCATCTAAGAAAACTAGTGCTTCATTAAAATACATTTGCAAAAAACAAGGAATACTACAGGAGTGCTTGTAAACCCTCAGCTTACATAGCCCCTGAGCTGACTGATCAAAGTGCTCCCTAGGCACACCCTGCATTTTCCCTTTGCCATCACTTTGCTTAGTAAGAGCATTTTCCCCCCACTCTTCTTCCTCTTTGCCCCACAGAACTTCTCAAAAATTTTATCATCAAATTGCCCAGCACCATAATGATCTGTTCAATTCTACATCCTCCATAAGATAGCAAATTCCTTGACAGGAACCAAGTGTTTTATTATTTACTCCAGTGCCTGGTCCAATAAATATTTGTTGAACTAACACAAGGATTATCTCAGTTTTGAAGATGCTCACATTCCCAGAGCATTCTTTTTGCAACTGCTAGAGATTTTATTTCAAGCAATGAACTGAAATACAATTCCAAGATTCACCTTTGTATGCTGTCCAGTGCAGGCTTCAATCCACCTAAAACTGATCCATCTTTCCTCTTGAGTGGGGGTACAGAACCAGCTCAAAATTCATCCCTTTAAAACAAATTCCAATAGTTATAGTTGTACATTAATATTGAATGATAATTTGATTGGTAGCAATAAAAGATTTCATAAGCATAGACCAGTGTTTCTCAAATTGGGGTGATAAGAACCCTGGGGGTTTGTGGATATATTCTCATGGATTCCCCAAGTTCTACTATATAAGATACCACATATCTTTGACAAAGATAGCTTGAAATTGGAAAACATGTTTACATTTCAAATAACTTCCTTAAGTCAGCATTCCTCAAAGCACATATTCCTTAGGATCTCAAAAAGTTTTGTTTCTTTAAAAGGTGTTGCATCCTGACAAATTACTTCAGTTTGAGAAACAATGGCATTGACCACGTTTCCAAGAAGGCTCAGGACCATTCATATATTACCCTCAGTCAGTCAGACAAATAATGTCTTCAGGCATTGTGGCGGGGTTGGGGTGGGGGGGTAACTGTGAGGAAATATGGATATGAATTAAAATGGTCAGTAAGAGAAGCCCAGCTCATTAATATGATTCTTCTTGCCCCTGCTAGGATACATGGTTATGCAACAAAAAAAGTTTCAAATTTGATACTAATATTGTTTCAGCTGGACCTTTGTGTTCTTTTTACAACTAGGAGGCTAAGCTTTTTAGCTTACCAAAATATCTGTTGAAAAAGGTGAAGGAGAAGAGGTATATCAACTTCATCATAAAGTAGGCAAGGTCACAGTTTTCTTATAAAACATACTTCTCCTTTGCCCTATTGCCCAATAGTTTCCACAAATATTTCAAACTAAAAAGGCATTGCTATGCTATTCTGTACTTGGGAAGAGACAGGATAAAAGGGGTACAAAGATCTAACCTATCAGATTTATACCCCTAATCTTTGAAGCTTGAAAAGCTCAAGCTTAAGAGAATTAACAATCAACAATTTGCCAGTCTTGGCATATAGTCAAGCACAATGGCTAAGCCTTATCTCTAATTGTTTTCCATGCCTCCATAGAGGTAAAAACCAAATGACATTAAAATAAACCAACTGTACTACACAGATGGCTGCAGTATTAATCATATCTTGGACCAAAGACAAAAACCCACTTCCTTTAGGTTTACCCTATCATCTTCAAACCCTAGTGAGCTACCTTTTTAAAATTTTATAATTCACACAGGACAGCACTTGATTATCATTTCCTAAAGTTATTTCAAGTATGGTTATATTAGCTTCTAAACAATACAATCATCTTGGGGATGAAATTATATAAAACTGTATCATTTCTAGCCTTCACTTCAGCGTAACCTAGCATAGGGCCAGGTACACAATATTAACTCTATAATTTTGTTGATAAACTCATATGGTGGTATATAAATTGCAGATGAGGTAGAAACAGGGAAGACTTATAGGACCCTCTGACTTTTCTATGGGTAGTATCTAAGAGAAAGAAAATAGAACAGGAAAAGATTACTTAATAGCTACAAAGTAGTACTTACAGTATTCTAAAGAGCCAGAGACTCTTCTTACAGCGGTCCAAGGAGCTAGTACTGCACCCTGAGCTGGGACGATCTTTTGACATCCTTCTCAGAGAAGAGTATCCTTTTTCAGTGGTTACAAAGGACTGCTGTAGTGATAACTAGTTATTTGCTTCAGCAGTTCCACATTAAATACTTCTCTGCCACCAAACACCCTGTACACTAGAGGCTGGGATATTATTCATTTTTACCAGACAACTATCCCACTGTTGAAATTTATATCCAAAAGAATGATTAGATCATGGGTTATTTTTCTTTTAATATAAAACGGCGAAACCGATCCCATCATTTCTAACTCTTCACTTTGGTGTGGTGCTTTAGGCTACTTTAAATTAGCAGAATTAAACAGGGTGAGTTTTATGTAATAGATTACTCAATTAAGGTGATCTATGGTTTTCAAAAGCACCTCAGCTTATGTTCTGTCATTTTATCCTTTTATAGCAATCTTCTTGCAATAAAGGAGGGGCTGGTTGGTGCTCCAGTTGGAAGAAACTTAAGATTAGGAAGTTTAGGTAGTTTTTCTGAAAGTGAATAGTGGTAAAGCCCAAACAAGGAATGGTTTGAAAATGGTTGTAGAGCCCAAAGATACAGATCTTAAGAATTCCATTCTAGAACTCCTTTGGTAATAATAAAATATCAAACTCACAGTGGTCTATCCACAGACCCACCACCCTTAGTAAAATGAGAGACACTGATCATCAGGTACACGGTATAAATGGGGTTTTAGACTTCAAAAATTCAATGACCAGTTTATTAATTCCACCTTGCAATCCCAATGTCTTTCTTAAAAAATAAATTAACAGCAACTTTTTAGTTGTATTCTGGCAATTGGCACTGTATAACAGCAATATACAAGAGAGGAGCAATTCTTAGCCAGGCAATCTGCTCTGGAAGGAAGAATGCAGAGACAGCACTAACCTTCCTTCCTAGGGAGACAATTTTCAATTGATACTTTATGTAATGAAAATCCAAAATAAAGGGTAGGAGTCCAGTTCCCTTAGGTCTGACTTGCCTTGAACATTTTGCCTAGTGAAGCAGTAACAGAGAGGGGGGCAAGAATGGTTCTTGTCCCCAGAATGTGACAATAATTGGAACTGGGATCATCAACAAATGCAGGAAAAGGAGTGAAGGCCCAGCTACCTAGTTCAGGCCTACTTTTGATAGTCAATGCTGCACAAATACAATATCAAAGTGGTAGGGAGATCTTGGGCTGATGGGCTGAAAAATGGGACAATCAATATTGTGTTAATTAATAACACAGAAGGGGCTTTGGGTGGTCAGCACTTCTCAGAAGAAATGCAAAGAAGGAAGTGGAAGTGTCCGTGTCTGATGGGTGGGACCAAGGAAAGTGCAACTGAGGCATCACAGTAATTCAAAGTGGGCAAAACAATGACATCTGGGATTGTTATCATTTTAAGTCCAAGACAAAAGAGGCTTGCCCAGTCAATATTTCCCAGCAACAACGCAAAAGGGGCAGGGCAGGGGTTGGCGGCTGGGGTGGGAGGGGCAAGGGAGCGCAATCTTATCTGGATACATGGACACCTGAAATTGTGAGCATTAATAGTCCCTAAGAAGGGTCCAAGGGCAAGCAACGGGTGTGGAGAGGGAAGATATGGGTAAGACCATTTGATACATTGGAGCCAATGCAAAACGAGTGGGACTATGGGTCACTGTTTGGTGGACAAGTTCATTGCATACTGCAGTGTTTATACTTTATTCTGCCATGGGAAATTGGGGCTGGGAGTGCTTGTCTAACAAAGCCAGGGAGGAAAAACCCATTGCTAATTGCCATTGTGCCCATTAACAGTCCCAGTAGAAGCTTTCTGTGGTCAGCAACCCCTGCAATAATGCAAAGAGGGTGCAAGGGGATGGTGTGTTACTCTAATAGAAGGGGGAATAGATAATTGCAAACATTCATATTAATAGTTAAAAAAAGGGCCTTAGTACCCTTGAAGTATGCGAGGAGGGTACAGGAGTCCTATCTAATGGTCAGTACTTTTGATATGTTATTGATGCATATTAATTGTCCAAAAGCTGAGGTTATAATAATTAGCTGAGAGGTATGACCATAGTCTACTGATGGAGAACAATTTCAATTATGTATATTAAAAGTCCACTAGAAGGGACTTTGGGGGGAAACAGTATCCTCTGCAGTAGTGCAAGGGAGGTACAAAAGTCCTGCAAGTAATAGGGTTGTGGAAAACTGCAATTCTGCATATAACTGCCCAAATGTAAAGATCTTAGCAGGGGACACTATGTACTGGAAGGCACAGGAAGTATGTCTGGGCAGGGGTCCTTGTCTAGTGTACAAGAACCTGGACAAATGAAATTATGCACATTATCAGGACAAGAAAAGGGGATTTAGGGGCCAGCAACCCTGGTATACTGCAAATGGAGGGCAATAGGGTTAGATGAACTAAGCTGCAATTATGTATATTAATGTCCAAGGGACATGATGTGGTCAATTAAAATCATGTACCCTGTACAAATGTAAGGATCTTGAAGTAGTAGGCACTCCTTGCTAAAAAGCAAAGAGAATGGGGAGAGGATGGTCCTCATCTAGTGTACAGGAACATGTACAAATGCAGTTATGCACAACAGCAAGCCATGAAAAGAGGCCTTAGTGATCAGTACCCCTGCTGTACTACAGAAGGGGTCTGAGAGGGTAGGATCTTATTCATACAGGATGAGCCATGTGCAATCATACACATTAATGTGCAAGGTGCCTGGCTGTGGTCAATTACAGTTGTGCACCTTGACTGTCCAAATGTAAGTCTTGTGGAGTGGGCCCTTCCTGCTGCAACAGAAAGGGAATGAGGAGTGGAGGTGGACTTGTATAGTGCACCGGAACCCAGACAAATACAATCACATATATTAATGGGATAAGAAATGGGACCTTAGGGGTCAGAATCCTTGTGGTACTTCAAAGGGAGTATGTAGGAGAAGGATCCTAATATAATTTTCATTACATATATTAACTGTTTGTGACTGAAGCCTTAAGTGGACAGTACTCCATGCAGTAAAGCAGAGTGTGAAAAGAGCCAGGGACACAAGTTAGCTCAAGGGGCAATGGACAATTGCAATTACACATATTCACAGCCCCACAGCTTTAAGGTGGTCAGTAACCTGTTTTATGAATAGAATGGGGAGGGTCCTTACCTGGTGTATAAGTATGGGAATAAATAAGTATGTCCAAGAAAGTGAATCTTGACTGGTCACAAGCCCCTGCAGTAATGCAAATGGTGTAAGGAAATGGGATCCTAGTCTAACATAATGGAGCATAGATTACTGTAATTGTGCACATTTAAACTGTACAAGAGAAGCAGCCATAGTTGGTCAACACCCCTATGCAAGGGAGGTGAGATGGGATCCTTGCCATAATTCTGCACATTAGCTGTCCAAAAGACTTTATGTAGTCAGTAATCCCTGCTATAATACTAAGAACTCAAGATATTAGCTTATCACAAGGGCACATGCACATTAAGAGTCCCAAGAGAAGGACACAGCATCACTAAAATCCCCTGATGTAAGATAAGAAGGGAGGGATGTTAATTTAAAGAGAGGGACAATGAACACTGGAATTTTGCGTGTAAATACTCCCAGAAAAAGTAACTGAGGTAATTAATATATTTTCTTGTAAAACAAAGAGAGTACAGGGACTTAAGCAAAAGAGTCATTTGTGGTCAATTACTATAGTTCACCCTAGTATAAGTCTTGAATAAAGGGTATCCATAGCTGAATACGAGGAAAGTGAGTGGGGTCTTTATATACTGCAGAGGAATAGGGACAAATGTAGTTGTGCATTAACAGTGCAAAAGAAGGGGCCTTGGCATTCGGGACCCTCTGCTGTAATGTTAACAGGGTACAAGAGGATGGGATGCACCACAACAGTCCCAAGTACCCTCTGTGGTAATGCAAAGGGAGTAAAAGGGATTGGAAACTAGACTAACAGAAGGGACCATAGCTGCAGGTAAAGCACCTTAAGACTCTCCAAAACCCTCCCATGTAATAGCAAGGGAGTAGGAGGGAATGGAATCGTAGACCAACAGAAGGGAACACAGGTGCAATTACCACTTTGACAATACCAAATGACCTCCCAGGTAATGTCGAGAGAGTCATGGGATCCTAAACTAACAAAAGGAACCACATTTGCATTTAAGCAAATGCACAGTTCCAAGTACCCTCTGTAGTAATGCAAACAAAGCTGGAGGGCATGAAGCCCAGACAAAGAGAATGGACCACAGCTGCAATTAGATACTTTTAACAGTCCCAAATACCCTCTGCTGTAATGCAAAGGGAGTTGGAGGGCATGGGAAATGAAACTAACAGAAGGGGCCATAGCTGCACGTAAGAACTTCACAATCCCAAATACACTCCCAGGTTATGTAAAGGGAGTTAGAGGGCATGGGATCCTAGATTAACAAAGGGGACCACAGCTGCATTTAAACACCTTTCTGTCCCAAATACCAATAATACAAAAGCGTAGAAAGGGATGAGATCCTAGAATTACAGAAGGACCACAGTTAAAAATGAACACGATAACAGTCCCAAATATACTCCCAGGTAAAGGGAGTTGGAGTACTTGGGAAAGTAGACTTATCAGAAGGGACTATAGGTGCCATTAACAACTTTAAAAGTCTCAAATACCTCTGCAGTCATGCAAAGTGAGACAGTCAGGAATGGGATCCTAGGTGAACATAAGGGACTGTACTTGCATTTAATAAGCACATTAACGGTCGCATGTGGTCTCTGTGGAAATGCAAATCAAGTAGGGAGGGATGGGATCATAGACTAACAGAAAGGAGAGTAGTTCAATTAAGCCAATTAACAAGTCCCAAGCAATCTCCACAATAATACAAAGGGAGTTAGGTGGGGATGGGATCCTAGGTTTAAAAAGGGACCATACCTTCGTTTAAGCAAATTAACAGTCCATTGTACATTGTGGTAATGCAAACCGGGTAGGAGGGAATGGGAATCTAGAGCAACAGAAGGGACAGTAGCTTCAATTAAGCCCATTAACAGTCCCAAGTATCCTCTGCAGTCACGAAAAGCTTGTTAGGTTGGAATGGCATCCTATGTAACATAAGGGACTGTTGCATCACTTAAGCACATTAATAGACCCTTGTACCCTTTGTGGTAATGCAAATCCAGCAGGAAGGGATGGGAATCAAGACTAACAGAAGGGACTGTAGCTGAAATAAAGTCTATTAACAGTTCCAATTACAAAGGAAGTTAGGTGGAAAGAGATTTCGAGGTTAATAAGGCACTGGACCTAATTTAAACACATTCACAGTACCTTGTAGCGTCTTTGGTAATGCAAAAGGAGCTAGGTGGGAATAGGATCCTATGTTAAAAAGGAACTCTACCAACATTTAGATAGGAATAGGATCCTACGTTTAAAAGGAACTCTACCAACATTTAAGCACTTTTACAGTCCCTTATATCCTCTGTGGTAATGTAAACTGTGTAGGAGGGGATGAAAGGCTAGACTAAGAAAAGGGACTGCAGCTGCATTTAAGCACATCAACAGTCCCTTGTAGCATCTGTGGTAATGCAAATCAAGTAGGAGGGGATGGGATTCTAGACTAACAGAAGGACTGTAGCTGCAATCAAGCCCATTAACAGTACCAGGTACCCTCTGCACTCATGAAGATGGAGTTAGGTGGGAATGAAATGCCAGCTAACATAAGGGACTGAAGTGCCATTTAAGCATGCAAACAGTCCCTTTGTACCTTCTGTGGTAATGCAAAGGGAGTTAGGTGGCGACAGGATCCTAAATTAACAGAAGAGACCATAACTACATTTAAGCACAACAACAGTGCCAAGTACCCTCTGTGGTAATGCAAATCACGTAGGAAGCAAAGGGAATCTAGACTAACCGAAGGGACTGTAGCTGATATAAAGCCCATTAACAGTCCCAAGTACCCTCTGCAATCATGCAAAGGGAGTTAGGTGGCAATGGAGTCCTAGGTTTACATAAGGGACTGCAGCTGTATTTAAGTACACAACAGTCCCTTGTAGCCTCCATGGTAATGTAAAGTGAATTAGGTGGGGATGGGATCTTAGACAAACAGAAGGGACTGTCATTTCATTTAAGCACATTAACAGTCCCCTGTACCTTGTGTGGTATCACAAGTAGAGTAGGGGGATGGACTCTTAGACTAAAGAAGGGACAGCAGAGCAATTAAGCCCATAAAAAGTCCCAACTACCTTCTGCAGTCACGCAAGGGGAGTTAGGTGGGAATGGGATCCTAGGTGAAAAAAAAAAAGGGAACTGTGCCTGCATTTAAGAATAGTAACAGTCCCTTGTATGCTTTGTGGTGATGTAAAGGGAATTTTAAGTGGGAATGGAATCCTAGACTAAGGAAGGGACAATAGTGCAATTAAGGCAATTAACAAGTCCTATGTAGGTTCTGCAGTAATACAAAGGGAGTAGGGTGGGAATGGGATCTTAGGTTATCATAAAGGGACGGTAGCTCCATTTAAGGTCATTTACAGTCCCCTGTACCTTGTGTGGTAATGCAAATCAAGAAGGTAGGAAATGGCTGCTAGAATAACAGAAAGGACTGTAATTGCAATAAAGCCCATCAACAGTCCAAAGTACCCTGTGCAGTCATGCAAAGGGCGTTAGGTGGGTATGGCATCCTAGACAAATATATGGGACTGTAGCTGCATTTCAACACACTAACAGTCCCTTGTACAGACCGTGGTAATGCATCACGTAGGAGGGCATGGGAATCTAGACTAAGAGAAGGGACTGTAGCTTCAGTAAAGCTCGTAAGACTCCCATGTACGCTCTACAGTCATGAAAAGGCAGTTAGGTGGGAATGGGGTCCTAGGTAGGTAAACATAAGTGACTGTAGTTGCTTTTAAGTACAGTAACAGTCCCAAGTACCCTCTGCAGTAATGCAAAGGGACTTAGTTTGGGATGGGAGCCTAAGTTAACCTATGGTTGTAGATGCATTTATACACATAACAGTCCTTTGTACCCCCTTTAGTAATGCAAATAGGGTAGGAGGGCATGGGAATCTAGACTAATTTAAGGGACTGTAGCTCTGCAACTATTAACTATCCTAAGTACCCTCTGTAGTGATGCAAAGGGATTTACATGGGGATGGGATTTTAGGTAAACATAAAGGACTGTAGATGCATATAAGCACATTAAAAGTCCCTTACACAATCTGAGGTAATGCAAACCCAGTGAGAGGAATGAGATCTAGACCAATAGAAGGGCCAGCGGTGCAATTAAGCCAATTACACGTCCTATATAGGCTCTGTATTAATGAAAAGAGAGTTAGGTGGGAATGAGATCCTCGGATAAGGAATCTTAAGGGACTATAACTCCATTAAGCACATTAACAGTCCCTCTGTGGTAATACAGTTTGAGTAGGAAGGGATGGGAATCTAGACTAAGTGAAGGGACTGTAAGTGCAATAAAGCCTGTTAACAGTCCCAATTACCTTCTGCCATCATACAAAGGGAGTTAGTTGAGGATGGGATCCTAGGTTAACATAAGGAACTGTAGGTGTATTTAAGTCCATTAACAGTCCCCTGCGGAGTCTATGGTAATTCAAATCAAGTAGGAGGTCATGGGAATCTAGACTAACAGAAGGGACTGTAGCTGCAATCAAGCCCATTAACTATCCCAAGTACTCTCTGCAGTCATGCAAAGAGGTTTAGGTCGATCATAGGTAAACAGAAGAGACTGTAGATGCATTAAGCACATTAACAGTCCCTTGTGGCATCTGTGGTATAATGCAAATTGAGTAGGAAAGTAACAGATGCTAGATTAACAGAAGGGACTATAGCTGCAATAAGGCCCATTAACAATCCCAAGTACCTTCTAAAGTCATGAAAAGGGAGTTAGGTGGGAAAAGGATCATGGGTAACATAAGGGACTGTAGGGCATTTAAGCACACTAACAGTTCCTGATACACTCATGGGTAATGGGTAATGCAAATGTAGAAGGGATGGGAATCTAGACTAACAGAAGGTACAGGAGTACAGTAGCCCATTAGCAAGTCCTACTTAGGCTCTGCAGTAATGAATGAGGACTCAGGTGGGAAAGGGAACCCAGGTTAACATATGAGACTGTAACTGCAGTTAAGACCCCAAACAATTGCCCTCTGCAGTCAGGCAAAGGGATTTAGGTGGGAATAGGATCATAAGTAAATGTAAGAGATGACAGATGCATTTAAGCACCATTACCAGTCTCTTTTACACTCTGGGGTAATGCAAATTGAGTAGCAGGGATTGGCTCCTAGTCTAAGAGAAGGGACAGCAGTGCAGTTAAGACCATTAAAGTCCCATGTAGGCTCTGCAGTAATGAAAAGGGTGTAGCTGGGGATGGGATTCTAGGTCGACATAAGGGACTATAGCTCCATTTAAGCACATTAACAGTTCCTTTAGCCTCTGCAGTCACCCAAAAGGAGTTATGTGGGAATGGGGTCCTAGGTAAATATGTGACTGTAGCTGCTTTTAATTTTAAGCATAGTAACAGTCCCCCGTACCCTCTGTGGTGTCCCAAAGGGAGTTAGGTGGGAATGGGATCCTAGGTTTAAAAAAAGGGACTGTACCTACATTTAAGCAAATTAACAGCCCCTTGTATCATCTGTGGTTGAAAAGGCAATTAGGTGGGGATGGGGGTCCTAGACTAACAGAGGGGACAGTAGTGCAATTAAGCCCATTACAAGTCCTACATAGGCTCTGCATTAATGAAAAGGGAGACAGTTGGAAATAGGATCCTGGGTAACATAAGCGACCATAGCTGCATTTAAGCCCATTAACAGTCCCTTATACCCCAATTGATAGTGCAGTCAAGCAGGACAGCAGGGAAATATAGACTAACCAGAAGCGACTGCACCTCTAACAGATTCCACTAACTATCCCAAGCCCCATCTGCAGTCAGGCAGAGATTTAGGTGGGACTAGGGTAACAGGTAAACATAAGATACCGTAGATGCATTTAAGCACATTAATCTGTTGTATACTCTGGGGTAATGAACAATGGGTAGCAGGGATGGGCTCCTAGACTAAGACAAAGGACAACAGTGCCATTAAGCCCATTAACAAGTCCCATGCAGGTTCTGTAGTAATGAACAGAGTTAGGTGAGAACGGGATCCTAGGTAAACACAAGGTACTGTAGCTCCATTTGCTTAAATTAACAGTCTACAAGTACCTTCTGTGGTCACACAAAGGGAGTTAGGAATGGGATCTTAGGTTAACATAAGGAACTGTAGCTGCATTTAAGCCTAGTAACAGCCCCTTGTATCCTCTGTGATCATGCAAATAGCATAGGAAGGGAAGAGAAGGAACTGTAGGTTCAATTAAGCCCATTAACAGTCCCAAGTACCCTCTGCAGTCATGCAAAGGGAGTTAGGTGGGAATGGGATCCTAGGCTAAGAAAAGGGACTGCAGCTGCATTTAAGCACATCAACAGTCCCTTGTAGCATCTGTGGTAATGCAAATCAAGTAGGAGGGGATGGGATTCTAGACTAACAGAAGGACTGTAGCTGCAATCAAGCCCATTAACAGTACCAGGTACCCTCTGCACTCATGAAGATGGAGTTAGGTGGGAATGAAATGCCAGCTAACATAAGGGACTGAAGTGCCATTTAAGCATGCAAACAGTCCCTTTGTACCTTCTGTGGTAATGCAAAGGGAGTTAGGTGGCGACAGGATCCTAAATTAACAGAAGTGACCATAACTACATTTAAGCACAACAACAGTGCCAAGTACCCTCTGTGGTAATGCAAATCACGTAGGAAGCAAAGGGAATCTAGACTAACCGAAGGGACTGTAGCTGATATAAAGCCCATTAACAGTCCCAAGTACCCTCTGCAATCATGCAAAGGGAGTTAGGTGGCAATGGAGTCCTAGGTTTACATAAGGGACTGCAGCTGTATTTAAGTACACAACAGTCCCTTGTAGCCTCCATGGTAATGTAAAGTGAATTAGGTGGGGATGGGATCTTAGACAAACAGAAGGGACTGTCATTTCATTTAAGCACATTAACAGTCCCCTGTACCTTGTGTGGTATCACAAGTAGAGTAGGGGGATGGACTCTTAGACTAAAGAAGGGACAGCAGAGCAATTAAGCCCATAAAAAGTCCCAACTACCTTCTGCAGTCACGCAAGGGGAGTTAGGTGGGAATGGGATCCTAGGTGAAAAAAAAAAAGGGAACTGTGCCTGCATTTAAGAATAGTAACAGTCCCTTGTATGCTTTGTGGTGATGTAAAGGGAATTTTAAGTGGGAATGGAATCCTAGACTAAGGAAGGGACAATAGTGCAATTAAGGCAATTAACAAGTCCTATGTAGGTTCTGCAGTAATACAAAGGGAGTAGGGTGGGAATGGGATCTTAGGTTATCATAAAGGGACGGTAGCTCCATTTAAGGTCATTTACAGTCCCCTGTACCTTGTGTGGTAATGCAAATCAAGAAGGTAGGAAATGGCTGCTAGAATAACAGAAAGGACTGTAATTGCAATAAAGCCCATCAACAGTCCAAAGTACCCTGTGCAGTCATGCAAAGGGCGTTAGGTGGGTATGGCATCCTAGACAAATATATGGGACTGTAGCTGCATTTCAACACACTAACAGTCCCTTGTACAGACCGTGGTAATGCATCACGTAGGAGGGCATGGGAATCTAGACTAAGAGAAGGGACTGTAGCTTCAGTAAAGCTCGTAAGACTCCCATGTACGCTCTGCAGTCATGAAAAGGCAGTTAGGTGGGAATGGGGTCCTAGGTAGGTAAACATAAGTGACTGTAGCTGCTTTTAAGCACGGTAACAGTCCCTTGTACCTGCTGTGGTATTGCAAAGGAGTTAGTTGGGAATAGGATGCTAGGTTAAAAAAGGACTGTCCTTACATTTAAGCACATTAACAGTCCCTTGCATCCTGCATGGTAATGTTCCGCAGTAATAAAAAGGGAGACACTTGGGGAAGGGATGCTAGGTTAACATAAGGGATTGTAGCTGTACTTAAGGTCATTAACAGTCCCCTGTACCTTCTGTGGCAATGTAAATGGAGTAGGGGGATGGACTCTTAGACTAAAGAAGGGACAGCAGAGCAATTAAGCCCATAAAAAGTCCCAACTACCTTCTGCAGTCACGCAAGGGGAGTTAGGTGGGAATGGGATCCTAGGTGAAAAAAAAAAAGGGAACTGTGCCTGCATTTAAGAATAGTAACAGTCCCTTGTATGCTTTGTGGTGATGTAAAGGGAATTTTAAGTGGGAATGGAATCCTAGACTAAGGAAGGGACAATAGTGCAATTAAGGCAATTAACAAGTCCTATGTAGGTTCTGCAGTAATACAAAGGGAGTAGGGTGGGAATGGGATCTTAGGTTATCATAAAGGGACGGTAGCTCCATTTAAGGTCATTTACAGTCCCCTGTACCTTCTGTGGTAATGCAAATCAAGAAGGTAGGAAATGGCTGCTAGAATAACAGAAAGGACTGTAATTGCAATAAAGCCCATCAACAGTCCAAAGTACCCTGTGCAGTCATGCAAAGGGCGTTAGGTGGGTATGGCATCCTAGACAAATATATGGGACTGTAGCTGCATTTCAACACACTAACAGTCCCTTGTACAGACCGTGGTAATGCATCACGTAGGAGGGCATGGGAATCTAGACTAAGAGAAGGGACTGTAGCTTCAGTAAAGCTCGTAAGACTCCCATGTACGCTCTGCAGTCATGAAAAGGCAGTTAGGTGGGAATGGGGTCCTAGGTAGGTAAACATAAGTGACTGTAGCTGCTTTTAAGCACGGTAACAGTCCCTTGTACCTGCTGTGGTATTGCAAAGGAGTTAGTTGGGAATAGGATGCTAGGTTAAAAAAGGACTGTCCTTACATTTAAGCACATTAACAGTCCCTTGCATCCTGCATGGTAATGTAAAGGAAATTAGGTGGGGATGGGATCCTCGACTAACAGAAGTGACAGTGGGTAGTTAAGCTCCATTAACAGGTCCTAAGCATGTTCCGCAGTAATAAAAAGGGAGACACTTGGGGAAGGGATGCTAGGTTAACATAAGGGATTGTAGCTGTACTTAAGGTCATTAACAGTCCCCTGTACCTTCTGTGGCAATGTAAATGGAGTAGGGGGATGGACTCTTAGACTAAAGAAGGGACAGCAGAGCAATTAAGCCCATAAAAAGTCCCAACTACCTTCTGCAGTCACGCAAGGGGAGTTAGGTGGGAATGGGATCCTAGGTGAAAAAAAAAAAGGGAACTGTGCCTGCATTTAAGAATAGTAACAGTCCCTTGTATGCTTTGTGGTGATGTAAAGGGAATTTTAAGTGGGAATGGAATCCTAGACTAAGGAAGGGACAATAGTGCAATTAAGGCAATTAACAAGTCCTATGTAGGTTCTGCAGTAATACAAAGGGAGTAGGGTGGGAATGGGATCTTAGGTTATCATAAAGGGACGGTAGCTCCATTTAAGGTCATTTACAGTCCCCTGTACCTTGTGTGGTAATGCAAATCAAGAAGGTAGGAAATGGCTGCTAGAATAACAGAAAGGACTGTAATTGCAATAAAGCCCATCAACAGTCCAAAGTACCCTGTGCAGTCATGCAAAGGGCGTTAGGTGGGTATGGCATCCTAGACAAATATATGGGACTGTAGCTGCATTTCAACACACTAACAGTCCCTTGTACAGACCGTGGTAATGCATCACGTAGGAGGGCATGGGAATCTAGACTAAGAGAAGGGACTGTAGCTTCAGTAAAGCTCGTAAGACTCCCATGTACGCTCTGCAGTCATGAAAAGGCAGTTAGGTGGGAATGGGGTCCTAGGTAGGTAAAGTGACTGTAGCTGCTTTTAAGCACGGTAACAGTCCCTTGTACCCGCTGTGGTATTGCAAAGGAGTTAGGTGGGAATGGGATGCTAGGTTAAAAAGGGACTGTCCTTACATTTAAGCACATTAACAGTCCCTTGCATCCTGCATGGTAATGTAAAGGAAATTAGGTGGGGATGGGATCCTCGACTAACAGAAGTGACAGTGGGGCAGTTAAGCTCGATTAACAAGTCCTAAGTATGCTCTGCAGTAATAAAAAGGGAGACACTTGGGGAAGGGATGCTAGGTTAACATAAGGGACTGCAGCTGCATTTAAGCACATTAACAGTCCCTTATACCCTCTTTGGCAATGCTAATAGAGTAGGATGGGATGGGAATCTAACAGAAGGGACTGTAGCTCTAATTGAGCCCATTAACTATCCCAAGTACCCCCTGCAGTCATGCAAAGAGGTTTAGGTGGAACGGGATCATAGGTAAACAGAAGAAACTGTAGATGCATTAAGCACATTATCAGTCTCTTGTAAACTCTGGGGTAATGCAAATCAAGTAGCAGGGATGGGCTCCTAGACTAAGAGAAGGGACAGCAGTGCATAAGACCATTAGCAAGTCCCACGCAGGCTCTACAGTGATGAACACGGAGTTAGGTCGGAACCGGAGCCTAGGTTGACATAAGGGACTGTAGCCCCATTTAAGCACACTAACAGTCCCTTGAACCTTCTGTGGTAATACAGAGTCAGAAGGGAACAGATTCTAGATTAACAGAAAGGACTACAGCTGCAATTAAAACCATTAATAGTCCGAGTACCCTCTGCCGTAATGCAAAGGGAGTTAGTTGGAATGGGATCCTAGGTTAACATAAGGGACTGCAGCTGCATTTAAGCACATTAACAGTCCCAGTTACCCTCTGTGGTAATGCAAATGAAGTAGGACTGGGTGGGAATCTAGACTAACAGAAAGGACTGTAGCTTCATTAACAAGTCCCAGGTAACCTCTGCAGTGATGCAAAGGGAGTGTGGGAATGGGATTCTAGGTTAAAAAAGGGACTGTCTTTACATTTAAGCACATTAACAGTCCCCTGCATCCTCATGGTAATGTAAAGGAAATTAGATGGGGATGGCATCCTAGACTAACAAAAGGGACAGTAGGGCAATTAAACCCACTAATAAGTCCCATGCAGGCTCTGGAGTAATGGAAAGGGAGAGAGATGGGGATGGAATTCTAGGTTAACCTGAGGAACTGTAGCTGTATTTAAGCGCATTAACAGCCCCTCTCTGTGGTAATGCAAATTGTGTAGGAAGGAAATGAATTCTAGACTAACAGGAGGGACTGTAGCTGTAATAAAGCCCATTAACAGTCCCAACTACCCTCTGTAATCATGCAAAGGGAGTTAGTTGGGGATAGAATCCTATGTTTACATAAGGGACTGTAGCTGCATTCAGGCCTATTAAGTCCCTTGTACAGTCTGCGGCAATGCAAATCATCTCAGAGTGGAATGGATGCTAGACTAACAGAAGTGCCTGTAGCTGCAATCAAGCCCATTAACTGTCCTAAGCATCCTCTGTTGTAATGCAAAGGCAGTTTTGTGGAGATGGGATTCTAGTTTAACCTAAGGAGTCACAGGGATTGAAGTTTTGCACATGAACAATTTCAGCAAATGGCATTAGGTGATTAGCACCTTTCAGATGTAAAGATGATGCAGAGTTCCTGATACAAAAGCCTCATGTCTGATCAATTAGGTTTGTGCACATAAGGTATCCTAGTGCATAGTTCTTAAGTAGTAAGGGTCCCCTGCTGTTATACAAACAGGGTTGAGGTGACTAGTTCACAGGACATGGACAAATGCAATTATAGACTCTGTTTTTATTGTATAGCATCATGAATATATGAAATTATGCACACCAATAGAAGGGACTTTGGGAGGATTTGTTCAATAGAAGGGACTTTGGGTAGTCAGAACTCAGAATAAATGGCAGAGGTAAGGGATATCCTAAACTAATGGGTGGAACCATGGGCAATGAGGATTTTACATATTAATGCAAGATGGTAGGTAGTCTGCACTACCTAGGAGCAATGAAAAGAGGTGGGTCTTAACTGTTAGGCAAGACCATGACCAATAATGTTGGCATCAATTAATATTCCAAAGTAACGGACTTTGAGGATGAGCACTTCTGATACAGTGCAAAGAAGTTGCAAAAGACTTGTATAATGAATAATTGGGATTCTATTCATTAATAATTCAAGGCACAGGGTCTAAGGTAGGCAGCACTGCCTCAAGTAATGCAAATGGGATGAAGGGTCATTGATTAATGAGCAAGACAATGTACAATTACAATTTGGTACTTTAATTGTCCAAAAACAGCAGGACTCCCCAGAAGCAGGGCAAAAATAATAGGATGCCTGTGTTTAGTGGACAAATCTATGACAATTGGGACTGAGCACGTTAGCTGCTGAACAAAAAATTTGGGTTTTCTCTGCCCCCTGCTGAATGCAAAATGGACTGGGATCTAATCCAATGGGCAGAATTATAGACAATTAGAATTTCACTCAGTGCAAAGAGTTTAGGTGGTCAGCACAGTATACATGCAGTGTCCATATAATTGGGATTGTGACCACTGAAGCAATGACAAAGGTATTGCTTCTCCCTTAAAGGCAAGGGATTGAGAAGTTGATGAGTAACTAGAATTATGGACAATAATTGTCTGATATGACTCTCACAATTAAAACTTCCTAACATTAATGCAAAGAGTGCATGGATTCTTTGTTCTACCATGGGACAATGGACAAATAGGATTGTGTACATTAATTGAAAATGGTGACTCAGGTAGTTGGCACTTACGATCAGCAATGCTAGAGGCAAATAGGGCATTCCAGTATAAAGGATAAGCAATGGACAACTTATCTTTAGCACAGAATCAATGCAAATTGGACTGGCTTTAGGGAGAAACAGGACTGGGGCTGGGGCTGGGGCAGGGGCTGGGGCTGGGGCTGGGGCTGGGGCAGGGGCAGGGGCTGGGGCAGGGGCAGGGGCAGGGGCAGGGGCAGGGGCTGGGGCTGGGGCTGGGGCTGGGGCTGGGGCAGGGGCTGGGGCTGGGGCTGGGGCTGGGGGTTGATGGGACCAGGGCTGGGGAGCAGCTGGGAGCTGTGGCACCAGAGAAAATTGAAATAACGGGCATTAATACTCCAATATAATAAGTTCGAATAGAAGAAGCAAGTCCACAGCAATTCAAGTTTCCTTCAGATAGGTAGTTCATTAGTCAATTAGTGCAGCATTAAGGGTAGAAATAAAGCAAGGCCTGGATCGGAGTGGACCTTCAAATGTTCCTTTTTACATTCAGCGATAAACTTAAATTTTTAATTTACTATTTCCATGCTGTAAGATTCTTCAGAAATCCAAAGGGAAGGAGTTTATTAAGACAATTTCAAAGTAAAAAGTAAAAAATTTTGAAATGCAGTATTATTTGACTTTGACTACCTAAAGACAAAAATAGTTTAAGCAATTTGTAAAAAAAAAAGAAATTAGAAACTTTAAGGAATTTAAAAGGAACCCCAAAATGAAAACCAATTAAATATAATTGAATTCTACAAATAAGTAAAGCCCCTAAATATATTTCCATTGTAGTCACTTAAAGCTTATATCAAACACTAGCAAACCATATAATCAAACTATAAATGACTGATATCCAAGAAATAAATAGAAATCAAAATCCGACCCCAGCATTAGCCACGGGGTAGGTGTTCCTCTTGAGGAAGACAGGGATTCCTCTTCTGCCACCTGTTGGCCAACGATCATCTGTGATCCATTCTGGTCCTTGCCACGACTCACCGCCATGATCACACTTGGCAGGCATGGAGCACTGCCCCTGGCCACGGTGCAGAAGAGCAGAGGCCGGGGGATTAGTAGACTAGCCTTAGGCCACGGCACCAATGCAGAGGAATGGCGTGCAGTTCAGCCCGCACTGCCTAATATCCAGCACTGCAAGTGGCAATGCTGGAGGGGAGGGAGCAAGTAAGAGGGGAGGGAAGTGGAATGGTCAGATGTCCTTGGAAAGACCTTGGGTACCACCCACTGGGAGTAGTACAAACGTGGCCGGTCCTGACTGGCTGAATAGAGACGGTAGCGAGGTGCTATGCTAACTCGTCTAATTCCATCCTCCACTAACTGGCTGTGACCAATTCTACCACCTTTTCTGATTGGGTGGGTCATGCAGCAATCCAACACAGCCAATCCCTCCTTTCACTTTTCGCGGCAAAGCCCGCCATCTTTAACAATGCGGCAGGCCCTCCTGGTGCAAAGCCCGCCAAGAATGTAACGGTCAAAAAACCCTGCCATGATGTCCACATCACAAACTGCCATGAAAGCCACATGACAAGGTCAGCCATATTGTCCCTGCGGCAAAACCTGTCAGGAAATGCACACGGCAAAGAGAAAGGCCCGCCATGTTTTAGACTGCGGCAAGTACTTAAGCCGCCATCTTTTACTATGTAACAGAACATTTCCACCGCCATGCTGCACACTGTAACAAAGACACCCATGATGTGGCTTCCCGCCACTGGAACACTGCGGCAAAGTGGGTCCGCCATTTTGAACACTCTAACAAAGCAGAGAGCCATGCTAAGCAATGCTGCAAAGTCAAATTCGCCATTTTGAACCCTGCGCCTAAGTTTTCTCCCTCTCATTTTCCATTAGCCCCTTGTAATATGATACAGGAGGATCCTGTTTTTCCACCTCATGATGCCACAATTCATGCAAAGCTCTTAACAAGCCCCAAATCAACTCATTCAAAATATTTAAATCATGCAATGCATATAATTTCCTCTGTCTGTCCCACTATCCATCTTGCTTCCCTAATTTATATTTAGCACAAACAACTAGCCCTCAGCCCAGCTGGGCTAAGGTGACCGCCATCTTTCCTTCCCAGCCTGACTAACCCCTTAGCCTAACTGCAAAGTCATCTCCCAGCCAAAGCCGTAGGTCCACTCACACAAAACCAAACGATTAGCAGCAAAATTTTGTAGACATTCCAGACAGTACAACGAACCACAAAACCCAACACTTCTCCATCCATCAAAAAGCCCCGATGGGCGATGAAAAAAAAAATCTAAGCAGGTATCCGCGGCCCCGATGGGCAAGGAAAAAAAAAATTAAAGCAGGTATCCGAGGCCCCGATGGGCAAGAGGAAAAAAAAATTAAAGCAGGTATCCGAGGCCCCGATGGGCAAAAAAATTTTTTTTTTAAAAAAAGCAGGTATCCGTTGCCCCGATGGGCCAGGAGGTTGGGGAGAAAAGGGGGCCACAGCAGGTATCCGAGGCCCCGATGGGCTAAGGAGGAAAAAAAATTAAAAGCAGGTATCCGCGGCCCCGATGGGCAATTAAAAAAAAAAAAGAATTAAAAAGCAGGTATCCATGGCCCCGTTGGGCAAAAAATACACAAAACAAAAAATATTAAAACCAGGTATCCACAACCCCGATGGGCAAAATATAGAAAAGGAGGGGGGAAAAACTAAACCACAAAAAACACGAGTCAACCAAAAATCATTCCAAAGAAAAACTGCTTTAAAATAGAAAATTGCATTAAAATATCCCAAATACCTGTAAAATAGTGAGAAGATGTCAAGAAAATAGTAGGAGAAAGTTTAGAATTTTTAAAATATTTTATGAAAATTTGATGGATTTTTTAAAAAGAAATACGCCATAAGGGATGGTTGGGGTGGGGGATGGAAAATGTTCCAGAAAGAACCACACGGGCAAAGAGATCCAATATCAGCAAGCTTCCACCCCGGGAAAAGAAGAAATATGGCGGTCGCAGCAAAGTGCAGCGCTTTAAGAAGTGAGAGGGAGGGGACTGGGAGAGGAGGGAGTAGAAGAGGAGTGGCCTAGAAGATTGAAAGCCAGACATATTTGTAGTTTAGCCGGCTCAAAATTTACCCAGTAACAAGAAAAAAAGGAGATTTCAAGAAAACAGCAGCATATTAAAAAGAACATTAGACTGGAAGTAGGCTCCATTTCTGGTCTAAGAGCCACAACTTCAAAGGGTTTTCAATGGCTTCTCATCTGTAAAATAGGGACGTTGAGTAAATCAAATTAGATAACTGATGCTAAAATTTCCCACAAACAGTATAGCAAATGAAAGGGTTTTAGTTTAGTCTGGTCTTGAAATGAGAGGAAGAGGAAGGTAGAGCTTTGATATGTTAATAAAGCATCTAAATACCTCATTTAGCCACAATGTATAACTCCCTCACCAAACTTCTGAACCAAAGAAGCTAGGAAGGGGCAATACTTTAAGGTTAGAACCCTCTTTAAGGGACTTTCCCTTCCATTATCTAATGTGATAGTGAAGGTTTATTCGAAGCAGAGAGCCATAAAAGGTTACAAGACGTGCTTGAAGTCGAACGCCATGATTCTGAGTCACTGTTTTCTACTCGGGCACCCTGCCTTTGCAAGGCCCCTAGCCATAGAAGACTGGAAGTGCTTGTAAATTAATTGGTAAACAAGAGAGAGGAAGGAAAAAGACACTTCACTGAATGCCGATTTAGCCCCTAAATAATCGATATTATTCGTTTGTAATTTTTAAACTGTGAAACCTTCATCTTTAGTATATTTGTACTTCTGTGAATCTGATGACTCTAACATTGAACCAATCATGAGTACAGTAGTGAAGTTCACCCACTGGCAGTAACTGCTAGGAAAAAGCTCACATAAAACCCAAAGCTGCCCCCAGAGAACTGGCTATTTCAGTGAGAAGCAATTAATCTCATAAACTGTCCTATACTGTTTATCAGAGAAACAATAGAGAACCTGAGGGAGACCATGGAAATTGAGTATTACACACAACTCACAGAAACTCAAAGGATACATTGCCCTCCCATTGGCTGAACAGGAAAGTGTAACTGTATACCCAAGTACTATCAGGTGAGCATGCCCTCCAGTCTCCAGATAAGTAGTAAAGTATGCAAAATCTTTTTCCTTAAAGAACACAGTCCATCTTCTAAGTGCCCTTGGTTCACACAAAGAAGTAATCTGACTTGTCATTCCAAATGAGGGATATTGCATTGTAAAAGTAATATGTTTGACAAGACAATGTTTAATATAAAAAGAATCTAATAACAGAATTTCAGTCTGGAAAATACTTTTCCATAAGACCCTTCATGAACACCCAAAAATTAAACTATGAAGCAAACCCCTACTAACAAGATCTGCTATGCTCTCCAGATTTGGGAGATTAATTTGGGAGATTAAATGGGATTTAAATATATATGTATATGTTTATATATTATATATAATATGTTATATATTATATATTCTATATAATGTATTATATTATATATTATGTTTATGTATTATATACAGTATATTTATATACAATATATATTGTATATAATATATGCAATATTATTGTATGTAATATATATTTATATATTTTATATATATATATATTCCTGAAAGTCTTCAAATTAAGATTTCACCCTAATTTAAGTTCACAAATTTCTTATGAAGCAAATAGAGGAAAGAGGAATCTTTCATTGTGTAGAGTAGTAAATTGAGATTAAGAGATGTTGATTTCTTTCCTTTTGGTTTAAAAGCTAGTGGCAGCAAGAGGAACTGGTAGTAAAGGTCCTTGGACTCAGATAATTTTGGTTGCACTTTAGTGAAATATCTCTGTTGGCAAGACTGCCTTGCATATCAAATCTCTCTAGTGAGAATTGTGGGGTTTGAATGGAATTTAAAATTACTGTAATGTCATGTATGACTGAAGCATTATACTGTACACCAGAAATTGACATAACATTGTAAACTGACTATACCTCAATAAAAATTTTTTTAATTACTGTAATGATTATGGTATATTTGAAAAATAACAATCGTACTTGTTTACTGCCTTTTAAGGCAGTAGCTACAACCACTTTTATATCATTCAGTCATCAGAAAAAAATGATTATATAAGCAGTTGTTACATAACACCTGTGATCTCAGCCTTGGCTAACCAACAAGACCTAAAAAGTAAGTCAGCTATCACCAGCAGCAACACTATCAGGACCAGTCTTAAACTCTTTCTCTATAGCCTACAAAGTGACAGTATCATCTGGAATATAACCCCACTTTAGAATTTAACCTGTTTCAGTTCATTGTGTCTTTAGCACAGGATACCAATTATTAGGGTGGCTAGGCCTGTCCAATATAGCTCTGTCCAATAGAATTTTCTACAGTTGTGGAACTGTTCTATACTCTTTAGACCTTGGGTTAGGGAAATTTTTCTTAAACAAGAGCAAAGAGCATCAACTACAAAAGACTGATAAATTTGACTTTTTGAAATCAAAAACTTTTGTTTCACAGAAACACCTTAAAAGGTAAAAAGACAAATTATAAACTGGTTGCCTTGGGATTCTGAAACCAGGCCCTGGATCCAGGAGTGTGACCAAGCTAGCAGATCACTCCCATTGGCTGTCCATAGTAATCTTTCATGGGATCAGGTAAGATTCGGCCCCCAAAACGGTGCTGACATGCTGATTTGGGGTGAATTTCACTCACGTCAAGCACAGGACATTTTCAGGCTCTAGGCTACCAAGGTCCACTGCCAAGACTCAGGCTACAATAACTACAGAGGATACAGTTTCCAAACAGCCATTGCATTGGAAGTAGTAACAATGTTGCTACCTTTTGCTCATACCTTTTGCTCCTCGGAGATATGAAATTACCCAGGTATAGGACACTTGAGAATAAAGAACACGAAGAAATGTATTCTAGGCCTAAAAAGGAAGATTTGGTACTCAGACATTATGGAGAATTTCCACATGAATTGTTAAATAAATAAAAATATAAGTACCTTTTCTCTACCCATCATTCTGAATCTTCATTGCTAAATTACTACACCTCCCATGGGCCCATGACATTTATAATATATTGTAATCAGATTACCTATATAGAAAGGGACTCCCCTGAAATATTTGTCTAGGGCCCAGCATGCCCTGCAGCAGCTCTGCTCTGTCCTGTTTATCACCTTCAGGCTTTACTCATCCCTTTTCTGCCACCCCCCCTCCCCAATTTCAGCCCTCAGTCATCCATTTCGCTTTCTTGCTTTCACAGCCTGACTTTGCCTTCACTTCTGCTTGGCTTCATTTTATAAATCTGTTGGGATCACAAGTACAGAAACTGAGACTCTAGAAGGAAAAGTGACTTGCTGAGAGTCAATTAGCTAGTCAGAGTTGTACCGAAATGGGATGTCCCAGGCATGTTTTCTGTGGCTATACTTTAGTTGTGTCCACATCCTCTACTTTGAACTCCCAAACACATGACATACAACAGGAATTATATGAGGGAAGGGAATCAAGTCCTCTTTTTAAAAGACTCTCACTACTCTTATTTCTAGGCTTGTCATTTTGTTAACTTCCTCTCCTCTGCTCTAACAGTTCAAAAAAAAGGTCAGGAACTACCTGATTTAGCCACCAGATGGCAGCATGAAACAATCAAAGAAACACTGAGCCAGCTGGGGGAAAGGAGCCAACTTCTTATACTGAGCCAAAGATTTGAGTTGAAGCAGAAAACATCTTATTCGCACATGTTCAGTATCAGAAAAAAGAGTGAAAGAAAAGTACTTAACTCCCTCTAATCTGAACAGCCGTCCTTAGCGGGAGTTTGTCCTTGGCTTCAACCCAATGCCTTTTTTTTTTAATGTTCACCTTAAAATGTACTGTTAATTAACAAAAATCAAGGTAATTAATGCCTTTTTTGTACACACAATTCAATAACACAAGTATATCTTGATACACCATTTGTCTAATGTAAATTATCTATTGATGTCTACATGATTACATTTTATTTGGATTTAAAAAGACATTCAGATTGATTTAACAGATAAAATTATAAGTTAATTAAATGATCATATCAAACAGTATATTAGAATGACCTTAACTAATGTACACTTTAGATAATATTCTCCAATGTCATTAATCATTACACGTCCAAATTAAATCATTCTAATAAATGACTAACAAATATTTCAGACTAATCACAGTGTTATATATTGTTAAATTGCTTGTCCCATAAATTGCTAAGTGTAGTGTCAGGAAGGCAATTACAACTTTGCCCTCCTATTTCTCCCTCTCTTAAGGTAACATAACATTCTCATGTTTACTTAATTTTATTCTTGTAATGTTGTAGGTTCTTTTCCTTGCAAGAGGGAAAAAACATTCTTACTACTTAGGTCTCTCATCAGAGAAATTAAAGTTTTTTAAGACAAATTTACATTTTTAAATAGCATTAAATAAAACAGTAAAGTGAGCAGGTGTAAATTAAAAAAAAAAGTAAGTAGTATTCCCAATGCCTTTTAAATGAGGACTTTGCTAAGGCATTCAGAGTTGCATTAGCAGGCTGATGGGGGCACTCCAAGCCATCATTGGTGAAAAGCAGTTAAAGGAACCAGGGCATGTTATGGAGAAGAGAATACCTGGGGAAGGGCTCTTTACTACTCATAAGGACTGTCTGCAGTAGGAGAAAGATATGATTAGTCTTGTTGTGTGTAGCTCTTTATAAACAAGGATGTCTGAATACTTTGAGGCATCTAAAGATAAAATAGACTACCTTTAGAACTGGTAAGATGCCAATCCCTAAAGGTATACAAGCCAATGGTGGATTTTGTTGGGCTGCTATGGAGAGAATCATCAGATAGAAAAGTTGGGTCATATGCCCTGTAAGGATGTTCTAACTAGCTTAAGATCGTATTAACCTCATCAGAGTATTTGGGATGTTCCTCTAATCTTTCCCCACCACACACACACCACTTATGGTGTCCTTCAAGGGTCAGTCAGGATGTTGGGAGAGGTTTTTATGTTTATCAAAAAAGAACATGCAGTTACACATGTCAAAACTCAGTGAGTGTATACTTAATAATTGTTCATTTCATTGTATGTATACCTTACATCACAGTTTAAAATACTAGAGGAAGGAATATTTTTTTTTCAAGAGGGTATTAAATCGTTTATTGATTACACATGATAATGGATGATACACAAGCTTCATTTCCATCTATAACTTTATCTGGTACCATAATTCAATTTAGATATATTGCATAGGATGTGCCAACAAACATATTAATAACTAAAAACTCCGTGACTGCTTGGGTGACCCTTTTAATGGTGAACTCCAGGTCACAACACAGTAACTGTCAGTTCAAGTACACCAAAGTTTCTGAAGACAATGGCCTCTCCACCCAAGCAGATTGTAAATAAATTTTGAATGGAACCTGGCATCACCCTGAAGGAATTCTAACTTCACACTGTTGGGGTAGTTTACCAAAATGGCTTCAGAGTAGACTAACTTTACACAGCACATTTAAAAAAAGACACATTTATTCAGCGTCATGATCAGACTATTACATTTAGCAATCAACAGCATGGGTGCAAAAAAAAATCTACATTAAAACCCTTGGTTGGAATGCTTTACACTTTCCACAGAACAGAAACTAAAATAACCTGTTGTACAATTAGTCACAAATACAGTTCTCGAGTTTTTTTGCCCATACACATGAGTATTGTCTAAAACATGTCTTCTTTGTAGCAGCTAGGCCCTGCCACCACTGTGCTTGGCTGAGTTCACAAATCTGTTGTAACCTGTAGCTTCCCTGTCACTTCTCTGGCTCTCCTCTCCTGCTAAGCTTTGTTTCCTGGCAGTTAATTAAAATCTTCTGCCACTGCCATAGCTACTGCTGCTGCTGGAACCGCCATAGCCACCTTGGTTTCATGGTTTGGCAAAATATTGGCCACCACCACCATAGGGGCCAGAACTTCTGCCTCCGAAGTTTCCTCCTTTCATGGGTCCAAAATTTGAAGATTGATTGTTGTAACTGCCAAAATCATTGTAGCTTCCACCACCTCCAAAATTGCTTCCATCTTTACCAAATCCATTGTAGCCATCCCCACTGCCACCATATCCACCACCACCACGACTGCCACCAAAACCACTTCGACCACTAAAGTTTCCTCCATGACCAAAATTGTCATTCCCACCAAAACCACCTCCACAACCACCACCGAAGTTTCCAGAACCACTTCGACCTCTTTGGCTGGATGAAGCACTAGCCATCTCTTGCTTAGATAGGGCTTTCCTTACTTCACAGTTGTGGCCATTCACAGTATGGTACTTCTGAATGACAATCTTGTCTACGGAGTCATGGTCGTCAAAGGTTACAAAAGCAAAGCCTCTCTTCTTGCCACTGCCCCGGTCAGTCATGTTTTCAATCACTTCAATTTTCCCATACTGTCCAAAATAATCTCTTAGGTGATGTCCCTCCGGGTCTTCTTTAATGCCACCAACAAAAATCTTTTTCACAGTTAAGTGGGCACCAGGTCTTTGAGAATCTTCTCTTGAGACGGCCCTCTTTGGTTCCACAACTCTTCCATCCACCTTGTGTGGCCTTGCATTCATGGCTGCACCCACCTCCTCCACAGTGGCATGTGTGACAAACCCAAAGCCTCTGGAGCGCTTGGTGTTTGGATCCCTCATTATCACACAATCTGTGAGCGTTCCCCATTGCTCAAAGTGGCTCCTCAGACTCTCATCGGTTGTTTCAAAGCTCAAACCTCCGATGAAGAGCTTCCGCAGCTGTTCGGGCTCTTTGGGAGACTCTGACTTCGACATGACGGCAGCTGGGAGGGGACGCTTTAACGATGCTTACTCGGCGGCGTTCACGGGCAGAAAGCTAGAGGAAGGAATATTGAGCTCTTGTTAATGATATACACATGGAAGTGTCAGAAGGTTTATGGAAGTCTGCAATTTACTTTGAAATGCATCAGAGAATAAGATGACTTAATGAATTGATAGAAAGATTCATAGATAAATGGTTATCTGATTAACAAGTATAATAACCTGTCAATGGTAAAATCTATGTGGTAGGTCTTCACTGTATTCTTTCATCTTTGCTGCATGATTGAAAGTTTTCATAATCAAAATGAAATGTTGGGGGAGGATAACATTACTGAGAATGAAGGAGAGGAAGCTTCAAGGATTCATCCATCCACTTAAGCAACCATTAGGCTGGGGGAAAAACTGTCATCAACTTTTTCAGAACTCTGGAATCTAATTTAAAAAAACAACTTAGAGTAACTAAATGAGTGTTTACTGAAGAAACCCTGCCTTAAAAATTCAGTAAGAGAACATTATGGCATTTTTAATTACCCACCTACCATTCCTCATTTCTCAGCTGGGCATCTGCTGTGGGGATGGCAGCCTACACACCTATTATGGCTTTCTCGTGTCAGTCAAAGGGGAGAAAATAGACCTTGTTTTATAATTTTAAAAAAGACATTACTATAGCCTTACAGAAATAAGACCTTATGTTTATTTTTGTAAGGTTTATAATAAGAGGTTACTATTATCACATAATAAATGATTACTGTGATTACATAATAATAAGTAATAATTGTGATCAATTGAAGGCCAAAAAGTTGGATAACCCAGAATATCCATCAACTGACGGATGGATAAACAAAATGTAGTATATCCATACAATGGAATGTTGTTCAATAATAAAAAGTATGAAGTACTAAGACATGCTACAAAAACCTCAGAAACGTTATACTAATTCAAAGAAGCCACACACAGAGAAAAAGGAACTCTCCTCCATTGTTGGTGGGAATGTGACTTGGCACAGTTACTATGGAGGACAGTATGGAGGTTCCTTAAAAAACTAAAAATAGACTGACCATATGATCCAGCAATCTCACTCCTGGGCATATATCTGGAGAAAAATATAATTTGAAAATGCACCTCAGTGTTCATAGCAGCACTATTTACAGTAGCCAAGACATGGAAACAACCTAAATTCCATCAACAGATGACTGGATAAAAAAAATGTGGCATATATAATACATATATATATATAATGGAATATTACTCAGCCATAAAAAGACTGAAATAATGCTATTTGCAGCAGCATGGATGGACCTACATACTCTCATATTGAGTGAAGTAAGTCAGACAGAGAAAGACAAATATGATATCACTTTTATGTGGAATCTAAAAAAAATGATACATATTCTATTTACAAACCAAAAACAGACTCACTGACATGGAAAACAAGCTATGGTTAACAAAGGAGAAAGGGCAGGGAGGGATAAATTAGGGATTGAGAATTACCAGACACATATTACTATATGTAAAATATATAAACAACAAAGACCTATGTATAGCATAGGGAATTGTATTCAATTTCTTATAATAACATATAATGGAAAGGAATCTGAAAAGAAAAAATATATATGTATGCATGTGGATAACTGAATCACTTTGCTGCACACTTAAAACTAACACTGTAAATAAAATAAATTAAAAACCTGTCTCATGGGTGCCAACCACACCAAACTACCACATGAGTCCCTACTGTGGATCTTAAGTCAGGAAGGAAAAGAGGCAGCATAAGAACTTAAATTCAGAGTTGTCAACTCTATCTGTTTAAAACCTAACTCTATCCTAGGTTATCTAAGAATGCTTCTTTAGAGGCCCAAATCAGAATTAATCTCTGATTTTCTCATACTCCTATAAATTTTGTAACATGTGACAAAGCCATCCTAGTTTAACCCTCTGACCCTTTGAGATATTTTTTAATTGAAGTATATTTGATTTACAATGTTGTGTTAGTTTCAGGTGTACAGCAAAGTGGTTTAATTATAGGTATACATATTTATTTTTTTTCATATTCTTTTTCATTACAGGTTATTACAAGATATTGGGTTTAGTTCCCTGTGCTATACAGTAGGTCTTTGTTGAGGAGATTTAAAGTACTGTATGCTCTATATGACAACTCAGTGTAACAGAAAACAAGTGTTATATAAAATTGCTTAAAAAATGCTTTCTCCCTGCCAAATGAAGCTTTCCTCTTATGCTTCCAAAATTCCTATGCACTGTCATCTTCCAAGAAAGTTCAGTGTGAGAATAGCATGGTTTCCTTTTATCTCAGTGAAGATTTTCCTTATGCAAAATGTGAAGGCTCCTAGGCAGTTATTTTCAAACAATGGCATCCTTTCAGGCCTTGTTCTCCAAACTTCTACAGCAAAAATAGTGTAGTTCTATTATATGTTGTTGTCAGGGAACATATAGCAAGGTAGAGAGAGATGAGCAAGAACACAGCATGTTGTCCAGAAATGAAGATCAACCATACCTACTGCAAATCACCAAGTGAGCTAGAGTGAACTTTGGTGCAAAGAGAAACCTGTAGGTTTTAAAACAGGAAATGCAGAAGTGATATCATCAAAAATGATAAAGTAGGAGATATCAGCCTTCATCCCCCGACCAAAAAAAAAAAAATTTACTGCCATCCATGAAGGAAAATAGCCCTGGGAGGACTCAAGAATCCACTTAAGAACCTACACCAACACAGAGGAGCAAAACATAGAGAATAACCACACAGAAAGGGTCACTATGGGGATCAGCTTAGCTGAGATGTCTGGAGAGAGCTAGGAAGAAAGAAGAAGGGTGAGGGCTATCAGAATCAGTCACATGGCAAGAACTATTACAATCTTCAGTGGCCTGCTCTGGGGAGTACTCCAGCAGCTTTGGCCTCTGAGGACCTCAACAGCCCCTGTGAGAGTCATGAATTCCTTGCAGCTTTCATAGTGGAGGACCCTGCAGTGTTTGTCAGTGCAGACTATAGCAGCATGCTCTGCAGGTGACACTTGCAGCTTTCACCACTGAGATAAACCAACAGTCATCACTGTCACAGACCCCCCAGAAAGGGACATGCTGCTGCATCCCCTCATAAGTAGCTGCTGTTGTACTACCCCAGGACAAAGTCTGCCCTTCTCATCCCCATGCATTCTCCAGACCCCAAGGCATGGTTACTCTGCATGCACTTGCACTTCAGAACATGCCCGTGTTTAGAGCACTGAAGCCACGTCTGTTGCAGGCTAGCCAGCACCCTAGACCCCAGAGCCACTATTACTTCGTGAATGCCTGCACTTCAGACCCCTGCTCCGAGGCTGCTCAATAGGTTCATAAACACCGGATCAGTACCACCACCACAAGAGTACCTATGAGCTGGACCTAATGCTGAGAGGAATTCCCTAAGCCATGACATCTCCCATGGGATAAAAAGAGATCAGGAAGTCCCCAGCAACCTTTGACACTGAAGACACCCAAAATGTTCACCACCCCTGTGGACCCCCACAAACTTGACCATTGAAGACACCTTCAATCTTTTCTGAAACTGGCCTCAGCTGACAGAGGTGTATGGAGACTGCACCTCTGAACTGTTCCTGGAACCAGATCCATGAAACTCCACTCAGCCAGAGTCCTGACATCCACCAGCTGGTGAAGGCCTTTCCCCAAAAAAATCAGTCCATAAAGTCTGGAAGAGGTAACTGCTCCATGAAAGGCACAGACATTAAAGCAAGGCTATGAGAAACAACAACAACAACAACAACAACAACAACAACAACAACAAATCAAGGAGACATGACACCACCAAAAAATACAACAATTTTCCAGTAACCAATTCCAAAGAAATAGAGATCTATGAATTGCCAGACAAAGAATTCAAAATAATTATCATTTGAAATTATCCAGAGGAGAAAAAATTTTAAAAGAATGAAACAGAGTAAAGAAAGCCTTTGTGAATTATGGGACAATGTAAGGTGAAACAAAATTAACATTATTTGAGTCTCAGAAGAAAGAGAGAGAGAAAAGGGGGTAGAAAGCTTATTTTTAAAAATAATGGATGAAAACTTCCCAAATTTGGGGATGGATATGGAAATCAGGTACATAAAGCTCATAATTTCCAGTACAGATTCAACCCAAAGAGGACTTCAATGAGACACATTAAAATAAAATTTTCAAAAATCAAAGTCAAAAAGACAAATTTCCTGAAAGCAGTAGAGAAAAAAAAACTCATCTCATACAAGGGAATCCCCATAAGGCTATCAATAGATTTCTCAGCAGAAATTCTGCAGACCAGGAGAGAATGGGATGACATATTCAAAGTGCTGAAAGAAAAACTGCAAACCAGTAATTTACTCAGCAAAGCTGTCCTTCACAAATGAAGGATAGTCTTACCCAAACAAACAAAAGGTACAGGAGTGCATCACCACTAAACCTTCTTCATAAGAAATGTTAAAAGGAGCTCTTCAAGCTAAAATGAATTGATGCTAACAACATAAAAGTATAAAACTCATTGGTAGAGGTAAGTATGTAAGTAAAATTCAAAAGACTAAAATTTTAAGTGGGGTAAAAAGATTAAAAGGTGAAAATATGAGAAATAACTATATCTACAATAATTTTTAATGCACATACAATATAAAACACTAGAAATCAACAACAGCAGGAAAGCCAGAAAATTCACAAATATGTGGAAATTAAACAATACATTCCTGAACAATCAATGGGCCAGAGAAGAAATCAAAAAAGAAAATTTTTTAAAAACCTTGAGACAAATGAAAATGAAAATGCAACATACCAAAATTTATGGGATACCAAAAAAGCAGTTTTAAGAAGGAAGTTTATAGCAATAAAAAGCCTACAGTAAGAAAAAAGAAAGATTTCAAATAAACAACCTAACTTTACATCTCATGACACTAGAAAAAGAAGAAAAAAATTAAGAACAAAGTCAGCAAAAGGAAGAAAATAAAAATCAGAGCAGAAATAAAGACTATAAAAATGATCAAAAAGATCAGTGAAACTAAGAGCAGTATTTTTTTGAAAGATAAACAGAATTGACAAACCTTTAGCTAGACTAACTAAAAAAACCTAGAGAGGACTCAAGTAAATAAAATCAGAAATGAAAGAGGAAATATTACAACTGATATCACAGAAATACAAAAGACCATAAGAGATTATTTTGAACAGCTGTATGTCAGCAAGCTGTATAACCTAGAAAAATGGATACATTCCTAGAAACATAGAACATATTAAGACTAAATCATGAAGAAATAGAAAATTTTAATAGAACTAAAACTAGCTAGGACATTGAATCGGTAATCAAAAGTCTCCTAAGAACAAGACCAAATAACTTCATTGGTGAATCTTACAAAACACTTAAAGAATTAATGCTAATCCTCAGCCTCTTCCAAAAATTGAAGAGGAGGGAACACTTTCAAACTCATTATACAAGACCAGCATTACACTGATACCAAAGCCAGACAAGGACACTACAAGGAAAGAAAATTACAGGCCAATATTCTTAATGAACATAGATGTAACAATACTCAACAAAATACTAGCAAATCAAATTTAATAACATATTAAAAGGATCATACGCAATGATCAAGTAGGATTTATCACTGGGATGCAAGGATGATTCAACATAAGCAAACTCATGAATGTGATATACCACATAAAAAGAATGAAGGATCAAAATCACATAATCATCTCAATAGATGCAAGGAAAGTATTTGACAAAGTTCCACACTCTTTCATGATTAAAAACTTTCAACAAAGTAGATATAAGAGAAATTTAGCACAATAAAGGCCATGTATGAAATACTCACAGCTAACATCATACTCAAAGGTAAAACACTGATAGCTTTTCCCCTAAGATCTAGAACAAGGAAAGGATGCGTACTCTCACCACTTCCATTTAACATAGTACTGAAAGTCCTAGTCAGAACAATTAGGCAAAGAATAAAAAGGTATCCAAGTTAGGAAGAAAGAATAAAATTATCTTATCTCTTTTTGAAGATGACATGATCTTATATATTGAAAACTCTAAAGACTGGTGGAACTAATAAACAAATTAAGTAAAGTTGCAGTATACAAAATCAACATACAAAAAATTAGCTGCATTTTTATACAATAGCAAAAACTATTTGAAAGAGAAATTTTAAATGTAATCCCATTTACAATAGCATTAAAAACAATAATTAATAGGAATAAGTTTAACCAGGAAAGTGAAAGACCTGTATGTCAAAAACTACATGACATGGATGAAAGAAATTGAAAAAGATACAAATAAGTGGAAAGATATCCCATTGTCTTAGACTGAAAAAATTAATATTGTTGAAATGCACACACTGTCCAAAGTGAGCTATGGATTCAATGCAATCCCAGTCAAAATTCCAATGGCATTTTTCACAGAAATAGAAAAAAAATTCTACAATTTGTGTGGAACCACAAATGACCCTAAATAGCCAAAGTAATCTTGAGAAAGAAGAACAAAGTTGGAGGCATGACAATTTCTTATTTCAAACTATATTGCTACCATAGTCAAACAGTATAGTACTGACATAAAAATAGACACATAGACTAACAGAACAGAGTAGAAAACCCAGAAATAAACCCAAGACTATTTGACCAACTAATCTTTGACAAGGGGCCAAGAATATACAAAGAAGAAAATAAAGTCTCTTCAGTAAATAGTATTGGGGGAATTGAATATCCACACACAAAAGAATGAAGCTGGACTCATATTACAGACCATTTACAAAATTAACTCAAAATGGGTTAAAGACTTAAATATAAGATTACAATAAAATCTCCTAGAAGAAAACAGGGAAAGAGCTCCTTGACATTGTTCTTGGCAATTTTTTTTAACACCAAAAGCATAGACAATTAAGATAATAAACAAGTGAGACTACATCAAAATAAAAAGCTCTGCACAGCAAAGGAAACAAGTGAGACTACATCAAAATAAAAAGCTCTGCACAGCACAGCAAAGGAATACAAAATGGCAACCCTTGGAAGGGGAGAAAATATTTGCAAACCATATATCAGAGAAGAGGTTAATATCCAAAATATATAAGGAACTCATACAGCTTAGCCAAAAAACACAAGGAATCTGATTTTTTTTAATCCAAAATGTGTTTGCTGGGATGGTTTCCCATTCATCTTGATTCAGGGTGATTTAGTGCTGCTTCTGTCTGAAGAAGCATCCTTCTGCAAGCCTTGCTTTTCTTCCTGTAGGCTGGCAGAGGATAGTAGAGCAACCAACACACAAAACTACTGTTTGTGCATGGCTAAAGACGGTGGTGATTTTATAGCATCCTGGGCACTCCACATCCATTAAGTAGGAGTTGGGGCTCTGCACCAGGCGCTTCTTCTTGTGTTTCCTCTTCTCTTCTGGAGAGGGATAAAGGAGATCCTTTACCAGAGGCATGTTCTCGTGGGGAGGTAGTCACTGCCAGAAAGACAAGAATCTGAATTTTTAAATGGGCAAAGGACATGAACGGACATTTTTCCAAAGGAGATATAAAGGCAACGAACAGATATACAAGAAGGTGATTAACATCATTAATCATCAGGGAAATGCAAATCAAAACCACAATGAGATATTACCTTACACCTGCTAGGATGACTATTTTCAAAAAGATAAAAGATAGATGTTGGCGAGGATGTGGAGAAAAGGGAATCCTTGAACACTGCTCATGGGAATGTATTGTTATAACCATTATGGAAAACAGTATGGAGTTTCCACAAAAAATTAAAAATAGAATTACCGTATTATCCTGTAATCATACTTTTGGGTATATACACAAAGGAAATCAAATCTGTTTCTTGAAGAGAATATCTGCACTCACATATTCATTGCAGCATCATTCACATAGCCAAGATATTAAAAACAACCTAAGTGTCCACCAACAGATGAATGGGTAAAGAAAACTATATATATATAGTTTATACATATACACATCATTCAGCCATAAAAAGAAAGAAATCTTGCCATTTGCAACAACATGGATGAACCTGGAAGGCCAAGTAAAATAAGCTGACAGAGAAAGACAAATACTGTATGGTATCACTTCTATGTGAATTAAAAAAAAAGTCAAACTTGTTGAAACAGGTGGTAGAATGGTGGTTGTCAGGGGCTGGAGCAGTGGGGGAAATGAGGAGATGTTGGTCTAAGGGTACAAACTTTCAGTTGTAAGATGGGTATATTCTGAGGATCTAATTTACAACATGATGATTATAGTTAATAATAATGTATTGTATACCTGAAATTTGTTAAGAGTAGATCTTAAGCATTCTCATCCCCCACCCAGCCAAAAAAAATGGTAACTGTGAAGTGATGGAAGCATTAATTAACTTAATTGTGGTAGTCATTTCACAGTGTTTGCATATATCAAATCATCATCTTGGACACTTTAAATATATACAATTTTATTTGTCAATTATGCCTCAGTAGAGCTGGATAAAATAGAATAAAATAAAATAAAGTAAAATAAAATAAAATATGGATGCATTATATTTTTAAAAAAACACCCAGATATCTACACTGGTGTGTGTGTGTGTGTGTGTGTGTGTGTGTGTGTGTGTATTTGTATCTAGTTAGACAGAGTCAAGCAACTGTATATTAGCATAGTTTTGGAACACTAGGGCCCTAAGATCAAGGCACTAAGACAGAAAGAAAGTGGGCACAAAATCAAGCATCTTATCAATGTTTGAAAGTCAAGCCTGCCCAAAAGCTACCTGTCCCTAGCATCCTTTTCACTCCAGAATCGAGAAGAAGCAGAGACAGGATATACAATTGTGAAGAGAATTGAGGGCTGAGGCAAAGCCAGAACTGTGAATATTGACTTCTTACCCTTGTTTTCATGTCATAACTTCAGGATTTAAGAATTGCAGATATGTTCATCAAACCATGAAATACTTGGCTTTCAGTGGACTTAAAAACACTTTATGTAGGGAAAAGTGCATCAGAAAGATGTAGTATCACAAAGGTAGTGAGTAGGGAACTTGATCCACTCTAGGGACTTCTTTCCCTAACTACTGGGGCTCCTCTCTTCTGCCTCATAGGACTCCAGATGCCCATTCAAATCCCGTGCCCATTTCAAATCCTGTCTTTAAATAAACACACAACTTTAGCATTGGCCTCCTAATCACAGGATACTCCAGGTCCCTGAAAGCTAGCCCAAGTCTAGACTCAGTAGGCAAACCTAAAGAACTCTTCCAATGAAGCTCTGGTTAAATCTTGTACACCAAAGGGTATTTGCTCATTAACCAAATGGCGACAAATGTATACTCTCTCACACAAAGGTCCTTTCCCATTTTCAAAAGAAGCAAAACCAAGACCATTTGCAAGCCTCAAAGACAGGTACACATTGTTCAAGCCTTGTGCACCTTTCCTTGGTAGCTTACTTCCTGCTCCTTTTCACTGATCTTTAGCATCATTCATTAAACCCGTCCTTAATTTCAAGAGTACCTGTTCTGCTCAGAATTGAGTGGACACAAGAGTTAAATGACTTCTTCATAGCAAAATTTTAATTTTGAGATCATTATAAATTGATTGACATTCAGTTATGGGAACTAATACAGAGACAGACCATGTACCATTTACCCAGTTTCACTAAATGGTAACATCTTGCAAAACTATGGTATACTATCCCAACTAGAAACTGACATTGACATAGTCAAAATACAAAATATTTTCAACACCTGAAGGATGGCTCCTGTTGCCTTTTCTATCCATAGCCACCTCCCTATCCCCCACCCCACCCCTACATACACACCATGAGCCCTGTTAACCGCTAATCTGTTCTACATCTCTATAATTTTGTCATTTCAAGAATGTTATATGGGGTGGGAGGATGGGTGAAATGGGTGAAATGGGTAAAGGGGATGAAGAGGTAGGAACTACCAGTTATAAAAATAAATATGTCACAGGGATATAATGTACAGCACAGGGAATACAGTCAATAATATTGTGATAACTTTATATGGTGCATAGTGTATGATAATATCTAATCATGATGTTGTGCACCTGAAATTAATATACTGTAAGCCAACTATACCTCAATTTAAAAAAGCATGTTATGTAAATGGAGTCATACAGCATGTAACTTTTGGGAATTGGCTCTTTTCATTCAGTGTAATTCAGTGGAAATTCATCCAAGTTGTCATATGTATTGATAGTTCAGTATTTTTTATTGCTGAGTAGTGTTCCATGTTAAGGATGTATCACAGTTTGTTTAGCCATTCATCTGCTGAAATATATCAGAATTGTTTACAACTTTTGGCTATTATGGATAAAGATGTTATGAACATTTGGGTACAGGGTTTTGTGTATGACCATGAGTTCTTATTTCTCTGGTATAAATGCCCATGAATTCATTTGCTAGGCCATATGGTAGTTGCATGTTTAGTCTATAAGAAGATGACAAACTTTTCCAGAGTGGATTACCATTTTACATTTCAACTGCAATATATGAGTGAATCCATTTCTCTGGCCCCTCATTAACATTTGATGTTGCCACAGTTTTTTATCTTAGGTATGCTGGTAGGTATATAGTGGTATTTCTTTGTGGTTTTAGTTTACATTTCACAACTGGCTAATGATGTTCAACATCTTTACATGAACTTATTTGCCATCTGTATAGCCACTGCAGTGAAATGTCTCTTCAAGAATTTTGTCTATTATCTAATTAGGTGTTTGGGTTGGGGTTTCTTTTTGTTGTTGTTCATTTATTTGGTTTTACTATTGAGTTGTGAGAGTTACTTATATATTCTAGATACTAGTCCTTTGTGAGGTATGTAATTTGCAAATATTTTCTTCTGATCTGTTGCGTGTTTCCTCTACAGGGTCTTTTTGCAGAACAAAAGTTTTAAAATTTTATGTGGCATAACATTTTATAGTTTTATAGTTTTTATAGATTTTTTAATAGATTGTTTTATAGATCATACTTTTGGTATCAAATATACTAACTTTTTGCCTCACCCTAGATGCCAGAGATTTTCCCTTATGTTTTTCTAAAAGTTACATAGTATTGCACATTACAATTAACTCTGTAATCCATTTTGAATTAATTTTTGTAAAAGATATGAGACTCAGGCAAAGGTTCATTTTTTGGCCTATTCATGTTTAGTTGTTCCAGTAGCATGTTTTTAAATGATTATCCTTACCCCATTGAGTTGTTTTTGCAACTTCAATAAAAACCAATTGGGCATATTTGTGTGTACCTATTTCTGGGTTCTCTATTCTCTTCCACTGATCTGTGTGTCTATCCCTCTGCCAATACCATGATGTTTTGATTATTCTAGATATATAGTAGACTTACATTAAATAGGATAATTACTTGTAATCTATTATTTTTCAAGGTTGTTTTAGGTAGCCTAGTCCTTTGTGAAACATACAATTTACCTCTGCCTTTCCATATAAATTTTAGAATAAGCTTATCTATGTCTACAAAACATGCTGTGATTCTAATAGGAATTTCATTAAACCTAAATACTTGTTGGGGAAAATTGACACTTTGCTAAGTTGAATTTTCCAATTCATGAACATGGTAGGTCTCTGCAATTATTTAGGTCTCTAATTATTTAGGTCTTATTTGATTGTTTCTATCAGCATTCTGTAGTTTTCATCACACTGATCCTATATATGTTTAGTTAAATCTATACCTAAATATTATTTCATTTTCTTTGGAGTGCTTGTAAATGCTATTGTGTTTTAAATTCAGTTTCTTCATAGTCATTGTCAGTATATAGACATCCAATTGATATTTGTGTGTTGATTCTGTAGCCTGTGGCATTGTTGAGTTCATTAATTCTATGAATTATTTTGTAGATTCCTTGGGATTTTCATAGACAATCATGTCTTATGCAAAAAAGGACAGTTTTATTTCTTTCTTTACAATTGGGATGTCATTTATTTCTTCTTCTGGCCTTATTGCAGTGGCTTGAACTTTCAATAAGATGTTAACTAAGAGTGGTAAGAGCAGACATCCTTTCCTTTTTCCCACTCTTAAGGAAATGTTTGTCATTAAGTATGATGTTATCTATAGGTGTTTTTGTAGATGCCTTTTTAAAAAATCAAGTTGAGGAAATTTCCTTCTATTCCTCATTTCCTGAGAATTTTTGTTAGAAATTGGTGATGGACTTTATTCTGAAGGCATTAGAAAAGTACTGCAGATTTTTTTTTTCAGCAGATATTAGTGCTTGGGGAGAACCACCTAGCAATTTTTTTAAGATGGACTAATTGGAAGTGGAGAGACCAGGTAGGAGTTTGTTAACTTCTTCCATGGTTATTCTCTTCTTTCTAGTTCTACTCTTATTACCTTCATTCAGATCATAGATGAATGAGGAGAGCCCAGAAAGTTAAAATCTAACAGAGAGGAGAAGATAATAAGCACCTCTAGGAACTGATATAGCATTTCCAAGATAAAGCACAAGCTCCTTAGTCCATGAAAGTCATTCATGACTGGATATCAGAAGCTTATCTCCTAATTCAGTAGCATCAGTTTGAGAAAATAGATTTAGACACTTGGTAGAAATAGCCACGAACATACTAGAACCTCAGGTTGCTCAAAGCCCAGCTGGGAAAACATTCTATAGAATTAACTATAGCAAAAAGAAATAAGTGCTTCCTTTTATTTGGAAGAGAACCTTCCCCTCTCTCATCCCATTTTGCACTTTGGAATACTATCCAACCAGGCCAGTGCCTCATGTTCCAGAACCTTTCAAACCTTTCTTCAGCCCAACTCCCCTATTAAATTGTACCTACCCTTTCTGCTTCATTTTCTCTAGTCAAGTCAGAGAATTTAAATAGACTCATCGTGAGTTAATAAGTTTATCCACCACTCTCAGATAAAATGTTTGCATTTTGGCAAAACCTAACTGAGGTGTAATTCCAAATATAGTTGTTGTATATGTGACTGCCAATTCTTCCTATATATAGGGCTGACTCTGTGTTCTAGGATGTTATACCAGGTCCATCTGGCTCTGGGAATCAAGCAGAAGTCAGACTCTCAACTGACTTGATAGAACCAGTAGAGAGATTGATTTGATCACAAAGAAGACCAGGGTATACTGTTAACTTGATGTTTTACTTAAGTACACAGACACTTTCACTTTTGGTCTTGTTGGCCCTCTCTGTGGTGCTTCCTGCCCCTTGAACCTCACAGACCCTAACATCTTATACACATCTCTCTCTTCAAACAGAGATTTAGGAAATAGTCTTCTGACATTAGCCTTACATGATACTGGAATGGAAGGCTTTGTCCCTGCAAAAGGGATTTCAGGCACCAGGGAGCATTTATAGGCTGCTCCATCCTACTCCTATACTTCTATTGTAGACAAGCTCAGCCTCCTTTACAACTCTGGGCTCCTCCAAGTACCTAACAGAATAAAACTTCAAAGTCAGATACTGGACTCTGGCTCAAATAAAAGGAGGACAAAAAAGTGAGCCCTTCCTTTAGGCACTGTGTTGGCAGGATCAGGGAGATACTAGTGTTCTAAAGCCAGTATCCATACCCCTTAATGCTTGAGCCATTCCCAAAAGCTTCTGACTACTCATCTGACAACAAAGAACAAAACCTAGTCTTATACCTGCTACTCTTCACACACCCATTGCTTACCTCACCACTGGGATTGCAGTAGTGGCCATTCTGGTCTCACGTGTAATCATAGAATTATAAATCATAAAATGTCAAAACTGGAAGGTATCCTAATGATTAATGAATAAATTCCTCCTTCCTTTCACAGATGGAAAAACTGAAGCCAAGACAGGAGCAAAGGCCTCCCCAAGGTAACATAACAAGTTCTGGTAATGCCAGTACAGTGATTTTCCCATTTCCCCTTAGATTATCTTCTTTGCTTCTTCCATTTCTGTGTGGTACTGAGAAAGTTTGTGTTTCTTTTGTCTCTAAGCCCCTGCCCGCATCCTAGTGCTCAGGACTCTAGGCTCCAATGAGATTATTAACCCCAGATCAGGTGCCCTCTTGTATACTGATACTCTGCTTCCTTACTCTCTCCTCGCACCTATATGGTCCCCTCCCTCAGCTCGTGCAAAGGACCACAGTTTCTGTCACCTATCTGAGCTAGACAAAGGTTTATGGTGATGACCCTGGGAGCCTTACAACTTCTCCAAACAAGGACTTGGGGCTCTGAGTCTCTAGCCTATGCTCTTCCTACCTTTGTTGCCAATCACACACATACACACACACACACACACACACACACACACACACACATACACACACGTATATATAATTTATACTTTGTGATTCAGCCAAACTTTGCACCTTCCTACCTCTATGCTTTTACATGAAATGTGTTCTCTGTCATTTCAATATCAAGTCCAACTCAAGTCTTACTTCCTCCTTGTAGAATTCTCTAATGACCATATCATGGATGATTGTCTCATTCTCTCAACTCTTCTACCACTTTTTTTTTTTACTACTCTTAAGATGCTTATAGTGTTGTATCTTTGAGAACAGGGGCTATGGCTTATTCATGTAGGAATAAGGTTCCAGTCTCAGTGGCTGGCACAGAGTAGGGACTCTTAATAAAGAAATAGACCTTATTCAGCATCTTCCCCTTCTTATTTCTTACCAGGAATGAAAATTGTATGAGTTTCCATAAAAATGGCATTTCAGTCAAACTGACAGTCTCACTAAAAAAATACTGCTAAAGCTAATGTAATTTATTGAAAAATAAATGTGTTTGTCATTTAATGACTCTTCTGGTATCCACTTTTTTTTGAGAAAATATAAAATTTAAGAGCCAAACACTACCCTACATAAATGCACGTGTATACATACATACAGATGTTTAGCTGTTACCAGGCTAGAAAATTATATCCATGTGCTGAATATGCCTGTGGTCCACTTCCTAACATAGCTTCTGGAAGGTATTTAACATGCTCTCTGGCAGAGAGCCTGCTACCCAAGTCAGTGGTAAACTCCACAATGTTTTCTGACGACAGAAGATACTTCCACAGCAGGTCATTCTTGTTGGCTACCAGCAGCATGGGGATGTTGAGGCTCAGATCAATCAAGTGACTATTCAGGAAGAGGGGGTGCATGAGTTGGTAGCTTTTACAGTCAATGACAGAGTAGACACAAACAAAGCCATCAGCCCATGAGGAGAAACAATTGATTTGCTCAGGGAAGATGATTAGTTTACTGCTCTCCTGCATAAATAAAGAAAGGTGAGGGAGAAAAGAAGAATGGAATATGGTTGGGCTCCAGACAGTTTGGTTTGTAGGGGGAACCTCTGAAGCAGCACAATTCTGGACTGGAGCTCTTATAGGCAAAGATGTCCAAATACCTCAATTGGAAAAATAAAGCTGAAGGTAGGGGTATCCTGGGTGAAAATAGTAGGGGTAAGAAAATGTTTATAAGACAAACCTGATAGCACAGGGAACTATATTCAATACCTTGAAATAGCCTATAATGAAAAAGAATGTGAAAAGGAATATGTATACATATGTATAACTGAATCACTATGCTGTATACCAGAAATTAACACAACATTGTAAACCAACTATACTTCAATAAAAATAATAATGAAAAAAAGATAAAGCTGAGTTTATCCTTCTCATATTTTTCTAAGGAAGAAATATGCCTGACAGGTCCATATTCATGTTCTTGCCTACTCCACACCTCCATTCCTTGGCTGAGGAAGATTACAAGTAGTTGTTGCTCTGAACAAACACTGAATACCTTCTCTGCAAAGTCCTTATGGCTACATTTACTAATGGAATATTTCCCACCACTAATACTTAATCAACTGTGCATTGTTTTGGAAGGTCTTGGGAAAAATCTCAAGTGGAACTCTCTATCCAAAAACTGCAAAGGCCCATCTAACTCATTTTCTCTTATTTTGCTTCTTGGGAAAACATCTGAATAGATATTCATTTCTGACTGTGCCAGTGAGCACCTCTGAATTCTGGGATGCCAGCTGTTAAACACACACACACACCTGAACAAACTGCAGTGGCTCAAATGTACAGTGCTTGCTGTGGGACTAAAACCCTAGAGCTTCTCCTTTGACACTTCTCTCTCCTTGCTCCTCACCTCCCCTCCCACTCCTTGACACTCATCTCAGCACTTGTTCCTATCACTCTACCTGGATACTTGGACCCTGCTCACTCCCCACACTTGCACCTACACTCATCTACTTCTTATCTTCACTCACTCTTCTTTTCTTTCCTATCTTTTCTCATCCTTTACTTTCTCCCACTGCACGATCCCAAATCTCTAGCCCTAAGTGAGAGCTGACCTAAGTAGCAATTTTTCTCTTCATCAGAAAAAGATCAATTTAAGAAGAAAGATAAGCACATTCCAAACTCTGTCTCCTTTCCTTTTATCTTCTCTCCTCCCCATTCTTTCTCTAGGTTTCAGTTACAAGTAGCATTGTTTGTTAAAATCAAGGTATAGCATTAAAGGCTAAGGAACAATTTAAGGTCTTTTGATGAAAATTATGACCCATCCACTTCAGCCAAGTGAAGAAATAGTTGGAGAAATAGAAATCAAGGATAAGGAGACAAACACTCAGACATGCATCTCAGCCTTTCTTCCTTCCTTCTTTTCTTTCCTTTTCTTTCCTTTCCTTTCTTTTCCTTTCCTTTCCTTTTCTTTTTCCTTTCCTTTCCTTTCCTTTCCCTTTCTTTCTTTCTTTCTTTCTTTCTTTCTTTCTTTCTTTCTTTCTTTCTTTCTTTCTTTCTTTCTTCCTTCCTTCCTTCCTTCCTTCCTTCCTTCCTTCCTTCCTTCCTTCCTTTCTTCCTTCCTTTCTTCCTTTCTTCCTTCCTTTCTTCCTTTCTTCCTTCCTTTCTTCCTTTCTTTCTTTTTGTCAATGAGTAATTAGGAGGTAAGCCTGGAGGGAAGTATGATGTGAATTGGGACTCAGTAAGAATTGCAATCTTGTATGTCTGGACAATATACTGAAACTCTCTTGGAGGTTACTTTGTCTTTCATGAAATGAAATGTACTATTTTTACACTTTGTGAGACAGGCATGAGGGATAAGCAATGCCAAGGAGGTTTCAAACAGGAAATATATCTTGTTCCCCATCTAGAATCTCTTGCCTTCCTGCTCAGTACTTAGCCTTAATATTGAGGTATCTGGAACTATATATGTAGCTTTCAACTCACTATCACACTTTCTGTAGTTTCAGAATCAATTGTTCTTCCAGGAGTCAGTCCATTAAATCTCTAATGCATCAAACCATGGGAAGAGTTATATAGGCCAGAGTCCTTCTCCCAGGTTGCCACTGGGAAACACCTCTCACTCATTGTATTTGGGCACTTGGGACATTGACAAGGAAATGAGTTTAGCCAGAGCCACTGTGACAAATATAGGTAAACGAATGAAGAAACTGATTTTTAAAATGAGCTCTTATATGTAAAAACATAAAGAGGGTATCCTGAACCTGGAGACAGACAGAATGTCTGAGAGGGATACATCTTTCAGGAAAGGTGAGGTGCAAGGATTCAGCTTCACCTGCTTTCTAATTTTTCTGAAGGCTTACTTCTCCCTTCTTATCCAGTATCACCAACACTCTGTCTTTTGTCCAGTCTTGGGGTAGACACCTCATTATCCCTTGGTGATGTAAGGCCTAGATTGATACTTCTCAAAATGGCATCTAGATAATTGGGTTCCCCATGGATCTGTCTCAGAAAATTCAGTGAATCTTGATGCTTTAATAGGACCAGAGCCAAGGTCCAAGGGAGGACGTTTTCCTAAGGGAGAGGGCTGGCTGAGCTTGGTTGCAGTGAGCATACCACTCACTTACTGCCTTTGGGGCTTCTAGCACAGCATCTCTCTTGTCTCTTGAAAATGCTAGCACATCTTTTGCCATCAACCATCAACCTACAAAATCTGAGAAAAATAATTCTTGGAGCCATTTAATCAGTCCCTGGAGAAATGAGTGGCATAACTCCTAGAGAGCAAGGAAAGTAATGCTATGTGCAACTAAGTTTAAATTCTGCTCTCATAACCTCATACACTATCTTTTAAACACACACATATGTACATATTACATACATATTCACATGCAACAGATGAAGAAACACACAGAGGGGAAATGTGTATATAATATATATATATATATATATATATATATTTCTGTGTCTTTCCTAGACAGTCCTTTCTGACCAAAAAAGTTTACTTTTACCTAGCCCCATCCTTACTCACTCCTCAATTTAGATTTTCTCCTCTTATTTCTCATCGTTGGATTCATTTTCTGGCAGATGAAGATCCACAGAGATCTGGGGAGATTGCCCCTCCCTTGGAAGGTTCAGGCTTGAATGCCTCACCTGCTTTGATGCTTTGGTCTCATCTAAAGGACAGAGACAAAGGTTGGAGAGAAAAAAGAGGAATAAATTGGAGGATTCTGGTATGGGGTGTGGGGAGAGAGTAGAGGAGGAACTAAATGGCGTTTTAATTTTTCCACAAGGAATCCGTTCCCTGTTTTTTTGAGGAGGGTAGTGATGAGAAGAGCCTCAGGAGCTATACTTAGAAATGTTGGCCTCATACTCTCCAAGGAGATGGCGAGTGAGGAAGCCCATCACCAGAGCCATACAACAAGGTAAAGACAACATCTTATGCTACCCTAACCTCCTCTTCACTTCCTTCTTCAGGAGCCCTTGGAGGAGGGACAGTTTCTTGGGTTGAGGGATTGACTTTTGATCCTGGGTAGACCTTTTTTCCTTCCTAAGACAAGCAAGCCTTGGAGAATGGTAATTTCTCCCAAAATTCTTAGCCAAGCCCCAGGAGAGAGCAGAAAGAAAGGGAGGCAAGTGACAGAAGCAGTAGGGAAAACCACACATCTCCTCTCCATGGGTAGAGGGTACCTGTGGGTGGGGGTGGAGAGTATCACTGAGTTGCAGCTCTCTTTCCCTTAGGCGGTTGAGTCACCTGTTGAATGAGTTTGGAGGGTGGGGGCTGCTTCTCTATCTCCCAGAGCTACTGACCCCTGGGCCAGTGTGCAATTACCTAAATTCTCCTTTTCATCCCCAAACTCTTACCTCTCTGTGTTTTCTATATAAATAGCATACCCACTCTGGGACCTCACCACTCTCTTCAACCTGAATGCTGGCATCCTTTTTGGTGAAATTCTTTTTTTTTCCCTAAGTTTCCCCCCATCAGCCAGACCTCTCAGTTGTTCACTGTGTGGTGAGGAGAGGTGACTCTAGGATTCCATTGCTCTCTTTCCCCCATCCCAGACACATATACTTACAAAGCGATCCTTACCTGGCTTTCCTCCAGCATCACAATCTTGATGCTTCTGCTGGATGGGCTATCCAGGATGGGATACTCTAGTATAGACACCAGTGAAAGTTGATAGAAAACTAGGACATGGCTGAGGTTCATATAGGCCACATGGCTGCAGAGCGAAGGGGGCCAAAGGCCAAAGATCTCTCAGAGATCTTTGCTGCTGCCACTTGTCACCTTCCTCAACTGTCATTTCTTTCATCCTCTTGCATCCCGACTGAGGAGTTATTAATTGGTCTCCTCCTGCAAGGGTAGCCCTCTTCTCTGACTAATGGCAAAGCTGTCAGGAAAAAAATTTTATCCAGTGAAAGCTGACCCCTCTGAGTCTGAGTTAATCCAAAGTTAAGTTGGGCCATTCCCAGGACCAGGGACAGGGGGAATTCTGGAATGGGTAACAACAACAACAAAAAAATGAACTATCAATACTCCATCTTCCTCATCCTAAGTATAAATACAAAACATCTCAATTGAAGGGCATTTAGGGGTCAGAATAGAAGTCCTTTATTTCGATAGTTAAGGAAACTGAGGTTCAAAGACATACTGTCACTTGATGGGCAGGATATTCAGGATGAGGTAGTCGGCCAAGAAAGAGACAAAAGAACAACCAAATACTTTTTTAGGGTGACTTTTTGAGTAAGTGGACAGGTCTTCTGAGGTTTAGTGTTCAGGTTCATTTTGCCTCAGTTTTTAAATAGAAATGTCATCATATGGAACATGAATTCTCTAGTTGCCCATAGTCTTTACAACTCCTTGCTGTCTTCTGTCTGATGATTTAACTCATTTATGTCACTTCTCTATTCCCTGAGAGATAGTTGCTTGGCCAACTAGGGATATTTGAGGGCAAGGACTAGGCCCTCAGTATCTATTTATCTCCAAATAGGAAATGGTAGAGAGACAACATTGGGAATTCTCATCTACATACCTCAAGGTATATTTTTGTGACTGCCTTTTACAACTTTTAAAGACTACCTTTGACCTTCAGTAAAAATTGATTTCATCCTATATAAATATGTGTGTATGGAGAGAGGTTGTCAGGAAAGAAGATGAAGGTGACAGGGAGTGATTTGCTTATTAAGAACTGTTCTGTTCATGAACCTGGATAACAACATGTTAAGTGAAAGAAGCCAGATACAGAAAGATAAATACTACATGATACCACCTTTATGAGGACTCTAAAACAGTCAGACTCATAGAAGGAGACAGCAGAATGGTGGTGTCCAAGGTTAGGGGAGGGAAATGGGGGAAGCATTAGTCAAAGGGTACAAAGTTTTAGTTACGAAAGATGGGTAAGTCCTAGAGATCTACTGTGCAACATAGTGCCCATAGTTAACAATTCTGTATTGTATTTGCTAAGATAGTAGATCTTACGTTAGGTGCTCTTATAACACAAAAAATAAGAAATAAGAAGACAGGAGAAAAGTTTTGGAGTTGATGGATATATTTATGGCACAGATTGTGGTTATGGCTTCATGGGTATATACTTATTTCCAAATTCATCAAGTTATACACATACATATGTACAGCTTTTTGTATGTCAATCATAACTCAATAAAGTAGTTTTAAAAAAATTAGTAAATAAGGGGTGGGGTGTGAGGGAAACTGCCCTCTTTCATCTGGGAACTCCTGTCTGAATTTCTTGTTGTGGTAATAGCAGCAGTCAAAGGGCACATCTGTAGTCTGAACCCACCTGTTTAATAAAATAACAATATGATATTCTAACCATGTGGTACCTTAGTTTGGCATTTTATACTTTTCTACATGTGTAAATCCTCTCACTTATCTGAATTACTACATAACTCTAAGAGTTCGGTGGAGCAAGGGGGAGGAAACATACCCAGAGAGGTTATTTGTTCAAGGTCACAAATAAATTAGTAGCCAATAAGGTCCCAGTCCTATTCCTGACTTCTTATCTGATTCTTTCTTCTACACTAAGTTGATATTTTTCTGGAATTGTTTTATTTGTGAGAATGTTTTATCTTCACAACGAGTCTGTGAATTTTTGGAGGGCAGGGATCATGTATTATTCATCTTTGTATTCATTAAAGCTGCAACCACAGAGTCTTATATGAGGTACTCAATTATTGTTGGTGGCTGATTGACTAGCCAGAACACCTACTGTGTCCTATTCCCAATACTGAGTACCATTTATCTATAACTTCTAAATGTCCACGTTTAACTTTTCATTTCAATAAGCCTCTGCTGAATGTGAATATATATTTGCAGGGCACTGTGCTAAGCCCTGCTCTACAAATTAAAGCTATAAATAAGATACAGTCTCTGTAATTAGGGAGCTTAAGGTTTTGTTAGAAATACCTAAAGGCAGGAGAAATAGAGGGTAAGGGGACAGCCCTGGGACCCTGTCTTCTCTCTTTTATTCCAAGCATCAGGCTGGACCTATTTCTGAAAGTTACTATGATAGAAGTACAAGTCTTAAATTTCTCTTAAAGTTACTTCTTTCTAGAACTAAGCTTTTTCAGATCTAAGCTTTGTCTTTCCTGAGGGATGGAAGTAGAGGGGGGAGGGTCAAGAGAAGACATGGCCTCAAGTCGGTGGTATAACCTCCTCAGGACAGCCTGGCCAGATTTACTATAGAGACAGACTAATTATTCTGAGAGAAAAATTTGATCCTGTTGTGGTTCTTCTATCTAAAATAGCTACCTAGAGTGAGTATTTCATGAGCAGTGGGTGCATTCTTCTCTAAGAGGCCTCAGTGTCATTTACAAAGTCATTTCCCACCATTCTCACTCCCTCTCTTGACTCTGATCAGTAGATTAACCAAGTTTTAACCAAGCAGTGAACCAGGTTATATTATGGGAAATAAAAAAACTTAAAAATTTAGACCCAGTCCCCTTCTGTTTTGATGGGGAGAAGAGATTGAAATGAATTAAAAACAAAAAACAAAAAACAGGCTCCACACTCAGCAGTTGTGTTCCAAAGGGTAAAATGCTACAGTTTGGAGAAGGGAAAGATTGCTGTGGTCACAGAAGTTTTCAATACTCAGGTCTTGAAGGATAGGTAAAATTTAGAGTGGTGAAGAATAAGGGGTGGGGGGCAAAGGCAGCCTAGGCAAAATAAGATACACAGAATGGGTATGACAGGATACTGTGTAAACTGGTTTTGGTAAAGTAGAGAGAGTAGAAAAAGATGAAACTGGAGTGGACATAGGCACACAGGGGTGGTTTGACTTATAGGCTAAAGAGCTTGGACTTTATTCAGGAAGCAATGACAGGTGTTTGGTATTTACAGCCTCAATTGTACTGTTTGCTTTTATATATTCTGGCTCCTCTACTGGACTCTACATTACTTTAAGGCAAGAATGTTATCTTATATCTTTATAACTCCAGAGTCCTTAGCGGTGTAAAGAAAAGCACCAGAAATATGAAGGAGGAGTTGGTAGTTGGTTTAGGAGTTGAATTCCTGATTTTGCTTGTGTCCATATGTTAAATTAGGTATGAGACAGAAATAGGTCCTACTGTTCACTTGAAAACTCAAGTAAGTGAAAAACAACTGAAAACTTGAGTTTGAACTTTGAGTGAGAGTGAGAGCGAGACTGAGACAGAGAGAAAGAGAGAGCGAGAGAGCAAGAGAGAGAGAGAGAGAGAGAGAGAGATCCCTTGCCTTTGTATGAAATCAAAGCCTCTTCATGGAATGACAAGCATCCTTGAGGAATTCAAGCTTTGTTCTCGAGGCCCTAACTAAAGGTGATAAGAGAGGTCTAATGACTTGCTATTCTTGGGCATTTGTAAACCTTTATGTGAAGTCACTGTAGGGCAAGGAGCCTTCCTGCAACCTCTGAAATCAAATTTTGTACAGTCTCTAACTTAGAAATGCTTGAATCACAGTTGACACTTTCATGCAATCATCAACTGCCATCTCTGCCCTTCTTTCCCCTTATTTCTCTCCCTGTTCTCTGAGGTCCCTGATGCCATTGGCAGTTGAGCCTTTAAGAAGAAAATAAAGTGAATTTGCAGAAAAATCTATGGGAGGAGGAGACAAAGCTGTGATAAATATGAACAACTTAGGGGAAATGAAGAGAGTAGGAGTAAGTTCCCAAATAGGTCTTAACTGATACATGATGGCCCTCTGTCCCAAAATACCTTTCACCAAATGGCCTGAGTTATTCTTATAAATTTGTTATACTGCCTGAAAATAAAGTATTTGGAAGTGTGTTTAGATTTGTAAACACCTTCTTTCTATGTATACCAACACCTCTAGGACAATTAGGGTAGCTATCAGACCTTTACTTATTACTATTGCTATGCTAACTAAAGGCCCATTGTCTGCAGGCTACTAATCAGCTTATTTTCCCCCCTGACATGTAAATATTAGGACCTCCGGAACTGGGAGTTTGAGTTCTGGTAGAGAGGGTAGTTCATTATTTAAGGCCTAGCAGACTTCAGTGGTATGGTAGGCAGAATTCTAAGATGGCCTCCTAAGATTCCTGGATTCCTGGTGTACACACCCCTTCTCCCAGTTATTTAATCAAACACTAATCTAGGTACTGCTTGAATTGACTTTGCAGATGAAATTAAGGTCTTAAATCACTTGACCATAAAATAAAGAGATTTTCTAGGTGGGCCTGATCTAATCAACGAGCTCTTTAAAAGTAGAAAGTGTTTTCCAACTAGTGGCAGACTAAGAAGTCGGAAAATTGAAGTACTAGTGGGATGTGTTGCATTGAGAAATTTGTTGTTTTTGGTTTGAAAAAGGAGGAGGAGAAGTAGAAAGGAATGTGAGCAGCCTCCTGGAGCTGAGAGTGGCCCCTGGTTGACAGCTTGCAAGCAAATGGGGACCTCAGTCCTACACATGCAAGGCATTGAATTTTGTCAACTTGAGTAAGCTTGGAAGAAGACCCCAAGACCCAGATGAGAACCATAGCTCTGGGCAATAGCTTCATTTTAACCTTGTGAGCCATGAGCAGAGGATCCAGTTAAGCTATACCAGACTCTTCACCCACAGGAACTATGAGATAATAAATGGCTATTATTTTAAGCCACTCTGTTTGTGTTATTTTGTTGTGTACCAAAAGTACATATGCCATCTCTTAGGCTGAGCCTGGGGGTTTTGGCACTCAAGAGTCTGGTAGGAGGGTCTCTATAAAGCAAGGGGCTACAAAAAGAAACCTTACCTGTTTGAACATTTTGTCAATGGACTGACTCTCTGCTCAAGAAAGGGAAGGTAACTGTCTTCCCTTCCTCCCCCTATACTCCATCCCACGAACAACAGGACCTTCTTCTTCTAATACTTAAGGCTCAGATCAGTTATATTATTTTTATGGTTCAGTTTTACAAAAGTTAAATCAATTTTTACAGTCTGGCCTGAGACCTTAACTATTACATATAATGTTGTTTCAATGGAAAAATGCATTCTGAGTTCCCAAGAACTTAAAAGCAAGTTTTTGAAACAAAATCTATTCATTCTGGAAATAGACTGTACTCATTTTAATAGAACATAAAGCCTTAAGCCAAAAGGAGATATATGTGTATATGTATATGTATATATATATGTATATGTATATGTATATGTATATGTATATGTATATGTATATGTATATGTATATCTGTATCTATATCTATATCTGTTCAGTTCCAGGCACCTGAGAGTTGGTATTTGGGAGGATGAAGGGACCAGGTTGTTAGCAAAGCCATATAAACCATAGCATATCATCAATCATATGTAGAATAGTGAAAAAAAAAAGAAAGAAAGAGAAAAAAGGACAGTAAAGAACTCATCTACAAAACAGAAACAGATTTGCAGACATAGTAAACAATCTTATGGTTATGGGGGAAAGGGGGTGGGAAGGGATAAATTTGGGAGTTTGAGATTTGCAAAGGTTAACTACTATATATAAAAATAGATAAAAAACAAAATTTCTTCTGTATAGCACAGGGAATTATGTTCAATATCTTGTAATAACCTTTAATGAAAACGAATATGAAAAGGAATACATGAATATATATATGCATGACTGGGATATTATGCTGTGCACCAGAAATTGACACATTGTAACTGACTACACTTCTATAATTAAAAAAGAAAAGCATAGCATATCATGGATCTAGATTTTAGATGCCTGTGTTTAAATCCTATCTCTGTCACTTGCTAGTTGTGTGATTCGGAGGCAAGTTGCCTAATCTCTTAGTGCCTCTTGTTTTCCATATATAATATGGGATAATAGTACCAATATCATAGGATTGCTGCACAAAGAGCAGATATATGTAAAACTCTTAAACTAATACCTGGCATACTACATAAGTGTTAGTTATTACTGTTATAAGTGCTCAGAAACTTGTTTATAGCCTTTTTGCCTCTCAGTTTCCTTAGCTCTACTAGTCACTCTAAATCAGTTCATCTCTAAAGCTTTAGTTATTTTAGTATCCAGGCATTTGCGGTCTTGGATTATTAGAGCCATCTTAAACCACTGCACTCAAAGTTTCTCTAGTCTAAGGCAAAGTTAAGATTTTCTTTTCTTTCTAGATCAAATCCTATCTACCTCATTAGAAGCTCCATATCTTTTTGTGTGGTCACCAAAGAAGAGCAACTCCCTTGTGCTTGTTTGATTGTTTAAGTAGAAGAGTGTAAAGGTGAGAAGAGTGGATCTGGAGATGAGTTTTAAAACCTCAGTCTTGAGGATATGCCTAGAATCTAAGTTCAAAGTGTGAAGGTGGTATGATTGGGAAGCCTGAGATCTGAGTGAGATTATTATGGCTAAATTTAGAAGTTTGCTCTTCACTCTTTGGTCAAAGCTTTTGAACCTAATTCAAATTACAAAGCCTATTTGAGTCATAGTGCAGCAATCTGGCATATCAAAAACAAATAGCCATCCTTGGCACAGAATGACCTAGTTTTAAGAATAGCAAAAGATAACTTAAAAGTCTTACTAAGAAGCCAAAAGAGGCATTGGAGCAGCCCATAGCTTTTTAAAAACATTTTTTATGAGGTAAATACAAATAAATCAGAAACATGTGCTTTGGATTTCCCTGAAATTACAGAGTGTGACAGGCAGATAACTTCAGTTCACATTTGACTAGACTGAGGTTTTTGTTTAGAGATGATTAATAATGCCATTTATTAGTCTACTTGGCAAAAACCAAGAAGCTGGCAAAGAATTCATGAAGGAGAACTCTAGTATATCCCAGTACAATGTATGTATATATCCTTTGGCTAAGGACCTACTCATTCCTACCTTCCTCATCCTTTTCCAGTGTTGGCTAAGGCTTTGGGAATATCTAGGAGAGCAGATTTTGAGGGTGTAAAGGAAGATAGAAAATTAAACTCATCCAGTTGCACCTATTATAGCTCTAGCACCATGACCTGTCTGCAAGAACTGCAGGATGAAGTGAAAAGACCATGAAACCTGGATTCTAGTCTTGACTGCCATTCAGCTTAATGTCATTTTTTTTTTTCATGTGTAAAGTGAGAATATCAATCTCTGCTCTGAAAAACTCAAAGGGTTGTTGTGAAGATCCAGTGAGGTCATGGATGAGGTGATTTGTAGACTGTAAAGCACTGTGCAAACCCAAATACTTTCCTTCCTCTATGCACCATCTCATGCCTTTATCACAGTACCTGGCACTATACAAAATCAGGTCTTTACTGGTCTATCTTACCTACAAGATTGTGAAGTCATTGAAAATACGGAACATGTCTGTTTTTTCACTGCTATACTCCTGTACCTACCCCAGAGCCCGACACAGAGTAGGTGTTCAATAAATATTAGATGAGTTGATCATAAGAAATTCATATTAAAAGGCAGAATTTGCTTCTATGGCCCACAATCTTTTTTTCTGGACTTCTCTCATCCCTAGGGCTCTCTTTGTTTTAGAGCCCTAATGTCTCTTACTTTCCCATTAACAATGTGGTGAGGAACAAAGCCAATAACTTCACTTATAAGATGTGAATAGTGGACAGTACTTACTGGGATATTCTCTGTTCCTCTTCCTCTTGGGGAATTAACATTCTAATAGGGATGAAAACCTTAGGCTAAAGGGACAATCTCCAACGGTTAGAATTTAAGGGATCAGTAGCTTGTGGGCAATGCATGATTTTATTCAAGATGCCTTTGGGAATCACTAATTCCCAGAGCCAGGATTAGCGTGAGGTAAAGCACTTGCCTTGGATGCAAAATTTAAGAAAGCCTAAGAAACTCAGTAATAAAGATAAATAATATTTTAATGTAATTATTCATTTGCTTTTTTACAGCTTTATTTTAAATTTAAAATTCAAAGTGCACAATACAATGGTTTTTAGTATATTTACAGAGTTGTGCAACCATCACCATGATCTATTTTTACAACATTTTCATCACTCCAAAAAGAAACTTCGTGCCCATTAAGGAGTCAGTCCCTACTCCCCTTAACTCCAACCTCTCTCCTCCCAATTCTAGGCAACAACAAAACTATTTTCTGTCTCTATAGATTTATCTATTCCAGACACCTCGTGTAAGTAAAATTATACAATATGTGGTCTTTTGTGATTGGCTTCTTTCATTTAGCCTCAGGGTAATTGCCCCTGGGCTTTATATGATGTAGGACCTCTTAGGCACCCTTTCTTTTTCTTGGGTGGGTAGGTAATTAAGTTTGTTTATTTAATTATTTCTTTAATGGAGGTACTGGGGATTGAACCTAGGGCCTTATGCATGCTAAGCATGAACTTTACCACTTGAGCTACACCCTCCCTGGCTTCTTTAATTTAGTATGATGTTTTCAAGATTCATCCATTCTATCGATATTTTGTTTATCCATTCATGAGTTGATGGACATTTGAGTTGTTTCTACTTTTTGGTTGTTACGAATAATACAGTTACGAACAGGTTTTTGTGTGGACATATGTTTTGTCTTGGGCATATACTTAGGGGTGGAACTGTTGGGTCATATGGTAACTCTAGGTTTACCTTTGTGGGGAACTCCCAAACTATCCCTCATTGTACATCCTCACCAGCAATATGTGAGAGCTCCAGTTTTTCCATATTCTTACCAATGCTTGCCTTTTTGATTATAGTCATTCAAGTGAACCTGAAGTTGTAAATGCAATATTTTTAAAATTAAAATTAGTGCAATAGATCTATGATGAACAAAATATTGCAACTTTAAGTATAGGCTGAAAACAGCAGGGCTGTGCTAAGCCATATTAGAGTATGAAGCAAATGAAAATGTGTGTGTTCACATGTACATAGTTCTATATTTTGAATGGTAATGAAAGAAACCAACTTTGAAAGTATGTTTTATGAATGTAAAACTTTATCAAGAGATATGAATATTCTTTCTGAATTTGAAAATAAATGAAAAAATAAGTAAATTGTAAATGCACAAATCACTAGATGAAACATCAATTATTGTAGAGAAAATGCATATCCAATAGAAATTAAGAAAATTATAGATGTCCTAATTTCAGACTTGAAGTGTTATATGAAAAATTAAATGAAGTGCCCTCATAATTTTCATTCTGAACCAGAGAAAAATTGCTTTCTATGAATGCTTCTCATTTACAAAAAAAAAAAACCAATGACTTGGCTCATAAATATTCTGATGACTTAAGTCCTGTATAAATTTCATCTGAAACAGTTTTAAGTAGCATGCAAAATGAAAACACAAACTATCAACAACTGACTCAAGAAGAAACAGAAAATCTGAATAGACCTTTAAAAGAGAAGAGAGAGAATCAGTGATCGAAGAAAAGCCCATTTAGAGAAGCCCAGGCCCACATGGCTTCACTGGTCAATTCTATCAAATGTTTAAAGAATTAACAGTCTTTTGCAAACTGTTCCAAAAAATACGAGAGGAGGGAACAATTTCTAATTCATTCTTTGAGACCAGAATTACCCTGATACAAAAAACATGTGAAATGGAAACTATAGACCAATATCTCTTAAGAATATAGACACAAAAATCTCCAACAAAATACTACCAAACTGAACCTGGAAACATAATAAGGATTATATGTCATGACCAAGTGGGATTTATTTCAGGAATGCTAAGTTGGTTCAACATATGAAAATCAATCACCCTATTAATAGCATAAAGCACGAAAACCACATGATCATCTTAAATGTAGAAAAAAATCTTTGACAAAATCAAAACCCTATCATGAAAAAAAACCCCTCCAAAACCCAAAACCTAAAACACTAGGAATAGAAGGGAACTTACCCAAATTGAAAAAGGACATCTTTGATAGGCTGAATAATGGCCCCTGTCCTGATTCCCAGAACTGTAAACATGTTACCTCACATGGTAAGAGACCTTGCAGATGTGATTAAGATCTTGAGATGGGGAGTTTATGCTGGATTATTCAGATGAGCCCCCTCAATAGTCACAAGTTTCCTTATAATAGGAAGGCAGGAAATCAGAGTCAAAGAAAGAAGATGAAAGGCAGGAAGCATAGGTGAGAAATTAGAGACGATGCTACATTGCCAGATTTGAAGGTGGAAGAAGAGGCCCATAAGCCAAGGGAGGCAAGCAGACTCTGGAAGCAGGAAAATGTAAGGAAACAGATTCTCCTCTACAGCCTCCAGAAGGAGCACAGGCCTGCTAACACCTTGATTTTAACTAAGATTGCAGATTTCTGACCTCCAGAAGTGTTAAGAGAATAAATCTGCGTTATTTTCAGTCACTAACTTTGCACTAATTTTTTTTATAGTGGCAAAAGGAAGCTAATACAGCACCTACGAAAACCCTTTCTTCCTTAGATCAGGAACAAGTCAAAGATGTTTGTTCTCACCACTTCTATTCAGCCTTGTAGTGGAGGTCCAGGGAAACTAGGCAAGAAAAAGAAATAAAAGGCATTCAAATTAAGAAAAAAGTAAAACTGTATCTATTTTTAAATGACATAATCTTGTATATAGAAAATGCTAAGGAATCCATAAAAAACTACTAGAACTAGAACTAATAAACCACTATAACAAGGTTGTACAATACAAAACTAATATACAACAATCAGTTGTAGCTTTATACACTCGCAATGAACAATCTGAAAATGAAATTAAGAAAATTCCACTTAAAATAGCATAAAAAACACTTAGGAGTAAATTTAACAAAAAAGTACAAAATTTGTACATAGAAAGGTTCAAAATGTCATTGAAAAAATTTATGTATATGGGAAAACATCCATTCCCTGTTCATGGATTGGCAGACTTAATATATTGAGATGCCAATATTTCTCCCAATTTTCTACACATCCAACACAATCCCTATCAAAACCCCACCTTGATTATTCCAAAAATTACCAAACTAACCCTCTACATAAGGAACTGCAAGGGACCAAAATAACTAAAACAATCCAGAAAAATAAATAAATCTGTAGCCTTCATACTTCTTGATTCTAAAACTTACTTCAAAGCTACAGTAATTAAGACTTGTTACTGACATAACAGACATATATATCAATGGAATAGAACTGAGTTCAGAAATAAGTCCTCACACTTATGGTCAACTAATTTTCAACAAAGAAAGACTGGTCTTTAAAACATATTATGCTGAGATAATTGGATATTCACATGCAAAAGAAATAAGTTGAAACCCTATTTCCCACAATACACAAAAATTAATTCAAAATAGAGCAAAGATCTAAGTGTAAGTGCTAAAACTATAAACTCAGAAAACTTAGATGTAAATCTTCATACCTTCAGGTTAGACAATAGTTTCTTAGATATGACATCAAAAGCCCAAGGAATAACAACAAACACAAGAAAAAAATTCCACATAAATTGTACTTAATCAAAATGAAAAAAATTTTGTGCTTTAGAGGACATATCAAGAAATTGAGAAAACCCATAGAATCAGAATAAATATTTGCAAACCACATATCTGATAACAGCACATATCCAGAACATACATAAAACTCTTACAACTCAGCAGTAAAAGACCAATAACCCAATTGAAAAATGGGCAAAGTATTTGAATACATATTTCTCCAAAGAAGATATACAAATGACCAATAAGCATATAAAAAGATGTTCTGCATCATTAGCCATCAACAAAATGCAAGTCAAAACCACCATGGGCTATCACCTCACACCAGTCAGAATGGCTACTGTCAAAAAGACAACAAATAAATGTTGGAGAAGGATATGGAGAAAATGGAACTCTAATACACTGTTAGTGGGTATGTAAATTGATGCAGCCACTATGGAAGACAGTATGGAGGTTACTCAAAAAATAAAAAATAGAACTACTATATGATCCAGCAATTCCACTCCTGGTTATTTATCCAAAGAAAATGAAAACACTAATTTAAAAAGATATATGCACCCCAATGTTCATAGCAGCATTATTTACAATGGCCAAGATGTGGAAGCAACCTAAATGTCCATCAACAGATGAATGGATAAAGAAGATGTGGTATATATTTACAATGGAATATTACTCAGCCATAAAAAAGAAATGAAATCTTGCTGTTTGTGACAACGTGGGTGAAATTGGAGGGTATTATGCTTAGAGAAATAAGTCAGAGAGAAAGACAAATACTGTATGTTTTCACTTATACATAGAATGTAAAAAAGAAAACAAGTGAACAAATATAATAAAACAGAAACAAACTCACAGATACAGAGAATAGACTGGTGGTTGCCAGAAGGGAGAGGGGTGGGGGAGAGCAAAATGGGTGAGAGGGATTAAGAGGTACAGACTATTAGGTTTAAAATAGATATGTTATAAGGATGTAATGTATAGCACCAGGAATATAGCCAATATTTTATAATAACTACATGGAGAACAATCTAAAAATATTGAATTACTATGTTGTACATCTGAATCTAATGTAATATTTTAAGTCAACTATACTTCAATTAAAAAATTTTAAAACATTTAAAAAGAGCTTCAGGAAAGGTCAACTTCACTCATAGTGTAAATAGTGTAACTTTTACATGTCTCATGGTATACCTCCCTTCTAATATGCCCTCACTGGTTTGCAATATATTCATAAATTTCTTTTTGTTGTTGTTCTTCCCATTTGCTACATCACTTAATACAGCCTTGTAAAATGTATGACTTCATAAATCATTTCAGGTGTTGAAATGTATGTATTAAATACTTTTTATCTCCTTGAGTCCCCTAATAAAAAATATTATTCAACCTTCATGTTTTATTTTTCCCCAGTAGTCTGTAAATTCCCTGAGGCTGGGAATCATGGTAGATTCATCCCCATATTCTCTTCCCACATCTAAGCCTCACTTTTATTCCCACCTTGTACCTAGTACAGTGCCTGATACAAAAATACTGCTTATAATTCTTTAGAACTCCTCTTATTTTCCCCTCCCCAACTTGAATCCAATCTCCTTGAGCACCAATACTGTTTTGCATTCCTATTTGTGCTCCGTCCCACTCTCTTGTGTAGCCCTATTCTTTACGTGTAAGTTCTTTATGAATGAATACATTCTGTTACATATGTTCTCCCATTTGCCACATCAAGTTGTATTTTTGTCAACTCATGTTTTAAATGAATGCGTTCAAATCAAACGTGGAGTCTAACTTTGTACACATCAATTATTTTAACTGTCATTTATAGGTACATTACTAATTTATTTCTCTTAGATTATGAATGATAAAGTAACAAATTATTGTCCCAGAAGTCTGTGCAATTATCTTTGTAAACTCTCCAATTGAGAGCCCTTTGTAAGTAAGTGCCTGCTAAATATGGCTAGATGATGGTGAAATCCCAACTCTTTTGTCTATTTGGATTTTATATCCTTGCAGGAGACATTTTTCTTACTTTTGGAATAATTACCTATGAAAGAGGAAAACTGGGCTCTCATAGAGAAGAGAACAGTTGCTGACTGCACCAGTAGAGCCCAGGAAGCTAAGAGGATCAGCCTTGAAGAGCAAATATTATAGCATGGCCATCAAACTCTGTCTCTGGTGTTTTCTGGAGGCATTTTTCTTGGGTTGGAATCAAGATAGACTGGGGAAAATGTGAATGGGTGGAAGCAGGGGTATTAAATTTCAAATTTGGCTGTGAATTAACACAGCTTTTCTGCCCCTAGGTCCCTGGTCCAACACCTTTCAATTTGAAATACCACTAAATAAAACCAGTGCCTCAAGCCCCCCCACCCCGAAATTGACTAGCAGCTTCACAAGCCTATTGTTCTACTAGTGCTTCCTGCTGATTTTTATTTATATGTATTTCTTTAAAATTCAAATGGTCATTTCTTCCAGACAGAAAATGTTCTGAGAGTTGTCAAAGCAAAACTGTAATAGGTTTCACTCATTTTTTTCCCACCTTTCTACTTATCATTAAATCACTGCAGAGAGATGCTGTGTACCTAGCTTGAAATAAATACATTTTGTAGTACAATCAAGAGATAGGCTACTTGATGGGAGAAAATGATTGAAGTCACAGATCCCTTGCAATACTCAGAACTGATCCTCCATTTACACTAGGTTGTCTGCTGGACTCCCTTCTCTCTTAGGGTGAATTCTTTCTCAAGAGTTCAGCAGTTCCTCCTGCAATTGATTTCTAGTGTCTACCCTACCAATCAGTTTCCAAATTGCGCTCAGACATGTCTAAACCCCAGGAAATGACACATTTTAAGCTTAAGCTAAACTCTTTTCACCTCACTTCACACATTACTGACACCACAGACTGGCTCTATGCAGTATTTTACGTAAGAATGGCCACACATTAAGGCCTATATGTTTATAGAATTCTCTACTATTACCTTCTATTTGAGTGTGACAATATTAATGTAAAGAAAGAAAAAGTAATGATGTAAATGAATAGAGTAGGAGGTGTTGTATGTTGGGTTCTTAGAAAGCTAGAGATAGATAACATTAGAATGTAGAAACTATTTCCTTGGAAAGGAATTAAGACCTCTAAATTGTCTTTTCTTTATCTGTGCAGCACAAATCTTCCTTCACTAACCTTCCACGCAATTCACACCTAATGCTGCACGAACAAGTTTCAGCCTCAGTTTTTAAAAATGTTTTGGGGGCTGGCGTCCAGCTAGTGTATTTTCCCTCATGGTAAGGGACCAAAAAAGATAAACGTTTTGATAAATATAGAGATTTCTTAGAGAAGTCGGGACTTGAGCTAAGCCTAAGAATTAAAGATGGATTTCTGGGCTGGAGCATAGCATCCCAAACGCTTTTTAAAGGCACTTTGTTACAGAATTAAACAAAGAAGCATGTTTTGAATCCAGTTTTGTTACTGACTTACTGTATGAATTTAGGCCTAAACCCTTTCCATCTCTGTCTTCAGTTTTCCCATTTTTTTCAATTATTTGGTTAAAGTAGACCGTGATCTACAGGAGCACGGAGCTCAGCGGAGTGAAAAGAATTAGGTTTTGTCCACTCTAACACTTACTAGTTGTTGCAGCTTTTGGAAAATTGGTTCGTCTTTCTGAGCCTTAGTTTCCTCACCTATAAAATAGGGAAAAGTCAGTCCTCAGCTCACCTTATAATTTGGTAAAATAACGGAATGATAGGTTTGGCTTCTTTAAAATGCCATGCACGTGTGAGGTAAATGAAAGTTGAACAGAACGAGAGGTATCTAGAAACGTGGAAAGAAAGGAGTCGGGGCAAAGGTAAAAGAAATCTGGGATGGAAAAAAAAAGAAATGAAGGGAAAGAAAACGAGGGAATCTCAAAGAAACTAACAAAGGCTGCAAAAGGAAGTGCGACTGGTCAGGAACACGGGGGAGGGGCCGAAGGGCGGCTGGGTCACGTTGCCGGGGGGAGCCATTTGGGGAGTGCACGGCGGCTGGGCGAGGGGCCTATTTGGCTGTGACGCTCAGCCCAGGTTTCTATCGTCCTATCCCCGAGGGTTTATCTGAGACCTAAGATGGCGGCGTTTGCATAGGGTGCAAATACTGCAGGCATACGAGATGTGGAAAGGCGGCCAAAGGACGAATCTTCTAAGGAAAGTCCAGGAACTCCAATATTTGTGTTGTGGTGAGTGCTGAGCCTCACATCGGCTAGAAAATTGACCATTAGCAAGGCTACACTCTTCGGCATCGCTGGCCTGCCTGAGTGGGGGAGGAGCCGGCCTGCATTTCATTTTTCTCGCTCGCTTCTCTTCAAAATATCAGAGAATAATTTCTCTCTCCTTAATCACCTTTCTGCCATGGATGAGGCTAGGTGGTTACAGAAACTAGCTCCTAGGAGGGATTCTGGGTCGTTTTCCTCTCTTTTCTTTATTTGTTTAAGTGGGTTTTTATTGACACCATGCCGCTTTAAAATGAGACTCTATCTCCCTGGAGCGCTTTCAGGAATTGCCTAACCTGTTGGGCCTACCCGTCCTTAATTCCTTCATGTGCCTTTCATGTGCAAAAGACGCCTATGAAATAAGGAAACTTTTCGTAGTTTTGATAAGCTGGTCAGTTTGTAACATATTCTTTGTGGGCTAGATTTAAAAAAAATTTTTTTCTTCTGTGCCCTTTATATATACCCCAAATGAGAGCTTTATAATACTTACTGTGTGTTCTGGAAGCATCTCAGAGGTAGAAGGGTGTGTGTGTGTGTGTGTGTGTGTATGTGTGTAGTTAATATTTGTGGATTGTTAGTTTGATTACTCAGTGAGTAAGAAAAAAGCTAAATTTCTCGTGTTCAGATCTCTTGGTGAAAATAAATTTATGTTAAACGTAATGTCATAACACATTTACAATATGGGGAAGACAGCAAAAATTAATTTAATCTGTTAAATGCTTATGGAGTTAAAAGAAATTTCACTCGAGAATTGCCCATATCTCACTTATACGTTGCTGGAGAGAGTATGAATTACTGCACCCTATTGAAAAAATAATCTGACAATATGTAGGGAAATAAAAAATACAGATATCGCTTGACTAAATATTGGAACCTAATAGTCTGACTTATAAGAATCTATCCTACAGAAATAAAAGTACTGGTGTATAAAAACACATGAACAAGGATGCCTTTACAACTTTGTTTTTATGACAAGTGAAACAACCTGTATATCAATAGGAGGATGTTAGAAAAAATTGTGGGACATTCATATTATGAAATATTTTGCAGCTGTAAACAGATTTACCTTTTTACACTCTTGATCTAGTGAATGCTATAATGGATTGTTATGTGAGGAAAGTAAGTTGCAGAATACTCTGTCTAGTATGATCTAGTGTTTTTGGTGGTGGTACTGAGGGTGATGAAGGAATGTTAAATTAACTTTCTTTTCTTTATCTTTTTTGGAGGGCTTTCTATATATGTTATGAAATACTTAAGACGTATTTAGACATATAAGGAATAATACAATGAACCTCTGTTCTCATGAACCAAACATAAAAATATTAAACACTACCATTATAGTTGAAGTTCTCTGTGTACCCATCCCTGTTTACATTTCTCTTCCCTCATCCCCAGAGGAAACCATTATTTTAAAGTGATTCTTTTTCCCATGCATTTCTTAAACTTTTGTGACATATAAACTTTTTCTAGGATGGATTAATTTTTTAATACATTTTGAAGAGAAATTTTTAAAAGTCAATAAAATAGGTGAATTTTTTAAGTACATGTTATCTGGGTTACAGTAACAGGGGCCAATTGAAATTTCTAAATTGAGGGTAGAATCTAACTTAAAGAAAAAAACAGGAAACAAGTGCTGGCAAGGAAGAAGAGAAATTGAAACTAATTCATTGCAGCTGTAATATAAAATGGTGCAGCCACTGTGGAAAACAGTTCGGCAATTTTTCTATAAGTAAAACAGAATTACCATTCTTCCTTGACAACACTTGTTATCGCCTGTTTTTTTTTTTTTTAATTTTAAAATTACAACCATCCTAGTGTATTTGAAGTGGTATGTCACTGTGGTTTAGATTTGTATTTCCCTAATGACTAATGATTTGGGGCATCTTCATGTACTTGTTGGCTATTTGTATATTTTCTTTGTAGAGATTTCTATTCAAGTCCTTTGCCCATTTTTAAAATTTGGGTATTTATCTTTTTGTTGCTGAGTGTAAATTCTTTATATATTCTGAATTGTAGACTGATCATATATGATTTATAATTTTTTTCCCATTCTGTATATTTTTACACTTTCTTGGTAATGTCCTTCAGTGTACCAATTTTTGAAGTCTCAAGTCCACTTTATCTATTTTTCTCTTTTGTTTCCTGCTGTTAAATCTAAGAATTCTTTGCCAAATTCAAGGTCATGAAGATTTATCCCGATGTATTCTTCTAAGTGTTCTGTAGTGTTAGCTCTTATGTTTATGTCATAGATCCATTTTGAGTTGATTTTTGTATATGATGTGAGTTCCAATTTCATTCTTTTACATGTGCATAGCCAGTTGTCCCAGCACCATATGTTGAAGAGACTTCATTCCCCACTGAATGATCTTGGCACCTTTGTTGAAATAATTGGCCATAGATGTATGGCCTTTCAAATTTATTCCATATCTCTTTGTGTCTATCTTTATTCCAATACCACATTGTTTTGATTACTTTAGATTATATTACTTTTAAAAAATTGGGAAGTGTCAGTCCTCCAACTTTATTCTTTTTCAAGGTTGTTTCAGCTATTCAAGGCCCCTTGCTCTTCCATATGAATTTTAGGATCAGCCTGTCCATTTCTTTTTAAATCAATAGGAAAAAATAAGAGTTACAAACCAAAAATACAATAATACTGGCTTTTATACTTACTTGTGTAGTTACCTTTACCCATGTTCTTTATTTCTTCATATACATTTTAGTACTGTCTGTTATCCTTCAATTTTAGCCTGAAGAACTCCCTTTGGTAATTCTTCTAGGGCACGTCTTTTAGCAGTGAACTCCCTCACTGCTTTTTTTTTTTAACCTGGGAATGTCTTAATTTCTCCTTTAAGTTGGTTCTCTTTTGACAGATTGAAATGTAATTCACATACCATATAATTCACACATTTAAAGTGTACAATTCAGTAGTTTTTAGTTGTGTGCAGCCATCACCAGTCAATTTAGAACATTTTCATTACTCCAAGAAGTCCATATGCTTTAGCCATAAACACCTACCCAAACCCCTAGGGTTGCCCAGCCCTAGGCAACCACTAATCTACTTTTTATCTCTATAGATTTCCCAGTTTTGAACATTTTATATGAGTAGAATCATATAATATATGGTCTTTTGTGACTGACTTCTTTCACTTAGCATAATACTTCAAGGCTCATCCATGTTGTAGCATGTATCAGTACTTCATCCCATTTATGGTTGAATAATGTTCCATACACAGTATGGATATACTACATTTTGTTTATTCATTCATCCATCTATGGACATTTGGGTTATTTACACCTTTAGGCTACTAAGAATTATTCTGCTCAAACATTCATATACAAATTTCTGTGTAGACATATGTTTTCATTTCTCTAGGTGTACGCTTACGAGTATTATTGCCGGGTCATATGGTAACTCTGTGTTTAATTGTTTAAGATACTGCCAGATTTTCCCAAAGTGGCTGCACCATTTTACATTCATACCAGCAGTGTATGAGGGCTCTAACTTGTCTACATTCTCACGAACACTTGTCATTATCTGACTTTATCCAATTCTGGCCATCCTAGAGGGTGTAAAGTGGTATCTCATTGTAGCCTCCTTTCCCACAAGGTTAGTTCCCTGATGTTGCTACTTAGGGAGGTGCAATTTGAATATATCCACAATCACCCTGGGATGACAGTGGTTTTGTTAGGCCTGACTTTCTCTTACCACACCCAGCAGCCAAGCTTCACTTACTGTGACCTGATTGTTTAATTGTTTTCCATAATGCCCCAGGGCATAAACTACTCTTAAAAACAAATCCAAGCAAATTGTGGGTCTTTTGAAGGAATAGTTTCTGAGATTAGTGATTGATATTTGTTCCAACCCCAGCAGGGCTCCTCCCAGTTGCCTTATTCCCCAATTTTCTCCGCAAACTAGCTACCCCACAGTTCAGCCTATATTTTGAATGTCTCCCAGCTGCCTTTCATTACTACCTCACTGTTTTTTGTTTTTTTTTTTTCAGGACTCCTCTAAGCTTGACTTTCTCCATGGTCTTGCAAATGAAGTCAGTTCCTTTGGGAAGAGAATAGGAGCTATCTGTTTTAACTTCTGCTTCTTCCTTAAGCATAAGTTCTGAGTCTGGTCTCTGAGAGATGGGAGTAGGGCCAATGGCAAATTTCTCTCTGAGTTATAATTCTGCTCTATCAGCTGAGTGCTTAGTGGAAGGGCGGGTGCAACCAGAGGTCCTCTCAGTTTGCCTCTCTCTGCTCACAACGCAGGGCAGGGGTGTTCAGGGCCCCAGTCTTCTCCATGTACAACATTCAATTAAAGTCTGCCTTCCACAGTGGAGGCTCGGTGGCAAAAGGGAACCCCTACCTCTAAAATGCACATGCCCAGGACTCAGCCTTAGCAGCAGGCAGCTGGTGACTGGATGAAAAACTCCAATGCCCTGTTCCCCCAGGGAAAAAAGCCCTCTAAATGGGACTTGGTGGGGAGAGGGAGCCCTGTGTTCTTGACTTCAGGAGTCTTGAGTAGTCTCCCTGTCCTTGAGCTAGTATGGGAGAGGGAGAGAGTAGTCTTGGGTCAAATACCACACCTTTCTTAGTGAATTTTAAAAGATGTTTTTGAATAGATGCTTCTTCTTTTGTTGTTTGTCCTTAGAACCCTTTCCAGGGGCTTTAGATTTTTTTAAAAATGGTTTTCATCAGTTTCATAACAGTGTGGGGAGTAGGACACTTGAGCTCCCTGCAATGTTATGCCATAAGTTGGTCTTTTTCCTTTCTTTTTCTTTTTTAAAAAATATTTTTATTGAAGTATAGTCAGTTTACAATGTTGTGTTGATTTCTGGTATACAGCACAATGCTTCAGTCATATAGGAACATACATATATTCATTTTTCATATTCTCTTTCACCATAAGTTACTATAAGATATTGAATATAGTTCCCTGTGCTATACAGTATAAACTTGTTGTTGGTCTTTTTCCTTTCTTTTTGAAAGATAGTTTTGTCAGAAATAGATTTGTTGATTCAGTTTTTTTTTTCCGATACATAAAATATGTCATTCCACTGCCTTCTGGCCTCTATGGTTTCTGATGATGAGTTACTTCTCTTTTCTTGCTTTTAAAGATTCTCTCTTTTTCTTGGGTTTCAACAGTTTGGCTATACTACAGCTCAGTGTGAATCTCTGAGTTTATTCTATTTGAGGCTTATTGAATTTCTTAAGCTATGTAGATTGGCCATTGTTTCTTCAAATATTCTTGATGTCCCTTTCTCTCCTTTTGTTTCTTCTTATGGCCCTCTCATTTTGTGTGTTAGTATGCTTGATGCTGTCTACAGGTCTCTTAGGTTCTTTTTTGATTTCTCCCACCCTCCACCCCTGCCCCTGGAAACCACTGATCTGTTCTCTGTACCTATTTTTTTTTTTTGAAGATTCCACATATAAGAGAGATCATACAGTATTTGTCTTTCTCTGTCTGATGTATTTCATTTAGCATAATACCCTCAAGGTCCATCCATGTTGTCACAAATGGCCAGATTTCATTCTTTTTTATGGCTGAATAATATTGTATTTGTGTATTATACATATAGATACACACACTATATATATATTTTTTATATATATAATAACATTATTTTTTATCCATTAATCTATTGGTGAATATTTAAGTTGTTTCTATGTCTTGGCTATTGTAAATAATGCAGCAGTGAACATGAGAGTACTTATATCTTTTTGAGTTAGTGTTTTTGTTTTCTTTGGATAAATACCCAGAAGTGAACTTGCCAGATCATGTGGTAGTTCTATTTTTAATTTTTAGAAGAGCGTCCATATTGTTTTCCATAGTGGCTGCACCAGTTTACATTACATTTACATAGCAGTACACAAGAGTTCCCAATTCTCCACATCCTCACCAACACTTAACTTCTTGTCTTTTTGATAATAGTCATTTTAACAGGTGTGAAATGATACCTCATTGTGATTTTGATTTGCATTTCTGCCATGATTAATGCTGTTGAGCATCTTTTCATGTACCTGTTGGCTGTCTGTATGTCGTCTTTGGAATAATGTTATTTGGCTTTTCTGCTCATTTTTAATTGGACTGTATCTTATGCCAGAAATTTTAAACTCCCAATATGTTGCAAAAGATTTGGAAGTTAGCAAGTTTTATTTTGAAAAGTAAATAAAGCAGATTTAACAAATAATGTCAGGCTGGCCAAGATCTGGAAAACATGAGGAGAAAAATCTGTCATTTGAAGCTGACTCTGAAATAACAGATGACAGAATTAATGGTTTGAGGACTTTAAAACAAGAGGAAAGACTGAAAATGTTATAAAGTATGAAAAATTAAAAAAAAATTTCACCTTCTGAGAATGAAAAGTATCATTGTTTTTTAAATTTAAGTTCTTTAGGGAGTTTCCTGTCGTCTTTCTGTCATTGATTTCTAGTTGAATTATATTGTGGTTTGAGAAATTACCTTGTATACTTTCAAATTTTTAAATATATGTTAGACTTTGCTTTATGTGAATGTTCCAAATATATTTTAAAAGAGTATGAATTTTGTTGTTGCATGGAGTGTTGTATAACCACTGAAGAGATTTCCTTTGTTGATGATCTTCTTCTTATGCCCTTGCTTATTTTCTTCCTGTTAATTCTGTCTAGTACTGACAGAGAAGCATTGAAGTCTTTAAGTATACTTGTCAATTTGTCTATTTCTTATTTTGTCAGTTTTTGTTTCACATATTATGAAGCTCTGGTGCTAAATACTTTTAGCATTGTTGTGGCTCCTTGTTGAATAGACCCTTTTATCATTATATAATTTCCCCTTAAGTATGCCTGGTGAGTTTCTTTGCTCTGAAATCTGTTTTTGTCTTTAATGAATATAGCCAGCACTGTTGTTGGGTTGTTATTTGCGTGGTGTATATCTTCTTATTTCTTTTCTTTTAATCTGCCTGTATCAATATATTTGAAGTTTATTTCTTATAGACAGGGTATTGTTGTGTCATTGTTAAGGGTGTTTTTTGTCTTTGTTTTTGGTTATTTTGACAATTTCTGTGTTTGAGCTTTGGTGCTTAGGCCAGTAACATTTAATGTAAATATTGCTATGTTTGGATTTAGGTTTACTACTTTGTTTTCTGTTTGTTCTTTTTTTGTTCCCCTTTCCTTTCCGCCTTCTTTTGGGTTATTTGAACACTTTTTGGTTTTCATTTTGGTTGTATTGTTATTTTTGACTATATCTTTTATATAACCTCTTTTAGTGTTTGCTTTAGGCAATTATACAATACAGACTTAAGTTTTCACTGTATTTTTCCATGTAACTTGGAATTTAGAAACATTAACATCCTTCAGGTCCCCTAACTCTCTTTTATATTATAATTGTCATATATTGTATTGGCATACTTTGAAAAATCTATCAGAAAATATTTATGTCTTCTGTTTTCAACCCTCAAACAGTTTTAAAGAATTTGAGAGAGATAACCTATTGTATTATCCAAATAAATATTTCTGTTGTTTCATTCCTGATTATTCAGGTTTCCTTCTAGTATTTTCCTTCTACATGAAGAACTTCTTTTAGCAATTTTTAAAGGGAAGACCTCATGGACTACATACATTTAGTTTTCCATCATCTGAGAATGTCTTTATTTTTCTTTTATTTCTGCAAGTAATTTTTCTGGATAGATTATTTTGGGTTGACAATCCTTTCTTTCAGCCATTTAAACATGTGTGCTTCTTTCTTTGTCTTCTGTTATATCTGATGGGAAGTTAGTTATTTGAATCATTATTTTTTTATGTGGTAATGTTTCATTTTTCTCTTACTGCTATATTTTCTTTGGATTCAGGTGTTTTTTGCAATTTTATTATGTATCTGGCTGTGGATTTCTTTGTGTTTATCCTTTCTGAAGTTTTCTTAGTGTCTGGAATCTGTAGGTCTGTGTCTATTGGCCAAAGTTAAGAAGTTTTCAGGCACTAAATTTTTCAAATATTTTAGTTCCCCACTTTTCCTTTTATCTTTCTCTTGTTGTCTTATAGTTTCTGAACCTTTGTACATTTATGTTCAGTAGATTCTCTCTTAATTAGTATTGGATAGTTTCTACTTACCTCTTTAAGTTTATTTGCCATCTCCATGGTGCTGTTGAATCTTTCCATTTATTTTTAAATTTTAGTTATTTAGTATTTTAACTTTAAATTTTCCACTTGTTTTTCTTTATTTCATATTTATTGACAGGATTTTCTATTTCAATATTTGTTGCAAGAATGTGAATGTTTGAGCATGTTTATAATAGTGTTTTGCATTCTTTATAAGATATGTCATCTTGTTGGCATTTTTAATGATTTAATCCATGTTAGGCAATCTTGGCAATAATGCCACAGAACTAATGTTGCGCCATTCCCTCTGCATCATATATATATGATATCAGTTTTTCTTAATACATGGATGTTAATTTTCGATCTCTTGGTTAAAGTGTACCAGGGTTTTCCACTGTAAAGTTACCACTTTTCTCTTTCAGCTTTATATTTAGCTTGTGGAGATATACTTTGAGATTATGCAAATACCATTTTTTGGCGGGTATGTGTGTGTATGTTCATTATAGTTAGATTCTACATTGTTGGTGGGAATGTAATTTGGTGCACCCATTATGGAAAGCAGTATGCAGATTCCTTAGAAACTGAAAATAGACTTACCCTGTGATCTGGCAATCCCACTCCTGGGCATATATCCAGAGGAAACTATAATTTGAAAAGATACATACACCCCAGTGTTCAATAGCAGCACTATTTACAATAGCCAAGACATGGAAACAACCCAAATGCCCATCAACAGATGGCTGGATAAGAAGGTGTGGTATATATGTACAATGGAATATTACTCAGCCGTGAAAGAATGAGATATTGCCATTTGCAACAACATGGATGGACCTAGAGATTATCATACTAAGTCAGATAGAAAAAGAGAAATATAATATGGTATCACTTATATGTGGAATCTGAAGAAAATGATACAAATTTTATTTACAAACCAAAAACAGACTCAGACATAGAAAACAAATTATAGTTACCAAAGGGGAAAGGGCAGGGAGGGATAAATTAGGAGTTGGGGATTAACAGACATATATTACTGTATATAAAATAGATAAACAACAGGGACCTACTGTATAGCACAGGGAACTATATTCAGTTTCTTGTAATAACATATAATGGAAAAGAATCTGAAAAAAAAATATGTATACATATAACTGAATCACTTAGCTGTACACCTGAAACTAACGTTGTAAATCAACTACACTTCAGTTAAAAAAGAGGATGTCTGTTCTGTTTTTATAAACAGCATATCTGTTTTATGTTCAATTTATCCATTTGGTTTACAGTTAAGTTTGTTATTCTTTGCTTTCTATTTTGAAATGCCTGTTTACTTGCTGGTTATGTTGAAATATGTGTTTATGTTTTGGTTATATGAAACAGTACTATGGTTCCCAGTGTTAGACCTATATTAAAAGGTTTACAAAGAGAAGTGTACTCCTTTCCTCATTTCTAATACCCTTTTCCCATTTCCTGGTCCTTACTACCCCATTCCCAACCACCTCCTGTAGGTAACCAGCCTTAAGTAGTTTCTGCTTTATCCTTCTGATATTTCCTTTGCACAAATAAATTGATACATGTATATTTTTGTATATCCTATTTTCTGCTTGCATGAAAGTTTGCATGCTATAGCTATTCTTTTGGAATTTGATTTTCTTTTTTAACTGCTACATTGTGTTTCATTGTTTGGATGGGCTGTAGTTTATTTAACTAATCTCTTGTGTATGGGCCTTTAGAGTCTAGTGTTTTCTAATTGCAAACAAGGCTACAATGAATAAATCTATGTATATAAAGTTTTGTATTCTTGAAGATGTATCTACAGGATGGATTCTCTTATAAGAGTTACTAATTGCTTTTGCTGTTTTAAGTATTGCCAAATATCCCTCCAGAATGATTGTACAGTTTACATTTGATTGTACTGTTTGCGTTTGCACCATCCATGTGTGAGTGCTTGTGTCATCACAGCTTCACCAACTGAACGTGTTTTTCTTATGTATAATATATACATATATGTGCATATGTGTACGTATTTGTTTTAAGCAAATGTATAAACATGTTGTTTATATTTTTTGTGTTTAACAATAAAACATGGTCATAAGTGCATATACTATGCATGCATAATGCATTAGGTGCACATATATCCACATATTTGCAATGGCTTCTTTTTCTTTATGTGTATTTACCACATTTTAAATGAGCCTCTCTTGATGAAACTTTTTTCAGTTTTTGCATTATCACATACAGTAGTGTGATTATTTTGGGGTAATTGTAAGTTCACATATAGTTATAAGAAATAATACAGAGAGAGCCCATGTATTGTTTACCCAGTTCTCCCCAATGGTAACATTTTGCAAAACTTGAGGAAATATACCAAGGACATTGACATTGATACAATCCACTGATCTTACTCAGATTTCCCAATTTTCATATTTTTAAAATATTGCCAATCTGGTGAGGAATGACATCTTGGTGTTTTTAAAATTTACACTTTTAAAAATTTTGAGTGAGTTTGAACATTTTCTCATATTTAAGTATCATTTTTATAGGTTTTTGTTTTGTTTTTTGTTTGTTTGTTTGCTAGTAGCTACTTCTTTTCCCATTTATCTATTGGATTTTTGGTAATTTTTTCCTGCAATTAAAAAAAATTATTTCTATGTTTAAAGGGATGTAGCCCTATGTGGAGGTAAATTGCAAATATTTTCTCCAAGTTAGTTAGTTGTCTTCTTTTTTCAATTTAGATATCATTTATAAATAATTTAAAATTGACAGCACCGTGATGTTGTTGTTTATTCATTTACTGGTTGAAGAACTTTTTGGTTTCTATAGTTTTGGCCTCTGTGAATATTTCCATATTGGTTTTGGTATAGAGATATATTTTTATTTTTATCTTGGGGAAATACCTAGGAGTAGGAATACTGGGTCATGCTGTAGGATTTCTGGGTTATATTGTAAGAGTTTGTCTAACTTTATAAGAGACTGACAGTTTTCCAAAAAAGCTTTACCATATTACATTCCCACCTGAAATGTATGAGTTTACAGATGTTCTACATCCTCACCAACACTTCATATTTTTTTCTTAAAGCCATTGTAATAGATGTTTAATAGTATCTTGTCATTTTAATTTGTGTTTCCCTAGTGAGTATGATGTTGAGTATCTTTTCATGTGTTATTTGACATCTATATCTTCTTTCGTGAAATGTCCTAATTTTTTGTCTGTTTTTGGTTGGGTTGTTTGTCTTAATATTAAGGTAGAATGCTTCTTTATATTTTCCAGATGCAAGTCCTTCGTCAAATATATGTATTGTGAATATTTCCTCCTGTTCTCTGGTGTGCCTTTTTGTTTGGTTTTTTAAAGTATGTCATTCACAGATTAGAGGTCTGTTTGATGAGATCTGTTTTGTAATTTTTTTTTTTACTGGTTTGTGCTTTTTGTGTTTTATCTAAGGAATGCTTATGTAACACCAAAGTTTGAAAAATATTCTGTTTATTTCTAGAAGTTTTATTCTAGATTAGGTCTTCGCTCCATTTCAAGTTAATTTTTGAATTTGGCATTAAGTAAGGGGGTCAGTGCTCAGTATTTTTACATATGGATATTCAATTGTTCTAGCATTGTGGCTTGAAAAGACTTCCCTTTTCTTATTGAATTGACCTGACACCTTCCTTTGTCAGAAACAATTTGTCTGTGTATTTGTTGCTCTAGTTCTGTTACATTTTGTTCCATTAATCTGTGTTCTTTTTTCCTTTTACTAGTATCATGCTCCTGATTACTGTAGCTTTCTATTAAGTCTTGACGTCAAGTACTTTTTGTCCTTTAACTTTCTTTTTTTTTGAAAAGTTGCTTTAACTATTTTTTCTAGGTTATTTCCATTTCCATATAAATTTTTTTTCCATATAAATTTTAGTAGCTGTTAGTTCATTTAAAAATAATTTTTGGCTTTTTCTTTCACAAAATTCTTATAGATGCTTTTGCTTCTAAGTATTTTAAAGTTGAATAATGACTTTCTCTTGTGTTTAATACTTAAACAACAATTTAGGCATATGATTTTAGTTCATACTTTCTTTTCCTCAGAACTTTGTTATAATTGCTCCATTTTTCTCTGGCATTTAAATATTGCTGTGGATAATTGTGGAGAAAGCTTGTCTCCCTTCTCCCCACCAGACACTTAATTCTCTTTTTAAAAACTAAAAGCATTTTACATTGATTTTACTTTATATAACAGTTTTAGACTTACAGAAAGATTGAGCAGATAGTACAGTGTGGGAACTCTCTATTATACTATCTTCTCCCCCTAATCATACAATTTGCCCATCTTGCATGAGTGTGGTACATTTGTTAAATCTAATGAACCATTATTCATCTATTAATATAGATTCCGTAGTTTACATTAAGGTTCATTCTGTATGGGTTTTGACAAATGTATGAAGTTATGTATCCAGCACTACAGTATCATGCAGAATAATTTCCCCTGTGCTCTATCTATTCATCCCTCCCTCTCCCCCACCCCCCAAATCCCTAACAACCATTGATCCTGTTACCGTCTCTATAGTTTTGCTTTTTCTATGTCACATAGTCAGAATTATACAGTATGTGGCCTTTTCGAACTGCCTTCTTTTACTTAACAGTATGTATTTAAGGCTCTTTCATGTCTTTTCATAGCTTCATAGGTCATTTCTTTTTAGCATGGAATAATATTCCATTGTCTGGATATACCACAGTTTATTTACCACTCACCAGCTAAAGAACATCTTAGGGTCGTGGGTCCTGCCCACTGCGGAAGACTCACAGGTTTTCTCCCACAGTGTGGGTTTCTGGAGATAAATTGAGGGAGACTTGAAGGCCATGCCTGGCCTAAGAGGCAGAGAAAAGGGAGTCACAGTCCACACTCCATGAGGAAGGAAAGCAGGCCATGGCCCACCAAGGTATCTCAAGACAGGGCAGAACTTGATCTGGGCCTTGAAGGGGAAGAATTAAAAAAAAAAAAAACTTGGTTGCTTCTAATTTTTGGCAATTGATGTATTATTTTTAGCTTTATGAATAGAGCTGCTATAAACTTTAAATATTCAAGTGTAGGTTGTTGTGTAGACAAAAGTTTAGGTTAATACCAAGAAGCATGATTGCTGGATGTATGAGTATGTTTAGTTTTGTTATAAACTGCCCAAATGTCTTTCAAAGAGACTGTTGTATTTTGCATTCTTACTAGCAATGAATGGGAGTTGCTGTTGCTCAGTGTCCCTGCTAGCATTTGTCTATTTTTTAGAAAAATAAAATTATCCATTCGAATAAGTGTGTAGTGGTATTTCATTGTTTTAACTTGCAATGACATAGGATGTTGAGCATCCTTTCATATCCTTATTTGCCATCTGTGTATCTTCTTTGGTGAGGTGACTCTTCAGATATTTTTTTTTTTTTTTTACTGAGTTTCTTGTTTTCTTATCATTGAGTTTTAAGAGTTCTTTGTATATTTTGGGTAAAAGTACTTTATCTGATATGTGTTTTGCAAATATTTTCTCCCAGTCTGGCTTGTCTTTCCATCCTCTTTGTATTGTCTTTCACAGAATAGTACTGTTTAATTTTAATAAAGTCAAACTTATCAATTTTATCTTTAAAGGATCATGCTTTTTTGTTGTACCTGAAATGTGTTTAATAGAGGTACAGGGGATTGAACCCATGACCTCGTGCATGCAAGGCAGGCACTCTACCCCTAAGCTATACCCTCCCCACTGTCTGAAATGTATTTAAAGGAAATATTTAAGACAATTATGGGATAAATGGGGAAGGGTGAAAGGGCATAAAGGAAGGATGGTTTCTATACTTGACTTGAACTAGTAAAATGTTGACAGTAGTAGACTGTGATAAGTAATGTATATATAATATGGAGCAACCACTAAAAGGCTGTGTAAAGAAACATAGTAAAGAACACAAGCAATAAATCAGAATTAAAAAAAAAGTTTAACCCACAGAGAGGCAGGTAAAAGAAAATAGAAATACAATGCTAAGAGAAAAGGGGAAAATTAAAAAAAACAGACTTAAGCTGTAGTATATTAATAATTGCACTAGATTTAAATGGTTTAAGTGCATCGTTTAAAAGACAAGAGGTTGTCAGAGTGGAATAATATAACCATGACCCAATTATATGTATGAATAAGGAACTTACTTCAAATATGATTATATAGGTAGATTGAAGGTAAAAGGGTAGGCAGAGATATACCATGTGAACCTTAATCAAAAGAAAGCAGAAGTTGCTCTGTTCATATCAGGTAAAGTAGGCTTCAGATGAAAAAAAAAATTGCTAAAGAGAGGGACATTTTATAATGGTAAAATTCACTTAGAACTTATGGCAATCCCAAAGTGTATGTACCAAACAATAGAACTGTAAAATATGTGAAACAAAAGCTGTTGAAACGGAAATGATATATAGACAAATCCCTAATTGCAGTTGGAGACCTCAGCAATCTCACAAAAATTGGCAGAACAATTAGAGAAAATCAGTAATTACATAGAACAACTCAATAGCACCATGAACCAACAAGATCTAATTGGCATTTATAGAACACTCCACCAAACAACTGAAGAATATACTTTATAATGGGATTTTTTTCTTTTTCAGTTTTATTAGGTAGAATTATTATAGTTTGACTGCACATGCACATTATATTGCATGTAAGTACATATATACAGTATACTGCACTTTTTTTTAGTTTACATATATGTACTAATTATTGTTTCTAAGAACAGATTAGATCTTTAGATTTTTAAACTTACATAGTTATCAAAGGAATAAAGCCAACTACAAAATAAGAGAGAAAGAAAAATTTCATATGACATCATTTATATGAGGAATCTAAAAAATAATGGTAATAATAAGGGCACAAATGAACTAATTATTATTTTGATTTCTTGAATATGTATAAGCACATTTGACTGTCCTTTATGATTGAATTACCACATTCTGTTGATTCTTATTTTGTAATTAATAGGGTTTATTTTTTAGAGCAGTGATAAGTTTACAGCAAAATTGAAGAGAAAGTACAGAAAGTTCCATAATTCCTTTATTGCCTCCCCCCTCCGTAAAACTAGTTTCTTCTATTGCTATCTTATATTAGCATGGTACATTTATCACGATTGAGCCACTATTGACGTATTATTAATTAATGCTCATCGCTTACATTAGGGTTCACTCTTTGTATTATACACTTTATTTGTTTTTGACAAATGTATAATGACATGCATTCATCATTACAGTATCATAAAGAATAGTTACACTGCCCTAAAAATCTCTCATGCTCTGCCTTTCCATCCTTCCTTCTCTTCCTCCCGCCAAATTCCTGACAACCACTGATATTTTAACTACCTCCATTGTTGTACCTTTTCCAGCATGTCAGACAGTTGGAATTATACATTATGTGTAGCCTTTTCACTTTACTTGTTTTACTTAGCAACATGCATCTGAGATTCCTCCATGTCTTCTCCTGGCTTGATAGCTCATTTCTATTAGTTGTTGAGTTATAAACATATACTATTTTAGAGCATACAGTATTTTCCATACTATTTGGAAGATGAACCAAGCTAGGCTATACCTTAGCCATAAAACAAACCTTAACAAATTTAAAACAATTAATCATACATAGTATATTCTGACTACAATAGACTCAAACTAAAAGTTAATAACTGAAAAAGAACAAGGAACTCTCTAACCACTTGTACATTAAACAGCACTCTTTTAAATAATCCGTGGGTCAAAGATTAAAGTCTTAAAGGGGAAAATTTTATAAATGTGAGTATATATATGTGCATATATATATATATGTATCTGAAAGAAAATGTAAGCACAACTATCAAATGTGTGAGACACAGTAATAAAGCATTGTATGGAGGGGAATTTTTACCACTAAATACTTTCATTAGAAAAGAGAAAAAGGCTCAATTCCATAATTGTTACTTCCTACGTCAAGAAACTAGAAAAATAGAGCATAATTTAACTAAAACCAGCAAAAGGATGGGAAAAATTAGGTAAGAAATTAATGAATCTGAGAATAGGAAAACAATAGAGAAAAATCAGTGAAATAAAAATTTAATAAAGTTGGTAAACTTCTAGCAAGAATAACAAAGATAGAAAAGTCAAGTCATTAATATTAGGAATGATCCTGCAGCCTTATTGAAAAAATAAGGGCATAATATCAACAACTGTATACTTGTAAATTCATCAGCTTAGAAAACCATTTCTTCAAAATCGACAAACTACCAAATCTAAACCAAGATGAAACAAACAACTTGAATAGTTACATAGCTATTAAATAAATTGAAAGCATAATTTGAAAGATTCTAAAATAGAAATCTCAAGACCCAGATGATTTCACTGTTGTATGCTACTTATTATTTAAAGAATAATTAAAACCATTTACATAAACTCATTCAAAGAATAGAACTCATTTTGACACTAGTATTACCCTGATATGAAAACCATTCAAAATTAGTACAAAACCCCCACAAAACTACAGACTAATGTCTTTCATCATCTTAGGCCCAAAAAACTTTCAACAAAATATTAGCAAATTGAATCTGGTGGTATATGAAAAAAATTATACACTGTGACCAAGTGGAATTTTCCCAAGTATGCAGGGCTGGTTCAGCATTTGAAAATCAATGAATATAACACACCTTATAAATAGGCTAAAGATGTAAAATCATATGATTATATTAATTGATACCAGGAAGTCATATGACAAAATCAAATACCCATTCATGATGATAATTCTTGGAAAATGAGGAATATAGGATAACGTCCTTGACTTGATAAAGAGTATGTATAAAAAACCAACAGTTAACGTTGTATGTAATGATGAAAGACTGAGTAGTTACCTCTAGGGCCAAGAAAATGGAAAGGATGTCCACTTTCACCTCCCTTACTCAACAGAGTACCATAAATTCAAGCCACTGTAGTAAGGCAAGAAAATGAAATTAAAGTATCAAGGAAGGAAGGAAGGAGGGAGAGAGAAAGAAAGAAAAGAAAGAAAGAGAAAGAAAGAAAAAGAAAAAAAGAGAAAGAAAGAAAGAAAAACTTGTTTCTATTTGCAGATAACATTTATGTAGAAAATCTCAAGGAAGCTACAAAACCCCTAAAAACTCCTAGATTTAGTAATTCCAGCAATGTCACAGGCTACAAGATCAATACAGAAAAATCAATCACATTTCTCTGTTATCAATGAATGTACAGAAACCAAAATTTAGAAATACAATATAATTTACAACTACTCCAAGGAAATGTAATACTTAGACATAATCTTAACTAAACATGTATGGGATCTGTATCCGGAAATTACTGAATGCTGATAAGATTAAGGAAGACCTAAATAATTGAAGATATTTACCATATTCATGAATTAGATAACATAGTAAAGAAGTCTTTTGTCCCTAGAGTGATACAGATTTAATGGAATTCTATTTAATACTTAGTATGTTTTTATAGATAGAGACAAGCTTATGAAAGGCACAGGCCCTAGAATAGCTAAAACAAATTTGAAAAAGAATAAATTGGTGGAATCATTTTGTTATTAATGCCTCTTATATAGCTATAATAATCAAGACAGTATTATATTGGTGGAGGGACAGACACATAGATCAATGCAAAGAATCTGAGAACTGAGGAAGAGACAAACACAATTATGCCCAACTAATTTTTGACACAAGTGGAAAGACAGTTCAATAGGGAAAGAGAGCCTTTTTAATAATGGTGCTTGAGCAATTGAACATCCATAGGCAAAAAAAAAAAAGAACCTGACTTGAGTTTCACACCTTGTATGAGTGTTAAACTGAAAACCAATTACAGACTTAATGTAAAATGCAAAACTTAAAGTTATAAAACTTCTAGAAAAAAACAGGAGAAAATCTTCAGAATCTTGGGTTAGGCTAGAAGTTCATATACTTGACCTCAAAAGCATGACCCATAAAAGGAAAGAATGATGAATTAAAGAAAATTAAAATCTCTTACTGTGTCCAAGTCTGTGTTAAGAGGATGTAAAAAAGTAACAAAGTGGCAGAATTTATTTGTAAACCACGTATCTCACAATTTACTAGTATTTAGAATACATAAAAAACTGGAAACCAAATAGTGAAAAACCAAGCAACCAGTCCAGTTAGAACATAGGCAAAATACATGAGGGATATTTCATAAAAGATGTGGAAAATTAGAAAAAGAAAAGATTTTCAATCATTAGTCATTTTTGAATGCAAATTAAAACTGCAAGGAAATATAACTGTTTACCTATTAGAATGGTAAAATTAAAAATAGTGCTAACACCAAGTACTGGTTAGGATGCAGAGAATCTGGATTACTCATACATTGCTGATGGGAGTGTGAAATGGTATAGCCATTCTGGAAAAGTTGGCAATTTCTTACTAAATCAAACATGCAACTGCCATATAACCTAGTAGTTACACTCGTGAGTGTAAAAAAAAAAATATTCCAGAGAAGTGAAAACTTATGTTCACATAAAAACCTGTGAGTGAATGTTCATAGCATCTTTATTCATAATAGTAACAATATAGGAATGCCCAGATGTCTTTTAATAGTTAGATGGCCAAATAAATTGTGGTACATTGATTACATGTTATGACTTTGTTAAATTTAGCATTTGTTAAGTAGAGCCCCTTAGGGGGTTGGATGGTGAGCCAAGGTTAGACAAGAGACCACGAGGGAAATTGAAATAGAGAAATTTATTAGTCACAAGTTCTGAAGTGAAGTACACAGCAGGTCTTGAGGGGCCACATGGAGGGGTCAAGGTCAAGGCAGGGCGCAAGGAGAGAGAGTGGAGCAGGACCCAGGGTGCGTGCCTTTATTAGGATCTATAGTTAGAGTGCTCTAGGGTTTCTGGGCTCAGTCTGGATTGGTCAATTCAAACCATAAAGAGCAGGGTTTTGTTAAGCTCAGGAGTCTAATCTAAGGGGTGCTCAAGGGAAAGTCCCTGGGAGGCAGGGGAAACTGTTTATCACAAGGGCTATTGGAGAAATTATATCAGGACTTAAATTTACTTGTGACTCCGAGGGTTGTTATCTAGGATATGTGCTTACACGAAAGGCTAATGTCAGTTTAAGGTGCGCTCAGACCTCTTGGCCGAACAAAATGGATGCTGGGGCATCAAACCCACGGAGTAGCTTAGCTAAGCTCTCAACACATGTAATACCACTTAGGATAAAGAAGAATGAAATCGATACAGGCAACAACATGATGAACCCCCCAGGAAATTATGCTGAGTGAAAAAAATCCAATTTGAAAAGGTTATGTGCTGCATGATACCATTTATATAATATTCTGACAATGACAAAATTATGGAAATGGGGGATAGAGTAGTGGTTGTTAAGTTTCTGGGGGGGGTTGATATAGGAGGGTGGTGGATGTGGTTATGAAAGATCACATGAAGTATCTTTATGTTAATAGAAGTGTTCTGCATCTTGACTATCAATATCAGTATTCTGGTGGATACTCATTGATCAAAGGAATGTGGGTAAATAGTTTCTTACACTGCATGTGACTCTACAATTATCTTAAAAGTTTATTAAAAATACTGGTCTTGAATTGTTGATTTGTCAAACCTCTTCTCTGTGTGAATTTCAAGTTATCTAGACAAACTTTCATTTTAAACACAAGTACAGTTATCATCTTAATGTCTGGAACTGATCTGTTTAGCCAGTTAACAGAGATGTAGAATAAAAAGGATTTTGAACAGGTGAAAGAGTTATAGCAGTGTCTGTGTACTAGAACTCACATTGAATGCATTTCAATGTATCCCTCACTTGAAGGCCTTAATACATAATTCTAATAAACCTGGTTTCTAGGTCAATGTCATATTTAGAAGGTAGAAGAGGGTTGATAGCATGATACCTTGATCATTATTACAAGTGTTAGCTCATAGCTTGACTGCATGTGAGGAGACAAATGTATATAAAATAGAGTCATCTGGGGCAATTTAATGTAGAGGGCATCCAGAAAAGGTTAAGTTACAGTTATAACTTCTGTTTTGTTAGGTAGAAATGTGTGTTACACATTTAGGATTCCCTTCTAAAGCTAAAAAAAAAAATTGCTTATGATCTAAAACCTGCAGCTAATTGAGAAAACAGCTATTCAGAAGATACAGCTTAAGTTCCTGGGAGGGGTGGGAAACCCTTATTGATTTGGAAATGAAGTGGTTTGTCTCTTTTGATCCCTTGTTTCCTGCAAGGCAGTAGGTTAAAGGATAGTGAAGTTTTCCTTGTTTAGACTGGTTTAGACTTGGTAGTACTGTTGGGAAAGGGCAATAAGCCATATAGGGTAGGAGTAGATAGTTCTAGGGGAACGAATCACCTGAGGTGGTAGCCAATAGTATAAAACAGTTTTCAGTGTGTGGGCTTTTCAAAGGATCTGCAAAGTGGAAAATATTTTTATAACAGTACTAAATTATTACATTTACTATTGCTGTGTTGACATCTGCACTGATGGTGTCAGAGCAGCATAAAAGAAATCTGCTTCTGCCTGAGTATGAATCAAGGTTAGTGGCATCAAACTCTACCAGTAGACATTGTGTTCTTTACCATGCACTTATAGTTTTTTTTTAAAAGCCAGTTTCTCTTAAAAAAAAGTGTCTTTGAGCAGTAAATGTTACTAATTTTATTAAATATAGACCCTTACATATATGTCTTAATATTGTGTGATGAAAAGAGAGGTATGCATGAGGCACATTGCAAACTGCTACTCACTTTTTTCACTTAAGCATTTTACTTAGAAGAATAACTGATGGAAAAACTGTTGTTTTTATATTTGGATATTAGGCATATACTTTTTCCTAAATAAATGGAGTGAGCTTATTCCTTCAAGGAAAACAACTGATAGTATTTGTTGCCCATTTAAAATTTGAGCTTTCAAACAAAATTGAGAATTTTTATAAACTTCAGTCCACCTGTGTGAACTTTATAGTTTTCCAGTACTTAGAAGACTTTCCTAATGACATGAGAGATTTTAATGAAGGTGATTTTAAGAAATACTGTTTAATGAAATATGCCAACATCATCTGCATTACTCACTGAACCAGTATTTCTCAAATGACCTCTGTAGGATGTTCCAGAATCATGAATGGGTCAAATATCCATTTAAAGGGCAAGACAGACCAGTGGGTTTTAATATAATAGGGTATGAAAAGTTTGTTGATATGTTTTCAGATTCCTCCATTTCAACTAAACTTTGAGGAACTACCACATGTTGAGTTTTGGTATAGTATCCATGAAGAATATCCATAATTATTTGAAAGGATATTAATATATTTCTTTTTAAAAATGACATATCTGTTAGTACTTTTTCATGTATTTCAACCCAAGCAAAACATTTCATAATAGCTTGAATGTAGAAGCAGATATGAGGCTTCAGCTGTCTTCTTCACCACACATTAAGGAGATCCACAAAAATTTAAATACATATAAAACAATGCCACTCATTCTTAAGGTGGTTTGGTTTTGAAAATAGTCATTTTCCACAAAAATTTGCTATTTATGTTAACATGTAATATATGCAATATTTTGAAATGAAGAATTAAATATTTTAATTAAATTAACCAAATTATTGAATTAATAATTAAATTAATAGTAGTGAATAAATAGTTTAAAAGTTTTTTTAGTTTATTTTCTAATATAGTAAATAAATCAACTAAAGCTCTTTGGTCCTTAATAGTTTTAAGAGTGTAAATTCTTCTAAAGGCTTGAAAACCACTGTCCTGAAGTTCATGTTTGGGGAGTAGGGGACAGAGCAAATGTGTGCCTGATCTGGCCTGGCTTTCAGAGGGATGGAATCCAAATTGTTAGGTAGAGAATTTCAGCAGGAAATTTCTAAGTAGTTATATTATTCAAGCGGATAGATACTAGCATTGTGGTCCCCTGGTGGTTGGTTCACATTGGAGCAGGACCTGAACAAAAGGATCGATGTACAGGACAAGATGCCTACCCTAGCAGGATGAGGTCTAGTCATATAGACTGATAGTGTATGTTAGAGGAAGGCTCCAGTTTAGTGGAAGCATAAGTAGTCAGGGCCTACATTTTTCATACTACATATCAGGTTTTTGTAGTGAAATAGTTTTGAGTCTTACCCATCAGTAGGGGTGGAACTCCAGGTTTACTCCTTCTGAGTCAGTGCCCAGTATCAGAGATTCTAGCTGATCAAGTTGCAATTTTATACTGAATGGCTGCCTACTGTTTATTTACAGTAATGTTTAGTTTTTTGTAGATGCCTTTTTTTTAATTAAGTTGAGGAAGTTCTCCTGTATTCCTAGTTTACATGAATGGGTTTTGTCAGGTACTTTTTCTACATCTATCAATATGAGGATGTGATTTTTCTTCTTTAGCTGTTGATGCATTGGTTTACATCCATTGATTTTTCTAATGTTGAACTAGCCTTGCATACTTGGAATAAACCCCACTTTGTCATGGTGTATAATTCTTTTCTTATATTGTTGACTTAGATTACTGATTTATTGAGGATTTGTGTCTACATTAATGAGAGATATTGGTGTATAGTTTTCTTGTAATGTCTTTGGTTTTGGTATTAGGGTAATGTTGACCTCATAGAATGAGAAAGTATTCCCTCTGCTTCTATCTTCTGGAAGAGATTTTGGAGAATTGGTATAATATCTTAAATATTTGGTTAAACTCACCAGTGAACCCATCTGGGCTTGGTGCTTCCTGGTTTGGAAGGTAATTGATTATTTATTCCATTTCTTTAATAGATAGGTACAGGCCTAATGAGATTGTCTGTTTCTCCTTGTGTGAGTTTTGGCAGATTGTTTCTTTCAAGGAATTGGTTTATTTCATCTAAATTATCAAATTTGTGGGCATAATTACTCATGGTATTACTTTATTATCCTTTTAATGTTCATGGAATCTATAATGATGCCCCCTCATTTGTTTCTGATAGTAGTAATTTGTGTTTTTTTCTTTTTTTATTCATAGTTACCCTTACTGGAGGCTTATTGATTTTACTGGTATTTTTAAAGAATCAGCTTTAGGTTTTGCTGATTTTGTCTATTGATTTGCTGTTTTTAATTTGATTTCTGCTATTATTATTTTTTCAGCTTAATTTAGATTTAATTTGTTCTTCTTTTCTAGTTTCCTAAAGTGAAAGCTTAGATTTTTGATTTTAGATCTTTTTAGTATTTTCTAATATATGCATTCAATGTATAAATTTCCCTCTAAGCATTGCTTTCACTGTATTCTGCAACTTTTGATAATTTGTATTTTCATTTAACTCAAAATATATTTTAAATTCTCTTGAGATTTCTTCTTTGATCCATGTACTAGTTAGAAGTGTGTTATTTAAAATGCAAGTATTTTGTGATTTCTCAGTTATCTTTTTATTATTGATTTAGTTTAATTCCACTGCAGTCTGAGAGCATATGTACAGACCACAGGAGGGCTCTTCTTATCTGTGTATTTTCCTGGTTCTCTCTGGTAAGCTTCTAACTGGTTCCTTTAGTTTGTTGCCCTCATGTATTTACCAATCTCCTCTTACTGCTTACCACCAAAATTTCTGTTGTTTTTGGCAGTACTTTAGGATTGAACTTCCCGCTGGTGTATTCCAAATGAAGTTGGTTCCCTTGGGGATACCTCTGCACTTTCTTTATTACAGTCTACCTCTGCTTCTTGGTAGCACCTCTGCACTGCTGATCTGGAGCTGAGGGTAGAGGAAGTGGCTTGCATTTCTGAATAACACCCCTACTTAATGAGCAGGGTTGCTTAGCTAGGGTAGTAGCCTCTGGTTTTCCTAAATGACTGTGTCACCCTTAGATTAAGTCTTCCCTTTGTGCTGTATCTCAGAGAAGGTCTCTTCTTGTTTCACTGTCCTACTGTTATCTGTAAAACGATCTTTAAAAATCTACAAATAGAGGTTGCTAAGATTTTGATTGAGATGACATCGAATCTGTAGATGAGACTGGGGAGATTTGATATCTTACTGGATTTTCTGATTCATAGACATGGTATTTCTCCCTATTTATCTAGATTTCCTTTGATTATTTCATTAATATTTTATTGTTTTTAGCATACAGATCCTGCATATATTTTGTTAGATTTATGTATAAGAACCTCATTTTTTGATGCTATTATAAATTATATTATTTTTATTTTTTATTTCAAATTCCAGTTATTTGTAGCTCTTTATAGGAACATGACTGACTTCCGTTTATGGACCTTATATTCTGCAACCTTGTTAAACTCACTTTTTAATTCTAAAAGGGTTTTTTTGGGGTAGATTATTTGAGATTTTCTAGATGGACAATATTTTTTTCTGCAAATAAAGGCGTTTAAAATTTCTTCCTTTCCAATATGTGTACTCTATAGTTGTTTTCCTAGCTTTTTTGAACTGGTATGCCTTCCAATATGATATTGAGTAGGGTAGAGCAGGAGGGCATACTTTTCTTCTTTCCAGTATTTGTTAGCTGTAGGTCTTATATAGATGACCTTTATTAGGTTAAGCACTTCCCTTTCTGTTTATAGTTTTCTGAGAGTTTTTATCATGAAAGTGTGAATCTTTCAAATTTCTTTTTCTAAATCTATTGAAATGACTGTGTGGTGGTGGTTCTTTAAATTGTTGATACGAAATTTCATTGATTTTTTTTAATGTTGAACTAATTTTGCTTTCCTTAGATGAAACCTACTTGTGATACAGTTTTTTAATATTACTGGATTTGATTTGTTAACATTTTGTGACAGTTTTCATATCTATTATGTTCATTAGAGATACTGATTTGTAGTTTTCTGGTAATGTTTCTTTCTGGATTTGTGAACAGGGTAATACTGGTTTCATATTTGGAATATGTTCTCTCCCTTTCTTTTTAATGGATTTGTGTAGAATTGGTATTATTTCTTTCTTGATTGGTGCAATTCATCCGTGAAACCATTTAGGCTTGAAGTTTTCACCTTTAGGAGGTTAGCAACTTCCAATCCAATTTATTTATGAGATACAGTGCTATTCAGGTTTTCTTGAGCAAGTTTTGATAGTCTGTGTCTTTCAAATAATTATTCCATTTCATGTAATTTAGCAAGTTCATTGTATATAGTTGTTTGTAGTATTCGTTCATTTTCCTCTTAAAGTCTTTGGCATTATTTATGATACCAATGATTTATAGCTTCTTACTCTTTCTCTCCTGCTTTTTTTTTTTTTCTTTGTTGCTGTTGTTTGTTTTGGTCAGCCTGGCTACAAGTTTATCAATTACAATTGTCCTTTGAACAACACAGGGGTTAGGAGCACCAAACCTAGGCATAGTTGAAAATCCACATAATACTTATAGACAGGCCCTCCATATCCACAGGTCCTTTGTATCTGTGGATTCAACTAACTGCAGATCGTGTAATATTGTAGTATTTACTATTGAAAAATATCTTTGTATAGGTGGAACCATGCAGTTCAAACCGGCATTGTTCAAGGGTCAACTGTATAATCAGTATTTTCAAAGAACCAAATTTTGGCTTTATTGATTTTTTTTTTTTGTATTTTTGTTTTGATATCTGTTCTAGAGCTTATTATCTCCTTCCTTTTGCTTGCTTTAGATTTAATTTGGTTTTTTCCCCTCTAGTTTCTTTAATACAAGCTTTGGTTACTGATTTTAGGTCTTTATTATTTTCCAATATTTATTTTAGTGTTATAAATTTCCTTATTAGCACTGCTTTAGCTGCATTCTACAGATTTTGATACATTGTATTTTCATTGTCTTTAGTTTAATTTCCCTTGGCACTTTCTCTTTGATTTATGTGTTATGTTTGTTGTTTAATCTCCATTTATTTGAGGATTTTCCAGATATCTTTCTGTTGTTGATTTCTAGTCTAATTTTATACTTTAGAATGCCTTTTATATTATTATCATTATTTTATTAATTCATTGAAATTTGTCTGTAGACTAGAACATGATCTGTCTTGGTCAGTGTTACAGATGTATATTTTAGAAGAATGTGTGTTTTATTGTTATTGCTTGGAGTGTTCTAGAATTATATCAAGTTGGTTGATAGTATTGTTCAGGCCTTCCATATCTTTTCTGATTTTTGACAGTATTATTAATTTTTGTAAAAGCAGTGTTGAAATTTCAAAGTAATTTTGGATTTGCCTATTTGCCCTTTCATATCTATCATTTATTGTCTCATGTATTTTGAAAATCTTCTGATAGATGCATATATATGGGATTATTGTATCTTTTGGGAGTTATCACCCCTTTATCTTTTCATAATGTTCCTCTTTGTTCTCTAATAATCTTTCTTGTTCTGATGCTTGTTTCAAATTAGTATAGATTCTCAACTTTTTTCCTTGGTTAGTGTTTCATTCTATGTCTTTCTTTATCTTTTTACTTTTAAACTTTGTGTATATGTAAAGTTTGTGTGGGGGTGCGTTTCACAGTAAGTAGGTTGGTGGTTGGGTTTTTTAGGTAGGATAATTAGAGTAAGTAGGTTGGTGGGTTTGCTTGTATTTTATCACATATGACAATGTCTGTCTTTTTTTCTGATGTTGTTTAGACTGTTCCAATTTTTAAAAAATAACTTTTTTCAGGTAAAACTTAACATAGTATATAATTTGCTCATTTAAAGTGTATAATTAAACAATTTTTAATAAACTTAATGAGTTCTGCAACCATTACCACAATCCAGTTTTATAACATTTTCACCATTCCAGTAAAATTCCTCATACCAGTTTACATTTAATCTCTGTTCCCACCCTTAACCCCAGGCAAACACTAATCTACTTTTGTCTCTATAGATGTGCCTTTTCTGGGCCTTTCCTACAATTGGAATCATATAACCTGTAGTCTTTTGTGTTTGATTACTTTTACATAGGTTAATTATTTTGAAGTTCATCCATATTATTATATGTATTAGTATTTCATTTATTTTTGTTTTCAAATAATATTCAGTTGTATGAGTATACCAGTTTTTGTTTTTGTATTAAATATTTGATGAGAATTTGGGTTGTTTCTATTTTATTGGCTATTATAAATTATGCTTCTGTTAACATTCACATGGAAATGTATGTGGATATGTTTTCATTTCTCTTATATGTGAATTGTAGGATCATATGGTATTTATGTCTAACATTTTAAGGAATATTCAAATTCTTTTTTAAAGTAACTGTAACATATTACATTCCTACCAGCATTGTAGGAGGATTAATGATTTTTACATTTTTGTCTACATTTGTTACTGCATTCTGTTGGAGTAAAATTGCATTTCATTGTGGTTTCTATTTGCATTTTCGTAATGACTGATGAATTAGCTAATTTTACCATGTTTTTATTAACCTTTCATGTATCCTTTTTGGTGAAATGTCCGTTTAAATATTTGGGCCAATTTTTGAATGGATTGTTTGTTTGCCTTGTCATTATTGAGTTATAACAGCTTTTGGTATATTCTGGATAATTGTCTCTTATCAGCTATATGATTTGCAGGTACAGTTGACCCTTGAACAGTGTGAGGGTTAGGGGTGCTGATCCTTCAGGCAGTCAAAAATCCACATATTAACTTTTGACTCCCCAAGAACTTAACCAGAAGCCTATCAATAACATAATCAGTTGATTAACACACATTTTGTATGTTACATATATTATATACTGTATTCTTATAATAAAATAGGCTAAAGAAAACATTATTGAGAAAATCATAAGGAAAATACATATATGCTACTGTACTGTATTTATCAAGACCATAAGCTTATGCTGTCTGTTTATGAGATGAAATGTCTATCAGTACCTCCATCAGTATTATTTTATATGATACAAAACACTATAGGTGTTACATGTGTTACTAACACTAGATGCCAAAAATGAAAAGATAATGTGAAAAAAATTCATATTTATTTACAGGTATAACGATTGATGCACTGATAATGAGAAAGCAGCAGTATGATTGCTTTATGGTAGCCTAATGTAATTGATACAATAGCCTATACACTAATGAATGGATTGTTATAAAAATGTTATGGCCTATAGTGTTATAGTCATGTTCATAATACAGTATTGGAAACATTGTTACTTTTTTAAAAAAAAGGCTTAATCTGTGATGACAAACTGATGCGCAGTTTCTCCAATTATGTGAAAGAAAGGCATATTGTATGGTAATATAATTCTTTAAAATCAAAGTTATAAAACAGTCAGAAAACTAACCCCCAAATCTAAAACTAATAAGTAAGGATGAGAAGGATGCAGGATACATGGTGAATATTATAAAAGTCAATTATTTTCTTATATGTCAGCAATGAACAATTGGAATTAGTAATAAAAAATACTATTTCCTCAATTGCACCAAACAAAAATGAAATACTTAGGTATAAATCTAGTGAGTGCAGAATCTGTTGATGGAAAATCAGAAAACACTAAGGAAAGAGATCAAAGAAGATCTAAATAAATGGAGGGATACTTTCGTTTCATGGACTGGAAAACTCAATATTGTTAAAATGTCAGATTTTCCCACCTTGAAGTATAGATTCAATGCAATTTCCATCAAAATTCCACCAAAATATTTTGTAGATATTGATAAGCTGATTCTAAACCTTTTATGGAAAGGCAAATTATCTATAACAAGTAACAGTACAGAAGCAGCACAAAGTAGGAGGACTCACACCGCTCAGTTTCAAGACTTACTATAAAACTACAGTTACGAAAGCAGCATGCTACTGGTAAAAGTACAGGCACATAGATGAACAGAACAGAATAGAGACCTCAGAAATAACCCACAGAAATATATAGCAAACTAATCTTTGACAAAGGCAGAAAGACTACTCAATGGTAAAAGGATATTCTTTCCAACAAATGGTGCTGGAACAATTTTAGGTCCATAGGTAAAAAAGTGAACTTACTTAGAGAACTTCACCCTTTCACAAAAATTAACTGAAAGTGAATCAGAGACCTAAACAGAAAATGGAAAGCTGTAAGACTTCTAAAAGAAAATATAGGAGGATAGGTGACCTCTGGTTTGGCAGTGAGTTTTAGATACAACATCAAAAGCATAATCCATGAAAAAAGAAATTGATAAATAGGACTTTTTTTAAAATTAAAAATGCTCTGAAAAAGCACTGTCAAAAGAATGAAAAGACAACCACTGACTAGAAAAAATTTTGCAAAACCCATATCTGATCAAGGACTTAGATATAAAAAGAACTCTTAAAACTCAACAATAAGAAAACAAACAACCCAATTAGAAATTAGGCAGAAGATCTGTACACCTCACCAAAGAAAATACAGAGATGGCAAATGAGGAAATGAAAAAAATGCTCATTTGCAATTAGAGAAATTCAGTGAAAAAAATGAGATATCTTAATACCCATGTTAGAATGATTAAATTTTTTTTAAATATGTGAATACCAAATGCTGGCAATAGGAAACCTCATTTTTAGTGACTTTTTTAGTTTATTTAAAAATTGTCAGATTAGGTCACTCTCTCTTGCCTTCTGAGATGACCCGTACTCTGTCTATGGCATGTGTATCTACCTTTACTGTAACTACCCCCCCCCACCAACCGTGTACATCTCTCTAAATAAATCTACTTTTACTAAAGAAAAGAAAAGAGTTAGGTTATAATATCCCAGTATTGCTTTTTTGCATCCTCTCTCCTTTGTGCTGTTATCATGCAAATGAAGCCTTTACATGTTATTACCCAACTGTTTTACAGTTGTTTTATACTTGTATGTTTTATGCAGTTCTCTTTTAAATCATTTTAGAAGAGAAGAGTAAAAAATATTTTCTGTTGTTTATATTTACGTATGTAATAAGCTTTTCTGGCCCTGTTTCTTTTTGTTTGTTTGTTTTGGAGAAGAGTTTTTAAATTGAAGTATATAGTTGATTTACAATGTTGTTTTAGTTTCTAGTATACAGCAAAATGATTCAGTTATATATATTCATATTCTTTTTAAGATTCTTTTCCATTATAGTTTATTACAAAATAAAAGTTCCCCATGCTGTACAGTAGGACCTTGATGTTTATGTATTTTATATATAGTAGCGTGTATCTGCTAATCTCAAACTCCTAATTAATCCCTCCCCCTTCCCTGCTTTCCCGTTTGTAACCGTGTTTGTTTTCTACGTCTGTGAGTCTGTTTGTTTTATAAATAAGTTCATTTGTATCATTTTTTAAGATTCCGTATGTAAGTGGTATCATATGATATTTGTCTTTCTCTGACTTAACTTCGCTTAGTGTGATAATCTCCAGGTCCATACATATTGCTGCAGATGGCATTATTTCATTCTTTTTTATGGCTGAGTAATATTCCATTGTGTGTGTGTGTGTGTGTGTGTGTGTGTGTGTGTGTGTGTGTATGTGTATGTGTATTTCCCATCTTTATCCATTCATCTGTTGTTGGACACATTGGTTTCTTCCATGTCTTGGCTGTTGTAAATAGTGCTGCTATGAACATTGGGTGCATGTATCTTTTTGAATTAGAGTTTTCTCCAGATTATGCTCAAGAGTGGGATTGCTGGATTATATGGTAAGTTTATTTTTAGTTTTTTAAGGAACCTCCATATTGTTTTCCTAATGGCTGCACAATTTACATTCCCACCAACTGGCTCATACAGTGTAGGAGGGTCCCCTTTTCTCCACACCCTGTTCAGCGTTTATTATTTGTAGACATTTTAATGATGGCCATTCTGACTGGTGTGAGGTCATACCTCATTGTAGTTTTGATTTACATTTTTCTAATAGTGATATTGAGCATCTTTTCATGTGGCTGTTTCATGTTTCATGTTGGCCATCTGTATGTCTTCTTTGGAGAAGTATCTATTTAGATCTTCTGCCCATTTTTTGATTGAGTTGTTTTGTTTGGTTTTTGTTTTTGTGTGTTTGTTTTTTGCTCTTGAGCTGTATGAACTATTTGTATATTTTGGAAATTAGTCCCTTGTCGGTCACATCATTAACATGGGCAGAATATTCTCTGACTGAAGTCTAGCAGTGTTTTCTCTGGTTATTCTCCTAAGGCAAAAGAAATAAAAGCAAAAACAAACAAATGGAACCTAATCAAACATATACATTTTTGCACAGAAGGAAACCATAAACAAAACTAAAAGACAACCTACGGAATGGGAGAAAATATCTAGCCCTGTTTATTTCTTTACATGGATTTGAGTTAAAGTCATTTTTTAAAACAGACTTTTTTTTTTTTAGTGCAGTTAGGTTCATAGCAAAATTGAAAGGAGTGTACAGAGATTTCCCATATATCCCCCCTGCCACATGCATAGTTGCTTCCATTATCAACATTCCCCACCACAGTGGTACTTTTGTTATAACTGATGAACCTACACTGAAACATCTTCCAAAGTCCATAGTTTACATTAGGGTTCAGTCTTGCTGTTGTACACTCTGTGGGTTGGGACAAATGTATAATGGCAGTATATCTAAGATTAAAGTATTATACAGAATTGCTACCCTAAAAACCCTCTATACTTTTAAATTTCTACCATTTTATTTGAATCTTTATTATAGTTTCTACCTATCTTCTAATATTACCTGTATGACCGTGTCTGTTGTCTATGTTTTAAACATATTATCCTAGTGATTTTAAATTCTCTTTTAGTTACCACATCTCGTATCTGAGTCTGGTTTTGAAGATTGCATTTCTTGGACTGTTTTTCTCCCTTTGTTTTTGTATACATTATAATTTTTGTTGAAAGTCAGACATGTGGTATAAGATAGTAGATACTGAAGTAAGTATTTTTTATTCTTTGAGAAAAACACACCTTTCTTTTGTCTAGGCTATTAATGTGTAATTTTATGTCAAAGTAGTGAGAATTGGGCTGGTTTTGAAGCTTGTTACTGTAGTTTCCCTCAGTGTACCAGAGACTTTGAACTATGTAATGATATTTTGTTTTCATGTTCCTGCTTGGCTTTGGGTTTCCTACTTTGCACTCCTTCCCAGAGAGGATCTGTGTCCTTCAGTTTTCCACTGTGTATTAATTTTACTCCATGATGCTTGCTAGCATGTGGTTGGGAGTAGAATGGAGGGGTCCATTCTCTAATGTTCTGATTAAGACTCAGCTTTTTTTTTTTAATTGAAGTATATTTGATTTACAGTGTTGTATTAGTTTCTGGTATACAGCATAGTGATTCAGTTTTATTTATATATATTTATATTTTTATACACGCACACACACATTCTTTTTCATATTCTTTTTTGTTACAAGTTACCACAAGCCATTGAATATAGTTCCCTGTGCTATACAGTAGTACCTTGTTGTTTTATCTATTCTGTACATAGTAGTTTGTATCTGCCAATCCCAAACTCCCAATTTATCCCTCCCTCCCCTCTTCCCCCTGGTAACCATACGTTTTGTTTCTGTATGAGCCAGTCTTAAGCTGGCACTGTGATTCTGGGTCTTAGAGTATGGCCTTCACAAGTCTTCTTGCACCATCAGATTTAATGCTGTTCCTCACTTGTATTCCTGTTCCTCCCCTAGGGCTAATGCTTTACTCTTTTCTCCCCTTACCCAGATGTAGTTGGTTTCCACCACTGGGTTTCCCCACATTGTGCACTTAAGCTTTTTATTTCTTAGGGGAGATAGGCCTGGTATTAATTTTGGTCCGCCCTGTATTCCTCTACCCAGTGTTACAGGCCACAGGTTTTAGTGAGCTTCCTTTTAGATTAAGAACTTTTTTTTTTTTGGTGAGAGAGATAGGTGAGATGCATCTGGGCAGGATTTCAACCATAGTTGCTGCTCCCCTCCCCCAGGGAGCACAAAGGGAATCTTTCTCTGTGATCTTCCCGACGGCCACCTGTTGGTAAGGCTACAGGCCAGGCCAGTACAATCTGACCCGTTTTTGAAACCTCATTCTCATGGTAACCCACACTTGGCCTTTAGCAGTTTATTATAAGTTTTAGTTTAATATTCCTACCTGCTTTTATACAACTTTCTCTGACATTCGTACCAGTAATCAATTGCTTAGATTCTGTCTTTCCCAGTAGGCACTTTGCTTTCTCTAAATTTCTTTATAATTTTTTGCTGCAATGGCTTTACTTCTAAGGTAAAGAAAATCATTAATTTACAGTTGCCAAGCTTTTTTCGTCTCTCAAGGAATGTAGTGATACTGTTTCTAGCTTTCTATATGTCTGAGCTTTGTCATCTTTGCTAATGTTGTTTCTGTTTTTTATTTTTTTTCTTTTGTGTTATTTGAGCATTTTTTTTTTGTATTCCATTTTAATGTTCTTTTAAACTTTTTGGTTCCATCTCTTAAATTTGTTTTGTCATTGTTGTTCCCATAGGGATTACGATACACATACCTAGCCATTACCAAACAGTTTGTATAGATTTAATATTTTACCACTTGAGATAAAACACAGAACCCTTATGTTCATATAGATCTCTTTATCCTCCTCCATTGATTTTAATAGTTGCCATGTGTTTTACACTTATACATTTTGAAAGTCCCCCAGACCGTGTTATGATTTCTTTCATGGAGTCATACATATTTTAAGAACTTAGGAGAAAAATAGTTTTATATTCACTCAGTCATTTACCAGTTTTACTGTTCTTCCTTCATTCGTAAACATCCTGCCTTCCTCTGGATACTGTTTACTTTCAGACTAAAGAACTCTCTATCATCTCATCTCAACTCTGCTTGAGATGAATTCTCTTCATTTTCCTGCATCTAAGAATGTGTTCATTCCACCTTCATTCCTGAAGGACATTTTCGCTGGATAAAGAGGTATTAGATAATGAAACCACTGTCTAACCATTATCTTATTTCTTTTAGTACTTTAAATAAAGGTGTTTTTCTACCATCTATGTCCTCCATGCTTTCTATGAGAAATTTGCAGTTGTTTGAATCATTGTTTCCCCATATGAAATGTGTTGTTTTTTGTAGCTGCTTTCAAACTTTTCTCTGTATTTTTTTTTTTTCAAAGTTTGACTGTAACATTTCTGGGTATGTTTTTCTTTTGGTTTATCTTGTTTAGGTTTGCTGTGGTGGTTGAATATATGAATTTATCTTTTATCAAATTTGGGAAGTTTTTGGCTGATACTCCTACAAACATTTTTTCTGCATAGTGTTTTTCTTATTCTGACATTCTGGAGACTTGTATACTAGACATTTTTGTATCGTCCCATGGGTCCTGAGTCTCTGTTTTATTTCAACCTTTTTTGGTTGTTCTATTGCTCAGATTGGGTAATTTCTATTGATCTGTCTTCAAATTCAAATTCAGTGACTCTTTTTCCCTGTCTCCATTCTACTATTGAGGTTGCAAGTGAATTTTTTAATTGCAGATACTGTATTTTTTAGTTAAAAAAATTTAATTTGGTTCCTTTTAAATGCTATTGAGGTATTATATCATACCATAAAAATTATTCATTGTATGTGCACAATTCACTTATTTTTAGTAAATTTGTATAGTGTACAGATGTCACCACAATCCAGTTTTACATTTCACTATTTGCGAAAATTCCATCAAGCCTGTTTATAGTCAGTCCTCTTCCCATCCCCGCTCCCAGGCTATCACTGATCTCTGTCTAAAAATTAACCTTTTCTGGGTATTTCATATAAATGAAAACATATAATAATTATATTGAGTTTGACGCCCTTTACTTACTAAAATCATTTTTAGGTTTTCCTTGTGGTAGCATATGTCAGTATTTTATTCCTTTTTTTCAGAGCTGAATATTATTCAGTTCTATAGATACAATGTATTTTTGTTTCTCCATTTAGCACTTGACAGAAAGTTAGATTGTTTCCCCTTTTTGTTTTTCTTTTGGCTATAATAAACGCTGCTATGAATGTTGATGTACATGTTCTTGTATGTTTTTGTTTCTTTTGTGTAGATTTTTTGGAGTGGAATAGCTGGGTCATAAATATTTATTTAGCTATTAAAGGAACTGCCTGTTTTCCAAATTGACTGTACTGTTTTACATTCCTACCTACGATATATGAGAGTTCACATTTCTCCACATGCTCTTCATCATTTGTTATTGCCTGTCTTTTTGATTATAGCCATTTTAGTTTGTGTGAAGTAGTATTTCATTGTGGTTTTATTTTGCATTTCCTTTAACTCTAGTGAGGTTGAGCATCTTTCATTTGCTTATTGCTCATTCATATGTATTTGAAGGAATAACATTTAAATCTTTTCTCCATTTCTTTTTTTTTTTCTCATTGGATTGTTAGAGTTTTTATATAGAGAGAGTTTGGACACAAAGTTCTTTATCAAAAATATGATTTTCAAATATTTTCTCCCCCATGTGTCTTATCTTTTCATTTTCTATCTGAGGCACTAAAATTTTTAATTTTGATGAAGTCCAGTGTATCAGTTATTTTCTGTATCTTATCTTTTCATCAGTGTTGCACTGTCTTGATTGCTGTAAGTTTTAAAATCTGGTGATGAAAGACCTACTACTTTGTTGTTTTTCAAAATTGTTTTGAGTATTCTGCGGTTCTGCATCCTTTGCATTTAGAATCGACTTGGCCTGCTGGGATTTTGATACAGATTGCATTGACTTTATAGATTAGTTTGGTGAGCATTGTCTTCATAATAATATTGCATGATTCAAATCCATGAACATAAGTTTCCATAGATTTCTTTCCACTTATACATCTTCAGTTTCTCCAAGCAGTGTTTTTTATTTTTTTAATGTATAAATTTTTTTTTGTTAAATTTATTCTTAAATGTTTTTTTCTTTTTGATACTATTCAGAATGGAAGTCTCTTATTTTCATTTTTGGATGGTTTATTGTAGTATAGAAATGTAGTTGATTTTGGGGTCTAACTCCTATATCTTGTTGTTTCCTAAACTTCTTTGTTAGTTGTGTAGTTTTATTATGGATTCTTTAAGACCTTTTACATATAGGATTATTTCACCTGCAAATAAGGACAATTTTACTTCTTCCTTTCTAATCTCCTTTTCTTTACATTTGCCCCCTTATTTACTGCCTAGAACTCCAGTACAGTGTTGAATAGATGTAGTAGGAATGAGCATCCTTGTCTTACTCCCTTCAGGAGAAAGCATTCAGTCTTTTACCATTAAGCATGATAGTAGCTATAGGTTTTTGTTTTGTAAATTTTCTTTATTAGGTTAAATCAGTTTCTTTTCATTCTTAGTGTTTTGAGTTTTAAAGTCTTGAATGAGCTTGGAATTTAGTCAGGTGCTATTTTTGTGTTCATTGAGATGATGATGTGGTTTTTCTTTTTGAATTAAGTATATTGAACTACATTGATTTTTGAATTATGAAACAGGCCTGCATTTCTGGGACAAAGCTTATATTACTCTATATATTGTTAGATTTGCTAAAATTTTGTTAATTGTTGCATTTACTTTCATGAGGGAGGTTAGTTTGTAATTTTCTCATGTCATTGCAAGGTTTTAGTATCAGGGAAATTGTGGCCTAATTCATTAAAATGAGATGGAATGTAATACCTCTTCAGTTTTCTGGAATAATGTTTGTAGAATCCGTATTATTTCATCCTTATATGTTTAGTAGAATTCACAGTGAATTCATCTTGGCTTAATGTTTTATTTTGGGGAAGATTTTTAACCTTTAATGTAGTATCTTTAGTTGATATAGGAGTATTTAGGTTATATATATATATTTTTGAGTGAGCTCTGATAATGTGCATCTTCTAAGGAATATGTCCATTTCATCTCAGTCATTGAGTTTATTGACATAAGGTTGTTCATAAAATTCACTTATCATTTGTTTTATATTGATATTATCTGGTAATGTTACCTTTTTCATTTGTGGTAGTACTGTCCTGCTTGCTTGCTTCCTTCCTTCCTTTCTTTCTTTCTTTTTTGGTGGGGTGAGGTAATTAGATTTCTTTATTTATTTAAACAGAGGTACTAGGGGATTGAGCTCAGGACTTTGTACGTGCTAAGTGCATATTCTACTGCTGAGCCTGTACCCTTTCTGCTCTGTTTTCTGATCAGCCTGGCTAGAGGTATATCAATTTTATTAATCTTCTCAAAGATCTACATTTTGGTTTCATTGATTTTCTTTATTGTTTTATGTTATTAATTATCATTGAATTTTTAGTCTGATTTCTTTTCTGCTTACCTTTAGTTTTAATTTTCTCTTTTTCTAGTTTCTTAATGTCAGGTCACTGAGTTGAGACTTTTTCATATAGGGATTTTATGTATGCTATTTTTTCAGATGTAATTCTTTGGTGACATCCCACAAATTTTTGATACATTGTTTTACTTTTTATTATGTTCAAAACACTTTCTAATTTCCATGTTGACTTCTTTGATCCATGAGTGTACTGTTTAGTTTGCATATATTTGGGGATATTCCAGAGATCTTTCCATGATTTTTATCTATTTTAATTCTCTTGTAGTCAAAGAACATTCTTTAGGGGAGGAGGGTATAGCTCAGTGGTAAAGCACATGCTTAGTTAGCACACACAAGGTAATGGGTTTGATCTCCAGTACCTCCATTAAATAATTATTAATAATAAGAGTAAGAATAAAAATAAAAATAAACCTAATTACCCCCCAAAAAACAAAGAACCTATTTTATATAATTAGAATTCTTTTAAGTTTACTTAAAATTGTTTTATGGCTTTGATTATGATCTATCTTAATAAACATTCAGTGTGTGCTTAAAAAGAATGTATGTTCTGCTGTTGGCTGAAGTGTTATGTAAACAGCCAGGTCAGGTTAATTGACTGAGTTGTTCAGCCTTCTCTGTCTTTACTGATTTTCTATTTACTCTTTAAAATCAACTAGGGAGAGAAATATATTGAAATCTTTCAGTGTAATTGCAATTAGTCTGTTTCTCCTTGAAGTTCTATTAATTTTTCCTTAATTTATTTTTGAGGCCCTGCATAGATTTTCGACATTGTTATGTCTTTCTTAACCCTTTTGTCATTATAAGTGACCTTCATCTATGGTAATATTCTTTGGTCAGATACCTGCTTTCTCTGGTCAGAAGACCCTTGGTCTCTAGCAAATTAAGCCATGGAGAAAAAGAAAAAACTTAGAGAAAATTGAGACTATGATCCAAATGATCATTGATATTAAACTCGTTCAGAGCAGGTTAAGAGTTGCATGAAGTAAGAGAGTTGATGAAAATGTGAGGGCTTTAAATTTTTTAATATCTCTGAAAATTTACTTTTTTTTCACTTATGAAAATTACAACCTCCAACTAAAGCAGAAGTTTTGATCCCTTTTTAAAGATAAATTTAAGTACATCAAGTTTTAAAATAAAAACTTTTATGGTAAAATACACCACAAGCAGAATTTGAAAGAAAACTAATTTGCATTGCACACAGAAGGTAAAGGGTTTCTATCTTTGCTATTTTAAGGAGTAAGAAAGAAAAATAGTAGATAAATGGATAAAAGATATGAATAGATAATTCCATGGAAATGCCTACCCAAATCAATAATAAGCATAGAAAAGCTACTGAAGGAAATGCAAATTACATTATTAGTGCAGTGTCCTTTCTTATCTGCTAGATTGGTATAAAACTAAATAGTTTACTAGTATTGGCAGTGATGGGTTAAGGGTACTTTTATATGTTGGTTGTGGAACTGTGAATTGTCACTTTCTTTTTTGGATATGTAGAACCTCTCCCACAGGAAGCCCTGCTCCAAGTTCTTCTACTTTCTGGAGACCACGTTTCTTGGCTAGAGGTCACAGCAGTGGCTTTCGAGTTCTGTCTTTGTTTCTGGTACCTGAGGAATTTCTTTTCTTTGATCTTTCTTATGTGTTTTTTAATCAATATGTTCTCTTTTATCTAGCATTTCTACTTTGAGTTGGGTGAGGGGAGGTTTCCCATAGCAGTCTAAGTAGTGATTGGAATTCATCTAAAATTTGTCACCATATCACTCAAAAAAGAAAAGTTGTCTTTCAAGTATTAAGGAATCAGGCAGAAACAGTCAAGTATAAAATAGAATTAGCACTCATGGAATTAGCACCTGTGAATCTTTCTTGGAAAAGTTATTTAACAGTGAAATATAATCAACTAAGAGGTAAATAAAAATGAAGAACACAGTGATGAAATAAAAACTCGTATTTTAAGGCAAGTCAAGGAAAATTTAAACCTAAAAATTTTTCTTTGCCCTTTGGCCTCCTCTTCCTTCTGCTATAAAATGTGTATCTGTATTATGCATCGACCAAACCTCCCCTTGAGAAATACCTGCTCAACCTTAAAGAGCAACATTCTCCTAGCACCAAGACAACTCCTTAAAAGATAACATTCCTTCTTAATCTTGTAAGAGGTCACAATGACCCACCGCTTTGTACTTGCAGATCTGGGCTATGCAAACTATCTATGTCATTTAATGTATAACCCTCTGTCTCAAAAACCTATCTAACTCTGCTTTGATCTTTAACAGACAGAACAGTCCTTAGAGCTTCCTGAGAGGCTTTTCCCCAGTTATAACCCTCAATTTGGCTCGAATAAAATTTTCCATTTCTTTCATAGATTGAATATTGATTGTTTTTTGTCAACAGCAGTTATAGAGTTAACTGATAACAGGCCTAGTGGTAAACATCAAATGCATAGTTAAGTGTTGAACTAGAGGAAAATCTAAGGGAGTTAAGGTCACACAACAAAATATGTTATAAGCCCTGAGAGTAGAAATACACAAACCACAGAAATGTGTAGCTTTGTGAGGAGTTGTAGAAGTAATTATCCTCATTCTTCTAATTTCATTCTTCATTGTATGGTATCAGTACTTTAAAATTAACATGTGGTAAAAATATATATGTTTTACATTCTAATGATTTTCCATCCAAAAAACTTTAGGATGTCATTTTGATAGTTATATTTTTTTGTGAAATAACATCTGAACTTTAGCAGTTCCTTCACAGTCATTTTTCTTTTTTTCTCTTTAAATCAAGTAAAATAAAATTGAACCATTTAAAATAAAAGTTCATATAATCCCATTTCAAAACATTGAGGTATAGTTCACATATATTAAAATGCATTTTTGGGAAGGAAGAAATTTTCCTCTATGCTTGTAGGTTCTTCTGGCTGGTCTAAGAATTAAATTGACATGATTTACAGGAGATTACCAGGAGAAAATCAAGCAAAACTTTAATTACATATATACATGGGAGAGACCCAGGAAGATTGAGTAACTCACCAAAATAGCTGAAGCTTCACTTTAAATACCATCTTTATCTAAAGACAAAAGATGATGTTGGGGGTAGTGGTTTGGGACTTCAGAGGGGAGGAAGGCAATTCACATGGAGATGGAAAAGCAAGTGTTCGGTATATGAATGCAGAGACAACCTGACACTAAGAGGACTCTGATTTCTAGGCCCTGCCAAGTTTCCTCCCACCACAGCTAGCCCATATTATTTGCAGATATCTCTGGTGGTAGGAACAGGCCCTTTGTCTAAATTCTTTAGGTAATTTAAAGGGTGGTATAGATAAAGTCTTCCGAGTCTTCTGTTATTTAAAAACAATCAGCCTATATTAATCCTCATGCCAAAGAAACACATTTAGGTGGCAAATTTTGTACCCCTAAAGCATCATAGGTATTCCATTTCTATCACCCATGAAAGTTTCCTTGTGCTTTCCAATCAAGTCACCTCTCCCTAGCAGCCACTTTGTGATATAATCCTGGATTAATGAAATTACTTGTAACTATGTTTTTAATCCACCTTTTTTTCTTTTTAATTTTTTCGGGGTACTTTTTCTTCCAGTTTTGTTGAAATATAACGGACATGCAGCACTGTATAAGTTTTGGTATACAGCATAATGATTAGGCTTACATATATACATCTTGAAATTATTACTGCATGAGTTTAATGAATATCCATATTTCATATAGATGCAAAATTAAATAGAAAAAAGATTTTGTGATGAGAACTCTTAGGATTTACTCTGTTAACAACTTCCATATATAACAGCAGTGTTAACTATATTTATCATGTTGTATATTATATCATAGTACTTATTTATCTTATAACTGGAAGTTGTACCTTTTGACTGCCTTCATCTAATTTCCCTTCCCCCATCCTCACCTCTGATAACCATAAATCTTATCTTTTTCTATGAGTTAGTTTTTGAAGTATAATTGACCTACAACACGATGTTAGTTCCTGTTACACAACATACTGATTCTGTATTTCTATATCTTTCAAAATGATCATCACAGTAAGTCTACTTAGCATCTGTCACCATACAAAGATATTATATAATTATTAACTGTATTTCCCACACTATATTTCATAGCTGTGACTCATTTATTTTGCATCTAGAAGTTTGCACCTCTTAATCTCCCTCACCTATTTCTCTCTTCCTTCCACTCCCTCCCTTCTGGCAAAGGTTTATTCTCTATATTTATGTTTTTATGTTATGTTTATTCATTTGTTTTATTTTTCAGATTTCACTTAGCATAATACCTTCTAGGTCAAGATTTCATTCTTTTTTATGGTTAAGTAATATTCCAATGTATGGTTAAGTAATATTCCATTGTATATATACATTCCACATCTTCTTTATCCATGCATCCATTGGAGGGTCTGGGGTGCCCCAAACCTGGTGTCAGTTGGCTGGTGAATGGGCTGAATCCCAGAGCAGCTGGCTGAGGGGCCCACTGTGTCTCAGAGCTGTTATTGGTCTGCTGGTAGGCACAGTGAGGGTTAGGGTTTCTGGCTGCAGAGCCTTGGGGAATCCTGGAGCTGTGATGGACAGGGCTGGGGCCCAAGGGGTTCTAGAGCTGGTGCTGGTCTCCAGGTGGGTGTGCTAGATCTTTACAGTGGTAGGCTGCAGGGCTGCGGTAGTTCTGGGACTGGTGTCTGTCCATTGGTGGGTGGAGTCAGGGCCTAGGTTATTCTGGGGTTTGTTTCAGCCTGCTGGTAGGCAGAGCTGGGTCCTGATGTCTCAGGCTACAGGGCCTTGGGGGTCCCAGAGTTGGTGTCTGTCCACTGGTAGGCAGATAGGGTCTCAATGGCTGACTGTAGGGCTCCAGGGGTCCCTGGGCTAGTGCCAGTGCACTGGTGGGTGGCCTGTGTCTGGAGGTGGCTGGGTGTTCAGGGGGTCCTAAGGTAGCTGGTCTGATGGTGGATGGGCCTGTGTTCCTACCCTGTTAGCTGCTTGGCCTAAAGCATCCCAGTACTGATGCCCACAGGTTGGTGGGTCAGGCTGATCCCATTCCTAATAAGCAAGAGGGAGGATTCCATAATGGTGCTTGCCAGCACCAGTGGCCTTTTGATAAAATGAGGTCCCCAAAATGATCGCTGCTAGCATCTGTGTCCCTAGTGTGAGTTCCAGTTGCCTCCTGCCTCTCCCAAAGTCTCTCCATGATCAGCAGGAGGATCTGATCCAGGCTTCTTTCAAATTACTGCTTCTTACCAGGGTCTCAGATTGTGAGAGATTTGGGGTACACTCCTTAAGAGTGGAATCTCTATTTTCTACCCTCTGGTTCTCCTGAAAGTAAGCCCCTCTGATCTTCAAAGCCAAATATTTCTAGGGGCTCATCCTTCCAGTGCAGAACCCCTGGGCTGGGGAGCCTAATATAGGGCTTGGACCCCTCATTTCTTGGGGAGAACCTTTGCAATTATAATTATTCTCCTATTTGTGGTTCGCCCCCTTCTTCTCCCCCTTGTGTATGGGTCTTTGCTGTATAGGCATCTCTTCCCCTCGTACCCATCCCATTGTGGTTTCTTCTTTATATCTTTAGTTGTAGATCTTTTCTGCTAGTCTTCAGATCTTTCTTATCCATAGTTGCTGTGTAAATAGTTGTAATTTTGGCGTGCCTGTGAGAGGAGGTGAGCTCAGAGTCTTCCTTCTCTACCATTTTGGCCACTCCTCTCACATTTTTCTATCTAAATTATATGCAGAGACAGGTCCAAAGATATTCATTAAATGTTAAACTTGCTTTTTAATGATGTTTTAAATAATTTATTGCTTATTAACTTGTGCTTTTTTGTACTGCTTGATTTTTAAAAGTTAGCCTTATTCTTTTTTTTTTTTTAGAAAATATTATTATGTCTTTAAAAAAAGGAAAGGAAAAGTGCCTTTGTTCTCAAAAAAATATAAGCTAGAAAAAGATCAAGCTTTTATTTATTAAATAGTTTTATTAGTAAGGAAGAAAAGTCTAAATAGCAGTAACCTAAGCTCCACCTTAGGAAGCTTGAAGAAAAAAAGCAAAGTAAACTCATAATAAGTAAAAGTAAGGAAGTAAGAAAGAGTAGAAATCAATTATTAGAAAACAGGCAGATACTAGAGAAACATAAAGCCAAAATATTATTCTTTGGGAAGATCTAGAACAATGGTAAACTCCTTGCTTCAGTGATTAACAAAATGACAATGTGATATGTTATAATAATAAATATATTGACTGCTGTGGGAACAGAACACAGAGAAGGGCCCTTTCTAATGAGATTGGATGCATTCAGAGTATGGTCGTAGACAGGACTTTTTTCTGAATGGAATTTTCAAAGGTGATTTTAAAGAGATGATCACATTTGTATTTGGCTTTCAAGAATTACAGTCATCCTTAGATATAACTGTGGGAGGTTGGTTCCAGGACCCACTGCAGATACCAAAATCCACAGATATTCAAGTCCTATATTTGTTCTGCCATAGCTACTATTCCTCATCTGTAGATTCAACCAACCATGGATCATGTAGAACCACATGTGTTCATTTAAAAAAGTCTGTGTGTAAGTGGACTCATGTTGTTCAGGGGTCAACTATATTATAATTTTTTTCTCATACAGGTTGGGGAAAAGGATATTCTAAGTAGAGCAAAAGTAAGAGCAAAAGCATGTTTCTTTTTTGCAAGTTTATGGCATATTTAGAATGATATATTGTTTGTTATTGGTAACAAGGATTATGTGAGGTGGAGAGCAATAGGTGATGAGACAGAAAGATAGTTTGCGGCTAGAATGTACAGAACTCTTTCTTGGTAACTTGCACTTTATTCTCTTGAAAATAGCAGGCCATCTAAAGTTTTCAGATGAAATATTTCAAACAGAAAATACTGGGAGTGACAGACTGAGCCTTATTACCACTACCCTGCTTTAACAAATTTTAAACTTTACCTTATTTATTTCAGATTTTTAAAAACATTAAACAGCATAGGTACAGTTGAAGCCCCCTTTGTATCTCTTCGTCACATGCCACAAGTAAGTCCTATTTTGAAGTTGTATATCATTACCATGTGTTTTTTAAAATACTTTTACTGCTTAGTTATATATTAATGGTTTTTCCATGCTATTAAACTTTTTTAAAGTTCTGTAATGGTTTATTTATTCCACAACTTGGTTTCTTCACTCATCATTATTTTTGCAGCATAGGATATTCAGCAACTATGGAGTGGTGTCACCATAGTAGTTAGTTATAATTTCTTTTCTGGTTGATGCTATACTAGTTGTATCTTACCCTTGGATTTATCTGTATTGATAAATTCATTTCAATTACTGAATCATATTCCATTTAGTGAAAATACAATGGATTTAGTATCCTGTTGATGGACGTTAGGTTGTTTCCAGTTACTTATTATTAAATACAAGTGCTGCAGTGAAATCTTCAGAGGACTTCTTGTGCACATATGAGAATTTCTTTAGTGTTTTTATTAAAGTGAAATTGTGTTACATGTCAAGTGAAATATGTGTTACTTTCCAGAGTGATTGTTTCAGTTTACACTCTTACTGAAGATTGTGAGAATATTGGTTTCTCAATAACATTTGCTTTCCTCTTTATCCCTTTTCCTTGCTGCTTATACTTTTCAGCACTTTGTTATTATTTGTTTAAGAAATTTGCCAATATGATGGATGTGAAATGATGTGCTTCAGTTTGCCTTTCACTAACTTTTTTTTGAAATACAGTCAGTTACAATGTGTAAATTTCTAGTGTACAGAACAATGTCCCAGTCATGCATATACTTACATATATTTGATTTCATATTCTAAAAGTTATTACAAGATATTGAACATAGTTCCCTGTGCTATATAGAAGAAACTTTTTTAAAAAATCTATTTTCATATGTAGTGGCTAACGTTTGTAAATCTCAAACTCCAAGATTTCTCCCCACCCCCTTTCCCTGGTAACCATAAGATTGTTTACTATGTCTGTGAGTCTGTTTCTGTTTTGTAGATGAGTTCATAGTATTTTTTCTTTTCTTTTTAGATTCCACATATGTGTGATATCATATGGTATTTTTCTTTCTCTTTCTGGCTTGCTTCACTTAGAATATCTCTATGTCCATCCATGTTGCTGCAAATGGCATTGTTTTGTTCTTTTTATGGCCGAGTAGTATTCCATTGTATGAACATACCACAATTTCTTTATCCAGTCATCTGTTGATGGACACTCAGGTTGCTTGCTTGTCTTGGCTATTGTATATATAGGGCTGCTATGAACATTGGGGTGCGTGTATCATTTTGATTTAAGGATCCCTTTGGATATATACCCAGAAGTAGGATTGCTGGATCATATGGTAATTTGATTTTTAGTTTCTTGAGGAATCTCCATATTATTTTCCATAATGGCTGCACCAAACTACATTCCCACCAGCAGTGTAGAAAGGTTCCCTTTTCTCCACACCTTCTCCAGCATTTATTGTTCAGGGACTTTTGAATGATGGCCATTCTGACTGGTATGAGGTGAAAACTCATTGTAGTTTTGGTTTGCATTTCTCTGATAATTAGTGATATTGAGCATTTTTTCATATGCCTATTGGCCATTTGTATGTCTTCATTGGAGAATTGCTTGTTTAAGTCTTCTGCCCATTTTTGGTTTGGGTCGTTTGTTTTTTTGTTATTAAGTTGTATGAGCTGTTTATATATTCTGGAAATTAAGCCTTTGTCAGTCACATCATTTGCAAATATTTTCTCCCATTCTGTAGGTTGTCTTTCTGTTTTGCTTATGGTTTCCTTTGCTGTGCAAAAGCTTGTAAGTTTAATTAGGTCCCATTTATTTATATTTGCTCTTATTTCTATTGTCTGGGTGAACTGCCCTAGGAGAACATTGCTGAGATTTAGGTCAGATAAATGTTTTGCCTATGTTTTCTTCTAAGAAGTTTATCATGTCTTATCTTATTTTTAAGTCTTTAAGCCATTTTGAGTTTATTTTTGTGTATGGAGGTCTTTCACTAACTGTTGGTGATGTTGAAGATCGTTTCATAGGCATATTAATGATTCTAGTTTCCTTTTCTAAAGTTTCTGTTCACATCATTTACTGTTATCTATTGAATTGTTTTATCTTTTAATTTTGTTAATTGTTTGTGACAGTATTTTTTTTTTAACATTCTGGATTCCAATTTATGTTAGAGTTATTTTTTAATGTTTTAGATATCATGCCTCTTTTTAAAACTTCTCATTTGAAAAAAATTTAAACTTATAAAAATTCTTTTATCAAGATTTATCTGTTGTTTACATTTTTTGCTATTTGTTTTATCTTCTGTACTCCTCCCTCTCTACTCTGTATAAATAGTTTTTCTTTTTTTTCTGGACCATTTGGCCCCTTACCCCTACATACTTAAGTGGATACCTCCTAAGAATAGGGATTTTTTTTTTAATTACCATAGTACATTTGTCAAACTCATTTGTCTAAACTATCCTTTATATTTCATAACAATGTTCTTTATAGCATTTTCACCCCATCTAGTCTTGGATCCAGCCTAGATATAAATATTACACTTAGTTATGTCTTTATAGCCTTATTAATCTGCAGCATTTCTGTGGCCTTGCAAAACTGTAGTCCAATATGGTAACCAGAATATTCACTTGTTACTGTCTAGATACACAATGATTCCATCACAATGTAGTGAGACATTTTGAGATTATGAAAATATTTTATATGCTATCAAAATGTCCCCCTGGATTTAGCCTTTTTCCTTGCGCATTCTTTACCATGATTGTTTTGCAAGTCTAGACTTACCAGTCAGGCCTCAGCATAATACTGTAAGCACAAGACCTGCCTCTGTTTGATTTATTTATTATTATGAGAGAGTCAAATTCTTAACTTTTTTCAGTGGTTTATAAGTCATTATGTTTTAAAATTATTTTTTGTACTCAAAATGTTCTAGATACAGCCAATGGGAGCCCCTTAAACTGTCTTATGTACTTGTGATACGTCCACAACATTTATTTGAAAGTTTCCTTACTTTTGTCATGAGAAAACTCATCTTGTACCTATCCTGCCTCATTCTGTAATTACCTGTTTTTTTCTAGGAACCTTGGTTCCTTTTAGTGGAGGAATAGTATTTACAAACCAAGATCTGGGCACTTGGTTGCTCACTGCTCCTGAGGTCTTTTCTTTTTGGCCTTTTCCAGTGTACACAGCTAGGAAGTATGTGTGTATATATACACAGCTACACAAATATATATACACACAGAAACATACAGAGATTTTATTTTTGTGTGGGTCATACTGTACCTTCAGTTCCAATCCATCCCTACAGTGTTCTTTCTTGCTTTCCCCATCTGTAATTGTCTCTCCTATGCACAGTGAGAAAACTAGGTCCAAACAGCATCAAAGATAATCTTATAATATATTAATATATCAATCTTGTAATACATGTAAAGTATTTTCAAAATTGCTTCACCCCAAAACCAATAAAGAAACCTACTAAAAATAGTTAAGGGTTGTTTCCATTTTATCTGCTCTTCGGCCCCTGACACCTACCTGCATCCAACAAGATGGAGGGTATACTGTCAAATACTGTGTTTATAAGATACTTGAATCCGTCCTTTCTCCCTCCCTTATTCCCTCCCTCCCTCCCTTCGTTCTTTCCTTACACTTTCCTTGCCTGTTTCCCTGCCCCTTCCTCTTCCTTTTTCCTATCCTATTTGCCTTTCTGTCCTTCTTTTCATATGGTTATGGTATAAACTCAAAATGTAACTAGATTCATTTGTTTAGTTTTAGTTTTCCTTCCTTCACAATCTTATTGATATAATTTTATTTTTTGAATATTTAGGATAGTAATGCACTTTAGTAAATCAGAAGTGTACAAAAATATACACTCAGAGAAGTATCACCCCTGTATCCATTCTACCTTATTTGCCTCCCTGTCCCTTATGAATAACCAAGTTCATTGGTTTTTGGTTTATTTTTCTGACATAGATATACATTTTTGTATTTTCTCTTCTTACACAATAGGTAGTGTGATATATATGTTCTTCAACATATTGCATTTTGATTTTTCCTTTTAATACTGTTTCTTGGAAACCACTCCATACAGTTCATAATATTCCTTTATTATTTTTTGCACATATGAAGAATCTGTAGTGATGTTCCTTATTTAATTTCTGACAGTAGACATTTGTGGGTTTTTTAATCTAGTTTATCAGTTTTGAGACTTTTTGTTTTATTTATTTTCTGTATTATTTTTATATGTTTTATTTCAGTGATTTCTGCTCTTATCTTTATAATTTCCTATACTTGCTTTGAGTTTAACTTATCTACCTTTTCTACTTTCATAAGGCGGAAGTTTAGTTCAGGTGTAGGCAAAATATTTTAACTTTATGGACTGTATGATCTCTCACAATTGCTCAGTCCTTCCATTGTGGAAAAAGTCAGCCATAGATAACTCTTAAGTGAATGGATGTGGCTGTGTTTTGATAAAACGTAACTTACAAAGATGACACAGGCCTGGGGGCTGTAGGTCATTGACCCCACCCACCCAACTTAGATCATTGATTTGAGACTTTCCTTCTTTTCTAATGTAGGCATTTAAAGTCATAAACTTGTCTATTTAGCTGCGTCCCACAGATTTTAAAAATATTTTTATTGTTCAGTACAAAATGACATTTAATCTTGTAATTTTTTTCATTGAGTCAGTGATTATTTAAAAGAATGTTTAATTTCCAAATAGTTGTTTTTTTTCTCATCTTATAGGTTTTGCTTAATTATATTATGGTTAAAAACATATTCTTTACTATCTTAATTTTTTATTTATACTTCCACTGTGTTATGGTTCAGAATATTGTCCATCTTGGTAAACCTACCTTGTACAATTGAAAATAATGTACATTATGTTATTTTTGGTGTGGTGTCTAAGAATATCAGTTGACTCTAGGTGATTGATAATGTTCATATCTTTTATACTTGTATGCATTCCTTAATTTCTTTTTTTAGGTCTATCAGTTGCTGAAAGAGGAGTTTAAAATTATCAACCATGAGTGTGGAATTGCCTGTTTTTTCCTTTAATTTTGTCAGTCTTCAGCTCATGTATTTTGATACTCTTGTTATTGGATGCAGACACATGTATGATTATTGTGTCTTGTTAAATCAGCCCTATTATCAGCATGTGTCCTTCTTGATTTCTAGTATTAAGTTTTGTTTAAAAATCTGTTTTATTTGCTATTAATAATACAATTATTTTAGTCTCCTTATGCTTATTGTTTCATCATGATATCATTTTTCCCACCCATTTACTTTCAGGCTGTTTGTGTTTTATTTGTAAAGTTCATCTCTTATAGTTTGTATTTATTTTTCCTTTGTATTTCAATCTATTCTTAACAGTCTCTTGCCTTTTAAGTGGAGCATTTATTTCATTAACATTTAATATAATTATTGATATACCTCAGCTGGGGTCTGCCATTTTATTTTTAGCTTTCTATTTGTTTTGTCTATATTATTAATTTCTTTGTTTCTCCTTTCTTGCTTTTCTGGGAGCAGTTGAATATTTTTAGAAATCCATTTTAGTTTTCCCATTTACTATTTAGCTTATTTTTCAACATTATTTTTATAGTAATTTTCCTATGGATTACAGTGTTCATTCTTGACTTCAGAAGGACCAAAACAATGTAACACATCCTCTAGAGAAAAATTCCAACCATAAGGTGAACCAAATATTGTAAACTAGCATTTGGTAATTTTAAAGTGGGCATTTTAACTATTCTCAGTGAAGTAAAACAACATATTTTCAATACATGAAAATATCAGCAGAAAAAAAGGGAACTCTCAACAAGGAGTTCTTAAGTCTTGAAGAGGAAACAAATGAAATTCTGAGAGGAGCAATATAATTTCTGAAGTGAAAAGTTCATTGAAAGGATTTAACTTTTGTATGCTGTATAGGCATAACAGAGGAAAGAGTAAGTGAATTTGAAGCCAGATCAATAGAAATTATCCTAGGTGAAGAAAAGAATAAAGAACAAATGGGAAAAACAACAGAGCCAGAGAGCCCTGTTAGATCACAGCAATAAAACATATGGACAATTGGGATATCAGAAGAGATGAGAGGGAGAGAAATGGGGAAAAACTTTTCTTTTTTAAAGTAATGCCTGAAAATTTCTCAAACTCGATTAAATGTAAAAATTTTCAGATACTGACTGTTACATATGAAGCATGATAAAGGCAAAGAAGCCCACCTTAGGCACATCATAATTACAGTGTTTGGAGCCAAACAAAAAGTGTAAATCTTTAACAACAGGAAAATGACATATACATGGGCACAATAATTCTGTTGCTTTCTGATTTCTCATCAGAAACCATTTCATTCAAAACTGCATGGAATAACACCTTTAAATTGTGAGGGGGGAAAAAAAGGAAACAAACCTATCAACCCTGAATGTATATCCAGTGAAAATATTCAAAAATGAAGACGGAATAAAGACATTTTCAGTAAAAGAAAACTTAGAGTATTTGTTCCTAGTGGATCTATATTACACCACATGATAAAGAAAGTTCTAAGACAGAAGTAAATGAAACTTCATAGAACTTAGATCCTTAGAATGAAGAGCATTAAACTGATAAATATCTAGGTAAATGCAAGGACTTTTTTTGCCTTTTGTCTCTTAATAGCTTTATAAAACAAATGCCTTATTAAAGATTAAAATTATAACATTGTCTTTTGAGGTCTATAATATATATATATATATATGTATTATATATAAAAACAGTAACATAAAGGATAGAGGACTATAAGCTTATAAGACTGTAAGACATTATGAAGCAATACATTGTTAACTGCAAATGGACTGTGATGTAGAAGGCTTTTACATATAGTTGCATCTGTTTCTGGACTTTTCTATTCTCCATTGACCTGTCTATTCAGGGCTAGTACCACACTCCTAATTATATAGGCTTTTAGTATATTATAATAATTTGTCAGGCTAGTCCATTCATGGGGCTTTTTCTTTTTTCAGTGTTTTCCTAGAAATTTATGTGGGTTTATTTTTCCATTTGAATGTCTGAATCAATTTATGTACCTCTGTAAAACTCACTGGGATTTTGGGGGGATTCTATTAAATTTATAAATTTACAAAATTATGTTTGTAAAATTTATAAACCTATAAATGATGTCTTGAAGATCTTGGGACATCCTAATCCAAGAATAGGAGATGTCTTTTTATTCATTTAAGGTTCTTTTTAAATTTTAAATGTATTTATGGTTATCTTCATATATATTTTAAACATTTTTTTATTCTGCTTATTTATAATATTTTATCTTTTTATTGCTATTATATTTGGAGTTTTATTATTATGTCCTCTAAGATGGGTCAGAAAGCCTTTTCCTATAAGGACCAGATAGAACATATTTTATGCTTTTTGAGTCCCGGTCTCTGTCACACTACTTAACTCTGCTGCTATAGCCCAAAAATCACCTTAGTAAATAAATGAATGAATATGACTGTTATCCAATACAATTTTATTTATAGAAGCAGGCACCAGGACTTCTCTTTTAGACAGTGTGATATAGACACATTTCTCCTTGTTCCTCCCCTCATAAGTACACTGTAATCCCAGGAAAAAACTTAAAAGGAAACCTAAGGAAAACTCTGAAAAGTGGAAAGAGGAGCTCTGTTGATGTGTTGGTATAGTATGTGAGGAGAAGAGCAGCATTTGTAATCCTGTGATTAAATCTCAGTCTCTTGGAGAGCCTATGTCCCTTGCCTGTGACCTTCCCAAGTGATTCTTGCTTTTTTCCCACTTTAGGTGAGATAGGAAGCTTAGAAAGGACTGGATTTGGGTACTTACCTTCCTCTTGTCAAAGGCTCAAGGAAACTGGAGTTGGGTATTTTCTTCCATGTCAAAGTCTGTAGGAAAGTGAGGTTGGGTACTTACCTTCCCTAAGGTCTGTTGGACTGTGATAAAATGGTTTTCCCTGAGAGCATGTCTTTTTTTAAGGAGAACAGAATGCTCCAGGTATATTTCAGAATGGTCCAGTTCAGAACTGAAAGAGTTCAGAAAAATCTATTTGGAAGTCAATCATATAACTAAAGAAAAAAACATATCCTCTCAATAGGTATAAAAAGAAATGCATTTGGCATAATTTAAAACCTATTCATTATAAAAAATGCTTAGCAAATTCGGAATAGAGGGCAACCTCATTAATGTGATAAATGGAATCTCATAAACACTGATAATAACATCAATATTGATCATTAAAGACTGAATAATTTCCCCTTCTATGAACAGGAATCAGGCAAGTATGTTAGATTTTACCATTACTATTCAGCTTTGCACTGGAAGTCCTAGCCAATGCCACAAGGCAAGAAAAAACAATGAACGGCATGTATTTCAATATTCAAGCCATGAATATTTGGAAAGTGAAATTTAATTAACAGTACCATTTACATTAGCCCCCCCCCCCAGAAAACCCTATGAAATGTAGGCAACTCTTGCTTTGCAGAGTATTGTGGGACTGTAAAAATATCTCCTAGCTGAAACCAGCATTAAGTAATGGAAAAATTACAGTTGTTCCATTGCCTAAAAAGTTTCTTTGTCAAAATACTAAAAATTCTTACTGTCAGTTACAAATGTGTAGGAAATTGAAAGCATATTGAAAGAATGGTTAAGCTAGTATTTATTTATGATATTGTAATATGAAACATCGAAAACATTTAAAAGTAAAGTTTTTTTTATTTCATTATAAAAATTATCAAGAGTATTTTTAACAGTGCTTATTTTCTTCTCCTTGTATAATTTATAGGAGTGAGCATCTTTTCTGTACTTCACCGAATTGTCACACTCCTTTCTAAATATAGATTTCTGTGGGAGCCTATGATTGGGTTAACAAATTGTAACAGGCCCCAGCTGCCTGTCACCTTTAAGAAGAACAAATGTGCTTAGTAACTGCTTTGCAAGCAGGTGCCTGTGCATCCACACTCCTGTCTCCTTGCCGTAAAAAGCAGAGACGGTGCCTTGCTGTGATCAATTAATTGTAAACACCACTGCACTCGGATCAGCCAGTTCCTTGTTTTGGGGGTAACAGACTGTCTAAGAGCAGGCACTCCCAGCGTTTATAGCTGAGGGCCTGGGTCATTGCTTTGCAACGAGCGGAGTGCTATCTAAAACCTCAACTATGCAAGCAAGGCATTGTCTCTGCTTTTTACGGCAAGGAGACAAGAGTGCAGATGCACAGGCGCCTGCTTGCAAAGCAGTTACTAAGCACATTTGTTCTTCTTAAAGGTGACAGGTGGCTGGGGTCTGTACAATTTGTTAACCCAATCATGGGCTCCCACAGATTTCCTTCCAACATTTCATCCTTTAAGCTTTCAATGTTATGAAATATTTCTCAAAGTTTCTTTAATAAAAACTTTTTTGTTGGTGTGTCACTCCCTGTGGGACATCTTCATCCTTTTCAGCAAAATCACTGTTCTTATTTATACTGGGAAGTTCCTACAGGTGCATATCTAGAGGTCTCAAATGATGATAGTGTCAACATTCCCATGGTCAGCCATGTATAAACTACATTTACATTAAATTCAAATTTCCCATCCGGTGTTATCACTTCTATTAATGTACTTTTATTTTCTTTGGCCATTTTCCCTTTTTGATTGTGTATTTTGAAAGATGTCACGTGGGTTTATCACTCGAAGACAATGAGGCAACATGCTTTTGCACATAAACTGAATAACTGATATTCAGTGACCAGTCATTGGTAGACTTTAAAAGAAGTGAGATTTCTAGATCCATATGTAAGAAGCTTGGAGGTTGCCAGCTCCATCCTAAGAATAAGTAAAAAGCTGAACAGACTGAAAAATCACCAGTGCTCCTTGGATCTGTATTTTTGCCAGTAGACCTGCCTTGAGAGAAGTGTTAAAAGAAGCGTTTAGAGAGAAGGAAAATGTAAAGGTTAGAAATTCAGATCTACATAAAGTAATGAAGAGCATTGAAGAAGGAATGAGTGTTGGTGAATAAAAACTTTTATTTCTTATTCTTAATTTATCTAACAGGTAATAGTTTGTGAAAAAAATAATGTATTCAATTATGTATACTTATGTATATCATATACATATATGTATGTACTTATGTATACTTACATATAAGTGATACAAAATATGGGAGGGAGGAGTTGGGGTTATTTTGTTACTATAAGGTACTCACAGTACTGAAAAGTGGTATAGCGTTATTTGAAAGCAGACTTGGATTAACTCTAAATAGGTATTCCAAACTGTAGCAAGCACTAAAAAGAAGTTACAAAAGAAGTATAACTGATATAAGAGGAGAAAATGGAATCATATAAATTGGTCAGTTAAAACCACAAAAGGCAGAAAAAAATTGGAAGATAAAAATAGGAACAGAGAAAAAAGTACAACAAATAGAAAACAGGAGCAAATATGGTAGATATTAATCGGACTGTATCAGTAATCACTTTGAACATCAATGGTTTAATTGCACAAATTTGGGAGTGTTCAAAGTAGGTCAGAAAACAAGACCCAACAATATACTTCCTACCAAAAAAATGTGTTTTAAATAAAAAGATAAAAGTGAATGTATGGAAAAAATATACCATGTTAACACTAGTGAAAAAAGAGCAGGAATAGCTTTATTAATTTCACATTAAGCAGATTTGAAAGCAGTGGAAGTTGTCAGAGATAAAGAAGGGCATTACAATAATAAAGGGGTCGATTCTCCAAGAATACATAACTGTCCTTAACGTATGTGCACTTACCAACAGAACATCTAACTATTTGAAGCAAAACCTATTCGGATTACAAAGAAAAATAGATGAATCCATCTATTAGTTGGAGATTTCAACACTTCTCTTCCAGAAATAGACAGATCCAACAGGCAGAAAATCAGTAAGGACATACTTGAACTCAACACCACCATCAATCAGCTGGGCTTAGTGAACATCTGTAGACTACTTCATTCAACAACAGTAATAATACACATTTTTCTTAAGCTGACATGTAACAGTCACCAAAATGGAAAACATTTTGGGTCATTAAACACACCTAAACACATTTAAAAAGACAGAATCATACAATATATGCTCTCAGATCATAATGGAGTGATATTAGAAATCAATTAACAGAAACATCTGGAAAATCTCAAATATGTTGAGATTAAAAACTCACCTCTAAATAAAACATGTATTTTAAAAAGCTACATCAAGAGAAATTTTAAAATATTTTTAAATGAAAATGAAAACACTACTTATCAAAATCTGTGGAATGTAATGAAAGCAGTGCTCAGAGGAAAATTTACAGCACTGAATGTGATATTTAGAAAATAAGAAATAATTAAGATCAATAATCTAAGTTTCTACCTTAGAAAAAAGCAAATTATTTCAAAGTAAGCAGAAGAAGAGAAATAATAACAATTAGAGCAGAAATTAATGGAATTGAAAACAAGAAATACAGAAAATAAATGAATCCAAAAGTTGATTCTTTTTAATGTAGGGTTTTTTTGGGGGGAAGGGAGGTAATTATGTTTCTAAATTTATTTTATTTTTATTTTATTTTTAATTTCTTAATGGAGGTACTGAGACCTCCATTGAATCCAGGACCTTGTGCATGCTAAGCACTCACTATACCACTGAACTATATCCTCCCCTTCCAAAAGTTGATTCTTTCAAAAGAGCCATAAAATTTATAAGCCTCTAGCCAGGCTAAGGAAAAAAAAGAGGTCACAAATCATTATTATGTTTTAAAATATTTTTTTTTATTTGAAATACAGTCAGTTACAATGTGTTAGTCTCTGGTGTACAGCACAGTATCCCAGTCATGCATATACATGCATATATTCGTTTATGTATTTTTTCCATTAGAGGTTATTATAAGATATTGAACATAGTTCCCTGTGCTATACAGAAGAAACTTTTTAAAATCTATTTTTATGTATAGTGGCTAACATTTGTAAATCTCAAAATCCCAAAATTATCCTTCCCACCCACTTTCCCCAGTAACCATTAAATTGTTTACTAAGTCTATGAGTCTATTTCTGTTTTCTAGATGAATTCATAGTGTCCCTCCCCCCCCCTTTTTTTTAAGATTCCACATATGAGTGATATCATGTATTTTTCTTTCTCTTTCTGACTTCCTTCATTTAGAATGATGATCTCTGGGTCCAACCATGTTGCTGCAAATGGCATTATTTTATTCTTTTTAATGGCAGAGTAGTATTCCATTGGAGGACACAAATTATTCATAACAGAAATGAAAGGTGGGACATCACTACAGATTCTATGCACATGGCAATGATAATAAAGGAATACTGTAAACAAGTCTATGCCCACACATTTGATAATCTAAATGAAATGGACCAATTTCTTAAAAGACACAATTTGCTAAAACTTACACAATAAAAATAGACAATCTTACTAGGCCTATATCTATGAAGGAAATTGAATCAATATTTAATAACTTTCCAAAACAAAGTGCTAGGCCCAGATGGTTTCACTGGTAAATTATAAAGACATTTAAGGAAAGAACTATGTCAATACTCTGTAATCTCTTTCAGAGAGATTAAAGCATTTAGCAATATCCAATTCCTGTTCATATTAAAAACATTTCACAAACTAGGAATAGAAAGTAACTTTCCCAACTAGATAATGTGTATCTAGGAATAACTTGGAGCTAACATAGTTAATGACTGAGTACTTTCCCCCAGAGTTCAGGAAAAAGGCATGAATGTCTACTCTTAATACTTCTCTTTGACATTATAGTAGACATTTTATCCAGGTCAGTTAAGCAAGAGAATTGCCTCTAGATTGGAAATGAACATAAACTGTATTCACAGATGAAATAATCTTGTGTATAGAAAAATCCTAGGTAACTCACACAATGTAATTAGACCTAATGCATGATTTCAGAATGATTGCAGAAAGATATAAGAAAATTTTAGAAAAATGAGTTCTATTTCTCTATAGTAGCAATGAACAATCTGAATAAATAAAATTTCATTTATAATAGCATCAAAAAGAATAAGATGTTTAGGCATAAACTGAAGAAAAGAAGTGTAAGACTTTTATACTGAAAACCAGAAAAGTCACATTGAAGAAATTTAAGAAATGAATAAATTGAAAGATACTTCATGTTCATGGATTGGAAGAATTAGTAATGTTAAGATGGTATCATTGGTTGAATTACATACCTCTAAAAGATGTTAACATCCTAACCTTTGGTTCCTATGAATTTGGCCTTACTTGGAAATAAGGGCTTTGCAGATGTTAAGTTAATCTGAGATTATATTGGTGAGATTGGGTTTTTAATCCAATATGATTCATGTCCCTATAAGGGAAGAAGAAAGGGCACACAGAGACAGAGATACACAGGAAAAATGGTGTGTAATTATAAAGGCAGAGATTGATCTGATGTGACTACAAGAACAGGAGCACTAATGATTGATAGCCACAACAGAATCTTAGATATTCTCTCCTAGAGTCTCCAGAGGAAACATGATTCTATGAATACTTTGATTTCAGACTTCTATCCTCTAGAACTGTGAGATAGTTAATTTCATTTATGATAAGCTGGCAACTTGATTTCAGACTTCTGGTCTCCAGAACTGTGGAAGAACTAATTTTTCTTGTATTAAGCTTTCCAGTTGTTGGCTGCTAAGCAGCTGTAGGAAATGAATACAATTGACAGTAGTCCCCAAATTGATCTAGAGATTTAGAGGAATATTTATCAATAACCTAGCAGGCATTTTGTAGAAGTTGGCAAGCTGAGTCTAAAATTCACATGCAAATATGGATACAGAATCGACAAAGTAATTTTGAAAAAAAAAAGGTACAGCAATGGAGAACTCACATTTCCTGATTTTAAAGCTTAGTATGGAGATCAAATAATTAAAACCTCATTGTAAAATTATAAGGATAGACATATAGATTATATAGGCATATGGAAGAATAGACATGGAAAGTCTACAAATATACTCACATACATATGATTAATCATTCCTGACAAAGGTGTCAAAACAGTGCAGTAAGAGATAATCTTTTCAACAAATAATGCTGTGGCAAGTGGATATCCCTATACAAATTAATAAAGTTGATCCAGCGACTTCACATTTTGCAAAGATGAATACGATATGAATCAAAGACCTAAATTTAAGAACTAAAATTGCAAAACTCTACATAGTTGTACATCTTCATGACCTTGGATTTGATATTACGTCTAAAGCACAAGCAGCCAAAGACAAAATACAATAACAACTTTTGTCCTTGAAGAGATACTATCAAGAAAGTGAAATAAAGTATAATAAAAAGAATGAAGTACTCATACAGCATACAACATGGTTGAATTTGAAAATGTGTAAGTGACAGAAGCCAGACCTAAAATGCCCCTTATTGTATGATTTGTTTATGTGAAATGTCTACAATATGAAAATGTATAAAAGACATAAAATAGTAGTTTTCAGAGGCTAGGAGTGATAAATGAGGAGTTAAAAAGTTGAGTTTTATTGTATGTGAATTATATCACAATTAAATAAGTGTGCTTAAGATGGAAGTAGATATTTTCATTAAAGATAAAGTGATATATAAGGAAATGGAAAAATACTTAGCATCACTTGTCATTAAGGAAATGCCAATTATAAATCACTGTAATATCAATAAATCTCTACTAGAATGACTGAATGAAAAACCTTAGCATTTCCAAGTGCTGCTAAAAATATAGAATAAATGGAAGGCTTATGCATTGTTTGTCAAATGGAACAAGTACTTTGTAAAAGAGGTTTTCCAGGGTTTTTATATATTTTTATATATACATATATATAAATTAAACATACATCTGTTGTATAGCCAAGCAGTTGCTCTCATAGGTATTTATCCAAATTGAAATAATAACCTGTGTTCTGTTATAGAACTATTCATTAACGTTGTGTACCATCACAGCATAGCAGCTTTTTTGGGTCAGTGCAAGCTGGAAAGAACTTGAATGACCCCCAACAAGGTATTGGATCAATAAAATGTACTACATCCCTTTAATATACTACTAATCAGCAATGAAGCATAGTGAACTATTGATACAATTAACAATATATATGAATCTCAAGTGGATATTTTTATGTGAAAGAATCCATACTGAAAATTCTGACACAGATGATTTGGTAAATGCAAAGTATTTGTAACATAGAAGAAATTGATGTTTTCCTGAGGTTAAGTGTGAAATGAGGGATAAAGAAGTAATTTTTTTGGTTATGGAACTGTTGTTTCCTGATGTTTGTTGGTATGTAAGTGAATCAATGCATTTTTAAAATAATGCAGTGGAACACAGAATATATACATTTTGTCTTACATAAATTTTAAAATACAGATAATGTTGGGACAAGTGGATATCCCCAGCTGTTTTCTTCCTCTATACCACACTGTCCTAATTTTTATTGCCATATAATAGTTTATATTTTGTAGTTTAAATCTTCCAGCTTTTTCATTCTTCTTCAATAATGTCTTAATACAGGGGCCAACAACATATTTCTTTAATGTGCCAGATAGTAAATATCTTATTAAACTTTGTGGACCATATGGTCTCTGTCACACTATTGAACTCTACTGTCAGGGAAAACATGTAAATTAATTAATATGACTATGTCCTAATAAAAATTTATTTACAAAAACAAGCTGCAGGTTAATGTCAATGGGCACGGGAGAGTAGAGAACACCAAAAATCTGTCTCATTACAGAAATAACAAGTTACTAAATAAGTTAGAACAAATCATTTTAAACTACCATATAATCCAGCAAATCCACTCCTGAGTATATATATCCCAAGGATATGAAAACTATGATTAGAAAAGGTACTTGCACCCCAGTGTTCATAGCATTATTTATAGTAGCCAAGATATGGAAGCAACCTCAGAGTCCATCAACACATGAATGAACACAATGGAATACTACTCAGCTATAAAAGAATGAAATTTTGCCATTTACAACAACATGGATGAATTTGGAGGCTTCTATGTTTAGTGAAATAAGTCAGAGAAAGAAAGGCAAATACTGTATGATATCACCTATATGTGGAGTCCAAAAAACAAACTAGTGATTATAACAAAAGAGAAACAGATTCACTGATACATAGAACAAACTAGTGATTACCAGTGGGTAGAGGGAAGTGAGGAGGAGCATGATAGGTGTAGGGAACTAAGAGAAATAAACTACTACGTATAATGTAAGTAAGCTACAAGGATATAATGTTCAGCACTGGGAATACAGCCAGTATTTCATAATAACTATACATGGAGTATGACCTTTAAAAATTGTGAATTACTATGTTGTACACCTGAAACTTATATAATATTATAAATCAACTATGCCACAATAAAAAATAACTATATTGTTAAACATAAAAGGCAATATTTTACTGTTTTTTTGTATAATTAGTCCTTATGTGATTTAAAAGAAAAAATCAAAAGAATTATTACTGTTGTCACATTTTTATATTGTAATTTATAATATAACAAAGGGTATGGGACACAGCTGCACAGCAGCATTGTTTTTGTATAATACTGGAGCTAAATCAATATTAATTCAAACTTGGTTGTTATAAATCTTAGAAGTTAACTTCATTCCTCTGGTTAGCCAATAAGAAAAAAAATCTAAATAATGCAGAATTTTAACTTGGTAAGCATCAAGGAATACCTCTGCACAGAAACAATTCACAAAGATTGGGAGAAATTTAGTTTTTATGTGTTTTTTTTACTTCTAATTTTGAAGGATGTCTTGGTCTAAACATTCAATGAAAACAAGCTTAAATGACCGCACAGAACAAGTAATTGTATTTGCAGTAATAGTTTAGAAATGTCACTAAACAGACAAATGTAGCCTTCAATAATCAAAACCAACAAACCCTGGAGAGAATTTCCAAGGTAATTTCCACTGTTACCAAACAATAGTAGTCAATAGTAATCATTCAAAGAAAGATGGAAGTATGGCCCATTCAAAGAAAAAATTTAGCAGTCATGTCCATTGAATCCCAGAGGTTTTACTACACAAATACTTGAAATGAGCTGTACTAAATTTGCTTAGTGATAAAGGAAACCATGGACAAAGAATTAAAGGAAACCAAGATAATGATGGACAAACAAAATGAGATTATCAATAAAAAGTTATAAAAAGGAATCAGCTAGAAATGCTGGTGATTTAAATTAAAATAACTGAATAGGAAATTTACTACATAGTATATTCAATATCAGATTTGAGCAGGCAGAATCACTAATGAGTGAACTTGATGATAGAACAATTGATGTTATCCAGATACAGGAGGAGAAAGAATAACAAATGAAATGTGAAATGTAAGCTACCTGTGTGTTACCTGAAGTAGATCAATATGTATTTTTTGAGAGTTCCATAAGAACCAATCAAAATTATGCAACTCAATTGCCAGGATAAAAACCAGTCTAAAAGGAGGAATAGCACACTAAATGACACAAAAGAACGAATAAGTGATCTGGAAGATAGAATAATGGAAATCACCTAATTAGCAGACAGACAAATGAAAAAAAATTGAAAGCAACATATGATATCTATGGGATAGTGTAAAGTATGCCAACCTATACATGATAGGCGTTCCAGAAGGAGAAGAGAGAGAAAAGGGAAATGGATGTATTTGAAAAAATTATGTCTGAAAACTTACCAAACCTAAAGAAGGAAACATATCCATGTGCAAGAAGCACAGAGGGTCCCAAACAAAATGAACACAAACAGACCCTTCAAAGACTTAGAATTAAAATGGCAAAAGTTAAAGATGAGGAGAGGACTCTAGGAACAGCAAGAGAAAAATAGAGTCAGTTACAAGAGAACCCACATATGGCTATCAGCTGATTTTTCTGTAGAAATGCTGCAGGCCAAAATGAAATGACATGATATATTCAAAGTCTTCAAAGATAAAAACCTGCAATCTTGAATAATCTACCCAGCAAGATTATTATTTAGAATAGAAGGAGAAATAAAGAATTTCTCAGGCAAGCAAAAGCCAGAATTCAGCAATACTAAACCTACCCTGAAAGAAATATTGGAAGCTCTTGTCTAAATAGAAAGGAAGGAAGAATCTACTGGTAAGGGAAAATAATAATAGGAAAGGAAAGTATATAAAAGGATTGAAGATCACTTAAATAAGCTAGTATGTATATTTAAGAAGCTAAAAATGTAAAAGTGACTATAACTACAATAAACACTAAGGATAAGCATATGGATAATGAATATGTAAAATAGGACATCAGTATCACAAATGTGGAAGGGGGAGTATAAAGATGTAGCTATTTGGGGATGTGTTTGAATTTGTATGACATCAGTTTAGAGCAAGTAGATACAGTTGTGGGTCAACATATTTGAAATCAAGGATAACCGGGTATCAAAAACATACAGTAGATTTATAAAAACCAAAAAGAAAGGAACTCAAGCATACTGTAATGAAAGAAATCCATCAAACCACAAAAGAAAAAGCAAAAAGAAGTGAGCAAGGAGGAACTATTTAAAAAAAAAACCTGGAAAACTTTAAAATGGCAATAAGTACATACCTATAAATAATCACTTTAAATATCAGTGGAATAAATGCTCTGATCAAAAGACATACAGAGGCTGATTGGATTAAAAACAAGAACCTACAATGTACTGCCTATAAGAGACTCACTTCAGGGTGAAATATACACATAGATTGAAAGTAAGGGGATAGAAAAAGATACCTCATGCAAGTGGAAACAAGACAGTGGGGATAGCAATACTCATATCAGACAAAATAGACTTTAAAACAAAGGCGATGAGGAAAGTAAAAAGAAGGACATTATATAATGATAAAAGGATCGATACAGGAAGAGTGTTTTACACTCTTCAACATATGTGCACCCAATATAGGAGTGCCTAAGTATATAAAACAAATAGTAGCTGATAAAAATGGAGAAAATTACAGGAATACAATAATAGTAGGAGACTCTAACACTCTGACATCAATGGACAGATCATCCAGAGAGCAAATCAGTAAGGCAACAGAGATCATAAATGACACAATGGACTAGTTGGACTTAAATGATATCTACAGGACATTACATCCAAAAAACAGAGAACACATTTTTTTCAAGTGTGCATAGAATGTTCTATGGAATCGATCACATACTAAGTCACAAAACAAGCCTCAACAAATTTAAGAGTATAGCAGTTATATCAAGCATATTTTCTGATTACAATGGTATAAAACTTGAAATGAACCACAGAAAGTAAAAAGGGAAGAGAATGAACACATAGAGGCTAAACAACATGCTACTAAAAAGCCAATGAGTAAACAATGAAATCCAAAAAGAAACCAGAAAATAACTTGAGAGAAATGAAAATGAAAACACAGCCTTATAAAATTGACAGAATGCAGCAAAAGGAGTTCTAGGAAGGAAATTTCTAGGAATACAGGCCTTCCTCAAGAAACGGAAAGTCTCAAATGAATAATCTAACCTATACCACCTAAAAAAATTAGAAAAAGAACAAACAAAACCCTGCCGAAGGAAGCATATAATATAGATCAGAGAGAAAATAAATAAAAATGGAGATTAAAAAACAGAAAATATCAATAAAACAAGATGGTTGAAAAGATAAATAGAATTGACAAACCTCTAGTCAGGCCCACCAAGAAGAAAAAGAAAAGGAACCAAATAAACAAAATAATAAATGAAAGAGGAGAAATAAAAACTGATACCACAGAAATATAAATAAAAATCATAAAAGGATAGTGTCAACAGATATATGCCAACAAATTGGACAACGTAGGAGAAATTAGTAAGTTTTTAGGAATATACAGCCTACCAAAACTGAGTCAAGAAGAAACAAGTAATTGGAACAAACAGAGCACTAGAAGTGATATAGAATATGTAATTAAAAAAAAAAAAACTCCCTGAAAACAGAAGTCCAGGACCAGACATCTTCACTGTGGAATTCTGCAAAATATACAAAGAACATATACCTGTCATTCTCAATACTATTCCAAAAAATTGAAGAGGAGGGAACACTCCTAAAGTTACTCTATGAAGATACCATCACCCTGATACCAAAACCAGACAAAAAGATACAGAAAAGGAAACCACAGGCCAATATATTTGATGAATATGGGTGCACAAATCCTCAACAAAATATTAGGAAACAATCCTAGCAATACATAATAAAAAGGATCATACACCATAATCAAGTTGGATTTATTCCTGGTTGCAGGGATGGTTGAAATACACAAATCAATCAGTGTAATACACCACATCAACAAAAGGAAAAGGAAAGACACAGAAAAAGCATTGGACAAGATTCAACATCCATTCATGTTAAAAACTCTCATCAAAATGTGTATAGAGGGAACATATCTCAACATAATAAAGGAAACAAACTCACAACTAACATAATACTCAGTGGTGAAAAGCTGAAAGCCTTCATGCTAAATTCAGGAACAAAGATGCCCACTCTCACTTCTGTTCAACATAGTATTAAAAGTTCAAGCTATAGCAATCAGAAAAGAAATAAAATGTATCTAAATTAGAGGGGAAGAGGTAAAACTTACTATCTGCACATGAATATGATACTCTATATAGAGAACTTGAAAGTCCCCATGCAAAAACTATTACAATAAATGAATTCAGTGAGATAGCAGGATATAAGTTTAATATACAGAAATGTGTTGCATTTCTTTACACTAACAATGAAATATCAGAGAAGGTAACAAAAACAATCCCATTTAAAATCCCATTTAAAAAAAAAGAAATAAAAAACCTAGAAATAAGCTTAACCAGGGAAGTGAAAGGCCTATAATATGAAAACTGTAAAATATTTATGAAAGAATTTGAAGATGATTCAAGATAATGGGAGGATATCCCAACTTCTTCACTTGGAAAAATTAATATTGTTAAAATAGACATACTACCCAAAGCAATTTACAGACTTAATGCAGTCCCTATCAAAATATTTGTGATATTTTTCACCAAACTAGAACAAATAATTCTAAAATTTATATGGAACCACAGAAGACTCAGAGTTGCCAAAGCAATCCTGAGGATAATGAGCTGGAGGCCTAACCCTTCCAGACTTCAGACTATACTACAAAGCTTCAGTAATCAGAACAATGTGGTTTTGACACAAAATCAGACATATAGAACAATGGAACAGAATAGAGAGCCCAGAAATAAACCTTCACACCTGTGGTGAATTAATCTATGACAAAAGAGCCCAGAATATACAGTGGAGAAAAGACAGTCTTAAATAAGTGATGTTGGCAAAGTTGGGTATGTGCATGTGTAAGCCATTGAAATTAGAACACTTCCTCACACCATATACAAAAACAAACTAAAAATGATTTACAGATGTAAATATAAGACACGACACCATAAAATTCCTAGAGGAGAACATAGACGAAACATTCACTGACATAAATTGTAGCCATATTTTCTTAGACCAGTCTCCTGAGGCAAAGGAAATAAAAGCAAAAATAAATAAATGGAACTTAATGAAACTTAAAAGTTCTGCACAGCAAAGGAAGCCATCGGCAAAATGAAAAGACAGCCTACTGAATGGGAGAAAATATTTGCAAAGAGCTCAACCAACAGAGGGTTAATATCCAAAATATACAAGCAGCTTATACAGTTGAATATTAAAAATAACAACCAGCCCAATCAGAATCAGCAGAAACCCTAAGTAGACTTTTCTCCAAGGAAGACATATGGATGGTTGGCCAACAGGCACATGAAAAGATGCTTAACATTGCTAATTATTAGAGAAATGCAAATCAAAACCACAGTGAGGTATCACCTCACACAGGTCAGAATGGCTGTCATCAAAAAGTCTACAAATAGTAAATGCTGGAGAGGGTGCGAAGAAAAGGTTATCCTCCTGCACTGCTGGTGGGAATGTAAATTGGTGTGGCCTCTATGGAAAACAGTATGGAGTTTCCTTATAAAATTAAAAATAGAGCTATCATTTGATCCAGCAATCCCACTTGTGGGTCCATATTTGGAAAAGAGAAAACTAATTCCAAAAGATACATGCAGCCAATGTTCAAAAGCAACCTTATTTATAATAGACAATAAATGGAAACAACCCATGTGCCCATCAACAGATGCTTGGCCTAAGAAGATGTGAGATATATATATATACACACACACACACACACTTAGCCGTAAAAAATGAAATATTGCTGTTTGCAGAAACATGAATGGACCTAGAAAATATTACACTTAATGAAGTAAGTTAGAGAAAGACAAATACTGTATGATATCACTTAACATGTGGAATCTAAAAAATAATACAAATTAATATATATACAAAACAGAAATAGGCTCACAGACATAGAAAATCTTATAGTTGCCAAAGTGAAAAGGGAGTGGGGAGGCATAAATTAGAACTATGAGATTAACAGATGCAAACTACTATACATAAAATAGGTAAACAACATGGGTTTTTTTGGAGGGGAAGGTAATTAGGTTTTAGTTTTGTTTTTTTTTTAATGGAAGTATTGGGGATTGAACGCAGGACCTTGTGCACACTACTACTGAGCTATACACTCCCCCACAAACAACATTTTACTGTATAGCACAGGGAACTATATTCAAGATCTTGTAAAAACCTATCATGGAAAATTACATATGTTTGTAATTATATAAATTATATATAAATAAATCATATATAAGTATATATTATATATTAATAAAAATTATATATAAATATATGTAATTATATAAATTATATATAAATAAAATATATGTATAAACTGAATCACTGTGGTGTGCACCTGAAACTAACACAAAATTGTAAATCAACTGTACTTCAATGAAATAAAAAATTCAGTTAGTTTTGGAAAATCTGAAAAGATTTATAGCAATAAAGATATTGAGCATGTAACAAAAAATGTAAAACTTGTCAACAAAGACCTCCATCATATACCTGTACTGGTACACTCTTCCAAATATTAAGAGTTGATAGTAACCACTCAAATTCTTTCAAAAAATAAGAAAAAGAGTAATATGTTCAACATTACTCTTACACCAAAGCCAAATAAAACCATCTGAAGAAGAGCTAATTCATTACCAGTATGTCTTGGAAGATAGATTATTAAAGTTTTCCCAAAAATTCCAAAAAAAAAATAATCCAACAACATATTATCAGGATTATACATCATAAATAAGTGAAATTATTGCTAGTAATACTTGGATAATATACAGCACAATAATATAATGAAGAAAATAAACCCTCATTTGAAAAATCCTCTCAGTACAGAGCGAGAATTTGATAAAATCTAACAAAACTTTATTTCAGAAAAGAAAAACAAAAAAAACAGTGAATTAGGAATAGACAGGAACTTGCTGAACATGATAAATAGCATTTATGTGAAACACATAGGTAATATCAATGTCAAAAGACTGAATGCTTTTCTCCTAAGATCATCAACAAGACAAACATGACTGATTTCACCTTTGCTATTATATATTGTAATGGATATTGTAACTGCAGCAGCTAGGCAGGTCAAAGGAATGGTAGGCATAGTAATTGGAAAGTAAGGATTAAATCTCTTTCTATACTTCTATATGAACGTTTATGTAGTCAAAGGAATTCCCCAAAAGTTTCTAGTGATAACAACATAATCAGCAAAGGTAAACAATCAGCACAGAAAATTAGTTGTATTTCTATAGCTAAAATCTGAAAAGGAAATTTAAAAATCCATATACAGTAGCATCTAATGGAATAAAATTCCCAGGAATAAATTTAACCTGGGAGTTGAAGTGTTTGTTCAGTGAAAACTGCAGAACTTTGCTGCAATAAATTAAGGAACATGTAAATAGACTGAAAGGTATCCTGTGTAAATATATTATAATACAATATTCTTAAGATGTCAGTACAGTTCATAGTGATTGACAAATTCAATGCAGTTCCTTTCAAAATCTGAACAGCTTTTTATGCTGAAATGGAAAAACTAGTCATCAAATTCATATGAAATTGCTAAGGTTTTGAGTTACCAAATCAATCTTGAAAAACAACAAGGTCAGGAGACTTCTGATTTCAAAACTTACTGCATAACTGCATTAATCAAAAATGACACAGTACTGGCCAAAGTATATAATATAGACCAACAGAATAATATTGAGTTTTCAGAAATTAACTATATATCTACACCCAGTCGATAAGGTTTCCAAGATTATTTAGAGGAATGAACAGTCCCTTAAACAAATGATGCTTGGACAACTGGATTTCCACATGCAGAAAAATGAAGCTGGACCCCTACCAACAAATGGTGCTTGGACAAAAATGTATTTCCACACTCAGAGGAATGAAGATGTACCATATACAAAACTAACTCACTGTGCATCAGCAGTTAAGAACTAAATCTCTATAACTTATTAGAAAGCATAGGAATAAATCTTCATAAACTTGGATTTGGCAGTGGAATCCTAGATGTGATATCTAAAGCATAAGCCAAAAAAAGAAAGAATAAATATATTCAACTTTATTAAAATTCAGTACTTTTGTGCATCATAGGACATTACCAAGGAGGAAAAAGGCAACATGCAGAAGGTGAGAAAATACAAAGCATGTGCCTAACATGGGCTTAGTGTCATGGATATATTATGTATTTTTAAAAAATACTCTTACATGTCAGCAACAAGTAGAAAACCCAATTAAAAAATGAGCAAAAACTTGAGAAGACATTTCTTCAAGGCAAATGTAAAAAATGGACAAAAAGCACATGAAAGATGCTTCATATTATTTGACATAGATGAAGTAAAAGCAGAACTACAAGATAATTTTACATCCACTTGTGTTTGTAATTTTAAAGACATCTAAAAGAGTAAGTGTTGGCAAGGATGTACATAAATTGAATCCTGTCCACATAGCCGGTATTTAAAATGGTTCAGCTGCTGTGGGATGCAGTGCAGATGTCCAAAGAAAGAATGAAATTTTGGTATATACCTACAATGAAATATTATTCAGCTGTAAAAGTCATAAAGTACTGATCCATGCTAAATTTGGATGAACCCATAAAGAATTATGCTAAGGAAATGAAACCAGACACAAAAGGTGATATGTTGTATGATTATATATATAAAATTCCTTTGAGAGAGAATTTTGATTGGTTGATGCCAGGAGTCAGGAAGAGAGGGAATATGGAGAAACTGCTTAATGACTATAGGGTTTTACTTTGTAGTGATGAAAACATTTTGCTACTAAATTATGTGAATGTGCTAAATGCCACCAAAGTGTTCACCTTAGACTTACTATTTTTAAGTTACATGAATTTCACCTCAGGAAATTTTAAAAAATTGGCAATAAAGTGAAGCTCAGTACTGGATGGTTTCACTGGTTCATTCTTTCAGACGTTAAGGAAGAATTAATACCACATGTCAACCTCTCTCAAAACATGCAATTGAGGGAACATCTTTAAACTCATTTTATGAGACAAAATTTCCATGATAACCAATGTCAGACAGATATGAAGTCAGAGCCTATGTAGGTCAGTATACCTTATGAATATGAATGCCAAAACCTTAATAAAGTGCTTGTAAAACAAATATAGCAACATGCTAAAAGGAATTATGCATGATGAGCAACATGGGATTTTTTTCCAGAATTGCAAAGGTGATTCAACGTACATAAATTAATGTCATATACCGTATTAATTGTACAAAGAAAATAACACATGATCATTCACTTGAAAGAAAGCATTAGACATAATTCATACCTTTTGTGATATATAGAGCTCTGCGAACTGGGAATAAAATGGAATTTCAATGTGATAAAAGGCACTTACGAAAAACAGGTAACATAGTTAAAGGGGAGAGATTGCTGTCTTCTTATGACCAGAAATAAAACTAGGATGCCTCTTGTATTCAACTTTGTACTAGAAGTTCTAGCCAGAACTATTTGCTGAAAGAACGAGTAAAATACATCAATATTGGAAGGGAAGAAGTAAAATTGTCTCTAGTCTCAAGATGACATCATCTTATACATAGAAAATCCTAAAGAATAACATGCAAGAAGCTATTAGACCTTATAAGAAACTCAGCAATGTTTCAGAGTATATGTCAAATACACAAAAATTGGTTGTATTTCTGCATACTAGTAATGGACAATGCATAAAGGCAATTAAACAATTCCATTTACAGTATCAAATAATAAAATACATAGGGTACATTTATTCTAATAGGTACAAAACTTGTAAATTGAAATCTACACAGCATTGCTGAAAGAAATTAAAGAAAACTAAACAAATGGAGAGACATCCTGTGTTCATTTATTGGAAAGCATATTTTGGCATGCCATCAGTTCTTAAAGCAGCATGCGAATTTAATGTGATTTTTATCCAAATCTCAACTGCCTTTTTTTTTTTTAACAGAAAAGGAAAAGCTGATCCTAAAAGAGGTATGAAATTGCAGAGAACCCTGGATAGCCTAAACAATCTTGGATACTATAAATTTGGATGGTTCACACTTTTTTCAAACCTTACAACAAAGTTATAGTAATCTGAACAGTGTGGTATTTGTATAAAGATAGACATATAGGCCAGTGGAATAGACATGATAGTTCAGAAATACATCTATGGCTAATTGATTTTCCAGATTTTTGCCAAGACCATTCAGTTATGAAAGAAGAGTCTCAACAGATGGTTCTTTGACAACTGGAGATCAACTTACAAAAGAATGTAATTGGACTTTGAACTCATAATTGTTACAGAAATTAACTCAATCTTTCAAAAGTTAAATGTACAAGCTAATACTGTAAAAATCATAATAGTAAAATGTATAGTAAAATCTTCCTGATCTTTAATTTGGCAACTGATTCCTATATATGACACTGAAAGTAAAATCATCAAAAGAAATAATAGATTACAGTGTATCTTGTTTTATTGCTCAATAGATTACAGTATATCTTGTTTTATTGCTCTTGGTTTTATTGTACTTTGGAGATAATTGTGTTTTTCACAAATTGAAGATTTATAGCAACCTTACATCTAGCAAATGTATTGACATTTTTCTAACAGCATTTGCTCACTTTGTGTCTCTGCTATATTTTGGTAATTCTTGAAATATTTCAGAATTTTTCATCATTATATTTGTCATGGTGACGTGTGATCAGTGATCTTTCATGTTACTATTGTAATTGTTTTAGGGAGGCACATACCATGTCCATAGAAGACAATGGACTTCATCGTATTTGTGTTCCGACTGCTCCACTGACTGGACGTTTTCCTCTCTCCCTCTCCTCAGGCCTCTCTATTCCCTGAGAAACAACAATAATGTTACTAGGCCAGTGAATATCCCTAAAGTGGCCTCTTAAGTGTTCATGTGAAAGGAAGACTTGCACATCTCTCTCTAAATAAAAAGCTAATAATGATGAAGCTCAGTGAGGAAGGCATGTTGAAAGCCTACATAAGCCAAAAGCTAGGCCTTTTGTGGCATTTATCCAAATTGTGAATGCAAAGGAAAAGTTCTTGATGTAAATGAAAAGTGTTATTCCAGTGAGCACATAAATGATAAGAAAGCAAAATAGCCTTATTGCTGATACTGAGAAAGTTTTAGCAGTCTGCATAAAAGATCAAACCAGCCTCAAAATCTCCTTAAGCCAAAGCCTAATCCATAGCAAAGCCCTAGCTTTCTTCAATTCTGTGAAGGCTAAGGGAGGTGAGGAAGCTGCAGAAGAAAAGTTTGAAGGTAGCAGAAGTTGGTTCATGAGGTTTAAGGAAAGAAGCCATCTCCATAACATAGAAGTACAAAGTGAAGCAGTAAATGCCGATGTATAAGTTGCAGCACGTTATCAGAAGAGCTAGCTGAGATCATGAATGAATGTGGCCAGACTAAACAACATATCTTTGATATAGAAAAAAACAGCCTTCTATTGGAAGAAGATGCATCTAGGACATTCATAGCTACAGGGGAGAAGTTAATTCCTGTCTTCAGAGAACAGGTTGACTCCCTTGTCATGCTAATGCAGCTGGTAACTTTTGAGTTCAAGCCAATTCTCATTTATCATTCTAAAAATCCTAGGGTTAGACTGGGATTTCAAAATTGTAGAATAGGTAAACAAGATTATACTGTATAGCACAGGGAAATATATATAAGATCTTATGGTAGCTCACAGAGAAAAAACTGACAATGAATATATATATATGTTCATGTATAAATGAAAAATTGTGCTCTACACTGGAATTTGACACAACGTTGTAAAATGATTATAAATCAATAAAAAAGTTAAATAAAATAAAAATCCTAGGGTTTTTAAGAATTTTGCTAATTGTACTCTGCCTGTGCTCCACAAATGGAGCAACAAAGCCTGGATGAGAACACAGCTGTTTACAGTGTGGTTTACTGAATATTTTCAGCCAACTGTTGACACCCACTGTTCAGCAAAAACATATTCCTTTCAAAATATTACTGCTCACTGACAATGCACCTGGTCACTTAAGAGCTCTGATGAAGATGTACAATGACATAATGTTTTTAATGCCTGCTAACATATCATCCATTCAGCATCTGGTGGGTTAAGGAGAAATTTTGATTTTCATTTCTTATTATTTAAGAAATACATTTTGTAAGGCAGTACCTGCCATACTAAGTAGTGATTCTTTTGATGTGTTGGGCAAAGTAAATTGAAAACCTTCTGGAATAGATTTATCATTCTAGATGACATTTAGAATGTTTGTGATTCATGAAAAGAGGTCAGAGTATCAACAATAACAGTAGTTTGGGAGATGTTGATTCCAACCCTCATGGATGACTTTAAGAGGTTCAAGACTTCAGTGGAAGAGATAACTCCAAAGGTGGTGAAGATAGAGAAGTAGAGTTAGGAGTGGAGCCTGAATCTGTGACTGAATTCCTGCAATCTCATGAGAAAACCTTAATGGATGAGGAGTTGCTTCTTATTGATGAACTAAGAACGTGGTTTCTTGAGATGGAATCTACTCCTGTTAAAGATGCTTTGAATATTGTTGAAATAACAAGAAAGGATTAAGAATATTACATAAACTTAGTTAATAAAGCAGTGGCAGGGTTTGAGAGGATTGACTCCAGTTTTGAAGTTCTGCTGTGGATAAAATGATGCCAAATGGCATTGCATGCTACAGAGAAATTGTTCATGAAAGGAAGAGTCAATTGATATGACAAACTTCATTGCTGTTTGACTTTAAGAAATTGCCACAGCCACCCCAGCCTTTAGCAACCACTACCCTCATCAGTCAGCAGCCATTAATATCAAGGCAGAAAAACAACTACTCACTGAAGTTTCAGGTGATGGTTAGCATTTTATAGTATTTTTTAGTTAAGGTACATACATTGGTTTTTTAAAGGCATAATGCTATTGCACAGTTAATAGACTACAGTGTAGTGTAAATATAACTTTTATCTTCACTAGGAAACAAAATTCATGTGACTCACTTTATTGTGATATTCACTTTATTGTGGTGGTCTGGACCCATACCCTCATTATTTCCGAGGTATACCTGTAATTGGGCTTTATCTACCTTACAAATATGTGCACCATAGGACACTCTTAGGAAAGTGGAAAGACAGCTCACAGAATAGGAGAAAATACTTCAAAATTATATATTTGAGAAGGTACTGGTGTGAAGAATATATAAAGAACAGTTCCAACTAAGAAACAGAAGGAAAATACAATTTAGAAATGCACCAAAACATGATTATTGCTCAAAAGTTAATATACCAGTAACCAGAAGTACGTAAAAAGAATTTTAATATTTTTTGAGACATTTAATTCAAAATAACTATGAGATATCACTTCACACTATAGATATAAAATAAAAAATAGAAAATAATAAATGTTGGCAAGGATATGGAGAAGTTGGAATTTTTGTTGTTGTTATGAGGGATGTCAAATGGTGAGACTACTGTGAAAAACAGTATGGTGGTGGTTCCTCAAAAATTTAAATATAGAATTTTTATGATCCACCAATTCCACACCAAGGTATATTTCTAAGTTAAAGTAATACTAACATTCAAATAAAAATTTTATATGGAAATATATATAGCCACATGATTTGCTGTGGTCTGAGTAGAATCTACTCAGATATCCATGAGGTAATGAATGGGTGAAGAAAGTGGTATAATATTATTCATCCATAAATAGGAATGAATTACAGGTACACGGTATGACATAGATGTTCCTCTTATTCATTGTACTAAGTGAAAGAAACCAGACACATAATGACCTTATTCCACACATGAAATGTGAAGAAGAGGTAAATCCATGGAGGCAAAGCAGATTAGTGGTTGTCAATGACTAGGGAGGGTATGGGGAGTGGAGAATGACTGCTTTATCAGTCTTGGGTTCTCTGTTATGTTATTAAAATATAGATTTTGACCATAGTGATGATTGCACAAAGTTGTGAATGTACTTACAGCCCCTGAATTGTACTATTTAAAATTATTAAAATGGTGGATTTTATCTGTTATTCTACCTCATTAAAAAAAAAAAGGAATTGATCACCTTATAAAAAGCAGGTGGTGGGATATATAGCTTCCAGGGTATAGCTTACTGACTCTTGGCCTTGTTTATTCAATGTTATTTGCATTGCAACATATTTATTACATTTTTTTTTCCTGAGACAGTCTAAAGACATCACTTAAAATGTAGTAGTTATATATAACTTGTCACAAAATTCTGATTTTCAGAATTTATATACAACTCATTGGGATCAACATGAAATTGGCAGTTAATAGAAGATTGACAAGGACTTGAACATGCCCACATAAATCACAGCTGAAGGTATTCAAGATCATTTCGCAACAGAAGAATGGCAAAAACTACAAACAGTACTAATATATACTCTCTAGAATGTGTCAAATGAAATGGATTTGGGGTTCCAAATATTGGTATTTTGCTAACCAATATCTTTCATACAGGGATGGTGCAAGTATAATTGGGTACAGTCATGTTGGAAAACCTTTTCATGATACATCATAAAGTTGAACATGCATATTTTTTTAAACTAAAATATAGTTGATGTACTGTATTGTGTTAGTTTCTGGTGTACAGCATAGTGATTCAATTACATATATATATTCTTTTTCATCATAAGTTACAACAAGCTATTGAATATAGTTCCCTGTGCTATACAGTAGGGCCTTATTTATTGTATATGTAGTAGTTAGTACCTGCAAATCCTGAACTCTCAATTTATCCACCCCCCACCTGCTTTCCCTCCTGGTAACCATCAGTTTGTTTTCTATGTCTGTGTGTCTGTTTCTGTTTTGTAAATAAGTTCATTTGTTTGTCATTTTTTTTAGATTCCACATATAAGTGATATCATATGATATTTGTCTTCCTCTGACTTACTTCACTCAACATGATAATCTCTTGATCCATCCATGTTGCTGCAAATGTCAATCCATTCTTTTTTATGGCTGAGTATTATTCCATTGTATATATGTACCACAACTTCTTTATCCAGTCATCTATTGATGGACATTTAGGTTGCTTCCATGTCTTGGCTATTTTGTAAATAGTGCTGCTATGAACATTGGGGTGCATGCATCTTTTTGAGTTAGAGTTTTCTCTGGATGCATATCCAGGAGTGGGATTGCTGGATCATATGGTAACTCTACTTTTAGTTTTTTAAGGAACCTCCATACTGTTTTCCATAATGGCTGCACCAAATTACATTCCCACCAACAGTGCAGGAGGGTTCCCTTTTTTCCACACTCTATCCAGCATTTACCGTTTGTGGACTTTTTAGTGATGGCCATTCTGACTGGTGCGAGTTGATACCTCATTGTAGTTTTGATTTGCATTTCTGTATTACTGGTATTGTGCATCTTTTCACGTGCCTGTTGGCCATCTGTATGTCTTCATTTGAGAAGTGTCTGTTTAGGTCTTCTGCCCATTTGTTGATTGCATTGTTTGTTTTTTGTCATTAAGTTGTATGAGCTATTTGTATATTCTGGAAGTTAAGCCCTTGTCAGTTACATCATTTGCAAATATTTTCTCCCATTCTGTAGGTTGTCTTTTCATTTTGCTTATTTTTTTTTCTGTACAAAAGCTTTTAAGTTTGATTAGGCCCCATTTGTTAATTTTTTATTTTATACCTATTGCCTTGGTTGGCTGACCTAGGAAGATATTGCTTTGATTTATTTGAAGGAAGAATATGCACATATTTTGTAACTTAGAAATTTCACTACTGTATATATGCCCATGAAGATAGAGGCATATATGTTCACCTAAGACGTGTTAATATCTGTAGCATCACTATTCTTAATAGCTCTAAACTGGGAAACATGCAACTATCAAGGGAATAGATATATTAATTGTGGTGGTGTTTCCTTTCTGTAGATTAGTACACATTAATGAAATAGAATGAACTCCAACTACATATTATGCATGTATCTCATTATTTTCAGCAAAGCAGCAGAATGTATTAAAGAAAAGTCAGGATAGTGGTTCATCTGGGTAAAAATATAATTACATATGCCACTCTAATGATACTGATTAATATCTTCTTCCTTTAAGCTTGTTAAATTATTCTTTGAGTACATGTATAATTCACATTGTCTTCTGTATATCATATTTTATAATATAATGAAAGAAAAATTACATTTAAATGCAATACCAATTTCTCAGAATTTTCCTCAAGATGTACAGGGATACCTTGGAAGTATTGTGGGTTCAGTTCCACACCATCACAGTAAATTGAATATCACAATAATTTGAATCACATGAGGTTTTTTTTTTCAGTAGTGCATGTAAATTTAAGTTTACACTGTACTGTAGTCTATTGTGTGTAGTAGTATTACATCTAAAATAAAAAATTACATGCCTTAATTAAAAAATACTTTATTGCTAAAAAATGCTGACCATCATCTGAGCTTTTCAGTAAGTCATAATAGTAACATCTAAAATCACTGATCATAGATGACCACAAGAAATATAATAATTATGAAAAGGTTTGAAATACACACTTCTGGAAATTCTCCTAATGGCATATAGCAAATAATGAAATATATAAGAATTTTAAAACTGACGACCAAAATTGTATGCCTTTCAAACCACCACCCACTAACTCTTCCCATTTCAATTCAGCAGTGACTTCACTCCAAGCATTTGAGTCAGGAATACAGGCATCCTACTCTTTTGGCTAACAATTGAGGTCTAAAGTCCAGAATGGAATGATGCCAAAATTTCTTACTCTCCAGCTCAGTTTTGTAGATCCTCACTTCCAAGCAATTGCAGCTGACAAGATGAAGATTTATTCCTCTCCCAATTCAGACACTTAAAACAGAAGCTCTTCTTCAGGCCTGGTGTCCTCAGAATACTGAGCCCCTTGTCCTCACTACAGGTCATTTGTGCCTTTGAAGTTTCATAATAGGTGAGGCAAGTTGAGAAGAACACAAGCTATCTCCCAGTTTAATACTTACAAATCTGGGTTGTCACTTTGAGGAAATGTTATCACTATCCCTCCAGCTCCTTGGATCTGGATGACAGATTCTGAGTAGGACAGGCAGAACATAAAAACAGAGCCCTTAAGCCTTTTGTAATGAAACTTTATTTAAGAATATGGGGACATTCAAACTTGTAGGCTATCCCAAAAATGATAGATATTTCAGTGATAAGTAAATATATAGCTGGTACTTTATGAGAGCAACCTGCTAAACTGTAGACTAGCTAACTTTCCATAGAGAACCACACAAAGCATTAAGAACATTCCTGTAGTCAGAACAAAGACTGACATAAAAAACTACCACTGCAAAAGACCTGAATTTAATTGGATTAGGCCATTCAGTAGTAGATGCCCCAGAGCATAGAAAAATCCTAAACCGTAGAAAAATCAACTTGTAATTAGTGTAGCCAGTAGCTCGATAAGTTCAAGAAAAGAGACAAATTGAGTCCTTGTAAACTAGTCATTCCAGGATAACTGGATGTTTCCAGGTTTATGCCCTTTAAGGAGTAATACCTTCGGTTTAACATTGTGGGAGAAATTGACTTCACTAAAAGCGTCCAATCACTGTACATTAAAAAATTGAATAACTACCATCCCTGGAGTTGTGTTGTGGTTAACTAGCCAGTATTGCTACCATATATCATTTATAATGTGTATTTTTCAACTGCATAAAAACTTGAGACATGCAAAAAAGAAAATGACCATCTTGCAGAAGACATTGGTAACAGAACCTGCATTCAAGGGCCTATATATCTGGTTTATCAGTGTTTCAGATCAGCCATTATATGTTCAAAGAACTAGAGGAAACCATGCTTAAAGAGGTATACATATGAAGACAACATCTCTTCAAATAAAGTATCAATAATAAGGAATTATAGAAAAGATTTATATGACAATCTTGTGTTGAAAAGTATAAACAAAAATTCACTAGAGTGTTTCAACAGTATATATGAACTGTTAGAATAAAAAAAAACTGAAACATAGATTGATAGACATACAATCCAAAGAATATAGAAAAAAGAAGGAAGAATAGCAGTTTCTTAGAAATGCGGGCTGCCATTGTGCTATATGTGTCTCAGCAGTGCTGGAAATAGGGGAAAAGTGGTTAGAAATGATATATGAAGAAATAATTCCTGAAAACTTTCAGTGTTAAAATATTAATCTAAACACTCAGGAAATCAGAATGTATTTTGAGACAAATGAAAACAAAAATAATATGCCAAAATTTGTGGAATGCAGCAAAAGCATTTCTAGGGTGAAAGTTTATAGCAATAAATGCCTCCACTAAGAAAAAAAAATTAAATAACTTAACTACAACTTAAGAAATTAGAAAACTACAACTTAAGAAATTAGAAAAAGAACCAACTAATGTTAGAGTTTGCAAAAGGAAGTTCATAACAAATAGATATAAATAAAGACTTAAAAGACAACAGAAAAAGTAATGAAACTAAGTTTTTTGAAAAGGAAAAAGAGGACTCAAAATAAATGAGAGTAAACATTAAAACTGATACCACAAAATACGAAGGATCGTAAGTGGCTACTATGAACAATTATATGCCAACAAATATGCTAACTTAGAAAAAAATTTGTAAATTCTGGCCTAGATGTGAGGGCATCACTAGTATAAAGCTGTTAATGAGCATAAACAAATATCTAACGGAAGCACTATCTTTCTGGCCAGTTGACTGGTAAATGGGGCACCTTTAAGCTGAAGCATGTGGGGAGAGTTTTCATGATAGTTATTCTCTCCCTCTCCCTTTCCCGCCTTTGGCCTTTCCTTGAGGGCAGCTACAGTTAAGGAGTTGCATTCTAGTGATGTCACACACAGTGAAGTCTGCAGGAGGAAAAAACCATCTTATTTAAGGTTACCTCATTTGTGCAGAGCTTTGTGGCAGCAGAAGTGACAATATCCAGGAGAAACATGGGTCTAGTCTATTTGGAGTAAGGAAAAGTGGTCCCTTGGAACTGGAGATGGGTAATTTTAGAGAAGAGAGAGCTGGAGAAAGGGACCTCCTTATTTTGTAGGTGAACCATTTCAATTTGTGAGCTCATCTCCAACCTGAGCACTCATGGTATAGGCCAAAACAAACATAGCAATATCTTTGATAATGTAACTATAATATGAAGCACCACCCATGTTGCTGACTAAACTCAGAATCATAGGCGAGGCAGACCAAAATTGTCATAGTAAAGACTTTGAAGCAAAATTGGATATTGGAATCATTCTTCATAAAAGGGGAAATACAAAGTTGTGGTCAGAACCTAATTGAATTGATTGTCTTTTTAAAAATGCATACACACATACATTGTCCAGAGGATTTTTAAAAGAGTCAGATTTTTGCATTTTAGCTATGTTCAAAATGATGATCCAAAATTATTCAACATACAAAGAAACAGGAAAATATGACTAACTCAAAGAGAAGTGACAATGAATAGATGCCAGATACCAGATGCTACAAATCTTGGAATTATCATGCTAACACTTTAAAGCAGCCATTAGTACTATACTCCATGACATAAATGTGAATTCTCTTAAAATGAATAGAAAATATAAGTTCTCAGCTGAGAAAATAGAAACATTTAGAACTAAGTAGAATTTATAAAACTGAAAAATACAGTGTTTAAAATTGGTTTTTAAAAGTGATGAGTTCATTTCTGGGCTCTCTATTCTGTTCTATTGGTCTATATGTCTGTTTTGGTACCAATACCATGCTGTCTTGATGACTGTAGCTTTATAGTATTGTCTGAAGTCTGGGAGAGTTATTCCTCCAGCCTCTTTCTTTCTCTTCAGTAATGCTTTGGCAATTCTAGGTCTTTGATGGTTCCATATAAATTTTATTATGATTTGTTCTAGTTCTGTGAAATATGTCCTGGGTAATTTGATAGGGATTGCATTAAATCTGCAGATTGCCTTGGGCAGTGTGACCATTTTAACAATATTGATTCTTCCAATCCAAGAGCATGGAATATCTTTCCATTTTTTAAAGTCTTCTTTAATTTCCTTCATCAGTGGTTTATAGTTTTCTGTGTATAATTCTTTCACCTCCTTGGTTAGATTTATTCCCAGATATTTTATTACTTTGGGTGCTATTTTAAAGGGGATTTTTTCTTTACTTTCTTTTTCTGTTGATTCATCGTTAGTGTAAAGAAATGCAACTGATTTTTGAACATTAATTTTGTAACCTGCTACCTTGCTGAATTCTTCAATCAGCTCTAGTAGTTTTTGTGTGGACCTTTTAGGATTTTCTATACATAGTAACAACTCAAAATGGATCAAAGACTTAAACATAAGACAAGATACAATAAACCTCCTAGAGGAAAACATAGGCAAAACATTATCTGACATACATTTCAAAAATTTTCTCCTAGAAGAAATAAAAGAAAGAATAAAAAAATGGGACCTAATGAAGCTTATAAGCTTCTGCACAGCAAAGGAAACCAGAAGTAAAACAAGAAGACAACCTACGGAATGGGAGAAAATTTTTGCAAATGAAACCGACAAAGGCTTGATCTTCAGAATGTATAAGCAGCTCGTACGACTCAATAAGAAAAAAATAAACAACCCAATCCAACAATGGGCAGAAGACCTAAACAAGCAGTTCTCCAAGGAAGACATACAAATGATCAAAAGGCACATGAAAAAATGCTCAATATCACTAATTATCAGAGAAATGCAAATCAAAACTACAATGAGATATCACCTCACACCAGTCAGAATGGCCGTCATTCAAAAATCCAAAAATGACAAATGCTGGAGAGGCTGTGGAGAAAGGGGAACCCTCCTACACTGCTGGTGGGAATGCAGTTTGGTGCAGCCACTATGGAAAACAGTGTGGAGATTCCTCAAAAGACTAGGAATAGACTTCCCATATGACCCAGGAATCCCACTCCTGGGCTTGTACCCAGAAGGAAATCTACTTCAGGATGACACCTGCACCCCAATGTTCATAGCAGCACTATTTACAATAGCCAAGACATGGAAACAGCCTAAATGTCCATCAACAGGTGAGTGGATAAAGAAGAAGTGGTATATTTATACAATGGAATACTACTCAGCCATAAAAACCGACAACATAATGCCATTTGCAGCAACATGGATGCTCCTAGAGAATGTCATTCTAAATGAAGTAAGCCAGAAAGAGAAAGAAAAATACCATATGAGATCGCTCATATGTGGAATCTAAAAAACAAAAACAAACAAACAAAAACAAAGCATAAATACAGGACAGAAATAGACTCATGGACAGAGAATACAGATTTGTGGTTACCGGGGGGGGGGGCAGAGGGTGGGAAGGGATAGACTGGGATTTCAAAATTGTAGAATAGATAAACAAGATTACACTGTATAGCACAGCGAAATATACACAAAATGTTATGATAAATCACAGAGAAAAAAATGTGACAATGAGTGTGTATATGTCCATGAATGACTGAAAAATTGTGCTGAACACTGGAATTTGACACAACATTGTAAAATGATTATAAATTAATAAAAAATGTTAAAAAAAATAAAGTGTTGCTCCCTTCTGGCCAAAAATAAATAAATAAATAAAATAAAAGTGATGAGTTCAATAACAGACTTAAGGTGACAGGGGCCCAGTGAACCTGAAAATAATTAGAAACAAAATCAAACTTGGAAAACAGTTTGAGAAAAATTATTAGGGCTTCAAGGATCTGTGTGACAGTATTAAAAGTTTGAACATTTGTGTCATTGTAGTCACAAATGGGTAGGAGAAAGAGATTGGCATAAAAAACATTTGAAGAAATAATCCTAATATTTAGTGAAAGACAAATGTAAAGGTTCAAGAAGCATTATGACCTTGAAGAGAATAAGTCCAAATGCATACCAGTATTCAATGTAATTGAACTGATGAAAGCCATCGATGAAGAAAAAATTTTGAAAGCTCTTACTTAAAGGCAATATATTACATAGAGTAACAGTAATTTGAATATGTATTTCTCATCAGATACTACAGAATACAGACAATAAGACATCTTTAAATTGTTAAAGGTAAAGAATTATTAACCCAGAATTCTATAACTAACAAAAATATCCCTTTAGAATGGATTCAAGATAATGTTATTCTCAAATGAAATAAAGTCTAGAGAGTTTTTCATCACAGAAATGCTTTAAAAAGAAATGATAATGGATATTCTTCAGGCAATGATACCAGAGAGAAAGTTGGTACTTCAAAGATTTCAAGTTTGAGCAAGTAATGGTAAATATCTGGGCATACATGAAAATTGTTTTTCTTCTAAGTCCTTTTAAATGTGCATGACTCTTGGAAACAAAATTGTAACATTGCCTGAAGGGAAATTTCAATATATTTACTTATAAAAGTATGGTTATAATGTAGAGTAAGTGTTGGCAGGTAACTTATGCACATGGCAGTTTTTAAAAATTTTTTGCTTTGCACTATATAAATAATGTTTCCTTCTGGGACAGAGGTTGGAATGCCGGTTTGCAATCTCTTAAAACATTTAAATTATCCATTTTGGGCAAAAGGATCAACAAGCCTTGTTTGTCAGATGAAATTTGTATTTTTTAAGAATACAGAAAACTTGGCCCCAGGGTAATCTTGCCTTTACTTTAAAGTGTTGCAGCTTTCCCTCTCCAGGAAACTTTATCTTCTGCTCCACAATCTGAAGCAAAGCTTCAATGAAAGGTGACTCCATGGAGTGCTTAATTCATTAAGGTTCCTCCATCTAGTCCCTGGATGCAGTCATTGTTCAGGTTTGTTTTAGATTATAGAATTGCCCTAGAGTTCTAACTTGCAGGTATAGACAGAACCTCTGCTATAACTAATACACCCTTGGTAACTGGATTAATCCTTTGGGCCTATTGGAAAAGTTAATATACAGATTAGCCAAAATATTCAGGTTTCCAAAACTTGGGCTTCCTCGCCTCTGGTGCAAACCCATTTCATGTGCAGAATCCACCTAGACCATTTCTTATTGCCTGCCTTGGAATAAGGTGGGAGGCATGAAGAAGTGGTATGAACTCATGAAATCAATATGAAGATGCTCATACTGCTTGCCATGTCATGAGTAATAAAATATTTTGCCATTGATGTGTGATTTTCATGTCTTCTGCCAGAATTCATAAAACTAACAGGCTTACTTGTAGCTTCCATGTATGACAAAATCACAGGACATTTCATAGTTCATGACAAAGCAGATGGTATAGGAACCTATATAGGTCTAAGATTTGTGGATCTTGTTTGAAGTAGTAATATATTAATGTTTAGTATATGGGAAAACATCACCTATGTACATTGTAATACTTAGAGTAGCCTCAAATATATGAAGATCTAAAAAGTTATTTAATAAATTAAAATGAAATACTATAAAATATTCAAATCAAAAGTAATAGAGGGAGGAAGGAAAAGTGGAATTTTAAAAAGAGACATAATAAAAGGATAGACAAACTCAAACAAATAAATAAATTAATTTTATATGGTCTAGGGCTTTTGGCTCAAGATTAGTAGAATAGATGCACTTTCATATTTGCCAAAACCCCTGGACATTATATATAAAAGAAATATAGGAAGAATGAACAGAAATGGAGATTAGTAAGAGACAATGGGACCCAAGGAAAAACATGACTTTAAGTTGCCTGCTTTTTTTGTTTTTGTTTTTGTTTTTTCTTTTCTTTTCTTTTGCCTAATATAGCTCAGGTTAAGTGCTGGACTATCTGGCAGATAGAAAGGCCTATGACCACAGACCAAAAATCAAAACAGAAGAAAGCCCTAGGGAAAGGGTTCTCTAGCCAGTGGCAACCCATCAACTGAGGCAACTTTGAGAAGTATTGCCCTACTCTGTCAGAACCTAAAGGTTAAAATCACTGCTCCAGCCACACCCCCATCAGGAAATGCTGAGTGAGTGGCATCATAGGCGTCAGTGTTGCCAAGGTATAATGAGCCTCTCATCCCCCCTCAACCAATGTCAGGGTGGTTTCAGAGAAAACCTGTTGGACAGCAAAGCCTTTACTGTGAAGTGGCAACACTTACCCCCATCATGGCATAAGTACAGGCCTTGTGGGTTCCTTGCATTCATATCCACATCAAGCAGTAATGAAGAGCCTTTCCTTCTCTACATGGATTGTGTCAGATGAGGCCATGTGGTAAGCTGGTACTTTGGCCACCATCCAGCCCTAACGAGGGCTTTCCCAACCACTCATCCTGGTATCTGTGGAGGATGTGGTGAGGAGCATTAATATAATGTGTTGTTTCCTCATACCTACACATGACCAGCAGTAATAAGCTTCCCCTCCCTCCTGGAGTTTAAAGCATGTCAAGGGGAGAACCTATAAATTCACCCTTACCTGGTACTTAGATGGCAGAATCTCTCTACCTCACGAGTTGTCTCAGAGGAGGTCTGTAAAAAAGAAGATTCAAATGGATTCCAGAGTTTCATATGCCCAAGATGTCCAGTGTAAAAATTCACATCATGGACCAGGAAAATTACAGCTTTAATGAGAAAAGACAATAAATAGCTGCCAGCATAGAGATGACACAGATGTTGGAACTGCTTGATGAGGATTGTAAAGCAACCCCCATAGGAATGTTTTAACAAGCAAAAACACATTTGAAATAAAATATGAGAAAGTCTCAGCAAGGAAAGAAATTATGAAGGACAAAGTGTTTAATTTCCCAGAACTGAAAAATATAAGTGAAATAACTAAGTGGATGGTTTTAACAGCACAATGGAGATGACAAGGGAAAAGAAAGACTCAGTGAACTTAAAGATAGAACACTTTAAGTTGAAATCATTCAGACTGAACAACAGAGAGCAAACACATTTAAAAAAAAATTTAAAGGCTCAAGGATCTTTGGGACAATAACTAAAGATCCACTATTCATTCCTGTCATTGGGGTCTTGGAAAGAGGTAAGAAAGAGGGTAAATCCGAAATGTCTTTGACAAAATAATGGCTTAAGATTCCTCAAATTAGTAGAAACCTAAAGAAATCCATTCTGGGGCACACAATATTCAAACCATTAAAATCAAAAGATAAACATGAAAGAAGCCAGAGGGAGGAGGAAAGGAGTATTATGGGGGAAAAAACCCACAAATTATAGTAGACTTGTCCTCAGAAACTGTAGAGGGCAGAAAAAGATGACTTTACGTTTTTCAAGTCATAAAGGAAACAACTGTCAACCTATATTTTTGTGGTGGGCAAAGTTATCCTTTAGGAGTGAGGAAGAAATACACACATTTTCAAATAAATTAAACACAGGATAATTTGATACTACCAGACCCATCCTGTAAGGATAGTTCAAGAGAATTCTCCAAAGAGAAGTGAAACAATAAGAGATATTGGAACACCAGGAAGGATAAAAGAACAATAGAAAGTGAAGACTTTAACATTGTGTAACATGATTCTCAATACATGTAGTGAAAATATTTAAGACTATTATAAACAAGAGAGGGAAAAGAGGCAAAAGTTCTTTACACTGCACTAAAATAGGTAAATACCAGTAGATTTTGATATGTTATGCATGTTACCAAGAGCAACTAAAAATCTCTATAGATATACTGAAAAGCACTAGATAAATAAATATGATACTCTAAAACACATTCAAGTAAAAAATAAGGTAAGAGAAGTAAATGAAAGAGCAAAAAGCAATATAAATCTCAAATTTAACCCTACCATGTCAAAAGTTACAATAAATGTGAATGTCCAATTATAAGACAAAACAATTCTAAATATATAATATATAATACATGTAATAAATTATAATCATACAATTATAAGAATGGCAAAGGATAAAAGTACATGACTGATACAGTGCTGATATATATGCTATATATCAGTAAATCAATTCAAATATCCTGATATATATGGTTTCAAAGTAAAGAGATGGAAAAAGTGAACCATGCAAATATGAATCTGAAGAAATCAGGAATTTTCCTAAAGTAAATTTCACAACAAAGGAAATTACAAGGGGCAGGGAGAGAAAAACATGGTAAAATATTCAATTAATAATATGTAACAATCCTAAATTTTATGCATCAAACAACAGCTTTAAAATATATAAAGTAATAGTGGATACAGAAATAAATGGTGTTGGTAAACACAACACTTCTCTCAACAGTGGATAGACAGAAAATTAGTAAGGATATGGACCTGATCAAAATTATAAACTACCCAGAATTGACTGATGGAAAAATAGGTCACCCAAACAATACCAATATAAATGTTCTTTCCAGATGCTCATAGGCCATGTAGAAAAGATACTACATTTTGGGCCATAAAGCAAACCTCAATATGTTTAAAAGACTTTCAATCATACAGAGTGTTTTCTGACCACAATAGTGTCAAAGTTAGAAACACATACCTGAAAGGTAACAAAAAAATTTCTCAAAACTTGAAAACTAAAAAACAGTTTAAAATAACCCATTAATGAAAGAAAATACCAGGAGAGAAGCAAGATGGTGGAGTAGAAGGACGCTCGTAGCTCACTCTCTCCCACAAATACACCAAAACTCGCATCTATGGACCTATTCAGCCAACCAGATCACCTGCCAAACTCTGACAGAACATCGCCCTATTCAAAAGACAAAGACGCCAAAAATCTGGTAGGAGAAAAGGAAAAAAGAAAGAAGAAGAAACAAAACAGTGCGGGACCGGTTCTGCGGGGAGGGAACGGCAAAGGAGGACTGGCACTCGTTTGCTGGGTCTCCCCTATCCAATCGAGAGGCCAGTGGGATGGAGGGGAAGACTCTGAGGCTCAGATCTGGCCTGAACACCCCTTGACTGACAGAACTAATGGGCACAAAGGGTCCCCACGACACCCAGCCTGAGAGGCAAGCCGGCAGCTGGGGCCAGGCCGGTCTGTCCAAGCCAGGTGGAGGACTGGGGCAGCTGCACTGAGGCAGCCCCAGGGGACTGCAGGGTGCTGTATGCTGTGGCTGGGAGGGGATATGGAGCAGAACAACCTCAGTCCCCCATAAATTGCAAAAACGAAGCAACACAGCTGGTGTGCCCTGGGGAGGAGGGGTGCCATAGCCTTCTTCTCCTCAGACCTGTGCTGCCATTACTGGTGCTCCTCCATCTCCTCCTGTGCGCAGCACCCGGGCAGGGGCAGGGCTAAGACCTGAATCCGCACCCGGGGGCTCCACAACCTCCTACGCAGGACTGAGACTTGTTTACAGCCTGAGGCAGATAGGATCTTTCTGCCCTGGCACCTTAGAGAACTTGTGCCACCAAGACAAACAAGGAGCTGAGCTATGGCACGGAGCAGGGGTGGGGCCGTTCTGTGGTCTTCCCTGAGCCTGTCTTCAGAGCACTGACTGGAGGCAGAGTGGGCAGCTGCACAGAGCAGCAGAGTGACTGGCGCCAGGAGAGGGCGTGCGGCCACCCCCTTCCTGGCAGGAATGCAGCACCTGGCCCCAGTGCTGGGAGGGGGCGTGATCCACCCACCTGCCTCACCCTGAAGCACAGCATCTGACTGTGGCATTGGGAGGGGGACTGACCCACCTGCCCACCAGGTAAGAGCTCAGCACCTGACCCAGTGTTGGGAGGGGGCGTGATCTGCTAGCCAACAGCCACTGGGAGCAGCACAGATGAGGGCGCCAAAAGAAGGTCTCTGGAAACAGCAAGCTGAGTTCACAAAACAGGGCAAAGACACAAAGACCTCTCGATAAAATCATTAAGAGCACACCATCTCCTGGAGAACTAGATAACTGATACTCCTTAAGCCACAGTGCCAGAGATATGAGCAATATGAAGAAGCAGAGGCACCACTCCCAATTAAAAGATCAAGAGAAATCCCCTGAAAGCACGATCAAGGAAATAGACATTGATGTCCTACTAGATCAAGATTTCAAAAAAGAACTGATCAAAGTATTGAAGGAACTAAAAGAAATCATGTTTAGAGATATAAACTATGTCAAAAATGAGATAGAAGCTATAAAGAAGAACCAGGTAGCATTAGTAAACTCATTTGCTGAGATGAGAGCTGACCTAAAGGCTGTCCAAAAAGCAGGCTAGATAATGCAGAGGAACGAATAAGTGACCTAGAAGACAGGACAACAGAAAGCACCCAATCAGAACAGCTGAGAGAAAAACAAATAAAAAACAATGAAAACAATATAAGGGACCTATGGTATAATATAAAGTGTACCAATCTACGCATAATAGGGGTTCCAGAAGGGGAAGAAGGAACACAGGGGATTGAAAAGGTATTTGAAGAAATCATGACTGAAAACTTCCCAAACCTAAAGAAGGAATCAGATATCCAAGTACAGAAGGCTCAGAGGGCCCCAAACAGGAAGAACCCAAACAGACCCACACCAAGACATATCATAATCAAGATGGCCAGAGTCAAGGATAAAGAAATGATCCTAAAGGCAGCAAGAGACAAAGTGTGTGTTACAACGGAACCCCCATAAGGCTCTCAGCTGATTTCTCTACACCAACACTACAGGCCAGAAGGGAGTGGCAAGATATATTCAAAGTCCTGAATGAAAAAAAAGATTCAGCCTAGGATACTCTATCCAGCAAGGCTATCCTTTAGGATAGAAGGAGAGATAAAGAACTTCACAGACAAGCAAAAACTAAAAGAGTTTAGCAACACTAAACCCATGCTAAAAGAAATACTGACAGATCTGCTCTAAATAGAAAAGAAGCAGGATGCTACAAAAATGAGAAACTCATAACTGGAAAGGAGATAACTGCCATGAATTACAAAAAGAGTAAACACAAAGTTGTAAAAGAAGACATCTAAATTATTAAGAGTGGGAGAGGAAAGCAAGGAAAGCTACTGTGGAGAACAGTATGGAGATTCCTTAAAAGACTAGGAATAGACTTAACATGTGACCCAGGAATCCTGCTCCTGGGCATATATCCAGAAGGAGCCCTACTTCAAAATGACACCTGCACCCCAATGTTCATAGCAGCACTATTTACAATAGCCAAGACATGGAAACAGCCTAAATGCCCATCAACAGATGACTGGATAAAGAAGAGGTGATATATTTATACGATGGAATACTACTCAGCCATAAAAACCAACAACATAATGCCATTTGCAGCAACATGGATGCTCCTGGAGAATGTCATTCTAAGTGAAGTAAGCCAGAAAGAGAAAGAAAAATACCATATGAGATCGCTTATATGAGGAATCTTTAAAAAAAAAAACATAAATACAAAACAAAAACAGAGTCATAGACATAGAATACAAACTTGTGGTTGTCGAGGGGGCGGGGGGTGGGAAGGGACAGACTGGCATTTTAAAATGCAGACTAGATAAACAAGATTATGCTGTATAGCACAGGGAAAAATATACAAGATCTTGTCATAGCTCATAGCGAAAAAAATGTGACAATGAATATATACATGTTCATGTATGACTGAAAATTGTGCTCTACACTAGAATTTGACACAACATTGTAAAAACTATTACTCAATAAAAAATGTACAAAAAAGAAGGAAAGTACCTCAGGAGAAATAAAAATGAATGACAAAAATATGAAATATGTAAGATACAGTTCAGTCAGTGCTGAGAAAAATTTATATCACTGAATACTCACATCAGAAAACATGAAAACCTCATATCAGTAAACAAATCAAACACCTTATGAAATTGGGGAAAGAATAGCAAATTAAATCTAAAACAAGAAAGAAGAGATTAAAAAAAAAATAAGACGAGAAATCAATGAAACTAAATGCACAAAACGATATGGGAAACAAACCATAAAACTGGTTCATTGAAAAGATAAATGAAATTAACAGACCTCTGTCAAGATTAGCAAAAAAGTGAAGCCACAAATACTCAATAATGCAAGTGAAACAAGGTATAACAATAAACCATGAATACTTTAAAGGTATAATAAGTGTAAATTATGAATAACATGCCATGCTTGTGTTAGACACATTAAGTGAAATGACCAGTACCTCAAAAAACACAAATTACTGTAACTCACAAAAAGAAGCAAAATGAATAGTCCAATATGAACTTAGTTACCATTTATGACTTTAAAACTACTGCAAGAAATCTCCAGGCCCACTTTGTTTTACTGCAAAATCAAAGCAAATATTTTCAGAATTATCACCAATTTGTATGTGATCTTTTCCAGAAAATAGAAAATGAAAGCACTTCTCCACTTATTGTCCAGTGTTGCCATTATATCAAAGGCAAAGGAAGTTAAATAAACTACAGACTAATATCACTTTTAATGTAGATATGAAATTCCTTAACAAATAGACAATTTGAATATACCCTTATTTATAAAAGAAATTAGGTTGATAAATAACCATAAGGGAAACCATGGGCCCACATGGATTCACTGGAGGACTCTACCAGCCACTTAAGGGAGAAATTATACTAATACTCTACAATGTCTTCCAGAAGATAGAAGCAATAGGAATACTTCCTAACTCATACAATTAGACCATGATTAACATATATCAAAATCAAAGACATTAACTGAGCACTACAAACTTATATCTCTCATGAATACAGATGCAAATATCCTCAACAAAACTATGTATAGAAAAATTTTAAGCCATGACCTTAGGAATTTATCCCATGTATGCAATGTGGTTTCAATATTCAAAATCCATTTCTATAATTCATCACATCAACAGGCTAAGTAAAATCATGGTCATATCAATAGATGCAATAAAATCATTTAACAAAATTCAAAACCTATTCATGATTTAAAAAATACTCGATAAACTAGAAATAGAGAGTAATGTCTTTAACTTGATAAGAGCATATTCCAAAAACCTACAGGCAATGATATCATTCTTAACTAGCCAATTTTCTGCTAAGATCAGAAATAAACAAGGGTATCTCATCTCACCACTCCTTTGAAACATTATACTGGAAATCCTAACTCAATCAATAGTACAAGAAAAGAAAATAATAGTTATACAGATTAGTTAGGAAAAAATTTAACTGTCATTTTTCAGAAATGATGTAATCATCTATGCAGAAAATCCTAAAGTATCAACAAAAAATATCCTGGAACTAAGTGACTATAGCAAAAGTCGTATGAAACAAAATTACTATTCAAAAGTTAAATGATTTCCTATTTGTCAGCAATCAACAAGTGCGGCTTGAAATGAAAAACACAATACCTTCCATATTAGCACTCCTCACCCAAGAAATGAAATACTTAAGTATAAATCTAACAAAATATGTGCAAGGTCTTTATGAGGGAAAACAGAAACCTCTGATGAATGAAATCAAAACTAAATAAAGGAATAGATATTGTCAAGTTGTCTGTGCTTCCTAACTTGACCTATAGATTAAATGCAATTCCAATCAAAATTTCAACATTTATTTTGTGGATATCAAGAAACTGATTCTTGAAGTTGATATAGAGAGAGGCAAAAGACTTGGAAATACCAACACAAATATTGAAGATTAATTTTTTATTTCATTTATTTTATTTTACTTTTTAAGTTGAATAATAGTTTATAATGTGTCAGTTTCTGGTGTACAGCATATTTCAGTCATACATATATTCATTTTCATGTTGTTTTTCATTTTCACTATAGGTTACTACAAGACATTGAATATAGTTCCCTGTGCTATACAGTAAGAACTTGTTTATTTTATACATAGTAGTTACTATCTGCAAATCCTCAACTCCCAATTTATGCCCTCCACCTGCTTTCCCTCCTAGTAACTATAAGTTTGTTTTCTATGTCTGTAAGTCTGTTTCTGTTTTGTAAATAAGTTCATTTGTGTCATTTTTTTTTAGATTCTGCATATAAGTGATATCATATGGTATTTTTCTTTCTCTTTCTGGCTTACTTCCCTTAGATGAGACTCTCTATGTCCATCCATGCTGCTGCAAATGGCTTTATTTTATTCTTTTTATGGCTGAGTAGTATTCCATTGTGTGTGTATATATATGTATGTGTGAGATATATATATCTCACAACTTCTTTATCCAATCATCTGTCGATGGACCTTTAGGTTGATTCCATGTCTTGCTTATTTGTAAATAGTGCTGCTATGAACATTGGGGTGCATGTATCTTTTTGAATTAGAGGTTTCTCCAGATATATACACAGGAGTGGGATTGCTGGATCATATGGTAAGTTGATGTTTAGTTTTTTGAGGAATCTCCATACTGTTTTCCATAATGGCTGCACCAAACTACATTCCCACCAACAGTGTAGGAGGGTTCCCTTTTTTCAACACCCTCTCCGACATTTGTCATTTGTGGAGTTTCAAATGATGGCCATTCTGACTGGTGTAAGGTTATACCTCATTGTAGTTTTGATTTACATTTCTCTGATAATTAGTGATATTGAGCATTTTTTCATTTGCCTATTGGCCACTTGTATGTTTTGACTGGAGAGTTGCTTTTTTAGGTCTTCTGCCCATTTTTAGATTGGATTGTTTGCTTTTTTGTTATGAAGTTGTATAAGCTGCTTATATATTCTGGAAATTAAGCCCTTGTCAGTCTTATCTTTTGCAAATATTTTTTCCCATTCCACAGGTTGTCTTTTTGTTTTGTTTGTTTATTTATTTATTTATTTGCTATACAAAAGCTTACAAGTTTAATTACATCCCATTTGTTTATTTTTGCTTTTAGTTCTATTGCCTGGGTAGACTGCCCTAGGAGAACATTGCTAAGATTGATGTCAGATAATGTTTTGCCTATGTTTTCTTCTAGGAGGTTTATTGTGACTTGTCTTATATTTAAGTCTTTAAGCCATTTTGAGTTTATTTTTATGTATGGTGTGAGGAAGTATTCTAACTTCATTGATTTACATGCTGCTGTCCAGCTTTCCCAACACAACTTGCTGAAGAGACTGTCTTTTCTCCATTGTATATTCTTGCCTCCTTTGTTGAAGATTAATTGACCTGTGGGTCAATTGGGTTAAATGGTATGTGGGTTTATTTCTGGGCTCCCTATTCTGTTTCATTGATCCATAGGTCTGTTTTTGTGCCAGTACCATGCTGTTTTGACTACTGTACCTCTATGGTATTGTCTGAAGTCTGGGAGGATTATTCCTGCAGCTTTGTTCTTTTTCTTCAGTACTGCTTTGGAAATTTGAGTCTTTTATGATTTCATTTAAATTTTAGGATCACTTGTTCTAGTTCTGTGAATAATGTCCTGGGTAATTTGATAGGGGTCCCATTAAATCTGCATATTGTTTTGGGTAAGGTAGACATTTTGACAATATTAATTCTTCCGATCCAAGAGCATGGGATATCTTTCCATTTCTTTAAATTATCTTTAATTTTCTTAATCATTGTTTTGTAGTTCTCCACATAAAAGTCTTTCAACTCCTTGGTCAGATTTATTCCCAAATACTTTTCATTTTTGTTGCAGGTTTAAAAGGGATTGTTTCTTTACTTTCATTTTCTGGTATTTCATTGTTAGTGTAACGTAATGCCATTGATTTCTGTATGTTAATCTTGTATCCTGCAACTTTGCTGAATTCTTTTGTCAGCTCTGGTAGTTTTTGTGTAGAGCCTTTAGGGCTTTCTATGTATATAGTGTCATGTTATCCACATATAGTGACAACTTTATCTCTTCTCTTCCAATTTGGATCCCTTTTATTTGTTTTTGTTGCCTGATTGCTCTGGCTAGGACTTCCAATACTATATTGAATAAAAGTCATGTGAGTGGGCATCCTTGTCTTGTTCCAGATTTTAGCGGGAAGGCTTTTAACTTTTCACCATTGAGTATTAAGCTTGCTGTGGGTTTGTCATAGATAGCTTTTATTATGTTGAGATATGTTCCCCCTATACCCACTTTGGTTAGAGTTTTTGTCATAAATGGGTATTGAATTTTATCAATTCTTTTTCTGCATCTATTGACATGATCATGTAATTTTTGTTCTTTCTTTTGTTGATGTGGTATATCACATTAATTGATTTGCTTATGTTGAACCATCCTTGAAGAACACCCAGTTTAAATAGAGTAACAAAGATATGTTACAAGTAACAGAAATAAAAATGATAAACTATGTAAAATGGCAAGACTGTAGAAGAGAGAAAATTATCTGGATTATTTCTAAATTTGGATGCAACTATATAGATTCTCAACATACATGAAATTAAAAATGAATAGAGAAATAGAAAGTTCCACAATTACTCGAGGAGAGTTTAACTTTCCTTTCTCATTGTTCATTTATTATTATTATTGTTATTATTATTATTATTATTATTATTATTTTATTTTTATTAAATTCATTGCCTCATTCATTTATTAAAACATGTATTGAGAAAATATCATGGATATAGAAGTCTGAACACTATTAATAAATGACTTAAATGACATTCATGGAACACTCTACCCAACAACAGTAGATTGCAAGTTCACTTAAAACATTCAGCAATATTCACCATATTTTTCAGCCAAAAAAAATCTAATCAAATATTATATGATCATAATTATAGAAAGTATTATTTGTGTCAGTAATGGAATTAAACTAGAAATCAATAACAGAAACATCTAATACTCCCACTACTATTTGGAAATTAAGCAACAGCCTTTCCAAAAGCTAATTGGTATTAAAAATAGTAGTGGAAATTAGAAAATATTTTCAACTGAATATAACAGACATACAACATATCAAACCTGGGAAATTTCTAACACAGAACTTAAACATTTTTAGTATTAAATGCTTATATTGGGATTAAAGAAATGTTTTAAATCAATTGTAACTTCCCCTTGGAAAGGTAGAAAAAAATTAAACTGAAAGCAAGCAGCAGGAATGAATAATAAATATGAGTTAGAATCAATGAAATTGGAAAGAGAAAAACAGTAAGGAAAATTAGCAAAAGCAATCTTTTTAAAAAATCAGTAAACTTAATAAGATACCTGCCAAAATCTCTGAGAAAAAAAAAGAGACATAACAGAATTATTAATATCAGAATTAAAAGAGGTGACATTTCTACAAATCCTAAAGACATTAAAGATATTAAAACACTATCTACTATAATTTCTCCAAAAAGAGATAATTTGAATAGGCGCATATTTCTGAAATAATTAAAATCTGTAGTTAAATAACCTTCCAACTTCAAAATTTTGGTAGAAGTCAATGACCTAAATTAATTGAGAGACATACTATGTTCATGAATTTGACCACTCTCCATAGTAAGGATGCCAATTCTCCTCAGATTGATCTGTAGAATTAACAGTGTTCCAAACATGATCCCAGCAGTTAGTATTGTATCTGCCTTTTCAATAAATTTTTTCAATAAATATTTTTGTATAATTGAGTGATAAAATAAATGAGAAAAAATGCATTACAAATAAACTTTTTATAGAACCCATTTTTCAGCTTAAGATTCTCCTGCACACCAGTTTTTCACTTGTCAAATTAATATAAGAATTGTGAGATCTTAGTTTTTTTGAATGATTCAATGCCAGGTATCATATAATATAAAATATATTTAATTGAACTCTATGATAATTGACATCATGCACATTTCATATATTTTAAACTTTATATATGATATCCTATTATGTATTTTCCTATTTGGTTTACCAGAATTTTTTATATTCCTCTGCATTCCCATTATGGGCATTCTTTTTAAATGGAGGGTAAGTGAGAAGTAAGATTGTGTAGTTGACTTCTGTGAGGGTTAATTTTATATGTCGTTGAGAGTTTAACTGAACTACTCCATAATACTGCTGCCTTGGCAACCATTTTTTTGGGTCATGTGGCCTGCAGGGGCCTGGACCTTACACTAACTCCTCCCGAGAATGCATGCCCTAGGTAACAACCAGCAGAGAAGCACAAGTAAATGTAAGGTCCTGACATAACTCATCCAACTGCCCCTATGGTAAACACTCTCCTCCAGAGCCTTCCCTTTGTGCACCTGTTATATAAAACCCCAAGAGGCTTACCAAAGCCCCACTCTTCTTGGTTTGGATTGACCAATTTAGCCTTAGCCTGGGAACCCTTGCAGCCTTTTGTTGAACTGTGACTCACCATCTGACATCCTGGGGCTCTACTTGACAAATGTTAATTTAACAAGTCACATGTGTCAGCTTGACTTTGCTAAGTGATGCCCAGATAGCTGGTAGAGAATTATTTCTGGGTGTGTCTGTGAGAGTGTATCCAGAAGAGATTATTAGTATTTGAATCAGTAGACTGAGTAAAAAATACTGCTCTCACCAATGTGGGAGGGCATCTTCTAAACTACTGAGTACCAGAATAGAACAAAAAGGCAGAGGAAGAGTAAATTCCCTTTACTGCTCTCATACATCAGAGCTCCTGGTTCTCAGGCCTTCAGACTCTGGAATTTATACCATCACCTCTCTTCTCCCCTAGACTTTTCAGTCTTGGACTGGGAATTGCATCATTGGTTCTCCCATTACCAGGATTTTAGAGTCAGGCTGAATTATATGACCAGCTTTCCTGGTTCTCCAGCTTGCAGACAGCAGATTCTGGGACTTCTCATCTTCCATAACCACATGAGCCAATTCCTATAATAAATCTCCTCTTAAATATTTGCACTGAATCCTATTGGTTCTGTTTCTCTGGAGAACCCTGACTAATACAACTACTTTATGTGAATGTGTAAAGTGAAGTAGTAAAGAACATCACTTTCAAGTTTAAATCTCAGAACTTAGAATGCTCAAATTAATTTTGAAAGACCGACTTTCAAGTATCAGATTTGCAATTCTCATTTCTATTTCATGTCTTCAAAAATTAACCTTAAAAGATTATTTTTATAATTATAAATGAGATTTATATATAATTATAATTAGAAAATTATACCAGTAGAGAAATTATACCTTACTCTGGCAAATTTATTTGAGAACCATTATAACCACTTATCAGTTCTTAAGTTGGGCCATATTCATGATAATTTCATCCAAAAATAATATATTTTCAAATGTATTCACAGATGTCTGTCATCAAGACTTTTGTAGACCAGCAGAACTAAAGTTAATGTTTTGTTTTTTACTATAACAATATTAAGTGGACCAATTATTGAAGAACAAATTGTAGGCATTAATAAATACATTGGAAAGCAAGTAAAGATAAGCTATTTTATACACATATTGAATTCATGTTGGTTGGATATCTTCCTATTAAGTCTCTGAAATATCGTTTCTAAGTAACAACACTTCTTTGTCCTGTTGCTTTTAAAAATAGATTTGTGGTAGACAAACCATAAGGTAACTCCCAATGATTTCTTGTCTACTAGTGTTCACACCTTTGTTTACTCCCCTCCCCTTGTGTCCACAAGGTACCTATGACTTCTAACCAATAGCAAATTCTAAACAATGGCAAAGGTAATGGAATATCACTCCCTTGATTAGGTTATGCTATGTGGCAGAAAACCACTTCTATGATTATGTCATGTTATGTAAGACTGTCTTATCAGACTGGAGGAAGAAACTCATTGCTAATTTGACAATGTAAGCAGTTATGTTGGAGAGACACATAGGAACAGAAACTGTGTGTATCATTTAGGACCTGAGGATAGTCTCCTGCTGGCAGCCAGCAAAAAGCCTGGAACTTTGGTTATGTAGCCACAAGAACATGAATTCTAGCCAACAACCTGAGTGAACTTGGAAGTATATTCTTTTCCAGTTATTCCTCTGAATGCAAATCCAGCCCAGCAAACACCTTGATTATGGTCTTGTGAGACCCTAAACAGAGGATGCAGCCAAGCTAACTCAGATCCTTGACCAACAGAAAACATGGTGTAATAAATGTGTTGTTTCAAGCTATTGACTCCATGGTAATTTTAAGGCAGGAATAGAAAACAAATACAAGATTTAATGTGAATCTTAGCGGGTTCTCTATAAATGACCTATCTTTCAAAAAATATTTTTTGAAGTTCAGAATGTAATCCTGATTTATCCTGTAGAGAACCAAATGAAGAATCTCCATGGCATAAAATGGGAAGAGGCTATTTTGTTTTGAATGACATTTTCTAAAAATTAAACCTACCTACAGATATTCTCTTCATATTAAGTGGCAGGGGAAGCTGTTATATAAATGAGCCAAAGATGGACCCAGTATATTGGCCCTACAGTTTTTCCTTCTTCACAGCAGGCCAGAATAGTTTGCATAAGAGCCCACCAGTGCTTAACTCAAATATTTACACATTTTACACATTTTTATAATTTTTACAAATATACCCATTTTACACAATTGCTTTAAGTGTAGCCCTTATAAGCATATTTTTTAGCCTTTTCAGGCTTGCCTGATTTTCATACTTTGTAAAGCTGCTCTTGTAAACCTGTTGACCACAGATAAAGTAAACTCTGGTGCTATAAAACTGATGCCCTTCAGAGCCTTCTGAACCAGAGTCCCCACCTTGCTGCTGAGTGATATCACCTAAACAGTAAGTTCCCTCTCCTATTCCTTTCTTTCCTGGAAGTTCATTTGCCTCCTGTCCTTCTGAGTGTTGGACCTTCAGAAGATCTTGGGCTATGAGGAACTTCCACATACCCCATCCTTGATACAAATCTATTAATAAAGTAATCACCCAAATAAAGCTCATTGTGTGTTACTGCCACCTTGTGGTCACATAATTTTCCTAGATCAGCTTGGATATCCCCAAACTCACTACAGAAATTGACACTCTACTTATAAATGTCTCATACTATAGAGATTATTTCAGAGATACAGCAGATGTCTATATATGGAATTCATCTGAGTAGTCTATGACCTGTTCTTCTACAAATATCTTTTTTGATTAGCATTGGAAAAGATTATCATCTAGGATATTTTCAGAATTGCTCTTAAAATTTTTAATATTTTTGCTTTCTTTGCAAGTAGGTTTATGGGCTATCTACTGTTGTGTAACAAATTGCCCCCAAATATGATGACTTACAACAACAAACATTTACCTCAGAGTTTGTAGGGGTTAGGAATTCAGACGTAGCTTAGCTAATAGTTCTGGCACAGTAGTTCTCAGAATATTGGAGCCAGGGAGTCTGCTGAGACTGAAATCATCTAAAGGTTTGACTGGGTTGTAGGATTCACTTATAAGATTGCTCAGTCACATTGCTTTTGGTAGGAATACTTCACTCCTTCTATGTGGGCCTTGGCATGTAGCAGTTGCCTTTTCCCAGAGTGAATAATCCAAGAGAGAGCACAAGGAAGTAGCCCCCAGTGTCTTTTGTGAAATAGTCCTTCTGAGTCATGTACCATCACTTCCACATTTTTCTATTAATTAAAATTGAGTCACTCAATACAACTGATGTTGACAGGATGGTAATTGGACTTCATCACTTAAAAGGTAGAATATTAGGGAATTTGTGGATGTATTTTTGAACCATTATAGGAGTGATTTCAGCAATAATGACAGAGTAAAGGACTCAAAATATTGTCCTCCATAAAATCAATGAACAAATGGACAAAAACTGTCAGAAACATTTTTTTGAACTCTGGAAATTAACCAAAGTCTTGAATCAAGCTGGGCAATGCTTATTCCAAAAGTGTAGCTGATTCTCAGTAAGAACAGCAAACTTTGTGCCATTTTATTTTACCTCAGTCCCAGTCCCTAATCCTTGGCTAAATGGTACCAGTGGAAAAATAACAGGCCACATGCTTGGGACTGGAAGGAGCAGAACAGACTTCATTTCTAAATAAATGTAATTAATTATTTGTGCTTACCTGCCTGGTGGCCATCTGGGAAACTGATTTTCAAAAATATTATCTTTATTTCAGCTAACTCAGAACTGATCTAGTGATAAAGATGTTTCTCAGGAAGCATTTGTTGAAAATGAACACAATAATGTCAGATTGCCACTGCCTGAAGCAGTTGATAACAGTTGGGGGATATAATACAGTAACAAAAGAGCTTGAGAGGAAAGGCAGGGAATTATATATCTGAAAGGGCTTTGAAAAGCTCTGTCAAATTCCTCGGAATCTAAAAAGCCATGTGCCCTCTCAGGGCTGTGTGCACGCTCAGGAAAAAAAAACCCTCAGTAGACCCTAAATCTCACCTCCTGTTGACCTTAGACTCTATATCATCAGGAAATGAAGACAAAGACAAAATTGCACACTGCCTAACTTCAGTGTCAGAGATGTGCCCAAACACATACAGAGCCCACTGTCAAAAACAAAGATTTTTTTGTCTTAAAATGTTTAAGAAAATCTCCACCCAATAATTAGCTGACAGAATAGAGACTTCAAAGGCCAAAAAAAAAAAAAAGTACAGAGACAAACAATAAAGAGTACAGAACTAGTTTTAATAAGTCACTAAATTGGGAGTTAGGGTGGGAAAATTTGATTAACATGGTCAGTAGGTATAAACCTCCAGTTATAAGACAAATAAGTACTGGAGATGTAATGTATAACATGATGACTATACTTAATACTTTGTATGGTCTATTTGAAAGTTGTTAAGAGAGTAGATGCTGTAGATTGCTTTGGGTAGTATGGCCATTTTAACAATATTAATTCTTTGAATCCAAGAGCATGGGATTTTTTTTATAAATTTCTTTGAATCATTTTGAATTTCTTTTACCAATGTTTTATAGCTCTCATTGTATAAGTCTTTCATTTCCTTGGTCAAGTCTACTAACTATTTTATTATTTTTATGTGATTTTAAAACTTTTTTTTTAACTTTCCCTTTTTAGTATTTTCTTTTTAGTGTAAAGAAATGTAACAGATTTCTGAATGTTAATATTGTATCCTGCTACCTTGCTGAATTCATTTATCAGTTCTAGTAGTTTTTGTGTGGAGACTTTAGGAGTCTCTGTATAGAGTATTATGTCATCTGCAAATAATGACAGTTTTACCTCTTCCCTTCCAATTTAGATACCTTTGTTTATTTTTCTTATCTGATTGCTATGGCTAGGACTTCCAATACTATGTGGAATAGAAGTGGTGGGAGTGGACATCCTTGTCTGGTCCCAGATTTTAGCAGGAAGGCTTTCAGTTTTTTACTGCTGAGTATGGTGTTGGCTGTGGATTTGTTATAAGTAGCTTTTATTATGTTGAGGTATGTTCCCTCTGTAGCCTCTTTGGTAAGAGGTTTTTTTTTTTTTTAATCACAAATACATGTTGAATTTTATCAAATGTTTTTTCTTCATTTATTGAGATGGTCATGTAGTTTCAGTCTTCTTTTTGTTAATGTGCTGTGTTACGTTGACTGATTTGCCTATGTTCAACCATCCTTGTAATCTTGGGATGAATCCAACTTGATCTTGGTGTATGATCTCCTTCCTGCTAATATTTAGCATATGAATTTTTTTCACATTATCTTTTCATTTTTGATGTCTAGTGTTAGTAATATGTATAACATCTACAGGATTTTATATCATATAATACAATATTAATGTAAGTACTGACAGAAAAACCATTCATCTTATAAACAGATGACGTAAACTTACGGTATCAATATAGTACAGTACTATAAATGTATTTTCTCTTATGATTTTCATAATAACATTTTCTTTTCTCTAGCTTAGTTTATTGTAAAAATATACATATATATGTACATATAACATATGGAATAAATAATATATATACCATACAAAATATGTGTTAATTGACTGTTTATGTTATCGGTAAGGCTTCTGGTCAACAGTTGGCTATTAGCAGTTAGGTTTTTATGGAGTTGAAAGTTATGTGCCAGTATTTGGCTGCATGAGGGTTCAGGTGCCCCTAGTCCCCACGTTGTTCAGGGGTCAACTATTTATTTGCTAGTGAGAACTCTAGAAAGAGTAATTTGTAAAATCAAAAGGAATATTTAAATTATTCATTTAGGCATATAACTACTCTGTCTCTTTGCTTTCTCATTCACACACACACATTTATGCAATTATTCAGTTTTGCTAGTATATTATTAGTAGTTCTTTATATTATTGTTTTAAATTCAACACACTGTGGGCTAATAGATTTAATTGGTGGGGAAGAAGAACATGATTGGTGTAAATTTTAAAAGCATCTCATTATTTACTTAATATGGTATGTGGATTATAGCTTCATTAGGAAATTGAGTAACTTGGTTATTCTAGTAGTTTTTCCAGTCCAGTTCCAGTTGAAAAGTTTGGACATTTATAGCAGACTTGTTGTGAGTAGCAGCTTACCACATACATAAGTAATGTGATTTGTAAACTCATTGAAAGATTGTGGAAGCTGAAGTAACACAATCATGTTGCTATACAGAGTGGTATTTGGTCTTTTCCTTTCTCTAAGCATCTCAGCTTTGAGTGGTTCCTGAAGAATAATTAAGTCACATTCTAGCAAATCTCTTCATCTTTGACATCCACCTGCACTACTGAGCTTTGTGGACCTAGTCTCATACTTGAGTCAGTTTCTGTAGAATCTTTATTAATTCTTTAAAAAAGGAAATTGAATATTAGCAAATCCACTCAAATGCCATGGAAGGTTGAGAAAAATACAAGTAGACTGAATGCAAGCACAGAATTGTACTGTAAAAAGACGTGCATATTAATATCTATGAAATAACAGCTAGATTCAAAAGACTGTGGAGGGGAACTGGGGAAAATACAATAATGCACCAAAAAAAGGTGTAAGGACAGTGATCTAAAAATATAAAGATTCACTTGCATGTGATTTGGTAATAAAGAAAGGACAACATTATTAAGAATGATTATGTTAAATGGCTACCATTAAAAATAAATTTGAGAATTTTTTCTTATAGCAAAACAAAGTCATCAAATGATCAGCTGTTACTACAATAAGCAGCAATAATAAATCATGGTGAGAGAAAAGAATCTTATTTCTATAGCTGCCATTAATATTCAAAAAGTCCAGTTTTCAAGGAAGATATACAAACTATTTTTTTAAAGTAAGAAAATAACATGAGAAAAAGAAATCAGTATGAACATGCTTGAGGAAGCACAAATGATGTATTTCTAGACAAAGACTATTATTTTAAATGTATTCAAGGAGCTAAAGGAAACCATTATCTAACAAACTAAAGTATGATAAAATATCTCACCAAATTGAGAATATCAATAAAAAGGTAGAAATTATAAATAGTAACTAAATAAGAATTTTAAACTTAAAATGTATGGTAACTCGGATTCCTTTTATTTCTTTTTCTTGTTTGATTGCTGTGGCTAGGACTCCCAATAGTACACTGAATAAAAGTGGTGAGAGTGGCCATCCTTGTCTTGTTCTTGATCTTAGAGGAAATGATTTCAGCTTTTTATTGTTGAATATGATGTCAGCTATGGTTTTGTCATTTATGGCCTTTATTATGTTCAGGTATGTTTTTTCTGTGCCCACTTTCTGGAGAGTTTTTTTTTTCTTTTTTATCATAAATGGATGTTGGGTTTTGTCAAAAGCTTTTTCTGCATCTATTGAGGTGATTATAGGGTTTTTCTTCTTCAATATGTTAATGTGTATCACTCTGTGAATATTGAAAAATCCTTTCATGCCTCAGATAAATCCCACTTGATCACGGTGCATGATCCTTTTAATGTATTGTTGGATTCAGGTTACTAATATTTGTTGAGGCTTTTTGCATCTATGTTCATCACTGACATTGGCCTGTAATTACCCTTTTTGTGATAACTGTCTGGTCTTGGTATCAGGGTGATTCTGGCCTCCTAGAATGAGTTCAGAAGCATTCCTTCCTCTGCAGTTTTTTGGAATATGTGAGAAGGATAAGTGATAACACTTTAAATATTTGGTAGAATTCACCTGTGGAGCCCTCTGGTCCTGGACTTTTGTTTGTTGGAAGTTTGTTAATTACTAATTCAATTTCATTACTGATAATTGGTCTGTTCATATTTTGTATTTCTTCCTGGTTCAGTCTTGGGAGATTGTACATTTCTAAGAATTTGTACATTTTTTTCTACATTGTCCATTTTATTGACATATAGTTGTTTGTAGTAGTCTCTTATGATCCTTTATACTTCTGTACTGTCAGTTGTAACTTCTCCTTTTTCATTTCTGATTTTATTGATTTGGGACCTCTCCCCTTTTTTCCTCAATGAGTCTGGCTAAAGGTTTATCAATTTTGTTTATCTGTTCAAAGAACCAACTTTTAGTTTCATTGATCTTTTCTATTTTTTTTAGTCTCTGTTTTATTTATTTCTGCTCTGATATTTATGATTTCTTCCCTTCTACTAACTTTGGGTTTTGTTTGTTCTTCTTTCTCTAGTTACTTTAGGTGTAAGGTTAGCTTGTTTATTTGAGGTTTTTCTTGTTTACTGAGGTAAGCTTGTATCTCTATAAACTTCCCTCATAGAACTGCTTTTGCCACATCCCACAGGTTTTGGATCATTGTGTTTTCATTTTCACTTGTTTCTGGTATTTTTTTTTAATCTTTTATCTCTTCAATGATCCATTGGTTTAGTAGCATATTGTTTAACCTCAAAGTGTTTTTGTTTTCTTTGTCTTTTTTTTAATTGCAGTTGATTTCTAGTCTTATAGTGCTGTGATTGAAAAGGATGCTTGATATGATTTCAATTTTCTTAAATTTATCAAGGCATGTTTTGTGGTCAAACATGTGATCTATCCTGGAGAATGTTCCATGTGTACTTGAAAAGAATGTGTATTCTGCTGCTTTCATATGGAATGCTTTCTATATATCAATTAAGTCCAACTGGTGTTGGACTAATGTGTCCAAATAATGTGTCCACTGGTTTAATGTGTCATTTAAGGCCAGTGTTTTCTTATTGATTTTCTATCTGGATAATCTGTCCGTTGATGTAATTGCGATGTTAAACTCCCCTACTATTATTGTGTTACTATCAATTTCTCCTTTTACTTCTGTTAATATTTGCCTTATATATTTTAGCACTTCTATGTTGGGTGTGAATATATTTACAGTTGTTATATCTTATTCTTGGATTGATCCCTTCATCATTATATAGTGTCTTTATCTGTCCCTTTATTTTAAAGCCTATTTTGTCTGATATAAATAGTACTACTACAGTTTTCTTTTGAGTTCCATTTTCATGGAATACCTTTTTCCATCCACTCACTTTCAGTCTGTGTATGTCTTTAGATTTGATGTGAGTCTCTTGTAGGCAGCATATATATAGGATTTTGGGGAGTTTTCCAGTATCTGCTCAGCCACTCTGTGTCTTTTGATTGCAGAATTTAGTCCATTTACATTTAAGGTAGTTACTGATATGTATGTTCTTATTGCCATTTTGTTCACTGTTTTGGAGTTGTTTTTGTAGGTCTATTCTGTTCCTTCCTTCTTCTCTTGTTCTCTTGTGATTGATGACTACCTTTAGTGTTCTGTTTGGATTCATCTTTCTCTTTTTTGTGCGTGTATCTATTATAGATTTTTAGTTTATGGTTACCATGATATATATATATATATATATATATATATATATATATATAATTGTTTTAAGTTGCTGATCTCTTAATTTCAAATACACTTTTGAAATCCTGCCTTTGTATGCTCCTCCCCTCACAATGACTGTTTTTGATATATCATATTTTACATCTAATTGTTTTGTGTATCCCTTAACTGCTTATTGTGGATATAGATGATTTTACTACTTTTGTCTTTTAACATTCTAATTACCTTTATGCATGGATGATTTAATACCTTTATTATATGTTTGCCTTTACCAATGTGCTTTTTCATTTCATAATTTTCTAAAAGGAATCTGAATTGAAAAGGAAGAAGTAGAACTGTCACTGTTTGCAGATGACATGATACTATACATAGAAAATCCTAAAGATTCCACTAGAAAACTCCTAGAGCTCATCAGTGAATTCAGTAAAGTTGCACAATACAAAACTAATATACAAAATCTGTTGCACTTCTATACACCAACAACTATCAGAATGAGAAATCAAGGAAGCAATTCCATTTGCCATTGCATTAAAAAGAAAAAAAATCCTAGGAATAAACCTACCTAAGGAGGTAAAATACTTGTACTCAGAAAACTATAAGACACTGATGAAAGAAATTGAAGACAACACAATCAGATGGAAAGATATACTGTGTTCTTGGATTGGAAAAATTAATATTGTTTAAATGACCATACTACCCAAGACAGTCTAGATTCAATGCAATCCCTGTCAAAATACCAATGGCATTTTTTTTCACAGAACTAGAACAAATAATTTAAAAATTTGTATGGAAACACAAAATACCCCAAATAGCCAAGACAATCTTCTGACAGAAGAATGGAGCAATGGATTCAAAATGCTGTTTGACTTCAGACTATACTACAAAGCTACAGTATTCAAAACTGTGTGGTACTGGCACTAAAACAGACACATAGATCAATGGGACAGAATAGAGAGCCCCAAAATAAACCCATGCACTTACAGTCATTTAATCTATGACAAAAGAGACAAGAATATGCAATGGAGAAAAGATAGTTTCTTCGATAAGTGGTGCTGGGATAACTGGACAGCTGCATGTAAAAGAATGAGAGTAGAACATTCTCTGATAGTATATACAAAGTGAGACTGGAAACAATAAAATACCTAGAAGAAAACATAGGACACTCTTTGATGTAAATAGTAGCAATATTTTGGAGGGATATGTCTCCTAAAACAAAGGAAATAAAAGCAAAAATAAACAAATGGGACCTAATTAAAAGCTTTAGTAAAGAAAACCACTGACAAAATGAAAAGACAACCTACTGAGTGGGAGAATATACTTGCAAATGAAATGACCTATAAGGGGTTAATATTCAAAATGTATAAACAGCTCATACAACTCAACATAAAAAGAACCAACCTAATTTTATAATGGGCAGAACAACTGAATAGATGCTCAATACTTCTAATCATCAGGGAAATGCAGATCAAAGCCACAATGGGATGTCACCTCACATCTGTGAATGGCTATCACCATAAAGAACACCAATAACAAATGTTGGCAAGGATGTGGAGAAAAGGAAACCTCTCATACTGTTGGTGGGAATGTAAGTTCATGTAACCACTGTGTAAAATAGTACAGAGGTTTCTCAATAAACTGAAAAAAGAGCTACTGTATTTTCCAGTAACTCCACTCCTTGGTATGTGTTCAAAAAAAACAAAAACACTAACTCTGAAAGATACATGCACACCAATATTTATAGCAACATTATAATATGAAAGCAACCTAAGTGTCCATCAATGGATGAATGGATAAAGAAGATGTGATATACATATATATATATATATATATATATACACACACACACACAATGGAATACTACTCAGACTTAAAGAAGAATGACATTTTGCCATTTGCAACAACACATATGGACTTTGAGGGTATTATGCTAAGTGAAATACAGAAAGACAAATACTGTATGATATCACTTATATGTGAAGGGTAAATAAGAAAGCAATCTAGGAGAAGGTGCCAAGGCGGCAGAGTAGAGAGACTCACAACTTGCCCCCTTTCACAAATACAAGAATTACATCTATAAACCCACTGAATTGCACAAAACACCTGCTGAATTCTGGCAGATTGTCACTTGCTTCAAAATACAGGAGGATTGTCACAAAATCCAGTGAGAGAAAAAAAGAAAAAAAATTGGTGCAGGATCAGTCCTGCAGGGAGGGAGCAGCAAAGGAAGAAAGGCACCCTAATGCTAAGATACCCCCTCTCTTCTGGGAGGTCAGTGGGGACAGGAGTGGAGCTTCCGGGGCTTGGAGAAGAAAGTGGCAGCTGCTTGACAGAACTAAGATAAACTGGCATGGATGGTCCCTGTGATCCCCAGCCCTAGATGTGTGCTGGCAGGGACAAGCTGTGACTGGCTGCTGGAGATGACAAGTTCAGGGAGAGGGCTGGGGCCCACTGCACAGAGGCAGCTTCAGGGGGACTGGAGGGCAGTGTGAGCTCTGGCTGGGGATGTGTGCAGAATAGAACAGCTGGGACCCCCATTAAAAGCACCAGTACTGGTATGCATGTGGGGGAGGGGCACAATGCAGCCGGGCCATATCCTCTGTCTCCGCTTGGCTCCACTGTTGGTGTGTTCTTGTGAGAAGAGAGGTGGGGCTCAGTCATAACCATCACTGCTGCATGGAGGCAGGGCTGAAAGCTGAATCCATACCCAGTGGCCCTGCAGCATCACAGGCGGGACTGAGATTTGTTTACAGCCCCAAGCAGAGAGGGTGGATTTGCTCTTTCTGGACCCTTTGTGGACCCATGCCTCTGGGACAGACAGGCAGTGAGCAGAGTTCTGGTGCACGGCAGGGGTTAGTACGTGTATTTACAACAGGCTGATGAATCATACTGTACAGTACATGGAAGTGGGGCTGAAGTCTGCACTGACCCTATGGTGCACTACAGACTGAGGTGTATGACTGAATGCTTATTACAGTGGGCTCTAGTACCTGACATTGGCAGATCTGCACTGGTGGTTCCTGGGGTCCAGAACCTGGGGGACACCACATTCCTGTAGCTGAGGTAGGACAAAGGTAGCATTAACAAAGAGTACTTCCTAAGCCCACATAACAAGTGACAGACAATGCCACAGAGAGCACTTCTCAGTGGACATCTCTTGCCAACTCTTCTTCCTAGCTGAAGCACTCCAACCCTGCCTACTACACACCACAGCTCAGAAATGGGTCTAGAAGCCCCTATTCCAGCAACAAGAGAGCAGACCAGGCCCCTGTCAAGGCTGTGACAACTGTAGAACAAAAAAGGAGGCCCTGCTCAACAACAACAACCAGGGCAGGCTCTGATAATCACAGCACCAACCACACCCCCCATCAAAGGGATAATATCCAACACACATGGAAGAAAGGTGTGGCAACCACCCATAATAAGAACAGCCCTTGCAACAAAACTATTAGATGCACACAGTCTACACAGGAAAACTCCCACTTTAAATAAAAACAAACAAACAATAAATAAACCAGGCCTTCAAGACCACAGTAGATAACTGATACTCCTAAATCCATAGAGCCAGAGAAATATAAGTAAAATGAAGAAGCAGAGGAGCCACTCCCAATTAAAAGAACTAGAGAAGTCCCCTAAAAGAATGAACAATGAGATATACCCTAACAACCTACTAGATCATGACTTCAAAAAGAGGGTGATAAAAGCACTGAAGGAAATAAGAGAAATTATGAATATAAACAGAGAATACAACAAAAAGGAAATAGAAACTATAAAGAGGACCCAATGAAAAACAGAAAACTCAATGGCTAAGATAAGAGCCAAGCTAAAGGCAGTCAAAAGCAGACCAGATAATGCAGAGGAACGAATAAATAACTTAGAAGACAGGATAACAGAAGTCATCCAATCAAAACAGTAGACAGAAAAGCAAGTAAAAACCAATGCAAGCAATGTAAGGGACCAATGGGATAATATAAAGCATGTCAACCTACACATAATAGGGGTCCCAGAAGGAGAAGAAAGAGAAAAAGGGATTGAAAAGGTATATGAAGAAATCATGACTGGAAACTTGCCAAACCTAAAGAAGGAAACAGATATCTAAGTACAGGAAGCACAGAGGGTCCCAAACAAGAAGAACCCTAACAGACCTACATCCAGACATATTGTAATTAAGAGGGCCAAAGTTAAAGATAAAGAAATGATTCTAAAGGCAGCAAGAGAAAAACAAAGAGTTAGTTACAAGGGAACACCCATAAGGCTTTCAGCTGATTTCTCTACACAAACACTGCAGGCCAGAAGGGACTGGCAAGATATATTCAATGAGAAAAAGCTGCAACCTAGGATACTTTATCTGACAAGACTATCTTTTAGAGTAGAAGAAGAGAGAAAAAATTTCACAGGCAAGCAAAAAGTAAAAGAATTCAGTGATACTAAATCTGTGGTAAAAGAAATATTGAAAGGTCTACTCTAAATAGAAAAGAAGCAGAAATCTATAGAAACAAGAAAACCATAAGTGGAAGTGCGATAACTATAATGAGTTGCAAGAGAATAACCATGAAGATGTAAAAAAAAAAAAAAAGAAGACATCAAAACCATAAAAGGTCAGAGAGGGAAGCAAGAAAATATAGGTTTGTTTCCCCTCTTCTTTTTTTATTCTTTTTCTTTTTTTTCTATCCTTCATTCTTTTTAGGATTTGTTTGAGCCTACATGACTACCAGTCTAAAGGAAAAAGATATAGTAAGGGGTTAACATACTTGAAAAACAAGATAACCACAAATCAAAAGCATACAATAGAGTCACAAAAACCAAAAAGAAACCAAGCTAATACAAAAGAAATTTATCAAACCAGAAAAATACCGTATGATATCATGTATATGTGGAATCTTTAAAAAAATGAACTTATTTACAAAACAGAAACAGTCTCACAGACATAGAAAACAAACTTATGGTTACTAGGAGTGGGGAAGGAGGTGGCAAGGGATAAATTGGGAGTTTGAGATTTGCAGATTCTAACTAATATATATATATAAATAATATATTATATATATATATAACTAATATATATATATAAAATAGATAAACAACAAGTTCATACTGTATAGCACAGGGAACTATATTCAATATCTTGTAGTCACCTATGGTGAAAAAGAATATGAAAAATGAATATATGTATGTTCATGTATGATTGAAGCATCATGCTGTACACCAGAAATGGACACATTGTTAAGTGACTGTATTTCAATAAAAATATACATATACAAAAAAGAAAACAAAACTCTTTCAAAAATATTAAATAGAAGGGAACATTTCTCAACTCATTGTATGAGGCCAGCATCACTCTGATACAAAGCCAAATAAAGACATCACAAGAAAGAAAATTATAGATCAATATCCCTTATGAATATAGATGCAAAAGTCCTTAACAAAATATTACCAACCAAATCCAGTAGCATATTAAATTAATTATTCACCATGACCAAGTGGAATACAAGAGTAGGTCAACATAAGAAAATCAATCAATGTATTAACATCAACATTAATAGAGCAAAGGGCACAAAACCCCTCATGGTCATCTCAATTGATGCAGGAAAGGCATTTGACAAAACCCAACATCCTTTCATGATAAAGACTCTGAAAACTAGGACTAGAGGGAAAATTTCTCAACACAATAAAGGACATTTATTAAAAACCCACAGTTAACATCATACTCATGGCGAAAAACTGCAAACTTTACCCCCTAAGATCACTAACTAGGCAAATATACCCACTTTCATCATTTTCCATTCATGTTTTAATGGAAGTACTAATCATACCAATTAGACAAAGGAAAAAAAGGGCATCAGAATTGAAAATAAAGGGGTAAAGTTACCTCTATTCACAGATTATATGATCCAATTTTTAGAAAATCTAAAAGAATCTACAAGAAAGTTACTAGAACAAAGTTCATAGTTACAGGGGACAAAACAAAACAAAACAAAACAGTTGTACTTCTGTACACTAGGAACAAACAATCCAAAATGAAGTTAGGGATGCAATTCCATTTATAATAATATCTAAAAAGTTAAATCCATGGAGAGAAAGGAAAGCATGAGGAGCTGCCACCTCCACTGCCATCACCAGCACAGCTGTGCCAGAGCCAATGGGAGAGCCAGGCCACCACTCAACTACTGCTTCTTCCTGCCACCTTCTTCCATGTCCTTGGAATCCTTCCAACAGCTTGCTAAAACATGGTGGATTAGTATGAAGTTCTAGGCATACAGAGACATTCCTCAGCCAAGGATATTTAAAAGGCATATCAGAAACTGGCACTGGTATGTAAACCAGTTAGAAATCTTGAGAATAAAGAAGAGTAGAGAAAATTAAAACAAGTAGCTGAAGCATATGAGATGTTATCAGATGCTAAAGAGGGGGACACCTATGATAAATATGCCAAAGAAAATTAAATGGTAGAGGTGGAAGTCATTTTGACAATCCATTTGAATTTGGCTTCACATTCCATAACCCAAATGCTGTATTCAGGAAATTTTTTGGTGGAAGAGACCTGTTTCCATTCAGCCTCTTTGAAGACCCATTTGAGGACTTTTTTTGGAATCAAAGGGGCAAAGGGGCTCCATGGGAACAGGTGTCAGGGCACAGGGTGGTTTTTCTCTGCCCTTAGTGGATTTTGACATTTTGGATGAAAGAAGTCCTTCTTTTTATACAAGATGTATGTTCTCCAGTTCACTAGGTCATGGGGGCCTCACTTCATTCTCTTCGACGTCATTTGGTGGTATTGGGATGGGCAACTTCAAATCTATATCAACTTCTACTAAAATAGTAAATAGCAGAAATGTCACCACAAAGAGAACTGTCATGAATGGTGAAGAAAGAGTAGAAGTTGAAAAAGATGACTAGTTAAAGTCCTTAACAATAAAATGGCAAGGAGCAGCTGCTATACTTGATAATGAATAATTGCATGCATTTAACAGAAATGTTAAACTATAAACATTTGAGGATTAATAGGAACTTTGTTGAAGATTTAAAATGAACTCAATTTTCAGTATAACTGTACCTAAAGTATTTATAAACAGTTCATTGGAGCCCTATTTGTCATAGACTTTTGAGTTTATTGTTGGTACTGCATAATAGTTTCATACTTTTTGCCTTTAAAATTGTTGTAAATCTGTATATGCACTCTGCTTTTTTTTATTAAATGTAATCTAAGGTGGCCATGACTCTTTTGTGAACTAATACAAAGACAGACCTTTTCCATTGTGTTTGAAATATTAGCCAAGTAGTGTCAGTCTTCTGTGAAGTCAACATTGCCAGAATTAATCTTCCACAAAAAATAATTTCAAATTTTTTAGTATTTAGTAGTTAAAATATTAATGCATCAGTGGTGATACATTTCTGTTTTAATATAAATTGAGTATGTTTTCTAGTTGTGCATAAATGCTGGAAACTTACTACATTTTAACAATTGTTTAAAAGTATAATGCTAAGCTTAGGTTTAAAAAAGTAAAGTCGGTAAACTGAGTCTTTGTCATTTGCTGTAAGAAAAGGTAAAAAAGAAATATGAATATATTTGGTACATTCTTACCTGGGTAGGACCTGTAAAAATAAATCAATTAAATTAACTTTAAAATTAAATTCTCAGCAATGAATCTAGCCAAGTAGGCAAGAGGCTTGTGCACTGAAAACTACAAAATGTTTTGCTGAAAGAAATTAAACAAGACTTAAATAAACGCAAAGACATTATGTGTTCATGGATTGGGAAAAAATATTAAGATGCGAATGCTACACAAAATGATCTACAGATTCAATGCAATCTTTATCAGAATTTCAATGACTTTTTTGGTAGAAATAGAAAAACCCATCCTAAAATTCCTATGGAGTCTCTAGAAACCCATATTAGCTAAAACAATCTTGAAAGAGATTAATAAATTTGGAGGACTTTTGATTCCAAACTTCAAAACTTACTACAAAGCTACAGGAGGTAAAACAGTTTGGTACCGATATTAAGGGCACACATATAGATCAATGGAATAGGACATAAAGCCCAGAAATAAACTCTTATATGTATGATTGATTCATTTTTGACAAAGGTTCCAAGACCACTTAGCAGGGAAAGGACAGTCTTTTCACAAATTCTACTTGGAAAGCTGCATATCCAAATATAGAAGAATGAAATTTGACCCTTGTCAGCCAAGGGAGGCTGATGTGGGGTTCTAGGAGGTGAGCGGCCAAAACGAAAAAATGCATGAGGAGTTGCCATACTGCCGGACAGACTTCAGCTGGAGACACCATGGTGTTAACAACACTTTGTTGCCACAGGAAGGTGCGCGCCTATGATGCACCTGTCCTGCTTTTATCTGTTTTCCTGTCAGCACATGTGCAGTCTGAGTTTCTTTGTTCATTAGGCTTACAGAATATCTCTAGCACATGCGTACTTCTATTTTCTTTGTTCTAAATCTTATATAATTGACACATGCGCGGAGCAATTATTTACTGCATACTACAAACATGCTCTGTAGTCATGGCCTTGGGTCCCACAGCCTTAACTTATCTCAAGGCTCTGGCCATGGCCTTGGGTCCCACGGCCTTAACTTGTCTCAAGGCCAGCTGACAACCCTTATATTGTTTTTGGTCAGTATAGAATGATTTGCATTTTAAGGATTATACAAATTAAATCATACAGAATAGATTCATTTTTGTTTGGCTTTTTTCATTCACAACAGTTTTTTGAGTTTCATACATGTTGCATATATCAGTATGGATATAACTTGGGTTTTTGCTATTTAACTTTATTAATTTTCTCATGAATACACACAAGAGGTAATCTGATGCAGAGTCAAGTTTTTTTTTTGAAAATTTTTAACATTTTTTATTGATTTATAATCATTTTACAATGTTGTGAGTCAGGTTTCTTATTAATTATCTTACAGTAAATAATAAGTGAGTAGCCTTCTCTTTCCCCAGATCCTGCCCCTGGAGTGACATGATGAAGTCCAGTGTAGCTGGACACTCCACAGAGCAGGAGACTGAGAAGAGTGTATTTTCTCCTTTTATATACAGGAGAGAAACAGCCATCTACCTCCATCCAAAAAGGAAAGGAAAAGAAAACTTTTGCTGCTTGAGGTGGAGTGGTAGGGATCCTGAGTTCTCACATAACTTTTTGGTATGTACATATGTCTTCCAAAAGCCAACTAAATGTCTCTGACTTTCATAACCCCACTAAATGTCTCTGACTTTCATAACCTAGTGATCCTTCCGAAGTCTGAGATTCATACCCTTAGAAAGGTAAATACCTATCAAAGTAATGCTCCAGCCTTCCCAAACAATTTTTTCCAAGTCATCCTCCACTGCCACTAAGACTTTTTGTTCAGAAGAGTTCAGTACAAGAGAGACAAAAGGCTTTTCAAAGAAAAGCTTTTGTTTTTAAGAAAGAAAAGCTTTTTCATATAAATTAAACAGAGTTAAGTCTGAATCTTGTAAGCCGCTTTTCAGCTCATCAGACTTGGGGTCATTGTTAGGAGAAAGAAAGATCCAGCATGCTCAGGGCAAAATCCAAGGTATTCAAATTATTTCAAATTCTACTTATATCATCCACATCCCTTTCATTCACAATGGTGCGTTGCATTCATGCTCCTGTGCTCTGGACTCTTGTCACTTGGTAGCAAGGTAAGGACTGGATTTTAATTCTTTTTGAGTACTTGCTTGATTTCTGATTCCAGCTTCTGTTGACTTAATGGTTTGACAATTTGGTGATTTCTGTAAATGGATTGATGGTTCATAAAGGTCTTGTCTCTGTTGGGTAAAAGACAACAGAAAATCTCATTAAACTTGCTTGTCTATTTCAAGTTTAAATTAATTAATAATTCATTTCCACATGATATCACTCATATGTGGGATCTAAAAAGGAAAAAAAAAGAGGACACTAATAAACTCATCTACAAAACAGAAATAGATTTGCAGACATAGTAAACAGTCCTATGGTTACTAGGGGAAAGGGGGTAAATTTGGGAGTTTGAGATTTGCAAATGTTAGCCATTATATATAAAAATAGATAAAAAACAAATTTCTTCTGTATAGCACAGGGAACTATATTCAATATCTTGTAATAACCTTTAATGAAAAAGAATATGAAATGGGGAGGGTATAGCTCAAGTGGTAGAGCACATGATTAGCATGCACAAGGTCCTGAGTTCAATCCCCAGTACTTCCTCTAAAAATAAACAAACAAACAAACAAACCTAACTCCCCCCTCAAAAAAAAAAGAAGGAAAAAAGTAAGAAGAATATGAAAATAAATATATGTATGTACATGCATGACTGGGACATTGTGCTGTACACCAGAAATTGACACACTGACTATACTTCAATTTAAAAAAAAAAGGTATATCTGTACACCCACATAAATTGCAGCATTATTCATAATAGCCAACATATAGAAACAACCTAAGTGTCTGTCAGTGGATAGAGAATATGTGGTATATATTCAGCCATGTGAAAGAAGGAAATTCTGCCACTTGTGACAACATGGATGGACCTTGAGAGCACTATGTTAAGTAAGACTAAGTCAGACACAGAAAAACAAATACTGCATGATATCACTTGTATGTGGATTTTAAAAAAAGAACAATTTGTAAAAACAGAGTACAGTGGTACTTACCAGGGACTGGGAGGCAGGAATTGGGGAGAAGAGTACAAAATTATGAGTAGATAAATGAGTTCTGGAGATTTAATGCACCCAGTAATTATAGTCAACAATACTGCATTATAAACTACAAAGTTACTAAGAGACTAAATCTTAACTGTTCTCAACACAAAAAAGAGATGATAATTATGAGACATAATAAAGGTGTCAGCTAAGTATGTGGTAGTCAATCACATTGCAGTATATAAATGTATCAAACCAATATGTTGTACATCTCAAACTTACACAATATTATATAATATAGCATTATATTAGTTATTAGTTATATTAGGATGTATATAGCTCCACCATGAATACAGGAACAAAAATAAATATTTATTACACTATCTATATATACTGCATGTATTATACATTTATATATACAGATATATATGCTTAATGAAAATGTTCATTTTTGAACATACTTTATATGATGTACTGGAAAGATGGCTTATGGATACAGAATATTGTGGAAGATTAATGGAAAGGGAATTTTATTTGTCAAAGTTGGCTAACATTTGATAGCTTTATTTAAAATATTTTCCAAAAAATTTTAGCATAAACTAGTATACTAATGCAAATCTAGAATTTTTTCTGCTAAAACAACACAATTTTCTTGAAGTATTGGCCTACTCTCTTTTAACTTACATTTTAAAACTTGAGGTGATATTCACATAACATAAAATTAAACATTTTACAGTGAAAATTTTAGTGTAATTTAGTTCATTTATAATGTTATGCAACCGTTACCACTATGAAGTTCCAGAACATTGTCATTAACACAAAAGAAGACCTTTTTGTCACACCCCATTGTCATCTCCCCTCAACTCTTGGCAACCACTAATCGTCTTTCTGTATTATGAATTTGCCTTTTCTGGATATTTTATAAATGGAATCATGTAATATGTAGCCTTTTGTGCTTAGCTTCTACTTAGAATAAAGTTTTCAAGGTTCATCTATGTTGTGTATCACAAATTCCTTTTTATGGGTGAATATTCTTTATAGCTGAATGTGGATATGCCACATATTTTTACCATTCATCTGTGGATGACATTTGTGATGTTTTCACCTTTAGCTATTGTAAGTAGTGCTCCTATGAACATTTATGTACAAGTTTTTTTTTTGAACACATGTTTCAATTCTTTTGGCAGATACCTAGGAGTGGAATTGCTGAGTCATGGACTAATTCTATGTTTAACTTTAGAGGAACCACTAACTGTTTTCCACAGTGACTGACCCATTTTACATTCCCAACAGCATTGTACAAGTGTCCCAATTTCTCTACATTCTTGCTAACACATTATTTTTCACATTTTTTCTCTATATTGCTGTCTTGTGTGCCTGAACTGGTATCTCATTGTGATTTTGACTTGCATTTCCGTAAGGATTAGGCTGTTGAGCACCTTTTCTTGTGCTTTTTAAGCATTTGTGTATCTTCTCTGGAGAAATATCTGTTCAAGCCCTGTGCCCATTTAAAACATTGGGCTGTTCCTCTTTTTGTTGTTGAGTTTTGAGAGTTTTAATATACTCTGGACACTAGATCTGTATATGCTATATGATTGCAAATATTTTTCTCCCATTCTGTGAAGCATCTTTTCACTCTATTAATAATGATCTCTGATGCAGAAAAATCTTAATTTTGAAGTCCTATTTCCTATTTTTTCATTTGTTGCTTCTGCTTTTGGTGTCATATCTAAGAGCCAATGCCAAATTCAAGTCCATGAAGATTCACCTCTATGTTTTTTCTTAAGAATTTTGTAGTTTTAGCTCTCATATTTCAATCTTTGATCTATATTGAGTTAGTTTTTGTGTATGGTGTTTGGTAAGGGTCCAACTACATTCTTTTGCATATGTCCCAGCACCATTTGTTGAAGAGTCTATTTTCTTTCCTTCACTGAGTAATGTTGGCACCCCTGTCTAAAATCAATTGACCATAGATGTATGAGTTTATTTCTGAATTTTCAACACTGTTCCATTGTCTTATGTCTGCTCTTATGCCAGTACCATACTGTTTTGATTTCTCTGTCTTTGTATTAAGTTTGGAAACCAGAAAATCTGAGTCTCCCATTTTGTTATTTTTCAATAATATTTTGCCTTTGGGATTCCTTGCAATTCCATATGAATTTCAGGATCAGTTTTTCCATTTCTACAAAAGAGACCATTGGGCTTTTGATAGGAATTGCATTGAATCTGTAGATTTCTTTGGGAATTATTAATGTTTTGACGATATGTCTTGTGCTCCATGAACATAGGCTGTCTTTCCATCTATCTAGGCCTTCTGTAATTTCTTTCAAAAAATATTTCATAGTTTTCAGCATATAAGACTTGTCCTTCTTCATTAAATTTATTCCTAAATATTTTATTCCTTTAAATGCTATTATAAATGGAATTGTTTCCTTAACTTCTTTTCAGAGTTTTTACCGCTAGTGTAAATAAATACAACTGATTTTTGTGTGTTAATCTTGTAATCAACAACTTTACTGAATTTACTTATTAGCTCTATTAGTTTTTTTTTGTGGATTATTTAGGGTTTTCTACATATAGGATCATGTTATCTATGAAGAAATTGTTTTGTTTATTCTTTTCAAATATTTTATTTGTTTTTCTTATCTAATTGTTCTGGCTTTAATTTTCAGTGGAATCTGAAGGGAAATTGTGAACATGGGCTTCCTTATCTTGTTCTTGAACTGGTAGGGAGAGCTTTTTGTCTTTTAGCATTAAGTACGATGTTAGTTGTGGATTTTTCAAAAATGCCCTTTAGGTTGTTGAAGAAGTTCCCTTCTACTCATATTTTTGGGATGTTATTTTTATTTTTATTGTAAATGGGTGTTGGATACTGTCAATTGCTTTCCCTGTATCAGTGAAGATGATCATGCTTTGTTTCCTTATCTTATTAACACAGTGTATTACATGGACAAATTTTCATATGTTGAACTACCTTTTCATTTCTGAGATAAATACCACCTGGTAATGATACCTAATTCTTTTAATATGCTTCTGGATTTGATTTGTTAGCATCTTATTGAAGTTTTTGCATTTACATTTATAACTGGTATTAGTCTGTAGTTTTCTTCTTTGTCTGACTTTGGTATCAGTGTCATGCTGGCCTTGCAGAATGAGTTAAGAAATGTTCTGTCCTCTTCTATTTTTTGGAAGAGTTTGAGAAGGATTGGTGTTAATTCTTCTTTAAGTATTTGGTATAATTCACTAGTGATTCCATCTGGTCCTGAGCTTTTCCTGTTAGGAGATTTTTTTTGTTTACTGATTAAATATCTTTTGTTATGGGTCTGTTCAGGCTTTCTGTTTCTTTTTGAGTCACTTTTAAATAGTTTGTGTGCTTCTGGAATTTGTCTATTTCATCTAGGTTATCTTATCTGTTGATATAAATTGTTCATTGTATTCACAGTTCTTTTTATTTCTATAAAATGATTAATGATATTCCCCTTTTTATTACTGATTTTGCTGATTTGAGTCTTCTCATTTTTGTCCTTAAACAGTCTAGCTAAAAGTTTGTTATCTTTGTGGATCTTTTGAAAGAACCAGCTTTTGGATTTGGGGATTTTCTCTATTTTTTATTCTCTATTTTGTTTATCTCTTCTCTGATCCTTATTATTTTTGTCCCCCTACTAGCTTTGTGTTTAGCTTATTCTTCTTTTTCTAGTTCCTTCAGGCATAAAGTTAGATTATTGATTTGAGATACTTCCTCTCGTATAATGTAATTTTTTTACAAATATTTCTTTTCTTCTGAGTGCTCGTTTTACTGCATTCCATAATGTGTTTTGGTTTTAATTTGTCTCACAGTATTTTCATGTTTCTTCTCTGTAATTTTTTTTGAATCTTTCATTGTTTAACAGGGTGTTAATTTCCACATATTAATGAATTTATTAGTTTTCCTTCTGTTGGTAATTTCTCATTTTATTCCATTGTGGTTGGAGAAGAGACTTGTGTTGTGGCCTAATATTTTTTCTATCCTGGAGAATGTTCCATGCACACATGAGAATAATGTATATTCTACCATTGTTGGATGAATAGTTCTGTGTATATCTGTTATGTATAGTTTCTTATGCTGCTATTCAGGTCTTCCATTTCTTTGTTATTCTTCCATCAGGTTGTCCTACCCATTTGTGAAAGTGAAGTACTGAAATTTCTAAGTACTATTTTATAACTCTTTTTCCATTTAATTCTGTCAGTTTTTGCCTTATATACTTTGGAGCTCTATCATTATGTGTGTACATGTTTATAATTGCTATATCTTCTTGAAGGATTGACTCTTTTATTAATATACAATGTCCTTTTACTTTTTTGACAGTTTTTGAATTTAAGTCTATCTTTTCTGAAATTCATATAGCTACCCCAGCTCTCTTTTGGTTACTATTTGCATGAAACATCTTTTTCCTCAATTTCACTTTCAACTTATTTGTGTCTTTGTATCTAAAGTATATTTCTTGTAGACAGCATACCGTTGGATCATGGTTTTCAATACATTAGCCAATCTCTGCCTTTTAATTGTGTAGTTTAAATCTTTTACATTTAAAGTAATTACTGATAAGGAAAGACTTCTGCCATTTATTTTGTATATGTTTATAACTTTTTTATTCCTCAGTTCCTCTATGACTGCTTTATGTATTTAATTTTTTTCTAGTGTATCATTTCAATTCCTCTCTCTTTTTTCCTGTATATATTTTAGTTATTTTCTTAGTGATTGCCCTGGGGATGACTGTTAATGTCTTAAATTTATAATAATCTAGCTTGAATTAAAACCAACTTAAATTCAATAGTATACACAAATTCTGCACCCAAACAGTGCTGTCCTATCCCTCTATGTTGATATTGTCACAGATTTCATGTTTATGTATTGTGTGTCTATTAACACAAATTTATAATTACTGTTACATGCATTTGTCTTTTAAATTACCTGTGTGAAAAAGATAAAAGAGGAATTACAAATCTGAAGTATATCATTATTTTATATTTACCTTGTAGTTCCAATTGCCTTTCCAGTGTTAATTACTTATTTATATATTTTTGCATTACTTCTATTGTCCTTTCATTTCAGCTAAGGATTCTCTTTAGCATTTCTTGTTGGGCAGGTGTATTAATGACAAATTCCTTCCATTTTTGTTAATCTGGGGATACCTTAATTTCACCTCCATTTTGGAAGAATAATATCTGATAAAGAATTCTTGTTTAACAGTATTTTTCTTTTAGTACATTAAATATGGTATCTCACTGCCTTCTGTCTTTTATGTTCTCTGATGAGAAGTCAGTCATTAATCTTATTGAGGATCCCAAGTGATGAATCACTTTTCTCTTTCTGCATTCCAGATTCTCTCCTTATATTTGAATTTTGACAAATTGACTGGAGTGTATCTCACTGTGGACAAAGGCAAAGAGAGAACCTTGAAAGCAGCAAGAGAAAAGTGATTCCTCATATACAAGGGATATTCAATAAGATTATCAGCAGATTTCTCATCAGAAACAAATTTTGGAGGCCCGAAGGCAGTGCTATTCAATGTGCTAAAAGAAAAAAACTCAACCAGGAACCCTAGATCCAGCAAAACTGTCCTTCAAGAGTGAGAGAGAACACACTACCATATATAAAATAAGCAACAAGGACTTACTGTACAGCACAGAGAACTATATTCAATACCTTGTAATAACCTATAATGGTGAAGAATCTGAAAAAAAGTATATATATCTGAATCAGTTTGCTGTATACCTGAATTTAACACAACATTGTAAATAACTATACTTCAATTAAAAAAAAAAGAATGTGACCTAAACAAGCAATTCTCCAAGGAAGACATACAAATGATCAAAAAGCACATGAAAAAATGCTCAATATCACTAATTATCAGAGAAATGCAAATCAAAACTACAATGAGGTATCACCTCACACCAGTCAGAATGGCCGTCATTCAAAAATCCACAAATGACAAATGCTGGAGAGGCTGTGGAGATAGGGGAACCCTCCTACACTGCTGGTGGGAATGCAGTTTGTTGCAGCCACTATGGAAAACAGTGTGGAGATTCCTCAAAAGACTAGGAATAGACTTACCATATGACTCAGGAATCCCACTCCTGGGCTTGTATCCAGAAGGAAATCTACTTCAGGATGACACCTGCACCCCAATGTTCATAGCAGCACTATTTACAATAGCCAAGACATGGAAACAGCCTAAATGTCCATCAACAGGTGACTGGATAAAGAAGAAGTGGTATATTTATACAATGGAATACTACTCAGCCATAAAAACCGACAACATAATGCCATTTGCAGCAACATGGATGCTCCTGGAGAATGTCATTCTAAGTGAAGTAAGCCAGAAAGAGAAAGAAAAATACCATATGAGATCGCTCGTATGTGGAATCTAAAGACTCATGGACAGAGAATACAGACTTGTGGTTACCAGGGGGGTAGAGGGTGGGAAGGGATAGACTGGGATTTCAAAATTGTAGAATAGATAAACAAGATTACACTGTATAGCACAGGGAAATATACACAAAATGTTACGATAAATCACAGAGAAAAAACTGTGACAATGAGTGTGTATATGTCCATGAATGACTGAAAAATTGTGCTGAACACTGGAATTTGACACAACATTGTAAAATGATTATAAATCAATAAAAAATGTTAAAAAAATAAATAATAAAAATAAAAAAATAAAAAAATAAAAAAAAAGAATGTATCTCACTGTGAATCTGAGTTTACCCTACTTAGAGTTCATTGAGTTTCTTGGATATGTAGATTCATGTATTTTATCAAATTTGGGAAAATTTGAGACATTATTTTTTCAAATAGTCTTTCTGCTCCTTTATCTTATCTCATTTTGAGACTCACATTATGCATATATTGGTATTCTTTATGGTTTCCCACAGGTGTTGGGACTCTGTTTATTTTTCTTCATTGTTTTTTTTTTTCTGCTCCTCAACCTGGATAACTTCAATGGACCTATCTTTGTATTTCCTGTTTGGTTCTTTCTTCTATCCTGTTAAAACCATCTAGTATATTTTTCATTTTAGTTATTGTACATTTCAGTTCCAAAATTTCCATTTTGTTTCTTTTTGTAGTTTTTACCTTTACTGATATTCTTTGTTTGATGAGACATTTTCTCCCGATTTCCTTTCATCTTTTATATACATTTTTAATGTCTTTGAACATGTTTAAGATAGTCAATTTAATATCTTTGTCTGCCTAAGTCCAATGTCTGGGTTTCCCCAGGACAGTTTCTGTTGATTTCTTTTTTCTTATGAATGGGCCATACTTTCTTGTTTCTGTATATACCTTCTAATTTTTGTTGAAAACTGAGCATTTTGTATATTATAATACAGCAACTCTGGAAATCAGCTTTTTCTGTCCTCTCAAGAATTTGTTTTTGCTGCTTGTGAATTTTGGTTGTTTTTTTTAGTGAGTTTTCTAAACTACCATTGTAAAGACCATACTCTTTTTCATATGTAATCAATAGCATATTTACTCTGTTAGGTCAGGGAGTATAAAAAGTGTTTTTATTTTGGTAAAATATACATATATATAACATACTTACAATTTGCCATTTTAACCATTTTAAGTGTACAGTTCAGTGGTATTTATTACTTTTTCAGTTTTGTGAAACCATTAGTACTATTTATTTCAAAACTCAGGTAGTGCATTGATAAATATTTCCTTAAATGCCTGAAGGCCCCCCCCCAAAAAGCTTAGATTTTATAAATCAGTCCTGTGTTAGCAAACTCCTTCAATATTTATCCAGACAATTTAAAACTCTGCTTTGTCTTCACTTTCTCCTTGCTCAGAGCCTATATATCAGCAAGAGGTGAAAGCTTTGGTCCTCCTCATGTACTGTCTGAACATATGTCCAACTCTGGGTATGTTTGTGAACTTCTAGATTCTCCAGTGTATGTGAGAGCTTTTCACATTCTTTATTCCCCCATGTATAGCTTTTCCTAGCCTCTTCTTGTCAGGCATTTCTGTCTGCTGCTTGTGCTGTTTGGTATCACTTGCCTGAGATGTTTGTGGCTAGTTTATTTGTCTTTAAATTCCTTTGACAACACTTCTTAAGTGATCACTTTAGCTTTGAGAAAGTTCTGTAGTAGGCAAAACAAAAGCAAGCCCCTGAAACCATCCTTCATGGAGCCACCAGACAGATCAAAACACACAATCATAATTCTTTAAGAAGATGTCCCACATTGTCCCTTCTGGCATCAGTAAAAAAAAATTCCATGAATGTGGGCCACTGTCACCAAGCAGGGGAATGAGAAATGGTATGGGGTTACTTTAAATACCACACTGCTCTCATAAAATTTAGTAGCTTCTTTCTTCATTTAGCAATGGAGTGGTGGTTGAAAATTTTTTATTGGATTCTAGAGTTCTCAAAAGATGATTCTGGCATTTTTTGCTAGCTTAATTATTGCTAGAGTGAAGGGATGGAATTTTTCTGTTCTCTACACTGCTGTTTTTTGTGACATCATCATCTCCCATTTGAAAGAGTTAAAATTCTTTTCCATTGTGTTACCTCCTATGTTTTCTTTAAAATATTTTTGTTGTTACTTTGGTCAAATAGGTAGCCAAGTATTGTTTCTCAGTTACCCATGATCCTATTTTAATCATGTGTTAAATTCTTCTGACAACTTTTGATATTTTGCCTTCTATTGTGGGCTGTTATGTTCCCCCATGTTTATATGTTGAAGTCCTAACTCCCAGTACCATAGAATGTGACTGTACCTGGGGATAGAACCTTTAAATAGGTAATTAAGTTTAAATGGAGTGGGCACCCTAAGTCAATATGGTTGACGTCTTTATAAGAAGAGGAGATTAGAACACAGACACACATAGAGGGAAGACTATGTGAAGATACCGGAGAAGAAGGCCAATTACAAGACAAGGATAGAGGCCCTCAGAAGAAACCAACCCTGCTGGCACCTTGATCTTGAACTTCTAGCCTCCAGAACTATAAAGAAATATATTTTGTTATTTAAGCTACCCAGTCCATGGTACATTGTTATGGGAGGCCTCAGAAACTAATACACCTTCCCAAATTAAAATTTAATACTAAATGATATCTTTTACACCTAAAACTGTCTTTGAGTTTTCTCAGAATGCCCCTGAAAAATCAGAAGGAGCTGCTCTTTCATCTTTAAGAAGAGAGATGTTACAAATAACTAAGTTTATTTGGAATGTTACAATTGATGAATTGCATGGGAATCATTGTTAAGTCTAAGGAATACTTAGTATTCCCTAGATTAAATTGATATAGGTAAAATATTATTAATGTATATTTCACAAACTGTATGCTCATGGAAAATTTCTAGAGATTTGTCATTGTCTTTACTGACTGTGACATTTCTATTTCTCATTGTCCTAGTACTGCTTTGCCTGATATTAAACAACTACAGTATATTTTTATAGTCATTCTTTCAGTTATTGTTGTAAATGTTAACTTGGTCCCAACTTTATTTCTTTAATTTAAATCTAGTGTATTCAAGGCCAGTATTTTCCATCAGGGATTTATATCACTTCCCTATGGAGTTTATTAATATGCAGAAGTTTAGAACCTACATCAGAGTTACAGAAGCACTTTATTTGATAATCTTGGTATGTAATAATTATACACTTGGTATATTCATGATATACCAGGATTATTATACATTACATTTCAATAATTTTTCTTTGAAAAAATTATGTTTCTTTTGTTAATCAGATGTAGTGTTCACTGTCTTTGAAAATTGAGCTAGTCATTATTTTTATTGATTTTAAATAAAACTTTAAAAGTTGATTTTACTATTTTGTTTTGCATGCTACACAACCAAATTTCCTTGTCAGTTTAATTATTCTTTGAATAAACTCTCATTAGATCTTGACTTTTGAAAATTATTAGTAATAAGTTACTCACAGCCACTTTGAGTGTTTTGTTTCTACAATTAGTTTTTGCTTTCTCTGATGCTCATTTGAAAGCCCTTGTAATCAGCTACAGGTCTGAGTGCTTTGTAGTCAGTTGAAGGACTGTCTCAGAGCCTTGTGAAAAGGACTATGCATACCAGGTATATTTGGGCTCAGGCTTCTGACGACATCATTTATATAACTTTGAAACTGTACTTGTGGAATGCATCAAAATTTTCATAACTCCAGTCAAGAAGTAGATATCATGAGACTTCTAACCCAAGGTTGATTAGAACAAGAATTAATTACTGAAATGGAATGAGCTGATGAGGTATGATTGTGGCTTTTGTTTTTCTTTGTTTAGAATATTGTTGATGTTTTAATGTTCTGTTTTCTGGGTTTAAGGAACCCTTCTCTTTTTTTTCTTAAGCTATCTGTAAATTATAGTGATTACGTATATTGTGCTTTTGTAAACAGAGATGAACAATTTAATTTTTCTCTTTGCCCAAACCCTCTCTAATTCAGTAACTCTTATTTAAGTATTATTATTTTTATGGCAATATAATTATTGGCATAGGTTCAACAAGACTCTTTCCTATTTGTTAACAAGGCATGATTGGAAACACTGGCTATGCAACCAAGGCCTTCCCTGGAATGTCATATTTGAAACCAATGCTCATTTAATCAGATATGACCAAACATTTTTAAAGATATAAAGATTGTCTTAATGGAGCCACTGGGGAAAACACAGCCCTAGGGAAAACTGCCTTACAACCTGGCTTACAGTTTCCAGTCTCTCAGGTAAATAAAAGAGGTCACTTTCTTGCAGGCCCAGAAAATTTTAGATATGTTGGAGACCTCTGGAAGAGAAGAATTTTCTTAAAATTTTAAGTAATATGGGTGCAGTCTGGTGGTGAGTTCTTGGCTCAGCTTTCCTATCCTCAATAAGCTTTCTTTTTAAAATATTTTTTAGAGCAGTTTTAGGCTCACAGCAAAATTGAGAGGAAGGTACTGAGACTTTCCATATACACACTGCCCCCACACATGTACAGCCTTCCCCATGATCAACACCCATCACAGAGTGGTATATTTGTTACAATTGATGAATCTACATTGACATATCATAATAACATAAAGTCCATATTTTACATTAGGGTTCATTCTTGTACACTGTGAGTTTGAACAGATGTATCCATGGATTTGGACAAGTAACCATCATTATAATATAATACAGAGAATTTTCACTGCCATAAAAATCATGTGTTCTGCCTACTCAGCCCACCCCCTCAACCCTTGGCAACCCCTGGTCTTTATATTATCTCCATGGTTTTGCCTTTTCCCAAATGCCATTTGGTTGGAATCATATAGTTATGTAAGATTTTCAGATTGGCTTCTTTCACTTAGTAATATTCATTTAAGGTTCTTCCATGTCTTTTCATGGCTTGATAGTTCATTTGTTTTTAGCACTGAATTATATTCCATTATCTGGATAGATCACAGTTGATTTACCATTCACCTAATGAAGGATATCTTGATTACTTCTAAGTTTTATCAATTATGAATAAAGCTTCTATAAACATCTCTGTCCAGGTTTTTGTGTAGATATAAATTTAATTACATAAAAATTTATACACATTTACTTGCCCCCTCACTTTTTTTGCTGTCACAATTTACACATTTTATATTGTATATTCATTAACAAAATATTATAGCTATACCTATTTTTAACATTTTTGTCTTTAATCTGTATGCTAGAGTTCAAAGTGATTTACACACTACCATTTTAATATTAAAGTATTTTTAATTTGACTATATATTTACCTTTACCAATTGATTTATACTTTCATATGTCTCCATGTTACTGATTAGCATCCTTTAGTTTTAGCTTGAAGAACTCCCTTTAGCATTTCTTATAAGTCAAGCCTAGTGGTGATAAATTCTGTCAGCTTTTATTTGTCTGGAAAAGTCTTTATCTTTCCTTCATTTCTGAAGGACGGCTTTTCTGCATATCATATTCTTGGCTGATAATTTTCTCTTTGAGCATTTTGAATAAATCATCCCGCTCTCTCCTGGACTGCAAGGTCCTTGCTGAGAAATCTGCTGATAGCCTTATAAGGAGTTCCCTTGTATGTGATAAGTCATTTTTCTTTTGCTGCTTTGAAAATTCTCTCTTTATCTCTGAGAGTTTGATTATAATGTTTCTTGGTAAAGATCTCTTTTGGTTGAATCTGTTTGGTGAACTTTGAGTTTCATAAACCTGGATGGCCATATCTCTCCCCAGACTTGGGAAATTTTCAGCCATTATTTCCTTAAATAAGTTTTTTGTCCCTTTCACCCTCCTTCCATTGGAACTCACATAATGTGAATTTTTTTTCTAATGATGTCCCATAGTTTGTATAGGCTTTCTTTAATATTCCATTCTTATTTCATTTTTCTCCTCTGACTAGATAATATCAAGAGATTTGTCTTCAGGTTTGCTGATTCTTCTGCTTGACTGAGTCAGTGTGAAACTCTCTACTGTATTTTTTATTTAATTTATTGTATTCTTCAGCTCCAGAATTTGGTACTTTTTTATTATTTCTTTTTGTTGATATTTCGCTTAGTTCATTCATTGTTTTTCCTGAGTTCATTGAGTTGTCTGTGTTTTGTTGAATCTCACTGAGCTTCCTTAAGGGAATTATTTTGAAGTCTTTTTCAGATACTTCACAGATCTCCAATTGTTTGGGTTGAGTTAAAGGAAAATTATTGTGTTCCTTTGGTGGTGTCATATTTCCTTGCTTTTTCATGTTTCTATTGGCTTTATGTTGATATCTGTGAATCTGAGGGGGTGGTCACTGGTTCCAACCTTTTTAGACTAGCTTCAGTGTGGTAAGACTTTCACCTGAAGGTGTCTGTGAGGGCACAGTTGGGTGTGGTGCAGTGTCTCTGGTTCTGGGAAACACACATTGGCATAGTCTCCATGCAACTCTGTCAGCTGAGGTCAATGTCAGTTAAGACTGCAGTAGTTTTCTTTGGCCAAGACTGCAGCTGTCCTGTATGTGGCATTGGTGGCTAGGGCTATTGGGGTCTTCATTTGTGAAGGTTGCTGGGTTCCTCCTGTTCTCCCTTTTTTTTTTTTTTTTGCCTGTGGGAGAAAACTCTAGATGAGAGAGTCCCTCTTCATGTCAGGTTTGGTGCACTGGCACTCAGAGTGGCAGTAAGATTGAGGTCCTGGTATCAGGCACATACAGAAAAATCACATTGCCTGCATCTTGAGATGGTGCTTGCTATGGTGATGGTGCAGTGTCTGAAGTGCAGCCATGCACAGATCTTCTGTGCAACAGGGTCTGGGTCTCTGGGTCCTGCCACAATGACTTGGGCCCCATAGGAGAGGGACACAGCAACAGCTGGGCCCAGGGATAACAAAGGGCAACAGGTGCTAGAGCCCACAGGGAAGGGTGCAACAGAAATATACCCTGAGGATGGCAGTTCAAAGTTCTGACTCTAGCCCCAAGGGGCAGAGCATGGAGAAGCAGTAGTATGGCCCCAGTGATGGAGTGTCAACACCCTGACTCAGGACACAGGGGATGGGACACAAGGTAACAGCAGTACTCCCTGGTGATGGCAGATGAATTCCATGACTTAGAACCCCAAGGGTAGGGCATAAAGCTGCAGCAGCACATCCTGGTGGTGGCAAATTAAAGCCATGACTTCAGGCCCAGGGGGCAGTTGCAGAAAAGCAGTAGCTTGGCCCTGGTGATGGCAGGTAAAAGCCACCACTTAGGACCCAGAGAGCGGAGCACAGAGCATCAGAAGCTCCTCCTGTTGATGGTATGTCAAAGCTTTGACTTGGGACCCAGGGGTTGGGTGATAGAGAATTGGCAACTTTGGTCTGTAGATGGTGAAGTACTATGGCATCCCAATCACAAGGAGTGGGGCAGAGCAGTAATTGTGGCCCCTGAAGAGAGGTCTCAATACAAGAGCTCCAGCCTTAGGGAAGAAATGGAGCAGAAGGGACTTCGAGCAGCTCTGTCAGCTAGTTTCAACATCGGTGAAGACTGTGTGGGCCTCAGTTAGCAAAGGCTGCAAATGTCCACAGTGGTGACTAGGCTGGGTTTCGCTTGCTCTCCTTTAATCCATGGGGTGAAATTCCTCTGAAGGGATTCTTCTTGGCACCAAGCTGCTCTGAACTCAGCGATGGGGTTATGAAGGTAAAATGTTTCCTATGCTTTTCTACATGGCCATCCTTGGTTTTTAAGCACCACAGGGTTTCTGCTCTGTAGTACAGTGCTTTCACAGAGTATTTTCATTGGTTTGTACTTGTTTATTTATTGCTTTGTTGTTTTTTGTGGGGGAGACCATTGGAACCTCATAGTTCTTGCTGATGTCACATGACCCATTTTCTAATTGTATTGCTTTGTAATGTTGAGTTTTGAGAGTTTGTTATGTATTCTAGATATATTCTAATATTTTTTCTACTCCAATCCTTGTCTCCGTTTTTTCTGGTACTCCCATTACATCTACTTGGTGCACTTAATTGTGTCCCGTATTTTTGTGAGGCTCTGTTTATTTCTCTTCATTCTTTGTTCTTTTATTCTACAATTTTTATTAATCAATCTTCAAGTTAATAATTCTTTCATCTTCCACCTTCACTCTACTGTTGCTCCTCTTTAGTGATACTCTACAATGATGAGACATTGCCATCATATGTTTCTTTATTTCCTTAAGCATAGTTTCATATATATATAATATGTATATTTATAATATATTTATAATAGATGCTTTGAAGTCTTTTTTGAGGATATTTATTGTTTTATTTTTAGATGCCATATATACATACAGTATTTGTAACATACAGTATTTGTCTTTCTCTGATTTATATCACTAAGCATAATTCCCTCCAGGTCCATCGAAGGTTTTTTTTAAATTCTTTTTTTTTTTTTTGGTTAGGGGGAGGTAATTTGATTGATTGATTTTTTTTTAATGGAGGGAGTGGAGATTGAACCCAGGACATCGTGCATTCTAAGCACTCACTCTACAACTGAGCTATCCCCTCCCCCATCCAGGTTTTTGTAAATGGCAAAATTTCATTCTTTTTTATGGCTGAGTAGTATTCCTGTGTGTGTGTGTGTGTGTGTGTGTGTGTGTGTGTGTGTGTGTGTGTATACCACAATTTCTTTATCCATTTATCTGTTGATTTGGGTTGCTGCCATATTTTGGCTATTGTAAATAATGCTATCAACATTGGGGTGCATATATCTTTTCCAATTAGTGTTTTTATTTTCTTTGGATATATACCCAAGAGTGGAATTTCTGGATCATATGGTAGTTCTCTTGTAGGTTTTTGAGTGACCTCCATAGTGTTTCCATAGAGGCTGTACCAATTTACATTACCATCAACAGTGTACAAGGGTTCCCTTTTGTCCACATCCTCACCAACATTTGTTATTTGTGTTCTTTTTGATGGTAGCCATTCTGACAAGTGTGAGGTGGTATCTCATTGTGGTTTTGATATGCATGTCTCTGATGATTAGGGATTTGAGCATCTTTTTGTGTGCCTGTTGGTCATCTGTATGTCTTCTTTGGAAAAATGTCTATTTAGGTCTTCTGCCTGTTTTTTAACTGGGTTGTTTGTTTTCTAAAATTTTGAGTTGTATGAGCTGTTTATGTATTTTGGATATTAGTCCCTTATTGGTCATACCATTTGTAAACATTTTCTCCCACTCAGTGGGTTGTCTTTTAGTTTTATTGATGGTTTCCTTTGCTGTGCAAAAGCTTTTAAGTTTAATTAGGTCCCATTTGTTTATTTTGGTGCATAGATAGTCTTTGATGCCAGTTTTTATGGGTTTTTTTTTTTTTTGAGCCCAGGAGAACTCTTCATAGTTGTCTCTTCCCTTGGTTCTCCGTGTTGAAATTTTGGCTGGACAATGGTTTAGCTTGTTGCTCTCATGGAGCTATCACCCTCCTCTGAATTGCTTATTACCAAAATCTCCATTCCTTTCAACAGTGCCCTTAAATTTAAACTCCCCTCCCCACCCCAACTGTGTTTCAAATAAAGTTGATTCCTTTGAGGACAACTATGCAACAATGGAGTTCTCTGTTCTTATGGTCTGCCTCTCCTCCTGGAAAAAACCTTCATGCCCCTACTCCAGAACCAGAGATAGAGACAGTTGCCTGCTTTACTTAAAGTGACACCACTGCTTTACCCACGGGGTACTGGGTGGGAGTGATTTTCTCTGGTCTTCTCAGCTTGCCCTCTCTCCTACAGGCCTTACATTCTTCCTCTTCCACACTATAAGCTAAGTGTGATGAGTATAATCTGGACAAAGTATTTTTGGCCTGATGTGCTTAGGGTAGAGCTACCGTCTATGATGGGAGCTAGGTATATAGGAAGGAAGCATGATACCTCTCAGCCTGTCTTTCATGGAAAAGAGCTTCTGCAGTGCAGATGAGAGTAGGATGAGAAATGCTGGAGGCCTGCCCCTCTTGGGAAGCTACCACCTCTGAAAATTGCCTCAAGGACTTATAGTAAAATGGGATACATTTATTCAAGAAAATATTCTAAATCTCAGTTCAAAAATCAAAGTACATGGCATTTTATCCCCATTTGTTTTAATTTTCACCAGTTATAGTTTTATTACCAGTGTGAGGGTCCTTAGGGTACTTCTCACTGCCATTCTAGAAAGGCTTTTATATCATTGATTTCTGTTTTTGATCTTGTATCCTGAAACCCTTCTGAAATGACTCAGTATTGAAATTTTCAGGGGTGAATTTCATCACTGCCCTCTACAGGGGTGATAGCAGACATTTTTGTCTAGGAAAGGAGACTAGGGATAAAGCATTTGATCTTTCAGTATTAAGTATGAAGTTAGCTGTAGGTTTTTATAGGTGTTCTTTATCAAGTTGAAGTTCTGCTCCATTGCTGTTTTTTGAGTATTAATATTTTATTACTGGATGGTAGATTTTTTCAGATGCATTTACTGCTTCAATTGATATGATCATGTGACTTTTCATTATTAAATTGCTAATATGATGTGTTACATTATTGATTTTCCAATATTGAATGAACCTTGCATCCCTAGATAAACCCAATTGAGTCATGTTATATATATTGCTGAATTTTATTTGCTAATATTGTGGTAAATTTTTCTGCATCTCTATTCTTGAGGGATATTGGTCTGTAGTTTTATTTTTGTAATGTCCTTGGCTGGTTTTGTTATTGGAGTAATAGTGAATATATATAATGAACTTCTAGCCTCCATAGTACTTGATAAGGACTCCTGTCTTTTGAAATTTTCCTCTGTAGATAATGTGTAATTTCTCTCTGGACATTTTCAAGATTGTTTGTTTATCATGTGTTTTCTATAGTTTGACTATAGTGTATCTTGACCTGGATTTCTTTAGATTTATATGTTTTGGGGTTTGCTATGCTCCTTAAATACATAGGCTCATGTATGTTTTCAAATTAAAGAAAATTTCCACCATTATTTTTGTAAATATATTTTTTCTTTTTTATTGATGTATAGTTGATTTACAATGTTGTGTTAGTTTCTAGTGTACACCATAGTGATTCAGTTACACTATATCTATATTATTTTTCATTATAGGTTATTACAAGCTATTGAATATAGTTCCCTGTGCTATACAGTAGGACCTTATTGTTTATCTGTTCTGTACATGGTAGTTTGTATCAGCAAATCACAAACTTCCAATTTATCCCTCCCTTCCTCCTTTCCCCCTGGTAACCTTGAGTTTGTTTTCTATGTCTGTGAGTCTATTTCTGTTTTGTAAATAAATTCATTTGTGTTATTTTTTTTGATTCCACATATAAGTGATATCATATGATATTTGTCTTTCTCTGTTTGACTTACTTCACTTAGTATGATAATCTCCAAGTCCATCCACATTGCTGCAAATGGTATTGTTTCATTCTTTTCTATGGCTGAATAGTATTTCATTATATATATGTACATACATACATACACATAGCACATCTTCTTTATCCAGTCATCTATTCATGGATATTTAGGTTACTTCCATGTCTTGGCATAGTAAATATTACTGCTATGAACACTGGGGTGCATGCATCTTTCTGAATAAGAGTTTTCTCTGGATATATGCCCAGGAATGGGATTGCTGGATCATATGGTAACTCTACTTTTAGTTTTTTAAGGAATCCCCATACTGTTTTCCATAGTGGCTACACCAAGCTACATTCCCACCAACAGTGCAAAAGGGTTCCCTTTTCTCCACACCCTCTCCAGCATTTATTGTTTGTTGACTTTTTAATGATGGCCATTCTGATTGGTGTGAAGTGATGCTTCACAGTAGTTTTGATTTGCATTTCTCTGATAATTAGTGATATTGAGCATCTTTTCACATGCCTATTGGCCATCTGTATGTCTTCTTTAGAGAAATGTCTGTTTAGGTCTTCTGCCCATTTTTTTATTTGGTTGTTTTTTGTTATTGTTGCTATTGACCTGTATGAGCTGTTTGTATATTCTGGAAGTTAAGCCCTTATCAGTCACATCATTTGCAAATATTTTCTCCCAGTCCATGGGTTGTCTTTTCACTTTGTTTATGGTTTCTTTCACTATGCAAAAGCTTTTAAGCTTGATTAGGTCCCATTTGTTTATTTTTTGCTTTTATTTCTATTGCCTTGGTAGACTGACCTAGGAAACCTTTGCTGTGATTTATGTTAGAGAATGTTTTGCCTATGTTCTGTTCTAGGAGATATAAGGTGTTCCATCTTGTGTTTAAGTCTTTAAGCTATTTTAGGTTTATTTATGCATATGATGTGAGGGAGTGTTCTAACTTCATTGATTTACAAATTTATTGTCCAGCTTTCCTAACACTACTTACTGAAAAGACTGTATTTTCTCCATTGTGTATTCTTGCCTCCTCTGTAGAAGATTAATTGACTGTAGGTGTGTGGGTTTATTTCTGAGCTCTCTATTCTGTTGTTCCATTGATCCATATGTCTGTTTCTGTGCCAGTACAATGCTGTTTTGATTACTGTAGCCCTATAGTATTGTCTGAAGTCTGGGAGAATTATTCCTTCAGCTTCATTCTTTTTCTTCAGTATTGCTTTGGCAATTCTGGGTCCTTTGTGATTCCATATAAATTTTAGGATTATTTGTTCTAGCTCCATGAAAAATGTCTTGGATAATTTGATAGGGATCTCATTAAATCTGTAGGTTTCTTTGGGTAGTATGGCCATTTTGATAATATTAATTCTTCCAATCCAAGAGCATGGGTTTCTTTTGATTTCTTTAAATCATCTTTAATTTCCTTTATCAATGTTTTATAGTTCTCTGTATATAAGTCTTTCTCCTCCTTGTTCAGGTTTATTCCTAAGTATTTTATTTATTTTTTTGATGTGATTTTAGAAGGGTTTTTTTTTTAACTTTCCTTTTCTGATATTTCATTGTTAGTGTAAAGAAGCACAACAGATTTCTGCATGTTAATTTTGTAACCTCCTATCTTGCTGAATGTGTTTATCAGAACTAGTAGTTTTTGTATGGAGTTTTTAGGGTTTTCTGTACATAGTATCACGTCATCTGCATATAGTGACAATTTTACCTCTTCCCTTCCAATTTGGATCCCTTTAATTTCTTTTTCTTGTCTGATTGCTGTGGCTAAAACTTCTAATACTATGTTGAATAGAAGTGGTGAGAGTGGGCATCCTTGGTCCAAATTTTAGCAGGAAGGCTTTCAAGTTGTCACCATGGAGTATTATGTTGACTGTGGGTTTGTCATAAATATTTTTTATTATGTTGAGAGATAGTCCCTCTGTAGCACTTTAATAAAAGTTTTTATCATTAATGGATGTTGAATTTTATCAGATGCTTTTTCTGCATCTATTGAGATGCTCATGTGGTTTCTATCCTTTCTTTTGTTGATGTGGTTTGTCACATTGATTAATTTGCATATGTTGGACCATCCTGGTGACCATGGCATGAATCTGACTTGATTTTAGTATATGATTTTTTTTTATTCTGTTGGATTCTGTTTGCTAATTTTTTTTTTAGAATTTTTGCATCTCTAATCATCAAAGATATTGGCCTGTAATTTTCAATTTTGGTAGTGTCTTTGTCTGGTTTTGGTATCAGGGTGATGGTGGATTCATAAAATGAGTTTGGGAGTGTTCCTTCCTCCTCAATCTTTTGGAAAAGTTTGAGAAGGATCAGTATAGACTCTTCTTTGTATGTTTTGTAGAATTTCCCAGTTAAGCCATTCAGTCCTGGATTTAAATACATTTTTAGCCCCACATTCTCTTCTCTCCCTCTGAGGCTCTGATTATGTGAATGTTAGATCTTTCCTTTTGGTCAAACAGATCCGTGAGGCTCTGAACCTTTTTCAATTTATTTTCTCCCTGGTGTTATGTTCAGGTATTTTTTAAATTAATATACTTTATTATTTAGATCATTTTTAGGTTTATAGAAATATTGATCAGAAAGTACAGAATTCCCATACACCTTCTCTCTTCCTGTATAGTTTCCTCTATTATTAACATCATGCATTAGCTTGGTTCCTTATTACAATTGATGAATTATTGTTAATATGTTATTATTAGTTATTATTAACTAAAGTCTACAGTGTGCTTTGGGATTCAAGCTTTGCGTTGTGTAGTTCTACAGGTTTTGGTAAATGTAAGATGCCGTGTATCCACTATTGCAACACCATACAGAATGGATTCATTGCCCTAAAAATCCCCTGTGTTCCACCTACTTATCCCTCCCTCTCTCCCATCAAACCCCTAAAAACTACCAATATTTTTATGGTTTCTATAGTTTTGCCTTTTCCAGAGTGTCATACAATTATATAGCATACAATTATATACAATTATATATATGGAGTTATATAGCATGTGGTTTTAAAAGACTGGCTTCTCACACTTAACAGTGTGTATTTAAGATTCCTTTGTATCCTCTCATGGCTCGATGCCTAATTTCTTTATTTTCAATAACTTACTGAAGTGACATTAACATAGCACATAGTTACCCATTTTTAAATGAGCAATTCAGTACCACTTAGTACATTTAGAATTCTGGGCAAGTCCCAACTTTATCTAGTTAGAAAACATTTCCATCTTTCCAAAGCAAAGAACCTCACTCATTAAACAGTTTCTCCTCATTTCCTCTTTCCCCTAGCCTCTGGTATTTATCATTCTATGTTCTGTCTCTATAAATTTATGATTCATCCATATTATAGTATGTATTGGTATTTCATCCGTTTTTATTCATGAATAATATTCCATTAGATGTATACCACAACTTGTTTGTTTATTTATCCATTGATGGATATTTGTGCTGCTTTTAACTTTTGGCTAATGTGAATAGTGCTGCCATGAACATGTATGTGTTTGTATTTATTTGAGTACCTTTTCTCATTTACTTTGGGTATATACATAGAAGTGGAATTACAGGTTTATATGATAATTCTATATTTAACTTTTTGAGGAACTGCTAAACTTTTTTCCAGTGTGGCTGAACCATTTTACGTTCTCACCAGCAATGTACAAGAGTTCAAATTTCCTTATCATCATTGGGACATAATTGATATATAACATTATATTAGTTTCAGGTGTACAACATAATGACTTGATATTTGTATATATTGTGAAATGATCACCATGGTGAATCTACTTAACATACATCACCACACATAGTTACAAAAATTTTTCCTTGTGATGAGAACTTTTAATTTCTATTATTTTCACAACTTTCAAATATACAATACAGTATTATTAACTATAGTCACTATACTCTACATTACACCCCTGTGACTTATTTATTATATAACTGGAAGTTTTTACCTTTTGCCTATCTTCACTCATTTTGCTTATCCTCCACCCCCTGCCTCTGGCAGTCATCAGTCTGTTTTCTGTATTTATTAGCTTGTATTTTTGGTTTTTTTTTTAAGATTACACATATATGTGAAATCATATAATATTTGTCTTTCTCTGACTTATTTCACTTAGCATAATGCTCTCAAAGTCTACCCATTTGTTACAAATGGCAAGATTTCCTTTTTTATGACTGAACTATATATATCTATATATATCATATGTATATCATATTATATATATTATATATATATATATATCATATATATCAGATTTTCTTTATTCATTAATCCATTGATGGACACTTAGGTTGTTTCCGTGTCTTGGCTATGTAAATAATGCTGGAATGAATATAGGGAGTGTATATATCTTTTTGATTTAGTGTTCTCATTTCCTTTGGATAAATAATCAGAAATAGAATTGGTAGACCATATGTTCTATTTTTAAGCTTTTGAGGAACCTCCATTCTGTTTTCCATAGTGGCTGCATGAATTTACATTCCCACCAACAATGCACAAGGTTCACTTTTCTCTACATCCTTGCTGACACTTTTTATTTGTCATTTTGGTAATAGTCATTCTAACAGGAGTGAGATGATATTGGATTGTTTTTAATTTTTTGATTGAGATATAAATGAAATAACATTTATATTAGTTTCAGGTGTACAATGTAATAATTAAATATTTGTATATATTGTGAAATGATCACCACAGTCCAGTTAACAGTCATCACCATTGTCGTTTTGGTTTGCATTTCCCTAGTGATTAGTGATGTTGAGCACTTTTTCATGTACCTGCTGGCCATCTGTAGGTCTTCTTTGGAAAAACGTCTATTCAAACCCTCTGCCTATTTTTAATCAGGTAGTTTTTGTTTTTGTTGTTGTTGTATTCAGTTGTATGATTAATGTATTGGATATTAACCCCTTATGAGATATAAGATTTTCAAATATTTTCTCCTGTTCCCTAGGTTGCCTTTTCCTTTTTTTTTTTTAAATATATCACAACTTATTTATTCAGTCATCTGCTGATGGACATTTAGGTTGTTTTCATGTCTTTTTTTTAACATTTTTATTGATTTATAATCATTTTAAAATGTTGTGTCAAATTCCAGTGTAGAACACAATTTTTCAGTTATACAGGAACATATATATATTCATTGTCACAATTTTTTTTCTCTGTGAGCTACCATAAGATCTTGTATATATTTCCCTGTGCTATACAGTATAATCTTGTTTATCTATTCTACAATTTTGAAATCTCAGTCTATCCCTTCCCACCTCCCACCCCCTTGGCAACCACAAGTTTGTATTCTATGTCTATGACTCTGTTTCTGTTTTGAATTTATGCTTTATTTGTTTTTAGATTCCACATATGAGTGATCTCATATGGTATTTTTCTTTCTCTTTCTGGCTTACTTCACTTAGAATGACATTCTCCAGGAGCATCCCCTGGAGATTTGAGCATTTGAGCATCAACATGCTGCAAATGGCATTATGTTGTTGGTTTTTATGGCTGAGTAGTATTCCATTGTATACATATACCACCTCTTCTTTATCCAGTCATCTGTTGATGGACATTTAGGCAGTCTCCATGTCTTGGCTATTGTAAATAGTGCTGCTATGAACATTGGGGTGCAGGTGTCATCTTGAAGTAGGGTTCCTTCTGGAACCCTAGTTTTCTGTATATAATTCTTTCACCTTCCTTGTTAGATTTATTCATAGATATTTTATTACATTGGGTGCTATTTTAAAGGGGATTGTTTCTTTACTTTCTTTTTCTGTTGATTCATTATCAACTGATTTTTGAACTTTAATCTTGTAACCTGCTACCTTGCTGAATTCTTCAATCAGCTCTAGTAGTTTTTGTGTGGCCCTTTTAGGGTCTTCTATATATAGTAACATGTTGTCGGCATATAGTGACACTTCTACCTCTTCTTTTCCAATTTGGATCCCTTTTATTTCTCTTTCTTGCCTGATTGCTGTGGCTAGGACTTCCAAGACTGTGTTGAATAGGAGTGGTGATAGTGGGCAGCCTTGTCTTGTCCCACATTTTAGTGGGAAGCTTTTGAGTTTTTCACCATTGAGTACTATGCTGGCTGTAGGTTTGTCATATATAGCTTTTATTATGTTGAGATACATTCTCTCTATACCCACTTTGGTGAGAGTTTTTATCAAAAATGGGTGTTCAATTTTATCAAATGCTTTTTCTGCATCTCTCAATAGATGATCACGTGGTTTGTGTCCTTTCTCTTGTTGGCTAATGTATGACATTGATTGATTTGTGTATGCTCAACCACCCTTGTGTCCCTGGAATGAACCACACTTGGTCATGATGTATAATCTTTTTTATGATTGTTGGATTCTATTTGCTAACATTTTGGTGAGGATTTTGGCCTCTATGTTCATCAGTGATATTGGCCTATAATTCTCTATTTTGGTAGTGTCTTTGCCTGGTTTTGGTATCAGGGTGATGGTGGCTTCATAGAATGAGTTTGGGAGTATTCCCTCCTTTTCAGTCTTCTGGAAGAGTTTGAGAATAGGACTGGTATGAGTTCTTCTTTGTATGTTTGGTAGAATTCCCCAGTGAAGCCGTCCAGTCTTGGACTTTTATTTGTAGGGAGGTTTTTTATTGCTATTTTGATTTCATTTCTAGTGATCAGTTTGTTCAAATGGTCACTTTCTTCTTGATTCAGTCTTGGTGGGCTGTATGTTTCCAGAAACTTGTTCATCTCCTCTAGGTTATCCAGTTTGATTCCATATAGTTTTTCATAATATTCTCGTATGATATTCTATATTTCTATTTTATTTGTTGTAATTTCTCCATTTTCCTTTCTTATTTTGCTAATTTGTGCTCTCTTTTTCTTCTTTGTGAGTTTGGCCAGAGGTTTGTTGATTTTATTTACTTTTTCAAAAAATCAGCTTTTAGTTTGATTGATTTTTTTCTATGTTTTTTTAAATCTCTATTTTATTTATTTCCTCCCCAATCTTTATAATTTCCTTCCTTCTGCTGCTTTTTGGGGTTTTTGTTCTTCTTTTTCTAGTTCTTTCAGCTGATGGATTAAATTGTTTATTTGAGATTGTTCTTCTTTTTTGAGGAAGGCCTGTATCACTATAAACTTCCTTCTTAGCACTGCCTTTGCTGTGTCCCATAAGTTTTGTGTGGTTCTGCTTTCATTTTCATTTGTCTCAAGGTAGTTTTTAATTTCAGTTTTGATTTCCTCATTGACCCATTGGGTTTTTAATAGCATATTGTTTAATCTCCATGCTTTCCTTTTTTTCTCCTTTGTTTCTCTGTTGTTGATTTCTAGTTTCATGGCATTGTGGTCAGTAAAGATGCTTGAGATAATTTCTATCTTCGTAATATTGCTGAGGTTTCTTTTGTGCCCAAGTACATGATCAATCCTAGAAAATGTTCCATGTACACTTGAAAAGAATGTATATCCTATTTTGGGGGTGTAATGCTCTGAATATATCCACCAAATCTAATTTTTCTATTGTATTATTTAATTTCTCTGTTGCCTTATTTATTTTCTGTCTGGAAGATCTGTCTAGTGATGTTAATGTGGTGTTAAAATCTCCAACTGTGATTGTATTCCCATCAATATCCCCCTTTATCTCTGTTCGTAACTGTTCTATGTATTTAGGTGCTCCTATATTGGGTGCATATATTAACGAGTGTAATATCCTCATCTTGTATTACTCCTTTAATCATTATAAAATGTCCTTCTTTATCTTTCTTTATGGCCTTTGTTTTAAAGTCTATTTTGTTTGAAATCAGTACTGCTACACCTGCTCTTTTTGGCTTTTCCATTTGCATGGAATACCCTTTTCCATCCTTTCACTCTCAATCTATATGTGTCCTTCTCCCTAAAGTGGGTCTCTTGTATGCAGCATATTGAAGGTTCTTGCTTTATTATCCAGTCTGCCACTCTATGTCTTTTGACTGGAGCATTTAGTCCATTAACATTTACAGTAATTAATGATAGATGCGTGTTTATTGCCATTTTGAACTTATCTTTGCAGTTGATTTGGTATTTCCTCTTTGTTCCTTTCTTCTTCTTTTTGTGGCTTGGTAATTTTCCTTTGTATTATCATGGTTTTTATTTAGTTTTCATGACTCCCTTGTAAGTTTTTGGCTTCTGGTTGCCTTTTTTTGTAAGTCTATTAGCCCATTACTATAACTGTTTTTATTAAATTGTTAGTAACATGATCTCAAACCCATCCAACTGAGAACAAAAAATTTTAAAAATAAAGAAAAAATATTCTATATTTTCCTGCTTTCCTCTCCCACTCTCAATGATTTAGATGTCTTCTTTTACGATTTTGTGTTTATTTTATTTGTAATTTATGAGTTATCACCTTTTCATTTGTGAGTTTCTCATTTCTGTAGCATCCTGCTGCTTTTCTATTTAGAGTAGACCTGTCAATATTTCTTTTAGCATGGGTTTAGTGTTGCTAAACTATTTTAGTTTTTGCTTCTGTGTGAAAATCGATATGTCTCTTTCTATCCTAAAGGATAGCCTTGCTGTATAAAGTATCCTAGGCTGCATCTTTTTTTCATTCAGGGTTTTGAATGTATCTTGCCACTCCTTTCTGGCCTGTAGTGTTTGTGTAGAGAAATCAGCTGAGAGCCTTATGGGGGTTCCCTTGTAATTCCCTCTTTGTTTTTCTCTTGCTGCCTTTAGGATCATTTCTTTATCCTTGACTCTGGCCATCTTGGTTATGATATGTCTTGGTGTGGGTCTATTTGGTTTCTTCCTGTTTGGGACCCTCTGAGCTTCCTCTACTTGGATGTCTGATTCCTTCTTTAAGTTTGGGAAGTTTTCAGTCATGATTTCTTCAAAAACCTTTTCAGTCCCCTTTGATCTTTCTTCCCCTTCTGGGACCCCTATTATGTGAAGATTGGCATGCTATATGTTATCTCATAGGTACCTTATGCTATTTTCATTTGTTTTTATTTGTTTATCTTTTAGCTGTTCTGATTGGGTGCTTTCTATTGTCCTGTCTTCTAGGTCGCTTACTCATTCCTCTACATTGTTTAGTCTGCTTTGCACAGCCTTTAGATCATTTCTCATCTCAGCCAATGAGTTTACCCATTCTACTTGGCTCTTCTTTATAGCTTCAATTTCAGTTTTGACATATTTTATATCTCTAAACACTATCTCTTTTAGTTCCTTCAGCACTTTGATCACTCCTTTTTTGAAATCTTGATCTAGTAGGCTATCGATATCTATTTCATTGATCATTCTTTCAGGGGATTTCTCTTGTTCATTTAATTGGGAATGGTTTCTCTGTTTCTTCATCTTGCTCATACCTCTCTGGCACTGTGGTTTATGGAGTATCAGTTATCTACTGTGGTCCTTAAGGAATTTATCTATCTAATGCCTATGTAGGAATAAAACTTAAAAAAAAAGAGAGAGAGAGAGAAAGAATTTTAAAAGAAGGGAGAAAAAAGTTTTGAAAACAGTGTATAATGAATAATAGAAGAGCAAGTTGAAGCAGAATAGCAATCGTGTAGAGACGTCTTTAAAAACCTTTAAAAAAGGAGAAAAGAGGAAAAAATGTATTTGAAACCTGTGTATAATCAATAACAGGACACAAAAACCAAGAGAAATAAAAATGAAATGATGTGGATTTTTAAAAATAATTATAATAAAATATTTATAAAAAATTTAAAAGGGATAAAAACTGGGGGTATATATAATTGCTTAAGAAATAAAAATTAAAAGGGTAAATAGAAAATAGAACACGTAAAATCAGATTTAAAAAGAAAGGGGGGTTGTGTTCTCCTGTAGACTGTATGCTGTTAATGCAAAGTCTTTCTGTCTTCGTCCTGTTTTGGAAGCTCAGCTTGCTGTTTCCAGAGGCCCTCCGTTGGAGCCCTCATCTGTGCTGCTTCCAGTGCCTGTCGGCAAGCAGATCGTGCCTCCTCCTTACACTGGGTCAGGTACAGCTCTCCTTTGCTATGGGCGGGCAGGCCACTGCCCCTCCTGATGCCTCCTTAAGGAATTTATCTATCTAATGCCTATGTAGGAATAAAACTGTTGCAGACTGGCCAGGTAGGAGGGTGGGTCATGCCCCCTCCCAGCATGGCAGTCAGGGGCTGCATTCCTGCCGGAAAGGCGGGGGGCTGCCCGCCCTCTCCCAGCGCCAGTTGCTCTGCAGCTCTGTGCTGCTGCGCGCTCCGCAGGCATGCTCTGGGAAGACCGAGGAACAGCCCTGGCCCTGCTCTGGGCCAAAACCCAGCTCCTTGTTTGTCTTGGTGGAGCAAGTTCTCTGAGGGACCAGGACGGAAGAATCCTATCTGCCTCAGGCTGTAGACAAGTCTGGCCTTTGAGGCTGCTAAGCCCTTAAGTGTGGATTCAGGTTTTGCCCCTGCCCCTGCCTGGGTGCCCAGCACAGGAGGATATGGTGGCTGTGCCTATGCCCCACCTCTCTTCACCCAAAAACTTTCCACGGGTTTTCAGAGATGGGGGTATTCACCCTTCCACCCAGGGCACATCAGCTGTGTTGTTTTATGGAGGCCCAGGTTTTTCTGCCCTGTGTACCCTCAACCACGGTGTGCAGCCCCCTGCAGTCCCCCAGGGCTGCCTCAGTGCAGCCGCCCCAGTCCTCTGCCCAGCCTGGGCAGCCTGGCCCTGCCCCCAGCTGCCGGCCCACATCTTGGGCTGGGTGTCGCAGGGACACTCTGTGCCTGTTTAACTTAGTTCTCTCAGTCAAGGGCTGCTCTGTATAGATCTGAGCCTCAAAGACTCCCCCTCTGTCCCGTGGGCCTCTCGGTTGGAGAGGGAAGAGACCCAGCGAACAAGTGCTAGTCCTCCTTTGCAGCTCCCTCCCTGCAGGACCGGTCCCGCACTGTTTTGCCTTTTCTTCTTTCTTTTTTCCTTTTCTCCTACCAGATTTTTGGCGTCTGTATCTTTTGAAGAAGACGATGTTGTTGGAGTTCCGCAGGTGCTCTGGTTGGCTTAGTGGGTCTGTGGATCTGAGTCTTGGTGTATTTGTGGGAGAGGGTGAGCTACAAGCGTCCTTCTACTCCGCCATCTTGGCCTCCTCCTCGCCTTTTCCTTTTGTTGATGGTTTCCTTTGCTGTGCAGGAGATTTTTAGTTTGATGTAATTCCAACTGTTTATATTTGCTTTTGCTGCCTTTGCATTTGGTGTCAAATCCAAAAACTCACCACCAAGACCAATGTCAAGAAGGTTACTGCCTATGTTTTCCTTTAGGAATTTTATGGTTTCAGGCATTACAATCAAGTATTTTATCCATTTTGAGTTAATTCTTGCATATGGTGTAAGATAGTGATCCAGGTTCATTCTTTTGCATCTGGTTGTCCAGTTTTCCCAATACCATTTACTGAAGAGGATATTTTTTCTGCATTGTATATTCTTGGCTCCTTTGCCATAAATTAGTTGATTATATATGTATGGGTTTATTTCTGGGCTCTCTTTTGTTTCAGTTGTGTTTGTAATTCCTCATTGACGCTTTTTATAAAGGCTGATTCAAAATCTTTGTTAAATAATTTTAACATCTGTGCCATCTCAATGTTGACACATTTTTTTCTTTTTCCATTCAGTTTGAGATCCTCCTTTTTCTTGATATGACAAGTGATTTTTTATTGAAACTTAGACATTTTGTATTATGTTATTAGACTTGGGTTGTTATTTAAATCTTGTGCTTCATCTGGTTTTCTCTGACACTGCTTTGGTAGGGTAAGGAGTGCCACCACCTTGTTACTTCTAGGTGTAAGTAGAACTCCAGCTTCCCCACTTGGCCTCATTGCCACCCAAGAATGGGAGCTTATTTTTACTGCTGGGGAGGAATGGGAGTTCCCCCTCCCCTCTCATTCTCCGGTGATACTATAATAGAAATGCCTTGGTACCATTAAGTGATGGTAAAATTCCTTACTCTCTACTTCTCCTCTGATATCACCTCAGCAGTGAAAAAATGTGCTGCATGAGGCTGGAGTCCAGACTCCACATGGTCTCCACTGATATCATGGGGATTAATGGTTTCACTGATGACTAGTAGGGATGAGAGTTCCACTTCTCTGCTTGGCCTTCTTGAATACCACCTAAGCATGAGTGTTGTGGTGCTCTGTTACAACCTCTTGAGACTTGTATGTTCCCCATATGGCTTTTTCTGGTGTGGGTAGGATGGGGAGCCACAGTTCTTTTCTGTGATTTTGACTGGAGTAGAGAAGTTATTATATAATTTTTCTGTCTTGTTAAGATGCTCCTTTCCTGATCTGTTGCTTGGGAGACCAGGCTTTATTGGGCCTTTTAAAGCTCCAGTTGGCAGTTTGGGATTTCTAGCTTCTTGGGTTCCAAGTCTGTTATTTATGAGGCAAAAAGAAAACCCACAGAACTCATCAACAACTGTTCCTTTTGGCTCCAAGCACTCTAGCTGTCTGCACTCTACTTTTCAGATTCTTATATTTATTTCATGTATAATGTCTAGGGTTTTTATTTGTACTTAGAGGAATAGGGAAAAGTATGTCTATTCCATCTTACTAGAAGTTGCTTTTGGGGGAAGGAATCTTCTCTCTACCCTGAGTTCTTAAGTTTTTGTTGTTTGTTTTATATGTTTGTGTGTGTGTGTGTGTGTGTGTGTGTGTGTGTGTGTGTGTGTGTGTTTGTAAACCAACTTGGAGCAAGCCATTTAACATACCTAGATTTAGTCTCTTTGAGTAAGCACTTAAAGCAGTAGTCAACTTCTCTGCTAATAGGAGAGAAAGAGAACATTATTAAATAAATTGATGAGTATAAGCATCATGGTATTGCTTCCCCTCAACTCCATTTCCAAATTTCTCAAGGACAGATAATAAGGAACAAAATTTACTTATTTGAATTATACTCTGTTCCTTTAGTTGCCTTATTTTTGTTATTAGTAAAATTAAATTTCTAAATGGTAATTTGGTAGTGTAAGAAAGTCTCAGATAATATTCCAGGCAGATAATCAACTCCTTTATAATTGAGACTTAGCTATTCTTATAAGCAGTTCTTCATTCTAAAATAAAGGAATAATATTAAAAATGGTTGTAATTAATTAGTTGCAGATTCATAATTTGGGGGAAAATACTTTCCCTTTAGTCTTCATATAATGCCAAATAACTCATATTTTAGAAAAGATTTTCTCCCTTTCCAACCCCTTTTTTATATTAATTAGTTTGACAATATCAGCTATTGAAATGTAGTTTTAAAGACATTATATTTTTGTTGTTCTTCTTGAGAAAAAGTCATAGTATACATGATCCAAATGTAGAAAAAGGAGCAAATTTTTATTTGGGTTTGGATATTTTCTTGACAAATGACTTAAAATTTTATTACAAAATAAAATAAAACTCTCTTCAGAAATGGTTATATTACACTCAAATTTGTTGTGAGCTCATCTCCAGGTTCTTAGAAAGCAGCCAGCTAAAAGCTAAAAAACAAATTGTCCATGAAAAATTAATCAACAGTCAACCTATGAAAGAAATGGAAAATTTTATTAGAGCCAACCTGAGGATTATAACCTAGGAGACAGTCTCTCAGAGAGCTCTGAGAACTGTTCTGCCCATTAGAGATCAAAGCACAGTTATATGCATTTTTGAGACAGAGGGTTATACATCAAATGACATACTAACAGTTTACACAATCCTGATCTGCATGTACAAAGTAGTGGGTCATCCTGACCCCTTGCAGGATTAAGAAGGAATGATACCTCCTAAGGAGTTATCTTGCTGATGCCAGGATATTGCTTTTTATGGTTGAGCAGATATTTCTGCCATTGGGGAGATCTGGTCGATTCATAATGCAGATACATAATACACAGTAGAGGGGAAGGAGGAGGCGAAAGGGCAGAGAAAATTTTATGTTTAAATATTCCTTGAATTGCCTTAAAATATGAATTTTTATTTCATCACTCCCCCCTTTTGATTGTAAATCTTTTGATAGAAAGCACTAGGTGATCAAATATTTGGTCTCTTAATGACGGGTTGGTTGTTTACCTGCCTTGGTTCCATCATGCCCCTCAATGCTGGAACCTAGCAGCCTAATTCTCTTTCTCTCTTTTTTTTGGGGGGGTTGGGGGAGAGTTATACTAATAGGATATTTGGCAAGGACTGAAGGTCAATTCCAGATTGTCCAATAAAACTTATGCCAGTTTTACCTCGTATGTGCATTGTGCATGTCCATTATTTTATAGAGAGCTATAGATGTGATCAATAGTTTCAAGTTGTTTAGACATTACTAATAGGAGTAGGTGATACACAGCATGAAAGGCAAGAAATTATCATCTTACAAGTTAGACAAACTGTAATTAAAATTACCAGTATAAGTAAACAATGTCATTAGTAAAGATTTAAGCCAAGAACCTCCTAAACCAAACCATTATCCTATTATTTCTTCTAAACTGGGAAGAGGATTATTCAGAGCAGAAATTTTATTCTTCATATGTGTGATAAGAATGAGTTACATTAGAAGACTCATCAGGTATAAAGAGACATCATTTATTATGCTCAAGTTCCCCATTGGGAATCAGTTAGAATATCAAGGGCTATGCAATTCTATAGGACTGCTCTTCTCATCATGGAGATTTCTGCATTGAGCAAGCTAATGACTTAATTACTATCATTCAAAGCTTGCTGAGTAAATTTTATTAAAGCCTCTATGTAAATACTGATATCTTCTATTCCAAGTGAAAGAACAAATATCATGACCAAATAAGTGATCATATCATTGGAAAATGGATTAAACCCAGTGTGCCCACATTAAAGGCAGATTGTCAGGGGCTGTTTCCAAGCTTACCTGTAAGTGACCTTGAGCTCAAGGGTAACCAACTGTGCATCTCCCTAACCAACCTGGGGGAAGCCAAGGCCATAAATTTGTTCTACAAATCCACTAGGTCCCGTTAGAAGCTGCCCAGTATATCCCTGATTGTCTTAACCAATCAGTTCCAAACCAACTACTGGTCCTCAAAGTTATAGTATATTGACAATTTTCAGGTGGTATCCACCGGAACTTATGAGTATTGCTAGGCTGATTATCTTTGGTATGATCAGTTTGTTCCCAGCAAATAGGGGCTTTCATATTCAGGTGGCCATATCTTGTCTTCAGCCAAATAACTTCATCCATAACTGGGAAGTAATGCCCCCAAAGAGACAGGTGGTTAAGTTTTTAGGTATAGCTTTAGCTGCTCCAATTGGAATTGAGTAACATCCAATGGAAAGGGGTATTTATGGACAAATTAAGAACAGGTGTCACTAATTGGCCAGGTAAGAGGATCCCACTTAGCGATATCATTAGTGGATTCCACGGCACTAGTATTTCTTTCTTCTAAGATAAAATCCCTAAGGGCTAGCCAGTCTGATCCCTAAAGAGGTGAAATCCAAGAGGGTAATCCAGAAGTGCTGGATACAGGTACTTGGTCACAGATCCAGCAACTGGATTGATTTTTGAAACTTGCAAAGGATTGAGCCCAAGAAATAAATACATTTGCTTCATAAGCAAAAGTGAGTAATTATCAAAGTACTTGGTATACAAGCCCAGTCCAGCATCTTGGGTCAGCTGTCTACTTCAGATGTCATCTTCTTCTTATCCTTATCTGGTAGTGCTGGTTTTAGTTGAAGCCAGATGTCAGAAACAGGAGTTGCAGTCCATTCAGGAGAGGAGGCCTTTTTCAAGTGAGAAATGTGAATCCAAGAGCTTACTCCTCTAAGTTTTGCAGCACAGGGATTTGTTAGTAATACCTGATATGGCACCTTCCAATGTGGCTCTAAAGAGTCTTTTATCTGATGTCTTTTCTAATAAACAAAATCTCTAGGCTGTAATGCATGGTCCTTAGAGTCTTCATCTCCGGGGAGCTCACTGTGAAAGGTAACTAATGTTACTAGCTTTTTATTTTCTTTAGGCGCCTTAAGTCCTTGGCAATAATATAATATGTCACTCTTAAGTAATGCTGGTTCATACATGCCTTCATCTAAGCACATATGTCATCCAGTGATTATTTCAAAAGGAGACAGTTGAAAGGAGATCTACCAAAAGGGGTAGATCTAAGGTTGAGAAGCACAAATGGGAAAGCTTTTGGCCATGAAAGATTAAAAGCCTCTGAGAAATTTTGCCGATTGAGTTTTGATAGTGTTGTTTTTGTCTTTCTACCAATCCTGGGGATGATAAGTGCACCATTGGCCAAATATCACAAATTGATTTAATTATTTGTCCAGACATAGTGTCCCTTGGTCACTGTGCAGCTCAGAAGGGATCCACCAAACAGGAATTATTCTTTCCAGTTTTAATTTACCTATTGTTAAAGCTGTTGCTCTTCTGTAGGGAAAAGCTTCAACCCAGTGTGAAAACATACAGATCATTACCAAAATATATTTATATCCTTGAGGTGGTGGCATTTGGTTGAAGCCCAATTGCCATACCTCAAAGGGTCCCTTCTGAAGGGAAAAATGACCTTGTGACCAATGGAGTAATTTTCTGGGATTGTAGTTAGGGCAAATGATGCATCAAGCATATGCCTTGTGGGCTACCACAGAGGAGGGCTTCCAAATATACTGTCTTCCCAACAAAATTATTTTTTTTTTCAGGAGCCTAATGGGTCAGGGAATGCACATGCTAGAGTAAGGGTAACTGAGCCTCTGTGGGCACTATAGTCCCCTTATTTGGTTCAAACTATATTTTGAGGTGGAATCAGAAAACCCTGCTTTCTTCTTCCATATTTATTTTTCATCTTCTGGGGCTAATTATTAAACCTGTAGGAGGAATTTCTTAACAGTTACATTGGGGTCAGGCTTAAGTAGTGGACATTCTCAGAGCTGGACAGAAACAGAATTTAAAGCAGCTTGTTTAGCTGTTGAGTCTGTGAATTGATTCCCTTTAGCCTCTATTGAATCTTATTTGGAATGTCCAGGTATTTTGATAATGGTCAATTGTTTGGGTAATTAGAGTCTAATAATTCTCAGACTAGTTTCCCATTTTTTAAGTGGGTTGACCTGAGGAAGTAAGAAATCCTCTTTGCTTGCAGGGCATTCCAAAATCATGAGCCATTCCAAAAGCATAGCAGCTATCGGTGTAAATATTTACTCTTTGATCTTTGGCTAGCTGACAAGCCCTAATTACAGCAATTAGTTCAGCTTGTGCCGACTTTGCTCCTGGTAAGTAAGAACTTTCAATTATGTCCACGGTGGATGTTATTGAATATCCAACTCAGTAATGTCCCTGTTCATCTTTTAAGTAAAATCCATCTGTAAACAAAATTAAATCATCATTATCAATAGAATTTCTTGTAGATCACTCCTAGGAGTAAGAAAATAATCAGTAAAATGTAGTAGTGGCTATTTTCTTTCTGTGGTGCTGGAAGCAAAGTTGTGGCATTAAGATTACCACATTGAGCCAAAGTAATATAAGGTGAAGAAATCAACAATACCTTGTAAGAGGTGAGTCTACCCACAGAACAGTGCTGAGTATGATGAGAATTTAAAAGATTCCATTGAATGTGGAACATAAATAGTCAAAAGAGATCCCATTATAAGCTCTTCAGTAGCTTTGTTGCTGAAACAACCCCATACAAGTTGGGAATCCTTTTACCACTGAATCTAGCTGCTGGCTATAATATTCTATGAGTTGATGCTGTTCATCATGCTTCTGAGTTAACACACCCATAGGGCATTTCCTTTATCTTCATGCACAAAGAGAGAAAATGGTAAATTATAATTAGGATAGCCTAATGTTGAGCCCAAGTCAGTGAAGATTTTAAGCCATCTATAGCCTTTTCTCTATCTATTGTTCATTCAGTTGGGCCTGATCAGCCATAGGTAAGTAACATCTAGAGGGGTTGGGAAATGAGGGAAAAATTAGGCACCCAACTCCTACAATATCCAGTCAAACCTAGAAATCCTCTTAGTTATTTCTTTGGGGGACCAAGAAAGCCAGGATTCCCTTAATTCCTTCAGAATCAATTAATAATCCTTCCTAGCATATCAAATGACCCAAATAGTTCACAGCTGGTAAATAGAATTGCAGTTTGTCTTTGGACACTGTGTGTCCCTTAGAAGCTAATTGTTCTAAAAGATAGTGTCTCTTTGAAAGCCCTATTCAGTTCTAGAACCCCAAATTAAATCATCAACATATTGAATTAAAACACAGCCATTAGGGAAGTGAACATCAGCCAAATCAGCTTTAAGTATTTGATAAAAATGAGTGGGGCTTTCAGTATAGCCTTGTGGCATAACTGTCCAGGTATACTGACAATCTTCCCACACAAAGGCAAAGAGATATTGGCTTTCTTCTTCCACTGGAATACTAAAAAATGCAATACATGTAAACTGAGAATAACAGGTGTCTGCTGGAATGGCTGAGAGCAGAGTGTGAGGATTAGAAACTATAGGGTGGTAAGGGATCACAATGTTACTTATAGCTCTCAAGTCATGGACAAACCTCCAGCCTTCCCTATTTGACTTTCTATGGGTAAAATCAGCCTATTACAAAGACTGGTACAAAGAATTATAAGTTCTTTATCAAGGAATTCCTGAATAATAGGTCTTATTCCATTTAATGCCTCTGATCTAAGTGGATATTGCTGAATATTTGGTAGAGGCTAGGAATTATCAATAGTTACTTTAATGGGGAATAGCTGGCTTGATTTTCCCAATGTCTGAGGATAAGGATGACCATAATTCCTCAGGCACTTGTAATAGTAAATATTTAACTTCCTCTCCATCTGTCCAAACTCTTGTTTTCATAACCATCAATTTCTTAGTGATTATGTTCTGGTCTGCATCTAAGTTTTATAAATCTAAAATCATTTCACCCTTAAGTGAAAAGGCAATATGAGTATTGTATGCCTGTGAAAGGTCTCATCCTATCAAATGAATTGGAGCACATTTCACCAAAAGGAAAACATGTCTTCCTATGACAACTCCAAGCTTAAAAGTTATTGGTTCTTGTTTAAAACCTGTATAGGTATCTTAGAAACCCCTACCATTTGAATTGACTGTTTACTCTGAGGGAGAGGGCAATGGATAAGGGTAGGGTTAAAAACAGATAATGTAGCCCCCTTGTCTACAAGGGCCTTAGAAGTTTTTCCTCTGATTGGTGTTTCAATTTCCCTTAAGGTGTTAGTGAGGAGGAGGGGGAATTCCCTCTCATAATCCTCAGAGTACCCCTATTCCTTGTTAATCTTCCCTTGTCCTAAATCTCGTTTAAACTTGTGACAGTCTCCTTTAAAATGCCCGGATTTTTTGCAATGAAGGCAGATGTGGTTGTTTTGAAACTGTGTGAATATCCAGGCTTATAAATTGTTGCTGTAAGATCAAATTATTTAGCAAAACCAAAGTCTCTTGTAAAGGCTCTAGAAAATCCTTAGTTATGTTCTTAAGGTCTGTCTTAGTCCAAGGAGTATAGATAAGAGCAAGCTCCTGTCTTGTCTTTATTCTTCCCCTTAGACTCAATAGTTCTTCCTTTGAAATTGAAGTTAGAAGAGCAGGAAGATCAGGATAGGGGAGCTTAGAAAGAAGAGGATATGAAGGAGGTGAAGGGGAAGGAAAGGGGGAGAATAAGCAATGGTTTCTGAGATCTTTTATAATTTATCCACCATTTCTAATAATTTTTGGTTTATCTCTTGCAATGAAGCCATTTTATCATGCTCATTTTGAGGCTTCCAGGTACCAATTAAAATGTGCCTCCCATTCTTATAGCTGGCTTTTTAAAATTAAACCTGAATATAAACCAACTTAGGTAAATCAGTACTGCCCCCATTTTGACCATCTCAGGGACAAGTTATATTTGATCAGACCTTACCGTTTAATTAAATGCAAGTGTCATTTCCATAGGTGTTATACATAAACCCAGCTGGGTTTCCCATACTTTGGCCTTTGAGGCACAATTCCCCATTATTAATTTGGTAGCCTAATTCAGATATAAGATGTGATCTGAACAGCTTTCTGAGGATGGTGTGGTTGATCAGATGTGTGCTGCTTCTGAGTCTAGCTCCCCAAGGAGTTACCCTTGGGTCAATTTGACTTTTTTATGTGCCTTGATTTCTCCCTCTGAGAGTCTAAAACTGCCATGGGTATTCAGAGCAGTAAGTGATCAGCCTCTGTCGCTCTCCTCAGAAGACCAGTATTGACTTAATGGTTGTAGTGGGGGTCCCTGTGGGACTACACATCACAAGGATTGATCCTCAGATAATTCCTGCTAAGTTCTCAGCTGCCTTGTGGCATGATGCCTTGTGGCTGGAAGGGGCAAATGTCCCTTGTTCCCCAGAGCTGAATAATTCAGCCTCTCATTTCACTAGCAAACGGTTTGTTCAGACCATATATCAACTTTTTTTCCCCAATTTAATCAAAATTTAACAAAAACCAGTCACCTATGTTTCCCTGGACCTCCTGCCCAGATTCCCTAGGACCCTGCCTAGGAAAGTGAACCAATGCCCCTCAACTCCAAGTCTTAAATAAAAACAGTTTGAATAAAATTTTTAGACTCATCACTCAAACAATGAGATCCAGATATTAGGAGACCTTGAGAGTGATGATTAGGCAGGTTTACTGACCCTGGCTGATGAAAAGGCAGGACATTTCTCTTATGCCACAGCTGGCTTCTTAAAGTCCAAGGACACACCCCAATATCTTTTCCTTTGTTCCTGCCAAAGTTTCTGCTAATAGCTTTTTGTTTCAGGGCTGAGCTCTGAGGGAGGAAGGAACCTGCAGCAGAAAATAATTAACACCACCACCGGAATGAAGATAACGATGGCAGAGCCTTCTTTTTTTTTAACATTTTTTATTGATTTACAATCATTTTACAATGTTGTGTCAAATTCCAGCGTTCAGCACAATTTTTCAGTCATTCATGGACATATACACACTCATTGTCACATTTTTTTCTCTCTGAGTTATAACATTTTGTGTATATTTCCCTGTGCTATACAGTGTAATCTTGTTTATCTATTCTACAATTTTGAAATCCCAGTCTATCCCTTCCCACCCTCCACCCCCCTGGCAACCACAAGTCTGTATTCTCTGTCTGTGAGTCTGTTTCTGTCCTGTATTTACGCTTTGTTTTCATTTGTTTGTTTTTGTTTTTGTTTTTTAGATTCCACATATGAGTGATCTCATATGGTATTTTTTTAACATTTTTTATTGATTCATAATCATTTTACAGTGTTGTGTCAAATTCCAGTGTTCAGCACAATTTTTCAGTCATTCATGGACATATACACACTCATTGTCACATTTTTTTCTCTGTGATTTATCATAACATTTTGTGTATATTTCTTTCTCTTTCTGGCTTACTTCACTTAGAATGACATTCTCCAGGAGCATCCATGTTGCTGCAAACGGCATTATGTTGTTGGTTTTTATGGCTGAGTAGTATTCCAGTTTATAAATATACCACCACTTCTTTATCCAGTCACCTGTTGATGGACATTTAGGCTATTTCCATGTTTTGGCTATTGTAAATAGTGCTGCTATGAACATTGGGGTCCAGGTGTCATCCTGAAGTAGATTTCCTTCCGGATACAAGCCCAGGAGTGGGATTCCTGGGTCATACCGTAAGTCTATTCCTAGTCTTTTGAGGAATCTCCACACTGTTTTCCATAGTGGCTGCAACAAACTGCATTCCCACCAGCAGTGTAGGAGGGTTCCCCTTTCTCCACAGCCTCTCCAGCATTTGTCATTTGTGGATTTTTGAATGACGGCCATTCTGACTGGTGTGAGGTGATACCTCATTGTAGTTTTGATTTGCATTTCTCTGATAATTAAAAAGAGAATTATAGGCCAATATCACTGATGAACATAGACGCCAAAATCCTCACCAAAATTTTAGCAAATAGAATCCAACAACACATAAAAAAGATTATACATCATGACCAAGTGGGGTTCATCCCAGGGACACAAGGCTGGTTCAACATATGCAAGTCAATCAATGTAATACATCACATCAACAAGAGAAAGGACAAAAACCACATGATCATCTCAATCGATGCAGAAAAAGCATTTGATAAAATTCAACACCCATTTATGATAAAAACTCTCACCAAAGTGGGTATAGAGGGAACATATCTCAACATAATAAAAGCTATATATGACAAACCTACAGCCAGCATAGTACTCAATGGTGAAAAACTCAAAAGCTTCCCACTAAAATCTGGGACAAGACAAGGATGCCCACTATCACCACTGCTATTCAACATAGTCCTGGAAGTCCTAGCCACAGCAGTCAGGCAAGAGAAAGAAATAAAAGGGATCCAAATTGGAAAAGAAGAGGTAAAAGTGTCATTATATGCTGATGACATGTTACTATATATAGAAAACCCTAAAAGGTCCACACAAAAGTTACTAGAGCTGATTGAAGAATTCAGCAAGGTAGCAGGTTACAAAATTAACATTCAAAAATCAGTTGCATTTTTTACACTAACGACAGAGCCTTCTAACAAAAGACCCTGCTGCCTGACCCAGGCCGGAGCTGTTGTCTCTACTGGCCATCTTGGCTGACCGCTTCCCACTCGAGCACTTCCTTTCCCTGCTCAAGCACTTTCCTTCCGTTTCTCCTTCTGAGCTGTTCATTTTGTCCTTCTGCCTCTGCTGCTTGAAGTCTTTCACAGCTGGTGGCAAGGACCCACACTTTGGTGGGCTTCCTAATGTAGGGGTCCCTGTATCTGCTAACAAACTCACTGGAACGCCTGAGAGATACTGAGAAGCCAGTATGTCCTCTGGTGGGTGTCTCTTATATCCTGCCAGGTATGCCATTCAAATATTGATGAAAAATTAATCAGTGGCCAATCTATGAAAGAAATGAAAGCTTTTATTCAAGCCAACCTGAGGAGTGTAACCTGGGAGATAATCTCTCAGAGAGCTCTAAGAACTTTTCCACCTGTTAGAGGTCAAAGTACAGTTATACACATTTTTGAGACAGAGGGTTTATACATCAAATGATGCATTGACAGTTTACACAATCCAAATCTGCATGTCATCATGACCCCTTATAGAGATAAGAAGGTATATTATCTTCTAAAAAGTTATCAAGTAGTGGGCTATGGTGACTCTTTAAAAGATTAAGAAGGAATGTTATCTCCTAAGGAGTTATCTTGCTGGCTGTAGGCAAATATTGCTCTGAATGCTTGAGCAGGTATTTCTGCCTTTGGGATGGTCTGGTTTATGCATAATGCAAGTACACAATGCACAGTAGAGGGAAGGGAAGAGGTCAAGGGGCAGGGAAAATTTTCTTGTTTAAATGTTCTTTGACTTGCTTTAAAATGTAAGCTTTTATTTTATCAAAACTAACTAAACTAAACTAAGCAGGCAAACAACGAGGCTAGCAGTTATCTAGGGCATTCCTTCCACTGGCTTTTCTCTTTTCTCCTCTGGGCCCAGGGGGAAAAACATTGCACTGCTGGAGTCTACTGCCATGAATCTGGGGTTTAAAATAACCATTTTGGGTTTGTATGAACAGAACTTAGGATGAAGAATTTGCTGTCCCACCAAATTCTTCATCAACTCTCTACCCCTGACTCTGGCATGTGGAAGTAGAGAGATTTAGAATCCCCTGTTGTTCTATAGAGGTCTTATGAGATTCAGCCACTTCCAGCCCAAGGTCTTCCTCCTCTCCCTCAAATGAAAGTAAATCAAGAGGCTCTGGGGTGGTTATGAATTCCGATGTAAATTCAGGATAGCTGGGAGGAAGAAAGGATGGAGCTAAGGAAACCAGAAATTTCAGCAGTGTTTTCCGGGGGTTAAATGCAATCCTGCTACTACTAATTAAATGTTTATTGAGCTTATTGAGTGCCTAGCACTGCATTAAGTGGTTTGCTTTAATCTTCTCAAAAGGGAGATATGATAGATAAGCATTATTATTATTATTCATATTTTTCACATGAAGGAACAGAGATTCAAGGATATTGCTTATGATCACATAGCTGGAGTATAGATCTGCCTTACTACAGTTGTTAGGGGCACAGGATATGGGTGCCAATGCTTTTCAATAACTTGTGCTTCCTGGCTAACTGATGCCTTCAGAGCTCCATCCTATCTGCTGAAATCAGTTATTGGCCTAGGGAGATATGGTTTCTCTCTCCAAGAGATCAGAGGCATTAGAAAAAGCACTGGAGTAAAAGTCCAGTGAATGAGTTGTCAGGTGGGAAGTGCCTCTTGTTAGAGCACTGACCCTAGTTACCCACCTCACTTCCCTTGGGACCCTAATGAACCCAGCCGCATATAGAGCAAGAATCAAAGCTCACAGAGTGGTTGAAGACTACCCACTTGAGAAAATGCATTTCAGAAAAATTTTAGCAAACACTCAGAAATTTGGCATCATTGACCCCATTTTTTTCCATAATACTTAGGTCAAGGAGGGGTGATGCATTAGATAGGCCTTGCTAGTAAGAGGTACTGCTCTCCTGGAACTTTCTGAACAAACCAAGGTATTGAAGGTTCTTGGCATCCAAATACTCTTCTCTGGAAAAATTGGAAAAAAATGTCATTGCCCTCCCTCAACTTGCTGGTTATTAATCCTCCCCTTCTAGAAAAAATCAATTTCCTCCCAACCTTTATCAAACTCTAGCACATCTGACATTTATCATCTGTAAATTTGAAATATCGTCTTGGGATCCAGTTTCTTGCCCAGTATTCCTGCTTATTTGTCAGAATTGCAAACCCTGAGACTCTGAACCTTTAACTTATGAATGTCAAGGCTCCAGGATTCCATATGCATTACTCAGTCCAACCCCATTATTGCCAAGAGGAGGATCCTGTCTCCACCAGACAAGAAGTAGTTTTTCCATATTATACAGAGAGGTGGTGTACTGGAATGACTCTTAAGAACTCTGGAAATCAGACTGTATGGATTTATACCCAATTCCACCTTCAGTGGCATAAGTTTGTATCTTGAAATTGGTCATGGTTAGAGCATATACACCATGGAAATCAGCAGTGTACAAACCAGGAATTTTTTTAGAGTGCTGATTGTTAAATCAGCACACCAATAAGGCTGTCTGATATATTGTCTTGGGGATCTGTTTGTCTTTGTGATCCTTCTCAAACTGATAGTTTAAGCCCATATCTCCTCTCCAAAACACCACCCTCAAATTCTTAGAAGTCTCCAGGCCTGAAGCTTGCCACACACAGCGGTAGAAGGGGTGAAACAAGTGAATCTCCAAGAGCAAGTAAAGTGAACTTTCCCAAAGGTGATTTTATTAGATCTATTACAAGCTGCACTCTGTTATAGGCCCTGGCATAGTCCTGGCAGCCTCCAGAATCATCACAGACCTCCAGGAAAGTGAAATGAAGGGGTGAAAACAAAAATCAAACCACATATTCATTAGAAAGATACGGGTGCCAGAGAGATAAGAGGAAAAATAGAGTGGTAAATAGAAAAGTGGATGAGGTTTGATAAAGATTAAAACTTTGTGAATTCTTATTTATTTATTTAATTATTCACAACTTTATAGGTTATATTCCATTTATAGTTATTATAAAATATTTGCTATATTCCCCATATTGTACAATATATACTTGTAGCTTATTTTATACCTAATAAAAACTTTGTGAATTCTTCAATAGTACATGCACCATAGAGTTTCACAGCTTTGAAATGAGCCTGCTGGGAGGAGGGAATGGGGCTCTATCATCTGCTTTGAAAATATATCTTACAATGTCTATATTCACACAGTATGAATCCTTACCGGCACATACATATAGAAAGAAAATGAGAGCTATGTGGACTCTAGAATCTCATTAAGTAGACCAATCTTCCAGACAAAATGCTCACTGTCACTCTGTGGACTGGCCTTCCCATAGCCTGTGAGGTGGTAAGGGAAAGTAGTTCTCCTTGGGGAAGAGAAAGTTGCAGGCAGACCCTTAGGGGGGGGTCCCTTAAAATGACCTCTTCGCTCTCAAGATCATTAAATTGATGCTTTTTAGCTATAAAAACCTGAAGTAGAGGTGTGGCCAGTGTGGTAAAGACCCTTCTTATCCTAACCAGGCCTCCCACCCTTCTCAGCCTTGAGGTTCAATTCTTACTGCACTCAGTGTGGTTATAGAGTGGCCAGAATAGAAATGAAACCTGGAAATGTAAAGGGCACTTCATTTCTATGGCAAAAAGTGTGAGATGAGAGCCAAAAGGGGAAGGGGGAGAGTGTGAGGAGAGGAGGTTGCCTGATAAGGCTAGGACTTCTAGGGGCTTGTAGGAAGTTATATTGATGTTTGTGTATAGTTACTGGCAGAGCTATAGGCAAGGGTAGTCAAATTAAGAGTGTTTTTTCTTCCCTGCTTTCTCATTACCTTTCTGCTCTTTCAGCTTTCTTCTCTCCCCTCCCATTCCTGCCCCAACTTCCTCCTTGAGCCCTGGGCCAGTAGGAGAAAAGGCCATTAAGGATTCCTGATATATTCATGGGGTGGAGGAGGAAAGGCTAAAAGATTCATTCAGGAGGGTTTTTCACTGTCATTTGCTCTGAAAAATAGCACCCTCTGGAATGAGGCAGAAGGCAGTCCCGGGCCTCAAATGGGAATCTGGTCTTTACCCTTAGGGACTACAAGAAAGAGCAAATCTTTCAAAGTATTTGGGCAATATACTGGGATATGGAGGAAGACTAGTCAATTCTGAGGTGGCTATTCAGCAGCCTGAAGGCCTTTCTTGGCACAGACTGGGATGTCTAGGAATGTCCCCAGTCTATGTCCTCAACCACACCACTATACTTCAGTCTGTCTCTTCCCAGCTGTGAGCTTTCCATTCTGGCTGATGCCAAATGAGGATATGAGAAAAGCTGCAAATGAGAGCATAAAACCAATAAATACATTTCCACTTAAACACTGGAAAGGGGTTGGGGAGGGCTAAAAAATACCACTTTTTGCTCTCTACTCCCTCACCCCAGAATCCCCCAGTCATGGAGGCATTCACATATACACATAGACACCTTCAACAGCATTTACACATAGGCAAAATACACACATACATACAATAGAGAGTCAAGAAATAGACAAAAGTAATTATATAGAAGATGGAAGCCAATTGAGGCCTTCTCCAAAACTGTTTTTCTGGACCTGGAGAGCAAGAAAATGAAAAGCAACATGTTTGAAGAGGACGTATGATATCAACTGGAATGTCTCCTTTGCCTTTGCCCAGAAAGATGACTTCTCCCTTCTTCCCCTCCTTTCTTTCCATTACCCTTCTTCCTTCCACTTCATACTCCATTACTCTCTCCCCCTTCTCCTACCCCAGCAATCATCTCCAGGGACTTTTTGCTACAGCCTCCTCTCTCACACAGGAGGTGGCTCTGCAGTGAGACCCTAGCAGCCTGTATCCCAACTATCTTTGGATTCCAGAACATATCCCAGGCAACCCCTCAACACCTTCTAATTTGATGGAGCCTCAGAGTGAAATGATTTCTATACACCAAATGCAGAGGCAGGAACTCTGCATAAGAGGGTGCACAGGTGGATGTAGAAGAAGATATTGAAGAAATGGATGAATGTCCTCTGGATTTCTGAATTTTGAAATCTGTAGGTGATGGGACTGATGACTGAATGGAAGATGTAGGTAGGGCCAGAGAGGTTATAGGGACCCAGGGATTTGAGAAATATCTGATGAGCAGGTTATATTCCTCCAAAAAACAGGCCCAGTACCAGGGAGACAGTGGCAATGCCCTTGAAGTTTCAGATGAAGCCACTCTGGCTTGGGCTGTCCTAAACCTGACCCAGGTCTGATACAGGATCTCGTAGGCTTGGTGATAGTATGCCTAGGAGAGCTGAATGTAGATTGAAACCTGAGAATGAAGACCGTCAAGAAGTATACAACCATGCATTGTCTGATCAAAGAAATGGACACCCTACAGGAATCAGGGTGGTCTGAGAAATTCCAGCCCATTATTAGAAACAAACCAAGAGCTACACACATGAATTAGACCATGCCTAATATACCTAAGATGTGGGGCATGGTGCAAATCACTTGGTAGGTAAAAGCATTGTGCAGAGATATGTAGAGGTCAACAGTGATGGCCAAGATCCCACAAAACAAGGAGAAAATCACCTGTTAGAAGTATCCTTGCCATGACCAGCACTGACAGTTCTCTACATGGATGTAGTCACTTTGTAACTGAGTAGGACCCTATGGGGCCTTCCCAGGACAGACCCCTCCCCCACCCCATATCCTCTGCTCTAGCTTCTCTCTGAAGTACCCAGATAGTAGCATCTCATGTATCTTTCCACAACTTCACATGCTAAAAACCACCACCAGCTGGAAGAAATTAACTACTTGATCATGAGCACATAGCCCCCGAAATTTCGGCACTTAAGTGTTGATTACCATCAACCAATCAAGGAATTGTGCACAGCTGATCACATACCCTGGGCTACCCCTCCCTCAGCTGGCCTTTAAAAATGCCCAGCTGAAGTCCTTCAGGGGCTTTGAGGTTTTTTAGGCATGAGCCATCTGTTCTTGCTTGGCCCATCAATAATACATATTTCTCTGTTCCAGATTCTGACATTTTGGCTTTTTTTTTTTTTTGGCTTCACTGCATGAAGCACACAAACTTATGTTTGGTAACAATTTTGGTGAAGCTACCCTAGGAGTCTGTGCTTATGGCAGGTTGACCCAAGCCAGAGACAGACTCTTCCCCAGGTTCCCACCAGCTGCCAGAGCTCACGTTGCTCCAGGGAACTGGGAGGGACTCTCCCTGACTGGAGCTGGCTGCCCCATGGGACAAGCTGAGAAATATTTGGAGCTGTTTGGAGCTTAGAAACATCCATAGCTACTGTCCAGTGTTGCTTGGGGGTGAGTCACTAAAGCTTGCTGGGAATTCTCTCCACTCCATCTGGGCTAATTCCTTTGCAGGAAGTGAGCCACTCTGGCCTCACTGAGAGCCAGTCTGGGTTGGTTCTCTTTTGGGAGCATGGCCAATCTGTTTGGGAGGCCTCTGTCTGGGAGTGGAAGTGAATTTTTAGACTACACCTTCTCTGATTGTGCGACCCTAGCTTATTTGTTGTTTGTGTTTTTGTGTGTATCATTTTAGGGTGAGCCACTCTGGCTTCTGCAGGATGGAAACATTCTACCGACTCCAACTGGTCTCATTCCCTTCTGGGAACTGAGCCATTCTGGGCTCAATGGGAACCATTCTGAGTCCATTCTCTTTTGGAAGCCAGGCCACTCTGGAGGTCTCTGTCTGGGAGTGGAAGTGGAATTTTGGGGCTACACCTCATCTGAACTTTTGTTTATATGGCTGTGTGTATCAGTATTTGCATTGGCTGGTTGAGCCATCTTTGGTAAGTAACAGGGCTTGCATGTGATAGCACCATGGTATCTTCCCTATTGCATTGGCCTCACCTCTGGTTGGGACTTTCCATTTCTAGCCTTGGTCATTCATTCAGCTTCATCTCTGATGGGGCATTGTTTGGGGTTCTCCCCTTTTGGACTGATGGAGCATTGGTTGGGAATCCCCCTTTTAGGGGCTAGGGAACTGTGACCCTGAGATACTGTTTTGAATTGTTGCTTGCTTGATATTTGATAACATCAACTGTGAATAATTATGGATGATCCTGTTTCACCTTATAGTTCACTCCGAGTATATTTTGCAAAACTAGGAGATCTTCAGCTATGCTCCTATAAATGAAAGAAAATGATATTCTTTTTATTGTAACATTGTGTAGGCTCAGCACTCTCTGAGATCTGGAGAACAATGGCCCCTAATGGCTCTGCTATTATATCAAAGTGGGCCTTTTGCAATTGCTTCAGTTTTTATCGTGTGTGTGTGTGTGTGTGTGTGTGTGTGTGTGTGTGTGTGTGTGTGTGTGTGTGTTTGCGTGCATGTGAGTGTCTTGGTATCTAAGTCCAAATCCTGTTCTCTCTTCCTGGTTTTGTTGTAAGTGAGATATATGAATGTGAGAAAATTCTGTGTGTGTGTGTGTCTATTACTGTTATTTCTTTAAACTGAAGTGGATATTTGGGAACTGGAAAAATAATCCCTGAAAATAGCCAAGATGGTTGGGTATTGTAAAAAGCAGTTAGAGAAGGAATTTGCATTTCTCTTCCTGTACCTTTGAGATGTAGATGATCTACTGGACTCTCAAGGAAAAAAAAAAGTTTTTTAAAAAAAACTCAAGCAGAAAAACTGTGAGATCTCTGGTTCTGTCTGTTTTTAAGTAAAAAATTATAAATGAGCTCTATTTAATTGACTTAAAAGTTAAATGTTTATGAATTAAGTACTTCTAAGTATAAAAGAGGCTAGACAGGACAAATTTTGGGTTCATGTGATCTGGGAAATATTCAGTATTGAATTGATATATATTAAAGCTAGCTTAAGCTTGTTGGTATAATCAATATAGACATGCCTTTTATTGTGCCTAGATTTACTGAAGGTCAGTAAGTTCATGTTGTTTCTCTTGCAGAGTTTGTCAGCAGAAAGAAAAAAATTAACTTGGTATGATGAAATTCTTATAAGTGAATTTAAATGCAAATGAGTTAGGAGCTTTTGGGTGAATTCTTTGGAAATAATTAAGTTTTAGGAATGGCTACTTAAAAATGATCTCTCCAGATATTTGGTGACTTGAAATTTTAGAGTTCTGCTAAAGTAAGTTAAATGATGGAAGTTTGTTGAATAGCTAGGTCATTCCCAAACAAAATAAGATACTGAAACATTCACTAGAAATTAAGATTTTTGAGAACTGAGGATTCTAATTTAAATATGTAATTGAAGTTACTAAAAATAATGGGGGAGGCATTTCAGCATATATTAGGAAAGTAGGATGTATGTTTTGAGTGGGAAAAAGAAAGTATGAGGAATGGAATTGCATTTTGTTAAGGGAAAATAAAGCAATTTGGTCCTAGAGCTGGTTGTTTCTAGATGGGGGGAAAAATAAGGAACAGACTAATATAGATACAGAAAGTTGTGGAAAGGGAGCCCTAAAAAAGGAGTTCTGTGCATGGTTGGGCAAAGATTAGATTGAACTTAATTGGGCAAATGGATTTTGTTGTTGAAAGTCGGCTGGTGCAGAAATAGATTTGGTTCCTCTGTTAAGAGAACAAGTTTATTTAGAATGCTTCACATAATGGATTATGTGAAACCTTTTTATATTTTTGACAGACTTGCTATCAAATTCTAATTGAAATTCTTTTGGCTTGAGCTAACTTTGGGATGCTTTAGAAGGCCCCTGAGACATCTCAGGGAAAAAATATTGAACTAACCAGCATTGCTTGGTGTGTTAAATTGCATGGGAAGTATTATCAAGTGAGTAATAAGCTACCTTGGATTATACAGTATGGATAAATGTTGATATGAATGTTCTAGGGATTGTGTGGAGTTTCTGAAATTTGGATATGTCCTAGTATAGTGCTACCAGTCATGATTCTGATTGTAATCTTGGAATGTTATATGTCACAGCAACTTGATTAGCTTCTTTGTTAAAAACATTGTGGTCAGTTTTTTTTTAACCTTGCATTTTTGAGTCTTTTTTCATTCATGAATAGTTAAGCTGATGCTTTGCAGAACTGCTTCATCTTCAAGAGGATTCGTAAAGGGCCTTTTTGACAAGTACAGGTTTCTTTTAATTCATACTGCTGAGCTGGGTGGGATATTTAAGAAGTCTAATGAAAACACTGATTTCATAAAACTGTTAGTAAAATGGATTGATTGCATAGGATTGAGTCAACTGATGAATATGTTATAATTTTTTGGCTGTCTGAAATATTACTGGCTTCTAATCTATGTTTTCTAATTGAATTGTTTACCAAATGTTTGTCTCCCTATCAATATTGCCCCCAGTGTTTAGGGTAGAAAGATAATTCTCTAATGGAGTTGTCACAGGGTATAACTTCTCAATGTATAACAATGCTTGCTTTAAGTCTGTTGCTAAAAGTGCATGTACAATGCTTGTGTAACAGTTGGGTATTAAGTGATAAAATTTATATAGCCTGTAAAGTATTTCCCCATTAACATACCTCTGAGCCTGTTCATGATATCTGATTAGTTTTTCCCCAACATGGATAACCAGGCAAATATAAAGGAGGCCTAGCACAAAGGGACATGATCTAAACCTGGGACAGGAGCCACCACCCCAGCACTGAAGGACAGATATTTTGATCATCAGTGCTATCTATTGAAAGATTTGTAATCAAAAGGGGAATTGATCTGCACATACTGAGTTATGGGGAATGTGTGGTTTGACTTAAACTTCACTGACCAAAAGCAGCCTATTTTATGGCCATTTGGACATGCCTTGTACATCTGCTTTGGCCTTAAGGAGGGGAACACACTTAAAAGTCAAAATGGAGTAGTGGTAGTTCAGATATCCAAGGTAAAACTAAGTGGCTATTGTGGACATGATTTCAGACATGTTCCTGTATTGTTGAGTACTCAAAATTTTTTTAGGTATGTCATACTCAGGATGCCACCAACCGTTCTCAAAGCAGTGTCTGCTGGCAGATGGCAGCTGCAGCTTTCCAACCTCAAGGTCTCCTATTGTAACTATTAAATTTTTAGACAATGAGATTGCTTCAGATTAGATGTTAGCAGAAAAAAGGAGACATATATATATTGGCCAGTAGCTCTCACCCACCAGGAACCCACTCCTCACCAACCAGTGCTACCTCCAGGCAGCACACTTCATCCATCCACCATTTTGTAGCTATCCCTAGGGCCACATCTCTGTCAAGCTCCTGCCAAGATCCCAGCTTGCATTTTCCATCCCTGGCTGGCACTACTTCTTGGCTCTGGTTCCTTATACTTGCTTGTGCTAGCTCTCAATTTTTTTTAGCCTCATCCTAGTTTGTACCACCTCTCAGCTCCCCAATCCACCTCAAACTCCATTTGCACTGCTTCTCTGTTCTGGCCCTCCCTCCAGTTCTTGCTAGTGCTGTCTATCAGGTCACCCTTCAGATCTCCATTCCTGTAGCCTCTACAGACCTCTGTTCAGATCCAGGTTACACTACCTTTCTATGTTCACCTTCCAGCTTCTCTGACCCCTATCCCTGCTCATGCTACCTTTCCAATTCCTCACTCACCCCAAACCTCTCTTGTGCTACCTCCCTGTATGATGCTTTGGAACCTAGACCCCCAGTTGCCCAACTCAGGCCAAGAGAACAATTCCCGTAGGCCATGATGATCAACCTTAGAGATCCAAGTAGATTTTTCATTAAGGAAATGTATGGTCTGTACTGCCTTGTCTGTCTCATTGATCCAATTACATGTAGTGTTCATGAGGGCACATGACTCGCCAAAAAGAAATCTAGAGTAATGAGACTGTTGCTACTTATACCAACATGAGACTAATCCGTATTCTATCTAGAGCAAAGGTGCCAAAGTTGGTGATAAGTTTATTACACTTTTTTTTTCTATTTGTATGATTCCCATCACTGGGTACACTGCTCTGATTATTCATATAAACAATGAGTCAGTAATTCCCCCAGGTAGAGTGCTTGAACAGTTAAGGGTGGCCTCATTATGTAGCTCACATCTGAGTCAGAATTTCAGTAGTGCAGATTTATAGAATTAGGGTCTTTGTGTATAGACAAGTCTCAGACAAGTCCTAAGGTGCATAAGGTATTAATCTGAGACAAACAGGACCAGGTGTCCTAGCTGCAAAGAAGTAATATCTGTTAGAAGTACATAGAGATCCAGGAAAAATGAATTGCTCATGATATAAGGTCTGAACCAAGGCCTTAAATTAGCTGGGTTACATATATGAATTGTTTTTTTACATTTAAACAATTTATTGAAACTAAAAAAAATGAATTTCTATTAATCAATTCCAGGTGGCAAGCATTTGGTTCACTGCCCTACAAAGATTGTTGAATTCAAATTCAGAATTCCCAGGATCTGATCAATAGTTCTAATAATAGGTTCTTTCCCTGAGACATAAGCAAAGTCATAGGTTATTTGTTTAAGATTATTTGTCCATATACATATTGATTTTTTAAAAACATTTTTTATTTATTTATAATCATTTTAAAATGTTGTGTCAAATTCCAGTGTAGAGCACAATTTTTCAGTTATACATGAACATATATATATTCATTGTCACATTTTGTTCTCTGTGAGCTACCATAAGATCTTGTATATATTTCCCTGTGCTATACAGTATAATCTTGTTTATCTATTCTACAATTTGAAATCCCAGTCTATCCCTTCCCACCCCCTGCTCCCTTGGCAACCACAAGTTTGTATTCTATGTCTATGACTCTGTTTCTGTTTTGTATTTATGCTTTGTTTTTTGTTTTTTTAGATTCCACATATGAGTGATCTCATATGGTATTTTTCTTTCTCTTTCTGGCTTACTTCACTTAGAATGACATTCTCCAGGAGCATCCATGATGCTGCAAATGGCATTATGTTGTCAGTTTTTATGGCTGAATAGTATTCCATTGTATACATATACCACCTCTTCTTTATCCAGTCATCTGTTGATGGACATTTAGGCTGTCTCCATGTCTTGGCTATTGTAAATAGTGCTGCTATGAACATTGGGGTGCAGGTGTCATTTTGAAGTAGGGTTCCTTCTGGATATATGCCCAGGAGCAGGATTCCTGGGTCATAGGGTAAGTCTGTTCCTAGTTTTTTGAGGAATCTCCATACTGTTTTCCACAGTGGCTGCACCAAACTGCATTCCCACCAGCAGTGTAGGAGGGTTCCCTTTTCTCCACAGCCTCTCCAGCATTTGTCATTTGTGGATTTTTGAATGATGGCCATTCTGACTGGTGTGAGGTGATACCTCATTGTAGTTTTGATTTGCATTTCTCTGATAATTAGTGATATTAAGCATTTTTTCATGTGCCTATTGATCATTTGTATGTCTTCCTTGGAGAATTGCTTGTTTAGGTCTTTTGCCCATTTTTGGATTGGGTTGTTTGGTTGTTTCTTATTAGGTCGTATGAGCTGCTTATCTATTCTGGAGATCAAACCTTTGTCAGTTTCATTTGCAAAAATTTTCTCCCATTCCATAGGTTGTCTTTTTGTTTTACTTATGGTTCCCTTTGCTGTGCAGAAGCTTGTAAGTTTCATTAGGTCCCATTTGTTTATTCTTGCTTTTATTTCTATTGCTTGAGTAGACTGTTCTAGGAGAATATTTTTCAGATGTATGTCAGATAATATTTTGCCTATATTTTCTTCTAGGAGGTTTATTTTATCCTGTCTTATGTTTAAGTCTTTGATCCACTTTGAGTTGATTTTTGTGTATGGTGTAAGGAAGTGTTCTAGCTTCATTGATTTACATGCTGCTGTCTAGTTTTCCCAACACCATTTGCTGATGAGACTGTCTTTATTCCATTGTATATTCTTGCCTCCTTTGTCGAAGATTACTTGACCAAAAGTTTGTGGGTTCATTTCTGGGCTCTCTATTCTCATTTGTCCATATAGATGCAAGTGTAAATAGCATTGGGTATAATTCCCTATGGTCTCATTTGATGACACTGAAATTGCTCATAAGTTTTTTTTAATCATGGGGGCCATATCCTGTGATAGGTAAGACTGAGGGTAGTAACTACTATTTGGGTTAGTCTTATAACATTATCCCTAGTAATTACCATAAAGAGAAAGAAAGGAGAAAATGGGCAATTATGAGTGGATGATGGCTAGGGGTCAACAGAAAATGAGAAGAATAATTAAAAGCAAGCAGATGGGGGGAAAAGGAATTTGAAAGAGATTGCTGTCTGACATCTCTGGGACAAGCTGTCCACTGTCCAGGGTCATTTTCTTGTTGCAAAATTCTGGGTCAGTTGTCTGTTTCTGAAAACTGGCTGCTTCTGGTAGATTTCTGAGAATCCTCAGTTTTACATTACTAAGGCTTTGCACATAGCTGGTAAGCACACAGAGAATGCAGGCCTGACTATGGGACTGGGAGGAAGCACACAAACTTAAGTATTCAGCAGTGCCATAGAGAAGGCAAATGGGAATCTGTCAGCACCCAACCTGGCTTTGCAGGATTCAGAGAAGGTTTAAAAATCTCAAGAATTCCCCTCACCTCAAGAGGGAACTTGAATTGTGGAACAGATATATCCATAGAAAAGATCCTAGAAAGCATCAGACCCCCTAACAAGGCATATGGGAAGTATTTCTCTCCCAATGCTAGTCTGGACTGGAGAAGTGATGCTTCAAATGGGAAGACAGTAATGCAAACCTTAAGGGACAAGAAAAATCAAGGAAACATGATACCACCAAAGGAAAACAATAATTTTCCAGAAACTGACTTCAAGTAAATGGAGATCTGTGATTTTCCCAGCAAAGAATGGTTGTTTTAAGAAATCTTAGTGAGGTACAAGAAAACATACAAAGGCAAATTAATGAAATGAGGAAAACAATACAAAAATAAAATGAGAATTTTAATAGAGAGATAGAAATCATTAAATAAAACCAAACTGAAATCCTGCAGCTGAAGAATACAGTAAATAAAATATAAAATGCAATAGAAAGCATCAACAGAAGACTGGATCAAGCAGAAGAAATAATCTGTAAAGCAGGAAACAGATTATTTGAAATTATCCAGTCAGAGGACAACCAAAAGAGAAAGAAAGAAAAAGAAAGAGATGGTGAGGAAAGCCTACATAAACTATGGAATACCATTAAGAGAAACAATTGAGAAAAGGTCAGAAAGCTTAAGGAAATGATGGCTGAGAATATCTCAAATCTGGGGAGAGAGTTGGACATCAAAATTTGTTTAACTCACAGGCACCCTCCCAAATCTCAAACTAAAGCAACCTTCTCCAAGATATATTTTTGAAAAAATTATCTAAATCAAAGACAGAGAGAATTTTAAATGAAATAAGAGAAAAAAACTTCTCACATACAAATGAATGCCCATAAGGCTATCAGTGGATTTCTCAGCAGGAACCTTGAAGGTCAGGAGAGAGTAGAATGATATATGCATATTGCTAGAAGAAAAAATGTCAGTGAAGAATACTTTACACAGCCAAAGTTGTCCTTGAGAAATAAAGGAGTGATAAAGACTTTCCCTAATAAACAAAAGCTGAGGGATTACATCATCATTTGACCTACTGTACAAGAAATGCTGAAAGGAGCTCTTCAAGTTGAAATAAAAGGATACTAATTAGTAAAATGAAAATATAACAACCCATGGTAAAGGTTAAGTATATAATGAAATTCAGAATATACTAATACTGTAATATAGTAGTGTATTAATTAACTTTAATGCAAGGTTAAAGGACAAAAGTATTAAAATAAAAATAGCTACAATAATTTGTTAATGAGTACACAATATAAAAAGAGAAATTATGACATCAAAAACATAAACATGTGGCAGGGAGCAAAAAGGTAGAGTTTTTGTATGCGATCAAAGTTAAATTATTATCAGCTTAAAATATACTGTTATATCACTAAGATATACAATAAGGAAACATTGGACTTGAATTATGCTTTAGACCAAGTGGACCTAACAGACATACATAGAACATTCCATGCAACAACATCATATGCACATTCTCAAATGCACATGGAACATTCTCTAGGATAGATCATATGTTAGGTCACAAATTAATTCTTAAACAAAATTTAAGAATGAAATCATACCAAGTATATTTTCTGACCACAATGTTATGCAATTAGAAATAAGTAAAAAGAGGAAAAAAAAGGAAAATTAAATATGTGTAAATTAAACACCACACTTCTGAACACCCAATGAATCAAAGAAGAAATCAAAAAGGATATTAAAAAATCTTGAAACCTATGAGAATGAAAAACAAGATGCCAAAACTTATGGGACGCAGAAAAAGCAGTACTAAGAGGGAAATTTATAGTGATTAAACACCTAAACACCTACAATCACCTACCATCAGAAAGAAGAAAATACTCAAATAAACAACCTTGAGATGCATCTCAAGGAACTAGGAATAGAACAGCTAATCTTAAAGTTAGGAAGACGAAGGAAATAACAAGCCAGAGTAGAAATAAATGAAATGGAAACTAAAAAAATGAAAGAAAAATCAACAGAACTAAGAGTTGTTTTTTGAAAAGATCAATGAGTGTGACAAAACTTTAGCTAGTATAACTAAGAAAAGAGGAAATACTCAAATAAATAAAATCAGAAGTGAAAGAGGACACATTACTACTGATACCACATAAATACAAAGAATCATAGGGGAATACTATGAACAATTATATGCAAAAACCCCCTGGATAACCTAGAAGAAATGGATAAATTCCTAGAAACATACAACCTACCAAGATTGAAATGAAGATATATAAAATCTGAACAGACCAACAATGAGTAGAGATGGAATCAGTTAAAAGAAAAAAAAACTCCCAATAAAGAAATGCCCAGGATCAGATGGCTTCACTGGTGAATTCTACCAAACATTTAAAGAATTAATGCCAATCCTTCTCAAACTATTCCAAAAAGTTGAAGAGGAAACACTCCTAATCTCATTTTACAAGGCCAGCATTACCCTGATAAGAAAGCCAGATAAAGACACTATAAGAAAAGGAAACAACAGGCTAATATCCCTGATGATAGATGCAAAAATTCTCAATAAAATACTACCAAGCTAAATTCAGCAGCACATTAAAAGGATCATACACTATGATCAAGTAGGATTTATCCTGGGATACAAGCATAGCTCAACATACACAAATCAATAAATGTGATATACCACATTAATGGAATAAAAAATAAAAACCATGTGATCATCTCATTAGATACAGGGGGGAAAGATGGCAAAATTTAACATCCACTTGTGATTAAATAAAACTCAACAAATTGGGTACAGAAAGAACAGACTTCAGCATAATAAAGTCCATATATGACATGCCCATGACTAACATCATACTCAATGGTGAAAGGCTGAATGCTTTTCCTCTAAGATAAGGAGCAAGACATGGATGCCCACTCTCACCACTCCTATCTGACATAGTACTGGAAGTCCTAGCCAAAGCAATCAGGAAAGAAAAAGAAATAAGAGGCACCCAAATCAGAAAGGAAAAAGCAAAAATGTCTAGTTTTGCAGATAATATGATCTTGTATATAGAAAATCCTAAAGACTCCAACACAAAACTATTAGAACTAATCAATGAATTCGGTAAATTTGCTGATAAAAAAAACTGACATGCAAAAATCCATTGTATTTCTATATATTAATAACAAACTATCTGAAAAAGAAATAAGACAATCCCATTTACAAAAAGCATCAAAATATTAAAATACTTAGGAATAAATTTAACCAAGAAAGTGAAAGATCTGTACATTTAAAACTATAAAACAATGAAAGAAACTGGAGAAGGAAGAACTAAATGGAAAGATATTCTGTGTTCTTGGATTGGAATAATTAATATTATTAAAATGTCCACAGTACCCAAAGTGATCTACAGATACAGTGAAATCCTACTAAAATTTCAATGGCATTTTTCACAGAAATAGAAATGACTATCCCAAAATTTGTATGGACCCACAAAGAAACTTGAATAGCCAAAGCAATCTTGAGAAAGAACAAAGCTGGAGAGATCACAATTCCTGATTTCAAACTATATTACAAAGCTGTAGTAATCAACACAGTATGGTACAGGCACAAAATCAGATACTTAAAGCAATGTAACAGAATCAAGAGCCCAGAAATAAACTCATGCATATATGGTGAACTAATATTTGATAAGGTAGCCAAAAATGCTCAATGGGGAAAGAATAATCTTCTCAATAAATGGTGTTGGGAAAACTGGATATTCACATGCAAGACTGCAGCTGGACCCTTATATTACACCACTTACAAAGAGTAACTTAAAATGGATTAAAGACAAATTTAAGACCTGAAACTATAAAAACTCCTAGAGGAAAATATAGCGGAAGATCCTCTTGAAATTAATTTTGGCAATGACTTTTTTTGGATATGAATCAAAAAGTATAGGCAACAAAATTAAAACAAGTAGATCTACATCAAACTAAAAGACTTCTGTATAGTAAAGAAAACTATCAACAAAATGAAAAGGTAACTTAGAGAATGGGAGTAAATATTTACAAATCTTATATCTTAAGAGATTAATATAAAAATATGTAAAAATTCTTACAACTCAATAACAAAAAACTCCAAAAATTCCAAAAAAGACGAACACACATTTTCCTAGAGAAGACATACAAATGACCAACAAGTACATGAAAATCTGCTCAACATCACTAATCATCAGAGAAATGCATATCAAAACAACAATGAGATGTCACCTCACTCCTGTTGGAATGATCATTATCAAAAAGACAAGAGGTAAATGTTGGTGAGGATGTGGAGAAAAGAGAATCCTTGTGCACAGTTGTTGAGAATTTAAATTGATAGAGCCACTATGGAAAGCCGTATGGAAGTTCCTTAAAAAATTGATACTAGAACTATCATACAATCCAGCAATCCCATTTCTGGGTGTATATTCAATGTAAGTGAAATCACTACCTCAAAGAATTATCTGTGCCCCTCATGTTCATTCCAGCATTATTCATAATAGCTAAGACATGGAAACAACTTATGTATCCATAATGGAAGAATGAATAAAATTCCATACATGATGGAATATTATTCAGCCATGAAAAGCAAGGAAATACTGTCATTTCAAACAGTATGGATGGATATTGAGATCATTATGCTAATTGAAATAAGCTAGATGTAGAAAAACAAATGATTTCACTTGTATGTGAAATCTTAAAAAAAAAACCCAAACTCATAGCAATATTGAGTAGAATGGTGTTGCTAGAGCCTGGGGGATGTGGGAAATAGGGTGATGTTGGTCAAAGGGTACAAACTTCCAGGTATAGGATAAATAAGTTTCAGGGATCTAATGTACAGCATGGTGACTGTATTTAACAATAGTATCTTATGTACTTGAAAATTACTATGGAAGTAGATTGTAAATGTTCTCACCACAAAATAAGTGGCAATTATGTGAGATGATGGTTGTATTAATCTTATTGTGGTAATCATGTCACAATATATATGAGTATCAAGTCATCACACTGTACACCTTAAACTTACACAATGTTGTATGTCAATATCTCATTAAAGTTGAGTTACAAAAGAATAATCTTTCTCTGATATCTCTTCCAGTAGATAAAATCTCTTGGTTGAAGATCATGAAGAGACTTTTAGGACTGTTTAGGAAGATGTGTGACCTGTTGGTTATAGTACTGGGTACAGTATTTGAGTCCCATAGTATACTTTGCCATACATTCATGCAGCATGAAAGAGTAGTATCAGAAATGAAATTCCTAAATGCATAGGCCTTCCATTTGATAAGGGGGTAATCATTGTGTCCCTAAAGGAGTGGGCCATATGGTTATGGGAGCTACTAGGATATATGTGGCTAAGGGAACTCAATGGTTTCTGAAATTTTTGCAAATTTTAAAGATGACATTGGTTATATCAACATTTCCAGGAGATTTGGGGTGGAAGGAGTGATTTTTAAAAAGAGTAACACCTTACAGTGTTCTTTTAATTATTTTAATATTTTTATTGAAGTATAGTGAGTTTACAATGTTGTATCAATTTCTGGTGTACAGCACAATACTTCAGTCATATAGGAGCATACATATATTCATTTTCATAGTCTTTTAAATGATAAGTTACTAGAAGATATTGAATATAGTTCCCTGTACTATACAATATAAACTTGTTATTTATCTATTTTATAAACATATATATTAGTATCTGCAAACAGTGTTCTTTTATAATGATTTCCATAACCATACTGTAAAGTGTGTGTCTTGGTCACTTGATATAAAAGTTTGCGTACCTGAGGTTGAAAAGAAAAAATTGAGCAGTTTTCTAGTGATTGGAAATGCTGTAGCTTCCAGGCAAGGAAACAATTCAACCCGTCCAAAAAGGACACACACAATAACTAACACTATTTCAAATACCATGGAGAATATAAACTAGATAAAATCTGCCTGGTGTGTTCAAAGGGCCCTTGAGGCTTGGTTCCTGGCTGTGTCCCACTTTTACCATTTTTTCCAGGATTATGTTTTTGACAGGGTACAGATGACCCTCACATAAACTGAGCTATCTTTTTAAAGTTTTCCCACCAACATTGATTTCAAATAGTCACCAATTTGAACCATAATGAATAGTTTCATGGAGAAATTTTATTAATATCAATTTGAATTCATTTGATGCCACCATGTGACTGTCTTGGAAATACCACATTATCTCACTGAAGGGTATGATGAGATTTTTAAAATATTTCTTTTCCAAATCAGAGGCTAAATAAACATTGATATTTTATAGTGGTTTCTTTGAATCTCTCCAGAAATTTATCCTTTGAGGGTTTAGTTGAGACAGTAACCTTGGTTAAAGCTACTCATTTGACATAATGATCTACTAGTGCATTCCTTTTAGTTCCATATCACTTCCTTTTGTATGGGTCTCAATCTCTATAATAGCCACCTCTCTAGGAAGTAAGTGCATGTAAGAGTCCTTTAATTTGTTGTTAGTTTTTGATGTGAGCTCCAAAAGAAGTGAGAAACTCCTTTGTTTTTGAAGAATTTCAAAGATATGCACTGCTCCAAAAGCAATCTTTATGTCTATCTTTCATTACTCTCTGGTCTTGAGTTAGTTGACAAACTCTAGTAAGTTCAAGTCCTGCTATTTCTGGTGCTTTTGCTTCTAGTGGAGGACTATATTCCAAAAGAAAGCTTAACTTAATGACAGTATATCCCACCTGATAAATTCCAGCTTTTGTTTTCAACAAAATGATCCATCAACAGATAATATTAGGTCAGGTTCTCATGGGTTTTTCTTTTTTTAAATAGAAGTATAGTTGATTTAAAATTTTCTGTTAATTCCAGGTGTACAACAAAATGATTCAGATGTGTGTGTGTGTGTGTACACACTTATTTATTTATTTATTTGTTTGTTTGTTTGTTTATTCATTCATTCATTCATTCATTCATTCATTCATTCATTTTGATTATAGTCTAATATAGGTTATTACAAGATGCTGAATATAATTCCCTGTGCTCTAACCCCTTGTTGGTCACATTGTTTGCAAATATATTCTGCCATTCTGCAGGTTGTCTTTTCATTTTGTTCGTGGTTTGCTTTTACTGTGTGAGAGCTTTTACAATGTTTGGTTAGGTCTCATTTGTTTATTTTTGCTTTTTTTTTTTGCCTTAGAAGACTGATCTAAGAAAATATTGCTACAGTTTATGTCAGAATGTTTTTCCTCTGTCCTCTTCCAGGAATTTTTTGGTGTCATGTATTACATTTAGTACTTTAAGCCATTTTGAGTCTATTTTTGTATATGGTGTGAGGGAGTGTTCTTGTTTCAATGATTTACATGAGCTGTCCAACTTTGCCAACACAACTTGCTGAAGAGATTTTCTTTCCTCCATTGTATATTCTTGCCTCCTTTGCTGAAGATTAATTGACCACAGGTGTGTGGGTCTATTTCTGGGTTCTGTATTCTGTTCCAATGATTTACATGTCTGTTTTTGTGCCAGTAAGATGCTGTTTTGATTACTGTAGCTTCATCTGAAGTCTGGGATGGTTATGCCACAAGCTTTGTTTTTTTTCCTCAGTATTTATTGTTTTGGCAATTCTAGGTCTTTTGTGGTTCCAAGTAAGTTTTAGAATGATTTGTTGTTCTGTGAAAAATATCATGGGTATTTTGATAGGGATTACATTAAATCTGTAAATTGCTTTGGGTAGTATGTCCATTTTAAAAACATTAATACTTTAAATAGAAGATAATGGGATATCTTTCCATTTCTTGGCACCATCTTCAATTTCCTTTATCAGCATTTTACAGTTTTCAGCATAAAGTTCTTTCACCTCCTTGGTTAAGTTTATTCCTAGTTATTTTATTCTTTGATTTTTCTTATTTTCTCTTTCTGATATTTCATTGTTAGTATAAAGATATGCAAGATATTTCTGCATGTTAATATTGTATCCTGCTACCTTGCTTAACTCAGTCTAATGTTTATTTATTGAGGTCTAATAGTTTTTGTGTGGAGACTTTAGGGTTTTCTATATAGAGTATCATGTCATCTGCAAATAGTGACAGTTTTACCTCTTCCCTTCCAATATGGATATGTTTTATTTCTTTTTCTTGTCTGATTGCTATGACTAGGACTTCCAATACTATGTTGAATAGAGTGGTGAGAGTGGACATCTTTGTCTTGTTCCAGATTTTAATGGGAAGGGTTTCAACTTTTCACCATTGAGTATTATGTTGGCTGTGGTTTGTCATAAATGACTTTTATAATGTTGAGATATGTTCCCTCTATATCCACTTTGGTGAGAGTTTTTATCATAAATGGTTGTTTAATTTTTTCAAATGTTTTCTCTCTATATACTGAGATGATCATGTGATTTTTGTCTTTCCTTTTCTTAATGTGATGTTTCACATTGATTTGTGTATGTTGAACCATTCTTGTAACCCTGGAATGAATCCCACTTGATCATGGTGTATGAGCCTTTATATATATTGTTAGATTGGGTTTGCTATTATTTTTTTTGAGAATTTTTGCATCTATATTCATCAAAGATATTGGCCTATAACTTTCTTTTTTAGTAGTGTCTTTGTCTGGTCTTGGTTATCAGGTTGATAGTGGCTTCATATAATGAATTTGGGAGTGTTCTTTCATCTTAAATTTTTAGAATAATTTGAGAATAGATAGAAGTCCATCTTTGTATGGTTGGTACAATTCCCCAGTAAAACTATCCAGTCCTGGACTTCTGTTTTCAAGGAGTTTTTAAAATTATGGATTATATTTCACATCTAGTGATTGGTCTGTTCAAATTATGTGTTATTTCTTGACTCAGTTATGCCAGGCTGTATGTTCCTAGAAATGTGTCTATTTCTTCTAGGTTGTCTAATTTGTTGGCATATAACTGTTCATAGTGTTCTTTTATGATTTTTTTGTATTTCTCTAGTTATCAGTTGTTATTTCTCCTCTTTCATTTTTTCTTTTGTTTATTTAGATCCTCCTTTTCTTCTTGGTAAGCTTAGCTAGAGGTTTGTCAATTTTGTTTATCTTTTCAAAAAGCCAACTCTTGATTACATTAATCTTTTCTATTATTGTTGATGTCTATTTTATTTATTTCCTCTCTGCTTTTATTTACTTCCTTCTGCTGACTTTGGGTTTTGTTTGTACTTCTTTTTCTAATTCTTTTAGGTGGTAGGTTAGGTTGTTTATTTGAGATTTTTTTCTTGTTTCTTGAGGAAGGCCTGGATTGCCATGAAGTTCCCTCTTACAACAGTTTTGCTGCATTGCATAGATTTTTTTAAGGTTTTGTTTTCATTTTCATTTGTCTCAAGGTATTTTATGATTTCTTTTTTAATTTCATCATTGGCCCATTGTTTTTTTTTTATAGCATGTTGTTTAGTCTTCATGTATTTGTTCTTTACCCATTTTTCTTTCTGTGGTTGATTTCTGGCTTTATACTGTTGTGGTCAGAAAAGATGCTTGATGTAAATCAACGAAGTTAGAACACTCCCTCACACCATACACAAAACTAAACTCAAAATTGCTTAAAGACTTAAATATAAGACAAGACACAACATGGTAAGCCTCCTAGAAGAAAACATAAGCAAAACTTCTCTGACATAAATTTTAGCAATGTTCTCCAAGGGCAATCTACCCAGAAAATAGAAATAAAAGCAAAAATTAACAAATGGAACCTAATTAAACTTACAAGCTTTTGCACAGCAAAGGAAACCATAAGCAAAACAGAAAGACAACCTACAGAATGGGAGAAAATATTTACAAATGATGCAACTGATAAAAGACTTAATTTCCAGAACATATAAACAGCTCATACAACTTAACAACAACAACAAAAACCAACACAATCCAGAAATGGGCAGAAGACTATACAAGCAGTTCTCCAATGAAGACATACCAATGACCAATAGGCACTTGAAAAAATGCTCCATATCACTAATTATAAGAGAAATGTAAATCAAAACTATAATAGGTACCACCTCACCCCAGTCAGAATGGCCATCATTCAAAATTCCACAAATAATAAATGCTGGAGAGGGTGTGGAGAAAAGGGAACCCTCCTATACTGCTGTTGAGAATATAGTTTGGTGCAGCCATTATGGAAAACAATATGGAGATTCCTCAAAAAACTAAAAATACTTACCATATGATTCAGCAATCCCACTCCTGGGTATATATCCAGAGGGAACTCTAATTTGGAAGGATACATGCACCCCAATGTTCATAACAGCACTATGTACAATAGCCAAGACATGGAAGCAACCTAAATGTCTATCAACAGATGACTGGATAAAGGAGCTGTGGTATATTTATACAATGGAATACTACTCGGCCGTCAACAAGAATAAAATAATGCCATTTGCAGCAACATGGATGGATCTAGAAATCATCATTCTAAGTGAAGTAAGCCAGAAAGAGAAAGAAAATTACTATATGATATCATTCATATGTGAAATCTAATAAAGAAAGAAAAGAAAAGAAAGGACACTATGAAGTCATCTACAAAACAGAAATAGACTCACAGACATAGTAAATAGTCTTATGGTTACTGGGGGAAAGAGGGTGGGAAGGGATAAATTTGGGAGTTTGAGATTTGCAAGTGTTAGCTAATATGTATAAAAATAGATTTAAAAAAACAAGTTTCTTCTGTATAGCACAGAGAACTACATTCAATATCTTATAATAACCTTTAATGAAAAAGGCTATGAAAATGAATATATGTATGTATGTGCATGACTGGGACATTGTGCTGTACACCATAAATTGACACATTGTATTTGACTGTACTTTAAATAAATAAATGAATAAATAATTTTTTTAAAAAGATTCTTGAAATAATTTCTATCCTCTTAAAATTTTGGGGGCTTAATTTGTGACCTAGTATGTGGTTGATCCTAGAGAATATTCTATACACACTTGAAAAGAATGTATATTCTGGGTTTTTTGGATGCAGTGTCCTGTAGATATCGATTAAGTCCAACTGATCTATTGTATCATTTAGGTATCTGTCGCCTTATTGGTTTTCTGTCTGGATTATCTGTATTGATGTCAATAGACTGTTAAAATCTTCTAATATTATTTTACTCCTATAAACTTCTCCTTTTATGTTTGTTAGTATTTGTTTTATATATTTACATGCTCCTATATTGGGTACATATATGTTAGCATGTGTAATATTCTTGTCAATACAAGATCCTTTTATCATTATATAATGTTTTTCTTTGTCTTTATGACTTTTGTTTTAAAGTCCATTTTGTCTGAGGACCTTATATGAGTATTGCTATCCCTGCTTTCTTGTTCTGTCCATTGGCATGATGCAGCCATTTGCATGATGCATCTTTTTCCATCCTCTCACTTTCAATCTGTGTGTCTTTTGCCCTGGCATGCATCTCTTGTAAGCAGCATACTGTAGGTTCTTGTTTTTTCATCCAGTCTGCCTCTCTATATCTTGTGGAGCATTTAGTCCATTGATATTTAAGTAATTATTGATAGCTATGTATCTGCTGCCATTTCAAATCTTGTTTTCCAGTTGTTTTTGTAGTTCTTCTTTGGTTATTTCTTCTTTTTGTTTTTCCTGTTGTGGTTTGATGTTTTTCTTTTGTAGTATGCTTTAGTTCCTTTCTTTTTGGGTTTTGTGAATCTTTTGTATGTTTTTGATTTGTGGTTACCCTGGATTTCAACTATGTTGACCCATAAGTGTATCTACTTGCTCTAAACTGATAGTCGTATAAGTTCTAACACATTTGAAATGATCTATATTTTTATACTCCCTTCCCTAACACTTTGTGATTTTGATGTCCTATTTTACATCTTCATGCTTATCCTTTTGCTATTCAATGTTGTTAAATTCCTTTTATAAAGTTTGTTATTGTTTTTTAATCTGTGTATTACTTATTTAAATAATTTTCAATTCTTTTATATATTTGCCTTTCCTGTTGTGATGTTCCCATTCCTATAAATTCTTGCTTCTTTTCTATTTAGAGAAGTACTTTCAATATTTCTTTTAAGGTAGGTTTAGCATTGCTGAATTGTTTTTGATTTTGGTTGTCTGAGAAATTCTTTATCTCTCCTTCTACTCTAAATCTTTCAAGATAGAATACCCTAGGTTGTGGGTTTTTCCCTTTTAGTACTTTAAATATATCATGCCACTCCCTTCTGGCCTGCAAAGTTTCTGCATAGAAATGAGCTGATAGCCTTATGAGGGTTATCTTGTAACTGACTCTTTGTTTTTCTCTTGTTTCCTCTAGAATCCTCTCTTTAGCTTTTGCCATTTTGATTATGATATGTCTTAGTGTGGTCTGTTTGCATTCATCTTGTTTAAGACACTGTGATTTCTGTACTTGCATATTTGTTTTCTTCTTTAAGGTTGAGGAGTTTTCAGCCATAATTTCTTCAAATTGTTTTTGATCTCTCTCTCTTCTCCTTCTTGAGTCCCTATTATGAACAAGTTGGCATGTTTTATATTATCTCATAGGTCTTGTTTGCTGCTTTTATTTTTTGTTTGTTTGTTTTTCTTTCTGTCTGCTGTTCTGATTGGGTGATTTCTGTTATTCTGTCTTTTAGATCATTTGTTCTGTCATTTAGTCAGCTATTAATTGCTTCTAGATTGCTTTTTATTTCAGAAATTGACTTATCTATTTTCATTTGGTTCATCTTTATAGTTTCCGGTTTCCTTTAACAGTGACCTGTGTTTCTATCAATAATATTTCTTAATTCAGTTAGCATTTTTTATTACCACCTTTTTGAACTCTGGGTCTGGTAGACTTGTAAGCTCTGTTTTATTATTTATTCTTTCAGGGGATTTTTTTTTCTTTTTTAATTGAATGTAGTTCATCTGCTTTTCCATTTTACTTAACTTTCTCTGTCTCTGTGAATTTAGGAGAAATGGTTATCTACTATGGTCTTGAAGGGGTATTTTTTATGTGGGAGCATCCCTGTGTAGACTATGTGTGTCCAGTGTCTTTGGTGCAATGGCTGGTTTTGATATGGATGCCAGCCATCTTTCCTCTGGGTGTGCTGGCCACTGTCACCTTTTTAAATGGTGTGGTTGGTGTTGGAGAATCTAAAGCCTGTGCAGGGTGTGAGGCAGAACTTCCTCTTTGTTCCATGGATGTCACTGTCCTTTCATGGGCAAAGTCTGCTCCCCAGTTGTAGAAGCACTGAGGGTCAAGCTCAATCAGGCTCTGTTCTTTTTGAGTGTGTGCCCTACCCAAAAAGAGGCAGGGTGCTGAAGCAAGTGAGGCCTATCTGCTCACAGAGGACCAATGTGCCACTTAGGTAAGTGTCTACAGCTTTGCTCTGAAGCAGCCCAATGTCACATCTCTTCCCCTGTTATAGTTATCCCTGATCTACTGTAAGGCTGTGGAGTGGTTGGGGCCAGCGTATTCACTAGGCTGAGGCTAGGAGTTGGGGCATTGTGGCTGCAGGAAATGATGTAGCTGTTCTGCTGTCAGAGATCTATGGTAGTCTTCTCCCAGGACCTGTCTGCCCCAGGTCCAGTGCCAAACTGTGGCATAGAGTGGGTGGGGCCAGAGCACTTGGTTGGCTGGGAGATGGACCATGACATAATGGACATTGTGTCTCCTGCAGTGCAGCCTGAGTAAGTACTAACAGTGGCTGCTTCTGCCCTACCTGGACCACACCCCAGGCCCTATGGCCTATCTCTGCATAGCTGGACTGAGTCTTTTCCCAGGGTGTAGATGACCCATATCTCATGCAAAGCTGTGGTTTGGAGTTCGCAGGGCTGGGGTGTTCACTCTGCTCGGATTTGAGAGTGCAGTGAGGTGGGAGTCACCAGTGCAAAGCTCTCTCCACCTTGTCTGTTGGCAAGCCAGCACACACGCACTCTTTGTGAGTAAAGTCTAGGTTTCTCCAGTCTTTCTATCTGTCCCAGAGGTTCTCCCAATGGTCAAGGGGGCACTCTACTCCACATAGGACCCCAGGACTGGGAAACCCAGTCTGTGGCTGGACCCATTCACTCCTTAGGGTGAGGGTCCACCTGTGTGGACTTTTTCTTTCAGATCCCTCCAAAGGGCAGAGGTCCAAATCTTATGCCTATTTTTAAATCCTACTCATTTATGTGGAAATCTTTCTTGCAGTGTTGTTTGAATAGGTGTTCTTCTGTCAGTTCCCAGTTCATTTTCAGTGAGAATTGTTCCACATGTCTATATATTTTTGAAGTTTTTGTGGGGGGAGATGAGCTCCACATCCTCATAGCCCACCATCTTGATCTGACCTATGTTCAGTTGATATTTGACAAGTGTGCCAAGACAATTCAATAGGAAATGAACAATTTCTTTAACAAATGGTGCAGTGATAACTGGATAGCTACATGCAAAAGAATGAAGTTTGACCCCTACCTCATATCATATACAAAAAAACAATTAAGTCACAATGAACTAAATACCTAAATATAAGAGCTAAAACCATAAAAATCTTAGAATAAAACATAAGACAATATTCATGATTTTGTATTTAGCAATGTTTTCTTAAATATAACACCAAAAGCAGAAGCAGAAAAAGACTTTGTCAAAGTTAAAAACTTGTGTACATCAAGGGACATGATCAAGAGAGTGAAAAGACAGCCCATAGAATGGGGAAAATATGTTATATATCTGATAATCGTCTAGTATATAGAATATATATACACACACTTTCTTATAACTCAACAACCAAAAGGAAAACAACACAATTTTAAAATGGGAAAGGGGTTTGTCTATATATTTCTCCAAAGTAAATACACTGATAGCCAGAAAGCACAGTAAAAGATGTTCAACATCATTTTTCATTAGGGAAATGCAAATCAAAACCACAGTGGTATACAACTTCACACCCATTAGGATGACCATAATAAAAATTTAAAAAAAAAACAGGAGGAAATGAAAGCTGTTTACAAGGATGTGGAAAAATTGGGACACACATCCTTTTCTGGTGGTAATGTAAAATGATGCAGCCACTGTGAAAATAGTTTGATCATTCTTTAACAGGTTAATATTAGAATTATCTTGTGACCTGATCATTCTATTCCTAGATTTATTCCCAAAAGAAAGGACAATTGGTGTGCAAACAAAAGCTTGTACACAAATGTCCATAGCAGTATTCTTCTCAGTAGCCAAACACTGGAAACATCTGATATGTGGGTAAATAAAAAGTGGTATATCCAAACAATGAAATATTATTCAGCAATAAAATGGAATGAAGTACTCATACATGATATGATATGCATGAACCTTGAAAATAGGCTAAGTAAAAGAAGCCAAACACAAAAGGCCACATAGTTTATGATTCCATATGTATGAAATAAACAGAATAGGCAAATCCATGGAGATAGAGGGTGGATTTGTGATTTCCATGGGCTGGGTAGGGGGTAATATGGAATGTCTGTTTAATGGGTATGGAGTTATCATTTGGGGTGATGAAAATTTTTTGAACTAGGTAGTGCTGATGGTTTTACCAAAGTGTGTACATAGTTAATGTCACCAAATTGTATGCTTTAAAATGGTTAATACGATATTATGTGTATTTTGCCACAATGAAAAATAAAGTTTAAAAAAGGAGATTCCCTAAAACTCCAAAAACAAAAACAGAGAATTCATTTCCTGTTGACCTGAATGGTGTATTGATATGTGCTACAACATGGATGAAACTTGATACCATCATGCTAAATGAAAGAAACCAGACCCCAAAAATGCTACATATTATACAATTCCATTTATATTAAATGCACCAAATAGGTAGATCCATAGAGACCAAAAGCAGATTTGTGGGTGCCAGGGGCTGGGGAGGGGAAGAATGATGAATGACTGCTAACATAGGGTTTCTTTTTGGAGTGATGAAATATTATGGAATTAGATAGTTGTGATAGTTGTACAATTTTGTTTCTATGCTAAGAACCAATGGATTTTACATTTTAAAAGTAAATTTTTTCATGCATTATATCAAAAGAGAGAGAAATGACCCAGCTTTGGTAAGACAATTGGGAGGTTCCCCCTTCTTCTATTAGGAGGAGAGTGGCAAAATTCAGGGTGTTGCAGTGGTAAATAGTATGTGTGTAAAATAGCATAACAGAGGTTAATTGGTAGATAAAATGTGTTGTTTGTTCTCAGTCAGTAGCAATGTCTTTGCTGCATGAGGAACCATGAGCTGCAGTGTGGATCCTAGAACTAATTTAGCAGAAGCATCAGCAAATTTTATGGTGGAAGCTATTGTCCAATGGCAAAAATGGGTAAACCTTTGCATCTAGGTCAATGTTGAGCCTATAGTATACAGTGTTGTTTGTATGTCCCATGAAGCCTAAGCATTTATCCTGATGTACAAGTAGACTAAAAGCCTTTTTGTAGTTAAGAGATGGCTAGGAAAGGAGGCTGTTGAAGAGACCTCTTAAGGTTACAGATGGCCTGTTCATGTTTGGGCTACCAGAGGAGAGAATCTTTTACTATGGATTTAGTCAACTCATAAAGAGGTGTCAAAATATCAGAAAAAAAAACCGGATAACCATAGGCTAAATATCCAGTGAAACCTAGAAATTCCCACAGTTGTCTTACAATATGTGGGGTCTTTGGGGGGGGTAGGGGGTGCCTCACTTTTTTCATTTAGCATAATGGTATCAAGTTTCATCCTTACAACATACTAATGCATCTTTTTTGATAGTTAAATAATATTCCACTGTAGGTATGTACCACATATTTATCCATTTGTCATTGATGGACATTTGTGTTGCAAAGAGAAAGATCTGATATAGAAAAACTACTAGAAGACAAGAGGGAGCACTGACTAGGGAAATGAATCTAGTTGTTTGCTGTTGCTTAACTTTGTCAAATTTCTCCCTAGCTTTAGCCAAAGGACCTTTAAGTGATAAAATTTCCAAATCAGAGTTTTGTTTGAAGGTCTTTGCCTACCAATAAAAAACTGCTTCCTATTGGGCCTGAGAAATATTCCTTTTCTTTTCTAAGGAGCCTCACAAATGAATGATTTTGTTCAGTTCAAATGTTCCCGCATTGAAATCCCAACGCATCCTCAGTGAAGTTATGCCATTTAAAGAAATAGGCACAGTTAGAATTATAATAAGAAAAAATATATAGGGAGAGAAGCAAGACGGCAGAGTAGAAGGATGCTCGTAGCTCACCCTCTCCCACAAATACACCAAAACTCACATCTACAGACCTACTCAGCCAATCAAAGCACCTGCTGAACTCCGACAGAATATTGCCTTCTTCAAAAGAAAAAGACACCAAAAATCTGGTAGGAGAAAAGGAAAAAAGAAAGAAAAAGCAAAACAGTGTGGGACCAATCCCGCAGGGAGGGAGCAGCAAAGGAGGACTGGTGCTTGTTTGCTGGGTCTCCCCTCTCCAACCGAGAGGCCAGCGGGATGAAGGGGGAGATTCTGAGGCTCAGATCTTCCCTGAGCACCCCTTGACTGACAAAACTGAGTTAAATGGGCACAAAGGGTCCCCATGACACCCAGCCCGAGACGTGAGCTGGCAGCTGGGGGCTGGGACAGGCTCCCCGAGCTGGGCGGAGGACTGGGGCGCCTGCACTGAGGCAGCCCCAGGGGACTGCAGGGTGCTGCGTGCCATGGCTGGGAGGGGATACAGAGCAGAACAACCTCGGTCCCCCATAAATTGCGAACAAAGTGAAGCAACATGGTTGGTGTGCCCTGGGGGGAAGGGCACTGTAGCCTCTGTCTCCTCAGACTTGCACCACGATTACTGGTGCTTCTCATGAGGAGAGACAGGGAGCAGCCACAGCCGCCATCTCCTCCTGCGTGCAGCACCCGGGCGGGGGCCAAGCCGAGACCTGAATCCACACCCTGGGGCTCCACAACCTCCTAGGCAGGACTGAGACTTGTTTATGGCCCGAAACAGATAGGATCTTTCTGCCTGGCACCTCAGTGAACTCAAGCCATCAAGACAAACAAGGAGCTGAGACTTGGCATGGAGCAGGGGCAGGGCCGTTCCGCAGTCTTCCCCGAGCCTGCCTTTGGAGCACCAACCAGAGGCGGAGGGGGCAGCTGCACAGAGCAGCAGAACGACTGGTGACAGGAGAGGGTGGGTGGCCATCCCCTTCCTGGCAGGAATGCAGCACCTGACCATGGTGCTGGGAGGGGGGCGCAATCTGCCCACCTGCCTCTCCTGAGTGCAGCATCTGACTGCGGCATCGGGAGGGGGAGTGACCAGCCCACCCACCAGGTAAGAGCTCAGCACCTGACCCAGTGTTGGGAAGGGGCGTGATCTGCTAGCTGACAGCCACTGGGAGCAGCACAGATGAGGGTGCCAACAGAGGGCCTCTGGAAACAGCAAGCTGAGTTTGCAAAATAGGGCAAAGACACAAATACCTCTCGATAAAATCATTAAGAGCACACCGTCTCCAGGAGAACTAGATAACTGATACACCTTAAGCCACAGTGTCAGACAGATATGAGCAATATGAAGAAGCAGAGGAACCACTCCCAATTAAAAGATCAAGAGAAATCCCCTGAAAGCACAATCAAGGAAATAGACATTGATGGCCTACTAGATCAAGATTTCAAAAAAGGACTGATCCAAGTACTGAAGGAACTAAAAGAAATAGTGTTTAGAGATATAAAATATATCAAAAATGAAATAGAAGCTATAAAGAAGAACCAAGTAGCATTAGTAAACTCATTTGCTGAGATGAGAGCTGACCTATAGGCTGTCCAAAGCAGGCTAGAAAATGCAGAGGAATAAGTGTCCTAGAAGACAGGACAACAGAAAGCACCCAATCAGAACAGCTGAGAGAAAAACAAATAAAAAATAATGAAAACATTATAAGGGACCTTCGGGATATTATAAAGCATGCCAATCTATGCATAATAGGGACCCCAGAAAGGGAAGAAAGAACAAAGGGGATTGAAAAGGTTTTTGAAGAAATCATGACTGAAAACTTCCCAAACCTAAAGAAGGAATCAGATATCCAAGTACAGGAGGCTCAGAAGGTCCCAAACAGGAAGAACCCAAATAGACCCACACCAAGACATATCATAATCAAGATGGCCAGAGTCAAGGATAAAGAAAAGATCCTAAAGGCAGCAAGAGAAAAACAAAGAGTGAGTTACAAGGGAACCCCCATAAGGCTCTCAGCTGATTTCTCTACACAAACACTACAGGCCAGAAAGGAGTGACAAGATATATTCAAAGTCCTGAATGAAAAAAAGATGCAGCCTAGGATACTCTATCCAGCAAGGCTATCCTTTACAATAGAAGGAGAGATAAAGAACTTGACAGACAAGCAAAAACTAAAAGAGTTTAGCAACACTAAACCCATGCTAAAAGAAATATTGACAAGTCTACTCTAAATAGAAAAGAAGCAGGATGCTACAAAAATGAGAAACTCATAACTGGAAAGGAGGTAACTGCCATGAATTACAAAAAGAATAAACACAAAGTTGTAAAAGAAGACATCTAAATCATTAAGAGTGGGAGAGGGAAGAAAGGAAAGCCACTGTGGAAAACAGTATGGAGATTCCTCAGAAGACTAGGAATAGACTTACCATATGACCCAGGAATCCCACTCCTGGGCATATATCCAGAAGGAACTCTATTTCAAAATGACACCTGCACCCCAATGTTCATAGCAGCACTATTTACAGTAGCCAAGAAATGGAAACAGCTAAATGTCCATCGACAGATGACTGAGTAAAGAAGCTATGGCACATTTATACAATGGAATACTATTCAGCCACAAAAACTGACAACATAATGGTTTTGCAGCAACATAGATGTTCCTGGAGAATGTCATCCAAAGTGAACTAAGCCAGAAAGAGAAAGAAAAATACCATATGAGATCACTCATGAGGAATCTAAAAAACAAAACAAAACAAAACAAAACATAAATACAAAACAGAAACAGACTCATAGACGTAGAATACAAACTTGTGGTTGCCAAGGGGGCGGGGGGTGGGAAGGGACAGACTGGGATTTTAAAAGGTAGAATAGATAAACAAGATTATACTGTATAGCACAGGGAAATATATACAAGATCTTGTGGTAGCTCATAGCGAAAAGAATGTGACAATGAATATATATATGTTTATGTATAACTGAAAAATTTTGTTCTACACTAGAATGGACACAACATTGTAAAATGAGTATCACTCAATAAGAAAAAAGAAAGAAGAAAAAAATATATATGTATATATCAGATTTCCAGTCTAGATGGTGGAGGGGTAGGGCCACGAGCTCACTTCTCCTCACAACTACAACAAAACCACAACTGACTGCTAGAAAACCATCAAGAAAAGACTTCAACCCAGCAAAGAAGAGTGTCTTCAACTGGAAACATAAAGAGGGAACCACAGTAGGATGGTAGGAGGGGTGTGTTTGTGATATAATTTGGCCCCATACCCACCAAGTTGATGAATCACAAGCTGAAGAATAGTTAAGTCTCAGAGACCCTCCCACAGGAGTGAAAGTTCTAAGCCCCATGTCAGGCTCCCCAGCCCATAGTTCTGGCATTGGGAGGAGGAGGGATCCCCAGGACATCTGGTTTTGAAGGTCAGCAGGGCTTAATTCCAGGAGCCCCATGGGATTAGGGGAAACAGAGACTTCACTCTCTTGGGAAGCATACATAGAATCTCAAGTGCACCAGGTCCAAAGGCAGAGGCAGTGATTTCATAGGAACCTGGGCCAGGCCTGCCTGCTGATTTTGGAGTCTGTTGGGGACATAAGGGACAGCTGTGGCTCACCCAGGGGACATAAAAGCTATGGAGGACATTCTGGTAGTGTCCATCTACATGAGCTTTCCTGGAGGCTGACATCCTGATTGGATCATTAGCACCAAGACCTAGCCCCACCCAAGAGCCTGTAGGGAAGCCTTAGGCCAAACAACATACAGGGTGGGTACACAGCCCCAACCATCATCAGATTTCCTAAGCCACAAAGGCAGCTAGATACAGCCCTACCAATGGACCAAGCTTCACCCAGTGGTGGGCAGGCACCGGCTCCTCCTGCCAGGAAACCTGCATAAGCCTTTAGTCCAGCCTTATCCACCAAGGGCAGATACTAGAAATAAGAAAACAGCAATCCCAAAGCCTATGGAAGGAATCCACAAACACATAGAAAGATAGACGATATGAGGTGTCAAAGGAATATCTCCCAGGCCAAGGCACAAGATAAAATCCCAGAAGAAGAAATAAGTGATGAGGAGATAGGTAATTTATCTGAGACAGGAGTTTAAAGTAATGATGGCCAAGATGTTCAGAGAACTCAAGAGGACTGTAGATGCACAGAGAAAAATTTTTAGCAAAAAGTTGGAAAATATAAAGAATACCCAAACAGATTTAAAGAATAAAATCACTGAAATGAATAACACAGTAGAAAGAACCAAGAATAGACTAAATGAGGCAGAAGAACAGATCAATGAGCCACAACACAGATTAGTGGAAATCATTACTGCAGGACAGAAAAAAAGAAAAAAGAATGAAAAGAAATGAGGATAGTTTAAGAGAACTCTGGGACAACATGAAGCACACTAATATTTGCATTATTGGGGTCCCAAAAAGAGAAGAGAGAGAGAAAGAATCTGAGAAAATTTTTGAAGAGATAGTAACCAAAAACTTCCTCAACTTGGGAAAGGAAACAGTCACCCAAGTCCAGGAAGCAGAGAGTTCCACATAGGATCAACCCAAAGAGGAACACACCAAGGAACATAGTCATCAAATTGACAAAAATTAAGGATAAGGAAAAAATATTTAAATTAGCAAGAGAAAAGCAATGAATAACATACAACTGAACTCCCATAAGGTTATCAGCTGATTTTTCAGCAGAAATCCTACAGGCCAGAAGGGAGTGGCATGATATATCTAAACCGATGCAAGGGGGAAACTTACAACCAAGAATACTCTATCCAGCAAGGCTCTCATTCAGATTTGATGGAGAAATCAAAAGCTTCACAGATAAACAAAAACTAAAAGAATGCAGCACCACCAAACCAGCTTTACAACAAATGTTAAAGGAACTTTTCTAGTCATCAAACCATAAGAGAAGAGAACAAAAAGAAGAAAAAGGAAAAAAAAAAGACCTACAAAAGATTGCTTTGGCACTTCAGGGTCTTCCATATAAATTTTGGAATTGTTTGTTCTAGTTCTGTGAAAAATATCGTGAGTCTTTTGACAGGGGTTGCATTGGATCTCTAGGTTGCTTTGGGTAGTGTAGCCATTTTGATAATTTTGATTCTTCCAATCCAAGAGTACAAGATATCTTTCCATTTCTTTGTATCATCTTCAATTCCCTTCATTAGTGTTTTACAGTTTTCAGAGTATAGGTAACCTCCTTGGTTAAGTTTATTTCTAGGTACTTTGTTATTTTTGATGCAATAGATGTGTTTATGCCAGTTATAAAATTCTAGAATTTGAAGTGTAAAAAAAAGTGAATGAAGGCTGCAAATGGCAAAATATCCTTCTTCTTATGGATGAGTTGTATTCCATTACATATATATGCTGCATCTTCTTTATCCATTCATCTATTGATGTGCACTTAGGAAGTTTCCATATGTTGGCAATTATAAATAATGTCGCTGTTAATAGTGGGGTGTATGTATATTTTTGAATTAATTCTTATTTTATGGTTGTCTTTATTCCTTTGATAACCATGTAAGTGTAAATTTAAAAAGCTAAAGCTCTAAACATTCTTAGAAACAATGAACAGTACATCTATGTAAATTTTAAAAACATGTGCAGTATATTGTGTATATGTATTTACATGCAATACATTGTATATGTAACAGTCAAATTGTAACAATTCTACCTAATAAAACTGAAAAGGAATATATTTATCAGAAGTTTTTCCTACAGGAGGAGAGAATTTGAATGTATACAGCTCCATGAAAAGTAGCTACAGTCAGTTGAAAATACACCTTGTATCTCAGGCTCCCCAACCTAATCATTGGCCATGTCTGAATGCAAACCCATCAATTTGTGCCACCAGGCAGATTGAAAACCAAAGAGAATGCTCTCTTTGAATGAGACCCAAGCTCTCAAGACAAAAATATCAAAACTGAAGGAGAACTTTATCCTGTTTTATCGGTGACTCACAGCAGATTTTGTCTGAATGGACACTGGTCCACTGAGAATCAAAAACTCACTGACTTGTGAGGCCAGCTCAAACAACAGGCTTATAAGACCTGCTTCGGTGTTCTACCCAGGATTCTCCTATGATAACTTTTAAACAACAAAACATAAAGTGGATTCACAAAAGAGAGAAAAGCTAGATGAAAGGAAATTACTGTTTATAACAAGGATGCTAAGTAAATGGCAGCCAATATCAAAACCCAGGTAGCAAATTGAGAATAAGTAGACCCAGAACTTAAGGCAAAAATAATGTTCAGATCTGGTGCTGACTTACCAAATCTGGGTGGACTTGACATATAGTGAGCAGTAAAGCACACAGGCCCTCCATAGGTGCTGTACCTGGTCTAAGGCTGGGGTATTGGGGAATGGGTAGTGTAGATCGTGTCTGCGTGAAGCCTCTAGGAAAACCATGGAAATAAACTAAGATCACCCATATGAGAATAAACAGAGGTTATATATTCAGACCTTGCTATAGCAAAGAGTCAGCATTTTTTTTTAAATCACATTATCACTTGTATTTGGTAGAGGTCAGAGGATATCAGTGGAGTGGGAAAGCTTTCTCACAGGTGAGTCAAAAAAGGGGAGGGTTCAGGTATGCTCTTATTGGAAGTTGTTGGCATGGATAAGCTGGGAGTGGGCTAATAAGAAGTTGGAAATCCTATGTAATTGGTTTGGAAAGCATATTTGTTTTCTTCTGGTTGGTCCTGAGTTGAAAGTGGGACAAAAATAGGGAAGCTGCAGTCATTGACCATGTTATGACCATTCCTTGCCAATTGCTGCAAAGATTTGTAGGTTGGCTTCCTGGGCTCGATGCTGCAGTTTATGGTTTGGCTTCCTGGGCTTCTTACCTGTGTCAGAGTTCTGTTGACATATATGATCTGGGCCACTGTCTATTTGTATAGTCAGTCTCTCAGTGACAAGTACATCAGAGCCCAAAGAAATCAGAATTTGGCCATTTAGCCATGGCCATAAGTACCCAGGACAGACATCATTGAATTCTTCGCTCTCAGGGAAAAGTGCACAGAGAGCAAAGCCAACAGGCGGGAGGCCAGCAAGGCCCTGTAACACTAGGGTACTTCAGAATATTGAACTCTCTCTCCTGGTATGCCTGTCCTGTGAGAGAAAGGAACAGGGAGAGAAAGGGACTTCTCCAGGGTCTCTGTGGAGAGGCCACTTGAGGCACCTAACTTAGAGACTTCAGAACTGTGCTGGCATTGTTGCTACCACTAATGGGTTGCTATCAGCTCACTGCCTCTCTTGTACTGAGGTAGTAACTCAGAGGGCATGGGGATGACTTCATATGCTTTGGAAATCCTGCTCAGTTTCCAAGGGCCATCGCTGAGGGGAGGTAGGGAAGGGGGACTGATGCTATGTTCCTTTGAACCTTGTACCCCAGAGGTCACCCCTCTGATAATCGCTGGACTACCTTCGTGGCTGGTGGGGCTGCAACTGTGGGCATGCTGGATCTGCACAGGAACCCAAGAGAAAGTTCTGCTTTGAATGGCACCCTGGCCATTACAGCCTCCAGGTCCATCCCTTCATATCTATCTGAGACCCCTGCAAGTCATGTCCCAGGATTCCATGACCCACAAAGGCCCAGAGGTTGTAGGATATCTGTCTTCCCCTATCTATGTACTCTCTCCTCCCAGCACATACACTTGTGAGTTTGGAGAGGCCCCAGCCAAAGTTTCAGTGGTGGGATTAAGGCTTGGTCCTTTGGACTAAAGCAGTGAAAATAAATGCTGTCTAGTAGTTCAAAGCGCTGCAGCCTGCTCTCTATCTGCTCACATTATTTATTTACTTTTACTGCATGCCCGATGGAAAACAACCACCCATCCAACTCCATCCCACTCCCCACACCAAGCTCAATGTCTCAGACCCATGACGTGGGAGAAGAGGGAAGGGTCTCCAGTTGCCTCACATGCTCCATAAAATCGCAGTGGTTGTGCTTAACTAAAAACCCTTAGTTGTTCACAGAGAACGTATAGCAGTACAGGGGTGCTGCATCCTTAAAAAGCACAAGTTGCTTAGGGGAATGCAGCCCCACCCATTGCCTACTCTCTCCCAGTCCTAGTCAGTAACCCAAATTCCAATTCAGAAGTGGATTAGACACCCCCAAGGCAGATTTCCATAGAGCCTTTGAAAAGATGCAGGACTCAGAAAGACTGTAAGAGTTGTAGATATACCTACATATACCTACATAGATGTTTTCCCAGGCCTCCTGCTTTTCCCCCAGGTTCTCTTCAAGATCATTTCTCTTATTCAGGTTTCCTTCCTGTTTTAGTTGTTCCAACTTTCCCAGGAACTGTTACATTTATTCTTCAAAAGTACAATAGCTACGTCTGATAGCTAGGATTGGTTGGGCTACAATTATTTTCTGCCCCAATAATTCAGGAAGCTGTTGTACAGATTACAGCATGCCTGAGCCCTCATACACTTGCTGGGAGTGTAAACTGATGAACTCTTTTCTGTAGGGAATCTTGGCAATGTGAAAATATCAAATGCATATACCTTTCACTCAGCATTTCTCATTGCTAGAAATTTCTATGGATGTTCATTCAAATATCTGAATGCCTACAATGTGACAGGAAATCTTCTAGCTGCTGGATATAGTTGCAAAAGTGCACCAAGGTACATGGACAAAGATGTTCATTACATCAGTTTGTAATAGTAAAGAAACAGAAACACAGCATCCATCAGTAAAAGCATAGTTAAATGATTCAATACATCTACATGATGAAATATAAAGCTGCCTGTTAAAAACAGAGTTTTTAACATATACCAGTATATCCTGGTATAGAAAGATCTACAAGATATATGAAGTGATTAAGTAAGACACATAGCTGTATGCACAGTATTTTTCTTTATATAAATAAAAATATATAAGGCAATATGCAGAGATAAAAATCCATGTATATGCATATATTTCCCTCCAAGGAATCAGAAAAAAACTGCTAACAGTGGTCATTTCTGAAGAGACAAACTTTAGGGGAGGATGGCTTTTACTTTCTTTTTGTAACATTTCTGTATCCTACCATGTACACATATTATTTTTATTTTGTGAAAAATGACAATAGGTAATCAATTGGGCAGTGAAATTATAGGCTATTTTTTCTTTATATTTCTTAATATTAGAGAAGAAAACATAAACATTACTTTTAAAGGGGGCACTATCAGTTTATGTCTTTGCAAAGACCATTACTCTGCCCACTCAGTGACTATGATGGGCAATCAGCTCCCTCTTAGAACTGTATATGCTCTCTCTGGGACTTGCTTTCCCTATCTGCAAAATAGGATGGAGATAGGGAGATCAGAAAGATGCTTATCATTGATGTATAAGAGCTTTGTTAAATGAGCTAAAAATAAAAGCCTGAGAGTGAACATACACAGTGAATAGTAAATCAATGTTCAGTGAATTTTAATCTGAGTTTCCTTTAGACATAAGTTGAAGACCACTGATAAGGGTTCGTGATTATAGTTCTTAATTTTTCTTTGTATAATGAAGCAGCATAGAGGAAAGTTTGCTTATGAATGGTTAACAGTTGACCTTTGAACAAGGTTTTGAACTGCACAAGTCCACTTTCAGGAAGATATCTTTCTATAAATATATACTACAGTACCACATGATCTGCAGTTGGTTGAATCCTTGGATGTAGAACCTCAGATACAGAGGGCTGAATATAAAGTTATTTGCCAATTTTCAACTGCAAAGAGGGTAGGTGCCCCAAACCCTGTGTTATTCAAGGATCAGCTGTATTCCCCTTTCTTCTCCTCTCTTGGATATGTGGCCCTTCAGAAACAACTTTGCATTAATAGACGGTGACAGTATTTTACAATTATGAGTTTCACAGTTCAGATTTGTCTTATAGTAAGGTCTTGAGTATATAGAATGTCTTTTCCATGACAGCCTCATAGGCAATTCACTTATAATATGTCCATAATCTTCTCACTACTCATGGAGCATGAGAAGGAATGAGGAGGGAGAAATGGAGGATCAAAAGATCATACAGCTAATAACTGATCTGGCATAAGTACTTCCCACAGTTATCCCCCTGGACTCAGTGCACAGCAAGCAGGCAGAAAATACCCAGCTTCCAGTTTCTCCCTGGAAGTGATTTGACTGCATATCTAATGTCCTGGCATTCCCAGCTGTTGCCTGAAGGTCAAGCTTCTTAGTAGCCTGCATCTGGGAGCTGATGGGACAGGCAATTAATAGTCTTCTGTGGGGGCGGGGGTGGAGGGGTATAGCTCAATAGTAGAGCACATGCTTAGCATGCAGGAGGTCCTGGGTTCAATCCCCAGTACCTCTATTAAAAAAAATAGCCTTCCAGGAGTCTGAACAGGCATATGAGCTCTTCTTGTGCCTTCTCCCACCAGCTAGCTCCAGTGATAAAACTAAGCCTCCAGTTTTTCTCTAGAAGAAGTTGGACCACATATCTTGTGTTCCAACTTTTATGTCTGTGCTCTAGAAACTGGCTCCTAGCTAGCCTATCTCTGGGAGTTGACAGGGCCCAGCATTTGCTAGTCCCCTGGGACCACAGAGAACTAAGAGGTGGCTTTAATCATCAATCACTACTAGTCTTCTGGGAATTTGAACAGGTAGATGGACACTTCCTATACCTCCTCCCTCCTAGTTTGTTTGAGAGACAGAACCAGCCAGCCAGCTAACCCACCTGTCTCTTGAGAGTTGACAAAACCTGGCATTCACTAGGCCCCTGGAAGTGATAAAAAGCAAAACAAAAAGTTGGAATAGTGTGTGGGCTGAATGAGAGTGCAAATGTTTGTAATAGATCTTCTCTCTGGCATAGTGCAGAGTGAGTGTGTGATAAACTCCAGCTCCCAGCTTCTCCATGAGAAGAGAAGGAATTGGACTATACATCTAGCACCCTGACATTTCTAGCTGCTACTCAAAGGACTGGTTCTGTCTTACCTGTCTTGGGGCACTGATGGGACTTGGCACACCCTAATCTGCTGGGGCCACTAAGAACAAAGATGGTGGCTCAGATAAGCACAAAGATTTGCGAGGCACCCAGAATCTCTAGCTGGGCTGATTGGCAAGATTCATATTTTACATGAGGCCAGGGTAGATAAACAACTTTTAATTCTACTATAAAAAATGACAAAAACATTAAAAACAAGTATAACTAAATTATGGATGGATGCATAATGTATACATAACATAAATAGATGTAAATTGTGGCACCAATAGTATATAATGAATGAGGAGGAGAGATAAAAGAGTTCTTGTGTGCAAGTGAAGTTAAGTTGTTATCAGCTTAAAATAGACTATTATAATTCAGAGGTATTTTATGTAAGCCCCTGTGAGACCAGAAAGAGAACACTTATGGAAGGTACACAAAAGAAAAAGAAGGAATTCAAAACCTATCAATATTAAAACAAAGAAACAAAAAACCTCAATGAAAGACAAATGAAGACAGTAAGAAAAAGAGAAACAAAAGAACAAGACAGAGAAAAAACAGTTTAAAAATGGCAATAGTAAATTCTTCCTTATTATTAATCACTTTAAATGTAAATGGACTAAATTCCTCAGTGAAGAGACTGGCTGAATGGATAAAAAACCAAGATCCAATTGTATGCCATCTACAAGAAACTCACTTTAGATTTAAGGAAAAATGAAATAGGCTGAAAATGAAAGAATGGAAAAAGGTATTCCATGCAAATGATAATAAAGAGAAAGCAGGAGTGGCTGTATTATATCAGATGCAGTTGACTTTAAGTCAAAAACTGTCTCTGGAGGTAAAGAAGGACATTATATAATGATAAAAGGGTCAATTCAACAGGAAGATATAACAATTCTAAATATATATGCACCTGAAATCAGAGCCCCTAAGCATACTGACAAATTGAAAGGAGAAATCGACAGCAATATAATAATAGTAGGAGATGTCAATAAACCCACCTTCAGTAATGGATAGAACATCCAGACAGAAAATCAATATATAAAGAACAGAATTGAGCAAATGGACCCAACAAACATATACAGAACTTATCACACAACAGCAGAAGAATACACATTCTTCTCAAGTGTACATGGAACATATTCTAGGATAGATCACATGTTAGATCACAAAATAAATCTTAACAAATTTAAGAAGACTAAAATCATACCAAGTATCATTTCCTACCACAATGGAATAAAACTAGAAATCAGTAGCAGCAAGAAAATGGGAAAATTCATAAATATGTCAAGACTAAATAACACACTATTTAACAACCACTGGGTAAAGGGAAATCAAAAGAATTTCAAAAATATCTCAAGACAAGTGAAAATAAAAACACAGCTTACCAAAACTTATGAGATGCAGCAAAAGCAGAACCAAGAAGGATGTTTATAGTGATAAATACCTACATTAAAAAAGAAGAACTCAAATAAACAATCTAACTTTATACCTCAAGGAACTATAAAAAGAACAAAATAAACCCAAAGTTAAAAGAAGGAACTAATAAAGATTGAGCATAAATTTTTTAAAAAGAATAGAAAAATAGAAAAAGTCAACAAATCCAAGAGTTGGATTTTAGAAAATATAAAGAAAAATGACAAACTCTTAGCTAGATTAAGTAAGAAAAAAAGAGAGAAAAGATTCAAATAAAATCAGAAATGAAATGGGAGACATTATACTGAATGCCTCAGAAATAAAATATAAAGATCACAAGGGACTATTATGAACAATTATATGCCAACAAATTGGATAACCCTGCAATAAATGGGTAAATTCCTAAATATGTACAACATACTAAGAATGAATCAAGAAGAAATAGCCTGAACAGATCAATAAAAATATAAGGAGATTAAAGTAGTCATCAAAAACCTCACAACAAAGAAAATTCCAGGACCAGATGCCTTCACTGCTGAATTCTATCAAGTATTCAAAGAAGACTCGATACTAATTGTTCTTAAACTCTTCAAAAATAATAGAAGTAGAAGGAATACTTCCAAATTCATTTTAGGAAGCCAGCATTACCCTGATATTAATGCCAAACAAAGATATCACAAGAAAAGAAAACAAGTCAATGTCTCTGGTGAATATAGATGCAAAAGTCCTCAATAAAATACTAGCAAACTGAATTCAACAACTCAAATAGATTACACACCATGACCAGGTGGGATTTATTCCTGAGATGAAATTTTGGTTTAACATATGAAAAATCAATCAATGTGATACACCACATTAACAGAATAAAGGTTAAAAATTACAATTATCTCAATAGAAGCAGAAAAAGTATTTGACAGTGTTCAACATGCATTCACAATAAAAAATTCTAAGCAAAATAAGAATAGAAGAAACTTCTCTTAACACAATGAAAGACATTTAGAAGAGCCCACAGCTAACACCTTAATCAATGGGGAAAAATTGGAAAGCTTTTTCTCTAAGATTTTGTATAGGGCAAAAACTTCCACTTTGGCACTTCTATTCAATATAGTACTGAAGTACTAGTAAGATTGATTAGACAAGAAAAAGAAATAAAAGGCATTCAAATCAGAAAGGAAGAAGTAAAATTATCTTTGTAGATGACACAAAATCCTATATGTGGAAAATCCTAAAGACCCCATAACCAAAAAAACAAAAACAAAAAAACAAAAAAAACCTGTTACAACAAATAAATGAATTCAGTAAAATTGCAAGATACAAAATCAACATACAATATCAGTTGTATTTCTTTATGCCAACAATGACCTAGCCAAAAAGGAAATAAAACAATCCCACATACAATAGCATCAAAAAGAGTAAAGCACTTAGGAATAAAATTATCCAAGGAGGTGAACAATCTGTCCACTGAAAACTATAAAATACTGATGCAAGAAATTGCCAGACGCAAATAAGTGGAAAGATATCCTGTGTTCATGAACTGGAAGAGTTAACATTATTAAAATGTCTATACTACCCAAAGAGATCTACAGATTCATTTTAATCTCTATCAAAATTCCAATGACATTTTCACAGAAACAGAAAAAAAAATTGAAAGTTTTGTATGGAATCACAAAAGACTATGAATAACCAGAGCAATCTTGAGAAAGAAAAAACTAAGTTGAAGGCATCACATGTCCTGATTTCAAATTATATTACAAAGCTGTAGTAATCAAAACAGTATGGGGGGATATAGCTCAAGTGGTAGAGTGCATGCCTAGCATGCACAGGGTCCTGGATTCAATCCCCAGTATCTCCTCTAAAAATAAATAAATGAACCTAATTACCTCCCCTCCAAAATAAAATAATAAATACATAATTTAAAAAAATACAGTATACTACTGGCATAAAAACAGACATATAGACCAATGGAACAGAATATAAAGCTCAGAAATAAACCCAAGTATATACACTTAATTAATTTTTGATAAAGTCGCCCAGAATACACAATAGGGAAAGAATAATCTCTTCAATAAATAGAGTTGGGAAAACTGGATATCCCCATACAAAAAACTGAAATTGGACCCTTTCTTATACCATAAACAAAAATCAACTCAGAATGGATTAAAGTCTTAAATGTATGGCTTGAACACAAAAAAAGCACTAAGAGGGAAGTTTATAGAGGTAACTACCTACATTTACAAAAAAGAAAGGTCTCACATAAACAACCTGTTTGCTTTCAAGAAACTAGAAAAAGAAGAACAAAACCCAAAGTTAACAGAAGGAAGAAAATAATAAAGATAAGAGTAGAAATAAATGAAATAGAGAATATAAAAAATTAAAAATAGACAAAACTGAGTTTTTAAAAAAATATATAAAAAAAGTCTATAGGGTGGGAAGAGATAGATTGGGATTTCAAAATTGTAGAATAGATAAACAAGATTATACTGTATAGCACAGGGAAATATATACAAGATCTTGTGGGAGCTCACAGCAAAAAAAAATGTGACAATGAATATATGTATGCTTGTGTATAACTGAAAAACTGTGCTCTACACTGGAATTTGACACAACATTGTAAAATGATTATAAATCAATAAAAAATGTTTAAAAAAATCAATAAACCATTAGCACTACTATGAAGAAAGACACACATTAATAAAATCAGAAATGGGAGAGGAAACATTAAACAGATGCCTCAGAAATAAAAGAGATAAAAAAGGATTATTATGAACAATTATATGCCAAAAAAATGAAAACATGGAAGAAATAAATTCTTAGAAACACAATCTATCAAGACTGAATCAAGAAGCAGAAAACCTGAACAGACCAGTAACAATCAGGGAGTTTGAATCAATAGTCAGAAAACTGCCAACAAAGAAAAGTCCAGGACCAGATGGCTTTACTGCTGAATTCTACTAAACATGTAAACAATTAATACCGGTTCTTCCTCAACTTTTCTAAAAAAATAGAAGAGTAGGAAACACTTCCAAAATCACTATATGTGGCCAGCATTATCATGACACCAAAACCAGACAAAAATACCACAAGAAAACTAGAGGCCAATATCCCTGTTGAACATAAATGCAAAAATCTTCAATTGAATATTAGCAAACTGAATTCAACAGCACACTAAAAGGATTATACACTATGACTAAGTGAAATTTATCCCTGGGATGCCAGGATAGTTCAACATAAGTCAATTAATGTGATACACAACATTAACAGAATGAAGAATAACAATCACATAGTCATCTTGTAAAAAAAATTTTGATAAAATTTCAACAACCTTTCATGATAAAAATTCTCAAGAAATTAGGTATGGGAGGAAATTCAACCAATAAAGGTCATATATGAAAAATGCACAGCTACTACTATATTAATGGGAAAAAATGAAATATCTTGCTGTAAGATCTGGAATAAGGCAAGAATGCTTGGCTCACCACTTCTATTTAACACAGTACTGGGAGAAGTAGCCAGAGCAACTATGCAAAAAAAGACATAGAAAGTATCCAAATTGGAAAGGATGAAGTAAAATGATCTCTATTTTCAGATGACAACATCTTATATGTAGAAAACCATAAGGACTCCATAAATATCTGTTAGGACTAATAAACAAATTCAGTAAGGTTTGAAGATACAAAATCAATCTACAAAAATCTGTTGTGTTTCTGTACAAAAGCAATAAAGTATCTGAAAAGGAAATGAGAAAACAATCCCATTTACAACAGCATCAAAAAGAATAAAATACTTAGGAATAAACTTAATCAATGAAGTGAAAGATTTCTATATTAAAAACTGCAAAGCACAAATGAAAAAAATTAAAGTATACACAAATAAATGGAAAAATATATCCTGTTCATGAATTGAAAGAATTAATATTATTAAAATGCTCACATTACCCAAAGTGATGTACATTTTCAATGCAATACCCATCATATCCCAGTGACTTTTTTTTTTAACAGAAATAGAAAAATGAATCCTAAAATTTGTATGGAACCACAAGACTCCAAATAGCCAAAGCAATTTTGAGCAAGAAAAACAAAGCTGGATGCATCACACTTCCTGATTTCAAAATATATTACAAAGCTACAGTAATCAAAACAGTATAGTACTGGCATGTGTGTGTGTGTGTGTGTGTGTGTGTGTGTGTGTGTGTGTGTGTATACACACCATGGAACAGAATAGAGTCCAGAAATAAATACATGCAACTACAGTCAACTGATCTTTGACAAGAGTGCCAAGAACACACAATGGAGAATGGATAGTCTCTTCAATAAGTGGTAGTGGGAAAACTGGATATTCATGTGTGAAGGAATTTAATTGCACCCTCATCATATACCATAAACAAAAATCAACTCGTAATGGATTAAAGACTTAAACATAAGACTTGAACCACAGAAATTCTAGAAGAAAACATAGGGGTAAATCTTGACCTTGGCTCTACCAATAATTTCTTGTATATGTCACCAACATCACAAGCAACAAAAGCAAAAATAGACAGTAGAACTACATCAAACTAAAACACCACTGCACAGCAAAGGAAACAATCAACAAAAGGAAAAGGCAAACTGTAATGGGAGAATGTATTTTGAAACCGTACATGTGATAATTAATGTTGGGAGAGGGAGAGGGATAAATTGGGACTATGGGATTAACAGATACTAACTACCATATATAAAATAGATAACAAGGATTTACTATATAGCACAGGGAAGTATATTCAATATCTTTTAATAAACTATAGTGGAAAAGAATAGAAAAATATATATACATATATGTATAACTGAATCATTTTGCTGTATACCTGAAACTAATACAATATTGTAAATCAACTACAATTTAAAAGAGTTAAAATCTAAAACATACAGGAAATTCCTACAACTCAGTAGGAAAAAAAACCCAATTAAAAATCAGGCAAAGGACATGAATTGACATTTCTCCAAAGAAAACATACAAATGGCCAATAGGTATATGAAAAGGTACTCAACATCAGTAATTAGCAGGTAATGAAAATGAAGACTGCAATGAGATATCATTTCACATCTGTTAGGACAGCTATTATCAAATAGCATAAAAGATAACAAGTGATAGGATATGGAGAAAAGGGAATTCTTGTACAATGTTGGTGGGGTTGTAAATTTGTGAAGCCACTATGGATAACAGTATAGAGGGCCCTCAAAAAATTAAAGATAGAACTGCCATATGATCCAGAAATTCTACTTCTAGATAGATATCAAAGTAATTAAATTCAAGACCTCTAAGAGATATCTGCACTCCCATGTTCACTGCAGCATTATTTACAATCAAAGACATGAAAGCAATCTTAAATGTCCATCAACAGATGAATAGATTAAGAAAATGTGGTATATACATAAATGGAATTTAGCCTTAAAATAAAAAAAAAAAGGAAATCCTGTCACTTGCAACAACATGGATGAACCTGGAAGACATTATACTAAGTGGAATAAGCCAGACACAGAAGGACAAATAATACATAATTACTACTTATTTGAGGAATTTAAACTAGTCAAACTCATAGAAGCAAAGAGTAAAGTGCTGGTTTCCAGGGTCTGGAGGAAGATGGAAATGGAGAAATGTTAGTCAAAGGGTATAAAGTTTTAGTTATGCAAGATGAATGATTCCTAGACATCTACTGTACAACATGGTGCCTAGAGTTAATACTGTATCATATACTTAAAAATTGGCAAAGTGGTAGATTTTATTTTAGATGTTTCAATAATAATAATAACAGAAGTAGTAGCAGTAAATAAAGAAGGCAAGATAAAATTTTTGGAGGTGATGGATATGTTTATGACATAGATTGTGGTGATGTTTTCACATCTCCAAACGCATCAAGTTGTGTATATTAAATATTTATAGCTGTTTGTATGTCAGTAATACCTTAATAAAGTGGTTAGAAAATAATGAAAGAAAAGAAAGGGAAAAAGAAAACTTTGAGAATTTGTTACTAGCAGACTGTACTTCAAGAAATGCTAAAATATGTTATTCAGACTGAAGGAAAATGACACCAGGTGGAAACAGACACTCAGAATAAAATGAAGATTACTGAAAATTATATAACTAGGTAAATAAAAGTGAATTTTTTCTTTTTGTTAGTTACCCTAATTTTTTATGAGTCACACAACTAATTATGGCAAAAATTATGATGTTCACTTGTGGGATTTGTTATCTATAAGTAATAAATTCCACAACTGTAACATTAATAAAGGGAGATGTCAAGTATATGAACCTATACAGTTGCAAGGTTTCCATTTTTTAAATTAAATGGTATAATACTAACTGTAAGTGTATTGTAAAATGTTCAGAATAGAAATTTTAAGATATCTAAAATTTAAAAAAACCCAAAGGTAAATTAACTGATGCTAGAAAATATTCAAATAATCTAAGTAAAAGAAGAGAAGGAGAAACAGAGGGGAAAAAAACAGAGGAGACAAGTAGAAAAGAAACAATAAGATTGTAGAAGAGTGTCCAACCATATAAATAACATCATTAAACATTACTGGATAATAAATTTGTATCTTATTAAGCCACTAGTTTTGTGGTGATTTGTTAGAGTAGCAATAGGAAACAAACACAATTTATATCAATGAACAAATTGAAATCGGTTAAAAAAATTCTTCCCACAAAGGAAAGTCTAGGCCCAGGTGACTTCACTGGTGAATTATATCAAATATTGAAATAAGAAATATTAACAATCCTACACAAATATTAGAAAATAGAAGAAGTGGGAACACTTACCAACCCATCTCGAGAGGTATTACTCTGATACCAAAATCAAACACATCAGAAGATTATAGAAATACAGAACAATATCCATGATGGACAGATACAAAATTCCAATGAAAATTCAGTAAATTGTATCCAATAATATATAAAAGGCATAATTCATTATGGCCAAGTGGAATTTATGACAAGAATTCAAGTTTAGCTCTTTCAAGAAGGTAAAATAGGAAGATCCTGAACTCTCCCTCTATGGACACACTGAGTCTACAGCTACATATGGAACAATTTCCTCTTAAAAAGACATATACACTGGCTGAGCAATGACTACACATTAGTTAAATGAGAATAAAACCATATCAAAATGGGAAGGAGAGGCTGGGACACAATCTCGCCATAAATCCCACCCACAACTAGAAAGGAACTCAAAACCCAGAGCTTCTCCCTGAAGAGCAAAGAGTTCAGACCCCACATTAGGCACTCAAACTTTTAAGAGGTGCACTTGAGAGATAAGCCCCCAAAACATCTAATTTTGGAAACCAACAGGGCTCACGTCCTGAGACCCACAAGACAATAATAATCTGAGAAACACTACTTAAAGGGCTTATTTATTCAGACTCACCTGCCCCAGATCCCAGCTCAGAGGCAGCCGATAGTGCCTAGACTTAAAGTGAAAGAGGCTTACCTGCTTATATTAAAACCTCAGCCTGAGGAGCAGGCATTTAATTTAACACACACTTCGAGCAGCCTGCTAAAAAACTCTCCAGGGATGGAGACTGGTGGGAGCGATCTTTGTGTTCTCTCTTTACCATGTTCCAGAGCAGCAGTATCTCCCAGAAGGGAGACCTTATATGCATCTGGTGTCGATTTTTGGCAGCTGCCACCCAAGGAGTGCCTCTTCATTGCCTGGATCTGGAGGCCAGGGGAGGTAGCTTTTCTGGTCCCATGAGATTGTAATAAGTGATTACACCCAGGAAGAAAATCATACCCCTGCCTAGCACCCCAGCTTTTATGATTATTACCAGGGGGCACCTCTACATTGCCTGGCTCTGATGGTCAGTAAGGCTTATGTTCCTGGGTCCCACAGGACTGTAACCAATGGAGAAAGAGTTCATAAACAACTATCACCTCCAGGGTGCAGCAAAAGACAATAGACCCAAGAGCCTGGTCTTTCTGTGAAGGAGGCCTATTACTTAATCACCATGACTGTGATGCTCCAGAGTACCAGTGTCTCTTGTGGGGGGGGGGGTGATTTACATGTGTTTAGTGCCTGGTTTTTATGGCTGATGCCCGGAGGGTACCCCTTGATTTCTTGGCACTGGTGGTCAGAATGGTTTGCATTCCTGGGTCTCACAGGACTGTAGCAATCAGAGGGAAAGTTCTTGGCAGGCTACCACTCCTGGGGCACTGCAAAGACAGCAGAATTGCTGCTCTAGATTGCCTGGTTCTGGTGGCCAGTGGAGCTTTTGCTTGTGGCCCCTCAGGACCACATATATGTATGCATACTTTTAAAAGCTGCTGCCTGAGGGTCTGGCTTCCAGTTAGCCTGAATCTAGGTGCTGAGATCCTCCCCTCTGGGACACTGACAAGTATTGGCACATCCTCAACCGCTGGGAGCTATTAAAAATAATAGGCTGCTTTAGTTAGCACAGAGGTTTGAGAGATGACAAAAGGCTGGGGCAGGACTGAATGAAAAGTTTCATCTCCTACATGAGGCCACTCCTTCAAGAATGGGAGAGGTGATTGTTTCATCTACTATATAGAAACCAACAGAATCAAGCAAAATGAAGAAACAGAGAACTATGTTCCAAATGAAATCAGAAGATAAAACCTCAGAAAACTTAATGAAACAAATAAGTAATTTACCTGATAAAGAGTACAAAGTAATGGTCATTAAATAATCACTGAGTTTGGAAGAAGAATCAATAAACACAGTGAGAACTTCAACAGAGATGGAAAATATAACAAAGTACCAAACAGAAGTCAGAGAGCTGAAGAATACAATAACTGAAATGAAAAATACACTACAGGGATCCAACAGAAGACTAGATGAAACAGAAAAAAGATTCAGTCTACTCAAAGACAATGCAGAGGAACTCGTTCCAATCAGAGCAGCAAAAAAATTTTTTTAATTTAAAAATTTGAAGATAGCTTAAGGGCAACATCAAACAGACTAACATTAACATTACAGGGCCCACAGAAGGAGAGGAGAAAGAGAAAGGGGAAGGCAGAAATTTTATTTGAAGAAATAATGACTAAAAATTTTCCTAACCTGGGCAAGGAAACAGAAATCCAGATCCAGGAAGCCCAGAAAGTTACAAATAAGACAAACCTAAAGAGATCCACATCAAGACACATTATAATTAAAATGTCAAAAGTTCAAGACAAAGAGAGTATATTAAATCAGCAAGAATAACTTGTTACATACAAGTGAAACTCCGTAAGACTATCAGCAGATTTTTTAGCACAAACTTTGCAGACATAATACATTCAGTGCTGAAAAAAGAAAAACTTCTATCCAAGAATTTTCTATCCAGCAAAGTTATTACTCAGAATTAAAGAAGAGACAAAGTGTTTTCAAGACAAGCACAAACTAACAGGATTCATTACCACTAAGTCAGCCTTACAATAAACATTACATGGACTTTAAGCTGAAAAGAAAGGATGCTAACTAAAGTAAGAAAATATATGAAAGTATAAGTCTCACTGGTAAAGGTAGTGGATTAATCACTTACAAGGCCAGTAATAAGGTTAAAAGACAAAAGTAGTACAAACAATTATAACTATAACAGTTAAGGGATACACAAGATGAAAAAGATATAAAATGTGACATTAACAATATAAAAAAGAGTAAAAATGTTTAGCTTTAGAATAGAATCAAACTTAAGTTGTTATCAACTTATAATAGACTGTTATAGATAGAAAACAATGAACAAAATGGCAATAAGCATATACCTATTAATAATTACTTTAAAAGTAAATGGACTAAATTCTCTAATCAAAGGACACAGAGTGATGACTAGATTAAAAAAAAAAGACCCATCTATATGCTGCCTACAAGAGACACACTTTAGATGAAAGATTAAAGTGAAGGGTTGGAAAAAGATATACCATGCAAATGGAATTCAAAAGAAAGCTAGGGTAGTTTTACTTACATCGGTCAAAGTAGACTTTAAAACAAAGAGTGAAATAAGACAAAGAAGGACACTGCATAATGATAAATGGATCAATCCAATAAGAGGATATAACATTTGTAAATATTTATGCACCCAACATAGGAGCACCTAAATATATGAAGCAAATATTAACAGACCTAAAGAGACAAATAGACAGCAACACAATTATAGTAGGTGACTTTAATGCCCCACTTACATTAATATGTAGATCATCCAGACAGAAAATCAATCAGTAAACTCTGGTCTTAAATGATATTTCAAACCTGATGGATTTAACAGATATTTACAGAACATTCCATCCAAAAGCAACAGAATGCACATTCTTCTCAAGTGTATATGGAATATTTCCTAAGATAGCTCATATGTTACACCACAAACCAAGTCTTAGTAAGTTTAATATATATACACACAGTGGAATACTACTCAGTCATAAAAAAGAATGAAATCTTGCCATTTGCAACAATGTGGATGGACTTGGAGGGTATTATGTTCAGTGAAATAAGTCAAACACAGAAAGACAAATACTGTATGTTATACGTGGAATCTAAAAAATAAAACAGACTAGTGAATATAACAAAAAAGGAACAGACTCACAGATCTAGAGAAACCTAGAGGTTACCAGTGTGAAAAGGAAAGGGAGGAGGGCCAAGTTAGGGGTAGGGGATTAAAAGGTACAAACTACTATGTATTTTAAAAAGTAAGCTGCAAGGATATTGTATAACACAGGGAATATACCCAATATTTGACAACTATAAATGTAGTATAGCCTTTAAAATTTTTGAATTATTACATTGTACACCTGAAGCTTATATAATATTGTACATCAGCTATGCCTCAAAAATGTTTGATACACACACACACACACACACACACACAATGGAATATTACTCATCCATTAAAAAGAATGAAATAATGCCATTTGCAGCAATATGGATGGACCTAGAGATTATACATTACGTGAAGTAAGTCAGACAGAGAAAAACAAATAGCATTTGATATCACTTATGTATGGAATCTAGAAAAAGAGACAAATTTTATTTACAAACTAGAAATAGACTCATGGACATAAAAAACAGCTATGGTTACCAAAGAGGAAAGGTGGGGAGGAATAAATTAGGAGTTTGGAATTAATAGACACACACTACTATATGTAAAATAGATAATAAGGACCTACTATATAGCACAGGAAACTATATTCAATTTCTTATAATAAAATATGATGGAAAAGAATCTGAAAATACATTTATATATATGTACATATGTTTATGTATAACTGAATTGCTCTGCTGTACACCCGAATCTAATATTGTAAATCAACTATACTTCAGTGAAAAAATAAAACTAAAAAAATGTCTGATAGAATTCACCTGTGAAGCCATCTGGACCTGGAGTTTTGTATTTTGGGAGTTTATTTTTTTTAATTATTGATTCAATTGGTTTATTCAGGTTTTCTATTTCTTCATGAATCGGTATTGAAAGACTGTATGTTTCTAGGAATTCATCCATTTCCTCTAGGTTGTCTAATTTGTTGACATATAATTTTTCACAGTATTCTCTTATCTTTTGTATTCCTGTGGTGTTGGTTGTAATTTCTCCTTTTATTTCTGATTTTATTTATTTGGGATCCTTTTTTTCCTAGTGAGTCTGGCTAATGTTTTGTCAGTTTCATCTTTTCAAAAAACCAACTTTTAGTTTCATTTTTCTGTTCCATTGTTTTGTTTTGGTCTCCATTTCATTTATTTCTGCTCTAATCTTTATTATTTCCTTTCTTCCACTGGACTTTGATTGTTCTTTTTTTAGTTTCTTTAAATATACATTTAGATCATTTGCTTGAGATTTTTCTTGTATCTTGCTGTGGACCTATATCACTATGAACATCTCTCATAGAACTGCTTTTGCTTTGTCCCATGGATTTTGGAAAGTTTTGTTTTTATATTCATTTGTCTCAAGGTAATTTTTGATTTCCTCATTGACTCAATGATTGTTTAGTAGCATGTTATTTAGTCTCTTAGCATGTTATTTTTATATTTTTTCCAATTTTCTTCTTGCAATTGATTTCTAGTTTCATACCTTTGTGGTTGGAAAAGATGCTTGTCATGATTTCAAACTTTTTATATTTATTGAGATGTTTTGTGGCCTATCATGTGATCTTCACCAAAGAATGTTCCAGGTGCACTTGAAAAGAACGTGTATTCTGTTGCTTTTGGATGGAGTTTTCTATACATATCTATTAAGACCATATAGTCTACTGTGTTTTTTTTAAGGCCAGTGTTTCCTTATTGCTTTTCTGTCTGGATGACCTGTCCATTAATAAAAGTAGGGTATTAATGTCCTCTACTATTATTGTATAGCTGTGTATTTCTCCCTTTATTTCTGTTAATATTTATATATTTCAGTGCTCCTATGTTGGGTACATAAATATTTACAAATGTGTTCTCTTGTTGGATTGACCCTTTTATTATTATGTAATACTCTTCCTTGTATGTTGTTACAGTTTTTGTTTTAAAGTCTGTTTTGTCTGATATGTGTACTGCTATGCTGTTTTTTCTTTTCCATTTACATGGAATATCTTATTCCACCCCTTCACTTTCAATCTATGTGTTTCTTTGGATCTGAGATGAGTCTCTCTCTCTCTCTTTTTTTTTTTTTTAAGCTGAGATGAGTCTCTTGGAGGATGCATATAGATGGCTCTTTTTTTCCCCCTAATCCAATCAGCTACCATATGTGTTTTGATTGGGGCATTTAGTCCATTGACATTTAAATTGATTATTGATAGGTATGTACTTATTGCCATTTTGTTAATTCTTTTGGGAGTGTTTTTGTAGTTCTCTGTTCCTGTCTTCTTCTCTTGGTTTCTTTCCTTCTGCTTTGATGGATTCCTTTAGTATTATGTTTGGATTCTTTTCTCATTATTTTTTGTGTGTCCATTGTAGGATTTTGACTTGTGGTTACCATGAGGTTCATATATATTGACATTTATATATAGCTGTGTATTTTAAGCTGATAGTCCCTTGAGTTCAAAAGCATTCTAAAAGCACTACATTTTTACCACCACCCCCAACCCTGTTTTGTCTTTGGTGTCATATTTAACATCTTTTCATTTTGTGTATCTCAAGTACTTATTATAGTTATAGCTGATTGTACTACTTTTGCCTCTTAACTTTCATACTAGCTTTTCAAATATCTGATTTACTGCCTTTACAAAATATTTGCCTTTACCACTGACATTTTTTCTTTCATATTTTTTATTTCTGGTTGTGGCATTTTTTTCTACTTATGATGACTCTTCAACATTTTTTGTAAGGGTAGTTTAGTGGTGATGAACTCCTTTAGTTTTTGCTTGTCTGGGAAACTATCTGTCCTTCAATTCTGAATGATAACCTTGCTGGATAGAACATTCTAGCTTGTAAGTTTTTCCTTTCATCACTCGAAATATATCCTGCCACCCCCTTATGGCCTATTAAGTTTTCTGCTGAGAAATCAGCTTTTAATCTTATGGAGTTTCCCTTTTATGTGATTAGTTATTTTTCTCTTGCTGCCTTTAAGATTTTCCCTTTATCTTTAACTTTTGCCATTTTAATTATAACATGTGTTGGTGTGACTCTCTTTGGGTTCATCTAGTTTGTGACTCTGTGCTTCCTGTACCTGGATATCTTTCCCCAGGTTAGGGAAGTTTTTAGCCATTATTTCTTCAAATAGGTTTTCTGTCCATTTCTCTCTTTTTCGCTTTCTAGGACCCCTATAATGCACATGTTAGTATACCTGATGTTGTGCCAGAGGACCCTTAAACTCTCATTTAAAAAAATTATTTCTCTTTTTGCTGTTCTGATTGGTTGAATTCCAGTATTTTATCTTCCAGATTGTTGCCCCATTCTTCTACATGATCTAATCTGCTGTTTATTCCCCCCAGTGTACTTTTACATCACTTATTGTATTCTTCATTTCTGAAGTTTATTTCCTTGTAGTGTGGAGCTTTTGACATTACTCTTCAGAGGGTGAAGCCTCAAACATACGCATAGTCATCTTGGGATCGCAGAGATTTTAGCAGTGTATTCTTTGATTCTCTCTCTAACCTCTCTTTTAAGTTGTCTGCTTTATCTATTATTATAGTTCATTGATTAGGCTCTACTAATGACCAGATGACTGCTATAATGTTTTCAGCAATGCTCTGAGGAATAAATTGCTCAGCAGTCTAATCCAATTAAATTCATTAAGTGATAGTTGTTGAAGCCTGTCTTTGTTGTTTGTTCTACTCCAAGGAGGTCTCTTCTTAGTTGTATTTTTCCCTTGTTCTTTCAGGTGAACTAGCTGGCCTATGGTATAGCCTCTTGCTCTTAATTGAGAGGAACTAATAATTTCAAGAGTGCCCTTAGACTTGAACATTCCACACTGTTTCAGATTTGCTTTGGATAGAACTTTGATGCTCACTTTCTTGTGGACTGCCTCTACCCTTGGGAAAACTCTGAAAAACTACTATGGGTACTGGGTGGAGTGGTAGTCTATTGACTTCTTGGTTTGTTATTTCCTTGTGTGGACCCTCTCTGCCCTATGAGAAATCTGAGGCAAGGAAGAGAAGTCAGGGTTCCAGTATTGTAGGGCCGCCACACCTGGAGTAGAATCTCCATCCTATCGATAGGGATTGGGTAAAGAAAAGGAGCCCTCAGACTCTTAGATGCACTCATCAGGAATTTGGACCTTTCAACTTGGAATTGTAGGGGACAAAAAAATGCTGCAGCCTGCCACTCCAGATTTGATATGGTAAGCCTTGACTGGGAGCTAAACACAGACCTTACATTCTTCACAAAACATGTACTTACAATGGATCGTAGACCTAAATGTAACATGCAAAACTATAAAACTTCTAGAAGATAACATAGAATAAAATATAAATGCCCTTGGGTTTGACAATGGCTTTTTCAGATACATCAAAGGCATGATCCATGAAAGAAGTGATAAATTGGACTTCATTAGAATAGAAATTTTCTGCTCTGCAAAAGATGGTGTCAAGAGAATGAGAAGGCAAGCCATAGACTGAGAGAAAATATTTGCAAAAGATATACCTGATAAAGAACCATTATTCAAAACATGCAAAAAGTCTTAAAATTCAATAAGAAAAACAACCTGATTTTCAAAAATCAGGCAAAAATCTGAGCAGACGTCTCACCATAGAAGATATACGTATGGAAAATACGTTTATGAAAAGGATGCTAACATCATTAAGGAATTGCAAATTAAAACAGTATCACTACAGATCTGTTAGAATGGTTAAAATCCTAAATACTGACAATACCAGATGCTGTCAAAGATGTGGAGCAAGAGGAACGCTGATTAATTGCTGATGGGAATGCAAAATGGTACAGTCATTTTGGAAGACAGTTTGGCAGTTTCTTGCAAAAGTAACCAGACTTACCATGCCATCCAGTAATCACACTTTTGGGTATTTATCCAAATGAGTGAAAACTTATGAATACACAAAAGCCTATACATGAATGTTTGTAACAGCTTTATTAATAATGGCCAAAAACTGGAAGCAGCCAAAATGTTATTTAATAGATGAGTGGAGAAACTTGTTCATCCATAAAATGAAACATTATACAGGAATGAAAAGAAATGAGCTATCAAGCCATGAAGAGGCATGGAGGAAATTTAAATTCATATTGTTACATGGAAGACAGTCTTTTAATTTTATGAATTAGGATATAGTTTATCTTGGTGACCGTTCCATGTACAATTGCAAGGAATATGAATTTGACTGCTGTTGTGTATAGTGTTCTACAAATGTCAGTTAAGACAAGTTGATTCTAGTGTTGTTTAGATCTATTTTTATTCACTTTCTAGCTAATTGTTCTATTAATTTTTTTCATTGAGGTATAATCATACTTCCTGACCCACTTCACCCATTTTGCCCACCCTCCAAAACCCTCCCATCTGACAACCAATCTATTCTCTGTATCTGTGAGTTTTGTTTGTTCATTTGTTTTGTTTTCAGATTCCACATATAAGTGAAATTATATAGTATTTTTAAATAAGAAGAACAACTTCTATTTACTGAGCAGTTACATGTTCCAGGCACTTGCTACGGGCTCAAGTGCTTTCTCTTTATTACTCACTAAACACATATTAAGCAACCATCATACTCAAGGTACTCTACAAAATGCTTTCTTTCTTTTTTGTTTGTTTAAGTATGGTCAATTTACAATGTTGTGTTAACTTATGATGTACAGCATAATGATTCAGATATACACATATATTCCTTTTCATATTCTTTTCCATTATAGGTTATTACAATATATTGAATGTAGTTCCCTGTGCTATATAGTAAATCCTTGTTGTTTATCTATTTGATATATAATAGTACTTGCAAATCCTGAACTGCCAATTTATCCCTCCCCACCCCTTTCCCTCCCTACACTGTTGGTGGGGATGTAATTTGGCACAACTGTTATGGATAACAGTATGGAGATTCCTTAAAAAACTAAAAAATAGACATATGATCCAGCAATCCCACTCCTGGGCAAATATGGAGAGGAAACTCTAATTCAAAAAGATACATGCACCCTAATGTTCATAGCAGCACTATTTACAATAACCAGGACATGGAAACAATATGATTGGATAAAGATGTGGCGCGCACACACACACACACACACACACACACACGCAGTGGAAAACTATTCAGCCTTAAAAAAGAATGAAATAATGTCATTTTCAGCAACATAAATGGACCTAGAGGTTATCATACTAAGTGAAGTAAGCCAGAAAGAAAAATACCATATAATATTACCTATAAGTGTAATCTTAAAAAATGACACAAATGAACTTATTTACAAACCAGAAAGACTCAGACTTGGAAAACAAATTCATGGTTATATAGTATTTGTCTTTGACTTATCTCACTTAGCATAATGCCCACAAGATCCACCCATGTTGTTGCAAATGGCAATATTTCATTTTTTATGGCTGAGTAGTATTCCACTGGGTTTATGTATTTATATATATATAAACAAACACTATGTATATATAGTATCTATTCAGATCCTCTGCCCTTTTAAACTGAACTTTTTTGTTGTTACTGACTTGTATGAGTTACATATTTTGACTCCTAACCCCTTGTTAGATATATTTGTAAATATCATTTCTCTGTATTTAGTAGTCTCTCTTTTCATTTTGTTGATGGTTTCCTTCACTGTGCAGAAGCTTTTTGGTTTGATGTAGTCTCATTTATTTTTGCTTTTGCTTCCCTTGCCTAGGGAGACATATCCAAAAAAATATTGCTACAATTTATGTCAAAATGTTCTGCCTATGTTTTCTTCTAGGAATTTTATGGTTTCCAGTCTTACATTTGGGCCTTTAATCCATTTTGAGTTTATTTTTGTATATGGTGTGAGAAAATATTCTAAATTCACTTCTACATCCATCTGTCCAGTTTTCCCAGCACCACTTTTTGAAGAGAGTCTTTTCACCATTGTAGAGTTTTGTCTCCTTTGTTGTAGATTAACTGAACATAAATACATGGGGTTACTTCTGGGCTCTCTATTCTATTCCATTGATCTAAGAGTCTGTTTTTATAATACCATACTGTTTTGATTACTATAGCTTTGTAGTATATAGTCTGAGATCAGGGAGTGTGATGCCTCTCTATTAATTCTTAAGAGTAAAGTATTAAAATCTCCCAAATATAATCCTGGACTTATCTGCCTCCTTGCAGTTCTCAGGTTTTGCTTCAGCTATTGCTACATCTTCTTGGTAAATTGCCCTTTTTATCATTATGTAATGTCATTCTTTATCCTGAAGATATTTCTTCTGATGTCTACATTTTTATACTAATGTAACCATCACAACTTTCTTTTGATTAGTGTTTGCATAATATACTATTACCTATGTATTTTTACTTGAAGTGAGTTTCTTGTAGAAAGCATATAGTTGGGTCTCATGAAAAATTTTAATAACTACTTAATATTTTATGGGACTATACAAACTTTCTTATTTTTGGAGTCAGTTTTGTTGTTATATTTTTCTAGGAATTCATCATTTTCCTCTAAACTTTCAGTCCTATCGGCATAAACTGTTAGTAGTATTCCTTCCTCTTCTTAATCTTCTTTCTTTTGTTATGTTCCCACTTTCTTTCATATTTCCTTGTACCTTTTCCCTTTATCTTGAATATGCCAAAGTTTATCTACATTAGTTTTGTAAAAGAAACACATACAGGGTTTTATTGTGTTGTTTTCTATTTTATGAATTTATGCTTTAACCTTCAATGCCTTCTTCCTTCTACTTTTTCCCCCTTATTGTTTCCTACTATATCCTTAGCTTGGATACCTAGCTGATTAATTTTCACATTCTTTTCTAATAGAAGTATTTAAGGTTATAAACTTCCCTCAAAACATGCTTTCATCATGTCTCACAGGTTTTTATAGTAGTGTTTTCATTATGTTTAAATTTTAAGCATTTTAAGATGTCCTTCATGATTTCTTCTTTGATATACATACTTAAATGTTTTACGTTATAAAATATATGAAAATGTTTACCTTCTTTATTAGTATATAACTTAATTGCAGTGTAAGACAATATGGATGCTCTGATACCAGTTCTTTAAATCAGTAGTTTTTATGGTCCAATGCAGAATCAATTCTTGTAACTGTTCCAAGTGTGCTTCAAATGAATTGTTTTCTGTAACTCTTCAAAGTAGTTTATTTCCAATTATATTTGCTGAGGCTTGTAAAATTGCATAGATCTTATGTTTGCTGTTGATTTGTACATGTGATTTCTCAGTATTTGAAAAGAGCTGTTGAATTCTGTCACTTTTTTGGTGGATTTTTCAATTTCTCTGTGGACTTCTATTAATCAATGCTCTGTGTATTTTGAGGCTATTTTTACATAGAAATGTAATGTTATGCAACATTTTCATGGAAATGATACCCCATCACCTTTGCCATATCCTATTGGTCAGAGCTAGACACAGATCCTGTGCACACTGGAAGGTGAGATTACACAGTGTAAGGATTAGGACAGATCTTTCTTTTAGATTTACCCTTACAGTCTTCCACAATAAATATTTGTTATTATTGTAACATTTCCTTGATGATGTTAGTGGCTTAGAAAAATTCAATTCTATTTATATCCATCCCAACTTATATTGTCACATATTAGACAATGTGGACTTTATCAAATTAAACACTTTTGTCACTTTTGCTCTGGAAAAGGCACTGCTAATGGAAAGATAAGCCACAGACTTGGAGAATCCATTTCCAAGTAATATATCTGATAAAGGACTTGTATCAAAAATACATAAGGAAATCTTAACACTCAACAGTAAGAAAAGGAACAACTCAAAAGCGGGGCAAAAGATTTAACAGACTTCACTAAAGAAGATATTCAGATGGCAAATAAGTGTACGAAAAGATGTTCAAACTCATATGCCATTAGAGAATTGCAAGTTAAAACCATAATAAACTATCATTACACACCTCATGGCTACAATTTTTTTAACTCTGATAATGTCAAGTGCTGGTTGAGATATGGAAGAAGTGGAGCAACTGGGACATATATTTGTGATGGGAATGCAAAATCATACAGAACCTTTGGAAAAATTTAGCACTCATTCTCATTCCCAGGCATTTACTCTACAGAAATGAACATTTATATTCATACATTCAAAACTGGTATCTGAGAGTTTATAACTTTACTCATAATGGTCTGAATTGGAAACATCTTGCAAGCCCATCAATTAGTGAATGGATTAAAAACTGTGGTATACCCATACCATAAAGTACAACAAAAAACAATATTTATTTACATAGTACACTATGGATTATACTTAAATGCATTCTACTAAGTGAAAGAAGACAGACCAAAAGGTCTACATATTGCATGATTCCATTCATACGACCTGGAAAAGGCAAAACCATAGGGATAGGGAAAGGGGTTTACAACAAAAAGAGCAATCAAGAGAAATCATTAGTTGTAAAACTGTTCTGTATAGTACTGGACTGGAAGGAGACATTTGTTACTTGTCAAAATTATAGAACTATACACCATAAAAGTGAATTTTAGTGTATGTAAATTAGAAATAAAAATATCTAAAACAAGTGGCTATTTTGCCTACCAAATGAGCAGAGATTTGTAAAAGAAAAGGGTATGTTATGAAGGTGTGGAGAAATATACACATTGATGCACCACTGACGGGAATGTAATTTGTACAACTATATTGAGGACAATTCAACAACAACTTTCAGGTGCCCTAATAATGCTTTCATCATTCAAAGTCAGTAATTCTAATTCTAGAAATTTATTCTAAAGAAATAGATGCATATAATGATTAATGTACAATTGTGTTCATTACATTTTAATTTTATAGGCAAAATTGGTTAATATCCAAAGTATCCACATCAGTCATCTAAATAAATTTTGTTAGAGCCATATGAAATATTACGTAACACTTAATATTGTGTTTTTAAATAATGCTAATGACATGGAAGAATGCTTGTTTTCCAATGAGAAAAGTTGGAGAATGTCAATTTTATTTTTAAACTATGTTATATATTACTTTTCTTAAAGAGTGAAAAGAAGCACACTTGAATGTTATAAATTATTGTTTCCTGGGTTATATGATCACAGGTATTCTTCACTTTTTAATTTATACTTTTCATTTTTATCATCAAAAAGAAAACAATTTTTATATTTTGAAAAAACAAGCCCAGCCCAGTGCAGCCAATCCCATGATCTTTTGAGTTGCTATCTTCACTTAGAAGGCCACACTGTTGTCCCCCCTGGATCTCTTGCTCCTTCAGGTTCTGGACTCATTGCAGATAAGTACCTGCCAAAGCGAGGGGGTGGGATGGGGGGGGGGGAGAGGGAAAGGGAGAGGGAGGCAGCATCTCTCCAGGAGCATGAAACTGCTAAGTTTAACCAGCCTGGTCAGCCACAGGCTGATACTGGTATCAATCTCTATGACCCATGCAGGGGACAAATGTCTTTAAAAACCATAATGCCCATCTTATATAATTGGAAGTTTTCTCTCTTCTAAGTCTCCTCCTTCTAAGAAATAATCTTTTAAAACCCTTCTTCAAAGCACCTCTTCTTTTTTATTTTAGATATTCCATCATGTTCTGGGGAATGACAAATACTAGGCCCAAGGACTGGTCTTTCATTGTAACTGTTTCCTTAGGCAATAGCTGGTGTTTGGGATTGCCTGAAGCCATTCTGCCCACTGCCTCTGGCCCATTCATCCTATTAAAAAGAAAAACAAGTGCACTACCTGCTACTACTTGTGCTATTTCTTCTGTCCTCAAGCCCTTTAACACCCTGTCACTGAACCAGAGAGTCCAAGTTGCAAACTTTTTTTCTGGGTTGTTTCTTTGCAGCGGTCAACTGAAACCTCCACAAAGGCAGACCTATCTGAGAAGAGTGGCTGGCAGTGACTCTCATGAGTAGCAACAGAAATAGTGCAGCGTGACAATCTATCTTCAATCTACATTTAAAAATTACAGGTTTAGGAAGCAAGTCTCAGCGCCTCCGCCACTGAAGTAAAGGATTTTATGATGTCCTTCACTTTTCTCCCCTCTCTTCCTCCTTAATGGCAATAAGGAGTTCACTCCCAAGCATCAGGTTTGCTTCCTTTAATCATGTAGGCTTCTGGATCCAATACCCACTAAAATGTTAAGCATTATGGGATTCCATAACTTCCCACTCCTTCCCCTCTGTCCTCCACTCTCCTTTTATGCAGAGAGAAACATGGTATCACTCCCAACATTCACTGAGCCTTCATTCACTCATTCACAGCTGGTGCCCATCATGGACAGATGGCCAGGGATAAGAGAAGAAAAAAACAACTGAAACCCATTCAATGGGGGGCAGGAAATGAAAGATGGCTAAAGAGAGCAAAGAGTGCACTAGAAGGATTCTGAAGAAAGGAGAGGCAAGACACAGGGTAAGATATCGGAAGGTGTGATAAGGAAGGGTGTCCTGAAGAATCACTGGGAATGTATTTGGAAGATGTTCCACACTTCCCCCTTGCCCTATCTTGCCCATCCCTGAGAAACAAAAAGTCACCAGTACTCCTGATACGATTTACTGTTAACCCAGAAGATTTATGTCCTTATATACCATATGTCCTAAGACAAAACCTAATCTCTGATGACCAGGTCAGAAAGGGATACTGGGTTGGGGCAAGCCCTCCTACTGGTATTTCATAATCAATCAGGTGAGTCATCAGGAGTAAATCCTGGGGCTGGGGTCCAGTTGCTGGTCTTGGCTACAGCTTCTCCACTGGCTGCCAGGAGATAACGTGGGAGTGGGTATCAGGCTGATTAACAGGCATATTCCCCAACTGCAGAGGTCATTATGACAAATTCCATTCCAATTTTAGCATTTGTGCCTTCCTGGGTCTTAAAGAGATGGGAAGAAGGAAGTGCTAATTAAAGAGAGTGACTCCCAGAGGCATATACAAGAGCCAGAGAAGTGCCAGTGGAAGGAGAAAGTCATGGCTTTTGTCTGCTTTAATCTGTGATATCTTAGTCATGGGACTGAAGGAAAAAGAACATGAATGCAGAGATAGAGTCAAATCAACTGACTGCCTTTCTTCATCATAAAGATGGGGTCCTGTGTTACTGAAACTCAAACTCATTCTGGGTGGCCTATATACCAGCATGAGGGACCCATCAATTTTTGAGTACATGGGGTACTCTTTATAGGAAGTGACAGTTCATATATACACATACAATACAACTTCCAAAAAGAGAGAGGAGCCGAGAGGACTAAGTATGCAATTGAGAAGAGCAACCTGTGGTCTGGAGCCTTCAAAAGAGTGGTCCCTCTGGAGTCATGCTTGCAAAGCTGAGATGAAGAGAGGCTGTAGTCATCCTCTGATTTTTTCCTTATCTTCTCCCTCATGAAGTCTTCTACCAGCTCCTCCTGAGGAATAAATATAGAGTAGCCCCCACAGGAGGGGATGGGCTATCTGAGGGCCTGGTCACTCTAACACAGTGACTCTAAAACCTTTATTAGAATAGAAGCTTGACTCATTTGAAGACTATAACAAAAGAAAAATGACTTGCATGCAATGTCAGGGTTCACAGAGACTCTCTTCCTAAATTTTACTTTCCAAGTCCTGAGGGGCCATCTCTGCCTCGATTTCTAGCCCTCCTTCCCAACAGAACATCTACAGTATGGCCACTAATGTGGATGGATGATCCTGACACAAATGGCTTTTACAAAGTAGTTTTGTTATTCACCCACTGATGTGAGCTTTCTTTTATCTGCCCTTTATCTTAAAAGCTCAATGAGATAATAGGACCATGTCTTGTTCTAGTTAATCAATATGCATGTTGTAAAAGTACTGTGCCTGTTTTTTTTAGAAAGGGCAGTACCAGTTCACTCAAGGCTCAGAAGACAAACCACATAATGGAACACAGCCAACAAAAGCTTGTACCGTGTAATGAAGTTATATCAAGGTCAAGGAAAACTTTTGATCCTAAAGAAATCTTTTTATGACACTTTCAGATGACCAGCCTGTTGCTCATTTTCACACATGAACTGTGACAGACCCAAAAGGGATATACAGATGGCACATAGCAAAGTGCCAGGCATAGAACAATCACTTAATAAAGGAGGGGATCACTTTAGCTGCACATTCTGCCAGCCAAAACCTCAGTGCAATATGCAAACCACAGATTTTGTATCTTCTGATGATCCCCACTACTCTTCTGAGGCTAATTACTACTGTCCCACTACCTCTTCTTTCTCTTGCATCTGCACGGTTAAGTGACAACCTCTAGATCATTCCTCAGTTACTGAAGCCTATTTTACCTAGCCCACAGTGTTCATTCCTAGCCCAGCTTTTGCTGTAATCCTGAGTCACTTCAATATCTAGGTAAATGACTACCTGACATTTGATCACTTCAGGTATTTGATCACTCCAGTTTTTAAATTTTAACATTCCAAAATTCACTCTCTGATACAGGTCCTGTCATTCCAGTTTTCCAACTCAACACTCATCTTGATCATACTAAGGCCTCTTTTTTTTACAGACTCTGAGCTCACTTCTAATCTACCTTCCTTCTGTATACAGTCTGTATACTGAAATCCAGTTATATGTAACTCCTCTCTTGCTAGCTGTCCATCCCTCAATCAATGAAGATAAGTTCCAGGCAACCAAGTGTTACTTGTAACAATGGCCCAAGACCACTTTATATTTTTCTGAGTCTCTATAATCAAGTTTCAAACTAGTTTCTCACTTTGATATACCATAAGCTCTCCTGTCAATGGCTCCATCTTAGCCTTTTGGTCTGGACAGTCCTTAGATTCTTGTCTTCATAATCCTGTTTTGGTCAGCTCCCTCTCCATCATCCACCTCTGCAGTTACAAATCTTCAACACCCTTATCAGGTACTCTTCCTAACTCCTTATCACTGTCCCAGTGAGGAGGTAACTCCTTTCATCTAAGGCTAACCCTCCATCCATATTCTAAGAGCCACAGGTTATCATCTCTCTCCCCTACACATACAATGATTCCCTTCTCAGTTCTTCCTGCCGTATGGGCTACAAGCACACTCCATTTTCTCCCATATTGAAAGGGAATTTATTCGACTCACTTTAGGGCCCTGATGGAATGGTTTAACTTGTATTCTAGTTGTAACATCTTCGAACAGAAAGAAGGCTTCTCCTGAGGCAATAATGATTAATCACACTAAATAAGAAAAAGGAAATATAAGCCTGTTGAGTGGTGAATATCAACTGGAGGCTTACCTGTTCATGCAGGTAAGGGGATATCTGAGGTAAAGCTGAAAGGGGAAAAGTGTGAATACCAGTCACGGGAACAAACCCCAGACTATGAGGATGAAGTTTTCTGATCAATGATCACTCTGGTCCTACCCAAAGCAATTGGCAGAAATTGTAGTAGTAGAAGCAGCAGCAGCAGCAATGCAACATCTGCAAGTAGGCAAGACTAAAACACAGGCAAAGAAACAGTATTTCATGGAAAACACAATATTAAATATGACATATACGTGGCACTTGTGCGGCTACTTGCTCTGCTCCCACATCGACAAACATCACTAATTAGTTATAATCCTCTTTCATACCGAGCTGAGAATTGGCTTCAGAATCCTTTTTATAAAACATAATCAAGACAGGTACTATCAATCAATTGGAGATGGTACTTGGGATGAAGTATATTTGCTATCTTTGCACTACACAGAAATGTCCTCGGCAAAAGAATTAGATGATAGGAGTAAGTTTCTGGAGAAAGCATACTGAAGACAGCTTGGACGTTGTAGGCAACTGGCGGGGACAAGGTGAGCCCATGGAGATCACAGAGCAGGCGCCCAATTAATGTCTGTTGATGATTCATTTTTTCATTCAACAAACATTTAATGAGGCCTACAATGTGCACTGGATTAGGCACTGTGAATACAAAGATGAATAAGGCACTGTCCTTGCCCGTAAGGAATTTAGAGTCTGGTAGACGAGAGCCATAGACACGGACAATGATAATACAACCTGATAAGTGCTAGGACACTTAGCAGGTTGTATTATATCCATCCGAGTAGGATTTCTTCAGGCTGCTGTTGGATCCATGAAGTCCTCCCAGCCACCAGGGCCTGCTGTTGTTTCTGTCACGCGGTGAATGTCCCAAGAACTAACAATGATAGCTGCAATTTATAGCATGCTTATGATATACACTTTACAATGTCCTCATGAAAACCCTGCAAATTAATTATTAGATGAAGAAACTGAGGTTTAATGAGGTTAAGTAACATGCCTTAGATCACACAGCTAGTAAGCAATTGAGTCAGGTTTCAAATCCAGCTTTGACCAACTCCAAAATGTTTTTCTACATTTTTTAGAATAATCTTTTTTTCAGTTCATGTATTTCAAAACTTTTCAACAGCTTTGTATTTGGAAATAAGAACAAAGGCAATAGATTAGTGATCAGGGCATGGACAAAAGTCATCTGTTTTCCCAACCTATTTGGCAGAGGGAAAAAAAGGCAGAAAAGTGGCTTCATACTAGCATGTCATTAAAAACCTTGAGGTCAGTTATTTTCTCTTTATCAAACCCCAAGAACCTCAATGATTATATAAAATGTAAGTATTTCTAGTTAATGATCTTCTTTTCATCCTTGTCACATCATTATCAGCAGCTACTACAGTTCATACAGCATTTAGCATATTCCACACCTGTTCCAAGCAATTTGCATAAGTAATCCATTCAGTCCTTACATGACCACCCCTTCACCATTGCAAAAAAGTATTACTTCTATTTTACATAAGAAGAAACAAGGTACCAGAGAGGTGAAAAACCATGCTCAAGACCATATTGGTAAGTGTGACACTAGATTTGAGTCTAAGCTACCTTGTCCCAAGGCCCAGACTGTCACTGTACTGTTTTGCTGTCCTGCTCAGGGCTTCCTCTCCCAACCCTTCTTCCCCCTACAGCCCTCCAGGAGGCTAGTTACATAAGGTCCAATGAAAATACTTAATGTAATCTTCCATTAATCATTCTAATCACAGAAAGCCATTCTCTGAATCCCCAGGGTCACTACTCTTGAGTTGTTAAGGGGAGCATTTCCCAAAGAACATTGTGTAATTATATTGCTTTGAGAAAAGAAAAAATAAATACTGGATATGTTTAGATTTTTAATTATTGAGTATATTTTTTACCAAGAGATATAACCATAAACATTAAAAAATTCCCAAGGAAAATAAAGCAATTGGGACAATAACAACTAAGGCCATTTCTTCCCTGAGTGGATTTTACATATAAAAGTGCCTACTTTTAGTAAAAGAAAAATATTTGGGAGATACGTGATAGTGAGATTAGACATGCTACTGATGAGAAGGACCAGGAACTTAATTCTACGAGAGGTCTGCAGCTGTTCAGATGTCTTGCTGAGTCAACATTTCATATATGGTGCCCTCCCCACCGCCAAAGAAACTTGTAAAATCTGTACAGCCAAGCCCTGGTATAGAAGGAACCAATAGCAACCCCATCCAAAGAACATGAGAGGATCCTTCATGAAGGCCAGGGATGGAGGTAGAGGGATGCACATTTGCCAGAGCCTGAAAGCTTTGATTTTTCCATGTTCTAATTATATCTATGTTTTGTATAACCCCTTATTTAAGAGGTTATCCCCCCTTCTTCATGCCTACTCCTTCTGGCCTCATTTATCATCTTAACTACCACTACCACAGTATCATTTTAACCGATCTCCCTGTCCAGATCTGAACATCTTCCATCACTTACTCCAGACTACTGCCAGAATGACCATCAAAAGCATCCCCTTCTTAAAACACTCAAAATGAAATCCAAATTTCATGGTATACTATATAAGGATCTACTCCCAACCCATATTTCCAACCTAATTTCATGAACTACTTGTAGTTCCCCAATTCATCATTCTATTTCTAATGTCCATACTTTTCCTTTACAAGGTACTTCCCTGTTTTCTGCCTAGTCAACTTTTACTTTTTCTAGAATCAACTTAAGCATGTTTCTCCAACCTATGTATCTTAGACTTAGTCAAATGATTTCTCTTCTGATCCCACAGTATCTTGTACCTACCTCCATGTAGAGCATACCATACTGTTGTAATTATCTGTGTACACGTCGAACTCGCTCACTAGACTGAGAACTCCTTGAGGGCAGGAATTGTGTCTAATTCATCTCCACATCCCCATCACCCTGCACAGTGCCTGGGAGCTCAAAAGGCAGCAGAGAGAAGTTGAAGATGCAGGAGAGACAACAATAAAGCAACATTCTTGAATTGGGGCATAATACAAATATGATGAATGAGCTGAAGCTGTAGAAAAATGTATTTCAGCTCAATACTGCAAAGAGGTATTGAAAGAAGAGACAAGGTCGCTCAGGATGGAGTTCCCCACCACTAAGTGCAGTTACTTAAAGGCTAAAAGACCATTTGTTGGGTATATTACAAAAGGGACTGAATTAGGGTCAAATTAAAGTAAGCTGTTTTGGATATGATTTTAAGGTCCTTCCATACTTGAGGTTCTAAATCTACAGCCTATGTTATAATCAAAAGAGCCAGCATGTGGAGCCCATGTCACAGACTCATGAGTGAATGGTGGCTCCCAAAGTTGTGGGCAAGTGCTAAGCCTAATCTCATTCCCATCCACAGTAGACTGATTGTACAACATAACTCATTTTCCAGTGGCCTGCTTCCCAGGTGATCCTTGAACTTGAAACAGGAAATGCTTTCAAGGCTACCAAGCAGCATCTTATGACCCAACATATCTTCTACAGTCTGGTACCTAAAGCCTTACATTTCTTCCTTAAATCTTTAGTGCCTTTGATCAATATTTGTTAAAATGCCACTTAATCAAATATGGTGAGCTGGCATCAATCAAGTATATACTACAAAATGGATAAAAACAACACAACCATTCTGTACTCCTATGAAATTATCTAGTTCGACCTTCCCCTTCCCCCAACACAAATCAAAGAATGCGTATAAAATATCTTGGTACTGTTAATTCTGGAACTGTTTCTCCAACTGCAAAAATATAGAGGTTGCATTGAATGGTCTCCCAGATCCCTTTTACCCCAGAGAAATCTATGTTTTTCACCTATAAAATAGACAAGTGGAATGTGTTCTTCCAATTTCACCAGATTTTCCTAAGAGTCAAATAAAACCATGTTTCTGAAAGGCTTCTAAATGATTTAACTGCAATACAAATTTAAGGAATTACTATTTCAAATTAAGATATATGGGAGGAGAAAGGTAAAAGGTGTATGCTCTGCCATTAATGAGATTAGTTACCTTAGCAAATTTATTCTACCTTTCTGGGATGCCTCAGATTAAATGGGAACATGTGAAGTAGGCACACTATAAAAATCAGTTTCATCTGCCCTGAGACAGTCAAAATCTCAGGAATAAATGTGACCTTAAAGTGCATGTAATCCAACCTTTGTTCCATGCAGGGAGTTTCAAATTCCATCTCAAGTGGTCATACAAGCCATGAGGTTATCACTCCCAAGGGTATTTTCATTTTTGGATGTCCTTGAATCTGTTATTCCATTAACTAGAATTACCTTCAAGCAATAAAAACAACTATCCCTAACTCCAAAATAAATCTGGAAACAGACAAGCAAACCCTCCATTTTGGACTTGTCTCCCACAATCTAAACAGCTCTAAATGCTTCTCATAGGATTTAAGTTCAAATCTCTCTCTGTATCCTGCATGCTCTCTTCTATGTCCCTCTCAAAGAATTGCTCTTAAAATTGAAACAAAACCATCAAGTGGAATAGGATTCTTACCTCTCTGATCCTAAACTTTTGTAGTGAAAACACAACCCGTTAGCTCTATATTGGAGGAGGATTTGAAGGTCTTCAATGGGTACATATCCTGTAAACAATGAGCAGAATTCCCAGGAGCTTGCAAGATGAAGCAGTTCAAAATGGAAAAGGGGAGGGTCAAGGGGATGCTGATAGCACTAAAAACAAATCGCTTACTACATAAATTCCCCTAATATTAGCAATCACCTCTACTTATACAAAACAGGGATATGGAACATTATAAATAATGCAGGCTCCTAGGGTCTTATAGAAGAAATGGTAACATCATAGCCACAAAATATATTTTGTATGACCTTTTATACTAAAAAGTCTAGTCTATGCAGATGACAGCATCTACACTTTTCCCACCAGAATCTCAGTTTCTAAGACATCTGTCTACTTCTTCCAGAAACTAAGGAAAAATTGACGTGGAAAAGACACACACACAATAATGAAAACCTGAATAAAAGGAGAAACATACCACATTCACGTATGAGAAAATTACAAAGATGATAGCTCTCCAAAAATTAATCTATATATTCAACGCCAATCCAATTGTAACTCCAATGGTATTTGTGGTGAGAACTTGATAAGTTGTTTCGAAAGGTCTCCTGGAAGAACAAGTACATGAAAATAAAGAAATTAAAAAAAAAAGAATGAGGGTCTTTCCCTAATAGATAAAAGTTATTTAAAACTAGGCATGAAGGGACAAGCAGCAGTCACATTGTCTAATCACAATGCAATAAAACCATATATACATATATATTTCATTTTATGTATATGAGAAAGTAGTTCAAACTGGAAAACCTCAACATGAAGCATCACAGTAAATAACAATTGGGTCAAAAAAAAGAAAGGTAATGTATAATGAAACAAATTTAACAAATAACAAAACAAGAACACTACTTATGCAATTAAACCAATACTATATACAGCCTTATGTTCTCTTATTATAATAAAAAAGAATTACCTTCAGTAAAGGTAACAAACATAATGGGAATCAAGGAAGAAGAAAAGGGGACAGAAAGAATATGTAAATAAATAATAGCCCAAAACTTGTTAAGTTAGATGAAAAAAATATTAGTCTATACAAGCTAGAAGATCAATGTATGCCAAAAAGGATAAAGGCAAAAACATTTAAATCCAGACTCATGATACTCGAACTGACTTCAGAATCTTGAATGCAGCAAGAGAAAACTCATCATGTACAATGAATCCTCAATAAGTTAGAGCTGACTTCTCATCATAAACCAGAGAGACCAGAAAATAGTAGTATGATATATTCAAACTGCTGAAGGAAAAACAATGTCAACTGAGAATTCTATATCCAGGAAAATCATCACTGATAAAGGAGAAATTGTGACATTTCCAGATAAACAAAAATTAAAATAATTCAGTGTTAGCAGACATGCCATACAAGAGGTACAAAATGAAGTCCTTTAGGCAGAAATGAAAAGATACTAGATAGTAACTCACATGTACATGAAAAATAAAGAGCACCAATAAAAGTAACTCCAAAAATAAACATAACAGACAAAAAAATCTATTTTTATTTTTAACTTTTTTTCTCATTTCTAACTTAAAGACAATAGCATAAAAGAATAACTAGAAAATTGTGATGTTCTTACATTACGTACAGATGTAATTTATGTAATAACATCACAAAGGAAAGGAGGAGGAACAAAGATATAGTGGAGCAAATTGTGTACACAACTGAAATTAAGTTGGTATTAATCTGAAATAAATTATTTTAAGTTATTAATTAAAACAGAAACAATAAAAAAACTCAAAATATAGTAAAAGAAACAAAGGAATTAAAATGGTACAAGAAAATATTTAACAAAAAGCAAGGCAATAATACAGGAACAGAGGAAGAAAAAGACGTAATATACACGGAAAACAAATAGCAAAACAGACATAAGCCCTACCTCATCAGTAATTAAACATAAAAATTTTAATGATCTAATCAAAAGCCAGAGCTTGGCAAAACAGATTTAAAAAATACAGTCTACTTATATGTTATCTATAAGGCACAGTTTAGATTCAAACACACAAAATGTCTGCAAGTAAAAGAATGGAAAAAGGCATACCAGGCAAACAGTAACCAAGAGTAGCTATAATAATAAAACAATAATTAAGAGAAGACTGTTACTAGACATGAATAAAGATATTTTATTACACTCAATCGAGGATCAATTCATCAGGAAAATATAGTAATTATGAACATATATGCACCTAACCACATAGCTCCAAAAATAAGGAAAAATGGTGGGAAAAGAGTAAAAAATACTTGAGCAATAATAGTTTTCATAATAGAACAAACAGGCAGAAGATCAACAAGAAAATAGAAGAACCTGAACAACTCTATTAAAACCACTTGGTCTATTAAACACCTACAGAACATCCACACAACAACTGCAGAATATATATTATTCTTAAACGCAAATGGAACATTCTCCAGGATAGATGCTAACATGTAAAACAAGTCTCAACAAACTTAAGAAAACCGAAATCATACAAAGGATGTTCTCTCACAATAAAATGAAATTAAAAATCAACAACAGAATGAAATCTGGGAAATTCACAATTATGTGGATATTAAACAACGAACTCCTAAACAATCAATGGGTAAGAAATCGCAAAGAGACTTATAAAGTATTTTGAATGAAAATGTAAACAGAACATATAAAACTTTAAAGGATGCAACAAAAACAGTGCTTAGAGAACTGTAGCTGTAATTATCTGTACTAAAAATGGAGATCTCAAATCAATAAGCAAACTATCTACTTTAACAAACTAGAAAGAACAAATTAAACCCAAATGAATCAGGAAGAAGAAAATGATAAAGGTTAGAATGGAAATAAATTAAAGAAAAAGAACAGAAAAAAATAAGAGAAAAATCAAGAAAACTAAATTGGGTTCTTTGAAATAATTTAAAAAGGACAAACCTGCTAGACTGATCATGAAAAAAAAAAGAGAAAAACGTAAATAAATATGATCAGGAAAGAGAGAGAGGATTATTACCAACTTTATAGGAACAAAAAAATTACAAGGGAATACTGTCAAAAACAGTATTCCAATTACATATCCTAGATGATATGGGCACACATTCCAAGGAAGACACAAATAACAAAATCTGACACAAGAAGAAAAATCTGAATAGACATATAAAAACAAATTCAATAATTTATAAAATTCTCATAAAAGAAAAACCCATGAATATGTTACTTCAATGGTGATACTGTGAAACATTTAAAGAATCAAAACCAATTCTTCACATAATGTTCCAAAAAATATTAAAGGAGGAAATATTTCCCAATGCCTTCTATGAGAACAGTACTAGCCTGACACCAAAACGGGCAAAGGTAAAACAAGAAAACTTCAGAGTAAACTGCCTTATGAATGTAGATGCAAAAATCTCCAATGAAACACTAACAAACCAAATCCAGAAACAAATATAAAGGATTATACATCAGGATCAAATGAGATTTATCTCAGTAAAGCAAAGCTGGTTTAAGGTTTGAAAATCAATAAATACAACATATGTAGAAAAAGCATTTGACAAATTTCATGACCATTCATGTCAACCATTCATGATTTTATGATTAAAAAACAAAAAACACCTCAACAAACTGGAAACAGAAGGGAATTTTCAAAACTTGACAAAAGGCATCTACAAAAAATGTACAGTTACCAATGTAACTAATGGACAAAAAGTTAAGTGTATTTTCCCTAAGACCAAGAAGACTGCTCTTCCTAATACTGTGCAGAAGATTTTAGCTTGGGTAATTAGGCAGGAAAAAGGAATAAACATCAATGAGACTGGAAACAAAGAAGTAGAATGATCTGTATTCATAGGGAATATAATCATACATAGAAATCCTAAGGAATCCACCAAAAAAAAAAAGCCTAATACTCAAACTACTAGAACAAAAGGAAGCAATTCTAATGAGTTCAGAAAGGTGTGAAGATAGATCAACAGAAAAATAATTTTATTTCCATACTAACGTATGGCAATTGAAATTAAGCAAACAATTATATTTTCAGTATCATGAGAAAGAGTAAATATTTGGAGTAATTTGTTTAAAAGAAATAAAAGACATTTTACACTGACAATTACAAAACAATGCTGAAGAAATTAAAGACCAAATGAATGGAGAGATATATCATGTTAATGGACTGGAATAATTAATAATTAACATGGCAATACTACACAAAGGAGCTACAGATTAAATGTGATTCTTATCAAAATTCCTGATCTTGTTTACAGCAATTGACAAAATGATCCTAAAATTCATATGGAAAATAAGGGTCAAGAACCATGTTGGAGGGTTCATACTTCCATACTTCAAAATTTACTACAAAGCTACAACAATAAAGATTGTATGGTCCAGACGTAAGGATGTAGATGAATGAAACAGTAAAGTCTAAAAATAAACTGTTGCATTTAGAATTCATGGGTTTTCAATAAGTGTGTCAAGATAATTTAATAGGAAGTAATTTTTTTCAACAAATAATGCTGGGTATCTGGACTACCCACATGCAAAAAAGGATAAAGTTGGACCTCTACCTCACACCATATAAAAAAATAAATGCTAAATAGATCCCACCTCAAAGTAAGAGATACAACTTAGGCTAGATAATGGTTTCTTTGTTATGACACCAAAATCAAAAGTGACAAAAGAGAAAATATATAAATTAGATTTCATCAGTATTAAACACTTCTGTGCCATAAACAATGTCATCATGATAGTAAAAAGAAAACATACAGAATGAAAGAAAATACTTGCAAATCACATATCCAGTAAGGCCCTATTATCCAGTTATATAAGGAATTCTCACAACAAAATAGCAAAAAGATATATAGCTCAATTCTAGTGAACAAAGGATTTAATAGACATTTCTTCAAAAAATACAAATGGCCAATCAGCACATGAAAAGTTGTTCAACATGGATACACTAGTCAAAACCATGAGATATGAGATATAGACGACCCTTGAACAATACAGGTTTGAACTATGCGGGTCTATTTATAGGTGGATTTTTTTTCCAGTAGCAAATACTGCAGTACTACATGATCCGTGGTCTGTTGAACCCACAGATGCGAGACCTTGGATAGGAGGAACCGCCTGTATGGAGGGCTGATGGTAAGTTATACATGGATTTCCCACTGTGAGGAGGATCAGTGCCCCCAACACCCTGTGTTGTTTAAAGGTCAACTGTACTTAACATCTACTAGGATGGCTATTATAAAAAATAGAAAATAATAAGTGAGAATGAAGATAAATTGAAATCCTCATAAATTTCTTGGTACAGACTTTTCTTGTAAAATGGTGCCATTACTTTAGTAGTTTGCCAGTTACTTAAAACATTAAATGTAGAGTTACCATTTTACAAAGCAATTGCAATGCTAAGTAGATACCTTATTCAACTAAAAAAAAAGGGTGGGGGGTGAATGAGGTGCTAATATATACCATAATATGGATAAACCACCAAAACATGCTAAGCGAAAGAAGCCAGACACAAAGGCCACATGTTGTATGACTCCCTTCATATGAATGCCCAGAAAAGACAAATCCATAGAGATAAAAGGTTAGATTAGTGGTTTCCAGGGTTAGCGAAAGGGGAAAATGAAAAATGACTGCTAATGGGTACGGGGCTTCTTTGGGGAGTAATGAAAATGTTGTGCAGTAAGATAGTAATGATAGTTGCACAACTCTATGAATATACGAAAAGCCACTGAACTTTAAAAGGGTGACTTTTCTAGTATATGAATTCTATCACAACATAGTCATTATTTTTCAAAAAAGAAGTCAACTACCTTATTCAGAGTCATAATAACTAGCAGGGTTGCTAAGACAGGTATTCCTACTACAAAGCACTTAAATCTTATTACAAAATTGAGGTAATACTTGTTAGCTATAAACTCATTGACAGATTGCCCCCCAAATAATGGTTACCACTATCTTGGCCATGAGGGAAGTCAAGTATTTGTGTATGCCAGTATCAAACTTCCCAATATGTATAGGCATAACACATTACATGTAAGCAAAGATTAGAGATAAAAGAATACCACATGGAGATCAGTCTTACCATTGAAATATTTTCATCCACTAAGGACATGTAAGTTTTCTAATGACACCATAAAGTCAAAAGATGATCCCATAATACAGTTGGGCTAAATAATGATCTAGTAGAGAAGTAGCAGGGGCAAGACTGCAAAGAAGTCACTAAAGAACCTCAAAAACAGAAGAAAGGTACCCGATTTGACCACAGGTGGTGAAAAATCTTAGCAGGACATCTATAATACAGAGAGACTGCTGAGCCAACCATGACATTTATTTCTAGTAACAGGAATATATGACAACTCACAACCAACACAAGGCAGTGAAAAACAAAAATTTTCTTAATGGTGAAAAATGTCTAAGACCTACCAAATATATTTGAATCACCTTGGTGATTATGGTTTAGATTAATACTATTCAATGAATAATGACAGCAAGACAGAAACAACGACTGCTCACCATGATAAAATTATGGGATACATTTTTGATCACGTAATTAAATCAACACTGGCAGTATAAGAAAGCATGGATCTATGGTTTTATAATACGCCAAGTAACAGGACCTCCAGAACCACTCAGCCACAGCTGGCAGATCCTAATACTCAATGTTTTGCTAAAAGACAAAATTTCAGGCAGTGACTGGAGGAGTAAAATAAGGCTAAATGGTCAGTACTATTAGAATATACCCAATCTAAATAGCAACACTGAACTAAAAGTAAACAATGAAAAGTTTTGCATCTAAAGTACCACGGTGTGCTGAGCAACCCAGGTGACAATGCTAAAGCATACCTATGTGGAGAAATGGGAATCCTCCTACACTATTGGTGGGAACATAACTTGGTGCAGCCAATATGGAAAACAGTATGGAGATTCCTTAAAAAACTAAAAATAGAGTTACCATATGATCCAGCAATCCCACTCCTGGGCATATATCCAGAAAAATGAAAACTCTAATTCAAAACGATACATGCACCCCAGTGTTCACAGCAGCACTATTTACAACAGCCAAGACATGGAAGCAAGCTATATGTCCATCAAATGTCCATTGACAGATGACTGGGTAAAGATGTCATACACATATACACAAAAACACACAATGGAATATTACTCAGCCATAAAAAAGAAATAATGCCATTTGCAGCAACATGGATAGACCTAGAGATTACCATACTAAGTGAAGTAAGTCAGATAGAGAAAGACAAATACCATGATATCAGTTACATGTGGTACCTAAAAAATGATAAAAATTAACTTATTTGCAAAAAAGAAATAAATTCACAGACATAGAAAACAAACTTATGGTTACCAAAGGGGAAAGGGGTGGAGAGATAAATTAGGAGTTTGGGATCAGCGGATATATATATAAAACAGATAAACAACAAGGTCCTACTATATATAGCACAGGGAACTATATTCAGTATCTTGTAATAACCTGTAATGAAAAAGAATATATATGTATAAATGAATCACCATGTTGTACATCAGAAACTAACACAACATTGTAAATTAACTATACTTGAATATAAATAACTAAATAAATCCCACCACCTAAACAAGTTTTGCCATGGAAAAAACAAAAATTTTGAAACCAAGTGAGACACAGCTCAAAGTACTGTCAAGCAAACAATAGCGGTTGCTAGAGAACACCAGGAAAATTAAACCACCATTCATCACTGCTCTATACATATGGATACTGGATAATTTAAAAAACTAATAGTTTGGGAAACAGGGCACAACTACAGCAATAGTATATTTATACATACTATGCTTTTTGGTACCCATGTCAGATTATCACAGAACAAGTGCTTATTGGGACAATGTTAGGTATAACAAATTTCAGCTCAAGTTACTGCAACAATAGCACAATAAAAGTATACGAAGTGGGGAGAGCACAGCACAGTGGTAGAGTATGCGCTTAGCAAGCACAAGGTCCTGGGTTCAACCTCCAGTACCTCTATTAGAATGAATGAATGAATGAATGAATAAACTGAATTACCTCCCCTCCAAAAATAAACAAAAACATACATGAAATAACTATACTTGGAAATTTTGGAAATAGTACATTAAGCCTTTAAAATATACTCCCTCAGACATTTTTCATATACAGAGTAATGTACTCCAGCGAGGTCAACTGGTTTTAAAAGAAACACACGATCGTTAGTACCTGATGTAAAGAAATCATCCATGTATTTTTAATTTGCTAGTGAAATTTTAAAATTGCTAGTGTTAAGCAGAATGACAAAGCTAATAAGTAGGGATATCAAATTAAACCAATTGTACATCAGCACTACACTATACTGCACACAAACACCAATGTCAAACTTCATGTGCCAGCACCTGTAATTGGACAAAGTCAAGAAATGAAACATACACCCTTGAAATTCCTCAAGTGTATTTTTGGCTCACTACACAGTCATCAGATTATTGTACTCTCTCTGAGAACCATATTTGTAATGTAAGCAATGCAATATCATTCAAAAGGGTGACACACTGTGAACTAATTTGGTACTAGTATCTTGGGGGAAAAACATGGTTTGTGTTCACCAGGCAGCAACAAACCTTGAAAGACTTCCTAATAACAGACAAAAATCTCCAGAAACTTGAGTGCAAGACACCTAAAATTACAGGAAAACAGCCACTGTTAATATACATAATAATTATACTGACCTACTTAAAAAATGTCACACACCTCAGCGAATGTGCAGATATAATATTAGAAGGAAAACACAGCTTTTATCAAGACTAAAATATGTTTGGCTCTTTACTACTATCAGATTGTAATGTTACTGAAAGTTTTGTATGATCAAATTTCCGATGAGAGTGATGAACCTAACATATCCAAAATTAACACATGGTTACCATTACGTTTCCTCTTTGTCCACTAAACTATGCAAAATCTAGATGAACTTTCGTTGGAGTTTTGTGAGTGAAAACCTCACTCCTATTACGTTATGGAGGGCCTACAATAATTGGCAAGACTACTACTTTACATATCTCAATAAACAAGAAAATCACACTACAGAATATATATATATATATATATATATATATATATATATATATATATATATATACACACACACACCCCTACAATAGTTGAGAATCACAATGCCCTCAGGAACCTTACAATGTTGTTGTTGTCTTACTATCCCTGGAGTATCGCATGGAGAGTAATAATCCCTGAAGGGAAATAAAGAACAAATACCACTAATACAAGCTGTGGAAAATAAGTACCAGTGAATTTCCACAACCATTGCTTATTGTCTACAGAAATGTACAAAATTTAGAGGTATGCTGTAAATGGATGAATAACATAGGTACCAGTATTAATTAATTACTAATATCTTTAACAACCAAACCCCACAAATTATTGAACCTTAAAATCCTATTAGAGTACTCTTTACAACTATTTAGATGTCTAATAAAAGACACTCAACAACAATTCTGAAACATATTAGTGATTCAGAATGGTCACTAATGACTCAGAATGGAGTAATCAGATGGTCATGTTACCGAAATTTAGACAGCCATTTCTGATATGTTTTGATTTCCAAAAGGGCGTCACCAGGCTGCAGGGTAGACCAATGAGGTACGACACAAAAGCTATCACAATAGTTACCTTGTGTCCACAAGATGACGCCAAATTTCTACCAATATCAATATTTGATTCCGTTTAACAGAGGGTATTAAACTGCACTGCTGATGACACTAATTGCCTACATTCACGTGATTATCAAACCATCTAAAGTTCCAAACGGTAATGATGCATGTACTAATTGGGTACAATTTCAGATTAGCTCCAACATGTCTACAGTTAGTGACAAATCTGGAAATAATATATTGCAACCTATGAAAACCACACTATTACCATAGATTTAACAGGCAGTAGAATTAATAATGAAACAATGGCCATAGAGTATTGGAGCCAAGGGAATGACACATATATTTAGGACTAAATTTATCTATATATTCTTTGGCCTGTTAAAGGTCCTTCAGAACCAAACTTGGAATGTGAACTCATCACCTGCTAAACAGTGATAAAGTGTAGGGTAAATTTAGCACAAAACGTCACCTAACTCTGAAACAATGCCAAATCTGAACTTTAGAAATATGCCTGGATAAACACTTGCTATCAATACCTGGGAGAAGGAAGTGTTGTAAAATTACTTGCAAATGATAATGCTAATAAATCAAATATGTTTATAAAATGCTTAACATAAAAGACCAATAGCATATATATCACATATATTTAATGTAAAAATGTTTGTCCACCAAATGCTTTTACTACTGACATGCTGGTTTCCAACACTGGTCTTTTTGTCCAAAATGCCACCAAATTTAAGACTTGTTAAAGACATGAAGGGCAGTGGGATCCCATTTAACAATGCCAAATATTCAGACAAAAATGACCTCCCCCAAGAGTATATAGACACCTAAAAATACCTAGCAAATTTTCTTTAAAAAGCCTTATTGTACTGGCATTGAATCAAGGGACCCTAGTGAAACACAACTAGAAGACACCCTGAGACACTGGCATGTAATGTCACCTCTAAAAGGGCAACAAGAGTTGGACAAATAGGGAACTCCATACATTCATACTGTTATTTGCAAACCTCTAGGCAGTGTCATCAGATAAAAGGTAGCTGACTGAAGTTACAGTTATATGACAGTAACATGACAATGTGAAGACATAAATATGGAAAAGCACAGCTATCCATGCTTGCAATGTTATCCACCACAAAGTGCCTGATTACAAGATCAAATTTCCCACAGAAAATTGGTATCCGATAGCGAACAGCTACATCATTGCACTACAAATTTCAATCAGCGGCTCAGAATGGGTACCAAACCTGTGACCTTACTGAACAACTTGATCAAATTCCCTATTTTCATGAGATGGAAATAGCCAAACTAGGTAAATCAACACTGCACCTAAACACAGTATGACTGGTTTATCATACACTTAAGCATGAATATACAGTTCCTAGAATCAAAGGACCTTAAGATACAATTTTTTTTATTAAAGTGTAGTTGTTAACAATGTTAGTTTCAGGTGTACAGCAAAGCTATATATATACATACACACATATATATTTTCAGATCATTAAGCTGTAATGGAAAAGAATCTGAGATCGTCACTCTTGAAGCTGATCATATCTTCTTCACAGATTGTAGCACAGGGATGCTCAAAGGTAAATTTCAAAACAACATTTAACAACTTGAAAGGAACACATTTCTCTATTTCAATGTTTTTTAATAAGCAGCAAAATTTTACTAAAATTTTCCTAGATCTTAACTTTGAAACAGAGTGCTCTGTACCAGAGATTTCCAAAGGATAAGGCCATGCAATTATATTTGATTTTCTTGCTCATTTGTCCACAGAGAAACTACATGCATGGCAAGATTTGCTGAGTTTAGCTGCCAATTGGGTGTTAAATCCCATCTGAAGAATCAATTAAACTAGAAAAATAGAGTAGTACCATGTCTAAGATGTTTATCCTTAGGACAGCAATTCTCCAGCAGTGGCTGTCTATAATGCAACAAAGTAGTGTCTACAGGAGAATGCTTAGGAGGAAGAGATGGACAACTAGAAAAGGAATTAGGCATCAACTCTCTTTCAAAAAGAACCAAAATACTTTAAAAACATTTCTCAAAAAATTGCTAAGAAAGCTCAGCTGCACTACCAACGTAGGGAATTGTCTCTACATTAACTTAATGAAAACTCAAGTAACATGCCCAGGGCAGTAGAATGCTTGAAACAAATACTAACGGCTAGTATTTATAGATTACCTAGGAAAATACAACCCAGCCCATGAGGAGATAAAAGTTGAGAACCACAGTGTTCAGAAGAATCCCAACTAGCTAAGACAAAAAGCTCTAGCTAGCACTATAGAACAGCTTCTCCTCCATTTGCAGAAAAACTGCCCTTAAAGCCAACAGGTGGAGGCTCTATTGCCAACATGATTCCCAGAGTAAGGGCACTACTGACAAAATTACATTAGAATCTTTTCAGATAGGAAATATGTTGAAGATAGGCACTATTACTAACTAGGCATTAAAGAATTTCACCACCTAAAGGATGGCTGCATATTTGTTGACCACGACAGCAAACTCTCATCTGAAGTTTTGCCTCCGAGTTCACTTTCAGGGACACTCTGACCAATGCTATCATTAGGCAATTCTGAGTTCTTCTTTGTATTGGGGTGCATAATGGGAGGCACTTCACACTATGAGTTCCTAGAAAGGGCCTCTGAATGGATGGGGTCTAGGACAGACGGTAAGGAGATCGATGTGTTTCTAGTTCACATGCTGTAGTGCAAGCAAGGTAGGGAGGGAGCAATGAAAGTGAACTAACCTTAACTTCCAACGATGAGAAATCTTCTGTACCACTGCACAGGACTCCTTCAAATCACTGAAACAGCCGGGAAGTAGGGAAGTGTATTCATGAATCCCACCCATACTCCAAGGACACAGTAAAAAATATTTATTCCCCTCTTCTTATGGAAAAGCCCGCCCAGTTTGTAGTTCCCACATGCACGAAACCAGAGGCTTTTCACTTTAAAATGCCCTTTTTTGTGTGCTGGAGTCTAAAACTGACAATTCTGGATCTGATTTTATTCCTATCTCTCCCAGTATGTCACTTTTAAAGCTTAACATAAACCAAATCTTTCCTCTTTTGACTGCTTAATACGTAGTTGGTGGTGAGATGTGAACCAAGAAGCGCAAAGGAAGCTTAAAAACTAGCACAGAAAGCACCTCATCCAAAGGATGATAATTCAGTACATAGTAATAAATGCAATGTGCAGTGGCCATTTTGGCTGGCTGCAACCAACGATTGCCTATATCAATGTCTGGGCATCACAAAGGTCTATGGGCTAAGTATACCCCAAACAAAAGGCATCAGGCTCATTCCTCCTCCCGATCAAAGCAGGGGTAATCTTTGTTCTTTTCATTGCAAATTGTCCTGGATTATTCTTGAGGTCAATGCCTGTAACCATCCTTCTAGTTAGAAACCATCTCACTATATCCTTTGCCACCTGCTCTGATCCTAACATAAGGCATGGGATTTCTTCAATCTTTTATTCTGGAGTCTCATCCAAGACTTCCTAACTCTAGAGTACGTGTTGAACTATGGCACTTAGTTAAAAGGCAGTAGGGCAGCGAGTCCCTGAGGTGAAAACCAAGAGTTCAGCATAGCAGCATCTGTCTGGACAGCCTTCCGGCCCTGAGAAGCAGAAGCTAGTGAAAAGTACAGGTAAGCTAAAGACATCCCATCCCAAAGAAGAGCTGGAATTTCAGCAATACATATGACTGGATATCCCTTAGGGGACCCAACACCTTGTCTACATGGTGTACTATTTCCTGGGGGACAAATGTTGAGGGTTGGATTCCCACAGTCCTGTAGAGCAATTTTCATCTTGTCTGAAGAATACTGGCTTTCCATGTTAAGTAAACATAGTTCCAGTAGGAACTAAAACTTCAGTAGGTTAACTTCTCTTATCATCAAGTGTAAAAAAAAAAACATGGAAACAAAGAAGTTCTTCAAGTCAAGTTACTGAAGCAGATGGCCTACAGTCTAATTTCTGTAGTTATATATTTGTTCCTTAAATATCCTATACTTATCAGACAGTAAGATTCTTTCAGGCATGTTGAAATACACAAAAAATATTTAAGACCTTACGCACTCAATTACCCGTCATAGTCCCCTGCTCCTCTCCCATTAACATGGGAAAGTCTAACGATGCCAAATGAGCCCCTATCCTACTACCCTGCTCCTTAGATCTAGACAACTCCCAGATTCTGCCTCAAGCTACCTTATGGTTTAGTGTGAGGGGACATTAGGCATCCAGCAGAAGGGTAAATTAAATGATTACAGTTCCTGATATCTGGCATTCCTTGGGGGCCAGAGTGAAATAAGTGACTTCCAAGACAGACTCAACTAATTCATAGACACTGTGAAATGAGGTATCACTAGTGATATGATACAAGGCTAAAGATTAATGGAGGAAACCTACAAAGGGCTCCTAAATCATCCTGCTCACCCTCTTAGTAGGTCAGCTCAAAATTCCTGATGTCATGAACCCTCATTTGCCAAGCTATTACTAAACTAGAGCAGAGTCACCTGGGGTTAAAGCCTCACAGGGACACAAGACACAGAGAATAAACCAGAGTCTAAAACCAGAAGCCTTCAACAAGTAAGCCCACCACACACAACCAGCATTTAAAAGGTAAAAGGAGAAGTCTTAAAATGAGACAGGTGAAAGGAGGGATATAGGCACCAAGGATCACATAATTCATTCTTCAACGATTCCAGAAAGCCCTTCAGTTGTCTAGCTCTAGACATAGACCCCCAAAAAGCCAGTGCACAGAAGCATCTTGTATCACATCACAAGCTACAGCTGAGTCACTGATGCTCCTGAGATCCCAGGAGACCATGATGCCCAGAGATCATGATCCCTTCCCCCAACATATTTATATTCCAAAAGAAGGATAAATGACCCTACACACTCACCCTCATCTGCTCTGCTGAGCATTTTATGAGGATTTATTTATTGTATAAGCCTGCTAGCTTTTCCAGGCAGGTGGTTAAACTCTGAATACAAAGGACTAAAGAAGGTGGAGGCAAGAAGGAAGTTTGTTTTTTTTTAAAGAGTATTAGACTCAAAATGATGACAGGTGGCAAGAATGGTAACTGCACATGCTAGGGGAAGGGAAATAAAACAGGAATATGATATGAGGGGCCTTGCATGTAGAGGTTAAGAGTGTAGACCCTACATTATGATCATCTGAGTACAAATCCCTGCTTTGTAGATGACTTGCTATGTGACCTTTGACAAGTCACTGTGTAAGCTGCAATTTCCCTATCTATAAAATGTAGATAATACTATTCATAGCACATAAAGGAAAGGGTTATTGTCAGTATTAAATGCTTTAATATATGAACAGTGCCTGACACAGAGTAATTATCCAATAACTGTTAGTTGCTTCTGAATCTGGGGTCCAGTAATCTGGGTCTATCATTCACTCTGCTTTGCTATTTCAGCCCTGATGCAGGGATGCTATTCTTACTAGGGTCAAGCTGCCAAGTAAAAACTATGCCTGGTCTAAGGACTTGTGCACATTACAACTGAAGTGACTCACACGTATGTGAATTAAATGCATTTAACTTCAACCTAAAAAAAACTTGAGAGTTAGAAATTCAGAAACTTCAAGACCAAGTCAAGGCTAAGAGCCAACAAATAGAAAGAAAACTTCTGAATCCCAAAGGAGTCCCTGGAAAAGGAGTAAAGTCTGATTTTCAAAAAATCAACACTGGAGACACAGGTCTGACACCCAAAGTCCATCCTCCTCCTACCCTGTCGAAGAAGGTCTCTGTCAAGGCAGTGAGCACTAGTAGCCCCAGTCACTGCCACAGAAGGATCTTTGAAGAACAGACAGTTCTCCCTCTGTTCACAGCCGTTTTCTTTCCTATTTAAAAAAAAAAAACTTATTTAGAAAAAACTATCCTGTTGGAAAGGCTAACTGCACTTCAGTTGAACTGAATGTTTAACTGCTGAGGAAGCACATGTATCCCTGACAGAAGAATATAAAGTGCATATGGATCATCTGTTGCTAAGCAAATACTTGGAAACTGTCATATGTGTGAAAGTTAGCCATGCTTCTCTTCCTTTAATAAATGTGAGTTAACTGAATCCCAAACAATTCAAAGCTTTCCTTTGGAATGTAAAATGCCACAAACTGAGCCTTCAATTTCAAACTGTAACTTAAAAGCATTCTGATCTTGTTAAAGTTTTTTTCTAATTCACACTCTGATTATCTGCACAATGTATATTATATTAACACCAATTATAATTTGCTTATCAGACAATGGCAGGGCAGAGAAAATCCACAAAGCCCATGGTAGGTAATAATAGGAACATAGAGATACTCAGTTTGGGCACAGTAAAGCTATGTTGTTAATGGGTTTTCTTTAAAATCAACCAACTGGAATATGCATTATAGTTTATAACTTCTACTGTAGTTTAAAGAAATAAAACTTTCTCCCTCTGGCAGAAAGCCTTCTTCCTAGCAACATTACAGACAATGGAATGGAATGATGCCTCACCTGACTTAACTTCACAATACTCAGTGGACGAGATAGAAAGTCAAAGAGAGGCTGAAGACGTGAAGGTAGAAAGGCAAGTTTCCAAAGCTGAAACTGGAAAGAAATATCTGGGCAAAACAGTTGCCTTGATGGCAGGCTGGCTCCCAGGAATCTCTGTCCTGGTAGCCAGGTAAAGGAACTGAAAGGCAGTTCTCTACTTGGGAAGTCAATAGAGTACTTTGGAACAGGTCTTACTCTAAAGTGCTTCCAGGGAGTGTACTTAAGTTGCAAAAACATGCGCATAATAAGGCTGTTAAGATGGAGCCATCACAAGAGAAAATAGCAGTGAGTTCAAGGGTGATTAGGAAAGTTCAAAGATAACACTGTACTATCCTGGGGCAATTAAGAGCTTAGGCTCTTCCATCATAAGACATGGGTTCAAAAACAGAGTTCTCAATTTACTGTCTGGCCATTCTTGGCTGAGTTTTGAACTTCTCTTGGTTTGATAACCTGCCTTTGAAATATAATAAAAACAATACTAACATCAGAGTTGGTAAGATTATTAAGTACATAAGTATATAAATAGAAGCAATTAGAACAATTCTAGGCTTGGCTATCTCTAAAATGAACCAATCTTGGGAGGAAACAGCCTTTTTACTAAAGGTCATTTCTGTATGATTCATTTTGTCTGCCATATTTGAAAACCAGATGTGGAGATTAAGGGTCATATCCAGGTGTTCTAATATTAGAAGGCTCCCCAGTTAATCCTAACACACCTATCCTATAAACATTTCAGATTGTATCTACTTTGCTGGTCCAGCATTTAAACTTAAAAATAGAAAAAAAAAAGGCAAATCTTAAAAGAGATCCTGATCCTCCTAGGAACAGTTATCACTGGACATTGAAAAGGACGTCATTTTTACCTCCAACCAAAGTATCACTGATAAAGATAATGAGAGAGCCTACAGAACAGAGACTCTAAGGCAAAACTGCTTGACTCACTCTGTGACATTTGGGGATCAATGTTACTGAGTATTACTGACCTCAATTACCTTAGCTGAAAAAATAAGGGATAATATTAGAACCTACTTCCTGACCATTAAAACTGAGTCAATGCACACACAGAACAGTGTGTAATACTCACTATGTGCTCAGTTAATGTGAACTATAGTTATTAAAAGACTATTAAGAAGGAAAAAGGATATTGTATAAAACAGACTGCTGTCTGGAATAGAACAAATAAGTAAGATATAATTAAGAGGTATTTAAATGAGAATAAATTGTTATATTTGGTAGAAAATGCTAGGGAAACAGATTAAAAGGGTAAAATAATCTTGCAACCATTAAAAGTGTTATCAATTAGTGAAAGTGAAAGGAACAGAGCTTTCTCATAATATAGGACTGAAATAGGAAGGCAACGAATGATGGATAACAGCAGGACACTGGATGATTGTTTGTCACAGGTGAGACTGAATTAAATATGAAAGGATATAGGGATATACAGACAACATCTGTTTCTTGAATGTGGGTCTAACTACTTTACATTTGATTTTGCTCCCATCAGCTAATCAAGAAGTTGTTCGCACAGAAAAATAGTAATTGGGTCTCTAACAAGTTTATAATATAAGAAATCATCAGGGACATATGCACACAAAGATGTTTCCATAACTATGTTAACTGTAGTGATAGTTCAAATTTTATTTTTTAAAAAATAATTCTAAAGTATAAAAAAGAGGTAAATGTTATCTTAAAAAAATCATGATCTCCCCCCAAAAAAATAAAAATCACAATCCAAATGAGATTAGTTTGCATTCATATTTAAAGACAGGAAAATGTTCTTGTTAACTTAAGAGCCAACCCAAAACATTATCAATATACATACACATACTAGAAAGAAATGTACCAAAAATCTGAGTGGTTCTGCATATTCTTTAACTGTGTTATACTTTTTAATTTCATTTTTTAAAAGGGAATCCCTAGGCCTTTTATAATTTTTTTATACATTATGTAATGGAAGAAAGAAAATAATTCTTTGAGTGACAGATATAGATTGGAACTTATTCCTCCCTGAAGAAATTGACCGAAGGTCCTCAGAAAATATGAAGGGAATAGGAAAGAACAAATGTTTAGGAAACAAATAACAATTCTACACAACATACTGACCTATATTAAAAATTATAGCTAAAAGAAAACTATTTCTTAAATCACATAAAACTATTTACCCAATTAGTGTTATGGTTTAATTTTAATCAAGGAAAATAGACAGTTATGCCAAAGATATCTCATCTAGAATAAGAAAATATTTTTGTTAATTTTTGGATAGCCTGTGCTAATATGGATGCCTCAAACTTCCAACAGACTGAAGTTTTATCTTAATACTACAGAGACAATTTCAAGAGTTTGATTGCAAGAGTTAAATAATTCTCTATTGTATATTTTACTATGACCAATTTAATTAGCTTAATAAAATGCAGAAACAATTAACCATAAACATCACATGTGTTGTACAGCAGTGCTATCCATTAGCAGACCAACAAAAGGTAGTTTATAAATAAAGTGGGTATATAAACAAATATATACTAATATATGTGGTATAAAAAATGTTGCATATAAACAAACTGGATAAACAAAGTGTGATACATGTATATATACATACACAATGAAATATCATTGGTCATAAAAATTAGTTCTGGTACATGCAACATTGATGAACCCTGAAAATATGCTAAGTAAAAGAAACCATATACAAAAGGACAAATATTGTATTCCTCCAATTATATGAGGTACCTGTAACAGGCAAATTCACAGAGACTGAAAGATTAGAGGTTACTAGGGGCTGAGGAAAGAGGGACTATAACAAATGTACCACAGTAATATAAAATGTTAACATAGGGGAACCTGAGTGTGAGGTATATGAGAACTCTTTGTAATTTCTATATAAACTGAAAACTGTTCTAAAAATGAAGTTTATTTAAAAAATAATGAAAAGAATGATGACATCCACCTCCCCACAAATCTGACTCTATAAATAGGTTATTACAGATTTTGATCTTTCTGTGTGCTAAAAACTAGACTTAATACAAATTCAATAAAGGAAACTGAATTAGGTTTATAATATCCTTGTTCAGACCCCTGATGTGCAAGGAAAATTTTGGGAAGTCTGTTTTGTTATATTGCTAAAATACAGGTTAAACAACCTATAGTCTTGCATATTTTGAAGAAAATTACTTAAGCTCAACTACAAAGTGGTTAAATGAGAACACTGTGGTATATATTAAAACACTTCTGGACGGGCAATTGGGAGGAACTTTAATAAAAACTGTTCATATTTTTACCAACTTTTACAAGGATACCATCATATAGAATCACATATGAATACTCATATATATCATGTTTTCACTGCACCACTATTTGTCAGAAACAATCAAAAAGCTTTAAGGTAAACTGTGATATTATGTTAAATATATGGTATGCTATTTTCATTTCGAACTAAGAGCCAAGCAGTCTGATGTGTAGTCCCGAGTCACATGTTAAATGCCAAAATTGATGATTTTTAGAACATAAAATTGAATGACTTGTGTATGACAAGGGGTCCTGCTTAAGCAATGCAAAGACTCATGGCAAGGCAGAGGACTCTATGAAGATGACAGTGATGAAACATTCCATAAAAATTACTTTGATAAGACTACCTCAACCAAAAACACAAGCAATGTATAGCAACAGGCATGCAAGAAAGCACAGATCACGAAACATTATGATACTGTTTCTGCTTTAGCTCTTCTGTTATATTACATGCACTGATTAAAATCACCTGCATGTTAATTTTAACATGTAAATTTTCCTGTTATAAAGTCTATGTATGTATAGACCATATGATATCTTTTAGTATATCTGGCATAAAAAAATGTAAAACATTTTTTTTGGGGGGAAAAACAAAAACCCTGGGTAGGACTGACACAAAATAGAATAATGAAAAAATTCAAGATGGGGACTACTCTAGTAAATTGTGGAAAGTCAAGAGCCATGATGAACAGTCACTGACACAAATATTATTATGCAGAACTAAGAAATTTAGAGTATATGGAATGATATCACATAAATGAATCTAAATATGGACAGGCAGGAAGTGGGCACAGCAAATAACATTTAGAATACTTACATAATCAAAATAATTCTTTTGTCACATAAAAGATAGTTAATGGACTCACAAAGCAGTGAGTTCAGAAGCAGATCCAAATAAATTATGAGAATTTAGTATTTGACAGATGTAATTTTTAAGTGAGTGAGCAAAAGATGGATTTTCAATAGTCTTGGATAACTGGCTAGCACTTTAAAATAGAATGTGAGATCATTATATGACTCTAACATCAAAATAAGACCCAAATGGATCAATGATTTGGGTTAAATGATAAAAATCCTAAAAAGAAGTTTAACTTAGCTTCTCATGTGATGGTTTTTTTTTTCCTTTAACCTACCATGTGGTAAATTATATTCAGATAACAACAGATTTCCTAAAACTGAACCATCCCTGTATGGCCATCATAAACACTACTTGTTTGTGGACTAGTCATGAATTATTCCTGGATTCTTCTCACCAAGTTTATATTTAGGCTATTTGCTTATACAGTTGACCCTCGAACAACACTAGGGTTAGGGGCACCGACCCCACAGACTGAAAAATCCACGCACAAATTATAGTCAGCACTCCACACCTGGGGTTCTGCATTAATGGATTCAACCAAGGGACCGTGTAGTATTATAGCATGAATATATTGAAAAAATGAATACTTGTGTGTAAGTGGGACCTGGCAGCTCAAACCTCTGTTGTTCAAGGGTCAACTGTGTATCACTATCAGAGATTGGTCTACAGATTTATCTGTTTTTACCAGGCTATTGTATCTAAAATATGCTGACTTTATAACAAGACTATCATCTTACACATGCAGAGACTGTCTCTGAAAGGTTACACATAAAATTAGTAACAGTATTTGTATATGGGAAGAAGGAAGATTGAGGACTAGGAAACCAGGGGTGGAAAGGAAACTTAACTATATCAACTTTAGTACAAATTGAACTACTTGCTATTTGCATATATTGTTTTTTGAAAAAAACTATTATAATCTGTGAGCGACAGTAAAACTGGGACATTTTCAAAGGGCAATCTAGCAACTTAATAAATCAAATTACTAAAATGTGCATACTCTCTTACTCATAAATTATCATATAGAATTACTAGTTCAAGTACCCAAAATAACTATACAAGATACACAAAAATATAAATGAATGTGTAACACATTGTTTGCATTTAGGGGATGACACATACAGTACTGTATACATCCATTATATTAGTACTGTATTATAGCCATATGAATGTTTAGTCAACATTTACTGAGCACCTACTAAGTGCCAGGCAGTTTTAAGAGATGGAATCATAGCATCTTAAAAGCACAAAAATCCTTGGTCTACAAAGGCACAAATCCTCATACATATCAGCAAAGAGCTTACACAGCAGCAGCAGCAGCAACCAAATTGCCACTAGGCTACCAATCAATCAGGGGTTATAGGAAAATACACCAATGCAAGGTGGCAGGCCACCTGACATTATTCCAACCAAACCTGAGTCCTGAGTGTTAATGCTTAGCAGACTCCTACAAATTCTAAATATACCTTTGAGCTCCATGACACTGGTAGAAGTTCATTGATTTTAAGAGGTTCATACAACCTGTTGAAAGTAGGTAAATTTATATCCTACATTATAATGTAATTTCAGATCCAGGGTGCAATGCTTATATAATATATGCCAATTGTTCAATCCCAGGTACTGACAGACATATCATGTAATCTCTTAACTAGAAAATAATCAGGCCAAATGTACCAAATACCAATTATATCAGTCACTAAAATTACTACAAGATATACTGACCTCTTGGGACCACTGTATTTGATCTAATATCAGGGGGAACATTCTGGGTCAAAGGAACCACCCAAGCAGAACCTAAGTCAGACACTTAACATTACTTCAACAGATTTTTAAGTTTCTACAAAGTGAAAATAAACTAGAAATTATGCCAGGCTGTCAAGGTATCATGATTCCATAAGAAAGGAATGGATGATGATCAACAATTTAATATGAAATAAAAATGGACAAATTTTTATCTACTGGCAAGAATTAAAATAATCTTAGCAAGAACTAAATGGACAAAAGCAGGTTCCTTGGAACCTCTATTAATTGGAATTTAAACCCCCAAAATATTATTTGGTGTAAATACACACACACACACACACACACACATGGTGGTAAGTCCACTGTAACAATATCAAAAGTTCTTCAGGGAACAAGATCTATCGGTGTTAGCTGGGTTACTTGGCCCTTAAGAGGGGTTCTGCCTTAGGGTACAACTATGGTGATGAAATTCCCCTGAGATCCAATATTGCAAAGTTCCCCTCTCCCTTACTATCTTGGCTTCATATCACCCATACTGTTAGTTAACTTTCTTTCAAGTACCCTGTGCTTAACTCTATTATACTTCCCCTAGCTTATTGATCTCCCTGAGAAAACCTAGAAAATTTTGCATGTATAACTATATGTACAGTATCCATGGTACAGGAAGCATTTAATGTACACAAGTTGAATAAAAAGCTAATCAAAAGGAATAAATGAGTGAGCATAGCTACAGTTATTTTAAAAAAGAAAACCTCTTATTAAAACATAAAGACCAGTATGTAAAAGAAATCAACAGATCAGTGAACACAATACACCTCAGAAATATACATAAACATATGAAACAGCACAGTAAAAATTAAAGGTGTATCTTGTCACCAGAACCTTCCAAACATATCAATTCTGCTACCCTCCCCCCAAAAAATGATATATAGAAAATTCTTGCTCTCATTCCTGGTTAAACATGCCCTGTTCCCCCAGCACCTACAGGTAACCACTTTTATACAACCTCAGTGTTATCTTTTTTAACATAAGTGAACATGTACATTACACTTTTTTACTTAATGATATATTATTGCAGAGACTGCTTCCTCATGCATTTTTACAGCAACCTAGTATTCCATTGTGTGATGTACCAGTTTATCCAGTCCCACACTGATGGGCCCCTGGGATGCTTCTAAACTTTGCTATTGTAAAAGTCAGCAATGTTACATATGCAATTTGTTTCAGATGTGCAGATATATAGGATCATTAGATCAAAGAATAAAGGCAACTATAATTTTGATAAATATCTCCAAAGTGCCCTCCATAAGTATTACACTATTTTATACTCTTAACAAGTATTCTATAAATGCTGGTTTTCCCACAGTCCTTCCAAAAGAGTTCTCAAATATTAACTTTCTGTAGTTTTATTTTGCATTTCTCTTATAAAATAAGCTTGAGCGTTCTTTCATAGGTTTAATGTCATTTGTTTTTCTGTGAACTGTCTCTATCCGTGCCCATGGCTCATTTTAAACTATGGTCTTTTGATTTTATTTAGAAGCTTTTTATATATTAATGAAGATTAGCACTAAGTAATATACATTGCAAATATTTTCCCAAATTTCTCATTTTCTTTTGACTTCATTTACAGTCCTTTCGACATGAAGTACTTTATGAAGCTACATTTATGAATCTTATTTTCTGGCTTCTATGTTTGAAGACAGAAAGATAAGGGTGTGTTTACAGATCAGTGAGCAAAGAATGGATTAACAAATAGAATAATCAAACAACTGGGAGAGAGAAAAAAATAAATCCTTTTCATTTAAAAAAAGATTAATTAAGGATTTAAAGATTTTGTCAGAATAAGAAAAAAATACATAAGCAAATATATTGATTTAGTCATGAGATTTAGAATTCCTTTCTAAAAGTAAATCCAAAGTCAAACATTCAAAAAAAATACAAAGTCAAATTTTACGTCATGACATTTTTCCAATCTTTTATATTAAGAATTTTGCTTTTGATATTAGGAAAAGGACTGATATCCTTAATATCCCTAATAATTTAAGCAATCTTTAAAGAAACATTTTAATGTCTAAAATAACTACTAAGGGAAATGTGTCTGCCTTCTAATAAATGACTCAGAAGACTACTACTCTTAATCCCCAACCCCTAGCTGATAAGCATAGGAAAGAGCCAGTCAGGATGACAGGCTGACAATTCATAAGCACTCTAATTCAAAAAGATACACGCACCCCAATGTTCATAGCAGCACTATTTACAATAGCCGCAACATGGAAGCAACCTAAATGTCCAATGACAGATGACTGGATAAAGATGTGGTATATATAATATACAATGGAATACTACTCAGCCATAAAAAATAAAATAATGCCATTTGCAGCAACATGGATGGACCTAGAGATCATCATTCTAAGTGAAGCAAGCCAGAAAGAGAAAGAAAATTCCATGTGGTATAACTTATATGTGGAATCTAAAAAAAAGACAAATGAACTTATTTACAAAACAGAAACAGATTCACAGACATAGAAAACAAACTTATGGTTACCAGAGGAAAAGGGGAGGGTGGAGGGATAAATTAGGAGTTTGGGATTTGCAGATAATAACTACTATATATAAAATAGTTAAACAACAAGGTCCTACTGTATAGCACAGGTAACTGTATTCAGTATCTTGTAATAGCCTATAATGAAAAAGAATATATATATGTATAACTGAATCACTATGCTGTACACCAGAAATTAACACAACATTGTAAACCAACTATACTTCAATTTAAAAATAAACATAACCAAGTGAGAACTAGAACTGGATCTCTAAGGATTCATGAGAAAGCACAAGCTCTAATGTAGAGGACACAGAAGGTCAAAGGAGAGAGCAAAACATTCAGAGGTAAGGTAATGATAGAGCAGGAATGTGGAGCAAACATGGCCAAAAAAAAAAAAAAAACCAACCACAGAGAATTTCTATGGATTCCTCTATTTCCTGGTGGCATTCTAGTTCCCATTCCAGAGAGGAATAGCCACTCACCTGTTCCTTTGGTGGGTTCCCAGTAAAATCTCCCTTACTGCTCACTATCCCCTGTAGTCTTGCAAACTATGATCCCCTCATTGGTTCTATCATTTGTGTTCCTCATAACAAAAACTTTACAAAACTAGAGATAATATATAAAAATGTGTAATATAATATTTCTGGTCTTTACCCCTGCTGGTAGCACAGATCTCCAAGAAGCCTGAGTGATCGGAGTATTGTTTTGTTATTCACAAGAAGTCTCTTTTGACCACACCTGACTTTATGCTAACATGACTGAAGATGGGCAAAGAGGGGAAGGCTGTGCCAGAAAGACTAAGCACATTAACAGAAAGTTAAACCTTTCAGCCCTACCCTCCAGACCTCCAGAGAGAGGAGAGGGGCTGCAGATTGAACTTAACCAAGTGGCCAATGGTAAAACCCCAATAAAACTCTAGAAACCCAGAGCTCAAGGAGTTTCCTGATTGGTGAACACTTTGATATGTCAGGAAGGTGGCATGTCCTGAGTCCAAAGAGAGGGCGCATGGAAACTTTATCCAGGATCCTCGCAGGCTTTGTCCTTTGTCTCTTTCATTTGACTGCTCCTGAGTTGTACACTTTATGATAAAACTGTAATTGTAAGTATAGCACTTTCAGGAAGTTCTGGCAATTATTCTAGCAGATTAACAAACCTGAGATGATGACAGGTATCCCTGAATTTAGCCACCTGCTCAGAAGTATGGGTTGCCCAAGACTTACTGAAGGGAAGGCAGTCTTTAGGAGGACGTTGCCCTTAACTTGTGATATCTGGCATTAACTCAGGGTAGTTAGCATCAGAATTGAAACGAATTGCAAAACAGCCAGGTGGTGTCAGAGAACTGGTGTCAGAACAGTATCAATCTCTCACTGTTAACCTACTGACTAAATTATTAACATTTTTTTTCCAACACAGTATATTTTCATTAAGGAAAAAAAAATCAAAGAAACCAACACACCCCAGAAGAAATATTACTTATGTAAACCTGTCTCAAAAGATAACTAATGTGAACATTTTAGTATATAGATTTCAACATTTTTTTACTTTGATGCAGGAAAATGCATCAATGAGACAGAGCAATTCCTTCAATTTCTAAAAAGGGAGAAAAATAGTATTACCTGAATAGAATTATGTTCAGATAACACAATCAATCTGTTTTTAAATCTTGTCAAATGGAGAAACCTGTTACTTTAACTTTCAGTTTTCTAATTAAATTCACGTGAATCTGTTGAACAAAACTTTAATATTCCCTTGGGCTTCTTTCTTAAAGAATAGTTCCTTGAATATCGATTTCCAAATTAACATGTGGGGAAGAAATGACACCCAAATTTTAAAATTAACACACTTCTCTCAGTTAACTATTTGCAACAGTATAAGGAGGAAAAAATAGCCAATATATGAAAGATTTTGTTAAAAATACTTTACAGATAAGTTTAGGTCACTCTTTCACATAATCTAAAAGGCCACCCAAATTTTTTTAAATGCCCCAAACAGAACAGAAATCATATATTTAAACTCACTCTTATCAAAGTGGCCCACTTGTTCCCTTAAGCAGAGTCTGAATGTGACTACAGAATGCTCTAATTTTGATCTATTATTATGCATTCAACCCACGTACACAGAAAAGAGTGACCATAGCAGGCCTGGAACTACTTTCCTCAGAAAGGACTGCTTGCAAGGTTGGCCCTTGGCTAGCACCTGGAAACTTTACTGCTAAACAGTTCCCTACACTGACAGAAAACTTTCCCTAACTGATAAGGGTGGCTCACTGGGTCGAGATTGCTTGTATAAATAATGTGGATCATGTTGAATACCTACTCTCCTTCTGGAAGTCTGGAATTTTGGTACATGCTAAGCAAAAAGTGTCTACGTGACCAATCCACAACAAAAGTCTTAGCTGCTGAGTCTCTAACAGGCTCCCCCAGCAGAAACATTGCACATGTCTTGTTGCATTTTTATTGCCCAGGGATGCTCTGTGTGACTGTTCACGGCAGGGAGAGAGCAAAAGGAAGCCTGCAGAGGGACTCCTACAGACTCCACCTGTGTCTTTCTTTCCCTTATGCTAATTTTAGAAAGGCTCTGTATCCTTACCATGTTGCTATAACAAACTGTACAACCATATGCTAAGTCCATCTGTGATCTAGTGACCCTCAACACACTATTTTTTTGTTTGTTTGTTTTTTGAGGGGGGATAATTAGGTTTATTTACTTATTTTTTAAATGTTTAATGCTAAGCAAGCACTCTACCAATTGAGCTATATCCTCTCCCGCCACCATTTATTTTTTGATATTAAGATGCCAATATCATATAGGCAACCTCTGTTTTCCTCCAAGTTTCAAAATGCATTTTTACAACAACAATTAAACATAATATATATTTACATTATAACAATTAGATTTTTGCTTATAATTATCTCTACTGCCACAGTTTTTCAATCACTGGATTAGAACTGTCAATAAACGAGGTTACATCTATAGAACATAAAACTCACAGCTTAGTAACTACTTCTGACTTAGAACAAATATCAAGCTGGTTTTTAAGCAAAGCAATGCATTTTCCTAGCTAGGCAAGTCTTTTTAAAATTTTTTAAAAATTTTTTTTGGAGAGGGCACTTTTCTCCAAAATGAAGAAAAGGAAAATACATTTGTTTCCTAAATTTGTTCTCAGTGAGACATTTTTCTTCTTTAGTGACACAGAAGCTTTTTTAAGATACCAAGCTGCTATTCTCAGTTAAAATACCTTATATATCCTACTTTCAGTTAATGACATTACTAAAATCCGGGCTACTAAAAACAGGTGCACATACTTTTCAATTACAAATACTTCATGCAATTCTCTCTAGTTGGATGACTTCAAGGAGTGTAAAAATCCTTTACTGGTCCACTGTAGCCAACTTTCAGCAACCATGCCTCAGGACCAAGATAAAGCACATACATACTGCTATCTCAGAAATGACTAAAGTAATTTTCCAGGTGCAATGAGAAATGAGGGAGCTTCTCCCAACAAACTATAACCACTGACTTTTATTATCACATTCTCTAATACTTCTCCAAATGCATACTTATGCTCGTCTGCTGCCAGGAAAATGTCCACACTATCAATCTTTTGTTAGGCTCTTTTCCATGGGAGCAAACCATGCTTCAGGGCCCTGAGAGCATTTATTGCAGCTTCTGTGACCAAAAATTATGGTTGGTAAGGAAATGATGAGTCAACTGTGGCAAAGATAAATTACAAGGGGATTCATCATAGCTGACATACAATGATAGGTAAATAATCTTCAACATGCCAATTTAATTTACTACAAGAAACATACCCATCAGTGTAACCAGAATACTTCTTTCCATATAAAGAGCATATTCTTTTCTTGTAGCCAAATTATAATCATGGAATTGCTTAATCAGCACAGAATCTGAATAGGTGGCATAATTAGATAAAATAAACGCTCAATAACATCAAAGACAACCCGACAATCAAAAGGTCTATACACCAAGTTTAACAGTGGCTTTAGTTGAATAATGGCATTATAGTTTATCTTCTTTATATCCTTACATTATTTGAATTGCTTATTATAAGTACATCTTTACAACCAGGAAAAATAGCACTTCCATTTTGAAATAAGCTAGGAAAAATTACCCGTTATTAAAATTAATAGAAAATTGTGGCTACATATGGCATAAAATACCTAAGGAGTAACATGAAATACTGGGGATCTACATGATGAAAATTACGATTATTAGTACATAAAAAGACTTAACTAAGTGTCTCTTGATGAGAAGAAATGGTACAAACATGTTAATTCTGACCAAATGGATTTATAAATTAAATTCTATTACAATATACCCAAGAGAATTTTTTTAGATAAAGCAGAACTTTACAAAGTAATTCTTAAATTCAAGTTAACAATGAATTGCAGAGCAGTAGTTAGGAAGATACTGAGAAAGAATAAATATGAAATTTATAATAAACAAGGAGGGAATAGACCAGAGGTCAGCAAAGTACAGCCAATAAGTCAAATCTGGCTGCAGACAGATTTTGCACAGTCTATGGTTGATTCCCTGAGTGAACAGTTCCAACAGAGACTGTGTGGCCCACAAGCCTAATGTATTCACTCTCTGGAATTTTACAGAAAATGTTTGCCAACCCTTGCAACAGACACTTTAATTTTGTTGTCATGTCCAGAGGCTCTTCTTTAAGGGAGCTCATGAAGACCAAGAGAAGGCAAATTTATGAGTTAATACAATCCATATGTATCACAAGTTAGCAGAAGCTAGAAGGTAGAGAAATAAAAGTTGGGGAAGCTAGTTAATAGCAAAAGAAGCATGAACAGTGGTAAGGAACTTTAAAAATACTGATGCCCAGGGCAACTGCAGCCCAATTAAATCACAGTATCTCACTCTGGTTTATTTTTAAAGTTCCTCAGTTGATTCTAACGTACATCTCTGACACATAACCACTGAGCTAGGAGGAACAGCAAATGCAGACTGGCTGAGTGATGTCAATGGTGTAGCACAAGAGTAATGAACCAAAAATACCTGCTGTTGGGGATGGTAATAGCTCAGTGGTAGAGGGCATACTTAGTGTGCATGAGGTCCTGAGTTCAATCCCCAGTACCCCCATTAAAAAAAAAAAAACTACTGTTAAGGTGCCCAGAGCTGCTTGAATCTAGTTTCCATACTCAATATTGTTCCTATATTCAGATTCCCATTAAAGCCCCATCTTCCACATTGTTCAACATGTTTACATATAATTAACCTCTATTAGTGAGGTGTGCTGAGTTATTCTTCATTTCTTGAGACCAAAAGAGCCAATTTAGTATAGAAATTTATATCAGAAATATACTTACATGAAACAGACCCTCAGCAGAAACACAAAACAATTTGGAATTGTTAGGGTGTGACTGTAGAGTGAAAAATCGTACACAATCCCGTCCATACCAGGATGCAATGTTCTTTAGAAGTCTAGGTTATGTTGCAGCAAAGCCACTAATTAATTATATAATTGGCTTTGTGACTCATACATGCACCCATGTAGGGCGAAGCACTCAAACAACTAGTAGTGGCTGTTATTCAGCAACCCCAAAGAAATAAGCAAAGCAGGGTTTGACAGTTATTCCTCTTCTGACAATGATGTGCAAATTCTGATATAATCATGAGGTTCTGACTCTGGAAAGCACGCTTTTGTCTCTGTTATAGCTAGACATGGTGTTCAGTTACCCTTCCAACAGGCATGGAATAACACAAATTAGATCATAGGTTCCCAAGTTTGAGAATCATTGGACTAATAAATGTGTCAGTTCAGGTTCCAACAAATGTATACCCATTTCCTTCCAAAGACCACTACCCTATCTACTGTTAGAGCTGTAGCACAGTCCTTAATGACCAGCTTTTGTTTCACATTATCTAGTATTACATCCTCTCCACTGAGCACAGTTGATGGGCCCAATCCATACATTGTCAGCAGCATATGACATGTCTAAACATGAAAAAGCACCACACAAATAAAGATAAACTAGGCCAATTAGAGTCTCACTCTTTGGAATTTGAGTGGAAACAATGAAAATGAGGTCATTAACAGTGAAAGCTGAAGCTGAAAGCTTCACCAAAGTAGGATAGTGGCAAATCCAGTCATGAGGAAGAAAAAACGTAAATAAGAGAATAGAACGTAGAATAGCTGATCATGTGAAGGAAAAGCTGGGCTGGTCTAACAAGATAACTCACAGGTCTAGGAATGTGAAGGAGAGGCTGGGCTGGTCTAACAAGATAACTCACAAGTCTAAGTATTGGAATACTGATCTGAGTTCTGCTGTAAATCTAAGTTAATTAGTGTTGGTTTGCTGTTTATGTTTTTTGCTAGCCAGCTGGATTTTCAAAGATACATATCTGGCTTTGGAATGTTGGTTTGCTGCCTCCCCACCTCCCCTTTTGTGATGATAATGCTGCTAAAGCTGTTCCATGCCTATTGGCCGAATATTCCAAGCTTGTACTTTACCCTATAAAACCTCATGTGCACGCACGTCTTGGAGGGGCTCAGAGCTTCGGAGCAGAAGCCCCTCTGAGCCCGCCGGCGTAATACATCTGAGTACTCCAACCCTCCGAGTGGTGCTTGTTTCTTTACTGGCCTGTCATTTCCGTAGCAAACAACAGATTTGGTTAAGTCAATGGCACAGTGGAAAAGGTCTATATACTCCATGTGCTTAAGTCCCTAGAGCCACTACAGATGCAATTCCATGCCACACTGTTCCTAAGATCCCTATGAAATCCCTCTCTTCCTTACTGTGTGTATCTTACTAAGTGTATCTATATGATAAATGTCTATTTCTTGAACTAATCCTGTGTCTTATTTCTTGAAACCAGAAATCTTACGTAATTTAGAAAAACAGTGTAGAGTTAGGCTACATAAACAGAACCTTATCAGGAATATTTAGACCTAGTTATTACTTCGTGGTGGGGCAGATAACAGACACACCCCACCACAACCCAGACTAGAATGTTAAGGGCCTACAGGAACTGTGGCAAAGTTACTGTCGCAGGACCATACATCCAATGAAGGTAAGTCTGGATACAATCACAACAGAAAAATTTCAAGTGGCCAAAGAAGATCACAAATAGGCGGGTAAATTTCTAAAGTGGCCTCATGACCTTACTTCAGACTACAGCATCTAGTTGTGACTTAGTTCCTCTCCAATATTTCTTCAGCTTAAGTAAGAGCTGGAAAAGGTATAAACAGAAGCATCTTTAGAAATGAAAAGATGAGAAGCGGACACAATGTGCTTAATGGTCAAGATGTAGAAATACAATAAAAGCACACCTGAATGAAGTGGTGGTTACACTCACAGTCCCATCTAAGGTAAACTGTCCCACTCATAATTCTGGAGATGAGGCAGTCCTAGAGAGCAATGAATTTTAGAATATGATCTGTCCTGTCATCCAAAGCAGAATGTACCAGGTGTGGGACACACTACCCGAGTGCTGTGTCACTGCATGACTCAAAAAGTGACTACCCAAGCAGGGGTGAGCTAAGCCACTTAAATCCTTGAACTGAGGAATAGAGTTTATGAAATGCAAAAACAGTGAGGCCCATAGCAGAGGGAGTTGAATACTGAAGGACAGCGCTAGGAAACATGAGATACAGCCAAGGACACTGGAGCAATAAGCAAGGTTTAGTAATGAGCAAAAATTTATGAGGAAGCAGAACACAAACAAAGCTAGGGAGCAAACTAAAGCTTGAGTTGATAATGAGGAAGAAAAAAGGCAGAGAAAAAGAGGAATTAGGATGGAATATACAGCCTAAGGTCCACACTTAATAATATTGTAGTGAATACTAAAAATCTACTCCTAAGAGAGTTTTCAGATGCTCTCATCACAATAAAATATGGTAACTAGGTGAAAAGATAACTTAGTTTGAAGTTTGACTATAGTAATCATTTCACTATGTATATCAAATCATCATGTTGTATACCTTAAATATATAGCATTTTTATTTTAAAAAAAAAGATGTAAAGGTAGCATACTAGATGAAGGATACAAACCCCTGTTGCTTGGATCTACCTTGGAACCACTTTCAATCCTCAAACCATTTCCCTCAGAGAGGAAACTGAATTTTATTTTCTTTATATTTTCATTGTCTTTACTCAAAAAAAAGGATTTTCTTTATTTGGACTCTTACAAAATCTTTGTCTACCTTAGAGGCTGGCCATGCATAGCCTTGGGTGGTCCAAATTGCCTGGCTGACCCAAGAGAAGTCTGTTTCTTGAAAATAAAAGAGCCGACAATACCAGAAATTGCTAACAGGATTCCAGCCACAACTGACGCTCACCAGGAATTTGAGTTTGCTAGAATTGGTTAGGGTGTCCCAGTAGGGGATAAGGAAGTGAGAATTCCCCCTACATATTAGAATGATAATAGCCACTAAGAGTCCATGACAAAGCTGCTTAATTAGGCCATCAAAGACGGTGCTGTGAGGGATCTAGCAACTGGCAACTGTTACAATAGAGCAACTTCAAAGTTTTTCTTTAAAGGCCAGGTAGTAAATATTTTAGGCTTTGCAGGCTATATGATCTCAGCCAGAACATTATGCCATTGTAGCATAAAAGCAGCCATAGACAGTACATAAACGAATGTGTAACTGTGTTCTGATAAAACTGAAATCTGAATTTTGTATAATTTTCAAGTCATAACGTCATTATTCTCCTTTTGATTTTTTTCAAACATTACAAATGTAAACACCATTCTTTACTCATAGGCTGTTAAAAAAAAAGGAGGTAGGCCGCATCTGGCCCATGGGCCATAGTTTGCTGACCCTTGATATACGGAAATAGAAGTGTAGCAAAGATGGTCAAGCAAGTTTTTTTTTTTAATTTGAAGATATTATATTTAACATACTCAAGGATATTCTGATGACTGTGTAAACTTTCTGTTCAATGGACTGTTCCTGTTCTTTTGTTTAAAACCATCTTAATCATTTTTAAGTGCACAGTTGACTAGCATTAAGTCTATTCATAGTGTTGAGCAACGAATCTCCAGAACTTTTTCGTCTTGCAAAATTCATACTCTATACCCACTAAACAACAACTCCTCATTTTCCCCCTCCCCTCAGCTCCTGGCAACCATCAGATTTTTAAGAAACACTGTGTAAGCCAAAGGAGACCTGTCCCCAGGAGGGATCTGGTTCAGAGGATGCCAGTTTGCTCACTCTGTTTCACTCAATGTCTTATAAAGTTGTTTAATCCACACTAAGAAGTACAATTACATTGGACCAAAGATACATATATACAAACATTTAGCTGGAACAAAAATTCCACAAAGTACTTACCTTTTGCCAGATGGAGGCTAGCATTTTCTTTTTTTTTAATATTCTATCTTAATCTATTCTTTCCTAATCTAATCTATTCTAATCTATTTAACTCCATTCAAAACTTCGACCTAGTGGGGGGAGAGTAGAGCTCAGTGGTAGAGTACATGCTTAGCATGCACAAAGGTCCTAGGTTCAACCCCAGTATCTCCATTAAAAACAAACAAACAAACAAATCTAATTATCCCCTCCAAAAAATAAAAACAAAACCTTCGACCTAGTTTTAAACAATACCCAAGGAAAACTGCCCACCTCAGGTCAAACTGAATGGGTAGTACTACACACCCATTTTTCATATGTCAACTAAAAATTGGTACTTGCCTTCTACCTCTACAAAGATTAAATCACGAGCTGCTGCAGCTACTGACCTTCAACACACCCTGAAAGGAGTTCAGGGTGGAGATCAGGAACGAAGTACTCTGTGCTCTGGGAAAAACCGGCAGAACAGGCCTTCAGATAGATATTTTCAGGAGAAGATTTTATGAGTCCAAATTCTTGCATCTCCTGATATCGAGAAAAGCACTAAAATCATTAATAGAGCCATCTGGTCCTTGTGACCAGCAGTAACATTCACATAACTAGCAGCAACCTTCTGCAAAAATGTGTGCTTGATTACACATACCCTACTTCACCAAAATCACATTTACACTGACTCCCCTCCCCGACCCCGACCTCTTCAGAGCAGTTCCTCAGAGCTATCTGAAATGCTGTCTCCTGGGCCATAGCCCTCATTTTCCCCCAAATAAAACTTAACTCAGAACTCGCATGTTGTACAATTTTTTTCAGTCAGCATGGGAAAAAGGTAACACTACAAACAAGTCAAAATTTTGAAGACGCGTGGGGAGGACTCAGTGATACAGCACATACTTAGCATGCATGAAGTACTGGGTTCAATCCCCAGAACCTCCATAAAAATAAATAAATAGATAAAAACCTAGTTACCACCCCCCCCAAAATTTTTTTTTAATTTTTGAAGAAGCAGAAGCTATGAGTTTATAAAAGCATTTATAAACACACTGTGTTGGCCTGCAGCATTTTTTACAAAATTAAGCTAACACTCAAAATCAGGCTCCTGGTAGAGAGCTGGAAATCCTGTCAATATATTGAGCAACAATAAACAGGAGCCAAGGAGGATTAGCCTTCCCCTCTGGATGAAATGTTCCTGTTCCAATGGACCACAAACGCAAACACTCCCTCTTAGGCACATCAACTCCTCTTTACCATTGCATTTGCATTCTTGTTTTTATTGTAAGGGTAGAGAAAGCTCTTTTCTGATCTGTCTATCAAAAGCACATAAACAAAAGAAAAGCAAAACACCAAACTCAACCAAAAACAAAGCAGCATTTCAAGAAATAAACAAGAAAATAAATATTAGAACCATCTTACACATCTACCCCATCTGAACTCTGCAGGCATTTGCAATTGCAATCCCTGAAATAAAGGATGGAGAAGCCAGTTGTTAATAGATACAAAAAAGCTAAAAGAAATGACAAGCCAAAGTTAAAAAAAAAAAAAAGCAGAGACTAACTATAGCAATCACATCAAGTGCAGAAATGCTGTTGGTATATAAGTATCTAAGTAAACTTGGTTAAGTCAGGCCTAGTAAATTTGTATTCTCAGGAATTAGAATTGGGCCATCAAAAGTAGTAATCTAGCAAAGGGGACTGAAGCTGAAATAATATACAGCAAACCAATACAATGCAGAGGTAAGGCCACGAGGGCCACAAGCAAGCAAAACTTATGACAAGAGGTAAAGCTCTAAGTAAGAAGAATCTAGGAAAAAGCTAAAAATACGACATGGAGGGAAAAAAAGATAAGAAAGTGGATAGGCCAGCCAATAGGCAATGGGAGAAATAAGACACAAAAGTTAAGAAGACAGAGTAGCTCAGTTACATAAATGGTACAATCCTTACATGAAGAGCCACAAACTCCCGCTGCTGAGTTTCCCAGAGCTTCTCTGGACCCAGGTCCCATCCCTAACGGGCATAACCATATTAAGTTCCCCTTTATTTGGAATTTCATGTGATCCCAGTCACCATTATCTCCCCACAAGTGGCCAGCCAATAACCTGCCATTAGCTCACTGGAGAATTTGTTTTTAGCAATGAGAAGTGCCTAATCAACAGCAAGAAGCAGAACAGCCCCTCAGGAAGAATGCAATTAAGGGAGCTGGCTACGTTGAAAACCCCTTGTTTTAAAGATGTTGTGCAAACCAGCTTGTGGTATCACAGAATTTACATTTTATACCCACTTTAGAAGGTGAGACTTCAAGAGACTTGGTAGATTCTGCAAACAAGCAGGGTTAGGGAGCTAAATGAGATTGAATAAGGTAGACATATCATAGTGTCACCCATGCCCAAAATCCTTCTAAAGGAAACTGTACTGCCAACAAGCCTAGCCAAGAAAGCATTCTTGTGACCCACAATCCCTCCTCTGAATCCACTGCTGTTCAGATCAAGGTTAAGTAAGGATCAGACCTTAGGACCGACATCCACAACCTGGTCAACAGCCTATGACTTGTTGTGACATGGAAGCTGTCCCCAAACAAGGATGAGGGATTCAATTCAACTTACAACTGAGGAAAAACAGAGGAACAGAAACTCTGCAGCTGAAATGAATGAATATGCGATGAAAGAACATACCACATCTTATGTAAAAATCATGAAGGATTTAAGATCAACTTGTACGCACAAGAATCAGAAGCTAAAAATAAGCCAAAACTAGGCACTATGGGATTATAAAAAGGGAAAGAAAAACATTTCCACATAGCAATCAATAGGGGAAATGTCCTAGGCCTGCCAAATAACAATTGCTACCTCTACAGTCTCAGGAAACTTACTCACAGGCAGTCAGATTCTCAATTTAATGCCAAGTGGGCAGCACGGAGAACAGGAATGGAAGCAGATAGTTTGCAGCAAGAAAGATGAGGCAGAATGGAGGCCATGCCTATAGAGGCTGCACAAGCTCAAGTTATGAATAAGAGAAAAATAAGCATTCAGTAGCTAGGAGGTAGAGGAAGACAGACTATGAGGAAATCAGTTGGATGTAGAAGCAAGATGACATGCAGAAAACTAAAGAAATATGCTGAATCACGTTAATAATACCACAGTTTTGTAATACCGAATTTTGTAAGCTTCTTAAATTGATCCAAATGAGCCCATTTCTTGCAATAAAATTTGGATTGCAAAGAATAGACCCTGAAAAGGAATGTAATATGGAATTGGTTATACTGAAGCAACAAGGCAGACAGCCAAGCAAATCACTTTTGCATCCCAGAACATGATACTAATGACATGCAAACCATACAGTCTGGCTACCATCTGTGCTCTCAGAAAATTAAAATTGTGAAATATGGATAGAAACAGGTAATCAGTAGCAGAAACTGGAGGTGAAGAAGTGCTCTAAGAGGTTATGAGGGGAGAGAGAGGCATGAACATGAGGAAGCCCACTATGACTAAGCAGAAACTATGAGAGCAGAAGTCATAAAGTAAATGTCACAGAGTAGGTGTTGGCAAACTACAGCCTACAGGCCAAATCCAGCCACCATCTTTTTTATAAATACAGTTTTGTTGGAACACAGTCATCTTTGTTTATGTATCATCTATGGCTGTTTTCATGCCATAGTGACAAAAACCATGAGACCTACAACACCTAAAATATTTAATCAGGCCCTTTACAGAAAAAGTTTGCCAACTCCTGTCATAGAGGACAGCATAGGCCAGTGGCGGCAAAACTGAGAAGTCACACAGAGAAACAGGGACAGAGAGAATATTTAAGTCATGTTATAAAAGCAGAGCACTGGAGAAAAGATTCTAAAGTCCTTCTGCTAAGATCCCCACTAGTAGTACCCTTACTATCACCCCTGAACCCTGAATGTGCTGGACATTTAGAAAAATTAGTTATATACCACTTTCCAAAGAGAAGATCCCCAATGTAAAAAGATTTGTATTTAAAAGTAAATAACAAGGGGGGAGGGTATAGCTCAGTGGTAGAGCATGTGCTTAGCATGCACGAGGTCCTGGGTTCAATCCCCAGTACCTCCATTAAAAAAGAAAAAAACCAAGTAAATAAATAAACCTAATTACCTCCCCTTAAAAATTTTTTAAGTAAATAACAGAGGACTTAAAAGTCCTCATACAAGAAAAAAATTTTTGTAAAATTTGTATTTATTGTAGTGACAATTAACTAAACCTATTGTGATCACTTTGCAATACATACAGATATTGGATCATTATGTTGTACACCTGAAACTAATGTTATATGTCAATTATACCTCAATAAAAATAAATATAAAAAATAAAAAGTAAATAACTAAATCATGAACTGTAATAAAATATATTTATCTTCACTGTGAAATGCAAAGGGAGAATAAACCATAATGAAAAAGATATTTGACCTACATAAAAAATTAACAACTTCTATGCCAAATTGAGGGAAATATCTGCAACATATACGGTAGAAAAATCAGTGTGAAAAAGAAACTCAAAACTAAGACCCAAGAAAGATTTTTAACTGTTCCATCTCATTAGGGATCAAATAAATAAAACCAGAAACTGACACATTGTAAACTGACTGTACTTCAATTTAAAAAAAAAAAAAACTAAAACATCAAGGTAGACCACATTTCACCTTTGCAACTGGCAGACTTTTAAAAAAACACAATATAGTGTATTAGTGAGGATATGAAAAAATGGGCCTCCTCATACACTAGAGGGATTCTACATTTAATCCAACCTTAAGAAACAAACATGGATATGTGCAAAAATTTATCTATAGGGGTGTTCACATTAATATTATTTACACAAACTTAAAAAGGCAGTAATTGAACAAGGGCCCATATATTACATACAAATTATATTTTTACATTCATGCAGTGATATTATGGGCCAATTAAAAACATGTTTAATTTAAGATGGCATGGGACATGTTTTAGATCTGCTAAGTTAAAAATATTAGGCAAAAAAGATTTCATTAGTGACTCTAACTTCAACAACTGACAAAGACTGCCACCTCAACCAAAAACTCACTTCTGAACACAGAAACAAAGTAGTAAAAAAATCAAATAAAATACAAGATAAAATTTAAAAACAGCAACTTTAGCAGACCTAATTCAATAGTCTTGTAGGAAATTTTCTTTTAGAAGCACAAGGTAGGTTCATTATAAGGAAAGTAAGTTATTAAATATAACAAATATAACAAAAAGATCAAAGAAAAATATTTACTTCCATGTTCAACATTTACTTGACTGAGATCCCCGTTACTTTGTACAGATCACATTTTAAGACATCAACGGAAGGATTAATTCCTCCTAATCCTGAAAGCCATTTAGGGGTTGACGTAGCAAGTTAACAAAATCACAGCCCCCTGCCTTGACTGTTACGAGTGATTATATCCAAAGTAACCTCAGTATAGATTCCCTTTTGGGCCTAAGTAGGGTAGAAAACATGCTGGTGAAGAAGGTAAACACTAGAGTTGATAATGTAAGAATAAGAACAAATAACAAATATAAAGACAAAGTCAATTTTATGCCATGCAAAGAAAGACCTAAGGCAAGGAAGAGCATCCTCTAAGGGATGGTAATAACATGGCCCATGAGGATTCTATCTCTTTACCAAGGACTCAAGCCAATATCTAGATGACTATTAAGTCGTGCACATAATGCACAGATCATGAGACACTTTCCAGTGCTAATTCAAATACAGCTGTGTTACTGTTACTATATCATAGACACTGTGAATAAAAATCATCCTGAAAGTTTGCTTTAACGTATCACCTCAAGTCTTCTTGTTCTGAAGTTTACAATGGGGGGGAGGTATAGTTCAGTGGTAGAGTGCATTCCTAGCATGTATGAGGTCCTGGGTTCAATCCCCAGTACTGCCATTAAAAATAAATCAATAAACCTAATTACCCCCCTCACCCCAAAAAACCCAAACAAAAATAAAGTCCACATGTATGCATACAGTAAAACGAGAATGGCATGTGACAGCTCATGGGCTGAATCTGGGCTGCTACCTGTTTTTGAAAATGAACTTTTACTGGAACACAGTCCTGCTCATTTGTTTCCATATTGTCTATGGCTTTTTTCATGCTACAGAGGGGCAAGATGTATTAAAATTGGTTAAAGTCATAATTAGGAAACATGAGTAGTACTTTTTGGATACTTGAGAATGGCTAAATTTTAAAACGGTTATCCCTGAAAAGAAAAAAATGGATAGGGTGGGGGAGAATCATATATAAATGAATAGCTACAATGACACATATAAAATATAGTTCTTTCTATACATATAGCCCAATTTGTGAATGTGCTTTCTTGGTTAGCTAAATCTGAGTAGGAAGAAATTCAGAGGCAAACTACTATGAAATTCCATACTTTCTAGGATCAGCTGTAAATTCAAGTCCCACAGAAAAGAAAACAGATTGGAAGGTGAGGATTTGTAGACATAGTACATTTGACCTATGCCAGTGGTTTGCAAACATTCTGTGCAAGGCCAGATGATAATGCTTTAGTCTCCATGGACCATATGGTCTCTGTTTCAACTACTCAACTCTAGTGCAAAAGGCAGCCATGGACAATAGTTAATGAGCATGACTGTGTTCCAACAAAATTTTATTTACAAAAACAGGCAGCTGGCATGTGGGCCACAGCTTGCCAACCCCTGGTCTATGTTAACACTGTCGCCTTTCTAGCAATAAAATTTATTAAAGTATTAACTGATATGTGTTCTTGTTGTTTTCCACTTCATATGAACAGAAAGTAATTTTATCAGTACTGTCTGCTAATAGAATGCAATATCCATGAGCAATTCTGGCTAGGATATGCTAATCTACACAGCGGGCTGCTCCAAACCCTGATGCTCCTACACCTGAATTAACATTCTGCAAGTGATAGGATTTTCAGTTGTAACTCTGATTCTTGTGATTCCTTATTGTGTAGAAGAAAGCACAACCTCATAGAAACTCTCCAACACGAACATCATCCTGGAGGGTAGGGGTAATAACAAAAGGTGAGAAGACAAAGACAAATGGTGAATGGCTGTGTAGAAGAGAAATAAATGCTAGCGCTTCATAAGTGGTCATCTCTTAAAGTGAGAGGGGCCTACACGTCCCTTGCGCCATCTCTCTTGTGTATCTCAATCTCCCTTCAAAAATGTTCCCTTCACATGTGCTCTCATGTCCTGGAAGAAGATAGTGATAAAGACCCCAAAGGAGTCAGGAAGTCCCAACGACTAAGAATGTGCTCATCATACTCTAGTGCTTTGAGTCTAGTAAGGTAGTTGAAATCTTTGGAGTGGGACACACACCGCTGTACCACTGGCTCCCCGTGTTACGTTGGTGACCCATCTCTCTGATCTTTAGTTTCAGTATCTGTAAAGTAGGAACAAATCTTACTTCCCAGAGTGAATGTTAATTTAAAATGATTTAGCAAATATGTGTAAAGCACTTGCCTAGAATATAAAAGGCACTTATAACTGACAAGCCCTACTATTAATATTATATGACTTCAAAAAGAAAATTTTCAGAAGTTGTGTGTGGGCGATAGATGACTAGCCTAAAAAAAAAAAAGAGAGAGAAACAGGCCTGCTGTCACAAAAGGAAAAGAGGATGGATAATGGGGATATGGAAGTCGAAAGAAAAGAAGTGGCATTTGGACAGCAAAATTTATACAACACATTTTGGCCCATATAGAGAAAGACAGGAAGACTTTTTTAACTGCATGCTAACAGTCATATCCTTATACGTGAATAGTCATTTTAAAATAAGCTGTGGTGAAGGACACAGAATGTAGGGATTCTCTTTGTATCAGTGACTATTCCAGACTTCTCCTTAGGGAAAAGATCACTTTTCTATCATTCAGGTTCCCTGTGCAGGCTAATCTACCTAATTCTGCCAGCAGGAATCATCCAGACACTCCAGGGCCTATACTAGGAACATTATGCTATGAAAGCACCATCGTAAGACCATCCTTATGAGAAAAGGTGACTTTTATTGCTTCCATGAAAAATGGCAGATACCAAGGAAAGATCTGGTCCTCAAGTTATTGAACTCTGGATGGAGGAGCTACTAGCTTAAGATAGGGGTGGCTTCTGCAGAGATCTCTTAAGAATGGCCATTTTACAGATGCTACCTAGTTTAATTACGAACCATTTCAGTACTCCTGGAAGCCTATTGGGGGCTGATCCCTGAAGGGCCAAATAAGAACATTAGTGCAATTGGTTTAATAGGAGTGTACCAGAAGATCCTGCTGCCTCTGAAATTACTAATCCAAAGTACCAAATACTTGGCTGCTGCTAAAACAATGAGTCTCTGCTAAAGAGCTGGCTTTTGACAAAGTGTATGCAGCGCCACAGTCTGATAAAGAAAAACTCAACATATCTGATTTGAAAGAACAGACTCTCCCCTGAGGGAAGTGTAATTAGTGTCATGTTGATATTATTTATGACTCGCAGCTTATGCCACCTAGTTGACTTGGAAATTACTTCAGTTCTTCTGATCCTCAGCAGGGGTGATCTCAGACTGGGTAAGCATATAATCTACCCTAATTGTTTTGAGAAGGATGTACTGTACAATAAACTGCAGGCTTTAAAAGTAATGGCCTCTGGAAATGACACTGAAAAGCCTCCCTGACAGGAGTCAAGACAATGTCAGCCTTTCCTTCCCTACTTACCTTAATCACTTTGTTACCTTAATCACTGAGAGGACCCCCTCTTCTGCACGTGCACTCACATGGAAGATCTGGGAAACTCTCTAAAACACCTTTGAAAGATATCGTTCACAATTCAGCCTAGTGGGGGGTTATAAAAGGGAAAAAAAGATTACTTTTATCATTTATGATCCTCCCATACTCAGCTTGGGGCAGCCTTCACTGCACTGAGAGATGGTGGAAGGTATTAAAAGGGAGAAAAACACACACTGCTTAGCCTAACCCAATCATTTTAAATGCAATTTTTACACTAAAATGGAAAAACTTCTGATACAACATTTATGATACACTATGCATTTACTAGTTTTTTATTCCTTTTTGTCTACTCACAGGAATGAAAGTTCCATGGTGGCAGAACTTTGTTAATAGCTAATCTCTGGCACTTAGTAAGCACCTAATAACTATCTGCTGCACCACATCATGACCATCTCTTCTCTACCACCAACTGGGAACCCCACCCAAACCATCAACAACTTACCAAGACTTCCCAGCTGCCTCACAAGGATATCCATGACAGCAGTGATTCATGCTGGCTTGCTGGTGAACTCACTGGGCAGGAAGCCTCAATACAAGTGACAGATAGGTCTTAGTGTTGCTCTTGACTAATGACAGGGTTTCTGGCTGCCCAGGAATCTGCATTTTTATAAGCATCCCAGGTGATTTTACGTATAAAACTTTACACCATGGACATTTCCTTCATCAGAAGAGCACAATCTCAGAGGCTATTATAAAAATCTTTCAGTGTGGAATAGAAATGTTTCTGTCTTACATGGCCTTCTTGGACTTAGATGGAATCTAGAGGAAGCACTGGATGGAAGACACAGTACTGGCTTGGATTCAAATTCAATTTTCTACACCAACTAGCTGTAATCTTGGGCAAGATATCCAATTCCCTCATCTGCATAAATGGGAGAATGGGAAAAGGAGAGGTTAGGCCAATTACTCTCTAGAGTAGTCTGACTATTTTAAGACTTTTTTCACATCATAATGGGAAAACATCAAGTAACTGCTGAGTGTCTATTAAGACTACCTTCCCTGGCCCTTCCCACTAACTGGGCAAGCCCACCAGAGCCACTGACCACTTACTAAGACTTCACAATGGTCTGATAACCACGTGCAGGATGCTGATTTGAGCCTCTTCCAATTCTCTAGTAACCTCAACTGGGCCAAGCAGGGCTCAATATACCTCTTCACCAGTGGCACGGTTTCTGATCGAGTTTGGTGTCATCTGTAGGATAGGGAGAAGAACAAACAAACGTAAGAACAGTCAAGGTGTGAGATCTAGCTTTAATTCTACTTTTACGACGTTAATCAAGTCACTCAGCCCGCACTAGGGACCTCAGATTCCACACTTGCTAAGCATTATTAGCATCATAATTATGCTCTTTATCTGGTAAAGACTGTTGCAACATTCACAATTATTATTTAAGGATTCTTGCCTCCATTTTAAATGAGACAACTGGGGTACAGAGGCACCAAGTAACTACACTGAAGTGTTAGAACTCAGATGTGAACTCTGATGTTTGATCCCCCTAGCTGCCTACCCTCTTTAGACTTCAATCAATATACAACCTTTGAACAGGGGTAAACTTGGTATCTTAGGGGCCCTTCTATGTCTGACAGTTATGACTCTCCATTCCACCCATAATCCTGACTAAAAGAACCCCCTAAAAGTGAACGAAACCTCCATCTAGTCATCAGATGGCATTTAGTTCACACGGATGAAGCAAAGTAACAAAACCCTGGGCTCTGGACTAAGGTCTGTTATTTATAATCTCAACACCCATCAGGACTCACCTTACCCATACGTGAAAAGGAATAGAACATATCTTTTCCCTTATCAGCTGCGTGGGTTACCAAAAGGATCACAAGGACCTAGGTAGGCCTGTGGCTAGTCCTCTACCTCCAAGACTCAATCACTGGGAGGAATGTGGCTCTGAGACCCACACAGGATAAGCCAAAGACCCTCAAGGGTCCTTTCTTACTAAGGAAGCAATCTATTGCCTCTGAAGTTTCCCAGTTCCTAGCTGCTTAGCATGAAAAGCAATCCAGAAATCTAGCAATTCAGTGATGGCTCAAAGCCCAGGCTATTAATTATTATCATTAGATGCTGGCAGCACCAACTAGAGCAACTAGGTTTCCTGTTACTCAGTGAGATGCAGGCAACCCTCAAACCCCAGGAAGACCCAAGGAGCAGTTTCTCAGGGCTCATTTTTAACTGTTTCACCCACAGTGAAATATAATATTGTGTCTTATAAATCGACTAGTGATCATGAGACCCAGGAGAAAGTTCTCCCACTATAGGTGACAAAGATTCATGCTGCCAAGCCGTGTGTGTGTGTGTGTGTGTGTGTGTGTGTGTGTGTGTGTGTGTGTGTGTGTGTGTGTGTGTGTATGTTTGGGGTGGGGGTGATGGGGGAGCCATCTCTTTATTGGATATAGTAAAGCAGCTATTACTAGAGCAAGATCTGCACACCCACAAGCAGCTGCTGCCACCAGCAATTATTTAGCTTATTAAAGTCCAGGGGGACGAGGGTGGGAAAGGAATGTGTACAGGGCTTAATTGGGAAATAAACAATAAGTGCAAAGCCTGATGCGTGAAATGCCTGCACTAAGGAGCCAAGAACAGAGTAGTTGATAGTTAGTGCCTTTCTCTAAAGACCGAGATCTTATTACTACCACTCCCTACTCCCACCCCACCCAGCCCTTTTCTAAAGGAAACTGCTCCAGTTTCCAGCCCCCTTCACCAACCCATTTATTCCACTTCTGTTCAGGTCAGCAAATTTTAAAATGGAAATAGTTTCAATGTTTGTCTTAACTTTGAAAGTCATAAACGCACACTGTGGGGAAAAAAAAATTCCAGAAATACGTTAAGGATAGAAAGTATAAATCACAGAATCCCAGAAAAGTTTAACACTTGAGGGCATATTCTTCCAACTACTTTTATGTACATGTACGAACATGAATTTTTATTTTACAAAAATTAGATGAAACCATACTACTGCTCTATAGCCTTTCTTTCAATTAGTATACTGTATACATCTTTCCAAGTCAAATATTCATCTACAAGACTATATTTATTTTTAATGCCTATGTTGTGTTATTACATGAGTACACCAAAATTTATCCAAATTCTTATTCATGAATAGGTAAGTTTTTCCATTAATTTTTTTACTGCTATGAACATTGTGAACACTCCTATACCTAAATCTTTTCAAATATCCTTAGAATATTTATTTAGAATATTTAGAATTTATTTAGAATATTTAGGGGTATACCCCTAGAAATGAAATTTCTGGGTCAAAGGACATGTTTTAATATTTAGACTGTCCAGTAATATATATTGCCAAATTGCTTCTACAAAGGATTACACTAAAATTGGACATATTCCACCAACACTAGTATAATATTTTAAAATCTTTGCCCATGTGATGGATGTTAAATGTCATACTGCAATTTTTAGGAATACAGACATTTATTACTAAGAGAATTACAAAGATAAGTAAGATATGGCCTCTGCCCTTGAGCCTAAATGGAGGGAGATAGACACAAACAGGTGACATTTATCATTATCATGTTCAAGATAAAAAAAAGTAAGATTTCAGTTCATGGTGCTTCCTTTGACTCTGCGGCTATTGCTAACAGCAAAGGTCCTAAAAATATTATTAGACAGCAGTCCAAATTAAAAATCCATTTGCTGCAATTCTAAGGAGCTGTGCTAATGCTGAATATCATCTCCGTGGCATTTCAATATCACTTTGTTGTTTCTCCCTCATGAATTCTTAAAGGAAAAATCCAAGCGGAAGCCGTTCAGAAAACTACCTGCCGCCCTAAGCCAGTGAAGTGAATGTAGGGCAGAGTAGTATATTATTGGACAGATTTACTGACACTGGACCTGGACTTCCATTTTTCCTTCTCCTACTATTTCCAGTAAACAATGGTGAGCTGCAGCCATTTTCTTTCAAAAACAAAATGTCTTCTCTCCCTGGGACTCTCATCCCCAGGCAGATCTGCTTATCCATAGTTAGGCTGCAGTGGTATCCATGCCAACTTGGAAAATACAGATAAGAATAAAAAACACTATTTTTCAGCACCATGATGCATCAGATACAGATGAGATCAGAATGGATGACAACACAAGTATTTTAAAAACCAATCTGACAAAGGTGTATGAATATGCAACAAAGCAAATACAGCAAAAATGTTAATTGTACCATCCAAGTGTTGAGTATATGGGTTTTCACTGTATATTCTTTCCATTTCTCTGTATGACCATTTTAATAATAAAATGCTGGGGAAAATCCAGCAAGCAGCTTGAACTATAACACTGTAAGGCTTTTCCCTCCATTTTACTCCTAGAATGAGACTATCTGACATTCCCTCTATTTTGTTTTTTTAGATCTAGCTTTCTTGCATCAGACTTGAAGCTCTCCAACTTTTTAATGAAGTGAAGTGAATCACAATATACTCACAGGCAGGTTACCAAACAATGTGTGGTAGTTTAGGGAAGATTGAGAGGAGGGCCCTAGGCTCCTGGAAGTGCAGACTCACTACCTGTTTAAGTGAATATTTACTACTTGAATATTTCAGAAACCCCTGTCTTAGTTTTAAAATTAGCATTCAGACCCTCTAAACATTTGCCTCTGCCTACCTTTCTGCCTTATCATACACTAAGTCCTTACTTTCCCTATTCTCATTGCAAAGACCTATGCAGGAAGTAGGGGGCCAAGGGATAAGGCACAAGACATGGTATGTCCACATGCTTCAAGTTAGGATATAACAAAAGGAATTTTAATTTTGAGGGTTGAAGCTCGAAACTTGATGTTGAAGGACAGGGTATAACTGACTGACTGCAGTACCCTGGAGGAGCCTTATAATTAATCTCCTAGTTTGTAGTGTGTTCCAGCTGGCCCATCTGTAAAACAGGAAAAAGACTGGTCATAAGCAATAATGAATAAGGTAAATAAATGAGTTTCTGAGATGCTAAAAGTATCTCTGGTGAATGGAGAGGGAAATGAAAACATCACTGCTGAGTGACAATCCAAAACAGGGTAGACAATCTTTTTCTGTCAGGGGCCAAGCTTTGTGGGCCACCTTGTCTCAGATGTAGCTATTCAACTCTGCTGCTGTAAAAGTGTGTGCCAAAGAGGCCACAGACAAAACATCAGCAAATGAGCATAGCTGTGTTCCAAAAGAACTTTATTTGCAAAACCAGGCAGCTCATGGGTGGTATCTGTCCACCCCCGACCTGGTCTGTGCTGGAGCCCTACCTAGGAATACCATTTGGAGGACTACCTGAGGAAGAGTGAAAAGGGGATGAGTCTACAAATAGGAACCATTTAACAAACACTAGGCAGTGAGGATGAGGCTCCCGATCTGGCAGCATTCACCTAGGTCCCACCAAGGAGGAGACTGTCAGCAGTAGCAACAGAAGCAACATCTGTAAATATCAAGGACTGAAATCCAAACACAAAAATAGCATTATCTCAGGAGAAACTCATAAGAAGATAAATACATAACTAGAAAGAAACAGCAAGTTTCTGACCACACACATTTTGAAGAAACAGTTGACAGTCCAGAGCCTGTGGAGATCACGTTAGCAGGCACACAATAAATGTTTGTTGATGAGTCATTCATTTATTCATCCAATAAACATTTACTGAGGCCTACTAATGTGCCAGGCTGGGCTCTGGACATGAAGACACTGTCCCTGCTCTCAAGGAGCTCACACTCTAACTGATAGCATAGAAAGGGAGACAACCATATACACAGACAATTACAATACAACCTGATAAGTGCTGTTAACACTTATCAGGTTGTATTATAATGGCCGATGTAAAATTTCTTTCCAGGGGGCGCTGCTCCAGGCTGCTGCTGGCTGTAACATCAAGAGAGGGGAGGAACAAATTGTAGAAATCAAAGGTTAAAGGCTTTTGGGCTATTTCAAACATCCAGGCTCTCCCTAACTCCTGATCACAAATGGATTTGGGAATTAGACACTGGCATGACATGAAATGGAACTCCCATACTTAAAACAGGCACAGATCCCCAATAAAGCACCTTCTCAACTACCCCCCTTCCACAACATAAGCACTGTTTTTATTGTTTTGTTTCATTTTGTTTGCTTATTATACATCTGTAAACCTCCCCCATCACACACATGCCTAGTTTAACATCTGCAACTAGCAAAATGCTGGAAAATGGGAGCTTACAACTAACTGGATTAATCTAGTGTAACTGGATAGAAAAAGCAGTAAGTAACAGCTCAGTTGGCACCTCTAAACCAATAATCCCCACCCTTTGAGAAAATAAAAATTAGAATGTTATTAAATATAGGAGATGGTATACAGTTCATGGAGTAGGAATAATACTTCAGAAAGGTTTAATTAATAAATATAATTAAACAGATTCTCTGAACCACAAATAACAGACCCAGTTTCAGGAAACCAAAATAAGATATCCTACACCATCCCTAAGACCTTTAAGAATACCTAATCTAAATCACCTACATATTATAAATAAGAAAAATGAAACAGAGTGGTAACACACTCTTCCTACCACTTTTTCAAAATTCGGTGTGAGATACTAAGAGGGTCCTTGAGGAGAGACTACTAGTGTTAACTAGTCATTTGGTTCAGATAGTTTTATACAAAGATAGGATGGAATTTTTGTGTCACATACTGTTCTTCATAAGGCCTAGGTTTTTAATGGCTCTTTTGTCTCTGCACCGGCAAAATGAGCTGATGACATCAATAAATTGTTTACATTTACACCGAAATCCCTATCTTGGGACCCAATGTCTCTGAGGCCACTATTTTATACACTTAATATACTTTTCTCCCCTAAAGTCATTACATTGCACTTATCTATACTATTCCATTCTGCCAACTGTCAGCTCACACTCACAGTGCCTTCTTAGGTGTTGCAGTTTGTTCCTATTACCATTTTACATCTCCAAAGAGCTCAATGTTATATACAAATGTAAACATTACACCATATCCATGTCCGCCCCCAGATCACTTACAAATATTCAAAGTAAGATCAGTTCTTAAATGGATGAAGGTGGGGGGTGACTACTGCTTTGTGTCTTGTCTACGTTGGTTGCCATGTCTTATTAAGGACAAAAAGTTGCCATGTCTTCTCCCCACACACATAAACAGGGAGCATTACTGCTGTGCAGCACTCAACAATGCTCTCCTTCTAGATGAAAAGATATGGCTATCTATTTAAAGGACAGATAAATGTTATCTCAAAATGGCTACCAAGAATTTGACACATATTCCATGCAGCAGTTGTCTTTGGAATCACAAACATTTCTTCATACTCAATGGCAACAAACATATAACAGGAGTGTATGTGCAACAAATGACACTGTCATTTGCAACAAATGACAAGAGGTAAAATTGATCCTTACAGAGAGCACATAATATAGAGCTCTTACAAACAGATAACAGACACAAGTCAAATAGTTCACACAAGGAAATAGGAACTAATAATTAACATCTGAGAGTCCACCCTCACCAATAATCAGAGACATGTACCATAAATCATTCTTTTACATAAGCAAAAAAAAAATTGTATGCACCTAAATGACTGGGCACAAAAACTGACATTATCTTTTTGGAATGCTATTATGGCAGGCCTTAACAATGTTCAAACTTCCTGATGAATAATTCTAATTCTGGAACTCTATTCTATAAAGAAATAATTAAAATAGATCAATAAAAACTAAATAAAAAGACATAAATTACATAATTCAAAATACTAAATATCTTAAGATACTTCCATACAACAAAATATCATGAAACCATTCAATGACAATTATAAAAATGTTTAACATGGAAAAATGCATGTTATAAACACAAAACATGATATAATACAGTATAAACGTGATCACTATAGAAAAATGCAGAAAGAATGAAAAGAAGTGAACACATTTATTAACACTGGTTATCTCTGGGGGGTAAAACTATGTATCTTTTTTCCTCATACTTGATAGTTATCTTCAGACAAAGCTACAATGAATATTCATCAATTTCTAGATTGAGGGTACTATTGAAACTTAATGGAAGAAAAATCACAAAACAGAAGATAGAGGTATTTGATCACATGATTTCAAATTTGTATTAATCAAAAATTTTAAAACAAAAATTAAAAAGTAAACAATAACCTGGAGTACATATTTTTAACATTACACCAATCTGAGTAATAGCCTTTATTTACAGAACACATTCAAATAGATAATAACAATAATAAATGCTAAACTAAAACTCCCCAACAGATAAATCAGTGGACATGAACTGTCACATGAAAGAAAATAAAACCGCTAAGAAACATATGGAGAAAAAAAAGAATCCAAACTAACAACCAAGGAAATACAAAATTAAAGTAATACTGTTTTTAATCCATAAAATATTTTTAACAAATACTACTCTATGCTTGTGTGAGTAAAAATTGGTACAACCTTTTCAGGAAGAAACTTGGCAATACATATTAAGTGTTAAAAATGTTCATACCCTTTGACATTGTAATTCCACTTCAATGAATCTATCCTAACCAAATAATAAAAGAAATCCATGTATTTTCGATCTTTTATTATAAGAAAAAAAACCAACAACCTTTCCTCTACTTTTTAACATTAGTATTAACACACCAGAATATTAATAATGGATAAGAAAAAATCTCTACTGCAGCAAAGGACTGGTTGTCTCAAAGCGTCAGACCAGATCTCAAATCAGGCAAAACAAGAAGGGTGTGTCCAGCCTGCCGCAGTCGGCCATTTTAAACCCTCTGCAGAACAAAAAGCACAGAAGACAAGGGTAGGTAAGGATGGCCACCCGACTAGGCTCCAAATCAACAATTCTTTACTTTTTGTCTTCTACATATGTAACCCTGTCCAATGCATTGAGTAAAACCCAGCAAATAGGTCTCCTTTTTTAAACACCATAGGTAAGTCACAAACAAAATTTGAAATTATAAAAGAAGGGTCCTTTAAATCTGCCCCATCATCCTGGTGGGAAAATATAATGTTTAAGAGCACAGGATTCTGAACCCATACTACCTGGATAAAAAATCCAGTGTCAGCCATTCAACTGGATGTAAAAGCCCTGGACAAATTACTTAATCCATCTCCCTCAAATTTCTTACTCGTAAACGGTGAATAATGGTACTGCTATTTCATAAGATTGTCGAGAGTACTAAATTAGTTAAGTCATGTGTAAAAGCATGTAGACCCAGTACCTCCCACATAGTTAAAGCGCCAAAGACGTTTGAGCATAATTATTATTATAGCCAGGGACATAGGCCCAGAGAAGGAAAAAGACCAGCATCAGGTCACAGCTAGGATTACTGAAAAAGACCTGTGTCCTCAATTTTGAATCCTGTGCCCTTTTTACTACGTATCTGCTAAATTATTAGTTTTAGCGGTTAACAATAGATCCTTACTGACAGCGCTGAGAGCCATGACAGCAACTGCCTAAAAAAGACCTTCCTCCTAGACGAAACCGTGCTCAAAATTCTACAGAAAAAAATAATTTAAGAGGAAAACGTGTGAGACCAGGTCACCTTCATTCCATCATTACCATTTGCCCAAATCCTACATTTAAAGCAAACTGGAACAAGCATTTGGAAACACAGCCAAATCCTCACCACTACAATCTTCAGGAGAGAAAATCATGGGCTTCTGACCAACAGCAGATTCTCACAATATTGCAACCACTGGGTTCTGCTACTTTGATGGAATGAAAGTGTCCAGAGCCAAGGACTCCGCAAGTCCGGCAGAGAGCCCTCCAAAGCTGTACTACCCTAATGTGGCTTGTCTCCAAATGCTCCCGTTTTACGCATTTCCTACATACAGTCAGCTGCCCTAACCTTTTGTAAAGTCATCATCACCTCCGCATTTTTAAACCCACATTACCGGTAGGCCAGAGAAAGGCTAAGATTCTGGGTTAACATCTGGTGGATTTGGCCACAGCCTAGGACAACTCCAACTCAGGCTGATCTCTCCATCCAACTTGAAAGACAGAACTGCTCCTCTGCAAGCCCTTCTAGCCCAACACGGCCAAGCGAAGACAACTTACCTACCCCCTCGCCATTTTGCAATCTTAATTACACGTACGCTTCGCGCCTCCCCTCCCCGTCATTCCGTTTGAAACACGCACGCGCGCCGCTCCCCTCCTCCCGTTAAAACCAACCGTCACCACACTGTCTCAAACACGCATGCGCACCTTCACTCTTCCCCTCCAGCGGGTGTCAACTAGAGTAACTTTGCTTTCTTAAACACACATTCGACCCCCTCCCCACCCTAAAGAGTTGCGCGTGCGTACCTCGCGCTTTCCCCAAAGAAGCCCCCCTCCCCCTCACATCAGACCTTCTCAAATACAGTCGGCCCTCCGCGGATACTACGCCATTTTATATAGGATACTTGAGCATCCGCGGATTTTGGTGTCCGCAGGGGTCCTGCAAGCAACCCCTGCGGATACAAAGAACGACTGTATACCTGCGCGCTACAGCGCTGCGCACCCCCACACTCAAATACTCGCGTGCACCGCGTCTGTCCTCCCACCTCCGTTTTTTATATATACGTGCCTGATGATATCGGGACGTGTTTCGCCACAGTTGTGCCCCAGTGCTTAGTCAAAGAGAGCCATTACCAGCCTTCCCTAATGGGGGCAGGTGCGAGGAATTAGGGAAGCGGAATACGGAAAAGACGTCATTGCTTGCAGGTGCTTAGCGCAAATTCCAAATCTAGGTAGAATCCGCCCCGACCTCCAGGGAGGGGATAGAGTAGCCTCGGATTCCGTAGTACGACCCACCACCCTGAACAAAGGCAAAGAGAAAGCTCTCATAATCGGATGAGCCTAGTCCTAAGGCCCCGACCTTTAAATACACCTTCAGCTGTATATGAGGAACCCCAACATTTTCAAATAGGTGGCGTTATGCGTTAAACGTTTCAAGCGTCAAACAGACGCTCAGGTGCCTCAACCCTGGTTAAGGGAAAGAAGTCTCTATCACTTTCACAAAGGGAAATAAATGCTCAACATCCTTTTGTAGATCTGAGGCCCGTCCTATCCCCCATTTTTTCCTTTCGTGAACCGAGAGAAGAGCCAAATTAAGGATCCCCCTGGCTCGAGTTCCTCCCGCCGCCCTCCAGGTTCTTACCCAATGTTGTTCCTTTACCTCCTGCCTGAATCGAAGGTCATAGCATAAATTCTTAGCGCCGGCCGTCCCAAGACAGGGCGAAGGGAGCGGCGGCACACGGTTCGCGGCGCCAGGGTGGCAAGAGCAGGCCAAGGTGGCAGTGGACAGCACGCAGAACATCAGCCGCGCCTCCAGCCGCAGCGCTGATGCCGGGAAAGAACCGCCTCTCCGGGATCGCCGCAGTGTGCTTCAGGCGCATGTGCCGAGCACAACCTCTTCTCCCCATCCCCCACTCCTCCAGCCCCTCCCCCAACTCCTCCAACCCCACCCCACCCCACCCCAGGTTAACCCTCCTGCGGTCTTCACCCATTCCCCATTGCCCGGGTCTCTAGCCCATCTTGCTTCTTAAAACTTTTCTCTCTTTGGTCACACCAGACTCCACCACCATCCCTCCCTCAGCCCATCTTCCTTCGTCAATCCCTCTCCAGTTCTTTTTAGCCCACCATTTCTTTGCCAAGTCTCCCTTTGGTTGCCTTTATTGGCTCTGTCATCCTTAGTTGCCTATCCTTCTATTCTTGGCCTTGCCTGGTCTGCAGCCCTGTTAGGCCTCTTACTCCTCTTGTGTGTCTGAGGTTGCAAATTGTAAAAAATACTGCAAAAAATGCTGTTCGAAAGGTGTTATATTCACATAATCTCCAAAGCAGCTGTTAAGCAGGGCCCAACTAGCTAGTGTTGGGCAAACAATGCCTGATTGTTGATGAACCCAAGGAGAAGACCCAGAGGCAGGGAACCAAAAGACCCCTTGCACAAAGCAAAAAGGGAAAAGGTATTCAATCATTTTGAGGGTAAGAAGGAGTATGCAATGTCTTTTTCTTTCTCTTCACAGCTATAGTATTGTCTGGACAGTAAAAATACTCTTCAGTGTCCTTCTGTGCTAAATACAGGGCTTGTTCTTGTCTTCTGTGAGACATTCACATGCTAATTTTAAGGGAAGTGGCATCATTTATTCAACAGGCTCTGAAATAGATTCATCTCTGAATGTGAGGAGGACAGAATACAAAATAATATTTTCTCTTTATGTTGTTTTACTTTGGTGACTGGTTCTTCTTGCTTTCTAAGAAAGTCAGCTTGAAAATACCCAAAACTAAGAACCCACAATTCCATACATTCTGAGGACCATAAAATGTGTCCATCATCATCCTCCCTAATTATTAAGAATGTCATATTAACATTATTCAGGGACATAATGAAAGTTTGTGTTTTTTACATAATAGATACCAAAAAGTTATACAGCAATGTGTAATGTGCAGAAAGAAGAAAAGATAACTACAAATGCTTGAAGTTATAGTGGTATAAAGAACCTCTCTCCCAAATTAAAAGAATCATTTATTATTGCACAAAAGTTAAAATAAAAGGGAATTTTGCCCACAATTTTACAAAACTGTTTATAACAAATGCTTTGATTTCTTTGCGTACTCTTTTGTGTTATAACAGTTCTGTTGAGATATAATTCACATGTCATACAATTCACCAGCTTAAAATGTACAGTGCAGTGGATTTTAGGATATTCACGGCTGTATGGCCATCACCTCAATTTTAAAATTTTTCATCACCCCAAAATGAAACCTCATGTCCATTACCGTATCTCTGTGTTTTTTCAATTTTTGTTTAAATATGTACTGTTCTTAACATCAACATTTTAATAGATATAGTAATGTGTTGCTTTAAATATTTTAGCATAGTCCTAATTATCATCTTTATCATTTTTAATAAATGGACAACATTCCATTTTTTTTAAGTATTGTAAAATTGAGGTCAGCACATAATTGCAGATGGAGTTACTTTCTCTTTCCACTTACCCTTCTTTTTGACAAAATTTCCCTAATCTACTATGATTCCACCTGAAGACAAATTCAAGAAAGAAGTACAGTTTGTAAATCTTGAATGTTATGAAATACTTTAGGTCCTGGGCCTATCTATTTGTCTAAACTCCCAGTTCATAAGCAGCTCCTCAGGAGTGGTAAAGGAAAAAGTTGGTGACCTCTACTATATCCAGGCTAGCGTTCTGAGGCTCTATTTCCCTTTCATTCTCCACCCTATACATTTCTTAGGTGAATGACTCTCTTTCAGAGGATGTGATGGTTCATTTTATGTGCCAACTTGACTGGGCCATGGTGCCCAGGCATATGGTCAAATATTATTCTGGATATTTCTGTGAGAGTGTTTTTGAATGGGATTAACATTTAAATCAGTGGACTTTGAGTAAAGCAGATTGTCCTCCATAATGTGGATGGGCCTTCTCCATTAGTTGAAGGCCTGAATAGAACAAAAGGCTAACCTCCCCTGAGCAAGAGAGAATTCTGCCAGTGGACAGCCTTTGGACTCGAACTGCAACATCAGCTCTTCCTGGGTCCTCAGCCTGATAGTCTTTGGACTTGAACTACAACACTGGCTCTTTCCTGGGTCTCCAGCCTGCTAGCCCACCCTGCAGATTTTGGACTTTCCAGCCTCTGTAGTCATGTGAACCAATTCCTTAAAATAAATAAGTATATATGTATGTATTATTATAAAATATATATACTATATATACACGTGTGTATATATATATATACACATATTCATAGATAGATAATCTCTCTCCATAGATAGATATAGAGATATAGAGATATCTTGTTGATTCTGTTTCTCTGTAGATTCCTGACTGATCTAGAGGAGCTCCTCAAACCTGTGAACACCTTAAATTGAGGCTGGGGTACAGGAATGAAAAGTAACCAAGAATACTCTTATCAGTCCTTGAGTACAGCTTTGCCTTGGCAAATTGTACATTGACTAAATCTGACATGGAACTGGCCTTAACTCTGTAAAATCTAGTGTTACAGGATGTAAAGCTGAAGAAATGAGAAGTACCATCGCCTTCTTAGAGTCCAGTAATTTTTGGCACAAGGAGAACTGGTCTGTTCTTCATGACTTTGGGGAATGAGGCAATGGGAAAAGCAGAGACTGGGAAAATGGTACAGTAACAAATTCATGTTGATACAGGCCTTGATTTCATTGCTAAAGGTTAATTAGTTTGAATATGTGAACAAGATGGCTAAGAGACCAAGAAACAGGATTGATCTGATTGTTCACTGCCTGATAAATTATGTGGAGAATGAACTCTTGCAACAAAATCCAGCCAGATGAAGGGAAAATGAGATATACTAGGACTTACAATGATCTACTCTTGTGTATGGGCGATAAAGATATCTCGTAAAGCAAACAGGTATCATTTAAGAGGACATGTAAATTTTTAAGGAGGTCATAATTATAATTTGGGAGATGTTTGTATCAATCGGGATTTATTGCAAGGAGCAGAAAACCTATCTGGATTTTAGACGTAAGAAGAAATTTAGTATAGAAAATTGGATGTTTACAAACTACTTGGAAGGCAAGAAGGAACAGGTTCTAGGCTGAATCTCAAGGAATAACTCCCAGAAGAATATAGAACTGACCAACCAGAGTTGCTAGTATCTATGCGGCTACTACTGGATCCATGAATTCAAGAACACAACTTGAGAGCTGTGATCAGGAAACTGAAAGCCAAAATGAAAAACTGCCACTGTCACGACCATAACTGATTATTGGCATAAAACTGTATAACTCACTTGCCAGAAAAAACAGGCCAAAATGTAGCTGGAAGATGTCACATTGCCTTTCAAATCTTGAGAGTTGATTCTAATTGATGAACCCTATTTTGTCTCCAGAACTATAGCTGCATGCGAGTATAGAAAATGGACTTTCAGACTTTCCAACTTGTAACAAAAGAAGCAGAATTAAATGAAAACTGAGGGGCCTTTCCAGAGTACCCAGCTCAGTGGTATGCACAGTAAAAGGAGAGTATTCAGCTGAGAGTTGGGAAACCTGCGATGTAGTCCTAGCTCTGTTACTGTCTGAATTTGATCTTGGAACCATTACTTCCTCTCTTGGGCCTAACAGAGTTTATCTAGTAATTATTGGAGAGAAAGATTTTTATTTTTTATTTTTTAAATATTTTTTATTGATTTGTAATCATTTTACAATCTTGTGTCAAATTCCAGTGTACAGCACAATTTTTGTTTTTTTTTTTAAGGCACTGATTGAACATTTATCAATCTCCAGGTAAATTTGTGATTGTCATAGAAAAAGGACTTTGAGGACATCCATTTATTCATTCAAAAAATATTGATTGAAAGCTTCCTTCGAGCCAGGAACTGTGCTAGTCATTGAGGAAATAGCAATGAATAAAAAAAGACTAAATCCTTGTTCCATGGGTCTTACGTTCTAGTTGTGAGAGGCAGGTGAGAAACCAAAAAACAAAAAAAAACCATTTTAAATAGTATGATAGAAGGTGGTAAGTGTGATGGAGACTTTTTTGTTTCTTTTTGTTTTTTAGATTCCACATATGAGCGATCTCATATGGTATTTTTCTTTCTCTTTCTGGCTTACTTCACTTAGAATGACATTCTCTAGGAGCATCCATGTTGCTGCAAATGCCATTATGTTGTCAGTTTTTATGGCTGAGTAGTATTCCATTGTATAAATATACCACCTCTTCTTTATCCAGTCACCTGTTGATGGACATTTAGGCTGTTTCCATGTTTTGGCTATTGTAAATAGTGCTGCTATGAACATTGGGGTGCAGGTGTCATCCTGAAGTAGATTTCCTTCTGGATGCAAGCCCAGGAGTGGGATTCCTGGGTCATACGGTAAGTCGATTCCTAGTCTTTTGAGGAATCTCCACACTGTTTTCCACAGTGGCTGCACCAAACTGCATTCCCACCAGCAGTGTAGGAGGGTTCCCCTTTATCCACAGCCTTTCCAGCATTTGTCATTTTTGGATTTTTGAATGACGGCCATTCTGACTGGTATGAGGTGATACCTCATTGTAGTTTTGATTTGCATTTCTCTGATAATTAGTGATATTGAGCATTTTTTCATGTGCTTTTTGATCATTTGTATGTCTTCCTTGGAGAATTGCTTGTTTAGGTCTTCTGCCCATTTTTGGATTGGGTTGTTTATTTTTTTCTTATTGAGTCGTATGAGCTGCTTATACATTTTGGAGATCAAGCCTTTGTCGGTTTCACTTGCAAAAATTTTCTCCCATTCTGTAGGTTTTCTTCTTGTTTTATTTCTGGTTTCCTTTGCTCTGCAGAAGCTTGTAAGTTTCATTAGGTCCCATTTGTTTATTCTTGCTTTTATTTCTTCTAGGAGAAAATTTTTGAAATGTATGTCAGATAATGTTTTGCCTATGTTTTCCTCTAGGAGGTTTATTGTATCTTGTCTTATGTTTAAGTCTTTAATCCATTTTGAGTTGATTTTTGTATATGGTGTAAGGATCACAATTTTTCAGTTATACATGAATATATATATATTCATTGTCACATTTTTTCTCTGTGACCTACCATAAGGTCTTGTATATATTTCCCTGTGCTACACAGTATAATCTTGTTTATCTATTCTACATTTTGAAATCCCAGTCTATCCCTTCCCACCCCCCACCCCCACCCTGTTGGCAACCACAAGTTTGTATTCTATGTCTATGAGTCTTTTTCTGCTTTGTATTTATGCTCTGGGTTTTTTTTGTTTTGTCTCTCCAGCATTTGTCATTTGTGGATTTTTGCATGATGGCCATTCTGGCTGGTGTTATATTTGTTATTCTTATGTCTATCTTCTACCAAATGCATTTGTCCCGGCTTCCTGAAAAAAATTTGCATGCAAAATGTGTAGCTAACTAATAACTTAAGGAAAAATATTTATTGTGGATTTTAAAAATTATACAACCTAAACTCATTTCAAAAATTTTAAGACACAGAAAAGGAAAATAAGGAGAAAAAAGTCCTATTCAATCATATAGCTCCAAAATAGCTACTGTGGATATTTCAATGTCTAGTTTTCCATACTTCTTTATCTATATAAATGAACATGTCTATAAATCCTTATAAGATTTATATAATATATAAACAACTTAGAAAACATCAGAGAGGAAATCTGTCCAATTTTAAATGATTTGTAATTTATTTTCCAAATAATATCATGTTGTTTTCTAACTTAAATGGTGGTGATTATGTTAAAAACTAAAATTCCTGCAATAATAAAATAGGCTAAGATATATTGTTAATAAATCTCATTGTGGCATTTTACAGCTTTTTTTCTATATTATGTGTCTCATATCCTTAGGCACCCTTGTATTTTATTCCTTAATTTAAAAAATGGGTTATTCTCATTTGTTATCATTTGTTTTGTTCATTTACTGGACTAGATACATCTCACATGTATTTTTCCTAAGTCCATAGTGCTTTTTTTAAAACTGACCATCTACTAGACCAAAAGAAGGCCTAAGTCTTAGTTAAAAGAAATCCTACGAGGCACATTTTCTGAACAAGAAGGGATTCAAACTCAAACTTAATGACCCAAGCGTTCATTTCAAAAAGAAAAGAAAGGAAGAAAAGAAACAAACAAACAACAAAATGCAGAAAACGCCAGTCAGTGTTTTTTGGCTTGAAAGACAGGCGGAAAGTCAGGGGGGATGGGCGGTTGAAAGGCCTGTGACACGTGAGTGAGGCCCTGCGCAAACCCTGTGTGACGTCCCTAGGGCCTCGAGAGATAAACAGCCACTTCTTCCCAAGCGGCACTAAGGGGAGCTGTGGCGGAGCCTCCCGGGCAGGGGGTGAGCCTGCTCACCTGAAGATCTCACCACAGCCATGAGCAGCAAGGAATGCTTCAAGTGTGGCCGCCCTGGCCACTGGGCCCGGGCATGCCCCAGAGGAGGAGGAGCTCGAGGACGCAGAGCTAGAGACCATGGCAGAGGGGCTCAGTGCTGTTCCACCACCCTACCTGACATCTGCTATCGCTGCGGTGAGTCTGGGCATCACGTTAGGAACTGTGACCTTCTCGAGGACATCTGCTACAACTGTGGGAGGAGTGGCCACATCGCCAAAGACTGTGTCGAGCCAAAGCGAGAGCGAGAACAGTGCTGTTACACCTGTGGCCAGCCAGGCCATCTGGCTCGTGATTGCGACCATCAAGAACAGCAGAAGTGCTACTCTTGCGGCGAATTTGGCCACATTCAGAAAGACTGCACCCAAGTCAAGTGCTACCGGTGTGGCGAGACCGGCCACATAGCCATCAACTGCAGCAAAACGGGCGTGGTCAACTGCTACCGCTGTGGTGAATCCCGACACCTAGCCCGGGAATGCCCCATTAAGCCTACTGCTTAATTTTTTCCTTGCCACCCCCTGCCTTTTTGCTGATTGATAATTGTACTGTTTTCTGTAAGACCTCTTCACTGACCAAAAGTTGATAGATTTAGGCTACTCCCAGGCCAGTGAGCTTTAATTACCATGTTAAAAGAAGAAAGAACTGAGAAAAAAACTCCAAAAAAAAAACGTTATTCATTTGTAGATGTCTTATAATTAATGTGTTTCTGCACCACTGATATATCTGGTTGTTGAACATCCTGAACATTAGGCAATTTCTAGATCCTTTGGACTCATTTTGATTCAACATTTAGTTAAGAGCCACTGTGTGCCAGCCACTGTTGAAGGAGCTTGAGCTGTATCAGTGAACAAATTAGACCATCTTTAGAAACACAAGCCTATATTAGAATCTATTAACAAGTGAAATACATAGTGTGTCAGTAGAAGATCAATTGCTACAGAGAAAAAGAACACGAGGTGAAAGAATAGACAATGTGTTGCGGGGGGACATATGTTTCTGTTTTAGATACACAAGGTGCCCTGAGGAGCTGACATTTCTCAGAGATTCATTGCATAAATAAAGCTGATTCTAGAAATGTTTATGATCTTGTCAAAGTAACTTTATTATATATTGATTGCTTCGATTATTTGACCTCATTAGCTTTTAAGTAACAGTAAAAGCCATCTCTATCTGGGCCTACATAGAATGTATAGTTTAATGAAAATAAGCCAGAAAAATATGTATGATGTGTGTAAGCAGCTTTGAGGGAGAACAGTGAGAAAAAAACAACCAAAAAAACCTTAGCAGCAAATTGGGGACATAAAGATATTGATGACAAAGTGTGGGCTTACATATTTTTTAAAAGCCTAAGAAACCAGGTATAAACTTTAAGATTAACATAGACTGGGCTTTGGTAATTTCAAAAACATTCATTTTCACAGATATGAAAGTTATATTTATGTTTAGGAATTTCTGAAAAATATGTTTTCTCAGATATCAATATTCCATTTCATATGCTGGAATCCATTTTTAAAAACAGATCTGAAAAACAACTGAAGTTCTATAAAACAGAAAAGGCAATTTCAAACTCTAAATAAAACCTGGGATGGGGAAAGGTAACTATTGTGTCAAGATAAAATTGTGGTTTAACAAAATAATGATAATGGGGGAAGGGTATAGCTCAAGTGTTAGAGCTCATGCTCAGTACGCAAGAGGTCCTGGGTTCAATCCCTGAGACATCCTCCAGGCAGAAATCAATGAAGAAACCTAATCACCTCCCCATCAGAATACAAAATAACAGTAATGACAATACTACACATCAAACCTAGGATGTGATAGAATTTATAGCAGAAAAGATAGTGTAGAGGGTATAATTTCTGGTCCATAAATACAAATGGTCAAAGAAATGTAACTAAAAAAAAAAAACCCAAAGAAATGTAACTGATTCTATAACTGAAGACAATTCTTTTATGAACCTCCATAAGACTTGATGTGTAACCCTTCATTCCTACATCAAAGACCCTTTCAATTCAGCTGAGTTTCAACTTCTGGGACCCCCTTAGGATCCTAGAAATTGATTCTGTTATTTTCTGTGCTGTCTCAACCAGATAAACTCAGGCATACTCCCAGTCCCTAAATGGGGCAATCTCACAGTCCAATCTGCCAAGACACAACTGGAAACTCCTACGCACACTGAATCAGACAAATTCTTGTCTCATCACAGTGCTGAACTCTATTTAGGGAAGGAGGAACATAGGAATCTGCTTCTGAATCCCTCTAAACCATCTGTTGTTTCATTTCCCATGCCCTCAGGAGTTTGTTCCAGAGTTGGAGGAGAAAAAGAGGCTAGATCCCTTTATTAAGGACACACTTATCATTTAAATCCTCTTTACATTCCCCTTAGGCATTTTTTTCTAGTCCCAGAGGAAAGAAGTGTTATTTTGACTCACCAGTACCCTGTGCCAGAAGTTACAAAATGATAGCCCTCTTACTGAATCAGGTCCACAATATGTTTAGTTTGATCTGCACATTGTTCAATAACATTCATGAAGTAGTTATCCACATTTAAAAATTGGAACATTTCCCATGGAAATTCTTTTTCTTCTTTCTGGAACAAAAACAAAGCTCAGGAAGCAATAGGCAACCATTTCTGTGTGGAAACTTTCAGCTGGAGGTGAGTAGTACTTTCTCCCTACAGATAAGTAACAAATTCCCTCTTTAACATAAAAGAAAATGAGGAAAGATTTAAATATTTTACTACAAAAAAATCAACTAAACACAAAAGAAGACAGTAATGCAGGAAGTGAGAGACAAAGCTATAAGGCATACAGTAAACAAACTGCAAAATGATAGAAGTCCCTCCTTATCAGTATTACTTCAAATGTAAATGGATTATAATCCCCAGTGAAAAGACAGATGTTGAAAGAATGGATAAAAACATGATTCAACTATATACTGTCTATAAGAGACTCATTTTACACCCAAAGATACAAGTACATCGAAAGTAAAAGGATAGGGAAAAAATTCCATGCAAATTGTAACCAAAAGGGAGCAGTGGTGACTATCCTAATATCAACCCAAATAGATTTTAAGTCAAAAAAAGTTTACAAGAGACAAAGAAGGTCATTATATATTAATAAAAGGCTCAATACAATTATATCTTATTGGCCAGGGTATAGAGAAATGAGAACTCCCCTACACTGCCATTGGAAGCAGAAAATTGATATAACATTTCTGGAAGGCAATTTGGCATTATAGATCAAAAACCTTTAAAAAGTCCTTATCCTTTAAAACAGCAATTATCTTAAGAAAACGATCATGGATATATACTCAAAACATATATTTAAAAGCATTCACATCAACATTATTTATTACAATGATAAATAAGAAACATTTATCATCAACAGGTAGGGAATTTAAAATACAACACATGTATAAGATAAAATACCTTGCTGCCACTAAAAATCATGTTATAGCAGAATGTTTATTGACATAAAGAAATGATTAGGCTACAAAATAGTACATACAGTATAACATACTATGATATGATAGGTAGTTCTTCCCATTATTAAAGCTCTGAGCACATTGTACTTTCTAGAACAAGAGTGAAAGCCAAAAATAAATAATTTAAAACTCTCTAGCTATTTTAAAATTTATAAATCACTTACTAAATAACTGTAGGTTCAAAAAGGTAATTACAGTGAAAATTGCCAACAATTTAGAAAATGGAAACAAAAGTTATGGACTCCAGCCCAAAAGAGTATTTAGCAGCCAAATATTTTATTACATTATAATTCAAGAATATTTTTTAAAGGCTACAAGACAAATCTGCAGAAATTAAATGAAAAAAGTTTAATGCCTAAAAAAAATTTAAAAACAGAAATAGGTGGATTAGACAAAAGCAGAATTGACCAACAAAAACAACCCTGCTTCTTTAAACAAAATAAATGTATTTAAAATAGAAAAACTTCAGGCACATGCAAGTTTTTAAAGGGAAGGAATGCATAAATATAAAATTAAGAATCTGAAAAAGTATCTGAAAAAACAAAAGCCAGAGCCAAAGAGATATTTTATAATTGTAAAAAAGCATAGACTTTGGAATTATATAGACCTGAATTTAAATCCTTGCTCTACTGTGTGATCTTAGGTAAGTCTCAATCCCTGTGAGACTATATTCTTATTTGTAAAATAAATAATAACACCTCAAAAGGTCATTATAAGAATTATTTAAGATACTATATGTCAGATGCTTGGCACAATGCTGGTACATGGTAAAAACTCAACACACACAGTAGCTGCTGCTATTATATATAGCAGACTTCTTTTAAAATTATAAGAGAGCAGGGATTATAATTTTACCCTTAATGCACTTTAATATCAATGAAAATATACATTTTCAAAAATGGCACAATTATGCAAATTGTATGAATATTACTACTAAGTTGATTATTACCACTATTAAAATGATATAACCCAGATGGTTTTAGGGTTATTTCAGAAGAACAAATAATTCCTATATTTTATTGACTATTCTGGGGTTTAAGAGAGATAGCACACTAATTTCTATGAAAGTAGCATATCTATAAAACTAGCACAGAAAATTTTAGCAAATGCTAGCAGAAAATTTTTTAGAACTTGCAAACTAATCTTATTTGTGAATACTAGTATAAAAATCCTAAATAAAATTACTAGAGTATAAGTTAGAAATTTCCTAGTTATAAGTGGCAGACAATTCTACTAAAACCTGGCTTAAGCAGATAGGGGATTCAGGGTTACATGTAATGAAGTAGGGGTAGGTGAGGCTTCAGGTATTATTGAAAACAGAAATTCAAAGTGTCCTCAGTGCACCCCAATGTTCATAGCAGCACTTTTTACAATAGCCAAGACATGGAAACAACCTAAATGTCCATCAACAGATGACTGGATAAGGAAGTTGTGGTATATTTATACGATGGAATACTACTCAGCCATAAAAAATGATAAAATAACACCATTTGCAGCAACATGAATATCCCTGGAGAATGTCATTTTAAGTGAAGTAAGCCAGAAAGACAAAGAAAAATACCATATAATATCATGTATATGTGGAATCTGAAAAAAAAAGACAAACGAATTTATTTACAAAATAGAAACAGACTCACAGACATAGAAAACAAACTTATGGTTACCAGGGAAGTGGGAGTGGGAAGGGATAAATTGGGAGTTTGCAGATACTAACTAATATATATAAAATAGATAAACAAGTTTATACTGTGTAGCACAAGGAACTATATTCAATATCTTGTAACTTATGGTGAAAAAGAATATGAAAATGAATATATGTATGTTCCTATATGACTGAAGTTTTATGTTGCACACCAGAAATTGACACAACATTGTAAACTGACTATACTTCATTTTAAAAAAAGTGTCCTCAGGATCAGTTTTTCTGTTTCTCCATCTTTCAGTTTTACTTCTGCATCGAGTAAAAGCAGAGTAGGCAATTCAAATCAAGCTGCCTCTTATCGATAGCTTTAAAAGCTGGTCAAAATATAAAGCACCATCTCTGTAAAAGTTATCACAGAGCTAACACAACAGTGAGGAATTGCTGGAATGGGATTCTGGGGAAAGATAGGGATCCTGAAAAGCAGAGGTGCACCTATCAATCAGGTTTACCTCTGTTCTGCTTACATTTGCCAATGCAAAGAGGTATCTGAGAGGCTGGACTGTGCCTTCTGAGGTTGGGGGACAGATGGGACAAATGTTGGAGCTCAGGGCACACTAAAGATGAGAACTCTGGTAAACTATAGCCCATTTGTGTTGGACTTAAACAGGAAGGCAGAAACTACTTCACCTATTTACAACAGAAGGAATGTATTGCAGGGAACTGGTCACACAAGTGATGGAGGATCTGAAATCCAAATGGAATGCCACAGATTAGTAGGAGCAAGATGCCATAATTACTCCTGTGTTGGATATACAGAAGTAAGAGATGATGTCACTGGAGCTTTAAGGGTCAACAAGTGAAAGCTAAAACTGTAGTAGTCTTGTCCAGTTAGAGCCACAGAGAAAAGGGATCCACTGCCAGAGAAGCTGCCCAAAGTAAAGAGGAATGCCCTGGCCTCTTTCTTCCTCCCTACCATGGAGGCTTTTCTCCCAAGAGGCTGAAAGCCAGGGAAGAATAGTTTTGAGGACAAACATGGCCAGGAGAGCACAGACCCCAAAAAGCTGCGCCTCAAGGATGAGAATGAACCAGCAATAGAGCATTCCCTTCCATTACAGCTTATTAAACCACTATTTCACTTTGAATACAGATGACTGAAAGCATCAGGCCACTATATTCATAGTAGAATATAAATTAGACCATCTGGAACTATCTTAGAAGACCTAGCTTTGTGATTGGTAAGATGACTGGCCCAGTATCATATTTTTCCCCAATTTTGCTCCTAACTATATGTCCATACAGCCATGTTTACCATGTTGCACCTTAGGTATCCACAGAAAAAGGTTCCCAGGGGTTTTTAAAGTTGTGATTAAAAAACACGTAACATAAAATTTACCATCTTAACCATTTCAAGTGTATAGTTCAGTAATGTTAAGTGTATTCATTTTGTTGTACAACAGATCTCCAGAACTTTTTCATCTTACAAAACTGAAACTCCATACCTATTAAACATGAAATTTACATTCCCCTTTTCCTTCAGTCCCTAGTAATCACCTTCTGGTTACTACTTTCTGTTTCTATGAATTTCCCAGAGATTTTATGTGTACATAAGCACACACACACAAATGCAGACATTAGATCAAATATGATAAGATATTAACATTTGTTGAATCCATATATATATAGAGTACATGTAGTACACTTTCAACTTTTCTCTTTGAAACTTTTTGTAATAAGAATGAAAATTAATTAAATGATTAAGCAAGACAGACATAAAGTACAAACAAGGTAAAAATGGACATTTTCAGGCAAACAAAAACTGAAGGATTTTGAAGACTGGAACTAAAATAAGTTTTAAAGGATGTTCTTCAAAAAGAGGGAGAATAATACCAGATATTAGGTCAGATATACAGGAAGTAATTAAGAGCAGTGAAAATGGTGTGTGTTGTTGTGGAAATAATAATGTCATTGACACTAGAGATGAGGATAATGTATTATTTGAAGGTAGCAATGACTCAGTTTGTAATTCAGTGAATGCCTAGGATGAAGAAAGTTCTCTACATACACTGGTGATGAAAAATCTTTGTGCTCTAAAGATAGTGGTTTTCTGGGCATTCGGGATAAAGACAAAAACTTTTCAATGATAAAATAAAAGTATAGTATGGCAGTACCCCAAACAATTAAAAATAATATTACCATATGATCCAGCAATTCCACTTTTGGCTATATATCCAAAAGAATTGAAAGTAGAGGTCTGAAGACATAGTTGTACATAGTATATGTAATTCATAGCAGTATTATTCAGACTAGCCAAGAGGTGGAAAAAACCAAAGTGTGCACTGATAGATGCAAAATGTGGTATATGCATAGTATGAAATATTATTCATGCATAAAATGAAAGGAAATTCTGGAACATACTATAACATGGATGAACATTAAAGACATTATGCTAAATGAAATAAGCCAGACACATAAGGACAAATACTGTATGATTCTGCAGAATGAAAAGGCAACCTGCAGAATGGGAGAAAATATTTGTAAACTGTGTATCTGATAAGGGCTTACTATTCCAAATATAGAAGGAATAGTATAGCTCAGTGATACAGTGTGTGCTTAGTAAGCACGAGGTCCACGAGGTCCTGGATTCAATCTCCAGTACTGCCATCAAAAATAAATAAATAAACAAACCTAATTACCCCCCAAATAAAACACACAACCCCCCCAAAAGTACAAAATATACAAGGAACTTAAGCAATCATTTCAATAGCAAAAAGAATAGCCTGATTGAAAAATGGGCAAAGGACCTGAACAGACATTTTTCCAAAGAAGACATTCAAATGGCTAACAAGTATATGAAAAAGGTGCTCAACATCTCTAATCATCAGGAAAATGCAACTCAGAACTACAATGAGATATCATCTCATATCTGTTAGAATGGCTAGTATAAAAAAGACAAAAGATAACAAGTGTTGGCAAGAGAATGGAACCCTTGTTCACTGGTGGAAATGTAAATTGGTACAGCCATTATGGATAACACTATGGAGTTTTCTTAACAAGTTAAAAATAGAACTATTATATGATCCAGCAATCCCACTTCTGGGTATATATCCAAGGGAAATAAAAACAGGATCTCAAAGAGATGTCTGCATGTCCATTGTAATATTATTCACTATAGCCAATTTATGGAAACAACCTAAACATTGCATGGATAAAGAAAATGTGATACACAGATAGATGGATTGATAGAGATATAGATATCTGCACCTCCATGACAATTTTGGCATTATTCACAATAGCCAATTTATAGAAAGAAATGACTTGTAACAAGATTCACAAATTACTGTATGACAGATGAATCCCCTCAAATGTAACTTTACATTTTAGGATGCAAATAATATCAGCCTAATAGTGTCCCTCAATATAAAACTTGTAAGTTTTCTCTGTGTGTTATGAAGGAGTATGCTAGGCATTATTGCTGTTTATCAAATATTTTCTACTCTTTGTTTCCCAAGCACAAGGGAAGATTAAACTTCCCTACCCCTCAGAGGTAAGACATGGTCACATGACTCGCTTTAGCCAATGAAATGTAGGCAAAAGTAACATGCATGTCACATCCAATAGTACACTTTAAGAGCCAATGTACAGTTTTCCCCTTCTTTCACATTTCTGTGGTAATCATGGAAGCACATGAAGGGATGAAACTTTCTTCATCCTGATTCTCTGAGTGTCTACAATGAACAAATCTTTGGTGAGCATTTCTTTTGGTAGAGGATGAGCAAGAAATAAACTTTTGTTATATTAAGATATCAAAATTTGGGGCTTATATATTTGTTACAATAAAATAACATAGCCTACTCTGAGTAGTAACAAGGGGATGGAAGCCAACCCCCTCCATGTTGTTGAAAGGTTGGCTGGGTTCCACATATACACCAACGCACACTATTAACCTGGAAAAAAACCCTCCTAGGGGAGATTACTGTCTTATTTTCCTTTGCTATGCATGATACTCCTTAGATCTAAAACTGAAAACCCCTGGCTTTCTTCCAGACAATCTACTACTTACTGAACACAAGCAATGGTATATTGATCAACCTTAGGCTATTTGTTTAGTGTATAATATTCCACTCATAGCTTACTTTCCCCAAGTTTTCTATGGATTGTGGTTAAAACAAGGATGCACAAGGACTTGAAGACTTGAATAGAATGCCCTAAATAAGGACTTTTAAAATATGTTCCCTTAAATGACTAATTCTTCTTGAATGTTCTTGAAAAGGTCAGGATCATATATAATACAATTTGATACTGTTCTAAATTCTATTCATGGATGGAACAGACCGTACCCCTAGCTCATACATTAACTTTTAAAATCACTTAACTTACTATTGATTTTAAGATGTGTGTGTGTTTGATGATAGTATTGTGATTATATTTTAAAGGGGGAATACATATGGACACATAGCAAAATATTCAAGGATAAAAGTATAGAATTCCTTGAATTTGGTTCAAAATAACCCAAAGATTGGAGTAGGGCAGAGGGGATGAGGAGGATGAATGGAGTTAGAGAAGAAATAAGTTTGGCCGTGACTTGATAATTGCTAAAGCTAGATGATGGGGTTCATCTTGATATTCTGTCTGTGTTTACATATATTTGATGGGTAATCACTAATGTCAAAGTTTTCTAAACCCAATTCTTTGTCTGCTTTTCCCCATCCCCTCCTCCGATGCTGGACATATTAGAAAATGCCTTATGATGGACATGATATGCACTAATTAGTTCATGAAGTATGTATGTAGAATGCAACTATATATAGGCCTGAAGGTGCAAGTGTCAATAATAAACCAAAACACTAGTGAGCTTTAAAATGTCCCCAGTGAATGCAGCACATCTTGCTCAGTTTGTGGAGACTTAGTTCCCACTAGAGAAATGTCAACACCTATTCTCCTCTAAATAACCCCTTCTACATCTTAACCCCAAGGTATCTGCACTTATGTCACAAACTCCAGGTTCTAGTAGGTTTTGGAAGGGGACAGATGCCATTCATAGAATGATTGAAAAATGATAGTGTCTAGAGGAGAGGGTAATAGCTCAGTGGTAGAGCACATGCTTTGCATGCACGAGGTGCTGGGTTCAATCCGCAGTATCTCTATTAAAAAAAAATGATAGCATCTGGGGATTTCAGTTAAAGATGGTGGACTGAATACTCCAGAAAACTCACAATAATGACAGTAATGGGATATAATGAAGGTATAAATCTACTAGAACCCAGAGAAAGGGAGACAATAGCAACATAATTTTGGAAGAAGGAAATGATGAAACTGACTTTGCACACCTGAGAAAGCTGAATCTCAAGCAATTGAGAAAGCTGAAAAATAATCCAATTTACCCTGAGAACCCCCAAAAGGGTCAAAAATTGGCAACACTGAGTACTTCTGAAAGTGAAAATGAAGACAGTACTAAAAACTGGAGGGATGTTTGTCTAAATTTCATCTAAAATCAGTTAGCCTTTCCGGTGGTGACAACCTCCCCATGAGAACATGCCTCTGGCAAAGGATCTTCTTCATCCCTCTCCAGAAGAGAAGAAGAAACACAAGAAGAAATGCCTGGTACAGAGCCCCAACTCCTACTTCATGGATGTGGAATGCCCAGGATGCTATAAAATCATCATCATCTTTAGCCATGCACAAACGGTAGTTTTGTTTGTTGGTTGCTGTCCTCTGCCAGCATACAGGAGGAAAAGCAAGGCTTACAGAAGGATGCTTCTTCAGACAGAAGCAGCACTAAATCACCCTGAGTCCAGATGAATGGGAAACCATCCCAGTAAACACACTTTGGATTAAACATTTAAAAAAAAAATCAGTTAGATCCCTGGACTCCACCATACTGAGCACAGTCACTCAACTGCTTTTCTTCCACCTTGGCTAAAGATTTAAAATTCATTCTCTAGAGAGACTAAAATAATTTCTGGGCCAGGGAACCTTGGAACTGTTTAAGTGAAGAGTATTATACTTAAAACAATATAATTAATTTATGTGATAGTTTACATACTTAATATTGACACTCATCTCATCCCTGTCTCTGAGATTACTGCCATTTAGACTTCCTACAGGGTAAAGATTGGAAGACACTTTTGTGAGGAATCTGAACACCTCAATGGAAAATACTAAAAGATACTGACATAGGGAGTTTCCCAAAGAAATGGAGCAATCAGAACACCCTATAGAGTAAATTAGTCTTTAAGTCTCACACACATGCACAGAGCTTCTAGCTTTCTAGCACCTAAATCTTAAAAACACATAGACAACCAAGATTCACCACGCATTTGAGAAAATATGAATATGAATAATATGAAAGAGACCAAAATCAACAAATGGAGGAAGTATTTTGGAGGAAACAGAGGCCATTCATGGAAAGGGAAACTTAAAGAAATCTAAACATTCCACTTCTCTAACATTTCCTTAGCATATTTATTCCATAGCTCAGTCTTCCTCCTCTGGGACACACTTTATCACATTAGTAAAATCCTGATCCACCTCCAGATCGGGTGTGTGCTAGGGTCTTCCTACTTCTACTCAACTGCTTGTGTATGTGCCTTACCCTTCTAGAAGCAACTGAGCTTTCTTTTGAAAATTTGCATTATAATTAAATATTTAAGAAGCAAGGGCCATGAATCTACAATTTACTCTCAAATGGTTTAGTAATATTAATAATAATAATAATAACAATAACAACAACAATAATAGCATATGATATATGCGAATTCCCTGTACTGTTATTGTAACTTTTCCACAGAAAACTTACAGGTTTATATTTATATTACATTAACGTTTACATTTACAAGAAAACTCACAAGTTTTACATTTTTTTTAAAAAACAAAAGGTAAAAAATATTTTGTTAGATAACACATGTGTACACACAGCCCTATGTGGGCCACCTTCCCCTGGAATCTTATTTAGAAACTGCTCAGCAAGCACAGTTCCAATTTCCCATTTGAATCACTGCCTCTTTGAAAGTCACTGCACCCAACGACTCAAAGGGAAAAAATTCATCTCTCCCTCATAGCTCTCTCCCCATGAGAGAATTTTTCAAGCACCATTACTACTTATACTGAGTTTATCTCAATTTCTTTGCAGGATTTTTGTAACAATCTAGATGCCAGAAATGGACATTTCTTGGCTCAGATCTAAGGCATGTTTAGATTTAGGTAGAGTTGAACATGACTCCATAGTCCCATTATCATGGAAAAGAACCCCAAAGGTAACCAAAATGGACCCATGTGGTCCAATTGCTACAAGGAAGTGTATTCAAAGATGCATATTCAGAACAGCTTGAATAATTTAAAAATGCTTCCCATTTTTATCTTATGTCTCTTTCAGAATATGAAATAGAATCCAGTTTACATATACCAGCAATACTTTTTATATTCTTTCTTATCTTTTTAATTTTCCTACACCTCCTACCCTAATATCTCTGGAGCCTCTCATTTGCAAAATTGCCTTCAAATACTCTTGTTTTTTCCTCTCTCCCCAGAATCTTTTGGTTCTTTATTATGTAGATTAGTTTAGCTTCTCTCTCTTTACATACTTCCTCTTCTTTGCGCATTGAGAACTTCCTCAGTTCATTTTCCATTTCTGCATCACAAAAGGTCCAAGAGCTTACCAGGTAAGGAATTGGTCTCCTGGCTGGGGCTGATAAACTGGAGAGACTCCATCTCTACTTCCCTGGGGGAGAGAAGAGATTGAGAACACTGACATCATATTAATTTTTTGCCTTTTCACTTAGGAAATAAGAGAAAAAGTATCCAGGGACCAGACTCTAGGAAAATCCAAGTAATTCCCCCTTGGAAATGCTTCTAATAGACCAAACTTGCAGTAAAAATTTCCCCATATCACTCTTTAAAAGATTATTAAGTTTGAAAAACAGAAAAATATGAAGAATATACAAGCAGCTTGTACGACATAATAAGAAAAAAACAAACAACGCAATCCAAAAATGGGCAGAAGACCTAAACAAGCAATTCTCCAAGGAAGAAATACAAATGATCAATAGGCACATGAAAAAATGCTCAATATCACTAATTACCAGAGAAATGCAAATCAAAACTACAATGAACTATCACCTCACACCAGTCAGAATTGCCACCATTCAAAAGTCCACAAATGACAAATGCTGGAGAGGTTGTGGAGAAAAGGGAACCTTCCTACACTGCTGGTGGGAATGCAGTTTGGTGAAGCCACTGTGGAAAACAATATGGAGATTCCTCAAAAGACTATGAATAGACTTACCATATGATCCAGTCATCCTACTCTTAGGCATATATCTAGAAGGAAGCCTACTTCAAAAAGACACCTGCACCCCAATGTTCATGGCAGCACTATTTACAATAGCCAAGTCACTGAAACAGCCTAAATGTCCACCAACAGATGACTGGATAAAGAAGAAGTGGTATATTTATACAATGGAATACTATTCAGCCATAAAAATGATAACATAATGCCATTTATGGCAACATGGATGTTCCTGGAGAATGTCATTCTAAGTGAAGTAAGCCAGAAAGAGAAAGAAAAATACCATATGAGATCGCTCATATGTGGAATCTAAAAAAAAAAAAAGAAGAAGAACATAAATACAAAACAGAAAATGACTCATAGACATAGAATACAAACTTGTGGTTGCCAAGGGGGCTGGGGTGGGAAGGGACAGACTGGGAGTTCGAAATACTGACAGGCATATGTAGAATAGACAAACAAAATTATACAAGATCTTGTGGTAGCTCACAGTGAAAAAAAAGTGACAATGAATATATGTATGTTAATGAATAACTGAAAAACTGTGCTCTACACTGGAATTTGACACAACATTGTAAAATGGCTATAACTCAATAAAAAAATTTAAAAAAGAAAAAAGAAATCCTGCTTCTCAGTTTTCCTCCACAAAGGTAAAGGAACTAACAACAGTTTCTTGTGTATTCTTCCAGAAACATGTTTATACATATGCCAGCATTTAGGTTCTCCACAGTATCATTTCAGAAACTTGAGACAATAAAGCAGCCTGATATTTTTTCCCCTAAATCAAGATGATAGGAGAAAACTATTGACAATGTTTTACTATATTTGAGCCTTGTGCTCTGAAAGAGCAGAGGTGGTTGAGAAATCCTCTCACCTTTCTGTGTTCTGAGAAATGGCTAACTACAAAAGGCTGCCCTGCCCTTGATTATTCCCCTCCACTCATCCCCATAAGTTAGATAAAATTATTGTTCACCTTTCCTCATGACTCCCTTGTTTATCTGCCCCTATAAATTCAGGCCCCCTTCCATTTCTTTGAAACATTCTTCCACAGAAATGAACATTCTCCCTATTGTGATAGCCTGAATAAAAGCATCTCCTTAATTGTCCAGTGCATTTTGTCTTTCATGTTACTATCAAGGAAAATTTATTCTGACATTTGTTAGGGAATAGTAATGAAAACTTCATTCAAGGGACAACTGCAGTGAGAGTTTGTAATAGGAGGTAGAGATTAAGTTCAACACTGAATTCAGCAAGGACAAATGGGGATTTATAGCCAAGGTCCAGGGTGGGTGTCAGTGGGTAGTAAGTTACTACGAGGAAACATCAGGGGTGAGGGAGGGTTATGACTTGACAGTATTCACGGTGAAGACAGGCCAGAGTGAATAAATACCAATGGTGAGGGATGAAGAACATAATCAGATAGCAAAGATGATCATATATTCAGTGTGAGGATTCTTACTAATCCCTTTTAGCAGAATTTTTGCTAAAATTGGGCAATGCAAAGATGGACGTGGAAGTCCAAAGTTCAAGGCCTAGTTGAGAAGATTGCTTAAAGGGGCCTGACTGAATTTTGGTCTGGGAAAAAGTCTTTGTCACTAACAATTGAGGAGTTCTGCTTTCTTTCTATAAGCAAAGAATACATGCTAAACCCCAACATCAGGTCAAAATTCATGTGTAACTTTCACTCTTTTCTCTTTCCCATTTCCAACTTTAAACTCATGAAGTGGGATACCTGGGACTCTTTTTAGCTCCTGACCAGGACTTCCAAATTCCTAAAGATGTATTCTTAAATTCTTTTAACACTATCATTTATCCATAATAGGGCTACAGAAATGGTTACTGATCAGCAAGTCCAATATCTCTCAGCAAAGAGTAATAAAAATTACCATTATTTTTCACAGGCTTTTCCCTGCAATTCACCTCCCCTCTTTTTTTTTTAGTATTATTCATACAACATCCAGAGCTTGTCCTTCAATGTTCCCTGTTACATCATTTTTTCTCACCTTATGGACAGTGACAATGAAAGGCTATGTAGGGCAATTGAAAGAGCACAGGGCTTGGAGCCTAATCTGAGTTCCAGTACTTTCCTTGATGTCAACAGAAATGAAGAGTCCTAAATTATCCAGAAATGGAACTTGCCAAGTTTATATAGAACGGCAGAGGAATATCAACGAGGGGACTCATGACAGTAACATTCTGGGTGGTCTCATTACTTCTATCCTTGCCTCTAAATAGTCCATTCTTGGCACAATAACTGCAGTGAATCAGTTAATGACTAGACGGTGGAATTTTGCTCCTTTCCTGAGACTATAATGCCTTCCCACCTCACCATGAATAAAAATCAAAGTTCTAGCCATGGCCTGCAAGACTGTAATCTGACTCTTTCACTCCAATTCTTTGCCATCATCTTCTAACATTCTAACTACCTCTACCCATTACAGACACACTAGTCTTCTGGCTGTTCTTCAAACCTGTCTCAGGGATTTATACTTATTATACCTCTTACCTGAACATTTTCCCACAGATAATCACATGGCACGTTCCCTTACTTTCTTTAAGTACTTTCTCAAATGTCACTCTTTAAAGATGCCTTCCTTTATGGCCCTGTAAAAGGTAAACATCCATACCATGCATACTGCAATATATTATATATTCTTATTGATTTTTTTTAGTGTTTATTTATTTCCATTCAAAGGTAAGATCCATGTGGGGAGAAGATTTTGTCTATTCTTGTTTATTCTTGTACTCTAGCACTTAGAATGGTGACTGACACATGACAACGCTTTCAATTAAAATATGTTGAGTGAATAAATGTAATGGAAGACTAGCATTACATTGTCTCTTTCTCAAAAGGTCAAGCTTATCATTAAATTCATTAGGAGTTACCTGGGTTTCTTGGAACAATGACAAGAGCCCTGTGTTCTCTGGGTCTCAGTTCCCAGCTCTGAGAAGGAAGAGGCTGGATGCCATCACCCCTGTGCTTTCTGTCTCAAGTCAGATAGGGGTGGGCCACAGCATGGGGGAGAGAAGGAAGTGTCAGCCCCAAAGGAACAGAAGCCCACTGGGATCATTGTTTTTCATGGGCACAGGCCCCAAACGAGGCCAGTGGCAAAGAGAGACCATATGGACAGAGAGTCGGAGGGAGAGATGCCCCAGGGCCCTTCTGTTTCTTTTCCAAGAAAACAAACAGTTCCTCAATAGCTCAGTACTTATGAAACAGCCTGGAAACCAGAAAACTCAGAAACTAAACAACAGAAATGACCAGGTAGCTAAAATAAGGCATTTCCTTACTTTTCCCCTGAACGTTCCACTTAAACATCTCCGTGTGTCACTGAACTCAGTAACTAAAGAATCCACAAGTTTCCCCATACTTACCCCCCTTCTTTTCTGTGTCACACACCTCCCCCCCTTAACACACACTCAGGGATGCATGGAGAAAAGGGGCAGACTTGCTCAGTGCCCTTTATGTTAATTGCCAAGGTCAAAGGAAGCAAAATCACGAACACAGGTTTAAAGAAAGAAATGTCTTGGCCCTCTGCATGAGTGTGGGAAAAAAGAAAACTGTTTTTCAGAACAATTGAACTGTTATTGATCTTTTGAGACCTCACACTCCACACTTTTCATCACCCAACCAGCAAGAGTGAGGGCACCCAGCTCATAGGCAACTTCTGCTCAGAAGAGCCCCTAGAGACTCAACAGGGAGTTTTGAGGTCCCGACCACTACTTTGAGAACCCCTGACAAAGGGGAGCCTCACCTCTTCTCCAAGCCCCAGAAATGACCCAATTCTTACTGGCCTGACAAAAAGTTCCAGAGAGTCAGCCACACCCATGGCCACAGCTGCCTGCCCTGAAGAGGGAAGGCCAATTGCTCCCCAAGGCTGCCTTCCCAGCCAACCAGAACCAACTCCTCCAGAAATGGGCACAGGCAGCCAGGAAAGTGCCTGCAGGACAGGACTGTCCCTGAGCCCATGAGGTGGGCTCTGCTGGGTTCCCACAGCCCCCGGCTTCCTTCAGCCTGGGGGTAGCGCCATGGGTTGGACTTTCCTCTCAATCACTGGCCTGTCTAGCTAGGCTGCCAGCTCTGCAAGGTCAGGGACCACGTCCCACTTGTTCACTGCTCGGTTCCCAGTCCCTGAGTCACTATCTGCTGAATAAATGAAGTAGCTGGGATACGCAGTGTCTCCCGGTGGGGTGGACAAGATAGAGTCCCAGCTCAGGCACTTGGCAGGAGACGTGCTTGTGATGTCTTCTCCTGTGGCCTGTGTGCACGTGAGTCCGCACATATGCATGTGTGTGTGTGCAGGTGCAAGCACGTGTCCTGTGTTCCCCCAGGAGATCCCAGGAGCTCCCTGAGGGTGGATTTTCATTCACATCAACTCTGCTCCTTTTGAGGACTCCTCGCCATCACTTGCCCTGCCCGGGAAGGATCCTGCCTGAGGAGGTCCCCAGCTCTTTCCTGCCCCAAGCTCCTCCCTGTCCCAGCTCGGTGTGGCCTTGGACGAGTCCCTGTTTCCTAGTCTGGAAAGTGGAAATATTGGGCTCCACGGAGGGCATGGAGCCGCAGTTGCTCATCTACATGGTTTCTGAGCACTGTTACCTCTTGAACACCTCGAGGATTGCAGCAGGGACGTGAGGGCTGCAGGCCCCACTCTCCCACCGTTGTGACTTGAGTTGTGGTGACGAAAACAGCTGTCACTCCCCCAGGTCCTTCAGGATCAACCAAGAAGCTTATCCAGACTCAGCCTCAGCCAGAGGAAACAAGGCTTAGAAGAGGGTAGGACGCAGGCAGGAAGACCCTCCTGACTGTAAAGATCATTAAAAGCAGCCAGCACTTACCAAGGAGTGTTGTGGGTCTTCCTTTCCTGGAGATCACAGAAACATGGAAGCTAGTGGACCCCTGGAGATCAACTAGTGTAGCCCCTCATTGTATAGATGAGGAAACTGAGACCCACAGGGAGGAAGTAGCCCGCCCGGGCCACAGAGCAGCATAACGAAAGAGCACAGACCCAGACCTGCCACCAGGGCTCTCCGGCCAGAGCAGATTCCATTACTCCAAGCTGATAGGCCGCCTTCAACCACAGGACAACCTGGGCGATTCTCTGGAGCGTCTTCCCTGCCCAGATGAAGACTCTCTGAGGTCCTCAGAAGGTAAATGGCCTGTGGGAGGGAGGGGTGAGGCCAGAGGCCCCTGTCCTCAGGACACCCAAACCCAGGCTGCTCCCTGGACATGCCCTTGCCCATCTCTGAGGGCCAGAGAGATCACTGTCACTCTGGAGTGTCCGATGGCTGCTCCTGCCTGGGGTCCAGGATCTCTCCTCAAAGATTCCCTTATACATCCAGCCCATTCACCCTCCAGAAGGCCACTCAGTCAGTCAGTCAGTCAGTCAGTGAGCCACCCTTTGGGGAGCACCATCCAAAAGTGCTCTGGGTGAGGCTCAGCTGGGGCGGGTCACAGACATCCAGAACCAAGGTCCCTGCACTTGGGGAACTTCTGGAGGAGAACCTCTGGGTGAGGGAAGACTGAGGTACATGCACCCAAGGGCAGACACTTGGGAAGAGAGAAATGGGCCTTGGGAGGTTAGAGGGGGTGGGATCGCAGGGGTCTTTGACAGATGCTGGGTAGGACCTGGACTAGAAGGTGGGGACAGGGTGGAGCCCTTCCCTGCCTCTTTCTTAAAGCCTTCCTTCAGCTTTCTGGAAGCAGGACAGGTGGAGGTGGCAGAAGATGGTTGTCAGAACACACACAATTCAGAGTTTAGATTTCAGACATGAGTTCCCGGCCTGGCCCAGTGCCTCAGTAGCTTGGCGACCTTGAGCTCTTCATTTCACCGCTTTGAATCTGTCTCCTCATCTCAAAATTTGGGAATTAATAATGTCTCATGTAACTCAAGGCAGAGCTCACAAGAGGTCTCAGGAAGAGCCCAGGGGTCTGTGGTTTCCAGGATCATTCTGGTCCCATGTTATTTCAGTATACTGTGGGGACCTACCTGGGACCCAGAGTTGGCATAAAGATTATTTTAACTGAAGACATTTGAGATTCAACAGACAACGAGGAAAACAGCCTTCTTGGAGCTTCCCTTATCTGACTAAAAACAGCAACTTCTGGGAAATGAGGCTGCCAAAAATTCCTTCTCAGGGTGGGTCTACTCCCAGAAGGTAGACTGTGAATAAAACCGACCCCAGATCTTTTCTCCAAGTGAGTTTTGTGGTCCTGAAGAAGACAGAAAGGCCACTCTCACATCTGTATAGACAAACATTACAAGCTCTCTTATCAAGTATTTGTTCTTCTGAAAATCCATGTGTCTTTCCAAAAAGTCCTTTATATACCAGGCAAGTGCTTTCCCCCCGCCCACTTCACCTATTAAGATGGTATATATACCCCAAATTCCAACCACTCCTTTGAGTCATCATCACTGAGTTCTTCTGTGTATATGGAGGTTGTGCAGATAAATAAACTCTGGGCTTTTTCCTCCTGTTGGACTGTCTTTTATTGGTTTGATTTGCAGGCCCCAGGCACTGAACCTAAGAGAGTAGAAGGAAACTTCCTTACCCTAGAATATTCAGAAAGGGGAACCTATAGATTAATGTGTGGACTTTATATCTTGACTCAAATAAACTGAAAAAAAAAACAGTCAGCACTTCATGACACTGATAAGGCATTTGAAGTTTGAACACTGCCTAGGTATTTGATGCTATTATGGAATAATTGTTAAGTATTTGAGGTGTTATAGTGGCACTGCCGTTCTATTAAAAAGAGAGTTCTTGTGGTTCAGAATTCCATACTGAAATGCAGATACAATGATGTGATACCTGGCTGGCAGTTGATAATTGCTGATGCTGGGTGACGTCCACAGGAGGCTTATTATGCTATTCTACTTGGATATAGGCTCGAAGTTTTCCATAACAAAAAGTTTAACATATGAAGGAGAAAAAGGTGGATCTAGGAGGTGTTTACCCAAATGTGGCTTGTCTGCCTTTGGAAGACTTATTATAGGGAACAAGAAATCACAAATTCAAGGAAAGGCTGATATCTGTTTTGAGAGCAACAGTGGCATATGACTGGAGACAGTGATTTCGCCCCCTCATTTCAGCCCCCTCATTAGGCAGCATCTGTGCTGCTCTTCTCAGCCTGTGGCAGCCCAGTTTGGTTGCCAGGCAATGGAAGCCAGAAGCCAGAAGCCCTTTTCTTGGGAGGGAGAAAGGGGGAAAGGGAGGGAGAGAAGCAAGGAGGGAGAAGGCAGAAAGAAGCTGCTCGGGAGGAAGGCTTGTCCCTGCCGAGGGGCCCGGCCCACGGGGAAAGAAGGGAGGCGGGGGCCCCTTGCTGGATGCTGGTCTCCCTCAGCCCTCACTTTCCTCAGTCTATTCCTCGGGGGACCCTCATTGTCAGAGCTTGAGGCCGCACAGAAGGAGTAGGGGCCTACGCAGGCAGGTGCACCTCCTGCAAAGACCAGTGAGGTCTGTGATTAAGTAAGACACCGTCAGCATCCATTCAGAGTCAGAATTCCAGACAGGCCACTCCTCGCTGATGCTCCTGAACTCTTACTGAGTTAAAAAAAAAAATCTAGGAAAGGAGCTCGTCAAATGCGAAACCTGTACTGGTGATCACCCTGAGTTGGGGCCAACCCAAAAGGCAGGAGGGCAGGAAGCTTCTTCGGGGTGGAGAAACCTGTCCTCGCTGTCCTTTGGGGAAGGAAGGCAGAACCCTCTGGTGCTGCGCAGTGGCCTGGCAGTCTCATGGATGCTGACAGTGTTGAGGAACTCTGTTCTGGCAGTGGTTCAGACCCAGCTATCACGGAAAGGCTGTATGGGCCTGAGCCCACCTCTGACTCTCAATGTCCTGATCTCTGGAAGCCCAGGGAGTTACCTTGTATTACATTGCATCCCTTCAGCTCAGATGGGCTGGGATTACAATGTGCCCCCACCCCCACCCCTGGGCAGGAATTGCTCTCACCCAGGGCCAAAGGAGCCTGGCCCACCCTACTCCCACCCACAGGGCCAGACTGGAGGAACCAACAGAGCCAGTGACCTCTGAGAGACAGAGGGAGGGCACTTCCTAGAGCTACCCTGCTGTGATCATGAACCACCTCCTGCTGGCCTAGGGGGTGGATTCAGAGGGGCTCCAGGAAGGCAGGATGGGGGTGAGGTCAGGCAGCTGCCCCAGGGATAAACCTTTCAAGACCCAGCATCTGAGAAAGGAAGGCTGTGTGTGCTCCATGAGAAAAACATCAGGGAGGCCAGCAGTCAGGAGCTGAGCAAGAGCAGGGCCCAGACAGCCCCCCTCTTTTCTGCAGCATCTTTGTGGCTTCTAGTTGCTAGGAGCAGGCTCTTCCGTTGCTAAGCAACTGGAGCCTGGTGGATTAAAACCAATTTCCTGAGCTCACTGGAAGGGGGAGGGAGAGAAGGTGCAATGCAGATGCCCTGAGGAAGCTCATCCCTGCCTCCAACCTTTGTTGGCAGATGCAGGTGGAGGTGAAGGGCAGGTGAGGTGCAGCTGGGAGCTGACCCCTAGGGAGAAGAGGGGGGGACTGGGGGAGGGCTATGCACCAGGTATTCATTATCAAGACCAAAAGACCAGAGTGAGACTGGCAATTAAGATGCCAATTAGAGCACTAATGAATACTAACGCTGCTCCTTTCTGAAACCCCAGAAAAGGCCTGCAGTCCCTGGGGTGTTCCTGAGCCACCTGACCAGGCCAGACAGGACTGGGCAAGGTTTGTCTTCCAAAAATGGGACGATTAGAGCATTTTAGGGTCCATGGGCCACCAAGAGTCCTGGGGTCCAACCTCTTGTTGAATGATAGAGGCCCCTCAACATGCTGCCCTCTGCTCTCTGCTTAGATAACAACCACAGGATGACAGGGAGCTCAATTCCTCCTGCAACAGCCCTCTCTTACCTTCCCCCTAGAAGGCGCCTCAGGGGCCAGGGGAGTCCCATCTGCCTTGCTGTTGGGACCTATAAGGTCTCTCTTCTGTGTGGCTCACTCCCCAACTCTTGCCACTACTCAGGGGAGAAAATGGGCCGGGGCCTCACCATGACTTGGTGCCTTCTGATTCCCCACCCCCAGCCTGGTCTTTAGCCCCCTTAAGGGGCTAGCTGCTAAAATGCACGAATTTACAAAGACTGTCCAGGCCCCAATTCTAGCCCCAGAATCCAGGCTTTTCCTACCGCCCTGCTGAGGCAGAGGCCTTCTGATGCAGGACCCCCTAAGTCAATGGGTTAGATATGTCTCCCTCTGGTAGGGTTCCTGTTTTAGGGATTGCTGGCTGAGGTCGGAGGTGGAGAGCAATAGGTCTTCTCCCTGCTGGGGAATCTGTGCCCAGATCCTGAATGTCTTCAGGTCTAGTTTCTGTTTCCTGAGAAGGACTGCTCCCTGAGACTGCCTGAACTTTGGCTAGCTCAACCTGACCAGCAGACCACCTTCCTATGTGGTTGGGGCTGAACAAACATTTTCTTTTTCTCTATAACAGTTTTCATTATGTAACATGTTTTCCATATTATTTTGTTTTTCTGTTTCTCTCCACTATGCTATAAGTTTCATGAGTGTTGAGGCTTTTTTTGTGTTTTACTTATTGCCATATCTCAGTGTGTATAATAGGCCGACACCTAGCAGGTCCTCAACAAGTGTATGCTAAATAATGAATATATGCTTACATATATAGATAAGATCTTTATGTATTCATATGGCATGATATCCAAGCTAAATTGCTGACTGAAAAGAAGCAAGGTACAGAATAATATGTATCATATGATATCTTTTGTGGGGGAGGACATAAGAGAAATATATGAAAAAGAAATTTATTTTTGTAAATTCTCAGGATGTCATTGAGAAGATAAACTAGTAACCATGATTGATTCAGGGTAGGAGAATTGGGTGACTGAAAGAACAGGCAAAGGATATATACTTCTCATGGTGTGCCTCTTTGTGCCTTTTTAATTTTGTACCATTAACATACATTACTTAAATATTTTTATTAAAAACTTGAAGATTACCAACAATTTGAAAACCTCAAAAATAAAACCCAACTCACTGAATCATCTCCAACAACCTGAGGCACTACTTTTTGTTTGTCTGCTTGCCAGGTCCTAGTCACATGGACCTATGTCATGTGATCTTACAAGTACCATTCTTTTAGACAGATTATATTTAATTATCACTGATAACTTGGCCATGTCAAGTTGTTGTGTTGAAACTGACATGTTCATATTATATGCCAGATATTTTCAGCTGCATTAATTGCAATTAACAGGATCTCATCCTCTCATTCTCCCCTATCAAAACAGTACCAGTATTTTCCCTTTCTGCAATAGGAGGCTACATATATCTTTGGTGAGGTAAGCTCTCTCATTCACTGCCCTTAGGAGCATAAATTAGCATGGTTTTTCCCAAAAGATGTGCATTAATATGTACTAAAGCTTGAAAGTATTCATTATCATGAGCATCCACTTCTGGATAGCCTAAAGAAAATATCAGAACTATGCATCATGTTTTACACATAAGAATATTTGTTATGGTGTTGTTTATAATGGGAAAATATTTGAAGTCATATAAATGTCCAACAAGAGGAAAATGATATTAAAATAAATTATGCCATGGCCATGTCATAGAATATCACGCAGCCATTTAAGCAGTTATGTTTTGTGGGAAACTGAATTTAATCTAAACTTACAGAAGAATGATTAATTATATGTACCAGATACACTGTCAGGTGCATCCATAGGAATTATGGAAAACAACATGTCAGAATAAGCCTGATAAACAATTATGAGAGAGCAGAATGCCAGACTAAGCCTGAAGAATTATGAAAAATAGGACTTCTGAATAAGCTCATTGTAACAACTGATGTAAAGTGAATGTCAACTGACTGTTTACCAAAAGCAGGATGATGTTTAACAGCTAAAGTTTTAATTACATAAAAATACAGTTGAATATTCACTAAACTTTGTAGTCACTTGCTGGCTATCTGCAAGCATTCAAGATATTTGCTTTGTTCAAGAACAAAATCTTTCAATTCTGTATTTATAAACTGGTGTGAGTCTTTGGTTCTTGGCTTTATTTTACCCCTAATAATTTAACAATAGGGATAAAATTCCTTGAGTATGCCCTTCTAGATGAATTTGTCAGAGGATTTGTTGCCATCTTTGATCAGGTGAGACACTGAGTATTTGCTAAAAAGTCTCCCTTTAATTATTTTGGCTCAGTGGGAATGGGTTCCTGGGGGAAATTCCAAACCCCAGAGCAAAATTGAGTTACTGTTGAGCAAAATAGGCAATACAGATTCTAAGAATCCATTTGGTTCACTATTATCTTCAACAGTAGAAAGCTATGGGAAGCCCAGAATGTTGCTGGCAGGTTTTTCTCTTAAAATGCTGATTTCACTCTGTCATGTTTGGGATGGGGATACTATTAAAACCCCATAGTTCAATGGCTAGAGGAAGGCTCTTTTTAGGTAGACAAATTGGTTTACTTACAAAGATTTTTAGAAAAACTCCACCCAACTAAATGGATTATTGGTATCTCTGAGATGAATATTTCTTAGGAAATAAATGCAAGAATGAATTGGATAGCCATAAACAATTAATTAATATATTGGAGGGAGAGATTAAGAAACTGAAAACTCTTTCTCTTTCTCCAGGTCCACAATCCTTTCCTACTTTTGCGCCTTCTGCTTCTTCTGTTTCCTTTTACCATTCTTTGCTTCAATCCAGGACCTGGAAGAAGGTACATAATGACCTCTTGGATGGATGGTTCCCAGTGGCTATGAGACTCAGAGATGACTTCCTTTTGGAAGGGGGAGAACTGACAGTCTTATTCAAATGTCCTGATGTGGGTTGCCCAAGTCTCAATTTCACCTCTGAGACTGTCAGAAAACCAAACATACAAAACATAGGAAAGCAAAAATGAAAGAAAAAGGAAAGAACAAGGAGTCATTGAGAATTCGGGTAATAGAGGATGCCTTAGAATGAAGGCATTGGTATGTGGTTGCCCTGGTAACTTGCAAGAAAAATAATTTTAAAAAGCAGTCAGGCTACTAAATGGCAGAGTGAGAATGGAAACTAGAATGCTTTCCAAACCTCCCTCTTTTTTATCTCAATATGAAGAAAATCAATTCTACCCCCTTGGAGCTCCAAAGACTCAAATACTTCTTAGAAGTTATCCGGGACCACTGGAAGACTAGGAATGCTGAGTCCACATGTCCTTTTACCAGCTGATATTACTATCTAAAGAGCTCTTTCCCAGTGCTCCAGGAAGATCTGTAAAATTTTCTGAAGTGCTCCACAAAGTGTTTTCAATCTACAGTCCTATGCATGGGGATGTACACTGGCTGCTGCATAAACTATTGCTATTAGCTGACTTGCTCAATTAAGGGAACAAGTGTGATGAGGCTCTATTAGTTTCCCAGGGATGCTGTAACGAAGTACCACAAATTGGGTGGCTTAAAACAACAGAAATTTATTATTTCACAGTTCTGAAGTCTAGAAGTCTGAAATAAAGGTGTTGGCAGGGTCTTGCTCTCTCTGGGACTCTGAATAGAATCCTTCCTTCCCTCTTCTTAGCTTCCGGTGGTGACTGTCAATCCTTGGTACTCTGAACTTGCAGCTGCATCATTTCAATTTCTGCCTCTGTCCTCATGTGACATTCTCCCTGTATGCCTCTGTCCTCAAGTGGTGTTACCCTCTTCTTAAAAGGACACCAGTCACATTAAATTAGAGCCTACCCACTACTTGATGACATTTGCAAAGACCCTAATTCCAACTAAGGGCACAGTCGCAGGTTATGTGGGGTTACAGCTTCAACATGTCTTTTTTGGAGGACACAATTTAACTCATAACATATTTGGTCCAGATAATAACTCCTATCATCAAGGAGTACCATGGCCCCAGGAAGCCTACTGCTTGCCTCCTCCAACAACTCAGGCTGCTTTTCATATCTTGGGAACTCAATGCAAGGGATTGATGATGGCAATCCTTGAAGCCTTTCTGCAGAAGGTGATCTGGAAGAAACTACAATGTTGCATTCAAGAATCTGGATAAATCCTCACTGATTTTCACCAGTAGTTTACTGGGAATTATCTAAACTTACAAGGATGGATCCAGGGGCAGATTAGAAAAAGTCCTTGGTCCTCTCTACATTTGTGGCAGCCTTTTTGCCTGGAACTCAAGCACAAGTAAGAGAAAAAGTAGGTGGATGGCAAGGACAGTTTCTCAGATATTGGCAGCAACAGCAACTCAGTTTTGGGAAAATATGGAGAAAGATAAAAAAGACAAAAAGAAACTTAAGACCTCAATGTTAGCTTTTCAGTTAGAATTATTCATGAAGGGAAAGACCCTCATCTGAAGTCATTAACTCATAAGAGGGAGTCCTATAATGTGAAGTTAAAATGCCACTATTATATAAGACAGAGCATTGGAAAAAATGAATGCCAGAAGAGACTGAAGAACATGCAAGGGATGAAAACTAACTCTGAAGCTTTACAACTGCCTCAAAGAGATTACCCCCTCCCCTCCGAGGACATCACACAGGAAATAACTGGCAAATAGTGCAAGCTAATGAGCAAAATTGGCATAATGGGGGAACCTTGGATCTGAGAATGGGAAAAACGTGTATGTCTGTTTCTTTTCCCTGACTTAATCTTTCCCAAACTGTTCTTGCAGATACTGGAGGCACTTATTCTGTGTTTTCTAATGATCTTTCTCATTTTTCCTTAACCCATAAAAGTATTCAAGTTGTGGGTATCTCTGGACAACCTTTTAACTATTCTTTCTCCTCTAAGTTTCCTGTGCAAATAAGTTATCTGTCAGAGGAACAAGCCTTTCTCTTGTCTTTGTTGTGCCTATTAATTTGATGAAAATGGACCTGGTCCATAAACAGAGGACTACCATTTTCTATACTCTGGATGGAGATTTTGGGTGCTCAGTAGGCAAAACACCTGAGTTGGTAAATATGTCCTTCTGAAACAAAAGAAAGACAGGAGAGAGGGACAGTTTCATCTAATGCTGGAAAAGCACTCTGAATTAAAGGAAATAGATTTATCTTTGAGAATTAGGAATCCTAGGAACAAACGATACCTTTAATAAAAGGGATCAACACAAACATTATAGCTCACAACAAATGAAAACCATGGTTATGGTCACAATATCCTTTCTGTCTAGCTCAGGTACAAGAAATAGAACCTTCAATCAGAGAACTAGAAAGATAGGACATAATGAAAAATGGTGGAGCATTTGCCTTGTGCTATAAAAAGGAAGGGAAATTTTACATGAAAGTTAGACTTTAAGATTTGTACAAGAAGTTAGTCATTTCTCTGACACCTGTCATAGCCATCCATACTACTGTCTTAACCTCTATACCTACATCAGCTAAATATTTTTCTGTAATAGACTTATTCTCAGCTTTCTTTTTTCATCTTTAGCTGAGGAATCATGGTTCCTCTTTTTGTTTACCTATGGAGGCTTTCAATATTTGTGGCAATGGATCTCTCAGAGATTTGCCTATTATACTCTCTAGACATTTATAAAAGAATTTGAATAATTTTTCCCACCTTGGTTGCCCATACTAGTTCCATAGGTGAACGATTTATTGATAATTGCTAAGACTTTACATGGTTATAAAGCAGATACTTCGACTTTCTTAATATTTTTTGCTGCGAAGGAATATAAAACCTTCCTAGATAAATTGTAGTATTGTCAAATTTAAGTCAAATATTTGGAACATTTGATATTAGTCAATAGACAGAAGGTATTTCCATCCCAAACTCAGCCTATGTATAAATGAAGCAACCTATCATAAAAAACATGACTCCACCAATTTTGGGGGTTGGTTGGGTATTGTAGGTAGTGCATCTCTGCCTTTTCTGAAGAGACTAACCATCTCATTGAGATGTCATGTGACACATTGCCAGCCCATTTACTGTGGTCCAAAGAAGCTACAGAAGCCTTTTAAACCCTTAAAGTAGCCATTGTTTCCCAAACGGTATTAGGAGTTCATAACTTTGACAAAATATTCCACTTTTTTTGTCATGATAGTAAGGGACCTACTAGTCATGCACTTTGTTAAAAGTTAAGTTCTGATTATAGGCTTATTGCTTACTTTTCTGTGTTATTGGATTTTGTTCTGGAGATGCCAGGATCTTTACAAGCCTTAGAAGCAGTTGATATTCTAGTTGAAAAGGCTCAGGCTTTGACTCTGGAACATTTAACTTACTTATATGCACTTCATGTTGTTACTGTTATTTTATAAATTCATAAGACACAACACTTGTCAGTGTGCCACCAGACTATGTATGAACAAGCTTTATTGTCTAATCTGAATGTTATTCTAGTAAGGTGTAACCTTCTGAACTCAGCTACTCTGTTGCCAGATCCTGACCAAATAGGTGAACATGATTACCTTACAGTTGTAGAAGATACTCAAACTTCAATTTATCTGATATTCTTATTCCCAATCCTTTTTTCCTATTCCCAATCTTGATCTAATATTTTTCACTGGTAGAATTTGAGTGTGAGACACACAGAGAGATACAAAAGCATCATATGCTGTAGTCAGTCCTCATGAGGTTTTAGAGGCTTATCCTCTCCCAAACATAAAATCAGCCCAAGAAATAGAACTCGTAGCTCTTGCACAAACTTTTAAATTAGCCACCAATCTGAAAGTGAATGTCTATGCTGATGGCAAATATGCATTTGGTGTCTATCATGCTATGGGACAAATGTGGAAGAATAAAGGGAACTTTCTAACATCAGTGGGAACTGAAATATCACATGAGAAATATAATTGCTGATTTATTAGAGTCATCCCAACTTCTTCAACAGATTTCTGAAATCCATTGTAGAACTCATACCAGACAATAAGATGACATATCTAATGGAAATTAATTTGCACACCAAGCCACAGAAAGGACTATTTAGGTTTTTAATTTTTTTTATTTTTATTTTTTTTGGGGGGGAGGTAATAAGGTTATTTATTTATTTATTAATGGTGATACTGGGGATTGAAGCCAGAACCTCCTGCATGCTAAGCACTCACTCTACCACTGAGCTATACCCTCCCCTCTACTTAGGTTTTGACTGGGGAAATTGAAGCCCCGTTACTTCTACCCAGGAATCCCTATTCACAATTTCAGAAATACACAACTCCACATGATTTAGAAAATTGGAAACCAAGGGAAGCTAGGAAGAATACCATAGGAACATGGAAATTACACTTTTATAAGAGCATTCTTTTTTAAAAATTGAAATATAGTCAGTTACATGTCAGTTTCTGGTGTACAGCACAATGTCCCAGTCATGTGTATATACATACATATATTGGTTTTCATATTCTTTTTCATTAAAGGTTATTTCAGGATATTGAATATAGTTCCCTGTGCTATACAGAAGAAACTTTTTTATTTTTTTATTCTTTTTTTTCAGTTTTATGGCATCCTTTATTTTCTTTAAACATTTTTTATTGATTTATATTCATTTTACAATGTTGTGTCAAATGCCAGTGTTCAGCACAATTTTTCAGTCATATATGGACATATACACACTCATTGCCACATTTTTCTCTCTGTGAGCTACCACAAGATCTTGTATATATTCCCCTGTACTATACAGTATAATCTTGTTTATCTATTCTACATTTTGAAATCCCAGTCTATCCCATCCCACCCCCTGCCCCCCTTGGCAACCACCAGTTTGTATTCTATGTCTATGACTCTGTTTCTGCTTTGTATTTATGTTCTTTTGTTTTTTCAGATTCCACATGAGTGATCTCATATGGTGTTTTTCTTTCTCTTTCTGGCTTACTTCACTTAGAGTGACATTCTCCAGGAGCATCCATGTTGCTGCAAATGGCATTATGTTGTCGGTTTTTATGGCTGAGTAGTATTCCATTGTATACATATACCACTTCTTCTTTATCCAGTCATCTGTTGATGGACATTTAGGCTGTTTCCATGTCTTGGCTATTGTAAATAGTGCTGCTATGAACATTGGGGTGCAGGTGTCTTTTTGAAGTAGGGTTCCTTCTGGATATATGCTCAGGAGTGGGATTCCTGGGTCATATGGTAAGTCTATTCTTAGTTTTTTGAGGAATCTCCATACTGTTTTCCATAGTGGCTGTACCAAACTGCATTCCTATAAGCAGTGTAGGAGGTTTCCTTTTTCTCCACAGCCTCTCCAGAATTTGTCATTTGTGGATTTCTGAATTATGGCCATTCTGACTGATGTGAGGTGATACCTCATTGTAGTTTTGATTTGCATTTCTCTGATAATTTGTGATATTGAGCATTTTTTCATGTGCCTATTTATCATTTGTATGTCTTCCTTGGAGAATTGCTTGTTTAGGTCTTCTGCCCATTTTTGGGTTGGGTTGCTTGTTTTTTTCTTACTAAATCGTATGAGCTGCTTATATATTCTGGAGATCAAGCCTTTGTCGGTTTCATTTACAAAAATTTTTTCCCATTCCGTAGGTTGTCTTTTTGTTTTACTTATAATTTCCTTTGCTGTGCAGAAGCTTGTAAGTTTCATTAGGTCCCATTTGTTTATTCTTGCTTTTATTTCTATTGCTTGAGTACACTGTTCTAGGAGAACATTTTTGAGATGTATGTCAGATAATATTTTGCCTGTATTTTCTTCTAGGAGGTTTATTGTATTTTGTCTTATGTTTAAGTCTTTGATCCATTTTGAGTTGATTTTTGTGTATGGTGTAAGGGAGTGTTCTAGCTTCATTGCTTTACATGCTGCTATCCAGTTTTCCCAACACCATTTGCTGAAGAGACTGTCTATTCCATTATATATTCTTGCCTCCTTTGTCGAAGATGAGTTGACCAAAAGTGTGTGGGTTCATTTCTGGGCTCTCTATTCTGTTCCATTGGTCTATATGTCTGTTTTTGTACCAATACCATGCTGTCTTGATGACTGTAGCTCTATAGTATTGTCTGAAGTCTGGGAGAGTTATTCCTCCAGCCTCTTTCTTTCTCTTCAGTGTTGCTTTGGCAGTTCTAGGTCTTTGATGGTTCCATATCAATTTTATTATGATTTGTTCTAGTTCTGTGAAATATGTCCTTCCTGGGTAATTTGATAGGGATTTCATTAAATCTGTAGATTGCTTTGGCAGTGTGACCATTTTAACGATATTGATTCTTCCAATCCAAGAGCATGGGATATCTTTCCATTTTTTAAGGTCTTCTTCAATTTCCTTCATCAATGGTTTATAGTTTTCTGTGTATAATTCTTTCACCTCCTTGGTTATATCTATTCCTAGGTATTTTATTACTTTGGGTGCTATTTTAAAGGGGATTGTTTCCTTACTTTCTTTTTCTGTTGATTCATCATTAGTGTAAAGAAATGAAACTGATTTTTGAACGTTAATCTTGTAACCTGCTACCTTGCTGAATTCTTCAATCAGCTCTAGTAGTTTTTGTGTGGACTTTTTAGGGTTTTCTGTATATAGTAACATGTCATCTGCATATAGTGACCCTTTTACTTTCTCTTTTCCAATTTGGATCCCTTTTATTTCTCTCTCTTGCCTGATTGCTGTGGCTAGGACTTCCAAGACTATGTTGAATAGGAGTGGTGATAATGGGTATCCTTGTCTTGCCCCAGATTTTAGTGGGAAGCTTTTGAGTTTTTCACCATTGAGTACTATGCTGGCTGTAGGTTTGTAGTATATAGCTTTTATTATGTTGAGATATGTTCCCTCTGTACCCACTTTGGTGAGAGTTTTTATCATAAATGGGTGCTGAATTTTATCAAATGCTTTTTCTGCATCTATTGAGATGATCATGTGATTTTTGTCCTTTCTCTTGTTAAAATAGACAAACTTCTGGCCAAACTCACAAAGAAGAAAGAAGAGAGAGCATAAATAAGCAAAATAAGAAAGGAAAATGGAGAAATTACAACAAACAAAATAGAAATACAGAATATCATACAAGAATTTTATAAAAAAAAGTATATGGAACCAAAATGGATAACCTAAAGGAGATGGACAAATTTCTGGAAACATACAGTCCACCAAGAATGAACCAAGAAGAAACTGACCACTTGAACAAACTGATCACTAGAAATGAAATCGAATTAGCAATAAAAAATCTCCCTACAAATTAAAGTATAGGACCGGACAGCTTCACTGGGGAATTCTACCAAACATACAAAGAAGAACTCATACCAGTCCTTCTCAAACTCTTCCAGAAGATTGAAAAGGAGGGAATACTCCCAAACTCATTCTATGAAGCCACCATCACCCTGATACCAAAACCAGGTGAAGACACCAGCAAAAAAGAGAATTACAGACCAATATCACTGATGAACATAGATGCAAAACTCTTCACCAAAATATTAGCAAATAGAATCCAACAGCACATAAAAAAGGTTATACATCAAGTGTGGTTCATCCCAGGGACACAAGAGTGGTTCAACATACACAAATCAATCAATGTAATACATCACAAGAAACTTTTTTTAGAATCTATTTTAATATAGGATCATTATTGAATCTCAATTGTTATATGCTTGGATGGCTTTTTCATGCCCCCATCAAACTCATTCAAACAAAAGGAATATACTGAAAACCTTGGAATCTTATCCCATTTGGAATAAGGACCAAATAATTCAAGAAGCAATACAAAGTTGTGCTGCTTGTCATAAAAATTATTTACAGGAAATGGCTAAGGTAAGTCAAGGAAATCTCCTGAAGGCATTGTTACCTGGGATTTGGTGGCAAATGGACTTTATAGAATGTCCTAGTCCATTTGGGCTGCTATAACAGAATACCACAGACTGGGTGGCTTATAAACAACAGAAACATATTTCTCATAGTTCTGGAGGGTGAGAAGTTCAAGATGAAGGTGGTGGCAGATTCAATGTCAGGTGAGGGTCCACTTCTTATTCCATAAATGGCTGTCTTCTTGCTGTGTCCTCATGTGGCGGAATAGATGAGAGAACTCTCTGGAGTCTCTTTTAGAAGGGCACTAATTTCATTCATGAGGTCTCCACCTTAATGACCTCATCACCTCCCAAAGATCCTATTTCCAAATACCATCACATTGGTGATTAGGCTTCGACATATGAATTTTGGGAGAACACCTTTAGTAGGTAGCATAGAGCTTCTACCTTCAGATGATAAGATAGATTGATCAGTAATGTTGTGTATGATGTCTGGATTGCCAGAAGTATTCCTAGCAGCTAACGCAGATGTTCAGTGTTTCTTGGACTTACTGAATCATATCATCCCAATCTTTGGAATTCCTGAATATCTGGAACCTGATAGGGAAAGTAATTTCATTTCTATGGTAATTTAGGAACTCTGTAGAAACCTAAAATAACCAATAATTTATTATATTTTTTATCATACTCAGTCTTCTGGACAAGGGGAACAAATGAGCCATAGACTGAAGAATTCTTTGACTAAATAATATCAAGCCATCAGTTTACAATGGCCCAGAACTTTACCTTTGGTTTTATTAAAAATAAGGTCAACTTCCTCTGGCAAGCATAGTATTTCTCCCTTTGAGTTACCGTTTGGAAGATGAATTTATGAATTTAGAGTTTAAGTCTAACCCTTTATCTTACATAATGGAAAAACTTCATGATCAAATACAATACTTAAGGGGTTTGCTGTTTCTCTGGCCTCATTACACCATTGTGTGTGCCCAGATGCTGGAAAAATCCCCCTAAAGTGGTATGCTATTGATATCAACCAGGAAATAAAGTCTATATCAAATTGTTCTGACCACAAATTGGATTGTCATCACTGTTATATAAATAAACTAAAGATGGCCCCTATGTTTACTTCTTCACAGAAGGCTTGGACCATTAACTCAAAAGCCTGCTAGTACTAAACTCAAATTTTATACATCCAACTTTTTAAAAATATAGAACAACTAAGCAGATTTTTAGTCATTTAGAGATTACCTGCTTCATATACCTCATGAAACTGCATCCAACATGCAGTTTATGTATATGTAGACAAAAACAAACTCTGTAGCTATAAAAGAACTCAAGCTGATGCTACTCATTGAAGCTTTCTGATCCAGAGACTCCTACTTCTTACTACTGAGTAATATTGCCTAGACACATAAGCCCCTCTTTGATTCCTCTCTACCCTGGGAGTTCCCTTGCTCTCTTCCTTTTCTGGGTGGTGGCTTGTTGTGGCTTTCTCTGGAACATTTCCTGCTGTGAGGGACTTCCTCTCTCATGCAACCTGTCCAATTGCCACCCAAATTTAGCTTGTTATGTGCTACTGTTATCTCATGGTCATATCTCAAAATCCTTGAGCAAGTGGTGATGAGGACAAGATTCCCATGATGTCAAGGAATTGGCATGGGATCTATCCCATCAGTAGGACAATCAATCAGCAAATTGATCATGGAAAGCTTTTTTTTTTTTTTTTTTTTATGGAAAGCTTTAAGTAATTGGGACTCAAACTTTGGAATACGTCTAAGTCATTTTGGCATGGTGTTGCTCTTTGCTGTACTTCAGTCTATATTTTTTTGTGATTTTCCCTTCTACCTCATTAGCTTGGCCAAATGGTAGCACGAGTATTTGAGTGAACCCACAACATTGGAACTGAGTTCTGTGGTCAGAGGTACTAAGCACCCAGCGGAGATCAGCCCACACAGCTGGGTCCCTCACTAGGGAGGTGCTGGAAGTTAGAAGGCCTTCTAGTGGGCCTGAATAGGAAAAAGAGGGGAGTGGATGCTCTGGACTATGGGTGAGCTGCCCATGTCCCCATAGGAAGAGCTCTCCTTAGCGAGGTTGGTGATTTGAGGTACTCTGAGATGAAAGGATGTCCTTGTCATAGGGGCTGCTATGGCATGCAAAGGAGCTGATAAGGTAGACATTAGGCTGAAGCTGTTCTCCTAAGCACAGTTAGGGGACAGCTTTTACAAGTAGCTATGCCTCTGCTGTTGTGACACTCAAGTATGCTGTTGGAGATGTTGTCATTGTAGCCCTTCCCAGAGGGATATGGTGATCCCAACCCTTGGGCTGAGCTGGCTAAAGCATTTCTTAATGTGACTAAAAGCAAGGAAGTTTATACCCTTGCCCTTTCTAGGACTCTGAAAAAGGTCATTATCCTGCTGAACAAGTGCTCAAAACTATAAGACAAGACTCAAGCTAAGCTTTCCTCTAAGCAGCTTCTCACTAGCATGCCACCCAGAAAGAGGTAGGAGCCCAAACTTCCTAGGGAGACAAGATGGAGGGGGAAGACCCTGGGGAGGAGAACTGGTGCTCCATAGAAGAAAAGGTAGCATGATGTCACCACAATAGTGACTGATAATTTGCCCTCTATGGGTAGCCACTCACAAAGTAATAAAAACAAAAAAGACATATTGGCAGGGCCAAGAAGCTGGGGCTGGTTTTCACATGGTAGAGAAGACACATCCTCTCTCTCACCCTGAGGCCTAGATTCTCCTTAAAGACCTAGCCTAGGAACCAGATGAAAAAAGTACTGCTTGGGTACATAGAATGTACCTGGCAAGGAGCAAGCTCCACCTAATGGGGGCTGAAATTAAACAACTGGCTGCTGTAGTACAAGATGGAAAAAATGATATCCCTGCTAAAGGATCTCACACAATTTGTGTGGAAGGTTGTAGTGACCCCAGGAGAGGCTTTGGACCCTGGTCCAAATTTATATCTTATTGATGTGAATTTTTATGGCTTAGAAGGCTGCCAACTCTATGTTAGAATTTATAATGGCCTGGGCCAACTATCAGTGGAAAATGTTAGCCAAGGCCAGCCATCTCCTCCAACCCATTGCACCAGTTGGGGATGTTAGAATGGGCTTATCATGCAGTAATGATGTGTGGTTTGATGACTTGGCAAGTCCAGAGGAGGCTGAATTGAGTCCTGAATCCACCTAGTTGTTTCTTGGGAAGGCTCCTGACAAATATGTCTTCTTTAATGGCAATGATGGGCTAATGCTAAAATATTAAAGAGGACATAGTTGCCCTGGAATTAACAGAAACTCATGAAGGACAAACTCAGAGCCAAGTGTTGCCTGATAATTGTACAAACAATACCCCATTGGGCCTAAATCAAAATTACTGTCAACAGTGAGGTTGCCTTCCTACTAGGCCAAACAAACCACCTACAGCTAGGCCCTTGTTTCAGCATAAACCTTGAGATAAACAAAAGAGGTTATTCTGTACCCTAAGGGACAAGACGGTGTCAAATTGGATGATCTCTGGTAAATAGCTGTAACAATTACCATATTTATTAGAGTTAGATTATAACCCATTGCAGGCTTCCCCTTTGGAGGCAGCATTACCTTCCATACTTGCTTCTGATCTCTGTCAGTGACAGAGACCTGCTACATAGGGATCTAGTGATCATGGAAGTGCCCCCTTTGGGCAAAATATCACCCTTTTACCACATTAACTGTGGTTTTGTCTCCAAAAAATAATCAATACTGGCTGGCTCTGTTAAACATGAGTACCCAAATCTCTGCAATCCTAGGAATCACTCATGTTTTAAAGGGAACCCTTTCTCCTGCCTCAAGAGGCATCCAGCTTGGCAAGAGGATTACTTAAAGGTAAAATTACCTGCTTAACTATTAAAATTTGTTCTGTTAGTGCTAAAAGGTGCTTGCATTCTAGTTGTTTCCCACACCACCTCCTCCACCACCTCCCCCCCCCCCACTTTTGGAATGGAATTTTTTCATCAGCCGGTAACCTAATGGGACAAGATAAAGCTTTTACACTATTGGCAAGCACCACTCAGTAAAAACCAATTAACCTTCCCCTATGGTATGGGTGGTAAATGTGCCACAGTACCAGCTAAGGCAAGGCACTGAAAGATTATGGCTTCTCATAGCTGACTTAGTTAAAGAGTACTGATTTCTACCATCTCTGAATTCTCTGATATGGCCTGTGCTTAAAGCCACAGCTAATGAGTACAGAATAACTATAGACTATAGAGAGTTAACAAAGATGTTCCTTTATTAGAACACCTCTACTAGATAGCTTTGCCTTAATCGATGACATTTAAAACAATATGGGTAGAATGGTTTGTAGTCATACACTTAACTAACAGGTTCTAGTCCATAAAAATTTCACAGAAGAGTCAACCATAATTCACTTTCACTTTTGAGAGTCAACAGTACCTTTTCCCAGTTGCTTTATGGGCTATTTAAATAGTCCTGTGATTGAACACCATCTTTGTAGGCAGGACCTAACTGCCTGACTGACATTTGCACTAGATACTCAGCTTTGGCATTATATCAATGACATCCTTCCCATTGGACCTGACTAAGACTCTGTCTCACAGGTCATTACAACTGTGAGCAAACACCTCACTGAGAGGGAATGGACAATTGCCCCGTGTAAGATACAAAGCCCCTCTCAGTCTGTTAAACTTGGGGGTTATGTTTAGAGCACAGAAGGGGAACTATTCCAAATTCAGTATAAGAACCCAGCACCCAAACCTCCCACGTTGGTAAAGGAGGCCCAAAATTTGGTAGGAATATCTGGATTTTGGTGGCAACATATTCCTCACCTCCAATGCTGGTCTGTTTATTGGGAAACCTATAAGTCTTTCACTTTTCAGTGAAGACCTGAGCAATAACAGGCACTAAGGAGGCTATTTTGTTGGCAGTCCCACTAGTGTCTCGAGGACAAGACTTTTTGGAGGATTAGACATTTTGGTCACTCCAAAGGTTGCTTCCTGGAGCCTCTGGACCAAATGAACACGTAAATGGCTATGCATATAGGCTTTTGGTGTAAGCAGCTCCCAGACTCAGCCCAGAGGCATTCACTAGCAGAGAAGTAACTCCTGGAGACATACAGGGCACTCATTGAAACTGAAGGCCTTACTAGGGCAGAGCCAAGTAAAGATCGAGATAAACCTAGTCCTATTGGAGTGTCACAACTCTAAAAGGAAATAGCCATATACCTTGCCACTGAGGATAACTTGGCAAAGCTCCCAGAAATGCCCCCACCCCCTGCTCAATACTGGTAAGAGGATGGTCAGAACTCTCAAAATTAGAGAAACAATGGTCTGTCTTTACCAATGAAGTGAGCATAGGATATAAGGGAGCCACACAATGGACAACCACAGCCTATCACAACTATTCAAACACTCCATTTTCCATAGGAGGGTAGTAAAGTGCCCAACGGCCTGAGCTGCATGTAATACTCCTAGCACTAAAGGATGCCCTTGACAAATATTTTACTAAAGTTCTATTTTCACCAACTCCTGGTTGGTGGCTAATGGGCTAACAACTACTTGATCAGGACTTCGGCAAAATCACAGCTGCAAAATACAAAGTTGAGACATCTGAGGTAAAGAGATATGGGAAAAAAAATGCTGCTTTGGCTCCCACCCTGCCCATCTTGGTATATCATACCAAACAAGACACAGAAGAGGCATGATAAAATACTAAAGCTGATGAACTAACCAGACCACCAAAACAGGTAATCTTCATGAAAGACAGAGAGTCTCAGAACTTTGGGACTAGCCACCCTACCCCTTCTACTAGTGCACACCCAAGAGGTCGTGGTATTTGAATATCATGAAGTTATGAAAATGGATTGTTAATAGAGAAGTTGACCTAGTAGAGAGACATTTACACAAAGCCATTAGAGACGGTACCAAATGCCAAAAATCTAAGCTCTGGAGAAAGTTTTAGAGGAGAAGGGCTACATCAGAACTGGTAAATAGGCTTCATTGAAGCAGCAGGAGTCATTAAATAAGTCTTAACAATGGTAAATACCCACACAGGTTTTCTACTGGTTTACCTGTATAAGGTACCAACCTTTCCTAGTGTTATTGAGAGGTTACAGTCTTTGGGAGTGCTAGAAGTTACACAGTCAGATCAATGCTTCTATTTCACTGTAAAGCAGTGGTATTTGGTTCACAACAATGGGCATTACCAAACAACACTGCTTGTGTGTTTCACCTACCCTATCATCATATGTCAGCAGATACCATAGAAAGACAAAACAGGCCTTTAAAACAAGGACTACAGAGAGAACTTGGAAGACAATCATCACCCAGGTGGTCAAAATACTGTTGATAGTCCTAATTACATTAAATTCACATCCCCCTTCACAACCATGGCATAACTATGCCATATTTAAATTCACAAAAACTAAGGAGACCAGCAACAGAGATGCTGCAACTGCTCTTGTATTTACCCACACCAGATACAACATAATTACCAGTTTTCATGAACAGGGTAGCCTTGACATTGCCCACAGCAGAAGAACATCCATCTGATACTTTAACCTTTCCTTTTTCCCTCATAGAAAACCTAGAGCCTAGCTGTATCCCTCTGAATCCTGATGAGGACCTGATGTGGACTATTGACTCTGGAACCAAACTCAGCCTGTGTCTGCTCATTATCTGGCACAAACAGAGCAAACCACTCACCACTATCTGGAGAGAGGCATCCTTATATGCACCCATATACTTTGTTCTACTGAAAAAGGCACTGTGGAACAAATCTGGATTAGCTTCTACCACTCAAGAGGTGGAACTAATTGTCCCTGGGCGATATGCAGGGAACAATCAAATCCACTACTGCAGGCTGCAGATCACTTTTGACTTGACCCCTTACTCTACTGCTGTGGCCTTTCCTCACTTGAGAAGTTCCTACCTTCACCAATGTGGACTGCATGCCCATTGGTGGGTCACTTCAGCATGCCACATTCTACCACATTGGTCAGATTGGAGACAATGGGAATCATTTTATTATTACTCAGATTGGTCAGTCTTACTAACATGACCAAGGACATGAACTGAGACTAGCACTCTACCTCCTATCTCAACTACTGCTAGCAATACCCCTCCCCACTAAGCCAGACTCTATAATACTGATCCTGACAACCCATAGGTGCCTTCTAATCCCTATGGGTCAATTTTTACTTCAAATAAAATGAAATCCACTATTATTAACTAGTGTTATCAAGTAAGTAGAGCAATAGGCCACTATCTATTAAGTCTAATTTAAGGAATGCCCAGAGATAGTATGTACCCAATATTACAACTAGGATGCTCATGATTGTACAGTTAAATTGAAAATGTAATCCAGAACCAATAACAACAAAAAATCCTGTGGGATTACTAAAATTATAGCTTTTAGTAATTATAGCTTTTGGTAATCCCTGGAATAATGATAAATGTAAACTCTGCTAACAATATAGACTCTTACAACTATTGGACTCTTTTCCTTTTAATTATAATCATCTCCCTCTTCCTCCAATACAAGTTCCACTTATTGAGGTGGAAAGAAATCAGTACCTTACAATAAACCTCCTCTATGATGGTTAATTTTATGTGTCAACTTGGTTGGGGCACAGCACCCAGATGTTTGCTCAAACATTATTTTGGATATTTCTGTGATGGTGTATTTTTGGGATGACATTGACATTTAAAACTGGGCTTCGAGTAAAGCAGATCACCCTCCAAAATGTGGGTGAGTCACACCCAATCAGTGGAAGGCCTTAATCCAACAAAGACTGATCTCCCCTTGAGCAAGGAAGAATTCTGTCAGCAGACTGTCTTTGGAGTAGAACTGCAACCCTTCCCTGAGTCTCCAGCCTTCCATTCTACTCCATCAAATTTTAGACTTGACAAGCCTCCATAATTAAGTGAGCCAATACCTTAAAATAAACTTCTCTCTCTCTCTCCATCTCTTTTTTTCTCTCTTTCTCAATCTCTGTCTCTCTGTCTCTCCATCTCTGTCTCTATCTCTTTCTCTCTGTCTCCCTTGTTGGTTCTGTTTCTCTGGAGAACCCTGCCTAATGCACCTCCCTGGCCACTAATCAAGATATACAAAGGAAAGCAATGTATACCACATAATGTTACTTACACCAAGACACATCTGAAAAATCAGAATTCTTCCCTAACATAACCTCTCATAATACCAACTGCAAGTTGTATATAACATTCAATGGATGTGTGTGCTACAACAATTACAACACTGGCTGTTCACAGTAACAATCATAGCTCTTGAGTGTTAAAGCAAAGGCAATTCATATAAAAACACATTTGATTTTATGGAGAAACCTAACCTCTTTTTGCATGGGAGTTTCTCTACCCAAATTGATAACTACTTGCTTATAGCTGTTACAAATTTGACAGGGCCACAAAGAGAACCATTAATAAGGACTCGGAAAATATTTGAGGGAAACTGCCACCCAATGTTACTCCTCTTAAAACACAAGTAACTCCTCTTGCAGCAGATAGAGACAATAATGAGAAGCCTGGTAGTGAAGCTAATCTGGGAGGTTATCAAGGAAAACTACTCCTAACTATAATACTCTTCATTTCTGTAATTGGTTATATGGTCATAGTTGATATTTTTCTAAGTACCTTCTTCTACTACCCATTCCATATTCCATGTTTTCCTCTGTTGATTGTAATTCTTTGCCTGGTAGGGTGTCCTAGACATTCATTCCATTAGTAATCATGCCTGAATTGTGTTGTAGTTTTCCATAAATTTTAATCACAGGACATGGTAGTACTAAGAAACACTCTAAAAGATATCCACAAAAGGGCCATTCTATACACTTGATTATTAAAATCATTCTCTGTTGAAGTCACCTTTTGGCGAGAATTAGATAGGATATAGAAAATTTCACATTCTTTGCCCTTTCAGAGAGAACTATCCAGTAACATAACAATCACTCGGGCCTCCTTGTCACCAATTTTGCAATCAAGTTTCTTTCAAGTTTTTGACCATCTAACCAAACCATTGGCCATAGGCCATGAATATATAGATTTGTGTCATTTGGGCCACTTCCTCATATAACTTTCTTATGCCTTCAGAGCATGCTTAAGCCCAATTTTTATATATAACTTTCTTTTGGTGATAGAGTGCTGCTGAACATGGCCAAATTTATGGCTTAATGGTACAGATAACCCCCAGTCCATAATGGGTAGCTCAGGATGCATGGTAACTTGGTGACCTGTGGTAAAGTATTCAGTCTCTAATAAGGCCCAGTAGAAATCAAACGTTGTTTCTCAAAATGAAAGTAGTTATCCACAGAGGAATGCAGGGTGTTGCTCCAAAATCCTAAGGGCCTGCACGTGATTCACACCCAGGGGCCTGCCAAGGCTCCAAACAGCATATCTATCTGCCACTCCCACTTCAAGTACCATCAGATTAGCTGGATCATATTGCCCAAGTAACAAAGTAGATTGCATGGCAGCCTGAAACTTTTGTAGATCCTTCTCTTGTTCTAGATCCCTCTCAAAACTAGCAGATTTTTCAGTTACTTAGTAAGCAGATCAGAGTACTACACTCAAATGAGAAATATGGTGCCTTCTAAGGAGGCCCACTTGGCATTGTGTCTCTTTCTTTGGATATAGTAGGGGCCACATGCAACAACTTACCCTTCACCTTGGAAGTGACATCCCCACATGCTCTACACTACTGGACACCTAAAAATTTCACTGAGGTGGAAGTGCCCCGAAATTTTGCTCAGTTCATTTCCACTCTCTGACATATCTTACCAATATGTTTAGAGTAGTTGCTACTTCTTGCTCACCAGAACCAATCAACATAATATCATCAATATAATAGACCAATGTCATGTCTTATCGAAGGGAAAGGTGATCAAGGTCCCCGCAGACTAAATTACGACATAGGGCTGTAGAGTTAATATGCTCCTAACATAGAACATTGAAGATGTATGCTGGCATTGTCAACCAAAGACAAAATGCTTTTGGTTGTTTTTACTAACAGATATCAAGAAAAAAGCATTTACTAGATCAGTAGCTGCATGCCAGGTTACCAAAGAATATGTTAACTGCTCAAGCAACAAAACTGCATCTGGAACAGTAGCTACAATTGAAGCCACTATCTGGTTAAATTCATAGTAATCCATTGTCATTTTCTAAGATCCATCTGTTTTCTGCACAGGGCAAGTAGGAAAATTGAATGGGGAAGTGGTAAGAATCACCACCCCCGCATGTTTCAAGTCCTTGGCAGTGGCAATAATTGTTGCCATCCCTCTAGAACATGGTACTGCTTTTAGTTTACTATTTTCCTAGGTGGAGTCAGTTCTTGTGCCTTCCACTTGGTTTTTCCTATCATAATAGCCCTTAATTCACAATCAAGGAATCAACATGTGGATTCTGCCAGTTGTTGGGTATGTCTATTCCAATTATGCGTTCTGGAACAGGAGAAATAACCACAGAATGGGTTTGTAGACTCACTGGACCCACTGTAAGCTGAATCTCAGTTAAAATATTTATCACCTGACATTCAGAAGCCCCTATTCAGAATGGTGAATCACAGTAACTTTTGGGGTCTCTCTGAATTAGTGCCGGTTCAGAGCCATTGCCCAGTAATCTCCCAAATGTTTGATTTTTCTCCCCTAATGCATAATCATTTGATAAATGGCCATAGGTTCTTTTGAGAAAGGCTAGGAGAAAGATTAACAGTGTACATTTTTGGCAGTATAGCAAGGTCCTTCCTTAAAGGAACATGCCTCCCCTTCATTCAAATGGTCTGGGTTTGTTAACTGACTCAAGTCTGGAAATTGACTGAAAGACAGGGAATCTCTGTTTTGGTGATTCAGAATTAGACATTATTCATTCAGACTAGAACTCTCCTATTTACACAGATCGAATGGGAATTTAGTAGGTTGCCCATTTATTTCTTTTCTAGGGATATGATGATCAACTAGGCAACGCCAAAGGCCTCTGCAAGTTAGACTATTCTGATTACTGCTTTGACTCCATTTTATGGCAACCAAGCCTATATTGTCTTTGGTGATTAAGTTCTATTACTTGGCCCCTGCAACTCTAGGATTCAATTACCCTCATTGCATTTAAAAATTCCAGTTCAGTGGCAGCAGTTTCCACTGGAGTTTCTGACCTACAGAGAAGAGCAACCATAAAAGTCTTCAAGGATGCTGGGAATCCTCTCACAAATTTATTTTTCACAGCCATGGTGAAAGGTATGTCCTCCATGGTGAGTGAGCAGGTCTTAAATGATAAATCCACTCTGAGATTCCAATCTCCCTAAGCCTTTGGATCCCTTCCTTTATAGTATATCAAGGCAGTTCTGGCATTTCAACTTCATTTAGTATATGTAACTTCTTGGTCCACTTTCAGCCAGTCAACCAACCAAATTGTTAGAGCCATTTCTAACACCTTGAGCTAAAACACTGAATCCATAATTTCTGCTTAGTCGGTTCATATCAATAAATTTGACCTGATTGAATTTCGTATTCCTTCCACCATTATCCCACCCTCTTAATAACCATTTCACACATATTCTCCAGATTTTTGTCTATATCATGCACCTATTTTGGTGTGTAGCACACTTTTTAGTGGGTCACACTTCAGGGGCTACTAGGACTTTGAATTTAGGTATATGTCTAAAAGCAAGAGGGGGTTGTGAGGTAGGTCCTGAAGAGAGTCAGGAGTGTTTTGCAAGGAAATTACCTTAAGGGAAGCCATTACAGATTTTTTTGGGCAAAGCAGAGTTGACCTTCTCAGGCAGGGGTGGAAAGGCTGGACAAGAAGACTCAGTAGAATTTAGGGGTATGACATGCTCAGCTTCACTGGAATCTTCCCATAGTCTCCCACTCCCATTTTCAGGACCTTATTCCTTCCTAATCAATGTCTTCATTTGAACAGAACTTCATCTTACTCTCTATTCCTCATTCTGCACATTTTTTTTTGCCCATGTCTTTTTCCTGGGTCCTGATTTGAAAATGTAGTACCCCATTCATGATTTTTTCCATAAACTTTTGTTCTACTGACAGAATGGAATCTTGGGTTATAAGGTGGGATATGAGGATTCAATGTTCATCTCCAATCCTTGTCTCCAAGCACCAACAGGGGAATTTCACTACCACTGGCCAAATGCTCAGAGGATTGGTGTCCATGACCAAGACTTTTCCTGTCTTTCCTGATATACTTCCTTTTTAGTAGCTTGTCCAAAGCACACACTCTCAGTAAGCTGGTGGGGGATACAAGCCATTTTTCTCAACCGGTAGACTAGAGTTAGTACAATGAAATTGCATTTTATGCAGAGTCCAGATTTTAAAGGGGATTAAAGATTTAAGGGAAAATTACATATAGTCAAAATTATCCTTCAAAGTCATTTGTAGAAGACCTGCATAGTATTTATCAAGAAAGCCAACACTGGAACAGATCTGTTTCTTCAATGAACATCAGGTTAAGTAACTAGTTTGTTTTTAGGGTCCTTGTTTCATGAAGAATATATATGTTGAAACACTAGAAACACACTCAAGGTGGTGACATACTTACACTATGAGAAGCACACAGGACTTGAGATTACCTAAGCGAAGACAGATTCAAGTCTCCCAACTCTCACCCTGAAACATAGACTTACTAAGTGGAATGATGGGTGGCTTCACCCCCATTATTTATATTCTTATTTCCCACATGTGTGTATGATGTGACTCTACCATCCAAAGAAAGTCACACGTCTTCAAAAGGGTACATTTGGAGACAAAGTCAGAAAATACCTCTCAAGCTGAAATTATTAAGAATCAACAGGAAAGGGAGATTAACAAAATGTAGCCAACCTGGAGAGATAGTATGTGTTTATAATATTGTTGCTTACTTGAATATTGCCCACATTTCCATAAAGTATACTGCATGTCTTCTAAACATAATCAAGGATACCAGAGCCTTCCAAGTTCAATCAGGCTGGTTTTGAATTAGAAGTGACTGAAATGGAATTCATTGAGGGGAGTTGTCTTAGGTTCAACTGTAACAAAGATGAGGTAATTGTTGTGTTGTCATAACAAAAGGGAAATTTACATAGAATCTTGAAAAAGCAGGGCCTAAACCCAAGAATTTGTCAGCATTGATTAGCTCTGTGCAAGGAAGAGAGAACTGTATGTGGCAGACCTAAGTCTTGGTTCCCATGGAGGTGTTTTCCACTAAGGAGTAGAAACATTTCCCAGGATCCTTTGTGCTCTGCAGGAGCTGTCTGTAAAGATTAGCCAGTAATTTTTGCTCAGAGTCCAACTATACCCAGCCTTTTCTGATTGTTGTAATAATAGCTAACATTTTTTTGAATGCTTATTATGTGACAGGCCTAGTCACATTTTGGTTTGATTCAACACACTGAGCAGGCTACTAGTCACTTTATTTCACTACTTTAACTTTCTTGTATGTTTAAATCTATGTCTTATTCAGGCTTAGGAGACTGAAATTTAAGAGAAGTTACTGAAAAAGCGGAGCCTTTTAGGGCTTGTTCTGAGATATATACCCTCTGGTACTGAAATAAAACTGCTTGGCTACTATAGTGAATCCCCTTTGGAGTATCTGTACACCTCACACGACTCTGTAAATTGTCCCCCATTTTCCACTATCTTTCTTATAGGGGCGGTATTGTGGCAGTAAATGTGGTTTATAATTGTTGTTCCAATCCTGGGCCTAAGTTGATTGGCCTAAGGATGAGCACCTGACTATTTAGAATCTCTTTTCAGGAGTTTGAAATTGCAGGGGAGAGAGAAAGAGAAACAGAGAGACAGACAGATAGGGACAGAGATTTTTTTTCCTGTGGCTAAACCTTAGAAAGTAAACAATAGTGCCATGGCCCTGTAGGGAAGCTATATTTCCCCATGCTTTCTGAGGAGCAGAGGAGCTACTCATGAGAGAGAGTAAAGCAAAAAGAAACATTATAAATAGAAGGATAAATGATATTGTCTATTGTCTGATTTTCTGAAGATTTTGCAGTTGCCTCTTCTAGTCCATTCCTGAGATCCAGTAACATTCTTGACCTTGGGTTTTGTGAGACACCTCTAACTCCTTATAATAAAATTCCCTGTTTTTCCTGAAGCAGCTTACATTGGTTTCTGTTATTTATAACTGAAGAATCTTAGTCTAGACATCTTAGTTGATCATCATGCCTAAGTCCCTGGACCAATTTTCTTGCATTTGTCTTTTAGCACCATGTCCAGAACAATGTCCAAGAATGCCCTTTCCCCTCCTTGCTTCAGTCCATTCTCCAGACCCTTTCCTTCCACTGGCTAACATGGCTGCAGTTCAGTTAGTTACTCTTGTCAGTACCCAAGGAGTTGAGCTAGAGCCAAGCTACAAGTCAGTGCCAGGAAAGTAGCTGCGTTTATTTCCAGTCTATAGCTGTAGATAATTTATATATGTATTTAAAATGGGTTGGGAAGTTTTTTGTGGAGGAAGTAGAAGAAAGGAGTTCTAAAGTAAACATAGACACCTAATTGGTAGAGGAATAAAACACATTTATTAGACCACCTATGAGATCTCAGCCAGGGATCTCAGAAAGATAGAGCAGAGCATTCTATGTCAATTCGCCAAAAATCAAGTTGCCATATGGGCAAACTGCTCTATGGTGCATAGGTTTGCTTCTGAGGCAGGGAGGGCAGAAATGTAACAAAGAGCTAAAGAGTAAGCAACCAGACAAAACAGGAAGTCCAAGGCAGGGAAAGGGGAGGGGAAAAGATAAAGGGACAAAGTGACAAGATAGAAGAAAAATGAGGTAGAAAGCTCTAGAGACAAACCAGAACATTCTAAAAGCATCAAGTTAAGAACCTGTTGATTCATCTGGAGGTCAGCCAAACCAGACAGAGTAGCCCATGTTGTGTTGATGTGGCTAGCAGAGCCAAGAGCTTTAAAGGCAGTGACTTGGGCTTTATTGATTATTTCTGCAAGACCACACTCCCACCCCCATACTTATATCAACATGATTTGGATTGGCTCCTTTCTAATTGCCACTACAGCCCTTCAACCTATATCAAATGATCATGCATCCTGTCAGAGAGGTCCATTTTTCTTTACCCCAGCTTCTAGGCAGAATTTTGATAGACATCAAAATTGTGCTTGTAACTAATATCTATCATTATTTGGTGCAAGTTTACTGTAAATGAAATCCAAATTGTCAAAATGTGGTGATTTTATTGACGCCCCCATAGGTGGGTGTAGATAGTGGCCTTCTGTGTGGAAATAGGACTCTAAGTGGAAAGTTATGCAAATATCTTTCTATCTGGGCTAGACTTCTGGGGCCACCTGAGTTGGCATGATTTTGAGATCAGACAAATCATGTAAGTCCTAGTAATAAGACAGATGTGAAAGGATCAGAAACCTGGGAAATGCTTACTACAAGGAAGAGGGTTTCTGATAATAATTACTTTAAAAATGAGCTTCTGACTTCCCCTCCAATAACCAGCACAAAGGACCCTTGGAGGGCTTCTGGGCATCAAGGAAGGTTCTAGGAATTAGCCCTCAGTGGTGACAATTATATTGAATAATGAGAGAAGCACTAAGGAAGAAAGGCACAGGAGAGCTCATTTGGCAGTTTTATACCCATTTTGAGAGGGACCCAGAAGACAGTGTTGTGTACTCCCAGAGAAAGGCAGATCAGAGACTCTTACTTGTTCTTCCTCACTCCCCTCCTCAGCCCTCTCCCTCCATAGGAGAGGCTGGGGTGGTGGGTGGGGGGCCCATCCTGGCTCAGCTTCTGCTGCCTCCCATGCCTCCATTTTGGGCGTGTGGTACCACTCACGCCCAGAGCCCTCGCTGGGGGTCAGAGTGGGCCTGGGGGCAGCAGATGCTAACTCCAGGAGCTGCAAGCAGGCTTTCCGAGAAGTCAGGGGAAAAGAGATTTGCTTACTCCCCCACTTTCTGTGAGGTGGGGTGGAAGGAGCCTTGGAGAAGGAGTTTGAAAACTGGCATTCAGTTCCCCTCTGGAGCTTCCTTTCCCCGTTTGTAAAACAGACACAAGAGCAGCTGCTCCCAGGGTTGGAGGGAGGATCAAGCATGATGAGGGATATGGGAGCACCTGTGAACTGTAAAGTGCCCACCCTCAGGTGAAGGCGACCTGTTGTCATGGAAGGGGAACTCTGTGTCCAAATATGGGGGAGGGAGGCCCTTGTGTTCTTGGAGCTGAAGGAAGGGAGTGTGTCTGTGCACGTGTATGGGGGAGGAGGTGAATGAGGAGGCAGGTAGCTGGCAGATCTTGGACTGACAGGCGGAAACTCTGGCCTTTGCAGGCTTTAAGGCAGAAGGATCTGCAAGGCTGGGATCCTCAGAAGACTCCACCCTGGGGGAGGAAGGAGGTATGTGGGTGCGTGTGGGAGGGGAATGCAGAGGGCTACCCTGGCCCCCCTTTACCCACACTTAGGCAAGTGGCTGGAGGAAGCGGGTTGATGGAGAGCAGGGTGGAGAGCAAATGGAGGAGGGCAGGTCTTAGAGTTAACCTGGTCCATTCCTGGGGCTCTGTCCAGGTTTGAAGGAGGGCTCTCAAGCCTAGGAAATCCTGCTGGTTCCCCTCTATGACTCTAGGGCAGCTGGTGGGGGCTTACCTTCACCTTGGGTGGGATCTGGGGACTGTGTGATGGGAGAGCAGGCCTGAGCTGGGAGCTGCCACCAGCGAGCTGTGGTTGCCCTTGGGAATTCTAGCAAAGGTGTTGTGGGGCCAGCCAGCCATCGCAGGGTTGGAGGTTGGAGAGGAGGGCGGAGGAGATGGCTGCTCTGGACCAGAGTGAGGCCTTTCCTGGAGGCAGTTCTCGTTCCCAGTCCCCTCATCCTGGTGGGCCTCCTGCCTGGAATCACTTAGGTCCTTGCTAGTTGTGGGTGGACCCCAGCTGGTGGGGCCTTGGAGACAGATCTGGTAGGGGGAAGAGAAGAGGGGGCCTCTAGTGGCAAGGGGTTGTTGGACAGCCCAGCCAGTATCACCTCCAGGGCTTGGGACTAGAGCTCGATGGGTTCTGCAATGCTGCAATCTCTGGTGATGGTGGCAGTGATGTGGGCAGGGCAGTGGGGGTGGGGGACCGAGCAGGAGCTGAGCTCAGGAAGCGCGCAGCTGCTGTCTATCCATCTGGCTTCCCAGACAGTTAGCAGGGCCTGGGGCTGGGCTCTCCCGCCTTCGTTCCCACTCCCTTCCTCAGGGAGGGAAGGCTTGGTTGTCCTGGGCAGGCGTGATTCCTGTCTGAGTAGCAGGGGCAGATGCATCTCCATTGGCACGTCTCCTGGGTTCTTACCCATCATTGCAGACTGGGAAGTGGATAGAGGGCCACGGAGGGGCAGGAACCACCTTCTTCTCTGCTCAAGGTGGCCTGAGGCCAGCAGCAGGACCAGGAGCAGCCGCCAGGGCCCCTGAGACCTCCCAGCCCCATCTCCATCCCCAGGCCCTCCCTGAGTGTGGGGTGGGTGTGGGAATATGGTGGGAAATGGTACCAGGTAGCACCTCTATCCCTGAATCTCAGGGTCCAGTCTTTGCAAGGGGAGTGTAGTGTGGGTGTGCGGTGGGAAAGGAGGGTGTATCTTGCCCCACCTGGTTCTAGACCTCCACCCCTAGGGCAGGGAGGCCAGGAGAGCCAGGAGGTCCTGGGCCGGGGGTGCTGGATAGGTCAATCCATGTGTCGACTGGCCCAGCAGGAGGGCTGATGGGTCAGGTTTGCCCTCCCCTCCCTTCATCTGGACCTGGATCTTACACTAATCAGATGTGAGCAATAGGCTAATTTGATCCTGCTCTAGCTCAGCAGGAAACCAACGCTGGCGAAGGGAAGCCAGAGTGTAGGATGGTGGGGAGGGGGAAATGCTGAAGTCTCCACCCTGGAAGAGGTGCAGTGCATCCCGTCCTGCGTCAGAGAGGAATGAATTTTGGTGCTGAGGTCTGTACACTACAGGTCACTGCTGTCACTGTGGTGAGAATAGAATCCAGAACCTGTCACGGGAGACTGTGGGTTCACAGTGGAACACTGAAGACAAAGAGGGTCTTGGATACAGGTCCAGTAGAGGATCAAGGTATTAGCATCTTCCCTATCTAAACGGAAGGGACGTTCTCACCTGAATTTGTTAGGCACCTTCAGAGCTGGAGAATGTGCTGATTTGAGAGGCCGGAGATCAGTAATCCAAAGAGGACAGTCCAGGCAGATCATCTGTCCTGAGAGGATCAAAGCAGAAAGCAGAGAGTGGAACAAAAAGTTCAGGGAAATGATCCAGGAGAGTAAGAGGGAAAGATCCTGGACAGTTTCAGAAAGTGGGCATGTTGTAATGCTTGCACCTTTTCTTTAGGAGGGCTGGCTGTTTTTAAAGGACTAGCAAACATACCAGTACCAACTCCTTTCCTAGGCGTCCCTCATTTTGAGCTAGGCCAAACATCCCTGGGTTTGACCAGTGGAAGGCCTAGACCCTTCCTGAGGGGATTCTTGTCTTGGGAGGTGAGCATTGTTGACAGTATTTCAGGTCCTCCTAACCCTTCTCAATGGACAAATCCTAGAACTAGCCAGATTTCAGGCAATGGGAGCCCTGTACTTCTTTTTCTCTCCTAATGAAAATAGTTTCATTGTTTGTTCTGACTCATTGTAGGAACTGAAAATATATCACTGTATAAGAACTGAGTGAAAACTTTCCCCAACTCTCAACTCACAGCAATAACCTCTAATAACATTTGGTCTGTGTTTTTCCAGATAGACACACTGTTATACATTCTGCTTTTGCATTTTTTAGGAAAAAATTTTGTTGAAATATATCATACATACAGAGAAATGCACAAATCATAAATATACAGCTTAATGATGTTTTATAATGTTAAGCCACCCTTAGAACCAGTATCCAGATCACACATAACATTGCTTGTACCCTGGAAGTCCCCTGTGGCTTCTTCTAATCATACCTGACCCTACAATGGTAACCACTATTCTGACTTCTAAAAGCATAGGTTAGTTTTGTTTTTTATAAATTGAATCATAAATGTGTATAATTTTTGTCTATATTCTTTTGCCTGAGATGATATTTTTTGAAGTTCATTCATGTTGTACTGCAATGGTTCTTTTTTCCTCATTGTCATATAACATTCCATTGATTAAATATGTTATAGTTTATTCATCCATACTACTGTTGATGGACATTTGGGTTTTTCCTAGTTTTAAGTTATTATGAATGGAGTTACCATGAACATTCTTGTACTTAATTACACATTTTTTTGATATATACCTAGGAATGGAACTGCTGGGTTGTATGGTATTCTTTTCCTTTCAGCTTTAGTAGCTATTGCCCATTTTCCAAACTGATTATACCAGTTTACACCACTTTGAGAGGTGAGTGCATTTTCCAGTTGCTCCAGGTCCTTGATAATACTTGATATTTTGAGTTTAAATAAAAATATATTCTTATGGGAGTGTATGGGTATCTCCTTTTGGTTTTACTTTGCATTTCCCTGATGATTTATGAATTCAAACACCTTTCTGTATGTTCATTGGCCATTTGGATATCACTTTTCATGAAATGCATTTTCAATTCTTTTGCCAATTTTTCTATTGTGTTATCTGTCTTTTTCATATAGATTTGTAAGAGTTCTTTTAATATTCTAGATATGAATCTTGTGTCAAATATATTTATTATGAATATCTTCTCTGCATCAGTGGGTTGCCTTTTCAGTGTCTTAATCACTCCTTTTGAATAAACAGATACTTGTGATTTTAATGTAGTCCATTGATCAGTCTTTTCCTTTATGGAACCAACTTTTATATGAGAGTCCCTAGTTATCTATTGTCTCATCAATAATGGGAACTATCTAACTTTTTATCTTTGTCAATTGGAAAATGATGTTTCATTGTTGCTTTAATTTGCATTTATTTGCTTACGAATGAAGTTGAATGTTTCAAATATGTTAATTGACCATTTAGACTTTTTTCTATGAGTGGCCTGTCAAATGTTTTCCCCCATTTTTACCAGGTTATTTGTCTTTAAAAAATTGATTTTTGACTTGCTATATATTAATAGTATAACTGTCCTATTGCTGTTCTAAACATTACTTGATGGATATTTATTTCCAATTTCTTACTTATTTAAATAATGCAGCAGTAAATATCCTTGAACATACTTATAAGTGAACATTCTTGAATGTTTACATATGTTCATCTATTTCCAAAAAGAAGAATTGATGGGGCAAAAAGTATACTTTTGAATTGATTTATTAAATATTGAGTAGATAAAGAATATTCATAAAATAAACACAATAAACAAGGGATATGTCCTTATTGAGGTTCAGATGACATAAAATTAACTACACATATTTAAAGTGTGCAGTGTGCTAAGTTTTGACATGTAATGTACCCATAAAACTATCACCACAATCAAGATAATAAATATACTCATCATTCCCCAAAGTTTTTCCATGCTGCTTTGTAATCATTAATTTTTATTGCTGAGTAGTAGTCCATAGTTTTGTTATCCATTCACTTGGTGGTGAACATGTGTGTTGTTTTAAGTTTTAGCTATTAAAAATGTTGCTATGAACACTTATGTACAAGTGTTTGTGTGGATATATGCTTTCAGTTTTCTTGGGAAAATATTTAGGAATGGAATTATTTGATCATATAGTAAGTATATATGGTACTTAAAAGTAACTTCCAAACTGTTTTCCAAAGTGGGTCCAAAGACCACCCTATATTTGGAGATTCACTAGAAGAAGGCACAGAATATAGCATATAGTTTTCCTCATGACAAAGACTTATTAAAGTGATGTAGTAAGGATATATAGTATGATTATAAGGGCAAAAAATAGGCAAAATCTGGAGGAATCTCTGAGCAGGCTTCCTTATGCTCTCTCTCTCCCATTAATGGTCATACAGAGAGCAAGGTTCCTTTAGCAACAAAATGTGGCAACATGTGCACAATGTTTCTGACAAGGGAAGCTCATTGGAGACTCAATGCTCAAGGGTTTCACTGGGAGCTGGTCACACAGGCACCCTCTTTCTAGCATGTACCCAAATCCCAGACTCCCAGAAGGAAAGCAGATATTCAACATAAATCTTATTATTTGTACAGTTTATGGACAGTGAGCCACCTTTTCAGTTTTGGGAAGGCCAAGTAAGAAGGCTCAGTAGTTCATCTCCACCAGCCAATAATGAGCCACCCATCTGATGGTATCACTTGAGACCATGTAGAAAGCCTGGACTTCCATTCCCATTTGGCAATAATGAGGTGTCCTTCCCACTCCCCTCTGGAGTGGTATCAGAAAAGGTCTATGAAAGTTAGGATTCCACCATAATCCAGCAGTAATAAGAACATCCTCACCATGTGGTGCCAGTAGAGAAGAAATGAGGAGCCAGAATGCTCATCACTGCCTGTCAGTAATGAAGATATCCACCACCCTCTGTAAATGGAAGCCAAGTAGGGCAGTAGGACTTCTATTTACATACACCTGGAAGTAATAAAGCAGTACCCTCTTACCCTGCAAGAGTGATGTCAGAAAAAGCCAACTACAACAGAAAGTTTTAAATAATTTCCATAGTCTTTTAACATAATATGAAAATGTCCAGGTTTCAACTGAAAATCATTCCTCAAACCAAGAAACAGCAAGATCTCAAAGTTAATTTTAAAAAAGGATAATCAATAGATGCCAATATTTAGATGACAGAAATGTTAGAATTATCTGACAATTTTAAAGCAGCCATGATAAAAATGATAAATAGATCTGAAACATGTGAAACAATAGAAGTCTCAACAAAGAAATTTAAGACTACAGAAGGAAAAAATGGAAAATTCTACAAGTCAAAAAAAAAATCCCACTAATTGAAATAAAGTGCTCAGTGAATGGACTCAACAACACAATAGAGGAGCCAGAGAAAAGAATCAGTGAAATAGAATATAGAACAATAGAAATTATCCAATCTGAACACCAGAGAGAAAACATACTGAAAAAAATGGAAAGAGCCTCAGGGACATGGGGCTATGGAAAAAGACCTAACATTTGTGTCATCAGAGTCCCAAAAGGAGAGGAGAAAGATGGTGAGGCTGAACACTCAAAGAAATTATGACTGAAAATCTTAAATTTGGTGGAGACATAAACCTACAGATTCAAGAATCAGAACAGACCCAAACAGGAAAACCCCAAAGCTATCCACACAAAGACACATGCTAAACAATCTTCTGAAAACTAAAAACAAAGAAAAAAATCTTGAAAGCAGCCAAATAAAAACCTTCTTACCTATGGTGGAAAAATTATTTGAGTGACAGTGGATTTCTCATCTGAAACTATGGAGGTGAGAAGGAAGTGACACACTATTTTGCAGGTGCTGAAGGAACTGTCAACCCAGAATCCTATACCCATTGAAAATATCCTTTTGGGATAAAGGAGAAATCAAGACTTTCTCAGATGAAGGAAAACTAAGGTAATTTGTCAATGGCAGATCTACTCTGAAGAATGTCTAAGAGAAATTCTCTAAACAGAAGGGAAACAATAAGAACGCTTGGAACATCAGAAAGGTAGAAAGAACCTGGTAGGCAAAAATATGAGTAAATACAATAAGGTTCTTTTCTCCTTCTGATTTTTCTAAATTATGTTTGATTGTTGAAACAAAATAGTACTACCTGATATTTTTCTAAATGTGTGTAGAGGAAATATTTAGGCAAATATAAACAGGGCACGAGCAAAGGGACATTAAGGAAGGTATGATTTCTATACCTTACTTGAACTGGTAAAATGATGACAGCAGGAGACTGTGATAAGCTATGCATATGTAACATAATACTGAGAGCAACCACAAATAAAGTTATACAGATAAATGCACTTTAAAAAGCTATAAATACAAATGGAATTCTAAAAACTTTTCAGGGTACACACACAAAGGCAGGAAAAAGAAAACAGAAAGGAAAATGAAAGAGACAAACAAAACAAAAAATAAAATAGCATACTTAGGTGCTAAGATAACAATAATTACAGAAAATATAAATGGTCTAAGTATACCAATTAAAAGACAGATTGGTAGAGTGGATTTAAAAACATTACTCAACAATATGCTAAAAGAAACTCACTTCAAATATGAATATACAGTCAAATTGAAAGGAAAAGAATGGGAATGCTATATGTAATATATATAGCAAATATTAATCAAGGGGCTCCAAAGTGGCTATATTATCAGATGAAGTAGATTTCAGAGCAAAAAAACTTATCAAAAATAGGAACATTATATAATGATAAAAATCCATCAAAAAGATAACAATTCTGAATGTTATGAACCCCATAACAGAGATGTAAATATGTGAAGTAAAAACTGGTAGAACTTGAACAAATACCTTACACATGTCCCCCTGCACTTCCACATGGCTGCTGGGCAGGACCAGTGGGACAGAGCTCAATATTAGAAGAAAGGCTGCAGTATTTAGTAGGGGAATTTGCCACCTAGAGCCTATCTGGTCCATGCATGGGTGGGCCATGAGTGGTCTTACAGGCATAAAGGCTTTGAACCTCTCTTCAAGGGAAAAAAAGAGACTCCATATGCCATTCTGGAGTACAAAAGATTTTTAGAGCAGTGAAAATACATATGACATTATAATGATGGATATCTATGTTCTTAGATTTTTGTCCAAACTAAGGTGAACTGTGGACTTTGGTGATTATGATGTGTCAATGTATATTCATCCTTAGTTAAAAAAAGTACCACTCTGGTAAATAAAAATAATGACTATGCATGTGTGTGGAGAGAGGGTATATGGGAAATTTCTGTACCTTTCTGTCAATTTTGTTGTAAACCTAAAACTCTTAAAAAAATCTTAAAAACAAGAAAACTCAGTGTTAGGGTAGACATTTTTGGCAAAACTTTGGTTTCAGCTATATACATATATATGTGTGTATTTGTTGGATTGTGATGTAAAATGTATTTTTTAGGTCAAAAAAGTTTGCAAGCCACTGTAAAGTTAAAATTATCCTCAAAAAAGAAAAACTAATAGAATTAAAAGTAGAAATGTAAAAATCCACAATTGTGCTTGAGGATTTCAAACCTCCTCTCTAAACAATTGATAAATAACTAGACAGAAAATCAGTACAAATATACAAGAACTCAAAATACTATAAACCAAGATGATCTAATTGATATTTATAGAACAAGCCACTCAAAAAGAGCAGAATACACATTTATTGCAAGTGCCCATGGAATATATATCAAAATAGACCAGATCATGGGCCATAAGACAAACTTCAATAAATTTAAATAACTGAAATCATGCATGCCATGTTCTAAGAGCACAGTGGAATCAAACTGAAAATCAGTAACAGAAAATAAGAGGAAAATCTCCAAACACTTGAAAACTAGAAAACACAATTCTAAATAATCCATGGATCAAAGATGAAGTCTCAAGGGAAGTAAAAACTACATAAAACTGAATGAAAATGAAAACACAACATATCAAAGTTTGTAGAAGACACCTAAGGTAATATCCATAGGGAAATTTATAGCACTAAATGCATGGATTCATAAAGAGGAAAAGTCTCAAATCAATAATCTAAGCTCTTCACGAGCCTAGGAAAAGGAGACCAAAATAAAACTGAAAACAAGCAAAAGAAGGAAATAATGAAGAGTTGAAACCAATGGAATTGAAAATAGGAAAACAATGAAGAAAATAAATGAAACAAAGAGCTGGTTCTTTGAACACTTTAATAAAATTGGCAAACCTCTAGAAAGACCGACAAAGAAAAATAGAAGACACAAAATACCAGTGTCAGGAATAAAATGGGATATCACTACATATACTCCAGACATCAAAAGGACAATAAAGGATTACTATGAACAACTCTACAGACATTAATTTGACGATTAACACAAAATGGATCTATTTCTTGAACAACCGAAACTATCATAACTCATACAATATGAAATAGATCATTTGAATAGCCTTATATTTATTAAGGAAATTGAATTCATAATTTAAAAACTCCTGAAAAAAGACATTTCCAGCCTAGATGTTTTTATGGGAGAATTCTACGAAATATTTGAAGAAGAATTAACACCAATTCTATAAAATCTTCCAGGAAAAAAAAAATCTCAATTCATTTTATGAAACTAGTGTTACCCTGATACAAAAACCAGACAAAGACAGTACAAAAAAAGGACAGAACACTATCCCTCATGAATATCCTTAACAAAATATTAGCTATTGAATTCAGTAATGTATAAAAAGAATTATACAGCACAACTAAATGGGGTTTATTCCAGGGATGTAAGGCAGGTTCAATAATTGAAAATCAATCAATGCAACCTACCACATTAAGACACAAGAAAAACCACAAGATCCTATCAATGGATAAAGAAAAGGCATTTGACAAAATTTACCACATGTATATAATAAAACTCCCAGAAAAATAGGAATAGAAAGCAACTCCCTCAATTGGATAAAGATTTTGTATAAAAACCCTGAAGCTAACACTTTATGTAATGGAGAAATATTGAATGTGTGCCCTTAAGATTGGGAGCATGGCAAGAATGTGAGCTCTCACCACTTTTATTGAACATAGTTTGGGAAGTTCTAGCCAGTATAATAAAGCAAGAAAAGGAAACAGAAGGCATTCAGATCAGAAAGAAAGAAATAAAACTTTGCCTATATGCAGATTACATGATTATAAATGCAGAAATCCCAAAGAATATACCCCAAAAGTCTAGAATTAAAAAGTGAGTTCACCTAGCAACAATTTCCCTGGGATTCTAAATACATCATGAGGAGAAATACCAGATCTTATTAACAGGAATGATCCTTCCAGAATTCCCCAGTAACTACCCAAAAGACAACATGCCCCCCAAATCTTTGAGTTTATTTCTAATGCTTTTATTGTTACCAACCATACTTAATCTGTCACTAAATCTTGTTGACTATTCTTCTGTTGCATAACAGTCATTATTTTGACTGTTTCTACAAGCATCACCCAAACTAAATGTTTATCACCCTTGCCTTACCTTAGTGGTTTCCTGGCTAGATTTCCAGTCTGTCATCTCTTCTGCCATATTTGTCTTCTTAGAAACACAATTTTCAGCAATTCAACACCCCTTTCAAAACATTTCAATGCCTATTTACTAATTACGGTGAATCTTCTCAAAATGGCATTTAATAAAGCCCTCAGTCAACAAGTCTTAGCTAATTTATAAGGTATCAGTTCTTACAATTTCCCATTATAGTTGCCCACACATCAATCAATTTCCATTCTTCTTTTCACTTTGGACTTTTCTAATTAAATATAGTACAAACAGAAAACTACATATATAAACATACAGCTAAATCAACTATAAGATCAACTATAAGATGAACATCAGGGGACAGAATTATGTCAGCCACTGAAGAACCCATGTACCCCACTTCAATCACAGCATGCTTCAACCCCTTCCATTCCCCCACCTCAACCAAGAGAAACCACTATCTTGACTTTTACGGCAAACATATTTTTTTAATTTAATTTACTGTTTTATCACTGAAGTGTGCATACCTAAATGCGATAGTTGAAATTTACCCTTTTTTAATCTATAGGTTCCCACATTGTCTCTTTTTTTCCTTGCAATTTGTTGAATTCATTGTGCTGTCGTATAGCTTCCCAAGGACTGGGTTTTGCTGATTACATTCCCAAATGTTGTTTGACATGTTTTTTTGTCTTTTGTATTTCCTGTACATCAGTAGTTGGGTGTAGACAGCTTCATCAGATTCAGGTTTGATTTTTTTGACAAGATATTTCATAAGTGGTGGTGTATTCATAATACATGTATCATTTCTTTCTCTTTGTGTTGTTATCAGCCACTAATACTCAGTGTCAAAATCTACTAAAAATATAATAAGTCATTGCAAAATGGTCATACTCCCAAAAATGGGTTCACCAAGTTTGTAAGATAAAAAATAAACAAAAATCTGTTGAACTTATATATAGTAACAATGAACATGTGGATACCAAAATTAAAAATACAGTGCCACTTACAATCACTCAAAAATGATATGATAAAGTATAAATCTAACAAAATACGTACAGTAACTGTATGTTGAATACTACACAATGCTCATGAAAGAATTCAAAATCTAAATAAATGTAAATACAGACTGATACTCTGTTCATGAATTGGAAGACTCAATATAATTTCAATTCTCTGAAAATTGATATACAGGTTTAATTCAATTCCTATCAAAGTCCCAGCAAGGTTTTCTGCAGTCATAAACAATTCTAAAATTTGTATAGTAAGCCAAAAGATCTAGAATAGATAGAACAATTTTGAGAAAGAAAAATAAAGTGGGAAGGAACAGTCTACCCAATTTTAATACTTATTACCTAGCTACAATGATCAAGACTGTGTGATATTGGTGAAAAGATAGACACATAGATTAATGGAACAGAACAGAGAACTAAAAAATAGACCCACACTAATATATCCAACTAAGTTTTGACAAAGTCGCAAAAGCAATTCAATGGAGGAAAGTAGGCCTTCCAACAAATGGTGCTGGAGCAGTTACACATCCATAGGCAAAAAATGAACCTCAACCTAAGTCCCAATTATGTAAAATGTAAAACTATAAAACTTTTAGAAAAAAATAAAAGAAAATCTTTGGGACTTAGGCAAAGAGCTCTAAGACTTAACACCAAAAGCACAATCCTAAAAGGAAATGTTGATAAATTAAACATCAAAATTAAAAACATTTGCCCTATGTAAAATCTTATGAAGAGTATGAAAATACAAGCTACAGGATGGTGGAAGATATTTGCAAACCATATACCCAACAAAGTACTAGAAGAGAATTTAGACTACATAAAGAACTCTCAAAACTCAAAAGTGAAAAGTGAACAAAATCCAAACAATCCAAATAGAAAATGGGCAAGAGACCTGAAAAGACATTTCACTGAACAGCCTATACAGATGGCAAATAAGCACATGAACGTAAGTTCAAAATCATTAGCCATTAGAGAAGTGCATATTAAAAAAAATGAGATAACACTATACCCCTGTCAGAATGGCTAAAAAAAAAAGAATGACAACATCAAATACTGGTAAGGATACAGAGAAATCATTCACACATTGCTGGTGGAAATATAAATGGGATGGTGAACTGTTTGGTAGTTTCTAAAAACAAAACAGAAAAAGAATTAAACATTCAACTACCATATGACTCAGCAAATGCACTCCTGGGCATTTATCCTAGAAAACCGAAGATTTATGTTCACACAAACTCCTGTACATGAATGTTTATAGCAATTCTATAAGTTTTAACACATTTATAGGTTGATGTAAAGATCACCATAACTATTTTTATCACTCCCCAAATCTCCTTCATGCTATCCTTTTAGAGTCACATTCTACCTCCTACTACAATCCCTGGAAACACTGAATGATTATCCACCGCTATAGTTTTGTTTTTTTTCCAAGAATGTCATATAAATGAAATAATGCAGTATGTAACTGTGAAGAGTAGATTTAAATTTTAATGAAGTATATACTTTATCAGTTTGTTCTTTTATGGGTTCTATTTTGGTGTGTTATTTAAGAAATCTTTGTCAAATACCAGGTCACACAGTTTTTTCCCCTATTTCTTCTAGAAATTTTATAGGTTTAGATTAACATTTTGGTCTATGGCCCATTTTGTGTTGATTTTTATATATTGCTATTATAATATAAGCTATTATTGAATATAAGCTATTATTATATTATATAATAATATAAGCTATTATTGAAATTTATTTTTTGCATACGGATATCCAATTGATCCAGCAATATTTATTGAAAGGACTCTCCTTTCTCCAATGAGTTGCCTTTGCAACCTTGTTACATGTTGGTTGTCCATATATGTGTGTGTCTATTTCTGGACTCTCTATTCTATTCCATTCATCTGTTTGTCTACCTTTACACCAATATATCATGGTCTTGATTAATGTAGTTTTATAATAAATCTTTTAATCTGTTAGTGTTTTGTACTGCAATTTTGTTCTTTTTCAAGTTTGTTTTGGTCATTCTAGGTCCTTTTTATTTTTATATGAATTTTGGAATCAGCCTTTCAATATACACAAAAAATCTTGCTGGGATTTTGATTGCTAGTTCATTGAATCTGTAGATCATTTTGAAAAAGAGCTGACATCTAACATTATTGATTTCTCTAAACTGTGAACATAGTATATCTCTCAACTTATTTAGGTCTTCCTTAATTTGTTTCAGCAATGTTTTATAGTTTTCAATGTACAGGTCTTTCATGTCTTTTGTCAGATTTTTCTCCAGTTATTCAAAATTTTTGATGCTATGTTAAGTGGCATTGATTTTTAAATTTTTAATTTCTAATTGTTTGTTGTTACCATATAGAAAAACAATTTATTATTGTATCCTGTAAGCTTACTAAAATTACATTAGTTCTACTAGTTTTTTTCTAGATTTCATCAGATTTTCTACATAGATCACCATATAACTTATTTTTTAACTTTTTTTTATTGATTTGTAATCATTTTACAACGTTGTGTCATATTCCAGTGTTCAGCACAATTTTCAGTTATACATGAACATACATATATTCATTGTCACATTTTTTTTCTCTGTGAGCTACCATAAGATCTTGTGTATATTTCCCTGTGCTATACAGTATAATCTTGTTTATTTATTCTACAATTTTGAAATCCCTTCCCACCCTCCACCCCCTTGGCAACCACAAGTTTGTATTCTATGTCTATGAATCTGTTTCTGTTTTGTATTTATGCTTTGTTTTTTTTTGTGTTGTTGTTGTTTTTGTTTTTTAGATTCCACATATGAGCGATCTCATATGGTATTTTTCTTTCTCTTTCTGGCTTACTTCAGTTAAAATGACATTCTCCAGGAGCATCCATGTTGCTGCAAATGGCATTATGTTGTCGGTTTTTATGGCTGAGTAGTATTCCATTGTATAAATATACCACTTCTTCTTTATCCAGTCACCTGTTGATGGACATTTAGGCTGTTGCCATGTTTTGGCTATTGTAAATAGTGCTGCTATGAACATTGGGGTGCAGGTGTCTTTTTGAAGTAGGGTTCCTTCTGGATATAAGCCCAGGAGTGGGATTCCTGGGTCATATGGTAAGTCTATTCCTAGTCTTTTGAGGAATCTCCACACTGTTTTCCATAGTGGCTGCACCAAACTGCATTCCCACCAGCAGAGTAGGAGGGTTCCCCTTTCTCCACATATAACTTACGAATAAATGATGTTTTACTTCTTCCTCTCCAATCTGGGAGCCTTTTTTTCCTTTTCCTTGCCTGATTGCTCTGGCTAAAACATCCAGTACCATACTGAATAAAAATGGTGAAAGCAGACATTCTTGCTTTATTTCTGATCTTAGGGGAAACATATTCAGTCTTTGACCATTAAATATGTTTGCTGCAGGTTTTTTATAGATGCCTTTTATCAGGTTGAGGAAAGTACCTTCAGTTCTTTTTTTGTCGAGTATTTTTATCTGGAATGGATGTTGGCCTTCTCAAATGATTTTTCTGTGTCTATTGAGATGGCCATATAGCTTTTCATTTTTAATCTGCTAACATGGTGACTTTCTATAATTGGGTTCCCAATGTTAAACCAACCTTGCATTCCTGGGACTTTCCCCAATTGATCATAATGTGTTATCCTTGTTATATGTTGTTGAATTTGATTTGCTAAAATTTCTTTTTAAAAAAATTCTGTCATTAAGTTCATGAAGGATATTGGTTTGTAGTTTTATTTAATGTCTTTGTTTTTGGTGTTTTTGTAAATCTGCCATCATAGAATGAATTGGGGAATATTTCCTCATTTTAATATTTGTTTGTTTAAAGATTTTAGTTTCCAGGGAAGTTTCAGGTTTACAGGAAAATTGAGTGGAAGGTAGAGATGCCCTTCTCCTTCCCTCTCCTGAAGTTTCCCTTATTATTAGCATCTTGCATTAGTGTAGTATATATGTTATAAGTAAATTAGCCAATATTGATAAATTATTATTAGTTAAGGTCCATAGCTTATATAGGGGTTCAATATTACTTCATTCAAATTTTCCTTGACATTTGTTTAGGGTTGGTATTATTATTTTCTTAAACTATTGGTAAAATTCTCCAGTGAAGCCATCTAGGCCTGGAATTTACTTTGTGAGAAGGTTATTAACAAGTTCAATTTTTAAAATTAGATATAAAGCCATTCAGTTTATCTATTTCTTCCTGGTTGGCTGTAATAGGCAGAATTCTAAGATAGTCCCTAAGATTTTTCTCCTTGGTGTACATGCTTTGTATAATACCCTTCTCTTGAGTGTGGATTAGACTTGTGAATATGATGTGACAGCCACCATCTTGATTAGATTACATTATATGCCAGAGGTGATGGGACAGTCACTCTTGTGACAATATTGTGTCTTGGCAGACTGGAGAGAGATATTCTGCTGGTTTTGAAGAAATAAGGTGCCATGCTGTGCAAGAGCAATGTGACTGGGATGTAAAGTTAGCCTCTAGTTGCTGAGAGTGACCTACAGCCAAGAGCCAGCAAGAAGATGGGAATCTCAGTCCTACAACTGCAAAGAAATAAATTTTACCAACAACTAGTGAGCTTGGAGGAGGACCCCAAGCTCCAGATGAGAGCAGAGTGAAATAATGAGCTTTGATTCTGTCTTTTGAGGAATTTGTTGGTTTCTTCTAAATTGTTGAATTTATTGTCATAAAATTGTTCACACTATTCCCTTTTAATCCTTTTAATACTTTAAAAATCTTTAGTGGGATCATCACTTTCATTCCTCTTTTTTCTTAAGCTATCACTTTTTTTTTTAAATTGAAGTATAGTCAGTTACAATGTGTCAATTTCTGGTGTATAGCATAATGTCCCAGTCATGCATATATATACATATATTCATTTTCATATTCTCTTTCATTAAAGGTTATTACAAGATATTGAATATAGTTCCCTGTGCTATACAGAAGAAATTTGTTTTTTCTTAATTTTATTTTATGGAGTTATAGTCAGTTTACAATGTTGTGTCAATTTCCAGTGTAGAACACAATTTTTCAGTTGTACATGAACATACATATATTCATTGTTGAATACTTTTCACCATGAGCTACCACAAGATCTGGTATAAATTTCCCTGTGCCATACAGTATAATCTTGTTTATCTATTCTATATATACCTGTCAGTATCTACAAATTTTGAACTCCCAGTCTGTCCCTTCCCACCCCCCTCCCCTCTGGCAACCACAAGTTTGTATTCTATGTCTATGAGTCTGTTTCTGTTTTGTATTTATGTTCATTTGTCTCCTTTCTTTCTTTCTTTCTTTCTTTCTTTCTTTCTTTCTTCCTTCCTTCCTTCCTTCCTTCCTTCCTTTCTTTCTTCCTTTCTTTCTTTCGATTCCACATATGAGTGATCTCATATGGTATTTTTCTTTCTCTTTCTGGCTTACTTCACTTAGAATGATGATCTCCAGGTCCATCCATGTTGCTGCAAATGGCATTATTTTATTCCTTTTTTATTGCTGAGTAGCATTCCATTGTATAAATATACCACAGCTTCTATATCCAGTCATCAGTTGATGGACATTTAGGTTGCTTCCATGTCTTGGCTATTGTAAATAGTGCTGCTATGAACATTGGGGTACATGTATCTTTTTGAATAAGGTTCCCTCTAGATATATGCCTAGGAATGGAATTGCTGGATCATATGGTAAGTCTATATTTAGTCTTTTGAGGCATCTCCATACTGTTTCCCCTCATTCCTGATATTAGTAATTTGTGTCTTTTCTCATTTATCCTGTTCAAATTTTATCAATTATATTCATGTTCTCAAATAAAACCCTGCTTTTGTTTTCACTGATTTTCTCCATTGTTTTACTGTTTTCTGTTTCACTGATTCTCACTCAATTATTATTTCCTTTCTTTCACTTACTTTGGGTTTAATTTCCTCTTTCTTTCTATTTTCTTGAAGTGGAAACAAATTATTGAATTAAGACCTTTCTTATTTTCTAATATAGACCTTTAGTGCTGTAAAATTTCCCCCAAGAAATACTGCTTTATGTCATCCCACAAATTTTGATATGTTGTATTTTTATTTTTATTCAGTATTAAATGTATTCTAATTTCCCTTTTGACTTCTTCTTTGATCATTGGGTTACTTGGAAATGTGTTATTTAGTTGCCAGATATTTGGAAATTTTACTAGAATCCTTTGTTATTTATTTCTAGTTTAATTCCATTGAGGTCAGAGGATATACTTTGTATGACTTGAATCTTTTGAAATTTATTGAGACTTGTTTTACTCATTCTGATACTTGCATAGTGATATTTCATTATAGCCTTAATTTGTATTTCACTGGTGGCTAGTAATGTTGGATATATTTTGTGTGCTTATTTGCTATCTATATATCTTCTTTGATTAAATGTCTCTTTTCCATTTTCTAATTGTGTTGTTTGCTTTTTTACTGCTGAGTGTTCTTTATATAGTCTAGATATAGTCCTTTGTTGGATTTGTGGTTTGCAAATATTTTCTCCCAATCTGTAGCTTATCTCTTCATCATCGCAACAGAATCTTGCACAAAGCAAAAGTCTTACATTTGGATGAAGTACAATTTACTGACTTTTTTTCTTTTATAAATCATGTTTTTTATGTAAGTCTGTGAAGTTTTTTCCAGCTTTATTGAGATAGAATTGATACATTATGTTGTATAAGTTTAATGTGTACAATGTGATGATTTGATACACATATATTGTGAAATGATTACCACAGTGGGGTTAGTTAACACCTCCATTAACTCACATAATTGCTGTATTTTTTGTGGTGAGAACATTTAAGATTTCTCTTAGCAACTTTCAAGTTGTTAAGAACATCCATAACGTAATATGAAAATGTCTAGTTTTTAATAAAAAGTCACTCATCATACAGTGTCTTCATTAAATGGTGCTAGAAAAACTGTAGATCCATATGCAAAAGAATGAAATTGGACCCTTGCATAATAACAAAAATTAACTCAAGAACCTTTTAGTTTTTTTTTTTTGGATGTGTACCCAAAAGTGGGATTGCTGGATCATGGATAATTCTATGTTTTTCCTATGGCAGCTACACCATTTTACTCTCCCACCAACAATGCATGAGGGTTACAATTTCTCCCCTTCCAAAACTTGTTATTTTCATTTCTGGATAGTAATAATCCTAATGAGTGTGAGGTTGCATCTCATTGTGGTTTTGATTTGCATTTCCCTAATCACTAATGATGCTAAGCAACATTTCATGTACATATTGGCCATTTGTATGTTTTCTTTGGAAAAAAATATCTGTTCAGTTCATATACTATGTATTCAGTTTGATGAGTTTGGACATATGCACACACCCATGAAACCATCACCATAATCAAGTAATACATATATTCATCATCTCCAAATATTTTCTTGTGCCTCTTCATTTTGTTTTGTTTGTGGTAAGAACTTTTAACATGAGACTTATCCTCTTAAATTTTTAAATACACAATATAGTATTTTTAATTATACACACTATGTTGTACAGCAGATTTCTAGAAGTTAGCCATCTTGCATAACTGAAACTTTATACTCATTTAACAACAACTCTATTTACTGTTCCTTCAGCCACTAGAAACCACCATTTTATTCTCTGCTTCTATGAGTTTGACTATTTTATATATCTCATATTAGTGGAATCATGCCATATTTATATTTCTGTCTGGCTTATTTTACTTAGCGTAATGTCCTCCAGGGTCATCTATGTTATTGCAAATGGCAGGATTTCCTTCTTTTTAAAAGCTGAATATTCCATTTTGTGTGTGTGTGTGTGTGTGTGTAATGTTTCTTTATCCATTCACTTGATTATGGACATTTGGATTGTTTTCTCAAATGTTTTCTTCATTTCTATTACAGTTTTTTTTATTTCAAGCATTTCTTCTGATTCTTTCTTAGATTTTTCATCTCTTTGCTTATATTACCCATCTGTTCTTTCATGCTGTCTACTTTATCCATTAGCACCCTTAGCATATTTTATTTTAAATTCCTGGTCTGATAAGTCCAACATCCTTGCCATTTCAGAGTCTGATTCTGATGCTTTCTCCATCTGAGTTCTCTTCAAAATTGTTTTTTATTTTTACTATGCCTTATAATTTGTTGTTCAAAACCAGACATGATGTACTGGGTAAAAGAAACTGGTGTAAATTGGCTTTTATTGATGTGGTGGTAAGGTGTGGGAGAGAAGCATTCTGCAGGTCTATGATTAGGTCTCAGTCTTTTAGTGAGCTTGTGCTCCTGGGTTGTGACTTTTACAGTGCTTCTCAGTTTTTTCTTCTCCTTATGTGGATCAGAAAGGTAAGAGTGTGCTGGAATTGGGGTTTTCCCTTCCCTCAGGTTGGGTAGGCTCTGATAAAATCCCAGTAGTTTACTCTGATAAAATCCCAGTAGTTTACTCTGATAAAATAGTTTAGTAGGCAGGGCCTCATTGTGAAGAACAGAATGATCTGTGCATATTTCAAAATGGCTCCTTTTCTTATTCTTTGGTCACAAGGTTATTTTGCTCTTATCTTTGTTGTAGGAACCCCTAGAGGTAAAAGATCACAAAAGTATTGGGGCATTTCTGTGACTTAGATCCCTGGAGCTTTTAATTCTCAAACTTGTCCACACTGAGCCTCCAGCAATTCATCAGTTACAGTTTAAGTTTTCCTACCCCAGTATTGGATCCCGTGGATGTTTCTGCTTTGGGTTTCTGTTCTGGGAAATGTAATTCTCTGTATCTGCCTGTCTGTCTTTCCAATTTGAGGTACATCAGTTTGTCCTGCATCCTCAATTCTCTGATGGATCTATGAAGAGTTGTTGATTTTTAACTTCTTCAGCTTTTTAGTTGTTTTTAGGATGGAGTGACAATTTCAAAGCTCCTTATATGCTGTACTGGAAAGTGGAAGTCTTTCCTTCATTTTAGAAGGTTAGTTTTGCTGGATATAGAATTCTTTCTTGATTCCCCCCCTCCTCAGTACTTTAAATATGTTATCTCACTGGCTTACGACCTCCATGGTTTCTGGTGAGAAATTGGCTGTTAATCTTATTGTGCATCACTTAGGCATGTTCAGTCACTTCTCTCTTGCTGCATTTTTTTTTTTTTGCTTTGGTCACCTTAAATATAATGTGTCTCAGTGTGGATCTCTTTAAGTTTATACTACTTGGAGTTGGTTGAACTTCTTAGATGTATAGATTCATGTCTTTCCTTAAACTTGACACGTTTATGGTCATTATGTTTTCAAATATTCTTTCTGTCCTCTTTTTCTCTCCTCTCCTTCTGGGAATCCCATTATCTGCCTATTAGTACTTTTGATGTTATCCCACAAATCTCTTAGGTTCTACTCATTTTTCTTCATTCTCTTTCTGCTCCCAAGACTAGATAATCTCAACTGATCTATCATCACACTCACTGATTCTTTCTTCTGCCTGCTTAAATCTACTGTTGAACCCCTCTACTGAATTTTTCATCTCAATGATTGTACTTTTAGCTCTGGAATTTCTATTTGCTTCCTTTTTTTATCATTTCTCTCTCTTTATTGATATTCCCTATTTGTTTAGATACCACTCTCCTGATTTCCTTTAATTGTTTGTTCATGGTTTCCTTTATTTTTTTTAAGCATACTCAAACCATACATGTAAAGTCTTTGTGTGGTAAGTCCAATGCCTGAACTTCTTCATGGAAAATTTCTACTCATTTATTTTTATTTCCTGTGAATGGGCCATATTTTCCTGTTTCTTTGTATGCCTCTAATTTTTTTATTGAAACTGAACATTTTGAATATTATAATGTGACAACTCTGGGAACCAGATTCTCCCTCCTCTTAGGATTTGTTTCTGCTGCCTATTGTGGATTGCTGTTTGCTTGTATAGTGACTTTTCTAAACTATCTTTTTGAAGTATATATTCTTCATTGTGTCCACTGAAGTCTGTGTTCTCTTAGCTTAATGGTCAGCTGGTGTTTTGACAGAGTTACCCTATATTCCTGGAGTCAAGAAATGCAAAATAAAGTAAAGGGAGAAGAAGAAGAAGAAGAAGAAGAAGAAGAAGAAGAAGAAGAAGAAGAAGAAGAAGAAGAAGAAGAAGAAGAAGAAGAAGAAGAAGAAGAAGAAGAAGAAGAAGAAGAAGAAGAAGAAGAAGAAGAAGAAGAAGAAGAAGAAGAAGAAGAAGAAGAAGAAGAAGAAGAAGAAGAAGAAGAAAAAGAAGGAGAAGGAGAAGGAGAAGGAGAAGGAGAAGGAGAAGGAGAAGAAAGGAGAAGGAAGGAGAAGAAGAAAGAAGAAGAAAGGAGAAGAAGGAGAAGAAAGAGGAGGAGGAGGAGAGGAAGAGAAGGAGGAAGAGGAGGAGGAAGAGGAGGAAGGAGAAGGAGAAAAGGAAGAAGAAGAACAAATAAAGAAAAAAAATATTCTCCCAGTCTCTGCTTATTAGTCCTGTGTTGAGGCACTCCTTCAATGTTTAGCTGGATCATTTACAACTCTGCCTTAGCTTCCACCTCCTACATGTATTGAGCTTGAAGACTAGCCAGAGAGGAAAGCTTAAGGTCTTTTCAGGACTTTTCAAGAATGTGCCCTTCCCTGGTTATGCACATAGATTTTTGGTTCCCCAGTATACATAAAAGTTTCTAATATTCCCTATTTCCACACATTATCTCCTGCCCAGCCTCTTCCTTTCCAGGCTTCTAGATCTGTCTATTGCTTGTCTCAAGTGTTGTCCCTTGCCCCAGGCTGCTGTGGCCAATACCTTTGTCTTTAAATGCTTTTGGCAATAACTTCCCTGGAAGCCACCTGACCCCTGTGGACACTTTGAGTCAAGTAAAACAAAGAGGAACATTTGTGCCAGTTCTTGAAGGAGTCTCCAGGCAGGTTGAGACCCAAAACACAATTCTCTAAGAGTAAGGTCCCATGTTGCTCCCTTTTGCACTAGCTGCTTGCACCAGTTGTGCCAGCTACTGTCCTCACAGCTGCTGCTGATCTGGGGTGTGGGGTATGGTGTGTGAATGATTTAAAACACCAAAGCACTCTCTTACCACAAAGTAACATCTTCTTTCTTCACCAAATCTTGGTGTTATAAGTCCCCTTGTACTTTTTTTTTTTTACTAGATTCCAGAGTTTTTCTAAAGCCAATTCTAACAGTTTTTCTAGCTCAGTAGTTGCTTTTTGGGAAAGTTGTATACCTGGAGTTCCCTAATCTATAATTTTCAGTGACTGATCTACCCTAATTTTAAAAACGCTATGTTCTGCTTGCCAGAATAAACAGTCATGAGTGCTACATGCAGTCCAAGGGCTGAAGTGGCTTCAGAATTTCCAAATAGGCAGTTTTTAAGGGTGGCAGAGGGGATTGGTTAGAGGAGGGGACTAGAGAATTTTTCTTTAAGTCATATTTGAAAATCACATAGCATAAATTTGAGAAAACACCAGTTGTTAATATCATGGATGTTTGAGAACTGATGGAAATTATGGGACAAAGTGTTAAATCCTTCCCAGGCCTCTCTTTGTGTTTGAAAAGTATCAAGTGGTTCTTTGGGGAGCTGCTTCTAAGATTACATGTCAGGATGGGAAGATGGGCCTGATCAACCACCAATTGTCCCTTCTTGAGATGCACTTGAAAGTCAAGGAACTGGTCAGAATTTTGTGTTAGGCCCAGGGTTTGCTGAGTCTTTCCTATCATTCTGCTCTTGGGTTGAAGAAGGTATATAGCCTGGTCAGGTGTGATGGCCAGAGCTATAAAGACTTTTCAGGTTCATCCCCACTCTACCCGCCTCCACCTAGTGCACTGTCTCTGAGGCTTATTGAGAACCACTGTGCTCTAGAACTATCTGCTCTGAATGGATGCCAATCCAGGCCAAGAGGAACTCTATTTATACATATTGATGCCTATCCTATGGCCACCAGGTGGCAGCTGGACTGTGGAGACTATTACCAGCACCACCAATATCCTCTCCCAAGACTAATTTTGAATGGCAGCTTCCAAATTTCTTCCCATAACTTTGCCCTGGAGCCTGAAGTGCACTGCAGGAAAGTGGGCAGCTTTTCAAATCATGTGACTCAGACAGAGTCATTAAATTACCCCTCAGGCCAGGATAACATCCAAGTCTGGGTGTTGTGATTTAGAGTCTAAAGTCTTAGAATGTCAGCACAGGGGGACACTTGGGGATTACCTAGGCCAGGATTTTGGGATTTGTTTTTGTTTTTTCTTTCTTCAAATTAAAGATGCAACTCTTTTGGTTAAAGAACAGCGATGATGGTTGACAATGGAAGGCCCTGGGCTCAACCTTGGCCTGAAGAGAGGCCTCAGAATTCTAGGGCAGTGTGGTCCAACTTTCAGTCCTACCCAGAGCACCTATAAAATTTTTACTATATCTATCAGCCAATGTGATAATATTTATTTAATATGTTTCTTTAAATTGGTTTAATTTTTTCCAAATAAATTCAGCCTCATCCTATGTAATGTCATAGATTTAATGTTCTAGGCATATTTTTTCTAATTCATATTAAAATACACCCATGGCTATTGAAATTTAAGACTTGTTTCTGGTAGCACCTAAAATTGTCTCATGTCCTTGTATTACACTTTGAGAAATGACAATTTATGGCACCAAAGAGTGCAGTTGGGAAAGTAGCTATCCTAGTTCATTCTACTGTCAGGTAAAAACACTAAAACACCTTTCCTTTTACAGAGAAGGCAGGAAGGGGAGATGGATGTAAAGTGGGGAGATCAAGAACAGGACAGAACCTACAAATATGAGCTGGAGCCCACGAGTTTGGGCAGGAACCCATGAAGATGGGCAAGTATTGTGTTAGTTCTCCTTACCTCCAACCTTGATATATTGAGTGTTTGGCAGGAAAGTTGGTGCTCTTGGTCATGAAGCTTAACACTCACCCAATCTAGGAGTGAAAGGAGCAGAAGCATATCTGAAGAAAGATAGAGCAGCTTCTCCGCATCAATGAGACGAATCAGTGGATGAGTGAAAAGGCCTGTGAACTACAAAAGCACAGGCCTCAACCTCTCACAGGTGAAAAGCCTCAACTGCTGCTGCTTTTCTTCTACCCACCAAAACTCATGCAAAATGTCTCTTGCGGCCCAAACTAAGCAAAAACAGACAGGAAGGGAAATTCTGTGACAAGTAGTTCAGCCTAGCCATGCTGACACATGACAGAGCCATCACATTTTCTCAACTGATGAAATTCTGGTATGGAATATAAATTTATCTATTGATTTTGAACAAAATGTAGCCAAAATTTAGAAGACTTGCATGGAGGAAAAAATTAAATGACAGGTCATGTAGGTTGATTAAGAAAAAAAAGGGACTTACCCAAGGTCACTCAGTGACAGTGACAGAACTGGGACTTAAACCCAAGTCTACTCACTCCCAGTCTTTTGTTCCTTTCACTGTACTATATTCCAAGGGCATTAGAAAGCCCCTCCATTATCCCGTCTCTTCCATAGGAAAGAGGGAAAGAAGGAAGGAAAGGAGGGAGAAGAAATACACTATTTGCGTACTGAATTGGGACTGGTACAGAAACTGTGATTCAGAAGGGCCAAGGCAAGAGTTGGGCACAATGATTTTCCATGTTCCTCTGGGTCAAGTATTTGTGGGGTTCCATCTTCCAAAGCCTGGTCTCATTTGCTTATATGTGCAACATGAAATTATAGAGCACTTATCATGAGCCTGGGGACAGAAAAAGAGCTTACATTCCAGCGGTTGAAACATTGCAGCAAACAGCTGATTAGTGCTGGGATGGGGAGCACAGAGTGCTGCATGAGCACAGAGAAAGGCTTGATGGGAGTGGGGAGAGGGAGGAGAGTGGGCACAAGCCCTGTCCTACACAAGTTCAGCAGCTCTAGTCCAAAGGTTTGATTTTCTCTTCTCTCAACCATGAGGACTGATAGGTGTTAAATACCTTTCAAAGTCTGGAGTTGGTAACCCACTGCCAGACAAAGGCCATGCCATAGAGTCTTTTGCTTTATTTTTTTTTCACCACTGACATTTGTTATCCATGTCCTTTCTTTTCCCCTACTCTTTTCATATCATTTGCAAAGACAGAACCCATCCTCCAAATGGGAATGAACAAATTGAATGTGGCCAGAAACTCAATTCCAAAACTACTGAGTGCTGAGCTATGGCTCCTTTCAATCTTTTCCCCTACCCAGACTTATTCATGGGGCATTTCAAAAAGGACATATTGGAAATGGGTCTACAACTGATTAGTATTGTCTGATTCTGGTAGCTTTATTTGGCTTACTCTAGTTTGATGAGAAGCTGGAGGTCCACTCTCACCCCCCTGCACACATGTGGTACTTCCCCAGAAATCTGGACATAGGGATTTTTTCACTGATTGGCTAGCAAGGCCCTGAGGACTACTTTTACCATCATTTCTGCTCCCCCCAAATACCCCTCAAAGTCTCCAGACCCCTAAAACTAAATCTTCTAATAGGAATAGGACCTGAAATACTATTTCTTTCACAAGTACTCCCTGAATTAGACTCCTCACAGCCAGGAAAATTATCACACTGAGGAAGTTCTACTGATGTGGGTACCAGGCTTGTCCACCCTGCTAAAACCGGGGTGCCTGGGGCAATGAATAGGGAGAGGGACAGACCAGCTATAGCACCAGCCTCATCTTCAAGTGTCTCTCCCCACTTCTCTCTTCAGGATCCTTCTCCCTGTTTGTAGTTTTCTCCCTGGTTCCTTTTCACTCCATTCACACCCCCAGAGACCTCAAGTAACCCATCCCTCACCAATCTGATAAATTCATTTGTGGTGGGAAAATTTCTGGAAGAAGATAAGAAAACCTGGGTTCAAGTCTTGGCTTTTTCACTTACTAGTTCCATAACTTGGAACAAAATGATTTCACCTCTCTGAGTATCAATTTCCCCTTCACAAAACGGGCATGATAATCCTTGAGCTGTATACCTCAGAAAATTGCTGTACAGATCAAAGGAGATACTGGACATAAAGTTACTTTGTAAAGAGCCAATCACAATGCACATGTGAAAGATTGAGTTAGTCACCTCTCTATAGGGACTCCTATTTTGAAAGAGCATAATTTGAAGGAAGTAGCCACTAATACCGCATTTTAAACATCAGGGCAGAATGGGTTAGAGGCTAGAGGTTAAAGATACTTTGCTGACTATATCATTCACTTGACAACCAATTATTAAATATCTACTATGTGTTAGGTACTCTTCTAGATACTAAAGATAAAAATTCCTGACCCCATGGAGCTGACATTCAAGGAACATGGCAGGGACCTAAGAAAAACAGCCCCTCACCCTCTGGCCTAGGAAACTGTATCCAAGGTCTAGTTCTGAGCCTCAGGGCTATGGAAAAGCTTTCAGTAACTTGATTTAATCCTTTCTGTATAAAATCTATTTTAGCATTAATTCAACATTATCAATCATTTGCTGAAGCCCTGTGTAGATCCAGAGTAATGTATGTCATATATTCAACAGCATGCATTTAATTCAACAAATGTTTATTGAGTGCCTACTATGTGCCTGTCATCCTGTAAGTGTGGGGATAGTGAATGGAGGAGGGTGTACAGAATTAAACAAGGTGGAGTTTCTGTCCTTGAAAAGCTCCTAGCCTAGTAAGAGAGGTAATTACAAAGAGATAGGCCCATAACACAAATCTGGAGTTGTTCTAACAAATAGTTTAACCCAGTAATGGGTGAAAATAGATGCCCCAAAAAGTGAAATACTATAATTGAGCGCAAATTGCTATGACAATTCTGAGGAAACATTTATAAGGCCTAGAATATGGGGAAAGCTTCATTAAAAAGGTAACATTTGAGCTGGATCTTGAAGGTAGAATATATTTTTGTAAGTAAAAATGGAAGCAAATCACCCACCAGGATGGTCACAAGTAAAAAGATGACAATTCCAAGAGGAAAAATAAATATTTGATAAACATATTAAAAGGTACTCAACCTTTTCATCAGGGAAATGAAATAAAAACCACAATGTCATTTACATCAGAATAAATAAAATGAAAAAGATAAACAATATCAAGTGTTGTTAAGGATGTGGAGCAACTACTAGTGAGAGTACATATTAAAATAATCACTCCAAAAAACTGTTTGGCAGCATCTACTAAAATGTAAAGCTCTGCATGCCTTATGACCTAATAGTTGCAGTTCCTAAATATACAACTAATAGAAATGCATACATATGTGCAACAAAGGACATGTTGCACAAACAAAGAACACAACATGGATAATTCTCATAAACATAATATTGAGAGAACGAAGCCAGACACGAAAGAGTAAACAAAGTATAATTCCATTTATGCAAAGTATAAAAAAATAGGCAAAATTAATCTATGGTATGACAGAGGATAGTGGTTACTGCTGCAGCAGAAGGAGAGATTGTAACTCTAAGTAGGCACATAAGGGACTTCTGGAATGCTGGTAATGATATGGTTGCTAGGATATGGGGGCTGGTTAAATGGAAGTGTTCCATTTGTGAAATTTCAATGAGATTCCACATTCACTTTTCTAGATAAAAGAGCTAACAATAAAATGACAGGAAACCAAAGCAATCCAGTGGGGGAAATGGAAGTCTTTTCAAATGGTATAAGAATAATAAGATATCCATATGAAAAAAAAGAACCTCAACTCTTACCTTACACCACACACAAAAATTAATTTGAGATGGATCATAAGTCTAAATGTAATATCTGAAATCATAAAGCTTTTAGAGGAAAACATAGAAGAATATGACTTGGAGGATAGGCAAAGATATCTTAAACAAATCACAGAAAGCAATATCCAAACAAGAAAAAAAAGACTAGATTAGGCTTTATTAAAATTTAAAATGTCTGCTCATCATAAAACATTGTCAAGAAAATCAATAGGCAAATCACAGACTGGGAGAAAAATTTGCAAAATATACATCTAACAAAGAACTGGTATCCAGTATATATAAAGAATTCCTACATCTCAATAATTTAAGAAAAATTTAAAAATGCACAAAATATTTGAACAGACACCTCACAAAAGAAGATGTATGGGTGTTCAATAAAGACATGAAAAAAAATACTCAACGTCATTAGTCATCAGGAAACTGCAAGTTTAAAACCACCACACATCCACTAGAATGAGTAAAATAATTTTTAATGAAAATACCAAATATTGGTGAGGATATGGAATAACTCTTACATACTCTTACTTCTGGAAGCAGTATAAAATAGAATAACTTCTTCTGACACAGTTCTGGCAGTATTTTATATAGTTAAATACATACCTTACCCTATGACCTGACAGTTCCACTTCTAGGTATCCACTCAAAAGAAATGAAAGTATCTCCATGAAAAGACTTGTATACAAATGTTCATAGCAGCTTTATTCATAATAACCCCAAACTGGAAACAACCAAGATGCCCATCAACTGCTGAATACAATACAAATGCAACACCAGTACAATGGAATACTATCCAGCACAATATTACTGAATCTCAAAAGCATTATGCTGTGAAAGATGCCATGCTCAGAAGGCTACAAACTGTATTATTCTGTTTATATGAAGCTCTAGAAAAGGCACAACTAATCCTTGGTTCTCTCAAGGATGAGGTGAAGGTGAGTTTGACTGGGAAGGGGCATGAGGGAAGCTTCTGGGGTGATGGAAATGTATATCTCGATAGGGGTTTGGGTTACAGAGGTGCATGCATTTGTTAAAACTTAGCAAATGTTTCCTTAAGATGTATGTATTTCACTATATGTGAATTTTACCTCAAAAGAAAAAAACTGCAAGAAAATTGAACTCTAATTAATAATATACATGCAGAAGTATTGGGGGAAAGATGTGTACTGATGTCTTCAATTTACTCTGAATTACGTTAAAAAATAATATGGATTGATAGATCAACAGAAAGTTAAATAGATGGACATATATGTGATATAGTCAATATAGTAAAATGTTAATGCTAGAATCCAGTGGTGAGTATACAGGTGTTTATGGTAAAATTATTTCAATTTTGGCAGAAGGAAGTTGAGAAAAAGGAGATAAGGGCATGTGGGGGAAAGGAAAGAGCTCTGTGTTGTTTGGGTTTAAATGTCTTTGTGGGAAGTGGCCCAGGAACTATTTGAGGAGTTGAACAGAGCCCAGATACTAAGGAGCCCAATGTGGCAGCTCAGAGGTTTAGACTTTACCCTTTAGGCAGCGAGGAATCACCACAGATTTTTAAGCAGGTGGATGACATAATAGAAGATAGTGTGGTATGGAGAAATTTTCTGTGATTAGGAGCTAAGTGAGAAGGATTCTGGTCCCAGTCACAGCATGACCTTGGGCAAGTACATTAATATCTGCCAGGTCTCAGAACATTTCAACAAAATATACTTCTCCTTTTTTGTCCCCTCCCCCATCCAAAAGAGGCCCTGGGAAAACTGAGTTTAATCAGGCACAGAAGGAACTCTGTAAATATGTACTGAAGGAGAAAAATAAACTGCCTCTTCTTTGTCCTTCCCCTCCACCCAACTCCCTTGCCCCTGCCCCTTGCACCCTTGCCCCTGCTCCATTTGAATGATTTTTTCCTGCCCTTTAACTGGCTTTCTTTATCTGCAGGGTCAGCAAGTTGGACTTGAAACTTGGCCCCTGGGCCAGAGCATACAAGTCACTCTCCTCTAACTCAACTGTTGATACCTGATTCTGGCCCTAGGGCCCACCACTATTCATCCTTCTTTTTGTTTTCTTTATTTCTTTTTGGTGGAGGGTAGGTAATTAGGTTTATTTATTTATTCTTAGAGGAGGTACTAGGGATTGAACTCAGGAGGACCTCGTGCATGCTAAGCATGCACTCTACCCCTTGAGCTATATCCTCCCTGCATCCTTCTTTCTCTTACTCTAGAAACTTTCTGTGTAAGGGCCTTGGGATTCCTAATGGCCTTGGGTCTGTGGCTATCTTGGAGTCTGAGAGGTCACCCTTAAAGAGGTAGACCAGGAAATGTCTGAGAATGCAGACAACCATGTCTACTCCCAGCCTTCCCTCTGCTAACCTGAACCCTACCCCATCCCACCCCCAGGTCTCCCTCACCTGGCTCTTTTATGCTCTCTTCAGCAGTTGGTGTCTTTACCACTGACCTGGTGCTAGGGGAGTTAGCTTTCTGGATGTATATGACTTCTGTTTTTAGCTAGACTGAATTCTTAGGAAGCCAAATGGGAGGGGAACAGTCAAAAGATACTGCAAGGCCAGAGCACTTCCTAAATTGAACAGAACAAAACAAACCAGAAACCTACCAGGTGCAATACCCCAAAGCCTTTACTGAAATAAGCCTCTCCACATGATGAGGAACTCCCAGATCTCATCATGTCTCTGACACTTCACTTTTCTCCTGAAGTTTCTCACTGATTATTCTCCTTTAATGGTCTGACCCAAGCATGGCACAGAATTTTCTGCCCCATAGAACAGATGAGCCTAAGCTGAAATGTTCAACAAGACACTAGTTCAGGGAAGAACATAACAAAAGGGAGATAAACACCAATAGCACCACAGAGCTAGATAATCTGCTTTCAAACATATGGCCTGCTCTTAAAGCTAACAAGTCCTGATTGTATAATAGTTGCTCAATAAATATTTATGAATGAATGTCTATCCACAGTGGAAGTCAGACACTATTCCTGTCCCCAAGGAGCTTAAAGTCTAGTGAAGAGACATGTTAAATAGGTCATTCTAATATAATTTCATAAGTGCTGTGACAGAGTATTGTTAAAATCACAGACTCTGGAGCCAGACTGCCACAGTATGAATCATAGGTCCTTGAGCAAATGATTTAATCTTTCCCTGTGTTAGTTGTAAAATGATGCCCCTACTTTATATGTATGTGAGTCATATTGCTGTCCACAAGGATTTGAGGTAATTAGAAGGAAACGCTTAGTTAAATTAGATATCACTTAAGTCTTTTTCCCTCTTTAGGTGTCCGTGTTCCCATCTGTGTAATGAGGAAATTGGATTTTGTGGAAGGTTCCTTCCAGCTCTGACATTCTATGTCCTAGATTTTGAAATTGAACCAATGCCAAAGAACATACTAGGTTGTTTTCTTCTTTTCCCGATGAAAGCAATCTGCAAACCATCTTGTAGTTAACATTTATCGATCACTCCTACTACATGCCAGGTTCTATGCTAGGTACTTTCCATATTTTATTTTTCATCTTCACAACAAATATGAAAGATAAGCCTCACCTCTATTGTTTATGGGCTTTGTTACATGAAGCAGTTAAATAAATTTATTTATTTATTTATAGAATCTTCTTTGTATCAAGCAAAAATAAAAAAAGCTGACCTTAGGCTCAAGGAGGTCATAGAGAAAGAACTGAGATATAACAAGAGCAAGGCCCATTCTTACACTGCATTGCAACCATACACCTGAGACACATCTCTTCCAGCCCTACCATGGTTTCACTTCTCATGATAGGAAACTTCTTAGCCAGGGTTTTACACAATGTTTAGTACAGAGTAGGCTATCAATAAATATCTCTCGAATAAATGGGAAAAATAATTAATTAAAGGCTTAAAAAAACCCATTCCATTTCTCCCTTGGATATAAACAAGAAACCAATCTATTTCACCCTTTCTCTCACTTCAAGCTTTGCTGTTCTATACTAGACCCCAGAGGGTTAAGTCCTATCCCATTCTTTTCTTTAATGCTCCTGCTGCTTCTGTCATCTTTTCTCTTGTATGCTTGCTCTAATAATAGATCAAAAATTGAGCAGAATTGCTTCCTTGGCATTCAGGAAGCAGGTTCCATGTATATGGTCAATTGATTTGTTTTTAATGCACCTATTATTATGAATAGCCTGCTGGCTCAAACTAAAGTCAGGCTATATCGAATATCTTTTCCCTTCCATGCCTCCACTTTGGCTATCAGGAGGTGTCAACAGTCAAATTCCTTTCCCAGTAATATGGGTTCCCATTAGCACTCTTTCCTGATTATGGACAATAAAACATAAGTCTCCTCTGCCTTTGGACTTCTCTGTCACCACTACTTCTTTTGCCACTACTAGCATCCTGGCTCCTTTTCACAATCAATCCCACTGGCTCTTGGATCCAAGGTGAAGCTGTGCCATCAGAAAGCCTCAGTTGCCCTCATAGAGATGCATAAAGAAAAGAGAGTGAAGGAGGGAAAGATTATGTCCTCACCCTCTTGAGAAAGTTCTCAATACATCACCCATTGTGAAGTAGTTAGAATGATTTAGGCACAGAGCAGGGGGATGATGAGAATGGTCTATTGAGTTCCACTCTAGCCTGAAAATTCCATTGAAAAATAGGAGAGGCCCAAAGTAAGGAAGTACCTTTGGCCTAAAATAGAGAATATCAGGGATAGCAGGACTTTCAGGGGTCATCTGGTCTAGTGAATCCCAAGCACTAACTTGCAGACCCATGGTAGTTTGTGACATTTTCATCAGTCTGCTGACACATGAGAAAAATTGTTGCCAACTGACCCCTCTTGAGAAAGACTTTCCTTTCTACATTTTCTATATTTCCATGTTAAAACATCGTTTCATTAATGATATGACAGTGATGATACATCTCCTCACATGGCAACATTAAAAATTGACATCCTTATGTTGGTTCCCAAAGTTTGGGGAGAAATTTTAGAGAAATTGTACTAGCCTTTGAGATCCAAATTTTTGGTTATTATTGTTTTGGTCTAGTGGTTTCAAAACCTGGCAGTGCATCAGTAGTACTGGGAGCTTTGTTAAAACTATGTATTCCTGCCCCCAACCCAGACCCAGATATTCTGAATCAGCAAGTGTGGAATGAAGCCCAGGAGTCAGTACTTTTACAAAAGTCTCTAGGCGATTTTGATGTGTAACCAGGTTAGGGAACCACTGCTCTGCTTCTTAATCATTATGAGTAATCAAGGGCCTAAGTAATTGGAATGATTCCATTGTGGGCTTATTTCTGTTAGGGACAGAAAGAAGGCACATTTTTTCACTTGCAGTGTAAACCAGAGACCTCCACTGGGGTTTTCCAAGGTCCACAGTCAGATTAGTAAAATAATTTAAAGGGCTTACAGGGGCCACACGTCACTTGTTGGGAGCATGAGCCAAACTGAATGAGTCTATACATAGTAGGCACTCTCTAAAGATTTGTTACTATTGATGATGTTTGTTGTACACGTTTGATTTAGAAATTTGTAGAGAAAAACTTTATTCATCTCAAGATCTTAGCCCTACTTCTACAACCTCATTCTCAACCTTGTCTCATCCTTTGCATCCTTCTCTTCCCTTTTCCTCAATCTCAGAACAGCTTCACTCAGTCTAGTGGAGTCAAATTCAATAAATGGTAGTTATCATCATTAATATTTTCCGCTAGACTGTAAACTCCATGAAGACAAGGACCATTGTTTGTTTCCAGTGCCTGACATAGTGACTGGCACACAATAGTTGCTCAGTAACAACCTATGAAATGAATGACTGAATGGTATGACAAAGGCAAGAGGCATGCCTCCCCAGTTCAGACTAATCCGCTATTTGCTTTGCTGAACACACCTGGGAGGCTTAGGAAAGGTATAGAATCTCAACTGAAGGATAGTGAGGAGAATGGGTGGTGAGGGATAAGAAACTAACAGGTGTCCATATGTCATGGAATGGTGAATAATCCAGTGTGTTTGGATCCTGGATGGATGGGAGAAAGGGAGGGGAGAAAATGTCAAAGAGTAGTGCTGGACAGGTTGAATATGAATGCCTCAGAAACAGGTAACAGGTCTTTTTGTGTCCTTGGTATTTAGTACAGAGCCAGGCACATAGAGGCTCTTAGTAAATCTTTGTTGAGTAAATGAGGGTGGTCCCAAACCATAAAGAACATTTTATGCCTAGCTGAAGAATTTAAACTTAAGTGTCAAATGGAAAATCCCTGAAAGTTTTTAAAGCAGAGAAGTGTCATGATTAAAATTGTATGTTAGAGCTGTAATTGACAGAATTGTTTGAAAGCAGAAGAGTCAGAAAGTCACAGGCACCTTCAGACCTGATTTGGCTCCTAATTTCCAATCTTATAGTAACACTATTACCATCCTCGCCTTCACACAAGCAAGAAATGTCAGCATCATTTTTGCTTCCCCCCCTCTCACTACCAAATCTGTTCTGTCATCTCTACCACAACAATGGTTCACAGAGCCACCCCTTTGTCTTCATCCCGTCACTGCCCTGTTTCAGATCATAAACATTTTTTTTAACCTCGTTCATTGCTTGGCTTCCTTATCTCTAATCTTTCCAAGCCACAGTATCTTTCTACACTGTCACCAGTTGTTTTTTTCCTAAAATGCAGATCTAATATTAGTTATCTACTCAAAAGTCTTCAATGGCTCTCTTGTATATCCAAAATAAACCTATACTTCCCAGTATAGCATTTAATAACTCTGCAAAGGAGGTATTAACTACATTTTGCAGATCAAGAAATTGAAGCTCAGAAAGGGAAAACAACTTGCTTAGGCTCACACAGGTATGCAATGGTAGAACCACGATTAGAATCCAGGTGTCCTGATACCAGTGCTCTAGCCATTATAAAGTACCTTTTAAAGAGGGGATAAATGATAGGTACTGTACGTGTTTCTAGAATGGTGGTTACATAATCCTGTCTTCTAAATGGGCACATACTTTGAAGCTCACAAAAATGAGTCAAGATCCCTGTTCTACCTCCTGATGGCTTTGTAGACTTAAAAAACTGACTTAACCTATCAGAGCTTCTGTTTCCTCACTTATAAGACAGGGACAAATCACCCCAATCTTACAAACTGTTATGAAGATTATGAGTTCATGTATGTAAAGGGTTAGCATAGTGCTAGGTTCACAAGAGATTCTCAGAGAGTGTCATCACTCCAGTGATCTAAAACACCATTCAAATGAGGAAACTAGAATTTAGGCAGTAGGAGTCTGAGATGGGCTGCAAGGCTCCAGGGTCTATACCTAGTTCTGGGGTTGGAAATAATCCTTTTCAGAGTCTTAATCAGGTTCCCTGCAAATGGAAGCCAAGGCTAATGCTCCCCTAGGACAACAGTTGGTTCTGTGTATGGTGAGACTGCTGACTAAAAAGCAAATCTTAAGCCCCAGTGCCCATAATGTCCATGATTTGTCACTCCTCATGACTGAAGCATTGTGGATTCTTATTAAAATGCAAACGTTTCCTAGGAGAGGCAGCATACATATTAACTTTTTGGCCTGATTAGTTTTCTTTCTACGAGTAGAGTCCTTCCATGCCTCTTCGTTTTGTCTCTCTTAGGTAGGGACATCCAACCCCCACTCCCAGCTGTTAAAATCCTTCTCAACATTCAAGATCCATCTAAGCCACTACATCCCCCAGAAGCCTACTGTATTAGCTCAGCCAGATCTTGCCTTTCCTTCTCCTGTCCCTCTCCCCAGAGCACCTGGCCCCAGCCACCTGTGGTGAAGCTCAGGGAGCGGGAGGCTTTGCTGTATGAAGACCTGCCTTGAATTCCAGCTTGTACTTGACTTGTCCCATGGCCTTAGGCTAATAAACACCTTGACTTCATTGAGCCTCAGGCTTCCTTCTTGCAAAAAGTAAGTGAATAATAAATGCTCACCTCCAGGCAATAAGCGACAGGCTCTATTCCTCAAGCAGTGCCTGCTTTGCTGACTGGCATAGCCCCCTGATTTGTGAATTTGGCCGATTCCTCTCACTGCATGGCAAGCTACTTGGGACACCTTTATCCTCCCGCCCAGCTCAGCCGGCCCTCAGGTACTTAATGACTATGTTCCTAGGCATCTGGCGCAGCCCCCAGATGCATTTTCAACTGCCATGCAGTCTTTCCACCCAGCAAGAAGGTTAATGAGATGCTGGGTAGAAAGGGCTTGGCGCTTGCCCGCCCGCTGGTGGGGAGCAAAGTAGCTTGGTAACCACACCACGAACTCATGATTAGTGCATTAGACGCGCGGGCCCTTAGGGGAGGCAGAGCTTCCCGGGATCGCGGGCCGGCCCCGAGAACTGAGGCTGGGAACAGCCGTGCAATCCGGCTGAGAGCCCGGCCGCCTGCAGGGCAGATCACCCTTCCCGCCTCTCGGGACCCGCGGAATCTTTAGGGAGCAAACTCTCCCTCGCCCTCGCAGGGCTAGGGCCTTAGTCTGGGACATTCAGCGGGACTCCGGTGTCTCTAAGCCGGAGGTGGGCGGAAGAGGGAGGTGGGTGCTGGGAAGACATCCCTCTGCTAGCGTCTCGGGAGAGTTCCCAGCGCCCGAAAAGCTGCGGCAGAGGCCCGAGAGACCAGCCTAGCCAGGATGTTGGGGGCCGGGTGGCCCTTGCAGAAACTGGCGGCTCGACCTGGCCCTGACTCCTAGTCCCCCAATGCGGGACAGAGAGCCGGGAGGAGCCTGAGCTGAGTTCCAGCTCCCGCCCCTCCTGGGCCCGGCCCCCTCCGGTGCCACTGCATCTCCCTCCCTTCCTGGCCCGGCCCCCGGCCCAGACCCGGCCCTCTACGGCTCCTCTAGGCTCCAGGTCGGTGCAAACAAAGCCCTGATTGACTGCCCGGAGGGGCGGGCCTCTCTGCCGAGCCGCCTCCTCCCATCCGTGCCCCGCCAGGGATTTGCCGGGAAGGGCGGGGGCGGAGGGGGAGAGACTGGGGAGGGGGGCTGTTGCGCAGGACTGTAGGGGACTGAGCCCCCGGGCTCGAGAGAGTGTCTACCCTCTGTCCGAGGCCTGAGCTGTCCCCTCCAAGTCTCCCTCAAGCCCAAGGTGGGGGGGGCATGGGGACTACCGAGGGCAGGGTGGGGTCTTTCATGGGCCATCTCTCTTTCTGAGGTCCCTGGGGTCACCCCGGTTCCAGGCTGCTTGTGAGGAAGGAGATAGTGGGAGCAAGGGGCAGCCGGGGTCTGCCCCGTGGATTCTAGGTTGATCAATGCCCGTTTGGAGCCTGCGGGGAGGAGAGGGCAGAGGAGTAGGATAGTTTGTGCTCTCATTTTTTACATTTTAACTCTTACTCTACTGGGCATCTGGGTAAGGAGGACAGGATTCAGTAGTTTGGAAAGGGAGTTGAGGGAGGCAGCGGCAGCTAGAGTATGAGGAGGAGGAAGGGCTGGGGAGAAGAGCGAGGCTGTAGCGGCTGCCTGTTGAGGGAGGAAGAGGTGGGGGGGAGACGAGGAGGAGGGGGAGGAGAGAGATGACATGGGGAGAGGAGGAGGGGGGTTGGACGGGAGAGGAGGAGGAGAGGGCTCGAGGGACCGTCTGTCGCGGGACAGGCTGGCCAGCTGGGGCGCGGAGCCGGGAGGAGGAGGCAGCGGCGGCGGCGGCGGCGGCAGCAGCAGCAGCAGCAGCAGCAGCAGCAGCAGCAGTAGCAGCAGCAGCAGCAGAAACAAGTACCAGCCACACAGCGGCTCCTCCGGCCCGAGCAGCCACAGTCCCCCGGCCGCGATGGCGCTGCAAAGCCCTGCGAGCGAGGAAGCTAAGGGGCCCTGGCGGGAGGCAGAGCAGGAACAGCAGGAGCGGGTGGGTAACCCCGAGCCGGAGCCGGAGCCCGAGCCGGAGCCGGTACCAGTGCCCCAACCCGAGCCCCAGCCAGAGCCCCAACCAGAGCCCCAACCTCTACCGGACCCTGCACCGCTGCCGGAGCTGGAGTTTGAGCCGGAGCCGGTGCATGAACCCGAATCCACGCCCACGGTGGAGACCCGCGGCACCGCGCGCGGCTTCCAGCCCCCCGAAGGTGGCTTCGGCTGGATGGTGGTCTTCGCTGCCACCTGGTGCAACGGCTCCATCTTCGGCATCCAGAACTCCTTCGGAATTCTCTACTCCATGCTGCTGCAGGAGGAAAGAGAGAAAAATCGCCAAGTGGAGTTCCAAGCAGGTGAGCGGCCCTTCGCGCTCCACCTGGTATTCTAGGCAAGGGTGTGTGCTCCCGCCGCCGCCGACCCCATACCTCCCGGTCCGAGGCGCCTCTCTAGCGCGCCGCTCGGACTCCTCCCCCTTGCCCCTTGCCGGTGGCCCTGCTAGGGCGCGAGTTGTCGGGTTCCGGGCAGCCTTAGCTGTGAAGAAGAGGTGCAAGATATCCCAGGGATGGGACCTGGGACATTCGTTGATCACGCGCAAGGAATAAACTTTCTTGCTCTGGGACTTATTCAGATGCACCTTTCGGGTTTACTTAAAGTACTCTTAGCGTGTGTACTGGGAGAAAATATTTGCAGAATGTTTTTTGGTGGTAGGGTAAGCAACGGAGAGAGGAGAGAGTTGGGAGGTTGGGAGGACTTTGAGAGAAACACTGTACTGCGGATCTCCGCAGCAACCCCTGTTCCTGTACAGGGAGCGGAGGGGTTTTCTGTCAAAGACACTTTAGGAATCTTGGTGACTGCGCCAAGAGTCAAACACATGGCAGGCGTGTGTGTCTGTATACAGGAGAGAGAGGAAGGGAGGGAGATAGTGCAAGTGGGGGTGTGAGCGCATCTCTTTGCCCGCCGTGGTTACAGCCCAACCGAGTCCGGCAGTCCTCTGCCACTCTGAGGGAGCGAGCGGATCTCCGTGCCCTCTGAGCTGAACCCCAAAGCAGGCAGGGAGGCAATCTCTCCGGTCTCCTGCCAGAGAGGCGTGAGGCGGTTGAAAGGCTGGGCCCTGCGGCTCATTTCGCGCCGCCCACGACCTCAGCCTCGCGCTCCTTGGCGCCCTGAGCCTCTCCGCTATCCGCGGGGTGCCTGGTTCGTCCTCAGCCGGAATGCCGGCCTCCACCCCTCCCACCTTTGTGTGGTGCTGACTTGGTCTTCTTCCCCAAGACAAGCAGGGCCAGGGGCATAGCTCTCGCTCTTCAGGCCGGCGTCTGCGGGACCGCAGGCTTGTGCGCTCCTCCTGTTGAAGCCTGCCCGTGGGCTCGGAGAAGTCAGAGTAGCCATCCCGCTTTCTCAGCAAGCCACCGGCGAAGCCCCTCAGCAGTTCCGATGAGGAGTCTCAGGAGCCGTGGGGCTTGGGATGCCCTCTTCCTCAAGGTTCATTCCCTCTTGTGGCTTTTCAGGACAGCTCCACTCGCGACCCGCCGCCAAGTTCGCAGCTCAGAATTCGTGGCTTTTTTTTTTTTAAACACAGCTCAGAATAAGTGTTGCCCTGGGGCTGAAGTGCTCCCTCCTCTCGTCACCCCCAGACACGTACTTCTGCTGCTCTCTGAGGAGGTCAGGGGTTTATTTAGTGAATAGAAATCTTGAATTCTGGAGGAGTCCACCTGTGGATTCCCTGGGCCCTTGGAGAGCCTCTCCTACTGCTCTCAACCAAGGACTCATTTTTTTTTTTAAGTTTGCAACTTCACTGGGCTGTCCTTAAAGAGGTTTGGGGGCTCGTGGTGCCTCTGACCTTGTGACCCATTGGCGCCGCAGTGTGCCAGCCCCACTTGAAAGTTCGAGTGTGTGTCGATGGCTGTCCAAATCAGTCTCAGGACTGCCTAGACAACATTGACGCCTGAGTGGAGGGGGTCCCTGACTGTGTGGAACAACTTCTGGGTGGAAGGTCACTGCTGCATTCACCCCTGGGACTGCATTTTCCCTGCTTTGATGCAGTTAAGGGGCTCTTGGGAAGGCAGCCAGAGTAAGGCCTCTGGCTGTTGCCTAGGTTACCTTGGAGCGCACCTGCTGAGCATTGCCCTGTGGTTAAAGGCAGGCTGTTGGCCTCCGGGATCAGTGGCAAAGTCTGGGTGAAACTTCATGGGAGGTAGTGGGGGATGGGCTGAAGCTAGGCCTTGGCATTCATGTGATGTGAGCAGGCCTAGAGCCGGGGCCTTAGGAGTGTGTAATAAAACTTGGAAAACCCACTATTTTTACCAGGAAGAGGTTCACTGCTGGGGAACAAACTTCAAAGCAGGTGATCATAGGGGACTCAGGGGGAGGGCTGGCTGGGACTTTCCGGTCAAGACCTCACAGCACAGCTGGGAAAGGGGGTGGCAGTGAGCTGTGCAGAGGTGTGGCTGGTGTGTACTCTGACACAGACTAGGTCCATTGAGGGGCTGGGGTTACTGGTTTAAATTAGGGTGAGTATAGGTCAGGAAAGGACAGAAAGGAATTTGGTATGTCCCCAGGGTCTCAGAATACTTTGGCTTGGGTCCCTCCTGTTTGAGTCTTGAATTCATGAAAGTTATTTTTGATACAGGAGGCTCTCAAGAACACCTCCATTGTTATTTTTTTTAAAAAAGTCAGGAATACCCCACCACATTCCTGAGTTCCTAGAAAATCTCATCCTCACCACTACCTTTCTTGAGCCCCTCAGCTTTCCCAAGCAACCATTCAGATCCTGAGATTCCAAATGTGTCTCTGCTGCCACACACGTTTTGCAGTTTACAAAAAATTTCCCAGCCACCTGTACCACAGTGCTGATATCTCAAAGGGATAGAAGGAGCCAGCAGAAGCTGCACTCTTTGTTGGCCAGGATTTGCCCAATAGCCATTCTGGGGAACACAGAATATACACCCCCACAGTCAAGGAGCATTGTTCATTTCTATTAATGTCCAAAATACCTTCCATCTCTAAAAAAATCTATGAATTTAATATTTGGAGGCTCCCTACAACCCAAATTCTCTTTGGCTAGGCCTAATATCTTTACAGCCCTAACGCTGTGCTGATTGGCTTAATGAGTCTACAGGTCTGCAGATGATTGGTATTATTGTGAGGGAGCCACAGAGGAAGGCTGTTTTGATGTTTGGGGGCTAACTCCACATCCCAGGGGCCCCTGGGCATGGGAAGAGGCCACGAGGAGTGGAAGGGAAGTAGAATTCATGCCTTCTAAAGCATGCAATGTATAGTCTTTGTGGATTCTGTGATGTATACAGTTCTGTGGTGGCAGTATATCTTGTCACTTCTCTTCACCCACTTTGAAAAGAACGCCAAATTTTCCTGGGTCTGAGGCCTGGGAGGACTGGCAGGCAAAAGATTCCTGAGGTGGAGGCAAATGACCAAGGTCTGATTTAGGGAAAAGGGGAAAAGGTCAAGAGAGAAATGAGACTATACATTTTGCAGAGCTTGTGGGAAGTTTGGGAGTCTCCCAACCTAGACCAAGCTGCAGATAGGACAGGGGCAAGCAGACAATTTAGTGGAAAGTATATCATGTCTTCCTGGGATGAGAGAGGAGCCTTTTGGAGGAAAGAAAGAGCACTGTGGCATTGGTTGCAGGCCTTAGATCATTACTGGAACCCTAAATGAGTGGGAGCTGGGGCAGGGTTAGGGTTGGGGGTCCAGGGGACAAGGCAGAACAAGTCAAAGCTGTTAACACTGGCTCCAAGCTTAGGTCTTTTTGAACATGCTCCAGAGTAAACTCATTACCCTGAACTTTCCACCTTGACTGCCAGTCTAACACTGAACCATAAAATATGATGGGAGGCATCTCTTACTGGGAAGTTTATAAGCATGGCCCTTGTAGGCTCCCAGGTGGAGGGAGCAGGGATAGGTCTCCCACCACCCAGGGAAAGGGGTAATGGTGAGGAAGGTTCATTACTGGGTACCAGATAGTTAGGGCTCATGGGCCACTCTGACAGAGACAATATTCTAGGCATGGGATGAATGATACAATCTGCTTTTGGGCAAAGAGTCCCAAGAATAGGTGAGGCCCAGGGCAGTTTGAGCTATCTCTTCCCCTTTTTAGGGGTTTTCATTGCTTGGTTCAGTGTCTCATTGGGCTGACCACTAAATTGCTGACTTTGGCAGCCAGGTATCTTTGGAGCAAATCTGCCAATGTCTTGCCTTTGGCTGAAGGTTTTTGCCTACTGCCCAGAGAAGCTAGATCAGATTGGCTCAAAGCCTGCTATGGAGTTTTGGGCCACAGGGCCATTGGCCAGGTATCTTTCAAGTCACTCCTCTGCCTTCTCTCCAACCAAACCGGGTCCCAAACTGAGACCTTGACTCATACTGGAGGGGATGTTGAGGAGAGGTTGCGGTATTTGGAAGACATCCAATGGGATCCTTATTTGAATTGGAGTAGCTGATTGAGTTTGGATCCCTGCTCACTGTTCAGAGGTCTCAAATTCTCATTCTAAGTCTAAATCTAGACCCCAAAGGGCTGGTGATCTCAGTAATACCAGTTAGGCAGTGAGTAGGAACTAGTCAGCTTGTGCCCCTGATTTGCTCTGTGACTTTAAGCAAGCACTTTACATCTCTGTACCTCAGTTTATCTGTCTGTAAAATGAAAGGATTTGACTAGATGAACTTATATTTTTAATTTTTTTATTGACATATAGTTGATTTACAATGCTGTGGTAGATTCTGATGTACAGCAAAGTGATTCAGTTATCCATCCATATATATATATATATGTATATTCTTTTTCATAATGGTTTATTAAAGGGTATTGAATGTAGTTCCCTGTGCTATACAGTAGGACCTTATTGTTTATTTTATATATAGTAGTTTATATCTGCTGATCCCAAACTCTTAATTCATCCCTGACCCTCTTTTCCCCTTTGGTAACCATAAGTTTGTTTTCTATATCTGTGAGTCTGTTTCTGTTTTGTAACTAAGTTCATTTGTATCATCTTTTAAATTCCACATGTAAGTGATATCATGATATTTGTCTTTCTCTTTCTGACTTACTTCACTTAGTATGATCATCTCTAGGTCCATCCCTATTGCTGCAATGACAATACTTCATCCTTTTTCATGGCTGAGTAATATCCCATTATATATAATATATTTTACACACACACACACACACACACACACACACACACACACACACATCTTCTTCATCCATTCATTCATCTGTCAATGGACATTTAGGTTGCTTCCATGTCTTGGCTATTATAATAGTGCTGCTATGAACATTGGGGTGCATGTATCTTTTTGAATTAGAGTTTTCTTCAGATATATGCCCAGGAATGGGATTGCTGGATCATATGGTAAGTTTATTTTTAGTTTTTTAAGGAACCTCCATACTCTCCTCCATAGTGGCTGCACCAATTTACATTCCCATCAACAGTGTAGGAGTGTTCCCTTTTCTCCACATCCTCTCTAGCATTTATTATTTGTAGACTTTTTAATGATGGCTATTCTGACTGGTGTGAGGTGCTGCCTCATTGTAGTTTTGATTTGCATCTCTCTAATAATTAGCAAAGTTGAGCTAGATGAACTTCTTAGTGCTGCCATTCTACTTTCTAGAATTATATGATATATTATCCTTTACTATTCACCTGGCATAAATTTTGACTCGTTCAGACAAATGGGAATGTATTAATCTGCCTGAATGAGGGTGCAGATGGGTTGGGAGGATATTGACAAAGCAATGAAAAGCCACATAGACATCATTTTCCCATGTTGCATGTACTAAAAGACTAAGGCTACTTATACATATCAATGTGGTTGAAAAGACTCAGTTTTTTTTTTAACCCAGTATGTAAAGGCAACTCCAGATGTACAACTGCTTCTCCCAAAATGTCTCACTCAGCACAGACCTGGGCTTCCAAGAGAATTCCTTCGACTTGGCCTGTTGTAAGCTAGCAGAGTGGTACCGTATGCTGCTATTTCCCAGCATTTGAGACTGTTCCTGAAAAGCATTAAACTGCAAGCATTCCCTTAAGCCTTAGTTTGGAGCCCTTTCCTGAAACATAATTTTCCACAGCTCATTCTCATTTCTCAGAAATGCATGGTTAGTATGACCTTTGTTTGCTGTTATTCAGGATAGAAGTGTAAACCAAGATTCCTAAATGCAATACAATGATTTCCTTCAGGGGGCTTCAGACAGGGCATCTTTATAGCTCATTGAGAGATGCTGCCTGGTGGTGGGTGTGAGAGGGCTGCTGCTTGCGATCCTAGAAAAGACCATAATGAATATCCACAATTTCTGGTCAACTTCAGCTTCACTCACAGATTAGCTGGGCGTGTGGCTACTGAAGTAGCAGGCACAGAGCTCTCTCTCCCTTTCCCTGAATTTGTACTTGCTTTGGAAATATTTCCTCCAATGTCATGAAGAGTAAACAAGCAGCTGGACTGTCAGCATTTGCAGAAATATATAAAAGATGTCATCTGGACTTTTTGAGCAGACCAGTTTCCTAGGAGGGTGTGCTGCTTTTCCCATCAGCATCTTTTTGTTTTGTTGCATTTTGAAAAAAAAAAGAATCATTTATTCTTTTCAGATTGTGTGAAAGATGGAGTGGGATTTCCTGTTTTGAAAGGAGCTATCTTACCTGGGATTGAATGAGTAAACCTTAGAGAAAAGTCTTTATTGGTGAAACACACACACAGACACACAGACACACACACACACACACACACATACACATAATCTACACTTCAAGCCATGGTTTATGAATCTTCTGTCTGAAAAAAGTGTTTTCTCTTCTGTTTATGGAATCAGGTTTAATGTAACAGAGGCTTCTGTAGGAGTTATTGGGGGCTAGTGCAAAGGGCCCAGACTAGGTAACATGTTAGGTGAGAGTGATGGAGAGAATATGGCCAGCCTGGATTGTACCTCTTAGCATGAACCCATTTGCAACTCCCCAACAGTGGGACTTGGAAACATTTATTGCAAATTTATTCATTTATTTTTTAAAAATTGAAGTATAGTCAGTTTACAATGTGTTAATTTCTGGTGTACAGCATAATGATTCAGTTATACATATATATTCCTTTTCATATTTTTTTCATTATAAGCTATTACAAGATATTGAATATAGTTCCCCGTGCTATACAGTAGGACCTTGTTTTTCTATTTTATATATAGTAGTTATTATCTGCAAATCTGAAACTCTCAGTTTATCCCTCCACCTCCTCATCTATTTTCCCGCTGGTAACCACAGATTGGTTTTCTATGTCTGTGTGTCTGTTTCTGTTTTGTAAATAAGTTCATTTGTCTCATTTTTTAGATTCCACATATAAGTGATACCATATGGTATTTTTCTTTCTCTTTCTGGCTTATTTCACATAATACGATAATCTCCAGGTCCACCCATGTTGCTGCAAATGGCATTATTTTATTCTTTTTATGACTGAGTAGTATTCCATTGTATAAATATACCACAACTTCTTTATCCAGTCATCTGTTGATGGACATTTAGGTTGCTTCCATGTCTCAGCTATTGTATATAGTGCTGCTATGAACATTGGGGTGCATGTATCTTTTCCAGTTAAAGTTCCCTCTGGATATATGCCCACTAGTGGGATTGCTGGATTATATGGTAAGTCTGTTTTCACCAAAACTACATTCCCATCAGCAGCGTAGGAGGTTTCCCTTTTCTCCACACCCTCTCCAGCATTTATCATTTGTGGACTTTTTAATGATGATCATTCTGACTGGTGTGAGGTGATACCTCATTGTAGTTTTGATTTTATTGCAAATTTCTTTCTGCTTCCATCCTCCCCTTATCCTGCATCCCTTTTAGTATTCAAAGGTTATTCAGAGCAGGGTTTAGGATATTCCAGCCCTCTCCCATTTTAGGAGTGACAGGGGATTAAGCCTAGTGATGTTTAATCACCTGCCTTGAAATCAAGATACTGTGATTACTAGTGTGAAATCACTTGTCTCCTATTTGTGGGTGGGGAATGTGGCCTTTCTGGGTGACTTGAGGAAGTATATTCCTCTTCATCCTGGTAGTCTTGCCCTGTTGCATTCTCTTTGCTTGTTTCTGGGATTGGTAGGAGAAGAAGGGATAAAACTTGTCCCAACTGTATATTTTCTTGGCTCCACCTATTTTCACAGTGCATTTGTAAAACCTCTGCTAGATATGCCACCCCCTTTCCTCCCAGTATTCTTTTCTCTTCTCCTTCTTTCCCTTGCTCAATTAGAGGAACAACTGGGGTTTTGGATATTGTACAGGCCTAACTCCAGATTAGCTGTCAGGCTCATTCCTTTACATTCTGTGGAGGTATCCTTTCCTTTTCCCCCTTTCTCCTCCCTCTTACTCTCCATTTTCTGGGGGACGGGTGACTTTCTCTCAAGCACTCAAGAGTGTGGAAGCCATCACCTTCTGGATTTTTGCAGTAAGATAGCTGCTATGAACCCAGTTTTGTCATTTCCACACCTCATTTCTTTCATACTCCCAGGACCCCAGTCAAAGAGATAGTATTGTAACAGGTCTTACTCAATAGTATTCAATAAATGTCCTGGTCAGTTGAACTCTTTCCCTTCAAATCCTCACTATCATTGTCCCCCCAGCTCCTGGGCCAACTGAACCTCCAGAGATTTCAGATTGGTTTTCAGTAACTTCAGGGATTCTGTATAGTATAGAAATCTTCATCCTGTTTTGAGCCTCTATCATCCCTCTTCTTGCCAAAAAAAAAAAAATACTGCAGAATTGATTGTAGAGGAGTCAGAGGAGGAAGGAGACAGACACCAAAGTCCTAACTAAAGTCAAGAGTGCTTTCAGTGAGGGTGGACAGGTAAGAAGTGAAACTCCCAGGTTAGTTGCTTCCCTGCTTCTATGCAGCTAAAGGGGAAAGGAAATGTCACTAAACAAGCAGTCCCCACACAGTCTCTTTGTCTAACTTATCCTGTGGATCTGTTTGCCCACCCTCTTACCTAGGCTGGAAGGGTATGTGCGTGCACCTGTGTGTCCAGACCTGTGTGTACGTGTGCTTAGCTGGGTGTATGATATATGTCTAGGCCAATTAGCACAGTTGCTTAGAACATGGTGTCTATGAGACTGGGGTCACAGGTTTAGTAAGTTGTTTAAGTCACTGAGCTTCTCACAAAGAAAAGAACTCTTCTTCTGTTCACCACCCAAGCCCCTCATATGAGGTTGCCACTAATCCCAAGGGGACTGCGTAGAAGTATGGAGATGACTCCCTATAAGCTTTCCCTGTTACTGGGGAAAAGACAAGAAGCACACAGCCCAGTGATGGCTGCTCTTCCACAGTGCAATTTCTTTGGCATTTACCTTCTTACTTCTGTCAAGCACCTAATAATAATAATAACAACAACAATTAACATTTATTTAGCATTTAGCAGTTAATTTTGTGCTGGGCATTATATTAAGCACTCTACATGTATGAACTCATCTTAATTCTGAACAACCCTATGAGGTAGGTACTATTATTTCCTCCATTTCACAGATAAAGAGACAGACATACAGAAATTAAGTAGCTTGCTTAAGCTCATATAGTAAATAATGGCAGAGTCAAGACCCAGAGAGTCTGAGTCCAGAACTTCTGCTTTTAGATATCACCTATTACATAGCAAAGATGGGTGGTGTATGCAGCTACCAAGGGGGATTGCTGCAGAGATTTTCATTCCTGTAGCCTCAGGGAATCCTATGACTAAGGGATAAAAAGAGATGACCAAGAAAGGGTTTAGGAAACAAGTCCGACATTCTTGTGATCCATGATATACTCCTCTAACCACCCATCTCATTCTACCCAGAATCATGATCCTTAGGTCCAAAAAGGGCCAGAGAAACTGTCTCTTCTTAGGTGGTTAGCCTGAACAAGTCGCATAACCTTTCAAGTTTTCAAGGGTGTCATCTTCATAATAGTATTAACAGTATTTAATTTTCTAGGACTATGAAGGGTCAAATGAGATTGTGTATGTGAAAGATCTTTGTGAATTGTGAAGGGGTTGGCATAATCATTATTATTATTATTATTATTATTATTATTATTATTATTATTATCCAATAGCCTTTTCCAGCTCCTAGAAACTGAGTTGCTACACCTTTCTGTAAATACTTCTGGAAAAGGAGTCAACCCCTCCTCCCCATCTTCCGCCTCCCCACTCCATCTTTTCCCCATCTCCCCTCTGTATTCTTCTGCAATTTGACCCAGTTATCCTTTAGCTAAGGACTGGCTGTGCTTTCTTTGTTCCTCAGTTCTCTAGGAGTCCAGGGAGAGGAGGGGCCAGATCCCAGGTCATATACATTCAAGGAAACAAGGCATGTTGAAATATTTACAGCTCTTGGCAGGAGCTCACAAACCTCCCTAGGAGTCAAGAACTGAGTTTTTTTTTTTTTTAAATAGGAATTGCTAGGCACTGGGGGCAGATGGTGGGTGGAGTTAGGGTGTCACTTCCTCCCAAGGGTCTCTCATAGAGCCTCTGTTCTCCTGCAGGTAGTGAGGAAGAAGGAAAGGGATATTTAGGGTCAGAAGGTCTGGGCCAGAGGACATTAAGCAAAGAAGGGGCCTTGCTCCTTTGTATTCAGTTTTGGAGTGGGCCAATTTCCTTATGTTCTAAACAGGATAGCTCTAGAGAACAGAGGCCACAGAAGGGCAGAGGCCTGGAGGAGGACTGCAATAGCAGTTTTGAGCAGCCTCCATTAAGACCATTGGGTAGGCAAATGTTTCTACCATTTCACAGCGTAAATGTGAAACAACAAAACACAATCCCCAAGCCCTTCTTTGAGACTAAGATTTCAGACACACTAGGACTTACCATCTTGATTTTCAGTTATTTAAATGTCTGAGCTGGAAGGCATTTTAGAGACTACCTAATCCTACCCAATCTGGGTCCCATTTTACAGGTAGAGAACTGAGATCTGGAAAGATGTCATCTGAATCAGCATTATGGGCAGATGATTGGGTGGAGGTTGGTTTACAAGAGGAGTTGGGGATAAAATAGATAAACAACAAGGTCCTATGGTGTAGCACAGGAAACTATAATCAATACCTTGTAATAACCTATTATGAAAAAGAATATGTGTATATGTACGTGTGTGTATATATATATATATATATATATATATATATATATATATATATATGGCTGAATCATTATGCTGTACACCAGAAACTAACACAACGTTGTAAATCAACTATACTTCAATTTAAAAAAAAATGGGATTGGGAAATGAGCTCAAGGGATGGGGCTTCTGGCACCTTGGGATTTCCCCAGTTCAATCACTGGGATATTTTCCCCTTCATCTCTTCCTGAACTTTTCTAAAGTCTGTGTCCAGGCACTACTCTGTGGAAAGAGATTGTATTGTGTTGTAATAAGTGTAATTTTATTTATTTAATATAAGACAAAATTCAAGAGGTATGATGATGAAAATTCTCTCTCCTAAACTATCTCCCAGCTACTCTGTTCCCTGTCATAGAGGCCGCCAGTGTTATCTGGTGTGTTTTCCATAGACATTCTGTATATGTACAAGCAATTGTATGTGTGTCTGTGTTTGTGTATGTGTACACCCTATTTTAAAAACACAGTGGTAGACTATAATTCACATTATCCTCTACCTTGCCTTTTATACTTCAAAATACATATTAAGTCCACAAAGTCCTCACTCTTTTTAAATAACTGCACAGTATTCCATTATATAGGTATATCATAATTTATTTACTCAGTGCTTTGCTAAGAGGCATTCAAGTTGTAACCAATCTTTGAATATGGGCTTTGGAATCAAACAGCACTAGATTCAAATACTTACCATATAGCTGGCCTTGACAAAGGTTTTAGCTTCTCAAATTCTGAGTTTTCTCATTTGTAAAACAGGGATAATAATAACATCTGTCATTATTGATGTGGAGATTAAATGAAAGAAGACATATAAAACATCTAGCATACAGCCTGGCACACACTAAGTGTTCAATAAATGTTAGTTCTCTCCCTGCTCACAAGTCTTCTGCACATTCTCCACCTTCAATTCAATTAATGTTGGTTCAATTAAAGTCAATATGTGTTTAATTATGTGCTAGACTGGACGTTGGATGAACCAGAGAAGGAAAAGTGTCCCTCAAGAAGTTTATAATTTCTGTGAGAAGCCGTAACATACCAAACAACTACAGATCACTGCTAGGTCACAAAAAATATATATATATAAAATTGGATGCAATTTTGGTGTGGTGATGTGGAAAAGAGATGAGTATGAGGGACAGAAGAATCAAAGAAGTTTTGTTGGTAGAGTTGTAACTTGAAAAGGGATTTAGCTAAGTGGAGAGGAGCCTATGAATTGAGCAGTGGTGAAAATTGGACAGTTCAGTTGTTGTTCAGGGTCTGGGAGTCCAGTAGATCACTGTTTCCCATTAGACTGTGACCCAGAAGGTAGAGTGGAGTGAAAGGGAAGCGGGAGAGGAAAATACTGAGGACATTTGGAGAAAAGGGCAAGGGCCAGGGGATGTCTGGGCACTGGGCTACAGAACAAGTTACCTGCAAGTGGTTTGTAGCATAGCCCGCCTAGCCTACACCACCTGCCCTTACATGTCAGCAGCCAGGCACTTTTTCTAAGAGGTCTGAGAAGAGGGATAAAGGACCTGAGGCCAGAACCTCTCAGTCCCTCACCCTGAGTCCCAAACAGGTCCAGATGTTGTGAGCCCCAAGAGAGGGGGAGACACTGAGTGATAATAATCTCAGTGTGTGGTACACTGTAGTTTACATCTTAATTGATGCTTATGCTTGCAACAGAGACAGTTATGAAATAAAATATTCAGTTGAATCTCATTACATGCCAACATCTTTGATCACAAGTGCTATGTTGAGGGGTTCTGGAAAATGAAAAGTCAACATGGTTTGTATTAGTTAGGGAAAAGTACAGGGCAGGGAAGGGTTGTGTAGAGAGTCACATTCCCATTTTATAGTTGCAGAAAATGGAGGGAAGATTGAGGCACTTAGTGATGCTTAGAACCAATATAAACCAAAGAGGCCTTGGATACTTTTTGGTAAAGGGTTGAAGGTGATAGGGAATGGTGAAGTAGTGAGTATAAAAGAACAACTTCTTTGATGAACATTGAAAATAGATCCTCCCAGATTTGAGAAAAGATGAGTTTTGGAAAGGGTAGCTGTCCCATGGTCTCTATCCTATCTCTTTGAAGAATTCCATCCAAGAGAGAGCGTGTGTGCACAAGCAAGTACCTCAGTGTGAAACCAATATTTGGTGGGACAGATTATGGTATGCTGACTCAACATGCCTGGATATCTCTCCTGAATATTCTCTACTTTAAGATCACTTTCCTAAGATCTTAGCTTTATTTTTTAAAAGGGAGTTTGTGTCTTACGGGCTAAGTACCGTTGAGAGTTTTCCTTTCTTGGAGCCTTCATGAATGAGCACTGACCCTGGAGCCAAACTGCCTGGGTAGGTCCTGGCTCCACCAGTTACTAGCTGAAAGTGCCTGTTTTTTTTTTTAAGAGTATATTTTCTTTTCTTTTTTAATGGAGTTACTGGGGATTGAACCTAGGACCTCATGCATGCTAAGTGTGCCCTCTATCACTGAGCTGTACCCTCCACTCCCTACTAGCCATGTGTCTTTAAGCAAGGCACTTAACATCTCTGTGCGACTATTTTCTCATGTGTAAGAGGGGGATAACAAAAGTGCTTACCAATAGGGTTGTTAAATTTTATGTATATCTTAGAACAGCGTCTGGTACATGTTAAGTGCTGTTTAAACATTTGCTGTTCTTATGATCCCTCTGGCAAGCTAGGGTAACCCCAGGTGAGCCCAAAGGAGTTTAGCATTACTCAGGAATTCTGGGGATAAATGTATCTTGTCAAGGCACCATCTGGGCTGCTCAGATATTGATCATGCTCAGGCCTAGATTAAGACCTTTAGAGGCCCTAAGTACTGTTTTTTCAACTGCCAAATTCTGAAACAATTAAATTTATGCTTTTCTCATTTTGGGGTGCCCTTGCTTCACTGATGCCCTAAACTCATATTTAGTCTACCTGTTGGGTAGTCCTTCACTGACCACATTAGCCTATAAGCCCCTCCCTAAATTCTGGAGGGAACCAATGACTGTGGGTGATCTACACATTCGTATACAACAATTTTGAACCTGAACATTTCCATCTATAACAAAGTGCTCTGTGTCCCACCTCCTTAGAGATTATCCTGCCAAGATCCTTGACCTCATTGCCCATTGGGACCTCCCATCCTGTTACTTAGAGGGAGGGTTTATCTTCTGGGGCAGGGGGAGGGGAGAACATATGCTGGGATGTCACAGTAAGAGCCCCCTGACGAAGGATCTAAACATTAGCAAGTTAAAAATCTGGTGACCAGTTGGGATGACCGAGTACAGTCATAGTTGAGAAGGGGGATGGTGAGGATCTCTTGCCACCAAATGACTAGGAGACCATCCCTGCTTCCCTGAGCCCTGACTCCTTCAAGGACTTTAAATTAGTGATCCTGAAGCTTTGGAATCTCTATCATTATCTCTACTACTCTTGACCAGATTCTAACCTTCCAAATGGTGAACAACAGGAAAGTTTTGTGTTCCAAGAGCCACAGTGTTTTTTTTTTTTTGGCTTTGACCTAGATTTTGCATATGGAAAGACTAGCCAAAAGTAAGTTTTCTTTAGATCTGCTGGTCAACCAGCTGGAAGGACCTGGTGGCCAAGGTAAAGGAGGTTAGCAGGGCCCCAAACAGGTTCATTTGCTGCCTTGCCCTTGGATGGCACCACTTACAATCAAGCCTAGCCAAGCCTGTGCTCCCTGCCCTCCTCACAGAATGTCTTAAACATTGAAGGTTCAGTGGAACCGGTCAGAGCAGATGTTGAGAGCCTGCAGCTTTTAGGAAGAGAAAGACAGACAGCCAGAGGAGAGAAAAGGGAAGGAACAGACCTATTGTCCCAGCTCCTAACCCTAGGAAGCTTCCCCTTGGGCTCCAGTATATCACCAGTGAACACCTGCTCAAGGAGGCCATGGCTTATCTGTGTCCCATAAGTGGATTTGGGCAGTGTCTCCAGGCAAGACCAGCAACCTGAAAGCCACTCTCTAGATCATGGCTCAACAGAGAATAGCACAGGCCCTGGGGCCCTCTTCCTTTTCATAGAATTTGTTTCAGTACTAACAGAAGAGATGGCCTCAAAGTGGGAGGTTATAAAGAAGATCCCAAAGTTCAAGCCCCCTTTGCCTCATTTCTCCCTGGGCTGTGTGGTATAGGGTAAGGCACAGGATCTGACATCACATAGACCAGCATTAGAATCCTGGCATTGCCATTTACCTAATCTGCAACCACGGCCTAGTCACTTGGCTTCTTTGAGCCTCACCCCTATCTGTAAAATGGGAGAGTGGGGAGAGAATGATAATCTCTATCTCACAGCCTTGTGATGAAATTCAAATGAGAAGATGGATGTGATAGTCCTTTGAAAATGGATTTGAGCCTTACGTATGAGTTATTATCATGGCTGCCAGGTACGTAAATTTATCTGTAGATTTGCACATGTACTTATGCATATATAGTTGGATTGAGGCATTACCAATGATGCACATCTGTATAGGCAACCACTTGTGTGTACAAAAGTATGTACATAATCTGACCTTAAGCCTGAACTCATGACATAGGCAATAAGAGCAAATACCCATAGGCATACAGATACAGTTACCTATATTGATAGCCTCTCTCTTTCTCACACATATATCCACAGACAGACAGATGTATATGTGTCTGTGTATGTTTGCAGATGCATGTGTACATATATGTACAGAGCCATAGCTGTATAGGTGAGCATACCATACCTTCCGGTTTCTCCCCAGACTGTTCAGTATCCTAAGAGTCTGAAATGGGCCCTGTTTGTTAATCCCCCCCACTTCATCCTGATAATGTCTTTTTTGCCCTTGCTGAGGCCTCTTCCCTGCTTCCATTTTGTTTGCAGATTAGCATAGCTGCTGCCACAATTCAAGCTGCAGTATGTGGTATCCACATGTCTGGAGAACATGGATCCTTGTCCAGTTGCTCTGTGAATGGCATTACAGTTCTAGTAGTTTGATATCCATGTTTGACAGCTTTTTCAGATTCTTATCAAAACACAGTTAATCCCATGATGAAAATAGTCACGGGCCCACACGTCCTGAAGCTAAAGGAAATTAGGCAGCAAGCCTGATGAAAATTAGTCACAGAGCCTAAATGAGGTTGAATCAACCAGTCTCTCCTGTCCTCTCCTCTTCTCTTTCCCCTTCCCCTCCTCCTCCTTCTTCTTCTCCTCCTTCTCCTCCTCCTCTCTTTCTTTCTCCCCCTTTGCCACTCCTTTTTATTCCAAGTATCTCTAAGCCTATGGTGTGGTGGGGTGGATGGCATGATGGCATGGACTGTGTTGGCTTCAGAAAGAGCCTGGGACCATCAGGCTCTCCTTTTTGGAAAGAAGGAAGAGGAAAAACAGGAGGGAAAAATTACAGTTTCTGGGATTATATGCAGGGAGAACATAGCTGGGGAATTAAACAGGGTGACATCAAAAGGAGGAGGGTTTCCGCCTACTTTGAGGCCAACTAGGATGGGAAGGCACACCAACATCCCCTTAACCACTGGGATGTGGGCCAGTATACTGGTTTGCTAACAAGCAAGATGGGAACTCTTGAAAGAATGCCTAGTGATGGAATTGAAAAGTTAACCTTGGTTAAAGAGCAACATGATTTCCCAGGAAGAGAGCAGGCCCAGGCCGGATGTGATGGGCTCCATTCCAGGTGGCCTAGCCATGGCCTGGGGTGAGGAGAGGTTTAGGTAGGGCCATCAGATAATTTATTTTCCAAACTGGGATACTTTTAAGACTGAAAGAGGACACTATTCATATTATGCTGGGACAACAGGCCTAAACTAGATTGTCCCAGGCAGACCAAGATGCATTTTCATTCTAGATTTAGGCCATATTGCTCCAGCTTGCCAGGAAAGGACAAACTATAAGGACTCACAGGATGACTTGAAAACTGTGCATGGGTGAGTGTTTGGGTAATGGAGACCAGGGAAGGGAGATTCTACTTTGAGACCAGGGATTATTTACTCTGAATATGAATTCTTCTTCTTATTGTTGTCCATACATATGTAATGGAACTCTTTCCCTAGTATGTTTATTTTCTGGTCAGTTTCAGAAGAGGAGAAACTATATGTGTGTGTATACAATTTTGTATTTGTGTCAGAATTTTGAAAGTGAGTGTGAGTGTGAACATGAGTATACGTAACTATGGGTAACTATGGGCTCTATGTGTGTATGGACATGTGAGTGTATGAATATGGATGTATTGAGGATAAATGAGGGTGTGTGTGCATGCACACACTGGTTCATTAAGTTGTGGACTTTTTAACTTTCAGGGAGCAATAACATAGACCACCACCTCATTGTACATGTGAGGAAACTGAGGCAAATGTAATGAGACCTACTTTTACTATTTTCTTGGCAGTGGTTGAGGGTAAAGTAGTTTCTGACAACAACAGGTTGGCAAGTGTGGGAACAAGCTGCTCCAGAGTAAGCTTGAGGTGCCTGTAAGCTTAGATTTGAGTGCATGGGGAAGATTTGACAGATGGCTAGTTCCCCTAAGCCTGCCTCCCTGAAGGACCCTGTCAAGTAATGGAAACTTTCCAGTGTCTTGAACATCACACAAAAGACCCCCACTTTAAACCCACAACCTACAGACGAGGTTTCCGTGGAAACAAACCTGGAGAGTAAAGACACACTAGAAGCCTTCACAGGATGCAGACCAGACATAAGCAGAAAGTGTCCCCAGACCAAGCAATAAGACTGGAAAGACTCTCCCCTTCTAATCTCTGACCTCTCTGCACCTGCCCTCATCACTTTGGGCTCTGGGCAAAGGGAATGGCTAGAGAGGCCCCGGGAGTGTTACGATTGGTGGTTGGAATGGGAATTTGTGCCCCCAGGAGAAGGGTGCGTGACTATATCACGAATCCTGGCCTGTTCTATCTGTGGCTGAGGAGTTAGATGTGCAAGTGAGCAAGTACAAGCTGTGTATTAGCCCAGTGCTGATGAAGCCAAACCCCAAACTATGGTTCAGTCCTCACCTGAACAGATTCAGCTTGCTTTGGCCTCTGTTCAGGCTGTATCCATTTGCCTGACCAGTTACACAATGGATAGGCAAAAGAGTATGGGGTGCTGCAGCACAACTATGAGAAAACAACTCAGATCTCATGTCATATGTCAGTTTACACTCAGCCAATATTTATTTAGCATTTACTATGTGCCTAGCACCATGCTAGACTTTTACATGTATTAATGACTGTGTTGAACCCTCACAACAGCCCTGTGAAGCAGGATTCATCTCACTAAGAACTCCAAGAGGTAAAGTGGCTTCCTCAAAGTAAAACAGCTAGTAATGGGGGAATCAGAATTCAATCACAACTATGCTTGATTAATGATGCTAAATCTATTTACATTTAAAATATTATTGAGAGCTTGCTGTGCACCAGGCACTATGCTTTTTCCATGGATTCTCTCACTTAATCCTCAAAATAGCCCTATGAGAGGATATGCTTCCTCCTTTTTATTAAACAGATAAGGATATTAAGGAACAAAAATGCTATGTAACATATCCAAGGTCTAGTGCTAGTATAGCACTAGTATAGTCTGTTGATTCCCAAGCATAACGTGTCTTCCCTAATCCACTGTGGATATCAGATTCCCCATCTAGATGATTCCTAAAGCCCCTTCCAACTTTGACATTCAGCAACTCTGTAGCAAACCTTCCCCATGAACTCCAGCAGCTTTGAGTCACTTGGCTGTGGTCCCTTGTCATGCTCCTCTTCCCACTAGGGAAGAGTGAGCAAGTGATCCCCAATCAGCTTAGTCTGAGTTGGCCTGGGGCTCTAGCTCAGCTCCCCAGCTGCTGGCCCCAGGTAATAGGTGAGGTGTTTTCTGTAACCACCTCCAGAAGCTGCTCTGTTCTCTAAACCTGGGCCCTGTAATTCTTTCCCTCTGTGAAAAACAGGAAGATCTCCTTAAATTAGCAAATGAGAAAATCCTGCAAAAGGGGCCCAGGGAAGGTGACTTTATGCCTTAGATGACTGTGCCCATGTCTGTGTGCATATTTCTCTGGGTGCATGGTATAGCCAGGAGTTGCAGACAGGTCAACCTTTAAATTTTTTTAAATTGAGATATATTTGATGTACAGAATTATGTAAGTTTTAAGTGTACAACGTAGTGATTCACAATTTTTAAAGGTTATACTCTATTTACAGTTCTTATAAAATATTGGCTATATTCCCAGTGCTGTACAATATATCCTTGTAGCTTATTTATTTTATAATAGTAGTTTGTACCTCTTAATGCCCTATCCCCATCTTGTCCCTCCCCTCTTTCCATCTGCCCACCGGTAACCACTAGTTTGCTCTCTATATCTGTGAGTCTGTTTCTTTTTTGTTATATTCACTAGTTTGCTTTATTTTTCAGATTTCACATATAATATATATCATACAGTGTTTGTCTTTCTCTGTCTGACTTATTTCACGAAGCATAATACCCTCCAATTCCATCCATATTGTTGTAAATGGCAAAATTTCATTCTTTTTGATGGCTGAGTTGTATTCCATTATATACATATACCACATCTTTATTCATTCATCTCTTGATGGACACAGCTTGCTTCCATATCTTGGATACTGTAAATAATGCTGCTATGAACATTTGGGTGCATCTATCTTTTCGAATTAGTGTTTTTGTTTTTTTCAGATGTGTATCTAGATGTGGAATTGCTGGGTCATATGGTAGTTCTATTTTTAGTGTTTTGATAAACCTCTATGTTGTTTTCCACCGTGGCTGCACCAATTTACATTCCCACCAGCAATGTACAAGGGTTCCTTTTTCTCTACATCCTCACCAGCATTTGTTATTTGTATTCTTTTTGATGATGGCCATTCTGATTGATGAGAGGCGATATTTTGCCAACATTTTGGTTTGTATTTCTCTGATGGTTAATGATGTTGAGTATCTTTTCATGTACCATCTGTATGTCTTCTTTGGAAACATGTCTATTCAAGTCTTCTGCCTATCTTTCATCAGGTTGTTTGTTTTTTATGTTTAGTTGTATGAGCTGTTTATATATTTTAGATATTAACCCAGACAGAGGTCAACCTTGATTCTGCATTGTCTGCAGCCCTCTTTGGTAGGCTGAGATGAATATTTCCTTCCTTGCCTACTCCATCAGAACTTTTCCTCTTGGAAGCTGCTGATAAATTTTCCATCCCTTTCTGAACTTTGACCAGAAGAAGGCAGTTTGGCTCTTACAGTAATATTAGTCACAGTCTGGTGGTATTGATCTACCCTATCCCATCAGAGGACTACCCAGATGTACCTGGTGACCAGGGTCTGGGATAAGCCAAGTTGTCTGTGGAGGCAACATTTGGGGAGGGGACTTTCCTTAGGAGGGTCCTGAGCAGCACTTAGGAAATTACTATGGAGGGAAGGGCCGTGGTTCAGATACCTTCTCATTCCCCTTCACCTTCTTTCACCTGTCTTCCTTCTCTATACTGCCTCCCTCTTCAAACCTATTGTCCCAGCACCATATCCTGCCCCGACTCCTCCATCATTGTTATTTAGTACAAGGGAAAGAGCACTCTGCAAGGAATCAGAAAACATGGGTTCTACCATTATCTGCAAATTTCACTACTATCTCCCTGTGTGACTTTGAACAGATAGATACGTTATTACTGTGAACCTCAGCACCCTCGTTTGTAGAACAGACAAAAACCAGACTGTTTTTAAAGATTTGACTCAGGATTTAAAAGAAAAAAATGTTTGCACAAGCATCTAGGACATTTATGTTCCTTGTTTTGAGGATCAAATGAGGGAATAAACTGGAAATATTTGGTGATCCCTAAAGTGCTGTTCACACAGGAGTAGTTGCTATTGTTAACACCCCCTATTCACTGACTGCCTTACCATACAGGCAATAATTCAAAGTTACCCAGCCTGGCTAATGTCCTGTTCCCCTCTGGTGTTTGCTCTGAAGATGAGGTAGTTATCTGTTCCTGGAATCTCTATGTTTATGGTGGAGAATCACAAGGTTCCCACGGGGTCTTCTTTCTTCTCCCACGGACAAACTTAGCTGGGCTTTTATGTACAGAAAGGCTTTCTCATCTCAGCCAGAAGAGCAGTGGCAATCTCAAGTCAATGCAAACCAGTAGGAGAAATCTATTTGGGAAGATTCGGCTTGTCTCAGGATGTTATTATTAGCCCATTATTGCAGATGAGGAAACTGAAGCTCAGAGAACTGAAGTGAAGGGCATGTAGATAATAAGTGGCAGGTTCTAAGTTGTGTATGTGTGTGTATTGAGGTGGGTAGGAAATTCATCTGGAAGCATATAAGAGGTGAGAAATCTGGATTAGCTATTAAGATAACCATCGGTCTTCAAGAGTCAAATAAAACCAGGCAGCAAGCCTAATAAAAATTAGGCAGTGCACCAAAAAGATACTGACTGTGCACTACCTTTTCATATCTTCTCTCTTAGCCTGGATTCCTAACAAGAGGATTTATTTTATTTCACTACATGTAGCACATTCTTCTAGGTGCTATGATCAGAGGGTCAAGGGGAGATAGAGAACTAAGTTTTATATTTCATGTCTGTATGCACAGACATAGAGTTGGGTACAGTGATTTTTAAGGAATGAGGTAGTGATTCTAGTGACTAACACAATACACTACATATAGTAAGTGTGTGATAAATGTCTACTGAAAGAAATGAGGGCCAAATGTAGGAGAACATGGGCAGGTTTTGGGAAAGGTTAATGCACTGTGGGCAAAAAGGCCTAAGTGTTTCATGCTTCTCACTCCAGGATCCACTGCTAACATCTCAGGCCTTATTTGTAAGGCTGCTTTAAAGGTGTGATGTGTTTGGATTTGTTTTCCAAGTCATTGTTCTTAACAGCCCAGAGTCAGAGTTTCTGGCTTTTTATTTGACTGCTGATCGTGCCCCTCTGCCTAAGAAATCCCACAGGAAGCCCCCAACTTTCACCTTGCTCCTGGACTCTTGGCAAATGACTCTCTCATTTCCTTGCCCTATCTATGGATTCTGATTTTAGTTGTGAGTGCCTAGATTCTGCCCCCCACCACCACCTTAATACTTCCCCTGGGACCAATCAGGTTTCTCAATTCTAGAGTAGAGTCACACTCTCACCCATCCTCTGGCTGAGTCTGGATTTCCCAAAACATGGTCTGCCTTGTCTGCACTCCAGGTGCAGCTAGACAGGGTAAATTTCCCAGACATCTGCTGTGTTCTTCCCTGGGCAGCCTAGCCCCCCACAACCGCAGTTTCCAGACTCAACCTAAGTCAATTCTCTGCCTTCTTTCCCCTTTATGAGAAAAGCTGGTGTGTGGGGTGGGTGGGGAACAGGCTTCTCTCTTGCCAGCTCAGTGACGCTATTGAATGGAACAAGCAGATTGCATTCCAGGTTCAAGTGGATTCTGACATATAATTTATCTAGGGATGGGTCATTTAAGCTTGCCTACCTGTCATACAAAGCCCAGAGTACTGGTGAGGTAAACTTGCAGCTGAAAAAAATTAATTGAGAAGAGAGAAATTGTCAACTTCGAGAATTCTAAGACATTGTTACAGATACAGTTCTCCCTAATGCCTTGGATTCAGTCTCCTGCCTCCAGTTGTGCCAGAGAAATGAAAATCTATGTCTATTTTCTTAGTGTCAGAAGTTCAGATTTTGGCCTGGGGCCCGGATGAAGATGAGGATGACAGAATGACAGAGTTACCTAACTGCAACAGAGAATGCATTCCTCCCCACCCGGTCCTGCCCCAACATGTAATTGAATACCTCTCTCTTTGCCACCCCTCAATAAGCTTTTGCCCTTCTCTTTCTAAATAAGGTTATTAAGTTATTGAATTACTTATTCAAATAAGTGGTTCAATGTTCAAGAGCCCATAGGTATTTCCTTTGGGTCTGAACCTGTGGTCAATTTCAATCTTTGTGAGTTTTCAGAGACACCCACAAACTCCCTATGCGAAATGCCCAGACCTGAGTCATGTGAAGGTAGTTGCATGATAAAGGATTTTTCAATGGTGACATTGATAATTATGATAAAGTACTTGGTCCAAACTTGACTTAGATTCATAGAAGTTCAGGGCTAGAAGGTCTTCAGTAGTCATCTAGTCCAGTGGTTCCTGACCCTGGCTGACCATCAAAATCATCTAAGGAGTGTGTTAAAAAATACATCTTCTCTGGGGCCTGTGGTAAATCTACTGAATCAGAGCTTCTGAAGTGGGGTCCCAAACACTGTATTGTATTAATCTCATCAGGTGATTCTGATAATAGGCCAGGTATAGGAACTACTTGGTTGAATCCTTTGATTTTTGTTTTTAGATGAGGAAATTCAGACTCAGAGGGGCAGTGGCCTGTAGCAAAGTGGCCAGGCAGGAAAATAAGGGCAGAGCCCTTCTGCCTTGGTTCTTACCACCCCCTCTCTGCATGGATCAGCCACATTACTCTCCCGAGTCCTGCCATTACTTATTTTCCCATGTCTCCAGAATTATGGCTACTTTGATGATGGGACCATGTTAGGTCCATCTCTGAGGACTCCAAGTCCTTGAGTTTGATACTTGAAGCCAGGCTCCCAAATTGCTGCACATTCTTAGCCTCTGTACCTTTGTTTTTCCAGGGATGAAAGGTCGGAGCAGGAGCCACAGTGCCCCCTTTCCTTCAAAAAGCAAGGCCGGCTGCGAAGTTTCAAGTGTGTGTGCTCCCAGAAATCTGTCCAAAGCTGTGGGGGAGCTGGGAGCCCAGTTCTTGTGCTGAGTGAGGGAGCTGGAATGTCTAGTGGCAGCAGGTTACCTAAATCTCGGGCTGGGGCTGAGTGTCTGTTTGCTTATCTCGCGGAATTTTGGCCTTGTTCCCATCATACTATTGCCGGCGGCAGCCTTAAGTGCAAGGGTAATGACATGCTTTGAAAAATGCCTCAAACGTCAATTACCCAGCATTGAGACAACCCCTGGGAGTTGTTCCTTCATGTCCACATCTTAAGCTTTGCTTATCACTCTCACAGAGCTGTGTTTCACCCTGCCTAAGTTTGCAAGGCTGTCCATAGCTTTGGCCTGCTGTTCTTTAGGGCCAGGGTTAGAAGTAGAATGGAAAGATGGCTGGTGGGAGGCAAGGCAAGGCTGACCTGTAGTTTGCATTTTTGTGCATTGAGATGCACTCGGTGCCAAGCTAGGGGGAGTATGCTAGGAGCACTGACTGCCATTAGACCTAGGTTCTAGCCTTACCACTGCTATGTTCACTGGCTGTGTGACTGTGGAGTAGACCTTCACCCCTCTAAGCCTCATGTTCCCCACCCACACAATGAGGAGGTTGGACTCAGAGCCTTTCCCTTCTTATTGAATGGTGCTAGTTTAAGAGCTGAGCTGGAGGGCCACAGAGAGAGCATCTAATGGGTGATGCCCATTCCCTGACCTCATGGTGCCCTATTCACTCCACATCTTGAGTTCATTCTTGAAGAAGATGTGTTATTACCCCAGGCTCAGGATAAGACCTCCAAATCCATTTGCATAATATGTTCACACCCGACTGTGCTGGCTTCAGTAGGACTCAGCTGGGCAATATCTCAGTGCAGACTGGCTCCACTGCACTCTGGATATTTCAGCTTCTTGAAGGCAGCCAGGTGCAACAGAAAACTGCTTTTCCACACTGGATGTGAGATCCTGAGGATATAGCTAACTCTGTTTTTCAGGATCCCTTCCCTAGTTCTCTTTTGCCTGATCTGCAGCATCTGTGGGGCTTTTTAATACATTGACTCCCTTAGCCACACACCCCTCTAACTAGGTCACCTGCTGGCACTGACTCAGTGCCAGCAGCCTGTGGTTTCTCTTACTGGAAAGGCCTTGATTCATCCTGTTGTGGGGAACTCTTCGGTTTGGCAGTTTTACTCAGGATTTCTCCTCTGCCTAACCCTTCTCCCAATAACCCTCCCTCTCTCCTCCTCCTCCCCACTCTCTACCCTAATCACCTATGGATGATGGGATGGTCTCTGTCTTGGAACAGAGCACTATGGTCTACCAGGAAGGCCCACCATTCCTACCACCAGTGACAGTAACAAGGGCTAGCTTGGGAAACTTTAGCATCTCCCAAAGCTATGACTAATACGTGGATAATCTAAACAAAACTCATGCACTTGCTATGCAAGCAAACATCAAGAAAAGTCCTCTAGTCACCTCTTTTCAACCAAATTGCTTTCCTTATGCCCTTCCTATTGAGAAATTATGGACACCCCATTATATGTACCAGGGCCTAGCACAAGGCATGGCTGGCACATAATAGATACTCAATAAATATTTGTTGAATGAATAATGGCTGAACAAATGAAGACTAAACAGACCTAAAAGCCAAAGGAAATAGTACTAGCTGAGTCAGGAGACCTGAATCAGCCACTAACCCATCTTTTAACCTTGGGCATATTCCTTCCTCTCTGTGGGTGTAAGTCTCTCTGTAGAATTGGATGCTGAACTCAGCGGTCCCTTAGGAATCATCTTTTTCTGGCAGTTTATGACTCTGTGATCTGAACTCCTGTACAAAACACCCCCCCCATACACAAAGACCACCAAGAAGTGAAATAAACCTCCATCTAGTTATCAGATAGTATTTGGATTATGCTGATGGGAAAAAAGAACTAAACTCTGGATTCTGGACCAAACCAATTTCAGAGAATCTACTGCTTCTCACCCTGACAATGGAGATTGCTGATTAGGTCTCACTTCTGTAAGTGAAAGGCACAAAATTCAAGGTCCCCACTTTTTGTCCCTTCTACACTATCTTTGACATCCCATGAGAAGTATATTCATAAATGATGTCTCCTGGGCTCTAGTGGTGGTTGGGATGGACAGATTCCTGGAGATCTGGGAGTCCTGGTCATGGCAGAACAAAATCTTTGCCTTGATTTTGAAAGTCTCATCCAACCACAAAAATATATACAGGCCTACCTGCCTGGAATTAAAGGAAACCAGGCAGAAAACCAGGAAAGGTACAATCTCTCTTAGCCTTTGTCTTTCTCATTCTTCTAGATTGGGTTTTCATAGGGCTCTTTGGGTGAAGCACATGAACTTTAAGGATGCTTTTTAAGGATAACCTTTAGGAGAACTTCCAATCCCTGAAATGTATGATTCTGATTCCAAATATATAATGAATAGGATGGTGGTTTATTTTGTGCATGTTCTTTGAGTGTGGTCAGTCAGGCTGAAGTTGGAGTAAGCCAGTGAGTATGTGGGTACATGATGAGTTTCAGAGGGGAGATACAGGCTTCTTTCTGAAGAAAGGCAACACATGTTCATCAGATGATGAATGTATGCAGCCTAAAAGGTGTAATCAATAAATTGAAAAACTTGTCACTCATACCTCCTACCCTCCCTCATATATACAGTTAGGCTCCATTATCAAACATCAGCTTTAGGCTACACAATATGTGAGGTATGTTCCAGTTCTGCTGTTCATTCTGTGACTCTATGAGATTATTCAGACTTGCAATGCAATTTGTCAGTGACACTTCTATGGTTATTTTCAATGCTTTATTCTAGGCAAGGAACAAATGACCATGTTACATGGCTAGAACTTGGTAGGCTTGGCTATAAAGTGACATGGAAGGTTGATGGTTAGTGATGGGGTGGGTAAGCTATGAGGCAAAGAGAACTCTGGATCCTCAGGGCCCAGTAGCTCAAGAAGGAATTATAAAGGTAGTGTGTGAGTGTGTATGAGGGGGATTTCTCATAGTGATATGCCTATTTGCATTGACATGTCACCCCCAGGGCGTCCCCACCTGTCATGGAACAAATGTCTCATAGAAGAATGTGATAGTTAAATATGCCACGCTGATCAAATGCTTTTGGTGTACTTGAACCTCCCTGGTGTTATAAATAGGAGGGAATGAGCCCAAATTCAAGTATATCATGTTCTGTCAGAAAGAGAATGGATGTATTACCATTAGTAAGGGGCTTGGAGGATCCCATAGTTGGGAAAAGGGCCAAAGGAGGTCCACTATTTGAAGAAGGGAAAAATTCAATGTCCTTGTCCACTGTTAGAGCACAATTTGAGCTAAATGACTAGCAGCAGGTTGTTCTTTGACCCCCTTGGATCATGGTAAAATGGCTATAATAGAGTTGGAAAGCCCCCTAGGCACCCTCCAGAGGACATGCATTGAGACTGGGCCAGCCACTTCCTACCACCCTTCCAACTGCCAGTCGGCTCTCTTCCCTGAAGCATTACCACCACTCTCAGCAGAGTGGATTTGACTACTAGCCCGGAAGGGAGGAGGCCTTTCCTTTTGCCCTGCTAGGGGCAGTCTTATCAGCTCCTTTTCTAGGAAAGAAGAGCAGGGACATGCTCATAATTCAGGTACCAGTTTGAATTAGGGAGTAAGCAATGAGCAACACAGAGGGGTGGAGATCTAGAGCATGTGGGGACCTCAAGATTTATCTGGTACAGTGTTTTGCAAAAATTTCATTACATTCCATTAGTGGGTCATGAAATTGATTTAGTGGGTTACATTCTGCATTAAAAAAATACAGTGCATTAGAAAATGTCAGTTCGTCACACAGAGTAGGGGTAATTACTGTTATCTGAAATTTATTTAAGATGTATATAAATATTTCACATATAACTTTAAATATGTATTAGTTATCTATACATTTTACAACATGACATAAGTGTGGCATATATATATGTATAGGTATGTGTAATACATATACATATTTGCACATATAAATATATATGGATATATAAATATACACAGATCTTCTTTCACTCATGCTCATATGATATAATTTCAATTGTCCTCAGTCTACAGTCCACTCTCTTCCAGACACATTCTACTTGATTTTAGAGTGTGGGGCCCTGGAACTGCAGCAGCCCTCCAAGTGTAGTCTACCCAGAGCAGAGGAAAGCACAACTATCTCCTTTGTTCTGATTGGTACATTTTGGACAACTTAGTTCAAGATCTCCAATAAGGCAGCACATCACAACTTTGATATCTATTGAACTTGTTTTGTCTAAAACCCCTAGGTATCTCTCACATATGTCTCTATTAAATCATAGCTCCTTCATTCTATAATTGTACAGGTTTATTTTTAATCCAAGTATATTAAGTGTTACCTGTGTTAGTTTACCTTTCACCTTGACTCACCTTTTTTTAAATCCACTTACATATTTCACCCATGATCATCTTCATGCATATATAAATCTGGTTTCATTGGCTCAGAGAGAGCTTTATTTAAACCCCATAGTGGTGGGAAGGAGGGTATAGCTCACTAGAGGTCCTGGGTTCAATCCCTAGTACTTCCATTAAATAAACAAACAAACAAACAAACAAACAAACAAATAAATAAACAAATAAACAAACAAACAAACCCAATTACCCCCAAAAAACAAAAATAAATAAAAGTATTAAAAAATAAGCCCCACATCCCACATAGCACTTCCTCAGCAAGTCATGTTTATTTTTTCCAGACCATTCCTTTTACTGTTCTTCTATTCTTTCTCTGTCTGGCTACCATGATGCCCCAACTCCAGCCAACCTGGTGCCTCATTGTTTTCCCCCCTATACCTCAGACATACTTCTGCCTCTAGGCTTTTGACTATACTAAGCCCTCATCTTATGATGCCTTCTTTGCTCTAACTCATCTTTCATGACCCAACAAATTGAATCACTACATCTTCCATGATGCCTTATTCAACAGCTGTAGATCACATTCATCTGTCCTCTGAATTTCTACACTTCCTATTGCACTTCCTGTATATTTGCTTCACTCTTAATATTATATAAGAATATATATGTATGTATACATATTTGTGTGTATATAAATGTATATTTAAATCAATATCTTGTTGCCTGCATTGGAGGTGTATTACTAAGTCATACAAGTAGGCCTTCCAAAGCTAGACTGCCTAGATTCAAATCCAGTTCTACAATTTGCTAGTTGTATGTCCCTATGCAAATTAATCTCTCTATGTGTTTCAGTTTCCTCAAAATCAGGACAATAATTGTATAGGGTTGCTTGGTGGTTTAAGTTAATGTGTATATATGAAGTACTTAGAACGGTGCCTGGCAATCTCCTCAATAAATATTGACTATCACTACAATTAAGTACTATATGCCTTCCATATTTTATCTCATTTTATCTGAGAGGAGGTTAGAGTGAGGATTGTCACCTCCATTTTACAGATTAGTAACTAAAGTTTGAGAGGTTAAATGACTTGTTGAAGGTCATACAACAAGTGATCTGTCTTAGGGTTATTGGGAGATTAACTCTAAAGTAAAGTAGAAAATGCTAAGGGCCATGAGAGAGGGGAGCAAAAGGCCTCTAGGAATTTAAAAGTTCTTCTGCTTGGGTGAGTAGAGAAGGCTTACTGATGGCAATAATAAGGCAATGAGAAAGGGATAGGATGGTAATGGCCTTGGTAAGAGTCTGTCAGGCAGAGAGGGCCCAGTGAGGTGGGGGTAGTGAAGGAGGTGGGGTGTTGCTCCTCCTACATTATACTTCTGGTATAGAGGACCTGGGTCATGAGGAGAATGAACCTGAAAAGGAGACACCAGGAGGTGGCAGCCATGAGGGGACCAGGCAGGAGTAGGTCTGTGGCATGGGTTACACACTGTGGGAGAGGGACAAGGAGAAGCTGCAGTGGCAAGCCGAAGCTTTGGACTTATATTCCAAAATACCTACTCACAAAATCCATGAATATCTGGCTACTGCACTGGACTCTTACAATCCTAGATTGATTAGCCCTGGCAACTTTATCATCTGAGCCAACTGGTCTCTTGTGAGAGGCATGAACTGACTGCTCAGTTCTGTATTAAACTGTAGAGGACTGAGGAGAAAGAGGAAGCAAGATCTCTTTCCCAAGAAGCTTCAAGCCTAAGTAATTGACTTATTTGTGAGCTATGGTTGTTGCATGGTGAAATTGTTATTTAATGTATTGTGTTCTGTAGTTCATGAGTACGGCTGTCGGAGGAGAGGCAAGAAATGGATGAAGAAACTGACAGGAAGCATGAGGATAACTGGCTGCAAAAAGAGGTGCAGAGAAGGGAGGTTAGCAGTTGAACTGAATGTGGAAGAAGACACCTTGCTCCCTTCCCAGCTGGGCAGCAAGCCATTCTTAGAGTCCAATGTGTGGGCAGAGAATCTTGGCCAGGCTTAAGCTTGGAAAACAGTGACTTGAAATATGAATTACCATGTACACTTCTACTTCAGTTCCCTGGGCCTTCGTCTCCCCAGCAGGGAGATAATAGGAAGAAAGAAGAGAATTCAATTGAAGTGGTTTCAGCTCATTGGGTTGCTCCTACAGACACATTTGAGCTGCCATTATTATGGGATGGGAAATCTGGTGTCAAGTTAAGATCATTATCACTACTACTATTACTGCAAATAATAATATTAATATAGGTGTATGTGTGTTATACCATCAGTGGGAGCCTGCACTTGAGCACTGCCCCTACCTATTGGGCTCACAATTGAGGAGTACCTGAGGACAGTTTCCATGCCTTCTAATTTGAAATCTGGGTAGGCCATTCCCTGATACCAGCCCTTCCCAGTGGGCTGGATTAGCTATGCTCTTTTGCATCCCCTGCAGACCAAGCCTAGACCACAGAGAGCAGCAAAGCCTCCCCCACTCCCTCTCCTGCCTGGTAAATTCCTAGAAGGTTGAAGAAGTTGGAAGGATGCTTAGAGGCCATGAAATTCAACTCCTTCATTAAACTGGTGGAGATATGGTGGTATGTGGAGGGCCTAGAAGTCTGAAAGTCTCAGTTTCAGAGTCATTGATGCTGTCCCGAGCCCCACTGATCCTCTTGTCATCACCTTTCCCCTCATTCTAGATCAGAAGTATTTAGTTCTAGCCTTCTTACTCTTTCTTTACCTATAACAAAGGCCTATGAAAAGACTGCCTGCCTCCAGTGAGGAGCCCACAGTTTGCCCCAGTTTCTGACTTTTCTCCCACACAAGGCATGTTTCTTCTCTGGCTCCCTCCTAGTGGTTTGCACTGTCTTAAGTATCCTTCAGCTTCCATCCCATCTACTTGCAGTTCTCACTCATAGAGCCTGCTTCCTTAGCACCAGAGCTTCAGGGAGAGTCAGCACAGAGGAGGGAGAAGGGAGACACTGGGCACTGGGAGTCCTGAAGCCTGTTCATCTCTGACTGCTGTCTTGCTGGCTCTGGGCCCACAGTTGTGTGTAAGCTTGACTTGCCCAGGGATAAGAGGGTAGACGTGTGTCTCATTTCCCACACCACTGAGTGGTCTTTCTTTTTTCAAGAAAGTAAGATTTATTGAAATATTCTACTAGTAAAACTAAATATTAATAATACTGAAGAAACAGAACATTCTCTTCCACTTACTACATACACCTATCTTCAAATAATCAAGCTGGAAGGGATAATCGATAATTGTTTGACAACATACGCACTTTGCTATGTTGTGGTCTTTTAATGTCCTCCCTTGGTCAGATTTCTGCTCCTTCTTTTACCTCCTACCACCTATGGCTCAGAGCCCAAGAATGTGCTTGTTAAATCTCTTGGACTGGTGTTCTGTGGGCTTTTTAAATGTAAAATCAAAGCTAGAGCAATAAAGAAATCCCTTTGGGCCAATGTTGTGGGAGAATAGTTTATTCTGTTCACTGCAGTGGGTGGTGGGTGGAATGGGATACCCAGAAATCCCAGCTAAGCTCCCATCCCTGCCTCACTAGAGCCCTGCCTAGATCCTCTCAAGCCAGTTACAGACCTCTTCTCTGGCCTCTACCTGTAACTGAGGCCTGACCTGGATCTTAACCCAGGGTATCCCATGCCTCCTATCAAGGCCAGAAGCTGAGAGGTGTCCTGGGAAAGAAACACTGAGATACTTACTACCCCAGTAGCTGGAGCTGAGTTGAAGGCATGACAGTTACTAGGCAGAAATGCAGATTAGTGGTGGCTTCCAGTGGAAGCACCTTGCAGAGAAGGCTGCAACCCTGCCAATCCCTGGGGTTCTGAAAGAGGAAAAACTCACCAAAGGGCATATTTTGGGTCCTCTCCCACCAAGGTTCTGGTTCATTGTAAGTTTAGGAGCTCTGCCACTTAGTGTTGTGTGGCAAGCAGCTTACATGTATCCTCAGTTTTCTTATCCACTAAGCAGGTACACTAATACCTATCAGTGCAGGTGCTGCAGGTTAAGTACATTTGGGGACCAAAATTTTGGCCTGGTACCAATTGTCACACCCACTATTGGAAAAAACACTTATATGTGACACTCTCTCCAACTCTCACCCCACCTTCTTGGCCATTCTTTGTTTTGCTTTGTGTTCTCCACACCCAGGTGATTAAGAGGCTAGAGAAAGGAAGGATAGGAAATGTGTCTGGAGCAAGAAAGGGTCTGTACATTCAGGATACTTGAAAGGGCTACTAGAATTGAATGGTTTTGATGGACAACTAGCATAGGTAGTAGGAACATGTTAGCCCATGACAGAGGGCAGGGCCATGGAAGAAAAGAGCCACTGTTCAAAGTGGGTCTGACCTCAGGGCTTCAGGTGGAGACTTTCTGGTCCATGCCCTCTTCTGTTCTTCCTCTCTAGAGACTTGTGGTCCTAGCTGGGCCTATGAGTATGGGGAAAGCAGATGCATCTGGGCAAAGAAGAGGTACAGTAGAAACTAGAGTGGAATTCTATGGTACTCAAGAAAATGTGTCTTGCAGACCTTTAACTACAAGGAGCATAAGTGACCAAGGGCCTTGATTGGCTGCTGTGCTCTGAAATCCATCCCAGCATTTACACTGAGGCACCTGCTACATGGCAGAGATACTAAGGTAGACATACAACTCTTCTGACTGCCTACTGATATTGGCCACATGAATCCCTGATGGCATTGCCAAACCTTCCTTAGAGTATAGGGCAGACTGGGACAATTCCACCCAATCTTCCCTTGCTTTCTCTCTCAGAGTCAGACTTACATTATAGTCTCCTGGCTCTCCAAGACTTCGCAGGTCCCCCTCTCCATGCTCTCATTTCTCTTAGTAAATCCTTGAACATTTAATCCCATTTTATTCTCTGATTCTTGGAAGCCCCAGACTAACACAAGTTCTGAGCAATGTAAAACAAAATGTATTGGCCTGGAGTCTGGACCTATACCCAGGGTCCTATGTAATGAGAAGCCATGGGCCATCCCCAGAAAATAGTCAGCAGGTTTATAAACATTGGGGAAGGATCTCTAGGGTTTAGAGAGACTTCATGAGTGATCCAAATTTGTTGCCTTAATTTACTCCAAATCAATATCTCATATGGATCAGTTTCTTTTTTTTTTCAGTGTTCCAACTCAGTGTCTTATATGCCTTCTTACGGAGGATGACCTTTCTTTTTTTTACTGAGGCGCAATTGACATAACATTATATTAGTTTCAAATATACAATGTAATGATTCAATATTTGTATATATTGCATACTGATCACCATAATAAGTCCAGTTAACATTCATCACCAAACATCGTTACAAATTCTTTTCTTATGATGAGAACTCTCAAGATCCACTCTCTTGGTTACTTTCAAATATGCAATACAGTATTAACTGTTGTCACTATGCTGTACATCACATCTCCATGACTTACCCATTTTATAATTGGAAACTTGTAACTTTTGACCCCCTTCACCCACCCCTCACCCCCTGCCTCAGGCAACCACCAATCTGTTCTCTATATCGATGAGCTCTGCTTTTTTTGTTTGTTTGTTTTGGGGGTTTGGTTTTGTTTTTAAATTCCACATGTAAGTAAGATCAAACGGTATTTTTCTTTTTCCATCTGACTTATTTCACTTAGTATAGTGCCCTCAAGGTCCATCCATGTTGTTGCAAATGGCAAGATTTCATAGGAAGATCTTTCTTTAGTCTGGCTATATAATATTGCCTAAGAAGTGCTAATTTCATCTTGATCTCCATTTTGGATTGGCAGTCAGGGAAATCTATCTCCAGGCTTTCCCTAACACACCATGTCACCTTGGACAAGTCCCTACATCCTCTGTGACCTTCCCTGTTTGGGCCTCAGCTCTAATTTTTTGTGACTACCACTTTTTCTTTTTTTTTTTTAAATCTTTTTTTATCTCAGTCATGGTGTTTAAGTTCTTCTAAAGGACAGCAATGTATTGGAAAAGGAGTGTGATGTGTGTGTGTGAGAGAGAGAGAGAAAGGGAAAGGAAGAAAGGAAGAAAGGAAGAAAAAGAAAGGAAGAAAGGAAGAAAAAGAAAGAAAGAAAGAAAGAAAGAAAGAAAGAAAGAAAGAAAGAAAGAAAGAAAGAAAGAAAGAAAGAAAGAAAGAAAGAAAGAAAGGGGAAGCAAGAAAGACATCCCCTCTGTGCAGCTTGTTTCCAGCTTTGCTTGGCGGTTCCCTCACACGCAGTGCTAGGCAACACACATGGTGACCTACTTTTGCAAGAAGGCTCTTTCTGGAGTTACAATCTTCTTTACCTTGCTCATTTGCCTGGGAAGGATCTGCCACTAAACGACAGACACAGATATGTGGAACAGAGGGTCTACAGCTCTGGTATCATTACTAAATTACAGAAATTATAAGGTTGAAAGGCATTCTAGCTCTTAGCTTTATGTTGCCGGAAACCACTCCAGAGATTTGAAACTTAATCACTTCCAACTCCTCCTAGGAGAGATTCAGCCTTAATCCCATCTCCAGCCCCATATAGAGAGGCCAGGGTGCTTTGTTCCAAGCTCTTGATTTCTCTAAATCTATCCCTGTGCCCTGCAGTGGCCTTCACTCTCTCCTACCCTCAGTGGAGGGTGTCTTCCTGAGGCCTTCAGCCCAGGCCAGGCCAGTTCCTTTCATAGCTGCCCCTCCCCCTGAACTCCCTCTTCCTGTCTCCTCTTCTCCCTAGTGGCGGAAACCCCACCTCTGTTGATCCAGCATCTTTGAAGAGGGTCCGGAGCTGCCCCTTTGAGTTTGGGTGGAGCCCCTTGTAGGCATCCAGAGAATGGTTAGGAATCAATGTTGTTTGTGCTTTCTGGTTCCCAGGCTCCTTTGGGGCTTGAGGTTCTCTTCATTTAAAGTGGTACTTGTACTGAGGTATTTGTTTCTTGGTTAGCCTCCTGACTGCTAGTGTTTCACCCAGAGCTTTTGGTTCCAGTTTGGTGTTCTTGTCGCAGCATATCACAACTTTGCTGTCAAGCCTGCTGCAGATCCATGGAGAATGGGCTTCTCCAGAAGGGAGGAGGAAGGTTACCAGGCCTGGAAGACCATGACCAAAGAAAAATAGTACTGAGCAGGGGACAAAGAAGTAGTTGTGCTTAGGACTAATGTAGCAGGAATTCATTGGGGGTTCAAGACACCGGTGAAGAAACGAAAGAGAAAATCCCATCAAAATAAAAGCCCTTCAGAAATACCACCCACTGGCCCAATACAACAATCCAGCCTGGGACTCCCAAAACACACGGGCCACCAACTTCTGCTTCTGTCTTGTGAGACCATGTGCGGATCCCTTCACTTCTTCATGGTTCAATTTCCCCACCTAGCAAATGAGTAGACTAGACTGTCATCTTTTAGGACAGATAGTGAGATAGTAGCTAGCCTAGGAAAAAGGAGATCTATACAACTCCAGAGATAATTCACAACCCCCACAGGGACTACAACAGAGAGAGAGAGAGAGAGAGAGAGAGAGAGAGGATGAGGAGGAAGTAAATGAGAAAAAAAATTGAGTGGAGTTTCCAGTATCCTGACAAGCACCCCCATAACACTACTGCAGCCTTGCTTTTATATGATTTACACAATGTGCTTCAGTGTAAGATTGCAGTTGGAAAAGAAAAGGGATTCCATGGATCTAGAAAGATTTTAAACTTTTAGCTGTGAGTCTGGAAAAGTAAGCATTTAGCTTTTGTAGCTTCTGTACTGGTGACAGAAATAGAGAAGAGAATTGAAATGGGTATTGAATTAGCCCAACAGCATCTGCTACAACTAAATATAATTACTTTTTCTTTTACACCTTATGAAGGGAAAATTGATGTACAATATACCGCACACTTTTAAAGTTTATAATTCGGTAAATTTTGGCAAATGTGTGCACCCATGAAATCATTGCAATAATCTGAATAATGAACATATCATCCCCAAAAGTTTCTTCATGCCTTTGTTCAGTACATCTCTCCCTCTTCCATTATCCCCAAATAACCACTGATCTGTTTTCTGTCACTGTAGATTGGCTGGCATTTTTAAAAATTTTATATAAATGGACTCATATAGTATGTCTAGAAATTCTTTCACTCAGCACAATTTTGAGATTGAAAATAATATGTGTATCAATATTTTTCCTTTTTATTCCTAAGTAGTATCCCATTATATAGATATAACACACTTCTCCATTCACTTGTTGATAGATATTTTGGTTGTTTCCAGTTTGGGACTATTACAAATAAAGCTGTTATGAACATTTATGTTTGAGTCATTTACAAGTACTTTTTAATTTAACTGATGACTTCCGTTTTCAAAATGTTTTTAGCAGAAGCTGACTTGGCAAATGTTGCATTTGTATTTCTCTTTTGTACTCAAGACTATTTTGGGCAGTTTTTGTTGTTGTTGATATTTTACATCCTTTTGATGTTATTACAGATTGTTGACCCTGCAGTAAGCACTTCCCTAAGTATGGGGAATGGGTTTCTGAAAATCCATGTAGGAAGAATTTCAGTTGAAAAACTTAGGACTTTTTTATAAAAAGTTGTCTTGGGCAGTGGGAAGTGAGAGGCAAAGCCCTTGTAAATATTATATATTTACTAAAACAAACCAATAAATATAATACCATAAAAAGACAGGATTATTTTCTTTTCAAACCCACTGGCCTAGACAAAGACTAAAATCTTCAGTTAGGAGAGACTAGAAGTCTCTAGAAGACTAGAAGAGTCTAGAGACTAGAAGGAGAATCTAGAGACTAGAAGGAGAGACTAGAAGTCTGGAAGTGGGACAGGGGACACAATCCTAAAATAGTCAGTTACAGACCTATTGCTCTGCCATTGAACCAGGGAAAATGGCAACGTAGAGGAATCTGGCCTTCTGGGCTTGGCTGGCCCTTGGCCAGCAAACAGCTGTTGTTTCAGGAAAGGGGATCAGGGAGAGATTGCATGGTGTGCATCTGTTAATAGAACTGCTAATAGAATGGGATATGAGATCTATCTCATGTCTTCCTTCCAGAACTCCCCAAGGAAATGGCCATACTTTTATTTCATTCTTATTTTATTTTACTTTCTATTTCCCTAACAAAATTTAAAATAGCCCCATGGGACTATTTGGAAACCAAGGGTGACTCTCAGTTGAGAAGAGAGTGTGCTTTGAGGAGATTTTGTCACAGTGTGAGAGGGACAGCCTGGAATTGGGAATGCAAGCACGAAAACTTTGCCCTGGACTCTGGAGTCCCTGCATGTGTCCCTGAGAATGAATTATTAAAGAGAAAGGCAGGAGCAGAATCCTTCAGAAATCACTGACTCATTAGCTACTGTAAACTGTCCAGGTTCTTACTGCCCTTGCCCACCCTTCAGACTCTTCCTCTGGGCCTTGAGGCCACTCACACCAGCTTGAATAGTATTTTTTGCTATGCTGGACTGCGAGGGAGGCTGGGGGTGGGGCTCAGCCCATCTTGTAGGTTGGAGACAGTATTTGTGTACCAGAGCAGCACCCACTGACAGGCAGGAAAGGGCTAGAGAGAGTTGGAGAGAAGCCTAGCAAGGAGAGCACTGCAGTTTTCTTCCTCAGCCAACCCCCATACTGAAGTGACAATTCCAGGGAGGTGGGATGCATTGTTCTTGGCTTGCTGCAAGTCTCTGGGCAATGAACAAAGCAGTCCACAGGCTGTGTGAGGGGATAAATATGAGGAGGGAACTAAACAGGAGGTGGCGGAGGATATCTGGACCAGGAGCCCCTGATCTGTGTACAAACATTAGAACTTCCCCTCTCCGGCCCTCCCAGACCCCAGGGAATGCAGACTGTTTTGCTTTCCTAGATCAGGAAAAAATGTGATGTCCTTATCTGGTGGAAGAGGGCTGGTCAATATCACCTCCGAGGAAAGATGAGAAGGGAACCAGGAGAGCTGCAAACCCAGCAGGCGACACTGTTGAGGGAAGCCTAGGAAGAAGGGTGCAGACTCCATCCAAGGCCCCAGGGTTCTAGGAGTCCGGATGGGCGGTGGACACAGACTCCATACTCTCTCACCACTGCTTCAAAGCCTTGGTGCTTGGGGCTGGTGTGAACTTTTTACTTCCATTGTCTTTATGAGCTTCTTCTAGACCTGACTCCTAAAAAGCCACAAAAGCCCAACAGCTGCTCAGGCAACAGCATTTTCTATTCCCTTCTCTGACTCCCTACTCACCATTCCCCTCACCTGAATGTATGTTTTCTGGGATCTGCTGCAGCCCCTTGCCCCTTCTAGGACTTTCATTCTATATGCCTCTCCTCACCCCAAAGAAGTTGACCTAAGATGCCTAGTGAAAACAAAGTTGCCCTTCCCTGAGTTATTTTACCAAGCTCCAACCCAGTCACAGCCACTCTGAGCACCAGTTCAGTGACATTGGGGGCACAATAAAACACTCCCCAGGTAACAGGGGATCTGGGAGTTCTGCTGGAACTTGTGATTTGGGTTGAGACCATGAGGTCCTGATCTAAGTTAGGGTTGCCATGGGTCTAGCATGGTTTAGAAGTCCATGGTTTTGTAACAATACTTAGTACTTTGTGATATGGCCTTAGAGAAGTTTTAGACTTTTTAGCTTAGGTTCCAGTTTTTTTTTGGCCCAATTCTGCCAACCCAGATCACTTTACAACTACGGAACCAATCAAGCCAGATGCTTTCCTGGCAAAACTCAAATTTTGTTCAATTCAACAAAACCTTCCTGAGCACCTGCTTTATTGTGGAGGAACAAGCAGTCCTGGAGTGGGGAAGAGTAGAGGAAATAGGGTTCTGGCTGGTTAAGAGATCTGGGCTCCAAATCTGACAGGGCCACTCACTATGTGACTTCAGACAAGTTTCCTCTCTTCCTTGGGTCTCAGTTTTCTCATGAGTAATATTAAATGTCTGGATTCCATAAGAGGTTCCCAAATTTTTCACCCTTAAAAATTTCCCCTCCTGGGCCATGTATTTTGCAAGTTTTTTTAGCAACAAATATATTGATTATGTGATAATTTATTTCTTCATCTTATTAGCCTAAGTCATAACTGCCAACCAGAATTTCTGACCAGTAAAGATAATGAGTGTTATGGCCAAAAAGAAACTTTACACTTCAGTGAGTTTGTGCTACATGTCACCTTATTCTAGGTTAACCTAGAATTTCTTTGAGGATTTGGGATTCATTCAAAGACTTCTCTCCTTCCCTCCATTCCTTCTTTACTACCTTCTACCACTCTTGGTTAGAAGCTGCTGGAATAGATGGTCAGTAAGCTTCCATCAGCCCTTTAGGTGCCCCAGGGAATCAGTCCCTACTCCCTTTGCCAGCTCCACCCCAACTTGCTACCACCAAACCTGGCTCACCAGTTTCTGTGATACTGCCATAGTCTGGCTCCTTTGTAGAGTGGTAGGCTTTCTTCTCTTTGTTCTTTCTCCCCAGTTGTAAGTCCTCTGGGAAGGATGGGCAGGAACCTAGAAACCACTGAAAGAGTCCAGAAACCCCTTTAAAAACAGGCTAGAGTGATGAGGACAAAGATCCTTACTACAGTTAAGCCAAGCTCAGACTCCAAGTTTCTTTTGGTCTCCCTGCTGTTGTTCAGTGGACTGGTCAGGTTGTTAATGAAGGGTATGCTTCTTATAGGTTCCTACCTCACCCCAAACAATATGCTCTCCTGAGATCTGGTGACACAGAGAGCATTGGAAAGTATGGAGTACATTTTGAATATGAAAGTGGAACACTCCCAAGGGGTAAATACCAGGCTGAGGGGAGCATGTTTGTATTAGGGACAGTCCCTACCCTTCCCAGGCTGAACCAGGTCACCATAATCCCAAATAGCTCTTAGCCAGAAAAAGAGGTCTAGGGCTCTCTGAGGACTTGCCCCTATTCTCTATCTTCCTGCCTTTCTCTATCTTTCTGTCCCTCCTCTACCTACTCAGACTTACCTCCATTTAAAGAAAGCTAAGCTAGAAAGTGATAAGAGCCATTAGAGAAAATATTTTCAGAATCCTTCATGATATAGACAGAGAAACAAAGATCCAGAACAATAAGGAACTTGACTTAGGCCACACAGCAGATTAGTGGCAGAACTGAGAACTAGAGTCTAGGGCTAAGAGATGAAGGGAAGCTTCTAAAACAAAGAGAATATCCTAAATTAACTGTGTGTGGGGCATGCAGAAAGCAGATCAAGACCCATACCCTGGACTTTGTGGCCACATCGAGGGTTGGTTTGCTGTTTACCTGGTTGTCTACTGGCACTGGCACCAAAGTATCTCTCAGAAACAGAGATACTATCTCTGAGTAATTCTTCTGGAGTTTGAAGATTGTGCATATTTAATTTTCCAAAAACGAAATCTTAGTATAGTTGAGATCCAATGGGAACAAGGCTCAGGGGAGGTCCAGAGGGAGGCAGCTCAGGGAAGACAATTGAGAAAGTTCCCAGGGATAGCCTTTGTAGACTACACAGTTTACAAAAGCCTAACTGATATTCCTACCTCCACCCATGTATTCTACAGGCTGACAGTTGTCAGGGCATGCTCCATAAAATAAAAATCTGACTTTGTCAATTCCCAGCCCAGAAACTACTCATGAGTCCCCATTGAATTGGTGAGATTAGATCCAAACTCCTGAGCAGGCCATTCAAGTTCCCAGGCTGCTTTTCAAAGGCTCGTATTCTTCCACCCAACACCTGCCTAAAGCACCCACACATACCTTCTCCATTCACACCATATCATTCATATTTCAAATCTCCAAACCATTTTGCATGCTGTTCCATCAGCTTGAAATACCTTCCTTTACTTTATGATTATTTGATTATCCTTCAGGGGACAATTCAAAGAACTCCCTCTGTTATGTTACACTTTAAAAAAAAATAATAGCTTTATTGAGGCAAAATTGATATGCTGTACAATCAACACATTTAAAGTGTACAATTCAATGGTTTTTAGTATAGTCACAGAATTGTGCAACTATTGCCACAATTGTAGAACATTGTCATCTTCCAAAGAGAAGCCTATACCCTTTAGCTATCACCCCCCAATTTCCCCATTTCCCCAACTCAGCCCTAGGTAAGCATTAATTTACTTTCTGTCTACATGTTTTTTGCACATTCTTGACACTTCATATAAATGGAATTATCAATATGTGGTCCTTTTTGACTGACTTCTTTCACCTAGCACAATGTTTTCAGGGTTCTTCTATGTTGTGGCATGTATTATTAATTTATTCACTTTTATGGATGAATAATATTCCATTGCATAGATATATCATATTTTGTTTATCCACTCTTCAATTCATGCATATTTGTGTTGTTTCCATTTTTGGATATTATAAATAATGCTATGAATATTTGTGTTCAAGTTTTTTTGTAGGCATAGATTTTCATTTGTTTTGGGTATATACCTAGAAATGGAATTGTTGGATTATATGGTAACTCTATGTTTAACATTTTAAGGAACTGCCAAAATGTTTTCCAAAGCAACTGAATAATTTTACATCCCCAACAGCAATGCATGAGAATTTCATTTTCTCCACATCTTTACCTATATTTGTTATTTTCCTTTTTAATTATTTTAATTATTATTATTATAACCATCCTAGTGAGTGTTAAGTGGTATCTCATTTTGATTTTTATCTGCAATTCCCTAATGAAACTGGGCATCTTTTCATATTATTATTGTTGTTGAGCATCTTTTCATATGTATATTGGCCATTCATATATCTTCTTTGAAGAAATGTCTACCCAAAATTTTTTGCTTGATTTTTTAAAAGACTGTATATATTTTAGAGCAGTTTTAGGCTTACAGCAAAAGTGAGTGGAAGGTACAGAGATTTCTCATATATCCTCTGCCCCAACATATGCCCACCTCCCCCACTATTAATATCCAAACCAGAGTGATACATTTATTACAATGAATGTACCTACATTGATACATCATCAGTGCCCAAAGTCCATAGTTTACGTTGGTTCACTCTTGGTGTCAGTACATTCCATGACCTCTGACAAATGTCAAACTCCCCCATTACAGTATTGTACAGAATCGTTTCACAGCCCCAAAATCTTCTGTGCTCTTCTATTCTTCTCCCCCTCCTCCTGAACCCCTGGCAACCACTGATCCATTTACTGTCTCCATAGTTTTCCCTTTTCCAGATTGTCATATAGTTGGAATTGTATGGAATATAGCCTTTTCAGATTGGCTTCTTTCACCTGGTAATATGCATTTAGAATTTCTCCAAGTCTTTTTATGTCTTGATAGCTCATTTCTTTTTAGCATTGAATAATATTCCATTGCCTGGATGAACCACAGTGAATGGGTACTGAAGGACATCTTGATTGTTTCCAAATTTAGACAATTATGAACAAAGCTGCTATAAACAATCAGGTGCAGATATTTGCGAGGACATAGGTTTTTTAATTTATTTCCTTAAATACCAAGGAACACAATTGCTAGAGCATATGGTAAGAGTATGTTTAGTTTTATAGGAAATTACCAAACTGACTTACAAAGTGGCTGTACCATTTTGCATTCTCACCAGCAGTGAATGACAGCTTCTGTTGCTCCACATCCTTGGCAGCATTTTGTGTTGTCAGTGTTTTGGATTTTGTCCATTCTTATAGGGGTGTGGTGGTTATCTCGTTGTTTTCTTTTGCAATTCCCTGACACATATCTTTTCATATGCTTATTTGCCACCTATGTATCTTTTTTGGTGAGGTGTCTAAGATCTTTTGCCCTTTTAAAAAATTGGGTTGTTCATTTTCTTATTGCTGAATTTTAAGAGTTCTTTGTATATTTTGGATAACAGTCCTTTATCAGATACGTCCTCTGCAAATATTTTCCCCCAGTCTGTGGCTTATTTTTTCATTCTCTTGACAGTGTCTTTTGCAGAGCAAACGTTTTTAGTTTTAATGAAGTCCAGTTTCTTTCTTTTATAGATCATATCCAAAAAGTCATCGCCATACCTGGGGTTAGCTAGATTTTCTCCTGTATTATTTTCCAGGATTTTCAGAGTTTTGCCATTTACATTTAGGTGTATGGTTAATTTTGAGTTAATTTTTGTGAAGAATATAAGGTCTGCGTCTAGATTCATTTTCTTATTTTGCATATGGATGTACAGTCGTTCTACACCATTTGTTGAAAACACTCTTTGCTCCATTGTATTGGCTTTGTTTCTTTGTCAAAGATCAATTGACTATAATTATGTGGATCTATTTCTGGGCTCTCTATCCTGTTTTGTTAATCTATTTGCCTATTCTTTCACCAATACCACACTGTCTTGATGGCTGTAGTTTTATAGAACATCCTGAAAGTCAGGTAGTGTCACTCCTCCAACTTTGTTTTCTCCATCAATATTGTTTTTAGAGGAGAAAGAAAACAATTTTATTATTAAATAATCATTAACGAGACCGTGATGTGCATCACAGACAATCCACTAAGAGATGGCAAGGCAGAAAGAAATCTCACCTTTTTACAGATACAACTTATTAAATACATGTTCTCAAGATAAACAATAACTAGACCTCAGGTAAGAAGACTTGACAGCACCATTTGTTATACATAGTTCTTCCTAAATTTACTTGATAATTGAGGTATTCTTCTCCAATATTGTGTTGGCTAATTTGGGTCTTTTGCCTCTCCATGTAAACTCCAGAATCAGTTTGTTAACATCCATAAAATAACATGCTGAGATTTTAATTAGGATTTCATTAACCAAATTGGGAAAAACTGACATGTTGACAATATTAAGTCTTCCTATCCATAAACATAGACTATCTCTCCATTTATTTAGTTCCTTTGATTTCTTTCATCAGAGTTTTATAGTTCTTATATAGATACTATGCATATTTTGTTAGAGTTATACCTAAAGGTTTCATTTTGAGGGGTACTAATGTAATGGTGTGCTTTTTAATTTCAAATTCCACTTGTTCATTGTTGGTATATATGAAAATGATCGACTTGTGTATATTAACCTTGTATCCTTGTGTGAATTTTGGCAGATTATGTCTTTCAATAAACTGGTCCATTTCATCTAGGTTATCAAATTTGTGGCATAGAATTGCTCATAATATTCCTGTATTATCCTTTTAATGTCCATGGGATCTGTAATGATGTCCCTCTTTCATTTCTTTTTTTTCAACTTTGCATTATTTTTTTATTGAAGTATAGTCAGTTTACAATGTTGTGTCAATTTCTGGTGTACAGCATAATGTTTCAGTCATACATATACATACATATGTTCATTTTCATATCTTTTTCATTATAGGTTACCATAAGATATTGAATATAATTCCATGTGCTATATATACAATAGAAACTTGTGTATCTATTTTATATATAGTAGTTAGTATCTGCAAGTCTTTCATTTCTGATACTAGTAATTTATATCTTCTCTCTTTTTTTCTTGGTTAGTCTGGCTAGAGCCTTATCAATTTTATGGATATTTTCAAAGATCAGCTTTTAGTTTTGTTGATTTTCTCAATTGATTTCCTGTTTTCAATTTCAATGATTTCTGCTCTAGTTTTTATTATTTTTCTTCTGCTTACTTTAATTTGCTCTTCTTTTCCTAGCTTCCAAAGGTGGTAGATTAGATGATTGATTTTAGATCTTTCTTCTTTTCTTTTCTTTTTTTTTAACATTTTTATTGATTTATAATCATTTTACACTGTTGTGTCAAATTCCAGTGTAGAACACAATTTTTCAGTTATACATGAACATATATATATTCATTGTCACATTTTTTTCTCTGTGAGCTACCATAAGATCTTGTATATATTTCCCTGTGCTATACAGTATAATCTTGTTTACCTATTCTACATTTTGAAATCCCAGTCTATACCTTCCCACCCCCAGCCCCCTTGGCAACCACAAGTTTGTATTCTATGTCTATGAGTCTGTTTCTGTTTTGTATTTATGTTTTGTTTGTTTGTTTGCGTTTTTTTTAAATTTTAGATTCCACATATAAGTGATCTCATATGGTATTTTTCTTCCTCTTTCTGGCTTACTTCACTTAGAATGACATTCTCCAGGAGCATCCATGTTGTTGCAAATGGCATTATGTTCTCGGTTTTTATGGCTGAATAGTATTCCATTGTATAAATATACCACTTCCTCTTTATCCAGTCACCTGTTGATGGGCATTTAGGCTGTTTCCATGTCTTGGCTATTGTAAATAGCGCTGCTATGAACATTGCGGTGCAGGTGTCGTTTTGGAGTAGGGTTCCTTCTGGATATAAGCCCAGGAGCAGGATTCCTGGGTCATATGGTAAGTCTATTCCTGGTCTTTTGAGGAATCTCCATACTGTTCTCCACAGTGGCTGCAACAAACTACATTCCCACCAGCAGTGTAGGAGGGTTCCCTTTTCTCTTCAGCCTCTCCAGCATTTGTCATTTGTGGATTTTTGAATGATGGCCATTCTGACTGGTGTGAGATGATACCTCAGTATAGCTTTGATTTGCATTTCTCTAATAATTAGTGATATTGAGAATTCTTCTTTTCTAATAGAGGCATATGATGCTATGAATTTCCCTCTCAGAATTGCCTTCACTGCATTCCACAAATTTTGATAAATTGTACTTTCATATTTATTTAATTCAAAATTTAAAATTTCTCTTGATTTTTTTGACCCATATGTTATTTAGAAGTATGTTGTTTAATCTCCAAATATTTTGGTATTTTCCACTTACCTTTTTTTTTTATTGATTTCTAGTTTAATCCCATTGTGTTCTGAGAGTAGATATTGTATGATTTCTATTTTTTTAAATTTGTTAAAGTATGTTTTGTAGCCCAGAATATGGTCTATCTTGGTGAATGTTCCTTGTGAGCTGGAGAAGAATGCTTACTCTCTTGTTACTGGTTGAAGAAGTCTATAGATGTCATTAGACCCATTTGATTGATGGTGCTTTTCAGTTCAACTATGCTCTTACTGATTTTCTGCGCTGGATCTGTCCATTTCTGACAGAGGGATACTAAAGCCTCCAACTAAGATAGTGGATTTATCTATTTCTCTTTGCAGTTCTGTCAGTTTTTGCTTTGCATATTTTGGCACCCTGTTGTTAGGCACATACACATTAAGGATTGCTATGTCTTCCTCGAGAATTGACCCCTTTACCATTATGTTGTGCGCTTCTTTATCCCTGATATGTCTTGCTCTGAAGCCTACTCTGTCTGAAATTAATTTAGCTATTTCAGCTTTCTTTTGATTAGTGTTAGCATGGTATATCTTTCTCCATCCCTTTACTTTTAATCTGTATGAGTGTTTGTATTAAGAGTGGGTTCCCTGTAGACAACACATAGTTGGGTCTTATTTTTTTTTGATCCTCTCTTTAGACCATTGACATTTAAATTGATAGTTGGATTGTTTGCCATATTTGTCACTGTTTTCTATTTGTTGCCCTTTTTCTTTGTTTTAATTTTTGTCTATCATTCTTTTCCTGCCTTTTGTGGAAAGCTTTTTATATGATTCTATTTTCTCTCTTTTCATAGCATATCAATTATACTTCTTTTTTTTACTTTTTTTAGTGGTTTCCCTACAGTTTACAATATGCATTTATAACTAATATATATTTATAACTTATATATATATAACTAATATATATAATTATAATCCAAGTCCACTTTTAAATAACACTATACTGCCTCATGAATAGTGCAAGTATCTTATAAAAACCAAATAATCCTAATTCCTCCCTTCTGTCCCTTGTATCATTGCTGTCATTTATTTCACTATAATATATGTATACATAATTGAATACATTATTGCTATTATTATTTTTGAGCAAAAAGTTGATCTGTTAGATAAGTTAAAAATAAGAAAAATAGAAGTTTTAATCTTACTTTAACTTATTCCTTCTTCAGTGCTCTTCCTTTCTTTATGTAGATCAGAAGTTTCTGACCTATATTATTTTCCTTCTCACTGAAGAACTTCTTTTCATATTTTTTGCATGGCAGATTCACTGGCAATAAATTCCCTCAATTTTTTGTTTGTTTGAGAAAGTATTTCTCCTTTACTTTTGGCAGTTAATTTCCCACAGGACAAAATTCCAGGTTGGTGGGTTTTTTTCTCTCAACATTTTAAATATTTCACTCAACTCTCTTCTTGCTTACATGACTTCTGAGGACAAGTCAGATGTAATTCTTATCTTTACTTCTCTTTAGGTAAGACAATTTCTTTCAAGATTTTTTCTTTATCTTTTATTTTCTGCAGTTTGAATATGATATACCTAGATGTTGTTTTGGGGCTTTTATTTTGCTTGGAATTCTCTGAGTTTCCTGGATCTGTAATTTATTGTCCAACATTAATTGGGGAAATTCTTGGTCATTATTGTTTCAAATATTTTTTCTGTCCCTTTCTTTCTTTTGTCTCCTTCTGGTATTTCCATTATGCATATGTTATGTCTTTTGTAATTGTCCCACAGTTCTTGGATATTCTGTTCCATTTTTTCCAGTCTCTTTTTCTTTGCTTTTCCATTTTGGAAGTTTCTATTGACATATCCTCAGTCTCACTGACTTTCCTCAACCATGTCCAATCTACTAATGAGCCTATCAAAGGCATTCTTTATTTCTGTTACACTGTTTTTTATCTCTAGGGTTTCTTTTTGATTCTTTCTTAGAATTTCCTTATCTCTGCTTACATTGCCCATCTGTTCTTGCATGTTGTCTACTTTATTCATCAGAGCCTTTACCATATTAATCATAGTTGTTTTAAATTCCCAGTCTGATAATTCCAACAACCCAGCCATATCTTGTCTGGTTCTGATGCTCACTCTGTCTTGTCAGACTGTGTTTTCAGCTTTTTAGTATAATTTACTTGTGATCTTTTGTTGAAAGTCAGATATGATGTACTAGGTAAAAGGAACTCTGGTAAATAGGCCCTTAGTGATGGTATGATGTGGTAGGAGTGGGGTAGAGAAAATGTTTTATAGTCCTATGATTAGGTCTCTGTCTCTTAGTGAGCCTGTGCTTCTGGATTGTGAACATCAAAAGTACTTCTCAGTACTTTTTCCCCCTTAGGTGGGACCAGATGGCTAGGAGGGGCTTAGTTGGATACTTCTCTTCCCCCAGGACAGTTAGGCTCTGATAAAACTCCAACAGTTTAGGCTCTGGTAAAGTAGTTTCTCCTCAGGACAGGCCTTATTAAGAAGAACAGAATGCTCTGATATATTTCGAAATGTCCATGTTTTGTGTCACCTTGCCAGAAACATGAAAGGATTTTTCTCCATTCTTCACTATGAGACTCTAGTAGAGCTCTTGAGGCAAAACTCACAAAAGCGTTGTCCCCAAATCCCCACCATGATAGGCTTGCTGGAGTTTTTACTTTTTTTATTGAAGTATAGTCAGTTTACAATGTTATGTCAATTTTTGGTTTACAATACAATGCTTCAGTCATACATGAATATACATATATTCATTTTCGTATTCTTTTTCACTGTAAGCTACTACAAGATATCAAATATAGTTCCCTATGTATACAGTATAAACTTGTTTATCTATTTTATATATACCAGTCAGTATCTGCAAATCTCAAACTCCCAGTTTATCCCTTCCCACCCCCTTCCCCCCTGGTAACCATAAGTTTGCTGGAGATTTTAAATCTCACACTTGTCCACACTAAGCATCTTGCAATTTGTCAGTTACAGTTTAGATTTTCCTACCCTGATGCTTGTTCCACAGAGGTTCCTGCACCATTAAGTTGGGATTCTCTGTATTCAACAGTCTATCTTTATAATTTTTAGTACAGTACTTTGCCCTGTGACCTCACTTCTCTAATGGATCTAAGAAGAGTTGCTGAATTTTCAGTTTGTTCAGCTTTTTATTTGTTAGGATGGAGTGATGACTTCCAAGCTCCTTACATGCAAAGTTATAAAATCTTTGCCCTTTTAAAAATGTCTTTTCATTGTTGAATTATGAGTGTTCTTTGTATATTCTAGATATTCAACCCTTTTCAGGTAAATGATATGCAAATATTTTATCCCATTTTGTTGGTTGTCTTTTTACTTACTTGCTGGTGTCCTTAGAAGGAAAACATTTTTAATATTTTATCGTGGTAAAATATACATCACAAAATTTACCACTTTAACCATACATTTCAGTAGTATTAAGTACATCCACATTATTGTGCAATCACCACCACACCCATATCCAGAACTTTTTCATCTTCCCAAACTGAAACTCTGTACCCATTAAATAATAACTCTCCATTTCCTCCTCCTCTGAACCCCTAGCAACCAACATTTTACTTTCTGTGTCTATGCATTTGATTACTCTATGTACCTCTTTATAAGTAAAATCATACAGTATTTTCCTCTTGTAACTGGTTTGTTTCACTTAGCATAACATCTCCAAGGTTCATTCATGTTGTAGCATGTGTCAAGATTTCTTTACTTTTTAAAGTTGAATAATATTCCATTGTATGTATATATCACATTTTGTTTATCCGTTCATCCCTTGATGGACGTTTGGGTTGTTTCCACTTTTTGGCTATTGTTAATAATGCTGCTATGAGCATGGATATATCTGTTCAAGTTCCTGCTTTCAATTGTTTTGGGTATATAACCCCAAATTATTCTTTATTTTCATGAAGTCCTATTTATCTATTGTTTTCTTTTGTTGCTTATGCTTTTGTTGTCATATCTAAGAAACCATTGCCTAATCTTAGGTCATGAAGATTTACTTCTATGCTTTCTTCAAAGAGTTTTATAGTTTTAGTTCTTACATTTAGGAATATGCTTCATTTTGAGGTAATTTGTATATATTAGCATGATGTAGGGGTCTAAATTAAATGTTTTACATGTGGATATCCAACTGACTCATCACCATTTATTGAAGACACTACTTTTTCTACACTGAATTATCTTGGCACATTTGTAAGAAATAAATTCACGATAAATGTAATTTTTTCTGGACTTTCAGTTTTATGTCATTAATAGATGTGTCTATACTTATGCCAGTACTACACTGTCTTGATTACTGTAGATTTGTAGTAAATGTTAAATCAGGAAGTGTGAGCCCTCAAATTTTTCAGTTTTGTTCTGGCCATCTGGGTCTCTTAAATTTCCATACAAATTTTAGGATCAACTTGTAAATTTCTGCAAAAATAATACAGCTGGGATTTTGATAGGGATTGTGTTGAACCTGTAGGTCAACTTAGAGAGATTGCCATCTTAACAATATTAAATCTTTGTACCTATGAAGATGGGATGTATTTCCACTTATTTAGATTTTCTTTAACTTCCTTCAACAATGTTTTATAGTTTTCAGAATATAAGTTTTATTTTTTTTGTTTAATTTATTCCTAAATAATTCGTGGTTTGATGCTGTTGTTAATGGAATTGTTTTCAGATTGTTTGTGGCTAGTATACAGTACAATTGATCTTTTTATATTGATCTTGTATCCTGCAACTTTGATGAGCTAATTTATTTGTTCAAATAGGGGTTTTTTTTTGTAGATTCCTTAGGATATTCTATATACAAGATTGTGTTATCTGCAAATAGAGATAGTTTTATTTCTTCCTTTCCAATCTGGATGCCTTTTATTTATTTTTCTTGCCTAATTGGCCTAGCTGGAACCTCAAGTTCAAAGCTGAGTAGACAAGATGATAGCAGATATCCTTGTCTTGTTTATCATCTTAGGGGGAAAGTAATCAGTCTTTCACCAATACGTATGCTATTAGTGTTGGGTTTTTCATAGATTGCCTTTATCAGGCTGAGGAAGTTTCCTTCTGTTCCTAGTTTGTTGAATGCTTTTGTCATGAAGGAATTGTGTTTTTTCAGATGCTTTTTCTGCATCCAAGAGATAATGTGGGTTTTGTCTTTCATTCTATTGATACAGTGTGTTACATTATTTGATTTTCAGATTTTAAGTCAATCTTGCATTCCTGAGATAAACCTTACTTGGTCACGATGTATAATCTTCTTTTAAACATTACTCTATTCAATTTGCTAGTGTTTTGTTGGGGATTTTCACATCAATGTTCATAAGAGGTATTGGTCTGTATTTTTCTTCTCTTGTGATGACTTTGGCTGGCTTTGGTATCAGGGTAACACTGGCCTCTTAGAATGAATTGGGAAATGTTCCCTCCTGTTTAGGGAGAGTTTGTGAAGATTGGTATTAATTCTTTTTTAAATGTTTGGTATAGTTCATTAGTAAAGGCATTTGGCTTGGTTTTTATTTTTTTTTGAGGGGGGGGGAGTGTTTTAATTACGAATTTAATCTTTTGTTATATCTCTTTTCAGGTGTTCTGTTTCTTCTTGCATCAACTTTGGTAGTTTGTGATTTTGTATGAATTTGTCCATTTCATCCAAGTTATCTAATTTAGTGGCATACAATTGTTCATAGTATTCCTTTATACTTCTTTATTTACATAAGGTCATAGTGATAGCCCCTCTTTGTACTTAATCTTACTAATTTGAGTCCTCTCTCTCGCTCTCTTTTTTTTTTTTTTTTAGTCTTGGTCAACCTGATTAAAGATTTGCCAATTTTGTAGATCTTTTCAAAGAACTAACTTGTGGTTTCATTGATTTTGTCCATTGTTTTTATTCTCTATTTTATTTATTTCTGTTCTGGTCTTAATTATTGCCTTCCTTCTACATGCTATGGGTTTAGTTGGCTTTTCTTTTTCTAGTTTCTTTAGCTGGAAAATTAGGTTAGTGTTTTGTGGTCTTTATTTTTACAATTTTTTATTGAGATAAAAATTCACATTCCATAACATTTGCCCTTTTAAAGTGTATAATTTGGTGTTTTTTTGTATACTTCCAATGCTTTCCAATCATTTCCACTCTCTAATTTTTGAACATTTCAATCACTCCAAGGAGATTGTACCTAGTAGCAGTCTCTTCCCTACCTCATCATCCCTCAGCCCCTGGAGACTTTCTGCCTCTATGGATTTGCCTATTTTGGACATTCTATGGAAGATATTTTTGGTTGAGAGGTTTTACCTTTCACCACTTAGATATGTCATACAACTGCCTAGTGATCTCTATTATTTTTGGTAGAAGTCAGCCGTTAATCTTAAGGAGTTTTTCTGGTCCACGATGAATCATTTTTCTCTCGCTACTTTCAAGATTTCCCTTTGTTTTTGGCTTTCAGCATTTTGACTATGGTGTGTCTGGGATGTCTCTCCTTGTGTTTATCCTGTTGTTATTTGTAGAGCTTCTTAGGTGTGTAGATTAATGTTTTCTTCTTCTTTTTTTTGAATATCCTTTCTTTCTGGAATCACACTGCATGTATATTGGTGGGCTTAATGGTGTCCCAAATTTCTTTGAGTTTCTGTTTATTTTTCTTCATTCTATGTTCTCAATCTTTTTCAATTTGCAAAACATATTGATCTACCTTCAAATTTGCTGATTTCTTTCTTCTCAAATCTGCTGTTGAGCTCCTCTATTACATTTTTCATTTCACTTATAGTACTTTTCAACTCCATAATTTCCCTTTGGTTCCTTTTAAAAATTTCTGTCTCTTTATTGGTATTCTGTTTGTGATGAGACACTGTCATTATGCATCCTTTTGATTCTTTAAGCATGATTTCCTTCATTTCTTTGAAAATATTTATAATAGCTTCTTTGTCTCCTAAGTCTACCATTTGGTCCCCTCAAGAAGGTTTCTATTGCCTGATTTTAATTCCTGTTTATGGGTTACACTTTCCTGTTTCTTTGCATATTTCATAATTTTTTGTTGAAAACTAGATATGTCAGATAATATATTGTAGCAACTCCACATACTGTTACTAACTTTTCTGGACTAAGTTGGTGAAGTCTATCCCTTGCAGTATACAACCTCTGTGTCTCTCCTCAAAAGTCACAGCCATGGGCATGTACACAGCATAACTACTACCAGTGATTACTGTGGTTTCAAATTGGATCTCTGTTTATTTCCCTGAGATCACCATTTAGCTTCTGGCTGATCTATCTCTAGCGGTATCACACCCAGCTATTAACCTCTACTAATTGCTTCTTAATTTCAGTATTGTTTTTTTAATGATGCCTGTGGGCATAAATTGTTCCACAATCTGATTAAACTTGCTGCTCCATTGCAGGGACAGGGTGCTATCAGTCTTGGAGGCTTGCTCAGACCCTAGAATAGTTCTTCTTAGTTCTTTCCCAAGTTCTCTCTGTTAAACTTCTACCTGCCCTACCATTCTACAGTTGCTAATAAAATCATGATGCTCCCAGTCCCCTCTTAAATGCTCGCCACCAAGAGCTTCGTTGTTTCTGATAATACTCTTAGGAAAGAACTGCTCTCTTTTCTAAATAAAATTAGTCCTTTTAGGAAGAGCTAAGGAGCTCTCCAATCTTAAAAGACTGCTTTTCCTCTGGTGGAACGCGTTGGGTGGAACTTGAGCTGGAGGTGGGGACAGTACCCCATATCTCCCAGAGTGGCATCACTGCTGTATGAACAGGGTGCTAGGCAAGATGGTAGTTACTGCTTTTCTTGACTTGTCTTTACTAGCATGTAACCTCCACCCTATGAATGAATTAAGGAAGAGGTTATCACAGACAATATTCTTAGCCTGCCATGCCTGGATCATACCAGTAGGAGCTGGGTGGTAGAAAGTGTCCCCAGTCATCTTGGCCCTACTTGTCTGACGCAATGCTTCTGCAACAAAGAGCTGGGGAAGGGATGAGAGATTCCTGCAACCTATCCTTTGAGGAATTAAACTGTAGCCCAGTACTAGGAGCTAGAGGAAGAGAGAGCCCCCTATTATTGGCCACACTCACCTAGAATAGAGCTTATATCACACTGAACTAGAGAAGGCAGGGATGGGAGCAAGTCATGGCTCAAATGTCATAGATAATTGCTGTTCTTACCAAGATTTATTAGAATATCTTGAATATATGTTGCTCCATTTGCTGTATGACATTTTAGAACAAATATTTAATAAGTTTAATAAATTACACCAACTATGGTTGTTTCACTAGAAAATGGGTCCACAAGACTCATAACATCCCTGTCCCAGAACTGGAACTTTCTCTGTTAAGTTTGTAAACACCTCTCGCATAGGCTTCATCTTTCTCTCTGAGCCAAGATCCCATCAGAGCAGGGTTGTAGGAGAAGCCTGGACATGAGCAGGAATTGGGTCCAGGACCTCTCATAAATTTGTGAATCATAGTGGATTGCCCCTTAAGGAATCTAAAGACCAGGCTGGGGGTGGGGAATCAGAAGGCACCAAGTCATGGTGAGGCTACCATCTATTCTGAGTAGTGGCAAGAGGCAAGAGGTGGGGGAGGGAGGCTTCACAGAAGAGAGACTCTACAGGTCCCAAAAGCAAGGCAGATGGGACTCCCCTGGCCCCTGAGGCGCCTTCTAGGGGGAAGGTAAGAGAGGGCTGTTGCAGGAGGAATTGAGCTCCCTGTCATCCTGTGGTTGTTATCTAAGCAGAGAGCAGAGGGCAGCATGTTGAGGGGCCTCTATCATTCAACAAGAGGTTGGACCCCAGGACTCTTGGTGGCCCATGGACCCTAAAATGCTCTAATCGTCCCATTTTTGGAAGACAAACCTTGCCCAGTCCTGTCTGGCCTGGTCAGGTGGCTCAGGAACACCCCAGGGACTGCAGGCCTTTTCTGGGGTTTCAGAAAGGAGCAGCGTTAGTATTCATTAGTGCTCTAATTGGCATCTTAATTGCCAGTCTCACTCTGGTCTTTTGGTCTTGATAATGAATACCTGGTGCATAGCCCTCCCCCAGTCCCCCCCTCTTCTCCCTAGGGGTCAGCTCCCAGCTGCACCTCACCTGCCCTTCACCTCCACCTGCATCTGCCAACAAAGGTTGGAGGCAGGGATGAGCTTCCTCAGGGCATCTGCATTGCACCTTCTCTCCCTCCCCCTTCCAGTGAGCTCAGGAAATTGGTTTTAATCCACCAGGCTCCAGTTGCTTAGCAACGGAAGAGCCTGCTCCTAGCAACTAGAAGCCACAAAGATGCTGCAGAAAAGAGGGGGGCTGTCTGGGCCCTGCTCTTGCTCAGCTCCTGACTGCTGGCCTCCCTGATGTTTTTCTCATGGAGCACACACAGCCTTCCTTTCTCAGATGCTGGGTCTTGAAAGGTTTATCCCTGGGGCAGCTGCCTGACCTCACCCCCATCCTGCCTTCCTGGAGCCCCTCTGAATCCACCCCCTAGGCCAGCAGGAGGTGGTTCATGATCACAGCAGGGTAGCTCTAGGAAGTGCCCTCCCTCTGTCTCTCAGAGGTCACTGGCTCTGTTGGTTCCTCCAGTCTGGCCCTGTGGGTGGGAGTAGGGTGGGCCAGGCTCCTTTGGCCCTGGGTGAGAGCAATTCCTGCCCAGGGGTGGGGGTGGGGGCACATTGTAATCCCAGCCCATCTGAGCTGAAGGGATGCAATGTAATACAAGGTAACTCCCTGGGCTTCCAGAGATCAGGACATTGAGAGTCAGAGGTGGGCTCAGGCCCATACAGCCTTTCCGTGATAGCTGGGTCTGAACCACTGCCAGAACAGAGTTCCTCAACACTGTCAGCATCCATGAGACTGCCAGGCCACTGCGCAGCACCAGAGGGTTCTGCCTTCCTTCCCCAAAGGACAGCGAGGACAGGTTTCTCCACCCCGAAGAAGCTTCCTGCCCTCCTGCCTTTTGGGTTGGCCCCAACTCAGGGTGATCACCAGTACAGGTTTCGCATTTGACGAGCTCCTTTCCTAGATTTTTTTTTTTAACTCAGTAAGAGTTCAGGAGCATCAGCGAGGAGTGGCCTGTCTGGAATTCTGACTCTGAATGGATGCTGACGGTGTCTTACTTAATCACAGACCTCACTGGTCTTTGCAGGAGGTGCACCTGCCTGCGTAGGCCCCTACTCCTTCTGTGCGGCCTCAAGCTCTGACAATGAGGGTCCCCCGAGGAATAGACTGAGGAAAGTGAGGGCTGAGGGAGACCAGCATCCAGCAAGGGGCCCCCGCCTCCCTTCTTTCCCCGTGGGCCGGGCCCCTCGGCAGGGACAAGCCTTCCTCCCGAGCAGCTTCTTTCTGCCTTCTCCCTCCTTGCTTCTCTCCCTCCCTTTCCCCCTTTCTCCCTCCCAAGAAAAGGGCTTCTGGCTTCTGGCTTCCATTGCCTGGCAACCAAACTGGGCTGCCACAGGCTGAGAAGAGCAGCACAGATGCTGCCTAATGAGGGGGCTGAAATGAGGGGGCGAAATCACTGTCTCCAGTCATATGCCACTGTTGCTCTCAAAACAGATATCAGCCTTTCCTTGAATTTGTGATTTCTTGTTCCCTATAATAAGTCTTCCAAAGGCAGACAAGCCACATTTGGGTAAACACCTCCTAGATCCACCTTTTTCTCCTTCATATGTTAAACTTTTTGTTATGGAAAACTTCGAGCCTATATCCAAGTAGAATAGCATAATAAGCCTCCTGTGGACGTCACCCAGCATCAGCAATTATCAACTGCCAGCCAGGTATCACATCATTGTATCTGCATTTCAGTATGGAATTCTGAACCACAAGAACTCTCTTTTTAATAGAACGGCAGTGCCACTATAACACCTCAAATACTTAACAATTATTCCATAATAGCATCAAATACCTAGGCAGTGTTCAAACTTCAAATGCCTTATCAGTGTCATGAAGTGCTGACTGTTTTTTTTTTCAGTTTATTTGAGTCAAGATATAAAGTCCACACATTAATCTATAGGTTCCCCTTTCTGAATATTCTAGGGTAAGGAAGTTTCCTTCTACTCTCTTAGGTTCAGTGCCTGGGGCCTGCAAATCAAACCAATAAAAGACAGTCCAACAGGAGGAAAAAGCCCAGAGTTTATTTATCTGCACAACCTCCATATACACAGAAGAACTCAGTGATGATGACTCAAAGGAGTGGTTGGAATTTGGGGTATATATACCATCTTAATAGGTGAAGTGGGCGGGGGGAAAGCACTTGCCTGGTATATAAAGGACTTTTTGGAAAGACACATGGATTTTCAGAAGAACAAATACTTGATAAGAGAGCTTGTAATGTTTGTCTATACAGATGTGAGAGTGGCCTTTCTGTCTTCTTCAGGACCACAAAACTCACTTGGAGAAAAGATCTGGGGTCGGTTTTATTCACAGTCTACCTTCTGGGAGTAGACCCACCCTGAGAAGGAATTTTTGGCAGCCTCATTTCCCAGAAGTTGCTGTTTTTAGTCAGATAAGGGAAGCTCCAAGAAGGCTGTTTTCCTCGTTGTCTGTTGAATCTCAAATGTCTTCAGTTAAAATAATCTTTATGCCAACTCTGGGTCCCAGGTAGGTCCCCACAGTATACTGAAATAACATGGGACCAGAATGATCCTGGAAACCACAGACCCCTGGGCTCTTCCTGAGACCTCTTGTGAGCTCTGCCTTGAGTTACATGAGACATTATTAATTCCCAAATTTTGAGATGAGGAGACAGATTCAAAGCGGTGAAATGAAGAGCTCAAGGTCGCCAAGCTACTGAGGCACTGGGCCAGGCCGGGAACTCATGTCTGAAATCTAAACTCTGAATTGTGTGTGTTCTGACAACCATCTTCTGCCACCTCCACCTGTCCTGCTTCCAGAAAGCTGAGGGAAGGCTTTAAGAAAGAGGCAGGGAAGGGCTCCACCCTGTCCCCACCTTCTAGTCCAGGTCCTACCCAGCATCTGTCAAAGACCCCTGCGATCCCACCCCCTCTAACCTCCCAAGGCCCATTTCTCTCTTCCCAAGTGTCTGCCCTTGGGTGCATGTACCTCAGTCTTCCCTCACCCAGAGGTTCTCCTCCAGAAGTTCCCCAAGTGCAGGGACCTTGGTTCTGGATGTCTGTGACCCGCCCCAGCTGAGCCTCACCCAGAGCACTTTTGGATGGTGCTCCCCAAAGGGTGGCTCACTGACTGACTGACTGACTGACTGAGTGGCCTTCTGGAGGGTGAATGGGCTGGATGTATAAGGGAATCTTTGAGGAGAGATCCTGGACCCCAGGCAGGAGCAGCCATCGGACACTCCAGAGTGACAGTGATCTCTCTGGCCCTCAGAGATGGGCAAGGGCGTGTCCAGGGAGCAGCCTGGGTTTGGGTGTCCTGAGGACAGGGGCCTCTGGCCTCACCCCTCCCTCCCACAGGCCATTTACCTTCTGAGGACCTCAGAGAGTCTTCATCTGGGCAGGGAAGACGCTCCAGAGAATCGCCCAGGTTGTCCTGTGGTTGAAGGCGGCCTATCAGCTTGGAGTAATGGAATCTGCTCTGGCCGGAGAGCCCTGGTGGCAGGTCTGGGTCTGTGCTCTTTCGTTATGCTGCTCTGTGGCCCGGGCGGGCTACTTCCTCCCTGTGGGTCTCAGTTTCCTCATCTATACAATGAGGGGCTACACTAGTTGATCTCCAGGGGTCCACTAGCTTCCATGTTTCTGTGATCTCCAGGAAAGGAAGACCCACAACACTCCTTGGTAAGTGCTGGCTGCTTTTAATGATCTTTACAGTCAGGAGGGTCTTCCTGCCTGCGTCCTACCCTCTTCTAAGCCTTGTTTCCTCTGGCTGAGGCTGAGTCTGGATAAGCTTCTTGGTTGATCCTGAAGGACCTGGGGGAGTGACAGCCGTTTTCGTCACCACAACTCAAGTCACAACGGTGGGAGAGTGGGGCCTGCAGCCCTCACGTCCCTGCTGCAATCCTCGAGGTGTTCAAGAGGTAACAGTGCTCAGAAACCATGTAGATGAGCAACTGCGGCTCCATGCCCTCCGTGGAGCCCAATATTTCCACTTTCCAGACTAGGAAACAGGGACTCGTCCAAGGCCACACCGAGCTGGGACAGGGAGGAGCTTGGGGCAGGAAAGAGCTGGGGACCTCCTCAGGCAGGATCCTTCCCGGGCAGGGCAAGTGATGGCGAGGAGTCCTCAAAAGGAGCAGAGTTGATGTGAATGAAAATCCACCCTCAGGGAGCTCCTGGGATCTCCTGGGGGAACACAGGACACGTGCTTGCACCTGCACACACACACATGCATATGTGCGGACTCACGTGCACACAGGCCACAGGAGAAGACATCACAAGCACGTCTCCTGCCAAGTGCCTGAGCTGGGACTCTATCTTGTCCACCCCACCGGGAGACACTGCGTATCCCAGCTACTTCATTTATTCAGCAGATAGTGACTCAGGGACTGGGAACCGAGCAGTGAACAAGTGGGACGTGGTCCCTGACCTTGCAGAGCTGGCAGCCTAGCTAGACAGGCCAGTGATTGAGAGGAAAGTCCAACCCATGGCGCTACCCCCAGGCTGAAGGAAGCCGGGGGCTGTGGGAACCCAGCAGAGCCCACCTCATGGGCTCAGGGACAGTCCTGTCCTGCAGGCACTTTCCTGGCTGCCTGTGCCCATTTCTGGAGGAGTTGGTTCTGGTTGGCTGGGAAGGCAGCCTTGGGGAGCAATTGGCCTTCCCTCTTCAGGGCAGGCAGCTGTGGCCATGGGTGTGGCTGACCCTCTGGAACTTTTTGTCAGGCCAGTAAGAATTGGGTCATTTCTGGGGCTTGGAGAAGAGGTGAGGCTCCCCTTTGTCAGGGGTTCTCAAAGTAGTGGTCGGGACCTCAAAACTCCCTGTTGAGTCTCTAGGGGCTCTTCTGAGCAGAAGTTGCCTATGAGCTGGGTGCCCTCACTCTTGCTGGTTGGGTGATGAAAAGTGTGGAGTGTGAGGTCTCAAAAGATCAATAACAGTTCAATTGTTCTGAAAAACAGTTTTCTTTTTTCCCACACTCATGCAGAGGGCCAAGACATTTCTTTCTTTAAACCTGTGTTCGTGATTTTGCTTCCTTTGACCTTGGCAATTAACATAAAGGGCACTGAGCAAGTCTGCCCCTTTTCTCCATGCATCCCTGAGTGTGTGTTAAGGGGGGGAGGTGTGTGACACAGAAAAGAAGGGGGGTAAGTATGGGGAAACTTGTGGATTCTTTAGTTACTGAGTTCAGTGACACACGGAGATGTTTAAGTGGAACGTTCAGGGGAAAAGTAAGGAAATGCCTTATTTTAGCTACCTGGTCATTTCTGTTGTTTAGTTTCTGAGTTTTCTGGTTTCCAGGCTGTTTCATAAGTACTGAGCTATTGAGGAACTGTTTGTTTTCTTGGAAAAGAAACAGAAGGGCCCTGGGGCATCTCTCCCTCCGACTCTCTGTCCATATGGTCTCTCTTTGCCACTGGCCTCGTTTGGGGCCTGTGCCCATGAAAAACAATGATCCCAGTGGGCTTCTGTTCCTTTGGGGCTGACACTTCCTTCTCTCCCCCATGCTGTGGCCCACCCCTATCTGACTTGAGACAGAAAGCACAGGGGTGATGGCACCCAGCCTCTTCCTTCTCAGAGCTGGGAACTGAGACCAGAGAACACAGGGCTCTTGCCCTTATTGCGGAGATCAGAAAGTCGGAAATCTGTATTTTACTCAGTTATTAGTAATTTAAAGCCATGCTTATTACGGGGTTATATTCTGGAGTTAAATTCAGAGTCCTGATGAATTGCTAAGAAATAGTTTTCAACCTCAACGCATTTCTGAGCCTACGCCTGTTCCCTATTTACTCTACCTCATAGATAGACAGACTGCATTTCAAATAAAGGAGGGAGTTTGCTCAATGTTAAGTAGCTATCATTTGCAGGACGGAAACTCAAGTTTCTTAATAATAGGTAACCTGTATAAATAGAATAACTATATGTATCAGTTTATGAATGTTGTCCCATTCTAATTTTTAAAAAATTTGTTTTTTTGGAGGGTGAAGGTAATTGGATTTACTTATTTATTTTTAATGGCAGTACTGGGGATTGAACCCAGGACCTCATGCATGCTAGGCAGGCACTCTACCACTGAGCTATACCCCACCATTCTAATTATTGAAATGGAAATCCGCCCTCAAAATTGGCATGACTGGGATGATAAATCAAGTGCTCTCCTTCCTTACACGCCACTCATTTTCCTTCAGATGCATTATTTTATACAGTCCTTCCTTATAATAACTATATAATGTGACTAGTACTACCCCCATTTTACAGAATAGAAAAATTAGTTTGAAGGGGTTAATTGCTTAAAGTTATATAGAAGGTAAATGATGAAGCTAGAGCTGGGCATCCAATTGTCAGACTATGCTGAAATGTCTCTCACCAGAGAGGCCTGGGATGTGTACAGAACAGCTGCTTGGCTTCCACTTGTGCCCTGTTGGAGATAGTATTTACCTGGGTTGGGCAGACAATGCAGAGAGAAAGCAGTGCAGGATGGGAGGGGACAGAGGGCTACTATCTCCAGGTTGGTGGTGAAGAGCCTTTTTAGTGGCAGTTGTTGACGACAGCACAAGCCAGTTTAGTAGGAAGGTTGGAGAGGGTACAACTGTAGTCCCTTGGGCAAAAATGGCAAAGGGGAAGATCTCAGTGCAGCTGCCGCCATCTCTGGTGGGTGCCATCTCTGTTCCAGCTCCCTTCTCTTTCAGTTCCTTGTAAAACCAACTTTGTAAAACTGTTTTCCCCCTAGATACACGTCACCTCCTAGCCAGAGGAGACTGCTGATGGGTACCGGAGAGACTCACTTCCCACCTTGCTCTCTCATGTTCCCCGGCTGCAGCCTAGCACTGCAGATGGCAAAAGTTCATCCTGAACAGAGCCAGTTCTCTCCTACTAAACCCCAAATTCCAAACCCATAATTAGTCTTTTATGTACAATATTTATTTCTGAAGGAGTTTGTCTTGGCATGGAGGCCACCTCCTCCAAAGAGCACATGTCTCAACAAATAGCTTCTGCTCCTTTCACCTTGGTGCTAGCTAGCTTTTACACCCTGCCCCCACCCTGGCCCTTGGGAAATGCCACCCACATAGAAGAATGGAACAGGCTGCAGTAGGACCTGGGCAGCCTGGCTTTTACTGATACCTGCTGCTCCACCAAAACCCACCAGGTGGGCATCCTCACCCAGGGCCCAGACCAGCCCCTGACCCACTACATGGCAAGAGCCCCTAGGGGTAGGACCTCAGCCACTTTCTTTGAAGTGTTTCCTGAAATCCTGTTTATCTTCCACAGGGTGGGAGGGTCCTGGGTTCAAGAACTATCTGGGATGCATGTACATACTTGAAACCTTGGAGTCCTCCTTAGTTCTCTCCTCCCCCCTCTCCAGAAAGAGTCCTGTCACTTTTTAACATCTTAAGTCTTTGTGTACTAGAAATATATAACATATTAGTTTAGGCTCTGGCACTAAAAGATTAGTGACTTCTTTGGGCGATACATTTAATCTTCCTGGGCCTCACTTTCTCCATGCATAGAATGAGAAGGTTGGTTTAGATAAGCAGTGTTGTTATGCCAAACTCTTGTGTATGTGGTCCAGTCCTTTTTTACCCCCAATCAACACAGCTTTTATTGTATCCTTAAGATATCACAAATGAATCTGAAGAGTCATCTGGCATCTTGCTCTTTCTGTACCCATCTTGCTTTTTCTGTACCTGGACAACTTAGGTATTATTCATCAGCCTGCTGAACTGTTCCTTTTTCAGAAACATAGATACTATACAAAATTTTTCTGATATCCTTGTTTTTAACTGTCGTAGCTTGCAGAATCAAAGCAGCTGAATTTGATACCAGTTCAATGTGGTTTCCCTCAAGAACTAACTCATCTTTCTGAGCTTGAGATACTGAACAAGCAACACCTGGCCTCATCCGAACCCTGCATATGTATTTTTCACCCAAGAAATTTCAGATTTCAACAAGCAAACCATTCTCCTGAATAATGACTTTGATGGGGAAGTGAGCATACACAAACCTCATCTTCTAACAGGAGACCAGTGTAACATCCTTGATTATGTTCTGTACGTGACTACAGATAGTGTGAACAGTAGCCATTCTATTCTATTTCCTCACCACTTGTCAACCCAGAGGCTATTCTTTTTCTGTCCAAGGAGACTGAGTTCTACGTTGATGTGATTGAAGTCCCTCTGCAGGGTGCCTCTGGGGCCCTTCACAATAACTGTGAGTCCCTTCAAAGTGATATCGACATTTTCTGGAAATTTCTGATTGCTGAGAATGGTCTTCATTCTCACAATAGATGCGGCAAAGAGGTGTGGTTCAGTCTTAAGTCTTCACCCATGGCAAGTCCTTAGTTCAGGTTACCTCCTACGCTCCCTAAAAATTTCTGACACTGGCCTCCTCAGTGGTGGTTTCCAACTCTGCCTCCAAACTTACAGACACAATGATCACAGTTATATTTTTAACATTCCATATAAACATATGAAGAGTGTAGTCTCTTCCAGTGCCTGAAGATCCAGGTCCTTTTTCTGACCCTGTCACTCAAAGCTTCCCCACACTCAGAGTTGGAGAAAGGCTCAAGACATACCCATTTTGTGAGGTTCTCTGGAAACTTTTAAATAAAGAAGTGCCAAAATATGCTGTCAAAAACTGTGGTAGTTTTGAAATATTTACCTTTAGCAACTAATCATTTTAACACACATCACATAAATATGGCACAATCAATATATGTCATTCATGAGATAATTACCAGATTAATGAGGTCTACATTGGAGACCTTTTCTGAATGAGAGCTCCAGCCAAATGGTCCTTCTGACCTCCTCCTCCTGCTCTCCCTACTCCCCACCATTGTCCCTGACAATGAACAATACTAGTTGAGCCAATCCAGAGCCTCCCAAACTTGGCAGTGCCTTTGAATTACCTAGGTGGTACAGATGCAACCAAACAAGCATGGTCCCCAGGCTGGCATTTGGGATCACCAGACAAGCTACCTTTACGTGTGTGTTAGCTTTTTACTTAGACTGGCCAGACCTCAGTCCCTGGGACCATAGCTTCCCCAGTCTCTGGTACCAGTCCAAAATCCTGGCAGGTTTTTAGTCAGTGCTGGTTTCATGGCTGAAGACCAAAGTAAAATGTATTTACAACTCTGCCTGTGTTCCTGTTCTCTCCTCACCCACTTTGAGGACACCACAAAGCCTCTACAAAAAGATATTCCAAGCCTTCAAGATCCTAACATTTCCTTCCCTCTACCTCTACCCAAATTATATGATTTTTCAAACCTCTCTTTTCCTATCCTTGCAAACCCCTGACATTCTCTTCAGCCACCTCACTTCTGTGTCAGCTCCCTTTGTCCCAGCCCTGAGGGCTCCACAGATCCAATTAAAAGGAGACAGGGAGTATACTGGGTTTCTTTTGTCTTATTTTCTTTTGACCCACACTGCTTTCTTTGCTGCCTTGTGGGCACACACATAGGTATTCAAGTGAAACAAGCCCAGACTTGAGAGTTAATAACTTCGAGGAATTTCTCTGCTCCTGGCACAGTGGGAAACCTGGGGTAAGCTGTTTACCTTCTTTGCACCTTGGTTACTTCATCTATAGAGCAAGTATCATAAAATAATGAAAGATTAAATTCTGACTTTGCTGGTAGGTGACATGTTTACCTGATCTCTGGTAATCCAAGTACATGGTGACCACAGGGTGCCTGGAAAGTAGTACCAATGGCCAGAAAAACATGCCAGTGATGGTGTGGGATACAATTGGGAATAAGGGGATGAACACTAGACTGAGGGCAGAAGGTCTCAAGTTAGGCCTCCTTCTGGTACTAGCTTGCTTTGTGTCCTTGGGCGAGCCACTCAAACTCTCTGGCTCCATTTTCTTCCTTTGCAAAATAGCAGAGTAGCTAAGATTAGCTAAGGGTTTTAAAGTCAGAAAGACCTGGGTTGATGTTCTACCTCTACCACTTACTAGCCATGTGATCTAGTCTAGTCACCAAATTCCTCTTGGCCTGTTTACTTACTTGAGAGAAAGTAAATGGGGATGCTAACTGTATTTGCTTTATGAGGTTGTCATGAGGATTAAATGACATTACATAGCTAATATACATAAGGAATTGAACATAGTACCTGCCACATAGTAAGCACTATACAAGTGTCAGCTATTACTGCTACTACTACTATGAAGAAAGAAGAGTTAGGGGAGGACATTTGCTGGCCTATCTTATACCGTTGCCATGAGGATGTAATAAGATAAATGCAGAAAAAGGGTTTGGAAGATAAAAGGACTTTTCAAAGGTAAGGTGGTATTGAAATTAAAACATAAAGGTGCTGGAACTTTCTCCCTTGCTGCCAAAAGGTTTATCTTGACTATGAGCTCTGGCTTGCTCAGTGCTGGCATGAGTGGCTATTTCCTTCCCCTTTTACCTACCCATCCTTGCCATCATGGTGATTTACTCCTCCTGGTAGATTGAATTGGAAGAAGGGATTTGAAACCTTGACATCCATCCCTCTGTCAACTCTGCCACTCCCACACTTCCTGCAGAGTCACCTCTTAAATAAGTAACCAGTGCCCAGCCCAGGCCCAAACCCAGACTGCACTTCACATTTGCTCTGGTCAGGATTTGGCTCTTAGATGCCAGTGGTCAGGCTTCCTGCTGCTGCATTTCAGGTTTTGGGGTGTGCTGAAGCCCACAGGGAGCCATGAAGACTCACTGTTCTGAGCAGTCATTAACTTCTGCACACAAAGACACAGTTGCATAATGACCATTTAACAAACCTGGAACAGCTAAAGGAGGGGTATGTGTGTGTGGATGTGGGTTTCCCTTCAGGAGCAGCTTGAGAGGAGTGACTGTTTTCATCTGCTCTCTCCAGAACATTAGTTAATATCTACATGCCAGGTCTCTTATATGACCTCACTTAATCTTCACAAAACAAAACATTTAGTTGGCACTTTTATAATATCCATTTTCCAGATGAGGAAACTGAGACTTAGAGATATGAAGTAAGTTGCTCAAGGTCAAACAGCAAGTAAGTAGATCTTGTAAGTAGATCTGTCTGTCTGACTTTAGAGCCTGCACTCTTAACCTATACATTATAGAAAGACTAATCCATCCCAGAGCCTTTCTTATAGTGGTACAGGTCCCAGCCTGGTTCCAGGATGGCCAAGCTGAGGCTTAAGGAAATTTTCCAGTTGGAAAGCAGGTTGCCAACCATTGTAATATCCTCTGGCTTGCAGGGACTTGATGTTCTTCCTCTACTTTGTCCCTCATTTTCTCCACCTCTCTCAGAAAAGACTTAACAGAAAGGGTCAGTATCCCTGGAAAAGGCATTTTACATTGAAAAATGGGCTCTGCCCATGTTTTCCCAGTCCCTCCCTCTACCATCTTTTCCCTACCTCCATCCCTCTGTTCTAACAAGGAATCCAAAGATGCTACGGATTGTCAACAGATTTCTGCTCAGAGGCAGGAACATGGCCTAATGTCAAAGTGAGATTTCCTCTGGCTTTGATACTTCATAAGGCCATAGCAGGAGACCCCCAACTGTGAAGCTAACATGAGTGTTTATCTCAGCTCTGAGGATCAAAGCCCTATTGATCCTGGCAGCCAGTCTTCCCTGGATTGATTACCTTGTCTTCTGTCTCAGGCCAATCATCCAAAGTTTCCTTCCTAATGCTGGACTACAGGTGTGAGGAGAGCTGCTTCCGGAGACAGAGTGATCACCTGTCTCCTTGGAGTGCCTACTCAACTGCCCAAATTGGCTACCTTCTTAGCGCAAGTGTTCTCAAAGCTGAGGGTGTGGGAGGAAGGGACTCGTCATTTAGGCATTTGTTTTTGGTTCTGGCTCTGCAAAGGCCCTGATGCTTCCTGAAAGCAGAGCTTAGAAAATCAGCATCTGACCCCTGCTGCTCTTCCCTGGTGGTTGGATAGATCATTGGAGGCCTGTCAGGCATCATGGAACACTGGAAGGAGCACTAGATTAAGAGTCCAAAAATGGAGATTTTAGTCCTGGCTCAGCAATGGACCTGCTGTGTCTCCTTGAGTAGTTTGTGTCCTCTCTGAGCCTCAATTTCCTCATCAATAGTTTTTTTTAAAGCTTTATTAAGGAACAATTAATATACAATAGACAGCATGTATTTCAAGTATACAGTTTGATGGGTTTTGACATATGTACACACTCATGAAACCATCACTACAATCAAAGTAATGGACATATCCATCACCCCCAAAAGTTTTCTCATGTCTCTTTATATTCCTCCCCCCCCCACTCCTTGCCCCTCCCCGCCTCTAGGCAACTACTAATATGCTTTCTTGTCATTATAGATTAGTTTGTATTTTTCTAGAGTTTTACATAGCTGAAGACATACAGTATGTATTTTTTGGCAGGCTCTGGCTTCTTTCACTCAACATAATTATTTTGAGATTCACCCACGTTGTTGCACGTATCAATTGTTTGCTCATTCTCCTTCCTTCCCACCTTCTTTCCTTCCTTCCTTCCTTCCTTCCTTCCTTCCTTCCTTCCTTCCTTCCTTCCCCCCTTCCTTCCTTCCTCCCTCCCTCCCTTTCTTCCATTCTTTCTTTAGGGGAAGTGGTATTGAATTTTATTAACATGGAAAGGTATCTAAAACTTGAGTAAATTTTTAAAAGCAGATTGTAAGTGATACGTACTGTATATGCTGTCTTGAACAAAACTATACAGATATATGTATAGAAAAACCTGGAGGAAGACATATCAAGGTAAAAATACTTGTCTCCGAGTGATTGGAATTGTGGAAAAAGATTTTTTGCACCTTGCTTCTTTGTTTTTCTAATTTTTCAGTTGTGGAAAATACACAGCTTTTTTAAAAAGTAGGAAAATGTTACTGTATTTTTAAACAGCTTTATTGAGATATAATTGATATACAATGAACAGCTCATATTTAACCTACATAGTGTGATAAGTTTTAATATATGTATATATCATGAAGCCATTACTATATTCAAAGTAAGGAGAATATCTATCATAATCTTCCAAAGTCCTTGTCCTCCTATCCATGGGCAACCATTGCTCTTCTTTCTGTCACTACAGATTACTTTGCATTTTATAGACATTTATATAAATGGAACAAACAGTAGGTATTTTTAAAATCTGGCTTCTTTTACTCACCACAGTTGTTTTGAGATTCATCCAAGTTGTTTCATATATCAATAGTTCATTCCTTTTTATTGCTGAATACCATTTCTTGCTATAGATGTACCACAATGTGTTTATCCATTTACATATTGATGGATACTTGGGTTGTCTCTAGTTTTTTACTATTGTAAATATAATTGCTATAAATATTCATGTACAAGTCTTGATGTGGGCAATTTATTTTCATTTTGGGTCCGGGGGTGGGGTTGCTGGGTCATTGTAACTCTATGTTTAACCATTTGAGGGACTTCTAAATTGTTTTCCAAAATGATTGCATCATTTTACATTCCCAGTAGCTATGCAACTGGAACTCAGAGCTCCAGTTGTTCCAAATCCTCATCAACACTTGGTATGGTCAGTTTAAAAAATGTTAGATGATTTAATGGATGTATATTGGCATCTCATTGGGTTTTAACTTGCATTTTCCTAATGGTTAATGATGTTGAGCATTTTATCATGTATTTCTTTACCACTCATATATCTTCTTTGGTCAAGTATCAGTTCAAATCTTTTGCTTGTTTTCAATTGGGTTTTTAGCTTCTTATTTTTGAAAATAAGAAATCATTCTCGTATACCCTGGATATGAGTCCTCCTTTATCAGATATATGATTGGCAAATATTTTCTCCCAGTCTGTTGCTTGTGTTTTAATTATTTTAAAAGTATATTGAAAACTAAATTTTTAAATTTTGATGAAGTCAATTTTATGTATTTTTATTCTTGGTGCTTTAATTAAGAAATCTTTGCCTAACCCAAGTTCACTATGATTTTCTCTTATGTTTTCTAGAAGTTTTATAGTTTTCATTTTTACATTTAGGTCTACAATGCAGTCTGAGTTAATTTTAGAGTACGGTGCAAGATAGTAGTTCAACTTCATTGTTTTCGAGGTGGATATCCCGTTTACCCAGCACTATTTGTTGAAAAATATTATCCTTTTCCTACTGAATTGTTTTGACATTTTTTTTGTTGAAAATCAACTAGCCATATATGTGTGCACCCATTTCTGGACTCTTTATTTTGTTTTATTAATCTATATGTCTATCTTTATGCCAATACCACAATGTCTTGATTACTGAAATTTTATAGTATGTCTTGAAATCAGGTTGTTATAAGTCCTCTAACTTTATTCTTCAATGTAAATGTTATTTTTGCAATTCTATATATCCTTTACATTTACACGTAAGTTTGAAAATCAGCTTGCCAAATTCTATGAAAAAATCTTTGCTGGGATTCTGATTGGGATTTAATTATATCTATAAAACAATTTGGGGACATATTCACAATATTGAGTCTTCTGACCTGTGAACAAGATACATCCCTCCATTTATTTAGGTCTTCTTTAATGTCTCTCATCAACATTTTGTAATTTTCAGTGTATAGGTCTTGCACATATTTTTATCAAGTTTATCTATAAGTATTTCAAATTTCTGGTGTAATTTGTAAATGTTAATTTTATTTCAATTTTTAATTATTAATTGTTAGTATATAGAAATCCAATTGGTTTTTGAATGCTGACTTGCACCCTGTGAGCTTGTTTACCTCATGTATTAGTTCTAAGTAGCTTTTTTGTAGTCTTTGGAATTTTCTAGATAGACAATCATGTTGTCTGTAAATAGAGATAGTTGTAAAACTATAAGTAATTCTTATTTTAATCTTTATGTCTTTTATTTCTTCTTCTTGTCTTATTCCACTGGCAAGAACTTCCAATGCAATATTAAATAAAAGTAGCAAGAGCGACATCCTTGCCTTACTCTTCATCTTAGGGTGAAAGATTTTAGTCTTTTGTTATCCAGTATGATGTTAACTATAATTTTTCAATAGTTGCCCTGTATCAGGTTGAGGAAGTCCCCTTCTGTTACTGGCTTGCTGAGAGCTTTTATCTTGAATGGGTATTGAATTTTGTCAAATGTTTTTTCTGTTTCTATTGAGATAATCATATGGGATTTAAAAAATTTGTAGCCATTATAATCACATACTGCATTGACTGATTTTTTTTAATCATAAAGAAAACTCTTCCTTGACTTGTGTGCCATTTGTTTATTTTCCTTTGATTTTTGGTTATTGAACTAATCTTGTATTTCTGGGATAAATAATACTTACTTGGTCATGATGGTTACCCTTTTAATATATTGTTGGATTCAATTTGCTAAAATGTTGTTAAGGGTTTTGAAACTGTGTTTATGAGGGGCATTCATCTATAGTTTTCTTTTCTTGTAATGTCTTTATCTGGTTTTGATAGTAGGTTAATACTGGACTCATAGAATGAGTTGGAAAGTGTTAACCTCCTGTTCTATATTTTAAGAGTTTATGTAGGATTATTATTATTTCTTCCTTAAATGTTTGTTATTCACCAGTGAAGACATCTTGGTTACCCCTCTGTGATTCTTGAGGACCCTTTCATTTTTAACACTTTGCAGTTCTAATAAGATATTTATCATCAATTTTTTTCCATTTTAGATGTGTGTATCTCTCCTTCTGTCTCCTTATTTCTTGTCAGTCTCTGTCTCCTGCCTTTTTCCCATAGTCTCTGTCAGGTGAGTGTCTCACAGAGTCTGTAGGTGCTGGCCAGCCATTTCAGAGAAAGCTGAGGAAATTGTTTCAATTTGTAGTTTCTCCAAAGCACTGATGGTTGTAATATACCTTAGCCACCAGAGTAGATAACTGACCATTGTCCTAAACCAGTTGTTGTCAAATCAGTGGGCCATAAGCCAGTAAGTAAAACCCAGTCACCTGTGAAGGACTGAGGCAGGAGTTAGAAGGACTGCATTTTCAGACTTGACATGGATACTTCTAAGTATGAGTCTCTCTGGGCCTCAGTCTGACTACCTGTAAAATTAGGAACTGGATCTCTAGATCTGGATCTCTAGATTCCAAAAATGAAAGTAAATAAACAATAGCAGCACAGAGAAGGAGGCCAAATAAAGTAATAAGGGGCTAATTAGACAACTTACGTTTTCAGTGATTATTTGTCTTTACAAGTTTTGACCCTCAAAATAGGTAGCCTGTTAAAGTTGGCATGTTTTGAGACAAAGTGTGGAAGGTTAAAAATGGGATTTGTTTAGATGTTGAATGCTTGGAAAAGAATGTTTTCCAGTATTGCTGTGCCAACCCAGAAAAACACCACTACATTCTAATGAAGAAAAAAAATAAAACATTGGCAGGATTAAATGCCAGGATAAATATGAAAACACTTCTAGAATTTTTAAATAAAGACTTGCTACAAATCTGGAGTAGAGTTCTAGACACAGTGGGTGGTGAGTAGCTACCAAAGTAAATGGAGTTAGAGAGGCTGAGAACTGGAAGAAAGAGCTTCTCAACATGGTGTTTAATTAGAAAATAGAAAAAGCTTTGAAATTAGCTTCCCTGAACAAGAGCATTTCATTTACTCATTGGAAAAAATAACTATCTAGCAGTTAACTCTAGGTCCTGCACAAGGCTAGAGAAATAGTTAATAAATGAAGCTCAGCTGTAGGTCACTCTCCAGTCAGACACAGAGAGAATGAAGAGCAGGGATCCTGCCATCTCAGTCCCCAAGGAAGGCCAGGGTGTTGCATTTCTTTCCTCTGGAGCTCCCCAACTAACCCCTGAAGTGCCCTTACTTGCCTCCTTTTAAGTGTTTTCCACCAATGCTTTCAGTTGTCTTACTAATATTTGCTGGCCACCCAGCCAGGTGTGCCAGCATACAATTGGCACAATCCTGAGCTACCTGCCACCACCCTACATGGCCTCCATGCCCTACTTATGCCATTCTGACCATGCTCACTTATCCCAATCAGGTTTAGTATCTTTACTATGTTCTGGGGACTCTGAAGAAGGGTGGAGATGGGGCGGAAACAGGGGGATATTTCTGGCAACAGAGACTCCAATTCATAGTGACATGTTCTCCACTTAGTGTTGGGTACAACAGTTGGATAGCAAGCCTCAGAACATGGCCTCCTAATCCTATTTGTTAGTTTTTCATTATGTTCACCTTGCCAGGAAGCCTGGGCTCTTGAATAGCGCCATCTCTGCCCCTTCACCTCTCTCTCTCATCTACCTCTTCCCCAGCTTTGCCCCTTCTTTGGCTTTGCTCCTTCTTTGGCTTTGCTCCATCATTCCCTCATTTGAGCTTTTATTAGTTCCCCACAACAACAGGAATTTGTGAAAGCCTGTAATTTATTTGGAGACTTTGGCTCTTGGAGTACCCTCTCCCCCATTTTCAACTCAGAGGGAGAGCTCAGAGAGGTTGGCTTTTGGCAGCCAAGGAATGAAGAATCTGGTCTCGCATTTGAGTTCTTTTCTGAGCAGTCTCCCTGTACTTCAAAGACATTAGCCTGTGAGCCTGGGTAAGGAGCCAGGGCACTAATTGGGCACTTGAGTGAAAAGACTTTGAATATAAGGAAACTTGAGGGCCAATAGGTCCAGGATGGAGCTGGAAAGGCCAGAGTTCTGCTTTTGTACTGCCCAGGCTCAACAGAAGCTCAGCTGGCTATGGGTGCTTAGAGGAGGAAAGGAGGGGGGATGCCTGGTAAATACAGACATTGTGTTCACTTCAGGTACAGGCCTTTTGGGGCCAACTCTCTGGGAGTATTTAACTCACCTGAGGGTAGTGGTTGAGGCTGAAGAGAAGTCTGAGAATCACTGGATGACAGCTGTGGATGGTGTGTTCATAGACAGTTAGTCCTTAGAGCCCTAGGGCTATGTTGGGCAGAAAGTTTATTAGTCAGACATTAGATGCTTGCTTAGCACTTAGCACAGCTGTACATTGAAAATAATGCTCTCAGCCTGATGGAAAGTTGTGGCATGTCATCCCTGATTTTGCCAAGTTTGTTTATAAAGATGACCCTCTATATCTCCTGTTAAAATCTACTTTTCACCCTTCCCAACTCTCCCATATCTCAGCTGCTTCATTAAAATCTCTTTGTCTGCCTCATATGAGAGCAAGGATAATATGGGAAACAACAAAAACTCCCTAGTTTTGAGTCCAAGGACTGTTGAGGGCTCTAGAAATGAGTATCTATGCCTTATGTTTTCCAAAAAAAGGAAACTGAGTAAAAGAAAGTTAAAGGGTAACCAATAGCATTCATTTATTATCAATATGATTATAATTATCATTATTATTATCACTATTGGTTCTTCTTTCTTAAATATAGTCATCTCTTGATATTTTTTCTGTTACTGAATTTCCTCTGACAACCTTTCATGCTAACAACCCTTTAAATATTTCTGTTATACCATGCTATTCTTCTTCAGTCAATAATGTAGCTATTAAATTACCTTTTTTTCCCTTAACATAGTGAATTTTCTTTCACTTGGAATGGCTGACTTCTCTAAAACTCTTTAAGTAGAAACTTTTACTCTGGTCTTGAACCATGGGATTTTTACATTTTATTGCCCTATTTTAAGAAAAGCATTCCTTATTCTACTATGAGATCCTTAATGGCAAGGACCATATGTCACTCATTTAGCATCCTCAGTGCCTTTGGGATAGCCATGTGTTTGGGCCAGAGAGGACATTAAATAACTGTTGAATAAATGAATATCATATGTAGATGGCTTCATTTTTTTAATGTAGATTTAACATTAAAAACTATATCAAGGTAACTTTCCCCTATTCCTTCTATGAAGTATGGCTAAAAACACTGGCCATTATATATAAAACAAATATAAGAAGGCTGAAAGGTAGAGAGAAGAAAGCTGATGTACTAGGTATCTCAGAATCCAAGGAACAACAAAGTGATGAATTACCTGGGTTTTCTTTTTGCCTCGTATATCTTAGACCTGGAGCTGATAAAGCACACAATCCAGACATGCCAACAGGAACAGATAAAATGAGCCCTAAGAAAAGACTGATTTCTCTGTCCAAATGACCAGGAAAGGGGCAGCCTTGCACGACAGAAATCTTTTAGATAATAACCACTCCACTTCAGCCAAACACCATGGGAAAAAAATGCACCCCCTCTGACCTTTACCAACAAAGGCCTAGTGAGGAACTTTGACTTCTACAATCACCCAGTCTATCCCCCTACCATTCCAAGGTAATATCAGAGAAAACTGAGTAGAGAGCCAGGAATGTCATCCTCAGTGGTAACAAGACCTATTCCTCCTCTGAATTATTTCCCAAATAAGTCAAAAACTCAAATCCATACAAAAATTTGCACATGCATATTTTAGTAGCTTTATTCATAACTGCCAAAATGTGGAAGCAACCAAGATGTCCTTTGGTAGCTGAATTGGTAAATAAACTGTGGTACATCCAGACAATGGAATATTATTCAGCACTTAAAAAAAGAGCTATCAAGTCATGAAAAGACATGGGGAAAGCTTAAATGCATATAACTAAAGAAACCAATCTGAAAAGGCTACACACTGTATGATTCCAACTATATAACATTCTAGAAAAGGCAAAACTATGGAGACAGTAGAAAGATCAGTGATTGCCAGAGGTTGGGAGGGGAGGAGGGATGAATAGGCAGAGCATGGTATTTTTAGGGCAGTGAAAATATTCTGTATGATACCATAATGATGAATACATGTTATTAACATAAAAAGCTATATCAAATATAATTTAAACTTTCTTTGACTGTACGAAAGATACTTTCAAGCCAAATCATCAGTTTTCATTGTATTGTAGATATTCAGAAGGGCCAAATAATGGTGAGTTGTAGTTAATAAAATGCCAGTAAGATAATTTACTGAAAATTTAAGTATTTTTTTCATTTTTGACAATACACTCAAACTAATTTTTTTAAAGAAATATACATACATCATAACTGAGATATTCTACCAGCACTTTCTGGTTCCCTGCACCTTCTCATTTTTAATATAATACCAGATTTATTGAGGTATAATTTACATATGGTAATATTCACCCTTTTTGTATGCTCAGTTCTCTGAATTTTGACCAAAAGATACCACCATTATAGTCAAGGTATATAATATTTCATTACTCCAAAAATTTCCTTCATGGTCCTCTATAATGAGTCCTCTCTCCCAACCTTTCCTCCTGGTATCCACTGATCTGTTTGACCCCATAGTTCTGCCTTTTCAGAATTAAATATAAATGAAATAATTTGTGTCTAGCTTCTTTTCACTTAGCATAATGCCTTTGAGAATTGTCCAAGTTGTTGTGTGTACCAATAGTTCATTCCTGTTTATTGCAGAGTTGTATTCCCCTGTATTAATGTATATCCACTTGTTTGTCCATTCACCAGCTGAAGTACATTTTGAGTTATTGTCAGGCTTTAGCAGTTATGAAAAATCTGCAAAAATATCTAGGTACATGTTTTATATAAATATAAGTTTTCATTTATCTTGGGTAAATACCCGGGAGTGTGATTTCAGGATCATATGGTAATTGTATGCTTAACTTTTTTTGAATACGTAAATGTATTACTTTATTATTTTTAAATTTTATTTTATTGAGTTATAGTCAGTTTACAATGTTGTGTCAATTTCCAGTGTAAAGCACAATTTTTCAGTCATGCATGAGCAGACATATATTCATTGTCAAATTCTTTTTCACCATGAGCTACCACAAGATCTTGTATATATTTCCCTGTGCTATACAGTATAATCTTGTTTATCTATTCTACATATGCCTGTCAATATCTACAAATTTCAAACTCCCAGTCTGTCCCTTCCCACCCGCCTTGTCCCTGGCAACTACAAGTTTGTATTCTGTCTATGAGTCTGTTTCTGTTTTGTATTTATGTTCATTTTTTTTTAGATTTCACATATGAGTGATCTCATATGGTATTTTTCTTTCTCTTTCTGGCTTACTTCATTTAGAATGACATTCTCCAAGGACATCCATGTTGCTGCAAATGGCATTATGTTGTCATTTTTTATGGCTGAATAGTATGCCATTGTATAAATATACTACTTCTTTATCCAATCATCTGTCGATGGACATTTAGGCTGTTTCCATGTCTTGGTTATTGTAAGTAGTGCTGCTATGCACATTGATATATAAGCAGCTCATACGATTTAATAAGGAAAAAAAAAACCTAATCCAAAAATGGGCAGAAGACCTAAACAAGCAATTCTCCAAGGAAGACATACAAATGATCAATAGGCACATGAAAAAATGCTCAATATCACTAATTATCACAGAAATGCAAATCAAAACTACAATGAGCTATCACCTCACACCAGCCAGAATGGCCATCATTCAAAAGTCCACAAATGACAAATGTTGGAGAGGCTATAGAGAAAATGGAACCCTCCTACACTGCTGGTGGGAATGCAGTTTGGTGCAGCCACTGTGGAAAACTGTGGAGATTCCTCAAAAGACTAGGAATAGACTTACCATACGACCCAGGAATCCCACTCCTGGGCTTATATCCAGAAGGAACCCTACTTCAAAAAGACACCTGCACCTCTATAGCAGCACTATTTACAATAGCCAAGACACGGAAACAGCCTAAATGTCCATCAACAGATGACTGGATAAAGAAGAAGTGATATATTTATACAGTGGAATACTATTCAGCCATAAGAACTGACAACATAATGCCATTTGCAGCAACATGGATGTTCCTGGGGAATGTCATTCTACGTGAAGTAAGCCAGGAAGAGAAAGAAAAATACCATATGAGATTGCTCATATGTGGAATTTGAAAAAACAAGAACACAGATACAAAACAGAAATAGGCTCATAGACATAGAATATAAACTTGTGGTTGCCAAGAGGGTGGGAAGGGACAGACTGGGAGTTCAAAATTTGTAGATACTGACAAGTATATGTAGAATAGATAAACAAGATTATACTGTATAGCACAGGGAAATATATACAAGATCTTGTGGTAGCTCACAGTGGAAAAAAATGTGACAATGAATATATGTCTGCTCATGTATAACTGAAAAATTGTGCTCTACACTGTACTTTGACATAACATTGTAAAATGACTATAACTCAATAAAAAAAGTTAAAATAAATAAATAAATAAAAATACTTTTTAGTGGTTTTATAGGGGTATCTCTTGTGGTTTTAATATGCATTTCTTGAATAATTAATGATATTGAACACCTTTTCATGTGCCTAATTGCCATTCACATTGTGTGTTTGTATGTATGTGAAATGTCTATCCAAATCTTTTACGTATGTTTTCTAAAATATATTTTTATTGAAATATAGTCAGTTTACAATGTGTCAATTTCTGGTGTATAGCACAATGCTTCAGTCATACATGAATATACATATATTTATTTTTTATATTATTTTTCACCATAAATTACTACAAGAAATTGAATATAGTTCCCTGTGCTATACAGTATAAACTTGTTTCTTTTACCCATGTTTTAAACTGGATTGTTTGCTTTCTTCATATTGAGTTGTGAGAGTCAACTCACATTTGTACTCTGAATACCAGTCTTTTATCATATGTGTATGTTGTAAATATTTTTTCCCAGCCTGTGTCTTGCCCTTTCATTTTCATATTATAATAGTATTTTTCAAAGAGCAGAAATTTTACATTTTGATGAAATTTAATGTATCAATTTTTAAATGGATCATACTTTTTGTAAATATCTAGGAAATCTTTGCCTAACTAAAGGTCAGAAAGATTTTCTCCTAGACTTTCTTCTAGATGTTTTAAGTTTAACATGTGAGTCTATGATCCATTTGTATTAATTTTTGTATCTGGTGTGGCTATTGGTAGTTATAAAGCTCTCATACATATGATCACATCTGATCATCATTAGATAAAAAAACTTTGAGGAAGGCACATGGGGAATTTTAATCCCCATTTTACGGATGAGAAGACTGAGGATTAGAGAAGTGCTGTGTGACTTGCTCAAGGTCCCATAGCTGATAAGAGGTCAAGTTGCAAGGTATGAGGTAAAATTGTGATGAGAGTTCAGTTCTCTTGCTGTCTCAGGCCAGTACTTTTGGAGCCAGCCAGCTAGGACTCAAGATGACACCCCCAGCAAGGCAAAGATTCCCAGTGGAGATCTGAGCAATGTGTTAGGCTCTGAGGTAAGAGACACAGACAGTGGACTAGTCTAACCTCAGCTGTACTCCTCTGGCCCATTAGGGGCTCTACAATTGAAGAAAGCCAGAAGTTGGCTTGGTACCCTGCTCAGGTGACACTCAATGAGTACTTTTTGATGATGATGATGAAAACTTGGAATGTGTTCAGAGGAGAGCTCTCAAAGTAATTACAGAGTTAGAAATTAAAGCTAAGAGGAAAAGTTAAGGAAACTAAGATTGTTTAGCCTAGAAAAGAGAGGCCCAAGATGAAACTTGATAACAGCCTTCAAACAAACAAAAAAATAGCTTAGGCTTTCCGAGGGCTGAGCAAGGGGAAATGGGCTGGAAGAATCTAAGTAAAAGGGCAAATTTCTTCCTCCCTGTTGAGCATTGTTACAGACACTTAAGAGCCTTTATAAACAGAATAAACTCTTGTTTGAGTTTGGAGTCAGGGATTTGCCAAACATGGGCTCTGATGAAGGATTTCCACATGAGGGTTGCATGACCCTCTTGCACAGTGTCCTTATCAGTCTTTGGGTGGCTTCCGAACCTGTCCTATGTTCTCATGCATTTCCAGGACTTTTTCTGTGGCCTTCCCTACTCCTTAGTCTTAGCATCTTCACAGGACTCTTCCAATGACAAGACAAGCCTTACCTTAGCTTCTGAATGCTTAATTAACTCCCATGCTCCTTGACCCTGAAACAAAGTAGCCCAGTGCCTAAAGCTATAAATTTGCCTTAGAATCCCAGGAAGTTAGCCTGAAATGTTGGCTAGTCCAAATCTGACCCGAATGCTTGAATCCTCTGTTTTATATCTAGCCTCTGCTTGCATACCTCCAATGATGGGAAGCTTCATTCATTCCAATAAGAGATAATACAATGAACATTGGACTAGAAATAAGAAGAGTTAGGTTTGAGTCCCACCTCTGCCACTGACTTGCTGTATGATCTTGCTGTGTGAAAGTAAATCCCTTCACATTTCTGGACCTCTTTCTTTATCAGTAAAATAGTAGTGGAAAATCTCTTTGTTTCAGTTTGTGTTGATTTAACTGCTGTAACAAATGGCCCTAAGAAATTTGGTGGTTTAAAGGACAAGAAGTTTATTTCTTATGTAATATTCAGAGCAGGGGTTCCAGATTGGAAAGGGAGGGGGAACTTTGCTCCATATAGTTATTCAGGGACTGAGACAGAACTAATGGCAGTTCTGCCAGTCTTAATACATGGCTTCCTAGGTCACTCTGCAGTTATATAGCCCACAAGAAATTAGAAACATCATGGGATTCTTTTTATGGTCCAGGCCAGAAGTGCTGTGTGTCACTTTTACCCACATTCTATTGGTCAGAATTCAGTCACATGGTCATACCAAACAGCCCAATAGGCTGATAAATATAGTGCAGCTATGTGGTGGCTAGCTAGAAGACTCCATCATAGACTTGATCTCTTAAAGGCCCCCTGCCCCAACTTTGATGTTCTGGGTGTGTTTATGAACTAGACTCCTGGTTCTCACATTGCCTTGCTATAGGCACTTTGAAAATTGCCTAACCTCCTTGGCCATTAGGGACTGGCAGGCTGGCAGTGCAGGTTAATGCAACACCCTCTGGGAAAGGCCAGAGAAGAACTGAGATACCAGCCACACCACCAGATACCACATTAAACTAAGGTGTCTTTGTTCTTCTTTTCTCTGCAGCATGGGTAGGAGCCCTCTCAATGGGCATGATCTTCTTCTGTTCTCCCATTGTGAGTATATTCACTGATCGTTTGGGCTGCCGAATCACAGCAACTGCAGGGGCTGCTGTCGCTTTCATTGGCCTCCATACCAGCTCCTTCACCAGGTAAGGATAGGTGTTGCTAGCCATTTGCCCAAGGCTGAGTTTTGGCTTATTTCTGGGCTTCAGCAAGAGACCTTCTTCTCATTGCAGAATCCCCTATGGCTCTTTCCATGAAGGGTCCTTAAAGGCTCTTCTCCCAAGAATTATTGTCTAATGGGATTCATCTAGGGTGGGTCCCCATTACACATTGGTAGGGAATATACCCAAAAAGGACCCAAGAGTTCCAAAATGGTGGAAGGAGTCCAAACTTGGGAGTTAATACAGGAAGGCTCAAGTCCAATTTTGGCCACCGAATGGCAATGTAACAATTGATGAATACCATTCCCCTCTCTGGGCCTCAATTTTTGTATCTGTAACATGAGGAGATTAGATCAGGTCTTTTCAGGTGTCTTCCAACTCTGCCATTCCATTTCTCTTCAGTGCTACGCATCTTGCACATCTCATGACCTCAACTGCCCTCTTGGGAATGAACTTCTAGAGTAAGCCCATGTGAACACCTACCATTACAGTATTCCTCAGGGAATCTTATGCTGAAAAAGAGGTCAGCTGAGCCCAAGGCTGTTTAGCATTTCTGGTCTTTTCCTGGGTATTTCTGGATACCAATGTATGGATGGACAGATAAAGATTCATGTCTTGAGCATGAGAAGGGATGTTTAGCAGCATCCCTCACTGAGCTACAGACCAAGAACCCAGCTACCTAGATAACCCTAAGCTGGGTAAACTCAAACTCTAGTCCCATTGGTCTCACTGGCGGAACTTGGTGGTATCAGGCAAGGAGCAGGCTACAAGTTCACTTTCTGCTTTCTTTCTACCAGCTCTGCAGAAGCATGTCTGTAAGGGAGGGGGAAATAAAAACCCTTTACCACTTCCTGAGGAATAAGGGATTCCTAAAGAACTCCGTTGACTTTCTGCCAAAGACACTTTGGAAGTTATGGTACCTCCTACTTCCAATATGCCTGGGTTGGTGTAGGAGAATGCCTGCCTGGAGACACAGCTAACTTGTCAGAGACTTGCTTTCTGAGCTTGGCTCCCCAGAGAAGCACCATGGTTCTGTTCTCTAGGCCTAAGGTTCCACTCACAGCAGAGAATGATAATTGTGTTCTGCTGCAATTGGGCCCTGTAAGTTTGAGCCAGCTTTCTTTATGATTTGAGCATTTCCGGCTGCCCAGCCTAGCCTCCAGCAGAGCTTGGATCTGGCCTGCAATGGTTTCTTGGCTTGGTACCATCCAATTGGGACAGAGGCAGGGAAAACCATGTCCTGCCTGTAATCTGTTCAGCACCCTCAGGGCAGCAGCTCCAAACCCTTTCAGGACCCTTCTGGTGGTCGGCCTCATTTGCCCTCAGCAAGCTGGTGCCTGGCTCCTTGTGGGAAGGAGCTAGGCCTCAGAAGCGGCTCCAGTCTCGGTACTACATAGCAGAGGCCTGTTTTTTAAAGCCAAGCAGAGCAAAGTGTAAACAAATTAGCAACATACGGATCCCATTTTCCTTCCAATCCACATGAGCTCAGTTACAGCAGGGGAAGGAGCTCAGATGTGCTTTCTTTTGGCACTCTTCTTTAGGCACATTGGAGTAGGCGTTCTGTTCTCCAGCCCCTAGGATCCTCCCCCACCCACTTTGCCCTTTCTGTAAGAACATCTTCAGAGCCAAGAAACTTTCTGGATGGTTTCACGTCTAGTGGAAGAATGGTTCTGCTTGTGGCTAGAATTCCAGGTCATCCTTCCTGTTGTCTGAATCAGGGCTCTGAGTTCCTTTGGATGGTGTGAGGTGGGGCAAAGTTCAGGCAGAGCTGGGGAGGCCTTGGCAAGCCTACTCAGGGACCTCCTGCCGTGGGGCCCAGCTAGAAATAGATTCACCACACAGCATCCTGAACTGAATCCCATGTTTGCTCCCTCTGACCCTCCTCCTTGAAGGTCTCCCTTAGACTTTCCTAACTCCTCTCCCTTAGACGAGGCCCCCAGCCCAGGTTAGTCCCAAAGGGTATCTAGACCCTAATGGGATGAGGCCCCAAAGAATCTGACATAAGAGGAACAATTGACTTAGCTATGTGTTCTAACTAGAAGCAACCCTTTTGGCACCAAAGCCCTTGCTCATATCCAATGAATGCAGGCAGATTGAAAGCAATGATGATGATAGCTATCTTAGAATCATGAGTACTAGCACCACTTCATCTCTGTGGCATAAGTCCAGTCCTTTAGTATGAGGACTGGGTCTATCTATGGAGAGGAACTGCCTGACCATGGAGAGTATTAGGTTATTAAAAGGTCAGATAAGAACTATTGCAAAATATGTGGAGGCATCAAAAAGAAGACAAAATTCTTCACTAGGTTGTGCTAATATTGTCTGAGGGCAGATGGCTGGCTGAGCTGACCTTCCCATGGCCTTTTCCCTCTGACCCTTTGCCTTCTGTAAATAGGAGCTTATGGCCAAGGCAGGACCCAAGAGTTTTAGCGAGAAATGTCTTACTTGGCCAGGCCCACAACTTCTTTGAGGCACTACTTCCCATCAAGCAGCCAAACTACTCTGGAAAGCTAGTCTATATCATGTCCAGCAACAGAAGCCAGTCTCTGGAAGTTACAGGGACTCCTTACCTAAGGATCTCCATGGCTATTATCTAAGGCCTACAGTAAAGGGTCTTAGGATATCCAGACCTTTGGCATGGTTGGGGAGGGAGTGTCTCTCAGGATACCACCAACCATTCTCTGAAATATTAAGGGCCTTGAGCATGGAGGAAGACACTGAAGAGTCCTTTGGAGGGTCTCAACCTTCCAGGACCTTGGCTCCTTGCAGAATTTTCTTGTTACTTGGGATAAATCTTTGGTATCAGACTCCCCCTGGCATCTAGGTGAGCAGTAGGTGGAACTATTTTCTTTAAGGCACTGACTTACTCCTTGTAGGCCCTCATCCAGACTTTGCATAGCCTAGCTGTGACTTTTGAACTATCCTCTCTGATGAGATGCTAGGATTCAGACTAGAGTCACACAGACCTAGAGTCAAGCCAAAGCTTTGCTGATCCCCAGTCATGCTACTTTGGGTAAATCACTTCACATATCTGGGCCTCTGTCTCCCCATCTACAAAGTGGGGATCAAAAGGTCCTGTTCCTTGTCTGCTCTGAGGGTCAGTAATAAGTGGGCTGTAGGTTAAGGATGGGGGGAATTAAGGTCTCAGGAGGGTGGGAGGAGAAGGGCAGGTGGCCTGCTGGTCAGGCTTCTGAATGATAGCTCTTGGTGTCTCTTCCACAGCTCGCTAAGCCTGCGTTACTTCACCTATGGGATTCTCTTTGGTTGTGGCTGTTCCTTCGCCTTTCAGCCATCTCTCGTCATCCTGGGCCACTACTTCCAACGTCGCCTGGGTCTGGCCAATGGTGTGGTGTCTGCTGGGAGTAGCATCTTCTCCATATCCTTCCCCCTCCTCATCAAAACGCTGGGGGCTAAGATCCAGCTCGCCCAAACCTTCCAGGTGCTGAGTACCTTTATGTTTATTCTTACGCTGCTTTCACTCACCTACCGGCCCCTCCTGCCTAGCTCCCAGGACACCCCAAGCAAGAGAGGTGTTCACACCCTGTGCCAACGCTTTCTGGCTCAGCTCAGGAAGTACTTCAACATGCGAGTGTTCCGCCAACGTACCTACCGCATCTGGGCCTTCGGGATTGCTGCTGCTGCCCTTGGCTACTTCGTTCCCTATGTACACTTGGTGAGGAATACCAGGGTGGGTCTACCCTACCTGGCCCCAAGAAGCTGCCCTTAACCTGCCTGAAATCCAGAGGATAGGAGCAAAGGACACTGAAAGGGCAGAGCTGGGACCTTTAGAAAAAGACATAACAGTGGTTGGAAAGACCCAGAGTAGGAAAGAGCATAGCCTGAGGGAAGACCTCAATGGGAAATGGGGGAAGTTCCTTAGGGGAAGGCCTATGCCTATGGTTGCCCCCACTGATAAAGCTAGATAGATTTTCAGGAGAAGATAAGCATCACTGGGATACAGGAGACTGCCCTAGGGGACCCAAAGATAGGGTTTTCTAAGAGTGTGTTTTATGGAATGCTGGTCTTTGTGGTCAACTAATTTTGTTTAGGAAATAACTAGATCTCTCTAGCTTCATAATGTGTATCAATCTTTTAAAGATATCAAAAAGCCTGCAGTAATCAATTCAGCTTTCTTTAACCAGCATCCACCCAACTTTTTTGGTCACAGAACTGTTGATTTTAGTCCAGCTGTTATCTTCCACAGATCTTGTGTTTCTTAAAACACACTTTGGAATATTATCTGGAGGTTGGTGGATCTTTCTACCCTCATGACCTGCTGTTTCCCCAGGCTATCAGTTCCGGGTCTGAGAATGGGGAGATTATAAGGGAACCCTTGGATTTTTTCAGTTGTGAAGGCTGTATTCTGTCCTGCCAGAACTTGGAAGGGGCTTGGAGATACTCACTGCCCTCAGCTATTGCTCAGAAGCCCAGAATCGAGACAGCTAAGGGATAAGCAACTTACTAAGCTGTTAGAAGCAGCCAGAGAGCTTGTCCTGGCACGAGGGCTACAGGGGAGGAGGCTACAGGAGAAGGCACTTCTGCCATAGTCCAAGGGAATAAGCAGTAGAGGGTTCTGGGTATGCCAACAGTCAACCACTCAGCTCCTCTTCTTCTTCATATCCTGGGGGGCCTGGTGCTATGCTTTTCAGATGAAGTATGTGGAAGAGGAGTTCTTGGAAATCAAGCAGACCTGGGTGCTCTTGGTGTGTATTGGGGCTACCTCAGGCCTTGGGCGCCTTGTGTCAGGCCGTGTCAGTGACTCCATTCCTGGCCTTAAGAAGATCTACTTGCAGGTGAGTGTGACCACCCTGTCTACTGTGGGGAGAACAGCCTGCCACAGATGCTATGTTATCCTATTCCCAACCTTTGGGACAGAATGGTAGGGTATGTAACTGCTGTGCCCTAGGCCCTAGCTCTGACATCAGCTTGTTGTGTGACATGGGCAAGTCGATCAAATTCTCTAAGCCTCAGTTTCCTTTGCTTTTAAGTAAAGGCCATCATCCTTGTTCTGCTTCTTTCAAGTGAGTATCCAGTGAGAGCAGTGTAAATGGAACCTCTAAAAGCACTTTCAAAGAAAATGTTTATTAATGAAGGCTCTCTCACCTGAAAGAGGGAAACTGAAGCTAGGAGTTAAATGCCGCCCCCAGTAAGGACTGATCTCATTGCTATCTTATACTCTCTTGGAGGGTCTTAGGCTTCTGTAGTACTCTGTGGCCCAGTGTCTCTCTCCTCCAGGCCTAGGCCCAGGTCATCACTTCTTATACTTCCAGAGCTACTTGGCACTAAACACTGGCTCTCAAATGCCATCCTCTTGATGGATACAAAAAAAGTGCCAGAAAAGCCCAGATCTCACTTCCCCCTCTCTAGGCCTCACTTTCCTCCTTTGTGCGCTAAGAATAATTTTTGCCTTTCCTATCTCACCTTGCAGGTGAGGATCAAAATAAGTATAGGTGTGACCTGGCTTTGAGAAGTAAAAAATGTTATAACCATAAAAAGCCATACAAAGCCATACAAATCCTTCTCACACTGACACAGGTGGCCTCATATTATGGGGTGCCTGGGAGGCCATTTTCTGTGTAAACTGGGCTCTAGTCCAGCTTGAATACAAACTACCAGTCAAGCTGTCTGTCTTTGTGTACCTGGCAACAATATAGCCTTCTGAACTGGCTCATGCTTTTGGCTCATGCAGCTGGGTGTACCAGAAGGTGCCCAAGTGTGGAACCCTGTGGAGGGGCAATGGCAGCCCCAGAAAACACGTGGTCATAAATAATACATCAGGAAGGTGGTTGAGTTCTGACTCCCTGGAGAAGCCCTAAAAGCACTTCCAACGGGCCCTGACTGTACTCACAGCAGGGATTTCTCTGTCTTCTGACAGCCCCAAGTGTTTTCCTAAATACCCTCATATGTCTTGGATAAGGATATGATTAAGGTTTCTTGTTGTGTTTAACTTTGTGTTAGATTTGCAAGAGCTAGTGAATCTGCTTTGTCAGAACTAGGGGTTCCATTATGGTCCATCCAGTCCAATCTCTCATTACACTGATGGAGAAACTGAAGGGAAGACTTAGACAGCAGTGGCAGAGCTGAACTGCTATGTAGCACTCTTCCCATATTCCACTTTATCCTAAGTGATGGATGGCAGAGCCAAGTCCCAGCCATGATAAGTGACTTGACCAAAGTCAAACCAAAAGCCTGTGATTGAGATAAACCAATTATGACATTTTTAGTTCCTGTGAAAATATCAGCAAATCCCTTACCTGAGTGGCTTTTTGCATAGGACCATATATGTGGCTTTCCCAGCCTCTTGCATACCATGCCTGTGGATCTTCCCTGTCAGTATCAGCAGTTCCAAGATGCCAAATGGTGCTGGAAATCAGGATAAGCTAGCATTGGGCCACGGCTTTATCTTCAGGAAAGGCAACAGCCCTTGCCTAGCCATATAGCTCATTTCTCACCATAGCCTCCAGGAGAGACGTGGGGCCAAAGCAGCTTTTGCTCTCTATTGTGCAGAGAGAGTTCCAAGGGAGGCAGAGACATTAGCTAATCAGAAGCAGAGCTAGGCTTAAGGCCCAGTGCTTCTGTTTATCACTTCCCCTACCCACCCATCATTCTCTCCCCTTTTCCACTCTTATTTAAACCCCACTTTACCATTTAGAATAATTAAAAATAATCTGAGAACTTTATAGCTGAAACATATCTTCATCAACTTGTAGTCTAACTCCCTCATTTTACAAACTGAGGAACTAAGGCCCAGAGAGGGAAAGTGATTTGTCTAAAGTCTTTGTGCTGGTAAGTGTCTCAGGCTGAGAGCACAAGACAATGAATGAACTTCTTTCTCTTGAGCTACTCAAGATAATCCATCACAGGAATTTGCCTCCTTTTTTCCCTGGGTCAGGTGCAAGAATGAGGGTCTGGGAGAGGAAAGTAGGTACACAGAGCTTCAGGTTCTGAAGAGCCATCCATTAGACCCTGTGGTTCCTACTATTGATGAAGACAGGTACATCTGTCTGGTGTCAAGCCCCTAGACAGTCTGTTGGAAAGGAAATGATGACAACCTGCAGGACAACCTCACTTTGGGCCAATTCTTGAGGCCTGATTCTCAGTTCCAAGAGGGATTTTTAAATTACAAATCTTGGCAAGACGTCATGGAAGATGTTAAGAGGCAGTTAGACACAATAGGTAGTAATTAGAGCAAATTGAAATCAGTTAATGGGGTCCTTTGTATTATATGATGATATTAACTCTTAATTGCCATACTATTATAGCTTGGTTGATATAGCTTGGTTTCATCTTACAGTTGTACATGAAACCTTAGAGAAGAAACTAAGATATATAAGTCTTTATTCCTAGATTCTGAGTAGCTATTCCAAGACAGCCTTGGCAAAGTTCAAAAGTCCCTCAACAAAGAGATTTCCTCAGACGGCATGACCAGGACATTTCTTATCCTCTCCAAAACCAACCAGTTAGCCTAACAAACCCACTGCCAGCAACAAAACAGGGAATCTTTAGGGCTTGAGACATCCTTGACCTTCCTGCCCACCTTCCATGTGGTGATAATGGTGACATATCCTTATCATGCGGTGACTTACCCTTCCTGGGTAAGGCAGTCTACTTATGCGAACTACTGGAAAATCCTAGGTCCTGTCAAGGCATTGGTAAACAGATCAGGTCTTAGCCCTGACCCTGGGACAACCTGACTCCACTGGCTACAAGTGGGTGGGGGAAGGAGCTCCTTTCTCTACCCACAGCCCAGCTCTTCAGTCTGGCTCACTGACATAGGTTGCAGATGACCTCATTTAAAAGGCCAGTTGTGTTTCCAGTGGCCCTTCTCTCTATTGAGATGGGAAAAACAGCCTCTGGAAAGGCAGCTTCTTTACTTCAGAGTCATTTTTCTCAGCCCAAAGAAAGCCCAGTGGCTAGTTAGTGCCCTTGGGCTGGCTTCAGTTTCCCTAGACCTCCTCCTAGTGTCTTGGTTCTCCTTAAAGACCCTTTTGTTGCCTCTGCAGGGTGCCCAGACAAGCTTAGAAGCCCCCAGAGCCACCCTAAGATATCTGTGATGGGTAGTGTGTCCCATGTCCTAAAGCCTAAGGAACCTGGGTGAACCTCCCAATGGTCTCCTTCACACCAAGATGTTTTCTAAAAGCAGTCTCCCACAGAAATGGGCACTGGCTCCTTTCCCATTTTAGAAAGCTGTGCCTTCCATTCATGCATCCAATCATTATTCAAGTCATCCTCACTTCCTCCCCTTCCTTTTCCCATACCTAACTTGGATCTAAGAACACCAGCATGGTCTGATCCCAGACCCTGATGCCTGGAGTAGACAAACACAAGAATCAGAAAGTAGAAAAAGCAATTTTGTTTATCTTAGAGTCCAGTGAAAAGACAACTTCTTGAGGACAGGGGCCATGCCCTTTACCTTTTAAAAAATCTTGACAGAATCAAAGTTAAATAAGGGCTCTCTTAAGAATTTTGAATCCTAAGTCCCTCTAAGCAGGACTTAGAAGGGACCTAAGTAACTATTTAGTCCAACTAGTCTTTCTGTTGACATCCCTTTGCCCCATTTTACAGATGGTATAAATGAGGCCCTAAGGAAAGAGATGTGATTTATTATGTGGTCTTGGCAGGCAAGCACAACATGACTTCAGTCTGTTGCTCCTCTAGGTCATCTCCTTCCTGCTCCTGGGCCTGATGTCCATGATGATTCCCCTATGCCGGGGCTTCGGGGGCCTCATCGTCGTCTGCCTCTTCCTGGGCCTGTGTGATGGCTTCTTTATCACCATCATGGCTCCCATCGCATTTGAGCTGGTGGGCCCCATGCAGGCCTCACAGGCCATTGGCTACCTCCTGGGCATGATGGCCCTGCCAATGATTGCTGGACCCCCCATTGCAGGTGAGGATGATATATAGGGAGGGTATGAGTGGGGGAGTCCTGTCTTCCTTGGGATCTAGCTCTCCTAAGAATTTCTGCTTGAAGTCCCTTTTCTTCTCATTCTCTATTTATGCAGCCTTGTCAGAGTGCACGAAACCCCTTAGCACTATTGGTGAAAGGGACTAAGCACAGTATATGTGCATGGATTCACATTGGGAAATGGGCTTTTCATGGCTGTATATCTGCTTCAGTGGAGTCTTACTGTAGACAGCATGGCTGATTCCAGGAGGGTAGAGAGAGAAATGGGTTTGGCCTTCTTGACCATTCTATTGGTCCAGAATCTTCTCTTTCTTCATAGGCAAGTAATTATTAGAAAGATAGTTGAGCAGGAAGAGAAGAGAAAGTGGGCCATGTCTTACTAAGACTTAGAGACATCCCCCTTCTCCTCTATTGGCTTCTGAATTGAACTGTAGAGAAGATTTGATTAAGACCACAACTCAGGACTGGACCAATGAGGCTCACTTGCAGCAGGCAGCAGGCAAAAGTTCTGGCTTGCCATCTTTCAGCACTCTCTTCACTTTCAAGAAAGGCATTGTTGGTGCTCCAGGGAATATAGGAAACAAGGAAAACTAATAAGAAGAGAACATTTTCTCTCTTTAGGATTTATTGCAAATATTGATTTATGGGCTAGCCTCTCCTAGGCTGGCCAACTGAGCTAACTCAAAAAACATTCCTTGAACATCAATTCTGCACAAGGTGTTGTGAGAGCACTGGTCAGGCTGTGTTATACTGACAAAACCTTCTACTCAGGCCCTTGTACAACAGCCATACTGCCAACTGAGGGAGGGCAGCCTCTACCTGCTCTGACCCCAAGGGTGGATCCCAGAATCTATATTTTTCCATTTTGCTTACCTCCTAAACAGCTTCCAGGCTGACTTACTTTTCCTCAGTAGTGTTTCTGGGCCCATCCTCCCTATGAGGTGGCCCACATTAGCTTCTGGAAGTGAGCAGGGGAGGCCCTGTGTTCCATGCCAAACACATCCACAACTTAGAGGAACCCAGAAGAGCCAAACATATCTGCAGCTGGAAGGAAAGAGACACATCCAGCCTCCTCTTAGGGCAAGCAGGCACTTCAGAGAAAGGGAAAATGAGAACTTGGCTGAATTGTTCCACAAGAACATTCTAGCCCAAGTTAGGGTGTAGGCGGATATATCACTGTGAAGCCAGACAAGGCTTGGCCATCTTCTGTAGAGTTCTTTTAACCTAGCTTCCTTACTAACTCCATACCTAGGAGTGACTAGAAGTTAGCTGTAGCTTCATGAAAGTCAAAAATGGAGATCTTTGAGAAGCTTCATTAGCTTATTTTATAATGAGCATTACCCTCACGAACCTGTAGCCCCAGTGCCTCAGGGAAAGGCCACTTGCCTTTATAATAGAGGTTTTGTTTCTTCCATCCAGGCATATTTAAACTGAGAGGGGCTTCTAGGTCAAGGCTGTACAGTCCAAGATTCTCTGGATAGGCATTGTTAATGGCCCCTAGAAGGGGCAGAGAGCACTTTTGGGCAGTAGGGCAAAGCTGAGCTTGACTTGTCTCTGTTGACTGTTTCAGGCCTCCTCCGCAACTGTTTTGGGGACTATCATGTGGCCTTCTACTTTGCCGGTGTGCCCCCTATCATCGGGGCTGTAATCCTCTTGTTCGTCCCTCTGATGCATCAAAGGATGTTCAAGAAAGAGCAAAGGGATTCCAGCAAGGATAAGATGTTGGCCCCTGACCCAGATCCCAACGGGGAGCTGCTGCCAGGCTCCCCCAACCCTGAAGAACAAATCTAATGCCTCTTCTTTGCCATTGTGTGCTCTTCCCCAAACCTTTCCCTTCACCCTGCCCTGCTCAGCATTTACATTTTTGCCACCAGCACACTTGTTCCCAAACCTGCACACACAGCATTTCAGCCACCTGACCATCCCTTGGAGCCAAAGCTCCAGGTGTTCCAAACTCATTAATCAAATTCTCCCCATGAATGCCTTTAAACTTGCCAGGGTTCTCTTCTCCCAGGATCTAGCAAAGCTTGGGTTCATCTCCTGGCCTTTGGAACCTCTCCATATACTTTTCAACTCTTGGGGGATGGGAACTCCTGGCCCAGCTTATTAGTCACTCACTAAAAGCAACTGCCAAAGGTGCTACTGTGTCCCCAGAAGCCTGGTGGGAAGATCCAAGGACCTGTGTGCAGAGGAGTTCCTTGCCATCTGTCCTTTGGAACTGTTTGGGGGCATGGGGGGAACGGCATAGAGGTAAAATGAGACAAGAAGCCTTGTTTATCCTCAAAGTCTGTAAGAGCTATGGCTTCCCAAGAGCTGTGGCTGACATCATTTTACAAGTGTACAGAGAGTTTCCACATCATGTGGTTGGTCCTTCTTTCCTTCCTCCTTTCTTTCCCTCTACTGCCTCTTCTCCCTTCTCTTTCCCCTCTATTTCTTTTTATTACTGTCATAGACTTATGGGTGCTTGAAGAAAGGAGGGACCCAGGGCTTGGGCCAGTCAACCTAACCTTGGCTTAGCCCACCCCTAACACTAGAATCAATCCCACTCATCTCAGGCTGAACCACATCTCACTTTTTGGCTCAAGCTGCTATAATCATAGACTGGAAAAGTAGAATATTACATAGGGAAGAAACCTTACATGCCATAAAGTTCCACTCACTGATTTTTACATATTTCCCAGACCAGTGCATTAACCTGCAGGCTCTCCTAGCTCCCCATCCTTGAATTCACCTGTCAAAATGTGAAGAAATTCCTTTCATCTCAGCAAGCAGAGGAAGACTGATGACAGGGCATAGTGGGGGGAAGGGGCAATGGTTATTGACCGGTGAAGGACCAACTCCTCCATCTCTCATTATTCATTACCGGTCAACATTTCCACATGGGCCAGGCCAGAAAATGAGCTGTTTTAGGGAAAAATCCCATCTCCAACCTGGATCCTTCAAAAGGTAGAGATGGAAATGCACATTGTTGGACAGTTTCTTCTAGGAAAGGGAAACCATCCTAGCCTTTACCACCCAATGTGTCCCCATGCTGGGCATCCTTGACCACTCTACTTAGTGGGCATTAAAGTTGCCAGAAAAGGTAGACTCTGGATCATTTTTATCCCTATGAAATAGGTGCCAGATACTTCCCTATGCCTAGGCTCTGGGCAGCACTCCTACTGAAGAGCATTTCCATCCAGGCTGTGTCCAGCCAGCACAACTCACCTCATTAGGAGCTCAGCCTTTTTCCTCACTTTGCCTCTGTGTCTCTCCCTATTCTGGGTCTTTGTCTATTGTGTTCTTGTTACCTTCACCTTTCGTCATCTTCTTGCCAGGCATCCTTGGCTGTCACTTAGAGTTAACAGTGACTTGCCACCCCAAGCCAGGGCCATTCCGGGGCCAGGAGTATGAGGTTGCCCCTGAGGGGCTCCAAAGAAGACAGTGGTCCCTACCCATGAGTTTTTCCGTTACAAACAGGCAGCTGGGGCGTGGCTGGCCTCTGATGGCTTCATTCAAGGCCAAAGTCCTGAGCCCTCTACATTGGTCCCAGTCCAGCTCTTATCAACTCCCCAAAGGAAAACCCATTGGTTTTTAGCTCTGTGAATAGGAAGGGGCTTGCCTAATTACTATCCTATTATCTCAAACAGCACTGAAATAGGAGAAGCTGGGCCCCAGGAGCACTTTAACTCCCAGGAGAGACCATTGAGAATACTGGAGCAACAAAGCCCCTGCTCCCATTCCTCCCTGCCCAACCCCCACCAAGTCACCTGAGGGCACTTCTGCAGGGCCTCCCTTGTTGCTCAAAGTGTGGATCGCTCTTAAGAATTAGGCTGCCACCCACTTCTCTCCAGATGAGGGAAAACATTCACAGGTCTCAAATCTGCCCTATCAGGTATTACATAATATGGCATGGCCGGGTGTCAATTTACTTCTCCCAAACATGTGTATGTACATGTGTGTGCTTATGCACTTTTGGAGAGAATGTTGGTTGGTGAAAGCAGCACAGTATTAATACTTAGGGAAAGATGCAGCCTCTTTTGCACCACAGTTAAATCTAGGAGAACGAACAAAATTTGGGAGCTTGAGATCTGGGACATTTAAATCCTCAAAAGGTTTGGAACAAAATAAACAGATCGAAAAATCTAGCTTTGGTTTGTATGTTGCCTCCAAGGGTGAAATAATCTTAACCTGGTTAACAGCAGAAGGTTTAGCTTCAGAACAAGTCTCATTTCAAGTCAAGTTTATGCCAAGATATATAATCTTCTCTGATAGCAGAAAGTGGAAAAGGAGTTTAGAGCTGGATGAACTATTCAGGATTGGATTTTTTTTAGGGAGCTCTGAAGTAGAAAAGTGGTTACTTCACAAAATGAGAACATGATTAGTGACTGAGTTGGAGTGGAGGCCCCACCAAGGCCACCACCTTGCTACAAGCATGCCATGTTGAAAATTGGCAAAGACCTTAGCAATAATCCATTTAAAGCCCTTTTCTTCTCCCTTGTTATTGATGGGGGAACCTGAAGGGACTAGTATAGCTGGGTTAAACAGCCAGGCAGCAACAGAGCCTGCAATTGAGGGTGATGCAAAAGAGAGGCCTGTGACAATGACAAAGCTAGGAGTAACTGTAGAGTCTCCCTTGTTCATATTCTGCCTTGAATTGAAGTGGAGAAACTGAAACCTGTATAATAAAAAGAGTCTGTTGCTGGTTCACACACTTCAACAGCAACAGAGCAGACTGGAATTTGAGCTCTGATAATTAACTTCTGGTCCAGTCCAAATCCTTCCTTTTACAAATGAGGAAGCCAACACAAGGAGGGGAAAATGACTTGCCCACTTTATTCAACAACTATACAGTGAGCCTATTTCCAAAAGGGTGTCAGCAGGACCAGCTCTGAGCAAAAATTGAGTCTGAACAAAGTCTGACTTTTAACATAGCCCATCTTTTCACTATTACTTTCACTCGCAACCAACCTATACTTTTGGTATTCTCTCTTCCCAAGTTCTCCAGACCTTCATGTAGCCTTGGCCTTGGAGAGCTGATCCCACCTACTGTCCTTCCACCCCCACCAACCCAAGAGGTACAAGTCTATCTCCCTGTGACCATACACTGGGCAGGGGAGGGGTGGAGGAGACTGGTTTCCTTTGCGAGAGGGTGGTTTACCACCCTGCTCTTGGCTCTTGTCGTTTCTCCCCTGACTCAATGCAGACATCCTCAAGCTGCCAGCCTCCTCATCTCTTCCCACTGATACTAATTACTGTGTCCTGCTGACTGGCCCCAGGCTCTCCCACCCAAGATCTGCTGCCCCCTCAGTCCCTTCCCTAGTAGCCCCAAGGCTCTAGTCTGTTTTGATCACTGGGGATCATTAGATTTCAAAGCTATGGAATCCCATAATTTTTATGAGCATATGCTCTCCTCCAGGGCCTTTTCATGTTTGAAGAGGCAGCCAGCAGTACCCTGCCATTTCACAGCAGCAGAGCAGGCCAGCTGACAGGAATTACAGGTGCCCCTAGCAAATCCCTGGTATCCAACAGCTGGTGCGTAGGTAGGGTGGGTGCTAGTTTGAGCCAGAGTTTTTGAAGCAAGTTTTGAATTCTAATAAGCTGAAATGTCAAGGAGACTCCAGAGGCACAAGGAAAGGGATTAGATAGGAGGCTCAACTTTAGAAGGAATTTCAATTCCTGACTTTCAGCTCTCTCTAGTGGTCACCAGAAGCAGAGTTCATGCCTAGTTTTCAAGTCATTTCAGCAAAATTTTCTAGGGACCTGCTTTGTGTCAGCACTTTGTTAGAACCCAGGAATTTCAGAAATGAAAGGAACAGAGGTGGAGGTAACAAAGAGAAGAAACGCAAGAGGAATACATACTATCTTCTTTCCAAAATAATTTTTCCTTTTCTGGACCCCAGGGCCCAGATCTTACAGATCTCAGAGCCTTTGGGACAGGACAGGGGCCACCATGCCCTTTCTGGGACAGAGGACTCAGCTTCTCCCCCTCTTCACCGCCCTGTGACTGGCCTCCCCTGACTAGAGCCTCCCGGAAGAACTACGAGTTCCTCAGTGTTGGTTTCCTGCTGAGCTAGAGCAGGATCAAATTAGCCTATTGCTCACATCTAATTAGTGTAAGATCCAGGTCCAGATGAAGGGAGGGGAGGGCAAACCTGACCCATCAGCCCTCCTGCTGGGCCAGTCGACACATGGATTGACCTATCCAGCACCCCCGGCCCAGGACCTCCTGGCTCTCCTGGCCTCCCTGCCCTAGGGGTGGAGGTCTAGAACCAGGTGGGGCAAGATATACCCTCCTTTCCCACCGCACACCCACACTACACTCCCCTTGCAAAGACTGGACCCTGAGATTCAGGGATAGAGGTGCTACCTGGTACCATTTCCCACCATATTCCCACACCCACCCCACACTCAGGGAGGGCCTGGGGATGGAGATGGGGCTGGGAGGTCTCAGGGGCCCTGGCGGCTGCTCCTGGTCCTGCTGCTGGCCTCAGGCCACCTTGAGCAGAGAAGAAGGTGGTTCCTGCCCCTCCGTGGCCCTCTATCCACTTCCCAGTCTGCAATGATGGGTAAGAACCCAGGAGACGTGCCAATGGAGATGCATCTGCCCCTGCTACTCAGACAGGAATCACGCCTGCCCAGGACAACCAAGCCTTCCCTCCCTGAGGAAGGGAGTGGGAACGAAGGCGGGAGAGCCCAGCCCCAGGCCCTGCTAACTGTCTGGGAAGCCAGATGGATAGACAGCAGCTGCGCGCTTCCTGAGCTCAGCTCCTGCTCGGTCCCCCACCCCCACTGCCCTGCCCACATCACTGCCACCATCACCAGAGATTGCAGCATTGCAGAACCCATCGAGCTCTAGTCCCAAGCCCTGGAGGTGATACTGGCTGGGCTGTCCAACAACCCCTTGCCACTAGAGGCCCCCTCTTCTCTTCCCCCTACCAGATCTGTCTCCAAGGCCCCACCAGCTGGGGTCCACCCACAACTAGCAAGGACCTAAGTGATTCCAGGCAGGAGGCCCACCAGGATGAGGGGACTGGGAACGAGAACTGCCTCCAGGAAAGGCCTCACTCTGGTCCAGAGCAGCCATCTCCTCCGCCCTCCTCTCCAACCTCCAACCCTGCGATGGCTGGCTGGCCCCACAACACCTTTGCTAGAACTCCCAAGGGCAACCACAGCTCGCTGGTGGCAGCTCCCAGCTCAGGCCTGCTCTCCCATCACACAGTCCCCAGATCCCACCCAAGGTGAAGGTAAGCCCCCACCAGCTGCCCTAGAGTCATAGAGGGGAACCAGCAGGATTTCCTAGGCTTGAGAGCCCTCCTTCAAACCTGGACAGAGCCCCAGGAATGGACCAGGTTAACTCTAAGACCTGCCCTCCTCCATTTGCTCTCCACCCTGCTCTCCATCAACCCGCTTCCTCCAGCCACTTGCCTAAGTGTGGGTAAAGGGGGGCCAGGGTAGCCCTCTGCATTCCCCTCCCACACGCACCCACATACCTCCTTCCTCCCCCAGGGTGGAGTCTTCTGAGGATCCCAGCCTTGCAGATCCTTCTGCCTTAAAGCCTGCAAAGGCCAGAGTTTCCGCCTGTCAGTCCAAGATCTGCCAGCTACCTGCCTCCTCATTCACCTCCTCCCCCATACACGTGCACAGACACACTCCCTTCCTTCAGCTCCAAGAACACAAGGGCCTCCCTCCCCCATATTTGGACACAGAGTTCCCCTTCCATGACAACAGGTCGCCTTCACCTGAGGGTGGGCACTTTACAGTTCACAGGTGCTCCCATATCCCTCATCATGCTTGATCCTCCCTCCAACCCTGGGAGCAGCTGCTCTTGTGTCTGTTTTACAAACGGGGAAAGGAAGCTCCAGAGGGGAACTGAATGCCAGTTTTCAAACTCCTTCTCCAAGGCTCCTTCCACCCCACCTCACAGAAAGTGGGGGAGTAAGCAAATCTCTTTTCCCCTGACTTCTCGGAAAGCCTGCTTGCAGCTCCTGGAGTTAGCATCTGCTGCCCCCAGGCCCACTCTGACCCCCAGCGAGGGCTCTGGGCGTGAGTGGTACCACACGCCCAAAATGGAGGCATGGGAGGCAGCAGAAGCTGAGCCAGGATGGGCCCCCCACCCACCACCCCAGCCTCTCCTATGGAGGGAGAGGGCTGAGGAGGGGAGTGAGGAAGAACAAGTAAGAGTCTCTGATCTGCCTTTCTCTGGGAGTACACAACACTGTCTTCTGGGTCCCTCTCAAAATGGGTATAAAACTGCCAAATGAGCTCTCCTGTGCCTTTCTTCCTTAGTGCTTCTCTCATTATTCAATAAAATTATCATTACTGATTTCCAGGGATAATTTCCAGGACCTTTTTTATTGCCCACAAACCCCCCAGAGGACCTTTTGTCTGGTCTAATTATGTCAAAAGAGGAGGCAAGGAACTGAGGAACTGTTCCTGGGAGGCCCTGCTTTCATGGGACAGGATTCATGTGTCTAAGTGGCCAACACAGCTATAACTCAGAGGCTTCCTCTCTTCTAGGCTTCCAGCACTCTGTTGAGCTACAGAGAGGGGTGGGTTGAGGAGTAGTAAATATCGTGCAATTGAAGGAAGGGGAGCTCCCAAGATAGCACCCAGGGAAAGGAAAAGTGGAGAACATGCTAAGACGCCTGACCACACACTGCTGTTAGGTGGACTTGTCCTGAATATGCCTCTCATTAACTGCGGCCATTACCCTCCTCTTCATTTCCCCTACCCCCAGCTAAGAGAGTCCCTATATCTGCAGGGGAGCTTGATGTCATCTAGCAATCCACACCCCTCACTACCACATTTTTTTGATGGGCTCTAAATTCCCAGATCCCAAAAAATCTTACCCTAAGCCTTTTCTTCAGGGTGAACAGCTTCAAGCATCCAAGCCAGGACCATCCAAGTTTATGACTCACCTGTAAAATACAATGGCTGGGCCTGGAAAGCAGGGAGAAGCAACTTTCAAGGAAAGTCAAGTTCTAGGCAAAGCTAGTTCCAGTTCAGTAGCTGTGTACATAGTTGTAACTAGTGAACTTTAGGAGTACTTTAAACATTATATTGACAGAACACAGGGGCTACAAACAAACTTACCTCAATTCCCTTCTTCTAGTCAAATAAGTTCTTTCTTCATAATCCTTGGTCAATACAGTTAAGAGCTGTCCTACCCGGAGGAAGTCAAAGAACAAAAAAAGGTCAGAGTTGAAATGGTTGAGAGCTTCAGATCCAGTAATTTTCATACTGCACTCTCTATTACTCTTTGGGGGATTTATATAGGTACCTCAAAGTCCACTAAAATTTCTATGACTGATTTTCCCTATTCCTCCAATGAAGAACAGCTTAAATGCTGGATATTATATACAAAACACACCAAAGAAGACACTGAATGTTGGAGAGAAGAAGACAGAACAGCTAGGGACCTCAGAACCTGAAGAGTGATTCACCTGAGGTGAATGAATGTTCTAGGTTTCCTTTTTGCCTTACATATCCCAGTCTTGTTGATAGAGAAGCCAGAAACCCAGAAATGCCAATGGGCATTGACATAAAAAGCCCAAGGAAATCTTTTTTTTTCTCTTTAGACAAAGAATCCGGAAAGGGAGAGTCTAGAAAGAGAAAACTTTTATACAATAACTGTACTACTCCAGTCAAACACCATGGAAAAATTATGGCCCCACCTCCACCCCAGCAGGCAAAGGCAAAGTGCAGAGCCCAGATTTCCACCTTCACCATGCTTTAACAAATCACCTCTCCCTGCCATCACCATGGTGGTATCACAGGCCAGCCAAATTTAGAGCCCAGACTCATCCCAGCCAGGCAGCAAAATGTGAGGAATAGTAACGACGGATCTGTCCCTTACAACCCTGGTGGTATGAGAGGAAGCCTAGTGGGGTGCTTGTACTCCCACCCCCACGAAGCAGTAATGAGGAGCCCTTCACCACCTGGGTGCCAAGGGAGGACCAGTGGGGAACCTGGACTTCTACCTTGACAGTAATGAGGTAGTGCACCCTTTCTCTCACTGGCACACGGTCAGAGGAAGTCTGCTAAAACTACAACAAAGATCTAATATTCATATAATCAGACTCCCAGAAGGAGAAGAGAAAGTAGATGAGGTTGAAAAAGTATTCAAAGAAATAATGACTGAAAACTCCCCCAACTGATGATCTGGCAATCCCACTCCTGGGCATCTATCTGGAGGGAACTCTAATTCTAAAATACACATGAACCCCAATGTTCACAGCAGCACTATTTACAATAGCCAAGACATGGAAACAACCTAAATGCCCATCGACAGATGAGAAAGAAGTTGTGGTATATATTTATGTATATAGAATGGAATACTACTCAGCCTTAAAAATAATGCCATTTGCAACAACATGGATGGACCTGGAGATCATCGTTCTAAGTGAAGTAAGCCAGAAAGAGAAAGAAAAATACCGTATGATATCAGTCATATGTGGAATCTGAAAAAAGAAAAAAGATGACACTAATGAACTTATCTACAAAACAGAAACAGACTCACAGACATAGAAAACAAACTTATGGTTACCAGGGGGGAAAGAGGGTGGGAAGCGATAAATTGAGAATTTGAGATTTGCAGATACTAACTAGTATATATAAATAGATAAACAACAAGGTTCTACTGTATAGCACAGGGAACTGTATTCTGTATCTTGTAGTAACCTATAATGGAAAAGAATATGAAAAGGAATATGTGTATGTATGTGTATGACTGAAACATTGTGCTGTATGCCAGAAATTGACACAACATTGTAAACTGAGCATGCCTCTATCTAAAAATGTGAATAAAGAAAACTCTCCCCATTGGGCAAAAGACATATTCCTATGGGTTCAAGAAACTGAGCAAATCCCAAACAGGAGGAACTAAAAACAATCTATGCTAAAACACATCATATAAAATGTGAAAACTAAACACAAACAAACAAAGAAAGATCTTGAAAGCAGTCAGAGAAATGACACCTTAATTATAGGGGGAAAGCAATTAGGATAACAGTAGATTTCTCATCAGAAACCACAGAGGGGGGTTGGAAGAAGTCATACATTTTTCAAGTACCAAAAGAAAAGAACTCTCAAACCAGAATTGTAAATCCAGCAAAAAATCCTTGAGGAATTAAGGGAAAATCAAGATATTCTCAGATGATGGTAAACTAGGAGAATTTGTTGCAAGCAAATCAACCCTAAAAGAATGGCTAAAGGAGGTTCTCCAAACAAAAAAGAAGTGACAAGGGTAATCTTGGAACTTCATGAGGCAAGAAAATACAATGAATAAAGTAAGAATATGAGTAAATATAACAGGTTTTTCTTATCCTCTTGGGTTTTCTAAATTATGTTTAACAATTGAAACAAAAATTATAACAATGTCTGATGTGGCTCTCAATGTATGTAGAGAAATTATTTAAGACAATATTATAAATGGAGGAAAGTGAAAAGACACAAAAAGGAGGTAGGGTTTCTACACATCACTGAAACTGGTAAAATATCAACACCAATAGACTGTGATAAGTTATGTGCATACAATGTAATACTTAGATCAACCACTAAAGAAGCTATTCTAAGAAATATCCTCAGAAATTAAATATAATTCTTTAAAAAAAAAGTTTAAAATAACCCACAGAAAGGCAGGAATAAAAGCCATAAGTGAAAACAGAGGGAGAAACAAAAAACAAATAAAATGTCAGACTTAAGCACTAACATATCAAGTGTTACATTAAATGTAAATAGTATAGATACATCAACTATAGAGATGAGCAGGGTGGATTTAAAAAATGACACAACTATATGTTGTCTACAGGAAATTCTGAAATATATAACAATAGGTAGGTTGAAAGTAAAAGAATGGGAAAAGATATGCCAAATATACATATATATATATATATACACACACACACATATGTGTATATATAATATATATATATATTCACTAATAAAAAGGAAGTGAGAGTAGTTGTATCAATTTTGATACAGTAGGTGTCAGAGCAAATAAAATTACCAAAAGATAAAATGACAAAACATAATGATAAAAAGATTAGCTTACCAAGAAGATACAGCAATCCTAAACAGTGCTGCAAAACACTTGAAGCAAAAAACAGAAAGCAAAGGGATATAGATAATATAGTTGCAGACACCAATACTATATCTCAAAAATTAGAAAAACTAGACAGAAAAATCAGTAAGGACATAGAAGAACTAAAAACACCATCAACCAGGAAGATCTAATCAACTTTTAAGAAGCGCTATACCTCACAACAGCAGAATATACATTCTTTTCAAGCACCCATGGAACATATACCAAGATAGACCATATCCTGAGTCATAACACCAACTTCAACAAATTTCAAATAATTGAAATCATACATAATGTGTTTTTTCTCTGCATAATGGGATCAAAGTAGACATAAAAACCAGGAAGACAACAGGAAAATCTCTAAAACAGGTGGAAATTAAACAACATACTTCTTAACAATGCATAGATCAAAGAGGAAGTATCAAAAGATTTTTTTAAAAAATACAGACACCTGAATGAAAATTAAAATACAACATATCAAAATATGTGGGACAGAGCTAAAGAAGTACTGAGAGGGAAGCTTATAGCACTGAATACTTACATTATAAATTAGGAATGGTCTCAAATCAATAATCTAAGTTCCTACCTCAAGAAACTAGAGAAAGAAGATCAAAATAAAAGCAAGCAGAAGAAAGGAAACACAAGGCAGAAATCAATTAAATTGAAAATAGGAAAACAATAGAGAAAATTAATAAAACAAAAAGTCCTTTGAAAAAAAACTATGTTTATCAACCTCTAGTAAGACTGAATAAAAAGAGATGATCCAAATCACCAATACCTGGAATGAAACAGGATAACATTACAGATCCTGGAGCCATTAAAAGGATAATAAGAGAATACTATGAACAACCTTCCACTCATAACATCAATAACTAGAAGAATTAGATAAATCCCCCCAAACCCACAAACTATAAGAATGCAATCAAGAGGAAATATATTACCTGAATAGTCCTACAACTACCAGAGAAGTTGAATTTTTAATTTAAAAGTTCCCCTAAAAGCAAAACATATACGGATTCACTGGAAAATTTTACAAAATATCCAAATAAGAATTAACAGCATTTTACACACTCTCTTCCAGGAAACTTAAGATGAAAAACACTTCCCAAATGATTTTATGAGATAAGCATTAACCTGATATTAAAACCAAAAACAAAAAATAGAAAACTATAAACCAATATCCCTTATGAATAAAGATGTAAAATTCAGCAACAAAATATTAGCAAACCAAATCCAATAATATAAAGAATTATGCACCATGCCCAAATGGGATTTATTCCATGTATATAATGTTATTTCCATATTTGAAATTTAATCAATGTATTGTTCCATATCAACAACTTAGGGATGAAAAATCATATGATACTATCAATTGGTGCAGAAAAAGTATTTGACAAAATCCAGCACTCACTTATGATTAAAAACTCTCAGCAAGTTAAGAATGGAGGGGAATTACTTCAATTTGATAAAGAGCATTTGGGCCAACATCATCCCTTATGGGGAAGTATTCGATGTTTTCCTGCTAATGTCAGGAACAAGGCAAATATGCCCATTCTCACCACTGTCATTTAACATAGTACTGGAAAACCTAGCAACTGCAACAAGACAAGGAAAAGAAATAAAATGTATATAGATTGGAAAGGAAGAAATAAAACTGTATTTGCAGATGACAGGATTGTTTATGTAAAAAATCCCAAGGAATCTACAAAAACTTTATGGAATTAATAAGTGGTTCAGCAACATCACAGTAAACAAGATCAACAGACAAAAATAAATCACATTTCTATGTAGTATCAATGAATATGTAGACACTGAAGTTGAAAACACACCAACATTTACAATCATTACAAAGAAAATGAAATGCATAAGTATACACTTAGCAAAACATGTACTGGATCTGTATGCTGAAATTTTCAAAATACTGATGAAAGAAATTAAGGAAAACTAAATAAATCAAAAGACATACTATGTTCATGGATTGGAAGGCTCAACATAATAAAGATGTCTATTTTTCCTAAACTGATAGTTTTAACTAAATTCCTATCAAAAGCCTAACAATTATTTTTGTATAAATGGTCAATATTATTCTAGAATTTACATGGAAAGATAAAGGAATTATAATATCTTCTTTGAAAAAGAATATAAATTGAGAAGAATCAGTCTATCTGATTTCAAGATCCATTATATAGTAATCATGACTATATGATATTGGTAGAGGGCTAGATATATAGAACAATGGAACAGAATAGAAAACCTTGACACAACCCCACACAAGTATGATCAACTGATTTTGACCCAGGTACAAAAGCAATTTAAACAAATTTTTTTAACAAATGGGGCTGGAGCAATTGAATATCCATATGCCAAAACAAAAACAAAAAGAAAAAAAAAAGAAAAAGAACATCGACCTACTAAACATCATGCCTTATACAAACATAAACTCAAATTGATCATAAACTTAAAAGTGAAATGCAAAACCATAACACTTTTAGAAGAAAACAGGAGAATATATTCATAACCTAGGGCTTGGAGAGGCGTTTCTTGGACACACTACCAAAAACATAATCCATAGGAAAAAAATCTATAAATCAGATTTTATCAAAAGTAAAAACTTTCCCCTGCAGAACACTCTGTTAAGAGGATGAAAGGACAAGCTACACATTGGGGAAAAAATATTTACAAACCACAAACCTAACGAAGGACTCATATCTAGAATATATAAATAAAACTCAATAAAAAATAAACAATTCAATTAGAAAACAGGCAAAAGATATGAAGAGATATTTCACCAAAGAGGGTGTATGTATGGCACATAGTCACAGGAAAAGATGTTTAACATCCTTGCATTAGGGAAATGCAAACTAAGATCATGATGAAATATCTTTATATATTTATGAAAACAACTAAAATAATGAACGATGACAACACCAAATGATGGCAAGGATGTGGAGAAACTGAATCTCTCATACATTGCTGTGGGAATGTAAAATGTTACAGCCACTCTAGAAAACAGGTTGGCAGTTCCTTAAAAAGCTAATTATACATTTACCATGAAACTCAACAACTGTACTCCTGGGCACTTATCCCTAAGAAGTGAAAACTTATGTCCACACAAAGCCTCCACACAATTATTCATAGTATTATTTGTATTAGCCAAAATCTGGACATAATCAAAATGTTCTATAATAGATGGGTAGTTAAACTGTGGTACATCCACATAATGAAATACTACCCAGCAATAAAAAGGAACAAGCTACCTGATACATGGAACAACTTGGATGAACCTCAAGGGTATTATACTGAATGACAAAAAGCCAGTCCTCAAAGTTCCCATACTATATGATTCCATTTATATAACATTCTTGGGATGATTAAATTATACAGAGGGAGAAGAGATTAGTAATTGCCAGGGGTTAAAGGTGGTGGCAGTGGGAGAGCAGATGTGAGTGTGAATATAAATTGGTAGCATGAGGGAGATCTTTGGGGTGATGGAATAGTTCCATATCTTGATAGTTGTGTTGGTTTTATGACTCTACATATGTGATAAATGGCATAGAACTATTCATGCATATTATACCAATATCAATTTCCTGGTTTTGATTCCTGGTTTTGTGTTATAGTTACCTAAGATGTAGTTAATGAGGGAAACTGGGTAAAGGGCATAGAGTACCTCTCTCTATTATCTTTCCAATTTCCTGTGAATTTATATTTATTTCAAAATAAGAAATTTGGGGTTGAGCCAAGATGGCTGAGTAGAGAGACTCACAGCTCACCCTCTCCCACAAATACACCTAGAATTACATCTACAAACCCACTGAATCTCACAGAACACCTACTGAACTATAGCAGATTGTCTCTCACTTCGAATATAGGAGGATTCTCACAAAATCTGGTAAGAAAAAAAAAAAAGAAAAATCAGTGCAGGACCAGTACTGCAGGGAGGGAGGGACATTGGAAGAAAGGCATCCTCATGCAGGGATGCCCCTTCTCCAGCCAGAAGGTCAGTGGAGACAGAAGCAGAGCTTCTGAGGCTCAGAGGAGAAAGTGGCAACTGCTTGGCAGACAGAACAAAGGGAAACTGACATAGTGGGTCCCTGTGATCCCTGGCCTTAGATGTTAGCCAAAAGGGACATACTGGGACTGGCTTTTGGAAATGGGTGAGGAGCCTAGGCAGAGGGCTGGGACCCACTGCACAGAGGCAACCTCAGGGGACTCGAGGGTGGTGTGTGAGCTCTGGTTGGGGGTGTGTATAGAACAGAACAGCCTGGGACCCCCATAAAAAAGCACCACTGTTGAGGTGTGTGTGGGGGATAGGTGAAACACAGCCATGCCATAGCCACTTTCTCCACTTGACTCCATTGTTGGTGTGTTCTTGCAAGAAGAGAGGTGGGGCCTGGTCATAGCCATCACTGCTGTGTGGAGGTGGGGCTGAAAGCTGAATCCATACCCTGAGGCCCTGCAACTTCATAGGTGGGACTGACATTTGTGTACTGTGCCAGGCAGAGGGGGCAGATATGCTCTCTCTGGATAAATTGTGGACCTGTGCCTTTGGAACGAATAGGCAGTGAGTGGAGTTCTGGGACTATGGGTATTTACAATAGGCCAGGGTACCGTACAGTACATGGAGGCAGGGCTGGGATCTGTACTGACCCTGTGGCGCACAACAAATTCAGGTGTGTGACTGCACACTTGCTATGGTGGGTCCTGGTGCCTGACATTGTCAGATCTGCAGTGGTGGTCCCTGGGGTCCAGAACCTGGGGGACACTAGAGTGGGTAGCTGACATTCTGGTAGCTAAGTTTGGGATAAAGGCAGTGTCAACAAAGAGTACTTTGAAAGACTGCATAACAAATGATAACACCACAGAGGGCACATCCCAGTGGATATCTCTTTCCTACTCTTCTTTCAAGCTGAAGCACTCCAACCCTGCCTACTACACACAACAGCTCAGGAATGGGTCTAGAAGCCTCTATCCCAGCAACAGGGGAGCAGACTATGCCACTGTCAAGGCTGTGACAACCACAGAAAAAAAAGGAGGCCCTGTTCAACAACAACAATCAGGGCAGGCTCAGATCACCAATACACCAACCACACCCCAAATTAAAGGGATAACAGCCAACGCTCATAGAAGAAAGATGTAGCAACCACTGTACCAAGAACAGCCATCACAACAAAACTATTAGATGAACACAGTCTACACAGGAATGCTCCCACTTTAAATAACAATAAACAAACAAAAAATAAAACAGCTCTGAAGACCACGGGAGATAACTGATACTCCTAAATACATAGAAGAAACATAAGTAAATGAAGAAGCAGAAGAACCATTTCAAATTAAAACAAGATAAATCCCCTGAAATAATGATCAATAAAATAGACCTCAAAAGTCTACTAGATCATGATTTCAAAAAGAGAATGATCAATGCAATAAAGGAACTAAAAGAGACTATGAATAGAGACAGAGAATACTTTAAAAAGGAAATTGAAACTATAAAGAAGAGCCAATTAAAAACAGAAAACTCAATGGCTGAGATAAGAGCCGAACTAAAGGCAGTCAAAAGCAGACTAGATAATGCAGAGGAACAAATAAGTAATTAGAAGACAGGATAACAGAAGTCACCCAATCAGAAGAGCAGACAGAAAAGTAAGTAAAAACCAATGAAAACAATATAAGGGTCCTATGGGATGATATAAAACATGCCAACCTATGCATAATAGGGGTCCCAGAAGGAAAAGAAAGAGAAAAGGGGATTGAAAGGGTATTTGAAGAAATCACGACTGAAAACTTCCCAAACCTAAAGAAGAAACAGATATCTAAGTACAGGAGGCACAGAAGATCCCAAACAAGAAGAACCCAAACAGACTTACACCAAGACATATTATAATTAAGATGGCCAAAGTTAAAGATAAAGAAATGATTCTAAAGGCAGCAAGGGAAAAACAAAGAGTTAGTTACAAAGGAACCCCCATAAGAATTTCATCTGATTTCTCTACACAAACACTGCTAGCCAGAAGGGAGTGGCAAGATGTATTCAGTCCTGAATGAGAAAAAGCTGCAACCTAGGATACTCTATTCAGCAGGATTACCCTTTAGACTAGAAAGAGAGAAAAAGAAATTCACAGACAAGCAAAAACTAAAAGAATTGAGAATACCCAACCTATGATAAAAGAAATATGGAAAGATTAACTCTAAACAGAAAAGAAACAGGAAACTACAGAAATGAGAAAACCATAATTGGAAATGCAATAACTACAGTGAATTGAAAGAGAATAAACATGAAGATGTAAATAAATAAACAAACAAACAAACAAATAAATAAATAACATGAAAATCATAAAAGGTGGGAGAAAAGAACATGGAAATATAGATTTTTTTTCCTCTCTCTGTTCTTTTTTTCTTTATTCTTTTTAGGATGTGTTTGAGCCTACATGACTATCAGTCTAAACCAAACAGATACAGTAAGGAATTAGCATGCTTGAAAAAGAGGGTAACCACAAATCAAAAGTATACAATAGAGTCATAAAAAACAAAAAGAAACCAAGGTAATACAAAAGAAAATTATCAAACCACAAAAAGAAGGAAAAGAAAGGAACAAAGAAGAAATGCCAAATCAATTGGAAAACAAAATTCAAAGCAGCTATAAACACACATCTATCAAAAATTACTATCCTTGTCAAGGGACTGAACGCTCCAATCAAAAGACATAGAGTGGCAGGTTGGATAATGAAACAAAAGCCTACAATATGCTGCCTACAAGAGACCCACTTTAGAGTGAAGGACACACATAGATTGAAAGTGAGAGGATGGAAAAAGATACTTCATGTAAATGGAAATGACAAGAAACCAGGAGTAGCAACACTCATATCAGACAAAGTACACTTTAAAACAAAGGCCACAAAGAGAGATAAGGACACTTATATAATGATCAAAGGAGCAATGCAAGATGAAGATACTACACTTGTTAACATGTATGCAACCAATATAGGAGCACCTAAATATATAAAACAAATACTAACAGACATAAAGGGGAGAAATTGGTGGGAATACAATAAAAGTAGGAGACTTTAACACCCCACTAACATCATTGGACAGGTCTTCCAGACAGAAAATCAATATGGCAAAGGAGATACTAAATGACACAATAGAACAGTTGGACTGGGTTGATAGTTTTGGGATGTTACATCCCCCAAAAAACAGAATATACATTCTTTTCAAGTGCTCATGGACCATTCTCTAGGATAGACCACATACTCAGACACAAAAAAAGCTTCAGCAAATTTAAGAGGATAGAAATTATTTCAAGCATCTTCTATGACCACAACATAGTGAAACTAGAAATCAACCATAGAAAAACAAATGAGAAAAAAAATGACAGCATGGAAACTAAACAACATGCTACTAAAAAACCAATGGGTCAAAGATGAAATCAGAGAAGGAATTGAAAAATACCTTGAGACAAACAACAATGAAAACACAACCATACAAAATCTATGGGATGCAGCAAAAGCAGTCCTAAGAAGGAAGTTCATAGCAATTCAGGCCTTCCTCAGAAAAGAACAGTCTCAAATAAACAACCTAACCTACGACCTAAAAGAATTAGAGTAAGAAGAACAAACAAAACCCAAAGTCAGCAGAAGGAAGGAAATAATAAAGATCAGGGAGGAAATAAATAAGATAGATTTAAAAAACAATAGAAAAAAATCAATCAAACCAAGAGCTGATTTTTTGAAAGAGTAAACACAATTGACAAACCTCAGGCCAGGCTCACCAAGAATTAAAGAGAGAGGACACAAATAAACAAAATAAGGAAAGAAAATGGAAAGATTACAACCAACATCACAGAAATACAAAAAATCATAAGAGAATACTATGAACAAGTATATGGCAATAAATTGGACAACTTAGAAGCAATGGACAAGTTTCTAGAAACATACAGTCCACCAAAACTGAATCAAGAACAAATAGATCACTTGAACAGACCAATCACTAGAAGTGAAATAGAATCAGCAATAAAAAACCTCCCTGCTAACAAAAGTCCAGGACCCAACAGCCTCACTGGGGAATTCTATTAAACATACAAAAAAGAGCTCATGCCGATCCTTTGACAAAGGAGGCAAGAACATACAATGGAATAAAGACAATCTCTTCAGCAAATGGTGTTGGGAAAACTGGACAGCTGCATGTAAATCAATGAAGTTGGAATATTCCTTTACATCATACACAAAAATAAACTTAAAGTGGCTTAAAAACTTAAACATAAGACAAGACACAATAAATATCCTAGAAGAAAACATGGGTAAAACATTATCTGACATACATCTCAGCAATGTTGTCCTAGGGCAGTCTACCCAAGCAATAGAAATAAAAGCAATAACTTTCACCATTGTACTTTCCAGCGTTGACTTGCCCACAGTTTCATCATTCTCTCATATCAAAGTTCTAGGTTTTCTTGCAGGTCAGATTTCCCTTAAGAGTCTTCCTCCCTACTGGCTTTTCCTCCTGTAGATGGCTTGACCTTTTTTTAGAAGCCATACACTTAAATATTTATTGCTAAGTTGGGTTTTTTAACCCTCACTCCTAACTCTTTACACTAAGCCTTAAGATCTAGCTCAGTCATGTTCAAGATTTCTTAGAAGCTTCTTGCCTATTTCATGATCTCCTCTGTTGAGGAATGGCCCACTCATTAGCTAGGTCTAGTAGTTCAAATCAACTGCCCTTCACTACATGGTACTAGCTACTGAAATAGGGAAGGATATTCCATGTAAAATTAGTACTTTTAAAATATTCAGGTTGAGATGTCTGGCAAACAACTGGGGGTCTGGGAGGCATGGAAAGAGTGTCTAAAGTTCTAAGAGGTCAGATCTTAGGAGATATAGATTGATGAGTCATCAGAGTATGGAGAATAGTCAAAACCATGGGGAAGTTTCTTCCGTAATAAGATAACAAATTCTTACATAAAGGAACAATACCACAGTGGTATGTAAAGTCAAACAGTGTTAGAGAAGAACAAAGGATCTAACAGTGCTTTTTTCTTTGAGCTATGATCTCTGATGGTTGAAGCCTTGAACTGTCCCAAGCACATTCAGGAAAAGTAGCAGGGCTTTGTGTGATGGATGGGGTAATGCAATAAGTTCCCTCTGGGTGAACTGTCTCTGCATTTTTTTTTTTTTTGCAGCCTGTCTCTGACCTAGGGAGTAGCTTCACTCCTTTTAGATGAACAAAGGAAAATCTTAGTTCAGCTCAGACCTGGGTATGCTGATTACAAATAGAAGGCTGCTAGATACAATGTGTAAAAGGTTGCTAAAGGATACCTGAGGGTTGCTGTTTCTAGTGAAGAGGACCCATAAATTATAGGAGAAGGGGAAACAGGAGAAATTCCAAGCAAGATTTTTGGAGTCACTGGTTTCTGACAAAAGTTTTGCTGGGCCTAAGATCCACACTTCTCACACTTTTCCCCCTTTTCAATCTTTTTCAAATGTATAAAAGATTTCCTCTTTTTAGCGTGTGTGGAATCCTTTTTGAGCCACATGTAAAGTTTTAAAAGAAGCATGCAAGTTTTGCCACTTATCCTATTTTACTAGCAGATTTTGGGGTGTTGTTTTTAGATTGTGCAGGTTTTTTTTTTTTTTGCATCTGGTATATCTAATTATCTCCTTACCCAGACCCTGTTGTAGCCTCTAAATAGTGGCTAGATGCTGAATAAGCAAAAAAAAAAAAAAGTTGCCATAGCAACAAATCGTTAGCCATTGATTTGTTGCTTCACAGGTAATTAGGTGTAATCTTAGTTTACCTGGCAAAGCAGGGACATATTACATGGGCTTTTGGTTTTTCTCCTACTTCTTTCTACTTCGTCTTATTCTAGAACAACTGTGTCTGTCGCCTGCTTGTCTTCTTCACACACATCTAATAGGTTTCCTTGAGCATCAAAAGAACACTGGGCAAATGCATTCCTCTTTTCTAAAGCTGCTTCCCAGATATTTTCAAAATATCTCAAAATTAGATGTACAGACTTCACAGCCATTAGAGGTTGGTTCAGCCACCTTCTCCCATGCTGGGAAATACTGCTTGTTAACCTTGTTAATAGCTCAATAGAACGTCTCTCCCATTAAAGTGCTAGGGAATTTAACTTTATGATCGCTAAGCTTCCCAACAAAGTAGACACCACTATCCCTGTATTGCAGAAAGGAAAATTGAGACTCAAAGAAGGTAAGTGTCATCCAAAACCACACAGCCTGTAAGAGGCATATGAATCTAAGTCTGGCTGGCTCTTACACCTGTGTTATTTTCACTGCATCTTTAGGTCCCCAAATTACCTCTTCCATGGGCTGTTTGCTCAATCAGGTCATTACTGCTCATTAGTGGTAAAGGCCTAAACCCTTATATTGCCTCCTATAGTTCCTAGGGCCATATGTCCTTATCTAGACACAATTCTAATAATTTAGTTGGATCTCCAGGTGAATAGATTCTTTTGAAGGAGCAAAGATAGAGGGAAGTTTCAGGGCAGCGTGGTGAATCCCCCAGGAGTTGTTTCCTAGATGAGTGTCTTGCACAAGACTGGGGTCCATATCAGATACACTCTTTGCAGGGCCCTTTGTCTCATCAATGTAGGGCAAGGTGAGGACCAGCAATTGAACTAGGGCCTTTTCACAAAACTTGTTGCTTAGCCTCAGAAGATACCTCTGCAAATGAGTCAGGCTCCATGTGTACTCACCTGCAGCCCTGAAAATCTCTGAACTTTGCTGGATCCAGAGGGAATGTGGCTATGAAGTCACCATCAGACCCACACCAACAGTTAGTGTTGTCATGGCAGAGAGTTGAGGTAGTAGGACTGCAACACGGACCTACCTACTAGACTGGGAAAGCAATCTGTGGCACCATAACAAGCAGAAAAGGAGCCAGTTTCCATGTAGCTTGGCCTGATTCCTATGCTGTAGCCCAGAACTGCCTTTCCATTGCCCCTATTTCCTTTGGCCCTTTGCTTCTATATCTGAAACCTGGAAGATGAACTAGCAACTTGGACTCCAAGTTTGGGGCCCCTTTCCTCATAGTTAGGTTAGGGCCTCATATCCCATAAATAACTGGAATCTTTCAATCCAGAGTCACCCATTTTTCAGCTACCAATTCTCTCAGGATGCTTTGATGTAGACCTGCCTAGATGTGGGCAGCTGAACTGGGTGACTGTCAACCATAAAATGCGAGGGCATATTAGCTAATCCATAAATGTATGTTCAATTGACCAGATTCATCTGAGTTTGTTGTATTTAGCCTGTATATCAGTAAAATCACTGACAAAGAAGTTAAGAGGCATCCGATGCAAAGGATCTGAACATACAGCTCTTTAAAAAATTTAAATTTCAGCTGGCTCTGTGGTTCATTATATGGGCAATGCTGCCCCCTACAGGTATTAATGAAGAAAAACAGAACAATGCTGGCCCAGTTACCTTGTTCCGTTTTATTTGTGGCATTGGGTTCCATTATCTGAGGATTTCTCTCAGTGATGGCAGAAGAGGGTCGTTCAAATCAGATTAGAGTAAAATAACGTAAAGAGCCACAATGTTAGGAAACAAGGAAAACTAGAAAGAGAAGACAAAAGCTTAGAGAACTGCAGAGCCATCTCCAGTGTACTGTGGACCCAGCTTCTCTGCACTTCCACTAGGAAGGAAAAGGGCAGGGAAGGGAGAGGCTGCTGTGGTATCATGGAACATGGAGCTCCCCGAGAGTCAGATCTGTATTCTAGTCCTGATTCTGCCACTTAGGAGTTAAAGTTGAAACACTTCACTCCCATGATCGAGACCCCAACAGCTTCTCATCTCAGAATAAAATTCCGTCTCCCTTTCCTGGCCTATAAAACCTTCACGAAATGGCCCTCATTTATCTCTTACTGCTTCTCCCCTATCCCCACCTTCAACATTGCTTACTTTTCCTCTCTCCAAATAATGGGCAGAGCTCAGTTTCTGGGGCTGGAATGTTCTGCTTCCTATTTATTCAGGTCTCAGCTTGTGTTGCTGCCTCAGAGAGGTCTTCTCCAACTATCTTATTCCATCTCAGTCACAGTCACATCACACCATTTTATTTTCTTTCGCATCATTTAGCCACATTATTAATTTGTATTTACAAATGTATCTGCCTCCCCCTACTAGAATGTAATCTCCATGAAGGTAAGGGCCTTTGTCTTGTTCACTGTTGTATCCTTTACACCTGGAATGGTGCTTGGGACATAGATTCCAATAAATTTTTTTTTTGATTTTTAGTGCTACTAGTGGGACCTGGAGCATATCACTTACCTTCTGGTTCTATTTCAGTTATGAAATGCAAATATCCAATTGCCCCCCTCCCCAGTTTGTATGAGTATCAAATAAGAGGACAAGTGTGAAAAAGGCCTAGCCCAGTGGCTGATAAACAGGCAGGTATTCAACACATCTATTCATCAATCCATAACCATCTCTCCACCTCCCTTTCCTTTTCAGGGCCGTGCTGACAGTTCACATACCTTTCAGTAGAAAGTGTGTATACAGTACTGGGGATTATAAGGTTGGTGCTGTAATTCATATAATGCTTACAAATGGGTCCCACAGTACCTCTCTGGAACAGTTGTAGGTAGATATTTCAGTCATCCACAAAGATGTCAGGGTTAGGAATCTAGCTGATTCTAGGCTGATTTATAAACTGGCATTTTAAACAGAAAATAAGGCCTAAGCCAGGCCTAGTTAATATATGCTGGACAGTTCAAAATCAAATGTACTAATAGTGTGAATTAAAGGGAACATCAGCAGGTGGGATAGAGAAAAAGAACAAGAATGGATTCTCCAGCTCTTTTCTCCCCAGGTGATTTTGACCTCAGACTTAAAAAAAATAACAGAGAAAGGGGCCCAGTCAGTGCCTATCTGCACAAGGGCTGTTAGACAATATCACTAAAATGAAGCTTGGAATATATTTCTATTTAGCACATTAGGCTGGAATGATTTTCCTATTTAAAAATGTAGATGTTACTGGTCCCCAAATGTGGAGAAAAGAGATTAAACCAGATGCTGGAGAAGGTAGTATTATTATTAGGAATGTTCCTTTTCATTGGAGCAGTAGGACAGAATTTGGGCTTAGTTGCTGAGTTGGCCTCTCCTTAAGGAGAATTCTCCTGTACCTTCATGTTAACAGAGCCTCGTTGTTCCATTCTTTTCCTTCTTCCAGGAAGGCACAGGGCCAAGACAAAGCAGAATGACTCCTCCTGAATTTTCACCTTTAATCGAGAGTGGCTACATCCAAGATTCTGATAAAAGCTGGGTGATGTGCTTCTCTGGCCTCTTCCAAGTAAGCAGTCAGATTCACATGCTGTAGATCGGCTTGTTACCCATGCTAGAAACCAACATCCGTCCTCTACCGCTAAATGGGTTTTCAGGTGCTTAAATAAAAAGGCCACAGAAAATGTTACATTGTATTCACACAGAAAATACAAGTAAAGCCAAGCCAAATGAATCAGCTTTTTCTAAAACCTTAACTCCAAAAGCTCTTTCTTCACAGGAGTTAATATTTCACTTCATGTTGCCAAACAAAACAAAACAAAACAAACTTTCAGCAATGGCATCAGAGACTTGGTGTTGGGAAATACTTTCACTGAGCCTGAAGTCTGATCTGGTAGCCTCTAGTCTCATATGGTCAACTTTGCCCCTTCCACCCCAAGAAACTCATTTAACATATATATTATCACTTCTGTCTTAACTACAAAGTAGAAAGATTGTAAATCCAGATTAGCAGTTTCTAACAAAGGCCAGGAATATTCCAATGTGGCGATTTCAAATGATAGAGCAACTGCTTGGAAATTATTTGTATTATTTTAACATAACTGAACTAAGAGAATCCACATTAAACTTTGCTTGTTCCTGCAGTAAGTAACTTTAATCGCTATTATGCTGCAGTTGTGATGGTCTTCCCTAGCTTTTAATCATAAGAGCCCTCAACTAGCTAAGGTCTTTTGCTAATTCTTAATGGTTAGATTTCAAGCTTTGGTAGAGAGTGTATTCTTTTAACCTCAGAAGGGGAGGAGAAAGATGGTAGTTTTGTAAGCTAGGAGACACCCTAATTAGTTTTGACACACAATTAAAAGTATGATGTCCATTTAATTTTAGGGTAGTATAGGTGAGCAGATGAGGTGTGCATATCTACAGGTGAACTTCTAAAATACATCGCCATTTGCATCCTACCCACTTTAACCACTCTCTCCCAAATTGTTCTAGAACTGTACTGTCCAGTATGGTAGCCACTAGTTACTATTGAGCATTTGGAATATACTTTGTTCAAAACGAGACATACTATAAGTGTAAAATACCAGATCTTGAAGACTCAGTATGAAAAAAAAAGTAAGTATCTCATTAATAACTTTTATGTTGATTACATGTTAAGATGTTTACTGGGTTAAATAAAAGTATTAAAATTAATTTCAACTATATCTTTTTCCTTTTGTAATATAGCTGCTAGAGAATTTTAAATTACATGTTACTTGCATTATATTCCTACTAGCCAGTGCTATTCTAAAACATTCCGTGCAGATATGGGAAACTGTGAATTTTTTAAAAAGTAGGTACATAATAGTCAGCAACACTGTCCACTGAGAAATTCAGCAATATTTCAGAGGCTTCAGGTCTCCATCTTGCCAAAAACAGGAAGAGAAACCTCAGATCAGCACAATGCCTCATACATAGTGGAAGTACAAGACATTTATCTCCTATTAGCTGAAGAAACAAACTCTAAATTCAGATGAGCCCTTGATCACCCCACTACTCCTCACTGCTCCCCTCAAATACTATTTGCATAGGGATGGATAATTACGGTAATGTGTGTCTTTTATGGTTTCTGTAATACTCTACTATTTAGATGTATCCCCACTGAAATGCCTGTTCCTTGTGAGTAGGGATTATATCCTTCTCCCTGTGCTCAAATGTTGAATGAGGCGTGATAATCTTTTCAAAGCACTCACCTTGGCAGCCATTTACTTATTCTAAATCTGTTACTTGAAATGTCTTGTTTGTGATTGCTTTCAGAGCTCATAGTATTTCCATGAATATGCTTAAGGGTGGCAAATCTCCATCCACTGAGGAAAAGATAATTCTTAGAAACAGCCAAGATTCACCCCAAGGATGGCAAATAACATGAACAAACTGGACAGGGCTGCTTCTCTCAGTTGCTCCTAATATTGTTTCTGAATACAATTTTAAACAAGTTCCAAGTATCTTCTGAGCAATGATGGCATTCTCAGAATACCTACGGCTGCCCAAGGCAACTTTAAAGGGTATTTACTTGGATGCCAATACATTGACTGATATACCTTTTTTTTAAAAGCTACAATTTTTGTGCTCATTTCATATTTCAAATCAAGTCATAACTGGGGTCAAAAGCACATTTAATAAGAGGCTGAGATGACTTAACATTAAAAGATTTCTAAAACTAATTCCAGTCTCCTTCCAAACTTTCGGAAATGAAACACCTTGATACACAAAGACTAAGGTGTATTTGGTAATGCCCAAAGTGATTTAGTGAATTTACAATATATGACCTTTAATATTCCTCAGATTTGCCCTTTTTTCCCTTGGCAAACTAGCCAAAACCAACGTGTATTCTAAGAAATCATACCTCATAAGTAATCTACTCTAGGACTTAAGAAAAATATTTTAAAATATAAATTAGGGACCATATTGTAGCAGCAAGATTAAGAACACAATGAAAATAAGCTCTGGAATCAGAGATCTAACTTGGAAATACTCTGCCATTCACTATGTGACCTTGGGCAAATTACCAAATGCCTGCATGTTAGTCAACATCTATAAAACAGGGTGGTAATAATACACCTCCGAGTCACCGTGAAGATTAAATAATTTATAGTACTTAATACAACATCTGACAGCAACCAGAAAAATTTAGCTATAGCTATTAGTAATCCATTTGCAAGGTCTTAGATTTAAATCTTGCCTGAATTCAAAACCTCGAAGAAACTGGACCCTAGCTTTTATTTCCAAATTTTTTAAATGACATTAGGAGTATGGTTTATAATCCACTCTGATTTACCAGATCCTCTGTTGTAGGTAATGGTCCTTCTCACTAAATTTCTCTCAACAAAATGCTTGGGTATTGGCTTACTTTGTTGTCTAGAATGTGAGTTTTCCAGGGGTGTTCTTGAGTTTCAAAGAACAGAATCATGAATGACACTACAAGTAAAACCCTGAGAAGGTCATGGGGTGAAGAGTTGACCACACCAAAATCATCCCAGGAACTGTTTTCCTATGCCAATGATAGGGCTCGTTAGGCACCAGAGGAAATGAAATAATAATATAATAAAATTCACCTTCAGCTAAATGAACACCAGTACCGAGGGGAAGTCACATCCAGGTATCAGAATGTGATGACGTATTTAGAAACAAAGACTCTTATTGGCTTAGGTAATATGTGTAAGAGGTTGGAGGTAGGGATGGAAAACAAAAGCTGTGTGAGCACACATGTGCACCTAGACAAGTTTTTGTATTTACAGAGGTGAGGTAAGGAAGTGGTCAGGGCAACAGTGAGAATACAAGAAACAGCAAAGATACACCTACTTTACGAAATGACTTTTGTTACTTACATAAATCTTTCCATGATTCTTATATTGGAATACACTTTAATCTTTTATTTTACTACTTGAAGATTAAGCCATTAAACTACACAACACAGAATGAAAGTTGTATCCCATAAATCAGTACCTGCCCACACTCATAGCCATGAGGGGAATCAAAATCAAGGCTGCACCATAATTTTACTTAGTTCTAAAAACCAAGTCTATCTGACATTGGTTTGAAGCAACAGAACCTTTATCAGATTCCCCTCTTTAAAGAAAAACCCAAGGAGAAATGATCAAGCACAAATGATCACTTCATGCATTTTATTGATAGTCTATATTTTAAATCTGCAGTATGACATCTTACATAGGGAAAAAGCTTCTTCCTAAAAGATAACTATTAATAATCAAACCAGCTTTAATATGACTGACCTTTCAAGGTCTTGTTTTGCATTAAACAAGTTAATTTTTTAGCAGGTGTAAAGCACTGTACAAAAAAAAAAAAAAGGAAACTGGGTACATTCTCGAAATTTAATACAGGGCTTCCCAACCAGGAGTCTGCTGGATAGATATTGGAGAAGGGTATTACGTTCAGGTTCAAATCGAAAAAAAAGAGAAACCAGATAAAGCAAGCCAACCAAATTCACTTCACTTTGTGCTCCTTTCTGCTTTTTCAAAAGTCTCTCCCAGAGGTCAGGAAGCCCTGGTGTAACAATCACCTTAGTCTTTACAGAACATACATTTATGTGCTTCACGTTCAAAGACATAAAGGCAGCCTTTGTTACTGTTTCCCCTCCAAATCCCTTCAGGTTCTTATAGGCTTCAGAAAGCTTTCCAAGATTGCTGCCCAGTTCTTTATCTGAATCTAAGTAAACATCTATACCAAAGCAGCTCTTCCTGGGAGAAGATAAAACAGGCACAGATACATAACCAGGCCAATTGCGTACCTACCCAACTTGATACCTGATCACATGGCCCTACATCTTCAAAAGCAGCACCAGGGACAAATGGAGCTATCAAGAGGTAAAATCCAAACATCGGACAGTTAAAACACATACAAATTACTCAGTTACTAAAAGAATGTTAGCAGAGGGGCATAAAAAGAGTTAAGGCCGGGCAGCTGGTTCAGCCATACCTTGGTATTGGAATAAATCTGCAAGATGAGGAACTTAGAGAGGAACCCTGAAATAGCTAGGCACAGTGGTATGATGGGGTTCACTTTCACTGCATGTCTTTAAGATATCACTCAATCCAAGTGACTATAAAGCAGCTTGTGGATCTTTAGTAAACAAATCCTAATCAAAAGTATCTGTGATTTTGAGTGTTGAAGGGTGTGCCTATTTTCTGCAAATCTGAATAAAAATACCTATGTAGACATGAAAAGAATCATAAAACTGTTATAAACTTGTTATTCCTTGAGAGTTCTAACAGCTCAATAACAGCTCTCTTCTACGCTGTATTTTAGATACAAAATGGAGTTACTTAAATCAAGTGGGAATATTAAGTAACGATATCTTAGAAATGTTCCCGTTAAGAACTCAATTTCAGAATGCTAAAAATTTTAAAGGGCAGGTACTTAACTCATAGCTGTTTCTTAGTTGCTTATTAAAAATCTGATTTAAAAATAAGTGAAATACTAATTTCTTGGACCTTGCACTTTAACTTTCCAAATGAAGTATAAGTTGATTTACATTTTCAAATGTTTTTTTCCAAAAGCACAATTTACTTGTTAACTCAATGAATTAAAACACTGTTGTTGAATATTACACATATTGAAGAATTATACTGAGGAAAAAAACGCCTTACACTTTAACATGTGCCTTATCAATCTCTTGCATTACTAAGATACAGAATACCTTAGCAAGTAGCAATCAGCATAGTCTTTAAGAGAATAAAAGTGCCCTGCAAACGTGGCTTCTATATATTTAATAATGGTAATACATTTGACAGGGAAGCCAGTAAGGTAAAACTTAAAAACTCAAATAAGGCAGATTACAAATATTTTTCGTTCACAAAAAGAACAAAGAAAAGGGGTGGAGGAGGGAAGGGGGAATAAAAATATCCTCCATCTTTAAAAGTATCAACAACCACCACAAGGTGTCACTGTATTCTAGCAAGCTGTAAAAATGGCCTTTCAAGAGGCATTTTGCAACGTTCACCTCCCTATCACATGGGTATTTTGGGAATTGCTGAAAGACGTGGCTGATGCTTGATCCATTTCATGTCATGGACATTTGGGAAGCAGGTGATTAAATACAAAGTACATTAAGTGATAACCCTTCATAAACAGAATTTGAGACACTGACACTAGGAGAAAACATTTGGCACGGAAAGGACATGTCTTCCCAGGGGAAAAAAAAATACTTGAGGTAACACTTATAGCTAACCAGTTTCCTAATCCTAAAGTCTGGATGAACTCCAACGATCATGTTTTTGGAGATTATATATATAAATATACATTATATATATGTATATATATATATTCCTGGTTTTTTGTTGTTGACAACTGTACACTTGATTACCTATAGTCCAACACTAATGTGAACACTTTTCCTAGTCCCCACCTCCATTAATCATTAACACCACTGAGGTATAACTAATGTGTTCTTCTTAGAGCAAATAGTCCAAATTCACAATATGGCTCATCTTTTAGTGTTGCTACAGATAAAGTCTGCAAACTTTAAATCTAACTTGTTCAATCTTGGTTTTAGTACTAATAAATCTCAACCACGTCAGCTGCTTTGAATTAAACAACATTAACATCTCAAACATTCCAGATTAATAAGTGAATTTTAAAAATAGCTGAAATATTCAAGGAAATTCAGTTTTTAGTACTTTTCCCTATGCATTGAACAATGTAATCCCCCAATATTGTTTTTTCCTTGTTCCTATTACTGCATGAAGTTCAAACTAGGTCTTCAAGACAGAACCTTTCTGTAATAAAGAAAAAGTGCAAAGATACAAAATGAAATGTAAAGTCTTTTGCAAGAAAATGCTCCCTCAAGAGAATAGGTGTTTGGATGCTGGTGGGGAAAAAAGATCTTTGTTCTCCATTGTACATCTGACACCTACAAATGACCTTGTCTTCAATGTCCATACTAGTCAGTACACACTGGTCATGGACCTTGCAAAATAAAAAAAATCAAGTAGCAAATTCCACTAAAAATATTTGTATTCATTCTACACAGTTCAATGGAAATTAATGAGTGCTACTGAAAAAGGTTTCCGCATGCACATGTCCAATATGTGCATTCTACTGAAGGCTAAAAACTTAAAATTCTACTTCCAGTGTTTATGAATAGCTTCAATATCTACATTCATAACCAGCATTCTGCATGAGTTACCTCTTTAATACTTCACAAATGAGTAATAATACATCTTGGGAGGTTAGGAAGGTACCTGTTGTTAATAACTTTCTTTTATGCTTAGAATGCGCTGTAGTTGTTTTTAAACTATTTAAAATGAACACCCCTATAAGAACGGTACATTTCATACCAGGAGGAAAATGGGTTTGTTTTTAGCTAATCAGGACTACCCTGCAGATCTGAAAACCGTAGATTACACCCTTAGGAAAAGAGACAAAGAGGCTCACAAATATAAAGGAATCCTGACTTTTACACGGACATTTTTTTTTAAAAAGATAAAATGTATTACATAAGCGCCATAAACAGTGAAATCTGCTTATATTAAAAAAAAATAAGTGAAGCTTTGTTTGGACATTATTTCCTTGCAAGAGCAGTACATATCCTTAGTAAACAACTACCATATTTACAAGTTAATTTCCTTGATACTTAGGTAGGATTGAAAGCCAGAGGAAAACATGAAAAAATGAGCTTTGAAATAATCTTTACAGCCGATACAAGCTGATAACAGTTAAGGTAGCCAGATAATTTCTAAAGCAGTCTTGTTTATTTTGTAGAGTATCTGACTAGGCCTGGGTAGTTAGCTCACTTTGTTGAAGGCCAAGGATGTGTTCCATCTGTTTGGGCCCATTAGCTTTTCCCAGAAAAGCAACGACAGTTCTCCACAGTCAGACTAATCCTAACCCCAAGAGAAATTCAGCATGAGTACTGGGGTTCTTCACAAACCTTACTAAGGAAACAACATAAAGTGCATATCCCATAGATTGTGAGTCAGCATTCTCATCTTCAAATATGGGCAGCACAATTAAAATTTGAATTTCAAATAACCCAACAGGACTCACTTTCAACAAATTAAAATCCCTTAATTCTTCACCTTGTCTTTAAATGTGATATTAGGTCTGTGTTAAGAGAGAGTGAGTAATGAAACATTAAACAAGTGTGCACTGGTACCTTAAATGACAAATCTTGCAAACAATGCAAATTTGAGACTTTCCTAGTAGTACCAACTTCAACTCTTATGCTAAAAGTGGTTTATAGTCTCTTTCCTCCTTTTTTTCTTTTTCTTTTTTTTTTTGAGGAGCAGACTTGTAAAAAAAAATCACTGTAACTTGTGCTAGGTGGCAGTGATTTGTTTTTCTTATACCAAAGCTCTGGCAAAATCTGCTGATCTACTTCATCTGCTCAAGTAGAATACTGTGACAGGGATCTTGCCATATGAAACCAGTTCACATCTGTATGATTACTGTCTTCATGAAGTTTAAATTCCTCCAAGCAGTTTCTTTACTCCTCCCGTCTTTCATTTCCTGCCTAAATCCAAGTTAAAATAAACAATTTCCATTGGTCTTCAATGCAGTTGAATTCCGCACTCTGTCCTTTTCTTTGCATGTCACAGTAGCTGTTCACATACATTAAATATTATAGATATGTTCTGCTCTTACATCTACACACTTACAAAAGCAGCTTTGTACTTTGTTTGGTGTGTATTTTTTTTCTTACTAAGTTGGCTCACAAAAAGCAGTTTTTTTCATTTCTAAGCATGGTACTTTACAGTTTTTAATGCATTAATACAACAGTGCATTGGAAAAGTACTGAGCCTCTACAAAATAGCTTTACATTTTTAAACAAATGAACGTGATTTTTTCACTTACACAAGCATAGGCTTTTTTTTTTAATATTTCCACAAGATAAATATCTCAATTAAACTATAAGCTCACTCTACAGTGTGCCACAGTGATGGGCGTAGCAGACAGTTATACACTTAGAAGATCCTAACCTTAGTGTTATTTACACTGACATGTCCAATATCACCTTGCCTGAAAAGTGAACAAATGATATTCAGAATGTAACTGAATTTGTGCCAACTAATAACTGGGAATGGTGTAGCTTTAAGCAATCACTTAGGAAACATGTACTGTAACTTAGTCTAAACTGGGAATTTCCTTTGCCCCTCTTTCCTATGGCACAGGAAACTTTAAAGATCAACATGAAACAGATAAGAGCCATTGCTAAGGCAGATCTTTTAAGATAACAAAGGAGAAACTGGTAACTATATAAGACAAATCATCAGTAATATCAATTACTGATACTGAAATCAGATCTTTTATGTCCTAAAATGTTGCTTTTTAAATATTTCCTTTTATTCTGGAACAGAAATTAGAGAAAGGACAATGATTCATTCAGAAAGCAATGACTCAATTCAGGTTGCTACTTTACATTTAAGCACCACTCAAAAAGTGGACATAAAGCAAGTGATTCCTGTTTGCCCATCACTATACCAGCTACATAGCTGAGAGTTCAGACCTCAATCACACAACGCTTTCTCTGCTACCAGAAGCTAAGACTGCTCTGCGACAAATAGGACAAGTAGAATTCTCAGATAACCAGCGATCGATGCAGTGGACATGGTACTCATGGGAACAAGGTAGTTTACGAAGTTTGTTGCCTTCTGTGTATTCTGTAATGCAAACACTACAGGTTTTTAATGCATCGTTTTCACCAAAACTTCTCATTGCCAAGTTGTCAATCTGTTCTTTGGTGAGTCCTCTAGGTTGGTCATCATCATCCTCATTTAAGAGGAAAAACTGAGCCAGACTAAGGAAGGGCAAAGAGCCACTTTCATCAAACGTTACTGGGGCCCTGTGTCGACCCTCTCGCCTGGCACCTGATGAGCCTGATGATGAACTTCCTTCATTACTGCCTTCAAACACCTCTGAGCTAGTCTCGGAGCTTTCACCACTGGAACTGGAACTAGGACTGGAACTTGAGCTAGAACTGGAACTGGAACTGGAACTGGAACTGGAGCTCAAACTGGAACCAGAACTGCTACTACCACCAGAACCTCCTCTTCCATTCCGTGACTCTGCCCTTTCCATATTTCGACTGGAGACTGAGCCACTAGGCTCTGAATCACTATCACTGTACATAAAGTAGCTTAACTCACCAAAACCTGTCATTATCTGCCTTAACATAGTCTGAATTGCAACAGATGTAGTCTCACTTAAACCAGTATTTAAGATTCTACGGATTGGAATTCTGATCGTACTGACATACGTTCTCACACCTGCCCGCTCAGAACGTGAAAATGTACGCCTGAAACCTCCTCGTTCACTTTCGTAAGTGACAGTGTTGTTTGGCGTCTGAGACCTTGACCGAGTTCTGCTAGCTATGCTATCTCTCTGCCGATATTCTCCAGGACGAACTCTTCTTACTTGAAGATCAAGGACTATGGTTGGAGGTCTCTGTCCTGATCCTGTCGATTCACTACTGCCAGTTGTGTCTGAAGAACCTGCTCCTTGTGAGGCATTTCTTGTTCCAGAAGCGGCAAAAAGACCTCTACTTAGCAAGTCAGGTCCACTTATTTGCTGTCTCAATGTTACGTGGTGCCGGGTTCTAGAACTTCCCTCAGTCTCGTTTACCAAAGGATGCTCAAAAGTCTGAGATGAGATACTATGATGAGATCTTCGTGGAATTTCACTCATTGGATGCAGTGGTGACCTACTTCTTTCAGCTCTTGCTCGGGTTCTCCGATGGTCTGGGCTCCTGCTTCTTGCCCTTCTCTGACCTCTGGTAGGTGGAACCTCTCCTGTTAACGCCTCAGTTGAATTTCGTTCTGATCTGGATGGCCTTGCAGATGTTGATTCAGAACGTGGATTTTCCACTTGCCTTTGGCTGTTGTTGTCCATACTTTCTCCACTGGAACGTCTTGCAGATGGCTCATTTTCATTCTCTGGATTTTGGCTCCCATTATTACGGTTAACATTGATCTCTAAACTGAATCTGAAATCACCACTGTTTGGATTAGTCCGGCTCACTGCTCTCCAAGATTGGTTTCCTCTTTGCCCACTTCTTGTCGTATTTCCAGTTTGTCTGACAGAGTTAAGCCAGTCTATTATAGAGTCACCATTAGACACATCATCTGAAGAGTCTCCACCTGTTTTAAAAAAAAAGGAGGAGAGAGGAAGAAAGCGAAACTACTAAAATTAGGATACTCATGTAAGAGTACTCTTGAAACTTTGTATTAGGAAAAAAGAACAAAGGTTCTGCACAAATTTTGCATTTACAGATTTTTGTAAACCATACTGCCTAGATGTGCAAGTAAAAGCAGGAAAGTTTCAATTCCATTTTTAAAAAGTAAGCTAATCTTAGAGAAATTTAGACAATTTTTTTTAAAAAAGGGAATCTGGAGGAAGTCTTTTTTCAACACTTCATCATACACGGAGCCTAGAGTACTACGGTGGACCATCAGAAGACAACATTTTTTTCAGTCTACTGTCAAAACACTAATGAAATCAAGCAAGGTAAGCACCAGTTAAGGTACAGGTATTTTAGTTTAAATTACATTTCTGTCAAATTTTCATGAGTCTACATTTTTTCCTAGTCTCTTGACTTTAGGGTGTTTGATAATACATGACATTTAAAAATACAAAACTGCTTTAGCCACTGCAAAACTATAAATAAGATTTACAAGTTTAAAAGTACTTGAATACTACTTCATGTTACGAAGATTTTAAATTAACATGAACCTAGAGATCAGACCAAAAAAATAGTCTGAACCTAGCACAGTACATATAATGTTCTGTTCAACAACCAAACTGTTATCGTAGCCTTTTATGTTAGTCAAATTCCTTACTTCATATTGGGAGAGAAACACCAGACCTGAGGTGACAGTAAGATTTCTCAACAGTGGGACTATTTATATTTTGAGCCAGACAATTCTTCGTTCTGGGTGCTGTACTGTGCATTTTAGAGTCAGATGTTTAGCAGTATCCCTGGCCTTTACCCACTAGATGCCAATAGCAAACCCCCAATCACAACAGACAAAAATGTCTGCAGACATTGCCAATATCTCCGAAGAGGGCAAAATTATACCCCACTGAGGACCACCAGGTTAGAGAATACAACATTTTTTTTTCTGCTGGTGAGGAACTCATGTTTATAAGGACTAATTCAGTAGGTAGGGGGAAATTTCAATGGAGGTGGAAAAATAGGAAAAAGATCACATTTAAAATAAGCCATTCCTATGTCCCAATTAACACAAACACCCCAAAGGTAAAGCAGGAAAAAATGCTGACATTCTTATCAAGTATCAAGAAAATGCCAGTTATCTTTCTATGAAAAATTAGCACCAAATTAATTTGTGCCACTGCTGGATCATCTTTGGCTGACATTTACCATTATGAAGCTCCTTATCCATTCCATCTTCTACTCATCACCCCCAAAGTAAAATTACCTCTATTTTCATCTGAGTTTTGTGGCGGTGGGCCTTCTTTTATCTGTTGTAGTCTTCTCAGCAACTCTTCCTCAGTACTTTCACCTGCAAATAGTTTAAAATGTTTGCCAAATTATAAGTAAAAACCAGTGACTCTTGTCCACTGGAAATGAAAACCAAAGAGTGAGTAGGAACCTGGGTAAAATTCACTTATTTGGGAGCACATTACAGCTTATATTTATACATGTTTCTTTCCAGTTTACTAAATGATTTTCCATACAATATCTCATTCTTTAAAACTGCAACTCTGGGAGGTAGATACTACCTGCATTTTAAAACAAGGAAACTCAGACTGCGTGAGAGACTGACTATGGCAGGGCGAGATCATCAGCTTAGGCATTCTGACTTAAGTCTGGTACCGTTGGCTCAAAATGCACTCCGTCAGAGCCATGCTAACTAACCCCTTACCTTTTAAAATGTAAGCATTCAAACATTAGTAAAATTCAATAGAAATGAAGAGGAAGAGAGAGAATGAATTTTAACTAAAATCAAATGGGACCTAATCTGGCAAAAGAGGATAACCAAGCACAAAGTTCTGAATAACTGACAATCTTACCCAAGACTAGCTCTGAAGGATTTTGACTGGGGCATATTCAGGGAATCAGAGATGACAAAACAGAGTTAAATCTGTCCTAAGAACTAAAGTTCCCACTAGCTCTTTTACACATTACCAATGTCTAGTAAGTTAAATAAAGCTAAATAACAACAAAAAGATTGTTCAGCTCCACTATTTTCAATTCTGATTTATATAAATTCATAATATAATTCATAACTAAAAAACCCAATATCGGGTAATTCCAAATATGAGTGAACAGAATCAGGTAATAAGTACAGCAGTCAATGTCATTCAGTATCCCTTGTATTATTAAAAACACACTTCATAATGGCTAAAGAAATAATTTTTTAAAACAGGTTATTTTTTTTTAAAGACCAGCAATTTACACACATAAATCCTTAAACTACACATTGCATACCTGGGGTGCCTAGCAAATTGTTATCCCTCATAAGCCTATAATCTTCTTCACTGAGGTTATTTACAAATTGATAGAAAGCTTCTTCCCGATCCAATCGGTCCATCTGACTTCTGCGCTGTGCTGCAGACTGATCACCACTTCCTTTATCGTTAGAATCTGAGCTTTCCATCTTGGTGAACAAGTGGAAAATTATCTAAAAGGAGAAAGGAGATCAATCTTGAAACAGAAGTCAGTATGTATTCTATAGAACACTTTTAATTATGCAAAAATCCAGAATGCAGGTCGAGACATGGATTTTTAGACCTCAAATGAATGAAATTTCATAACAGAAAAACTGAAAAGCACTATTATACTAGGAAAAGACTAGGACAGGGGTTGGCAAGCTATGGCCCATGGGCCAAATTTAGCCCTGGTGCCTGTTTTTTTCCTCCTTGAGATCTCAAAGTGATTTGTACTTTTAAATGTATGTTTTTAAGAGTATTTTGTGACGTGTAAAAACTATGAAATTCAAATTTCAATGTTCATCAAGTTTTACTGGAATACACCCATACACATTCATTTACATTGTCAATGGCTGCTTTCATGCTATAATGGCAGAGTTGAATGGTTGTGACAGAGACTGCATGTGGCATTCACTGCTTTGTACCGATGATCTGTGCATTGTAATTTGCAGTGATACAATATAACTTTACAGCACTTCAAGTGCCATTTTTAAAATTACCAGTGTACACTTACGTTAAATGGAGAGAAAGTGGACTTTGAATGCCACCCCTAAAGACACAGTGGAGTGTGGTGATTATTTTGTTATTATATTAAATGGCAAAGATTGCATTCATTATGCAATGGTACTAAAACTGTGCTAAAATAATAAAATATACATTGATATTATCAGACTAAGCACTCATCATAATATTCCCAATTCACAGGAAAGCTATGGTCTGAAAAATCAGAAAAGTTTAAAACGAAGTATCACGTCACAAAATACTTCTTCAAAAAGTAAGAAATGATGCTTCAACCAGAGTTAAGTTTCTAAGTGGCTCATTTGTTGGATAAACAAGGAAAGCCATTTATCAATGATGTGTCAGTTAAACTGTGTTTCACTGCAGAAGCTAAATGTGTCCAGAGAAAATAAAACTTGTTTAAGATTATTAGCCTTTTGAATGAGTAAGTACAGATGTTCAAAAAGGTAAGGATATTGGGATTATGTCAATGGTCAAGTGAAAAAAAAGCAGCAAATGACTTGAGGGTTTTCCCTGGCTCTTGATGAGTTGACAAGTGTAAAGGAAATTACTCAGTTGTTGTTTATTCAAGGAGTCAAGTGTTCATTATTTGAGGAGTCTGAAGTAACTACAGAAGTACCCTCTATGAATAGTTTGCATGGTACAACTACAAGTGATGATATTGTCAAAGAAGTTGAGAAAACACTAATTCAGCATAACCTGAAGTGGAATCTGCTAAGATGTGTTACAACTGAAATGGTAAAAATGTGTAATGTCATTCTAAGTCAAGTAAGCCAGAAAGAGAAAGAAAAATACCATGAGATTGCTCGTATGTGGAATCTAAAAAAAAAAGAAGTGAACATAAATACAAAACAGAAACAGACTCATAGAAATAGAATACAAACTTGTGGTTGCCAAGGGGGAAGGGGGTGGGAAGGGATAGATTGGGAGTTCAAAATTTGTAGATACTGACAGGCATATGTAGAATAGATAAACAAGATTATACTGTATAGCACAGGGAAATATATACAAGATCTTGTGGTAGCTCACAGCAAAAAAAAATGTGACAATATATTATGTTCACGTATAACTGAAAAATTGTGCTCTACACTGGAATTTGACACAACATTGTAAAATGACTATAACTCAATAAAAATGTTAAAAAAGAGAAAACACAAAAAAAACCTGTGAGTCAAAAAAAAATATGTGTAGAACACAGAGACCTAGCTGGCCAAATTTACAAAGCTTGTGAAAATGTAAGGTGTTTAAAGTCTATGGTTATTCATTACATTACTCATCAGCAGTTAGTTTGTAGAAAATATTTGAACCTATCATATCACTGAACCAGTAGGGTCAATGGTGAACTTCACTACAGTGGAAATAAACAGTCAGATCCATTAATTTTTCCCAGAAATAGAAGCTGAATATCCTGACTTGCTCTACCAACTGCCCATTTTGATGGCTTAGCACTGACAAAGTTTTACTGTGATTTGTTGTACCCAGGTCCAAGATACAATTTGTTTCTGAATGAAAAGAACTACTCTCAATTACTATTACCAAACAATGAATGGCTTAGGAAATTAGCTTTTTCTGAAGGCTTCATAATGTTTCCTAATCAATTCAATCTAAAACTACAAGGCAAAGCAGTGCTTATAGGCAAAATTTTTACTGCAGTAAAGTCATTTCAACAATAACTAACACTAGAATCACAATGTCAAGCTGATTTATGCACTTCTTGTGCTATCAAAGAAATGACAGCTCCACTTCCACAGAAATTTGTAGAAGATATATTTTCTGAGCACAAACTACATTTGCAGAAGTGTTTTTTTTGGACCTCAATGCAAGTACAAAGGGAATTTCCTTCTTTCAAAATCCATTTAACTGTGTAACTAAGGACGCTTCCACATAACCCTCAACTGAAAGTGATAACTCTGTGTAATGGTATGTCTGCTAAAAGGTAAACATCAAGAGAATCTACTGGAATTCTATAAATGCCTTCTAAGGGGTGAATATACTTTATTAATATCACATGCTTGTAGATTAATTAGATGTCAAAACCTACCTATATGTGTGAAAAGATATTTTCAAAGATGAAATATGGAAAATATCATTTCAAGTCAGAAATCACTAAACATCTGCAAATGATTTTGATGATAAGGGATATGTTTAGCCCCAATTAAGCAAAATGTTATTCCCTAACCCCCAAAGAATGCCATTCTTCTCATTAGTATACCTATACTACAAAATGCTGCACTCAATTATTATGACATTTTGAATTTTCTCCAGAAAACTTTGTGGAAATTCGGCTTCTTTTTATATAAATAACTATGTAATATGCTAAATTTTGATTAGCAAAGCAAAAAAAAATTACTATCTGGTCTTTTACAGAAAAAGTTTGCCAATTCCTACTCTGGACAGTGCATAAAACTAGCCAAAACCTCTTAATTATCATTCATTACTTGTAAAGGCTTAGGAAATTACTATATTGGCAGATTTCCACAGACTCAATTAACCACTCTAATGAAAAAACAATAGTAGTATGCAATCTAAAATAAGACTCCAAACAAAAAATTTCATTTTCTAATTCTTTTCCTTCCAACTCCAGATTGACCTTATTTAAGTTCCCACTGACAAAATAAAACTTAATTCCATGAACATATGAAAATCTGATTTGTGGAAAAGAGGTAATCTATAGTGGTACTAAGACTTAATCTCACAACACAAGTATTTGGATGTTCACAAGTTAATACTAAAGAGAAAAACAGAAACAAATCCTCTTTCAGATATTAAAAACAAGCCTCTACCTGTCTGATGAATCTAAACAAAATTTAGTCTATAAATGGGCACGTCTAGATCTCCATTGTTTTTCTCAAATCATTCTTAGAATTATCTTACCATTGTTTAAACAAATAAGATAATATGTCAAGGATAGGGAAGGATAGGGAGACCGTAATATTTTGGGAAAGAAGTTTTTTTTTTAAACATTTGATCTCCTTTGCTTTTTCTAAAATTTTATTTAACATTTTTATTGAGTTATAGTCATTTTACAATGTTGTGTCAAATTTCAGTGTAGAGCACAATTTTTCAGTTATACATGAGCAGACATATATTCATTGTCACTTTTTTTTGTGCTGTGAGCTACCACAAGATCTTGTATATATTTCCCTGTACTATACAGTATAATCTTGTTTATCTATTCTGCATATGCCTGTCAGTATCTACTAATTTTGAAATCCCAGTCTGTCCCTTCCTACCCCCTGTCCCCTTGGCAACCACGAGTTTGTATTCTATGTCTGAGTCTGTTTGTTTTGTATTTATGTTCTTTTTTTTTGTTTTTAGATTCCACATATGAGCGATCTCATACTGTATTTTTCTTTCTCTTTCTGGCTTACTTCACTTAGAATGACATTCTCCAGGGACATCTATGTTGCTGCAAATGGCATTATGTTGTTTTTTATGGCTGAAGAGTATTCCATTGTATAAATATACCACAGCTTCTTTATCTAGTCATCTGTCGATGGACATTTAGGCTGTTTCCATGTCTTGGCTATTGTAAATAGTGTTGCTATGAACATTGGGGTGCAGGTGTCTTTTTGAAGTCGGGTTCATTCTGGATATATGCCCAGGCGTGGGATTACTGGGTCATATGGTAAGTCTATTCCTAGTCTTTTGAGGAATCTCCATACTGTTTTCCACAGTGGCTGCACCAAACTGCATTCCCACCAGCACTATAGGAGGGTTCCCTTGGGAGTTTCTTAATCTCCTAACTATGATTTCTTTATAGAAATTTCTGAAAGATGTTGTTTTTATAATAACTTGCAACTTTAAGAAGACTGAAGTCCACAGCTTAAATAAAACACCCATAAAAGTTATACGGGCCAAGCAAAAGAAAACCAAAAAAGGGAGCCAAATTTTTCCATATGTACCTAAGTTATACAATTTAGTGTTGGTAATGGTAATAGTAAGCGATTAATTTAAAAAATACATAAGAGCACAAAGGAAAAAGTTAAGCCATAATTCCTCAAACCAAATAAAATCACCAGTAACATTTGGCTAATATTAAGCAGTTAATACTTTGAACATGGATAACATGAAAGTCATGACAAAGTCCACTTGTGAAGGATCAGAAAATAGTTCAGAAAATAATTTATAAAAAAAGTACAACTCATTAGCGTTGAAAGGCTTTAAAAATATTAATCTTTCAAAGAAGGAAAAAAAACATCTTTCTGATAAGTTCTGACACTTGAAGGCCATAAACCAAGGATAACAGAGAACTCACATACCAGGGACTGTTAGAAGAATGGCACAAGTCTTAAGAATAAGTGTCAAGGAAGTTAAAGCCTGCGAGGAACAGAAACTTGGAAAAATATGGGAAAGATTTTTACAATGGCTTTGAAACACAAAATCTGAAACAAGATAGGGGTCTTGTACTAAGCATGTGGGGGAGTAGGTATATAAACAAAAGACGGTAGGTAGAGATACTCAACTTCTATTTTATTCAACAAGGAGATTCACCTTCCAAACTGGGAGTAGTGGAAGAAACAAATTTCTCAAAGAGAGAATCAAGAGCCAAAGTGCAAAACTTCCAATGATAATCTCTGAGAAATCACAGAGAACAGGAGAGATGCTAAAATACCAGATTTTAAAATGATCTAATCTTCAAAGAAAAATGATGTCTGTAAACTACAGCATAGCAAAATCTGACAATAAACCTAGGAAAAAATTCTTCAATAGACTATCAGATACACTGCAAACATGTAGAAGAAATATGTTCACCAGAAGTAGGGTTCACTGCCAAATTCACCTCATTTCCTTTATATATTTTTCTTTCACATAGAACTTGCTTTACAAGGTTCTCACATTAAAAGCAGCTAGGGAGCTCCAGCCCTCTGGCCACTGGTGGTGGGGAGCCAAGGGTTTAAAAAAACATCACCTGGGAAGCTCTCTGGGGCTGGCCAGACAGCTATATTTTAAAAATTTCACAGGTAATTCTATTGGGCAGTCAGGACTGAGAATCTCTTTGATAGGGACATCAGGAGAATACTGCTGACTGGTCTGGCTCGGTTACTGTACAGAGTCTAAGAAGGTTTCGCATCCTATTGCTATAGAGAAATGTGGGCTAGATCAGTGCTTCTCAAACTTCACCATACAAACAAATCACTGAAAATCCTGTAAAAATACAGATTCTGATTCAGTAGTTTGGGGATGGGGCCTGAGAGCCTGCATTTTAAATCAGTGATGTTAGTGATGCTGATGCTGCTGATTCTAGAATCAGTTTGAGTAGCAAGGAGCTTGATGACAATACAGTTTAACAGTGACACTCAAAGATTACGGAGCAATGTTAACTTGCCAACCACCCTGTCTTCAGCATTTTAAAAAGAGCCATGTCAAAGACACGCTAACCAAATCTATAGACAACTCAAAAGTAGGAGTTAGTAATGACGTTATGTGATAAAGAATATTCTGAATTCTCAGTGGGCTGTGAGGATGAGCTGAAATCAAACAAAATGATGGTAAATGTGCTATCTTAAAACACTTTATTAAGGGTTATCAAGCTGAAGTAACACATAGTAAGAGTACAGAGGAAAAACCTGTCTTGGAAGTTCACATGAAAAAGACCTGAAATGTTTAGTTAACAAAAGCTCAATAAAAAGCCTGTTTGACCTGGCTGCTAAGAAACAAAAGAGTCACATGGTGCTTTCCTAGACTACAATGTTCAAATACTGCAACCTCCTGTTCAGACTATGAGTGGAGTATTTGAAACATTTAAAATACCTCTAAAACAACATTGCCAAACACAAGTCAACAAAGGAGTGACCAAGATGGTGAGAAGCCAGGGAATACCATAAAAGAAATGGCTGAATTACTTGGAGATATCCAGACAGAAGACAAAACTAAAAATGGGCATGATTACTATCTTCAAATATTTGGAGTTGTAACATGAAAGAGAACAAAATCATAGGGTCAAACTAGGGCCAATAGTTGAAGAAATATGGAAGCAGATAATTCTCGTAATAGTCTAACAAACAAGACTGTCCAAAAATGGATGCAACCACCCTCCTGAAGCAAGCATACTACCCATCTCTGGAAATATTCAAGCAAAGGTTAGATATTAAAGACAGGACTCCTTATTAGGTGGGAGTTTGAACAGACTGATTTTAAAGGAACTTTTGTACTAAAATGTCATTAAGGATGGATAGTCCCTTGGTTTTCTATTCTGGGGCTAGGGTCATACTGAGCCACATATTTCAGTGATACAATTTTGTTACCAAACTTTCTTGACAAGACCAATCTACTTATGCTGCCTCATCACAGCCCTCCAATAAATCTTGTGCTTAACTACCTTCACTTCTACTAATGCTGCTCCTTCATCAAAGGTTCAATGAAATCTTACCACTTAAGAAGCTATTACTATCTTAGCAAGCAATTTTTTTCATCCATCTCTGCACAAAGCATTTGTCTGTGCCACTAGTATCACTTTCTGCCTTACACGGTGTTTTTATTTTTGAAATTTTTATTTCACTAATATTTTTCATTTATCAAACATAATCGAATATCATTTCAACATGTTATCAATGTGAAAAATTTGAGATGTTTTATGTTCATTTTTTAATACTGTCTTAGAAATCTGATGTGAAGTTCACAGCACATCTCAAGCTGGATGCTAAAGTTTCAATGGTTAAAGTGAAATGTAGTCCTAATGAAACAACAAAGTTCTGTTTAATGGAAAATTTTTACACTGCTTCAGTTTTTCATTTAAGTTAATTGCAATTAAAGAAAATTAAAACTTCAGTTCCACAGTTACAATAGCAATATTTCAAGTGTCAGTAGCCACTGTGCTGTGCTTAGAGGTGACCATACTGGACAGTGCAGCTTTAAAGAATATTTGTAAGGTAGAGAAAACTCCATGTACGGAAATAGCTTTAAACAATGTATGAAAAGAAAAGGCATTGCTCATGCTCTATAAACCCACTCTTTATACATCCCCTTTATATTTTCCAAAAATAAAATAACAATGGTGAATACTCTACAAATATACATAGGATACAGGATTCTTTCTTATGCTCACCAATCTTCAAGATTCACTCTCAAACTTTCAGAATTTTTAACATTTCCTACATGGAAACTAAAAACAAAACACTATACCTCTATTCAAAACCCTCCCAACAGTGTGATTTTAGTAATTGCTGAATCCTAAATAGCTCCTACCTGATGAGTGTACAGGTTAGTTTATTCTATTCAAGAGGGATTTTTATTTTGGTTTTATTTTATTTTTTAATTCAGAGTTTTAACAATGAGACACACAAAGCAATATGTGAACAAATCCAAACTACTATTACTTCCATAATAATTTGCTGCTCTCCTTTCCCCCTACCTACACCAGAAAAGATCAACAAAAATATTTTCCCCACATGACATCCTGCAGTATATCTCAAAATCGCACCTAAACCAGCAAGGCTTCATTAAAGAGAACACACAATGTTTTTGCTAAGGTATAGGCTTCCATTTAGAAAGCAGTTTGTTTCTTATAGTTGATTAGGGCACAGGGAGAGAAAAATCTGATTTGCTTTCCTACTTTTCCCCAAAGCCTCCATTCTTTCTGCTTTATTCTGCATTTCCCCTGGGCTGGGAGTAGGGGTCAAGAAATTTCAGCACTTAAGGTAAGACATCTCTACCCTCTACGGACATTTAGGGAGTGACTTATGACTGTAATACCTGCCAAGGCCCCCTGGACTAGAGGTCATTACACTTTGAAAGAAAAGGAAATCTTGAATGTAACCAATGCCCTCAAATGCTTTGTAAAATCATCTTACACACACCCAATGAGCCTGGTCTCATTTTAAGCAGTCCCTTCACTACCTAAGTGCTGTAAAATGATAAAAAGAAAAAAGGGGTAATAAATCTAAACCAGAAGTTCAACCTTGGTAGATGTAATGTCACTATCGTTTGGTAAATGAAAACAAACTTTTTAAAGATTAAAGCATACCAAAAATGTTAGGAGACCACGGTCCAGACAATCAAATACAGATCTCTCCTCATTTTGGTGTGAAAAGATTAGTGAAGAATTACATTAACAAAATGGGACTCTAGATTCTACTCTGTGGTGAACAAAACTGTGGTACATTTCCAGTTTAACTTACGTTAATAGAAAAAAAAAAGAATTTCCACACCCCACTGATCTCCTTCTATCATCATAAAAGAGAAGATCTTAAATCTTTTTATTTAGTTACCTTCTACTCAGTTATAATATTCATGTGCCCAAGTCAGAAATTTCAGATTGAGTACACAGTTAGCATCAGTCACTTTTAAACTCAAATATTTCTATGGAAAATTTAACAATAAAACAATTTAAGAGAACAAATATGTAATTGTTCTTAAATCACCTAGGTCTCTCCTCAGTCATAAGTAATACACACTACCCTATTTATACAGCCCTTCTACCTATATTTCATTAAATCCTTACAACAATCCTATGAAGGAGGAATTACCAACTCTATTTTACAGATAAGAATCAGAAGCACAGAGAAAGGAAGTGATTTACCAAAGACCGTGTGGCTAGTAAGTGTTTCGAACCAGTAATTAAAGCCAGGTCGCCTGATACCAAATTCAGTCAACTTTTCACTGAATGGACAACTGCCTCTCAGCATATCCCAAGACTATATACTTTCTAAAAAAAATACATTACTTCTATCCCAACAGGCATGTCTAAAATATCCAACCTCACTATGAGCTTTTTATACCACATTCACTTCTGGTATGAAAACTTCCAAAATAACAAAACACCTTTTATAAGCAGTATGAACCCAGTAGGGCTTAGTTTTAAATAAGTCAACTTAAGGTATTTTTGTTTTAAATACAGTTGCCCCCTCAGATAAATAGCATATTTTATTAACCTTATTTCTTTCAGAGTACTGTGTGCCAATACATCCAAATCCATTCTTGGAAACAAGCAGCCAAATTTGAAATTTTGCCCAGTCATTTCAAAACCTACTCATTTGATCAATAAATGTATGACTGTCAGGTAAATTGAATTCCGGGGAGGAAAAGTTAGCAAGAAAATCAAACCTAAGATTTATTCTTTAATTAGGGAAGTTAAAACAGAATTTATTCACCTTGAGAATTTTCAAGCATTTTTAGAGATCTCCAAATCTATCATACATTAACATAAATTATGCAAATTACTATGTTCCTGACCACTGCTGAAAGTATTTCATCTAATTTTCCTAATCCATGTACACTAATCTTTTAAAAATGTAATTTTGTTTTGATGTTAGGGTAAAAATTCCCTTAAAACATATTGTTCAGTACTAGCCGGTCAGGAGACCTGGTGCTAAGTATAAGCATGCATATTCAACAGACATACTGCATCATAGTATCCAACTGAGAAGACTTAAGCCACCAAAATATAGAGTTAACAACTTAAAAACTGAATTCTGAAATGCAAATGCTTGTGTGAATATCATTTTTAAAATAAGCCACATCTATTAAGTCTGGAAGAAATAACTCCTTTTTAAAAATGGAAAAAAATGTGACAATGAGTGTGTATATGTCCATGAATGACTGAAAAATTGTGCTGAACACTGGAATTTGACACAACATTGTAAAATGATTATAAATCAATAAAAAATGTTTAAAAAAAAGTAACAGGAAACATTTTAATCTTTGGCGCTTGTGTACACTGTTCACAGTGAAAGGACATTTATGTATGTTCCTTTTAATTTCACCATTGCTCAAATAAAGCATTTGGCTGAAAAAAAAAATGGAAAGGTATAGTGGGAGGGAGGAATCAAGGTAACCTACTATCAAACAACTACTGAAGTATCTTGAGCATTGTCACCTTTTCAGTGTGTTCATACAAGCTCCAAACTCAAGAGTGTTCCAAAGCAGAAGACACCAATTAAAAAAAAACATGGGTATCAACATAAATATGTGTCATTCTGCAAAGGGAAGGGAACACATTGTTCATATTTCCAACAGAGGTTCTTCATTAGGAATCTCACAGAGTAGATGAGAATTAATGACATGAAAGCCTTGTCAGTAAAGAAAATGTCAGCTTGATGATACCATCACCAAAATGAAAAATACTTAATACAGGTTTTTTAATTGTCGAATAACGAAAGAACTGCTGGATTTGAGGTCAGGATATAAAGTACCATTGCATATGTAGTTACCAAAAGTGTTGGGAATTCTTCATATATAGAATGTTTAACTAAAATTTTACAGCATTTGTTACAAATAAAAGCCTGATTATCATATTACTTTTTTATTCTATGAGTAGCAGAGTGTAATTCAGCTCTGTGAAAAGGGAAAAAGAGAAGTTACTGGGTTCTAGACTTGAGTGTAACATTAACTAGCTATGTAAATTTGGCCAATTTATTTAACATCTTGTGCCTCAGGATCTCCATCAATATTAGAGTATTGGATTAAACTATCCACAAGGTACCTTTACAGTTCTATGAATCTATGACTATGAATAAGATATAACCCATGTTACATTACAATATTAAATCAGAAAAATAGGGCTTAAGAAACAACACGAATAACTAACATGTAAGCTGAGAAGCTGTGCTTTTGTTATTTCACTCATACACTTCTATCTCCCTTTTTGTAACTATCTTATTTTTTTTAAAGAAATATAAAGCATTCCTCTTTAAAAAACACAGCAGGGTTGATGTTTCACTGTCTTTATTTATTGTGTGATGCTTCTCACCACCCACACAATTTGTTGATTACTTCCATTATTGGCCTATCAGAGGATGCTACCAAGGCTTCCACCACTGCTGATACTACTATAGCAATATGAGATGGCAATGTTGATGTTAGCTTACTAGCATTGCTCACATTTTTCTATCTTTACCACTTGAAAAGGACAGCAGAAAAAACCAAAAGGATTCAGAAATGTCCCTCATGTGTCTAATCTCTGCTCACAAACAATTTTGACTACTATAACCCTCTAAAACAGTTAAATCGAAAGATTATTAAGAATGTCAACAAAAGAAAGGATGGAGACCAAGCCAAATGCTGCCAATTCACAGAATTCAGTCAGTAAAAAAAGGAAACCATTATGATGACATTTCAATTCACTAAAGTACCTTAGACAATGAATTCAATCTTCGATTTCCCATTTTATGTTTTTTTATTATCAAGCTACATCACTAAATTAGAATTTGGTCTTATCCACACTAACTCAATTCTGACTTCTCATTATTCCCAAGAAGTCAAAAAAATGACTCAAAAACCCAAAAGGTTCATGTGTTTTTTTTAAGTTATTAATGTAAAATCACTGATTACTGGCAATTTTGGTGTTAATTGGTAAATAAAGTACTGTATTTTAGGATATAAGTTTTCCACCAAAAATTAACTATTTAAAAAAGAGTGAAGCCATTTTTACAATTAAAATCACTTGACCAAAAAAGAAATTATCTACACAAATGACTGTTATATTACTTGAGGAAAACAATTATGTGTTACAGAACTAAACATGTTGACTACTGTGCTTCCTGAACCAGTGTTTTACACAGAAATCATGATAAAGGTGACCATATATCCCCGATTTGTCCAAAAGAGTATCACAGTCTACAACTGTTGTCCTGTAGCAATTATTAACAACATGGCCCTCTTTCACTCTTAAAAGTCCCCCAGTTTGGACAAATTATATAGTCACCTTAGATATAACTGACACTAACAGGAACTTTAGTCAATAAAAAAATGAAAATTGTAATTAAGAGTTAAATCCTTCCTTTATGCAGTCAAGTGGAGAGCAAGAAGAGCATTTTTCATTCCAGCAAAAATTAAAAACACAGAACACAAATATTCCCTTTATCCCAAAGAAAGTATCACGTTCATCACCATGCAAATACCATAATAGCAGGTCAACCTGCAGTTGTGAAATTATTGCAAGAGGTCCACGAATCTAGATACACACCACACACTGTCTACAGATATTTGTCTCACAGATATGTAGGTGGTATTATATCTAATGAAATTAAAACCTTGGGTTGAAGCACTGAAATATGAGAACAACTACAGCAAAAATATCAAGTATATATTTCAAGAGCAAAACCACAAGTTCACAAATATATTCTCAAACTGTTCAAAACTGCCAAGATTTTTATACCTAAAAAAACTTAATTTATGAAAGTAAAAAGTGAACTGCTTGTTTATCTGGGAACCTCCATATTCAAGGTTGAAAAAAAAATGAAGGAAAAAAATAGACACAGAAGTATTACTGTTTTTTTACACTGGTTATCAAAATGTCAAAGGATTATGTAAACTGGATACCATTTGAAATCAATGGGCCATAAAGGTTTTGGAAATCTCTGTGTTACACAGATATGTTAAGGAATTAGACTTACAAAAGAAAACCATGTCCCCATCGTAGGCAGTGGCCAAAAATTCTAGCACCTCATTGGTCTGCGTTTGACAGAGGACTTTTCACTTTCTAATTTGTTATCCACTCTATGGTAAAACCAAGGGAACGGAGGCTGGTGAGTGATTTGCTCTATTTCCCAATCCGCTAGAGCTATGGAAAAAGTAATATAGACGTTATAAGTCCATAAACACAGATGTCCCATTTATCTACTGTATTATTTAAGGCCTCACTATGTGTTCACTAACCTGAAAGAATATATCCAACCAGCCTAACATTTCTAGATACCATTTCATTATTAAGCTATTTCTTAAAACCATATCTGATTTTAAATTATCAAATTATATCACAAGCAGTAACAGCTGGAATAGGAACCGTGACACAGAAAAAAGGGGAGGTGTAATTCTTAAGTAAGTCTCACCTGCTTCATAAAGCAAATCTCCTCTAAGTATAAACAAAAGTTTTTGATGCAACATAACCCATAGACTTTTTAATTACAATCTTTCATTTCCTTTGCATTTCTGATCTAATTTAGATAGCAATTAAGTCTAGAGGCATAAAAGTTTAGCGACTTTGGCATCAGACAGATGGGTTAAAACGGAGGCTCTACCACTTATTAGCTATTTAATTGAGGACAAATTACCTAATCTCTCCTCTGAGTCTCAGTTACCTCTGTAAAACAGTTAACATCCTCACTAGGTTTTGCTCTAAGTATTACAATATCATGCATGCGAAGCACAGGACCTAGCACATAAGTATTCAATACAAATTAGTTATGAATTTAGGCTAACTACCCATCCCAGTTTGCCTGGGACAATCCAGGTTTACACCTGTTGTCCAGGCATAATTATTAATAATGTTCCTTTTGCCCTTAAAAGCATCCTGGCTAGGGCAATAAATTCTGTGGTTACCTTAACGATGATAATGGAAAGGAGTTAATGCCAATTTGAGTATTATATATTAATTATGACTTTTCGGATCTTGAAGGAAAAAACTGAACACCACAAAAATAATGTAAGATTATATTCCTGTAATAGAGTCTACTTATATTTCATTTAGTTATTCAATAAACATTTAAACACTATTTATACCCATCCCATCCCATCCCAAAGATGATTTAAGGTAGCAAATTTCTATTTTGTTCTTTCTGTTCTATACAGGTACTGGTAAACTTCAGACATCATTTTAAAACAAGAAAATTCACAGATAAAGCCCTAATTAGTTCCAGCTACTCAGAAACACTACTCTTAGAACTCCCAGTGAAAAACACCCATTCTGATCTTGAAGAATGCCCAACACCAACTACTACATATTAAATAAGGCCATCCAAGTACAGGGCCTGCAAAACAGAATAAATATTTTAAAACATGCATTCTACACATAAATCATCAGGAGACGCAACAAAAAATAAATTACCTGACTGTTATGACATAGTATTGTAATACAATAAACTGGATTTTAGTTTTCTTCACTCTCTGCTCTAGAAAAAAAAAGAATCCATTATTCTTCCTCTTTAATAAGATAAACATTTTCTTTGAAATAGACATCCTAAAAAATACATATCCTATATATTTTAGACACACATACTACATACACACACACACACACACACACACACACACACACACACACACACACACACACACACACCATAACCCAACCTAATTCAACATTAGTATATTTGGGGAGACTGAGTAGGTCAGAGGGAACCAGGAATTTCATGTTAGATATAAGCTTTCCTTTAAAGGCTGAGAGCCAATCTACTTTTTAATGTAAACTTGCTTAAAATAGGCCTTTTCTAATCAGACTAGTAATGATTTTCAGATTCTTATAGTTACTTTCAGGAACTTATCTGGCACATTACACTAGCCTTAGGCAGGAACTAAAGTATTAAAGATCATCAGGACATCTTACGCTAAAGAATGAAACATTCTTCAGTAAGCGTATTCTAAAATCAAATTTTAAAAATATTTAGACTGGTCTTCCCGGGTACTTTATTTTTACAATTTACAAAACTTGATTTTGGGGGGAGTGATAACTGTGCCTGTCTGCTCTCAGGTCATCCAGGATGGACATAATGTACCTGATGGGATGATATGAGTATTTCATCTTTAATCACGAAGAATCAAAGAAATGATTAGTAGTAATATGTGTATTTCTTCGTCCCTTCAATCATCCAAAGCCACTACGGTTAATTCTGATTCAGGAAATGCGGGCTCCTTATTTCTAGCAAAAAATTACTATGGGGCCTTGCAAATAGTGGATGACAACCTGATATAAACGCTCCCTCTTGCCCAAAAACGAAAGAATGACCTAAATAACAAGCCTACTAGGCCTCAGATTCCCGGACTAACCTGTGGAATAAGTATGGTGAAACTGTCTAGGGAAGGAACGTGGCTGTCTCCTCCATCTTGAAATTAATCAGCATAAGGGAAAAAGGGACTGAGTATTCAGGAAGCAGAAGCCCAACCGGTTAATACTAGTTACTAAAGCTATGGCGTACGTGGCAGGTACCGCCCGCAGAAGCCGAGACCCTTAGGCTTTTTTTTTTTTGAGGGGGGGAGGGGTTGGGTTGTCCGCGGATTGAACGGAAATTAACTTCAAAATCATTTGGCCCAATTCCCACCCTCACCCAGGGAAAAACAACAAACACGCAACGGCTTTTCCCTCCCTTTTGGCGGGGATTCTTACAGTGGTATCTGGCAAAGAATACACCAGGGTTATTCAAGCAGGAGAGTAAACCACATTTGCCTCAGATCCTCAGGGAAGATGTCATCGTGGCCCCAGGGGGCGCCTAATTGATAGTGCCCAGCAGAAGGGCTCAAAACAGGGTTTTGCAAATCCTGGGAAATCTAAAGGCCCAAGAGTTCCAGCATCTAACTTAGAGCAGCCTGATTCCCACCCCCTACCCCATTTCCTAAACCCAAGCCCGCCGCGTAAAAGAGGGGTGGGGGAGGAGGAAGAGAGGGAAGTCTCCAGAGAACCGAGGAGAGAAAAACCTGAGACGATCAAAGATTCTCACGCCTAAGGCCGACACTGGGAAATTGCCTCCTCCAAATTCTTAAGGTTCCGGAGGGCCCCGACTGCGGCTCGCGCGGCTACAGAGAGGAAGTACTACCCACCTCCTTCCCCTTCTTCAAAGAGCCTGTCGACTATACACTCAACTAAAATGGCAGCGGCAACTACGCCACGGAGCCCCCCGCAGCAACCGGCGCCTGGGGTCCAGAGGCGGCGCTGAGCCTCCGCCACGATGCGCCACTCAGGCCATTTTGAGAGAATGCAGCAGCCGCGACTCCCCTGTCTTCCTCTTGCTCTCCATCCATTTCTCGGAGGATTCCCAAGGCTTCACTTACTCGGTTTTAGTGTCGGGATCCGACTCGGTCGGTTCGGCCGCCGCCGCCGCCGCCGCCGCCGGGGCTCCTGCGGGCCTCCCTTGCCGCTGCTCTCAAGCCCGCCTCCGGTGAGTCGCTAGTTGAGACCCGCCTCTAGCCCAGCGCCTGCTCGGAGACGTTGCTCAGGCAGCCATTATCTTCCCCATTGTTACCAAGCAGCGACAGGAAACGACTGCCCACAACAGGAAGTGATGATGCTGTGTCCCAGCCCCGCAGGCCCACTCCCAGCCTATTAGCCAATCCCAGGCGATTCTTCGAAAAGGCTCGGTGGGAAGGGGAGGAGGCCCCTGACGACGCGGCAAGGCGGGCCGCGATCTGGAAAAGGCGAGCTGCTGTGACGCCCACCATGTGACAGGCCCCACCTTCCTCCGCCATTTTGAATTGTGGCGAGAAATTCGCGTTCTGAGGATTGTGGGAACCTTCGGTTTCCCATTTTGAAAGCTGGAGGACGTCATCATCTGACTGCTGGAAGCGTTTTTCAGAGAGTGAGGAATGCGGTGTTAATCTAACCTGACATCGATTCACAGTTAGTCCAGACCAGTTAATATAGCATCTTACCTTTATTCAGAATGTATTTATCGAGCGCCAGCTGTCTCTCAAGCACTGTTACAAGTGTTGGAGACACAGCGGAAATTAAAGCCGACCAAAATCTCAGTTCTCAGGAGTCTTTATATTCTATTTGGGGGAGGGACAATAATTTATATGTATATATATATATACGTATATATTATATATATATTTCATGATAAATGCTAGGGGAGAAAGTAAAGCGGGGGAAGGTAGGTGGGAGAGCGCCCAGTGGGGGCGAACGAGAATTGCAATTTTAAAAAGTGGTCAGAGGTGGCCTCTCTGAGATGGTAATTCTGAAATAGTTGAAAAGGGGCGGTGATTATAAAAGGGTGGGAAAATCTGATAACATTGGAATTTCAGGGCGGTTAGGGAAGACCTTTCTTAGATGGTAATGCCTGAAGGAAGGTAGGGAATGAGTTCCCCGGCATGCACCTCCTGTTTTCACAGTTAAGGAAAAACAATTGGACCCACGTTTCAGGATGTTTCCTTGTTTCTTTCCCCATGTTTCTGTTTTCTGTGTTTTCAGGTAACACTCCAGCTACACTAGGTTTCTCACTATTCTTCCAGCAGACTAAACTTGTTCCCACCTCTACAACGTTACATAGGCTGGAATTTTTCCCTTCACATCTTTGCTCTCATCATCCAAGTCTCTCAATTGTCATCTCCCCAGAGAACACTTCCCTAACCACCCTATCGAAAATTACAACTTCCCCATCCCCTTACCTGCTTCATTTTCTTTAAAGCACTTAATCTGAATATGTTATTTATTTGTTTTATCCCACCCCTTAAGAGCAGTAAACCTCTTTGTTTTGGTCACTGTTTTGTCCCCAGCGAGCTCATAATAGGCTCTCAAATATTTTTTGAGAGCGTTCCGGCCTCAGCATGATGGCCACTTCATCAGCCTGGGGTATAAGTATATTTCACTCCAGGCAGTTACAGCAATATCCCTCAGACTTCCCTGCTCAACTTCCCATGATGCTTGATAACTGTCATTTTTGACAATATGGAAATATGATTTAGATGCTATGTCTCTACTCAGTTTTGTCTTTTATTACATAATCATATACTAGAACTTTTACCTAGAATGTGTAAAATGAATTCTTCAGTGGCCTGCAATTGCTATTAAGCCTGTTAAGATTATGGCAATAACATTACCCACGCCTTCACGTATTCTTGAGGCAAGTGTGGCTTAATGTAAAATATAAAATCGTAAAAGAAAATGTAAGTGAATATGTCCATAGCCTTAGGGATGTGGAAGGACTTACTAAACATGACACAAAATCTATAAAAGGAATTACTGTTAAATACAACTTCATAAATAAAAGTAAAGCTTCTGAATGTCAAAACATAGGGTTAGTAAACTTAAAAGATAAATGACAAACTGAAAAAAATTTTAACATGACATATGACGATACAGAGGTAGTACTGATTTATAATAAAATTAAAAGAAAAATGATGGGGGAAGGTATAGCTCAGCGGCAGAGTGCATGCCTAACATGCACAAGGTCCTGGGTTCAATCCCCAGTACCTCCATTAAAAAATAATAAACCTTATTACCCTCCCAAAATAAAAGAGAAATGACAAATTGGCAAAATATGTGATAAACATTGAATAAGCAGGTATGGCTGATACCACTATAGATGATCCCCAACTTAAAACGGTTCAACTACAATTTTTTGACTTCACCATAGTGCAAAAATGGAAATGTTAGCTATCTTGATTATGGTGGTGGTTTCATAGGTGTATGCATCTATCAAAAATTCATCAAATTGTATATCTGAAATATGTGTAGTTTACTGTACAGAAATTATATCACAAAAAGGTGTTAAAAATAAAAACATACACAAAGACAATGATAGGCATTCAACAGAAACTGTACTTCCAAGTTTGCAAGGCTATATGTAATAAATGTACAAAGATGTTAATCATAGTGAAGTGTATAATACTGAAATACTGAAAAATAAGAAAGAACTATTCAACAATAATTAGATACTTGACAGTACATCCATATAGTGGACTTATACATAGCCATTAAAAACGAGTAGCTAGATCTGGAAATATGTTTTTTAATGAAAAAAAATTTATAAAATAGTACATATTATTCTATTTTTATATTAGAAAGATATATGTAAATACACATAGAAAAAAGTCTAAATGCAAATACATGTAAATAAAATGTGAAAGGATTATTACACATTTTGACTTTCTGCTTTACCTTTTTCTGTGTTGTCTTGAATATTTACAATGTGAATGTATTATTTGGTATTGGGAGGACGGGCCATTTTTATTTCAAAAGAACAAGTATCTCCCTATGTACTTATTCCTTCCGTGCTTCATTCAAGTATCCCTCCTTTCTTTCTTTCTTTCCTTCCTTCTTTTCTTTCTTTCTTTCTTTCTTTCTCCCTTTCTTTCTTTCTTCCTTCCATTCATTCATTCATTCATTTCTTCCTCTCTTTCTCCCATGTATTCTTCCATGCTCTTTTATAAGCAAGGAGCTGCTTACCTCTGATATCTAGGAAATGACTTCTTCTCAAAACAATTTATCCCATGATGGCTTTCAGTTTCACCCTAAAACCCAAGGAAGCAACCACTGAATAATTCTCATTCAGTTTCCCTTTAGCCTAATTGCATTTCTCTCCCATGTGTTTTTTTACGTATGTGTCATGTTCAGATGATTTTTATCTCTTCCTGGTGAAGTGACCCTTAACAGGAAAAAAAGAAAAGAATTTCCCAATTTTCCTTCTGTTCATTAATCAATAAAGTGTATTGATCATCTACTATATGATGATCTACTATTGATGGATCATCTACTATATTCCCAGCTGGTGGCGGGGAATAGATCAGTAAACCACAGACAAGAAGATCCTGCCCTTGTGGCAACAGACATTGAACAAATGCTTATAAATGTAATGAACATTACAAAGGAGACATATGGGTACAGTGGGAAGGGTATATGAAAGGCACATTTAACCTAGAGAAGTTGCCATTTTTAGCTGAGACTTGAGCTGAAGGAAGAATGATGGTTAGGGAGGGAAGGAAGATGAGGGAGGAGCCCTGAGAGAGGGAATAACCTGTAAAAATCCCCTGGGGTGAGAAAATGGAAGCTTGGGAAATGAAAGAATAGCTTATTTTCTCTGGAAAATCTTTTTTTCTTCATAGCACGCATCGCATTGGAATTTATCTTGTCTATTTGTTTATGTTGTTCATTAATTATATTTTTATGTTTATAGTCTGTCAGTCTTCCCACTGGCCCACACCCTGTGTAAAGTTCTGTGGGAACTGAGGCTTTGCCCTACCTCATCACCACTCTGTTTTCTAAGCCTAAAATACACAATAGACACTTATCAATATTTCAGGAGTGAATGAAAGAATTAATTTATAGATCAAATTAGAGATTTGGGATCTTATTCTAAGAACAATCGGAAGTTGTTTGAATTTTAAAAAGAAATCATTTAAAAATGATGTGATAAAAGTTTTTAAAAAAACTTTAAAAACTAATCTTTATGGCTGCTATGTGCTTATGACTGCATTTTCTTTATGGTGGATTTATCTACTATTTTGAGTACAAACTCCTTTATCTTTAAGAAGTTCAGCTGGTTTTATTTGTTAAAAACATGACATCTCCCAAATATCTATTTAGTTTAGATACTGCCTCCAATGTCTAAGTAGCTTTAAATTTTTTTTTGAATAAGAATTACTGGCCAAAATCAATTAACTAGAAAACCAATATCTGCTTCTTAGCACTTCCATTTTGCCTAAGTTCACTCCTTTAGGAGCGCATAATAATACTTAAGATATGAATGGGTTTTTAATGTTTTCTTCAGTAGCCCCTAAGGAAGGGGTTAGCAGGATGGGAAGAGACAAGTGAAAAGTAATCAGCAATTCATTCATTCAACAATATTTACTGTGTAACATGGCACTGTGCTAGACCTTGAGGCTATAGATATAAAAGATATAGTCCCTGTCCTGCAGAAGTTCACAATTCAGAAGAAGAGAGGCATCCTGGGAGTATGTAATTTCATCTGCAGTCATTTTGTGAAGATATGTAGAAGCCAAAATTGGTATGTTGGTTCCATTGTAGAGGCCCCAGCAACACTTTTTAGGAAATCAGCCACAAGTTTGTATTTACAAAATGTTAGTGGTCTTAAAAATAAAGATTAGAGAGCGAAGCACACAAAGCATAAGATGAAAGCCCTTTTATTCTTTACCATCTGTAGAAGACTTTAAAAAAATTTTATTGAAGTATTGTTGATTTACAATGTTGTGTTAGGTTCTGGTATACAGCAAAGTAATTAAGTTTTATATATATGTATAAAATAATAAAAGAATATATATATTCTTTTTCAGATTCTTTTCCATTATGGGTTATTACAAGATATTTTGGGGAGGATATAGCTCAGTGATAGAGTACATGCTTAGCATGCATCAGGTTCCAGTACCTCCATTAAAATAAATAAATAAACCTAATTACCTCCCCCCCACAAATGGAAAAAAAAAGCAAGATATTGAATATAGTTCCCTGTGTTATACAGCAGGTCCTTGTTGTTTATCTATTTTTATATATAGTGGTATGTATATATAGTGGTGTGAACCTGTTAATCCCAAACTCCTAATTTATCCCTTCTCTTTCTCCTTTGGTAACGATAAGTTTGTTTTCAATGTCTGTGAGTCTGTTTTGGTTTGGTAAATAAGTTCATTTGTATCATACTTTAGATTCCACATTTAAGTGATATCATATAGTATTTGTCTTTCTCTTTCTGACTTACATTACTTAGTATGATAATTTCTAGGTCAATCCATGTTGTTGCAAATGGCATTATTTCATTCTATTTTATGGCTGAGTAGTATTCCATTCCATATATATATATATCTTCTTTATCCATTCATCTCTCATTGGACGTTTAGGTTACTTCCATGTCCCAGATACATGCCTAGGAGTGGGATTGCTGGATCATAAGGTAAGCCTATTTTTAATTTTTAAGGAACCTCCATACTGTTTTCCATATTGGCTACACCAATTTACATTCCCACCAACAGTGTAGGAGGGTTCCCTTTTTATGGAAGATATTTTTAACCTAAAAGCCTTGAGAACATCTTGTATATTCACCTTAGTCTAGTAGGAAATATTACAATTTGCTTCATTCCTAACAGCACAATGCCATGTTTATACTAGCATTGCTATTGAAGATCTAGTTGCTCTAGAACTCAGTATCTCTCCTTCAAAAAAGTATATAGTGATGCATTTGGTTCCTCCCACAAATTTCCTTAACTTAATTAACTCAGGTTATTTTCCTTCAGTAAAATATACTCTACAAATTGGAAGTATTATTGAAAATATTTAAACATAGTTGTAATAAAATATGTACTGATGCCTGGTTAACTACATTAGTAGTAGAGGAACTCCGTAGATTTGCTGTCATGTCTTTTTTTCCAGCTATTATAGCAGCAGTGAAAGATCTCTCTTTACGTTCTATGCTTTTGGGGAATATAAAAATAACCTGCTTAATGAAACAAGATCAAGCACCTTATGTATCCAAACATAAAGGTTTCAGATGGTCTGGTTTAGAAAGCACAGGGCAGTTTTCCAACTCATGCCAAAAACAACCAGAAAGTAATCTGCCTGTACTAAATTAAGTGCAATATATCAGGGAGAAGACAGAAGGTCTGGATTTAAAGAAGAAGTACCCACTTTATCTCCAATTATTAATCTATTTTAATAAATACTTTGTCATTTAATTATTTAAACTGTGAAGAATAAAATGTTTAAAATAGATTAAGTTGACTGTGCACTTTTGCTGACTTCAAACAACTTTATACCAAGTTTCTCTTTAGAGAGAGGATGAGTCTGTCCTTTTTTTTAATTCTTAATTTTTAAAATTTTTCTTGGGGGATATAACTAAGTTTATTTATTTAATGAAGGTACTGGGGATTGAACCCAGGACCGTGTACACGCTAAGCATGCACTCTACAACTAAGCTATGCCCTCCCCCTGGATAACTCTGTCCTTGCTTCTTTTCTCCTTCCTCTTCAGTCACCATAAAAGCTTCAAGCACATCTGGTCCTGCACCCATCTAAACTCTCATATCCATAGAGGTCAGTTATAAATCCACTTCCATCTCCATCTGCACTGTTTTGCATCCTTTCAACACTTTCCGTTGAGCCCTCAGTACTAACACACCCTCTGCTCTCTTAACCTCTTTGTAGAAAGGGCTCTCCTTTTCAGCCCTTTGACTGAGAAGTGCCAGCTTCCCAAAGATCCCTCTCTCCCTGCAGACTCACTAGAAAAAAATACCCCAAGTACAGACTTTTTTCCCCCTCACAAAACCTTTATATCTCACACCCAGAAGGAAAGCTGGGAGGAGCACTTAGTTTCAATACAGATTCCTAGGCCTCACTCTAGGAATCTTATCAGATCAGATGTTTTAGGGTAGAACTCAGGAATCTTCATTTTAAATAAACTCTCCAGAAGATTCAGATGCAGCTTATCTGCAAATAAGTGTTTGGAAGATGGACGTTAGTTAAAACAATACTAATAGTTACCCTCTGTTGTGTTCCTAATATGTGCCAAGAACATTATGCACATTATGTCATTCGACTTCTACAAAAAAGCCCCCCCCCAAACAAAAAGCCTTGAGAGATGTTATGAGTATTTTAGGGTTGAGGAAAATGAAGCATAAAGCAGCAAAACCAAAATTTGCATGAGATCACACAACTAGTAAATAATGGAGACAGATTTGTCCTATAAGTGCATGCTGATTCTAGTAATCTAGATCTCCCAGCTCCTAAACCAGGGTTTGAGTGAATAATAATACATTTAAAAATATTTTCTTAAAGATGATTAAAAAGAGAAGACCTGTCTTTCCTGGAAATTTTATTCTTCAGAAGTTTTATATATTTTACAATACTAAAGATCTTAAATGGTCATGGTCTTTTCAAATAAAAGTTCCCTACCCCCTTTTTAATCCTCCCCATTGCAGAAATCAGCTTAAGACACTTCTTTTTTTATTTTTTTGCAGTTTTTTATTGAATAATAGTCAGTTTACAATGTTGTGTCAATTTCTGGCGTACAGCATAATGTTTCAGTCATACATATACATGCATATATTCCTTTTCATATTCTTTTTCATTATAGGTTACTATGAAATATTGAATATAGTTCCCTGTGCAAGACAGTATAAACTTGTTGTTTATCCGTTTTATATATAGTAGTTTGTATCTGCCAATTTCAAACTCCCAATTTATCCCTCCACCCCTTCCTTCTCCCCTGGTAACCATAAGTTTTTTCTCTATGTCTGTGAGTCTGTTTCTGTCTTGTAAATAAGTTCATTTGTGTCTTTTCTTTTTTGATTCCACATATAAGCATTATCATGTGGTATTTTTCTTTCTCTTTCTGGCTTACTTCATTTAGAATAACAATCTCCAGGTCCATCCATGTTGCTGCAAATGGCATTATTTTATTCTTTTTTATAGCTGAGTAGTATTCCATTATCTATCGATCGAATGATCAATCGATCGATCTATCTACAGCATCTTTATCTGGTCATCTGTCAATGGGCATCTGTGTTGTTTCCATGTCTTGGCTATTGTAAATAGTGCTGCTGTGAACGTTGTGGTGCATATGTTAAAGTAACTTATTTCTTTGGCTTAGATTAATTCCTTTTTTTCTTTTTGGACAGGATAAAAGCACTTAGAAATACCTACAAAAAGGGTGCAGTCACTGACTTTAGGAAAGCCTGAATAGTGCTCACCTGTTTCTAAGAACTCAAGATAATCTAGCTGTGAGAAAATGGTATCAATCTTCCATAATTCTGTATTTCCAGGAGAAATAGAATGCTGTTTAAAAATATGCCTTACTACCGATATATAAGTAGATAATAAAATTGATATTTATTGTGCACTCACAATGTGCCAGGCTCTGTACAAACATTAATCAGTCCTTTTAAGTCTCACAATAAACCTGTGACATCAGTATTGTTATACCCATATTAAAACTGGGAAAATTAAAGTTTAAAGTAACCATATCAAGCAATACAGTGAGTAAGTGGAGGAGCCAGGGATACAAACCGAGTCTGTGTGACTTTAGAGTCCAGGTTAGGTGCTTAATCTATCAAACCTCCACAAAGCAACCTTTCCATAAAACAGCACCCTTTAAGTAGATACAGAACTGCAAATGGGCTATTAAAGAAACACACCCATGAGAGTCAGATTAGGGAGTGGAATAGAGTATTTTTATTTTGGATGCTTTTGTTTTCTTCATGGAGGACTGGGCCAGCAGATGCATCCATTTCTCAAAAATGAAGTGCCCACTCTTCTTATAGCCATTTCATGTTGAGTGGTAGCTGTCCTGCTCTAGTTTGAGCACTGAGCAGAAGAGAGGAAATACCTTGTGCTTATTTTCACTCAGTGCACTATCTTCTCCATCATGGCCCTCAGTTACTCCCATACTGGAAGGCACACTTGTGCTTGCAAAGGAAGGGTTATTGCTTGAATTGGCCTGATTATAAATGCCTACAAACCTCCCTTCTGGACAGAGGTGGGCCTATTTCTTAAAGATCAAAGAGTAAGGAATCTTCATTTCTCTGATTCTGGATGCCCAAATCTTGGATTACTGCTCCATTTTTGAAGAAAATCTTCTACAAAAAGATACACAGTAACACAAATATCATCATACTAAGACATATAACTAGATTTTCCTACTGTCTTCTTTAATCTGTAATTAGATTGAGCGAGAAGCCTAAAGTCATAAACAGAGTATCAGACTTAGGCAGCAGTGTAGCTGGACTGGTCACTTTATATTATAAAGTTGAAATTGTGCAGTTTAACTGATTCATGCTGCCGGTTGAATAAATGCAGTAAAAGCTGACACAATATGAGGTGAGGAACCTAAGCGACACCAATGTAGTTCATGTGAGCTCTAACCCTGAGCAAAGCTGCCAGATAGACAAAGTTCATTTTGGTTGTTCCTTTGGCATTCCTCCCCAGCTAGACTTGTGAGCATCTACCCCAGGAATCTCATTGTCAGTGTTTAGCCAACATCAGTTATTTCTAATCATATTCAAAAATTTTGTTATATCCCCTCTCTGTCAAGTGATTTTTTTCCTTTAAACTAACTCATCTTTTAAAATGTAAATATGTTTATTTAAAAGGATATTTTGCATCACTATTATAAATAGAAAACCAGTATCACTAGTATCACTTATAAATGGAGGAAAATCATACAAATCAATACATAATTAGTAAAATACAGAAACTTCAGCTTAATGTCACCTAAGAGTGTGCTGACTAACATAACCAAGGGAAACCTTGTTTATGGATTCATATTCCTGGCCTAGAACCTAATGCTGTCCAGATATTATTACTGCATTATGTTCCTTCCTTCCCTCCCAAATTAAGCCAGTTATATAGTTTATTCTCTTAAGTCTTAAGCCTCCTTGATGGCCTATTCCAATGTGATAATTAGCTCAAATTGAATAAACCAGTTTCCAGTTTAGGAGAAAGGATTGAAAGAGATTCTCTCCAGAGAATACATATGGGTTTTAACTCTTGCCTTTTTGAGATAATTTTTTCTTGAAACCACTGATTTCCAAACCTCCAAATCACTGGTACCAGAGCCTACCCTGGCAGGTCTGATTCCAGTACCACTGAGATGGAGTCCAGATATCTATATTTAAAAACAAACAAACAAATAAACCTCCCAAAGTAATTTGAACTTATTTGGGCACTTTGGTATAACCAAAAGAGAGGTCTTTGGGAAGGAGCCATAGCAGATTGGTGGGGAAGATATTTTCAGGTGGGAATGCGGAATGCCTGATGGTTGGTATTTGTCAAATCACACTGTAGGCACTTACTAAAGACAAGTTTAGTTCTGTAGACTTGAGTACCTCAAGAAGAATTAACTTGGAACAAATGAGGTATATTATTATTTTAAGAGAATTTCAAAGAAATAGTGCCAGATACAGGAATGTATAGTTTGTGTGTAGAGGGATAAACAGGAAGTCTGAATCATATGCAAGTATTCCAAATATACATCTGATAAACATGGAATTTCAAATCAACTGAATGATAGATTACTTTTTTCATTTTCATATTCTTTTCACCATAAGTTACTACAAGATACTGAATATAGTTCCCTGTGCTATACAGTATGAACTTGTCATCTAGCTCTTTAATATACATTAGTTAGTATCTGCAAATCTCTAATTCCCAATTAATCCCTTCCCACCCCCTTCACCCCCAGATAACCATAAGTTTGATTTCTATGTCTGTAAGTCTTTTTCTGTGTTGTAAATTAGTTTTTTTTAGATTCCACATATAAGTGATATCATATGGTATTTTTCTTTCTCTTTCTGTCTTACTTTACTTAGAATGACGTTCTCCAGGGCCTTCCATGTTGCTGCAAATGGCATTATATTATTCATTTTTATGGCTGAGTAGTAGTCCACTATATACATATACCACTATGTCTTCATCCAATCATCTGTCGATGGGCATTTAGGTTGTTTCCATGTCTTGTCTATTGTAAATAGTGCTGTCATAAATGTTGGGATGTATGTGTCTTTTTCAACTAAGGTTCCCTCTGGAAATATGCCCAGGAGTGGAATTGCTGGCTCATATGGTAAATCAATTTTTAGTCTTTTGAGGAATCACCATATTGTTTTCCATAATGGCTGCACCAAACTACATTCCCACCAACAGTGTAGGAGGGTTCCCTTTTCTCCACACCCTCTCCAGCATTTGATATTTGTGGACTTCTGAATGATGGCCATTCTGAATGGTGTGAGATGATACCTTATTGTATTGATTTGCATTTCTCTGATAATTAGTAATATTGAGCATTTTTTAATGTGCCTATTAGCCATTTGCATGTCTTCATTAGAGCATTGCTTATTTAGATCTTTTGCCCATTTTTGGATTGGGTTGTTTGCTTTTTTAAAATTAAGTTGTATGAGCTGTTTATATATTCTGGAGATTAAGCCCTTGTTAGTCTCATATTTTGCAGATTTTTTCTCCCATTCTGTAGGTTGTCTTTTGTTTATGGTATCCTTTGCTGTGCAAACACTTATAAATTTAATTGGGTCCTATTTGTTTATTTTTGCTTCTGTTTCTATTGCTTGGTTAGACTACTGAAGGAGAACATTGCTGAGATATATGTCAGATAATGTTTTGCCTATGTTTTCTTCTAGAATATTTACTGTGTCTTGTTTAATGTTTAAGTCTTTAAGCAATTTTGAGTTTACTTTTGTGTATGGTGTGAGGGAATACTCCAACTTTGTTGATTTACATGCAGCTGTCCAGTTTTCCGAACACCATTTGCTGAAGAGACTGTCTTTACTCCATTGTTCTTGCCTCCTTTATCAAAGGATTGGCATAAGCTCTTCTTTGTATGTTTGATAGAGTTCCCCAGTGAAGCTGTTGGGTCCTGGACTTTTGTTTGCAGGGAGGTTTTTTTTTATTGCTGATTCTATTTCACTTCTATTGATTGATCTGTTCAAGTGATCTATTTGTTCTTGATTCAGTTTTGGTGGACTGTATGTTTCTAGAAACTTGTCCATTTCTTTTAAGTTGTCCAATTTATTACCATATACATGTTCATAGTATTCTCTTATTTTTTTGTATTTCTTATTTTTACATTTTTTACTGAGTTATAGTCATTTTACAATGTTGTGTCAAATTCCAGTGTAGAGCACAATTTTTCAGTTATACATGAACATACATATATTGATTGTCACATTTTTTTTCACTGTGAGCTACTACAAGATCTTGTATATATTTCCCTGTACTATACAGTATACACTTATTTATCTATTCTGCATATGCCTGTAAGTATTTACAGATTTTGAAATCCCAGTCCGTCCCTTCCTACCCTCTCGCCCCCTTGACAACCACAAGTTTGTATTCTATGTCTATGAGTTTGTTTCTGTTTTGTATTTATGTTCATTTTTTTTTTTTTAGATTCCACATATGAGCGATCTCGTATGGTATTTTTCTTTCCCTTTCTGGCTTACGTCACTTAGAATGACATTCTCCAGGGACATCCATGTTGCTGCAAATGGCATTATGTTGTTGGTTTTTATGGCTGAATAGTATTCCATTGTATAAATATAACATCTCTTCTTTATCCAGTCATCTGTTGATGGACATTTAGGCTGTTTCCATGTCTTGGCTATTGTAAATAGTGCTGCTATGAACATTGAGGTGCAGGTGTCATTTTGAAGTAGGGTTCCTTCTGGATATATGCCCAGGAGTGGGATTCCTGGGTCATATGGTAAGTCTATTCCTAGTCTTTTGAGGAATCTCCACAATGTTGTCCATAGTGGCTGCACCAAACTGCATTCCCACCAGCAGTGTAGGAGGGTTCCACTTTTTCCACAGCCTCTTCAACATTTGCTATTTGTGGACTTTTGAATGATGGCCATTCTGGCTGATGTGAGTTGATACCTCATTGTAGTTTTGATTTGCATTTCTCTGATAATTAGTGATACTGAGCATTTTTTATGTGCCTATTGATCATTTGTGTTTCTTCCTTGGAGAATTGCTTGTTTAAGTCTTCTCCCCATATTTGGATTGGGTTGTTTGTTTTTTTCTTATTATGTCATATGAGCTGCTTAGATTTTTTGCATTTTTGTGGTGTTGGTTGTAATCTTTCCATTTTCTCTCCTTATTTTGTTTATTTGTGTCCTCTCTCTTTTCTTCTTTATGAGCCTGGCCTAAGGTTTGTCAATTTTGTTTACTCTTTCAAAAAATGAGCTCTTGGTTTGACTTTTAGTTCTATTGTTTTTTAAATCTCTATTTTAGGTATTTCCTCCCTGATCTTTATTATTTCCTTCCTTCTGCTGACTTTGGGTTTTGTTTGTTCTTCTTATTCTAATTCTTTTAGGTCGTAGATTAGGTTGTTTGAGATTGTTCTTCTTTTCTGAGGAAGGCCTGAATCGCTATGAACATCCTTCTTAGGGCTGCTTTTGCTGCATCCAATAGATTTTGTATGGTTGTGTTTTCATTGTCGTTTGTCTCAAGGTATTTTTCAATTCCTTCTCTGATTTCATCTTTGACCCATTGGTTTCTTAGTAGTATGTTGTTTAGTTTCCATGCTGTCATTTTTTTTCTCATTTGTTTTTCTATGGTTGATTTCTAGTTTCACTGCATTGTGGTCATAGACGATGTTTGAAATAATTTCTATCCTCTTAAATTTGCTGAAGCTTTTTTTGTGTCTGAGTATGTGGTCTATCCTAGAGAATGGTCCATGAACACTTGAAAAGAATGTATATTCAGTTTTTTTGAGATGTAATGTCCTAATAATATCAACCCAGTCCAACTGTTCTATTGTGTCATTTAGTATCACCATTGTCTTACTGATTTTCTGTCTGGAAGACCTGTCCAATGATGTTAGTGGGGTGTTAAAATCTCCTACTTTTATTGTATTCCCACCAATTTCTCCCTTTATGTCTGTTAGTATTTGTTTTATATATTTAGGTGCTCCTATATTGGGTGCATACATGTTAACAAGTGTAATATTTTCATCTTGCATTGCTCCTTTGATCTTTATATAAGTGTCCTTATCTCTCTTTGTGGCCTTTGTTTTAGAGTGTATTTTGTCTGATATGAGTATTGCTACTCCTGGTTTCTTGTCATTTCCATTTGCATGAAGTATCTTTTTCCATCCTCTCACTTTCAATCTATGTGTGTCCTTCACTCTAAAGTGAGTCTCTTGTAGGCAGCATATTGTAGGCTTTTGTTTTATTATCCAACCTGCCACTCTATGTCTTTTGATTGGAGTGTTCAGTCCTTGACATTGATAGTAATTTTTCATAGATGTGTGTTTATAGCCGTTTTGAATTTTGTTTTCCAATTGATTTGGCATTTCTTCTTTGTTCCTTTCTTTTCCTTCTTCTTTTTCTTTTTGTGTTACCTTGATAATTTTCTTTTGTATTACCTTGGTTTCTTTTTTTGTATACTTTTGATTTGTGGTTACCCTCTTTTTCAAGCATGCTAATTCCTTACTGTATCTATTTGGTTTAGACTGATAGTCATGTAGGCTCAAACACATCCTAAAAAGAACAAAGAAAAAAAGAACAGAGAGAGGAAAAAAATCTATGTTTCCATGCTCTGTTCTCCCAGCTTTTATGATTTTGATGTTATTTATTTATTATACATCTTCACGTTTATTCTCTTTCAATTCACTGTAGTTATTGCGTTTCCAATTATGGTTTTCTCATTTCTGTAGTTTCCTGTTTTTCTTTTCTATTTAGAGTTAATCTTTGCATATTTCTTTTATCATAGGTTTAGTATTCTGAATTCTTTTAGTTGTTGCTTGTCTGTGAAATTCTTTTTCTCTCTTTCTAGTCTAAAGGGTAATCCTGCTGAATAGAGTATCCTAGGTTGCAGCTTTTTCTCATTCAGGACTTTGAATGTATCTTGCCACTCCCTTCTGGCTAGCAGTGTTTGTGTAGAGAAATCAGATGAAAGCCTTATGGGGGTTCCTTTGTAACTAACTTTTTGTTTTTCTCTTGCTGCCTTTAGAATGCTTTCTTTATCTTTAACTTTGGCCATCTTAATTATAATATGTCTTGGTGTAAGTCTGTTTGGATTCTTCTTCTTTGGGACCCTCTGTGCCTCCTGTACTTGGATATCTGTTTCTTCTTTAGGTTTGGAAAGTTTTCAGTCCTGATTTCTTCAAAAACCTCTTCAATTCCCTTTTCTCTTTCTTTTCCTTCTGGGACCCCTATTATGAATAGGTTGGCATGTTTTATATCATCCCAAAGGTCCTTTATATTGTTTTTATTGGTTTTTACTTACTTTTCTGTCTGCTCTTCTGATTGGGTGACTTCTGTTATCCTGTCTTCTAATTACTTATTTGTTCCTCTGCATTATCTAGTCTGCTTTTGACTGCCTTTAGTTCGGCTCTTATCTCAGCCATTGAGTTTTCTGTTTTTAATTGGCTCTTCTTTATAGTTTCAATTTCCTTTTTAAAGTATTCTCTGTCTCTATTCATAGTCTCTTTTAGTTCCTTTATTGCATTGATCATTCTCTTTTTGAAATCATTATATAGTAGACCTTTGAGGTCTATTTTATTGATCATTCTTTCACGGGATTTCTCTTGTTTTAATTTGAAATGGTTCTTCTGCTTCTTCTATTTACTTATGTTTCTTCTATGTATTTAGGAGTATCAGTTATCTCCTGTGGTCTTCAAGGGCTGTTTTATTTTTCATTTGTTTGTTTTTATTTAAAGTGGGAGCATTCCTGTGTAGACTGTGTTCATCTAATAGTTTTGTTGTGATGGCTGTTCTTAGTATGAGATGGTTGCCATGTCTTTCTTCCATGAGCATTGGCTGTTATTCCTTTGATTGGGAGTGTGGTTGTCTTTGTGGTGATCAGAGCCTGCCCTGATTGTTGTTGTTTAGTGGAACCTCCTTTTTTTTCCCCTGTGGTTGTCACAGCTTTGACAGGGGACTGGTCTGTTGCTGGGATAGAGGCTTCTAGGCCCATTTCTGATTTGTTGTGTGTAGTAAGCAGGGTTAGAACACTTCAGCTGTCAAGAAGAGTAGGCAGGAGATGTCCACTGGGAAATGCCCTTTTGGTGTTGCCTGTCACTTGTTTGTGGGCTTACAGAGTACTGTACTGACACTCCCTTTGTCCCTGCCTTAGCTGCAGGAATGTCAGCCACCTGCTCTTGTGTCCTCCAGGTTCTGAGCCCCAGGAACCACCAGTGCAGATCCACCAATGTCAGGCACTAGAACCCACCATAGCAAGTGTGCATTCACATTCTCAATCTGTGATGTGCCACAGTGTCAGTGCATACCCCAGCCCTGCCGCCACATTCAGTACTGTATGCTGGCTTGTAGTAAATACCTGTACTCACCCCACAATGAGTCAGGACTCTACTCACTGCTTTTTTGTCTCAGAGGTGCAGGTCCACAAAGGATCCAGAGAGAGCAAATCCGCTCTCTCTGCCTGGTACTGTAAACAAGTCTCACTCCTGCCTGTGAAGTTGCAGGGTCGCAGGGTATGGATTCAGCCTTCAGCCCTGCCTCCCCACAGCAGTGATGGCTATGATTGAGTGCCACCTCTCTTCTCGTGAGAACACACCAACAATGGAACCAAAGGGAGAAAGAGGCTATGGTGTGGCTGCGTTGTGCCCCTCTCCCCCCGCCACCAATAGTGGTGTTTTCTTTTAATGGCGGTCCCAGTCTGTTCTGTTTTGCACACACTCCCAACCACAGCTCACACTGCCCGCCAGTCCCCTGAGGCTGCCTCTGTGCAGCGGGCCCCAGCCCTCTGCTTGGGCTCCTCACCCACCTCCAGGAGCCAGTCTTGGCTCATCCTTGTTGGCTTGCATCTAGGGCCAGGGATCGCAGGGACCCTCCTTGTCCCTTTCCCCTCTCAGCTTTGGAAGCTCTGCTTCTGTCCCCACTGACCTCCCAGTTGGAGAGGGTTTGTCCCAGCATGAGAGTGCCCTTCCTTCTATGCCGCTCCCTCCCTGCAGAACCGGTCCTGCATCAATTTTTTCTTTGTCCTTTTTTCTTACCAGATTTTGTGAGAATCCTCCTCTATTTTGAAATGAGAAACACTCTGCCAGAGTTCAGTAGGTGTTCTGTGCAATTTGTTGGGTTCATAGATGCAATTCTTGGTGTATTTATGGGAGAGGGTGAACTGTGAGTCTCTCTGCCATCTTGGCTGTGCCCCCCATCTTAACCATTTTTAAGTGTGCAGTTTAACAGTGTTAAGTATATTCACATTGTTGTGAATTATTGTATTTGTTAATAAATTATGGCATACTTTATGATGAAATATTATTGTACCCTTAAATCCATTTATTTTTGTTTAATGATATGGAAAACTTTGTGACATACTCTTAGGTAAGAAAAATCAGTTTATAACATGACATGCACATTATGATTCTAATTTTGTTTCAAAGATATTTAAAGCAAATTTTTAAAATAGTGTTTATGTTTTTGAAGAATTTTTAATTTCACAGCAAAATTAGGGGAAGGTATAGAGATTTCCCATATACACCCTGCCCTTACACATGTCTAACTTTTCCTACTATCAACGTCACTCACCAGAATGGTACATTTATTACAACTGATGAACTGATATTGGCATGTCATTGTTGCCCAAAGTCCATGGTTTACATTAGGGTTCCCTTTTCGTGTTGTATAGTCTATGGGTTTGGACAAATGTATAATCATGTGTATCCATTGTTATAGTATCGTACAAAGTGTTTTTGCTCCCTAAAATAGTCTGTGCTCTGACTCCCCTGTGATCTGACTATTCATCCCTCCATCCTTCCCCCTGAACCTCTGGAAATCACTGATTTTGCTACGGTCATCATAGTTTTTCCTTTTCTAAAATGTAATATAATTGGAATCCTATCATATGTAGCCTTTAAAGACATTTTATAAACATAGGATAAACAAGTCTGGAAGGATATATATTTAAATGTTGATATGTATATTTCTGAGTTCTGGCATTACAGGTGATTATTTCCCAAAGTTTTTGCAAGAAATATGCATTACTTTTGTACTCAGAAGAAAAAAAGTAAATGTTACAGACGAGAAAGAGGTTTTTATCTCAAGAGTAATCAATTTTTCCTCATCTTCCTTCTGCATCACAAATTGCCCATTAGACTGTAACTATCATGTGGGCAGAGATTAGGTATTTTTTTTTTAAATTTCCCCTGTACTTCCTGCCACGGTGTATACAGTGTTCTGTACTCAATAAATGTTGACTAACCACATTCATGCATGTGCATACATATAAGCCTATGTACCTATATGGGCATGCATATTTAAATATGTAAACCTCTTTCTCATCAGTAATGAGAAAAAAAGTGACAGGGTTTTTTGAAAAGTGCTATAGTTCTGCAGACTTTTTGGCCATATGTTGGGAAAGGAAAGTACTTGCCAAGGCTAAGAGTACAAAGTGACCATTGAAGATTTGGGGGCCTAACAGTCAAGTGTGTCAGTTTTAGCCCAAGCAATTATTTTCTTGTTCTATCTCTGTTTGGATGCTATTGAGTCTGGCCCCAATCTGCTATGACTCTACTAATTAGTTTGTCTGAATATTTGACTGGAAATATTTAAATAAAAAGCCACATACCACTGCAACTGGTAAATGGGCTGTCTGTACCCACCCGAGGCTCCTTGTGAGAAGCCAGCATTAAATCATCTGAAGTGGTAGGGCTTTGTCCTGTTGGGAGGGTGGTGAGCAAGACAGGTTCACAGGTCTTTACTCACATTTCATTTTTCACCTCCAGAACATACTCCATAGCAAAACTGAGATAAAAGTACAAAGTTTGTACTTTAGGATATCAGTAGGTGCCCAAGAGAGACTGACTGTTAAAATCCCTCAAACCACTAAATTATTTTTAAAAAGGCTTCTAACAAGCTCCTCAGAATCAGACATCAGAGCTCAAGGATTTATACATTTGTTACCAGAAATAGGAGGACAAGATAAAGACCCAGTTTCAGCCCTTGATGATTTGATATTTTAAAAACAGTTATGTCTGTGCAAGGAAAGCATGGAATGTGGAGGACATATTAAAGGCAGATTATAGCTTATCTTTAATTATAGCTGCAGCTGAGCTGAGGACATGGGTTGAAGCCTCATCATGACTCAAGCCTTCCCTCAGAGACACGGCAGGTATCTGGGTAGGACTTCTGCTTCCTCAAAGCCTCTGGTAGAGAATTATTGATTCTGAAATCTCCTGTAGGATTTCACAGGAGAATTGGGGACTAAAGAGGTAGGAGTTTAGAAATATGGGCAAATTGACCAATTATAAATTTGTACTGGCTCATTTAATTAACCCATTAGAGGCTGTATCTGGGGGACACACTAATGCCACTGTCTTCTTACATACTTATTGAGCTATCAAAGTATAAAATGTCACTATTAAAATCTGAAGTGCCATGCAGCAGTCCTTGGCTTAATATTCCTTCTACTCAGCAGCAAGCCCTATAACTCTCCCACACCCAAATCCTGGCGGCGCTATCCCTACAGTCAGAAAAGATTTAATAGCAGTGGGCACTAGTGAGGTCTCTTGTGACTCCTTTTACAAATTAACCAGGAAATTTTTGTTTGTGAGTAATTAAAATCTTAACCCACTTTGAGCCCCCCTCAACCACATCAGGTCTTACATTGGGAGTGATATCTGCTAAAAATCCTATACTTTGCATTTTGTGGGGAGATGCAGGGAATACCCTTGTCATGAAGAAAACATGAGAACTGACATAGGAGACAATGAGCATTCTAATTTTCTAAGAAAAGCAGTCCTAGTCCAGAAGCCTGTGGTCCTACTTACACCTTTGTCCTGTGAACCTTCTATACCACTGGCAGTCTGTACCCTTACAGAATATACTCACAGCCTCTAATCTAATGACTACAATCTGAGTCTCACTTTTGCATACTAGGCCCTAAATAAATATTTGTTAGATGAATAAATGAATGAATCTAGAGAAATTGTATTTTTTTAGTGCCTGCTAGTGTTAAATTGAGTATAAATGAGCTTTCAAAATATAGTCCATCTTAAAATGTATGAGCAACTGTAGAGTGGACCTTTGAAAAGAAAGACTGTCTAAAAGTGACCTCTGAGCATCGGTTCTAGATATTTTTCCTTAGCAGTTCAGCTTCTATGCTGTGCCACTCACTTCACCTCTTTTTGTTCCTTATCCTACAGATTTTTGAAGAGTCAGAAATCTGACCTTTGTAGTTCTTAAAATCTGCATACTGACTACTTTCATTGTCTCCTGGCTGAGTGATTTTATATTCTGGTATTTTATTTTCACATTATTGTTGGTCTGGCCAATGCCCATTTCTTATTTATTTATTCCTTTTCATCTTCATATAGGATTCCCATTTTGTTCCCCACTCTCCATATACATCTATTCTAACATGTTTAGTGTGTATCTTTTAATTTATAGGTGTGTGCATATTTTCAATTGTATGTTAATGGCATTATGTTGTATATCTCATTTCCCCTTCAGCACTGTATTTAAAAGCACCTTCCATTTTGCTATGTGCACATCTAGCTCATTGCTTTTTCCTACCACATTCACTCTCCGAGCATCCTCCACTTCCCACTATCATAAACCATGCTGCAGTGAACCAATGTAAGAACTTGGGATATCAACTCAGGAACAAAATTGCTGGGGCATAGGACATGCATTAAATTTAACTAATTTTTAACTGCTTTAACTAGTTTTAACTGCTTCCAGTTAGTTTTTCAGAATCATGCTACAAATCTACACTCCTACCTGCATGAGAGTTCCTACAGCCCCAGTCTCCACTAGAACTTGGCATCATCCTGCTTTCTAATTTTTATCAGTTTAATAGGTACAAACTGGTATTTCATTGTTTAAATTTACATTTCTCTGATTATGAATGAGCTTGAGCATCTCTACATATGCTTTATTAGTATTTGGGGTTTTCTGTTGTGTAAGTTGCCTATAAATATCACTTCCCTATTTTTCTACTGAAGTTGCTGATTTTTTGTTGTTGACTTTCCAGAGTTCTTGTGTGCTTTAGATATTCTTTGTCTGTTTTAGACATTGAAAGTATTTTCTCTAATTTTATCATCTTCCTATTAGTTTTATGCATGGTATTTTATGTTGACTAGATATCCTTAATCTTAACATAATTAAATTTAACAACGATTTGCCTTATAGTTAGACTTTTAGGATTTTGTTTCCACTCTAAGTTCAGAGAAGCAAATAATTCTTAAGGAACCTGGAGTCCACCATGAGAAACATAAGACTAACTTAAAAGAGAATTAAACATTAGGAGTAGGAGGAGGAGTTACACACAGAGTCAGTTACCCTAATGTAGTTCATTGGGTGCAAGATAAAAGGAATCAAATCATTCTCACAATCCTAAGAATGGTCCTGAGGCATAGCAATGTTATATTTGTCATTTTAATTCATTTTATTTTAAAATACTTTACTGAGAAATGATTGACACAATGGTTAGCACATAAATTCTAGTAAGTATTGACATATGTATGTCACCATGAAGTCCCCAAATCAAGACAATAAATACCTCCATCCCTCCCAAATTTTCCACATTCCACATTTTAATCCCTCCCAACCCTCATCACTTCCCAACCTCCATCCCCCCTTCCCAAGTCTATAGATAACCACTGTCACAATTTTAGATTATTTTACATTTTGAAGTTTTATGTAAATGGAATCAAACAGTAAATGCTTTTATCTGGCTTGTTTCACCCAGCAGAATTATTTTGAGATTCATCCATGTTGTCATGTGTATAGTTTGTTCCTTTTTATCCCTAAGAAGTATTCCATTGTATAGGTATACCATGTTTCATTTATCCACATATCTGTTAATGGACATTTGGGTTGTCTTTACTTTTTGTCTGTTATTGATAATGCTGCTATGAACATTAATGTATATATCTTTGTATGGACTTATGCTTTAGTTATTTTAGTTAAATACCTAGGAAAGAAGTCACTGGAACACATGGTAGATGTGTTTTACCTTCATGAAACATTCCAAAGTGATTACACCAGTTTACATTCCCATCAGCAACATATGAGAGTTCTAGCTGTTCCACATTCTCGCCAACATTTAGTATGGTTAAGAAGTCTGTTGCATTTCTATACACTAAGAATGAACTATGAGAAAGAGAAATCAAATAAACAATCCCATTTACAATCATATAAAAATAATAAGATATCTAGGAATTAACCTACCTAAGGAGGTAAAAGACCTGTACTTGGAAAACTATGAGATACTGATGAGAGAAATTGAAGACTACACAAACAGATGGAAAGATATACCCTGTTCTTGGATTGAAAGCATCAATATTGTTAAAATGGCCATACTACTTAAGGCAATCTACAGATTCAATAAAATCTCTATCAAAATACCAAGGGCCTTTTTTTCAGAACTAGAACAGGTAATTTAAAAATTTTTATGGATACATGAAAGACTTTGAATTGAGAAAGAAGAACAGAGCTCGATGAATCACAGTCCCTAACTTCAGACTATACTAGAAAGCTACAGCAATCAAAACAGTATGGTACTGGAGGAGGATATAGCACAAGTGGTAGAGTACATGCTTGACATGCACAAGGTCACAGGTTAAATCCCCAATACCTCACCCAAATAGAAATAAATAAATAAACCCAATTACCGTCCCCTCATAAGACAAACAAAACAAGCCAAACATGTGCTTTGATAAAAAAAAAACAAAAACAGTATGGTAATGGCACAAAGACAGACACATAGGTCAATGAAACAGGATAGAGAGCCCAGAAATAAACCCACACTCATGTGATCAATTAATCTATGAAGAAAATACAATGGAGAAAAGACAGTCCCTTCAATCAGTGGTCCTAGGAAAACTGGACAACTACACATAAAAAAATGAAATTAGAACATTCTCTAACACCATACACAAAAATAACCCCAAAATGGATTAAAGACCTAAATGTAAGACTGGAAACCATAAAACTCCTAGAAGAAAACATAGGTGGAACACTATTTGACATAAACATAGCAATATTGTTTTGAAACTGTCTCCTAAAGCAAAGGAAATCAAAGCCAAAATGAACAAATGAGAGCTAATTAAACTTAAAAGCTTTTGTACAACAAAGGAAATCATCAATAAAACAAAAAGACAACCTATTGAATGGAGAAAATATTTGCAAATGATATGACTGATAAGGGTTTACTATCTAAAAAATATAAACAGCTTATACATCTCAACATCAAAAAAAACAACGATTTAAAAATGGGCAGAAGACCTGAATAAACAATTTTACAAAGCAGATATATAGATGGCCAATAGGCACATGAAAAGATGCCCAACATGGCTAATCATCAAAGAAATGCAAATTAAAACCACAATATCACCTCACACCTGTCAGAATGGCTATCATCAAAAAGAACACATACAATAAATGTTGGCAAGGATGTGGAGAAAAGGGATCCCATGGACACTGTTGGGGGGAATGCACAGGCACTGTGGTAAATAACATATGTTTCTGAAAAAAATTAAAAATAGAGTTGCCATGTGACCCAGCGATTCCACTCTTGAGTATATATTAAAAAAAAACCACGCTAAATCAAAAAGATACATGCATTGTAGTGTTCATAGCAGAATTATTTACAATAGCCAAGACATGGAAACAACCTAAATATCCATTGAGAGATGACTGGATAAAGAAGATGTGAGAGATATATGTGTTATATATATGTATATATAGTGTACTACTACTCAGCCATAAAAAAGAATGAAATAATGCCATTTGCAGCAACATGGATGGACTTGGAGGGCATTATGCTAGGTGAAGTCAGAAAGAGAAAGACAAAGACCATATGATATCACTTATATGTGGAATCTAAAAAAATACAACAAACTAGTGAATATAATAAGAAGGAAATAGACTCACAGATACAGAGAACAAACTAGTGGTAACCAGTGGGGAGAGGGAAGTGGGGAAAGGCAAGATAGGTGTAGGGGATTAAGAGGTACAAACTACCATATATAAAATAAATAAGCTACAAGGATATTTTGTACAACACAGGGAATATAGCCAATATTTTATAATAACTATAAATTGAATAAACCTTTAAAAACCGTGAATCACTATGTTGTACACCTGAAACATATAAGATTGTACATCAACTATACCTCAATTAAGAAAACCATTTAGTATGGTTAACATTTTTTGTTTTAGCAATTTGTCTATTGGATATGAAGTGTATTAGTTTCCTATTGCTGCAGTACAAATTACCATGAACTAAGTGCTTTAAAACAACACAAAATTGTTTATCTTACAGTTCCGGAAGCCAGAAGTTTTGAATGAGTCTTATAAGACTAAAATCAAGGCATCAACTGGACTGTATTCCTTCTGGAAACTGTAGGGGAAACTCCATTCCTTTGCCATTTCCATTCTCTAGAGACCAGCTACATTCCATGGGTCTTGCTTGGTTTCTTCCTCCATCTTCAAAGCATATCACTCCAATCTTTCCTTCTGTTGTCACATCCCATTCTTTCAAATGATACTTCAGCCTCTCAAAAGGACCCTGGTGATTGTATTGTGTCCATACAGATAATCTGGGATAATCTCCCTAGCTCAGGATCCTTAACGTGATTACATCTGGGAAGTCCGCTTTACAGTGTTAGGTAACAGTCACAGGTTTTAGTGATTAGGACAGGATATAGGCACATTGAGAGAAGGGGAACATTATTTAGCCTATCACAGGTTTTTTTTTTTTTAGACTAGAAAGAGCATTTGTTAGGTTAAGCTGCCACAGACAACAGTGGGCCACACAGAACAAGAAGTGCCTGTATGAGTCTAGCCTACCACAGTTGACACCTCATTTTTTGTGTGTTTTTAACAGCTTGGGATATAACTCACATACCATAAAATTCACCCTTTTAAAATGTTCAGTAGTTTTTAGTACATCAACAAAATTGTGCAGCCATCACCACTAATTCCAGAACATTTTCATCACCCTGATTAGTATGAAACCTCATACTAATTAGCCTGTTCACTTCTACTTGTTCCTCCCTCCCTTTCTCCAGACTTAGGCAACCATTAATCTGCTTTCTGTCTTTGTGAATTTGCTTACTTGTTTAATATAAACGGAATCATACAATATGTGGTCTTTTGTGACTAGATTCTTTTAATTAGCACAATGCTTTCCAGGTCCATCCATTTTGTAGCATGTATCAGCACTTCATTCATTTTTATGGCAGAATAATATTCTATTCTATAGATATACCACAAATTGTGTATCCACTTGTCAGCTGATGGACAATTTAGTTGTTTTCACTTTTTTTCACTATTATGAATAATGATGCTGTGAACATTGTGTACAAATTTTTGTGTGGGCATATGTTTTAATTTCTCCTGGAATTTCATTTCTCTTGGAATTGCTGGGTCATATGGTGCTTCTCTGTTTTATTTTTTGAGGAACTGCCAAATTGTTTTCTCAAGTGTCCACATCATTTTACAATCCCACCAGAAATATATGAAGTTTCAGATTTGTACACATCCTCACTAACACTTGTAATTGCCCATATCTTTTTATTATAGCATTTTAGTGGGTGAGAAGTATATCTCACTGTGGTTTTGATTAGCATTTCCCTGAAAACTAAAGATGTTGAGCATCTTTTCATGTGTGTATTGGCTATTTGTATATCTTCTTTGGAGAATATCCAGATTATTTGCCTGTTTTTTAATTGGGTTATTTGTCTTTATTGTTGAGTTATAAGTGCTCCTTTGTATATTCTGGGTACAATTCCTTATCAAATGTATGATTTGAAAATATTTTCCCCATTATCTGGATTGTTTTCTTTTATTTTCTAAATAATGTCCTTTGAAGCACAGACATTTTTAATTTTGGTAAGTCCAATTTATCTATTTTTTTCTTTTGTTGCTTGTATTTTTGATGTCATGTCTAAGAAACCATTGTTGAATTCAAGATCACAAAGATTTATTCCTATATTTTCTTCTAAGAGCTTTATTGTTTCAGCACTTACATCTAGCTCTTTCATCTATTTGAGTTATTTTTTGTGTGAGATATGAGGAAAGGATCTAATTTCATTCTTTTTCATGTGTATATCTAGTGGTCCCAGTTTATTGGTTGAAAAGACATGTTTTCCCCTGTTGAATTATCTTGACTTGTCAAAAATCAACTGCCCATAAATTTGACTTTATTTCTGGACATTAAATTCTATTCCACTGATCTAAATCTATACCCTTAAGCTTGTACCACACTGTCTTGATTACTGTAGGTTTGTAGTAAATTTTGAAATTAGGAGCACTGAGTGTTCCAACTTTGTTCTTTTTTTTCAAGATTATTTTGTTTATTCTGAATCCCTTGACTCGCTATATACATTTTGGATCAACTTGTTGATTTCTGCAATTTGCTGAATTTGAGAAGATTGCCACTTAATATTTAAGTCTTTTAATTCAGGAACATTTGTTGTCTTACTATATTTAGGTCTTTAACTTTTTTCAAGAACATTTTGTAGTTTTTATTGTACAAGTCTTGCACTTTTTTGGTTAAATTTGTTCCTAAATACTTTGTTCAGTTTGAAGATATTGTAACAGGAATTATTTTCTTAATTTCATTTTCAGATTGTTCATTGTTAGTGTAGAGAAATACAATGGTTTTATGTATTGATCTTGTATCCTGCAACATTGTTTAACTCATTTATTAGCTCTAGGTTTTCTTCTTTGGGGGGTGAATATGCTTTAGTGTCTTTTATATACAAGATTGTCACCTGAAAATGGAATTAGTTTTACCTCTTCCTTTTCAGTCTGCATGTCTTTTATTTCATTTTCTTGCCTAATTGCCCTGGAAAGAAATTACAGTACAGCTTTTCATAGGAGTGACAAAAGGGACATCCTTTCTTGTTCCTGACCTTTGGGGATTATCTTTCAGCCTTTCACTATTACATATGATGGTACCTATGGGTTATTTTGTAGATATTCCCTATCTGATTGAGGAATCTCCCATTTCTAAATACTTGAGTGTTTTTATCATCAAAGTGTATTCAAATTTGTCAAATGTATTCCCACATCTATTGAAAGGATTATGTACTTTTTGTCCTTTATTCTATCAATATGGTATATTACATTGATTTTCATATTGAAAAAAACCTTGCATTTCTTGGGGATAAGTCCTACTTTGTTGTGGTATATAATCTATCTATCTATCTATCTATCTGTCTATCTATCTATCTATCTATCTATCATCTATCTATATCTCACTGGATTCCAGTTTCTAGTTGCTAGGTTTTTTTTTTAAGGATTTTTGTATCTATAGTCACAAGAGCTGTTCATATTAGTTCATTTTGTCTGGGGTCACTTCCAGCCTGAAGAACTTCCCTTAGTATTTCTTGTAAGGTAGGTCAGCTAGCAACAAATTCTCTCAGATTTTGCTTACTGGGAATGTCTATTTTGTCTTCATTTTTGTAAGACAGCTTTGCTGGATAGACAATTACTGATTGACAGAGTTTTTTCCTTCAGCATTTTGAATATATTATGCTTCTGTTCTCGATGGTTTCAGATTACTAGTCAGCTATTAATCTTACTGGGGTTCTCTGTATGTAATAAGTCATTTTTCTCTTGCTACTTTCTAGATTTTATCTTTATCTTTCAATATTTATACTATGATGTGTCTTGGTGTGGATCTCTGCATTTATCCTACTTGCAGTTTTTTGAGCTTCTTTGATGTATACATTAATGTTCTTCATCAAATCTCAGAAATTTTAGATATTATTTGTTTGACTTTTTTTTTATACCCACAGGACTTTTATTTTTATTTTTGTGTATTTATTTTTGACAAAAATTTTTTATATTTAATGTATACAATGAAATGTTTTGATATATGGTTACCCCCCAGGGCTACCATTTTCATTTGTGTGCTAAGAACACTTGAGATTTACCCTCTTAGCAAATTTCAAGTATATAATACATCATTATTAACAGTCACCATTCTGCACATTAGGTCTCCAGAACTTATTTATCTTATCATTGAAAAATTTTACCCTTTGATCAATATGTCCCCTTTCCTTACCTTTCAACCTCTGGTAACCACATTTTACTCTATGTTACTATGAGTTTGACTTTAAAAATATACTCATATAACTGAGATCATGTGATATTTGTCTTACTGTGTCTGGCTTATTTCATTTATCATAATGTCCTTCAGATTTATCCATATGGTTGCAAATGGCAGGATTTCCTTCTTTTTAAAGGCTGAACAACATTTCATTATATATATACAGCATATTTTCTTAATCTGTTCATCCGTTGACAAACATTTAGATTATTTCCATATTTTGGCTACTGTGATTAATGCTACAATGAACATGGGAGTGCAGACATGTCTTCAAAATAATAATTATATTTCTTTTGGATATGTACCCAGAAGTAGGATTGCTATTTCATGTTTGTGCTATTTTTAATTTTTTGCAGAACCTCTATTCAATCTATCCTGAAAAATATTCCATGTGCACTTGAGAAGAATTTCTTCTTCTGCTGTTGAATGGAATGTTCTTAATATGTGTGTTAGGATCATTTTATCTTAGGTGTTTTTCAGGTCCAATGTTTCCTTATTGTTTTTCTTTCTGGATGATCTAGCCATTATTGAAAGTGGAAGACTGAAGTTCCCTACCTATTGTATTGCTATTTCTCCCTTAAATATCCCTGTTAATCTTTGCTTTATATATTTAGAGGCTCTGATGTTGGGGTGCATATATATTTACTATTGTTCTTTCTTCCTGATGGATCAACTCTTTTATCATATGATAAATTTTTTTTGCATTGCAATTAAACATTTACTCTTGAAACAAAAACAAAACTCTTGATTATGGTAGAGAAATAGTCTTAATTAGTTTTCTTAAATTGAGTTATAGTCAGTTTACAATGTTGTATCAATTTCCAGTGTAGAGCACAATTTTCAGTTATACATGAACAAACATATATTCGTTGTCGCATTTTTTTTGCTATAAGCTATGACAAGATCCTGTATATATTTCCCTGTGCTATACAGTATAATCTTGTTTATCTATTATACATATGCCTGTCAGTATCTACAAATTTCAAACTCCCAGTCTGTCCCTTCCTACCCACCTCCCCCTTGGCAACCACAAGTTTGTATTGTATTTCTATGAGTCAGTTTCTGTTTTGTATTTATGTTCTTTTTTTTTCTTTTTTTTAGATTCCACATACGAGCAATCTCATATGGTATTTTTCTTTCTCTTTCTGGATTACTTCACTTAGAATGACATTCTCCAGGGACATCCATGTTGCTGCAAATGGCATTATATTGTCAGTTTTTATGTCTGAAAAGTATTCCATTGTATAAATATACCACCTCTTCTTTATCCAGTCATCTGTTGATGGACATTTAGGCTGTTTCCATGTCTTGGCTGTTGTAAATAATGCTGCTATGAACATTGAGGTGCAGGTGTCATTTTGAAGTAGGGTTCCTTCTGGATATATGCCGAGGAGTGGGATTACTGGGTCGTATGGTTAGTCTATTCCTAGTCTTTTGAGGAATCTCCATACTGTTTTCCATAGTGGCTACACCAAACTGCATTCCCAGTAGCAGTGTAGGAGGATTCCCTTTTCTCCACAGCCTCTCCAGCATTTGTCATTAGTGGACTGTTGAATGATGGCCATTCTCACTGGTGTGAAGTGATATCTCATTGTAGTTTTGACTTGCATTTCTCTGATAATTAGTGATATTGAGCATTTTTCCATGTGCCTATTGATCATTTGTATTTCTTCCTTGGAAAATTGCTTGTTTAGGTCTTCTGCCCATTTTTGGATTGAGTTGTTCATTTTTTTCTTATGAAGTCATATGAGCTGTTCATCTATTCTGGAGATCAAGCCTTTGTCAATTTCATTTGCAAAAATTTTCTCCCATTCTGTAGGTTGTCGTTTTGTTTTGTTTATGGTTTTCTTTGCTGTGCAGAAGCTTGTAAGTTTAATTAGGTCCCGTTTGTTTATTCTTGCTTTTATTTCTATTGTGTGGGTAGACTGCCCTAGGAGAACATTTTTGAGATGTATGTGAGATAATGTTTTGCCTATATTTTCTTCAAGGAGGTTTGTTGTATCTTGTCTTATGTTTAAGTCTTTGATCCATTTTGAGTTTATTTTTGTGTATGGTGTAAGGGAGTGTTCTAGCTTCATTGTTTTACATGCTGCTGTCCAGTTTTCCCAACACCATTTGCTGAAGATACTTTCTTTATTCAATTGTATGTTCTTGCCTCCTTTGTCAACGATTAATTGACCATAATTTTGTGGGTTCATTCCTGGGCTCTCTATTATGTTCCATTGGTCTATATGTCTGTTTTTATACCAATACCATGCTGTTTTGATTACTGTAGTTCTGTAGTATTGTCTGAAGTCTAGGAGAGTTATTCCTTCAGCCTCTTTCTTTTTCTTCAGGAATGCTTTGGCAATTCTAGGTCTTTGATGGTTCCATATCAATTTTATTATGATTTGTTCTAGTTCTGTGAAATATGTCCTGGGTAATTTGATAGGGATTGCATTAAATCTGAGGATTGCCTTGGGCAGTGTGACTATTTTAACAATATTGATTCTTCCAATCCAAGAGCATGGGTTATCTTTCCATTTTTTAAGTCTTCTTTAGCTTCCTTAATCAGTGTTTTATAGTTCTACGTGTATAAGTCTTTCACCTCCTTGGTTAGATTTACTCCTAGGTATTTTATGACTTTGGGTGCTATTTTATTTTATTTATTTTATTTTTTTGAAATGTCAAAACTATTTTTATTGAAGAGATGATCAATTCCTAGTGTCATTGATACAAATTGCCAAAAAGTTTATTTTTTAATTCAACATATAATAGGTGTAACATATAATAGATGACTTACCAAATAATACATTGTTCCTAAGCATACCACCTAATCAGATATATGTGGATCCCAGCTGCTGTCCTCTGAAAGTATGCCAAAAAGAACAGATAAATTGTTATTTGTAGTCAAATTTCAACTTATTAGAATTGGTATTTGTCAAGCTTCATATTCTTCTAGATAAACTCTTTCTAGCCTTATCAGTTTCTCTTCTCTTTTGAAGAATCTGAAGGTAAAAAATAAAAAATTCAAGTCATCTCACATGGTTTTGACATACCCATATATGCATATGTATGGTGTCCAAGACATTTAAGGTAGGTGGATAAAATAAACTTGGTTACTAGTTTATTGTTGTTTTCAATAGTTTCCAAACTGGCTGTACAAGTAATTAGGGTTTATCTATTTTTAGATAATTGACTTTTATATAATGAAGTATCCCTTGATTCTTATAAGCATTTACATATCTGAGATACTTGTTTCATGTTTTGACATGACAGGCACACCAATGCATTTCCTTGGAATAGACACTGTTATAGTTTTCTGAAAATAAGTTGTATTTGTAAAACTCAAAGGAATTTTGGCACTTTGACATGAAGTATTCATTGTGTGAGCTTTCAGTATTTCCTGGATAAATGTAAAAGCTTATTGAGCTGCTATGGGATGAAAGAATCACAAAGCTCGTTTTACTTATATATATATATATATATATATATATTTTAACACTTTTTATTGATTTATAATCATTTTACAATGTTGTGTGAATTCCAGTGTAGAGAACATTTTTTCAGTTATACATGAACATATATATATTCATTGTCACATTTTTTTCTCTTGTGAGCTACCATAAGATCTTGTGTATATTTCCCTGTGCTATACAGTATAATCTTGTTTATCTAGTCTACAAGTTTGAAATCCCATCTTTCCCTTCCCACCCTCTGCCCTCTTGGCAACCACAAGTTTGTATTCTATGTCTATGAATCTGTTTCTATTTTATATTTATGCTATGTTTATTTGCTTGTTTGTTTTTTAGATTCCACATATGACCAATCTCCTATGGTATTTTTCTTTGTCTTTCTGGCTTACTTCACTTAGAATGACATTCTCCAGGAGCATCCATGTTGCTTCAGATGGTGTTATTGTGTCAGTTTTTATGGCTGAAAAGTATTCCATTGAATAAATATACTTTCAGTGCTATTTTAAAGGGGATTGTTTCTTTACTTTCTTTTTTGTTGATTCCTCATTAGTGTAAAGAAATGCAACTGATTTTTGAACATTAATCTTGTAACCTGCTACCTTGCTGAATTCTTGGATTAGCTCTAGTAGTTTTTGTGTGGACTTTTTAGGGTTTTCTATATATGGTATCATGTCATCTGCATATAGTGACACTTTTACCTCTTCTTTTCCAATTTGGATCCCTTTTATTTCTCTCTCTTGCCTGATTGCTGTGGCTAGGACTTCCAAGACTGTGTTGACTAGGCGTGGTGATAGTAGGCATCATTGTCTTGTCCCAGGTTTTAGTGAGAAGCTTTTGAGTTTTTCACCATTGAGTACTATGCTGGCTGTAGATTTGTCGTATATAGCTTTTATTATGTTGAAATATGTTCCTTCTATACCCACTTTGGTGAGAGTTTTTATCATAAATGGGTGTTGAATTTTGTCAAAAGCTTTTTCTGCATTGATTGAGATGATCATGTGGTTTTTGTCCTTTCTCTTGTTGATGTGATGTATTACATTGATTGATTTGCATATGTTGAACCACCCTTGTGTCCCTGGGATGAACCCTACTTGATCATGATGTATAATCTTTTTTATGTGCTGTTGGATTCTATTTGCTTATATTTTGGTAAGGATTTTTCCATCTATTTTCATTGATATTGCTCTGTAATTCTCTTTTTTGGTAGTGTCTTTGCCTGGTTTTGGTATCAGGGTGATGGTGGCTTCATAGAATGAGTTTGGGAGTATTCCCTCCTTTTCAATCATCTGGAGTAGTTTGAGAAGGACTGGTATGAGTTCTTCCTTGTATGTTTGGTAGAATTCCTGAGTGAAGCTGTCCGGTCATGGAATTTTATTTGTAGGGAGGTTTTTACTTGCTATTTCTATTTCCTTTCTAGTGATCGGTTTGTTCAAGTGGTCAGTTTCTTCTTGATTCAGCCTTCGTGTACTGTATGTTTCTGGAAACTTGTCCATCTCCTCTAGGTTATCCAGTTTGGTTCCATATAGTTTTTCATAATATTCTCATATGATATTCTGTATTTCTATGTTATTTGTTGTAATTTCTCTGGTTTCCTTTCTGATTTTGCTTATTTGTGCTCTCTCTTTTTTCTTCTTTGTGAGTTTGGCCAGAGGTTTGTCAATTTTATTTACTTTTTCAAACAACCAGCTTTTGGCTTGATTGATTTTTCTATTTTTTTTTACTCTTTGTTTTATTTATTTCCTCCCTGATCTTTATTATTTCCTTCCTTCTGCTCACTTGTTTTTGCTCTTCTTTTTCTAATTCTTTTAGCTGGAGTGTTAGATTGTTTATTTGAGGTTGTTCTTTTTAGAGGAAGGCCTGTATCCCTATAAACTTCCCTGTTAGTACTGCCTTTGCTGCATCCCATTAGTTTTGTGTGGTTGTGTTTTCATTTTCATTTTTCCCAAGGCAATTTTTAATTTCAACTTTGATTTAATCACTAACCCATTGGTTTTTTAGTAGCATATTGTTTAATCTCCATGCTTTCTTTTTTTTCTCCTTTGTTTCTCTGTAGTTGATTTCTATTTTCATGGCATTGTTGTCAGTAAAGGTGCTTGGTATTATTTATATCTTCTTAAAATTGCTGAGACTTCTTTTATGCCCAAGTACATGATCAATCCTAGAAAATGTTCCATGTGCACTTAAAAAGAATGTATATCCTATTTTGGGGGGTGTAATGCTATGAAAATATCCACCAAATCTAATTTTTCTATTATATTATTTAATTTCTTTGTTGCCTTGTTTATTTTCTCTCTGGAAAATCTGTCTAGTGATGTTAATGTGGTGTTAAAATCTCTGACAATGATTGTATTCCCATCAATATGCCCTTTATCTCTGTTAGTAATTGCTTTATGTACTTAGGTGCTCCTATATTGGGTTCATATATATTAATGAGTGTAATATCCTCATCTTGTATTACTCTTTGAATCATTATAAAATGTCCTTCTTTATCTTTATTTGTGGCCTTTGTTTTAAAGTGTATTTTGTCTAAAATTAGTATTGCTACACATATTTTCTTGGTTTTTCCATTTGCATGGAATATCCTTTTCCATCCTGTCACTCTCACTCTATATGTGTCCTTCTCCCTAAATTGGGTCTCTTGTATGCAGCATATTGAAGGTTCTTGCTTTATTATCCAATCTGCCACTCTATGTCTTTTGATTGAAACATTAAGTCCATTGACATGTACAGTAATTATTGATAGGTTTGTGTTTATTGCCATTTTGAACTTAGTTTTCCAGTTGAATTGCTATTTCCTCTTTGTTCCTTTCTCTTTGTTTTGTGGTTTTGTAATTTCCTTTGTATTTTCTTGGATTTTATTTAGTTTTTGTGACTCCCTTGTAAGTTTTTGGCTTGTGGTTACCCTTTTCTGTAAGTCTATTAACCCATTACTGTAACTGTCTCTATTAAACAGATAGTAATATAAGCTCAAACCCATCCTACTGAGAACAAAAAAATTTAAAAAGAAAAAAAGAAACTGTATTTTCTTGCTTTCCTCTCCCATCTTCATGATTAGATGTCTTCTTTTACAATTTCTTGGTTATTTTATTTGTAATTCATGATAGTTATCATCTTTCCAGTTATGAGTTTCTCATTCCTGTAACATCTTGGTTCTTTTCTATTTAGTGTAGAACTTTCAATATTTCTCTTAGCATGGGTTTGGTGTTGCTAAACTCTGGTAGTTTTTGCTTGTCTGTGAAGTTCTTTAACTGTCCTTCTATTCTAAAGGATACTTTGCTGGATAAAGTATCCTAGGCTGCATTTTTTTTTCATTCAGGACTTTGAATATATATTGCCACTCCCTTCTGGCCTGTAGTGTTTGTGTAGAGAAATCCGCTGAGAGTCTTATGGGGTTTCCCTTGTAACTCATTTTGCTTTTCTCTTGCTGCCTTTAGGATCATTTCTTTATCCTTAACCCTGGTCGTCTTGATTATAATATGTCTTGGTGTAGGTCTGTTTGGGTTCTTCCTGTTTGATACCCTCTGAGCTTTCTGTACTTGGATATCTGATTCCTTCTTTAGGATTGGAAAGTTTTAAGTCATGATTTCTTCAAATACCTTTTCAATCACCTTTGCTCTTTCTTCGCTTCTGGAACCACTATTATGTGTAGTTTGGCATGCTTTATATTATCCCATAGGTTCCTTATATTGTTTTCATTGGTTTTTATTTGTTTTTCTGTCTGCTATTCTTATTGGGTGCTTTCTGTTGTCTTGTCTTCTAGGTCATTTATTCATTCCTCTGCATTATCTAGCCTGCATTGTACAGCCTTTAGATCTGCTCTCATCTCAGCAAATGAGTTTACCAATTCTATATGGCTCTTCTTTATAGCTTCAATTTCATTTTTGACATATTTTATATCTCTAAACATTATCTCTTTTAGTTCCATCTGTACTTTGATCACTCCTTTCTTGAAATCTTGATCTTGTAGGACATCAATGTCTATTTCATTGATCGTTCTTTCAGTGGATTTCTATTGTTCTTTTAATTGGGAGTGGTTCCTCAACTTCTTCATCTTGCTCATATCTCTGTGGCACTGTGGCTTATGGAGTATCAGTTATCTATTGTGTCCTTAAGGAATTTATTTATTTATCTATCCAAAGTCTGTGCAGGAAGAAAACTTAAAAAAAAGAGAATTTTAAAAGAAGGGAGAAAAAAAGTTTTGAAACAGCGTATAATCAATAATAGAAGAACTAGTTGAAGCAAAATAGCAATCGAGTTGAATTGTCTCCTGAAAACCTTAAAAAATGTTGAAAAGAACAAAAAATACTTGAAACCTGAGTATAATCAATAACAGGAGATCAAAACCAAGAGAAATAAAAATGAAATGATATGGATTTAAAAAAAATTATAATAATAATAATAAAAATATGTTAAAAGAAATATTTAAAAATGAGTAAAACTGGAGACATATACAATTGTTTAAAAAGAAAAAATTAGAACGTAATAGCTAATTGAACAGAGAATAAATAAAGAAAAAAAAGTTGATATGTTCTCCTGGAGACTGTGCACTCTTAACGATGTTATCGGGATGTCTTTCTGTCCTCACCCTGCTCCGGGAATTCAGCTCACTGCTTCCAGGCCCTCCGTTTGTGCCCCGGCCTGTGCTGCTCCCAGTGCTGGTCAGCAGTCATGCCCCCTCCCGTACTGTGGTCAGGTGCTGTGCTCTTACACAGTGGGTAGGTGGGTCACACACCCTCCCGATTCTACAGTCAGATGCTGTGCTCACACAAGGTAGTCGGGCAGGTCATGCTCCCTCCTAGCACCATGGTCAGGTGCTGCACTTCTGCAGGAAAGGCAGGTTGCCACCCACCCTGTCCCAGTCGCTCCTCTGCTCTGTGCAGCTGCCTGCTCCACCTCAGGTCCGCTGTCCATAGGCAGGCTCAGGGAAGACAGTGGAACAGACCTCCCCCACTCTGTGCCAAAATTCAGTTCCTTGTTTGTTTGGGAGGCGTGAGTTCTCAGAGGTACCAGGGTAGAATCATCCTATCTGCTTCAGGCTATAAACAAGTCTCCGTCTGACCTTTGAAGCTGCTAAGCCCTTAGGTATGGATTTAGGTTTCGACCCCACCCCTGCCTGGGTGCTAAGCACTGGAGGATATGGCAGCTGTGGCTGAGCTCCACCTCTCTTCTCAAAACTGGTTCGGCAGGTTTTTGTAGATTGGGGGTATGGCACCCTTCCCCCTAGGGTACATCAGTCATGTTGTTTTATGTAGTGCCTAGGTTGTTTTGCCCTATCTACATACTCTTCCACAGCACACAGTACCCTGCAGTCCCCTGGGGTTGCCTCTGTGCTGCCTGCCCCAGTCCTCTGCCGGGCCAGGGCAGCCTGTCCCATCCCCCACCTGCCACTTTGCCTGTAGGGCTGGGAGTTGCGGAGACTCTGTGCCCATTTAATTTAGTTCTGTCGGCCAAGGCGTGCTCCATACAGATCTGAGCCTTGGCGGTTCCCCCTCCTTCCCGCTGACCTTTCTGTTGGAGAAGGGGAGGTGCATCAATCTAGCACTATTCCTCCTTTGCAGCTTCCTCCCTACAGGACCGGTCCCGCATTGTTTTGCTTTTTTTTCTTTCTTTTTTCCTTTTCTCCTACCAGATTCATGGTGTCTTTGTCTTTTGAAGAGTGCGATGTTCTTTTGGAGTTCAGCATTTGCTCTGGTTTGCTGGGTGTGTCTGTGGATATGAGTTTTGGTGTAAGTTTGTGGGAGAGGGTGAACTAGGAGTGTTCTTCTATTCTGCCATCTTGGTTGATCTCTTATTTGATTGTTTTTTGTGCTTCTTTTCTCTCTTCTTCTTCTGGTACTCCCTTTATGCGTATGTTGGTGTACTTAATGTTGTACACAGTTCTGAGGCTCTGTACATATTTATCCATTCTTTTTCCTCTTATTATTAAGATTATATAATCTTCATTGATTTGTTTTCAAGTTCACCAATTCTTTCTTTCACCAGTTCAAATCTACTCTTTAAAGTCTACTAGAGCCCCTCTAGTGAATTTTTAATTTTTATTATACTTTTTAACTCCAGAATTTTGATTTTTAAAACTAATTTATATCTTTTATTGATATCTTCTTTTTATTGAGACACTGTCATCATACCTTTCTTCAATTTATTAAGCAAGATTTCCTCTACTTCTTTGAACATATTTAGTATCATAGCAACTCTGAGATCTTTGTTGTCAAAATCTGGCATCTAGGCCCTCTGACTGGCAGCTTCAATTTCCGCTTTTTTTCCCCTGTGTATGGGCCACATTTTCTTGTTTTTTTGGGGGGGCCTGTTATATATATATATATATATAAATACCTGGACATTTTAGATTACATATTATAGTAGCTATGCATACTGACTCTCCCTTACTCAGGGTTTATTTTTGTTGTTTGCATGTTTATTTGTTTGGTGATATGGCTGTACTATTTTAGTGAAGTCTATTTCTCCTGTTGTGTGCAGACCCTAATGTCATTCCTCAGAAAGCACAACTTTGGACATGCATGCAGCCACCCTGAGATGACAGTTGTTTTAGTAGGGATCTTTTTGTCTCTTTCCCTGATCTCTCCATTAAGCTGTCTATGTTTGTTGTTAAGACACAGAGCTGTGAGGCACCACTAATTGCCAGCTAATTGCCATGCTGTTTTCGACAATGCCCTGTGGCATAAGTTGCTCCTCAGTCTGATCCAATTAAACTTGGACCCCTTTGCAGAGGTAGTTTCTGAGGCCAGTTTTTGAGTTTTGTTTTGACTATAGGACTATTTTTATCTATCTCCTTCCCTCATTATCTCTAGTAAGTTGGTCTATAATTAGTTTTGCTTGTTGTTCTCATGAAGCTACTAACCTCTTCTTAATTGCTTACCACCAAAATGTCCAGTGTTTCAAGAACACCCTTTGGCTTGAACTTCTCTACACTGTGTTCCAAATAAAGTCAGTTCCCTTGGGAGAGCATGAGAGTTCTCTGATCTTATAGACAACCTCTCTCCCTGGGAAAAACCTCTGTATCACTGCTCCAGAGCTGGGTTTGGAATAAGTGGCCTGTTTCAGAATGACATGACTGCTTAACAAGCAGAGTGTGTCTTACCTCTCTTGATTTGGAAACTATCCTTTAAGTCAGCTGTAGTGAGGGTGACTGGGGACAAGTGATTTGGCCTGCCGTGACTAGGTTAGAGTTTCCATACTATGATTTAAGGCTGGCTAGGGAAAGAGAGCCCCAGTCCTCTCAACCAATGCTTAGTGGAAATACAGCTGCAACATGGATTTGGGAACAATGAGAATTGCTGGTTTCCTGCCCATCTGTTGGGGACAGGGGTGTTGGTGCCTCTGACCCCTGTATTGTTCAAAGGTCAACTGTATTTTCATTTTCATTTCCTTATGACTCCTGTGTTCCTAACAATCTCAACCACTTCTTTGTATGAGAAGGCACCCCATGTTTATAATAGGTAGCTCTCCAAATAAAATTCATGGCCAAGCAGTCCTCACAGTCTCAATCTCCTGCTTATCTATGTATATCTGTGTCTTCAGCAAGCTCCCAAAGGTTTTTCTTTGTGTCACAGTGGCTGCTGTTGTCATTGCCTGCTCTAAGTTCCTTTGGGCTACAAAACCTGTCTTTTAGGGAAGTTTCACCCCTTGTCCTCACAAATGACCCAATAACAAGTTCCTAAACCAAAGGTGCTGCTGCTGTTTATTACAAAGGCTGTACCACTCAGTGAGCACCAGTCTGTCCTCTGTCATGTCTTCTTTCCTAAAACTGTGTCTTCCATTGGGTTTTTAATTCTCTAGATCTTGTGTAACCAGTAGTGTAACATTCAACATTCCCCCCTCCCCAGCATCAGTGGTGTATTATTTCTTAAGGTCCTGTGTCTTCTGTGCCATAAATAAGACTAACACTATTTGCTGGATCATAGAGTCTTTGTCTTTCCTTTTCCTTTCTCTTTGTTTTGTGGTCTTGACGTTTGTCTTCTTAACATACTCCTTCAGGTTTCGCCTTGTGGGATCCTTCCCATAGCGAAAGCTATAAAGAAAAGAAGTTCTCAGTCTGCAGAAAGCATTCACTGTTTAAATAAAACTTCCTTACCCATCTTCATATCCCTGAGTAAGGGAATTTCTTCCAGGTGGTATCTTTGCATCATTCCATTATCTAACCCATACCAGACCCATACATATTGAAATACTACTTTTGTGATTTCATTTTTTCTCTTCTTTTAGACCTCTAATGCCCTAAGTGCCATGGGCAACTTCCCCGCTGCCCCAGGCTATACCTATTACCCTAACCACAAGCACTATGTCACTAGAAACTCACCAAATAATGCCTGAAGTATCCTACGCTGCTTGTGATTTTTTTTCTGAATATTTTGTAAGCTGTCATCAAGAGAAGGATTGTAATCTGCTCTTATTAATAACACTTTGCAGTTTTCAGAGGGCACCTCAATAATTTTCTGGATCTGGACTCTTTTGTGGGAGGGGTGGGGTAATGGAAGGTCATTCCAGTTTACTCTAATTTTTCCTTGTCAAATCTCTTTAACCCGAGTTATTTTCCTTGATCTAATAAAATATATACCCTCCTCTTGTCTAGCCTCATATCAAAAAGCTTTTAAGCCTGAAAACATCTTTGGGGGTACACCTTTCTTTTCCTTTTCATGTAGGCCAAATTTGACCTCTAAAATCTTAAGCCTTCTCAACCTTCATTTCCTCATAATCCTCTGGTTTGCTTTCTGACATTTCTGAAGCTAAAATGGTCTCCTGGGTTGTGGTTCTCTACTTATTTAAAACACACTGTAGTTGCTCTGCCTGCTGCCAAGGTCCTTAAGCTGTTGCTGTGCCAACCCGATTCTCAAGGCTAAGGCATTACTGCCACAGTCTTTTTCTAATGCATTTTTTTGTTCTGACTTTTTCGTTTGAATTTGTGGTAATTTCATTGGTTTTTTTTCTTGCCTCTTCAATCCTAAAAGGAGACATATTCCCCCATATATTTAGAGCCCTCACACTTCTTGATCTGATTTCCAATAAAGTCTATCACCTGTTGGGCCTTTGAAATCAACCAGGACCAGGATATACATAAGGGATCATTAGAATCAATTCAAGAACTTGTGGTAGGGGAAAGGGGGTTTTAGAAGCATGGCACACAAGTCACATACATCTCTAGGTGAGTCACACTCCATAATCCTCTTACAATGAATATAATTCAGAATAAGGTAAAAAGCAACATTATATGGGTAGCTGGCACCACTTATTAACACTTAGAGCCTTAATCCTCACCCACCAAAGCTCAGTCTGCAGCCATGACAGAACAGAATGAGAAAAGGGGGAAACAAACTAAATCATGCCACTGTTTTAAAGAGAAAGGATATGGCCAAAAAAAAAAAGACACAGAAGCTTTATTCATAATAATCAAACACTAGAAACAATCCAAGTGTCCATTAACAGAGGAATGGATAAACAAATTGCAGTATTTTATTACATGAAATACTACTCAGCAAAAAAATAGTTAAAATTTCTGGCAAAATGCTTCATAGATGTTGTTCTGTACTTTATGTTGTATCACATCAGGAGACACATTATAATGTCAGCTTGTCCTAATAATAGTAGTGTGAAGTTTGAACACTTGGTTAGGATGTCTCCATTGACAAAAACAAATTTTCCCTTTGTAATTAGTAAATTATCAGTGGGATAATGCTTTCAGACATTATGCATATACTCTTCTCTAACAATTTTTCATCCAATGATTTTAGCATCATTTGATGATCTTACCTAAATCAGTTATTACATTGGGGTTGCAAAGTGATGATTTTCTAATTGTATCATCCTTCTACATTTATTAGCTGCCATTCTTCTGTAAGGAAAAAACTTTTCCTTAAATTTTTTTGCCTACATGAAGTATTTTAACAGTAATTCTCTCAGGGGCTTAGGAATGTATAATGGTAGCACCATACTATTCATACTATTTTAAGCCATTTGAAAATAAACCTTGTTTTTATGGAGATCTTTCTGTATAAGTACTGTCAGTAGTAGTGTCTAGTTATTTTTAATGACTGTGTAGTATTCTATAGTATGAGCATACAAAAATTTAACTAGATTATTAATGAATGGACATTTAAGTTGTTTCTAATATTTTACCATTGTTAACAATGATGCTACAAGTATTCTTATCCATATCTTTTGTGAATACATTGGAATTGATCTTTAGGGGTTGCTAGGTCTCAGAATGTCATTAAAATTTTTGTTAGATATTACCAAACTGAATACCATAAATATTATAGTCTTGACATCAGTGCACAAGAGTGCCAGTTTCTCTATCCTCTTACAATACACTGTGTTGTTATTTTAAAAAATCTTTGCAAATCTGAAAGGCAAAAAAAAGAAAATCTATCTCCTGGTAATTTTCCATTGCATTAATGTTATTATGAAATTGTGTACATTTTCATCTGTATTAAAACCATTTGTATATACTTTACTATGCGTGTTAACTCATATGTTTTACCCATTTTCCTATTAAGTTATTTTGGTAATTTCCCTTACTAACTACATGTTAAGGAAATTAGTTCTTTACTATATGTGTTACAAACTTTCCTCCAGTTTCTCATTTGGCCTTTGATTTTATTTACATTATTTTTCCCAGGCAGAAATAAAAAATCATGATTTTTATATAGTCAAATTCATCAATCCTTTTTCTTATAGCTTCATTATTTTGATTATTTAAATTTTTTTAAATTAAAATGCAATGTACAGAAAAGTGCACATTATCACATATATCATAAATGTGGTTCAGTGAGTTTTCATAAACTGAATACTTTTGAGTAACCAGCACCCAGATCAATAAATAGAACATAAACAATATCCTGGAGGCCTGCTTGGTGTTCCTATGGAGTTACTATCTGTTCCTTCCCACACAAGGGAGTAACTTAGTTTTGAAAGGCTTCATTTTTTAATATAACATTTAAAAAATCCATTTTAGGTTAAAGAGTGAATCTAGGATTCAATTTTATTTTTTCAAATGACTAGCTAGTTGTCCCAACACCATTTATTAAATAATTAATCTTTTCTCTGCTGATATGAAAATTTACCTTTATCAGATACCAGTCTTTTAATGTATTTGGACCTCTTTCTGAACTCTGTTTTTTTTCCCCATTAATGTGTCTATCTGTTTATGGTTTCTAGCAAGGTAGTGACATGGTCTAAGTTTTTAAAAGATCATTCTGTCTGTTGTGTGGAGAATGAACTGTGGTGGAGGAGTGGGCAGAGTGCAAGTAGGAAGTAGGGAGACCATTTACAAGGATATAGTAGTCCCTTTAAGTGAGAGACAATAATGGTTTAGACTAGGAAGTTACAGCAAAATAGAGAGAAGTTGTCAGATAAGAGGTAAGGTTTGTATAGTTAATTCATATATCAATACCACACAACTGTTTTAATTTCTGTATCTTTATAATATATTTTAATAATCTCATAAGACCAGTTCTTTCTCATTACTCTTTTTTTCAGAATTTTTCTGGCTTTTCCTGCTAGGAACTTTTTTTTCATAAGAACTTTAGGATCAGTTTGTCCAGTTTCAAAAAATCCTACTGCTGTCTTTAAATTTTTTATTTTTATATAATTTTAAAGTTTACTTTTCATTTACTGTTATTGTAAAATATTGACTATATTCCCTGTGTCATACAATACTTCCTTGGGGAGGTGGGTTTGGCTCAGTGGTAGAGCACATGCTTAGCATGCATGAGGTTCTAGGTTCAATCCCCAGTACCTCCATTAAAAAAATTAAAAAAAAAAACCATACACACATCCTTGAGTCTATCTTACACCCAATAGTTTGCACCTCCAACTCCCAAAACCCCATATTGCTCCCTCCCTTCCCTACTGATAACTACTGATTTGTTCTCTGTTATCTGTGAATCTGTTTCTTTTTTTTATATTCACTAGTTTGTTTTATTTTTCAGATTCCACATATAAGTGATATCATACAGTATTTGTCTGTCTCTGACTTATTTTACTTAGCATAATGCCCTCCAAGTCCATCCATATTGCTGAAACTGGCAAATTCTCATTCTGTTTTATGACCGAGTAGTATTCTACTGTACATATGTACCACATTTTCTTTATCCATTTGTCTGTTGACAGAAATTTAGATTGCTTCCATATCTTGGCTATTGTAAATAATGCTGCTATGAACATTTTGGGTTCATGTATCTTTTCGAATTAGTGGGTTTTTTTTTCAGATATATACTCAGGAGTGAAACTGCTGGGTCATATGGTAGTTCTATTTTTAGTTTTTGTTTTTGAGAAACCTCCATAGTGTTTTCCACAGTGACTGCACCAATTTACATTCCTGCTAATAGTGTACAAAGGTTCCCTTTTCTCTACATATTCTCCAACATTTGTTATTTGTGTTCTTTTCAATGATAGTCATTCTGACAGGTGTGAGGTGATATCTCATTGTGGTTCTGATTTGCATTTCCCTGATGATTAGTGATGTTGAGTATCTTTTCACCTGCCTGTTATCCACCTGCATTTTCTCTTTGGAAAAATGTTTATTCAGTTCTTCGGCCCATTTTTTAATTGAGTTGTTTGTTTTTTTTTCCCTTTTGATATTGATTTGTATGAACTGTTTAAGTTTAATGAGGTCCCATTTGTTTGTTTTTGCTTTTATTTGCTTTAGGAGACAGATCCAAAAAAATATTGCTATGATTTATGTCAAAGAGTAATCTGCCTATGTTTTCCTCTAGGAGTTTTACAGTTTCCAGAGGTCACTGTTTTTAAAACAATAAGAAGAGAAGGATAAAATTAAAGTTCCCCATCCATCTCATTAATCTCCTTTCCTACTTACAGGTACCCTTATATTAGTGAATATACCTCCTTACGTTCTTATGCATCCATAAATATTATGTAGTATTGTCCTGTATGTTGTTGAATTACAGTATCATAGTGTGCGTGTCATTTTGCAACTTGTTTTTTCAGTTCAATATTTTGTTTTTGAAATTTACCTATGTTTCTATGTGTAGTTTAATTCATTTTCACTGAACAAGAGAATTTCATTGTAGAAATACAATATAATATAAAAAATCCATTCCACCATTAATGGACATCTGACAAGTTGCTAACTTTTTAGTATTCTATATGTTGCAATAACCATCTCTTTATCTTATCTTCAATTTTACTTAATATTACCAAATTACTTTCCGAATAGTTTGTTTAATGCACAAGTATTTATGTACTCCTCATGTGCCAGACACTACTCTCAGAGCTGTGTATGACAAGAGTGAACAAAGTAGACAAAATTTCCTACCTTCTGGAGATTACATCGAAGTTGGGGGAAAAGGACAAAACCCCAAATGCCTAAAAATATAGAGTCTGTTATATACAAATAAGTTAGAGAAAAAGAAGGCAGGGAAAGGGAATATAGAGTGTTGTGATGGTTAATCTTAATTGTCAACTTGGCTGGACTACACTACCCAGTTATTTAACCAAACACTAATCTTAGATGTTTCTGTGAAGCTATTTTTATAGATGTGGCTTACATCTACAATCGGTTGACTTGAGGTAAAGGAGATTACACTCAATAATATGGGTGGACCTCAGCAATTAGTTGAAAGTCTTAAGAGCAAACCTGAAGTTTCCTGGAGGAGAAAGAATTCTGCATCAAGATTGTAGCATCACCTCCTGCAGTTTCTAGCTTGATGGCCTGCCTTATGGATTTATGAATTGACAGTCCCCACAATTGTGTGAGCCAATTCCTTAAGATAAATCTATTATAAATATATTGGATATATATATATATATATATATATATATATATATATATATATATAAAATTTTATACATATATACATGTCCTATTGGTCTTGTTTCTCTAGAGAACCCTGGCTAATTTAGATTATTCAAGAGGGACAGAATCTTAAAGATAATTTTTCTGAATTGGTTCTGGAGTTTCTGGAGTTGCTTCTCTAGTCTTATTAGATTTAAATACACGAACGACTCTATTTCCAGTAGTAGAGAGGGCACTGGGGTTAAATAAATAATCAGATTTTCAGGAATTACTGAACATAAGCTTTGAAATGACAGTCATTGCAGGAGACCCAAAATGTCACTGTGTTCCATTAGTCAGAATAAGGACTTACAAACATCAAGTGATCAATGGAGTTTTAGCTCAGGTTCATCTCACAGTGTATCCAGTGGGTCCTCAAACCTATCTTGTGGTTATTCCTCCAGTTCTGGAATGCATATTTGGAACAGATATAGCCAGTGACTGGTAGTAGAATCCCCACATTGCTTCCCTAACCTGTGCATTGATGGCTAGTATGATAAGAAAGGCCAAGTGGAGGCCACTAAAACTACTTCCATCCAGGAAAAGAGTAAATCAAAAGCAATACCACATTCACAGAGGAACTGCAGAGATTAGTGCCACCATCAATGACTTGAAGTATGCAGGAATGGTGATTCCCACCGCACCCCCATTCAATTCACATATTTACCTTATGCAGAAGACAGGTGGATCTTAGACAATGGCAATGGAGTATCATAAACTTACCCAGGTGGTGACTTCAACTGCAGCTGCTGTTCCAGATGTGGTTTTATTGCTTAAGCAAATTAATACTTCCCTTAGTATCTGGGGATATTGCAGCTATCGATCTGGGAAATGCTTTTTTCCCTCAACACCTGTTAGTAAAGACCACCAGAAGCAGTTTGCTTCAGCTTGCAAAGCCAGCAATAATGTCCTGCTGCAAGAGTCTATCAATTCTCCAGTCCTATTGTCATACTTTAAATTATAGGGATTTTGATTGTCTTTCTCTTTTATAAGGCACCACACTGGTTCATTACATTGAGGACATTGTGCTGATTGGACCTAGTGAGCTAGAAGCGGAAACTATTCTAAACTTATTGGAAATACACTTACATGTCAGAAGGTGGGAAATAAATTTGACAAAAATTCAAGGGGCTTCTATGTCAGTGAAATTCCTAAGGGTGCAGTGGTGTGATATGAAGGTATCCCGGTGAAGCTGCTGCATCTGGCCCCTTCCACAACCAAAAAAAGAGGCACAATACCTAGAGGACCTCTTTGGATTTTGGAGGCAAAGTGTTTCTCATTTGGATGTGCTACTCTGATCCATTTCCCAAGTAACCTAAAAAGCCACTAGTTCTGTATGGAGTCCAGAACAACAGAAGGCTTTGCAACGGGTCTAGGCTGATGTACAAGCTGCTCTGCCACTTGTGCTATATGTTCCAGCAGATCCAATGGCACTTGAAGTGGCATTTGTCAGTGGCAGACAAGGATTCTACTTGAAGCCTTTGGGAGGCCCTTATAGGTAACTCATAGTGCATACCCTTAGGATTTTGAAGCAAAGCCTTACTAACCTCTGTAGATAACTACTCTCCTATGGAGAAATATCTTTTAGCTTGCTGTTGGGCTTTGGTAGAGGCTGAACACTTAACCACGGGCCACAAAATTACCACGAGACTTGAGATGCTCATCTTGAAGTGGCTATTACCTGACTCACCAACCCATAATGTTGGCTATGCATGGCAACACTCCACTCTCAAATGAAAGTGATATATGAGATTATGCTTGAGAGGCCCTGAAGGCACAAGTAAATTAAATGAAGAAATGGCTCAAATGCTTATAGCCTCCATTATTGATCTATTACCTCCTTTTTTCCATCCTACATCTATTGCCTTGTGGGGATTTCTCTATAATCAGTTGACTGAGGAAGAGAAAATTTGGGACCTCGTTTACAGATGGTTCTGTTTGATATGCAGGCACCACTTAATAGTAGACAGCTCCATCATTACATTTCTGAAGGACAATGATGAAGGGGAATAGTGCCATTAGACAGAACTTTTGAGCAGTGTAACTGGTTGTTCATTTTTACTTTAAAGGAGAAATGGCCAGAGGTATGAGAGTGCGTATGTCAATTCATAGGCTGTAGACAATGGTTTAGATGGGCGATCAAAGACTTGTAGGGAACATGATTGAAAAATTGGTGAGAAGGAGTTCTGGGGAAGACATCTGTGGGTAGGCCTCTTTGAATGGGCAGAAAAAAAAACCCACAGAAAACTGAGGATATTTCTGTCTCATGTGAATAGTCACTGAGAAGCACCAAGAATCTCCTTAACAGAGGAGGATTTTTTTTTTATAGTTAAGTGGGTAAGATGATCTATTCTGTGGATAACAGCCAGCCCCTTTCCTCAGCCACTCCTGTCATTGCTCAAGGGGCTCATGAACAAAGTGGCCATAATGATAGGGTTGGAATTTATGCATGGGCTCAGCAACATAGACTTCCACTCACCAAGGATGACTTGGCTATACCCACTGCTGAGTGCTCAATCTGTCAACAACAGAAACCATCACTGAGTCTCTGATATGACACCATTCACCAGGGTGAACAAGCCAGTTATTTGGTGGCAGGTTGATTACATGCAACCACTTCTATCATAGAGTGGGCAGCCATTTATTCTTACTGGAATAAACAGATTACATATGGATTTGTCTCCCCCCCACACAGTGCTTCCTCCAAAACTACCATCTGTGAACTTATAGAATTCCTTATCCACTGCCATGTGTTCCAAACAACATTGCTTCTGATCAAGGAACTCATTTTATACTATTTGAAGTGTGGCAAGGGGTCCATATTCATGGAACTCACTGGTCTTATCATGTTCCCCATCATCTTGGAGCAACCTCGGTTGACAGAACTGTAATGGCGTTTTGAAGACTCATTTACAAACACCATCAAGGTGATGATACTTAGCAGGGCTGAGGGATGTTCTCCAGAAATTCATATATACCCTAAATCAGCATCTGATATATGTTGCTGTTCCTTTTATAGACAAAATTCATGGGTCCAGGAATCAAGCGGTGAAACTTACTATTACCCTAGTTATCCACCAGCAAAAGTTTTGCTTTCTGTCTCTGCACACTTATACTCTGCTGATCTGTAGGTCTTATTTCCAAAGGATGGAATGTTTCCACCAGGAGATACAACAATGACTCCATCAAAGTTGTTGTTGAGACTGTCACCTTTAATCCATTTTGAGTTGATTTTTGTATATGGTGTAAGGGAGTGTTCTAGCTTCATTGTTTTACATGCTGCTGTCCAGTTTTCCCAACACCATTTGCTGAAGAGACTGTCTTTATTCCATTGTATATTCTTGCCTCCTTTGTCGAAGATGAGTTGACCAAAAGTTTGTGGGTTTGTTTCTGGGCTCTCTATTCTGTTCCATTGGTCTATATATCTGTTTTGGTACCAATACCATGCTGTCTTGATGACTGTAGCTCTATAGTATTGTCTGAAGTCTGGGAGAGTTATTCCTCCAGCCTCTTTCTTTGTCTTCAGTAATGCTTTGGCAATTCTAGGTCTTTGATGGTTCCATATCAATTTTATTATGATTTGTTCTAGTTCTGTGAAATCTGTCCTGGGTAATTTGATAGGGATTGCATTCAATCTGTAGATTGCCTTGGGCAGTGTGACCATTTTAACAATATTGATTCTTCCAATCAAAGAGCATGAAATATCTTTCCATTTTTTAAGTCTTCTTTAATTTCCTTCATCAATGGTTTATAGTTTTCTGTGTATAATTCTTTCACCTCCTTGGTTAGATTTATCCCCAGATATTTTATTACTTTGGGTGCTATTTTAAAGGCTTAAGCATAAGACAAGATACAATAAACCTCCTAGAGGAAAACATAGGCAAAACATTATCTGACATACATTTCAAAAATTTTCTCCTAGAAGAAATCAAAGCAAGAATAAACAAATGGGACCTAATGAAACTTACAAGCTCCTGCACAGCAAAGGAAACCAGAAGTAAAACAAGAAGACAACCTACGGAATGGGAGAAAATTTTTGCAAGTGAAACCGACAAAGGCTTGATCTCCAAAATATATAAGCAGCTCATACGACTCAATAAGAAAAAAATAAACAACCCAATCCAAAAATGGGCAGAAGACCTAAACAAGCAATCCTCTAAGGAAGACGTACAAATGATTAAAAAGCACATGAAAAAATGCTCAATATCACTATTTATCAGAGAAATGCAAATCAAAACTACAATGAGGTATCACCTCTCAACAGTCAGAATGGCCGTCATTCAAAAATCCACAAATGACAAATGCTGGAGAGGCTGTGGAGAAGGGGGAACCCTCCTACACTGCTGGTGGGAATGCAGTTTGGTGCAGCCACTATGGAAAACAGTGTGGAGATTCCTCAAAAGACTAGGAATAGGCTTACCATATGACCCAGGAATCCCACTCCTGGGCTTGTATCCAGGAGGAAATCTACTTCAGGATGACACCTGCACCCCAATGTTCATAGCAGCACTATTTACAATAGCCAAAACATGGAAACAGCCTAAATGTCCATCAACAGGTGACTGGATAAAGAAGGAGTGGTATATTTATACAATGACATACTGCTCAGCCATAAAAACCGACAACATAATGCCATTTGCAGCAACATGGATGCTCCTGGAGAATGTCACTCTAAGTGAAGTAAGCCAGAAAGAGAAAGAAAAATACCGTATGAGATCACTCATATGTAGAATCTAAAAAATATAAACAAAAACAAACAAACAAAAACAAGGTGTAAATACAGGACAAAAATAGACTCACAGACAGAGAATACAGACTTGTGGTTGCCAGGGGGATGGAGGGTGGGAAGGGATAGACTGGGATTTCAAAATTGTAGAATAGATAAACAAGATTACACTATATAGCACAGGAAAATATACACAAAATGTTATGATAACTCACAGAGAAAAAAATGTGACAATGAGTGTGTATATGTCCATGAATGACTGAAATTTGTGCTGAACACTGGAATTTGACACAACACTGTAAAATGATTATGAATCAATAAAAAATGTTAAAAAAACCCAAGGAAATTAAATTAGAAATCAACAACTGAAGGACACTGGGAAAATACACAGATACTTGGAAATTAAGCAATATGAGTCCAAATGGTCCATAGATCAAAGTAGAAATCACAAAGGATGTTAGCAAATATTTTGAAGTGAATTAAAAATTAAAACATAATATGTCAAAATTTATGAGATGTACATTAAGTAGTGCTTAGAGCAAAATGTAGTGCTTTAAACATCTATATTACAAAAGATCTCACATCAGTAATCTAAGATTTTACCTTCAGAACCTAGAAAAAGAAGAACAAACTGAACCCAAAGCAAAGAGAAAAGGAAAGGAAGATTAGAACAGACATAAATTAAGTGTGAAACCGAAAGTTGGGTCTTGGAAAAGATCAGTAAAACTGACAAACCTTTGACTAGGCTGACCAAGACAAATGAGAGGAAAAAAACCTCACCAACATCAGGAATGAAAAGGAGATGTCCTCGTTGAACACATAGAAATTAAGGGGATTATAAAGAAAAATTGTAAATGAATTTATTTCAATGAATTAGAAAATTCAGATTAAATGGACAAATTCCTAGAAAGATGCAAACTACCAAAACTGACTCAGGAATAAACAGAAAATCTGAATAGGTTTGTAACAATGAAGGAAATTAAACTTGTAATTATAATTTTTCCATAATGAAAAGTACAAGCCTAAATGGCTTCCCTGGTGTATGCCATCAAATGTTTACAGAAGAAGTACTATCTATATTCCACAAACTCTTTCAAAAAAACCCAAAAATAAAACAAAGGAGGAAGGAACACTTTTCATCTCATTCTGTGAAGGCAGTATCAGCTTGATACTAAAGTCTGACAAAGACATGGGAAGAAAAATACTGCAGACCAATATACCTCATGAACATAAGTACAGAAATCCTCAACAAAATATTAACAAACCAAAATGCAGCAACATATAAACAGAATCAAACAACATAAATGAGTGGGACTTATCCCGGGAATGCAAGGCTGATTTAATATCTGAAAATCAATTAATGTGCCACATTAATAGAATAAAGATAAAAAAACCCCATGATTATCTAAGTAGATGCAGAAAAAGCATTTGAAAAAAAAACTTAGCATCCATTTATGATAAAATTAGTCAACAAACTAGGAACGGAGGTGTACTTCTTCAATCTGATACAAGATATTTAGGTAAAGCCTATAGCTGAACAACTAAATGATTTTACCGTAAGATCAGAAACAAGGCAAAGATTTATGCTTTTACTACCTCTGTTTTTAACATTTTGCTGTAGATTCTAGCCAGGGCAATAAGGCAAGAAAAAGAAATAAATAGCATCAAGATTTGAAAGGAGGAAGTAAAATTATCTCCATTTATAGGTGACCTGATGCTATATAGAGAAAAAAATCCCAAAGAATCTACAGAACATCTTTTAGAACTAATAAATGAGTTTGGCAAGGTTGCAAGATATAACATCAAAATACAAAACTCAATTGAATTTCTATATAATAGTTGTTCCTCAATAGGTGGTCCTTCAAAAAGTTCAACCTAGAACTACCATATGATCCACATGGAATTACCATGTAATTCCACTCTTAGGTATATACCAAAAGAATTGAAAACCAGTGTTCGAACAAAAACTTGTACACAAATATTCATAGCAGCACTACTCATGATCGCCCCAAATTGTAAATAACTTAAATGTCCATCAATTAATGAATGGATATCCAAAGTATGGTACATCCATACAATGGAATATTATTCAGTCATAAAAGGAATGAATTACTGATAAATGCTATAACATGGATGAACATCAAATTATTATGTTAATTTAAAGAAGCCAGATACAAAAGACAACATATTGTATGATCTCATTTGTATGAAATGTCTGGTAAAGGCAAATCTATAGAGACAGAAAGTAGATAAGTGATTGCCTCAGTATAGAAGTGGGAAGAGAGATTCCATGTAAACAGAAGTAAGGTATCTTATTACAATATTGAAAATGTTCTAGAACTAGATTCTAGTGAAGGTTGAATAATTCAGTAAATTTACTAAAAGCATTGAAATTTACACCTAAATGGGTGAATGTTATGGTATATAAACTGTATCTCAATATAGTTTTTTAAGAATGTAGCATTTTAATCTCCATTTTCAACCACCTAATCAACAGGACAAGCAGAGTAAGCCATGGCTATGAAGTTAAGAACAAGTGAGTCCCCTCAATTTATTTTTTACCCACTATAGAATCAAGGGAAAATCACTTACCTCTCATATAATTCTTTCCAAATAAGCAATGGAAAATATTTAATTTTAAGAAGGGCAAACTATTTGAAAATTATTTTTAATACCATCAATAAGAAAGGCTAAAATGGTCAGGTCTTCTCCTGATTGACAGAACATATCTGGGAGGAGTTGGTATGTAAATGCAAAGTTACTGATATGCAGAAAAGCAGATGCTGCACCATGATTTATTTGATCTGTTGTAAATTTTCTTTCTCATTTTGGTAATTTCAATAGTTTTAAAATATTTGTAAGCAGTTTAAATTTGAACCTGTATAGAGAATTTTGATATCTACAAACTTGTACCTGCTTAATATGAATTTATATACTGAGAATATAGCTGTTCTTGAACAACAGGTTTGAAGTTTGTGGGTCCACTTATATGTGAATTTTTTTTCAATAAATATACAGTTGGCTCTGTATTCACCAGTTTTACATCCATGAATTCAACCAACCATCTGTGGATGTGAAACCCCAAGATAGGAAGGGCTGACAATGGGACTTGAGCACCTACAGATTTTGGTATTCATGGGGGCTCCTGGTACCAAATCCCTGCCGAGACTGAGGGAGGACTGTATAAGTTTTCTCTTTTTAATTTTAAGCTTAACATAGGAAGAAAGGAAAATGTGCTTGTTTTCTAAGAAACCCAAGCAGGTTCAATCCCCAGCACTCAATTTCTTGAGGGCATCCAGTGATTTAGTTGTTAATTGAGTAACTCTCTTGTAAAACACAAAGTGATGGTTTTCTTACTTTCTAGAACTCTCTGCAAAAGTATACAGAAACAGATGACCGTAGAAAAATGTTTTACGGTTTGGGATAGTTTGGTATATTAAGTTAGACTGATATAAATTATTGTACATGAATGTTTATGCTTTTTAAAAGTGCATACATTTAAAAAATGTTACAAATAATGCCTAAGCTGGGAGGGCACATGGAGGGCCAAATTTGAGAGGATGCAAATTAGGCCCAGTGAGATTAACTCAAAACCAAAGACAAGTGAGGTCTGTCTCCATTTCATGTGAGTGTGTTTGTGAAAGGCTTGTATAATTCCAAGTTAGTATAGATCTGACAAAAGATGGAAGTTGTTTCTATTTGATGGCTAAAATAATATCAAAATGTGGCAATAGCATGACATAGATTGTCTCATATACCTGCCCATTTTGAAATTAATTATTTGAATTTTTTACTTGAACTATTTCAAAAGTTGCACATAGTTAAACTCTCAATATTTTATATTGTACTATCTCAAATTTGCATAATTAAAATTCCTATAGAATGTGACCAAATTGGAACACATGAAGCTTTGCCCTCCGACTTCATCTCTCTATTCCTTTCTGGCCACACTGATTGTCTAGTTCCTTAAGTACTGCATGCTTCTTTCTGCCACAGGACGTTTGTGTGTTTCTGAGAAGTTCCCCACTTTCACCTCCATATTCCTCTTCACCTAGTACTCATCACTTAATACTTCTCTTCACCTAATACTACTCATCTCTAGGGTGCCAGCCCTAGTATCAGGTCAGGTTTCTTTTCAGTGGTTCTCACGAAAGTATGTTCCTTTCCTTCAGAGCTCTTACATCAGTTTAAGATTATATGTTCATAATCAAAGAGCTTTTGACTAATGTAAGCTTTATGAAGAGAGAGTCAAAGTTCCATTTTGCTCACCATGGCATCCTCAGTACCTAGCACAGTTCCTGGCAGAGAGTAGGTGCTCAAAAATAATTTGTTAAATTAATTAATCGACTAATGAACAAGTGTCCATAGTTGCTTCAGTAATTTCTAATTTTGCCACAGCAGCCCAGATAAAGCGTTTCTAATTAAAAGAGAAGGCCCTCCAATATAATAATAGCTAATATCTATCGAGTATTTTACGTATGTACCAGCTGCTATTTAAAATGCTTTATATGTATTATCTCATTTAATTATTCCCCAAATCCTGTGAGATAGGCACATAATTACTCCGATTTTACTGAAGGAGAAATTGAGGTAGGTCATATTGTTAGCAAGAGGAGAAGATTAAATTCAATCTCAGGCAGTCTATTTCGTGCTCCATGTTCTTAAATGTTAAGCCATCTAGCCCATTTTTCAGATGGGGAAATTGAGACCCAGAAGGGAAGTGACTTGTCCAAGTTCTTACAATTTAGTGACAAAGTCAGGAATAGAACCCAGGTATCTTGATTAATAATTTGTAACTTTTAACTACCTCATTCTGCTACTGATAATAAATTAACTCTAGTAGAACTATTATACACATGTAATTATAAAACATATGATTATATGTTTGATATAATCACTCTTTTAATTTTATCTTTAAAAATGACATTTTTATGTGAAAACAAATATATGTATGTTCATGTATGACTGAAGCATTATGCTGTACACCAGAAATCGACATAACATTGTAAACTGACTATACTTCAATAAAAACATACATACAAAATTTTCTAAATTCAAATTTAAAAAAGGAAAGGGAATGCTTAAAAAAATACACTCTGAAAAATGGCATCTTTGTCCAAATAAAGATCAAAGGCTTTTTGAGCCAGGAGTTTACAAATTTTCTTAGTTTTTAGCCTAATAAAAAAACAAATGCTTGGGAGTAGGGCACTGGAGTGATTTCTAAGAAATCAAAATAAGAAATTTTAAGAAAACAGCTGTACATATCTGTTAAACAATAGCAAGTGTTATTACCTGTCTTCTCGGTTCCAAGACTTCACAAAGTGTAATCTTAAATCCATGATAAGTCTATGGAAGTAATAGTCTTGTTATACTAGGTTTTTGGGGGCAGAGATTTGAGGATACAGTGATATCAAAGTATTTGTCATAAATCACAGAGCTAGTAAGTAGTGGATCTCAGCTTACTGTAAACTCTGATTCCAAAATAAGAGAGTGGAAGGTGAAATATTGATTACTGGGAGTGGCATTTTGTGACATTGGTTCTTCCATAACAATGGATGGAGAGTTTTTTTTCTCCTTCTTAAGTGCTTAAGGACAGCAACTCATTAAAGGCATACCTCATTTTATGAAAGTTTGCTTTATTGTGCTCTGAAGATTCTGAATTTTTTGCAAATTGAGGGTTTGTGGCAACCTTGCATTGAGAAAGTCTATCAGGGCCATTTTTCCAACAGCGTTTGCTAACTTTGTGTCTCTGTGTCACATTTTGGTAATTATCTCAATATTTCAAACTTTTTCATTATTATTATATTTGTTATGGTGATCTGTGATCAGTGATTATTGATGTCACCACTATGACTCGCTGAGGACTCAAGGTTAGCATTTTTTAGCAATAAAGCATTTTAAATTAATGTATGTACTTTTTAATACATAATGCTATTTCACACAATAGACTGCAGTATAGTGAAACATAACTTGTATATGCACTGGGAAGCCAAAAAATTCTTGTGACTTGTTTTATCATGATATTTGCTTTATTGCAGTGGTCTAGAACTGAGCCCACGATATCTCCAAGGTATGCCTGTAGTTATTTCATGTGTGATTATTAAACTTAAACTGGTCAATGGGTGTTTTTCTATTTAAATTATTAAATTGTTCCTCTTTGCTTCATCTGCGGGCCCCTAGAAGGCAAGCCATATGCTTCATACAGTTGACACAGGAGTTGAAGCACTGACCCTCTATGCAGTGGAAAATCTGCATGTAACTTTACAGTGGGCCCTCTGTATCTGTGGTTCTGCATCTGTGGTTTCAACCAACCTGGGATCCTGTAGTACTACAGTATTTGCTATTTAAAAAATCTGCATATAAGTAGAACTTCACAGTTCAAACCCATGTTGTTCTAGGGTCAACTGTACTTAAACTTTTTGTTTTCTTAGCATCTAGCACAATACCTGACACTGAGTCAAATATTTATTGAATAATTGTTAATGTCAATATTAATTTTATAATCATATTTTCTGAAGTGGTATAGATAATATGGGTTATGCTGGAAATAAATGTCTTGAGTTAGAGACATGGGCTTGTGATGGGACAAGCACAGAGGGTTTTGTCAGCTTTGGTGAAAGTCTTTGAAGGCTATTTGTTGTGTAATCTTGAGGAAATTTACCTCTTTATGCCCCAATTTTCTTAAGTGTAAAATAGAGAAAATGCCTCTCTTGCAGAATTGTTGTGAGAAGTGATAATTCATATAAAGTGCTTGTCACATAATAGGCAATAAATAAATGATAGCTATTATCTTGGGTCAGTGGAGAGGAGGAGATAGACTAAAACTCTATTATGATGTGGAGAAAGTATTTTGGAGAATTCATGCCCCTAATACAGAAGTTCTTAACCTGTGAATCCTTTGAAATTCTATGAAAAATTTTGAGTATGCTAACTTTTCTGGGGTGAAGGCTCATTGATTTCATTAGATCTTAAAGTGGTATGTGGCCTGAAAATTTTAACAACTACAACTCTAATTATCTTAAATAGAATACTGTAGTAAAACCGTGTCATTATCACTCCTCCTCCAAATTAAGTCCATTAAAAGCTCAACTCCAAGACAGATCAAATATCGTTAGACAAAGGGTCTGTCACCTTCCCCCTAAGCTCTGGCACTATCTCAACTTTGGTCAAAGGAGGGAAAAAGGGATGTGAAACCCCTGGGAAAAAAATGGAACTACTCATCCATTCCAAACATGCCATTAGTTTAGTTCAAGGAGAATCTTTCTCTAGGGCCACGTACACCAGAATACAGCTCTGAATCCTGCGCAGAGTGAAGAATATACATTTGTGATATCTATCATGTAGGGAACTCACAGAAATTGTGAAAAACAAAGCCTCAGAACATTAGACAGGTCCAATTCTGGGGGCTTTAATTGTTTTGCTCCCCATTCTCTATCCTCCCCTACTTCTTTAGTCCCGAAACTCAAAACCCCTTTTTGTTTTCTAAAGTAATGGCTTGGAAGCTTGGTTTCAGTCTTTCATTAGTCCATGGTAAAGATAAAAAGACAATATAGTGCATTTATATTTTTAATGTAATCAACTTTATGCATTTTTTTGCTTTAGGGTTTTTTTTTACCCTTTAAACTCTTTTTTTGGGGGGGGTAATTAGGTTTGTTTATTTATTTATTATTATTTTTAATGGAGGTATTGGGGATTGAACCCAGGACCTCATGCATGCTAAGCACACATTCTACACTGATCTATACCCTCCCCCTACAGTGCATTTTAAATAAATAATTTTCTGGTTGTCTTTTGGTGTTAAAATGATCTTCTGTGGATTAATAATGAATAGTTTTTATTTTTAAAAATGTCTTTACTTAATAAAATAAAAAGTTGGTGACTCTATAGAGACTCCCTTCTCTATTTCTTTTTCCTTATTTAAAAATTTCCCAGAAATGAAATCTAAGTCTGGAAATCATTGAATTAGGACAATGTTGCAATAGCCCAGGTAAAATACTATGAAAGCTTGAATTAAGGCAGGGCCAATGGGGATAGAAAGGCAGAAGAATTGAGAGTGGCCACTTGGATGTAAGGATAGAAGAGAAAGGAGTTGCTAGCGAACTTTGGTCTCTGACTTCAGTCACTAATTGGATGAATGGCAGCACCATTCACTAAGCTAGAACATACAGGATAAAAGGATTATGAAATGATCTTGAATAGGTAAGTCTGAAGAACTCACAGAATGTCCAAGTAGAGACAGACCGCCTATAACTGGAAATATAGACTAGGAACTCAGGACAGATTTGTGGACATCAAGGTAGTAGCTGCAGTGGTGGAAGTGAGTGAGATCATCCAGTGAGAATAGAGGACCACTCTCTCTGATACACATTTTTCAATTTCTTTGAGTAATGATATTTAAAACCAAGGAAGTGGCTATTTGCTTGTGTGTGCCACAATGGCCTTCCTATGGTTAGCCAGAGCTCCAGGCTCTGCTGTGTAGCATACATGTTTTGGGCATTTGGAAGCAAAGTCCAGTTCCTCTAGACATAGCTAATATTAAAATACTGAGCACAGTAGGGCTAAAACTTGAGAAAGTCAGATTAAAGGGAATTATGGAAAATCTGACATCTTTTGGGTACCACGCAAATTGACATTTAATACTTTTTAATAAACATCTTTGATACTTTGAAAGGACTGCTTCTCTGCAGAATCCATCTGGACCACAAAACAAGGACATCATTTGTTATAAGATCTTCAAAGACTGGACACACTAGAAAATAATTCCCCAACTTTAGGGGCAGAAAAATCCTCTGCACAAAACTCTAGCCCAGTGCTTCTCAAACTTTAACATGCACATGAATCACCTAGGAATCTTGTTAAAATTCAGATTCTTTTTGTTTTTGTTTTTGTTTTTGGTGTGGGAGGTAATTAGGTTTGTTTGTTTGTTTATTTATTTAAAACATTTTAATGGAGGTACTGAGGATTGAACCCAGGACCTCATGCATGCTAAGCACATGCTCTACCACTGAGTCATACCCTCCCTTCAAAATTCAGATTCTGATTCAACAGAATTGGTGTAGGGCCTGGAATTCAGCATTCCTAACAACTTCCCAGATGGTGGTAATGCTGCTGTTCCTACTCAAAGTGTTATTCAAAGCATGGTTAGAAACTTCTATGACAATCTGATATTGATCAGTGGACTTGTCTCAAACAGGATACCAAGTTTTTGCTATTCTTTTCTTTTTCCCTATATTATGTTTGTTTTGAAATGTAATTTTACATGTTGAATTAAATACATGAGAGCTTTTATTTTGCATATCTTTTTTTCATTCACTTTTTAAGAAATTCATCCTTACTGTGTTTTATATTATCAGTCTGTGATGGATTGGAGAAAAAATTGGCCCCTGACCACAGATAATTTGAGAAACATTGCTCTAGACAATGATTTTTTTTTATTTGGGATACAGAATTTAATCAGAAATGGTTTGATTTCTGTTATATATGATTCTAAAGCAGTATTTTTAACTTTTCTTTTTTATTTATTCCATAAACAATAACAAAACTCAGCTAGGTAACATTATGACAGTTTCACCATACACTCAATCACAAATATTTAAAACCTTTGCAACAAGAACAACAAAACCAGAGGTGTTACAAGAATAATTTACAAGAAAGTCTATAAAACAGCAAGAAGCTCACAAATGTTCATTTTCTGTTGCACAAGATCACTACACTCTTTCACAACATGTTTTGTGTTACAAAATTCCCAACAAAAGTGTATTTTTTTCTTTGTATTGTGGTTTCTAAAACCAGAAACTTTGAAGTAAATATCCTTTTATTAGCACCTAGTGGTGCAGAAAAAAGGAAAATTCTCACATACAGACACTTCACAGCACTTTTCTAAGAAAAATATACACTTACAAAATATGTTACAAATTGGCACACTTAAAAATATACAAGATTTTGTAGGCGTCTTAAGAGTGATCCTTAAGCTTTATACTTCAATTGACTCTACAGATTATTTATAAAGCCTAACTCTAAAAGAAAAACGCAAATGATTTCCTAACATTTTAAAGTTGCAGTGTCATATGTCAAACAGAAACTTAGGTTACATTCATTAAAAGGGCCTCTAACGCTTTTATTTAAAATTTTCTTAAATGCTTAAGGGGCTTGGGAGAGGAGAAAAAATGGGGATAATCATTTTATTTAGCACCATAAGTCAGTAACTTACTAAAGAGGTGCATTCACTTTTATGGAAATTAAATTAAGGACTAGTACATTCAAAACTCTGTAGGCAGCAAACTCTAGTCAGTGCTACAGGTATCCCAGTAGAGCATCTTAAGCTTTCTATCTTCCTCACTGGAAGTCAAAAACAAAAGGCCTCTTCTGTTTTCAGTCTAAGCCTTTTCTTTTGTGCTGTAAAACTAGGCATCTCTCAAAGAGGCAAAATGATTTAAACATCTCCTTTCTTTTTTTTGAAGGGGATGACTTTCTAAGACTCAGAAACCACTGAGCCTGTAAGATGGATAGACATCCTTTTCATTTCATGTTGATGAGTGTTTCTTTAGTATGTTTAGTATCTATTTACTCAGATACTGATTTTAAAAGCCTCGTTCACATTTTAAACTTTGTATTAAGCCTCTCTCTTTTACATTGTCCTTCTCCAATGTTTTACCTCTTGGTTATGATTCTGAAACCAAGAGCACATCTCAAGTATCATGTAGCTGCAATGGGAGCTCTGCTTCATGACTCTAACTACTGTTTAGTGCTCTGAGTGAAAAAATGTGCCTTAAAGGGTAGCCTGAGTACCGCTGTCAAAATAATCCCCTACTGGCTGAGGACCCTCGAGCTGATGACAGTATTTCCCAAGTTAAACAGCCCAGCTAATTCTTTTTCTCTCTTATTTGGGTCCTTGAGAAACCTTATAAAACCCCTGGCCTACACTGTGTTGACAAGATTCCTATAGGTTACTAAAAATGTTTGATTTTGGTACTAAATCTCCCAAACATAATGATGGGCTTAGTGAATTTTGTGATTAGAAAACAAATTTCATATTAGTTTTATTTTATAGAAAGGACATATTCCTGTAGTGACCGTCAGTCACTTAAAATAAATCTCTAAATGAAAACAAAAATTGTTTAAATTAGAAAATTTCTTAATAATACAGGAGAAAACAAACATTTCTAGTTCTAGCACTAGTTAGGACTAGCTAGTGCTCCATTCTTCTCTTCAGCGCAGAAACTTAGCTCTCTTCAATTCCTGGAACTGTTCTGAGAGCATCTGTAAATTGAAGATGTGGCAGATCTGCGTCAGACTGGTTCAGCTTGGTAAGAGCAAGCTTGGTTAAGAGGCCCTTGGATATGGGTTTTCTCTTTTAGGCAGTAAATGCTAATTAGAACCCACTAAAATGTAAATTCACTAGAACTGCAGAACCTCACATGACAGGACAAAGGATGCTAGCCAGTGTTGTTTACAGCTTGTGAAGCATCCTTATGATTCTCTCTCTTACACACATACTTATCCCCCTCCCCCTCCTCCCTGCACACACACAGATGCTTCCCAGCAAGGAAAAAGGTCAGAGAAGGTGAAAGTTGTCACAAAAGCCCACCTAGCACCAAGGACTTGAGGGAGATGTCTAAAAAAGTGATGGTCAAGGTAGTGCTGGAGGTTTGAAAACATTTATGAAAAGATAAGGCCTTAACACATAAATGCACAGAGTAACAAGTCAGAAGAAAAAGCTGGGAGGAAGCAGTGTGTGAGGAAGCTGGTATATGAGACACCGGAGAGGTCACTGGTTCAAGCCAGTTATCACAGCCCAAACATAACCCCCAAAGTCTCGAAGAACCTTGGTCAAGGCCACTGTTTCAGCACCCTGCTGCACAGAGTCCAACATCTAACCAGAGTAGAAAAGGATCAGATCTATTCTTCTAGATCTTCAAGGAAAAAGAGTTTCCAACTTTCCTTAGTCATGTGTTATAATTCTGCATGTGTGTGTGCATGTATGTGTGCATGTGTGCATTTAAAATTTGATTTGAAAGTGGCCAAGGCAATTAAAGGTAATTAAGAGTGAGAAGGTTTCCCTCTGAACTTCTGGAAGAAAGTAGCCTGGCTAAGGTTCTCATAATCTGACACTTTAGGGAAGGTGGCATATAAGTTTATAAAGAAGAAAAATTATAAAACCAAGGACTGAGATTAAGTAAAGAGAATAAAGGAGAATACTAGTCCCAGGAAAGTAAAGATTAAATGGGATTCTGTTGTGGAGGCATTAATAGGAAGCAGCTTCTCAGAGAGAAGTTAGAAGGGAGAGGGAGTGGTAATCAGGAATTCCAGACCAAGGAAAATTCCATGTATCTGAATTGAGATGATAATGATAGGGCAAAACACTACTTTCATATCACTGGTCCTCACTCCACTAAGGCAGCTGGTTGAATAAGGGATCTCCAAATAGTCAGGCCTACTGTGTTGTGACAGGAAGAAAAAGAATTGCGAGAGCAGAGACAGGATCAACAAAGCCCTAAAAACTGAAGAACTCAGAACATAATGTACTGAGAGGGATATTAAGTACAATTAGAATAAAATTTTCTGCTTTATCCTCTCGCTCATTTCTCAAACTCAATTTCTTGTTACATTTTAGTACAAAATGATTGGTTACAGGCCACTAATTTATATGTTAAAACATGCAATGCACTGTAGGCCAAGAAAAAAGGTACTTTAAAATGGCAGTTCTCTTTGGAGAAAAGGATGAACCATGCCCTAGATTTGGCCCCTAATAGGCTCCATGGGAGCAACTGAAAGAGTGTGTGTTCCCAAGGACTAATGATAGCAAGTTATGACAAGGAAATTGTTTATTTCCAACAGTTTCAGGCTATCCTTCTACCCCAACTCATCGCATTCTCCAAAGCTGAACTAATACTGAGAAAAACTGGGACAACTGCTCCTATATTTATTTTTATAAAACACATTGTACTTGTGGAACATTTTCTTTATTTCTTCAGTTGCCCCCTTTTGACTACAACAAGAGCACTCCATTCCTGTAAGCCAACAAGTGACTTTGAGGTCTAGAGTCTTGGGGATCACAACACAGGTAGGGTTGGTGATTTCAAACTAAATTCAGCTGCAAAACAGAACAAATGAAAACAAAAACAAAACAGTTCCTAGGAACCAGCCATAGCATTTTGTAAAAAGCTGGCTATCAGAGTGGAAAAATAGAAGAAAGTGTTCCAGTTTGATTATTTTCCCTTTTGGATGGCTGCTGTAGAGCAGGAGACATGTTTCATCTGCCACCTTTCCATTAAGTAATTTTCCAGGACTCAGCACACACAGAGTGTCAAAGTCGAGGAATAGGCCTGAAGCAGTCTTACAAAATGCTCCTCACGCATTCGTCCCCACAGACATACACAATCACACCATCAAGAACACAGGCTTGTTCATTTTACTACCTAGCTGTAAGTAGTAGAGTGGGCTGGTAAAGGAATCATGGACTGGGAAGTATGTATCCTTATATATGTGACAAACTTCCTTCCATTTCTCTCTACTTTCAAATGTTGCTTCTCTGTTTGTGAATATATTTAGGTGGCAATGACTAGGTAGGTTCATATTTTGCTTAAATTTTTCCTTTTGAAACATCTTCCCTTTTTTTTAAATCCCCCTTTCCCCCACCCACTTATTCTCCACCCTCCCACCCACAGCCTATATATTCACAAGTTAATAGGTTAGTAACAATATTAGTAAGAATAGTAAGAGTAACAACAACAACAACCAACAACATTAAGAATATTAATCCCCTATATCTGTATAGCACTTTACGATCTACAAAGCGCTTTCACATCCATTATCTCATCTGTGCCATAATGCATCAGTCATCAGACACACAGGCCTTCAACTGTGCAAAAGGAAAATAGATCAAATGTTAGAAGTCAAGTGGTGAATAAAGGGGAAGAAAAAGCTAGTAGTGAGGGATGTTGGAGCTGTGAAATTTAACAAAAAGGGGAAAGGGCTGAATAAAAATGTGATTTCAAAATTTATATAAAAATTGAGATTTAAGCTTAGTTTGTGGCATCAAATACTAGTCATCTTCAGACTAAGTATATATGGCCCTGATTAGTCATTACCACAAATTGTTCAGTTTATCAGATATATGTATGTGATTTATACAAGTTGGACTGAGATGTCTTAACATTTTCTTTAAATGACATTGGCATTGCAAGATTAAACACTTAAAGAACACTAAAGCCGTGATATGAATGTACTTTTGACAAAACTGGAATAAAACATTTAGGAAACTACTTAAATAAAAGCCATCTATGTACTTCATTTATCTTAGTGTTGATTTTATAGCTATTTTATAATTTATCCCAGACTATTATAAAATATATAAAACTGAGATATAAAGTATCAGCAATATAACTTTGCACTTTAAATAATTTTCAGCTACAGATTTTGCTTTTAGAAAACAAACTTTAAAGCAGCTGTTTTGCTTCCTTGTAAAAGTTTCTGTAAATGCATATACTTGGGTCCCTGATGGACTTAGCTGTTGTGACTTCCAGACTTTTCCAACATTTTAACCCTTAGACAATGTAACAAACAAATCTTCATTGTGCCTTGTTTAATAGGTCATGTTTCCACACAAGACAGTAGAGTTTAAAATTTTAAAATAATGTATGTATGCTTATATATATATATATATATATATATATATATATATATATATATATTTAAATTCATTAATGATCTTTAAACTGTGGGGTGAATCTGTGAGATGAGGTAAGGAAATTTGGCACATTTCAAACAGTATCCTTTAAGTTTTGGTAAATTGTGTAACACAACATATTTTTCCACTGTGATCTACAGGTGCTATCCACATAAGTGGGGGTGGTTAATAGCAAGAATCACTGGAATGTTTCTAATAAATTAATAGGGACAAGCTCCCTAAATACTCACAACCAAATGTTGATATAGAAGTAAAAATATATACAATACAGTCACTTGTTTGTAGTTTGGCACAATGTTTTCCTTTTTTTCCCCCTTGGGTAAATAGTGCATAAACTACTTGTGCAACTGTATGACTTTTAAAGTCTTTTACATAGAACATCAGATTAAAGTTTGCTTCCAAAGACTTATTCCCACACTTTAAAATTATTTTCTTTAAGCACTTACATGTCAACATACATACCACAAGGCATATTTTGAAAGAAATAAAACACAAACATCAAATGTCTTTCTGGAAAATTCGAGTCTCTTCTTCAAACACAGGTAAAACCCAAAATGCTGTTTCTGCTTTTAGGAGATTGTAGTCGGAATCCCTGCAGAAAAATCAAACAATTTATGCCACCTTAGTTAGCTTTTGTGTATGTCCCACAAAGGGATCATACAATCTAAATTTGTTTACATCATACTAGATGCTGTATGATGCAGAAAAAAGATACAAATAGCAGGGGCACTAGAAAGCACTCCTAATTGCCATACGATGCGATTTTGTTTTCCAAATTATTCTCTTTTTGCTGAAATCATCTTGGTTTTGTGTCTATATAACTTCTAAATTCTGTTCAAAATTTTTCTTACTGCAAAGCCCTTCCCTTCTCAAAATCATTCAAGAGCATATTTCAGTTCTATTTTCTCAGTAAGTAAAAACTAATGCTGAATAGCAGAAAAAGTAGACTTGTTAGAATTTATCCCTGGTCAAGCCACAACAAAATTGCCCAATCTTTTGGGTGACTTAAAAGTATAGGGATTTTCATGCACTTTTTCCTTTTCATTTTAATTTCAAAAAGAAAGGAATGGGATAGTTTCTTTCATGCGAACTTTTGCTTTCAAAAGGGAAAAAATGAGAGACTGTGGGCTTAGCAGGTAGTGGGAAACCTAAGGGTGATTCATCTCAGCCATTTTGGTGCAGTATTACCTCAATTTTTCAAAAGAAGCTGTCCCAGCCTCATCCTTGTGGACCTGTTCTCGCTCCATGCGCTTTCCCTTACACTTCTCATCTCTCAGGGCCTTGGAGCTGGTTTTGTGACGATATAACTTTTTGTGTGTCGGTCCATTATTGCCTAAAGTGCTCAGATTATTATACTTTTTATCAAAGAAGGCAGAACGAGAGTCCTCGTTATAACCAGGTATGTTTGCACGACCAGGATCACCTATCGCTGCTTTCCCGTTGCTTTTACTCACACCCTTGATGGACCTGTGATTCTTAGTGGCTCCTGGAGAGCCACTGTTAACCTTTTTCTTAGATTCCTGTGGTGTCCCAGCCAATATTTTGAGGGTTTTTAATTTTAGACTATTGGATTCAGGGGAGTAGAATACATTGGGGTTCCCACGGTGCTCCATGGGTTCCCAAAGGGGCTCTATGGATGCCATCATAAATCTCTGCACATCTGCCATACCAGAGGCAATGTTGGACAAGATATAGGAAGGCTCCTGAAATTCTCGTTGGTCATCATCCAGAAGGTTGTTGGTGTTGGTGCCTATGCTCATGTTACTCCAGCCTGGGCGGCTCTCCTTCCCCAAAGACCAATCTCCAGAAAGTCCCTTCTGACTTGGCATCTTCATAGAAGCCACAGGGCCGCCATGTTGGATACATTCAGCCAACGTCTTCCCTGTGGAGGATATGCTGTTGATTTGGCCTCCTCCACGACTAATGCCAATTTGCATTTTCTCTCCACTGACTGCAGCCATGTATTTTCCTTTCTTTGTTGACTTAGGGACCTGGCGGGAGGTTTTGCCAGGTGATTTTTCAATCCCTTTGTTGTTGGCTTTGGGAGACTTTTTCCTGCTGTTTTTCTGAGAAGAGCTTGGGTTCATAGCCCCATTCTTGCTCGGTGAACTTTTCTTTCTTGGTTTCGACACCTTGTTGTTGGTACTCATTTGACCAGATGGATCACTGAACGTTGATAAGCAAGGGGCTTTTTGGAGAAGGCTAACAGAATCCTCATCATTGAACATATGGAACTGAAACTGATGGTTGTTTAAAGTAAATCCATCATCCACTTGGACCTGCCGTGAAAGGGTACTGCAGTCCCACTTGATTTTCTCCATGTTGCCCAGTGGTCCTGGTATACCCTCTTGGAACCCCTTTAGTGTTCCTAGTGTCTTGGTACTCTCACATCTGGTAATTTGAGGGGAAAGATTGGGGGTGTCAGGTGGAGACATCTCTGAGAGGGAAGAATGGCGGAATTTGTCAGGAGTGAAGTTAGAGATATCCAGAAGGTCAGTGGATTCTTTTAGTGGTGCTATCTCATCAATGCTCTGCTGGATCACCAGCTTGGGGCTGCAATGGGCCAAGAAGTCATCAGTGATATCATCATCACCATCCTTTTCACAGGATTTCAAGCTAAAGGAGCAATAATTGCTTGAGTTGACAGAGAGTGTGGCCATTGAATCAAAGCTAAAGAGCCGACCATCATCCAGATTGACTGGGCCCTGCTGGAAAGGAAAGCAGATCTCTCCATTATTAAAGTGACATAATTGATAAGAGTCATCAGATGGGAGCTGGGTGTCTTGCACAGAGGCATATAGGACCTTGTTGCAACTACTGCCACCACTATTGAGGCAGATTGGATTGTATGTTGTAGCTGTGGGGTTATTTTCTATGGAGACTATTTGGGAGACTCCAAATTCACTGGATTGGGCTGGAGTTACCTCCCTTGAGACTTCAGTCATGAATTTCTGGGATCCAGAAGTAGACTTGTTGGGCCACACACTTCCATAGTTGCTTGATTCCATTTTGAAGTTTTGGGATGATTGCAGCAGCTCAGACTCGGAGGGTGAAGAAAGCACACAGTCCTGCTCAGGCTGGAGAGGTACAAATGATTTTTCTGTTTGAGTGAGGTTGCTTTCATTTTGCCCTGGAGACTGGTGAGTGAAATATGAGATACCAGTATTGTTTGACAAGTCGGAAGCATCTAACAATGTCTGTAGATACCCTCCAGGGATAACAGGTATATTGTTGGCCACATGAGTAGAAGATAAAGGCATTTCAGAAGAACAGGTGGTTGGTAGCAAAGTAGAATTCTTAACAACCTTTGTCTCATGAAATTCAGATAGATGTGAATTGTTTGAGGTCCCAAGAATAGCTTCATTCTTTGAATTAGCCTTGGAGGGGTGGTCTTCCAAAAGAGGGCTCATTTGAACAACTGGCTTGCTTTCTTGCCCAGTTTTGATTTTCTTGGATTTTAACCTGGCTTCACTTTTAAATTTGATTTTGTTGAGCACTTTTCTCTCTGGCCCCTTAAACTGTGCATCATGGGCTTTGACTTTCACTGAGTCAGGGCCTGTGATGTCATTTAAATGTGATCCATTTGCATAGCCAGGGGCTGCCAGAGGTGCTGACTTCAGCATACCTTTCAGGCCTCCATCTTCTTTACGACTACTACCTTGCCTCTCATCATTGCAGAATGAAACCTGCTTAGCACTTGTTGAAGTTTCCATGGATGGGATTCTTTGAATCCTATGCCTGTTGCCAAGTTTAGATTTTCGTTTGCGAGCAGGTGGCAGGAATGACACCTCAAAGCTACCTGGTTCAAAGCTTTGTTTTTGGCATAAAGGTGTTTTGTTGGAATCTGTGTTGCTGTTTCTCTGCTTCTTTTTCTGCCAGAAGCCCTTCAAAGGGGCCAGCTTGGAATACTTGTTGAGCTGATTCTCATTCAAATTCACTGTTGTCTCATTGGCATCCACCCTACCCAACTTCACCAGCATGTTCTTCTCACCTTTAAAGCGATTGATGATGATATATTTGATAATAACAGGGGGCTCCTTACGGGTTACTTTCCTTCTCTTTTTGGGACACCATTCATCATCATCTTCCTCTTTAGAACCACCTGGAAGCCATTCCTTCCTCTCACTTACTTTTTCACCCTCTAGTGAGTCAACATCATATAGATAATCTTCACTGTACCTGACTTTTCTCTTGGCTCGCAGCCCATAGTTCTGCTGGGAGGAGGAGCTGCCAGAATTAGTGTCCCGAGCCATATAGCGGCTACAGTCCTTGATCTCCCCCATGGCATCATAGGAGATCTCAATGAAGGAACTGTCATCACTGAAATTCCCTGATGCCTCCAAAGAATTGGTAAGATGGTCCTGCTTTGGATTCTTAAATTGCCCTACCTCAGTTCCACTGCATGGTTTATTTAAGGCAGATTTTTCTCCATTATCCTTTCCATCTTTTTTCTCTACACCTTTGTCTTCCTGGCTTTCTTCTTTGCCCTTCTTCTTGTCCAAGTTTTTATCTTCTTCCCCCCAGATAATGCTCACATCAGGGACCTTGAATTGGGAAAGATCATTGCCCTGCTTCAGAGCCCCACTCTTAGACTCCCGCTTGGGGCAGGTAGTAAAGACACTGGGGAAAAAGTTGAATTGGGCATCCTCCTGCATCAAAAGGGTGGTCTTGTCTCGAACATTGTCCTGGAAGGACTCATATCGAATTTTCAGGGAGCAGACATCACTGCCCAGTGTTGACTCATCATCATCAAACATGTAGTTATCCACATCTTCTTCAGAGAACAGGTTGACAGACAGCTCATTCTTGGAACAGAGGTCAAGCAATTCAATCTTACTCTCACTAATGAAAGTCTCAAAGTAACCCCAATCCTGATTGGAATTTGCCAGCAAAGCCTCTTCTGTATTGCACTTATCTAATAGTAATGCCTCATAATAACTTTTCTGAGCTGTATCCTCCAAGTCAATGTCAGGTTTCTCTGCTTCTCGTCTATCTCCTGCCCTTGATTTGTGCAAGGGGAAGCCTAGGAGCTGGTCTGAGAGCAGCTGCTCTCCGTATTTCATGTTTTCTCCCGCATTAATACACTGAATCCCTATATCAGATACTGCACAGGTTTCATAATCCTTATTTAGATCACTGACTTTCAGACTGATCCCTGGCTCAGGATCTACTGCATCCTTGGATTCCATGAAGCAGCCCAAGCAAGTCCGGCTTGGCTGCATGAGGCAGTCCCCATTCAGAGCTGACATGCCTGCAGGCTCCATTATGGCAAATGGAGCTTTCTCACACTCATTGGGCAGTGACCATGTGTTCAGGCCTTTCGCAACACCAGATGTAAGGGAGATGGCATTCACAGAAGCACTGTTAGCAGCATGCTCAGGTGCTTCAATCAGGCCCAAAGGAGAGGGAGGGCTCTGCATATTGGGCTTCTTAGAGGGCAGAGGCAGGAGACCCCTGGGATACATCAGAGTCTCTTTTTGAGCCACCGGTATAGGCTGGATTGGTGCAGCAGCTTCTAGAGCTGCAAATGACTTCATTGCCACATCCTGCTCCTCTGAGTCTGGAAAAAAGGGAAAGATATGACAAATAAAGTTAAAGGTCTTAGATCAGACTCATTAACTCTCTTTCCCTTGATCAGTTTCTGGTACTGACTCTTATTATATAAAAGCTAAGCTTCATTTTTCAGCTTCTTTAACTTTATAACTAGAAACTACATAGTTAAAGAACAACCCTGATTTTATATTGAACATCCATGTGAGTAAAAAATAATATTCCTTAGGTTCAGCTTTTTCCTCAGACACATACAGAGTTCTCCTCAGAAATGAGGAAAGGATTGGATTGCTTGATCAATTGGAAAGTCAAAGCTTTCAGGGTGGAGAAATGATAAGATGGGATATTCACAGTTTTGAGCTATGAGGCATAGTCCTAACCTTCAGACTTCACCTCTGTTCTGGAAGTTCCTACTGAATCTAGACATTCCAAGCCTCACATCAGAGCATATTTCTAATTCACTAGGAATATGGAGGGACCTAAGTATCCATTTGATAGAGATGACTTGGGAGAGTAAAGGGATTGGATTAGATACCTCTTAGAGACCCTAGAAACTCAGTTAGAGATTTGGAGGAATAAAGTTTAGGATTAACATTTATCTCAGAGGCATCCTAGACTTAACTTGCCCCAACTTTGTGGATCCTGAAAATCTATAGTAATAACAAAGGACTACTGGGAGAGATATTTTGTACTATAATTAAATTCCCTTACCATTTTCCTTGACCCCATTAATCAGAGTGTTTTCTCCATTGGCTGAGGCAATGACAGCCTTTTCTTGTTGGTGATCCATGAATGTAACCTCTTATTGTTTCATTCCAAGTCCAAGTGCTGTCCAACCTGCAAATTTCAAATACATAATATCAGTCATTAATTTTTTTCTCTGTTTTAAGGTTATTTCAGATAGAGAGATCTTAAAAGGCTCACTGGAATTTACCTGTGCCCAGATTGGCTTTATTGCCACTTGTTTTTGTTTCATAGTTTATACCTACCATATAAGTCAATTTGGAAAATCACACTCCATTCATACATTCTAGAGCCTTCTATCCCCTCTAGGCTACCATACTATTCAAAACTAAAATCTGAGGAAATAGGCAAACTTATATCTTCCTCCAGATAGTAACACATTTAACCTAATCATGGCCATCCAATTAGAAAGAACACAAAGTGAAGCCCAGAGTAATCTGAGACAAGTGGTGTGTACATGTGGAGTTGGCTTTATTTCTGTTTGCCTCATTTCTACTCCAGATGATCTGAAGCTCCTAAAAAACAAGTTAGTTCATATATATACACACATATACATCACACTAATATTTTCTCTGTGCTTAAAATTTGACTGCTAAGGATGGAAGAAGTAGAGAATTCCTTCCTTGGTTTCTTGACTTTCATGACCTTAACTCTGGTTTTGACAAATATCCCTCTAAGCCCACAGTAGAATTTTTAAATATGACTACAAAGAAGATCTGGAATTTTTGAAAAAGTCCTAGCATCATCTGGTATTTTTAGTACATAGAACATATATTTATAGCCCCTCACCTCTTGCCCACCTACCTGGGTGTTAGGTATATGCAAAATGATAGGAGACACAGCCACCTGAGATGGAGGCATCTGCCATGTGCCACCACAAATCTATAAATCCTTATTTATTCCGACACCCCTTTTCCTATATCTTTTCCTCAGCCAAGAATCCATCCCTTTATTAAAAAGCACAGATTGCTTTACTGATGGCCAAGCAGCTATTATAAGAATCTCAACTGTATACTCGCTTATCCTAATACATGCATATACTGTAAAAGGTAGGTCCAGCATTGAGGGAACAAGACTCAATTTTATATGATTCAATCTTTTAACTTTACCTATCTGGACCTATTTCCTATTCTGTAAAATAAAAAGTCTGTATTAAGTAATCATCCAGCTTAAAAAATGATCCTGGGTTTCCCCTAACATTTATATATCATAATTGCCAAACTTTCTTCTTATTTTATACAAGATCTGACTTGAGAATAGTCAATAAACTACAGGTGTCAGGGAAAAAAGAAAGAGATGCTTACTTGTTGTATTTACACAGAAAGGAGGTTTAGAGATTTCTAAAAGGTGGAGGAGATTGGCTAAAAATGTCAAAGTCCCCATCCTTTGCCAATGAGGGCTCATTTGTGGTGGAATCAAATGAACAGATCAGATAGCTGAGCCTCTGCTTCAGAGAGGACCGTATGGGAAGATGGAATCATACCGTCATCATGGATTTTCTGTGTCTCTTTTCTTAAAAGGAAACTCAGTAGAACCTCAGACATCGTTTTATTCTTCTTTGACCCCTTCACTAATTGCATCTTGGCAGGGACTTGATAAGGGGCAAATTATTTGTAGATTTCAATATTTTAGTGTCTTCTTGTCCCTTATGCCCAAGGCTAACTACCAGGAAGGCTGATTTTATCACCAGGAGGACCAAGGCACAGAGAAACAAAAAATAAAAGAAGGTCACAAAATAACATAATGGTAGATCTATCAAAGGAATCCAAGTCTCCAGACCAAGAAATCAGATGTTTTTTCTTAAAACACAAATGCTTTCTTTATAATTCTTACCACTTCCAACCTCTGGCCAAAACAAGGCTGTAGAAATATGTTTCCACAGGTTACCCCTTTCAGGTAATGAAATAAAGAACAGCTGCCTCAGACAAGTATTGATTATTAGTAAAAATTAATGTACCATAAAATACATACAGAAGCAATACACCTAAGTATCAAGAATTATCCACAGAGAAAAAAAGTGACAATGAATATATATATATATGTTCATGTATAACTGAAAAATTGTGCTTTACACTGGAATTTGACACAACATTGTAAAATTATTATAAATCAATAAAAATGTTTTTTAAAAAAAGAATTATCCAATCTTGTCGGACACAACAAGAACAGTGTGTCATGGGACATATTAGTGTCATTGTAAATTTACTCTGGGATGTTATTTCCCTAAGAACATAAGTTTCCTCTCAGAAAAATCTGACCAGGCACTCAGGATTTATGGCTCTGAAGTGAAGGGAATCTTAAACAGCTGAGAATAGAGGAAGTAACGCTTTGGCAAAAGATACAGAAGAGGTAGATGGGAGCTTAATAATTTGGGAAGGGGAGAGGAAGGGAATGGATACTTACTAGGTGCAAAACTGGATACAGTTATGGAAGTTATCTCATTTTGTACTCAAAATCACCTTGTATGGTTTGTCCTACTAGGTTCTCATTTTTTCAAAAGGCAAATCGAGTATCATGGATATTAGCTTAGAAACTAACATAGATACTCTCATAGATATTAATTTAATGATTATCAATTATTTGGGCCTCTTTTCTACAGAATTAAAAGGCTATACCCTGAGCAGACAATCCTTTAGTCCTTTCCTATGACTTTTCAAATCTCAGTTCTAAATAAGACAACTTAAATGTATATATTTTTCCACATTTTTATTTATTTATATCTTACCTGCTTATAAAGATGATTTGGGAGATGGATTATAATTTTTATAGCTACAGTACAAACAGCTCTAGGCTTGCTTTAGCTCTTCCCCACTGATCAGTACTTTAGGACAACAAATTTTATGGGGTTATTGAAATCTATTTTGAGCTAAAATTGATTAGCACTTTTAGAATAATGTACAACAAACTGCTTTGCTGATCATGGTAAATCATGTAGTGTAATGGCATCGATATAACATTAGCTTGAAGACTGGCATTTTGAAGCAAGAAAATGCTGTTAAACCAGAAAAACAACCTTTCTTACTTGCCCTTCCCCTCAGTTGGGCCTGAAGAGGGCTCATATATCCTGTTCCAGAAGGCTGCTATGCTATTCCCCAAAGGCCTTGAAGGCACAGGTCTCAGAGTCTAGATGACCCACATCAGCATTCATATTGGGGGCTGTCCTTGGCCTTTTCCAACTGGAAAAAAAGCAAGGCAAGAAAGTAAATCTGCCTATGGACCTGGCACAACATAGCCTTTGTGATTGGAGTAGTGCTAATCTCTGGAATATCAGTTTAAATCAATTCAACAAATTGACTTGGTACTACTTGTGGTCGTGGTAGTGTACCAGAAGCTGCACTGGAAAAGACAGTTGACTGAGACTAGATCCATGTTTTTCAAGATGCTCAGAGTCTACTGGGGAAAACAACTAATAAAATTTGAATAAATGTATAATACACTGAAAGAAAGGCAAAAAGTTTCTATAAGAGTTCAAAATGGAGAGAAATTATTCCAGTTCTAGGGAGGAGGGAAATTAGTGAAGGCTTCACTAGGAGCAGCAGCATTTGAGATGGGCCTTGAAGGATGGTCTTTCAGGAGGTGGGGATGGGGAAGTATACAAGAGAGAAAGGCATTTCAGGCTGAAGGAACTTCATGAAATACCATGAGTCTCTCCTCACTCCAGTCCATCCTCTAAACAACTGCTACAGAATCATAGGCCTGACAACTTGCCTTGAATGTAACACCCTTTTCAATCAATCCTCAACTTCTCAAGTTGTATTCTCCTTTCATCCTGTTCATCTCCCCCAATACTCCCAAATATTCTAATCCTGTTTCCTTAATATGCTAGACCATTTTTTGCTTGCAGGCATCTTGCACTTGATAGTTTCTCTGCTTGGAATGCCTTCTCCCACTCTCTCCCTTTCCTCTACTCCTTTCCTTTCTCCCCTTTTCAGCTTCTCTTTCACCTCTCTCTCCTATTTTCTCTTTAAATTTTCCCTGACACTTTCTTTGATTCTCCCTACCCCAAACAAAATTACTCTCTTCCCTTCTCTGTGTTCCCAAGGAACTTTGATCTCCTCTGTGTTTATCATCTTATATAAACATTACTTCTTTATATCTGGTATCTCAAAAGACTAAGCACCTCTCACCTCCACAGGGATTAGCTTACATAGTGCTTAGAACTTTGTATGTACTCTGTAAAAGTTGATTGGACAATGCTGTTGAATGGTAAGAAAAGATGGGGGAGAATTTGGGGAACAGTAGTGTTTGGCTAAAATATCAGGTACATACAAGAAGATATGGCTGAAAAGATAAGAACTATATTGTGGAGGCCACCTAAATCTTAATTCAGGAAGACACTGAAGGGTTTCAAACAGAGGAATGCTATGATTAGAACATAAGGATCAGTGAGAGTGGGAGAATCAGAGGTAAGGAAATAGGTTAGGAGACAATGTTCAGGTGTGAGTGGTCCAGAAGATTAGAACTAGTGAAGAGGAAATAGGAATGGAAAAGGAGATGTTAGATTAGAATAGAACTGCAGAGGTGTGTTGTATAGGTTTGGAAAATGATTTAGATGTGGCAGGTGAGGGAGCAGGAGTCAGCTTACAGAGAGAAGAGAGAGGTTAAGGAGTTAATAGATGGCTGTAAAAGAAGAATTAGGCGTGGTTGGATTCCAGGCCAGAGTAGCTTCAGAAATTCAAGTGCCAGGATCTTCCTGAGAATAAAGCAAAGTGAGTAATAAGTTGACTGTCAGGTCCAACATGGATAATGAAGCCAACAAGGGGTCTTAGCTGTCATACTGGAAAGAAGGCAACTGACCAGCAAGCTGTTATAGATGGGGAGTCTACAGGTTTGGTTAGGGACTGAAATGGATCAAGGAGATGAGACTGCTGTAGAAAACAGATGCACAGAGGTTTCCCAGGTTAGCCTAGCCAAGATCTACCTAGTCTAATTCTTCCCAGTTCAGCTCCAGTCAGTTGATGGATGACAGAATCAGCAATAGCACAGGGAGCATGTTCTTATCCATAATGCTGCTTGGCTAATTCAATTTTGCAATATCTACCAGGACTTCAAGACACTAAGTTAGAAATATGGAGGTATGATGCTTTTAAGTATAGAAAACATGCTTGAATGAGGAGCCATGTAAATTTAAAAATACTAGGGGTGAGAGACACATTAAAAAGAGATAATCACAGTTAAAATATAAAAAATTCTATATATCTCAAAAGTACAGTATGAATCTATTTCATCTCTCATGATAAAGATTCCAAAATTCAAAAGTTATACACAAAAAACTCATATAAGAAGAAATGGCATCATACAATGGATGAAGTAAAACCAGTGACTAGCTGGGTGTCCTCAGACAAGCTCCTTCCCCTCTCTGGTCCTATGTTTTATTAGCTATACAATAAGGGAGTTGAAATAGATTATATCTAAGGATCTTTCTAGCTTTGAGCAATCTATAATTCATTAAATTTTTGCTTTTTCACTTAAAAATTACAAGGAAATGTACAATGTATAAGGAAAAAATCACATATATGAAGAGTTCTGATTTAAGTTTTGTGTGATACTGAGATGAGCCTAAAATGTACACCCGAGGGAACTCTACTCTTCCATCTCATGTCCCTTCCCACATTCCTCTGATTTTTGTGCATTCCTGTCCCAATCCTGCCAGAGGCAGGAAATAGGATGCTGCTGCTGGTGACAGGGCTCTGTATGTTCCACCTGCCTTCATTTTTGGTAGGCACCAGTCCAAGGGAGGGCTCCTTTTTGCTGTCAGGCTCCTGGGCAGCAGCTATAGTGGCTGCACTTTTGTCCTAGCTCAGTAGCTCAACATTTCCATCTCCTTTCCCCTTCTTTCTCCTTCCTCCAGCATGTTTATCTACACCATCCTTTGTGACATCACTCTAAAGAAACTTCCAAAAAGAGAAAGTGCATAAGATCATAAATCAATGAGAAAATATATGAAAATGCATTGTCTGTGTTAAAGCACAAAACCTAATATGGACTAAGACCTGAATTAGGGGTAGACAGAAACAAGGAGAGGCACTCATGGGCTCAAGTAAGAACAGCCAGCCTCCCCACTAGTCTTAATTTCTAAACTTTAAGACCATAGGTAGCTGAAGTTTACTGGCACATCTCAGAGTCCCTTTGCCTTTGCAAAATAATTTTATTTTCAGGATTTGTGCCTGCTTTCTCTCTCAAGTCCAGCTAACAAGTGGTAGAGAAGTCCAATCACTGTTTGTTGGATCAAGAATGGGGCATTTCTTTCCAAAAAGAGTCCCTTTCTTCTTATTGCCAGACCCATATGGGCAGTACAATGGCATATTAAGTACAGAGAGACTAACCTGGAATATCCATTGATGTGTGCAAGATGGGTGGTCCTTGGAAGGACCATGCCTGGCACTTTGTGAGAAATGGTTTATACAAGGATTGTGTCTAATCACAGAGTGCCTTCATTGCTAGGCAGCACTAAGTTACACTTAATGCCTGAGTGCAATAACTATCGGATGAATTATATTATAACTTTCTCCATATGGTTTCTAATATCTTTTCTTACTACTCATCTAGCCTGTTAATTGCATTTAAAACATTATTAAATTATCTCAGAAATATAATCACTGAACCACAGTGCTAGAAGGATATTGAAAGATAGTCAAGTCCCCAAATCCCCATTTTACAAATGGGGCAACCAAGTCCCAAGAAGGGGAAACTACTACTTGCCCAATGTCATACAGTGAGTTGGTAACACAAAATATCCTTGGAAATAGCCTCATGGCACCAAGTTACCTATTAGGTGAAATATAAAATAACCACTAATTAGAGGGCTACTAACTTTTTGTTTGTCTTTATTGGATGAAATGCTATCACAAATAAGAAAGATGTCCTTGCTTATCCCAAGAAGGGGGTGGTGGTGGAAAGGAGTGGGGAAAAAGCCAAACCCACCCAAATCCATCTGGCTAGGAGGCACTGCTCTTCCAGCCTCTGGGATTCTATAGCTCTGTGCTGTCACCTTCAGGTACACCAGTTCCAGCAACACCTTTCTCTCCACCACACACACACACACACACATGATGCTCATGTATACTCAAAAAATCATGATTCCTTTCTTTTCTCATTGTGGAAGCAGAATGCTGCATATTGAACCAGTCAGAACACAAGCAGATCTGGGCATTCATTTGATCTGAAAGTGCTAAAATAAACTCAACTATATAATAATGCCTAGTTAAAACACCCCTTGAAATTTTGGATGTGGGTTTGAGAGACCAGGGATATCACAAGTAAAAATGTTTTTGATAAAGTCCCAAGGGATCATAGCAGATTTCTTTTATAGTCTTTTACTTATCTCTTACTTCATTTTAACCCACAAAGCAGGAAAGAAGAATATAAAGAAATAAACATCAAATTAACTACTACATTTATTTAGAACCCCTAAGGAATTACAGGCACATCTGACTTCCTGACAGATAGCTATTTTTAGTAAGTAGATAAGAATCATCTGTAAATGGTTCCAAGTAAATTGAAGATAAAACATAATCAATACAAACCGGCCCATGAGCAAAATGATACTGCTAACCTGGCCCAGGCATTTGGAATCAGTCTTGGTCCTACTGGGGTCTCCCCTTGAGATGATGAGCTAGCTGTTACAACCAACTGGGGTCCTCAGTTTCACTATTGGTTAAATCTCTGGCCTTCCTTTCTAATTTAAGAGAGAGTTCCAAGGCTCTCCCAGCATGTGTATTTGCAAGAGAGGTACCTGTCCTCTATTTGAAGCAGTGAAGAATAGCATCCTTCAACATTGATGTTCTATGGATCTGGGGCTTAGTTGAGCACCCTACTTCCTCACCTCTTTTGCTTATGTGGAAACCAGTACAAATGGCTAGTGGAAGGCTGGGACTGTCACATGAGTGTGGACATATGTTAACTACTTAAACTATTATTAAATACTTGTTTTATATGTTATACTATGCCATGAGAAAAACAGAAGTGAGAAACACAAGCTCTACTGCCAAGACATTTGTAGTCTAGGAGAGGTAGGAGTATCTTGGCATAGAAGGTTTCTCTCAGTGTGATAAGTCTTAGATTGGCTCCAATATTTACTTCTATATTTTGATTTTACTTTCAAACTATTCTTCTAGCCTTGTCAATCTCTAGGATAGGTCTTTCAGATATTGATCCAACTAATATTTCTTTCACCAAAGGGAAAAAAAAATCTCTCTGATCCCTATGCCCAAGGCTTAGAAAAAATGAATCCATTATTGATCACTCCAGGAAGATAAGTGCAACCTCCCCCTTAACTCTGGACTTGCTCTTATTAAATACACAGCTAGTAGGCAACATCTAGAAAGGGGTGAGACTACTGTTTCAGTATCCACCTCCCTCTCCTCACACTCCTTTTGCAAATGTGCTTGTAGTAGAGCTTGATAGCTACTCTCAAACTGACAGGCTGGTAAATGCCTGGAACTTTTCACAAACAGGAGATCTGTCGTTGCCAAAGGTCAGAAGTCCCAGACATCCTTCACCAGTAAGTGGACTCCACCAGGGTATCTCTTTGTATAGCTACTTATATGTAGAGGAAAATACTTTAAGATGAGTTTGACCATTTACAAAAATACTGTTACAACTGCTATAGAAGTTTCATTCAACACAGGAAAGAAAAATTCCAATAACCCCACAAAGGCACCCAGCAACTCAATGTCATATATTCAGATGCACCCCTCTCCCACTAGAAGAATTTTTCTCATATTTCTTTAATTTTCTTATTTGTTTTTCTGTGGTAGTTTTATGCCTTTGTGGTCACAGAAGATGCTTGGAATAATTTCTATCCTCTTAAATTTGTTGAGGCTTCTTTTGTGCCCTAGTATGTGATCTATCCTAGAGAATGTTCCATGAGCACTTGAAAAGAATGTATATTGTTTCTGGGGTATATAATGCCCTAAAAATATCAACCAAGTCCAACTGTTCTATTGTGTCATTTAGTATCTCCGTTATTGATTTTCTTGTCTGGATGACCTGTCTAATGATGTTAGTGGGGTGTTAAAGTCTCCTACTATTATTGTGTTCCCATCAATTTCTCCCTTTATGTCTATTAGTATTTGTTTTATATATTTAGGTGCTCCTATACTGGATGCATATATGTTAACAAGTGTAATAGCCTCATCTTGTATTGCTCTTTTGATCATTATATGGTGTCCTTCTTTATCTTTCTTTATGTCCTTTGTTTTAAAGTCTGTTTTGTCTGATATGAGTATTGCTACTCCCGCTTTCTTGTCATTTCCATTTGTATGAATTATCTTTTTCCATCCTCTCACTTTCAATCTATGTGAGTCATTCACTCTAAAGTGGGTCTCTTGTAGGCAGCATATTGTAGGCTTTTGTTTCATTATCCAATCTGCTGCTCTATGTCTTTTGATTGGAGCATTCAGTCCATTGACATTTATAGTAATTATTGATAGACGTGTGTTTATTGCCATTTGGACTTTGTTTTTCAGTTGATTTCACATTTCTTCTTTGTTCCTTTCTTTTCCTTTTTGTTTTCTTTCTGTGGTTTGATAATTTTCTCTTGTATTACCTCAGTTTCTTTTTGATTTCTGTGACTCTATTGTATGCTTTCGATTTTTGGTTACCCTGTTTTTCAAGTATGTTAACCCTTTACTATATCTTTTTGCTTTAGACTGGTAGTCATGTAGGCTCAAACACATACTAAAAGGAACGAAGAATAAAAGAAAAAAGAAAAAAAGATGAGAAAGAAAAAATTATATATTTTCTTGCTCTCCTCTCCCACCTTTTATGATTTTGATGTCCTTTTTTTTTAATACATCATCATGTTTATTCTCTTGCAACTCATTGTAGTTATCACATTTCCAATTATGGTTTTCCCATTTCTATAGATTCCTGCTGCTTTTCTATTTAGTATAGACCTTTCAATATTTCTTTTAGGATTACATTGGTATTGCTGAATTCATTTAGTTTTTGCTTGTCTGTGAATTCTTTGTCTCTTCTTCTACTCTAAAGAATAGTCTTGCTGGATAGAGTATCACAGGTTGGAGCTTTTTCTCATTCGGGACTTTGAATATATCTTGCCACTCCCTTCTGGCCAGCAGTGTTTGTGTAGAGAAATCAGATGAAAGCCTTATGGGGGTTCCTTTGTAACTAACTCTTTGTTTTTCTCTTGCTGCCTTTAGAATCATTTCTTTATCTTTAACTTTGGTCATCTTAATTATAATATGTCTTTGTGTGGGTCTGTTTGGGTTCTTATTGTTTGGGTTCTTCTTGTTTGGGACCCTCTGAGCCTCCTGTACTTGGATATCTGTTTCCTTCTTTAGGTTTGGAAAGTTTTCAGTCCTGATTTCTTCAAAAACCTTTTCAAACCCCTATTCTCTTTCTTCTCCTTCTGGGACCCCCATTATGCATAGGTTGGCATGCTTTATATTATCCCATAGGTCTCTTATACTGTTTTCATTGGTTTTTACTTGCTTTTCTGTCTGCTGTTCTGATTGGGTGACTTCTGTTATCCTGTCTTCTAAGTCACGTATTCGTTTGTCTGCTTTATCTAGTCTGCTTTTGACTGCCTTTAGCTTGGCTCTTAGCCATTGAGTGTTCTGTTTTTGTTTTTAATTGGCTCCTCTTTATAGTTTCTATTTCCTTTTCATAATATTCTCTGTTTCTATTCACAGTCTCTCTTATTTCCTTCAGTGCTTTTATCATCCGCTTTTTGAAGTCATGATCTAGTAGACTCTCAAGGTCTATCTCATTGCTTGGTCTTTCAGGGGACTTCTCTTGTTCTTTTAATTGGGAGTGGTTCATCTGCTTCTTCATTTTACTTATATTTCTCTGGCACTATGGAGTATCAGTTATCTCCTGTGGTCTTTAAGGGCTATTTTATTTTTTGTTTGTTTGTTTTTATTTAAAGTGGGAGCATTGCTGTGTAGACTGTGTGCATCTAATAGTTTTGTTGTGAGGTTTGTTCTTAGTATGGATGGTTGCCATGTCTTTCTTCCATGCATGTTGGCTGTTATCCGTTTGATTGGGGGTGTGGTTGGTGTTGTGATCAGAGCATGCCCTGATTGTTGCTGCTGAGCAGAGCCTCCTATTTTGTTCTGTGGTTATCACAGCCTTGACAGAGGCTGGGTCTGCTCCTCTGTTGCTGGAATAGAGGCTTCTCGACCAGTTTCTGAGCCATGCTGTGTGTAGGTAGGGTTGGAGTGCTTCAGCTGGGAAGAAGAGTCTATAGGAGATGTCCACTGTGAGGTGCCCTCTGTGGTGTTGTCTATCACTTGTTATGCAGGCTTACAAAGTACTCCTTGTTGACACTGCCTTTGTCCCCACCTTAGCTGCAGGAATGTTGGCCACCTGCTCTGGTGTCCCCAGGTTCTGGGCCCCAGGAACCACCAGTGCAGATTTGCCAATGTCAGGTGCTAGGACCCACTATAGCAAGTGTGCAGTCACACACCTGAATCTGTGGTGCACCACAGGGTCAGTGTAGAACCCCAGCCCTGCCTCCACATATGGTACAGTATGCTAGCCTGTTGTAAATAACCATACTCGTCCCTGCTGTGTGCCAGAACTCTGCTCACTTCCTGTTCATCCCAGAGGCGCGGGTCCACAAAGGGTCCAGAGAGAGCAAATCTGCCCTCTATGCCTGGGGCTGTAAACAAATCTCAGTCTCACCTGTGAAGTTGTAGGGCCCCTGGGAATGGATTCAGCTTTCTGCCCCACCTCTGCACAGCAGTGATGGCTATGACCAAGTCCCACCTTTCTTCTCCTGCGAACATACCAACAATGGAGGAGCCAAGTGGAGAAAGCAGCTATGGTGTGGCCGTGTTGCAACCCCCCACCCCAACAGTGGTGCTTTTTTATAGGGGTCTCAGGTTGTTCTGTTACACACACACACATACCCAGCCAGAGCTCACACCACCCTCCAGTCTCCTGAGGCTGCCTCTGTGCAGTGGGCCCCAGCCCTCTCCCCGTGCTCCACACAGATCTCCAGCAGCCAGTCCTGGCTTGTCCCTGCCAACTTGTGTCTAGGGCTGGGGATCACAGGGACCCTCCGTGCCAGTTTCCCTTAGTTCTGTCTGCCAAGCTGTTGCCACATTCTCCTCCAAGCCCCAGAAGCTTCACTTCTGTCCCCGCTGACATCCTGGCTGGAGAGGTGGCACCACAGGGTGAGAGTACCTTTCTTCCTTTGCTGTTCCCTCCTGTCAGGACTGGTCCTGCACTGATTTTCTTTTTTATTTTTGTTTTCTTTTTTCTCTTACCAGATTTTGTGAGAATCCTCCTTTATTTCGAAGTGAGAGACACTCTGCCAGAGTTCAGTAGGTGTTCTGTGTGATTCAATGGGTTTGTAGATGTAATTCTTGGTGTATTTGTGGGAGAGGGTGAGCCATGAGTCTCTCTACTCTGCCATCCTGGCACCTCCCTAATCCTTTAATTTTCTACATGAGACCTGGAATGGTTATCCAGGAATAAGGGGATGGATAGGAGTACAAGGTGAGGAGACATTAGAAAGAGGAGTTAGGCCTAAAAATAGGTATGTTGTTATTCTAGTTGCAATTCTGTAATAGCCTTGCAAACATCTATCACTATAGATCTCTATTCTTGCCACTGGCAACTCATTAAAAGAATCTCTGAAATAGCTTCCTGGGGTATCTTCTCCAGCCCTTAGCTCAAGCCAATCCTGGCTAATGTCTAAAGCCATAAAGATGGCATTCTGGAGCACTGTGCTCATTAAAGTCTAAATAGGAAACACCCATTGCACGTGCAGTTCCAAAGCCCATATTTGCTGAACAGCAGCAGTTGACTCTGTAGGACTCTTACCAATTTCAGAAGCCAAGTCCACAGTAGGGAAGAACTCTCAGGGCCAGGCTTCTGGAGATTCACCTACTGATGAGAAAAAAAAAAGTCCTGGAGAAGGCAAGGATAAGTGCTGTTATTTTCTAGTGACCCTGGTTTTCTTAGGTTCCTTTGTTTTCTTCTCAGCTGCTCCTATTGCCAAGTGTTTCTTAGAAGGAGTATTATCTACAACTACAGGATCTATTTATCTTTTATGTGCCAATATCTGGGCTCACTTGCAACTTCTAACCTGTGCTGTGCAATACAGCACCCACTCTTCACATGTAGCTATATTTAAATTTAAATATAAAGTAATTAAATAAAATCAAAATTTCAGTTCCTTAGTCACACTAGTCATTTCAAGTGCTAAGTAATCACATGTGGCTAATGGTTACCATATTGGACAGCAAGATACAGACTATTTTCATTATCAAAGAAAGTTCTATTAGATAGCATTGTTACTCTTACTCCTTAATCATCTAGTCACCTTCTCTATTTATATAGGCTAGCCTAGCTTTTTATTTATGTTACTGGCCTCAGGCACAGAGGGTTGATGTCATCGTATTCCTCAATTCATTAGTAATCAAAGCAAAGCTTATTTCTTGCCATTATTCTTTTATTCCTACACTCTTTCATAAGCAATTATTCTAATGTGGTAAATGTTTATCTTTGTATGTATTCTTTTAGAAGGTATATTGTTTTGTGTGTATATTTTAAAAATTTATGAAAATGGTATCATGCTACAGATCCTATTCTTTTAATTTTTACTATGAATAAAGTGTTTAAGACCCATTCACATTTCAATGTATATATATAACCTGTTGCTTTTATCTGCTGTGTAATGGTCTATGGTATGCATCCACCATATTTTACCTATTTGCTCTCATTATAATAGACACCTAGGATGCCTGGCTTAGCACTTTATAGAACTCTTTGCAGAAATCACAGAAAATTAAAAATAATTATAACTAAAAGTATTTGTAATTTGAGTACATGTCCTCACTTTTAATTGTGGGTTATCTTCACTCCCTAGAATATACACCCTTTTCCTATCCCTTCAGTATTCTATCTTACTGGTATAACTCTGCCTGTTGTTGCTCATTGTCCATTTTTTGCTTGGCTTTGGTCTTATACAAGATTTTTTTCCCTATTCTTAATTTCAAATAATGATTTTCCATTGGTCTTTGGCTCTTATTACCTGGACTCAAGTTATGTTTATGAAGTCCTTTATCTCTTGTTTATTTTTGCCTCTTTCTATAACTCCTTTTCTTCACCTTGCTGGCACTCAACATTCAGTTCAGTGAGTAGTTTCCTGGCTAAAGTTTTCACTGAGTAGTAGAGTTTAGAATCCTAATGGAGGCAGGACTGCTGCACTGGTAGCCAGAGACATCCAGGGCCTATCGGGAAGTTTCATCTTTTCTGTTAGCTTAACACACCAGGGAAATAACCTTTTAATCCAGTGCAGCAAACTTCATTTATTGTAGTGTTATCCAGTTCAAAGACATTATGAAAAACATCCCCAGAGAGATTTAAGATTTCAAAAACATCCTGAGTTTGAACTTAACTCAACTACTCCAGAAGGCTAAAACAATGGAAGATGACCTTTTAGGCACTTCATATGCCAGGCACTGTTAGGCCAGATAATGTCATGCCAAATTAGAATGTTTGTCTCCTGGGGAGGGAGGAGAGTTGGTGGGAAGGAGACATTGAAGGTTTGCATTTTAATTAAAATAGTCTTTCAGTGCTAATGACCTAACATTAAAAAATGATTAATCCATAGAAATACAAAGGAGAAATTGAACAGGGGATACTTGATGTCATTAAGGTGGCAGAAAGGGAACAAATGTATGTTCTAATCATCTTTGATAAAGGATATAGACAAAGTGGAACTTATTTAGAGGAAAAAGTCCAGAACAAGGGGACCCAAAACTGATGTTAAACTTAGGGAAGAAAATTCAAGAAATGTGTTTTATGTCTTCAAATACCTGAAGAACTATCACAAAAAAGTGAAACTAAATTTGTTTAGTCAGACCACAATGGGAAGTAACTTGAGGGAGGAAGATTGTAGCTCAACATATGGATCAACAGAGGTGTCTAAAGATGAAATGGGTGATGAGGGACGGGCATAGGGAAAAAAGTGACCTCACCAGCTGTATTCAAGCAGAGGCTGAGCAAAAAATTCAGTGACATTAAAGAACATATTTGAGCATTGGATGGAGAAGCTGGACTAGATGGCTCTAATACTCTATGATTCAATGTGACAGTAAGACAATAATTTGTACAAATCCGAGACAAATTCAAGGAACTTTTAAAAAGATATAAAAGCAAATACACCAAAGCAAATAAAACTGGGTCCTATTCAAGCTACTCAGCCATGTCTGTGAGAAGGGGAACAAGAGAAGACATTCCTGTAGTCTGGCATAAAGTACCACCTTGGATATAGGCCTATAGCAACAAGGAGCATGGCCTGTCCATGGACTCAAACCATGTTGAGGCAAGTTGTTTTTGGTGGGGGGACAGAGAGACTCTCTCAGAAACAAGGGGCTTTGGGCACTGGAGGAATGCTATTTTTAAAAATCTTAAAGAACCAATCTAGAGTTGTTTCTCAGCCAGTCATAACAGTTTCTCCAAAGCAATTAAGATACATGCAAATTGGCCTAGTAGATGAGGGTTCTTGCCTTCAGTACATTAGCACTACTTCCCCTCCCAACCTAAAAAAAAAGTGTTTCTCCACGAAGGCTTTCTCATACTTCTCCAGTGCTCTGCCCAGAGTTTGAAAGCCCAATGACAAGACACTGCACTTGGCTGCATTTTATTGCCTGCTGTACTCTTCAGTTTCCCTTCTAGAACAGACTCCACTAAAATCAAGGTTTGCAGAAGGCAAACAACATGCTGTGAACTTGCCACAGTGCCAATTAAGTACAAACATACCGTGAAAATTAAAATGAAAACCAAATGCCAACACTATGAAAAGAAACAAACAGCTTCCTCAGAAATGATGAGGAAATTAAGGCAGAGAGAAGGAAATAAAACACAAACCTGCTCTTAGCTTGGGAATGCAGCCCCAGACCAGTTATATTACATTCCATCATCTCCCACATCTGCATACTCTATATCTTTGTCAAATTGTTTATTTTAGCACATTTATAATAAAAATATTTTAATGTCGACTTCATAAATTTTATTTAGTGGCACATGGCTACTCTAGGTTTTCAAGACAACAAATGTACTTTGCCCTAACCACCCAGTAAATTTTGACTGTTCACAATCTTCAAGTCTCATATGTGTATTGACAGGACAAGAGACACTTTATGGCTTAGGGAATGGCTCCAGCATGATGGTGGTGCTGGCTAGCATCAGAATTGATTACTTTGAAATCTTTCATTACATAGATCAGATTTATTTCAATAAATCTAGGCTGTGGAATCAAAGATCCCAAATCAACCTTAGGCCTATAGTCCAAAAATAGCTATCAGTTACTGTTATATGTTGCCTCAATGCTGAGTAAATATCAGTTTCATTTCTTTTTCTCTCTACACCTACTTCAGTTCTAGAGGCAAGTGGTACATGATATAATAATAACAGTGACAATGATAATAATAGCTAATACCTAAATAGTGCTATCATCCTTTGGAGACAGAAGTAGGGATGAGGAAAATAAATTAATCAGTATTGAATGAAGTCAGCAGGCTGGCTTCTAGTCCCAGTTCTGCTACTCAGTAGCTATGTGATGCTGGGGACATCATTTATACTCTTTAAGCACCAGTTTCCTCATCTATCAAACAAAACTACAGGTTTTCCCTGCTATCTGAAAGTAGAGCATTTCTAGGAAACTTTCATAAGCCAAAATGGCATAAAGTTAAGAAGCAATTACCTTAGGACACATCTTGCCAATGAATACACAAAATACATTGAGATAAAGCACAGATGCTCACAAACACAGTTCAAAGCTGTGGTGGTTTGATGCTGAGATGCTGAGTGTGGTTCCTGGGAAGGAGTTTGGTGGTGCTCCTCTCATTGATCAGGATGCACACTGCCTATATAACAGCTCACTGCAAAACAAACGCTGAACACTATTTTCCCTTTTCACTTTTTTTGGTAAAAGTGAAAATCCTCTTTGGATTTATTTTGGTTAGTGAAAACCAATACTAATGTAGGTTTTTTTTTTGAAGTAAAGTGGTGGAAAGTAAACTTTCAAAAAGCAGGGAATGCTTGTAATAGTTACCTTATAGGGTTACTGTGAGAGTTAACTGGTTTATGTATGTATGTATGTATGTATGTATGTATGTATGTATGTATAAATATATATAAAATATTACAGCATCTGGCTAATAGTGGGTCTTCAAAAGTAGTAGTTCTCATCTTCTTCTCCCTCCCCACCCTGGAGTACCATTTAAAAAATTCCTGTAGGATGCTCTTAAGTTGGGTGATGGAATCCCCAGGATCTTGGGGATATTTCAAGGCAGGGGGCACAGAAACCAGCTTTGAAGCAACTCAACAGGTTGGTAGAGGAGAATTACCTGAATGGAGCAGTCTGGTCCTTTTTTCATCTTCCCTATTTATCTCTAAGATATTTTGTAGTACTGAAAGAAATGGGAATGATAAAGTTCTCACAATCTATTTGGTGCCTGTAAAGTACTGCTGTGTGGAAGAAGGGATGCAGAACATGGTGGGACATGGTTTAAGATAAATTGAAAACCCTTGTTCTCTGCCTTGTAGCTAAGCTCCCCCATGGCTGCAGACTGGATGGTTTTACATGACCCTAGTATATACCCTCACCTTCTAGTGCCTCTCCACTAGGGGCTATCTTGGTGACCGTATCTTGCCTTTCCCCAACATCCTGACAAACTGATGCTGTCAATCTCAAGACATCACAAGGTTGAATCCAAAATCCAACTGGGTGTTTAGGTGGACAGGGAAGAAAGAGGGGAGAGGAACCAGTGGTTTCTGCTCCCAGAAAGTTGATGACAAAAGCCTCTGCTACCTTACCCTTCTAGCCTCTCCTTGGGGAAAGAGAAAACCCTCTATTTCCACTACCTGCTCTGTTGAGATTCTTTTATTCATGACAGTTTCTATCTTGCTTATTGCCTCACCCAGCTATGCAACAAGAAGAAATCAAGCTTTGATGTAGTATCCTTAGAGTCATCTGTTTCCTGTAGACATGAGAGAAACAGGACCTTCTGGGGGAAAAAAAATCCATGTCATTAAAGCTTTCATTCCAAAGTCCTCGACTCCTTAGCTCCTTAGGTATCCATGACCTCATGTTTTCCAAATGCTGATCCCGCTTCTTATTCAGATTTTTAAAAGGCAGCTAGTTCTTGGGAGGATGGCTGGGGTGTGTGTGGTGGGGGAGGGGAGCGGGGGAATCAAGCTACAATTACACTTTAAGCCAGAAAAAAACAAATCAGATGGTGATGAAATCCCAGGAGAAAACATAGATTAAAGTCTGCACTTTCTAAATCTGTTACTCAACTAAACACAGCTGTTAAAGATGATGTCTTTGCTGTGCATATATATCTATAATAATGCTGTCATTAGTATTCAGATATGATGCTGGGAACCCTCCCCACTCCTAAGATATGCATTCAGAAGGACTTTCTCCAGCAGTGGGGGAGTCTACACTGATCTATCCACAAGCTCACCTGTAGACATGAGGGAAACAGGACCTCCTGGGGGAAAAGAAAACCCGTGTCATTAAAGCTTTCATTCCAAAGTCCTCAACTTCTCAGCTCCTTAGGTATCTATACCCTATGTTCACAGTATGAGAAGGGAAAGAAACTAACATTTATTGAGTGATATTCTAAGTACTTTGAACATGTTTATTACTTTAATTCAAACAATAGAATTATGAGATATGTATTATTATCTCCTTAATAGATGAGAAAACTGAAACTCAGAGAAAAGTTAAGTAGCTCTTTGAGGCCTACCTGGCTATTAGGAGGGGAATCAGGATTAAAACCAGCACTGAGTTACTCTAAACCTCACAATCCTGCCACTTGTCACAGGCTTCTGAGATGCTTGGACTGAGGGTGAGGGTTCAGTCTTTGGTGGGACCGTAAAAGTCGACTGACTAACCACAAGACTGACAGGGCAACTTCAATTCAGTAACATCCAAAAAGTCCAGTTGAATTCTTTACATATAAAACATCCCTTGAAAGGAAAGAAAGAAGAAAAGGAGAGAAGAGGTTGCAGTAGATTCCCAATCTGAAGAACATCTGAAATCAAGAGCTAGCATTTATTTGAAGAGTTTTTTTCAGGTCAAACTTACCAAAACCCCCCAATACAATAGTGTCTTATCCAAGAACAGATTTCTGCACAGCTAAGAAAGTCATATGAATTATTTTTCCACACCCAGTTCTAATTAAACCTAAGGAATTAAGTAAGATAAGAGGGCTATAGAGGGCTTGACAGTTTAGTAAAACTATCACATTCATCCTGACACTTGAAAATTACCACCCTGTGGGTCAGGAAAAATGAGTATCATCATCTCTGTTTACATATGAGAAAACTAAGGATCAGGGAAGTAGTAACATAAAGTTGTTGAGATGGGACTGGGTGGGCCCCAAAGTTGTGAATGGTATCCTTTCTTCAGTACATTATTAACTAGGAGAGTGACATGATCGAAGTGGTACTTTGATACTAGTCAACTCAGAATGAATCATGAGAGTCAAGACTGTAGGCAAGAGGAATGCTGGACTAGGAGTCAGGGGCTCTGGGTTCTAGTTATGGTTTTATCACCTTTATTAATCTATGAGCCTGCAATGTGAAGATGAATATCCCTGCCATTTCTACTTAACAGGGCTTTTGGGGGTTCAAATGAGAGAAACAGTGGCTGTAAGAGTGCTTAATAGGTCAGGAGGTACCTTGAAATAAATCAGACCCTTGGTGACTAGAGGAGTTATAGTCAATTTTTAATAAATATTCTGGGGATCATTCATTCTGTTGTCACTTATCGTACCTAAGTACACTGTCATGCCAACCAAAAACATTCTTAGTGAAGAAATAAGACAGTAGCTAACCTGAAAATACGCTCTATACCTTTTGAATACTTTAGGTACTTTAGGCATCTTAGGTACTTTTAATTGAAATATAGTTAATTTACAAGATTATATTAGTTTCAGATGTATAGCATAGTGATTCAAAATTTTTCAGATTAAACCCCATTAAAAGTTATTACAAGATAATGGCTATAATTCCCTGTGCAATACAATATATCCGTGTTGCTTACCTATTTTTTTACATAATAGTTTGTATATTTTAATCCCATACTCCTAATTTGTTCCTCTGCCCTTCCCTCTCCCCTTTGGTAACCACCAGTTTGTTTTCTGTATTTGTGAGTCTGTTTCTGTCTTGCTATATACATTTGTTTGCATTATTTTTTAAGATTCCACATATAAGTGATATCATACAGTATTTGTCTTTCTCTATATGACTTATTTCAGTAACCATAATATTGTCTAGGTCCATCCATGTTGCTGCAAATGGCAGAATTTCATTATTTTTATGGCTGAGTAATATTCCATTATATCTATCTATCTGTCTGTCTGTCTGTCTGTCTATCTATCTATCTATCTATCTCCCACATCTTCTTTATCCACTTGTCTGTTGATGGGTACTTGGTTTGCTTCCATATCTTGGTTATTGTAAATATTGTTGCTATGAACACATATGCATTTTTGAATCAGTGTTTTCATTTTTCCTGGATATATACCAAGGAGTGGAATTGCTGGATTATCTGGTAGTTCTACTTTAGTTTTAGTTTGAGGAAACTCCATACCATTTTCCATAATGGCTGTACCAATTTACATTCCCACAAACAGTATATTCCCTTTTCTCCACATCCTCTACTGTGTTATTTGTAGATATTTTGATAATAGCCATTCCAACAGGTGTGAGGTGACATCTCATCGCTGTTTTGAATTAGGAACTTTTCTTGAATTAGTTACGAATAAGATGAATGTGATGGAACCTTTAACCCAAATTTCCTCAGAACTCACTAGGACTCAGAGGAAGTAGCCTCATTTAAAGGCCAAGATACATGCAAGAAGGCAGGAATATGAAGCTTATAAATCACAGGAGAGAGAGGTACAGCATAATGCCTCCTAACATATGCCATCATGAGGTACAAGATGAAGAAAAAGAAAATCTGCATAGTCACATTTTGATCTTTTCCCAGGGCAAGGGACAGTTAATTAGCCCTCATAATACACCTAGATAAAAATCTATTTGTATACTTAGACCAAATGAGTCAACTATTAGGCTTGCCTATGGACTATAGACAAGCAGCAATATCTTGACACCTATGACAAGGGTTTTTTGGGGGGAAGGAGAAGGGAGATTCTTATCTCAACCCATGCTTTCTTCATTCCTCTCTTCCTGCCCCATCCTTAAGTGGTCCCATTTCATTTTTGCTCTGACTATTTCCCCAACTTTCTTGTTTCAACCAGTTTTCTGCTATCATTCACCTCTTCTGCTCACAAAATGCTCCAAAATATTTACAATGGTTCTGAGATAATTGTACCACATTCAGATAGGGCAATCCCATCCCCACCCTACCCTACAATTTGTCTGAATTTTTTTTTTGCCAGGATGCTGGGCCTTGAAAAGGTGAAAGCCAGTATTATTAAGACAGTGTCTGAAATGTGATCATGTAATTAACAATTCAGAACTCCTACTGATACTATCTAATAAAAGGCACCTTGCCATTTGCAAACACATTACACAATCAGTTTAGAGCCTGTCATTTTGCTCATGCCTTGCTCGTTAGAGCCTGTCATTTTGCTCATGCCTTGCTCGTTAATGAGATTGTTCTGCCAGAGAGGCATTCTTGGGTTTTTGGAATGTGAAGAATTGAGTCTAAGGACTTAGCTGGAGTTTTCCAGTCAATAATTGTGGAGAGTAGAAAAATTTTCAGGTGGATTAACATGACAAAGTCTGTTGCTATTTCTTACCTCTGCCCTCAGGTTGAATATACTAGCGCTCAACTCTGTCACTTCAGGGTGGCAGGTCTAGCAGCTAACACTATCTAAAATCTCTGCAGTAACCCAGTTGTCACCAAAAAGCTTTGGAGTGATAAGGCAGTATCATGATTTGATTCCATTTTGATAGAGTGGCCACAGTAGGCTCAGAATTGTATTATCTGCTAAATTACTGTGGAGAATTATGTGGTACCTTAGATGATTTCCAAATACTTAATTGCAGTTAAGTGATTTCTTTGGAATTTTTTTTCTGTAGATATTATACTGAAAACACATTTTATTTATTTAACCATAAAAGTGATCAAGGGCAAGGAGGCAAGATGTAAACAGTACTTTACCTGGAAAAGGACAGGTGGCCTTTGTACTCTCTTAGATAAAATTCTGGCCCTGTTGAACAGAGAAGGAAACTCATTCAAACAGAAGGAGAATTTCTCCAAAAATATGAACATGCTAAAATTTCTCCACATACCGCTGATAAATGCAGAGTGTTTCTGTTATGGTATGCCTGAATGGGTGGCACAGACAGCGCTTGCAGTTGAATGGCAATAAACAGGTCTCATTGTCAACACCTCTCATGTGCTACCTTTCATTCTCTCTGTAGCTATACCAAGTGAAGCTACACCATAGTAAAGGTTCATGGGGAAATACAGGGATGTAGATTTTGAATCAGTTGACCCTTAGGAGTGGCCTCACTTTGTTCATAGAGAGTAGGATCACCTTATATTACAATGAAGAAGTCAACTTTTTAAGGTTAAAAATATTGTATTTAGCCAGAACAAGTTAAACATAGCTGCTGACCACTCCCCCAACATAACCCCAACCCAATTGTAGAAAGTTATATGAATAGAAACTCGGACTGCTATTTAAGCAGCTGCTGATGGGACTGGGTTAAATTCTACACATTAGCAACTACTTAAACAGCAATCTGGGGAAAATTTTGGCTGCCTTTAGATGAATGCAAATAAGTCCCAAAACTAAACTGACCTATCACCTTGTGATGTCTCATGAAAAGGGTATTAACATTTATCCATCACTTACTATGTACCAGAAGCTGTATACTTGCATTTAACCCTTACAAAATTCCTGTGAAGTAGGTAGGAATTAACATTTCTATTTCACAAATGAGAAAACTAAAGCTTCTCAGAGAGTTTAAATAACTTGCTCAAACTCACAAAGCCTAGTACTATCATTCTAGCCAACATGTTCAGGTCACATACAGAAATTTTAATTAAAGGGAGAGATGTGTCTCTCCCTCTGTGTATGTGTGTGTGTAAAAGCGAACAGTATTTCCCTGAGTAACTAAGAACAAATTGCTACTTCAATGTTTTTCCCTTATCTTCATATAACTTCCCCTTCCTTTACAGTGTTTTTGTGCTATGGTTCAGTTTGTCTTTGGCATTTTCTTATTTTCAGAGGCAACAGAGGCCTTCATTTTAACCCACTCACTCTAATGTAAATGCTGGGTCCTCCAGCTCTGGGAAAGTCTAGAGAAAGACTTTTGTTTTTTTGCATATGCTTACTGTTGGAAACAGGTCAGGTACAGAGGCCATTCACTGATTCGTCTCTGGGAAACCACTATATTTTAAGTCTGTAAGTTAAATAACCATTTAATGTTAAAAATTTGTTTCTAATTGACAGTCACATTTTTTTTCACAAAAATCACCTATAATGCCAGAGTTCTAACTGATTAAATAAGACATAACCTGACTTCTGATACCCACTGTTCTTATTCTCTTTTATTTTTTAGCCGTATCTTGTTTTCAATAATCCTTCTCCATGTCTACCATCACATCCTACAAGGGTGAGGTAATGAATGGGTTTTGGGTGGTAGGTGCCTGTCTCTACTCAAATTCACGCTGCACTTTGCTTCCTAATACACATTCTCTTATCAATATCCTGGCTCAAGAACTCACAAGGAGTCATTACTGCTTATCACATCAAATCCAGTCTCTTCTATAAGGCTTTCAAGGACTTCCATAATCTGGCTCTACTATACCTCAGTAGCCTTATCTAGCTAGCACCATGCACAGCACTCAACAGTGTTTAGGCAAGATTTCCATGCCTTCTTCCTCTCTGTCTCTCTAAACTCCACCTTTCAAGGCCCAGCCCACTAACAATAAAACCTTATTTTTTCCTATGTTTTGTGGACCCAACCAGAGTTCATGCTCCTGGAAAGGAGGCTTTTAGGATTTGACATCTACTGCCATACCATACCCCTAGCACAGAGCTGGGCATGCAAAAAGGGATCCCTAAATCTTTGCTGCTTGATTCCACAAAAATATTTTCTTTGGGGAATTTAGAACAGAGATTTACATAGTTTATACTTGGAAATCTATATAGGGGAATATAGATTCAGTTTGTTACGTTTTACTAATTGTCTTTAACGTACTTCCTCCACCAGAGTCAGTCTGCTTTGATCACTCCTGGGCATTCTTTCGGGAATTTCACCAAGATACCAAAGGAAAATGAAATCTAACTACATTCAAGTGATGTAATTGCTATTGGCCTTTGCATCAAGCACAGATAAAGACTGGATTTTTTTCTTTCTTAATGTTAACTTTAATCAAAGTGTCCAAATAAGCTGAACCTAAGCAAACCTGGGTCTATAAATAGGTTTGGAACTCTATAAATAATCTAGTTGGAAGCGTGGTTCATTGATATGATAAAATTTTGTGCCTTTTGACATTTCTTGACTAATCTGATAAAACTGTCTTACACTTTCACAGCACTTTATAGGTTATAGAACATTTCATATCTATTATTTTACTTGATCTGGCAAATAAAACTATGAAGCATGTATTATCTATCTTTTGTGTAAGGTGAAACAAATTCTGAATTAGAAAAGTTAAGAAACCTACCCAATGCCTCAAGCTAGGAAGAGGTATAAACAAAAGCTGAACCCAGGGTCTAGAAAAGTTGGGTAGGGAAGGGAGGGTACAGCATAGGGCGTGCCTGGTGACTCAACTGAACATCAACTGTGTGTTAGGTACTGTCAGATGACACATATATGAACCACAGTCTTTACCCTAAAAGCACCTAAACATGTGAGAAATATACGTAAAGGCTGGACAACTGTTGGTTAAAAGAAAACTAAGTCCAGAAGTTTTCACACCTAATGCTCCTTCTATTATTCCACACTGCCTCCCACAAATCTGTTGCAAGGGCCCAGATCCCACTTGCCACCTTCTGTCTCTTCTCCCTTTAGCATTCAGAGGCTGCCTTTTGGAATAGTTACAAATTTGGTGAAGCTCTATGGCTCTCCAGAGAAAGAATAAGAACATACTGGTTGGAAATGAATATTGGGAGAGGTTGCTAGGGTCTCCTACAGAGACAACTGAGTCAAGACAAATGAGAGCAGGAATTTTGTATTTTGCCCATTGCCACATATGCAATTGGCACTGAACAGCAAACTATAAGAAGTATGTTTTAAAGAGGGAGTCAAAGGGAGAGTAGGGGGAGAGAGAGGTAGAAGAGGAGGAGAGAGAGAGAGATAGGGGAGGATAAGAGGAGAGAGAACAAGAGAGAAGGCTCACGTTTGGTGCATATAAAATTTATATTAAGATTTACCCTCTTGGCATGGTGTAGTATATCTCTGTTAGTGGAGGCCAAAGGTTTTTTGATACTTGCTATTGTTGAAGACAGGACAGGGATGGACTGATGGAGAATTTGATAAGTCTTTGCAATATAGGTAACCAACCAGATGATATGAACATTTGAAAGTCTAAACGGTAAGTAAGAACTTGAGTGCCTTGAACCAAAATGGTGGCTGAATGATAGTGTTCTCTGCTAAATCCAGAGATTAAAAAGGTTGAGGGAAGGGTGGCTTAAGGATGCATGCTCTCCCTCTGGAGTTCCACTGACTTTAAACTTCTCTAATTTAGAGTGCCAGAGAGAGGTCTCTAGGAACTGGCAGTGTTTCCTGGGCAAGGCACAATCCTCATTACCATGACAAAGAGTTCTGAAACTCTTTCAAATTTGCAAGCGGGCCCTCTCTGAGCTTAGGTTTGGAAATTTGGCAACTAATATTTTATGCTATTTAGCAATTTAGAATATTTTATGCAACTTAGCAATTTAGAACATTTTAATGAAATATATTTCATATTCAGTGTTGACCAAGCCAGGAGGCAGGAGGTTCAGGGGTTTAGGTCCCTGCCATCATTTCTAACTTTTGAAAAGGTTGGCAGATCAGAAAACCCTAAGTCCTCTCTACTATAGACCATTCCCCTATATGAGGCCACATGTGGTATTTCATATCACAACACATCCCAACATTTCTACATGGCTTTCAAGACCTGCCTCTAAACAATTCCTGCTGCTCTGGTTATTAAGCTTGGTCTCATTAGTCCATAGGTCATGCTCTCCCTCCTATCTTCCTCTGTGCTTTCACTGCTAGCTCTATCTAGAACACCCTTCCCTCTGTATCTCACCCAGTGAAATGATGCCCATCTGTCATAGTCCACCTCCTTCTTAAAGCCTTTCCTGACTATTAGAGGCTTTACCGATCTCCTTCATTTCTGAAGAGTAAATGCAATCTGCAGCAAGAAGCCAGGATAAGGGAAGCAGTGTGGTGGAGAATTTAAAATAGTAGTACAAGATTAGGAGAAAATTTGAATTCAAGTTCTAGGTCTGCCAGTAATTCGAGTAAATGACTTTGGCAAAGTTATCTAAGCTTCAAGTATTTGTTTGTGTTTTACTCTATTTCTACTCCATTATTTATTACTTGTCTGCTATATGTTAGTTGTTGCTGAATCCTATCTAGATCTTCCATTGAGGATTTTATAGTATAAGTGAGATACCTATACAAATCATTAGAATTAAAAACAGGAAAAGTGGTTAAATACCAACAGAACATCACAGAAAGTTCCTTAAGGGGTTGGAGGAGATTTAAATTTCCCTTTGTAGAAAATAGCATTTGAACTTGGCCTTGGAGCATGAACAAAAATGCTCTAAGGATCAAATAATGTATAGGAAAGAGTTAGAAAAGTTTTTATACAAACTTTATTTGCCATACAAATGCAAGGGCTAGTATTTTAACTGTGGTAAGTGGTAGGAGAAGCTGTTCTAAGGAACGATATAGGGAGTGGAGCAAGGAGTGCTTCAGTCCCTTAATTCTTTGGGCACAACCTGCCAAATACTTTACTTCAGAAGAAGTAATGGGTTCCCTTGATGGCAGGGCCTCCATTTGTATTTCCTGTCCTTTTCTGCCAGCACACAAAAGAGCCTACATTACATTGTACATGAAAACTTTTCAGAGCCACCTGGAGCAGGGGGCTCAGGAAGAGCCTCAGACAATGCTCAGTAACTCTGGCAGCAGACAGCCGACTTGAGGCAAATCACTGATATGTCTCACATACCTCCAAGACAAAGGGGAAAAGAATATACCAGCAAGACAATTGAGCTAGTTTTATCTTATATACATAATAAGGGCAATTGCCTCAGGTCCCATTCTTGGGCAGCTGGTGGGGAGGCTACAGCAGCTATGCAGGCATGAAGCAGAGGAGCAGCCTGACAGCAGCTAAAATACTCTAATATGCACTCCCCCTCCAAAGTTCCATCAGGAGGCTTGTTGTCTATCTGTAAGATCCACCCTCCCCCAAGTAGTTCTCTAATCTACTGGGGCCTCTACCATCGGGATTCAGATAATAGACTATCCCTTGGTAAATGCTTCTTGCAGTTTTAGGTATGAGTATGAGTACCTCCTCAGGATGACCCTTCTTGTCCACTTCTATGAAAGGAAATCATCCCAGTGCATAATGCCCAAACTTCATTCCCATAGGATTTTTCTTCATTTTTAGAGGGCAATGTTTTTTGGAAAAAAATCAGGATTTGGCTGAGCATCAAGCCCAGTATTTAGCTTAAAATGATATTTCAACAGTATTCAGGTTTGCATAAATTCATCTCAATTCAATTCAGACTCAAATTTACTGTCATCATATTATTAATCATAGTCTTTCACTGGGCCTTGCTCAGGCTTTGCTGGGAAGCACCTGTCTGTGCCTTTTTCCAGAGGTTCAGTTCTGCACTTTCCTTGGGAGGGTCACATCCTTGCCAAAACTCCATCGTGGGTGCTGGAGCAATTGGCTTGTGCACCCCTCCTCAAGAAATATATAGCTACTGATAAGGAAGTACAGTGTCAAACTGGAGAGGGACAGAGTTGTTCTTGTGACAAAATTATCTCTATCAGAGAGAAAAACTCTTCAGAGGGATTTTTTCACAGCCTCCCATTCACTGCTCTGAGGAGTTGCCTTGCAAATGTCCATTGTTAATGTGCTTAGTCACACCCTAGGACAGCTCTAGCCCTCATTACTCATTTGCGATAGTAATAATACTTTACATTTAATGTACTGCTTATCATATATATGATATATGGCCCTTATGATATATATTTACATTTAATTATAACTTAATAATTTAGTGTATTTTATAATGTACTGCTTTGTCATATATGTACACACAGTATATTAAGTTCACAATAATTTAATACCTATCTGTGAAGTAAAGAGTTAACCTAGCAGGCCTGAGTTACCCAAATCTTGTATATTCTTAGAAGGGCCTCCTTGTATGACAGGCCTTTGCCCAGCTCCTAGGAACTGAGGTCTTAGAATATTCCCTATGCTACCAAATGATTAGGGTACTGTGCATGCTTAAAGTCTTGAACCATGTTATACCAGTTTGTCTAGATAGTTTGTGTAAAAAATGTGATTTATGATGAACATGCAATTTCCTTCTGGGGGGTCTGAAGTTTCAATAACTGCAATCAGCCACTGCAGTTACCCCAATAAAAACCCTGGATGTTTAGGCTCAAGCAAGCTTCCCTGGCAGAAGACATTCTGCATGTGTTTTCGCAGCTCATTGCTGGGGGATGCAGTATGTCCTGTGTGACTCCACTGGGAGAGGACTTTTGGAAACTCACACCTGGCATTCTCCAGCCTCTGCCTGATGTACTTTTTTATTTATTGATTCTTTTTATCCTTTTGCCGTTATAAACCAAAGTCTGATTATAATGACTTCTGAGTCCTGTGAGTCATTCTAGCACATCAGTGAACCTAGAGGTGAACTAGGGAACCACCAACAAAGGCTTACAATGTTATGAAGATTATCATCTCCATCTTACATATAAGGAAACTGAGTTTCAGAGAGATCAAAAGACTTCCCCAAGAGTAGAGTTAGTGCTTGGGCTGGAACTGGAACTCAATTCTTCTATCCAAATCCCATGCTTTTTCTTGTACACTAAACTGTTCCCTCTATAAATTGTGTTGAGGTTGGAGGGATGGATAAAATGGTATTAGGTCTCTTTCAGCTCTGACAGTCCATGACTGTCCAGAAGCCCACATAAAGAAGAGGAAGAACAATGCAAAGTTATTCAGGTCATATCTCCCTCTTTCCCTTTTGTACATCTCACTTGTGTCTTAGGGTGTCCAGGGCTCTACTGACACTCTACAAGAATGCACGGTCAAGGAAAATAATACCCTTTAAAGAATGACTAGTTCTACTATGAATGCTTTCCCTCAGGTATTCTGTCTAGTCCTTGACAAATAAAATTGTACATATGGACTTGAGAAATATCCTGGTTGAGTTTGTTCTGTACCATTATTAGGGTAAGAATGGAAGGGAAAGTTTATAACCTTCTCTGACCTGATATTGGCAACATAACCTTTCCCTTGCTCTAAACCCCCAAAGGACCCATATATCTATGTAGTCTGTCTCACTAACAAAGCTGAGATTTCTGTGAATGGTGGGGGAAGAGACTGTGCCTAGGTAGGATGATAGCTAAAACTTATGAAATAAATTCTCTCTCATGAAATTTAATGTTTATAAAAACATGTTATATGTTTTAAAGAGAACAATAAATTAGGCTGCAGCCTTGTTTTTAATCCCCAATATTAAAATATCATTGGGTGAGTTTCATGGCCTTGGGCTGAGTTTTGCTTTGCCATGCTGGGCAAAATTTACCATTGAGCAGGGGAAGTGGGCAGACACACACCTGTGTAACAATCAACCTTATCCTTGGCAGTAGCTTCCTAAAGCGTCTTTCTGTTCCGAGTTTGGCATCAGTAAGTCAAGTTTCATTACAATGTTTAGAGGTTTTCACAGGTTTATATCACTCAGAAAAGAAGCTTGTTTGTCTATGTGGAGAATGGTGGGTTAGTGGTACAGTCATGGGGGATAGAATTTGGTTTGTCCAGAGATAGAAAGGTAGCTCCGAGCAAGTGCTAAGGGATAGCTAAACACAACAAGATTAGTTTTTATCATATACAGAAGGGGATATTTGGCAAGAAAGGAGGAAGAGGCAGCTCAATTACTTATAAAGATATTTGCAGGTACAGACTGGCACACAGCATCTCATATCCGTTAATAAACCTAGGCTCTGCATAAAATGTAGATCATTTGCTCTTATTAAAAAGCATCAGCTTTGAGAAACTATTATTATCCTGAATCCAGCATCTGCCCCCATACACAACTATACACATCTAGCCTAAACTAAGGATACTCTTTAACTTCGCCTTCATTTACCAACAACAAAAAAAGCACATATTTACTAAATAATTCTGACAGGAAGAGGGGAGAAATGCAGAACTTAGAGACAAAACAAAAGTAGGTAATTGAATTTGGGGATTGTTTATACACACACACACACACACGCACGCACGCATGCACACACACACACACACACACACACACACATCCTTCCAGTGCTCTGTATCACATCAGCTATTTCCAGATAAGCTATGTCCCTTTCACTGGAGGAAGATAAGGATTGGAGCCATGGGCATTAGAATAGAGTCCCTTCTCTACTTCCCCAATTCTTACTCTGGCTCCTGTTAAGATTCACTCAATATGACCAGTAATAAAGTGAGATATACCTAGCAAATTAGAGCTATTACTTTTTGGTTTGGGTCTCAATTTCCCTAACTGTAAAATGAAGGGACAGAACTGACCCTCCCAAGTCAGCTAATACCCTATGGTTATTTGACTCTATTACAAACAACTGCACATGCCACAGGCCACAAGATAGATGCCAAAGATGCTTTCAAGCCTTACTTCTTACAGGCCCACACATACACATGACGATTTTCTTTTTGACTCAGAAAGGCAGGAGAGCCCAAGGCTCGAGGCTTTCTTAACTGCAGATAAATAAGCTGAGGAGATTATGAGTAGATGCTCTTTTCCCCAATCTGCCTCTTTTCAGGGAGAGAGGACTGCTGAGCTACAATGGCAAGGTCTAAAAGAATCTGAGCACAGTTGTGGTGACAGTGCTTTTTGACTATTGGTTTTTATGCTGTGATGAGAAAGATTACAACCCTCCTCTTCCTTAGAGGCCAAATCTTTCTTTCAGCTTTGATCCAAAAAACTACAGATGATTTCTAGGCTAAAGATGAAGCGACCTCTTAAGTTGGGGTTTGCTGGACCCTGGTACACATCAAATGTAAGGGGAAAACCTGGGGCCAGAGCACCAAAGCCAATCAAGAATTCCAAATGGTCACCTCACACCAGTCAGAATGGCCATCATTCAAAAGTCCACAAATGACAAATGCTGGAGAGGCTATAGAGAAAAGGGAACCCTCCTACACTGCTGGTGGCAATGCAGTTTGGTACAGCCACTGTGGAAAACAGTATGGAGATTCCTTAAAAGAATAGGAATAGACTTACCATAGGACCCAGTAACCCCACTCCTGGGCATATATCCAGAAGGAACCCTACTTCGAAAAGACACCTGCACCCCAATGTTCATAGCAGCACTATTTACAATAGCCAAGACATGGAAACAGCCTAAATGTCCATCAACAGATGAATGGATAAAGAAGCTGTGATATATTTACACAATGGAATACTATTCAGCCATAAAATGACAACATAACACCATTTGCAGCAACATGGATGTTCCTGGAGAAAGTAATTCTAAGTGAATTAAGCCAGAAAGAGAAAGAAAAATACCATATGAGATCGCTCATATGTGGAACCTAAAAAAAATGAACATAAATACAAAACAGAAATGGACTCATAGACATAGAATACAAACTTGTGGTTGCCAAGGGGGTGGGGCATAGGAAGGGACAGACTGGGATTTCAAAATTTGTAGATACTGACAGGCATGTGCAGAATAGATAAACAAGATTATACTGTATAGCACAGGGAAACATATACAAGATCTTGTGGTAGCTTATAGTGAAAAAAAAAGTGACAATGAATATATGTATGTTCATGTATAACTGAAAAATTCTGATCCACACTGGAATTTGACACAACATTGTAAAATGACTATAACTCAATAAAAAATGTTAAAAAAGAATTCTAAATGGAACCCAAAATAGTAATATCTACTAAATGCATCAGTGTTTATTTGTTAAGCTGAAATGATGTAGATTTTGTGAGGATGAGGAAGTACCCTATAAAATTAGCTCAATCTGAAATCAAGCTGATGTACTTTCTACAACTGCTAGAACAAAAAGAAAAAGTTACCCACCCACTAAGTTTGGAGGGAAATACTGGGTCATTTTAAGAACTAAATATCTACCTCTCCTAATGGAGGGAAAACAGACTGTATCTTCAGGATCGATTTTCAAATGTATGATACCACCGAATGTCTAGCATTTTATATTCTGTCTGATCTGATCATTAATACTGAATAATTCACATTTCTGTGACGTTAAATTCAGAAATTACTTTAATATATTTCATATTATTTATCTTATGTTGATCCCTGCCAACAACCCTGTGAGTGTGAATGGGCTGGTGTTATCCTTATTTTACAGATGATGAATAGGAGGCTAGGAAAGGTTGAGCACTAGATAGCTGGCATTAGAATCCAGAGGTTCCAAGCTTCTGCTTTGCAGAAAGGTCAGCAAGGGACAAAAATATGATGTGACGTTGCATACCCCATTCCAGGTCAAAACTTGTTATCTAGCTCAAAGTTTATCATTACACAAGTTTATCTATTGGAATGCTTGCCAACATGAAACCCAAGTCTAACTTCCTGAATTAGTAGGGAGGTATATACTAGGAGCCAGAAATCTTTATTATATTTCACGATTTTGGCTTAAATATCACTTTATCAAGAAAAAATAAGATGATAAAATTTTTAACAGTTTCCCAGAATCCAAAGATTTACAGCTCCGTGGTGGGGTTGAGGGGTGGGGTGGGGGTGGGGCGAGTGGGTGGATTGCATGTACCCTGCCATCTACTGGTCATTTGTAGAAATTTCATCTTTCTGGTACCCATGGAAGGAAACATCCTATGGGTATTCCATTTTCCATCCATATGGAATATGGTATGACAGTGATCACTATTCCAATTAAGCTCAGCAGAAGATACTTCACTGCACCATACGCACACTCTCGTGCCAGACTTCTTGGAAAGTGATTGCATTAAAAGTAGTTTAATCATAGCAGCAAGGGCACTCCAAGGTATATACTGAAGTGAATTTAAAACTTATGTCTACACAAAAACCTGCATGTGATGTTTATAGAAACTTTATTCATAATTTCTAAAATCTATGAACAATCAATATGTCTTCTAATAGGAGAGTGGACAAACATCTCTACAATGGAATATTATTCAGTGATAAAAAGGAACTATTTGAAAGAACTACTGATTCACACAACATGTATAAGCCTTAAATACATTTTGCTCAGAGACAGAAGGCATACACAAAAGGCTACATATTGTATGATTCAATTCATATGACACTCTGGAAAAGGTAAAATCATAGGGATGGAACTCCCGTCAGTAGTTTCCAGGAATTGGGAAAAAAAGGGGGTTAGTTGATAACAAAGGGGATACACAGGAATTTTGAGAGATAGAACTTTTCTTTATGGTTCTGGGGTGGTGAGTACATGATACTATGCATTTGTCAAAACCTGTAGAAGTATAATTCTCAGAGAATGAGCCTTAGTGCATGCAAATTAACTACTATATATAAAATAGATAAACAACAAGGTCCTACTGTATAGCACAGGGAACTACATTCAATATTTTGTAACAATCTATAATGAAAAAGAATATGAAATAAATATGTGTGTGTGTGTGTGTGTATAACTGAATCACTATGCTGTTCACCATAACCTAACACAACATTGTGAATTGACTATATTTCAGTTATAAAAATCAACCAGGATGTTGAGAGATCCAGGATGGAATGCACACTGTGACAAATGAATCTAACTTTGTTACAAGTGTGTAACATAATTGCACTGGGTAAGGGTAAAAAGTTGACTTAACTTTGAAAAATTGTGTTTTGACTGGAAACTATAAGGGTAAAGAGAAAAGAACCATACATAAACTCTAGTTGGTAAATTTGTTTCTCACAGGGTATGAGTGAACAATTCTGAACCCTATTTTACATGTTATACGGGGGTTGAACAAATAAATAAACAGATGGTGGATAAGAAAGCCAGATTGCTCACTATTAGAGAGGGAAGTTACAGATAAATAAGAAAGGAAGGCTAGAATGAACCATGTACCAGATTAGAGTTGAAGACATCAGAATGAACTTCTGCTTAGCTTAATACATATACAAGTGCATAGGTAGAAGATACAGAGACAATTATAAATATGTGAAACTATCCATTTGTTCTCTATATCTATGAATCTGTTTCCATTTTGTTTTCTTTCTTTGTTTTGTTTTTTGGACTCGACATATAAGTATATAGTATTTGTCTTCCTCTGTCTGATTTATTTCACTTAGCATGATACCCTCTAGATCCATCCATGCTGTCATAAATGGTAAGATTTCATTCTTTGTATGGCTGAGTAATATTCCATTGTACATATACTACACCTTCTTAATCCATTCATCTGTTGGTGGACACTTAGGTTGCTTCCATACCTTGGCTATTGCAAGTAATGCTGCTATGAACACTGGTGTACATATATTTTTCTGAATTAGTGTTTTTGTTTTCTTGAGGTAAACACTCAAAAGTGAAACTGCTGGATCATTTGGCAGTTCTAGTTTTTATTTTTTGAGGAACCTCCATACTATTTTCCATATTGGCTGCACCAATTTACATTCCCACCAACAGGGCATGAGGGTTCTCTTTTCTCCACATCCTCTTCCAACACTTTTTATTTATTGTGTTTTTGATCATAGCCATTCTGACAGGTGTGAGGTGATACCTCATTACAGCCTTGATTTGCATTTCTCTGATGATTAGTGATATTGAGCATCTTTTCATGTGTCTCTTGGCCATTTATATGTCTTTGGAAATATATCTATTCAGATCCTCTGTCCATTTTTAAATCAGGTTGTTTGTTTTTTTGAGGTTGAGTTGTATGAGTTCTCTGTATATTTTGGATATTAACCCATTATTGGATATAGCATTTGCAGATACCTTCTCCCATTCAGTAGGTTATCTTTTCATTTTGTGGATAGTTCCCTTCACTGTACAAAAGCTTTTTAGTTTGATATAGTCCCATTTATTCATTTTTGCTTTTGTTTGTCCTTGCCTTAGATGGATCCAAAAAATATCACTAGGACTGATATCAAAGAGTGTACTGCCTATGTTTTTCTTGTAGGAGTTTTATGGTTTCAAGTGTTACATTTAAGTCTTTAAGTCATTTTGAATTTATTTTTGTGTAGGGTACGAGGAAGTATTCTAAATTCATTGGTTTACATTCAGCTGTCCAGCTTTCCCAACACCACTTGCTAAAGAGATTGTCTTTTGTCCATTGTATATTCTTGTCTCCTTTGTCAAAGATTAACTGACTGTAGGTGCGTGGGTCTATTGCTGGGCTCCCTATCCTATTCCATTGGTTTATGTGTCTGTTTTTGTGCCAGAACCATACAGTTTGATTACTGTAGCTTTGAGTATAGTCTGAAGTCAGGGAGGGTTATACCTTGCCAGCTTTGTTCATCTTTCTCAAGGTTGCTTTGTCTCCCAGATCTTGATTTCTAAATATGATTTTCTAATAAAAGGAACTAAGGTTCTTTGGAGACATGGCTAACTCTAGAGCTAGGGAGCAGACTATACCAGATGAGTCTGAAGTATCTTGTAGTACCAGAAAATAAGGAAGTACTAAAAAAGATAAAAGGAAGGGGGCATTTCAAAGGGACACAGAAGCCAACCTGAAGGAATTCCCAATGGTCAAATCTGCCACAATTTTGAACAACAAAATGGATGAGGTAGTAGTGGATTAAAAGTCAAAGTATAAAATAAATATATGTGAGTCCATACACATATAAGTGAATGATTGAGTAAATAAATAAAAAGTTAAAAAGAGAAAGATATTCTTTACAGATGATCCCAAATAGTATGGGTACACACTCTCCCTTTCAGGAGGGCAAGCTTGAGTGAGGCCTGGACTTAGTGACTTACTTTCAAAGAATAGAGAATGGAGAGACAGAAAATAGTAACTTTACTGTGGAGAAACATGGTGAACACTTTGTTAATGAAGTGATCAAAGTTAAGTAGCAATAATTGCTAGCAATAATTCTTGTTGATATTATGTGTCCCTTGATATAATATGATGAAAATGGTACTTTACCTCTATGGTATTCTTGTCCAAAAGCAATAACACCAGCATGAGCATGAGAAGAACTTCAGACTAACACAAATTGAGGGACATTCTGCAAAACATCTGGCCAGTACTCTACAAAAATGTTAAAGTTATGAAAAATAAGGAAAAGCTAAGAAACTGTCACAGATCAGAGAAGACTAAGGACACATGATGATTAAATGCAATGTGGTACCCTGGATTGGATTCTGGCATTAATAAAAAAGATATTAATGAGAAAACTGGAAATATCTAAATGAAGTTTGGAGTCTAGTTAATAGTAATATATAATGTTGGTTTCTTAGTTTTCATAAATGTACCACAGTAATGTAACATGATAAAGTCGAAACTGGGTAAGGAGTGTCTGGGAACTCTGTACTATTTTTGCAACTTTTCAGTAAATATAAAATTAAAGTAAATTTTAAAAAATTTTTTATTGATTTATAATCATTTTACAATGTTGTGTCAAATTCCAGAGTAAAGCACAATTTTTCAATTATACATGAACATATATATATTCATTGTCACATTCCTTTCTCTGTGAGCAACCATAAGAACTTGTATATATTTCCCTGTGCTATACAGTATAATCTTGTTTATCTAGTCTACAATTTTGGAATCCCAGTCTATCTCTTCCCACACCCCCATACCCTTGGGAACCACAAGTCTATATTCTATGTCTATGAGTCTATTTCTGTTCTGTATGTATGCTTTTTTTTTGATTCCACATATGAATGATCTCATATGGTATTTTTCTTTCTCTTTCTGGCTTACTTCATTTAGAATGACATTCTCCAGGAGCATCCATGTTGCTGCAAATGGCGTTATGTTGTCAGTTTTTATAGCTGAATAGTATTTCATTGTATAAATATAACACATCTTCTTTATCCAGTCACCTGTTGATGGACATTTAGGCTGTTTCCATGTCTTGGCTATTGCAAATAATGCTGCTAGGAACATTGGGGTGCAGGTGTCATCCTAAAGTAGATTTCCTTCTGGATACAAGCCCAGGAGTGGGATTCCTGGGTCATATGGTAAGTCTATTCCTAGTCTTTTGAGGAATCTCCACACTATTTTCCATAGTGGCTGCACCAAACTGCATTCCCACCAGCAGTGTAGGAGGGTTCCCCTTTCTCCAAAGCCTCTCCATCATTTGACATTTGTGTATTTTTGAATGATGGCCATTCATTCAAAAATACACAAAAATACACATTTTTTGAATGACTGGTGTGAGGTGATACCTCATTGTAGTTTTGATTTGCATTGCTCTGATAATTAGTGATATTGAGCATTTTTTCATGTGCTTTTTGATCATTTGTATGTCTTCCTTGGAGAATTGCTTGTTTAGGTCTTCTGCCCATTTTTGGATTGGGTTGTTGATTTTTTTCTTATTGAGTCGTATGAGCTGCTTATATATTCTGGAGATCAAGCCTTTGTCGGTTTCACTTGCAAAAATTTTCTCCCATTCCGTAGGTTGTCTTCTTGTTTTACTTCTAGTTTCCTTTGCTGTGCAGAAGCTTGTAAGTTTCATTAGGTCGCATTTGTTTATTCTTGCTTTTGTTTCTTCTAGGAGAAAATTTTTGAAATGTATGTCAGATAATGTTTTGCCTATGGTTTCCTATAGGAGGTTTATTGTATCTATTCTTATGTTTAAGTTTTTGTTCCATCTTGAGTTGATTTTTGTGTATGGTGTAAGGGAGTGTTCTAGCTTCATTGCTTTACATGCTGCTGTCTAGTTTTCCCAACACCATTTGCTGAAGAGACTGTCTTTATTCCATTGTATATTATTGCCTCCTTTGTCGAAGATGAGTTGACCAAAAGTTTGGGAGTTCATTTCTGGGCTCTCTATTCTGTTCCATTGATCCATAAGTCTGTTTTTCTACCAACACCATGCTGTTTTGAATACTGTAGCCCTGTAGTATTGTCTGGGAGGGTTATTCCACCAGCTTCATTGTTTTTCTTCAGTAATGCTTTGGCAATTCTAGATCTTTGATGGTTCCATATAAATTTTATTATGATGTGTTCTAGTTCTGTGAAATATGTCCTGGGTCATTTGATAGGGATCATTAAATCTGTAGATTGCCTTGGGCAGTGTGACCATTTTAACAACATTGATTCTTCCAATCCAAGAGCATGGGATATTTTTCCATTTTTTAAAGTCTTCTTTAATTTCCTTCATCAATGGTTTATGGTTTTCTGTGTATAAGTCTTTCACCTTCTTGGTTAGATTTATTCCCAGATATTTTATTACTGTGGGTGCTATTTAAAGGGGATTGTTTCTTTACTTTCTTTTTCTGTTGATTCATCGTTAGTGTAAAGAAATGCAACTGATTTTTGAACGTTAATCTTGTAACCTGCTACCTTGCTGAATTCTTCAATCAGCTCTAGTAGGTTTTGTGTGGACCTTTTAGGGTTTTCTATATATAGTAACATGTTGTCAGCATATAGTGACACTTTTACCTCTTCTTTTCCAATTTGGAACCCTTTTATTACTCTCTCTTGCCTGATTACTGTGGCTAGGACTTCCAGGACTACGCTGAATAGGAGTGGTGATAGTGGGCAGGCTTGTCTTGTCCCAGATTTTAGTAGGAAGCTTTTGAGTTTTTCACCATTGAGTACTATGCTGGCTGTAGGTTTGTCATATATAGCTTTTATTATGTTGAGATATGTTCCCTCTATACCCACTTTGGTGAGAGTTTTTTATCATAAATGGGTGTTGAATTTTATCAAATGCCTTTTCTGCATCTATTGAGATGATCATGTGGTTTCTGTCCTTTCTCTTGTTGATGTGATGTATTCCATTGATGATTTGCATATGTTGAACCACCCTTATGTCCCTGGGATGAACCCCACTTGGTCATGATGTATAATCTTTTTTATGTGTTGTTGGATTCTATTTGCTAATATTTTGGTGAGGATTTTGGCATCTATGTTCATCAGTGATATTGGCTTATAATTCTCTTTTTTTGTAGTGTCTTTGCCTGGTTTTGGTATCAGGGTGGCGGTGGCTTCATAGAATGAGTTTGGGAGTGTTCCCTCCTTTTCAATCATCTGGAAGAGCTTGAGAAGGACTGGTATGAGTTCTTTTTTGTATGTTTAGTAGAATTCCAGAGTGAAGGTGTCTGGTCCTGGACTTTTATTTGTAGAGAGGTTTTTTATTGTTATTTTTATTTCATTTCTAATGATCGGTTTGTTCAAGTGGTCAGTTTCTTCTTGATTCAGTCTTGGTGGACAGTATGTTTCCAGAAACTTGTCCATCTCCTCTAGGTTATCCATTTTGGTTCCATATAGTTTTTCATAATATTCTCGTATGCTATTCTGTATTTCTATTTTGTTTGTTGTAATTTCTCCATTTTCCTTTCTTATTTTGCTTATTTGTGCTCTCTCTTTTTTCTTCTCTGTGAGTTTGGCCAGAGGTTTGTCGATTTTATTTACTTTTTCAAAAAACCAGCTTTTGGTTGGTTGATTTTTTATATGGTCTTGTTAATCTATATTGTATTTATTTCCTCCCTAATCTTTATACTTTCCTTCCTTCTGCCGCTTTTGGGGCTTTTTGTTCTTCTTTTTCTAATTCATTCAGCTGGTGGGTTCAATTGTTTATTTGAGATTGTTCTTTTTTGAGGAAGGCCCGTATTGGTGTAAACTTCCCTCTTATGACTGCCTTTGCTGTGTCCCATAGATTTTGAGTGGTTGTGCTTTCATTGTCATTTGTCTCAAGGTATTTTTAATTTCATCTTTGACTTCCACATTGACCCATTGATTTGTAATAACATATTGTTTAATCTCCATGCTTTCCTTTTTTTCTCCTTTGTTTCTCTGTTGTTGATGTGTAGTTTCATGGCATTGTGGTCAGTAAAGATGCTTGAGATAATTTATCTTCTTAAAATTTTTGAGGTTCCTTTTGTGCCCTGGTACATGATTAATCCTAGAAAATTTTCCATGTGCACTTGAAAAGTATGTATATCCTATTTTGGGGGGTTGTAATTCTCTGAAAATATCCACCAAATCTAATTTTTCTATTGTATTATTTAGTTTCTCTGTTGCCTTATTTATTTTCTGTCTGGAAGATCTGTCTAGTGATGTTAATGCAGTGTTAATATCTCCAACTATGATTGTATTCCCATCTATATCTCCCTTTATCTCTGTTAGTTTTTGTTCTATGTACTTAGGTGCTCCTATATTGGGTGCATATATATTAACGAGTGTAATATCCTCATCTTGTATCACTCCTTTAATCATTATAAAATGTCCCTATTTATCTTTCTTTATGGCCTTTGTTTTAAAGTCTATTTTGTTTGAAATCAGTACTGCAACACCTGCTTTTTTGGCTTTTCCATTGGCATGGAATATCCTTTTCCATACTTTCACTCTCAATATATATGTGTCCTTCTCCCTAAAGTGGGTTTCTTCTATGTAGCATATTGAAGGTTCTTGCTTTATTATCCAGTCTGCCACTCTATGTCTTTTGTCTGGAGCATTTAGTGCATTAACATTTACAGTAATTAATGATAGATGTGTGTTTATTGCCATTTTGAACTTATCTTTGCAGTTGAATTGGTATTTCCTCTTTGTTCCTTTCTTCTTCGTTTTGTGGTTTGCTAATTTTCCTTTGTGTTATCATGGATTTTATTTAGTTTTTGTGACTCCCTTGTAAGTTTTTGTGACTCCCTTGTAAGTTTTTGACTTGTGGTTACTCTTTTTCGTAAGTCTGTTAGCCCATTAGTATAACTGTTTTTATTAAACTGATAGTAACATGATCTCAAACCCATCCTATGGAGAACAAAAAAATTTAAAAAAGAAAAAAAATTCTATATTTCCCTGCCTCCCTCTCCCACTCTCAGTGATTTGTATGTCTTCTTTTATAATTTTGTGTTTATTTGTAATTCATGAGTTATCACCTTTCCAGTTGTGAGTTTCTCATTTCTGTAGCATCCTGCTGCTTTTCTATTTAGAGTAGACCTTTCAATATTTCTTTTAGCATGGGTTTAGTGTTGCTAAACTCCTGCAGCTTTTTCTTGTCTGTGAAATTCTTTATGTCTCCTTCTATCCTAAAGGATAGCCTTGCTGGATAAAGTATCCAAGGTTGCATCTTTTTTTCATTCAGGACTTCGAATATATCTTGCCACTCCCTTCTGGCCTGTAGTGTTTGTGTAGAGAAATCAGCTGACAGCCTTACAAGAGTTCCCTTGTAACTTAACTTACTCTTTGCTTTTCTCTTGCTGCCTTTAGAATCATTTCTTTATCCTTGACTCTGGCCATGTTGATTATGATATGTCTTGGTGTGGGTCTATTTCGGTTCTTCCTGTTTGGGACCCTCTTAGCTTCCTGTACTTGGATATCTGATTCCTTCTTTAAGTTTGGGAAGTTTTCAGTCATGATTTCTTCAAAAATCTTTTCAATCCCCTTTGATCTTTCTTCCCCTTCTGGGACCCCTATTATGTGAAGATTGGCATGCTTTATATTATCCCATAGTTCCCTTATGCTATTTTCAATTGCTTTTATTTGTTTATCTTGTAGGTCTTTTGATTGGGTGCATTCTATTGTCCTGTCTTCTAGGTCACTGATTCATTCCCCTGCATTATCTAGTTGGCTTCACCCAGCTTTTAGATCATTCCTCACCTCAGTCAATGAGTTTACTCATTTTACTTGGCTCTTCTTTATAGCTTCTATTTCATTTTTGACATATTTTGTATCTCTAAACACTATCTCTTTTAGTTCCTTCAGCACTTTGATCACTCCTTTTTTGAAGTATTGATCTCGTAGGCTTTCGATGTCTATTTCATTGATCATTCTTTCAGAGGATTTCTCTTGTTCTTTTCATTGGGAATGGTTTCTCTGCTTCTGCATCTTGCTCATACCTCTCTGGCACTGTGGCTTATGGAGTATCAGTTATCTATTGTGGTCCTTAAGGAGTTTATCTATCTAATGCATATGTAGGAATACAACTTAGGAAAGAAAAAAAAAGAGAGAGAGAAATAATTTTAAGAGAAGGGAGAAAAAAAGGTTTGAAAACAGTGTATAATGAGTAATAGAAGAGCAAGTTTCAGCAGAATAACAATTGGGTTGAGACATCCTTTTAAAACCCTTAAAAATGAGAAAAGATGAAAATATGTATTTCAAAATTGTGTATAATCAATAACAGGACATCAAAACCCAAGAGAAGTAAAAATGAATTAAGAAGTAAAAATTAAGAGGGTAATAGAAAATAGAACAGGTAAAAACAGATTAAAAAAAAGGGGGGGGTGGTGTTCCCCTGGAGACTGTTTGCTTTTAATGTGAAGTCTTTCTGTCTTCGCCCTGTTTTGGAAGCTCAGCTTGCTGTTTCCAGAGGCCCTCTGTTGGCGCCCTCTTCTGTGCTGCTCCCAGTGCCTGTTGGTAAGCAGATCGTGCCTCCTCCCAACACTGGGTCAGGTGCAGCTCTCCTTTGCTGTGGGCGGGCGGGTCACTGCCACTCCCAATGCCACAGTCAGATGTTGCAGACTGGCCAGGTAGGAGGGCGGGTCGCGCCCCCTCCCAGCACTGTGGTCAGGGGTTGCGTTGCTGCCCGAAACGCAGGGTTCTGCCCTCCCTCTCCTGGCGCCGGTTGCTCCATGTTGCTCTTTGCCGCTGTGCGCTGTGCCTCGGGTCAGCACTCCGCAGGTGGGCCCAGGGAAGACCAAGGAACAGTCTTGTCCCTGCTCTGGGCCAGAACCCATCTCCTTGTTTGTTTTGCTTGAGCAAGTTCTCTGAGGGACCAGGATGGAAGGATCTTATCTGCCTCGGGCTGTAGACACGTCTCCGTCTGGCCTTTGAGGCTGCTAAGCCCTTAGGTGCGGATACAGGTTTCACCCCCATCCCCTCCTGGATGCTCAGCGCTGGAGGATATGGCAGCTGTGCCTGAGCCCCGCCTCTCTTCCCACGAAAACTTTCCATGGGTTTTCAGAGATGGGGGTATGCACCCTTCCCCCCAGGGCACATCAACCATGTTGTTTTATGGAGGGCCCAGGTTATTCTGCCCTGTGAACCCACAGCCATGGTGCGCAGCCCCCTTCAGTACCCCGGGGCTGCCTCAGTGCAGCCACCCCCATCCTCCGTCTGGCTCGGGCAGCCTGGCCCTGCCCCTAGCTGCTGGCCTGCATCTCGGGCTGGGTATCACGGGTACCCTCTGTGCCTGTATGTTAGTTCTGTTGGTCAAGGGCTGGTCTGTACAGATCCGAGCCTCAGAGGCTCCCCCTCCATCCTGCTGGCCTCTCAGTTGGAGAGGGGAGAGCCAGCGAGCAAGCACCAGTCCTCCTTTGCTGCTCCCTCCCCGCAGGACCTGTCCCACTCTGCTTTGCCTTTTCTTCTTTCTTTTTTCCTTTTCTCCTACCAGATTTTTGGCATCTCTATCTTTTGAAGAGGGCGATGTTGTTTTGGAGTTCTGCAGGTGCTCTGGTTGGCTGAGTGGGTCTGTGGATGCGAGTCTTGGTGCATTTGTGGGAGAGGGTGAGCTACGAGCATCCTCTACTCCACTATCTTCTCTCTTCTCCAAAGTAAATATTTTTATGTTTAACCATATGGAATACATGAAAACATTCACACACATACATACACAGAATTAGTTTAAACAGATATATCTGTCAGATTCCTCCTTAACATACAACTAGGGAGGAGGAACAGTCTTCTGAAGGCAGAAGTCCACCATTATCTGACTGTGTGACTTTGAGCAACTTCCTTTTTTCAACTATCAGCTTGAAGTTTTTATCTGCACTATGCAGGGTTGAACCAGATGGTCTCTAAAGGCCTTTTCAGATCTGCCCATTCTGAGCTCCTTTTTAGCTGTGTGGGAAGCCGGAACAGAGCCCAAAAGCTTCCCTTGGCTTTGCTTAACAATACCAGCTGTTTTACCAACACAAGCTCAAAGTATAATGTTCCATGTAAGTTCCAATCACCATCAATCCCAGAGAGATGGGTTCAGTAAGAAGCAGAATGGAACTGTACATGATATAAGCCCCCTCCCTAGGCAGAGTTCTGTGTTATTCAAGAAACAAAGGCATTGTGAAAGCCATCTATAGAGTTTAAAAAGAAGGGAAAGTGAACCAAAACTTGTACTTCAATGGTTAAGACACATGTCACTTTTTGGTGATCCATGGCTGTTTAATCACACTGGCTAAGAAGGACACAATGCCAGTAAATCAAAGTGCTTTCAAAATGTCACTCTTTCTGTTCACCAGATATGGAGAGGTAATATTTGAGAGCAAGTAATGCCTACCTTCCAGAGGAGAGTTGGCCACTTAGGGCAATCTGTCACACTACTATTACTCCCTACTCTTAAAGGTCCTTTGTCAGGCTAAACCCTTCAAGAAAATAATCCTTGACTCCCATGAACCAGAATCTGCTAGCTTCAGACCTTGACATTATTTCAATAGCTTTGTAGGAAAGAGAGATGGCTGAGACAGATGTGCATCCTCACTTTTAAGGATAGTGTATATATGTATATATATATATATACATTTTATATATATAAATATATTTTATTATATATATATATAAAATATATTTATCACACACAGTACACCAACCTCAAAACTAAAGGGCTATATTACCACCTTGTAAAAGATTTAAACTGCCAAAAGTCTTCCTAGCCCATTCCAGCCTCCCTATAGCCAAGGGGAAGATTAAAACAATAGAGGTGGAAAATAAACGTAAAATTCAATGGAGATTTCCAAATCCTATCAATCTGCAAGAGAATTAAGGAGTGCCTCATTCAGAATGGAACACAAGGCTATTCTGCCACCTCCACATTTAGCTATACTTAAACCTAATGGCTGTTTTTATGTTTCATTCTTCCCAATTAGGACTCTCAAGAAGCCCAGCTGTCAGTATGACAGACAACTTGAGAAACTCTGGTTTTTGCCTGAAATTCATGGCTTTGAAGCCAAAGGGGCTTTCTGCAAATTATTTCTTAGGGCAGAGTCTTGCTTCCATCTTTGTATTTAGGTAATTTTCATAAGGAGCAATGTGAACATTTGGGCCCAGTTACTATAATTTTCTTACCAGGTTAAGAAATTTTTTTAACTTTTTTTTTCTCCCCAGTACATCTGCTACCAACACAGAAGCTCCACTTAGATGGCAATATAGGTTTTTAAAATTTTTAATTTTTATACATTTTCCCACAAATAAACAAAATTATAGTTATTCCTTCTATTAAATATCCCTATTGATGTTAACTTAAAATATTTAGTCTCATGGCCAGTGTTCAATAATGCAACAATCACAGGGTAAGTGGAATAATACAGAAAAGGAGAAATCAAAGAGAAAGATGCATGGGAGAGAAGGGCAAAGAAAGGAGGAAGTGGAGAAGGAAAAAAGAAACATGGAAAGAAAAGAGGGAAAGTAAAATAGCTGGAGAAAAACAGGAAGCAAAAGAAATAATGGGAAAAGATGATAGTGAAATAATAAAGAAATGAAGAAAAGACTCATATCACCACTTCTTTTTAATTTTATTGAGTAGTGATACTGTAAACCTAAGAATATTTGTTGCTGAGTGTGCAATAAATTGGACTCCAATTGCTATTTGTGTGTAGAGGGAGATTTCACAAAGGCCTTGATGAAGGCCTGTCTGGTTCTCTTTCACAAGTCCACTGACTCATTCTCAACCCAGCTATAGGATTTTATTAGAATAGGGAGTTAATGATCCAGATTTGTGCTGGTTTTAGGGATTCCAACAAAAAATGCTTCTGACGTCTCATGGAATTAAAGATCAATCACCCCACCAGCCAGTAGCATACACATGCACTTCCTTCAAATCTGGTGATTTAGCTGGCCCAAAAGAACAATGAACTCTCAAAACTCAGTAAAAGAACATTACATATTGATAAGACTCTATTCATCAAGAAAATATAACAATTATAAATATATAGACACCTAACATCAGAGCCGTAACATATATGAAGCAAAAACTGACAGAATTGAAGGAAGAAATACACAGTTCTATAATAATAGTTGGAGATGTCAATATCCCACTTTCAATAATGGATATAGCAACTAAATAGAATATCAGTGAGGAAATAGAGGACTTGAACAAAGCCATAAACCATTAAGACCTAATAGAAATATAAACATTATACCCAACAACAGCAGAACACACATTTTTCTCAAGTGCACATGAAACCTTCTCCAGGCTAGGTCATCTATTATGCCACAAAACAAGTCTTAAGAAACTCAAAAAGATTGAAATCATACAAAGTACCTTTTCCAAATTGTAAATAAAAAATAGAAAACTAGAAACAAACAAATATGTGGATATTAAACAACATACTCTTAAACAACCAATAGTTCAATAAGAAATCACAAGAAAAATTAGAAAACAGTTTGAGATGAAAGCAAAAACATAACATTCCAGAAGTCATGGGATGCAGTGAAAGCAGTGCTCAGAGGGAAATTTATAGCTGTATATACCTATATGTAAAAAGAAGAAAGATCTCAAATTGATCCTCTAAATTTATAACTTAAGGAACTAGAAAAAGAATAGCAAATGAAGCCCAGAGAGAGTAAAATGAAGGAAATAATAAAGATCAGAGTGCAGGTAAATAAAACAGAGAACAGAAAAACAATAAAGAGAAACAATGAAATAATAAGTTGGTTCTTTGAAAAGATCAAAATTTAGAAACAATTGGCTAGCCTGATTAGGGAAAAAGAAGCTAAGACTCAAATTACTAAAATCAGAGAGTGGAGACATTACTACCAATCTTACAGAAATGAAAAGGATTATAAAAGAATATTATGAACAACTGTATACCAACAAAATACATAAGCTAAATAAAATGGACAAATTCCTAGAAACACACAAACTGCCAAAATTGACTCAAGTGGAAATAAAAAATCTGAACATATCTTTAACAAGTTAAAAAATTGGATCAGTAATCAAAACCTTCCTAACAAAGAAAAGTTCAAGATCAGATAGCTTCACTACTGAATTTTATCAAAATTTAGAGAAGAGTTAACACCAATTATCCTCAAACTTCCAAAAATAGAAGAGGAAGGAACATTTCCTAATTCATTCTATGAGGCCAGCATTACTCTGATACTAAAATCAAAGACATCACAAGAAAACTATGGACCCAATATTGCTTATAAATATAGATACAAAAATCTTCAACAAAATACTAGCAAACAGAACTCAGCTGCATATTCAAAGGATTATACACCATGACCAAGTGGGATTTATTCCAGGAATGAAAATGTGGCTCAACATGCAAAAATCTATCAATATAGTATACCACATTAATAGAATGAAGAAAAAGAAATCACATGAGCATCTCAATTAATGCCAAAAATCATTTAGTAAAATCCAACAACTTTTGTGATGAAAACATCAACAAACTATAATTTCTTCAACATGTTAAAGGATATTTATGAAAACCAACAGCTAACATAAAACTCAATGGTGAGAGTCTAAAAGCTTTCCCTGTAAGATCAGGAACAAGGCAAGAACAAGATACTTTCATAACTACTATTCAACATTGTACTGAATGTTTTAGCCAGAGAAATTAGGTAAGAAAAAGAAATGAAAGGCATCCAAATTGCAAAGGAAGAAGTAAAACTATATCCATTGATAGATGACATAACCTCTTGTATAAAAAAATCCTAAAATCCTCCCAAACACTGTGAGAGCCAGTGAATAAATTCTGTAAAGTTGCAGGATACAAAATCAACACTCAGAAATCAATTGTATTCTTATACACTGGCAATGAACATCCAAAAAGGAAAGTAAGAATCAATGTCATGTTTAATTGTATTTGTTGAACGCATATATGTATTTTTAAAATTGTTATTTTAGTGCATCTAAGATTTTGCACTTATCAATATCTCAAGAGCTTCCCATCCTGTCATTAAGTTGTTTAGAAAAAATAATTCTATCCTTTGGATAGACTACAGTATGTTAACTTCCTTATAACTGAACAATTAACTTGTTTCCAATTTTTAAAATAAAGACATTGTGATGAATAAAAAAGAAACAATTTCTTTTACAATAGTAGCAAAAACAATAAAATAGTCATGGATAGATTTAACCAGGGAAGTGCAAGACTTGTACACTGAAAACTACAAAACACTGTTGAAAGAAATTAAATAAGACCTAAGTTAATAGATATCCTGTGTTCATGTATGGGAAGACACAACATTGTTAAGAGAGCAATACTCAGGGTGAAGGTATAGCTCAGTGGTAGAGTGAATGATTAGCATGCTCAAGGTCCTGGGTTCAATCCCCAGTACCTCTGTTAAAATAAATAAATAAACTTAATTACCTCCCCTCCAACAAAGCAAGATAGCAATACTCCCCAAAAGATCTACAGAATTAATGCAATCCTTACCAAAATTTCAGTGACCTTTTTGCAGAAATAGAAAAGCTAATTCTAAAATTCATATGGCATTGTAAGAGACTCAGAATAGCCAAAATAATCTTGAAAAGGAATAACAAATTTGGAGGACTCACATTTTCCAATTTTTTAATGTACTGCAAAGCTACAGTAAACAAAATAGTAGGGTACTGGTATGGGGATAGAAATACAGATTGATGGAATATAATTTAGATTCAGAAATAAACCCATTTATCTATGGTTGAGTTCAACAGGGGTACTGAGGCCATTCAACGGGGGAAAGAATGGTCTCTTCAGCAAGAGCTGTTGGGACAACTGGATAGTGACATGCAAAAGAATGAAGATGCAACCTTACCTCACACCATATAAATTTAAAAAAAATTTTTTGATCCATATGAAAATGGATCAAAAACTTAAATGTAAGAGCTAAACCTATAAAACTGTTAGTTGAAAACCATAGGCGTAAATCTTCATAATCTTGGGTTTGACAATGGTTTCTTAGATAACACTAAAACTATAAGCAACAAAAGAAAAAATAGATAAATTGAATTTTATAAATAAAAACTTTTGCATCTCAGTGGACATTATCAAGAAAGTGAAAATACAGTCCATGAAATGGGAGAAAATATCTGCAAATCATATATCAACTCTGGTATCCAGAAAATATAAAGAACTCTTACAACTAATCAACAGAAAGATAAACAACTCTGGGCAAAGGACTTGAATAGACTTTTTTTCCCCCCAAAAAGATATATAAATGGTCAATAGAGAAATGCAAATAAAAACTACAATGAGATACCACTTCACATCCACTAGGATGGCTATAAAAAAAAAAAGGAAAAGGTGAGAATGTAGAGAAACTGGAATACTGACACATTGCTGGTGGGAATGTAAAATGCTTCAGTCTCTATAGAAAACAGTTTGGTAATTCCTCAACAAGTGAAACATAGAACTACCATACAATCCTGCAATTCTACTCTTGGGTGTATACCCAAAAGAACTGAAAGCCAGGGTTTAAATAAAAACTTGTATACAAATATTTATAGCAGCACTATTCACAATAGCCAAAAGGTGAAAATAATCCTAATGTCCATCAATTAATAAATGGATATATCAAATGTTGTATATCCAGTCAATGGAATATAATTCAGCCACAAAAAGAAATGAAGTACTGATACATGCCATAACATGAATAAACCTTGAAAACTTTCTGCTAAGTGAAAGAACTAAGCCACAAAAGGCCACATGCTGTATGATTCTATCTATATGAAATATCCAGAATAGGGAAATTCATAGAGACAGAAATCAGTTTAGTGGTTAGGAGAGGCTGAGGGGAAGGGGAAATGACGAGTGACTGCTTAAGGGGTATGAGGTTTCATTTTGGGGTGATAAAAATGTATGGAACTAGAGAGTGATGATGATCGCACAACATTGTGAATGTACTAAATACCACTGGATTGTATACTTTGAGATGGTGAATTTTATGTTATATGAATTTTATCTCAATTTTAACAAAACAAGGAAAGATTCAGCCTTTAAATGTCATAACTTACTGAATTTTAGAGGAGCGTTTGGAATGAAGCTCCTTCTGCTTATATTGCTAACAGCCCCCAATCCAACCAGGCAAACTCTTACAGATAAAAATGTAGGAGAGAGTCTTGAACTTGGAGCGAGGAGGAATCTAAGTTCCAGTCCTAGCTTGCCACTAATTTGAACGTGACCTTGAGAAAAATCCCTTCTTTCTGGTCCCTAGTTTCTTCCTATGTAAAATGAGATTGTAGGTGGAGGAAAGGGCCTTGAAGATCTTTAAGGATCCTTCTATCCTGAACAATTTAAGTGAAATATTTGTTCACTGAAAGCAATATCCTTAAGAGCTCTGAGAACTCTCACAATTGTAAGGCTATTATTAGCTTTTCTAAAAGCGTTCTAAAATTCCTCATCCTGTTCTTATTTAATACTTTTAAAAATTATGAACAGTAAAAATCACGTTTCTTGTACAGTCCTATGAGTTTTGATAAACACACACAGTGACGTACCCGCTACCTCAACAATTAAGATACAAAACAGTTCCATCAAACCAGAAATTGCCTTGTGCTCTCCCTTTGGAGGCAATCCTTTCCCAAGCCCCTTGTATCAACTGAACTATTTCCTGTTCCTATATATTTGTCTTTTTCAGAATGTCTTATCCTTTTTCTATAGCTGCAAAATATTTATTGTATGGATAGATCATACAGTAGAGCTTACTTAGCTGGCCCCCTACTGATGGACGTTTCCAATCTTTTGCTTCAAAGGCTATCAGATATTGAGTACTTTGTGCCAGAACCCATGCTAAATCTCTTTTATTGATTCCTGTTTATAATCTTCCCAATAATGTTACAAGGTAGCCACAATTAACTCCATATTTCTAAAAGACAAACCACATCTCCGAGAAGTTAAATAACTTGTCCATATCATATAGCTAATAAACAACAGAGACAGGGTTCAAACTCAAATCTAATCCACTCTTCTCATTAGTACCTCCACACACTTGGACAGTTAAGTAGGGCCAGTACTATCATTTTCAAATACAAATAATACTTTAATGTAGTTTTTCTTCTTTTGTAATGAATCAATGTTGATACATTATTAATTGAAGTCCATAGTTTACATTAGGGCTCACTCTTTGAATTGAACATTCTATGGGTTTTGGCAAATGTATAACGATATGTAGCCATCATTTCAGTATCATACAGAATAGTTTCACTGCCCTAAAAATCCCCTGTGTTCCACCTGTTCATTCCTCCCTCCCTCTTCTTGAATCTCTGGCAATCACTGATCTTTTTTATTGTTCCCATAGTTTTGACTTTTCCAGAATGACATACAGTTGGAATCTTAAGAGTATATAGCCTTTTCAGATTGGCTTCTTTCACTCAGCAATATGCATTTAAGGGGTTGCTGAGGCATTTATGAATCTTCCTTATCAACCCTGGTGAGTAAATCTCAAGCAGCCAGCTTGCATAAGTGTCATCAGAAAGGTTCCTTCTTTTGAGAGCATCAAATCCTCAGTTGATTCTTACTTTACTCCCTCTAGTATTTTCCATAGAAGCTCCTTTCATTCTTTAATTTGGTATTCAGCAATTTTCATGCCTTGAGAGCTCATTTCTTTTTATTGCTGAATAATATTCTATTGTGTGGATATACCATGGTGTGTTTATCACTTATTGAGGGACATTATGATGCCTTCTAAGTTTTGGCAATTACAAATAAAGCTGCTATTGTAATAGGGAAGAAAAAATCTGACTCCATATTAGATCTGTTTCTTTAGTTCTAACCTTGTGCTCTATTTCCTGTGCTTAGTCATGCTGGTTCTGTACCTTTTATAAAAGAGTGTTGCCTATAGCCTGAAATATAAAGGACAGCCCATTCTTAAGGCTCTGATCTTTAAGGTTATAACATTTCCCATTCATACAAAGGTAAAAAGTTGCAGAATACAAAATAACATTTGTCTTATTAGAGGTTTGCAGGGACATCATGACCTGACCAATGTGGACAACTGCAAGAACAAAGGATTCCTGACACCAAGAAATTTGCAACAACCAACCACACCACTTTCCCTTTTTAGTATAAAAGAAGCCTGAATTCTGACTTGGGTGAGATGGTTCTTGAGGACATTAGCCTGCAATCTTCTTTGTCTGCTGGCTTTCCAAATAAAGTTGTTATTCCTTGCCTCAACACCTTGTCTCCTGATTTACTGGCCTATTGTATGGCAAGCAGAATGAATTTGTACTCGGTTACACTATGAACACTGTGTGCAGGTTTTTGGAGAGACATAAGTTTTCAACTCATTTGAATAAATACAAAGGAGCACAATAACTGGCTCATATGTCCAGAATATGTTTAGTTTTATAAGAAACAGTTAAACTGTCTTCCAAAGCGATTGTGCCATTTTTCAATCCCACCAGTAACAAGTTCCTATTGCTCCACATCCTCGCCAGCATTTGGCGTTGTCAGTATTTTGGATTTTTTTGTTCTAATAGGTGCATCTGTTATACTGTCTACTGGTATCTCATTGCTGTTTTTAATAGCTGATTTTTTGTGTGTGGTGAAAAATACATACCATAAAATTTACCATCTAAACCATTTTAAATGCAGTTCAGTAGTGTTAAGTATATTTGCATTGTTGTGACATAGCTTTCCAGAACCTTCTTGCCAAACTGACACTACACCCATTAAACAACAAATTCTCTTTGTTCCCTTCCCCAAGTCCATGGTAACTACCGTTCTACTTTCTATATCTATGAATTTGACTACTTCAGCTATGTTATGGAAGTGGACTCAAGAGTATTTGAAATTTTCCCTTCAGGACCACAGAAGATAACGTACACTGTAAGCCATAGAGTGAGAGAAATATAAGTAAAATGAGGAAGCAGAAGAACCACTCCCAAGTAAAAGAACAAGAGAAATTCCCTGAAAGAATAATCAATGAAATAGATCTTGATAGACTACTAGATCATGATTTCAAAAAAGGAGTGAACAAAGTACTGAAGGAATGTAAAGAGATTGTGAATAGAGACAGATAATACATCAAAAAGGAAATTGAAACTATAAAGAGGAGCCAATTAAAAATGGAAAACTCATTTACTGAGATAAAATCTGAGCTAAAGGCTGTAAAAACCAGCCTAGATAATGTGGAAGAATGAATAAGTGACTTAGAAGACAGGATAATAGAAGTCATCCAATCAGAATGGCAGACAGAAAAACAAATAAAAATCAATGAAAAAAATATAAGGGGCCTATGGGATAATATAGAGTGTGCCACCCTATGCATAATAGGGGTCCCAGAAAGAGAAGAAAGAGAAAAAGTTATAGAAAATGTATTTGAAAAAATCATGACTGAAAACTTCCCAAACCTAAAGAAGGAATCAGATATCCAAGCACAGGAAGCACAGAGGGTCCCAAACAAGAAGAACCCAAAGAGACTCACATCAAGAAATATTATAATCAAGAAGGCCAAGGTTAAAGATAAAGAAATGATTCTAAAGGCAGCAACAGAAAAACAAAGAGTTAGTTATAAGGGACCCCCTAGAAGGCTTTCAGTTGATTTCTCTACACAAGCACTGCAGGCCAGAAAGGAGTGGCAAGATATATTGAAAGTCTTAAGTGAGAAAAAGGTGCAACCTAGGATACTTTATCCAGCAAGGCTATCCTTTATAATAGAAGAAGAGATAAAGAACTTCACAGACAAGTAAAAACTAAAAGAATTTAGCAAAACTAAACCTATGCTAAAAAAATATTGAAAGGTCTACTCTAAATAGAAAAGAAGTAGGATGCTACAGAAAGTAGAAAATCACAATTGGAAAGGCGATAATTAAATCAGTTATAACAGAATAAACATGAAGTTGTAAAAGAAGACATCAAAATCATTAAGGGTGGGAGAGGGGAGCAAGAAAATATAGATATTTTTGTCTTTTTTTGGTTGTTCTTTGTAGGATGGGTTTGAGCTTATATCACTATCAGTTTAAAACAGATAAAGTAATGGGTTAAAATACATAGAAAATAGGGCAACCACAAGCCAAAAGCTTAAAATAGTCACAAAAGCTAAAAAGAAACCAAGATAATTACAGAGGAAAGTTATCAAACCACAAAAAGAAAAAGAAAGGAACAAAGAAGAAAAAACAAATCCAATGCAAAACTAAGTTCAAAATGGCAATAAACACATATCTGTCAATGATTAACATAAATGTCAATGGACTAAATGCTACAATCAAAAGACACAAAGTGGCAGACTGGATAATAAAACAAGAACCTACAATACGCTGCCTACAAGAGACCCACTTTAGGGAGAAGAACACACATAGATCAAAAGTGAGAGGATGGAAAAAGATATTCCATGCAAAAGGAAATGACAAGAAAGCAGAAGCAGCAATACTGATTTCAGACAAAAGAGATTTTAAAACAAAAGCCATAAAGAAAGAAAAAGAAGGGGACGCCAAGATGGCGGAGTAGTAGGACACACGTAGCTCACCCTCTCCCATAGATAAACCAAGACTCACATCCACGGATCCACTCAGCCAACCAGAGCACCTGCAGAACTCTGACAGAACATTGTCCTCTTCAAAAGACAAGATGCCAAAAATCTGGTAGGAGAAAGGAAAAAAAGGAAGACGAAAAGGCAAAACAGTATGGGACCAGTCCTGTGGGGAGGGAGTGGCAAACGAGGACTAGCGCTCATTCACGGTGTCTCCCCCTCTCCAACAGAGAGGCCAGCAGGATGGAGGGGGAGACTTCGAGGCTCAGATCTGTACAGAGCAGCCCTTGACTGACAGAACTAAGTTAAACAGGCACAGAGGGTCCCTGTGACACACAGCCCAAGATCCAAGCTGGGAGCTGGGGGCTGAGACAGGTTGCCCAAGCTGGGCAGAGGACAGGGATGGCTGCACTGAGGCATCCCCGGGGGATGGCAGGGTGCTGTGTGCACAACGTGGATGAGTGGCTGCACAGGGCAGAACCACCTGGGCCCTCCATAAAACAGCACGGCTGATGTGCCCTAGGGGGAAGGGTGCATAACCCCATCTCCAAAAACCCACGGAAGGTTTTTGGTGAGGAGAGGTGGGGTTCAGGTGCAGCCGCCATATCCTCCAGCACTTGGCACCCAGGAGGGGGTGGGGGCGAAACCTGAATCCATGCCTGGGGGCTCGGCAGCCTCAAAGGCCAGACAGTGACTTGTTTGCAGCCCGAGTCAGATAGGTTCCTTCTGCCCTGGTGCCTCTCAAAGTTTGCGCCGCCAGAACAAACAAGGAGCTGAGTTTGGACACGGAGCAGGGGCGGGGCTATTCCATGGTCTTCCCGCGGCCCGCCTGCAGAGTGCTGACCCAGGGTGGAGCGTGCAGCGTTGCAGAGCCACTGGTGCCAGGAGATGGTGGGTGGCCCCCCACTATCTGGCAGGAATGCTGTGCTGGGAGGGGGCGTGATCTGATTGCTGACAGGGTGCAGCACAGATGAGGGCCACAACGGAGGGCGTCTGGAAACAGCAAGCGGATCTCGCAAAACAGGGCGAAGACAGAAAGACTTCTCATTAAGAGCACACAGTCTCTAGGAGAACATCCGCTCCCCCCCCCTTTTTTAAATCTCTTTTTACCTGTTGTATTTTCTATTACCTTTTCAATTTTTACATTTTAAACAATTATATATCCTCCCAGTTTTAATCCCTTTAAAATTTTTCTTTTAAAATAATACTATTATTATTTTAAAAAATCCATGTCATGTCATTTTTATTTCTCTTGGTTTTGATCTCCTGTTACTGATTATATACAGGTTTCAAATATATTTTTTCCCCTTTTCTCCTATTTTAAAGCTTTTTAACAGAAGTCTCAACCGGATTGCTATTCTGCTTCAACATACTCTTCAATTATTCGTTATACAGTTTTCAAACATTTTATTCTCCCCTTTTTCAAAATTCTCTCTTTGTCGTATCTTATCTGTTATATTTTTATTACCTTTTTAACTTCTAATTTCTAAACAATTGTATATACTTCTAGTTTTAATTTCTTTTTAAATTTCTCTTTTAAAGTAGTCATATTATTATTATTTTTTAAAAAATCCACCTGATTTCATTTTCATTTCTTTTGGTTTTGATCTCAGGTTATTGATTATTAATAAGTTTCAAATATCGTTTTTGGATCTTTTTTCTTTTTGCTTTTCAAAAGGTTTTTTAAAAAAGACGTCTCAACTCGAATGCTAGTCTGATTCAAATTATGCTTCTATTATTAATTATACACTGTTTTCAACCCTTTTTTCTCCCTTTTTAAAAGTCTTTTTCTCTCTCCTTTTTTAATTTTTTAAGTTTTATTCCTACATAGGCATTAGATAGATAAATAAACTCCTTTAAGGACCACAATAGATAACTGATACTCCATAAGCCACAGTGCCAGAGATATATGAGCAAGATGAAGAAGCAGAGAAACCATTCACAATTAAAAGAACAAGAGAAATCCCCTGAAGAAAGATCAATGAAAAAGACATCAATAGCCTACTAGATCAATATTTCAAAAAAGGAGTGATCAAAGTATTGAAGGAACTAAAAGAGATAGTGTTTAGAGATATAAAATATGGCAAAAATGAAATCGAAGCTATAGAGAGCCAAGTAGAACTGGTAAACTCATTGGCTGAGATGAGAACGGATATAAAGACTGCAAAGCACACTAGATAATGCAGAGGAACAAATTAGTGACCTAGAAGACAGGACAACAGAAAGCACCCAATCAGAACAACTGCAAGATAAACAAATAAAAACAAATGAAAGCAGTATAAGGGACCAATGGGATAATATAACATGTGCCAATCAATGCATAATAGGGTTCCCAGAAGGGGAAGAAAGATCAAAGGGGATTGAAAAGGTTTTTGAAGAAATCATGACTGAAAACTTCCCAAACCTAAAGAAGGAATCAGGTATCCAAGTACTGGAAGCTCAGAGGGTACCAAACAGGAAGAATCCAAACAAACCCACACCAAGACATATCATAATCAAGATGGCCAGAGTCGAGGATAAAGAAATGATCCTAAAGGCAGCAAGAGAAAATCAAACAGTGAGTTACAAGGGAACCCCCATAAGGCTCTCAGCTGATTTCTCTACACAAACACTACAGGCCAGAAGGGAGTGGCAAGACATATTCGAAGTCCTGAATGAAAAATAGATGCAGCCTAGGATACTTTATCCAGCGGCTGTCCTTAAGGATAGAAGGAGACATAAAGAATTTCACAGACAAGAAAAAACTAGAAGAGTTAAGCAACACTAAACCCATGCTAAAAGAAATATTGAAAGGTCTACTTTAAATAGAAAAGAAGCAAGATACTACAGAAATGAGAAACTCATAACTGGAAAGGTGATAACTCATGAATTACAAATAAAATAAACACGAAATTGTAAAAGAAGACATTTAAATCATTAAGAGTGGGACAGGGAAGCAAGAAAATAGAGGGTTTTTTAAATCTTTTTCTTTTTTTAACTTTTTTGTTTTTGGTAGGATAGGTTTGACATATATTAATGGGCTAATACTTACAGAAAAGGGTAACCATGAGCCAAAAACTTACAAGGGAGTCACAAAAACTAAATAAAATCCATGATAATACAAAGGAAAATTACCAAACCACAAAAGGAAGAAGAAAGGAACAAAGAGGAAATACCAATTCAACTGCAAAAGTAAGTTCAAAATGGTAATAAACACACATCTATCATTAATTACTATAAATGTTAATGGACTAAATGCTCCACACAAAAGACATAGAGTGGCAGACTGGATAATAAAGCAAGAACCTTCAATATGCTGCATACAAGACACTACTTTAGGGAGAAGGACACATATATATTGAGAGTGAAAGTATGGAAAAGGATATTCCATGCAAATGGAAAAGCCAAAAAAGCAGGTGTTGCAGTACGGATTTCAGACAAAGGCCATAAAGAAAGATAAAGAAGGACATTTTATAATGATTAAAGGAGCGATACAAGATGAGGATACTACACTCGTTAATACATATGCACCCAATATAGGAGCACCTAAGTACATAAAACAATTACTAACAGAGATAAAGAGGGATGTAGATGGGAATACAACCATAATTGGAGATTTTAACACTGCACTAACATCATTAGACAGATCTTCCAGACAGAAAATAAATAAGGCAACAGAGAAACTAAATAATACAATAGAAAAATTAGATTTGGTGGGTATTTTCAGAGCATTACAACCCCCCCCAAATAGCATACACATTCTTTTCAAGTGCACATGGAACTTTTTCTAGGATTCGTCATGTACTTGGGCACAAAAGAAACCTCTACAATTTTAAGAAGATAGAAATTATCTCAAGCATCTTTACTGACCACAGTGCCATGAAACTAGAAATCAACAATAGAGAAACAAAGGAGAAAAAAAGGAAAGCATGGAGATTAAACAATATGGTATTAAAAAACCAATGTATCAATAAGGAAATCAAAGCTGAAATTAAAAAATACCTTGAGACAAATGAAAATGAAAGCACAACTTCACAAAATTTATGGGATACAGCAAAGGCAGTGCTAAGAGGGAAGTTTATAGCGATACAGGCCTTCCTCTAAAAAGAAGAACAATCTCAAATACACAATTTAACCCACCAACTAAAAGAATTAGGAAAAGAAGAACAAAAAAACCCAAAAGGAAGCAGAAGGAAGGAAATTATAAAGATCATGGAAGAAATAAATAAAATAGAGATTTTAAAAAACATGGAAAAAATCAATGAAGCCAAAAGCTGGTTTTTTGAAAAAGTAAATAAAATCGACAAACCTCTGGCCAAACTCACAAAGAAGAGAAAAGAGAGAACACAAATCAGAAAAATAAGAAAGGAAAATGGAGAAATTACAACAAATAACATAGAAATACAGAATAGCATATGAGAATATTATGAAAAATTATATGGAACCAAAATGGATAATGTAGAGGAGATGGACAAGTTTTAGGAAACATACAGTCCACCAAGACTGAATCAAGAAGAAAGTGACCACTTGAACAAACCGATAACTAGATATGAAATCAAAAGAGCAATAAAAAACCTTCCTACAAATAAAAGTCCACGACCAGATGGCTTCACTCAGGAATACTACCAAACATACAAAGAAGAACTCATACTAGTCCTTCTCAAACTCTTCCAGACAATTGAAAAGGAGGGAATACTCCCAAACTCATTCTGTGAAGCCACCATCACCCTGATACCAAAACCAGGCAAAGACACTACCGAAAAAGAGAATTATAGGCCAATATCACTGATGAACATAGATGCCAAAATCCTCACCAAAATTTTAGCAAATAGAATCCAACAATACATAAAAAAAGATTATACATCATGACCAAGTGGGGTTCATCCCAGGGACACAAGGCTGGTTCAACATACGCAAATCAATGAATGTAATACATCACATCAACAAGAGAAAGGACAGAAACCACATGATCATCTCAATAGATGCAGAAAAAGCATTTGATAAAATTCAACACCCATTTATGATAAAAACTCTCATCAAAGTGGGTATAGAGGGAACATATCTCAACTTAATAAAAGCTATATATGACAAACCTACAGCCAGCATAGTACTCAATGGTGAAAAACTCAAAAGCTTCCCACTAAAATCTGGGACAAGACAAGCCTGCCCACTATTACCACTTCTATTCAACATAGTCTTGGAAGTCCTAGCCACAGCAATCAGGCAAGAGAGAGAATTAAAAGGGATACAAATTGGAAAAGAAGAGGCAAAAGTGTCAGTGTATGTCGACGACATGTTACTATATATAGAAGTCCCTAAAAGGTCCACACAAAACCTACTAGAGCTGATGGAAGAATTCAGCAAGGTAGCAGGTTACAAGATTAACGTTCAAAAATCAGTTGCATTTCTTTACACTAATGATGGATCAACAGAAAAAGAAAGTAAAGATACAATCCCCTTTAAAATAGCACCCAAAGTAATAAAATACCTAGGAATAAATCTAACCAAGGAGGTGAAAGAATAATACACAGAAAATGATAAACCACTGATGAAGGAAATTAAAGAAGAATTTAAAAAATGGAAAGATATCCCATGCTCCTGGCTTGGAAGAATCAATAGTGTTAAAATGGTCATACTGCCCTAGGTAATCTACAGATTTAATGAAATCCCGATCAAATTACCCAGGACATATTTCACATAACTAGAGCAAATCATAATAAAATTTATATGGAATCACAAAAGACCCAGAATTGCCGAAGCATTACTGAAGAAAAACAATGAAGCTGGTGGAATAACCCTCCCAGACAATACTACAGAGCTACAGTATTCAAAACAGCATGGTATTGGTACAAAAACAGACTTATGGATCAATGGAACAGAATAGAGAGCCCAGAAATAAACCCACAAAATTTTGGTCAATTAATCTTTGACAAAGGAGGCAAGAACATACAATGTAATAAACAGTCCCTTCAGCAAATGGTGTTGGGAAAACTCGACCACAGCATGTAAAGCAGTGAATTTAGAACACTCCCTCACACCATACACAAAAATCATATTAAAATGGCTTAAAGACTTAAACATAAGACAAGTCGCAATAAACCTCCTAGAAGAAAACATAGGCAAAACATTATCTCACATACATCTCAGCAATGTTCTCCTAGGGTAGTCTACCTAAGCAATAGAAATAAAAGCAAAAATAAACAAATGGGACTTAATTAAACTTACTAGCTTTTGCACAGCAAAAGAAACCATAAGCAAAACAAAAAGACAACTTACAGAATGGGAGAAAATATTTGCAGAAGATGAGACTGACAAGGGCTTGATTTCCAGAATATATAAACAACTCGTATACTTAATAAGAAAAAAACAAACAACCCAATCCAAAACTGGGCAGAAGGCCTAAACAAGCAATTCTCCAATGAAGACATATGGATGGTCAATAAGCACATGAAAAAATGCTCAATATCAGTAATTATCAAAGCAATGCAAATCAAAACTATGAGATAACACCTCATGCCACTCAGAATAGCCATCATTCAAAAGTCCACAAATGTTAAACGCTGGAGAGGCTTGGAGAAAAGTGAACCCTCCTACACTGTTAGTGGGAATGTAATTTGTATAGCCATTATGGAAAACAGTATGAAGATTCCGCAAAAAATTAAAAATAGACTTACCATATGATCCAGCAATCCCACTCCTGGGCATATATCCAGAGGGAACCTTAATTAAAAAATACACCAGCAGTGCAATATTTATAGCAGCACTAGTTAGAATAGTCAAGACATGGAAACAACCTAAACGTCCATTGACAGATGACTGGATAAAGAAGCTGTGGTATATTTATAACATGGAATACTACTCAGCCATAAAAAATGATAAAACAATGCCTTTTGTAGCAACATGGTTGGCCCTGGAGAATGTCATTTGAAGTGAAGTAAGCCAGAAAGAGAAAGAAAAATATCATATGATATAAGATATCATTCATATGTGGCATCTAAAAAAAAGACAAATGAAATTATATATAAAACACAAACAGATTCACAGACATAGAAGACAAACTTATGGTTACCGGGGGGAAGGCGGTAGTAAGGGATAAATTGTGAGTTTGAGATTTGCAGATACTGACTGGTACATATAAAATAGATAAACAAGTTTACACTGTATAGCACAGGGAACTATATTCAGTATCTTGTAGTAGCTTATTATAAAAAAAGAATATGAAAATGAATATTTGTATATTCATGTATGACTGAAGCAATGTGCTGTACACCAGAAACTGATACAACATTGTAAACTGACTATACTTCAATAAAAAATAAATAAATAAATAAAAAACTAGTAAAAAATAGTATTTTTTGTGTGTGACTGGCTTATTTCACACAATATAATATACTCAAGGTTTATCAATGTTGTAGCATGTGATAGCATTTCCTTCCTTTCTGTAGGCTGCATGGTATTCCATTGCATGTATATGCCACATTTTGTTTACCCATTCATCCATTGATGGACTTTTGGGTTGCTTCTACCTCTTGGCTATTGTGAATAGCTCTGCTCTGAACATGGATGTGCTCAGTGATGTTTTATCTTGCAATTCCTTCATGATATAAGATGTCCAGCATCTTTTCGTATGCTTATTTGCCATTGGTGTATCATCTGTTCAGATCTTTTACCCATTTCTAAATTAAGTTGTTTGTTTTCTTATTGTTCAGTTTTAAAATTTCTTTATATATTTTGGACACCTGTCCTTTAACAGATACATGTTTTGAAAATATTTTCTCCCAGTCTGTCATTTGTCTTTTCATCTTTTTAACAGTGTCTTCCACAGAGCAGAAGTTCTAAGTTTTAATGAGTCCAACTTACAAATTTTTTTTTAATGGTTCATGCTTTTGCTGTTGTGCATAAAAAGTCATCACAAAACCCAATGTCACCTAGATTTTCTCTTATGTCATCATTTAGAAGTTTAACAGATTGCATTTTACATTTTGGCCTATGATAAATTTTGAGTTAATTTTTGAAAGAGACATAATGTCTGTGTCTAGATTCACTTTTTTACATATGGATGTCCAACTGTTCCACCAGTATTTGTTGAAAAGACTATCTTTACTCCATTGAATTGCCTTTGTTCCTCTATAAAAGATCAGTTGGCTATATTTGTGTGTGAGTCTATTCTCTTTCATTGATCTATTTATGTATTCTTTCACCAATACCACACTGTCTTGACTACTGTAGCTTTATAGTAGGTTTTGAATTTGGATAGCGTCAGTCCTACAGCTTTGTTCTTCTCTCTCAATATTGTGTCTTATACCTTTCCATAGAAACATTACAATGTTTGTTGATATCCGCCAAATAACTGGGATTTGATTGAGATTGGGTTAACTCTATAGATCACATCTGGAAAAACTGACATCTTAACAATACTGACTCTTTCTGTCCATGCACATAAAATATCTCTCCACTTATTTAGATCTTTGATTTCTTTCATCAAATTTTTGTTGTTTTCCTCATATAGATCATATTTTTGTACATTGTACATATTTTGTTAGGTTTATACTTATTTTTGGTGCTAATGTAAATTATATTGTTTTTTAAATTTCATGTTCTAATTTTTCATTGCTGGTATATAAAAAAATATTGACTTGTGTATATTAACCTTGTTTCCTACAACCATTCTATTATCAGTCATTATTTCCAAGAGAGTTTTTTGTTGTTGATTCTTTGGAATTTTCTACATAAACAATCATGTCATCTGTGAACAAGGATAGTTTTATTTCTTCCTTCCTAGTAGTTTTTATTTCTTTTCTTGTTTTACTGCATTATCTAGGACTTTCCAGTACAATGTTTAACAGAAGTGGTAAGAGTGGACACACTTCTCTTGCTCCCCATCTTTGCAGGAAAGCATCTAATTTGTCACCATTAGCTATGACATTAGCTGTAGGTTTTTTGGTAGTTGTTGTTTATCAAATTGAATTTCCCCTATCTTCCAGTTTGCTAAGAGTTTTTTTTAATCAAAAAAGGGTGTTAGGTTTTGTCAAATGCTTTTTCTTCACCTACTGATTTCTTCACCTATTGATTCTTCTAAAGAAGAAAAATCATATGTTCATGTGATGAATTACATGAACTGTATTTAAAATGTTGACAAAGACTTTCATATCTGGAATAAATCATACTTGGTTGTGTTGTATAATTCTTTTTATATATTATTGGATTTATTTGCTAATATTAATATTTTTTGAGGATTTCTCCATCCATGTTCATGAGAAATACTGGTATGTAGTTGTCCTTTCTTGGTCTTTTGGTATCAGGGTAGTGCTGGCCTTATAAAATGGTTTAGGAAATATTCCCTCTAGTTCAATTTTCTGGAGGAAATTGTATAATTTTTTCCTTAAATGTTTGGTCTATTTCACCAGTGAAGCAATCTGGGCCTGGTACTTTCTGTCTGGGAAGGTTAATTATTGATTCAATTTCTTCAATAGCTATATAGATCCTGTTAGCTTTTACATATGGCATTCCAAAGCTTTATAATCTACCAACAAAAATGATTCCTTCAAATTACAATGGAAATGGAAAGGAGATTTTTGTTGTTGTTGGAGGAGGGAGTATATTTCTGCCTTTTAAAAAAGTTCTCTTTCTTGTCACATCTAGAACATTGTTTCTACTAGGAATAAAAAGCAGAAATCAAAATAATAATATAATTAAGATTGTAGGACCATTCCTGTGCCCAGAGGGGCAAAGGTAACTTTTCACTTCAGGGTGTATGGCTTTGAATCTATGAAACATGGAACTCTGTTTCACAGGAAACCTGAAAAGTCAAAGAACTGTATTCACATTGTGTTTATTTATGGGACTCTCAGAAGAGTTGGTCACTTGCCAGAACTCCAAAATTTAGCTAAATGGCCTGAAATATCTAACCAGGAATTTTGGGCCAACACTAGACCAAAGGACACTAAGCAGAGATACTAGTTTAGTGGCCTCATTTAACAGATGAAGAAACTGATTCATATGACATGTTAGAGCTGGAATTCAGGTTTCTTGATGCCAAATCCATTGTTTTTTATATGGTATTATAAAACACACTGCTTTTGCAGCTCCCCCCAAACACCCATACCCACAGTATCTGGGCTTCAAGACCTTCCAATATCAATCACACTTGCATCTCATGCAGTATTTAACACACAGGAGGTACTCATTATTTGGTTGAATGATGAGGTGAGGGTGTTCGGTTTACTGCATGTGAAAGAGCAGAAATAAGAGAGTGGAGTAATAAACACTGGAACCCAGGAAACTCAAAATCAGTTATTAGTGGAATTGCTTTTTAAGAAGGATTACAAAATAATTCTATAATAGGAGGCTCTATCAAGAGGAAGAAAGAAAATATAACAACATGTCTTTGGTATTTTTGAAAAGAAGAAAATTTCAGTGTGTTTTCTTCTCTAGACAGAGAAAGATAATGATTGAAAATTATAAACTGAATCATCCTTGAAAGCTGCATTTCTTTGCTATTAGGGTTTTTTTTTAGAAAATTACAATTATAGAAAGCTTGTCTCAAGGATAAGAGGCCTTTTTATTTATTTTAATTTTTAATGAATGCTAGACTTCAAGGATAAGATGAGGAGCGATGTGGAGGTGGAGACTTTCTAGTGGGTTTACATTAAATAACATACATTAGTATGTAAATTATTGTTCTTGCTTAATCTTTTGCCAATCATATAGCTTTATCTTTGAAAGCTACACAATATGGTCTACCTTAGCCTTGGCAGAAACAAATTAAAGTAACCTAAGCTCCAGTTTTGGGGAGTATGGTGCAATGAAAAGAACACTGAATTGAGCATTAGGAGATTTGGGTTCTAGTCCTACACCCGACATTATGATGTCACCTTAGGCAATTCATTCTCCTTAGTTTTCTCATGTGTAAAATGGTCCTAACAACTTCTAAAGGCCATTGTGAAGATTGAATGAAATAACATAGATGAAGTTTATCAACTGCTCTACAAATTAGAAATGACATAATGGCTAAACAGACAGCAACCTCATTTACTTCTTCCAAAGCTCCATTGCCAGGCTGGAATCAAAGGGCTATAATACAGGTGCAAGGATTACTCATAACAGCTACTATTTATTGAGTACCTACAACATGCCAGAAACTGAACTTTATATACATTATCTCACATAATATTTACAACATTTAATATTAGCAACTATGCAAGAAAAATTACAATTATACATATTCTATGAAGGAGAAAATGAGGCACACAAAAGAGGCAGCAACATAGCAAAGGTCCTACAGTAGGTATCAGAAGGAGGAATTCAAAGTCAGGTTTGTTTAAACCCTAGGGATATACTCTTCTATGCCTATATAGTCCAGATCACAACAAGACTTGCTCAAATTGTATATGTAAACAATACATTTTAGATCCCTCAGCCTGGCATTCAAAGTCTTCCATGATAAGGCTTACATTTTTTACCTTTCCAATGTCATTTCCCAATATGACTTACCCTTTCATTTTTCCCTTTCCTTCCATATATCACCTGTAAGCCATGTTCCATGGGGCTGGTTCCTTCCTATAATAAATGCATAAGGAACCATCTTACTTGAAGTAGAAGCTGTCTCCATTTCAGGGTCTCATTGTTGATAACATTTCCTTATGTTTGGTGTTAAAAACTGCAATTCACATATTTATCATAGTAATCTTATAGACAAATCCAAATCCTCCACCAGCTTCAGGTATTCACTTACAGCTCTATTCCTTAGCTAGTAGCAGTTGTCACACAGCCTAGACTGAGGAGATCAGCAGTCAGGGGTAAGACTGAGTTCACATGCTGTCAGTAAAAGTCATTCATTCCTATAAGCAAGACAGTGTTACCCAGGCATCTCTCTGAGCTTGTAGGCTAGTTAGAATCTTTGAACCCGTCCTCCCACAAAAACTTAGAGAGGAGACAGACAGCATCATACAGCAAGCTTCCCACTTTCTTGGCTACCTCCAGCACAGTAACAGAATTCTCTTTTTTATCATAGGGCCCCAGGATGCTAAACTTCTGAGTGATGTAGGAAGAAAACCTCTGTGTTTCTTACCCTTACCTTCCAGGCATTAAGAAAAATCTGTAAGTAAGGGAGTTGGGTGGGTATGATAAATTCACATCTGAACATAAGAAAAGGAAAACTCTAGCTTCAAAGAGAACATTTACATGGTTCAATTAATCCCTTTCCATCCAATCAGATATTTATATCATAATTTGTTGAAAAATATGTTTCTATGATTTAGTGAAGATTACACAGAGGGCAGAATTGGACCCTGGGAATAATTAAGAGATATCATGCTATCAGTATTTCTAGCATTCTGCCTCAGTACATAGTGGCTAATACATCTCAGAAGCTATCTATTCACTATTAATCACTAACAATAACTCATCTGGCACATACAATTACACATCAGATCCAAACAACTAAACTAAACTTTATACACACACTTTCATGTAACTCCCCACATCAAATTAATATAGTTTCCCTAGCTCAATAGCTTCTTTTAATAGCCTCTTTAAAAAATGTATTTAAATAAACTTTGTTAGCTCAAAGTAATATAGATATTTACCAAGTTATTTATGATCTTTAATCTTCATTGTGTTTCATGTTTCACATTCTTTTGACAAGTAATAAATTAAGATATTGTACCCTTTGTAAAGATGCCAAATCAAGCTCAGTTTCTCTTCATTCAAGGATAATGCAAGAAACATATCAGCTAAATATTACATAGGGCAATATGATACCAAGGGGAGGAGAAGGGTAACAAAGACAGGAATCAGGTCTATAAGAGACAGAAAAAGTCTTAGGAGGACAAGAAATTGGAGTAGGAAAAGTTGAGAATAGAATAAAATCAGAGTAAAGGAGATAAGATTTGAGAAAGATATCTAAACAGAGAGAGTTTCAAGAAAAGCTTATCATTTATCTCATTTTTCATAAACCCCAAGAGCTTAACTGCTTGTCCAAAGGTCATAAAAGAGGCAGAACTAGGACCAGAGACCAAGTCTTTTGATTCCAAGTGCAACACAACTGTAGCTTTCTCTCCTGGTGCAGTGGATCACTGGTGGCTGATTTGGGAAAACCTGCTGTAATGAACAAAACATAAATCTAAGAGTAACACTTACTGCTTTTTAAACCCAGAAAATATTAGCCTACCTATTTATTTTCTTTATACCTTAGTTCCTCCTGCTGTCAAACAGGAATCATATTAAAAGGCCCAAATTCCCAAGGAGGATGTGAGGCTAAAGAAGAGAGGGAGAAAACACTTAGAAAATAATTATTTAATTTAGTTTATATTTTTTGAGGAGCTGCAATAATTAGATGGCACAGCCTTAATTAAACACAAAGACAGAAGCAAACAGTTCAGAGCCTCCACACTACTCTGCATTAAATTCTAAATTTAAATAAAACAAAAAGCAAAATGAAAGGCTGATGTCTAAAATAACATGCTGAAAAAACTCACACTGTAAATAACTGTTCCCAGGTTCCTTCTTGAGACAAAGCACCTTACCAAATGCTGCCCACAGGTGCCACCAGAGACCAGAAAAATTCTATGCATTCTAAAGACAAATTTTATAAACTTTGACAATGGGTGAGATTAAACCAGTATTATATTCAAGACAACAATATATTTTAGACAATAAGGGTCTTGTGAAAGCACCTAGGTAAGAACACGTGCATGCATGAATATAAACACATACATTTTTCTCTCACAACTAGTATGCTAGTAGCTACATCATAACTAGAAGCCAGGTTTCTTCACTCAGAGTTCAATTCACCAGAGTGTGAGCTCCATGACAACAGGGATTTCATCTGTATCATCTGTATTTTCAGTGATGTACTGCCAGCACCACCAGTACTCAGTGGTTTTATTAAGAACATGTACTCATTTAGCATGTATTAAGGACTCAATAAAGAAATTAATGCTTTTAATGCATTTATTTCAGTTGTGAAGGTCAAATGAGAACGGTTGTAAAAAACATTTTGGTCATAAATGACAATGCATATGAAAGGGGATCATAAGAGTTATAATCACAGCATTTCAGAGTTTAACAGCAACTTAGTATTGATCATGGGTACTGCTACTCATAACCAGAATTTCTGAATTGATTTGTCGTAAAGACAGATTTATTGTCATCCCTGTAGCGCATCTCAACAAAATGGACAATGGGCTACCTGTTCTTACTCCAAGGAACTGGTGCTGTGAGAGTATTGATATGTTATTGTATTTAACCATCAAAACCAGTTGCCAAGGTAGGAATTATTGTCCTATTTTGCAGGTAGGGAAACTCTGATCTCAAAAAGTTTAACTGGCCAAGTGGAAAAGCCAAGAACTGACCATTAATCAGTCAGATCCTGTCATTTTACAGATAAGTACGTATTTCTACTTTGCACTTTGTATCCTGCATGATGCTACATGAATAGAATCTCTGGGAATAACTCTAAAAGGAATATAAAGTCACCTTGCTGGTGTAAGTCAACATTTACAGCACTGCTGTGGAATCCAAAGTGTTATAGAGGTTCACAATAGTATATGGATCCAGACTTAAAAATTCTGAAATACCTTATTCTACTTCAGTGCTTAGCCATGTGCTAGGTCTCATGCTATTCACTTGGAGGAACAAAAGAGAAGCATAGCCCTTGTCCCTGCGGAGCTTCCAGTTTATCTAGGAATGCTCCATCTGATGCATGTGAAACAAACAATTTGACAATAATATAAGGCAGAATATGTAATTGACACAAACCAATTAGCCAACAATACACAACTGAATATATAATTGACATGAAACAATTACAGAACAATTGAGACTAAATATATAATTGACTTCCTGCTTTTCAACTCCCTGTTGGTTCATAAATGATACTCCATACGTTCTTGTGTTGTCATGGACCCTCAGGAAACTTTCTATTTGCTTTAATTTCTAGACAAAGTGGGCTGAGCTCTGGGACTGGCTTGGCAATGTTCCAGTCCCTGTTGTCAGTGAGCTGCCTCGCTTTTCAAGAGAGACCCCTAGAGGGAACAGAATCTTTGCATTGATGGAATAAATCATGTCAATTTAAATCACTAATCAAGAAGAGTCAATTTAATTTTTCTATAAAGAATGTGTACTGGTTTGATTTAACCTTAATACATATTCTTTACAACTCAGACAGATGTAGGATTTATTTTTAGAAGACATATAGGTATAAAACTAAAGTAGTGATTTATATTTTACATTTCAAGATTAATTTTCACTTCATCATGAAACTTAATGATGAATTTTTTATTTTATGTATCAAAGCTAACTGAAATAAGTCCTTTCATGATTACTTAGAAATATCTAGAATTAAGGCCCTACTTCTATCAAAGGCATTATCATTTCAGGATTTCAAATCTGAGTGACTGTGAGCCATTCCTATGCCCTAAAATCTACTGGAGTCACCAAATCTAATTTCTATTGCATGTTTCTGCAATGCTAATAGTGTCTTATGCTAGGCCCTCATTATCTTACAGTTGGGTTAAGGCAAGAGCTTTGTAGCTGCTCTCCTGCTTCAAAAACATTTTCTACATTGCTAGAAAAATTCTCTCTTTAAAAATATCCCTTTGCATATGTCCTCATCTCCCTACTCAAAAACCATCAGTGGTTTCCTACTGCTCACTGCTCACAGTAGCCATAGCTCAATATTAAGGAACTTTATGATCTGAACCTAGTGCATTTCAATGTCCTCAACCACTACTCCCTAATATGAATTCTTGACCCATAAACAAACCATTGCACTTACTTCCTCCACCAAATGGCAGTATTTCCACTTTTGTCTGTGCACCTAAGCACCATTTATTAACTACAAAAGAATTCCATTCTTTTCCTTGAGTTCTAGTTTTCCTTCACCATCATGTTCAAGTTCTACCTTTTGCAAAAAGTTTTCTTCAACTATCCTAATTCACAATGACCTCTTTCTTCTTTTTTAAGTTTATTAATTTAAAAAAAAATCCAGCTTTATTCAAAAGCTTCCCACTAAAATCTGGGGCAAGACAAGGATGCCCACTATCACCACTCCTATTTAACATAGTCTTGGAAGTCCTAGCCACAGCAACCAGGCAAGAGAGAGAAATAAAAGGGATCCAAACTGGAATAGAAGAGGTAAAAGTGTCACTATATGCCAACAACATGTTACTATATATAGAAAACCCTAAGATGTCCACGCGAAAACTACTAGAACTAATCGAAGAATTCAGCAAGGTAGTAGGTTCCAGCTTTATTGAGATATAATTGACATATAACAGTGTAAGTTTAAGGTGTACAATGTGTTGATTTGATGCATTTATATATCACAACGATTGCCACAGTAGAATTAATTAACATCTCCATCACCTCACATAACTACCTTTTCTTTTTTGTGGTGAGACCATTCAAGATCTACTCTCAGCAAAATTCAAGTGTACAATACAGTAAGTACCATTAACTATAGTCACCATGCTGTACATTAGGTCTCCAGAACTTACTCATCTTATAACTGGAAGTTTGTACCCTTTGACCAACATGTTCCCATCTACCCCATCCCTCAGTCCCTGGAAACCACCATTATACTGTTTTTATGAGTTTATATGTTTTAGATTCCACATAATAAGTGATATTATACAGTGTATTTCTCTTTGTCTGATTTATTTCTCTTAGCATGATGCCCTAAAGTTCTATCCATGTTGTCACAAATGGCAGGATTTACACACACACACCCCCCTTTATATACACCTTCTTTATCCATTCATCTGTTAACACTTAGATTGTTTCCATATCTTAGCTATTGTGAATATTGCTGCAATGAACATGGGAATGAAGAGATATCTCTTCAAGACCCTGACTTTACTTCCTTTGGATATATATCCAGAAGTAGGATTGCTGGATCAAAGGGTAGTTCTATTTTTATTTTTTTGAGGAACCTCCATACTGTTTCCACAGTGGCTGAATAAATTTGTTTTCTCACCAATAGTGCACATTGGCTCCCTTATCTCCACAGACTCATCAACAATTGTTATTGCTTGTCTTTTTGATGACAGCCATTCTAACAGGTGTGAGGTGGCATCTCTCTGTGGCTTTAATTTGCATTTCCCTGATGATTAATGATGTTGAGCATGCTTTCATGTATATATTGGCCATCTGCATGTCTTCTTTGGAAAAATGTCTGTTCAGTTCTGTTATATATTTTTAAATAGGATTTTTTTTTTTGCTATTGAGTTGTATGAGTTCATTATATATTTTGGGATTAACTCCTTGTCAGATATATGATTTGCAAATATTTTCTCCCATTCTGTAAGTTGCCTTTTCATTTTGTGGATTGTTTCTCACACAAAAAAATGAGCATTTATGTTATTTTTATTTAGAGCAAAATTATCTATATGTTAAATTAAATGAACATATCTTTGAATCTTACAAATCTAAGGTAAGCTTTTTAAAAGAAATTCAAGCCCAGTCAACATGAAAAGAAACTAAAATATTGGCTTTTGTAGCTAATTTATTCAACCATTTCCTTTATAGATTGGAAAAGATGAGTTCCTGCTTTTTAAATCCCAAAATGATTTATTCTATTTAGAATGAATAGATAATGAATAAGCAAACACCCTCTTTACACTTAGAGGTAAAAGCATTGCTTTTAAAAGCTAGATTAACATTTTAATGGTTTTTGATAATCCTCCCACTTCAGTGCATCCCCTCCACTTGGTATGACTTTCTTTAAAACCTCATCAGTAAACATAGATTCCCGAATGAGTTATCCCTAACCCTGAAATTTCTTACTTTTATATGAAGAGATGATGGCAAAATATCCATATAACATGTAATTCTCTCTTCAGCAGTTGAAGCCTTGGTAAGAAAATGGGTCTGAGGTAGCATAGCATCTGCTGTGACCTATTAAACCCTCCTAACAACTTAAATGATTATATAATGAAGTTTGTGAATATTAAGATATTAAAATGTATTTTATATAGATTTATTATACAATGCATTTAATACACTTTAGAGTCTAATTTGAAATCTGATTTCTCCACTTAAATTATTCTTATTCACCCTATTCTGTCCTCATTTTTACTATTAGAATATGAAAGTATATTTCATTTACTAGTGTAAAATAAAAGAACTTCAGAGATTCAGAAATGTTTTATTCTGTTGGGTTTCTAATCTAGGCAAAAGGCTTCAGTAAAACAAATAATTAGTGCTGGGAGTAGAAAGCTAAACAGAAATTCAGTCTTCAAGAATGGAAGATTACTGTAACATCAATGGTGTGGCCAGTCTTAAACTACCAGTTCTTATTGAAGAAGCCCCACGTTATACTAGTCATCACACAGTTCATACAATATCATGGTCCAACTTCCAGAAGATTAAAAGACAACAAAAGCTTCCTACACCATCTTTTAAAAATGGTAAAAGAAAACCCACCAGATTCCTTTAACAGTCTCTGTACCACAGGGTCAGGTAGATCTTAAAAGTCACCTAAATTAAATATCCATCTGATGCTGAATTATCTCCACTGAAGAGCATGCTCACTACCTCCCAAAAGCAGTCACTCCATTCAATCTTCACCTATGTTGAGACAAACTTTATTTCTCTACAGCTTCTACCATATAATAGACACCTAATTCCTCTGTCTTTTAAGCCTTTAAGATATATAAAGACAGAAATCATGCCACCTCTTTCCAGTCTTCTCTTTTTTAGAGTAAACAACCCTACTCCTTTAATCTTTTCTACAAATCCACTTTCCTAATAATAATAGCTCTAATTTCTTTAGTCCCAGGTGGTGTTACACAGTAGAAGTAGTAACTTTAATCTCCATGCTTCAGTAGAAAATAACTGCTTCTTTTAATAAGGTCCCTTTTCTGCCTTCTCTTACTATACCTCCTCTATTCTTTTCCCAACATTATCTTCTTTCTCTCCTTCCCCTTTCTTCTTCTCTATTCTTTAACTGGTCATTATATAAAAGTAAAGAACATTTAAATTATTTGTGATATTTACTTTGACTCTTGTTCTAAATTTTAAAAAATCAGGTGAGTTTGTCCTTATGCAGATTTTATGAGGTACATATATGTAGAACCTGAAAAGGCTGAATTCATAAAAGAGAGTAGAATGATGGTTGTCAGGGGCTGGGGAGGGGGTGGGGAATGGGGAGATGTTAGTCATAGGTACAAACTTACTGTTATATAATATGAATAAGTTCTGGAGACCTAATATGCAGCATGGTGATTATAGTTAACAATATTGTATTATACACTTGAAAGCTGGTAAGAGAGTAGATCTTAAATGTTCTCATCACAGAAAAGAAATGGTAATTATGTGAGGTGACGGATGTGGTAATTAACCTTATTGTGGTAATCATTTTTCAACATATATGTGTATCAAATCATCACATTGTACACCTTAAACTTATACAACATCAAATGTTAATTATATCTTAATAAAACTGGAAGAAAAAATGAGTGATTTGTTATTGAGAATACTGTAGCAACCTGAAATTGTTTGCAGAGGAGTTGTCTATAGGAATGTCAGAGACACAATAATACAAACATCAGAATAAGAAGTGTTCTGGACATGTTGCCTATCATACATAATCTGCAGTTTGAAGACAAATACTGTCAAAATAGAATCGAGTTCATTCCTTCCAGTGTTGACTTTATATTCAAATATGTAGCATCTCAAATGACTCATTTACCTTAAAGAGGGTCTTGTAAATATCTAACTCATTTTCAGTACCTAAAACTTACCTACTCAATTAAACAGCAGCTATCTTGAGTCCACTGAAACTACTAATATAGTTTTAAAGACAAATTTTCAAGAGTTGTAGATGATTCTTACCACTTACATTATAACTCTTACTTGCCTGATTTCTTAGGCCTGGTTTTATACCTTCCAGACTCATATCTCTAAATAGACAGATAGATATATAGATATAGATATAGATGGCTTCTAGTAACTACTTTTTGACCAAGTTCACAAAGTACTGGGGGCAGACAGGGATTTAGAGAAAGTTTTTGACCAAGAATGATTATGAAACAGGTAGTCATATGCTGATAAATGTTTAACAACCAGCTTGAGGGGTAGGGAGGACTGATTTGTTGCCTTTGCTGATTACCATGGGGTAAATACTTCCACAATGACTAATTTCAAGCTACCAATCACTGTACATGAACTCATCACTGAACATGAGTTTGGAGTTGGGAAGTGAGGTGCACAACTGGTTGTCAAGAGCTGATGCAAGCCAACTCTAATACACCACTGGATAAAGGCCGGGAATAAATTAGAACAGATCCTTCTCAATCCCACTCCACTCCCAGGGACAAGAAAGCTATTCCCAAGATATTTTGTCTCATTGCCTTTATGGGCAGAGTTCACAAGAGCCAGATTAAACTAAAGAGATATCCCACACAACTGGTGCATATAGTTTCTCAACTATGTAGTAGAGAAACCAGTATGTCCCATATCACATCTTCAGTGAGGAGTTAAGATTAGAGGAAAGAAGCTACAAAGACAATGATGAAAACAGGGGTTGGAGGCAGGTTTAAGTTACTTGGCTCTTCAAGCATGTAAAAAAGAAGTTGCAGAGTAGAGAAAGAAGGTGGAAGGGTTTTTAGAAAGAAAAATCGTTTTTTAATAGGAAATGTTTTTAAACTGTATTGGATGAGATAAAAGGAGGAGGGAGAGGAGTGTGACTAGCTAATAATCTCCAATGAGGATAGACAATGAAAATGGGGCTTAAGCTGCTGTGGAAGGTATTTGAGGTACTATGTTGAAATAGATGACACAGTGCTTGTAGGAATACAGTATGCACCATACAAAGTTCCAAGTACTACATCATTTCAGAAACCCATTCTGTTGTGCTATAAGTATCCAGTATGCATGCTGATTACCATATAATTGACCCTGTAACTAACAAATTCATTTTGGCTTTCAAGAATAGGAAAGGAAATGGAAGTCTAGATTGGTATTATCATAAAATTAATGCTACCAACTTGCTGTGTAATTTCAGGTCAGTCTATTGCTTCTTTCTTTTTTAAGGGAGCAATGGTTATATATATATATATACACATATAGTCAGTTTACAATGTGTTAATTTCTGATGTATAGCATAATGTCTCAGTCATACAAAAACATACATATATTCATTTTCATATTCTTTTTCACTATAAGTTACTACAAGATATTGAATATAGTTCCCTGTGCTATATGGTATGAAATTGTTGCTTACCTATTTCATATATATTAGTTAGTATCTGCAAATCTCAAACTCCCAATATATCTGTTCCCACTGCCTTACTCCCGTGGTAAACATAAGTATGTTTTCTATGTCTGTGAGTCTGTTTCTGTTTTGTAAATAAGTTCATTTGTCTTCTTTTTTTTTTCATTTCACATATAAGTGATCATTAGTGTAAAAAACATGCAACTGATTTTTGAACAATAATCTTTTAACCTACTACCTTGCTGAATTCTTTGATCAGCTCTAGTAGTTTTTGTATGGAACTTTTAGGGTTTTCTATATATAGTATCATGTCATTGGCATATACTGACACTTTTACCTCTTCTTTTCCAATTTGGATCCCTTTTGTTTCTCTCTTGCCTGATTGCTGTGGCTAGGACTTCCAAGACTATGTTGAATAGGAGTGGTGATAGTGGGCAGCCTTGTCTTGTCCCAGAGTTTAGTGGGAAGCTTTTGAGTTTTTTACCATTGAGTACTATGTTGGCTTTTATTATGTTGAGATATGCTCCCTCTATACCCACTTTGGTGAGAGTTTTTATTATAAATGGGTGTTGAATTTTATCAAATGCTTTTCTGCATCTATTGAGATGATCATGTTGTTTTTGTCCTTTCTCTTGTTGATGTGATGTATTATGTTGATTGATTTGCATAACTTGAACCACCCTTGAGTCCTTGGGATGAACCCCAATTGATCATGATGTACAATCTTTTTTATGTGCTGTTGGATTCTATTTGTTAATATTTTGGTAAGGATTTTTGTATCTATGTTCATCATTGATATTGGTCTGTAGTTCTCTTTTTTGTTAGTGTCTTTGCTGGTTTTGGTATCATGGTGATGGTGGCTTCATAGAATGAGTTTGGGAGTACTCCCTCCCTTTCAATCTTCTGGGAGAGTTTGAGAAGGACTGGTATGACTTCTTCTTTGTATGATTGGTAGAAATCCCCAGTGAAGCATCCGGTCCTGGACTATTATTTGTAGGGAGGTTTTTTATTGCTAATTCAATTTCATTTCTAGTTATCGGTTTGTTCAAGTGGTCAGTTTTTTTTCTTGATTCAGTCTTGGTGGACTGTATGTTTCCAGAAACTTGTCTATCTCCTCTAGGTTATCCAGTTTGTTCCCATACAGTTTTTCACACTATTCTCTATGATATTCTGCATTTCTATGTTATTTGTTGTAATTTCTCCATTTTCCTTTCTTATTTTGCTGATTTGTGTTCTCTGTTTTTTTCTTCTTTGTGAGTTTGGCCAGAGGTTAGTCCATTTTATTTACTTTTTCAAAAAACTAGCTTTTGGTTTGATTGAATTTTTCTAATGTTTTTATGATCTCTATTATATTTATTTCCTCCCTGATCTTTATTATTTCCTTCATTTTGCTCACTATAGGGTTTTTTTGCTCTTCTTTTTCTGATTCTTTTAGCTGGTGGGTTAGATTGTTTATTTGAGATTTTTCTTCTATTTTAAGGAAGGCCTCTATCTAAGCTTCCCTCTTAGCACTGCCTTTGCGGTGTCCCATAAATTTTGTGATCTTATTATCATCTGTCTCAGGGTAATTTTTAATTTCAACTTTGATTTCATCATTGACCCATTGGTATTTTAATAACATTGTTTAATCTCCATGCTTTCCTTTTGTTCCCCTTTGTTTCTCTGTTGTTGATTTCTAGTTTCATAGCATTTTGTTCAGTAAAGATGCTTCAGATAATTTCTATTTTCTTAAAATTGTTGAGGCTTCTTTTGTGCCCAAGTACATGACCAATCTTAGAAAATGTTCCATGTGCACTTGAAAAGAATGTGTATCCTATTTTTTGGAGCTGTAATGCTCTGAAAATATCCACCAAGTCTAATTTTTATATTGTATCATTTAATTTCTCTGTTGCCTTATTTATTTTCGGTGGAAGATCTGTCCAGTGATGTTAATGTGGTGTTAAAATCTCCGACAATGATTGTATTCCCATCAGTTTCCCCCTTTATCGCTGTTAGTAATTGCTTTATGTACTTAGGTGCTCCTATATTGGGTGCATATACATTAAACAGTGTAATATCCTCATCTTGTATTACTGCTTTAACCAGTATAAAATGTCCTTTTTTATGGCTTTTGTTTTAAAGTCTATTTTGTCTGAAATAAGTACTGCTACATCTGCTTTCTTGGCTTTTCCATTTGCATGGGATATTCTTTTCTATCCTTTCACTCTCAATCTATATGTGTCCTTCTCCCTAAAGTGGGTCTCTTATATGCAGCAAATTGAAGGTTCTTGCTTTATTATCCAGTCTGCCACTCTGCGTCTTTTCATTGGAGAATTTAGTCCATTAACATTTACAGTAATTAATGATAGATGTGTGTTTATTGCCATTTTGAACTCAGTTTTACGGTTGATTTTTTTTTCCTCTTTGTTCTTTTCTTCTTCCTTTTGTGGTTTGGTAATTTTCCTTTGTATTATCATGGATTTTATTCAGTTTTTGTGACTCACTTGCAAGTTTTTGGCTTGTGGTTACTCTTTTCCATAAGTCTATTAACACATTACTATAACCGTATTAAACAGAAAGTAATATAAGCTCAAACCCATTCTACTGAGAACAAAAAATTTAAAATAGAAAAAAAGAAACTCTATTTTCTTGCTTCCCTCTCCCACTCTTCATGATTTTGATGTCTTCTTTTATGATTTTGTGTATATTTTATTGTAATTCATGGGTTATCACCTTTTCAGTTATGAGTTTCTCATTTCTGTAGCATCCTGCTTCTTTTTTATTTAGAGTAGATCTGTCAATATTTCTTTTAGCATGGGTTTAGTGTTGCTAAACTCTTCTAGTTTTCCTTGTCTGTGATGTTCTTTATCTCTCCTTCTATCCTTAAGGACAGCCTTGCTGGATAAAGTATCATAGGCTGCATCTTTTTTTTTCATTCAGGACTTTGAATATATCTTGCCACTCCCTTCTGGCCTGTAGCGTTTGTGTAGAGAAATCAGCTAAGAGCCTTATGGGGTTTCCCTTGTAACTCACTCTTTGTATTTCTCTTGCTGCCTTTAGGATCATTTCTTTATCCTTGACTCTGGCCATCTTGATTATGATATGTCTTGGTGTGGGTCTGTTTGGGTTCTTCCTGTTTGGTACCCTCTGAGCTTCCTGTACTGATTCCTTCTTTAGGTTTGGGAAGTTTTCAGTCATGATTTCTTCAAATACCTTTTCAACCCACATTGTTCTTTCTTCCCCTTCTGGAACCTCTATTATGCATAGATTGGTATGCTTTATATTATCCCATAGGTCCCTTATATTGTTTTCATTGGTTTTCATTTGTTTTTATGTCTGCTGTTCTTATTGGGTGCTTTCTGCTGTCCTGTCTTCTAGGTCACTTACTCATTCCTCTGCATTATCTAGCCTGCTTTGTACAGCCTTTAGATCAGCTCTCATATCAGCCAATAAGTTTACCAATTCTACTTGGCTCTTCTTTATAGGTTCAGTTTCATTTTTGACACATTTTATATCTCTAAACATTTTCTCTTTTAGTTCCATCAATACTTTGATCACTCCTTTTTTGAAATTTTTATCTAGTAGGCCATCAATGTCTATTTCATTGATCATTCTTTCATGTGATTTCTCTTGCTGTTTTAATTAGGAATGGTTCCTCTCCTTCTTCATCTTGCTCATAGCTCTCTGGCACTGTGGCTTACTGAGTATCAGTTTTCCACTGTGTACTTAAGGAGTTCATTTAATTATCTATCAAAGCCTATTCAGGAATAAAACTTAAAAAAAGAGAATTTTAAAAGAAGGGAGAGAAAAATTGAAAACAATAATAGAAGAGCAAGTTCAAGCAGGATAACAATTTGAGACATCTTTTAAAAATCTTTAAAAAAGGAGAAAAGAACAAAAAATACATGAAACCTGTGTATAATCAATAACTGGAGATCAAAACACAGTGAAATAAAATAAAATGAGGTGATTTTAAAAAAATAATAATAAAGAATATTTTAAAAGAAAAATTTTAAAGGGATTAAAACTGGAGACACAAACAACTGTTTAAAAAGTAAAAATTAAAAAGGTAATAGAAGAAGAAGAGGGCAAGATGGCAGAGTAGTAGGACGCTCGTAGCTCACCCTCTCCCACAGATACACCAAGATTCACATCCATGGACCCACTCAGCCAACCAGAGCACCTGCGGAACTGTGACAGAACACTGTCCTCTTGAAAAGACAAAGTCGCCAAAAATCTGGTAGGAGAAAGGAAGAAAAGGAAGACAAAAAGGCAAAACAGTGTGGGACCAGTCCCACAGGGAGGGAGCAGCAAAGGAGGACTGGCACTCATTCACTGGGTCTACCCCTCTCCAACAGAGAGGCCAGCAGGATGGATGGGGAGCCTCCGAGGCTCAGATCTGTATGGAGCAGCCCTTGACTGACAGAACTAAGTTAAACGGGCACAGAGGGTCCCTGTGACACACAGCCCGAGACCCAATCCAGGAGCTGGGGGCTGAGACAGGCTGCCCAAGCTGGGCAGAGGACGGGGACGGCTGCACTGAGGCAGCCCTGGGGGATGGCAGAGTGCTGGGCAACGTGGTTGAGTGGGTGCACAGGGCAGAACCACCTGGGCCTCCCATAAAACAGTATGGCTGATGTGCCCTCGCGGGAAGGGTGCATACCCACATCTCTGAAAACACACGGAAGGTTTTCGGCGAGGAGAGGTGGGGCTCAGGCACAACCACCATATCCTCCAGCACTTGGCCCTGAGATGAGAACTGATCTAAAGGCTGTGCAAAGCAGACTAGACAATGCAGAGGAACAAATTAGTGACCTAGAAGACAGGACAACAGAAAGCACCCAATTAGAACAGCTGAGAGAAAAACAAAGAAAAATAAATGAAAGCAACATAAAGGACCTGTGGGATAATATAAAGCGTGCCAATCTTCACATAATAGGGGTCCCAGAAGGGGAAGAAAGAACAAAGGGGATTGAAAAGGTATTTGAAGAAATCATGACTGAAAACTTCCCAAACCTAAAGAAGGAATCAGGTATCCAAGTACAGGAAGCTCAGAGGGTACCAAACAGGAAGAACCCAAACATACCCACACCAAGACATATCATAATCAAGATGTCCAGAGTCAAGGATAAAGAAATGATCCTAAAGGCAGCAAGAGAAAATCAAACAGTGAGTTACAAGGGAACCCCCATAAGGCTCTTAGCTGATTTCTCTACACAAACACTACAGGCCAGAAAGGAGTGGCAAGACATATTCAAAGTCCTGAATGAAAAAAAGATGCAGCCTATGATACTTTATCCAGCAAGGCTGTCCTTAAGGATAGAAGGAGACATAAAGAATTTCACAGACAAGAAAAAACTAGAAGAGTTTAGCAACACTAAACCCATGCTAAAAGAAATATTGAAAGGTCTACTCTAAATAGAAAAGAAGCAAGATACTACAGAAATGAGAAACTCATAACTGGAAAGGTGATAACTCATGAATTACAAATAAAATAAACACGAAATTGTAAAAGAAGACATTTAAATCATTAAGAGTGGGACAGGGAAGCAAGAAAATATAGAAGGTTTTTTATTTTTTCTTTTTTTAACTTTTTTGTTTTTGGTAGGATGGGTTCTACATATAGTAATGGGCTAATAGACTCACAGAAAAGGGTAACAACAAGCCAAAAACTTACAAGTGAGTCACAAAAACTAAATAAAATCCATGATAATACAAAGAAAGATTACCAAACCACAAAAGGAAGAAGAAAGGAACAAAGAGGATATACCAATTCAACTGCAAAGACAAGTTCAAAATGGCAATAAACACACATCTATCATTAATTACTGTAAATGTTAATGGACTAAATGCTCCAGACAAAAAACATAGAGTGGCAGACTGGATAATAAAGGAAGAACCTTCAATATGCTGCATACAAGAGAACTACTTTAGGGAGAAGGACACATATAGAGTGAGAGTGAAAGGATCGAAAAGGATATTCCATGCAAATGGAAAAGCCAAGAAGGCAGGTGTTGCAGTACTGATTTCAGACAAAGGCCATAAAGAAAGATAAAGAAGGACATTTAATAATGATTAAAGGAGCGATACAAGATGAGGATATTACACTCGCTAATATATATGCACCCAATTCAGGAGCACCTAAATACATAAAACAATTCCTAACAGATAAAGGGGGACATTGATGGGAATTCAATCATAGTTGGAGATTTTAATACCACACTATCATCACTAGACAGATCTTCCAGACAGAAAATAAATAAGGCAACAGAGAAACTAAATAATACAATAGAAAAATTAGATTTGGTGGGTGTTTTCAGAGCATTACAATCTCCCAAAATAGGATACACCCTCTTTTCAAGTGCACAAGGAACTTTGTCTAGGATCGATCATGTACTTGTGCACAAAAGAAACCTCTACAATTTTAAGAAGATAGAAATTATCTCAAGCATCTTTACTGACCATAATGCCATGAAACTAGAAATCAACAACAGAGAAACAAAGGAGAAAAAAAGGAAAGCATGGAGATTAAACAGTACATTATAAAAAAAACCAATGAGTCAATGAGGAAATCAAAGCTGAAATTAAAAAATACCTTGGGCAAATGAAAATGAAAGCACAACTACACAAAATTTATGGGACACAGCAAAGGCAGTGCTAAGAGGGAAGTTTATAGCGATACAGGCCTTCCTCAAAAAAGAAGAACAACCTTAAATAAACAATTTAACCCACCAGCTAAAGGAACTAGAAAAAGAAGATCAAAAAACCCCAAAAGTCAGCAGACGGAAGGAAATTATAAAGATCGTGGAGGAATAGATAAAATAGAGATCGAAATAAACATTAGAAAAAAATCAATCAAACCAAAAGCTGGTTTTTTGAAATAGTAAATAAAATGGACTAACCTCTGGCCAAACTCACAAAGAAGAAAAAAGAACACATCAGCAAAATAAGAAATGAAAATGCAGAAATTACAACAAATAACATTGAAATACAGAATAGCATACGAGAATAGTATGAAAAACTATATCGAACCTAATCGGATAACCTAGAGGAGATGGACAAGTTTCTGGAAACATACAGTCCACCAAGACTGAATCAAGAAGAAACTGGCCACTTGAATAAACATCACTAGAAATGAAATCAAAATAGCAATAAAAAAGCCTCTCTACAAATAAAAGTCCAGGACCAGACAGCTTCACTCGGGAATTCTACCAAACATACAAAGAAGAACTCATACCAGTCCTTCTCAAACTCTTCCAGACAATTGTAAATGAGGGAATACTCCCAAACTCATTCTATGAAGCCACCATCACCCTGATACCAAAACCAAGCAAAGACACTCCAAAAAAAGAGAATTATAAGCCAATATCACTGATGAACATAGACTCAATAATCCTCATCAAAATATTAGGAAATAGAATCCAACAACACATAAAAAAGATTATACATCATGACCAAGTGAGGTTCATCCCAGGGACACAAAGGTGGTTCAACATATGCAAATCAATCAATGGAATACATCACATCAACAAGAGAAAGGACAGAAACCACATGATCATCTCAATAGATGCAGAAAAAGCTTTTCATAAAATTCAACACCCATTTATGATAAAAAACTCTCACCAAAGTGGGTATACAGGGAACATATCTCAACATAATAAAAGCTATATATGACAAGCCTACAGCCAGCCTAGTAGTCAATGGTGAAAAACTCAAAAGCTTCCCACTAAAATCTGGGACAAGACAATGATGCCCAGTATCACCACTCCTATTCAACATAGTCTTGGAAGTCCTAGCCACAGCAGTCAGATAAGAGAGAGAAATAAAAGGGATCCAAATTGGAAAAGAAGAGGTAAAAGTGTCCCTATATGCCGATGACATGTTACTATATCTAGAAGACCCTAAAAGTTCCACACAAAAACTACTAGAGCTGATCAAAGAATTCAGCAAGGTAGCAGGTTACAAGATTAATGTTGAAAAATCAGTTGCATTTCTTTACACTAACGATGAATCAACAGAAAAAGAAAGTAAAGAAATAATCCCCTTCAAAATAGCACCCAAAGTAATAAAATACCTAGGAATAAATCTAACCAAGGAGGTGAAAGGATTATACACAGAAAACTATAAACCATTGATGAAGGAAATTATAGAAGAATTTAAAAAGTGGAAAGATATCCCATGCTCTTGGATTGGAAGAATCAATATTGTTAAAATGGTCACACTGCCCAAGGCAATCTACAGATTTAACGCAATCCCTATCAAATGACCCAGGACATATTTCACAGAACTAGAACACATCATAATAAAATTGATATGGAACCATCAAAGACCTAGAATTGTCAAAGCATTACTGAAGACAAAGAAAGAGGCTGGAGGAATAACTCTCCCAGACTTCAGACAATACTATAGAGCTACAGTCATCAAGACAGCATGATATTGGTACAAAAACAGACATATGGACAAGTGGAACACAATAAAGAGCCCAGAAACGAACCCACAAACTTTTGGTCAACTCATCTTCAACAAAGGAGGCAAGAATGTACAGTGGAATAAAGACAGTCTCTTCAGCAAATGGTGTTGGGAATCCAAGACAGCAGCATGTAAAGCAATGAAGCTAGAACACTCCCTTACACCATACACAAAAATAAACTCAAAATGGATCAAAGACTTAAACATAAGACAAGATATAATAAACCTCCTAGAAGAAAATATAGGCAAAATATTATCTGACATACATCTCAAAAATGCTCTCCCAGAACAGCCTACTCTAGCAATAGAAATAAAAGCAAGAATAAACAAATGGGACCTAATGAAACTTACAAGCTTCTGCACAGCAAAGGAAACTAGAAGTAAAACAAAAAGACAACCTACAGAATGGGAGAAAAGTTTTGCAAATGAAACCCACAAAGGCTTGATCTCCAGAATATATAAGCAGCTCATACGACTTAATAAGGAACAACCAAACAACCCAATCCAAAAATGGGCAAAAGACCTAAACAAACAATTCTGCAAGGAAGAAATACAAATGATCAATAGTCACATCAAAAAATGCTCAATATCACTAATTATCAGAGAAATGCAAATCAAAATTACAATGAGGTATCACCTCACACCAGTCAGAATGGCCGTCATTCAAAAATCCACAAATGACAAATGCTGGAGAGGCTGTGGAGAAAGGGGATCCCCCCTACACTGCTGGTGGGAATGCATTTTGGCGTAGCCACTGTGGAAAACAGTATGGAGATTCCTCAGAGACTAGGAATAGACTTCTGTATGACCCAGGAATTCCACTCCTGGGCATATATCCAGAAGGAACCCTACTTCAGGATGGCACCTGCACCCCAATGTTCACAGCAGCACTATTTACAATAGCCAAAACATGGAAACAGCCTAAATGTCCATCAACAGGTGACTGGATAAAGAAGAAGTGGTATATTTATACAATGGAATACTACTCAGCCATAAAAATTGACAAGATAGCGCCATTTGCAGCAACATGGATGCTCCTGGAGAATGTCATTCTAATTGAAGTAAGCCAGAAAGAGAAAGAAAAATACCATATGAGATCGCTCATATGTGGAATCTAAAAAAAAAAAAAAGCATAAATACAAAAGAGAAACAGACTCATAGAAATAGTTTACAAACTTGTGGTTGCCAAGGGGGTGGAGGTTGGGAAGGGATAGAAGGGATTTCAAAATTGTAGAATAGATAAACAATATTATACTGTATAGTACAGGAAAATATACAGTATTTTATGGTAGTGTACAAAGAAAATAATGTGACAATCAATATATATATGTTCATGTATAACTGAAAAATTGTGCTCTACACTGAAATTTGACACAACATTGTAAAATGATTATAAATCAATAAAAATATTATATTGTTAAAAAAAAAGGTAATAGAAGATAGATCAGATAAAAAAAAGATTTAAAGAACGGGGAGGATGTGTCCTCTGGATACTGTGCACTCTTAATGATTTTATGAAGAGGTCTTCCTATCTTTGCCCTGTTTCGTGAAATCTGCTTGCTGCTTTCAGAGGCCCTCCATTGCCACCCCTGGTCTGTGCTGCTCCCAGTGCCTGTTGACTAGCAGATCGTGCCCCCTCCCAACACTGCAGTCAGGTGTTGCGTTCTTACATGGTGGGTCACTCCCCCTCCCAATGCCATGGTAAGATGCTGCGCTTGGGTGAGGTATGCGGGTGGATTGCATCCCCCTCCCAGCACCATCGTCAGGTGCTGTGCTCCTGCAGGGAAGATGGGTGTCCACTTGCCCTCTCCCAGTGCCGGTTGCTCCCCTGCTCTGTGCAGCTGCCCACTCTGCCTTGGTTCCACACTCCATAAGCGGGCTCGGGGAAGATAGGGGAATAGACCCACCCCTGCTCCATTCCAAGCTCAGCTACTTGTTTGTCTTGGCATCCTGCGTTCTCAGAGGTACCAGGACAGAAAGATCCTATCTGCCTCTGGCTGTAAACAAATCTATGTCTTCCTTTGAGGCGTCTAAGCCCTTAGATAAGGATTCAGGTTTCAACCCTGCCCTTGTCTGGGTGCTAAGCATCAGAGGATATGGCGGCTATGCAAGCCCTGCCTCTCTTCTCCCAAAAACCTTCAGTGGGTTTTCAGAGATTGGGGGTATGGCACCCTTCTCCCCAGGGCACATCTGCCATGTTGTTTCTTTTTTTCATAGTTAAGGGAGGGCCCAGGTTTTTTTGCCCTGTGTACCCACTCATCCAAGGTGTGCAGCACCCTGCAGTCCCCCGGGTTTGCCTCTGTGCAGCCTGTCCCAGTCCTCTGCCTGGCTCAGGCAGTCTGTCCCATACCCTACCTGCTGCTTTGCCTCTAGGGCTGGGGGTTGTGGAGACCCTCTGTGCCCATTTAACTTAGTTCTGATGATCGAGGAGTGCTCCATACAGATCCGAGCCTAAGAAGTTCCCCCTGTGTCCCACTGACCTCTCCGTTGGAGAGGGGGAGGCCCAGCGAACAGGCACTATTCCTCCTTTGCTGCACCCTCCCCATGGGACTTGTCCTGCACTGTTTTGCTTTTTCTTCTTTTCTTTTTTTCCTTTCTCCTACCAGATTTTTGGCGTCTTTGTCTTTTGAAGAGGACAATGTTCTGTCAGAGTTCAGCAGGTGCACTGGTTGGCTGTGTGGGTCCATGGATGTGAGTTTTGGTGTATTTGTGGGAGAAGTTGAGCTATGAGTATCCTTCTACTCTGCCATCTTGGCCCCCCTCTCAGCTTTTTCTTATTCAGGACGTTGAATATATCTTGCCACTCTGTTCTGGACAGCAGTGTTTATGTAGATAAATCAGATGAAAGCCTTATAACTAACTCTTTATTTTTCTCTTGCTGCCTTTCAATGATTTCTTTACCTTTCACTATCTTAAGTATAATATATCTTGGTATAGGCCTGTTTGGGTTCTTCTTGTTTGGGACCCTCTGTGTCTCCTGTACATGGATATCTGTTTCCTTCTTTAGGTTTGGAAAGTTTTCAGTCCTGATTTCTTCAAAAACCTTTTCAATCCCCTTTTCTCATTTTCCTCCTTCTGTGACCCATATTATGCATAGGTTGGCATGTTTTATATTGTCCCAAAGGTCCCTTACATTGCTTTCATTGATTTTTACTTGCTTTTCTGTCTGCTGTTCTGATTGGTTGACTTCTGTTATCCTGTCTTCTAAGTCACTTCTTCATTTCTCTGCATTATCTAGTCTGCTTTTTACTGCCTTTAGCTTGGCTGTTTTCTCAGCCATTGAGTTTTCTGTTTTTAACTGGCTCCTCTTTATAGTTTCTATTTCCTTTTCATTGTATTCTCTGTCTCTATTCATAGTCTCTATCATTTCCTTCAATGCTTTTATCACCCCCTTTTTGAAATCATGTTTTAGTAGACTGTCAAGGTCTGTCTCATTGTTTGTTGTTTCAGGAGATTTCTCTTGTTCTTTTAATTGGGAGTTGTTCCTCTGCTTCTTCACTTTACTTATATTTCTGTGGCTCAATGGATTTAGGTGTATCCATCTTCTACTGTGGTCTTGAAGGTCTGTTGTTTTGTTTGTTTTCATTTAAAGTGGGAGAATTCCTGTGTAGACTGTGTGCATCTAATAGTTTTGTTGTGATAGCTGCTCTAGCATGGATGGTTGCCATGTCTTTCTTCCATGTGTGTTGGCATTTATCTGTTTGATTGGGGGTGTGGATGGCATTGTGGTGAGCAGAGCCTGCCCTGATTGTTGTTGTTGAGTGGGGCCTCCTTTTTTGTTCTGTGGTTTTCATACCCTTAACAGGGGCCAAGTCTGCTCCCCTGTTGCTTCTAGACCTGCTTCTTGCTTCCTTGTATCTGATTTCTTCTCAAAAATAGAAGACTTAAAATAATAGTAATACCTTCTATCTCATAGATAAAATGCCTTATGATTGCTTCTGGTTTTAGTAGTCCTCTTGCCTTCCAGGCAACTGTGAAATGATAAATTAAGCTAAAGTCACTTAGGGCAACAAATGGCCACAGGAAAGCACTGTTTCTAAAAGTTTTTTTTTTTGTCATTCTAGCCTTAAAAAGAAGCAGGAAATCTCGTGTTTACTAAACCTCTTGAAAATTATCCCTGTCTAACTTCCCTTTCCTCATCTGTGCTATGGAGTCAGCAGCCAACAATCCCCATTAGGGGCTATATTTTCTATTATGCATCTAAAACTAAGTAGCTCATAATTTATACCACCTGCACATGCTGAGAATCCATCTTGGAAAATTATCTAGGAAAGGCATCACATCATAGGTCTAAACAGGATGGAAATTCATTTCCCCTCAGTCTTCTACACATTCCAGTAGTCCTATATGCCAGCAAACACAAGAACTGACTTTTTTTTAAATCTCCCTACACTGATTAGATTCTCATTTTGGCTATGTAATAGGGGAGGACATGTTAATTACCTGCTAACATAAACAGACTATATAATTTTTTTCCTGCTTTTGTCACATTCCACAGTTAAGCCAATTTAACAGAAAGGGAATGAACAGAAGAAGAATGTCTTCAGTGTCATGTCCTGCCCCTCTTTCTTCCTACAATTTCTGCATTTTTTTCAAAAGTACCTTTACATCTACAAAGGTAAAAATGCAAACATCAGAGAAGGGGTGTCCAGACTACTGTGAAGAAAGCAAAACAAGAGTAGTAGTGCTGGTCCAAAAATGAAAAAATCAGGTTATCAGAGGGTAATCATCCATTGGGGACAATGATTATATGTAACCATTCACTTAGGTTTTTATAAGAGGAAATAACAAATGAGACACTGAATGGAAAAAATAAACCCTGAGCTCGTGAGAAAGCCACAGAGATTTCTTATTTAAGTTGCATAATATGCAATTATCCATCTATAAATATGTATGTGTATGCATATGTGAGTGTGTGTTTTCCAAATAACTGGTGAAAAAGAAGAGAGAGCTGACTATTGTAGATGAAAGAAGTAATCAAAACAGGTCCCAGATAGCAAATACCATGGATTTACAAGCCTTGGGCCTGAAAGAAAAACTAGTTTCAGTTTAGAATAAACTGGAATCTGAGTAAGTATACAGTTTAATTAAAAATAATAAAAACTGGAACATAGAAAACCCTGGTGTTTTGTTGTAGGTGCATGTATATGCACAATGTGCTAAAACCTGCATTTGGATGAATGCAGTCCCTACAATCTGAGTGATAACTCTAACCAGGTTGAACATGGGGAAAACAAAGGCTGATAGAACTCCATTTTTTTTCAATTTAAAAGCAGTTTAAATTGAGTTTTCTAAAAAGAAAAATCTTATGATATTTGATATTAAGTTAAACAGAAAATCAGTTGAAAATAGTAGGATCAAAGTAGAGTAATTTTACCTTAAATTTGTTTTTCAATCAAGTTTTGAAAACATGTAATAATATCTTTTGATTAACATTTTATTATGCTTCCAATTAATATTTCTCTATATCTGAACTGGTCAGCCTCATCAGTCTGTTTTCCAACGGGCTGTTCCTTGGATGGGTGTTATTAACAACACGTGGAAATGATACATGGATGTCCTTTGAAAGCTCCAGACAATGTATACAACTTTTTCTCTGCTCCAGGATCCTCATTTTTCTTTAAACTGTTGGGTTTCTAAGGCTCTGCCTTAAGCTCTCAGTCATGCTGAAACTGGAGAGCTCTCCCCATCAAACTGCATCCTACCATACCTGGGTATAAAGAAAACAGGGTTTTCATACATCATTTAGTATCATCCTTATATATCATTATGGCATAAAGAGAACATAGGATGACAAAATTTTAATGGAAACCTACAAATATATATGAGAATAAACCTATAATTTTAATTCTGTTGTATAGTTTTGTGATAAAATTCTAGTAAACTTCTCAATCCTTACTTAGGATATAAATAATTATCTTTCTTTTCTCAAAGGAGTGCACTATGAACTAAGTCCAGTTGTCACTAAAAATAATTATCCTGGAAAAACAAACATACATTCTCTACCCTGTGATAATCTCACTCACTGAGTTATTATAGATCACTCATCTCTTCTCAGCACCTTGCGCCATTTATAACAGTTAACAAAAATTGCCTCACATTGTTCTTTATTCCTCTTCACCTAATTAGACTAAAAACTATGTGGTTTTTGTCAAGAAGGTCAGATCATGTTCATCTCTGAATTCCCCACAGAGTTTTTCACATCGTAGGTATTCAATGCCTACTTAAGAATAACCTTTGGGTCTCCTCCTAGAGATCTGAGAGAAATATTCCAGCTACAGACTCTTCTTTGGTCAGTATCACCGAGGAAAGCTTCTAACTGTAACTCTGTAGCATTTTTCATTGCTATACCTGGCATTTAAAATCATCATTATTAATGAAGGCTCTCAAAACTGATGGGTCCTGTTTTGGGTTTTCAATACTTTCCCCCGCCTCCTAAGTCTCCTTCCTTCCCACATCACTTACTGCAAGGTAAAAAAAAAAAGTTGCTTGCAGTAAATCTCCTCAACTCCCCTAGTGAGTCTCACAAACACCTAATACAAGGGGGCTAGAGAGGAGAGGCTGAGATCTCTCATCTACAGATGACTTACCTGATTTCTCTTTAAGTGAGCTAAGGAGCCTTGGTTACAAATCTAAACCAAAACAATAGACTTTCTCTATACTTTTGGCTGTAACTACATCAAAGCTCCAAAACATTTTGTAAGAGGCACTGTTAATGATTTGATAATTATTAGATCTGTGGTTCAACTCAATAATTCAACAAGCATTTTCAGAATGCCTCCTATGTACAAGGAAGGTAAGAAGAAATATAAACACAAGAGACTAGGATACCACTTTAACTGTATATAGTAATATATCCTCTATCATTTTTTCAGCAAAACCCATTGGACGTGAATGTTTTAAAGGGGCCAGGACTTGCCCTCATTGGTTAGAGACTGAAGATATAGCAATTGGGGTAGCTAATAAATTAAATAAATAAATCCTACAAGGGCAGCTATTTGTAAAGATAATTAATGGTCCTCTATTATTAACTATTGTTAACTATTAAGTGATTAAGCTTTCCCTGGCTACAGGAAATAGAATCCATGAATTAGAGCTTATTTAATTAAGTATATACTATGTGCATGACCAGGTAATTGGTGCTGAGGGGGATGAGTCACATAGGGAAGTAGAAGCCATTGATAAGTAAGCATGACTGACTAAATCATAATTTTCCCTCTAGTATAAAATAGAGGCCACACCTCTTGTTTCACCACTAATATACTGTGCCTTGTTTATCCCCTTCAGGCAATGGACAATCTCCTGAGAGGATACACATGGATCAAAAATGAACAAAAATAAAAGTGCTGTTTCCCCCTAAACAGGCAAATTCTCTATTGAGACACTGCTCAAACAATGCACGTTCTATATCCTTATTTGGGGTGAGGGCTAGATATTCCAATCAAGAGAGTCAAGCATACAACAAATATAGATCAAGAGCTCAAGGTATATTGGGGGTGGGGAATGAAGGAGATAGAAATAAAAGAAGGAAAAGTGAAGATGCTAAGCATATGGGCCTATATGGCTAATTAAATAACAAGTGAATAAAGCTCTATTATTTCCAGTATACATAGTGCTATTCCAACATCATAAAACTCATTTGTGATGTAATTCAAGAATTCAAGTGGACAATGTATTTGACCACTGACAAAAACTGAGTCTTTCCTCCTAAAAGTAAGTCATAATTTGCCTTAAAAAGAAACAATAGCAATCCAAAGGGGAAAAAACTATACACCAAACCCCTTAAACCCTAATTATTACCTTCTCTCTCAAAACATTTCCAACTACACTGTTCCTAAGAACAGTGTAACAGAAGAGGAGGCACCAAGCTCATTTCATTATGCAACCGAGTCTTCCCCACAAGTTGTAGAAAAGATTCTTTACTGGCAGCGATTTAGTTACCCACCTAATGCTTACTTAATGTGTTTTCAGAAAACCTGCTATAAGAATTTTTAAATAGAAACAATTAGCACCCATTGTAATTAGCATCTTCTTTCCCAAAGCTAGAGGCTCTACTTTGCCAAAACCATTGATTCTCCCCACAGCCACCCTCAATTGCTACAGCTGCTAGCTAAAGGGCCCAGCTTTAAAAGACGAAACCAACTTCAATTTTTTTTCTCTTTTTAAAATACTTAAGTATAGTTGAGCTACAATATTATTTAGTTTCAGGTGTACAGCATAGTGATTCAGTATTTTTACAGATTATACTCCATTAAAAATTATTACAAGATAATGGCTATAATTCCTTGTGCTACACAATATATCCTTGTTGTTTATTTATTTTCTATGTAGTAGTTTGTATCTCTTAATCCCATACCTCTAATTTGCCCCTCCTGCCTTACCTCTTCCCTTTAGTAACTGCTTTGTTTTCTATATCTGTGAATTTGTTTCTGCTTTGTATAAATATTCATTTGTATTATTTTTTAGATTCCACATATAAGTGATATCATACAGTAGTGGTCTTTCTCTGACTTATTTCACTAGGCATAATATTCTCTAGGTCCATGCACATTGCTGCAAATGGCAGAATTTCATCCATTTTTATAGCTGAGTAATATTCCATTGTGTGTGTGTATGTGTGTGTGTATTACATCTCTTTTAAACATTAATCTGTTGGAAACCATCTTTAATTTTATCTACCACCATCTTCTTTGCACCACTTAAACAAGCCCCTTTATCCAGAGGGAGGTAGGTCACAGAGAAAGAGAGAACATTCCATTTCACCACATATTTTAGTTACACGATTCTTCTTTTTATTTTTTATTTTTTGGAGTAGAGTTAATTTACAATGTTGTGTTAGTTTCTGGTGTACAGCAGAATGAGTCATTATACGTGTATATATATATATATTTCTTTTCATATTCTTTTTCATTATAGGCTATTACTCTTCTTTCTTTTTTGGTGGGGGAGGTAATTAGGTTTACTTATTTTTTATATTTATTTACTTATATTTTAACAGAGGTACTGGTACTGGGAATTGAACCCAGGACCTTATGCATAGTAAGCATGCACTTTACCACTGAACTATACACTCCCCGACCTTGCTTATTTCTTATAAGGACATATGTGATGGCATTTAGGGACCACCCAGATAATCCAGAGTGATCTCCTTATTTTGAGATTCTTAATTTAATTATATCTACAAAGACTCTTTTTTTCCAAATAAGGTATCTTTCACAGGTTCTGGGGATTAGGATGTTAAATGATCTTTTTGAGGACAACCATTTAGCCCACTAAGATACTCAATGCTTAAAAAAAAAAGATATTTATTAATAGTGCCTAAAAAGTTTGAAATAGCTAAAAAACTAATAAGGAAGTCTTGGTAAAAAAACTGAACATTTAAAAGACAATTGTAATAACCCATAATGAAAAAGAATATGACAATATATGTATAACTGAATCATTATGCTGTACAACAGAAACTAAAACAACATTGTAAATCAACCATACTTCAATAAAAAATAAAAATAAAAGATAGGAGTAATTGTTAACATGTTTACAAAGACAGTAGAATATTGAATATACAAATGGGCACAACTTTCATCTTTCCAGCCACATCTGCCTATAAAGATAGTACAACTTACAGTGTCATTATGTTTAAAACAATAAATATAAGCTTATAAAACTACAGACTTTCAGAGATATTATGTTGAGAGTGAAAGATGTTAGGCATATGTAGGAAAACAGGAAGAAGGCAGGGCATCTTTGCTCCAAAGATATCTTTAAAAACATGTAATATTCTCATCAGTTCAGGAAGAAGGTGGGGTGTCTTCAAACCACATTAATGATGATGACTCATCAACCCAAGGATTCTAGTAGTAACACTTCCATTCCACAGTTATAATTAACATAGGCACTGATTTACTTCTTTTGGAGTACTCAGCAAACACAGGAATATGCTAATGCTATAGAGCAGTGGTCTTAAAACCATGGCCTGTATTGTGAAGATTTTTCAGTGGATAAGGAAGCAATGATAGTTTCAAGAGAATCCATTTGAAGACTCTAAGCTTCCATCTGTATTCTTTCCTAAATCTGAACTGCATGAGATAGAATTAGAGAAAGGAGTCCCCTTTCACTATGGCCTTTATCCATCTTTACTAAAGAAATGTATACTTCTCACATATTCTGAATCTTAAAACATGCAAAGCCCCAGAGAATAAAAACCTCCAGAGTACTAAATAAGGAATAATCTCCAAACACTGGTGTAGGTGTTGAAAAGTCAATTGTTCTATTAACTGGGAAACACATTTTGCAAGGCAAATAGCATCTAATTCTCTATTTTGTACAAAATTAAAGGAGGATATTCAGCTTATAAATCATTAATATAATTTTTGATAATACATTATTGTAATTTGTGGAAAATAACTTGAAAGGAGTTAAAAGAACTAGGTAACACTGATCAATGAAAGTTCCATTCCCATTCCATTACATGAGCAAAATTATAAAAGCTTATATCTTTTAAAAAAAAATGAAGGAAACATACTAAACTAGTCATACTCTCACAATAATTAATTTGATCCACAGACATATCAACTATTAAAAAAGTCCTATCCATTTCATTGATATGTATTTGCTACACAGGTTTTGTAATTTCTTAATTGAGTTATAGTCATTTTACAATGTTGTGTCAATTTCTGGTGTACAGCACAATTCTTCAGTCATACATTAATATACATATATTCATTTTTATATTCTTTCTCACTATAAGCTACTACAAGATCTTGAATATATTTCCCTGTGCTATACAGTATAAATTGTTTACCTACTCTATATATACCTGTCAGTATCTACAAATCTCGACTCCCAGTATATCCCTTCCCACCTGCCTTTTCCCTGGCAACCACAAATTTGTATTCCATGTTTGTGTGTCTGTTTCTGTTTTATTTTAAGTTCATTTGTCTTCTCTTTTTTTTTTTAGATTCCACATATGAGTGATATCATATGGTGTTTTTCTTTCTCTTCCTGGCTTACTTCACTTAGAATGATATTCTACAGGGGAGATGTTGCTGCAAATGGCATTATGTTGTCATTTTTATGGTTGAATAGTAGTCCATTGCATAATTATACCACTTCTTTTCCAGTCATCTGTCGATAGACATTTAGGCTGTTTCCATGTCATGGCTATTGTAAATAGTGCAGCTATGAATATTGCGCTGCTGGTGTCTTTTTGAATTAGGGTTCCTTCTGGGTATATGCCCAGGAATGGGATTACTGGGTCATATGGTGTCTATTCCTAGTCTTATGAGGAATCTCCATACTGTTTTCCACAATGGCTGCACAAAACTGCATTCCCACTAACAGTGTAGGTGGATTTCCTTTTCTCCACAGCCTCTCCAGCATTTATCATTTGTGGACTTTTGAATGATGGCCATTCTGGCTGGTGTGAAGTGATACCTCATTGTAGTTTTGATTTGCATTTCTCTGATAATTAGTGATATTGAGCATTTTTTCATGTGCCTATTATTGGTTATTCAAATGTCTTCATTGGAGAATTGCTTGTTAAGGTTTTCTGTCCATTTTTGGATTGGGTTCTTTGGTTTTATTTTTTCTTATTAAGTCATGTGAGCTGCTTACATATTCTGGAGATCAAGACCTTGTCAGTTTCATTTTTTGCAAAAATTTTCTCCCATTCCATAGGTTGTCATTTTGTTTTACTTATGGTTTCCTTTGATGTGCAAAAGCTTGTAAATTTAATTAGGTCCCATTTGTTTATTCTTGCTTTTATTTCTATTGCTTGGGTAGACTTCCCTAGAACATCGCTGAGATGTATGTGAGATAATGTTTTGCCTATGTTTTCTTCTAGGAGGTTTACTGTGTCTTGTCTTATGTTTAAGCCTTTAAGCCATTTAGAGTTTATTTTTGTGTATGGTGTGAGGGAGTATTCTAACTTCATTGATTTACATGCTGCTGTTCAGTTTTCCCAACACCATTTGCTGAAGAGACTGTATTCATTTCATTGTATGTTCTTGCCTTCTTTGTCAAAGATTAATTGACCAAAAGTTTGTGAATTCATTTCTGGGCTCTCTGTTCTGTTCCATTGATCCACATTTCTGTTTTTGTACCAATACTATGCTGTTTTAATTACTGTAGTTCCAGGACCAGATGGCTTCACTGGAGATTTCTACCAAACATAGAAAGAAGAACTCATATCAGTCCTTCTCAAACTCTTCCAGAATCCTGAAAAGAAGGGAGTACTCCCAAACTCATTCTATGAAGCCACTATCACCATGATACCAAAACCAGGCAAAGATACTACCAGAAAAGAGAATTACAGACCAATATCATTGATGAACATAGATGCAGAAATGCTCAACAAAATATTAGCAAATAGAATCCAACATCACATAAAAAAGGTCATAGACCATGATCAAGTTGGGGTCATCCCAGGAACACAAGGACAGTTAAACATACACAAATAAATCAATGTAATATACCACATCAACAAGAGAAAAGATAAAAACCACATGATCATCTCAATAGATGTAGAAAAAGCATGTGATAAAATTCAACACCCATTTGTAATGAAACCCCTCACCAAAGTCGGTATAGTGGGAACATATCTCAACATAATAAAAGCTATTTATGACAAACCTACAGCCAGCATAGTACTTAATGGTGAAAAACTGAAAATGTTCCCACTAATAACTGGGACAAGACAAGGTTGTCCACCCTTACCACTTCTATTCAACATAGTCTTGGAAGTCCTAGACACAGCAATCAGGCAAGAAAAAGAAATAAAAGGGATCCAAATTGGAAAAGAAGAGGTAAAAGTGTCACTATATGCAGAAGACATGATACTATATATAGAAAACCCTAAAAGGCCCACACAAAAACTACTAGAGCTGATCAAAGAATTCAGCAAGGTAGCAGGATACAAGATTAATGTAGAAAAATCAGTTGCATTTCTTTACACTAACGATGAATCAACAGAAAAAGAAAGTAAAGAAACAATCCCTTTTAAAATTCATCTAAAGTAATAAAATACCTAGAAATAAATCTAATCAAGGAGGTGAAAGACTTATACATGGAGAACTACAAAACATTGATGAAGGAAATTGAAGAAGACTTTAAAAAATGGAAAGATATACCATGCTCCTGGATTGGGAGAATTAATATTGTTAAAATGGTCATATGGCCAAAGGCAATCTACAGATTTAATGCAGTCCCTATCAAATTACCCAGAACATATTTCACAGAACTAGAACAAATCATAATAAAATTTATGTGGAATCACAAAAGACCCAGAATTGCCAAAGCATTAGCGAAGAAAAAGAAAGAGGCTGGAGGAACAACCCTTCCAGACTTCAGACAATACTACAAAGTTTTGTAATTTTAATGAAGACTCATTCCAGAGGAATTTTTAACCCTTATGGATTTAAGACCTCAGGACAAAAAATTGTTAAGTATATACATATATACAATTGGTTCAAAACAGCTTGTGATATAGTACCTTGAAAGGTAAAAGGGTTATAGATATTTAGACGAACAAGAACACCATTGTTTGCATTCAAGGAAAGTTTCATGGAAGCATAGTTCAGTTTTTCAGTATAATTTGGTTATTCAATATTTAAGCATTCAATATTTAGCACCTACTGTATCAAGGCACTATTGCTTAGTGCTATATAAGTTTCAAAATGAACAAAATAAGCTCTCTATCTCCTCAGAGTGTATAATTTGATTAACTAGGAATAAGAATAGTGAAGATTTCAATAGTCAGATATGGAGGAGGAGTAATCCACAGATGGAAAGAATAGTATGAATGTGGGGGAATTTGGCAGAAAAAGGGCAAGAACATAATCAGTGCAGAACAAGTTATCCAAAAGCAGGATACCTGACATTCAACCATTTAGAAGAGTAAAATAGAAGGTATCAAACTGAGCACCTAATCCCTTAGATGTCTAAAGTGAAATGGATACAGTGTTAAGAAACACTAAGCTAAAGCTACAGAATTCTGTTAGGTAGCAAATTTATATTGCAACAATTAAAATTAGATAAGGATTAAAAATTAATTTTAAAAAGCACTTTAACACAAATAAAAAATGGACCAATTTTAACCAGAGTTTTGCTGGTTAAGATAACTTAGGAACGGACAGTCAAGCTATGATAACATGGGTAAGCAGATAATGGAAATCTCCAGACCCAAGGCAGTCATCAGCTTCAGGCCATAAATGTGTGTGTGCGTTTTCAGCAGATGGTAAGACAATGAAGGTTGGAAAAAACATTGGGAAGGCTAGGCCTAGCACTGGAAAAGAGTCTAATGTGCTGCCCACTAGAAAATAACCACTTCAAATTAATATTTGGGGAGCAGTGGTGTTGAATATTCAAGAAGATAATGGAGGGGCAAAAAAATGAAGGAAGAATGATTTCTCTCTATGTTAAGGTGTAGACTTTCCCATAATAGAATTTTTTGTTTTTTTTAGGAAAGCTATCACACATTCATAACACTAATTGATTTTCACAAAGAAGTGTATAGATGATGTCTCTTTGGGAAATGCATGCTACATTTTGGCTTGGAAAAAAAAGATCTATGCTAGTGCACCTGGGCTCTTCATACAAAATTTAATTAACAAGGTCTCCTGGAAGGAAAGCTCACTGTGGTTCCCAGCTATCTTGTGAAGCTCCTCACTCAGAAATGTTGTGATAAATTAAACTCGAGCAAATCATACCTGTCATGTGTTCAGTACTAAAGGGAAAGCAGTCAGAAGAGGAAGGGGATAGTTTGAGACATCAAACTAAAGGAGAGAAGCAGGAGAATGCCATTGCCTAGGAAGACTCTCAAAATATACTTGAATCCAGGGGGCTACATATCTTTTCCTTTTTGCTAACCTGACAACTCTTTTGGACCTGAAGTGGGAGGTTTCAGAATGAAGGAGAAATAGAGTTTCCTAGGCTACTATTTAAGATGATCTTTTGAAATATTATTCCTAGAAAAATTTCTATGGCTCTTCTCTCTTGTGAACTTGGAAGCAAATAGGGGGATCCATTGAGAAGACTAAAGAGACATGACAACTGAATATAGTACATAGACCTGGAATATATCCTGAATTGGAAAAAATGCTGTGAATGTTATTGGGTCAATTGACAAAATAGGAATACAGAAGATAAAGTATCACCTCGATGTTAAACTTACTGAATATGATAACTATACTGTAATTATTTAAGATAATTTTCTTATTCTTTGGAAACATACACATAAACTACATATAACATATATGCAAGTTATTCTCAAATGGAAAAAGATTTTATATATATTATATAACATATATATATATATATACACACACACACACATACATGAGAAAAAGTGATAAATCAAGTGGAGCAAAATATTAATAGGTGAATTTGGGTAAAGGGTATACAAGTATTCTATATATTATTTTTGCTAAATTTCTATTAACTTGAAATTATTTCTAAATAAAACAAAAAATCAAATTATATATCCAGGAATTCAGAGTGACAGCAACAGGAATGGTAAAGTAGAGACCTCAGAAAATCCTCTCCTTCATTCAACCAATGAGATCACCAGAAAACATGGTCAGAATTAACATTTTGGAACTCTGGAAATTGCCAAAGGCTTGCAACAGTCCAAGATGCATTTATTCAAGAAAAGTGGTTGTAGTTGTGTAAGAAGAGTGAGCTTTGATAGTTTTTAAACTTTTCCTATTCCAGTCCTCTTCCCCAACTCCAAAGTAGCCTTGAAAACCAATAGCCCACAAACACCGTGAAAAACCAGCAGTCACTTGGGGAGGTAGAATAGGAACAGAGCTCCTTCAAAGCCCCATTTTCAGAGAATTGTCATTATTTGGCCTGTCTGTTGGTTCCCTGGAATATCCTATTCACAAAGCTTGTCTATATTTGACCTGACCAGAAGCTCTCCCAGTGCAATTGGCCTTTTCCCTGGGGAATTTGTTGAAAACAAGTTGTGGCAATTGTTTAACATCATGGCTGTCTGAGGCAGTGGATAACAGATGGGGCAAACAACAGGCTAACCAAAAAGCTTAAAAGGAAAAGCTGGGGAAATATCTCTGCAGATTGAAAAACTCTAACATTTCCCTGGGAATCTCAATGACCACATTCACGTGTAGGGCTGTGCTCCTGTCCAGGGCTATGTGCATGCTCAGGAAATACCTGAGAAGGGTCTTAGCTCTCACCTCTGGCTGACTCTGAGGCTCTACACAAGCAGGAAGCGAAAGCTAAGGTAAAGTTGTCAACTATCTGCCTGAGTGTTGAACACATGTCCCTAACATACACACAGAGCCCCTTGGCAAAGACTGGGAGACTTGTTGGTTCCAGGTGTTTAAGGAAATCTCAGTCCAGTCATTAGCTGACCATTAAGCTAGCCAAGCAGAGACTTAAGTGGTCATATACAACAAAGAATACAGACTCTATAGATCAATTCAGAAATAAGCAATAACAAACCTGGAGGATGTAGGAGAGGATTTGATTTCTAGATATGCCATACTGTATTATTTAAAATACCCAGTTTCAACAAAACAATTTACCAGATGTTCAAAAAGCCAAGAAATTATGGCCCATACACAGGATAAAAAACAAAGCAGTCAATAGAAACTGTTCCTGAGGAAGCCCAAATGTTGAACTTAATAGAATTTAAATCTGCTAGTATAAATATTTTCATGAACTAAAGGAAACCATATTTTAAAAACTAAAGGAAAGTATGGGAACAATATCTCACCAAATAGAGAATATCAATAAAGACATGGAAATTATAAAATAAACCAAATAGAAATTCTGGAATAGAAAACTGTAAAACTGAAGTGAAAAATTTACTAGAAGAGCAAAACTACACATTTGAGCAGGCAGAAGAAAGAATTAATGAACTTGAAGATAGGTTAATTTGGATTAACAAGTGTAAGGAAAAGATAGAAAAAAGAATGAAGAAAAATGAACAGAGCCTTACAGACCTGTGGGACACCATCAAATACACCAACATACACATGAGAAGAGCCCCAGAAGGAGAGAACAGTGCAAAAGGGGCAGAAAGAATATTTGAAGAAATAATGGCCAAAATCTTTCCACATGTCATGAGAAACATTAATCAACACATCCAAAAAGCTCAAAAATTCCAAGTAGGATAGACTCAAAGATATCTAAACCTGGACACATCATATATCTATGATAAATTCATCAGAAATAATTATATTTAGATGATGGTATAAAAATGGGAGAGGCTAGTGAGAAGAAAGCAAAGAGAAAAAAAAGGGAGGGGAAGTTAGGATATTTAGACAATTGTTTATCACTTAAAAATTCGGGCTATAGTATTTAGTATGTGAAAACACCAGGGAAGTAAATTTCAGGAAAGCTGTACAAAGAATACATAGAAAAGAGTACTCCCATTTCAAGAATGTACTGACATTTAGAATGGTGGTCTGATTTTGAGCCATCGCTAAACACTGGTCATAATATCTGTAGACTATGTAATTGAACTATTTGTTACCCAAAGTTACTCCCCTTGTGTACTATTTGATATTATATTTTCTTTTTAATTCCACTCTGACTTGTCATAGTCTCCTGACACATATAGGTGAAGCTCATTTTTTAAAAATCATAATAATACACAACTCAACAGAAAAGACTTTCAAATCACCTGGTACTTGGGATTATCTGTCCCACTGCTTTTCTCCTTTGTAACGGATAATGGAGAAATGATCATATATTGATTTTCAAATGCATTCTCTAATTATCATATCAATAAATACCTCCAACATTATGCATACATGTATAAATTCATAAGTACTCACCATTGAACTGTATTATATATGCTAATGGCTGCCAGGCTCAACTGCAACACCTGACCTTTAGAACATAAATGCATCTTTTTTCAAATAGTGGAATTTTTACACAAGGCGGACTATAATTAGAAAAATATCTTATTTCCACATCACCTTATCTTACACCCTCCCAATACAGAAACCCCACACAAACTGAGAGGGGACAGCAAAAAAGGAGGAATGAAAATCAAACATATCTTCCTAAGGAAGGCCATAGACTAAACTCCCTCTTCCACCAGCAACAGAACTCATCATTCAGCATCATGCCACCCCTGAATTTCAGCTGATATAATGAGGATGGCCTAAGAGAAGAAGGAAGGAAGAAATTGAAAAGGGCCAGGTTTCCAGGACTTTATCAACATTTGCCCTTGGTTACAATATTTCGTCATTCTCAGAGCCCCAATTCTGTATTATAAACCTTAACCTTCTGTGCACTACAGGTAGATATTTTTACAAGAGTTTGCAATCTCTTCAGGGCTGCACTGATCACACTGAAGGAATTCTTATCCCAGTCTGTGTTTCTACTTAAACACTAGCACTGTGGTAAAGCCTAAAAGAACGAGCTTCATTTATTATCTATAATGTCAAAATTGAAAAGGTTAATCACCATTAGTCAATGGAAATTAGGAGCAGACAGGAAATTATTTATCACACAAAGGAAAGGGCTTTTAATTGAAGCCCACATACAAAATGACAAACACATACCCAGATGCTCAGGCATCCTTTCTACATACTAGATGGCTACACCCCTTCCTCCCATATGCACTGCTCTCTCCTTGGATGCTTCATGTTCACTACTGCAGTGGTTGGGTTCATTACAGTATCTTCTTATGCATAAGACTGATGGAGAAAAGCCTAGGCAACCATCACAAGTGCCACCCTCCACTTTTCCTCTCAGCTTAACCTAAGGGAAAGAACCCAATCCATCCTCAAACCCCAGGAGCACCTCTGCAGACAGCTTCTAGGCACTTCTGGCCATATTCATATCCTAAAACTTACAACAGCCCCTGATGCCTGCTCTACAAGTAGGAATTGAAGCATAAGAAGTCTGGAAATCACTAGAGTCAGAAGTGAGACAGACAAAGATACATGCCCAGGCAAGTGTTGGCAGATGATTCTGTGTCCTCAGGTGTGCGCACTGTACCTCCAACCCCAGGGGAACCCAGTACCTTGAGTGAATCTCCCCTTAAGTGCACCGTGATGCACACTCACTTCTTCACAACACAATGAAACTGTTCAGGTGCTCTGAGAACCTATTCTATATTTACTTAAATGGATAACCCCCAACATACACAAATGCACATGCACACACACACACACACACACACACACAAGAGAGAGCAAATACAGAGGAAAAAGCAGAGATCAAGTCAAAACAACTTCTATGGGACCCAGGCTCTTCACCTAGATCAGAGTTTCTCAATCTGGGCACTACTAACATTCTGGGTCAGATAGTTCTTTGTTTTGTGTGTGTGTGTGTGTGTGTGTGTATGTGTGTGTATGTGTGTGTATAGTGGGGGGCAATGGCACAGCTCTCTTATGAATTGTCAGAGGTTTAGAAGCATCCCTGCCCTATACTCACTGGAAGCCAGCAGCAACCCCCCACCCAGTTGTAATTAAAAACGCCTTTAGACATTGCTAAATATCCCAAATGGCAAAACTTTCCTTTTTCCCCCTTGAAGACCACTGACTTAGACAAAAAGGGTTTGCCCAGTATGGCTCCAATCAGCACACAAATCGCCACATTACAAAAACAGATGCAATATTAACTAGTCAATCCTTTTAGTACAGAGTCAGGGAGGACATTAGAGATTTTCATAACTAGATGTTCCTCTCAGCAATGTGAAAGTATCCCTGCCACCTAGAAATGAGTCTTCCCTGTGATGATCCAACCTAGGATTATTTGGCTTCCTTCTGACAGTTTCCCACATAATGCTCAAGCACCAAGAGACCCAGTTGGGTCCCTCCATGTGTGATTTCCTGCCAAACAATTTTCCACATTTGCTCTCTCAGCAAATTCTCATATTTTCCAAGTAAGTCTATATATATGTATGTATGTGAATATAGACATGAATATATATATATATATATATATATATGTTTTTTTTTTCCTTTTCCAAAAAATAGCAGGAAAGGAATTAGGCTAGGGAACTGATGGTGGGTTAAGTGTAGTAGAACTTATTCATCTAAAAACCTTATTGGCTCTATCCTTAGCTGTATGGCTATGAACTAGAATGGCATAATAATCCATGCTCTGCTTACCTACTGAAGTGTGGTGAGGATCAAAGGAGATAATGAATGTGAAAGTACCTTGAAAATATAAAGCACTATACAATTATAAGGTACTTATCATTTCCATTAATGTCCAGGTCTGCAAAACCGGGAGGAAGAAATAAGCTGTAAGGAGGCAGGATGGGATATTAATTCCCAGCACCAAAGTGGAAAGGTAGAAAAGAATGGAATAGGATGGGAAAACAACTTGTTATGCTTTGAAAATGAAAACCACAGTGAGATGGACAGATGCCAATTACTAACATCAGATGGTAAGAGGTTTTCTTTTTTTGGGGCACAGTAGTGACAAAGAACAAATAGGCATGGGAACCAAAAATGTAAAAGAAACATCATTTTATTTAAAAGCTTCAAGCCCTCTAAATTTCAAAAACAAAAACAAAAACAGTGTTTCCTAAACTGTATACCTTGGAACACAAATATTTCTCAAAATACTAATAAGCTATTTTCAGCAAATGAGTTTGGGAAAAGTTGCATCTTGTAAAGTCATAATATGCATTAACAGAAAGGCTCTAGGAAGATGTATACGAAAAAAACTGTTTTATTTTGTTTAATCCATTATTTCCTAAACATATTTGAACTGAGAACTCTAGTTAGTTATTTAAATCCCTGCTAAGATCAGATTGAAAAATGTAACACTCAAAGGATTTCAAGATCAGAATGGACTATAAAGAAAATGAGTCAGTTAGATGGTTGCTTAGCATACATGTGGTTACATGTATAAAAATACAAGCCAGAATAGTAAATCTATTTTTCCAAAACACTGATCAAATTCTTCCTGAGCTAGCACATCCAGTTTTGGGCTCCTAAAGGCCATGTAAAAGACAGAGTTAAAAAAAAAACATGAAAGTGATAAAACTCATTAAGAGAATGGGTTGAAAGATCTATGTTGTGTACATCTCAGAGATGGCTTAAGGACAACTTAATAAGAACAGAGAAAGAAAGAGCAACAAGGGGTGTACAGTAAACAGTCATAACCGAAGACACACTGCTCCTGAGTCTGCTTTAGTTTCCTTCTCTCTGTCTGCCTGCTTCAGGTCCTTCCTGACCCAGTGTCTCACTCCTTCCTGACTCAGTATCTCTCTCCTTCCAAACTTGTACTTAGTTTCTTCCTCCTCCCCACAGCTCACTATATTATACATTTGAGTTCTTGTCCATAGGATCTTGTTCCCATCTTGGTTGCCCAATGACTATGATCTCATCTTAGGTCTTTGATACTACACCTACACGTCTCTCTCAACCAACTACAGGAGGGGTATGTGTTACATGTGAGGAAGATATTCCTAACAGAGTGGGTGTAGGAGACAGGCTTTCATAGACAGTATTAAAATCGAATACCCTTCTACATTTATTAATTAGATGCAATTTTATTTAGAGGAGAGAACACAAGCTATAGAAAGAAGTGAAGCCAAGAGAGACAAAGAACATCCAGAAGCTACATTTTAGAGTAGTTGGAAATTGACAACTAGCCTGAAAAAAAAATTTAGGGAATCAGGTACAGGCACTCTAAAGAGTCCGAGACAAAAATTAAAAATTAAAAAGGGAAACCTCAATATTAAATAATGTGGCTGTGCTCCAAAATGCATCACTTGAATTATGTGCATGTTCACAAATATATTCTTGATTACTAGGTTAGAAAGACATTTTATTCCTTTTTCAAAATTCCTCAACAGAAGCTGCAGCCACAAGGACAAACCCACTCTTCATTGCAACACTTGAACATTTCCAAACTTGGAAACTAAACCTCCAACTCTTTCAGGCCATATGTCAGAGGGACAGTGACTGAATACTCAATGCCCGAGTGTGAAATCACAAGAGGTGGTGAGAAGTGTGGCCACGGCAAGCCTTTGAAGCTTCGACCCTGCTTGCCAGACTGGAGAACCACACAGGGGAGGGGAACAAGGCAAACAGTGGCTTCTCCACACCGTAACTGCGCCTTGCGGTATCCATTCTGCCACAGCCACAAAATAAATAAGGGAGGAAAAATACTTTCTCAAAACAGACCTAGAGTGGGTGTGTGGCTTCGATCTGACAGTCTCATTTTACTTCAGTGCTTCTGGGGAGGGTAGAGAGGAAGAAAGGAGAGAGAGGAGGAGGTGAGAGAAAAAACACAGCCATTTTTGTAATTTAATTTCAAAATCTTTTCATTATGCAGTTTCAATTCATTGAAAGTTTTTTTTTCCTTCCAGCCCCCTCCTCCTTCCTTAAAACTCTTGTTCCATTCACTACCCAATCGTGAACACACACACACACACACACACACACACACAGAGTGTTACCCTTGATATGAATCAAAGCAGGCAGAGCAGCTCCGCCTTGGTACTCGCCTTTGTAACCAGGGATGTAAACAATATTCAGGAGGTTTTTTGGCCTTGAGAATGGTTTAACAATAATGGTGCGGTTCCACTTTTACTCAGGAAAAGCTGAAAGGAAACTAAAAGGCTTAATAGGTACAAATATTGTGCTTCTGCTACATCAATAAATAATGCCAAAGTGGAAGAATGGCAGCACGTGGCAACATATTGAATGATGCTGTTTCTGCTAATCCTCCAGTGAAAGCCTTTGTGAAGTTTTATGCCACTAATCACATTAAATTGACCTCTGAGGGCCAGGACATAATGTTCTGTTACTGTTGTGTGTTTGTTTGTTTTACTGTGTAATGGCTCTCATTTTTAAGCTTAACTTAAATAGGGGATGATGCAGGAAAAAAAAAACCAAGCAGCTCAAGGTTTGACTTGATGAATCTGTCCAAGAAAGAGTATTAGATTTGGACACAGATGCTTAGGCCTCGGGCCAAGGAGAAATTATTGCCGTGGAGCATGAGACTGGGGAGGCCAGGGCTTCCATTTTGAATTAATCAAGCCATGTTCTTTAGACATTTGATTCAGTTTATTCTACTTCTCCAAAATGGCTCCTGTTCCCCTCACCTTTTCACAACTCAGCCTGGAATGGAGTTGTAATGAATACAGCATAGAAAGCTGCATGTTCACAAGCTGGGATAGTACAAAACATTTCCCCAGGGTCAGAACTACTTGCAAGTACAAGGAGATATTTTAAGGGAAGTTTTACCAAGTCCTAAATACGTATTTTTTTCTCTCAGGAATTCTATGCAGCAAAATTAGTTGACTGGGCCATAGGCCGTAAAAGCTAATTAGTTCTGTAAGATTGTTTAATATTTAAGCCTAACCATCAGTGGATAGCCATACAGATCCAAAGAGGTTTCCTGAATTCAAAGGCTCAATGCAGAGGGACAAAAGCTAAACACAAGATAGAAAGGAATCAATTTTTCTTTTAATCTGGGCATCAGGGAAAAACAAAAACCTGAGGAGGGAAAGGAGAAATTAGTTACAAGGCTTCCAGGATACTACAGGGCTCTGGGGAATTGACCAAAGATCTTACACAGGGCTAATACAACATCCATATTTTTCTTTCTAGGCACTCAGGCTACTATACACATAGTATATTCCTCATTCTCTCCATAGCCTGGTAAACTAGGAGAGGCAGGTATCTTTATGCCCACCACCCTAACATCACCTTAGAGGTTCTGTCCTCCTATCAGTCTCTAGGATTTCACCACTGAGTGATACAGATACATATTACTTAAGCAGAGTTGAAGTGCTGCCTCTAATTCAGCTTCACCAAAGCTCAAATCCATAGAACAATGATCAACTTTGCATTCATTTTCCAACATCAGCCACCTCATTTGAATGACACTATTTTAATGACAATAAATGTTGCATGGGCACCGTGAAGTGAGAAACATCACCCTGCATTAATACCCCATCTGCCTGCCATCTCCCTAAGATCCTGAGGCACTTTTAAAAGCAAGCATAGGAGAATTTATACCTAATTAAAATCACAGGGGGAATGGAATGTCAGAGGCAGAATTTGGTTTCTTTTTTAGAATTAGAGTATTTTTGAGGCATCAGACTAGTCTGTCCACCAGATTTGCCAAGGAGGGAGAGGTGGAAAGGAGAAGAAAATATACACTTACAGGAATAGGGGTGAGCAAAGAGGAAGAACTAGGCAGTTATTCTTTTAAAGTAAAGATGCTGACTTACAAATGAAGGAAGTACAATAAAACGGACTGATTTTTGCCCCCACATTTTTCTGTTTTTCCCTACATGCCTAAGCCTGGCACTGCTTTTCTGGTAGAATCAGAAAAAAAAACCATATATATGTATGTTTTGGTAGAAGTGACACTGAACAGCTGAAGAATGAAGACATAAGAGTCTGAATAATCCACAAAGCAGATGGCTTTAGATAATAGAAAATTGAATGTGTCTCATTTTATCATTCAAGAAGCTAAAGCACAAGGAAGAAAAGGGACTTGGCTTTTCTTTTTTTAAGTTTAGTTTCTATCTTTGTGCCACCTAGTTCTAAGTCCTTAGGCTGCAGAGCAAATGGAAGAATAATAATCTAGAAGTTTTCTTGTTTCTCACCCTCACTTAAAAAAAAGACTTAAAGTATTCATCCAATTATGGAGCTAAGACTTATACAGACTATCTTATGCCTGACCTTAAAGTCAAAGCTAAGCAAGCCATTTCATTCTGTGTTCAACATTATTATGCTTAATCTTGTGAATTCTACAAACATGGGAGAGAGAAGTGATGAGACAATTAGGAGATAAGGCACCCAAGATAGAGATGGGAAGAGAGGCTTCAGGTAAGTTGGAAGATTTAAAAAATATCTAGCACCCATGTACACACAATCAGATAATATCTATGGATGGTGTGGAAGCTTTTCCTCAGAGTCTTAACTTGGGCTCATCAGACCCTTTGCAGAAGTTCTTGTCTCCTACATTTATACAAAACTGTCCAACCACCAGGGTTAATCAGGGCCATTTGGAACTGGAACCACTACCTGGCTCTGCCATTAATTTAGATATCTCCATCTAGGGAAGAAGTATGTTGATCACAATTATATAGACAAAATTTGGGGGGTAAAGGAGAATTAAAAAGTTCAGGTTTCCAAAGGACATAGTTTTTCCTCAAGTTAAAAGAATCATATCATGAGAATTCACATTACTCACTCAACTCACCTCAGAATCTCTTTCAGGTAGCAAATAAATAAAGTTCATATGTTCAAATAATTAAAAGCCAGCCCCATCGCCCCTTTTTCTACAGCAGATTCAACTACTTAGTCATGCTTCCCAGGTTCTACTATCAACCGTCTATCTCAGATACTCATAAAATACTAAAGATAAGAGATAACACTCACCAACCCCTACTCTTGGAGTAGGTATTTGTGTCTATACCCACTTACTCCTTCCCTCCTTACCAGAGTTGTAAAGTCAAGCTCTCAATCTCTTTGATGCCCTTCTTATCGGGATAATACCCCTCTATCAGCCCTGAAATTCAGCCTTTCCCATCTGCCAGCCAAACCTCAGACCACCTCCTAACAAACAAATTACTTTCTCCAGCCTACCCTGGCTAGTAGGTGGCATCACAGACAGCTAGCTCTTTGAAGGCAGCAGGCCCTTTGGGTATGGTGATCATCAATCCGGGAGAGTTGTAATCTGATATATTCTGTATATAGCACAATGTCTGGTTTGTACAGACTAGTTTTAACATTGAGGGAGTGTCTCATTAATATATATGTACCCAATATAGGGGCATCCAAAGTACATAAAGCAAATACTAACAGAGATAAAGGGGGAAACTGATGGGAATACAATCATTGTTGATGTTAACACTCCATTAACATCACTGGATAGATCTCCCAGACAGAAAATAAATAAGGCAACAGAATATTCAATGGTATAACACAACACCTAGAGTTGGTCGATATTTTCAGAACATTACACCCCCCCCCAAAAAATAGAATATACATTCTTTTCAAATGCACATGGGACATTTTCTAAGGTTGATCATGTACTTGGGCACAAAAGAAGCCTCAACAATTTTAAGACAGAAATAATTCAAGCATCTTTTCTGACCACAATGCCATGAAACTAGAAATCAGAAACTAGAAACTAGAAAAACAAAGGAGAAAAGAAATGACAGCATGGAGATTAAACAACATGCTACTGAAAAACCAATGAGTCAATAATGAAATCAAAGATGAAATTAAAAAATACTTTGAGACAAATGACAATGAAAACATAACCACACAAAATTTATAGGATGCAGCAAAGGCAGTGCTAAGAGGGAAGTTTATAGCAATACAGGCCTTCCTCAAAAAAGAAGAACAATCTCAAATAAACAATTTAACCCACCAACTAAAAGAACTAGGAAAAGAAGAACAAAAAACCCCAAAAGGCAGCAGAAGGAAGGAAATTGTGAAGATCAGGGAGGAAATAAATAAAATAGAGATTTAAAAAAATTAGAAAAAGTCAATCAAACCAAAAGCTGGTTTTTTGAAAAAGTAAATAAAATCGACAAACCTCTGGCCAAACTCACAAAGAAGAAAAAAGAGAGAGCACAAATTAGCAAAATAAGAAAGGAAAATGGAGAAATTACAACAAATAACATAGAAATACAGAATAGCATATGAGAATAGTATGAAAAACTATATGAAACCAAATCGGATAACCTAGAGGAGATGGACAAGTTTCTGGAAACATACAGTCCACCAAGACTGAATCAAGAAGAAACTGTCCACTTGAACAAACCTATCACTAGATATGAAATCGAAATAGCAATAAAAAACCTCCCTACAAATAAAAGTCCAGGACCAGACGGCTTCACCGGGGAAATCTACCAAACATACAAAGAAGAACTCATACCAGTCCTTCTCAAACTCTTCCAGATGATTGAAAAGTAAGGAATACCCCAAACTCATTCTGTGAAGCCACCATCACCCTGATACCAAAACCAGGCAAAGACACTACAAAAAAAGAGAATTATAAGCCAATATCACTGATGAACATAGACGCAAAAATCCTCACCAAAATATTACCAAATAGAATCCAACAACACATGAAAAAGATTATACATCATGACCAAGTGAGGTTCATCCCAGGGACATAAGGGTGGTTCAACATATGCAAATCAATCAATGGAATACATCACATCAACAAGAGAAAGGACAGAAACCACATGATCATCTCAATCGATGCAGAAAAAGCATTTGATAAAATTCAACACCCATTTATGATAAAAACTCTCGCCAAAGTGGGTATAGAGGGAACATATCTCAACATAATAAAAGCTATATATGACAAGCCTACAGTCAGCCTAGTACTCAACGGTGAAAAACTCAAAAGCTTCCCACTAAAATCTGGGACAAGACAAGACTGCCCACTATCACCACTCCTATTTGAACATAGTCTTGGAAGTCCTAGCCACAGCAATCAGCAAGAGAGAACTAAAAGGGATCTTAACTGGATAAGAAGAGGCAAAAGGGTCACTATATGCCAATGACATGTTACTATATATAGAAAACCGTGAAAGGTCCATACAAAACCTACTAGAGCTGATGGAAGAATTCAGCAAGGTAGCAGGTTACAAGATTAACGTTCAAAAATCAGTTGCATTTCTTTACACTAACGATGAATCAACAGAAAAAGAAAGTAAAGAAACAATCCCCTTTAAAATAGCACCCAAAGTAATAAAATACCTAGGAATAAATCTAACCAAGGAGGTGAAAGACTTATACACAGAAAACCATAAACCATTGATGAAGGAAATTATAGAAGACTTTAAAAAATGGAAAGATATCCTATGCTCTTGGATTGGAACAATCAATGTAGTTAAAATGGTCACACTGCCCAAGGCAATCTACAGATTTAATGCAATCCCTATTCAATTGCCCAGGACATATTTCACAGAACTAGAACAAATCATAATAAAATTTATATGGAACCATCAAAGACCTAGAATTGCTAAAGCATTACTGAAGAGAAAGAAAGAGGCTGGAGGAATAACTCTCCCAGACTTCAGACAATACTATAGAGTTACAGTCATCAAGACAGCATGGTATTGGTACCAAAACAGACATATGGACCAATGGAACAGAATAGTGAGCCCAGAAATGAACCCAGAAACTTTCGGTCAACTCATCTTCGACAAAGGAGGCAAGAATATACAATGGAATAAAGACAGTCTCTTCAGCAAATGGTGTTGGGAAAACTGGACAGCAGCATGTAAAGCAATGAAGCTAGAACACTCCCTTACACCATACACAAAAATCAACTCAAAATGAATCAAAGACTTAAACATAAGACAAGATGCAATAAACCTCCTAGAGGAAAACATAGGCAAAACATTGTCTGACATATATCTCAAAAATTTTCTCCTAGAAGAAATAAAAGCAAGAATAAACAAATGGGACCTAATGAAACTTACAAGCTTCTGCACAGCAAAGGAAACCAGAAGTAAAACAAGAAGAAAACCTACGGAATGGGAGAAAATTTTTGCAAGTGAAACCGACAAAGGCTTGATCTCCAGAATACATAAGTAGCTCATACAATTAAGTAAGAAAAATCAAACAACCCAGTCTAAAAATGGACAGAAGACCTAAGCAAGCAATTCTCCAAGGAAGACATACAAATGATCAATAAGCACATGAAAAAATGTTCTATATCACTAATTATCATAGAAATGCAAATCAAAACTACAATGAGGTATCACCTCACACCAGTCAGAATGGCCATCATTCAAAAATCTACAAATGACAAATGCTGGAGAGGCTGTGGATAAAAGCGAACCCTCCTTCACTGCTGGTGGGAATGCATTTTGGTGCAGCCACTGTGGAAAACAGTATGGAGATTCTTCACAAGAATAGGAACAGACTTACCGTATGACCCAGGAATCCCACTCCTGGGCATATATCCAGAAGGAACCCTACTTCAAAATGACACCTGCACCCTAATGTTCATAGCAGCACTATTTACAACAGCCAAGACATGGAAACAGCCTAAATGCCCATCAACAGATGACTGGATAAAGAAGAAGTGGTATATTTATACAATGGAATACTACTCAGCCATAAAAACCGTCAACATAACGCCATTTGCAGCAACATGGATGTCCCTGGATAATGTCATTCTAAGTGTAGTAAGCCAGAAAGAGAAAGAAAAATACCATATGATATCGCTCATATGTAGAATTTAAAATAAAAAACAGAAACAAACAAACAAAACATAAATACAAAACAGAAACAGACTCATAGACATAGAATACAAACTTGTGCTTGCCAAGGGGGCTGGGGGTGGGAAGGGATAGACTGGGAGTTCAAAATTTGTAGATACTGACAGGTATATATAGAATAGATAAACAAGATTATACTGTATAGCACAGGGAAATATATACAAGATCTTGTGGTAGCTCACAGTGAAGAAGGATGTGACAATGAATTTATGTATGTTAATGTATAACTGAAAAATTGTGCTCTACATTGGAAATTGACACAACATTGTAAGCTGACTATAACTCAATAAAATTTAAATTAAAAAAAAAGATTGAAGGAGTGTCAGGTAGCAAGGAGGAAAATTTTTCTAGCTTTCCTTTTCTTCACACCTCAATGCTAGCTCAAATGACAAGACTCTTACTATCTTCCTGCCTTGGTTGTGAATGAACAGAGACATCTCAGGAACAAACGTTGGTGCTTTTTGCCAAGTCTACCAGTACAGTCTCTTAAACCTCCAAAATAGAAGAGCAAGGACTGGGCACTGGGTTATGCATGTATGACACAATATTACTGTATAAATTATTTGGGGATTATACACTGTTTGGGATTAGCTGCACCTCAGCACCTTTCCATTAGAATTTGATAGGTGGTGAAAAAGAGACAAAGCTAGCTGCCTAATATTCGCAGCAAGCAAGGACAATTAGAAAACATTCATTTTTGTTCTGTTCACACTTCTATTCCCAAAGCTAACCATATGCTTTCTAGGCTCCAGCTTGACCATCCAACTTATATCTAGTAGCACACAAAAACAATTTTTATTTTTAAAAATATTTCATAAATGTTTGCATTTCAGACATAGCTTTCATATTTCATTTTATATCAGGAGGCTAATTTCAGCCCATATGCAAATATACGGACAATTCTGATTGATGTTGAAGTTCTGACAAACAATTAGTAGCCTAAACAGTCAAAGTTTAAACAAAATGTAAAGGTTATTGGACAGAGAGTCAACCCAGTTCCATCTAACTCATATGGCGACTTTGGACAAGACACCCTCTCTGAGCCTTTATTTTCTGGGCATATCGCTACCTGCCCTACCTGTCTCACAAAGGGATTAGAAGGGTCAAGGAAATGAGTTTCTAAATGGCTTTGAAAAATATTAAGCTCTGTACAAAGCAGAAGCATTATATCCCCAAGGGGGTCTTCATTCTAATACAGGGTCATTTATTTATTCAGTGATAAAGCCACTGTACTACATATTGTCACAAATAGATTCTAGAAGTGGAACTACTTTTGATTTCTCTCAAATTTTATAATGCAATGTTTGAAGGGTAATAAGAGTGGGAGGAGGTAGTTCAAGTAACTGGCAAAATGGAATTTTTCCAGAAGAAAGCAACTAGGAGAGAAAGGAGTCGATAAATCTGTCACATGAGGAATGTCTGAAAAATGGGTGGAAAATGTCTAGTCTGGAAAAGACTAGAGGATGTAACGATGGCTGTTTTTAGAAATTGAAGGGCTATCATATCCAGGAGAGATTAGGTTTTTTCGTGGCACAAGGCAGAAAGAACCAGGCTCAAAAGAAAAAAAAATTAACCCATAGTGATGGAGGTATGTTAAAGAGACACAGGAACCAACTGAAATAGCTCCCAATGGCCAAAGCTGAAGCAATTTGACAAAATAAATAAAGTAGCATTGGACTACAACCCAAAGTTTAAAATAAATATCCACGAGTCAATAGTGATATAAATAAATGATTGAATAAATAAATGAGAGCAAACTGACACATCTCCAGTGCACAAGAATTCCAAATAATTTATGCAGATACTCCATCCTCAAAGAGGTGGTGCATAACTCCCCAGTCTTAAAGTGTGGACTGTCCAAAGTAATTCCTTCCAAAGTGTACATTATGGAAATGGAGAAAAAGTAACTTTACCCTGGGAAAGCCTGACAAACATTACCTCAGTCAGGTGATCATGGTCAGCACCAACAGTGATAAATCATGTTTATAGTATGTACACATGATATGATGTGATGAGAATAGTACTTTACCTTTGTGATCATCCTCCCTTAAACATACTACCCCAGTCTAATCATGATAAAAACATCAGACAAATCCCAAGTGAGGGACATTCTACAGAATACCTGACTGCTAATCCTCAAAACTGTCAAGGAAAAGTCTGAGAAACTGTCATAGTCAAGAGTAGCAAAGGAGACATGATGGCTAAATGTAATGTGCTATCCTGGATGGGATACCAGGACAGCAAAAGGATGTTAGGGGGATACTAAGGCAGTAGGAATATGGACTTTAGTTAATAATAATGTATTAACATCTGTTAATTTTCACAAATGTACCATAGTAATGGAAGATATTAATAACAGGGGAAATGATGTGAGGTATATTTCTATACTATCATCACAAGAATTCCGTAGATCTAAAACTGTTCTAAAATTAAAAGTTTATTTAAAAAAAAAACAAGGAAAGCCATAAGAAAATATATTTCAACTCAATTTAAGAATAGGCTTTCTGAAAAGAAAGAAAAGGCATCCAAATTGGAAAGGCAGAAATAAATTCATGTCTGTATACAAATGAAATGACATGATCTTATATATAGAAAACCCTAAAGATTCCACAAAAAACTGCTAGAATAAACGAATTCAGCAAAGTTTCAAGATACAAAATCAACATGCAAAAATCAGCTGTATTTCTATACACTAACAATGAACAAGCCAAAAAGGAAATTAAGAAAATTTATCCCATTTATACTAGCATAAAAAAAGAATAAAATATTTAGGAATAAACTTAACCAAGGAGGTGAAAGACTTACACACTAAAAAGTACAAAATGTTGCTGAAGGAAACCAAAGAAGACACTAAAAAATAGAAAGATGTTCATGTTCGAGGATTATAAGATGTAATATTGTTAAGATGTCAAAACCTCCCAAAGTATTCTATAGATTCAGTGCAATTTTCTTCTGTATAAAAAACTCAATGACATTCTTTGCAGAAATAGAAAAATCCATCTTAAAATTCATATGGAATCCCAAATAGCCAAAATAATCTTGAAAATAACAACAAAGTTGGGGGCATCACACTTACTGATTTCAAAACTTACTACAAAACTACAGTAATAATTTTTTTTTTGGTACTGGCATAAGAACAGACATATAGACCAACAGAATAGAATAGAAAGCCCAGAAATAAACTTTCACATATGCAGTCAAAGAATTTTCAAGAAGGGTGCCAGGACCACTCAATGGGGAAAGGACAGTCTTCAAAAAACGGTGTTAGGAAAATGGGATATCCACATGCCAAAAAATGAAGCTGGACCCTTACCTTACAACATATAAAAAAATTAACTCAAAATCGATCAAAGACCTAAATGTAAAAGCTGAAAGAAAACGTAGGGCAAAAGCTTCACAAAGTTGCATTTGGCAGTAATTTCTTGGATATGATATCAAAAGCACAGGCAACAAAATAAAAAACAGATAAACTGAACTATAGCAAAATGAAAAGCTTTTGTGGATCAAAATAAACTACCAACAAAGTGAAAAGTAAATTCATGGAATGGGAGAAAACATTTGTATATCATATATCTGAAAAAGGATTAATATTCAGAATATATAAAGAACTCCTACAACTCAGCCAATAAGCTTATGAAAAGATGCTCAACATCACCAATCATTAGAAAAATGCACATTAAAATCATAATGAGATAGCTCCTCACAAACATTAGAACGGCTATTACAGCAAAACTAGAAAATAACAAATGTTGGCAAGGATGTAGAAGTTTGGAACTCTGTGCACTGTTTGTGGGAATGTAAAATGGCACAGCTGCTATGGAAAACAGTATTGAAGTTCCTCAAAAAATTAAAAATAGAGTTACCATATGATCTAATGTTTCCATTTCTGGGTGAATGCCCAACAGAATTAAAAACAGGATCTCAAAGCAGTATTTGTTCACAGCAGCATTATTCATAATAGGCAAAAGGTGGAAGCAAGTCAAATGTCCACTGAGATGAATTGATAAACAAAACGTGATATATACATACAATGGAATATTATTCAACCTTAAAAAGGAAGGAAATTCTGACACAGACTACAACATGAATGAAATTTGAGGACTTTATGCTAAATGAAAAAAGACAGTTACAAAAGAACAAATATTGTATGACTCCACTTACATGAGGAACCTTCACTAGTCTAATTCATAGAGACAAAAAGTAGAATGGTGGTTGCTAGGGTCTGGGGAGAGGATGGAAATGGGGAGTTATTGCTGAATGGGTACACAGTTTCAGTTTTGCAAGATAAAAAGAGGTCTAGAAATGGATGGTTGTGATGGTTGCATAGCAGTGGGAATATACTTAATTCCACAGAACTGTACACTTAAAAATGGTTAAGATGGAAAATTTTATGTTATGTGTATTTTGCCACAATTAAAAATAATAAAATAAAATAAAAAGAATGAATGTCTGGTATGTACTGCCTTTGGAGGTAGTTGCCTATTCATGGATATATTAATCTAGAAGAAGTGATTACTGTATCAGATAAAATGGTTTAAATGATCTCCTAGTTATTTCCAAGAGGTAAAAAACATTTGTGGCCAAGTTGTCAATGTGAGTCTTAATGAGTAAACATACAAATGGCCAGGGTGGTAGTGCTTCTAAATTTTGTTGTGATTTGCTGCACAAAGCACTGGTGAAGCACAACTTATAACAGTTCTTCTGCTAGTAAGCAGTTAGGAATAGGCAGCTGGTTTACCTGGCTCCATCATACACCTTTCAGTCCCAGGGAAGAAAGTATTATATATGAAATTTACAACCCCCAGAGGCATGCACTATCTCACGTCCAGCCTTAGAAACAGTCCTGTGCACAAATTTCCCCCATAGAAAAACAGTTTCCCTGAAATGTGAGCTATTTAACTCACCTATCACTCCACTATTACTGCTACCACCTCCCTCCTTCCAGTGATAGTTTCTTAGACTTAGTAGGTCTTCTTTAAGTATATTATATCTATGAATGACTTTGAGCTCCAGATAAATGGAGTGAGAGAGCTCCTTTAATAACCCTCCCAGAAGCTGAGGGGCTGTCTCAAATCTCAAGGCAGTTTCAAACCATCCTATGTGACTTTAATGTATATTAAGGTCTCTTTCTGCCTGACTGTTGAGTTGAGACATTGGTTTTCTCCTGTCCTTGGACTGGAACTTATATAACTGGCCCTCCTGGTCCTTTGGATTCAGACTGGAAGTACAGCATCAGCTTTTTGGGTCTTCAGTTTACAGACAACATTTGTGGGACTTCTTAGCCTCCATAATCACAGGAGCCAATTACTTACTGTGTGTGTATATTGATTCTGTCTTACTGTGTATGTGTGTATGTAAATAGATAAGATAGACAGACAGACAGACAGACAGATAGATTCTGGCTCTCTGAAGAATCCTAATATAGATTTTGACTGAGAGTCCCCTTCATGACCTTTAAAATATTTAATTATAGATGAGTCAAAGTTATAAGCCAGAAGAATCACAGGGGAAGCCAAGTATAAGGATACAAACTGGCCCCCAATGGGATGAGTTTTAATCCCAGCTCAAAGATTAACTTTCTATTTGGCCAAAGCCTTAACTCGTTAACTTAAAGATGCAGGGAGGGGTTAACTAGATCAGTAGTTCCCAACCTGAGGTCCCTGGTCATCTTAACAGATCACAAAGATAATCACTGGGATCCTCAAATCATTTTCAACATTTCAAAACTTTAAAGAAAACAGAGCACTTAACTATCATACAGCTGCCCTAGTTATCTAAATGTCAAGTTTCTTTGCTTTTCCCTGGAATTAAAGCAACCAAGCACAATAATATTGGTTATCCATGCTGATCAGACACACATGTGTGTATTGTGTATGAACATTGAGAAGCTATTATTTAATAAATGTAGCTTTTTCAGGGGAAAAAAACCTCTTCGAAGCACTAGGCCTTATGAAAAAAAGATAAAGGAAGGGTTTGGGAGGGTATGAATATATTGGCAAGCACTGATCTCACTGATCTGTGGCTGAGATCCCTCGCAACTCTTCCACATCTACTTGCCTCTCTTGTCTTTCCTAGTGAGGACTGCAATCGTCACTTACCTGAGACACTGGAAATAGATGAGTAATGGACTTCTTCATCTGCCACCATCCTTGGGTCTGAGAATAGCTGTGAAATTTCTGCAGCCACCCCACCCCTGTATCCCCTACACCCACACATTCAGACCAAATGGGTTAAGTGGGGGCCTTTGGATAGGGGAAAAAAGAAAGATTTCCCACAGCCAAGCTAGTCAAAATACAGGCAAGTTCTTTGGAGTTTAGATGGAGTAAGTGCCACCTCACATTTTCCAAAGCCTTTGATAGGTGTGGTAGGTTCAGACTCCCACACAGAAGTTGTCTGCCTAGTTTGAAGGGCAAATGCTACTCGGTGCTTAAAGCCACTCCTTGTTATAAAGGCAGCTTTAGCTCTGCAGCTTTTGCTAGGGGGGAGGGGAAAAGGGTGTGGAAGAAGCTCCCTTGAATTGAAACTTGAATCTAGGGGTAAACACAGCTGGGACTTGTTCCAACATTGGCTTCTGTGACCTGGAAACAAGAGCACCCTATGTCCCAGCAAAACACACATTTGCTGAGTCTCATCCTGTCTAGTTCTAAACCTCAATCAATGCAGAAATAAGTATCTTTAAAAATAAAATCTTCTGGCAGGGGAGAGGGTTCTTCTTAGAGGAATTTGTTTAATTATTTCAATTTAAAATCTTGAACATTTCCAATCTTGCATTACTTACTAATTTGCAGGCGTACATGCACTTGTGAACACACACACACAGACAAACACACACATACCAGTCCTGAGCAAGCTTGAGGCAGAAATGCAGTTAGCCACTGGCGTGACTCCTGGCTTGCCAGACCTGTGTGAAAGAATAGAGGCTGGAACTGAAAAACTGAAACTGTCAAGCACTTCTGAACAAGTACTATGAATTGACATTTGGCCCATCTAAAGAGAATCAAAGGCAGCAAGGGCAAGTTAGCAATGAATTAAACTGATTAAGGCAAAAGTGTGATGAGTTTCAGCGGGCTAAGGCTTGGCTTTCCAAGACCCAAGACTAAGAATAACGATGCTTTCATTTCACTTTATTTTTTAATCTCAGCATCCTGTTTTTTTTTTTTTTGCTGTGTGACCTTGAGTGAATAGCTTGATCTCTCAGTGCTTCATTGTTTCAAAAACACTGAACTGTCTAGAATGATAAACCATCACCTCTCTTTCTCCCAGTAGGTCTTGATAGTTGGGTACAGTTTTGCATGTATGACAATGGATGCAACCAAAATTGTACTCAACAATTCTAATCATGTATGCGTGTGTGTAGAAGTGGTGTGGCTTTGTCAAGGATGGATGTCTCTCTCACATAAATGCTGAAGAAGTTTTAAAGACTGTTAACCTGTCTGTGCTCAAGCTCTGGAAAAATTGAACACCCTACCTCACCCCATAGATCAGGGAAAACAATCACTATCTCTTCCTTGGGGTGGCTTCCCTGAGCTCAGCAGCCCCAAAATTGACTCCCTGTGGGCCTCAGGGGCACCTCTTACCCTTGGATTGGAGGTGGAGGGGTGTATCAGGGCATCACTTGGTCATACCCCAAACCATTTCAGACCACAATCTAACTGTTTTGAATGAATAATTCAGGAGAAGGAATCCTGACAATGTCAATCTAGGTTTTGTTGTTTGCTTTTCAGAAGAACAAGATCTGGTCAAAGGACAGGAACAAACTTGCTGGGGAATATATCATGGTCCTTGTTTCCTTCTCTACATAAGTCCTTGCCTATGCTATTTTAATGGCTATATAGCAAAATTGTGCCTTAAAATTATTCATTGGCAAAATTTCAACATATAAATCTGTTTTTTGAAAACTGTGCATTATGACATTATAATGTTAAGTGGGAAAAAAGCAAGATAAGGTACATCCACAGAAACATAAAAAGTGTACAGGAAAAAAGATAAGAAAATAAACATATAAAATTGGGCAGTCTTTGATTTCTTCATTTTTATACTCTTCTGTATTTATCACACTTTATCAAAATGGATTGTTTTTATAACATATAATTTCACTTTTCAGTTTCTTTTCTCTCTCTCTCTCTTTTTTTTTTTTTGGCCATGGAGATGTTTCACATACAGGACAGGGATTCAGGAGTGTTCAGTACAGTATTAAATGGATGTGTGCTGTTGCTAAGTAATTTTCCTTCTCTGAGCCTCTGTTACTCCTTTATAAAATGGGGTAGGCAACTGACAAGGAGATATCCCTAGAGATTTCTCCAATCTCACTCTTCAGTGTTTTATAGCCAAAACCACTGGGCTGGCTGAGCTGCCTAGAACCTTTGCAAATTGTTCCTAAGAGCTATCAATTGGTTGGATTTTCCAGTTTTCCTGTAATGTGATTATATATTATCATGAAAACTATCATGAAAAAGTAATGCACATGTAATAGGCTCTAGAGTTCAGTTAGAGTGGAAAAAAGGAATATAAAAAGGAAAATGGAATACATCCCTGAACAAGATGCTGACTGAAGGAAAAGAAAACTAGCTTCAGAATGACACATACATTAGGATATATTTATGTAAATTGTTCTGTGTAAAACACACAGAACAATTCTATATATTACTTATGTAATTTTAAATGACATGTAAGAATACATACCAAATTAATCTTTGCCTCTGGGAATGAATAGAAAGGAATAGGGGGCAGAATTTAACTTGTCTGTAATGTATTATTTCTAGGCACTGGGAAAAAAAATCTAAAGCAAACTTTATGTTAAAAATGGTCACAGTTGTCATGCAACATGAATAATTTCTAGAGATCTGCTCTACAACATAGTGTGTATAGTTAACGATACTATATTGTAAACTTAAAAATATGTTAAGTGGTTAGGTATGTTAAGTGTTCTTACCACAATAAAAAATGTTAAGGTTATCAATTCTGAGTAGAGATCTAGGTGTGTTTGTTACATTATTCATTCTGAATGTTTTTCACTATTTTTCTAATTACTCTAAATAAAATGTGTCATTTTTTAAAAGGGAAAGTTTGATCATTTCTTTTCCATAGTTTTAAAAATCTGTGAAATGTTCATGGATTATTCTGATAAATGGTAAGTGAAGTTAGTTTCAAAACTAGGGAAATAGGAAAGAGAAAAAAGTAACAGGACAAAGACAAATGAAAGAGGGGGGTCACTAAGATCAGATACAGTGAGGCCCTGGGAGCCTCAGGAACTTCTTGCCCAAAAGTAACTAACAAACTCCATAAGCCAAAGATTTAATAAATGGACCCATTGCAAAGTGGGGGCTCCTGGGTGTTCCAGTCCCCATCCCCTACTATATGTATTTAAAACCCTACTCTGTTTCATTGATTTTCTCTGGACAGAAACTTCCAATGAGTCCCCTCCAACTATCTAGCCTTTCAGGGACAAATTTTCCATCTTGGCTTCCAAGGCAGCTGTTACAACACCACAAATCACCTTCTGCCATCCCTTCTTGAACCAAACTTCTACTGGTTTCCAAGAATCATATGGGGAAAATGGGTCTCTGAATATATTCCCTCATAGTACTCAGTTCACAACATTTCTTAAGCTAAATGTCTTACTACAAAAGCTGAACCTGCCGAAGATAAAAGCTCTTCATTTTTCCCCTACTGCCCTTCCCCAAGCTAAATAAATCCCCATCACAGTCAGAAATGCCATTTTATCCCCCAACTCTGAAAAAATCACAGTCATCTTTATTCTTTGCTGCAGACTGATTGACAATTGAATCCATCTGCTTTTATCAACTCACTGTCTCTTGATTTCCCCCATGCCCCATTTTGTCAGCCCTTTCCCCTCAGCCTTCCTTGCTGTTTGTGGGCACTTTACAATACAATATTTTTGAATGGCTCTTCCTGCCCTGACTCTCTGCCACACCCAGAAGCCATAGCCTCTCTTGGCTGATATAACTGAAGTGCTGTCTCTAGACTTTACTCTCTAAGGGTAGCAATGACCTTGCATCCAGCCACACAACATGGAAGGAAAGTGGCTATAGTCAAATGAGATATGGATCCCGGGCAACATCAAGGGGATGGTTGAGGCCCTGCTGATAAGTGAGGGGGGTGGGTAGGCTGTGAAGGCGAGGAAGAGTGTTAAGTGGAATGGAGCACAGGCTTTATATATTCAGAAGCAAGAGTTCCCCTTACCTCACTGTTCAAAGAGACCACTTGTAGGGCAATCTAAAGGAAGGGATCAGGGATTGGACTATAATAAGCATTCTGTCCCTGATTTACAGTGTGGCTTTGGGAAGCTCACTTTAAAGTATCTGAGACTCAATTCCCCCGTCTGGAAAATGTTACCATCATGGTAACTGTTGCTGTGGGAAAAGATCTTAGAGATTAGCTCTAGACCAAGCCTTCATTTCACAGTTTGAAGACTCTGAGGCCCAGGGAGGGGAAGTAATTTGTCCTATGTGGTCTTCAGTGTTTACTTTTCCTAAGTCCATGAGGTTTTTTGTGAGGTCAAATAAAATAAACATAGGAACACTTTGAATCCTTTAGAAGAGGAGCTACAGAATTATAAGGTGTTATTATTGGCAGTTTTAGTGCCTATGGTCCTCTGGACAGAAACTTCCAGTGAGTCCCTTAACAAAACTGAATGAAGACACACCAGTGTTAGTTTTTCACTTCCTCAAGACCACTGAACACACAGCTGTCCCCCTCAGCTGGCTATCTCAGCAACAAGCCCAGACAGCAGCTCTCTGCCCTATCATCCACTGCTGCCTCTCCCACCTCAGGCTATCCCAGCTGCTTGAGCACTCCTTCTAGCTGAGGGTCTGGAAACAGCTGGTCACCCCAGCATCCTCCTTGGAGCTCATTATAGCTGATGATGCTACCTCACATTGTATGACACCCAGCATTTCAGTGCCATGAATAGAACACATGGAGAAGGGAGAAGCTCATAACAAAGGGCCTTCTAAAGGGATATTGGGAGTGAGGTCAGAGCCATGTAGTTCAGAGAAATGCTGAGGAATCCCAGAAGTACAGAGGGCAAAATAAAGAGCATACCTAGGATCACACTTTTAATTTCAGTGCATATTATGCCAAAATGGCTTTTCATTTAGAAGAGCAATTTGAGGGTACTCTTGTCTAGTATGTAGCCTGGCTGTCTGAGGTAGGTCTGTGGATTCTTAAGCCTAATAAACTGAATTTTCAGAAAGTAAAGAAACCCCATTCCTGGCATTAGCTGCATCTACTTTAGGCCTCCATTAATCAATGGTGCTCAGCTCTGGAAGATATCAAAGTCATACCTGAGGGTAGAATGGTAGAGGTGAAAATCAAAAGGGAGAGATTAGTCCACCTACCTGCATTTCAGCATCTTTCAGTGGTTGGCTAGAAGTGACTTGTCCTTGGTGAATCATGAATCATTGGTGTCAGCAATATCATGACATTACCACCTTATCTGGACAATAAACAAATGGGTCTTTTCATTTATTCAGGTGCTAAATATATGTACATGTAGCTACCAAAGCATTATTGACATAGGGCACAAAACAGTGGCTTATAGGAAAAGAGTAAGATCAATGGCAAGAAAGGCTGATCCCAGGTTCTCTTCCCAGGTCTGTACAGCGGTATCCAGATCCTTCGGCCTTCTGCTTAACTGGTGACCACTGACTTCAAAATTAAGTGGTGTATATTTGGAGCCTTTCTGAGACACAAAGTGACAAATCAGGATTTTGGTTGCTCCCACTATATCATCCCCATATTTGAGTGGCAGACCTGGAATACTCACCTCTTCCCTACAAATACACATATGGAAGAATCTAAGTGAGCCATGGTCCTGGATTTGCAACCAACACCTTGACCTTCGGTTATAAATCATGCCTATTTCTCTCTTTAAGCCTAACTTTCAAATTGCTTCTTCTTCAGATAAGTATGTGTTTTTGTCTAGATTTAAGTCAAGCAAAATAAATCTGAAAAACTTACTGTAGCACTGGCACAATTCCCTTTCCTTTCATCTATTTAGCCAAATGGATTTGACTATGTCATTTATGAAACATCTTAACATGTCAAGGCCACAGCTATATACATATTAGATTTGCTATGGGAAAGGGCAATGTGACTTATATACCATACATAATATATACATTCAATAGACAATGGGTATACCTTACATAATATATACATTCAATAGACAATGGGTATACCTTTTCCCTTGCCAAGAGGCAAAGTACATAGGCAACCATAAAAGCAAGCACTCAGAGATGTATTCACAAATACAGAGAGCCAGTAAGACAAAATGTTACTGAACTGCCCCAAGGGGAAATTGAGAACACTGACTCGACACTGAGGACATTCCTACAAATCTAAGTAAAGAGAGATCTGAGAAGGCAACAGTTATGCCAGTGTACAAAGAAGCTGTGTAACAGGGTCTACTGACTCTCTGGGCCTTGGACAAAAAAGTGCCAACAAGTCAACAAAGAGCTCCGTGAAGGACAGAGCTCTTTCACAAATGCCCCCCAACAGGATGAGCATTCTGGAAGCCTCAAGGATCAGAACATTGGGGCCACCATGATGCCAAATAAACCCTAGATTCTACAATTCAAATGAATACCCTTTTCATAAGCTACTCTTTTTTGTTAACATTTCCTCAATCAATGGTTACTTCAGTCATGGAGGTGGAGTTTGTTACTATGAATAAACAAACTAACTTCTCCCCAGTCAGGAAGAATTTCCCTTTAACCAAATGGAGTGGTACAGGGGTCTGCAGTATGGCACTCTGCCTCTCTTACAACGATTGAGAGGAGGAAACTTGGTTAATACTATGGTATGGTTTCTACCAACTCTTCTGGGTTGACAATGTCCAGTTGAGTTCCCTGTATCCATATCTCTCCAGTAGTTAGAACACCTCAGGTTTTCGGGGGAAAAAAAAAGCAGCCATAGACCTCAAATCCAATAACTAGGTCCTTGTCTTATTCTACCTGTGCCACAGTATCTAACCCCAAACCTCAATTCTTATAGGAACGAGTTACCTTTCCCATCCCTACCCTTCCTAGACAGTGATGGAAATGTTCTACACATGTGTTGTCCAATATGGTATCCACTAACCACATATGGTTATTAAGCACCTGAAATATGACTTAATTCCAACCCCCACCCAGCAGTAATGAGAAGCCCTGTACTTCAAGTGTCAACAGAGGCTCAGAGGGGAACCTGAATGTCTACTTCTACCTGGCAGTAACAAAGGCAGCACATTCCCTTGCCCTGCTGAAGCTGTGTCAGAAAAATCTAGCTAAAAAAGAAAGTTTAAATAAGATCCACAGTCTCATAATGTACTACGAAAATGTCCAGGTTTCTGTTAAAAAATCACTTGTCATACCAAGAACCAGAAAGACTTCAAGCTAAATGAAAAATGCAAGCAATAGACACCAAAGCCAAGATGACAGAGATGTTAGAATTATCTGGTAAAGATTTTAAAGCAGCCATGATAAAAATGTTTCAATAAGCAATTACAAATGCTCTTAAAACAAATGAAAATAGTAAGTCTCAGCAAAGAAATAGAAGATATGTGGAAGAACCAGGTAGAAATTTTAGTAATGAAAAATACAATAATTGAAATTTTAAAAAAAAATCTCAATAGGTGAGCTCTACAATAGAATGAAGAGGACTGAGAAAAGAATTAGCTAACCTGAAAATGGAACAACAGAAATTATCCAATCTGAACGACAAAGAAAATTAGACTGAAAAAAAATGAACAGGGTCTCAGGGACCTGTGGGACTATAAAGAAATGTTTAACTTCCCTGTTATTTTTGGAGGACTGGACCAATAGGATAAAGAAGGCAGGACAGAAAAAGTATTCAAAGAAATAATGGCTGAAAACTCCCAAACTTGGCAAAAGACAAACCCATAGATTCAGGAAGCTAAGAGTATTCCAAACTGGATGAACCCAAAGAAATATATGCCAAGGCACATCATAGTCAAACTTTTGAAAACTAAAGACATTTAAACTTGAAATCAGTGAGAAAGAAATGATGCCTTACTAACAAGGGGAAAACAATTCAAATGACAGCACATTTCTCATAAGAACCCATGGAGACCAGAAGGGAGTGGCACAACCATTTTAAGTGCTGAAAGAAAAGAACTGTCAACTCAGAATCCTATATGCAGTGAAAATATCCTTCAGGAATGAAGTGGAAATCAAGAAATTCTCAGATAAAGGAAAACTAACAGAATGTGTTGCTAACAAACCTGCACTAAAAGAATGGCTAAAGGAAGTTCTCTAAACAGAAAGAAAAATATAAAAGAAGGACTCTTCAAACCTCAGGAAGGAAAGAATAACAACAGAAAGAGTAAATACAATTGACTTTGCTTCTCCCATTGAGTTTTCTCAATTATGTTTGATGGTTGAAGCAAAAATTATAACACTATCTGATGTAGTTGTAAATATACGCAGAGGAAATATTTAGGACAATAATATTACAAATGAGGGAGGATAAAATAGCTTAAAAAAAGGTAGGGTTTATTCAAACAGGTAAAATGTTGATACTAGTAGACTGTGATAAGTTATGTACAGGCAGTCCAGAAAATAGTTTTGCAGCTTCTTAAAAAACTAAATATACACTTAACATATGACCCAGTAATCACACCCCTGGGCATTTTCCTCAGAGAAATGAAAATCCGTTCACATGAAAAACTACACACTAACCCGTACAGCTTTATTTGTAATGGCCAAAAACTGGAGACGACCAAAATGTCCCTCAGCAGGTAAATGGTTAAATTGTCATAATTCATACCATGGAATATTGTTCAGTAGTGTAAATGAATGTACTGCTTATGCACAAAACAACTTGGATGGATCTCAAGGGCATTATGCTGAGTGAAAAAAACTAATGTGAAAAGGTCAAATATTCTATGACTCCATTTACATAACATTTTTTAAACATTTTTTATTGAGTTATAGTCATTTTACAATGTTGTGTCAAATTCCAGTGTAGAGCACAATTTTTCAGTTATACATGAACATACATATATTCATTGTCACATTTTTTTTCACTGTGAACTACCACAAGATCTTGTATATATTTCCCTGTACTATACAGTATAATCTTGTTTATCTATTCTGCATATGCCTGTCAGTATCTACAAATTTTGAAATCCTAGTCTGTCCCTTCCTACCCCCCACCACCTTGGCAACCACAAGTTTGTATTCTATGTCTATGAGTCTGTTTCTGTTTTGTATTTATGTTCACTTTTTTTTAGATTCCACATATGAGCGATCTCATACTGTATTTTTCTTTCTCTTTCTGGCTTACTTCACTTAGAATGACATTCTCCAGGGACATCTATGTTGCTGCAAATGGCATTATGTTGTTTTTTATGGCTGAAGAGTATTCCATTGTATAAATATACCACAGCTTCTTTATCTAGTCATCTGTCGATGGACATTTAGGCTGTTTCCATGTCTTGGCTATTGTAAATAGTGCTGCTATGAACACTGGGGTGCAGGTGTCTTTTTGAAGTAAAGTTCCTTCTGGATATATGCCCAGGAGTGGGATTACTGGGTCATATGGTAAGTCTATTCCTGGTCTTTTGAGGAATCTACATACTGTTAACATTTTTGAAAAGACAAAACTGTAGATTTAGAAAAAAAGATTAGTGATTGCCAGGGGTTAAGGCAGGTGTGTGACTATAAAAACAATAAAGAGATAGAACACACAAAAAAGAGGTAGCACAAGAGAGATCTTTTGTGGTGATGGAGTAGTACTTTATCTTGATTGTGGTAGTGGTACAGAAATCTACACATCCTATAAAACGACATAGGGCTGAACATATCCATTGTTCCAATATCAAGCTCATGGTTTTGGTCTTATACTATAGTTATGTAAGATATAATTATTGGGGAAACTGGGTGAGGGGTACATAGGACCTGTCTGGCCTTGCAACTTCCTGTAAATCTGTAATTATTTCAAAATGAAAGAAAAAAAACCATCAAGTCACTGTGGTAGGCAGAGTAATGACCCTCCAAATTAGTCCACATCATACTCCTATGACCTGTGAATGTGTTAGGTTATATGGCACAACTGGAATCAAGGCTGCAGATGGAATTACGCTTGCAAATCAACTAACCTTGAGATGGAAAGATTATCCCATATTATCCATCCAAGTAGACCGAATTTAATTACCAGCATCTTTAAAAGTAGAGGAGGGAGGTAGCAGAGTGAGTCAGAGAAGGAAGTGTGATGATGGAAGCAAGACTGAAGTGATGCAATGTAAGGAATCAGTCCACCATTGCTGACTTTGAGGATGGAGGGGGGCCATGAACCAAGAAATGTGGGCAGAATCCATTAGCTGGAACTGGCCAGGAAATGGAATCTCTCCTACAGCCTCCAGAAAGGAATGCAGCCCTTCTCATACCTTGATTTCAGCCCAGTGAGATCTATTTCAGATTCTTGACCTCTGTAAGATAATAAATTTATGTTGTTTTAAACCACTAAGTTTTTGGCAATTTGTTACAGCAGCTGCAGAAAACTAATACAACTACCAACTAGGAGTCAAAAACTAACACACTCAGATATGGACAACTGACTTTTTGCAGAGTACATTCAACTCATTACTCAGAAGTCAATAACTGTGTACTATAATCTTAAATCAGTGGTCAACACATCATGGCTAATGCTATTTGCAGTTCCACATCACCAATAATAGCAATGATAGAAATCTTGCCTCAGAATCACAGGGAAAAAAAACATGTTACTCCCTATTAAATGAGACCTGCTAAGCCAATGCAGAAATAAGAACAGAAGCATTTGTGCCATGGAGGCTGGAAATCTTGTCTCAACTTAGCTAGAGGTAACTGTTGGCCAAGGAATTTCCTGCTGTGTTAGAAAACAGGGCATTTATACTTATTTTCGAACAATGAGAGTATAGAAATAATATAAAAATGCACTGAATTAGAAGAAGGGTGGGGTAAACTAGTAAAGATAGGAAAAAAAAGACCTAGCCAGGAACAAAGCTAATTTCCTATAAGACGGGAAAATCTGTTTTATTATTTTCTCTGTCCCTAATATCCCAGTTCTCAGCACATAGTAGATGCTCAATAAATGTTTGCTGACTTGAATTAGAAATGATCCTTAATGGACCCTTCCAAATTTAGAATTCCATTAGCCCTCATACTCTGCCATATTCCAAACTGCTAAGAAAAGAAGAAAAGAGACAGGCAAGAAACATTTATTCATGGATAGGAACACCACATATTCCTACCATCCCAACTGCAAGGACCATATATTCATGTTTGCAGAGGTTAAGGAGCTTTGCCTTTAATATATGACGTTAGATCTCCATGATAGCTAATACTCCAAAAGTCCCATGAGTCTCAAGCGTCCTTATGAAGATATCTGAACACCACTTCCCTCTCTGACTTCATCACCATACCTAACAATCAGTGCTATCAACAATTTACTATTTTTGTCAAGGCCATTGGCTAAGAGAAATATATAGAGATAAAGAAAGATGAAGAGAGAGAGAGAGAGAGAGAGATGGGGGCAGGTGAGCATGGGTGAGCTTTTATGTAATGCATTTCATATATTAATAATGAACTTGTGGACGGTGAGCGCTGAACAGACATTTTTAAGAATCTGAAATTTGACAATTCAAGGATTTGGAGAGCCTAGCCCTGACTTGTTTTTGGTGAGAATAGTAATGTCAAAGTGAGCACTAAGTGACTCTTTTTTCATAATTAAAAAAATGCCTGTGAAGGCTAATTAGAAAAATGCTTACAATAGCTGAGAGCTATGAACCACAAGTATACTAATAACAGGCTTTTTTGAGAGTCATTTTCATGGCTTCCATTTCATGTTACCTTGACCATGACAGCCATGCAACAGGAATTCTTGCAACAACTGGGCAAAGGCTAGTGCAGAGGTTTTTAACTCACAATGCATGGTTAAATGCATGCAAGTGTCATATATGTAAATTAGCACTTTTCTGAAGAGAGTATCCTTGGCATTCATCAAATTTTCAAAGGGGTTCATGCTAAAAAAAAAGATTAGGAACCACTAAGCTAGATAGTGATGGCCCACTTTTTCTACCCCCCTACTCAGTAAAGCTCTTCTTCAGAATGTGTTCCAGTTATTTAGTAACTAAAGAGGCAGCAGGTCTGTGTTTAAGCAAGTTGCTGAGACCTGGTCTCTGGGTTAATAAATCACATGGATGTCTGGAATGACATGGCAAATATTGGGAAGGAGGACAGGAAAAATTTATTAGCACCACAAAATTTAGGTTACTGCAATAGGCAGGAAAGAAAATATCACTATTGACATTTTGACTCAAACAAACAAATTCACATGTGGATTTCATTTTGGGAGGCATCCCCCTGCCACCCCACCAAGTTCTGGACAATCTCCCTAACCCTACATATCACCTGGTAGGTATATGTATTAAGGAAATGTGGACTCATTTTAACATTGGCTAGGCCGATGAGCAAAGCTCAGTTATGAAGGGGAAGCTTGAAAACATTTGCAAAAGAAGCTCTAGATAGCTTCACATTTATTTCTTGTCTACATTATTTCTTTTTCCATAGCAGGCCAGATTTGGCCTGTGGGCCATAGTTCCTTTTGACCCTGGCCCTAGATCAATGAAAGCCAATCACAGATACTTAGAACTGGAAGGCAGTTTAAAAAGTCACCTTCTTCACTACAGAAAAGGCAAGTGGAACTATACATAATATATGTAACATACACACACACACACACACACACACACACATATTATATATAAAGTTTATTTATTTATTTATATATTTGACAATACTACATGCAAACCTCTCTGGATAGTTACTTGTGTACTTCTCAAAACATGTTCTAAAAGGAATTCACATTTCAGTTGGTACCACCCTCTTTGTCTTACAACTGCCATGGTTAGGAAGATCTTCTGAAATCTTAAATACCCCCTGATATGCTTTAAGCTTATTATCTATTACCAGTCTTTCATAGAAGTAAGAACACCCACTCTCCAGCATGTAGATAACACCTGTCTGTGTGTGTATGTGTATATGTGTGTGTGTGTGTGTGTATATATATATATATATATACATACATATATATATACACATACATATATATATATACACACACATACATACATGTGTGCATGCATACACACACAAATGCATTTTGGAGTCTTTAGACCCAATAGTCCAATTCTGTCAAGCCCAAAGCCTGAATCATTTCTGGAATTCTTATCCTCCAAAAAGACTTCTTAGCTAGGAAAAGGATAGGCTGAGCTGGTTAAGGGACTAAGACATCTTTAAAGTTCATTATCTTCTCAAGTTTTACAAATATAACCATCTCCCCAAATCAAGAATCACAGTTTGATTTAAAGATGATATAGTTAGGGTGACCACAGAATTTCTGGTCCAAACTGGGACATTTTGGAGTGAAATAAGTATGCTGGGACAATAGGTATATATCACAACATATGACCCCCTCTACTTATAGTCCTCCATAGAGGAAATGTTTTAACTTCCCCCAAATAAAATGAATCTCTATCCTGGTTCTCAATGGAGGATAGCACTACTCTAGTAGTCAAATCCACCATATAATCTTGGTCTCTAACCTCCAAATACCCTCAGGTTAAAACTTAGAAGCAACTTCTTGCTTAGGCTATTGTGTAATACTTAAAATGGGCTACTGAGGGAAAGAAGTGTAACTTTTCAAATGGGATTTGGGTGTTTGAGAAAATAGTAGATAATTGTTTATATCAAAGTCATCTTACTGGAGATGGGTAAGATGATCTACTCAAGTGCCTTTAGAAAACTAAAAATTATGTACATAGTAGTTGGTCCTGAATACATCAGTCTTTTTTCTACCAGAGAATAAGGGAGGGAAAGACATCGAGTCATAGTACTTACCAATAGAAAAAGAGATGAAAAGGAGCAATTCCCTAGCAGAAACCAAAGAACCACAGTGGGCAATGAGGAACTAGAGGGAAGAGACACAAAGAAGGTCCTCACTCCTTACCTGTAGCTGGCCCAGAAAAGGCCTTACCATCCCTGAAGAGAAGCTTCCCTCAAACCTCCACTTTCCTGACTGACCCCACCCCAAAGCAGATTTCCCCAAGGTTGATATGCTTACTTTGCACAAGGCCAGTGTTGTTTGAGAGTTAGAGGAATGTTCACCTCTGCCAAAAACTAAATTTTCTGGGTCTAACATTAAAGGTAGCCCCAAGAGATGCTGTCTCGTCCAGTGCCCTTTGTTTTGTTTCCAAGCAGCCCCAAAGAAGTGGCATGAAGAGCTCAACCAAGTCCTTTGTGTCTAACCCTACGACCTTGGGTTTGAAAAGGTGCTTTCTGGTGGAGAAACTGTTGGTTAGGGAGCTAGCTGATGGGCAACTTTTCAGAGGAGCTAAAAGGGGAAAAAGAAAGGAAAAAATTAAAATTTCCAAATCTGAAATCTTTAAGATGGGAAAAGCAGGAAATCAGATAACCTATTCCTTAGCATATCATTTCCCTTCCCTATCATCCACTTCGGGCCTGCTCTCCTTTAGTTGCCACAAGCAGGTACACTTAAATCATGTATGTGCCACCAGATAAATAAGTTTAAAGATAATGTAACAGAGCCAAAGGCCAATTAGAATCTCATTTTCTCCCCTTACTAAGGGATTTGGAGGAAAAAAAGTATTCACTAGAACTGGACTTAGGAACACAGGAACTGCAATCAGTTCTTCTTTGATTAGACTAGTCCCTCTCCTAAACAAATACTTCTGTAAGACCAGGACCTCCATTTTTGATTGTGTCAGAAATCCATGAATGTATCTTTGAGTGTTTAAAATCCAGCACTTATCATTTTTCTCATCTCTCTTCTCCCACCTCCTAAACACAAGCAACACTAACACATCTTTAGCTCTCTCTGCTCACTGGGTAGTTGACAGGTAATCAGACAATTGTGGAAAACAGAAAAAAAGGGAAGCGAGACAGATTGAGTAAAATACAGAGAAAGCATCAGTGTTCTGCACTTGTTTGACTTTGGCAACAGGGTGTTATAGGTTTGCTCATGTGTGCATGTGCGTATGTGTGTTTTAAAAAGCACTGATGCATCGATTATTTATTCACTGAACAGTTGATTTATTTAACAGACTTGACATATGTCAAATTTTACCATGTGCTTATATAATTGTTATCCATTTATCAGAGCTGTTATTTAGCCAAATATTTGTTTTAAAAGCATTTTCCTTTAAACAACTTTCTCTAGCCCACTGCACAATCAATCTGTGGTTCATTTTAATTATGTTATGTTATGTTATGTTATGCTATGTTATGTTATGTTAACAACAGCTATTTGGTGGAGGTCTCTGAAACCTAATCTTCCTAGGGCCATTTCATCTCCACTCAAAATCTATTCCTTTTTTCCCCCTTGTAATAAATTTCTGGTTAAAATCACATCATAGGGAAAATTTTTAAAAATATGTACAATGCCTTTTCATGTTATGCTCTTGATTTTTAAAAAAGCAGCTTCTCAACATACTGTTAAAATCACATATGTGAATATTGTTAATGTAAAAAACTAGCTATAAGGACAAAAGGATGTGACTTTTTTGTGTTCGTGAGTGTGTGGCTGCGGGGTGTGGAAGGGCGGTTGGGACAGCTAAGGGAGAGCTAGGTGGATAATTAGAATAAGGGAGTAAATGGAGTCAAATTTCAAGACTTAAATGGTGTTGAATCACTACTCCATCTGAACACATGTACACAAAAAATTGTATTTTTTCAACTCAAATGCATGCCATCTATCTAGGTTCTGTGGGAGGTAAAATATTGGAAGGTAGTTCCAAGAAACAAAAATGTCTAATCACTAGCTGCCATGCCTGGTTTGAATTCCTCTATTGTAAATATTCCATTTGCAAAAGCAAGAGGCTCATTTTGACCTCCCAGGTCAAGGAGTATGGGGACTAGGAAAGATGAGGCATGGGAGAAAGGAAGGGAAATCCCACCATCACACGAGTAAATCTTTGACCTAGTAAGCAAATACGTTTTTGTTGTTACTGTTGGGTAAAATGTACAAGTCTTCCAGAAATTAGACACTGTAATAAAAATGTACCAGCCCAAATTTAAATTGCTCACTAGACAGATGGTTAATTATATTCACAGCCACATATTTCACTGGGATAGAGTTTCAGACACTCAGCCAGTTTTATTTGATTAGCTGGTTTCCCAGTTAATATGTAAAATGACAGTTACTTAGGGCTTTTTTGTTCCCTTCTAAAATATATTTTAAATAAGTGTAAAATTTCCTCAGCCAAAGGAACGTCATTGCTGTAAACCAAACGTTTGTTCATATGATATCCTATGTGTAAAAGATGTTAAGGAAGATTCATCCCCCAAAACCCAAATGATCTCTATAGTTCAGAGAAGACCATTGGAGCACCTTTTCTCACCAAGCAAAATATTTCAGCAACTATCAGCACACTCTGCTCCTCTACCAAAAACAACAGAGTGGATATTCATATCCCAGATTAAAGTGTTTTAGATGCTTTTTAAAAAACAGCCATGGATGCCCTACACACAAATCATGTCTTTTCAGATAACAGTCTAGAAAATGGAACATTAGGAAAAGGCCACATTGCTAAGTATATTGCTGTGCACAGAATTCAACAATATGCTGGGAGCCAAAACCTAGACGCAAAATATGAAACCCACTTATTCCAAAATGCAACCAGGAGCTCGACAAAAATCAAATGTGCTGGTGTCGAAATGGGGGTGCCAATTTTTTTTAACTTCAAAAAAGACAGAAAACCTTGCGCGGATTATTCGGCCCCTCAAGAATCAGACAGACAGAAGCAGTCATGCCGAAACCACTGGATTCCTCAGCAGAACGGCGCCAACTCAGCGGCGCGTTTTCCACACTTTCCCGGAGGCTGGCCCGGCTCTCCGCGCGGGCTCGTGGCCTCCCCGCCCCACTGGGTGTGCAAGACCGGAGCGGACGTGTGCTGTGGGGCGCGGCAGAGCGAAGCGCCAGAAGCCACTCAGGAAAGGGACGATTCGACTGCCACCGAGAGCGGGAAGGGGCCGCGGGCCAATTTCCGCTAAGGTGACAAGCTGGGTGAGGCTCGGCGGAGCCCCCAACTTAGACCCGCCCGCGGCCCTGGTCGGGTGGCGCGTGCCCAGGGGCGCTCTGTGGTCGCCAGGGCAGCCCTGTGCACCGGAGGCTCAGGCGACGGCGCTTCGCACCTTGGCCCCTTTGGCCCTGACTCCGGGTCGCGGCCGCTGCGTGGGTTTACCCGCTCGCGCTGGAGCCAGCAGTGTTGGTGCCTCTTTCCTGACCAGGATCTCCCGGGCACCAGCCCGAAAAGAGGCGGCACTCTGCTGGTCCCCGCTGCCCGGTTCTGTGCGTGCGAGAGCCGCGGCTCTGGCCGCTCGCTTCCCCTCCCCCCGGCGCAAGCACAGAGGCCTTTCCTAGATTGCAGTGTGCCTGTCAGGGCTGGCCGGGATCTCTCGCCCTTGCGGCCTCACTCCCTCATACACAGACTCACACACGCACGCCATTCTCACACAGACGTCCCCACTTCTGCTTTCCCTTCCTCCTCTTCTCGCTCGGCTTCCCCCAATCCGTTCCACCCCCCGCCGTCGCCCCCGCCACCCGTCGCCGGCAGGGAAGCCGGCGAGAAGGCCGGGTAACTGGATGGCAGCGCTCATACTAACCTCGCAGGCCGACTCCTGAGGCGCACGTCGCCGGCGGGCTCAGGCAGCGGGCGCTGGAGCTAGCGCGGCCGCAGTCAAAGCTGGGCTGCCGCTGTCGCCGCAGCTGCTCGTGCTGTCCCCGCCGCCGCTGCTGCTACTGCTGCTGCCGCCGCCGCCGCCGCCTCTGCCTCAGCTCCATGCGCCGGGCCCGCCAGGTGGACGCGCCTCTCTCTCTCAGGCGCCGCCGCCGCCGCCGCCGCCGCCGCAGCGCTAGATGGAGTCAGAGCTGTCAGGCTCTGGCCCGGAAACTCAGCGCCTCAGTGGCTGCCGGCTGCTCCCGCGGTCCGCTCTTCTCGGGCACCGCTGCTCGCTCCGGCCGGGGCTGCCTCACCGGCAAGCTGCGCGCTCGGCGCTGGAGCCGGTTCAGTGCGGTGGCCGCGGCCGTCCGCGGGAGAGAGCGAGGAGGGCGGCTGCTACTGTCGCTACCGCTGTTAAAGCTACTGCTAAATGCTGCTACTGCCGCTACTGCTACTGCCACTGCTGTGGCGGCGGCGGCGGCGGCGGCGGCTGCTGCTGCTGCTGCTGCTGCTGCTGCTGATGCTACTGGTTTTCCTTCCCGGGTTCTCCCCCTGCCTCTTCCCCACTCCCCCCTCCCTTTCTCCACCTCCTCCTCCTCCCCCTTCTCCTCCCTCGCCGCTTTTCTCAGAGCCTCTGCGGGCGCTGCCTGGTCTCCTCTTCTCCCCGAGCTGCCTCTGCTCATTCAGAAAGGTGCCCAGAGTGGGACTGCCGCGGCTGCCACCATCGCTATTGCCCCTGCCATTGTTTCCTCCAACACGGCTGTTCTTAGCTGGACGCGTTCCCCCCTCTACTCCCTTCCCCACCACAGCCGTCCTTTTCCTTCCCGCTCTCCCTTAACCCTATGGTCCCTTCCCCATGTGCCCCCTCCCACTTTGTCCGTCTGTCCCTCCCTCCCCTCAGGCGCCCGGGAGCGCGCACTGCGCGGCCACCTGTCATAAAGGGCGCGCACCCCCTTCCCCACCCCCACCCCGCCCCCCATTCGCATTCTTGCAGCCTGCCCAGTCCACCGCGCCACTGGCGCGTTCTTCCCCGGGGAGACACGCAGCTGGACACCACTCTCCCACGCCTTTTAGGGCAGTTATGTGTACCGAGAGGGCGCTCTGAAGTTTGGGGAAGAATATTTCAATGGCTTCTTCCACCAAGCATCTAACCATTCAAACTGTATCTATCCTTAACTTCAGAGTCTAGGCACCCCCGGGGGGGGGTTGTGTTGGAAGGATCAGATGAAGGGTTATTCCCCGATGAATTGGAGAGGGATAGGGTTTTTTGTTTGTTTATTTGTTTTTTGGAATAAAGAAGGAGAGAAGGGAACATGAATATGCCTGGAAGGAAATGGGATGTGCCTGACTGCTGTCATAGAGAAATCCCTTAGGTGGTCATTTCCCTTCAGAATTCCTGGGAACCCAACAGGAAACAGCAAGGGATTCAAGAGCAACTTAGAAGGGATCATTTAGCACTGCTGGAGCCCTGGGTGTAAGGTTAGGGCCTGAACCCCTGAGTCACCACCACTAGGAGCCAGGGCAAGAAATGGAAAGGTTGGTGCTAGAGCACAAGGGGTAAAACTAAACTACTTCGTGTGTACTTGCTCCAGCACAATTACCAAAGCACAGCTTCTACAGTCCTGCAGGCCCAATGTCAGGTTTCTCTGCTGCCACAGCTGCAGCCTATTTGGCTGCCAAGGCTCAGGCTTTGAGTCCTGATATATACAGCTTCTCACCATCACCCTCAACAAAGCCTCTATGGCCTGTCACACAACTCTTCCCCAGAAATAGCACAGGTTGGGGGTGGGGGGCTCTTTCCCTTTCCCTGGCAAAGTACAAGAGACTATGTTCTAGGTATTCCATTGCCAACAAGGTCTGGGTGGCCTTTTCAAGTTTGAGGCACTCTCCATGGGTCTTTCTTTTTCTCTTTTGAGAATTTTTTTTTATTGAGGTATAGTCAGTTTACAATGTTGGGTCAATTTCTGGTATACAGTACAATTCTTCAGTCATACATGAATATACATATATTAATTTTCATATTCTTTTTTACCATGACCTACTACAAGATATTGAATATATTTCCCTCTGCTATACAGCATAAACTTGTTTATCTATTTTATATACACCAGCCAGTATCTGCAAATCTTGAACTCCCAATTTATCCCTTCCCACTCCCCTCCCCCTGGCAACCACAATTCTGTTCTATGTCTGTGAGTCTGTTTCTGTTTTATATATAAGGTCATTTGTCTTTTTTTTAGATTCCACACATGAGTGATATCATATGGTATTTTTCTTTCTCTTTTTGGCTTATTTCATTTAGAATGACATTCTCCAGGGCCATCTATGTTGCTGCAAATGGAATTATTTTATCATTTTTTATGGCTGAGTAGCATTCCATTGTATAAATATACCACCTCTTCTTTATCCAGTCATCTGTTGATGGACATTTATGCTGTTTCCATGTCTTGGCTATTGTAAATAGTGCTGCTATGAATATTGGGGTGCAGGTGTCTTTTTGAATTAGGGTCCCCTCTGGATATATGCCCAGGAGCAGGATTACTGGATCATATGGTAAGTCTATTCCTAGTCTTATGAGGAATCTCCATACTGTTTTCCATAATGGCTGAACCAAACTGCATTCCCACCAACAGTGTAGGAGAGTCCCCTTTTCTCCACAGACTCTCCAGCATTTATCATTTGTTGACTTTTGGATGATTGCCATTCTGACTGGTGTGAGGTGATGCCTCACTGATTTGCATTTCTCTGATAATTAGTGATACTGAGCATTTTTTCATGTGCCTATTGGTCATTTGTATGTCTTCCTTGGAGAATTGCTTGTTTAGGACTTCTTCCCATTTTTGGATTGGGTTGTTTGTTATTTTCTTATTAAGTCGTATGAGCTGTTTATATATTCTGGAGATCAAACCCTTGTCAGTTTCTTCTTTTGCAAAAATTTTCTTCCATTCCGTAGGTTGTTGTTTTGTTTAGCCTATGGTTTCCTTTGCTGTACAACAGCTTGTAAGTTTAATTAGGTCCCATTTGTTTATTCTTGCTTTTATTTCTATTGCTTGGGTAGACTACCCTAGGAGAACATTGCTGAGATGTATGTGAGATAATGTTTTGCCTATGTTTTCTTCTAGGAGGTTTATTGTGTATCGTCTTATGTTTAAGTCTTTAAACCACTTTGAGTTTATTTTTGTGTATGGTGTAAGGGAGTATTCTAACTTCATTGATTTACATGCTGCTGTCCAGTTTTCCCAACACCATTTGCTGAAGAGACTGTCTTTTTTTCAGAAATATTGATCAATGGAATGGAATAGAGAGCCCAGAAATGAACCCACAAACTTTTGGTCAATTAATCTTTGACAAAGTGGGCAAGAACATACAGTGGAATAAAGACAGTCTTTCCATGGGTCTTTCATCACTAGGCAGTAAAGTATCTGGGCACAGGGGGCCCTTTTACAATTCCTCATCTCCATGCCTTGGGTTCTGCCATTCCACCTGTTGGGAACACTCTTGTCCTTTCCCACTCTCATTTTATATCTATCAAACTCATCTATAAATAATAGCTCATATTCAAGTAATTGGCATTGAGTCCTTACTATATGCCAGACGCTATGCTAAGCAATTTATATGAATTATTTTATTTAATCCTGACAACAAACATAATTTTATTACTCCCATTTTACAGGTGAGAAATTTGAGCCACAAAGAATTTATATATGCAATATCTTGAGAATAGAAGCAATATCTTCTTTATCTTGCATCTATCAGACACTGTGCAAATTCATTTGCATCTTTCAGGCACTTAGGTAAATATGAAGAAAAATCAGATTTGGCCTCTGCCCTCCCTCAAAAACAAAACAGACAAACAAAAAGGTTTAACATGTGAAATGCCATCTCTGTTGACTGGATCTCAATGGCCACAATGGATTGTTATTTTCCTGTTGTTGGAAAGCACGTTGTCTTCACCTATATTAACCACATATGTTATTCTTCCATTTAAAGTTAGTCACTTTTTAGTTACCAGTTCTAATTTGTGTCAGTTCCCTCTACCTAGAGACTACCAGGAACACACATATAATTGAACCAGTTAAGTTTATTACTTGTTACAGTGAAGCAGAATGCACACCTCAGATGTGGGCTGAACTGTGTCCCCTCCCAAATTCATATGTTGAAGCTCTAGCCACCCCTAGGACCCCCCATACTTCACAATGTATTTGGAGTTGGGCCTTTAAAGAGGTGATTAAGCTAAAATGAGGTGGCTAGAGTGAACCCAAATGCAATCTGACTGGTGCCCTTATAAGAGGCGAAAATTTGGACACACAAAGAGACACTATAGGGGCACATGCATACAGAGAAAAGACCATGTGGGAACACAGCAAGATGGCAGCTATCTGAAAGCAAAGGCAGAAGTCTTAGGAGAAACCAAACATGCCAATACTTTGATCCTGGACTTCTAGCCTCCGTAGAACTGTGAGAAAATAAATTTTTGAAGCCACTCAATCTGTGGTATTTTGTTATGATAGCCCTAGATGACTCATACAATAGGGAACTATGAGATGTCTTAGTAAAAGAGTGATAGGACTTATTACAGGATTTGAACTTTGGTTGAGTAATTTGGGGGAGAGTCTAAGAAAGTAGGGGTTTCATTCAGTATTGAAGGCTGTTAGAAAGCAAGGGCAGTTTTATGATTTCCCTTAATAAATAAATCTTACATATAGGGAAGGCAGATTAAAGTGAGAATTAAGCTTTTGTGATTGGCACAGTGACATTTTTGTCCATGCTTAGACTCAATTATGAAGTGGCCTTGTTTTATCTCCCTTTATCATGTTTTCAGAGTAACCTTGTCAAATGTTGGTATTTGGTGAGACTGTTTATGTCCCACAGGAGAACAGCATGGCTTAGCTGTGAGTGCAAGGCCAGATTTCAGATGTCAGGGGCTGCTTTTTTCCCTTTCTAATATGTGACTACTTAACAACCATTATTAGTTGTAACTAATTTGGCCTCAGGAAAGATACTTTACTTCTCTGTGCCTCAGTTTCCTCGCCTATAATTGAGGAAAAGAAAATTAAGCATAGGGTAGTTGTGGGAACTAAATAGCAGAATATACATAATGTCCTTAGAACACTGCTTGGTACATAGACAGTATTCTTTGATTGTGGGCTGTTATCCACTTCTGTCTTCTCCAACAGACTATTTAGTATGAATTACATACAGTTATAGTTATGTATTGGTACTTTCTCCCTTACTAGACTGAGAGCTCCTTGAGGGCAGGGATAATGTCTATTGCCATAGCAATAATAGCTAATTTTATTGAGTGCTTTCAGTGGGCCAGGCACTATTGTTAGCTGTAGTCACTCCAAGAAAACTTCTGAGGCCCCATTCCTATCTACAGGCTAGCCTGGGTGTCCTCCTCTGTGCTCCCACAGCACCTGTGTTTACCTTAATCACTATACTCAGCATATGATGCTGACACTGTCTGCTTATGTGTTTTCTTTCCCTTCTAGACTCTTCACTGATAAGAGGGGAGAGCAGGTACTTTTAAAATTTACAAATACAAATTGTATGTATTTAATATGTACAATGTGATATTTTGATATATGTATACAGTTTGAAATGATTACCACAATCAAGCTAATTAACACATCCATCACCTCACATAGGTATGATTTTTTTTTTTGGTGTGGTGAGAACACTTAAGAGCAAATCTCTTAGGAAGAAAATTTCAAGTATGAAATACAGTATTATTAACCATAGTTACCATGCTGTACATTAGATCTTAAGAACTTACTCATCCTGCAGAACTGAAACAGAACTGAAACTTTACACACTTTGACCAACATTTCCCCCACACCCAGCCCCCACCAAACATCATTCTATTCCATTTTTGAGTTCAGCTCTTTTAGATTCCATGTATAAGTGAGATTATGCAGTATTTATCTTTCTGTCTCTGGCTTAGTTCAGTCAGCATAACGTCCTCCAGGTTTATCCATGTTGTCACAAATGACAGAATTTCCTTCTTTTGTAAGGTTGAATAATATTCCATCATGTATATGTATGTGTATGTGTGTATATGTAACATTTTCTTTATCTAATCGTTCATCAACTGAAGCTTAGGTTGTTTCCATATCTTGACTACCGTGAATAATGCTGAAATGGACATGAATATCTTCAAGATACTGATTTCACTTGAAAGTAGGTACATTTAACTTTGGTGCCCATGTCTGAGCACAGTGCCTAGCACAACAGAGGCACTCAATATAAAGGAATTGATCAGATTTTCACTACATTCTTTGCCTGATCTGGAGTGGAACTCAGGTCAATGCAGCTGTCTTAGCTCACATTGCCCCATTCCCTGGGGTTTTATCGACTAAAAAGTAACAAACGACCTCTTACATACTGTGATCCCTATAAGGCAGATCTAAAAGAATAGCATCACTGTAAGACTTCAGAGCAAGAAGGTGCCATTTGGGAACAATTGACCTCTGCTATTTAACAGTCAACTGTAGCATGTCCATTGGGACAAAGTGGAGTAATGAAGGAGTATAAGACTAGGACCCAGAGTCTTGGGTTTTGACCTTAATTTTGCTGTTGACAAACTATGTGATGTTCAGCAAATCACTGAACCTCTCTGACCTTCAATTTTTCCATGCGGCAGGGTGCGAGAATGGAGAGCATAATTTATTTATTCATTGGCTAATAGAGCTTGATAACAAAGATTAAATAGAGTTTACTGGAGTTTCTCTTTGGGGAAAATATTTAACTCTTCCATTACTTCCATGTTACATGTCTGTATGATTCTTAGCCTCTGGAATTGGTATTCCATAATGGCCACAGCCTTTCAGATGCCAACCAAGTGCCATGAGTGTTGTAGTTTTCAGCCTGCCATTCTCCCTAACAGTCCCTCAATTCAGCCTCTTCCCAGTGAAGGAAGCTATAGTGTCAGGAAACTTTTGGGACATAAGAGGAGCTGTCATCCTGGAGCTGGACCCAGAAAGTTCTTTTCATCATGCTCAGGACAGACTCAGGATGTTTTCTGGTCAAATTTATGTTCTACCTTAGCCCAGAGGGATAAAATAAGGTGAATGACAGAATAACACTATCACAGTATCATATGCATATACAAGGGAGGAAATTACATATTTTTCATATAATGTACTGCTATTGTGCCCAGAGACTATATAACAATCATAATAATGGCCTCTGGCTGGGACTTTATGGCACCTTTCCATGCAGAATTCCAAAGAATAGCCCAAAGGAACTCAGGGAGTCCAGATTTCAGAGGTCAGTGAATTGAAACTAACATCAGCTGTTCCTCTGGTTTGAGTGGCAGTATCCAGCATATTGAAGGCTCCCATTAAATATAATGGACCTGACAAACTGCCTCAGTACATCCCTCCTTTGCCCTAAACAGCATTAGAAAGCTACAGTTCTCTTCTTCAGATGTTTCAGGGGTTTTGTTTGTTTGTTGTTTGTTTGTTTGAGAAGCCCTAGGAGGAGGGGCAAGGGGATCTTCATTAATGAGTTTTCCAGTTAGTGCTCAATTGGGGCCCTGTGTTAGGTCTCAGGAGGAGAAAACAGACATAACTAAAGGCATTGTCTTTACCTCAAAGGAGCCTATTGTCTATTAGCTTAGGGATGGAAACATAGGATAGCAATGCTCTTAGGCTGTGCAGAATGAGGGCTTAGTGAGAGGTAAGAATAAGTCAGAGCCTCTTTGGCCAGGAGACTAAAGGAGTTTAGGGGTCCCTGGGCATGCACTAGGTGTGGGTGGCCGTGGGGGAGAGGTAGGACTGTGCTAGGCAGTGAGGAAAAGAGCATGAACTTAGGAAACACTAAGGTGGGATGGTGAGCAATGTATCTGGGAGTCAGTCATATGTCTATCATGGCTGGAGCCAGGGCTTGCTCCAAGGAGTAAACCAAATTTGGATGGGTTGAATGGGGCCAGACTGGGGAGGCTTTGGAACTCTAGGATATTTTACCCTTGAATTCTCACTCTAACTTATAAATGTGGAAAATAAAGGTCATAGCCACATATTAGATAGGTAGGTAGATTAGCCACTGAACCTTAGGGTTCAGAGGATAGCAATGATGAACATTTGTGATTTGTGATGGACTTTTACATACATCATGTCATTTGTTAATGATAATCTGTTAACATACAATGCCTCATTGCAGACATTCCCCTCTCGGAGCTTTAAAACAAACAAAGAAAAAAAAAAAAAAACAAAACCTGTTGGTTGAGCTCACTGTTCTATGAAAGTAGAGCTGAGTAGCAACAGCTGGGCCCACAAATCAAAACCAGATGAGCAAAGTGCTGATTCCAAACAAAAGTGTCTAGGATGCCCTGTCCCCATTTTCCCAGCATGCTCAGGTGTCTTGGCTGCTGTCTTCAAAGCTAGCCTAGGCAAAGACAGCTTCTCCCATGAGCACTTTCTCAGTGAGCCTTTGAGACATGCTGGGACAGGCTGAGTGACACAAGTTAGGGAACTAAGGTCTGTAGGAAACCATTTCCATCTTCAGTTGCCAAGGGCCATTGGAGAAGCCCCTAGATGAAGCCATAGGCCAAATGTTTGTGGCCTAGTAGCACTGAGAAGGGCCTCAGCAAGGTGGGAGTGGAGGTGTGGGTGGTGAGGAAGTGTGTCCAAACTTAGGACAGGACCATGGACAGAGATCAGCAGGCCTCTTTAACCAGATCCTACAGCGAAATGCAGCTCTCCATCATATAGTTATGCATTCTGTGTTCTGTGGATAATGAAGGGAATGTGTGGTGTGGGTTTGGGGCTTCCTTGGGTTGGGTGTGATCAGAGTGCCCTGCACAGTGTGAGCTCCCTCTCAAGAACAGAATCACAGGCCTTATTCGGTGTCACAGGTATTAGTAGTACCAAATGTACACTGTTTGAGATTGCATTGTAGTCTTGTGGTTTGAACAGCAGTCCCAGAGTAAAGAGACCCAGCGAGACTGAGCGCAATTAGCTGTAGAAACATCTGGTTAAGGTCTTCTTGGACATAGTTCCCTCTTCTTTAAGGAAAAGACCTTAAAGGATTCTTCTTCATATAAAATCCAGTACCTCAGAGTGTACCTCATTCTCCCTCCCTCAAAAACCCTAGATGAAAGCTGTGTTGTAATAGAAAAGCACTGGACTTGGAATTCAATAACCTTGGGTTCTGCCCCCTACTAATGTAATCCTGGACAGTTTTCCGAGTCTTCTCAAAGCCACAATCTCTTCATCTGTAAAAAGGGGCTAACAATAGTAATCTCTACCTCACAGAGAACTTGTGAGAAGTTCATGAGTTAAGGTGTATGAAAACACTTGGCAAAAGTTATGGCATACACAGGCATAAAGTAAACGTGTTTGCTTGTGCATGCATTCCAGGAGTCCCTGAAATCTCCCTTTCTGCAGGAAAGCTTTCCTAAGTCATTGATGAAGTCATGAGTTTCCTTCTATCTACACTAATAGTTCCTATTGTATCTTCCTTTTACTTTGTTAATAGCTGCCTCTCCTGCTGTTGATGTTAATAATTGTGACGATGGTGATGGTGATAGTAGGAAGTGGTGAATAATGACCAACTCAGTCCATGGAACAAACAATATAGGTAAAAGAAGAGTGAAGTAAGATTACTTTAGGAAGGAAACAGAAATTCTGGCTGGGTTTGAGGCCTGACATTCCCTGAACTAACCTCTCCAGGCAATCATAGGCAATCATGCCAAATCCCCAAGGACTTTGCATTGGAGATTATACAGCAAAATGTGTTCTAAGTAGATCCTGCCCAGAATGGAGGATGTATTTCAAAGCAGCAAGTGCAGAACAAGAGAAGAAAAGAGATGTTCCCATTCATTTAACATAAACACTCCCTAAGCACTCTCTTTGGCTGCATACAAACTAATCCACAGGCATCTAGGAAATGTGGAGTCAACACATCCAATGTGGCTATTTGTTCAGAGCATTCAGTGAGTGACCTCAGCTTTGTTAAACAACAGGGCATTCTCCCTTGTTACTTCAAACCTTCAAAATCTTCAATGGCTCCCTAAAGTCTGAATAACAAAATGTCAAAATCCCCAGGCTAATTGTCATGAAACAGTTCCAATATCTTTCCACCTCTACATATCTGGTGCTCCAACCACACAGACATTCTCCACTTAATATCTTCATGTCTTTGCTCATGCTGTTCCCTCAGCCTGGAATGCCATTTCTGCTCTTCTGCACATCAAAATCCTTCTCTTCCTTTAAGGTCTAGTTGAAGTGTCATGTCCTTTCTAAGGTCTTTCTGTATTATTTTTATAGGAATGTTGCAACACATTACCACAAACTTGGTGGTTTAAAACAGCAGAAATTAATTACTTCACAATTCTGGAGTCCAGAAGTCCAAAATCAAGGTGTTGGCAGGGCCATGCTTATTCCAAGGCTCTAGGGGAGGATCTTTCCTTGCTTCTTTCAGTTTCTGGTGGCTCCTGATGTTCTTGGTTTGTGGCAGCATAACTACAGTCTCTACCTTCATCATCACATGATCTTGACTATATCTCTGCATTGGTCATCTTCTTATGTGGACACCTGTTATTGGATTTAGGTCCTATCCAGTCAATCCTGGATAATCTCATCTTGAGATACGTCACTTAATTACATATGCAAAGACCTTTTTTTTCCCTACATAAATTCACATCCATAGGTATGAGGGAGTTAGGACTTGAATACATGTTTTGGGGGGTCACCATCCAACCAACTACATCTTCCAAGACTTAATTAATATCCCCTTTTTTGACTTTACACAGCACATTCCTCATCTATATTACAGGTGTATGAATACAAGTCTGTCTCTCTGACCAGAGGGTAAACTCTTCAAGGCCAGGGAATTATGTCTTATTCATCTCTGTGTAACTCTGCTTATCCCAGTGCCTGTCATATAGTAGGTGTTCAATTGATTATTGTTAAAATTTAAAAATGGTTGATTTACCAACCACTTCCACAATAGAGGGAAGCAGCTGTGGAAGGCAAGCTGGGGGCAACCATCAGAGTTATGATATAGAATAAGTGCCTGCCTCTGGGAAAGTATCAGCTTCCCTATCACCAAGACAAAGTTGTAACTCCCTATAGTATTAAAATCGAAACAGCAAGGATTTCTTGAGAATACTCAAATCAAGCTATTGTGTCCCCCTTAGCATATTTTTTAGCATTTACTGATTTATTCAAGTATCCATGTATCAATGTATCTATGTATCTATGTATCTATCATTCAATTAACTGAGCCCTTATGTGCCAAACACTAGGCTAGGCCTGGTATGTTGATACATAAATCCACAAAATATAGGTATTGCTCTTTATGAAAGGAAAATTCATTCAGAAAGGAAATACATACACATGTGACATTTATGGGCCCAGGTATAACCATTTGCAGGTAGGTGTGACTGGTGGACTACTGCCAAAGACAAGTTAGAGAGTCCATTACCTCAGTACAACTTGGAGCCATGGACTTATCTAGGAATGCCTTTTTTTTAAGAAAAATTCATTGTCTTTGGGCATCCTGTGATATAATATTAATAACCCAGGGCAAATATACCTTGCCCATTTCATGGATCAGAATAAAAGGTGCCTGATTATCAAATTCTATCTAACTACCAACCCTTTAAACACAAGAGTAACCCAACTCTATTCTATATCAAAGCCCTAGGAGGTTAAAACAGACCACCAGGAGATCTGTTTGCATGATGTCTCCCGGACAAACACCATCCCCCATCTTCCCTGGGAGACACTATGAACGAGACTTTGGAACTTACAATCTTGGGCCCCAAATACTGCAATTAAGATGTCTAAATAAAGCAGGAGAGTTAAAGACTGCCTGAAACTCATGAAATGAAGTAGCATAGGGTGGAGTAAGTAGGGGAGAGTTGAAGAATATATGCTCCTCTTTGGGGCCCAGGAACAAAAAGATAAAAAGGTAAGAATAGAATGGAGGTTGGGTACAGGGAAATAGTTTTTCTTATGTATCCTCCCACATAAACTAATACAAAGTAGCCATGGGGGTGAGGGAATGGAGTGGGGAGTCCCAGCACCAAACTAAGTGGAAGAGGGTCTGGAGGCAGATGGCTGAAATCTGTGATCAAAAACTAAACTCTTGAGCTTTCCTGTGGTGCCTCTTTTAGCCCATGAGATTTATAATAATGCCAATTTACACTTGTATGTTGCTTTACAACTTATAAAGTTATTTCACATCTACTATCACATAGCATTTAAAAGTTGAAAAGAATGGCTAAACTCACACCTCTTCATGATACCAGAATTCCATGTTAACCATTTCATTTGCTTCTCATACAATCTTAGTGGATAAAATGATCATTAGTATTTATTATACTTACCCCTTAACAGAGGAGGAATCAAGCCAAGAGGGGCAAGTGACTTGGCCCAGTCACATAGTCGGTAAGTGATGAAGTTGAACATTTATCAGAAATACTGAACTAGTTGCTATTCCCAGGAGTTGTGTATTCTTTCATGCCTCTATGCCTTTGCAAAACTACTTTTTTCTGCCTGGTATGGCCTTCCCTCTTTCTCTTGTGATCTTCTGCTCACCTGTCAAGGCCTAGATTGAATGCCACCTTCTTACTGAAGCCCTCAACGACTCTTCCTACCTTCCCTAAAAGAAATGAATGGCTATTTCCTCTCAGCTTTTACAACACCTAATATAGTATAAATCTCTATTAAAGCATTTATCCCAGTGTATTATAAGTATTTGGGCATGTGTCTACTCCCACATTGAACTGAGAATTCCTGTCTCCCTGAGGGCAGAAAACTTGTTTTCTTCTCTGTCTCTCCATTCTTCACACAGTGCTAGGCACTTACATTTGAAGAATAAAATGTCTAAATAAGTGAATGAGCTGAAGATTTTATGCATACTTTTAAACCAGCCATGGCCCCACAAATGAGTACTCCTAATGGATGTCTCTGAAGAACAGTTGGTTCTCTCTTGAGTCTAGCTCAGTCAACGTATTTATCAAAAACCTGATGAAGTGTGCTAATTGCTAGGCTCCTCATTCAATATGAGGTTACCCTGACAGGGAGCACTGTCTCTATAAGAGATTCAGTTCCAGGATTGGTGTCTCCTGAAGATGCCCTCAGAAGATCCCACAGAAGATGCCCTTATGTCTCTCTGCCTGAATTTAGGTGGCCATGGAGATGGAGAGAAGGTTAGAAGAGGAAACAGGAAGAGAAAAACAGAGAATAGGGAAGGAAAGATAAAGGAGACAAACAGGTAAAGATGAGAGGGAGAGAAAGAGCTAGAAGGGAGAGAATACCAGAAATAAGCAGATGTGCCACCTTAAATCAGATGATGAATGTTGTAGGTGTTAGCTAATGGTCACTATCTTCATGTAAAATAGCATCAATTGAGTTCTAATCATGCACTCTGACCCTAACAATGAAAACCTGTGCCCTTTACACTTTGCAAGAATGGTAGCAAGATACAACTGGCACAGGCTCTGGGGTGAGGCAGATGTGTATTCAAACCCTGAGCTGTGTGATTTTGGGCAAAGAGCATCCCTCTGAGGCTCATTTCCCTCATCTTTCAGATGATGATAATATCTACCTTGTAGGGTTATTATCTTATGAAGATTAGTGGCACTGTACACAGAGTGGTTGGTAAATAGGCAGTCAAGAAATGACAGCTACTATTATTATGTGCTTTCAGGAGGCTGCATAGTGAAAAAACACAGACTTTGGAGACAGACTAAGGTTTTAATCCTATTTCTGCTATTCATTAGCTAGATTTCATGTCCTCCTTCTGAGAAATGAATTCTGACACCCTTTGAATTGCTGCCTAGGCAGTGTAGGATAAGAGTTAGGAGCATGGCCTCTGGATTTTAATGCTGGTTGGTTCTCTGTGTGACCTTGAGTAAATTACCTAACATCTCTGAGCCCTAGTTTCCCCATCTGTAAAGTGGGAGAAATAATAATAGTGCCAATTTCTTAGGGTTGTTGTGAAGATTAAATGAGTTAATTTACACCAAATGCTTAAAACTGTTTCTGGTAGATATAAGATCTCAATTAAAATTAGCTATTTTATTCTAAAATACTTTCCACATCCACCATTTCATTTATTTCTCACAACATCCTGTGAAAGGTGTATTTCATTCTCATTTTGCAGGTAAGGAAACTGAGGCTCAGACTTTTTCAAATTCATAAAGGTAGTAAGCGACAAAGCCCAGTCTAAAAGATGTTCACTCAGTAGCTTTAATGTCTCTCTCTTCTCCTCCACTTTAAACACTAATACCTATACTACTTCTCAGTGCTTTTCTTTGAACATTGTGAGATGTGTCAAGTGAGTCAGAAACTCATTCTGGAAATGCAATGTAGACTCATTTTCTATAGCATGCTGATGGGATTTGACTTGCCTACTTGTTAGAGGAGGCATGACTCCTGAACACCTTCATATCACCTACATATCACCTTTATGAAAATTAGATCCACCACTTCCCTGCTTTGCAGAAGTCATTGAACATTGGCTTCCCCCTAGAAATCAGAATTCTTTTCCTTTGTATATTTGGTTATCCTGCCAACATGCTTTCACTTTTGTCTGGTTTAATCAGCTGGAATTTAAAACACTAAAATATTAATTTCTACAAACACGTTTGCAACCCAGCAAAGTTGGCTAAAAGCACATTTCTGTTAAAAAAAAACTAATTCTCTATTGACTTCTATTATAAAGTTGAAGGCATGTTCCCATGGAAACTGTCCCCACAACACACTGCATCAAAGCTTTTGGTGAAGAAAGGTCAACTATGCTGTGTTGGTAAGGACTGGGCAAGACTGAGCAGTGTTTGAAATGATGTACATAAAAACAAAGTGCTGTATTAAATAGAAGATAGTACTAATAGTAAGAGCAGTACAAGCGTCCACTCTTGGTCCCACGGCCATTCTTGCTTACTTTCAGCTTCTGGAAAGTAGTAGGAGCATCCCTACCTTAGATCTTTGCAATCTGCACTCTACCCCTCCTCCTCAATACCTATTATGAGCACTCTCTATCCTGCTTTTTTGCTTTTTGAACTCCATAGCACTTACCATCATAGCACATACCAATTATTTTATGTATTTATATTGTTTATTTTTGGTCCCTTTCCCTTTAGAATGTAAACAACATAATAACATGGATTTTGTTTCTTTTTTCACTGTTGTATCCTAGCACCTGGAACATCTTGTCTGGTACATGGAAGGTGCTCAATAAATATTTGTTGAATGAAGGAAGGAATGAACGAACGAATGATAACTGTTGCTCCTACTGTCGGAAAATCTCATCTCTCTGCCTCAACCCCCTTCACCTGATTAACACCTCCACAGCTTCCAGAATGCAGTAGAAATATCACTTCCAAAAGGAAGCTTTCCTGCTGCCTCAGTGTTGGTTGGATCCTCCTATCAAATCTTTTTCTACAGAGCATAACTGCAATTAAATAACAAATTACATAATATCTTATTTGTTGTCTGTTCCCCTCAAGACAGAAGATCTATGAGGGCAAGGATTGCACTATGTTCATCTCTGTATCCTCAGTGTCTAGGATAGGGCTTGACACATAAGAGGTGGCTTAGTAAATAAGGTATGAATGATGGAATGAAAATTGTGTCAGTTATGGGATGAAGCAGGAGGGTCTCAGCTTAAGCACATAGGATTCAGACATTTCTAGAGGCATGATGGGGTAATCTCTTTAGGGATCTATTTAGATGAGGGATTGAGAAGTTTTCTGGGAAGGAATTTAGTCTAAGGAGAAAAAAGAGAATTGATGTCCACAAAGTTGGATGGGTAGCATGAGAAAGAAAGGTAAAACTGAATAGAGTACTAGTTGCAGTGTCTACCACTTAGCTTGTTCTTTGGCCCAGACCTTGGGACACTTAAGTCTGAATTTTAGAAAGTGTGCAACAGGAGGAGAAATAGTGACATCTCTTTTGCCAAAAACAGCAGATTAAAAAAAAAAAACAAAACATGAGGAAACCCTGCTTTGGGAACTTTTTAATTAAATGTAGCCTAAAAATGGAGGCATATCCCGGCTAAAAGAAGACCCAGGGTGCAGAAAATGAGGCTTTAACATCAGCTCCCGGTAGTAGCACCATCTCTGGCATACACTGGCTGTGGTGGCAGTGATGGCAGCAGCTGCTGTAGCAGCTCTGAAATAGGAGAGGTTGACAGCTAAGCGCCACAAGAAAGAAGGAAATGGTGGAAGATAAGCTTCAGCTGACAGGACTGTTCTCATGAGCACATTTCCTGGCAACACTTGAACATAATTTGGTTACAATATTCTAATATCTGCCCAGTAATTTACTTTGTAGAATTTATTTTTCCAACTCCTGGATATTCTCTCTCTTTCGATAATCACCAGGGACCACCTAACCTCAGTTGCCCCAGTTACACCAGTGATTTTCAGCAACATTCACATCTCTCTTCTCCCATGCTTTCAACTGGCTATGGTTTTTTAAATTAAAAATAATAGCTTTATTGAGATATAATTCATATACCAAACAATTCACCATTTTAAAGTGTACAATTCAATGGTTTTAGTATATTCATAGAGTTGTGCAATCAGTTTTAGAACACTGTTATTGCCCTCAAAAGAAACAAGAAACCCTGTAACGTTAGCAGTAACTTTCCATTTCCCCCGATCTGTCCCTGAGCCTAGGCAACCACTCATCTATTTTTTGTCTCTACAGATTTGCCTATTATGAACATTTTATATAATTAAATGGGTCAAACAACGTTGTGAACGTCATTCCTTTTAAATTTATATTTCATCATATAGATATACCATATTTTAGTTATCCATTCATCAGTTGATGGATATCTAGGGGTTTTTTTTTCCATTTGGGGGCTACTATGAATAATACTGACATGAACATCCATGTACAAGTTTCTGTTTTCATTTCTCTTGTGTTTTGTACCTGGGAGTGCAATTTCTAAGTTATATGAAAACTCTATGTTTCATCTTTGGAGTAACTGCCAGACTGTTTTCCAAAGAAGCTGTACCATTTTACATTCCCACCAGCAATGTATGAAGGTTCTGATTTCTTCACATCCTCATCAACACTTACTGTCTTTTAGATTATAGCCACCCTAGGGGCTGTGAAATGGTATATTATTGTAGTTTTCATTTGCATTTCCTTAATGGCTAATGATGTTGAACATCTTTTAATGTACTTATTAGTAATTTGCATATATTCTTTGGAAAATAGTTTATTCAGACCCCTTTACCATTTTTAATTGGGTTATATGTCTTTTCATTATTGACTTGCAAGAATTCTCTGTGTATTCTATTTAAAAATTCTTTGGCAAAAATGTGATTTGCAAATATTTTCTCCCATCCTTCAGGTTATCATTTCACTTTCTTAATGATACCCGTTGAAATACAAAACATTTTAATCTTGATGAAGTTCAATTTATCTGTTTTTTCTTTCATTAGCTTGTGCTTTTCATACCCTATCTCAGAAACTATTGTCTAATCTAAGGTCACGAAGATTTATTCACATTTTCTAAGGGTTTTATAGTTTTAGCATTTACTTTTAGGTCTCTGATCAATCTTGTGTTAGTGTTTTTATGTGGTGCGAGGTGGGTGTCAAACCTCATTCTTTTGCAGATGGTTATCCAAGTTGTCCTACACCATGTATTGAAAACACTATTAGTGTGTATATGTCCATGAATGACTGAAAAATTGTGCTGAACACTGGAATTTGACACAACATTGTAAAATGATTGTAAATCAATAAAAAATGTTAAAAAAAGAAAACACTATTATTTCCCCCATTCAATTGTCTTGACACCCTTGTTGAAGATCAAGTGAACATAAATGTTTTTTTTCTCCTCTGGGCTCTCAAATGTATTCCACAGATCTACATTTCTATCCTTAAGCCAATAACACATTGTCTTGATTACTGTACCTTAGTAGTAAGTTTCTAAATTGGGAAATGTGAATCCTCCAACTTGTTCTTTTTCAAGAATGTTTTGGCTATTCTTGGTTCACTGAATTTCCATATGCATTTTATGATCAGCTTATCAATTTCTCTAAAGAATCCAGCTGGAATTTTCACAAGGATCTATAGATCAGGTTGGGGAGTATTGCCATCTTGACAATATTAAATATCTCAATCCATGAATATGGGATGTCTTGTCATTTATGTAGGTATTCTTTAATTTCTTATAACAGTATTTTCTAGTTTTCAGAGATACAAGTTTTGTACTTCTTTGTTAAGTTTATTCCTACTAAGTATTTTATTATTTTTGATGTTATTATAAATGGAATTGTTTTTCTAACTTCATTTTTGGATTATTCATTGCTACTAGATGAAAATACTAGTGATTTCTGTGCATTGATTTTGTGTCTTGTAATTTTGCTGAACTTACTAGCTCTAATAGTTTTTTGTGGATTTTTGAGGGTTTCTGAAATATAAGATCATATCCACTATACATAGGAATAGTGTTGCTTCTTTTCCAATTTGGATGCTTTTAATTTCTTTTTCTTGTCTAATTGATCTGATTAGAACTTCCATTATAATACTGGATACAAGTAGTGAAAGGAGGGCAACCTTGTTCCTGATGTTAAGAGAAAGTTTTCAGTCTTCCATCACTGAGTATGATGTTAGTTGTGAGTTTTTCATATATGACTTTTATCATGTTGAAGAAGTTCCTTCCTATTCTTAGTTTTTTGAATGTTTTTCTCATGAAAAGGTATTAGATTTTGCCAAATGCTTTCTCTGCATCAAGTGAGATGAAATAAAAAATTCAAGAAAAAAGTTTTAAAATATGAGAAAATAAACATTTTTTAAAAGAAAGAAAAAAAAAGAGACACTATTTGGCATAAGAGTAAGCACAACAACCTAAGTCATTGTTTCAGCATGCATATTCTTAAAGGTCACTTTGTTTTGAGGGCTTCCATTACTCACATAGAGAGAAAAAATAAAGTACACATCTGAGGAAAAAAATAGAATCAGTGTGGTAAAAAAATAAGTGCCTTAAGACCTTGATGTTTTAGCCATTGTAGGTAGAATTCTGTTCTCTACAAATGATGGCAAACTCTACATGACACAAGTATTTCTAAGTCCAAACTGACAGCCCACTTCTTGTGATAAGATTGTAAAGCAATAGATGATGAAGCTGAAGTCTCTCTCTGTGAGAATTTTATCTTGGCATCACTTTAAGTCAGAAAGACTATGGTCTCTTTTCAAAACACCCACCTTCTCCCCAAATATTAGTTAAACTTTAGGAGAACAAGGAGATAACTTCAAAGTTTGAGGGAATCCCAGAAATGTCTCTACATACTTCTTACTAGTCTCTGAGCATTTAGGGGCCTGGGACTAAATCTTACTCATCCTAGTATCCCCAGCATCTAGCATAGGGCCTGGCCTGGAAAGTAGACACTTACCCAATATGCAGTGGGAAACCAATGTATGTGTATTCTGAGATTCATGTGGAATAGAAATGATAGTTCCTAATTACCTAGAGTAAAACAATTTAGAAAAGTTTTCTCAGCAAATCAATAGGTCTCAAAAGTTTACAAAGTACATTCATACTAGAGCATGTGACTCTGTCTCTCTCTGAGAGAATTTTCAACAGTTGGTCCTGGCCAAAACTGAAAGACAGAATCTGATATAAATGTCTAGCAAGCATCCTTCCATAACACTATCCGTAAATATTTCTGAACTAAATAAGTATGCCAACATATCCTCTTTACCTATCTATCCTACAGGTACTTCAAAATGAACTTGTTACCTTCCCTACAATTCCATCTTGTCCCCTATAAATCTCAGAGTCATCCTTTCTCCTCTTTCTCCCTCATCCAAACCTATTTTACCTCAGAAATCTGTATTGAATATGTCCTTCTCCTTTATGCCCCTACTGCCACTGTTGTAGGTCAAACCCTCATTCTGGACTATTAAAGAAACCTCACTAGTTTTGCTACTTTAGGTCTTGTTGACTCGATTTAATCTTCCATATCACAGCTGGTGTGATCTTTTTTAAAATATAAAACTCATAGTATCATTCCCTTGTTGAAAAACCATTAATGGCATTTCAATGCTGACAGGAAAAGCATCCTTACATCTTCAGCATACAAGGCTTTTTACAGTCTATATCTGATCCATCTTTTCAGCCTCATCTCCTACCACTTAATTCCCATATGTGTACCCTCCAGTCATTACCAACCATCTTAAAATTTTCCTAATATGCAATGCTTATTCATACCCCCGTGCCTTTGTACATCTTATTCCCTTTGCTTGAAATGTCCTTCCCATGCTCTCTGCCTGGTCTATCAGTTCAATTCACAAGTATCTTCTTTTGTGAAGCCTTCCCAAGGCAGAGGTAGACAATTTGTTCTCTATTTTGTGTACAATCCTTTGTTACAAGCACATTACATTATGATTGCTTTTTAAGAAACATCTTTTCCCCACTAAACTCAGCAGTAGGAGCTGGGTCTAAGTTCGAATCATCTTTACATCCTTAGCCTCTAGCACAGCACTTGGTGCAAAGCAGACACTCAGAAAATATTTGTCAGTGATCAATCCTTCAACAACATAATCTTGTTATTGAGGCTTTCAGCAAGTCACACTGGTAAATGGATAGAAACCTCATAAACACCTGGATTCAGATGCTCACAGTGATCTAGGTTTTAGTACCAGAAATCTTATACAGATAAAGAAGGATTATTTTCTCCCATTAGACACATTCATTTTTGAGAAGATATTTGAAAAATATATAAAATTAATATTAATATTTCACATGTACAAAGAGGAAGGTGAAGATGAAAACTGAGTTCTTTACATAAAATACTTTTAGTTTTTTGAATGAAAAGGGACCTGATTTTATTTAAAATTATGGTTAACTAGATACACACACACACACTTATCATTAAGTAAACAATTTGAGAGCTCATACCCATGCCTTGTTAAAATAATTACATGTATTTTAGCAAAGGAAAAACAAAACAAAACAAAATAAGCTGGTTGTTTTTGTTAAAATAAAACTTTAATTCTCTTTTTTAATACAGTCTAGCAAAAATAAGTCACCAATATTCATGATTAACCTGCTGAATAGTAAATGACTTGCCTCCCAGTGACCTCACAAGCATCTACTTCAATTGGCCTTGGCAAATAAAAAAAATTCATTATTTAGTTTCCTTATGTAGATGCAGTATCAATCTGAAAAGAGTTTTAAAAAATGAGTCATTGCTTTAAAGTGTATTAGTGTGTACCTTTTAAAATGAAGCCTACATCTACTGCTGAGTTGAAGAACCTGCATTAAGGCTATAGCAAACAACAAGAAAGCACTTTTCCAAGAAAAATGTCAGGGATGTTGTAGTTAATAATCTGATTCATGCGTCAAATAGAGGGTTGGTCTCAATGACCTCTAATTTCCCTTCCAATGCCAATATTTTATGGTTCTATGATATCAAGTTTTCCTAACCTGTGATTTAAATATATTTACTTTAAATAAAATCTGCCTTACCATAAAGCACATTTGTTAATCAAATCACTTTTTCAATGCCTCTCATTACAAAACCAGAGATGGGCTTCCATAATAGAAAAAATTGGGACCAAATGATAATTTTAAAACCACACACTCCAGAATGCAAGAAGTGTTTTAAAATGACAGTTAAAGGGGGGAAAAGGTCATTTTCTGATGAAGTACTAATAGCAATTTTCAGTACAAAACAAAAAGTACAAATAGTACCTTGCACTGGAAAAATGAACATAAGATCAGAAACTAACTACTTATAGTAAATATCCTTTTAAAATAACAAACTATTGATCATTTTTATTTAATCAATTTTTGAACTGCTTAAAATTTAAAGTTACAATCTCTTTTGATACAGTCAGAATGTTTATCTTTAAAGGTGATTCTTTATCTCATGATTTCTTTTAGGGTCAATTTCCCCACATGATGACTTTTCTCCAGGTGTAGGAAACCTCAACAAAGACTTTAAGAGGCATGTAACATAGTCAAGGTCACTGGCTCTGGCATCAGTCAGTCTTGGGGGTTCAGATCCCTTGTGACCTTAGGTAAGCTCCTTAAACTAACTGAAGTAAAGTTTCACCAGATATAAAATGGATTGCAATAACGATTAAGCGGGATAACTTTCTTTAATAATAAGTGATCAATAATGGTTGTTATTATTAGGGTGTAGCCCACAAATGATCATTGGCATCTGGAGCTGCTTGAGTTTTTTTTTTTTTTACTATGTAGAGATTTCTCAATTAAAAAAAATCTTCATTTTGTTTTACCTTTCCACAAAACTCTGTTTTTTAGTTTTTAATTAAAATTAAAAAAATTAATTTATGTTTATTGAGGTATAGTTGATTTACAATGTTGTTTTAGTTTCCAGTGTACAGCATAGTGATTAAGTTATATATATTCTTTTTCATTATAGGTTATTACAAGGTTATATAGGTTATATACCTTTGTTTTATTGTTCTTACATAAAGAGAGAAACAAAAAAATGCAGGAACTTTTAAAGATCACAAATGTGAGCCAGTGAGGGTTGCAAGAGATTTTAGCTGTTCACTTTGATTTACAAACTTAATTTCACTTAATGATTTTTCACTATGGGAGGGGACAAAATGGCCTTCTCACTTCACTTCACAAACATAGGAAACAGGATGAGAATCACTGGCTTAAGTTATAGCCAATAAAAGACCTGATTGTTTCACTGAACAAGTAGTTATTTATCTAGTGTCTATAATGTTCAAAGTTCAAGGCAAATTCCCACTATAGGGGACCCAGGTAAGGAAGATGCCCTCTTTGCTCTTGAGGAGCTTACAGTTCAGTGGGTGAGATAAGAAGACACATCTTTAAAACAAGGCCCAATGTGTGAGATCAATTCTTCTAATATCTTGAAACATTACCTCTTTACATAGCAAATATTCTTTATTCATTTATAGCATTGATCCATGAATCTTAACTGAAGATACAGATCTTGCTTTCATCTGCTTATTCTCAACAATAACAAAGCTTATGTCTACCTTCAGTTTCCCACACAAATGGGGAAGGGCAGAAAGTTCTCACATAAACAAAAGATCTCACTTTTTTGGAATGGTTTCAACTGCTTTCTCACAAAGTTCTGTTGTTTATATTATTATGGTATTTCTACTGAGAGCCAAACGGACGGGCATTTCTCTGGCAGCTCAGTCTGCCTCTTTGAATTAAATTGAGCAAATTAACAGGTTGCTAGATCTCTTATTGATGTAGTAGAGGTGGTGACTTGTGGTTGTAATGACTAGCACAATATTAGAGACCTGGGTTTGAGTACTGGTTCTACCGCTAACCATCTGTGAGACCTTGGGAAAGTCATTACCCTTTCTATGCCTTCATTTCCTCATCTATAAAAAATGGAGATAGTAATAATCTCACAGAGTTGGTGTGATGATGAAATGTGAAAGTGCTTCATAATCTACACAGTTGTGTGTATGTGGGTTGGGGAGTTTTTTTAACATTTTTTATTGATTTATAATCATTTTACAATGTTGTGTCAAATTCCAGTGTTCAGCACAATTTTTCAGTCATTCATGGACATATACACACTCATTGTCACATTTTTTCTCTGCGATTTATCATAACATTTTGTGTATATTTCCCTGTGCTATACAGTGTAATCTTGTTTATCTATTCTACAATTTTGAAATCCCAGTCTATCCCTTCCCACCCTCCACCCCCCTGGTAGCCACAAGTCTGTATTCTCTGTCTGTGAGTCTATTTCTGTCCTGTATTTATGCTTTGTTTTTGTTTGTTTGTTTGTTTTTGTTTTTGTGTTTTTGAGAGCAAGCTGGTCTTCTCCAGCCCACAGCATCTAACAATTTTGGGGGTTTCTCATCCAAACTATTTTTTTATCATAATGGGGTCGTGATAAGTCAGCTTGTAGGTTCTCAGTTAAACACTTGCAGTTTACTCATCTGAATGAAATATTTAAGGGTCTGGTGATCACTGTTTCAAATCTCTATCTTTATGAAAAGACAAATTTCGCTCCATTCCAGAGGTGGGGTTTTGGATAGTATAGTCCAGGAGGGAGCAAGAAGATGATGATGATAAACAGTGTTGAAGATGTCAAGGGGCTTTAGAAATTAAATAGTTCAACTTTCTTATTTTACAGTTGAGGAAACAGAGCCTGATGATGGAATTGTTATAACAATAATTACTAGCACTTACATATTGCTTACTGTGTGCCAGGCACTGTCCTAAGTGCTTTACATGCATTATCTCACTTAATCTTTACAATAATCCCCTGGAGTAGGAATTGTTATTATATCCACTTCACAGACAAGGAAACTGAAGCACAGAGATTAATGTGCCCAAGGTCACATGATTAGGGAATAACAGAACCCAAATAATGCAAGGAATCTTTGGCATATTTTTCCTTAAAAAAACCATACTACCTACTGAAAACAATTTAAACTTTTAAATATGTCATTCAAGACCTTCTATGATTTGGCTGCAGCCTATCTCTCCAGCCTTATTTCCTGTGATTCATCTTCATGTGTCTTGCACTCTAGCAAACAGTTTGCTGAATATGTCACATAATTTTCTGACTTGTTGCTAAGGATGTTAACTTCTATTCCCTCCCTTGGCATCTCTACAGGTCCAAATGTTACCCATCCTTCAATAATCCATTCAAATGTCATTTAGTTCACTTAGAAATGACCTAAGCCTCCTCTATGCTTCTGAAGCTCTTCACACTGGCCTTCCGCCTAGGAAGGGCTGTATTCTGGTTTAGCCAGGGAGAAGGGATGACAAGAGAACCTCTACTTTTTTCAGTCTCCTAGAGTCCTGTCTGCCTTGCAAGCTTGTCATAAGGATGTAATGAAGCAATGGATATGAAAGGAGCTTTTCCATTATTTACTGTAAAGGTCATCACTGAATTTGGGTATCCCTTTGTTGTCCAGGTTTGGGAAAACAGAGCCCTTCTAGTGTGTGCCTGTTTTTAGGGGGGAGATTTTCTATTTCTGATCCATATCAAAAAAATTGAAAATGTCAACATTGAACAAGCAAAAGGGTAAGGAATAGAAGGTAACATGGACAAATAAAAATACTGACTTTTATTAGGTGATGAGATTGTGGACAATTATGGTCTCAGATTTCTGTTGTTTATACAACAGAAGAACATGAACAGATGAGAAAAGTAAAGATAGTTGCTTGGAATTAATTGTATATTCTTATAGCTTTGGTTTGATTTGCAAAATCTGTGCTCATTTAAAAGCCCTAAAAGAAGGAGAAGGCTTATGCTCTTTGCTGATAGACTGATGGGGCCATAGTGCAATAAAATGAAGAGTGGCTACAGGCCAAGGTTTTATTTATGTATATGTGTGCATGTATTAAACCCATCTCTATGTCTCTATGCTAAAGGATGACACTCAAAAGCCTTCAGAGAGACAGTGACATCTGCTATGGGGGAGTCACACTTGGGACAACTTGATTGACCATTTTTGGCAGATGCTGGTCTAAATTGGCTTGCCTATTGGCTAACAATCTTTTTTGAATTAGGTCCAACTCTCAGCAGGCACATTTCCATCTGGTTAAGTTTAGAACTCAAGCTGTTTTTTTCTTTTAAACTACCTTACACCAATACTAGTCTAGTCAAAAGATTCTTACATATTATATCACCCCTGTCTTCCTTTAAAATACATTTTTATTTCCTTTTGCTTTAAACCAAGGGTGAATGCTGTACTTTGGGGGGCTTTTCAAGCCTGGATTTTACAGAAGAAAAAGGATCAATTTTCTAAAAAGACACAAAGGGATATAAGGAGGGAAAAATGCAGACATCTGCAAAAACTGGTGCACTTGGATGGTAAAACAGGAAGTTAAGTTAATGTGTTAGGCATCTGCATTCTTACAGTAGAGGGAGTTAGCCCTAATGAACAGATGCTTAGTGCATACAAAGCCTTCTGCTACTTGGGACTCTCAGTGCTTCTATGTCAAGCACTAGCTTTTGAGACAGTGTATCATATTATCAAGTCACATAGAGATTCAAGAGACATGATGATAAGCAAAGCCATGTGGCGTATAACATGTACCAGCATGACAGCAAATCAGAGGCCTGAGGGCTTTGCTTGCAATCAGCTTCATGCTGTTGGACTTTCCTTAACAGTCTCTGCTCCCCACTCTGGGTATTAATACCTGTAGGAGAATTGGCTGGTTTAGGGATGGAAGGTGAAGGGCAAGGTACAGGATTGAGAGACATGGTAAGTATTTCCTTAGAACGTGTTCATGGTCTTGATGTTGACAGAGCAGCATGAGGCAGAGCTTCTCATATACAGGTGCTCTGTGATTCTGTCATAGGGCTGGGGTTTAGTTGGTGTCTCATGGTTACTAAACTTTGTAAAAACGCTGTTCACTTGATTCATGGTCTTGATCAGACTAGCAACGTCAGGAAGCAATTTCTAGCAATGGTGCCAGAAATCCAGTCATGTTCAGTTCTTTTTTTTTTAATTAAGCATTTTTAATTTTGAAAAGAGTTGACTTATAAAAAGTATTATTTTGCAAAAACTAGTAGAGTTCCCGTGTATTCTTTACCCAGCTTTCCCCAATGATACATCTTATATAACCATAGTACATTATCAAAACCAGAAAAATGACATTTGCATAATACTATAAACTACGTATTTACCTTATTCAGATTTCATCAAGTTTTACATGTATTCATTTCTTTGGGTATTAATTCAAACTATAGCACTATAAATTTAAGATATTGATTTGTAATCTTCAGAGAAATAATTAAGAAAATAACTAGAAATACATAAAAGGAAAAGGTTAAGGGAATCTAAATGTTACAATACAAAAAATCAATTAAACACAAAAGAAGGCAATATTGAAACTGAGGAATAAAAAATGCTATGGGGGGGTAAGGGTATAGCTCAGTGGTAGAGCCCATGCATAGCATGCACAAGGTACTGGACTCAAACCCCAATACCTCCAATAAAATAAAATAAAATATAATATAATATAATATAATATAATATAATATAATATAATATAATAAAATGCCTGTAAAAAGTCATTAAAAAGTGTGAGGGGAAGGAGGAGGGGCAGTAGAGGGGTAGGGGAGTTTGAGATACAAACTATTGGGTGTAAGACAGGCACAAGGATGTATTGTACAACAGGGGGAATATAACCAATATTTTGTAATAACTGTAAATGGAATGCAACCATTAAAATTGTATAAATATTTTTAAATTAACAAAGAAGACTGGCAAATAAAAGGTATAAAACACAGAAAACAAATAGCAAAATGGCTGAAATAAGTCTTCCCTTATCAGTAACTATTTTAAATGTAAATAAATTAAACTTTCCAATTAAAAGGCAGAAATTGGCAGAACAAATGAAGAAATGTGAGCAAACTATATGCTGCCTACAAGAACCTCACTTAGATCCAAAGACATAAATAGGGTGAATGGAAATAGTAACCAATAGAGGGCTGAGGTGGCCATACCATTATCAGAAAAAATAGACTTTAAGTGAAAGATTATTACAAGATACAAAGAAGGACATTATATTTTGATGAAAAGATAAATCAATAAATCAAGAAGGTATAACAATTATAAATATACACATATCTAATAAGAGAGACCTCAATATATGAAACAAAAATTAACAAAATTGAAGGGAGAAATAGACATTTCTACAATAGTAGTTGAAGACTTTATAATACATTTTCAATAATGGATAGAACAATTGGACATAAGATAATAAGTAAACAGAGGATTTAAGCAACACTATAAACCAACTAGACCTAACAGACACATACACATACAGAATATTCCATAAAACAGCAGAATACACATTATTGTCAAGCACGCATGAAAATTCTCCTGGATAGACCATACTTTTAAAACAAGTCTGGATAAATTTTAAAAGGCTAAAATCATACAAAGTATGTTCTACAACAACAGTAGAATAAAACTAGAAAGCAATAACAGAAATAAAACTGGAAAATTCAAATATATGTGAAAATTAAACAACACATGCTTAGTCAATGGGTTAAAGAATAATTTACAAGAGAAATTGGAAAATACTTTTCAATGAATGAAAACAAAAACATAACACCCCCAAACTTATGAGATGCTGCAAAAGCAGTGCTCAGAGGGAAATCTATCACTGCAAATCCCTACATTATAAAAAGAGAGCCCAAAGTAATAAATTTACACCTTAAAGAACTAGAAAAAGAAGAGGAAATTAAACCCAAAGCTGGCAGAAGGAAGGCAATAATAAATATTAGAGATAAATAAAATAGAGAATAGAAAAACAATAAAGAAAATGAATAAAACCAAAAGTTGGTTATTTGAAAAGATCCATAATCATGACAAAACTTGAGGTTGACTAAGAAAAAAGAAAGAAGACTCAAATTCCTAGAATCAGAAAAGAAAGGGGAACAATTGCTGTCTATCTTACTGAAATATAAAAAAAGTTATGAGGCTATTATGAATAACTATGTGACAACAAATTATAATAACCTAAGTGAAATGGACAGAGTACTAGAAATACACAAACTACTAAAATAGACTCAAGAAGAAATAGAAAATCTGAACAGACATATATACAAGTAAAGAGACTGAACTGGTATTCAAAATTTCCTAACAAAGAAAAGGCCAGGAACAGGTAGCTTCACTGGAGAATTCTACCAAACATTTAAGGATTAACATCTTTATTTTTATTATTACTATTTTAGGATGTCAGAGACATAAGGAACTTGGGAAATGGTCTAGTTCAACTTACTTCATTTTAAATATGAAGAGAATTTGGTGCAGTCTTAAAAAGCTAATTGCCAAAGGTCTCAAAACTAAGACTAGAATATGATTTTTCTTTATTCTTTGTCAAGTAACCATTTTACTTTATCAAAAGGACTGCAAAAATGCAGAGATCTTAAACTTTGATCCTCTTATTAGATGACCCTGCTGGTTTAGATAAGGATGGTCCACTGCAGAAGAAACAAAACTGGTTAGATCCCAGTTTGATGCATATATCTAAATTTGTGTAGACTCTGTGGAGTCTTTTCTCAGGGGGAAAAAGCCATGGCCAAGTTGCATACATCCCTCCTTCACCACTCCCTCCTTTTCCTTTTTATTTGAAGACCTAGGCCAAATTTTTCAGTAAATATCAACAAGGACTTCTGGATAGAGTTTTTTTTTTAAGAAATGATGATGTGGATGATTAACTGAACTATCTTTCCTCAGTTAACACAAGAAGTAGGAGAATTGAGTGCTAAAGCTTATAGTTGTGACTTGGGAAAGGGTGAGTTTGGAAGATGAATTTTGCACAACTAAGTGCTTTGTTAGGCAAGCACTCCACAATACTCAGAACTTTGTAAATGCTTCTAAGTTCTGCTTGGGTGATGAAAGTGGGGGCCAGAAAGGTGTATTGACCAGGAAAAGGTATTGTGCTTTATGCAATTATCTTGTATATCCTTCTTTTTTCCACTTTAATGAAGTAAAGCCAACAAATAAGATTGTAAGATTTTCTTGATTCTAGTTGTGGTCTTTTCTTATCCACCTAGAGAAATTCCAAAAATAAGACTTGTTTATATGCTTCCTACAAGAGACTTGTGTCAGATCTAGAGACACATACAGACTAAAAGTGAGGGGGTGGAAAAAGATATTCCATGTAAATGGAAATCAAAAGAAAGCTGGAGTAGCAATACTTATATAAGACAAAATAGATTTTATAATAAGGACTGTTACAGGAGACAAAGAAGAACACTACATAATGATCAAGGGATCAATCAAGGAAAATGATATAACCATTGTAAATATATATGCACCCAAGATAGGGGCAACTAAATATAAAAGACAAATATTAACATACATAAAAAGATAAATCAACAGTAACATAATAATAGTAATAGACCTTAATACCCCACTTACATCAATTAACATATTATCATCAAGGTAGAAAATCAATAAGGAAGCACAGGCCTTAATAGCACATTAGATCAAATGGACTTAATTGATATTTAGAGAGAGGATTCCATTCAAAAGCAGCAGAATACACATTCTTTTCAAGTGCACATAAAGCATTCTTCAGGATAAATCACATGCCAGGCCACAAAGCAAGCCTTGGTAAATTTAAGAAAACTGAAATCTATCAAGCATATTTTCTGACCACAATGCTATGAGAGTAGAAATCAGCCACAAGGAAAAAACTGCAAAAAACACAAACACATGGATGATAAACAATATGCTACCAAAAAAACCAATGGATCATTGAAGAAATTGAAGAGAAAATTAAAAAATACCTAGAGACAAATGAAAATGAAAACATGATGACCCAAAATCTATGGGAATCAGCAAAAGCAGTTCTAAGAGGGGAATTTATAATGATACAAGCATACGTCAGGAAACAAGAAAAATCTCAAATGAAAAAACCTAACCTTACACCTAAAGCAACTAGAGAAAGAAGAACAAACAAAACCCAAAGTAGGTAGAAGGAAAGAAATCATAAAGATTAGAGCAGAAATAAATGCAATGGAGACTAAAGAAACAACAGAAAAGGTCAATGAAACTAAAAGCTGGTTCTTTGAAAAGATAAACACAGTTGATACAACTTTAGCCAGACTCATCAAGAAAAAAGGGAGAGGGACCAAATCAATAAAATCAGAAATGAAAAAGGAGAAGTTACAACTGACACCACAGAAATACAAATGATCATAAGAGATTACCATGAACAACTCAATGCCAATAAAATGTACAACCTAGAAGAAATGGACAAATTCTTAGAAAGGTACAATCTCACAAGGCTGAACCAGGAAAAAAATAGAAAATATGAACAAAACATTTACCAGTACTGAAATTGAAGCAATAATTTCAAAATTCCCACCAAACAAAAGTCCAGGACCAGATGGTTTCACAGGTGAATTCTACCAAACATTTAGAGAAGAGTTAACAGCTATCCTTCTCAAACTGTTCTAAAAAATTGCAGTGGAAGAAACACATCTGAAAGCATTCTATGAAGTCCATCACCCTGATACCAAAATCAGACAAAGATATCACACAAACAAGAAAATTACAGGCCAATATCACTGATAAATATAGATGCAAAAATCTTTTTTTAAACCTAGCAAACTGAATCCAAGAATACATTGAAAGGGTCATACACTATGATCAAGTGGGATTTATCCCAGTGATTCAAGAATTTTTAAATATCTGCAAATAAATCAATGTGATACACTACATTAACAAATTAAAGAATAAAAACCATGTGATCATCTCAATAGATGCAGAAAAAGCTTTTGATAAAATTCAACATCCATTTATGATAATACTCTAAAGATAGTGGGCATAGAGGGAACGTACCACAACATAATAAAGGCCATATATGATAAACCCACAGTTAACATCATACTCAAAGGTGAAAAGCTGAAAGCATTTCCTCTAAGATTAGGAACAAAACAACAATGCCTACTCTTACCAGTTTTATTCAACATAGTTTTGGAAATCCTGGCTGCAGCAATCAAAGAAGAAAAAGAAAGAAAAGGAATCCAAATTGGAAAATAAGAAGTAAAACTGTCACTGTCTGCAGATGACATGGTACTATCTGTAGAAAATCCCAAAGATGTTACCAGAAAACTCTGGAGCTCATTAATGAATTTGGTAAAGCTGCAGGATACAAAATTAATACACAGAAATCTGTTGCATTTCTATACACTAACAACGAAGTATCAGAAAGAGAAACTAAGGGAACAACTCTATTTACCATTGTATCAAAAAGAATAAAACACCTGGGAATAAACCTTCTTAAGGAGGCAAAAGACCTGAACTCCCAAAACTGTAAGACACTAGTGAAAGAAATTGAAGACAACACAGAGACATACTGTGTTCTTGGATCGGAAGATCAATACTGTTAAAATGACTATACTATGCACAGCAATCTACAGATTCAATGCAATCCCTATCAAAATACCAAGGGCATTTTTCATAAAACTAGAACAAATAATTTTTTAAATTGTATGGAAACACAAAATGCCCTAAATAGCCAAAACAATCTTGAGAAAGAAGAACAGACCTGGAGGAATGACATTTCCTGACTTCAGATTATACTATAAAGCCACAATAATCAAAACAATATGGTACTTGTACAAAAACAGATACACAGATCAATGGAACAAGATAGAAAGCACAGAAATAAACCCATGCACTTGTGGTCAATTAAGCTACAATAAAGGAAGCAAGAATATGCCATGGAGAAAAGACAGCCTCTTTAATAAGTGGTGCTGGGAAAACTTGACACTATATGTGAAAGAATGAAGGTAGAACATTCTCTAACAGCATAAACAAAAATAAACTCAAAATGGATTAAAGTCCTAAATATAAGACTGTATACAATAAAATTCACAGAGGAAAACATAGGTAGAACACTCTTTGACATAAGTCACAGCAATATTTTTTGGATCCATTTCCTAAACTAAAGGAAATAAAAGCAAAAGTAACAAATGGTACAAATGAGACCTAACTAAACTTAAAAGCTTTTGCACAGCAAAGTAAACCACCAACAAAGCAAAGATACAACCTACTAAATGAGAGAAATATTTGCAAATGATATGACTGATAAGGGATTAATATCCAACCTATATAAACAGCTCACACAACTCAACATAAAAAATCCGATTAAAAATGGACAGAAGAACTGAATACACATTTTCCAAAGAGGAAGTGCATATGGTCAACAGGCTCAAGAAAAGATGTTCGACATGGCTAACCCAAGAAATGCAAATCAAAACCACAATGCGACATCACCTCACACCTATCAGAATGGCTATTATCAAGAAGACAAATAAATGTGGAGAGGATGTGGAAAAAAGGGAATGTCAGTGGGAAAATACATTGGTGCGGGCACTGTGGAAAACAGTATGGAGGTTTCTCAAAAAACTAAAAATAGAGTTACCATATGCCCCAGCAATTCTACACCTGGGTATATATATTTGAAAAAAACCAAAAACACTAACTTGAAAAGATATATACACCCTAGTGTTCACAGTAGCATAATTTACAGTTGCCAAGATATGGAAGTAACCTAAGTGTCCATCAACAGATGAATGGGTAAAGATGTGGCATACACACACACACACACACACACACACACACACACACACACACAGGAATACTACTCAGCCATAAAAATAAACATGAAATTTTCCCATTTGCAGGAACATGGACAGACTTGGAGGGTATAATGCCAAGTGAAAAAAGTCAGACAGAGAAAGACAAATACTGTATGACATTACCTCTATGTGGAATCTAAAAAACACAACAAACTAGTGAACATAACAAGAAAGAAACAGACTCACAGATATAGAGAACTAGCAGTTACCCACTAGGGGTTGGGAAGTGGGAGGTATAAACAGTTGGGTGAAGACAAATTCAAGGATGTATTGTATAACATGGAGAATATAGCTGGTATTTTGTGATAACTGTAAATGTATAATAACTTTTAAAGATTGTATAAAAATTAAAAATTTTTTAAAATAAAGAGAAATTTATTGAAAAGATGTAGTCTAGCTCACATACAATATGAATCAGAACTATCCAATCAGCTCACAGAATTTTGAAAAGTAATAAATTATTGTTGTTTTAAGCCATTAAATTGTTTTTCAATTGAACTACAGTTGATTTACAATATTGAATTAGTTTCAGGTGTATAGCAAATTTAATCACTTATATATTGATATCTATCTATCTATCTATCTATCTATCTATCTATCTATCTATATCTATTTTTCAGATCATTTTCCATTATAGTCTATTACAAGATATTGAATAAAGTTCCTTGTGTTATACAGTAAATTCTTGTTGTTTATCTTTTTGTATATAGTGGTGTGTATCTGTTAATCCCATACCCTTAAATTTATCCCTTTGCCCCTTTCCCCTTTGGTAACCATAAGTTTGTTTTCTATGTCTGTGAGTCCATTTCTGATTTGTAAATAGGTTCATTTGTGGTATTTTTAGATTCCACATATAAGTGCCATAATATAGTATTTGTCCTTCTCTGACTTATTTCATTTAGTACGATAATCTCTAAGTCAATTCATATTTCTAGTTCCCTTGTCTCCACACTTTCTCCCACATTTATTGTTTGTAGACTTTTTAATAATGACCATTCTGACCAGTGTGAGATGATACTTCATTGTAGTTTCGATCTGCATGTCTCTAATAATTAGAGATGTGGAGCATCTTTCCATGTGTCTGTTGGCCAATTGTATGTCTTCTTTGGAGAGATGTCTATTTAGGTTTTCTGCCCATTTTTTGATTTGTTTGCTTGTGTATTTGATATGGAGTTGTATGTGCTGTTTGTATATTTTGGAAATGAAGCACTTGTTAGTTGCATCTTTTGCAAATATTTTCTCCCAGTCTATAGGTTGCCTTTTCATTTTATTTATGGTTTTCATCGCTTTGCAAAAGCTTATAGGTTTGATTAGATAACATTTGTTTATTTTTGCTTTTATTTATTTTGCCTTGGGAGCCTTATCTTTATACCATCTTATGTTTGCATAGAACAATGCTTCAAAATACAGGAGGATTCTTGCAAAATTCAGTAAGAGAAAAAAATAAAAAGAAAGAAAAAAGTAACAATCAGTACAGGACTGGTCCTGCACGGAGGGAGTGACATAATAGGAAAGGCAACCTCATGCTGGGAAGACTCCTCTCCAACTGGGAGGACAGTGGGGACAGAAGCAAATCTTCTGAGGTTAGGAGAAGAAAGTGTCAGCAGCTTGGCAGGCAGAGCTAATGGAAATTGGCACAGAGGGCCCCTTGCAAAAAAAAAAAACTACTAGATGCACAAAGTCTACACAGGAATGCTCCCACTTTAAATAAAAACAAAGAAACAAAAAATAAATCAGCCCTTCAAGACCACAGTAGATAACTGATACTTCTTAGAGCCAAAGAAATGTAAGTAAAATGAAGAAGCAGAGGAACCATTCCCAATTAAAAGAACAAGAAAAGTCCCCTGAAAGAACAATGAGATAGACCTTGACAGTCTGCTAGATCATGACTTCAAGAAGGGGGTGATAAAAGCACTGAAGGAAATAGGAGAGACTATGAATAGAGACAGAGAATACTATGAAAATGAAATAGAAAAAAACTATAAAGAGGAGCCAATAAAAAACAGTAAACTAGATGGATGACATAAGAACCAAGCCAAAGCTAGTCAAAAGCCGACTAGATAATGCAGAGAAACAAAGAAGTGACTTAGAAGACAGACTAACAGAAGTCACCCAATCAGAACAGCAGAGAGAAAAACAAGTAAAAACCAATGAATGCAATAGAAGGGACCTATGGGATAATATAAAGTGTGCCAATCTACACATACTAGTGGCCCCAGAAAGAGAAGAAAGAGAATAAGGGATTGAAAAGGTATTTGAAGAAATCAAGAGTGAAAATTTTCCAGACCTAAAGAAGGAAACAGATATCCATGTACAGGAGGCACAGAGGGTCCCAAACAAGAAGAACCCAAACAGACCTACACCAAGATATATTATAATTCAGATGGCCAAAAATAAAGATAAGGAAAGGATTTTAAAGCCAGCAAGAGGAAAACAAATAGTTACAAGGAAACCCCCATAAGTCTTTCATCTGATTTCTCTACACAAACACTGCTGGCCAGAATGGAGTGGCAAGATATACTCAAAGTCCCGAATGAGAAAAAGGTGCAACCCTGGATACTCTATCTGGCAAGACTATCCTTTAGAGTAAAAGAAAAGATAAAGAATTTCACACACAAGCAAAAACTAAAATAATTCAGCAAGACTAAACCTATCCAAAAATAAATATTGATAGGTCTACTCTAAGTAGAAAAGAAGTAGGAATCTATAGAAATGAGAAAAGTATAATCGGAAATGTGATAACTACAATGAACTAGAAGAGAAAAAAAAGGAAGATGTAAAAAAAAGGATATCAAAATTGTAAAAAGTGGGAGAGGGGAGGAAGAAAATATAGATTCTCTTTTCTCTGTCTTGGTTTTTTCTTCATTCTTTTTAGTATGTGTTTGAGCTTATGTGACTACCAGTCTAAAGCAAAAAGATATAGTAAGGGGTTAACACACTTGAAAAACAGGATAACCACAAATCGAAAGGATGCAATACAGTCACAAAAACCAAAAAGAAACCAAGCTAATACAAAAGAAAATTATCCAACCACAAAAAGGAAAACAAAAAGGAAAAGAAAAGAACAAATAAGAAATACCAAATCAACCAGAAAACAAAGTTCAAAATGGCGATAAACACATATCTTTCAATAATTACTATGAATGTCAATGGACTAAATTCTCCAGTCAAAAGATAAAGAGTGGCTGATTGGATAATAAAACAAAATTCTACAATATGTTGCCTACAGGAGAACCACTTCAGAATGAAGGACACACATAGACTGAAAGTGAGAGGTTGGAAAAAGATATTTCATGCAAATGGAAATGACAAGAAAGCAGGAGTAGAAATACTCATATCACACAAAATGGACTTTAAAACAAAGGCCATAAAGAAAGAAAAAGAAGAACACCATATAATGATCAAAGGAGCAATACAAGATGAGGATATTACAATTGTTAACATATATGTGCCCAAGATAGAAGCATCTAAATATATAAAGGAAATACTAATAGATACAAAAGAGAGACATTGATGGGAACACAACCATAGTAGGAAACGTTAATACCCCATTAGCATAATTGGACAGGTCTTCCAGACAGAACATCAATAAGGCAATGGGGATACTAAATGACACAATAGAACAGTTGGACTTAGTTGATATTTTTAGGACATTACATCCCCCTAGAAACAGAATATACATTATTTTCAAGTGCTCATGGAACATTCTCTAGGATAGATCACATATTCGGGCACAAAAGAAGCCTCAACAAATTTAAGAGGATAGAAATTATTTCAAGCATCTTCTCTGACCACAATAGCATGAAACTAGAAATCAATCAGAGAAAAACACATGAGAAAAAAACACAGTATGGAGACTAAACAACATGCTACTAAAAAAAAAAACAAGTGGGTTAACAATGAAATCAAAGAAGAAATTTTAAAATACCTTGAAACAAATGACAGTGAAAACACAACCACATAAAATCTATGGGATGCTGCAAAAGCAGTCCTAAGAGGGAAATGCATAGAGATACAGCCTTTCTTAAATACCAGGAACAATCTTATATAAACAACCTAACCTACCACTGAAAATAATTAGATAAAGAAGAACAAACAAAACCTAAAGTCAGCAGAAGGAAAGAAATAATAAAGATCAAGGAGGAAATAAAATAGAGATTTTTAAAAAATAGAAAAAAATCAATCAAACCAAGAGTGGTTTTTTTTTTAAAGAGTAAACAATACTGACAACCCTCTGTCCAGGCTCACCAAGAAGAGAAAAGAGAGAGCACAAATAAACAAAGTAAGAAAGGAAAATTGAGAGATTACAACCAATACCACAGAAATGCAGAAAGTCATGAGGATACTATGAACAACTATGGGGCAATAAATTGGACAACATAGAAGAAATGGACAAGTTTCCAGAAACATACAGTCCACCAAAATTGAATCAAGAACACATACATTACTTGAACACACTAATCACTAAAAGTGAAATAGAATCAGCAATAAAAAGTCTCTCTGCAAACAAAAGTCCAGGGCCTGACGGCTTCAATGGGGAATTCTATCAAAAATAAATAGAAGAGCTCATACTGATCCTTCTCTAACTCTTCCAAAAGATTGAAAAGGAGGGAGTACTCCCAAACTCATTCTATGAATCCACCATCACCCTGATACCAAAACCGCACAAAGACACTACCAAAAAAAGAAAACTATAGGCTAATATCGTTGATGAACATAGATGCAAAAATCCTCAACAAAATATTAGCAAACAGAATCCAACAACACATAAAAAATATCATACACCATGATCAAAGGGGGTTCATCCCAGAGACACAAGTATCTTTCTACATACACAAATCAATCAACATGATATACTACATCAAACAGAGAAAGGGCAAACTTCACATGATCATCTCAACAGATGCAGGAAAAGCATTTGGTAAAATTCAACACCCATTTATGATAAAATCTCCTACAAAAGTGGGTATAAAGGGAACATATCTCAATGTAATAAAAGTTATTTATGACAAACCTACAGCCAGCATAATACTCAATGGTAAAAGCTGAAAGCCTTTCTATTAAAATCTGGAACAAGAAAAGGATGCCCACTCTCACCACTTCTATTCAATATAGTATTGGAAGTGTTAGTCATAGAAATTAGAAAGGAAAAAGAAATTAAAATGATCCAAATTGGAAGAGAAGAGGTATATGTGAATGACATGATACTATATACAGGAAACCCTCAATGCTCCACACAAAAACTACTAGAGCTAATAAGAGAATTTGGCAAGGTAGCAGGACACCAGGTTAACATACAGATATCAGTGGCATTTCTTTACACTAACAATGAATTATCAGAAAAGGAAAGTGAAAAAGCAATCCCTTTTAAAATTGCATCCATAAAAATAAAATACTTAGGAATAAATCTGATGAAGGAAGTGAAAAACTTATATGAGGAGAACTACAATATATTGAGTAAGGAAATTAAAGATAACTTAAAGAAATGGAAGGATATCCATGTTCTTGGATTGGAAGAATTAATATTGTTAAAATGGACATACTACCCAAAGAAAACTACAGATTTAATTAGAACCCTATCAAATTACCCAGGATATTTTTCACAGAATTAGAACAAAGAATCCTAAAATTTATATAGAATCACAAAAGACCCAGAATTACCAAAGCAATAGAGAAGAGAAAGAATGAAGGTGGAGGAATAACCCTCCCAGACTTCAGACAATACTACAGAGCTACAGTAATCAAAACAGCATGGTTTGGGAACAAAAATAGACATATGGATCAATGAAACAGAATAGAGAGCCCAGAAATAAACCCACAATCTTTTGGTCAATTAATCTTCAACAAAGGAGGTAAGAATATACAATGGAATAAAGACAGTCTCTTCAGTAAATGGTGTTGGGAAAACTAGACAGCAGCATGTAAATCAATGAAGCTAGAACACTCCCCTACACCATACACAAAAATAAACTCAAAATGGCTTAAAGACTTAAACATAAGACAAGAACTATAAACCTTCTAGAAGAAAACATCAACAAAACATTATCTGACATACATCTCAGCAATGTTCTCCTAGGGCAGTCTACCCAAGCAATAGAAATAAAAGCAAAAATAAACAAATAGGACCTAATAAAACTTACAAGCTTTTTCATAACACAAAGGAAACAATAAGGAAAACAAAAGACAACATATGGAATCAGATGAAATATTTGCAAAAGATGAGACTGACAAGTGCTTAATTTCCAGAATATATAAACGGCTCATACAACTTAATAGGAAAAAAATAAGCCACCCAATCCAAAAATGGGCAGAAGAACTAAACAAGTAATTCTCCAATGAAGACATACAAATGGCCAACAGGCACATGAAAAAATGCTCAATATCACAAAGTATCAGAGAAATGAAAATCAAAACTACAATGAGGTGTCACCTCACACCAGTCAGAATGGCCATCGTTCAGAAGTCCACAAATGATAAATGCTGGAGAGGCTGTGGAGAAAAGGGAACCCTCCTACACTGTTGGTGGGAGTGTAGTTTGGTGCAGTTGTTATGAAAATAGTGTGGAGATTCCTCTAAAGACTAAAAATAGACTTACCATATGAACCAGCAATCCCACTCCTGGGCATATATCCAGAGTGAAACTTAATTCTAAAAGACACATGCACCCCAATCTTCACAGCAGCACTATTCATGATAGCCAAGACATGGAAACAATGTAAATGTCCATCGACAGATGACTGGATAAAGAAGTTTTTGTGTATATATATATGCACGCACAAAGGAATGCTACACAGCCACAAAAAAATAATAAAGTGATGCCATTTGCAGCAACATGGAGGGAGCTGGAGAATGTCATTCTAAGTGAAGTAAGCCAGAAAGAGAAAGAAAAATACCATATTATATCACTTACATGTGGAATCTAGAAAAAAGACAAACTCATTTACAAACAGAAACAGACTCACAAACATAGAAAACAAACTTATGCTTACCATGGGATAAGGCGGTGAGAAAGGATAAATTGGGAGTTCAAGATTTGCAGATACTAACGAATATATATAAAATAGGTAAACAAATTTATACTGTATAGCAGAAGCAATTATATTCAATATCTTGTAGTAATTTATGGTGAAAAAGAATATGAAAACAAATATGTGTATGTTCATTTATGACAGAAGCATTATGCTCTACACGAGATACTGACACAACATTATAAACTGACTATACTTCAATAAATATATATATGTAAAAAACAAAAAAAGATTTTTCATTCTCCAAAAAATACCCAATTGTATAAAAAAGTGAAATTGAATAGGGCACAGGCAATCAAATTAGCTGAAGTATTTAACTATAACCTGGGAATAAATATTTATTCCTTTTTGCAAAATGAAAAATAAAAGCAGATTTCTGGTTCTATGGACAGTGAAACACTGGAAGACACAAGAAAACTTAGAAAGTTTACAATCCTTTTAGGTTAAATATTAGACAATCAGACACCTGTGATGATTTAAAATTAGTACTTCATACAAGAAGGTAAATGACTAGACAAGTGCCTGCCTTCTCATTTCATGTGATGCTGCACATTACACATGCCTCCTTGAATGTCTTCCATAAGCACATTTACAACATGTTTGAAAGGGAATTAATCTTTTTTCCCTCACCACTCTAAACTAGCTACTCCTCCTGGGTTATCCATCTCAGTGAATGACTGCACCATCCACCTGCCCAAAGTCAGGACTTTTAGTGCTCTTCTCCGTCTTTCACTTTCCACATCCGAAACAGTACTAAGTGCTAATTATTCTACCTTCTGAATCTCTCTTGAATTTTTCCATTTCTCCCCAATACCACTGCCAGTTCCCTGGTTCAGTTCACCATCATCTTTCCCTAAAGTACCATACTACCCTCCAAAGTGTTTGCAGGTCTGTTCCCCTACAAGCCATTTCCATAAATCTGACCAATCACTCTAAAATAGCCTTCCTCTAAAAAGCTTCCTTCAAGTGGCTTTCTGATGCTTAGAACAAAATCCAAACACTAAACCATGGCTAATAGAATTTGCCAAAGATTTGTCTCTACTCCACATTCACCACTCTTTTTATCACTCTATACTCCTACCATAAACTTAACTGCTTTCTAAATTCCACACTCATTCCAATTTTCTGGGCTTTGTTTTTATGTGCTGTTTCCTCTTTCACAAGCTATTCCTACTCACCCTTCAGATAACAATCTTTTCTAGAAAGCCTTCTCTGTCCGATGTTCATTACTCCTCACTCCTGAACTGTGCCTATCGTGATTCCATAATATTGACATTTCATATGCCTTAGTATATATCTTCCTATTGGATGCGAACTCCTTGAGGGCAGGAATCCTATCTATCTTACCCAGCACTGTAATCTCCAATCACCTACAACAGCAATGAAAATTTCATACTTGCTTAATTGATATTTGTTTAATGTATATTTCTAAACTGGCAGTGCTACTGAGTCATGGGTATTTGAAGATGGGATGCTTGATTCCAGAAGGTAAAAAGAGGGAAAAGGAGTCTATGAATGTAAGCCTTTAGAATAATAACCTAAGTGAGATGGGTAGAAACTGAGCACCTTCCTTTTAAGGAAGAAATTAGAATTAGATTATGTGGTGAGAGGTAAATTGTATAAAGTCCATAAGCAAGCCTAGTCCCTATCTGAGAAAAACTAGAGATATGGATAAAGCACAACTCAGCACATCACAATAATTAGGCCCTAGTAACACATTTGCTATAGGATGAGGAAACACTGAGGAGACAGTGCTGAAGGAAATATTATTATACTTTAACAACAACAATGACAAAAACACCACTGGATTTTTAGAGACCCATTATTGCTTAATGACTTTGAGCACTCTCTCAGAATTTGTATTTTATGCCCTTTCATTTTTGCAAAATAACCCGAGGAAGACAGCAACTATTATTCATTTAATTGGCATAGAATGATTTTCACCAATAAAATCCATTATATATTGATGAGCAAGGACTTTAAAGAGCATTAGTTTAAATTTTATTGTTCATTCAAATTTTAATCACATTTACTGAATGATGTCATCTATAATAGGTGAAAAGTATTATGATGGGTGGTGCTGTGGAGAAATTATAAGTGAGGAAACTTCATAAGAAGCTTATAGCCTAGAATGATACAAACACTTACATCCACAAGTCCAAAGTGTGAAGGAAGTATGGGATCAGGAGAGACGAATTCCAACTGGGGATAGAAACATAAGAAGTTTTTTGAAAGATGCAAAATTTTGGCTGGGCATTCTTTAAGGAATGGATAAACCTTTGAGAGGCAAAATACTAGAGCACTCAATGAAGAAGTAATAACTTAAAGAAGGACCAAGAGGTAAAAGTAAAACATGTGACGGATCTCGAATGTCTCCCTGAGGAACTGGGGTTTTATTAGGAAGTGAACCCAACTACAGACATGTGTTTTAGGAAGATAATTCTATAGCATTGGGGGATGGGGAGGAATGGACTGGAGGAGAGGTGAAAGTAGAGTTACAGACTACTTGGGGTGCTACAACCTCCATTTGAAAGTAATAAATGGAGTTGGGTGTTTGAGGTAATAAGAGCCTAACCTACAAAAGTGCAATGAGAACAAAGACAAACTGGATATGTTCTAGGAACAAATGTCTGTTTTTTGAATGAATAAGCAATAGTAAATCAGTGGTATTTGGCAAAATACTGTCTTTTGAGGGATTCTGAAGACATCAAGAGGAGACTAGGATGACATGTCTGACTTTACATAAAATAAATTATAAAGGAAGGAGTTGTTTTGTGAATCATTCATGTATCTGATACGAAATGTTGCTTGGGGTGTTACACATATGTTCTGAGCAGGTCTTCAGGATATCAATGGAGAAAGAGTAGATGCTAGAGCTTAAAATAACACAACCTTCACAACAGTTTAAGTTGGGCATTTCTTGGGATTCCCTTGAACCTTTCGTCTTACTTTTGCACAGCGATTTTTTTCCTAAAAGGCTAAATATAATTTTAGAATAGCTTCTTAGCTCAATTTATAATAAATGTCTGATGACCTCTTAAATTTATAGAGTAATAGGGAGAATAGGCTGGAATTATAGGAATGGAAAAATAATTCAGATCCTTAATTGTTCAATGGAGGTAAAGAGGCCAATTTAACAGGCTGTTATAAGAATTAAAAGGTGCTCTACAACCCATGTTAAACTGAGAATCTATTGCACTTAACACACATTTACTGAGGCATAAGCAAGGACCCAACAAGATGCTGTGGGAGTTAACAAAGGTGGACAAAATGGTTTCTGCTCTCCAGGAGCTTATAGTCTAGTGTAGCATAGATAAGAAAAAAAATCACAATGTGTACAAACCTCAGTAACTAACTGGAAAGCTGGCTAGTGCCTCAGTAGAGATGAGAAAAAAACATATTTTTATTTGTATTGGACAACCAGATTTTTTTGGTCCAGGTCTAAGGCTTGTAATATACTTTAAACATTACACTTTAACAACTCTAAAAATGTGTGGAGCTGAAGTGAGTATTTTAGATTGGAAAATAAAAGATAACTTTATTCATAAGTCTAGCTGTGGCATTCAACTTTTTTTATTAAAGAGTTCAATATGTTTTGACTTACATTCTCACTCTCTCATACCATTGATGTGGTGTACAGAAGATAGACATTATCCAGAGTATGCAGTGAAGTCATCTCTCCAAGGTCCCTCAGCAACAAATAACAGAGCAAGGACTGGAATGTAGGTTTCCTAATTCTCACTTTAACCTCCCCTCATTTAAACCCCGTTCTTTCCCAAGATGATACTTAAAAAAATTAAATAGAATCATTTCCATTAAGTACTGTCAACTATAAATTGTTTATGACATTTTTGTTCATTCTAAATCTTAGTCCCTGGAAATATTTTAAAGACATCACACTGGAATTTATTAGAGATGGATTCGTAAGTCTAGGCAGACTTCGCAGGGTCTGTAGACTGAATACTCAATAAATCCCTCCATTAACACGGACATTTACAAGACTGAGGTGAGTGATATTCCCTGTGAACTCACCAAAGGGCAGGGCAAAACTGACCTTTGGCAGCCACTTTCTCTTAAAAATTGGAGCCCATTTTGATATGGGGAGTTACCGCTACCCAGATGCCTTTTTAAGTCATGTTCCTATAAGATTAGTCAGTCAAACAACACATTGAGCTCCTATTATGTGCAAGATATGACATAAATTAGAATTTCATCTTTCCTTATAATAAATAAGCCAGGATACTTATAAACAAAGAGAAATTGGGAACCTAGATCTGGGTTACCAAAAGTTTCTGTTTCTTTAGGCTGTAAGTTCTTAAATGTGGTGTGTGGATGGTTACAATTTGTGTTTGTGTGTGTATGTATAAACATATGTATACACACACTACACATGTATATGTATATACACACAAATGTATATATACATATACATACATATATAAGTATATTTAAATGTTATTTCTGAGAAAAAGGGATTTTACTGATATAATGGGAATAAGACCTGACTCAACAAAATAGCTATATTTGAAAACCCGTAATTTCAAATAACTAAAGATAACAGGGTTAAAAGGAAGATAAAATACAGATTCTTCTGTTCTCAAAAGTTATGGGGATAAACTCCATTATCTTGATTTAAATTGTCAAAAAGTTCTTTAATATGAATAATTGGTATAAAAACAGATATATGGACCAATGGAACACAATAGAGAGCTCACAAATGAGCCCACAAACTTTTGGTCAACTCACCTTCGACAAAAGCGGCAAGAATATACAATGGAAGAAAGACAGTCTCTTCAGCAAATGGTGTTGGGAAAACTGGACAGCAGCATGTAAAACAATGAAGCTAGAACACTCCCTTACACCATACACAAAAATAAACTCAAAATGGATCAAAGACTTAAACATAAGACAAGATACAAAAAACCTCCTAGAGGAAAACATAGGCAAAACATTATCTGACATATGCCTCAAAAATTTTCTCCTAGTAGAAATAAAAGCAAGAATAAACAAATGGGACCTAGTGAAACTTATAAGCTTCTGCACAGCAAAAGAAACCATAAGTAAAACAAGAAGACAACCTACAGAATGGGAGAAAATTTTTGCAAGTGAAACCGACAAAGGCTTGATCTCCAGAATATATAAGCAGCTCATATGACTCAATAAAAAAAAATAAACAACCCAATCCAAAAATGGGCAGAAGACCTAAACAAGCAATTATCCAAGGAAGACATACAAATCATCACTAGGCACATGAAAAAATGCTCAATATCTCTAATTATCAGAGAAATGCAAATCAAAACTACAATGAGGTATCACCTCACACCAGTCAGAATGGCCGTCATTCAAAAATCCACAAATGACAATTGCTGGAGAGGCTGTGGAGAAAGGGGAGCCCTCCTACACTGCTGGTGGGAATGCAGTTTGCTGCAGCCACTGTGGAAAACTGTGTGGAGATTCCTCAAAAGTCTAGGAATAGACTTACCATATGACCCAGGAATCCCACTCCTGGGCTTATATCCAGAAGGAATCCTAATTCAGGATGACACCTGCACCCCAATATTCATAGCAGCACTATTTACAATAGCCAAGACATGGAGACAGCCTAAATGTCCATCAACAGGTACTGGATAAAGAAGAAGTGGTATATTTATACAATGGAATACTACTCAGCCATAAAAACCGACAACATAACGCCATTTGCAGCAACATGGATGCTCCTGGAGAATGTCATTCAAAGTGAAGTAAGTCAGAAAGAGAAAGAAAAATACTATATGAGATCGCTCATATGTGGAATCTAAAAGAAAAAAAAACAAAAACAGAAACAAACAAACAAACAAGCGAAAAAACAAAGCATAAATACAGGACAGAAAGAGACTCAAAGACATAGAATACAGACTTGTGGTTGCCAGTGGGGTGGAGGGTGGGAAGGGATAGTCTGGGATTTCAAAATTGTAGAATAGATAAACAAGATTATACTTATAGCACAGGGAATCACAGAGAAAAAATTGTGACAATGAATATATATATGTTCATGTATAACTGAAAAATTATGCTCTACACTGGAATTTGAAACAACATTGTAAAATGATTATAAATCAATAAAAAATGTTTAAAAAAATTTCTTGTGGTAACAGAAAAATATTTAACCTTTTTTAAACATTTTTTATTGAGTTATAGTCATTTTATTATGTTGTGTCATATTAAGTATTGAGCAGAATTTTCAATTATACATGAACATACATATATTCATTGTCACATTATTTTTTGCTGTGAGCTACCACAAGATCTTGTATATATTTCCCTGTGTTATAGAGTATAATCTTCTTTATCTATTCTACATATGCCTGTCAGTACCTACACATTTTGAAATCCCAGTCTGTCCCTTCACAACCCCTGCCCCCTTGGCAACCACAAGTTTGTATTCTATGTCTATGAGTCTGTTTCTGTTTTGTATTTTATGTTCATTTTTTTCTAGATTCCACATATGAGTGATTTCAAATGTTATTTTTCATTCTCCTTCTGGTGTACTTCACTTATAATGACATTCTCCAGGGACATCCATGATGCTGCAAATGGCATTATGTTGTCATTTTTATGGCTGAATTGTATTCCATTGTGTAAATATATCACAGCTTCTTTATCCATTCATCTGTTGATGGACATTTAGGCTGTTTCCATGTCTTGGCTATTGTAAATAGTGCTGCTATGAACATTGGGGTGCAGGTGTCTTTTTGAAGTAGGATTCCTTCTGAATATATGCCCAGGAGTGGGATACCGGGTCATATGGTAAGTCTATTCCTAGTCTTTGAGGAATCTCCATACTACTTCCACAGTGGCTGCACCAAACTGCATTTCCACCAGCAGTGTAAGAGGGTTCCTTTTTCTCCACAGCATCTCCAGCATTTGTCATTTGTGGATTTTTGAATGATGGCCATTCTGGCTGATGTGAGGTGATACCTCATAGTAGTTATGATTTGCATTTCTCTGATAATTAGAGATATTGAGCATTTCTTCATGTGTCTATTGATCATTTGTATTTCTTCTTTGGAGAACTGCTTGTTTAGGTCTTATGCTCATTTTTAGATTGGGTTGTTTGTTTTCTTATTAAGTCATATGAGCTATTTATATATTATGGAGATCGAGTCTTTGACAGTTTCATCACTTGCAAGAAATTTCTTCAATTCTGTAGGTTGTCGTTTTGTTATATTTATGGTTTCCTTTGCTGTGAAGAAGCTTGTAAGTTTCATTAGGTCCCATTTGTTTATTCTTGCTTTTATTTCTATTGCTTGGGTAGACTGCCCTAGGAGAACATTTTTGAGATGTATGTGAAATATTTTGCCTATGTTTTCTTCTAAGAGGTTTATTGTGTATTGTCTTATGTTTCAGTCTTTGATCCATTTTGAGTTTATTTTTGTGTATGGTGTAAGGGAGTGTTCTAGCTTCATTGCTTTACATGCTGCTGTCCAGTTTTCCCAACACCATTTGCTGAAGAGACTGTCTTTATTCCATTGTATATTCTTGCCTCCTTTGTTGAAGATGAGTTGACCAAAAGTTTGTGGGCTCATTTGTGAGCTCTCTATTGTGTTCCATTGGTCCATATGTCTGTTTTTATACTAATACCATGCTGTTTTGATGACCGTAGCTCTGTAAGTATTGTCTGAAGTCTGGGAGAGTTATTCCTCCAGCCTCTTTCTTTGCCTTCAGTAATGCTTTGGCAATTCTAGGTCTTTGATGGTTCCATATAAGTTTTGTTATGATGTATTCTAGTTCTGTGAAATATGTCCTGGGTTATTTGATAGGGATTGCATTAAATCTGTAGATTGCCTTGGGCAGTGTGACCATTTTAACAACATTGATTCTTCCAATCCAAGAGCATGGGATATCTTTCCATTTTTTGAAGTCTTCTTTAATTTCCTTCATCAATGGTTTATGGTTTTCTGTGTATAAGTCTTTCACCTCCTTGGTTAGATTTATTCCTAGGTATTTTATTACTTTGGGTGCTATTTTAAAGGGGATTGTTTCTTTACTTTCTTTTTCTGTTGATTCATCATTAGTGTAAAAAAATGCAACTGATTTTTGAATGTTAATCTTGTAACCTACTACCTTGCTGAATTCTTTGATTACTTCTAGTAGTTTTTGTGTGGACCTTTTAGGGTTTTCTATATATAGTATCATGTCATTGGCATATAGTCATACTTATATCTCTTCTTTTCCAATTTGGATCCCTTTTAGTTCCCTCTCTTGCCTGATTGCTATGGCCACGACTTCCATGTCTAGTTGAATAGGAGTGGTGATAGTGAGCAGCCTTGTCTTGTCCCAGATTTTAGTGGGAAGCTTTTGAGTTGTACAACATTGAGTACTAAGCTGGCTGTAGGTTTGTCATATGTAGCTTTTCTTATGTTGAGATATGTTTCCTGTATAGCCACTTTGGTGAGAGTTTTTATCATAAATAGGTGTTGAATTTTATCAAAAGCTTTTTCTGCATTTATTGAGATGATCATGTGGTTTCTGTCCTTTCTCTTGTTGATGTGATGTATTCCATTGATTGATTTGCATATGTTGAACCACCTTTGTGTCCCTGGGATGAACCCCACTTGGTCATGATGTATAATCTTTTTTATGTGCTTTTGGATTCTGTTTGCTAATATTTTGGTAAGGATTTTACATCTATGTTCATCAGTGATATTGGTCTGTAATTCTTTTTTGGTAGTGTCTTTGTGTGGTTTTGGTATCAGGGTGATGGTGGCTTCATAGAATGAATTTGGGAATATTCCCTCTGTTTCAATATTCTGGAAGAGTTTGAGAAGGACTGGGATGAGTTCTTCTTTGTATGTTTGGTAGAATTCCCCAGTGAAGCCATCCGGTCCTGGACTTTTATTTGTAGGGACTTTTTTTTTATTGCTATTTCGATTTCATTTCTGGTGATCAGTTTGTTCAAGTGGTCAGTTTCTTCTTGATTCAGCCTTGGTGGACTGTATGTGTCCAGAATCTTGTCCACCTCCTCTAGGTTGTCCATTTTTCTCCCATATAGTTTTTCATACTATTCTCGTATGATATTCCATATTTCTTTTTCTTGTTGTAATTTCTCAATTTTTCTTTCTTATTTTGCTTATTTGTGCTCTCTCTTTTTCCTTCTTTGTTAGCTTTACCAGAGGTTTGTCGATTTTATTTATTTATTTAAAAAAATCAAATTTTGGTTTGATTGACTCTGTGTTTTTTAAATCTCTATTTGATTTATTTCCTCCCTGATCTTTAGTATTTCCTTCCTTCTGCTGTCTTTTGGGGTTTTTTGCTCTTCTTTTCCTAGTTCTTTTAGTTGGTGGGTTAGATTGTTTATTTGAGATTGTTCTTCTTTTTTGAGGAAGGCCTGGTTTGCTATAAAATTCCCTCGTAGCACTGCCTTTGCTGCGTTCCATAAATTTTGTGTGGTTGTGTTTTCATTTTCATTTATCTCAAGGTATTTTTTAATTTCAGCTTCAATTTCATCATTGACCATTGGTTTTTTAATAACATGTTGTTTAATCTCCATGCTTTCCTTTTTTTCTCCTTTGTTTTTCTGTAGTTGATTTCTAGTTGCATAGCATTGTGGTCAGTAAAGATGCTTGAGATAATTTCTATCTTCTTAAAATTGTTGAGGTTTCTTTTGTGCCCAAGTACATGATGAATCCTAGAAAATGTTCCATGTGCACTTGAAAAGAATGTATATCCTATTTTGGGGGGTTTTAATGCTCTGAAATTATCCACCAAGTCTAATTTTTCTATTGTATCATTTAATCTCTCTGTTTCCTTATTTATTTTCTGTCTGGAAGATCTGTCTAGTGATGTTAATATTGTGTTAAAATATCTAACAATGATTGTATTCCCATCAATAGCCCCCTTTATCTCTGTTAGTATTTTTTTTATTTTCTTAGGTTCTCCTATATTGGGTGCTTATACAGTAATGAATGTAATATCCTCATTTTGTGTTTCTCCTTTAATCATTATAAAATGTCCTTCTTTATCATCCTTTATGGCCTTTGTTTTAAAGTCTCTTTTGTCTGAAATTAGTACTGCTACACCTGCGTTTTTGGCTTTTCCATTTGCATGGGAGATCCGTTTCCATCCTTTCACTCTCAATCTATATGTGTCCTTCTCCCTAAAGTGGGTCTGTTGTATGCAGCTGATTGAAGGTTCTTGCTTTCTTATCTAGTCTACCACTCTTTTTCTTTTGATTGGAGCATTTAGTCCATTAACATTTACAGTAATTAATAATAGATGTGTGTTTATTGCCATTTTGAACGTCGTTTTCCAGTTGATTTTGTATTTCCTCTCTCTTCCTTTCTTCTTCCTTTTGTGGTTTGGTAGTTTTCCTTTGTGTTATCTTGGATTTTATTTAGTTTTTGTGACTCACTTGCAAGTTTTTGGCTTGTGGTTACCCTTCTTTGTGTCTATTAACTCATTACTATAGCTGTTTGTATGAAACAGATAGTAATAGAAGCTCAAACCCATACTACCAAGAACAAAAATGTTTTAAAGAAAGAAAAAAATACTGTATATTTTCTTGCTTTCCTTTCCCACTGTTCATGATTTAGATGTCTTCTTTTACAAATTCGTGTTTATTCTGTTTGTAATTCATGGTAGTTATCACCTTTCCAGCTATGAGTTTCTCATTTCTGTAGCATCCTGGTTGTTTTGTATTTAGAGTAGACCTTGCAGTATTTCTTTTAGCATGGGTTTAGTGTTGCTAAACACTTCTAGTTTTTGCTTGTCTGTGAAGTTCTTTACCTCTCCTACTATCCTAAAGGACAGACTTGCTCGATAGAGTATCCTAGACTGCATCTTTTTTTCATTCAGGACTTTGAATATAGCTAGCCACTTCCTTCTGGCCTATAGTGTTTGTGTAGAGAAATCATCTGACAGCCTTATGGGGGTTCCCTTGTAACTCACTCTTTGTTTTTCTCTTGCTGCCTTTAGGATCATTTCTTTATCCTTGACTCTGGCCATCTTGAATATAATGTCTTGGTGTGGGTCTATTTGGGTTCTTCCTGTTTGGTACCCTCTGAGCTTCCTGTACTTGGATATCTGATTCCTTCTTTAGGTTTGGGAAGTTTTCCATCATGATTTCTTCAAATACCTTTTCAATCCCCTTTGTTCTTTCTTCCCCTTTTGGAACCCCTATTATGCATAGATTGGCATGCTTTGAATTATCCCATATGTCCCTTATATTGTTTTCATTGTTTTTATTTGTTTTTCTCTCAACTGTTCTGATTGGGTGCTTTCTGTTGTCCTGTCTTCTAGGTCACTTATTCATTCCTCTGCATTATTAGCCTGTTCTGTACAGCCTTTAGATCAGCTCTCATCTCAACCAATGAGTTTACCAATTCTACTTCACTCTTCTTTATAACTTTAATTTCATTTTTGACATATTTTATATTTCTAAACACTATCTCTTTTAGTTCCTTCAGTAGTTCAATTACATCTTTTTTAAAATTTTGATTTAGTAGGCCTTCAATGTCTATTTCATTGATTGTTCTTTCAGGGAATTTCTCTGGCTCTTTTGATTGGGAGTGGTTCCTCTGCTTCTTCGTCTTGTTTCATCTCTCTGGCCCTCTGGCTTATAGAGTATCATTTATCTATTGTGGTCCTTAAGGAGCTTACTAATCTATCTAATGCCTATGCAGAATAAAATTTTATAAGAACAGAGAGAGAATTGTAAAAGAAGGGAGGATTAAATGGTTTGAAAACATTGTATAATCAGTAATAGAAAAGCAAGTTGAAGCAGAATAGCAATCGAGTTTAGAAGTCTTTTAAAAGCCTTAAAAAAAGTGAGAAAAGAGCAAAAAAAATTGAAGCTTATGTATAATCAGTAACAGAAAATCAAAACCAAGGGAAATAGAAATGAAATGAGGTGGCTTCAAAAATAGTTATACTAATAATACTTTAAAAGTAATATTTAAAAGGGATTAAAACTGCAAGCATATATAATTATTTAAAAAGTAAAATAAAAAAGGTACGAGAAAATAGAACAAATGAAAAAAGATTATAAAAAAGAGGGGGGATGTGTTCCCGTGGAGACTGCACTGAATGATTTTATTGAGAAGTCTTTCTGTCTCGTCCTGTTTCGTGAACTCAGCTTGCTGCTTCCAGGGGCCCTGTGTTGGCGCCCCCTCGTCTATGCTGCTCCCAGTGTCTGTCATCAAGCAGATCGCCCCCCCTCCCAAGACTGCAGTCAGTTGTTGAACTCTTATGCAGTGGGCAGGCGGGTCACTCCCCCTCCCGATGTCATAGTCAGATGCTGTGCTTGGGTGAGGTAGGTTGGTGGATCGTGCCCCCTCCCAGCACTGCAGTCAGGTGCTGTGCTCCTGCCAGGAAGGGGAGTGGCCACCCACCCTCTCCTGGTGCCGGTTTCTCCCCTGCTCTGTGCAGCTGCCCACTGAGCCTCAGGTCCATGCTCCATAGGCTGACTCTGGGGAGACAGCAGAACAGCATTGCCCATGCTCTGTGCCAAAACTCAGCTCCTTGTTTGTCTTGGTGGTGTGAGTTCTCTGAGGTACCAGGGAAGAAAAATCCTATCTGCCTTGGGTTGTAAACAATTCTATTTCTTGCCTTTGAGTCATCTAAGCCCTTAGGTAAGGGTTCATGTCTCAACCCCTTCCCCGCCTGGGTGCTAAGCACTGGAGGATATGGAGGCTGTGGCTGAGCCCTGCCTCTCTTCTCATGAAAACTGGGGGAGGGGTTGGAGATAGGGTTATGGCACCCTTCCCCCCAGGGCACATCAGTGATGTTGTTTTTTCTTATTTTATGGAGGGCCCAGGTTGTTTTGCCCTGTGTACTCACTCATCCATGGCACACAGCATCCTGCAGTTCCCAGGGGTTGCCTCTGTGCAGTCTGCCCCAGTCCTTCGCCTGGCTTGGGCAGCCTGTCCCGTCCCCCACCTGCCACTTTGCCTCTAGGGCTGGGTATTGTAGAGAACTTCTATGCCCATTTAACTTAGTTCTGTTGGTCATGAGGTGCTCTGTACAGATCTGAGCCTCAGACGTTACCCCTCCTGTCCATTGACCTCTCTGTTGGAGAGGGGGAGATTCAGCAAACAAGCACTATTCCTCCTTTGCTGCTCCCTCCCCACGGGACTGGTCCCACAATGTTTTTCTTTTTCTTTTACTTTTTCTTTTTTAATTTTCTACTACAAGATTCTTGGCATCTTTGTCTTTTTAAGAGGGCTATATTTTGTTGGAGATCAGCAGGTGCTCTTGTTGGCTGGGTGGGTCTGTGGATGTGAGTTTTTGTGTCTTTGTGGGAGAGGGTGAGCTACTAGTGTCCTTCTACTCTGCCATCTTGGCCCTTCCTCCCATTTACTCTTGGTCTGCATAATAATGTGAAGAGGCCAAGCAAATGTAAGAAAAGGCAAGTCTTAGAATGAGGAGTCCTGGCCTCTCCAAGCTCTGTAATTCATACATTCACTCATTTAGATATGCATATAGCAAATACATATTGAGTATTTACACTGTGCAAGTTACTGCAAATACAGTGGTGAACATTATTATGTGACTTTAGGTAAATCGTCTCTCTTCTTGGGCCTGAATTTTTTTCATCTATAAAAATTAAAGTCTGGGACTTGATTTTTAAAAACATTTTTAATCTTAAATAAAAGAGATAATGTCTGTGAAAATGCTTTCTCATTGTAAAACATTGTAAAAAATGTTAAGAGTATATGTTTTGTCTAAAGATAGTACATACCACAATTTGTGTTCCCACAATTACTTTCAAGAGTTAACTTAATTTGTATGGAGTTCATATAGCTCACTCCAAGTCACAGTTGAGATCATGACTCCTTCCCTTTCTAGAAACCAATTTCTTTGACAAGAGGCCACATTTCTAAAAATGCTTGGAGAGACACATCATGAATCCAAATCCTTTGTGTAGAATACTTCTCAAACGTTTTGGTCTCACCACCCCAGTAGAACTCTTAAAATTTATTGAGGACCCCAAATAGCTTTTGGTAATATGGGTTATATCTATCAATATTTACTATGTTGGAAATTAAATCTGATAAAAATGTAATATGTCTGTTTATTAATTTATTTTAAAATGATAAACCTATTACATAACAGAAATAATATAATATTTTAATGAAAGATATATTTCACAACAAATTAATGAGAAAGGTGGCACTGTTTTACCGTTTTACAAATCTCTTTAATGTCTATCTTAACAGAAGATAGCTGTATTCTCATATCTGATTCTGTATTTAATCTACTGTGATATGTTGATTTAAAGAAAATTCTACCTTACTAGGATGTACGGTTAGAAAAGGGGGTGGGGAGTATTTTAATAGCTTTTTCAGATAATTGTGGATATTATTTTTTAATTCTACAACAAACAGCACAAGTGGTAGTTTCTTAAAGTTGACAGTGTAGAATCTAAAACCATATCAATGAATTTTTCAGATTATGTTAACACTGAAATCCACTGGTCTATCTTGCCCTTTGAATGGATCTCTTATCTATGCATGATTTTGTAACATTACTCATATGGAAAATACTAGTTCACTGAATTATGCAGGTATTTCAAATGTTGATGCATTCTATTATAAAATATCTAAAATATCATATTTGTTAATATTACCACTGATCTCTTCAGGAAAGTCACTAAGTATTGGGAAGCTACAGTGATGAATACAAGTTTTTTTAAATTCTTATTTTTTCCAGAGAACTCAAATTTTATCATTGATAAGTAATAAATACTGTTCACTGCTTTCCTTGCTCATTTCATTAATTTTTGAGAAAATATCTCAAATACTTAGACCTGAATAGCCATAGTTCTATCAGTCCTTCTTTCAAGTGAAGATGGTGTTCTATGAAAAAGTGGTTAATTCAGCACTCAACTCAAACAAATACATAAGTGCATTTCCTTGAGATAACCATCATGCTTCAGTGTATAATGAAAGTGATTTGTGTATATTTTCAATTTCATCCTATAGAGTATTTTTCTAAATTGTGCTCAAGGATTGAGTTAATAAACTAATTTTTACTGATTTATCAAAGGATATTCTTAAATGAAGCACATTTATTTGAGTACATGATGGTAAAGAATACAATGACTAGGTACAGTATGGTGCCACTGTCTTGATTTATGCTAAAGGAATGGAAGTGCAAATGTAAACATGGCTATTTTAGGATAAACTGTGAGATTCAAAAAAATTACTCAGCACTTTGCATATTTCATCATGCTTGTGTCTGTTTCTGTGCATGCATAGCAATTTCAGTCACATATAGATTTGACCATTTTTAAGGTGAAAGTATAATTCTGGGGACGAAATAATAAGTCATTCTTCATATTTGCAGCTAAATATTTAATTAGATGAGTTACTGTATCAATGGAAAGTGGCAGGACCACTATTCCTTTTACTGACTTTTCATTCCTTAGGCATTCATTAAGCAGTGTCAACTGTACAAGTCTTAATTAGTCTTTTAGTTACTGCATGTTTTTCTAGCCAAATTATGACAATTTATCAATAATTGCTTTTGTGGTTTTATTTATAGTTTTTTTTAACATTTTTTATTGATTTATAATTATTTCACAATGTTGTGTCAAATTCCAGTGTTCAGCAAAATTTTTCAGTCATTCATGGACATATACACACTCATTGTCACATTTTTTTCTCTGTGATTTATCATAACATTTTGTGTATATTTCCCTGTGCTATACAGTGTAATATTGTTTATCTATTCTAGAATTTTGAAATCCCAGTCTATCTCTTCCCACCCTCTACCCCCCTGTTAACCACAAGTCTGTGTTCTCTGTCCATGAGTCTTTAGATTCCACATATGAGCGATCTCATATGGTATTTTTCTTTCTCTTTCTGGCTTACTTCACTTAGAATGACATTCTCCAGGAGCATCCATGTTGCTGCAAATGGCATTATGTTGTCGGTTTTGATGGCTGAGTAGTATTCCATTGAATAAATATACCACTTCTTCTTTATCCTGTCACCTGTTGATGGACATTTAGGCTGTTTCCCTGTTTTGGCTATTGTAAATAGAGCTGCTATGAACATTGGGGTGCAGGTGTCATCCTGAAGTAGATTTCCTTCTGGATACAAGCCCAGGAGTGGGATTCCTGGGTCATATGGTAAGTCTATTCCTAGTCTTTTGAGGAATCTCCACACTGTTTTCCATAGTGGCTGCACCAAACTGAATTCCCACCAGCAGTGTAGGAGGATTCCCCTTTCTCCACAGCCTCTCCAGCAATTGTCATTTTTGGATTTTTGAATGACGGCCATTCTAACTGGTGTCAGGTGATACCTCATTGTAGTTTTGATTTGCATTTCTCTGATAATTAGTGATATTGAGCATTTTTTCATGTGCTTTTTGATCATTTGTATGTCTTCCTTGGAGAATTGCTTGTTTAGGTCTTCTGCCCATTTTTGGATTGGGTTGTTTATTTTTTTCTTATTGAGTCGTATGTGCTGCTTATATATTTTGGAGATCAAGCCTTTGTCTGTTTCACTTGCAAAAACTTTCCACCATTCCGTAGGTTTTCTTCTTGTTTCATTTCTGGATTCCTTTGCTCTGCAGAAGCTTGTAAGTTTCATTAGGTCCCATTTGTTTATTCTTGCTTTTATTTCTTCTAGGAGAAAATTTTTGAAATGTATGTCAGATAATGTTTTGCCTATGTTTTCCTCTAGAAGTTTTATTATATCTTGTCTTATGTTTAAGTCTTTAATCCATTTTGAGTTGACTTTTGTATATGGTGTAAGGGTGTGTTCTAGCTTCATTGTTTTCCATGCTGCTGTCCAGTTTTCCCAACACCATTTGCTGAAGAGACTGTCTTTATTTCATTGTATATTCTTGCCTCTTTTGTCGAAGATGAGATGACCAAAAGTTTGTGGGTTCATTTCTGGGCTCTCTATTCTGTTCCATTGGTCTATATGTCTGTTTTGGTACCAATACCATGCTGTCTTGTTGACTGTAGCTCTATAGTATTGTCTGATGTCTGGGAGAGTTATTCCTCCAGCCTCATTCTTTGTCTTCAGTAATGCTTTAGCAATTCTAGGTCTTTGATGGTTCCATATAAATTTTATTATGATTTGTTCTAGTTCTGTGAAATATGTCCTGGGTAATTGGATAGGGATTGCATTAAATCTGTAGATTGCCTTGGGCAGTGTGACCATTTTAACAATATTGATTCTTCCAATCCAAGAGCATGCGATATCTTTCCATTTTAAAAAGTCTTCTTTAATTTCCTTCGTCAGTGGTTTATAGTTTTCTGTGTATAATTCTTTCACCTCCTTGGTTAGATTTATTCCCAGATATTTTATTACTTTGGGTGCTATTTTAAAGGGGATTGTTTCTTTACTTTCTTTTTCTGTTGATTTATCGTTAGTGTAAAGAAATGCAACTGATTTTTGAACGTTAATTTTGTAACCTGCTACCTTGCTGAATTCTTCAATCAGCTCTAGTAGCTTTTGTGTGGACCTTTTAGGGTTTTCTATATATAGTAACATGTCATCAGCATATAATGACACTTTTACCTCTTCTTTTCCAATTTGGATCCCTTTTATTTCTTTGTCTTGCCTGACTGCTGTGGCTAGGACTTTCAGGACTATGTTGAATAGGAGTGGTGATAGTGGGCATCCTTGTCTTGTCCCAGATTTTAGTGGGAAGCTTTTGAGTTTTTCACCGTTGAGAACTATGCTGGCTGTAGTTTTGTCATATATAGCTTTTATTATGTTGAGATATGTTCCCTCTATACCCACTTTGGCGAGAGTTTTTATCATAAATGGGTGTTGAATTTTATCAAATGCTTTTTCTGCATCAATTGAGATGATCATGTGGTTTTTGTCCTTTCTCTTGTTGATGTGATGTATTACATTGATTGATTTGCATATGTTGAACCAGCCTTGTGTCCCTGGGATGAACACCACTTGGTCATGATGTATAATCTTTTTTATGTGTTGTTGGATTCTATTTGCTAAAATTTTGGTGAGGATTTTGGCATCTATGTTCATCAGTGATATTGGCCTATAATTCTCTTTTTTTGTAGTGTCTTTGCCTGGTTTTGGTATCAGGGTGATGGTGGCTTTGTAGAATGAGTTTGGGAGTATTCCCTCCTTTTCAATCATCTGGAAGAGTTTGAGAAGGACTGGGATGAGTTCTTCTTTGTATGTTTGGTAGAATTCCCCGGTGAAGCCACCCGGTCCTGGACTTTTATTTGTAGGGAGGTTTTTAATTGCTATTTCTATTTCCTTTCTAGTGATCGGATTGTTCATGTGTTCAGTTTCTTCTTGATTCAGTTTTGGTGGACAGTATGTTTCCAGAAACTTGTCCATCTTCTCTAGGTTATCCAGTTTGGTTCCATATAGTTTTTCATAATATTCTCGTATGATATTCTGTACTTCTATTTTGTTTGTTGTAATTTCTCCATTTTCCTTTCTTATTTTGCTAATTTGTGCTCTCTCTTTTTTCTTCTTTGTGAGTTTGGCCAGAGGTTTGTCGATTTTATTTACTTTTTCAAAAAACCAGCTTTTGGTTTGGTTGATTTTTTCTATGGTCTTGTTAATCTCTATTGTATTTAATTCCACTCTGATCTTTATTATTTCCTTCCTTCTGCTGCTTTTTGGGGCTTTTTGTTCTTCTTTTTCTAATTGATTTAGGTGGTGGGTTAACTTGTTTATTTGAGATTGTTCTTCTTTTTTGAAGAAGGCCTGTATTGCTATAAACTTCCCTCTAAGCACTGCCTTTGCTGTGTCCCATAGGTTTTGAGTGGTTGTGCTTTCATTATCATTTGTCTCAAGGTATTTTTTAATTTCAGCTTTGATTTCCTCATTGATCCATTGTTTTTTCAATAACATATTGTTTAATCTCCATGCTTTTCTTTTTTTCTCCTTTGTTTCTCTGTTGTTGATTTCCAGTTTCATGGCATTGTGGTCAGTAAAGCTGCTTGAGATAATTTCTATCTTCTTAAATTTGTTGAGGTTTCGTTTGTGTCCAAGTACATGATCGATCCTGGAAAATGTTCCATGTGCACTTGAAAAGAATGTATATTCTATTTTTGGGGGGTGTAATGCTCTGAAAATATCCACCAAATCTAGTTTTTCTATTGTAGTATTTGATTTCTCTGTTGCCTTGTTTATTTTCTGTCTGGAAATCTGTCTAGTGATGTTAATGCAGTGTTAAAATCTCCAACTATGATTGTATTCCCATCAATATCGCCCTTTATCTCTGTTAGTATATTTATAGTTTTAAGGCTGTAACAAACAATATTTGGATTTAAAGAGCTTATTTATCTATGTTTAAAACACTGATTCTTTTTTCCATAATTACTAGGTGTTTGAACTCAAAATAGTGTTGCAATTTATTTTTAATTTAGTTTTAATATTTTTATTGATTTATAATAATTTTACAATGTTGTGTCAAATTCCAGTGTAAAGCACAATTTTTTAATTATACATTAACATATATATATATATATATATATATATTCATTGTCACATTCTTTTCTCTGCGTGCTACAATAAGACCTTGTATATATTTCCCTGTGCTATACAGTATAATCTTGATTATCTAGTCTATAATTTTGAAATCCCAGTCTATCCCTTCCCACCCTCCACCCCATTAGCAACAAGTTTGTATTCTATGTCTATGAGTCTACTTCTACTTTGTATTTATGATTTGTTTGTGTGTTTTTTTTTCTTTTTTAGATTCCACATATGAATGATCTCATACGGTATTTTTCTTTCTCTTTCTGGCTTACTTCACTTAGAATGACATTCTCCAGGAGCATCCATCTCGCTGCAAATGGCATTATGTTGTCAATTTCTACAGCTCAGTAGTAAGCATTCCATTCTATAAATATACCACTTCTTCTTTATCTAGTCATCCGTTAACGTACATTTAGGCTATCTCCCTGTCTTGGCTATTGTAAATAGCACTGCTATGAACATTGGGGTGTGGGTGCCATCCTGAATTAGGGTTACTTTTGGATATATGCCCAAGGGTGGGATTCCTGGGTCATATGGTAAATCTATTCCTAGTCTTTTGAGGAATCTCCATACTGTTTTCCACAGTGGCTGCAGCAAACTGCATTGCCACCAGCAGTGTAGGAGGGTTCCCCTTTCTCCACAGCCTCTCCAGCATTTGTCATTTGTGGACTTTTGAATGATGGCCATTCTGACTGGTGTGAGGTGATATCTCATTGTAGCTTTGATTTGCATTTCTCTGATAATTAGTGATATTGAGCATGTTTTCATGTGCTTTTTGATCATTTGTATTACTTCCTTGGAGAATGGCTCGTTTAGGTCTGCTCATTTTTGGATTGGGTTGTTTGGTTGTTTCTTATTAAATCATATGAGCTGCTTACATATTCTGGAGGTCAAGCCTTTGTTGGTTTCATTTGCAAAAATTTTCTTCAATTCTGTAGGTTGTCATTTTGTTTTACTTATGATTTCCTTTGCTGTGCAGAAGCTTGTAAGTTTCATTAGGTCCCGTTTGTTTATTCTTGCTTTTATTTCTATTGCTTGAGTACACTATTCTAGGAGAACATTTTTGAGATGTATGTCAGATAATGTTTTGCCTATATTTTCTTCTAGGAGGTTTATTGTATCTTGTCTTATGTTTAAGTCTTTGATCCATTTTGAGTTTATTTTTGTGTATGGTGTAAGGGAGTGTTCTAGCTTCATTGCTTTACATGCTGCTGTCCAGTTTTCCCATCACCATTTGCTGAAGGGACTGTCTTTATTCCATTGTATATTCTTGCCTCCTTTGTCAAAGATGAGTTGACCAAAAGGTTGTGGGTTCATGTCTGGGCTCTCTATTCTGTTCCATTGGTCTATATGTCTGTTTCTGTACCAATACCATGCTGTCTTGATGACCGTAGCACTACAGTATTGTCTGAAGTTTGGGAGAGGTATTCCTCCAGCCTCTTTCTTTGTCTTCAGTAATGCTTTGGCAATTCTATGTCTTTGATGGTTCCATATAAATTTTATTATGGTTTGTTCTAGTTCTGTGAAATATGTCCTGGGTAATTGGATAGGGATTGCATTAAATCTGTAGTTTGCCTTGGGCATTGTGACCATTTTAACAATATTGATTCTTCCAATCCAAGAGCATGGAATATCTTTCCATTTTTTAAAGTCTTCTTTAATTTCCTTCATCAATGGTTTATAGTTTTCTGTGTATAAGTCTTTCACCTCCTTGGTTAGATTTATTCCTAGATATTTTATTTCTTTCGGTGCTATTTTAGAGGGGACTTTTTCTTTGCTTTCTTTTCCTGTTGATTCATCATTAGTGTAAAGAAATGCAACTGATTTTTGAACGTTAATCTTGTAACCTGCTACCTTGCTGAATTCTTCAATCAGCTCTAGTAGTTTTTGTGTGGACCTTTTAGGGTCTTTTATATATAGTAACATTTCATCGGCATATAGTGACACTTTTGCCTCTTCTTTCCAATTTGAATCCATTTTATTTCTCTCTCTTGCCTGATTGCTGTGGCTAGGACTTCCAAGACAGCGTTGAATAGGAGTGGTTATACTGGGCATCCTTGTCTTGTCCCAGATTTTAGTGGGAAGCTTTTGAGTTTTTCATCGTTGCATACTATGCTGGCTGTAGGTTTGTCATATATAGCTTTTATTATGTTGAGATATGTTCCCTCTATACCCACTTTGGTGAGAGTTTTTATCATAAATGGGTGTTGAATTTTATGAAAAGCTTTTTCTTCATCAATTGAGATGATCATTTGGTTTTGTCCTTTCTCTTGTTGATACGGTGTATTACATTGATTGATTTGCTTATGTTGTACCAGCCTTGTGTCCCTGGGATGAACCCCACTTGGTCATGATGTATAATCTTCTTTATGTGTTGTTGAATTCTATTTGCTAATATTTTGGGGAGGATTTCTGCGTCTATGTTCATCAGTAATATTGGCCTATAATTCTCTTTTTGGTAGTGTCTTTGCTTGGTTTTGGTATCAGGGTGATGGTGGCTTCACAGAATGAGTTTGGGAGTATTCCTTACTTTTCAATCGTCTGGAAGAGTTTGAAAATGACTGGTATGAGTTCTTTGTATGTTTGGTAGAATTCTCCAGTGAAGCCGTCTCGTCCTGGACTTTTACTTCTAGAGAGGTTTTTATTGCTATTTCGATTTCATATCTAGTGATCGGTTTGTTCAAGTGGCCAGTTTCTTCTTGATTCTGCCTTGGTGGACTGTATGTTTCCAGAAACTTGTCCATCTCCTGTAGGTTATCCAATTTGGTTCCATATAGTTTTTCATAATATTCTCATGTGATATTTTGTACTTCTATTTTATTTGTTGTAATTTCTCCATTTTCCTTTCTTATTTTGACGATTTGTGCTCTCTCTTTTTTCTTGTTTGTGAGTTTTGCCAGAGGTTTGTCAATTTTATTTACTTTTTCAAAAAAACAGCTTTTGGTTTGATTGATTTTTCTATGTTTTTTTAATCTCTATTTCATTTATTTCTTCCATAATCTTTATAATTTCCTTCCTTCTGCTCCCTTTTGGGACTTTTTGTTCTCCTTTTTCTAGTTGTTTTAGCTGGTGGGTTAAATTGTTTATTTGAGATTTTTCTTCTTTTTTGAAGAAGGCCTGTATCGCTATAAACTTCCCTCTTATTACTGCCTTTGCTGTGTACCATACTTAGCTGGTACCGTAATACTATCTGAAAATGATCTGTAACACGAGACACAATAGGGTAAATCATCAACATCTATATAACTGAGAGAAATTGTTTTCATCATATTTTAATTTACAGTTTTGTCTAGTTTACTTGGAGAATATTCCTTCCTACTTTGAGTCAAAGAAGTCTATTTTGATGTCATTTTCAAGATGAAAATGATTTTCAGCCTCTTTAGAAATGATTGTAGCATCTACGGATTGAGAAAGTGATTTTTCTAGTCTCCCAGTTATAAGCCAATGATCTCTCAAAGAATAAGAAAAATATAAATATAACTTTATAATCATGTAAATATTAAATTATATAATAAGTTTCAGATAAAATGTAAAAATTCTGAAGTTTTTGAGAAATTTTGAAAAATCATACTTGTAAAACAAGAACAATAAAGTGTACTTACTTCTTGTTTCCACATAGGCACTAGGGAAACTATAGAATTTTACAATACTGGTTTGGTAGATAATAAAGAGATTACGGAGATTACTGAAGGTATAATCATAGATAAATAGTAAGAAAAGAGCAGAAGTAATGAAAATAAAGTAATATGTGAACATAACCATATTTATACCCTAAACCTATTATCTTAGGAAATTCTGGAAAACACAAGAACACACACACACACACATATTTGTCAGAACAATGATATATCATATAGTCCCTAGAAAACACTATACTTATGAGAGCATGAGATTGAAAAAAAGGAAATAACTTCTTAGTATAATTATGCAAACACTTTTGACTTCATACACTCTGAAAGACCCTCAGGAACCCCCAGACAACATTCTGAGAACCTCTGATCTAGACTTCCCACTTTCCAGTATGACTTGGAGACACTGAATTAATGATCTTCTACATGTTTTCTTACTGGCAAAATGAAAGAAAATTAGACTGGGTAACCTTTTGAAATTGCTTAAAAATCTCAGATAGGAAGATGAATGATTAATAGAATAATTATTTATCAGCCTTCCCAGGTTTACACTTATTTCCCATTAGATTGTGCCTTTGGTTCCCTTGAAATTTGGTGATATCACATCCACGTTAAAAGTAATGTATTGAAAACAGAGCAGTCAGAAAAGATACCTTGTACACCCCCCTACACCTCCCCAAGCAACAGAGTTCCCAATCCTTCCCTCATTTGCCCCTGCTAAACCAGTTTCTGGAACAGAAATACAATTATAGAGAAATGTTTCTAAGTGTCATGAAGAATTAAAATTTGTATTACTGCCCCTTGGTAACCATGAAGAAAATACCTATAGAAGTTACACAATGAAAAAGAAAAAGAAAAAGAAATCAAAACCTATCAACACAAAAACAAAAACATAAAACAACAACAAAACAAAACAAACACAAAAGAAGACAGCAAGAAAGAAGAAAGAGGGATTAAAGACAAACAAACAGAAAATAGCTAACAAAATGGCAATAGTAAATCCTTCCCTATAAACAATTACTTTAAATATAAATGGATTAAAATCCCCAATAAATAAAAACATAGTGGCTAAATGGATTAAAAAAAATAAGATCCAACTGTATGGTGTCTACAAGAAACTCATTTTAGATTCAAGAACACATATAGGCTGAAAGTAAAAGGAAGGAAAAAATTATTCCTACAAAATGGTAACCAAAAGAGAGTAGGAGTGGCTATAATTACATCATACAAAGTAGATTTTAAGTCAGAAACTGTTGCAGAGACAAAGGTCAACATATACTGATAAAAGGGTCAATTCAAAACGAAGATGTATCACAGGTAAATATACATCCAACATCAGAGCACCTAAGTATATAAGGCAAGTACTGACAGACCTGAAAGGATAAATTGACAGCAATATAATTATACTGGGGGATTTCAATATCCCACATTAAATAATGAATAAAACATCCAGACAGAAAGTCAATAAAGAAATAGCTAACTTGAACATCATTATAGGCCAACTAGAGCTAACAGACATATACAGAACTTTCTACCCAATAGCAAAAGAACACACATTCTTCTCAAGCACACATGGAACATCTCTAGGAGATGACATGTTATGTCACAAAATAAGTCTTCATAAATTTAAGAAGACTGAAGTCATACCAAATATCATTTGCAAGCACAATAGAATGAAATCAGAAATCAATAACAGCAAGAAAAAATGGAAAAAAACCCCACAAATATTTGGAAACCAAATAACATACTCTTGAACAACCACTGGGTCAAATAGGAAATCAAAATATTACAAAAGATCTTGAGACAAACAACAATGTAAACACAGCATAACAAAATATATGGGATGCAGCAAAAGCAGTAGAAAGAGGGAATTTTATAGTGATAAATGCCTATTAAAAAAGAAGAAAGATATCAAATAATCAACCTAGCTTTACACTTCAGGAAACGAGAAAAAGAAGAATTATGTTAAAGTTGAAGACGGAAGGAAATAAAGATTACAGCAGACTAAATCAAACAGAGTATGGAAAAACAATACAAAAGTCAAGAAGACTAAGAATTGGTTATTTGAGAAAATAAAATCAACAAACACTTAGCTAGACTAAGGAGTAACAGAGAATACTCAAATTAGCAAAATTAGGCATGAATGAAAAGGTGTTACAACAGATGTCTCAGGAATAAAAAGGATCATAGGGTAGTATTATGAACCATTATATACCAACAAATTGGTTAACCTAGAAGAAATGGATAAATTTCTAGAAATATATAACTTACCAAGACTGAATCAAGAAGAAACAGAAAGTCTCAAACTGACCAATAACAAATAAAGAGATTGAAGTAATAATCAAAAACCTCCCAAAAGAAAAGTCTAGGACCAGATGGCTTCACAGCTGAATTCTAATAAACATTCAAGGAAGAATTAATATCAATTCTTCTTTAACTCTTTCAAAAAATAGTGAAGGGAATACTTCCAAATTCATGAGGCCAGCATCACACTGATATCAAAGCCAGAAAAAGACAACACAAGAAAACTATAGGCCAATATCATTGATGAATATAGATGCAAAAATCCTCAATAAAATATTAGCAAACAGAATCCAACAACACATAAAAAAGATCATACACCATGATCAAGTGAGGTTCATCCCAGAGACACAAGTATCTTTCAACATACACAAATCAATCAACATGATACACTACATCAAACAGAGAAAGGACAAAATTCACATGATCATCTCAATAGATGCAGAAAATCCATTTGGTAAAATTCAACACCCTTACAATAAAAACTCTTACAAAAGTGGGTATAGAGGGAACATATCTCAACGTAATAAAACCTATTTATGACAAACCTACAACCAGCATAATACTCAATGGTGAAAAGCTAAAAGCCTTTCTATTAAAATCTGGAACAAGAAAAGGATGCCCACTTTCATCACTTCTATTCAATATAGTATTGGAAGTATTAGTCATAGCAATTGGAGAAGAAAAATAAATTAAAAGGATCCAAATTGGAAGAGAAGAAGTAAAATTATAATTATATGTGGATGACATGATACTATATATAGAAAACACTAAAGGCTCCACACAGAAACTACTAGAGCTGATAAAAGAATTTGGTAAGGTAGCAGGTTACCAGATTAACATACAGAAATCAGTGGCATTATGTTACACTAACAATGAAATATCAGAAAATGAAAGTAAAATAAACCAATCCCTTTTAACATTGCATTCAATATAATAAAATACTTAGGAATAAATCTAATGAAGGAAGTGAAAAACTTATATGGGGAGAACTACAAAACACTGAGTAAGGAAATTAAAGATGACCATAGAGCTACAGTCATCAAGACAGCATGGTATTGGTACAAAAACAGACATATGGACCAATGGAACAGAATAGAGAGCCCAGACATGAACCCACAAACTTTTGGTCAACTAATCTTTGACAAAGGAGGAAAGAACATGCAATGGAATAAAGACAGTCTCTTCAACAAATGGTGTTGGGAAAACTGGACAGCAGCATGTAAAGCAATGAACTAGAACACTCCCTTACACCATACACAAAAATAAACTCAAAATGGATCAAAGACTTAAACGTAAAATAAGACACAGTAAACCTCCTAGAAGAAAACATAGGCAAAACATTATCTGACATACATCTCAAAAATATTCTTCTAGGGCAGTCTACACAAGCAATAGAAATAAAAGAAAGAATAAACAAATGAGACCTAATTAAACTTACAAGCCTCTGCCCAGCAAAGGAAACCATAAGTAAAACAAAATGACAACCTATGGAATGGGAAAAAATATTTGCAAAAGATGAGACTGACAAGGGTTTAATTTCCAAAATATATAAGCAGCTCATGCAACATAATAAGAAATAAACAACCACCCAATCCAAAAATGGGCAGAAGACCTAAACAAGCAGTTCTCCAATGAAGACATACAAATGGTCAATAGGCACATGAAAAAATGCTCAATATCACTAATTATCAGAGAAATGCAAATCAAAACTACAATGAGGTATCACCAGTCAGAATGGCCATCATTCAAAAGTCCACAAGTTTTAAAAGCTGAAGAGGCTGTGGAGAAAATGGAACCCTCCTGCACTGTTGGTGAGAATGTAGTTTGGTGTAGTTGTTATGGAAAGAAGTATGTAGATTCCTCAAAAAACTAAAAATAGACTTACTCTATGATTCAGCATTCCCACTCCTGGGCATATATCCAGAGGGAACCTTAATTCTAAAAGATACATGCACCCCAATGTTCATAGAAACACTATTTACAATAGCCAAGACATGGAAACAACCTAAATGTCCATCGACAGTTGACTGGATAAAGAAGAGGTGGTATGTGTATACACACACACACACACACACACACACACACACACACACACACACACACACACACACACACTGGAATACTACTCAGCCATAAAAAATAATGCCATTTGCAGCAACATGGATGAAACTGGAGAATGTCATTCTAAGTGAAGTAAGCCAGAAAGAGATAGAAAAATAACACATGATATCACTTATATGTGGAATCTAAAAAAAAGACAAACTTATTTTCAAAACAGACACTGACTCACAGACATAGAAGAGAAACTTGTGGTTACCAGGTGGAGGGAAGGGGATCAGAAGAGATAAATAGGGATTTTGAGATTTGCAGATACTAACTAATATATATAAAGTAGATAAACAACTAGTTTATACCGTATAGCATAGGGAACCATATTCCATATCTTGTAACCTATAGTGAAGGATATGAGAATGAATGTATATGTGTTTCTATGTGACTGAAATGTGCTGTACACCAGAAATTGACACAACATTGTAAACTGACTGTACCTCAATAGAAATATATTGAAAAGATTAAAAAAAAGAAACTCACGTGGGCATGAAGTCATTTTAGGGGAGCAAGTTGATAAATAGATAACATTAAAAATATTTATTTATTAACAACAAATCTCTCTTTGCTCCTTTAAAAAAATAAATAAAACTTGTATGGAACCACACAAGACCCCAAATAGCCAAAGAAAGGAGAAAGGAGAATAAAGTTGGAGGCATCACACTTCCTGATTTCAAATTACATTACAAATCTATAGTAATCAAAATAGCATGGTACTGGTATAAAAACAGACACATATACCAATGGAATGGAACAGACAGCCCAAAAATAAACCCAAGCATACCTGGTCAACTAATTTTCAATAAGGGTGCTAAGAATACACAGTAGGGAAAGGATAGTCCCTTTAATAAATGGTTCTGGGAAAAGTGAATAGCCACATGCAAAAGAATGAAATTGGACCCATATCTTACACTGTGCACAATGATAAATTCAAAATGGATTAAATATTTAAGTCTAAGACTTGAAATTATAAAACTCTTAAAGATAACATAAGGTCGTTGGTCATGGCAATAATTTTTTAGCTATGACACCAAAAGTTTAGGCAACAAAAGAAAAATAAACAAGTGGGACTACATGAAACTAATGATCTTTTGCTCAGCAAAGGAAACAGTCAACAAAATGAAAAAGTAGCCTACAGATTGGAAGAAAGTATTTGCAGGTCATATATTTGATAAGGGGTTAATATTCAAAATATATAAGGAGCTCAATATTTAAACAAAATAAAACATAAAACCCCAAGGAACCTGATTTTAAAAAGGGAAGGGACTTGAGTAGTCATTTTTCCAAAGACATACAAATAGCCAAGAGGTATATGAATAGGTGCTCAACATCACTAATTACAGGAAAATGCAAATCATAACCAAAGTGAGATATCACCTCACACATTTTAGGGTGGCTATTATCAAAAAGACATGATAAGAAGTGTTACAGAGGATGTGGAGAAAAGGGAACCCTGTACATTGTTGGTGGGAATGTAAATTGGTGCAGCCACTACAGAAAATAGTGTGGAGTTAAAAATAGAGCTACTATATGATCCAGCAATCCCTCTTCTGACTACATAGCCAAAGAAAATGAAATCAGTATTTCGACTAGATATCTGTACTCCCATTGTTCACTGTAGCATTTTCCTAATAGTCAAGTTATGGAAAAACATAAGTGTCCACTGACTGATGAATGAAGAAATTTTGATGTATATGTATGTGCTCACACACACCACACATACACACATGAGCATTATGCAGTCTTAAAAAAGAAGATCCTGCCATTTGCAACATCATGGATGAAACTGGAGGTCATTATAAATAAAATAACCAAATACAGAAAGAAAATTACCACATTATCTCACTCATGTGGAACCTAAAAAAGTGAAATTCATACAGAGAGTAGAATATGGTTAACAGGAGTGGGGAAGTGGGAGAAATATGGAGATGTTGGTTAAAGGGTACAAACTTGCAGTTATGTAGGATGAACACACTGTAGAGATGTACAGGATGGTGACTATAGTTAATATCATACTGTATATTGGAAATTTGCTAAGAGTAAATTTCAGGTGCTCTCACCACACACACACGAAAGTGACTATGTGAGGAGATGGATATGATAATTAGCTTGACTATAGTTATTGTTTCACAATGTATATGTGTATCAAAATATGTTATATACCTTAAATGCATAAAATTTTTTTAACACTATCATCACAAAAATTTATATGACTAATGGAAGTGCATTATAACGAACAAAAGCAGTATCTAGCGTGCAAACACTAGCAAAAGCAGTCTTTCTTAAAAGTCAAAGGAACTGTCTTCTGGCACGAAGAAGAAAAGAAAGCCTGGAATTCAAACATTTCTACATACAGACATTCATATAAGTGAGTTATCAGAATGTCTTTTGTCACAAGCTGGTTTCTGGTGCCATTTGTAAAAAACAAACAAATTTCCCTGATGACTGATACTTCTAATATCCTAAGGAGAGATTTGCCTTCAGAAGCAGTATTTCCTCTCCCAGGAATAGATCTTCCTTCACTCAAAACAAACTTGTTTGTTAAACTTTAATGGACTTTATCATCTATTTTCAAGAGTAAATTTTTAATATGAAAGTAAATTCAAGAAAGACAACTCATAAAATTCTGTGATGTAGAGTCAAATTTCCTAAGGTACTTAATTTAGATGAGACAGATGTCAGTTCAATTATTTAAAATCTCTAGGGACAGAGATTCTACCACCTTCTTCAAAACATCATTCTAGAGCTTAATCTCATCAGTAGATTATATGAGTGAACACTCCCATTTTATATAAATAAAGAAGTCTCAAAGTGTGACTAATTGAATGACACTGTTGTCAAGAAATTGTAATTTTGAGTACTGATTTTATTTCCTGCTCTTTTTTATTTTTAATGGAACTCATCCTTATGCTTTCACATTTACCATTCATTGATATTTGGACACAATTAGACTGCCACATTTTGACGTTATGAGCCTGGTTCTTTTTTTTTTTGAATAAAGACATATATGGTCAGTAAGTTTATACACACACACACACACACACACACACACACACACATTACTGCTTTGTGAACAAGCATTGTTGTCACACGCTTAGATTAATATGTTTTACTTTGTTGATATATTGAGTTCTGCATTGCTTTTCTCCAGGTTTCTTTTGTTAGTCTAATGGATTTTTAACAGAAATAAGTTAATTGTTTCTAATCAGTAGTGAGCTGTGCCTCCAGTTTTTCCAAAGGATAGAATTCTCTTAAAAGTAAGTACATTGCTGCCAATCCACAAGTAAGGCACAGATAGAAAGGAAAAATTGGGAATGTAGTCTTTGAAGATCTGTTCCATATCAGTTTTCATACTTCAGAAAGTAATTTATATAGTGTTCAAAATATTTATTGACTGAAACAATTTATTATGTATGTATATCAGTTATTCCTGACTCAGGAAGTTGATAAAAGCAAATATATTGTACTTTTCAATTGAATTTTTTCGTAATTTAATTTTGTTAATTTAGCTCCTGATTTGTAAATGACTGCTCAGAGGTCTCACCCTGACTCTTAGAAACAACTCCCATATGCTTGGTTAGCAAAGCCATATTGAAACCTGAACATAGAAGAGGCCAATTGGGATTAATTAGGCTAATTGACAAATATAAATCTTTTTATAAATTCCTTATCTTCCACAAGTACATAATGTGATGAATCCTTGTAAATTCTTAGACCAGACATTAAGACCCTACAAGACCAGATATGAAAAAGCAGTTCCCACATGGCCTTAGTAAGAGAAATTGTTAAAACAGATTTAAACTAACATCTGGAAAGCCTGGGCTTTTGTTTTGTTTTGTTTTGTTTTGAGCTTTATTGTCTTAGGACAGTTAAACTGTATAGACCAGTGATTGGATTAAAAAATTAAATGAAATAAAACACAAGACATTAAATTGCACATTTTAATTGATAGTCTCTTACTATATTCATTATGCATCCTAGTCAGCTTTGCAGTATGATGCTCTCTGAATGGACCGAAAATAGAATCTTCAAGTGGTTTCTGCTCATACCCTGACCCCATCCTTGGAAATTCTCACCCATTAGGCCATAAGCTCTTCAGATATGTATCCATGGTTGAAGGAGTTGAGAACCACTCCTTGACTCCAACATAATTGAAGATCCATTGGTTAGCTGAGACGTGGAGCAGATCCTAGTCCTGCTTAGTGTCAGATGGCTGACTCTGGACTTGTTGCTCAGTGACTCTGGACCTCCAATTCATCATGGTTCTGGAGGCTAGAAGTCTAAAACCAAGGTGTTAGCAGGGTCATAGTCCTTCCAAAACCTCTAGGGGTGGATTCTTTCTTGCTTCTTCCAGCTGCTGCTGGCCCTAGGCATTCCTTGGCTTATAAATGCCATCATCACCCCAGTCTCTGCTTGTCATCCATCACATGGCCATGTTCTCTCCGTGTCTTCCTCACAGTTTCACATCTTTCCCCCCATAGTATTTATTGAGTGAGTGATATTACTATGAAATCTCACACAAACCTATTTACCAGAGCCTAAAACTCTTCATTGTTGACCAGAAAGAGTTCATTGGAAATCTCTACCATACTTGTTAGAGCTGGTCATGTTAATCATCCATCTTAGAACATTAACTGTAATTTCAAATTTTAAATTAAAATGGCTACAAAATGGATGCAGAGACCACACAAACAAGTAGTAGTCTGAGCTAGAGGTTAAATGATACACTAATACACTCCATGCAATCTTAAAATATGAAGAGTGTTAGTATCTCTGAGACCTAGCAGGATCATTTGAAATTACCATGAAGGCTTCACTTGATTATATTATTATACTTGTCATTTTTCTTCTTCCTAAACTCAGACAGATCATGAGAAATGGCAAGAACTTAGGGAAACAAAAATCTTGAACTGAAATATTATTTTTGAAAAGGACACTCGGCAACAAATCTAGAAATCTGTTTTATTTCATTTTCTCTTGAGTTCTCTGCTTAAGAAAAGATTAACAGGAGTTTTATCAGGAGGGGAAGTCAGCTGGGAGAACAACTGGGTTCAACCAAGGTTTCATTTAGCTAATTCCTAATTATACTATAGCTGAAAATTTGATTCTCAGATTATTAATGTTTAAACTTTCTTCTTCCTTTGTATTTTAAACGTTTAGTCATTTTGCCACTCCCCGACTATCAGTAGGTTAAAGTGAGATGAAAGAAAGGATAAGTAACTGATTTTCATGTTAATGAATATGGTTGGTGGATAGGAAAGTGAAATGGGACTTAAGAATTTTTTATGAATTTCACTTATTTCTGAGAATTCCTGACCACTGTGAAGTTAGCTAATAGTTCATTGTTTTAGTGCTAGATATTTATTGGTGTGTAAATGAGTGATAGGTGTTGCATTAAAAGAAAAATAAACAGAAGGGGGAACACGCATGGCCAGGGAACTTACAAATAAAGGGAGCCAAACATGGGGAAAATCAGAAACTTTCAGGACTGTGGAGTATTTAGATATTCTTCTTACAGAAAGAGTTTGCTGATACCTGGATTAAACCACCTGATATTTCTTCCAATTCTGATAATCTATACAACTATGAAATCATTAATTTAATAATGAAATTATAATTGCATCCTATTTATAAACTTGCAGCTTCTAATTTATGCAGTGGCTTTTCTTTATATAGACAAATTGGCATCTAATCTTACCAGTGGAAGGTTTGTTCTTCACGTTTCATGACTACAGTTAAAGGCAGCATCTGTAGAGGTGTTTTTTTTTTCTTATCATCATCATTAAAAATGTTTTAAGTGTGGTAAATGAAGACTTTTATAATCAAAACCAGAAGAAAAACTGCTTGAGGACACTGATTCCTTACTTCAATGGCATGACTTGGAATACAGAAGTAAAATACTAGCAACATACTACAATGTCAGCATATGTACAAAACACATTTTGTGTTATGAACCACACAACATTAGCAGTAACTTCCCATCCCCCTGCAACCCCCACAACACACTCCTATCCCTAGGCAACCACTAATCTACCTTCTATCTCTATAGATTTGTATGTTCTAAAATGGATGCATACAATATGTGGGAAGCATCCATATGTAACATGGATTAGTTCTTTGTTCTTTCTTATTGTCAAATAATATTCCATGGTTATGGATATAAAAGATTTATCCATTCATCAGTTGATGTCCATTTGAGTTGTTTACATCTGTGGGGTATTAGGAATGATGTTACTATGAAAGCTTATGTGTAAGTTATTGTGTGGACATATGTTTTCAGTTCTCTTGGGTATTATATCTAAGAGTAGAATTTCTGGGTCATATGGTAACTCTATGTTTAAGTTTTTGAGGAACTGTCAGACTGTTTTCCAAAGCAGCTGCACCATTTTACATTCCTACTAGCAATGTATGAGAGTTCTAATTTCTCCACATCCTTGTCAACATTCTTATTTTCTATCTTTTTGATTATAGTCATCCTAATGAGTGTTAAGTGTTATCTATTTGTGGTTTTGATATGCATTTCCCTAATGGCTAATGATATTGAGTACCTTTTCATGTGCTTATTGGACATCCGTGTATCTTCTTTGGAAAATTTCTATTCAGATATTCTGCCCATTTTTAATTGGGTTATTAGATTTTTTAAATTATTGAGCTGTAATTACATATTTATATATTCTGGATACCATTCCTTATTTGATATGATGTACAAATATTTTCTGCCATTCTAAGGGTCTTTTGACTTTCTTGATGGTATCATCTGAAGCACAAAAGTTGTTGAATTGTTGATTTGATGCTCAATTTATTTTCTCTTGTGTTGCTTGTGCTGATGTCACATCTAAGAAACCATTGCCTAACCCAAGGTCATGAAGATTTACTGCTTTCTTTCTAAGAGTTTTATAGTTTTACCTCTTAAATTTAGGTTTATGATCTATTTTGACTTAATTTTTATATATGGTATAAAGGAGTTTACCTTCATTGTTTTACACACGGATATCCAGTTGTCAAAGCACCACTTGTTGAAAAGAATGTTCACTCCCCATTAAATCATCTTGGCACCCTTTGTCAGAAATCAATTGGCCATAAACCTAATGGTTTATTTCTGGACTCTCGATTCTATTCCACTGATTTATATTTCTATCTTTATGCCAATATCATACACATCTTGATTACTGTAGCTTTGGTGTAAATTTTACAATTTGGAAGTTAGAGTCCTCCAACTTTTTTTTTTATCACCTATTTGCCCTGGCTAGAACCTCTAGTATAATAGCGAACAGAATAGTTAACACCAGACATTCTTGTCTCATTCCCAGTTAGGACAGCATTCGGTCTTTCAGTACTAAGTATGATGTTAACTGTGAGTTTTTCATAGATGGCCTTTATCAGGTTAAGGAAGTTTCCTTGTACTCCTAGTTTATTAAGCATTTTTTATCATGGAAAGGGCACTGAATTTTCTCAAATGTTTTTTATGCATCTGATGAAATGATGATATGGTTTTTACCCATTATTCTATTACTATAGTGTATTACATTGATTTTTGGATGTTACATTAATTTTGCATTCCTGGGATAAATCTCACTTGGCTATGCTGTATAATCCTTTTGAAAAGTTGCTGGGTTGTTTACTAGCATTTTGTTGAGGATTTCTGCATCTATACACATAAGAGATATTGCTCTGTAGTTTTCTTGTGATGTCTTTTGTTTTGGATCACGATGATACTGGTCTCATAGAATGAGTTCAGAATAATTCCCTCCTCTTCTAATTTTTGGGAAAAATTTATGAAGTATTGGTATTAATCCTTCTTTAAATGTCTGCTAAAACAATTCTTTTAAAATGTTTGGTGAAAAAGAAAAATTTGCGTGTAGTTTTTGGATCAGTAATTTAATTTCTTTACTTTTTAAAGATGTACTCAACTTGGCTATTTCTTCTTAAGTCAGTTTCAGAAGTTTGTATCTTTCTAATTTGCCCATTTCATCTAAGTTATCTAATTTGTTGGCATACAGTTGTTCATAGCCTTTAGTTTTTTTTTTTTATGTTTCTGTAAGATCAGTAGTGATATCCTCTTTTATTCTTTTAGTAATTTGAGTCTTCACTATTATGCTAGTGCTCCATCTAGTTAAAAGTTAACGATTTCGTCCATCTTTCCAAAGAACCAACCCATGATGTTGTTAATTTTCCCTATTAATTTTATATTCTCTATTTCACTAATTTATGCTCATATATTTTTTTCTTCTGCCTGCTTTGGGTTCAGTTTCTCTTTTTTCTAGTTTCAGGCAGAAGTTTAGGTTATTGATTTGAGATGTTCCTTCTTTTTAAATATAGGTATTTCCAGCTATAAATTTCCCTCTAATGTCAATTTTAGCTGCATCCCATGTCTTTGTTGTTTTCATTTTCATTCATCTCAAAGTATTTTCTAATTTCCCTTGTGATTTTTGACACATTTAAAGTGCCTAATTTCTTTCCGAAGTCCCCAAGTTTTTCTCCCTTATTACTGATTTCTAATATATTGTGGTCAGAGTACTTTCTTTGTATGATTTCAGTCTTTTTATTTATTGAAGTTTGTTTTATGGCCCAGCATATGGCCTATGAAGAATGTTCCTATGCACTTGAGCAGAATGTGTATTTTGCTGTTCAAATCTTCTATTCCTTTGTTGATCTTATGTCTAGTTGTCCTATTCATTATTAAGTGGGTCTTGAAATCTCCCACTGTTATTATTGAATTGTTTGTTTCTCTCTTATTTCTTCCAGACTTTGATTCATCTATTTTGAGGGCTTCTTAAATGCATATATGTTTTAAATCATTGTATCTTCCTGAGTGAATCTTTAATCATTATGAAATGTCCCTTTTTATCTTTTGTAATATTTATTTGTTTTAAAGTTAATTTTGTCTGATATTAGTATCAACACTCCAACAGTTTTATGGTTTGTGCTTGTATGGTATATATATATTCTCCATCCTTTTACTTTCAACTTACTTTGACTATGAAGTGCTTCTCCTATAGACAGCATATCTGTTGAATCAATTTGTGTCTTGATTTTTTATTCAACCTGACAATCTCTGCCTTTTGATTTAACTAATTCATATTTAATGTTGTTATTGATATAACTGGGCATATTTCTCCCATTTTGATTTTTTTCTGTATGTCTGATGTCTTTTTTTCCCCATTCCTTCATTATTACCTTCTTTTGTATTAAGTGGATATGTTCCAGTGTAACATCATGATCCCTTCCATATTTTAAGTGTATTTTAAAGTTATTTTTTTTTTTGGTGGTAGTTCTAGGGCTTACAATATACATCCTAACTTACCAGAATTTATTTCATATTATAGATAAGTTCCAGTGAAATATATAATATAGAACATTTATTCCTATATAGTTCCTTTCCATCCCAGCCTTTTTGTATTATTATATATATATATTAGATCCATATGCTGTAAATTAAACAATAGTTATAATTATTACTTTATATCACCTTATATCTTTTAAAACAGCTAAGAGGAGGGCAGGTGTATATTCATAATTTGTTATATTAACCATCTTATGTATCATTTTTGGCTCTCTTCATTTGTTCTTGTAGATTCTAAATATCATCTGATATCATTTCCTTACTTCAAGACAGCTTTATTTCCACCTCCAACAGAAGAATAATACATATAGTTTCATGTGGTTGCTTTTTAAGTTAAGAGGTTTAAGTCTCTTAAGAAAGAAGAAACATACAATTATACTGTCTTTTATAAGTACCTGTATGAGTATCTTTATTGGCGCTTTGTTTTTTTATGTGGATTTGAATTACTGTCCTTTGTCACTTGCTTTATGTTTGAATAATTTCCTTTGTGTTTCTTATGATATAGGTCTACTAGCAATGGACATTCTTTTTATTTATCTGGTAACATCTTTATTTCACCTTGATTTTTGAATGAAGTTTCACCAGCTAATCATGTTGGGGTTTCCTTGTATGTGATAAGTCATTTTTCTCATACTGCTTTCATGATTTTTCTCATCTTTGGCTTTCAACATTTGACGAACATGTGTTTGTGTGTAGAGCTCTACACACCCAGACACAATACTGGGAGTTTATCCTATTTGGTGTTTGTTGGGCTTCTCTGATGTGTAGATTTATATTTTTCATCAAATTCAGGCATTTCCATCCATCTCCTTCAATATTTTTTTCTGCTCCATTCCTCTCCTCTGGTACTTTCATTATGCATATGTTGGTATGTTTAATGGTGTCCCACATTTCTCTGAAGTTATTTTTCTTCATTACTTTTTCTCTCTGGTCTTCAGATTGTGCAATTTCTATTGATCTATCTTCAAGTTCACTGATTCTTTCCTCAGTCACCTCAAATATACTATTGAGCTCCTCTAGTAAATTTTCCATTTCATTTATTAGACTTTTCAACTCCAGGATTTTCCTTTGGTTCATTATTTTTAAAAATAATTTCTATTTCCTTATCGACAAATCTTTGTCTCCTACGTCCACCATCTGGGCTTCTTCTAAGGCAATGTTTATTGCCTATTCCTCCCACCCCACTGTGTATGGGTGACTTTCTTGGTTCTTTGCATGTTTTATAAATATTTTTGTTATAAACTGGATATTTTATATAGTATTGTAACTCTGGATAATGATCCTCTTCCTATGGGGGATTGTTATTTGCTTATTTTCTCTGTAACAGTGTGCAGCCTGATGTTCTCTCTCTTTCAGTCTAGCTACCTAAAGGTTGCCCCTGGGTCAGCATAAAGCAATTACTGGTCAGTGATATTTTTACCCTTTAACACTGGATGTGTGTGTGTGCTTGGAAGCTGCTATCACAGTTCAGAGAGGTTACTTTTGACCCATGTTCAGCCAGGGACTAGGAGCTTGGAGGTTCCTTCTCTGTTCTGAGAAGGCATATCCATGGAATAGACATGTTCTTCCAGATTTTCAAGGATGAGTGTGGTTTTATTTTTAAGACCGAGTTCTTAGGAGTTACCTTTGGGTTAGAGAAACTTATTATTCAGTCAGTATTCGGTCAGGTTCCTTGTGCCAGGGAAGATGTTGCCATGTATTGATGAGTCTGCACATACTGGGAAATGCTTTTAAGTCTGTCCCACATTCTGCTCTGATTGCCCTGAGTGGGTGAAGCCCAGCACATGCACACAGCATTTTCAATCTCCAAGGTTGACTGTGCTCCCAGGAGGGTTCGTCTGGGCTCCCTCTTACTAGTAAACTTTGGGTGCTCTGCTGCTTTGCTTGCACCAGCTTCTCCTAATTGCTCTCCACCAAGATTCACATTGTTTCTGACAATGTCCTTAGGGGTGGAGTTCTCCAAGCTCTGTTTCAATGCCTTCCCCTTTGGAAAGAACCTCTGCATTACTGAACTACAGCTGGGGGCACGGGGCCCAGAATGAAACCATCATTCTATGAGTGGGCACCAGGGCATGGTGGCAGTTCCTGGTATTCTTGGTTTTCCTTTCCTTGGGTGAAATCTCCAAACTTTTGAGTTAGCTAGGGTGGAAAAATTCATAGCCCCAGTATTCTCAGCCTGTGCATGGAGTAGTGCTTCCACCCTAAGAGTGGGAGCTGGATTGTGGAAGGGAAGGGATCTCCAGTCCTCTTGGCTGTGCCTGCTTGTTAAAGTTTTTGCAACATAGGGTTGGGGAGATGAGAAATGCTGGCAGCTATCTTGCCAAGGTGAAACCACAGGCCCAGAGTAGGAGCTGGGGAAAGAGGGAGACTTAACTTCTCCCAACATCTTCACTACACCTAACCAGAACAGAGCACCCAGGGTAGAGCTTCTATAGCACAGACCTGGGGGTGTGGAGAGCATGCATGTAATTGCTTAAATGCCATGGACTCCTGCCGTTCTTACTGAGATTTAATAGGTTTCTTAAATGAGTGTTTCTCCATTTGATATATGCACTTTGGACAATTTCTAGATACTTTAAGTGACTGTTCTTTTAAAAAATAATTTTTACCAAGTAAGTTGTTGTTTTGCTGGGGAGAGGGTCTACTGAGTCCCTTACTTTACCATTCTGGATGTCTTACCCTTCAATATATTTTTGAACATAACTTCTCAGTGGAAATGTGGTTCAGCAAAAAGAAAAATGGATTGGGTGTTAGAACCCAGAATTTTTATCCCAACTTGACTATCAGCAAGTTCAGTGAATTCTGAAGTTCAGCTTCCTCATTTGTAGAATGAAGACACTGTATTAACTAAATTCCATCCAACTCTAAAATCCTATGATTTTATGAAAGAGAAATGGAATAGGTCGGAATAGGTCATCAATGAAAAAACATTCTACTGCAGCTGTGAGAACAGGAAATATACAAACAATTCACTGCCTTTTTCTAACCAAAAATGTTCCAACCTAGGTTTAATTAGAGAATGTACGTCATTTCCAACTCTACCTAGCTAATCAAAATGCTAATTTAATGCATGGTTTGCAGTCAAGACATTTTTCCACCCCAAAGATTTCCTTTCTAATCATTAGAACTGAGAAACTGGGGGCAACACGAAGTTGCCTTTCACTGATTGGTCATTAAAAACATAACAGCTTAATGTTAAGTGAAAGCACTATAATTTGCAACCATTTTACCTATACTATGTGCATTGCATAGTTACTTTTTCTCTGAGAGAATACCAAGTTTTTACCTTCTGCATAAGGCTGTAAGGCCATACTCCCAGAGTGTCTATTAAATTGCCTACACTTATGTGGAGTGTGTGACTAGCAAAATATCAATTCTCCCTATGCACTGCAGAAAAGAGTTGTTTCAATGGGACACCCATTTCTAGTCACAGAGACATAGTGTTTATTTAGTACTTATTAATCTGCACAGATTGTTTTAACAATAGAACTGTAGTAAAGGGCCTCCTTCGCTGAGTCATTTAGACTTTACTAATCAGTTTTAACCAGCTTATTTGACTTAATATTGTCATTTACCATACAGTTTACATTCAAAATCTATATACTCAAAGCAGGCAGAGAAGGGACCTTTCTATAATTTAAGAAAGCTGCCATTGCAAACATATTTAAATGCTTTCAACTACTAATCCACAATGAAATATCCTATGATAAAGCTACAAAGTAAGAGAGTTGTGAACATACTCTGGCAAAAGTTGCTACTGACACATCCAGCAATTAGGAAGGGTAGCGTGTGCAAAGTGATCCAGAAATAAGGAATCATAATCTTTAAATAACTTGCCTCTAAAGCAAAACATTTTTAACTAGCCATCTTCACAAACTGTGCTTTGTCAACGTCTAAGGGAAAAGGTAAAATATTTATCTCAAGGTATAGGAAAGGTGCAAATCTCTGAAGAGGAAAAATAATTTTTTTGCACATTTTGCAACTCAAAACTGCATATTTGAGTTTACCCAAATGCTAAGGCCTCTTTCTGATTCTCATAAGTGACCCTCAGAATTGAGCTGTTCAAAAATTTCCAAATGAGCCCATCTGCTCACCAAGATATTTCTATAATAAAAACCTTCAGGAAGGCATCTGGCCCAGTTTTTATGATCCCAAATTACCTTGGTTTCAATTTAATTTTTGTAAATTGGGATTCCCTTAGAAAGAAAGCAAAATTTTCAATCTTAAAAATAAAGGGACATTAAGAAACAAAACTCTTATCACCTTGCTCCATTTTCAGAGCCCATATTCCAAAACTGTAGCTTATTCATTCCAAGATGTTAAAAAAATGTTGCAACACTGATTTAGAAACTTATAAATTTTATACCTTTGTGTGAGTATGTAGTATTGCAATGTAAAATTAGTATATTATAATAAATGCCCCTTTTCTTGACATTTCCTCTGAGTGAATCAACCTAGGAAGCTTTCCTTTCATTTTAATTTGTCTATTATGTCACCGTATAGAATCACCTTATTAAGATGGAGTTGAGAATATTTAAGAGTTAGTTACAGTCCTTACAATAAGTGTGTTTTTTAAGTAATTTAAGTTTTTATTAGCTGAAACTACTGGTTAATGACCACAATGACCCAATGGTCCAGAGACCACCTCCAGTCATATGAATAGATATAGCTTCAAATCTTAGTAGGGAAATTTTCCCCACCCTAAAAACATTCCTATCCTTCTTTGACTAAATGTTTCCCATATCACAGAATCCTTTACTTTGATTACCACTATTCACATTCAGAATGAATATTACTAGTGATTACTTTGATCTTAACTGCTTGATTATGCAACTAAGCTAAATCTTCTCCGTCCACAATACTGGAAATGTATAGAAGGAATTAATAGAAGCAACATTTCTATCTCACCAAACCACATTTCTAATAATACAGCTGAGTTACTCAAAGGAGGGGGGTTTTTTCCCCCTCAGAACAGCAATATCTACGGCTTCAGAGGAAGAAATGTCCATTTCTTCCGATTTTGCAGTTGATTATCCATCTCAGTGTTAACTCCAACTCAAAAAGGAAGAGGCATCACTTATTCTGGTGTCATGGACTAACCATAAAATACTGGCTTCAAGCTACTTATCAAATCACCTTTATATAACAAAACTGGACACCTGAGTTAGGTAAGTTTAGATATCCACCTACTAATGACAATACAAAACAGAAAAAAGTTAGTCTCACCTATACCAAAGTATCATTTAAAACGCATTAAAATCATAGACCAACAAAATAAATACTTTAAGACCTTTCCTGAGAAATAAAAATTCATTATATACAGTTATGTGGCTGTTCATGAGATACACAAGTTTTTCAAGTTGAAAGATTATTACCAAATTAAAGCAAATTTAAGTTGGAAAAGGAGAGGAGCTTTCTAAGTGAATATATACCAACATTTTATTAATTATTTCTAGCAGGTAAAATGTGATTATTTTGTTTGGGCCCCTCGTTATTTCAAGCTTAAAAGAACTCATTAAACTACTGAAAAAGGAAGGGAAGACCTTCTAATAAAGTAATTCTGAAGTGTCAACACAGATTATAGAGTCCTGACCACCTAAATATATATGTAATCATCTATTTGCTTAAACGTCATTAATAATTTTAAGTAGATGTTGCTTTATACACATGTATGAGTGTGTGCAGACACATGCATGCATGCACACATCACTTTTGGTTGTTCCTTTGTATAACTTCAGATAGCTAAAGAAATGCATTTAAGATGGAAATAGAAAAGGCAATTAACTTTCTAAGTTTTTTAGATCACTCCCAGTATGGTAACTCTCAAATTACATCAGGGTTTGTGAGTCTTTAAAGAGAAATGTATAAATTTTGGTCCAAAACAAAAGCAAGACTTCATTTGGTGGAAAAATAGAATTCCCACCACTAGATGATAGTTATAATGCTGGTTAATGATGAAGAACATTCTACATACGAACATGAGACTCAAGGTTTTTCTTCATAAAGTGTAACAGTGGCAAATAATTTTTTAAATGTATGTATAGATATCTATCATGGAAGTATTTAAATGAAGGACAGGAAGGAGAAACTGAATCTATACTGTCTTCTTTTTTTTAAAGAAACAAACACTTTCTATCTAAATTGTCAGCATAAAGGAGGTTTGAAAAACTACAAAAACTTGGAAACCAATCTGATTCATCTGATTATGGATATCAAATGGCTCTCAGCCCACAAAAATGGAAATGGGGTAAAGTCAAATAGTAACAAAAATTATGCTTTGATCACAAATAAGGCAGTAACAAGAAAATAATTTGGGGATTAAATACAGGTACTACATTAAATAGATTGTGAAAGATGTAAAACACAATTCCCCTTTGAAATAAATCTTACCTAAAAGAAGTATTATAGAAAGTGGGAATGTATGATTTTTTTTAATAAAACAATTCTGCTTCAGTGCAAATGTGTAGTCAAGGAAAAAAAAGAAAGAAAAGAAAATGTTTCATGTCACTTAGCAGGAACAGTTTCCACAGCCTTTTACACTGTTGATAATTTCTTCTTGTAGTTTCTTCCTTTCCTCCTCTTTGGACACATTTTCTTTCTTTGCATCCCATTTGGGGTTATCATGGTTCTGCACACGGCTGCTCTGTGTATGCCACATTTCTGAATAGATACTGCCAGGGTTAGCAAGCAAACCCTGGTGGGTACCACGTTCAGCTACCTTACCCTAATAAGCAAAAACAAAGAGAAACAGAGAGAAAGTCATATAACTAGCATAATAACTGACAATACATAATACTTCCTAAGCAAGGGATTTAGAAGGATTTGCATTCATTAAAATACCTCTCCCAATTCCTCATCATAGCATAAATGGGGAAAAAATTGAGATAGGATTGCTTTCTTCACTGTTGAGCTATCAGTCCAGTGAGCAAACAAAAAGCTATGAAAATTTCACATACCATAAACCATTTCACTTAAAGGAAATAAAATTTGAATGTTTTATTTTTCATTTTGAAGAGCAGAAAAGTCAGGTAAAGATTTTCTAAAGGTGATATTTTCTGTAATCAGTAAATATTTAAATCAAAAGCACTGTTATTTATATAGAGATTTAAAGGATTTAAAAATAATATCCCAAAATCCTTACCTGTACTTTGAAATAAAAAAGATTTCTCCATGAAAAGTTTACTTCTTCCAGCAGCTATTTTTGTTAACAATCACTATTAAACTTAACATTGCATAAATTTTGTATCAATTCCAAAACTCTTACCCACAATTAGTCACTTGATGGCTACTGTTAAACATGTTGGGAGACAAAAGGAATTCTGTCACTTTTACTGGTATTCCTGGTGATAGCATCTTTACAAATATACCCTTAAGCAAAATAACTGATATTTGTCTGTGCCCACTTCAGAGTGGTTAATTTAAGTCTCCTCTTGATTGCTGGCTAGGCAGGCTAAGAACTACTTTGCTCAGCTATTTGGATTCCTCTGGATCCTGCACGTAGCCCTCAACCTTGGTGTGTGTGGACCACTTCACTGGCACAAAAGTCCCCATGATTACATATTTTATACTTTTCTATTTACCACTGTAAAAAAACAAACAAAATAAAATTCTGAATGCACAGACATAGAAAACTAACTTATGGTTACCAAAGGGCAGAAGGAGTAGGGAGGGACAAATTAGGAGTATGGTATTAGCATATACAAACTACTATACGTAAAATAGATAAAAAGGGTTTACTCTATAGCACAAGGAATTATACTCAATATCTTGTAATAACCTATAATGGAATATAATCTGAAAAAGTGAATCATATGCTGTACACCTGAAACTAACACAGTACTATAAATCAACTATATTTCAATTTAAAAAATCCTCAATGAAAATCACACCAAAAAGTATTAGAAAGAATGTAATTATTTTTGTAGAAAAACCAATTAAATAAATCACAAAAGAGTTATCCTGCAATAAAAATGTATAAAATGTAATTTAAATTATTTTTATTTATATCAAAGCATAAATATATATAGCTTAAAAAGCTAGGTAATAACTACAAAGCTTGTAACAAAAAAATAGTCTTTTGTCTCCTGCTTCTCCACCCTTGCATAGCTCCTTCTTATCTCCAAATTCATAGTTACTTCTTCTGGTATTTACACACAGATATATATATTACTGAGATTCAGCACTCTTATACTATTCCACATTCCCACTGTCTCATTCTTCACTTTCCTAGTAACATTGGTTATATCACAAATGTTTTTAAGTTAATATACAATGTTTACTTTATCATTACTATGTAAGTGTTACCTGTTGAGCCAAGTAGGTACTAGAATTTTATATATATTTTCTCATAATTTTCCTGGACTTAATAACTGTCTTTCCATTTGCTTAGTTTTCTATGTCACTATTGGTAATTCTCTCTAAACTTTATTCCAGAATTATAAAGCCTGTCTGAATAGTATTTTTCTCATAATCAACTAGATCAGGTAATCTGTTATTTAGTTTTCCCTATGCGAGAGATATTCCACTCACAGCCTTTAGGTTCTTTTCTTTATCCTCAATTCTAAAATTTTATGATAATCTGCTTGGTGGTACTTTCTTTTTTCCCCTTTCCATTCATTGTGGTGGGTACTTGGTAGGCCTTTTCAATCTGGAAACTCATGCTCTGAAGTTCTGGACATTTGGCAGATATTATTCTCTGGTAATTTCCTTCCCTTTTTCCTATCCTCTCTTTCTAGAACAACCAGAAGTTGGATGTTGGACCTCTTAGACTAATTCTCTCATTTTCTTATCTTTATTTTATTTTTGTTCTACTCTTTGGAGATTTCCTTGACTTTACTTCAGCAATGACATTTTTCATTTGCAAAATCTCTTGTTCTACTGTATAGCACAGGGAAATTTTACACAAAACGTTATGGTAACTAACAGAGAAAAAAATGTGACAATGAGTGTGTATATGTCCATGTATGACTGAAAAATTGTGCTGAACACTAGAATTTGACACAACATTGTAAAATGATTATAAATCAATAAAAAATGTTAAAAAAATCTCTTGTTCTCTGGTTGGTCCTTTATTTCAGCCCCCATTTTACTGGCTTTTTTTTTTTTTTTAAATAGAGGAACTGGGGATTGAAACCAGGACCTCATGCATGCTAAGTATGTGCTTTACTACTGAGCTATTTCCCTCCCCTTACCACCTTCATTTTAAATTTGAAATGTTGCACGAATGGTAACAATGAACACCTATATACACTCCTCCTAGGTTAGCAACTGTTATTAATTTTTCCACATTTGCTTTCTCTCACTTCATCCTATCTCTAAATTCACATTACTTTCTGCTAAATCATTTAAGAATGAGTTGCAGACATCATTCATTTCATCCCTACATATTTCATTAGCATGTATTCCTGAAAACAAGGACATTCTCCCACATGACTAGAATACAACTATATCATACCCAAGAAAAGTATCTAATATATAGTCCATATTCATATTTCACTAACTATCCCAATAATATCCTTTATATATATGTATTTTTTCCCATTCAGGATCAATCAGGATCAACACACTAAATTTATAACTTTCCTAATCTGTATGAGTTTGTGTGACACTGACATTTCTATAATGTCCAGGCTTGCTTTTTAAAGAATGCCTTTCAAGTTGTTTTTGTCTAGTTGTTCCTGATAATTAGATACAGGCTAAACATTTTTGGTAGAAATACAATATAGATGATGTTTCGTCAGTGCATCATATTAGGAGGAACATATCAGTTCTGCTCCACAATTAATGATACTAAGTTTGATCACTTGGTTAACAGTAATGTCTACCAAATTTCTCTATTTTAAAGGTACTTTTTCTCTTTGCAATGAATAAGTAATCTATGGGCTATCCTTTCAAATTATTCCCTAATAGTTTTTCACCATATGGTTTTAGCAACTAATGATGATCCTTATCTGAATCAATTATTACAATGGTGGTTGCAAAATATGACTTTCTAAATTTGTCATTCATTCTACATGTGTTAGTTGGCACTCTTTTTTATTGAGTTATAATTAACATACAATATTATATTAGTTTCAGGTATACAATGCAGTGATTCATTATTTTTATGCATTATGAAATGATTACTTCAATAAGACCAATTATCACCCATCGTCATACAAAGGTGTTGTTATTATTGACTATATTCCCTTTGTGTACATTACATCCCTGTGACTTAGTTTGTATCTTTTAATACTCTTCACCTATTTCATCCATCCTCCCCACCCTCTCCCCTCTGGCAACCACCAGTTTGTTCTCTGTACCTCTGAGTATGTTTCTGTTTTGTTTTGTTTGTTCATTTGTTCTTTTTTTTAGATTCCATATATAAATAAAATCATATGGCATTTTTCTCTGTCTGACTTATTTCACTTAGCATAAGGTGTATCTCCATGTTGCTGTAAATGGTAAGATTTCATTCTTAAAGAAGAGCTTTCCCTTTCTCCATGATACTTTAAAAAAAGTACCATTATGGAATTATACATTAGTTTTTTATTCAATGTGTTGTAATTCATTAGTAATGTTATTCTTTTAGATGTTCAAATTATCCCACATTTGGCCAGTGGGAAATCATTCAAAATGGCTCCTGTGTCCTGGTGATATGTCTTCATTAACTTTCCTGCTCCAGATATGGAGTCAATCATTCTCCAAGAAGTCTTAGTTACTTTTAGTAAGGGACAATATTTAGTGTCCAAGATCTCATTGCTACTGGGATTTCATATGCTTTTTTTTTTCACTGAACAGAGTTAGGAACTCTTTCTTTTTCATCATGAACTCATATTGATAATTCTGTTCCAATATAACATTACAAGGTTCCTCTTCTTCTCTTATTCCATATTTGTATCTTTCTTCTCCCAAGTAAGACCACTATTTCTCAAAAACATCTATATATTTACTCATATGCTCAGTCTTATAATATACACAAAATAGTTTCAAAACAGCTACTCCCATGCTATTACCAACAACAAACTTACGAAGTTCAAATTTTCTTTTAGTTATTTTTATCCTTATAATCTATTCCACCAAGGGTAAATAATCAGAGAAATGTGTTCAAAGGTTACTTGGGTTAATTCCATTTTTATTCTGCACTGTTATGTTATCGATTTGTTATGCAGTTGGCTTAACTTTTTTCTGTTTGTATTCAATTTCTGTTTTCCCCCATCCTTGTTGATTTTAAATTTTTTGAATATATAAAAACAGTAGCATGGTTCAAAAGTAAAAATAATACAAAAAAGTATAATCAGGAAAGTCTTATTTCCTCCCCTATGTCCTCGGCCCCTTTTTATCCCCATCCTGTAGGTAACCAATGCCTTTAGTTTCTGGTTTATCCTCTCAGTTTCTTTTTGCAGAAATAAGTAAATATATGTATGTTCCCCCCCCGGCCATACTCCTTGCAAAAGGTAGCATACTATTTATTCTTTTGCATCTTTCTTTCTTTCACTTAACAACATCATAGAACTCATGCCATGTAAGTCTTCTTTATTTTTTTAACAGTATTTTTCCTTATTATAGAAATGCTTTATTTTCCAAGACCTCTGATGATACTAATTTTTAAGTTTTGTTTTGCTCTCTACATTGTCTACAGTTTTTATTGTTTTTTCCTGCCTGTTTTAGAAGTCTTCCTTTATTATCCACTGACACTTAAGAATACAGTATTAAAAAGCTGACTGGAAGCTCTATGTGCATGGGAGTAGGGGTCTCAACTGTTGGATTTCATTATAGGATGATCACATGGGTGCCTGGTTATTTTATTGGAGCCACCAAATATGAATACCTTTTTTTATTATACAAATATCTTTTTTAATGCAGCTACTTTTGTTTCTCCAGAGAAGAATCCTCTATCTGCTGATAAGGGAAGGATTGGTAACAGGAGAAATAATTGGTTGGCAAGGTTCTTAGGGCCAGGGGCGAGAGAGGGTCTGTAATCTTATCCTTTAGTATGTTTTGATTTCCAGTTAATCTCACTCCTCTTTGTTAATGTGTCTGGTAATTTTCTTGTGTCCAGAGCCTGTCTGATTCAATTTTCTGACATGCAAACCTCCAATCTCTTGCCAAGACTGGGAAGGGGCAATTACCAGGTTGCAGCAGGTGAGGAAGGGCCTTGGGAACTCTATTTCTTATGTAGACTTAATATTAATACTACAAGGGACTGGTGACAGAACACATGAGGCTATATTAGTTTCACTAGAAAATAAAAATCTCTAATCTTCATAATCAAGAAATTACAGAACCAACAAATTATAAACATAAAGAGATTTTAGATACAAATGATATGATCAATCCAAACCCCAAGTGACAATATTAAGATATAACTATATGGATACGGTGAACCTCCTGGCATGAGGCAGGTAAGCACATGCCTGTTAAAGTACTTTAACACTTTATAAGAAAAGGCTATATGTACAATTGGAAAGTTCAGTAAAAAGTACAAAAGAGCAGGTTTTATTTCAGATTCTTGAACAGCAACGAGATAACAAAATATATTTACAAAATTTCCCATTTAAGACATTCTGGAACAGTTATACTGAAAAAATCTGTTTTTTTAATGAATGTTAGCATTTATTAACAAACCAACAAAAAGACCTAGGGCCTCAAGTGCATAGGTAATGTATAAAGGAAATAAAATATATACTACAGAGCTGAACATCCTATGAAAAATTTTAGTGGCATTAAGAATTCTATCTCAATATAGAGAGTATAAGAGAATGCTTCTTCTCTATTAACTCCCAGTACTAAGGCTTTCAAAAGGATAAAGAAGTGAAGGTTTATTTATTAGAAGGGAAAAATAATCATAGAAAAGGCTGAATGGGAGGTGAAAAACTAAACACTGTTAGAAAAAATCAAATACTAAGCGGGTGGGGATATGATATCCTTACAGAGAGGGGAAAAGAAAAACTATTACAATTTTCAAATTTACCAATCACAACAGTGGCACTCTGATATGTTCAGAACATTTAGATAGTACATTCTTAAAGTAATTTCCTCAGAAGAAATAAAGTAGGTTGCCCTTTTCCTTACTTTCCTCATGAGGAAAAAGATCAAATAAAAATAGCCATGTTTGACAATGACCACTTCATTTTATGGTAATTTTCCTTTAGGCATCAATGGTATGTGTAGGTATTAGAAAAATTTAAATATAAAATATGGCAAAGACACTGAGCAAAGATTCTGTACAGAGCAAAAATGAATGCAGAAAAATTATTTTATATACATACTCTTTAAAACTGTTTCTATCATATGAAGTATTTAATGTTTTCCTCATCTAACTTTGCTTTTAAAACTTTAATAATGAAGAGTGAGTTAATACAGTTTATTCATTTTTGAAAGTGGCATGTATTATTTCTTATCAAAAGGAGGTAAAAGCGGAATCCTAGCAGGATTCAATCTTATTCAAAGAACACAAATTCTGTTTATTTAAGTTGCTTGTGTTTGTAACAATTTCTAATGTTATTCAATTACTAAACTTTAACATTAAATCTCTTACCTGGTCCAAGACAATGATTTCATCTGCATCAACCACTGTTGACAATCTGTGTGCAATGAAAATAGAAGTTCTGTGCTTGACTGCATCCCTCATGGCACCAAGAATAGTCTGCAAGTTTGACAACAATAGTAGGAAGGAAAAAAATATCTATCTATTAGGTAAATGTAAATTAAAATAATCATACATTTCTGAAAAGAATAAATAAAATGCCAGTTAATTTTATATTATATAAATTTTATACCACTACCAAATATTTTACCTAATCTAATAATTACAAAGAAGAGAAGAAAATCAGTCAAAAAGGGAAGGGAAATATGACCACATTATCATGGAAAAAAATAGCTTTAAGATAGGCAACATTTCTTCAAATTACAAAGTTTGGGAGAAGATGGATATTTTCTATACCTAAAAGCAAACAAATAAATACCGATGATGAATCCACTGATATCAAGAGCATTGCCAGATACGAAGTTTACCTGGCCAATGAAAGCAAAAATAAAATGAGGAGGGACTCAAGTGATAGGATGCAGAAAATTTAAAAAAATCAAGAAAAGACAGGAGATGCAAAGGGTACAGGAGCATTTGCTTTTCCTTAGTTCAAACTCAGAGGACAGGAACGGCAACAAAGACAACTAACTGTGCATGTTTAACTTGAGGAAACTTCTTTTTCAAAAGCATTCTGACTTTTTAAGGCATTCTAGAAAATACATTTTTGTTTACTGCCTGTAAAATGTAAGAGAGTTGTATATATATTCAGCTATACTTGGAAACCTTAGTCTAAGTACAGCTAGCTAGATGGAAATAGCAGCGTGGGGGATGGGGATATACCTAATGGCTTCCGACAGTTATTTCTAAACATTGTATTTATTAAAGGAATAAAATTATCAGGAATAGGTGGTTACCCAGGAAAAGAAGACTGTTTATTTTCTAGGGCAGACTGAAAATCAAGTGCAGGGCCAATTCTAAGAAAAACTGTGATGTTTGTGGGGACTCTTCTTCCTTACTCTCAAGAACTTAAACTGACATTCTACTGATGCTCTGAACCTTTTAAAATGGTCCATTAAAACCTACTAAATCTTCTGGTAACTCATTCCCTTGGGAGGGGGTGTTTCTTTGCTGGCAATGAATGGGTTATGCTCTGTGAGATAATAAAGATATGTGACTCAAATAATGACTGCTGTTAGGACTTTTAGTTTGTCATAAATGTGGATGACGCATCTTTGGGTATAAAGTTCTTGTAAGCAGATTCCTATTCTGCCTACAAATGGAGTCTGGTGCAGCTTAAGGCTCCCTTTAAATATAAAAAATTCTCATGCTAAACAATTCACTTAGAAATTAAACTATTTCAAACACATGGCAGATCAAACAGTATGCCCTGAAACTTAACTCTGTATGCAAATATATGTCATACCTGCTGTATATCAAAATTAGGCCTATCTTTCAATAATAGGTTTTTACTATATATTCAAGTAAAATATAGGTGAATGGAGGCAACTGACAACACCAACCGATCTTTAGTTCTACATTAAGGGGATTTGTTCATGAAGTTATGATTGCTATTAAGACTTTGGTATTTAATACCAAGATGTTATGAAGTCTAATGTAGTTGCTGGGTAGTACCACAACATCACTGTCATGACATCTTAGTGCTACAATACTTGTGAAATGAATATAAATTGATACCAGCACTGCAGGCTGTGTGTGCCTGATCTGCACCTTAGTGAGTTGCTCCATGATAAGGGAAAGGTTTTCTGATGTGCACACAAACATTTACATGATCTGTTTCAGTAAGTGTTAAGTGGTAAAAGCAGAAAGACTAAAACCTTCTTCTTTTGTCAACAGATGAGGTGAATATAGTCATTTTACTGACACTTCCAAAGAAAAAAGTTAAGCAATGTTGAAGAGTTTTATGTTTTCATCATTATTTACCTCTTCAGTAATTGAATCTAATGATGAAGTGGCTTCATCATAGAGAATGACTGGGGGGTCTTTCAAAATGGCTCTTGCGATTGCTACTCTTTGCTTTTCTCCTCCTGGTAAAGAAAATTTTCAGTTTAAGAAAGCATAACATAAATACATAATTTATGTTTCTAGTATTTCCACTGATTATAAACCAAGTAATACTTTCAACGTTTACCTTTACTCCTGATTCCTGTTCATTTTACTCCGTTATAAGTCTTAAGTTCATATATGATATCCTTTGACAAACCATACTCCCTAGAACATAAATGTAATTCTGGATTCTGACTTCATGGCAGGCAAAAAGAATGAGGAGGGGAGGTAACAATTTTGATTCCACATTTATTCTCCTCACCAGAAATATGCTCATTACATATGTTACTTTACATGTACTTTATATTACTTCCCAATGAGCAGCAACCTCAGATAAAAAAATTTTCAGTATTAGAGAATCAACAAAGCCAAAAACAAATTCAACATCTAAAGCCTGAAAACTTGAAGACATTAAACTATGAATATCTAAATTTATCTCTTAACATAAAAAGTAACATTCAGCCAGTATTCGCAAAGATTTGTTTTTCTTGACATAAGCTATTATTTTCACAGCACTCTTCAAAGTTAAGGCTATATACAGGAACCTCTTATTTCACCTTAGTTATTTGCTATGGGTCTTTGGCATAGCAAAATTTTAAAACAGAGAGGAAACAGAGACCCACAAAGGTTAACTGATTTGCTCAAGGTCACAGAGCAAGTTCCAGAGGAATCTGGAGTAGACCTGACTAATGCCCAGTTCAATGCTCTTCCTTTCACAATGTACAAGCCCACAATTATTCCTAAATATACTCTAGAGAACATAAAGCAATCTTTCTTCACCAGGACTCTTGCAGGTCTAAGGTCATCAATCTTACATAAAACTATGGTTGGAAGTACCGAAGATGGTGTTTTGCTGAATATGTCCCTTTTGGCATCTTTTCTTGTCTGTTATCCATTAATTTATCAATGTCCGAAAAAATCTGTATTTTTCAGCATCAGTAACCTCTTCAGGCAACAATCTCTACCTGTTGATTATCTGGTACACCAAGTATTATTTCATTTATATCTGCTCTGCAATTATTACCTTCAACCTGTCAGGGGGGCTCCTTATGTCTAATATTAGTGAATGAGTTTATATGCATACTATCCACACTCTTCCTCATTTCATAAATTCAAATTTCTCCTATCAAGGCAGGCACTGTGCTAGAAATATCTGCTTACCTACCTAGCAATGCAGGAGCAGAAAGCTCTAAAAGAAGTGTATACTCAGAGGGAGAACCAGTTTTCACATGTTTCCCAAATTTCTAGTGGAAACCAATCCAGTTTCAATTCTATTCAATAGAATTTTAGAACTTGGAGAAGAAACATTTGCTTGTTCTCTACTGAAATTATTAGCATAGAAGCTAAATTATACATTGCTGGTCTTAAGAGGTCTGGTTGAAAGGAAACAGGTATCAGGTAAGAATAAATTTTCCTTAACCACTCCTACCTTCAAAGGCATACAGAGAGGAAAATAACAATTGGAAAATGGGATGCAGCATAGCTATCTGAAGCAAAATCATGTTTTGAGAGGTCTTATCTATATTATGTGACCAATAGAGAAACTCTAGAATTAGCCAAATGGATAAATAATCTGAGGTGTGGACTAGTTAGTTGGAAACTACTCCTGTGAAGAGCAATGGTAAAGTATAAAGGTGGACTGGAATGATGCAGGCATTTTATACTACCAGGTAATGACCAAACAGCTACCACAAACCAACTTAATTTGAAAATAATCTTTGCTTAACGTTTTCTAAGCCTAGATCAAAACTTTCTAATAGACAGAAAATTCCTAGAGAGGAGGTCCCTTTATGCTTCATCTTTTTTAACTCTCAAATCATTTAACATAGTAGCCTGCACACAGTATGTACCTAAATCAATGCTGTGAATAAAGGAAGGCAGTTTGAAGAGAAACAGGGATTTACTAAAGTTCAATCAGAGTAATCTTCATTCTCTTTTTCTTTACCCCCATACCTAATCTATAGATTTCCTCCCCAAACTAAATCAGAATGAAGAGTAAATGAAAAGGATGCAGTATGTTTATATGAGTTACATTAATACTTTCAGGCATCAGATATCTTTATACTTTTGGAATTCAAATCATTTGGGGCAAACAAACATTTTTATGGATCATCTAAAAATTCACTCATTTTAGGATAATTCATTATTAAACCTAGGAATTTCATAATTAAACACTCAAATTAAAATGTACAAACTCTAAAATTTACTTGGCCACTGAACCAACAAGGACATGAAAATGAAGTTGGCTGTAAGGAAAGTACAGCAGTTAGGTATATCAATTGTAAGGAGGTCTAAATTATTGAAAACATCCCATAATGATCTAGGAAATTATGAGAAGATACACTATTTACTAGAAAATTCTCCCTACTCTTACTACTTTGCCATGTGAATAATAATCTTGGCTTTCCTTTAATAGTAAGATTATGGCTGATAAATTAACACTGATCTGAGCATGTATCAGTAACTTACTATTAAGTACTTACAGTGTTTGCAGCTACAACTGAAAAAAAGAGACTTGCATGATTTGAGAACAGTTACTTCTAGGCACGTCAAATTATTTACACTGATGGACAGGAGACCGGGGACTTTGTCTAAAGTGACTGAATGAGCACTAGGTTTGTACTCTGTCTTTACACCTTCTACAAAATGGCTCTGACAAATAAAAGTTTGAAGGAAGTATGTAAGCGGGGGTCAGGTCTAAAATCTTTGATTACCTGAAAGCTTGAGTCCTCGTTCCCCTACTTGGGTGTCATATCCATATGGCATTCGAAGAATTGCATCATGGAGTCCAGCTAATCTTGCCACTGCATATACTTCCTCGGGTGAAGCATTGATGTTTCCATATAAGAGGTTGTAGTAAATGGTATTATGGAAGAGGACAGCATCCTGGAGCAGATTTATATATAAACACATACATATATATGTTCATTATAAAAAAAATTCAAACAATAGTAAAGACATAGAGGCACAAAGAGTAAAACGTGATTTTACCCTTTCATCACCCCCTCATGCCTATAATCCTATTTCCCTCCCCAGAGTTAATCACCATGACAACTTGTTGTGTATCATTCCAGACTTTTTCTGATGCATTTAAATGCCTAAATATACACTTTTCACCTCCAACACAAGTGGGGCCATACTATTATTCACAAATTGCTGTTTTCACTTAATATATCTTGGTGACTATTCATGTCAATAACAAAAACCTATCCCATTCTTTTTAACAGTTGTATGATACCAAGAATTTATCATATTTATCTTATCCATTCCTCTATTGATGGATATTAATATAGTTTCCAAATTTTTGCTACTATAAATAATGTTGAAGTAAAATATCATTGTATATTATGATTTTGTACACCCATGTATTTCTGTAAGGATTCCAGAAGCAGACTGATGAGTTAAAAGGTAAGCATCCATTTATCCTTTGATAGTATTGCCCAACTGTCTTCCAGAAATGCTCAAATAGCATACACACCAATCAATTGTGTAGGAAAGTGGCAGGTCCTCATATCTTCAACAACCCTGGATATTAATAAGTGTTAGTTGTTGCTACTTTTAAGGGTAAGATGTGCTCTTTCTTTAAATCAGCATCTCCCTAATTAAGAATAAAGCTGAATATGTTTTCATATGTTTCTCAGCAGCTTTTAAATTGGACTTAAAACATAGAAAACAAAGAATTTATGTACTATAGGTTTTTCTGGAGAAAGTTCACTACAAGTATTCATTTGATATTTCAACTTATTCTGACATGACACATTAAAGCTTATTGACTTAAAGTGAGCACCCATCTCACACTTTTCTTTCAGTCTCCAATGGTTGAAAGGCAACAGTTAGTAAGATGACATAAAATGACTCTTAGCTCACGTTAACCAGGATACTCAATTAAGATCTCCTTTAACATCATAATCAGCCCCAGAATTTCAGATATTATTTCAAAGAATATTTTAATAATTTTTATACCTACTACTAATATAAAATTTTCTTGTATTGAGATAGTACTTAAACCAGATGAGCTTAAACTTCTACAAAGAGAAAATACTTATTTTAAAATATTTTATATTTAGAAAAAAGTTAAGCAAATGTCAACTAGAAATTTTGAAAATACAAATATAAGATAAAATAAAAATTAATAATCAATAATCCCACCATTCAGCAATAACTATTAACATGTTGGTGTATTTTCTACAATCTTTTTTTCTCTTAACATGTATTCATTTAATATTATAAAATTGAGATGTTACATTTTGTTTGGTATCCTCTTTTTAAACAAACTTTGTATCTGAGTCTCTATCCATGACACTCAATATTCTTTACAAACATGGTATTTATAAATGACTGTATGATATTTTATCTTATGATAATTTAACCATCTACTTATCGTTGGACTTTATAGTTTCCAACTTCTGTTATTATAAATAATGCCATAATGAACAGCTTTGCATATAAAAATCTGTTTACGTCTCTGTTTATTTCCTTACTAAAACTTACTAGAAGCAGAATTACTGGAATAAAGGGTATAAATATTTTCCAGACTTTTGCTACCTATTGCCAATTTGCTCATCAGGAAAGCTATATATGTCTTCCAGCAAAATAGACTGGCCATTTTACACAGCTTTGCCCAAACTAGATACTATGTATTTTAGAATCTTTACCAATCTGATAGGTGAAAAATGGTATCCCTTTGTTGATTTAATTACCAAGACTTCTAATGAGGATGAGCCTCTTTTCTTTCATTTATTGACCATGTATACTTTTCCTTAGTGAAAGAGTATTTTATTTTTCAAAAGGATGAGGATAATTGTTATACAGTCCAAGAGAATAGCAGGAATCAAGTTATATGGATGAGGACACTAAGCCCTAAGTAGCCACAGCCCAGAATTCAGTTCACTTGATATATGGTTTAGGTCACTGCTTCTCAACATATAGTCTATAAATCATCTCTGTTCGAATCACACAGAAGGCACATTCAAAAATGCAGGTTTCTGGGGCTCACACGGCCCTCCTAAATCAGAACTAAGGTGTGTGAAAGAGAGTAGGAATTTCAATAATCGCCCTATGTGATTTCATACACATTAAATTTGGGATTCTCAGTGAAAGAAAGGACAGGGCAGAATGGTATGTGCTATATCACCTGGGGGACCTCTTACAAGCAACATATCACTGTCTGATCCTTTTCTTCAGTTCTTCCAGGGATTTGGTTCTGATTCTAGGCTGCAACTAATGCCCAGGTCTCTCTACTGGCTTTCAGCATACGAAAAACTCACATCCTACAAGGTTATCTCCTTATCTTCTCAGATCTTACTCTGAACTTATGCTTCTCCCTAACATTATTCAGCAAATACTTGTTAAATGCTCACTATGGGTCAGGCACTGTGCTTGGTACTAAGGGGACAGTGGTGAATAAGGTATACCAGCTTGAAGTTGGCAGTCAAACTGCCTTGTAATTTTTATAAATTTATTATGTCAAAAACTGTTCAAAATTAAAATAATAGTTTTCATTTACTGAACAATTATGTGATGGACATTGTACTTGGTGCTTTATACATATTATCTATAATTCATAATAATTCTGTCCTATATGAAAAATGGTATCCTTATCTTACAGGAGACTGAGGCCAAGACCATAGAACTTATAAAGGATGGAGCAGGGCTTAGAATACAGTTCTGTATGATTCCAGTCTGGACTCTTTCCTCTATATTATGCTATATTTCTATGGATTAAAAAAACCCTTTCCATCATGAAGATTTTACATTCAGGGTTTTTTTTTTTTGTCTTTTTGGTAACAGAATATGGCCTGTAGGGTCTAACACTTCCAACTTCATCAGCATATATTGACTCCATGGATTCAAATTATTCTCGTAAATGATCCACTAACCCAATAAATCTTCCCCCAAATAGGTTTTTTCTTTTTTGAAAATACCTGAGGTACCACTCCCACTGCCCTCCGAAGGCTTTCCAGGCTCACGTCTTGTATATTTTGACCAGCAAGGTAAATGTTACCCTTTTGAGGCTCATAGAAGCGAAACAACAGCCTCACTATTGTGCTTTTCCTGAAATTGGAGACAAGGAAAGGTTATATAGCTCCTACTGGCAATAGGGAACCCCAATTTTAAACCACAAGTAATCATTTTATTATGATAAAAAATATTACATTGGGAATCATCAATAAATGCAGAATTTTGTAAACAACTAAATTACCCACCCTGACCCACTACCTCCTACAATGGCCACTTTCTTTCCTGCAGGGACTTCAAAAGATATTCCACTAAGGACTTTTTGCCCCTCAATGTATTCAAAATGCACATTATCAAAAGCCACCGTAGCTGTTTGTGGTGTGATCTGAAGGGGAGATGCCATCACTTTGTCCTAGCAGGGAAGAGAAAAAAAAAAGCCACTTTACACACTGCCTAGAGTACATCATGCAAATAATTTTCTAATTCACAAAGAGAAAAAGGAAAATAATGAGGAAAGAGGAGGTTTATAAGTGGAGTTAGACCAGTACCAAGCATGCTTTTAAAGATTTCCTTTTCTTACTCCTCACTGGTGAGGGGAAAAATTCTGAATGCTTTGATTTCTGATCAATTTGTTTTAGTGGGTAAGAGAGATGGTGGACAGGGGAGAAAGGGAAGTTGAAAACGTGAGGAGAGGCAATCACATTTTATATCATTATTAGCAAAAGTAAATCAAGTGCAAGTACAAATAACTGAACTTAACAAAATTTAGCTTCTAGGTACAGTATTCTTTGCTAATACTGTTAAGGTTTCTAAACATAGAAGTAAAAGCTATAACAACCCATTAATAATACACATGATAGTCCTAACTCCCACAAAAAAGATACTGATATGCTAATGTGGTGATATAAGAATATTCCCCTTGAATAATCCTATCAATGGGATGATACTCATATGACTTTTAAAAAGTACTAAATAGATTACTTACTTTAATCCGGGTGTCTATCTTAAGTAGAGTAAACAAGGTGTTCATATCTATGAGTGCTTGTCTAGTTTCTCTGTATACAGTTCCCAGAAAGTTAAGGGGTAATGAAAGCTGAAAAAGCAGTCCATTCACCATTACTAAATCTCCAACGGTAAGGGTACCTTAATATGAAGTTGCAGAAGAAAAAAAAAGGATATTTTAGATGTCATGAACTTTTCCAGTTTAAGATAAGAGAAGTTTATAGTCTATTAATCTGAAATACAGTTCAAAATGTACATAATCAGCAACTTTTAGGCCTACTCAAATTTCAAAGCATTTTAATCCATGATTTAGGAATATAGTGAACTAGATACATGCTAAGTGGAATGGGAAAAGCCCAGTCATACACTACATATAATATATAAGAAAAAGAGAATAGTTTAAGTAAGGACAGAAATGGAAGGCTGAAAATCTCTCCTTTCTTCCTAAGACACTAGCAAGTTCCTTGTAATACAAAATAGAATTTTTTAAAGTACATATTTAAAAATTGGAGCAAATAGTTATCATGATTGGGAATGATAAACTATGTATTAAGGTCACAGTGAATGAATGAATTGTAACTGAGTAGGCAGGTTACAGAAAAGAGGCACAGATATTTACTTTTGAAATGTTTTGCAAATGAATAATAGAAAGATGAAAAGGTTACCAGTAATTTTTTAAAAAGACTGTTTGCACTTTAGTCCTTTGCACTAAACACTAAATTAATTACACTGCTTTCCAGGTCTACAAGACAAAGTAGAAATATTAGATGCTAAAAAAAAAGTTACACCCAAAAGAATCAAGTTATAGGCCCACAAACAGTAATCCCAAACAATGAGAGAACCACCACTAAACTTGCAGTGTTAAACAAAAGGAAGTTAAAAAAATTATCATACAATCAAAAACACATATTCTGATACAAAAAGGAAAGTACTGTCCAAAGATGTTATAGCACCTTATTGAATATGCTTTATAATTAAGACTAATATACACATTCCTTTCATTAATCTTCATAACGGTTAAGTAAATCATCTACAAATGTGAAAACCACAGATCCGTTGCCTGCCACAATTCCCTTACCTGCCATAATTCCCTGACTGGCGAGCACCATAATGGCTGTTAAACCAATACTGAAAATAGCACTTTGACCAAAATTCAGCATAGCCAGAGTAGAGGTACTTTTCAATGAAGCAGTCTCATATGTCTTCAAAAATTCATCGTATCTTTGTGCTTCATAATTTTCATTATTAAAATACTACAAAATATACAAAAATAGTAACTACATATAAGTGTAATTGGAATTTATTCCCTTAAGTAATTAGTATACTTTTCATGAGACTTTATGTACAGATACAATTTTGTACTGCGTACTACATTTTGAAAACTGACTTAGAATACATGGGACTATGGTACTTCTGTAGTTTTCCACAATGAACTATATTTGAAAAGTCCATAAAATTCATCCCACAAACATTTACCGAACGTCTAGTTAATTTAACCCAGATCTAAAAAAGCTGTCAATGGTACTTCCCTCACAAAGCCTTCCCTTGATCCCCTGAGACTCTGAGCTGACAGTTCTCATTGCTCCAACCACATTATGCCTTCTTGTGTAGTCACCTGCATACTTAACTCTTCCAGTGGTCAGCAAATTCTGAGAGGGCAAGGATTAAATACTAACCACTTTTATTTTTAACCACCCTCTCCCATCACAGGACTTAGCAAGGTGCTTTGCACACAAGAGGCATTCAGTAATATTTGTTAATGGAAAAATGAACAAATAAATGAAACAATTAATGAAAAGCACTATGTTAGGCACTATGAAGGATAGAGTCAAGAACTTAGCGTGCACTCTGAATCAAGATGCTAACTGTACTGTCACCACTTATAAATTAATTCAGAAGGTAAAATTCTGATGGTACTACACAAAAAATGTGATAGAAAGAAAGGGCAATTTCTAAACAAAAGGAAAATAATAAAGTACTATTATTTCATCAGAGCTAGAGATCCTATACTAGTCTGAAGCTCTGACTTACAACACCTATTATATTAAATGGCAGAACAAATCTTAGTGCAGTGTGAAAGGAAGAAAAAAGCAAAATGAAACATATTACCTTCACAGTTTCATAGTTCAGCAGCGAGTCTATGGCAGCATTACCGGCATCATTATCTGCTTTGTTCATTTCTATCCTAAATTTAGTTCTGTAAGACAAAGATTTGCATAGGCATGGAACGTCTGCTATAAAAGCATAACTAAATTCCAAACCTTGACTGACCTTTGGGAAATACCTTACCTCCACCGTGTGATGGCAACTGTGAATGCTGTGTATGCACCAAGTGTCCCAAGGGTTACCAATGCAAACTGGGCACCACATCTATAATACTGGAGAAGGCAAAAGAAGGAATGGAAACAGTCATTGTTCTTGCCAAATAGTTCATAATATAGAACAGCAAATCTCAAAGATTTTAATTAAAAATATGATGGTGTGAAGTTGTATAAATGAAAAATTGAGAGAGAAAACAAATACCTTAGAAGATCTACTTTAGGTTATAAGGAAGAAACCAAACTGCACTTGTCCCATTGATACTATTGTCAAATGCTTGTAATAAAATTGGTGCAATGAGCCTCAAGAGGAATAAAATACATATATACACATATTGTAAAATATGAAATTGCCTAAAATGTTATGAACGGTGAATAGAAAGAAACCTAGATAATCTGAGCACAGCAGTCCAAAGTCATATACCATAATATCTGCTAACAAAAAAATTGCAACCACTAGTTAAGTGACTGATCTATGTGTAGAAATCAGCAGCTCTTTACAATAACAACATGATAAAGACTTGAACACAGTCCCTTGAAGCTTGTGGCAAAATAATTAAATGAACTACATAATCCTTCTGGCACCATGGAATTTTGCTTTCAAACCAAGGACATACAATATTACAAAAGCTTCAAGTACTAAAATGCTACTAACAAGAATGTAAGACAAAAGCTTGCTATGAGAAATGTTTTACTTACCAAAACACCACTGACAAGTGTCACCTCAAACATGATAGGAAGAAGATTAAATACTAAAGCACTCAGGACAAAACTGATACCCCTTGTCCCTCTGTCAATAGCCTTTGATAAAGCTCCTGTCTGTCTGCTCAGGTGGAAAGCCAGATCCAGGTTGTGAAGATGGAGAAAGACATTTTTGGCTATTCTTCGGATTGAATTTTGGGCTACCTTGCCAAATACTGCATTTCGAACTTCATTAAAAAAGGCAGCTCCGGCTCTTGATACACCATCTAACAATACATTCAAAAGAAAAAAAATGGGGTGTAAAAACATTAGAATCGTTGGAATGTAAAAACAACAAGGGCTCAGAAAATGTACAGTGAACACATATATCACAAAATACTTACACTAAAAGAAACCTAGAAAGCATGTAACCTACTGAGTACCAATCTTTCCACCACCATGAAAACCTTTGTTATTTCCCCCCCAGATTCCAGAAGTTGCAAGATTTTTTTTCAAGTAAATACTTTCAATAAATGGCAGCCCATAAAGCCTCACTGTGGATAAATGTACAGTATCTGTTGAGGTTTTCTGATCTAATTCAACTCCCACAAATAACAAATGATAAAATTGAGATCCTAAAAAATCCAAGTGCCTTGACTAAAGCATGCCCCAACTCAAGTCTGAGTCTCATCAAGTATCCTTTCTACTACATGGGGACACAAAGCATCATACACTATTTTTTACAAATTGTAGACTTGTGTCATGGTTACTGAATATAATTTGATAAAGCATTAATACACACATATCATTATTTAGCTATTCCCTATTTAACAGCTAACAATAACAGCAAGAAAATAACTAGCCTTACTAAAAAGATATCTTATAAGGAGCCTAACAATTACCAGTGGTTGTTAAACTACTATATATAGAATAAACAACAAGGTCCTACTGTACAGCACAGGAAGCTATATTCATATCTTATAATAAACTATAATGGAAGAGAATATGAAAAAGAAATATACATGTATAACTGAATTACTCTGCTGTATAACAGAAACTAACACATTGTAAATCAACTATACTTCAATTAAAAAAGTATTAAATTCAGTCAACCACTTAAAAAAAAACAAACAACAAAAAAGAAGTGGCTGTTATGAATGTAATGTCTTATTTCATGTTATTGTTTTCTAGAACTTAGAAAATGAGATAGTTATTACAGAATTTTTAGAAAGTATATCATATGAAGTATCTTTAATAAAGCACATAGTAAAAAAAATCTCACATAAGACAAACATCCAAAATGCTAAGTTGTGTTTGTGGTGAAAAGGTCTAACACTCAAATATGATGAAACCCTCTTGAAAAAGTCAACACCTGTAGACAGATTAAAGAATCACACATACAGCCAATCAGAACTGCCGTTGCCATGGTTGCAACTGTATTTGGTGCATCACTCAGGTTCAGCATGTTTCCCGACATCTGGTTGAGGCTGTCTACAGCATATTTAAACATAAAGGGAACCACAATATTCATGGCCTAAAAACATAAAAGCAGCAATTACTCATCATATGCAAATTATGTATTAATAAAAGTACAAATATTTACCTTAAATTAGTATTTATGAGAATGTTTAGACATTAACCATTTACTAGTATTGAAATGATTTCCCCAATTTATAAAGATAAAACCTTTGGCAGTGGGAGAGCTGTCATTTCAGGACTTCTACCTTATACTAACTGCCATGTTAATATTCATTTACAAGCTATGTGCATTAGGCAAAAGCTCCTAACCCAATGAAATCACCCCAATCATCCACTCCAAAACACTTTCTCCGTTAAATAAAATCCTACTCTGTGCTCATGGCACTTACAGCAAACTGCCTTGTATTGTAGTTACTCGTGTATATTTTTCTTTCTGACTAGATCCTTGAAGGTCTGTATCACATTCCTCTTTCTGTCCCACTTATACTGAGTACAATGCTTTGCATTGTATAATAGGTATTCAATAAATATAAGTAAAATCATTTGTTCACCAAAATAATGGTAAAACTGAAATTATACAGTGAAAAGGATCTCAAAAGTTGATAAATTACAAATATCTGTGGCTGATTCACCACTGTGGGGGTTGGGGAAGACAATGACAGATCTATTTGCTCCAGAAAAAAATTCCCTTACTCCAATACCATACAAACAACCCAAAGAATACCAAACTAAGTTTTCAAAAACCAACCTATTTCTCCATGAGAATATACCAAAAAAAATGAGGGGTATAATGCTTTCATATATTCAAGAGAAATTAGTCAATCACTCAAATTTCACATTTCACATTTCCTGAAAAGTTATAGTATCAAAAACACCAACCATCATTTAGGAACAAGAAGTTGGTAAGACTGCCAGTTTTCTTTGAAGAAATTAAATTCATATACATGCATAACATGTGAAAAAATTCTGTAGGGCTTAACAAAGATACTGAAATCCCAGTTCTTGTTAATGTTCCATTATTATGTCATTCATCATTCTTGAACATAAAGAATTTATTGTCAACAAGCTTAACTTTAGCTACAACTGACAGGAGCTACGTAAATCTTACCAATCAAGATTTCAAAGTAAGATACAAGTGCCTTAGCAACCAAGCAGGTGCTACAGTATTCAACAATATCATTAAAATACACAGCAGATGTTGGAAAACTCTTAAGAATGTAACACTATGGAATACTTTCCTTAAAACTTTAAGATTTATAACTTCCAAATAAAATCTAATAGAATAGCAGGTTTCAAGTATCATAAATTTCTCAACTCGGATTCCCATATAACCATATACCCTCAGGCTCTTGCTTCTACTTGAAATGGTCTCCCTGCCCGATTTACCTCTCTACTTCTCTGTTCTTCAAAACTCACTTTGAATCTCATTCCCATCATGATGCCTTCTTTGAAACCTGCAGCCCTTTGGGCACGTTCCATTTTTTAACTCCTCTTTTTTACAATTTATACCTCAGTATTTATAATTTTTTATTATATATTTATCATTCACTTTGACTGTAGTTGCATGTATATGGATAACTCCTTTCCAAAGCAGAAACCTTTTGTGGTAAAACAAATGTTTTGTAAACAAAAGCTATTATGAGTCAGATATGGTGCTAGGTAGCTTTCACAAAGGTGAGAGCTGAATGAAATAACAATTCTGTGAAATGGGTACTACCCCTATAATTGAGAAAACTCAAGTTCCATGAGGTTTAATGACTTGTCTGGTAAGCAGCAGAACTAGAATTAAAATCCAGGTCTGCCTTAAAACAGAATTTTTTCCAGTATACCACAGCCATATCAGCAGCTTATATAGCAGGGACAACATTATTTCATTACTTTTGCACTCTAAAATGGATGCTCTCAAATGCACTGCTTAAATCAGCTACACTCAAAAAGTATGGCACAAGTATTTAAATAAATTTGAACAGATTCCAGGTTTTCCATATAAGGCCAAATCCCCTCACTTATACTGTAATACACTTTTTTTGAGTGGGAGAAAAAGTGATAGTTACAGATAGCATGTAATTCTCACAACTCACAGCCCATTATATCTTTACCACAGCTAGAGTGAGTTGTGGCTGAAAGTAATGCATCATCAAGAAAATTGTGCAATTTTACTTTCTTGAAAATGTGTTTGAGTTTGGTCAAACTTGGGAGCATCCATGTAAGTATGTAAAGAAAGTCAATGTCATCTTTCCTGTGTTTTTACTGGCAGGGAAAGGGCAGTTAGCACAGTGCTAAGAACAAAGCACTACCTGTAATAATAACCATTGATTACTGTCAATTTTCCCATAAAATTTCAAAAAGAAAAGGAAAAATACCAAAGAAACAGGAAGGATTATATTATATGTAGATGTTTTTATTAGTTATATATATGTGGGTTTCATTGACCTTGTGATATTTTGGGGCTGAGGGGTGGCAAATATTGGTTTTCTCTAATACTCTGCCTTCAGCAGAACTAGACTTAAACCATCTCAAATGCTAATTAAAAAAAAACTTTTTATTTTGAAATAATTATAGGCTAACAGGAAGTTGCAGAAGTAGTTTTAAAAAAAGACATTCATAACCCTTCACCCAGAATCTCCTAATGATGACATCTTATGTAGCTGTGGTTCATTATCAAAGCCAAAAATGTACTTTGGCACATTACTGTTAACTAGACTACAGAACTCATTCAGTTTTCACCATTTTTAAATGTGTATTCATGTGTGTGTGCTTTTTATTTGTCTTCTATATGGTTCTATGTAATTTTATCCCATGTTTAGATCCATGTAACCATCATCGCAATCAAGATATAGAACTATCCCATCACCAGAGAACACCTTTGTGCCACCTCTTTATATTCCTTCCCATACCACTTGGTCCCAACCTAGTCCCTGTTGCCTAGCAATCACTAATCTGTTCTTGATCTCCATAGTTTAATCATTTTGAGACTATTATATACATGGAATCATAGTATGTAAACTTTTTAGATTGGTTTTTTTTTCACTCAGCATAATGCCCTTGAGATTTATCAAGGATGATACATGTATCAAAAGCTCATCTCATTTTATTGCTGAGTACTATTCCATGGATGCACCAGAATTTATTCAGCTATTCATCCCTGAAGGACATTTTGGTTGTTTCTAGTTTTGAGCTATTATAAATAAAGATGTTATGAGCATTTTCATACAGATGGTCATAAGTTTTCATTTCTCTGGGATAAATGCCCAAGAGTGTAACTGCTAAGTCATGTGGTAAGTCTACACTGAACTTTCTAAGAAACTGCCATACTCTCTCAGAGTAGCTGTACCACTTTTTATTCCACCAGTTAAGTATGAGTGATCCAGTTCCTCTGCATCCTCACCAATATTTGATATCTCACTACCTTTTTTTTATTGTGACGCTATTTTAATAGGGATATAGTGATATACTATACATTGTGGTTTTAATTTGTGTTTCCCCTAGACAATAATGTTGAATGATGTGCTTATTTGCCATCCATATATCCTCTCTGATGAAATTATCTGCTTGTATCTCTTGTACATGTTATATTTAGCTTATCTTTTTTTTTCTGCTGTTGAGTTTTGGGAGTTCTTTGTATATATTCTAGATAGAGGCCTTTGCTGGGTATATGATTTGCAAATATTTTCTCCCAGTCCATAGCCTGTCTTTTATCCTACTAAGGAACCTGAATCAATGGATTCCCTATGAATCAATGGATGCTGAGGTAAGAACCTGGACTTTTATCCCCACCTACAGTAATGAGACAGCACCCTATCCCCACTGGAGCAGTGTCACAAAAGTCTGCTAAACAGGAGATTTAAATAAGATCCAGAGTCTCTTAACATAATACCCAAAATGCCCAGGTTTCAATAAAAAAATCACTTATCATCCCAAGAACTACTAAAATACCAATTTGAATAAGAAAACAAAATCAACAGATATAAATGTCAGAACTACTGACAAGAATTTCAGAGTTGCCATCATAAAAGTGCTTCAAGGAGAATTTATGAACATGTTTAAATCAACAACAACAAAAAAGAATATCTCAGTAAATAAATAGAAGACATAAAAGAAGAAATAAATTAAAAATTTGGAATTGAAAAAAATATAACTGAAGTGAAAAAAAAAACCTGAATGGATGGCCTGACTCCATGGCAGAATGGAGGACAAAGGAAAGAATCAGTAAATTTGAAGATAGAACAATAGAAATTACTAAATAGAACAATAGAAATTACTAAATATGAACAACAGAGGGAAAACAGACTTAAAAAAAAAAGTAAACAAGACTCAGGAACCTATGGGACCATAACAAAAGATCTATCATTCCTCTTTAGAGTTTCTGAAGAATAAGAGAAAAAGTATGAGACTGTAAAAAGTATTCAAAGAAATAGAAAATCATCTAATTTGGCAAAGACAAGTACAAGAATTCAAGAAGCTGAGCAACCCCAAATAGGGATAAACCCAAAGAAATTCACACCAAGACACAGTATATTAAACCTTGGAAAGCTGGAGACAAAGAAGAAATCTTAAAAAGAGCTAGATAAAAACAATACATTAAAGATAAGGGAAAAACAATTTGAAGACGGCAGATTTCCAGGGAGGCCAGCAGGAAGCGGCACAACATTTTTCAAGTGGTAAAAGAGCTGTCTACCTAGAATCCTATAACCAGTAAAATTAGCCTTTAGAAATGAAGGGAATATCAAGACATTCCCAGATTAAGGAAAACTAATAAGGATTAGTCACCAGCAGATCTGCTCTAGAAGAACTGCTAAAAGAAATTCTTCATACACATGGGAAACAGAAACAGAATGATCCTGGAACATTAGGAATGAAGGGAAAGTAACAGAAACAATAAGTATCTACACAAATATAGAAGCAATTCTTCTCTTAAGTTCTTTAAAGTATGTTTGATGGTTAAAAACAAAAAGCAAATTATCGACTGATGAGGTTTTCAATGTATACAGATGTAATACATAAGATGACATGAATATAAAGGGGGAAGGTAAAGGGATTTAGAGGATCATATGGTATTTACAATTCACCTGAAGTGATAAAATACTGATTCTAAGAGACTGAACAGTTAAGTATGAATATTGTAATTTGTAGAGAAACTACTAAAAAATTATACAAAGAGATAGAGTAAAAGGCACAATAGATAAATTAAAATGGGATAGCAAAATCTGTTCAAATAACACAAAAGATGGCAAGGAAAGTGAAATAAAGCAACAAAATAAAGAGGCAACTAACAGAAAACAAATAATAAAATCGTAGGCTAAACTCCAAATATATCAATAATTATCAACATAATTCTCAACATATTATAATGAGCAATATAAACGAACAATTATTAATGTATCAATACACTAGCAATGAACAACTGGAAACCAAAGTTTAAATAAATTTACAATACTTCTCCCTACAAAAACAAACCCTTAAAGTATACATTTAACCCAGGGTTTCTCAACCTTCAGCACTACTGACATTTTGGGTTAGATAATTCTTTTTTATGGGAGGGGCTATTCTATGCACTTCAGGATGTTTAGCAGTGTCCCTAATGTCTACCAAATACAGGTTAATAGCAGAAATGTTCCCAGTCCCCCCAACTCCCCAGCCCAGTTGTGATTAACAAAAATGTCTAAATGTCTCCAGATAGTGCCAAATGTCCTCTCAAAGACAAAATCACACCCAGTTGGGAATTACTGATCTAATCAAACAGTACAGTGTCTGTATGCTGAAAGCTACAAATGCAAATGAAATAAATCAAAGACAAACTAAATAAATGGAGAGATATACTGTGCTCATCAACTGCAAGATTCAATGTAGTAGGGATGTCAATTCTCCCCAAATTTGCCAAGAGATTTAATAAAAATCCATTAAAAAAACTCTCATCTGGCTTCTTTGTAGCCATAGGCAAGATTATTCTAAAATTACACAGAGAAGCAAAATAGCAATAATAGTTTTGGAAAAAAAGAAAGGAAGAAGAATCATACTACTTGTCTTTAAGACATAACTATAAAGTCACAATAATGAAGAAAGTGTGGTGATGATGAATGGACAGACACACAGACCAATGGAAACAGAACAGAGTCCAGAAAAGGATGGCATCCATCTTTCCTTCCTTCTTCTCTCTTCTCCTTCCTTCCTTCCTCTTTCTCTCCCTCTCTCTCTCTATCCCTCTCTCCCTCCCTCCCTTCTTATTTATCTATCAACCCATCTATCATAGAGAGAATAATGGCTCCCTAAAAACCTCCATGTACTAATACCCAGAACCTTTGAAGATGATACCTTATATGGAAAAATGGACTTTGCAGATGCAGTTAAACTAAAGAACATGAGCTGGGGAGAGTATCCCAGGTTATCTGAGTGGGACAAATGTAATCAAAAGGGTCCTTATAAGAGGGAAGAAATAGGGTCAAAGTCAAGAAAAAAGATATGAGAAGCTGAGAGTCAGGGTCAGGAAGACTGAAAGTGATGTTGGCCTTAAGATGAAGGCACCTCAATTAAAAAAAAAAATGCAGGTGACCTCCAGAAGCTGGAAAAGGCAAGGAAATTGATCCTCCCCAAAGAGCCTCTGGAGGGAGCACAGTTCAGCCAAATGCCTTTATTTTGATCCAGCGAAATCTAATTTTGGACTTCTGATACCTTCAGAAATATAATAAATTTGTATTGTTTTAAGCTATTAAGTTTATGATAAGTTGTTACAGCAGCAATAGGAAATAGAAAATATTCAGTGGGGTGAGGAGATTCTTAGTGTAGGAACAACTGGACAAAACAATGAGCCTTCATTTAAACTAAATACAAGAATTAATTCAAAATGGAGCATAGATCTAAATATAAAAGGTAAAAATATAACTTCTAGAAAAAAACACAGGAGAAAATCTTTATGACCTTGAGTTAGGTAAACAGTTCTTAGACATAAAACCAAGCATAAACCATAAAGGAAAAAACATGATAAACTGAAACCTATCAAAATTAAAAAAAAACTTTTGTTTTATATAAGACACTATTAAGGGAATTAAAAGTCAAACTACAGATTGGGAAAAATATTTTCAAATTATATATCTGAGAAAGGCTCATATCTAGAATATATAACTTACTAAACTCAACAGTAGAAACAACAGTCCAAATAAAAAATGGACAAAACACTTGAACGGACACTTCACCAGAGTGGACATATGGATGGCAATGAAGCACACGCAAAGATATTCAACATCATTAGCCATAAGGGGAATGTATATTAAAACCTCAAGATACCACTATATGCCAAGTGTAGGCAAAGAAGTGAAGAAAGTGGAACTCTCATACATTGCTGGTGGGAAGAAAAAACAGCCACTCTGGAAAACAATTTGGCAGTTTTTTATAGAGTTAAACACACTTACCATGACCCAGCAATTTCACTCCTAGGTATTTATCCTAGAGAAATGAAAACTCAGGTTCACAAAAAACCTGTACTACAGTGTTTACAGCAACTCTAGTTATAATTGCAAAGGGCCGAAAGAAACCAAATGCACATCAGTGGATGAATGGATAAATAAACTCTAGTACATCCATGCTATGGAATACTGCTCATTAATTAAAAAAAAAGAATGAACTACTGATAGACTGACTCAATGATTTGGTGAATGACAAAGGAATTATACTGAGTGAGAGAAGACAGCTCAAAAGGTTATATATTATATGATTCCATTTATATAGTATTCTCAAAATGACAAAACTACAGCAGTAGAGGACAAATCATTGATCTCTAGCGGTTAGGGATCTGGAAAGGGTATATCTACAAAGGGGTTACACAAAGGAGATTTTTCGGGTGATGGCAGTTTTCTGTGCCGTCTTGACCCAGGTAGTAATTATATAAATATATACATGTTAAAAATCACAGAACTATGTACCAAAAAGGGTACATTTTACTGTGTGTATTATTAAAAATATTTTCTTTTACAAAGCCAGTGTCTCAGGTCACATCAGCCCTAGCTCCCTTAGTGACTGGAATTATCTAAAAATAAAGCTAGATGATAGCGTACTTCAGTAAAAATTGACTCAATATGAAGTTTCATCCTCTGTTGCTTTCTAAAAATTGAGAAATTGGTTATTTTTACTAGATTATAATCACATAACAGACAGTTGTTTTATCTGTAAATGCAATATACCCATTAAGTAACAAGAAATATAAAGGGACTAATTCTCACAAAACTATTTTCTTTCCTAATGAAAAAGTTTAAATCACATATATAACTAACCTGCTAAACTCCTAAATTGTCACAGAGACTAGTATATCATTAGAAAACTGAATTCACTCAATTTTAACATGCAGATGTACAATTTGGGACACTGACCGAAGGAATAGAGTTAAGGAAAAAGTAAAATCACCATAAAGAACATCCAAAGGTATGCTGTATCTATATGACGTCAAAATTATTGGTCAATATGGTCATTTTGCTGAGGGTCTCAAATTCCAGATTTCATAACCACTGTTCCCTTCCTGGTCATGAAAGTATTGTCTATCTCATCTAAGGAACCCAGCTCTTCCAGAACTTTTAATATTTAAATTTCTCAATAATTAATCTCTTTTGCATAAAGCAGTCTCTGACAATTAAGGGCTATACAGCTACTGATGCCATGAAGGGTCCAATATATGTGAACATGTAAAAGGCAATTTCATTTCATTGTTTAATTATCTCTCTGGTTCCAAAACAATTGGAAGGAGAGAAAGAACAAGAGCACTAAAGGGAGATTTGATTAGCAAGGCAAAGCAAGGTGAACAGAAGGATAAAGTACTTAGATAATTTGTAAAGACCATCTCTTCCAGAAAACAGAGATAGAGGGAATATTTCCTAACTCATTCTATGAGGCCAGCATTATTCTAATACCAAAACCAAACAAAGATACTATAAGAAAGAAAAACTACAGACCACTATCTCTCATGAACACAGATAAAAAAAAATCCCAATAATGTACAAAAATAATTATACAATATGGTCAAGTGGAACTTATTTCAGGTATGCATGTCTGGTTCAATATTCAAAAATCAATTAATGTAACTGATCACATCAATAGGCTAAAGAAAAAATAGTATATATTAACAACAGATGCAAAAAAAGCAATGGAAAAAAATACACCTATTCATGATTTTAAGAAACTCTGTAAAAAAAATTGGGAATTGAGGGGAACTTCCTCAACTTAAGAATATCTACAAAAAAACCTCTATAGCTAACAACATAATTAATGATGAGAAATTAGATGCTTTTACCCCTAAGATTAGAAATAAGACAAGGATGTCCTCTCTTACTGCTTCTGTTCAACATGGTACTAGAAGTCCTTAGGTAATGCAGTAAGACAAGAAAAGGAAATAAAAGGTATATATATTAGGGAGAAAGAAATAAAACCATCTTTGTAGATGATATGATTATCTATAGAGAAAATTCAAAACAAGCATTTAAAAAATCCTCCTGAAACTAGCAAGCAACTCTAGCAAGGATGCAGGACACATGGTTAATATAAAAAAGTCAATCATGTTCCTATATACCGCCAATGAATAATACATAATTTAAAATTAAAAATACAACACCATTTAAATTAGTACCAAAAAAGAAATAATTAGGTATAAGTATAACAAAACATGTATAAGATCTACATGAGGAAAACTATAAAACTTTGATGAAAGAAATCAAAGAAACTAAATGAATAGAGAGATATTCCATGTTTATGGATAGGATGACTCAATACTGTCAAGATGCCAGTTCTTCCCAAACTTGATCGATATATTCAATCCAGTCCCAATCAAAACCCTACCTAATAATCTGGTAGATAGGGACAAACTGATTCCAAATTTTATATAGAGAAACAAAAGACCCAGAATATCTAACACAATATTGAAGAAGAAAACAATGTCGGAGGGCTGACACTATTTGACATCATAAGACTTACTATAAAGCTATAGTACCCAAAACACTGTGGTACTGGAAAAAGAATCGACAAATAGATCAATGGAACTGAACAGAGAGTCCAGAAATAGACAAATACATACAAATATAGCTAACTGATCTCTGATAAAGGAGCAAAGGCAACCCAGTGGAGTAAAGATAGTCTTTTCAAAAAATGGTGCTTCAAAAACTACTAGAGCTGATAAAAGAATTTGGCAAGGTAGCAGGATATAAGATTAACATACAGAAATCAGTTGCATTTCTTTACACTAACAATGAAAGTAAAGAAACAATCCCTTTTAAAATTGCATCAAAAAAATACTTAGGAATAAACCTGATCAAGGAGGTGAAAGACTTATATGTGGAGGACTACAAAACATTGATGAAGGAAATTAAAGATGATTTAAAGAAATGGAAAGATATTCCATGTTCTTGGACTAGAAGAATAAATACTGTTAAAATGGCCATATTACCTAAAGCAACCTACAGATTAAATGTGATCCCTATCAAATTACCCAGGACATTTTTCACAGAACTAGAACAAATAATCCTAAAATTTATATGGAGTCACAGAAGATCTAGAATTGCCAAAGCAATACTGAGGAAAAAGAATGAAGCTGGAGGAATGACCCTCCCAGACTTCAGACAATATCATAGAGCTACAGTAATCAAAACAGTGCGGTATTGGCACAAAGACAGACCACATGGATCATGGAACTTAACAGAGCCCAGAAATAAACCCACATACTTACAGTCAATTAATCTTTGAAAAAGGAGGCAAGAATATACAATGCAGAAAAGGTAGTCTCTCCAGTAAGTGGTGTTGGAAAAACTAGACAGCTGCATGTAAATCAATTAAGTTAGAATACTCTCTCACACCATATACAAAAATAAACTCCAAATGGACTTTAAAGACTTAAAACAAGACAAGGCACTATAAAACTCCTAGAAGAAAACATAGGCAAAACATTTTCTGACATAAATCTTGGCGATGTTTTCCTAGGGCAGTCTACCCAGATGACAGAAATAAAAGCAAAAATTAACAAATAGGACATGATTAAACTTACAAGCTTTTGCACAGCAAAGGGAACTATAAACAAAACAAAAAGACAACCTACGGAATGGGAGAAAATATTTGCAAATGATGTGACTGACAAGGGCTTAATTTCCAGAACAGACACACTGCTTGTACAACTTAATAATAAAAAAACAAACAACCTAATCCAAAAATGGGCAGAAGATCTCAACAAGCAACTCTCCAGTGAAGACATATAAATGACCAATAGACACATGAAACAATGCTCAATATCGCTAATTATCAGAGAAATGCAAATCAAAACTACAATGAGGTTATCACCTTACACCGGTCAGAATGGCCATCATTCAAAAGTTCACAAACGATAAATGCTGGAGAGGCTGTGGAGAAAAAAAAACCCTCCTACACTGTTGGTGGGAAGGTACTTTAGTGCAGCCATTATGGAAAACAGTATGGAGATTTCTTAAAAAACTAAAAATAGACTTACCATATGATCCAGCAATCTCACTCCTGGGCATATACCCAGAGGGAACTCTAATTAGAAAATATACATGCACCCCAATGTTCATAGCAGCACTATTTACAATAGCCAAGACATGGAAACAATCTGTCCATCAACAGATGACTGGATATAGAAGTTACAGTATATCTATACAATGGAATACTACTCAAGTCATAAAAAAGAACAAAATAATGCTATTTGCTGCAACATGGATGGACCTGGAAATCATCATTCAAAATGAAGTAAGCCAAAAAGAGAAAGAAAAATACCGTATGGTATCACTTATATGTGGAATCTAAAAAAAAACCAAAAACACAAATGAACTTATCTACAAAACAAAAACAGACTCACAGACATAGAAAACAAACCTATGGGTACCAGGGGGAAGGAGGTGGGAAGGGATAAATTGGGAGTTTGAGATTTGCAGATACTAACTACCATATATAAAATAGATAAACAAATTTCTATTGCATAGCACAGGGAATTATATTCAATATCTTGGAGTAACTTGCAATGAAAAAGAATATGAAAAGGAATATATGTATGCATATATATGACTGAAACATTATGCTGTAAACCAGAAATTGATTGAACATTGTAAACCGACTATACTTCAATAAAAAAGAATATGAAAACTAATATATATGCATATGTATGACTGAAACATTATGCTTTACAACATTGTAAACTGACTATACTTCTATTAAAAAATGGTGCTTAAACAACTGAATGTGAAAAGAAAGAAAGGAAAGGAAGGAAGGAAGGAAGGAAGGAAGGAAGGAAGGAAGGAAGGATGAATCTAGACAGTGACATTGCACCTTCCATAAAAATTAACTTCAAACTATCACAGATCTAAATGTACAGCACAAAGCTATAAAATATCTAGAACATAACAATTAAGAAAATCTAGGTGACCTCTGGTTTGCCAGTGACTTTATATACAACACTAAAGGCACAATCCATGAAACACTGATGAGTTGCACTTCATTAAAATTTGAAACTTCTGTTCTGTTAAAGACACTGTAAAGAGAAGGAAAATAAAAGCCACAGATTCATTGACAATATCTGCAAAACACCTATCTGATAAAGAACTGGTATCCAAAATATATAAAGAACTCTTAAAATTCAGCAATAAGAAAATAAACAATCAATATTAAAAATGCACAAAAGACCTGACAGACATCTCACCAAGGAAGATATAGATATGGTCAATAAGCATATGAAAAGATGCTCAGTAGCATATATCATTAGGCAATTTCAAATTAGAACAAAAATGAGATACTACTATGTACCTTTTAGAACGGCTGACAGGGATATGGAAGAAAAGAAACTCTCATTACTAGCAGAGATGCAGAATGGGTCAGCCACTTTGGAAGACAGTTTGTCATTTTCTCACAAAACTAAATATAGTCTTTCCATATAATATAGCAATTGCAAATCCTTGATAATTACCCTAATGAGCTGAAAACTTACATCACACGAAATCCTGCACACAACTGTTAATGTAGCTTTATTTATTATTGCTAAAATCTAGAAGCAACCAAGATATCTTTCAAAGAGCAAGTTGATTAAACACACTATGGTACATCCATACAATGAAATATTTTTCAGCAATAAAAGGAAATGAAATATCAAGTCAAAAAAGACATGAATGACTCTGAAATGCATATTCCTAAGTGAAAGAACCCAGTTTGAAAGGGCTACATACTATATGATTGCAATTATATAACATTCTGGAGAAATGAAAACTATAGAGACAGCAAAATGATCAGTAGTTATCAGGGATTCCAGAGGGTAGAGAGAGAGAAGAATAACTGGAACAAGTGGGATTTTTAGGGAAGTGAAACTATTCTTATGATACTTTAATGGTGGATATATGATATTATGCATTTCTCCAGTCACAAATAACTACAACACAAAGAATGAATCCTAAGTTAATAAGAATAATGTATTTTTATAATGGTTCATCAATGGCAAAAAATGTACTACGCTAATATAAAATGTTAGTAATAGAAGAAATTTAGTGGGGCTGTTTTAGGGAGAGGGATATATAGCAACTTTGTACTTAATGATCAATTTTTCTGTAAGCCTAAAAATTCACTAAAATATAAAATATTTTAATTTAAAAAATACTTCAGGATGTAACTTACACTTCTGAACTTACATAAAGGCTTCAGGTAGTGTTTTATTCTAAAAAGTGTTTTTCAGAAAATTTTAAAGTATCAAAGTTAACCAAAAAGTATATGAATCTTTTGAAGTTACAAATGTTAAGATAGTTACTGGAAAACTCTAGCTCCTCCATGAAGACTTCCCTAAATGCCTAATTGTTGAAAGTCCCATATAGCTTCATTTGTGACTCCCTTTGGGTGTTTATATTATATACATATTTTATCATTATATACATTTTTCTCCTTCAGTACACTGTAATTCCAGGAGCGCAAGGCCCACATTTTATTCATTTTTGTATCCCCAGCTGCCTAAGCACAGTACCTTGTACCTAATAGTCACACAACAAATATTTGCTTAGTACATATTGCTATGGTCTGAATGCTTGTGTCCTTCTCTCCTCAATTCATATGTTGAATTCTAACTCCCATGACAATAGTATTTGGAGGCAGGGTCTTTATAAGAGACCCTTCTTGCTCTTTACATCATGTGAGGTTACAACAAAAGACAGCAATCTATGAACCACCCAGTTTATGGCATTTTGTTATAGCAGCCCAGATGGACTAAAACATTACTTTATGTAATAGATGCATGCTTGAAGAAGTGGGGTATCAATGATATCTTTATAAATCATACTGTCTCTTAAAATTATTTTATAATTTTAAATATAGCTTATTTTCATTTCTAACAGATTATTGAGAATATCTTTTTGTACCTGGTACTTTAATTTTTTGTGCCCTCAATTTCTCTGTCAACTATGGTTCCCAAGATGGTGGTGCTTAGAATATGAGTAAACTTTTTAATTATTAGAATATTTATTTTATGAAATCAGATGATTTCAATAAATATGTTTTATACTTAAATCCTGGCATAGTTGTATATAATATACTAATAGAAAGACTGAATTAAAAAAATCCTTAGATCTCAAAATCCCCAGATTAATGATGGTGTGATACTCCTATGATACATGTGTAGATGGTAAGAAAAGGCATTGCATATGATTTGTGGGGATTTAAGGAATGAAAGCAAACAGTGTTTGCTCTGTCTCTATCTCTGTCTTTCTCTTGGCAACACAGCCCCTAAAATATACCACATACCGAACTCTAACATTAAAATAAAATTGCTGCAGCTCGGATAGAAGAAATACCGACCCAGCTTCCTGGCCTCCTCTAGGCTGCAAGGCATCTTTACATAATATAGTTTACCTTAAAAATCTTTGTTGGAGGCAATGATAAGACCCTCAGAATCAAAAGAGCATTAAAAAGCAAATAGGCAAGCAGATGGTATGCTGTGGTCCCATATGTTAAGCATGAAATCCTCCTCCCTTTATCTTCTTCTCACGTAACATTTCTTTCTGTCTTCCTTCACCTTCGTGGATGCCTCAGGCATCATTATGAAACCATCACACACTGCTCAGATGTCTGGGTGGCATTCATTTAGAGCTGAGAAGGTTGCTGAACCGTCTCCTACACTTCCCAGAAGTATGTGGAGAAGGCAGGGAAGACCTGAGTTTAAAGGGCCACAGATTGGTCCAAGATGCTTATATACCAAAGCATGTATAATCAACTTGAGGAAAAACTAGGAAGCCAAGGAATGAAAGAGCTAGCAATCCATCTAATGCACACCAATGAAAAATCACACCTGCAATACTACTCAAACATAAACAATGACCAGGTTTTAAAGATTTGGGAGAGTGATTATTTTTAAACTGAGGACAGTAGAGAAGCTGAAAAAGTGGTATTAGGAATGGATAAATGCTATTACTATAGTCTACATTCCTAATTTTTACTAGAATATACCCTGAAAGTATGTGCAGGCACTCATTATAACATTTGACAATTTCTTCCTTTTCCTGATCCAAAAGAAATGAAACATACTTTTTGAGAACTGATTTTTCTACATTTATTACTGTTTATTCAGAATTAGTTTATATGAGATTAGTATGGCACTTTCCATTCTATGGGTGCTCAGTATTTGCTGACAGAAGAATCAAATATTAGTCTTCTAAAAAGATTTCAGTCTTTAAGGAAGGTAGTTTGATCTACCTGATATTGACCTGTCATCAAGAAACAGAAATCTTTATTTTGAAGGATTATAATTCACTCTAAAATTAAAGTCTAATACAAGTGTCATTATTTAAGATTCCTCCTTTTGACTAACTTAATCATTTTCTAACCTATTCTCTTCAATTCAAAAGGAAGCCCAGAAAACAATCTGCCTTTAACTTGTCAGCAAGGTACTTACATTCACATAATGAAGAATAAAGGCCGATTTGCTAATTCTGCCTTGCACAGGAGCTCAGAATAATCTTTATCCCTAAGAAATCTGTAGGTAAAAGACAATTCAGCAACTAGTACTGTGCTAAAAATGAATATGAGCTTTAAAAGTTTTCAACATTCACAAGGGTACAGCTCAAGTGGCAGAGTGCATGCTTAGCATGCATAAGGTGCTAGATTCAATCCCCAGTACCTTCTCTAAAAATAAATAAATTAACCTAATTACCTCCTTCCCCTCACACAAAATTTTTTTTCAACATCAGCTACCAAAACTAGATTTGTAATACAGTTCTCTCTTTTCAGCTTAACAAAATAGAATATAGTATAGATTCTTGGTCTGTTGCTCAGTATCTTCATTGAAATTCTCTCCCAGAGAAGTTCATTGAGAGGACTCAATAGAGTCCATAGATGAGAAAGGAGGCAAGAAAATGGATGAAGTCTGACTGAATTATTTTGGTTTAATTCTCTAATCATGCCTTCCCCGTTTCTACTACTGTTTCTTCCCTATAGGAACACATTCATCACAAGTTATGTCTGCAGTTGTCTTCTATTTCTGTTCTTTTCCTTGATGAACTCACTAATTTGCACTGTTTCAACTATCACCCCTTAATCTCTCTAGCCCTGGGCTCTTTCCTAAATTGTCTTGCATTTTGTATTAGCAGCTGAATATCTCTGTCTTGATGTTCCACTAGCACCTCAAACTTCACATGCCCAAAACCAAAATTTTCATTTTCCCAAAAAAGACTTCCTGACTTATCACTTAACTTCTGTTAAAGGTATTATCATTCTTTTATCCTCAGCATCATCTTTGAATATTATTCCTTTTTTACTTCTAATATCTCATCCATTATAAGTCTTGTTGACTCTACTTCCTTCACCTCAGAATATCTCTGGAATCTCTTCCCTCCATATTTACCATTTCTACCATACACTCCAGTAATAACTGCTATTACTTCTCATCTAGACTATTACATTAGCCTCATAACTGGCCAGTAAATATTTGCTAAATGAATGCATGAAATGAAAATGAATGGTATCCCTATTTTAGGTCTCTCACCACCCTAATCCATCTTATATAACAGAATCAGATTAATTCTCTAAAGTACAGCTTTAACTTTATTACGCTTCTACCCAAAACAGAGATTCCTACTTCTAACTTAATTAAATTTTTGTTTTACAATTAAGGTATTTCACATTAACATTCGATTTATCCTTTTAAGTTTACTGCTAATTCCTCTGAAACATTATCCCCTCATTGGAGCAAAGCTGGAGTACTCCCTTCTCCATACATACCATATGTTCTTTCTCATCTTGTTCATTTATTCGTATATCTGTAACAATCCTGCTCATTAATCCAAGCCTATTTCAGACATTACTTCCTCTGTGAAACCTTTCCTGACTCCCCCCATCTTGGTGGTTCTTTCCTTTGAAACCCAATACTTGAATGATACTTCTTTTAAGTCATTTATGACCTACAATGTATTACGGCAATAAAAATAAAACTTGTCTTATCCTGTATAATTTGAGAAGAAATGTGCTTTATTTATATTTGAATATCCTGCAGGCCCAAGAACAATACTTGTATGACAGATACTCAGTAAATATTTTTAGGGTAGGGTAAAGAATGAGTAAATAAAAGAGAACATGCAGGAGATAGAAAAAAAAATAAGTGATAAAGCCTGGGTTCTAAAACAACATATTAACCCTTATACATAAGAGTGATAACCAAACTACAGCCAAATCATATCTAGACTTTTCAGCAGATTTTTTTTCTTTTTTTTTTTAACCGTATTTCTGATGGAAATCCAAATTTATTTTTATTTTAACATGTATAATTTGTCCTATTATATGCCAGGTACTGTTCTAAGTCTTTTAAATGATAATTTATTCAATTCTTATAACAACTCTATTTTACCTTATTTTACAAATTGGAAAACTGAGGAATGGAGACTATGCAATTTGTCCAAGGTTACAAGGTTAGTAAGTGGCAGAGCCCAGGAAGTCTGACTTGAGACTATAATATATACCATCACTATATATTGTACCTAAGGATACTTAACTGATTTTAAAATCTGAATAAACTGAAATGGCTTTTTCTTTTTTTTTTGAACAACAATATAACGTTTTCTATTCATTTATAATCATTTTACAATGTTGTGTCAAATTCCAGTGTAGAGCACAATTGTTCAGTTATACATAAACATACATATATTCATTGTCACATTTTTTTCTCTGTGAGCTACCATAAGATCTTGTGTATATTTCCCTGTGCTATACAGTATAATATTGCTTATCTATTCTACAATTTTGAAATCCCGTCTACCCTTTCCACCCTTCGCCCCCTTGGCAATCACAAGTTTGTATTCTATGTCTATAAGTCTGTTTCTGTTTTGTATTTATGTTTTGTTTTTTTTTTGTTTTTTGATTTTTGTTTTTTGTTCTTTTTTAGATTCCACGTATGAGTGATCTCATGTGGTATTTTTCTTTCTCTTTCTGGCTTACTTCACTTAGAATGATATTCTCCAGGAGCATCCATGTTGCTGCAAATGGCATTATGTTGTCAGTTTTTATGGATGAGTAGTATTCCATTGTATAAATATACCACTTCTTCTTTATCCAGTCATCTGTTGATGGACATTTAGGCTGTCTCCATGTCTTGGCTATTGTAAATAGTGCTGCTATGAACACTGGGGTGCGGGTGTCATCCTGAAGTAGGCTTCCTTTTGGATATATGCCCAGGAGCGGGAGTCCTGGGTCATATGGTAAGTCTATTCCTAGTCTTTTGAGGAATCTCCATACTGTTTTCACAGTGGCTGCACCAAACTGCATTCCCACCAGCAGTGTAGGAGGGTTCCCCTTTCTCCACAGCCTCTCCAGCATTTGTCGTTTGTGGACTTTTGAATGATGGCCATTCTGACTGGTGTGAGGTGATACCTCATTGTAGTTTTGATTTGCATTTCTCTGATAATTAGTGATATTGAGCATTTTTTCATGTGCCTATTGATCATTTGTATGTCTTCCTTGGAGAATTGCTTGCTTAGGTCTTTTGCCCATTTTTGGATTGGGTTGTTTGGTTCAAAAATCAGTTGCATTTCTTTATACTAATGATGAATCAACAGAAAAAGAAAGTAAGGAAACAATCCCCTTTAAAATAGCACCCAAAGTAATAAAGTATCTGGGAATAAATCTAACCAAGGAGGTGAAAGAATTATACACAGAAAACTATAAACCACTGATGAAAGAAATTAAAGAAGATTTTAAAACATGGAAAGATATCCCATGCTCTTGGATTGGAAAAATCAATACTCTTAAAACGGTCACACTGCCCATGGCAATCTACAGATTTAATGCAATCCCTATCCAGTTACCCAGGACATATTTCACAGAACTAGAACACATCATAATAAAATTTATATGGAACCATCAAAGACCTAGAATTGCCAAAGCATTCCTGAAGACAAAGAAAGAGGCTGGAGGAATAACTCTCTCAGACTTCAGGCAATACTATAGAGCTACAGTCATCAAGACAGCATGGTATTGGTACAAAAACAGACATATAGCCCAATGGAACAGAATAGAGAGCCCAGACATGAACCCACAAACTTTTGGTCAACTCATCTTCGACAAAGGAGGCAAGAATATACAATGGAATAAAGACAGTCTCTTCAGCAGATGGTGTTGGGAAAACTGGACAGCAGCATGTAAAGCAATGAAGCTAGAACACTCCCTTACACCATACACAAAAATAAACTCAAAATGGATCAAAGACTTAAACATAAGACAAGATACAATAAACCTCCTAGAAGAAAATACAGGCAAAACATTATCTGACATACATCTCAAAAATGTTCTCATAGAACAGTGTACTCAAGCAATAGAAATAAAAGCAAGAATAAACAAATGGGACCTAATGAAACTCACAAACTTCTGCACAGCAAAGGAAACCATAAGTAAAGCAAAAAGACAACCTACGGAATGCTAGAAAATTTTTGCAAATGAAACCAACAAAGGCTTGATCTCCAGAATAGATAAGCAGCTCATACGACTTAATAAGAAACAACCAAACAACCCAATCCAGAAATGGGTTTTTCTTGAAAGCTCAGTTATTATCATAACTTTGCCTTATCAAAATGTGTTACAGTACAGTGATAAACTGACAAGGCAGCTAAGATGTAGAGGGTCCCTATACTGAGTGGTACAAAAACGCCTAGCTTTTGTGGGTTTTTTTTAAGTTTTCCTAGTTTTTTTCCCCACCCTTCATGTCACACCCTTCTTGTTCACCACTTATGGCTATCAGTGCGCCTAACATATCTTCATCCTCTATTCAGTTTACTGGGAATTGACAACCAAGCTTACCAGAAATATGTTTTAAATAAGAGCCAAAAGGACTCTGAGGAGCTTCTTTGATAAAGTTCCTTATGCTTTGTTACAACAAATGATCCTGCATTTTACATTGATTTCAGGAGTGAATTCCATTAAACTTAGGCTATAGTTACAAGTCTGATCCATAGATAAATCGGGTGTTACCATATAATTTCTGTTGACTACATCAAAGAGTTACATAAATAAGTCCTGAAAGTTGATAATACTCCCCCCAAAAGTGGCTTATATCAGCCTAAGTTTCATTAGTAGAAAATGTCATAGTATTTCCTAGCTATAGCAATAAAAAATGCATAATTTCTCTTATTCTTACCTTTGCTCCACCCAAAAGTCCCAAGGAAATGGCAACTCTAGCTCGTAGATCTGGCCTGTCTTTGGGCCACACATAAGAGAGCATTGCTTTTATGATTTTCCGAGTATCAACATCTTTTAACTGTTGAAAGAGAGAGAACAAAGCAGTAAGTAACATGTCATTTCAAATATAATTATATTTCAATAATGCAGAATTACGTAAATGTTTGAGTAAAATATGAAAACATTACAAAAATAACATTCATTTTGAATATAAGGTCAGTATCTTTCAAACCCAAATTATTTTGGAGAAAAACTATTTCAGTTAATTTTAAAAAGCTACTTACTTCTCTTAATTTCTTATTTTCATGTACAGCCATCCTCATACTGCCAAAAATTTATTCAGTGGGGGTAAGAGGACATGTACTATACATTTATTTCTTATTTATTAAGCTATCAAAATATTACATAAAATTCAAGAAACATTTTCATATTTCCATCTTTGTGGTCAAAATCTTTATATATTTTTGTGCTCTTTAACAGTATGTTTATGTAAAATATTTTGGAACCCTAAGTCTAAACTCATGGTAGAGCAGAGTTACAACACAGTGTTTAGGAAAGCAGAAGTCTTGGCACTGACTGTAGAGAACAAAAGTTGGGTTATTAAAATTTTCAACAAAACATAATTTTTCAGTCATACTTAATCTGAACTATAACTACCTTACATTTTTCCCCCAACTTTCCAAGGCAACATTCCCATTAAATATTTTTGTTTCAGTCTCAGCTTTTAGAAGTAACATATTAGGAATCAAAACCACACTTTCTAAAGCCAAAATAAGATCAATACATATACATTCCAAAACTACTATATTATTATAGTTGGTGAAATAATCCCCATTTAAAAAATTAAAGTATCTACTCAATTTCTAGAAAAGGTATTAAAGAGGAAAAAACCAAAAAAGTTAATACTCATTGCTGGTAAAGGTGTATGGAAATAGGCACTCTAATACACTGTTAATAGGAGAGTACACTGAAACAATCTTTCTGCAAAGCAGTTTCATTATCTGCCATTAGCTTTTAAAATAATTTTGCCCTTTATCTCAAGAATTCCACTTCTGGGAACTTACATTTAAGTTTTAAGCTAAAACAACAACAACAACAACAACAAAAAACAAATATTCTCCAAGTTAAATCAATTTTACTTCCTAAAGATCTCTTGAATCTACTTCTATTTCCACCACAAATGTAATCCAAGCTATCATCATTTCTTACATAAACCACTGTAACAACCTCCTAACTGATCTCCTTGCATCCACTCTGCTCCCTGTCCAATTAGTTTACCCTACAATCAGATACTACTCTCAGCTTAAAACACTTCAATGGCATCCTATCACTCTTAGGATAAAGATCAAAGTCCATACCACAGCTTATGAGTGTGAGCTCTGCTTGGCCTGGCCCCTAGCTACCTTTCTAGTCATGCCTTATACCACTGCTTTCAGTGTTCAAGCAACACTACCTTTCTTTCAGATCCTCAAAAAGACTGTCCCACTTTGCACAATGCTGTTCACTCTGCCTGGAATAATCTCTCTCTTTGCAACATCGATCTGTCTCCAGCTTCTTCCAATTAGTTAACTGCCAGCCCAAGCAGCACTTTCTCATTGAAGTCTTCTTCCCTAACCACAGTCAGGATCCTTGACTGTATTCTCTCTCAGAACAGTACTCATTTCTTTCAGAGTATCCATTTCAGTTACAAACTACATATACAGCAATATGATTAACAACTGCCCTCCTGCTAGAATTCCACTTGAGCAGCGAGTTTGTGTTCTGTGCTCACTGATGTAACCCAATACCAAATACAATAGTTGATATACAGTAGATACACAACAAGTACTTATTGAATAAAAGGATGAAAAATTTAGCTATAAGGATGTTTTATCCCATGCTGTTTTAATAGGGAAAAACTGGGTTTAGCTTAAATGATCAACAATGGAGAATCATGCAAACAAGTAACAGTGAATGCATACAGCAAAATATAGCCATATGCAGTGACACAGAAACACGTTAGTGAAAAAAGCAGAGTACAAGACTCATTTTTCGTGGAAAAAAAATGTGACGTATGTATGAGTTTACACATGCTTACAAATGGATCTGTAAAGCAGTACCCTCCAAAGTGTTAACATTGGTAGCTATCAGTAGATGGAATTACTGATTTTTTGTATTTCTCTTTTTGCTTGCTTGTAGTTTCTGCAATTCACAAATATAGTAACAAAAAGTTTAATTCATTTTGAGGGGGAAAAGTTACACAATTTCAAGCAGATTTGCACAACAAGGAATGAGGGAAAAGTGTCAACATATAAGAAACCCAGGACAATACATCATTTTATACAGGGCAGTTTTTATACTACAGTTATTCCACCCAAGGATCAGCAAACTATTTTTCTAGTTTTAGTTTCTAGTTTTCTCTTTTAGTTACTTTACTGAGTAAAGAGTAACAGAAATAAAGCTGTTCATACTGAACTGAAAACAAGACTACCTTTCTGAGCTGCTTAAATACACAGGATGGCAAAAACATGAAATGCTGAAAAGTATAGTCCTTAATGTTTTATTTTATACACACATACATCACACACATGAGCTCTCCTAACTGGGAGGGTATTGTTTTAAAGGAAATAAAGCTATAATTTTAAAATGCATTTTTCCAATCGAACTATTATTAAATAAATATAATGAATTATAACACAAACTGGGACATTTCAACCACTTTCTCATTTCACAAGTTTTATCTGTCTTATTTTTCTTGATGGAATAATGGCAAAAGGGCCGTTTCCACATGTCTTTAGAAACACTTTCTCCTGTCAAAAACCTTCTACGATAGACCTCAAAATTTTTTTCAATAAAGACACAGAGAAGTTATGGCTAAGAGCAAGAAAATTATTCTAGTTGGCTTAATAGTGCATAAAATGTCACCACTTCATTTAACAAAATGGGTTCTGAAGTTGTGTAATCATGCATTATGAGTTCATTAGGCTGCAAAGTACATGACTTCAGTTATAGTTTAGATAAACTATGAAGTTTGAAAAATAATGTTGTTTTTTTAAAGTGGAGGCCAAATTAAAGAGGCATTTCAGAGGCTGAGGCACATTTTAAAAATATTTTAAACCAACTTATTCCTGCTGCACAGGAATAAATAAATTGAAGGCCTCAATATAGATCCTAAAAGACAAAATCACCAGTTAATCCATACTGGACACCCAGTGGTAATCCTGAAAGACAAAAGGGTTATCTAAAGCTAGAAAGAGACCAACTACAGTTTGAGAATGAATTAGGTATCATCTTCACATCAACTCATCTTTTTATTTTAGATTGAGCAACACAAATAGTATATATAACATTTTAAGATCATATCCTCAAAGAAAAGGTGAAAAATGTAGGAAATAGTCAAGGAGGATGATGAGAGATTGAATTATTTGAAAACACACTGTGTAAAGAGTAATTATAGTATAGGAAAACACCCAATGGTTTAAGGAAAGAAAGTTCTTTCTCAAGGGTCAAAATTTCTGAAGTAATCAATGGTTGATATCATAATAGTTTTTTCTAAGCCTTGCTTACACAGAAACACAAAATATGAAATTCTTTAACTTTTCTATTTATGATTTTCACAGTAAGTAAAATTCAAAAGCTATTTTAAAAACATAACAGTGATGACAATATCATGACAACAAAAGCTCTATAAAATGAACACTACAGAAATATCATTAAAAGGCCTGTAAAAATAGGAGTCAATCTACTTTCCTCCTCTGCTAACATATATAACGTGGCCTTCTTGCTGTAGCTAGATAGCCTCAAATTCAAAACACAAAACTGACATTTTAAGCCCCATTACAATGTAAAACTGGTACAATGTTAGTACGAATAACAAAAAATTTTAGAGAGGTCTCAACTACATACTGGAATTAGCTAGCCATAAGAAAGAAAAACAATTAGATTCACGATGAAAACACAAGGGTAACAAAAGAAGGAATTCAAATTGACTCACTAATATCTTTGATAACAAAACTGTATTGTATTTTTTCCTCCAGAAATGAGTTTGGAAGAAAAGGTTTAGAGACATCAGAGAGCTGTCAAAGAAGAAATGAAAGTAAGTGAAAACAAGCTGGACCAAAAGAAAAAAAAAAAGTGCCAGAGAAAGAAACTTTACTGATACCAGAAATAATGCTCAATAAATATTTCTTCAATTAATGAATTAACTTATCTATTCTTAAACCTATCAGGGCAAATTCCAGGAAGAATGTCTGAATGCTTGATTTATTAAGTCATCACATCTTTTGACAGATTTTAAAATATTTACTTATTTCTTATTAATATATACCTTCATAAGCCTTATGAGGCCAGGCAGGTAAGAAGATATAATGAGAGGAACATACTACTATACAGGGAGCTGAAACAGCACAAGCACAGCGCAGGAGGCCAAAAACAAACACATAAGTATCACTGGAAGCACCTGACTCAACAGGGTATAACTGGAAAGCCACAAATTGTACTGCTTATATGCAGCAGTGCTCAATTCAAAAGCATAACCTGAAGGAAGTATGCAGTTGCTTATAATCATAAGTGCTCTAAGTGAATACCTATAGCTAATGATCATGTGGAGAGGGCACAAAAAAGACAATTAAAAAATTAAAACACATCTTGAGCAGCTCACATCTGGCAGAATTTCAGATATTAAAGATAACTGTGTATTAATAAATTGAATACTGCTTTGCTTCTCAAGTCAGTAACTTCATATTTCTCATCAGAAAAGGTTGTTAAGCACTGAAGCAACAGTAATTTTTTTCACCAAAAGCCCATTCATTTCAAGGGAGTGGAACCCACTGGACTTCGATAGGAAAAAGAGTGAGAAAAAAGAAAATGATCTTTTTGTAACATTTTTTATTGATTTATAATCATTTTACAATGTTGTGTCAAATTCCAGTGTTCAGCACAATTTTTCAGTCATTCATGGACATATACACACTCATTGTCACATTTTTTTCTCTGTGAGTTATCATAACATTTTGTGTATATTTCCCTGTGCTATACAGTGTAATCTTGTCTATCCATTCCACAATCTTGAAATCCCAGTCTATCCCTTCCCACCCTCCACCCCCCTGGTAACCACAAGTCTGTATTCTCTGTCCATGAGTCTATTTCTGTCCTGTATTTATGCTTTGTTTTTGTTTGTTTGTTTGTTTTTGTTTTTTAGATTCCACATATGAGTGATCTCATATGGTATTTTTCTTTCTCTTTCTGGCTTACTTCACTTAGAATGACATTCTCCAGGAGCATCCATGTTGCTGCAAATGGCATTATGCTGTCGGTTTTTATGGATGAGTAGTATTCCATTGTATAAATATACCACTTCTTCTTTATCCAGTCACCTGTTGATGGACATTTAGGCTGTTTCCATGTTTTGGCTCTTGTAAATAGTGCTGCTATGAACACTGGGGTGCAGGTGTCATCCTGAAGTAGATTTCCTTCTGGATATATGCCCAGGAACGGGATTCCTGGGTCATATGGTAAGTCTATTCCTACTCTTTTGAGGAATCTCCACACTGTTTTCCATAGTGGCTGCACCAAACTGCATTCCCACCAGCAGTGTAAGAGGGTTCCCTTTTCTCCACAGCCTCTCCAGCATTTGTCATTTGTGGATTTTTGAATGATGGCCATTCTGACTGGTGTGAGGTGATACCTCATTGTAGTTTTGATTTGCATTTCTCTGATAATTAGTGATATTGAGCATTTTTTCATGTGCCTATTGATCATTTGTATGTCTTCCTTGGAGAATTGCTTGTTTAGGTCTTCTGCCCATTTTTGGATTGGGTTGTGTATTTTTTTCTTATTGAGTCAAATGAGCTGCTTATATATTTTGGAGATCAAGCCTTTGTCGGTTTCACTTGCAAAAATTTTCTCCCATTCCGTAGGTTTTCTTCTTGTTTTATTTCTGGTTTCCTTCGCTCTGCAGAAGCTTGTAAGTTTCATTAGGTCCCATTTGTTTATTCTTGCTTTTATTTCTTCTAGGAGAAAATTTTTGAAATGTATGTCAGATAATGTTTTGCCTATGTTTTCCTCTAGGAGGTTTATTGTATCTTGTCTTATGTTTAAGTCTTTAACCCATTTTGAGCTGATTTTTGTATATGGTGTAAGGATGTGTTCTAGCTTCATTGTTTTACATGCTGCTGTCCAGTTTTCCCAACACCACTTGCTGAAGAGACTGTCCTTATTCCATTGTATATTCTTGCCTCCTTTGTCGAAGATGAGTTGACCAAAGGTTAGTGGGTTCATTTCTGGGCTTTCTATTCTGTTCCATTGGTCTATATGTCTGTTTTGGTACCAATACCATGCTGTCTTGATGACTGTAGCTCTATAGTATTGTCTGAAGTCTGGGAGAGTTATTCCTCCAGCCTCTTTCTTTGTCTTCAGTAATGCTTTGACAATTCTAGGTCTTTGATGGTTCCATATAAATTTTATTGTGGTTTGTTCTAGTTCTGTGAAATATGTCCTGGGTAATTGGATAGGGATTGCATTAAATCTGTAGATTGCCTTGGGCAGTGTGACCATTTTAACAATATTGATTCTTCCAATCTAAGAGCATGGAATATCTTTCCATTTTTTAAAGTCTTCTTTAATTTCCTTCATCCATGGTTTATAGTTTTCTGTGTATAATTCTTTCACCTCCTTGGTTAGATTTATTCCCAGATATTTTATTACTTTGGGTGCTATTTTAAAGGGGATTGTTTCTTTACTTTCTTTTTCTGTTGATTTATCGTTAGTGTAAAGAAATGCAACTGATTTTTGAACATTAATTTTGTAACCTGCTACCTTGCTGAATTCTTCAATCAGCTCTAGTAGGTTTTGTGTGGACCTTTTAGGGTTTTCTATATATAGTAACATGTCATCAGCATATAATGACACTTTTACCTCTTCTTTTCCAATTTGCATCCCTTTTATTTCTTTCTCTTGCCTGATTGCTGTGGCTAGGACTTCCAGGACTATGTTGAATAGGAGTGGTGATAGTGGGCATCCTTGTCTTGTCCCAGATTTTAGTGGGAAGCTTTTGAGTTTTCCACCATTGAGTACTATGCTGGCTGTAGGTTTGTCATATATAGCTTTTATTATGTTGAGATATGTTCCCTCTATACCCACTTTGGCGAGAGTTTTTATCATAAATGGGTGTTGAGAAAATGATCTTTTTATAAAGGCAGCAGAATCAACTTTTCTTTAGCTGATGGATTTATATAGGAATTCTGGTTTTAGAGACATTCCTAAATTCCAATAGCAAGAAATGTTCTAACTCACAAATTCAAGGGATTGGTTTAGAAGGAAATTTCTTGGGGGCAAAATTTATGGAGAGGAATAAAAAAAAAGCAAAAAATTTTGGATGCTATCTGTTTTGTATAAATGTCGGCTATAGGCTGAATGTTTTTTCCCTAAAGAACTAGTATAGCATAGAATTTGAAGTGCCCACAATTTCAAGGATAAGCAAACTGTCCAAAGAACTGTCTCTTCAATCCAAGCTAAAGATAACTTAACTGCAATTACAGGAATAATTTTAACCACTACTTCAATACTGTTACGGATAACAGTGGCTTGATAAAAGCTAGGTCAAAAGACAAGAAACTTGAGTAGTGTATAATGGAAAAATCTAAAAGGTAAGTGGAAAACTTTGCCCACATTATTGGGGATATAAGTATATTAAGTTTATAAATGGGCGAGGAAAGATATATTAGTAGTCAGGGAAAGATGTGCAATTACTGTTACATTCTCTGTACCTCAAGGTTTGTTTTCCAAGCTCTGTTGTTCTAAAACTGCAATGAAGAGCTTAAGCGGCAGTGCAAAGGCCCTAAGAAAAAATGACTTATGCTAGATATGAGGTGGATTTGTACCCAACAGTCAACTTAATAATTTATGTGCCTCACTTTTTTTTAAATTTATTCTGACCGAGGTTGGGTGGGACGGATAATTAGGCTTATTTATTTTTAGAGGAGGTACTGGAGATTGAACCCAGGACCTCATGCATACTAAGCATGTGCTTTACCACTTGAGCTATACCTTCCCCGCTCAATTTAATAATTTATAATAAAAAACTACCAAGTTGACTGATATTTACATTGGCCAGTCAGTGAATTCTCTATCCCAAAGGGAAGTCAATGTGAGAAATCAAATAAAGATCATAAGACTGCTTGATGATAGATGAAAGCAGAGCCAGAAAACAGCTTCTTCATGTCATCCAGGTATTCTTGGCCACTGGTCTGTGTGTCCAAGCATCTTAACAAGCCTAGAGACTTATTATTCTATTATCTCCCTAATTCTCCATTTTTTAATACTCCAAGTTGCTGTTTCACTTCTTTAATTATATCAAGATTTATGCCAAAGCCTCTGATTGCCTCCAGTAAGTGCTCGATCTCTTTTAATACTACTAGCTTCTGACAATATCCAATCAATGAGGATATGTTTCTAACATTAAAAAAAAGAGTATGTCAAGCAAAGTCTGGGAAGTAGTCCTTATAGTCAATTCTGCATTATTTGTATTTTTATCATGAGCACAGGATTAGTGAAATTTATGAAATTTACTAACATGCTTTTTTCACATAAAAAAGTTCAAATGCAGGAGCAAAGTTCCAAAATCCTTTTAAAAATCTGAAGGGTCTATTATAAAACAAGTAGTTATAGTTCATCTATCTTAAAAACAGGATCTTCCAAATACTGAAACTTCCACTCTTTTTTCATAATCCCCTTACTATAGCCATACTGGATAAACAAATGATTTAAATATCTCCTGAGGAGGTATGGGGGATTAAAGAAATAGGGAGAAAAGCATTGGAAAGGTTTTCTTATCAATCACCTCCCACCAATAAAATAACTAAAATTTATTTATCTCTCTACAATTTAGAGAGCACTTTTACACAAAATTTGTTCACTTGCCAATAACCCTGAAAATATCATTTCTACTTAGAGATACCATATACATACTGGTTGGGTGAAGTTAGAGGAAGAAAATAAAGGCAAGCTCAGAGAAAGAGGGCCAGATGGAGAATTGTATAACAGTATTCCAATGACAGTTTCACTCCCTTGGAAAAAGTATAGTGCAATTAAATCTTTTTATTTCAGTGGCCCTACTGTTTAGCTTGTCTGTATAATGATAGCAATAAAGAATATGGATAATTAAATAAATGGATCAGGTAAATGGAGGATTTACCATGAAGCTAGGAGACATTCTAGAACCTTTCTAAACTGAAGTACAGAAGGGAAAATGTTAACTTTAAAACACACACACCCAAATTACTTGTAAGAGTTAAATGTAATTTATCTATTTATAAGGCTAGATTATACAACAAATAACCTCAACACTATTTTAGATAAAGAGATAAAATGTTTAGGTTGGTAACTAATTTTTTTTCTCTTTAGTCAATCATGATATTTTTTGCTTGCTTGAAGTCTGAGAAAATCTTATCTATACAACTATGGTCAATTCATATGGTTTTTTATGAGAAAACCTGGAGTGACATGAGTCAATCAACATATTCTGGAATATAATAATCTTGAATATATCTATCTTCCATTCAAGTACTATCACCTATAATAATTTTCAGTTACTTGTTATTGGCTCTTACCCCTTCTTTCGGGTCTGTGTGGAGTCCTCCTCCTGCGTGACCATGCCAACACGTCCTCTTTTCTATCAGTGGCCATGCCTGGAGAGCCTAGTTGAAGACAATACCAAGTTGTCCATTAACTATTAAAGAATTTCACATCTTTAAAAATATGACTTGGACAGTGTAGTCTGATGCATGTCCTCCCACCCCAAAATTCAGAGGCGCAGCTTTGAGCTTAGCATAGTAAGTAAAACACTCCCATAATTAGCTTACAGATACATTTATACAAAGAATATTGAGATATAACAAACTACTCATACAGAAGTTGCTTTCCCGAATTAGCTTTTGAAATTAATATTTAAAAGATTTAACTTGTATCATACTTCTATTTGACTTATAGTAGCTTTTTTGCTGTCATTTGCTCCTAAGGTACTGTGTAATCCATAACTCTATAATTGGCAAAGCAAAGTACATAATACAGTTAATTAACTGTATCCCACTTGCTTTCTATGCATATGCATTTTTGCTTTACAATTTAATATAGCTGATTTCACATAACTGATTCTTTTATTATTCTGGCTCATATATATATTTAGAAACAAAATATTTTTATTACTTCACAGTCTATCTTATGCTATAGAAACATGCATTCATGTTTTGTCTTTACTACTACATAGTAAATTTCTTACAATTAGGGACAGTCTCTTTTATCCTTGTATCTCCCATGCCCCATGCCACAGTGTCTTGTACGTGGGCTTGTTGAATTAGCTTATAAAACAGAGCTATCTACAGATCTTCCAACTAGTCTTGAAAATATGCAAACATGTTGCCTACTACAATTCTTTTAAAAGGCCCTAGACTACTGCTCAGGTTAGAGAAATACAAAAATTAAATCATTTGAGAACATGTAACAGTTGAAAGATAGTAAAGATTAGGATTAAAATTTAGGCTGCTAATTTTAAAGTGTTTCCTCAAAAATTAGTTAATAAAGTATATGGATATAATAATGCTTCTTCAGTAGCCATAATAATCAATAATTAATGAACAAAGGCATAGCTCTTTAGAAACACAAATGTGTATCAATACTGAATCCTAACAATATCGGCTCTGAGTCAAGCTATGAAAATGGAATTACAAGAAGCAAAAGTGCCTTCTTGTTCTCACCTGTTGAGACCCAAAAAGTAATTGCCATAAATGGGTTATTGATTTCCGGATCAATAATCTCAAAGCATTTTTAAAGGGAAAACATCAAAAGGTAATCTTTAGTGTGACACTGTCTTTGTGACATTTTTCCCTCTAAAAGACTGAGCAACAGGTTATATGAAGGGGTGTGGTAAATAACGTACAAAATAATGAGGCTTTCAACAAAGCAAAGGATTAAAATATAAATAAATTCAGTAGTGTCAAAAACAATGAGAAGATGGAGCACATTCTCCCTTACCTTAAAACTTAAATAATGGAAAATCTAACTCATTTCTACAGTTTCTGCATAAATTAGAACAATGTCTTGTACCTTAACAGCAAATAATCGCTAATCAGAAGAAAAAACAAAGTACCCAGGATTTAGACTGTCTTCTAATGTTCTAGCCTTTCTATCTTGGAGATTTATTTGTCTCATGTTAAAACACTGAGAATTTTTAAAGGTGTCTTTCACTTATATTACCAATGAAAAATAACCCTCATCAACATGTAAACTCAGTATCACTTACCCTACAGGCTTTAATAAGCTTATTAGAGCCCCTTGATATTCCACTATCTGAACATCTTTCTAAGGTAAAGAACCTTTACACACTTGAAAAATGTACAGCACTCCATATATCAGATACAAATTACCAGGATAAATTTAAGTGTCAACAAGTTGCCATTACATTTACAAAAACTTTCTAAAAACACTACTCTAGTTGGTGCTGATCTCAAGAGATTCAGACAGATTTCTCCAGGGACAGAAAAATATCAAGATTTCTTCCTCCATTCCTAGTAGCAGAAACATATCTTCTTATTTATCTTGACAGTATTTAGAAAAAAATGAAAAGGGAAATAATTTGGGAAATATAAAATATGTAGTATAAATTGGAAAATACTCCAAGGGCTTACACATTTTTCCTAGTTATATGTAGAAGTGTCTGCTTCATCTTACCCTTGTAGCATCTAATAACTGTCTTGAATTGCCTTTTCCCAGTCTCTGCCATGTGGTATGTCTTAATGACTCTGAGATCTGCAGAAGAGAAAAAAAGGGGGGGAAGAATTTTCAGAGTGGACAGTCAATATTCAGAGATTTATTTTACTGTCCGTAATTATACATAAAACTAAACTCATAGCCAGTATTAGAGAGATGGTTAATATATAACTAAAAAGGTTAAAAATAAAACGTGTGGTCCACATATAAGGTAAATTATATTACCAATTAAAAGTGACAAATTGTACTTTCTTTTTGCTTTCTCTCCAGGTTTCTCTTTGTTTCTCAAAGTCTCCAAAGTCTTCCACCCCATTTCTTTCTTAAATGGCTTCTATGCTCTTTCAAATATTCTTCCTTTTACTGTATTTTATTATGTTCTACATTGTCTGTATTCTCTTTAGTTTTAATGGTGAATACTAAATTTAGATACTGTCACAAAATCAGTTTTGGGAAGGTCTGTAGCCAACTGATGGACTTTTGGGCCAATTTTTTGTCTTGATAATATTCCAAAAATGGAGTTGAAAGAAGGCAGAATGAAGAACTTTTCCATGGTAATACCAGATAGACATCTGTAAAATGGACACACATCCTTCTAAAATGCACCATTGATTTAGTGGTGAAAAATCTGCTTCTTAGGTCAAGTCTCTCCCAAAAGGCAGGTAATACTTAGGCTTCCCCTAAGCTATAAATGAGTTGTACAAATGGATTAATGTCTGAATATAAAAGTCAATGCTGTACACTGCAAAACAGCAAAAATTAAATCAACCAAAAAACAACCTTCATACACACAAAAAAGCTAACCATATTATTGAGAAAGTTAACTCAGCTGTTTTCTAGAATATAATGAATGGTAGCTAATTTCTGTTTACGTATATTTGTAAATATATAAGTCATTCCCTGAATTATAAAAATTTCAAAAATACTAATATCTATTTGCACACTGTCTTGCCAAACTCAACTTCCTCTATCACTCCATGTATCCTCAAACTTCTATAAGCCATCCACTGTCAGTGATACCTTTCTGGTATTTAGCTTGTTTCCTCCACTGCCTTTCTCCATGCTCAGACCTTGTACAAGCTTTACTCCCTCATTTTCCTATTTTTCAGAAGCCCCAAGTTTAAGTAATTGCATATCAAACAAGATCGTGTGCATGCCTGCACATGCATATGCCATTTAATCTTCTTTGCCTTTCAAAATTTGTACAGTTACTTTATGTAAATGACTACCTACCTTCTTCATTCTCTCTCAAAATATTGCCTATATATGGCCAATAGGTAAAAGATAAATGTTGGTGATACACTTATATTAACAGCAAAAACATACTTTCTAAAGTGATAAAATCTAACCCCTTGAAAGTATCTATAAAACTCCTTCAAATTTTCTAGCTATCTCTATCCTTCTCTAATCAAACCATTTTCTCCTTATGAATCAGCATTCAAGGTAAATAATTTTTTAAATGTTCACATTCAAACTGAACTTCTAGTAGTAAGATAGCACTGTTAAAATTATAAACTACTTCAGGCATATAAGAAGTTCAGAAAACAATATAATGAACACAATGTGTACTCAACATCTCACCTAAGAAATAACAGGTAAGAAGAAAGCCCCTGACACGCTCCTCTACAATGCCATCTCCTCCCTGTTCCCCAGAGAGAATCAGCATTGATTACTTAAAACATCTTTCATTGCAAAAGCAAAAATAACAGTCACATAATGGGACAGCTTCTTTTGAGGACTAGTCCCACCACTATTTAAGATACTGTTTCTATGGAAAAATGTTCTGACTTCTAAACAACAGACTTACAAACACTACTGAAACACAAAGCATTTGTAAGTTAAGGATTACCTCTACTTTTAAAACCCTGAAGGAAGAGGTTTATAGCAAAAAAAAATTTTTTTTCACTTAAAAATGGAGGAAGGCAACAAGAGAAAGAAAAACATATTGATTAATTCTTCAAAACTTGATTTAAAAATTAGAGGGTTGGATCAGATGCTAAGGTCCCTTCCTACTCTAAAACTCTGTGATTTTTACAGAATAAAATGAAAAGGTTGCAGTTATTAATTGGATTTTTAAAATCTTAGCTGAGTAGATTATCATTTATTTCTTCAATAAGTCTAGCATCTGAATTTATTTATTTATTTATTTATTTATTTATTTATTTATTTATTTATTTATTTCTGGGGTGAGGTTGCTTTATTTTATTTTTTAAACTTTTTTTTATTGATTTCTAATCATTTTACAATGTTGTGTCAAATTCCAGCGTAGAGCACAATTTTTCAGTTATACATGAACATATAAATATATTCATTGTCACAATTTTTCTCTGTGAGCTACCATAAGATCTTGTATATATTTCCCTGTGCTATACAGTATAATCTTGTTTATCTATTCTACAGTTTTGAAATCTTCCCATCTCTTCCCATCTCCCATCCCATTGGCAACCACAAGTTTGTATTCTATGTCTATGAGTCTATTTCTGTTTTATATTTATGCTTTGTTTTTTTTTTTTAGATTCCACATGAGTGATCTCATATGGTGTTTTTCTTTCACTTTCTGTCTTACTTCACTTAGAATGACATTCTCCAGGAGCATCCATGTTGCTGCAAATGGCGTTATGTTGTCGGTTTTTATGGCTGAGTAGTATTCCATTGTATATATAGACTTCTTTATCCAGTCATCTGTTGATGGACATTTAGGCTGTCTCCATGTCTTGGCTATTGTAAATAGTGCTGCTATGAACATTGGGGTGCAGGTGTCATCCTGAAGTAGGGTTCTTTCTGGATACATGCCCAGGAGCAGGATTCCTGGGTCATATGGTAAGTCAATTCCTAGTCTTTTGAGGAATCTCCACACTGTTTTCCATAGTGGCTGTACCAAATTGCATTCCCACCAGCAGTGTAGGAGGGTTCCCCTTTCTCCACAGCCTCTCCAGCATTTGTTATTTGTGGATTTTTGAATGATGGCCATTCTGACTGCTGCAAGGTGATACCTCATTGTAGTTTTGATTTGCATTTCTCTGATAATTAGTGATATTGAGCATTTTTTCATGTGCCTAGTGATCATTTGTATGTCTTCCTTGGAGAATGGCTTGTTTAGGTCTTCTGCCCATTTTCGGATTGAGCTGTTTGTTTTTTTCTTACTAAGTCGTATGAGCTGCTTATATATTCTGGAGATCAAGCCTTTGTCGGTTTCATCGTTTGCAAAAATTTTCTCCCATTCTGTAGGTTGTCTTTTTGTTTTACTTATGGTTTCCTTTTCTGTGCAGAAGCTTATAAGTTTCATTAGGTCCCATTTGTTTATTCTTGCTTTTATTTCTATTTCTTGAATTTATTTATAACACCATCCCTCCAAAGACATACACAGCAATAAACCATGTATTATTGAAGATAACAGACTACTGTACACAGATACCATACAAGTGTAGTATACTGAAAATGACAATCTGTTAGTCCTTTTGAAGAAGAAGATAAGTTAAAACACTAGAGAGTCATGTTTATTTTACCTAAAAAGGGAAGAAATTCTGGAAGAACCTAAAAGTTAGGGATTCTGTGGCTTCTGAGCATAATAATGTACGCTCTCATTGAAATCAGCACTATTTGTTCAGTAATTAATAAAATATTAATCCTTGATAGACAGTTGCATAGGCATAATATCTTGCTCTGTGTAGGCATTCAATTATTACTCACAAACTTTTATCAACACCATTCATCTAGCATACAGAACTACCTCCATGTAAATGAGTCGAAGACCTAACCAAAGAGGCTAATAAAATTGAAACCTATTTACATTCTTCCTTTAAGGTAAAAATTCAATCTTTACTAAAAACAATCCTATTAAATAACTCTTTAGTGATTATTAAATATGACTGCATGCTTTTTTTTTAGTATAGTTAGCTTTCATAATACAAGTTATACTCAGTGTTTATGACATTTAAAGAATTACCTAATAGTAAAAAGAGTTTAAAGAGCAATTTATAAATTGTCAACCCATCAGGGATTTTGTAGTCAATTATATATTGTGCATTCCTGAGGCTCTGGAAACAAAACTACATTTACGACTATTGACCCATGATACATGCAATGCCTAACAGTATCAAAGAGTCATGTATGAATATTGTTATCATCTGATCATTATAAAACCTAAAACAGTTAAAATTAAGCTCTCTAAATAGTAAGTTCATACTGTATAGTACAGGAAACTATATTCAATATCTTTTAGTAACTTACAGTGAAAAAGAATATGAAAACGAATATATATATATGCTCATGTATGGCAGTGTTATGTTGTACACCAGAAACTAAAACAACATTGTAAAATGACTCTACTGCAATGAAATTATATACATATATACACAAAAAATTAACCTCTCAATACATTTTTAAAGAGAAACTGTTATAATTTAAAATTACATTTAACTTACTTTAAAAATTTAAAAGTCTGAGATAAATGTTATCTAAACTTGGTTTTCTTCCCAAATGCCTAGAAACTACCTAGGGATGTGGGGGGAGGAGAAGAGGAAGCAAGGGAGTGGGAGGGGGTAGAGGGGTAAGAGGGGGAGAGGGAGAGGAGAGAAAATGTTAGACTGACTTCTTAAGATTTTGTAATTCTATTTCTCAACTAAAAGTTGAAGTATAAAGGATGTCCTTCATTGTGTTAGATATTCAACAAATGTGTTGAAAGAATGAATAAATGGCAGCATAGCTTAAGGATCATGGATAGCTCACATCACCTGAGTATTCATTCCACAAAACCACCAGGTTGAATTCCACTGCTACAAAATTTGATGACTTTAGAACAGGGGTTGGCAATTTTTTTCTGTCTAAAGGGCCAGATGGCAAATGTTTTAGGGTTTGCAGGCATATAATCTGTGTCACAACTACTCAAGTCTATCACTAAAGCAAACAAGCAGCCACAAATAATACACAAATGGAATGAATGTGGTTGTGGTCAAATAAAACTTTATTTACAGACATTGAAATTTGAATTTCATATCATTGTCTTCTTCCACAAAAAATATTCTTCTTTTGATTGTTTTCCTAACCATTAACAAATGTACAAAAAAATTCTTAGCACAGAGGCCTTGCAAACATAGGTGGAATATTGGATTCAGCCCAACGGCCATAGGCTGCTGACTCCTGCTCCAGATTACTTCTAAAATCCCTACAGCCTGCTTCTGCTCTGGATGATTTCTAAATCCCTGAAGCATCCAAGGATTCTGAGAATGCCATAGCAAAACAAAAGAAACCACCTCCACCAAAAAATCACCACCACCATCAAAAAAAATCAACTCATGAATAAAAAATATCCACAGAAGTCCCCTCTTCTTTAACCAGTTTTCCTTTTATCTGTCAATTTTTTTACATCTCTGAGGGCATCACATCAGCAGCAAGGCCTATTGAGCAGATAGCGCAAAAGCTCTTCAGCTTTTACGTTTGTTTAAGCAACTTCTGTGACGAAAGTTTGGACATTGTTCTCCATTTATACAAGAAACTCATTTATCATCACATTTCTGTCATCATGAAACCTGTTCACTGTTTCATGTTTCAGCTAAGTGGTGTGAAATTCCATGCTGTTTGCTATTGGGTAACAAAGAATTTACAAGGCATTTGCGAAATTCAGGATAATAAAAACACATGGCTGAATGTTAAAAGATTAAAATTAAAAAAAAAGCAAAAAATCCACTTCAGAACCAATTAATTTTAAATTATTAAATTAGGGGGAAACCAAATAAAGAGAACTTTATCATACTAAGAGTAATTTAACAAAGGCACATTTTAGACACACTTAATAGTGAATTATTCCACTGAGCTGGTTTATTAGAACCCAAAAACTTTGTGAAATTGTAATGAATCTCTCAGTACTTTTAAGATTCCTAGCCCTTTTGTGTTTGTGCACAGAATGGAGACATTACCATATACTTCACACTGCAGCTAGAATGCTTTATGTTTACTAATATGGGCTTGGGAGAAAACTCTCAAGCACATTTCTTAACTCTAAGTTCCACAGCTGGACAATTTGATTCAGTAGCAGACTTGCCAATTTGTTTAGTTATATTTTTCTATAAATGCTCTCATTTATGTTTGTTGCTTTTTATGGATGTATCATATTGCCACTGATGAGCAAATTACTTAGAAAGTTATGCTAAACTCATAAAAGACAGGATTTTCATTTACTTGGGTCATACTGTAAGGCTCTCTATACAGGTCACATCCAAAATATTTCTTTATAAGCATTCCAATGAAGTCTAAAAACAGGCAGTCTTTTGGTAAGACATATGTGACATAATCTTTGCTTATAAGACAGATACAGATTAAGAGAATATTGATATAAACACAAACCCAACTCCAGGGCTTACAAATGATATTTAGTGAGTTCCTGCTGAGTACTAGATGGAAAAGGCATTTTGAAAAAGCTATTTGTTTTCCTGAATTTTAAATTCTTTTTGGCTTATCCATAGTTAGCCTCTTTCTAGCATGCTAAAAGTTGATTTCTACTGTAGAGGTAGGTAAATATGGGCATTTGGGGCTGACAGCAATTTTCTACCTCCTCAACATGGCTGTCTCCTTTTTATCACTTTGCTGTCTTTTTTGTTTGTTTGTTTCTCTCTTCTTGTGTGTTGGTAGATTTCTCTTTCTCTTCTATCTGCTTATTTTTTAAATTGTTAGTTTAGTAATGCTAATGGCACTCAAACCTGAGAAGGTTACTAACCTCTATTCCATTATCTCCTTGTGGTCTTATTGAACACAGACAAGATACAGAACACAATTGTGTATTTCTGGCAACACAATTATTGCCCCAAACAATTGAATAAGCTTCTCAAATGAAAAAAAGGAAACTTTTCAAAGAAGATTGCACCCCTTCAAAAATACATACACAAAAATGCCTTAATTTTTCTGCCTCTCATTTATCTATTTGAGCCCTGAAAACCTGTCAGAGTTTTTTCTAAAAATATCCACTCTTCTTTCCAATTGCACCTTGAAAATTTATAAGGTGACCATAATTCATGCAATGGCTAGAACACTTGCTTTCATATAATGCCAGGAAGAAAACTGACAGCTCTCTTAGAAGCATTTTAAGAGCTGTATATTTTCCTAAATGCCTTCAAGAGAAGCACCTAGACCCTTAAAGTCACTCTATAATGTTTCAAGAAGAAACAAACCTTGCTTTAAATTACCATATCAACCTTTTAAAACTAGATATACCATTGCAATACAAAAAGGGTTTTATCTTATGTACTATACACAACAAAAAATTTAAATATTACTGTACTCAACAAAAATTTATACATATGTTCTTTGCTCTTTAAAAGTTTATAATCTAAAACTGACAGATGCAGGAGTAAGTATCACACAGCAAGACAAGTGCGATGGTAAAATATATCTTGACTGTCTTCCCACCATCATCCATCTAAAAGAATCCTTCAATTTTAGTTCATCCCTGGAGATGATTAGCCCAGAAGAGAACAGCAGATTCACTGAAGGCCAGGGTAGTTAGTATTTTGTCCGCTTCCCCTATTCTAATTTAATCTTAGTTTGCTAAGGTATTTTTGCATTATAAAGCAACATGGATTAGAAACAGATACACTATAATCATTTTTAATAAGAACCATGGAGGTTATCATTTACTAATCATTCATTATTTGGCTGTCCTTCTGCCCAATACTACATTATCACATTTCATTCTCACTACAATCCTATAAGATATCTACTATCTACTATTACTATTACTATTACTATTACTATTACTATTACTATTACTATTACTATTACTATTATTCCCACTTTACAAACTAGATATTGAGGCTCAGAGAAGCTGCCTTGTTCAAGTTTATATAGCTAGTAAGCAGGAGAATAGAGATGTACATTTCTAACATTATCGATACCAACAATATCAACAAGGTCACTGGACCTGATGAGTTTACTGTCACCTTCCTGATTGATAACCTTGAAATGCCTACGTTAATTTTTCTGTTGTTGGGTTTTTTTTTTTTTTGGTAAAAGTATCAATGCAATTGTGATGTTAAATATAAAGAGTGACACCACCAAAACTGGCAGAGTGTAAAACTTCAAAAAAGTGTAGTTCCACTAAAACAATGACTAAGCTGTCAAAAACTGACAGAAACAACTTTTTTAGAATTCTGGAATCTAATAAAAAAAACTGATAACAAACAGGGAGTGCATAATGAGGAAAGAAGTTGCTCAATTTCAGCAGAGAGCATTATATTTGTGCATACTCACCTACCACATCCCATTCCCCAGATCAGAGGTAGCCACAGGGATAGATGACATTTTTTTATTCCTGGTAAGACTGGTTGGTACCAGGGGAGGACCTATGGGCCTTGTTCTTAAATAACTGTGGTTGTGTGTTTTGACTTGTCTGGCAGCTTCCTGAATACCTGGCTCATAGGCTTACCTTGTTTTGCACCCTTCAGAACTTTCTTGGTGTTGAAGCAGCCTTCAGTGTTGTTTGCTGGAAGTATATAAAGGCAATGCTAGCTACAGATACTTGGGGCAAGGGATAACAGGGGGCAAGCAAGAGACAGTAAAAGGAAGGAAGAGTCTGCGGAAGGAGGGACATGGGCAAATAAGGACTTTGAAAAGAGTAGCAATATTTTATTTTAGAAGTAACAAAAGTTAAAGGAACACAAAAGTGTAAATGTTAACATTTATTTAATATGATGCCAAGAAAAAAAATAAAATGTTGAGAAATAAATATTTACAAAAATAAAAGATTAAATACATCAAGATTAAAGATGAATGATCTTACATTAGAGGGGCACACAGAGTGTCAAGAGGAAAAATAACAACAACAAAAAACTATCATCTAGACAGAGTCATAATTAAATGCAGGAATATCACAAAGTAAAAGGATATATCCTAAAAGAATCTAGGAAGAACAAATAAAAAGAATCAGACTGGCATCAGACTTTTCAACAAGTTAGACTGGATGCAAAAAAACAATGGAGTAGGATTTACAGAGCATTGAAGGAAAACAATGCTGAACCTAAAGTTTCATGTACAAATAAATTTCAAACATGATGGCAATTATGGGCACAGATTCACATAGGTCCATTCAGTTTGCAAAAAGTCATCAAGTTGTAGACATGAAATTTGCATTTTTCTGCACATATATTATACTTAAATAAAGAGTTAAGGAAGTCACAAAGTGTCAGAAAAGGAAATCCCAGTACTCGTTCTCCCACATAAAAACTAATTTTAAAACAATATATGGACCAAAAAACCTTTATGAGAATTCCACATTTCAATTAAGAAGTTGCAGTACCTCAGACAATGACAAAGTTGAGAACAGCTACACTGAAACAAGATGACGAAAATCACTTTATCCACATGAGCCCCTCCCACAAACCAGCAGAGTTCAGTGACAAGAGATATCATCCAGGTCTGAAACTTCTCTCTCAGGGGAAGAGAGGGAGTAGACCATGTGTCCTACATCCCAGAATTCTGGAGTGCTGCCCAAGGTACTGGATTCTGTCTCATCTCACTCAAGAGCGCTGATGGATCAGAACCATTTGGATGCCTGTGGGCAGCTAAGAACAAAGGAAAGCAGTACTACAGTCGGCACAGCTTTGTGCAAATGGAAGGAGGTACACAACTTGAGACTTCCCTCCTGACAGGGAAGGAGAGGAGTGGCACATGTGTTCAATATCCCAGCTTTTCAAAGTGTTGCCCAAGGGGCTAGTTTCTGTCTCTCCTCACTTGAGGCTCTGATAGCATCAACATAGTTTGGATGACTGGGGGCTGCTGAGAATAATGGTAAGTGGCAAGTAACCTGCTGTGGGCAGCATACTCAGCATGATCAGGAGAAAGCGCACAACTCGAGGCTTCTATCACTGGACGGAGAGAAAAGAATGGAGCACGCATTCAACATTCTGATTCTTCAGGGGGCCGTCCAAGCAACTGGTTTCAGTCTTGCCCAACTCAGAGTACTGATTAGACCTGGCATATTATAGATGCTTGGGGCAGCTGAAAACAAAACAAAACAAAACAAATACCTTGGTGATGTGCTACTGTTTCAGAGAAACAGCAATATAGCAGAAAGACATCAGAGAAAGCAAGAGATTACAAAGTTCTTAAAAAAGAAAAAAACAAATCCCTCTACTTAGAAATCTACAAACACAAGTCTGTAGAAGACACATCCAAATGCCCACAGACTTTTGAACTGGGTGATTGGTGACTGTCTTTCCCTGTCAGAGTCAATACAAAAAAAACAGGAGATATTCCAAATGTGCAGATACCAGTGCAAAGCTAAAAGGAACATGAAATAAGCAGGTAATAAGGTCCAATCAAAGAGATAACATAAAGCCCCAGAAATTGATACTAATGAAATGAAGGTATATGAATCTCCTGACAAAAAGTTCAAAATAACTGTCATAAAAATGCTCAATGAGGCTGGGGGAAATGGTGCATGAATAAAATGAGCATAGCAAGAAAGAGACAGAATATATAAAAAAAGAAATTTTGGAGATGAATAATAGAAAAAATGAACTAAAAAATTCAATACTTGGGTTCAACAGCAGATTTGAACAAGCAGAAGAAAAGAATTAGCCAACCTGAAGAAGGGTCATTTGAAATTATCCAGTCAGGGAAGTAAAAAAGGAAAAAGAACAAAAAAGAGTAAAGAAAGTCTAAGGGACTTAAAGGATGCCATAAAACAATCATTCTTCATATTTTGGGAGTCTCAGAACAACAGGAGAGAGAGAAAAGTGCACAAAGATTATTTAAAGAAGTAATAGCTGAAAACTTCCCAAATCTGGAGAGGCAAATAGACAACCAGATTCAAGAAGCCTAAAAAGCAACAGAAAAAGTGAATCCAAAGAAATCCACAACAAGACACTTTATAATCAAATGGTCAAAAGCCAAGGACAAAGAGAGTTTTGAAAGCAGAAATAGAAACGCCACTCATCACAAACAAGGGAGCCTCAATAAGACTAGTAGCAGGCGTTTCTCAGAAACTTTACAGACTAGAAGGGAGTGGAATGACATGTTCAACTCAAATATGATCAAATAAAAAAATGCCTAGCAAAAATCTACTTCAAAAAATGGAGAGATAAAGACTTTCAGATAAACAACAGCTGAGGGAGTTCATCAATGCTAGACCTGCCTTACAAGATATGAGAAAGGGAGTTCTTCAAGATGAAATGAAAGGACACTAAACAGCAACACAGAAGTATGAAAGTATGAAGCTACCTGGTAAAGGTAAATATACAGACAAATAAAGAATACCTAATAATGTAAAAGTGGTACAAAAATCACTTTTTCTAGTATGTAAGTTAAAAAAAACCATAAATGATAACTATAACTAGAAACATTTAATAGATATACACTATAAAAAGTTATGATGGTGACATCAATAATATAAGATGTGTGTGGGAGAGTAAAACTGTAGAGTTTTTATTAAAGTAAAGTAAAGATCAAAGTAAAGTTGTTATTAGCATAAGATATTGTTGTAACTATGTTTTATGAACATTCCATGACAACCAGAAAGATAAGGCCTATAAAAGATACACAAAAGAAAATGAAAAGAATCAATGAATATTACTACAAAAAAACCCAAACACAAAAGAAACCAGCTGAGTGGGACAAAAAAGCTACAAGATAGAACACAATTAACAAAAATGGCAATAGTTAAGACCTTATCTATCAATAATTACTTTAAATTTTAATGGACATGTTCTCCAATCAACAGAGTGGCTGAATGGATTAAAAACCCAGTATCTAACTATACACTACCTTATAAGAAACTTACTTTTTAAGACTTAAAGACACACATAGGTTGAAAGTGAAAGGCTAGAAAAATATATGCCATGAAAATGTTAACCAGATCTAACCAAATAGACTTTAACTCAAAAATTGCCACAAGAAACAAAGAAGGACATTATAATAATGATAAAAGTTTCAATTCACCAGGAAGATATTACAGTTATAAACACATATGCATCCAACATCAGAGCACCTAAATATATAAAGCAAACTGACAAAAATGGAGAAATACATAGTAACACATTAGTAATAGGAGACTTTAATAACTGACTTTCAGTAACTGATAAAACATACATACAAAAGATCAACAAGGAGACAGAGAACTTGAACACTACAGATCAAACCTGAACAACACTAACAGACAAATGAAAATGTTCCACCTAACAGCACCAGAATACACAGTCTTCTCAACTGCACAATGAACATTCTCCAGGACCAAAAAAAAAACAAATCTTAACAAATTTAAGAAGATTAAAAGCATACAAACTATCTTCTCTGACCTACATGGATTGAAAATGGAAATCAATAGCAGAAACCACAGTGAAATATCACTTCACACCTGTTAGGATGACCATTATGAAAAAAAATCAAACAAACAAAAAAACAAGTGTTGGTGAAGATGTGGAGAAACTGGAACCCTGTGTTCTGTTGTTAAGAATGTAAAATGGTGCAGACGCTATGGAAAACTACATGGAGGTTCCTCAAAAAAGTCAAAATAGAACTACCATATGATCCACCAATCCCAGATCTGGGTACTCAGCCAGAAGAACTGAAATGAGGTGTTTGAAAGAGATATTTGCATGCCCATATTCATCATAGCATTATTAAGGCTAGACAAAATGTGAAAGCAACCAAAATGTCCATCAATGGATAACTAGATTTTAAAAATGTGATATATTCATACAATGAAATATATTTCATCCTTAAAGAAGAAATCTTGTCATATGTGGCAACATGATTGAACCTGGAAGATATTATGCTAGTGAAATAAGCCAGTCACAGAAGGACAAATACTGCATAATGCCACTTATATGAGGAATCTAAAGTAGTCAAACTCACAGAATCAGAAAGTAGAATGGTGGTTCCAAGTTTCCTTCTAAAAGCTCAGGCAAAATAATCTTACATTAAAAACAAAAAAAAAACAAAATTATCAAGATCAAATCCCATACAAAATTAGTATAAAAATATAAAATAATGAACATAATGACAGCTATAGAAAAGGAAAGCATAAGAGAAAGACATGCTTATAAAACAGATCAAAAGTAGAAATTATCTCAAAATAAGCTAAAATTAAGAAAATGCAAAATATGAGAGAACATGAAATTGGGTAAACTCAGAAATAAGATGATAACTTAATAAGAACTCAATAAAGATTTAGAAATTTAAAAACTTTTAGAAATAAAGTCCAAATTGAAAGGAAAATGGGGGTGGGGGTGTAGCTCAAGTGGTAGAATGCATGCTCAGCATATACAAGGTCCTGGGTTCAATCCCTAGTACTTCCTCCAGAAATAAATAAATAAGTAAACCTAACTACTCCTCCCCACACCAAAAAAATAAATAAAATAAATTTTAAAAATTAAAAAAACATAAAATAAAAGGAAAACAAGAGCAAATACACAAGGGCAAATGAACTCAACAAATAATGCCTTAAGAAAAGCAGAAGGTGAGGAGAAAATGTTAATAACAAAAAATAAATGAGACAAAAAGGATATAAGAAAAAGTGACATAACTGAAGATAAGAAAAGAAGATTTATCATATGACTAGTAGATGTCCCTGAAGAAGAAAATTTAAATGCATTTCTTGACTTCAAAATTTACCACAGAACTACAGTAATTAAGACAAGGTGGTACTTGCATACAGACTGAAATACTGTTCAATGGAACAGAACTGTGAGTTCATAAATAAACCAATAAATCTATTGTCACTTGATTTTTGACAAGGGTGTCAAGGAAAAAAAATGGGAGAAAAAATACTCTTCAACAAATGATCTTTAAGCAACTGATACCCACATGCAAAAGAATGAACTGGATCTCTGTCTTAGCTTTACACAAACCACACACACACAAAACATCAAAATGGATTGATTACCAAATTATAAGAACTATAAAACTCTTATAAGAAAACATACATTGGATAATTTTTTATTTTTGCTTTTGTTGCTTATGCTTTAGGTGTCATATACAAAAAAATTTTGCCAAGACCAGTGTAAGGAGCTTATCGTATGTTTTCATCTAGGAAACATAATGTCAGTTCTTATGTTTAACCCTTTAATCTGTTTTGAGTTTTGTGTATAGTGTAAGAAAAGGGTCCGATTTCATTCTTTTGCATGTGAATATGCAGTTTTCCCAATATCACTTACTGAAGAGATTATCCTTTCCCCATTGTTGATACCTTTGTTGAACAGTAGTTGGCCATATATGCCTGGGGTTATTTAAATCAATCAACATAATACACATTAACAAGATGAGAGATAAAAATCATATGACCATCTCAACAGATGCAGAAAAACCATTTGACAAAATTCAACATGCATTTATGATAAAAATTTTCAATAGAGTATGATAGCAGAATATATACCACAACATTAAAAAAGCCATATATAATACACCCACAGCTAACATCACACTCAATGGTGAAAAGCTGAAAGCTTTTTCTCTCAGATCAGAACAAAAAGAGGATGCACACTATGGCCACTTTTATTCAATATGGTATTGGAAGTCCTAGTCACAGCAATTAGGCAAGAAAAAGAAATAAAAAGATTCCAAATTGGAAAGGAAGAAGTAAAACTGCTGCTATTTGCAGATGACATGATACTATATATAGAAAACCATGAGACACCACCAAAAAAAAAAAAACCCGTTAGAACTAATAAATCAATTCAGTAAAGTTGCAGAATGCAAAAATAATATATAGAAATCAGTTGTTTCTATACACTAATAATGAGTTATCATAAAGAGAAAAGAAAACAATCCCATTTACAATTGCATCAAAAGAATAAAGTATCTAGAAATAAATTTAACCAAGGAGGTGAAAAACTTGTACTCTGAAAACTGTAAGACACTGATGAAAGAAACTGAAGATGGCAAAAATAAATGAAAAGATACATCATGCTCATGACTTGGAAGAATTAATATTGTTAAAATGTCCTTATTACCCAAACTGATCTACATATTCAATGCAATCCCTATCAAAATACCAATGGCATTTTTTTACAGAACTAGAACAAATAACTCTAAAATTTGTAGAGAAATACAAAAGACCAAAGAGCCAGAACAATTTTGAGGAAAAAGAACAAAGCTGAGGCACTTCCCAGACTTGAAACTATATTATAAAGCCATACTAATTAAAAGTGTACAGTAGTGGCATAAAAACAGACACATAGATCAATGGAACAGAATAAAGAGCCCAGAAATACATCCATACATATATGGTCACTTAATCTATGACAAAGAAGTATAAAGAAGAAAAGACAGTTTCTCCAATAAATGGTGATAGGAAAACTGGACAGATACATCCAAAAGAATGAAACTGGACCTCTTTCTTACAACATCCAAAAAAATTAATGTGAAATGGATTAAAGACTTGAATATATGACTTGAAACCATAAAACTCCTAGAAGAAAACATTGGCAGTAAGCTCTTTGATATCAGTCTTAGCAATGTTTTTTTGGTCCTGTGTCCTCAAGCAAAGGCAACAAAAAAACAAAAATAAACAAATGGAACTACATCAAACTAAAAAGGTTTTGAACAGTGAAGGGAACAAACCAAAAACCCAACAACAAAAAGGCAACATACTGAATGGGAGACAATATTTCCAAATCATTTATCCAATAAGTGGTTACTATCCAAAATGCATTTAAAAACTTATACAACTTAATATCAAAAAAGCAAACAACCTGATTAAAAAAAATCAGTGGAAAACCTGAACAGACATTTTTCCAAAGAAGACATACACATGGCCAATAGGCACAAAAAGAATTCTCAGTATCACTAATTATTAGGGAAATGCAAATCAAAACCAAAATTGAGATACCATCTAATATCTCATATACCAGAATGGCTATTATCAAAAAGACAAAAAATAAGAAGCAATGACAACGATGTGAAGAAAAGGGAACCCTCATGCACTGTCGGTAGTAATGTGAAACAGTAGCACAGCCACTATTGAAAATAGTATAGGGGTTCTGCAAAAAATTAAAAACAGAACTATCATATGATCCAGTAATTCCACTCCTGGGTATTTATTCAAAAAAACACTAATTAGAAAAGATATGTGTACCCTTATGTTAATCACACCATTATATAGAATGGTCAAGATATGGAAACAACCAAAGTGCCCACTGACAGAAGAATGAATACAGAAAATGTTGCACATATACATATATATGTATACATACATATATATGTGTATGTGTATATATATAATGGAGTAGTATTCAGCCAAAAAAGAATGAAATATTGCCATTTGTGACAATATGGATGGATTTATACAGTACTATATTAAGTCAAATAAGTCAGACAGAGAAAGACAACCACCATATGATTTCAGTTATATGTAAAATCTAAAAAACAAAACAAGTGAATGAACAAAATAAAAACATACTCATAGATTCATGAAAACAAACTGATGTTTGCCAAGGGGAAGCGGGGTTGGGTGGTAGGCAAAATATTTGAATAGGATTAAGAGGTATGAACTTCTAGTTATAAAATAAACAAGTTACAGGGATGTAATGTATAGCATAGGGAATATAGTCAGTAATACTGTAATAACTCTGTATGTTGAAAGATGGTAACTAGATTTATCATGGTGACCATTTCAAAATGTTTATAAATCAAATCACTATGATGTGTACCTGAAGTTACTATAATACTGTCTGTCAATTACACTTCAATTAAAATAAACTAGCTTAACTTTTCAGTTGATTTTGAATGTCCTGATGACAGAGAAATCCAGGAAAAATAAAAAAGAAAAAAACAGCTTTATTTTTTCCTGCATTTGTCTCTCCAGACTTTCCTCTCTCAGTAGTCCTTACATCAGGATCCCCAGAAAAGGTTAAGTGTTACTATACATAATAAAAGTGTGCTGAGTTAACCGAATAAAAAAATCCTAAAATGATACAGTAGGACAAACATTCTACTAGAAATTAGGAGATTTTGGTTTTAACTCTGATTCATTCATTATCTCTTTATGCTACCAGGCATAGATACTTCAGTTTCTCATTTGTAAGATGAGCAAAATGGAGTAGATTACCCCTACAGTCTATCTGAATGCTAACATCCAATGAATCTATGATTCATATATAATCACTTCATGTACTTAAAAAAGCAACTGTCTTTGCTGGCAACTAAAACATTAGCTAACAACCATTTAAAATGTCATCCAAAAGTAAACAAAGTTTACTTAAATGAAATTTGGATAGGAAACAATATCTGGCACTCCCATATGACTATCAGTGAAATCCATTATTCACTGAAATTTGGTTTTATGAAGTGAAAATCTTACATGAAGTCCTTATGCAACTTCAAATATTAGTGACTCAAAATTGAAAGTAAACTTATTAAAAGAAACTATATTACATAATTATACATATCTTGGATCATGTAATGGAATATATTAAGCCAATGTGTGCTTAAACTAATCATCTGAAAACCAAACTAGTCTAAAAATAAACATTATCACTTGCTATTCAGTTATTCTATCATACATGGCAACCTAAATTATTAAAAGTATGAAAGTTAGAAACAGCTCAGGACCACTGGGGAGCCCTGAAGCACTTTCAGGGGTCTACAAAGTCCTTCCTTTTCCAACTATTACTGATCAGCCAAAATGGTGGAGTAGAAAGATCCTGAGCTCATCCCCTCTCAGGAACACACCAAAACCACAACTATATGCAGAACAACCATCAATGAAAAAGACCAGAACCTACCCAAACAGATCTTCTACAATTAGAGACATAAAGAAGGAACCCCACGATAAAAAAGAAAAAAAAAAACTTAAGAACAATTTTAAAAAGTAAAAAAGTTAAAAAATAAAAGGAACTACAGAGAGATGAGTAGGAGAGGATTTTTGATATAACCAAGTCCCAAAACCTCCAGTGAGCAAGCCACAAACTGGAGAATAACTGTATTGCAGAGGTTCTTCCACAGGAGTGAGAGTTCTGAGCACCACATTGGGTTCCCCATCCCAGGAATCCTGCACCAGGAAGATGATCCCTCAGAGCATTTGGCTATGAAAGCCAGCAGGGCTTAAATTTGGGAGTCCCACAGGATTGGAGGAAATAGAAGCGCACTCTATTTTGGGCACACTCTTAAAGGGCGGACACAAAACCTCATGTGCACCAGGACGCGGGGTAAAAGCAGTAATTTGATAGAAGCCTTGGCTAGACCTACCTGCTGGTCTTAAGAGAGTCTCACAAGGAGGCTAGGGGTGGTTATGACTAACCCTCGGGACACAGACACTGGCAGGAACCATATATGGGAACTATCTACCCTGTGGACACTCATGCTAGTGGCCATCATCTTGGGATCTTCCATATAGTTCATTAGTGCCAAAACATGGCCCCACCCAATAGCCTGTAGGCACCAGTGCTGGGATGCCTCAGGCTAAACAACTAACTGGGCAAGGACACAGCCCCAGCCAACAGAAGACAGGCTACTTAAAGACTTTCTGAGCCCAGAGCCGCCTAAAGATATGTCCCTAGACACAGCCTTGCCCACCAAGAAGTCTGTTCAGGCCTCTAGACCAGCCTCACCTGCCAGGGGCAGACACCAGACACACAAAAAAACCCCACAATCCCACAGCCTGAAGACCAAGCCCACCCATACAAGCCAGACTCTGTTCTGGGACCAGCCGGGACCTGGTTCTGTCCACTAGCAAGCCAACACAAGCTTCTGGACACCCCGGACCCCATACCCAACTGTGTCATCACTGCCCCCCGCCAAGCCCTCTCCCCAGTGATCTGATACCAGCTCTTGGATCCCTAGACCCTGTAGCCAGACTCCAGGATCCAGCTCTGCCTTCCAGTAGCACAGCACTAACTCCAGGACATGGTTTATCTACCAGTGGGTGAGCAAAAGCCCTGGAGACTTCTGGACCCTGACTCTGTCCAACAGTGAGCCAGTACTAGCTCCAGAGTCCCAAAGAATTCTGCAGCCAGCCACCTCTTGACCAGGCCCCACTAACAGGCAGCACCTGCACAAGGCAGGGCCTGGCAACTAAACAAGCTAGGGGCCAACCAAGACTATCAGACTACCCACAGCATCACCTGGCCACAAGACACGGACCCATGCAGCCCTCTCAGGAGGAACCCCTAGAGCATACAACTTAGGTGATGAGAGGCAGCAGAGCTGCTGGAATGCATAGGATGTCTCCTACAGAAGGACACTTTTCCAAGGTCAAAGAATGTTACTAACTTACCACATACCTAAAAATACAACCAGCAACTTACACAAAATGAGGTGGCAGAGGAACATGTTCCACATGAAGGAACAAGATTGGAACCCCAGAAGAAAAACTAAGTGAAGTGGAGATAGGCAATTCACCTGAGAAAGAGTTCAGAGAAATGACTATAAAGTTGATCAATGAACTCAGGAGAAGAATGGATGCACAGAGTGAGAAGCTAGAAGTTTTTATCACAGGTAAAGACAAATTTACAGTTAAAGTAGGATATCATCCACACACAAAGCTAAAAGGGAGGTTAAAAGACAAAAGTAGTAAAAATCACCTATATCCACAATAAGCACTTTGGGATACACAAAACAATTAGATGTATAAAATATGATATCAAAAACATTAATCATGAGGGGAGGAGAGTACAAAAGTAGGGTTTTTAAAATAAAGAGATTTGAAATAAAGAGATCAGCAACTTAAACTAATCACATATATATACAGACTGCTATACAAAAACCTCATGTTAACCACAAGCCAAAAATCTATAATACACATACACACACACACACACACACACACACACACACACATATACGAGGAATTCAAACATAATACTAAAGAGTCATCAAATCACAAGAGATAAAAACAGAAAAATAAAGGAGGGAAACAAAAACCTACAAAAAAATCTGAAACAAATAACAAAATGGCTATAAAAACATATATATACATATATCCACAATCACCTTAAATATAAATGGACTAAATGCTCCAACCAACAGACACAGAGTAGCTGAATGGATACAAAAACAAGAACTGTCTATAGGCTGCCTAAGAGACTCACTTCAGATCTAGAAATACACAGAGTGAAAGTGGGAGGACAGAAAGAGGCATTCTATGCAAATGGAAACCAAAAGAAAACTGGAGAAGCAGCACTTAGATCAGACAAAACAGACTTTAAAATAAAGACTGTTAAGAGACAAAGAAAGAAGGACACTACATAGTGATCAAACGATCAATTCAAGAAGATATAACAATTGCAAATATATATGCACCCAACATAGGAGCACCAAAATATAAAAGGCAATACTAATAATATTAATGACATAAAAGAAGAAATGCACAGTAACACAATAATAGAAGGGGACTATAAAACCCCACTTATATCAATGGACAGATAATCCAGACAAAAATCAATAAGGAAACACTGGCCTTAAATGACAAATTAGACCAAATGGACTTAATAGATACATATAGAACATTCCAACAAAAAGTAGAAAGCAAATTCTTTTAAAGTGTACATGGGACAGTCTCCAGACAGCTCACATGCTAGGCCACAAAACAAGCCACAGTAAATTTAAGAGGACTGAAATTACATCAAGCATCTTTTCCAACCACAATGTTATGAAACTAAAAATTAACTATAAGAAAAAAAGCTACAAAACACACAAACACATGGAGGCTAAACAATATGCTAAAAAACAACCAATGAATCACTGAAGAAAGCAAAGAAGAAATTAAAAAATACCTACAGACAAATGAAAATGAAAACACAATGATACAAAAACCTACATAATTCAGCAAAATCAGTTCTAAGAGGTAAGTTTATAGTGATACAAGCTTACCTCAGGAAACAAGAAAAATCTCAAATAAACAACCTAACCTTACACCCAAGGGAACTACAGTAAGAAGAACAAAGCTCAAAGTTAGTAAAAGGAAAGTAATCATAAAGATCAGAGTAAAAATAAATGATATTGAGACTATAACAACAGCAACAACAAAAAAAGGGCAATGAAACTAAGAGCTGATTCTTTGCAAAGATAAACAAAATTGATAAACCATTAGCCAGACTCATCAAGAAAAAGAAGAGAGCCCAAATCAATAAAAGCAGAAATGTAAAAGGAGAAGTTACATTCAACACCACAGAAATACAAAGGATCATAAAAGACTACCACGAACTAAATGCCAATAAAACGAACAATCTAGAAGAAATGGAAAAATTCTTAGAAAAGTATAATCTCTCAAGACTGAACAGGAAGAAATAGAAAATATTACCAGACCAATTACTAGTAATTAAATCGAATCAGTGATTAAACAACTCCCACCAAACAAAAGTCCAGGACCAAACAGCTTCAAAGGTGAATTTTACTAAACATTTAGAGAAGACATAACACCTATCCTTCTGAAACTATTCCAAAAAATTGCAGGGGACAGAACACTTTCAAACTCATTCCATGAGGCCACTATCACCCTGATACCAAAAACATAAAGATATTACAAAAAAGAAAATTACAGGCCAGTATCAATGATGAACATAGATGTAGAAATCTTCAAAAAAATACTAGCAAACTGAATCCAACAATACATTAAAAGAATCATAAACTATGATCAAGTGGGAGTTATCCCAGGGATGCAAGGATTTTTCAAAATCTGCAAATCAATCAATGTGATACACCACATTAACAAACTAAATAATAAAAACCATACAATCATCTCAATAGATCCAGAAAGGCTTTTGCTAAAATTCAACATACATTTATGATTAAAAACTCTCCAGAAAGTGCACACAGCAGGAACATACTCAACATGATAAAGGCCATATGTGACAAACCCGTAGCTAACATTATACTCAATGGTAAAAAGCTGAAAGTACTTCCTCTAAGGTCAGGAACAAGAAAAGTGATACTCATTCTTGCCACTTTCATTCAAAATAGCTTTGGAAGCCCTACTCACAGCAATCACAAAAGAAAAGGAAATAAATATATTTGGAAAGGAAGGCAACAAATCATAATAAAATTTACATGGAACCACAAAAGACCTAGAATTGCCAAAGCATTACTGAAGAAAAAGAAAGAGGCTGGAGGAATAACCCTCCCAGACTTTAGACAATACTATAGAGCTACAGTCATCAAGACAGCATGGTATTAGTACAAAAACAGACATATGGACAAATGGAACAGGACAGCCCAGATATGAACCCACAAACTTTTGGTCAACTCATCTTCGACAAAGGAGACAAGAATATACAATGGAATAAAGACAGTCTCTTCATGCTGAACACTGGAATTTGACACAACATTGTAAAATGATTATAAATCAATAAAAATGTTAAAAAAAAAAAGACAGTCTCTTCAGCAAGTGGTGTTGGGAAAACTGGACAGCAGCATGTAAAACAATGAAGCTAGAACACTCCCTTACACCATACACAAAAATAAACTCAAAATGGATCAAAGACTTAAACATAAGAGAAGATACACTAAACCTAGAAGAAAATATAGGAAAAACATTATCTCATATACATCTCAAAAATGTTCTCCTAGGACAATCTACCCAAGCAATAGAAATAAAAGCAAAAATAAACAAATGGGACCTAATGAAACTTACAAGCTTCTGCACAGCAAAGGAAACCAGAAATAAAACAAGAAGAAAACCTACGGAATGGGAGAAAATTTTTGCAAACGATGAAATAATCAAAAAGGCTTGATCTCCAGAATATATAAGCAGCTCATACGACTTAATAAGAAAAAAACAAACAACCCAATCTGAAAATGGGCAGAAGACCTAAACAAGCCATTCTCCAAGGAAGACATACAAATGATCAAAAGGCACATGAAAAAATGCTCAATATCACAAATTATCAGAGAAATGCAAATCAAAACTACAATGAGGTATCACCTCACACCAGTCAGAATGGCCATCATTCAAAAATCCACAAATGACAAATGCTGGAGAGGCTGTGGAGAAAAGGGAACCCTCTTACACTGCTGGTGGGAATGCAGTTTGGTGCAGCCACTGTGGAAAACAGTATGAAGATTCCTCAAAAGACGAGGAATAGACTTACCATATGACCCAGGAATACCGCTCCTGGGCTTATATCCAGAAGGAACGCCACTTCAAAAAGACACCTGCACCCTAATGTTCAAAGTAGCACTATATACAATAGCCAAGACATGGAAACAGCCTAAATGTCCATCAACAGATGACTGGATAAAGAAGTGGTGGTGTATTTATACAATGGAATACTATTTATCCCTAAGAACTGACAACATAACACCATTTGCAGCAACATAGATGTTCCTGGAGAATGTCATTCTAAGTGAAGTAAGCCAGAAAGAGAAAGAAAATTACCATATGAGATCGCTTATATGCAGAATCTAAAAAATAAAAAATGAACAGAAATACAAAACAGGAACAGACTCAGAGACATAGAATATAAACTTGTGGTTGCCAAGGGGGCTGGGGGTGGAAAGAAGCAGACTGGGATTTCAAAATTTGTATATACTGACAGGCATATACAGAATAGATAAACAAGATTATACTGTATAACACAGGGAAATAAATACAAGATTTGTGGTAGCTCACAGAAAAAAAAATCTGACAATTAATGTATGTATGCTTATGTGAAACTGAAAAATTGTGCTGTATACTGAAAACTGACACAACACTGTAAAATGACTGTAACTGAATAAAAAATGTAAAAGAAAAAATAAAGGAAGGCAGAAAACTGTCACTGTTTGCAGATGACATGATACTCTACATAGAAAATCCTAAAGATGCTACCAAAAAACTAATGGAACTCATCAATGAATTTGGTAAATTTTCAGGATGTGAAACTAATATACAGAAATCTGTTGCATTTCGAAACAGCAACAAACTATCAGAAAGAGAAATGAAGGGGAAAAATCACAGTTACCAACATAGCAAAAAGAATAAAACATCTAGGTATAAACCTAAGGAGGCAAAAGATCTGTACTCGAAAAACTGTAAGACACTGATGAAAGAAATTGAAGACAACACAAACATATGGAAAGATACCCCATGTTCTTGGATTGAAGGAGCAATATTGTTAAAATGACCATAGTACCCAAAGCAATCTAGATTCAAAGCAATCTCCATCAATATATCAATGGCAAGGGGAAGGGTATAGCTCAAGTGGCAGAGCACATACTTAGCATGCACGAGGTCCTGGGTTCAATACCCAGTACCTCTTCTAAAAATAAACAAATAAACCTAATTATCTCCCCCCTCAACAACAACAAAAAATAAATAAATAAACTTAAAAAAATACCAATGGTATTTTCACAGAACTAGAACAAATAATTTTAAAATCTTTATGTAAATATGAAAGACACTAAATAGCCAAAACAATCTTGAGAAAGGAAGAGTAGGAAGAGAGAGTAGGAAGAATCACACTCCCTAACTTCAGACTACACTACAAAGCTACAGTAACAAAACAGTATGGTACTGGTCCAAAAATAGATACAGAGATCAATGGAACAGGATAGACAGCCCAGAAATAAAAGCACATGCACTTAAGGCCAGTTAATCTACAACAAATGAGGCAAGAACATACAACGGAGAAAAGATAGGCTCTTCAATAAGTAGTGCTGGGAAAACTGGACAACTACATGTAAAAGAATGAAAGTAGAACATTCTCTAATACCACATACAAAAATAAACTCAAAATGAATTAAAGACCTAAATGTAAGCAATAAAACTGGAGGAAAATATAGGCAGAATACTCTTTGACATACATTGCAACAATATTTTCTTGGGTCTATCTCCTAAAGTAAAGGAAATAAAAGGAAAAATAAACAAATGGTACCTAATTAATCTTAAAAGCTTTTGCACAACAAAGGAAATAATCAACAAAATGAAAAGACAACCTAGTGAATGGGAGAAAATATTTGCAAATGATACAACCAATAAGGGGTTAATATACAACACATAAACAGCTCATACAACTCAACATCAAAAAAGCAAAGAATGTGATTAAGAAATGGGTAGAAGAACTGAATAGACATTTTTCCAAAGCAGAAATCCACCTGGCCAACAGGCATATGGAAAGATGCTCAACATCGCTAATCATCAGGGAAATACAAATCAAAAACACAATGATATCACGTCACACTTGTCAGAATGACTATCATCAATAAGAACACAAATAACAAATGTTGGTGAGTATATGAAGAAAAGGGAACCTTTGTACACTGTTGGTGGGAATGTAAATTGGCACAGCCGTTGTGGAAAACAGTATGAAGGTTTTCCCCAGATTTAAAAATAGAACTACCATATGACCCAGCAATTCCACTCTTGGGTATACATTTGAAAACAAAAACACTAATTCAAAAAGATACATGCACTCCAGTGTTCATAGCAACATTATTTACAATTGTCAAGATATGGGAGCAACCTAAAGGTTCATCAACAGATGAATGGATAATGAAGATGTAATCGATTGATCGATCGATCAATCTATCTATATACATACAATGGTATATTATTCAGCATAGAAAAGAATGAAATTTTGATATTTGCAGCAACATCAATGGACTTGGAGGGCATTATGCTAATGCAATAAGTCAGACAGAGAAAGACAAATACTGTATGATATCACTTACATGTGCAATCTAAAAAATACCACAAACAGTGAGTATAACAAGGAAGAAACAGACTCACAGATACAGTGAACAAACTAGTGGCTATAGGGGAGAAGGAAGCAAGGAAGGGCAATGTATGGGTAGGGGAATAAGATGTATAAACTACGAGGTATAAAATAAACTACAAGGATATATTGTGCAACACAGGGAATATAGCCTATGTTTTATAATGATTATAAATGGAGCATAACCTTTAAAAATTGTGAATCATTGTGCTGTATGCCTGTAACATATAATACTGTACAGCAACTAGCCTTTAATAAAATAAATAAATAAAATAAAAAGGAAAAAATAAAATATGAAAGTTAGTGTGGAAGGATTAATAAACACTGATACGGTGATTGCTCAGACACAAGTGCTCATTAATGGGATTAGTGCCCTTATGAAAAAGACCCCCAAGAGATATCTTGACCTATCCACCATGCAAGGATACAGTGAAAAGACATCTGTCTATGAATCAGGAAGTTGGCACTCAACAAACACTGAATCTCCTGGCACCTTGATCTTAAGACTTCCCAGTCTTCAGAAGCATTAAAAATAAATTTGTTGTTTATAAGCCACCAATCTATAGTATTTTATTAGAGCAGCCTGAATTAAGACAATCTCAAATAAACAACCTTACTTTTCATCTCAAGGGTAGATAAACAACAAACTAAACCCAAAAATAGCAGAAGAAGAATATAACAAAGACTAGAGCAGAAATAAATCAAGTAGAGAATATAAAAAAACAATAGGAAAAAACCAACAAACTGAGAGTTGATATTTTGAAAATATAAATAAAATCAACAAACTTTGAGCTAGACTAAGAAAAGAAAGGCTCAAAAAAAATCAGAAGGGAATGAATAGACAATACAATAGATGCCTCAGAAGTAAAAAGGGTCAATAAAGAATTCTCAGGAACCATATAGCAGCAAGCTGTATAACCTAGAAGAAATGGACAAATGCCTACAAACACACAAAATATCAAAACTGAGTGAAAAAGAAAGAGTAAGACTGAAAAGACCAATGACAAATAAGATTAAATCAGTAATTGAAAATCTCCTGACAAAGAAAAGCCCAGGAGCAGGGTAAATTCTATCAAACATTCAAAGAATTCATACTAACCTGAAACATTTAAAAGAAAAAAATATATGAAAGAACATTCCTAAACCCATCTTATGAGGCCAGCATCACCCCAATATCCAAACTAGCCAAGAAAATAAAACTACAGGCCAATATTCCTGATGAACAATAGTACCAAGAAGAATAAAACTTATGCAAAGAATAAGCTTATGCAAAGAAGTAAAAAACTTGTACATTGAAAATTATATTGATGAAAGAAATTAAAGAAGACATGTATAAATGAAAAGACACCCCATGTTCATGGTTCAGAAGGTTTAATGTTGTTATAATGTCCATACTTTCCAAAGCCTTCTATAGATTCAATGCAATCTCTATCAAAATTCCAACGGCATTTTTTCACAGAAAAAAAATCCTAAAATTCATATGGAACCACAAAAGATATCAAATGGTCAAAGTAATACTGAACAAGAACACCACACTTCCTGATTTCAAAATATATTACAAAGCTACAGTAATCAAACCTAGCACAGTACTAGCATGAAAACAAGACACATAAACCAATGAAACAGAAGAGAGCCCAGAAACAAATCTATGATGTATCTACAGTCAACTGATCTTCAACAATGATGTCAAGATTGTTCAGTGGGAAAAGGATGGTCTCTTAAACAAATTATACTGGAAAAAAATAAAGGTCCACATGTAAGAAATGAAGCTGGACCTTTACCTAACAAAATATATAAAATTTAACTCAAAATGGATCAAAGACCTAAATGTAAAAGCTAAAACTATAAAACTTTCAGAGGATATTATAGTGGAAGTTTCACTACACTGGATTTATCTATGATATCTTGAATATGATGCCAAAAGCACAGGCAACAAAAGAAAAATAGATAAACTAGACTTCATCAACATCAAAAACTAGTACATCAAAGGATACTATCAATAGTGTGAAAGGCAACCAAGAGAGTGGGAGAAAATATTTGTAAATCATATATCTGATAATAATTAATATCTCAAACATATAAGAAACTCTTACAACTTAGCAACAACAAAATCAAACAATTCAATCAAAAATTGAGTACAAGATTTTAGCAGACATTTCTTCAAGGAAGATATGCAAATGGTAATAAGTATATGCACAGATGCTCAACTGTGCATCAATTCACTGACAGATGAATGGATAAACAAAATGTAGTATATGCATAAAATGGAGTACCAGTCAGCCTTAAACAGGAAGGGAATTTCTAATACATGCTACAAAATGTTATGAACCATAAAGACATTATGCTAAGTGAAAAATTCTAGTCACAAGGAGACAATATATTATATGATTCTACTTACATGAGGTACCTACAGTAATCAAATCCAGAGACAGAAAGCAGAGACATATATTGTTTTATTGTGCTTCACTTTATTGTGATTCACAGACAATGAGTTTTTTACAAATTAAAGATCTGTGGCAATCCTGCATTGAGCAACTCTGTCAGCACCATTTTTCCAACAGCATTTGCTCACTTCATTTCTCTGTGTCACTTCTCGGTAATTCTCACAATATTTCAAACCCTCCACCAGCAAAAAGATTATGACTAACTGAAATTTCAGATGATGGTTAGGATTTTTGTTTTAGTATTTTTAAATTAAGGTATATACTTTTTTAGACAATGCTATTGTACACTTAAATGTCTAAAGTATAGTATAAATATCTTTTATATGCACTGGAAAACCAAAAATTCATTTGACTAATTTTGTAATATTTGTTTTATTGTGTTGGTCTGAAATCAAATTTGCAGTATCTCCAAGGTATGCCTGTAGAATGTTGGCTGCTAGAAAAAAGGGAGAATAGGGAGTTAGCCAGTAGTTAATTGGTAGAGTATCAGCTGGGGAAGATGAAAAAGTTCTGAAGATGAACAGTGGTAATCATTGCACAACAATGTAAACATACTTAATGCAACAGAACTGTATACTTCAATATGGTAAAAGTGGTAAATTTCATGTTACATATATTTAACCACAATAAAAAGAATAAATTTTTTTTAAATACCAGAATTTATGGGATGCAGTGAAAACAGTACTCAAAGGGAAATCATAGCACTAAGTGCCTACGTAAAAATGAAGAAAGTTCTCAAATAAATAACCTAACTTTACATCTCAAGCAACTATAAAAAGATACTAGCCAAAAGGAAGTAATGATGATTCAAGTAGAGATAAATGAAATAGAGAAAAAAAGAATAGAGGGAATCAACAAAAGCAAGAGTTGGTTCTTTGAAAACATCAACACAATTGACAAATTTTCAGTCAGAATTGACAAAGAAAGAGACAAAAATAACTAAAGTCAGACATGAAAGTAGAAACACTACTACAGACCTTGTATAAGTAACAAGGATAAACAATTATATGCCAACAAATTAGGTAACCTAGATAATAAGGGCAAATTCCTATAACAATAAAAATTACCAAACAGAAGTTATTTCAAGAATAGAAAATCTGAACCATAACAAATAAAGATATTGAATCAGTAATAAAAGCTTCCCAACAAAGAAAATCCTAGACCACATGACTTCCCTGGTGATTTCTACCAAGGATTTTAAAAAGCAATAATTAAAATCCTTCTCAAATTCATCCTGAAACACTGAAAGGGAAGGAACACTTCCTATTTCGTTCTATAAGGCTAGCATTACTCAGATGCCAAAAATAGACATTAGAAGAAAACTAAATACCAAAATCCCTTATGACTATAGATGTAAATACTCTCGACAAAATACTAGCAAACTGAATCAAGAAGTATGTTAAAAGGATTATACACCATGACCAGGTGAGATTTACCCTAGGAAAGCCACAGTGGTTCAACATAAGAAAATCAATCAATATGATACACATAAATAGAATAAAGGGTAAAAAACTCACTCCATCATCTCAACTGATGCAGAAGAAGCATTTGACAAACTCAACACCATTCTGTGATTTAAAAAATTCAGAAAACTAGGAATAGAAGGAAACTTCTTCAATATGATAAAACATGTAAAAATCACAACTAACATCATACTCAGTGGTGAAAAACTTAAGGTATTCCCCTTAAGACATGTGCAAAAGCTTTTACTACTACTACTCAATACTGTACTGAGAGTTCTAACCAGAGCAATTAGGAAAGAAAAGGAAGGTGGAGGGGGAGTTAGAGGACACACACTTTCTGATTTCAATGCCTACTGCAAAGCCACAATAATTGCAAGTGTGCTACTGGCATAAGGATAGACAATACTGACTAATGGAATAGAATTCAAAATCCAGAAACAAACCTATGCAGCGATGGCAACCGACTTCTGACAAGGGTGTCGAGTCCATACCATGCGGTAAAAAGTCTCTTCAACAAATGATACTGGGACAACTGGATATCCACATGCACAAAAATAAAGTTGGACTTCTACCTCAAATCATATACAAAAATAAGAGCTAAAACCATAAAACTCTTTAGAAGAAAACATAAGGTGAAACCTCATTACCTCAGATTTGGAAATAGATATACTAGTGGCCAACAAACACATGAAAATGTTCTCAACATCACTAGTCATTAGGGAAAAACAATCAAAACCACAATATGGTACCACTTCACATTCACTCAGATGACTATACTAAAAATGCCACACACAAAAAAAAGACCAGAAAATAAGTCATGTTAGAAGAGAAATGAAGAAATTGGAACCTTTGCACATTGCTGTTAGGAATATAAAATGGTTCAGCTGCTGCAGAAAACATTTTTGCAGTTCCTAAAAAAGTTAAACACAATTACCATATGACCCTGTAATTCTACTCCTAGGTACACAATCAAAGGAACTGAAAACAGGAGCATCTAAATATACAGAGCAAACACTAACAGAACTAAAAGGAGAAATAAACAGTAATAACAATAATAGTTGAAGACTTTAATATCTACTCTTACAACAGATAGATCATCTAGACAGAGAATCAATAAGGAAACAGCAGATCTGAACACTACAGGCCCAATGGACCTAACAAACATAAACAGAACACTCCATCCAACAGCAGCATAATACACATACTTCTCAAGTGCACACGGAACATTTTCTAGGATAGATCATATGTTAGTACACATATGTTAGTACCACAAAGTTAGTATTAGCAAATTTTAGAAGACAAATCATACCAAGTATCTTATCATATCACAATGATACAAAACTAGAAATCAATAACAAGAGGACAACTGGAAAATTCACAAATATGTGGAAATTAAACAACATATTCCTGAACAACCAATAGGTCAAAAGAAAAAATTAAAAGGCAAATTTAAAAATATATTGAGACAAAAGTGAAAACACAACATAGTAAAACATACAGATTGCAGCAAAAGTAGTCTTAAGAGGGAAGTTTATAGTAATACACATTTAGAGAAAAGAAAGACCTGAAATAAACAACCTAACTGTATACCTCAAGGAATTAGAAAAAGAAAAAAATTAAGTCCCAAATTAGCAGAAGGAAGGAAATAATACAGATTAGAGCAGCAATAAATTAAATAGAGAACTGGAAAACAACAGAAAAGATTAAAAAAAAACTAAGAGTTCATTCTTTGAAAAGATAAATAAAATGGGCAACCTTTAGCTAGAATAGCCAAGAAAAAGTGGCCCCAAAAAAATTAATCAGAAATGAAAGAGGAGCTGTTATAACTGATAAAGTACAAAACATCATAAGAGAGTAGTATGAATGACCATATGCCAACAAATAGAAAGCCTAGAATAATGGATAAATTCCTGGAGACATCAGATCTACTAAGACTGATTAGGAAGAAACAAAAAATACAGCATGGTAACTATAGTTAGTAATACTGTATTTTACAGTTGATATTTTAACAGCAAGGATTTGAACTGTGAGGGTTCAATAATAAATACTACAGATTGTACAGTACTATACCATCTGCAGTTGGTTGAACCCACAGATGTGGAACCATGGATACGGAGGAACTGTCTACACAGAAGGCCAACTATACGTTATATGCAGATTTTAAACTGTGCAGAGTTGAAATCCCCACATTGTTCAAGGGTCAAGTGTATATTTGAAAGTTGCGAAGAGTAAATTTTGAAAGTTCTCATCACAAGTAAAAAAAATTGTAACTATGTGAGGTGATGATGCTACCTAATTGTGGTAATTATTTCATAATATGTACACATATCAAATAATTAAGTTCTACATCTTAAATTGATCAATGTTATATGTCAATTATATCTAAATAAAACTGGGGAAAATATAAAATAATTAAAAACAGGTACTCAAACAAGTACATTACATGTACACGCTTGTTTATAACAGCATAATTCACAAGAGCTAATTGTTAGAAATAGGCCAAAGGTCCTTAACAGATGGATAGATTAAAAATTGTGGTGTGTACAAGCACATACAAAGAAATAATATCCAGCCATTAAAAAGATAAAGTACTGATACATTCTACAATGTAGATGAACCTCTGAAAGATTCTAGACACAAAAGGTCACATACTGTATGATCTCATTCATATGAAACATCTAGAAAAGATAAATCCATAGAAACAGGGTGCAGACTGATGGGAGCTGGGGGGAAGGTAGAAATAGGAGAGAAACTGCTTAACAGTTTAGGAGTTTTACTTTGGAGTAATGAAAATGCTTTGGAATTCGAAGTTATGGTTGCACTATGCTGTAAATATATTAAATGCCACTAAATTTTTACTTTAAAATGGTTATTTTCAGACTGTAATTCCACCTAGCAATTTTTAAAAAGTAATCTATTACAGGGGAGAGGGTATAGCACAGCGGTAGAGTGCATAATTCGCAGGTACACAGCCCTGGGTTCAATTCCTAGTGCTATATTGAAAACAAAACAGAAAAATAAATAAATAAACAAACAAACAAACAAACAATTACAGAATTATAGCAAGGGCATTTAATCAGAAATAATAAATGAAAAGCTGGACACACATTTCTGAAGATATATTTTATCAAATAAAATAATAATCACAATTTTTTCTAAGAAAACTATTTTAAAAGGCAATGCTCTAATGCCCTTTAGATTAAATGGTCTCATAGGTATTATGTGAAATTAGTTAAATTTCCTAGTAGAAAGATTATTAAATTTTATTAATAAAGCCAGCCCAGAACTTAGAACTGATTATGTTTTTAAAATATACAGTCATCTAGCATCTAGATCTTGATTTCTACAAACCATTTTCCAATAAAAGGCACAGGGTTCCTCATAGAAAGGGCTGATTTCAAGATCAGGGCAGGGAAAACATAAGGTGAACCTGGAACACTGTGTGGTGCCAGAAAGTAAGGAAGTACTCAAAAAAGGATGGGGGCATGTTCGAAGGACACAAGAGCCAATCTAAAAGAGCTTCCAGTGACCCAGAGCTAGGACAACTAGAGCAACAAAATAAAAATTATAACCCACAGAATATAGTTTATTAACATTTATGAGTTCATCCTGATATAAACAAGCAAATAATTAAATGAGGAGAAGGGAACAACTCTTCTCTAAGTCCCATTAAGAAATGTAGAAAGTCCCATTAAGAAATGTAGAATGAGGGAAACAAATAAACAAACAAACAAAAAACATTATCAGGCAAACACCACAGTAATAACTGTTGTAGGTATGCTAATATTAGCTAGTGGAAGGTTGGAGAGAAACATGATATCTGCATACTCTCAAAGAATCTCCCTCAAGGTGTTTTTTAATTACAAAGGAGAAAATAGTACTCTTCATTGGAGAAAGCCAGGAGACACCACCTTAACCACTCAATGGAGGTTAACATCACCAGTAATAAGACATATCAACACCAGGTACCTTCTGACAATACGTACTGAAAAGAACACAGCATAATGTGTTACTGCTCAAGACACTGTAATACAGTTTTTATCACCATATCACCACTCTGTTTTTATCAGGAATACTAACTGAGCTACTAATTACTAAATCCAATAACATTTTGCATATTCATCTTACATATCCTCTCTGTTGCATACTACTACTGACCGTCCCTTCCTTTCCAAAACCCTCTCCTCCCTTAGCTTCCAGCATATCAATCTACCCAGAGTCCTTTAACCTCCTGGCCACTGCATATTTCCCTTCTTGGACTCTTATTTAAATTTTGGCGGTCTCAGGAGTGTCTTTCTTAGCCCTCTATTTTTTTCCCATTCTATACAGTCTCCAGAAGTAACTCACAGCCACTATAAAAAACTATACAGTCTCCAGAAGTAACTCACAGCCACTATAAAAAACTATACAGTCTCCAGAAGTAACTCACAGCCACTATAAAAAACTTATCTCCATGATTATTCTTAAACTTTACCTCCAGCCCAGATCTCGGGTACCTGGCCCATATATACAACTGGTTGTTAGACAATTTCATCATAATGTCTCATAAATAGCTTAAACTCCACATATCCCAAGCTGAACTCACCATTTTCTCCATCTTCTTCAACAGTTCAAATTTGCCTCCCCATCCAAGTTAATAGCATCACTACTCACCAGCTGCGTAAGCAAGATACCCAGGAAATACTCTCTACTCTTTATTTTTTCCTTACCCTCTGTATCAAACCACTAACTCCTGTCAACTCCGCCTACTAAATATTTCTATAATCACTGTCATAGCCTTAGTTAAGATAATCATCCCTTCTCTAAAATATTACCCTTAAACTCTGTAATGTTCCATCCAAACCAAAGGTCTCTCCATCTCCAATCTTGTTCACTTTCAATCCACCCTCCAAAATACAGCTTTTCCAAAGAAGATTGTTATCTAATATCTTTTGCATTATAATACCCTTTTCTCATTCATCTACCAGAGCATACTCATGTACAAATCTTTTGGAAGGTCTTCTCTGACCTCTCTAGACTGAGGGTGGTTCCCCTCATAAACCCAACAGAGACCTCTATTAAAGCACTTAACCATATCATATTTGAATAGTTGGTTACCTGTTTTCTCCAAATTGTGATTTCCTGTAGGGCAAAGGCTATGCCCTTGTTCATGGTTGTAGCCCCAGTACCTAGTACAATGCCTGTCAAATGGCAGGTAACCGATAAATGTTTGTTAGAAGTCTGACTGAAGAGAGAGAAGCAGGATGGCAGAGAAGAAGGACGCTCATAGCTCACCCTCTCCCACAAATACACCAAAACTCACATCTAAGGACCCACTCAGCCAACCAGAGCACCTGCCGAACTCCAACAGAACATCACCCTCTTTGAAAGACAAAGACACCAAAAATCTGGTAGGATAAAAGGAAAAAAGAAAGAAGAAAAAGCAAAACAGTGCAGGACTGGTCCCGTGGGGAGGGAGCGGCAAAGGAGAAATAGCGCTCATTCACTGGGTCTTCCCACTCTAACGGAGAGGCCAGCGGGACAGAGGGGGAGCCTCCAAGGCTTGGATCTGTACAGAGCAGACCTTGACTGACAGAACTGAGTTAAACGGGCACAAAGGGTCCCCGCAACACCCAGCCCGAGATGTGAGCCGGCAGCTGGGGGCCGGGACAGGCCGTCCAAGCTGGGCGGAGGACTGGGGTGGCTGCACTGAGGCAGCCCCGGGGGATTGCATGGTGCTGCGTGCCATGGCTGGGAGGGAATACGGAGCAGAACAACTTCAGTCCCCTATAAATTGCGAAAAAAAGCAAAGCAACAAGGCTGGTGTGCCATGGGGGGAGGGGCACCATAGCCTTTGTCTCCTCAGACCCGCCACGCCATTACTAGCCCTTCTTGTGAGAAGAGAGGCAGGGTGCAGCCACAGCCGCCATCTCCTCCTGTGTGCAGCACCCAGGTGGGGGCAGAGCCAGGACCTGAATCCGCACCTGGGGGCTCCACAACCTCCTAGGCAGGACAGAGACGTGTTTACAGCCTGAGGCAGATAGGATCTTTCTGCCCTGGCACCTAAGAGAATTCATGCTGCCAAGACAAACAAGGAGCCGAGTTTTGGCACAGAGCAGGGGCGGGCTGTTCTGCGATCTTCCCTGAGCCCGCCTTCGGAGCACCAACCCAAGGCGGAGTGGGCAACTGCACAGAGCAGTGGAGCGACCGGCACCGGGAGAGGGTAGGCAGCCGGCCACCTGCTTTCCTGGCAGGAACGCAGCACCTGACCACAGTGCCGGGAGGGGACGCGATCCGCCCATCTGCCTCACCTGAGTGCAGCATCAGGAAGGGAAGTGACCCGCCCACCCACTGGCCACAGTGCCAGAAAGATATGAGCAATATGAACCAGAGGAACAACTCCCAATTAAAAGAACAAGAGAAATCCCCTGAAAGCATGATCAAGGAAACAGACACTGATGGCCTACTAGATCAAGATTTCAAAAAAGGAGTGATCAAAGTACTGAAGGAACTAAAAGAAATAGTGTTTAGAAATATAAAATATGTCAAAAATGAAATAGAAGCTATAAAGAAGAACCAAGTAGAACTAGTAAACTCATTTGCTGAGATGAGAGCTACCTAAAGGCTGTGCAAAGCAGGCTAGATAATGCAGTGGAACCAATAAGTGACCTAGAATACAGGACAACAGAAAGCACCCAATCAGAACAGCTGAGAGAAAAACAAATAAAAAAGAATGAAAACAACATAAGGGACCTATGGGATAATATAAAGCATGCCAATCTACGCAAAATAGGGGTTCCAGAAGGGGAAGAAAGAACAAAGGGGTTTGGAAAGGTATTTGAAGAAATCATGACTGAAAACTTCCCAAACCTAAAGAAGGAATCAGATATCCAAGTACAGGAGGCTCAGAGGGTCCCAAACAGGAAGAACCCAAATAGACCCACACCAAGACATATCATAATCAAGATGGCCAGAGTCAAGGATAAAGAAATGATCCTAAAAGCAGCAAGAGACAAACAGTGGGTTACAAGGGAACCCCCATAAGGCTCTCAGCTGATTTCTCTACACAAACACTACAGGCCAGAAGGTAGTGACAAGATATATTCAAAGTCCTGAATGAAAAAAAGATGCAGCCTAGAATACTCTATCCAGCAAGGCTATCCTTTAGAATAGAAGGAGAGATAAAGAACTTCACAGATAAGCAAAAACTAAAAGAGTTTAGCAACACTAAACCCATGCTAAAAGAAATATTGACAGGTCTACTCTAAACAGAAAAGAAGCAAGATGCTACAGAAATGAGAAAGTCATAACTGGAAAGGTGGTAACTACCATGAATTACAAATAGAATAATCACAAAATTGTAAAAGAAGACATCTAAATCATTAAGAGTGGGAGGGGAAGCAAGGAAAGCCACTGTGGAAAACAGTATGGAGATTCCTCAAAAGACTAGGAATAGACTTACCATATGACCCAGGAATCCCGTTCCTGGGCATATATCCAGAAGGAACCCTACTTCAAAATGACACCTGCACCCCAATGTTCATAGCAGCACTATTTACAACAGCCAAGATGTGGAAACAGCCTAAATGTCCATCAACAGAAGACTGGATAAAGAAGAGGTGGTATAGTTATAATATGGAATACTATTCACCACAAAAACTGACAACATAACGCCATTTGCAGCAACATGGATGTTCCTGGAGAATGTCATTCTAAGTGAACTAAGACAGAAAGAGAAAGAAAAATACCATATGAGATCACTCATATGTGGAATCTTAAAAAAATAAATAAATGAATACAAAACAGGAACAGACTCATAGACATAGAATACAAACTTGTGGTTGCCAAGGGGGCAGGGGGTGGGAAGGGACAGGCTGGGATTTCAAAATGTAGACTAGATAAACAAGATTATACTGTATAGCACAGGGAAATATATACAAGATCTTGTGGTAGCTCACAGCGAAAAAAAAATGTGACAATGAATATATGTATGTTCATGTATAACTGAAAAATTGTGCTCTACACTGGAATTTGACACAACATTGTAAAATGACTATTACTCAGTAAAACAATGTTAAAATAAAAGACTGAAGATGGTGGCATGTTCTTTTTATAAATGTAGAGCTGTGATAGGTTGTGGTAAACTCTAGAAACATTAGTATGATTTTGTTACTTTTGTATGTATGACAATATTCTAAGTTAATATATAAGAATTCATTTAAAAGACTGTTTTACAATCGGTTTAAATAGATTTCCTCTAGCTATTCATCAAAGCAATAGATTATTAGTTGCACAAAGGGTCCTAAATTCATCAGTTTGAGTTGTGAAAAGTAGAGCTAGCAGATGAAGGGGAAAGAGATGAGTGAAAAGACATGGGTTGTAGTGTCAGTTCTGTCACTAATTAGCTAGGGTGTAACTGGACTGCTTAAGAAGCATTCAAAACAAAACAATGTTAGTTGCCTAATCATGTGAGCTGTATAGGCAGTCTCCACAAAATCCATTATCAAAAATGGGGTTTTCTTACAGAACCATAAGCCAAAATTGCAATGGCAAAATTTAAAGGACTTTACAATACACAAACTGCTTTCACATCTATCATTTCACTTGATCCTTCCCAGAATTGTGGGAGATATATAGGTAAGATAAGTCTTATTCAAATATCCATTTCATAGCCCAAAAAACACCGAGACTGAGATAAAGTAGCTAAGATAAAGTAATACTCTCCTGCTTCAAAATATTTCATAATCTCAAAACATTTTTATGATATTAGAATGCTTGATGACAAATCCTGTTGACTCTTTCTCATGACAGGCAGTGCAGGCCCTATCACTCCTCTCCTATAGTACTTCAATATCCTCCTAACTGATGTCTCTATCTCCAATTCTGACCTATTTCCAATCTATCCTTCAAACTATAGCCATAATCACATTCGTAAAACAAATTTGGTAATATCATCTCTACTTAAAATTAGTTTCTAGGCCTGTCATATTCCATAGAACTTTCTGCGATGATGCAAATGTTCTATATGTGTAGTCAGATACAATAGCTGGGGGAAGGGTATAGCTCAAATTGTAGAGCACATGCTGGGCATGCACATGCATGGAGACTGTACCTCCATTAAAAGAATTAAATAAATAAACCTAATTACCTTCCTGCCCACCTCAAAAAATACAATAACCACTTAACCACATGTGGCTATTGAGCACTTAAAATATGTCTAGTGTGACTAAGCTACTAAGTTTGAAATTTTATTTAATTTTAATTGAAATTTAAATAGCCACATGTGGCTAATGTCTACTGTATTGGAAAGTGTAGCTCCAAGGAATAAAGAGACATTTTTCTGATCCTGGTGAAAAACAATGAATAGATAAATAGGAGCAGGAAGAAGTGAAGTGTTAAAGCATTTTGTAAACTAAACACTACAAAATTATTGTAAGTATAGATTATATCAAAGTGTTAGAGCATAGCTGCCTTTTTCTTTTTCTTCTTTTTTTTCTTTTCTATGTTTTCTAATATTTTAGTAGCTAGTATGTACTGTTTTGGTAACTTTTTGAATACAAGAACTTGATTCTGAAAAAAGAAACATGAGTATAGCTCCTTATTAGGCAACATCAAATATGTATAATCCTATGTTACATAGTGACTGAAGAAACCACCGAAATTAAGAGGAAATACTGGTACTCAGTCTTCAAAAAATTCCCCAATTCCCTAGTAAAGTGATAACCAAAACCTGGCTAAATCTAAAAGCTGTAGAATACGTCCAGGAAATCTTCTTAAACATGTTAAAGATCTTTTTTACATTACAAAAAATAATCATTAAGCCATATACAAAATGCATTACTAGTAGACAAAACAGAGTTCAATAAATGAACATATTAATACAACTTATTTCAGAAGGTCAGAAAAGTTTAAATATGAAATTTTTCTCATTATAAAAACCAGTATATCAAACAATGCCAAAGTATCTGGAATAACAAGTGAAAGTTCCTTTTCACTGTCCTCTAGCCTCCCAACCCATCCCCTCTCCAGAGACAGTATATGCTTCCAGTTTTCTATGTATTTACACACACACTGTTATGGACAGAATTGTGTCTGCTCCAAATTCATGCTGACGTCCTAACACCCAATATCTCAAATGTCACTATATATGAAGACAGGGCCTTTAAAGAGGTTAATGTTAAACTAGGTCATAGAGAGTGGGCCCTAATCTAATATGACTGGTGTACTTACAAGAGATTAGGACCCAGACATGCACAGAGAAAAGACCTTGTGAAGACAGAGAAGATGCCATCTTGCAAGGCAAGGAGAGAGGCCTCAGAAGAAATCAACCCTGCCACCACCTTATCTCAGACTTCTAGCCTCCAGAACTGTGAGAAAATTAATTTCTGTTGTTTAAGCCACCCAGTCTGTGGAACTTTGTTACAGCAGTCCTAGCAAACACACATATGTACATGCACATTCACATGCACCCAGCTGTTAAGTCACCATAGTTAAGAGGGTTGAAGAAAGAGTTCATACTTGGCAAATATTCAAACACTTAAAAATATGAATATATTACAATGACAAGTCAACACAAGTTACTCAAGATCAGTACAAAATAATCTGATAAGTAAACCAAAATAGAAGACCCAATTTCTCTTTTCTAGTATGCTTTGAAAAGCATGATAAGTAAATATTTTAAAAGCCTACTCTCCTTAAAGATCAATATCTAAGAAACTACACCCTTAGGATATAGTTTCTCCACTCTAACATCTCCTTCCTCACTGGATGTGGTAAAGAAAATTTAATCAGAGAACTAATAAATAAGCCAAAATACAGCCTGCAGTTAAAATTGCTGCAAGAAGTAAAATAAATGTTATATATGTTACTCCTCAAAGAACTCCATCTTATAACTATTTTTTCTAGCAAAAGACATCTACTAATAAAGTAACTCAAAAAATTTAAAAGCATATATGCTTTAGTTATCTAGCAAAAACTGACAGTGACACTACTGCACCACAGTACCACATAATGACAGAAAGGCAATGGACAGGCTTAAGTTGTTACCCACAAATTTAATTTCACAATCTGACTATGATTTTACTGAAATATACACTCTACATAGAAAGTAAGCCTTCGATTCCAAATGTAGAGTACCAAAGCAAATATTATTTATCCTTATGTTAGACTTTGTTTTGATTTGGTTATAGGGCTTAATCACTCATTTCATAAATATTTTCTGAGTATCTGCTACATGTAAGATACCATGCCCAGCTCTGTAGAAGATAAAAAAGATGACTGGAAAGTATCTGCCTTTAAGATGCATAAAATCGTATCTTCTCCACAAGACACACATAACTGTACTTGTAGAAAAGTGTTCAGAGGAGGAAGAAATAAACGTCTAACAAGCTTATAAGGAATGGTTCTATGGAATAAATTGGCCCTTGAGCTAAGATTTGAAAAACAGAAAGGAGTTAAGAGAGGGGCCATTTCGGACACAGAGTATGGTATAAATGAAGGAACAAAAACAAAAAGGCACAAGGTACAAGGAACAGGGAGCAATCCAGGGTGGTTGGAGGGGCAGGCTATTTATAGGAAAATAGTTCATAATATGGCTAGCAAGCTAGTTAGGTGAAAATCCTTTAGGGCCTTGAACACCAGCCTACGGTGCAGAGAACACTAAAGTCCACAAGCAGGGAAGTGATACTTATCAAAGTTATGCTTTACAAAGAATAATCTGAATGTTTTGTGTGGGATGGCTTGGAAGGCTAAATGCCTGAAGGCAGTGAGAAAAGTTATGCATAAAGTTACAAGGGCCTCAAACTAGGGCAAAAGTTGCAGGACTGAAAAAGACAGAATAGGCCATTGCTCCTACAATGAAATGTTCACCTACCTCACAGGGCTACTGTGGAGATCAAATGACATAATAAAAGAATTCAAAAGTATATTAACTCACTAGTGATAAACCTTACAAGGTTGTTGAGAGCACAAATGAATACTTCAGGGACAGAGATTTTAGAAAAAAAGAAAACCAAAACAACAAAAATGTCACCTTTTGTAGGCAGCTAAATATATACCTATTAAAATTACTAAAATATTAAGTAATTAAAACACCTAATTTTGGTAAAGATGGAGCACCAAGAAAAAGAATGTTTACAAGCAAAAAGACACAGAATTTAAGATTATCTCAGCAATGTAAAAATCATGTGCATATAAGAACTGGAATTCACGGGGAAAATGGAAAACTATTTAAGAGGTGAGATTGTGCACAGCCTTTAAAACTAAAAGCAATCTTAAGGATCATCTCTTCCTGTGCTTTCCTGTGAAATATGAAGAAATGGATTCTTGGAAGTTTAGAGTATTTGCAAGCAGTTAGTTAATGATAGAACCAGGACTCCTGTGCTTCTCAAAATGTTTCTTTCTGTATAACAAACAATGCAGATCCTAGGTGACTGGGATGAGGGGTAATTAAAAATAAATTTGATGATTCAAAAAGAAAAAAGAGGTGAGAACATGAGTATTTTCTCTTGTTTTTATTAGATGTGATTTTGTACAATTAAAAAGGGAAATGTATAAATAAAAATAAAAGGGAAAACTATAACAATCAAATAAAGAACAGGGAATTTTGCCTCTATTTTATATTCTATTTTACAACACGGAAAGAACACACTCCTTTGGAAAACCCACTTTAAGATTATAACATTGAATATCAATGTATTATTGTATTTTCCACTTAACCAAAAGTTTGGTATGAGCAAAATAGGTTTCCATTCCATTTCTACCCTACTGCCCAGTGACAAGTGCCCTCTGCTCTGCCACTGGCTACTGAGGAACTCCATTAGAGATTCACCAGCCTATAATATTTATCAGAGATTCTCTGATCCCCCTGAAACTGCATGCAAAATGAACCATATTTGTATGTGTTTTTTTCTAGGGAGAAAGTTCAGGGCTTTTATGAGATTCTCAAAGTACCTACTGCTCTAAAAACAAAAGTTCAGAAACACTATCATGAACTTTTCTCCCCCTCCTATTAATCTTAATAACCAATTCAAAGCAATATGTCAGTGGCTTACAGAATGTTATTTATTCAACTATTTGTGAATGAGGGGTCCTCTCAATTCCTCTTCTCAATCCCCAGTGCCGCTTGCAGACTAAGACCTTTTTATTTCCATTCCTTATCACTTATAGCCTATGTAATCTTCTTCTTTATTTACAGCCGTTATAGTAATGCTTTCCACCACTTTCTTAAAACCTTTTCTACCTTCCTAGATGATTTTAGAATCTAGCTTACTTTTCCTTCACTCTAATTCCATCTCCCCAACACTAGCAAATACGAAATTCATCAATCTCAGTTCTTGTACTCCTACTCTTAGATCAGTAAGTAGTATGACAAGGGAAGAATACAAATTTACCCCATTAAAATTTCATGTGAACTTAGGGGGAAGGGTATAAGCTCAGTAGTAGAGTCCATGTGGACTCTATGTCCATATGGTAGCTCAGGAGGTCCTAGGTCCAATCCCCAGCACCTCTATTAATTAATTAATTAACCCAATTACCTCCCCTGCCGAAAAAAAAAATTCATGTGAACTTAAATGTAACCTATGTTGTTCCTGGAAAACTACCACCAGTAATAAACTAGGCTCACAAAGCAGAGGTAGTATATATATAAAGAGTTAGTCCCAACAGATCAGAGTCAGGAAACTAAAGTGGAAGAAACCTGGAAAGGTGGAAGATCAAGTGGTTGAATCTTATTTTACAGAAACTGAAGTCCAAAGGAACAAGTAATCTGTCCAAGATTATTAAGAGTAGAAACAGAGCTCAGGTGGTCAGATGTCCTGGGCCAATGTTCACTCCACTACACCATGTTATGTCCTTTGTACACCAGTTGTTTATCCTCTTTAATATTTAGAAATCAAAATCCTTCAAATTGTCTGTATTTTTTCCAGTAAGCTATACTTTCTACTACTCCAAGACTCTAACAGTATGCAATATAATTCCTTTCTAGCTTGTTGAGTGAGAATCATACACGGAACAAGAACTGAAACCCTTACTGATATCAAGATCGACTGTACTTCTAAGTACTCTGTGACTCTCTCACATAAAGAACTGAATTGGTTCGGTGTGTCTCATTCTTCTCAAAACCAAGCTGACTACTTACTAATAGCTATATCTTCTAGAGATTGAAAATTATTGTTTAATGATGTGTTCTAGTGTCTTCTAACATCAAAGCCAAGACTAGAATTCAACTCTTCTGATTGTTGGCTTACCAAAGTTCTTTCTGCTAGATTACCCTTTTTAAAGTGAATTGTGATCCTGAAGGATATAAATTTAAGTCAATTCTTTCCTCAAGAAGATACCTATTTAAATTATGATCAATGGTTTTTCACTCTGCCTCTTAGAAGGTCATTTAAAAAGTCTGTCTTGATGACTGGATAAAGAAGTTGTAGTATATTTATACAGTGGAATACTACTCAGCCATAAAAATGATAAATTTGCAGCAACATGGATGTCCCTAGAGAATATCATTCTAACTGAAGTAAACCAGAAAGAGAAAGAAAACCACCATATGATATCACTCATGTGTGGAATCTTAAAAAAAAAAAGACAAATGAACTTATACATAAAACAGAAACAGACTCACAGTCATAGAATACAGACTTGTGGTTGCTAGGGGGAAGCGGGGTATGAAGGGATAAACTGGGAGTTCGAGATTTGCAGACACTAACTGGCATATATAAAATAGATATACAAGTTTATACTGTATAGCACAGGGAAATATATTCAATATCTTGTAGTAGCTTATGGTGAAAAAGAATATGAAAATGAATATATGTGTATTCATGTAAGACTGAACCATTGTGCTATATACCAGAAATTGACACAACATTGTAAACTGACTACCTCAATAAAAAATAAAATAAAATAAAATAAAATAAAATAAAATAAAATAAAAAGTTTGTCTTAGTATCCCAACAAAAGGACTATTAATTTAAGAAGTTCTTTCTCATATGCACATGAAATCCCTCTTCCTGCAACTGAAGTCTAAGTCTCCGTATTATGAACTAATGTTCTAAGTACATTCAGGTATCACTGAACTATTAGAAGGATAGCTTTTAATTTTTAAAAAAAATAATTATCCTTCAAGTACTTTAAATGTAACTGAATCACCTCTCATCCTCTTCAGTTTCATGCAAAATAATCTACTTGAAAACATCCTTAATTTTTTCCTGTTAAGTTCTGTTTTTCATTTTCTTATTACATTTTGTGTCTTCTCAGTATTCACTCGAGTTTTTTGATATGCATCTTGTATTATGAAACCTAAATCTTAAAAGTAGGATACAAAGCAGAGTAAGAGGATTATTTCCCTAGTGTTATCATATTCCCACTTCAATCATTATAAAGGCCAGAAGTAAAGTCTCTTAACTTTTACCTAATTGGTTAACTATCAGCAGCAAGTCACCAGCGGGAGGGCAGGAAGGGGAAACTTACACACTATTGGAAGAAATTAAAGTTCCCATCCTTTGTCTGTGATGTCACAGCTAACAAATGAAAACAAAACAGTACCTATCCAAAAGGACTACTGAATGGCGTATACAAGATAAGTATACTAAAATAAAAGATGTGCCAGACCTCACTGGTAATAGCTCCTACAAACCAAAGAGAAAGGACAGACTGCTTTGCTGAATGCAATAAGCCAAAGAACATAAGCCAGGCAAAAACAAATGAAAAAAGTTCTACTTCTGGATGACAACATAAGGAGCTCCTTAGACCCATCCCCCAGCAAAACTGGTAACAATTATAAAAGGACAACCATTTAAAGTCTCTAGAAATAGTCATGGGGGAATATAGCAAATGAAATATCATTTATTCAAGATCTACTAGAGCTTAGTTAGAATGGCAATAGTCTGTGCTGTCTGAACCAGGGCACACTCCCTGCCTCCCATATTTGGAAATATGGAAACTCCACTTAAGACAGAACTCCCTTTGCCCACTGAGCTTTTAGTTGAAAGACTACCTTCCTGGGATAGGCAGGACATCAGCATTTCTCATCTTTCTCCCAATGACCTGTTGCTGAAGGTAAGTTCTGGGCTAGCATGGCCAAGAGATAGGGTTTCCCTTCCTGCACACACCTCTACTAGAGGGACAGAGGCTCTACCTCAGGTGTGGTGCCACTGGGACTACTGAAGCCCCAATCACCCAGGCCCTGACTCATGAAAGAGGGTAGTTACATACCAGGACAGGCAAGTAAAAAAACCTGAGGCCACTGCTCCCTCCACTCCACCTAGCACTCAATTCCTAAAGTGGGGGTATCACTCAGAGAGAAGGCACCATTGTCCCCTTCCCCAGCTCTAGAGCTGTGGCTGGGAGATTTTGCCTGAGAGAAGGCCCTAAAGCAGATAGCTCCTAATCTCTTCCCACAGGAACTGACTTCATACAACTGGATGTGGATTAGTTCAAGCCTAAGGCTACTCTCAAATACAATGGAGGTTAAGGTGAAAGGCAAGTGGGAGGAGACTAATGGAATCACTGGACAGAGGCTAAACTGTAGGTGAGCTGGTTTGTGCCAGAGAAGCAGAAAACCAAGGAGGGAGATAGCTGGGAGGAGACTGCCTAGGGTCAGAATAAATCTCACTGACCTCAGCAACTGTCACTTCAAAGGAATGCGAATCTGATTACTTCAGTCAGTGAAACAATTTTTGCCCCAGGGAACTGCTGAAAACAATGCAATCTGCCAGCAACAAATGGAGCATAACTGGGAAAGAGACAGAAGCCTCAGCAAAACCACTGTCATCTCAGGGTGACTGCTGGCATACCCAAGGATATCCTTCTTAAGGCTATGTTGCTTAAGAAGCAACATCAGAGGCACTAACACTGTGGAGTGGGGGAGCAGGGAAATGGCATAGAGAGACAGCCCTAAAATAATCCAGCCAGTCTCTAAATAAATGGGAAAGTAAATAATAAACCCTGGGAGGGAAGGGACCACTACCCAGAGTTACTACATTATCTAAAATGTCCAGTTTCCAAAAAATTGCCAGACATGCAAAGAAACATCAAAGTATAACCTATATGCTGGGGAAAAAAGCAGGGAAGAGAAACTGTCTGTGGTTTGACCATATGTTAGATTGAAGAGAAAAAGCCTTCAAAGTTGTCATTACAAATATGTACAAAGACTAAAGGAAACCATGTTAAAGAAATAAAGGAAAGTGTGATGACAATGTCACATCACATGTAGAATATCAATAAACAGGAATTACAAAAGAAAAAAAAAGAACCAAATGGAAATTCTAGAGTTGAAAAGTACAATAAATGAAATGAAAAAGTCACTAGAGGGGCTCAAAAGTAGATGTGAACTGGCAAAAGAAAGAATTAGTGAACTCAAAGATAGATCGATGCAAATCATGCAATATGAAGAACAGATTTTAGAAAAAATAAAGAAAAATAAACAGATCCTCAGAGAAATGTAAGACATTATTAAGTGCACCAACATATGCATAATGAGTGTATCAGAAAGAAAAGAGATAAAGGAGAAGAAAAACAACCTGATGAAATAATGGCTGAAAACCTACAAAGCTTATTAAAAAGAACAAAAACGTATACATCCAGGAAGCTCAACAAACTTTAAGAAGGAAATGTGCAGAGATCCATGGGCACATCATAGTAAAAATACTGAAAGCCAAAAACAAGGGGAAAATCTTCAAAGCAGTAAGACAAGAAAGACTCCTCACTAACGAGAGAACCCCAATAAAATTAATAGCTGATTTCTTGGCAGAAACAATATATATGCTGGAAGGCAGTAGGATAACATATTTAAAACACTCAAAGAAAAAACTGTCAAGCAAAACAATATCTTATCCAGGAAAGATACTGTTTGAAATTGAAGGCAAAATTAAAAAACATTCCCAGACAAACAAAAACTGGGAGACTTTAATATTAGCAAAAACACCTTACAAGAAATACTAAAGGAAGTTCTTGAGGCTGAAAGCAAGTGACCTTAGACTGTAATTCAAATCCACACACAAAAAAACAAAGAGCAAAGGAACAGGTAATTGTGTTATTATAAAAGACTGTATAAATGCACACTTTTTCTACTTTCCTCCTTGAATTGATTTTAAAAGCAATTGTATAAAATAATATGTATACAACGTATGGTTGAGCCTATAACATATAGAGATGCAATATATTTGCCAATAACAGCACAAAGGAGATGCGTGGAAGCACAGCTGTATTCAGATAAGGAAATGACTCCAGATGGTAACTCAAACACAAGAAAACAAATGAAGAGAATCAGAAATGATAAATATAAAGGTTAATATAATAAAAGCCATAAATATTTACTTGCCCCCTTTCTTCTCTTAGATTCTTTAAAAGTCATAATTATGACAATGTATTGTTAGGATTATAACATTCATAGATATAATAGATATAAAAATAAAACAACAAAGAAGGGAAGGAACTAGAACTATACAAAAATAATATTACTATATCTCACTAGAATTAAGTTATAATATTCTTAGAAGAAAACATATGAGTAAATCGACATGATTTCAGATTTGGCAATGGACTCTTAGCTGTAACACCTAAAGTATGGCCAACAAAAGACAAAAATAGATAAACCTGACTTCAACAAAATGAAAAATTTTTGTGCTTCAAAGGACCATATCAAGAAAGCAAAAAGACAACCCACAGAATGGGAGAAAATATCTGCAAATCATATATCTGATAAGGGACATGAATCCAGAATATATAAAGACTCTCATATCTCAATAAGACATAGACTAATAACCTAATTAAAAATTGGGCAAAGGACCTGAATTGACATTTCTCCAAAGGATATATACAAATGGCCAACAAGCACAAGTATAGATGCTCAACATCCTCTGTCATCAAGGAAATACATATCAAAACCACAGGGAGACATGATTTCACACCCACCAAGATGGTTAGACTAAAAAAAATGTCAGATAACAACAACTATTTGCTAGGATATGGAGAAATTGGAACCCTCATACACTTCTGATGATAATACAAAATGGCGTAGTCACTTTGAAAACCAGTCCAACAGTTCCTAAAAGAATTAAATATAGAATTACCACATGACCAAACAATTCTACTCTTACGTATACAAGAGAAATGAAAACTTGTGTCCATATAAACTTGCACATGACTGTTTTCAGCAGCATTAGTCATAATAGCCAAAAGATAGAAACAATCTGAATGTCTATCAACTGATGAATGCATAAAAGATAACCTTTCATATCCATATCATCAAATATTACTCAGCTGTAAGAAGGAATGAAGTGTTTAATACATGCCATAACATGGATGAACACTGAAAACATAATGCTAAGTGAAAGAAGCCAGTCTCAGAAGACCAAATATTATATGATTCCATTTGTATGAAATGTCCAGAATGGACAAATCTATAGAGAGTGAACATAGACTAGTGGTTGTGTAGCGGGAGAGGGATGGGGTGTAGGGGTGGATAGCCCAAAGGGTAGCAGGTTTCTTTTTGAGGTAATGAAAACTGTAAAACTGACTGTGGTGATGGTGGTATGTATCATTGAATATACTAAAATCCATTGAACAGCACACTTTAAATGGGTGAACAGTATGGTATGTGAATTAATCTCAACAAAGATGTCTAAAGAAAAACAAATGAAAAAACTATATGATCAGTGTCAGGATCAAGTGTCAATGACTCATTAAACATAGATTAAAAAGGCACTATGGATTAAGTATATGGTGCCTCAGTTTCTATCATGTTATGATATCATTAATGAAATAACCCCCAAATTCTATCATTCAAAATTCATAAATCCTTTTAATATTAATTAGTGTAGTAGACAGGCAACTGTACAATAAATCATTACAATTTAAATCTCATCATATGAAATCTTCCAATTTTACAAAAAAAACTGTTTTAGGTGTTTCCCTCTATGAATTGTGCTCTAGTAATTACTAGATAAGTATTTTTACAATTCAGCAAACATTAATTGTGTGATTAGTGTCTACCACAGTCTTACCCTTATATACTTAATACACAGAAGGCAACAAATGAAAGAATGGTCTTAATGGCTGTCATTTATCTATACTAGAACTTAGTTTCTTCAACTGCAAAATTAGAAGGGCTGGATATGATATTTTCCAAAGAAGTTGTTTGTTAGAACTTCCTGCAATGATGAAAATGTTCCATATTTATGTGACTATTCAGCCCTTAAAATGTGGCTAATGCAACTGAGGAATTAAATTTTTAATTTAATTTAAATTTAAACAGCCACATGAAGTTAGTGACTACTAGAGATTGCACAGCAAAGATCTAGGGCATAATCCTGTGTGAAAAATACATTTCACAATGCATCTCAGTAACTACATACATATGGGAGTTTCATATACCTATATAGAGATTATATATATATATATATATAAAAATATAAACATACACACACATTCATAAAAGTACGTAAAACAATACTTCCCTTAGTACGTATAAAGCATTAGCATTTTCCTTCCTATTCTACCAAATTTCATCTTTAAAAAAGTGCTGATCCAACCCACTAACATGATTTCATAACACTACACTAAGATTCCTTTCAGCTATAAAATATGCTATAAATACTAACAATTACCCTAAAAGTATGCATTCAGTATTTATTTTGCAATCTTAATCACAAGTCACTAATTAACTTGAAAATTTGCCTCAGGTTATATCAGGTTCTACTTTAAAAGCCTTATAATCTCCCTGTTAAATCCACATTTTAAGAAAAAAGAGGCAAGATTTGTGTGCCTTTAAGTAGAAAACAAAGGTAACACCTTTCCCTTGTTTTTCACACTTCAGAAATTGTAACCAAAGGAAATGGTAGGATGTAGAGGAGAGCGTGAAGGAAGGAAGTTGTGGAGACAGTGCTCGTGTGAAAAGAAAAAGCTGTTTTTATTGCCATCACCTCCCTCTTAAACTCCTAATCACTTCTCCTTCCCCTTCATCAAAGACAAAGTCCTACAAATTTTCTCTTAAACTTCACCTGGCTTTTTAGAGGACTACAGAACAAGAATGGTTCCCAAGAGATCACGTTACAAACTTTCAACTACAAAGTGCTTTAAAAACTTTAATAAAAGAATCTGGATTTGCTTCTCTAGCCTAATCTTATATTTCCTATCATGAACTCCTCACTAGTCTAAACTATATGCAGTTTTACAAAAGGTTCATGCTCTCTCTTATCTGTGGGTCTATGCACATGTTATCCCCTCTTTAACTTCTAATTTTCAGGTCTTGGCTTAAATAAGTTACTCAAGGCAATTTTCTCCACCTCAAGATTAGACTTGATGCCTCTCATGTATATTCTTCCAGTACTCTGTACCTTCCCCATCATTGTACTACTGTATTATAATTGTCTGTTTACTTATCTATTTCCCCTACTAAAGAGTCTAGATTTTAGACTCTATGAACAGGGCCTATATTTTGTTCTGTTCACTGATGTAAAGTGTTCAATAATTACTGAATGAATGGATATAATTCCTCCAGCATTCCACAGGCCTAATGCCATTCCCTATACTCCCTGCTTGGAATGTTCTCCCTCCATTCTACTGCCAGCATGAGATCCTCTCTATAATCTGGTCTTTTAATTATCACTATTTCTTCTGGATGCCTACAGCTCTTACTGATCATATTATTCATTTGATATTGAACCTACTACCTTGTTTTTAAATTATTCTGGTAATGCATAGGTCTAATCTCCTTAACCAAATTGTCCAATCTTGAAAATATTACTGTGTCTGATTCTCTTGGTACTCCATTATCTAGTACAGGACTATGTACATAGTACACATTAAATATTTGTTGACAAAGAATCAAAATTTAAGAAGTTTCTCATATAAAGCGGACAACACTAGTGATACTGATGAATAAGGGGTGGTATTTTAAACTTTCTGTTAATATATAGGCAATAAAAAGATATATTGAAGTACAAGTACAAATAATTTAAAAAACTGTTCTTGAGTGAGAAACAAAAATGGATACAAACATTAAGAGGCACTATAGTCATAGCTACATTCATTAGTTAAAGATAGGTAGCCTTATGGTTTCCAAAGTGACCTGTGTACATAGAACACAATTTTCAGATCAAAGGATAATCGTGTTTACACATGAATTTAGGGCGGTCTGTTTTGGAGAGAGAGATAAATACGGTTTTGGCCTATCAGCACTGTCAGCAAGGGAGTAACTGTTGCTAACTCAATTTGCCGCTTGTTTATAGGTAGTTTGTCATATTCCAGTGCCCTCCAAATTGCTATTTCTGACTGAGTAAAATCTTAACCACAAGCAAACTCGTCCCAAATTCCATTACTAACTTTGGAAAGTAGTCCAGTTTTTCCCTGTATTTAGAAAAGTAAGCAGTCTGGGAATGCTGTCTACCCTATCTCTTAAACTCAGAGAAAAAAAACTGTAAATCCTGCGAGAGTCACTAGCGTTCCAGGTGCTCACTGCCGGGAACTGTTCCCATCTCCAGTACCTCCAAAGGTTTTCTTCACCCCTTCCTCAAATTTCTAACGCAAATTTCCTTCACTTACTGCTGCTCCAAGTTAGCTCTGACAACCTTTCTTCTTGGCGCTCTCCCTGACCCGAGGACATAAGGGCAACCTACTCCCTATAGGTCCCCTTGTCCTTCACCCTACAGTTCCATGTGAACGGCATCTCACCTGAGAGATTCGAGCAGAGATTCGAGTTCCCGAGGCGCCGAGCTGACGTGACCTCCACTGCGGATCTGGGCCGCCGTGGATAGAGACTAGAGGCCGGATCAAAATCACGGCGTGCCGGCGTTTTTCGAAAGCAGCCGCCGCGGCTGCCCAGCGCCAGGAATATATCGCGAGCAGCGCCATCTTAAGCGAGGAAAGAGGAACCGAGAGCAGAGGATTGTGGGACACTGGCGGACTGAACCGGCTACCTTAATCCTCTTCTCCCTCCCCCTTATTTCTCCCACAGCCTGAGACCGGAAATAGCTTTTCTCCGAAGACTCAGATGCTTTAGCGCGGTCGCTTTTTTTCTTCTAGGGCTGGTCTTTGACTATTTTTCTTACATAACCTGGAATATCAGAATAACATTGTCTTTCTTTACCTAGATTTGTCAGATGAAATACAGAGTGCGCAGTTAAATTTGAATTTCAGATAAACAGTGAATAATTTCTAGTATAATTATGTCCCAAATAGTGCATTTGCTAAATCTAGCAACATTACCTTTTCTGTCATTTCACTCTTCTGCCGCCTCCAACTCAGTGCCAAGATCCACTCTCTACATTTTCCCTCTGCTTATTCTTACCATTCTTCTGTGTACTAACGTTTAGGGCAGATTAAACTACAGGTAATGATTTCCTCGGGGAGGAGGCTTCATCTGTGAGATTCACTTTCTCTCTGCCTTGTAAGTGCTTTCACTTGGCTGATTATTCTTTTTTGCACAAACTTTGGGACAGTTTTCCTTTGGTCTATTGCTCTTGGGGCAGTTATACACACACACACACACACACACACACACACACACACAGACCCCTTTCTCTGCTAATTTGCTTCTCTTTCTACCTCTACCCTTTGGTTTCTGCAGCATCCCTAATTATTGCAAAACAGCTGGATTTGCTGAGGGATGGTAAAATGAAAATGTATGTCGAGAAGTCCAAGTTTAAAAACAGATTTATGTTTTGTCACTGCTATCATCCACCAAAATGATGTTGAAATATGTTTACAGTTATCTGGAAAACTACATTTCCAAGTGTAAATGTTACCTGAAACCCTGGAGACAATAATGCGTTTGCAATTTTCTATTCATTGCTGCATTCTCAAACTTTCACTCAAGATAGGGAAATAATTATGAACTTCCTATGTAGAGGCACCATGGACTAATGATAAGTCTGATGAAGACAAAGGATATGCATGGCCCATGAATTTAGCTTTACTTCGTTTCAAAATTCTTATTACACTCCAGGTTTCTAGGGAAGAGGATGCTTGAAAGGAGTTCTTTACAGAAGAAGGGACTTCCATGTAAAGTTAATGGCATGTTTAAAAGCAAGAAAGTGTAAGAAAACATTTCCACATTCAGGAGTCCAGGGAGTACATGGCAGAGTAGCAGGAGATGAGCCTGGGTGAGCAGAGACCTAATGGTGAAGGGGCTTGTATTTCATTGTAAGAAGTTAATGCTTGATCCTGTAGCCAGTGAATGGTTTTAATCAGGAGAGTAACATGATCAGATTTGTGTGTTCATTAAACCACTCTGGCTTAAGTAGGAAGTTTGGGCTTGAGAGGGTTTAGATGGGAGTTATGAGGTTAATGCAATGGTCGTAAACTAAAAGCCTGAACCTGGCAGTAGCAATGGCAGGAGATCAATTCCAGAGATATTATGGAAATAGAATTGACAAGTTAGTGACTAATTGGATGTTTCTGGCTTATTATTGTCTTGCTGACAAATCAATAATGGCCTCTTTCTCTAGTGCCTACATCATCGTCAGTAAATAATTTGTTCAAGCATCTATTCTGTGTTAGCAACACTTTACAATAGAGAAACTCTAGACTCTACCAATGATTTCTATTAGGGCTAAATATTGCCACTGAATCTTTCTATCCAGGTGAGGCATTGTCCAGTAATGCTCTAATTTTTTTTTAAGTAGGAATCTATGCAGTATATATTTTGTGAGAGGTTTTCTGATATAATGTGACAAAATAATATCTTAAATGTTTATGCTTTCAGAATTACTCACACACATTATCTTGCTGGGTCTTAATAACAGCTTTTTCAGAGTATTCCTTGTTCCTAGTAAATAAAGAAGACCTGGGCCATGTGATGATAGAGTCATAACTAGAACTATGGTATTCTGTCTGCTTTTCCACTGTTCTTTACACTAAAGATGTTATCTACACTCAAACATAAGATTTAATTTAAAGTCTCTAGAGGCCATATAGAATCATAAGATTTTAAATCAGTCAAGATCTCAGAATTCTGAAACATCTGACCCTCCAGATGATTTCGCAGGAGTTTTGAGAAGTTCCGTTATAATCACCTACAGGCATTATTGGCATGGAAATACAATTGTGAAGTCTTTGAATGGAGTCAAAACATTTTTACCAATGTAGTCTCGTAAGCCAACTTCTCTGATTAAGAAATGTGAATAACATTGGAATAACAAAGTAGTTACTCTATGATGTGCTAAAGTGAGACAAACATGAGCTAAATAAGCCAAAGAAAATTTCCAGTGCACCCAGAAAAAGAACATGAAGCATGGTGAGACTTGTGTAATGCTGGAGAACTGCAGCATCAGGCCAACTTGGCTTGGCCTGCAGCAACTTGACACATAAGTGGTGGAAATAAATTCGAGAAATGGAGGAGCTCACAATAAAAGCCACTATAAATAGCTGTTGCAGACACAGATCATGTGACAGCACTTTGTTTATGCAATAATTATACCTATATGTATATAGTATTCTTCAATTTAAAAAATGCTTTTTCAAACCTTATTTCATCATCACATCAAACCTGGAGGGTTGGTATTATTTATTAATATTCCCATATTTATCAGGAAACAGGCTGAGACAAGTTGTGATGTGACAGAGCTCACAGAGCTAACAGGATGAAGACCAAACCTAAGTGTTTTTTTTTCAATTGAGTTATAGTCATTTTACAATGTTGTGTCAAATTCCAGTGTAGAGCACAATTTTTCAGTTATACATGAACATACATATATTCATTGTCACATTTTTTTCTGTGAGCTACCAAAAGATCTTGTATATATTTCCCTGTGCTATACAGTATAATCTTGTTTATCTATTCTGCATATGCCTGTCAGTATCTACAAATTTTGAAATCCCAGTCTGTCCCTTCCTACCCTCCCTCCCTCTTGGCAACCACAAGTTTGTATTCTATGTCTATTAGTCTGTTTTTGTTTAGTATTTATGTTCTTTTTTATTTTTTAATTCCACTTGTGAGCGATCTCATATGGTATTTTTCTTTCTCTTTCTGGCTTACTTCACTTAGAATGACATTCTCCAGGAACATCCATGTTGCTGCAAATGGCATTATGTTGTTGGTTTTATGGCTGAATAGTATTCCATTGTATAAATATACCACATCTTCTTTATCCAGTCATCTGTTGATGGACATTTAGGCTCTCATAAGACAAGATACAATAAACCTCTTAGAAGAAAACATAGGCAAAACATTATCTCACATATATCTCAAAAATTTTCTCCTAGGGCAGTCTACCCAAGCAATAGAAATAAAAGCAAGAATAAACAAACGGGACCTAATGAAACTTACAAGCTTCTGCACAGCAAAGGAAACCAGAAGTAAAACAAAACGACCACCTATGGAATGGGAGAAAATTTTTGCAAACGATGAAACCGACAAAGGCTTGATCTCCAGAATATATAAGCAGCTCATATGACTCAATAGGAAAAAAATAAACAACCCAATCCAAAAATGGGCAGAAGACCTAAGCAAGCAATTCTCCAAGGAAGACATACAAATGATCAATAGGCACATGAAAAAATGCTCCATATCACTAATTATCAGAGAAATGCAAATCAAAACTATGATGAGGTATCACCTCACTCCACTCAGGATGGCCATCATTCAAAAGTCCACAAATGACAAATGCTGGGGAGGCTGTGGAGTAAAGGGAACCCTCTTACACTGCTGGTGGGAATGCAGTTTGGTGCAGACACTGTGGAAAACAGTATGGAGATTCCTCAAAAGACTAGGAATAGACTTACCATATGATCCAGGAATCCTGCTCGTGGGCATATATCCAAACGTAGGTGTTTATAACACCAAATACAGCACTGTTTCACTTAATTATAACTGAAATATGGGAGAAACACTTGAGTACTTCAAAAAGGCCACAATGGTCTTTCCTGTTTCTAGAAAATGCCAGAACTTATTCCTACCTCAGTATCTGTGCACTTGCTTTCCCCACAACCTGGAGCATTCTTCCTTCCTGGAGACTTTTCAATGACTCAAATATCACCTGCTTAGAGAAGCTTTTCAAGAGCACCTTATCTCAAGATGCCACCCCCTGTCTCCGCCACTCTCTATCATTGCTTTGTTTTATTTCCCTTAAAGTCTTGTCACTCAAAGAGTGATCCACAGTCCATCAGCAATGGCATCATCTGGGATGCCAGTAAGAAATGCAGACTCTCAGACCCCACTTCAGACCTAATGACTCAGAATCTGCATTTTATTAAGAATTCTCTAGGTTATTCACTTGTACATTAAAATTTGAGGAGGACTTTTAGAGCACATATCACTTTCTGAAACTAACTTCTTTATTTTTTGTGCATTTTTAATGTTAAGAAATATTTCATCATAACTGAAAACTATGAAGGAAAAGATAATGGACATCCATATACCTGGCTTAGTCTATATTAACATTTTACTATGTTTTTAGATCTTAAAAATAATAATTTAGCAGGGAGTGTATAGCTCAAGTGGTAGAGAGCATTCTTAGCATGCATGAAGTTCTGGGTTCAATCCCCATTACTTCCTCTAAAAATAAATAAATAAACCTGATTATCACCCCTGAACAAAAAAATAAAAATAATATAGAGAAGACCCCTGTGTTACCCGTCTCTAATCCTAGTCTCTTTCTACTTGTAGGTTTCTCCCCTTTTTATTCTTTTATGTTATGTTGGTAAAGTTTGGAAAGAAGAGGAGACAAATTGGTTTGATTAATCCATCATGACTATCATGATGTCCTACATTTTTTATGAGGCAAGTATAAACTTACTACTAAAGATGGACAAGGATTGTACAAGAAAATTATATGTCAATCTTACTTATGAACATAAATGAAAAACTAGAAAAATAAATAGTGACCTCAGTCCAGCATTGTGTAAAAAAAACATCAAGACCAAGTAAGCTTTATCCCAGAAATGCAAAGATGGCTAACTATGTAAACATATACTAATGTATGTATTGTATTGCTGGTGGGAGTAGTTTACCTATAAATACCTTATATCAAGGTTGTTAATACATATGATCAACAAATTTTAATGAACAGATATCATATAGAAAAAACATAATTCAGAACAGGTATTCAATAAAATTCAACACTCATTCAAGATTTTAAAACTCTTAGTTAACTAGAAATAGAAAAAAATCTTCTCTAAACTGGTAAATGGTATCTCTCCCACCATAAATAAAAATCTATTCCAAACATTTAACTTAATGATGACACTTTAAGAGTGTTTCCCTTAAAAATGGGACTATGCCAAGGATGCTCACTTACTAACTACTATTTGACATTTTATTGGATGGAAGTAATGGTCTATGCAATAAGAAAAGAGATAGAAACAAAAGGTATAAGGATTGGAAGAAAGAAAATAATAGTAATTGGTAGATTATGTCATCTTCCAGATTAAAAAGATGATCTATAGATAAACTAATTAAAAATAAGAAGACAGTTATACAAGGTTGCTAAGCAAGAGGTCAACCCAAAATAATCAGTACCCTATAGAGGATATAAAAAATTTTTCAACTTGTCCAATTTTCTATACTTTTGCTACTTATTTGTATGCTTTGTTCTATCAGTATTAAAATGTAGCACCATGAATGTATATTTGTCAATTTCTCCTTGTAATTTGGTCACCTATTGTTTTATACATTAAATTGATATCATAGGGTGATTACAAGTTCATGATTGCTACATCTTCTTGGTGGCTCAAAAGGATTATTATTAAGTAATTTCCTCTTTATTTATATCAATAATTTTTTACCATGAATTCTCTTTTGTCTGATACTAATATCACCGTATCTTTGCCTAGTGTATTTTTTCTACCTCTTTATTGCTAGCCTTTTTTGTGCGATTATGCTTTAGATGTGTTGTTTGTAAGCAAAAGCCACCTGAATTTTGTTTTTAGATCCAGTCTTACAGTCTCTTTTAATAAATACCTATGATTAATTTACATTTATATATTAATTATAAACATATTTAGGCTGCTTTCTATCATATTATTTTGTTTTTTATTTTAGCCATAGTTTTTGTTTACTTCTTTTTCCCTCCTTTGCTGCCTTCAGATGAATTGACTGATTGAGTTTTTCCTCCATACTGGTTTGAAACTTCTGGGTGTTATTTAAATTTTTTCAGTGATTACACTTACAATTTTAAAGATGCATATTTCACTATGTATTTTTCCAACAGAGTCTAAAGTTGATGTTTCTAGCTTTCTCTCAAAAAAAGAAAAGAATCTTGGAGCTCTCAAGTTTCCGTTTCAATCTTCCATATTATAGCAGTTTAGATTTCAATTCTAAAAACCTCTTCAAATTAATAATTATCATGATTTTTATAGTCAATACTCATTTGGATATTTCAACATGATTCACTGATTTCTTTGCTCAACATTGCTTAATTACATCACACTCCTTATTTCTGGTTTCAATTTGAGTCCTGCTGGAATGAATCATTTAGTAGTTCTTTTTCTGTTGTAGTAAACTTTGAGTCTTGGAGTGCCTGAAAATATCTGCATTTCATCCTCACTTTTGCATGATGGTTCAACTGATTATCAAGTTCTAAGTTGATAAATTACTCAATTAGATTTCCTTGGGCCTAAAATTTCCTGTTATTACATATTCCAGTTTTCTTTTTTGGTGGTAAAGTTCCTCGTATGTGCTTTGTAATTTTTTGACATGGTCTCTTTTTTTTAGAGAGAGTTGTCTCCCATAAGAGTTCTGCATATACACTGGGTTGTAGAGATGTCACTATGGGACAGTTTTGTGTTTATTTCCACAGTGTCACTATAAAATTTGCCCATTTGTTACCCGTTTTTACACTTTATATTTTTAGCTTTGTTTTCCATACCATATGTGAACCCCACATTCATGCACAGTGCAGATTTTTTTATGGAGGACTCACAGCTGAGAATGGATTTCCTTCTTACAAGCCCACATTCATACGCTAAGAGTCAGAGTTTTAATAGTGTTTTTTATTGCAAGAAGCCCAATTCCAGCTCACTACCCACACATTAGGTCTGTGGCTTCCCACCCATTTCAGTGAGGCATTAAAACCCCAGTCACACAAGGGTAGAGGAATGATTTGACTACAAAGAATCATGGAAGAACTTGGGGGCAATTTCATATCTTAATTGTGGTGGTTGTTATACTCCTATACACATGTATTAAAACTTGCAGAACTATAAACCAGAAGGATGATTTTACTTTACAACTAAATTTTAAAAAAGAAAACAAATACCCCAGACTTTGTTTTACAACTGTACCTGACTCCTTTTTGGGGCATTGGGCTTCAACTCTCTTTACTGTTCAGATTTTGAGTTTCCTCTTCATTTCTAACCCCTAGAGATTTTCTTTGTTTTCAAACAACTATGCATTTTTTAAAACTGGGTGGGGAAAGTTGTTGTAATTTTACCCGACTTGTCTATATGTCTGGAGTGTGTAGGAGAGTGTATCTCACATCTTGTTACTTAACCTTGTTGACTCCATTACATACCTCTTGACCACTTGACACACTTTAAGGAAATATAGCACAGAAATTAACATAAAAGAAAAAATAAGGTAAATTGCATAAAGATGTTTATATCAGTGCTAATCGTGATAGCAACTTTTGAAAACAATTCCATATTTTCCAAAAGAGTTCAATGAAAAATCTTAATGACAATTACATGAAAATTATATGGACTTGTGTTAACATATAGAAGAGTATATATGAAATAGTGTTGAGTAAGGCAGAACACAAATATATATATATATATACATATATATATATACACACACACTATATATAGCACATACATATACATGTACACAAACATATATACAAATATATGTGTGTATGTATATATATATATATACACACGTCCACATGTATTATTATTAAGGTACATCAGACTATTGATGTAACATCTTTCAAAAGAATACAGTACAAAATAAATAGTTGATGTTTTGAAGTTATCAGTTCCTCCACCCCATTTATTGAGGAAAACATTTGTTGAACATTTATTCTGTTCTGAGCACTCTGCTTTAACTGGTATTATCTAGTTTTAGCCTCTCAAGATCCCATATCAAGTAGATTCTATTATAACCCTCACTTTTCAAGTGAGGAAAAGGAAGCTTAGGGGTTACCTAAGAACACATAGTTTGGAAGTGGTAGAGTTGATAACCGAATCTAAAGGATCTGACTCCAGAGCCCATGCTCCTTATCACTATGTCATAGTGTTTTAATCATAGTTATTTGTATAAAAAATGTAAAACTCATGCAAAAATTTAGTTATTTTAAGCTAATAAAAGTTTAGAGATTCTAGTCAATTTTATTGCTTCACTTCCAGGGGAAAAAATCTTTTGAAAATTTATAAATGGGCTGGTTCATTTGCATGTTATACAAAATAGTCATATCTTAACACCTCTCATGTATAATAACAACAGCTATTAATTATCGTTTAATCTGTGGTAGGGACTTACTACATGCTTTATATACACAATCTCACATAATCCCCTCAAGTGTTGTATGAGGTAAATAATATGATGATCACCTTTTTTTTTCTGCTGAGGAAAACTGAGACTTGCAGAGGTTAAGGAACTTGCCCAAGAGTACTTACCTATTAAGCAGCAGACCCAGAACTCAAACCTAAGCCTGGCCCTAAAGTCTGTGCTGCAGACCTAAACTGTACTGCCTTCTCATGTGTTTGTCAACGTAGCCCATAGAGTTTAAGGAGAATGCCAAAGCTGTTTTCACTCCCTAATAATGTGGGCAATCCTGTGTAATGTAAAGCAGCAGCCAAGATTTTTCTTGGCAAAGAATGATCTTGTGAAGATTTTCGTGGGACTGTGGGACTCCATGCAGACGGCACAATAGGAATCATTCTCTTCCTGAGTGCTATGCATACCATTGCTCAGAAAGTAATCAAGTGGATCCCTGAGAAATGTTGCTAGTTATACCATGATTTCGAATTTCTTGAAAATCTAATTAGCTTGCTGTTTCATGGCTCCATGGTTTTACTCTGGTATGAAGGAGCCAGTGAACTGTGAAAACACATCTTCCTATCTGTGTGGCATGTAGACATGATGAAGCTCATTATGCAGCATGATGTTTTTAGTCTTTCAGAGCTCACTTCAGTTTCCATCTTAAATTACCCCTTGAAAGAGACTGAGGATTTCAAGAAGATGATCCAAAGGCCAGCAGAGTGGAGCAAGAGAATGAGACTAGAAAAATCGGAGAATGTTATCTGGGAAATTATTTTAATGAGGCAGGTTACAAAGGGGTTGATAGGTTTAAGTATGACATCAATCTTTTAGGCTGAGCCTGATGAAGATTTATATCAGACTATTAATGTAACATCTTTAATATCCCTCTGGCTATAAAAACCCATTATTATGTGATTTCTTGCTAATCAGAAAATCATCACTTTCCTTATGTTTGAGTGAAGCTTTCTAGCAAAATTGGATTTTTTAAAAGATCTATTATTAGCCAGGCAACTGCAATAATTATGACATGGTATGAATGTTCATAGCAGCATTATTCATAATAGCCAAAAACTGAGACCAACTCAAATGCCCACCAACTAGTGACTGGATAAACAAACATGGTATATCTGTACAATGGAATATTATTTGGCCATACAAAGGAATGAGATACTGATACATGTTACAACATGGGTGGACCTTGAAAACATTATGCTAAGTGAAAAGATTCAAAACATCATATATTGCATGGCTCTATTTATGTGACATGCCCAGAATAAGCACATGTATAGGGACAAAATGTAGAGTAGTAGTTGCCTAAACTTTGGGGTAAATGCTAGAGTGGCTGCTAACAGGTGTGGGGTTTTCACTCTGAGAAATAAAATATTCTAAAATCGATTGTGATGATGGTTGTACAACTCTATGGGTGAATAAGTGTTCAATCATTATTGGTTGAGTAAACTAAAAGCTATTGATTTGTACTCCTTATATAGGTGAAGTAGATGATATGTGAATTATAGCTCACAATAAATCTGCTAATAAAAATCAAGTTGTACTACTTGATAACATCTTTGAAATTCAAGAATTCAAACTCAATTTTCTCATCCTTAGCTGGATATAATTCCTACTTTACAAGGTTGCTGTGAGGATCAAATTATATAATTATGGGGAATTGTTTTATAAATTACAAACTGCTATACAAGTTAAAAAATTATTATGTAGTCTGTAATTTGCAAACAAGACAAATCAATTTAATTCTTTTTTCAGTCTGTCTTTCTAATAGGACTTGGTATAATAATTCTGATAGCTGGGTCTCGATTCTATATTTCCAAAGCTAAATCCTTCTTGCCCTAGTATGTACATTTCCTTTTACCCTCAACAGAAATGTTGAAAAGTTGCTCAATACTGTCTATCCTTTCATCTACTTGAAGTCTTTTACCTAAAATTCCTCAATCTTCTTACCCATGCCAATAGGCTAATACACTTTTGGAGCTAAATAGGCCCAATTTCTGTAATGTTTACTCATGAATTTTCATAAATTAAAATGCCACTGACCCTTAGCTGTTCCTTTTATATGTAGGAGGTAAACAAGGGCTGCAGGCTTACAAGTAAGACTTGCCTTGAGGTCTATCTACAACAAATGACGTTTAAAAGGTCAAGGAAAGGATAAGCAATCAGGGACTGGAAGCAATGTTTTATTTGACTGAAACTAAGATGAATCCAGAGATTATAATTCTCTGGTTTGAAGTAGCAGATAAAATCACAAAGGAAAAGACTGACAGGCATGTCAATGACATGTTAAAATGCTTGCAATATAGTACTAAAGAGAATTGCTAAATTAAAAAAAATAGTAGATATAGTATATTCATGTGGAGAAAAAGTGAAAAGAAAAGTGAAAACAGCTAGTTGGTCGATTTTTTGATTAGTCAAAAATTTTTAAGTTTTCTGATATTGTTTTATGTTTTTCAAATAATAAATACAATGCAAAATGAGGAAATATTCACATATCATGGAAAGTTCCTAAAATTTGAGTTATTCTATAGTGTGATTCTGTAGACAGGTTATTAGTAAGATCAAAGTGAAAAATTATCAACTAAGTACATAATCATGATGTATTAGACATTTTAAATTTAGGATTTAAACACGATACAAAGTACATCATAAAGTCATCTAAACTTCACCTGCATTCCCAGTGGACATGAGGCATACTCATAAAAATGGTGTGGGAATGGCAAGCATGATGATATTTTCTTAGAAACTTTGGAATAGAATCCAAAGATCATGTCGAAAGAGAACTTTTAAACAACTATCCTAATGTCTCATCACTTGTGACACCAAATCCAAGGTTTAAGAAAGTATCATAAATCATTACAGAGAACTTACCAAATCATAATTTATCTGAGGAATCTGTGAATTTTTTGCCTTGTCTATGATTATTTAAAAATACTAACATTATGATCTTCTTCTACCATAACAAAAATAAAACAACTAATTTATCTATGATTATTTAAGATAATAAAATTCTGAGCTTCTGCTGACATAGTTAAAAATTTTTAAATGAAATTGATGTGTTTACAAAATATTTCCACATGAATTAGTTTATTTTACCTTCACAACAACTAAGGAGTATTTGAGCTCATAGATGAGCTGACTTGCTCAAATGCAGCCATTGCAAAATTTGCATCCAAGTGCTCTAATTTAAAGAAATCTATTTTGAGGTAAATGGTGAATCAAACTCAGGAAACATGTTAAGGAAATAATAGTAAAGGTCAATGAAACCAAAGGGAACTGGGAAGAGGAATCAGCCTTTCAGCAGTTTGTGGCATTCAAACTAAGGTACTAAATGCATTTCACTAGTCTTTATAGTCTGGTATGTTAATTATACCCAGTAGATCCATTGTTGTTTTTCATTAGAACCTAATATCAATAAATTTTGTGCCTACCAATATACATGACAACTCTAGACAATCAAGTATATATTAATGAGAAGTTTTAAGATAACATGACGTCCTATTTAGAGGCTGGGGAGATTTTAATAAAAGAAAAAACTCTCCTCCATTCCCCAATTCCCAACCTTACTCCTCATCTCAGTGTAATAAATCATGAAATTATGCCAGTTCTTCCTCCATGATGCCTCCAATTGTGGGTTAGGGCAATATCTTTGGTTTTGAAACTGAGCAGGACCCCTCAGGGCTTCCCCATGGACAGGGCCTTTCCCACCCTCCCCTCCATGTCCCCTGCCTCTTATTTGTAGAAAAGTTTTAGCCTCCTAGGCCTTCCCCACGTTCCAAAAAGCAAACTTAATCAGAGAAGTGAGAAAATGCAGAAACAAAGGAAAACAGTTAAGCCAGGCAAAACAATAATAGTTTAGCCATAAAACAAAGTCAGGGAACTTTAGTTTCTCCTCAAGGGTTGTAGATAATATCCTGAACCAATTCTTTGAATTGATTTACAGGTACTAAAATTCTCAACAGTTGGAAAAAGTTAACTGCATGCTGACCACAAGCACAGAGACCCCAGACTGTTTACAATCAGAAGGTTGATGATGTTAACTCCCAAAACACCACCCTGTTATCTCACCACCAACCAATCAGAAGGATATACAGAAACTGATCATGTACCCTGGGATCCTCTTCCTCAGGGAGTTCTGGTCTTTTGAGTATGAACTGCCACTTTTCCTTGCTTGGCCCCATGTTGGGTGCCTTGCAATAAATTCTGTACTTTCCTTCACCACAACCGGGTGTGAGTAGATTAGCTTTGCAAAATGTCCGGTGGGTGGATCCAAGTTTAGTTTTGAAATAGTTTGTTAGCCTCAAAAATTGCTTCCATGATTACCTCCCTCCATTTAATGGTTCCTTACATTATTGATGAGTTAATCTTACTTTTAAAAATCTTATTGTCTTGATCAATAACTCACAACATTGCTCACTACCAAATTCAAATTATTCAAAATGACACTCATACTATATTTTTCACTGGCCTTACCTTAAAATGTTATTTTTGTTTCCCTATTCCCCTGCCTAGGTCTCAGTTACAACCAGTTGAACCTTCAACACAGATTCCATTTGCTGTAACTAATTAAAAGGAAAAAACTGTTCTAATTATCAATCTTTTTATTGTCAAGTATATACCATGTAATGTATCTGAGCAATACATAGAGAAACAGATTCAACAGGCTAAAAAATGAAAACCAGTTCTTCCTTTTTCAAATTCTAAGTCAACACTGTATAATACACAGTCGAATCTCATGTATGTGAAGACATCCCAAAATGTAGTGAACTGTAGAAGCAAATTCTAAGAAGCTTGCATGTTTAAAGGTGTAAAATAAAATTTTAAAGTAGCTTCCTTAAGTGTTTTACTCATTTTTGTGCCTTCTTAAATGGTGTACACTGTTCACTTAACTTTATGTTGATGAAACTGAACATCATAGGAATTTAGAAGTCACTTTTTCTAAAATCTCATCACATCTTTATATATGTTCTACAGTGTCTTTATCAGATTTTTTTTTCATTTTGTGCTCAAAAACATCTGGTATAAGGAAACTACTTGAGTCAAAGTTATCCATTTTCTGAAAACTTAATTGTTAAAAATATCTTCCTTGATCATCTAAATTGATGCAGAAAAAGCATTTGATAAAATTCAACACCCATTTATGATAAAAACTCTTGCCAAAGTGGGTATACAGGGAACATATCTCAACATAATAAAAGCTATATATGACAAACCTACAGCCAGCATAGTTCTCAACGGTGAAAAACTCAAAAGCTTCCCACTAAAATCTGGGACAAGACAAGGATGCCCACTATCACCACTCCTATTCAACATAGTCCTGGAAGTCCTAGCCACAGCAGTCAGGCAAGAGAAAGAAATAAAAGGGATCCAAGTTGGAAAAGGAGAGGTAAAATTGTCACTATACGCTGAGGACATGTTACTATATATAGAAAACCCTAAAAGGTCCACACAAAAGCTACTAGAGCTGATCGAAGAATTCAGCAAGGTAGCAGATTACAAAATTAATGTTCAAAAATCAGTTGCATTTCTTTACACTAATGATGAATCAACAGAAAAAGAAAGTAAAGAAACAATCCCCTTTAAAATAGCACCCAAAGTAATAAAATATCTGGGAATAAATCTAACCAAGGAGGTGAAAGAATTATACACAGAAAACTATAAACCATGGATGAAGGAAATTAAAGAAGACTTTAAAAAATGGAAAGATATTCCATGCTCTTGGATTAGAAGAATCAATATTGTTAAAATGGTCACACTGCCCAAGGCAATTTACAGATTTAATGCAATCCCTATCCAATTACCCAGGACATATTTCACAGAACTAGAACAAATCATAATAAAATTTATATGGAACCATCAAAGACCTAGAATTGCTAAAGCATTACTGAAGACAAAGAAAGAGGCTGGAGGAATAACTCTCCCAGACTTCAGACAATACTATAGAGCTACAGTCATCAAGACAGCATGGTATTGGTACCAAAACAGACATATGGACCAATGGAACAGAATAGAGAGCCCAGAAATGAACCCACAAACTTTTGGTCAACTCATCTTCGACAAAGGAGGCAAGAATATACAATGGAATAAAGACAGTCTCTTCAGCAAATGGTGTTGGGAAAACTGGACAGCAGCATGTAAAACAATGAAGCTAGAACACACCCTTACACCATATACAAAAATCAACTCAAAATGGATTAAAGACTTAAACATAAGACAAGATACAATAAACCTCCTAGAGGAAAACATAGGCAAAACATTATCTGACATACATCTCAAAAATTTTCTCCTAGAAGAAATAAAAGCAAGAATAAACAAATGGGACCTAATGAAACTTACAAGCTTCTGCAGAGCAAAGGAAACCAGAAGTAAAACAAGAAGAAAACCTACGGAATGGGAGAAAATTTTTGCAAGTGAAACCGACAAAGGCTTGATCTCCAAAATATATAAGCAGCTCATATGACTCAATAGGAAAAAAATGAACAACCCAATCCAAAAATGGGCAGAAGACCTAAACAAGCAATTCTCCAAGGAAGACATACAAATGATCAAAAAGCACATGAAAAAATGCTCAATATCACTAATTATCAGAGAAATGCAAATCAAAACTCACCTGACACCAGTCAGAATGGCCGTCATTCAAAAATCCACAAATGACAAATGCTGGAGAGGCTGTGGAGAAAGGGGAACCCTCCTACCCTGCTGGTGGGAATGCAGTTTGGTGCAGCCACTATGGAAAACAGTGTGGAGATTCCTCAAAAGACTAGGAATAGACTTACCATATGACCCAGGAATCCCACTCCTGGGCTTGTATCCAGAAGGAAATCTACTTCAGGATGACACCTGCACCCCAATGTTCATAGCAGCACTATTTACAATAGCCAAAACATGGAAACAGCCTAAATGTCCATCAACAGGTGAGTGGATAAAGAAGAAGTGGTATATTTATACAATGGAATACTACTCAGCCATAAAACTCGACAACATAACGCCTTTTGCAGCAACATGGATGCTCCTAGAGAGTGTCATTCTAAGTGAAGTAAGCCAGAAAGAGAAAGAAAAATACCATATGAGATCGCTCATATGTGGAATCTAAAGACTCATGGACAGAGAATACAGACTTGTGGTTACCAGGGTGGTAGAGGGTGGGAAGGGATAGACTGGGATTTCAAAATTGTAGAATAGATAAACAAGATTACACTGTGTAGCACAGGGAAATATACACAAAATGTTATGATAAATCACAGAGAAAAAAATGTGACAATGAGTGTGTATATGTCCATGAATGACTGAAAAATTGTGCTGAACACTGGAATTTGACACAACATTGTAAAATGATTATAAATCAATAAAAATGTTAAAAAAAGAATACTAAAAGCATAAAGTGGAGTATAAGAAAAACATTTTATGAGTATGATTAGCTGTTTATTGCTAATCTCTCCCACAGTAGTTAAGCATGAACTTAAGAAAAAATAAGATGAGAAAAATAAGCACACACAACACACAGGGTTAGAGGAGCCAGCATGCAAAATAGGTAAAAGGATGAAGTTACATCAGGTCATATCTAAAGTCTTTTCATACTTTAACATTGTGTGGTGTGTGACAATGGTAATGAATCCAGCATAGTAGGTGCTCAACAAATTCTTATTGAACAAATTGGGTAAAAATCATTAACTGTTTGAGTTTGTGGCGTAGGTTGTTAGTGCTGATGAAATTCAGATAGAGGAAGGTTTGGAGAAGCAGAGAGAAAAGGGGAGGTATTCCAACCAAGAATAGCACTTCTGTGTTTAACTTTGAGTTTTGGAATAAATTCTTTGAGATGGTTCCTAAAGGCCCAAAAGATGGGTCATTATTTTATTACTTATTTTTGTGATTTTTAGTCTTGATATTTTTTCTTTGATTGATAAGAGGGATAAGGGAAAGGAAAGGAAAAAATACAACTTACATTTATTAAGAGCTTTTCATATGCTAGGAACTATACATATACTATCGTATTTAACCCTCACAACAACCACCAGAAGTAGGTATTATTATTTCTGTTTTTCACAGGTGAAAAAAAAAACAAGCCACAGAGAAGTCTAGTCAATACTTCAAGTTCACTTTCCTAGTATGAAAACAGATCTAATAATCAAACTCAGATCTTATTAACTCCAAAACTCTTGCTCCTTCCACTACTATGCCACTTTCAGCTAGCATGATTTCTGAAAAGATTCTTCTCACATCATTTCAATGCAAATAACAACCAAGGTCCTCAGATAAAATTTTAGTTAAGGAACTAACCAACCCATTCACATAGACCTTTTATTCAATTAGCTTTATTAAAAACCTTTGGTACCTTGAATATAATTCCTGAAACTCATCTTGAACTCTGGAGATCCTGATATATTGAATAGATTCACTCTCTAAGTTCCCCAAATACTATTTATCCATTCCCAAAGAAAAATTAAAAATGGGTCTCAAACCTAAGAGGAAAATAAATCACTCATAATTAGATAAAATCTAATTAAAAGAACACCATTTCTCAAATTTCAGACTGGAAAAAATTAAAAAGTGTAAAAACACATTCTGTTTGTTAGATTGTGGGGAAACAGGTATTCTTATATATTACTGGTAGGAATTCCAACTGGTATAACTCTTCTGGAATGAAATTGGACAATATCTAACAAAACCACACATGCACTTTTATTTTGACTGAGCAATTCTGCTTCTAGGAATATACCCTGAAGACACACTTCAAACAACATGAAAATACACACACACAAGCTTGTTTACTGCAATTTTTTTTGCAATTGCAAAATATTGGGAAACAACCTAAATGGTCACACATAAGAAAGTAGTCAAATAAACCATGGTATTTCTAAACAATGAAGTACTACATTAGAATGTATTTCTGTGAAATAAATTATGACAAACTTAGTGACTTTAAAATCACATGTTTATTATTTCAAAGTTTCTCTGGGTCAGCAGTCTTGACATATTTTAGCTGAATATTCTGTTTCAGAGACTCTTAAAAGATGCAATCAAGGTGTTGACCAGTGCTGAGACTTATCTGGGGCTAAACTTGGAAAAGATGCATTTCCAAGATCATATGGCTGTTGGCAGGATTTGGTTCCTTTTGGACTGTTAGACTGAGAGCTTCAGCTATTTGTTAGCTGTCAGCTGGAATTTGTCCTCAGCAACTAGAGGCTTCCTACAGTTCCTTGCCATGTGGACTTCTCCACATGGTGGCTTCCTTCCTTAAAGCTAGCAAGGGAGAGACAATACAATCTGCTAGAAAGATAGACATTACAGTCTAATGCAACATAATCATGGACGTGACATCCTATCACCTTTGCCATATTCTATTGGTTAGAGGCAAGTCATAAATCATGTCTACATTCAAGAGGAGGGAATTACACAAGGACATGAATATTAGGAGGCAGAGATAATGGAGTGCCCTCAGAGTCTGTCTTGTCACAAGTACTATGTAGTTATAAAAAAGTATGACGAAGCTATGAACTGACTTAGCATGATTTCCAAGACATGCTGTTAAATGAAGAAAGTAACATATAAAAGACTATCTATAGTATATTACTCTTTATGAAAGAAGAAAAGGATATGTAAGAAAATCAGTATGTATTTGCTTATTTGTGCAAAAGAAATACAGGAAGAATAAACCAGAAACAAAAAAGATTTGTTATCTAGGTGGTTATGAACAGTGAGGGGACAGAATGGGAAAATGTGATAAGGTAGTAAGGATGAGGAAAGAGTGACCCTTGCCTGAGTATGATTTTTTGTGTAATTTTGACTCTTAGTACCTTGGTAATGTTTCACATACCTCCAAAATAAATAAGTAAATTGAATAAAAACAATCACAAGTATATATGACTATATTAAAATGCATAATAAAATCACAGTATAACTGAAGCAGGTGGATAAGAAAATAACAAATATAGTTACGGATTGAATTGCACCTCTCCAAAAAGATATGTTGAGGTACTAACCACCAGTATCTTAGAAAGTGATTTTATTTGGAAATAGGGTCTTTAAACAGGTAATCAAGTTAAAATAAGGTCGTTTAGATGGGCTTTAATCCAATATGACTGATGTCCTTATATAAAGGGTCAATTTGGACATACAGACAGATATACACAGAGGGAAGATAATGTGAAGAGATAAAAACAAAGGAAGAGCACCATGTGACGATGAAGGCAGAGATTGGAGTGATGAATTTAAAAGCCAAGGATTGCTAGCAAATCATCAGAAGCTGGGAGAAAGGTATGTAACAGATTCTACTTCACACCCTGAGAAGGAACGAACCCTGTCGACTCCTTGATTTTGGATTTCTAGCCTCTAGAACTGTGAGACAATACATTTATGTTATTTTAAGCCACCCAGTTTTTTGTACTTTCTTACAGCAGCCCTAGAAAACTAATATAGCACAACCACTCAAAACCTATGGGACACAGCAAAGGCAGTGCTAAGAGGGAAGTTTATAGCGATACAGGACTTCCTCAAAAAAGAAGAACAATCTCAAATAAACAAGTTAACCCACCACCTGAATCAATTAGAAAAGAAGAACAAAAAGCCCCAAAAAGCAGCAGAAGGAAGGAAATAATAAAGATCAGAGAGGAATTAAATACAATAGAGATTAACAAGACCATAGAAAAAAATCAACCAAATCAAAAGCTGGTTTTTTGAAAAAGTAAATAAAATCAACAAACCTCTGGCCAAACTCACAAAGAAGAAAAACGAGAGAGCACAAATTAGCAAAATAAGAAAGGAAAAAGGAGAAATTACAACAAACAAAATAGAAATACAGAATATCATATGAGAATATTATGAAAAACTATATGGAACCAAACTGGAAAACCTAGAGGAGATGGACAAGTTTCTGGAAACATACTGTCCACCAAAACTGAATCAAGAAGAAACTGAACACTTGAACAATCCGATCACTAGAAAGGAAATAGAAATAGCAATTAAAAACCTCCCTATAAATAAAAGTCCAGGACCGGATGGCTTCACCGGGGAATTCTATCAAACATACAAAGAAGAACTCATACCAGTCCTTCTCAAACTCTTCCAGATGATTGAAAAGGAGGGAATACTCCCAAACTCATTCTATGAAACCACCATCACCCTGATACCAAAACCAGGCAAAGACACTACAAAAAAAGAGAATTATAGGCCAATATCACTGATGAACATAGACGCCAAAATCCTCACCAAAATATTAGCAAACAGAATCCAACAACACATAAAAAAGATTATACATCATGACCAAGTGGAGTTCATCCCAGGGACACAAGACTGGTTCAACACATGCAAATCAATCAATGTAATAGATCACATCAACAAGACAAAGGACAAAAACCACATGATCATCTCAATCGATGCAGAAAAAGCATTTGATAAAATTCAACACCCATTTATGATAAAAACTCTCACCAAAGTGGGTATAGAGGGAACATATCTCAACATAATAAAAGCTATATATGACAAACCTATAGCCAGCATAGTTCTCAACGGTGAAAAACTCAAAAGCTTCCCACTAAAATCTGGGACAAGACAAGGATGCCCACTATCACCACTCCTATTCAACATAGTCTTGGAAGTCCTAGCCACAGCAATCAGGCAAGAGAAAGAAATAAAAGGGATCCGAATTGGAAAAGAAGTGGTAAAAGTGTCATTATATGCTGATGACATGTTACTATATATAGAAAACCCTAAAAGGTCCACACAAAAGCTACTAGAGCTGATCGAAGAATTCAGCAAGGTAGCAGGTTACAAAATTAACGTTCAAAAATCAGTTGCATTTCTTTACACTAATGATGAATCAACAGAAAAAGAAAGTAAAGAAACAATCCCCTTTAAAATAGCACCCAAAGTAATAAAATATCTGGGAATAAATCTAACCAAGGAGGTGAAAGAATTATACACAGAAAACTATAAACCATGGATGAAGGAAATTAAAGAAGACTTTAAAAAATGGAAAGATATTCCATGCTCTTGGATTGGAAGAATCAATATTGTTAACATGGTCACACTGCCCAAGGCAATCTACAGATTTAATGCAATCCCTATCCAATTACCCAGGACATATTTCAACAGAACTAGAACAAACCATAATAAAATTTATATGGAACCATCAAAGACATAGAATTGCCAAAGCATTACTGAAGACAAAGAAAGAGGCTGGAGGAATAACTCTCCCAGACTTCAGACAATACTATAGAGCTACAGTCATCAAGACAGCATGGTATTGGTACCAAAGCAGACATATAGACCAATGGAACAGAATAGAGAGCCCAGAAATGAACCCACAAACTTTTGGTCAACTCATCTTCGACAAAGGAGGCAAGAATATACAATGGAATAAAGACAGTCTCTTCAGCAAATGGTGTTGGGAAATCTGGACAGCAGCATGGAAAACAATGAAGCTAGAACACACCCTTACACCATATACAAAAATCAACTCAAAGGATTAAAGGCTTAAACATAAGACAAGATACAATAAACCTCCTAGAGGAAAACATAGGCAAAACATTATCTGACATACATTTCAAAAATTTTCTCCTAGAAGAAATAAAAGCAAGAATAAACAAATGGGACCTAATGAAACTTACAAGCTTCTGCAGAGCAAAGGAAACCAGAAGTAAAACAAGAAGAAAACCTACGGAATGGGAGAAAATTTTTGCAAGTGAAACCGACAAAGGCTTGATCTCCAGAATATAAAAGCAGCTCATATGACTCAATAGGAAAAAAATAAACAACCCAATCCAAAAATGGGCAGAAGACCTAAACAAGCAATTCTCCAAGGAAGACACACAAATGATCAAAAAGCACATGAAAAAAATGCTCAATATCACTAATTATCAGAGAAATGCAAATCAAAACTACAATGAGGTATCACCTCACACCAGTCATAATGGCCGTCATTCAAAAACCCACAAATGACAAATGCTGGAGAGGCTGTGAAGAAAGGGGAACCCTCCTACACTGCTGGTGGGAATGCAGTTTGGTACAGCCACTGTGGAAAACAGTGTGGAGATTCCTCAAAAGACTAGGAATAGACTTACCATATGACCCAGGAATCCCACTCCTGGGCTTGTATCCAGAAGGAAATCTACTTCAGGATGACACCTGCACCCCAATGTTCATAGCAGCACTATTTACAATAGCCAAAACATGGAAACAGCCTAAATGTCCATCAACAGGTGAGTGGATAAAGAAGAAGTGGTATATTTATACAATGGAATACTACTCAGCCATACAACCGACAACAAAATGCCATTTGCAGCAACATGGATGCTCCTGGAGAATGTCATTCTAAGTGAAGTAAGCCAGAAAGAGAAAGAAAAATACCATATGAGATCGCTCATATGTGGAATCTAAAAAACAAAAACAAAAACAAACAAATAAACAAAAACAAATCATAAATACAAGACAGAAATAGACTCACAGACAGAGAATACAGACTTGTGGTTACCAGGGGGGTGGAGGGTGGACAGGGATAGACTGGGATTTCAAAATTGTAGAATAGATAAACAGGATTACACTGTATAGCACAGGGAAATATACACAAAATGTTATGATAAATCACAGAGAAAAAAATGTGACAATGAGTGTGTATATGTCCATGAATAACTGAAAAATTGTGCTGAACACTAGAATTTGACACAACATTTTAAAATGATTATAAATCAGTAAAAAATGTTAAAAAAAGAAAACTAATATAGCAAGTAAATTTGGAAATTGTATTTTGATTTGTTGCTGTAAGGCTAAAGACAAAATCTATTGTACACAAATACTGTAATCTACTTTGTAAATTTTTTTCTCACACGGGAGAGAGAATTATAGTTAGATTTCCTACATCCAGAAGAAGTTACAAATATAGGTAGAGGGGAGGTTAGAATGAACAGAATATGTTGAAATGGAATCAGAGATATAGATAAGAGATAGCTAAATGAAAAAATAAATATAGATGTGATATGTGTGTGTGTGTTAGTATACATAGATATATTTCCTAGCTCAGTCCACCAATAGGTCCTAAGAGTAATAAAATTCCATTAGCAACAAGCATACGTAGAGCCCATTAGTTTCTAGCTACCATTCTTAAAAAAAGAAACTACGTTTCTTATAGAAGAGGTTGATCCCAGGACTCTGGCAGGAAAACTATAAGATAAGTCTAGCACACTTTCTGTGCCAGAAAGTAAGAGCATGTTGAAATAGATTGGGGACATACTGAAAGGACAAGGAGCCAACCTGAAGGAGTTCTTAAATCCAAAGCTAAAACCATTTGAGCAACAAAGTAAACAATGACAGTACTTACTTAATAATCCACAAAATAAAGTAAATATGCATGAGTCCATAGTGATATAAATAAACAATTGAATAATCAAGTAAATAAATAAACAGGACAAGGTGAGAGCTCTTTCTTACAGAAGAATTCCAATTAATAAATGTAAAAGAAATAAGAAAAATGGAAACTCACAATTAGGCAAATATCACAGTAATAATTTTCATAGGCAAGATAAATTGATGGATGCTAACGTTAGCAAGTGAAAGTTTGAGGAGAAATAGAATAGTTTGCATAATCTCAAATTACCTATTCAATACACATACCACCTATATTTATTTCTACAGGGATAATTAGTACATTTTCACTTCCAGTAGATATCACCTTTACCAAGAGATTAGTTAACATCCCCAGTAAATAAAATGTGCCAACTTCACATGGATATGATGTGATATAACGCGTAACATCATTTCTGTGTTGTACTCACCAAAAATCAATAACTGATCTATTCAAGATAAAATATCAGATGTATTAAAATTCAGAGCCATTCTACAAAACAATTGACAAATATTCATTAAAAGTGTCAAGGTCATGGAAGACAAAAGATTGGGGAAATACTCCAGATTGTGGTAGACTAAGGAGAATCAATAATTAAATGCAATATGGGACCTTGATTTGGCTACTAGAACAGAAAAGGGACATTCAAAGAAAAACTAGTGAAATTGTTATAACATTTATAATTCAGTTAATAGCATCAAATTAACTATTAATTTCCTAGTTTTGATAATTATGATCTGGTTATATAAATTATTAACTTTAGAAGAAACTGGTGAAGGATACATGTGAGCTCCTTGTACTACTTTTGCAACTTTTCTAGAAGTCTAAAATTATTCCCCAATAAAACATTAAAATTTTTCTTCAGAAGATTTTCCCATTACTTACCAGTGATACTGAGTGGGATCCATGTTAACAGGAGAAAGGTTGATATATAATCATCCATTCATATACAGTATCTCACTTTACCATTCAAACAATTGAGAAATTAATAAAACAAGGATTATTACTCACATCCTACAGATAGGGAAACAGTCTAAGAGAGGTTAAGTGATTTAAAAGGTCATTCAGGAATTCTTCATCTAGCATGACAGGGCACAATTGGTAGCCTAATTCTTTACCTGATTACAATGAAAAGTTCTGGATGAATGCAGAAACCAAATATCCAAGGACTCTGAAAAGAAAACAAAACAAACAAAAGTCGAGGAGTTGCATGACAGAGCAGTGGCATGGACAGCTAAAATCCCAAATGAAAGCCCATATTTTGGGTCAGAGAAAATGGAAAAAGGGACCTTGTGGGCCCAGAAGTGTTGGAACAGATTCTGAGAAGGGGAAAACAAAAGAAAAGGATCCATTAGTTCTGTATACAAACCGATATTATCTTGGGCTTACTGCTGAATTGCACATAGTTGGGACAGAACCAAAGCAGCTTAACAAAACCCTTACAAATGACATAATTTTAAAACACGATCTAAGTCTCAGACTAACCCCTGCATGATACACGCCTGAGACAGAACCAGTTTAACATAGGAAAGGCTTTGAAAGTTGAACTGAGATTAGATCCATGCTCACAGAATGAATGACAGAACTTGTGGTTTGAACATAACTGGGCTGACTGTCTATAAAAGAACAGCAAGAAAAATCTTCAGAGGATTTAAACATAATACAGAGTCTACACAACATAACATTAAAAAGTTCAAGATATAATCCAAAACTACGCAACATAAAAAAACAGGAAAACATGACCAAATTTCAACATAAAGGATAACCCAATCACATCAAACCTAAGAGGACCAAAATGTTGGAATGATAAGACAAAGACCTTAAAGAAAATATTTTAACTATACTCCATGAGATAAAGATAAACACATATTCTTGGCAGAGAAATAGAAACTATAAATTTTATTTTATTTTTTAATTTTTTAACTTATTTTATTGAGTTCCAGTCATTTTACACTGTTGTGTCAAATTCCAATGTAGGGCACAATTTTTCAGTTATACATGAACATACATATATTCATTGTCACATATTTTTGTCATGTGAGCTACCATAAGATCTTGTATATATTTCCCTGTGTTATACAGTATAATCTTGTTTATCTAGTCACATATATCTGTCAGTACCTACAAATTTTGAAATCCCAGTCTGTCCTTTAACACCTCCCGCCACCTTGGTAACCACAAATTTGTATTCTATGTCTATGAGTCTGTTTCTGTTTTGTATTTATGATCTATTTTGTTGTTTTTTAGATTCCACATATGAGCAATCTCATATGGTATTTTTTCTTTCTCTTTCTGGATTACTTCACTTAGAATGACATTCTCCAGGAACATCCATGTGGCTGCAAATGGCATTATGTTGTCAGTTTTTATGGCTGAATAGTTTTCCATTGCATAAATATACCACCACTTCTTTATCCAGTCATCTGTTGATGGACATTTGGGCTGTTTCCATGTCTTGGCTATTGTAAATAGCACTGCTATGAACGTTGGGGTGCAATTGTCATTTTGGTGTAGGGTTCCTTCTGGATATATGCCCAGGAGCAGTATTTCTTTACGCTAATGATGAATCAACAGAAAAAGAAAATAAAAAACGATCCCTTTAAAATAGCACCCAAAGTAATAAAATATCTGGGAATAAATTGAACCAAGGAGGTGAATGACTTATAAATGGAAAACTATAAACCATTGATGAAGGAAATTAAAGAAGACTTAAAAAAATGGAAAGATATTCCATGCTCCTGGATTGGAAGAATCAATATCGTTAAAATGGTCATAGTGCCCAAGGAAATCTACAGATTTAATGCAATCCCTATCAAATTACCCAGGACACATTTCACAGAAGTAGGAAAAATCATAATAAAATTTATAAGGAACCACAAAAGACCTAGAATTGCCAAAGCATTACTGAAGAAAAAGAGGCTGGAGGAGTAACTCTCTCAGACTTCAGACAATACTATAGAGCTACAGTCATCAAAACAGCATGATATTGGTACAAAAACAGACATATAGACCAATGGAACAGATTAGATAGCCCAGAAATGAACCCACAAACTTTTGGTCAACTAAACTTCGACAAAGGAGGCAAGAATATACAATAGAATAAAGACAGTCTCTACAGCAAATGGTGTTGGGAAAACTGGACAGCAGCATGTAAATCAATGAAGCTAGAACACTCTCTTACACCATACACAAAAATAAACTCAAAATGGATTAAAGAGTTAAACATAAGACAATACACAATAAACCTCCTAGATGCAAACATAGGTAAAACATTATGTCACATACATCTCAAAAATGTTCTTCTAAGGCAGTCTACACAAGCAATAGAAATAAGAGGAATAATAAACAAATGGGACCTAATTAAACTCACAAGCTTCTGCACAGCAAAAGAAACCATAAGTAAAACAAAACTACAACCTATGGAATGGGAGAAAATTTTTGCAAAATGTGAAACCAACAAAAGCTTAATCTCAAGAATATATAAGCAGCTCATACGACATAATAAGAAAAAACAAACAACCCAATCCAAAAATGGGCAGAAGACTTAAGCAATTCTCCAAAGAAGAAATACAAATGATCAATAGGCACATGAAAAAATGCTCAATATCACTAATTAACAGAGAAATGCAAATCAAAACTATGATGAGGTATCACCTCACTCCACTCAGAATGGCCGTCATTCAAAAGTCCACAAATGACAAATGCTGGAGAGGCTGTGGAGTAAAGGGAACCCTCTTACACTGCTGGTGGGAATGCAGTTTGGTGCAGCCACTGTGGAAAACAGTATGGAGATTCCTCATAAGACTAGGAATAGAGTTACCATATGACCCAGGAATCCCACTCCTGGGCATATACATAGAAGGAACCCTACTTCAAAATGACACCTGCACCCCAATGTTCATAGCAACACTATTAACAATATCCAAGACATGGAAACAGCCTAAATATCCATCAACAGATGACTGGATAAAGAAGTGGTGGTATATTTATACAATGGCATACTATTCAGCCATTAAAAATGACAACATAATGCCATTTGCAGCAACATGGATGCTCCTGGAGAATGTCATTCTAAGTGAAGTAATCCAGAAAGAGAAAGAAAATTATCACATGAGATCGCTTGTAAGTGGCATCTTAAAAACAAAAAGAACATATATACAAAACTGAAGCTGACTCATAGACATAAAATACAAACTCATGGTTGCCAAGGGGCAGGGGGGTGGGAAGGGACAGACTGGGAGTTCAAAATTTATAGATACTTATAGGCATATGCAGAATAGATAAATAAGATTATACTGTATAGTACAGGGTAGTATATAGAAGATCTTGTGATAGCTCACTGTGAAAAAGAATATGACAATGAGTATATGTATGTTCATTTATAACTGAAAAATTTTGCTCTATACTGGAATTTGACACAGCATTGTAAAATGACTATAACTCAACAAAACATATTTTTAAAAATGAATGCATAAGAAAAAAAGTTTTTAGCACAAGCAAACAAGCTTTACAACAAATGTTTAGTGACCTTTTCTAGTATCAAACCACAAGAAAAGAGAACAAAAAGAAGAACAAGAAAAAAAAGAGACCTACAAAAGATTGCTTTGGCTGTTCGGGGTCTTTTGTGGTTCCTTATAAATTTTGGAATTGTTTTTTCTATTTCTGTGAGGAATGTCACAAGTATTTTGATGAGGGTTGCATTAGATCTGTGGATTACTTTGGGTTGTGTGGCCATTTTGATAGTGTTAATTCTTCCAATCCAGGAACACAAGAAATCTTTCCATTTCTTTGTGTCATTTAGGTTTCAGAGTATAGGTAACCTCCTTTGTTAAGTTTATTTCTCAGTAGTTTTTTGTTTTTGATGTCATAGAAATGCCTCTGCCTGTTAAAAAATTCTGGGTTTTGAAGTGAAAAAAAAGTAAATGAAGGGCCACAAATGGCAAAATATCCTTCTTTTCTATAGGTGAGTTATATTCCTTTATATGTATATTATATATATAAAATCTTCATTATCTGTTCAATTATTGATGTGCACTTCAGATGCTTCCATGTCTCGGCAATTATAAATAATATTTCTGTTAATAGCATGGTATATGTATCTTTTTGAATTAATTTTTATTTTGCAGTTGACTTTATTCCTTTGATAACTATGTAAGTTTAAAAAGCTAAAGCTATAAATGTTCTTAGAAACAATGAACAGTACGTATATGTAAATTAGAAAATATATGTGCATTTAGAAAAAAAAGGCAATGAGCTATCAAGCCATGAAAGACTTGGAAGAAACTTAAAAGACATATTACTAAATGAAAGAAACCAGTCTGAAAGGTCTACAAACTGTACGATTCCAACCAAATGACATTCTGGAAAAGGACAGCTACAGAAACAATAAAAAGATCGTGGTTTCCAGAGGTTTGGGGAGACGGAAGAAGGGAGGAATGAATAGATGGAGCACAAGGGATTTTTAGGGCAATGAAATTACTCTGTATGATACTATAATGGTAGCTACATGTCATTATGCATTTGTCAAAACCCACAGAATGTACCACATCAAGAGTGAACCCTAATGTAAGCTATGGACTTTGGTTGATAATAATGTGTCCATGTTGGTTCATTGATTGTACCAGATGTGCCACACTGATGAGGGATGTTGAGGGTAGGGGAGTATACATGTGTGGGTGGGGAGGGCTATGTGCAAACTCTATTTTCTGCTCAATTCTGCTGTAAACCTGAAACTGCTCAAAAGAAATAAAGTCTATTAAACAACAACAACCACAACAACAACAACAACAACAATAACAAGAAAAGTCTGAGAAACCATCACAGTCTAAAGAACCTAAGGAGAAATAACAACTAAATGTAATTTCATATCCTGGATGGCATCTTGGAGCACAAAAAGGACATTAGGTTAAAAACCAAGAAAATCTGAATAAAGTATGGATCTTATTAATGAAAAAAGAGTGAACCCTAGTGTAAGCTATGGACTTTGGTTGATAATAATGTGTCCATGTTGGTTCATTGATTGTACCAGATATGCCACACTGATAAGAGATGTTGAGGGTAGGGGAGTATATATGTGTAAGTGAGGGCTATGTGCGAACTCTCTGTATTTTCTGCTCAATCCTGCTGTGAACCTGAAACTGCTCTTAAAAATAAAGTCTATTAATAAAAACAAAAAAAGAAAAGTGAAAAAAAAGATATTCAGGTTAAAGGGATATGAAACCAAAGAGATTTTGTTCTAAGACATGAAGGATGAGCAAAATGATAGACATCAAAGTAAATATAAAAGCTGTATTTTCCTTTTAATATTTAAAAATATTATGAATGTTGAAAGTCAAATTTACAACATCATTTTATGAGGTTTTAAATGTATATTGGTGTTAGACATATGACAACTATATATTTTTTTAAAAGATCAGTAATAGGTAGATGAAGGGACTTATGTGGCTTTAAGTGTTCTACATTTTACTAGAAGTGGTTAAATAATTTGACTATGTAAAATTAGGTATTGTAAGCCTTAGAGAAATGATTAAAATACAAAGAGGATTAAAAAGCAAATAAAGACTAGCAATTTCTAGTCTGTCATGTAAGGAACTTGGAAGTCATCACTCCATCCTAACAACAAATAAAAAACTGAACAAACTGAAAATTCAACAACTCTTCTTAGATCCATTAGAGAAGTGAAATCACAGGGCAAACCTCTGCATCCCCCAGACTGGTGACATGGACAGTCAAATCCATATAATGACAACTTACCAGAGCAGAAACCCATGAGTAGAAACTTATACAAGAATCAGTACTGAGGTAGGAAAATCTGAACTGTAATGGATGAATTGCTGAAGGCTCAATGTGGACAGGCCTGACAATTAAATACTCCAGGGAGACGCAGACATGAAGAGGGGGCATGCTTTCATGAGTTTTACCTCAAACAGCCATACCAGGTCCTCAAAATGAGTACTGGAGAAAAATCCCCTTACATGTCCAGCAGGGAAAAAGTAACTATTTAACAATATACCAGAGCATTTTGTTCTTAACAAAGTCTGCCCTCGAGAAAAACTATTTTACCATATCCTAAACTATTTAAGGCTTTTTCAGAGACTAACTGACTGAAGGGAGAGGAAAAACTCAACTTTAGCCCTCTCTAGCCTTCCATGTGGGGTAAGGGAAATACACAATTACAGAACTCTAGCCCACTTTATGCATCCTGTCCCTCCTAAGGGGAAGCTGACTGAAAAGCACTTGTGAAGCTCACAGGCACAGGCTCACTAAAAGACTGAGAACTAATCATAGGACTCCTCCTACACCTCACACCACATTACTAAAGGTCTATTTACAGCAGTTTCTTTTACCCACTACATCATGTCTGGGATCAAGAAAAATTACAAGGCATAATAAAGGGCAACCCCCCCCCACAATTTGAAGAGACAGAACAAGTCTCAGAACCAGACTCATATATGGCAGGGATGTTGGAATTACCACACCAGGAATTTAAAACAATGGTGATATGTATGCTAAGGGCTCTAGTGAATGAATTAGATAGCATGCAATAACATGGACAATGTAAGCAGAAAGACATAAATTCTAAAAAAGAACAAAAAATCCTGGAAATCAAAAACATTGTAACAGAAATGAAGGGTGCCTTTGATGGGATCATAGCCTGACTATGGCTGAGGAAAGAATCTCTGATCTTGAGAATATGTCAATAGGAACTTCCAAAACTGAAAAGCAAAAAGAAAAAAAAAACACTGGAAAATTGAATAGAATATCCATGAACTGTGGGATGACTACAAGAGGTGTAACATGCATATAATGGGAATACCAGAAGAATAAAGAGCAAAAGAAAAAGAATATTTGCAACTGTAATCACTGAGAATTTCCTCAAATTAGAATAAGACACCAAACAAAAAACATAGAATTACGTTTGATTTCTCCTCAGAAACTACCAAGGAAGAAGAGAGAGGAATGAAATATTTAAAATGTTGAGAGAAAAATCCCACCAATCTAGAATTCTTTACCCAGTAAAATACTCTTTCAAAAGTTAAGGAAAAATAAAGACTTTCTCAAGCAAACAAAATCAAGGGACTTTATTGCCAGTAGACCTGCCATTCAACAAATGTTTAAAAGAGCTCTTCAGAAATAAGGAAAATAATAATATAATAATACCAGATTCTTGTGATCCAGTCCTACACACAGTGGCCAGCAGTCTCTGTAAAAGCAAAGCCTGGGAACCAACAGGACCAGGGGCCAACCATGCCTTCCAGACCACCCACAGTAGTCAGCCAACCACAGCAGAAAGACCTACACAGCCCAAATAAGGGGACACCTAGAACATATAGCTCTGGTGACCAGAGGAGAGGGCATTGCTGGGTTGCATAGAATGTCTCCTTCAAAAGGCCACTTCTCCAAGTTTGGGAAACATAACCAACTTACCAGATATATAGAAATAAAAACACCAAATCAGGCAACAGAGGAATATCTTCAAAATGAAGGAACAAGATAAACCCCTCAAAGAACTAAATGAAGTGGAATAGGCAACCTACCCAATAGAGAGGTCAAGGAAATGATGGTAAAAGTGTTCAAAAGAATGGATAAACAGAGTAAGAGTTTAGAAGTTTTTAACAGAGACTTAAAAAATACAAAGAAGAACCAAACAGAGATGAAGAATACAATAACTGAAATGAAAATACACTACAAAGAATCAGCAGTAGATTCAATGGTAAAGAGGAAGATTAGTGAGCTGGATGACAGAGTAGTGGAAATCACTGCAGCTAAACAGCAAAATGAATAAAGAGAAATGAGGACAGTTTAAGAGACCTCTGGGACAATATTAAGTATACTGACATTTGCATTATAGGGGCCCCAGAAGGAGAATACAGAGAGAAAAGGTGAAAAGAACATATTTTAAGACACAATAGCTGAAAAACTTCCCTAAACTGGGAAAGGAAACAGGCATACAATTCCAGGAAGTGCAGAGTCCCAAGCAGGATCACCCCAAAGAGGAGCACACAAAGACATGTAATTAAAAATAAAGAGAAAATATTAAAAGCAGCAAAGGAAAACCAACAAATAATATACAAGGGAACTCCAATAAGGCTATCAGCTGACTTTTCAGCAGAAACTCTGCAGGGCAGAAAGAAATGGCACGATATATTTAAAGTGATGAAAGGGGAAAACCTACAAACCAGAATATTCTGGCCAGCAAAGATTTCAATCAGCTTTGATGAAGAGATCAAGCATTTTACAGATAAGCAAAAGCTAAAAGAGTTTAGCCACCAAACAAGCTTTACAAGAAATTTTAACAGGATTTCTCTAAACGAAAAAGAAAAGGTCGCAAACCTAACCACATGAAAATGATGAAAGGAAAAATCTCATTGGTAAAGACAAATATAAAGATAGTAAATCAGCAGCATATAAATTAGTAGGAAGGTTAAAAGACAAAAGTAGTAAAATCATCTATATCTGCAATAATTAGTTAAGTGATACAAAAAACAAGGAGATGTAAAATATGATATCAAAATCAGTAATCGTCAGTGGGGGAGTGAAAATGCAGGGTTTTAAGAATGCATTTGAACCTAAGAGATCAGCAACTTAAAATAATTACATATATATTAGTCAATAACTATGTAATATCCTTGTATGTTTCTATATTATAACTAGACTTATTGTGGTGATCAGTTTGAAATGTATAGATATTGAATCACTATGTTGTGTGATAGGAACTAAAATAGTATAGTATTGTAGGTCAATTATACTTCAAAAACAAACTCATAGAAAAAGAGATCAGATTTGTTGGGGAGGGAGAACTGGATGAAGGTAGTCAAAAGGTATAAACTTCCAGTCATAAGATAAATAAGTACTAGGGATGTAATGTGCGACCTGATAAATATAATTAATGCTGTTATTTGTTATATATCACAGTTGTTAAAAGAGTAAATTCTAAGAATTTTCATCACATGAAAAAATTTTTCCTGTTTTTAAAATTTTGTATCTATTTGAGATGATGGGTGTTCACTAAACTTTTTGTGATAATCAATTCATGATGTAGGTAAGTCAAAACACTGTGTTGTACATCTTAAGTTTATACAGTGCTATATGTCAATTATATCAAAGTAAACCTGGGTGAAATAAAGGTCAATTTCCCAGTAAGACATAACAATCCTTAATGTGTATGCTCCTACCAACAGAGCACCAAAATAAGGCAAAAACTGATTACATGATCATATAATTTAATGCAGAAAAAGCATTTGGCTAAATTAAACACCCATTTAAGATAAAAATTCTCCACTCTAGGAATAGAAGGAAATCTCCTCTACATGATGAAGGGAATCTGTTAAGAACCTATAAATAACACTATGGCTAGTTGTGAAAACTGAATGTTTTTCCGCAACGTCAGATAGAAGGCAAGTATGCCTCCTCTCACACCCCTTCTATCCAACATAGTGATAGAACTCCTAGTCTGTGCAATAGACAAAAAGAAAGGAAATCAGAAGCGTACAGATTTAAAAGGAAGAAATATGATTGTCCTTATTTGCATATAATGTGATTTTCTATTTAGAAAATCACAAGGAATCTACCAGGGGGCAAAAAGGCCTTCTAGAACTAATAACAGAGTTTAGCAAAGTTGCAGGATGCATGGTCAATATATAAAAATCTATCATCTTGTCTTATGTTTAAGTCTTTAGCCATTTTGTGTATGGTGTGAGGAAGTATTCTAACTTCATTGATTTACATGCAGCTGTCCAGTTTTCTCAACATCATTTTCTGAAGAGACTGTCTTTATTCCATTGTATGTTCTTGCTTCGTATGTTTAAAGACTTAAACATAAGACAAGACATGATAAACCTCTCAGAAGAAAACAGGCAAAACATTATCTGACATAAATCTTAGCAATGTTCTCCTAGGGCAGTCTACCAGGCAATAGAAATAAAGAAAAAATAAACAAATGTGACCTAATTAAACTTATGAGCTTTTGCACAGCAATGGAAACCATAAGCAAAACACAAAGACAACCTAAGGATTGGGAGAAGATATTTGCAAAACATGAGACTGACAAGGGCTTAATTTCCAGAATATATAAATAGATCATACAACTTAATAAGAAAAAAACAAACAACCCAATCCAAAAATGGGCAGAAGACCTAAACAAGCGATTCTCCAATGAAGACATACAAATGGCCAATAGGTACATGAAAAAATGCTTAATATCGCTAATTATCAGAGAAATGCAAATCGAAACTACAATGAAGTGTCATCTCACACCAGTCAGAATGGCCATAATTCAAAAGTCCACAACCGATAAATGCTGGAGAGGGTGTGGAGAAAAGGGAACCTTCCTACACTTTTGGTGGGAATGTACTTTGGTGCAACCATTATGGAAAACAGTATGGAGATTCCTCAAAAGACTAAAAGTATACTAACCATTTGATCCAGCAATCCCATTCCTGGGCATATATCCAGAAGGAAACTTAATTTCAAAAGATACCTGCACCCCGATGTTCACAGCAGCACTATTTACAATAGCCAAGACATGGAAGAAACCAAAATGTCCATCGACAGATGAGTGGATAAAGAAGTTGTGGTATATTTATACAATGTAGTATTACTACTCAGCCATAAAAAATAAAATAATGCCATTTGCAGAAACATGGATGGCCTTGGAGAACTTCATTTTAAGTGAAGTAAGCCTGGAAAAGAAAGAAAAACATCATGATATCACTTATACATGGAATCTTAAAAAAAAAGATAAAACAGACTCAAGCATAGAAACAAACTTAATGGTTACTGTGGGGGAAGGGTGCCAGAAGGGATAAGTTGGGAGTTCGAGATTTGCAGATATTAACTAATATATATAAAATAAACAACAAGTTCATACTGTACAGCACAGGGAACTATATTCAATATCTTGTATAACTTACAGTGAAAAGGAATATGAAAATGAATATATGTATGTTCATGTATGACTGAAGCATTATGCTGTACACCACAAATTGACACAACATTGTAAACTGACTATACTTCAATAAGTATATATATATACAAAAACAAAACACATCTATAAATATGGCATCAAAAAAAGCAAAAATAAACAAGTGGGACTACATAAAAACAAAAAGCTTCTGCAGATCAGAAGAATGAAGAGACAAGAAATGAAGAAGCAACCAATGGCATGGGGGGAAATGTTTGCAAATCTTTTATCAGGTAAGGTATTAATATTTAAAATGTATAAGAAAATTATACAACTTAGTAGCAAAAACAAAAACAAAACTCAATACAATTTAAAAATGGTGATCAATAGGCACATGAAAAAATGCTCAATATCACAAATTATCAGAGAAATGAAAATCAAAACTACAATGAGGTATCACCTCACACCAGTCAGAATGGCCATCATTCAAAAATCCACAAATGACAAATGCTGGAGAGGCTGTGGAGAAAAGGGAACCATCCTACACTGCTGGTGGGAATGCAGTTTGGTGCAGCCACTGTGGAAAACAGTATGGAGATTCCTCAAAAGACTAGGAATAGACTTGCTGTATGACCCAGGAATCCTGCTCCTGGGCATATACATAGAAGGAACCCTACTTCAAAAAGACACCTGCACCTCAATGTTCATAGCAGCACTATTTATAATAGCCAAAACATGGAAACAGCCTAAATGTCCATCAATAGATGATTGGATAAAGAATCAGTGGTATATTTATACAATGAAATACTATTCAGCCATAAAAACCGAGACCATAACGCCATTTGCAGCAACATGGATGCTCCTGGAGAATGTCATTCTAAGTGAAGTAAGCCAGAAAGAGAAAGAAAAATACCATATGAGATCGCTCATATGTAGAATCTAAAAAACAAACAAACAAACAAAACCAAAAAAACCACAAAGCATAAATACAGGACAGAAATAGACTCATGGACATGAAATACAAACTTGTGGTTGCCAAGAGGGCGGGGAGTGGGAAGGGTTAGACTGGGATTTCAAAATTGTAGAATGGATAAACAAGATTATACTGTATAGCACAGGGAAATATATACAAGATCTTATGGTAGCTCACAGACAAAAAAATATGACAATGAATATATGTATTTTCATGTATAATTGAAAAATTGGGCTCTACACTGGAATATGACACAACATTGTAAAATGATTATAAATCAATAAAAATTTTTTAAAAATTACAAAATAAAAATGGTGATAAATCTGAACAGATAAAAAATAAATAATCTTTTCATACTAGCAATGAACAATTAGAAACTGAAATTTAAAACACCATACCATTTACAATAGCTTCAGTAAAAATCAAACATTTAAGTATAAATCTAACAAAGAAGTCCTAAATAAAAGATTAAAGATATTAGCTTCATATGGGAGGGTGCAAAGCTGAATAAGATAGGGTCCCAGCTGTTACTAAACTTATAATTTAGTAAGGGACAAATATACATACTGAAATAGCCACCAGGTAGTTTGTGACTAGTGCCACAAGAGAGGTATCAATGAGGATTTGTAAGAATTTTGAGGATGAAGAGATTGCACTCAGACAGGGAATTAGGAACCAGCAATTGTATCTACATTATACCAGGTAGATGGAGCGGCAGAAATTATGATAGGAAGAAGGAGTGTTATGAATAAAAGTACATAAATGGGGAAATGCACATTTTATGTGGGGAACAGTAAATAGGCTTTACAGAAAGATGAAGTCCTTATAAGGAGAGTACTGGAATATAAACTGGAAATATAATTTGGGGAAAGTATAACATACTTTGAATTTTAATCAGTGCAGTTTGGATTACATTTAGTTTGGAATAGGGAGCCAATAAAGGAAATACGTGTTTAGAATTGTACTCTCATCAGACTAACAGGAAATAATGTGAATGTCCTAAGAGGAAAATCTAGGCCAGCATGGGTACTAGACATTTGTAGAAGAGTTACCTGTGTATTGGTTTATACCACAGTTGTTACAGTGTAGGTCTCTACGGGAATAGGAGTTGGTAGCCCAGTTTGTCAGGGAATACAAAGGAATTATGAAGCATTACAATTAAATATTATGAACCTATGAATGAGAGATAAGGACAGAACCGATTAATAAGCAGAGGGCAAATCTAAGTTGAAGCAGACATTGAGGGACGAATTCACAGAAGCAAATATGGGGAGTTAAATTGAGAAACGGGATTAAGTAGGTAAACAAATGAACAAAAGTAGTCATGAACTGGGGGGAAAGGAGGGCATTGGTCTAGCATGATTGTTATGATAGGCTTAGCTGAGGGCTAAAGAATCCTTTATAACTGAATTCCATTGTACATGGACGTACTCATATCCTGCCATCCACCCACAAAGATTACATATTCCAGATATAATAATCTGCTCAACATCACTCAAACACATCATTCCTTTCAGGCTTTATGCCTTTGCACATGCTTTCACAGCTTCCCTTAATGTTTATCTCTCCTTCACCCCTCTTCTACCTGACATATACTACTTCTACTTTAAGACCTAGTTCAAATGTCACATCCTTGGTGAAACTTAAGGCACAGAGGTCCCTTTCCTAGTTCCAACCTCTGTCACAGAATGTTGTACTGTAATGATCTTCCTCCCTTATTAGACCTCGAGTTCCTTGGGGATATGGACTCTGTCTTACTTATCCTGCGTCCATAGTACTTGGCATAATGCCTGAAACATAGTACACAGGAAATTGAATTAATCAATCACCTGATCAATTATCTAATTAGTTTTTAAGAACTCTTGGTCTTCAATCTATCTTATTTGAAAAGGATATTACTCTAGTCATTGATACTAATCGTCACATTGGAAGTTTCTCTGGAGGTGGAGTATGTTTTACTATTACCACATGGTCTCTGAATCATACTGATTGGTAAAAAATACCACATGACTTTAATTTATCAGTTGCAGGGATCAGATAAAAAACATTAATTTCTTTACCTTGTTGCTCTGGTAAATTCTCAGAAAGTTTAGGTGAAAAGTCAGTGGTGGTTTATTTGTAAAAGATAGCTCTGAACTGGTGTAGATAGGGATATTCAGTTTTTAGCACTTTATTTTAGGTCTGTAAGTATTCCACACCACAGGGTTCTTGAGATAGCTATGTTGAAGCGTGAGTTCTAACTCTCTGTTAAAAATTTCTAACTTCTCACTCTGTTCATCCAACTCAGGAGAAGTCCTGAGTTCTTTGAACATCTTCATGATCATTACCTTGAATTCTCTGTTGGGTAGGTTACCTATCTCCCCCTCACTTAGTTCTTCTTTGGAGTTTTATCTTGTTCCTTCATTTTGAACATATTCCTCTGTCACCTCATTTTGCCTGATTTTCTGTTTTTATTTCTATGTATCTGGTAGGTTGGTTATGTTTCCCAACCTTGGAGAAGTGGCCTTTTGTAGGAGACACCCTATACATCCCATCACCCCCCAACTCTTGTTACCAGAGCTCTGTGCTCTGGGGGTGCCCATATAAATAAAATAAAGTGCTGGGAACTGAATATCCCTATCTACACCAGTTCAGAGCTATCTTTTGGGCTGCATGGGTCCTTATGTTGTTGTTGGCTGACTACTGTGGGTGGTCTGGTAGGCATGGCTGGCCCCTGATCCTGTTGGTTGTCAGGCTCTGCCTTGTGCAGAGGCTGCCATTCACTAGAGGGTGGGGACAGGTCACAAGGCTTATGATGATGGGCCAGTCCCAGGGCAAGTACTGGCCCACTGGTAGGCAAAGCCAGGTTCCCAGGTCTCTGGTTGCAGGGCTCTAGGTGCTCTAGAGTTGTTGTTGCCCCTCTGGTGGACAGGGCCAGTTTCTGACATATATGGCTGCAGGGTCCAAGGACCTAAAGCTGGTGTTGGCCTGCTAGTAAGTGGGACCAGATCCTGAGTTGGCTGACTGAGGGGCCTAAGGCATCTCAGAGCTGATGCTGGCCTACTGGTGGGTGGACTGGGTCTTGGAGATCCTAGGGCTGGTGCCCACACACTGGTATGAGGCCAGGTCCTGGGGCTAGTGTCGGCCCATTAGTGGGTTGAGTCCCAGGGTCTCTTGCTGCAGGGCCCAAGGGTCTCAGAGTTGGTGTTGGCCCAATGATGGGTGGGGATAAGGCCCAGAGGGTCCCAGGGCTAATGCTGGCTTACTGGTGGGTATAGTTGGTTCTGAGGGTCTCTGTCTTCAGGGCCCTACATGTCCCAGAGTTAGTGTTTCAGCTTACAGGTGGGTGGGGTGAGGGGCGATGGGGTCCTAGGGCTGGTTCCTACCCACTGGTGGGTGAGGTTGGTCCCAGGGCCAGTGCTGGCCCACTGGTGGATGAGTTGGGTATCAGCATGCTACAGGTACCTTGGTGTCCTGGGGCTACTGCTGGCACACTGGTGTGTGGGGCCAGGTTCTGGATCAGCTATGGGTTCAGGGGTTCTTAAGGCCACAGGGCTTCTGAGGTAGAGGGGCTGTCCGTCTGCCCAGCTAGCTGCTTGGCCTAAGGCATCCCAGTACTGGTGCTGACAGACTGGTAGACAGGACCAGGTCCTGTTGCTAATAAGCTAGAGGGAGGATTCCAAAATGGGACTTGCTAGCACCAGCGTCCATGTGGTAGAACAAGCTCCCCAAAATGGCTGCCTACAGTGCCTATAATCCCAGGGTGAGCTCCAGTTGTCCCCTGCTTCTCTGGGAGGATCTCCAAGGTCAGCAGGTGTTCTGACTCGGGCTCCTTTCAAATTACTGTTTCTGTCCTGGGTCCCAGAGTGTGTGAGACTTTATGTGCCCTTTAAGAGTAGAATCTATTTCTCACAGTTATCTGGCTTTCCTGAACATAAGCCCCACTTGCCTTCAAAGCCAGATTCTGGGGGCTCTTCTTCCTGTTGCAGCCTGATGTGGAACTCGGACCACTTGCTCCTTAAGGAGCACATCTTTGGGTATGCCACAGTCACCTTGGGATAATAGTAGTAAAGACAATCCCTGACTTATGATTTTTCGACCCTATAATAGTGTGAAAGTAATACACATTCAGTAGGAATTGTACTTCAAATTTTGAATTTTGACCTTTTCTTGGGATTGTGATATTGACTATACTACTTTCTCATGATGCTGGGCAGCAGCAGCAAGCAGCAGCTCCCAGTTGGCCACATGACCATAAGAGTAAAGAACTAATGCACTAACAACCATTCTGTATCCATACAGCAATTCTGTTTTTCACTTTCAGTACAGTATTTAATCAATTACATGAGATTTTCAACACTTTATTAGAAAATAGTCTTTGTGTTATATGATTTTGCCTAACTGTAGGCTAATGTAAGTGTTCTGAGCACATTTATGGTAGGCTAGGCTGATGCTCCTTCAAGTAGTAGCCATTGAATTCTTTTTTGTGGGGTGCTCCAATTTCAGAGAACCTCTAAAGTCAACAGAAATACTGTAACAGAAGCCAAATGCGATATAATGCAGGTGCCAGAGTATTTTATCTCAGCAATAATTGAGGATTGTGTCGAGACTTTTGCAAGTAGGTACATATGAGATCATAGTCTTCCAACTTCCTTTTAACAAGTCAAAGCCAGAACACATTTAATTAATCTTGTCAATCCAAATCACTGATAACTAGGTCTGATACTGCAATTTGCAAAGTAGGAATTTAAACAACTACAGCTTTGCTTCTTTCCTTTTGATTTTTTTGACAGCCTGAAGTATCAGGTTCATACAGGCACTTTGATACTGAGAGTTTTTAGAATTATATTTCTTTCTGTCATAGGTTGTGTGCCTTCAGAAATAGACTCTGAATTAAGGATTTGTATGCAAGAAGTTTAATATGGAGTAATCTTGAGAAAAACACTTGTAAGGGAATAAAAGAAGCAGAAGGGTAGAGAACAAAGTTGCAACAGAGGACTCAGACAACTTCATGAGGAGCTCTGAAGTTGAGATGGCTTTTCAGAGGTATTTCAAATTTAAGTAAGGAGTCTGTATCCTTTGTATCCTCATGAGGAGCTGTCAATGGAAGCAGGCTGCTCCTGGAGAGAAGAGGGTGTAATATTGTATGTGGCAAAATCCTCAGCATAGGATAGTTCTTGTAGAGGGAATAAGTTGTGAGCTTTGGCATGCAACATTCCAAATAGCTGCAGTGAGTGCTTTGGTCCTTCACCAGTGCTATGAGGATGACACACCACAGTATTCATTACATTTTCCTTCCTTTAAATTTGGTTCTTTCCCACTTCCCCACACTGCCACCTCCAAGTGGTTTCTTTAATTCATTCCTTGTCTTACTCTTTGCACTATTAAGTTTGTAGCAGGGTTCGGCAGAACTGCACTCTTTTTGTTGTTGTTGTTGTTCGGTTTTGAATTAAGATTACTTAAAATCTTCAGGCAGGAAGAAGTGAGGGAGACTGACCAGCAGCCAGAACCCAGAAACCATAATACTTCAGTTCTTTATAAAAAATCTTACTGTGATAAGAACACTTAATATGAAATATATCCTCCTAACATGTTTTAAGTGTACATTATTGTTGACTATAGGTACAATGTTGTACAGCAGATCTCTAAAGCATATCCATCTTACTTTACTAAAATTTTATGCCTATTGATTGATTATGCCATTTCCCTCCTCAGCCCAAAATAACCAGTCTTTGATTTTATGAATTTGACTTTTTAAGGTACCTCATACAAGTGGAATTATGCAGTAGTTGTCTTTCTATGTCTGGCTTATTTCACTTAGCATAATATTCTCAAGTTGCACCCATATTGTCACAAATTGCAGAATTTCGTTTTATTCTAAGGTTAAATAGCATTCCATTGTACGTATGTACCACTTTTTCTTTATCCATTCATCTGTCAACAGACACTTAAGTTGTTTCCATATCTTGGCTACTACTGTGAATAATGATGAAATGAACGTGGGAGCACTAGTATCTCTTTGGGATACAGATTTCATTTTTTTTTTTGGATATGTATACCCAGGAGTGGGATAGCTGAATCATGTACTAGTTCTATTTTGAATTTTTTGAGGAACATCCATATTGTTTTCCTCAGCAGCTGCACAGTTATTCATACCAACAGTGTGTAAGGGTTTCAATTTCTCCACATCCACACCATTTGTTTTTTTTTTTAAATAGCCATTCTGACAGGTGTGAGGTGGTATCTCATTTTGGTTTTGATTTACATTTTCTGATGATTTGTGCCAATGAGCATTTTTTCATATACCTGTTGCTCAGTTGTCCTTTTTTTGAGAAATGTATGTTCAATTTCTTAGCCCATTTTAAAATTGGATTATTAAGGGTTTTTTGTTATTCACTTATATGAATTCCATATGTATTTTGGAGAGTAACCTTTATTGGGTATGTGGTTTAGAGATGTTTTCTCCCATTCCACAGATTGCCTTTATTCTGTTCATTGTCTCCTTTCTTGTGCAGAAGCTTTTTAATTTGATGTAGTCTGACTTGTTTGATTTTGCTTTTGTTGACTGTGCTTTTGGTGTCATATCCATTAAATCATTGCCAAAACCAATGTCATGAAGCTTTTCTGCTATGTTTTCTGCTAGGAGTTTTACATTTTCAGGTCTCACGTTTAAGTTTTTAATCATTTTGAGTTGACTTTTGTGTATGTTGTGAGATAAGGGTTCAATTTCATTCTGTTACATGTAGCTATCTGGTCTTCCCAACACCATTTGTCGAAGAGACAATTCTTTCTCCATTATGTATTCTTGGCACCTTTGTCATAGATTTGTTGACCATATAATTGTCGGTTTATTTCTGCACTCTCTATTCTATTCCATTGGTCTATATGTCTGTCGTTATGACAGTACCATACTGTTTTTGCTACTGTAATATATTTATTTTTAATATGTTAAAAAATGCATTGTTCTCTTGACTTTAGTGAGTGTTTTTTTTTCATAATATATTTTGAAATCAAGAAATGTGGTGCCTCTACCTTTGTTCTTCTTTATAAGATTGGCTTAGCTATTCATGGTCTTTTGTAGTTCCTTATGAGTTGTATAATTGTTTTTTCTATTTATCAAAATAATGTATTTAGAATTTTCATAGAGATTGCATTGGATTTGTAGATTTCTTTGGGGAGTATGGTCATTTTAACTTTTTAAATTTTTTTTATCTTTTTAAATTTTAATTAAATTGTTTTTTTCATTTTAACAATAGTAAGTCTTGTAATCTATGAACACAAGTTATCTTTCCATTTGTGTAGGTCTTGTTTAATTTCTTTCATAAATGTTTTGTTTTAGTATATGAATCTTTCATTTCCAAGGTTAAGTTTATTCCTAAGCATTTTATTATTTTTGGTTCTATTCTAAAAGTGATTATTTTCCTAATTTCCTTTACATATAGTTTGTTGCTAGTGTATAGAAATGCAAATGATTTTTATATGTTGATTTTGTATCCTGTAACTTTATTTAAATTTGTTTATTAGTTCTAATAGTAATGATGTCTTCAGGGTTTTCTACATATAAGATCATGCCATTTGCAAACAGGGATAACTTTACTTTTTCCTTTCCAGTTTGGATACCCTTTATTTCTTTTTTTTCCTAATTGTTCTGGCTAGTATTTCTAATACTATGTTAAATAGAAGTAGTGAGGGGCACGTCCTTGCCTTGTTCCTGATTTTAGAGGAAAAGTTGTCAGTTTTTCACTGTTGAGTGTGATGTTATCTGTGGGTTTCTCACTTATGATCTTTATTATGTTGAGGTATTTTCCATTTACTCTTAGTTTGATGAACATTTTTAACAGTATTGAATTTTGACAAATGCTTTTCCTGCATCTATTGATATGATCATGCAATTTTTATCCTTCATTCGCTAGATGTGATTGTCACATTATTTTATTTTAGTATATTGAACCATCCTCATATTCCAGGAAAAAATCTTATTTGGTCCTAGTGTATCATCCTTTTAACCTGCAGACACCATGACTCCCACTCTTGCTCAGTACAGACCATGTGTAGAGAATAGCTAAGCTCCCTGCATCTGCCAAGGAAAAAAAAGAGTCAAGCTTTGTGTACAATGTCCCAACTTCTCCAAGGCCCCACCTGCAGAGTACTGACCTCTGTCCTGTCAGTCTCAGCTAGGTCCACCACAGTAAAGCAGTCTGGGGTAGAATGGAAATGGCAGCTTGGGCTGGCAGACACCATAGGTCACCCCGTTGGCTCACCACAAAGTGACTTGACAGAAACCAAAGCTGCCTCCTTCTCCCTGGGGAGACAAACAGTTGATAGAGGACTCTGGAATCTCTGGCTGTGCTGACTGGTGGGAATTGTCTCTTATACAAGCTGTGGGGACCAGGGGAGGGGCCTACTTTGTTTAATGCACAGATAATAACATAGAGAGTCAAGAAAAATGAAAAAATCAATCAAAGATGTTGCAAACAAAGGAACTAGGTCAGTATCCAGAAATCAATCCCAATGAAAGGAAGCTATATGACTTACCTGAGAAAGAATTCAAATTAAGTGTCATAAAGATGTTCACTGAAGTCAAGAGAACAATGCATTGTAAATGAGAATTGCAATAAAGAGATAGAAAATATTTTTAAAGAAACCAAACATAAATTAGAGAGCTAAGGAAAGCAATACCTAAAGTGAAAAAAATCACTATAGGGGTTCAACAGAAAACTAGATTAAGCAAAGAAAGAATCAGTAAACTTGAAGACAGTCATTGAAAATAATCCAGTCTGAGGAACAAGAAGAAAAAAGAATGAAAAAAGTGAAAAAATGTTAAAGGACTTATGGGAGACTATCAAGAGATCCAACATACACATTATGAGAGTCTCAAAAAGAGAAGACAGAGCAAAAGGACCAGAAAGCTTATTCAAAGAAATAATGACTGAAAACTCCCCATATCTAGAGAAGGAAAGAGACATCCAAATGCAAAAGCCTCAAAATCATCAAATAAGATAAATTCTACAAATCCATAATGAGACACTTTATAATCAAATTGTCAAAAGTCAAAACAAAGAATTTTGAAAGCATCAAGAGTAAAGTGACTGGTCACATACAAGGGAATCTCCATAAGACTATTGGTGGATTTTTCAGCAGAAACCTTGCAGGACAGAAGGGAGTGGGATGATCTCTTCAAAGTGCCGAAAGAGAAAAACTGCCAAGAATACTATATCCAGCAAAAGTGTCCTTCAAAAACAGAATAGAGATAAAGACTTTCCCAAAGACTGAGGAAGTTCATCACCACTAGACCTGCCTTATAAGAAATGCTGTAGCCAAGATATGGAAGCAACCTGAGTGTCCATCAACAGATGAATGGATAAAGATGCAGTATGCATATATACAATGGAATACTACTCCGTCATAAAAAAGAATGAAAATTTGCCATTTGCAACAATACAGATGGACCTGAAGGGTATTCTGCTTAGTGAAGTAAGTCAGACAGAGAAAAACAATACTGTATGTTTTCAATTATATGTGGAATCTAAAAAATAAAACAAATGGACAAATATAACAAAACAGACTCACAGAGAACAAACTAGTGGTTACCAGTGGGAAGAGGGGTGGGGGTGGGGCAAGATAACGGAAGGGGATTAAGAGGTACAAAGTACTAGTTATAAATAACCACAAAACAAAATACCTCTAGAATTACATAAAAGAAAAATAGAAAGGAATCAAAGCATATCAATACAAAAAAGTCAATAAAACACAAAGGGAGACACCTCAGTTCTTAATATATCATTTTACAGGTTCTCTTTTATACTTTTTATATGAGGTATACTCTTTCATAGAAGAAGGTATAATCTTTTATACAAGATTTGCCAATCCTGCCCTACACATGTATCAGGAATTATTTAAGATTTACAGGGGAAGTTTTGTACTTAACAAGTAAACTAACTGCATAAGGCTGGCAATATGTATTTGAAAAGCAATTCAAAAATTTTGGAAGCAGCAGGAGTAAATGGTAAAGAAGAAAAGATACACAATACGAAAGATATCCAAATAAACATTTTGAGCCAAATAGACATTGGGAGCCACAGAACCAAGGTAAGTGATACATCTGACATTGATACAGCTACTCATCTGGAAAGAAAAGTGAATCACACTACTTGTTCAGAACATTGGCTATCCTTTTAATTAATAGAGTTTTGTTCATAAGAAATTTAAAATTACAGTGCAATGGCTTAAGCATCAGCAAAGTCAACGTGAATTCAAGAATTTTTGGAATTTAGGGCACAAAGAGATTGTCAAGGAGTTCATCAGAGTCCTTAGGATTAACAGAAAATTATATCAGAATTCCCCAGCTCAGTCATATAGTACAATTTTGGGGTCATAGGTTAAATCTGGTATTGCAGGTAAGATATCATCTAGTACAAGTATAACATGTGGTATACAGTAGAGGAATATAACCTGGACTAATCTAAGGACCTGGGTTAGAGAAACAGTCAAATTGAACTAATCATATTAGGATCAAATCCCTATTTATGCACTTACCACCTGTGTGACATTATCAAGTTACTTAATCTCACTACACTTGTTTTCTTATCTGTGAAATGGGGCTAACAAGTAGAGCCTACCTCCAAAGGTTGCTGAAAGGCTTAAATGAGACAACTAAAGCATATTACATGGAAAATAGAGTTTAATATTAATATTACTTCTCTTTTGCCTTCTCCCAACTCTACTACTTAAGATGTGACTCTGAATTAGGCTGCTAAATTACAGTTTCTCAACTGTAAAACAGGAATTATGATACTGGGACTAACTGCTTCACAATGTTGAATGAGACAACCTATATAAAAGTGTTTTGTAAAAGCACTATGTAAATGCATGCAAAGGATTTCTATTGATACATGCATTTGGTTTGCTGCTTCCCATAATTTTTAGGCATCATCTCAATTTTATAACTCAAAACCTAAAATGAAGTTTATAGTCATCTCAATTATTACAGGAGAATTTTCCTGCTTTTTTCTGGAAATCAATATTTGTATATGTATGACTGAAACATTATGCTGTTCACCAGAAACTATGCTGACACACTGTGAACTGACTATACTTCAATAAAAAAATAAAATAAAATGCTGTCAGAATCCACATGGTAACAGTACAGTGTAGGGTCCAAACAATAAAGATAAGGCAAGCTCTAGCAGTCAAGCACACTTGGGTAGCTGCAGCTGGTAGAACAGTCTAGTAAGGGGCAGGCTCTTCAGCAGGCTGCTAGGTATTTTTGTAGTCCCTCTTTAGGTTACACAGACAAACTTAACTGCAGATGCAGTTACCGAAGTTTAACTTTTCTGCCAAGACACAGAGCATGAAAACAGGGGTCTTTGTGTGTCATCATTTTATCACCCTCCAGCTCTAGTTTTTCCTGGCTCTACCACTCACCCAAAGTTCGGCATGCAGATTCCCTAGGGGCTCCCGTCAGATCCTGCAACCAAGCATCCCTGGCCTCAACCTGTCTGCCAAGGTTAGGTGTGGGACCCCACGCAGCTCCGGCGACTGAAAGGGTTAACAAGCAGTGCGCTGCAGAGTGGCAGGGAGAGAAACCAATCAAGTGTCTAGGCAGGTAGTACGTCTGCTGTAGGCGGGGCTGGAGCGTAGCGTGCGAAAGGGAAGCGGCGGAGGCCTCGAGGTAAGAGGGGAGTCCGGGTTAGAGGTTGGGAGGAGGCGGGGGCGCACTGGAAAACACCAGAGCATTGGCCCGTTCTCCCTGCTCTCCTTTATCCTTAGAGGTCGATAGCTTTGGGGACAGCCTGGGACCCCATGTATGGCCACGGAGTTACGGTGTTCAGACTCCATGCCGTGTCACAACCAGCAAGTAAGCTCCGCCTCGACCCCAAACCCCGAGCCGCAGCAACCTGGAGACCTGATCTCGGACCTTGCTGGGGGAAACAGCGACTCCAAGCCCAAGCCGACTCTCCTCACCGGGCACGCCCATTGTAGCGTACCGGCTGAGCCGGACCCTCAGGCCTGCGGCGGCGCCAGCCTCAACTCAGAGAGCAACGGCGGTGGTGGCAACTATGACACACCAGCCAGCGACTCCCTCCTAGGTGATTGCGAACTCTCTCGGCAGATCGGAGCTCAGCTTAAGCTGCTGCCTATGAATGATCAGATCCGGGAGCTGCAGACCATCATCCGGGACAAGTGAGCCGAGAGCGAAAGGGGAAAGGGAGGCGGAGGGTCTCTTGGGGGCGTGGGCGGGGATTGGAAGTAAAAGGGCTAAGGTTCTTGGCCTTGGGAAACTTGTCTTTGAAGATCCCGGCAGAGCCTTTTCTTTGAGGGGCAATGTTACATGACTCGGGCCTTCATCCCTTATAGCGCTTTGTGTAGGGAGGAAGCATTTTAGGTAACCTCCGGTTTCCTCTTTGTCTTTTGTGAGTGGTGGTGCATCCTCAGTTATTCCAAGCAGGTAAACGCTCCTATGCCATCTGCCCTGTGCCTGTTCACTTAGCAAATCTTTAACACAGAACTGGTTACTACCCAAATGTATTCTCTACGTCTAAATCACCTCAAGCTCACGAATAGAAATAAAGCAATTTCAAGGAAATTTTGTTTTTCTCAACAGGCCCTCTGACCATTTGGTTTTTGCTACTGCAAATATGTCATTTTGTCTAAGGTCTTTTAGTCTTGAGGTTTTAAGTTTACTTGGTCATGGAAAAGCTTCTCATCTAACTCTTAACAGGATTGTTTTACTGTAAAATTATAGAACAACAAATGTTTCCTGTATGGTTAACGGAGCTAAAGGAGCCTTTGGCACCACTCCTAATCACTAGGTAGCCAAAACTACCGTCTTAAAATGCTATTTTTAGGAGATCTCAAAAACTCATGTTGTAGATGGGGTTTCTTAAGAGAAATATGTACCATGATGAACTACAGCCGATTTCTGTATTGGCAGCACTTTAAATGAGTAGCTACTGCATGCCAGAACACTCCTTTTTCAGTGGGTGCCTTGATCTTTTAAAATGGCTACTGAGTCAGGGTGCCACTCCCTAACTCAGACTCTAGTACGACTTTTTCTTCATACTGTTTAATAGGCTCCCATTTCGTCTCCTTGTCTCCAGTTTTTCTCTCTTCTACATGTACCCACACATTCCTGAACAATTAATTTTCTTAATATACCACTTTGATTAGCTGACTGCCCTACTCAGCAGCCTTCTTTGGCTTCTCTGAGCCTACCAAATCAAGGATCCTTAGCTTGGCATTAGGCCCTTCTTCATGGTCCCTAGGAACTATTTTGAAATATTCCTACTTCTGCTCACATCTGGGATTCTCTTTACCCCTTCTCTGAATGTTCAGATCCTACCTATTCTTCAGCATTCGGTGTTAAATGTCCACTCTGCCAAGAAGATTTCCCTTAATCATTCTTCCTCACTGATCTTCCCTGGCATTTTTAATGCAAGATTCACCTTATATTTTGTATATTGATATTTGTTTTGATCTTATTTCACTTATTAGATTTTAAGCTCCTTGAGGGCAGAAATTGTATCTTTTACATTTTTGAATTCCAGCTTATGCCTTTTAAGCAATAGTCACTCAATTACTTTCTTTCTAGATCTTAAGATTATATTCATAAAAGTGTACTATTTAACTATTTTCATGAATCAGTATTGATCTAATAGATGAAGTGCTGATCTTAAAAAGTAGGAGGCATAGGCTTGGTAGTTGTGGGGGGGGAACTGAAATAAAACTTACCTGTAAAACAGAGAAAATAGGATGATTCTTGTTTCTATAGAGCAAGAGTTACTGACCTTGTGTCTTGGACCTTGGGCTGCACCTGTAGATGGGCTTCAAGGCTTTAGCAAACGATCAGAAATTATCTGGGAAATATTATTTGTATGTTCATTTTTAATAGTTTTTTAAAAAACATCTTTATTGAACTGTAATTCACATACCATACAATATACCTTTTTAACTGAAGTATAGTCAGTTTATAATGTGTTAATTTCTGCTGTACAGCATAGTGATTCAGTTATACATATATATATATATATTCCTTTTTCATATTCTTTTTCATTATAGGTTATGACAAGATATTGAATATAGTTCCCTGTGCTATATAGTAGGACTTTGTTGTTTATCTATTTTATATACAATGCACCTTTTAAAGTATACAGTTCAATGGTTTTAAAGTATGTTCATTGCTTTCCAACCATCACCATAATCAACTTTAGAACATTTTCATCATCCCAACAAGAATCCCCATACCCATGGGTAGTCACTGCCCATTTATTTCCCTCCAGCCCACCCAAAGCCCTAGACAACCACTAATCTACTTTCTGTGTCTACTGATTTGCCTGTTCTGGACATTTCATGTAAATGGGATCATACAACATGTGGTCTTTGTGACTAGTTTCTTTCAGTTAGCATAATGTTTTCAAGCTGCATCCATATTGTATCAGTACACCATTCCTTTTTTGGCTGAATGATAGTCCACTGTATGGATATACCACATTTTGTTTATCCATTCATGAGGCAATAGGCATTTGGGTGGTTTGGTTTCCATTCTTTGGCTATTATGAATAGTGCTATATATGATCCAGCAATCCTACATCTGAGTATATATCTGGAGGGAACTCTAATTTGAAAAGATACACGCACCCCAGTGTTCATAGCAGTGCTATATACAATAGCCCAGACATGGAAGCAACAACCTAAATGTCCATAGACAGATGACTGGTTAAAGAAGTTGTAGTATATTTATACAATGGAATACTACTCAGCTGTAAAAAGAATGAAATAATGCCATTTGCAGCAACTTGGATGGACCTAGAGATTGTCATTCTAAGTGAAGTAAGCCAGAATGAGAAAGAAAAATACCATATGATATCACTCATATGTGGAATCTAAAAAATAAAAAAACAGAAAATAGGACACTATTAACTCATCTACAAAACAAACAGACTTGCAGACATAGTAAATAATCTTGTGGTTATCGAAAAAAGGGAGTGGGAAGGAATAAATTTGGGAGCTTGAGATTCACAAATGTTAGCCACTATATCTAAAAATAGATTTTAAGAAATGTTTCTGCTGTATAGCACAGGGACCTATGTTCAGTATCTTGTAATAACCTTTAATGAAAAAGAATATGAAAATGTATATGTATGTATATGCATGACTGGGACATTGTGTACACCAGAAATTGGTGCATTGTAACTGATGGTACTTCTATTAAAAAAATGAATAGTGTTATTATGAATATTTGCATATGTGCCTTTTTATGGAGGTGAGGATTCCTTTATTTTCCTTAGATTTCGCAAAGAGATCTTCATAACAATGTAAAGGTGAACAGTTGCTATAGAACTTGGAGAGGGCATGACATTTGGTGTTCATATATGACAGTGTCAACACCTGATTTTACTGCATTACTCAGAAAAGTCTGGGTGGTGTAGTAAACCTGGGTTAAGTGAAGTCTTTTCTTTTTCTGAATTTGGAAGGAGACAGCAGGATCCAGAGTGATCTTAGGTAAGGTGGTTAGCTTCAACATTATCATTTGTAAAGTGAGGATGTTTGAACTATCTCTTGGAGCTCCTAGGAGGCTAAAACAAGATACTGTCTGTGAACATTTGTTATAAACTGTGAAGAGCTATGTGCATTTAACGCATTTCAAGCCTTCATGTTTGGATTTGTACATGGCTCTGAATGCATCCATAAGTGCTGTTTTTTTTGAGCTTTTGGGAGACAGTAAAAGGAATTTAACTATACATACAACTCGCATTCTTATTTAAAAAAAAACAGTGAAAACGCCTAGATAAATTTTATCCTGCTATGATACAGAAGAGAAAGATTCACTATGGTTTTTGATAACTAATTGAGGCTTAGTGATTTAGGATGGAGACAGTGTTTTAGTTGTTTTTGTTAATGAAGTCTGTTTATAGAGGCCTTTGTTCCTTTATCTTCAAAAATTGGCATACCCTTACAAGCAAGACTTGTTTCATCCTCTCTAGGGGGCTGGTATAGAATGCCTATAGTAAGAAGAGCTATATTTATGTGGGTCTAGTTATGGAAGGTACCATTATCATATTCTGTCTTCCTTGGGCCTTGCTCTTCTCTGTTTTGATGTGACATCATACATGTACACTATGGAACTGTCTGATAATAGAGGTCATTGGAGTGCTTGTTATTCCTTTTATTATTCCTGGTCCTCAGTATCTATCTAGTGAAGGAATTGCTTTCTGAATTGACTTTGGCATGGGGAAATAGGAGTTGAGCCAGAGGACTTCATGTTGTAAATATATAAAGCAGGCAAGACAGAACTTTGGACTGATGTAAAATGTCTTCTTTGGAAATGTGCAGTAGTTTCAATGTAATATGTTGGTCATATTATTGAATTTCAAGAAGATAGTTTTCTCTCTAATTGAGAGTGCAGTAATCTAAGTATCAAATGATCTGATAATTAACTCAGTCACACATGGTTCACTGGTGAACTGGGGAGGAGAATTGACTATTCATTTACAGTTTTGTTGCAATGGATTTAAACCACGCATTGTTGCTCTTCTGCCTCATTGGTATACTAAGCCCAGCAAAATCTGAGTGTAATGCACTTTCTCCTACTCATTCACTTGTTCCCTTGAACATAGTTTATAACTTCATATTTAAGGCAGTGCCATGTATTTAAAAGATCATCTTCCCTTCCCAATTTTTTGTTTTCTTTTGTCTCCTAAAGCATTAAAGTAAAGCTGTTTCATGAGATGTTGAATGTTTCCTATATATTTGTCCTCGAAGGGGCTTTGCCATGGCCTCAGCAGGCAGCTTGGATGAAAGTTAAGCAATCTTAAGAGTATTTTAGTCCATGAAATAGCACTAGAGAAGGAGTGCATTCAGCATTGTGAATGTTTTTTTTTTTGAAGTCACCTTTGGGAAGACAGTTAACCTCAGGATGGGTGAACATCCTGTTCAGCACTAATGTGAGTACAGCCTGATGTGATTTGAGGCTTGAGCCAGGGACTCCACGTACTAAACAGAACCAGCCTAAAGAGTCTGGCCTAACATCACCCCGAGGCTGGAAGTATTGCAGAACTTTTCCCTTCACCTTGTATAAAACCAGAATGTCCTGGAGAATGTCATTCTAAGTGAAGTAAGCCAGAAAGAGAACGAAAAATACCATATGAGATCACTCATATGTGGAATCTAAAAAAAATTTAAAAATGAACATAAATATAAAACAGAAACAGACTCAGACATAGAATACAAACTTGTGGTTGCCAAGTGGGCGGGGGTAGGAAGAGACAGACTGGGAGTTCAAAATTTGTAGATACTGACAGGCATATGTAGAATAGATAAACAAGATTATACGGTATAGCACAGGGAAATATACACAAGATCTTGTGGTAGCTCACAGTGGAAAAAATGTGACAATGAATATATGTATGTTCATGTATAATTGAAAAATTGTGCTCTACACTGGAATTTCATACAACATTGTAAAATGACTATAACTCAATAAAAAATGTTAAAAAAAAAACATCTTAACCTAAAAAAAAACACCAAACTGTACACCACTGAAAAAAACCTGTGACTTGAAAGTTATTTAAAACATGGATGTGGTTTTGGTTTTCCACATGAATTTTCTAAGTGGCTTTTAGGAAAAAGGGTATGTATAAAGAGGAAGTTGCCTCTTTATACATACTCCTGTAATAATATTTATTGAGCATATCCAATAGTGTCTCACCAACTAGTCTGGACTTGGGGAGGCGGAAGGAAGGTCTGGCCTGGCACAGTACCTGGCACATAGGGGAATCAATGTTGCAATCATTATAAAAATTAATAAATAAACTTGGGACTGAGGCCTAGGTTCTAAGGGAAGATGATAGTTTCTCTTCTTTTTCTACCTGATTTTGAATGTTTACATTGAACAGTGTTCTGAGGTGCAAATTAATGACTCTATTTTATGAGATTCTTAAGAAGGTGCTAAAGAGCTGTGGCCCTAATGACTTGCACCTGGCAAGTAGTAAAAGCTGTTCTTGGTGGGGGTTTTTTATTTTTTTGCATCAGAGTAGGTTTGTTCCTACTTCATAGGGGTTTGTTTGATTTTTGAGGTTGAAGGAACAAAAGAAAACCACTTGTAAATCATTTGTGTACATGACAAACCTTGGAGCTGTTCTTTATTTTAGTGACCATGTAACAAAGTAGCTCTGGAAGTAGAACTTATCTTTTAGGAGCTTTCAGTAAACATTAACTGTACGTAAAGCATTCCTTTGGTTTAAACCTGCTAGAAAAGCTTTTATGTTCTACTTCCCTTTAACCTGTTGCTTAAAAAACAAAAACAAACAAGAACATGTCAGAGCTGAAATTGAGTCCATTTAGTTCTTCCTCCTTAACTTAGGTTGCTAAGTGAAATACAGGACACCCAGTTAAATTTGACTTCAGATAAAGAGTGAATACTTTTTTTGTATAAATATATCCTAAACGTTGCATGGGATATACTTCTGAAATACAAATTTAACTGGGTGTTCTGTATTTTTGTTGGCTAAATCCGGCAGCCTTATGCCCAAACTTAACTTCTCCCACCCCAAATATTGAAAACAATATTTGTACATAATCCTCATTTTCAAAAATGACATCTAATTCAGTGCTACTGAGATTTGATTGAAATCAAACTGTTTTAAGTTGCGTCAGAGGTTTTGATTTAAATCATTTGAAGTGGGTGTATTCTTGTATTAACCTTAATTACATATTCTTCACAAGCCGTATTATAATAGCAGCTTCTCCATCTTCAGAAGGAACATTTTAATGATGTTTTATTTGCCTGCCAGACTCTTTACTTCATTGTTTGCATTGTATGTAGTGCCAGTTTGATTCACAGGGAGAGAAATATCATTAACAGACATCTAAAAACTGGTTACCCTTTAATAAACATTTCCTTATTAGAGTGAAATAGGGTAATTGCTTTACTCAAGGACTTAGAGAGCTTCAGACTGGAAAGAACCTTGAAATACTTCACCTCTGTAAGCCTCACTACTTTCATCCCTAAAGCAGTAGTAATAATAGAATCTGCCTCTTAAGATTGTGTGAGGATTAGATCAGATAATGCACCAAAAGTGCTTAATACTTAGCACCAAGGAAGCTTTTAATAAATGATGACCTGTGGGAAAGAAGGGAATAATACAAGTATAGTATTACATACCTGCTGTAACTTTTGGATCTTTTAAGAAAAGTTTTATAAATAAATCTTTGTACTCATGGGTGTGTGTGCATGTATAGTTGTTAAAAAGATTTTTCTTTAAAAGGAGGGGGTTGTCAAATTTATTCTGAATAGAGAAAATTAGCAGAGAATGAACAAATGGCAATTTCTGCTGTAGAAATTAAAGTTGTAATTGCCCCAGGAGAGGATGTCTTCCAACACACTGGAGAATCTACTACAGTAGTAGTAGTAGCAGCAGCAGCAGCAGCAGCAGTTAGTCATAGTTGTAGTAGTAGTGAGGCCTAGTAAGAAGAGGGAAGAGGGTCTCTCCTTGAAGTCTTAATTTTTTAATATTATAAAAACATTCCCCTCTCATAGTTCCGTATCTTGTGGATGATAAGTAAATACCTATTAGCTTTTTGAAAGAAAAGTCAGAAATTCATGAGGTTTCATCTTGGTTTGGGTTTGCTATGGGATGTACATGTTTTAAAATATGTATAATTGCTATAGCCTTTCTAGAAATTTTAAAGTGCTTTATAGACAGACTTAAGTAGGGAAGAGTCAAGTTTACCAAGTCCATATTAAAAGGATTTGGCTTCTGGTGTAATTCTGATTCTCTTGTTTGTGTGAAGATCATATTTTTTTTAAATGCCTGCCTTTGGCTTTCATTTTGTTACTACAGTTGTGTGACACATTTGTTGGGAGGAGTGTCTAGAAAAGTATATTCTCAGATATGGTTAGGTCTGCATTGTTAATCCTGTTTGGGGTTTGCACATTTTAAAAGATACTCAGTTTAACATTAATTACATTTCCATGCTCTGAATTATAAGTGCTTGAATATCACTGTTTAAGTATTTGATAATTAGAATATATTTTAGAATATTCTAGGGATATGTCAGTGTGTTTGTTGCTTTCTGGTAATTTTGCATCAGATTTTATTTGGGACAGTTACCAGATACAAGATGATTAAAATGTGTTTCAAAACTTTGTTTCCAGTGTGATAGATTTTTTAAAAATGGGTTTTAGACAAAAGTGAAGAGTTATGATTTGAAACAAAGTATATGGAGTAAATAAGACCTGGAGTCTGGTTTACATTAAAACACCTTTATTAACAAATACTTTAGTCCAGTGTTGGGCCTAAAGTAGGGGTTCAGAGACTATGTGCAACTTGATTGATCCAACACGCAAATAATCTCCCTTATGAAACTCTAGTATTAACACTGTTAAGGATTTAGTTGTGGATATTGAAGACCACTGTGGGTTTTAAAAAATGCAGTCAACTTACTATATTCTAGCTGTACTTTAATTTCTAAATTGATTTAAAGTGAACAGTATGGGTCTGAAGTCTGTCTAAAACAGCAGGGTGTAGGTTAGCAATTACTGTTTGTAGTGGGATGAGTTAGAACAGTGACTGCTTTAATTGGAAGTCAAATAGCTATGAAGAGATGACAGTTCATATTAGGTTCTCACAGTGTGTACCTTCTTTAGAATGTAGAGAAGATGCGTATTATGCAAAAGTTATCAGCTGAGGCTGATATTTTGGGAAAGAGTGTGAAAGGTGTTAAAATGTCTGATTCTAAAGTAAAATAATGAATTTGGGCAACTCTGATCACTTAACCTAATGTAACTTTTCCATGTAATAAATTTATGTGTAACTGTTCAGAAATTAGAAACAAACATTTCGGATGTGTTCCCAAGATATGTTACTGGATGTTTCTTTAAGACAAGTCCAGACTTTTCTTCCCTATTGAAAAACTGCTCTGGCTGCCTGGACAAGTTTGTATAGGTCTAGCAGACACGGCAGTAGGCTTCAGTATTTTTTTTTTTTGTAACTCAGTGACTTTTACTTCCTTGACAAGCATGTTGTGAAGATTAATTATAGAAATGAAAGGTGCTAGTGTAAAAGTAGTTTTCATCTGAAAACCACAGTACATAAAATAGAGCCTGTTTTAAATGGGCTCTCTCTGTGTGTAGGTGTCTGTGGAAAGAGTTTTCTGAGTTTAGGAAATATTTATATGTAAAGAATACAGACATATATTCTTGCTATTGCTCAATTATGGTCCATATTTTAGAGTTAGTATCTGTAATATCATAGAACTGTGGTTACTGTAGGAAACTTAATGTCATTTGTGTCAGGGATATTTCATTGCTTATCCCTAGTCAGAGAAAGTAAATGCAGCTTGAAAAAGAGTCATCATTAATGGTATATTGAGATAATATATGCTTGCATATGCCATTTCAGTGCTTTGTTGAGGAATATTTTAGGTATGCTATGGATAGGCAGACGGATATTTTTAAGTACAGAAACTAAATCATTCAGATCATTTAACTTACATGAGAGAAAGAGGAGGAACAGTACTAAATTTTTACGTACAAAAAAACCTGTGAGCCTTTTAACATTCCCTTTTGGGTTGGTAAACAGCTTGGGGGTACCCTGGATTACTATTACTTGGATATGTCAGGATCTGAAGGTATTGACCAGAAGGAAATATGCAGGAAGATGGTAGAAAGGTCTATGGAATAAAATAGTATTTGATTGAAAAAGGCAAAAGGAACAAATTATCAATAGTTTGAGAAAGAGGTCCTGGAAATTAGGTTATGTATTCTTGAATGCAGTGACAAAAATAGAGGATTTATTTGTTTGTACCATTCTCCTTCCAAAAAGGAGTAGGGACAAAGTAGATGGGTTACTTATCTTGGTAATATGGGTTTTAGATCAAAGTGAATGGTTCATGAGGTTGGGGAGAACCTAGCTTCCTTACTGCAAAGTTTTTCCCTTAATTGAGCTGTGGGCTTGCTGCCATCTTCCAGGGGGGCCTTGTTTATCTCCTGGTTGAATAATATATACTTGGGCAGTTCAGTGGGAGACTACATGACCTTTTTAATTCCTGTCTCAACTGTTGATATCAAATGAGCATTTTCAATAATATTTATCAAGTCATTCCATTTAGGTTCCTATATCCTAGGGAAAGACATGTCTCAGTAATAGTCTGTTACAGGTAAGCTGTTAAGTTTTTAGTATGTACTAGGTCTTAATATTGATGTTACTATGTGTATTAAGTAATATTTTATGTTAAAGCTCTAATCTAGACTAAAACTTGTACTTTTTTTTTTTTAGGACAGCCAGTAGAGGAGACTTCATGTTTTCTGCGGATCGTTTGGTATGTGGACAGAGGCTTTCTGTTTTCATTTCATTGTTGTTCCTAGTGATATTATTGTAGTAGGCCAAGGGGCTTTTTGTCGTTGTTCTGGAGCATTCTGAGGTAAGAGAGATTACGCCAAATAACCCACATCTTGCTAGACTTCTGAAGTGTTTGTTGTTTCTACTGTTGCATCAAAGCTCTGCCTCAGTCCCTTTCACCTGCCCATGAACCCATTCTCTGTAGTTCTGAGGTACCACTGCCTTTCAGATGGGTCTAGTAACCTGATCCTGAGCCTTAAATGCCTCCTTTTAGGACAGTGAAGCAAAGTACATTAAAAGGAATCCAAAAATGTAAGGAGACCTAGTAGTTATCCTTGTGGTGTCTATCAAATGCACAAAAACGAATACCTGTCTCTATGGCCTCTTCTTTTCTGTAGTACATGTGAAATACTGAGTTGAACTGTCTACACTCTGGGACTTTTAAGCCCAATTCTGTTTAGCTAGTGTCATCTGAGAGGATCTCAGGCCAAAATGGTTTGTATTCATAAGCACTGTTTACTTCTTGTGTCTATCTATATCTGAGTGTGTTCAGTGCTTAGAAATGAGGTTGACACATATTCTGCTGTGGTTATTAGTATTCATCAATTCATGAACTATATATTGAACTCATGTGAGTCAGGCACTGCACTAAACTGTGTTGTGGGGGAGGAGTAAAGAATATAGACATGGTCCCTGATCTTGTGGGGTTTACAATCTAAATACTATTGTCAGTATTCAGTTGGGAAAGAAAGAAAAGTGAATTCTAAAGCTTACAGGTATAATCAGATAGTAGAAGATAGCAAAAGAGTGTAGATGACTCCTGTTGTACTTTTGATGTTAACTATTCTTGGTTCAAAGGCCATTTCTATTTGAGCTTCCAGGGGCAGGAATAACCCTTGGATTGCATCAAGATAAATGTAGTTTGCATCGTTTTGAGTGATAGTTCATTCTGTCTTTATGCTTGTATCAAACCAAAGGAATACGTTCAGGGAGGAAGGCAATTGTGTCAGTAGCTGCTGTGGGGAAAACAAAGGTCTTGGTGTTCACTGGTAGAAAATGGTTCATCTTTCTTTTGCTTTCCTTGCGCCCCTTTTCTATAGAACACAGAAGTTCATGGTTATTGTAAAATGCTTGTCTGAAAGGGCAGGTGTTATATCTTAGTCAAATGAGAATAAGGACCCAGGACATAATTTACTTGACTGGATGGTAATTTGGACCTCTCTGTTCTCTGCAGTTGGATTTAAAGGTCCTGATATTGGGGTTGGGGGTGTGGAGGGTCGGTTACGGTTGTGGCAGGGACTGGAGCTGTTTAGGTTTCTAGTGTTGAAGATTCCCAGTATACAGGCTGACAAAAGTGCTGGCCCATTTAGCATCGATCATTTTAATGACAGCAGGGTGCTGTGATAACAGAGCATGGGGCCTGACATTTCTCCCTGTTGTTCCTGATTCTCAATCAGTAATGTAATATTGATTGGAGAAAATGTGCTTTGCAGACTCAAGCATTGCTTGAGTAGGTGCTGGGTGCTCAGAGGAATATCATATCTGGTGGTTTGGGGAGGCTGCTCCTAGTAGTTCTGATGGATTCTTTCCTCTGTACCACACATTAAGACCATTAGGAGCCTTTTTGTTTTTAAGCTAGAAGTCCCAAGGCATTCGACTGGATCCAACTTCAAGCTCAGTAAATTGGTTCAGCCTCGTCTACTCATTATCTCCTCCTAAGAAATTCAGGCTTTATTTGCATTATGTTAGGCTTTTGTTAAAAAGAATCCAACCTATCAATTTCAAAGTATTAAACAAGGCAAAGAAATTCCCAGTGGGCACTATTTCTAGAGTAACCAGAAGTGTATTACTTCCAAGGGTGCCTGCCATGACTCTTGCCCCTTGCTGTAGTTTTGGGTTTCTCATAATATAGTCTGAACTAACTGAATGAGAATCAGAAGGCATACTTGAGCCGTTTAGTGGCAATAATGTGCCTAACCAAGGTTGGACACCTAGCAGCAAGCAGCCTGACATTTGGATCTGTCTCTGCATTTAACCCATGATAGGGGCCCCCTCCCTACTGTCATAAGCTAAATCCTTGCCTAGTGTGCTACTGACTTTTTGCCTAGTGTTCAGCTCCTGAGGCTAACACTTAATAGATTCTTAGCAAGTTCTCAACTTATTCTTCCTCCGACTCTCTAGATCAGACTTGTTGTGGAAGAAGGATTGAATCAGCTGCCATATAAAGAATGCATGGTGACCACTCCAACAGGTAACCAGGGCTGTTACCCTCATACTCTCCTCATAAAAATTCTAAGATAGAACTGGGGGGAAATGGAAAGAAAGCAGTCTGAGTAAATCAGTATACAAAATGAGGAGTCTACGAGGAGCTGTTTTTTTAAACAACATAATAAACTTGGAGACATTTCATAAAGAAATTTATGTGGATGACTTTTTGTTAACGGCTTGCTTGTCAGTTCAAGTTAAAGGTTAATAAATAGTCTTCAGCACGCAGGTGTTGCTTTTGATGGTGGCACATTGGGACCAGAGTGAAGAATTACTGGCAGCTTATCTTCACCTCTGTGGGGAAGCTGCTGGTGTTAACAAATGGGTGGGCTGGTTTGGCAGTGCAGCTCCAGGTAAAAGGATGAAAAGTGAAAAAGAAAAAGAAAATTAAAAACAATGAGGATTGGAGAAGGTGCTTTGTTCTACTCTAATATAAAGCAGCCAAGGATCCCTGTTTTAGGGATTTAAAATTCTGATTTGGTTCTTTAGTAAATAATAGAAGCTGTTATATCCAAAGGTTGATTTTTATGAAAATTGGGGGCTGAGCTTGCTGCATCATGATTGATACAAATTCAGGATGAGACCAAGAGTTGAACATGTCTTGGTAACTACTTCAGCCTCTCTCTTCTGCTTTTTAATACAGAATGGAGGCTCATAAAAACAGACAGGAATCTCTGCTGTAGCTCACTGTGGGGTCCCACTTTGAATTGATGAAACTTATAGCATTCTTGGAACGCAACAGTTTCTCCTCTGAGTTCAATTTGAGGAACGTGTATATGAATATTATGCTATCAGAAGTCCTATTCCAACTCGATGAAGTCCACTTCTCCCTGTTATCCCCATAGGTTTCTTAATGAAGAATTAAGAAATAACTATGAAAAATCATGAGTCTTCTTATTCTTTCACAGGGAACCTAAGATGTTATACAAGAGTTGCTCTGTACCTATCTACTTTAAACCATAGATACTTCATATAAGATAAGTAGTTGGCTCCAATGATAAAAGATAAATTCTTTGGTTTTATTCTCCAACAGGGTACAAGTATGAAGGAGTGAAATTTGAGAAGGGAAATTGTGGGGTCAGCATAATGAGAAGCGGTAGGTTTGCATATGTCTGATTTTGTCTCTTTGCATGCATAGATAACATTTGCTCTTTTCCAGGGAAGAGGCGGGCTTGTCTCATAATTGCAGCTTGCCTTAGCTTAAAACTCACCACCTGTGTTGTCCAGCCTCTTGGTGCCTTGGAATCATGGCCTCTCTGTTGCTGAGTTCGGCTAATTTTAACTGCAGAGCATCTTCCCTAGTTGCATTTCCCCATGGGCAAGCCAGCTTTCAAAGATATTCAGAGGACTGTGGTAGAATAGGAGGATAGAATGATGCTGTCTTGGAGAGAACAGGGCAGCTTGAAGACTAAAGAAATATAACACAAATTCAGGCCTGCAGAATTTTGAACACCCAGCTGGAGAAAATCTTTGTTCTGGTTTTTGAAATTTTTTTTTTTTTGTGGGAAACAGTCCTACTCTGTCAGGAGCTGGACTGAATGACTTGTTTAATATTTTTAATTTTATATTTGTTGACTGTGTGACACTGTAGGCAAAAGAATTTAACTGTGATTAACTCTAGTTATTTCCAATTGTTGGTCTTATAAATAAATGCATTTGTGTTTGAATTCAGCTGATTGCCCTTCTAAAGCAACCTTTTTGCAACAGAATCACATGCCTGTAATTAGGATCTATGCTTGTTACATGGGGACAATTATTTCTATTCAGCAACATCACCATCATTATTATTATTATTATTATTATTATTATTATTATTATTATTATTAATATTATTCACAAGATCCAAGGTATGGTAGAAGCCCCACTTACTTGCATTGGAAACAGATGGATTTTTTCTTCACATAGAAACATTCCCTTTTCTTCTCTGGCTATGAAATTCTATTTGTGAATAATTGAATATCTCAAATAAAATGGGAGCTTTAAGCCCTCCTTTTTTATAGAAGTTAGTTCTTAATCAATGATAGGATTTTCAGGACAATGTTCAGTCTTTTAAAACTGGTGAAGACAGTGTGATGAGCTTTTAAGGTACAGTTTCTTCTGTTTTTGTCTAGCTCCTGCCCTAAAGGAGGCATGGTCCTCATACCCCTAGTGTATACCAGATGACCTTGGGGTGATGCATAGACAGGGTAGTTTTTTTTCCAAAGTGTATTTTTTTAATTGAAGTAAAGTAAGTAAAGCTGGTTTACAATGTTGTGTTAATTTCTGGTGTACAGCATAGTGATTCTCATATGTGTGTGTGTGTGTGTGTGTGCACGCGTGTGTATATATCCTTTTCATAGTCTTTGTTTTTAACCTTAACAGCTATTGGTTGATTTTCAAATGTATTAGAAGGAAACTGTTCTTATATTTTCATGAGTGATATAAAGTTTCCTCTTAAAATAAATGTTTAAAATATGGTTACTTTAATGAACAATATTAAGTAAATAACCAAACAGATTTTTGATGTGGCCCAAAATCCTGAAGATGGTATGAGAATGCTTGATTTTTGGCAAACACTTCCTTAAAGAAAGTCAGATTCAAAAATAGGTATGTGATCAGAAACCAAGGTGGGGTGGTGGTCTTGGTTGTGGTTCTCTGGACAGAGAGGGAACCATATATTACTTTTTCACTGTTTTCCAGCAAAGCCTCTGCTGTTGAAGCCATTGCTGGGGCTAAGTGATATCTCCTAATGCCACCTTGATCTAAATAATGAGACTTTGATCTATAGCATTTTTCCATAAATATTTTATATTTTTGTCAGATGAAAGTAACAAGGTTTCCTTAAATTAATGGGAGTAAAATGTTCCTGGTATTGAAAAAGCTCAGGGAACAGCTAAAAAAAACACTTTATTTCCTGTAATCATGGAAGTGTGACAATTCTACAACTTGCAAGCCAGCAATAAAACTAGTTTATCCTAGTTCATTGACCAACCCTTAACCTAGGTTCATTGACCAGAACTAAATATAAAGTATGAGCATATTCTAAGTAAAAGCTGTTAGCTTAAGAAAAATTGCTTCCATTTTGACAGTGTCTTTATTGTATTAATTACAGTCACAAACTAAACTCTGGCCTATTCTTAGAATTTTACTCTATCTCCTCCTAATCTTTTTTCCTTCTTTTTAATTTCCTTCTTCAAGGTGAGGCAATGGAACAAGGTTTACGAGACTGCTGTCGATCCATTCGAATTGGAAAGATTCTGATTCAGAGTGATGAGGAGACACAAAGAGCCAAAGTATATTATGCCAAGTTCCCCCCAGACATTTACAGGAGAAAAGTCCTTCTGATGTATCCAATTCTCAGTGAGTGGCTTGTATTTAATTTGTAACCTTTGGTTAGGGTTTAAATTCAGTTTACTGCCTGCCTTCTGGCTGCCCTTATATAAAGGCGAAAACTATTTCTAAATGTGTTTTTGTTTTTTTTTCAGTTGGGTTTGGAGTTGCCCTGGGCAGTTCTGTGGGGAATTTTTACGGTGTAAAAAGAGAATACACATTAGTCAAATTTTATTAGCGCCAAAAAGTTTCTATCTTAAAATGAACACATTGAAGCAAAGGATCTAATGAGACAAAGTATACAGAACACAGAAAATACATTGATATATGGCCCCCTCTACCCCAGTGAGTATAGCAGTAATTTTCTCAAGAATTTATCCTCTTTGGAGGTAATTTTTTTTTCTCTCCTATTCTAGTCTGTTTTCTAAGCTTACTCAGATCCTGGGTTGGGGGTGGAGGGTGGGTATTAAATTTGATATCTCAAATACTGAATGAATTTAGGGCTTGTGCATTTGAAAACTGAAAAGTATATGGTTTATATCCATTATTGAAAATAACATCATTGATAAAGAACAGGCACCTGCAAATGAAGCTATTAGATTATTAAACTGCCTTAACTTCAAAGAAACTTCAGAGACATCTTGAGATAAATGTTTAAGTTGCTAATGTATTTGGTTGTCATTTGGTTTTAGGCACAGGAAATACTGTAATTGAAGCTGTAAAGGTTCTTATAGAACATGGAGTTCAACCCAGTGTTATTATTCTACTCAGTCTGTTCTCCACTCCTCATGGTGAGTTCAGCATGAGGCAGTAACTGGGGCTCGGGATGGTCATGGGATGGGTGAGTGTCATCTGCCCAGCCTCTCATCCTGAGGAAAAGTTCATTTGCTTCCACATTAAATCTAAATTGAATTTTGGTAGTTATAACTTGTGTTTGTCATCTCTAAGCTTAGTGATAATATTTTACACCATTCTAATGTCCACAGTCAAATGAAAAAGTATAAACTAATCCCATTGAAGGGGATTGTAATTGTTTTCCTGGTGGTCCTGTTTGAGTAGAGCTTGCAAATAGCTGAAAGGTTCCTGTTTCTCCTGGCTCCCCATTTGACCCTGAGAACTGCTCTCAAACAGCAAGAAACTCAAGGTTCTAGCTAGCCCTATGGTCTTACTGAAGCTTTGCAATGGGAAGCAAAGAGAAGTTTTTAAAGTTAGACTTCTGCTCAAAGGGCATGGTGAGAGAACTTGTATTCTCCATTTCTTGAGTGAGTAAGCCTAATTTAAGACCTGTTTCTTTTTTTTAACCATGTAATCTAAGAACTTGTGAAATTATCCTAAGAAAATAATCATAAATGCATGTAGAAATTCAGCATTTAGTATATTCACTAGAGTTATATTTCGTGTAAGAAAAAATTTGAAAATACGTAAATGACTTACTTGGAAATGGTTAAATAAATGTACTGTTGACCCTTGAACAATGTGGGTTTGAACTGCGTGGGTCCACTTAAACGTTCATATTTTTCAGTAGCAAATACTACAGTATGACACAGTCCATAGTTGGTTGAATCCGTGGATGCAAAAGAACTAAGGATATGAAGGGCTGACTATGAGTTATATGTGAATTAACCCCTGTGTTGTTCAAAGGTCAGTTGTATATTCAAAGGATGTATATTCAAAGGATGTAATAATGTGACTGTTAACTCATGTTTTTGAAAAATATTTAATGGCATCAAAAAATCTGGTAAATGTAAAAGAGCAGAATATAAATTAACAGCATTAGAACAGTGTAAAATGTTATCAGCAACTTTAGAGATGACTAATATAAATTATGACTGTTATGACTACCAAAATCAGACTTAGATTTAACATGGAACCTAATAAATCTTCCATCAGTGTGAGAAGCAAGACAGATGCACAATGCTATTTCAATTTTTATTTAAAATTATATAATATTAATCGTGGCTATCTTAGGATCATGGGATTCTAAGTAATTCATTTTCTTTTTTAAGCAGTTTTTTTTTGTATTTTCCAAATGTTCTATGGTGAATTTATATTTGTTTTGTAATAGAAAAGAAAGAAATATGTGCCCTCTAGTTAGGGCATTTCCTCATTTCTAAAGGTTTCAAGTCTCAGCCAACCCTGAAGAGGCTACAGAGAAACCATTTGGGGGGGCTGCATTTAGTAGACTGTTGATTATTTTGTATTCATAATAAAAATATTCATAATAATTATATTCATAATAAAAATTACCTGTAGTTCAAATGTTTATGGTTACAAAGGGTGATTTGCTTGGTCATCCATTTATATAACAAAGGTGACATTATAAACATTGAGATAATCAGTTAATTATTGGGTTCTCTGTCTTTGAGAATAGAACAGTAACCATGTTAGTTCTAGTAGTATACATTAGAATAGGATACTAATTCTTTGACATAATAGATGAAAAATGTCTCATTCTGTGGTAGCCTTGCTTTGGTTTTTTACATGGACTGGGTTCCTAGCTAGTTCCTTTCCCTTCTTCCTCCACCCACCCACCAAGTTAGAGTCATAACCTTTAAAAAGCTAGCTTTCTCTGACATAACAAAGAAGTCTGCACTTGTTTTAGTGTTCCAGTTGAGAAACCATCATTTTATGTATGATCCTGTTTCCTATTCCAGCTGCCTTTAAAATAAAACAAAAAAGACTCTTCAGGGGACAAGTCGCTATAATGGAATATATTTTTCAAATCTTGGATATAAAACAATTTGATTCTAAGAATTTATTAGTGCATGGGTGGGGACACAGTCTGACTACTATAAAAGCTTTTCAGATATCAGACATTATATAAAATAAGAGATTAACCAAATCTGATTATGTATCCAAAGGTCATTCCTGTCTGTTCTCTGTTCATAATAAACCTAGTGACTGACTATAAAATTACTGAATTCCAAGTAATGTTATCAAAAAATCCTGCCATAATGACAATTTTTCTTTTATTTTTTGAAGGTGCCAAATCAATCATTCAGGAGTTTCCAGAGATCACAATTCTAACTACTGAAGTTCATCCTGTTGCACCTACACACTTTGGACAGAAATACTTTGGAACAGACTAAATTACTGAAGGAAAATTAATTGTGTAATATTAGTTATGTTTTGTACTTCTACCTGTTTTACTAATTCATTTGAGGAATGACAGAGAAAATTGTGTTAAAGGCAGTGTAATTTTTGGAAGTGGGTGTAGTAAAAAGGAAATATTTGAGGTTTATTTTATTTAGTTATTTCTTGACTGTTTCCACCAAATTCAGGAATGAAGCACACACAACTCTTAGAAAATATTTTAGTAATGTTTCTTATATAAATTGCTCAGTGCATTCAAATGGTTCCCTAATTTATAAACCTCAGTTTAGAGGTTGCTTGCAGCCACAAATAAAACCCAAATGGGAGTCAGTTCGTTAGTCCACTATAGTTTGCATTTTGTTTAGTTTGCTTTTAGTTCTAAGTGGATTTCATGTATGTGGCTGTTGTCACCTTCTTCTACTCTTTACTTCCTAGTACTGTATATAATGGTAACTTGGAAAGGATGAAAAAAGAATGCCTCCTAGAATTTTACATCTCTGTTAATATCCTCACTCAATTAGCAGACCCAGTATATATGGTTAGCTTTTCAGTTAAGCCATTATGTTCTTCATGGTTCATTTCTTACCCTGTGCATTGTTGGTAGCTGCCTTGTCAAGTGTAATGCAGTGAAGATGGTGGGGCATTTCCAGCAACTGGAACTGTAACATTAATTTACATAGGTCGAACCAGGGATGTCTGAATGCTGACAAGGGAGAGCTAAATACTCTTAATGCCATCAGTCAGTGCCCTAGAAATGAAGTGATGGTGGTTTTTCTGAGGTATGAGGGAAAGGATGGTTTCTTGCTGAGTTTATGGTCAATAAGTAAATTAAAATGCTTCATTTTTGATTTAGATGTTTCTGCTAGAGGCCCTTGATTTGGAACTTAGTTATTTTGCATGCTTGTCAATTATAGATGTATTAAAATGGGAAAAAATACCATGATATTTTTAAAAATCCCTAAAACTTATATTTGTTCATATTTAGGCTTCTGAAAGGAAGGTAAGTCATTTTAGAAATTGATGTTCATGTTCTGAAACTTGCTTGTAAAACCCTGGCCTCATTTTACATTGATATTAAAACGTTTTAATGATGCTGGCTGGCTGATTACTTGATTAACTATACTCCCATTACTTGATTAATTATACTCATAGGAAGCTGTTGTGAGCTTCTATTTAAAAAAAAACATAAAGGAACAGAAGGCAGCATCTTAGAAAGAACCAAAGCTGATGAAAGTCAGCAAAGATTCGGGGAGAGGAAGGGAAGCTGGTATAGAATGGGCTGTTTTCCCTTTGAAGCCTAGGAATACTAATGATTTCACCATATTTTCCCTTTATTTTTGAAGACTGTCATAATAAACAGAGATTAATTGATAGATTGCCCATATTGTATTATTCCCAGGCAAATGTTGCTTTCATTTTCTTATGGAAATTATCATCTATACTTGTCAATTAAGTATTTTGGTACAATGTAGATGTTGTTTATTCCTGATTAGCAGAAGCTGTAACTGAAGCCCATTAAGACCAAAATCTTTATCTCCTTGTCTCAGAAAAGATGTGAGCTAGCAAATTTAGATAGAGACCAGGTCTGCTTTAGGTTAATGCTTTGAATTAGTTGGAAAGGTGATGTCTACCACTATAGGAATCAGTGCTTCTGAGTTACACTTATGTTAGGGTTTCAGTATTTTATTTGAAGTGACTTTCTAGAACATCAGACAAATTCATATTTGAGTGTAGGTATAAAACCACATTTTATATTATCAGCCATTTAGATTTAATGTCTCTGTTCCTTTTCATCACTGAAAATGGTCAGGAATTGATTACACTTGTTTCCCACATGGAGGGAACTCCTGCTGTAAACAGTAGGAATTATTCAATGGGGTCATATTTCCCACTGGTGTTTGTCCCCTACCCACCTGCAGATTTCAAGAAAAATTGTTAACTATGTCTTCTGAAGTTTGGATCTTTTTTGCAAATGGGGCATTATTTGTAGGGTTAATCACTTGCAGGACTTGTTGAGCCCAAGAAATTTTCTAAATGACACAAAATTAACAGACTATTCAAAACTAGATTGTTTTTAATGACATGAATTTCAGAGCAGCATAAATTGTGTAGATTCCTTATTGAAGAAAGAAACCCTAACACAATAAAAACAACACTCAAATAGTATATAGCAGTATTTCTCCAAAGTTGAATGTGAATCAGAATCACCTGGAGGACCACAGATGGTTGGGCCTCACACCTAGAGTTTCTAATTCAGTAGGTCTGGAGTAGTTCTCACGGACTTGCATTTTTAAGTTTCCAGGTGATACTATTGTTGCTGGTCTGATGGCCACACCTTGATTTCAGACATTTCTTCATACATAAGCATTTAATGATGCAAATTTCCCTATAAATATTTGTTTGGCTATACCCCACACATTTTGATATGTTGTGTTTTCATTGTCATTTGGATCAAAATATTTTCTCATTTCCCTTTTGATTTCTTCTTTGATCTAAAGCTATTTAGAAGTTTACTATTTAATTTTCAAGTATTTATAGGATTCTCTAGATTCCTTTTTGATATTGATTCCTAATTTAATTCAGAGAATATACTTCATATGATTTGAATCCTTTTCAATTTTAAATTTATTTGTTTTATGGCCCATAATATAGTCTCTCTTGGTAAATCTTCCCTGTGTGCTTTAAAACTATATGTATACTACTGTTGTTGGGTGGAGTATTCTATAAATGTCAATTAGGTTAAGTTGGTGTGCAGGCTTTCTATTTATTTACAAATTTTGTCTATTTGTTCTATCAATTATCGAGAGAGGAATATTGAAATCTCTAACTAAAATTTTGGATTTATCTGTTTTTCCTTTTACTTCTATCAGCTTTTGCTTCATGTATTTTGAAGCTCTGTTGTTAGGCACATAAACTTATAGGATTGTTATGTCCTCTTGATGGATTGACTCTTTATCATTAGGAAATGTCTCCTTTTATCCCTGGTAATATTCTTTGGTCTGAAATCTACTTTGGCTGATATTAATACAAGCATTCCAGCTTTCTTTTGATAGTGTTACTATGGTATATTTTTTCTAATCCTTTTACTTTTAACTTACTGTGTTTTTATATTTAATCTGGTTTTCTTGCAGGCAGCCTAGAATTGGATCTTGCTTTATTATCCAATACAACAGTCTCTGTTTTTTAATTGGGATATTGAGATCATTTTAATGTAATGTGATTATTGATATGCTTGGTTTTTAAATCTACCATTTTGCTATTTGACTTCTATTAGTCTCATTCTTTATTTCATTTTTCCTCTTTTTTGACTTTCTTTGAATTAATTATTATTTACGATTTTATTTTATCCCTTTAAATGGCTTATTAGGCATAATTCTCTGTTTTTTTAGTAGTTCCTTTAGGGCTTATAGCATATACCTTTGATTTATCACAATCTATTTCACATTTCAGAACTTAAACAGTATATCTCCATTTCCCCTCTCCTCAGCCTTTGTGCTATTATTGTCATGCATTTACTTCTACATGTTAAACCCCCCAATGCATTGTTATCATTTTTTGCTTTCAAAAGTTATCTTTTAAAGAGATATAAAAAGAAATAAGAAAAAAAAAGAAGTCATTTTAATTTATCCATTTTTGGTGCTTTTCATTTCTTTGTGTAGATCCAGATTTCCATTATGTGTTATTTTCCTTCTAACCAAAGGACTGCCTTTAACATTTCTTATAGTACAGGTCTCCTGGTAATGGATTTTTTTCAGCTTTTGTGTGTCTAAAAAAGTTTTTCACTTCCACTTTTGAAAGACATTTCCCAGTATTGAATTCTAGGTTTGCAGCTTTTTTTCTTTCAGTACCATCAAGATGTTGCTTCACTGTGTTTCTTGCATGTTACTGATAAGTCTGCTATTATTCTTCCATTAACATGCATTTAATGCAATTACTGATAAAGTAGGATTTACATCTGCCATTTTGCTCTTTGTTTTCTATATGTCTTATATATCTAGTTTGTTCCTCTATTCCTCTGGTACTGCTTTCTTTTATGTTAATTAGATATTTCTAGTGTGCCTGAGTTAGGGATCCCTAAGGCCACTCCCAGGGCCCATTAGGACTCAGAATTCACTGCATTTATGGTTATGATTTATTACAACAGAAGAATATGAAGCAAAATCAGCAAAGGGAATAGACGGGCACATGACGCCAAGTCTGAAAGAAACCAGATACAAGCTTCCAAGAGTCTTCTTCCAATAGAATTGTACAAGATGCACTTCAGTACTCTGTCTACAGATTGTAGCAACATGTGTGAAGTGTAGTCTGCCAAGGAAGTTCACTTGCTTAAGATTCCAGAGTTTTTATTGGGGTTTGGTCACATAGGTGCCCAGTGCTTATGTGGTTGATCTCAGTTACCAAAACAGACCACCTTAAGGAAAGCAAGTGTTCATCATAAATCATGTTATTTACACAGACTTATCTAGACATATTGATACAGTATGTTTCAAAACCCCAAGTGTGCAAAAACATTTTTATGAGTTGAAACATTCCAAGAGCTCAATTCCCGGTAGTTGGACAAGGGCCATTCATGAAAACAGACTCTTCTAGGAATGTGCAAATTTTGAGCAACTTAGACTTGCTAAGTCAACTCTTTTCTTGAAAAATTCACCTCTTGGCCTTTGGCCTAGGCTCTCTTACAGGAAAATAATTGTATTTTTCTGAGTACCTATATTTAGTATAGCATTTATAATAGAAGATATAGTTATAATATTAACATGAATATGCCCAGCATGGAAGAGCCAGTGCAGGATAAGGATAGACATGATGAAGCAAATAGTCCATCCTATAAAGCCATTATCTAATTCTCCATATTTTTGTATTAGTTTCCCCTTGGTCCATAGTTGTCTGTACTTTCTGATAAGCTTGTATAGAACTATTTAGTATATTAATTAACTGATTTTAACTACATTTAGTTCCCCTTAATGCCAACCATTTCATTGATATCACATCCTGAGGAGGCTTTAATTCAATTTCCCTATATATATATACTTACCAGTATTTGTAAAAGGTAATTGAATCTTACTGGCAATGCCAATATTATACCATATCATACTATGGTTATAGTACAGTTCTGTTTCATTCCACAGGCCAGCAAGAATCTAAGAGGTATTTATTATATCTTCTCAGTATAATTGGCCTTTACCCATTTACAGGATGTTATTATGGATAGGTATTGTCACAATTGGCCAGGATTTGGTTATTTACAGATTCCAAGTCACATATGTATTAATTTGCTAGGGTTGTCATAACAAAATACTGCAGACTAAGTGGCTTAAACAACAGAAATTTATTTTCTCACAGTTCTGAAGGTTAAGTCTAAGATCAAGGTTTTGGCACATTCAGTTTCTTCTGAGGATTGTCTCTTTGGCTTGCAGATGGCCAGCTTCTTGTGTGTTCTCACATGGTCTTTCCTCTGTGCTTATACATCCCTGGTGTCCCCTTGTGCATCCTAATTTCCTCTTAAAAGGAAATCAGCCATATTAGATAAGGGCCGATCCTAATGGCCTCATTTTAACTTAATCACCTCTTTAAAGGCCTTATCTCCAGTACAGTCACATTCAGAGTTACTGGAGATTAGGGCTTCAACACATGAATTTTTTCCCTAATATGGAGACAAAGCTAGTCATCTTTTCTTTCTTTCTTTTTAACATTTTTTATTGATTTATAATCATTTTACAATGTTGTGTCAACTTCCAGTGTAGAGCACAATATTTCAATTATACATGAACATATATATATTCATTGTCACATTCCTTTCTCTGTGAGCTACCATAAGATCTTGTATATATTTTCCTGTGCTATACAGTATAATCTTGTTTATCTATTCTACAATTTTGAAATCCCAGTCTATCTCTTCCCACTCCGTTGGCAACCACAAGTCTGTATTCTATGTCTATGAGTCTATTTCTGTTCTGTATTTATGCTTTTGTTTTGTTTGTTTGTTTGTTTTTTTAGATTCCACATATGAGCAATCTCATATGGTATTTTTCTTTCTCTTTCTGGCTTACTTCACTTAGAATGACATTCTCCAGGAGCATCCATCTTGCTGCAAATGGCATTATGTTATTGGTTTTGATGGCTGAGTAGTATTCCATTGTATAAATATACCACTTCTTCTTTATCCAGTCACCTGTTGATGGACATTTAGGCTGTTTCCATGTCTTGGCTATCGTAAATAGTGCTGCTATGAACATTGGGGTGCAGGTGTCATCCTGAAGTAGATTTCCTTCTGGATACAAGCCCAGGAGTGGGATTCCTGGGTCATATGGTAACTCTATTCCTAGTCTTTTGAGGAATCTCCACACTGTTTTCCACAGTGGCTGTACCAAACTGCATTCCCACAAGCAGTGTAGAAGGGTTCCCCTTTCTCCACAGCCTCTCCAGCATTTGTCATTTGTGGACTTTTGAATGACGGCCATTCTGATTGGTGTGAGGTGATACCTCATTGTAGTTTTGATTTGCATTTCTATGATAATTAGTAATATTGAGCATTTTCTCGTGTGCCTTTTGATCATTTGTATGTCTTCCTTGGAGAATTGCTTGTTTAGGTCTTCTGCCCATTTTCAGACTGGGTTGTTTATTTTCTTCTTATTGGGTTGTATGAGCTGCTTATATATTCTTGAGATCAAGCCTTTGTCGGTTTCATTTGTAAAAATTTTTTCCCATTCTGTAGGTTGTCTTTTTGTTTTACTTATGGTTTCTTTTGCTGTGCAAAAGCTTGTAAATTTCATTAGGTCCCATTTGTTTATTCTTGCTTTTATTTCTTCTAGGAGAACATTTTTGAGATATATGTCAGATAATGGTTTGCCTATATTTTCATCTAGGAGGTTTATTGTATCTTGTCTTATGTTTAAGTCTTTGATCCATTTTGGGTTTATTTTTGTATATGGTGTAAGGGAGTGTTCTAGCTTAATTGCTTTACATGCTGCTGTCCAGTTTTCCCAACACCATTTGCTGAGGAGACTGTCTTTATTCCATTGTATTTTCTTGCCTTCTTTGTCGAAGATTAGCTAGTCATCTTTTCTAATTCCATGATTTTACTGAGACTGTTTCCATTGTGTACTATTAACTAGCAGAGCCCATCTCTTTCCTGTGGCAAGTACAAGAGTGTAATTCAGTATAGTTCCTGTTCTTGATAACTGTACTACAGGGTAATCTTACTTTGATCCATTATTGGGATGAGGGTTAGCAGAGTGCATCCATGCAAATTACTCTTGCCCCAAGAGAACTTCCATAAGTTGAAAGGTCCATAAAGTTTCCAGAAGTGTGCCCTAGGTGAAGAATCATTACTCCATTGCTATTTCAGGTGCAGTCTGTTTAAAAAGTCAAGACCCTTTTGGGGATCAGGGTAGAAGCCCTTTCCCAGCATCAAGTCCTAGCATTTTCCAACATTATTCATTGAATCTGCCTGATCCCATTCACTAAAGCCTCATCATCTTTCCAGGCTGATTCCCATTCTTTTCCTTACTTCCAAAGGAGTGTCTCTTCTAATTGATCTATTCTCGCTAACACAACTTTTTATTCTGGTTTCCACTCATTAAAAGTGAATTGAGTTTGTTCTTTGATGCTTAAACTGGCACCTGTTTCTCCTACAGCTCTCTTCTAGCTCATGGACCAATGTTTAATCTACCAGGCATGTTGTTGTCATTGTGTACTAATTGCTTGAGTGTGATTAGAATATATGTTTTGTACCCAAAACTATTGGGTCCCCCATACTAAAGTTTCAAGGGTAATAGTCACACGTAGATGTAATTTACTTTGAGTATGCCATAAAGGCCTCACCAAGCCCTCCTTGTCGGAAGGTCATTTCCTGTGGGAAGTCAAGCCCACCATGTGATGCCTGCTACCGTATTCCTATCAGAAACCCATTGTTTTTTCAGCCTTTCACCCAAAGAAACAAGGGTATACATAGTACACTTAGCATCATAGGCATGCAGCTACTATATGCTGTCTGTAATCACCAGGAACCTTTCTAAGTGGGTGATCAGTTTATAGTCACACAGTGATCAGTTTTCCAGGAGCTGTACACTGCATGGCTTGATAGTTCAGTAGAACATAATTCCTGGAAGTTTCTTCACAAATTATATTTTTCATAGTAGGTATAACCTGAAAATTTAGAAGCAAAAGATACTGGCACATTACTAGAGTTCCATTCAGCCATCAACAGTTGATCCTGTTCATCATCATAGCATGTGATCAGAATGTATCTCAGAGTAGTACCATTCAGATTTGCAGGCTTCCATTCAACCTTGTCAAGGTCCAAATGTTGGAGTGGTCTGGGCAAACACAGCTTTACCCTCTTGGGCATCTGGTATAGTTATGCTAAGAGACAGTGTTTTTTTTTCTCTCTTCCTCTGAGCCTCTCTTGAGCAACCAGTGTAATGTTGGATGTGTCTCATTGCATTAAGCCATTTATTCATTCTTTCAACTTAGCTATTATTTTTCATTCTTTGTATTTGTCATTGATGTTAGCCCAAACATTTCTGCCTTTGGAAGGAAGGTCAGATTCAGTGATGGTGCTCGTTCAGATTGCTGGCAATAGCAGTAAGAGTCTAGCAAGTGCTTTCCTTTCAGTTCATTCCCATTCATAAGAGTAGGGATACACAGATAGAGAACTAATGGGCTATCTTGGCCACTAGGAAATATAGCTGTAGTCATTGTCAGTCTCAATTTTGCAAGATAGGGTGAAAGTATAATCCATCCCAAAAAGACCTTACAAATTCTGGCATAAAGGTTTGAAGGTATAATCACAGTTTCTTGCTTAGGGATCATCCCTGGTTCTAGCAGGTACTGTTATAGTCCTGTTCCCAAAATCACTGCATCAAACAAGAAAAAGATAGTTCGGGTGATGTGGGGAATGGCTGTATAGTTTTACAGTATCCTCCCTACCCTTACTTCCCTACACCCCCTACAAAATTAGAGGAGTATAGTTAGGGCCATTCTTTGGCTGCTCTCATGTTGAATGTGAGCACACGTTCATAAAGGTATGTAAGCTTTCCTGCCTTTGTCTTTTGCCAGTTTTTTTTATTGAGACAGTTCACATACTATGAAAATAACTCTTAAAAACATTTATTCATTGATTTTTAGTATATTCACAAAATTGAGTAACCACCACAATCTAATGCCAGAACATTTTTATCAAACCAATAAAAAACCCTGCATTTATTAGTAGTCACTCTCCATTTTCCCTCCCTCAGTCCCTGGGAATCACTAATCTACTTCCTGTCTCTTTGAATTTGCCTATTTTGAACATTTGATATAAATATAATTGTATAATATATGATCCATTTTCAGTTGATTTTCATATATATTGTAAGGAAAGAGTTCAACTTTATTCTTTTGTATGTGGTTATCCAGTTGTTTCAGTGCCATTTGTTTAAAAGACTATTCATTCCCCACTAAATCGTCTCAGTACCCTTGTCAAAAATCAATTGACGTAAATGTAAGAGTATATTTCTGAACTCTCAGTTCTGTTTCACTTTTGTATATGTCTGTCCTTATTGCCAGTTTTTATTACTGTGTTTTTAGTAAGTTTTGACATTGGGAAGCGTGAGTTCTTTTGCTTTGTTTTTTTTCAAGGTTGTTTTGGCTACTTGGAATCCCTTGCAATTCTTTATGAATTTTAGGATAAGCTTTTCCATTTCTGCAAAATGGGCCACTGGGATTTTGATAAGGATTGCATTGAATCTGTAGGTCACTGAGTAATGTTGACCTCTTAACAATATTTTCTTCTACTTCATGAACATATGATGTCATTCCATTTATTTGTCTTTAATTTCTTTCAAAAATAATTAATTAGTTTTCAGTGTACAAATCTTGTACCTCCTTGGTTAAATTTACCCCTATGTATTTTATTCATTTTGATGCCAATGAAAATGGAATTGTTTTCTTAATTTCCTTTCAGAATGTTCATTGCTACTCTATAGGTATACTAATGATTTTCTATGTTGCTCTTATATCCTGCAATTTTGCTATATTTGTTGATTAACACTAAAAGTTTTTTTGTATGTGTATTCTTTAAGATTTTCTATGTATGAGATCATGTTATATGCATATAGGAATAATTTTACTTCTTCCTTTCCAATTTGAATGCCTTTCATTTCTTTTTTTCTTAATTGTTCCAGCTAGAACTTCCATTATAATGTTGAATAAAGTAGTGAAAGCAGACATCTTTATCTTGTTCCTTATTGTAGGGGGGACAGTTTCAGAATTTTCATCATTATAAAATGTATACTTCTTCATCTCTCTTAACATGTTTTTTTTTTTGATTGAAATATAGTCAGTTTACAATGTGCCAGTTTCTGGTATACAGCATGATGTCAGTCATATATATACATACATATATTCATTCTCATATTCTTTTTCATTATAGGTTACTACAAGATAATGAATATAGTTCTCTGTGCTATACAGAAGAAACTTATTGTTTATCCTATTTTATATATAGTAGTTAGTGTCTGCAAATCAACTCCCAATTTATCCCTTTCCACTCCCTTTCCCCCTAGTAAACATGTTTGTTTTCTATGTCTGTGAGTCTCTCTGTTTTGTAAATAAGTTCATTTGTGACTTCTTTTTTCTTTTTTTAGATTCTACATATGAGTGGTATCATATTAACATGTTTTACAATTATTTTATTTTAATTTTTATTTTTTAATGAACAGATTCTGCATTCACACATCAAAAACATGATTTGTTTAAAGTCTGTTTTGACTAATAATAGTATAGTCACTTCAGTTTTCTTAAGGTTGCTCTTTGCATGATATATCTTTACTTTCAGACTATTTTTATCTTTGAATCTAAACTATCTCTTCTGTAGGCAGCATGTAGTTGGATATAATTTTATCCATCCTGACAAGCTCAGCCTTTTGATTATATTGATTAATTTGTTCACATTTAATATTATTATCGATGTACTAGGGTCTGCCATTTACTTTTTCTTTTCTGTATGTCTTATGTCTTTCTTGTTCCTCTATTCTCCCTTCCCTACTTTCTTTTCTATTATTTTATAATATTATATTTTAATTATTTTTCACTATATTTTTGAGTTATATCCTTATTAGTTACTCTAGACTCCAGGGCTTACCATATACATCTCAGTTTACCAGAATCTAGTTTAGATTCATGCTAACTTAATGTCAAGGACATACAGAAATGTTATTCATATACAGCTCTATTCCCTCTTCCCCACTTTGTGCTATTATTGTTATGTATATTACATCTATATATATTACAAATCTAACAATTCATTGTTACAATTATTGCTTTGTATAATTTTATGTCTTTTAAAGAAACTAAGAAAAGAAAAAACAAATGTATATTCACAGAATTTGTTATATTAACCTTCCTATTTATCATTTCTGGGGTTTTTTTCATTGTTTTGTAAAGATACAACTTACTAACTTGTATCATCCCTTTACTCTGATATGGCTTTGCTCCCTTCTTTCTTCTTCTATTCCCAAGTATATTACATATTACTACAAACATGTTATAGGCTCAACAGTGCCCTATCTATAAATTGTTTTGTACAATTGCTTTTATCAGTTAAAAAGGAAAGAAATATGCATTTACACACTCATTTATAATTATAAATTATAATTGTATATATTTATATTACATATAATTACCTTTACTGGTGCTCTTTGTGTGTGTGGATTTGAATTACTGTCTGAGGTCATTTATTTTATGACAAAGAACTTCCTTTCATATTTCTTATTAGGCAAGGCTGCTAGCAACACATTTTCTCATTACCTGTTTGTCTAGAATGTATTTATTTCTTTGTTTTTTCTTATTGTAGTAAAATATATATAACGTAAAATTTGCCATTTTAATCATTTTAGTGCACATTTCAGGGGCATTATATTTACAACATTGTACAACCATCACTAATGTTTATTTCATTTTTCATTATCCCAAACAGAGACTCTGTAATCATTAAGCAATAATTCCCCATTCTCCTCTCCCTCCAGACCCTAGTAACCTCATATCTTTTTTCTCTCTCTATGAATTTGCCTAGTCTAGAATTTTCATGTAAGTGGAATCATACAATATATATCATTTTGTGTCTGGCTTATTTCACATAGCATAATTTTTTAAGATTCATCCATATTTTAGCATGTGTTAGAACTTCATTCCTTTGTGGCTGGATGATATTCCATTGTATGTATATACTACTATAAGTTCATTCATGTGTTGTTGGACACTTGGGTTGTTTCAACCTTTTGGCTGTTGTGATAAGGCTGCAATGAGCATTAACATACAAATATCTGTTTGAGTTCCTGTTTTCAATTTTTTGGATATATATATAAGAGTGGAAATGCTGGGTCATATGGTAATACCATGTTTAGCTTTTTGAGGAATTGATAAACTTTTTCACAGCAGCTGTACCATTTTACATTTTCAACAGCAATGTACAAGGGTCCCAATTTCTCCAGATCCTCACTAACACTTGTATATATAATAGTCATCCTAATGGCCATGAAATGATATCTCATTGTAATTTTGATTTGAATTTTCCTGATGACTGAGGATTTTGATCATCTTTTCATGTGCTTATTGTCCATTTGTATATCTTCTTTGCAGAAATGTCTATTGTAATCCATTGCCCATTTTTAAATTGGATTATTTGTTTGCTATTCAGTTGTGGGAGTACTTTATATAAACTAAATATTAAATTCTTACCAGTTATATGACTTGCAAATATTTTCTCCTATTCTGTAGGTAATATTTTCACTTTTTTTGGTAATATCTGTTGATGCACAAAAGCTTTGAAACTTGATGACATCCAATTTATGTAATTTTGGTTGTTGCTTGTACTTTTAGTGTCATATCTTAAGAATCTGTTGCCAAATCCAAGGTCATGAATATTTCCCTCTGTGTTTTCTTCTAAGAATTTTACGATTGTAGCTTTATGATTAGGTCTTTGATCCATTCTGAGTTAATTTTTTAATATGTTTTGAGGTAAGGATCCAACTTCATTCTTTTGCATGTAGATATTCAGTTGCCCTAGCACCATCTGTTAAGAGATTGTTCTTTCCTCATTGAATGGACCTAGCACACTTGGGAAAAATCAATTGGCCATACACATACAGGTTTATTTCTGGCCTCTCATTTCTATTGCTCTGTCTGTAGGTCAGTCCTTATGCCAGCAGCACATTGTCACTGTTTTGATTACTATAGCTTAGTAGTAATTTTGATATCAAGAAGTGTGAATCTTCTTAATTTGTTCTGCTTTTTCAAGATTGTTTTGGCTATTTGGGGCCCCTTGCAATTCCCTATGAATTGGAGGATCAGCTTTTTCCATATTTCTCAAAAAGGCTGCTGGAATATTGATAGAAATTATATTAAATCTGTAAACTGTTTTGAGTAGTATGACCATGTTGACAACATTAAGAATTTCTGTCAAACACTTGATGTCTCTTCGTTTATTTAGGTTTTCTTTAATATCTGTCAGCAGTGTTTGTATTTTTTTTCAATGTACACGTCTTTCCTCTCCTTGGTTAAATTTAGTCCTAGCTATTTTATTCTTTTAGATGTTATTATAAATGAAATTGCTCTCTTTATTTCTTTTTTCAAATTGTTAATTGATGATTTATAGAAACAAAACTGATTTGTATGTGTTGATTTTGTACTCTACAACTTTGTTAAAAATCATTTATTAGCTCTAGCAGCTTTCTTGTGGATTCCCTGGGGTTTTCTCTATATATAGGATCCTGTCTGTAAACAGAGGTAGTTTTACCTTTCACTTTCCAATTTAGATGCCTTTTATTTCTTTTTCTTGTTTAATTACTCCAGCTAGAATTTCCAGTACAATGTTGAATAGCAGGGGCGAAAGTGAGAATACTTGTCCCTGATCTTAGGGAGAAGGCTTTCAGTCTTATTCCATTGAATATGATATTAAGTATGAGGTTTTTATAAATGCCTTTTATTATACTGAGGAAATTCCTTTCTACTCTACTGTTCTGAGTGTTTTTTTAGTGAAGATGTTAGATTATCAAATGCTCTTCTGTATTAATTGAGATAATCGTGTGGTTTTTAATTCATTCTACTAATATATGGTATTATAGTTTGATTTTTTCGTGTTAAACCACCCTTACATTTCTGGAATAAATTCCACTTGGTCATGGTATATAATCCTTTTAATATGCTGTTTGATTCACCTTACTAATATTTTGTCAAGGATGTTTCCATCTATATACATAAAGGATAATGCTATGTAATTTTCTTTCCTTATGATATTTTTATTTGGTTTTGGTATCAGAAAAATACTGGCCTAATAGAATGAGATAAGGGTTGTCATGTCCTCCTCAATTATTGGGAAGAGTTTGAGGACTGTTGTTAGTTCTTCTTTCAATGCTTGGTGGAATTCACCACCAAAGCCATCTGCTCTAGGGCTTTCCTTTTTTTTTTTACATTTTTTATTGATTCATAATCATTTTACAGTGTTGTGTCAAATTCCAGTGTTCAGCACAATTTTTCAGTCATTCATGGACATATACACACTCATTGTCACAATTTTTTCTCTGTGATTTATCATAAAATTTTGTGTATATTTCCCTGTGCTATACAGTGTAATCTTGTTTATCTATTCTACAATTTTAAAATCCCAGTCTATCCCTTCCCACCCTCTACCCCCCTCCCCGGTAACCACAAGTCTGTATTCTCTGTCCATGAGTCTATTTCTGCCCTGTATTTATGCTTTGTTTTTGTTTGTTTGTTTGTTTTTGTTTTTTAGATTCCACATATGAGCGATCTCATATGGTATTTTTCTTTCTCTTTCTGGCTTACATCACTTAGAATGACATTCTCTAGGAGCATCCATGTTGCTGCAAATGGCATCATGTTGTCGGTATTTATGGCTGAGTAGTATTCCATTGTATAAATATACCACATCTTCTTTATCCAGTCACCTGTTGATGGACATTTAGGCTGTTTCCATGTTTTGGCTATTGTAAATAGTGCTGCTATGAACATTGGGGTGCAGGTGTCATCCTGAAGTAGATTTCCTTCTGGCTACAAGCCCAGGAGTGGGATTCCTGGGTCATATGGTAAGTCTATTCCTAGTCTTTTGAGGAATCTCCACACTGTTTTCCATAGTGGCTGCACCAAACTGCATTCCCACCAGCAGTGTAGGAGGGTTCCCCTTTCTCCACAGCCTCTCCAGCATTTGTCATTTGTGGATTTTTGAATGACGGCCATTCTGACTGGTGTGAGGTGATACCTCACTGTAGTTTTTATTTGCATTTCTCTGATAATTAGTGATATTGAACATTTTTTCATGTGCTTTTTGATCATTTGTATGTCTTCCTTGGAGAGTTGCTTGTTTAGGTCTTCTGCCCATTTTTGGATTGGGTTGTTTATTTTTTTCTTATTGAGTCGTATGAGCTGCTTATATATTTTGGAGATCAAGCCTTTGTCGGTTTCACTTGCAAAAATTTTCTCCCATTCCGTAGGTTTTCTTCTTGTTTTACTTCTGGTTTCCTTTGTTCTGCAGAAGCTTGTAAGTTTCATTAGGTCCCATTTGTTTATTCTTGCTTTTATTTCTTCTAGGAGAAAATTTTTGAAATGTATGCCAGATAATGTTTTGCCTATGTTTTCCTCTAGGAGGTTTATTGTATCTTGTCTTATGTTTAAGTCTTTAATCCATTTTGAGTTGCCATGAAACTGGAAATCAACAACAGAGAAACAAAGGAGAAAAAAAGAAAAGCATGGAGATTAAACAATATGTTATTGAAAAAACAATGGATCAATGAGGAAATCAAAGCTGAAATTAAAAAATACCTTGAGACAAATGATAATGAAAGCACAACCACTCAAAACCTATGGGACACAGCAAAGGCAGTGCTAAGAGGGAAGTTTATAGCGATACAGGCCTTCCTCAAAAAAGAAGAACAATCTCAAATAAACAAGTTAACCCACCACCTGAATCAATTAGAAAAAGAAGAACAAAAAGCCCCAAAAAGCAGCAGAAGGAAGGAAATAATAAAGATCAGAGAGGAATTAAATACAATAGAGATTAACAAGACCATAGAAAAAAATCAAGCAAACCAAAAGCTGGTTTTTTGAAAAAGTAAATAAAATCGACAAACCTCTGGCCAAACTCACAAAGAAGAAAAAAGAGAGAGCACAAATTAGCAAAATAAGAAAGGAAAATGGAGAAATTACAACAAACAAAATAGAAATACAGAATATCATACGAGAATATTATGAAAAACTATATGGAACCAAACTGGGTAACCTAGAGGAGATGGACAAGTTTCTGGAAACATACTGTCCACCAAAACTGAATCAAGAAGAAACTGAACACTTGAACAATCTGATCACTAGAAAGGAAATAGAAATAGCAATTAAAAACCTCCCTACAAATAAAAGTCCAGGACCAGATGGCTTCACCGGGGAATTCTACCAAACATACAAAGAAGAACTCATACCAGTCCTTCTCAAAGTCTTCCAGACGATTGAAAAGGAGGGAATACTCCCAAACTCATTCTATGAAGCCACCATCACCCTGATACCAAAACCAGGCAAAGACACTACAAAAAAAGAGAATTATAGGCCAATATCACTGATGAACATAGACGCCAAAATCCTCACCAAAATTTTAGCAAATAGAATCCAACAACACATAAAAAAGATTATACATCATAACCAAGTGGGGTTCATCCCAGGGACACAAGGCTGGTTCAACACATGCAAATCAATCAATGGAATACATCACATCAACAAGACAAAGGACAAAAACCACATGATCTAGGGCTTTTCTTTGTTAGGTTTTTGATTCAGTCCTTTTACTTATTATAGGTGTTCATATTTTCTGTTTCTTTCTGAATCAGTGTAGGTAATTTATGTGTTTCTAGAGATATAGCCATTTCATTCAGGTTATCTAATTAGTTGGTGTACAGTTCTTCATAGTAGTCTCTTATAATCCTTTTAATCTTTGTAAGGTTGGTAGTGATTGCTCCCTTTCATTTCTTATTTTATTGTATTCCAGTTTTACTGAGAAATAATTGACATACATCATTGTATAAACTTAAGGTGTACAGTGTGATGGTTTTATTTACACATATTGTGAAATGACTGCCACAATAGGTTTAGTTATCACATATCATCTCATATAGGTACAATAAAAAGAAAAAAATTCTCTTTGTTATGGAAGGAATCCACTCTTAGAATCCACTCTCTTAACTTTCTTATATTTCATACAGCAGTGTTAGCTAGAGTCATCATTTTGTACATTACATCTCTAGTAGTTATTAAACAGGAAGTTTGTACATTTTGACCGCCTTCCTCCAATTCCCTTTCCTCCACCCTCTACCTCTGGTGACCACAAATAGGATATCCTTTTCTATGAGTTTGATGGGGTTTTGTTTTTGTTTTGTTTTGTTTTTGTTTTTGTTTTTTAGTGAAATAATATATTATCTTTCTTGGTCTGACATTTCACATAGCATGATGTGTTCAAGGTCCATCCATGTTGTTACAAATGGTAGGATTTCCTCATTTTTTTAATGGCTTAATAATATAAACCTATCTGTATATCTATATATCTCACAACTTCTTTATGCATTCATCCATCAGTGAACACTATGGTTGTTTCCATGTCTATTATAAACAATGCTGCTATGAACATGGAAGTGCAGGTTATTACATTTTGAGTTAGTGTTTTCATTTCCTTTGGATACATTCCTGGAAATGGAATTACTGGATAATATGGAGATTCTATTTTTAATTTTTGGAGAAACTTCCATGCTGCTTTCTGTCATGACTGTACCAATTCACAATCCCACGAACAGTGCACAAGTGTTTCCATTACTCCACATCCACACCAGCATTTGTTATCTCTTGTCTTTCTGATGATGGTCATGATAACAAGTGTGAAGTGATAGCTCACTGTGGTTTGGATTTACATTTTCCTAATGGCTAGTGATGTTGAATGATCTACCCATTGTTGAGAATTGGGTATCAAAGTTCCCAACTCTTCTTGTATTGCTCTTTATTTCTCCTTTGAGCTCTGTTATTTTTTGCTTAATATATTTTGGTGCTCTGACGTTAATATATTTTGGCACACAGATATTTACACTTGTATCTTCTTAATGGATTGACCATTTTATCATTATATAATGACCTTCTTTGTCTCTTCTTCTAGTTTTAGTTTAAAGTATTTTAACTGATATAAGTATAGCTACCCCTGCTTTTTTTGGTTACTGGTTTCTTGGAAATATCTTATCCCATTCCTTCACTCTCAGTCTATTTGTGTCTTTAAGGCCAAAGCGAATCTCTTACAGGTAGCATGTTGTAGGATCTTATATTTTATCCATTTGACCATCCTATGTCTTTTTACTGAAGAATTTAATTCACTTACATTTGAAGTAATTATTCATAGATAAGGGCTTACTATTGTCAATTTATGGTTTTCTGTTTTATACATCCATTGTTCCTTGTTTCTTATCCTGCTGTCTTTTTTCATGTTCTAGTGTCTTAGTATCAGTATGCTTTGACTTATTTATCATATTCTTTTGTGTAATTGCTACAGATTTTTCCCTTGTGGTCATGAGGCTTACATAAAATATCTTAAAATTGTACCACCCTATTTTAAGCTGACAACAACTTTACTTCAATAGAATTACAAAACTTTACACTTTTATTTCTCTTCCCACTAACATTTTAGTTTATTATTGTTACAATTACATACTTTTATATTGTGTAGCTAATAATAATTTATTGTATTTAAGGATATTTTTTCTGTGCTCAGAGATGGGGAGGGGTGTGCCATTGGCTGAGAACAGTTGGATAGGACTTCTGACTTGTTTCCCTACTGCAGTGAGAATGGGCTCCTCAGTTGCCTGGATCCTCTGGTCAGGCTTAATAGGTGGTCAGGATTAGGTACTATATTCAGTAGTAAGTAGATGGGGCTATGAATTAGGTTCTCCACCCTAGTGGGGCATCATGATGGGGCCCAGGGCCTATATGGCTCATTGGGAACTCAAATCAGGCAAGAGTGTACACTGCACTGAATTCCCTGGTTAGGGGTGATCATCAGTTTTGCTCTGCATATAGGAAAAGCCAGACATGTGCTCTCTGTTCAAGTACCACTGTAAGCAGGGCTATTGTTAATCTTATTGAGATTGTCTTGTACACAGTGATTCATTTTTCTCTTGCTGCTTTCTAGATTTTCTATTTGTCTTTGGCCTTCAAAATTTTTACTTTAATGTGTCTGGGTGCAGAACTCTTTGCATTTATCCTATTGGAGTTTTTTGAACTGTTAGATGTATAGCTTACTGCTTTTCATTAAATTTCGGAAGTTTCCAGCCATTATTTCTTTGGATATATTTTGTGCTACTTTCCCTCTCTTCTCTCCTTGTGGTATTTCCATTATAGATATGTTAGTTTACATAATGATGTCCTACATTTATTTGACTCTGCTCATTTTTCTTCATTATTTTTCCTCTCTATTATTTGGATTGCATAATCTCCTTCATGTGTCTTCAAATTTGCTGATTCTTTCATTTTCCAGCTTATATCTACTATTGAGCACCTCAGTAAATTTTTCATTTCAATTATTTTAGTTTTCAACTCCAGAATTTCCTGTTGGTGTTTTGTTTTTTTTTTTTCGGTAATTGTTTTCTCTATACTGATTCTCTCTATTTGAAAAAAAAGCATCATCATACTTTTATTGCTTTAATCATGGTTTCCTTTACTTCTTTGAGTGTATTTATTGCAGCTATTTTGAAATCTTTGTCTGCTAAGCCCAACATGTCAGCACTCTCAAAGTCAGTATGTATTACCTGATATTTTCCCTTATGTTTTGGGAAATGGACATTTCTGATAATATAGTATAGTAACTTGGGGGTACTGATCACTCTGCCCTTGGGACTTTTTTTGTTGCTTGTTTTTTTAGTTTAGAGACTTGGCTGGACTATTTTAGTAAAGTTTATCTGCTGCAATGGGAAGTATCTGATGTCACTCTTCAGAGCATGTGGCCGTGGGCATGCATACAGTCCACATGGGATGACATAGTTTTAGCAGGCCTCTTTATTACTGTCTCTTTCCCTGATCTCTGTTAAGCTATCTGCTTCTGTTAGCATGATGCCCAGCCATTTGCCTCTGATAATTGTTGGGTGATTGTTTTATTTGTTATAACAATGACCTGAGTCATAAATTGCTGAACAGTATGATCCAATTAAATTTGGGAATTTTTGCAGCAGTAGCCTTTGAAACCAGTCTTTGATATTTGTTCCAACCACAGAAGGGCTCTTGTTTGCTGTGTTGGAATGGAAAAATTGTCCTTTCTCCTTTCTAGGTTCTTTGCCTGGTCTAATAATTAAAGTAATATAAGACAGATTAACAGGAGAAAAAACAAACATAAGTTTAATAACATATATACCTCCTGTATATATGGGAGATAACCAGGAAAACTGAGTAACTCTCTGAAATGGGTGAAGCCATCACCTTAAAAATTATATTATCTTCAGCTAAAGATAAGATATTGGGGGTGGGGAATTAGTTATGGAAGGTTAGCAGGAAAAGCACAGTAAACAAGGGTAAAGTAGTTATACAGATTTAAGTCATTGCCTTCTCCATTGATAGGAGTTCCTAGAGATTTAGTCACCCTGTTCCTGGTACAGAAAAGGAGACATGTTTACAAATGGAGATTTCCCTTATGATTTTTTTAACATTTTTTATTGATTTATAATCATTTTACAATGTTGTGTCAAATTCCAGTGTTCAGCACAATTTTTCAATCATTCATGGATATATACACACTCATTGTCACATTTTTTTCTCTGTGATTTATCATAACATTTTGTGTATATTTCCATGTGCTATACAGTGTAATCTTGTTTATCTATTCTACAATTTTGAAACCCCAGTCTATCCCTTCCCACCCTCCACCCCCCTGGTAACCACAAGTCTGTATTCTCTGTCTGTGAGTATATTTCTGTCCTGAATTTATGCTTTTGTTTGTTTGTTTCTTTGTTTTTGTTTTTGTTTTTTAACATTTTTTATTGATTTATAATCATTTTACAATGTTGTGTCAAATTCCAGTGTTCAGCACAATTTTTCAATCATTCATGGATATATACACACTCATTGTCACATTTTTTTCTCTCTGATTTATCATAACATTTTGTGTATATTTCCCTGTGCTATACAGTGTAATCTTGTTTATCTATTCTACAATTTTGAAACCCCAGTCTATCCCTTCCCACCCTCCACCCCCCTGGTAACCACAAGTCTATATTCTCTGTCTATGAGTATATTTCTGTCCTGTATTTATGCTTTTGTTTGTTTGTTTCTTTGTTGTTGTTTTTGTTCTTTAACATTTTTTATTGATTTATAATCATTTTACAATGTTGTGTCAAATTCCAGTGTTCAGCACAATTTTTCAGTCATTCATGGACATATACACACTCATTGTCACATTTTTTTCTCTGTGATTTATCATAACATTTTGTGTATATTTCCCTGTGCTATACAGTGTAATCTTGTTTATCTATTCTACAATTTTGAAATCCCAGTCTATCCCTTCCCACCCTCTACCCCCCTGGTAACCACAGGTCTGTATTCTCTGTCCATGAGTCTATTTAAGTCCTGTATTTATGCTTTGCTTTTGTTTATTTGTTTGTTTTTGCTTTTGTTTTTTAGATTCCACATATGAGCGATCTCATATGGTATTTTTCTTTCTCTTTCTGGCTTACTTCACTTAGAATGACATTCTCTAGGAGCATCCATGTTGCTGCAAATGGCATTATGTTGTTGGTATTTATGGCTGAGTAGTATTCCACTGTATAAATATACCACTTCTTCTATATCCAGTCACCTGTTGATGGACATTTAGGCTGTTTCCATGTTTTGGCTATTGTAAATAGTGCTGCTATGAACATTGGGATGCAGGGGTCATCTTGAAGTAGATTTCCTTCTGGATACAAGCCCAGGAGTGGGATTCCTGGGTCATATGGTAAGTCTATTCCTAGTCTTTTGAGGAATCTCCACACTCTGTTCTATAGTAGCTGCACCAAACTGCATTCCCACCAGCAGGATAGGAGGGTTCCCCTTTCTCCACAGCCTCTCCAGCATTTGTCATTTGTGGATTTTTGAATGACGGCCATTCTGACTGGTGTGAGGTGATACCTCATTGTAGTTTTGATTTGCATTTCTCTGATAATTAGTGATATTGAGCATTTTTTCATGTGCTTTTTGATCATTTGTGTGTCTTCCTTGGAGAATTGCTTGTTTAGGTCTTCTGCCCATTTTTGGATTGGGTTGTTTATTTTTTTCCTATTGAGTCATATGAGCTGCTTTTATATTCTGGAGATCAAGCCTTTGTCGGTTTCACTTGCAAAAATTTTCTCCCATTCCGTAGGTTTTCTTCTTGTTTTACTTCTGGTTTCCTTTGCTCTGCAGAAGCTTGTAAGTTTCATTAGGTCCCATTTGTTTATTCTTGCTTTTATTTCTTCTAGGAGAAAATTTTTGAAATGTATGTCATATAATGTTTTGCCTATGTTTTCCTCTAGGAGGTTTATTGTACCTTGTCTTATGTTTAAGTCTTTAATCCATTTTGAGTTGATTTTTGTATATGGTGTAAGAGAGTGTTCCAGCTTCATTGTTTTACATGCTGCTGTCCAGTTTTCCCAACACCATTTGCTGAAGAGACTGTATTTATTCCATTGTATATTCTTGCCTCCTTTGTCGAAGATGAGTTGGCCAAAAGTTTGTGGGTTCATTTCTGGGCTCTCTATTCTGTTCCATTGGGCTATATGTCTGTTTTTGTACCAATACCATGCTGTCTTGATGACTGTAGCTCTATAGTATTGTCTGAAGTCTGGGAGAGTTATTCCTCCAGCCTCTTTCTTTGTCTTCGGTAATGCTTTGGCAATTCTAGGTCTTTGATGGTTCCATATAAATTTTATTGTGGTTTGTTCTAGTTCTGTGAAATATGTCCTGGGTACTTGGATAGGGATTGCATTAAATCTGTAGATTGCCTTGGGAAGTGTGACCATGTTAACAATATTGATTCTTCCAATCCAAGAGCATGGAATATCTTTCCATTTTTTAAAGTCTTCTTTAATTTCCTTCATCCATGGTTTATAGTTTTCTGTGTATAATTCTTTCACCTCCTTGGTTAGATTTATTCCCAGATATTTTATTACATTGGGTGCTATGTTAAAGGGGATTGTTTCTTTACTTTCTTTTTCTGTTGATTTATCATTAGTGTAAAGAAATGCAACTGATTTTTGAACATTAATTTTGTAACCTGCTACCTTGCTGAATTCTTCAATCAGCTCTAGTAGCTTTTGTGTGGACCTTTTAGGGTTTTCTATATATAGTAACATGTCGTCAGCATATAATGACACTTTTACCTCTTCTTTTCCAATTTGGATCCCTTTTATTTCTTTGTCTTGCCTGACTGCTGTGGCTAGGACTTCCAGGACTATGTTGAATAGGAGTGGTGATAGTGGGCATCCTTGTCTTGTCCCAGATTTTAGTGGGAAGCTTTTGAGTTTTTCACCATTGAGTACTATGCTGGCTGTAGGTTTGTCATATATAGCTTTTATTATGTTGAGATATGTTCCCTCTATACCCACTTTGGCGAGAGTTTTTATCATAAATGGATGGTGAATTTTATCAAATGCTTTTTCTGCATTGATTGAGAAGATCATGTGGTTTTTGTCCTTTCTCTTGTTGATGTGATGTATTACATTGATTGATTTGCGTATGTTGAACCAACCTTGTGTCCCTGGGATGAACCCCACTTGGTCATGATGTATAATGTTTTGTATGTGTTGTTGGATTCTATTTGTTAAAATTTTGGTGAGGATTTTGGCGTCTATGTTCATCAGTGATATTGGCCTATAATTCTCTTTTTTTGTTATGTCTTTGCCTCGTTTTAGTATCAGGGTGATGGTGGCTTCATAGAATGAGTTTGGGAGTATTCCCTCCTTTTCAATCTTCTGGAAGAGTTTGAGAAGCACTGGTGTAAGTTCTTCTTTTTATGTTTGGTAGAATTCCCCGGTGAAGCCATCTGGTCCTGGACTTTTATTTGTAGGGAGGTTTTTAATTGCTATTTCTATTTCCTTTCTAGTGATCAGATTGTTCAAGTGTTCAGTTTCTTCTTGATTCAGTTTTGGTGGACAGTATGTTTCCAGAAACTTGTCCATCTCCTCTAGGTTATCCAGTTTGGTTCCATGTAGTTTTTCATTATATTCTCATATGATATTCTGTACTTCTATTTTGTTTGTTGTAATTTCTCCATTTTCCTTTCTTATTTTGCTAATATGTGCTCTCTCTTTTTTCTTCTTTGTGAGTTTGGCCAGAGGTTTGTCGATTTTATTTACTTTTTCAAAAAACCAGCTTTTGGTTTGCTTGATTTTTTCTATGGTCTTGTTAATCTCTAATGTATTTAATTCCTCTCTGATCTTTATTATTTCCTTCCTTCTGCTGCTTTTTGAGGCTTTTTGTTCTTCTTTTTCTAATTCATTCAGGTGTTGGGTTGATTTGTTTATTTGAGATTGTGCTTCTTTTTTGAGGAAAGCCTGTATTGCTATAAACTTCCGTCTTAGCACTGCCTTTGCTCTGTCCCATCGGTTTTGAGTGGTTGTGCTTTCATTATCATTTGTCTCAAGGTATTTTTTAATTTCAGCTTTGATTTCCTCCTTGATCCATTGTTTTTTCAATAACGTATTGTTTAATCTCCATGCTTTCCTTTTTTTCTCCTTTGTTTCTCTGTTGTTGATTTCCAGTTTCATGGCATTGTGGTCAGCAAAGATGCTTGAGATAATTTCTATCTTCTTATATTTGTTGAGGTTTCTTTTGTGTCCAAGTACATGATCGATCCTGGAAAATGTTCCATGTGCACTTGAAAAGAATGTATATGCTATTTTTTGGGGGTGTGATGCTCTGAAAATATCCACTAAATCTAGTTTTTCTATTGTAGTATTTAATTTCTCTGTTGCCTTGTTTATTTTCTGCCTGAAAGTTCTGTCTAGTGATGTTAATGCAGTATTAAAATCTCCAACTATGATTGTATTCCCATCAATATCCCCCTTTATCTCTGTTAGTAATTCTTGTATGTACTTAGGTGCTCGTATATTGGGTGCATATATATTAATGAGTGTAATATCTTCATCTTTTATCACTCCTTTAATCATTATGAAATGTCCTTCTTTATCTTTCTTTATGGCCTTTGTTTTAAAGTCTATTTTGTTTGAAATCAGTACTGCAACACCTGCTTTTTTGGCTTTTCCATTTGCATGGAATATCCTTTTCCATCCTTTCACTCTCAATCTATGTGTGTCCTTCTCCCTAAAGTGGGTCTCTTCTAGGCAGCATATTGAAAGTTCTTGCTTTATTATCCACTCTGCCACTCTATGTCTTTTGACTGGAGCATTTAGTCCATTAACATTTACAGTAATTAATGATAGATGTGTGTTTATTGCCAGTTTGAACTTATCTCTGCAGTTGAATTCGTATATCCACTTTGTTCCTTTCTTCTTCTTTTTGTGGTTTGGTAATTTTCCTTTGTATTATCATGGATTTTATTTAATTTTTGGGACTCCCTTGTAAATTTTTGACTTGTGGTTACCCTTTTTTTAAATCTATTAACCCATTACTATAACTGTTTTTATTAAACTGATAGTAACATGATCTCAAACCCATCCTACTGTTAAAAAAATTTTGAAAAGAAAGAAAAAAATATTCTATATTTCCCTGCCTCCCTCTCCCACTCTCAGTGATTTCTATGTCTTCTTTTATAATTTCGTGTTTTCTTTATTTGTAATTCATGAGTTATCACCTTTCCAGTTTGAGTTTCTCATTTCTATAGCATCCTGCTGCTTTTCTATTTAGAATAGCCCTTTCAATATTTCTTTTAGCATGGGTTTAGTGTTGCTAAACTCCTGCAGCTTTTTCTTGTCTGTGAAACTCTTTATTTCTCCTTTTATCCAAAAGGATAGCCTGGCTGGATAAAGTATCCTAGGCTGCATCTTCTTTTCATTCAGGGCTTTGAATATATCTTGCCACTCCCTTCTGGCCTTTAGTGTTTGTGTAGAGAAATCAGCTGAGAGCCTTATGGGGGTTCCCTTGTAATTCACTCTTTGCTTTTCTCTTGCTGCCTTTAGAATCATTTCTTTATCCTTGACTCTGGCCATCTTGATTATGATATGTCTTGGTGTGCGTCTATTTGGTTTCTTCCTGTTTGGGACCCTCTGAGCTTCCTGTACTTGGATATCTGATTCCTTCTTTAAGTTTGGGAAGTTTTCAGTCATGATTTCTTCAAAAACCTTTTCAATCCCCTTTGACCATTCTTCCCCTTCTGGGACCCCTATTATGCAAAGATTGGGATGCTTTATATTGTCCCATAAGTCCCTTATGCTATTTTCATTATTTTTTATTTGCTTATCTTGTAGTTCTTCTGAATGGGTGCTTTCTGTTGCCCTGTCTTCTAGATCACTAATTCGTACCTCTGCATTATCTAGTCGGCTTTGAACAGCTATTAAATCATTCCTCATCTCTGTCAATGTGTTTACCCATTCTACTTGGCTGTTCTTTATAGCTTCAATTTCATTTTTGACATACTTTATATCTCTAAACTCTATCTCTTTTAATTCCTTCAGCAATTGGATCACTCCTTTTTTGAAATCTTGATCTAGTAGGCTATCAATGTGTATTTCATTGATCTTTCTTTCAGGGGATTCCTCTTGTTCTTTTAATTGGGAAAGGTTTCTCTGCTTCTTCATCTTGCTCATACCTCTCTGGCACTGTGGTTTATGGAGTATCAGTTGTCTATTTTGGATCTTAAGGATTTTATCTATCTAATGCCTATTTAGGAATAGAACTTAGGGAAAAAAGAAAAAATATAAGAGAGAGAGAGTGAAAGAATTTTAAAAGAAGGGAGAAAGAAGTTTTGAAAATAGTGTATAATGAATAATAGAAGAGCGGGTTGAAGCAGACTATTAATCGGGTTTAGACGTCTTTTTAAAACCTTTTAAAAAAAAGGGTGGGTAGATGAATAGATGCATTTGAAACCTGTGTCTAATCAATAACAGGACATCAAAACCCAAGAGACATAGAAATGAGTTAAGAAGTAAAAATTAAGAGAGTAATAGAAAATAGAACAGGTAAAAACATATTGAAAAAAAAGGGAGGGTATTGTCTGTGTTCTCCTGGAGTCTGTGTGCTTTTAATGTGAAGTCTTTCTGTCTTTGTCCTGTTTCGGAAGCTCAGCTTGTTGTTTTCAGAGGCCCTCCATTGGCGCCCTCTTCTGTGCTGTTCCCAGCACCTGTCGGCAAGCAGATCGTGCCTCCTCCTAACACGGGGTCAGATGCAGCTCTCCTCTGCTGTGGGCGGGCGGGTCACTGCCCCTCCCGATGCCGCAGTCAGATGTTGCAGACTGACCAAGTAGGAGAGGGGTTCGTGCCCCCTCCCAGCACCTTGGTCAGGGGCTGTGTTCCTGCCCGATAGGCGGGGGGCCGCTCTCCCTCTGCCTGCGCCGCCTGTAGCTCCGCTGCTCTGTGCGGCTTCGCGCTCTGCCCTGGTCGGCGCTCCGCCCTGTTCGGCGCTCCGCGGGTGGGCTCGGGGAAGACCGAGGGTCAGCCTCGTCCCTGCTCCGAACCAAAACCCAGCTCCTTGTTTGTCTTTGTGGAGCAAGTTCTCTGTGGGACCAGGGTGGAAGGATCCTATCTGCCCCAGGCTGTAGGCCAGACTCAGTCTGGCCTTTGAGGCTGCTAAGCCCTTTGGTGCGGATGCAGGTTTCGCCCCCGCCCCCGCCTGGGCGCCCAGCGTCGGAAGATATGGCGGCTGTGCCTGAGCCCCGCCTCTCTTCCCCTGAAAAGTTTCCGCGGGTTTTCAGAGATGGGGGTAAATACCCTTCCCCCGAGAGCACATCAACCTTGCTGTTTTATGGAGGGCCCAGGTTGTTCTGCCCTGTACACCCACAGCCACGGCGCACAGCCCCTTGCGTTCCCCCGGGGCTGCCTCCGTGCAGCCTCCCCCATCCTCCGCCTGGCTTGTGCAGCTTGGCCCTGCCTGCCGCTGCTGGCCCGCGTCTCAGGCTGGGTGTTGGGGGGATGCTCTGTGCCCGTTTAACTTAGTTCTGTCAGTCAAGGGCTGCTGTGTACAGATCCGTGCCTCGGAGGCTCCCCCTCTGTCCCGCTGGCCTCTCAATTGTAGAGGGGAGACCCAGCGAGCGAGCACCAGTTCTCCTTTGCCGCTCCCTCCCCACGGGACCCATCGCGCGCTGCTTTGCCTTTTGTTCTTTCCTTTTTCCTTTTCTCCTACCAGATTTTTGGCATCTTTATCTTTTGAAGAGGGCGATGTTCTGTCGGAGCTCCGCAGGTGCTCTGGTTGGCTGAGTGGGTCTGTAGATGTGGGTCTCCGTGTATTTGTGGGAGAGGGTGACTTACGAGCGTCCTTCTACTCCGCCATCTTCTCTCCTGGGACCCCAATTATGTGACGATTGGCATGCTTTATATTAACCCATAGGTCACTTATTTTGCTTTCATTTGTTTTCATTTGTTTATCTCATAGCTGTTCTGATTGGGTGCTTTCTGTTTTCCTGTCTTCTAGGTCACTTATTCATTCCTCTACATTATCTAGTCTGTTTTGCACAGCCTTTAAGTCATTTCTCATCTCAGCCAATGAGTTTACCCATTCTACTTGGCTCTTCTTTATAGCTTCCATTTCATTTTTGACATATTTTATAGCTCTAAACACTATCTCTTTTAATTCCTTCAGTATTTTAATCACTCCTTTTTTGGAATCTTGGTCTAGTAGGCCATTGTTGTCTATTTCATTGATCGTTCTTTCAAGGGATTTCTCTTGTTCTTCTAATTGGAAACGGTTTTTGTGCTTCTTCATCTTGTTCATACCTCTCTGGCACTGTGGTTTATGGAGTATCAGTTATCCAATGTGGTCCTTAAGAAGTTTATTTATTTATCTATCTAATACCTATGTAGGAGTAACACTTAAAAAAGAGAGAGAGAGGAAGGTAATTGTAAATGAAGGGAGTTAAAAAAGGTTTGAAAACAGTGTATAATGAATAATAGAAGAGCAAGTTGAAGAAGAATAGCAATAGGTTTGAGACGTCTTTTAAAAACCTTTAAAAAAGGACAATAGAGAAAAAAATGTTTGACATCTGTGTATAATTAATAACAGAACATCTAAACCAAGAGAAATAAAAATGAAATGGTGTGGATTTTCAATAATAATAATATTTTTAAAAAATTTAAGAGGGATTAAATCTCAGAGTATATATAGTTGTTTAAGAAGGAAAAAGTAAAATGGAAATAGAAAATAGAACAGGTAAAAACAGATTTAAAAAAGAAGGGGGTGGTGGTGTTCTCCTGGAGACTGCGTATTCTTCATGTGAATTCTTTCTGTCTTCACCCTTTTTTGGAAGCTCAGCTTGCTGTTTCAAGAGGCCCTCAGTTGTTACCATCTTCTGTGCTGCTCCCAGTGTCTGTCAGCAAGGAGATCGCGCCCCCTCCCAACACTGTGTCTGTTGCAGCTCTCCTTTGCTGTGGGAAGGTGGGTCACTGCCCCTCCTGCTGCCACAGTCAGATGGTGCAGATTGCCAGGTAGGAGGGCGGGTCGCAACCCCTCCCAGCGCAGTCGTCAGGGGCTGCGTTCTTGCCAGAAAGGTGGGGGGCCGCCCACCCTCTCCAGGCGCCAGTCGCTCCACAGCTCTTTGCCACTGTGAGCTCCGTAGGTGGGCTTGGGGAAAACTGAGAAACAGCCCCGCCACTTCTCTGGGACAAAACCCAGATCCTTGTTTGTCTTGGCGGGGCAAGTTCTCTGAGGGATAAGGTCGGAAGGATCCTTCCTGCCTCGGGCTGTAGACAAGTCTCCCTCTGGCCTTTGAGGCTGCTAAGTCCTTAGGTGTGGATGCAGATTTCACCCCCGCCCCCACCTGTGTGCTCAGAGCTGGAGGTTATGGCAGCTGTGCCTGAGGTCCACCTCTCTTCACTGGAAAACTTTCCACTGGTTTTCAGAGATGGGGGTATGCACCCTTCCTCCCAGGGCACATCAGCCATGTTGTTTTTTGGAGGACCCTGGTCGTTCTGCCCTGTGCACACACAACCATGGCACACAGCACCCTGCAGTCCCCCAGGGCTGCCTCTGTGGAGCTGATTCCATCTTCTGCCCAGCTCAGGCAGCCTGGCCCAGCCCCCAGCTGCTTGCCTGCATCTCGGGCTGGGTGTTGCAGTGACCCTCTGTTCCTGTTTAACTTAGTTCTGTAGGTCAAGGGCTGCTTTGTACAGATCCGAGCCTCGGAGTCTCCCCTTCTGTTCCGCTGGCCTTCCAGTTGGAGACGGGAGACCCAGTGAACGAGCACCAGTCCTCCTTTGCCACTCCCTCCCCACGGGACCCGTCCCACACTGTTTTGCCTTTTCTTCATTCTTTTTTTCCTTTTCTCCTATCAGATTTTTGGAGTCTCTGACTTTTGAAGAGGATGATGTTCTGTTGGAGTTCCGCGGTGCTCTGGTTGGCTGAGTGGGTCCGTGGATGTGAGTCTTGGTGTATTTGTGGGAAAGGGTGAGCTACAAGTGTCCTTCTACTCTGCCATCTTGGCCTCTGTTGTCCTATCTTGTAGGTCACTTATTCATTCCTCTGCATTATCTAGCCTTCTTTGTACAGCCTTTAAATCAGCTCACATCTCAGCAAATCTGTTTACGAATTCTACTTGGGTCTTCTTTATAGCTTTAATTTCATTTTTGACATATTTTATATCTCTAAACACTGTCTCTTTTAGTTCCTTCAGTACTTTGTTCCCTCCTTTTCTGAAACCTTGATCAAGTAGGCCTTCAACATCTATTTCATTGATTGTTCTTTCAGGGGATTTCTTTTGTTCTTTTAATTGGGAGTGGTTCCTCTGCTTCCTCATCTTGCTCATATCTCTCTGGTACTGTGGCTCATGGATTATCAGTTATCTATTGTTGTCCTTAAGGAGTTTATCTATCTAAAGCCTATGCAGGATTAAAACTTACAAAAAAGAATTTTAAAAGAAGAGAGAAAAAAAGGTTTGAAAACACTGTATAATCAATAACAGAAGAACAAGTTGAAATAGAATAACAATTGAGTTCAGACGTCTTTTAAAAAACTTTAAAAAAGGGGAAAATCACAAAAAATTTTGAAACCTGTGTATAATCAACAACAGGACAGCAAAACCAACAGAAATAAAAATGAAATGTGGTGGATTTTTTAAAATAATACTTAAAATAATTAAAAGAAAAATTTAAAAGGGATTAAAATGGAGACATATACAATTGTTTAAAAAGTAAAAATTACAAAGGTAATAGAAGATAGACATATAGGTAAAAGATAAAAAGAAAATAAAAAGGGGATGTGTCCTCTTGCAGTCTGTTCACTCTTACTGATTTTTATCAGGAGATCTTTTTGTCCTAGCTCTGCTTCGCGAACTCAGCTTGCTGCTTGTAGAGGCCTTCCATTGGCTCCCCTGATCTGTGCTGCTCCTAGTATCAATCGGCAAGCAGATCACGCCCCCTCCTGACACTGTGTTAAGATGCTGTGCTCTTACACCTTGGGCAGGCAGGTCACTCCCCCTCCCATTGCCAAGGTCAGAGGCTGCACTTGGGCAAGGTGGGTGGTCAGGTTGCGTCCACTCTCAGCACCGCATTCACATGCTGTGCTCCTACCAGGAAGGAGGGTGGCTGACCACCCTCTCCTGTCACCGGTTGCTCCCCTGCTCTGTGCATCTTCCTGCTCTGCCTTGGGTCCCTGTTCCTTAGGCGGGATCAGGAAGATGGTGGAACAACCCTGTTCCTGCTCCATGCCAAAACTCAGCTCCTTGATTGTCTTGGAGTCCCGAGTTCTCAGAGGTACTAGGGCAGAACCATCCTATCTGCCTCAGGCTGTCAACAAGTCTCCCTCTTGCCTTTGAGGCTGCTAGCCCTTAGGTACGGATTCAGAATTTGGCCCCACCTCCACCTGGGTGCTAAGCACCGGAGGATATGCTGTGGCTAATCCCTGCCTCTCTTCTCCCAAAAGCCTTCCGTGGGTTTTCAGAGATTGGGGGTATGGCACCCTTTCCCTCAGGGCACATCAGCCATGTTTTTTTCTTTTTTTTTTTCATATTTTAGGGAGGACCCAGGTTGTTCTTCCCTGTGTACCCACTCATCCATGGCACGCAGCACCCTGCAGTCCCCCAGGGTTGCCTCTGTGCAGCTGCCCCAGTCCTCTGCCTGGCTCTGGCAGTCTGTCCCGTCCCCCACCTGCCACTTTGCCTCTAGGGCTGGGAGTTGCAGAGACCCTCTGTTCCCATTTAACTTAGTTCTGTCAGTCAAGGGCTGCTCCTTACAGATCCGAGCCTCGGAGGTTCCCCCTCCATCCCGCTGACCTTTGCATTTGGGGAGAGGGCCGGGAGGGGAGACTCAGCCAATGAGCACTATTCCTCTTTTGCCGTTCCCTCCCTGTGGGACCAGCCCCACACTGTTTTGCTTTTTCTTCTTTCTTTTTTACTTTTCTGCTACCAGATTTGTGGCGTCTTTGTCTTTTGAAGAGGGTGATGTTCTGTCAGAGTTTGGCAGGTGCTCTGGTTGGCTGGGTGGGTCCATGGATGTGAGTTTTAATGTATTTTTGGGAGAGGGTGAGCTACGAGCGTCCTTCTACTCCACCATCTTGGCCGATCACCTCTAAAAATTCTTAACTAGGGTACAAGAATGTATTTCAGAGTCTCCGTAAACCTTCTGAAATTATAAAATTCTGTGTGTGTGTGTGTATGTGTGTGTCCATGCACTTTTATGTGGAGAGAATCCAGACTTTTCTTTAGATTCTCAAAGGAGTGCATGAACAAAATAAGGTTTAGGGTCCTTGGTCTAAGGCAACCTCAAATGAGCCCAAACAATATCCCTCTCTTCCTATTACCCTTCTTTTCTTTGTTGACAATAGTGTTCACAAAGAAAATAGATCATAGCACTGAGAACTGTTATAAAAAAGTAGATTTAAATCTATATTGCATGGCACCAGAAAAACTCCATTAAAAACACAGTTTTATTTATCAGCTAGCATTGTAGGGTCTAGACCCTTTGCAAACAGTCATATAAAGCAAAGTTGTTTCTAATGACATTGTCTGAACTGAACTTGTCCAAAACATTCAGGTGAATAAAAAGTAGAAATTTAATGACAAGTGAAAGTATTTCAAAATAATGTTTAGAAATAGATGCTCCAAGTGGTTCTGTTACAATTATTAGAGGCAATGATAGAAATACAAATCTGGAGAGGGAGGAGCCAAGATGGCAGAGTAGAGACAATCACAGCTCACCCTCTCCCACAAATACACCAAGTATTACATCAACAAACTCACTGAATCGCACAGAGCACCTATTGAACTCTGGCACAGTGTCTCTCATTTTGAAATACAGGAGGATTCTCACAAAATCCAGTAATAAAAAAAATAAAGAAAAAATCAGTGCAAGGCTGATCCTGCAGGGAGGGATCGGCATGGGGTGAAAGACATCCTCATGCTGGGACATCCTCTCTCTAGCCAGGAGATCAGCAAAGAAAGAAGTGGAGCTTCTGAGGTTCAGAGGAGAAAGTGCCAAATTCATGGCAACAGAACTGAGGGAAACTAACACAGAGAGTCCCTTCAATCTCTGGCCCTAGATGTGAGCCATCAGGGACAAGCCAGGACTGGTTGCTGGAGACTGATGAGGAGCCCAGGCAGAGGGCTGGGTCCCACTGCACAGAGGCAGCCTCAGGGGGCTGGAAGGTGGTGTGAGCTCTGGTTGGGGGTGTGTGTGGAACAGAACAGCCTGGGACCCCCATTAAAAAGCACCACTGCTAGGATGTGTGTGGGGAGGGGCACAGTGTGGCCATGCCATAGCCACTTTCTCCATTTGGCTCCATTTTTGGTGTGATCCCAGGAGAAGAGAGGTGGGATTTGGTCATAGCCAGCACTGCTGTGTGGAGGCTGGGATGAAACCAAATCCATAGCCAGTGGCCCTGCAACATTACAGGTGGGACTGAAATTTGTTTACACATCCAAGGAGAGAGGGTGGATTTGCTCTGCCTGGACACTTTGTGGACATATGCCTCTGGGACCCACAGGCAGTGACTGGAGTTCTGATGCATGGCAGGGGCAAATACGGGTATTTACAACAGGCTGGCATATGGTACCACATGTGGAGGTGGGGCTGGGACCTGTTCTGACCCTGTGGTGAAGCACAGATTTAGGTGTGTAACTGCATGCTTGCTACAGTGGGCCCAAGTGCCTGACATTGGTGGATCAGCACTGGTGGTTCCTGGGGCTCAGAACCTGGGGACACCAGAGCAGGTGGACAACGTTCCCCCAGTTAACACAAGGACAAAGGCAACATCAACAAAAGGTACCTTGTAAGCCCTTATAACAAGTGACAGAGAACACCACAGAGGGCACTTCCTAGTGGACATCTCCTGTCTACTCTTCTCCCCAACTGAAGCACTCTAATCCTGCATACTACACACCACAGCTCAAAAACTAGTCTAGAAGAAATCCACAGAGACAGAGAAATAGAAATAAAATGAAGCATAGGAACCACTCCCAAATAAAAGAACAAAAGAAATCCCCTGAAAGAACAATCAATAAAATAAACCTCAATATTCTACAAGATCATGAGCTCAAAAAGGGAATGATCAGGGGATTGGCCAAGATGGCAGAGTAGAAGGGTGCTAGTAGTTCACCCTCTCCCACAAAGACACAAAAACTCACATCCATGGACCCACTCAGCCAACCAGAGCACCTGCAGAACTCTCACAGAACATTGCCCTCTTCAAAAGACAAAGACGAGAGGAGGCCAAGATGACGGAGTAGAAGGACGATTGTAGCTCACCCTCTCCCACAAATACACTAAGACTCACATCTGCAGACCCACTCAGACAACCAGAGCACCTGCAGAACTCCTAAAGAACATCACCTTCTTCAAAAGAATGAGACTCCAAAAATCTGGTAGGAGAAAAGGAAAAAAGAAAAAAGAAAAGGCAAAACAGTGTGGGGCCAGTCCTGTGGGTAGGGAGAGGCAAAGAAGGACTGGCACTTGTTCACTGAACCTCCCCCTCTTCAACAGAGAGGCCAGTGGGATGGAGGGGAGCCTCCGAGGCTCGGATCTGTACAGAGCAGCCCTTGACTGACAGAACTGAGTTAAACGGGCACAGAGGATCCCTGGACACCCATCCTGAGATGTGGGCCAGCAGCTGGAGGCCAGACCAGGGTGCCTGAGCTGGGTGGTAATCTGGTACGGCTTCACTGAGGCAGCCCCGGGGGACTGCAGGGTGCTGTGTGCCATGGTTGTGGGTGCACAGGGCAGAACCTGGGCCCTCTGTAAAACAACACGGCTGATGTGCCCTGGGGGGAAGGGTGCATACCCCCATCTCTGAAAATCAGTGGAAAGTTTTCCAGTGAAGAGAGGTGGGCCTAAGGCACAGCCGCCATATCCTCCATCGCTGAGAACCCAGGCGGGGGCGGGGGTGAAACCTGAATCCACACCTACGGACTTAGCAGCCTCAAAGGCCAGAGGGAGACTTGTCTACAGCCCGAGGCAGATAGGGTCCTTCCTTCCTGGTCCCTCAGAGAACTTACACTGCCAAGACAAAGAGCTGGGTTTTGTCCCAGAGAAAGGGTGGGGCTGTTTCTCAGTCTTCCCCAAGCCCGCCTGTGGTGCACTGACGCGAGGAGGAGCATCAACGTGAGGCAGAGTGCACAGCGGTACAGAGCAGCAGAGCGACCAGTGCCTGGAGAGGGAGGATGGCCCCCTGCATTTCCGGCAGGATCGTAGCCCCTGACCATGGTGCTGGGAGGGGTTGTGACCCGCCCTCCTACCTGGCCAGTCTGCAACATTTGACTGTGGCATCAGGAGGGGCAGTGACCCGCCCACCCACAGCAAAGGAGAGCTGCACCTGACCCAGTGTTGGGAGGAGGCGCGATCTGCATGCCAATAGGCACTGGGAGCAGCACAGATGAGGGCGCCAACGGAGGGCTTCTGGAAACAGCAAGCTGAGTTCCCAAAACAGGGCAAAGACAGAAAGACTTCCCATTAAGAGCACACAGTCTCCAGGAGAACACCAACACCGCCTTTTTTTTTTTTTAAATCTGTTTTACCTGTTCTATTTTCTATTTCCATTTTAACATTTCCTTCTTAAACAACTATATATACTCTGAGTTTCAATCCCTTTTAAATTTTCAAAAAATAATTTTATTATTATTATTTCTAAAAATCCACGTCATTTCATTTTTATTTCTCTTGGTTTTGATGTTCTATTATTAATTATACACAGGTTGCAAATACATTTTTTCCCTCTTTTGTCCTTTTTTAAAGGTTTTTAAAAGACATCTCAACCTGATTGCTATTCTGCCTCAACTTGCACTTTTATTATTCATTATACATCATTTTGAAAACTTTTTTCTCCCTTCTTTTAAAATTCTATCTCTCTCTCTCTTTTTAAGTTTTATACATACATAGGCTTTAGATAGATAAATAAATAAACTCCTTAAGGACCACATTGGATAACTGATACTCCATAAACCACAGTGCCAGAGAGATATGAGCAAGATGTAGAAGCAGAGAAACCATTTCCAATCAGAAGAACAAGAGAAATCCCCTGAAAGAAAGATCAATAAAATAGAAATCGATGGCCTACTAGATCAAGATTTCAAAAAAGGAGTGATCAAACAACCAAAGGAATTAAAAGGGATAGTGTTTTGAGATATAAAATATGTCAAAAATGAAATGGAAGCTATAAAGAAGAGCCAAGTAGAATGGGTAAACTCATTGGCTGAGATGAGAAATGATCTAAAGGCTGTGCAAAACAGACTAGATAATGTAGAGGAACGAATAAGTGACTTAGAAGACAGGAAAACAGAAAGCACCCAATCAGAACAGCTATGAGATAAGCAAATAAAAACAAATGAAAGCAACATAAGTGACCTATGGGTTAATATAAAGCATGCCAATCTTCACATAATAGGGGTCCCAGAAGGGGAAGAAAGAACAAAGCGGATTGAAAAGGTTATTAAAGAAATCGTGACTGAAAAGTTCCCAAACTTAAAGAAGGAATCAGATATCCAAGTACAGGAGGCTCAGAGGGTCCCAAATAGGAAGAACCCAAACAGACCCACACCAACATATATCATAATCAACATGGCTAGAGTCAAGGATAAATAAATGATCCTAAAGGCAGCAAGAGAAAAGCAAATGGTGTGTTACAAGGGAACCCCCCCTAAGGCTCTCAGCTGATTTCTCTACAGAAACACTACAGGCCACAAGGGAGTGGCAAGATATATTCAAAGCCCTGAATGAAAAAAAAACATGCAGCCTAAGATACTCTATCCAGCAAGGCTATCCTGTAGGATACAAGAGAGAGAAAGAATTTCACAGACAAGAAAAAGCTGAAGGTGTTTAGCAATACTAAACCTATGCTAAAAGAAATATTGAAAGGACTATTCTAAATAGAAAAGAAGCAAGATGCTACAGAAATGAGAAACTCACAACTGGAAAAGTGATAACTCCTGAATTACAAATAAAATAAACACAAAATTATGAAAGAAGACATACAAATCATTGAGAGTGGGAGAGGCAGGCAGGAAAATAAAGAATTTTTTTTCTTTCTTTTCAAAAATTTTTGTTCTCGGTAGGATGGGTTTGAGATCATGTTACTATCAGTTTAATAAAAACAGTTACAGTAATGGGCTAATAGACTTACAGGAAAGGGTAACCACAAGCCAAAAACTTACAAGGGAGTCACAAAAAGTAAATAAAATCCATGATAATACAAAGGAAAATTAGCAAACCACAAAAGGAAGAAGAAAGGAACAAAGAGTAAATACCAAATCAACTGCAAAGATAAGTTCAAAATGGCAGTAAACACACATGTATCATTGATTAGTGTAAATGTTAATGGACTAAATGCTCCAGTCAAAAGACATAGAGTGGCAAGAACCTTCAATATGTTGCATACAACAGACCCACTTTAGGGAGAAGGACACATATAGATTGAGAGGGAAAGGATGGAAAAGGATATTCCATGCAAATGGAAAAGGCAAAAAAGCAGGTATTGCAGTACTGATTTCAGACAAAATCGACTTTAAAACAAAAGCCATAAAGAAAGATAAAGAAGGAAATTTTATAATGATTAAAGGAGTGACACAAGATGAGGATATCACACTTGTAAACATATATGCAGCCAATATAGGTGCACCTAAGTACATAGAACAATGCTAACAGAGATAAAAGGGGATATTGTTGGGAATACAATCATAGTTGAGATTTTAACACTGCATTGACATCACTAGGCTGAACTTCCAGACAGAAAATAAATAACGCAACATAGAAATTAAACAATACGATAGAGAAATTATATTTGTTGGATATTATCAGAGCATTACATGCCTCCAAAAATAGGAGATACATTCTTTTCATGTGCACATGGAACATTTTCTGGGATTTATCATGTACTTGGGAACAAAAGAAACGTCAACAATTGTAAGAAGATAGAAATTATCTCAAGCATCTTTACTGACCACAATGCCATGAAACTAGAAATCAACAACAGAGAAACAAAGGAGAAAAAAGGAAACCATGGAGATTAAACAATATGATATTGAAAAGCATATTGGTCAATGAAGAAATCAAAGCTGAAATTAAAAAATACCTTGAGACAAATGAAAATGAATGCAGAACTACACAAAATTTATGAGACACAGCAATGACAGTACTAAGAGGGAAATTTATAGTGATACAGGCCTTCCTCAAAAAAGAACAACAATCTCAAATAAACAATCTAACCCACCAGCTGAAAGAACTAGAAAAAGAAGAACAAAAAACCCCAAAAGGCAGCAGAAGGAAGGAAATACTAAAGATCAGGGAGAAAATAAATAAAATAGAAATTTTTAAAAAATAGAAAAAAATCAACAAAACCAAAAGCTGGTTTCTTGAAAAAGTAAATAAAATCGACAAACCTCTGGCCAAACTCACAAAGAAGAAAAAAGAAAGAGCACAAATAAGCAAAATAAGAAAGGAAAAAGGATAAATTATAACAAATAAAACCGAAATACAGAATACCATAGAGAATAGTATGAAAAACTATATGGAAGCAAAATGGATAACCTTGAGGAGATGGACAAGTTTCTGGAAACATGCTGTCCAGTAAGACTGAATCAATAAGAAACTGACCACTTGAACAATCCGATCACTAGAAATGAAATAGAAATAACAATGAAAAACGTCCCTACAAATAAAAGTCCAGGACTGGATGGCTTCACCAGGGAATTCTACAAAACATACAAAGAAGACTCATACCAGTCTTTCTCAAACTCTTCCAGAAGTTTGAAAAGGAGGGAATACTTCCAAACTCATTCTGTGAAGCCACCATCACCCTGCTACCAAAACCAGGCAAATCACTACAAAAAAAGAGAATTATAGGCCAATATCACTAATGAGCATAGACGCCAAAATCCTCACCAAAATATTAGCAAATAGAATCCAACAACACATAAAAAAGATTATACATCATGAACAAATGGGGTTCATTACAGGGACACAAGGGTTGTTCAACATATGTAACTCAATGAATGTAATGCATCACATCAACAAGAGAAAGAACAAAAACCACATGATCATCTCAATCGATGCAGAAAAACCATGTGATAAACTTCAACACCCATTTATGATAAAAACTCTCACCAAAGTAGGTATAGAGGGAACATATCTCAACATAATAAAAGCTATATATGACAATCCTACAGCCAGCATAGTACTCAATGGTGAAAAACTCAAAAGCTTCCCACTAAAATCTGGGACAAGACAAGGATGCCCACTATCACCACTCTTATTCAACATAGACTTGGAAGTCCTAGCCACAGCAATCAGGCAAGAGAGAGAAATAAAAGGGATAAAAAGGTAAAAGTGTCATGATATGCTGATACAAGTTACTATATATAGAAAACTTTAAAAGGTCCACACAAAAAATACTAGAGCTTATCGAAGAATTCAGCAAGGTAGCAGGTTACTAGAGTAACGTTCAAAAATCAGTTGTATTTCTTTACACAAATGATGAGTCAATAGAAAAAGAAAGTAAAGAAACAATCCACTTTAAAATAGAACCAAAATTAACAAAGTACCTAGGAATAAATCTAACCAAGGAGGTGAAAGGGTTATACACAGAAAACTATAAACCATTGATGAAGGAAATTAAAGACTTTAAAAAATGGACAGATATCCCACGCTCTTGGATTGGAAGAATCAATACTGTTAAAATGGTCACACTGCCCAAGGCAATCTACAGATTTAGTGCAATCCCTATCAAGTGATCCAGGACATATTTCACAGAACTATAACAAATCATAATAAAATTTATATTGAACCATCAAGGATCTAGTATTGCCAAAGCATTACTGAAGAGAAAGAAAGAAGCTGGAGGAATAACTCTCCCAGACTTCAGACAATACTATAGAGCTACAGTCATCAAGACAGCATGGTATTGGTACAAAAACAGACATATAGACCAATGGAACAGAATAGAGCCCAGAAATGAACCCACAAACTTATGGTCAACTCATCTTGGACAAAGGAGACAGGAATATACAATGGGATAAAGACAATCTCTTTGGCAAATGGTGTTGGGAAAACTGAACAGCAGCATGTAAAGCAGTGAAGCTAGAACACTCCCTTACATCATACACAAAAATCAGCTCAAAATGGATCAAAGACCTAAACATAAGGCAAGACACATTAAACCTCCTAGAAGAAAACATAGGGAAAACTATCTGACATACATCTCAAAAATGCTCTCCTGGAAAAGTCTACTCAAGCAATAGAAACAAAACAAAGAATAAACAAATGGGACCTAATGAAACTTACAAGCTTCTACACAGCAAAGGAAACCATAAGTAAAAGAAAAATACAACATGTGGAATGGGAGAAAATTTTTACAAGTGAAACCGACAAAGGCTTGATCTTCAGAATATAAAAACAGCTCATACTACTTAATAAGAAACAACCAAATAACCCAATCCAAAAATGGGCAGAAGACCTAAACAAGCAATTCTTCAAGGAAGGCATACAGATGATCAATAGGAACATGAAAACTTGCTGAATATCACCAATTATCAGAGAAATGCAAATCAAAACTACAATGAGGTATCACCTCACACCAGTCAGAATGGACATCATTAAAAAATCCTCAAACGACAAATACTGGAGAGGCTATGGAGAACGGGGAACCCTCCTACACTGCTGGTGGGAATGCAGTTTGGTGCAGCCACTGTGGAAAACAGTATGGACGTTCCTCAAAAGACTAGGAGTAGACTTACCTTATGACCCAGGAATCCCACTCCTGGGCATATATCCAGAAGGAACCCTACTTCAGGATGACACCTGCACCCCAATGTTCATAGCAGCACTATTTACAATAGCCGAGACATGGAGACAGCCTAAATGTCTATCAACAGATGAGTATATAAAGACGAAGTGGTATATTTATACAATAGAATACTACTCAGCGCTAAAAACTGACAACATACCACCATTTGCAGCAAGATGGATGCTCCTGGAGAATGTCATTCTAAGTGAAGTAAGCCAGAAAGAGAAAGTATAATACCATATGAGATCGCTCATATGTGGAATCTAGAGGAAAAAAACACAAACAAAGCTTGAATAAATAACAGAAACATAGACATAGAATACAAACTTGTGATTGCCAAGGGGGTGGAAGGAGGGATGGGATTGACTGGGATTTCCAAATTGTAAAATAGATAAACAAGATTGTACTGTATAGGACAAGGAAATATATACAAGATCTTATGGTAGCTCACAGAAAAAAATTGTGACAGTGAATATATATATGTTCATGTATTTCTGAATAATTGCGCTCTACACTGGAATTTGATACAACATGGTAAAAAGATTATAAATCAATAAAAAATGTTAAAAAAAAAAGACAATGACGCCATGAATCTGGAAGGAGAAAAGGAAAAAAGAAAGAAGCAAAAACAAAACAGTGTGGGACTAGTCCCATGGGGAGGGAGCAGCAAAGGAGGAATAGCGCTTGTTTGCTGGGTCTCCCCCTCTTCAAAGGAGAGGTAGTGGGTGGTGGGGGAATCTCCAGTGTTCAGATTTGTACGGAGTATACCTTGACCAACAAAACTAAGTTAAACGGGCACAGAGAGTCTCCACAACTACCAGCCCTAGAGGCAAACAGCAGGCGGGGGACGGTACAAGCTGCCAGAGCCAGGCAGAGGACTGGGGAAGGCTTCACAGAGGCAACCCTGGGGGGCTGCAGGGTGCTGTGTGCCATGGATGATTGGGTACACAAGGAGAAACAACCTTGGCCCTCCTCAAATTATGGAAAAAAATGGCTGATGTGCCCTGGGCAGAAGGGTGCCATACCCCCTAGCTCTGAAAACCTGCCTAAGGTTTTCAGGAGAAGATAGGCAGGACTCAGCCACAGCCACCATATCCTCCAGTGCTTAGCACCCAGGCAGGGTTTGGGCCAAAATCTGAATCCATACCACTGGGCTTAGCAGCCTCAAAGGTGAGAGGGAGACTTATTTACAGCTCAAGGCAAATAGGATCTTTCTGCCTTGGTACCTCTGATACCTCTCATCTCCAAGATGAGCAAGGAGCTGAGTTCTGACACAGAGCAGGGGCAGGGCTGTTCTGCCATCTTCCCCAAGTCTGCCTATAGAGTGCAGACCCGGGTGGAGTGGACAGCTGCACAGAGCAGGGGACTGATAGGCACCTGGAGAGGGTGGGTGGCCTCCCACCTTCCCAGCAGGAGCACAACCCTGACCATGGTGCTTGGAGGGTGTGCGACCTGCCCACCCACCGTGTAAGAGCACAACACCTGACCACAGTGTTCTGAGGCGGCACGATCTGCTTGCAGACCTGCAGTTGGAGAAGCACGGAACAAGGGCACCAACAGAGGGCCTCTGGAAGCAGTGAGCCAAGTTTGCACAGCAGAGCAAGGCCAGAAAGACCTCTCGATAAAATCATTAAGAGCGCACAGTCTCCACGAGAACACAGCCCCTATTTTTCTTCTATTTTTTCTTTTTCTATCTGTTATATTTTTATTACCTTTTTACTTTTATTTTTTTAATTTTTTACTTTTTAAACAATTGTGTATGTCTCCAGTTTTAATCCCTTTTAACTTTTTCTTTTAAAATATTTTTTATTATTATTGTTTTTTAAAATCCACCTCATTTCATTTTTATTTCTCTTGATTTTGATCTGTTATTGATTATACTCAGGTTTCAATTTTTTTTGTTCTTTTCTACATTTTTTAAGGTTTTTAAAAGACATCTCAACTCGATGCTATTTTGCTTCAACTTGTTCTTCTGTTATTGATTATACACGATTCTCAATCCTTTTTTTCTCCCTTCTTTTAAAATTCTCTCTTTTTAAAAAAAGTTTTATTCCTGCATAGGCTTTAGATAGATAAATAATCTCCTTAAGGACCATAATAGATAACTGATACTCCATAAGCCACAGTGCCAGGGAGAGATGAGCAAGATGAAGAAGCAGAGGAACCATTCCCAGTGAAAAGAGCAAGAGAAATCCCTGAAAGAATGCTCAATGAAATAGACATTGATGTCCTACTAGATCAAGATTTCAAAAAAAGAGGGATCAATTTACTGAAGGAACTAAAAGAGATATGAAATATGTCAAAAATCAAATTAAAGCTATAAAGAAGAGCCAAGTAGAATTGGTAAACTAATTTGCTGAGATGAGAGCTGATCTAAAAGCTGTACAAAGAAGGTTAGATAATGCAGAGGAATGAATAAGTGATCTAGAAGACAGGACAACAGAAAGCAACCAATCAGAACAGCTGAGAGAAAAACAAATAAAAACCAATGAAAACAATATAAGGGATAATATAAAGCATGCCAATCTACACATAATAGGGGTTCCAGAAGGGGAAGAAAGAACAAAGGGTGTTGAAGAGGTATTTGAAGGATTCATGACAGAAAGCCTCCCAAACCTAAAGAAGGAATCAGATATCTAAGTACTCGAAGCTCAGAGGGTACCAAACAGGAAGAACCCAAAAAGACCCACACCAACACATATCATAATCAAGATGGCCAGAGTCAAGGATAAAGAAATGATCATAAAGGCAGCAAGAGAAAAACAGAGTGATTTACAAGGGCACCCCCCCCAAGGCTCTCAGTTGATTTCTCTACACAAACACTACAGGCCAGAAGGGAGTGGCAAGATATATTCAAACTCCTGTATGAATGAAAGATGCAGCCTAGGATACTTTGTCCAGCTAGGCTATTCTGTAGAATAGAAGGAGAGATAAAAAATTTCACATACAAGCAAAAACCAGAAGAGTTTAGCAACACTAAACCCATGGTAAAAGAAATACTGAAAGGTCTACTCTAAATAGAAAAGAAGCAGGATGCTACAGAAATGAAAAACCCATAATTGGAGATGTGATAACTACAGAGAATTGCAAGAGAATAAAAATGAAGATGTAAAAAAATAAATAAAAGTAAAGAATATCTAAATAATAAAAAGTGGGAGGGAGAGCAAGAAAGTGTAGATTTTTTTTCTCTTTATTCTTTTTTCTTTTTAATTTTGTTCTTTTTCGGATGTGTTTGGGCCTACACGACCATCAATTTAAAGGAAGCAGATATAGTAAGAGGTTACCATACTTGAAAAACAGGGTAACCACAAAGCAAAAGCTTACAATAGAGCAACAAAACCCTAAAAGAAACCAAGCTAATAGAACAGAAAATTATCCAACCACAAAAAGAAAAAAGCAAAAAGGAATAGAAAAGAACAAGGAAAAAATACCTAATCAACTGGAAAACGAAGTTCAAAATGGCAATAAACATATATCAATAATTATGAAAAATGTCAATGGACTAGAGTGACAGATTGGATAATAAAACAAAAGCCTACAATATGCTGCCTTCAATAAAACCACTTTAGAGTGAAGGACACACATAAATTGAAAGTGAGAGGGTGGAAAAAGATATTTCTTGCAAATGGAAATGACAAGAAAGTGGGAGTAGCAATACTCATATGAGACAAAAGAGACTTTAAAACAAAGCCATAAAGAGAGAAAAAGAAGGACACTATATAATGATCAAAGGAGCAATACAAGATGAAGCTATTACACTCGTTAACATATATGCACCCAACATAGGAGCACCTAAAGATATAAAACAAATAATAACAAACATAAAGGGAGAAATTGTTGGGAATACAATAATAGTAGGAGATTTTACACCCCACTAACATCATTGGACAGGTCTTCCAGACAGAAAATCAATAAGGCAATGGAGATATCAAATTACACAATAGAATGGTTGGACTTGGTTGATATTTTTAGGACATTACATCCCCCTAGAAACAGAATATACATTCTTTTCAATTGCTTATGTAACATTCTCTAGTATAGACTACATATTTGGGCACAAAAGATGCCTCATCAAATTTAAGAGGATAGAAATATTTCAAGCAACTTCTCTTACCACAATGGCATGAAACTAGAAATCAACCACAGAAAAACAAATGAGAAAAAAATGACAGCATAGAGACTAAACAGCATGTTACTAAAAAACCAATGCGTCAATGATAAAATCAAAGTAGAAATTAAACAATATCTTGAGACAAATGACAATGAGAACACAACCACACAAAATCTATGGGATGCAGCAAAATCAGACCTAAGAGGTAACTTCATAGCAATAAAGGATTCCTCAGAAAAGAACAATCTCAAATAAACAACCTAACCTACCACTGAAAGGAATTAGATAAAGAAGAACAAACAAAAACCAAAGTCAGCAGAAGGAAAGAAATAATAAAGATCAGGGAGGGAATAAATAAAATTGAGATTTAAAAGGAATAGAAAAAAATCAACCAATCCAAGAGCTGATTTTTTGAGAGAGTAAACCAAATTGACAAACATTGGGCCCAGCTTACCAAGAAGAAAAGAGAGACAACACAAATAAACAAAATAAGAAATGAAAATGGAGAGGTTACAACCAACACCACAGTAATACAAAGAATCATAAGAGAATATTATGAACAACTATATGGAAATAAATTGGACAACATAGAAGAAATGATCATGTTTCTAGAAACATACAGTTCACCAAAACTGAATCTGAAGAAATAGATGATTTGAACAGACCAGTCGCTAGAGGTGAAATAGAATCAGCAATACAAAACCTTCCTGCAAACAAAAGTCGAGGATCAGATGGCTTCACTAGGGAATTCTATCAAACATACAATGAAGAGCTCATACCAATCCTTCTCACACTCTTCCAAGAGACTTAAGAGTAGGGAATACTCCCAAATTCATGCTATGAAGCCACCATCACCCTGATCAAAGCCAGACAAAGGCACTACCAAAAAAGAAATCTATAGGCCAATATCATTGATGAACATAGATGCAATAATCCTCAAGAAAATATTAGATAACAGAATCCAACAGCACATAAAAAAGACCATACACCATGATCAAGTTGGGTTCATTCCAGGGACACAAGGATGATTCAACATATGCAAATCGATCACTGTGATACACCACATCAACAAGAGAGAGGACAAAAATCACATGATCATCTCAATAGTTGTGGAAAAAACATTTGATAAAATTCAACACCAATTTATGGTAAAAACTCTTACCAAAGTGGGGATAAAGGGAACATATCTCAACATAATAAAAGCTATTTATGACAAACCTACAGCCAGCATACTAAACAGTGAAAAGCTGAAAGCCTTTTTGTTAAAACCTGGAGCAAGACAAGGATGCCCACTCTCATGACATCAAATCAATATAGTATTGGAAGTCCTAGCCATAGCAATTAGACAAGAAAAAGAAATAAAAGGGATCCAAATTGGAAGAGGTAAAGTTGTCATTATATGCAGATGACAAGATACTATATATACAAAACCCAAAAGGCTCCACACAAAAACTATGAGAGCTAAGAAAAGAAACCGGCAAGGTAGCAGGATACAAGATTAACATACAGAAATTAATTGAATTCCTTTACACTAACAATGAAATATCAGAAAAGGAAAGTAAAGAAATAATTGTTTTTAAAATTGCATCCAAAAAAAAAAAACTTGGAATAAATCTGACTAAGGAATTGAAAGACTTATATGTGGAGAACTACAAAACGCTGACTAAGGAAATTAAAGATGACTTAAAGAAATGGAAAGATATCCCCTGTTCTTGTGTTGGAAGAGTTAATATTGTTAAAATTGCCATACTATCTAAAGCAACATATAGATTTAATGCAATCCCTATCAAATTACCCAGGACATTTTTCACAAAACTAAAACAAATAATCCTAAAATTTATATGGAATCACAAAAGACCCAGAATTGCCAAATTATTACTGAAGAAAAAGACTGAGGCTGGAGGAATAACCCTCCCAGACTTCAGACAATACTACAGAGCTACAGAAATCAAAATAGCATAGTATTGGTACAAAAACAGACACATGGATCAATGGAACAGAATAGAGAGCCCAGAAATGAACCGACAAACTTTTGGTCAATTAATCTTTGATAAAGGAGGCAAGAACATACAATGGAATAAAGACAGTATCTTCAGCAAATGATGCTGGGAAAACTGGGTAGCTGCATGTAAATCAGTGAAGTTAGACTACTCCCTCACATCATACACAAAAATAAATTCAAAATGGCTTAAAGACTTAAACATAAAACAAGGCATTATAAAGCTCTTACAATAAAACATAAGCAAAACATTATCTGACATAAATCTTAGCAATGTTCTCCTAGGGCAGTCTACCCAAGCAATAGAAATAAAAGCAAAAATAAACAAATGGGACCTAATTAAACTTACTAGCTTTTGCACAGCAAAGGAAACCATAAGCAAAACAAAATAACAACCTATGAAATGGGAGAAGCTATTTGCAAAAGATGAGACTGACAAGGGCTTAATTTCCAGAATATATAAACAGCTCATGTGACTTAATAACAAAAAAACAAACAACTCAATCCAAAAATGGGCAGAAGACCGAAACAAGCAGTTCTCCAATGAAGACATATGAATGGCCCACAGGCCAAATGCTCAGTATCACTAATTATCAGAGAAATGCAAATCAAAATTACAATGAGGTATCTCCTCACACCAGTCAGAATGGCCATCATTCAAAAGTGCACAAACTATAAATGCTGGAGAGGCTGTGGAGAAAAGGGAACCCCTTACACTGTTGGCAGGAATGTAGTTTGGTGCAGCCATTGTGGTAAACAGTATGGAGATTTCTCAAAAGATTAAAAATAGACTTACCATATGATCTAACAGTCCCACTCCTGGGCATATATCCAGAGGAAACCTTAATTCAAAAAGTTATCTGCACCCCAATGTTGATAGCAGCACTATTTACAATAGCCAAGATATGGAAACAACCTAAATGTCCATTGACAGATGATTGGATAAAGAAGCTTTGGTATGTTTATACAATGGAATACTACTCATTCACAAAAATAGTAAAATAATGCCATTTGCAGCAACATGGATAACCCTGAAGAATGTCATTCTAAGTGAAGAAAGCCAGAAAGAGAAAGAAAAATACCACATGATATCACTCATATGTGGAATTAAAAAAAAAAAGACAAACAAACTTCTTTACAAAACAGAAACAGACTCATGGACATAGAAAACAAACTTATGGTTACCAGGTGGGAAGTGGGTTCGAAAGGATAAATTGGGAGTTAGAGATTTGCAGATACTGACTGGTATAAATGAAATAGGTAAATAAGTTTACTCTGTATAACATAGGTAACTATATTCGGTATTTTGTAGTAGCTTATGATGGAAAAGAATATGAAAACGAATATATGTATATTTATGTGTGACTGAAGCATTATGCTGTACACCAGAAATTGACACAACATTTTAAACTGAATATACTTCAATTTAAGAATTTTTTTTAATCTTAAAAAAAGACAAATACAAATCTGATGTTGTCTCTGGATCATTCAGCTAATAGGATAGACATAGAAGAGGTAAGTTAGTTTTTCCCTCAATAACATTATAATTTTAATATATTGAAAATATGTAGGTATAAGATAGAAGGCTTCAAAGTTTATGGGAAATGTTAATTAAGAGGAGAAATGGGTGAGATTTTTAATTTTTCCCATCTTGGTTTATTTCCCCCTATATTCCCCCTTGGTTTTTTTTAACATGTCACAGACCCCTCAACCCTCAGCACCCAGTAGCGCTGCCACACATACACTTGTGATCTGAAGCCACTTCAGATTTGCATTTGTATTGGTTCCCTCTGAAACACATTACTCTAAGTCTCTTCTCATTGTCCAGGGTAGTTTATGATATGACAGTCGATTGGCAAACATAACTTAAGGACAATATTTGACTAATTGATAACCTACATTTTTTAATGTTCCGAAAGTAAAACTTTTCCTTTCCTTGAACAATGAAATGCATTTTATTTTTATTTAAATTCTTATATGCTACAGCCAGATTTATTTTAGAACTTGCCTGTGCCAACTAAAGAATATTGCTTGTCATCTGGCTCTACAAGGATTAACTCACAGGACACTGCAGTTACTGACCTTTAATGTACCCTGAAAGGAGTTCAGGTTGGAAATCAGGAATAAGGCCCTCTGTGCTCTGGGAAAAACAGGCAGAACAGGCCTTCTGATAGATATTTTCAGGAGGAAGTTTTATGAACCCAAATTCTTGCATCTTCTCATACCTAGAAAAGTACTAAAACCATTAATGGAGGCATCTGCTCTTGGTGACTAGAAGCAACCTTCTACTGAAATGTGTGTTTGACTGCATGTACCCCCTTCACCAAAATCATATACTTACACTGACCCCTCCCCTTCCCACTACCTCTTTAGAGAAGTTCCTCAGAGCTATCTGAGAGGCTGCCTCCTGAGTTATAGTCCTCAGTGAGCCCCAAATAAAACTAAACTCACAACTATCATGTTGTGCATTTTTTAAAGTCAACACCAACATTGTCAGGGTCTGGGCCTGCTACTGTGTTACTTTGTAAAATTGGTACAAATATTTCAGTTAAGATTTATGAGTGAAATTTCTGTTAAAACCAGAAACATATTCAAGTACTTTTAATAAAAATTTACTTAAAATGTACTTTTTACTAGCATAAATTTTCTACCCTTGTAGACTTGGAAGTCTAAACATTGAAACATTATACTACTGTGAATATTTTAATATTTAAAGAGAAGCTAAATTTTCAATGTCTCTGCATATGATGAGAAAATTAATTTGTAAATTTTGTTGTTCATAACATGAAGAAAATACTTTTCTATGTTTATATATTCCTGCATAAATCATCATATGTATATATTTATATCTATAATAAAACTTCCTTTTAAATGCCTATACCTTGACTTTCCTTAGTAACCTCTACCTAAATAAGATTCTTGTATAAAAGTCTACTCTTTTATGCCTTTTTCTCAATCTAGATAGAAATTAGTTGTCCTTTGTTTCTAGTATTTGAATTTTTTATATTGTGCTTGTGGTGCAGACTAAAGCTTATGCATTGGAATAAATGAAATGGGATTTTCAGCTGAGATGTTTTGAGTAAGTAATTTTTAATTAAGCTTAGCTGGAATAAAATACTTCTTTCTGGTTTTAGTCTGACCTCTATGGGTTGGGCCTCCCCGAAGTGATTTAAGTTTTCCATTATCATTTAGTCATGGTCAGCAATTATTGTTCCAAACTTCAGCTTTCAGTGCCCTACACATTCAGTGACTTCTGCTTTCTTGTTGACTAATTCTGTCTGAAAAGGATTTTTTGTGCAAATGGAGCATCTGTTAAAGGGAACCTTATTTGAGGCTTACTTAATAAGGGTCACTCCAAGTATTTCTCTGAAGGTTATGTATAACTTAGGAGCAAGTGGACCACTTTAATCTTTTCTCAGGATCATTTATTCTTTCTTCAGGTGACATGTATCTGGAGAATAATAAACATAGTTTTCAGTGCAAGAAAAAGCAAACCAGAGTTCATATCACCTTTAGGCACACAAATTCTTTCTTTTTCTTTTTACTTACCACAATAACAGAGGGAAAGATAAATGTGTGTAAGGCTGAGCAGTGACTGAACATGATTAAGTGACATTAGACTAGTCACTGTTCTAAAAGCCATTGCTGCTAATTTCCCAACTCACATCCACATAGGATCATAAGAGAGAAATACTGAGCATGGGGATGGTACGGGTGTCTGGAAGATGTTACAGAAGAGTATACATACCATACATACCAATCAACCTGGGAGTGAATTAACTCCACTATAAACCCATGAATAAGACGTATAGAAAGTTCCATCAAAGTTGTCTGAAATTTTAGGCTTTGCCAACGTTAGCATTACCATAATATATAAAAGAAACGACAATTTTATGCATATGCTTTTAATAAAAGACATAGGAAGATAAAGCTGGTCAGTATTTATGAGTATTTTTGTAGCAAGACACATGGTTTTAAGAATACTATATACACTATGAGCAGATTGGTGGAAAAAAAGGATTTGTAGCAAGTTGGCAACTTGAGCTTAACAACTAAGGTCCCCAGTGCTTTTCTTTTTCTGGCTCTCCAATGCATTTTGTATATTACCAAGACCCAGTACCAGCTTTCCTGCTGCATTCCTTTACTGATTTAGCCAGCAAGATGACAGCCATTATTCCTTAAATGCATCTTATCTTATTTTTTCACTTTAACACCATTCCCTATTAAGAATCTATTTCCTGATATATTGCATTCATTGTCTAACTCAATCTGCTGATGGCCAAATACCAGGCTGCTACAAAGAATACATTTAATAATTTTGAACACTGTGGGGGACACAGCCCTAGCCCTTTTGGGGAAGTAAACAGTCATGGATTGCATGCTATTAGGAGCCATCTGTTCATTATTATATTACATAATACTTACATGCAAAAGACTATAATTTAATATGGTGCATTACAGCTACGGTTAAAGCAATGCAGATGTATCATACCTCATAAACCATTTCCCACTGATTGGATGGAATTCATGAATTTTCTAAGAACATGAGACTTGTGGAGACGTCTAACAATCTTCTCACATAATTTCTGTGACCCTGACAGAAGCACAGAACATGTCTTTTGCACCAACTGAGTACTTTAGTTACTCTGAGAACAGAAGTTCTAGAATGTAAGAATTGAAAGTTTTTCACTTGCAGTGACTGTAGGACATTTTTCTACAAGGAGAGGACAGAAACTCATTCCTTTAAATTTTTTGCTCCTGATAACCAGGTAGCCTGCTTTGGGGGGTAGTGTGTGTATAAAATGAGAGGTGAAAGGGGTAGGCTTTGCATGACTGTTACATTCCTATGATTTGGGCCATGTTCAATTTCAGATGCATGTTACAATAATGTATATTCAATATTCTTAAAACATACCTGCTAGGATTGTGCTTATATCTCCATTAGCCTCAGTGTCTACACTTCATATAATTTGGCATAAACATGGGGAAGCACATTCTTTTCTCTGGCAAAGATAGCCCTGAGAGTGGGCTCTATGGGAGCCAGAAGACATAATGGCACTGGCTGATGCTACATAGTTTGAAATATATGTGTTACATGGGGCCAGAGAGGGAAAGAGGTACATATTACATTTCTATCACATACAAAATAAGAAATGTATAAATTCATATTTTCAGATTCTGGACAGTGTAGGACTCTTCTGCAATGTGGTTTCACCCTAATTGCTGTCAGTGTTCTAAGCCTCTTTGTGGTTATTCCAGTACTAGGAAGACAAGTCACTCTAGCAGCGCACTGGACACAGCAACTGAGTTCTGTCCCAGACAGCTATGTGCATTTGGAGAGCATTTCATTTCTTTCACTGCCCTCAATTTTTTGGGTTCTACATGGGGAAAATAATTCTATTCTGCCTCTTTCCAAGGACATTGTTGGAGTGAAAGAAGGAACATTAATAAAGTACTCTAAGCTCTGCAAGAACAAATCAGCAATGAGAGCATGAAAGAAAGAAAGGAGGACACTGATTTGTTTAGAAATACTGTCTGGTTATACTTTTCATTCCAGTCCTGCAATGAAGGATATATAAGAGCACTGGGGAGTTACATAGCACCTTTCACCCGTAGGATCCTAACAATGAGTGTCTTTGTTTTGCAAATGGAAAAGATAGGTACCAAAGATTGGGAAATGAGATCCCACAAAGGTTACTGAACACAACACCAATGAAAAGCAAGCAAAGGAGCCAGATCAGGGTATGCTAATTATCAAACAAACCTCTCTGTCTTCTTTATAAGTAGTCAACCAATTGGGGAGGTGTTTAGGTGCAGAAGTCAATACTCAATGATTTATAATGAGGTTGTATCAGAGTCTGTAAACTAGTGGAATCAGGGTTCAGAGATAGGAATAGGGTTTCTTTATTTCCCTAAGCCCCCAGGTAAAACCCTGATTTATTTGGCCTTTTGAAGACAGTTTAAGTCTGTAAGACATTAAATAATCATCTTTGCATTATAGCTTTCCTGAGCTTTACCCTTCTAGTGCTTCTTTGTAGTTTCCTGACACTGTCTTTTATCACCTGATTTCTATGAGTCCTGAGTGCTAATACACTCTATTCATCAAACAAGTTCTTGATTCCTTCCTGACTTTGAATCATAGTTAGCAGCTACTCTGCCTAAATCCTAGGCAGAAGATGATGGATGGGAAAGGGAAGGATTGCTTTGAGGCCTACTGGCTGTGGTGTAGGCAACGGCCCTACCTTTAGGAGAGGTGCATTTCTATATGAATATAAGGCAAGGCTTGGCAAACATAAGACAGTATGGATGATCAAATAAGCTTTCAAGATAAACCCAAGCAAGAGAGTATTTTGAAGGGAACGAGGAAGGGGAAAAATCTTCCTATCTGAACATACATGATTTCATCATGAAACTCAGTGTGCATAGTCTACTAGGCTGCTTCTCAGCATCTGAGTTTGAGAAACAGTCCCTGGCCCTAATAGATTTAGTCATGTCTAATATTCCCTCAAATGGAATGCTGACTACAATCCATTTAATTTATGCTGAAAGTCTTACCTTGACCAAAATTACCTACAAGATCCAAATGAACAGGTCTTTCATTGCTTTAAGTAGCTAGATTGCTCACATTCACAGCTCCACTGGGGCCTGAACACTGAATTGTTTGTGGCAGACCACTCTTTTTTACTCAAAAAGTTTCAGGGGGAATAGTTTCACAAACATAGCATCCCTCTAGGAGCTCAATAACTTGCTATCAATAAGATGCCTCTAACTTTCACTAATTTATGTAAGAGTTGGGACTTCTATTGTTAGCAGTTGGGTTCTAGAGCACTGACAGAAATGAAAACCGTCAATACCCTTAGGTATTATTATTATTATAGAGAAGCAGCATTAGTGTCCATACTCATTGATTCAGGCACTAGGACTAAAAGAAAGGCTTATTATAAATAAATTTGGAAATGGATGTAAACTATCTTAATGGCTACACTACTACTGAAACTAAAAAAGAAAGAGAGAGAGAAAGAGAAAGAATTGACATATTACTATTCAGTTTCCACTATCTGTACACTAATCCCTGTTGTGAAAACACACATCTTTAGTGTTAATCCTTAGGCTAATTTCAACTGTGAAACTTTACCTTATTAACAGTATTGTAATTAAACATGAAAGTCACCCTTAAACCCCTTAACAAAACCAATGGTCCATAACTTAGGCTTATAGTTCTTGTTTCATAAAGGTTAAAATAAAGCTAGGTAGCAGAGAAAAAAGTAAAAGTTATTGGAGAATTTTACCACAGCTTGGCATTAAAAGTCTTTAAAATACCAATCATTATGTTAAATAAAGTGGAAATCTTATCTAATCTGATCGTCTGTATTAGCTGTGTGCTTTCAGGAACACCATACCTCTATGACAGAGAACAGGTTTCACATTGTTGTTCAATTCCCAATTCGAGGACCTTGATCACAGTGTTTTGAATCTCCCTCTTGAATTTTAGGCACCTCTTATAGGGAAGGTGTTCACAGCTTAGCAAATATTTAAATTAGCTATTTAGGAAGAAAATATGATTGAATAAAAATTTCAGATTTTTCAAACCTTGATTTTCACACCACCACAGCAGAATTTTATGTAAATATGCTGCACATATGCGTGCTTATAAATGCACATGTATACAAGCAGCAAGAGCAATCTGATTCCCCTCAATACAGCAAAGACCCTATAGATATGATTAACAGTCTTTCTAGGGAAGGTAAAGACTCCAAGGAAGTCTTCTGAATACCCCTTTACCTGACAAGTAGAATGAAGAAAAGCCTCTGGAAAGATATGTATGTTACATTTAGGCTTTCACAGATTTGGTGAGGGAACAACTGGCTTGAATTAACTGCTACCAGATTGTTGAGTTCAGTTATTAAATTAAATAACTTGAAAAGTCCTGAAACATCGATCTGCACAGCAAGTATTTGATGAATGCTTTCAAATTGTGAAGCTTGCAATCCACCGTGGTGACTTATTTTGAAGATTAGAATGGTTCCCAACATTGAACTCTGTAAGCCTCATGGGAGATGGAAGTGTCCTGGGAATGAAAAAAATAAATTCACAAGTGAGCTGAACTACTTTAAATATCCATTGACAATAATATGCAACTGTTAAAATTATGTTTTTGAAAAGTATGGGTCAGCATTGAAAAATGTTAAGTGAAAAAAGCAGGATGCAAAATTATATATACAATATTATAATTATTTTTAACCCAGAACTTTTATCTGGAATTATAAAAGACAGATGAAATACACTAAGTTGTTGAAAGTGGTGGATTCACGGGTAATTTATTTTCATTTCCTCTACTTTCTACTTGTATTTTTCACACTTTCTATAGCATATATATATATATATATATATATATATATATATATATATATATATAAATTTACAAGAAATAACATAAGGTTTGAAATTGGGCAATTCTGAATTTGAATTCTAGTTTTGCTATTTGCTATCACTGTGACTCTGGGCAAATAACATCAATGGATCTTAGTTTCTTCATCTGTAAAATAAGTATAACAATATCTACCTAAAATAATATCTGGCATATAGTAGGCACTCAACCAGCTATTATTAGTATAAGCTTTCTGGAAAACAATTTGGCCATATATATTAACAGTCTTTAAAAATTCTTACCAGTAATTTTGCTTCTAGGAGCCTACTGTAAGAAAATGACTACAAGGAAAAAGATTTATGTTCAATGATATTACTGACAGCCGTACTCATAACAGTGAAAAATTGGATAAAATTTTAATGTTGGACAGCAGAAAACTGGTTAAATAAACAACAGTACTTTGATATAATGGGAAATTACTTTCTGTATTAGTGAAAAAAAGAAGATTCAAAACTGAACACAATACTATTTCAATGTTTAAAAACATATTCATAGAAAATATTGGAAGGGATACAGCAAAATGTTAATGTAAGTTATCTTTAGGTGATGAGATTATGGGTGATTTTAATTTTCATCATAGTTTTTTCTCTTCTATATTATGTTTAATATACTTTAAAAGTTATCTCTAATATGTTATTTTTGTTATAAAAGCAATTCATACTCATCATAGAAGATTTGGAAAATATAGAAAAGGATAAATAAAAATAATCTATAATCTCAGAGACTGTTTTCCATCCCTTCTCCTTCTCATTTAGTAATTCAATAAATATTTACTGAATACTTACCTTGTGCCAGCTGCTGTATTAGAGGCTGGCACTAAAATGTGAACAAGACACAAGGACTGCCCTCAAGGAGCTTACAATCTAGTTTCAGAGATAGAAAAGTAAGTTAGCTATTATAGCACAGAATAAAGAGATCTCATAACATTATTATGGTAGCACCCAGAAGGGACATCAGTCAGTGATATACCCTGAGTAAATGATGTGGACACTGACTCCTAGAGAATAAATACTACTGAAGGAACTGAAGGAGACTGGAATGGAGGAGGTGGGAGGTTGCTGAGGAAGTATCCCAATCATGGGAAACAGCAGGGGCATGTTTGAGGGACTGAAAGAAGTCGAGGTGTACAAGTATGGGGATAGAACTAGTGGAGAGAAACCTTGGGAGGTGAGAATTAAGAGAGATGAACCTGGGAAGATGAACAGGGGCTGGATCATAAAACAGCTTATTGTAAACCATGTTAAGGAGCTCATACTGTGCTGAAACCAAAGAAAGAGCCATTACACAGATTTTTGTTTTTTATCATTCTAGTTGCAATATGAAGAATGGACTGGAAGAAGGGCATGATTGGAGGCAGGAAAAACAGTTAAAAGGCTATTGCAGTAATATAGATGACAGATGGTCTGGGGTCATGGTAATCAGAATAAGGAAGAGTATACAGCTTCCAGAGATATTTTGGAAGTACAATCAACTCACCTTGGTGAATAATTAGACGTAGGTGGAGGGGGATGAAGGAAAAGGAACAAAAACAGGAAATGGATTTTTGGGTGAATGAAGTTGAAAGGCACTGAGTTATTCAGGTCTGGAGCTCAGGAAAGAGTGGTGGGCTGGAAATACATACTTAATAGTTATCAGCATATATATGCCCTTTAGCCAAGGAATGGATAGATTCCCTAAGGAATGAGTAGATTTATGTGATGGTCAGGAGAAAACCTAGGAAAATTTGGGAAGACACTGGGAAGATGCTGGAAAGAAGCATGTAGGAAGTTCCAGAGAAGCATGAGAAAAGATTTAAAATTTTTTTTGCTTTATTTTTTTAACTTTAAATTAAAATACAGTAAAATTAACTTTTGTTTGGTTTATAGTTCTGTGAGCTTTTACACATGATAGAATCTGGTAACCATCATCTCAGATAGAATGTAGAACATTCTCTGATCCCTAAACCTGGCAATCACTTATCTGTTTTCTCTCTATATATTTTTTCCTTTTCCAAAATTTCATAAAAATGGAATTATACAGCACATAGCCTTTTAAAGATATTTTTTGTTTCTAAAATTGAAGTATAGTTGACTTACAATATTATATTAGTTTCAGGTGTACAACATAGTGATTTGATATTTTTATAGATTATGCATCACACGAAGTTTATTATAATATTATTGACTATATTCCTTATGCTATGAACTGGGCTTTTTCACTTAGCATAATGCATTTTAGGTTCATCTATGTTTCTATGAGTATCAATTGTTCATTACTTTTGATTGCTGAGTAGTATACTTTGTTTAACCTTTCACCCACTGAAGGAATTTGTTTTTGTTTCTCAGGTTTGGGCTGGTATAAATAAAGCTGCTATAACCATTCATATACAAATTTTTGTATGAAAATAGGTTTTCATTTTCTAGGGGAAGTAATCAGGAGTAGGATTACTGGGTCATATAGTAAAGTGTATGATTAACTTTATAAGAAACTTTATGAAGAAGTGTTTTCCAGAGTACCTGTGCTATTTTGCATTCCCACCAGAAATGTATGATAATTCTCACTGTCCTGCATCCTTCTCAGAACTTGCACTTATCACCGTGTGAAAAAAATTACCTATTCCAATATGGGTGTAAAGGAAACTCCTTGTCGTTTTAATTTGCATTTTCCTAATGGCTAGTGATATTGAGCATCTTTTCTTTTTTATCTCCCCAATGGATATCTATATTTTGAAACTAACTCCATTGTCATACTACCAATTTTCAAATATGAATGACCCTTCATTTATATTTTAACAAAGACTTTTGGCACTAATTTCAGAGAATATTCACAATCAATTTTTATTTTATTTATTTTAATTTATTTTTAATTGAAATAAAGTTGATGTACAACATTATGTTGATTTCAAGAGTACTACATAGTGATTCAACATTTGCATACCTTATGAAATTATCACCATGATAAGTCTAGTAACCATTTGTCTCCATGCAAAGTTATTACAATATTATTGACCATATTCATATTTAAGGCCAGTGTTTCTTTATTGATTTTCTGTCTGGATGATCTGTCCATTGATGTAAATGGGGTGTTAAAATCCTCTACTGTTATTGAATTATTTTCAGTTTCTCCTTTACGTTTCTTAATGTTTGCTTTATGTATGTAGGTTTGCTTATCTTGGGTACATATAAATTTACAACTGGTATATCTCTGTTGAATTGATCCCTTTATCATTATGTGATGTCTTTGTCTCTTGTTACAGTCTTTGTTTTAAAGTCTATTTTCTCTGATGTAAGTGTTGCTACCCCAGGTTTCTTTTCGTTTCCATTTACATGGGATACCTTTTCCAGCTCCTCCCTTTCAGTCTGTCTTTAGATCTGAAGTGAGCCTCTTGTAGGCAACATATATATGGGTCTTTTTTTTTTTAAAATCCATTCAGCCACTCTATGTTTTTAGATTGGAGCATTTAATCCATCTACATTTAAAGTAATTATTGATAGGTATGTACTTACTGCCATTTTGTTCATTGTTTTCAGGTTGTTTTGTAGGCCTTTTTTTTGTTGTTCTTTTCTTCCTTTGCTGTCTCCCCTTATAATTTAATGACTATCCTTAGTGTTATGTTTGGATTCCTTTCTCTTTTTTGTGTACATATCTATTAAAGGTTTTTGGTTTGTGGTCACCATGAGGTTCACATATAACAACCTCTTTCTCTATATATGATTATTTTAAGTTGATGATCTCTTAAGTCCAAACATTCTAACCGCCCTACATTTTTACTCTTACCCACCCCCAGCGTTTAATGTTTTTGGCATCATATTCTATTCCTTTTTTGTTTTGTGTATCCCATAACTACTTATTGTGGATATAGATGATTTTACTACTTGGGTCTTTTAACTCCCTATTAGCTTTATAAGTGATTATTCTACTCCCTATACTGTGTGCATGTTTGCCTTAATCAGTGAGACTTTTCCTTTCATAGTTTTCACATTTCTAGTTATGGCCTTTTTTTGCTTAGAGAAGTCCCTTTAACATTTCTTGTAAAACCGGTTTAGTGGTGCTGAACTCTTTTAACTTTTGCTTGTCTGTAAAACTTTTTATCACTCCTTCCAATTTGAATGAGAACTTCTCAGAGTATTGTCGGTTGTAGCTTTTTCCCCTTCATCACTTTGAATATATTATGCCAATCCCTTTTGGCCTGTGGTTTCTGCTGAAAAGTCAGCTGATAGTGTTATGAGAGTTCCCTTGTATGTTGCTTTCTCTTTCTGCTTTTAAGATTCTCTATTTTAATCTTGCTATTTAATTATAATGTGTCTTGATGTGGACCACGTTGCATTCATCTTGTTTTGGACTCTCTGTACTTCCTGAATCTGGATGTCTGTTTCCTTTCCCATGTTATGCAAGTTTTCAGCTATTATTCCTTCAGATAAGTTCTCTGACCCCTTTTCTATATCTCTTCTCTTTCTGGGATCCCTATAATGTGATGGTAGTATGCTTGATGTTGTCTCAGAGGTCTCAAACTATTCTTATTTTTTTTATTTTCCTATTCAGCTTGTATGATTTCCACTACTCTGTCATCTAGATCACTGATCCATTCCTCTGTGTTACCTAATCTATTGACTCCTAGTATTTTTTTATTTCAGTTATTGTATTCTTTAGCTGTGTTTGATTCTTCTTTATATTTTCTCTTTGTTGAAATTTTCACTGTGATCGTACATTCTTCTCCCAAGTTTTTGAGCATGTTTTTGATAATAACCTTGAAGTTTTTAATCAGGCAGATTGCTTTTCTCCATTTCATTAAGTTCTTCTGGGGTTTTATCTTGTTCCTTTGTTTGGAATGTATTTTTTCTGTCACTTCATTTTGCCTAATTTGCTGTTTTTATTTCTGTGTATTTAGTAGGTTGGTTATGATTGCTGATCTTGGAAAAGTGACCTTATGTAGGAGATGTCCTATTGGGTCCAGTGGTATGCTTCCTCTGGTCACCAGTGCTATATGCTCTAGGGGTGCCCCCTATGTGGGTTGCATGTGACTTTCTGTTGTGGCAGGGCCAACTACTGTGGGTGTGCTGGTGGGTAGGTCTTGATCCCAGTCTGGTTGGCTGTGAGGCCGTGCCCTGTGCAGTGGCTGTGGGCCCACTGAAGGGTGAGATAGGCTTCCCACATGGTTGGCTGTGTGGCCCAGGAGGGTGTGAAGCTGCTGCCAGCTTGCTAGTGGGTGAGGCTGGATCTCCCTGTGTTTGTCTGTGCGGCTTGGGGATGCTCAGTGCTAGTGCCAGCCTGATGGTGGGAGGGGCTGAGTCCCCATTGCTAACAAGCTGATGGGAGGATTCTAAAATGGCGTTTGACAGTGCTGCTGCTATCATGGCAGAATGAGGTCCTCAGAATGGCTGCTGCCACTGTCTCTGTTCCCAAAAGTGAGTAGCAGTTGCCCCCTGTCTCTTCAGGACTTTCTACATGATCATCAAGTGGTTCTGACCCACGCTCCTTTCAAACTACTGCCTCTGCCGTGGGACTTGGAGTGTGTAAGATTTTGCATGTGCCCTTTAAAAGCAGAGTCTGTTTTTTATAGCCTTCCTAAGTCCTTTAACTTAAGTCCTGCTAGTTTTCAATGTAATTCAGATGTTCTGGGAGCTTGTCTTCCCAGTGCCAGATCCCAGGCTGGGGAGCTTGATATGGAGTTCAGACCCCTTGCTCCTTGAGGAGGATTTCTGTGATTGTGAAATTCTTCCCATTTGTGGGTGGCTGACCAGGGGGTGTGGGTCCTGATTATACTGGGTCTCTGCCCCTCCTACCCATTTAGTTGTGGTTCCTTCTTTATGTCTTTAGTTGTGGGAAATCTTTTCTGCTGGTCTTCAAGTCATTCTCGTACATAGCTGATATGTAAGTAATTGTAATTTTGGTGTGTCCATGGGAGAAGATGAGTTCAGGGTCTTCCTACTCTGCCATCTGGGCCACCCCATCAAGCATCTTTTCTTATGCTTATTTCCACTTCTTAGGTGAAATGTCCATTCAAATTTTTGCTCATTTTTTTGTGTGTTTTCTTATTTTTGAGCTTTTAGAGCACTTTACATATTCTGGATACAAGTCATTTATCAGATGTCTGTTTTACAAATATTTTCTCCCAGTCAGTGGTTTGGCTTTTTATTCTCTTAACAATGTTATTCTCAGAGGATACATTTTTAATTTTGTTGAAATCCAATTTGTAAATTTTTTCTTTTATTTATCTTACTTTTGATGTCATATCTAAGAATGATTTGCCAATTCAAACTGATAAAGATTTTCTCCTACATTTTCTTCTAAGATTTTTATAGTTGTACATTTACATATAGATCTATGATCCATTTTGAGTTAAATTTTGTATATGTTATGAGGTGTAGTGGTGTAGTATGTCCAGTTATTTTGGCACTATTCATTGAAGATTTTATTTTCTCCATTGAATTACCATTGTATCTTTGTATAAAAATCAGTTGAGTATCTTTATATGGGTCTACTTCTGTGTTTTATTTTTTATTCTGTTCCATTGGTTTATGGGTCTATCCTTTTGCTAATACCACACTGTCTTGACTATGTAGCTTTACAGTATGTCTTAAAATGGGACAGTTTGACACCTTCACTTTTTTTTCAGAATTGTTTTGGCTATCTAGTTCCTTTAGTTCCATTACTTTTCCACATAACTTTTAGTGTCAGCTTGTCTATCTCTAATTAGGATTACATTAAACCTGCCTATCAATTTGGGGAGTATTGACATCTTAACTATATCGAGTCTTCTGATCCATAAGCATAGCATGTATCTCTGTTTATTTGGATCTTCCATGGTCTTTCTCATCAGTGTTTTGTAAGTTTCAGCATACAGATATTGTATATGATTTATATCTAGTTTTTTAATTTCTTGGCATTATTGTAAATTGTGTTTTTGATTTTGGTTTCCCAGTTGTGCATTGCTAGTGTATAGAAACACAACTGATGTTTGTGCATTGAGCCTATGTGCTGTGAACTTGCTAAACTCACTCATTAGTTCTAGGAGTTTTTGTAGATTCTTTACATTATCTATGTAGACAATCACGTCATCTACAAATAGATAGTTTTACTTCTTTTCCAATTTGAGTGACTTTTTATTTCCTTTGTAGCTCTATTTCATGTTTAAGACTTTCATTATGAAATGGGATAGGAGCCATATGAGAGATTATATGAAGTTGTGGTTAATAGATGAAATAACTACTGGTAAATAGTGAAGACTTATCAGGCCAGTTTAGGTTGGAGGTCACAAATGTGTGTTATTTGTAGTCATTTTCAATCAGTATTTATAATCAGTTGTGTTATTTTTGTAGTAGTTCTCAGCAGCCTGGGTGTAGAAATGGAGAAGACAGACAGCTGGATTGAATCTGGAATTTAGATTTTTGCTGGCTAAGGCAATGGAGTTAGGGAGAAAAGAATATTGACAAGAGAGAGGTTGAAGTGTTAAGGCTTGATAGAGAAGGAAGTAACCTATGTAAAATATTTGTTGTTACTAATATTTTTGGTATAATTCCTTTCAGTGTTTTCCTTCCTATGTAGATACATTTTAATACTTGAAAGTGTTAAAATTAAAATTAAACATGTAATTTTATAATGTTTTCAAGGTTCATTGCATGTTGTAGCATGTATTCTTTTGGTTGCCAAATAGCATTCCATTGTATGGATATACCACATTTTATTTATCTATTCATCAGTAGATGGATATTAGAGTTATTTCCACTTCTTAGCTATTATGAATAATGTTGCTGTGAACATTTATGTAGTAGATTTTTTTGGATATATGTTTTCATTTCTCTTGGTTATATACTGAGGAGTGGAATTACTAGGGCATATGGTAATGCTATATATAACATATTGAAGGACAGCCAAACTGTTTTCCAAAGTAATTGCACCATTTTACACTCCCACCAGAAGTGTATGAGGGTTCCAACTTCTCCACGTCCTCACCAACACTTCTTATTATCTGTCTTTTGTATTATAGCCATCATAGTAGATATTACACGGTATCTCACAGTTTTGATTTGCATTCCCTAATGGCTAATGATGTTACGCATCTTTTCATGTGCTTATTGATCATTTTGATATGGAGAAATGTCTATCCAGACACTTTACCTATTAAAAATATTGGATTTTCTTTTGAATATAGAATTGTAAGAGTTCTTTATATATTCTGCATTCAAGTCTCCTATCAAATATTTGATTTATAAATGTTTTCTCCCAGAAGACCACATATCATATGATTCTCGGAATCATGGATTATATGTAATGTCCAGAATAGGCAAATCTATAGAAACAGAAAGTAGATTAGTAGTTTCCTAGGGGTGGGAGTGGAGGAATGGGGAGTGACTGCTAATGAATATGGGGTTTCTTTTTGGGGCAATAACAGTATTGCAAAACTGATTGTGGTGATGGTTGCATAAATGTGAATATCCTAAAAACTACTGAATTGTACACTGTAAAAAGTCAAATTATATGGTATATGAATTGTATCTCAATAAAACTGATTAAAGTGTACTTTTAGAATTAAACTGCACTGATACAGCTTTTTCACATAACCTTATTAATTATTCTTCAAAATAATTAGTTGTACATAGTTCATCATAATGATTTAGTAATTTATTTCACCACTCCTCTATTGTTAGATATTTAGTTTTGTTTCCAATATTCTGCTATTATAATAAGTTGATGATGAATAGTTACACAGATCTTTGATTATTTCATTAAAATATATTCCCAAAATGGAGTTATCAGATAAAATTGCATGAACAATTTAAGGTTTTTATATGTTATATATTTTGCCCTCAAAAATTATCTGTGAATTTAACCTAACATCAGCAATATATAAAAGCACCTGTTTCAACATATTCTTGCCAACATTAGGTACTCCAACTTACAGGAATTGGCTGCTTTAGTAGGCAAAAATTGAAATTTTGAGTTATTTTAATTTGCATTTCTTTCTAGTGAAGCTGAATAATTTTCATGTTTATTCTTCATTTTAACTTTTATTTTGTTGATTGTTTTCAACCTTTGCATATTTTCTGACTGCTGTGTTCTTTTTCTTACTGATTTACAAGATCTTTGCAAATACAGAATGTTAAATTCTGTGTGTTATATATTTTGCAAATGTTTCTCCAAGTTTTCTTTGCATTTTGAAGAAAATATCACCTAGAATCAGTGCTTTTTTGTGTAAAATTTATGGCAATAAATTTATTTTTCATATATAAAAAGTAGAGACAAAGTGAAAAAATGTTAGCATTTATTAATTCTAATTTGTATATAGATGGGTATTCACTTTATCTTTTATACTTTTCTTTAATTTTAAAACTTTTCAGAAGAAAACAAAGGAAAATATGTATAAAATATGTACTAAATTTAGACATACATAACTTATTCAACCATTCTCCTATTGGTAGACATTCAAGTTGTTTTCCATTTAGAGCTTTTACAAACACCACTGCAGTAATTATATACATTAAAACTCTTCCCTCCTGTATTCCCAAACATTTTTCTATTATTATTAAAATATGACTGTTGTTCCCACAAAATTAATCACTTAATTTATTTGAACAGAATGCCCTGGGAAGCATTGCTTAAAGGCAATTTTGCTTATTGAGGGAATCATATCAAAATATATTTTATGTCTTAATATTTACCCAAGATATTCTGAATAAAAGGGTTACTTTGTCATATAGGTTTGGAAAAAACTTATTCCACTTTTGGGGATTCACAGAGTTCCTTAGTGTATTATAAATCTTGACAAGTACTGCACTAAATATAAGGTTCCATGATCTGCACACAAGAAAATAAGGTCAAGTAAGTTCAGAGGTCTACTACATCCTCATCTTGGAAGTCACAAAACTCATTAGCATCATTCTTATTCTAAAGACAACTCTCTAATTTTGATACAAGGTTTCTTAATTTCACCAGAGAACTTTTCTTCCCTTTAACATTTGTTAACATGTAAAATGTCAAATAAGAAAATGAGAGATAAGCACCATGGATAACTGAAATCTAGATACTACTACCATACACTGTCTTATTTAAACATCACACATTTTATTGGGGCTTTGGATAAGAAGACAAATTTAATTCTTCCTTCTTTTTAACCTTTAATTATAAGTGAAGGTGCACAGTAAATATCCCAAGTCAGGTTTTTAAATGTAGTGCTATAGTGGAAAGGGCATGATCTTTCCCTTTCCCCAGACAGTCTTGGGTTGCAATCTTAGGTTATCCACTTACTAGCTAGATATGTGGTTTAACTTCTCTGGATTTCAATTTTCTCATAAGTAAAATGGGAATACTAACAGTCACCTCACAGAGTTGATGTGAGGATTAAATGAGATAATATATATCAAGTACACAGCAAAGTGGCTGGCATATACAAGGTCTTAGTATCTATACTGATACACAGAAGGGGTCTGGAAGGGAAAGAAATGAAGACTTGAGAACCTACAGATTAATATGTTCCTGAATTATTGCCAGCTTTTTCATGGAAATAGAATTGAAAGGGTTATCAGATCAGAGCTTCGAGCTCCACAGTATTTCTATTACTAAAAATTTCCTTTTAATACTGAATTGCCTTGGGTTTATTTACCTGTGAATGTTGCAAAAAGAAGGCTGTTTAGCTTTTCACTAGACCAAAGAGAATCCAATGTATAAGGCTGCCTACCACTGATAAACAAATTAGTAGCATTTTGGGAGAGTTGGAGTATAAGGACAGTGCTTTTTGCCCGTGAGTGGGTAAGAGTAGGTTATTAACTGACATAATGGAGTCAGGCAAAAAGAACCTATTTGTAATCTATATCATTTCAGAGACCCAAAATGCACCAGGACATGGATTATAATTCATAATCTGAAGGTAAATAACCCAAACAAGATGTTTGGCTGTTCCTGGATATGTAGGTCTTTTAGCCAAAGTGAATAGTGTGAGTTTGTAGGGAGTAAGGGCATTTTTTCCAGTACATTAAACAGGGAAATTATGTATAGAACTTCTGTTTATATGAATAATACAAGAATGAAAAAGTTAACATCTTGTTTGCCAAGGTGAGAACTTACTCTTTTCTAGCTCTCAGAACTGACTCTTAGCAGTCCAGGCAGCGCTCTATGTGCATCTGTCAGAATACTGACCTTTTCGAGAGATGCAGGAAGTGTGAAAAGTGCTATGTTTCTGTTTCCACAGCAAGAGATGATGTTCCTTCCGCATAATCTGTAAGGTTGAAATATGATGGTGATCAAATGTCCATTTCTCTTGTATGGGTGGGTATTCATTCATTGGCATATTTTCTTCATGTACAATTCCCAAAGGCGGCGGACATCTGCAAATATCTAAAGACTGATGTGCTATAGTGAAGCATTTGTAATCATTCCAGGTATTCCCATTCCATAGTCAACCTGCTGTACTATGAACTAAAATCATTTTATTTATCCACATTATCTGATCTATAATAGTGGCTAACATTTGATTTAAATAGCTGTGATGACAGCTCAACATCACTTGGCTTTAATGGAATGTTTAGGGTCTTGCTACTCACAAAGTTACTTTGTCTTGTTATTACATTGGACATAACTGAGATAGTTGTTGTAGTAGTTTAGGTGTTGGTGTGTTTCTAAAAAGGAATGCTGTATCTAGACAATAAGAGACTTTGGAATTAACAAGAAACATCATTTATGGTACAATTGTTCTTGTTTCCAATCAACAGGCTTTTAGGGAGCAAGGTACACTCTGAATCAGCTTGCTTAATGTACAGATAATCACTTTCTTTATATTCCTTGCAGAATAATGTTCTTGACATTTTGAGATTAAGAAAAGCTGACAGTGGTTGTCCTTTACAGTTTCTGCTTAGTACATTCTCCTTTATGAAATCAATGTGCTATTCAGAGTGTTCCTATAAGTGTGAGGTCTGGATCCCAGTGGATAGAGGCCAGCCAGGGCAGGGTGGGTTACCCTTGCCATAGCAGGCTGGTAAACTCTCAAGCCACTGGGTTAACCAGGCAGATTACAGAGACAAAGCTGCTTTCTTCCAGGAAGAGTGGAAAAGTAAAAGGTGGCTCTAAGAATATCTGTCTTTGGAATCATGGCTCTGTGGTAGGCATAACATTCTGTTTTGCTTGGAATCCTGGACTTAGGGCATTTTTGCCCTTAAGTCTGAACAGAGAGCAGTTGTATTGGCCCAGCTCTTCAGCCATCAAACAACTCAAAGAGAAAAAGAGGCAGCAAGTGCTTGAGCATACATCTCATCTTACTGATACACTTCTACCAAGAAAGTGATCGATAAGTGTAAAAGGCAATTCTGGAATTTCAAAGCACTATTTGCCTTGCTGTTTCTTCCTGATGGTTGGCTGTCTCAGAACTTTGTAGGTATGGTTTGGCAATGCTCCTTTTCAGAAACTGGCATTTAGTATTCTGCTAAATGGGTTTCTTTTACTCTTTACCACTGTAATCCACACTCATATTTGGCCCAGAACACTTCCTCCCAGGAATTATTTGAATTAAAATGAAGCTTGCAGACATTGAGCTGAAAAACTCAATGATCAACTTCTTTCGTGGTTTCACTTCTGGAGGACACTATGCTAAGGCTTCAAAGGTAGAGTCATCACCTGGCGAGGACTAAACTGAAAGAATGCAGATACTTCAAAAAATCAGGGTCTGCATAATCGGAGACAAATGCAGAATTTAGAAAAACAATTTATTTCTCCTTCTACCATTTGCACCTATACTGCTTTCACCACCCCCACCTGCTGTTTTTGCCTGTGCTGCAGTGTTTACTTGAACCAAGAATGATGTCATTTTAGTCTTAGTGTATACTGGCTCAGCTCTGGTTCTCCTCTTGTCTTGTCCTAGATCTCTTCTCTTCCTTTAAAATCCTATGTTTCCACATAAACCTTTGATACCATGGGAAGTGACCATAACAGTATATGAACACTTCTTTGTAGCCATTGGTTCTCAGAGATTGGGAAGAGTAGGCAAATGGACACAATGTGGAATCTCAAAGAATTTAGGTTGAGTTGTGACTGCTTTATTGCCTCATATAAGTGACATTACCCCCTTAGCCCCAGCTTTTTCATTTGTAAAACAGGGCAATACTTTCATTCACAGTATTTTTGTGATGCTCTTCCCTGAATTATGTGTCCTCTTAAGTTTTATTCTTGCCCTCTGACTTTCTTTTTTCCATTCATTTCCTTGTCCACATGGATGCATGTCAGCATTGCTTAGGTGATTCCAAATTTTACATTTTATTTCCTTTCCCTGGCTTTATTCTCTCCTTTAATTCTCTCTTGTACCTCTCATGGGCTTAACTGCCATCTCTATATGAATGACTCCCAGATCTCTCTAGTCTCTGGGACTATTTCCAGTTATTTAAAATGTCTTCTGGCTTTAATCCTTCCTCTCCATTTCTAATGTTACCATCACTCCTGAAACCACTGTGACATATGGTCAACTATCTACTGCTCTTTCCCACATCTCCAAATTTCAATCCATCCTATACACTAGTACCTGAGTAATCTTTCCAAAATTTCTCTTTCATTACATCAATATGACTCAAGACCATAAAATTAATAGCTATTTCCTACTGTAGCAAATCTACAAAGTCCTCTACTATCTGGCCATATCTTCTCTAAGATTACTGCTCACAACCCACAACACCTACCCAGTACGTAAGAATGGACGGCTTCCTCAGTGTTCTTACCACTGTCAAGTCATACTTCTTACATGGAATGCAATGTCCGTCTTCTTAGCATCTATCCAGATGTTACTCATCCTAATAACATCTAGCTAAAGTCCTGCTGCTTCTTCAAAACTTTCACCACTATAGCCCGTACAATTTCCCCCTTTACTGACATATGGAGTGTTTAAGCATCATTAACAATCACACACTTACCATGTGTACCATATAGTACTTAGCACAGGGCTAAAGATTACATTAGGTATGTAATTGATAACATCACTTCTATGGCAATAGCACATTAAATCTTGTCTTAGACTTGTGTGGTTTTTGTCTCCTTCCCTACAATTGCAAATTCTTTGAGAGTAAAGGCCGCCTTTTATTTATCTTTATATCCCACCAGAGTACCTTGTCTGAGGTGTACTTCAGGAAATACTGTCTGAATTGAACTAGTTGTTTGGAGACCTGGAATATTTGGTACACGTGTCAATTCAGGGCTCAGGGTTGGCAATGCAGGTAGAGCAGTAAAATGAACATCTATTACAAGATTAACATACAGAAGTCAGTTGCATTTTTTCACATCAGCAAAGAAATATCAGAAAATGAAACTAAAAAAAAATCCCTTTTAAAATCACATAAAAAATACTTAGGAAAAAACCTGACCAAGGAGGTAAAAGACTTATACTTGGGGAACTACAAAACACTGACTAAGGAAATTAAAGATAATTTAAAGAAATAGAAAGATATCCCATACTCTTGGACTGGAAGAATTAATATTGTTAAAATGGCCACATTGCCCAAAGCAATCTACAGATTTAATATAATCCCTATCAAATTACCCCAGACATTTTTCACAAAACTAGAAAAAGTAATCCTAAAATTTATATGGAATCACAGAAGATCCAAAATTGCCAAAGCAATACTGAAGAAAAAGAATGAGGTTAGAAGAATAACCCTCCAAGACTTCAGGAAATAATACAGAACTACAGTAATCAAAACAGTGTGGTATTGGCACAAAAACAGACATAAAGGATCAATGGAAAAGAATAGAGAGCCCAGAAAAAAACCCACACACTTACAGTCAATTAATCTTTGACAAAGACGGCAAGAAAAACCATGGAGAAAAGATAGTCTCTTTACAAGGGGTGTTGGGAAACTGGACAGCCACATGTACATCAATGAAATTAGATCACTCCCTCACACCATACACAAAAATAAACTCAAAATATCATAAAGACTTAAATATAAGACAAGACACTATAAAACTCCTAGAAAAAAACATAGTCATAAGCAAAACAAAATGACAACCTAAGGAATGGGAGAAAATATTTTCAAATAATGCAACTGACAAAGGCTTAATTTCCAGAATATATAAATAGATCATACAACTTAATAACAAAATACAACCCAATCGAAAAATGGGCAGAAGGACCTAAACAAGCAGTTCTCCAATGAAGACATACGAATGGTCAATAGGTATGTGAAAAAATGCTCAATATCACTAATTATCAGAGAAATGCAAATCAAAACTACAATGAAGTATCACCTCACACCATTCAGAATGGCCATCATTCAAAAGTCCACTAACGATAAATACTGGAGAGGCTGTGGAGAAAAAGGAATCTTCCTACACTGCTGGTGGGAATGCAGTTTGATGCAGACATTATGGAAAGCAGTATGGAGATTCCTCAAAAGACTAGGATTAGATTTACCATTCAATCCAACAATCCCACTCCTGGGTATATATCCAGAGGGAACTCTAATGTGAAAAGATACATGCACCCCAATGTTTATAGCAGCGATATATACAATAGCCAAGACATAGAAGCAACCTAAATGTCCATCAACAGATGACTGGACAAAGAAGTTGTGGAATATTTACACAAGGTAATACTACTCTGTCATAAAAAAGAATAAAACAATGCCATTTGCAGCAACATGGATGGTCTTGGAGAATGTCATTCTAAGTGAAGTAAGCAAGAAAAAGAAAGAAAAATGCCACATGATATCACTCATATTTGGAATCTGAAAAAAAAGGGACACTATGAATTCATCTACAAAACAGAAACAGATTTGTAGACTTAGTAAACAATCTTATGGTTACTGGGGAAAGGGTGTGGGAAGGGATAAATTTGGGAGTTTGAGATTTACAAGTGTTAGCCACTATACATAAAAATAGATTTTAAAAAAGGTTCCTCTATATAGCACCAGGAACTATGTTCAATATCTTGTAATAACTTCTAGTGGAAAATATGTGAATGTATGCATGTATATGCATAACTGGGATATTGTGCTGTACACTATAGATTGATACATTGTAGCTGACTGTACTTCAATTAAACATAAATAAATAAATAAGACCCCCTCAAAAAAAAAGAAATTATAGGCAAAATATTTTCTCACATAAATCTTAGCAATGTTCTCCTAGGGTAGTCTCCAGGCAACAGAAATAAAAGCAAAAATAAACAAATGGGACCTAATTAAACTTACAAGCTTTTGTACAACAAAGGAAACCATAAGCAGAACAAAAAGACAACCTATGGAATTGGAGAGAATATTTGCAAAAGATGAGACTGACAAGGGCTTGATTTCCAGAATATATGAACAGCACATAAAACTTAATAGGAAAAAAACAAACAACCCAATCCAGAAATGGGCAGAAGACCTAAACAAGCAATTCTCGATTGAAGACATAAAAATGGCCAATAGGCACATGAAAAAATGCTCAATATTGCTAATTATCAGAGACATGTAAATCAACACTACAATGATGTATCACTTCATGCCAGTTAGAATGACCATCATTCAAAAGTCCACAAATGATAAATGCTGGAGAGGGTGTGGAGAAAAAAGAACCCTCCTACACTGCTGGTGGGAATAGGGTCTGGTGCAGCCATTGTGGAAAACAGTATGGAGATTCCTCAAAAGACTAGGAATAGACTTACCATTCAATCCAACAATCCCACTCCTGGGCATATATCCAGAGGAAACTAATTCAAAAAGATGCATGCACCCCAGTGTTCACAGTAGCACTATTTACAATAGCTGAGACATAGAAGCAACCTAAATGCCCATCAACAGATGACTGGATAAAGAGGTTGTGGTATATATATATAATGGAATACCACTCAGCCATAAAAATAAAATATTGTTATTTACTGCAAAATGGATGGACCTGGAGACTGTCATTCTAAGTGAAGTAAGCCAGAAAGAGAAAGAAAAATACCATATGATAGCACTTATATGTGTAATCTAAAAAAAAAGATAAATAAACTTATTCACAAAACAGAAACAGACTCAGACATAGAAAGCAAACTTATTGTTATTGGGGAAAAGGGAGTGGGAAGGGATAAATTGGGAGTTCGAGATTTGCAGATACTAACTACTATTGATAAAGTAGATGAACATGTTTCTCCTGTATAGCACAGGGAACTATATTCAATATCTTGTAATAGCCTATAATGAATAAGAATATGAAAAGGAATATATGTATATTAATGTATGACTGAAACATTATGCTATACACCAGAAATTGACACAACATTGTAAAATGACTATAATTTAAAAAAATTTAAAAAGAACATCCAAGATATTACTGCATAAGGTACATTTTCCAAGAGCTAAGGGCATAGCCACTGCCTTCTTATCTAGGAATAGGAGGAAATAGTCCCTTGGAAAATACCTAGCTACCCAAAAGAGTAGCCCCTCCCTAACCCAGTGTACTATGATGTTTTCAGTGATGAGACCTAAAATTTTTACCCTTGAGTAAAGGCAAATGACAAATGTGAGAACAGGTTGTTTAAAGCCTGGTGGTCAACATGCTAAGTGGGAGTTATAAGAGGGAACAACTGGTGTACCTAAAGAGGATACTTGAAGAAAGAAATCTGGTTCTAGAATATGAAAATATATTAATAATGTAAGTTTATAGTGGCGTCTAATATATAATATTTCTTCTTCAAAAGGAAAAGAGCCACTTGGTGAAAGATTATTCAGCTTGACTTTTGACTCCTCAGGATCAGATAAGATCATAGAACATCACACCTTAGAGCTGAAGATAGCTTAGAGATCATGGAATTGAAACTGAGGTCCAGAGAAGTGAAGAGACTTTCCAAAAGTAACACAGTGAACCTAGTGGAAGAACTGGGAAATGATTCCCATGCGAGAGCTTTATCTATTTTTTTTCCATCATTCTATTTCTGATGAAAGATGCACAGGAACTAAGAAGTTTTCTTTCAAATGGACCTTAAAAAGATCTACAAACTGAAAAGTAAATAAGAACAAAGGAGACACACTGGGTGGTATAGTGGTTAAGGGTTTGGCCTTTGGAGCCAGATTCTGTCACTGACCAGGTGACTTTGGGCTTCTCTGTGCTTGAGTTTCCTCATCTATAAAATGAGGTAATTTAATATTTACAACTTACAAAGTGATTATGACTCTTAAATGTGATAATGCCTGTAAATCACCTGGCATATAATAGTCATTCAATAAATGTTCATTGTATCCTTTGATTCAAACAATCGTCTATATGTCACCTTATTTTGCTGGGGTTGCAGGAAATAATGAAATGAAGGTAATGAGGTCTCTAACTTCAAGAGTCCCTATCCAGTTCCTTACCATCCAAACTCTTTGTGAGAGCCAGGTTACTTTCTTCATCACTTGGCTTGGAGTCTCATGCATTATTTGTGGCTACCCTTGTATCTTCTGCCTCTTCATTCTTTGCCACCAACCCAAATCCTATCTAATATTTTTTGTAGAGGGAGGGGGAGGTAATTAGGTTTATTTATTATTATTATTATTTATTATTTTTAATGGAGGTACTGAAGATTGAACCCAGGACCTTGTGCATGCTAAGCACGTACTCTACCACTGAGCTATACCCTCCCCCTTATCTAATCTTTAATGCCCAAATTCTACCCTCTCTTTAAATCCTTTCCTTACCAGATCAGCCTACAGTAATCACTTTCCTTAAGTTCCTGTAGCGCAAACTTTATGGTTCTACTCATTTCGTCAACATAATATCCTGTATTGTATTTTGCCAGTCAACATTTTGTGTCTGTCTTATCTCCTCAAATAAATTTAACAAATTGTTAATTTCTCCCTTTCCCTTCTCTTTTTTCCTGTAGATTCTTGGTCAACCAGCCAGACATTCTCCCCCAGAATAGTACTGTCTCCTATATGTAAGAATGAGAGAAAACAGACTTTTGGAAAAAAGCCACACTTCTAATCATCCCAAATGTGTAATCATAAGTATATGACTCATGGGAACACCATGTTTGTAATATGTTAGTATAGGCCTATGTATCTTGAATTCCTATACAGAAAGCTGGTAAAGAATTGACTAAGAGCAGGGACTCTTCTATAGTTAGCTCCACCTATTGCCACTATGCATGGGAATAATTAAGGGCACTTTGGTGTCACTGAAGGAGTATATTTTTTAATGTAAAAAGCATGAATTTAACTTAGGATCTCACCTAAATCCCGTGGTAATATCTTAAAGTTTCTCAGGCATAATCATAGAGGTCCTGCTAGACCCAAAGAACTAAGTGATAAGGTAATTTCTCTTCAAACAAGACTCAATGGCTGTCTCTGACTGGGAGGTGATTGCACAGAATATCACCCAGAGATGCTTCTAAACAACAAAGCCCTTGATGTGTAAAGCCTCTGGTCTCAGAACCAGAGGTCTTCTATACAGGATATACTTAGAGAGTCTGAGTTCCAATGATGCAAGGGGCTCTTACCCTTTTAGAAGGTAAACCATTTTAGAAGGTCCAGTGATTAGAGCAATGTCTGGTATAAAATAGAACTGTGCTTTGATAGCAGTATCATTTCATCATTTCCTAGAACAACATTATCCTCATACCATGCCTCTGTTCAAAAATCATCAGTAGTTCCCCATTATCAATAGAATAGAGTTCTTAAGTCTTATATCAAAGGCCTTATCCAATCTAACACCAAGTTACTTGCTGAATTAATCTAACAGTCATCTTCTATATGCATCCCTATTTTGCAAGAGTTGCAGAAAACACTGAAATGAAAATGATAAGGTCCCTGACTTCAAGCAGTTCCCATCCAATCCCTTACCATTCAAACTCTTTGCTGGAGCTAGGCTACTTTCTTCATATCCCTCATATCAAGCTTGGGGTCTCATGCACTATACCATGTGACTTTCCTTTGACTGCTGTTTCATTTCTTGCCACAAATCCAAATCCTATCTCATCTTTAAAGCCCAAATTCCATCTCTTCTGTAAAGTCTTTCCTGACTAGCCCAGCCCACAGGAATCACTCTCTTCTTTGAATTCCTATAACACAAACTTTATGGTTCTATTTATTTGGTCAATAATGCATCCTATATTGTGTGTTGTTAGATAGCTTTCCATGTATGTGTTTTATCACCCCAAACAATTGTAAGGCCCTTGAGTTCAGAGACAAAAATGCATTGTGCTCCTTATGGGTCCAATGTCATACCTTTAATATGCTCTCAACAAATACTAGTCTATTTCTTTTGTTCTTTTTTCTAATGGATTATTTACCACAGCAGTAGAAACTAACAGATAGAAAATAAATCAGAAATCTCTTCTAACTTGAGCAGTTACTAATGATCTCATACAAATAAATTTTACCTAAAAAAAGAAGTAGAAAATTAGGCTATATATAAAGCATATAATATGCTAGAGTCTGAAGTCAATATTTTCCTGGGTAAGTGTCCAGCATTTGACAAAGAGTTTAATTCTTCTAATCCCTGGTTATCACTTACACCGAAAGTTGTAGTAGCAAATTCAAGCAAATTTTTGTTTTTCATATAGAGATTCTTTTTACTTGATAAAAATATTCCCCCTGGAATATACTCAATTAAAATTATCAAAATAAACTAAAGAGTTGGGTTTTAGTCTCATTAGCTAGGAATAGAAAGCAATTTCGGTGAGCTAAGGAAATCTTTGTTCTTCTTCTGCTGGATTCTTTTAAAATGACTTTCTTGTCTTAATACATTGATATGGAGTAATTGGAATAGGCTGTGCATAATTATTATGTACCCTAGGACTTGATCCTGACATGGAACTCCCTACTGGATTCTCAAACCAGTCTGGTTGAAGAGCTGGGTGAGAAGGAGGCAAGGACCTGGTTCTACCTTCTTTACTAGGAAATAAAGGAAATAAGGCTAATGGATAGAGATCATGATGTTATAACTGAAAGATGCTAACCTTGGTACTTATATCAAAACCAAAACTGAGTTCAGCTCCTGACAGATAACCACAAAATAGACGTTCTTAGCAGTATTTTTGAAGACTCCAATCTGTGGATTTGGACTTGGGAACATTGAAAAGCAGGTTACTATGAGTTGAGGTTCATCCTAGAGAAGAGGGGGATCTGGGAAGTTCCCTGTAAACTGTAGGACAACTATTCTATGGAAAGCTCTGACCCTTTGTATCAGGGTTAAGTCTAGACTCTTAAATATTTCATGGCTACCAACCAGGGCTCAGGTGACTTGCTTCCTATACAGCCTCGGCAAATTCACAGCTCATGGGAGTGTGTGTAGGAAGATGTCTGGTCAATCATACTATACATTATTACATAGTTGAATTTGGCCTTTGCTGTGGGAGGACCCCAATATGAAGACTGCAGGTCACTTCAAGTTGCTTATTTGAGTCAATATGAAAGCAAACCTCTCATTCCTCTTGGTAAGATCTTGCAAAGTAAATTTTCCTAACAAGTGGGTTGTATTTTTATTTATCCTAAAATATTTCTGGATGAAACCTCTCCAGAGCTAGGAAATATCATTATTCAATCAGTGGTGGTGTTAAAAGAGTTCTTCTCTCTTACAAATGGAGAAAAAAAAAGCAACGACTCTGTTATTGGAGTCTTTGCCAATGTCTCTGTTATGTTCACTGCCTAAAGAATACTGACTGTGGCTACCTGCTCTGAATTATAGGGATGCTGTATCTTAAATGTCCATGATCAAATAGTTGAGCAACTAATCTGAAAGGGTGATGGCTGGAAAATGGCATAGGATTTGTTACCTGCTGAAACAATAAAAGGACATAAAGCATTCAGAAAGTCACAAGAGCTATAAAGATTAAAAGAATACTGAGAAATAACCTCTGTAAGAACATATTAAGGAGCTAGGATTACTCCTCTTGAGAAGGCCAAAGAGGGTTCTTCAAGGGAGTCATATACAGGCAAACTCTGACTTATAGCAGTTTGCATTTAAGACTCATCCTGACAATCACATCCATTTTATTCTCATGACATTTATGGCAGGTAGGGCCAGAGAGGCCACTCATCCAGTTAGGAAGAAATGGATCCCAATTTTTGAATAGAGCAGAAAGACTTATTTTGTAATCTCTGATTTTTTAATGCAAGGTACAGGGAAATTCATAATGAGTAATCGAACAGATATTGCTGCATCATTTCCTCAAAAAGCTTAAATGTAGCCCTGTCTCTTAGAAGTCTTTAAAAGATGCCTGTTAAAATCTCCTCAGAATAACATATAGATTTGTCACTTTTTTAATTTTATTTTTTATTGAAGTATAGTTGATTTACAATGTTTCAGGTGTACAGCAAAGTGATTCAGTTATGCATATATATACATATATATATTCTTTATCAGATTCTTTTCTATTAAAGGTTATTACAAGATATTGAATATAGTGCCCTGTGCTGTGCAGTAGGTCCTTGTTGTTTACCTACTTTATATATAGTAGTGTGTATCTGTTAATCCCAAATTCCAAATTTATCCCTCCAATCTGTCCCTTTTGATTTGCACATTTTTCTATGCATTTGTGCATTAATCTCATCAGAGAAGCCTATCTAAATTTCTTGACTTCATAAAGGTATTTCTTTGCCTTGTACATTGCTGTACTAAAATAAGGCAGGGATTTTAAAGAAAATAAAGACTTTTATAGTTCCTGACTGTGATATTATGTATTTGCTTAATAGGTCATTATTTTTACATATTTTATCAATATATATTTTTAGAATATTTTGCATTGTCTTTTGTACAAGTACATCATTTATAGTAAACTAAATATTATATTTTGGGCTAGGAATAAAACCTGATATTATTCCTTAAAGAAATTAAGTTCAATACACATAATTATAACTTACAGCACCTTCCTCAGGAATCTAAGATGTTAAAAGTACAAGGACTATTTGTAGATGACCAATTTTGCACAGAAAATGGGGGCAACTGAGGATAACACAGAATCAATTGGACAAATAGTGCAGTACAAGAACCTGTGTTATAGAAAAAGTACAGTTTTCTAATAGTTAAATTTGTTAGATACTGGAATGGGTGATAAAGGAGGGGTGTAGAATCCCTTTCAATGGACTTAAAAAAATCCTCACATATCTGGGATGGTATAGTGGTCTTGCTAAAGCTAAAGGCAGTTTATAGCCAGTGATTTTTACAATTTATGTAAGAAGCAGTTGGATGCATCATATAACAAGATGGTATACAATCACAGCACTGTGCCTTAAATGTACTTGTCCAAAGGACAGACATATTATATTGGAAAAAATCCAGGATTTGGAATTAGGATACCTTACTTTGAGTCCAGGTTCTGCCTTTTTCTTGCTATGTGATTTTGGACAAGTTATTTAATGTCTCCAAATCTCAGTTTCCTCAGTTATAAAATGGGAATGGTATTAATAATTATGCCTACTTAAGCTGACAGTTGTGAGGCAAAGGATATGAAAAAAGTACATGAAAGTACTCTGTAAACTATAAAATGGTATACTCTTTTTTATGATGGAATATGTTTGAAAAAGTCTGGAATTGGGAACTGCTTCAAGAAAATAATCTCTTATAATGTAGTGATGCATCTATACTTAAAGTATTCCACTTGTCAAAATAAGGTTCAAATATGAACAGTTTTTTTCCCACTGTGGATATATTTCAAACTAGGTTAAGACTCTATAAGTCTCTGATACTAGTGTTTGAATTTCTTAACACCAAAATAACAGTTCTTATTACTTATAACTGCTGTAAGTTAAAAGTCTGTTCAGAAACTCTGACAGCTGAAGGATGGTAGGTAAAAATACAGTCCATTGTTCAATAAAGAGTCAGCAGGAGGTGGTAAAGAAGTTGCTTGTGTTATAACTTTATTCGGCTGGGTAAGAATACTTTCTTTTGTGACTGGATTTGGGACTGTTTTGTCTTCCTTAGTCTTAGTAACAATGCCTTATTCAAAAGGACTCCAGGTAGAAAATCTAACTAGGTAGACATTTAGAAAGGCCGTTTCCCATCTCTACTCCCCACCTCAATGCGTTTCCAGGCCCTTATTCAGCTGCATTCATCCCAGGTATAATTTGTGATAACACAAGTTCCTACTCAAAATTTCTGTCAGCTACTGCATTATCAGAACCAGCTGGTTTTAACAACATAAACAAATGTTGGAGACACAGTAGTAAGCACAGCATCACATGGTGTCATGGAGAATAAGTGGCAATAGGGATACATGGCATGAAAACTTAGCTTTTAGTTCTTCACAGGAAATCTCAATACAACTCAATAATCTTGTGGGAGAAAGGTGGAGGGCAAAGTTCTGCTTCCTTATTTTTCCTTTGAGGACTATCTTTTAGAAAAGTATACTACACGGATGTGTATTCTTGCCTCCGAATACTACCTTATTGTTTTGCATACTTAGACCATTCTAAAGGGGGAATGGGAATGAGATTTAAGAGAATTTATCCAATGTGCATGAATTAGGGTAGAGAAAGGTGAGCTATTACCCACTGATTGGATCAATGCAAGTGAAGCACCACAAGTGACAACTGGCAGAATTGTTTACAAACATGCACAGCACTGTTTATTATGTTTCCTGATTTATGAGATTTGTTATAAATTATAGTATCACAAAGCTGGTAAGGAATCTTCCAAGCTGTTATCTAATCCCACCTAATACACCTATATTTGCTAAACAAATCTGGTCATACTTGCCCTTCTCCATCCAAAGGGCACTTAGGACGTTGACATGCTTATATAATCTTTCTGTACACTATTTTCTCACTACACTATGCTCGTTGTGTTATAGTCTTTATTGATGCTTGGTCTGCTGACTGGAGAAAAGACTTCCTTCTGACCCTACTTACCTCGGTTGTCATCCTCATTGTCTTCCCAGGGCTCTTCATTTGCTAGCAATGGGTTCTGTGACTCATTCATAGACCTCATAGGGAAGGAGTGTCCATCACCAGGGCTGGTGGGGAAATGAAGGCAGTGAGATCTTGCAGCTAACACTGACTTTTTATGAAGGTAATAACCCTATCAGAAATAGGAGGGGGTTCTTAGAAAGATTAAACCCATTTAACTTACTGGATAAAGCCATGTTGGAATAGGCTCTTACAATAGCACCATTTAGTTGCTCTAGTGATCTCAATTTCTATATCTTGTTTGTCTGCATCAGTGTTGACTATTTCTGTTTGTAAGCAACTCTTTAACTTGCTTCTTACAATGATGAGTATGGAAAAATGTACACAAGGCAAGCTTTATATGTATCATTTAATGATGATTCAAATTTACATCCCATTATTTTATTGCTTTGGTTCTAAATTTTCAAGAAAATTTGGAAGATTCAGAATCATCTAATTCAGTGGAGATAAATTACTGTGAATTGGTGATAGATAATAATAATGTCTGAATATGCTGTTATTTGGCTTATATGGCAGAAAGGTTATTAGGAGCTGGGGAAAGATACAGAGTAAGGCATCTCTAAGAGTGCAGATTCTGGGAGCAAGTATGTGCATGTGGGATCCACTTTGTAGATATCTATAGGATATAGATATCCTAAGGCATAGGATATATAACTAGGGCCATCTCCTTGGTTAACCTGTGGCCACTAGCAGATGAGATGCTTTGGAGGGAACTGAGATGGCCCTTGCTAGAGTGGATTACAGTTTGAACATTTGACTATTTATCTGAATGCATTCCATATTTATATTTGACTGACTTTGGGATTATTCATTTGATATTACCTATGCCTTTTCTCCTGTTCATGAATGTGGTTAATTGGAAGTTGACAGATTTTACTGATAATTCTCTACAGAGGATGTAACTATACTGATTATAAGTGAATGGGCTTTGAATTTTTCTTTTGTTCTTTATTCTAGAGAAGACTCATTTGGGACCTCCCTTTGGCATACAGATTGTATGTGTTTGTGTATATATGTGTGTGAGTGGGGTGTAAATAATTACTGGTAACATTTATTAATCAACATTACCCATTGACACAGTTTTGTCTTGTGATTTATAGCCAGGACAGTAGGATATCCCACAGCTCTTAAATAAGTGAGACTGTAAAACACTAACTGGTACAGAGGAACTATCAGGGTAATATGTGATGAGGATAAAATTTTCCTTAATTACTACCCTGCTCCAACAAAATTTCCTCAAATAAGTGAACACTTGGATATATCCCTATCTGAGGAATGGATCTAAAGGGGACTGTAAGAAGGGTATAAATAAGCTCTCCCCTAGAGCTAGTTTAGCTGATGGTAGTTGAATCAGATTCATGAAGTCACTCATAGCACACAAGCTTATCTCTCCTTCATTGCTTTCCCTTCATTTCTGTTGCAGTTCTAAAACTTACCTGCAGTCTTGAAATCAATGTTTGTTCTTGCTTAAATTAAAAAAAAACTTTTTTCTTCATAAAAGTATTATAAGCATTTACCCCCAAAATATGAAATATGGAGACAAGGAAAATAATTTCTAAGACTACTGCCTATACCACTTACAGCATTTTGGGGATATATTTCCCCTCTGTTGTTTTTCTTATGTATATATTTGTATATATTAAAAAAACATAAGAATCTCCCTGTCCATTGTCTCAGTAATTCCATTTCTGAGAATTAACCTAAAGATAGAGAGAAACTAGGCACAGAAATTTTCATCATGGCATTATTTCCAGCCAATAATTAGGAAACAATCTAAACATCTGACAATATGGGAATATATATTTAATTTAATTATACATATATTTAATTTAATTATATATTTATTTTAATTATATATATTTAATTTAATATATATAATTATATTAATATAATTTAATATATATATAATTTCCCCACTAGATGGAATAAGATGTAGTCAAAAGTAATGGCTATAAAGACTATGTCACAGTTTGTCGACTCTCACCACTTCTATTCAACATAGTCTTGGAAGTCCTAGCCACAGCAACCAGGCAAGAAAAAGAAATAAAAGGGATCCAAATTGGGAAAGAAGAGGTAAAACTGTCACTATATGCAGATGACATGATACTATATATAGAAAATTCTAAAAGTCCCACACAGAATCTACTATAGCTAATAAAAGAATTCAGCAGGTTAGCAGGAGGTTAGCAGGATACAAGATTAATGTAAAAGATCAGTTGCATTTCTTTACACTAATGATGAATCAACAGGAAAAGAAAGTAAAGAAACAATGCCTTTTAAAATTGCACCCAAAGTAAAATACCTAGAAATAAATATGACCAAGAAGGTGAAAGACTTAAAACATGGAGAACTACAAAACACTGATTAAGGAAATTAAAGAAGGCCTAAAGAAATGGAAAGATATTCCATGCTGTTGCATTGGAAGAATCAATGTTGTTAAAATGGCCATAATGCTGAAGGCAACCTACAGATTTAATGCAATCCCTATCAAATCACCCAGGACATATTTCACAGAACTAGAACACATCATATTAAAATTTATATGGAATCACAAAAGACCCAGAATTGCCAAAGCATTACTGAAGAAAAATAATGAAACTGGAGGAATAACCCTCCCAGACTTCAGGCAATACTACAGAGCTACAGTAATCAAAACAACATAGTATTGATACAGAAACAGACATATGGATCAATGGAACTGAATAGAGAGCTCAGAAATGAACACACAAACTTTTGGTTCATTAATCTTTGACAAAGGAGACAAGAATATACAATGGAATAAAGACAGTCTCTTCAGCAAATGGTGCTGGGAAACTGGACAGCTGCATGCAAATCAATGAAGTTAGAATACTCCCTCACACCATACACACAAAAAAAACTCTAAATGGCTTAAAGACTTAAACATAAGACAAGATGCAATAAATCTCCTAGAAGAAAACATAGGCAAAACATTATCTCACATACAACTCAGCAGTGTTCTCCTAGCAATAGAAATACAAGCAAAAATAAACAAATGGGACCTAATTAAACTTACAAGCTTTTGCACAGTAAACAAAAGTAAAACAAAAAGACAACCTATGGAATGGGAGAAAATATTTGCAAAAATGAGACTGGCAAGGGCTTGATTTCCAGAATACATAAACAGCTCATATGACTTAATATGAAAAAAACAAACAACCCAATCTAAAAATGGGCAGAAGATCTAAACAAGCTATTCTCCAATGAAGACATATGAACGGCCAATAGACACATGAAAAAATGCTCAATATTGCTAATTATCAGAGAAATGAAAATAAAAATTACAGTGAGGTATCTCCTCACACCAGTCAGAATGGCCATCATTCAAAAGTCAACAAACGATAAATGCTGGAGACAGTGTGTAGGAAAGGGAACCCTTCTACACTGTTGGTGGGAATGTAGTCTGGTGCAGTCGTTGTGGAAAACAGTATGAAGATTCCTCAAAGGACTAAAAATAGACTTACCATATGATCCAGCAATCCCACTCCTGGGCATATATCCAGAAGGAATCCTACCTCAAAAAGACATCTAAACCCCAATGTTCATAGCAGCACTATTTACAATAGCCAAGACAAGGAAATGGCCTAAATGTCCATCAACAGATGACTGGATAAAGAAGAGGTGGTATATTTATTCAATGGAATACTATTCAGCCATTAAAAACAACAACATAATGCCATTTGCAGCAATATGGATGTCCCTGGAGAATGTCATTCTAAGTGAAGTAAGCCAGAAGGAGAAAGAAAAATACCATATGATATCACTCATATGTGGAATCTAAAAAAAAAAAAGACAAATGAACTTATATATAAAATAGAAACAGACTCAGAGACAAAGAAAACAAACTTATGGTTACCGGGGGGAAGGGGGTGAGAAGGGATAAATTGGGAATTATAGAATCGCAGATACTGACAGGTATATATAGAATAGATAAACAAGTTTATACTGTATAGCAGATGGAACTATGTTTGATATTTTGTAGTAGCCCACTGTAAAAATAATATGGAAATGAAAATATGTATGTTTTTGTATGACTGAGGCAATGTGCTCTACACCAGAAATTGAAACAACATTGTAAACTGACTATACTTTAATAAAAAAATAAAGACTATGTCACATTAAGGGGAAATACTTACTATATTTTAAATGAAAAATGTAGAATTCAAAATAGTATGTACACTGTGATTAAAAATATTTACTAATATACATAGAAGAAAAACAACAGAGTTGTTTACTAAATTCATTTATAAAAGACAGGTATGAGCTTACACTTCCACAAACAAAGCATGATAATACCTATTTTATGGTGCCCTCACCTCCTGACTCATCTTTACTAACCTAGAAATGAAAAACTCCGATGAAAAGTATTACATCGGACTGATATCTGCTGCATAATACAGTCGAAACTGAATTTGCTACTTCAAGGCATGGTCCAGCATCAACTTATTTCAGTGGTAATAATTACCTACCTGGACCCAATAGGTATTAACCAGAACTTCTTTTTATCTCCAAACACCTGCTGGATATTTTTGATGAAGCCAAGGTTGAACCCATTTTTCTCTGGGCCACTTGTAAACACAGGAGTACAGAAGGCCTCTAGGGCATGGTAAGGGAGTTGAAGAAAAGAGAAAGAGAACAATGATCAGGACCATTATTATTTTACTATTCTTCATGAATATGACTTGGTTCTATGATATCTTTTTGCTGTGGTAGCATAGGCCCCCCCATTCTTAGTTATTCCTAAATTACTTAGTAAACAACCAGTTTAATCACTTTAATACAAAGTAAATTTGTTATTAAATACAAAGAATTGGTACTGTCCTTTTTTTAAAAAAATGGCAGAAGAAACATATAATGGTAGAAATAATTGAGCAGTCATGAGGGTAGAATATATTTTGTACTGCATGAAAGAACAAATACAACAGCACTTTATTTGAATCTAAGTAGCAACAACAGCTAAATGGCCTCTATCTTTAGAACTGGGACCAAAGTAATGACACGTAAAGAGATGGTAATGACATTGTTTTGGTTTTGAAACATTTCATAAATGAAGATGTTCACACTGAAGCCTGCAGTGCAAGAAACTGAGTTTTACTCCAGAAAAAAATGCCAATGGGTGAACTATAATCACCTCAAAGACTACAAGAAATTGGACCATGTTAGTGCACATTATTTTTAGATACATATTTATCCCATTAATCAAACACTTTCACTGTTGAACTCTGGCTGCATCTGGCCATTTCCCATTTGTTCTTTGTTTTCAGACTCGTTATCATGAAGCTTTTAGTACTATTCTACTTCATGGCTGATTTCTAAGCCAAATGTGCTAATCTACCACCCCAGAAACTAATTGCTACATAGATATTTGGTTTAGAAAATAAATACTTTCTTAGCTGTTAGCATTATTAGCTAATGAGTTCCAAAATCATAGTGGCTTTTGCATTAAACTTTCCTCAAATTTATCTTAACTAAATATTCAATATTTGGACACTTTCTCCTCAACCCTCATGCATTGATTCATATGCAATGTAAATATTTGTTTCACCATAAAAAATGTTGCACTGGAATGCATTAGAAATATAGTTCTCCAAATAACAGCCCAGAGTATAGAGTAATGGACAGAGAAAAATTTTAATTTCTCGTGCTCCTTTTCTGGAGACTTACTTATTCAGTGTATTTATCTCATTCCCACAGTCCCTACACAGCTCCTTGATGACTGTAGATATTCAATGACTTATTGGTTTGGATTCTTTCTCAGGACTCGGTTTTTGGATGTGCTCAATAAATAATATTCTTCTATCTTTATTGACCTTCACCTCCTCCTTCTGATGTCCCCTTCTGTACTGATTCTTCCTTGTACTTCCTTATGTGAACACCTTGCAGTGATTTTTAAGCTGTAAATCTGAGGAACTATTACCCAGAATGAACTATCAAAAAACATGGTCATTTTTAGTTTTGTGTGAGACTCCAATCACTAGTGCTCCCTGTAGTCTATAAGCGTCATTCACTATGGCTTTCCCATTTGGTAGAATGTGTTTACATTTGTCTCCTTTTGGAGGCAAAGAGATGTCACTACAGCTATAATGCTTTGTTGGAAGTTCTTCTCTTCCTTGGGAGCAATCCAAAGGTCACAGGGATATATATTCATATGTTTTTTTTCTAGTCCTAATATTCAGTCTTACCTAAGGTGGTTTTATTTCTGCTGACAAGCCAACAATGGTAACCAAAGAGAATCACAAGGCTGACAAAAAACATGCAGGCCACAAAGAGGAGGAAAAGGACATGGAACTTAGAGCGAACACTGGGTAATTCCCCCTAGAAAAGAAATAATAAACAAACAGAAACAAAGGATTAAAGTTGTGAGGTTTGGCTAAGTATTCTATATAGGTTAGTACTTTTTTCACATGTACAGAATGTCTAGCTGTAATTAAAACAATAGATTTTGTAAAAGTTTTACAAAACAGTTCTTTCTGTGGATGACCATACCTCACTATGGATATGCTTTCAACCTACACAGCCTAAAATGGATCTTTGCTTAAGTGCAGTTCAGTGTAAAATAGAGTATATAATGTACCAGTTAGAAAAAGGTAATGTGAAAAGGATATACTCAGCCCATAATTGGTATGCAACCTCTTACAGCTTTCATCCATTTAGTTTGTAAACTATGAGTCATTGACTAGAGGTCATCTTGAGGTGATACGGTTCATCCTCTTGTCCCAAGGTGGGTTACTCTGGAATACTTTACATGTCATGTTCCACTGGATGTTAGTCTGTTGAAAATGTCCCAGTGATATTTGTAGGAAAGTTAAATAACATAGGTAGGATTTTTAAATGTTCTATCTTTAAGTCATGACCTGATTTTAAAACTACTGCAAATTTTGTGTGGCTGTTTTTTTATAGTTGAAGTAGAACGTGCTGATGTATTACATCCTGTGAAACAGCCGTTTAGACAGTAAAATCAAGCAAGATTTGATAGGCAATTGTAAAATTAGGTAGCTAAAGATTTTTTTATAGTTAGCTGGGACATATTATTTTCCATATGGCAACAGGTTTTTTTTTACATTTAGCCCTAGGCCAGAATGAATTTTCTAAAATTCTATAGCATGCACGGTACGTAACATTTTGTCTTTTGAAGAGAACTTTAGAAAACATTTTCAATTTTGGAGTAAGCAGTTGGGAGAATGACTTTTCTTCATTTCTCCATTTGCTGTGCTGATCATTGTTTTAGGGGTGATGAATTACTTTGAAATATTTCCAAATGCTCTCAAGGAATAAAGTTAAAGGTGATTCTTGGTTGAAGTGGACCTTAACACTAGGATCTGGTTCTACCCCAGTTTGGAAGGAGAATGTTAAGGCTTTGAAACACTTGGCAACACTTCAGATAGTACAGACTTTTTTTCCTTCTCTTAGAGGACATTTTTAATTTTCATGTAAGGAAACATTAGGAATCTTCCAGAGTGTATGTATTTGAAGGATGAAGGAAGATAAGTGGACATAAACCACTCGGATACTTTCAGCTGAGGGGTGGTTTGGGTGAAATTTGTCTGGGGGAAGAACACCTCAGGAAATAGCTACCCCAAGGACTTTGACCTTCAGGAACTTTAATGTGAAGCTCCCTTTTGAAATGATCCCTTCACAAAATCTTGGCCTAAGCACCAAAACTAAATTTGGTTTTTGTTCACTTTGTTTTGAATTTATAGGAAAGATTTTGTAATGGTTTTTGCCTGGCTTGGTATTTACTTTCATAATTTCTACTTTTTTAGTATGTTTGTAAAAAGCTTTTAAAGCTCACATTTATTTCACTTCCTATATTTCATGTTTAAATAGACAATAGGAAATGGCTGGGCAGGAGGGTCTGATATAAGGTAAGTTCACACACTGAGTAGCTGAGTTAAAAGCATTTTCCTCCCCCAATTACTCTTACAGAACTCTCTTCTATCTGCCAAAGCATATCTACTGTGTTGTTCCTTGATGAATCCATAATATTTAACTTTTTTTGTTAGAAGATTGTGATGGTCGTATGTTCAAAATTACCTTCTCAGGAAATAACCAGACTAAATTACTCAAAGCAATAACCACCAGAAACAGTTTAGGGGAATATTGATAGACTAATACTACCATCTTAGTTCTAAAATAATTCATAGCCTCTCTGAGGAGATTCATGGCCCAGTGTGGGAGGTGTATATTACTACTTTTTTGTAAGGCAAATATCAATTTCTTATCTAAGTAGCTACTCTTTAATATTGAGAGGAGAACCATGATTTGATAGTCTTCTGAATTCTTTATTCCAAAGGAGCTGGAGTTTCTTTATAGTAGGACTGTAATGGGCAGTAGGATATGGTGCAGTGTTTAAGATTACCGGGCTTAGGGTCAGAAAAGTTAAAATACTCACTATGAAACTTACAAGCTGGGTGATCCTGAGCAAATCACTTAACTATTATGAGCCTCAGTTTTATCATCTTTAAATGAGACTAATAATTCCTGCTTTTACCTAGTTTACAAGATTGTGGTGAGGATGAGATAATAGATATGAAAGTGCTTTGAAAATAGTAAAGTATCATACAAATGGAGGTTGCTATTCTTAGGAGTATGGCTAGTCTCCTTGACACATGGCTTTTAAAATATATGTCAGTGTTTACTTTTCATTTTAAGGGGAGACTCAATTTAAACTGAGAAGACCATCTTTAAACCACACCAAAGTGCTCTCAGCTCAAGAGACTTCAAAGAAGCATTTCTCTGAACTGTCAAAGCCCTTTTCATTATAAGGGCAAACCAAGACAGGTTTCCTCTCTTCTCGTCTGTTAAGCATGAGCTAGTCTATGGTGGAGAAAATAATGAAGGAATAGGAAATGGGCAAGGCTATGTTCACTCCTGATATTGCTTGTGGATATTGGCATATTTCTGGTGATTAATTCATATCTAGATATCTTTCAAGAATGAAAGAAGCATTCAGCACCTGGCTGGCATTGTGTTACTTGATTATTGGCTGACTAGGAGGCCCAAAGGCAAAGTGTGTGAAATACAACATTGTTTATTCTGTTATGACAGTAAAGAGTAGTTCTTAAAGAGTAGCCTACTGTGTTAAGGACCAAGTAATGTCTGTAGTGAAGGTGAAGGCTGACACTTTCCATGCTGAGTTGGATGCAGTAGATATTCTTTAAGTTCAAGGTGGTAGCTCAGTGTGTGAATTAAATGCCAAACAGGTCATGGAAACCTGAGCAATAGATAAGAGATCCTGTGATGTGGAAAGGGGCCAATAGACTCCAAGATGATGAAGCATTTTATATTTGGGGAAAATTTATGAGAAAATTTATTTCTGCTTGTATTTTTGTATTGCTGAGATGAAGATTTTGATATCCATTATATAATTCCTGATTCTTAAAGTCATTAAATATCTGAATTGATTAAGCAAGTTGAAGGGAGAGTGGAAAGCCCATATCACTAAAATTTTCTACACTATATTTTTACACTAGTAGGAATCAAATTACTGATTAATAATTTAAATATTCTCAGCTATTCATGTTCTTAATGCCTTGCCTTTCTCTTTTTTTTTCTCCATTTGTTATAATCTATATTCTAGTCACAGGATTTACGTACTTTACCTCTCCACCTGAGGTGAGATATTGCTGTTACATAGGCTCTTGTGCAATTCCTAAAGTAATAACTAGTAACTCTGCTCACATGTTTTTTGCTATTCGGGGACAGTTTGGACAACCTTCATCATCATGGCTCATCATGGAAGGTTATGATGTCTTTCTTAGTAACTGTAGTGTAGTTGTGGGGAAGATGTCTTCTGGAGTCCATTGGCATGAAATTAAAAAAAAAAATCACTCTACTGCCACCAGACCCTGTACACATATGTAAACTGAAAATCTGCCTTCAATTCTTTTGGAAATAAATAGATATAACTGATACCTTCGAGTATAAGAAAAGTGAAAACAGGGTTTTTTTAAGATTTCATTATAATTATTGGACTCACATTTTGAAAGGTAAAGTACTTTTAACATCTGTTTCATTTGATCTTGGCAATGAGCCTGTGAAGCAGATGGCAGAACCAGTATTAGAACACAGTTCTCCTAATTCCCAATCCAGGGTTTGTCATACAAAGTTCAAAGAAGACTCACTATCTTCATTTTGGTCTTTTGTGTCAATGAATGAGTGAATGAGTCAATGAATCTTTCTGTCCAGTAGGAATTTTGCAGCTCTCCTTTGAACAGGGAATTAGAAAGTATTTTCTAACAATGAGGAAGTATTTTGTTAGCCATTTTTCTTAAGAAACTAGGGATTTAGAATTAGTTGCAACATTTTCAAACCTATAATTGGTAAGAGGTAGATTTTAAAAACTTGACTAGATAAATACAGTAAAGAATCAGTAAGAGTCAAGAGATTAGGTTCCTGATGGCCCAACAAGATATTTATGTGTGATAGAAAATTATTTAACTGGAATCTAAATAATGGATTCCTAAATCTCCAAATATTTAACATGGGAAACTTATTTTTGTGCCTTCCATTCTGATTATTTCAGTATTAGCTACTTCAAAATGTGAAAAAAGATAATGTGAACAATATCACAGATTGGAGTAGGAGTGTATTTGTTCTGAGTGGGGAATCCTTCAGGATTGTTTAACTTACTCTCCAGTATTTGATGAAATAGCTGAAGACTGTTGTAGCAATATACAGGCAGTAGAGAACAGAATAAGCTAAGAACTGAAGGAAGAATTTGTAGTTGGAAAATCCAATGCAGTTATTAACCCTAAAAGAAAGAATATAAAAACTAATTTAAAATCAGGATCCATTAGAACACACTGATACACAATGACATAATGAACTAAACAATGGAAGTATGTTACTGCTGTTGCTTCATTATGTGTTGTGTAGAAACTCAACAGAAATAGAAGTCCCTTAATAGGAACAGACTGGAAAAACAAGTTCATGTCTTACTTGTTTCTCCTTTGATTTACAGACACAGAGACACTTGGCCTACCTAATAGTTCTGAACTGGTTCCTGACACACCAAAGCAACCTGGATCTTGGATGCTGAAAACCTACTACAAACTCAGCAGCTATACTTAGTATAGTGTTGCTCTTTATAGTTAGATGATTTCAGACTGATTCTCTAGAACAGACATACAAAATTTGGAAAACTGCCTAAGCTAATAATCTGGAGTATTTCAAACATCAAGACAGCTAACAACAGAACTGAATTGTATAATGTCAAAGAGGAGAACTTTTGTGCTTTCTTTCATTATTATAGCTAATGGACAAGAGATCATTAGCTCTGAGACACTGGGAATTCACTACCTTACCTTTGGTGGTTATTTATTCTTGCTTTAAAATGTTACCCCTCCCCTGTCACCCACACAAATACAAACTTCAGTAAATGATGGGAGCATAAACAGGCAATTTACAACTATGCTTAGGAAAGTAAGCCTATTGAGCAACTTTGACCCTATTAGAAGAGAGAAACAAATCAAAGGGACATACCAAGGACAATGGTGGTCCATCTTTAATACACACCTACAAAAGGAACAGAATACAGTGTGATAAACTTCAGAATTGAACTCAAGGTATCACCATTATTTTTACATGGTGCCAGTACACTCATTCCCAGATTTCTACTATAGCTACTCTAAAACTATTGTGTTCTGTTGTTCCTAGGATGAACCAATCACACCACTTTTGAGGATAATGCTGGAAGCAAGTTATATGTCTCAAAGTCCAACCTTTAAAAGAAGTTGAGAACTCTAAGATATTGATACACAGAAGAGGTCCAAGATATCTCCCCTCATTTTATTTACTCAGTTTAATAAAAGTAAAGAAGAAAACATGGCTATAGCCTGTAATTGAATCAAGGGTAAGAGAAACATGGATGGAACAAGTACCCAAGAAGAAAGACATGAAGATTATATTTATTAACATAAAAATGGGATTTTACAAAATGACCAATTTGAGTAACAAAATAAAGTAGTATTGTGTTATAACCCTAAAAATAAAGTGTTTATCCCTGTCTACATATTGAGACAAGTAAATGATTAAATAAATAAATCAGGGAGAAGAGACAATCACTCATGTACAGGAATTCCAGATAACTTATATAGATACTTTGCCTTCAAGGAGGGGGAGTATAACTCCTCATTTCTTTTGTGTTGGCTACATATAGAGACTTCTTTCCAAAGATTATAGTATGGAAGTGGGGTGGTGGAGGAAGAGAAACTTTACGGTGGAGAAATCTGACAAACACTATCTCAGCCAGATGGTTAAGATTAACATTGCAGTGATAAGTCATCTTTATGCTATGTACCCTTGATATGATATAATGAGAGTGGCACTTTACTTCTCTGGTCTTCCTCCCCCTAAAAACATTACCCAAGTCTAATCATGAGAAAAATATCAGACAGGTCCCAACTGAGGGATATTCCACAAAATACCCGATCATCAATTCTAAAAACTCTCAAGGTTATCAAAAACAAGTAAAGTCTGAGAAACCGTCACAGCTAAGAGAAGCCTAAAAAGACATGACAAATAAATGTTATGTGGTATCCTCCATGGGATCCTGGAAAAGAAAAAGAAAATTAGAGAAAAACTGAAGAAATCTAAATAGAGTATGCACTTCAGTTAAAAATAAAAAAATCTTGCTTTTATTTCTATTGCTTGAGTAGACTGTTCTAGAACATTTTTGAGATGTATGTCAGATAATGTTTTGCCTATATTTTCTTCAAGGAGGTTTATTGTATCTTATCTTATGTTTAAGTCTTTGATCCATTTTGAGTTGATTTTTGTGTATGGTGTAAGGGAGTGTTCTAGCTTCATTGATTTACATGCTGCTGTCCAGTTTTCCCAACACCATTTGCTGAAGAGACTGTCTCTATTCCATTGTATATTCTTGCCTCCTTTGTCAAAGATGAGTTGACCAAAAGTTTGTGGGTTCATGTCTGGGCTCTCTATTCTGTTCTATTGGTCTATATGTCTGTTTTTATACCAATACCATGCTGTCTTGATGACTGTAGCTCTATAGTATTGTCTGAAGTCTGGGAGAGTTATTCCTCAAGCCTCTTTCTTTTTCTTCAGTAATGCTTTGGCAATTCTATGTCTTTGATGGTTCCATATGAATTTTATTATGATGTGTTCTGGTTCTGTGAAATATGTCCTGGGTAATTTGATGGGGATTGCATTAAATCTGTAGATTGCCTTGGGCAGTGTGATCATTTTAACAATATTGATTCTTCCAATCCAAGGGCATGAGATATCTTTCCATTTTTTAAAGTCTTCTTTAATTTCCTTCATCAATGGTTTATAGTTTTCTGTATATAATTCTTTCACCTCCTTGGTTAGATTTATTCCTAGGTATTTTATTACTTTGGGAGAATGTCATTCTAAGTGAAGTAAGCCAGAAAGAGAAAGAAAAATACCATATGAGATCGCTCATATGTGGAACCTAAAACAAGCAAACAAACAAAGCATAAATACAAAACAAAAACAGACTCATAGACATAGAATACAAACTTGTGGTTGCCAAGGGGGCAGAGGGTGGGAAGGGATAGATGGGATTTCAAAATTGTAGAATAGATAAACAAGATTATACTGTATAGCACAGAGAAATATACACAAGATCTTACGGTAGCACACAGAGAATAAAATGTGACAATCAATATATATATGTTCATGTATAACTGAAAAATCGTGCTCTAAACTAGAATTTGACACAACATTGTAAAATGATTATAAATCAAAAAATGCTATATTGTTAAAAGAAACATAGAAAAATGATGTCAGTTCATTAATGGTAACAAAAGTACCATATTAATATAAGATATTAATACTAGGAGAAGCGGTGTGGGACATATAAGAACTATCTTTACAATAATTCTATAAATCTAAAACTGTTCTAAAATAAAATTTTTATTTTTAAAATGAGGTTCTATTTCTATTTCCTATTCAGTACTTTGACTCATCATCACCCCTGTGAGGGTATTTGGCTCATTTGTGCTCATTATGATTGAAAGGAAATGCTCTTGTCTAGATATGGTTACATGTTATGATCAATCACTTGGTTGTCAAGGCAAACATTAGTGGCCAAGTTCAGCCCAGGGGAAATATGGCTGTCACTTACATGGCACAGACAGAGCAGTGGTGGCAGCGATCTGGCTTGATCAAATGGCACCGGTCACAGAATCTTACAGCTATAGAAAAAACATGGTAGTTAGCACTGGTTAGGGCTCAATATGACATCATACTAGTCTATCTGAATGATTTGTTATACACTGATTACAGGTAGTCACTCATCCCATTTCAAGTTACCAAGCAAAAGAGAGATCACATAAGAAAAATGTGGTATGTATTTTTTCCCCTGTTGGATCAACCTTAAAAGCCATTTTTGGGGAATGAAGGCAAAGGGAAAAGTTTTCATATTTGGATATCTGATCATAAAATTCTACATTATGAAACAAACTATACTGTCAACTGCTTAAGTTATCTTGGGAAAATCATTAAGTCTCTGTTTATTCCAACTTTCCTATTTGAAAGTAAGTATTCATAACTTATCTCCTATCTCCAGAGATGAGATTGTATGAGGTGTATAAAACTCCTAAAGCATGGTAGAGATAGTAGTTCTGAGAATAAGAATTTGAAGACTAGAAGAGACATTCCAGAACAATTAGTTCAATTGACAATTACATGGATAAGGAAAATAAAAATGTGAGCCATGTTAAGTGACCCACACAAAGTTATACAGCAAGCAAGTGGCAAGGCTGTGACTAGTACAGTTTTTCTGAGCCCTTAGTTCAGAATTCTCTTCACTTCATAAGTATGATATAAAAAATCATTTCTCCCTCCCTCTCTCCCTCCTTTCTTCCTTTTGTTATTTCCCTTAGTTGAAAGACACTTTCCTTTCCTTCTCATTTTCTCTGTGTTCACTGATAGAGTACGACTGTTTAATGTGATTATTAAGTGTAATAACTAAAATTATGAATGATTTGAGCTAATATAATAATTCCATCTGTAGTGTACCTTAAGCACACATAATTGATTCAACATAATGAACTACTGCTTCAGCAGAACCTTTGTGTTTATTTCTAGCAATGGGAAGGTGACCAAAGCATGAGTATAATTGAGGCAAGGAGGAGGGGAGAGGGACATGCACACTTGGGTCCTTCAGCATGTTTTTAAAGATATGGTCAATGCCATTGACCAGTTTAAGCCATCATCACCTCTAACTTAGACAACTGCAATAGTTGCTTAACTATTCACTTCTGCTTTTATTCTTGCCCCTCACAAATTACTTTCCAGGTAATTTGTTAAAATGTAAACCTGATCACATCACTCTCCACTAAAAATCTTCAATGGATTGCCAACATCCTTAGAATAAAAGCCAAACTCCTTACCATGGCTTGCATCATCCGGCCTCTGCCTATCTCTTCAACCTTAACTTGTACCACTCTCCCCTTACTATATTCCAGCCTCACTGGCAGTCTTCTAATACTGCAAATTTGCTCTTCTCTCAGGGCCTTTTGTACTTGCAGGTCCTTCAGCTTGAGATGCTAGTCCCTCTGCTTTTTGCATGGCAAGTTACTTTTTCTTATTTAAGGCTCAAATCAAATGACATTTCCTCAGAGCAGGCTTCTCTATTACTCTGGATCAAGGCAGCTGCAAACAAATGCTTTAGGGATCCAGGGAATAGTGAGTAGTGAGTGAAGCAGCCATTTGGAGACCGTGGGAGAACCTGAGAATTCATGCTCTGTTTAAAGAGAGTGGCTACTACTCAGCACTAGCTAATTTATGCCAGGTAAAAACGCAGATTGAATGTTGCCAGAGTATCTGAGTTTTCAAGAGAAGCCAGAAATGTGGATTTTCATGTGGAAATACTCTAATTGTTAAAAATTAGTAAAAAAAAAAGTTTTAAAAGGCACGTTACATATCAAACAATGCATCTCTGGGTCTAATTCATTCCATATGCCTCTAGTTTGTAATCTCTGCTCTATCATACCATTCTGTTTACTACTGTTTGAAATTATATAGATAATTTCTTGTCTGTCTCGTTTTCATCATATTTTAGCATGCATGAAGACTTTTTAAAAAACATAACCACCACGACATTAATACTCTAACAAAATAAACAAGTCTTCAATATCATCTAATACCCAGATTCTATTAAAATATACCCAGTTGCCATATGGGACCCTATTAAATATTTGTTGAATAAATAAATGATAAACAGATGAACATAAATGTCTAATAGCATTATTTCTCAAAGCCTTGAAACACGATCTTCCTTATTAAAAATATTAGAATTACTTGTCAAAAGAGCCTTGGTTTTCAAACTTTAAAAGGCAGAGAATTGTTCAGCCAGTACTGTTCTAATCATGCAGATGAAGACTAACAGTAAAGCTCCATAGTGAATATTACTGAAGGAAAATGAAGATGTATCTCTGCACAAACACTTGTACAAGAATGTTCATAGTGGATTTACTCATAATAGCTAAACAATGGAAACAAACCAAATGTGCATCAACTGGTGAATAGATAAGCAAACTATGACACATTCATACAATGAAATACACTCAGCAAAAAAAAAAATGATACACCTAAGAATGTAAATGAGTCTCAGAAACATTATGCTGAATAAATGAAGCCAGACACAACAGTACATACTGTATGATTCCACTTATAAAAAATTCTAGAGCAGGTAAACTAATCTATGGTAGAAAACTATCAGAATGGTGACTGTCTTTGGTAGTGGGGGGAGGGAGGGACTGACTGGAAAGGAGTATGAGACAAGTTTCTGGATGTGGTAATGTTTACAGAGGTTTTAGTTCCACAGGTGTGTACATTTGTTGAAACAATGAATGGGACACTTAAGAGTTGTGCAAGTTTTTATATGTGAATTTCACCCAAAAAAGAATAATAAAATATTTAGTTGGATGTCTACTGATATCTGCTACTTTAAAATGCATCAAAAGAGGAGAAGGGTGTAGCTCAGTGGTATAGTGCGTGCTTAGCATGCATGAGGTCCTGGGTTCAATCCCAAGTACCTCCATTAAGAGAAATGAGTAAATAAATATGCCTCATTACCTCCCCCTAAAAAATCCAAGCAACCTTTGATTATACCAAAAGAACAACAGCAATAATAATAATTACTAATTTTTGAGGTTAAAAAATGCATCAAAAATAAGATGGCTTGATGGATGATGGATAGAGGGATGGATTTGTGGACAGATATGTGATAAAGCGATATAGTAAAATGTTAGTGGTAGACTCCAGTGGTGAGAATATATATGTTTATTATATAATTATTCCATCTTGGATGAATGTTTGAAAATTTTTATAATAAAATGTTGAGGAAAATTCCATAATGTTTTTCAGAAAAGAGGAGGGGAAAAAGGGCTAGACTGAAGATATTTATCATTCAGCCTTTTCTGAGATCTTTGCTGATCTGCCTCCCTAGATGACTTTGGGTGAACTGACCTCCACTCCCAGTTCTTGTGTAAACTGGTAGCTTCTTGGCCATATCAATGAGCATCTGCTTCTGGATCTCAGGTCTCTCTTCATTTTCATAGCGCTCCTTGTCTGTATAGGACAAGTGGAACTGGAAGGAGAAGTGAGAGGCAAGAATTTACTTTCCAAGGTTCATAGAAAATATTAAAAACAATAATAACTATTTAGATGAAAACATTTGCTACCTACTCTTGAAGTTCAGGTACCAATTTGGTTTATAACTTTCTCTGGATAATTATCTCATTTATCTTATCTGGCTTTTATCTGAATATTCATGACTCTATGTAATAGTTAATATTTTTTTTAAATTCTTTTTCAGTTTTACTGAGATATGATTGGCACATAACATTGTATTAGTTTTAGGTGTATATATATTTATTTTTATTTACTTTCTAAATTGAACTATAGTTGATTTACAATATTGTGTTAGTTTCAGGTGTATAGCAAAGTGATTCAGATATATCTATATCTATCTATCTATCTATCTATCTATCTATCTATCTATCTATCTATCTATATTCTTTTTCAGATTCTTTTCCATTATAGATTATTACAAGATATTGAATATAGTTCTGCTATACAGTAAATCCTTGTTTATCTATTTTATATAAGTGGAGTGTATTTGTTAAGCCCATATTCCCAATTTATTCCATCCCTCCTTTCCCCCTTTGTTTTATAAGTAAAGAAAATAAAACTTAGATAAAGTATCTTGTATATGGTTATACTCATTCAACTAGTAAAAGTAGCAAAACTAAGCCCCAAATCCAGTTCACCTGACTCCAGGATTTGTACCCTTTCCACTCCATTATACTATAATATGATGATGCACACAGATATGTGACACCTTAATGACAGGACCTTGCTGATGATAAACAAATTTGTTATTAGGTTGTGAGTTATTTTTCATGGGTGACACTCTTGAAGAAGCTGGGTGAGACTGCTTGCAACATTGTCTGCATATTCTAATTTTGCAAATGAGTAGAAATTTGGATATTCTCACTGTTTCAGAAATTTTTAGTCTGGTAAGGAGCTTGTTGCCATGTTTGAGACATATCTTGCTAATCTTGTCAAAAATATGCCAACAATTTTCCAAAGTAATACAGACATGTAAGTTTTCTTCTGTTTGGGCCAAAGGTTAGGCAGAGATGAAAAAGAAAAGGATTTGTGGTCACAATTTTTTGGGTTTAAACTTCATCTCTGCCACTTAATAGTTTAAAAATTGCTTTGGAAAATCAGACACTCTCAATCTAAGTTTCTTCATCTGTAAAATAGAGGAAATAATACTTACTTCGTAAGATTGGTGTTTAGAGGGCTGGATAATAACATGCAATTAAAAGATTCCCTTTTTTAAAAAATTTATTTATTTACTTTTTTTTAGAGGAGGTACTGTGGATTGAACCCAGGACCCTGTGCATACTAAGCGTGCAGTCTACCATTTGAGCTATACCCTCTTCTAAAAGTCTCTTTTACAAGGCAAATTTCTTGAATCATATATAAATATTTAATACTGTCAATCTGTTAAATTTTAGCTATTCTAGACAGTGTGTAGTGGTAAGTTATTATAATTTTAATCTGCACTCCTATTACTAATGACACTGAGCACCTTTTCATGAGTTTATTGGCCACTTGAGTATCTTATTCTGAAATGCCTATTCAAGCTTTTTGTCCATTAAAAATAATTGGGTTATTTGTGTTTTTATTATTGATTTGTATTGTACTGATTTGAGGAGTCCTTTATATATTTTGGACACTAGTCCATTGCTGAATATTTGCTACCAGTCTGTGGTTTTCCTTTTATTTTCTTCATGATACACTTTGATAAACAGATCTTGGTGAGAGTATAGATTTGTGCAACCACTTTGGAAAACTGTTTGGCATTATCTAGTTAAGCTAAATATATGCCTGCCCTATGACTCAGCAATTTCCATTCCCAGTTATATACCTAAGAGAAGTGAGTATGTGTGTATGTGTGTGTGTACATATATGTGTGTGTCTGCCAAAAGACAGGTACAAGATTGTTCATAGCAGCTTTATTCATAGTAGAAAAAAATGGTAACAACTCAAGTGTCCTTCAGTTGGTGAATGGATAAACCAACTGTGATAAAGGGAAATAACTAATAGTAGTAAAAGAGAATGAGTAACAGACACATGCATCAACATGAATGAATCTAGGAAACATTATATTGAGTGAAAGGCTTACACAAAACAGTGAATATTATGATTCTTTCCCTTATTTTGGTAAGATTCAAAAATAAGCAAGATTAACCTATGGTGATAGAAAGATTAGTGGTTACCTCTGAGAGGAAGCTGATTGGGAAGGGGTGTGAAGGAGATTCCTGATGTGTTAGAAATGCTCAAAATCTTAACCTGGATGGTGAGTATATGGGTGCATATATAGGTAAAAAATTCATTAAATTATACTCTTTACAACTTAATTCTTGGAATAGAGTATGTATGTTATACATCAATAAAACAGTAAAACAAATTAATAAAATATTTAAGATAATTTAAATGTATCTAACTTTAAAAATTGGAAATGTATAAAATCACTCTATTTTAGGAGCTGTACCTAGTTGTGGGTTTTTACTGTATCATGTCATTCTAAAGTAGAGTGAGAATTGAGGACCTGCCTGGGGGTATGCGGAAATGTGCAGGGAAATTTGTAACTATTATAATGCTATGGTGCACTACAGGCATTTCATGGATGGAGGCCCAGGGTGCTAAGGATTCTATGATGAACTGGACAGACACACACAACTAAGAATTTTCCAAACCCAAAGTCTATAGATCAATGTTATAAAATGGTAAATAAATAATGTAAATTTAATATGAAAACAACTGGTTATTTTGTTTTCTTAGAAGAACAACTATACTGACTAACTACTGATAAAAGTATAAAGTTTTATTTTTTAATTTACTTTTTATCTTTTTACTGAAGTATAGTTGATTAAAAAGTATAAAGCTTTAAACAATTCTTTTTAATTTTGATAATTAAAAGTAGCACCTTGGGGCAGCCATTTAATTTGGGTGATGTCCTTGGGAATATAACTTCTTGTGGTATACTGCCTCTGCTTGAAAGGAAGAGGCAGAGTTGTTACTGCTTGTATGTGATGAAAACCTTGTGGTTATTCAACAAGTAGACTTTGGTTTGGAATAAGATGTCATGTCTGGAAGCCTGATTTCTGGTACCAATCAAGCCTTTTGGAGTATTAGAATGCAATGAGCCAGTAAATGCATTTTTGGTGAAACAATTGGTGACAGATTGGGATGTATTTGGTATTAGAGAAATTAATATCATGGCTACCAAATAGGACCAGAATGTTCAGCTTTTCTTTTTGCCAATTAAAAATGATGAGGATGTAGTCTTAAATGTTAGACATTTGCTGTGGTTCTTTAAATCTTGTCATCATCTCACCCAGTTAAGGCCAACAAAATTTGTAACCACTCAGTTTTTCTTCTGGTCTACAAACTTCATAAATAATGTGAAGAGGACAATTATTTTATTGAGCTAAAGTTCACATAACATAAAATTTCATTTAAAAATATACATTTTGTAGTGTATTTAGATTTACAGTGGTAATTAGTACATTTACAGTGCTTTGCAACCACCACCCCTATCTAGTTTCAGAATATTTTCATCACCCCAAAAGGAAACCCTATATACATTAAGCAGTCATTTACTGTTCCCTCAATCCCCATGCCCTGGAAACCACTAATCTACTTTCTGTCTCATTGGATTTTCCTCTCTGGATATTTCAAATGAATGGTATCAAACAATATGTGGCATTTGGTGTCTGCTGTATTTCAATTAGCATAATGTTTTCAAGGTTCATCCATGCATCATGTATCAGTAATATATTCTTTTTATGGATGAATAATATTCCATTGTATGGACATACCACATTTGGTTTATCCAGTCATCTGTTGATGGACATTTGGCTCCTTTCCACCTTTTGGTTATAGTAAATATTGGTCTATGAATAATGTGTGTATAACTATTTTTTAAACATGTGTTTTCCAATCTCCTGAGTATGAACTTAGGAGTAGAATTGCTGGGTCACATGGTAATTCTATATTTAACTTTACAAGGAACTGCAAAACTGTTTTTCATACCAGCTGTACCATTTTACATTCTCAGAGGCAATATATGAGGATTCAGATTTCTCCATATTTACATCAACACTTGTTATTTTCCATTTTTTCTCTCATCTTTTCTTTCTTTCTTTCTATACTTGTTTTTGCTTTGTTTTTATTACAATTATTTTGTTATATTCACATGAGGCTGTATATGTTTGAATTCATGGAATAAAATTCAAAGATATGAAGAGAGATTCATTATTGGGGAAACTCATAAACTGATCACAAGATGATATATTTCTAGATTGGTTCCACTTCAATCTTATTTTCACCTTCCTGGATAGCATTCATTATTCATATGGCCTTCCTTTTTTAAAAAATATAAATTAAGACAAGATCACTTCAAGAAAGTGTCCCAACTGCCACAGTTTCCCACTTCCCCAAAGTTCACTTTTTCCTTGTGTTTGCCTTTTTCTTATGGTTCATAATTCCTTACTTTTTGCATCAGTTATCTATGGTTACAATAATGTATGACACACAACTCTGAAATCTAGAATAATAAGAAACTATTTAGTTCAAGAGTCTGTGTGCTAGCAATTTTGGATGAATTGGCTAAGAAGTTCTGGTTTCCAAACTCACTCACATATCTGGTAATTCTTTGACTATTGGCTCATCTTGGTTGGGATGCCTCTTTTTTTAAATTGAAGTATAGTCAATTTACAATGTGATAATTTCTGGTGTACAGCATAGTAATTCAGTTATACATATATACATACATATTTCTTTTCATGCTCTTTTTCATTATACATTATTACAAGATATTGAATATAGTTCCCTGTGCTATACAGTAGGAACTTGTTTATTTATTTTATATACAGTAGTTAGTATTTGCAAATCCCAAACTCCCAGTTTATACCTCCACCCTCCCCTTTTCCCCCTGGTAACCATAACTTTGTTTTCTATGTCTATGAATCAGTTCCTGTTTTGTAAATAAGTTTGTCTTCTTCTTTTTTTTTTTTTTGGTTTCCACATATAAGTGATATTATATGGTATTTTTCTTTCTCTTTCTGGCTTACTTCACTTATTATGATAATCTCCAGGTCTGTCTGTGTTGCTGCAAATGACATTATTTTATTCTTTTTTATGGCTGAGTAGTACTTCATTGTGTATATATACGACACTTCTTCATCCAATCATCTGTTGATGGACATTTAGGTTGCTTCCGTGTCTTGGCTATTGTAAATAGTGCTGCTATTAACATTAGAGTGCATGTACCTTTTTGAATTAGAGTTTCCTCTGGATATATGCCCAGGAGTGGGATTGCTGGATCATATGTTAAGTCTATTTTTAGTCTTTTGAGGAATCTCCATACTGTTTTCCATAATGTCTGCATCAAACTACATTCCCACCAGCAGTGTAGGAGGGTTCCTTTTTCTCCACACCCTCTCCAGCATTTATTGTTTGTGGACATTTGAATGATGGCTGTTCTGACTGGTGTGAGGTGATACTTCATTGTAGTTTTGATTTGCATTTCTTTGATAATTAGTGATATTGAGCATTTTTTCATGTGCCTTTTGGCCACTTGTATGTCTTCATTGGAGAAATGTTTGCCTAGGTCTTCTGCCCATTTTTTCAGCAGTGTTATTTGTTTATCATGTACATGCACAGTCTCTAGGACACACAGAAAACATTAAATACCAAAATATTCAAGATCATGATACCTATAAATGTACATTTTCTACTCTAATTGTTAATCTCATGATGATTAAATATTTTCTTAAATAATAGTTAATTTGAAGATTAAATTTTCCTCTTTTGTATTTCCACAGTTGTTGTTCTTTGTGAAGAACCAGTGCTAAAGCCACCAGATTTAATTGTCACAAGAATTTTCAGCCAAGTCACAATCTTTGAGCATAAGCCACTAATATGCTTTCTTCAGAATAGGCTCTGGTATCTGTTATTCAAGTCCTTGCTTGAATCGATTGCTTATTATTCATTAAAATACATTTGTTAAAAATGTTTATGCATGTCCTGAAATCTAAATCATAGATAATTTTGTGCTGTATTGATTGATTAAAATAATGACTTTGAGTCTCCTACTTAGAGGTTGTCATTCACATCTTTTAAGCAGAGTTGTAGTAATCATACCTACAAGAGAGTGAGGGTATTTCTTTTAATCAATACAATTACCACATACTATAAAGGGCAACAAGACTACTTCTCACATAAAAAATTTTCACATGGAGCAAACTGAGATGCTTGCATTAGTAGATGGTTACCTTGAAGCTATACTTGGGACACCATTAAGGATAGCTTCAAGGTAACCTTCTACACATTTTTGATAGGGTTGTTTGTTTTTTTGTTATTGAGTTGTATAAACTGTTTGTATATTCTGGAAATTAAGCCCTTGTCAGTCACATCATTTGCAAATATTTTCTCCCATTCCGTAGGTTGTTGTTTTGTTTTGCTTATGGTTTCTTTTGCTGTGCAAAATCTTGTAAATTTAATTAGGTCCCTTTTGTTTATTTTTGCTTTTATTTCTATTGCCGTGGTAGACTGCCCTAGGAGAACACTGATACAATTTATATCAGAGAATGTTTTGCCTACATTCTCATCTAGGAGGTTTATGATTCTTGTCTTATGTGTATATTTCAAGTCATTTTGATTTTCTTTCTGTGTAGGGTGTGAAGGAGTATTCTATCTTTTGTTTATTTTGTTCTTAGATATTGTTCTATCTAAGAATCTATTGCCAAATCCAAGGTCATGAAGATTTCCCCCTAGGTTTTCTTCTAAGAGTTTAAGAGGTTTAAGCCTAACATTTTGATCTTTGATCCATTTTTTATTGTGATAATATAGACACAACATAAAACTAAACTATTTAAACCATTTTTAAGTGTATACCTCAGTGGCACTAAGTACATTCACATTGTTGTGCAACCACCACCACCACCCATTCTAAGTCCTTTTTAAATCTTTCCAAATTGAAATTCCATACTCATTAAACAACATACTCCTCCTCTCCAACTCCAGGCAACCACCATTTTACTTTCTGTCTCTGTTAATTTGACTACTCTAAGTACCTCATATAAGTGGAATCATACAGTATTCATTTGTCCTTTCATAACTGGCTTATTTCATCTAGCATAAAGTTCTCAAAGTTAATCTATGTTGTAGCATGTGTCAGTATCCTTCCTTTTAAGGCTTAATAATATTCCATTGTATGTATATATCACATTTTGTTTATCCATTCATCTTTCAATAAACAGTTGGCTTGGTTCCACCTTTTGGCTATTGTGAATAATGCTGCTATGAACAAATACTGCTTTTGGACCCTGCTTTCAGTTCTTTTGAGTCTATACCTAGAAGTGGAATTGCTGTATCATATGGTAGTTCTATTTTTAATTATTTGAGGAGCTACCATACTGTTTTCCATATTGGCTGTGCCATTTTCCCATCAACATCTGACAAAAGTTCCAGCTTCTCCACATTCTCGCCAACACTTGGCTATTTTCTGCTTTAAAAAACAAAAATTATCCATCTTAATGGATGTGAAGTGGTATTTCACTGTGGTTTTGATGTGCATTTCCCTACTGTTGAGCATATTTTCATGTGTTTATTGGTCATGTGTATATCTTCTTTGTAGAAATGTCTATTCAAGTTCTTTGCCAACTTAAAAACCAGATCGGCTGTTTTGTTGTTTTTGTTTTTGTTGTTGTTGTGTAGTTGTAGGAGTACTTTTATATTCTGGGTATTGACTCCTTGTCAGATACATGATTTGCAAATATTTTCTCCCATTCCATAGGTTGCTTTTCACTGTTTGTTGTATTTTGATACCCAGAATTTTAAATATATTAATGCCGTCCAATTTATCTATTTTTTACTTTCATTTACTCTGCTTTTGGTGTCATACCTAAGAAATCATTGCCAAATCCAGTGTCATGAAATTTACCCCCTATGTTTACTTGTAAGGGTTTTATAGTTTTAACTTTTCAGATTTAGGTCTTTAATCCATTTAAGGTAATTTCTGTATGTGGTATAAGTAAGGGTCCAACTTCATTGTTTTTTATGTGCATATCAGTTTTTCCAACACCATTTGTTGAAAAGATCATCTTTTCCCCTTGAATGGTCTTGGCACCCTTTTCAAAAATCATCTGACTATATATTTGAGGGTTTATTTCTGGACTCTTTATTCTATTTCATTAGTCTTTATGTTTGTGACATACTGCTTTGATTACTATAGCTTTGTAGTAAGTGTAGAAATGGGGAAGTGCAAGACTTCCAACTTTGTTCTTTTTCAAGATTGTTTTGGCTATTTGGAGTCTCTTGAGATTCCATATGAATTTAAGGGTGGAATTTTCTCTTTATGCAAAAAGTATGATTGGGATTTTGACAGAAATTGCATTGAATCTGTAGAATACTTTGGGTACTACCCAAATGATATTCTTAACAATATTAATTCTTCCAATTCATGAACACAGGATGTCTTCCCATTTTTTTGTGTGTGTGTCTAATTGTTTTCAGCAAAATTTTTTCATTATTATGTGTACCAGATTATCACCTTCTTGGTTAAGTTTATTCCTAGCGATTTCATTATTTTTCATGTAATTGTGTATGTAATTGTTTCCTTAATTTTTCTGATTATTCATTGTTAGTGTACAGAAATACAACTGATTGTTATGTGTTGATATGTCAATTTTGCATCCTGCAATTTTGCTGAATTCATTTATTAGTTGTAACACAATTTTTGGTAGAATCTTTAGTGTTTTCTGTAATTAAGATCATGTTATCTGTGAACAGAGATAATTTTACATCTTCCTGTCCAACTTGGATGTCTTTTGTTTTTTTTCTTGTCTACTTGCACTTGTTAGAGAAAGTGTTTCTCCATCCTCTTTTTTGGGGGGAAAGGGAAACAATTTGAGAAGGATTGGTATTAATTCTTTTTTAAATGTTTGATAAAATTTACTTGTGAAACCATATAGTCCTGGGCTTTTATTCTTCATAGTTTTTTTTTTTGAGTTATAGTCAGTTTACAGTGTTGTGTCAATTTCTGGTGCACAGCACAGTTTTCAGTCATACATGAGTGCAAATGTATTCGTTTTCTTATTCTTTTTCATCATGAGCTACTACAAGATCTTGTATATATTTCCCTGTGCTATACAGTATAAACTTGATTATCTATTCTATATATACCTGTCAGTATCTATAAATCTAGAACTCCCAGTCTGTCCCTACCTACCACCCTCCACCCTGACAACCACAAGTTTGTACCCTATGTATCTGACTCTGTTTCTGTTTTATATTTATGTTCATTTGTCTTTTTTTTTTTTAAGATTCCACATATGAGTTATATGATATGGTATTTTTCTTTCTCTTTCTGGCTAACTTCACTTAGAATAATATTCTCCAGGGACATCCATGTTGCTGCAAATGGCATTATGTTGTCATTTTTATGGCTGAATAGCATTCCAATGTATAAATAAACCACAGCTTCTTTATCCAGTCCTCTACCTCTTCTTTCCCAATTTGGATTCCTTTTTTTCCTTTTTCTTGCCTTATTGTTGTGGCTAGGACTTCCAAGACTATGTTGAATAGGATTGGTGAGAGTGGACAACCTTGTCTTGTTCCAGATTTTCAGTTTTTTACCATTGAGTACTATGCTGGCTGTAAGTTTGTCATAAATAGCTTTTCTTATGTTCAGATATGTTCCTTCTATATCCACTTTGGTGAGTGTTTTTATCATAAATATTCTTCATAGGCTTTTGATGAATACAATCCCTTCCCTTGTTATAGGCATATTCAGGTTTTTAAAATTCTTCAGTCAGTTTTAATAGTGTGTCACTAGGAATTTGTCCATTTCATCTAAGTTATCTAAGTTGTTAGCACATAATTCTTCACATTACTTCCTTATAATTCTTTGTGTTTCTGTAAGGTCTGCAGTAATGCCCCACTTTTATTTCTGATATTATCATATGATTTTGATTATTATACCTTTATAATGTAATTTGAAGATCAGAAATGTGATGCCTCCTGCTTTCTTTTTCTTGTTCAAGATTGCTTTAACTATTGGGGAGTTTTTTGTGGTTAAAAATGAACTTTAGGACAGTATTTTTTCTATTTCTATAAAAAAATGCCATTGGAATTTTGGTATAAATTGCATTGAACCTATAGATTGCTTTAGGAAGTATGGACATTTTAACAATATTAATTCTCCCAACCCATAAACATACAATCTCTCTCAATTTACTTGTTTTTTCAATTTCTTTCACCATTGTTTTATAGATTTCCTTGTACAGATCTTTCAGCTCTTTTGGTGAAATTTATTCCTAAGTATTTTATTCTTTTTGATGCTATTAGAAATGGGATTATTTTCCTAATTCTTTATTGGATAGTTTGTTTTTAGAGAATAAAAACAATTCTTTTTTATCCTACAACTATACAGAATTCATTTATTAGTTCTGAAGGTTTTTTGGTGGAGTCTTTAAGGTTTTCTATATATAAGATCATGTCATTTGCCAACAGAAAAGTTAACTTTTTCATTTCTGATTTATATGCCTTTTATTTCCCTTTCTTGCCTATTTGCTCTAGCTAGGATTTCCAGTACTATGCTGAACAGAAGTGATGAGAGCAAACATTCTTGTCTTTTTCTTGCTATTAGAGGAAAATCTTTCAGATTTTCACCATTGAGTATGATGTTAGCCATTGGCTTGTCATATATATCATATTATGTTGAAGTACTTTTGTTCAATACCTAATTTGTTGAGAGTTTTTATCATAAAAGGATGTCAGAATTTGTCAAATGCTTTTTTTCTATATCTATTGAGATGATTATATGATTTTTATTCTTCATTTTATAAATATGGTGTATCATATTTACTGATTTATGTATGTTGAACCATTCTTGTATCCCAGGAATAAATCTCATTTGACTATGGTGATTGATCTTTTTATTATGCTGTTCAATTTGGTTTGGTAGTATTTTGTTAAGGATTTTGCATTTATGTTCTTCAGGGATATTGGACTGATTCCTTTTCTTATAGTGTTCTTGTCTAGCTTTTGTACCATGGTAATGCTGTCCTTGTAAAATGACTTTTGAAGCATACTATCCTCTTCAATTTTTTGGAAGAATGTGAGAAGGGTTGGTGCAAATCCTTTTTTAAGTGTTTGGTAGAATTCACCAGTGAAGCTGTTTGGCCATGGACTTTTCTTGGAGATTTTTTTTTTATTACTGAATCAAAATCCTTACTTGTTATTGATTTGTTCAGATTTTTTTCATTCGTGCTTCAGCCTTGGTAGGTTGTATGTTTTTAAGAATATCCACTTCTTGGTTATCAGATTTATCAACTATTCATAAGAGTCTCATATAATCCTTTGTATTTCAGTGGTATGACTTGTAACATGTCTTTCTTTTTTGATTTTATGTTTTTGAGCCTTCTCTCTTTTCTTCTTAGTCCAGCTAGAGGTCTGTCAATTTTGTTTACCTTTTCAAAAAACTATATCTTTATTTCTTTGATCTTTTTATTGTTTTTCTTATCTTTATTTCATGTATTTCTGCTCTGATATGTGCTATTTCCTTCCTTCTGTTAACTTTGAGCTTAGTTTCTTCTTTTTTTCTAGTTCTTTGAGATGAAAACTTAGGTTGTTTATCTGAGGTATTTCTTTTTCTTCAATGGAGGCATTTATTGTTATAAACTTCCCTCTTAGAATTACTTTTGCTGTGTCACATAAGTTTCCATATGCTGTGCTTCAATTTTCATATTTGCCACTATTTTTTTTATTTCTCTCTTGATTTATTCTTGACCTATAGGTTTTTCAGGAGGGTATTAATTTTCACATGTGTGAGTTTTCCAGTTTCCTCCTGTTATTGATTCTAGTTTCATCCATTTACAATTGGAAAATATCCTTGATATAATTCAATTTTCTTAAATTTTAACACTTGGTTTTGGTGGAGGGGTTGGCCTAACATGATCTATCCTGGAGAATGTTCTGTGTGTGCTTGAGAAGAAGGTGTATTCTACTGCTGTTGTGTAGAATGATCTTTATGTATCTGTTGGGTTCACTTGGAGTACAGTATTATTCATATTTGCTTTTCCCTTATTGATTTTCTGTCTAGATGATCTATCCATCAATAAAAGTAGGTATTGAAATCCCCTACTATTATTTTATTGCTACTTATTTCTCCCTTCAGTTTTGTTAATATGTGCTTTATATATTTACATGCTCTACTGTTAGGTGCATATGTAGTTACAATTGTTATATTCTCTTGGTGACTTTACCCTTTTAGCATTATACAATGATCTGCTTTGCCTCCACTTACAATGTTTGACTTAAAGTCTATTTTGTCTGATATATTTGTAGCTACCTTTGATCACTTTTGGTTTCCACTGGCAAGGAATATCTTTTCCCATCCCTTCACTTTCAGCTTATGTGCATCCTTAAATCTGAAGTGATTCTCCTATAGGCAGAATGTAATTGTATCTTTTTAAATAATCCATCCAGCCACTCTATGTCTTTTGATTCGAGAATTTAACCTATTAAGATTTGAAGTAATAATTGATAGGTAAGAATGTATATATGTATACATAAATTGCTAGGCTGTATACCAGAAATTAACACAACATTTTAAATTGACTACATTTCAATTTAAAAATAGAATGTATTATACCATTTTGCTAATTGTTTTCTGGCTGTTTTGTACTTCCTTTATTCTTCTTTAGTGTTTTCCTTTGTCATTTGATTTTCTGTAATAGTGTACTTTTTCCCTTTTCTTTATCACTTGTGTATCTGCTAGAGGTTTTGTTTGTGGTTACCATGGAGCTTACATAAGATATCTTATGCTTAAAACATTCTATTTGAACCTGCAGCAATAGCAGTGGATATGAAATTATCTCTGATTTGTACTGGTACAAAGTTACAGGCACTACTATGGTGTTTGCTTGCCAACAGTCATAATTCTTTTTATGTCAAATCTCATTCAGAAGCTAGTAAATATAAGTATATATATACTGTTTTCATATGTGTGATGGTTAATTCTATGTGTCAATTATTTTTTCTCAAAGTAGGCAGTGATTAGTAATAGATCACCTCATTTTTTTAACTTTTTTGAAATTGAGTTATAGTTATTTTACAATGTTGTGTCAAACTCCACTGTAGAGCACAATTTTTCAGATATACATGAACATACATATATTCATTGTCATATTCTTTTTTGCTGTTAGCTACAACAAGATCTTGTCTATATTTCCCTGTGCTATACAATATAATCCTGTTTACCTATTCTACATATTCCTGTCAGTATCTACAAATTTTGAAATCCCAGTCTGTCCCTTCCCACCCCCACCTCCTTGGCAACCACAAGTTTGTATTCTATCTCTGTTAGTCTGCTTCTGTTTAGTATTCATGTTCTTTTCTATTTTTTAATTCCACATATGAGCGATTTCATATGGTATTTTTCTTTCTCTTTCTGGCTTACTTCACTAAGAATGACATTCTCCAGGGACATACATGTTGCTGCAAATGGTGTTATGTTGTTATTTTTATGGCTGAATAGTATTCCATTGTATTAATATACCACTTATTCTTGATCCAGTCATCTGTTAATGGACATTTAGGCTGTTTCAGTGTTTGGTTATTGTAAATAGTGCTGCTCTGAATGTTGGGGTGCAGGTGTCTTTTTAAAATAGGGTTCCATCTGGATATATGCCCAGGAGCAGGATTACTGGGTCATATGGTAAGTCTTTTCCTAGTTTATGTGGCAGTTTGATTGGGCCACTGGGTGCCCACAAATTTAGCCAAACATTCTGGATGTATCTGTGAGGGTGTTTTTGGATGAGATTAATATTTGAATCAGTAGACTGAATAAAGCAAATTAACCTCCAAAAAATTATATTTGAAGCTGATAATAAGTTAACTAAAATTGCAAACAAGACTACTATATTATTACTTCCTTTCCAATGTTTTTTTTAACATTTTTTATTGATTTATAATCATTTTACAATGTTGTGTCAAATTCCAGTATTGAGCACAATTTTTCAGTTATACATGAACATACATATATTCATTCTCAAATTTTTTCTCTGTGAGCTACCATAACATCTTGTATATATTTCCATGTGATATACAGTATAAACTTGTTTATCTATTCTACAATCTTGAAATCACACTCTGTCCCTTCCCACCCCCCTTAGCAACCAGAAGATTGTATTCTATGTCTATGAGTTTGTTTCTGTTTTGTATTTATGCATTGCTTATTTCTTTGTTTTTTAGATTCCACATATGAGCGATTTCATATGGTATTTTTCTTTCTCTTTCCGGCTTACTTCACTTAGAATGACATTCTCCAGGAGCATCCATGTTGCTGCAAATGGCGATATCTTGTCGGTTTTTAAGGCTGAATAGTATTCCATTGTATAAATATACCACTTCTTCTTTATCCAGTCATCTGTTGATGGACATTTAGGCTGTTTCCATATCTTGGCTATTGTAAATAGTGCTGCTATGAACACTGGGGTGCAGGTGTCATTTTGAAGTAGGGATCCTTCTGGATATATGCACAGAGGCAGGATTCCTGGGTCATAAGTTAAGTCTACTCCTAGTCTTTTGAGGAATCTCCATACTGTTTTCCACAGTGGCTGCACCAAACTGCATTCCCACCAGCAGTGTAGGAGGGTTCCCTTTTCTCCACAACCTCTCCAGCACTTCTCATTTGTGGATTTTTGTATGATGGCCTTTCTGACTGTTGTGTGATGATACCTCATTGAAGTTTTGATTTGCATTTCTCTGATAATTAGTGATGTTGAGTATTTTCTCATGTGCCTATTGATCATTTGTTTGTCTTCCTTGGAGAACTGCTTGTTTAGGTCTTCTGCCCATTTTTGGATAGGGTTGTTTGTTTTTTTCTTATTAACTCGAATGAGCTGCTCATCTGTTCTGGAGATCAAGCCCTTGGCAGTTTCAGTTGCAAAAAATTTCTCCTATTCTGTAGGTTACATTTTTGTTTTACTTATGGTTTCCTTTGCTGTGCAGAAGCTTGTAAGTTTCATTACATCCCATTTGTTTATTCTTGCTTTTATTTCTATTGCTTGAGTAGACTGTTATGGGATAGCATTTTTGAGATGTATGTCAGATAATGTTTTCCCTATATTTTCTTCAAGGAGGTTTATTGTATCTTGTCTTATGTTTAAGTCTTTGTTCCATTTTGAGTTGATTTTTGTGTATGGTGTAAGGGAGTGTTCTAGCTTCATTGCTTTACAAGCTGCTGTCCAGTTTTCCCAACACCACTTGCTGAAGAGACTGTCTTTATTCCATTGTATATTCTTGCCTACTTGGTCGAAGATTAGATGACTAAAAGTTTGTGGGTTCATTTCTGGGCTCTCTATTCTGTTCCATTGGTCTATATGTCTGTTTTTGTACCAATACCATGCTGTCTTGATGACTCTAGCTCTATAGTATTGTCTGAAGTCTGGGAGAGTTATTCCTCCAGCCTCTTTCTTTTTCTTCAGTAATGCTTTGGCAATTCTAGGTCTTTGATGGTTCCATATAAATTTTATTATGATGTGTTCTGGTTCTGTGAAATATGTCCTGGATAATTTGATAGGGATTGCATTAAATCTGTAGATTGCCTTGGGCAATGTGACCATTTCAACATTATTGATTCTTCCAATCCAAGAGCATGAGATATCTTTCCATTTTTTAAAGTCTTCTTTAATTTCCTTAATCAATGGTTTATAGTTTTCTGTACATAACTTTTTCACCTCCTTGGTTAGATTTATTCCTAGGTGTTTTATTACTTTGGGTGCTATTTTAAAGGGGATTGTTTCTTTACTTTGTATTTCTGTTGATTCATCGTTAGTGTAAAGAAATGCAACTGATTTTTGAATGTTAATCTTGTAACCTGCTACCTTCCTGAATTCTTTGATCAGCTCTAGTGGTTTTTTTGTGGACCTTTTAGGGGTTTCTATATATAGTACCATGTCGTCGGCATATAGTGACACTTTTACCTTTTCTTTTTCAATTTGCATCCCTTTTATTTCTCCCTCTTGCCTGATTGCTGTGGCTAGGGTTTCCAAGACTTTGATTCATAGCAGTGGTGATAATGGGCAGCCTTGTCTTGTCCCAGATGTTAGTGGGAAGCTTTTCAGTTTTTCACCATTTAGTACCTGCTGGCTGTAGGTTTGTCATATGTAGCTTTTCTTATGTTGAGATATGTTTCCTCTATACCCACTTTGGGGAAAATTTTTATAATAAATGGCTGTTGAGTATTATCAAATACTTTTTCTGAATCTACTGAGGTGATCATGTGGTTTTCCTCCTTTCTTGTGTTTAGTGTGATGTATTACATCGATTGACTTGCATATGTTGAACCACCCTTGTGTCCCTGGAATGAACCCCATTGTGTCATGATGTATAATCGTTTTTATGTGTTGTTGGATTCTATTTAATAATATTTTGGTGAGGATTTTGGCATCTATGTTCATCAGTGATATTGGCCTATAATTCTCTTTTCTGGTAGTGTCTTTGCCTGGTTTTGATATCAGGGTGATGGTGGCTTCATTGAATGAGTTTGGGAGTACTCCTCAATTTTCTGGAAGAGTTTGAGAAGGACTGGTATGAGTTCTTCTTTGTATATTTGGTAGAATTACCCAGTGAAGCAATCCGGTACTAGACTTTTATTTGTAGGGAGGTTTTAATTGTTATTTCTTTTTCATTTCTAGTGATTGGTTAGTTCAAGTGGTCAGTTTCTTCTTGGTTCAGTCTAGGTGGACTGTATGTTTCCAGAAACTTGTCCATCTCCTCTAGGTTATCCAGTTTGGTTCCATATAGTTTTTCATAATATTCTCATATGATATTCTGTATTTCTATTTTATTTGTTGTAATTTCTCCATTTCCCTTCATATTTTGCTTATTTGTGCTCTCTCTTTTTTCTTCTCTGTGAGTTTGGCCAGAGGTTTGTCGATTTTATTAACTTTTTTAAAAAATCAACTTTTGGTTTGATTGACTTTTTCTTTTTTTGTTTTAATCTCTGTTTTATTTATTTCTTCCCTGTTCTTTATTATTTTCTTCCTTCTGCTGACTTTTGGATTTTTTAGCTCTTCTTTTTCTAGTTTTTTTAGTTGGTGGGTTAAATTCGTTATTTGAGATTGTTCTTCTTTTTTCAGGAAGGCCTGTATCACTATCAACTTCCCTCTAAGGACTGCCTTTGCTGCATCCCATAAATTTTGTGTGGTTGTGTCTTCATTTTCATTTGTCTCATGGTATTTTTTAATTTCAACTTTGATTTCATCATTGACCCATTGGTATTTTAATACTATGTTCTTTAATCTCCATGCTTTTCTTTTTTCTCTCCTTTGTTTTTCTGTAGTTGATTTCTACTTTCATAGCATTGTGGTCAGTAAAGATGCTTGAGGTAATCTCTATCTTCCAAAAACTGTTGAGGTTCCTTTTGTGCCCAACTACGTGATCAGTCCTAGAAAATGTTCCATGTGCACTTGAAAAGAGTATATATCCTATATTTGAGGGGTGTAATGCTCTGAAAATATCCACCAAATCTAATTTTTCTATTGTACTATTTAATTTCTCTGTTGCTGTATTTATTTTCTGTCTGGAAGATCTGTCTAGTGATGTTTATGCAGTGTTAAAATCTCCGACTATGATTGTATTCCCATCAATATCCCCCTTTATCTCTGTTAGTAATTGTTTTATGTACTTAGGTGCTCTTATATTGGTGCATATATATTAATGAGTGTGATATCCCCATCTTGTATTACTCCTTTAATCATTATAAAATGTCCTTATTTATATTTCTTTATGGCCTTTGTTTTAAAGTCTATTTTGTCTGAAATGAAAACTGCAACACCTGGTATTTTTGGCTGTTTCATTTGAATGGAATATCTTTTCCAACCTTTCACTATTAATATATATGTGTCCTTCTCCCTAAAGTGGGTTTCATGTATGCAGCATATTGAAGGTTTTTGCTTTATTATCCAGTCTGCCACTCTATGTCTTTGACTGGAGCATTTAGTCCATTAACATTTACAATAATTAATGATAGATGTGTGTTTATTGCCATTTTGAACTTCTGTTTGCAGTTGATTTGGTATTTCCTCTTTGTTCCTTTCTTCTTTCTTTTGTGGTTTGTTAATTTTCCTTAGAATTATTATGGATTTTATATAATTTTTGTGACTCCCTTGTAAGTTTTTCATTTGTCATTACCCTTTTTTGTAAGTCTATTAGCCCATTAATATAAATTTTTGTTTTAACTGACAGTAACATGATCTCAAACCCATCCTACCAAGAACAAAAATTCTTAAAGAGAAAGAAAAAAAATTCTCTATACTTTCTTGATTCTCTCTCCCACTCTTAATGATTTAGATGTCTTCTTTACAATTTGTGTTTATTTTATTTGTAATTCATGAGTTATCACCTTTCCAGTTGTGAGTTTCTCATTTCTGTAGCATCCTGCTGCTTTTCTATTTAGAGTAGAATTTTGAGTATTTCTTTTAGCATGGGTTTAGTCTTGCTAATGTCTTTTTTTTTTTTTTGCTTCTCTGTGAAATTCTTTATCTCTCCTTCTATCCTAAAGGATAGCATTGCTGGATAACGTATCCTAGGCTGCAAGTATTTTGTCATTCAGGAATTTGAATATATCTTGCCACTCCCTTGTGGCCTTTAGTGTTTGTGTAGAGAAATCAGCTGAAAGCCATAGGGGGGTTCTCTTGTAACTCACTCTTTGCTGTTATATTGCTGCCTTTAAGATAATTTCTTTATCCTTGACTCTGGTCATCTTGATTTTGATATGTCTTCGTGTGAGTCTGTTTGGGTTCTTCCTGTTTGGGACCCTCTGAGCTTCCAGTACTTGGATATCTGATTCCTTCTTTAAGTTTGAGAAGTTTTCAGTCATGATTTCTTCCAATACCTTTTCAATCTCCTTTGATCATTCTTCACCTTCTGGGACCCCTATTATGTGACAATTGGCATGCTTTATATTACCCCATAGGTCCCTTATGCTGTTTTCATTTGTTTTTATTTGTTTATGTAGCAGCTGTTCTGCTTGGGTGCTTTCTGTTGTCCTATCTTCTAGGTCACTAATTCATCCTCTGCATTATCTAGTCTGCTTTGCACAGCCTTTAAATCAGCTCTCATCTCAGCCAATGAGTTTACCCGTTCTACTTGGCTCTTCTTTATAGCTTCAATGTCATTTTTGACATATTTTATATCTCTCAACACTATCTCTTTTAGTTCCTTCAGTACTTTGATCACTCCTTTTATGAAATCTTGGTCCATTAGGCTATCAATGTCTATTTCATTGATCATTCTTTCAAGGAATGTCTCTTGTTCTTTAAATTGGGAATGGTTTCTCTGCTTCTTCATCTTGCTCATACCTCTCTGGCACTGTGGCTTATGGAGTATCAGTTATCTATTTTGGTCCTGAAGGAGTATATTTATTTATTTATCTAATGCCTATGTAGGAATAAAACTTAAAAATAAAGATGGAGAGAGAAAGAATTTTAAAAGAAGGGAGAAAAAAGGTTTGAAAAAAGTGTATAATGAATTATAGGAGACCAGTCTGAATCAGACTAGCAATCGAGTTGAGACGTCTTTGTAAAAAACTGTTAAAAAAAGGAAAAAAGATCAAAAAACAATTTTTGAAGCCTCTGTATAATCAATAACAGGAGATCAAAACAAAAAGAAATGAAAATCAAATCAGGTGGATCTTTAAAAATAATAATAATATAATTACATTAAAGAAAAATTCAAAAGGAATTAAATCTAGAAGCATATAGAATTGTTTAGAAAGTAGAAATGAAAAAAGTAATAGAAAATAGAACACATAAAAAAAGATAAAATAAAGAGAATTTTAAGAGCAGGGAGAAAAAAGGGTTTGAAAACAGTGTATAATTAATTATAGAAGAGCAAGTTGAAGCAGAATAGCAATTGGGTTGAGACGTCTTTTAAAAACCTTTAAAAAAGGAGAAAATAGGGGAAAATATATATTTGAAACTTGTGTATAATCAATAACAGGAGATCAAAACCAAGAGAAATAAATTTTTTTAAATAAATAATAACAAAAGTATTTTACAAGTAAAATTTAAAAGGGATTGAAGGTGTGAGTATATATAATTATTTAAAAAGTATAAATTGAAAAGGTAATAAAAAATAGAACAGGTAAAAACAGATTAAAAAAAGTGGGGGGGACTGAGAGAAAAGATGGCAGAGTAGAAGGAAGCTTGTAGCTCACCCTCTCCCACAAATGCACCAAGACTCACATCCACAGACACACTCAGCCAACCAGAACACCTGCGGAACTCCGACAGAACATCACCCTCTTCAAAAGATAGAGACACCAAAAATCTGGTAGGAGAAAAGGAAAAAAGAAAGAAGAAAAGGCACAGCAGTGCACGACGGGTCCCGAGGGGAGGGAGCGGCAAAGGAGGTCTGGTGCACGTTCACTGGATCTCCCCTTTCCAACTGAGAGGCCAGCGGGTTGGAGGGGGAGCCGCCAAGGCTCAGATGTGTACAGAGCAGCCCTTTACTGACAGAACTAAGTTAAACAGGCACAGAGGGTCCTTGTGACACCCAGCCTGAGATGTGGGTTGGCAGCTGGAGGCAGGGCCAGGCTACCCAAGCCGGGCATAGGCCAGGGGCGGCTGCACTGAGGCAGCCCCAGGGGACTGCAGGGGGCTTTGTGCTGTTGCTGTGGTGCACAGGGCAGAACAACCTGGGCCCTTGATGAAACAAGATGGTTGATGTGCCCTGGGGGGAAGGGTGCATACCCCCATTTCTGAAAACCCATGGAAAGTTTTCAGGGGAAGATTGGCAGGGCTCAGGCCCAGCCACCATATCCTCTGGCTCTGAGCATCCAGGCAGGGGTGGGGGGGAAACCTGCATCCACACCTAAGGGCTTAGCAGCCTAAAAGGCTAGACGGAGACTTGTCTACAGCCCGAGGCAGATAGGATCCTTCCATCCTGGTCCCTCAGAGAACTTGATCTGCCAAGAGAAACAAGGAGCTGGGTTCTGGCCCGGAGCAGGGACAAGGCAGTTCCTTGGTCTTCCCCGAGCCTACCTGCAGAGCGCCAACCCAAGGTGGAGCAAGCAGCATCACAGAGCAGCGGAACAACTGGCACCGGGAGAGGGAGGGCAGCCCCCCGCCCTCCTACCTGGCCAGTCTGCAACATCTGACTGTGGCATTGGGAGGGGCAGTGACCCGTCCGCCCACAGCAAAGGAGAGCTGCACCTGACACAGTGTTGGGAGGAGGCAGGATCTGCTTGCTAAGAGGTACTGGGAGTAACACAGAAGAGGGCGTCAATGGAGGGCGTCTGGAAACAGCAAGCTGAGCTTCCAAAATACGACAAAGACACAAAGACTTCACATTAAAAGCACACAGACTCCAGGAGAACACCGACCACCCCCCTTTTTTTTAAACCTGTTTTTACCTGTTCTATTTTCTATTAACTTCTAAATTTTTACTTCTTAATTCATTTTTATTTCTCTTGGGTTTGATGTCCTGTTATTGATTAGACACAGGTTTCAAATACATCTTTTCATCTTTTCCCCCTTTTTTTTAAAGGTTTAAAAGGACATGTCAACCTGATTGCTATTCTGCTTCAACTTGCTCTTCTATTATTCATTATACACTGTTTTGAAGCCTTTTTTCTCCTTTCTTCTAAAATTCTTTCTCTCTATATATTTTTTCTTTTTTTCCTAACTCTTATTCCTACATAGGCATTAGATAGATAAACTCCTTAAGGACCACAACAGATAAATGATACTCCATAAACCACAGTGACAGAGAGGTATGAGCAAGATGAAGAAGCAGAGAAACCTTTCCCAATTAAAAGAACAAGAGAAATCCCCTGAAAGAATGATCAATGAAATAGACATCGATAGCCTACTAGATCAAGATTTCAAAAAAGGAGTGAAGAAATTGCTGAAGGAATTAAAAGAGATAGTGTTTAGAGATATAAAATATGTCAAAAATGACATTGAAGCTATAAAGAAGAGCCAAGTAGAATGGGTAAACTCATTGCCTGAGATGAGGGATGATCTAAAAGCTGTGCAAAGCAGACTAGGTAATGCAGAGAAACGAATTAGTGACTTAGAAGACAGGACAATAGAAAGCACCCAATCAGAAGAGCTACAAGAGAAACAAATAAAAAATAATGAAAATAGCATAAGGGACCTATGGGAAAATATAAAGCATGCCAATCTTTGCATCATAGGGGTCCAGAAGGAGAAGAAAGATCAAAGGTGATAGAAAAGGTATTGGAAGAAATCATGACTAAAAACTTCCCAAACATGAAGAAGGAATCAGATATCCAAATACAGGAAGCTCAGAGGGTCCCAAACAGGAAGAACCCAAATAGACCCACACCAAGACATATCATAATCAAGATGGCCAGAGTCAAGGATAAAGAAATGATTCTAAAGGCAGCAAGAGAAAAGAAAAGAGTGAATTACAAGGGAACCCCCATAAGGCTCTCAGCTGATTTCTCTACACACACACTACAGGCCACAAGGGAGTGGCAAGATATATTCTAATTCCTGAATGAAAAGAAGATGCAGCCTAGGATACTTTATCCAGCAAGGCTATCCTTTAGAATAGAAGGAGAGATAAAGAATTTCACAGACAAGAAAAAGCTGCAGGAGTTTAGCAACACTAACCCATGCTAAAAGAAATATTGAAAGGGCTATTCTAAATAGAAAAGCAGCAGGATGCTACAGAAATGAGAAACTTACAACTGGAAAGGTGATAACTCCTGAATTACAAATAAAATAAACACAAAATTGTAAAAGAAGACATCTAAATCATTGAGAGTGGGAGAGGGAGGCAGGGAAATATACAATACATTTTTTCTTTCATTTTAGAATTTTTTTTTCTCAGTAGGATGGGTTTGAGGTCATGTTACTGTCAGTTTAATAAAAACAGTTGTAGTAATGGGCTAATAGATTTATAAAAAAGGGTAAGCAAAAGCAAAAAAGTTACAAGTGAGTCATAAAAACTAAATATAATCCATGATAACACAAAGGAAAATTAAGGAACCACAAAAGAAAGAAGAAAGGAACAAAGAGGAAATACCAAATCAACTGCAAACAGAAGTTCAAAATGGCAATAAACACACATCTATCATTAATTCTTGTTAACGTTAATGGACTAAATGCTTCAGTCAAAGACATAGAGTTCCAGACTGGATAATAAAGCAAAAACCTTCAATATGCTGCATACAAGAGAACCACATTAGGGAGAAGGACACATATAGATTCAGAGTGAAAGGTTGGGAAAGGATATTCCATGTAAATGGAAAAGCCAAAAATACCAGGTGTTGCAGTACTGATTTCAGATAAAATAGACTTTAAAACAAAGGCCATAAAGAAAGATAAAGGACATTTTAAAATGATTAAAGGAGTGATACAAGATGAGGATATCACACTCATTAATATATATGCACCAATATAGGAGTACCTAAATACATAAAACAATTACTAACAGAGATAAAGGGGGATATTGAGGGGAATACAATCACAGTTGGAGATTTTAACACTGCATTAACATCACTAGACAGACCTTCCAGACAGAAAATAATACAGCAACAGAGTAATTATATAATACAATAGAAAAAATTAGATTTGGTGGATATTCTCAGAGCATTACATCCTCCCAAAATAGGATATACATTCTTCTCAAGTGCACATGGAACATTTTCTAGGATTGATCATATACTTGAGCACAAAAGAAACCTCAACAATTTTAAGAAGATACAAATTATCTCAAGAATATTTACTGAATACAATGACACGAAATTAGAAATCAACAACAGAGAACCAAAGGAGAAAAAAAGGAAAGCATGGAGATTAAACAATATGCTATTAAAAAAATAGGTCAATGAAGAAATCAATTCTGAAATTAAAAAGTACCTTGAGACAAATGACAATGAAACACAACTACTCAAAATCTTGGGACACAGCGAAGGCAGTGCTAAGAGGGAAGTTGAAAGTGATACAGGTCTTCCTCAAAAAAGAAGAACAATCTCAGATAAACAATTTAACCCACCTGCTGAATGAATTAGAAAAAGAAACAAAAAGCCCCAAAAGGCAGCAGAAGGAAGGAAATTATAAAGATCAGGGAAGAAATAAATACATTAGAGATTAACAAGGCCATAGAAATAATCAACCAAATCAAAAGCTGTTTTTTTGAAAAAGTAAATAAAAATACAAACCTCTGTCCAAACTCACAAAGAAGAAAAAAGAGCACAAATTAGCAAAATAAGAAAGGAAAATGGAGAAATTACAACAAACAAAATAGAAATACAGAATATCATAGAGAATATTATGAAAAACTATATGGAACCAAAATGGATAACCTAGAGGAGATGGACAAGTTTCTGGAAACATGCTGTCCAGTAAGACTGAATCAATAAGAAACTGACCACTTGAACAATTGATCACTAGAAATGAAATAGAAATAACAATTAAAAACCTCCTTACAAATAAAAGTCCACTACCGGATGGCTTCACCGGGGAAATCTACCAAACATACAAAGAAGAACTCTTACCAGTCCTTCTCAAACTCTTCCAGAAGATTGAAAAGGAGGGAATACTCCCAAATTCACTCCATGAAGCCACTATCACCCTGATACCAAAATCAGGCAAAGAAAGCTCAAAAAAAGAGAATTATAGGCCAATATCACTGATGAACATAGACGCCAAAATCCTCACCAAAATTTTAGCAAATAGAATTCAACAACACATAAAAAAGATTATACATCATGACCAAATTGGGTTCATCCCAGGGACACAAGGGTGGTTAAACATACGCAAATCAATGAATGTAATACATCACATCAACAAGAGAAAGGGCAAAAACCACATGATCATCTCAATTGATGCAGAAAAAGCATTTGATAAAATTCAACACCCATTTATGATTAAAAAAAAAACATTCGCCACAGTGGGTATAGAGGTAAAATATCTCAACATAATAAAAGCTATATATGACAGCCTACAGCCAGCATAGTACTCAATGGTGAAAAACTCAAAAGCTTCCCACTAAAATCTGGGACAAAACAAGGCTGCCCACTATCACCACTCCTATTCAACATAGTCCTGGAAGTCCTAGCCACAGCAGTCAGGCAAGAGAAAGAAATAAAAGGGATCCAAATTGGAAAAGAAGAGGTAAAAGTGTCATTATATGCTGACGACATGTTACTATATATAGAAAACCCTAAAAGGTCCACACAAAAGCTACTAGAGCTGATTGAAGAATTCAGCAAGGTAGAAGGTTACAAGATTAACATTCAAAAATCAGTTGCATTTCTTTACACTAATGATGAATCAACAGAAAAAGATAGTAAGAAACAATCCCCTTTAACATAGCACCCAATGTATTAAAATATCTGGGAATAAATCTAACCAAGGAGGTGAAAGAATTATACACAGAAAACTATAAACCATTGATGAAGGAAGTTAAAGAAGGAAGATATTCCATGCTCTTGGATTGGAAGAATCAATATTGTTAAAATGGTCACATTGCCCAAGGCAATCTACAGATTTAATGCAATCCCTATCAAATTACCCAGGACATATTTCACAGAACTAGAACAAATCATAATAAAATTTATATGGAGCCATCAAAGACATAGAATTGCAAAAGCATTACTGAAGACAAAGAAAGAGGTTGGAGGAATAACTATCTCAGACTTCAGAAATTACTATACAGCTACAGTCATCAAGACAGCATGGTAGTGGTACAAAAACAGACATATAGTCCAATAGAACAGAATAGAGAGCCCAGACATGAACCCACAAACTTTTGGTGAACTTATCTTCAACAAAGGAGGCAAGAATGTGCAATGGAATAAAGACAGTCTCTTCAGCAAATGGTGTTGGGAAAACTGGACAGGAACTTGTAAAGCAATGAAGCTAGAACACTCTCTTACACCATACACAAAAATCAACTCAAGATGGAACAAAGACTTAAACCTAAGAGGAGATACAATAAACCTCCTAGAGGAAACCATAGGCAAAACATTATCTGACATACATCTCAAAAATTTTCTTCTAGAAGAAATAAAAGCAAGAATAAACAAATGGGACCTAAGGAAACTTACAAGCTTCTGCACAGCAAAGGAAACCATAAGTAAAACAAAAGGACAACCTATGGAATGGGAGACAATTTTTGCAAATGAAACCTAGAAAGGCTTGACCTCCAGAATATATAAGCAGCTCATACGACTCAATAAGTAAAAAATAAACATCCCAATCCAAAAATGGGCAGAAGACCTAAACAAGCAATTCTCCAAGGAAAGCATACAAATGATCAAAAGGCACATGAGAAAATGCTCAATATCACTAATTGTCAGAGAAATGCAAATCAAAACTACAATGAGGTATCACCTCACACCAGTCAGAATGGCCGTCATTCAAAAATCCAGAAATTTCATATGCTGGAGAGGCTGTGGAGAAAGGGGAACCCTCCTACACTGCTGGTGGGAATGCAGTTTGGTGCAGCCACTAAGGAAAACAGTGTGCAGATTCCTCAAAAGACTAGGAATAGACTTACCATACGACCCAGGAATCCCACTCCTGGGGTTATATGCAGAAGGAACCCTACTTCAGGATGACACCTGCACCCCAATGTTCCTAGCAGCACTATTTACAATAGCCAAAACATGGAAACAGCCTAAATGTCCATCAACAGGTGACTGGATAAAGAAGTGGTATATTTATACTATGGAATACTACTCAGCCATAAAAACCGACAGCGCAATGCCATTTGCAGCAATATGGATGCTCCTGGAGAATGTCATTCTAAGTGAAGTAAGCCAGAATCAGAAAAATACCATATGAGATCACTCATATGTGGAATCTAAAAAACAAAAACAACAACAACAGCAGAAAACTAAGTGTAAATATAAAACAGAAATAGACTCATAGACATAGAATACAATCTTGTGGTTGCCAAGGGGATAGAGGGTGGGAAGGGTTAGATGGGATTTCAAAGTTGTAGAATAGATAAACAAGATTATACTGTATAGCATAGGGAAATATACACAAAACCTTATGATAGCTCACAGAGAAAAAAAGTGACAAGGAATATATATATGTTCATGTATAACTTAAAAATTTTGCTGAACACTGGAATTTAACACAACATTGTAAAATGATTATAAATCAATAAAATGTGTTTAAAAAAGAAGTCGAAAGTGTTTTTCTGGAGACTGTGTGCTCTTAATGAGAAGTCATTTTGTCTTCACCCTCTTTCGTGAACTTAGCTTGCTGTTTCCAGATGCCCTTCTTTGGCGCCCTCGTCTGTGCTGCTCCCAGTGCCTCTCGGCAAACATATCGTTCTCCCTCCCAACACTGGGTCAGGTGCAGCTTTCCTTTGCTGTGGGCGGACGGGTCACTGCCCTTCCCTATGCCGCAGTGAGATGTTGCTGACTGACCAGTTAGGAGGGCGGTTCACGTCCCCTCCCAACACTGTGGTCAGGTGCTGCTTTCCTGCTGGAAAGGCGGGGAGCTACCCACCATCTCCTGGTGCCGGTCACTCTGCAGCTCTGTGCTACTACCCTCTCTGCCTCGAGTTGGCGCCCCGTAGGCGGGTTCAGGGAAGATGCGGAACAACCCCGCCCCTGCTCTGGGCCAAAACCCAGCTCCTTGTCTTGGTGGCGTGAATTCTCTGAGGCAATAGGGGGGAATTATCCTATCTGCCTCGGGCTGTAGACAAGTCTCTGTCTGGCCTTTGAGGCTGCTAAGGCCTTAGGTACAGTTTCAGGTTTCGCCCCCGCCCCACCTGGGTGCTAAGAGCTGGAGGATATGGCGGCTGTGCCTGAGCCTCACCTCTCTTTGACCAAAAACCTTCTGTTTTCTGTGGGTTTTCAGAGATGGGGGTATGTACCCTTCCCCCCCAGGGCACATCAGCCATGTTGCTTTATGGAGGGCCCAGGTTGTTCTGCCCTGTGTAGCCACTCATCCATGGCACACAGCACCCTGCAGTCCCCCAGGGCTGCCTCAGTGCAGCTGCCCCAGTCCTCTGCCTGGCTAGGGCAGCCTGTCCCAGTCCCCAGCTACTGGCTCACATCTCAGGCTGGGTGTCGCAGGGACCCTCTGTGCCCATTTAACTTAGTTCTGTCGGTTAAGGGCGGCTCCATACAGATTGCAACCTCAGAGGCTCCCCCTCCATCCCGCTGGCCTCTTGGTTGGAGATGGGGAGACCCAGCCAATGAGCACTAGTCCTCCTTTGCTGCTCCCTCCCATGGGACCAGTCCTGCACTGTTTTGCCTTTTCTTATTTCTTTTTTCCTTTTCTCCTACCAGATTTTTGGCTTCTTTGTCTTTTGAAGAGGACGATGTTCTTTTGGAGTTCCGCAGGTGCTCTGGTTGGCAGAGTAGGTCCATGGATGTGAGTCTTGATGTATTTGTGGGAGGGTGTGAGCTACGATGGTCCTACTACTTAGGCATCTTGGCCTCCTCTATATTTACTTATTTTTTTAATGGAGCTACTGGGGTTTGAACCCAGGACCTCATGCATGCTAAGCACATGCTCTATCTCTGAGCTATACCCTTCCCCTACTCATAGTTATTTTAATACTTTTTTTAAACATTTATCCTAGAGTTAAAAGTGATTTACACACCATCATTACAGTATTACAGTATTTTGAAGTGTTCTATATATTAACCATTATCAGTGAGCTTTTTTTAACTTTCATATGTTTTCTTATTAAAATTAGCATCTTTTCATTTCAGCTTCAACATTTCTCATAAGGCAGTTCTTCCAGGGATGAACTCCTTCAGGTTTTGTTTGGTGGGAAAGTCTTTATCTCTCCTTCATTTCTGAAGGATGACTTTGCTGGGTAATCTACCTTGGTTGATAATCTTTTTCTACAAGCATTTTTAATATATCATTCCACTCTGTCCTGGCCTGCAAGGCTTCTGTTGAGTAATCCATTCATAGCCTTATGTTTGTTTCCTTGTGTGTAACAGCTCTTTTGCTGCTTTCAAAATTTCTTCTTTGTATTTGATTTCTGATAGCTTGATTATAATATGTCCTGGTGAAGTTCTCTTTTGGTTGAAACTTTCTGGGGACTCTTGAGCTTGATGTGCCTTCATATCCATATCTGTCCTCACACTCGGGAAGTTTTCTGTCATTAATTGTTTAAATAAGCTTTCTGTCTCTTTCTGTCTTCTCCTTTTATTCCCATAGTGCATGCATTCTTAAGCTTGATAATGTCCCATAGGTCCTATGAGCTATCTTCACCCTTTCATTCTTATTTCTTTTTGTTTCCCTAACTGGGTAATTTTAATTCACCTGTCCTTAACTTTTCAGGTTCTTTCTTCTGCTCGATCAAATCTGTTGTTGATGCTCTCTATATCATTTTTCATTTCATTCACTGTATTTTTCAGCTTCAGATTTTTTTGTTCTTTTTTATGATTTATCTTTAAATTCTTGTTTTGTTCTTGATTTTGTTGAGTTGTCTATCTTTGTTCTCTTCTAATTTGACAAGTTCATTAAAACAATTATTTTGAGGGTTTTTAGAATATAGATCTGTATTTCTTTGCAGTTGGTTACTGGAATATTGTGCTCCTTTGGTGGTGTTATTTTTCCATGAGGTTTTGCATTTCTTGTAGCATTGCATGGATGTGTTCACACTTGATGAAGCAATCACCTCTTCTAGATTTTATGGACTGGTTTAAGTGGAGTAAGACCTTCATCTATTGATGGGAACAAGGCTGCCATCTGGGTAAGATGAAGCAGTTCTGACTCCAGGGAAGGTGCAGTGGTATAGTCTCTATGCAGCTCTGTCAGATGTCATCAGTATCAGCGAAGAGTGAAAGGGACCTTAGTGGCCAAGGCTGTGAGTGTTTGCAGGAGCAGTGATGGCTATTGGGATCCTCAGTGGTAAAGGCTGTTGGGGTCCTCCTGATTTCTTTTTTTTTACCACAGTGGAAGTTATGGCCAAGGGAATCCCTCAAGGCTCTGGGTCCATCTGATGGGCACACTTACAATGGTTGCCTATGATGTTTGAAGCATGGGTGCCCATGGAGCAGCCATGGAGTCAGAATCTGGAAGTGAGGCATGAATGAAGCTACTAGAGTGGCTCAGGGGGTCTAGGGCGATGGTAGTTCTGGTGCCTGGGGTACAGGCACACCACCACTGCAGTATTGGTAATGGTGTGTAAGGTGCAGGTAATTGTAAGCAGCCACAGAGCAGGGGTCCAGAGCTTGCACAGAGCTAAAGAGGCTTTGGAATCTGAGGTAAGAGCACTCCCACTGTGACAATGACTCCATTGTGTTAGGTGCATGCACTTACAGAGCAGTTATGGAGCTATGGTCTGCATAGGCATGAATGGTGCATGAATAAGCCTGCTACAGTGGTGGCTTTGGTGTCCTAGGTTTGGGCATTTGTGAAGTAGCTAATGGACCTGGGTTCTGGAGGGCAGGTGCACCCACTGCAGCAGTGCTCCAGTTACTGTGGTGTGGGCACTTGCAGAGTGGCCATGGATCCAGGGTCCAGAGCACATGTGCATGGAGTGATAGTGTCTCCGAGGTCTGGGGTACAGGATATCCTGCAGTGTCAGTGGCTCTGGTGACTGAGTTGTTGGTACATGTGGAGCAGCCATGGAGCTAGCGTCTGGAGCATGGGAATGCATGGAGTTTGGTGGCAGGAGCTGGGGTCTGGTGGTAGGTGCACATGGAGCCACTATAGCTCTTGTGTCTACACCAAGCATAAGATGGGGGTGGGGTGGCAACCCTGGTATTGGGGCAGCACAACAGTGGCTTCTTCTTGTAGAGAGGTCTCAGCAGTGCCTCACTCTCTGGAAAGCCTGTGGCAGTGTTGGCTATTGGTTACTTCAGCCAAAAAACCTACCAGTATCCTCTGCAGAGCAGGTTGCTGGGGTCAACACCAACAAACACAGTGTGGTCCTCTGTTGTTAAAGCTGTGGGAATTCATGACTGTCATGAGAGCTGCCGAGGTCCTCAGCAGCAAAAGTTGCCAGTGTCCTCCACAGAGCAGGCTACTGGGGACTGAACTGGCATCTGCCACAGGGTCCGTATTGATAACCACTGTTCTGTTTCTTTACTCTTAGCCCCTTTCAGATATTTCAGCTGTGCTGATTTCCCCAGCAATCCTTTCTGTGTTGTTATTCTTCATTTTTTTCTTTCATTGTGTTGCTGCAGGTTCTTAATTAGACTCTTGAGCCCTCTCAAGGATATTTTCATTCATGCATAGCTGTCTGTTGTTTTTTGTAGGCAGGGTAGAGGCTGGTGTCTTCTACTCTGTCATCTTTCTGACACACTCAGTAAAGTCTTCTTTGTGTCTTGTAACAGTTTTTGGCTTAAAGCCTCTTCATGTGGTATTAGTATAGCTACCCTTGCTCTCTTTTAATTACTATTTGCTTGAAATAACTTTTTTCATCCTTTTACTTTCAACCTATTTATGTCTTTGGTTCTAAAGTGAGTCATTTGTAGACACCATAAAGATAGATGATAATGCTTATCCATTATGCCAATGTCTGCCTTTTGATTGGATAGTTTAATCCATTTATATTTCAAATAATTAATCATAAGGAAGAACTTCTGCAATTTTTCTATTTATTTTCTATATATATTATATCTATGTTCCTCAATTTTGCATTACTACATTCACTTGTGTTTAATTTTATTTTTTGTATACAATTTTGATTCCATAATGTTTAGAGGCTAGTGAAATAAAATGTTTTCCACTTTTTGGTTCTACTTTGGAACCTAATCTGTTTCACAGTAGTCACACATTATAAATTCCTGATATGATTACAAATTTCTTGATGAACCCTCCCCAATATTGCATGAAACACTTTCATTCAAGGGAGTACAATGTTTAATTTAACTATTGTAATTTTTTCTAGTTGTCTTCTAGAGTTTCACTGGGTTCTAAATCATTACAGTTTCATAGACTTGACCTAGATGAGTCCTCATGATCCAAGCGGTTTCTTGTTTCTCTATATCACCAATGCAGGTAGTTGTTTCCTCGTCTTAAAGATAATCATGGCTCATGATTTTACAAATTCCCTTCCATAGACTATGTTATTCTTAATTTACCTTTATGACTATGAGTCCTTTTTTAAGATTACCCCGAATCTCTTTTGTCATGGAAGGTTATTTGCTCCTTTTTGTGCCCTTTTCTTGCCTCACTGGCATTTCTACTTTCCTCTGTTTTAAGCCCTTATGAAGTAATCAGTTCTCTTACCTTCTGGCTTGGCTGCTGTGGGAGTGTAAAAATAGACTTCCAGTAGGTCCAGGTAAAGAACACAAAGATGGCATGATAGAATATGAGGTAGATAACTGAAATTTAAGAAAAAAATCAGTCTTTACGCTATATTTTCATCAATTCTTAAGAGTTCAGAAAGACGTTAAGCTAAAAAACAAGTCTATATTTTATTTTCCTATTACCAAGAATTTTCTACTACTATTATGAAATGTTAATTCTTACCTTTTTCCATGCAGTTACAGAAACAATCTATAATGCCAAATTTGGAATCAGAGGCTTTCTGGAAGTGGCATATTTTTAAAGTTGCCATGTAATTCTGGGAATAAAGGGGAAATGTCCCTTATGACAATGTGGGGGAGGCTACTGTTGCCAACTGTCATTGTCTCTGACACTGTGGTTGACAAAAGATGATTATGATAGTATTTGCACAGTGCTACAATGTTTATAATGTGCTTTCTTAATATTATTTAATTTTATCTTTTCAACAAGTTTGTGAGATAAGTACTAGGACAGGGATGGTTGATTAACTATCAGGGGCAGTTGATTATCCAAAGTCACAAAGCTACTAAATAATGTAGCCATGTCTCAAACTCAGGACTTCTGACTCTAAATCAAAAGTTTATTTTTCAGTAGCCCCAAAGACTACACACTTTTGAAATGTAAATTTTACCTTTGAGACATTTGTCAAAGTAGCTCCCCATCGCTTTTCTTTTTATACTCTTTGCCTTTTAGATAGATCTTCTTTTATGGGAAATTTTAGTATTCTCCAAAGAGGTCATTATAAGACTGAAGGTCATTTTACTGTTACATTGTGAGTCCTTGCATGGTAAGGTCTTATTACTTCAATCCATCAAAAAGACTCAAGGGAATGATATGACTCAAGACCAAGTTAATAGGGCTGAGCCTCTCATATATTTATGGTGAAATTGAAAAAAGCTGCACTCTTTTGGCCCAGTGCTCCCAACCCTATTGTACAAGACCTTTTTAATGTGCTTGATTTATTTAATTATGAAGTCCCATTTTGGAATTCAAGCAATAAAAAGTGAAAAGTAAATGTCCACCACACACATGTATCTTAACCTCCCACCTCCCCCTCCTAAGGCATAATACATATTCGCTGTTTGATGTATTATCATTCTAGATCTTCTATTTTTATATGTTTATATAAATATATAAACACAATACACATGGGTTTTTTGTTATATTAAATTTTTTTCATTGTATTTCTTTTGAAAGGTAATACATTCACAAGGTTCAAAATAGTACATAGTGAAAAGTCTCCCTCTATCCCTGTCCCTCTGCCACCTAGTTCCCCTCCCTGAAAGCAACAGATGTCACAGTGTCATGACTTTATTCTGTATCCTATCAGATCTTATAAATATAAAAGTACCAAAATGGTGTGTTTTTTCACACAAATAGCAGTATTCTATACACACTGTTTGCATTCTATGTCTTTTTCACTTGCTATAAGTTGGAGGTCATTCCACTTAATATAACTTGGAAAGAGTGAAGCGCCTCATTCTCCTTTTAAAAAGTTGCATGGAATTCCACTGCATGAATGTACCATAATTTATTTAACCAGATTGTCTCTGATGGAAATTTAGTTTTTTCCCCTTCTCTTGCTAATACAAATAATGTTGTAATGAGTAGTCTTGTATATATGTCATTGGCACATGCACTAAAAATATCTATAGGATCAATTCCCTGAAGTTGGATTCCTAGGTCCAAACACAGGCCTTTTGGTAGATATTGCCAAACTGCCATTAAAATTCTTTATATACTTTACAGTCTCATCAACAATGAATGAAAGTGACTCTTCTAACACAGCCTCGCCCTTGTGAAATGTTATTAGAATTTTTTATCTTAGGCAAGACTTCTAAACTGTTTCTTTCTGTTACCTTTTGCTATGTGTTTGTTTCTTTGATTTTATGAGGCTTATACAGGGAAGATTCCATGACTAAGTTAGATAGGACACATATCAACCCTTGTTCCTTTATTACAGAACAGGAGTATTGAATTTTTAGTTCCAAATAAATTAGGAGAAACTAAATTTATGTTTACCTTCTCATTTTGCACTTCAAATTTAATAAGATTCAGCAATTTGGATCACCTGAATGGTGAGAACTAAACTCTTACACTTGGTAGTATTTTGAGGGCATTTACTTTGTTTTTAGTTCTAATGATTGAGATGGGAAGTGTAGAATTTTAACTTGTTCTAGGTCATACTACAAATTTAAACCTGGTTTAATCATAGAACTGGAAACAGCTGGCTCCCACTCCTTTTTTCCAAAGATTCATAGATATTATGAGTACTTCTATAACTTCTATCCATTACAGATGGATAAAAAATGAGGACTCATAAGGTTAAATGACTAAGTCGAAGTCATTCAGTAGATTGGTAGAATAGGGACTATACTATAGATTTCATAAAAATTGAGAGTTAGGTGAGAGCATACAGATCATCTAGTTCAACATCCTTGTGAGCTGGTTTTGAGATGAGTTAAGGCCGTGGGACCCAAGGCCACGATCGGAGTACTGAGATGAGTTACAGCCATGGGACCCAAGGCCACGATCAGAGCATGTTTATAGTATGCAGTAAATAATTGCTCCAAGCATGCATCAATTTTGTAAGATTTAGAACAAAGAAAATAGAAGTACACATGTGCTAGAGATATTCTGTAAGCGTAATGAACAAAGAAACTCAGACTGCACATGTGTTGACAAAAAAACATAAAAGCAGGACAGGTGCATCATAGGTGTGCACCTCCCTGTGGCAATATTGTTGTTAACCCCATGGTGTCTCTGGCTGAAGCCTGTCCGGCGGTATAGCAACTCTTCGTGCATTTTTTCATTTGGGCCACTCACCTCCTAGAACCCCACATCAGCCTCCCTCGGCTGACATTTGGTGTAGTCGGCAGGATGAGGTGAGTGCTCCCTCTGAACCCCCTGCCCCTGACGGGGATGCTCTGATGGAAGCAAAGTAGCCCCCTACCTCTGTATGGTACCTGGTGGCAGCCTATTTGCTGATGTGGGCTCAATCGAGGATTGGGACACAGTGGCACCCCGACCAGATGGCATCCAGAGGGCATTGGAGCTGTTAGAAAATAATGTCCCATTAGCCCACTGAGAGGCAGCCGGGAGGGTGGCCTGGATGTTCTTATCTGTTTTACAGCAAGGTAGCCAAGACATGAGAGATCTACAGATGCAAGTGGAGGAGTTGCAGTGCAAAGAAGAGGAGCTTAAGCAGAGACCCAGCACAGCAAAAAGTTGTCTGCATGGTCCTAGCTCCGCCACCTCTGAGAGCAGCTATGCCTGTGTAGCTCTGGTCCCACTGCCCCTGAGAGCGATAAGCCCGACCCCTCCCCCTGTTCCACTGCGTCTATGGCCCATGGTGAGGTAGTGGATGGAAATGGAGGAGCCCATGGCTCAGGGGGGAATTCCTGCAGGGCCATGGTGAGTGACACGATAAACCACCTATACGTCTTACACATCAATGGAATTGAGAGACCTGGCAAAGCAATGCAAGCAGCGTATGGATGAGTCAATCCCCGCATGGCTACTGCACCTTTGGGATGATGGGGCTGACCAGACTAAGCTACCTCCGAAGGAGAAGGGCCAGCTGGCCAGCATAACAACTGTCCCCTCACTGCAGCAGAGGCTGCAAACTATTCCCCAGTCAAATGCTGATGCTGGCAACCATACGCTGATAAGCTGCTTAATGGCTGCTGTACACACTGTGTCGGAAAGTGCAGGGGATTTGCCTGAACACGTGAGTAAATGGACCACGTATTTGGACTTACCGCAAGTTGTCCGGGAAATGGGCATGCGCCAGATGATGTTTTCTTTGCATTTCCGTAGTCCAGATGATGAGCTCCTTACAGCTCGAATGAAAGATTTGATTTTGGCTAATGGCCCAACGGGAACGTTTGGGACTATGGCAACGCTACTAGCACCATATGTAGACCGCTCCATACATGAAGTAACTGAGGCTCTGGCTCGTCTGGGGGACATAAAGGTGCGCCAAAAGGGGGTACATGCTGCTAAGACTCAAGGTGAGTCCAAGACCCCCTCCTCCCATGCAGTGACTCAGAAAGGGAAGTCCACACAGAGGAGGAAAAAGGGAAATGCTCCAGCTTCAGGAGGGCCCCAAAAGCTAGATCGCTGGCAGACATGGTGTGATTTACTGGCAGCTGGCCTGGACCATGTAAAATTAGATGGCCAGCCTTTGGAGGTGCTGATGGCCTTATGGAAGAAATTACAGCCTGAGCAACAATATACTCCATTGCCAACCTCCCATCAGGCCCGAGAGGTGGCCTTTGCTGATTTCCTCCTGGACTAGGAGGAAGGCCAAGGTATTTGGGACATGGGGCACACCGACGACCAGAGGCCACATGTTGAACTGACTACCCACTGGTCCCCCATGAATAAACAGCAAGTGCTGGCACTAGTATACACAGGAGCTGAAATTACATTTGTGCATTGAAATCCGAAACGTTTTCAGGGACCATGGGTTGATATAGAAGGATACGGAAACAAGCAAATGTGTGTTAAATGAGTGACTCTGATTTTGGGCATTGGCTGTCTGCCCCCTGCTGCATATGAAGTGCATATATCCCCAGTAGCTGAGTATATTCTGGGGATAGACATTTTGCAAGGATTGCAAATACAGATGACTCAAGGGAAATTTTGCCTGAGAGTTCACATGGTGAAAACTGTTATACGGGGGCATCCTCATAACACACCTTTGATTTTGCCACAGGCCACATGAGTGGTGAAGGTCCGGCAATATCAATTGCCCAGAGGCCATGAGGAAATAGGACAGACTATTCTGAAGCTTGGGGAAGCCAGTATAATTCAGGCTATGCATAGCCCATATAACTCTCCAGTGTGGCCAGTGCAGAAGCCAGATGGCTTCTGGAGGATGACAGTGGACTATCAGGAACTGAATAGTCACTCCCCCCATGCATACAGCTGTGCCAAATATAACAGATTTGATGGACCAGCTGTCCCATGAACTGGGTACTTGTCACTATGTGATTGACCTGGCTAATGCATTCTCCTCAATAGATATAGCCCGTGAGAGCCAAGAACAGTTTGCCTTCACCTGGGAAGGCAGACAATGGACATTTGTTGTGTTGCCACAGGAATACCTGCACAGCCCCACATTGTGCCATGGCCTGGTGGCCCAGGACCTGGCTACATGGAGCAAACCAGATACTGTTCACTTGTTCCATTATATTGATGACATAATGCTAACCTCTGATTCTCTTTCAGATTTGGAAACCAGTGCCACAGCGCTGCGAGAAGCCCTGGCGAGCTGGGGGTGTGCCATGAACGAGGACGAAGTGCAAGGACCTGGATATTCTGTCAAATTCTTGGGTGTTGTCTGGTCGGATAAGACAAAAGTGCTGCCTGAAGCAGTAATAGACAAAATCCAGGCATATTCCTGCCCTGAAACAGTTAAACAGTTAGACTTATTTAGGTCTTCTGGGATACTGGAGGGTGTTTATTCCTCATTTGGCCCAAATAGCCAAATCCCTGTATAAACTGATTAAAAAGGAAGAAGTCTGGAATTGGTCTGATGAGACCGAATGTGCATTTGTTAAAAATTAGAGGGCGGTGGCCTAAGCACAAGCACTGCCCACTGCACACTATAGATCCAGACCTCCCTTTCTGGTTGACAGTCCATGTGGACAATGATGGATATGGCTGGGGCTTATCGCAAAAACATGGGCAACGGAAAGTGCCCATAGGATTCTGGTCTCAGTTGTGGAAAGGGGCTAAATGTCATTATTCTCTGATTGAGAAACTGTTTCTAGTAACTTATGCATCCTTGATTGCCACTGAACCCCTGACAGGGAAGCAAGAGGTCCAAGTGCAGACCACATACCCTATTACAGGATGGGTACAGACATGAGCAAACCAACCCTGATCAGGAACTGCCCAAACCCCAACTCTGACGAAGTGGGGTGCTTATTTGGAACAGAGAGCCCAATACACCACTAGCCCCTTGGCTGCAGAGTTGCAGCAGGTGTTAGGGCCTGTGAGATTTGTTGCGCCTGACGTACAGACGCTCCCACAACAAGAGGTGGGCCCTGTGCCCAGTCCCTTTTGTGAAGGTAAAGGGCTACCCCCGGGAACTGCTTGGTATACTGATGGATCTTGTAAGGGCAGTCCGCCCACTTGGGTTGCAGTAGCACTGCACCCTGCCACTGAAGCCTTCTGGTATGAGACCGGAGTAGGCCAATCCAGCCAATGGGCTGAGTTACGGGCAGTATGGCTGGTGTTGATGAGTGAACCTAGCCCCTTGCAGATTTGTACAGATAGTTGGGCCATATATTGAGGCCTTATATTGTGGATATCCCAATGGGCCCTGCAAGACTGGATGATTGGGCACCAGCCCCTATGGGGACAACAGATGTGGAAAAAGTTATGGGATAAAGGCCAAGAAGGCCAGTATACTGTTTACCACATACCAGGGTACCTTCCAGCCCTGTCACCGGGCAATGATGCTGCTGACGCACTAGCCCAACTTTGCCCTGTATAGGCTATGGTTCCAGGACCCGACATAGGTCCCTGGCTCCATAAGAAACTTGGTCATGTTGGCTCATACACAATGAGGCAGGTAGCCGACCTGTGGGGCCTGCACCTGAGCCACAGGGAAGCCAAAGATGCCGTGCGGCAGTGTCCATGGTGTACTAAGCACCACCCGCACCAGTGGCAATGACCCCAACAGATGGGGAAGATTGCACGGGGAATTCAGCCATTGAAGGCATGGCAAATAGATTACGTAGGCCCCTTTGCTCCGAGTATGGGCTTGTGATACCTGCTGACAGCAGTAGACACCACTACTGGTCTAGGTTTTGCTCACCATGTGCCCAAGCTACACAAGACTCTACTATTAGAGCACTGAAAGTTTTATGGGCCTTCTATGGGACTCCCTTAGAAATACAAAGTGATAGAGGGACCCCTTTTACTGCCCAACAGACCCAGGAATGGGCCAAGGAAAATGATATTAACTGGATATTGCATGTGCCTTACTGTCCTCAAGCAGCAGAAATGACTGAACAGTACAATGGCCTATTAAAGGACAAACTGAGGGCTCTCAAACCACAAGGGTGAGGCTGGAACAGTGTCTTGCCATAGGCGGTACATGTTTTGAATGAACAACTTGCCATAGAGGTATGAGCCCACTGGAAAAGTTATTACAAGGGACCATTCGGAGGCTCAGAGTTGAGCCTGTGCAGAATGCCTCTGATGTCTCAATAGTGAGGCATGCATTAATATTACACACCCCCAGGGTGTTGAACTAGGGAAAACAGGACACCTGGAAGTGGAAGAATCAGGTCAAGACTGAAGGCCCCTGGCTTGCCCTTTTGGAACCCTGGGGCGATGGGCTAGAGAAAGCCCTGTAGGTAAGCCCACAAGTGGGGGAATGGCCTTTTGCTGTGCAGGTTACTCTAGGGAAGGCAGGAGTGTCCCTACTTAAAGGAGCAGAAGCCCTACGGCTTTGGGCAATTCCACTGATAGCTCCTGAAGCTCTCCCAGAGTGTAACCAACCTAGTGTGGGTGGGTGAACAGCCCTTCCTGCCACTGTACTCTCACAGGATGAGGAAGTGGCTTGCATCCTCCCAGAAGGGAGAGATTTGCCAATCATGGTGTCCACCTCTGCTCTGTCCTTCCATCCAGGGTAACAGCAAATTCCATGTTCTCCTGGGCACACACATTCACACGAGTCCACAATGCCTCTCACTGTTGGGTCTGTACTGAACTTCCCATAGACACAGGAGATGGACTGCCATAGCACCTCCACCCCATGTCCAGAGCCAATTGGAGCACCTTGATTCAATGGAATGCCAACAGGACAGCGAGATTGCCCTGGGACTTTCAGCAGCAGACTATTGAAGAGATACTCTGACGTGAGCGGGGCAATGCCCCCCCCAGCTAATTGGAAGGACTGTATGGAATGGGTGGGGATGGATGAATAGTGTTCATGTAAAGGTGAGAAATTTAAGCCCCCTCTGTACTGAGCAGCCGTTTGAACATGAGGCTCCAAACCGCACAGTGGGGTGGCTCCCAGAAGAGCTATGTGCCAAAATTACTTATAATGTAAATGCCTCCACCTGGTTGGATGGATGACCTCTAATTGACACAAAACCCACTGACTTCCTGCCACCAGGGTACCTGTGGGTATGTGGCACCCACAGTGGCCTTATCTCCCGGCTAAATGGACAGGGTGCTGTACTTGGGGTAGAGCTTACTTGCCCAGACATATCCGGCCCACTTTAACAGAGAGCCCCACAAACTGGGACCCACTGCATACCCGGTGGTACCGAGGTGCAGCTTGGTGGCTTTATCCCATGGCCCAGTTCCTGCCTGGTGCTGGGACCATCAGTGTTGAATTGCAGGTAGAAGTTTTGGCTCAGCACATATCAGCTGTACTGAATGTTACTAGAAGAGTTATAGAGGAGTTGTTAGATGAGACTACCCAGATGTGAAAGGTGGTCTTACAAAATAGAATGGCATTAGATATTCTCACTGCAAGCCAGGGTGGCACATGTGCTATATTACATATTGAATGTTGTATCTATATACCAGATCACCAAAAGGAAGTAGCTAAGGCATTGCATGAAATAGATCAGGATTTGGAGCGCATAGATCATGTAACTCAAGACCCCCTTAAGAATTGGCGGTCATCCTTGACGTCCTTATGGAAATGAAGCCTAACTGTCCTGGCTATTGTTGCTGTCTGTGTATTGGTAGGATGCTGTACTCTGTATTGTTGTGGTCTTTGGGCACAATGCTCTGCCCTGTGGGCTAGGGTCCCCACAACCTAGGGGGTGGAATGTGAGCTGGTCTTGAGATGAGTTAGGGCCGTGGGACCCAAGGCCACAATCAGAGCATGTTTATAGTATGCAGTAAATAATTTCCCCATCAATTATATAAGGTTTAGAACAAAGAAAATAGAAGTACGCATGTGCTAGAGATATTCTGTAAGCCTAATGAACAAAAAAACTCAGACTGTGCATGTGTTGACAAAAAACAGGTAAAAGCAGGACAGGTGCATCATAGGTGTGCACCTCCCTGTGGCAATAAAGTGTTGTTAACCCCATGGTGTCTCTGGCTAAAGTCTGCCCAGCAGTATGGCAACTCCTCGTGCATTTTTTCGTTTGGGCCACTCACCTCCTAGAACTCCACATAAGCCTCCCTTGGCTGACAATCCTCATTTCATAGACAGGTAACAGAGGCCTAGAGAGGGCAAGTGACTTGAATATGGTTACCCAGCAGTTACGGAAGCAATAGAGCCAAAATTCAGGTTTCCTCACTTAGGTCCAGAGCTCTTTTCCTTAGAGCAATGGTTCTCAAATCTCAGTGTGCATCAAAATCACCTCAGGAGGTTATTAGAATGCAGATTCCCAAGCTTTATGCCAGAGATTCTTAATCAGTAGTCTGTAATGGAGTCCAAGAATCCAGCAACTCCCCTCAGGTGATTCTGAGGCAGATGGATCATGAGAAATAGGGCCTTAGAGGTCATTAAGTTGTTCAGCCTACCATTCCAAGGAGGAAGCTCCTCTCCAATATCCTTGGCAGTCAATTACCATATCTCTGTCACATTTCATCCTGCAATGAGTATTACTGAATTATGGATATGCCCCATGAGTCTTAAATTTGTGTTTTTCCCTATATATATATAATCTTCCTAAACTATGGTTCCAAATGTATGGACATCTATTCTTTTTCTACCTTAAAAAATGAGAAACATATTTCTTTTTTTTAAGGCAAGATCAATATTCATTCAGACAAAACAAGACTTTCAACATGCAGCTCACAGTGACCTCAGGACCTTAGCACTAGCTGTTCTCTCAGCCTGGAGCACTCCACCCACTCTGTATGCTGGCTCCCTAAGCACCTTCAGGAATACGTATTTCTTTATAATTAATAATTTTTAACCTAGAATAATCATCCCTATAAACTTCAGAGACACCATGTATTTATTTTTAAGTGTGATGCTCCAGTGATATTTCAGATCACAAGAGAAATCAAAAATCTTGAGAACTATATCCCTGAACTACTACTACTCATTGACGTTGGAATGAAATTGGAAAACATCTTTTTAAAGCAAGTAAATGAAGTAGAGCCCTTTGATTATCTGGTAGTAATCACAGTCATGGGGCATCAAAAGCTGTTGTAACTGTGATTACTACATGAAAGTGAAAAGCCTTTTAAGTGTTTTATTATTTTTCCTTCCACAATGTGCAAAGGTTTTCAGAAGAAATCAGCTATAAGGAAAATGATCAACTGCCAAAGGAAAAAAAAATCCACCTCAGCATGCAGCTGTTCTTAATTTAGTCACTGTGTTAGAATGTCAATATTCCATTGTGGGAATAGCTTCTAAAGTGAGAATGAATACTGGAGCTTTTTTCCTGAAATAATGATTCATAAATAGCCTGACAAAAATTATGGAATCTGAAATAACATGATGGAAGCAGCAGTTGTTATTAGCAACATCTTTGGCCAGCAGGATGCCTTTCTAGGTGTTGCTCCCAGGGACTAATAATGGGAAGTGAGTGATTTTGTGTCTATCTGTATGTGTGCATGTGTGCACATGCATATATATTCTTGTGTGAATAAGAATGCAGCAGATAGATTTTTCTGAATCCAGCAAGATGAAAACCAAAATGGGGAAAATTAGAAAACAATGATGCTATACTATAATATTCAGATACATAAATGCTAAGGCTGTAACTGTGGCAATTATCTAGCATACCCTTTTTCTTTAAAAGCTATTGTTGGAAACTATCTTTAGTTTAAAAAGACACTATTTTGTGTAATATCTTTTATATAAGTTGAAAAGCATTTGAGTTGGTAAAGAGGAATAATCAGGAGAGGGGTGTACCTTTCAATTACATACTATAATTCAAATAGGAATATCAGCTGTAACTTTAGCAATTAAGAGTTCTCACTAAAATCCTCATTTGGCTCAAGACAGAAACTCCTAGATTATGAACAGGGGATAATCTGTCAGCTAGACAGTCACTTCTACCTTTGAATAGGACACCTAGCAATGAAGTCTTGACTCTAATATTTGAGTTCACTGCTTTACTTTACTTCACTGCCTTAAAAGCTCTAACAAAGAGTTAGACTTTGTCTCTTAGCTATTTAAAGGAATGTTTGCAGAGAATGGGGTTAGAGGCCCATAGGTTGTAATCAAGGGGCTAAGGACAGTTCATGAGAATACAAGAATTGCTCAAGAGTTGCTCCTATGATTTAGCTACCCCTAAGGAGAATAAAAAACTTTCTCAAGAGTTGTTTCTAAGGTTTAGCCAGCTTTCTCCAGGAGTCTCTTTGATGGTGAGATCAAATTCAAGCACCAACACATGGTATCATGTTTTGAAAGAGTATGGATTTCCTTATTGATATCAACTTCAGAAGTTAGAGTTGTCTCCAAGTATCCTAATTACCCATTAGACATCTACCACTCATCAATTTATATAAACCTTTTATGAAGCTGGTTATGTCTTCAGTCTACACCAGTTCTGGGGGGTAATGAGTCACAAGTTTGCCAGCCACTGTGCAAAGCCGGACTTCATTTTAGTTACCTTAAACTTAGTGTTTTCATTTTGAAAGAGTTTTCTAGTTCCACTGTATTGGAGTTTGGTAAACAACACGAAGCTAAACAAAATATATAGCCTTCATGTGTTTATAAACTTGAATTATAGCCCTTTCAGTTTTTGTTTTTCCATGCTAAAGAGGCCTCTCTTTTTGGTCTGCTTTGGGCATTCGAGGTGTTGTGCAAAATAGAATCGATTTGGAATCAGATGACTTGGGTTTCAACTCTGGATCTGCCATTTAATAACTGTGTCCTTGAGAAACTAGTTAACCTTGCTGATCTCATCATATGTGCATACACACATACACACAACAACAACAACAACAACAACAACAACAACAACAACAATAACAACAACCTTGTCAGGTTGTTGTGAGAACTAATCGACTTAAATATGGAAATATCTCACATAATCTATGGACTTAATATCAGTTTTCTTTCTCTCCCTTCCTTCCTCTTAAATATTAGTAATTTGTTTTCTGACATATGGTGATAAAAACTACACAGAATTCAGAGACAGACATACCATAGCTTTGTTCAACAAGAGGAAAATGGTTTGTTTTCAGCCCCCTTCTTGACAATATCTAAATAACATTTCATTGATTCATTGATCTTGGGGATAAAAAAGTACACAGGGCAACATTTCTTGGGGAACAATCTTTGTCTACTTTCCTGGCTTAAAATAGATAGTTGAGATGTCATCATTCTGTATGTATCTTTTTGATTAAATATAGCCCAATACCTCCATGCTGTCAGGGATATTCAGAGAGGACACCAAAGCATAACGGACTCTACTGTCTATACAGTGGCTAGAAATTTGTTAGCCAATTTTTCACTGGCTGGGGGAGTGGCAAGGTTTAACACAATCCCAGCTTGGTTCCTTCAGGATTTATTTACTTGTTTTACACAACAAATAAGACCTCTACCTTATTATGATGTTGACTTGATTTACTTTAATATTATAAAATTTCAGATTTGGAAGAGTTCTTAGATGCCATATGGTCCAACAGTCTCCACAATACATAAATCTGCTTTGTGTTATCCCTAACAATGGTCATCCAGCTTTCATTTGAACACTTGAAGAAGAAATTTAATAATTCTTGGGCAGCCCATTCTATTGTTGGATAATTCTGATTGTTAGACACATCAATGTCATATTAAGCAGAAATATTCTTCCTGGTAACTTCCTCCCATTGATCCTAATTGTTTTTCCCCTGGAGAGGAGTCCTATTTGCTCAAAAACATAGAGACTTCTATCTAGACACTTAAAGGTCTCTTACAACTCAATAATAAGACAAGCAACTCAATGAAAATAGGCAGAAGACCTAGACACTTCATAAAAGTAGATATACAGATGGCAAACAAGCACACGAAAAGATGCTTATCATTAGTTATTACAAAAGGGCAAATTGAAACCACAGGAGATACTGCTTCATACACAATAAAATGGTTTAATAAATCCTGACAACACTAAGTGACAGTGAAGATGTAGAGCCACTGAAACTCTCATATATCACTGATAGAGCTACAAAATTGTAGAACTGCTTTGGAAAACAGTTTGGCAGCTTATTATAAAGTTAAACATACAATTACTATACAACCCAGCAAAAAATTTATATTTATATAAAAACATAAATGATAATTATATCTCATCAGCTTTATTCATAATAGCCAAAATGTGGAAACAAACCAAATGCTCATCAACTACTGAATAAATAAGCAAATCGTAGTACATTTATTATATAGAATACTACTAAGCAATAAAGAGGAACAAACTACTCATACATACACTGACAAGGATGTATCTTAAATGTATATTTCTAAATGAAATATGTCAGAAAGCTATGTATTATATGATTCAATTTCTATGACATTCTAAAAAAGGTAAAATTATAGAGTTAGAAAATAGATCATTGGTTGCCAGGGTGGAGAGAGAGAGACAAATGCTTGCAAAAGGGACAAAGGGACTATTTTGAGGGTAATGTAAATATTCTATATCTTGATGGTAGTGATATTTACACCACTGTATATATTTGTCAAAACTCATCAACCTGTAACGCATGAATTACAAATAAAATAAACAAGAAATTGTAAAAGAATACATCTAAATCATTAAGAGTGGGAGAGGGAAGCAAGAAAATATCGAGTATTTTTTCCTTTTGGTAGGATGGGTTTGAGATATAGTAATGGGCTAATAGACTTACAGAAAAGGGTAACCACAAGCCAAAAACTAACAAGGGAGTCACAAAAATTAAATAAAATCCATGATAATACAATGGAAAATTACCAAACCACAGAAGGAAGAAGAACTGAACAAAGAGGAAATACCAAATCAACTGCAAAAATAAGTTCAAAATGGCAATAAACACACATCTATCATTCATTACTGTAAATGTTAATGGACTAAAAGACATAGAGTGGCAGACTGGATAATTAAGCAAGAACCTTCAATATGCTGCATACAAGAGACCCACTTTAGGGAGAAGGACACATATAGATTGAGAGTGAAAGGATGGAAAAGGATATTCCATGCAAATGGAAAAGCCAAAAAAGCAGGTGTTGCAGTACTGATTTCAGACAAAATAGACTTTAAAACAAAGGCCATAAAGAAAGATAAAGAAGGACATTGTATAATGATTAAAGGAGTGATACAAGATGGGGATATTACACTCATTAATATATATGCGCCCAATATAGGAGTACCTAAATACATAAAATAATTACTAACAGAGATAAAGGGGGATATTGATGGGAATACAATCATAGTTGGAGATTTTAACACCACATTGACATCACTAGACAGATATTCCAAACAAAAAATAAATAAGGAAACAGAGAAATTAAATGATACAATAGAAAAATTAGAGTTGGTGGGTATTTCCACAGCATTACATCCCCCCAAAATAGGATATACATTCTTTTCAAATGCACATGGAACATTTTCTAGAACTGATCATGTACTTGGGCCAAAAGAAACCTCAACAATTTTAAGAAGATAGAAATTATCTCAAGCATTTTACTGACTACAATGCCATGAAACTAGAAATCAACTACAGAAAAACAAAGGAGAAAAAAAGGACAGCATGGAAATTAAACAACATGTTATTAAAAAACCAATGGTCAATGATGAAATCAAAGTTACAATTAAAAAATACCTTGAGACAAATGAAAATGAAAACACAACCACCCAAAATTTATGGGACGCAGAAAAGGCAGTGCTAAGAGGGAAGTTTACAGCAAAGCAGGCCTTCCTCAAAAAAGAAGAACAATCTCAAATAAGCAATCTAACCCACCAGCTGAAAGAACTAGAAAAAGAAGGGCAGAAAACCCCAAAAGTCAGCAGAAGATCAGGGAGGAAATAAACAAAATAGAAATTTAAAAAAACATAGAAAAAATCAATCAAACCAAAAGCTGGTTTTTTGAAAAAGTAAATAAAATCGACAAACCTCTGGCCAAATTCACAAAGAAGGAAAAAGAGAGAGCACAAATAAGCAAAATAAGAAAGTAAAATGGAGAAATTACAACAAATAACATAGAAATACAGAATATCATATGAGAATACTATGATAAACTATATGGAACCAAAAGGATAACCTAGAGGAGATGGACAAGTTTCTGGAAACATACTGTCCACCAAAACTGAATCAAGAAGAAACTGACCACTTGAACAACAGATTACTAGAAATGTAATTTAATTAGCAATAAAAATCCTCCCTACAAACAAAAGTCCAGGAATGGACCGCTTCACCGGGGAATTCTACCAAACATACAAAGAAGAACTTATACTGGTCCTTCTCCAACTCTTCCAGAAGATTGAAAAGGAGGGAATACTCCCAAATTCATTCTGTGAAGCCACCATCACCCTGATACCAAAACCAGGCAAAGGCACTGCCAAAAAGAGAACTACAGACCAATATCATTGATGAACATAGATGCAAAAATCCTTACCAAAATATTAGCAAATAGAATCCAACAGCACATAAAAAAGATTATACATCATGAAAGATGTTTTATACATGCATACAATATTTAACAGGGTACCCTGAACAATAAATTGTAGTTTCAAGTAATAGGAACAATATTATTGTCATTATACTTATTTTGATGGAGCTCCCATCCAAATCATCTTGAAAAGTTACTGTGGAAAATATTTATTTATAAATTTATAAATATTTCATACATGTGTAAGAAAACGATCTCTGACTTTAAGAACCATGCATAGTAATAAAAGGCAACTTATCACTTGCTCTAAGACTGTAACAAAAGTAGCAGATATTTATTGAGTCATCAGTATTCGCTTTATTCACCACTGTTCTAAGTGTTTTACATGTATAACTCATATTTTCATAACAATTCTATGAAATAGGTATTATTTTTTTTCAATTCTACACATGAATAAAATGAGCACAAGGAGGTCAAATACTTTACTAAGAAGTAGTGGAGCCAGGGTTAGAATTTACTGTCCAGCTCCTAAACTCATACTTTTCATGACTATGATCTACTGTCTTCCCACCACTCTGATCTATTGCCTCTATAGCCAACACCTCTGTTAAATGAGTAATTTCAAACTAGAGCTTTAAAACAGCATAGTATGAATGCTATGTAGTTAATGAATTACCAAAATTAATTTCCAAGAAAGAAGAATTAAAAGTGGCTATATAAATAATTATGGCTATACATGATAAAATAATGTGAAACTAAACATTTGTTAAGGTTCATGCTTAGCTTACACATTTTTTGATGGAGAATGCCTCAGTCTCTTTAGAATGGAAGTACAAATTGCAGATCAAGCCAAGATGGGGGTGAGTAGTGGGGAGAAGTACAGTAAATACATTAAGAATGGTGATGGTGAAAGACTTAGCCCTTAAAAGCTCCCCTGCGATGCTCTTACTTCATGCCTTGAAAAGGGGATCAATTGGGTAGGAAGGGAAGACACCTGGGACAATAGTGATGAATCAAGAGAAAGCTAGGGTCAATCTGGCCAATGGCCTACCTGTGCCTTTCTCTATCATAAATTCTGGTAATTTCCAGTTTCTGTTCTACAGCCAGAGGAGCTACTGAAAATGTGTTCTACTCTGTCTCTGGGTAAGTTTCCTAAAAACCATCATCCTAAACATTCCACTCACCTCAGTGTATTCCTGGGAAAGTCGCTCAATTTATAGGATTTAATGTAATTCATTTTTAAACAGAAAAAGGAATACAGTCCCAACCAAAACAACTTACAACATCCTCTTACCTTTTTCTGCTGGGCTCAAAACAGTCACTGTGAAAAGAAAGGAAAAGGTAAAAATTAGTGATATATAGAAACATTATTTTTCTAATTTGTTTTTCCATAACATCATTTTTTTAGCAATTTATTCAATGATACTTTAGGAAACCACCAGCTTGCTAACATAAAGGAAGGCAAGGATGATTAAACTTTGTCCTTTGCTATCTTCCTTCATCTTAAACCTTGAGTAATTAGGAAGGGATAGACCGGGATTTCAAAATTGTAGAATAGATAAACAAGATTACACTGTATAGCACAGGGAAATATACACAAAATGTTATGATAAATCACAGAGAAAAAAAATATGACAATGAGTGTGTATATGTCCATGAATGACTGAAAAATTGTGCTGAACACTGGAATTTGACACAACATTGTAAAATGATTATAAATCAATAAAAAATGTTAAAAAAGAGAATTTCTACCCATTCAACAAATACAAGAATAATTTGATTTTTTATAAAATCAACAAATGGAAAAACTCAATCTTTATATAAAGCATAGTAGGAAGAACTTAAGTGCTAATAAATTAGGAGATGATTATTCATTTTCTGAAGTATTCACTGTAGAACATATTTAAAGACGAAGTTTCTCCTGTATATTTAAAGATAATATAGTGTAGAGGTTTAATGCCAGCTTTGAAGTGAGACTTTCTGGGTTAGAAGCCCAACTGCACTATTTTGTGACCCTGGGCAAGTTCCTTAACTTCCTTAACAGTACCTACCTCACAAGGTTACTTGAGAACTAGGTGAATTAATGTATTTAAATACTGTTTAGCATAGTATCTAGCACAAGGCAAGTACTTAATGAATATTAGTTGTTACTATATTTGAACTAAGATTTCATAAATTATCAGAACGGGTAGGGACTTTAGCAATTATCTGGTTTATCTGTCTCACTTTACACATGGGAAAAATGGACTAAAGTAGTATCAAATGATTTGCCCAAGGTCATAAGCAAGTTAGTGGTGGAGTTGGGAATATATTCTAGTCTCCAGGGCTTTTTCATATATTGTGTCTACTTTCACCAATCAATCCTTGCTGGCTTACTGTGAGATTTTACATATATACATCTTCCATTTAGAATGTAATTTGTACAAAGCGGTGCCTACCTGTCTTTGGTCACTGCCACCATCTGTGTGCACTTGTACTTGGTACTAAGGTAAAGTGAAATTATAAGGCATGGCTCTAAATCTTGAGAAGCTATTAAAGTGGTTTTCATACACAATGATAAACACTTGAGTCAGAAAAGTGGGGAAAAAGTCCAGAGAGTAAGACTATATTCTAGGGGCTATTTTCTCAGGTTCTTCATCAGTCATACTTTCTCCTTATCTTTATTTGCAGGTCTATTTTCATTGAGTCTTTAAAAATGCTCCTTTTAATGATCCTTTGAATGTACTTTGTTAAAACTGTTCCATTCTGTATATGCTAAAAATCTGACCAGATAATGTACTCTTTTTTTTCTAATGTACTATCCTGAACATTGATACCAATTTCTCTCTTTTCTTTTCCCTTTATAGTTAAAGAATCCTGGTTATGAATGATTGAAAGAATCACATCCTCTACTTAAACAATATAAATGGAAGTGGAAACAAGAAGTTTCCACATTCCAAAAATAGGTCAAATTGGGACTTCATGATTTCGCACATGCATATTTTGTGACAACATCAGTTGCACTAGGCCTTGAATTGGGTTAATAACATCTCTTTTAAATAGAATTAGAGAGAGAAGAGTTGCTTGGAGACCAATTTTAATAAAGAATAGCTAACAAATTGCTGCTTGGTATATTTGGTATATCTCCTTCTACCTCTATGATTGAACACTCATTGCTAAACAAAAAGTGGAGGTTCTAACTTGGCCAACTTTTTGGTGAGGGAAGGAGATCATCCAGTGCTTTGAAAATACCAAAATGAGATAATGTATATACTGAAAAATGAGTGGGAATCAGTGAAGTCTCTAGGTAGGGGATAGCTGCCTTTAAGTAATTTTAGGACAATTATGTGCTAGTGGGATTGGTGTATATGATTCAAGAACAGAGGGCAGAAATAGAATCAATGGGCAAAGCTTTAGGTCAACACATTTCAGCTCAACAAAGGAAAAAACAATGATGATGATGATGATGATAATGATAACAATGACCAGCCAGGCTGGCAGCAATGGAAGGAGTGAGGATCCCACTAAACACTTTGAAATATTGTACAGGACATTTAGACATTAGTTAGGTAGTAGACTTGACTTTTAAAGTCCTTTTCACTCCTAAAACTGTAAGGAGTTAATAAGTCTAAGGAAAAAATCTTTTCTTGTAAAATTTCCTGTTTCATACTTCTGAGGAAAAGAAAGAGGTCTTTATTCTAAAAGATTGTGGCACTTATCTTGGTAGTTCTGCCTTTCCTTTATTTTGCTAATATAGTCTTTGGTGTTATTAATGGAAGAGATGAAGAATACTTCAGTCATATTTAAAATCAAAATGTTACAAGAATCATATTAAACTTTTACAAAATGAATACTTTATCATGAATCTCTTGGTGTACCCTTAAGCCATACTATGGGTAGCTTGCCATGTATGATTACAGAGTGATGTGGTATATGTGTAATTACATACCTGCTCTGTTTCTTCAATTTTTAGCTATTTAATGGGGAGTTAAGTGACTGGGATTAGCATCAAATGGCTTTTTTCACACTCTCCTGTTTTCTCTTACCTATTTACTGATTCTTTGCAACCAAGTATGGAGAAAAGCTAAGGAAGGATGGAGTATATTCAAGGGCTTTTCATCAGTGACAGCTAGTTTCAAACCCAAGTATATTTTATGACTTCCTTCAAGTAGACACATATTTTAGAGTTCACAGAAGGGTATTGGTAGAATAAGCCTAATTTGGGAATATATGAGGATGGTCAACAACTGTAGTAGAAAGGACATAGAAGAAATTCTACAACAGTGCTTTCCAAGAGAAATATAATGCAAACCATGTAATTTAAATATTCTAGTAGATCCCTCACAACACACACAAAAACAAACTCAAAATGGCTTAAAGACTTAAACATAAGACAAGATACAAGAAATCTCCTAGAAGAAAACATAGGCAAAACATTATCTCACATACATCTTAGCAATGTCCTCTGAGAACAGTCTACCCAAGCAATAGAAATAAAAGCAAAAAAGAACAAATGGGACCTAATTAAACTTACAAGCTTTTTCACAGCAAAGGAAACCATAAGCAAAACAAAATGACAACCTAAGGAATGGGAGAAAATATTTGCAAAATATGAAACTGACAAGGGCTTGATTTCTAGAATATATAAACAGCTCAAACAACTTAATAAGAAAAAAAAACCCAATCCAAAAATGGGCAGAAGACCTAAACAAGCAATTCTCCAGGGAAGACATACGAATGGCCAATAGACACATGAAAAAATGCTCAGTATCACTAATTATCAGAGAAATGCAAATCAAAACTACAATGAGGTATTCAACTCACACCAGTCAGAATGGCCTTCATTAAAAAGTCAACAAATGATAAGTGCTGGAGACGGTGTGTAGAAAAGGGAACCCTCCTACACTATTGGCGGGAATGTTGTTTGGTGCAGCCACTGTGGAAAACAGTATGGAGATTCCTCTAAAGACTTAAAATAGACTTACCATATGACCCAGCAATCCCACTCCTGGGCATATATCCAGAAAGAACCCTACTTCAAAATGACACCTGCACCCCAATGTTCATAGCAGCACTATTTACAATAGCCAAGACATGGAAACAGCCTAAGTGTCCATTCACAGATGACTGGATAAGGAAGTTGTGGTATATGTATACAATGGAATATTACTCAACCATAAAAATGATAAAATAATGCCACTTGCAGCAACATGTATGTCCCTGGAGAATGTCATTCTAAGTGAAGTAAGCCAGAAAGAGAAAGAAAAATACCATATGATATCACTCCTATGTGTAATCTAAAAAAAAAAAAGACAAATGAACTTATATATAAAACAGAAACAGACTCACAGACATAGAATACAGACTTGTGGTTACCGGGGGCAGGGGGTTGGGAAGGGATAAACTGGGAGTTTGAGATTTGCAGATACTGACTAGTATATATATATAAAATAGATAAATAAGTTTATAGTGTATAGCACAGGGAAATATATTCAATATCTTGTAGTAGCTTATCATGAAACAGAATATGAAAATGAATATATGTATATTCATGTATGACTAAAGAATTGTGCTGTACACCAGAAATTGACACAACATTGTAAACTGACTATACCTCCATAAAAAAATAATGTTCTAATAGAAACATTTTTAAAAGTTAAAAAATACCAAGTGAAGTAAACTTTAATAATATATTTTATTTAATCCCATATATCAAAAATATCATCAGTTCAACATATTATTTACATAAAGATTATGAATGATATATTTCACATATTTCTTTTTGAATTAGACTTTTGAAATCTTGTGTATATTTTATGTTTTCCAGTAATGTTTCAATTCAGATGACACATTTCAATTGTTTAATAGCCACCTGTGGCTAGTGGCTACCAAATTAGACAGCGAAGCTCAAAAGGACTTGTGAAAGGAGAGTAGGAAGGTTGAAAATATGATTCTAGCGAAATGAGTGCTCAGTTGCAACGTGAAGTTCTCTTAATTAATGACTCATTTGGAGAGGGAGTTTACTGTAGTGATGTATAGCATACACTTTGATATGTATTTATATTTTGGCTCTGCCACTTACTTGTTCTGTGATTAATTATTTTATGTTTGTACCTAAGTTTTCTCATCTGTAAAATGAGGATAAAATTATTTATGCTATAAGGTTGTTATATGAATTAAATTATAAAATATATGTAAATTTCTGGGGTGCCTGGTACATACTAGGTACCTGATTATTGTTACCTATTAATTATTACTTTTCTGAGAAGGCAAACTGTTTAGTGAAGTTAAGTTTTATAATAGATTGGGACAGAACAAGTCTTATTTAAAAAATATTTATGATATTGATCCTAAAGTCATATATAATGGTTTTAAAATAATGTATTCAATGTCAAAATGAATATATTTGATACCCACTTTTTCCGTTATGTGTTTCTTAGACTTTAGGTTAGGAGAGGGAATAGAATTTGAAATGGAGAACCCAGGTACATTTCTTATTATGTTCTGCTTGTTGAAAATAAACTAATCACGCCGTCTTCATTTACTGCTCTGAAAAAGTTACTAAGACTAGACATTCATTTACTTTTTAGGTAGCTACCATTCCTAAATCTAGATAACTTTAATACCCACCTAAGGAACTGATAAAAATATAGATTCTAGGGCTTCCTTCATGTAACATATCTCTGGGTGGAGGTGTAGGAATTTGTATTACAAAAAACTCAGCAGGTAATTATAATTATCAGTCAGGTTAAAGAATCATTGGAATTATTTTAGCTGTTTCATATGATATCTACTAGTCAGTGTGATGTATTTGACTGTTTCATATATGGATGACTTGTAAAACTATTTTAGATATCAGAACACCATGATTCATATTTACTTTCATAGAAATTTAGTTTCTAGAAAATGTTCTTTATTTTTTTTGCCTTATCAGTTTTCATTTCTTCTGACTCTTTGAAGAATTTCTAGCTTCTGAGTAAAACTATTTCCTCGAACTTTTAGTTTTAATCTCAAAATGGATACTGCTAATCATCAAAAATGCCAGAGTAGGGAATTCCAGGGTTTTATCTTTCCCCAAAAGCCATGAATGAAGTGGCAAAAACTGTCAGAATCAACTTTTGCAGAACTCTGGAAACTGAAAGTTGGAACCTTGAAAAGATAAACAAAATTTATAGACTTTAACTAGACTAGATAAGAAAAAAAAGAGAAGGCTCAAATTATTAATATCATAAATGAAAGTGAAATATTTATAGAGAATTTGCTTAAATAGAAATGATTATAACAGAATAGTAGGGACAATTTCATGCTAACAAATTAGATAATGTAGATGAAATGGATGCATTCCTAGAAATACAGAAACCACCAAAACTGATCCAAGAAGAAAATGAAAATCTGAGCAGACTTTTAATAAGTGAAAGATTGAATCAGTAAACAAAACCTCCCAACAAAGAAAAACCGAGACCAGATGGCTTCAGTGTAGATTGTACCAAATATTTAAAGAATTAACAACAATCCTTTTCAAATGTTTACAAAAAATTGAAAAGAACACTTCCTAATTCATTCTATGAGGCATGTATTATACCAACCGCCAAGCCAGATAAAGACATCACAAGAAAATTACATACATCTCTTATGAATATGGATGAAAAACTACTTAAACAATTACAACAAACTAAATTCAACAGTATATTAGAGGATTACACACACATCATGATCAAGTCAGATGTATTGAAGGAATGTAAGGGGTGATTCAACATACGAAACTCAATTATGTAATACATTATATTAATAGAACAAAGGAAGAAAAACCCACACAATCATCTCAATTGATGTTAGAAAGCATTTGACAATATTCCATACACTTCCATGAAAAAAATGCTCAAGAATCTAGGAATAGAAGTCCCTCAAATTGATAAGGGGGCATTTATGGAAAACCTACAGCTAGTAATTTACTCAATGGCAACAGGCTGAAATCTTTCTCTTTAAGATAAGAAACAAGGTCAGGATGTCTATTTTCACCAATTCTATTCAATATTTACTGACAGTTTAGCCAGTGCAATTAGGCAAGAAGAAGAAGAAAAATCCAAATTGGAAAGAAAAAGTGGAATTATTTTTATTTGTAGATGATATGATCCTAGGTACAAATAATTCTAAGGAACCCACCAAAAAAATCTCTTAGGACCAATGAACAAATTCAGTAAAGTTGCAGAATACAACACTTCATATCAGTTTTATTTCTATTCACTAGCAATGAACAATCAGAAAAGCAAATTGAGAAATCTATTCCATTTATAATAGCATAAAAAGAATAAAATACTTAGGATAAATTTAACCAAAGAGGTTCAAGACTTAAACACTTAAAACTCCAAAACACTGTTGAAAGTAATTATAGACCTAAATAAATGAAAAGACATCCTATGTGCATGGATTAGAAAACTTGATTTTAAGATAGCATTTTTTCTTCAAAGTAATATACAGGTTCAGTACAATCCCTATCAAAATTCCAATGACTATTTTGCAGAAGTGGAAAAGCTGATCCTATAACTCATATGGAATTGCAAGAGACCTTAGCCAAAATAATCTTTTAAAAAATAAAGTTGGAAGACATGTTTCTTGACTTCCAAGTTTAAAACAAATGTATGGTAATCAAAACAAGTGTGATACTGGCAGAGGAACTGACAAACGGATCAATGGGACAGAATTAAGAGACCAGAAACAAATTATACATCTATGGTCAATTGCTTTTTTTTGGAAAAATATATATTGAAGTATAGTCAGTTTACAATGTTGTGTCAAATTCTGGTGTACTGAATAATGCTTCAGACATACATGAACAAACATATACTTGTTTTTATATTCTTTTTCACCATGTTACTATAAGATATTTAATATAGTTCCCTGTGCTATACAGTATGAATTTGTAGTTCATCTTATATATATATATAATCAGTCAGTGTCTGTAAATCTTGAACTCTCATTTATCCATTCCCATCCCCTTTCCCCCATGGTAACCATAAGTTTGTTTTCTATGTCTGTGAGTCTGTTTCTGTTTTGTAAATAAGTTTGTCTTTTTTTTTTTAGATTCTGCATATAAATGATCATATGGTATTTTTCTTTCTTTCTCTTTCTGGCTTACTTCACTTAGAATGATAATCTCCAAGGATACCCATGTTGCTGCAATAGCATTATTTTATTCTTTTTATGGCTGAGTAGTATTCCCTTATATAAATATACCATGACTTCTTTATCCAGTCATTTGTCGATGGACATTTAAGCTGTTTCCATGTCTTGGCTATAGTAAATAATGCTGCTATGAATACTGGGGTGCAAGTATCTTTTTGAATTAAAGTTCCCTCTGGATATATGCCCAGGAGTGGGAATGTTGGATCATACGATAAGTCTATTTTTAGTCTTTTGAGGAATCTCTATACTGTCTTCCATAATGGCTGCACCAAACTACATTCCCACCAACAGCTCCACACAAAAGCTAATAGAGATGATAAAAGAATTCAGCAAGATAGCAGGATAAAAGATTAACATACAGAAGTCAGTTGGATCTTTACACTAACAATGAAATATCAGAAAAGGAAAGTAGCTTCAAATGCTGGAGAGCCTGTGGAGAAAGGGGAACCCTCTTACACTGCTGGTGGGAATGCAGTTTGGTGCAGCCACTATGGAAAACAATGTGGAGATTCCTCAAAAGACTAGGAATAGACTTACCATGTGACACAGGAATCCCACTCCTGGGCTTGTATCCAGAAGGAAATCTACTTCAGGATGACACCTGCACCCCAATGTTCATAGCAGCACTATTTACAATAGCCAAAACATGGAAACAGCCTAAATGTCCATCAACATGTGACTGGATAAAGAAGATGTGCTATATTTATACAATGGAATACTACTCAGCCATAAAAACCGCCAACATAATGCCATTTGCAGCAACATGGATGCTCCTGGAGAATGTCATTCTAAGAGAAGTAAGTCAGAAAGGGAAAGAAAAATACCATATGAGATCGCTCATATGTGGAATCTAAAAAACAAAAACAAACAAACAAAACAAAGCATAAATATAGGACAGAAATAGACTCACAGACAGAGAATACAGACTTGTGGTTACCAGGAGGGTGGAGGGTGGGAAGGAATAGACTGGGATTTCAAAATTGTAGAATAGATAAACAAGATTATGCTGTATAGCACAGGGAAATATACACAAAATGTTATGATAAATCACAGAGAAAAAAATGTGACAATGAGTATGTATATGTCCATGAATGACTGAAAAATTGTGCTGAACACTGGAATTTGACACAACATTGTAAAATGATTATAAATCAATAAAAAATGTTAAAAAAAAGAAAAGGAAAGTAAAGAAACAATCCCTTTTAAAATTGAATCCAAAAAAAAAAAATACTTAGGAAGTGAAAGACTTATATGCAAAGAACTACAAAACATTGACTAAGGAAATTAAAGATGATTTAAATAAATGGAAAGATATCTCATGTTCTTGGATTGGAAGAATTAATATTGTTAAAATGGCCATACTACCCAAAGCAATCTACAGATTTAGTGCAATCCTTTTCAAATTACCCAGGACATTTTTCACAGAACTAGAATAAATTATCCTAAAATTTATATGGAATCAGAAAAGACCCAGAATTGCCAAAGCAATAGTGAAGAAAAAGAACAAAGCTGAAGGAATAACCCTCCCAGACTGCAGACAATACCACAGAGCTATAGTAATCAAAACAGCATGGTATTGGTACAAAAACAGACATATGGATCAATGGAACAGAACAGAGAGCCCAGAAATAAACCCACAAAGCTTTGGTAAATTAATTTTTGACAAAGGAGGTAAGAGCATGCAATGGAGTAAAGACAGTCTTTTCAGCAAATGGTGTTGGGAAAACTGGAGAGCTGCATGTAATCAATGAAATTAGAATACTCTGCTTCATCATACACAAAAATAAACTCAAAATGGCTTAAAGACCTGAACATAAGACACTATTAACCTCAGAAGAAAACAAGCAAAACATTATCTGACATAAATCTCAGCAATGTTCTCCTAGAGCAGTCTACCCAGGCAATAGAAATAAAAGCAAAAATAAACAATTGGTTTTTGATAATTAGGTCAAGACTATTCAATGGGGTAAGAAGAGTCTCTTTTATAAATGATGTTGGGCAACTGCATAGCCATATATAAAAGAATGAACCTGGACTCCTTCCTCTCACCGTATATAAATATCAACTCAAACACCTAAATGTAAGAGTTAAAACTATAAAATTCTTAGAAGAAAACAAAGGGTTAAATCTTTATAAACTTACATTCGGTGATGGATTCTTAGATATGATACCAAAAGCATAGGCAACAATCAAAGAAAATAGATAAACTGAACTTTATCGAAGTTAAAACTTTGTGTAACAAATGATACTGCTTTCAAGGAAATGAAAAAAGAACTCACAGAATGGGAGAAAATATCTACAAATCATTTATCTGACAAGGGTTGAGTTTTCAGAATATATAAGGAAATCTTATAATTCAACAACAATAAGATAAATAACCTAATTAAAAATGGACAAAGGACTTGAATAGACATTTCTTTAAAGAACATATACAAATGGCCAAGAAACACATGAAAAGATGCTCATCATTACTAGTCACCAGGGAAATGCAAATCAAAATCACACTGAAATATCACGTCATACCCACTATGATGGCTATAATAAAAAAGGAAAATAACAAGTGTTGGTGAGGATGTGGAGAAGTTGGAACCCTCCTATGTTGCTGGTATGATTGTAAGATTGTGCAGCCATTGTAGAAAATAATTTGGATGTTTCTCAAAAAGTTAAATATAGAATTAACATACAGCCCAGCAGTTACCACCCTTCTCCCTAGTATTTACTCAAAAGAATTGAAAACGCGTATTTAAACAAATATTTTTACAGGGATGTTTATAGCCACATTATTCAGAATAGATAAAAGGTGGAAACAACCCAAATGTCCATCAACCATCAACAGATGAATGGATAAAGTATGGTATACAATGGGATATCATTCAGTCATTAAAAGGAATGAAGTACTGTTACACAGTACAATGTGGATAGACCTCAAAAACACTACACCAATTGAAAGAAGCTAGGCACAAAAGGACGCACATTGTATGATGCTATTTCTCCAAAACATACAGAATCCATAGAGACAGAACACCAATTAGTGGTTGGTAGGGACTATGGGAAGGAGTGAATGGGGAGTGATAGTTTAAAACCTATGAGGTTTTCTTCTGGAGTGATGAATGTGCTTTGGAACTAGAAATTAGTGATTGTTGTACAACTCTGTGAATGTACTAAATGTCACTAAATTGAACACTTTAAAATGGTTAGGTTTACATTATGTGAATTATACGTAAAAAAATGGATACTGTTACTTTTCTCCCTCTAAAAGTCTAAACTTCTTATATTTTGAGTCGAGCAGAATCACTTATATCCTCATTAATAATCATAATAACAAGTTACTATTTAATGAGCTCTTATAATGTGCTGTCTACTGTGATGCATGCTTTTCATGCAGTATATTATTTAAATCTCACAACAATGCTATAACGGCATATAGTGAGTGCTAAGGAAGTATTTGTCATATGAATGAACAAGCATATAAGCAAAGTGCATGTGAAGCAACTGAAGTTGAAACAGATTAGATAACTTGCCTCAGGTGTCCTAATTAGTAAGTGACAGAATCCAAATTCTAAGATTTATAAAGCAAAAATACCATTTTTCACTTCAGCTCTAACCTGACATTAGGGAGAAAGACATCAAGTTCTGTTTCTAGAAAAAAGTTAGGTCCGTAATATGACTTTTTGAGTCATACTGAAACTCAAATCTGTTATTTTGGTTGTGTTCCTCTGGTTATCAGACAGCTTTAATATCCAATTCTCCATTATTTACTAAACATGTTACTTTAGGAAAATTTGATTTAACCTTCCTGAAACTAAGGCCACTCAGTTGTTAAAGACTGTAAAATAAAGAGAACAGAATGGACTGGTGAAATCAGAATTGGAAATCAAAGCTATCTTATTCTCTTGGTTTTTAAATAATGGTGTCTGATGGAAAATGTTAAGAAAACACTGTGCAGGCCAAATGAAACACTTCTCTAGGCTACAAGTGGCCTGTGAGTCACCAGTTTTGACCTCTGTGTTAGTAGAAAGGAGGCAGAGAATTAAGTAAGATATTATGGTGGTTAAAGCATGGACTGTGGAGCCATACTGCCTGGGCTGACATCATGTTTGGCCATTTAATAGCTCTGTGACTTTAGGCAAGCTTCTTAATATGTCTGTGCCTCAGTTTTCTTTTCTTCAAAATGAACATAATCATAATGATACCTCATAAATTTGTTATGAGGATTAAGTTTGTGTGTGTGTGTAGTCATTTAAAACAGTGCCTGGCATTTAATAAATGCTCTGCAAATATGTGAAATAAAACAATAAATGAACTATAAGTTTCCTTTCAGGTTTTACCATTATATGACTTAATAAGAACTTGTAGAAAGCTGATTATTTGCACTAATTCTAATTTGGTCTTTACCTCAGTTTGCCTATCTGCACAATGGAGATAATAATGATACCTGGTTTGTATGGTTATTGTTAGGATTAAATAAGTTAATATAGAGAGTTAATATATTTACAGTACTTAGAACATTGGCAAAGATTAAGCACTATTTAAATGTTAGCCATGATTAATTTTTAAAATGCTTACTTGGCAAAGCTCATGTAGGTCAATAATGAAAAACTCTGAAATATGTTTGATAGTGTTTACTGTATGGCATTGATCCTAGGAGCAGTAATAATGGAGCTGAACTTTTAACTCTTCAATCAATCATTCAATAAAGCAAAGTGGTGAAGTCTGAGAATAGAAAAACTTCCCAGCCATTGCATAGCCCATTTAATGCACCTTTTTATCAGATTGAGATAAAAATGAAAAACAGCCTAAATTTATATCTACGAAGGCAAATAATTGAATTTATTTTTTAATAACTCTGTTTTTTCCATAATAACTCTAAGAAGGAGATGAGAAAAATTCAAACTTTGATACACAGAGTTGATTAGAAGAAATTTCTATATTGGAAAAGAGGGTTATCCCCTGCTTCCCTAGTTAATCCTAGTCTACCTGGAGTAGACTATTGCACTGTCAAGTATGTAAGAGATGGAAATTATAAGTGGAGTCAGATCCTGGGGTTAGGGAAAGCATGAACCCAGTCTTAATTTTTAAGATGAGAAGAATCTGATATGAAGAAATATAGGAGTCTTGGAAGGACTTGGGAATGAGGGGATGCCCGGTAAGATAAAGGGGAGTCCTAATGTGAGGGGATTAGAGATATACTTGGACCTCACACTGAATGAATAGGAAACATTGTAGGACACAAGTTTAAGGGTGTGCTAGAAGTTGAATTCTAGTACTGAAGGGACAATAACTATTAGTGGAATCTCCTTTGAAAAGAGATGGAGATTCTTCAGTGTGAGAAGGGGAGATTTCACTGTGAGAAAAGCAGAGGTTCTGTTGTGAGGAAACAAACTATAGTATAAAAACTCCATTATGAATTGATTAGAAAAATATAAGGCTATTAGTGATAAAGGTAGGGGACTAAGGGGCGTAATCCAAATTGGGAAAATACAGATAGGGTCTTAGGGTTTGTGTCAGGAAATTGTGTGGAATTCTGAGTTTGAAAGCATTAGATATACTGTGGGAACCATTTTATAGATTTGGAGGAGATGAAATGCTCCCTGGCATTACAGGACAGGGTACAAGAGGAGACCTTAGATTTATAAAGGGGTAATCTAATGAGAGGGGACAAGAAATGAGGCTTCCATTGGAAGGAACAGGAAATACTAGAAACCTCAGTGGGAAAGGATGGTGTTTCCCTAGTTTGAGAAGGCAAGGGACAAGTGCAATCCTAGAGGAAAGTAAGAGAAAATAATAAGAAACCCCTGAGGAACAGAATGGCAAAATGTGGGGCTAATAGTGGAAGAGGACTGCAGAAGGTGGGGAGTAGGTTTCAAAAAAGACAGCAAGAGGAGATAATTTTAGAAAAGCAACAGGTTTTGGAAGGGGTATGGGAGATACTGTGGGAAACCTTGTAGGAGGGTAAAGAGGACAGACACTCTATGTGAGAAGACAGTGGACAAAGGAAGTTGTCAGAAAATAATGTGGGGCCCCCAATGGGAAGGAGTGAATGCTCCTCAAAGCAGGAAGGCAGGAGACTAAGGAGAGCAAACCCAGGGCCTCTAGTGTGAGGGGACAGGACAGGATGTATTGTAGGATTCCCATTCCATTGGAGAAGATGAGAAAATGGTGAGACCTACAGGGAAAGAGGAATGGAGGGTTTATCACTTTGCAAAAAGGGGAGACTCCAGTAGGATAGAACAAGAGGGTACTGTGGGGTCTCAAGTGGCAGAAGATGTGAAGCACTTCAGCCTGAGTGAGAGGATCACGGGAAAAGGAGAAATCCTAGTGTTGAATAAATGAGAGCTAGTAAAAGAGTAAAGGAAATATTTTGGGATTCCCTAGGAGGAGGGAATGGGAAAATGTGGGGCTTCTAGTTGGATGAATTGGTGGGATTTATAGCGCAAGTGGACAGTTTAAGGATACAGGGTATGTTGTTTCCTCAATTCAGTAGTACGGGAGTCACCAGAACGAGAACACAAGACACAAGTGGTTGTCCTGTATGAGAAAAGGGGGCCCTAGTGGAAAGAACCAGTAAATTCTTGTGGGTAGGGCTAGGAAATAATGAAAGAAACCCTGGGTAGGAAGCGATGGCGATATGGTGGGAGGGCACAAGAAATATCGTGTAAAGTCAGAGGTTGGAGACAGGGAGCTCTCCTGGGAGCTTATGGAAAACCGCAGTATGAGGGCTAAGAACACAGGGGACACCAGTGTGAAGGGTAGGGCAGACGACTGTGCTGAAGCATAATTTCCCCACCTTAGGTGCCATCTCCACTTACCCAGGCAGAGTTCAAAGACGTAGGCATAGTAGGACCAGAGCACGACGAGGACGATAACGAGCACTGGCACCCAGGAAAGTACCCGGCGGCAGCACCGTAGCCCCCCGGACAGAGCCATCTTCCAGCCCCGCCGCATCTTCGGCTCGAAGATCGACCGAGCAGGCCTGCTGGCGCTGGGTCGGAACTGCTAGGGCAGCAGCTGAGAGGCGGGAAGGCGCGTTGTGCGGCGCTCCACTGCCTAGCCTGGCGGGAACCGTCTCCCCAAGTCGACACCACCTGTGGGGCTGCAGGGCAGAGTGCGCCCTGCCTGGCACAATAGGCATGAGTCACGGCAAGGAGGAACTGGCTGTGTTGGAGCGGAAGGTGATCCGTCAGGCAGTCGAAGCTGGGTATGCTCAGAGGGAGTGCAGTCCCTCCCCTTTCCTCCTCTCCCACCCCCTTGCTACAGCACTAAGATGCAGAGTTAGACCTCTGCAAAACTGTAAAGCGGAAGAAATTTGGGTCCGCCCATTGCTATTACTGCACTGCGTCCCCCAATCTCCTCTCTGATCTCTGTCTCTGTTTCTGTCTCTTTGTCCCCTCCCTCTCAGTGCTCCCCCCCTACAGAAGCACACGTACATGCAGTGTGAAGATGCGAACCATAGCATCTCATGACTTAAAGGTCATCCAGCCCCCTCCTCCCACTGCTTCTTGAACAATATGCTTAACACGTAGTGCCGCAGTTGCTGCTTGGGTAAGTCCATTGACAGGGCACTCCCTCCTTCCTTCTCTTCTTCTATTCCCCCTGATTTAGCTTAGTCCATTTTCAGAATAAATATATTGGTACAGAGAAAACGAGTGAAGGAGACATTAATTCTGTGAGGGATCAGGAAAAGCTACAAAAATAGTGACATTTAAGCTGAGCTTTAACAATAAGAGTTTGCCAAGAAGATGCAGGAAGGACCTTTCAGACAGAGGAAACAGCATTTGCAAAGACATGGGGTAATGAAATTCCAAAAGTGTTCAAGGAACAGTCAGTGTGGCTTGAGGATAGGGTGTGTGAAGAGGAGAGGCTGGGAGTGAGGCTAGGAATACAGGCTGAGTACAGGGTGTGAAGGTCCTTATAGACCTGCCAGGGTATGTGGACGTAATCCTGTAAAGCAGATTATGAACTGCCATTAAATGTTTAGGACAATAAAGTGACATTATCAGACTTGTATTTTTGTAAAAGAACTGGCAGGATTTTATAGAGGATGGCCTGGAACCAGAGAGACTAATTATTAGGAGGCAATTTAATTCAACAAATGTTTTTGGAGTGGTTGCTTTGTGTTAGATCAACTTTGGTATAAAAGAATGACAAAAAGGGGGTCTGTCCCCAAGAATCTCATGTTCTCATCAGGGCACTAGGTATTCAATGACTTCAGTACAATAAGAGAAGTATAGTAAGCATTTGACTTTTATGTATTTGATACTTACTGTTTAATGATTTCCAAAGGTCTGTGACATGAAGAAATTTGTGATTTTGCTGAGACCCATGTTGCTCTCTATCCTTTTTCATGGTTATATATGCAGTAAATTTCCTGAACAGGTAAGAACTTTGTTGTTTCCTTTCAGATTAAGTTAACTTCATGGTTGATATTACTAAATTCATGATGTAATGAAATGCAGATTCATTTCAGTTGCAATATTTATTTTAATAGCTCAATTAATGATTTGTGGCCTAAGGTTCTGACAAGGATACTTAAATATTTTTTCAACTTTTTGCGATATAATTGCCAAATATATATATATATACACTTAAGGTGTACAACGTGATTTGATATGCATATACATTGTGAAATGATTACCACAATCAAGCTAATTATGACATCTATCCCCTCACATGGTTGCCATTTTTTGACAATTATTATTTATTCAGATATATTTGACATACAACATTGTGTAAATTTAAGGTGTACAACATATTAATTTGCAATATGCTTGCCATTTTAGCATTGGCTAACAACCTGTATCACATCATATAATTATAATTCCTTCTAGTGTTGGGAACAAATAAGATTTAATGTCTTAGCAAGTTTAGTGTTTATAATACAGTTTTGTTGTCTGTAATCACTGTACTGTGTATTAGATCTCCAAGACTTATTTATCTACTAGTTGGAAGTATGTACCCTTAAACAACATCTCTCTCATTTTCCCAACCCTGACTCCCCAGCTCCTGGTAGCCAAAATTTTGCTGTCTGCTTTAACAATATCTGTTTTTTTAGATTCAACATGTAAGAGATATGCAGTATTTTGTCTTCCTCTGACTTAACTCACTTAGCATAATGTCCTCAATGTCCATCCATGTTGTTGCAAATGGTAGAATTTCTATTTTTTTTCTCATGACTGAGTAGCATTTTACATGTATGTTGACTATTGTGAATAATGCTGCAATAAACATGGGAGTGCATATGTTTCTTTAGTAACATTTTTCATTTCCTTTGGATATATACCCAGAAATAGGTTTGCTGGAACATATAATTTGTTCTATTTTTAATTTTTTGAGGAACCTCATACTGTTTTCCATAGTGGCTGAAACAGTTTACAATTCCACCAACAGTGCACAAGGGTTCCTTTTTTATCTACACTCTCACCAACACTTGTTATCTCTTATCTTTTTGATAATAACCATCCTAACAGGTGTGACGTGATATCTCATTATTTGATTTACATTTCCCTGATGATTAGTGATGTTGAGGACATTTTTTGGATATCTGTTGGCCATTTGTATGTCTTCCTTGGAAAAATGACTATCCAGGTTCTTTCCATTTTTTAATCAGATTTTTTTTGCTATTGAATTAATTGTATAAGTGCCTTATATATTTGAGGTTAATCCCTTATCAGAAATATAGTTTACAAATATTTTTCCTGTTCTATGGGTTGCTGTTTCATTTTGTTGATTGTTTGCTGTGTGAAACATTTTTAGTTTGATATAATTCCACATATTTATTTTTGCTTTTGTTTCATTTGCTTTTGGTATCATATTCAGAATATCATTATCAAGACTAATGTTAAGGAGCATTACCCTATGTTTTCTTATAGGAGTTTTATAGTTTCAGGTTGTACATTTATGTTTTTAATCCATTTTGAGTCGATTTTTGTTTGATGTAATATAAGGGTCCAATTTCATTCTTTTGCATGAGGATATCCAGGTCTCCCAGAATCATTTATTAAAGAGACTATCATTTCCACATTGTGTATTCACTCTTTTTAAAATTGAGTTATAGCCAGTTTACAATGTTGTGTCAATTTCCAGTGTAGAGCACAATTTTTCAGTTATACATGAACATATATATATTCATTGTCACATTCTTTTTCACTGTGAGCTACCACAAGATCTTGTATATATTTCCCTGTGCTGTACAGTATAATCTTGTTTATCTATTCTGCATATGCCTGTCAGTATCTACAAATTTCAAACTCCTAGTCTGTCCCTTCCTACCCTCCTCCCCCTGGCAACCACAGGTTTGTATTATATGTCTATGAGTCTGTTTCTGTTTTGTATTCATGTTCATTTGCCTTTTTCTTTCTTCTTCTTCTTTTTTTTTTTTAGATTCCACATATGAGCGATCTCATATGGTATTTTTCTTTCTTTTTCTGGCTTACTTCACTTAGAATGACATTCTCCAGGGACATCCATGTTGCTGCAAATGGCGTTATGTTGTCATTTTTAATGGCTGAATAGTATTCCATTGTATAAATATACCACATCTTCTTTATCCAGTCATCTGTCAATGGACATTTAGGCTGTTTCCATGTCTTGGCTGTTTTAATTAAATAGTGCTGCTATGAACCTTGGGGTGTAGATGTCTTCTTTAGTAGGATTCCTTCTGGATATATGCCCAGGAGCCCCATTGTGTATTCACTCTTGTCAAAGATTAGTAGATTGCCTATGTGTGGGCTTATTTCTAGACCATGTTCTGATTCATTGGACTATGTGTCTGTTTTTATGCCAGCACCATACTGCTTTGATTACAATAGCTTTGTAATAGAGTTTAAAACCAAGAAGTGTGATGCCTCCAGCTTTGTTCTTCTTGCTCAAGATTGCTTTGGGTATTCACTCTTTTGTGGTTCCATAAACATTTTACAATTTTTTCTATTTTTATGAAAAATAGCATTCAAATTTTGATAGAGATTACACTGAATCTGTAGATCACTTTGGGTAGCAAGGTCATTTTAACAATATTAATTTTTCCAATCCATGACCATGAGATATCTTTCCATTTGTTTGTATCTTCTTTAATTTCTTTTACCAATGTTCTAAAGTTTTCAGTGTACATATTTTTCATCTCCTCAATTTTTATAAGTATTTTTTCTTTTTGATGCTATTGTAAATGATATTGTTTCCTAATTTCCCTTTCAGATAGTTTATTAGCATATAGAAATGTAACTGAATTTTAGTTTGTTGATTTTGTATCCTGCAGTTTCACTACATTCATTTACTAGTTCTAGCAGGGTTTTGGTGGAGTCTTTAGGGTTTTCCACATATAAGATCATGTCATTTGCTAACAAAGACAATTTTACTTCTTCCTTTCTGATTTAGATGCTTTTTATTTCTTTTTCTTGGCTAGTTTCTTTAGCTAGGACTATATAGTACTATGTTGAGTAGAAGTCATAAGAGTGAACATCCTTGCCTTGTTTCTTATCATAAAGGAAAAGCTTTCAGACTTTCACCATTAAGTGTGATGTTAGATATGGGCTTGTCATATAGGATCTTTATTAAGTTGAGGGACCTTTTTCTATACCTAATTCATTGATAATTTTTAATCATGAAAGGATGATGAATTTTGTCAAATGCTTTTTTCCTGTTCCTATTGAGATGATTTTATTATTTTTATCCTTCATTCTTTTGTGGTTCTATATAAATTTTAGGATTATTTGTACTAGTTTTTACACTTGATGTTGTCTCAGAGGTCCTTTAATATGTTCTCATTTTTAAAATTTGTTTTCCTGTTTGCTGTTCTTAAGGGTAATTTCCATTATTCTATCTTCCAGATCACTTATGCCTTCTTCTGTATCACCTCGTCTGCTGTTAATTCCTTCTAGTGTGTTTTTCATGTCAGTTATTGTATTCTTTAGTTATGGCTAATTCTTTTTTTATATTTTCTAGTTCCTTGTGAAAATTCTCACTGTGTTCATCTATTATTTTCCATAATTTAATTACAATTCTTATTACTAATACTTTGAGTTCTTTATCTGGTAAATTATTTATCTGTTTCATTAGTTGTTTTTTCATTTTTTTCCTTTTCTTTCATTTGAACCAGATTCCTCTGTCCTCTAATTTTGCTTCACTTTTTCTATATCTGTGAAATTAAATGAAATGGTTACCTATCCCAGTCTTGAAGTGGTGTCCTTGTGTGGGAGTATCCTTATGCAGTCTTTGTGTGCCCAGTGGCTTTGGTGGGAGAGCTGGATCTATAGGAAGCAGAAGTCACATCTTCCCCCAGGGTGTGCTGGCAGTTATCACCTTAGTAAGTGATGGGGCTGGAGATGGAGTGGCTAGAGCCAGAGCAAGGTGTGAGCCAGGGCTTCTCTGCTTAGTGGCCAATACCACCCTATCCAAGGAAGTGTTGGGTCCCAAGCTGCTGGAGCAGAAGCCCTGAGGTTTAGGTCCCTTTCAGTGTGTATTTTCTGTGCTCCCAATATTGGCACCTCCACTCTAAAGGAGAGCAGTACTGGAGCAAGAGGGGCTGGAGCAGGTGCCCAGTGTGGGCCAGGAGCATGCTGGTGCAATCCTGACACACCAGTCAGAGTTCTAGACTGCTCTTGATCTGCCAACCCCATGAATGCCAGTAATGGCTGCCCGTGCCCTGTTAGGATGCTGTGCTGGGTCTGAGCATCTATAAGCATCCCCCACAACTGTGTCCTTTCTTTGGCCACAGCAGCCTCCACTCTAGTGTGAAGCTGTGCCTCAGAGCAAGAGGGGCCAGAGCAGATGCTTGGCTCAGGCTGTGACATGTTCTGGGGCAGTCACAGGAAACTGGCCAGAGTCCTAGGCAGTTTCACTCTTCTTCCTATGCCTTCTTTTGGTAGTTAGCAAGCATGTGCGCACTCCTCACGAGTGAAGTCCCACTGGTTTTCAAACCAGCAAAGGGAACTCATGCTCCTGGTATCAGACTCCACCCAACGTGTGGTTGGGACTGCTCACTCCCTAGGAAGGATCTCCAATACCATGTAATGCCTCTCCTCTTCTGTTTTCCCTCCTAAGGTCGCAGGTCCTAACCTGATCACTTTCCCCCCTTCCTACCCAATTCTGTGTGAATCTTTCTTACAGACTTGATTGTCTAAAAGTCTTTCTGCCAGTCTCCAGTTTGTTTTCAGTGAGAATTGCTCCACATGTAGATGCATTTTTGATGTGTTCATGGTGGGGGAGGTGAGCTTCATGTCCTCCTACTCTGCCATCTTGATCTCCTCCTGTTTGGTTCATTCTTATGGTTTCTAGTTCTTTAAACTGAGATTAAAATTCTCAGTTTATTCATGCATTGTCTTTTTCTTATTTTTTTAGTTGCCTGTGTTCTCTTGCATTTCATTTGGCTTCTTTAAGATGATTATTTTGGATTCTTTGTCAGGCAGTTTATAGATCTGCATTTCTTTGGGATCAGTTTCTGGAGCTTTATTAGTTTCCTTTTGTGGTGTCACATTTGCCTGATTCTTCATGATCCATATAACCTTGTATTGGTGTCTGCATTTAAAGGAGCAAACATCTTTTCCATTCTTTACAGAGTGGTTTTGGTAAGTAGAGACCTTCTCCTGATGGGTCTCTGGGCTGAGAGTATTGCTTTTGGGGTCTTAGTTGAGTGGGATTAGAGCGGGTCACATGGATGTTCCTGGGTTCACAGTAGGGTGCACAGTTGGTGGGCCTGTTACCAGGGACTTCGGTAGGTATGCGTCCTGTAGTCCTTGGGCTGGTGGCACTGCCTCCAGGACCTTAGTTAGTCAGGCTAGTACTACAACAACATTCTACTTCAGGGTCTGCAGATGGTGGGCCTGTTACCAGGTGTATGGACAAGTATAACTCCTGCTGGGTCCCTAAAAGAGCTCCCACTGGGTCACTAGGTGGTTCCCTGGGTGGGCAGGAATAGCACCAGACTGTGTCTTAGAAAGGCTGGAACCAAGTGACAGGGGTGCTACATCATCCACAGCAGTGTTTATAGTCTTCAGGCCTCATACTGAGGATATGGGTAGGTATGCTTCCTGCCACATTTCTAGATGGGCATGACTACTCTCAGACCATGGCTGAGAGGACTAGAGACAAATCACAGGGCTGCTTCAGAATCTACAGTTGGACCAAAGTTGGTGAGTATGTCATTCAGGTCATGGGAGGGTATGTCTCCTTGTGGTTCTCTTGGAAGATGATGCTGATGGCAGGACCAAGGCCAGATGGGGCTATAGCTGAGTTAGGGTACAGGTCTGTTTTTGTATCTGTAGCCAGGATCACAGTTGACAAGCTTACTACAACCACTTGTGTGCATGCCTGCCTTCTCAAAATGACCCTCCTTGGTGTTGGGCTCTACCGGGATTTTGTAATCTCCTACCTGGATTCCAAAGTGCTCCTAAAGGCACTTTTGTCTGTAGATTGCTGCCAAATTATTGTTACTGTTGGGGGATATGTGCTGAGGACTTTCTGTTCTACCATCTTACTCTAAATTTACCATTATTCATGAATTTTGGGCTCTTGGAACATATCTCTTGAGAATGTCAATCGTATACTCTTTAAGCCAGGTAGCCTTGAAGAGGCAATGATTAAATGTGAAAGGGAAAATCTGAGCTGGGTTTTGAATAATGAACAGATAGATTACCAAGAAGATAAAGGGTGGAAGTAGGAGTTACAGGGAAGGGGATTTGAGGAAGAAAGAAATGTACTGGCTTTGTGAAACATCACAGCATACTTGAAGGACTGCAAGCAGTCTGATCTTGCTGAAAGATACTACAATAGTCTAATCAAGAGGAGACAGAGAATGTAGGGAGGGAGAAGAGAGGGCAAATGTAAGAATGTTTTTGGAAAAGAATCAACAGAACTTGATGACCAATTGGCAAGTGAGGAGTGAGATAAGTCAAAGCTAACAACCATATTTCTATCTTCAGTGCCTGAATGAACAGTGTTGTAAGTCACCATGATAGGGTCTATGGTGGGAAGAGTGGCTTTAGTGGGGGAAGATGATGACTTTAATTTTTAGACATGATGAATTTTGTCTATATCCTCCTCTCACATGGTAAGCCAAGGCATCAATAAAATAATCTGGGGCAGGGGGCTTATGAGAGAGATAGCTCATATTCAGAGTAGCATGGAGGGGTAAGAGTCACAGAGACAATCCACTGATTGTTTTATAAATAAAGTGTCAGTGAAACACATTCATGTCCATTTGTTTAACTTATAGTTTGTGGCTCCCTTTGCACTGTAACAGCACAGTTGTGTAGTTGTGACAGAGATCATATGACATTGAAAACCTAAAACCTTTACTGTCTGGCTCTTTGTGGAAAATGTGTGACATCCCCTGGTCTAGGAGAAAGATAAGATTTAAACACCAGAGTCCAACTACAGACATCAAGACTAGAGGATCAAAATCTCATCCAACCACTGTAAGGAAGGAAGTGGAGATTGGCCAGAATGGAGGTGGGGGTCTTATGGGGTTCAACGTAAGAACAGGTAATTTTCACCCAAGGCATCTTGGGATGCCTCAAACAGAGAACAAGCTGAGCTGAAAGCAGTATAGAAATATAGGGACTCAGAAACATGGGGGATTGACTGGAGGTTATTCCAAGTCAAATAGTACTAAAGGCAGGAATTTGTAGCTGAGACACATAGCCAAATGCCCAGAGCCAAAAAGATTAAAATATGAGAGCTAGAAAAAATACAGATGAATTAGGATCAATAGCAATAGTGAGTGGGGTGGATGGGTAGTTGAGGTAGTGAGAAAGAATGTCAGAATGAAAGTGTGTTTTGAGAGGTAGTGAGGGAAGTCTGAGGTGACTGCTAGAACATCTGTTAGTGTTTACAGCTTGGCTTTAAGAGTCCAGTGAGATGTGATATTTTGGTGGGTCAATTAGATTAAGAGAACAATGCCAGATCAGACACCCCCTTTTCTCAGTCAGGGAACACTGTTCTTAGGTTTGCCTAAAGGAAATTTATAACATTCTGGAGTGTTTTATGGTACTCTCATAACTGCTTTTCTAGCTGGTTCACATCCAATTGCACCAAATACTGGAACTGATTAGTAACAATGGGAGTCTAGTACTTGTTTTACCATGTATTCTGTTTCCCCAATACGGAGTTTCCCAGATAGGTGGAGAGGCATGGAATGGCTTTCATGGGTAGGATCTGGCTGGAAGTAGGGGAAGACATATTGAAACCATTTGTGTGGGAAGTAATTGGAAATTGAAAGGCTAGCATGATCTCAATAGCCACAGATAAAAGTGACAGGGTTGGGAGATGCTGATGTATCTGAAAGAGAGCAAAATAGCATGTCACACTTTTATATCTACCCTGGAGCTATTTAGCATATTGTCTTATAGATCTTCTTGAGTGGCCTTTACCTCTTCTGGATATTATGGGGACTGCCAAGATTGCAGTATTTGCTCAATGGTATGGGAAAGCTGTGGGGGCGAAGGCCACAGTTGTGGATCAGTGTTTGGGTAAAGAGTGGGGTGAATTGTTGTAAACAAAGTCACTGTGGTAGAGTACAGCTAGTCATATTGTTTGAGGAGGTAAAATAGGGAAGGTACACTTCCAGAGCTTGGTTAAAGCATGCCCGTTGCTTTAATTGTTGTTCTACAGGTATTTGGCTGATATAGAGGTGGCTCTGCATATGGAAGGCCTGAATAGTGCTTTTGAGATCAGGATATTAAGTGAGGGTCTTGGGCAAATTTTAGGTTGTTATAAAATTCCTGGAGATGGAATACTTCTTTGATAAAGAAAGTGTCAGTAGTAGTTATGAATGGGAATCCAGGAAAGGAGATAAAACATACCATGTTAGCGAGGATGTCTACTACTTCCAATATGGAATTACAATTTTAGGAAGGAGAAGGATCCACATTGGAGTCCAATAAAATGATATTTCATGGAGGATTTGGTGGTCAGGATAGCATAGGGTAATACTTTGGGCCATTCAGGCCTATCTTCAGTCTAAGACCACACTGTCTGGTGTACAGTAGGTGCTCGGTAAATATTTGTTGCATGAGTGAGTGAAGTTTTCACTTACTAGTCATGTTCAGTATTTTGAATAGGCTGTAGTGTTCCTTCAATGTAGTGTGGAAAAACTACATACCTGTAGGAGAGGTATTCCCACCAGGACTTACAACAATCTTTGACCATTGGGATTATCTGAAGTGGCTAAGTAAATAAACATCTTATGTCAGAGATTCCCAAAACTATCCCCAGGTTCAATGATTTGCTAGAAGGGCTCATAAGAATCAGTATATAGTTTTATTTGTGGTTAAGACTTATTGTAGTGATGCAGTAAGGACACACAACTAGATCATAAAGGAAAAAGACACAGATGGAGTCTGGATGAATCTCTGTGCAGGTTTCCTTATGCTCTCTTCTGCCTGTGAAAGGTTACACAGAGTGTACTCTATGCCCATCAACAAAACTACAGCAATATATGTGAAATGTTGTCTACTTTAGAGGTCCATTAGAGACTTAGTGTCCAAGATTTTGTGGGGACTAATGACATAAATACCCCCTTCCTGGGGCATACACAAATTCCCAACTCCCAGAAGGAAAGCAGGTGTTCATTATTAAACCAAATTGCTTGCACAAAATAGTCTAGGCACAGTGAGCCACCCAAATCAGTTAATTGTTGACTGGAAATTCTCCAAAAGGCAAGTTCTCAGATGCCAGCCAAGGACCAAAGTTATAAGCAGGCTCTTCTAAGCATAGTAGTCTCAGATCTGCTACATTAACTCTTTTCTATGCAGCACCCATCTGCTATGGTACAATTGATATTGATCACCAGGATATTCTCAAATCAGATAATTTTTCAGAATAAGGAATCCTCTACCACCTGTCTGATATTTGACTGCTGTTTTTAATCTAGACCCATAGGAAAAGGAAAAGTTAAAATATTTGTAAAAGAAAGTCTACCTCACTACCTCACTGAGTTTTTTTCTGGAATCTGCTGCTCTAAATTATAATGATTAGATTAAACTTCCATGAAATTTTGGAATCCTTCAAGGTATTGTTCTCCATGTCTTGACAGTGGCTTTGATCATCAAATTCTTTTTCTCACATTGGGTGACTGCCTTTAGCCATGCTTAGTTTTTTGCTTGCTTGCTTGCTTGCTTGCTTGCTTTTCTTTCTTTCTTAGAATTAGAGGCAGAGGAGTAGTTTGCCAAAGTAAATAGATAGATCTAGTTAGGCCAATATTATGGGAAAAGTAGTTTTTAGCTCCTGAAATGTGACTGTTCTGTATAACTTTCCTTTCCTGGACAATTCCTTTAGTGGAGTGGTCATTATGAAAGGATGGTGAAGAAACTATCAATAATATCCAGCAACCCCAGGAACTGCTGAATACCCTTGATTATGTGGAGAATGTCTCAGTATACAACTTCTAAAATTTTCTCTAGAATTATGTGGATGCCTTAGCTCAACATAGTTCAAGAACTCCTCTTTCAGGATTTTAAAAGCAAATTTGATGATAGTGCTATACTTAGTCTAAAATATAAAAGAGTGTTAATCACTTTTATCACAGATGTCATTTAGAATTTCCTTTTCCTTGGGAATTTAGGTCAATGTATCTTGAATTCTCAATTTCACAACCTAGGCAAGTCCAGCATTCTCCCCATGATTTCTATGAATATTCAATCTTACATCTTCACGTATGCCTCTTTGCTCTTTAGAGACCATAGATATTAGTGATTGCCTAAAGCTTGGGGTGGGGAGAGAAGTATGAAGGGAAATGGGGAATGACTGCTAATCTGTTACTTTTGGAGGTGATGAAAATGTTCTGAAACTGAATTTTATGATGGTTACACAATGCTTTGAAATTACCAAAAACATTAAATTGTACATTTTAAATGGGCGAACTTTATGGTATGTGAATTATATCTCAATAAAGCTGTTATTTTTTCTTCAGTAATGCTTTGGCAATTCTAGATCTTTGATGGTTCCATATAAATTTTATTATGATTTGTTCAAGTTCTGTGAAATATGTCCTGGGTCATTTGATAGGGATTGCATTCAATCTGTAGATTGTCTTGGGCAGTGTGACCATTTTAACAATACTTATTCTTCCAATCGAAAAGCATGGGATATCTTCCCATTTTTTTAACTCTTCTTTAATTTCCTTCATCAATGGTTTATAGTTTTCTGTGTATAAATCTTTAACCTCTTGGTTAGATTTATTCCTAGGTATTTTATTACTTTGGGTGCTATTTTAAAGGAGATTGTGTTTTATTTTCTTTTTCTGTTGATTTATCGCTAGTGTAAAGAAATGCAACTGATTTTTGAACATTAATCTTGTAACCTGCTACCTTGCTGAATTCTTCGATCAGGTCTAGTAGTTTTTGTGTGGACCTTTTAGGGTCTTCTATGTATAGTAACATGTCGTTGGCATATAGTGACACTTCTACCTCTTCTTTTCCAATTTGTATCCCTTTTATTTTTCTTGCCTGATTGCTGTGGCTAGAAAGAGGCTGGAGGAATAACTCTCCCAGACTTCAGAAAATAGTACAGAGCTAAAGTCATCGAGACAGCATGGTATTGATACAAAAACAGACATATAGACCAATGGAACAGAATAGAGAGCCCAGACATGAACCCACAAACTTTTGGTCAACTAATCTTTGACATAGAAGGCAAGAATATGCAATGGAATAAAGACAGTCTCTTCAGCAAATGGTGTTGGGAAAACTGGACAGCAGCATATAAAGCAATGAAGCTAGAACACTCACTTACACCATACACAAAAATCAAATAAAACTGGATCAAAGACTTAAACATAAGAGAAAATACAGTAAACATCCTAGAAGAAAATATAGGCCAAACATTATCTGACGTACATCTCAAAAATGTTCTCCTAGAATGGTCTACTCAAGCAATAGAAATAAAAGCAAGAATAAACAAATGGGAACTAATGAAACTTACAAGCTTCTGCACAGCAAACGAAACCAGAAGTAAAACAAAAAGACAACCTACAGAATGAGAGAAAATTTTTGCAAATGAAACTGAAAAAGCTTGATCTCCAGAACAGATAAGCAGCTCATATGACTTAATAAGAAAAAACAAACAACCCAATCCAAAAAATGGGCAGAAGACCTAAACAAGCAATTCTACAAGGAAGACATACAAATGATCAATAGACACATGAAAACTTGTTCAATATCACTAATTATCAGAGAAATGCAAATCAAAACTACAATGAGGTATCAACTCACACCAGTCAGAATGGCCGTCATTCAAAAATCCACAAACGATAAATGCTGGAGAGGCTGTGGAGAAAAGGGAACCCTCCTACACTGCTGGTGGGAATGCAGTTTGGTGCAGCCACTGTGGAAAACAGTATGGAGATTCTTCAAAAGACTAGGAATAGACTTACTGTATGACCCAGGACTCCCTCTCCTGTGCATATATCCAGAAGGAACCCTACTTCAAAATGACACCTGCACCCCAATGTTCCTAGCAGCACTATTTACAATAGCCAAGACATGGAAACAGCCTAAATATCCATTAACAGATGACTGGATGAAGAAGTGGTGGTATATTTTACAATGGAATACTACTCAGCCATAAAAACCAACAACATAATGCCATTTGCAGCAACATGGATGCTCCTGGAGAATGTCATTCTAAGTGAAGTAAGCCAGAAACAGAAAGAAAAATACCATATGAGATCACTCATATGTGGAATCTAAAAAAAAAAAAAAACAAAACAAAGCATAAATACAAAACAGAAACAGAGTCATAGACATAGAATACAAACTTGTGGTTGCCCGGGGGCGGAGGGTGGGAAGGGATATACTAGGATTTCAAAATTGTAGAATAGATAAACAAGATTATACCGTATAGCACAGGGAAATATATACAAGATTTTATGGTAGCTCACAGAAAAAAATGTGACAATGAATATATGTATGTTTATGTATAACTGAAAAATTGTTCTTTACACTGGAATTTGACACAACATTGTAAAATGATTATAAATCAATTAAAAATGTTAAAAAAAATAAAGCCATTATTTTTTAAAGTAAGAACGTAAGTAGATTTGTTGGAATTGTCAGATTTGCCACCAAAAGAGTTGTAGCAGTTTGCCTTCCTACCATCAATGTATGAAAGTGCCTATTTCCTCATCGTCTCACCAGTATTGTCCTATTTTTGCCAGTCTGATAGTTGAGAAATGGTGTCTCTGTGATTTCACTTTGTATTTCTCTAATTTTGAATGAATTTAAACTTTTTAAATATGTTTCTGGACCGTTTTTATATCTTATTTTGTGAATTGTCTATTTACACTTTCCCCCATTTTTCTATTGGGTTTCTGGTTCTTTTTTTGGGTGGGGGTAATCTTTTCATTCAATTCTTAAAATTTATTGGTAGATAAGGTAAAACAGCCCTTGTCTGTCAGTGCCCACACTTTTTACTATTGACACAATGACCATCTACTGCCACTCTGCTCTGGTGCTTTATTCACTTTAACCCCATTTTTCTAACCTCTGTAATTGGAAGTGGCTCAAATACTTGTAATAGAATAATTTACATGCAGTGTAGGCTGTTAAAACTCACTATCTAGGACCATGTTTCAAAGTTGAACCACTCTGAATCTCCACCAGTCATGGGGAAATGGAGGCAAATAGAGCAGCTTGATAGCCTATTCTAGGGGGTTTGAGGAAGTCTTTGATTCCAAGACCTTTAACTATTTATTTTTTCTATAGTCCCAGCCCTACAAGGTGAATAACCTACTATCTCTTTGTTGCAATCTTTCTGGCCACCTCCCCAGTGCTAATAAAACAAGGTGAAATCACTTTCTGGGGTAGCAAGATTTCTTTGCCTTGGCCAGCAGTGTATGGAAGAGAGCAGTGAAGGAGATCCAAAATTCTGTTTCCTGGACTGTAGATCAGCTTAAGGAAAAAGCTGTAAAGCTTTTGTTTCATTACAGTCTTATCTGTGCCACTGTCAGAACCTTGTCCAGCATCCTTAGTATTCTCCTTTTTGGACTGAACCTGCCATATCTTTTTTTGGCTGTCCCTTGACTTCCTTCAGCTGCCTTCCTCTTGACAAGCTGGAAGTTACTTTAAAAATTAAAAATGCTCTGTGAGTCTATTTCTATCCTGTATTTATGCTTTGTTTTTGTTTGTTTGTTTGTTTTTGTTTTTGTTTTTTAGATTCCACATATGAGCGATCTCATATGGTATTTTTCTTTCTCTTTCTGGCCTACTTCACTTAGAATGACATTCTCCAGGAGCATCCATGTTGCTGCAAATGGCATTATGTTGTCAGTTTTTATGGCTGAGTAGTATTCCATTGTATAAATATGCAACCTCTTCTTTATCCAGTCACCTGTTGATGGACATTAAGGCTGTTTCCATGTTTTGGCTATTGTAAATAGTGCTGCTAGGAACATTGGGGTGCAGGTGTCATCCTGAAGTAGATTTCCTTCTGGATACAAGCCCAGGAGTGGGATTCCTGGGTTATATGGTAAGTCTATTCCTAGTCTTTTGAGGAATCTCCACAATGTTTTCCATAGTGGCTGCACCAAACTGCATTCCCACCAGCAGTGTAGGAGAGTTCCCCTTTCTCCACAGCCTCTCCAGCATTTGAAATTTCTGGATTTTTGAATGATGGCCATTCTGACTGGTGTGAGGTGATACCTCATTGTAGTTTTGATTTGCATTTCTCTGATAATTAGTGATATTAAGCATTTTTTCATGTGCTTTTTGATCATCTGTATGTCTTCCTTGGAGAATTGCTTATTTAGGTCTTCTGCCCATTTTTGGATTGGGTTATTTATTTTGTTCTTATTGAGTCGTATGAGCTGCTTATATATTCTGGAGATCAAGCCTTTGTCGGTTTCACTTGCAAAAATTTTCTCCCATTCCATAGGTTTTCTTCTTGTTATACTTCTGGTTTCCTTTGCTGTGCAGAAGCTTGTTAGTTTCATTAGGTCCCATTTGTTTATTCTTGCTTTTATTTCTTCTAGGAGAAAATTTTTGAAATGTATGTCAGATAATGTTTTGCCTATGTTTTCCTCTAGGAGGTTTATTGTATCTTGCCTTATGTTTAAGTCTTTAATCCATTTTGAGTTGATTTTTGTATATGGTGTAAGGGAGTGTTCTAGCTTCATTGTTTTACATGCTACTATCACCACTCCTATTCAACATAGTCCTGGAAGTCCTAGCCACAGCAGTCAGGCAAGAGAAAGAAATAAAAGGGATCCAAATTGGAAAAGAAGGGGTAAAAGTGTCATTATATACTGATGACATGTTACTATATATAGAAAACCCTAAAAAGTCCACACAAAAACTACTAGACCTGATCGAAGAATTCAGCAAGGTAGCAGGTTACAAGATTAATGTTCAAAAATCAGTTGCATTTCTTTACACTAACGATGAATCAACAGAAAAAGAAAGTAAAGAAACAATCCCCTTTAAAATAGCACCCAAAGTAATAAAATACCTAGGAATAAATCTAACCAAGGAGGTGAAAGAATTATACACAGAAAACTATAAACCATTGATGAAGGAAATTAAAGAAGACTTTAAAAAATGGAAAGATATCTCATGCCCTTGAATTGGAAGAATCAATATTGTTAAAATGGTCACACTGCCCAAGGCAATCTACAGATTGAATGCAATCCCTATCAAATTACCCAGGACATATTTCACAGGACCAGAACACATCATAATAAAATTTATATGGAACCATCAAAGACCTAGATTTGCCAAATCATTACTGAAGACAAAGAAAGAGGCTGGAGGAATAACTCTCCCAGACTTCAGACAATACTATAGAGGTACAGTCATCCAGGCAACATGGTATTGGTACAAAAACAAACATATAGACCGATGGAACAGAATAGAGAGCCCAAAAATGAACCCACAAACTTTTGGTCAACTCATCTTCGACAAAGGAGGCAAGAATATACAGTGGAATAAAGACAGTCTCTTCAGCAAATGGTGTTAAGACTTATAAATTTTATTGATATTTTTAAAACTCCAACTTTTGGTTTTTTTGTTGATTTTCTCTGTTAATTTCCTGTTTTCAGTTTCATACATTTCTGCTCTAATTTTAAAATTTCTTTTCTTCTACGTACATTGGATTTAATTTGTTCTTCTTTTTCTGGTTTCCTAAAGTGGAAGCTTGGATTATTGATTTTAAATCCTTCATCTTTTTTAATATATACCTTTAATGGTACAAACATCCTTCTAAGTCTTTCTTTTGTTGTATCCCACAAATTTGATGAGTTGCATTTTCATTTTAATTTAGTTCAAAATATTTTAAAGTTTCTGTTTAGACTGCTTTGATGCATGTATTGTTTACACTCCAAGTGTTTGAGGATTTCATTGCTGTCTTTCTGTTTTTGATTTGTAGTCAAATTCCATTGTGGTCTCAGTGCGTTCAATGTATGATTTCTATGCTTTTAAATTTGTTAAAGTATGTTTATGACCTAGAATGCCATTTCTCTTTTTTTTTCATTTTGTGTAAATGAGTTTATTGATGATGACATGGTCAAGTGTCCCCCAAACCCCCCTCCCTGAAACAGATCCCAACAATAAATGAATGATAAGCTTAATAATTTGTGTTTGGCTCCTCTTTATATTTATTTGTCTCTTTGTTGATACTCTCATTTTAAAATATATTCTAACTTCTTTAGTTTTTTGTTCATATTCTCCCTTAGCTCTTGAGCGTAATTAAGTAGATTTATATCCTGCTTGTTGTTCTCTTTACTTTATGGATCTGTGGTTTGGCATCTATCATTGATTTTTGAAAATTCTTTATCCTTATTCAAATGTTTCTCTTCTTCTGTTCTCTTGTTTCCTTCTAGAATTCCAATTGTGCATATATTACTCTGTGAAATATTAACCTCCAGCTCTTGGGTGCTCTTTTCTCTATATTGTGCAATTTATTGTCTAGAAGTTTCATTTGGGGTAATTTCTTTTTATTCTTTGGAGCTTAAACATAGTTTGTATTTTATCATTTTATTTTTTATACAATTTTAAAGGTTATTTTCCATTTACAGTTATTACAAAATTATTGGCTATACTCCCTGTGTTATACAGTATATCCCTGAGCCTATCTTAAACCCAATAGCCTGTAACTCCCACTCCCCCACCCCTATATTGCCCCTACATCCACAACTGGTAACTACTGGTTTGTTCTCTGTATCTATGAATCTGCTTTTTTGTGTGTGTTATATTCACTAGTTTGCTGTATTTTTTAGATTCTACATATGAGTGATACTATATACTACTTATCTGTCTCTGTCTGACTTATTTCATAGCATAATGCCCTCCAAGTCCATCCATGTTGCTGCAAATGGCAAAATTTCATTCATTTTTATAGCTGAGTAGTACTCCATTGTATATATGTACCATATATTCTTTATTTGTTCATCTGTTAATGGACATTTGGGTTGTTTCCATGTCTTGGCAATTGTAAATAATGCTGCTATAAACATTGAGGTGCATGTATCTTCTTGAATTTATGTTTTTGGGGTTTTTTGGATATATACCCAGGTTTGGAATTGCTGAGTCATATGGTAGTAGTATTTTCAGTTTCTTAAAGAAACCTTTATTCTCTTTTCCACAGAAGCTGCACAAATTTACATTCCCACCAACAGTGTACAAATGTTCCCTTTTCTCCACAGGCCTGCCAACAGCCTATAAAACTCATCATTCAAAAAAAAAAAAAAGCCCAACAACAACAACCTGATTTTAAAATAGGTAGAAGAACTGAATAGACATTTTTCCAAAGAAGAAATGCAAATTGCCAACAGGTACGTGACAAGATGCCCAACATTGCTAATCATTAGGGAAATGCAAATAAAAAACACAATGAGATATTCATACCTGTCAGAATGCCTATTATCAGTTTGGGTAATTTCTATTAATTTTTCTTCAAGTTAGCTGATTATTTCCTTCATTGATGAGTCCACTGATGACATTCTTCATTTCACTCTGTTTTTTCATTTCTTGAACTTATATTTGAGTTTTTCTTATCATTTTAATATCTATGGCAAAATTGTTCCATCTTATCTACATGTAATTCACCTTTTCTATTAAATCCTTTAACATATATTGATCCAAGTTATTTTAAGATGCCCATCTGATGTGTCCAACTTCTGTGTCATATTGGAATATAATTTTGATTAATTGCTTTGTATGTTCAGATTTGCTTTTCTTGCCTTTTGCTATTCCATTTATTTGGTTTTTTTTTTTTTTTGAAAGCTGGACACATTAGATAGAACAGTAGATATTTTTTATACTTGGAGATAAGCGAACATTCTTTTCCTTTGTTAGGCCTTTAGTGTGGAGCTTTTTATTAATTAGGTAGAGAGTGTACTGAGTTTAGAGTTTGTTTTTGAGGTGTTTACCCTCAGCGCACCACCACACACCTCAAATTCCTATAGTGATAACTTGTGTTTAGGATGTGGCCTAATTTTCCAGCATATTTTTCTCAATCTGCTCTCAGGGAGAATCTTATCTTGGTTATGTCCCACTGTTATTTTTGATCAATGTTTGTTAGTGTGGTGATGGTGAGGACAATGGAATAGGGACACTCTCTGGTGTCAGTCTCAGACAGGAACCATGAATATATGTTTCAAGGTATAGTCTTCACAAGTGTTCTTCTCTTTGCAATATATTTATTGTGGTAAAATACACATATAAAATTTACCATTTAAAAAATTTTAAATTACTGTTCAGTGATACTAAATACATTCATAATGTTGTACAACCATCACTACTATCCATCTCAATCTCTTTTCTTCTTGTAAAACTGACACCCTATACCTACTAAGCAATAACTTTCCATTACCCCATTGTCCAAGCCCCTGGCAACCACCATTGTACTTTCTGTCTCCATGATTTTGATTACTCTCAGTACCTCACAGAAGTGGAATTATATAATATTTCTCTTTTTGTGACTGGCTTATTTGGCTTAGCATAATGTCTTCAAGATATATCCATGTTGTAGCATATGTCAAGATTTTCTTCCTTTTTGAGGCTGAGTAAAATTCTGTTGTATGTATGTATCATATTTTGCTTATCCATTCACCCATCAGTGGACACTTGGGTTGCTTCCATCTTTTGGCTGTTGTGAATAATGCTGCTATGAACAGGGTGCATAAATATCTGTTTGAGTCCCTCCTTCAAATCTTTTGAGTATATACTCAGAAATGGATTTTCTGGATTATATGGTAATTCTATTTTTAATTTTTTTTAAGAACCACCATACTCTTTTCCACAGTGGCTGCACCATTTTACATTCCACAGTGCACAAGGGTATTGATAGGTTCACATATTTGTCAACACTTGTTATTTGCTATTTTTTTATAGCAGCCATCCTAAAGGGTATAATTTGGCAGCTTACATTTTTATTTCCATTTCCTTAATAATTAGTGATGTTGAGTATCTTTTAATATGCTTATTGTCCATCTGTATATCTTGTTTGAAAAAAATGTCTATTCAAAGTCCTTTGTAAATTTTTCAATTGAGTTGTTTGTCTTCTTGTTGTTGAGTTTTAGAAGATCTTTGGATATTCTGGATTATATTCCTTACCACATATGTGATTTGAAAATATTTTATCCCATTTGGTGGGTATTGTTGTGTTGATATTTTCTTTTGATATGTAATATTTAAAATTTTTCATGAAGTGCAATTTGTCTATTTAATCTTTTGTTGTCTGTGTATTCGGTGTCATTGAAATATCATTGCCAAATCAAATGTAGTGAAGCTTTTGCCCTATGTTTTCTACTAATAATTTTATGGTTTTTGGTCTGATTTCAAGGTCTTTGATTCACTTTAAGTGAACTTTTGTATATGATGTTAGAAAGAGTCCAACTTCATTCTTTTGCATGGGGATACCCAGGTTTCCCAACACCAATTATTGAAAAGATTGTTCTTTTCCTCATTGATTGGTCTTGGCATTCTTGTTGAAAGTCAATTGAACTTACATGTGAGCGTTTATTTTTGGAATCTGTATTCTTATCTATTTTCCTATATTTCTATCTTTATACCTACTACTATACTATTTTGATTACTGTAACTTTGTAGTAAGTTTTGAAATCAGCAAGTATGAGTCCTCCATCTTTGTTCTTTTTCAAGATTGTCTTGGTTATTTGGGGTGTCTTAAGATTCCATATGAATTTTAGGATGGGTTTTCTATTTCCACAAGAAAGGCACTGAAATTTTGATAAGGATTGCATTTGAGTCTGTAGATTGCTTTAGGTAGTATTCACATCTTTACAATGTGAAGTTTTTTAATCCATGAGCATGGGATATGTTTCCACTTATGTCTTTTTAAATTTCTTTCAGCAATGTTTTGTAGTTTTCATTACACAAGTCTTTCCCCTTCTTGCTTAAGTTAATTCCTAGGTATTATATACCCTTTCATGCTATTGTAAATGGAATTGTTTTCATAATCTCCCTTTCATATTGTTCATTATTAGTGTGCAGAAATGCAACTGATTTTTGTGTGTTGACTTTGTATCCTGCTACTTTGCTTAATTTATGTATTAATTCTAACCATTTTTTATGGGATCTTAAGGATCTTCTACATGTAAGATTCTCTTTTACTTCTTACTTTCCAGTTTGGATGCCTTTTGTTTCTTTTTCTTTCCTAATTGTGCTGGCTAGTACTTTTAGTTCTGTGTTGAATAGAAGTGGCAAAAAAGGGGTATACTTGCCTTGTTCCTTATATTATAGAGGAAAATCTTTTAGTCTTTCACTGTTAAGAATGATATTTGCTGTGGGATTTTCATATATGGATTTTATTATGTGAGGTTTCTTTTTATTCCTAGTTTGCTGAGTGCTTCTATAAAGAAAATGTTGAATCTTGTCAATTTTTTGCATTGATTGAGATAACCATGTAATTTTAATTTCATTATTAATATGATGTTATGTTGATCAATTTTTATAGGTTGAGCAATCATTGTATTCCAGTTCAAAAGTGTTCTTGCACTTATTCCAGCTATAATGCTTGCCTAAAACATATTTCTGTCCCTCCTTCAAGGTTAAAAGCAATTTTTGGATTTTCTTTTTTAATTCCCCTAGATGGAGTGTGTTTTTATATGTGCCCTAAGGACAAGATTTTGTTGCTCTTCCTCTCACAAGTTAAGGGATCTGTTTGAGAGGAGATAAAAGAGATAGGTCTGGATCAAGTTTGGGACTTGGCTGCTGTTCACCTCTTTGAGCTAGCACTACAAGGGAAAATGTATCACATTTCTCCTTGATTTTTTTTTGGCATGCTTAGCACATTTTATGGAAGAAAATCCTGAAAGAGCACACAAAATGACTTATATCTACATCCTTCTGGAGACATTAGTCTCTTGCTAGCTTACTCTCAGGCTTTACCAATTTGTCCAAAAAAATTTTTGGCTGAATCTTCCTACTAGCTTATATGGATTCTGGGAGCATCTGCTCCAGATAAGCAAAAGCGTAGGCCCTCTTTTTACCTGCAGGTGCCTGTCTTACCTCAGTTTTTGTGTTAGTTGTTTGTCCTGGTGTCTTAGTTATCTGACAGGATCAAGAAAAGTCATTGATTTTCTGTATGTCCAGCTTTTTTCTTGTTGTAAGAGCAAGAGAAATTCTCTTTCCAGCTCTCCCCTTCTCTGAGCTGAAATTCGAAGTCTTTCAGTGCTTTTTACAATATTCTAAAATCAGTTTACAAACAATTCTTTAATTTAGAAAAACAATAAGCTCCTCATAACTATTGTTGTTTATTACTATGCATGTTTTTACAAAAGCCTCTGATTATTTCTCTTTTAGATACTTATGACTTATATGTTCTCCTCTCTAGTAAGTATTTTTGAGTGTGCTCTTTATAAATACAGGCCCACATTCAGAATTTAAAAGCTATAAGATAAATTTTAGATCTCACTATCTTTGGATTTCTTAAAATTGGCACTAAGTAATGCAAAGTTTTAGTCATTTACCCCAGGAATGAAGGACTTATAGGAATAATTACACTTTTCTAAACAGTCTCCAAATTTTCATTTATTCCAAACTGTTAAGAGTGCTTTTATTTACCAAAACTTGGATTTATACTCCCAAAAAACCCCCAAATGAAAACTCAAAAAAGTGTTTAGCTCTTAAAGTAATTTGTGCATAATTAAAATATATTAACATAAATGTCTTTCAGTGATTATATAATTTTCAAAAAAAAAAAGAAGCATTCTCATTTAAGCACCATGATGATACAGTAAATGTGTACCAAAAGAGACTTTGCTTCTAGGATTCTAATATTCTGAAATCCTTTATCCTTTTTGTTCAGGAAAACTCTGGACCAGCACTATGGTTACACACTAATTTGCATAGTAGTAACCAGAGTCCTATTGCCTATTTCAGTTTTTTGTTGTATCCAGTAACAAAAATATATACATTTTACCTAAGAGCTATGTAGCAGCAATAGAAAAATGTGTGAAAACTTCAGTTGATTTGGTCTATGGTTTATAGATCCCTATGCTGAACTGTATCCTACACTGATTTTTAAAAACCCATTTAGTACTTTTTGGGTAATTGCCTATCTTTCTGTGAAATGTTGTTTTCCTTTTGTATATCACTGTCCATTACTGCAATACTCCCCTAGCCATCCACTGTCCCTCACCCAAGAAAGGAAGCCCATGATTGTTGTTAAAGTATTATCTATATACCCCTTAAAAAACTTCCAGGAACTTCATCGGATATTCATCATTTCATTTTGTATTTTTTTTGAAGTATAGTCAGTTTAAAATGTTCTATCAATTTCTGGTGTACAGCACATTGCTTCAGTCATGCATGAATATACGTATATTCATTTTCATATTCTTTTTCACCAAAAGCTACTACAAGATATTTAGTATAGTTCCCTGTGCTATACAATATAAACTTGTTCATCTATTTTATATATACGAGTCAGTATCTGAAAATCTCAACTCCAAATTTATCCCTTCCTACACCCTTCCCCCCTGGTAACTATAAGTTTGTTTTCCATGTCTGTGAGTCTATTTCTGTTTTATATATAAGTTCATGTGTATTTTTTTAAGATTCCACATATGAGTGATATCATATGGTATTTTTCTTTCTCTTTCTGGCTTACTTCACTTAGAATGACATTTTCCAGAGCCATCCTTGTTGCTGCAAATGGCATTATTTTATTTTTTATGGCTGAGTAGTATTCCACTGTATAAATATACCACAACTTCTAGACTTTTCTTAGTCCAAGTCACTCATTATTTGCCACAAGTCATTGTTCCATATTCAAAGTGATTAACAATCAGTACAGCCTGAGTATCAACTACTTGGAACATATGCTATAAACAATATATGCTTGATACCAGGGTGCTGGGTTGCTATTAAAGAATATTATTTCATAGAATGAGTTTGGGAGTACTCCCTGCTTTTCAAACTTCTGGAAGAGTTTGAGACTGGTATGAGTTCTTCTTTGTATGTTTGGTAGAATTCCCCAGTGAAGCCATCTGGTCCTGGACCTTTGTTTGCAGGGAGGTTTTTTTATTGCTAATTCTATATCATAGAATTCTACTGATTGGTTTGTTCAAGTGGTCAGTTTCTTCTTGATTCAGTCTTGGACTGTACATTTCCAGAAACTTGTCCATTTGTTCAAGGTTATCCATTTTGTTTCCATATACTTGTTCATAGTATTCTCATATGATATTTTGTATTTCTGTGGTATTGGTTGTAATTCCTCCATTTTCCTTTGTTATTTCATTTAGTTGTGCTCTCTCTTTTCTCTTCTTGGTGAGCCTGGCCAGAGGTTTGTCAATTTTGTTTACTCTTTCAAAAAACCGTCTCTTGGTTTGATTGATTTTTTTTCAATTTTTAATCCCTATTTTATTTATTTCCTCCCTGATATTTATTATTACCTTTCTTCTGCTGACTATTATTTTTGTTTACTCTTCTTTTTCTAGTTCTTTTAGCTGGTAGGTTAGATTATTTGAGATTGTTCTTTTTTGAGGAAGGCCTGTATCACTATGAACTTCCAACTTAAGACTGCTTTTGCTGCATCCCATAGATTTTGTGTGGTTATGTTTTCATTGTCCTTTGTCTCAAAGTATTTTTTAATTTCTTCTTTGAGTCCATCATTGACCCATTGACTTTTTAGTAGCATGTTGTTTAATCTCCATGCTGTCAGGTTTTTCTCCTTTGTTTTTCTGTGGTTGATTTCTAATTTCATGGCACTGTGGTCAGAAAAGATGCTTGAAATAATTTCTATCGTCTTGAATTTGTTGAGGCTTCTTCATTCTGTATGTTGATGTCTTATATTTAAAAAGAAAATCAAAAAACTGCCAAACATGCTATGTCATCACAGACTTGAATGTACCCTTGATATACAAGCTTTGCACAGAAATTAAATCAGTTCGTATGGCTAAATTAGTTTTTCTTGCCCAACCTTGCCAGCTAACAAAACATACAAGAGCAAATATTCATACTGATAGTGTGCATATGTGTGTATATGTATATATGTATATGGAATTTATATGGAACCACAGATAACCCATAATTGCCAAAGCAATCCTGAGGAAAAAGACCAAAGCTGGAGGCATAACCCTACCAGACTTCAGACAATAATACAAAGCTACAGTAATTAAAACAGCATAGTACTGGCATTAAAAACAAACATATAGATCAATGGAACAAAATAGAGAGCACAGAAATAAACCTAAACACCTACAAGAAATTAAGCTATAACAAAGGAGGCAAGCATATATAATGGAGAAAAGACAATCTCTCCAGGAAGTGGTTTTGGGGAAGCTGGACAGCTACATGTAAATCAGTGAAGTCAGAACACTCCCTCACACCATATACAAAAATAAACTCAAAATGTTTCAAAGACCTAAATATAAGACATGACACTATAAAACTCCAAGAAAAGAACATAGGCAAAACATTCTCTGACATTATTGTAGCAATATTTTCTTAGATCAGTCTCCCAAGACAAAATAATTAAAATCAAAGATAAACAATTAGGACCTAATAAAACTTAAAAACTTTTGCACAGCAAAGGAAACTATCAGGAAAGTAAAAAGACAATCTACAGAATGCAAGAAAATATTTACAAACAATGTGACCAACAAGGGGTCAATATCCAGAATATGCAAACAGCTCATGCAGCTCAATAAAAAATCTCAATTAAAAATTGATGGAAGACCTAAATAGACATTTCCCCAAAGAAGACATACAAATGACCAAAAGAAACATGAAAAGGTGCTTAACATTGCTAATTATTAGAGAAATGCAAATCAAAACCACAATGAGGTATGACCTCACACTGGTGAAAATGGCTCTCATCAAAAAGCCTACAAATAATAAATTGTGGAGAGAGTGTGGAGAAAAGGGAAGCCTTCTACACTGTTGATGAGAATGCAAATTGGTGCAGCCACTATGGAAAGCCTTATGTAAATTCCTTTAAAAAGCTGAAAATAGAGTTATCATATGATCCAGCAATCCCACTCCTGGGCATATATCTGGAAAAGATGAAAATGCTAAGTTGAAAAGATTCATGAATGCTAATATTCATAGCAGCAGTATTTACAATAGCTAAGACATGGAAGCAATCTGTGTCTATCAGATGAATGGATAAAGAATATGTGGTATATATATATATATATAGTGAGACTGCCACATTAAAAGTAGAGTTTATAAAAAATGCTCCATGATATTATCCACAGCAACAAAACTACAATATTGAGCCAACTTTAATCAGATAATTGTGAAGGTATTACTGAGAATGTTTCAATGCATATCCTACCTGCCAACCACACAGTCCTAACAGCCAGTAAAGAGAGAACATTGACAGGATCCAAAGTTTCAAGATTCTTTTGAATATCTGCAAGTGACCTATGAGTACTTTCTGATTACTTTTGTTTATTGGGAAGGTTTCTTGAAGTTTTACCTTTCTGGAAAGTTATGATTGGAAAAATTGCTTGTGTTTAATATTCACTCTTAGGGAATCTTTATCTCTCCAGTACTAGGGACACATTTTATTAGTACTGTTTTTTAATAACTGTAAAGCTTTATATTTTAGTTCCCTGTTATTGCCATCCACAAAATTTAGGAAGAGTAAAGAGAACTAATGAAATTCTCAAATTATAATTATCAAAGATCTAAGAAATTTCTCAAACATGCAAGACCTAAAATATTGCCATTGGCCTTGGTGACAATAAGATGACTCTCCCCTAGAACACACAAGATATTTCCTTCCAGGAAATACTTCCAATTCTATATTCTAGATTATTGCATGTTGCTATGACTGACTTTTGCAGATTACTTGTATGATACCTCCAGTTTTATCATCAATGAATCCAATCTGCATTCCAAAACACTCACCTAAACAGACTGCAGTATCTGAAATACAGTGATTAAGTTTTCTAGAAAAAAAGGGCAGAGAAAAATTGTCCTTAAGCCTTAATGGAAAGGAGTCTATCAGGTACTGTTTAAAATTGGAACAAGAGTAAAACTCCAGGGTGTTGATCTTTGAATTCAGATTTCAAAACTAAAAAGATGCACATCACTTTCTTTTGACTACTGGGACACCCTTTTCATCTGGAGACCTCAAACTGTTGACTCTTAGGAATTCTGCAGAAGGTGCTGTCTGCAGAAACAGTTTCTGCCCAACATTAAGGAATAAGATTAATTTTCAGATTCTCTTTTCCTTTATCTTGATTGTACCATTAACCTTGGCTATTATTGCATATGTATACCCTCTATTAATTTACTACAGTGTTTCTCAGCATGATATCTTTTTCTTATTTATGTTACTTTGGGCCCTTTATAGCACTCTGCCAATTAAGAAAAACAAAACAGAACAAAACTCTCGTGCATTTTCTCCAGATAAAACCTAAATTTAACAGATTACTGATAATAATTTAATAACTATTCCTTTAAAAACACCAGAAACTAGATTTACTTTATACATCTTTCTCATGCTTGAGTTTTATAATTAGACCATGACCCTACTTCAGAGGTGCTTCTGCTATAGGTGATGTAGACAAGTATGGCAGAATAGGTAGCTGCAAAGGCCTACCCCTCCACACAGATATTGAAAAGTAAAGCAAAAACTGTCAGAATCAACTTTGCCGTTCTGGAAAACAGAAAACAATTGTGCCAACTAAGTGAATGATAAATCAATAAAAGACAAGTTAAAAATGGCAGGAATGCTTTCTGGTTTATTTTGTTACCCTTACCCCACTTGCCTATCTGATTTGCTGGTAGTCTTCAAGATGGCAGAACACATTCCCAGTGTGAGACACTGTCCCTGCTCTAGAGAGCATAGAGTAGACCTTATTCTCAAAGAATTGTTTGTTAGTTATAACCTGTCAGATTCCTGTAGGCATAATGCAAAATACCTATCTTTGTTTCACCTAATTTGGAGCTCAGAGAGGCTATTCACTGAAAACAGTACAAAACAAATGAACAACTTCTAGCCACGTGGGGTGTAATTCTAAGAGAGTAGAGACAGAAAAGGGGGTAGAAGTAATATTTGAAGATATAATGGATGAAAACTTCCCAAATTTAATCAAAGACATAAATTGACACATTTAAGAACCTCAACAAAATGAAAAGAATAAACACAAAGAGATCCACACAGAGACACATTATAATCAAATTGTCAAAAAAAATCCAAGACATAAAGAGAAGTTTGAAAACAGCAAGAGAAGTGACTGATTATGTACAAGGGATGCTGAGTAAAATTCACAGGATATTTCTCATCAGAAACCATGGAAGACAGAAAATAACAGAATTACAATTTTTTAAGACCTGAAAGAAGAAAAATTGTCAACCTACACTTTTCACTCAGGCAAAGCTATCCTTCAAAACTGGAGGAGAAATGTTTACTCCCAAATAAACAAAAGCTGAGAAAATTTGTTGCTAGTAGACCTGCCCTTATAAGAAATGCTAAAGAGATTCCTTCAGGCTGAAATGAAAGGACACTAAACAGTAACACAAAACCATATGAAAAATAAAGAACACTAAAATTAAACTATATAAGTAAATATAAAAGCTAGTATTATTTTTATTTTTGGTTTATAACTTTTTATTTTCTACATGAGTAGAATACAAATGCCTAAAACAATAATGATCAACCTGTGTTAATGTGGACAAAACATATGTAATTTGGGACAATGGCAACATGAAGAGGGGTGCAGAGCTGTATAGCAGTAGAGTTTTTGTACACTGTTGAAGCTAAGTTGGTATCAATTCAAACTAGAATGTTATAAATATAGGGTGTTACTTGTGGTCCCCATAGTAAGCATAAGGAAAATATCTAAAATATATACATAAAAGCTGATAAGAAGGGATCAAAGTGACACATTACCAAAACAAGCAATGAAACACAAATAAGGTAGTAATGGGATAATGAGGAATAAAAAGAAAGCTCTAAGAAATACAACAAATAGCAAGATGGCGAAAGTAAGCCCTTCCTTATTTATAATTACTTAAAGTATAAATGAATTAAACTCTACAAAAAGGGGCAGAAATTGGCAGAATGGATTTTAAAAGCCTGAGCCAGTGTTTATGCTGCCTATATGATTCACCTGAGATCCAAAAATATACAAATAGGTTAAAAGTGAAAGGATATAAAAAGATATTCCATACAATTAGTAACTATAAGACAGGTGACATAGCTATATTAATATCAGACAAAATAGACAATAAGTAAAAAACTGTTACAAGAGAAAAGATAGATATCATATATTGATAAAAGGGCCAATTAATTAAGATGATATAGCAATTATCAACATATACACAGAAAAAAACAGAGCCCCAAAATAAATGAAACACATATTAATAAAATTGAACAGTTTACAATCATAGTTGGAGAATTTAATACCTCATTAAAAAATGAATACAACATCCAGGCAGAATATAAATAAAGAAATAAAGGACTTGAACAACCCTATAAATCATGATATTTTATTTCTTTAAAATATATTTGATAAGTGAGTCACAAAAACTAAATAAAATACAAGATAATACAAAGGAAAAATAACAAACCATGAAAGAAGAAAGGAACAAAGAGGAAATACCACATTAAAAGCAAAAATAAGTTCAAAATGGCAATAAACACAGATCTATCATTAATTACTGTAAATGTTAATGGACTAAATATTCCAATCAAAAGACATACAGTGGCAGACTGGATAATAAGGCAAGAGCCTTCAATATGCTGTATACAAGAGACCCACTTTAGAGAGAAGGACATATATAGACTGAGAGTGAAAGGATAGAAAACGATATTCCATGCAAAGGGAAAAGGCAAAAAAGCAGCTGAAGCAGTACTGATGTCAGACAAAATAGAGTTTAAAACAAAGACCATAAAGAAAGATAAAGAAGGACATTTTATAATGATTAAAGGAGTAATACAAGGTGAGGATATCACACTGATTAATATATACACACCCAATAAAGGAGCATCTAAGTACATAAAACAATTACTAACAGAGATAAAGGGGGATATTGATGGGAATACAATCATTGTCGGAGATTTTAACACCACATTAACATCACTAAACAGATCTTCCAGACAGAAAATAAATAAGGCAACAGAGAAATTAAGTGACACAATAGAAAAAATTAGATTCGGTGGATATTTTCAGAGCATTACACCCCCCCAAAATAGGATATACATTCTTTTCAAGTGCACATGGAACATTTTCTAGGATTGATCATGTACTTGGGCACAAAAGAAGCCTTAACAATTTTAAGAAGATAGAAATTATCTCAAACATCTTCACTAACCACAATGCCATGAAACTAGAAATCAATTACAGAAAAACAAAGGAGAAAAAAAGGAAATCATGCAGGTTAAATAACATGCTATTAAAAAAATGGGTCAATGAGGAAATCAAAGTTAAAATTAAAAAATACCTTCAGACAAATGAAAATTAAAGCACAACCACACAAAATTTATGGGACACAGCAAAGGCAGTACTAACAGGGAAATTTATAGTGATACAGGCCTTCCTCAAAAAAGAAGAACAATCTCAAGTAAACAATCTAACCCACTGGCTAAAAGAATTAGAAAAAGAAGAGCAAAAAATCCTAAAACTCAGCAGAAGGAAGGAAATAATAAAGATCAGGGAGGAAATAAATAAAAATAGGGATTAAAAGAAAACAATAGAAAAAATCAATCAAGCCAAAAGCTGTTTTTTTTAAAAAAGTAAATAAAATTGACAAGTGTCTGGCCAAATTCACAATGAACAAAAAAGAGAACACAAATAAGAAAGGAAAATGGAGAAATTACAACAAATAACATAGAAATACAGAATGTCATATGAGGATACTACACAAAACTATATGGAATCAAAATGCATGACCTAGAGGAGATGGACAAATTTCTGGAAACATACAGTTCATCAAGACTGAATCAAGAAGAAACTGACCACTTGAACAAACTGATCCCTAGAAATGAAATTTAAATAGCAATTAAAAAAAAATCTCCCTACAAATAAAAGTCCAGGACCAGACAGCTTCACAAGGAAATTCTAAAAAGCATACAAAGAGAACTCATACCAGTCTTTCTCCAACTCTTTCAGAAGATTGAACAGGAGGGAATACACCCAAACTCATTTTATGAAGCCACCATCACCCTCATAACAAAACCAGGCAAAGACAATACAAAAAACAGAATTATAGACCAATATCACTAATGAATTTAGATGAAAATATCCTCACGAAAATATTAGCAAATAGAATCCAACAACACATAAAGAAGATTATACACCATGACCAAGTGGGGTTCATCCCAGGGACACAAGGCTGGTTCAACATATGCAAATCAATTGATGTAATATATCACATCAACAAGAGAAAGGACAAAAACCACATGATCATCTCAATCGATGCAGAAAAAGCATTTGATAAAGTTCAACACCCATGTATGATAAAAACTCTCGCCAAAGTGGGTATAGAGGGAACATATCTCAACATCATAAAAGCTATATATGACAAACCTACAGCCAGCATAGTACTCAACGGTGAAATACTCAAAAGCTTCCCACTAAAATCTGGGACAAGACAAGGCTTCTCACACTCACCACTCTTATTCAACATAGTCTTCTAAGTCGTAGGCACAGCAATAAGGCAAGAGAGAGAAATAAATGGATGCAAATTGGAAAAGAAGAGGTAAAGTTGTCACTGTATGCAGATGACATGATACTACATATAGGAAACCCTAAAAGATCCACACAAAAACTACTAGAGCTGATTGAAGAATTCAGCAAAGTAGCAGGTTACAAGATTAACATTCAAAAATCAGTTGCATTTCTTTACACTAACGATGAATCAACAGAAAAACAAAGTAAAGAAACACTCCCCTTTAAAATAGCACTCAAAGTAATAAAATATCTGGGAATAAATCTAACCAAGGAGGTGAAAGAATTATACACAGAAAACTATAAGCCATTGATGAAGGAAATTAAAGAAGACTTTAAAAAATGGAAAGATATTCCATGCTCTTGGATTGGAACAATCAGTAATGTTGAAATGGTCATACTGCCCAAGGCAATTTACAGATTTAATGCAATCTCTATCAAATTACCCAGAAAATATTTCAAAGAACTAGAACAAATCATAATACAATTTATATGGAACAACAAAAGGCCTAAAATTGCCAAAGCATTACTGAAGAGAAAGAAAGAGACTGGAGGAATAACTCTCCCAGACTTCAGAGAATACTATAGAGCTACAGTCATCAAGACAGCATGGTATTGGTATAAAAATATACATATGAACTAACATACCAGACTAGACAACCCAGAAATGAACCCAGAAACTTTTGGTCATCTAATCTTCAACAAAGCAGGTAAGAATATACAATTGAATAAAGACAGTCTCTTCAGCAAATGGTGTTGGGAAAACCAGACAGCAGCAAGTAAAACAATGAATCTAGAACACTCCCTTACACCATACACAAAAATAAACGTAAAATGGATCAAAGACTTAAACATAAGGCAATATGCAATAAAACACCTAGAAGAAAATATAGGCAAAATATTATCTGACATATATCTCAAAAATGCTCTCCCAGAACAGTCTACTGAAGCAATAGAAATAAAAGCAAGAATAAACAAATGGGACCAAATGAAACTTACAAGCTTCTGCACAGCAAAGGAAACCAGAAGTAGAACAAAAAGATAACCTACGGAATGGGAGAAAATTTTTGCAAACAAAAAGTACATAGGCTTGATCTCCAGAATATATAAGCAGCTCATACAACTTAATAAGAAACAAACCAACAAACCAATCCAGAAATGGGCAGAAGACTTAAACAAGTAATTCTCCAAGGAAGATATATAAATGACCAATAGGCACATGAAAAATGCTCAGTATCACTAATTATCAGAGAAATGCAAATCAAAACAACAATGAGGTATCACCTCACACCAGTCAGAATGGCCATCATTCAAAAATCCACAAATGACAAATGCTGGAGAGGCTGTGGAGAAAAGGGAACAAACCTACTACACTGCTGGTAGGAGTGCAGTTTGGTCTAGCCACTGTGGAAAACAGTATGGAGATTCCTTAAAAGGCTAGCAATAGACTTATCAAATGACCCAGAAATCCTGCTCCTGGGCATATATCCAGAAGGAACCCTACTTCAAAATGAAACCTGCAACCCAAAGTTCATAGCAGCACTATTTACAATAGCCAAGACATGGAAACAGCCTAAATGTCCATCAACAGATAACAGATTAAAGAAGTTATGTATACAATGGAATACTATTTAGTCATAAAAAGGAGAACATAATGCCATTTGCAGCAACATGTATGTCTCTGGAGAATGTCATTCTAAGTGAAGTAAGCCACAAACAGAAAGAGACAGAAAAAAAACATATGAGATCACTCATATATGGAATAAAAAAAAATGAATATAAATACAAAACAGAAACAGATTCAGAATACAAACTTGTCATTGCCAAGGGGGCGGGGGTGTGGGAAGGGACAGACTAGGACTTCAAAATTTGTAGATACTGACAGGCATATGCAGAATAGATATACAAGATTATACTGTACTGTACAAGGAAATATATACAAGATACTGTGGTAGCTGACAGTGAAAGAAAATGTGACTATATATATATATATATATATATATATATATATATGTATATATGTTCATGTATAACTGAAAAATTATGCTCTACACTGGAATTTGACACAACATTGTAAAATGGCTATAACTCAATCAAAATGTTATAAAAATAGTAAAATAAAATGAAATACATTTGATAGTTGATAGCATAAAATATAACACATTCTAATAGGGTTTAAAATGTACGTAAATGAAATACTTGTGAACTACAGAATTAGGAGGGGAAAATAAAGGCCCCTTTATAGTGATAAGATTTGCACATTTCAATTTAAGTGGTGAAATATTGATTTGAAATATGCTGTGAAATGTTAAATATGTTTTTGTCATCCCACCTCACTAAAAATATACAAAGATATAATAATCACAATAGATAAGTTTAAATGGAATATGAAAAAGTTTGAATATCTGAAAAGATGGTAGCAAAGGGAAACAAATGAAAACAGAATAAAGAAAAAGAAACAATGAAAAAGAAGGGGGAAATGAGGAAACAGAAAGAGAACAAAAAAAATAAAATGTTAGATCCATTGCAAATATATCAATAATTGTATTAAATGTAAACGGTCTGAACAAGGGACCAGCACATTTTTTTCTGTAAATGACCATGTGCCTATGTGACTGACCTCCATTAAAAGCCCTGTTTAGAGGGGGTCAACTGTATGGTGATAGGTGGAAACTAAATTATTTGTGGTGAGCACACTCTAGTGTGTGCAGAAGTAGAGATATAATTGTACACATGAAACTTACATAATGTTATAAACCAATGTTAATCTCAAAAAAAGAAGAAAGAAAGAAAGAAAGAAAGAAAGAAAGAAAGAAAGAAAGAAAGAAAGAAAGAAAGAAAGAAAGCAAGAAAGCCTAGATACCAAGGCTCATGTGAGCTTCTCTGGTTGGCAACACTCCATACATGTTGTTACACATTATTGCTGGAATGGTAATAAGTGTGTACATATGATTCCACTGAGAGAAGACACCTGGAGGCTTGGCATCTGATTTCTCCTGGACTTTGCCCCTTGTGCCTTTTCCCTTTGTTGATTTTAATCCATATCTTTTTTCTGTAATAAACTATAACCATGAGTATAACAACTTTTCCAAGTTCTTCTACTGGATTGTCAAATCTGAGGGTGGCTTTGGAGATATCCAACACAGTGTCATATTGATAAAAAGATAAATTCACCAAGAAGATATTACAATTCTAAATGTGTATGCACCTAACAACAAAGGTTAAAATTACAGAAAGCAAAAAGAGAGAGAACTGAAAAGATAAAGACAATTACATAGTTACGGCAGGAGACTTCAATAATCCTCTCTCAGTAATAGGACAAGACCCCAAATGAGGGGGGATATAGAATGGAACAGCTCAACCAACCAACTGGATCTACTTGATGTTTATAGAACACTCCACCCAACAACAACAAAGTACACATTTTTTCAAGTGCATATGGAACATTCACTGAAGTAAACCATATCTGGTGTCATAAATCAAACTTAGAAGATAAAAAAGATTGCACTCACACACAAAGTATGTTCTCTGACTGTAAAGGAATTAAAATAGAAATCAATAACAGCAGAATAGCAGAAAGAACCCCAAATCACATACTTCTAAATAATCCATAAGTCAAATAAGTAGTCTTTGAGGGAGATTAGAAATGAATAAAAGTGAAAATACAAATACCAGAAGTGTGGGATACAGCTAAAGCAGTGCTGGAAGGAAATATACAGCATTAAATATATACATTTTAAAAGAAGACATATCTAAATTCTGTAATCCAAACTTTAATCTTTAGAAAATAGAAAGAGCAAAATAAAAATAAAGAAGAAAGAAAGTAATAAAGGTCAGAGAGAAAATTAATGATATTGAAAACAGGAAAACAATAGGAAAATCAATAAAACCAAAACCTATGTCTTTGAAAAAAACCAGTAAAATTGATAAACTTTTAGGAAGGATGAAGAAGAAAAGAGAGAAGACAAAACTTACTAATATCTGGAAAGGAAGAAATGATGCAGCTATACACACGACAGACATTAAAAAGACAATCAAGGAATACATCAAATAACTCTGTGGAAATAAGCTCAATAACTTAGATGGAAGAGACTGATACCTTGAAAAACAGCAAACTACTACAATTCATAAAATGTGAAATAGATAATTTGAAAACCCCTACAACTCTTAAATAAATTGAATTTTTGTTATCAATCATCTGAAGAAAACATCTCAGGCCAACATGATTTAACTAGCGAATTCCACCAAATATTATTGAAAGAATTAATGCTAATTCTACACAATTGCCTCCAAAACATAGTAAAAGAGAGAACACGTCCCAACTCATGAGGACAGAACTCCAAACCAGACAGTAAAACAAGTGAACATTATATAGAACACTCTCCTTCAGGAACATAGATACGAAAACAGGCAAGTGTTCACAACTTGAAAACAGCAAAATTTTGTAAGAATATTATGCCATTACTGAGTGAGGTTTATCCCAGAAATGCAGGACTGGTTCAGTATTTTATTTTATTTTATTTTATTTTATTTTATTTTATTTTATTTTATTTTATTTTATTTTATTTTTAATTGGGTTATAGTCATTTTACAATGTTGTGTCAATTTCCAGTGTAGAACACAATTTTTCAGTTATACATGAACATACATATATTCATTGTCACATTCTTTTTCACTGTGAGCTACCACAAGATCTTCTATACATTTCCCTGTGCTGTACAGTGTAGTCTTGTTTATCTATTCTGCATATACCTATCAGTATCTACAAATTTCGAACTCCCAGTATGTCCCTTCCCACACCCCTCCCGCCTGGCAACCACAGTTTGTATTCTATGTCTATGAGTCTGTTTCTGTTTTGTATTTTATGTTCTTTTTTTTTTTTTTTAGATTCCACGTATAAGCGATCTCATATGGTATTTCTCTTTCTCTTTCTGGCTTACTTCACTTCAAATGACATTCTTGAGGAACATCCATGTTGCTGCAAATGGCGTTATGTTGTCATTTTTATGGCTGAATAGTATTCCATTGTATACACAACTTCTTTATCCAGTTATCTGTCAGTGGACACTTAGGTTGTTTCCATGTCTTGGCTATTGTAAATAGTGCTGCTATGAACATTGGGGTGCAGGTGTCATTTTGAAGTAGGGTTCTTTCTGGATATATGCCCAGGAGCAGGATTCCTGGATCATATGGTAAGTCTATTCCTAGCCTTTTAAGGAATCTCCACACTGTTTTCCACAGTGGCTGGACCAAACTGCACTCCCACCAGCAGTGTAGTAGGGTTCCCTTTTCTCCACAGCCTCTCCAGCATTTGTCATTTGTGGATTTTTGAATGATGGCCATTCTGACTGGTGTGAGGTGATACCTCATTGTTGTTTTGATTTGCATTTCTCTGATAATTAGTGATATTGAGCAAGTTTTCATGTGCTTATTGATCATTTGTATTTCTTCATTGTAGAATTGCTTGTTTAAGTCTTCTGGCCAATTTTGGATTGGGTTGTTTGTTTTCTTCTTATTAAGTCATATGAGCTGTTTATTTGGTTCAGTATATTAAATTCATTTCAATTCACCCTATAGAATGTGTAATGAATTAAAAGTGCATGATCATATCAGTTAATTCAGAATAACCATCAGACAGAGTACAATCCCTTTTATAATAAAAATTCTCAGGAACTGGTCAAAGAAAGGATGTTTCTCAAATTAATACAAGTTATTTACAAAAAGACTACAGATATTATCATAATGGTGAAAGACATAGTGCTTTACCCCTAAAGTTAAGAACATGGCACTATGCTCACCATTCACACTCAACATCATACTAGCTCTTATCCAATGCAAGAAGGAAAGAAAAAGAAATAAAAGACATACCTAGAGAGAGAAATAACCCAGTTCCTGCTTTCAGGCAACACAATTATCCATGTAGAAAATCCCAAGGAATCTACAAAAATTCTAGGACCAATAAGTGAGCTTAGCAAGCTTGCCAGATAAAAATTCAACAAACAAAAATCAATCACATTTCTGTCTATTTTCAATGTACAAATAGAAACTGGAATTAAAAACTTGAAACCACTTATAACTGCTCTAATAAATATGAAATACTTAGTTATAAATCTAATGATATGTGTACAAGTTATTTATGCTGGAAACTATAAAAAGTTGATGAAGGAAATCAAAAGATACCTAAATAAATGGAGCGACATGCTACATTCATAGATTAGAATTCTTGTCATAAATATGTGAATTCTCCATAAACCAATCTATAGTTTCAATGCAATACTAATCAAAGTGGGGTTTTTTTGGTAAGGATAGACTGTTTAAAAAATATTCTGTGAAAGGGCAAAGGAAGAAGAATAGCTAAACCAATTTTGAAAACAAATATAATACTTTGGAAAAATCACACTACCTGATTTTAATATTAAGTATAAGACTACAGTAATTAAAATGATGTGGTTTTGATGCAGGTATAGGCATATACATCAGGGACACAAAATAGAGAGTCCAAAAATAGACCCACACAAATATAGCCACCTTCCAACATAGTGAGTCTTCTAAAATTCCTGGCCAAACTTCTTGCTCAGTCTGTCTTTTTTCTTTTGCGCCTGGATCTTTACCGCTGTGCAGACTCTCCTCTAATACATAGTTTCTCCTTATAGGAACCCTTCCAGTTGTGAGCCCATCTAGAGGGTTAGCAGGACTGATATTTCAAGATATTTCAGGATATTTCAAGAACCCAATGAATAGCTTAGCTCTTTTGAACTGGAGTCATGAGCTCCACCACAATCAGTGAATCTGAGATGAATCATCCTAGTGCTCTGTTGATCCATAGCAGATCTGTTTTCAATCATAAGTTTATGGCAATTGAATAGATGAAAATGGATTTGTGAAGTTTCCCCCAAGGACAAGGTAGGAGATATTTAAGATAATTTAAGATAATTCCTTAGCCCCTTCCCCTGTGTGAACCCCTCTCTCTATGCTCAGATTAGAACACCTTCCCTGGGCCTCTTGCTGCGATGAATCAGACTCTCCACTAGGTGAGTCTTAAGGAACATTTTTTTGCATTCTTTCTTTGGAAATAAGCACAGAAAATAAAGACTCCTCAGATGTCACTTCTAGTTCATTTCCCTTGGATTCCTTCCCCTTTTCCACCAATACTGTTGTACAGGGGTTCTTGGAAGAGCCATATTTCTAAACATCACGAGCATTATGACATTCAAGTCTCACAATAAAACTATGGGGAATGTAGTAACATTATCTCCAATTTATCGACAAGGATTTTAAGGCAAAAAGAGGGTAGGCATCATACCAAAGCCACCCACATTGAAATAATTGATATAGGAGTCTAACCCAGGCTTTTTGACTCCATAAACAACTACATTTTACAATGAAATGGAGAAATAATGTGTTTTGATCTGGACTCAGTGGAATTGCAACTGCCTAGTTCTGTGCTTGACAGCCAACAGATAAATAATCAGGAATTTTATGAGCAGGTTGTTAAACTATTAGCAGCTTGAAATTGGTCATGGTGAGATCATTTACAGCATGGACAGTAGCAAACACTACATATGAGAACCTTCCTGCAGTGCCAGTTTACCAACACACCACTGCCTGAATTTGATCTTGAGGAAAGACAAGGACAGGACAGTTCTATGGACACTTCAGGAACTTTAAGTCCTTCAACCTTTTTCATAAACTCTGCTTCTATTATCCTGGAAGAGTTTTAATCCAAGCCTGGTTTGGAAGGGGAGGGCTGACTGATATTCATGGACTGGAATATTCATGAATATCCATGACTGATATCCAGCACAGGAACTCAGTGCCTCACATCCTTTGCACAGTTGTCGGATACTTTCATTCCACACACGCTATAATCCCCACAATGTAGTGATTTTATCTTTGCTTTAAAATATCTATAGTATTTTAAATAGTTTTAGATAGATTTATATCTCAAAGATATTTAAAAATATCTTATATATTTACTATTTGTGGTGCTTTTTCCTTCCTGCAGGTATAGACTTCCACCTGGTAATATTTCCTTTCATCTTGGAAATTTTCTTTGAGCATTTATTGTAGTTAGGCTTCCTGGAGACAAAAAAAAAACCCTCTCAGTTTTATATCTGAAGATATCTTTAATTATTTTTAAAGGAATTTTTTGGTTGCACATGGAATTCTAAAAGTTGATAGGATTTTGCTATCAGCAGTTTAAAGATACCATTCCATTATGTTCCATGCTCCATGGATTCTGTTGTGAAATCAGTGGAAAACTTATCATTGTTCCCCTATATGTATCTTTTTTTCCTCTGGTTTCTGTCTGCTTCTACTTTCTGGAAGTTATTGTGGAGAATTAATATAATTTCTTCCTTAAATGATTGATAGAATTTACCAGAAAGTCATCTGAGCCCAGTGATTTTTTTGGTGATGATTATTAATTATTGATTAATTTCTTTAATAGATATAGGCCTATTCAGATGATCTATGTCTCCTTGTGTGAGTTTTTTTAGTGTGTGTCTTTAAGGAGTTTGTCCTTCGTTGAAGTTACTAAATGCATGGGCATAACTTTGTGCATAGTGTTCTTATATGATCCTTTTAATGTCTATAAGATCAGTAGTGGATGACCCCTCTTACACATAATATTGGCATCTTCTTTTTTTTCATGGTTGGTCTGGCTAGACATATTGATCTCTCCAAAGAACTAGCTTCTGGTTTTGTTGAATTTCTCTACCATTTTCTATTTTCATTTTCATTGATTTCTATTCTAATTTTTATTAGTATGTTTCGCTTGTTTGTTTCTCTTTTTTCCTAAGGGGGAAGTTTAGATGATTGATTTTTTGATATTTCTTCTTTTCTAATACCTGTATTTAATGCTAATTGATCTTAGATATTTCTTCTTTTCTAATGCACGCACTTAATGTTATAAATATCCCTCTAGTGGGGAGGGTATAGCTCAAGTGGTAGAGCACATGCTTAGCATGCATGAGGTCCTGGGTTCAATCCCCAGTACCTCCTCTAAAAATAAACCTAATTACCTACCCCTCCAAAAAAAAAGTGTCCCTTTAAACACTGGTTTTTGCTGCATCCTCAAAATCTTGATAAGTTTTAATTTGAATTATTAGTGATACTTTTAATTTATCTTGAAACTTACTTCTTCATTGACCCATGTGTTTCTTAAAAGTATAGTGTCCTTTCCAAATACTGGCAAGGATTTTTCAAGCTATCTTTTTGTTATTGATTTACAGTTTAATTCCATTATGGTCTGAGAACATACTTTGCATAATTTCTATTCTTTATATTTGTTAAGGTATGTTTTTTGACGCAGAATGTGGTCTATTTGGGGAATGTTTCATATGACCTTGAGAAGAAGGGCATTCTGTTTTTTTGGAATGGAGTATTTTATAAATGTCAATTAGATCAAGTGGATTGAGCATGCTGTTCAGATCAACTGTATCCTTATTGATTTTCTATCTGCTTGACTTATCTATGGCCTACTTACTGATAGGAGGGTATGGACATCTTCAACTGCAATAGAACCTTGAAGTTCTATCAGTTTCAGACTCAGGTAATTTAACACTCTATTGTTAGGTGAATACACATTAAGAACTGGTATGTCCTCTTGTAGAAATATCCATGATAATTTTCCTTGTCCAAAATCTGTTTAGTCTGAAATTAATATAGATATTCCAGTTTTTTTGATTAGTTAACACAGTATATCTCTCCATTATTTTAAGCTTTTTAAGTCTTTTAATTAAATTGGACTTTGTAGACCACATATATTTTGGACTTGTTTGTCTACTCTGACACCTTCTAAAATTAATTTCTACCTTTTAATTAATGTACTTAATTACTCATATTTAATTGTTATTAATATAGTTGGATTAATATAAACTATATTTTAACTCTGTACATTTATTCTTTTTCTGCCCTCTCTAGTTTTAATTGAGAATTTTATTTGATTCCATTTTATCTCTTCTATTGGCATATCATTAACTCTTTTAAAAAATTTAGTCCTTGTCCTAGAATTTGATATACATCTTAAGGTAATGTAAGTCCACCTCAAATAACAATATACACTTCATGTGTAGTGCAGGAATATAACAGAATTCCCCCCCTCCTCAAGTAACTTGTAACATTGCTATCATGCATTTCACTTATCCCTATGTTATAATCATCAATACATTGCTGTGTTATTATTGCTCCAAACACATAATTATCTTTTCTATCAAATATGAATAAGAAAAATAAAATGTATTTATGACATTGTTATTACCTTTCAGGCACTCTTCCTGTCTTTATATAGGTTCAACTTTCTGACCGGCATTATTTTTCTTTTAAATAATTTAAAAACATATTTATTCCAAGGCGTGTCTGCTGGTTTTGATTCCCTCATTTTTGTTGTATGGAAAAGCTTTTATTTTTATTCATTTTTGAAGGATAATTTTCCTGTATATCGAATTCTAGGTTGGCATTTTTTCTATTTTCCTTTCAAAACTTTAAATTTTTTGTTCTACTCTCTTCTTGCTTGTATTTTTACTGACAAATTTTCCAGTTTTTTTTTTATCTCTTTTACCTATATGAAAGATGTTTACCCTCTAGCTACTTTTTAAGATTTTCTCTTTGCATTTTGTTTTCTGCAATTCAAATATGATATGCCTAGGTGCTTTGTTTTGTTTTTATTTACTCCTACTTGGTATAGTCTGAGTTTCTGGTAGCCCTAATTTTGTGTTACTGATTTTGGAAAATACTCTATTATTAAAATATTTCTTTTGGTTCATTCTCTCATTCTTCTTCTGTTGTTCAAGTTATGCATTTGTTATGACTTTTGACATTATCTCACAATACTCAGATGTCCTGTTCTGTTTTTCTTTCTCTTTTTTATTGAAGTATAGTTGATTTACAATATTACATTCACCTAATGTGTACAGCATAGGGATTCAGTATCTTTACACATTACACTCTGTTAAAAGTTATTATGAGATAGTGGCTAAAATGCCCTGTGCTATACAATATGCACTTGTTCCTGTTTCTTCTTTTTTTCTCTTTTTAAAAATGGGGTATAGTCAATTTACCATGTTCTGTCAATTTCTGGGGTACAGCACAATTCTTCAGTCATACATGAATATATATATATATATTTATATATATATATATATTTTCATTTTCATATTCTTTTTCACCATGAGCTACTACAAGATGCTGAATGTATTTCCCTATGCTATACAGTATAAAATTGCTGTTTATCTATTTTATATATAGCAGTCAATATCTGCAAATCTTGAACTCCCAGTTTATCCCTTCCCGCCGCCCTCCCCCCTGACAACCACAAGTCTGTATTCTATGTCTGTGAGTCTGTTTCTGTTTTATATATAAGTTCATTTGTCTTTTTTTTTATATTCCACATATGAATCATATCATATGGTATTTTTCTTTCTCTTTCTGGCTTACTTCACTTACAATGACATTCTCCAGGGCCATCCATGTTGCTGCAAATGGCATTATTTTATCATTTTTATGGCTGAGTAGTATTCCATTGTATAAATAAAGCACTACTTCTTTATCCAGTCATCTATTGATAGACATTTAGGCTGTTTCCATGTCTTGGCTATTGTAAACAGTGCTGCTATGAACATTGGGGTGCAGGTGTCATCCTGAAGTAGGGTTCCTTCTGGATATATGCCCAGGAGTGGGATTACTGGGTCATATGGTAAATCTATTCCTAGTCTTTTGAGGAATTGCCATACTGTTTTCCACAGTGGCTGCACCAACCTGCATTCCCACAAGCAGTGCAGGAGGGGTCCCTTTTCTACACACCGTCTCCAGCATTTATCGTTTGTGGACTTTTGAATGATGGCCATTCTGACGGGTGTGAGGTGATACCTCATTGTAGTTTTGATTTGCATTTCTCTGATAATTAGCGATACTGAGCATTTTTCATGTGCCTATTGGTCATTTATATATCTTCCTTGGAGAATTGCTTGCTTAGGTCTTCTGCCCATTTTTGGATTGGGTTGCTTGTTTTTTTCTTACTAAGTCATATGAGCTGTTTATATATCCTTGAGATCAAGCCTTTGTCAGTTTCATCATTTGCGAAAATGTTCTCCCATTCTGTAGGTTGTCATTTTGTTTTGCTTATGGTTTCCTTTGCTGTGAAAAAGCTTGTAAGTTTAATTAGGTCCATTTGTTTATTCTTGCTTTTATTTCTGTTGCTTGTGTAGACTGCCCTAGGAAAACATTTTTGAGATGTATGTCAGATAATGTTTGGCCTGAGTTTTCTTCTAGGAGGTTTATTGTGTCTTGTCTTATGTTCAAGTCTTTAATCCATTTTGAGTTTATTTTTGTGTATGATGTGAGGGAGTATTCTAACTTCATTGATTTACATGCTGCTGTCCAGTTTTCCCAACACCATTTGCTGAAGAGACTGTCTTTATTCCACTGTATGTTTTTGCCCCCTTTGTCGAAGATTAGTTGACCAAAAGTTTGTGGGTTCATGTCTGGGCTCTCTATTCTGTTCCACTGGTCCATATGTCTGTTTCTGTACCAATACCATGCTGTTTCGATTACTGTAGCTCTGTAGTATTGTCTGAAGTCTGGGAGGGTTATTCCCCCAGCCTCATTGTTTTTCTTCAGTAATGCTTTGGCAATTCTGGGTCTTTTGTGAGTCCATATAAATTTTATTATGATTTGTTCTAGTTCTGTGAAATATGTCCTGGGTAATTTGATAGGAATTGCATTAAATCTGTAGATTGCTTTGGGCAGTATGAACATTTAAACAATACTGATTCATCCAATCCAAGAGCATGGGATATCTTTCCATTTTTTAAGTCTTCTTTAATTTCCTTAATCAATGCTTTGTAGTTCCCCATGTATAAGTCTTTCACCTCCTTGGTTAGATTTATTCCTATTTATTTATTCCTATTTATTACTTTGGGTGCTATTTTTAAAAGAGATTTTTTCTTTTGTTTCTTTTCCTGTTGATTCATCATTAGTGTAAAGAAATGCAACTGACTTGTCTTTTTTCTTCTTTAATTATTTTTTTTCTTTTTCTGTTATAGTTTGGAAAGTTTTATTAACCAGGCTCTCTGATTCTTTCCTTGGTTGTGTGTAGTCTACAGATGAACCCATCAAACATAATCTTTATTTGTTTTAAAGCATCTTTTATCCAAGATAGTGTTTTCATTTCCTTTATATTTTTCCAGTTTTATTGAGATATAATTGACATACAACACTGTATAAGATGTATAACATAATGATTTGACCTACATGCATCGTGAAATGATTACCATGATAAGTTTAATGAACATCTATCATCTCAAAGATATGACACCAAAGAAATAGAAGAAAAAATTTTTCCTTGTGATAATTCCTTGATGGTAGAGGAGTGTCAATTATCTTTATCATATAGTACATCCCTAGTATTTATTTATCTTATAACTGGAAGTTTGTATTTTTTGACTACCTTCATCTAATTCCCCCTCCTACAACTCCATGCCTCTGGTAGCCACAGATCTGAACTCTTTTTTCTATGATGGTGTTTGCTTGTTTTTGAAGTATAGTTGACCTCCAGCACTATGTTAAGTATGTGAGCATACTCTTCCCATGGTTTATTTCTAGAGAAGTCCCACGTACATAGTAAGCACTCTTACTGCTGTCTGGCACTCCTGCTAGACAGAGCCCTGGCATGGTCGTCATAAGTCCTGAGATCCACGCACAGCTTTGCCAGTAACCCCGTATCTGAATTTGGGGATGTCATTTCCTCACCCTGAGTGTCCTGGTTTTCCCATCTCTACACTGATTTTTGCCCCTTAGACATCTGCAAATTAGTGTCGTGCTCCTCTTGGTTATCTCTGTGTCTCATTTCCAGACATCGCTCAAGGAAAGGACTATTTCCAATGAAAATCTCAGTAATAGACAAGGAGGTGTTTGTCTCTCTCCTTTCTTCCTTTGTTCCTTTTTCCCCCTCCCCCTGTTATCAGCACCAATGCCCTCTCACCACGTAGGTGAGAAACATTCCCATCCTAGCTCACAAACCCTGCAGAATTCCTTGTTAAAATGCTCTCTTCCCTGTTGCCACTGTCCATGCCCTAGTTCTCAAAGTACTCACTGTTTACCTGGTCTGTGTTAAAAGCCAGGAGAGTTGGCATTCTCATCCCAGAGGGACCATGTGGCCCTGGACAGGTTGCCTCCCTTCTCTGGTTCATCTCTTTGTCAGTAAAATGAAGGGTTTGACCATGTTGGTCTCCAAGTGGAAGCTGACTGAGGTTGTATAGAGAGCTCTGGCGTGGTCACCAAGAACTCTGAACTCCAGTCACAGCTCTACCACTAGCCTAGCATGTGATTCACTTCCAGTCCCATCCCACTTCTCAGCCTCAGTTTCCCATCTGAACAGCTGTGACTGACAATCGAGGGCTCCGTGGTTTCTGCAAATAAAGACTTGTGCCCCTAACCTACCTGTGTACTTCCAAAACCCATACCCTGAGATGCTGAGCACACGAAATATTTTCTTAACCTCTGGAATACTTCTTGGAAATGTCTCTAGTACAAAGAGAATTTTCCCTTTTGTTAGATGCATTATTTTCCCTGATAAGACTTCAGCTCCTTCTGCCTTGGGTCCTGGGGGCCTGTATTTATGGGCTTTTAATGACAAAAGGCTATCAATTAGTGTAATTAGAGTATTCTCATTTTCAGTCTTAGCCCTCTCCCCATGCTGTCCCCTCCCACATCGGGGTCCCTCTTATTTTAACGTAGTGAGCAGAGCTCTTGGCTGCATCACCACAGCAACCAGAAGCTTGGGCCAATTAAGCCATGACTGAGTCATTAGACACCTAAGCAGATTACAGAGTCCAGAATACTGGATAGAGGAGAGAGGCTGACAGGAAGGAAAACAAGGCACATCTAAGCAGGAGAGACGTGGGCAGCTGAGTAGCTGAGGGCTGCAAACCATTCCCCACCTCAAGTCCCTGGGGACCACAGGCCTGGGGTGTAAGACATGGCACGTGGCTTCAATCACCAGGCCAGAAGGTTGGGCAACCAGGCTCCTCCCCTGCTCAGAAAAGTAATTCTTGATACCTCCCTGCCAACATGCCCCAAACACAGGGATCTGGTACTGGATTTTTAAACAAAATTCAGTCACAGGCAGAGGAAATTACTGAGTTCACCCTGAGTTGCAGTCTTGTGGTGCTTTCTGTATCCTGCAAATACTCTGTGCAAGTTTGTCTAACGAAAAAAGCCTCTTCCTTCCTGTTTGAGACTCCCTTTTCCCAGTCAAAGCCCCTGCTGCCCTGGCCTCCTTTAATTAATGAGCCTTTAATCACAAAGGGCTATCAATTAGTGTAATTAGGATATTCATATTACAGTTCTTCTTCCCTCCCCACTGAGGCCGGCCACTCCCCTTTCCAGCTCCCTCTGAATTTTATCTAGTGAAGAAACGCTCTTGGCAGGATTACCATAGCAACCAAGCCACCAGGCCGATTAGGCCATTGAGGATCTGGACACTGACACTCAAAGCTGATTAGGAGTCTTGAAACTTGAAGGCAGAGCAAGACTGCTAGAATGAAAACAAAGGGGTCTTAGCTGCAGAGAAGGGGCAGCTGAGCTCTTCAGGGCTTCAGCCAACCCTCCACCCCTAACTCCATCTTTACCCCCTGAATTCTTTAGGGACGGAGAAGGAGAGAGGCGGGTGTGAGAGGGGACTGGCCCTCCTAAGGATGAAAGTCTGGGTTTGGACATAAGAGCTTATGCCCTTAGGCTAACCCTTGCCAGGTCCCCAAATGCACGCCTGTAGCATGCCCTCCCCATTGGGCATCCTCACTTCCTAATAAGTTCCCTGGCACATAGTAGGTACTCGAGTGCTTGCTGCCCAGCAGTCCCACTAGACAGAGCACTACAAGATAGAGCACAATGAGAACACCTTGGAATGTGGGCAAGTGAAGACTGTACTCCAGTGGATTTTTCTGGGAAATGACACTAACAAAAAGCATATGTCATCTGGTTTAAGGCTCCCTGTTCACAGTCTGGCTCCTCTGCCTTTTGGTGATCATGGTGGTACCACTTGGTGGGGGGAGGGGGGACAGTGAGGGTGGATTCAGGCTGTTAGTCACCAAAGGCTCCCAGAGTTTAGGTTATTCTCACTGGCAAGACGTTCCTCCTCCCTCTCAACATCCCCCTCTACATTCACAGGCTCCCACTATTTTTCACTGAGAGAGCAAAGCTTTGGTCTGCATCACCATAGCAACCGGAAGCCAGCCAGAATAAGAGGGTGAGACAGCCATTTGACACCAAAGCTTAGTGTGGTGTCTGTTGGAGAGGGCTTGACTTTTGGGAGGAAAGTACGTTAACCGTTAGCTGGAGAGAAGTCGGCCACTAGGCTTCTCAGTGGCCCAACACACTCTCACCACATCCTTCATTCCTGTGCCTCCAGGTGAGGAGGGGTATCCAGAACCACCTTTGTTCCCTGTGGAAGCCAAGTCCCGTGTTTGCACCAGAATATGCGTGCTCTGCCCTAGGCCCTGACAAGAGTACCAAGGACCAGATACACCCCTACCGCACCTTGTTACCAAACAAACACACGTGAGTGAATATGTACCTGTTCCATGTGTGCATTCCCATGACTGCACCTCCTGTGCCTAGAACAGTGTCAGAAATATGGCCGGGGACATTGATGCAAACGCATACACTTCCCCAGTCCACTCACTCCATCTCAGGCACTGAAGTTCACATCTTTATCTTCTTTCCTCAAGCCTCCATCTACTAGTCGAATGGCCACAGTCTGGGTTTATGACACTGAAAATGTGAAAGGAAAGACCTTACAAAGCTTTCCACCTGCCTGCATCTGAGACTAGATACTCTGCCTTCCTTCTTGTCGCTATGGATGAACTGTCCACACTCGTATCAAACCCCAGCCTTTCAGTTGGGCAGCAGATTCTACCCCTTTATGATGAGTAAATGCAGGGACCCAGCAGCGCTCTCAAGGCTCTCTCCCACATCGCCAATTAGCGCTTCCTTGCTGGATGATTTGCATCAGTACACAAACACTCTGGGAATTCCCTCATCTTAAAAAGAAACAAGAAAGAGAGAAACAAACAAAAACCCCACCTTAACTGCACAATCCCCTCTATCTACACCACCAGCATCTCTCTCTATTTGCCCTTTACAGCAGACCTCCTAAAAATCATTAACTCTTTTTGATATTTCCACTTCCTCTATTCCCATTTTCTCTAAAACCACCTCAAGCAAGCATTTGTTCCCACTAATCCAGTGAAACAGCTCTTCTCAAGGCCTCCAACGACCTGCACGTTGCTAAATCCATTGGTCATTTCTCTGCTGGTATTTCTTGACTGATCAGTAGCACTTGGCACTGTTGATCACTTCCTCTTCCCTGCAATACTTTCTTCAGTTGGTTTCCAGGACATTTCTGTCCCTTGGCTGCCATTCTGCCTCAGGGTCTGCTACTTTTCAATGTCCTGGCTGGTCACTCTGTGTCTCCTTGACCTCTCTGCATTGAAGTGCTCTAGGTTTTGACTCTCAGGTTTCTTCCCTTCCCTACCTATGCTCACTTCCTGCAAAATCATACGTAGTTCCATCACTTTGATCCCATGCGTGAATAGAAGAATCACACATTGGTATTTCAAGCGCAGTCTTATCCCTGAACTGCAGGCTCATATATTCAGTTGCTTGCTCAACATTGCCTCTTGGATGTCGAATATTCACCTCAAATTAAAGTTTATCATACACAGAGCAAAGCCCTTGATTCCCCCTCCCATAAACCTGCTCCTCCTATCATTTCCCCCATCTTAGGGCATAGAAACTCCATCCTTGTACTTGTTCACGTCAGAAATCCTTGGAAGCACCGTTGGATTCCTCTCATTCTCACCCACATTCATGGATACTGTCCTTCTGCCTTCAGCATAGACTCCAAATCCTCACACTTCTCCACATGTACCACCCTGATACAATCTACCACCATCTGCTACCTCTGTTATTGCAATACCCTCCTACTTGGACCACTGTTACTATATTACCTCTACTATCGCCACACCAGACTAAGCCTTTACTATGTGTCACTTCTCTGCTCAGAACCCTCCAGTGGTTTCCTGTCACGCACATTCTATGGCCTCCTGAACGCTGTAACATCCCATTAACTCCTAACTCATCTCCTGTTAAAATCCTTTCCTTTGCAAGCTTCCAGACAAAGGAGCATTCTTGCTGTTCCTTGAACACCACAACCAGGGGAGGAAAAGGTGTTACCACAGACCTAGTGCTGAGGGCTGTGCTTCTCTGCAGCCCAGAAGCAGGACAGGGCCTTTTGCATTAAAATGTCCACAGGGGTGTGGCACGGTGAAGAAGGAGCGTATTGGTGGGGACCCTCTGCCCAAGGGCCTGGCCTCCAGATACTGGGATGAGGGGGCATGAGAGAGTCCCACCCTGAATATCTATGTATATGAGCAATCTTAGTAATGTCAGTTCTCTTTCAACAACCCAGCCAGCAGACGAGTTACACATTTACATACATGTGCTGGCATGTTGACTTCTCATAGACTTGCACACGTGATTACATGTTTGTGGGAGAAACGTTTTCTCCCTAAACCTCATGCAAGCTTGTGGAAGCCCATTTCGTTCCAACGACTTTGCATGTGGATGACGGAGACTATTGTGGTATTAGATGGCAGGCTGTATGCACACAGCGGAGGATCTATATGTGCAGGCTTAGAAGCACAATCACACACATCCATGCCAGCCCAGCCTTGCCCTCTTTGTGCTTTGAGTTGAACTGCAATGAGACACTTCAGAGTGGTGACAACTGTAGCCAACTGTAGAGTCATTCAAATTCAAATCTTTAAAATTATCCTATAGAACAAATGAAACTCATCCTCAAGGCAAGTCATGGGTTTTCTACCCCCTGTAAAAGCAAAGGAAGCCAGGGTCAAACCAGAGATGACAGCTACACGAAGGTAGTTTTACAGCAAACGTTGTACAGCCTGCCCAGAAGACAAGCCCTGTATGTTCTTAGTTTCCTTTTGCCCCATTTCCAATTCTCTTCTCACTCTATGGTTGGAACTGCCCAGCAACCATAGACTGTTAGAATCATAGGCTATAGTGTGGAAAGACAACTAGAATGGGGGTGGGAGGTCATGGGTCGTCGGTTTGAGTCTTAAAATTGCCCCACCTTACCCTTTGCCCTCAGGCATTTCTCTTTGCTCCCTGAAATCTGGGAACCTCCACTTGCAAAATGAGAGGACTGGGTTTGTGGCAGATAGCATTGCACTATATGATCTCCAGATGTCTCATGTGGGTCAAACATTCTCTGAGCCACTAAAGTATCACTTGACAGGAAACGCTCTAGCAGGTTTGGAGGGCTTTGGACTTTCAGCTCTGCTAGAATATATTGGCCAAAATATTAGATCCTATCTGTTTGGCCAAGGGATTGTTATCAAGTTTGTATTGTGACTGTCAAAGAACAAACCACTTAGGCTTTCACCTAGGCAGCTGAAGAAATTTACCCAAGCAAGAAAGAGCATCAGGATCTGGGCCAATAGCCTTCGGGTTGTAGGAGGCCCCAACAGCTGCCTCTGTTCCGTAAGGCCAATGCATGCCTCACCGTCAGCAGTGTAGAGGAGAAAAGTAGTGGGTTGAATTCTGAGCTGTCTACTCCATCACTACTCACACCCTTCTCTTCTCTCTGGAGTAGCTAAGTAACTAGCAGCGGTGAAAGACAGAGAAACAGAGTCTACTGTGAAAATGATAAATCACTGCAGAGAGAGGAAAGGGAGAATGGGTAGCTAAATGATAAGTCCCTCAAATTCTTCCCTAGCTATTTATATACTAGGAATTTTTAACTCTCACACATTCGATTTGGTGATTTAAGTTTTCCTACATAATTCCTTCTTTAATCTAGGTTTTCAAATACATTTGCATAGCGCTTTCTTTTTTGTCTCTCAATTTCTTCTCTACTGCTGCATTAAAATCAAACAAAGAAACACACAAAAATTACCTGCATGTCCCAATTTATAAAGAACATATTATGGGTGACAGTGTAAAGTGCAGTTTCAAGGAATTAGAAATTAAAAATTTGAATTGAGATCCAAGTGAGAGTAACCCATTTGCTTCAGCTCTCTAAACTGTAATGACCTTTGGGTTTTCAGGTTCCAAATTAACAATCATTCAGGATCTGTAAAATATCTCAGACCTCTGGTCCTGTGTAACCCCAAGGCCTCATCAGAAAAAGGCTGTGAGTTGCAAAAAAAACAGGGGCAGGGGAAGCACCTCTCCCCATGACCAGGGCCTCTTCCAGCTACAACCAATTATCAATAAAGTCTGTACCACTCCCAGAGTCCTAGACCTCTCCTCCAGTCTCACTGACCCACTGAGAGCTCTTAAAGTGATTCCTGAACTTAAACTAATGGCCCATCCTGTCCCCAGTCCTTGATGAATAAACTTCTTCCCAAGTCAGACACCAGGGCAGAGTCTGTGTTGTCCAACACTGCACACACCTTTGAGATTTGTTCATTTGTTTGTGCATTCAGTGCATAATGGATGGATCACTTTCTCCATGGTGGATATTGGACAAGAGCCCGGACATGAACTGGTGAGCAAACCCATGTGTGGCTTTGTCTTAAAATTCTCTCTGCCCTCAGATCCATCTCTTTGTAATACCTTCTCATATTAACCTTATTAATTTATATAACAGTTGGTGTATCTATATCGGTGAGTGTTTCTTTATGTAACCTCCTAGTTGCTGTCATTATAACTGCCTCAACAAGAACTAAATGTTTTGGTTTTTTTTCCAGTTTGGTGACTGAGTCATCCAATGTGTGTGTTCCTCCAATATTCATTCCGTCCTCCACCCCAAGCATAGAGAATGATTCCTGTCTAGGAATTATACGTGTGTTATCAATAGCAATGGGAGATATTGTTACTACTTACCATCTGCTCATGCTCCCTTGCATTTCCTGATATTTTTTTCCACCAAACTCTTTATAAGAAATTATATTTAAAGTAATATTTAGAGTTTTGATAAATCGAGAGTTCTGACAAAGAGGTACTTAAGCAAATGAGAAATAGATAGTTGCTGGATCATATGGTAAGTCTATTCCTAGTCTTTTGAGGAATCTCCAAACTGTTTTCCACAATGGCTGCACCAAACTGCATTCCCCTCAACAGTGTAAGAGTGTTCCCTTTTCTCCACAGCCTGTCCAGGATTTATCATTTGTTGACTTTTGAATGATGGCCATTCTGACTGGTGTGAGATGATACCTCACTGTGGTTTTGATTTGCATTTCTCTGATAATAACAATATTGAGCATTTTTTCATGTGCCTGTTGGCCATTTGTATGTTTTCATTGGAGAATTGCTTGTTTAAATATTATGCCTTTTTATGGATTGGGTTATTTGCTTTTTTCTTATTTAGTTGTATGAGCTGTTTATATATTCTGGAAATGAAGCCCTTGTCAGCCTAATCTTTTGCAAATATTTTCTCCCATTCTGTAGGTAGTCTTTTTGTTTTGCTTATGGTCCTTTGCTGTGCAAAAGTTAATAAATTTAATTAGGTCCCATTTGTTTATTTTTGCTTTTATTTTTATTGTTCGGGTAGACTGTCGTAGGAGAACATTGCTGAGATTTATGTGGGATAATGTTTTGCCTATATTTTCTTGTAAGAATTTTAGAGTGTCTTGTCTTATGTTTAAGTCTTCATGCCATTTTGAGTTTATTTTTGTGTATGGTGAGTGGGAGTGTTCTAACTTCACTGATTTACATACTGCTGTCCAGTTTTCCCAACACCATTTTCTGAAGAGACTGTCTTTATTCCATTTTATATTTGTCTCCTTCATCAAAGATTAATTGATTGTAAATCTGTGAGCTCATTTCTGGGCTTCCTATTCTTTTCCACTGATCCTTATGTCTGTTTTTATGCCAGTACCATGCTGTTTTGATTATTGTAGCTCTGTAGTATTCTCTGAAGTCTGGGAGGGTTATTTCTCCAGCTTCATTCTTTTCTTCAGTAATGCTTTGCCAATTCTGGATCTTTTGTGATTCTATATAAATTTTATTATGATTTGTTCTAGTTCTCTGAAATATGTCCTGGGGAATTTGATAGGGATCCCATTAAATCTGTGGATTTCTTTGGGTAGTATGGCCATTTTAACAATATTGTTTCTTCCAGTTCAAGAATATGAGATATCTGTCCATTTCTTTAAGTCATCTTTAACTTCCTTAGTCGATGTTTTGCATTTCTCTGTGTATAAGTCTTTCACTTCCTTGGTCAGATTTATTCCTAAGTATTTTATTTTATTTTTTTGGATACAATTTTAAAAGGGATTGGTTCTTTACTTTCCTTTTCTAATATTTCATTGTTAGTGTAAAGGAATGCAACTGATTTCTGTATGTTAATCTTGTATTCTGCTACCTTGCTGATTTCACTTATCAGCTCTATCAGTTTTTGTGTGCAGCCTTTAGGATTTTCTATAAATAGTTTCATTTCATCCCTTATAGTGGCAATTTTACTTCTCCTCTTCCAATTTTGATCCCTTTTATTTCTTTTTCTTGTCTGATTGTTATCACTAGGACTTCCAGTACTATGTTGAACAGAAGTGGTGAGAGTGGGCACTCTTGTCTTTTCCCAGATTTTAGGGGGAAGTCTTTCAACTCTTCACTGTTGAGTATTATGTCAGTTTGTAGTAAATAGGTTTTCTTGTTTTTGAGGAAAAATTCTCTATTCTCACTTTGGTTAGTTTTTATCATAAATGGGTTTTGAATTATATCAAATATTTTTCTGCATAGGTTGAGATGATCATGTGATTTTTTTTCTTTCTTTTGTTGATGTGGTGTATCACATTGATTTGTGTATGTTGAATGATCCTTGCATCTGTGGGATGATCCAACTTAATTGTGTATGATCTTTCTTATGTGTTGCTGGTTTCTGTTTGCTAATACTTTGTTGAGAATTTTTGCATCTATGTTCATGAGTAATACTGGCCTGTAATTTTCCTTTTTGGTAGTGTGTTTTTGTGGTTTTGGTATCAGGGTGATGGTGGCTTCATAGAATGAGTTTGGGTGTGTCCCTCCTCTTCAATCTTTTGGAAGAGTTTGAGGATTGGTATGCATTCTTTGTATGTTTCACAGAACTCCCCAGTGAAGCCATCTGATAGTGGAATTTTGTTTGCAAAGAAGTTTTTTTTAATTGAAGTATGTAATCAGTTATATTATATACTGTTGTGTCAATTTCTGGTATGCAGCATAATGTTTCAGTCATACATATATTCATTTTCATATTCTTTTTCATTATAGGTTACTATAAGATATTGACTATAGTTACCTGTGCTATACAGTATAAACTTCTTGTTGATCTATTTTATATGTACTAGTTGGTATCTGCAAATCTCTAACTCCCAATTTATCCCTATGTACACCTTTACTGGGGAGCTGAGACTTTCATTTCAGTGAGCAATAAGAAAGCCCCATACCTGTGGTGTCAGTGGAAATCATGTAGAGACTATGGACTCCCACCCCCTACCCAGTGATAATGAATGAGTTGTATCAGAACTCAAATACCCAAATGTCCAGATTTCAATTGAAAATCACATGACATTCAAAGAAGCCAGAACATCTCAAACTAAATGAGAAAAAACAATTAAAAAATGACAACACTATGATGATACGGATGATAGAATTATCTGACATGGATTTTTAGGGAGTCATAATAAAAATGCTTCAATGAACAATGACACATGCTTGAAACAAATGAAAACATAGAAACTATAAGCAAAGAAATAGAAGATATAAGTAAGAAACAAATGGAAATTTTATAACTGAAAAATACATTAACTGAAATTTAAAAACTCAATACATGGGCAGCTCAGGATAATGGAGAAGACAGACGATAAAATCAGTGAACTTGAGGATAGATAAAAAGAATTTTCCCAATCTGGACAACAGACAAAAATGGACTAAGAAAACCCTCAGAAAACAAATCTATAATATTCTTGTCATCAGATGCCAAGATGGAGAGAATATGGAGGGTGAGGCTGCAAAATATTCAAAGAAATAAAGGCTGAAATTTTCCTACATTTGCTGAAATATGTAAACCTATAAATTCAAGAAAAATTGTGAACTACAAACAGGATAAACAGAAAGAAACCCATACCATGACAAGTCAGAGCTAGTCTTCTAGAAAGTAAAGACAATAAAATCAGATAGCAGCCAGAGAGAAATGAAGCATTATCTATAGGGCACAAGCAATTCAAATGATAGCAGATTTCTCACCAGAAACCTGTAGTGATCAGAGAATTTACTTAAATGCTACAAGTTCCTGGATGAATATGTGCCAAAAATATACCAAATTCCTGAACTGGTCAAAAAATTTCTAACTTATTAAGGATGCTTAAACACAACCTTTTTCCCAATAAGATGTAATACCAGTCTGAGGACAATGTTTAGGTAGTCAGATTAAAAGATAAAAAGTAACAGACTAAATGATAAAAATAAATAGAAAAATATGTGCTTGGATATCAGAAGCCACACACAGCATGAGTAATAGATTTGGTAGAATTACTTCAGGGAAGTCACTAAACAAATAAACAAATGACCAAACAAACAACAACCAGTCCCAAGGGGTGATATTCAGAATTGCTATATATCACATGAAAACTACATAGTTTTCAACAATAATAATGAGAAATGCAAAGAAATAGGTAATTGTCATACACACATGGTTAGGGAAAGGCACATGATAGAAGTTGCCTTTGAGGGGCCCAAATGGTGGACTGAGGATAAAAATATTTCAGAATAATCATTACAAGTATGCTTTTAAAACATGCTTATAAAATCAAAGGATATTAAATGGCAATGCCTTTTTAATAGAGTATATTAATACAGAGACATAAATTGAGAAAAAAGAATCAAATTGAAATTCTGGCATTGAAAACTACAATATCTGAGATAGGAGGTTTACTAGATAGGTTCCACAGAGAATTCAAGGTGGCAGAAGTAAAAAGAGGGAAACATGAAGATAGGTAAAATTGGAATTATCAAGTCAGGGAGCAGAAAAATAAAACAATAAAGAAAAGTGAAGAGAACCAAATATACCTGTGACACATCATCAAGCCTTCAACAAAAGCCTACTAGCATTACAAAGAGAGAAAGTTGCAGAAAGAATATATGAAGAAATAATGGACAAGAATTTCCAAAGGTTGAAAATTTCAACCCATACAACTAAGAAGCTCAACAAAATACAAGTAAGATAAATTCAAAGACATACCTAGGTACCATGAAACTTAACTTTGGAAGGACAAAGATAGAGAGACTATCTTGAAAGAAGCAAAAGTCAAGAAATTCATCATTTATAAGTGGTCCTCAGTAAGATTAACAGCTGATTTCTCATCATAAATTATGGACATCAGAATGCAGTAAGATAACATATTCAAATACTGAAAGAGAAAGACAGATAAGGAAGAATTCTACATTGAGCAAAGCTATAGTTTGAAAATACAGGAAAGTCTGACTTCTGTGAATATAGAGAGGTAGGGAGCAATGAGAGTCTGTCTATCCACAGAAACACCAAGAAACCTGACAAAACCTATCACATTCAATTTTACCGGAACTCTGTAAAATAGTGAAAGGTTTATAGCAACCAACCAAGTGTTTAATGAACAAAAAGACAACTAAAACCTAATAGAAGAGCTTTGTGGTATTTTAACTTAACCTTGTCCTGATGTGTCCACAGTTTTGAAGATGGCAGCCTGAATTCTGAAGAGGGTACCTATAGCTGAGGGTAACAAAGCAGACTTTGTTTTTAAATAATTTTATGAAATAATTAAAACAGAATTAACACCAATCCTCTCAAACTCTTCCAAAATGTAGAAGACGAGGTAACACTTCTGAATACATTCTATGAGGCAAGGATTATGCTGATATCAAAACTACACAAAGACAAAACAAGAAAAGAAAATTAATATATTGTACAAATATAAATGCAAAAATCCTCAACAAAATACTAGAAAAACAAATCTGACAGCATATTCAGTGATTCTATACCATGATTGAGTGGGATTTATTCCAGGCATGCAAGGTTGGTTCAAAACATGAAAGTATACTGATGTAGTATACCACATCAATAGAATGAAGGGGAAAAAAGTGATCCTCTTAATTGAAGTAGAAAAAAAGTCTGACAAAATCCAACACCTTTTTATGATGAAAACACTAAACAAACTAGAAATAGATTGGAACTTCCTCAACATGATAAAGGGCATTTATGAAAAACTTGCAGAAAACATCATATTCACTGGTCAAAGTATAATGCTTTCCCCCTCTGAGCAAGAGCAATACAAGAATTTCCACTGACAACACTTATCTTCAAATTATACTGGAAGTTCTTATTTTTTAAGGTTGTTTTGTCTATTTGGAATCCAAATAATTTCATATGAACTTGAGGATCAGCTTTTCCATTTCTGAAAAAAAGTGGCCATTGGGATTTTGATAGGGATTACATTTAATCTGTATTCATTTTGCATATTATTGCCATTTAACAATATTATGTGTTCTACACTGGAATTTGACACAACATTGTAAAGTGACTATAACTCAATAAAAAATGTTTAAAAATTATGTCTTCTATTAAGATACTAGAGGTCTTTCCATTTATTTAGGTCTTTAATTTAAAAAAAACTTATAATTTTCATTGTACAAGCACTGACCCTCCTTTATTAAATTTATGCCTAAGTATTGTATTCTTTGAGATACTACTGTAAATAGAATTGTTTTCCTAATTTCCTTTTTGGATTTTTCATTGCTAGTTTATAGACACACAACTGACATTTGTGTGTTAATTTTGCACTTTCAAAGTAAACTTATGAAAAATCCACAGATTGCATCACTCATCATTAAGGAAATGCAAATCAAAGCCACAATAAGATATCATTTCATCCCTAATAGGATGTCTATGATCAAAAAATGGAAAACAGCAAGTATTTGCAAGAATGTCAGGAAGTTGAAATCCTCACACATTGATGATGGAAATGTAAAATGTAGAAATCAGTTGGTGTTCTTCAAAGAATTAAACAGAATTACCATAGACTCTATTCCATTCCTGTGTATATGTCAAAAGAATTTAAAAAATAAGTATTCAATTAAATACTTGACCACAAATGTTTGTAATAATACTATTCACAATAGTCAAAAGGTGAAAACAACCTAAATATCCATCAATTAATAAATGGATAAACAAAAAATGGGTTTTTCAACACAGAAAAATACATTGAGAATTTTTAACAGCTGTAATATAATAATGATAATGATGATGATAAATAGCTGTAAGATAAATAGATGATAATATATGGGTACTTATTAGTGTCTGGCACTATGCTAATTATTTTATATGTATTAACTACTTAATTCTTAGGTTTAATTACCCCAACTGATAACAGAGGAAACTGAGCAAAAAAATGGATAAACAGAATATGATATGTCCATGCAATGGAATATTATTCAACCATAAAAAAGAACAAAGCACTGATACATGCTACAACATGTATGAACCTCAAAAACATTATAACAAATGAAAGAAGCCATAAACAGAAGGCCATATATAATTGATCCAGATAAGAAAATTGCAAAAATAGAAAGCAAAGTGTTTGTTGCCAGAACCCAGATGAAATGGGGAATGGAGAGTGACTGATTACTGAGTATTTGGTTTCTTTGGATGATGAATATATTCTGGAATTATGTAGCAGTGATGAGTGCAGAATACTGTGAATGTATCAAATGACATCAAAAATTTAAATGTCAACATATTAATTCCAATCCCCAGGGCAACCACTAAGAAATAACATAAAATTTAAAAAAAGAAATGACAAAGGAATTAAAATAATACACTGAAAATATTTATCGCACACAAAATAAAGCTCTAATGGAGGAATAGAGGACATGACATACAAAAAACAAATAGCAATATGACTGACATAAATCCTACCTTACCAGTAAGATTCCAAAAAGAAAGCAGAGATATACAGAATGGGTAGAAAAATATGCTCTCCAAAAGATGTACTTTAAATCCAAATACACAAATAAGTTGAAACTAGAATGATGTATTATGCAAATAGTAAGAAAAAGAGACTTGAAGAAGCCAACTTAATATCAGAAAAAATAAAATCTAAGTAAAAAATTGTTACAATAGACAGAGACAGATATTATTTATTAATAAAAAGTCAATTTATCAAAATTATAAAACAAGTATAAACATAGATATCAACAGAGCTCTAAAATATATAGAGTAAAAAAGGATAGAATTAAAGGGAGAAATGGACAGTTATACAAGAATAATTGGAGACTTAAATAGCCCACTTTTGATTTCAGACACAAAAACCAGACAAAAGATCAAAAAAGAAATAGAGCACTCAAAGAACACTATAAACCAAATAGATCTAACATGTATGCACAAACACTCCACCCCAAAACTAAATAATATCCATTCCTTCTCACATGCACATGAAATATTCTCCAGTACGGTTTATATATTAGGCCACAAAAGAAGTCTTGATGCATTTTAAAAGACTGAAGTCATACAAAGTGTATTCTCCAACCACTACTATTCAACCTAGTATTGGAAGTCCTAGTCACAGCAATCAGAAAAGAAAAAGTATCCAAATTGGAAAGGAAAGGGGTAGAACTGTCACTATTTGCAAATGGCATGATACTCTATATAGGGAACCCCAAAGACTCCACACAAAACTATTAGAACTAATAAATGAATTCAGCAAGTTAGCAGCATACAAGATTAAAATACAGAAATCTGTTGCATTTCTTTACACTAACAATGAAATATCAGAAAGAGAAAGTCAAAATACAATCCTATATAAAATCATGCCAAAAAATAATAACCTAGGTATAACCTTAGCCAAGGAGGTGAAAGACCTACCAATATGCAGAAAGCTACAAAATATTGATAAAGGAAATTAAAGATGATCCAAGAAAAACAGATATCTCATACTCTTGGATTGGAAGAATTAATATCATTAAAATGGCCACACTACCCAAAGCAATATTCAGATTTAATATGATCCTTATTAAAATACCCATGACATTTTTCCACAGAATAGAACAAATAATACAAAAATTTATATGAAACCACAAAAGCCCCAGAATTGCCAAAGCAATACTGAGGAAAAAGAACAAAGCAGGAGGCATAACTCTTCCAGGCTTCAGACAATACTACAAAGCTACAGTAATCAAAGCAGTGTAGCACTGGCACAAAAACAGACATATGGAACAATGAAACAGAATAGAGAGCTCAGAAATAAACCCATACACCTACTGTCAATTAATCTTTGGCAAAGGAGGCAAGAATATACAAGGGAGAAAATTCAGTCTCTTTGGCAAGTGGTGATGGGAAAGCTGGACAGCTACATGTAAATCAATGAAATGAAAACACTACCTCATGTCATATACAAAAATAAACTCAAAATGGCTTAAAGACCTAAATATAACACATGACACCATAAAACTCTTAGAAGAGAACATAGGCAAAATATTCTCTGACATAAATTACAGCAATATTTTCAATCTGTCTCCTGAGTAATGGAAATAGAAGCAAAAATAAGCAAATGGGACCTAATTAAACTTAAAAGCTTTTGCACAGCAAAGGAAACCATTTGACCTACAGAATGGGAAACATACAAAATGGGGAAAATATTTGCAAATGATGCAACTGACAAGGGGTTAATATCCAAAATATACAAACAGTTCATACAACTCAATATCAAAAAACCCCACAAACAACCACCATATATAAAATAAACAACAAGGACCTTCTGTATAGCACAGGGAACTATATTCAATTTCATGTAATGAGCTATAATGGAAAAGAAACTGAAAAAATATATGTATGTATATTTACAACTGAATCACTTTGCTGTACACCTGAAACTAACACTGTAAATTGACTCCACTTCAATAAAAATAAGAATAAAAACAAACAACCCAATCAGAAAATGAACAGAAGACTTAAATAGACATTACTTCAAATAAGACATACAGATGGCCAATAAGCACATGAAAAGATGCTCAACATTGCTAATTATTAGAGAAATACAAATCAAAACCACAATGAGGTACCACTTCACACCACTCAGAATGGCTATCATCAAAAAGTCTACAAATAATAAATACTGGAAAAGAGTGTGGAGAAAAGAGGACCCTTCTACACTGTTGGTGGGAATGTAAACTGGTGTAGCCACTGTGGAAAACAGTAGGGCAGCTCCTTAAAAAACTAAAAATAGAGCTACCATATGATCTAGCAGTTCTACTATTGGGCATACATCCAGAAAAGATGAAAACTCTAATTTGAAAAGGTACTTGTACCCCAGTGTTCATAGAAGCAGTACTTACAATAGCCAAGACACAGAAGCAACCAAAGTGCACATCAATAGACGACTGATTTACGAAGATGTGGTATACATGATGGAATATTACTCGGCCAAAAAAAGAACAAGAAATTGCCATTTGCAGCAAGATGGATTGACCTAGAGGATATCATAATAGGTGATGTAAGTCAGATGGAGATAGACAAGTATTATATGATATCAATGTGTATGTGGAATCTAAAAAAGTACTACAAATGAGTCTATATACAAAACAGAAACAGACTCACAGATATAGAAAACATGGTTACCAAAGGGAAGGAGAGGGTGGGAGGGATAAATTAGGAGTTTAAGATTAGCAAGTACAAACTACTATATATAAAATAGATAAATAAGAAACAAGATCCTACTTAATAGCACAGGGAACTGAATTCAATATCTTATAATAAGCTATAATGGAAAATAATCTAAATATTTGTATATTTATATATATCTGAATCACTTTGCTGTACAACTGAAACTAACACAACATTGTAAATCAATTTTACTTCAATAATAACATAAAATAAAAGTAAATTTAAAATTTAAAAAAAATTTAACAAAAGGAAAACCAGAATATTCACAAATTCTACAATTGTATAGCATTTAAACAACACACTCTTAAACAATGAGTAGCTCAAAGATGAAATCACAAGGGAAATCAGAAAATACTTTGAGATAAATGAAAATTAAAACAGAACAAAACAAAATTTATGGGATGAAGCAAAAGCAGGTCAGAGAGATAAACTGATTACTGTAAATGCCTACATTAAAAAAGAAGAAAGATCTCAAACCGATAACTTAGCTTTATAACTTAAGGAAACAGAAGAAGAGCAAACTAAACTAAAACTTTCAGAAGATGAGCATACAAAGATTAGAGTGGGCAAATGAAGCAGAGACTAAAAATCAGTGCAGAAATTACCAAAACCAAAAGTTGGTTCTTTGAAAAGATCAACCAAAATGACAAACTTTTAGATAGTGTCGACCACAAAAGAAGACAGAGAAGACTGAAATTACAAAAATAAGAATTGAAAGAGAGCATCAATTCTGATCTTACAGAAATAAAAATGATTATAAGATAATATTACAATTATATGACAACAAATTACATAACCTAGATTAAGTGGGCAAATTCCTAGAAACACACACCTAGAAACTACCAAAACTGACTTAAGAAGAAACTGATGTCTGATTAAACTCATGGCAAATATTTCCCGCACATAAAATCCTAGGACTAAATTATTTCTTTCTATAATTCTACTAATCATTTAAGACAATAACCACAAATTCTACACAGTGTCTTCCATAAAATAAAAGGGAACATTACATGACCATTCTATGAATCCAGTATTACCCTGATATCAAAATTAAAGAAAGACATTACATAACCTTAATGGAACTAAATATAAAATTTATATATGTATGTATATGCATGCCTGGGACATTGTACTGTACACCAGAGACTGACACATTGTAATTGACTGCACTTCAATTAAATAAATTAATTAATTAATAAGTTTTGGATATTGCAAAAAAAAAAGAAAGACATTACAAAAAAGAAAACTACAGACCAATATCCCTTATGATAGACTTAAAATGCATAAATAATATACTAGCAAACTGAATCCTGCAATATAAAGAAAGTATTTATACACTATGATCAAGTGTGATTCATCCTAGGAATCTAAGTGTAATGCAGTCTCTGAATATCAACCAATGAAATGCACCATATTAATAAAGGACAAAATGCACATAACCTTCTCAATAAATGCAGTAAACATTTGATAAAATATATACCGTTTCATGATTAAAAAAAACCCATCCTCAATAAACTGGGAATACAAAAGAATTTCCTCCATATACTATGTGAAACCCACAGCTAACACCATAATTAATGGTCAGTGATCAAAATTGTCCCCTCTCCCAAGATCAGAAAGAAGACAAGCATGTCTGCTTTTGTTTCTTTTATTCACAATTGTGCTGGAATTTCTAACCAGGGAAATTAGAATAAAAAAAGATATGAAAATAATATTGATTGGAAAGGAAGAAATAAAACTATCTCTATGTGTGGGTGACATGTTTTTCTGTACAGAAAATCTAAAGGCATCCACAAAAAAAAAAACCTGTTAGTGTTAATGATAGTTCAGCAAGGTTGAAAGATATCACATCAAAACACAAAAATCAATTGTATTTTGATGGACTAGAAATGAATAATCTAAAAGTGAATTTAAGAAAGCAATTCCATTTACAATATCATGAAATAGAATAAAATGCTTAGAATAAATGTAATAAAATAAGCACAGAATGTTTATATTAAAAACTACAAAACGGGGGGGAGGATATAGCTCAGTGGTAGAACGCATGCTTAGCATGCACAAGGTCCTGGGTTCAATCCCCAGTACCTCCATTAAAATAAAAAATATATATAAACCTAATTACCTCCCTCCCACACACAAAAATTACAAAACATCATTGAAAGGAAGAATAAATTTAGATGATTCACACTTCTTGATTTCAAAATTTACTAAAAGCTATAGTAATCAAGACAATGTGCTGCTGGCACAAGAATAAGATGTACATTAATAAAGTATAATTTAAAGTCTTTTTAAAAAACCCTCAAATTCACAGTTTATTGATTTCAACATGGGTGCCAAAACTTTTCAATGAGGGAGAAATAATCTTTTCAACAAATGGGGCTGAGACAACTAGATATCCACATGAAAAAGAATAAAGTTGCCCCCTTACCTCACACCATGAACAAACATTGATTCAAAATAGATAACAGATATAAATGTAAGAAGAGCGAATACTATGAAACACAGAAGAAAATATAAACAAAATATTCATGGTCTTGAATTAGGCCATAGTTTCTTAGATATGATACCAAAATCACAAGTAATAAAAGAATAAAATAGATCCATTGGGCTTCATCAAAACTAATTTTTTTTTGCTTCAAAGTACACTACCAAGAAAATAAGACACTTTTCCTCCCCACACAATGGGAGAAAATATTTGTATATCACATAAACATGACAAAGGACTTGTTTCCACACTGTTATAAGAACTATTAATACTTTTAAAAGATAGGATTGTAAATTGGTACAAGCATCAAAAATCAAAAACAAAAAACCAAACTCATAAAAATAGTTTTTGGTTAGTAGAGGTGGGGGCTAAAGTGAGGGGGAATTGCATGCAGACTGTCAAAAGGTACAAACTTCCAACTATAAGATAAAGAAGTACTAGGGATGTAATGTACAACATGATGAATATAGTTAACACCAGTGTTATATATATATATATATATATAACATGTATATATATGAAAGTTGTTAAGAAAGTAAATCCTAAGAGTTCTCATCACAGGAAAATTATTTATTTAATTTGTAACTACATGAGATGATAAAATTAACTAAATTTAGTGGTTATTATTTCACAATATATATGTCAAATCATTATGCTGTATACCTTAAACTCATATAGTACTGTATATCAATTATATATTAATACAACTGGGGAAATATTTTAAAATTTAAAATAAACAAATAATCCAACTGAAAAATGGGCAAAGGACTGTGTAAACATTTCTTCCAAGAAGATGTGCAAATGGCCATTCAGGACATAAAAAGGTGTGCAACATCCTTAGTAATAAGGACAATGAAAATCAAAACCACAATGAAATACCACTCCACACCTACTAGGAAGGCTAAGATATAAAATACAAACATTAGAAAGTTTTGGCAATAATGTGGAGAAATTGGAAACCTCAGTCTTGTTTATGAGACTGTAAATGTCGCAGTTACTTTGGAAAACAGTTTGGCACTTCATCAAAAAGTTTAAAGTCACCATATGACCCAGAAATTTCACTCCTAGGTATTACACAAGAGAATCAAAAACATAAGTTCACACAAAAACCTGCACACTAATATCTGTGGCAGCATTATGCTTAATAACCCAAAAGTGGAAATAATTAAAGTGTCTATCAAATAATGAATGGACATACAAAATATAATATATTTATTCAATGGAATATTATTCAACAATAAAAAGAATGAAGTACTAATACATATTACAACATGGATGAACCTGCAAACATGCTAAGTGATAGAATCAGTTTCCAACTAACATATATTGTGTGTTTTATTTGTGTTTATACAAAATGTTCAGAATAGAGAATTCCATAGAGAGAGAAAGTAGATTAGTGTTTTCCAGGACCTGGGTGATGTGGAGAATAGAGTGTACATGCTAATACGTATAAGGTTTCTTTTTTATGCTTTATATTTGGGGTGATGAAATGTTCTAAATTTAGATAGGATGATGGTTGCCAACTGTGAATATATTAAAAGCCACTGGATTGTATACTCTTGAAAAGTACAAATTTTATGGTTTGTAAATTATGATTCAATAAAACTATTATAAAATAAATTAGTGCCCAACCAGTTATAAGAAGGAAAGAAAGACTGAAAAGTGACTTCAAGATTGGGGATCTAGAAGAGGCAAGATGGCGGAGTAGAAGGACGCTTGTAAGTCACCCTCTCCCACAAATACATCAAGATCCACATCTACAGACTCACTCAGCCAACCAGAGCACCTGCGGAACTCCGACAGAACATCGCCCTCTTCAAAAGATAAAGACGCCAAAAATCTGGTAGGAGAAAAGGAAAAAAGAAAGAACAAAAGGCAAAGCAGCGAGTGACGGGTCCCGCGGGGAGGCAGCGGCAAAGGAGGACTGGCGCTCACTCGCTGGGTCTCCCCTCTCCAACTGAGAGGCCAGCGGGATGGAGGGGGAGCCTCCGAGGCTCACATCTGTACAGAGCAGCCCTTGTCTGACAGAACTAAGTTAAACGGGCACAGAGCATCCCCCCGACACCCAGCCTGAGATGTGGGCCGGCAGCGGCGAGCAGGGCCAGGCTGCACAAGCCGGGCGGAGGACTGGGGCGGCTGCACGGAGGCAGCTCCTGGGGACTGCGAGGGGCTGGGCGCCATGACTGTGGGTGTACAGGACAGAACAACCTGGGCCCTCCATAAAACAGCAAGGTTGATGTGCTCTCGGGGGAAGGGTGCATACCCCCATCTCTGAAAACCCGCGGAAACTTTTCAGGGGAAGAGAGGCGGGGCCCAGGCACAGCCACCATATTCTCCGGCGCTTAGCACCAAGGAGGGGGCAGGGGCGAAACCTGCATCCACACCGAAGGTCTCAGCAGCCTTGGGGGCCAGACTGAGACGGGCCGACAGCCCAGGGCGGGTGGGATCCTTCCATCCTGGTCCCTCGGAGAACTTGCTCCACAGGGACAAACAGGGAGCTGGGCCTTGGCTCAGAGCAGGGACAAGGCTGCCCCTCGGTCTTCCCCGAGCCCACCCGTGGAGCGCAACCAGGGCGGAGCGCCAGCCAGGGTGGAGCGCGCAGCCGCACAGAGCAGCGGAGCTACCAGCGGTGCAGGCAGAGGGAGAGCAGCTCCCCCACCTGTAGGGCAGGAACACAGCCCCTGACCAAGGTGCTGGGAGGGGGCACGACCCGCCCTCCTGCCTGGCCAGTCTGCAACACCTGACTGCGGCATCCGGAGGGGCAGTGACCCGCCCGCCCACAGCAGAGGAGAGCTGCAACTGACCCCGTGTTAGGAGGAGGCGCGATCTGCTTGCATACAGGTGCTGGGAGCAGCACAGAAGCGGGCGCCAATGGAGGGCCTATGAAAACAAGCTGAGCTTCCAAAACAGGACGAACATAGAAAGACTTCACATAAAAAGCACACAGACTCCAGGAGAACACCGACAACCCGTTTTTCTGTTTTTGTTTTTTGTTTTTGTTTTTGTTTGTTTGTTTGTTTTTTGTTTTGTTCTTTAATCTGTTTTTACCTGTTCTATTTTCAATTACTCTCTTAATTTTTACTTCTTAATTCATTTCTATTTCTCTTGGGTTTTGATGTCCTGTTATTGATTAGACACAGGCTTCAAATACATCTATTCATCTCCCCACAACTTTTTTTTCTTTTTCTTTTTTTTTTAAAGGTTTTAAAAGGACGTCACAACCCGATTAATACTCTGCTTCAACTCGCTCTTCTATTATTCATTATACACTGTTTTCAAACCCTCTTTCTCCCTTCTATTAAAAATCTTTCTCTCTCTCTCTTATTATTTCTTTCTTTTTTTTTTCCTAAGTTCTATTCATAAATAGGCATTAGGTAGATAAAATCCTTAAGATCCAAAATAGACAACTGATAATCCATAAACCACAGTGCCAGAGAGGTATGAGCAAGATGAAGAAGCAGAGAAACCTTTCCCAATTGAAAGAACAAGAGGAATCCCCTGAAAGAAAGATCAATGAAATACACATTGATAGCCTACTAGATCAAGATTTCAAAAAAGGAGTGATCCAATTGTTGAAGGAATTAAAAGAGATAGTGCTTAGAGAGATAAAATATGTCAAAAATGAAATTGAAGTTATAAAGAAGAGCCAAGCAGAATGGGTAAACTCATTGACAGAGATGAGGAATGATCTAATAGCTGTGCAAAGCCAACTAGTTAATGCAGAGGAACGAATTAGTGATCTAGAAGACAGGGCAATAGAAAGCACCCATTCAGAAGAACTACAAGATAAGCAAATAAAAAATAATGATAATAGCATAAGGGACCTATGGGATAATATAAAGGGTCCCAATCTTCACATAATAGGGGTCCCAGAAGGGGAAGAAGGATCAAAGGGGATTGAAAAGGTTTTTGAAGAAATCATGACTGAAAACTTCCCAAACTGACAGAAGGAATCAGATATCCAAGTACAGGAAGCTCAGAGGGTCCCAAACAGGAAGAATCCAAATAGACGCACACCAAGACATATCATAATCAAGATGGCCAGAGTCAAGGATAAAGAAATGATTCTAAAGGCAACAAGAGAAAAGCAAAGCGTGAATTACAAGGGAACCCCCATAAGGCTCTCAGCTGATTTCTCTACACAAACACTACAGGCCAGAAGGGAGTGGCAAGATATATTCAAAGCCCTGAATGAAAAAAAAGATGCAGCCTAGGATACTTTAACCAGCAAGGCTATCCTTTAGGATAGAAGGAGAAATAAAGAGTTTCACAGACAAAAAAAAGCTGCAGGAGTTTGGCAACACTAAATCCATGCTAAAAGAAATATTGAAAGGGCTAGTCTAAATAGAAAAGCAGCAGGATGCTACAGAAATGAGAAACTCAAACTGGAAAGGTGATAACTCATGAATTACAAATAAAGAAAACACGAAATTATAAAAGAAGACATACAAATCACTGAGAGTGGGAGAGGGAGGTAGGGAAATATAGAATTTTTTTTCTTCCTTTTTAAAATTCTTTTAACAGTAGGATGGGTTTCAGATCATGTTATTATCAGTTTAATAAAAACAGGTATAGGTTAATACATTTACAAAAAAGGGTAACCACAAGTCAAAAATTTACAAGGGAGTCACAAAAATTAAATATAATCAATGATAATACAAAGGAAAATTACCAAACCACAAAAGGAAGAAGAAAGGAACAAAGAGGATATACCAATTCAACTGCAAAGATAAGTTCAAAATGGCAATAAACACACATCTATCATTAATTACTGTAAATGTTAATGGACTAAATGCTCCAGTCAAAAGACATAGAGTGGCATACTGGATAATAAAGCAAGAACCTTCAATATGCTGCATACAAGAGACCCACTTTAGGGAGAAGGACACATATAGATTGAGAGTGAAAGGATGGAAAAGGATATTCCATGCAAATGGAAAAGTCAAAAAAGTAGGTGTTGCAGTACTGATTTCAGACAAAATAGACTTTAAAACAAAGGCCATAAAGAAAGATAAAGAAGGACATTTTATAATGATTAAAGGAGTGATACAAGATGAACACATTACACTCGTTAATATATATGCACCCAATATAGGAGCACCTAAGTACATAGAAGAATTACTAACAGAGATAAAGGGTGATATTGAAGGGAATACAATCATAGTTGGAGATTTTAACACTGCATTAACATCACTAGACAGATCTTCCAGACAGAAAATAAACAAGGCAACAGAGAAATTAAATACTACAATAGCAAACTAGATTTGGTGGATATTTTCAGAGCATTACACCCCCCAAAAATAGGATATACATTCTTTTCAAGTGCACATGGAACATTTTCCAGGATCGATCATGTACTTGGACACAAAAGAAACCTCAACAATTTCAAGATGATAGAAATTATCTCAAGCAACTTTACTGACCACAATGCCATGAAACTGGAAATCAACAACAGAGAAAAAAAGGAGAAAAAAAGAAAAGCATGGAGATTAAACAATATGTTATTGAAAAAACAATGGATCAATGAGGAAATCAAAGCTGAAACTAAAAAATACCTTGAGATAAATGATAATGAAAGCACAACCACTCAAAACCTATGGGACACAGCAAAGGCAGTGCTAAAAGGGAAGTTTACAGCGATACAAGCCTTCCTCAAAAAAGAAGCACAATCTCAAATAAACAAGTTAACCCACTACCTGAATCAATTAGAAAAAGAAGAACAAAAAGCCCCAAAAAGCAGCAGAAGGAAGGAAATAATAAAGATCAGAGAGGAATTAAATACAATAGAGATTAACAAGACCATAGAAAAAATCAACCAAACCAAAAGCTGTTTTTTTGAAAAAGTAAATAAAATCGACAAACCTCTGGCCAAACTCACAAAGAAGAAAAAAGAGAGAGTACATATTAGCAAACTAAGAAAGGAAAACGGAGAAATTACAACAAACAAAATAGAAATACAGAATATCATACGAGAATATTATGAAAAACTATATGGAACCAAACTGGATAACCTAGAGGAGATGGACAAGTTTCTGGAAACATACTGTCCACCAAAACTGAATCAAGAAGAAACTGAACACTTGAACAATCTGATCACTAGAAAGGAAACAGAAATAGCAATTAAAAACCTCCCTACAAATAAAAGTCCAGGACCGGACGACTTCACCGGGGAATTCTACCAAACATACAAAGAAGAACTCATACAAGTCCTTCTCAAAATCTTCCAGACGATTGAAAAGGAGGGAATACTCCCAAACTCATTCTATGAAGCCACCGCCACCCTGATATCAAAACCAGGCAAAGACAATACGAAAAAAAAGAGAATTATTGGCCAATATCACTGATAAACATAGACGTCAAAATCCTCACCAAAATTTTAGCAAATAGAATCCAACAACACATAAAAAAGATTATACATTATAACCAAGTGGGGTTCATCCCAGGGACACAAGGCTGGTTCAACATATGCAAATCAATCAATGGAATACATCACATCAACAAGAGAAAGGACAAAACCACATGATCATCTCAATCGATGCAGAAAAAGCATTTGATAAAATTCAACACCCATTTATGATAAAAACTCTCGCCAAAGTGGGTATAGAGGTAACATATCTCAACATAATAAAAGCTATATATGACAAACCTACAGCCAGTATAGTTCTCAAGGGTGTAAAACACAAATTTTTCCCACTAAAATCTGGGACAAGACAAGGATGTCCACTATCACCCCTCCTATTCAACATAGTCCTGGAAGTCCTAGCCACAGCAATCAGGCAAGAGAAAGAAATAAAAGGGATCCAAATTGGAAAAGAAGAGGTAAAAGTGTCATTATATGCTGATGACATGTTACTATATATAAAAAACCCTAAAAGGTCCACACAAAAGCTACTAGAGCTGATTGAAGAATTCAGCAAGGTAGCAGGTTACAAAATTAATGTTCAAAAATCAGTTGCATTTCTTTACACTAACGATAAATCAACAGAAAAAGAAAGTAAAGAAACAATCCCCTTTAAAATAGCACCCAAAGTAATAAAATATCTGAGAATAAATCTAACCAAGGAGGTGAAAGAATTATACACAGAAAACTATAAACCATGGATGAAGGAAATTAAAGAAGACTTTAAAAAATGGAAAGATATTCCATGCTCTTGGATTGGAAGAATCAATATTGTTAAAATGGTCACACTGCCCAAGGCAATCTACACATTTAATGCAATCCCTATCCAATTACCCAGGACATAATTCAACAGAACTAGAACAAATCATAATAAAATTTATATGGAACAATCAAAGACCCAGAATTGCTAAAGCATTACTGAAGACAAAGAAAGAGGCTGGAGGACTAACTCTCCCAGACTTCAGACAATACTTTAGAGCTACAGTCATCAAGACAGCATGGTATTGGTACCAAAACAGACATATGGACCAATGGAACAGAATAGAGAGCCCAGAAATGAACCCACAAACTTTTGGTCAACTCATCTTCGACAAAGGAGGCAAGAATATACAATGGAATAGAGACAGTCTCTTCAGCAAATGGTGTTGGGACAATTGAACTGCAGCATGTAATACAATGAAGCTAGAACACACCCTTACACCATATACAAAAATCAACTCAAAATGGATCAAAGACTTAAACATAAGACAAGTTACAATAAAACTCCTAGGGGAATACATAGGAAAAACATTATCTGAAATACATTTCAAAAATTTTCTCCTAGAAGAAATAAAAGCAAGAATAAACATATGGGACCTAATGAAACTTACAAGCTTCTGCACAGCAAAGGAAACCAGAAATAAAACAAGAAGAAAACCTACAGAATGGGAGAAAATTTTTGCAAGTGAAACCGACAAAGGCTTGATCTCCAGAATATATAAGCAGCTCATATGACTCAATAAGAAAAAAATAAACAACCCAATCCAAAAATGGGCAGAAGACCTAAACAAGCAATTCTCCAAGGAAGACTTACAGATGATCAAAAAGCACATAAAAATTTCTCAATATCACTAATTATCAGAGAAATGCAAATCAAAACTACAATGAGGTATCACCTCACACCAGTCTGAATGGCCGTCATTCAAAAATCCACAAATGACAAATGCTGGAGAGGCTGTGGCGAAAGGGGAACCCTCCTACACTGCTGGTGGGAATGCAGTTTGGTGCAGCCACTGTGGAAAACAGTGTGTAGATTCCTCAAAAGACTAGGAATAGACTTAACATATGACCCAGGAATCCCACTCCCGGGCTTGTACCCAGAAGGAAATCTACTTCAGGATGACACCTGCACCCCAATGTTCATAGCAACACTATTTAGAATAGCCAAAACATGGAAACAGCCTAAATGTCCATCAATAGGTGACTGGATAAAGAAGAATTGGTATATTTATACAATGTGATACTACTCAGCCATAAAAACCGACAACATAATGCCATTTGCAGCAACATGGATGCTCCTGGAGAATGTCATTCTAAGTGAAGTAAGCCAGAAAGAGAAAGAAAAATACCATATGAGATCGCTCATATGTGGAATCTAAAGACTCATGGACAGAGAATACAGACTTGTGGTTACCAGGGGGGTAGAGGGTGGGAAGGGATAGACTGGGATTTCAAAATTGTAGAATAGATAAACAAGATTACACTGTATAGCACAGGGAAATATACACAAAATGTTATGATAAATCACAGAGAAAAAAATGTGACAATGAGTGTGTATATGTCCATGAATGACTGAAAAATTGTGCTGAACACTGGAATTTGACACAACATTGTAAAAAGATTATAAATCAATAAAAAATGTTAAAAAAAAAAGTTTGGGGATCTAAGCCACTTAAAAAATTCAGTAGGGCATGGAAAAGTAGATGACAAGTTTATCTTCAGAGAGAAGTTTGAAATGGCACAGGAATTCACAGAGTATAATATCTCTTAAGATGTTAGATATGGATTGATCACACAGGTTTGAACATTATGTATGTAATGGCAACAGCTGACGCTCCACTAGAAGATGAAGTCTGTAATATCCAGCCTCCAATATGGCTCTCAATGATTCCTCCTTATTTGTGAGTTCACATTTCTATGTAGTAACCAAAATTGTACTAAGGTTGGTTTGGCAGAAGCGATGTTATTTCATATTTGAGATTAGGTTATAAAAGAGTCCAATGCATCTGTGTTGGTTGCTCTTTCTCTTTTACTCTTCTGGTCATTTACTCTAAGGGAAGCCAGATACCAGGTCATTAGCAGCCCTATTGTGAGGCCAATATGGCAAGATATTGAGTTTCTGCCCAACAGCCAGCAAGGAAGTAAGGCTTATCCACAACCACATGAGACAGCTTGGAAGCTTATCCTCCAACCTCAGTCAAGCCTTCTAATGACAATTTTGTCCAATATTTCAACTGCAATCTCTTGAGAGACTAAGCCAGAGCTGCCAGCAGATAAGCTTCTCTCAAACTCCTGACCCATCGAAACATTGAGACAAATATTTTTAGCTTTAAGCCACTACATTTTGAGGCACTTTCTTAAAATAAAGCAATATATAATTAATGTGAATACTGAAACATTTCTTTGTAGTATGAAGAACAGCATTTATTTAGGAGATTGGATATAATGTCAATATTGAAGAACAAAGAGGGTTTCCTTAAATTAGTGAAAATCAAAAATGGATACATGGAGGTGAATTCCATGAATTCTGAGCTCCTGTAGAAGAGAGATAGTATCATAATCACCTCTGTATTCTTCATGAGAGACTGAAACAGAACCATCCAGCTAAGCCACTTCCATGTTCCTGACCGCCTAAAACCACATATGAAAATAAATGTTTCTGATGTTAAGCTGGAAAAAAAAAACCTGCCAAACCATTTTACAGTGTAGTTGTACTATTTACATTTACAATAGCAGTGTAATTTTAGTTTCCTCCACATCTTCACCAACATTTGATATGAACTGTGTTCTAAATTATAGCCATTCTAAAGGGTGTATAGTTAAACTTATTACAGCTTTAATTTGAATTTTTAATAAATAATGAGCACTTTTCATGTTCTTTTCTGCTATTCATATATTTTCTTTAGTGAACATCTAATAAAGTCATTTGCATAGTTTAAAATTGGGTTGTCTTTTTATTAGTGAGTTGTGTTTCATTTTTATAACATTTTTATTGATTTATAATCATTTTATAATGTTGTGTCAAATTCCAGTGTTCAGTACAATTTTTCAGTGATTCATGGACATATACACACTCATTGTCACATTTTTTTCTCTGTGAGTTATAATAACATTTTGTGTATATTTCCCTGTGCTATACAGTGTAATCTTGTTTATCTATTCTACAATTTTGAAATCCCAGTCTATCCCTTCCCACCCTCTACCCCCCTGGTAACCACAGGTCTGTATTCTCTGTCCATGAGTCTATTTAAGTCCTGTATTTATGCTTTGCTTTTGTTTATTTGTTTGTTTTTGCTTTTGTTTTTTAGATTCCACATATGAGCGATCTCATATGGTATTTTTCTTTCTCTTTCTGGCTTACTTCACTTAGAATGACATTCTCCAGGAGCATCCATGTTGCTGCAAATGGCGTTATGTTGTCGGTTTTTATGGCAGAGCAGTATTCCATTGTATAAATATACCACTTCTTCTTTATCCAGTCACCTGTTGATGGACATTTAGGCTGTTTCCATGTTTTGGCTATTGTAAATAGTGCCGCTATGAACATTGGGGTGCAGGTGTCATCCTGAAGTAGATTTCCTTCTGGATACAAGCCCAGGAGTGGGATTCCAGGGTCATATGGTAAGTCTATTCCTAGTCTTTTGAGGAATCTCCACCCTGTTTTCCACAGTGGCTGCACCAAACTGCATTCCCACCAGCAGTGTAGGAGGGTTCCCCTTTCTCCACAGCCTCTCCAGCATTTGTCATTTTTGGATTTTTGAATGACGGCCATTCTGACTGGTGTGAGGTGATACCTCATTGTAGTTTTGATTTGCATTTCTCTGATAATTAGTGATATTGAGAATTTTTTATGTGCTTTTTGATCAACTGTATGTCTTCCTTGGAGAATTGCTTGTTTAGGTCTTCTGCCCATTTTTGGTTGGGTTGTTTATTTTTTTCTTATTGAGTCATATGAGCTGCTTATATATTCTGGAGATCAAGCCTTTGTCGGTTTCACTTGCAAAAATTTTCTCCCATTCCGTAGGTTTTCTTCTTGTTTTATTTCTGGTTTCCTTTGCTGTGCAGAAGCTTGTAAGTTTCATTAAGTCCCATTTGTTTATTCTTGCTTTTATTTCTTCTAGGAGAAAATTTTTGAAATGTATCTCAGATAATGTTTTTCCTATGTATTCCCCTAGGAGTTTTATTGTATCTTGTCTCATGTTTAAGACTTTAATCCATTTTGAGTTGATTTTTGTATATGGTGTAAGGGAGTGTTCTAGCTTCATTGTTTTGCATGCTGTTGTCCAGTTTTCCCAACACCATTTGCTGAAGAGACTGTCTTTATTCCATTGTATATTCTTGCCTCCTTTGTCGAAGATGAGTTGACCAAAAGTTTGTGGGTTCATTTCTGGGCTCTCTATTCTGTTCCATTGGTCCATATGTCTGTTTTGGTACCAATACCATGCTGTCTTGATGACTGTAGCTCTATAGTATTGTCTGAAGTCTGGGAGAGTTAGTCCTCCAGCCTCTTTCTTTGTCTTCAGTAATGCTTTGGCAATTCTAAGTCTTTGATGGTTCCATATAAATTTTATTATGATTTGTTCTAGTTCTGTGAAATATGTCCTGGGTAATTGGATAGGGATTGCATTAAATCTGTAGATTGCCTTGGGCAGTGTGACCATTTTAACAATATTGATTCTTCCAATCCAAGAGCATGGAATATCTTTCCATTTTTTAAAGTCTTCTTTAATTTCCTTCATCCATGGTTTATAGTTTTCTGTGTATAATTCTTTCACCTCCTTGGTTAGATTTATTCCCAGATATTTTAATACATTGGGTGCTATGTTAAAGGGGATTGTTTCTTTACTTTCTTTTTCTGTTGATTTATTGTTAGTGTAAAGAAATGCAACTGATTTTTGAACATTAATTTTGTAACCTGCTACCTTGCTGAATTCTTCAATCAGCTCTAGTAACTTTTGTGTGGACCTTTTAGGGTTTTCTATATATAGTAACTTGTCATCAGCATATAATGACACTTTTACCTCTTCTTTTCCAATTTGGATCCCTTTATTTCTTTCTCTTGCCTGACTGCTGTGGCTAGGATTTCCAGGACTTTGTTGAATAGGAGTGGTGATAGCGGGCATCCTTGTCTTGTCCCAGATTTTAGCGGGAAGCTTTTGAATTTTTCACCATTGAGTACTATGCTGGCTGTAGGTTTGTCATATATAGCTTTTATTATGTTGAGATGTGTTCCCTCTATACCCACTTTGGCGAGAGTTTTTATCATAAATGGGTGTTAAATTTTATCAAATGCTTTTTCTGCATCAATTGAGATGATCATGTGGTTTTTGTCCTTTCTCTTGTTGATGTGATGTATTACATTGATTGATTTGCATGTGTTGAACCAGCCTTGTGTCCCTGGGATGAACCCCACTTGGTCATAGTGTATAATCTTTTTTATGTGTTGTTGGATTCTATTTGCTAAAATTTTGGTGAGGATTTTGGCGTCTATGTTCATCAGTGATATTGGCCTATAATTCTCTTTTTTTTGTATTGTCTTTGCCTGGTTTTGGTATCAGGGTGAAGGTGGCTTCATAGAATGAGTTTGGGAGTATTCCCTCCTTTTCAATCGTCTGGAAGAGTTTGAGAAGGACTGGTATGAGTTCTTCTTTGTATGTTTGGTAGATTTCCCCGGTGAAGCCGTCTGGTCCTGGACTTTTATTTGTAGGGAGGTTTTTAATTGCTATTTCTATTTGCTTTCTAGTGATCAGATTGTTCAAGTGGTCAGTTTCTTCTTGGCTCAGTCTTGGTGGACTGTATGTTTCCAGAAACTTGTCCATCTCCTCTAGGTTATCCATTTTGGTTCCATATAGTTTTTCATACTATTCTCGCATGATATTCTGTATTTCTATGTTATTTGTTGTAATTTCTCCATTTTCCTTTCTTATTTTGCTTATTTGTGCTCTCTCTTTTTTATTCTTTGGGAGTTTTTCTGGAATTTTGTCGGTTTTATTCTTTAGATGCCTCTTATAAGTGATATCTTATAGTGTATTTCTTTCTCCATTTGACTTATTTCACTTAGCATCATACCCTCTGAGTCCATCCATGTTTTTGCAAATGGCAAAATTTTATTCTTTTTTATGTTTGTGTACAATTCCATTGAATATATATGCCATATCTTATTTATCCCTTTATCTGTTGATGGAAACATAGGTTACTTTGCAAAACAGTATGAAGGTGTCACAAAAAACTAAAAATAGAACCACCATATGGTCCAGCATTTCCACTCCTGGGCATATACCCAGAACAATAAGAAACACTATTTCAAAAAGATACATGTACTTCAATGTTCACCTAATAATTATGTATAATATCCAAGACATGGAAGCAATCCAAGTGCCCATTGACAGATGGTTGAATTAAAAAGATGTTTATATATATATATATATATATATATATATATATATATACATATACATATACATATACATATACATATACATATATATATACACACAATGAACTATTACTCAGCTAAAAAGAAAAGAATGAAATTCTGTCATTTGTGGCAATGTGGATGGACCTAGAGAATATTATGCTTAGTGAAATAAGTCAGACAGAGAAAAACAAATACTGTTATACCACTTACACACTGAACGTGAAAAATAATACAAATGAATGTATTTGCAAAACAGAAACAGACTCACAGATATAGAAAATAAAACTTTTGGTTACCAAAGGCGAGAGAAAACAGGGGAGGGAAAAGTTAGGTGTATGGGATTAACAGATACAAACTACTATGTATAAAATCAATAAGCAACAAAGATAAACTAGATATACAAAGATATACTAAGGAATTTTCACCATTATATGGTAATAAACTATGATGGAGTATAATCTGAAAAAATACTGAATCACTATGCTGTGTGCCTGAAGCTAATATTTTAAATCAAGTGTATTTCTATAAAAATAAACATTATAGCAGAAATTAATGATGTACAGAATAGGAAAACAAAAAAGAAAAATTAACAAAAGGAAAATCTGGTTCTTTGAAAAGCTCAGCAAACATGGCAAAGCTTTAGCTAGACAGCATAGAAAAAAAAATGAGAAAAGACTAAAATTACTAGAACAGAAATGAATAAGGGGACATTACCAACAAGTTTCACAAATGGAAAGTGTTATAAAAGAATACTATAAACATATGTGTATCAACAAATTAGATAACTTAGATGAAATGATGAAACTCCTAGAAAAACACAATCTACCAAAACTTTCTTTAAAGAATCAGATAATCTGAATAGAAATATTAAAAATGAAGACAGTAAATTGGTAATAAAAATCTAAACACAGAGAAAAGCTCAGGCCCAGATGGCTTCACTACTGGATTCTACCAAACATTTAAATAAAAATTAATACAAATTCTTTTCAAACTCTCCTAAATAGAAGAGGGGAATACTTCACTTTTTTATGGGGTCAGTATTACCTTGATACTTAAACAAGACACAGACATCACAAAAAAGAACACAGATCAATATCTCTTTTGAATATGGATGCAAAACTCCTCAAAAATTACTACTAAACAAAATCCAGCAATACATTGAAAGTGAAAAGTTAAAAAATAATTATATACAATGAGCAATTGTGATTTGTCCTAAAGATACAAGGTTGGTTCAATATCTGAAAATTAATGTAATGCATCATATCAGTGGAATAAAAAGCAAACATCAAATGATCATCTCAATAGATACAGAAATATTTGTTTGATAAAATCTAATGCCCTTCCACTACTAAACAGTCAACAAACTGGAAACACATGGGAACTTCCTTAACTTAATGTGGTATCTATGAAAAATCCACAGCTAACATCACAATTAGTGGTAAAAGCTGGATGCTTTCCCACTAAGATCAAGAGCGAGTTAAGGATGTCCACTGTTACCACTTCCAGTTGACATTGTACTATAGGTTATAGCAGGGCAATTAGGCAAGAAAAGAAATAAAAATAATCCACATAGGAAAGCGAGAAATAAAACTCTATTCTCAAATGACATGATCTTATATATAGAAATCCCAAGGAACACATTATAAAACTATTAGAACCAATAAATGACTTCAACAACATTTCAGGGTACAAGATCAATATAAAAAAATTGTTTCTATTCATGTACAATTAATAATCTAAAAATTAAAAATTCTATTTATAATAGCATAAACAATAAAATATTTAGGAATAAATTTTTAAAAAGAAACGCAAAACTTATACTTTTGAGAACTACATTGCTGAAAGAAATCAAAGAACTTTATAAATAAATGGAAAATATATATGCTCATGGATCAGAGACTTAATATTGTTAATACTGAATTACTACCCAAGCTAAACTATAGGTTCAACAAACACTATCAGAATCCTAATTGACATCTTATAGAAATTGACAAGCTAATTCTAAAATTCATATGGCATTTCAAGGGACCCAAAATAGCCAAAATGATCTTGAAAAAGAACAAATTAAGAGTGCTAATGGTTCTTGATTTCAAAACTTACTAACAGGCAATTGTTATCAAAACAGTGTGGTACTGGCCAAAAGGATAGATATATAACTCAACAGAACAGAGCTAAGAGTAGAGAAATAAGCCCATACATTTTATGATAGATTGTATTAGTTTCCTAGGACACTACAGCCTGGGTAACTTAAACACTGAATTTTATTTTCTCACAGTTCTGTATGCCAGAAGTCCAAGATCAAGATGTCAACAGTTGTTTCTTCTGAGCCCTCTCTTCTTGGCTTGTAGTTAGCCATCTTCTCCCTATCTCCTCACATCATTGTCTCTCTATATATATCCAAATTTCCTATTCTTATAAGAGTACCAGTCATATTGGATTAGGACCTGCTTAACAACCTCATTTTAACTTAATTATCTTTTTAATGCCTCCTAAACATGTTTACATTCTGAGGTATTGAGGATTAGAAAACCAACATATTAATTAAGGGGGAAACACAATTCAGCTCATGACAATGGTAATCTGACTTTCAACAAGGGTGCCAAGAATCTTCCAAAGGAACAATAAAATTCTTTTAAACAAATGGTACTGAAACAACTGAAAAAGTAAATGCAAAAGAATGAAATCTGTCTTTTACCTCATAGCATGTACAAAAAATGAACTCAAAATGGAGAAAAAACTGAAATGTAAAAGGTAAAAAACTAAAAAACTCTTAGAAGGAAACATAACAGCAAATAATTCTTAGATATGACAACAAAAGTATGAGTAACAAAAGACAAACATTTGTGCTTCAGAGGACACCATCAAGAAAGTGAAAAGACTACCCAGAGAATATATTTGCAAATTACATATCTAATAAGAAACTTGTATCCAAATATAAAAAGCCTCCTACAATTCAATAATAAAAGGACAAATAATTCAATTTAAATACAAGCAAAGGACTTGAACAGATATTTTTCCAAAGAATATATACAAAGGGCCAAAAAGCACATGAAAAATGCTTAGCTTCTTTAGTAATTAGAGAAATAAAACTCAAAACCACCATGAAGATGCCACTTTACACCCAGTGGATGACCAGAATTTAAAAATCAGAAAACAAGTGTTGGTGAGGATGTGGAGAAATCATAGTACTCATTCTCTTCTGGAGGCATTTTAAAATAATGCAGCTGCTTTGGAAAACAGTCTGGCATTTCCTCCTAAGGTTTAACATGGAGTTATCATACGACCCCTATGATAGCTAATTTTATGTGTCAACTTGACTAGGTGAGGGATGCCAAAATGTGTGGTTAGGCATCATTTCTGGGTGGTGTGTGAAGGTGTGTCTGCTTTAGATTAGCATATGAATTGGTAGACTGAGTGAAGTAGATTGCCCTCCTCAATGTGGGTGATCATCATCCAATCTGTTGAGGCCCTAAATAGAACAGAAAAAAAAAAAGAGGAAAAAAGGGTTCCTTCCATTTCCGCCTGCTTGCTTGAGCTGGAACATTGATTTTCTTCTACCCTTGGACTGGCATTTACACCACTATTGCAAATATATGTATATGTATTATATATGTTACATATGTATACTGTTGGTTCTGTTTCTCTGGAATTCTGACACTAATACAATCCAGTAATTTCACCATTAGATGTATACCCAAAAGAAAGAAAAACATATATCCACCAAAACTGTACATGAATAATTATATAAGCATTAATCATATTAGCCAAAAAGTGGAAACAACCCAAATATCCATCAACTGATGAAATAGATAAACAAAATATGACATATCTATGCAATATAATATAATTTGGCCATGAAAATGAATAAAGTACTGATACAAGCTACAACATAAAATTAACCATGAAAACATTATATTAAGTGAAGGAAATTAGCTACAAAAGACCATATATTACATGATTCCATTCACATGAAATATCCAGAACTGCAAAATCTATAGAGACAGAAAGTACATGAGTGGTTACTTAGGGCTGGTGGGAGAGGCAATGGGGTGATGTGGGAGTGATAGCTAAAGGTTATGGCATTTGTTTTGAAGGTTATGAAAATATCTTAAAATTAACTATTGATGGTTTCACAAATCAGTGAATTTACTAAAAAACCTTTTAATGGGTGAATTGTATGTGAATTATATCTCAACAAAGCTATTTTAAACAAGTGAACTAAATAAAATTATAGGACATTCTACCTAATTATGACAGAATATACATTATTTTTATGTACAAATCAAGAATTCATTAAGATATGAAATATTCTGTGTTATAAAACAAATTAACAAGAATTGATAGGTTTGGGAAGTTCTCAGTTACTATTGCTTTAAATAAGCTCTCTGCTCCTTTCTCCCACTTCTCTAATTCTGGGATACCCATTACCATAATGTTGCCCTTTCTAAAAGAGTCAGATAATTCTTGTAGAATTTTCTCATTTTTAAGTATCTTATTTCTATTGTCTCTTCTATTTATATCATTTGTAGATTTCTATTTTTGAGACTGCTAATTCTCTCTTCCATATGATCTGCTCTATTTTCAATGCTTTCTAATGCATTCTTCATCTCTTTTTATTGAGTTCTTCAGCTCCAGAATTTCTATTTGGTTCTTTTTTATATTTTTGATCTCTTCTGTTCATTAATTTTATTCCTGAGCTCATTGAACTGCCTTTCTGAGTTTCCTTGTAGCTTTTGCTTTTCTTCATGACAGCTATTTGGACTTCTTTATCAGTTAGATTGTAATATTCCATGACCTTAAGTTTTGTTTCTGAAGAATTGTCATTTCCTTTTTGCAGTACAGTGGTTTTTCATGGTGCTTGATGAACTGTTCAATGGCAGATAAATTTAAGTAGCAACAGTTTGGAAATTAGAGGCCTTTTTGTTTTCCAGTAGGTGGGGCTACAGCACAAGTTTTTGTTTCTCTTGCACTGCCACTGATCAATATTTGAGTGTTCTTTCACCCTCCTCTGCCTCCGAGTATGGCTCTGTGCCCACCCTGTGCCTCTGGATTCATTGGTGTCTTGCTGTTTCCGGTGTCCTTGGCTTCATCGTTTGGCAGTTCATGATGGTGGGCTCTTTTGCTTCCAGGATCCTCTGAGTCTCAGGCTCTTGCTATGGGGGGTGGGAGGGGATGGGGTAGGAAGTGATGTCATGAGGGCACCTTTGCCACATTATAAGGTTTGAGGGCTCTGCTAGTATGGGTTGGGGGGCCGGGGGCCAGTGTAATGAATGCCTCAGTGGCTGGAGGGACAGTAACTGTTTCTACTGCCCAGTTACCTATGGCCACAGTGGCACTGTGCCTATGACTCTGGATTTGTGTGTGCCACCTCCCCTGCTGCTACTGGTTTCTTAGGGGTTGCAGGCTCAGCTGTCACCACCAGAGGGCTAAGACTGCAGACACTGCCTCCACTGTTTACTTGCCAGTCCACCTATCTTTAAATGTACAAATGTGTGGAATTTTCTGGCATCCTGGTTAGCTGGACAGATGCAACTCTGTTGCATTATGGATGTTTTATTGATTGTAGATTGAAGAGAAGAGACAAAGATAGCTTTTTACTCCACCATGTTGCTGACATCACAACTCAAAAGTTGTGTATTTTGATAATGGCCAAAGAGTTTATATTTTCTTCTTTTGCTTGTGATTTTGGTGTCATATCTAAGTAACCACTGCCTAATCCAGGATCATAAATATTTATATGTGTGTTTTATTCTAAGAGTGTTATATTGTTTATGCTTACACTTATATTTTTGATACATTCTGAGTCAATTTTTGCATATGATGTGCCTTGAATCTATATATCAATTTGGGGAGTATTGGAATCTTAAGTCTTCCAACACATGAACATGGGATATCTTTCCATCTATTTAGATTCCTCATTAACTTTTTTCAACAATGTTGTATAGTTTTCAACATAAAATTCATGCACTTACTATGTTAAATTTATTCCCAGGTGCTTTTTTATGTTATATATGGAATTATTTTCTTAATTTCATTTTCAGGTTTTGTATTTCTAGTATATTAAAATACAATTTGTACATACATATTGATCCTGTATCCTGATACTTTATGAACACTTTTTTTGTTTTAATAGTTTTTCAGTCAATTCCTTAGTGTTTTCTATGTATAGAATATATATAGAATCATATTATCTGCAAATAGAGAATTCTACTTCTTTTTTTCCAATCTAGATGCCATTTATTTCTTCTTCTTGCCTAATTGCCTTGCTTAGAACTTACAGTACAATGTTGAATAAAAACGATGATAGAAGGTATATTTTGGATTTTCCTGATTTTAGGAGGAATGTTAATTGTTTTTTTAAACTTTTAAGTTTGAAAAGTTTTACATTTACAGAAGATTTACAAACAAACGATAGATAGCTCCTGTATAATCTTTGCCCAGTTTCCTGCAGTAGTAAATCTTATACTACCATAGTACAATTATCAAAATTAAGATGCTAGCATTGGTACAATACCTATTAACCAAAATAAAATCTTTATTTTAATTTACCCAGTTTTCCACAGATGTCCATTTTTCTGATCCAGAATTCAATCTGGGAAGCCATCTTACATTTAGTCATCATGTGTCCTTAGTCATCTTTCATGTGTGAGAGATTCTTGTTCTTTCATTTTCTTTCAAGACCTTGACAATTTTAATGAATACTGGTCAGGTAATTTGTGGAATGTTCTTCAATTTGTGATTGTCTGATGTTTTGTTGTAAATAGGCTGATTTTAGGAATTTAGAGATTACCACAAAGGTAAATTCCTGATCACACTGTATCAAGTGGTTAAAGATGTCAACATGACTTATTACTGATGATGTTCCCTTGATCACTCAAAGTCATGTCTACCACGTTTTTTCATATTAAAATGACTATTTTTACTTTTCATACTAAATTACTTAGAAAAAAGTCAATAAGTACAGCCCATACTTAAGGAGAGAGTAATTAAACTTCACCTTCTGCAGAAAGGAATGACAGAAAGTTAATTGTGGACATATGTTAAAAACACCCTAGGGTACAGCCATTATTCTAAACAGTATGGAGATTCCCCAAAAATCTAAAAATAGAACTATAATATGATCCAGCAATTTCACTTCTGGGTATAGATCTGAAAGTGATGAAATCACCATATCAAACAGTTATCTGCACTCATATGCTTATTGCAGCATTATGTACAATAGCCAAGACATCAAAACAATCTAAGTGTCCATAGACAGATATATGGATGTATAAAATGTGATAAATATACATACACACAAAAGGAAATACTATCTAGCTACCAAAAGAAAGGAATCTTGCCATTTGTGACAACATGGACAAATCTTGAGGGCGTTATGCTAAGTGAGATAACTCAGACTGAGAAAGACAAATACTGTATTATTTCATATATATGTAGAATAAAAAAAAACTCAGAGAAAAAAAGATCAGATTTGTGGTTGCCAGGGGTGGGAGTGTGGGGGAATGGAGAATTTGATGAAGGTAATTAAAAGGTACAAACTTCCATAAGATAAGTATAGGGTATATAATGTACAGCATGATGACTAGCATTAACCCTTCAGTATGGTATATTTGAAAGTTGAAAAACAAATAAATTATAAAACTTCTCCTCACAAGGGGAAAACTAATTTTTTTTTAATCACATGAGGTGATGGATATTAGCTAATGTTATTGTAGCAATCATATATATATATATGTATATATATATATGTTAAAGTCATTTTGCTCGTACACCTTAAATTTATATAGGGCTGTATGTCATTATATCACAATTAAGTTGAAAAAACACCACAGGAATAAATATTTTACAGAAAATATTTTTGGTTGTGCAAGTATCCTGTTCCTCTGAAAATTTGCTCCTTTATTTTGCATTCACCAGTGTATCTTTGCTGCATCAGCCATTACTATGGAATCTAATAATGATTTTCTAGTTCCTCTATTCCTTCTACACATACTAGAATTCTTTAAGGAAAAGGTTTGCTTTTTCCCTCATTGATTTATGTATTCAATAACCTTATTTATTAATTTATTTATAATATATTTATTTACTATTGAGTTATAGGTGATTACAATATTATATTAGTTTTAAGTGTACAACATATTGATTCAAAATTTTGTAGATTATACTTCGTTTAAAGTTATAAAATATTGGCTATATTCCCTGTACTGTACAATATTTTCTTATAGCTTATTTATTTAATATAGAGCAGATTGTACTTAATTCCATACCCCTATCTTGCTCCTCCCACCTTCCCTCTCACCACTGGTAACCACTAGTTTGTTCTCTATATTTGTGAGTCTGTTTCTGTTTTGGTATATTCACTACTTTATTTTATATTTTACCTTCTACTTATGTAATAACATATAGTATTTGTCTTTCTCTGCTTAACTTAGGTCACTGAGCATAATAACCTCTAAGTCCACCCATGTTGTTGCAAATGGCAAAATTTCATTCTTTTTTTTTTTTGGCTAAGTAGTATCCACTATATATATAGTGCATCTTCTTTTTCCATTCATTGGCTGAAGGACACCTAGGTTGCTTCCATATCTTGCCTATTATAAATAATGCTGCTATGAACATCGGGGTACATATTATCTTTTTGAACTAGTGTTTCCATCTTCAGATACATACCCAGGAGTGGAAATGCTGGATTTATTGTAGCTCTATTTTTAGGTTTTTGAGGAATATCCATGCTGTTTTCCATAGTGGCTGCACCAATTTACATTCCCACCAACAGTATAATAGGCATACTGTAATGTGACAATATTTTTTATTTGTAAACTTTTTAATAATAACCATTCTCACAGGTGTGAGGTGATAATGCATTGTGGTTTTGATTTACATTTCTCTGATGATTAATGATGTTCAGCATCTTTTCATATGCCTATTGACCATCTACATGTCTTCCTTGAAAAAAATTTCCATTTGGATCTTCTGCCTAATTTTTAATTAAGTTGCTTTTTGATAATGAATTGAATGATCTGTTTATATATTTTGGATATTAATACCTTATTGGTCACATCATTTGAAAATATTTTCTTCTATTCAGTAGGTTGTCCTTTCATTTTGTTGATGGTTCCCTTTCCTGTACAAAAGCTTTTAAGTTTAATTAGGTACAACTTGCTTATTTTGGCTTTTGTTGCCTTGGACTTAGGCAACAGATACAAAAAATATTGCTACAATTTATAACAAAGAGTATTCTGCCTATATTTTCTTCCAGGAGGTTTATTGCTTCCATTTTTACATTTAGGTCTTTAATCCACTTTGTTTATTTTTGTATATGGTGTGAAACAATGTTCTGATTTCATTCCTTTGCATGTAGCTGTTTAGTTTTCCCAACATCATTTATTGAAGAGGTTATTTTTTCTCCATTGTGCATCTTTGCCATCTTTGTTGAAGATTACCTGTCCCTATAAGTGTGGGTTCATTTCTGGGCTTTCTATTTCATTCCATTGATCTATGTGCCTGTATTTGTGCCAGTACCATATTCTTTTGGTTACTGTAGCTTTATAGTATAGTTTGAAATCAGGAAGCATGATACATCCTGCTTTCTTACTCATTCTCAAGATTATTTTTGCTATTAGAGGTCTTTTTAGAATTTCAGAATTACCATTTACAAATTTTAGGATTGTTTGTTCTGGTTGTGCAAAAAAAAGGTCATCAGTATTTTGACAGAGATTACATTGAATCTGTAGATCACTTTGGGTAGTAAGGTCATTTTAATAATATTAATAATTCTAATCCATGAGCATGGTGTATCTTTCCATCTTGTTGTATTATCTTCAATTTTTTAAATCAGTGTCTTAAACACTTTCCCAAGTACAAGTCTTTTACCTCCTTAGTTAGAGTTATTCCTAGGTATTTTATTCTTTTTAAAGAAGTGGTAGATGGGATTGTTTATTTAATTTCTCTTTTTCATAGTTTATTTTCAGTGTATAGAAATTCAATAGATTTCTGTATATTAATTTTGTATCCTGCAACTTTAACAAATTCATTGATGAGTTCTAGTAGTTCTTTGATAGCATCTTTAGGGTTTGTTATGTATAAAATAATGTCATCTGTAAACAGTGACAATTTTACTTCTTTCCAATTTGGATTCCATTTTTTCCTTGTCTGATTGCTACCTCTAAGACTTCCAATACCACATTGAAAAAACAGTGATGAGATTTGGCATCCTTATCTTGTTCCTCATCTTAGAGGAAACACTTTCATTTTTCACCATTTAATATAATGTTAGCTGATAGACTGCCATATATGGCCTTTATTATGTTGAGGTATGCTCCCTCTATATCAACTTTGTTGATTTTTTTAAATTATAAATTGATGTTAAATTTTGTCAAAAGCTTTTTCTACATCTATTGAGATGATCATATGATTTTTATTTTTTAATTTCTTAATGTGGTATATATCACATTATTAATTTGTGGATATTGAACCATACCTACATCTCTGAGATAAATCCCACTTGATCATGTTGTATGATCATTTTAAAGTATTATTGAACATGGTTTGCTTCCATTTTGTTGAAATTTTTTGCATCTATGTTCATCAGTGATATTGGCCATCTGGACTTGGAGTTTTGTTTTTTGGGGTTTTTTAAATTTCAGATTAAATTTCATTACTGGTCACTGGTCTGTTTGTCTTTTCTATTTTTTCTTTGATCAGTCTTGGGAGATTGTATATTTCTAAGAATTTGTCCATTTCTTTTAGGTTGTCCAATATATGGGCATATACTTGTTCATAGTAATCTCTTATTATCCTTTATATTTCTGCGATATTGGTTGTCATTTCTTCTTTATTATTTCTGATTTTATTAATTTAGGCCCCCTCTCTTTTTTTTTCTTGAGGAGTCTGGTTAAATCTTTATTACTATTGTTTATCTTTTCAAAGAACTTGCTCTTAATTTCATTGATCTTTTTCATGTTTTCTTTAATTCTCTGTTTAACTTATTTCTGCTGTGATCTTTATGATTTCTTTACTTCTTCTAACTTTGGGCTTTGTTTTTTCTCCTTTTCCTAGTTTCTTTTAGGCATAAGGTTAGGTTGTTTATTTGAGATTGTTCTTATTTCCTGAGGTAAGCTTGTATCACTATAAACTTCCCTGTTAGAACTTCTTTTGCTGGGTCCCATAGATTTTGGATCATTGCACTTTCATTTTCACTTGTCTCCAGGTATTTTCTTTCTTTGATTTCTTCAGTAATCCATTAGTGGGTTAGTAGCATATTGGTTAGCCTTCACATTTTTGTGTTTTTTGCAGTTTTTTCTTGTAGCTGATTTCTCTTTCCTATAGCAGTGTTGTCTGAAAAGATGCATGATATGATTTCAATTTTCTTAACTATAGTTAAGACTTGTTTTGTGGTCTAGCATGTGATCTATTTTGGAGAATGTTCCACATGCACTTAATGTGTATTCTTTTCCTTTTTGATGGAATGTTCTATATAGATCTATTAAGTGCTTCTGATCTAAGTGCTATATAAGACCAGTGTTTCTTTATTGGTTTTCTATTTGGATGATCTGTCCATTATGTAAGTGAGATGCTAAAGTCCCCTATTATTATTGTGTTATTTTCAATTTCTCCCTTTTTGTCTGTTAATATTTGCTGTATGTATTTAGGTGCTCCAGTGATGGATGCATATATATATTTACAATTGTTTTATCTTCTTGGATTGCTCCCTGTACCATCCTTTTTTGTCTCTTATTAAAATCTTTGTTCTAAAGTCTATGTTGTCTCTGGTTGTAGGGCACTGGTGGTCCTAGATTTGTTATGTTGACCTGCTTGTGGGCAGGGCTGGGGTTCAGGAGGCCCTGGGTCTGATGCATGCCTGCTGGTGTGTGAGGCTGGTCTCAAGTCTACAGCTGGCTTGATGGTGGTTGTGATTGGGGCCCAGGGGATCTTGTGGCTAGTGCATGCACACTATTTTGTGGGTCCAGGTCCTGGGCCTTCTGATGGACAGGGCCATGTGGGCTCAGGAGGTCTTATGGCAGCCTGCCTGCTGGTAAGTGAGGCTATATTCCCCTTTGGCTGGTTGCTTGGCCTGAGGGGTCCCAGTACTGTTACCAACAAGCTGGTGGGCAAGACTGTGTCCTAGTTCTAATAAGATAGAAGAAGGATTCCAAGATGACTCTTGTCAGCACCAGTGTCCATGTGGTAGAACAAGCACCCCAAAGTCACTGCCGCTGGTGTCTATGTCCCCAGAGTGAGCTCTAGCTGCCTCCTTTCTGTCCTAGAGACTCTCAAATCTCCAATATTTGAGCACATCGAACTGACCTGGGCTCCTTTCAAATTACTGTTTCTGCTCTGGGTCCTAGAACATGAGATTTTTCTTTTTTTTTTGTACACTCTTTGAGTGTGAAGACTCTATTTCCCACAGTCCTTTTTGTCTCCAAAAAGTAAGTCCTGCTGACTTTCAAAGCAAAATACTCTGGGTGCTTGTCTTCTTGGTACAGGACCCCCAGGGTAGGGAGCCCAATGTACAGCTCATAACATTTCTTCCTGGGGAGAGTCACTGCAATTGTAATTATCCTCCTGTTTCTGGGTTGCCCACCCAGGTAGATGAGTCTTTACTGTGACTCTGGTCTTCCTACCCATCCTATTGTAATTCTTTCTTTATACTTTAGTTTTAGAAGATATATTTTCTTCTGGGGATTCTGGTCTTTCTCATCAATAGCTGTTCTGTAAATATTTGTAATTTTGGTGTGCCCAAGAGAGGTGTGTTCAGGGTCTTCCTACTCTGCCATTTTTCCTCCCTCCTAATCACTTATTTATATCAGCATGGGCCCATGGATATCTATTTTGCTGGAGGATTTAGATGACACAATACTATCATTTATTTTGTTGCTCAAATTATTCCAAGTTTTGACACTGAAACCTCTCTGGTTGGCTTCTGTTTCTGTTGAACATACCCCATTCTTTTATTTATTTAAGCATGTCTTTATTTTTCAGTAGTATAAGTTGCTACAGGATTGTCTTACACTTACCCTGCTGCTGCCCTAGAAGAATCCATTATGCAAGGATTCCTCTTTTATTTTTTTGGAGAATATACAAATTCAGTTTTAGATGCTGAGAGTGCTTGTTTCTACTCATTACTGTCTCTTAGTCTTTCTTATCTGAAATATGTCCTATTTGCTCAAACTTTATATACACATAAGTTACTTTCAGGATTACTAAACTGCCTATGTGAAAAAATGTACTAACTAAACTACAGTGTTTGTTTATTCACCAATCTAATTGCCTTATACTTTAAGGTATGTAGAAAAAGTGCTTTTTTCAAACATTACTTGGGTCAACTCTTCTTTTCCACACACTTTAGTAAGGCTATGTAATATATTTCTAATAGAGATAGATTCATTTCACAGTTGGTAATCCATTCTGGATTCCTCCTTCATCTGGTTGATAGATTTTTTTTTACATAAAATCATATAACCACCAACACAGTACCATACAGAACAGTTCTAGCATCCAAAATATTATCTTATGTACACTTTTGTTATAAGCCCTTATCTCCATTCAAAATACATAGCAACCACTCATGTATTCTCTCCCTGTATTTTCACCTTACCCATAATTTCATATAAATAAAATCATGCAGTATATAGGTTTTAGTGTATGATTTCTTTCATTTAGTAATCTCATAAGCCCTTTAAAGTAGAGAGGGGCAGCATAAGAGGAAATTAGAGAGATTCAAAGCAAGAGAAGGATAAATCACATCATTGCTGGATTTGAATACTTAGAGGGTCATGAACCAAGGAAAATATATTGTCTATAGACAGTAAGAATGATCTCAGGCCAACACCTAGCAGTTAAATGAGAACCTCAGTCATCTTAAACTCATTTTGCTGAATCAAATGAATTTTGCAAACACCCAAAATAATCCTAGAGTTGGATTCATCCAATAACCCTCAAATAAGAGTTCAGACTGTCAAACATATTTATTTCATCCTTATGAGATCCTAACCAGAGAACCTACTTGAGACCACCTGGACGTCTCACCTACAGGAACGTCTTAAATGGGGTTTTGTCTTACGTAGCTATATTTTTGGTAGCTTGCTATGGAAAGTATATAAAATGAATACATACCAAATAAAAGACCTACATTTTCAGAATAGATAGAGAAGTACAATCCAATTACACAATGCCTTCAAGGAACATACTTTAACTTAAAGTGTATAGATATGTTAATACTATCAGGATTGAAAAATGGAGTTGCATTTTATACAAATGTAAACTTCACTAGAAGCAATATCAGCAGGAATATAGAGAGATATTACATAAAGATAAACTTATCAATTAACCAAGAAAAATAAGAATTAAAATATTTAAGCACCTAAAAGAGTGTTTCAATACATTTGAAGCAAAAACTTGTAGATCTGAAAAGAGAGTGGAAAAACCTGCAAATATACATAGAAACTTCAACACTCCTTTCTCAGTAATCAATAGCAGTATTTAGGAAATCAACAATGATAAACAAGAAACTGAAGGAAAAATTTACAACTATGACCTAGAAAATTGACATCTAGCATTACATTGTGAGGAGGTCTGCTGATCTGCACCCCAGTGAAAAATGTAAAAATTATTTTAAAAAACCAACAGCTATTGAAAAGCTTCTGAAATGGTTCTAAGGGCAAACAGCAAACAAAGAAATATCTATTCAAGAAAATATACAAAAATTCATGAAGAGAGATAAGTTTGTGGTATTTAAACCAAGATTTATCCCTCCATTACCTCTAAACTCAGTGATGTGGAGACTAATCCATATTGCTGCAGCCAAGAACATTTGGCTCTGTCTCCCCCAAGCTCCCAATCAGAGGGTTATTTTCCTAGGAGGAGCAGGACCATAGTGCTTTTACTTCTTCCTCCTGCTATCTGTTGATGAAGCTAAGTCATTGTAAATTGCAATTAAGTGGCAGGGGATCCCTTCTGTCCAGATATCACTCATGGAATGGAGGCTCTACTTTGGGCATGATGCACTGAAAATACCAAGGTCCTAATCACCATTACTTTGGCCTATTAGGAGGTGGTTCCATATCAGGACAGACAAGCTAAGAGGTCCTCAGGTTGCTGCTTTCCTTTCAAGAACTTAGACTTGGAGTGTTAGAGAGAAGCTATGATTATCTCCATTGCTAGCTCCAGAACTCAGGCTTAGAGATCTTTTCTGGGGACAGAAATATTATGCCATAAAATGGATAGCTCCTCAAATCTTACCAAAGTAAATGACTTTATTTGTAATAGAGCAAGGAGATGTTCCAGCCTGAAAGCACCCTCAAGAATAGTGACATTGTGGTGAAAGGCAATTGGGAGAAGATTGAGGATGCAGGCCTACTAGTTTGTAGGAGAGAATAAGGGAATAATACACCTAGCAGGAGCTCTCCTGGAATCAAAATAAATATCAAACACTGTCCTCAGAAACTATTATTTCAGTGGATCCAGAATCTGGTTGTATTGATTTGTAGAGCAATTTATGGTTCCAGAGTTTTGTGGAAAAAATATAGCAATCATTCATCAATTAGTGGGGTTTAACAACTGGATATGGTTGGGGAAAGAAGGAAAGCCCCCTCCCAAATAACTGTCATCCCAGAATGACAATGGGCATGCCAAAATCTGAGTCTTCCAGAGGTATAAGATCTAAGGATTAAAACCATTTGGGAGGGGATTGAATAGACTTCACTTAAATAACCCAGCCAGTCACTAAACAAATAAACAATCAAATAATAATTTTAAAAAACACAGTGGAGTATGGAGTGGACCAGTACTGAGAGTTGTTATAATACATTACCTAAAATGTCTAATTTTGCACAAAATTACTGACATTAGGCAAAATAGACTTTAAAAATTACTGGAGATAAAGAGAAGTGTTTTATAATGACAAACTACCAATCTATCAGAAAGATATAACTATTATACACATGTATGTGCCTAATAACAGAGCACCAAAATACGTAAAGTCAAAACTAATAGAAATAAAGGTAGAAAGAAAAATTAAACGAACATACTTGGAGACTTATTACCTATATTTCAAGAATCAATAAGACAGCTAGACAGAAGGTCAACAGGTAAGAAGATAAAACAATAATATAAACCATCTTGGCCTAACAGACATGTAGAGTATTATTGCACAAAGGCAAAATATATAATCTCAAGTGCACTACAATACTTTCCAGCATAAACCATATAATAAATCATTAAAACAAACCTCAACAAATTTAAGAGGTAGAAAAAAAAATACACCTCACCTCACACTAGTCAGAATGGCCATCATTAAAAAGTCCAAAAACAAATTCTGGAGAGAGTGTGGAGAAAAGGGAATCCTCCAACACTATTGGTGGGAATGTAGTTTGGTACAGCCATTATGGAAAACAGTATGGAGATTCCACAGAAAACTAAAAATACACTTACCATATGACCCAGGAATCCTACTCCAGGGCATATATCCAGAGGGAACTATAATTCGGAAAGACACATGCACCCAAATGTTCAGAGCAGCACTATTTACCATAGCCAAGACATGGAAACAACCTAAATGTCCATCAAAAGATGACTGGAAAAAGAAGTTGTGATATAGTTATACAGTGGAATAATATTCAGCCATGGAAAAGAATAAAATAATGCCATTTGCAATAATATTGATAGACCTAGACATTGTCATTCTAAGTGAAGTAAGCCAGAAAGAGGAAGAAAATACCATATGATATCACTTATACATAGAATCTTATAAAAAGACAAATAAATAAAACAGAACCAGACTTACAGACATACAAAATAAACTTATGGGGAAAAAAAGAAAGTAAATATATGCATTGATTAGGGAAATTAAAGAAGACTTTAAAAAATGGAAAGATATCCCATGCTTCGGGATTGGAAAAATTAATACTGTTAAAATGGTCATACTGCCCAAGGAAATCTAAAGATTTAATGCAATTCCTATCAAATTATCCAGGACATATTTCACAAAACTAGGACAAATCATAATAAAATTTATATGGAACCACAAAGGACCTAGAATTGCCAAAGCATTCCTGAAGAGAAAGAAAGAGGCTGGAGGAATAACCCTCCCAGACTTCAGACAATACTACAGAGCTACAGTAATCAAAACAGCATGGTATTGGTACAAAAACAGACATATGGACCAATGGAACAGAATAGAGAGCCCAGAAATGAACCCACAAACTTTTGGTCAACTAATCTTCAACAAAAGAGGTAAGAACATATAATGGAATAAAGACAATCTCTTCAGCAAATGGTGTTGGGAAAACTGGACAGCAGCATGTAAATCAATGAAGTTAGAACACTCCCTTACACCATACACAAAAATCAACTCAAAATGGATCAAAGACTTAAACGTAAGACAAGATACAACAAACCTCTTGGAAGAAAACATAAGCAAAACATTATCTCACATACATCTCAAAAATGTTCTCCTAAGGCCATGTACCCAAGCAATAGAAATAAAAGGAAGAATAAACAAATGGGACCTAATTAAACTTATAAGATTCTGAACAGAAAAGGAAACCATAAGTAAAACAAAACAACAAACTACGGAATGGGAGAAAATTTTTGCAAAAGATGAAACTGACAAAAGTTTGATCTCCATAATATATAAGCAGCTCATATGACTTAAGAAAAAAACAAACAACCCAATCCAAAATTGGCCAGAAGACCTAAACAAGCAATTCTCCAATGAAGACATATGAATGACCAATCAACACATGAAAAAATGCTCAGTATCACTAATTATCAGAGAAATGCAAATCAGAACTGCAATGAGGAATCACCTTACACCAGTCAGAGTGGCCATCATTCAAAAGTCCACAAATTAAAAATGCTGGAGAGGCTGTGGAGAAAAGGGAACCCTCCTACACTGCTGGTGGGAATGCAGTTTGGTGCAGCCACTGTGGAAAACAGTATGAAGATTCCTCAAAAGACTAGGAATAGACTTACCATATGCCCAGTCATCCCGCTCGTGGGCATATATCCAGAAGGAACCCTACTTCAGGATGACACCTGCACCCCAATGTTCATAGCAGTACTATTTACAATAGCCAAGACATGGAAACAGCCTAAATGTCCATCAACAGATGACTGGATAAGAAGATGTGGTATATTTATACAATGGAATACTATTCAGCCATAAAAATGACAACATAACGCCATTTGCAGCAACATGGATGCTTCTGGAGAATGTCATTCTAAGTGAAGTAAGCCAGAAAGAGAAAGAAAAATACCATATGAGATCGCTCATATGTGGAATCTAAAAAAAAAAAAAAAAGTAACATAAATACAAAACAGAAACAGATTCATAGACATAGAATTCAAACTTGTGGGTGTCAAGGGGGAGGGGAGTCAGAAGTGACAGACTGGGAGTTCAAAATTTGTAGATATTGACAGGCATGTGTAGAATAGATAAACAAGATTATACTGTATAGCACAGGGAAATATATACAAGATTTTGTGGTAGCTCACAGCAAAAAAAATGTGACAATAAATATATGTATGTTCATGTATAACTGAAAAATTGTACTCTACAGTGGAAATTGACATAACATTGTAAAATGACTATAACTCAATAAAAAATGTTTAAAAAATAAATAAAACACAAGTGCAATTGGTCAAAAATGTGGAAATTTGAAAAAAGGTGCAATTTTAAATAATCAATGAGTCAATATAATAAATCAAAAGAGTAGCTGTAAAATATTTGAGATGAATGAAAGTGAAGACAGTGTAAAATTTATGGGATGGAGGTAAGCAACGCTTATAAGGAAATTTATAGCTAAAAATGTGTATATAAAGAAAGAAGAAAGATCACAAATCAATAACCTAATTTTCCATCTTAGGACACTGGAAAAAGAAAAGCTAACTAAATGTAAAGGAAATAAAAGAGAGAAATAATAAAGACTAGAGACTGGGACGATCAAGATGGCAGAGTAAGAGGACATGGAACTCACCTGCTTCCATGAACACGTCAAAAATACTTCTACATGTGGAACAATTCTCACAGAAAACAAACTGGAAACTGCAGAAGGACTCCTATGAAACCAAGGATGTAATAAATATACATACCTAGTTGGATAGGATTGGAAGAAAAGCATCACATCAAAATCTTTGCCCCTGGGAGGAGACTTAGTGGCAAAGGGAGATCACATGGGTGGACACTCACCCTGGGGAATAATTGGTCAAACCAAAGACGCGGTGTCCAAATTCTAGGGTCCTACACATAGTAGAGAAGTTCCCTGAGCTTCTTGGGGTACTCCAGGGACAGATAGAAAGGCTAAAGGAGCCTAGATTCTACTCGTAATGAGCTTCCAAGTGCCAATGTGCCCCAAAGTAGGGCAGAGACAAGTCTTCCCTAGTGGTTACTGCCTCACAATGCTCTCCAATCCAAGCCAAATGAATGCCCCAGCCCTGCTCACTCCACACCACAGCTTGGCACCGAACTGAGGTAGCTGGAGCCTAGGAAGATTCAATATAGGGAAGCAAATCTGACCTGGGGGCCCAGGGTATAGTCCAGGTGCAGCAATGGTGGGCATTGTTGATGCTTGCTAAATAAAGCAGCATCCCAGAAGAAGCTCAGACTTCTGACAAGAGTGTAGCTCCCAGAATTCCAACAGCCACCTCACTGTGCTCTCCAGCCCAAGCCAGGAAAATGCTTGGTCACACTCACTCCATGCCATAGCGTACACTAGAACTGGAGTGGCCATGACAGTGGAAAAGATGTCACCATGGGCTGTCTGAATGGAGCTGCTGATGTCCACACAGGCAGAGCATGAGACTTCTGTAAGCACACAAGCCCCACTTGTTTCAGCACTCATCTTCTTTGGGGCAAAGTTCCCAGTGCAGGGAAAAGGAAAAACATACAGTTAAAGGAAAAAGAGCCAACTTAAGCACAACTCTTGGGTGATTCTGCTCCAGTAACGTGGAGAAGACTTTGCCACTGACAGGGTGGTGATGGCAACTAAGCAGAGAGGAAGTCCTACCTCACACACTGTGCCGGCTCTTGCTCCTTCATCACTAGCCACACAACCCATATCAAGATGATAGCTGCTAGCACACAATTAGGAAAAGATTTCACTGGCATCCACATGAAACCCAGCTCTCCCACCAAAGGCGTTAGGCACATGCAGCCTGCATAGTGATTCTGACATAAGAACACCCCTTCAGGAACACAATAAGTAAATGTTTCATCTAAATTCTTAGAGACAAAGGACGGAGAAGATGGCAGAGTAGAAGTATGCTCAGAAGTCACCCTCTCCCACAAATACACCAAGACCCACATCTACAGACCCACTCAGCCAACCAGAGCACCTGCGGAACTCCAACGGAACATCGCCCTCTTCAAAAGGTAAAGACGCCAAAAATCTGGTAGGAGAAAAGGAAAAAAGAAAGAACAAAAGGCAAAGCAGCGCGGGACGGGTCCCGCGGGGAGGGAGCGGCAAAGGAGGACTGGCGCACGCTCGCTGGGTCTCCCCTCTCCAACTGAGAGGCCAGCAGGACAGAGGGGGAGCTTCCAAGGCTCGGATCTGTACAGAGGGGCCCTTGTCTGATAGAACTAAGTTAAACGGGCACAGAGCATCCCCCCGACACCCAGCCTGAGATGTGGGCCGGCAGCGGCGGGCAGGGCCAGGCTGCAAAAGCTGGGCGGAGGATGGGGGCGGCTGGACGGAGGCAGCCCCAAGGGACTGCAAGGGGCTGGGCGCCGTGGCTGTGGGTGTACAGGACAGAACAACCTGGGCCCTCCATAAAACAGCAAGGTTGATGTGCTCTCGGGGGAAGGGTATTTACCCCCATCTCTGAAAACCCGCGGAAACTTTTCAGGGGAAGAGAGGCGTGGCTCAGGCACAGCCACCATATTCTCCGGCGCTGAGCACCCAGGCAGGGACGGGGGCGAAACCTGCATCCGCACAGAAGGGCTTAGCAGCCTCAAAGGCCAGACTGAGACTCGCCTACAGCCCGGGGCAGATAGGATCCTTCCATCCTGGTCCCTCAGAGAACTTGCTCCACAAAGACAAACAAGGAGCTCGGTTTTGGCTCTGAGCAGGGACAAGGCTGTCCCTCGGACTTCCCCGAGCCCACCCGCGGAGCGCCGACCAGGGCGCAGTGCACAGCCGCACAGAGCAGCGGAGCTACCAGCAGCGTAGGCAGAGGGAGAGTGGCCCCCCACCTGTCAGGCAGGAACACAGCCCCTGACCGAGGTGATGGGAGGGGGCACGACCCGCCCTCCTGCCTGGCCAGTCTGCAGCATCTGACCGAGGCATCCGGAGGGGCAGTGACCCACCCGCACTCAGCAGAGGAGAGCTGCACCTGACCCTGTGTTAGGAGGAGGTGCGATCTGCTTGCCGACAGGTGCTGGGAGCAGCACAGAAGAGGGCGCCAACGGAGGGCCTCTGAAAACAAGCTGAGCTTCCAAAACAGGATGAAGACAGAAAGACTTCACATTAAAAGCACACAGACTCCAGGAGAACACTGACAACACCCCCTTTTTTTTAATCTGTTTTTACCTGTTCTATTTCCTATTACACTCTTAATTTTTACTTCTTAATTCATTTCTATTTCTCTTGGGTTTTGATGTCCTGTTATTGATTAGACACAGGTTTCAAATACATCTATTCATCTCCCCCCTTCTTTTTTTTTAAAGGTTTTAAAAGGACGTTCAACCCGATTAATACTCTGCTTCAACTCACTCTACTATTATTCATTATACACTGTTTTCAAACCCTCTTTCTCTCTTCTTTTAAAAATCTTTCTCTCTCTCTCTTATTTTTTTTCTTTCTTTTTCGTAACTTCTATTCCTAAATAGGCATTAGATAGATAAAATCCTTAAGATCCAAAATAGACAACTGATACTCCATAAACCACAGTGCCAGAGAGGTATGAGCAAGATGAAGAAGCAGAGAAACCTTTCCCAATTAAAAGAACAAGAGGAATCCCCTGAAAGAAAGATCAATGAAATAGACATCGATAGCCTACTAGATCAAGATTCCAAAAAAAGAGTGATCAAATTGCTGAAGGAATTAAAAGAGATAGTGCTTAGAGATATAAAATATGTCAAAAATGAAATTGAAGTTATAAAGAAGAGCCAAGTAGAATGGGTAAACTCATTGAAAGAAATGAGGAATGATCTAATAGCTGTGCAAAGCCGACTAGGTAATGCAGAGGAACGAATTAGTGATCTAGAAGACAGGGCAATAGAAAGCACCCATTCAGAAGAACTACAAGATAAGCAAATAAAAAATAATGAAAATAGCATAAGGGACCTATGGGATAATAAAAAGTGTCCCAATCTTCGCATAATAGGGGTCCCAGAAGGGGAAGAAGGATCAAAGGGGATTGAAAAGGTTTTTGAAGAAATCATGACTGAAAACTTCCCAAACTGACAGAAGGAATCAGATATCCAAGTACAGGAAGCTCAGAGGGTCCCAAACAGGAAGAATCCAAATAGACACACACCAAGACATATCATAATCAAGATGGCCAGAGTCAAGGATAAAGAAATGATTCTAAAGGCAGCAAGAGAAAAGCAAAGCGTGAATTACAAGGGAACCCCCATAAGGCTCTCAGCTGATTTCTCTACACAAACACTACAGGTCAGAAGGGAGTGGCAAGATTTATTGAAAGTCCTGAATGAAAAAAAGATGCAGCCTAGGATACTTTATCCAGCAAGGCTATCCTTTAGGATAGAAGGAGAAATAAAGAGTTTCACAGACAAAAAAAAGCTGCAGGAGTTTAGCAACACTAAAACAACACTAAAAGAAATATTGAAAGGGCTATTCTAAATAGAAAAGCAGCAGGATGCTACAGAAATGAGAAACTCACAGCTGGAAAGGTGATAACTCATGAATTACAAATAAAGAAAACACGAAATTATAAAAGAAGACATACAAATCACTGAGAGTGGCAGAGGGAGGCAGGGAAATATAGAATATTTTTTCATTCTTTTTTAAATTTTTTATAACAGTAGGATGGGTTTGAGATCATGTTACTATCAGTTTAATAAAAACAGTTATAGTAATGGGTTAATAGATTTACAAAAACGGGTAACCACAAGTCACAAATTTACAAGGGAGTCACAAAAATTATATAAAATCCATGATAATACAAAGGAAAATTACCAAACCACAAAAGGAAGAAGAAAGGAACAAAGAGGATATACCAATTCAACTGCAAAGATAAGTTCAAACTGGCAATAAACACACATCTATCATTAATTACTATAAATGTTAATGGACTAAATGCTCCAGTCAAAAGACATAGAGTGGCATACTGGATAATAAAGCAAGAACCTTCAATATGCTGCATACAAGAGACCCACTTTAGGGAGAAGGACACATATAGATTGAGACTGAAAGGATGGAAAAGGATATTCCATGCAAATGGAAAAGCCAAAAAAGTAGGTGTTGCAATAATGATTTCAGACAAAATAGACTTTAAATAAAGGCCATAAAGAAAGATAAAAAGGGACATTTTATAATGATTAAAGCAGTGATAGAAGATGAAGATATTACACTCGTTAATATATATGCACCCAATATAGGAGCACCTAAGTACATAGAAGAATTACTAACAGAGATAAAGGGTGATATTGAAGGGAATACAATCATAGTTGGAGATTTTAACACTGCATTAACATCACTAGACGGATTTTCCAGACAGAAAATAAACAAGGCAACAGAGAAATTAAATACTACAATAGAAAAACTAGATTTGGTGGATATTTTCAGAGCTTTACACCCCCCAAAAATAGGATATACATTCTTTTCAAGTGCACATGGAACATTTTCCAGGATCGATCATGTACTTGGGCACAAAAGAAACCTCAACAATTCCAAGAAGATAGAAATTATCTCAAGCATCTTTACTGACCACAATGCCATGAAACTGGAAATCAACAACAGAGAAACAAAGGAGAAAAAAAGGAAAGTGTGGAGATTAAACAATATGTTATTGAAAAAACAATGGATCAATGAGGAAATCAAAAATAAAATGAAAAAATACCTTGAGACAAATGATAATGAAAGCACAACCACTCAAAACCTATGGGACACAGCAAAGGCAGTGCTAACAGGGAAGTATCTAGCGATACAAGCCTTCCTCAAAAAAGAAGAACAATCTCAAATAAACAAGTTAACCCACCACCTGAATCAATTAGAAAAAGAAGAACAAAAAGCCCCAAAAAGCAGCAGAAGGAAGGAAATAATAAAGATCAGAGAGGAATTAAATACAATAGAGATTAACATGACCATAGAAAAAATCAACCAAACCAAAAGCTGGTTTTTTGAAAAAGTAAATAAAATCGACAAACCTCTGGCCAAACTCACAAAGAAGAAAAAAGAGAGAGCACAAATTAGCAAAATAAGAAAGGAAAATGGAGAAATTACAACAAACAAACTAGAAATACAGAATATCATATGAGAATATTATGAAAAACTATATGGAAACAAACTGGATAACCTAGAGGAGATGGACAAGTTTCTGGAAACATACTGTCCACCAAAACTGAATCAAGAAGAAACTGAACACTTGAACAATCCGATCACTAGAAATAAATAGAAATAGCAATTAAAAACCTCCCTACAAATAAAAGTCCAGGACCGGATGGCTTCACCGGGGAATTCTACCAAACATACAAAGAAGAACTCATACCAGTCCTTCTCAAACTCTTCCAGACGATTGAAAAGGAGGGAACACTCCCAAACTCATTCTATGAAGCCACCGCCACCCTGATACCAAAACCAGGCAAAGACACTACAAAGAAAGATAATTATAGGCCAATATCACTGATGAACATAGACGCCAAAATCCTCACCAAAATTTTAGCAAATAGAATCCAACAACACATAAAAAAGATTATACATCATGACCAAGTGGGGTTCATCCCAGGGACTCAAGGCTGGTTCAACATACGCAAATCAACCAATGTAATACATCACATCAACAAGAGAAAGGACAAAAACCACATGATCATCTCAATCGATGCAGAAAAAGCATTTGATAAAATTCCACACCCTTTTATGATAAAAACTCTCACCAAAGTGGGTATAGAGGGAACATACCTCAACATAATAAAAGCTATATATGACAAACCTACAGCCAGCATAGTACTCAACGGTGAAAAACTCAAAAGCTTCCCACTAAAATCTGGGACAAGACAAGGATGTCCACTATCACCCCTCCTATTCAACATAGTCCTGGAAGTCCTAGCCACAGCAGTCAGGCAAGAGAAAGAAATAAAAGGGATCCAAATTGGAAAAGAAGAGGTAAAAGTGTCATTATATGCTGACGACATGTTACTATATATAGAAAACCCTAAAAGGTCCACACAAAAGCTACTAGAGCTGATTGAAGAATTCAGCAAGGTAGCAGGTTACAAGATTAACGTTCAAAAATCAGTTGCATTTCTTTACACTAACGATAAATCAACAGAAAAAGAAAGTAAAGAAACAATCCCCTTTAACATAGCACCCAATGTAATAAAATATCTGGGAATAAATCTAACCAAGGAGGTGGAAGAATTATACACAGAAAACTATAAACCATGGATGAAGGAAATTAAAGAAGACTTTAAAAAATGGAAAGATATTCCATGCTCTTGGATTGGAAGAATCAATATTGTTAAAATGGTCACACTGCCCAAGGCAATCTACACATTTAATGCAATCCCTATCCAATTACCCAGGACATATTTCACAGAACTAGAACAAATCATAATAAAATTTATATGGAACCATCAAAGACCTAGAATTGCTAAAGCATTACTGAAGAGAAAGAAAGAGGCTAGAGGAATAACCCTCCCAGACTTCAGACAATACTATAGAGCTACAGTCATCAAGACAGCATGGTATTGGTACCAAAACAGACATATGGGCCAATGGAACAGAATAGAGAGCCCAGACATGAACCCACAAACTTTTGGTCAACTCATCTTCGACAAAGGAGGCAAGAATATACAATGGAATAAAGACAGTCTCTTCAGCAAATGGTTTTGGGAAAACTGGACAGCAGCATGTAAAACAATGAAGCTTGAACACTCCTTTACACCATATACAAAAATCAACTCAAAATGGATCAAAGGCTTAAACATAAAACAAGATACAATAAACATCCTACAGGAAAACATAGGCAAAACATTATCTGACATACATTTCAAAAATTTTCTCCTAGAAGAAATAAAAGCAAGAATAAACAAATGGGAACTAATGAAACTTACAAGCTTCTGCACAGCAAAGGAAACCAGAAGTAAAACAAGGAGAAAACCTACAGAATGGGAGAAAATTTTTGCAAGTGAAACCGACAAAGGCTTGATCTCCAGAATATACAAGCAGCTCATATGACTCAATAAGAAAAATATAAACAACCCAATCCAAAAATGGGCAGAAGACCTAAACAAGCAATTCTCCAAGGAAGACATACAGATGATCAAAAAGCACATGAAAAAATGCTCAATATCACTAATTATCAGAGAAATGCAAATCAAAACTACAGTGATATACTATCTCACACCAGTCAGAATGGCTGTTATTCAAAAATCCACAAATGACAAATGCTGGAGAGGCTGTGGAGAAAGGGGAACCCTCCTACACTGCTGGTGGGAATGCAGTTTGGTGCAGCCACTGTGGAAAACAGTGCGGAGATTCCTCAAAAGTCTAGGAATAGACTTACCATATGACCCAGGAATCCCACTCCTGGGCTTGTATCCAGAAGGAAATCTACTTTAGGATGACACCTGCACCCCAATGTTCATAGCAGCTCTATTTACAATAGCCAAAACATGGAAACAGCCTAAATGTCCATCAACAGGTGACTGGATAAAGAAGAAGTGATATATTTATACAATGGAATACTACTCAGCCATCCAAACCGACAACATAATGCCATTTGCAGCAACATGGATGCTTCTGGAGAATGTCATTCTAAGTGAAGTAAGCCAGAAAGAAAAAGAAAAATACCATATGAGATCGCTCATATGTGGAATCTAAAAAACAAAAACAAAAACAAACAAACAAACAAAAACAAAGCATAAATACAGGACAGAAATAGACTCATGGAGAGAGAATACAGACTTGCTGTTAACAGGGGGGTAGAGGGTAGGAAGGGGTAGACTGGGATTTCTAAATTGTAGAATAGATAAAGAAGATTACACTGTATAGCACAGGGAAATATACACAAAATGTTATGATAAATCACAGTGAAAAAAGTGTGACAATGAGTGTGTATATGTCCATGAATGACTGAAAAATTGTGCTGAACACTGGAATTTGACACAACATTGTAAAATGATTATAAATCAATGAAAAATGTTAATAAATACAAATAAATTCTACTTTTTAAACAAAAAATAAATAAATAAATAAATAAATAAATTCTTAGAGACAAAGAAAGTTATGAAAAAAGAAAAAGGAGAGAAATTACTATCAATTGAAAGAGTGAGGGAAAATCCTTGAAAAATAATAATGAAAGAGTAATAAAAAATTTACCTGAGGAAGAATTCAAAACATTGGTAATAAAAATGCTAACTGAATTAAGGAAGAGAATTGGTCTAAACACTGATAATTTTAAAAAGTAACTTTCAAATAAAAAAGACCCTAGCAAAAACAGATAATTTAATATCTGAGATTTAAAAAAACACTCTAGAAGCAATAAATAGCGGACTAAATGACAGAATAATGCATAATTGATCTGCAAGCTAGAATAATGGAAACCACTCAATCAGAATAGCAGAGAGAAAGACATTTTAAAAAATGCAACATATAAGATCTCTGCAATAACATCAAATCTGCCAATAATCTCATTATATGATTTTGAGAAGAAGAGAGATAAAAGGGGATCAACAATGTATTTGAAGAAATTATGGATGAAAAATCCCCAAACCTAAAGAAGGAAACAGATATCCAGGTACAGAAAGCACAGAAGGTCCAAAACAAGATGAACCCAAACAGATCCATTCAAAGACATATCACAGTTAAAATGGCAAAAGTTAATGATGAAGAGGGAATTCTAAAGGGAGCAAGAAAAAAACAAAGGGTAATATATAAGGGAATGTTCACAAGGCTATCAGCTGATCTTTCCACAGAAATTTTTTCTGGCCAGAAAAAGGTGGCATGATATGTTCAAAGTGCTCAAACGGAAAAAACTGATACCTGGGATACTTTACCCAGCAAGATGATCTTTTAGAATACAAGGAGAAATAACTTCCCAGACAAGAAAAACTCAGAATTTTGCAATACTACACTTACTGTAAAATAAATGTTAAAGGGTCTTCTCTAAAAGGAAAAGAAATGAGAATTTACATGAAAGGAAAATTCCAATAGGGGAGGCAAATATATAGTAATGATTGAAGATCACTTAAATAAACCAGCATATTAAAAGGCAAAATATTGTAAAAGCAACTATAATGGAAATAAACAGTGAAGGGATAAGTATGAAGATATAAAATATGACCTCAAAAACACAAAATTTGTAGAAGGATAGTAAAAAATTTAGATATTTTAGAATGTATTTGAATTCAAATTACTTTTAGTTTAAATCAAGTAGATATAATTATGTGTCAACATGTATGAACCCCATGGTAGTGTTAAATTAAAACTACACTAAACACATGAAAGACAAGAAAGGAATCCAAACACACTAGCAAATAAAATCATTAAAACCACAATGGTAGAAACAAAAAGAAGAAATGAACAGAGAAGAACTACAAAAACAACTGGAAAAGAAGTAATAAAATGGCAATAGGTACATACCTATCAACAATTACTTTAAAAATCAATGGACTAAACACTCTGATCTAAAGACATAGAGGCAAAGTGGATTTTAAAAAGATCCTTTAATATTCTGCCTACAAGAGACTCACTTCAGAGCTAAAGACACACAGAGACTAAAAGTGAGAAAGTGGAAAAAGATATTTTATGTAAACAGAAACAACAAGAAAGCAGAAGTAACAATACTCATATCAGACAAAATAGGCTTTAAAGCAAAGGTTATAACAAAAGACAAAGTATAACATTAAATAATAATAAAGGAGGCAATACATTCAGAGGGTATTATATTTGTTAAGATATACACACCCATTACAAGAGCACCTAAATATACAAAGAAAACACTAATAGACATAAAGGGTGTAATTGACAATAATGCAATGATAGTAGGGAACTTCAACATCCCACTGACATCAATGGACAGATCATCCAAACGGAAAATCAATAAGGTGTCAGTAGTCTTAAGGAACAATAGACCAATTGGACTTAATAGATAGTTGCAGGACATTGCACCCTAAAACAGAAGAATACATATTCTTTTCGGGAGCACATGGAACATTCTCCAGGATAGATCACATACTAGGCCACAATAAAAGGCTCAACAAATTTAAGAGGGCAGAAATAAAAAACATTTTTTCTGACCACACTTTAATGAAACTAGAAATCAATTACAGAAAGAAAATTGGGAAAAGAACAAATACATGGAGACTAAACAATGGTACTAAAAACCAATGGGTCAATGAAAAAATCAAAGAGGAAACTAGAAAATACTTTAAGACAAATGAAAATGGAAACACAACACTCTACGATCTATGAGATGCAGCAAAGGCAATTCAAAGTGGGAAGTTCATGGTGACACAGGCCTTCCTCAAGAAAGAACAATCTCAAATAATCTTCATAACTTTTCACCTAAAAAATTAGAAAAAGAGAAACAGAAAAGCCCAAAGTCAGAAGAAGGAAGGAAATAATAAAGATCAGAGAGGAAATTTAAAGATAGAGATAAAAAATAGAACAATGAAACTGGTGTTTTGAAAAGATAAACAAAATTTATAAATCTTTAGCTAGGTTCATCAAGAAGAAAAGAGAATCTAAATAAAATAAGAAATAAAAGAGGAGAAATAACAACTTATATCACAGAGATTAAAAAATAAGAGACTACTACATATATTTCTATGCCAACCAATTAAACAACCTAGAAGCAATGGACACATTTCTAGAAACATACATCCTGCCAAGACTGAGTCAAGAAGAAACAGACAATTTGATCAGGCTAACCATATAGGTGAAATTGAATTTGTAATGTAAAAAAATTCCAAGCAAGCAGAAGTCCAAGACCAGATGGCTCCACAGGGGAATTCTACCAAACACATAGAGAAGAAATAATACCTATCCTTCACAAACTCTTCCAAAAATTGAAAAGGAGAGAACATTCTCAGATTCACTCTACAAGCCTGCTATTACCCTGTTACCGAAAACAGACAAAGACACTACAAAAAAAGAAAATCATAAGCCAATATCTGATGAACATGGACATAAAAATCCTCAACAAAAGGTCAGGAAAACAAATCCAAAAATAAAAATGATTATACACCATTATCAAGTTGGATTTATTCAAGGGGCACAAGGATGGTCCAACATTCACAAATCAATCAATGTGATACACAACACTAAGAAAAGTAAGGGTAAAAATCACATGATCATCTCAATAGATGCAGAAAAATCCTTTCATAAAATTCAACATCCATTCGTGATAAAAACTCTTATCAAAATGTGTATAGAATGAACATATCTAAGCATAACAAAGGCCATTACAACCAACATCATACTCAGTGGTGAAAAGCTGAAAGTCTTTCCACTAAATTCGGGAACAAGACAAGGATACTCACTCTCTCCACTTCTATTTAACATAGTATTTAACATATGTACATATGTTTCCAATACTAGGAAATATATAATGTCTGATATCCAATTTCAAAATAAAACATATGCAAAAACATGGGAAAATAATGAGGTTAAATTAATTAATCAAAACTGACTCTAACAAATATGGTAAAATTAGTAGACAAGGATTTGAAATACACAGTATAACTCTACTCCATATTCTCAAGACATTAGAGAAAACACTGAACACATTAAATAGAGATACACTGAATATTCTTTAAAAGATGCAAAATGACCTTCTATAGATAAAACTATAATGCCTGAGTTGAAAGTTCCTTAAAATGGGATGAATGTCAGATTAGACATTGCAGGAGAAAAACTAGAGAATTTAGTGAATTGGCAATAGAAAATGTCCAAGTAAAACACATAGACAACAAAAAATCAGGAAAAAAATTCAGATCATCATTGAGTTCTCTGACAACTTCAAATGGCCAAATACACATGAATTCAAAGATCCCAAAAGAGAAAAAAAGAGGGGCAGAAAAATATTTGAAGAATAATGCTTGAAATATTTCCAAATTTGATTAAAAAACCATAAACTCACAGATCCAAGAAGTTCAGTGACCCTCAGAATAATAAAATGAAGAAAATTAAACTAGGAAATTCATCAGAAAATTACTTAAAACTAATGATAAATAGCAAATCATTAAATAGTAGCCAGAAGGAAAAAAGACACACTGTATATTGAATACTAAAGATATAAACATCATCAGATTTCTCAGTATAACAGTGCAAGGAAGAAGACAATGGAGTAACAACTTTAAGGTACTGAAAAAAATGAAACAGTAATATTTAGAATTATTTTTGTAGTGAAGGTATCTTCCAAAAATAAAGGCCAATACTTTCTCAGAAATAAAATATACCAAAGTATTCATCACCAGCATATCTCCATTACAATAAATATGAAATGAATTCCTTAAAGCATATGGAAAATGATACAGATGGAAATCTGGATCTAAGTAAAAAATGAATAGCACAGAAAATGGAAAATACATCAGTAAATATAAGCATTTTATTATGTAAATCTAACCAAAAATAATAAACTATTTAAAGAAAATTACAATAGTGGAGTCTATACCATATGCATAATTTAAATGCATTACAACACTAGCACATTGTCTAGAAGAGGGAAGAAAAGAAGTAAGATAGTGTAAGTTTCTTATACAATATACAGTGGCATAGTATCACTTGTAGTTAGACTATGATGAGTCAAAAATGTATACAATAAAACTCAAAACAACCACTAACATAATTCATTGGAGAGTTACAACTAAAAGCCAGCAATGCATAAAAAATTATAACAAATATTAATCTAAATGAAGGCAAAAAAAGAGGATAAAGTGAACAACAAGCAATGAGAATAATTAGAAAACAAATATCAAGACTGTAGTTGAAAAGTCAACCATATCAATGTCACACCAATTGTAAATGACACAAATATCCAAAATGAAAGGCATAGATAATCATATTTGGTAAAAAAAAAAAAAAAAGACAGCTACTTGCTGCCTACTAGAAACTTACCATAAATAAAATACAAAGAAGTTAAAAATAGAAACACTTAAATGTAAAAGACTTGAAAATATCTGTGCAAACACTAATAAAAGGTGCAATAGCTCTATCAATATCATACAAAGCAGATTTTAGAGCAAAGAATATTATCAAAAATAAATAATAAATTCATAATAATAAACTGTCACTTCTTCAAGAGAACAAAAATTACAAGCCTTCATGTGCCTATTGATAATAGCCATAAAACACATGAAGCAAAAATTGATACAACTACAGGCATAAACAAACAAGTCCAGAATTATAATTGGATGTTCTTATACCACTCTCTTAATAATGGATAGAACAAGTAGCCAAAATATCAGTAAACATGTAGGAGACTTGAAAACTGCTATCAACCAACTTAACCAACCTCAAAATATTAGAATAAAAATTCCTTTCAAGGACACACAGAACATATGCCTAGAAAGACCACATTTGGGACCAAAAAACAAGCCTCAATAAATTTTCAAAAGTTTAAATTATACAAGGTACATTCTTTGATTTAAATGGAATTAAACTAGAAACCAATGACAATGATATCTGCAAAATTCCCAAATATTTACAAAATAAGTAAAATACTTCTAAATAACCCATGAGTCAAAGAATAGATCAAAAAGGAAATCAGAAAGTATTTTGAACTGAAAATAAATGAAAATAAAACATCAGAATTTCTGGGATGTCACTAAAGCAGTAATTAGAGGAAAATTTACAGCACTCAACAGCTATATTAGAAAGAAGAAAGGTCTAAATAAAATAGCCCCAGCTTCCATTTTATGAAACTAGAAAAGGGACAGCCAATAAAATCCAAATATGCAAAAAAATTGAAACAAAACCAAATAAAGGCAAAAACAATGGAAAAATAATAGAAAAAACAATAAAACAAAAACTGTTTCTTTGAGAAAATCAACAAAATTGATATAACTCTAGGCAGACTGATTAGGAAAAAATGAGAGATGAAATGTCAGCTCTGCAGATTCTACAGATATTGATTCAACAATAAGGGAATATTAGAAAAACTGTATGCCAATAAATTCAACAACTTAGATTAAATGAACAACACACCTGAAAGATAGAAACTACCAAAATCTTCCAACAAGACATAGATAGCATGAATAGCACTATATCTAATAATAGTATTGAATGTACAAATAAAAATTTTCCCACCAAAAACTACTAGTCCAGTTGATATCACTGGTTAATTATACCAACACTTAATTTCAAAAATGATATATGGTTCCCTGTCAAGATGGCGGAGTAGTAGGACTATGACATCAACTCCTCTCATGATTACAGCAAAACCACAGCTGACTGCTAAAAGACCATCAGGAAAACAAAAGACTGGAACCTAGCAATAAAGATCTTCTTCAACTGGAAATATAAAGAGTCAGCTACAGTGGGACAGTAGGAGGGGCATGCTCATGATATAATCAGGTCCCATACCCACTGGGTTTGTGATCTACAAACTGGAGAATAATTAAATTGCAGAGACCCTCCCACAGGAGTGAGAGTTCTGAGCCTCAAGTCAGTTTCCTCAGCCTGGGGTTCCAGCATTGGGAGAAGGAGATCCCAGAACATCTCACTTTAGAGGCCAGCAGAGCTTAATTGTAGGAGCTCCATGGGACTGGGGGAAACAGAGACTTCGTTCTCTTGGGAAGTGCACACAGACTCTTACATGCACTGGGACCAAGGACAGAGGCAGTGATTTCATAGGAACCTGGGCCAGATCTGCATGCTGGTTTGGGGAGGTCTCCTGGGGAGGTGGGGGGTGGCAGTAGGTCACTCTGGGAACATAAAAGCTAGTGGTGGACATTCAGGGAGTTTTCATCTTCATGAGCTTTCCTGGAGGCTGACATCTTGCTTCGGTCTTTACTGCCAAGCCCTAGTCCTATCCGACAGCATGTAGGCTTAGAGCTGGGAAGCCTCAGGCCAAAGAACATACTGGGTTGGAATGCAGCCCCACCCATCAGCAGACTTTCTGAGGACACAACCGCCTCTAGACATGTCCCTAAACATGGTCCTGCCCACTAGAGGGCCATGAACAAGCTCCACCCAGTAGTTGGCAGGCACCAAATTTTCTTGCCAGGAAACCTGCACAAACCTCTAGTCCAGACTCACCCAGCAAGGAGAAGATACCAGAAGTAAGAAAACAGCAATTCCACAGCCTGTGGAAGGAGTCCACAAATGCAGGCTAGACTCTACCCTGGAACCAGCTGTCACCCTTGGGCGACAAAAGGGGAGTGCACTGCTGGGATGCATAGGATGTCTCATATAGAGGGCCACTTCTGCAAGGTCGAGAAACATAACTAAACTACAAAAAAATACAAATAGAAATTTAGACAAAATGGGGCAACAGAGGAATGTGTTCTAGGCAAAGGCACAAGATAAAATCTGGAAGTAGAAATAAGCAATGAGGAGGTAGGCAATCTACCCAAAAAAGAGTTTAGAGTAATGATTGTGAAAATGATGAGAGAACTAGGGAGGAGAATAGATGCACAGAGCTAAGTTTTAAGCAAAGACTTAGAAAATAAGAACAATACCCAGAGTTGAAGAATATAATTACTGAAATGAATAATACACTAGAAGGAACCAATAATAGACTAAACGAGGCAGGAAAATGGATGAGTGACCTAGAAGACAGAGTAGTAAAAATCACTACCAAAGAGCAGAAAAAAGAAAAAAAGAATGAAAGGAAATGAGAATATTTTAAGAGACTCTGGGACAACATGAAGTGCACTAATATTCCCATTATAGGGGTTCCTGAAAGAGAAGAGAGAGAGAAAGGACCTGAGAATTTATTTGAAGAGATAATAGCTGAAAACTTCCCTAATTTGGGAAAGGACACAGTCACCCAAGTCCAGGAAGTATAGAGAGTTCCATACAAAATGAACTCAAAGAAAAACACACCAAGGCACATGATAATCAAATTAATAAAAATTAAAGATAAGGAGAAAATATTAAAATCAGCAAAAGTAGACACTATCACACAAGGGAGCTCCCATAAGTTTATCAGCTGATTTTGCAGCAGAAACTCTACAGGCCAGAAGGGAGTGGCACGATATATTTCAAGTGATGAAAGGGAAAAACCTACAACCAAGAATTCTCTACCCAGTAAGGCTCTCATTCAGATTTGATGGAAAAACCAAAAGCTTCACAGATAAGCAAAAGCTAAAAGAATTTAGCACCACAAAACCAGCTTTACAACAAATGTTAAAGGAATTTCTCCAGGTAAAAAAGAAAAGGCCACAAATAGAAATAAGAAAAGTAATTGTGAGGGGAGGTGGGTACAAATGCAGGCTATTTAAAATGCATTTGAAATTAAGAGATCAGCAATTTAAAACATGTATGTGTATATATATATATTTATAAATAAATATATAATAAAATATAATAAAAATATACATACACACACATACATACACATACATAAACACACACACACATACACACACACAAATACTTCTATACAAAAACCTCATGGTAGTTGCAAATCAAAAATCTATAATATATATACACACCGAAAAGAAAGAGGAATCCAAAGGTAATTGTCATCAAACCACAAGAGAAGAGAACAAAAAGAAGAAAGAGGAAAAAAAAAGACAAAAAACAAATCCAAAACAGTTAACAAAATGGCAATAAGAACATACATATCAATAATTACCTTAAATGTAAATGTATTAAACACTCCAACAAAAAGAAACAGACTGGCTGAATTGACAAAAAACAAGACATGTATATATGCTGTCTAAAAGAAACCCACTTCAGAGCTAGAGATAGATACAGGCTGAAAGTGAGGGTATGGAAAAAGGTATTCCATGCAGATGGGAAGCAAAATAAAGATGGAGTAGCAATACTTATATCAGACAAAATAGACTTAAATAAAGACTGTTACAAGAGACAAAGAAGGACACTACATAATGGTCAAAGGATCAACTCAAGAATAAGATGAAACAATTAGATGGGCACCCAACATAGGATCACCTCAATATATAAGGCAAGAGTTAACAGACATAAAAGGAGAAATCAACAATAACAATATAGTGGAGGACCTCAACACCACAGACAGATCATCCAGACAGAAAATCAACAAGGAAATGTGGGCCTTAAATGACACATTAGACCAAATGGACTTAATTGACAGTTCATTGGAAAGCAGCAGAATACACATTCTTCTCAGGTGCACATGGAATATTCTCCAGGATAGATCAAATGTTGACCCACAAAGCAAGCCTTGGTAAATTTAAGAAAACTGATATCATATCAAGCATCTTTTCTGATCACAATGCTGTGAGATTACAAATCAACTACAAGAAAAAAACTGCAAAAACTGCAAACACGTGGAGGCTAAACAATATACTACTAAACAAACAATGGATCACTAAAGAAATCAAAGAGGAAATCAAAAAACAGAGACAAATTAAAGTGAAAACACAATGATCCAAAACTTCTAGGAAACAGCAAAAGCAGTTCTAAGAGAGAAGTTCATAGTGATACAAGCTTACCTCAGAAAACAAGAAAAACCTCAAATAAACAACCTAACCTTATACTGAAAGAAATTAGAGAAAGAAGAACAAAAAAACCCCAAAGTTAGTAGAAGAAAAGAAATAAAAAAGTTAACAGCAGAAATAAATGAAACAGAGACTAAAAACAATAATAGAAAAGATCAATGAAACTAAAAGTTGGTTCTTTGAAAAGATAAAGAAAATTGATAAATCTTTAGTCAGACTCACCAAGAAAAAAAGGAAGAAGGCCCAAATTAATAAAATCATAAATAAAAAGGAGAAATTACAGCTGACACCACAGAATTACTCAACCATAAAAATTGATAAAATAATACCATTTGCAGCAACATGGATGCCCCTGGATAATGTCATTCTAAGTGAAGTGAGCCAGAAAGAGAAAGAAAAATGCCATATGATATCACTTATATGTGAAATCTAAAGAAAAAAAAAGCAGTCAAATGAACTTAAATATAAAACAGAAACAGACTCACAGACATAGAATACAAACTTGTGGCTGCCAGAGGGGAGGTGGGTAGGAAAGGACAGACTGGGAGTTCGAGATTTGTAGATACTGACAGGTATATATAGAATAGATAAACAAGTTTATACTGTATAGCACAGGGAAATATTTTCAACATCTGTAATAGCTCATGGTGAAAAAGATTATGAAAATGTATATATGTATATTCATGTATGACTGAAAAATTCTGCTGTACACCGGAAATTGACCCAACATTGTAAACTGACTATAACACAATTAAAAAAAAAAGACAAAGAAATAAATAAACTAGGCAAGAGTGCTCTTCTCACCATTTTTTTTTTAGTATTTTATGGGTGGTGCTAACTCATGCACTATAGCAATAAAAAGAAATAAAACATATCCAAACTAGAAAGGAAAAATAAAACTCTTTCTAGTTACAAATGTCATAACTGTCTATGTATAAAATCCAATGGAATTTGCAAAAAAAAAGTATCCAGGGATAATAAATGAATTATCAAGTTTGAGGGATATCAATACAGAAACTCAACTGAATTTCAGTATACCACAAGGAATAATTGAACACACTAACATTAACAGCAGTATCAGAAATATAAAACACTTAGGGGGAAAATCTGACAAAAGATGTAATCCTGTACACTGATCTGTAGGACACAGAAATTTTTTTAAGAAATTAAAGAAGACCCAAAATGAGATACACATAAATTTCCTGGGCCAAGAGATTCAATATTGTCAACTTAGTCTCAGTTACATCCCAATAGCCTTTCCATAGAAAATGACAAGCTCATTCCATAATTCATTTGTAAATGCATAAAATATAGAATAGCTATATAGGTTTGAACTAGAAGAAAAAAGTTGGAGGAATAAAACTACCTAATTTCAAGACATTATACATTTATAATAAAAATCATTGTGGTATTTGCTTGAGGATAGACAAGTAGATCAAAGGAGCATAAGTACACACACACATAAATATATATACAATATATATACAGATAATTAATTTTTGATAAATGTACAAGCACAATTCAGTGGATGTAGGGTTATGTTTTCCAGAAATGGTGTTGAAATGATTGGATATCCATATACCAAAAAAAGAATTTCAATCCATATCTCTTACCATATATTAAAAAATACTCAAAATGTTTTACAGACCTAAATGTGAAAACTAAAATCATAAAATATCCAGAAGACAACAAAATATGTTTCACTTTGGATTGAGCAAATATTTTTTAGATATGAAAAAAATCCATATAAGAAGAAAAATGATAAATTCACCATCTGATTTTTGAACTGTATTGTGAAGACGGTGAGAAGACACGCACAGACCAAGAGATAATATTAGCAACCTAATAAAAAACTGGAAAACATATGAAGTGACACTTAACCAAAAAAAGGGGGGGAATACGCACTATAAATAAGAACAAGATGTTTGGCATCATTAGACATTAGGAAAATGCAAATTAAAACCAGAATGAGATATCACCACACATCAAATTGAGAGGCTCCTGATTTACTTGACAAAGACTTTAAGATAACTTTTATTGAAATGAAATATATTTGAAGTATAACACTGTACATTTAAGGTGCACAACATGTTAAACTGATACATTTACATACAGTAATATGATTGCTATTTTAGCAAAAAATAACACCTCTATTACATTACATAATTATAATTTTAAGGGGTTAGAATAATTAAATTCTAGTCTCTTAGTAAGTTTGATAATTATAATATATTATTGAACACAATTGTCTTAAATAAGCTCAATGACCTAAAGGAGAATACAAACAAACAATAAAAGGAAATCAGAAAAAATAATATATGAACAAAATGAGAATGCCAATAAAAGGCAGGAATTATTAAAAGAAATCCTGGAGCTGCAAAATAGAACTGAATTGAAAAATTCAATTGAGTTCAGTAGCAAACTTGAACAGGTAGAAGAATGAAGAAGTATACTTGAAGGTAAGTCAATTTAAATGATCAAGTCTGACAAACAAAATGAAAAAAATAATTAAGATAACAGATCCTAAGGGACTTATAGGAGACCATGAGTCAACCAATATATGCACTAGGGGGATCTCAGAAGGAGAAGAGAGAGAGGGAAAGAAATATAGTGATTATTTGAAGAAATGATGACAGAATACTTCCACAGTTTGAGGAAAGACATGAATCTACAAATATTAGGAGTGGTATTAAATCCAAAGAATCGAACACTGGGACATGTTATAATCAAATTGTCAAAAAAGATAGAGACACATCACATCAACAAGAGAAAGGACAAAAACCACATGATCATCTCAATCGATGCAGAAAAAGCATTTGATAAAATTCAACACCCATTTATGATAGAACCTCTCACCAAAGTGGGTATACAGGGAACATATCTCAACATAATAAAAGCTATATATGACAAACATACAGCCAGCATAGTACTCAATGGTGAAAAACTCAAAAGCTTCCCACTAAAATATGGGACAAGACAAGGATGCCCACTATCACCACTCCTATTCAACATAAACTTGGAAGTCCTAGCCACAGCAACCAGGCAAGAGAGACAATTAAAAGGAATCCAAATTTGAAAATAAGAGGTAAAAGTGTCACTATATGCCGACAACATATTACTATATATAGAAAAACCTAAAAGGTCCACACAAAAGCTACTAGAACTAATCGAAGAATTCAGCAAGGTAGCAGGTTACAAGATTAACGTTGAAAAATAAGTTGCATTTCTATACACTAATGAGGAATCAACAGAAAAAGAAAGTAATGAAACAATCCCCTTTAAAATAGCACCCAAAGAAATAAAATACCTAGGAATAAATCTAACCAAGGAGGTGAAAGAATTATACACAGAAAACTATAAACCATGGATGAAGGAAATTAAAGAAGACTTAATAAAATGGAAAGATATTCCATGCTCCTGGATTGGAGGAATCAATATTGTTAAAATGGTCACACTGCCCAAGGCAATCTACAGATTTAATGCAATCCCTATCCAATGACCCAGAACATATTTCACAGAATTAGAACAAATCATAATAAAATTTATATGGAACCATAAAAGGCCTAAAATTGCCAAAGCATTACTGAAGAGAAAGAGGCTGGAGGAATAACTCTCCCAGACTTCAGACAATACTATAGAGCTACAGTCATCAAGACAGCATGGTACTGGTACCAAAACAGACATATGGAACAATGGAATAGAATAGAGAGCCCAGACATGAACCCACAAACTTTTGGTCAACTAATCTTTGACAAAGGAGGAAAGAATATACAATGGAATAACGACAGTCTCTTCAGCAAATGGTGATGGGAAAACTGGACAGCAGTATGTAAATCAGTGAAGCTAGAACACTACCTTACACCATATACAAAAATAAACTCAAAATGGAACAAAGACTTAAACCTAAGACAAGATACAATAAACCTCCTAGAAGAAAATATAGGCAAAACATTATCTCATATACACCTCCAATATGTTCTCCTAGGGCAGTCAACCCAAGCAATAGAAATGAAAGCAAAAATAAACAAATGGGACCTAATGAAATTTACAAGCTTCTGCACACCAAAGGAAACCATAAGTAAAACAAAACGACAACCTACAGAATGGGAGAAAATTTTTGCAAATGATGAAACTGACAAAGGCTTGATCTCCAGAATACATAAGCAGCTCATATGACATAATAAGAGAAAAACAAACAACCGAATCCAAAAATGGGCAGAAGATCTGAGCAAGCAATTCTCCAAGGAAGAAATACAAATGATCACTAGGCACATGAAAAGATGCTCAATATCACTAATTATCAGAGAAATGTAAATCAAAACTACAGTGAGGTACCACCTCACACCAGTCAGAATGGCCGTCATTCAAAAGTCCACAAGTGACAAACGCTGGAGAGGCTGTGGAGAAAGGGGAACCCTCCTACACTGCTGGTGGGAATGCAGTTTGGTGCAGCCACTGTGGACAACAGTGTGGAGATTCCTCAACATTCTAGGAACATTGCAGGACGCCAGTAGCCAAGTTGTAAGCATACAGAGGGAACTGGGGAAGTGATAATGTCAAGGATCCATCATGGTAAGTCTACTTTATTAAATAAGATTTTCCCAAAAAAAAAAAGTCTAGGAATAGACTTACTGTATGACCCAGGAATCGCACTCCTGGGCTTCTATCCAGAAGGAACCATACTTCAGGATGACACATGCACCCCAATGTTCATAGCAGCACTATTCAGAATAGCCAAAATATGGAAACAGCCTAAATGTCCATCAACAGATAACTGGATAAAGAAGTCATGGTATATTTACGCAATGGAATACAATTCAGCCACAAAAACTGACAACATAATGCCATTTGAAGCAACATGGATGCTCCTGGAGAATGTCATTCTAAGTGAAGTAAACCAGAAAGGGAAAGAAAAAAACCATATGAGATCACTCATATGTGGAATCAAAAAGAAAAGAACAGAAAAGAAAGAAAAGAAAAGAAAAGAAAAGAAAAGAAAAGAAAAGAAAAGAAAAGAAAAGAAAAGAAAAGAAAAGGAAAGAAAAGAAAAGAAAAGGAAAGAAAAGAAAAGAAAAGAGCAAATGAACATAAATATAAAACAGAAACAGACTCATAGACATAGAATACAAACTTGTGGTTGCCAAGGGGGATGGGGGGTGGGAAGGGACAGACTGGGATTTCAAAATTTGTAGATACTGACAAGCATATGCAGAATATATAAACCAGATTATACTGTATAGCACAGGGAATATATATACAAGATCTTGTGGTAGCTCACAGTGAAAAAAAATGTGACAAGGAATATATGTATGTTCATGTATAACTCAAAAACTGCTCTACACAGGAATTTCACAACATTGTAAAGTGACTATAACTCAATTAAAAAAGTAAAAAATTTTAACTTTTCTTGAATCCATATGAGAGGGGAGGACAGAGGGCAAACCACTGCACACAAGATTGGAGGGACAAACTGTTAGATATAGGGGATGGTAGTATACCAGAGTAGAGACTCACGAGCAGAAACTGCTATGACAACCAGTGCTGAGGTGCGAAAACTTGAACTGTAATTGGTGAATGCTGGAAGTTCAGTGCATACAATTGTGAGAGTTAAAAACTCTAGGGGGACCCATTCATGGGGGGCTCCCCAGCAATATTGGGAGATTTACTTCAGGAGCTCAACCAGGTACCAACAGTAAATATCAGAGAAAGATCCCCTTGTGATTCCACCAGGGGAGGAAAAGGAAATATTTTGAAATACACAAGAGCACTCTGCTCTTTTTAAGAAGGCATTCCCTCAGGATAAAGTAGTTTAACTAAAGCCTAACTTGCTGGGGTATTATCACAGCCTAACTAACCCAGGGAAGAGAAATACTCAACTCCAGATGGCTCTAGCCTTTCATATGGGAGAAGGGAACAAACAACTCTAGTTCACGCTAGCCAACCAGACCCACCTAAGAGGGGAGAAACTTTTAAGAAACAGTTTATGATGTTCACATTTCAGAAGCACAGTCTCATTAAAAGACTGAGACCTAATCATAAGACCATGGAAAGCTTCCGTTCCCCCCATATCTCACCATCTCATTATGAAAGGCGTATTTACAGTAGTTCTTTTTATGGTATATCAAATACAGCTGCCAAGAAAAAAATTACAAGGCATACCAAAAAGCAAAAAAAAAAAAAATTAAAAAAGAGCAGGGGGTAGACGGCTGGAATGGATAAATTGGGAGTTCAAGATTTGCAGGTACTAATATATATAAACTAGATAAACAAGTTCATACTGTATAGCACAGGGAACTATATTCAATATCTTTTTGTAACTTATTGTTAAAAAGAATATGAAAATGAATATATCTATGTTCATGCATGACTGAAGCACTGTGCTGTACATCAGAAATTGACACAAAACTGTAAACTCTCTGTATTTCAATAAAAATATATTAAAAATAAAATAATAAAAAAATAAAAGACAGAGTAAGCACCAGAACCAGATATGGCAGGAATGTTGGAATTATCAGACTGGGAATTCAAAACAACTATGATTAATATGCTAAGGGCTCTAATGGATAAAATAGAAAGCATGAAATAACAGATGGGTAATGTAAGTAGAGAGATGGAAGTCCTGAGAAAAGAACAAAATAGAAATGATAGAGATAAAAATACTATAACTGAAATGAGGAATGCTTTTGTTTTTGCTCTTCTACCTTTTTCAGTTTTATTAGGTAGAATTATTACAGTTTGACTGTATATATACATTATATTCCATGTAAATACATATTAACAATATACTGCACATTTTTTAGTTTATATATATGTATTGATCAATGTTCCTAAGAACAGATTAGAACGTTATCTTTTAAACTTACACAGTTACCAAAGGAATAAAAGCAACTACAAAATAAGAATTAACAGAATGTGGTAATCTAGCCCTAAAAAACACTCAAATGTGCTTACACATATTCAAGAAATCAGGCATCTAAGTTGTAAATAATAAGTAGTTCATTTGTGCTGTTGTTGTTGTTGTTGTTGTTATTATTATTATTATTATGTTGAAATGAGGAATGCTTTTGACAGGCCTATAGTAGACTGGATATGGTTGAGGAAAGAATATCTGAGGTAGAGAATAAATCAATATAATTATCAAAAAGCAAAGAGAACAAAGACTGAAAAAAAAACCCAGAATATTCAAGGACTGTGGGACAACTACAAAAGTTGTAACATTAGTGTAATGAGAATACCAAAAGGAGAGGAAAGAGAGAAAGAAAGAGAAGAAATACTTGAAATAATAGTGACAGAGAATTTCCTCCAAACTGATGTCAGATAACAAACCACAGATCCAAGAAATTCAGACAACGCCAGGTAGGATAAATGTCAAAAACAAACAAACAAACAAACAAAAAACACTGCATCTAGGCATATCATTTTCAAATTACAGAAAATCAAAGATGAAGAAAGATTCCTGAAAGAAGCCAGAGAGGGAGGAAAAACGTTACCAATAACAGAAAAAAAATAAGACTAATTCATTTTCTCTTTCTCTCTGTCTCTGTCTCTGTCTCTGTCTCTCTCTCTCTCTCTCTGTCTCTCACTCTCCCTTCCTCCCTCCTTCTCCCTACCTCCCTCTGTCTCTCTTTCTAAACTCTCTCTTTCCGTCTACTCCTGGCTAAAGTTTCATCAATTTTATTCACCTATTAAAATAACCAGTTTTTTTATTGTTGATTTGTTTATTGTTTTCTCATTTTAAAATTTCACTGTTTTCTCTTCTCATTTTTATGCTTCCTTTTATTCTGCTTGCTTCAAGCTTACTTTTATTTTCTCCATGAAATTTCTTAAAATAGAAGCTTAGGCTATTGGTTTTATTTTTTTAAACTTGAAAATACTATAAATGGATTTTATTTGCATATATTTTTAAAAATTTTTATTGATTTATAATCATTTTACAATGTTGTGTCACGTTCTACTTGTTAGCAAAATTTCTCAGTCATACATGGACATATACACACTCATTATCACATGTTTTCCTCTGTGATTCCCTGTGCTATACAGTATAACCTTGTTAATCTATTCTACAATTTTGAACTCTCGGACAATCCCTTCCCACTCTCCGTCCCTCTGGCAACCACAAGTCTGTATTCTATGTCTATGACTCTATTTCTGTCCTGTATTTACACTTTGTTTTTTTGTTTGTTTGTTATTTGTTTTTGTTTTTGTTTTTGTTTTTTAGATTCCACATATGAGCGATCTCAAATGGTATTTTTATTTCTCCTTCTGGCTTACTTCACTTAGAATGACATTCTCCAGGAGCATCCATGTTGCTACAAATGGCGTTATGTTCTTGGTTTTTATGGCTGAGTAGTATTCCATTGTATAAATATACCACATCTTCTTTATCCAGTCACCTGTTGATGGACATTTAGGCTGTTTCCATGTTTTGGCTATTCTAAATACTGCTGCTATGAACATTGGGGTGCATGTGTCATCCTGAATTATGGTTCCTTCTGGATAGAAGCCCAGGAGTGTGATTCCTGGGTCATACAGTAAGTCTATTCCTAGACTTTTGAGGAATCTCCACACTGTTGTCCACAGTGGCTGCACCAAACTGCATTCCCACCAGCAGTGTAGGAGGGTACCCCTTTCTCCACAGCCTCTCCAGCATTTGTCATTTGTGGATTTTTGAATGACGGCCATTCTGACTTGTGTGAGGTGGTACATCACTGTAGTTTTGATTTACATTTCTCTGATAATTAGTGATATTGAGCATTTTTTCATGTGCCTTTTGATCATTTGTATGTCTTCCTTGGAGAATTGCTTGTTTAGGTCTTCTGCCCATTTTCGGACTGGGGTGTTTATTGTTTTCTTATTGAGCCGTATGAGCTGCATATATTCTGGAGATCATGCCTTTGTCGGTTTCACTTGCAAAAATTTTCTCCCATTCTGTAGGTTGTCTTTTTGTTTTACTTATGGTTTCCTTTGCTATGCAGAAGCTTGTAAGTTTCATTAGGTCCCATTTGTTTATTCTTGCTTTTCTTTCTTCTAGGAGAAAATTTTCGAGATGTATATCAGACAAAGTTTTGCCTATATTTTCCTCTAGGAGGTTTATTGTATCTTGTCTTAGGTTTAAGTCTTTGATCCATTTTGAATTTATTTTTGTGTATGGTGTAAGGGAGCATTCTAGCTTCATTGTTTTCCATGCTGCTGTCCAGTTTTCCCAACACCATTTGCTGAAGAGACTGTCTTTATTCCATTGCACATTCTTGCCTCCTTTGTTGAAGATGAGCTGACCAAAAGTTTGTGGGTTCATTTCTGGGCTCTCTATTGTGTTCCATTGGTCTATATGTCTGTTTTGGTACCAATACCATGCTGTCTTGATGACTGTAGCTCTATAGTATTGTCTGAAGTCTGGGAGAGTTATTCCTCCAGCCTCTTTCTTTCTCTTCAGTAATGCTTTGGCAATTCTAGGTCTTTGATGGTTCCATATAAATTTTATTATGATTTGTTCTAGTTCTGTGAAATATGTCCTGGGTAATTGGATAGGGATTGCATTAGATCTGTAGATTTCCTTGGGCAGTGTGACCATTTTAACAATATTGATTCTTCCAATCCAGGAGCATGGAATATCTTTCCATTTTTTAAAGTCTTCTTTAATTTCCTTCATCCATGGTTTATAGTTTTCTGTCTATAATTCTTTCACCTCCTTGGTTAGATTTATTCCCAGATATTTTATTGCTTTGGGTGCTATTTTAAAGGGGATTGTTCCTTTACTTTCTTTTTCTGTTGATTCCTCATTAGTGTAAAGAAGTGCAACTGATTTTTGAATGTTAATTTTGTAACCTGCTTCCTTGCTGAGTTCTTCAATCAGCTCTAGTAGTTTTTGTGTGGACCTTTTAGGGTTTTCTATATATAGTAACATGTTGTCGGCATATAGTGATAATAAAAGTGTCACCTCTCCTTTTCAAATTTGGATTCCTTTTAATTGTCTCTCTTGCCTGGTTGCTGTGGCTAGGACTTCCAGGAGTATGTTGAATAGGAAGGGTGATAGTGGGCATCCTTGTCTTGTCCCAGATTTTAGTGGGAAGCTTTTGAGTTTTTCACCATTGAGTACTATGCTGGCTGTAGGTTTGTCATATATAGCTTTTATTATGTTGAGATATGTTCCCTCTATACCCACTTTGCGCCTCTATCTTTTGAAGAGGGTGATGTTCTGTCGGAGTTCCACAGGTGCTCTGGTTGGCTGAGTGTGTCTGTGGATGTGAGTCTTGGTGTTTTTGTGGGAGAGGGTGAGCTGCGAGCATCCTTCTTCTCCACCATCTTATCTTCTCCAGGCTATTGGTTTTAGATCTTCTTTTCTAACACATGCATTTAATGCTATACATTTTCCTGTAAGCAGGGCTCTAGCTGCATATCACAAAGTTTGATATATTGTGTTTTAGTTTTCATTTAGTTAAAAATATTTATCTGGAGACTTCCTCTTTTGCACAAGTTTTTGTTTAATTTCCAAATATGTGGATGTTTTCCAGATGCCTTTCTGTTATTGATCTTTTTTTTATTTGTGTTATTGCCAGAGAACACTCTTTATATGATTTCTATTCTTTTAAATTGTTAAGTTTTGTTTTATGGTCCAGGATATGGTCTATTTTGATGAATGTTTTACATGTACTTGAGAAGAATGTGTACGCTGTTGCTGGCAGAGTGTTATATAAAGTCAGTTAGGCCACATTGGTTGATTTTGAAGGCTATTTTCATTTAGTATAGGATATTAGGTTGATAGTTTCCTTTCACCACTTAAACAATATATTCTTGCTTTAATTCTTTCTGAAGAGAAATCTGCTATAATTTTTATCCTTTTTTCACTGTAGGTAGTGTGTTCCCCTCCAACCACTCTGGCTGACAGCAAGATTTTCTTCTTGCTGTTAGTTTTCATCTTTGTGAATATTATATGCCTCAGTGTGTATATATTTTTTATTTTGTTTTGTTTTATGTTTATCCTGCTTGATATTCTATGAAATTCTTGAGTTTGTAATGCTTGTTAGTAATTTGGGAATACTCTCAGCCATTATTTTGTCAAATATTTCTTCTGTTTTGTTCTCTCTCTTGTATCTATAGGATTCCAATGACATGTGTATTACATTGTTTGTTATTATCCCACAGTGTCTGTGTGTTCTGCACTATTTTTCTCTTCCTTTTCCTCTTAGTATTTCAGTTTGGGTAATTTTTATTGACACATCTTCAAGATTAGTGATTCTTTCCTTAACTCTAGTGAGCCTGCTGGAGAATCCATCAAAGACAATCTAATTTCTGGTTCTCTGGGTTTTTTTTTTATTTCCAGCATCTCTATTTTATTCTTTCTTACTGTTTCTGTTTTCCTACTTAAAGTACTGACGTACTATTGCATGTTTTCTACTTTTTTCCACTAGAGCTTCTAACATAGAATTGAGAGTTTCCCAATCTCAGCATAATATACATTTTCAGCTGGATAATTCTGTCATAAGGTGCTGTTCTGAGCATTGTAGGATGTTTAGCAACATCCCTGACCTCCACCCATTAGATGCCAGTAGCACAAATATTATAGCAATGTTTGCCAAATGTTCCCCGTGGGCAAAGTTCCCCATCCCTTTGATAAACAGTGCTTAAATGTTAATCATACTTGTTTTTAAATTCCTTTTCTGATCATTTCAACAGCCATGTCATATCTGAGTCTATTATGGATGATTTCTCTGTCTCTTCAATCTGTTTTTTTTATGCTTTTTGCTATGCCACAATACTGTTTTGTTTAAAAAGGAACATATGCAGAATGGTAGATATTAAAACAATTTTTTTATACTTCAACATTAGCCTGTTTTGCCTTCTGCTGAGTCTTTAGTGTGGACTTTTGTGTTGATCTAGCCAGGAATTGGACTAGGTTTGAAATTTGCTTAGTTGCTATGGTTTCTATGGTTACCAGAGTTGGAATTTGTTGCTATGGTTATCAGAGTCAGATTTTGCTGTTGCTATGGGCACCAGAGATTTCAAAATCCTCTAGTGATACCTTGTTTTTGTCTCTCCTCTTAGCTTTGGATCTCACTTTTTTTAACTCCCCATAGTCTATCTTTTGCCATTCTTCTAGCTGTAATTCACTATAATATTTACTCAAGGTTAGAAGGAGGGGTTAAGGGGGCATTCTCTGATGTTCTTTTTAAGTCTCAGTTTTAGGCAAATATTTTGAACCTGGGTTTTGAGATATGTTATTCACAGGTATTACTATCACTTCTCCAAATGTAGAAGACTCTAGGGAGACAAATATAGCTGCAGTTTCGGTGGTTGTCTCCATTCCCTTCACTCAATTGCAATGGGTTTGCATTAGTACACTATCTTGAAAATGAAGTCTTTTGTTCTGTAATGCAGAAGAAGGGGAGAAGGATGTTTGTCTAGGTTGATTTTGGCAGTAGCTGTTGCTTTTTTCCTCCAGCTAGCATGATGGGAGAGTTTTCTTAGGATCCTCTTCAAACTTACCTGTGAAATTTCTGCGGGAAAGAAAGGTCTGAAAAGGGGTGAGAACCCACTTTGCCTGAGGCCCCCGGGACTTCATGCTTTCATGCTAATTCGCAACTGGCCTTTAGGAGTTGGCTAAATATTTCTAGTTTAATCTTACAGCTTATATGGCACTCAATGACGTCTATTCTGGGTACATAACTATCTAATCCTATTTTTTTCTTTGCAGACAACTCTCCAGATTCCAGATCAGTAGCCTGCCCCTTTTTAAGTTCAATTCTCTGATAAGTTCTAGAAAAGTTGTTCATTTACATTATGTTTAGCACTTTTCTTGTTGTACAGATCAAAGTGATGCTCTTTCCACATCTCTATATCTTCCGGATGAAACCAGAAACTACTGTTAATAAACTTTTAAAGAGATTTAAATAATAAAAATTACCTTATATGTTTACCTATGCAGTTATCATCTTGGAGAACATTTATTTCTTTGTGCAGATCCATTTTTCCGCTTACTTTCATTTTTCTTCTGTCTGAAAAACTTCACTTAACAATTTTTTTGTAGTGTGGATTTGCTGCTAAAGTAAGTCTGAAAAATTCTTATTTTATCTTCAGTTTTTGAAAGTTTTCCTTCTAGGTATAGATTTTTAGGATGACAATTTTTCTCTTTCAGTACCTGTATTAGTCAGGGTAATGTAGAGTTAAAAATAGAAGTGTGATGTGATATCTCTTTCTCTCTGTCATATATATATATATGAAATTGGGAGGTCACACAATTATAGGTTTTTTTGTCCAGGAGAAGTTAATATTTGTTCTATCAAGGCCTTCAATTGCTTGGATGAGGCCCACCCACTTTATGGAGGGCAAACTGCTTTACTTAAAGTTTGTCAATTTAAATTTTAATCTCATCCAAAAAATATTCTTACAGAAACAACCAGAATGATATTTGACCAAATACCTGGGCATCCTGCATCCAAATTGATGCATAAAATTAATCCTCACAGTACTTTAAAGATATTGATACACTATCTTCTTGTTTGTATTGTTTCCAATGAGACATCTATTGTCATCCTTGTATTATTTCTTCTGTATATAACACGACTGTTTTCTCTGGATTAAGATTTGCATTTTTCACTTGTTTTGAACAATATAATCATGATAAGCCCTGGTTTATATTTCTTCATGTTTTTGTGCTTAGGGTTTATTGAACTTTTTGAATCTATTTTTATCAGATCTGGAAAACCTTTGGCCATTATGCTTCAAATATTTTTCTTCCTTTCCCTTCTCTCCTCCTTCTAGGACTCCAGTTTCATCCATATTGGGCTCTTGAAGTTCTCCCTCAGCTTCCTGAAGATTTGTTCTTTTATAACAATTATTTTTCTATGTGTCTTACTTCAGACAGTTTCTAGTGCTATGTCATCAGGTTCACTTGTCTTTTACTCTGCAGTGCCTAATCTGTTAATTCCACCCAGTGTATTTTTCATCTTCATCACTGGAGTTTTAAATGTCTAGAAGTTTGAACTTTTTAAAAACACAATCTTCTTTAGCTCTAGTCAACTTTTTGAACATACAGACTACAGTTAAAATAATTTTAATCCCCTTGTCTGCTAATTCTTAAATCTGTGTCAGTTCTGGTCAGTTTCAATTGACTGATTTTTCTTCATAATGCGTTACATTTCCTGCTTCTTTACATGCCTAGTAATTTGTTATTGGATGCTGACATTGTGAATTTTACCATTTAGATGCTTAATTTTTTGTATTCCTATAAATATTCTTGAGCATTGCTCTGTGATATGCTTAAGTTACATGGAAACAATTTGAGCCTTTCTGGTTCTATTTTTATTATTTGTTAGGTGGGACCAGAGCACTATTTAGTCTAGGGATAATTATTCCCCACTACCGAGACAAGCCCCTTCTGAGTACTTTACCTACTATACCATGAGTTAGGAGGTTTTCCAATCCAGATGATTGGAAGAGGCACTATTTCTTAGTGAGTGCTCTTCCCTCAGATTTTTTCATAGTTCTTTTTCCTGCTTTCAGGTACTTTCCTCACATGCAAGCACTGAGCAATCTGCTGCATACTTGAGTGGAACTCTCTCTCATTATTATCCGCTCTATGTGCAGCTAGCTCTCTCATCTTTACTCTGTCCTGCAAACTCAAGTTACCTTGGTTTCCCCTGATTCTCAGCATCATTTATTTAGCTGATAGTCCCTAAGGCACACCTGGATTCCCATTATGATTCCTGTTACTATACTGAGGCTTGGAAACTCTCTCAGGGAAGTAAGCTGAGACAATTGTAGAGCTCATTTTGTTAGCTTCATGATTATCAAGTGTCACTGTATTTCACTACCTGCTTTTTAAAATTATAGTTTCATATATTTTGTCTGTTTTTAAAAAAAATATTTCAGAAAGGAAGGTAAATATGCTCCCTAGTAATCCATTTTGGCCAGAAGCACAAGTTCTCTTAAAGAACTCATTTAAGAGATGAATTCTTTGTGTATATTAGAAGTGGTGTATATTAAAAACCAGAGTAGACAGCTCGATTTGCCCACAGGATCAACACTAGCAGAGCCCAGGGGGTCAATACATCCACCACAATCTGTTCCCAGAAGCAATGCCAGAAGAACAGGAAGAGACTACAACTCATTTCTCAGTCACTAGCAGTAAAACAATCTACTTTTGGCAGTGGAAACCATACCTTTCTTCAATTATAGTCGCCAGCAGCAGTGGGCCAATGTTCTTTTATATGTTAACATATTTATATTGAGTTATAGTCATTTTACAATGTTGTGTCAAATTCCAGTGTAGAGCAAAATTTTTCAGTTATACATGAACATACATATATTCGTTGTCACATTTTTTTCACTGTGAGCTATCACAAGGTCTTGTATATATTTCCCTGTGCTATACAGTATAATCTTGTTTATCTATTCTACATATGCCTGTCAATATCTACAAATTTTGAAATCCCAGTCTATCCCTTCCCACCCCCCCAACCTCTTGGCAACCACAAGTTTGTATTCTATGTCTATGAGTCTGTTTCTGTTTTGTATTTATGTTCATTTTTTTTAGATTCCACGTATGAGAGATTTCATATGGTATTTTTCTTTCTCTTTGTGGCTTACTTCACTTAGAATGACATTCTCCAGGGACATCCATGTTTCTGCAAGTGGCGTTATGTTGTCAGTTTTTATGACTGAATAGTATTCCCTTGTATAAATATACAACTTCTTCTTTATCCAGTCATCTGTTGATGGACATTTAGGCTGTCTCCATGTCTTGGCTATTGTAAATAGTGCTGCTAGGAACATTGGGGTGCAGGTGTCATCCTGAAGTAGGGTTCCTTCTGGATATATGCCCACGAGCGGGATGACTGGGCATATGGTAAGTCTATTCCTAGTCTTTTGAGGAATCTCCACACTGTTTTCCTTAGTGGCTGCACCAAACTGCATTCTCACCAGCAGTGTAGGAGGGTTCCCTTTTCTCCACAGCCTCTCCAGCATTTGTCATTTGTGGATTTTTGAATGATGGCCATTCTGACTGGTGTGAGTTGATACCTCATTGTAGTTTTGATTTGTATTTCTCTGATAATTAGTGATATTGAGCATTTTTTCATGTGCCTATTGATCATTTGTATGTCTTCCTTGGAGAATTGCTTGTTCAGGTCTTCTTCCCATTTTTGGATTGGGTTGTTTGGTTTTTTCTTATTATGTTGTATGAGCTGCTTACATATTCTGGAGATCAAGCCTTTGTCGGTTTCATCATTTGCAAAACTTTTCTCCTATTCTGTAGGTTGTCATTTTGTTTTACTTCTGGTTCCCTTTGCTGTGCAGAAGCTTGTAAGTTTAATTAGATCCCATTTGTTTATTCTTGCTTTTATTTCTATTGCTTGAGTAGACTGCCCTAGGAAAGCATATTGGAGGTGTATGTGAGATAATATTTTGCCTATATTTTCTTCTAGGAGGTTTATTGTATCTTGTCTTATGTTTAAGCCTTTGTTCCATTTTTAGTTTATTTTTGTGTATGGTGTAATGGAGTGTTCTAGCTTCACTGATTTACATGTTGCTGTCCAATTTTCCCATCACCATTTGCTGAAGAGACTGTCTTTATTCCACTGTATGTTTTTGCCTCTTTTGTCAAAGATTAGTTGACCAAAAGTTTGTGGGTTCATTTCTGGGCTCTCTATTCTGTTCTATTAGTGGACCAATATTCTTGAATCAGCAACAACAGAGAAACTAGGCAGGCCAACTAACTCATGTTTCAAACACACCCACAGCAGGCAGACCCCTTCATTAGCACCTAGGATTCCAGTAAGCCTAGTGTATCCCAGCTCCCCATCCAGTGTATCAGAGGGCCACCTAGACCCAGAAGCTCCTGGTCCTTAATTAAGTAGTAGAATAAGACCAAAGCCAAGTGTCTTCTGGATTTTCACCCAATGGCAGAAGACACCCTGGTCCACTTATTCCCAGTCCTTTACCCAGTGTTAGAGGTGAATCAGGTCAATGGTCCAGATCATGTGACTCTTTGATTCTCTACTCAGAGGAAGAAGGTGGTACAAATAGGTGCTTCCCTTTCCTGGAGCCACTAGTAGAGATAGAGTAGTGAGCTTACTCACATTGGGTGGCTGGAAAATAGTCCTAGAAAACTGCTCTCTGTTCAATGGGATTGGTATCCTATATCCGTCACCTAATGGCCCAGGGAAAAAACTTTCATACTCACAGGTGGCACTAGCATGGATACAGCAGGAGATCAAGCAGAACCAAAAGAACAAAGTAGACTACAATAGCATTGCAAAGGTTCAGAAAATTAAATTATTGAAACTACAGCCCACAAAAGAAGGCCAGAACTATACACTAAACCACCCAAAGCTAGGTCAGATGCATGGAACAGATTCTTTCTCACAGCTCTCAGAAGAAACCAACCCTACCAGTAACAATGTGATATCTAGCCACCAAAATTGTGAATCAATAAATTTCTGTTGTTTAAGCCACCTAGTTTGTGGTACTTTATTATGGCAGTTCTAGAAAACTAATCAACTTGAATGAGAAAAGATAATCAATTCATACCAAAAGCAGTATGAATAAGATATTGGAATTATCTGACAATTTTTATACACTTATTGAGATATAGTTCTCAAACATACAATTCACCCATGTAAAGTGTGCAGTTCAGTGTTTTTTCAGTATATTCATAGGGTTGTACAACTGTAACCACAATCTAATTTTAGAACATGTCACATCCTCCTAGAAGAAACCTATATCTATGAGCAGTTAACCATCATTCCCATTTAACCTCCCAAGCCTAAGAAAGCAGGAGTCAATTTTCTGTCTTTATAAATTTGCCTATTATGAACAGTTCATATGAATGAAATCATACATCACCTTTTATAACTGGTTTCTTTCATTCATCAGGTTTATAAGCATTATTCATATTATAGTATGCATTAGTATTTTAATTCTTTTATTGATGACAATATTCCATTGTATAGATATACTAATATTTTTGATCCATTCATCAGTTAGCATATATTCACATTGTTTCCACTTTTTGGCTATTATAAATAATGCTGCTATGTGTACAAGTCTTTGTATAAATGCTTTCTTTCATTTCTTTTGTGTATATAGCTAAGAGTGGAATTGATGGATCATATGGTAACTCTATATTTAACTTTTTGATAAACTTCCAAAATGTTTCTTGTAGTGGTCACATACATTTGCATTTACACCAGTAATATATGAGGTTCCAACTGTTCTGAGCAAAGTTTTTAAAGCAGTCATTATAAAAATGTTCCAACAATAAATTACAAATAATCATGAAGCAACTGAAAAATTAGAAAATATCACATAAAAAGTAGAAGTTATAACAAAAGACCAAGTGTACATTCTAGAAATGAAGAGTAGAATAAACAAAAGAAAAAATTGCTGATTGACTTCACAGTAGAATGGCAATGATAGAAGATGGAATGAGTAAACTTGAGATAAGAATAATAAAATTATTCAATATGAAAAACAGAAAATTGACTGAAAAAAACCAAACAAGTCCTCAGGGCTCTGTGAGACAATAACGAAAGGTCTAACATTCATAACATTGAAGTCTCAGATGAAAATGGGAAAGTGGGTAAGTATTCAAAAATAATAGCTTAAAACATTCCAAATATGGCAACTTACAGAACAAAAAGGTTGAGTGAACTGCAAAAATAGACAAATAAAAAGAAACCTGTGAAAAGACACATGATAAACTTATGAAAAATAAATACCAAGAAAAAACATTGTAAAAGTAGGTAGAGAGAAATTATGCATTATCCACATGGAAAAAAACGATTTGAAAAAAAGTGAATTTCTATTGAGGCCAGAATCAAATGGTATATCTTTCTTTCAAGTGCTGAAGAAAAATTATTGCCAACCATGAATTCTTTATCTGGTAAGACTATTTTTCAGGAATGAAGGAAAAATGATGACATTCTCATATGAAGGGAAACAAAGAGAATTTGTCACTAGCAGACCTATCCTTAAATAATAGCTAAATTCTTTCTTAAGCACAGAGAAAATAGTAACAGAAGAAAACACAGACATTCAAAAAGGTAAGAACAACAATATAATGGGTAAAAATAGGGTAAGCATAATAGATTATTCTCATGAATTTCTTAAATCATATTTGAGGATTGGAAAAAATTAAAATAATGTTTTCTGGCTCAATGAAAGTAGAGGATATATATGAGGCCATTTTCTTAAATGTAGAGAATATAAGGACTTAAATAGAAGGAAATTTTCAATACATCACTCTAAGTGGTTAAACACTGATAATAATAGGCGGTGATAAGTTATGTATATGTATTTTTAACCCTTAGAAAAGCCACTTAAAATTATATAAAGTGATATATACACAAGAACACTGTGAATAAAATAAGATTGAATCATTTAAATATTCCAGTATCCCAAAGGAAGGCAAGAAAATAGAAAAGGGGAGTAAGAAAGAGAGGAAAGAAAATGAAACAAATAATGGTAGACCCAACCCAAAATAGTCATTAATTACATTAAATATAAGTAGTCTAAATAGCCAATTAAAAGACAGAGATTGGCAGAGTGGATAAAAGAACAAAACTTACCTATATGTTGTCTATAAGAAATTCATTTGCAATATAACTGCATAGGCAGATTAAAGTAGACAGATGTAAGAAGATGTACAATGCAAACTGATTTAAAAAAATAAGCAGAGTGCCAATATCAATCATAAGATAAAGTATATGTCAGAGCAAAGGAAAACACTAGGGACAGAGAGGGACACTGAATAATAATAAAAGGATCAATAACTAAGAAGACAAGGAATCCTAAATATCTATGCACCAAATAACAGCAGCAAAATATGTGATGTAAAAGCTAATAGAACTGAAGGGATTTTAATCCTTAATTAAGGATAAAAAATCCTTAATTACATTTTAACACATCAACACTGCTGTCTCTATAATTGATGGAACAACTGGACAAAATCAGCAAGAACACAGAAGAATGCAGCAATACCAGACAAAAAGATCTAATTGACATTTATAAAGCACTCCAGCCAACAACAGCAGAATATACATCCTTTTCAAGTGTCCATGGAAAATTCACGAGGACAGACCATAACTTGGGACATAAACTTCAATAACTTTAAAATAATTAAAAATCATACACTTTTATCAAATAATGGATTAAACAACAAACCAATAATACAAAAAAGAAAACTCTTCCAACGCTTGGACATTTTAAAAAATCCACATTGAAATAATCCATGAGTCAAACAGGAAGTCTCAGAGAAAAAAAATTTTGAAATACATGAAAGCACTACCTATCAAAATTTGTGAGATGAAGCTGAAGTAGTGCTTACAGAAAAATTTATAGCACTAAATGCTTACATCAGAAAAGAGGAAAGATCTCAAATCAATAATCTATATTCCTTCCTCAAGGACTTAGAAAAAGAAAAGTAAAATGAGTCTAAAACAAGTAGAAGTTAGCAAATAATAAAATAACAGCAGAAATCTATTAAATTGAAAACAACAATAGAGAAAATCAATGAAATTGAAGATAATTCTTTAAAATAAATCAATAAAATTGATAAACATCTATTGAGATTGACAAAGAGAAAAAAAGAACATACAAATCACCAATATCAGGAATGAAATTGAGGATATCACTACAAATCTCCAACCATTAAAAGTATAAGAAGGGAAAACTATGGACAACTTTATACTCATAAATTTGGTAACTTAGAAAAATTCATCAATTCTTCTAAAAACACAAAATACCACACATCTTAGCCAAGATAAAATAGATAACTGGAACAGTCTTATAATCATTAAATTAATTGAATTTGTAATTAAAGATCTCCCCAAAGGAAAACTCTTGGTCCAGATGGCTTCACTGGAGAATTTTACCAAACATTTGAAGAAAAATTAACACAAATTTTATACAGTCTCCTCCAGAAAATAAGAGAGAACAATTCCCAGCCCATTTTATGAGACCTTGACACCAAAACTAGACAAAGACAGTCAAAGAAAACTATACACAAACATTTCTCATTAACTTGGATGCAAAATATTCAGCAAAATATTAGCTAATCAATTTCAGCAATGTATAAAAATAATTATACATTGTGAGAAAATGGGATTTTTCCAGGTATGGAAAGGCTGGTTCAACATTTGAAAATCAATGTAATCCACCATATCAACACATAAAAGAAGAAAAATCATATGATGACATCAATTGATTCAGAACAAGTTTTTGACAAAATTCAACACACATCCATGATATAAAATCTCAGAAAACTACATACAGAGTGCAATTTCCTCAACTTCCTTAAAAGCATCTGCAAAACATCTACAGTTAACACTGTACTTAATGGTGACTGAGTACTTCTCCCTAGGACTGGGATGCTTATGCTCATAACTTTTATTTACCATAATACTGAAATTTCTAGTGACAACAAAGAGACACAAAAAAGAAATACATATTTAAGATGATGAAATAAAAGTCTTTATTTGCAAATAATGCTTTCTTACATAGAAAATTTCAAAGAATCCACAAAAATAATTTCCTAAAACTAATTATTGAGTTCAGCAATGTCACAGAATACAAGATAAACATATAAAAATCTATTGTATTTCTATATATAAACAATAAACATTTGGATATTGAAATTAAAAATACAAAAGCATTTACAATCACTAACAAAAAAAAACTTCACAAAATACTTAGGTATGAATCTAATCATCCCAAAGTACAAGACTTTCTTGTTGAAAACTGCACAATGCTAGAGAGGAAATCAAAAAAGATAAATAAACGTTGTGACATATCATATTGTTGGACTGAAAGACTCATTGTAGTATAAGGATATCAGTTTACTAAAATTGATCTACAAGTTTATGCAATTCCTATGAAAATCTCAGCAAGATTTTTGGTGACATAGATAAGCTTGTTTTAAAATTGTAACTGTTTGCAGATGGCACGATATTATATATAGAAAAATCCTAAAGATGCTACCAGAAAACTACTAGAACTCATCAAGGAATTTCATAAACTTGCAGGATACAAAATTAATATATAGAAATCAGTTGAATTTCTGTACACTAACAACAAAATATCATAAAAAGAAATTAAGGAAACAATCCATTTATCATTGCATCAAAAAGAATAAAATACTTAGGGATAAACCTTACCTAAGGAGGTAAAAGACCTGTACTCAGAAAACTAAGACATGATGAAGAACACTGAAGACAACACAAACAGATGGAAAGATATACAGTGTTCTTGGATTGGAAGAATCAATATTGTTAAAATGGCCATATTACAAGGCAATATACAGATTCAATAAAATCCCCATCAAAATACTAATGGCATTTTTCAGAGAACTAGAACAAATAATTTAAAAATTTGTATGGAAACACGTAAGGCCCCAAAGAGCCAAGAAAATCTTGAGAAAGAAGAAGAGAGCTGGAGGAATCATGCTCCCTGATTTCAGACTATACTATAAAGCTACAGTAATCAAAACAGTATATGGTACTGGCACAAAAACAGACACATCAATCTATGGAAAAGGATAGGAAGCCCAGAAATAAACCCATGCACTTATGGTCAATTAATCTATGACAAAGGAGCCAAGAACATACAATGAAGAAAAGAAAGTCTCTTCAATAAGTGGTGCTGGGAAAACTGGACAGCTATATTTTATATATATGTATGTAATGAAATTAGGACATTCTCTAACACCATATACAAAAAGAACCCCTCAAAATGGAACCCAAATGTACTACTGGACACTTTAAAGCTCCTAGAGGAAAACATAGGCAGAACACTCTTTGACATAAATCATATTAATATCTTTTGTATCTGTCTTCTAAAGTAAAGAAAATAAAAGCAAAAATAAACAAATAGGGCCTAATTAAACTCAAAAGCTTTGCACAGCAAAGGAAACCAACAAAATGAAAAGACAACCTACTGACTGGGAGAAAATATTTACAAATGATATGACTAATAAAGGATTAATATCCAACATATATAAACAGTTCACACAACTCAACATCAAAAAAAAAAAGTGACTTGCTTAAAAAATGTGCAGAAGACTCAAACAGATATTTCTCCAAAGAGAAAATACAGATGGTCAACAGGTACATGAAAAGATGCTCAACATCTCTAATCATCAGGAAAATGCAAATTAAAACCACAATGAGATATTACCGCACACTGGTCAGAATGGCTATCATCAAAAAGAACATAAACAACAAATGTTGTCGAGGATGTGGATAAAAAGTAACCCTCCTGCACTGTTGGGAATGTAAATTGGTGTAGCCACTGTGGAAAACAGTATGGAGGTTTCTCAAAAAACTAAAAATAGAACTACCATATGCCCCAGCAATTCTACTCTAGCATATATCTCTGAAAAAAACAAAAACACTAACTTGAAAATCTTCAAAGCAGTATTATTTACAATAGCCAAGATATGGAAGCAACCTAAGTGTCTATCAATGATGAATGGATAAAGAAGATGTAGTATATATACACAATGGAATACTACTTAGCCATAAAAATGAATGAAATGTTGCCATCAGCAGCAACATGGATGGACTTGGAGGGCATTATGTTAAGTGAAATAAGTCAGACAGAGAAGACAAATACTGTATAATATCACTTATATGTGGGATGTAAAAAGTACAACAAACTAGTGAGTATAAGAAAAAAGAAGACTCACAGATATAGAGAACAAACTAGGGGTTACCAGTGGGAAGGAGGGGAATGGTAATATAGGGGTGGGGGAGTGGGAGATACAAATTATTGGGTGTAAGATAGTCTCAAGGATGTATTGTACAACACGGGGAATATAGCCAATATTTTATAATAACTTAAATGGAAAGTTACCTATAAAATTGTATAAAAATTTTAAAACATTTTAAATAAAAAATAAAAGGGATTAATTTTATGAAAATTTTTAGAATGCTTCAAATCATGAAGATTTAATGTGCTAACTAAATTGCAATTTTCAACTAACTTTAAAACCAAGGATCTGTCAAATAATAAGTAATCTTTGAATGCCTGTACAATTCTTTAAAAATAAAAGTACACAATATTGTTTGCCAAATATAATTTTAATATACTCTTATTTCTTAAAATCAATAGACAAACAAAATTTGCAAATGCTTTTAGATTATCATACATATATTTATTCTTGCTCCCTCACATTTGTTAAAATAATATAAAATAGTGCTCATGGAAAAAATTCATAATAATAAAATTATTACAATATCTTTTATGCTTAAACTAATATTGAATTTTCTAAATCAGACTTTAGATAGAACAAACACTTCCTCTTTCACCTGGTAAAAGAAAGATAAACAAAAATAACTAGGTTTATGAAAAAAATCTCTACATTTTAATAAAGTTAAAACAGTCATGATAGTTTTTATTTACAAAACGTATTATAAAAGCTATGACAAAAGAGAATTTACCTTCCTCAGTTAGTTATATGTAATTAAAATATTCCAATTTAAATATCTTTCAATGATTGAATTTTCCAAGCTAAAAGAAGTATACTGATAATTAGGCACATATCCACCTTGTCTAAGAGCTATAAATGCAATAGCAAAATATAAAAAAACTTCAATTGACTTAGGTCTAGAGCCTCTACTAAACTTAGTGGTTTCTCATGCCATATAAATTCTTTCAGAAAAAATAAAATAACACTAACTTTAAGCTAGGCACCTAACTTCTTATGATTATTTTCTCCTTCCCACTTAATGTCCACTGTTGCAAAATTTCAAACTCAGCTGCCCACACTTCTTTACCTGACAAGAAAATATTCCATGATTTCCTACCTCTATTAGGAGACTATCCATGCCCTACACGATTGTTCTAAAGACTCTCTTGAATAATTCTGGTTTAATTTTATTTGTAGTGGTTCACAAATAAAAAGTAAAACTAAAAGTTGTCATAAGATATAAATTATCATAGACTTAACCCCATAAAACATAAGCTTCTCACAGAAATTGTTCATATGACTAAATTAACTGCCCTCATCCAGATTTACCAACTAACAAAAGATAATCAAATAAATATTAAATTGATTAAATATATGCTTTTAGATTAGTCTATGACTTTGGAATTCTTTGGAAATAAAGAAGTTACTTCTATAGGAACCTCTATTTAAAAATTGATGGCAAATTAAAGAACTTTTAAATGCTTTGCTGTTATGTAAGGAAATAGTTTTAGTCAAAATAAAATAAAAAGTCACTCAAAGTGCAAAGATCCAGAATCTCATAATAATGCTTTTAGGTGACCATCAGGATTTTTAAAAAGCATCATTAACCAAGATAAATTAATTGCTCCTGTAATCACATTGAAACACGAGTCCTTGAAGGAATAATAAAAAACAGCTAATGTTAATTGTTAGACATATGCCCTTGATTCCAAAAATAAAAAAGGAAATGGAAAAATTAAGATAATATAAATGTGCTTTCAAGATAGCTGACTGGTAGTACCATACCCTTTAAAATGGAGTTAGCAAAAGTTCTTGATAGTACTCACAACTGCAGAGCTACACTGGCCATGATATTAAACTAGCTAGCATTCATGAGTTAATTTTAGAAATATTATGAGGATGTCACCAATACACATTCAACCTGTCAACAGTAAAATCCTGATAAAACTATGAGAAACAGACAGTTTCCAAAACTTCTGTGGCTCTCTGAACACCTCCAAACAAGCTTTACACAAATACCTCTCGAAATGTATTTTGAATATATTCTTGTTATTGTCAAGTTGTCTTGTCAAGTTGGATTGAAGTGTTTTCCTACTGAAAAGCTCCAGCACTAACTGTAGCAAGAAAAAAAGCTTGCTTTCATTTTTCCAACCTGATGAATTCCTGCTTCTTCTCTAGTGACAGAAGCACTCATTTTACTGATGTTATTAACAAACTCTGTAAATTTCTACCTTTTACTGAAAAACTTCATTATCTTTATTATCCACAGTCCTCAGGAAAAGTAGAGAGAATTATTGAAATCCTAAAACTAAAATTAGCAAAGCTCTCAGAAACCCTTATACCTTCAAGGCCCAAAATATTGGTATTAGTCTTATGATAATAAGACCAAATCTCCCTAGGACCCATAGGTCATCTCCTACTGAGTTAATAGCAGATTCTCATGCATTTGAGGTCACTTACAATTGGAGATTCTACCATATTACAAGCCTGTGTGATTAAATATTGATACAATACTTCCAGCTTTATCACCAATGGGTACAAGGTACATTTACCAAATACCCACCTAAACAGCCTTTGCAAAATCTACAATCTGGAGATTTGGTCTTTTGAAATAGACAACAGAAAAACTAGTTTGAACCTAGTTGGAAAAGACCTTACCAGGTACTGCATAACAGTAAAACTCTAAGGTGTTGATACTTTGATTTATGTTTCTCAATTTTAAAAATAGATATCATTTCTTCCTGGCTGCTGGAATATTTATTCCATTGAAATATATTAAACTGAGAATTCTTAGGTATCCTCCAGGAGTCTGTGACTACAGAAGTGGATAATTTCTACCCAAGGCAATGCAACAAGAGTGATTTTTTTTATCACTCTCCTGAATTTTTGCTTTACTGTCAATCTTACTTTCCCTTATCTCCATCCTGTTATCTTTGACACCATTTGGAAGGAAAAACAAAACTCTCCTGTATGTTTTTCCAGACTATAGCTACTCTGAATGTAACCAATTGCTGGATATGACATCTTTCCCCTGACCTTGATTTCATATATGAAATCATATATATATATTCACACATACACATACACACACACATATAAATACATGCATACACACACACACACACACACAGAGAGAGAGAGAGAGAGAGAGAGAGAGAGAGAGATTATAGCAAACATTTCTGGTTGCACTGACATAATTCAGTACAAACAAATAAGCCCATGATTAGCTAGACCTCTAAAATAGATTAGGCTGTACTCATTGACTGAATTTTACAATATAGGTCTTTGACTTCAAGAATGATTTAAAGACTAACAATCAATTTGTTTCTGAAAACTTCTTGTGCAACAGTTGCCCTGGATCCTGTCCAGAGACTTAAATGCTACTGATCAGTGCTTGTTACATCATAGAATTCAACTCACTCTGAAACAAATAGAGCAGGAGAAACTAACTTGAGCCAGCTTACAAACTATATCCTTTAAATAACCTCTGATCAGCAAAATCTCAACAATGATGAAAACCTGGATATCATAGATTAATCTTCTGTGTCCTGACTTTGCCTGCCCTTGGCCAAAAGGGAGCACTGAAAAAGGGAAAGGCAACCCCTGACATAAAAGACTGGCCTGTTATACTATCAGATAGGCCATGGTGCTCTTCTGTTGAACATGAACACTTTCACAGATCATCAACATTAGATAAGACCATTCTGTGACCATGATTGATCAAGACAAAAACAAGACCACACCACAATCAGATCTAAACACAGATAAAAACATGAAAATGATCAAAGCCACAAAAATTACCAAACATCCTTCTATATTGGCTAATATGAGTGACTGCTACTCCTTTATCAATTATATCCTTAGCCTCACTCTAGGCTTCTAACCTTCCAGACAAGATTTATTAGGATATCCAAACATAGAATTGTCCCCACTTTCTGACAGTAACCAATCTAGAGTGCACCACAACTTAAGATCCTCCCCCAAATTACACAAATTAAGCCCAAATTCTACAGTAAGTTCTCCTTACACCTTCTTACTGAGACAATTCCCCTTGTTGTGTATTATCTCTTTAATGAGATATAAACCCAACTTGTTCAACTGCAAGTATGTTCTTAGTAGTCTATGGCTAGAGATAATTTATACTCAAAAGCATTACTGAGAGAGATTAGAAAAGACCAAAATAAATGGAGGGATATATTATTTTAATGGACTGGAAAACAATGTTTTTAAGATACTGATTCTCCCTAAATTGAGAAGTCACAATCAAAATTTCAAGGCTTTAGTGTGAACATTGAGAATGCTATTCTAGAATTCATATAGAGATGAGTGGGGCATGAACAGTGGAGGCAATCTTGAAAAAGAAAAAACCTGGAAGACCAACATTACCAGATATCAATATCTATTAGAAAATTAAAACAAGACAGTGTAATATTGTTGCAAAGAAAAACAACCTGACCAATGGAACATAACTGAGTATCCAGAAACCAGTCCACACATGTATGATCACATGATTTATGGCAAATGTGACACTGCAGTGGCATAATGAAATCATGACTTTTTTCAATAATGGTGCTTGGTCAACTGAAGAGTGTATTGGTATTTTACTGTTTACCATATGGTAAAAAAAGAAATGAATTATGATCACTTACCTCATAACATACTCAAAAATAAATTCCAAAGGGGAGGGTTTAAGATGGTGGTATATGAAGATCCTGAACTCACTTCCTCAAAAAGGCATAACAAATCTACTACTACATATGAAATAATTTCCTCTGAAAGGAACCTGAAAACTGGATGAACAGAGTCTGCACAACAATGGGTAAAAGGACAGTATGGAAATGGGTAGGAGAAACAGCTATACAGTCATGCCAAGGAAAAAACACCCCAGGCACAGCAATCCACAATTGGGAAGGATCACAAAGGTATGGTTATTTTCCCAGAGGAGTAAGGGATTTGAACTGCACATCAGGCATCCCAATCTTCAGATTTTGCACAGGAGAGATAAGCCCTCAAAACACCTGGCTTTGAAAAACAATGGGGAATACATCCAGAAAAAATACAGAATTACAGAAACAGAAAACCCACTCTTAAAAGGCTCACACACAGAGTCACTTGACCTGAAAACCAGTGCAAAAACACTAGATTGAAAAGCACACGGACCACAGGTGAAACAGACCCACCTACTAATCTTGAACCATCTACCAGAGAGGCAGGAAACAGTTGGGATGCTCCCTGGGGCACTGAGACACTGGTAGGAGTGTCTCATTTTTATGATCTCAGGCTACCTTTCTTATAACAGCCCTGATGGGCTCCATTTTGGAAATATTCATCTAACCTGTTAGCAGCAGTAGGCATATCCTGCCGAAAGCCCCACTTACCCCTAAACTTCTTTCAAGCCTAAGAGCTGGCCAGAACTTACAGCCATTCTGGGAGCCAACCCTGCCCACCAGAATGCCATGGCACCAACTTTGGCCCAGCCACAAAAGGAGGTTCATGTAGCCCACATAGGGAACACCCTTTGAATGCCCAGTTCCGGTGGTCAGGCACATTGGACTTCTGAGCCTCACAGGACATCACCAGCATAAAGGCACTCCTTCAAAACTGGGGAAGGCAGCTGATTTACCTAATACATAAAAACAATCAAAAATTAACAAAATGAGGAGACAAAGAAATATTTTCCAATCAAAAGAACAAGTCAAAATTTCAGGAAGAGGAATAAACAAAATGGATATGAACAATCCACCTGATAGAGTTCAAAGTAATGGTAATAAAAATGTCCACCAAACTCAGGAGAAGAATGGACAAACACAGTGAGAAATTCAACAAAGAGACAGAAAATGTAAGATAATACCAAACATAAGTTATATCTGAACTGAAAAATACAAAAGGGGTTCAACAGCAAATGGGATGAGGCAGAAAAACGAAACAGTCAGCTGGAAGAAAAAGCAATGGAACTCATCCAGATAGAGCAGCAAAATGAAAAAAAAAAGAATTTTAAAAAGTGAAGATACCATAAGGGACCTTTGGGACAACAGCAAGCAGAATAGCATTCGCATTAAGGGGGTCCTAGAAGGAGAAGAGAGAGAGAAAGGGACAGAAAACTTATTTGAATACATAATGGCTAAAACTTCCCTAACCTAGGGAAAGAAACAGACATCCAGATTCAGGAAGCATAGAGAGTCCCACACAAGATGAACCCAAAGAGATCCATACCAAGGTATATTATAATTAAAATGGCAAAAGTTAAAGAGAGAATCTTAAAGGCACCAAGAGAAAAAACTAATCACATACAAAGGAAACTCCCTAAGACTATCACCTGATTTTTCATCAGAAACTTTACAGGCCAGAAGGGAATGACAGGATATATCTGAAGTGCTGAAAAGAAAATACTTAGAAGTTAGAATACTCTATCTGGCAAGGTTATTATTCATAACTGAAGAATAGATAAAGAGTTTCCCAGGTGAGCAAAAACTGAAGTTTATTACCACTAAACTGGCCTTAAAAGAAATGATAAAGGGACTTATTTAAACTGAAAAGAAACGGTACTAATAAATGATAAGAAAACATACCAAAGTAAAAATCTCACTGGAAAAGGTAAATATATAATATAGTGAATCAATCACTTATAAAGCAAGCATGAAGATTAAAAGACAAGAGTAGTAAGATCAACTAAAATTACAATAATTAGTTAAGGGATGCATAAAGTAAAAAAGAAGTACAGTGTGTCATTAAAAGCATAAAACATGGGAGGGAAAAAAGCTTTGAAAGGTGTTCAAATTTAAATTGCTGCCAGCTTTAAAGAGACTGCTATGTACATAGGATGTTATATGTGAACCTCATGGAAACCACAAGGGAAAAACTTATAGTAAATGCACAAAAGAAAATGATAAAGGAATCTAAACATTGCTAAAGAAAATCACCAAAATGCAAGAGACAAGAGAAAGAGAAGAAAGAGACAGAAAGGAACCACAAAATAGCCAGAAAACAACAAACAAAATGGCAAGAAATATAAGCCTATCAATAATTACTTGTAATGTAGATGGAATAAATTCACTAATCAAAAGACATACACAGGGAAATATATACAAGATCTTGTGGTAGCTCATGCTGAAAAAGAATGCGACAACGAATATATGTATGTTCATTTATAACTGAAAAATTGTGCTCTACACTGGAAATTGACACAACATTGTAAACTGACTATAACTCAATAAAATAAAATTTAAAAGAAAGACATACAGTGGTTGAATGGTTAAATAAAAAATCCATCTATATGTTCCCTACAAGAGACTCACTTCAGAAATAAGAACACACAGACTGAAGACAAAAGGATAGAAAAATATTTCATGTAATTGAAAATGAAAAGAAAGCTGAAGTGGTCTTACAGAATAGACTTTAAAACAAAGAATGGAATAAAAAACAAAAAAGGGCATTACATAATGATAAAGGGGTCAATACAGCAAGAAGATATAACATTTATAAATGTATATGCATCCAACACAGGAGCACTTACATAGATAAAGCAAATATTAATGGCCTTAAAAGGAGAAATTGAAATCATTATAATAATAGTAAGGAACTTTAACACTCCACTTACATCAATGGATAGATCATACAGACAGAAAATCAGTAAGGGAACAGTGGACTTAGACAATACATTAGACAGGATAAACTTAATATTTAGAAAATGTTCCATCAAAAAGCACCAGAATGCACATTATTTTCAAAGTTAACATGGAACATTCTCCAGGTTAGATCATATTTTGGCCACAAAACAAATCTCAATAAATTCAAAAAGATCAAAATCACATCAAGCATCTTCTCCAACCACAATGGCATGAAGCTAGAAATCAATCACAAGAAAAAAAATGGGAAAACCACAAAATTGTGAATATTAAACAACATGCTACTGCACAACAAATGGACCATCAAAGAAATCAAAGTAGAAATTTAAAAATACCTAGAGACAAATAGGAACAGAAATACACCAAAATCTATGGGATGCAGCAAAAGCAGTTCTGAAAGGGAAGTTAATAGCAATTCAGTTCTACCTCAAAAAAGAGGAAAAATCCCAAATACACAATCTAACTTTACACCTAAAGGAGCTAGAAAAAGAACAAATGTGTGTGTGTGTATACACACACACACACACACACACATACATACATACACACATATATCTCCACTGATATATGTGACTGGGATATTATGCTGTACACCAGAAACTGATACATTGTAACTGACTACACTTCAATTTAAAAAAAGAACAAATAAAGCCCAAAGTCAGTAGAAAGAAGGAAATAATGAAGATCAGAGCAGAAATAAGTGAAATGGACACTTAAAAAGCAATAGAAAAGATCAATGATATAACTAGTTCTTTGAAAAGACAAACAAAATTGACATGCCATTAGCTAGACTAAGCAAGAAAAAAAGATAGAGGATTCAAATAAATAAAATCAGAAATGAAAAAGGAAAAATTACAACTGATAACACAGAAGTACAAAGGATCATAAGGGACTACTATGAACAAATTATATACCAACTAATTAGACAACCTAGAAAAAGTGGATAAATTTTAAAAAACTTCCATTCATTCAAAGAGAACATTAAGATAGTGCAAAGGCAACTTATATATTAGAGAAGATATCTGCAATACACATATTTGACAATAAACTTGTATCTATAAAATATAAAAACTCTACAAATCAACAATAAAAGACTGATAAACTAGTAGAAAAAATGGGTAAAACACTTGGACAGGTAATTACAAAAAAGGATATCCAAATGGCTGATAAATATGTGAAATGGAGCTCAATTTCCTTTGTCATCAGTGAAAAGTGTATCAAAGCCACAATGCTATGCCACTATACTACCCATCAAAATAGTTATAATGGAAAAGAAAATACTAAATGTAGGTGAAGATGTGGAGAAACCAGAACACTCATTCCCTGCTCATGGGAGTTTAAACTGGCATAGCTGCTTCAGGAAACTCTTAGTCAGAAGCTGGACATATGCATAACCTATGATCCAGCAATGGTATTCTTGGGTACCCAATGGAAATGCATGCAAAAGTTCATGAAAAGACATGTGCTAGAATATTCATAGTAGCACTATTTATCAAAAAAAAACTGGAAATTACTCAAATGCCCATCAACAGTAGAATGGAATTTTAAAGTTCTGATACGGTCATAAAACAAATTACCATGTAGCAATGAAAATGAATGATTGACAGCTACGAGCAATAATATTAACGAATCTCACAAATATATTGAATGAAAGAAGCTAGACACACACAAAAATTTTACTGCATGATTCCAATTACATAGAGTTCAAAAATATGCAGAATGAATCTATGGTGTTAATACTTAGGTGGTTACTCTTGGGTGTTCTAATGCATGGAAGAAGGTGAAAGGATGGGCCTCTGGTTGGTGATATTATTCTGTTTGTTAACTGGTTGTTGGTTATGCAAATATATCCAATTTGTGAAAATTCATTGATCTGAATACTTACAACTTATGAACTTTTCTATAGGAATGTTGTATTTCAAAAAAAAGTAGGGGAAAAAGAGTAGGCTTGGAATGACATATGCTAAAATGCTAACAGTAAATATCTCGGTTGGTGGAAACATGAATAATTTTTGAAAAAAAATTGTACGTGTTCTTGTATCTTCCAACTTAATGACAATGATCAGGTCTTATTTAGCTCTGAATAAAAATATTATTGTTTAAAAATAAATAGAGTGATAATTATAATTTTAAAAATTGGGGGTACAGTTACCACAATGCTATATACATACAGCATCATCCAGGAATGAAAATTTTTTCCTTTTATTTTCTTAAATTGAAGTATAGTTGACATACAATATTGTATTAGTTCCAGGTGTACAACACAGTGATTCAACATTTATATACATTAGAAATTGATCACCACAATAAGTCTAGTTACCATCTGTCACCACACAAAGTTATTACAATATTATTACAATATTCCCTATGCTGTACATTACATCTCTGTGACTTCTTTATTTTGTAATTGGAAGTTTATACATCTTAATATTCTTCACCATTTTCACACAACCTCCTATCCCCTTTCCCCTCTGGTGACCACCAGTTTATCAGGAATGAGATTTTACATATACGAGTTTTCTATGTAATTATATTATTCCTTTGAGTACTAACCCTTTTTTTTTACTGTTTTGTATTTTTGGGGATAATAATTCTGTAATATATATTTATCTGTTTTCATAAGCAGAAGTTAAATTTTCTTGATAAATCTAGGTCTTTAATAGTTGTACTATGCACTGAAAATCTTGAGGACAATTAGCACATCTAGGACTTCTTTCCTTTGCACTGAGTGCCCTAACACAACTACAGTATTTAAATTCTAATTTCAATTTTGAATAGTTTCCATCTTCTTTCCTTTGAATGTCTACCAACTATCAGTGCTTGCTGCTGTCTTCTAGCTAACTTCTAGCATGTCCCATTTTTCTTAATTTTCTGCTTTAATGTCCATTGGCCTGGGAAAACAAATGACAACTCTGTTTGAAAAGCAGAAAGAAAGAAAAAGAAAGAAAGAAAGAAAAAGAAAGAAAGAAAGAAAGAAAGAAAGAAAGAAAGAAAGAAAGAAAGAAAGAAAGAAAGAAAGAAAGAAAGAAAGAAAGGAAGGAAGAAAGAAAGAAAGGAAGAAAGAAAGAAAGAAAGAAAGAAAGAAAGAAAGAAAGAAAGAAAGAAAGAAAGAAAGAAAGAAAGAAAGAAGCTAATATGAGCAAAGAAAAAAACCCAAAATGATATAACACGGCAAACTCACTAGAATGCCTACAATTAAACAGAACGATAATATCAAGTGTAGACAAGAATATAAGCATTAGGAACTCTCATACACTACTGGTTGAAGTGTAAATTTGTGTAACAATTTTTAAAAACTCAAAAAAAAACTCTCTGGAAATGTCTATGTAAACTGAAAACACACTAACTTATGATCCAGGAACTCCATCATAGATTTATTTCCAACACAAATGGACTCATGAACCAAAAGACAGGTACAATAAGGTCCACAGCAGCATTTTATGGTAGAACTGGAAAAAAGGTAATGCCCACCAGAAGTTGTCAGGATAAGTTGAAGAATATTGATACAATTGTAGACTACATAATAATTAAAATTAATGAATACTGCTATACACAACAAGGATACTTAACAATAAATAGTGAGTTTTTATTGGAAAAAAAGAGCTACAAATGAGTAAATATTGCCTAATTCCACTGATATTATACAAAGCTCAGAAACCAGCAAAACTTATCTGTGATGCTAGGAGTCAGAATACGGGTATCCTCTTGGGACAAATATGAGGGGAAAGATGGGAGAGGTGCCACAGGAGATTCTGAGATGCTGGTAATATTGTTTCTTGATCCGCATTATGGTCATAGGTGTGTTAAATATGTCATAATTTATCAAGCTTTACATTTGTGATTTATGCACTTTACTCTGTATATGTTATATCTCAGTAAAAGCACTTAATTATAAAGTTAAAATGTTTTATTAAAGTTATGTTGAAGATAAACAATTTCAGGGGGAAATTACATCTGTTTTCTTTTATGACTAAAGAATTTAAAATCCTTTCTGAATCTATTCCTGGTCAGCACCTGTCTAGACAAGGTATATGGAGTCTTTCCAGGGAAGGGGCAAGACCAGGGTGACGGATCACATCAGATTTGATCTCAGTCACATCTTTGTAGCAGCTCAAAAGATTGTGCTGCTTTCCACAAGATTCTCCTGATACGATCAGCATGGAAACTGAACATTTCTACCTTGTAGAACATGCACATTCATTTGTATACACATTTATCTACTTAGCCCAGCTTGACCAAATCCATGGTCCTGAACTGCCTGCTTCACTATTCTAAGCATCTGGGATATGGTAAATGTCAAAGGTAAGTAAGTGTCTAGCCCCCACATGTGAAGGCAGTGCCCTCTGAAGGAATTCCAGGGCACAGGATAACTGAATGCAGCAGTATTCATCACCATCAAGAATTTAAGAAAGGATTTCAATTGTGGCTGCAAAAAAATGTAAATTTTTCTCCTTGCCAATATTTCACTGTATATCCTGATGGTTGAGGGCTAGGATTTAGTCCAATTAGTTTGGTAGCACTCCCAGAAAGTGAAGCAGCGGATTCCTCTTCCTGGTCAAAGTGTTTGGATTATGCCTCCCCAAACACAAGACCAAACCCCTAAATAGCCATGTTCTATTCTGGTGTTTCTCTTCTCACCTTATGGAGGCCCAGCTAATGAAGAAACAGAAAATTCAATCATCCCTGTCATACCGCCTTCATCCTCATCTTCAACCCATCCTAGTGCACACTGGCCCTAGCCACCCAAGGTGACCAGCTGTTAAGCAAACTTATTTTGTACTTTCATACCTTTCATACAAAAATCAGCTATCAAGCCATGAAAGACATGGAAGAAATTTAAAAGACATATTACTAAATGAAAGAAGCCAGTCTGAAAAGGCTACAAACTGTATGATCCCAACCAAATGACATTCTGGAAAAGGCACAGCTACAGAAACAATAAAAAGATCATGATTTCCAGGGGTTTGGGGAGAGGGAGGGAAGCAGGAATTAATAGAGGGAGCATAAGGGATTTTTAGGGCAATGAAATTACTCTGTATGATACTATAGTGGTGGCTACATGTCATTATGCATTTGTCAAAACCCATAGAATGTACAACATCAAGAGTGAACCCTAATGTAAACTGTGGACTTTGGTTGATAATAATGTGTCCGTGTTGGTTCATCAATCGTACCAGATATGCCACACTGATGAGGGATGCTGAGGGTAGGGGAGTATATACATGTGGGTGGGGAGGGCTATATGTGAACTCTCTGTATTTTCTGCTCAATTCTGCTGTGAACCTGAAACAGCTCTAAAAAAATAAGTCTCTTAATTTTAAAAAAAAGAATAGATGCCTCATAGCTAAGACTAAGTGATTTAATATGAGAAAAGTGAAAATACCGGAAATAGTGCCTGGTACATAGTAAGTGCTCCATAAAAGCTAGCTCTCATTATTACCATTGTTTGAACCTATCCCAGAATGTAAGCTCTACACAGAAAGGGATAATCATTATGTTTTTCCTCTGTTGTGCCCCCTAGTACCCAACACTGTGCCTGCCATGTGACACATACTCAAGAAACGTATGTTGAGTGGGTGGATTAATTACTCGGTAAAATAATTCTCATCGTTAACATCCTCCTCCTTCTCCTCTCAGAATCCTCTTCTGCCTATTAGCTTTATACCTCACAAAATAACTTCAAGTGGAGCGTCACTAAACATCCCCCATCCCTTATCCCCTTTGCTCTACCTATGTTTGTTACCTTCTTTCTTGAATTCTCTTGTCTAGCAAGTTTGACTGCAGCAGCAACCACTCCAAACAGCTTCTCAGGCTAGGCAGCAGTAGGGGGCGGGAGTGGGAGGGGGTGTGGCCACCACGTCGCAGAATCCGACTGCGCCTGCGTAGGCTGCGGCAAAGCCTTGAGCTCTGAGGTTTGCGGGTTTTGCTGGCTGGTGTTTGTGTAGAAGGATCGCTCCTCTCAACAGCTCTCACTTCTGATCTGCCCAGCTTCCTGGCCACTGGCTTCGGCTTTGTGCTGAGGCGCCGACACACCTACCACCCTCTCTCCGACGGATCGCTGACCTCTCCGTTCCTGTTCCTGACTTCTGGAACCATGTCTCTGGTAAGCCAGAATGCGTGCCACTGCAGCGCAGAGACCACTGCAGATTACAGCGACTTCCAGGGTGAGATGCAGGCTACTAATGCCTCCGGGTCCCCCACCTCCATGCTAGTTCCTGATGCCCTCCAGGGCCCTCAGGCACCAGTCGACCCTCAGGGTGCCAGCGCTCCCCAGGCTGCGCAGGACCCGAACGACCTCGAGGTGCTGATCGACGAGCAGTCCCGACGTTTGGGGGCGCTCAGGGTCTACGACCCTCTAGAAGACAAGTCGATTGCTTTGGTGAATTTCATGCGCATGAAAAGCCAAATTGAGGGGTCTATCCAGCAGACAGAGATGCTGGAGTTCCTCAGAGAATACTCAGATCAGTTTCCTGAGATCCTCAGACGAGCCTCAGCCCATCTGGATCAGGTCTTTGGGTTGAACCTGAGGGTTCTTGATCCTCAGGCTGACACCTACAACCTAATCAGCAAACGGGGTCACCAGACCACTGATCGGATAGCAGAATCCCTGGACATGCCAAAGGCAGGTCTCCTGGCCCTGGTCCTAGGCCACATCCTCCTGAATGGTAACCGGGCAAGAGAGGCCTCCATTTGGGACCTGCTTCTAAAGGTCGATGTGTTGGATGAGCCTCAGAGGATCAATATCCCCTTTGGAAACACAAGGAATCTCCTAACTACTGACTTTGTGCGTATGCGGTTCTTGGAGTACTGGCCAGTGTATGGCACTAATCCCCTCGAATTTGAGTTCTTGTGGGGCTCTAGAGCCCACAAGGAAATCACAAAGATGGAAGCCCTGAAGTTTGTGGCACAGGCCCATGATGAGGAGCCCTGGAGCTGGCCAGAAGAATATAATAAGGCTCTGGAAGCTGACAAAGCCAAAGAAAGAAGCCAGGCTGCTGGCTTGGAGTTCTGGTCAGAGGACACTATGAATGATAAGGCAAATGATTTGGTCCAGTTGGCCATTAATGTCACTGAGGAGCTGTTGCCTATACATCAGGATGAGCTATTGGCTCACACTGGCAAAGAGTTTGAGGATGTGTTCCCAAATATCCTCAGTCGAGCTACTCTAATCCTTGATCTGTTCTATGGGTTTTCTCTGATTGAGGTTGATACCAGTGAGCATATCTACCTCCTTGTTCAGCAACCAGAATCAGAAGAAGAGCAAATGATGCTAGAGAGCCTGGGGAGACCCACTCAAGAATATGTGATGCCAATCCTGGGTTTGATCTTCCTGATGGGCAACCGTGTCAAAGAGGCCAATGTCTGGAATTTGCTTCGGAGATATGGTGTAGATGTAGGAAGAAAGCATGCCATCACCTGCAAGCTTATGAGACAGCGCTACTTGGAATGTAGGCCACTGTCATATTCTAATCCGGTTGAATATGAGCTTCTGTGGGGTCCTCGAGCTCACCTTGAAACCACCAAAATGAAAGCCTTGGAGTACATGGCCAGGCTCTACAGAAAGCGACCACAGGACTGGCCAGAGCAATACAGGGAGGCTGTTGAAGATGAGGAAGCCAGAGCCAGATCTGAGGCAACTGCCATGTTCTTCTTTGGCCCCATGTGAAGTCTGTGGAAAATGTGTCACTTCAGTTGGGTGGCAACCATTAAAGGGGCCTGGGGAAATGGGCACTTGAGCCCTAAATCAGAAGTTGGGCAGGGTTGGGGTGGAAAGTACACATTGTGCTTGCTATTTGTGTTCCATTTCTAATAGTATTTCCTTCCTTTTAATATACCCTTGAATTGGGACCATAATAAGTGTTTATAAATGATATTGCTCATTTGCCATTCCTGTCTTTTTCAATGTAAAAGTTCAGATAGCTGCATAAAATGTATTGGTAATATTTAAATCTTTGTATGATGTGGAAGAGAATATACAGTTGTTCCTTAGCCATTTGAAATAATCAGTAAAATGGTCTGGTATAGGAGTCAAGTAACAACATACAACAAAAACAAATACAAAATCACTGATTTGTGGATGCTCTCTCATTGTGTCTACTGTTTTATTTAAAAAAAAATACTGCCATTTATCTGTATTTGATTTGCAGTTCTAGACCGTACTGAAAAATAAAAGCATAATGAACTAGGCTCCACGTTTAAGCACTATTTTACTCATTTATTTTAAAACGTTTATTAGGCATCTGCCATGCTCTGAGCACAGCTTTATGCTGGGAGTATAAGGGTGAAGAAGATGAAGCCAGCTACAGGGCATAAGAGGGAGGAGTTATAGAAGTAAACCAGCAATTATATTATCGCTGTGGCAAGTAGTATAATATGAGCAAGCTCAGAGTGCTATGTGAGTTTACAGGAGTAACTCCCAACTAAATTTTAGGTTCTACGAGGGGACCGTGAAGGGAGCGGGTGTCAAGCAATGGATGAAATAAGGAGTGGTCAAAGGTGGTGGTAGGGGAGGATAAGGTGGTATGGAGGGCTGGGGATGGGGATGAGTTAACCTTTAGTGACTTCTTTTGTGAGACCTGAGGTTGGGGAGAGGGAGGGAGGGAAGAATTGTTCATGACGTCAGAGGCAGTACGTAAAACGGCTTCGCGGGATTTAAATGTAGCTCTGAAAGACAGTGTTGGCGTTCAAGAGGGACGTGGGAGACATAAGCCTGTGGCAGAGATAACAAAGATCCACATCCTCAGAGAGTGGGTCGTGGGAATCAACAATGGTTCCCTTGAAGGCGGCTAGTCTTGGATCTTGGGTCAGACCGAACCATCCACCTGGAGGAACTCTGAATGGCAACCTCTGCCTGCGCTGTTTATTTCTGCACCCAAGCTGTTAAGGTGAGTGTTAGTATTTTGGTTCTCTCCATCCAGCCAGATCCTGGATCTCGCAGCTTCTAACCTTGCTCGCGGCTTTCCCCAAGCCCTTTAGAAAACTGACATGTAACAATTCCCGTAAGGGAGCCCTACTCAGTAATGTATGTTATACGGAACGTCTTCCTGCAACGCGGTGGGGGGGAGAAAAGGGCTGTCTATCAGTGGGGTAGGTTTTATGCTTCCTCACCTCCTGACACCCGCAAGCTTTCTGCCCTTTCATCCATTTAATCACTAGGGGCTACCCCCAACTGCTACCTCTTATCAGATGGGAGACTTTCCTCACATTTTCGTCAGCCTCAGTAAGAGAATGACACAAAGGTCTTGCCGGGGGAGGGGACAGGAGGAGGGGAGATACACCCTTTTGGCCCCCAATTCCCGCCGCTGTGCGGAAGGCAAATCAGAGCTGCAGGTTTGGTGAAGCCACTGCGCAGGCGCACTCCGCGGTTGCCCGGGAGATAAAGCTCACTATGTCCCAGGGATCTTCTCTACCGTAGCATTCCCAGGAAAACTGAATGCTAAGAGCGGTATTTCCGGTGACAAGAAAATGAGTAACAGGAGAGCCTGAGCTAAAGGGGTTCTGGAAAATGGGATGGGGGTGATTGTGAGGCAGGAGAGTATGGCAACTCAAAATCTGGGACCTTGAAATAGCATGCTGCCTCCGAGCTAAACTGACAATCTCATTCTTCAGCCTCCTTGGATCCTTAATCTGTATATCTTTGTGGGGTGGGGGAGGAGGGGCAAGCTGATTAAGGTGTCAAGTTTCTCTTGCTCTGATTTTTTTTTTTTTTTTGGATTGGTGCAATTCCTGGATCCTCAAGCACATCAGTTCTAGGGGTACCAATAGAGAGAAACCTGCCAAGGGGAAGGTGGACCATCTAGACCAACAATAATGTAAAGCTGCCAAAATTTTTAGAACTAAATTTGTGTTAGACACTTTACTAGGTTCTTCACCTTTAGCTCCAATCTTTCCACCAGTTCTCCAAGAAGCATTTTAATAGTCCTATTTGACACTATAGGAAATTGAGGCTTAAGTACTATGTCCAAGGTTACACAGCCAGTCAGTGAGATCTGGGATTAGAGTCTAAGGCTGCCTTTGGCTACAGTTCACACTGTTTACAGTGCACAGCATCACAGGCCCCCTCCAGCCTGTGCTATGTTCTTATTTGAATGTGTTGACTCACAAAATACCTGGAAGAGCTGTATGTCAGGTTGGGAGAATCAAGAACATAGTCCTACAAAGGAGGCTGAAAGTGAGGCTGAAATTTCCCCAGGCTTTTCCTTGTTCCATCACTCAGGCTCCATGAGAGCTGTCTCGGGGAAGAATGTGTTATTTTTGTCCAGTCTCCCTACTCTATCCTATGAGTTGTCCCAGTTTTCCCTCTTCTGCAAGCTTCCAGCCTTATCTGCTGGCTTTCACCCAGGGAGAGTCAAACATCACCATTTCTGAGCCTCCGAAAGTGTCGGCAATGTTTTTTTGTAATCCTAAAAGAACAAGGACCTGACAGAGCTCCTGCCTTGCCCAGAGGAGCTCAGGATGCAGAAACAGAGTGGGAAATAGCCTCTGTGTCACAAATGCCATATGTAGTTTCCCAGAAGTAACAAAAGTGAGGCTTGCACAGAGCACATACCTGTGGTAAGGGAAAGGGTGTGATATCTCTGGCTATAGCCATTCCTTTAAAGGTCATGGGAGGCCTGAGCACTCTCCTTTCTTCACATGCCAAGTTACAATTAGCACCCTTAGGAGAAACACTTAGGGGTGGAAATGAGGGTCTGGTAATCAAGACTTACAAAGGATGCTGCATGAATTACTCCAATATACAATCACCATTAAGCCTTTAGAACACCGGATCAAATACCCTTCTTATCTGTGTGAGTTAATTTGGAAAATGGTACAGTCTAAGTTCATTTGCAAACTCTTTGGACCATTGATACCCACCATGTACTGAATTCTGGCCAAGGTGGAGCTTGCAGAGCGTGTGTTGGTTAGATATGGGCTCATCATCCTGTATATACAATGCTAACCAGAGTCCCCTTTGATCTATGATTAGGATCTTTGCTTTGAAAAAAAACATTGAGAACACATTCATGTTCAGTTACTGAGGCCCAGGAGTGACCTCTTTTGGAGAGGATGGGTGGTTAGGGAAGCCTTTTCCTGCCTTTCTCTTCATCAGCTTCTGTACACTCAAGATATCACAAATAAGCATTACAATCCAAGGAAAAGCTGAGCTAGACTGTCAAATGTGGACTTCAAAGCAATTCTCCCAGCTGATACCAACCCTCTGATATCAACAATCTAGGCCAGCCTGTAAGAACCCTTCAGGTTCAGACAGGGACTACGGAGTCTCCTCCCTTCCTAGAGGGTATCTCCATACAGTGAGATTTATCACTCAACAGAGTTTCTCTCATTCCTCCAAGAGTACTCAGCAGTGTCTCAGGGAATTGTCTGCAAGCAGGGTTTGAGACTAGTTGCATAGAAAATTGGAAAGGAATTATCAGAGTAGGCTCTGTTCCCTGAGACATTTTTGTGCTGGTCCCCATAAGAATACACTATGAGTAAACAGGAGACAGTATATCAGAATGGTTATAAACTCTGTATCTGAACAATGCTGGCTCTGTCACTTCCTAGCTGTGTGACCTTGGGCAAGTTACTCAACATTTCTTTCTAGACCACTCAAAGCTGTTTTCAAGAAACTGATTAAAAAGAAAAAAGCCCAGGGTCACACATTTATCATGTGATGATGTCAGAACTATAACCCAGGCCAGTTGTATCTTAGTCTAGTTGTATTTCCATCCTACATCACTGATTTTAAGACTGCTACTTGTCAGCACCTTGGTAGCTGAATTAAAAGGAATACTGGGTTCTTAGACTTACTAGTATTTGTTTTCTTTAGTAAATATTTTAGGTAAATATTAGCCCCAGGTAGTTATGAATTAGTGAGGTTTAGCTACATTAGTAATATATTCTTTGCCGACACCTATCCACAAGACACTTTTTTAGGGGCTCATGGGTGGTCTCTTTAAGTAGGCCTAAGTGACCTACAAAGAATCAACCGTTTTATATACCACTCAGGAAGTCCCAAACAGTGAGGATGACTTCTGCTATAAGGAGGCAGGGTTAGGAAGGGACTTGGGAGCTGAAACCTAAGGTCTAAGCAGGTCTCAAACTGCTTTTCTCCTGAGAGCACTTGGTTTGGCATGGGCTGGCCAGGGTAGAACATCTGTCCTCTGAGTGTCCACTTCTGTCGAAATACAGAAGAGAAGGAAGATGTAGAAAAGGAGGACACAAGAATGGCCATTGCTTCTGAAACTGTCCTCTGTTCAGAAGCTTCAATCTGCTTGGGCCATACCTCAGAGAAGCTTTCTTGCTGTTGAGGGCTGCAGGCTATAGGGTGCCCTGGAAAGGCTCCAGCCTAGATTTCTCTCCTTCTACAAGATAAAGAGGGCTAGGAGAAGATGTTCCACTATTCCAGACAGTGAGGGAGACCAGGTGTAGAGAGCTGATTGAACACAAGATTGCTCTCATTCCCCTGGATTGGGAGCAGGGTAGGGAAGAGTATAAGGCCTAGGAGGGAGGAAGTAAGGAGAGGGAGCTTTGGCACAACTGTTAACCATTTATATAATGTCTCCTCACACAAATATGGCCATGGACATCCTCATAGTTCCTAACAGGGGCATGCTGAGTGAAGAGAAGTTGATTACCAGATCTTACTAGGAACAAACTTGCCCCTGAGGTCAATAGCAGCATCAAAGCCTCTTGTCTAGATGGCCTTCATTGCCAACCCCATCAAGGAGCCAGACATTCCTTAGACCAATCCTCAGGTAGTTCTACCTAAGACTGTCCTGGACCCTGAGACTCATATACAGTGGAGTTGCCCCTGGATGTCAGGCTTGTCCAAAGTTCACCTACCCAGTTCAGTTTAACAAGCAATTCCTGAATACTTGCTATATGCTGACCTTGTTATATTAGATACTGAGACACAGGAACAAATCAGATGTGGCCCCCACTTTATGTGTGTTCCAACTCTTTGTTCACCTTTGAGTCTGGTCAACTATATGTCCAATCCACTGAGATTTTTATTTCAATGTGTACCTTTTCTCATTTCTAGAATTTGTTTCTTTTTCAAATATATCTTGTTTCTAAAAATAAAGACCCTGTTATTTTATTACGGGTTCCAGTCCTCTTTTCATCTCTTTAAACATTTTAAGAAGCCTTATTTTAATGTTCTTTTTGTATGTGTCTATTATTGCTTATTTCTTTAGTTATAAATTCTGCCTTTTATTGGGTCTGCTCAGTATCTAATGGTGCTGAGTTTTTGTATGTGCTTTATAACTTGTGTCTGTGTGCTAATCTTTAGCAGGCATTACCTTCTGAGAGACTCACTCAGGCTGTTGGGGAGGAAAGGATGGAGTTACATGCAGTCTGGTGCAGCTGTTCTACTCCAGTCCTTCCAGCACAGACAGAATGTCTTTCTGAGCTTGGAGGCTCTCTGGAGCTCACCTGGAGAGAATATTTCCTGCCTCATGAAAGCCTTCTCCTGTACATATGTCTTCGAGATATTTGTGTAAATCTCTGCTGCCTTTCATGATTCAGTGCTTTTACAGTTTATTCCTTTTATAAATAGTGTCATTTCAATGGCATTTTAAAAAGCAGGGGGAAAGAGGGATATAATCCCACATCTTGACCAGAACACAACTTTTATTTTAGTAGATAAAAGTTGAAGTCAATCTAAATTCTCAAAACAAATATTTTGGTTTTACCTGTTAATATAATTAGGGCCCCTCCTTTCAATGGAACAATATGAAATATTTGGAAATGATGGAGTAGAGACTATTAAATAATAACAAATTATGTTCAATATATTGTGAAATAGAAAACTCAAGCAATGAAACAATAAATGTAGAGTCTATATTATCTTATAAAAATGTATATGTAAATAGTGGAAATATATTTCCTTTTCAAATTGATGAATAGTGGTCTGGTAGAAAAATAAAACTCCCTCAAAGATGTCCATGTTCTGATCTCTGAAACCTGTGAATATGTTCATTTACTTGGCAAAAGAGAGTTTTCAGGTTGATTGAATTAAGGATATTGAGATAGGGAGATTATCCTGGATTATCCAGATGGACCCAATGTTATCACAAGAGTCTTTATAAGAAGATGGCAGGAGGATCAATCAGAGTTAGTAGTAGGGGATGTGACACATGAACCAAGAGATGTGAGGAAAGGATCATGAATCAAGAAATACAGGCAGCCTCTGGAAGCTGAAAAGGCAAGGATGTGGATTCTCTTCAGAGCCTCAAGAAAGAACTAGCTCTACTGACATTTTGACTTTGATTTTGGACAAATTCTGAACTCCAAAAGTGCAAAATAATAAGTTTTTGTTGTTTTAAGCCACTAAGTTTGTGGTAATTTGTTATAGCAGCAATAGGAAACTAATACAAATGCTTACCACATGTAGAGAAATTTAAGTGTCTAATTTTGCTTGAAAAGAAATTAATATTCAGATAAATAAGATAGATAAAACACAATGTTTAAAGCAGCTGAATCTGTCCATAACAATGAGACTTTGGCGTCAGCTTATGACTGTAAAAAAAATTAAAGTATTGCAATATCCATGTAGGGAATACAAAAGGGAAACAGATGTAAGTACTTACATGTTTCACAGGTGATAGTGGGTTATGTAGGGCTATGCTAAATACTACATAAACATTTTAATGAAATATTTGTGTCCTAGTACACTGCATTTTCATTTGTAAGAATGAAATTTGAGAAAACATTCTTGGATGAGACCTTGTATTTGGTTTGAAGGAAATGAGGAAGAACACCAACTAAAACCAACTAAAAACACCACCTAAATCTTCAATAATATTTGATTGGTGAAGAAAATAAAGGTCTGTGTATGGAATGGAATAGAATACAGACATCAGAAATTATGATGTACAATAATAGTTAATAACAAGAAAGTTAGTTTAGGAAATAATATTAACAGTATGACTCAATTTCCGTGGAATAAAAATGGACTGTTTCTCCAGCCACATTATAATCTTATTCATCTTTGGTTCGTGGTTTTACAAGTGCTTTCCACTTTTGTATATATTTTAATATGCATTTCTTAATTTTCCACAGTGGAATTACATTTGTTCTAATAAACTGAAGAAAACACTAAAGGCATACTGTGCTGACCTCTTTCTTTTGAAAAGTGAAAAAAGGATTTTAATGTTTTGAATGAGGGTTGTGTGGAGGAAACAACCTCTTGTGCTGTGGGTGGGAGCATACATATGAACAGCCCCTTTGTGGAGGGTCTTTGGGCAGCAAAAAACACTTAGGAAGGTTTCTCAGGAAATAATCCAACAGATAAACATATATCTGGCTACATGGAGTCCATAGAAATATTGATTGAATAGGCTAAAATTTGAAATGATTTTAAAACCAAAAATTAGTTACAGATAATAGGATTTGTTAATTAAATTGAATAGAATTCTGACACTGAACAGGAAGGAGCAGAAAAATATTTAAAGGCACATATTTTTTCAGATTCCACATATAAGTGGAATCTAAAAATTGAGACAAATAAAAAAATAAAATAAATAAAAAATGAGACAAATGAACTTATTTACAAAACAGAAACAGACTCACATACATAGAAAACAAACTTATGGTTACCAAAGGGGAAGAGATAAATTAGGAGTTTGGGATTAGCAGATATAAACTACTATGTATAAAATAAATAACAAGGTCCTACAGTATAGCACAGGGAACTTATAGTCAGTACCTTGTAATAACCTATAATGAAAAAGAATATGAAAAAGAATATGTATATATATATGCATGACTGAATAACCTTGTTGTACATCAGAAACTAACACAACATTGTAAATCAACTATACTTCAAAAAAAGACACATAAATGTTGAAGATTTATCATTTTGTGATAAAAGCAAATATTTGGTATATTTTTATAAAAATAAGGCTATATACACAAAGTTCATACAATGGAAAGGAATGCTTTCAAATTAAGTTTTGGTCACATCTCTGTGTTGTGTGGAATTCTGGTCATTTTTATATCTTCTTATCCTGATTTATTATGTATCTACAACAAAGTATTGGCTCTTGTGTAATAATATTTTTAAAGCTTGAACAAAACAATAAGAACCAAGTAGTTTTAGTTAATTAAATGATCAAAGAGCCAATGTAATTAAAGATACTCAATGGAGGCATTCATGTGGGCACTGTATCACATTACCCATGGGACCCTATACTGGAGCAACTTCAATGAAAACCAAAAGGCAACATTTCATTCAAAGCTTTGAAATATACAGGCACTTTCAAAGTGCCACTTAACCTTGTGAAATCTTCGCCTTGTAAGTAATTCCAGATATCAGCACAAATTTAAACACAAAGATGTTCTATTCACTATCCCCTATTTAAATTGGGAACAATTTGAATCACCTTGAATATTCAACAATAATGGAGAAGGCTGAGAAAGTAGGAATTGGTCACGGGAATTTAAGGTATTACAAACATTGCACATTATGTCATAGAAGAATATTTAAAGACATGGAAAATTGAACAGTATGGTTTTTAAACATTTTGTTTAGAAGTGATTACTGTTACACAGGAAGTTGCAGAGGTAGTACAGAGATTCTGTGTACTCTTCACCCAATATTTCCCAGAATTACTACTTAAGTATATATAGTACAATATCAAAACCAGGAAACTGACATGGATATAAATGTATGCACATAGTTCTATGTATTTTATTATGTGTAACCATCACCACACACAAGATATAGAACTATTCCATCCTAACAAGTTTCCTTCTTACTACTCCTTTATAGTCAACACTACCCGCTACACATTGTTGCTATCCTTTATTCCATGTAACCACTGATCTGTTTTCCATCTCTATAATTTTGTCATCTGAAGTAGGTTATATAAATGGAATCATATAGCATGTAAATTTTTGAAATTGGCTTCTCAACTCAGAATAATGCTCTTGAGATCCATCCAGGTTGTTGTGAGTATCAACAGTTTGTCCATTTTTACAGCTGTGGAGTATTCCATGGTATGAATGTACCACAGCTGGTTTAACCACTCACGTATTGGAGGACATTTGGGTTGTTTCCAGTTTTTCACCATTATAAATAAAGGCGATGTGAAAAAAATTGAGGAAAATACCCTTGATTATTTTCTGAAAGTTTTTTTTTTAAATCATGAATGGCTGTTGCATTTTGTGAAATACTCTTTCTACATTTGGTCATATGATTTTTCTATTTAGCCTGTTAATACAGTGGATTACATTCACTGATTTTCAAATATTGAACAGAACTTACATCCACGGAATGAACTCCACTTAGTCATGGTGTATAATTTTTGTGTGTGTACATGTATCACTTAATTCTATTTGCCAATATTTTGTTAAGAATTTTTATATCTATATTCATGAGTGATATTGCTGTGTTATATTTTCTTTTTATACTTTATATGTTGAGATTTGGTGTTATGGCAATATTGAGTTTGATAGGAAACTGAGAACTGGTTCCTCCTCCTACATTTTCTGGAAGTGATTGTGTAAAACTGATATAAATTGTTATTCAAATATTTTGGAAAATTCTCCAGTGATGCCACCTAGACCTGGAGTTTTCGTCTTTGGAAATTCTTAACAAATAAAATTACCTAATACTGATAGGGCTATTCAAAGTACTTATCTCAAATTGGGTTAGTTGTGGTCTTTTCTGCTTTTTGTTTTTTCCTAAGTTGTAAAATTTATGTATTTAAAGTTCTTTGTAGCGTTCCCTTGTTATCCTTTTGATATCTGCAGGGTGTGTAGTGATATCCATTGTTTCATTCCTGATATTTTGGGTCTTCCACTTTTTTCTTGCTATATTTTTACCAAATTTATTAATTTCTTTAAAGAATTAGCTTTTTGTTTTACTGTTTTTCTCTATTGATGTTCTGTTTTTAACCATGGATTCTTTTGAAGCTTATCTTTAAATTCTGGGCATTTAGATTGCCTCTTTTCTTTCTGTTGTTGATACCTAGTTTGCTTCCCTGTGTTCAGAAAACACACTGTGTATGATTTCAATATTGAAAATTTGTTGAGGTTTGTTATATGGCTCAGGACATGGTCTATCTCATATATTCTGCCGGTGTTGAAAAGAGTGTGTATTCTGCTCTTGATGGGAAGAGTGTTCTCTAAATGTCAAGAAGATCCTGTTGATTGATAATGTTGTTGAGTTTTTCTATATCTTTGGTGAATTTCTGTCTAGTTCTATGAATTGCTTAGAGGTGTCTTGAGGTTATCAACTATAATTGGAGATATATATATTTCTCCTTTCAGTTCTATCAATTTTTGCTTCATACATTTTGCAGCTACTGTTTGGTATATACACATTAGGACAGATATGTCTTCTTGGTTGGTTTATTATTCTATTATGTAATTTCCTCTCTATCCTTGAAAAATTTCCTTGCTCCTGCTTTTTCTTAATTAATAAGTGTGTTTTATATTTTTCCCCACCATATTACTTTCAACATACCTGTATCATTTTATTTGAAATGAGACTTTCTGTAGATAGCATATAGTTGAGTGATGTTTTTAAATCCACTCTGCCAATCTTTGTCTTGTGGATGATATAGATAGACCATTACATTTAATGTGGGTTTTGATTTTTTTAAAAGGCGTAAACATGGATTTTTTTTTGTTTTCTGGCTTTTCTCTCTAATTTTTCTTTGCTTTTCTTTATCCTATCTTCCTGAGTTACTTGAACATTTTTTTCAAATTCCTTTTTGATATATTTATAATATTTTGTATTTACCTCATTATATAGTTTTCTCAGTGATTTCTCTAGGTACTATAGTACATATACACACAGAGCTTATCACAATCTACTGGTGTCATATTTTTACCAGTTTAAATGAAATATAGAAAACTCACTTGCCTTTACATTCTTTTACTCTCCCTATTTATAATATGATTTTTGTAAATATTTCCACTACGTATATTGAGTACTACATCAGATAGTGTTATAATTTCTGCTTTAACCTCAAACATAATTTAGAAAACTCAAGAGAAGGACAGGGAAATATATACAAGATCTTGTGGTAACCACATTTTTAATCCATAATTTTTTCCTTTATAATGTCCCAAGATTCCTTCTTGATCATTTCCTTTCTTATTAGAGAATTTTCTGCAGCTATTGTTTTAGGGTAGATCTGTTAGAAACTAATTCCCTTATTTTTCTTTTTCAGAGACTGTCTTGATTTTCCCTTCATCACCAAGGGGTTTTTTCCCACTAGACACAGAATTCTAGTTCTATAGTTCTTTCCTTTCAGCACTGAAAAATTTTGAGCCACTACATTCTGAACTTCATGATTTCTGATGAGAAAACCATTGTCATATAAATTGTTTTTTCCTACATATAATGCTTCATTTATCTCTGGATGTTTTCATGATTTTTTTCTTTGTCTTTAGTTTTCAAAATTTGATTATGACTTGTTATGGCATGTTTCTTGGGGTTTACCATGTTTGTTGTTCACTCAGTTTCTTGACTCTGCATGTTTATGTCTTAGACTAAATGTGGTAATTAGCAGTCATTATTTCTTAAACTATTTTTTGCCCACTGTATTTATCTTCTCCATCCAGGATTCTGATGACATGAGTGTTAGATATTTTGTTATACTCCCACAAGTATCTCATGCCTTTTTTTTTTTGTCTATGTTCTCTTAGTTGTCCAGATTGGGTGAATTCTGTTGTTCTGTCCTCAACTTCACTGACTCTATATTCCGTTCACTCCATTCTTCTATGGAGTTCATTCATTGAGTTTTTTATTTTGGTTATTGTGTTTTTGTTCTAAAATTTCCATTTGATTCTTCTTTATATCTTTTATTTCTTTGATAGTTTCTATTTCTTTTCTGAATATTTCTGTTTTCATTTGTTTCAAGACTGTCATTGCTCATTGAAGCATTTTTATCACAACTCCTTTAAAATTCATGTCAGATCATTCTAACATCTGTGTCATTTCAATATTGGCATTTGTTGATTGTCTTTTCTTATTCAAGTTGAGATCTTTCTGTTCTTTTCTATGTCATGTGAACATTTGGGTATTATAAGCCTGGATTGTACTTAAATCTTATGTTTTTAACAGTTCTCCTCTGTTACTGTTCCAGTGGAAGAAGGGCAGGATGCTTTCTACTTACGTATGAGATGAGAAGTCCAGGTTCCCCACTTGGTTTCCACTGAAATCTAGGGGAAGAGAGGATTCTTATCCCAATGGGCAGTGGTAGGAAATCAAGCTTCCTACTAGTCTTTGGTGATACTACCCTCGCAAGAAGTTATAGGGATGACTCATTATGCTATTTCCAACATACCTCTACTAGCCCTGTGGAAAGAGTTGGCTTTATTACTGCTGAGTGACAGTGAAAGTCTTGAATCCCCCTAGGTCTCCTGACACCACCTCAATGAGAATAGGTAGGAGTGCCTCATAATTAATGGGATTATGTGGGAGTGTAGGAGTGATGGGGCAGGCTTCCCACATGATTACCACTGATGCCACAGATATTGCGTCTTCTTACTGATCATTTAGATGAAAGTCCCTGATCCCCAGTGAGTCTGCTCTAAAATACTTCCCATTATGGGTGGTTAGAGTGCCTCATTTGTGCCTGGCAAGTGTGGAAGTCTAGGCTCTCCACTCAGTCTGTTCTATTGAGGGTGGTGATGGGACTGCAGTGTTTTTTTCTGTGTTGAGGTGGAGTAGAGTGATTCTTGTCTAAAAGTTGTCTGTCTTGCTAGGCTGCTGTTTTCCTCATACTTTGACTAGAGAAATTGGGCTTTATCTGGAATTTTTATGTTTGTCCTCACAGAAATTTCCGGGTTTCTGCTATCACCAGTACCAAATAGGGAGGTATAAGCCAAAAGGCAAACACATGGAACTCAAGACCATGTTGTTCCACAGGTACTGGAATCCCTTGCCAGTCTGCCCTATTTTCTGACTTTATAGGATTTTTTAATGATTGTTTAATTGTAATGTGCAGTTTTTTAAAGATGAACTTAGATGTAGAAATTGGGAAAGTAAGTATATACTCCATCTTCTCAGAAGCAGAAGTCTTTAGACAATAAGAAGTATAAATGAGTAAATGAAGGAGAAGATAATAGTGGTAAATCTAGAAACATGTGGAGAATGGTTCTACTTCTATTGAATGATTATATATGATATATCATAAGTTGCTTACACAAATGTATATGTGTGTGTATATATATATATATATATATACACACACACATAGATAAATACACACACAGGAGTTATATCCAAATTTTAACAGTTTTACCTTAAGGTTGTATGACTGCAGCTGCTTTTATTTTTCTTCAATTTAACTATATTCTCTTCTTTTTTGCTTACCTTTACTCACTGGTATTAATACACAAACTCTAGTATGTGTGAAATTAAAATATACTCAAGAAAAATGTTTAAAGTATTAGCCCACTGCATTGAATAAATACAAGTGTTATAATACTCAGTGTAGGAAATAGTTTGAAGAAATGGGTATTTTCTTTCCAGGCTGCATAAATAAAACTGTCTCATGATATGGAAGACTACTTATCAGTAATATTTAAATTATTTTTGACATTACCATTCTATGAACATCAAGTTCCACTTGTAGAAATATTTGTCTTGCAGTATGATTTCCTAGCACACTATCTCACAAGAATTATTAGAATCATAACGAATACTGAATCATCTTGAGCAAGTACTAATGCGAGGATAATGAAACATTCAAGTGGAATTATTGTAGCCACTTGGATATGTGGGCCTGGGACCTCAGAGTCCTCCAGGCGATACCCATCAAATGCTGCTCCCATGCTCTGGCCTGTATAGACATTATGGGTTTATGCTCTCATGCTTGCTTCTTTCCAGTTTGGTGACTGAGAAGAGTTTCAAATTGGTCAGGTTTTCGAATCCTTTGATGTTTACCTGCTCATAATTTTCTTGATGTTTGTCTCAAACATCTCCTTTATGTTCCTAGCGATTGAGGAACTAATCTCTCTACTATGGAAAGGGCCTTTGGAGTTTCTTCAGTCTCCCTACAATATACACTGAACACAACCCAAAACACCTAAACTATTACTCAGAGTGGTATGCACATTAATTTTGACACATATATTGGCACAGAATGTTCCAAGAACTGATATTCTAATATTTTGTTAACAACTCAACACTCTACTTAGTTCATCCTTAATTCAGTGACATCATTTGGTATAAGTTAAAAAGACACCACTAAGGGATGTAACTATTACAAATAGTAAGTACATCGGTCTAAAAGACTAGGTGCTTTTGAACGTCAGTTTATCCAATGTCATATAAATGCCATCATTTACAGACAATTGCTGTCAATAGTTGGGTATGACATATTATAGTATACTTTTCTCTTTGCAAATACACAGGTTTCTTTTTCTTTTCCTCCTCCTCTTCCTTCTTATTTTACATTTCAACAATGAGATTACATAAACCAACTTTGGAATGTCCATATAATGTAATAGTACTCAGCACTAAAAGGGAAAAAATACCAATGCACACAATATGTATGAATCTTAAAACCTTTCCCTGAGTGGAAAAAGACAAACACAAAAGAGGAAATACTGTAGGATGTAAGTTAAAAAAGTTGTAGAAATAGAACAACTAAACTATACAAACCGAAAGCCTACTGGTGTTTGCCTGTGAGGGATTGGGAATAGACATGAAAAATATCCGAGGTGAGGATAATGTTCTACATATTGATAGAGGTTTGGGTTACACAGGCATACACAAGCAATTGTCAAAATTCAATGAATATACTGGAATTAGGATTTGTGCATTTTGCTCTAAGTTTTACCTCAACAGGATAAAAAGTAAAAATAAAGAAATAATAAACTCTAGTTAATCATTTGGATTTTCACTATACAACCTGTTCAACATTTCTGGATGTTTGAAAGGTTTCATATTAGGAAAAATGGACTCATACTAACATAAATGTATACCCTACTTTAGTCCCCTTCAGTATACCTTGACCATTACTCCACATCATTTTATATGCTACTACTATCTTTCAAATGGAGGTATAAACTTACATTTTACAGGTGTCCTATCATTTCTACCATGTGGTCTGTTTCAATAATTTTGTTTTTCATCACTATGATAACAACTATGGGAGTAAAAATATTGTTTTTGTGAAAAATTATTGCCTTAAAACCATTTCCTTGAGATATATCCTTAGGGTCAGCTGGTATATGTTCTGTTCCCAGTTTGGTAGCACATATTTTCTAGGGCAAACACGGAGGGGTACCTATCAATCTGCATTTCTAACAGCAGGATGTGAGAGAATCAGTTTTAAAGCCAGTAGGCAATGCAAGGGAATGCAACTATTTCCCATTTGCTTAAGTACCTCTTTGTCAGAACTCTCGAATTATCAAAACTCTAAATATTATTTTAAATATAATTTCTTATAAAGAGCTTGGTGGAAAAAAATATCAGGAAATGCAAGGGAGCATGAGCAGATGGTAAGTAGTAACAATAACTCCCATTGCTATTGATAACACACGTATAATTCCTAGACAGGAATCATTCTCTATGCTTGGGGTGGAGGACGGAATGAATATTGGAGGAACACACACATTGGATGCCTCAGTCACCAAACTGGAAAAAAAAACAAAACATTTAGTTCTTGTTGAGGCAGTTAAAATGACAGCAACTAGGAGGTTACATAAAGAAACACTCACCGATATAGATACACCAACTGTTATATAAATTAATAAGGTTAATATGAGAAGGTATTACAAAGAGATGGATCTGAGGGCAGAGAGAATTTTAAGACAAAGCCACACATGGGTTTGCTCACCAGTTCATGTCCGGGCTCTTGTCCAATATCCACCATGGAGAAAGTGATCCATCCATTATGCACTGAATGCACAAACAAATGAACAAATCTCAAAGGTGCATGCAGTGTTGGACAACACAGACTCTACCCTGGTGTCTGACTTGGGAAGAAGTTTATTCATCAAGGACTGGGGACAGGATTAGTTTCAACAATGAGATTACATAAACCACCTTTGGAATATCCTAATACTAATAAACATAAGTTTAAGTTCAGGAATCACTTTAAGAGCTCTCAGTGGGTCAGTGAGACTGGAGGAGAGGTCTAGGACTCTGGGAGTGGTACAGACTTTATTGATAATTGGTTGTGGCTGGAAGAGGCCCTGGTCATGGGGAGAGGTGCTTCCCCTGCCCCTGTTTTTTTTTGCAACTCATAGCCTTTTTCTGATGAGGCCTTGGGGTTACAAAGGACCAGAGGTCTGAGATATTTTACAGATTCTGAATGATTGTTAATTTGGAATCTGAAAACCCAAAGGTCATTACAGTTTAGAGAGCTGAAGCAAATGGGTTACTCTCACTTGGATCTCAATTCAAATTTTTAATTTCTAATTCCTTGAAACTGCACTTTACACTGTCACCCATAATATGTTCTTTATAAATTGGGACATGCAGGTAATTTTTGTGTGTTTCTTTGTTTGATTTTAATGCAGCAGTAGAGAAGAAATTGAGAGACAAAAAAGAAAGCGCTATGCAAATGTATTTGAAAACCTAGATTAAAGAAGGAATTATGTAGGAAAACTTAAATCACCAAATCGAATGTGTGAGAGTTAAAAATTCCTAGTATATAAATAGCTAGGGAAGAACTTGAGGGACTTATCATTTAGCTACCCATTCTCCCTTTCCTCTCTCTGCAGTGATTTATCATTTTCACAGTAGACTCTGTTTCTCTGTCTTTCACCGCTGCTAGTTACTTAGCTACTCCAGAGAGAAGAGAAGGGTGTGAGTAGTGATGGAGTAGACAGCTCAGAATTCAACCCACTACTTTTCTCCTCTACACTGCTGACGGTGAGGCATGCATTGGCCTTACGGAACAGAGGCAGCTGTTGGGGCCTCCTACAACCCGAAGGCTATTGGCCCAGATCCTGATGCTCTTTCTTGCTTGGGTAAATTTCTTCAGCTGCCTAGGTGAAAGCCTAAGTGGTTTGTTCTTTGACAGTCACAATACAAACTTGATAACAATCCCTTGGCCAAACAGATAGGATCTAATATTTTGGCCAATATATTCTAGCAGAGCTGAAAGTCCAAAGCCCTCCAAACCTGCTAGAGCGTTTCCTGTCAAGTGATACTTTAGTGGCTCAGAGAATGTTTGACCCACATGAGACATCTGGAGATCATATAGTGCAATGCTATCTGCCACAAACCCAGTCCTCTCATTTTGCAAGTGGAGGTTCCCAGATTTCAGGGAGCAAAGAGAAATGCCTGAGGGCAAAGGGTAAGGTGGGGCAATTTTAAGACTCAAACCGACGACCCATGACCTCCCACCCCCATTCTAGTTGTCTTTCCACACTATAGCCTATGATTCTAACAGTCTATGGTTGCTGGGCAGTTCCAACCATAGAGTGAGAAGAGAATTGGAAATGGGGCAAAAGGAAACTAAGAACATACAGGGCTTGTCTTCTGGGCAGGCTGTACAACGTTTGCTGTAAAACTACCTTCGTGTAGCTGTCATCTCTGGTTTGACCCTGGCTTCCTTTGCTTTTACAGGGGGTAGAAAACCCATGACTTGCCTTGAGGATGAGTTTCATTTGTTCTATAGGATAATTTTAAAGATTTGAATTTGAATGACTCTACAGTTGGCTACAGTTGTCACCACTCTGAAGTGTCTCATTGCAGTTCAACTCAAAGCACAAAGAGGGCAAGGCTGGGCTGGCATGGATGTGTGTGATTGTGCTTCTAAGCCTGCACATATAGATCCTCCGCTGTGTGCATACAGCCTGCCATCTAATACCACAATAGTCTCCGTCATCCACATGCAAAGTCGTTGGAACGAAATGGGCTTCCACAAGCTTGCATGAGGTTTAGGGAGAAAACGTTTCTCCCACAAACATGTAATCACGTGTGCAAGTCTATGAGAAGTCAACATGCCAGCACATGTATGTAAATGTGTAACTCGTCTGCTGGCTGGGTTGTTGAAAGAGAACTGACATTACTAAGATTGCTCATATACATAGATATTCAGGGTGGGACTCTCTCATGCCCCCTCATCCCAGTATCTGGAGGCCAGGCCCTTGGGCAGAGGGTCCCCACCAATACGCTCCTTCTTCACCGTGCCACACCCCTGTGGACATTTTAATGCAAAAGGCCCTGTCCTGCTTCTGGGCTGCAGAGAAGCACAGCCCTCAGCACTAGGTCTGTGGTAACACCTTTTCCTCCCCTGGTTGTGGTGTTCAAGGAACAGCAAGAATGCTCCTTTGTCTGGAAGCTTGCAAAGGAAAGGATTTTAACAGGAGATGAGTTAGGAGTTAATGGGATGTTACAGCGTTCAGGAGGCCATAGAATGTGCGTGACAGGAAACCACTGGAGGGTTCTGAGCAGAGAAGTGACACATAGTAAAGGCTTAGTCTGGTGTGGCGATAGTAGAGGTAATATAGTAACAGTGGTCCAAGTAGGAGGGTATTGCAATAACAGAGGTAGCAGATGGTGGTAGATTGTATCAGGGTGGTACATGTGGAGAAGTGTGAGGATTTGGAGTCTATGCTGAAGGCAGAAGGACAGTATCCATGAATGTGGGTGAGAATGAGAGGAATCCAACGGTGCTTCCAAGGATTTCTGACGTGAACAAGTACAAGGATGGAGTTTCTATGCCCTAAGATGGGGGAAATGATAGGAGGAGCAGGTTTATGGGAGGGGGAATCAAGGGCTTTGCTCTGTGTATGATAAACTTTAATTTGAGGTGAATATTCGACATCCAAGAGGCAATGTTGAGCAAGCAACTGAATATATGAGCCTGCAGTTCAGGGATAAGACTGCGCTTGAAATACCAATGTGTGATTCTTCTATTCACGCATGGGATCAAAGTGATGGAACTACGTATGATTTTGCAGGAAGTGAGCATAGGTAGGGAAGGGAAGAAACCTGAGAGTCAAAACCTAGAGCACTTCAATGCAGAGAGGTCAAGGAGACACAGAGTGACCAGCCAGGACATTGAAAAGTAGCAGACCCTGAGGCAGAATGGCAGCCAAGGGACAGAAATGTCCTGGAAACCAACTGAAGAAAGTATTGCAGGGAAGAGGAAGTGATCAACAGTGCCAAGTGCTACTGATCAGTCAAGAAATACCAGCAGAGAAATGACCAATGGATTTAGCAACGTGCAGGTCGTTGGAGGCCTTGAGAAGAGCTGTTTCACTGGATTAGTGGGAACAAATGCTTGCTTGAGGTGGTTTTAGAGAAAATGGGAATAGAGGAAGTGGAAATATCAAAAAGAGTTAATGATTTTTAGGAGGTCTGCTGTAAAGGGCAAATAGAGAGAGATGCTGGTGGTGTAGATAGAGGGGATTGTGCAGTTAAGGTGGGGTTTTTGTTTGTTTCTCTCTTTCTTGTTTCTTTTTAAGATGAGGGAATTCCCAGAGTGTTTGTGTACTGATGCAAATCATCCAGCAAGGAAGCGCTAATTGGCGATGTGGGAGAGAGCCTTGAGAGCGCTGCTGGGTCCCTGCATTTACTCATCATAAAGGGGTAGAATCTGCTGCCCAACTGAAAGGCTGGGGTTTGATACGAGTGTGGACAGTTCATCCATAGCGACAAGAAGGAAGGCAGAGTATCTAGTCTCAGATGCAGGCAGGTGGAAAGCTTTGTAAGGTCTTTCCTTTCACATTTTCAGTGTCATAAACCCAGACTGTGGCCATTCGACTAGTAGATGGAGGCTTGAAGAAAGAAGATAAAGATGTGAACTTCAGTGCCTGAGATGGAGTGAGTGGACTGGGGAAGTGTATGCGTTTGCATCAATGTCCCCGGCCATATTTCTGACACTGTTCTAGGCACAGGAGGTGCAGTCATGGGAATGCACACATGGAACAGGTACATATTCACTCACGTGTGTTTGTTTGGTAACAAGGTGCGGTAGGGGTGTATCTGGTCCTTGGTACTCTTGTCAGGGCCTAGGGCAGAGCACGCATATTCTGGTGCAAACACGGGACTTGGCTTCCACAGGGAACAAAGGTGGTTCTGGATACCCCTCCTCACCTGGAGGCACAGGAATGAAGGATGTGGTGAGAGTGTGTTGGGCCACTGAGAAGCCTAGTGGCCGACTTCTCTCCAGCTAACGGTTAACGTACTTTCCTCCCAAAAGTCAAGCCCTCTCCAACAGACACCACACTAAGCTTTGGTGTCAAATGGCTGTCTCACCCTCTTATTCTGGCTGGCTTCCGGTTGCTATGGTGATGCAGACCAAAGCTTTGCTCTCTCAGTGAAAAATAGTGGGAGCCTGTGAATGTAGAGGGGGATGTTGAGAGGGAGGAGGAACGTCTTGCCAGTGAGAATAACCTAAACTCTGGGAGCCTTTGGTGACTAACAGCCTGAATCCACCCTCACTGTCCCCCCTCCCCCCACCAAGTGGTACCACCATGATCACCAAAAGGCAGAGGAGCCAGACTGTGAACAGGGAGCCTTAAACCAGATGACATATGCTTTTTGTTAGTGTCATTTCCCAGAAAAATCCACTGGAGTACAGTCTTCACTTGCCCACATTCCAAGGTGTTCTCATTGTGCTCTATCTTGTAGTGCTCTGTCTAGTGGGACTGCTGGGCAGCAAGCACTCGAGTACCTACTATGTGCCAGGGAACTTATTAGGAAGTGAGGATGCCCAATGGGGAGGGCATGCTACAGGCGTGCATTTGGGGACCTGGCAAGGGTTAGCCTAAGGGCATAAGCTCTTATGTCCAAACCCAGACTTTCATCCTTAGGAGGGCCAGTCCCCTCTCACACCCGCCTCTCTCCTTCTCCGTCCCTAAAGAATTCAGGGGGTAAAGATGGAGTTAGGGGTGGAGGGTTGGCTGAAGCCCTGAAGAGCTCAGCTGCCCCTTCTCTGCAGCTAAGACCCCTTTGTTTTCATTCTAGCAGTCTTGCTCTGCCTTCAAGTTTCAAGACTCCTAATCAGCTTTGAGTGTCAGTGTCCAGATCCTCAATGGCCTAATCGGCCTGGTGGCTTGGTTGCTATGGTAATCCTGCCAAGAGCGTTTCTTCACTAGATAAAATTCAGAGGGAGCTGGAAAGGGGAGTGGCCGGCCTCAGTGGGGAGGGAAGAAGAACTGTAATATGAATATCCTAATTACACTAATTGATAGCCCTTTGTGATTAAAGGCTCATTAATTAAAGGAGGCCAGGGCAGCAGGGGCTTTGACTGGGAAAAGGGAGTCTCAAACAGGAAGGAAGAGGCTTTTTTCGTTAGACAAACTTGCACAGAGTATTTGCAGGATACAGAAAGCACCACAAGACTGCAACTCAGGGTGAACTCAGTAATTTCCTCTGCCTGTGACTGAATTTTGTTTAAAAATCCAGTACCAGATCCCTGTGTTTGGGGCATGTTGGCAGGGAGGTATCAAGAATTACTTTTCTGAGCAGGGGAGGAGCCTGGTTGCCCAACCTTCTGGCCTGGTGATTGAAGCCACGTGCCATGTCTTACACCCCAGGCCTGTGGTCCCCAGGGACTTGAGGTGGGGAATGGTTTGCAGCCCTCAGCTACTCAGCTGCCCACGTCTCTCCTGCTTAGATGTGCCTTGTTTTCCTTCCTGTCAGCCTCTCTCCTCTATCCAGTATTCTGGACTCTGTAATCTGCTTAGGTGTCTAATGACTCAGTCATGGCTTAATTGGCCCAAGCTTCTGGTTGCTGTGGTGATGCAGCCAAGAGCTCTGCTCACTACGTTAAAATAAGAGGGACCCCGATGTGGGAGGGGACAGCATGGGGAGAGGGCTAAGACTGAAAATGAGAATACTCTAATTACACTAATTGATAGCCTTTTGTCATTAAAAGCCCATAAATACAGGCCCCCAGGACCCAAGGCAGAAGGAGCTGAAGTCTTATCAGGGAAAATAATGCATCTAACAAAAGGGAAAATTCTCTTTGTACTAGAGACATTTCCAAGAAGTATTCCAGAGGTTAAGAAAATATTTCGTGTGCTCAGCATCTCAGGGTATGGGTTTTGGAAGTACACAGGTAGGTTAGGGGCACAAGTCTTTATTTGCAGAAACCACGGAGCCCTCGATTGTCAGTCACAGCTGTTCAGATGGGAAACTGAGGCTGAGAAGTGGGATGGGACTGGAACTGAATCACATGCTAGGCTAGTGGTAGAGCTGTGACTGGAGTTCAGAGTTCTTGGTGACCACGCCAGAGCTCTCTATACAACCTCAGTCAGCTTCCACTTGGAGACCAACATGGTCAAACCCTTCATTTTACTGACAAAGAGATGAACCAGAGAAGGGAGGCAACCTGTCCAGGGCCACATGGTCCCTCTGGGATGAGAATGCCAACTCTCCTGGCTTTTAACACAGACCAGGTAAACAGTGAGTACTTTGAGAACTAGGGCATGGACAGTGGCAACAGGGAAGAGAGCATTTTAACAAGGAATTCTGCAGGGTTTGTGAGCTAGGATGGGAATGTTTCTCACCTACGTGGTGAGAGGGCATTGGTGCTGATAACAGGGGGAGGGGGAAAAAGGAACAAAGGAAGAAAGGAGAGAGACAAACACCTCCTTGTCTATTACTGAGATTTTCATTGGAAATAGTCCTTTCCTTGAGCGATGTCTGGAAATGAGACACAGAGATAACCAAGAGGAGCACGACACTAATTTGCAGATGTCTAAGGGGCAAAAATCAGTGTAGAGATGGGAAAACCAGGACACTCAGGGTGAGGAAATGACATCCCCAAATTCAGATACGGGGTTACTGGCAAAGCTGTGCGTGGATCTCAGGACTTATGACGACCATGCCAGGGCTCTGTCTAGCAGGAGTGCCAGACAGCAGTAAGAGTGCTTACTATGTACGTGGGACTTCTCTAGAAATAAACCATGGGAAGAGTATGCTCACATACTTAACATAGTGCTGGAGGTCAACTATACTTCAAAAACAAGCAAACACCATCATAGAAAAAAGAGTTCAGATCTGTGGCTACCAGAGGCATGGAGTTGTAGGAGGGGGAATTAGATGAAGGTAGTCAAAAAATACAAACTTCCAGTTATAAGATAAATAAATACTAGGGATGTACTATATGATAAAGATAATTGACACTCCTCTACCATCAAGGAATTATCACAAGGAAAAATTTTTTCTTCTATTTCTTTGGTGTCATATCTTTGAGATGATAGATGTTCATTAAACTTATCATGGTAATCATTTCACGATGCATGTAGGTCAAATCATTATGTTATACATCTTATACAGTGTTGTATGTCAATTATATCTCAATAAAACTGGAAAAATATAAAGGAAATGAAAACACTATCTTGGATAAAAGATGCTTTAAAACAAATAAAGATTATGTTTGATGGGTTCATCTGTAGACTACACACAACCAAGGAAAGAATCAGAGAGCCTGGTTAATAAAACTTTCCAAACTATAACAGAAAAAGAAAAAAAATAATTAAAGAAGAAAAAAGACAAGTCAGTTGCATTTCTTTACACTAATGATGAATCAACAGGAAAAGAAACAAAAGAAAAAATCTCTTTTAAAAATAGCACCCAAAGTAATAAATAGGAATAAATAAATAGGAATAAATCTAACCAAGGAGGTGAAAGACTTATACATGGGGAACTACAAAGCATTGATTAAGGAAATTAAAGAAGACTTAAAAAATGGAAAGATATCCCATGCTCTTGGATTGGATGAATCAGTATTGTTTAAATGTTCATACTGCCCAAAGCAATCTACAGATTTAATGCAATTCCTATCAAATTACCCAGGACATATTTCACAGAACTAGAACAAATCATAATAAAATTTATATGGACTCACAAAAGACCCAGAATTGCCAAAGCATTACTGAAGAAAAACAATGAGGCTGGGGGAATAACCCTCCCAGACTTCAGACAATACTACAGAGCTACAGTAATCGAAACAGCATGGTATTGGTACAGAAACAGACATATGGACCAGTGGAACAGAATAGAGAGCCCAGACATGAACCCACAAACTTTTGGTCAACTAATCTTCGACAAAGGGGGCAAAAACATACAGTGGAATAAAGACAGTCTCTTCAGCAAATGGTGTTGGGAAAACTGGACAGCAGCATGTAAATCAATGAAGTTAGAATACTCCCTCACATCATACACAAAAATAAACTCAAAATGGATTAAAGACTTGAACATAAGACAAGACACAATAAACCTCCTAGAAGAAAACTCAGGCCAAACATTATCTGACATACATCTCAAAAATGTTTTCCTAGGGCAGTCTACACAAGCAACAGAAATAAAAGCAAGAATAAACAAATGGACCTAATTAAACTTACAAGCTTTTTCACAGCAAAGGAAACCATAAGCAAAACAAAATGACAACCTACAGAATGGGAGAACATTTTCGCAAATGATGAAACTGACAAAGGCTTGATCTCAAGGATATATAAACAGCTCATATGACTTAGTAAGAAAAAAACAAGCAACCCAATCCAAAAATGGGCAGAAGACCTAAGCAAGCAATTCTCCAAGGAAGATATATAAATGACCAATAGGCACATGAAAAATGCTCAGTATCGCTAATTATCAGAGAAATGCAAATCAAAACTACAATGAGGTATCACCTCACACCCGTCAGAATGGCCATCATTCAAAAGTCCACAAACGATAAATGCTGGAGACGGTGTGTAGAAAAGGGACCCCTCCTGCACTGCTTGTGGGAATGCAGATTGGTGCAGCCACTGTGGAAAACAGTATGGCAATTCCTCAAAAGACTAGGAATAGATTTACCATATGACCCAGTAATCCCACTCCTGGGCATATATCCAGAAGGAACCCTACTTCAGGATGACACCTGCACCCCAATGTTCATAGCAGCACTGTTTACAATAGCCAAGACATGGAAACAGCCTAAATGTCTATCAATAGATGACTGGATAAAGAAGTAGTGCTTTATTTATACAATGGAATACTACTCAGCCATAAAAATGATAAAATAATGCCATTTGCAGCAACATGGATGGCCCTGGAGAATGTCATTGTAAGTGAAGTAAGCCAGAAAGAGAAAGAAAAATACCATATGATATGATTCATATGTGGAATATAAAAAAAAAGACAAATGAACTTATATATAAAACAGAAACAGACTCACAGACATAGAATACAGACTTGTGGTTGTCAGGGGGGAGGGCGGCGGGAAGGGATAAACTGGGAGTTCAAGATTTGCAGATATTGACTGCTATATATAAAATAGATAAACAGCAATTTTATACTGTATAGCATAGGGAAATACATTCAGCATCTTGTAGTAGCTCATGGTGAAAAAGAATATGAAAATGAAAATATATATATATATATAAATATATATATATATATTCATGTATGACTGAAGAATTGTGCTGTACCCCAGAAATTGACAGAACATGGTAAATTGACTATACCCCATTTTTAAAAAGAGAAAAAAAGAAGAAACAGGAACAAGTGCATATTGTATAGCACAGGGCATTTTAGCCACTATCTCATAATAACTTTTAACAGAGTGTAATGTGTAAAGATACTGAATCCCTATGCTGTACACATTAGGTGAATGTAATATTGTAAATCAACTATACTTCAATAAAAAAGAGAAAGAAAAACAGAACAGGACATCTGAGTATTGTGAGATAATGTCAAAAGTCATAACAAATGCATAACTTGAACAACAGAAGAAGAATGAGAGAATGAACCAAAAGAAATATTTTAATAATAGAGTATTTTCCAAAATCAGTAACACAAAATTAGGGCTACCAGAAACTCAGACTATACCAAGTAGGAGTAAATAAAAACAAAACAAAGCACCTAGGCATATCATATTTGAATTGCAGAAAACAAAATGCAAAGAGAAAATCTTAAAAAGTAGCTAGAGGGTAAACATCTTTCATATAGGTAAAAGAGATAAAAAAAAAACTGGAAAATTTGTCAGTAAAAATACAAGCAAGAAGAGAGTAGAACAAAAAATTTAAAGTTTTGAAAGGAAAATAGAAAAAATGCCAACCTAGAATTCGATATACAGGAAAATTATCCTTCAAAAATGAATAAAAATAAAAGCTTTTCCATACAACAAAAATGAGGGAATCAAAACCAGCAGACACGCCTTGGAATAAATATGTTTTTAAATTATTTAAAAGAAAAATAATGCCGGTCAGAAAGTTGAACCTATATAAAGACAGGAAGAGTGCCTGAAAGGTAATAACAATGTCATAAATACATTTTATTTTTCTTATTCATATTTGATAGAAAAGATAATTATGTGTTTGGAGCAATAATAACACAGCAATGTATTGATGATTATAACATAGGGATAAGTGAAATGCATGATAGCAATGTTACAAGTTACTTGAGGAGGGGGGGAATTCTGTTATATTCCTGCACTACACATGAAGTGTATATTGTTATTTGAGGTGGACTTACATTACCTTAAGATGTATATCAAATTCTAGGACAAGGACTAAATTTTTTAAAAGAGTTAATGATATGCCAATAGAAGAGATAAAATGGAATCAAATAAAATTCTCAATTAAAACTAGAGAGGGCAGAAAAAGAATAAATGTACAGAGTTAAAATATAGTTTATATTAATCCAACTATATTAATAACAATTAAATATGAGTAATTAAGTACATTAATTAAAAGGTAGAAATTAATTTTAGAAGGTGTCAGAGTAGACAAACAAGTCCAAAATATATGTGGTCTACAAAGTCCAATTTAATTAAAAGACTTAAAAAGCTTAAAATAATGGAGAGATATACTGTGTTAACTAATCAAAAAAACTGGAATATCTATATTAATTTCAGACTAAACAGATTTTGGACAAGGAAAATTATCATGGATATTTCTACAAGAGGACATACCAGTTCTTAATGTGTATTCACCTAACAATAGAGTGTTAAATTACCTGAGTCTGAAACTGATAGAACTTCAAGGTTCTATTGCAGTTGAAGATGTCCATACCCTCCTATCAGTAAGTAGGCCATAGATAAGTCAAGCAGATAGAAAATCAATAAGGATACAGTTGATCTGAACAGCATGCTCAATCCACTTGATCTAATTGACATTTATAAAATACTCCATTCCAAAAAAACAGAATGCCCTTCTTCTCAAGGTCATATGAAACATTCCCCAAATAGACCACATTCTGCGTCAAAAAACATACCTTAACAAATATAAAGAATAGAAATTATGCAAAGTATGTTCTCAGACCATAATGGAATTAAACTGTAAATCAATAACAAAAAGATAGCTTGAAAAATCCTTGCCAGTATTTGGAAAGGACACTATACTTTTAAGAAACACATGGGTCAATGAAGAAGTAAGTTTCAAGATAAATTAAAAGTATCACTAATAATTCAAATTAAAACTTATCAAGATTTTGAGGATGCAGCAAAAACCAGTGTTTAAAGGGACACTTTTTTTTTGGAGGGGTAGGTAATTAGGTTTATTTTTAGAGGAGGTACTGGGGATTGAACCCAGGACCTCATGCATGCTAAGCATGTGCTCTACCACTTGAGCTATACCCTCCCCACTAGAGGGATATTTATAACATTAAGTGCGTGCATTAGAAAAGAAGAAATATCTAAGATCAATTAGCATTAAATACAGGTATTAGAAAAGAAGAAATATCAAAAAATCAATCATCTAAACTTCCCCCTTAGGAAAAAAGAGAAACAAACAAGCGAAACATACTAATAAAAATTAGAATAGAAATCAATGAAAATGAAAATAGAAAATGGTAGAGAAATTCAACAAAACCAGAAGCTAGTTCTTTGGAGAGATCAATATGTCTAGCCAGACCAACCATGAAAAAAAAGAAGATGCCAATATTATGTGTAAGAGGGGTCATCCACTACTGATCTTATAGACATTAAAAGGATCATATAAGAACACTATGCACAAAGTTATGCCCATGCATTTAGTAACTTCAACGAAGGACAAACTCCTTAAAGACACACACTAAAAAAACTCACACAAGGAGACATAGATCATCTGAATAGGCCTATATCTATTAAAGAAATTAATCAATAATTAATAATCATCACCAAAAAAATCACTGGGCTCAGATGACTTTCTGGTAAATTCTATCAATCATTTAAGGAAGAAATTATATTAATTCTCCACAATAACTTCCAGAAAGTAGAAGCAGACAGAAACCAGAGGAAAAAAAGATACATATAGGGGAACAATGATAAGTTTTCCACTGATTTCACAACAGAATCCATGGAGCATGGAACATAATGGAATGGTATCTTTAAACTGCTGATAGCAAAATCCTATCAACTTTTAGAATTCCATGTGCAACCAAAAAATTCCTTTAAAAATAATTAAAGATATCTTCAGATATAAAACTGAGAGGGTTTTTTTTTTGTCTCCAGGAAGCCTAACTACAATAAATGCTCAAAGAAAATTTCCAAGATGAAAGGAAATATTACCAGGTGGAAGTCTATACCTGCAGGAAGGAAAAAGCACCACAAATAGTAAATATATAAGATATTTTTAAATATCTTTGAGATATAAATCTATCTAAAACTATTTAAAATACTATAGATATTTTAAAGCAAAGATAAAATCACTACATTGTGGGGATTATAGCGTGTGTGGAATGAAAGTATCCGACAACTGTGCAAAGGATGTGAGGCACTGAGTTCCTGTGCTGGATATCAGTCATGGATATTCATGAATATTCCAGTCCATGAATATCAGTCAGCCCTCCCCTTCCAAACCAGGCTTGGATTAAAACTCTTCCAGGATAATAGAAGCAGAGTTTATGAAAAAGGTTGAAGGACTTAAAGTTCCTGAAGTGTCCATAGAACTGTCCTGTCCTTGTCTTTCCTCAAGATCAAATTCAGGCAGTGGTGTGTTGGTAAACTGGCACTGCAGGAAGGTTCTCATATGTAGTGTTTGCTACTGTCCATGCTGTAAATGATCTCACCATGACCAATTTCAAGCTGCTAATAGTTTAACAACCTGCTCATAAAATTCCTGATTATTTATCTGTTGGCTGTCAAGCACAGAACTAGGCAGTTGCAATTCCACTGAGTCCAGATCAAAACACATTATTTCTCCATTTCATTGTAAAATGTAGTTGTTTATGGAGTCAAAAAGCCTGGGTTAGACTCCTATATCAATTATTTCAATGTGGGTGGCTTTGGTATGATGCCTACCCTCTTTTTGCCTTAAAATCCTTGTCGATAAATTGGAGATAATGTTACTACATTCCCCATAGTTTTATTGTGAGACTTGAATGTCATAATGCTCGTGATGTTTAGAAATATGGCTCTTCCAAGAACCCCTGTACAACAGTATTGGTGGAAAAGGGGAAGGAATCCAAGGGAAATGAACTAGAAGTGACATCTGAGGAGTCTTTATTTTCTGTGCTTATTTCCAAAGAAAGAATGCAAAAAAATGTTCCTTAAGACTCACCTAGTGGAGAGTCTGATTCATCGCAGCAAGAGGCCCAGGGAAGGTGTTCTAATCTGAGCATAGAGAGAGGGGTTCACACAGGGGAAGGGGCTAAGGAATTATCTTAAATTATCTTAAATATCTCCTACCTTGTCCTTGGGGGAAACTTCACAAATCCATTTTCATCTATTCAATTGCCATAAACTTATGATTGAAAACAGATCTGCTATGGATCAACAGAGCACTAGGATGATTCATCTCAGATTCACTGATTGTGGTGGAGCTCATGACTCCAGTTCAAAAGAGCTAAGCTATTCATTGGGTTCTTGAAATATCCTGAAATATCTTGAAATATCAGTCCTGCTAACCCTCTAGATGGGCTCACAACTGGAAGGGTTCCTATAAGGAGAAACTATGTATTAGAGGAGAGTCTGCACAGCGGTAAAGATCCAGGCGCAAAAGAAAAAAGACAGACTGAGCAAGAAGTTTGGCCAGGAATTTTAGAAGACTCACTATGTTGGAAGGTGGCTATATTTGTGTGGGTCTATTTTTGGACTCTCTATTTTGTGTCCCTGATGTATATGCCTATACCTGCATCAAAACCACATCATTTTAATTACTGTAGTCTTATACTTAATATTAAAATCAGGTAGTGTGATTTTTCCAAAGTATTATATTTGTTTTCAAAATTGGTTTAGCTATTCTTCTTCCTTTGCCCTTTCACAGAATATTTTTTAAACAGTCTATCCTTACCAAAAAAACCCCACTTTGATTAGTATTGCATTGAAACTATAGATTGGTTTATGGAGAATTCACATATTTATGACAAGAATTCTAATCTATGAATGTAGCATGTCGCTCCATTTATTTAGGTATCTTTTGATTTCCTTCATCAACTTTTTATAGTTTCCAGCATAAATAACTTGTACACATATCATTAGATTTATAACTAAGTATTTCATATTTATTAGAGCAGTTATAAGTGGTTTCAAGTTTTTAATTCCAGTTTCTATTTGTACATTGAAAATAGACAGAAATGTGATTGATTTTTGTTTGTTGAATTTTTATCTGGCAAGCTTGCTAAGCTCACTTATTGGTCCTAGAATTTTTGTAGATTCCTTGGGATTTTCTACATGGATAATTGTGTTGCCTGAAAGCAGGAACTGGGTTATTTCTCTCTCTAGGTATGTCTTTTATTTCTTTTTCTTTCCTTCTTGCATTGGCTAAGAGCTAGTATGATGTTGAGTGTGAATGGTGAGCATAGTGCCATGTTCTTAACTTTAGGGGTAAAGCACTATGTCTTTCACCATTATGATAATATCTGTAGTCTTTTTGTAAATAACTTGTATTAATTTGAGAAACATCCTTTCTTTGACCAGTTCCTGAGAATTTTTATTATAAAAGGGATTGTACTCTGTCTGATGGTTATTCTGAATTAACTGATATGATCATGCACTTTTAATTCATTACACATTCTATAGGGTGAATTGAAATGAATTTAATATACTGAACCAAATAAACAGCTCATATGACTTAATAAGAAGAAAACAAACAACCCAATCCAAAATTGGCCAGAAGACTTAAACAAGCAATTCTACAATGAAGAAATACAAATGATCAATAAGCACATGAAAACTTGCTCAATATCACTAATTATCAGAGAAATGCAAATCAAAACAACAATGAGGTATCACCTCACACCAGTCAGAATGGCCATCATTCAAAAATCCACAAATGACAAATGCTGGAGAGGCTGTGGAGAAAAGGGAACCCTACTACACTGCTGGTGGGAGTGCAGTTTGGTCCAGCCACTGTGGAAAACAGTGTGGAGATTCCTTAAAAGGCTAGGAATAGACTTACCATATGATCCAGGAATCCTGCTCCTGGGCATATATCCAGAAAGAACCCTACTTCAAAATGACACCTGCACCCCAATGTTCATAGCAGCACTATTTACAATAGCCAAGACATGGAAACAACCTAAGTGTCCACTGACAGATAACTGGATAAAGAAGTTGTGTATACAATGGAATACTATTCAGCCATAAAAATGACAACATAACGCCATTTGCAGCAACATGGATGTTCCTCAAGAATGTCATTTGAAGTGAAGTAAGCCAGAAAGAGAAAGAGAAATACCATATGAGATCGCTTATACGTGGAATCTAAAAAAAAAAAAAAAGAACATAAAATACAAAACAGAAACAGACTCATAGACATAGAATACAAACTGTGGTTGCCAGGCGGGAGGGGTGTGGGAAGGGACATACTGGGAGTTCGAAATTTGTAGATACTGATAGGTATATGCAGAATAGATAAACAAGACTACACTGTACAGCACAGGGAAATGTATAGAAGATCTTGTGGTAGCTCACAGTGAAAAAGAATGTGACAATGAATATATGTATGTTCATGTATAACTGAAAAATTGTGTTCTACACTGGAAATTGACACAACATTGTAAAATGACTATAACCCAATTAAAAATAAAATAAAATAAAATAAAATAAAATAAAATAAAATAAAATAAAATAAAATAAAATAAAATAAAATACTGAACCAGTCCTGCATTTCTGGGATAAACCTCACTCAGTAATGGCATAATATTCTTACAAAATTTTGCTGTTTTCAAGTTGTGAACACTTGCCTGTTTTCGTATCTATGTTCCTGAAGGAGAGTGTTCTATATAATGTTCACTTGTTTTACTGTCTGGTTTGGAGTTCTGTCCTCATGAGTTGGGACGTGTTCTCTCTTTTACTATGTTTTGGAGGCAATTGTGTAGAATTAGCATTAATTCTTTCAATAATATTTGGTGGAATTCGCTAGTTAAATCATGTTGGCCTGAGATGTTTTCTTCAGATGATTGATAACAAAAATTCAATTTATTTAAGAGTTGTAGGGGTTTTCAAATTATCTATTTCACATTTTATGAATTGTAGTAGTTTGCTGTTTTTCAAGGTATCAGTCTCTTCCATCTAAGTTATTGAGCTTATTTCCACAGAGTTATTTGATGTATTCCTTGATTGTCTTTTTAATGTCTGTCGTGTGTATAGCTGCATCATTTCTTCCTTTCCAGATATTAGTAAGTTTTGTCTTCTCTCTTTTCTTCTTCATCCTTCCTAAAAGTTTATCAATTTTACTGGTTTTTTTCAAAGACATAGGTTTTGGTTTTATTGATTTTCCTATTGTTTTCCTGTTTTCAATATCATTAATTTTCTCTCTGACCTTTATTACTTTCTTTCTTCTTTATTTTTATTTTGCTCTTTCTATTTTCTAAAGATTAAAGTTTGGATTACAGAATTTAGATATGTCTTCTTTTAAAATGTATATATTTAATGCTGTATATTTCCTTCCAGCACTGCTTTAGCTGTATCCCACACTTCTGGTATTTGTATTTTCACTTTTATTCATTTCTAATCTCCCTCAAAGACTACTTATTTGACTTATGGATTATTTAGAAGTATGTGATTTGGGGTTCTTTCTGCTATTCTGCTGTTATTGATTTCTATTTTAATTCCTTTACAGTCAGAGAACATACTTTGTGTGTGAGTGCAATCTTTTTTATCTTCTAAGTTTGATTTATGACACCAGATATGGTTTACTTCAGTGAATGTTCCATATGCACTTGAAAAAATGTGTACTTTGTTGTTGTTGGGTGGAGTGTTCTATAAACATCAAGTAGATCCAGTTGGTTGGTTGAGCTGTTCCATTCTATATCCCCCCTCATTTGGGGTCTTGTCCTATTACTGAGAGAGGATTATTGAAGTCTCCTGCCGTAACTATGTAATTGTCTTTATCTTTTCAGTTCTCTCTCTTTTTGCTTTCTGTAATTTTAACCTTTGTTGTTAGGTGCATACACATTTAGAATTGTAATATCTTCTTGGTGAATTTATCTTTTTATCAATATGACACTGTGTTGGATATCTCCAAAGCCACCCTCAGATTTGACAATCCAGTAGAAGAACTTGGAAAAGTTGTTATACTCATGGTTATAGTTTATTACAGAAAAAAGATATGGATTAAAATCAACAAAGGGAAAAGGCACAAGGGGCAAAGTCCAGGAGAAATCAGATGCCAAGCCTCCAGGTGTCTTCTCTCAGTGGAATCATATGTACACACTTATTACCATTCCAGCAATAATGTGTAACAACATGTATGGAGTGTTGCCAACCAGAGAAGCTCACATGAGCCTTGGTATCTAGGCTTTCTTGCTTTCTTTCTTTCTTTCTTTCTTTCTTTCTTTCTTTCTTTCTTTCTTTCTTTCTTTCTTCTTTTTTTGAGATTAACATTGGTTTATAACATTATGTAAGTTTCATGTGTACAATTATATCTCTACTTCTGCACACACTAGAGTGTGCTCACCACAAATAATTTAGTTTCCACCTATCACCATACAGTTGACCCCCTCTAAACAGGGCTTTTAATGGAGGTCAGTCACATAGGCACATGGTCATTTACAGAAAAAAATGTGCTGGTCCCTTGTTCAGACCGTTTACATTTAATACAATTATTGATATATTTGCAATGGATCTAACATTTTATTTTTTTTGTTCTCTTTCTGTTTCCTCATTTCCCCCTTCTTTTTCATTGTTTCTTTTTCTTTATTCTGTTTTCATTTGTTTCCCTTTGCTACCATCTTTTCAGATATTCAAACTTTTTCATATTCCATTTAAACTTATCTATTGTGATTATTATATCTTTGTATATTTTTAGTGAGGTGGGATGACAAAAACATATTTAACATTTCACAGCATATTTCAAATCAATATTTCACCACTTAAATTGAAATGTGCAAATCTTATCACTATATAGGGGCCTTTATTTTCCCCTCCTTATGCTATAGTTCATATGTATTTCATTCACATATACTGCAAACATTACATATATCTTGTATGTGTGTTTAGGGGGGTCTGTGTGAGTGTTGGTGTAACTTTTATTGAGGAGTCTCAACTGAACAGAGTATTAATGAGAAAAATTTTCACTTGTAGTATGCAAAATCTCCTCTTTCCTGTCCCGTTAAAACATTTGCGCAAATTTCACAAGTTTCCTGTCTCTTTGGGGTTTAAAAAAATAATCCAGAACTGGTTATAGAAAAATGAAATGAATGAAAAAGTCACGTGAACCACCCCACAGATAACAATTATGGAACCTGGAAAAGAAAATAAAAAAACAAATATTTGAAGGTACTTGAAAGCATCCAAAAGCAGGCAGAAGTCAAAGAGAGTTTACTCTTGATAAACAATGAAGAAGGGGTAAGAGTTGAGAATGTATGGTTTTCTTATTGTAGAGTGCTCCCCAACCTCCATAGCTACTGTGGAGGGAAATGACAGAAAACCTTACCACCTAGGCTGAAGATGACAGAGGAGAAAATTTAGGTCTGGAAGAGCATCTGGAAACTTAAGGAGGAGGGGGAACCTGGAACTTAGAGAACCTCAGAAGGCATAAGAGGTAAAATATGAATATAAGCTCTACCTACATCCGTGGGTGACCAATAAATGTGGGGTTCAGGCTACTGTAGACAGAGAAACAGATGCATCCTCCATTTCTGGACCTAGGCTCCAGGATCCGAAGGCATTGGCTATAAGCAAAATATGCTGTCACATCCATGGGGCTGTTTTTTTCCTTGGTGCCTGTGGATGGGCCTCTTGATCCCTGGGTTCATTCCTTCCCCTCTGCACATCTACTTAGGACTGCAAGTGGTAGTAGCCTTCACTAGACAGACACACTACGTTAAATAATAACTGTTTCCCCAAATTATTGCCTTTGGGACATACATCTCCTAGGTATCCAAGGATGAGAGGCCACAGCTGTGTTGTGAGAACAATGAGAAGATCCTTGCTGATCCCCAACATAACCCCAGTCTCTCTCAGAGCCACAGTTTTCCCGGCAGCTGCTTTCCCAGTGGCTATTTCTTAACTGCTCTCTTGATATGGATATTCTGTTTTGGTGTCTCCAGGTCTCAGTTGTTCAGCAACACCAAGAGAACCAGAAAAATTAGTCACCACCACTTTGGATGCCGCCTTAGCCCAAGGAGTCCAGCCTATCTAAGTGAAACCTGTACTCATGTTTCTCCAAGAAGAGTATTTTCATTGGGTGAAATTACCATTATCAAAGACAAAGAAATTGTGGTGTGGCAGATTATGTGTAAATTTCCCACAGGGGCTTCCACCCTTCCTGATGTCCAACCCAAATGTGGTTGACTTTGACACAGTATCCCATCCCTGCTCCAGTCCCTTTTGATGAAGTGAAGGCACAGCTAAGAACTGAGAAAGAAGGAACTGTGAGGAGTGAGTCCTCCTCAACACAGAACATTCAATGATGTTGTGTGAGCTAGCCCTGCCCTCAAATTTACACAGACATTTGAAAACATAGAAGAGAAATGAGGCTTCACAGGGATTTCCACATTCTCTTCCCTTCTAAGTATCCTCTTCACGCTTTACTCCTAACTCTTCCCAAACACTTACAGCTATCCCCCTAACCCTCTAATAAAGAAACATGCATTGAGAACTTAACCCTTGTGAATTAGGAGCCAAGAGACCAAAATTCTACTCCTGGTATATTTCCAATCAGTTGCCTGATGTTGGGAGAGTCACCTCACACTTCTAGAACTAATTGTTATTACAAGTTAAACAAAGGAAGTTTGAAATACATGAACTCAAGGCTCCCTTACAATTCTAGACTACCTTAATTCTCTTCCAGTCAATGAATATTTACTAGGAACTAAGGGACATAGGCCTTTTGCTAGGAGCAGTAAGAAGTACAGAAATGATGATGATACTGCACTCCTTCTACAGGACCTCAAAGTTCATGGAATTCATTTCTCTGTACCTATTTTGGATTATTGCTCTATTAATGAAGCCTAATTGGTTCTGTTATATTGACATTATATACAAGATTCTAACCAAATACTACAAATAAATGTTTTGGTATTTGCATTAGTTATCTACTGTTTCATAACAAAGTGCCCCAAAATGTAGTGGCTCAAAGCAATACATATTTATTATCTCAGTTTCTGTGGGCCAAGAACTTAGAGGCAGCCCAGTTGCTGGGTGATTCTAACTCAGGGTATTCATGATATTGCATTCAGGATACTGGCCAGGGCTGCAGTCATCTGAAGGCTTGACCAGAGCTGGACAATGCACCTCTAAGATGATTCACCCATATGGCTATTAGCATGAAGTCTCAGTTCCTTGCCATGTGGCCTCACCATAGGCTCCATGAGTGTCCTCTCAACACGGTGTATGGTTTTGCCCAAAGCAAGTCATCCAAGTGAAAAACTGACAAACACAGAAACTTCAATGCCTTTTATGACCTACTCTTGAAAATGACATACTGGAACTTCTGCTTATTTCTATTCATTGGAGGCAAGTCACTAAGTCTAATTCAGTCAGAGTGGAGGATTGGACGGTACCTTTTGAAGAGATTGTCAAAGAATCAGTGGACACATGTGAAACCATTTTTTTTTTATTTCTGTGAGCTGTGGTATTCTCAAAGGACCATAATAAGGAAACATTTCTTCTTCTTGTGTTAATTTCTTGGTCTTTCAGACTCTGTCTTACCCTTGCTTCTCTCTTTAATGGCAGCAGGGATATGAGAGTGTGTTTATTTGACTTCTTTATACTGGAGGAAGGGGGTCAAACTGGCTTTCTCCTTGTCCCTGGATGACGAATGGACTGTTTTTCCCAATTTGGGTTGATGTGATCTCATTCCCTTTAATCCTGTGGCTCCATTGCCATGTATATTGGTGATAATTCCATAAACACCAGTTTCAGGGCTCTGTCTGAAACTGGTGGATCTTCCTATCAACCCAGCCCATGGCTTCACTGCAATGAGCAAATTCTGACTCTATCACTGGCTCTAGCCCTTCAGACTGTGATATCTTGACTATAACCCAGGCTAGCCTTGAGTCCACCCATGGTTCTCTCCTCTTCCTTCTCCTCCCCTTGCCTCATGTGAATATTTACAAATGATTCCCACTCTTTAGAAGTAAATCCCTCTACACGCCAAAGTACACATCCAGATATGCAGTTTCTATCAAAAATTTGACCTGTCGCCCTGAAAGCTCTCCTTCTCTACCTCCATCCCTATCATCTTGGGTGTATACTACATGAAAGAACTATCACAATCAAGATACAGAAAAGTTTCACCTCATCTAAAAGATTTGTTGTGATCTTTGCAGTCTGTCCCTCCTTATGCTCCCAGTCCCAGACAAACACTGATCTGCTTTTTGACACTATAGGTTTGCTGGCAATCTCTAGAATTTTAATGTGAGCATAGTGTCACGCTTGTGTTCTGCTTCATTCAATCAGTATAATGATTTTGAATATCAACTATGTTATAGAATGCATCAGTACTTCATTCCATTTTATTGCTGAGCATTATTCTATTGTATGGATGTCCACCTTTTGCTTTCCCCATTATATATTGATAGCCCTTTGGACTGTTTCCTATTTAGGGTCATATGAATCAAGCTGCTATGAATATTCATGTGTGTGTCTTTGCATGGATGTATGTTTTCACTTTTCTTGGGTAAATACCTAGGGTTGGAATGGATAGGTAGTATGGTGATAAGTCTATGTTCCAGTATTAAGAAACCTTTCAAGCACCTATCAAAAGTGGTTTTACAGTTTTATGTTCCAACAAGCAGTGTAAGATGATTTTATTAGCTCCATATCCTTGCCAAGAATTGGTATAGTTATGTATGTTAATAGAGTCACTAGAGGAACAATATTTTACATTTTAAACAGTTCAATTCACTGAGTTTTCCTTCAATATTTAGCATTTGTTATCCTGTCTGAGACATCTCAGCCTAGATATGTGTCACAGAGATATTCTTTTATGTTCTCTCTTAGACGAATTATATTTCTGGATTTTACTTTTAGTTCTAGAGTCATCTCAAATTATTTTTGCATATGGAGTGACATTGGTTTGGTGGTGGTTGTTGTTTTTTTATTTTCTTGAGTTGGTTCTAACACTGTTTTAGAAAGAAACTTAACTTTCCTTATTGAATTCCCTGGCATCTTGGCCTAGAATGAACTGACAATAATGTGTGGTTCTATTTCTGCACTCTCTTTTCTGTCCCATTGAGTATTGGTCTGTCTTTATGTCAATATCACATTGTCTTGATCACTGTATTTTGATTACCCAAGGAAAGAAGGGCAACAAAGAGAGAACCAATGCATCATTGTCTTGGTCCATACCTCTTCTAAGAGAAACACAGGAAATGGAATTTGAATATATATAATCAAGTGTAATAAAATTAGGGCTGTGTTTGAAATCCATCCCTTCATGTTTCTTTGTATCTCATCAAACCATTTGCAACCCCCACAGTTCCTCACTGTGTCAGATGACTATTTTTACACTCTAAAGCCAAGAGATTTGATTGTGGAAACAGAGGGTGATGAGTTCTGGAATTTGTTTCTGTTTGGTTGTGTCACAGTCAAACTTTATCTGTGGACATCAAAATTTGAATTTCATATAATAGACAAGTTTCATGGAATATTATTCTTTTGATTCATTTCAAGCATTTAAAGTGAAAAAGTAAATCTTAGCACTCAGTGTATATGAAAACAGGTGGTGGGACAGTTTTGGCCCATGAGTTGTAGTTTGGTAACCCCTGATCAAAGTTGTCTATGCATAGTCCAATAGCACATTGTCTAGATTTCTGTAGATTTATGGAAATCATCTAGTAATAGTCTTGTATCTTTGTTTTTATTTTTCAAGATTTTTTGGCAATTCTACATACTTTACAAATTTATTTTTAAAATTATATAAATTTTGTAATCAGTCTGTCAGTTCCCTTAAAAACTGCTGAGATTTTCATTCTGACTTTCATGAATCAATATACCTATTTGACAGAATGACATCTCAATAATATTGAGTCTTTTTAAGCCATAAGCATTGTATGTCATCCATTTCAATAAGTTTTCTAGCATAAGGGTCAGCAAACTTTTCATGTAAAGGGCCAGAATTGGTGAGCAATACAGTCTCTGCCAAAACTACTCAACTCTAGTATCATGTTGGGAAAGTAAGCATAGACAATATACAAAAAAACGAACATGGTTATGTTCCAATAAAAGTTTATTAACAAAAATGGGGCATGGGCCAGGTCACCTCACAGGCCCATCAATCCCTGATTGACCTGATTTGCCAACTAATCCTTGACCTAGCATTTCTGTTTTTATATATTCCCATTATTTAAAATATTGTGATGTTACTTTAAAAGATACTTTATTTCATGTCATAATATTATTATTATATAGAAACATATTTTATTTTTTATAAAATTACTAAAGTAATTTATTAAAAATATACCTGCCTATATATAGCCCAAGGAGCACCGTTCCCATCAGAATAATCAGGTCAGGGTGTTATACATATATTCCACAATATTTTAGGAATCTTTCTGGGACTGCATAGAAACACATTTTATTTTAAGTTATTGACCTTATATCTCATGACTTCCTACAACAATTTATTATATCTACTAGTTTTTGTCAAATCTTAGCAGTTTCAGTGTATACAATGATGTCAGCTAAAAATCATTGTTGCTTAGTCCTTTCCAATCTTTATGTATTTTATTTCTTCTTGTGTTATTGATATAGCTAGGATTTTCAGTACTATTATGAAATATTAGTGATAAGAGTGGCCATCCTTGTCTTGCTGCCAGTCATAAGTAAAAAGTGTTCAGTGTTTTACCATTAACTATAATGTTGGCTGTAGAATTGTCACCAATGCCTTTTGTTCTATTCTAGGTTGGCTTACATTATAAAAAATTGATGTTTGTTACATGTTTACATTTTTTTCCTATGTCTATTAAAATGATCACATGATTATTCTCTTGTATTCCATTCCTGGGGTGAATTATATCAATTGATTACCTAATGTTAAACCAACCTTACATCTTTGGACAAATCCACTTGACCAGGCGGTGTTATCCTTTATATTTATTGATGGATAAAATTTCATAATATTTAGTTTAAGAGTTTCTAATATGGAAGACTGGGAGAGGTACCAGAAAATTTCCATTTCTAACAAATTCCCAGATGATGCTGATGCTGCAGGACTGGGGACCATACTATAAGAACCACTAACAAAAATATTTGGGAGGTAGTGAGTCATAGAGAAGACAGAAGGGAGTGATACAGTAATCGCTGTAGTGGACACAAGAGTTGGAGAAATCAAACACTTACTTGGAAGAATTAGAAAAAAAGAAGTAGAGACTTTTTATTTAAACAATTGATTTTTCGATACTTTTAAACATTTTATTTTATTGTGGAAAGACTTCTAAAATAGATGAACCCTATTAACAAGTTATACATTATCATTGCCTATAGTTACAATCTTGTACAGCAGACCTCTAGAGCATATTCATCTTCTTTGACTGAAATTTTGTGCCTACTGCTTAGTAATTCCCCACTTGCCCCAACTTCTAACCACTATTCCTTTCCTTGCTTCTAAGAATTTAACTATTTTAGAAACTGCATGTAAGTAGAGTCATGCATTATTTTTCTCTCTGTGACTGACTTCATTTAGCATAAAGTCTTCATTCATCCATGTTGTCGCATGTTGCATAATTTCTTCCTTTGTAAAGGCTGAATAGTATTCCAATGCATGTGTATACTACATTATTTTCCCCCAGTTTTACTGAGATATAATTGACATAAAATATTGTGTAAGTTTCAGATATAAAACTTGTTGATATGATACGCTTGTATACTGCAAAATGATTACCACCATAGCATTTGCTAACACCTCCATCACATCACATAATCACCATTTCTTTTAATGTGTACTGTCTTAGCAACTTTCAAAATATAATACAGTATTATAAACTATAATCATCATGTGTACATTAGATCCCCAGAATTTACTCCTTTTCTAACTGGAAGTTTGTACCTTTTAACTAGCATCTCCCCATTTCCCCCATCCCCAGCTTCTGGTAACCACCATTCTACACTCTGTTTCTGTGAGTTTGGCTCTTTTAGATTCCACATATAAGTGATATTTAACAGTGTTTGTCTCTCTGTCTGACTTATCTCATTTAACATAATGCCCTCAAAGTCCACCTATGTCACAAATGGCAAGATTTCTTTCTCGGGGCTTAATATTATTGCATTGTATATATGTACCCCATAATTTTTAAAATATAGTTAATTTACAATATATCAGTTTCAGGTGTATACAATACAGATTCAATATTTTAATACTATATTCCATTTAAAGTTATTAGAAACAATGGCTATATTTCTCTGTTGTACAATATACCCTTATTATCTATCTGTTTTATAGAATAGTTTGTATCTCTTAGTCTCACACTCCTATCTTGCCCCTCTCCACTTCCCTTTCACCACAGGTAACCACTAGATTGTTCTCTACCTTTGCAAGTCTGTTTCTATTTTGTTATATTCATTCATTTGTATAATTTTTAGAGTCCACATATAAGTGATAACAGAATATTTGTCTTCATCTGATTAATTTCTCTAAGGATAATACACTCTAGGTCCACCTACATTGTTGCAAATAGCAGAATTTCAGTTTTTTATGACTGAGTAAAGTTCTAATGTATATACATAGCACATCTTCTTCATCCATTTATCTGTTGATGGACAATTGGGTTGCTTCCATATCTTGCTATTGGAAATAATGCTACTATGAACATTTGAGTGCATTTATCTTTTCAAATTAATGTTTTCTTTATTTTGAGATATATACCCAGGACTGGGATTGCTGGGTCATATGGTAGTTCTATTTTTAGTTATTTGAATAACCTCCATACTGTATTCTATAGTGGCTGCACCAATTTACATTCCCACCAAGAGTGTACAAGGAAGGGTTCCCTTTTCTCCACATCCTGGCAACATTTGTTATTTGTAGACTTTTTGATGATAACCATTCTAACAGGTGTGAGGTGATATCTCTCTGTAGTTTACATTTGCATTTCTCTAATGATTAGTGATGTTGAGCATCTTTTCATGTGCCTGTTAGCCACCTGTATGTCTTCTTTGGAAAAATGTCTATTCAAATCTTCTGCTCATTTTTAAATCGTGTTTTTTTTATAATGAGTTGCATAACCTGTTCATTTTTTGGTATTAACACTGTATAGGTCATATCATTTGCAAATGTTATCTCCCATCCAGTAAGTTGTAATTTTGTTTTGTCGATGGTTCCTTTTGTTAGTGTGGTATATCACACTGATTGATTTGTGAATATTGAAACATCCTTGCATCCTCAGAATAAATTCCACTTGATCATAGTGTATGATCCTTTCTATATATTGTTGGATTTGGTTTCCTAATATTTTGTTGAGGATTTTTGGCACTATATTCATCAGAGGTACTGGCCTGTAATTTTCTTTTTTGCAGTATCTTTGTCTGGTTTTGGTATCATGGTAATGGTGACTTTGTGGAATGAATTTCAGAGTGTTCTGACCTCTTTAATTTTTCAAATGGTTTGAGAAAGATAGGTATTAGCTCTTCTTTTTATGTTTGGTAGAATCCCTCTGTGAGGCTGTTAATTCCTGGACTTTATTGCTGGGAGATTTTTCTTTTTATTACAAATTCAGTTTCACTACTAGGTCTGGTCAATAGCCTATTTCTTCCTGATTGTGTCTTGGCAGGTTGTATATTTCTAAAATTTGTATGTCTTCTAAGTTGTCCAATTTGATATATAATTGTTCATAGTATTCTCATGATTTTTTATTGAAGTATAGTTAACTTACAATATTATATTAATTTCACATATACAGCATAGTGATTTAATATTTTAATGGATTATACTCCATTGAAATATAAAATAATGGCTATATTTCCCTGTGCTGTACAATATATCTTTCTTCCTTTTCTATTTTATACATAAGAGTTTGTATCTCTTAATCCCATATCCCTACCTAACCCCTCCATTCTTCCCTCTCCCCACTGGTAACCACTAGTTCTCTATACCTGTGACTATGTTTCTGTTTTCTTATATATATTAGTTTGTTTTATTTTTAGATTCCACATACAAGTGATAACATAGAGTGTTTGTCTTTGTCTATCTGATTATGTCACTAAGGATAATTTTCTCTAGGTTCATCCATGTTGTTGAAAATGCCAAGATTTCAGTCATTTTTATGGCTGAGTAATCTACCATTGTAAATATATATCACATCTTCTTAATCCATTTTCTGTTGATGGACACTGAGTTGCTTCCATATGATGGCTATTATAAATAATGCTGCTATTGAGTGCACGTATCATTTTAAATTGGTGTTTCCATTTTTTTCAGATATATACCCAGGAGTGGAATTGCTGGATCATATGGGAGTTCTATTTTTTTTTTTGAGAATTATGTTTTATTTGGTGAACTTCAAGCCCAGGAGGTAGCCCCTCAGAGAGCTCTTAAGGAACTGCTCAAGAGGTAAGGTGGGAGTTCTATGTTTATTTGAGGAAATTCCATAGTTTTTTGTAGTTGCTGCACCAATTTACATTCCCATCAACAATGTACAAGGGATCCCTTTTCCCCACATCCTCACAACATTTGTTATTTGTAGAATTTCTGATTACAGCCATTCTGAAGAATGTGAGATGATACCTCATTGTGGTTTTGATTTGCATTTCGCTGATGATTAGCATTTCTCTGATGATTAGCAATGTTGATCATCTCCATGTCCCTGTTAGCCATCTCTATGTCTTCTTTGGAAAAATACCTATTTAGGTATTTTACTCACTGTATAATCGGATTATTTTTTGATAATTGAGTTATATGAGCCATTTACTTATTTTGGATGCTAACCCCTTATCAAGTCATAGCATTTGTACATTATTTTCTCCCATTAAGTTTGTTGTCCTTTCATTTTGTCAGTAGTTTCCTTTACTGTACAAGAACTTTTATTTTTAATTAGGTCCTATTTGTTTACTTTTGCTTTTATTTCTTTTGCCTTAAAAGATAGATCCAAAAAATGTTATTACAATGTATGTCAAGACTGTTCTGCCTGTGTTTTCTTCTAAGAGTTTTATGGTTTCTGGTCTTACATTTAGGACTTCAATCCATTTTGAGTTTATTTCTGTATATGGCATGAGGAAATTTCTAATCTCTTTCTTTTATACATAGCTGTCCAGTTTTCCCAGTACCATGTATTGAAGACACTGTCTTTCAGCCATTGTATATTTTTATCTCCTTTGTTGTAGATCAACTGACCATTGGTGCATGGGTTAATTTCTGGGCTCTCTATTCTCCATTGATCTATGTGTCTGTTTTTGTGCCAATATCATGCTATTTTGATTACTCTAGCTTTGTGCTATAGTCTGAACTCAGGGAGCATGATACCTACACCTTTTTTCCCCTCCAGATTGCCTTGGCAATTTGGCATCTTTTCTAATTCCATATAAATCTTAGGATTATCAGTTCTCGTTCTGTGAAAAATGTTATGGGTATTTTGATAGGGATTGCATTAAATCTATAGATTGCTTTGAGTTGTATGGACATTTTTAAAATATTAATTCTTCTAATCCAGGAGTACAGGATATATTCTATTTCTTTGGATCATCTTCAATTTCCTTCATCAGTGTTTTATAGTTTTCAGATTATAGGTCTTTAACCTCCTTAGTTAAGTTTATTCCCGGGTATTTTATTATTTTTGATGTGATTTTAAACAAGTTTGGTTTTTTGCCTTCTATTTCCAATAGCTCATAATTATTTCATCAAAAAGTAACTAATTTCTGTATATTAATCTTGTATCCTGCAAATTTACTGAATCTATTTATTAGTTATAATAGTTTTTTGGAGACTTTAGGGTTTTCTATATGTAATAATATCATGTCATCTGCAAATAGTGACAGTTTTACTTCTTCTGTTCCAATTTGGATGACTTTTATTTCTTTTACTTTTCTGATTGCTGTGGCTATGACTTCCAATGCTATGTTGAATAGAAGTGACAAGAGTAAGCATCCTTGTCTTGTTCCTAAATTTAGAGAAAAGCTTTCAACTTTTCAGTGTTGAGTATGTTAGCTGTGGGTTTATCATAAATGGTCTTTATTGTGTTGAGATATGTTCCCTCTATACTCACTTTTATTAGAGTTTATATCACAAATGAATGTTGAATTTTGTCAAATGCTTTTTCTGCATCTATTGAGATGATCATGTGATTTTTACCCTTCCTTTTGTTAACGTTGTCTTAATATTTGTCATATATTCAGGAGTTTCTCTAATGGGTGCATGTATGTTAACTAATGTAATATTTTATTGATACATTTATAATTATACAATGCCCTCCTTTGTATTTTGTCATAGATTTTGTTTTAAAGTGTATTTTCTCTGATGTGAATATTGCTACTCCCACTATTTTGTCCTTTCTGTTTGCATGAAATATCTTTTTCCATCCCCTCACTTTCAGTTTTTGTGTGTCTTTGATTCTGAAATGAGTCTCTTTTAAGCAGCCTATAGATGGTCTTATTTTTATCCAATCATCCACCCTATGTCTTTTGATTGTAGCTTTAAGTCCAGTGACATCTAAAGTAATTCTTCATGGGTAAGTACTTATTGCAATGTTCTTCCTTGTTTTGTGGTTATTTTGTAGTTCTTTGTTCATTTTTTTCTTTTTTTCTTCCCTTGTGGTTTGATATTTTTCTTCAGTAGTCTGGTGTGTTCCTTTCTCTCTAGTTTTTGTGTACCTCTTGTAGGTTTTTGATTTGTGTTTACCATGGGGTTCATTTATGTTCACTTATAACTATATCTACTTGTTTGAAACTGGTAGTCAATTAAGTTCAAATACATTCTGAAAGATTTATATCTTTACTCCCCTCCCTTACATTTTGTGTTTTAGATGTCATATTTTATTTTATTTTATTAACATTTTTATTGAGTTATAGTCATTTTACAATGCTGTGTCAAATTCCAGTGTAGAGCACAAATTTTCAATTATACATGAACATATATATATTCATTGTCACATTTTTTTTTGCTGTGAGCTACAAGATCTTGTATATATTTCTCTGTGCTATACAGTATAATCTTCTTTATCTATTCAGCCATAAAAAATGACAACATAACGCCATTTGCAGCAACATGGATGTCTCTGCAGAATGTCATTCTAAGTGAAGTAAGCCAGAAAGAGAAAGAAAAATACCATATGAGATTGCTCATATGTGGAATCTAAAAAAAAAAGAAAAAAGAAAAAAGAAAAAAAAAGAACATAAATACAAAACAGAAACAGACTCCTAGACCTAGAATACAAATTTGTGGTTGCCAAGGGGGAGGTGGGTGGGAAGGGACAGACTGGGATTTCAAAATTTGTAGATACTGACAGGTAGATGTCATATTTTATATCTTCATGTTTATCCATTCACCGTGTATTGTAGCTACAGTTGCTTTTACAATTTTTGGTCTTTTAATCTATGTACTGGCTTATTTAAATAATCTTTAAACCTCACTATATATTTGCTTTTCATACTGAGATTTTTTTTTCTTTCCTATAGATTCTTACTACTTGTTATATAGTCATTTCTTTTCCACTTACAGAAGACTCTTTAACATTTCTTTTAGGACAGGTTTAGTATCGATTAACTTTATTTTTTGCTTGTCTGAGAAGTTCCTTCATTTCTAAATAATAATCTTGCTGTGTAGGGTATCCTAGGTTGTAAGTTTTTCCCTTTAAGAACTTTGAATATATAATGTCACTCCCATCTGGCCTGCAAATTCCTGCTGAAAAATCAGCTTATTAGCCTATGAGGATTCCATTGTATATGATACTTTGTTTTTTTCTTGCTGCCTTTAGAATTTTCTCTTATCTTTTCTTTTGTCATTTTCATTGATTTATCTTGGTGTGGGTCTGTTTGAGTTCATCTTGTTTGGGATTCTCTGTGCCTCCTGTACCTGAATATCTGTTTCCTTCTTCAGATTTGGGAAATTTTCAGCCATAATTTTATGAAATAATTTTCAGTCACCTTCTCTCTCTCTCTTCCTTTTCTGAAACTCCTATAATGCAAATGTTGGTATGCTTGATATTATCTCATAGATCTCTTAAACTGTTCTCATTTTTAAATTTTGTTTTTCCTTTTCCTCTTCTGTTTGGGTAATCTTCATTATTCTATCTTCTGGATCACTTATGCATTCTTTTGTATCAATTAGTCTGCTATTAATTCCTTCTAATGGGTTTTTCATTTCAGTTATTGCATTCTTCAGTTATGTTTCTTTTTTATACTTTCTGGTTTCTTGTTAAAATTCTCACTGTTTTCCGCTATTCTTCTCCCTAATTCAGTTAACATTTCTTATTACTAATGCATTGAATTCTTTATCTGGTAAATTGTTTATTTCTGTTTCATTTTTCCCCAGGGATTTTCTCTTGCTCTTCCAATTGAGAGTAGTTCCTCTGTCTTCTCATTTTGCTTAACTTTCTCTGTCTCTAAGAAATTAGGTGAAACAGCTACCTGTTACTGTCCTGAAGGGGTGTTGTCATGTAGGAGCATTTCTATGCAGTCTGCATGTGCCCAGTGACTTTGGTGGGAGAGGTGGACTTGATGTGAACACAGGTCATGTCTTTCCTTAGGGTGTGTGGGCTGCTGTCACCTTGGTAGGTGGTTGGGCTAGAGAGGAGACCTATGGCCAGAGACAAGTGTAAGCTGGGGCTTTCCCTCTGCTCTGTGGCTATCACCATCCTATTGGGGGTGGGTTAAAGTCCCAAGTTGCTGGAGCAGAAGCCATGAGGTTCAGATCTAACCTGGCTTTGTTTCCTTTAAGTGCAAAGTCACCCCTGCCTCCTAGCATCAGCACCCTTGCTCCAGAAGGGAGCAGTGCTGGAGCAAGAGCAGTCTGTGTGGGCTTTAGGTGTGGCTGAGTTGGGCTGGCCACAGGTAGAAGTTAGGGTTGCTTCTGATGTGCTCCCTGTGTTAGTGCCAGTAATGGTTACCTCCACCCTGTTGAGATTCTACTTTGGGCCTGTATCTCCTTTGTCCCTCATATCTGATCTCTCTTCTCAGCCTCTAAATCCCCTGCACTGGTGTAGATCAGTGCCACAGGGTAGGTGTGGCCCTTGTGGACTCTTTGCATGTGTCAGGGTATGGGTTGTGGCAGTCCAGCCAACATCAGTGATTGAGGCTGCTCCTGATGCACTTCCTGTTGAAGCACTAGCAATGGCTGCCCTTGCCCTGCTCAAATGCTACTTCAGATCTAAGCCACCTCTGTATCTGATTGGCCGAACTTTTTCCTTGGTCTTGGCAGCCCTTGCTCCAGTGTGAAGCTGAGTTGTGAACTAAGTGGCCTGGAGTGTTTGCTCAGTTCAGGCTGGGGCATGTGCAGGTGGTCATGGGAAACCAGTCAGCCACCTATATGTTCTCAATTCTCCCTCCCCACCCTGTGTTTGGAGCAAGCAAGTGCATGTACATTTTCCCTGAGTGGAGTCCAGACTTCCTGTTAGTCCCAGTGGCCCTCCAACCAGCCAAGTGGACTCATCTTCCCTGTACTGGACCCCAGGACTGGAGAGCCCAATATGTGGCTTGAACCACTCACGCCTCAGGGAGAATCTCTGCCCATGTAATCTCCCTTTTCCTCTGAGTCCCCTCCCTGGGGCATAGGTCCTGACCTGATTGCCTCTCTTCACTTCCTACCCAATTCTGTGTGGATCTTTCTTACAATCTTGGTTGTACAGGAGTGTTCCTGCCACTTACTAGTTACTTTTCCACGAGAATTGTTCCACATGTAGTTGTATTTTTGATGTGTTTGTTGGGGGAGGAGAGCTCCATGTCCTCCTACTCTGCCCTCTTGATCTTCTCCCTGGTACCACATAATCTTTATCTATTCATCTGTTGTTGGATTTCTGGATAATAAGACAGTTCTATTTTTAATTTTTTGAGGAACCTCTATACTATTTTCCATACTGGCTGTACCAATTCACATTCTCACCAGCCAGTGCACAAGTGTTCCCTTTTATTCACATCCTTGCCAATACGTATCAAATTGTAGTTTTCATGACAGCCATTCTAACAGGTGTGAGGTGGTATCTCATTGGGGTTTTGATTTGCATTTTCCTAATAATTTCCAAATAATTAATTTGATGTTGAGCATTTTTCATTTACCTTCTGGCTATTTGGATGTCTTGTTTTTTTTTTTTTTTGAAAAATGGGTATTCAGTTCTGTGACAACTTTTAATTGGATTTTTTTGTTGTTATTGAATTGTATTAGTTCTTTATACAGTTGACCCTTGAACAGTGTGGGGGTTAGGGTACCAACCCGCCGTGCAATTGAAAAGCTGTGTTTAACTTAAAGTTAGCCCTCTGTATATGTGATTCCTCCATATCTGTGGTTCTGCATCCACAGATTTAACCAAGCACGTTGTTTAGTAGTATAGTATTTACTATTGACAAAAAAATCCATGTATAGGTGGACCCATGCAGTTCAAACTTATGCTGTTCAAGGGTCAACTGTTTATTTGGTATCTTAACTTTATCTGATATATGGTTTGCAAATATTTACTCCTTTTATGTAGGTTGACTTTTCACTTTGGTGATTGCTTCTTCTGTTTTGCAGTAACATTTTAGTGTGTAATATAGTCCCACTTATTAATTTTTGCTCGTGTCTTGGGTGTCATACCAAAAAACATTACCTCTAAGTCCTATGTCAAATAACTTTTCCCCTGTGTTTTCTGCTAGGAGTTTTACAGTATCCGGTCTTATATTTAAGTCTTTAATCCATTTCAAGTTAATTTTTGAGTGGTGTATGATTGTGTAATATCATTCTTCTGCATTCAGTTTTTCCCTACACCATTTGTTTATTTCCCCGATGAGTGTTCTTGGTTACCTTGTCAAATATTAGTTGACTATATATGCTAGAGCTTATTTCTGGACTCTTAACTCTTAATCCTTAACTCTGTTCCACTGTGGGTTTTTATGCCATACTCTCTTGATTACTATAGCATAGTAATACCAGGAAGTGTGATACCTCCAGCTTTGTACTTTTTATTCAGGATTGCTTTGGTTATTTGTAGTCTTTTGTGGGAACATACAAATTTTAGGATTTTTTCCTATTTCTATGAAAAATTAACCTTGGTAGGGGGATATTGGTAGGGGTGCATTGAATCTATAGAAGGCTTTAGGTAGTATGGACATTTCAACAATATTCATCCTTCTGATTGATAAACACGTCTTTCCATTTGTTTCTCTTCAATAATTTTCATTGAAGTCTTTTAGTTTTCACTCTAAAGATCTTTCACCGTACTTAAATTTATTTCTAATTATTTATTATTTTTGGTGCTACTATAAATGAGAATTTTTTTTTTACTATTTTTAGTAGTTTGTTATTAGTGTGCAGAAACACAACTGATTTCTGTATGTTGATTTTGTATCCTGCAACTTTACTGAATGTATTTGTTCTAATCGTTCTTTTTTGGAGCCTTTAGGGTTTCACATATATAGCTTTGTCATCTATAAACAGAGACAATTTTATTTCTTAATTTCTGATTTAGAGTCCTTTTATTCTTTTTCTTGCCTTATTGCACTGGTTAGGACTTGCAGTAATATGTTGATTTTAAGTGGCAAATATAGGCATACTTGTCTTGTTCCTTATGACAGAGAAGATTTTGTCTTTTAGCCATTAAGCGTAATGCTAGTTGTGCCCTTGTATTTTACAGACTGTATTACATAGAGCTACATTTGTTCTATACTTAATTTGTTGAGTTTTCACCTTGGAAGGGTGTTGGATTTTGTCAAATTTTTTTACATCTATTGAGATGATTATGTGGCTTTATCTTTCAGTCATTAAAATGTTGTGTCATATTTATTGATGTGCATATGCTGAACCATCTTGCATCTCATGGGAAAATCCCATATGATCATGGTATCTGATTTTTTTTAATGTGTTGTTAATTCTGTTTGCTAGTATTTTGTTGAGGATTTTTGCATTCATGTTCATCAGAGATATTGGTCTGTAGTTTTCTTTTCATGTAGTGACCTTGTCTAGCTTTGGTGTCAGGGTAATGCTAGCCTTATAAAATGAAGTTGGAAATGTTCCTTCCTGTTCAATTTTTGGGGAAAGCTTGACAATGATTAACGTTAATTCTTCTTTAGTGTTTGGTAGAATTCACCAGTGAAACCATCGATTCTGGCCTTCCCTTTGTGGGAAGGCTTTTAATTACTTATTTAGTCTCATTATTCATCACTAGCTTGCTTGTATTTTCTAATTCTTCATTTTTTAGTCTTTATATTTTTTATGTTTCTAGAAATTTATTCTTTTCCTCCAGGTTAACCTATTCTTTGATGTAAACTTGTATTTCTGTGGTATCAGTTGTAATGTGTCTTTTCTCATTTATAATTTTGTTTTTTGAGTCATTTTTCTTTTTCCCTAGTATAGCTAAGGGTTTGCCTATTTTATGTTTTTTTACAATCAACTCATTAAATTGAGCTTTTCTATTGTTTTAGTATTCTCTTTTACATTTATTTCTGCCCTAATCTTAGTATGTCCTTCCTCTTGCTAACTTTGGCTCAATTTTTTTATTTTTTAATTCTTAATTTTTTTTTAGTTCTTGGTTGTGTAAAGTTAGTTATTTGGGATATTTCTTGCTTTTTAACATAGGCTTTTCGCTATAAATATCCCTCAAAAACCTTCTTTTGCTGTATCTCATAAATTTTGGTATATTGTATTTCCATTTTTGTTTGTCTCAAGATATTTTATGATTTTCCTTTTGATTTCTTGTTTGGCCCATTGGATGTTTAGGAATTTGGTTTTTAATTTCTAAATATATTTGAATTTTCCAATTTTCCTCCTGCTATTGATTTCTTGTTTCATATGGTTGTGGTCAGAAATGATATTTGATACAATTTCAAGCTTTTAAAATTGGTTAAGACCTGTTTTGGGGGTTAACATCTGATCTATGCTGGAGAATGTTCCAGATGTGTTGGAGTAGAATGTGTAACCTGTTCCTGTTGGGCAGAATGTTTTATATGTGTGTATGCACATGTATGTGTGTGTGTGTGTGTGTGTGTGTATTCCAGTTTGTCTACAGTGTTGTTGAAGTCTGTCATCTCTGTTCCTTGCTGTCTCCAGACTATTCAACCATGCTACTCCCTTCACTGTTCTGGGTGGTGTGAGGCAGGAGTGGGTCATTTGAACTGCATTTCACAAGGCTGAGGAAGCCAGGTACTCACTTTACTCTCACTTTGTCCTGCGAGAAAACTGCACTAAAGGGGTCTTTCTTGACCGTTATCTGTGCTGCCCTGGGGAAGGATGTGGGTAAAGTGAAACTCTTCTTGTTACTCTCTTCAACAAATCTAGTTTTGGATTTCTTGCTCCACTGACGTCCTGGAACCTCTCACATGTACTCTCAGTTGCCCAGTTATTCTTATACATGGGTGGTTGTGACCTGTCTTCAAATTTGCTGATTGTTTCTTCTGCTTGATCTAGTCTGCTATTGAACACTCTAGTAAAATTTCCAGTTCAGTTTTTGTGTTCTTCAGCTCCATGACTTTTGTTTGGTACATTTTAATATTTTTTTGAAAAATATTTTTTTCTTTGTCGAAATTCTCATTCTGTTTATGCATTTGTTCTTTTTTCCTTGGTTAGTATCTTTCTGAAAGTAATTTTGAAATCTCTCTCAGATAAACCACATTATTCTGTTTTATTAGGATCAGTTTCTGGAGATTTATCTTGTTCCTTTGTTTGGAATATCTTTGCCTGATTCTCCATTTTTCTTAACTCTCTGTGCTGTTGTCTGTGCATTAGACAAAGTAGACACCCCTCCCAGTCTTCATAGTCAGGCCTTATACAAGAGAAAAATCCCTCCAATCAGTCTGGCCAGAGGCTCTGGGACTTTCTATCAACTTTCTCCCTAGGGAAAAGCAGGCAACCTGCTCTGTGCTGAGCCAGTAGGAGGAGCTATGGTGTCTATGAGCTCAGCCTGCCTTTTAATTCCTCCTCACACCGCCGGAGGTTTCCAGACCTACCACTGCTTCAAGATCAGAAACACCAAATCCAGTCCTCTGGGGAACACCCTCAGAAAAGGTAGGTTGCTGTATATGCACATACTGACCTCTTCTCTTCTCTGGGTGAAGCTGGGAGGTAAGAGATCTCTTCCTGATTGTATGACACTGCACTGGGGGCAGTGAGAGAATTTCTCAAATATCCCTACTGCCTTTAGTGTGTTCTCCTGATGTGCAGGAGCTTTTCAACTAGTTTCTGATTTCTTACAAAGAGAATTTACCCATAAGTTGTTGCTGAATCAGTGTGTTTTTTAGGAGAAGGAGGGTCCAGGGCTTCTTACTCCACCTTGCTAGTATCACTCTTCTGCCCAGAGACCAAACCTGAGGGAATCTAACAGATTTGCTTATTGTTCTGGTAGTTAAGGGTCCAATCCTTGTGTCCAAACTCAAGTCTTTGATACCACTGAGCAAGATAACAATGCCCAGTTTCTGAGTTTTCCCCTCTCCCTTAGGGACACAGAGGATGAAGTTGAGTGCAAAGGAGTATGTCTGAGCATTAAGATACTCAGATGCCCTCTTCTCTCTACCTAAGATCTAATGTGTTTTTCTTTTTAAAACCTCCACAATTCTATCTAAATTTTTGAGAACTGAAAATAAGCTCCAATGATTGACTCACACTCAATCTGCCCAACTGCTGCTTACTATAGTAATTTGTACAGGAATTATGCTCTCATGGTAAACAATAAGAAGGAATCAGAGTGGAAAGGGGAGCAGTGTATGTGTTGATCAGAGATCTGAAGACGAGTTTATCCTAATTCCATCAATGGTCCTTGGTAACTAAAACCATATCTGAATTTAGGTCCTAAGGTAGGAAAGCAGGAGACTTGAATATGAATGTCAAGCCTTAATCAGGAAGAAAAGGATTTTCATTACAGACATTTCTGAAAAACAAGACAGAGGATAAAGAGTTTACATGCTTAGGACTCAGGGACTATCATGGTCTTAATTCAGGAATCTTAGAAGTCTGGAATATCAAATAGGGCTGTAAAATCTTCCTTATCCCTGACTTTTTATCTGAAAACTGACAGAAACTTATATAATTAAAAAGAACAAAAGAGAAAAGAGAGGAGATGAGGGAAAGGAAGGGAAACCATCTTCTTCTCTTACTCTTTCTCTTCCCCATCTAATACTAGTATTTACATATTTCATACATCATTAGCACTTATTTGACATCTTTTATATAAATAAGACCTTAATATAAATATTGTTCTATAACACTAGACCAATGAAATACCATAGAGAACCCAGAAATAAGCCCTTGCATATATGGCCAAATGATTTTCAACAAGCGTGCCAAAAACAGTCAGTTGTTCCTCCATTTAAACAAATAGTGTTGGGAAAACTGGATGTAAACATGCAAAAGAATAAAATTAGACCTTTACCTTATGCAAAGTATACATATACACAAAATATACACTATATACAAAAATAACTCAAAATGGATCCAAAACCTAAACATAATTCCTAAAACTATAAAACTTTTATAAGAAAACAGGAATAAATTTTCATCTTCTGGAAATAGGCCATGGTTTCTTAGACATGACACCAAATGCATTAAAAAAACACATAAATGAGTACTATCAAAATCAAAAGATTTGTGCTTCAAAATAAATCAACAATTTGAAAATACGACCCCCAGAATGGGAGAAATGTTTTGCAAACTATGTGTCTTATGAGGGATGTGAATCTAGAATACATAAAAAACTCTCATAACCCAATTCTAAAAAGTCAAATACCCAATTAATAAATGAACAAAGGGTCTGAACAGATATTTCTCCAAGGAAGATAAACAAATGGCCAATAAGCAAATGAAAAGATGCTGTATATCATTTGCCATCAAGAAAATGAAAATCAAAACCACAATAAGATACCATTTGACATTCCGTAGCATGGCAATAATCAAAAAGACAGATCATGAAATGTATTGTCAAGGAAACTGAGGAATTGGAACACTTACTCATTGCTGAGCACTGTAAAATGGTGCTACTGCTGTCTAAAACAGTTTGGCAGTTCCATAAAAATTAAACATATAGTTACCATATGTCCCAGAAATTCTACCCCTAGGTATGCACTCAAGAGAACTGAAAATATATGTCCATGCAAAAATTTGTACACAGATGTTTATAGCTACATTATTCACAATAGCCCCAAACTAGAAACAATTCAAATGTCCACTAACTGATAAATCAATATATATAAGTGGTATATCTATGCAATGGATATGCTATTATATGGATATGAAGAAATGGATATCCATTGTATGGATATAAGAAAGAAATGAAGAACAGATACTTTCTATAACATGGATGAATGTTGAAAATATTATGCTATGTGAAAGAAACCAGTCATAAAAGATCACATATTGTATGGTTTCAGTTATATGAAATCTAGAATAAGCAAATCCTTAAGTAGTAAATGTATAACAATGTTTGCCTATGCCTGGGTGAATTAGGGGAAATGGGCACTGATTGCTAAAAGATACATGGTTTCTTATTGAAGTGATAAAATATTCTACAGTTGATTGTTGTGATGATTGTATAACTCTGAATATACTCAAAACCATTGAATCATGCATTTTAAACAGCTGACTTCTATTGTATGTGAATAATATTTCTCTGTATTGCCCCATGAAGTAATTGTATGAGGCTTGCTATACATGGAAGAGAGAAATTAAGACTTCATCCTGGGGGGAAGGAATAGCTCAAGTGGTAGACCACATGCTTAGCATGCTATGAGGTCCTGGGTTCAACTCCCAGGATCTCCTCTAAAAATAAACAAACCTAGTTATATCCCTGCCTCCCCCCAGAAAAAACACCAACAAAAAAAGGGGGGGGAGGTAGAGCTCAGCGGTACAATGGAGGTATGGTTCAATCCCCAGTACCTCCATTAAAAATAAACAAATAAAAACCTAATTAACTCCTCTCTACCAAAAAAGAAATAAACAAAAATCTTTTAAAAATGCAAAACTTCATCCTTCATTTGCATTCCTATTAACACTATCTATGTAATATCATATTTCTACAGTCTCCTAGTTTCACTGAATTATTCATCCTAAATCGCTTCACCTAATTAGGGCCCAGCATTTTGTCAGAATTCAGGTTTTGGCAAGGTACAAGGGATCATGGGAGGGCAAGGTCTTCATTTACAGGATCTTAGAATCTTAGGCTACTCAGGACAGGAAAGGTTTTATCATTGTAAATATGGGGAAATTTAGTCCTAGGGTGGGGAAGACTCAGCCCCAAATTATAAGGTATGTTACTGATAGAGTTATAAATTGATCCCAGGGTTGATGTTGACTATGTCAAGGGTCTGCCTAGCAGGAGTGACAGTCAGCAGCCAAGAGCACTTACTGTGAGCCTGACATTGCTCTAGGCACTGGGCATACATCTCTCAAAATAAACCATCGGGAAAGTACGCTCACAGTTGGGTGTGAGGTGGGGGTCAGTAGGGGAGAGGTGTCCCCCTTGCACTTTTTTTCTCCTCTCTCTGGCCTGGTTGTTCAGAGCACATGCCATGTTGTCCACACTCCGGCCCAGAGATCCCATGGTCTTGAGGTGGGGAATGGTTTTCAGCCCTCAGCTACTCAGCTGCCTCACATCTCTCCAGTTAAGTCCTGCACTGCTTTCCTTCCTGTCAGCCTCTCCTCTATCCAATATTGTAGGCTCTGTAACCAACTCAGGTGTCTAATGACACAGTTATAGCTTAATTGGCCTTTGCTACTGGTTGCTATGGTGATGTAGCCAGGCATTCTGCTCACTAAAGAAGGGATCTAAGGTGGGAGGGGACAACGTGGGGAGAGCAGGGAGGCTGAAATAAGAATACTTTAATAATTCCTCTTGATTAAAAGTCCATTTTAAACTCTCATTCCCTACTTTGTCTCTGGGAAAAGAGAGATTTAATTGGGACAAAAGCTTCTTAATAGAGGCATTTCCAAGGTAAGGATAAGGCTTCACATACTCAAGACCAACACTAGTCACAGGGAGTGGCTTTGGAAAAATACAGGTAGGGATGGAGAGCAAGATCCTTATTTATAAACGTCTTAGTTTCAGCCTATGTCAGTCCAGGCTTCAGTGGCAGCTTCCAATGTATTTCTTACAGACTTTTCTCTCTTTTTTGGATAAACATTATTTATAGACCAGGTTTTTTTTAATTGAAGTATAGTTGATCTACAATATTATATTAGTTTCAGGTGTACAACAAAGTAATTAAATATTTTTATAGATTATACTCCATTTAAAGTTATTACAAATAAGGGCTATATTTACCTATGTTGTACAATATATCCTTGTTGATTATTTTATATGTAGTAGTTTGTATGTCTTAATTCCATACCCCTATCTTGCCCTTCCCCACTTCCACCTCCATACTGGTAACCACTAGTTTGTTCTCTACATCTGTGAGTCTGTTTCTCTTCTATTATATACATTTGTTTGTTTTATCTTTTAGATTCCACATATAAGTGATAACAGAGTATTTGTCTTTCTCTAGCTTATTTCACTAAGCATAGTATTCTCCAGGGCCACCCACAATGATATAACTGGAAGAATTTCATTTTTATGGCTGAGTAATATCCACACACACACACACATACACACACACCACATCTTCTTTATCCATTTATCTGTTGATGGACACTTAGTTTACTTCCATATCTTGACTATTTGTAAATAATGCTGCTATGAAAATTGTGGTGCATGTATCTTTTCTAATTCGTGTTTTCATTGTCTTTGGATATATACCCAGGAGTAGAATTGCTGGATCAAATGTAGTTGCAGTTTTTCGAGAACCAACCATACCATTTTCCATAGTGGCTATACCAATTTACATTCTCACCAACAGTGTACAAGGGTTCCCTTTTCTCCACATCCTTGCAAACATTTGTTATTTGGGGTCCTTTTTATGATAGCCATTCTGACAGATATAAGGTAATATCTCATTTCAGTTTTGATTTGCATTTCTCTGATGATTAGTGATGCTGAGCATTTTTTAATGTGCCTGACGGTCATCTATATGTCTACTTTGGAAGAATACCTATTCAAGTCCTCTGCTTATGTTTTGATCAAGTTGTTTATTTTCTGATTTTGAGTCATATGAAATCTTTGCATATTTTTCATATTAACCCCTTGTCAGATAATCATTTACAAACATATTATCCCATTCAGTAGTGGACATTTAGATATTTTGATAGTTTCCTTCACTGTGCAAAGCTTTTTAGTTTGTCATAGTCCCATTTGTTTATTTTTGCTTTTTTCCCCTTTGCCTGAGGGGACATATCCAAAAAAATATTGCTAAGACCAATGTGAAAGAGCATACTGCGTATGTTTTTCTTCTAGTTTTATGGTTTCAGATATTATGTTTAAGGCTTTAATACACTTTGAATTTATTTTTGTGCCTGCTATGAGAGAATAGTTCAGTTTGATTCTTTTACATGTTGCTGTCCAGTTTTCCTGACACCATTTATTGAAGAGGCTGTCTTTTCCCCTAATGTATATTCTTGCCCTGTTTGTCATAGATTAATTGTCCCTATAAGGGTAGGTTCATTTCTAGCTCTCTATTCCATTCCTTTGATCTATGTGTCTGTTTTTGTGCCAGTACCATACTGATTTTTTGTTTGTTTGTTTGTTTGTTTTACTACTGTAGCTCTGTATTATGGTTTGAAATCAGGGAGGTTGATACTTCTGGCTTTGTTCTTCTTTCTCAAGATTGTTTTGGCTATTCAAGGTCTTTGTGTTTCCAAACAAATTATAAAAATTTTTTGTTCCAGTTCTTTGAAAAATGCCATTGGTATTTTGATAGGGATTGCACTGAACCTGTAGATCGCCTTGGGTACTATGGTCATTTTAACAGTATTAATTCTTCCAATCCATAAACATGGTACATCTTTCCATCTGTTTGTGTCATCTTGTTTCTTTCATCAGTTCTTATAGTTTTCTAAGTACAAGTCTTTAACCTCATTAGTTAGATTTGCTCCTGGGTATTCTATTCTTTTGATGCAATCATAAATGGGATTGTTTTCTTAACTTCTCTTTCTGATACCAGCTTTCTTTTAAACTAGTCAAGTAAAATTCCTGGGAGTATGTGAAGTTGAATAAGAAATCAGAAGAAGGTATTGGACATTATAACATCTGTTTGGGTACCATCTAAACTTTATTAAGATTTTCATATTAAAAAATCTGGTTTATGATAAGAAAAGGCTTTATTCCAATGGATTTTGGAAAAGGGGTATTGCAATAGGGAGATCCTCTGGCCATGAAATGTGTAACTATTTCATAGGTCAGACAGAAAAGGACATTTCTTTTATAGGGAAAATTGAACAAGGCTAGAAAGAACCAGGTTTGGGTAAGTGGGGTGAAAAGGTAGCCAGATTGAACAGTTGATCATGAAATTTTTTTCCTGAGATCAGTTGATGTCATTTGATGTCATTAAGGATGCTCAGGCTGGGGTTGGGTCAAAGTTAAAAGGCCTGAGGGAAGGAGAGGAGAGAAGCTTAACTAAAATTTGGTCAAAGAGCAGATATATTGTCCAGACTGGTCAGTGGGTTCAATCAGTAAATGGATATTTGAAGAGTCTGTGTTTAGCTTTGTTGTATAGGTAAACAAAGTAGAAGTGGATATCGTGTGTTGTATTTTGGAGCACAAAAGGGTGGAATATTTCTAAATTTTCTCTGTTTTCCAGGAGCACAGGGCTCAGGTAAATTTCACCATTGTCAGTCCCCACTTTTGTTGAAGATAAATCATACTTGTCACTAAGCAACTCAGAAGTGGTTGTAAATTTCCTAAGTGATGAGAAGCAGGCCCTCCATGTACCTGACTTTTACCAGACTACCTTGGCAAGCCAGATAGCAGGGATAAATCCAGCTCATGTATGGTCTGCTGCAGTGATGAGACCTTCAGGTATATATCAAGTCACTGAATAGAAATAATAGCTGGCATTTACTTAACATTTTGTACCAAGCATAATTTTAAGCACGTATCACCACTGTCACCACCAAATACTGCACCCTGCTCCTCTAATCATAAGTAAGTATAATTTCTGGGAGTAGGGACATTTGTAAGCAAGTGCAGGAGTGTGGGGTTGATCATTAGAGCAGCTGCCTGGACCCTTGCAAGTCTTTCCAAAACCTGTAAGACTGCTCTTTGAATCATGAGGTTAATTTTACTGGTAGGTATCCTTTAATTTCTTCAGTAGTCCAGAGTCCTTTTTAAAAATATGTTCTTAGACATGTTTATTTATTTTTAACAGATTTTATTGAGGTGTAACTTACATATCATAAAATTCACCCATTTAAGTGTATAATTCAATAATTTTTAGTGAACTCAGTTGTATAACTGCTATGAAGTTTTAGAACATTTCCATTACCCCAGGAAGATCCTTAGTGCTCATTTTCAGCCACTCCATGTTTTCCTCCTCAGCCACAGGTAAACTACTTTGTGTTTCTACTTTCTTCCTCTATAGGTTTGCCTTTTATGGACATTTATAATATAATAATATAATGTGTGATCTTGTGTGTCTGGCTTCCCAGATGCCTTTTTGATTTGGAGCTGTATCTTTCACACTGCACCCTCATCATCACAGTCTTTTTTCGATTACCTAGTATAAATCATAAACCCCATAAAATAACCTTCAAATAGAACATAAAAGGGAAAGGGACCTCATTCAACTTGTATTAGTCTCTGTGTGTTATTTCCCACATATAGTATGCGAATACCCAAATATATACATATGTGCATGTTAAACTCTCCCCTTTATTAAATGAATAGTAGAACAGAGATCTACACATTTTTCCACTTAAAACTTATTTTCTAATATTTTATGTTTTTAAAAATTCTGCAATAAATAAGTTGGACACATGTCATTTTGAAAAAAAAAATTACACCTATACCTTTAGAATAAATCCTTACAAATGGAAAAGATGATCAAAGGATTTGTGCATTTGTAATTTTGAAAGAACTTGACAAATTTTCCTCCAGAGGTTATACAAAGGTATACCAGCAGCCTAAGTTTCCCAACATATATCAAATTTTTATATCTTTGTCAATTTGATTAATTAAAAATAGTATCAGTATATTTTGAATTCAGTGTGCATTTTGTTTGGCACATAGTAGATACTCAATAAATGTTAAAGGAACTTTTTTGCGCTTCTGGTATATTGCCATATATTAGCCTTGAGAGATTTTGTTCCAATTTATACTCCTTTTTACCAGTATATGAGTGTCCATTTCTCACCAACCTTATGAGCAATAGTTATCATTTTTCAATATTTAAAATTATTTTTAATTTTTAATTACAATTTTAAATTTTAATTTCAATTAATAATTATTTATTTTATTTTTGGCCAATCTGATAATCAGAACATACCTCTATGTTATTTTGATTTGAGTTTTGAATTGTTGAAGTTGAATTTTTATGTGTAAAATGGACATTTTCATTCCTTATTTTCTGAATTATCTGTCTAGGTTCTTTGCTCACTTTTTCAACTGGTGTTGATTGTCATCACTTATTAATTTGTAGCAATTCAATCTTTACTTACACACGTACATAGACTCAATATATAATCAATATATATGCATATATACATGTATATCAATATAAATATAGGTATTTAAAAATGTGGACTATGGAATTAGACTGCCTCCATTCAAATCCTAGCTCTAAAAAAATTCCTAGCTCTGTCATTTACTGCTTTATAACTTTTAATATATTTACTTAATCTCTCTGTGCCTCAGTTTGTCTGTAAAATAAGACTAATAATAAGGTAAAATTCATAGGTTCTTTTAAGAAATAAATAACTTTATATATGTAAAGTACCCAGAAGAGTGTCTTTACAAAGTCAGTGCTTAAAAGATATTAACTACTGGAGGACAGGACAAGAATGGTAGAGTAGGAATATCCTGGGCTTGTCTCCTCCCACAGACACATCAAAATTACAACTACACATAGAGAAACTATCTCTGAGAACTGCCTGAAGACTAACAAAAATAATTTCCACAACTAAAAATAAAAAGAAAAAACACATTGAGATGGGTAGGAGGGACAAAGACACTGTGACCCACAAGCAGGAGGGATATCATAGACACAGAGATCCTCCCTGAAGAGTAAGGGCTCTAAACCTACATTGGGCTCCCCAGTCCAGGGACCTGCACTAGGCAGATGAACTCCCATAATACCTGGCTTTGAAAACCAGCAGGGCTTACATCTGGGAGAGCCGGAGGGCTGTAGGAAACCAAGAATCTGTTCTTAAAGGGTGCCTGCAAAAACTCACTCTTGAGTCCAAGCGCAGATGCAGCAGTTTGAAAATTTCCTGGGTCATACATGAAGGAGATTCATTGATTAATTTTAGAGCATGGAAACAAGGATGCAGGGATCTGTTGGAACTTTCTCTGGGTATAGAGAAGGGGACGGGTGCCAGTTTGTGTGTGTGTGTGGCTCATCCTCTACCTAGCTGGCCTGGCACTGGGAGGCTCCATTTCTAACTCTCCCTATATACCTTACCAGCACTGTTTGCCCAGCCCCAGGTTCACCTTCAGACCCAAACCAGCCAGCACTCCTTCAAAGTGGCCCCACCATGCCACCAGACACCACAGCCACCTTGGCTGGCAGCACAACCCCTCCAAAGTGGACCCTGGCCCACCAGTCCCATCATTTGCCTTTGGCCAGCATCAAAGTCCCTCTAAACTAGCCCCTGACACTCTAGGCCTTGAGTACAGCCACATTGGTGGCCATACCCACATACCACCGTGCCTACAGCAGGTGTGGCCCAACCACAACAGGAGGGCACACACAACCCACACAGAGGATGCTCCTGGAGCACCTGGGTCTGGCATCGGGGGAAACCACGATACTTGGTTCCACAGAACAACTTCAATACAAAGACACTCTTTCAAGACTGGGAGGCATACCTGATCTACCTAATACATAGAAACAGAGAATTAAGCAAAATGAGATAAAGGAATATGTTCTAAACAAAAGAACAAGACAAAAGCCTCAGAGAGAGAACTAACCAAAATGGAGAAAAGCAATTTTCCAGATAGTGTTCAAAGTAATGGTCATAAAGACAATCACCATACTTAGGAAAATAATGGAGGAACACAGTGAGAATTTAAAGAAAAGATAGAAAATATAAGAAAATACCAAACGGAAGTTATAAGTGAACTGAAAAATACACTAGAGGGGTTCGACAGCAGATTGAATGAGGTAGAACAAATCAGTGAGCTGGAAGACTCACTCAGAGCAGCAAAATGAAAAAAATAAATTTAAAAACTGAATATACCTTAAGGGACCTTCGGGACAACATCAAACAGAGTAACATTTGTATCATAGGGGTCCCAGAAGGAGAAGAGAGAGAGAAAAGGACAAAAAAAAAACTATTTGAAGAAATAATGGTTGGAAACTTCGCTAACCTGGCAAAGGAAACAAACATCCACATCCAGGAAGCACAGAGTCCCAAACTAGATGAACTCAAAGAGACGTTTACCAAGACACATCATAATTAAAATGCCAAAAGTTAAAAATAAAGAGAATCTTAAAATCATCAAGAGAAAAACAGTGAGTTACATATAAGGGAACCACAAAAAATTATCAGCTGATGTTTTAGCAGAAACTTTACAGGCCAGAAGGGAGTGACATGACATATTCAAAGCACTGAAAGGAAAAAAACCTATAAGCAAGAGTAGTCTACCCAGCAAGGTTATTGTTCAGAATTGAAGGAGTGATAGAGTTTTAGACAAGCAAAAGCTAAAATGTCCAGCACCACCAAACAGGCTTTATAAGAAATGTTAAAGGGACTTTCCTAAGGAGGAAAAAGAAGACCACACTAGAAATATGAAAATTACAAAAGGCAAAATCTTAGAAATTAAAGAGAAGCTATAACTGACACCATAAAAATACAGGGAATCATAAGATGTTCTCACAGCTTTACACCAACAAATTAGACAAACTAGAAGATGGATAATTTCCTAGAAACATATAATTTTCCAAGACTGAATCAGGAAAAAATTAAAAGTCTGAAAAAACCAATTACTAGTAATGAAATTGAATTAATAATAAAAAAAATTCCCAACAAACAAAAGTCCAGGACAGATGGCTTCACAGGTGAATTCTACCAAACATTTAAAGACTTAATACCTATTCTCAAAGTAGCCCCAAAAATTGATGAGAAAGGAACACTTCCAAATTGATTCACAAGGAAAATTACCCTGATACCAAAACCACACAAAAATACTATAAAAATGAAAAGTACAGGCCAATATCCTCAAGGAGCATAGATGCAAAATTTCTCAATAAAATACTAGGACACCAAATTTAATAATATAGTAAAAGGATCACACATGATGATCAAGTGGAATTTATCCCAAGAATCCAAGGATGGACCAATAGCTGCAAGTCAATCAACATGAAAACAAAGGATAAAGATCATATGATCAAGTCAATCGATGTAGAAAAGGCTTCTGACAAAACTCAACATCCATTTACGATTTAAAAACTCAACAAGCTGGGTATAGAGGGAACATACCTCAACATAATAAAGGTCATATGTTACAAACCCACAGCTAACATCATACTCAGTGATGAAGAGCTGAAAGCCTTCCCACTAAATTCAGGAACAAGATAAGGATGCCTACTCTCACCACTTTTATTCAACATAGTATTGGAAGTGTAAGCTACAGCAATCAGGCAAGAAAAATAAATTTAAAAAATAAGTTGGAAAGGAAGAAATAAAACTGTCACTCTTTGCAGATAACATGATACTATAGAGAGAGAACCCTAAATAATCCATGAAAAAACTATTAAAACTAATAAATTCAGTATATTTGCAGAATACAAAATTAATATACAGAAATCTGTAGTGTTTCTTTACACTAATTATGATCTATCAGAAAGAGAAACAAAGAAATCAATCCTATTTACAACTGCATCAAAAAGAACAAAATACCTAGGAATAAATTTAACCAAGGAGGTGAAAGACATGTACTGTGAAAACTAAAAATGAAGATGATACAATCAAATGGAAAGATATTCCATGTTCTTGGATCAGATGAATTAATATTGTTAAAATCGTCCATACTGCACAAAGCAATCTACAGATTCAGTGTAATCCCTATCAAAAAACCAATGACATTTTTCACAAAACTAGAGCAAACAATTCTAAAATTTGTATAGAAACACAGAACACCCCGAATAGCCAAAGCAATCTTGTGAAAGAAGAACAAAGCTGGAGATATCATGTTCCCATACTTGAAACTATACTACAAGGCTACAGTAATCAAAGGAGTATGGTACTGGTAAAAAAACAGACACATAGATTGATGAAACAGAACAGAGTGCTCAGAAATAAACCCATGCATCTCTGGTCAATAAATGTACAACAAAGGAGGCAAGAATATATGGTGAGGGAACAACAGCCTCTTCAATAAATGGTGTTGGAAAACCTGAACAGTTACATACATAGGAATTAAACTGGACCATTTTCTTACACCATATTAAAAAATGAACTCAAAATGGATTGATGACTTAAATGTAAGCCCTAAAACCATAAAAATCCTAGAAGAAAACATGAGCAGTATGCTCTCTTAAATCAGTCTTAGCAATTATTGTTTTGGATCTGCCTCCTCAGATAAGGGCAACAAAAGCAAAGAATAAACAATTGGGACTATATCAAACTAAGAATCTTTTTCATAGTGAAGCTTATTCATTAACAAAATGAGAAAGCAACCCACTGAGTGGGAGAAGATAGCTTTAAACAATATAGCCAACAAGGGGTTAATATCCAAAATGCACAAAAAATACATATGACTCAACATCAAAAACACAAAGAACCTGATTTTAAAATGGGCAGAGGGCCTAGGTACACATTTTACCAAAGACATACAAATGTCCAACAGGCACATGAAAAGATGCTCAACATCACTAACCATCAGAGAAATGCAAATAAAAACCACATGAAGTATCACCTCAAACCTGTCAGGATGGCTATGATCAAAAAGACAAGAAATAACAAGTGTTAGCAAGGATGTGTAGAAAGTTACCCTCCTGCATTGTTGTTGGAAATGTAAATTGGTACAGCCACTATGGAAAACAGTATGAAGGTTCCTTATTAAATTAAAAATAGAACTACCATATGATCCAGCAATTCCACTTCTGGGTATCTACCTGAAGAAAACAAAAAAACACTCATTCAAAAAGGTATATGCACCCCTATGTTCATTGCAACATTATTTACAATAGCCAAGATATAGAAGCAACCTAAATGTGCGTTGATAAATGAACAGATAAAGAAGATGTAGTATATACACAGTGGAATATACTCAGCCATAAAAAGTAAAATCTTGCCACTTGCAACAACACAGATGGACCTAGAGGGTATTATACTAAGTGAAATAAATAAGACAGAGAAAGAAAATATCATATGAGCTCACCTATATATGGAATTGAAAAACTGAAACAAATGAACAAACAAAACAAACAGACTTAAAGACACAAAGAAAAATCTGTCAGAGGGAAGGGGGTTGTTAGAGGGGAAAGGGTTCAGGGATTGAGCAAAATGGATGATGGGGGTTAAGAGGTACAAATTTCCAGATATAAAATAAGTCATGGGCATGTGTCATATACAGCATAAGGAATATAGTCAGTAATACTTAATAATTTCATATGGTGATAGATGGTTACTAGACTTATTGTGGTGATCATTTTGTAATGGATTTGAATGTTGAATCACTGTGTTGTATACCTGAAACTATTGTACATCAACTGTACTTCAATGAAAATCAAACAAGTTTATAGGTAATTTTTGAAAAGGTGTTTACTATCATTGTTTTTATTAATTTTGTTGTTGGTGGTGGTAGTAGTAGTAGTAGTAGTTGTAGAAGTATCCTTACTGTTTTTCTTTTAAGAATCATGTTTTGACTATCTTCACCAATGTTCTCAACCCTATACTTATCTTCTTCCTCCCCTCAATTAAGCTCCACAACAAAATTCTTATATATATGAAGATAACTGAAAAGCTCACAAAAGCCCTGAAAGGACTGAAATCCAACATTTTGCCAAAGACTTGAAATGTGTCAGAAAAAATCCATTACTATTATTGCACACATCCTCCACCTCCAAGCTGTGTCTAATGTGAGAGTAACTAGATCTTTGCCAGTGAGTAGGAATACCCTCCCAAGCTCTGTTTACGAAATGCAGTGTCTGTTCTCTCATGATCTCAGGATACTCTCCATATCAGGAGACTGGACATTTAGAGCACCTGGTTGTTTCTTTACAGGTTCCTCAGCAAACTTGGGGTTCAGTTTCTCCTCAACAGCATTTGTTCCATGCTTTTCAAGTTCAAGAGGATTTTGTTCGGTGGAAAAGACAGAGTTAAACTCTGTAATATGGAGTTCTGCTTTTCCTGTCCTCAACCAGCATTCTTCCATTGTCCTCAAACAGCAGACCTTGATTTTTCCTATGAGTTGGCACACACAGGCCAGAATTCGGTTTCAGGCACTTCTTTCCTAGCTCTTGTTTTCATTCAAGAAACAGTGATCTGAACAGTAAATGTTAGGTTTGTCCTTGAATTCCCTACTCCCTTTTCTCATCACTTTCAACTCCCATACTGTTACGTCTATTCTTCCCTTCTCCACCAGATACAAAGGCCTCTTATATATTATTATGCCTTCCGGTGGAAACATATATCTTGATAAGAATAATTTTCTCTAGAATATTATGGGCATAAAGTTTTCTGAAATGTCAGAATTATTTTGGACAGTTCAGTCCCTGAGATCTCTTTGCAGTTCCTACTATGCCACAGTTTTCCCATTTATAAAAATATGGACAGTAATGGTACATATCTCACAGAATTTTTCTGAGGCTTAAATGTGTTAATTTATGTAAAGCCCTGATTTCAGGGTTTGACATACAGAAACAACTCAATAAATGTTTGCTCTTGTTATTACTATAAGCCTTATGAAGTTTTCTGATGGCTGTAGTTGACGTGATTACTCCCATCTCCCTAACACTTGTGGCAGAATTCTGTGAGAGTAGGATGCCACATGTGGCCTTCAATCTTCAGAGTATATCAGATTTGGGAGACAGAACTTGACTTTCCACATTCCAAAAACTGTGACTCAAGATCCTAGACCATAAAGAATTTAACTCCTACCTCCATGAAGTAGACCGAGACTTCTATTTTCAATGTTTCTCATTCTCTCAACAATGGAAGGAAATACACTTAAATATTAACATTAGTTACCTGTGAATTGTGCAATTTTCCTTATTTCTCATTGCCTTCTTTAAACATTTCTGTATGTTTACTATTTTAACAATAATCATTAATTATCTTTATAATCAGGCAAAATGAGAAAAAAACTATAGTTTTGAAGAAATTCCATTCTAAAGCAATCTGGAAGAAAACTTTAATGAAAGCTAAACTATATAAAATAATACAAGAAAACAAAAGGTTTTAAATTAAAAGAAACTTAACATTAGACAAAATCAACAGGTAAAAGATGTGAACAAATAATTCACAAAGGAGGAAATCAAATTCCTAATAAACTTGAAAAATATCCATTAATAAAGGATGGACAAAGATGGCAGAGTAGAAGGATGCTCGTAGCTCACCCTCTCCCACAAATACACCAAAACACATCCACGGACCCACCCAGCCAACCAAAGCACCTGCTGAACTCTGACAGAACATTACCCTCTTCAAAAGACAAAGACACCACAAATCTGGTAGGAGAAAAGGAAAAAAGAAAGAAGAAAAAGCAAAACAGTGTGGGATCAGTCCCATGGGGAGGGATCAGCAAACAAGGAATAACGCTCGTTCACTGAACCTCCACCTCTCCAAAGGAAAGGTCAGCAGGACATAGGGGGAAACTCTGAGGCTAAGATCTGTAAAGAGCACCCCTTGACCAACAGAACTAAGTTAAACGGGCACAGAGGATCTCCACAACCCCAGCCCTAGAGGCAAAGCAGCAGGTGGGGGATGGGACAGGCTGCCCGAGCTGGGCGGAAGACTGGGCAGCTGCACAGAGGCAACCCAAGTGGACTGCAGGGTGCTGCAAGCCATGGATGAGTGGGTAGACAGGGCAAAACAACCTGGGCCCTCCATAAAACAACACAGCTGATGTGCCCTGTGGGGAAGGGATCCATACCCCCATCTCTGAAAACCCACCGAAGGTTTTAGGGAGAAGACAGGTGGGGCTCAACCACAGCTGGCATATCCTCTGGTGCTTAGTACCCAGGCGGGGGCAAGGTTGAAACCTGAATCTGAACCTAAGGGTTTAGCAGCATCAAAGGACAGATAGAGACATGTTTACAGCCAGAGGCAGATAGGATCTTTCTGCCCTGGTACCTCAGAGAACTCGTGCACAAGGTAACAAGGAGCTGAGTTTTGGCATGGAGCAGGGGCAGGGCTGTTCCGCCGTTTTCCCCGAGCCCGCCTATGGAGCACTGACACGAGGTGGAGTGGCAGCTGCAAAGAGCAGGGGAACAACTGGTGCCCTGTCAGGAGTGCAGCACCTAACTGTGGTGCTAGGAGGGGGCACCATCTGCCTGCCTACCTTGCCCAAGCCTAGGACCTGACTGTGACATTGGGAAGGGGAGTGACCTGCCTTCACCATGTAAGAGCACATCACCTGACCACAGTGTTGGGAGTGGGCTCAATCTGCTTGCCAACCTGCACTAGGAGCAACACAGAAGAGGAGTGCCAACGGAGGGCCACTGGAATCAGCAAGCTGACTTCATGAAACAGGGCGAAGACAGAAAGATTTCTTGACAAAATAATTAAGACCACACATTCTCCCTGAGAACACATCACCCCCTCCTTTTTTTAATTTGTTCTATTTTCTATTACCTTTTTAATTTTTACATTTTAAACAATTGTATATGTCTCCAGTTTTAATCCATTTAAAATTTTTCTTTTAAACAATATTTATTATTATTACTTCTAAATATTCACCTCAATTTATTTTTATTTTGCTTGGTTTTGATCTTCTGTTACTGATTATACACAGGTCTCAATTTTTTTGTTCGTTTCTCCTTTTTTTAACATTTTTAAAAGACATCTCAAACATATTGCTATTCTGCTTTAACTTGTTCTTCTATTATTGATTATAAACTATTTTCAAACCCTTCTTTCCTCCCTTCTTTTAAAATTCTCTCTTTTTTACTAAGTTTTATTCCTGCATCAGCATTAGATAGATAAATAAACTCCTTAAGGACCACAATAGATAACTGATACCCTATAAGTCACAGAGCCAGAGAGATATGAGCAAGATGAAGAAGAGGAACCACTACCAATTAAAAGAGCAAGAGAAATCCCCTGAAAGAATGATCAAAAAAATAGACATTGACGGCCTACTAGATCAAGATTTCAAAAAAGGAGTGATCAAAGTACTGAAGAAACTAAAAGAGCATGTTTAGAGATATAAAATATGTCAAAAATGAAATTGAAGCTATAAAGAAGAGTCAAGCAGAATTGGTAAATTCATTGGCTGAGATGAGAAATGATCTAAAGGCTGTACAAAGCAGACTAAAGAAGAGGAAGGAATGAGTGACCTAGAAGACAGGACAACAGAAAGCACCCAATTAGAACAGCTGAGAGAAAAACAAATAAGACCCAATGAAAACAATATAAGGGACCTATGGGATAATTTAAAGCATGCCAATCTACACATAATAGCGGTTCCATAAGGGGAAGAAAGAGCAAAGGGGATTGAAAAGGTATTGGAAGAAATCATGAATGAAAACTTCCCAAACCTAAAGAAGGAATCAGATATCGAAGTACAGAAAGCTCAGAGGGTCCCAAACAGGAAGAACCCAAACAGACACACATCAAGACATATCATAATCAAGATGGCCAGAGTCAAGGATAAAGAAATGATTCTAAAGGCAGCAAGAGAAAAGCAAAGAGTGAATTACAAGGGAACCCCCATAAGGCTCTCAGCTGATTTCTCTACACAAACACTACAGGCAAGAAGGGAGTGGCAAGATATATTCAAAGCCCTGAATGAAAAAAAGATGCAGCCTAGAATACTTTATCCAGCAAGGCTATCCTTTAGGATAGAAGGAGAAATAAAGAGTTTCACAGACAAAAAAAAGCTGCAGGAGCTTACCAACACTAAACCAATGCTAAAAGAAATATTGAAAGGGCTATTCTAAATAGAAAAGCAGCAGGATGCTACAGAAATGAGAAACGTACAACTGGAAAGGTGATAACTCATGAATTACAAACAAACAAAACACGAAATTATAAAAGAAGACATACAAATCACTGAGAGTGGGAGAGGGAGGCAGGGAAATAATAGAATTTTTTTTCTTTTTTTTCTTAAATTTTTTTAACAGTAGGATGGGTTTGAGATCATGTTATTATCAGTTTAATAAAAACGGGTATAGGTTAATAGATTTACAAAAACGGGTAACCACAAGTCAAAAATTTACAAGGGATTCACAAAAATTAAATAAAATCCATGATAATACAAAGGAAAATTACCAAACCACAAAAGGAAGAAGAAAGGAACAAAGAGGATATACCAATTCAACTGCAAAGATAAGTTCAAAATGGCAATAAACACACATCTATCATTAATTACTGTAAAAGTTAATGGACTAAATGCTCCAGTCAAAAGACATAGAGTGGCAGAGTGGATAATAAAGCAAGAACCTTCAATATGCTGCCTACAAGAGACCCACTTTAGGGAGAAGGACACATATAGATTGAGAGTGAAAGGATATTTCATGCAAATGGAAAAGCCAAAAAAGCAGGTGTTGCAATACTGATTTCAGACAAAATAGACTTTAAAACAAAGGCCATAAAGAAAGATAAAGAAGGACATTTTATAATGATCAAACGAGTGATACAAGATGAGGATATTACACTCGTTAATATATATGCACCCAATATAGGAGCACCTAAGTACATACAAGAATTACTAACAGAGATAAAGGGGGATATTGATGGGAATACAATCATAGTTGGAGATTTTAACACTGCATTAACATCACTAGACAGATCTTCCAGACAGAAAATAAACAAGGCAACAGAGAAATTAAATACTACAATAGAAAAACTAGATTTGGTGGATATTTTCAGAGCATTACACCCCCCAAAAATAGAATATACATTCTTTTCAAGTGCACATGGAACATTTTCCAGGATCGATCATGTACTTGGACACAAAAGAAACCTCAACAAATTTCAGAAGATAGAAATTATCTCAAGCATCTTTACTGACCACAATGCCATGAAACTGGAAATCAATAACAGAGAAACAAAGAAGAAAAAAAGAAAAGCATGGAGATTAAACAATATGTTATTGAAAAAACAATGGATCAATGAGGAAATCAAAGCTGAAACTAAAAAATACCTTGAGATAAATGATAATGAAAGCACAACCACTCAAAACCTATGGGACACAGCAAAGGCAGGGCTAAGAGGGAAGTTTATAGCGATACAGGCCTTCCTCAAAAAAGAAGAACAATCTCAAATAAACAAGTTAACCCACCACCTGAATCAATTAGAAAAAGAAGAACAAAAAGCCCCAAAAAGCAGCAGAAGGAAGGAAATAATAAAGATCAGAGAGGAATTAAATACAATAGAGATTAACATGACCATAGAAAAAATCAACCAAACCAAAAGCTGGTTTTTTGAAAAAGTAAATAAAATCGACAAACCTCTGGCCAAACTCACAAAGAAGAAAAAAGAGAGAGCACAAATTAGCAAAATAAGAAAGGAAAATGGAGAAATTACAACAAATAAAATAGAAATACAGAATATCATACGAGAATATTAGGAAAAACTATATGGAACCAAACTGGATAACCTAGAGGAGATGGACAAGTTTCTGGAAACATACTGTCCACCAAAACTGAATCAAGAAGAAACTGAACACTTGAACAATCCGATCACCAGAAAGGAAACAGAAATAGCAATTGAAAACCACCCTACAAATAAAAGTCCAGGACCGGATGGCTTCACTGGGGAATTCTACCAAACATACAAAGAAGAACACATACCAGTCCTTCTCAAACTCTTCCAGAAGACTGAAAAGGAGGGAATACTCCCAAACTCATTCTATGAAGCCACCATCACCCTGATACCAAAACCAGGCAAAGACACTACAAAAAAAGAGAATTATAGGCCAATATCACTGATGAACATAGACGCCAAAATCCTCACCAAAATTTTAGCAAATAGAATCCAACAACACATAAAAAAGCTTATACATCAAGACCAAGTGGGGTTCATCCCAGGGACACAAGGCTGGTTCAACATACGCAAATCAATCAATGTAATAGATCACATCAACAAGAGAAAGGACAAAAACCACATGATCATCTCAATCGAAGCAGAAAAAGCATTTGATAAAATTTAACACCCATTTATGATAAAAACTCTCACCAAAGTGGGTATAGAGGGAACATATCTCAACATAATAAAAGCTATATATGACAAACCTATAGCCAGCATAGTTCTCAATGGTGAAAAACTCAAAAGCTTCCCACTAAAATCTGGGACAAGACAAGGCTGCCCACTATCACCACTCCTATTCAACATTGTCCTGGAATTCCTAGCCACAGCAATCAGGCAAGAGAAAGAAATAAAAGGGATCCAAATTGGAAAAGAAGAGGTAAAAGTGTCATTATATGCTGACGACATGTTACTATATATAGAAAACCCTAAAAGGTCCACAAAAAAGCTACTAGAGCTGATCGAAGAATTCAGCAAGGAAGCTGGTTACAAAATTAATGTTCAAAAATCAGTTGCCTTTCTTTACACTAACGATAAATCAACAGAAAAAGAAAGTAAAGAAACAATCCCCTTTAAAATAGCACCCAAAGTAATAAAATATCTGAGAATAAATCTAACCAAGGAGGCGAAAGAATTATACACAGAAAACTATAAACCATTGATGAAGGAAATTAAAGAAGACTTTAAAAAATGGAAAGATATTCCATGCTCTTGGATTGGAAGAATCAACATTGTTAAAATGGTCACACTGCCCAAGGCAATCTACAGATTTAATGCAATCCCTATCCAATTACCCAGGACATATTTCACAGAACTAGAACAAATCATAATAAAATTTATATGGAACCATCAAAGACCTAGAATTGCTAAAGCATTACTGAAGAGAAAGAAAGAGGCTGGAGGAATAACTCTCCCAGACTTCAGACAATACTATAGAGCTACAGTCATCAAGACAGCATGGTATTGGTACCAAAACAGACATATAGACCAATGGAACAGAATATAGAGCCCAGAAATGAACCCACAAACTTTTGGTCAACTCATCTTCGACAAAGGAGGCAAGAATATACAATGGAATAAAGACAGTCTCTTCAGCAAATGGTGTTGGGAAAACTGGACAGCAGCATGTAAAACAATGAAGCTAGAACACACCCTTACACCATGTACAAAAATCAACTCAAAATGGATTAAAGACTTAAACATAAGACAAGATACAATAAACCTCCTAGAGTAAAACATAGGCAAAACATTATCTGACATACATTTCAAAAATTTTTTCCTAGAAGAAATAAAAGCAAGAATAAACAAATGGGACCTAATGAAAGTTACAATCTTCTGCAGAGCAAAGGAAACCAGAAATAAAACAAGAAGAAAACCTACGGAATGGGAGAAAATTTTTGCAAGTGAAACCGACAAAGGCTTGATCTCCAAAATATATAAGGAGCTCATACGACTCAATAAGAAAAAAATAAACAACCCAATCCAAAAATGGGCAGAAGACCTAAACAAGCAACTCTCCAAGGAAGACATACAAATGATCAAAAAGCACATGAAAAAATGTTCAATATCACTAATTATCAGAGAAATGCAAATCAAAACTACAGTGAGGTATCACCTCTCACCAGTCGGAATGGCCGTCATTCAAAAATCCAAAAATGACAAATGCTGGAGAGGCTGTGGAGAAAGGGGAACCTTCCTACACTGCTGGTGGGAATGCAGTTTGGTGTAGCCACTGTGGAAAACAGTGTGGAGATTCCTCAAAAGACTAGGAATAGACTTACCATATGACCCAGGAATCCCACTCCTGGGCTTGTAGCCAGAAGGAAATCTACTTCAGGATGACACCTGCACCCCAATGTTCATAGCAGCACTATTTACAATAGCCAAAACATGGAAACAACCTAAATGTCCATCAACAGGTGACTGGATAAAGAAGAAGTGGTATATTTATACAATGGAATACTACTCAGCCATAAAAACCGACAACATAATGGCATTTGCAGCAACATGGATGCTCCTAGAAAATGTCATTCTAAGTGAAGTAAGCCAGAAAGAGAAAGAAAAATACCATATGAGATCACTCATATGTGGAATCTAAAAAACAAAAACAAACAAAAACAAAGCATAAATACAGGACAGAAATAGACTCATAGACAGAGAATACAGACTTGTGGTTACCGGGGTGGGGGGAAGAGGGTGGGAAGGGATAGACTGGGATTTCAAAATTGTAGAATAGATAAACAAGATTACACTGTATAGCACAGGGAAATATACACACAATGTTATGATAAATCACAGAGAAAAAAATGTGACGAGTGTGTATATGTCCATGAATGACTGAAAAATTGTGCTGAACACTAGAATTTGACACAACACTGTAAAATGAGTATGAATCAATAAAAAATGTAAAAACAAAAACCAATGAGTCAATGAAGAAATCAAAGTTGAAATTAAAAAATACCTTGAGACAAATGAAAATCAAAACACAATCATAACAAAATTTATGGGACGCAGCAAATGCAGTGCTAAGAGGGAAGTTTATAGTGATACAGGCATTCCTCAAAAAAGAAGAACAATCTCAAATAAACAATCTAACCCACCAGCAAAAAGAATTACAAAACGAAGAGCAAAAACCCCTAAAAGGGGTCAGAAGGAAGGAAATAAAGATCAGGGGGAGAAATAAATAAAATAGAGTTTAAAAGAACAATAAAAAAAAACAATAAAACCAAAAGCTGGCTTTTTGAAAGAGTAAATAAAATTGACAAACATCTAGCCAAACCCACAAAGAAAAAAAAGAGAGAGCACAAATAAGCAAAATAAGAAAGGAAAATCAAGAAATTACAACAAATAACATAGAAATACAGAATATCATATGAGAATAGTATAAAAAACTATATGGAAGAAAACTGGATAACCTAGAGGAGATGGACAAGTTTCTGGAAACATACAGTCCAAGAAGACTGAATCAGGAAGAAACTGACCACTTGAAAAAACCGATCACTAGAAATGGAAATCGAATTAGCAATAAAAAAATCTCCCTACAAATAAAAGTCCAGTACTGGACAGCTTCACTGGGGAATTCTACAAAACATACACAGAAGAACTCATATCAGTCCTTCTCAAACTCTTCCAGAAGATTGAAAAAGAGGAAATACTCCTAAACTCATTCTATGAAGCCACCATCACCCTGATACCAAAACCAGGCAAAGACACTACCAAAAAAGAGAATTACAGACCAATATCACTGATGAACATAGATGCCAAAATCCTTACCAAAATATTAGCAAATAGAATCTGAAAGCACATAAAAAACATTATACATCATACCCAAGTGGGGTATGTCCCAGGGCGGTTCAACATATGCAAATCAATCAATGTAATACATTACATCAACAAGAGAAAGAAAACAAACAACATGATTATCTGAATAGATGCAGAAAAAAACATTTGATAATATTCAACACCTATTTATGATAAAAACTCTCACCAAAGTGGGTATAGAGGGAACATATCTCAACATAATAAAAGCTATATATGACAAACCTACAACCAGCATTGTACTCAACGGTGAAAAACTCAAAAGCTTCCCACTAAAATCTGGGACAAGACAAGGCTGCCCACTATCACCACTCCTATTCAACATAGTCTTGGAAGTCCTAGCCACAGCAATCAGGCAAGAGAGAGAAATAAAAGGAATCCAAATTGGAAAACAAGAGGTTTAAGTGTCACTATATGCAGATGACATGTTACTATATATAGAAAACCCTGAAAGGTCCACATAAAAACTAATTTAAGAATTCAGCAAGGTAGCAGGTTACAAGACTAACATTCAAAAATCAGTTGCATTATTTTACACTAACAATGTATCAATAGAAAAAGAAGGTAAAGAAACAATCCCTTTTAAAATAGCACAAAAAGAAACAAAATACCTAGGAATATATCTAAACAAGGAGGTGAAAAACTTAAACATGGAAAACTGTAAACCACTGATGAAGGGAATTAAAGAAGACTTCAAAAAATGGAAAGATATCCCATGCTCTTGCATTGGAAGAATCAATATTGTTAAAATGGCCATATTGTCCAAGGCAATCTACAGATTTAATGTAACCCCTATCAAATTACCCAGCACATATTTCAAAAAACTAGAACAAATCATAATTCAATTTATATGGAACTACAAAAGAACTAGAATTGCCAAAGCATTACTGAAGAGAAATAAAGAGGCTGGAGGAATAACTCTCCCAGACTTCAAACAATACTACAGAGCTATAGCCATCCAAACAGCATGATATTGGTACAAAAACAGACATATAGACCAATGGAACAGAATAGAGAGTCCAGAATTGAACCCACAAACTTTTGGTCAACTAATCTTCGAGAAAGGAGGCAAAAACATACAGTGGAATAAAGACAGTTTCTTCAGCAAATGGTGTTGGGAAAACTGGACAACAGCATGTAAAGCAATGAAGCTAGAATACTCCCTTATACCATACACAAAAATAAACTCAAAATAGATCAAAGACTTAAATCTAAGACAAGATACAATAAACCTCCTAGAAGAAAATATAGGAAAAACATTATCTCACATACATCTCAAAAATGTTCTTTTAGGGCAGTCTACCCAAAGAATAGAAATAAAAGCAAGAATATACAATGGGACCTAATTAAACTCACAAGCATCTGCACAGTGAAGGAAACCATAGGTGAAACAAACCAACAACCTACAGAATCAGAGAAAATTTTTGCAAATGATGAAACCAACAAAATCTTGATCTCAAGAATATATAAGCAGCTCATATGACAGAATAAGAAAAAAGCAAACAACCCAATCCAAAAATGGGCAGAAGACCCAAACAAGCAATTCTCGAAGGAAGATATACAAATGATCAATAGGCACATGAAAAAATGCTCAATATCACTAATTATCAGAGAAATGCAAATCAAAACTACAATGAGGTATCACTTCACACCAGTCAAAATGGCTGCCATTCAAACGTCCACAAATGACAAATGCAGGAGAGGCTGTGGAGAAAAGGAAACCCTACTACACTGCTGGTGGGAATGCAGTTTGGTGCAACCATTGTGGAAAACAGTATGGAGATTCCTCAAATGACTAAAGATAGATTTACCATATGACCCAGGAATCCTGCTTCTGGGTATATATCCAGGAGGAACCCTAGTTCAAAAAAATACCTGCACCCCAGTGTTCATAGCAGCAGTATTTACAGTAGCCAAGACATGGAGGCAACCTAAATGTCCATCAACAGATGACTGGATAAAGAAGTGGTGGTATATTTATACAATGGAATACTATTCAGCCATAAAAATCGACAATATGACACCAGTTGCAGCAACGTGGATGTCCCTGGAGAATGTCATTCTAAGTGAAGTAAGCCAGAAAGAGAAAGAAAAATACCATATGAGATCGCTCATATGTGGAATCTAAAAAACAAAAACAAACAAACAAACAAAAACAAAGCATAAATACAGGACAGAAATAGACTCATGGACAGAGAATACAGGCTTGTGGTTACCAGGGGGGTAGAGGGTGGGAAGGGATAGACTGGGATTTCAAAATTGTAGAATAGATAAAGAATATTACACTGTATAGCACAGGGAAATATACACAAAATGTTATGATAAATCACAGAGAAAAAAATGTGACAATGAGTGTGTATATGTCCATGAATGACTGAAAAATTGTGCTGAACACTGGAATTTGACACAAAATTGTAAAATGATTATAAATCAATAAAAAATGTAAGAAAAATAAATAAATAAAAAATAAAAAAAGTATATAAATACAAAACAGGATCAGATTCATAGACATAGATTACAAAATTGTGGTTGCCAAGGGGTCGTGGGGTGGGAAGGGACAGACTCGGATTTCAAAATTTTTAGATACTGACAGGCATATGCAGAAGAGATAAACAAGATTATACTGTATAGCACAGGGTAATGTATACAAGATTTTGTGATAGCTGACACCAAAAAAAAAATGTGACAATGAATATATGTATGTTCATGTATATCTGAAAACTGTGCTCTACACTGGAATTTGACACAACATTGTAAAATGATGATAACTCAATAAAAAAATGTTAAAATAAATAAATAAAATCTATTAATAATTTATAAGTTAAAAGTAATACAATATTAGGGTACCACTTTTCACCTTAAGAAGGAGTAAATTGTAAGAATAAAACCAGTGTTATCCAGGACTCAAGGAAAGAGCCATTTACATAAATCTAAACTACTATCATATTTTATAAAATGATCATAACATTTTACTCAGTAATCTACTTCTTGGGCTGTTTAATAAGAATCATAAATGCATGAGATTTTTGTACTCAAAAATTTATTTTGGCATAGTGGGGAAAGTTTTAATGTTCCATATCAGTAGACTCTTTAAGTGATTAAACAATTGATTATTATATCACCACTAAAATAATGTTTTAAAAATAGTTTTAGTGGCATATAATATATGAAATGAAGTAATACTTATATAAAAATTAATATGTACATTAGTATATGATGTCAATGGAATGAAAATAATTGCACAGAATAATGGTTGGGAAAACATGCCAAAAGTTTAATAATGGTTATCTCTGGTTTAGGAGATTTTATACGACTTTTCTTATTAAATTTTTCATATTTCCCAAGTTGTCTGCAGAGCTCAAGAACTGCTTTTTAAATCATAAAGAAAAGCTTTTTAAAAAACATTTACACACCAATTATTATTGATATGGGGAAAAATCACTATATACTTACATGAAAAAAGAAGATACAAAGTAAAATGACATTAAATTTTAATTCAAATAACTACACAGATGAGGTAAAGTTAGTGAAAATGCATCTAAACATTAAAATTGTCTCTAGTGGCTTTAATGTCGATGTTCCGTTGCATACATATTATTTTTACAATAAAAAATAAAGGCTATAAAATAAAATCCCAATATAAATATAGGGTAAAGGATATGAATATCATTCAAGGAAGAAAAAATAGAAATTCTATGAAACATAGCAACTGGTTTAGTTTCTCTACTTATCAAAAAAGTGCATATTAAAACAATTCTGAGATGCAAATTTTCACCTATCACATTGAGAAAGTTATTTAAAAGAAGCAACAATGCAGAAAAACATTTTATATCTATTTTGCTTGGAAACATGTTTTCCTCCAAGTTTGGAGGAAAGGGGAGGGTAATGCAGCAGGGAGTATAGAAAGTTCCATTTGAGAGCACTGCTGCCATCTACAGGAAGCTAATGAGATGAATAATACACTTTTTTTTCCCCAGTTGATTTTACTCAGATGTTAAGACCTTTGTTAAGATGTTTATCCTGGTGGTGCAAAGAACTGTAATTCAGGTTTCCTTAGGGGAGAACTAGATTTTTTTTTTTGTAATTTCAAGGAGATGGAGAGAGCTCACTGTATAAAAGTTGAAGATGTAGAGTACTTTGTAATGCAGTGAGGGTCAATATGCTCCATTTGCTGACATTGTAACTTTATTTTCCTCATACTCCACTGAAAGTTCATTTTCAGTATGTCCACATGTTCCCTTTCCTCCTCTACAAAGGTTGGTGTTCATAAGGATTATATCCTAGGTTCTCTGCTCTTCAGCCATTTTGAGGGTGATAGCATGATAATGAATAAAGTGTCAAACCCTATAAAGGTAGCTCAGGAAGCAAAACATAAAGGAGGTTGTGCTAAAAGAAGAAGAATCCGAAGAATGAATGTTTTCAATGCAGTGTAATAGTACAAGTATTGCCTACTGTCAGCAAAATGATGGATTTGAAAGTTCTAAGCCCCTTTTCCCAACAAAAGCATCAAAGGGAAAAGTAAAACAAGCAAGAATGGTCTGAATCAACCTTGCCAGAGTTTGGACCACAAAGGTTTACAACAACCGTGCAAATATTCAATCAAGAAAAAGCCATTTTCGAGAGAGGAGGCTAAGATGGCGGAGTAGAAGGACACTCGTAGCTCACCCTCTCCCACAAATACACCAAGACTCACATCCACAGACCACTCAGCCAACCAGAGCACCTGCAGAACTCCAAAAGAACATCGTCCTCTTCAAAAGACAGAGTAGCCAAAAATCTGGTAGGAGAAAAGGAAAAAAGAAAGAAAAGGCAAAACAGTGCAGGGCGGGTCCTGCAGGAAGGAAGCAACAAATGAGGACTGGCACTCATTTGCTGGGTTTCCCCTCTCCATCCGAGACGCCAGCTGGACGGAGGGGGAGCCTCCACGTCTCGGATCTGTATGGGAGCAGCCCTTGACCAACAGAACTAAGTTAAACGGGCACAGAGGATCCACGTGACACCCAGCCTGAGACTCGGGCTGGCAGTTGGGGGCTGGGCCAGGCTGCTGGAGCCGGGCGGAGCAAGGGGACGGCTGCACTGAGGCACCCCTGTGGGACTGCAGGGAGCTGGGGTCATTGGTGTGGGTGCACAGGGCAGAACAACATCAGCCCTCCATAAAACAACACGGCTGATGTGCCCTGGGGTGAAGGGTGCATACCCCCATCTCTGAAAACCTGTGGAAAGTTTTTGGGTGAAGAGAGGTGGGGCTCAGGCACAGCCACCATATCCTCTGGCCCTGAGCACCCAGGAAGGGACAGGGGCAAAACCTGCTTCTGCACCTAAGGACTTAGCAGCGTCAAAGGCCAGATGGAGACTTGTCTACAGACCGAGGCGGATAGGATCCTTCCGTCCTGATCCCTCAGAGAACTTGCTCAGCCAAAACAAACAAGGAGCTGGGTTTTGGCCCGGAGCAGGGATGGGGATGTTTCTCGGTCTTTCCCAAACCCGCCTACAGAACACGCAGCAGCACAGAACGGCGGAGCAAGCAGCGCCTGGAGAGGGTGAGCAGCCCCCTGCTTTCTGGCAGGATTGCAGCCCCTGACTGAGGTGCTGGGAGGGGACTTGACCACTCCTACCTGGCCAGTCTGCAACATCTGACTACAGCATCGGGAGGGGCAGTGACCCGCCCACCCACAGCAAAGGATAGCTGCACCTGACCCAGTGTTGGGAGGGGGTGCTATCTGCTTGCCTACAGGCACTGGGAGCAGCACAAAAGAAGGCGCCAATGGAGGGCCTCTGGAAACAGCAAGCTGAGCTTCCAAAACAGGGTGAAGACAGAAAGAATTCACATTAAGAGCACACAGTCTCCAGGAGAACACCCCCCCTTTTTTTTTAAATCTGTTTTTACATGTTCTATTTTCTCTTACCCTTTCAATTTTTACTTATTAAACAATTAAATATACTCCCACTTTTAATCCCTTTTAAATTTTTAAAAAATATTTCTATTATTTTTAAAAATCCAAGTAATTTCATTATTATTACTCTTGGTTTTGATGTCCTGTTATTGATTATACACAGGTTTCAAATACATTTTTTCCCTCTTTGGTCATTTTTTAAAGGTTTTTAAAAGACGTCTCAACCCGATTCCTATTCTGCTTCAACTTGCTCTTCTATTATTCATTATACACGGTTTTCAAACCTTTTTTTCTTCATTCTTTTAAAATTCTCTTTCTCTCTCTCTCTTTTTTTAACTGTATTCCTACATAGGCATTAGATAGATAAAGAAATAAACTCCAAAAGGACCACAATAGACAATTGATACTCCATAAACCACAGTGCCAGAGAGGTATGGGCAAGATGAAGAAGCAGAGAAACGATTCCCAATTAAAGAACAAGAAACTCCCCTGAAATAGACATCGATAGCCTACTAGATCAAGATTCCAAAAACGGAGTGATGAAAGTACTGAAGGAACTAAAAGAGATAGTGTTTAGACATATAAAATATGTCAAAAATGAAATTGGAGCTATAAATAAGAGCCAAATAGAATTGGTAAACTCATTGCTGAGATGAGAACAGATCTAAAGGCTGTGCAAAGCAGACTAGATAATGCAGAGGAAAGAATCAGTGACCTAGAAGACAGGAAAACAGAAAGCACCCAATCAGAAGAGCTACAAGATAAACAAATAAAAACAAATGAATGATAAATACAAATGATAATATAAAGCGTGCCAACCTTCTCATATTAGGGGTCCCAGAAGGAGAAGAAAGATCAAAGCGGATTGAAAAGGTATTGGAAGAAATCATTAATGAAAACTTCCCAAGCATAAAGAAGGAATCAGATATACAAATACAGGAGGCTCAGAGGGATGCAAACAGGAAGAACCCAAACAGACCCTCACCAAGACATATCATAATCAAGATGGCCAGAGTCAAGGATAAAGAAATGATCCAAAAGGCAGCAAGAGAAAAGCAAACAGTGAGTTACAAGGGAACCTTCATAAGGCTCTCAGCTGATTACTCTACACAAACACTACAGGCTAAAAGGGAGTGGCAAGATATATTCAAACACCTTAATGAAAAGATGACGCAGCCTAGGATACTTTATCCAGCAAGGCTATCCCTTAGGATAGAAGGAGAGATAAAGAATTTCACAGACAAGCAAAAACTACAAGAGTTTAGCAATGCTGAACCCATGATAAAAGAAATATTGAAAGGTCTTCTCTAAATAGAAAAGCAGCAGGTTCCACATATGAGAGATCTTATATGGTATTTTTCTTTCTCTTTCTGGCTTACTTCACTTAGAGTGACATTCTCCAGGAGCATCCATGTTGCTGCAAATGGCATCATGTTGTCGATTTTTATGGCTGATTGTATTCCATTGTATAAATATACCACCACTTCTTTATCCAACTGTCTGTTGATGGACATTTAGGCTGTTTCCATGTCTTGGCTATTGTAAATAGTGCTGCTATGAACATTGGGGTGCAGGTGTCATCTGGAAGCAGGGCTCCTTCTGGATATATGCCCAGGAGTGGGAATCCAGGGGTCATATGGTAAGTCTATTCCTAGACTTTTGAGGAATCTCATATGTGAAATCTAAAAAAAAAAAAAAAAAACCACACAAACAAAGCATAAATACAAAACAGAAATAGACTCACAGACATACAATACAAAGTTGTGGTTGCCAGGGGGTAGGTAGTGGGAAAAGATAGACTGGGATTTCAAAATTGTAGAACAGATAAACAAGATTATACTGTATACACAGGGAAATATATACAAAATCTTATGGTAGCTCACAGAAAAAACAACGTGACAATGAATATATATATGTTCACGTATAACTGAAAAATTGTGCTCTACACTAGAATTTGACACAACATTGTAAAATGATTATAAATCAATAAAAAATGTTATAAAAAAAAGAAAAGCAGGAGGATGGTACAGAAATGAGAAACTCACAACTGGAAAGGTGATAACTCATGAATTACAAATGAACACGAAATTGGAAAATAAGACATCTAAATCATTGGGAGAAGGAGGCAGGAAAATATAGAATATTTTTTCTTTCTTTTTTAAATTTTTTGTTCTCAGTATGATGGGTTTGAGATCATGTTACTATCAGTTTAATAAAAACAGTTACAGTAACGGGCTAATAGACTTACAAAAAAGGGTAACCACAAGCCAAAAACTTACAAGTGAGTCACAAAAACTAAACAAAATCCATGATAATACAAAGGAAAATTACCAAACCACAAAAGGAAGAAGAAAGGAACAAAGAGGAAATATCAAATCACCTGCAAAGATAAGTTCAAAATGGAAATAAACACACATTTATCATTAATTACTGTAAATGTTAATGGACTAAATGATCCAGTCAAAAGACATAGAGTGGCAGACTGGATAATAAAGCAACAACCTTTAATAAACTGCATACAGGAGACCCACTTTAGGGAGAAGAACACATATAGATTGAGTGAAGGGATAGAAAGATATTCCATGCAAATGGAAAAGCCAAAAAAGTAGGTGTTGCAGTACTGATTTCAGGCAAAATACACTTTTAAAAAAAGGCCATAAAGAAAGATAAAGAAGGACATTTTATAGTGATTAAAGGTGTGATACAGTATGAGGATATTATGCTCATTAACATATATGCACTCAATATAGGAGCACCTAAGTACATAAAATAATTACTAACAGAGATAAAGGGGGATATTGATGGGAATACAATCATAGTTAGAGATTTTAACAATGCATTAACATCTCTAGATAGATCTTTCAGACATAAAATAAATAAGGCAACAGAGAAATTAAAAGATACAGTAGAAAAATTAGACTTTGTGGATATTTTCAGAGCATTACACCCCCCATTAATAGGATATACATTCTTTTCAAGTGCACATGGAACATTTTCTAGGATTGATCATGTACTTGGGTACAAAAGAAGCCTCAACAATTTTAAGAAGATAGAAATTATCTCAAGCATCTTTACTGACCACAAAACCATGAAACTATAATTCAACAACGGAGAAAAAAAGGAGAAAAAAAGGAAAACCTGGAGATTAAACAATATGCTATTAAAAAACCACGGGTCAAAGAGGAAATCAAACATGAAATTAAAAAACACCTTGAGACAAATGAAAATGAAAGCACAATCACACAAAATTTATGGGACACAGCACAGGTACTGCTAAGAGGGAAGTTTATAGCGATACAGGACTTACTCAAAAAGAAGAACAATCTCAAATAAACAATTTAACACACCAACTAAAAGAACTAGGAAAAGAAGAACAAAAAAACCCCAAAAGGCAGCAGAAGGAAGGAAATTACAAAGATTAGGGAGGAAATAAATAAAATAGAGATTTAAAAAACCATAGAAAAAATCAATCAAACCAACAGCTGGTTTTTTGAAAAAGTAAATAAAATCGAAAAACCTCTGGCCAAACTCACAAAGAAAACAGAGAGAGCACAAGTCAGCAATATAAGAAACAAAATGGAGAAATCACAACAAATAACAGTAATACAGATTATCATATGAGAATATTATGAAAAACTATATGAAACCAAACTGGATAACCTAGAGGAGATGGACAAGTTTCTGGAAACATACAGTCCACCAAGACTGAATCAGGAAGAAACTGACCACTAGAAACGAAATCGAAATAGCAATAAAGAAAACTCCCTACAAAGAGAAGTCCAGTACCGGACAGCTTCACCGGAGAATTACACCAAACATACAAAATAGAACTCATATCAGTCCTTCTCAAACTCTTCCAGAAGACTGAAAAGGAGGGAATACTCCCAAACTCGTTCTGTGAAGCCATCATCACTCTGATACCAAAAGAAGGCAAAGACCACCAAAACAGAAAATTATAGGCCAATATCACAGCTGAACATAGATGCCAAAATCCTCACCAAAATATTAGCAAATAGAATACAACAGCACATAAAAAAGATTATACATCATGACTAATTGAGGTTCATCCCAGGGACATAAGGGTGGTTGAACATATGCAAATCAATCAATGTAATACATCACATCAACAAGAGAAAGGACAAAACCCACATAATCATCTCAATAGATGCAGAAAAAGCATTTGATAAAATTCAACACCTATTTATGATAAAAACACTCGCCAAAGTGGGTATAGAGGGAACATACCTCAACATAATAAAAGCTATATATGACAAACCTACAGCCAGCATAGTACTCAATGGTCAAAAACTCAAAAGCTTCCCACTAAAATATGGGACAAGACAAGGATGCCCACTATCACCACTCCTATTCAACATAAACTTGGAAGTCCTAGCCACAGCAATCAGCAGGACAGAGAAATAAAAGGGATCCAAATTGAAAAAGAAGAGGTAAAAGTGTCAGTATATGCCAATGACGTATTACTATATATAGAAAACCCTAAAAGGTCCACACAAAAACGACTAGAGCTGATCGAAGAATTCAGCAAGGTAGCAGGTTACAAGATTAACGTTCAAAAATCAGTTGCATTTCTTCACACTAAGGAATCACAAGAAAAAGAAAGCAAAGAATCCCCTTTAAAATAGCACCCAAAGTAATAAAATACCTAGGAATACATCTAAACAAGGAGGTGAAAGATTTATACATGGAAAACTATTAACCATTAGTGAAGGAAATTAAAGAAGACTTTAAAAAATGGAAAGATATTCCATGCTCTTGGATTGGAAGAATCAACATTGTTAAAATGGTCACACTTCCCAAGGCAATCTACAGATTTAATGCAATCCCTATCAAATGTCCCAGAACATACTTCACAGAAATAGAATAAATCATAATAAAATTTATATGAAACCATCAAAGACCTAGAATTGCTAAAGCATTACTGAAGACAAAGAAAGAGGCTGGGGGAATAGCTCTCCCAGACTTTATACAATACTGTACAGCTACAGTCATCAAGACAGCATGGTATTGGTACCAAAACAGACATATGGACCAATGGAACAGAATAGAGAGCCCAGAAATGAACCCACAAACTTTTGGTCAACTCACCTTCAACAAAGGAGGCAAGAATATACAATGGAATAAAGACAGTCTCTTCAGCAAATGGTGTTGGGAAAACTGGACAGCAGCATGTAAAACAATGAAGCTAGAACCCTCCCTTACACCATATACAAAAATCAACTCAAAATGGATTAAAAACTTAAGCATAAGACGAGATACAATAAACCTCCTAGAGGAAAACATAGGCAAAACATTATCTGACATACATTTCAAAAATTTTCTCCTAGAAGAAATAAAAGCAAGAATAAACAAATGGGACCTAATGAAACTTACAAGCTTCTGCAGAGCAAAGGAAACCAGAAGTAAAACAAGAAGAAAACCTATGGAATGGGAGAAAATTTTTGCAAGTGAAACCGACAAAGGCTTGATCTCCAGAATATATAAGCAGCTCATACGACTCAATAAGAAAAAAATAAACAACCCAATCCAAAAATGGGCAGAAGACCTAAACAAGCAATTCTCCAAGGAAGACATACAGATGATCAAAAAGCACATGAAAAAAAATGCTCAATATCACTAATTATCAGAGAAATGCAAATCAAAACTACAAGGAGGTATCACCTCACACCAGTCAGAATGGCCGTCATTCAAAAATCCAAAAATGACGAATGCTGGAGAGGCTGTGGAGAAAGGGGAACCCTCCTACACTGCTGGTGGGAATGCAGTTTGGTGCAGCCACTATGGAAAACAGTGTGGAGATTCCTCAAAAGACTAGGAATAGACTTACCATATGACCCAGGAATCCCACTCCTGGGCTTGTAGCCAGAAGGAAATCTACTTCAGGATGACACCTGCACCCCAATATTCATAGCAGCACTATTTATAATAGCCAAAACATGGAAACAGCCTAAATGTCCATCAACAGGTAACTGGATAAAGAAGCTGTGGTATATTTATACAACAGAATACTACGGAACCATAAAAACCAACAACATAACGCCGTTTACAGCAACATGGATGCTCCTGGAGAATGTCATTCTAAGTGAAGTAAGCCAGAAAGAGAAAGAAAAATACCATATGAGATCGCTCATATGTGGAATCTAAAAAACAAACAAACGAACAAAAACAAAGCATAAATACAGGACAGAAATAGACTCATAGACAGAGAATACAGACTTGTGGTTACCAGAGGGGCGGAGGGTGGGAAGGGATAGACTGGGATTTCAAAATTGTAGAATAGATAAACAAGATTATACTGTATAGCACTGGGAAATTTACACAAAACGTTATGGTAGCTCACAGAGAAAAAAAATGTGATAATGAATATGTGTATGTTCATGTACAACTAAAAAATTATGCTCTACACTGGAATTTGACACAACATTGTAAAATGATTATAAATCAATAAAAAATGTTAAAAAAAACAAAAAAAAGAATATGAAAAGGAATGGATGTACACGTATAACTGAATCACTACGCTGTACACCAGAAATTAACACAACATTGTACACCGACTGAGCTTCAATAAAAAAGGAAAAACAAGTGGGAATAAACAATTCCATGAAGAAAGAAAAGAAAGAAAGAAAGAAAGAAAGACAGACAGACAGACAGACAGACCACTCAGTGTACATAATACCAGCTAGTGATAAACTTAGACCTTGAACTGAAGGCTTAATTCCTCTATTTAGTGTTTTTACACGGGGTGTCTTTACTTTCTTTCTTTAAAAAAAAAAGTATTGAATGGGAAGAAAAATACCTAACTTGTGGAGTTATTCTGAGATTAGTGGTATAGTATGTGACATAACCTAACTTAGGAGAGCTGTTCAATTTATGGAAACTATGCTCTTATTTATCATTATATTAAGCAGCTGTATAAAGAAATGATGGGCTGCTCCCTGCTGCCACCTGCAGCACAACCAAGGGTCAGAAGTCCTGCATGAGTCCTGGACACTGTGCCAGGGACCACGAGACAATTCAAGCTCCTTGTCCAGAATAAAAGGGGAAAAAAAAGATGGAAAATTGAAAGCAGCAATGTCTTATAAATGAATGGAATCTTCAGAATATGGGATGGGCCCCATCAACAGAATTCACAGGTAAAATCTGCTGTCTCTAAGGGGAGCTGGCAGGCAAGGTGGGCCCTTCAAACCTTACGTAGTTAGGAAGCATGTAGGTCTGGAAGTAGCGACACTTTTCCTGTGTAGGTGTTGGGGATCCAGAACTTCTAATACTTTGAGCAACAGGCAATACAGTCATGAAAGAGATGAGGGAGGTAGCCGTGCAGACTTGTGCGGAAAGAATGTTCCAGGCTGAAAGAACAGATGGTGCCAAAGCCCTTACTTTAGGAGCAGAAAGGATGCCACTGTAGCCAAAGGGGAAAGAGACAGGAGGAGAGTGAGGAGAGTACTAGGAGGTGAGGTAAGAGAGGTAACTAGTGGCCAAATCACATATGGCCTTGTGGACAATTTTAAGGAGTCTTAATTTACCGTGAATGAAATGAAAACTGCTGGTTTTGAGCAGGGGCATTATATGATCTGATTGTATGTGTCAATAGCATTATTCTGGCTGCGGGACCGATTATCAATGGGGCAGTTTGGTGGGCAGCAGGGAGGCTGAACAAAGCAGGGAAAGAAGTCAGGAAACAATTCCAGTGATGTAGGGGAAAAACTGATGGTGGCTTGGAGCAGGATGGTAACAGTGGAGGTGGGGGGAAGTGGTCCGATTCTGGACATATTTTGTGAAAAGAGTTCATGGATTTCCTGACAGGTGGAAAACGAGGGGTGAATGAAAGAGCAGGGTGAAGGAACACTCTCAAGTCTACGGCACGACAAACTGGGAGGAGAGGAGAGCACTGCCATCGCCCTGTGATGGGAAACGCTGCAGGTGAAGGTTTGTAGGGGAAGATGGGGGAGTTCAATTTTAGACTTGTTAATTCGGGTTGACTCTTGTGCAATTTTCTCAATAAAAAACTGAGAGTAGGTCATCGGCTAAGAGTGAGGATGGAAGAGGCGGTGTTGGAAGTTTGAAGAGAGAAAACAGGTTGTGAAATAGGAGAGCAGGCAGGGCTAGGGGCATGAGAGAAATGAGTCGTTTGAGGATTTGGACTCACAATCTGGCGGAAAGATGTTTTAGTTCAAACAGAGACACTGTGTGTTCCAAGTTCAGACAACGTTCATTCTCTATGATCCAGGTATCTGAGTCGGCAAGTGGAGGGGCTGCCCTCCTCACCAGTTCCCCAATGGGTAGGAGATTACATCTAGGATCACGTTAATACTGTTCGGTCTACCCGAACATCGGTACTTACTCAATGTAGTAAGTACACCAGGCAATGTCTTCCTCCATTCCACCCCCAGATGGAGAGACTGCCTCCCTTTTACCTGAATTCCATTTGCCAGGGAGGCTGGACACTCTGCAACAGTTCTGAGCCTCCCCTTAGAGCTCCTGGCATCGTATGGAGAATTAAAGAGATGTTTCTGTCTGTCTGCACTGCTGTGAGCTGCAGCGGTGGCCAACCTGAGTTTCCTGTAGTTTCCCTCTTCCTTGAGCTCCATAGCGCACCATGCTTCCTAATCACTATTCCCATCAGCAATCCCTGGAGCAGAGTTCCATGTAACCACTGAACCTCAATGAGGATAATTTAAAAATTTTCCTGAGAATCAGTGGGGTGCATCCTGTTGGTGGTGACGACAAAGGCTATCTTTGGGGATACTGGTTGCCCCACAGATTCCACAGAGGCCTTACACTGCTGGAACCTACGGAACTGAAGTTTTAGACACACTCTGGCCAGAAGGGCTGGAGTTTAAGGAGCAGCATTCACACTCCTGTACTGCCTGGACATGCTGCAGGTATGATACCTCCTCTAGGTGTACATGCTACTCGTTGCCTTCTCCATGAAGTTTGGGAAGATAACAAGGGCCATGGAGGGGCCTGGGCACTCCCTCGATTCAACAGAGTCCCCTACCCACACCTCAGTCAATGGTCGGACACAATTTGTTTCCTCCTTAGCCTTTTTGCCAAAAATATAATAAGGAACACACCCCACACATCTTACAAAGTAAACAGGAAGCTTCCCGGCAAGAAGCCCCGTATGTCAAAGAAACCAGCAGTGTGTGCTCTTTAATAGTAGTTTAGTCATTCAGCACATATGGTATTTTACAAACACAAAATTTTAGGCCACCCCCCGCCACACACACCCCCACACCACATTTGGAGAGCCACAGTGACCTTATTAATTGGCAGTTTAGTAATATGATCACCCAGGAAAGTCATTCAGAACAAAGCAATCTCCTCCAACATTTCAGAAGATTGTTTTAAGTTATTAAAGGTGATCATATGCTGCTGCTCCCCTTGGTCACTGAGTACATGCCATTCAGGCAGAGAATACCATGAGATTGTCCCTTGGCTCTCTTTTCACTCAAGAAAGAGAGCCTCCAAGTTCAATCTGTCCAGACTCAGCATTTCTGGAATGGTACTCAGGAGGAAGAAATGGAGTCTGACACAATTTCTCTCTTCATCACCGTTACATTCAGGCAAGTATTTGAAAAAGATAAACAGAGTCAGGGCAATTTAGAATTCTATAGCCTGTCAGCTCTCAGGAGTCGGGACTTTAAAGACCCTAAAGCTGCATCGAATCAATAGCTCTGCTCACCTAGGACACATGGAAGTGCAGTATAGAGCCTTGGGACTCAAAGGACGGTCCACGGATCAGCCTGGCTGTATTTGTCCAAACTCAAGTAAGTCTCTTAAACTAAGCCCTAGTTTCCTCATATGTAAAATGGAAGTAGAGTGCCAGTGTTCCCATGTTACTGTGAAGATTAAATGAGGGAACATGAAGAAGGCCCTTGGCACAGGGGCCCGCCACATGGTAAACCCCGAATGGATGTAGCCAATTATTGTTGCTGCTGTTGTTACTATGTAAATCATACCATGGTAGACATTTCATCCTCCTCTAACCTCCCTTCCCCCCTGTCTCTACAGAGAATTCTGTCTCTAAAATAATGTAGCTAAGTTATATGCAGAGTATGGATAACCCTAAAGCTCAGTGCTCGGAACATACAGGACGAATCCTGTCATGGCCTGTATTGGGAGAAAAGGCAGGTGCTGATCAAAAAAAGAATCGACAGTCATAGTCACCTGCAGCCTGCCATCCAACACAAGAGGGCTAAATCTTGCCACTACCCTGGCCTAAACCAGCCAGAGTCCTCGATATTCCCCCTCAAGTAGGTAGGTGCCCTCTAACAGGGCATCAGGGACTCTTTTCAGTATCTATCTAACACTACAGCAACCAGTCCCACACTCTCCACCCCCCCCCCGCCCAGCTTGAGACCCTCAGGATATTAGTTTGGTAGTAAAACTGGATCTCATTGTGGCCATTCTCTCTGAAGTCCTACTTTTCCAATTTCCCTTCACTGCGCACCTCACATCTACAAAAGGAGAACCAGAGCTAGTGATGAGTCTATAGCCTTTCAACTCCCCTCTTTCCTCCAGACCCAGAATAACTGAGGAGATCCTACTGCTGTCTACCACAGAATATGCACCCATGCACGCATGCATTCTTTCCCTCAGTTTGTGATGCGCTTGTCAACATGGTTTCACCTTCATGCTGACTACACGATTCCTTAAAATATCACAGTTGTGGTCACTACATAGGACCTACTGCATACTCTGGGCCCATTCCAAACTCTTACCTGGAATCAAAATTCCACTGGCTTTCCAGTGATAGTACTGCAGGTCTGTGACATACTCCACCATTACAGCAAAGCAAAGCCTCTTACTGACCTAATCTGGAAAGATAAGATCCTAGGACCCATAGAGAAAGGAGACCAGGAGGGAAGGCAGGCCACAAAGAGGAAGGGAATCAGGCTTCTCCACCCTCTGTACTCTTCGGCGTTCAGTGGAAAGGGGACTTCAATTAATCTAGGTGCTCAAGGCACTACACTAGCAGCCGTTGTCCAGGTCCTGACCCACTCAGGCCTTCCATCAGAATTTTATATTCTGATTCTACTTTTGAGAGTCTAGGAGCTACTGCAGGGAATGAAGCAGCAAAACAGATCCATATTTTGTGTTCATCTAAGCCTCTGTATTAATAAGGCATGGAACAATGTAAAACCAGGAAACAGCTTTTATCCTTATCAATGCCATCAAAGCCATACAGGACCACTCCTAATGTCCTCAACTGTCCTTTCCTTGAGGAGGCCGAATCCGGCCACCCAGTGAAAACGACTACACATCCACCACATTTCTCTCCGGCATATCGCCCCGTTTTATTTTCTTACTGTCACTTATCACCACCTGGAATTAACTCTGTAACTTATTTAATGTCTCCACCCACTAGAAGGAATGGCCCCTGAGAACAGGGCCCTTGTGTTCTTAAGCGTCTTGGGTCCCCAAGGTCTAAAACTGTCTGGTACATAATGGGTGCTCAATGAATATATCTGCGTTATGAATGAACAGATGGCTGGCTGGCTGGCTGGCTAGATGATACCCTTAAAGGGGGTTCCGGGATAGCTGGATGTCTCTTTCTCTCACTCAAGCAAGCACCCAGGCTGCGACCCACAAAGTCAAGGAAAAGCAGGAACCTCCCTCAAAATAGCTTGAAGGAAGGCCTAGACCACACAGCTGGCTTGGAAAGTCCGTACAGCACTAATGGCGCATGTCCACACGGTACTGACCGCCTCCATCTTCGCATTCCTCCTCTAGGTGACTCTTAGAATGGGTCCGAGGGCTAAATCCTCCTCCTCCTCCCCCTCCCCCTCCCCTCCTCCTCCCTCTCAATCTTCCCAGTAATGTCCGACACACGGGGAACATAAGAAACTGTCCACAAAATAAACTCACGCCACGGGTACGGAAGAGCAGACCGAATTCCGTACAACCCCAAGACGAACGACCACACTTCCCATCAGCCATTGGCGCGCTGCCGCCCCGGAACGCCGCGCTTGAACAGCCGGAACTTCCTGCTGCTGTTGCTATGGCTTCGGGGGCGGGACTTCGGGAGACTGCTCTCCCACCTCTCAATTGCGAATGCACTTCCGTGGTGCGCCCCCCGCAGTGACTGCTCCGTGGGCTCCTAGCTCTAGCAACTATCGCTTTTCCCTTCCCGTTTATCTCGCTCAGGTCCCTTAGGGGACTCCTCCGGGTCTAAGAACGGAAACTAGGCCGCTAAGAGAACGTCCTCTCAGGCCTTCTTTGTCGCTCAGTGAAATTTTGGCCGCTTGATGGCAGCGTGACTCCGTGCCCGCGCGCCACTCCGCTCTTTCCCCGCCCTACGTGTTTGAAAAAAAAGTGCTCCTCAGAGTCAAAACAAAAATTCTTTCTCTACTGTGGCAGGGCTGTGTTAGCGCGGCCTTGTAGTCCCACTTCTTTCCGTAAATCTCTGTGCCAATCTGATGGACAGAGAAGAGTGACAGTAAAATAGCTTTAATGTGAGTTTCTTTGATTACTAGCCTCCTTGTAAACGTTCTCGTATATGCCTTTTTTTTTTTTTAAAGCCATTGTGTTAAGTCTCCTGTAGGGCTTATGTTAACTTTCTTTTTTGTTCATGAAATGAATCTCAAGATGCTGAATGTATAAATGTTGAAAATTCAGAAAATACCAATAAGAAGGTAAACATCACCCCCACTGCACTACCCAGAAACGACCACTACTAGTTTCGTGTATTGCCTTTTATACCTGGTAGCATTGTTTTTCTTTTTGGTAGTATTTTCCCATTCATTAAGAGCCCTTCACAAACAATGTTTGAAAGAATTTCGTCTTATTCTGCATTATCAAGAACATGCCGTATCGACCACTTCGTACACTGATATTTTAAAAGTCTCCAAAACCATATGCTTTAAGCTTTCTCCTCTTTTCTCTTTCTTTTCTTAAGCTTTCTTCTCTTTCCCTTGGGGAAAAATTCCTAATAGTGTAACACAACTGTTTTTCATCTTCATTGTTTGACAAGATTTGTTATAGCCTTGAGAAGATTTTTACTTGAATTTATTCTTGTTATTTTTCTAACTGAAGTGGGAGGGAATGGGGCAGGGCACAACCATTGAAGGAATGACACAGCAATTGAGGTCAGGACAAACTGTTTATAACCAAGATGGAGGAAGATTTGAATTCCTATAGACCTTGAACCTCACGGGGCACCCATAGGCACCTTGATAATTCCTAGGCTGACCATGAAAGTCAGAATGTCGGCGGGGTGGGGGGGGTGGCATGGCGATTCCTGGAAACCCTATCCCCTTCCCCAAAGTAGTTGGAATAATCCTATTCGTTAGCATTTGAAATTATGGACCTCATAAAACCTAACAAGGGGCACCTCATGGTCACTCTGTCTCTCTGTCTTTGTCTCTTGCCTTCTGAGAAGGTCTGCACTCTGTCTATGGAGTATGTATGTACTTTTACTTTAAACACCCCACACCTCTTGGTCTCTCTCCTGCTGACCTTTCTAGATGGCCCACATTCTGACTATGGAGTGTGTATGTCCTAAGCCTTTTCCCTTCTGCATATTATGTAGCTCACATGTTATCACTATGAAGTAATCATGATACCAGTGTGGTGGGTTGTTGATTTCTTCACAGTGTTAAGGACAAATTATTCTGATACTAGTTAAATCTGTAAGGAAGACTTTCTTCAAGACTCTTGCAGTAGGGGGTCAATTCTACTGCATTAGGGAAGAGACATTGAGCTCAACTCTGAATATGGCAAACAGAGCTGGGGATTTATACCAAACAATTAGAGTGAGGGGGTCAGTTGACAGAAAATTACTAAGAGAAGACATTGAGGTTAGGAAGCTTCCTGCTAAACTGGCCTAAAAGGATTCCTCTTAAGGATGGTAAGGATTTAGTCATCAAGGGTGGGGGATGAGGAACTGCATCAGATACCAAGAGTCCAGGAATTCTCCCTAAAATTTTATACTTAGGATTCTTGCTAAAGTTAGGTCAAGGTGGAGGTCTAGTGGAAGAAGTTCAGAGGAGCCTGATTAAAGTTTGATGAAGGAAGGTTTTATCAGTATGATCCATGATCACATAATATCCTGTTTTATTCGTCCGCAGACATGAACTGACCTATTCATCCATTGTTTTGCATTTAGATTTTTCCTATATATCTCTGCTTTTAAAAATACTAAAATGTCTTTCTGCATGAAGCTTTGTCTTTCTGTCTCATTATTGCACAACCTCTTTCCAGATGTCTAAATCATTTGCCAAGATCACTAACAATGCTTTCAATAAGAAAGCAATACCCTTAGGACACTGTTTCTCTAACTTGTATGTGTATAAAGAATCAGCTACGGGGTACAGGGTGAAGAAATACAGGTGTACAATAGAGTGATTCACAATTTTGAAAGATTATACTCTACTTATACTTATTATAAAATACTGGCTATATTCCACATGCTGGACAACATATCCTTATACCTTATTTTATACCTAAGAATTTGTACCCCTTATTACCATACCCCTATAGTGCCCTTCTCACAATCCCTCTGCTCACTAGTAACCACTAGTTTGTTTTCTATACCTATGACCCTCTTTCTTTTTTGTTATATTCAGTACTTGGTTCTACTCTACTGAAGAAAAACAGTTGTGTTACACTATTAGGAATTTTTCCCCAAGGGAAAGAGAAGAAAGCTTAAGAAAAGAAAGAGAAAAGAGGAGAAAGCTTAAAGCATATGGTTTTGGAGACTTTTAAAATATCAGTGTACGAAGTGGTCGATACGGCATGTTCTTGATAATGCAGAATAAGACGAAATTCTTTCAAACATTGTTTGTGAAGGGCTCTTAATGAATGGGAAAATACTACCAAAAAGAAAAACAATGCTACCAGGTATAAAAGGCAATACACGAAACTAGTAGTGGTCGTTTCTGGGTAGTGCAGTGGGGGTGATGTTTACCTTCTTATTGGTATTTTCTGAATTTTCAACATTTATACATTCAGCATCTTGAGATTCATTTCATGAACAAAAAAGAAAGTTAACATAAGCCCTACAGGAGACTTAACACAATGGCTTTAAAAAAAAAAAAAGGCATATACGAGAACGTTTACAAGGAGGCTAGTAATCAAAGAAACTCACATTAAAGCTATTTTACTGTCACTCTTCTCTGTCCATCAGATTGGCACAGAGATTTACGGAAAGAAGTGGGACTACAAGGCCGCGCTAACACAGCCCTGCCACAGTAGAGAAAGAATTTTTGTTTTGACTCTGAGGAGCACTTCTTTTTCAAACACGTAGGGCGGGGAAAGAGCGGAGTGGCGCGCGGGCACGGAGTCACGCTGCCATCAAGCGGCCAAAATTTCACTGAGCGACAAAGAAGGCCTGAGAGGACGTTCTCTTAGCGGCCTAGTTTCCGTTCTTAGACCCGGAGGAGTCCCCTAAGGGACCTGAGCGAGATAAACGGGAAGGGAAAAGCGATAGTTGCTAGAGCTAGGAGCCCACGGAGCAGTCACTGCGGGGGGCGCACCACGGAAGTGCATTCGCAATTGAGAGGTGGGAGAGCAGTCTCCCGAAGTCCCGCCCCCGAAGCCATAGCAACAGCAGCAGGAAGTTCCGGCTGTTCAAGCGCGGCGTTCCGGGGCGGCAGCGCGCCAATGGCTGATGGGAAGTGTGGTCGTTCGTCTTGGGGTTGTACGGAATTCGGTCTGCTCTTCCGTACCCGTGGCGTGAGTTTATTTTGTGGACAGTTTCTTATGTTCCCCGTGTGTCGGACATTACTGGGAAGATTGAGAGGGAGGAGGAGGGGAGGGGGAGGGGGAGGAGGAGGAGGATTTAGCCCTCGGACCCATTCTAAGAGTCACCTAGAGGAGGAATGCGAAGATGGAGGCGGTCAGTACCGTGTGGACATGCGCCATTAGTGCTGTACGGACTTTCCAAGCCAGCTGTGTGGTCTAGGCCTTCCTTCAAGCTATTTTGAGGGAGGTTCCTGCTTTTCCTTGACTTTGTGGGTCGCAGCCTGGGTGCTTGCTTGAGTGAGAGAAAGAGACATCCAGCTATCCCGGAACCCCCTTTAAGGGTATCATCTAGCCAGCCAGCCAGCCAGCCATCTGTTCATTCATAACGCAGATATATTCATTGAGCACCCATTATGTACCAGACAGTTTTAGACCTTGGGGACCCAAGACGCTTAAGAACACAAGGGCCCTGTTCTCAGGGGCCATTCCTTCTAGTGGGTGGAGACATTAAATAAGTTACAGAGTTAATTCCAGGTGGTGATAAGTGACAGTAAGAAAATAAAACGGGGCGATATGCCGGAGAGAAATGTGGTGGATGTGTAGTCGTTTTCACTGGGTGGCCGGATTCGGCCTCCTCAAGGAAAGGACAGTTGAGGACATTAGGAGTGGTCCTGTATGGCTTTGATGGCATTGATAAGGATAAAAGCTGTTTCCTGGTTTTACATTGTTCCATGCCTTATTAATACAGAGGCTTAGATGAACACAAAATATGGATCTGTTTTGCTGCTTCATTCCCTGCAGTAGCTCCTAGACTCTCAAAAGTAGAATCAGAATATAAAATTCTGATGGAAGGCCTGAGTGGGTCAGGACCTGGACAACGGCTGCTAGTGTAGTGCCTTGAGCACCTAGATTAATTGAAGTCCCCTTTCCACTGAACGCCGAAGAGTACAGAGGGTGGAGAAGCCTGATTCCCTTCCTCTTTGTGGCCTGCCTTCCCTCCTGGTCTCCTTTCTCTATGGGTCCTAGGATCTTATCTTTCCAGATTAGGTCAGTAAGAGGCTTTGCTTTGCTGTAATGGTGGAGTATGTCACAGACCTGCAGTACTATCACTGGAAAGCCAGTGGAATTTTGATTCCAGGTAAGAGTTTGGAATGGGCCCAGAGTATGCAGTAGGTCCTATGTAGTGACCACAACTGTGATATTTTAAGGAATCGTGTAGTCAGCATGAAGGTGAAACCATGTTGACAAGCGCATCACAAACTGAGGGAAAGAATGCATGCGTGCATGGGTGCATATTCTGTGGTAGACAGCAGTAGGATCTCCTCAGTTATTCTGGGTCTGGAGGAAAGAGGGGAGTTGAAAGGCTATAGACTCATCACTAGCTCTGGTTCTCCTTTTGTAGATGTGAGGTGCGCAGTGAAGGGAAATTGGAAAAGTAGGACTTCAGAGAGAATGGCCACAATGAGATCCAGTTTTACTACCAAACTAATATCCTGAGGGTCTCAAGCTGGGCGGGGGGGGGTGGAGAGTGTGGGACTGGTTGCTGTAGTGTTAGATAGATACTGAAAAGAGTCCCTGATGCCCTGTTAGAGGGCACCTACCTACTTGAGGGGGAATATCGAGGACTCTGGCTGGTTTAGGCCAGGGTAGTGGCAAGATTTAGCCCTCTTGTGTTGGATGGCAGGCTGCAGGTGACTATGACTGTCGATTCTTTTTTTGATCAGCACCTGCCTTTTCTCCCAATACAGGCCATGACAGGATTCGTCCTGTATGTTCCGAGCACTGAGCTTTAGGGTTATCCATACTCTGCATATAACTTAGCTACATTATTTTAGAGACAGAATTCTCTGTAGAGACAGGGGGGAAGGGAGGTTAGAGGAGGATGAAATGTCTACCATGGTATGATTTACATAGTAACAACAGCAGCAACAATAATTGGCTACATCCATTCGGGGTTTACCATGTGGCGGGCCCCTGTGCCAAGGGCCTTCTTCATGTTCCCTCATTTAATCTTCACAGTAACATGGGAACACTGGCACTCTACTTCCATTTTACATATGAGGAAACTAGGGCTTAGTTTAAGAGACTTACTTGAGTTTGGACAAATACAGCCAGGCTGATCCGTGGACCGTCCTTTGAGTCCCAAGGCTCTATACTGCACTTCCATGTGTCCTAGGTGAGCAGAGCTATTGATTCGATGCAGCTTTAGGGTCTTTAAAGTCCCGACTCCTGAGAGCTGACAGGCTATAGAATTCTAAATTGCCCTGACTCTGTTTATCTTTTTCAAATACTTGCCTGAATGTAACGGTGATGAAGAGAGAAATTGTGTCAGACTCCATTTCTTCCTCCTGAGTACCATTCCAGAAATGCTGAGTCTGGACAGATTGAACTTGGAGGCTCTCTTTCTTGAGTGAAAAGAGAGCCAAGGGACAATCTCATGGTATTCTCTGCCTGAATGGCATGTACTCAGTGACCAAGGGGAGCAGCAGCATATGATCACCTTTAATAACTTAAAACAATCTTCTGAAATGTTGGAGGAGATTGCTTTGTTCTGAATGACTTTCCTGGGTGATCATATTACTAAACTGCCAATTAATAAGGTCACTGTGGCTCTCCAAATGTGGTGTGGGGGTGTGTGTGGCGGGGGGTGGCCTAAAATTTTGTGTTTGTAAAATACCATATGTGCTGAATGACTAAACTACTATTAAAGAGCACACACTGCTGGTTTCTTTGACATACGGGGCTTCTTGCCGGGAAGCTTCCTGTTTACTTTGTAAGATGTGTGGGGTGTGTTCCTTATTATATTTTTGGCAAAAAGGCTAAGGAGGAAACAAATTGTGTCCGACCATTGACTGAGGTGTGGGTAGGGGACTCTGTTGAATCGAGGGAGTGCCCAGGCCCCTCCATGGCCCTTGTTATCTTCCCAAACTTCATGGAGAAGGCAACGAGTAGCATGTACACCTAGAGGAGGTATCATACCTGCAGCATGTCCAGGCAGTACAGGAGTGTGAATGCTGCTCCTTAAACTCCAGCCCTTCTGGCCAGAGTGTGTCTAAAACTTCAGTTCCGTAGGTTCCAGCAGTGTAAGGCCTCTGTGGAATCTGTGGGGCAACCAGTATCCCCAAAGATAGCCTTTGTCGTCACCACCAACAGGATGCACCCCACTGATTCTCAGGAAAATTTTTAAATTATCCTCATTGAGGTTCAGTGGTTACATGGAACTCTGCTCCAGGGATTGCTGATGGGAATAGTGATTAGGAAGCATGGTGCGCTATGGAGCTCAAGGAAGAGGGAAACTACAGGAAACTCAGGTTGGCCACCGCTGCAGCTCACAGCAGTGCAGACAGACAGAAACATCTCTTTAATTCTCCATACGATGCCAGGAGCTCTAAGGGGAGGCTCAGAACTGTTGCAGAGTGTCCAGCCTCCCTGGCAAATGGAATTCAGGTAAAAGGGAGGCAGTCTCTCCATCTGGGGGTGGAATGGAGGAAGACATTGCCTGGTGTACTTACTACATTGAGTAAGTACCGATGTTCGGGTAGACCGAACAGTATTAACGTGATCCTAGATGTAATCTCCTACCCATTGGGGAACTGGTGAGGAGGGCAGCCCCTCCACTTGCCGACTCAGATACCTGGATCATAGAGAATGAACGTTGTCTGAACTTGGAACACACAGTGTCTCTGTTTGAACTAAAACATCTTTCCGCCAGATTGTGAGTCCAAATCCTCAAACGACTCATTTCTCTCATGCCCCTAGCCCTGCCTGCTCTCCTATTTCACAACCTGTTTTCTCTCTTCAAACTTCCAACACCGCCTCTTCCATCCTCACTCTTAGCCGATGACCTACTCTCAGTTTTTTATTGAGAAAATTGCACAAGAGTCAACCCGAATTAACAAGTCTAAAATTGAACTCCCCCATCTTCCCCTACAAACCTTCACCTGCAGCGTTTCCCATCACAGGGCGATGGCAGTGCTCTCCTCTCCTCCCAGTTTGTCGTGCCGTAGACTTGAGAGTGTTCCTTCACCCTGCTCTTTCATTCACCCCTCGTTTTCCACCTGTCAGGAAATCCATGAACTCTTTTCACAAAATATGTCCAGAATCGGACCACTTCCCCCCACCTCCACTGTTACCATCCTGCTCCAAGCCACCATCAGTTTTTCCCCTACATCACTGGAATTGTTTCCTGACTTCTTTCCCTGCTTTGTTCAGCCTCCCTGCTGCCCACCAAACTGCCCCATTGATAATCGGTCCCGCAGCCAGAATAATGCTATTAACACATACAATCAGATCATATAATGCCCCTGCTCAAAACCAGCAGTTTTCATTTCATTCACGGTAAATTAAGACTCCTTAAAATTGTCCACAAGGCCATATGTGATTTGGCCACTAGTTACCTCTCTTACCTCACCTCCTAGTACTCTCCTCACTCTCCTCCTGTCTCTTTCCCCTTTGGCTACAGTGGCATCCTTTCTGCTCCTAAAGTAAGGGCTTTGGCACCATCTGTTCTTTCAGCCTGGAACATTCTTTCCGCACAAGTCTGCACGGCTACCTCCCTCATCTCTTTCATGACTGTATTGCCTGTTGCTCAAAGTATTAGAAGTTCTGGATCCCCAACACCTACACAGGAAAAGTGTCGCTACTTCCAGACCTACATGCTTCCTAACTACGTAAGGTTTGAAGGGCCCACCTTGCCTGCCAGCTCCCCTTAGAGACAGCAGATTTTACCTGTGAATTCTGTTGATGGGGCCCATCCCATATTCTGAAGATTCCATTCATTTATAAGACATTGCTGCTTTCAATTTTCCATCTTTTTTTTCCCCTTTTATTCTGGACAAGGAGCTTGAATTGTCTCGTGGTCCCTGGCACAGTGTCCAGGACTCATGCAGGACTTCTGACCCTTGGTTGTGCTGCAGGTGGCAGCAGGGAGCAGCCCATCATTTCTTTATACAGCTGCTTAATATAATGATAAATAAGAGCATAGTTTCCATAAATTGAACAGCTCTCCTAAGTTAGGTTATGTCACATACTATACCACTAATCTCAGAATAACTCCACAAGTTAGGTATTTTTCTTCCCATTCAATACTTTTTTTTTTAAAGAAAGAAAGTAAAGACACCCCGTGTAAAAACACTAAATAGAGGAATTAAGCCTTCAGTTCAAGGTCTAAGTTTATCACTAGCTGGTATTATGTACACTGAGTGGTCTGTCTGTCTGTCTGTCTGTCTTTCTTTCTTTCTTTCTTTCTTTTCTTTCTTCATGGAATTGTTTATTCCCACTTGTTTTTCCTTTTTTATTGAAGCTCAGTCGGTGTACAATGTTGTGTTAATTTCTGGTGTACAGCGTAGTGATTCAGTTATACGTGTACATCCATTCCTTTTCATATTCTTTTTTTTGTTTTTTTAACATTTTTTATTGATTTATAATCATTTTACAATGTTGTGTCAAATTCCAGTGTAGAGCATAATTTTTTAGTTGTACATGAACATACACATATTCATTATCACATTTTTTTTCTCTGTGAGCTACCATAACGTTTTGTGTAAATTTCCCAGTGCTATACAGTATAATCTTGTTTATCTATTCTACAATTTTGAAATCCCAGTCTATCCCTTCCCACCCTCCGCCCCTCTGGTAACCACAAGTCTGTATTCTCTGTCTATGAGTCTATTTCTGTCCTGTATTTATGCTTTGTTTTTGTTCGTTTGTTTGTTTTTTAGATTCCACATATGAGCGATCTCATATGGTATTTTTCTTTCTCTTTCTGGCTTACTTCACTTAGAATGACATTCTCCAGGAGCATCCATGTTGCTGTAAACGGCGTTATGTTGTTGGTTTTTATGGCTGAGTAGTATTCCATTGTATAAATATACCACAGCTTCTTTATCCAGTTACCTGTTGATGGACATTTAGGCTGTTTCCATGTTTTGGCTATTATAAATAGTGCTGCTATGAATATTGGGGTGCAGGTGTCATCCTGAAGTAGATTTCCTTCTGGATACAAGCCCAGGAGTGGGATTCCTGGGTCATATGGTAAGTCTATTCCTAGTCTTTTGAGGAATCTCCACACTGTTTTCCATAGTGGCTGCACCAAACTGCATTCCCACCAGCAGTGTAGGAGGGTTCCCCTTTCTCCACAGCCTCTCCAGCATTTGTCATTTGTGGATTTTTTTTTCTCTGTAATTTCTTTTTTTTTATTTTACATTTTTTATTGATTCATAATCATTTTATAGTGTTGTGTCAAATTCCAGTGTTCAGCACAATTTTTCAGTCATTCATGGACATATACACACTCATTGTCACATTTTTTTCTCTGTGATTTATCATAACATGTTGTGTATATTTCCCTGTGCTATACAGTGTAATCTTGTTTATCTATTCTACAATTTTGAAATCCCAGTCTATCCCTTCCCACCCTCCGCCCCTCTGGTAACCACAAGTCTGTATTCTCTGTCTATGAGTCTATTTCTGTCCTGTATTTATGCTTTGTTTTTGTTCGTTTGTTTGTTTTTTAGATTCCACATATGAGCGATCTCATATGGTATTTTTCTTTCTCTTTCTGGCTTACTTCACTTAGAATGACATTCTCCAGGAGCATCCATGTTGCTTGCAAATGGCGTTATGTTGTCGGTTTCATATTCTTTTTTCATTAAAGGCTGTTACAAGGTATTGAATGTAGTTCCCTGTGCTATACAGTAGGACCTTGCTCTTTATCTATTTTGTGTATAGTGTTAATGTCTGCAAATCCTGAACTGCCAATTTATCCCTCCACCCCCACCACTGGTAACCACAAGTTTGTTTTCTATGTCTGTGAGTCTGTTTCTCTTTTGTCAATAAGTTCATTGTCTCTCTCTCTCTCTTTTTTTTTTCAGATTTTCTTCAGTTTTCCTTCCTGAGAAGCACCTCTGTTCATCAGCTACAAAAGAACCATAGCTGGAGTCCATGGCCAGTCTGGCAGCACTATCTTATCCCAGCACCCCTGGGAACGATAAAGCTGCCTTTGATGGTGAGGGGTTAGGGTGGAGGTGGGATTGTGGCCATGACACAAAGCTGAGAGGGACTTATGGAGAGCAGTGAATGGCTATACCTTTCGGTAAGGGACAGGTATTGGTGGTGTCTCTGTCATGATATCAACCCCTGCTGGCCAGTGCGCCCCAAGACAGAGCAAGATTTTCAGGCACTTGTGAGGCCCCGTGTCAAAAGGGACGTAGTGCATTGTGTCACCTCCTGTAACAACTGCGTCGGGTTGGCCAGGATGGCACCCTTGTGCTTTCCCCTGACCACAAAACAGTCCCGGAGTATGATCACCGCTCTCACATGCGACAGCTTCAGTGTGATGGCACAGGCCAGCTCTTTTACCTGTTCCCTGTTACATTTGGTAAATCAGGTTTTCTGCTTTCACGAAATACTCTCGCACACAACTTCTGACCACAGCCCCAGTTTTTTTCCTCCAAGCTTTCTTTCCCAAGTTTCAAGGCCAACTTGCTTTCGTGTCTGTAGTGCAATTGCCACGCTGTCCATAAGAACCACGCCCCTGAAGACAGTCTGCCTACTTTGCATCTCAATTCATGTTTTATATCTCACTGACCTCATTGTCCTGGGACACCCTACTGCATATCAATTGTGGCTTCTAGCTTGTTCTGCATGAGTTGGCCTGTTATGTTTTGGGGGATACACTTTGTCAGGTTCTATTGTATGTTTGTTGTACATGTCACAGGGATGCTTGAGAATAAAGTGGATTATGGAATTGTCGGTTTCAGGATTCAAGATTCATCCATTAAGTCAAGCTTGTTCACACGTGGCTCAAAACTTCTAAATTCTTGTTAAGTTGCCAGCTGTTTGAGCTGTCAATTGCTGAGAGACGTGTTAAAGTGTCTCACTTTCTTAATGGATTTGCCTATTTATGCTTGTAATTCTGTCAATTTTTGCTGTGTGTATTTTGAGGCTATGTTGCTCCGAGGTTTCTGGGACAAGCTGGAATCTGGGGAGGCATCCTGGGGTCACTGTTGCGTTTCCTCCTGACCATAGAACACACCCTGTGGATGCGATCACTTGAGATGTCATCTCTGACATCCTGTTTTCACATGAAACAGCCTTATAAGATGGCATGAGTCAACCCCTATATGAACTACACCTGTCACAGCAAACACTTTTACCATCCAGATTTTGTATTTTCATGATAGACTAACTTACACGGTTTCTGACCATAGCCCTCTTTTCCCTCCCAGGCTTTAATGACCAGTGTCAGGGTCCTTCAAATTTGCCTTCCCCATATAGTCCGACAGCCAGCAAGACCATGTGATCCATATTTTTAGGGAATATCTCCATGGCTTCACCACCTGCAGATAGCAGCACTCACCCAACTGCCTTGCAACTGAGGAAGTTACAGTCAATAATGTGAGATGCCTTCCTTACATGTCAGATGCCTTCGTCTACCTCATGATGCCCTAGCTCCAGCAGTCATAGCTTTCATCTTCTCCACACCCCTGTTATCCCTGGCATTACAGATACCTCGGCACCTTAGCCGGGATCGGAGGTGCCTCTGGCTCCACCCTTGGCGCATCTACATGACCTGTCTAAGGAGGGAGCTGCAGGTCAGCTCAGTGGCACCCTCCGAGAAAAGAGAGAGAAACGTCCCAGTGGACTTCCATCTCCAGTTTTCTTTCCCCACACCAAAAGGTCTTTCCTCAGTAGAGTTCTTGAAGTCCACCAACTCTCCCCTTTTATGTACTGCCTTTTGTTCCTGGCACGTTCCTCTTCCCCTTATTTTAATATCCAGCTACTTTGAGTCCATCTGAAACAATAGCTGTGGGTGCAAAGGCCAGTGCTTGTTCTGATACCTCGGCCTGGGCTGATTCCCTTGCCTGGCAATGGGAAAGGATCTGGGTGACAGTTTTATCTCCTGCTGTTTGGGATACAGAAGCAGATAGCTTTTCCAATCTCGGGAGGACCCAATTCCTGGTCTCTGCAAGTATCTGAGGCTGTGACTACTTGAGTAGTGAGAAGTTCCCTTATTTAAAACAAATTTAAATAATCTTAACAAACAAACCAGGCACATACTATACATCTTAACAGATTTTTTTTTTAATTTAAAGGTGATGAGTGTACCCAAAATATTACATAGAGCAAATTACCGAAGTGCTTCCTCAGGTAAAAGGCCAGTTGTGTTTCTGGGAATTGTATCCATATTCACTTGTCATGCATCGATTTGGCCGCCATCTTGAGCCCATCCCTCCATTTTACTGTTGTCTGTTGACCTCCTGGTCAGGCCTCCATGTTCACTAACGTTCAGTATCCATGTGGATGACCCAGTTTACATTCAGACCTCTGGCTTCCGTATAGACTGGCTACCCTTGCAGAATCGTGTCCTCTATTTTCAGCTGTTCCCTGAAAACTTCCATCCATCTCCTCATTAGATTGGTTCTCCTTCTCCTCCGAGCTGCTGTGCAGGACTTCTCAAAGCATTCTTCTCAAGACCAGAATTTAACACATCCCCTCTTACTCTCAGCTGCCTTCTCGTGCTTCATAGAGGAAGCAGAAAGCACCTGGCGGGAACACCTCAATTTCCTGTTTATGCTGCCTCTCATCATTCATCTTCTCTGGAGATACACCTGGCTCACTCTCCAGGACAGTCTTTCGTATAAGGCCAATTCCCCAGTTACACCTAAGTCTCTTGGAACCTAAAATACTAATTTTAAAAAAGTCCCCGAGGTTCCTCACACCACTAAGAATAGAATGACCGTATGATCCAGCAATCCTTCAGGTTTGATTGAGCTGCCTCAGGGAAACTATGAAGGACTGTGGAGACACAGAGAGTAGCACCCTAAAGGCAGAACTATTTCTGAAGAAGTCCATAAATCCAAAAGAATTGAAAGCAGGGTCTTAAAGTGATCTTTGCACACCCATGTTCATAGCGACATTATTCACAATATTCGAAAGATGGAGGCAACCCGAATGTTCATTGATGGCGTAAACAAAGTGTGGCATATACACGCAATGGAATATTATTCAGCCTTAAAAAGGAAGGAAATACTGCCACATGGCAATAACATGGATGAATCTTGAAGACATTACACTAAGTGAAATCAGCCTGTCACAAAAAGACCATTACTATATGATTCCACTTCTCTGAGTTACCTAAAGTGGTCAGATTCATAAATACAGAAAGTCAGGTGGTGGTGGCCATGGGCTCAGGGGAAGGGGAAAATCAAGAGTTGTTGTTAAATGGGTATAGAGTTTCAGTCTGCACGAAGAACAGGTTCTGGAGATCTGTGGCACAGCAATGTGGATATATTTAACTCTATTGCACTGTACACTTTCAAATGGTTACCATGATACATTTTCCAGTTCTGTGTATTTTACCACAATGTTTAAAAGTCCCTCATGTCTCTTTCCAACTGCAAGTCTTTGGAAGAACGTTCTACAGTCATTGTCATCTCTTCTTTAACTCCCACTCCCTTCTCAGCCTACTGCCATCTGACTGATGTCCCCACCAGTCCACCAAAACTGCTCTTGTAAGGTTGTCAATGACCTTGCAAAATTCCTGGGCTTAGGGTAACTCAACCCAGGGTATTGGATACTGTTCACCCCTTCTTCCTGGAAGTTCTCTTACCGTTTGGCTTCTGTGAGGCTCTCCCTTGGTTCTTTTTGCTGATGTCTCACTGGTAAAACTCCTGTCTTTAAGTTTTGTTTGTTTGTTTGTTTTAATAATCCTTTCTTCTTCATAAATAGTTGTGTCCTTGGCCTGCTGCTCCCTGTGTCTGTATAGTTCTTCATAGTTTCCCTGGGGCAGCTCAATCAAACCTGAAGTATCAACTATCAGATTTACATCTCTGATCAGATCTCCCTCTGACAAGTCAACTCTGAATGTCCCATAGGCTCTTCAGACTCAACTCCTTAACTAAACTCATCATCCCTCCTCCAGTGTTTTCTAGCTCAATGACATTTATCCCCCAATCCTATTCTGAAACCTGGGAGTCATCCTGGACTCCTCATTCTCCTTTATCCTCCATATCCAATTAGTCGAAAAAAAAAAAAGTCCTATTGATTCTCTTTCTCTTATTAATATCAAAGTCCATCTCAAGTGTCAGTGCCTTGGCTTAGGTTTTCATCACCCAGGGCCTCCAAGTTAGTCACTCTGCCTCCAGTTTTGCCTTCCTCAAATTTATCTTCCACACAGCGTTTTAGTGACCTTCTTAAAATTTAAGTATGATCGTGAGGCTGGTCTACTTGGGTGCCTTCAGTAGCTCGCCATTGCTTTTAGGGTAAAGTCTCAACTCTCTAATATTCAGCATACGAAGTCCCTCAGCTTCCCCCAAATCATGATTGATGTCAGGCCCATGATCCAAGGTGACTAATTCTTGGCGGCGTTAGACACCAGTGGAAGAGAACAAAACCCTCATGGTAAACTTAGCATCTTACCAGAATAATGCTTCCTTCCCCTGACCTCAGGCCGTTATGGGTGGCTCTCCACACCTCTCAAACTCCCACAGATGGCAGGAGCCCAAAAGAGCTTAGGTTAGTGGTTCAAAAAGCAGCATCTTTTTGGAATTTCCTTCATTTTCTGCATTATCTATTTTCTGTCGACCTTAACTCGTATCTGCAAGTTGGGAAGGAAGGAGAGTCAGTCCCATGAGTAGGGGAACAAATGGGAAAGCTTTGAAGCAGGTTAAGTGAATGTGGAGGTGCAGGTGAGGTCAGTGTTTTGAGCAAATACATTTTGTATGTTCTTCCAGGTTTATCCATGCTTGACTGTGCCTCCAAATTCTGAATTCTAACCCCAATTACCTCAGAGTCTCAGAAGTCACAGAATGGTATGATTTTCAGGTTGGGACACTGACATAGGGAGAGGGGAATCCACTTGTACAAAGCTACAATGTCAGTGAGCATCCACATCAGAGACATCTCCTGTCTCAGAGCAAAGTTCTTTTTACAAAATGTCCCCACTCCATCGATCTTTAACTGATATGGGCAAGTAATTTAACCTCTTCACACTTCTATTTCCTCATCTACAATAAGGGAATCATAAAGTGCGTACCCTGCCAAGCTGTTGAAATGAGCTATTGCCTAGAAAACACTTAGCATATTCCCCGACCCACTGTAAAACCTCAATGAATGTTAACCATTCTTACTATATTGGATATCTTCTCCATCTGCCAGGACGCAATGGTCCCCTCCCTGTTATACGCACAGCTATTACCTCCTTTTGTCCAACCTGCCATTTTGCACACATATTTTGAGTTTCCAAGTTCTAATTTCTGTTTGGATGTAGTAAGGAAGGTATTAGAGGTGGGATGGGATAGAAGAAGAAAAAGCATTGTGAACTAGTACTTCAGAAATCAGAACTCAATCTAAAAAATAAGACAAATGTATATGCAAAACAGAAACAGACTTTCTGTTTAGAAAACAAACTAGTGGTTACTGAAGGAGAGAGGGCAGGGAGGAAGTGCAAATGAGAGGTATGAGATTAAGACATGCAAACTACTATGTCTAAAACAGATAAGCGACAAGGGCATATTGTGTAGCACAGGGAATTATAACCAGTATCTTGTTATCATTTTTAATGGACTATAATCTGTAAAACTGCTGAATCACTGTGATGTATACCTGAACTAACATGATGTTGTAAATCAACTATACTTCAATAAAACAAAGAAATCAGGACTCATGAAATTTGAGTTGGCAAATTTTCTAATTGGTCCAAATGTTGTGTTCTTGCAACAGGAGTCAGAAGCGTGAGAGCGAGAGAAAGCATGTTGAGTATTGAAAACAGTTCCAGTTTGGAGTCCTAGAAGCCTGTGTTTGAACCTCAGCCCTGCCTCTTGTTATATATCCTTAAGGTGAGTCAACCCTTGAGCTCTCTGAGCCAGTTTCTTTACTTGTCTCATGTGGCTCATAATACCATACTGATGGGATCACTGTGAAGTGTTCAGGGGGAGTAATAGGTGCACGTATACGTGGGGAGTGGGGAGGGCGGGGCACACATATATATTTTCTCCCACATACAGTGAATATTCAGTATTTGGGAACCACATTACTTCCTTTAGGGTTTGCAGCAGTGTTTCACACATTCTGTCAATGTGTTCATTGTTAGTTTCAGTTTTCAGGGTTGTTGCAAGCTTTCGCCCTCTTCTGGGTTATTTTAGTCAGAAGTTGGGAGAGCCAGCACCAAGGACTCTTCATCAAAGGCCATTTTAACTTGGAAACCCATAAACAGAAACGGAAGACGTTTTTTACCAATGGTAGTGGCAAAAACTCTCAAAAGTTGATAAAATACTCCATTAGTGAGGCTGTGGGGAACTGTCTTGTTTTGTTGGTGGGTGTATAATGTGGTACAACTGTTGAAGTCAATGTCGGAAATGTATCAAATTATGAATTCATGAAGCCTCTGACCCAGCAATTCCTCTTCTGCAAGTTTATCCTACAGACACGCCGGTACCTATACATGTTTGAAATAACATATGTGCCAGGGTATTCACTACGGCATTGTTATGTAATAGTGAAGCCCAAAGTCTATCATTATTAGAGCACTCACTCAATAAATTATGGTACAATACAATGATGCTCTAAAAAAGAACAAGGAAGTGTTCTATACACTGACATGGAGAGAAAAAGATACAGTAAGTGATCTAAAATCTTCACAGAAGTGTGTACTGTATACTGTCTTCTGTGCAAAAATAATGGAAAAATGGGTGGGACCTTACGGTCTTACCTGAAGACACACACACTTGAAGTTTACAGAAGAAGCAAAAGACAATGATTACCTGTGTGTGGGGTGTAAACTAGGTAGATGGGAGACTAAGTTGGGAAGGACACGTTTCACTGTATACTTAAAACATATTTTTTTTGTTTTGATATATGCAATACATAACCTTTTCAATAAAAATAATTTTCAATATTGTCAATAAAAATTTTTAAAAGACAATGATAAACTGGACAGCAGCATGTAAATCAGTGAAGTTAGAACACTCCCTCACACCATACAGAAAAATAAACTCAAAATGGCTTAAAGACTTAAATATAAGGCAAGACACTATAAAACTCCTAGAAGAAAACATAGGAAAAACATTCTCTGACATAAATCTTAGCAAAGTTCTCCTAAGGAAGTCTACCCAGGCAATAGAAATAAAAGCAAAAATAAGCAAATGGGACCTAATTGAACTTACAAGCTTTGGCACAGCAAAGGAAACCACCTGCAGAATGGGAGAAAATATTTGCAAATGATGCGACTGACAAAGGCTTGATCTCCAGAATATATAAACAGCTCATACAACTTAGTAAGAAAAAAGCAAACAACCCAATCCAAAAATGGGCAGAAGACCTAAACTAGTAATTCTCCAGTGAAGACATACAGATGGCCAATACGCACCTAAGAAAATGCTCAATATCGCTAGTTATCAGAGAAATGCAAATCAAAGCTCCAGTGAGGTATCATCTCACAGCAGTCGGAATGGCCACCATTCAAAAGTCCATGAACGATAAATGCTGGAGAGGCTGTGGAGAAAAGGGAACCCTCCTACACTGCTGGTGGGAATGCAGTTTGGTGCAGCCACTGTGGAAAACAGTATGGAGATTCTTCAAAAGGCTAAAAATAGACTTAGCATATGACCCAGGAATCCCACTTCTGGGCATATATCCAGAGGGAATGGAACCTTAATTCAAAAAGATACGTGCACCCCAATGTCCACGGCAACACTATTTACAATAACCAAGACATGGAAACAACACAAATGTCCATCTACAGAGGACTGGATAAAGAAGCTGTGGTATATTTATACCATGGAATACTACTCAATAAAAAGAAAAAAGAATAAAATAGTGCCATTTGCAGCAACATGGACGGTCCTGGAGATCGTCATTCTAAGTGAAGTAAGCCAGAAAGAGAAAGAAAATGCCTATGATAGCATTCATATGTGGAATCTCAAGAAAAAGAAAGAAAGAAAGAAAGAAAATAGAGGACACTAATGAACTCATCTACAAAACAGAAACAGACTCACAGACATAGTAAACAATCTTATGGTTACCAGCGGAAAGAGGTTGGGGAGGGACATATTCGGAATTAGAAAATTGCACCTCTTGGTTACTGATGGAGATGTTAGCTATCTTGATTGTGGTGGTGGTTTCATCAGTGTTAAGTATCAAAATTCATCAAATTGTACATCTGAAATATCTAGTTTACAGGAACCATACCACAACAAAGGTGTTTTAAAAAGTAAGTAAATGATGGTATATGGATCGTTAGTAGGTGGATTTTTTGACAAACATTAGAAATATTATTCTTGAAGAGTTTTCATGACATGAATACGACACTGCATTTGAAATATTGGGTTCATTATATGTGTGAGTTCATATGTGTGTAATTATCTAAACTACCTGTAATTAATAGAGAATATGAACATTGGATAAAAACCATTGAAGTCCACCAAAATAATAATAGTGTGTGGTCATGAATAGATTTTCCCCTTGCTTTTGCATTTGTGACATTTTGAAAATCTCAACAATGACCACATATTAGTTTAATGAAGAGGAAGTAATAATAAAGTTATTTAGAATATAAAACCCACTAGAAAAATGAATGAAGTACACAAACAGATACTTCAAAGTAAAAAGCAGCCAAACAGACAATAGACAGTGGCAGAAAAATGTTAACCCGCAGATGTAAGTCTTTAAAAGACAATTAAACAGCAATAGGATAATAATTATTTATGAAATTATGAAAGATTTTTAAGAGAGGTAATACTCATCACTTGCCTTGATTCCAAACAGGGGCTTCCCTTCTATAGAAGTTCATCAATCTGTAGAAAACAAATTTTTTACATTTCAAAGGCTAAGAAACTAGTTTCTTGTCTGTCATACCTTGTGTCCCTTGACTTTAGGACATTGCTAAGAGGCAAAGACAAGAAGAGTAAGTAGGCAGGGGATATATTAGTCCTGGTACACTTTCAGAGAGTAAACCTGCCTATCTAGTTCACCTATGTCAGAGTCAGGGATGTAACACAAGAACTTTTTTCAGCTCCATCCTAGAAACCACCAGCTAATCCCATAATATATCCTAGAGGGTGGGTGTTGTGGTTTCCTAGGAGATTAGTAGCATGGGGAAAAGTTTTAAAGCTGTAGACTTCTCTTTTGCTGGTCTTTCCTAAGCCTCCAATTCCCTCAGCTTGCATAATAGAGGGTTTGTGCTATCTTTCTTCTGTTTGTCCATATGTTTGGTGAATTGGAGCTAGATGCCCTGAGGCTTCACTCTCAGAGCTCCTTCTTTCTCCTATTATCCATCACACATTATAAACACCATAGAATAATCCTTAAAGCAGGAAATAGAAAGGAAAGGGCATCAGATAAATCGTACTAACCCTGAGAATCAGACAAAACTCAGAGAAGCAGACAAAAAGGAGTAACTAAGGAGGGCTTTAACCTAGGGATCCAGGGTCCTCCCTGGAGTCTGTCTTTGCCGCTGTCTTTTCCTTTGATGATCCTATCCTCATTACACAAATTCTATGAGGTCTGATAGTAGACTGATGGAAGGAGAGACAAAAGAAGACTGAGTAAAAAGACTATTTTAATAGTCCAGATTAAAACAACAACAACAACAGGTATCAACTATTATTTAGCATTTATTTTGTACCAGGCATAATTCTAAGCACATTACACATTTTAATGCATTTAATCCTCAAACAACCCTATAAGGTAGGTACTGCTGTTGTTCCCATTTTGCATGTGAGGAAACTGAGACAAGAAGTTAAGTATTCAGCCCTGGGTCACATAGCTGGTAAGTGGATTTCCTAAGGTCTGCCACAGGAAGAACACCAGCAGAGTGGCATGTCCTCTAAATATGCTCAATTATGCCTTATTTATGCCTGGGAATGAGGATCACTTTCTAGGAAGGTAGAAATATGAGCATGTGCTATTAAACTAACCTGTGCAAACTAGGCCTTTCCTATACTTGAAGCTTCTCATTTGGTCTATGAGACAAGAGGTTACTTTACAAATGTTTCACTACTGCTGTTCCTGTCCTTCAATAAATCCCAGGTAACCATTGTTATAACCTGAGTTGTATCTGCAACTTGCTTTTCTCTCTTGGCAATTCCTCCAAGTTAGAGGAATCTTAGCAATTCCTCAAAGACACAACACTCACTCATTTTAATAGCCACAAAATATTCCATGGTATGTCTACACTTCAATTTAATTCACTATTTCCCTATTTATGAATATTTACTGTGTTTCTAATTTTTTTGCCACTACTCACAATGTTGCAATAAACATTCTTAGTTCTTGTAATAAATTCCCAGTCATAGGGTTCCTGGGTTGAAGAGTATCCTTAGTTTTAGTTGTATACATTACCAGGTTACTTCTCATACCTACACACAAAGAGATTTAACGATATCCATTTCCACCAAGCCCTACATCCCCTTTAGGAGCTAAATATTATCACACTTGAAACTTTTTGCTAATCTTAAGAGAACCAAAAGATAGCTACATTTAGCTGTAATTTATTTTCTTCTATTAGAATGAGCTTCTTTTCATAAGCTTCCTGGACATTTTGAGTTTGTTAACTAGTGAATGGACTATTCATACCCTTTGCATATTTTTAAATTGAGTTGACTTTACAAAATTTGTAAGAACTCTTTGTTCATTATATAAATTACACCCACTCCTGCTATAGACTTGCAAATATTTTATTAATTAATCATTTACCTTTAGATTTTGTTTATGCTATCTTTTGTCACTTTGAATTGTTAATTTTATGTAGTTGACTGTGCCTTTTTTCTCTAATGAATACTATATCATTTGTCTTGCTCTAGTCTCTTCAACTCCTAAGTTATCAACAATTTTCCTACATTTTCTTCGAAGTGTTTTTAAACTAAAATTTTTATCTTGAGCTAATTGTGGATTCACATGCAGTTGTACCATGGCATATACCCTTTACCCAGTTTCTCCCCAATGGTAACAGTAACATCTTGTAAAACTCATTGTTTTGGTGACCTTAAAATTTAAGTTTGATCATGAAGCTGGTCTACTTAAAGGCCATTGCTTTTAGGGTAAAATCTCAACTCCCTCATATTCTGCATACAAAGCCTCTCTGCTCCTCACCAAATCAACATGACTACACTTTTACTCCATCTGTTTTTTAAATTTCCAGCAAGATGCCATGTTTAATTCTTCAACGCCTTTGCACGTGAGATACCCTCTGCCTGGGATGTCCTTCCCTACCTGATTTGGCTACTTGGCTAATTGCCTTTCATGACAACTTGGGTATCCCCTGTTTGTGTACCATAGTATATGATGCTAGGATGTGCTCACCACTTATTCTGCTCCCTCATTGTTATCTAGTTCTGCCAAGGCAGGGACTAAATTCTTCAGTCTCTTCACTCCATTGCCTAGCAGCACGCCTGTTGGTGATTTACAGCCTAATTTGGGGTATTGGGAAGTGTTGGTGTGTATATGTGTCCGTATGCGCGTGCAGGCACAAATGGAGAGTGTGAATTCGAATCTCTACGGGGCACTCAGCGCAGCGGGGATGTGACAGTTGCATTATTTTAACTTGGTCTTTTCCTTGTTCACAACCGATATTACTGATTATTCAACCACCTCAGATCCCTTAAGTATCCCAAACTAAGCAACAAAGCCACGCCTTTGAGTCTGCGATGGGCGGGTGAGGAGAGGCCAGGGAGTACTGACTCCAGGCGAGGGAGGGTGCACGCAGGCGCAGCGGCAGCCGGATGAATGCCACTCTTGCTCCGCCCTCCCTTTTCAACTAACCGCGGAAGAAACACGAAAAAAAAAAAGTCATTTCCGGGAAACTGGGGCCACGCTTCGTAAGCTGCAACATGGAGGCGACTAGTGGAACTGATGAGCCGGTGAGACGCAGCTCGGGGGTCGGGTGAGTGGGGAGGTTGAGCTGGGTCGAGCCTTGAACTCTCCCTCCTTTTTCCTTTTCCAGGTTTCCGGGGAACTAGTGTCAGTGGCACACGCTCTTTCTCTCCCAGCCGAGTCTTATGGCAACGATGTGAGTATGACTCACCCACAGCTCCCACTTTCCCAGCTATCCTGGGATGTCTGCAGGGCCCGCCACGAAATTCTAACCTCCTACCCCGAGGTCTTCTGTAGACCCTCTCCATGTCTGCTGGAAACGGCTCCTTTTAGTTCATCCTAATCTTTTTGGTCCGCAAACGCAGGACTAACGCCAGTAGGAGTAGTTCCCAAACTGCTGCACTTTAGAGTTACCTGGGAAGCTTTTAAATATCCTGATGTTCAGGTCTCAGTCCATCCCGAGTCAGGAATCAATATTTTTCAAGGTCTCTGAGTGATTCCATTGTGCAGTAAACTTGCACTGGCTTATGGTATATCTGGTTTAGATCCTTAAGGAGAAAGCACATGATGTATTTTGAGGTACAAGACACAGGAACATGAAAATAGTAATAACACTCAAATAGGAGTATGATGTATGCTAGATTAGTGGATCAGGGCATAAGATCCAAAGGAGTTTAGCCAAAGAAGAAACCCCTAAGGACACAGACAGTAGAGGAATACTTCCCTGAGTAAGTGGATCTTAAACTGGATCTTCAAAGTGTAGGCGGACAAAGGACATGATTTGGCAGTCAGGAAACGGCATGGTCTAAGGCATGGAGGCAAAAATGCAATTTTTTTTCTGGGGTTAGTGAAATAGATCCGTCACTTTGGAGTGGGAGATTCTAATGGAACAGGTACTTGGTATGGCTTATTATAACCTAGCCTGCTTCATGATACTGATTCATTTCTAAGTGTTGTAGTATAGGGAATTGGCTATCTGATAAACACAAATGATTATGACATACTACAGTTTTAAAAGTGAAGAGTAATTTCACTTCTGTTATCTTATTTTGGCTTCTGAACAACTCAATGGTATATGTGGCTATTTCAGTTTTACAATGATTCAACTCAGTCCTGAGAAGGTGATTTATCTACAGCTGCATGTAATCTCTGCTTTCACTAGTTGCTGGGAAAACATGGCTAGTGGCTGATTTTGTTTATTATACTGTGTAGGTAGCTTCTTTAGATTGTCATAAAGACAAAAAAATTATTATATGGCCCAAACGTACTAGTCTACTTTTTACCCTTTGACAGTAACACGCAGTTTGGTAGCTCTCCTCAGTATTAACTAGACATCCACAGACTTCCTTAATTTGTTCTTTGGTAGCAAGATTGGGAGATTTCTGACTTGGCATTCTTCACTCCTTTGCAGCCTGATATTGAGATGGCTTGGGCCATGAGAGCAATGCAGCATGCCGAAGTCTACTACAGAGTGAGTTGTCTGTCTTCATTATTGAGCAGAATTTAACATGTTTAATTTAAACATTAAACATTCAGTGTATGATGCTCTGCTAATCACCATTCTCAGCAAGTTAAACAGTTGTATTTTGGAGATAGTTTGTATTACTGTGAGATCTTGTCCACAGAGAACAGGGGCGTGAAAGAGAATTTTGTTTTGACAGTGAGGAGTTGTGCTTCTTTGCACAGTGTTCTTCTGTTGCTAACCAGAAAAAGGGTACCTGGCCCATAGTAGACACTAAATAAATGTTTGTTAACTGAATGAACAGTTCACAGAGGGCAATAGCCAGGCATTACTAACTAAGGCCAAAGGAGTTTGAATTGGTGGAAGGGACTGTAGTATATTATGGCCCTTTAAAGTTATGTTACGATTTCATCTGGGACCTAGGCTGTCTATACTTGCTAATGAACTCTTCTGCCTTGAGAACCATGAGGGTTTGCTGGGGAAGGGGGGATAGAAATGTAGTAAATTTAGAGAATAGCATCTGTTGCCTTATTTTCTGGCAGCTGATTTCATCAGTTGATCCACAGCTCCTGAAACTCACCAAAGTGGATGACCAAATCTATTCTGAGTTTCGGGAAAATTTTGAGAAACTCAGAATAGATGTATTGGACCCAGAAGAGCTCAAATCAGAATCAGCTAAAGAGGTGAGAATTCTCTCTTTTAAATATTGCCTCATATCTGGCAAACAGTTATTGATTGTGATACATTTTTATACATTTAGACTTTTTTTTTTGGTTTAAAGCAAACATGTAAAAAACCAGGGCTTTTACGTAGTTATAATCAACTGTAAGTAAATTATTAAATGAATGTTTTTCTGGTTTATGGATTTTTCATGTTCATTGAATTAATTTTTTTCTCCTTTTTGACTTGGACCTTTCATTCCTATCCCCTCAGCCCTTTCGGGGGAGAAGGAATAAATTTACCTATGTGAGTAGTTTATCCAGAAGGTCTAGATGGGGGGTTGGCAAATAGGGTACAGAAATTTGTTTGGATTCTCTGGATTTAAGTTCATATTATCACAGGCCCTAAAACTTGTGTTTTGCATTGCTTACTTGATTACCTTATACTTTTACAGAGCACTAAAATTCTTACAGAGAATTTTTTTTCCTTGAGAATAGACCCTTGGCTTATGAGGAATGTAAGCTTTTAACTCTTAGCAGGCTGTCACTGATTTTTGGAAAATTACTTCTACTTAATGGACTTCTTTCTTAACTTAGCAATTTGGGCCAAATTCCTGCCTTCTTTGTCTCATTTGTGCTTCATTGAAGATGAATAACTATTTTGGGCTGAATTAGCCAATAACTTAAAACAGAGAATCCATTTAAGAAATTAAATTTTAATTCTCTAGTCAAAGGTTTAAGTTTTCATCAGATTAAAATAGTGTTCATGTTGGGAAATACCAGCCTAACGATATAATAGATAACACAGCAACTAGCCGCTAGTGAAACTAGCAATCAATTCAACCCTAGTCTCTTTCACTATGATTATTTTCCTTGCTGAGGAAGTGGAAGCTGCTCTCCTGGCCTTAACTTCACCAGCCTCCTGCATTTTTTTAGCTAAGGCATCTTTTTTGCCTCTGTAGAAGTGGAGGCCATTCTGCTTGAAGTTTGATGGTATTGTAGAAGACTTCAACTACGGTACTTTGCTGCGACTGAATTGTTCTCAGGGATACACTGAGGAAAACACCATCTTTGGTGAGTTTCTTGCCTCTGGCATCGTTTCTGTATAAAGAGAGTGAGGAATCTGGTTTTACTGATGAATTGGTAACATAGATAGTTTGGGAATCATTTTATTTGTTATATCTTTAAAGGTCATGATACTGTTTTTTTCAGTAACTGAGTATTTTCAGCCTCATTTAACATAGGATTAGAATTCCACATCTGTAAATATTTGCAAGTGAGAAGACTGACAAGGGACTGATTTACAAAATATACAAACAGCTCATACAGCTTAATATCAAAAAAAAATCCAATCGAAAAATGGGCAGAAAACCTAAATAGATATTTCTCCAAAGAAGACATACAGATGGCCAACAGGCACACGAAAAAATGCTCAACATTGCTAATTATTAGAGAAATACAAATCAAAACTACAATGAGGTAAATAAAAAATGTTAAAAAAATAAAATAAATAAAAACTACAATGAGGTAACACCTCACACCAGTGAGAATGGCCATCATCAAAAAGTCTACAAATAATAAATGGTAGAATGTGGAGAAAAAGGAACCTTCCTACACTGGTGTAGGAATGTAAATTGGTGCAGCCACTATAGAGAACAGTATGGTCATTCCCTAAAAAAGTAAAAATAAAGTTACCATATGATCCAGCAATCCCACTTCTGGGCATATATCTAGATAAAATTATAACTCGTAAAGATACATGAACCACAGTGTTCTTAGATGTGGGTTCTGTTCATCGTGGGTTTTGTCCAGCAAAAGTCCTACCATGGAAGAACGAAATTTCTCAAGACTTTATCAGGTCAAGAGAGTGAGAGGGAGCTGGAGACTGACTCCCTGAGCTCCTCCAAAGCTCTTGTATTTATTGAGAATAGTCAAACAAAGAATCAAAGTGAAATATGTCATAGGAATAAGTAAGGGGCATGGTATACGTGCAGGGATGCAGGTCAGCAGTTTGCAGTTTCAGTTCATGAAAAATAGAAACATTATAATCTTAATTTATACTTAGAAGGTTACAATATTGATAGTACAGACGGTTATTTTAAGCCTCAAACAATCATGAGCAAGGTTACAGTGTTCCGAATAACTGATAATGAAAACCCAGACCACCACAGAGTCTCCATACTCTGATCAGAAATCGTCTAAGCATGCAAAGCAGCTCAGCTGTTCCTAGCTAAGGTCTAAGTCACAGTCTTCTGTGAGCAAGAGCAGCCTACGCTATCCACCTATGCCTGATAAGCGAAGCATGTCCTGCCAGTCAGGGCAAGGAATGAGTTATGGTTTTCCATAAGCACAAGCAGCCCTAAATCTATGACCTCGAACTAAGCAAAGTGAGCAAAGCATGTCTCTGCTTTTTACAGCAAGAAGACAGTTCATAGCAGATTCCTGCTAGCAAAGCAGCTTCAAGGCAACTGAGCTAAGTTCCATAGATAAGGTAGTGACTGGTATTGAGAGTTTAGTCTTTTGTGCTCTTAGACATTTTGCTTTGAAGTAGCAGTATAAAGACAAATATAGAAAGCATTGGTTTTGATTATACATTTCTTATGTGCTTACATAAAGGTGAGAATACATAAAGGTGAGAATATGATTTGTTATAAGCAATCATTACAAATCAAAGTTTGTTAACCCAAGTTAGTGCTTCCACACATAGAAGCACTGTTTACAGTAGCCAAGACGTGGAAGCAATCTAAATGTCCATCTACAGATAAATGGATAAAGTTGTGTGTGTGTGTGTGTATACACACAATGGGATACTACTCAGCCATAAAAAGAATGAAATAATGCCATTTGCAGCACCATGGAAGGACCTGGAGTTTATCATATTAACTGAAGTAAGTCAGAAAGACAGACATTATATATCACTTATATGTGGAGTCTTAAAAAATGACACAAATGAACATATTGACAAAACCAGAAACAGACTCACAGATATAGAAAACAAACTATGATTACCAAAGGGAAAAGGGAGCAGGAGGGATAAATTAATTGGGTGTTTGGGATTAACATATACACACTACTATATATAAAATAGATAAACAACAAGGACCTACTGTATAGTACAGGGAACTATATTAAATATCTTGTAATGACCTATAATGGGAAATAATCTGGAAAAAATATATATATATATAATTGAATCACTTTGCTGTGTACCCAAAACTAACACAATATTGTAAATCAACTATACTTCAATAAAAAAAATTCCACATCTCTGAAGCTATGACTATACTGGAATGATTTGCATGTTAGTTCAGCTTTGTCAATAGATTTCCAGTAGGTTTAGAGAAGTAACTGTGACTTGAACAATAATCAGTTTTATTCACCTTTCAGCCCCTAGGATACAATTTTTTGCCATTGAAATTGCTCGCAACCGGGAAGGTTATAACAAAGCAGTTTATACTAGTGTTCAGGACGAAGAAGAGAAAGGAGCCAATAATGGAGAGACAGGAGCTGACAGTGGAGGAGAAGAAGAGAAAGGAGCCAACAAAGAAGGAGAAAAAGAGAAAACTGACAAAGGAGGAGAAAAAGAGAAAGCCTAAAAGAAATCAACAAAAGTGGTGAAGCAGCTATGTAAGGTAGACAGGAACAGCACTCTAGAAGATGTGACTCAGCTGAGCCTATAAGTACCATGATGCTACTTCCACAGGCCCCTGTGGTTAAATGTATCTCCTTGTTCAGTGGAAGGACATGCAGAAGGACATCTTTCTAGCCTAATCATCAGGAGTTGCAATGATTGTTCTCTTGTGTGAGCTGTCTTGAAGACTATTAGTGGGGTCTTAGGTGATTATTTTTTGGTTCAGTCAAATAAGAAATTTTGTAAATAAATTTGTTTTGGTTCTTATGACTACCTATATTTGTGAAAATTATTTAACACTTGATTTTTTCAGGTATATAATCTCTTTGCCATGTGTTATATAAAATGATTTATGCCTATTTCTCAATGCTTCTCACTATTCCTGTAGTGAAATTCCCACAAACCTGTAAAGTTGTACATGGTTTTAGATTGGAAGTCCTTACATAAGAATTGACTCTTGCCATTTGGGTGACTATAGCTTTCTGATTTTATTTGATATATCTGTCAAAAGATCGGATAAATACACTATAGGGTAACAGCAGCAGTGTCAACCTGTCAGAACAGTGAATGTAGCCCAGTTCACAATAGAGGAGCAGGAGACTGGACTGGCTTCAGTACCTGCTTCTCTCTGGAAGCAAGTTGTTACCTGAAAGCTAGCAGAAATTAATAATTAAATATGAAGGCTGATAGAGTGGCTTCCCTTTTATAATGCTGTGGACAATAGCACATATTTATACATTAATACCAAACAAATGTATTTCTAAATGGTATTTTGTTAGACTCCAAAAATAGACCAATTGACTTTATATGGATGTGGGGAGGCTCCTTCTCATCTAATAACTTTTCAGATTGCATGTTTCAGTTATCTTCACAAATGTATGGGTATGTACACATCCCTATAGACATACTGACATTGATTGTTAAAACTAATTAGAGGAAACTGTACTGTTTATCATGCATATAGTAAATACTCTTAAGAGTCTAACCACAGCATGATCATGCAAGAAAGGATTTACCAGAGCAGGGCAGGAGAGAATGAGACTTTTTTCTAAGTAGACACAGGAGATAAATAAAAAATGAACTTAATTGATGAGTTATGCCCTAGGCAAGAGCTGCGCTAGATACACACACAGCCAGCAGCAACAGTTGTGCACAAAGCAAATAGGTTTCTCCATGAATTCTCTTGGCCATTTCTAAAAAACATTTGAAACATCTGTTTTCATTTTATAAAAATGTTTTTAGAATGTTAGGAGGATGTTCAACATACTAGGTGGACTTTAAACTTAAGAACTTGTTTTAGTGTGTTAACTTTTGCTTTGATTGATTTTACAGAGAATAAGAAACATACTGTTGAAAGTCAGACTGCTTTAAACAAGAGGCATCTGTGTGAGAACTAGGGTACAAAAACTGGGGAAAAGGAGGGGAATAAGAACACAGAACACTTCATACTAACCATTTGATTTGAGTTAATCAAAAGAGATGATATCCTGGGTGGGCCTGATCTAATCAGGTGAGTTCTTAAAGGAGACAAGAAGCAGCAGCTGATGTTCTGTTGGCCTTGAAGAAACAGATATGTAAGAGAAGAGGGCCATGTGGCAAGGACCTGAGGGTGGCAACTGGTAGCTGAGAGTGCTCCCAGGATGACAGCCAGCAAGAAAATGATGATTTTACTAGTATAGTTAGAAGGAACTGAATTTTGTCAGCCAGTGAGTTTGGGAGAGGAACTCAAGCCTTAGATGAGATTTTAGTCCTGGTTGATACTGTGATTTTGGCCCTGTGGGACCCTTAGCAGAAGACCCAGTTAAGCCATACCTGGACTCACAGGACTGTGAGATAATAATAGATGTTGTCTTAAGCCACTGATCATGTGGTAATTTGTTATAGAGTGAGAGAAGACTACTACAGACTTTGGTGATGGAAGTGGACTGCTGCTGTAACAAGTACCTAGAGTGTGGCAATGGCTTTGGAATCAGGCAGTGAGTGGAGGCTGGAAAAATATTGAGCATGACAGAGCTCAGATTGCCTTGAGCAGACTGTCAGTTGAAATAATGGACTTTAAGGATGCTGCTGGTGAGTGATCAAAAGAAAGTGTTACTGGAAACTGGAAGAAGGTGGATCCTATTAATAGGTGGGAACATTGTGGTTAGAGGCCAAGAAGTTTGAGATTTGAGTCCTTGCAATGAATTATTTGGGAGATGATATCAAGCCAGTCTTGACGTAGTATGTAAATATCTGTGATTTATTCAGAGTGTGGTACCAATCCAGTTATCTCTATGACATCTTTTGGAGGTAGGGAAAGAGCACAGACTAATTTTTGCATTTATAGAAGGGAAAACTGCAGCCATTTAAAAATTTTAAGCCACTAAGTTTGTGATTTGTTACATCAGAAATAGGAAACTAATTTTAAAAAAAGCATGCTGAACCCTCTTCCAAAAGTAGAGACATTCACTGCACTATAATTATTTATTTTGAAACTGTAGTTTAAATCAGGATATGTTGTATCAGATGGAGACATGAACTGCTCCCAAAGTGAGCTTCAGTAATTCTAAACCATTTTGAACTTACTCTCCAAAGAAACTCCTGTAGCTGAGTCTGTGTTTGTCATGTCAGGTGCCGTTGGTATAACTAGGAGTTCTCTAAATTTACGTCTATGTACAATACAATATTCATTAATGAATATGTGCACACATACATACATATATGAACTTCATCAATTGTTTAGACCTTGGACCAAGAAAATATTTTTCTGGAGAGGTGTGTTTTATCACTGACAGTGTTTAAAATGGCCAGAGCATGATGATATTTAAAACTGACCAGATTTTTGTTGGTTTTATTACTGTTTTTACATTTTCTATAGATAATGCAACTTTTTTTTTGCTTGCACCCAGTGTAGATGATTCTCACTACCCCATATTTGTACACTATAGTTGCTTTCATATGTTGTTTATTCAGATAAATAGTCAATATCTTAACTGATTACTCAAAATTCAGGCATGTATGTATGTTACATGAATGGCCATTTTGCTATGCTTACATTCTGTCTCTGGAATTATGGACGCGTTATGAGTGTGAACACATTGTTGGTCTCCTGAATTCCATGGCTCCCACGTGATGACCATATATATGACTGGCTAGCTTTAAGGTTTCCCTGCTATACTCAGGGTTTTCCTGAATTCCTCAATATAAGTTGTATTTTCTTGAAGTCAGTATTTATGTTTTCATTTTATAAATTAAAAAAACAAATTTAATCATAAATTAAGTTGCTTTCCATTACATAAGTGGTGGTGTAGGGACTCAGATCTACATCTTTTGACTATGAATCTCATTGTTTTTCCAAAATCCAGATTCTCATTCTAGAATAAGCTTTTTGCTAGACTGGACAAATAATTTGAGTGAGGAGTTTTAGTATTCAACAATCATAAGCATTCTATTTAGAGTGATGCACTGAGCTAATTTAAGCTCTTCAGATATTTTCAGTTTCTCTTTTTCTTTTTCCTTCTATCTCTGCAAGAGATTCCTTTTTACATATGCAACTGTGATTTGCTTAAAAAGCATTGTAGTATAATTACTATATCACAGTAATTTTTCTTCAATCTCAAACTTATATTTTAATTTCTTAAGCTTTCTTATGAACTGAGGTATGACTGACACATTTTCCTCAAATGTTTTGTAGTTTTTTTTATTATTCTCTTCTTTTTGAGGCTTTACTCTATCTTCCTGAAGTAAGTTTTTTCCAGGCTAAATCACTGGAAGCTCTAATATGTGATACTGGTTGATTTTTACATTGTAAAGGAAATTAAAATTTTTCTTTAGAATAAGAGAATAAGCCTTTGCAGCTGGAAGCTATCTCAGAAATCTAGTTCAAAAATCTCATCTTTCTGTGAAAAAATAAAATATTAGAGGATATGCTTTACCCAGTTGAAAATCCTCTATGTATGTAAAGATTGTTATTAATTTATTTATTGTCTTTCCTGTTACACTAAGAACACGACACAAGACATCATTCCACAAGGTTCCCATTGTCCTAGAAATACCCTGCAGAGGACACTTTCCTCTAGAAAACAAATAGTCTTAAAATAATCATCATGTTTCTGCATGATTGAGGATTATTATGATGTCCTCTCTGTTTACACTAAGCTGTATCTGGCCAATCTTACACAATTCTGAGAATTTGGATTATGTTTAAAATCAAAATCGTAATTTAAAATTTACATGTTCTTGGCTTTTTATTAAAGAAAACAGCTTCTAAAAAGTTTATCTGTCTTGAGTACATGCCTAGCATATACAAGGTCCTGGATTCAATCCCCAGTACCTCCATTAAAATTAATAAATAAAAACCTAATTACCTCCCCCCACCACAAAAAGAAAAAGTTTGTGTATCTTAAGGTCATTTTTCTCCCCTAAAGTCACTTGCATTATGTCCTCTGCATTAGGGAAGATAAAAAAGGGAATTCTCCCTTCTCCCTGTGCCCCGACCCTGACCCACCCATTGAAATAAGTTGATTGCCTCTTAATCCTGGGTGAGATCATAAACTCTGACACTTCTACTAAGCTCATACTCACCAGTGGTACATTTATTTTTAAATTATCTTTTTTCAAGTTTCATCTATGTTGTACCATGTATTAGAACTAGAAGATAAGCTAAATGAAATGAACCAGACACAAAAGGACCAATGTTGTATGATTCCACTTACATGAAATATCTAGGAAAGGCAAATTCATAGTTTAGAGGTTACAGGGGCTGGGGAGAGATGAGAATAGGGAGTTATTACTGGTTACAATGTTTCTGTTTAGGATGATGAAAAAGTTTTGGAAAAGTGATAATTGCACAACATTGTGAATGTCACTAATGCCACTGAATCATATATTTTAAAATGGTTAAAATGGCAAATTTTATATATATCTTTTTCACCATAAAAGTTTTTTTTTAATCTTCAGATCTTGTAAATGCAGTCATTCCTTTCTGTTCTTACAGAATTTAATGAGCTTAAGACAAAAAGAGATTATTTTTATTTAGTTTCCTGCCAAAGGGGTAAAAACCTATAAGTAACCAAGATCCAAGGATCATAACAAGATCAATAATAATATAAATGGTCCTTCATTTTTTATATAACTATATGTATATTTCAATTGTATTCTTTAAAATTATAATATCTTGGGTGGGAAAATAGTTGAAAGTTTGGTAAAAGGATACATACTATCAGTTATAAGATGAATAAGGTTTGAGGATCTAATTTGTAACATGATAACTGTAGTTGGTAACACTGCAATGTATAATTGAAATTTACTGAGAGAGTAGAACTTAAATTACACCAGAAAAAGAAAAAGGAAACGTGAGGTGACACATATTAACTCAATGGAGTTAACACACCATTATAACACCAAATCATCACATTGTGCACTTTAAATATTTTACAGTTTTGTCAGTTATACCTCAGTAAAGCTGAAAATAAATTTTTTGTCATGAAAATTTTAAACACACACAAAAGTAGAAATAATAGTATAATGAACTGCTATATGTCACGCAGATTAGTTACCAAGATTTTGCCACGTTTGCTTCTTATATCCTTTTTGCTTTATTGAAGCATTTGAAAACAAATCTCAGACATATCACTTCACTACTATATATTTCAGTGTGCATTTTAAAAAATGGACATTTTCTTATATAATCACAATGATAACTAATCATAAATAAGATTTTCAGCTGATAATTAATTGTAGTAATAATTTGTGAATGCATATTCAAATGATAGAGATTCAGGAAATAGTCCTTTAAAGTGTATTTAAGGAATAGTGATTAGTGTAGGTTGACTGAAGTATGAGTAATAGGATATATGTGTGTATAAGAGAATTAGTAGAAAAGGTTGAAAATGTGTATTTGATTCACACTATGGGCACTAATAATTAGCCCTAGATACTGAGCTAGATGCCTTATATACATCTTATTCCTAACATATAGGCTTTATCAACTGTATTTTACTCATTAGGAAATTTAGGCTTGGAGAAGTTTTGAGTCCCAGGTTAAGGATTTTAGATTTAATTTAGTTAGTAGTGGCTGGATATTGGAAGTTTATTTTAATTCTTGGCTAGTGATATGATGAAAACTGCTTAAGGAAGATTAAACGATGTACTATATTTAATAAGTTAAATATTAAGTGCTTATTCTGGATTGATTGTTTTGACCTGATTCTTGCATTCATTCATTTGCTTAAATATTTATGGCATGGGTCCTACACACCATGGATCTTAATAATCTAATGGGGAAGGTGGAACTTAAACATATATAAGATGTTGATATAGTTTGCTAAAGAAATATATGGTAGAACTTTTAGTGTCTTTTGTGATTAAAAAGCAAACCTATGCTCATTTTTTAAAAATATGAAAATCAGAATCCACAAAGAAGAAAATTTTAATTATTCATTACTTATTGCCAACTACATTGCCAGGGAGGGGGGAAAACTGTGAAGGATTATTTATTGACTTTCATTGGCCTTTCCTAGAACTGATACATACCATCTACTCGTATTCTGTGAAATAGAACTCAGTCCTCTGTCACTGAATTGCAGGAGAGGGTGGGAAACTTAGTCTAGCTGTGTGCCCAGGAAGATGAGAAAGAAAATAGTTATTGACCCCTTAGCCACTCCTCCCACAGCAGGTAAATAGTTATTGTTCTCTCCCACACATATTCATTACTTTCCATTTATTCATTTCTCAGACTCTAGAAGGAGGTTCCCAATCTATGACTGAGGTGCTCAGTGAATTCCTGATTCCACAGTTGACTTCTTGAATCTATGTCCAGGACACTGTGTCAATATAGTCTGAAATAACAAGCTCCTTGGACTCAATACTTTTGAGTGATTAAAATATATTGTGTTCGAATAAAAACATGTCACTCACTACTGTGTTTTTCATCTAAAATTTATAATCTCTCTGTTATTTATTTTTAGTTGAAAAGAAATCCATCCATTCTGGACACAGACTGTTCATTCCCTTATAGTCTGCAAGAGGTTTAGGACATTAAACCTGCTATAGGCTAGATGAGCAAATCATAGAAGTGACAGGTTGGTTCAGCCTTTATGTAGGGAAGTGTTATACGCCACACAATAAACATTACAGATTCATGCAGAATAGACTTGGACCTCAGCTATGAAACTTAGTACTCTTAAATTTAATCTATTCTAAATTAGTTCAGCACAGTGTAAGAGAGAATGCATTAACATGTGAAATCATTATAGAATTATTTCAATTATGTATATAATAAAAGGAAATGTCTTTCATCAAGGATATGTTCTAGCAACGTCATTACCAACAGTTATAATTTACTCAGATAAGCTTGAGATATTTCATCTGATCCTGGAGTTCATTTTATCATTCATTCATTCATTTGTTCATTACTTCATAATGAACACCTTTCCCTATTGTCTTTACCCATGACTTAAAGGGTAATCATTCTCTTCAAGATCCCTGCCACTGTCATCTGTGACTCATTACTCTCCTGCTCTTACCATCAGTCTCAGGTCCTTTAGACTTGATCTTCCCTCTGCCTGAAAAGCTATTCCCACAGATATCTGTATGATACTCTTTCCCTTCTCAATGATCTCAAGTATCACCTTAATAAAGAGGTCTTTTGTGATCTCTTTATTTAAAATAGCACCTCCCTTTTGAATGATGTCCATTCTGACTGGTGTGAGGTGATACCTCATTGTAGTTTTGATTTGCATTTCTCTGATAATTAGTGATATTGAACATTTTTTCCTGTGCCTATTGATCATTTGTATTTCTTCCTTGGAGAATTGCTTGTTAGGTCTTTTGCCCATTTTTGAACTGGGTTGTTTGCTTTTTTCTTATAAAGTCATATGAGCTGCTTATATATTCTGGAGATCAAGCCTTTGCTGGTTTCATCTTTTGCAAAAATTTTCTCCCATTCCGTAGGTTGTCATTTTGTTTTACTTATGGTTTCCTTTGCTGTGCAGAAGCTTGTGAGTTTAATTAGGTCCCATTTGTTTATTCTTGCTTTTATTTCTATTCCTTGGGTAGGCTGCCCTAGGAGAACATTTTTGATATGTATGCAAGATAATGTTTTGCCTATGTTTTCTTGTAGGAGGTTTATTGTATTTTGTCTTATGTTTAAGTCTTTGATCCATTTTGAGTTGATTTTTGTGTATGGTGTAAGGCAGTGTTCTAGCTTCATTGGTTTATATGCTGCTGTCCCGTTCTCCCAACACCATTTGCTGAAGAGACTGTCTTTATTCCATTGTATATTTGCAGAGGCTGTGTAGAAAAGGGAACCCTCCTACACTGCTGGTAGGAATGCAGTTTAGTGCAGCCACTGTGGAAAACAGTATGGAGATTCCTCATAAGACTAGGAATTGACTTACCATATGATCCAGTAATCTTGCTCCTGGGCATACATCCATAAAGAACCATACTTCAAAAAGACACCTGCAGCCCAATGTTCATAGCAGCACTATTTACAATAGCCAAGATATGGAAACAGCCTAAATGTCCATCAACAGATGACTGGATAAGAAGATATGGTATATTTATACAATGGAATACTATTCAGCCATAAAAATGACAACATAACACCATTTGCAGCAACATGGATGTCCCTGGAGAATGTCATTCTAAGTGAAGTAAGCCAGAAAGAGAAAGTAAAATACCATATGAGATTGCTCGTATGTGGAATCTAAAAAAAAAAAAAAGAATATAAATAAAAAACAGAAACAGACTCATAGACATAGAATACAAACTTGTGGTTGCCGGGGGGGTAAGTTGCGAAGGTACAGACCAGGAATTCGAAATTTGTAGATACTGACAGGCATATGTAGAACAGATAAACAAGATTATGCTGCATAGCACAGGGAAATACATACAAGATCTTGTGGTAGCTCACAGCAAAATAAAATGTGACAATGAATATATGTATGTTCATGTATAACTGAAAAATTATGCTCTACACTGGAAATTGACACAACGTTGAAAAATGCCTATAACTCAATAAAAAATGTTAAAAAAAATAAAACACCTCCCTTGGCACTCCCTATTCCCCTTACCTAGCTGTGTTTTTCATTAGAATGCATCACTATCCCCTTTACCCCCATCTTGGAGGACAGGAATATTGTTTTGTTTGTTGTATGCTCAGCACCTATACCAATGTCTGGCTGGAACATTGTAGGATCTTAATAAATATTTTTGAATAGATGAGTCAATGAAGTACCTACTATATATATCAGGCATAATTCCAATATGCTAGGATCACAGTTGAGACACTGAACAATCAGACTGAAGTAATATCCAAAATGTTTCCAATGTCATTCTATCCATCCAACAGGGGTATGTTAGAAAAGAAAAAAAAATCCAAATAATTTTACATTTTGAAAGGTCTTTCCACACTGGGCAATAGGAGTTGAGAAACCACCTCATGAACAAGATCCACTAGAACAAATGCCTACTTTTCTATAGGAATTTGCAGTCGTAACACTAGGTATATGAGCTCACCTTTATAACGTGAAATATGACTATGATTATGATTCCAGATTTTTAAAAAATACCTACAGCACAGAAACCATTTGACTTGTATATGTGCTATCTCAAACCAATCATATTACTCTCCTCTCTTCCCTAACTTGTGCCTCCTTGTGCATTCACATTTTTCTTTTGTTCATAACAATTTTTTCCCCATCATTCTGGCTTAAAATTTTGGCAACATTTCTCACTTCTTCCTCTCCTGGTTTTACTTCCTTCTTACTCATATGGCTTCCAAATCATATCTATAAATGCTCTGTGACCAAGGCCACCATATTGAGCAACTAATTCCAGGGGATGCCATTCACATTTTAGTCTGTGTTAATGGAGTCATGCACTGCTTAAGCCTGACAGTGGTTTGCATGTGGCTGAGACTGTGAGTTGCCTATCCAACATCCATATCCAACATCCATTCTTCCCTTCTTTTTAATGAAAGAACTCTAAATTCTAGCTGAACAGATTGGTGATTGGATTAAAAGACATTTACTAATAACCTCTATTATTGCTAAGGTTAGCCATATGACTAAGTTCTGGCTAATAGGATGTAACCTGAACTTTGTTTTGTGGATCTTTTAGGAAAGCTGCTTAAAGGAAGCTAATTCATCCACTGAGGTCCCTTCCGCTTCTCTTCTACCCTCTGTCTTTCCTTCTTTTTATGACCTGCAACAAGAATGTGATGACTAAAGCTTCATCTTGGACTATATCTTGGACCAAGAAAAGTGATCTTAAGGATATAAGCAGTCACTTATTCTGCCTACAGGATCTTTTGTTCTCTACTTGCATCATCATTTGTTTTTACCTCTGCCTTAGCCCAGTCAGCATAAGACAATCATGAACAAACCTGTAGCCTGACAAAGTTAGGATTATCGACCCTATGCAATGAGAGAGACAGCACATCAGTGGAATCATGGAGCAACTCTCCAAAGGAAAATATGGAATTAGTATAGGATTTGGGGAGATAGGAGTTTAGGTGAAATATAGAGTTAAATTTAAATGAAGCTGAGCCAGAGCCAAGATGCCGAAGTAGGAAGACCCTGAGGTCACTTCCTCCCATGGGTAGATCAAGATTACAACTATTTACAGAGCAAATACTGATGAGAAAAAAACCAGACACTAGCGAAAAAGATATTCTACAACTAAAGATATAAAGGAGGAACACAGCAAGATGGGTACAAGGGCAGAGACAGTATAGTCAATACCCAAACCCCCAGATGGGTGACCCACAAATGGGAGCATAATTACATTGCAGAGGTTCTACCTAAGGAGCGAGTGATCTGAACTCCACATGGGTTCTCCAGCCTGGAGGTCCTGCACTGAGAAAACAAGCCACCAGAATGTCTTTGAAGGCCAGTGGAGCTTACTTTTGGGAGACCAGAGGACTGTGAGATAGCTTTACAGACAAGCAAAGCCTAAAAGAATTCAACACAATCAAACCAGTTTTACAAGAAATGTTAAAGGGACTTTTCTCAGAAAGAGAGGAAAAAGCATCACAACTGGAAACATGAAAATTACAAAAGGAAAAATATCATTGGTAAAGGCCAATATACAGTTAATGTAGTAAACCAGCCATGTATAAAGCTAAAAGGAATGTTAAAAGACATGAGTAGTAAAATTATCTTTATCTGCAATAAGTAGTTAAGGGATACACAAAACAAAAAGTAAAACGTGATTTCAGAAGCACTAAATGTGGGGGAGACACTAAAAATGCAGGATTATTAAAATGTGTTTGAACTTAGGAGATCCGCAACTTAAAATAATCATATATATATATATATATATATATATATGTGATTTTATATATAAAATATATATATAAAAGAGAGAGAGAGAAATTGCTATGTATACTACAGAGAGTATAGTAAGTAGCTATGTAGTATCTTTGTATGGTGACATGTAACTAGACTTACATTGGTGATCATTTTGAAATGTATAGAAGTATCAAATCAGTATGCTGTGTAACAGGAATTAATAGTGTTGTAGATCAATTATACTTCAAAAACAAACAAACTGATACAAAGAGAGACTGGACTTGTGGTTATGATAGGCAGGGTGGGGGAGGGGTGTGGATTTAGATGAAGGCAGTCAAAAGGTACAAACTTCCAGCTATAAGATAAGTAAGTCCTAGGGATTTAATATAAAACATGATAAACTAAATTAACACTGCTATGTGTTATAATGAAAGTTATTAAGAGAGTAAATACTAAGTGTTTTCACCACAAGGAACATTTTTTTTCTGTTTCTTTAACTTTTTATCAGTATGAAGTAATGGCTGTTCACTAAAATTATTGTGACAATAATTCATGATGTATGTAAGTCAAATCATTATGCTATACACCTTAAACTTAGACAGTGCTGTATGTTAATTACATCTCAATAAAACTGGAAGTAAAAAGGGAGAAAGAGAGAGAAATTGAGAGAGAGAAAGCTATGTCTTGATGGCCTTAAAGCAAAATGGGGTTGTGTGTACAAGGGTCATCATCAAGTCCTGGCATGCAAAATTTGACCAAGTATTCTACTTTTTTAGAATCTACGAAGGTCGTAAAGATATGTGATATTTTGTCCAGAAACTCTTTATCTAAATCTCTGCACTTGTTTTGTATTTCATAGCAGCTTTTTTGGTCAAAGTAACTTAGATTCTCTAGGCAAAAGCTGGATGCTTTATTCTTTCTGATATAATTTCAAACAGCAACATTTCTAATAGTCTGTGATTTTACAGGACAAAGTTTCTTAGCAAGTAAGAAAGCAGTAGTCACTGAAGGAAGGAGTTGTTATGAAACTTTTCAGCTGCAATGTGCTTTAGGGAGAAATAATTGTTTCCTGTTAACTTCTCAGCTGGCCTTATTCATTTCACGACTACTATGCCAGCATGATGAATGGCAGTGCAGGTTTTTATTTTCCTAGTCCCAGCTAATTTTTCACTTTCTCACCTCTCACCTCAATAGTAATATTACTTTGCTTTTCCTTCTAAGATACTACATCATTTTCAAAGCATTCTCATATGTACACAGTATAAATTAAATTTAGAAATAACCTTTTGAAGTAGGAAAGGAAAAACACACATGAAGAAACTAGATATCAAAAAAGTTATATGATTTCTCTGAGGTGACATGTTAGCAAACTAATAGACCAGGACCCAGGTTTAACTCCTAGTTCATATTCCTTTCAGATTTATAAAAGAATCTCTTTCTCTCCTTAAACCTTCTCTTTTTGGAAAGGGATTGCTTGTTCAAATAACCAATGAGCTTAGATTTGCCTATCTACATCACATATATCTTTTCATCAAGAAATAAAAACAAGTGTCTTGGTTTTCTTTACTTCTTTCCACATACAATTATATGGCGTAAATTGAAAAATAGAATAGAATAAGTTATTTTTAGAGTGCAAGATCCAACCAATAGTAACAATGAATGCCTTAAAATAAATAAAAATTTCAGTAACATACAATAAGTCTTTAAGAAGAGTAATTTAAAAAAATTTGAGAGAAATCTCCATTAAAAGAAAGATAGAAATATAATGATTATGCTCAAGTAAGTCTACAGTTTTTTAAAAATAATATAAAGGTTCTATTGAAATTGCAACACACCACTTCACTCTTATTGAAAATTTTCACTTATTAAATCTGCATGGATAATGAGGAATCTTTATGGTCTGACTATCTCTATTATCTATCTCTTTATCTCTATTTTTGTGTGTGTGTGTTATTTATGAATGGTTAGTGATCAGACTTCCAACTTGACATGTCAGGACTGATCTTCCCTCTGTTTTAACTATTCCTCATTCTCTTCCAACATAAAATGTAATGTAGTGGGATCCCCTTTCCTGCATCAAATTTCTGTCCTTTTAGCAGTGGGATTGAAAGCTCTGTGTGCTCCCAATCACTTGTTATTACTACGGTTACCCAGAGCAGAGCAGTCAGCAAGACCAGGAGAAACTGGAAGAGAATCTCAGTTCCAGCTTTGAGAGCAAGACACAGGCTGAGACGGTTGAGAGCAAGGATAGGGATAAAGGGAGAAGTAACTTTGTCGTCCTGTAGCATTTAAGCTTTTGGAGCCACTTATGAATCTTGGAATGGTGCCTATGTTCTGTTCTCTCCTTCTTTCTCCCTTTCCCCTATTCCTTCCTCCCCCTCATTCTCTCACTTTCCCCCTTTTCTTCCCGTAGTCTCAGGGTTTAAGCCAGACTTTAGTCAAAAGAATGTGGGGTTTGAATTCATCAGACATTAAATTTGAACACCAGCTATATAACTCTGAACTAGAGAGTAATTTAATTGGACCAAGTTTAACATTGTGCATTTACTGCATCAAAAGGAGATGTATTTTCTGTTCCTTTTGAAATTGGATGGTAAAGAAGGCTTAGCATTCTTTCTCTTAGTAACAACCTTCATCATTATGGCATTTTTAAGGAAATGAACTCTTAAATACAAGGCAAAGAGAGGAGAAAGTAGGAGTCTTCAGGCGCTTGGCTTAGATGTATTGTTCAATAGTACCTTTACTAGTAAAGCTTTGCATTTTGGGGAAGGTAGAGTAAGTGGTAGTAATCAAATAAATTCATACTTTGAATAAAATCCATAAGAGAACAATCTATGTTAATATGCAGTTCAGTCATCAGGTCATTTTCTGTAATTAGCAAGCATTATATGTTAAGATAAAGGACCTCCTAAAAAGTTATTTACAACTTAGTATGAAGCAGTTCATAGAGCTTGTTTTATACTATTAAAATTACCTGAAACAACCAACTAACAGTTTTGATAAGCTAGAACAGATTATTCAGACAAATATTGACCTGAATTGAGCAAAAGCAAATTTAGCCATATGGCATCATTAGTACTCAATGCATGTGGACAATACAAATACAAATTTCAACAATTCTGAAATTTGAGCCTAAAGCTTACTGTGCACTATGATTATTTTGATGGCTGATGAAATCAATGAAGTGGATTGTAATCAGACAGATGAAAATCTGCAGAGCAAACACCTATTCAATATATTTCCAATCCAGACTGATGAAGATGTGCTAGGTCTCCAGCATCTACAGGGCCTAAAGAATATTATGTGATTACCACTGTGTGCCAAAAGGCTGAGCTGAACACTGTTCATTACAGAAGATTGCATTTCCCAAAGTTAAGACATAACATGGCAAGTCTAATGGCATATTTTTGAAACTGTCCTAATTGTATATAAAACATGACTGTGTAAATGACCTTGAATTGCAAAATATTTTTTCAATAACAATTTCTATTTGTGTACTTGATAAATTAGAGGGAATTGCAATAGCCAACTTCAAAAAATGTCCTGTGATTTTCAGGTGATCTTATGGTTTAGTTACAAATATTTCAACTCCCAAGTTGTCACCTAGACAGTCCATCTGCACTAACTGAGAATGCCAAGACCCATTAGCAATATTGCTGTTGGCAGAGATAATACTGCTGTTGGCCATCGTGCACCAGGAAATTTCAGTTAGATGGATACTTTGCCCTTTGTTGCTTGAAGGTGTTAGGAGTAATTGCAAAATTAAGGTGATTTGATTTATTTCAAGGTACTTCCTGTACCATGTATAGCTCTATATGCCTGCTGAATCAGAAACTTTTGTGAAATGAACAAATACATTAACTTTGTTATAGCCATTAAAAGAGTACTTATTCTAATCCATTACTTTGGGACTCTATAGTTCAAAGAGTACTTTTGCATTCATTATCTCATTTAATCTTCACAACATCCAGGAGGTGAACTGAAATAAGCAGGGCACAAGACACAGCTCCAATTTTGTATGTGACAAATATGAGGTTTAAAATACTTGACTTGCCTAATACCACATAGGTAATCAATTAGAAGAGCAAGTTTAGAAAGCCAGGTTTCTTGATCCCAAGCCACAATTGTGAATATGTATCTTTGATGAGGTCCAATAAAAATCTTGGATAAAATGATAAGGGAAACCAAGCAAAGAAAATCTATTTTCAACATAAAAAACAATGTGCAAATACAATGTGCTTAGAGTTTCTGACATGAGTTTATTTCCTTTAGTGATGTGCTTTTGCCATCCTAATCTAATGCTGGGAGTAATAATTTAAGGGGAACTAGAATGGAGAATTATCCATAAAAATATGGACAGTAGAAATTTTTTCAGAGATTGCTGATTATTGTTCAATATCCATTGTCTCTCTTTTCCATAGTTATAGAGAATCTCTGATTTTTATGTTAGGCACATGGCTATACAGAATAACAACTATATTTCCCAGGTTTCTTTATATCTAAGTGTGGGCATAGAACCATGTTTTTGCAGAGGTGTCCTTTTTTTTAACATTTTTTATTGAGTTATAATCATTTTGCAATGTTGTGTCAAATTCCAGTGTAGAGCACAATTTTTCAGTTATACATAAACATACATACATTCATTGTCACATTTTTTTGCTGTGAGTTACCACAAGATCTTGTATATATTTCCTTGTGCTATACAGTATAATCTTGTTTATCTATTCTACATTTTGAAATCCCAGTCTGTCCCTTCCCACCCTCCTCCCCCTTCATAACCACAAGTTTGTATTCTATGTCTATGAGTCTGTTTCTGTTTTGTATTTATGTTTTTTTTTTTAGATTCCACATATGAGCGATCTCATATGGTATTTTTCTTTCTCTTTCTGGCTTACTTCACTTAGAATGACATTCTCCAGGAGCATCCATGTTGCTGCAAATGGCATTATGTTGTTGGCTTTTATGGCTGAATAGTATTCCATTGTATAAATATACCACAACTTCTTTATCCAGTCTCTGTTGATGGACATTTAGGCTGTTTCCATGTCTTGGCTATTGTAAATAGTGCTGCTATGAACATTGGAGTGCAGGTGTCATCCTGAAGTAGGGTTCCTTCTGGATATATGCCCAGGAGCAGGATGACTGGGTCATATGGTAAGTCAATTCCTAGTCTCTTGAGGAATCTCCATACTGTTTTCCACAGTGGCTGCACTAAACTGCATTCCCACCAGCAGTGTAGGAGGGTTCCCTTTTCTCCACAGCCTCTCCAGCATTTGTCATTTGTGGATTTTTGAATGATGGCCATTCTGACTGGTGTGAGGTGATACCTCATTGTAGTTTTGATTTGCATTTCTCTGATAATTAGTGATATTGAGCATTTTTTCATGTGCCTATTGATCATTTGTATGTCTTCCTTGGAGAATTGCTTGTTTAGGTCTTCTGCCCATTTTTGGATTGGGTTGTTTGTTTTTTTCTTATGAAGTCATATGAGCTGCTTATATATTCTGGAGATCAAGCCTTTGTCTCAATAGTTTTTTTTTAATGACATGATGCACATGGAGTGTTAACTGCAGTGCCTTGAACGTTATAACTGACTCACCCAAGATTTGTACCAAGATAATGTGCTTTCAGAATCTGTGTTCTTAATTACTCCGATATACTGCCCTTCAAGTAGATATTATTCACTCAAAATGATATCACAGCAAATAATATTGACTTTACATATTCCCCAAGATTTCTGTAGTCATTTCCTGGGGCTAAAGTTGTGTCTTCAAAGTGGAGTCAGATCTTCTCTCTGATATTTGTACATCTTGATGGCTTAATTTATCACTTCCTTAGAATTCATGGATGGGCTTCCATCAAATTCTTCCTCTTTCAGGATTCTTCATTTTATGTAGTTAAGACTCTTGCACTAGAAGTTAGAAGGAGTATTCTGATCCAGTTCTTCATAAAACTGTTAGAGGAAAGGTACAGGGGATACAAATACCTCAGGAAGAAATGCTGTTTCATCAGTCTCACTCACTGAAGTAATCCCCTCAATTATCAAACTCAGTTTGAATATGGGAAAATGTTATTTATTTTAGGGCTATATTACTTTTACTTGTATATAAGTATAGAAGCTTATAATGACAACAAATTGAGTAGTAAAGATAGTAAAACTGTTCTTATTTTCATGTCACCTGTTATCCAGATAAGGAATGAACTTATTTAGTATAAATCCTACTTACTTTCAAAGGATGTGTTTAAACTATTAAAATGAAGCTCACAAAAAAGAAAAAAATGAGATTTTTTAAAATGTGGTATGAAATAAGGATTCAATAGTTTGAGAAATACAGTAAGCGAACATGGCATTATGTTGTAAAAGAAAGGCTATCGGTGTAACTGACAACCAAGGACTATTTGAGTTTTTAGATTGCCTCAGAATGCAAGGTGCTTTAAAATGGGTGCTCAGGTGTTACCAATTAGTAGCAAAAAAACGTAAGAATTTGAAGAAAAAGTGGTAGTGTGTATTCTGGCAAATCCCTAAGAGAAGAACCTTAATGAAATGGGGGTGAGATATGGTAGATATTTAATGAGCTCCTGTCCAGTCTCCCCTATTTGGTGCCACACACTGTTGATTTTTATGTTTCCTTAGAGTCAGTGATAACTGGGCAAAGGCAGTGTTAGCTCCTCTGTTGGTTTAAGACTCACTGTTTTTAAACAAACATATGGCCTTAGTATTCAAAATAATTTATGTAAATTTGAACCTCTGGAGTTTGCATCCTTCAGCTGAATTAGGCCCCACCTTGACACCGACATTATTGTCTTTATAGGGGGGTCCTGGGTTTATTTGGGATAGGGAAGTATGGTATATATGTGATATGTGTTTAGGATAAACTCAGTCATTTGTGTTGGGGAGAAAAAACTACTCTCTTAAATTCATATGTGGGGGGCCTGTGATTTCAACTGATAAGAGACAGATCAACAGGAGGAAAAATTATTCTTACTGATACAAGAGCATACAAAAGAAATAGCTCAATAAATAGTGAAAGTTAGGGACTTATATACCTTAATTTAGCAGGGAAAATCAATGAGGAAAGAAAGGTCTCCATGGAAAGAACAAATGAGTTCTATAAGAACAAATGAGATATAAGAAAGTTTGTGATAATGCTTGTTCATGCAAGTGTGAGTGGTCTTTTTGTGATCTTCTTGGCTATAAAACTCCACTGGGGGAGGGAATTTATGGTGTAGGTTTACTATTGGTTTTCTTCCTGGAAGCAAAAGCTGCCCTGAAGAGGGAATTTATGACAGCTTCATTTCTCAGAAGTTTCTGCTTTTAGTTAGATAAGGAAAGATCTGACAAGGCTTCTTCCCAAATGCCTTCATCTTATAATAATCTTCAGATCAACCCTGGAGTTCTGAGTGGATCCCCACACTTGCTTATAGAATTATATCTTTATGCAAATATAACATTCTAATATTAAACCAAGTGATATGGAAAATTAGAATTTTAATTTGCTACAAATTTTAGACCTAGAAAATCTAGGCTCATTTACATATCTAGCCTCAGCTTCTGAACAAACTCTCAGTGTGATGGTACAACTAAAATTTTACTTCATTTGATCAGAGAGAGAACACTGGGGCACATGAACATCAGACAAAAGGCAACTGAAAAGGGAACTGTAAAGTATATACCTGTCCTTCACCCTGAGCATATGCTAGTAAGTGGAAATGGTTGCATTTGTGGCACATACAGGAAGTTTGGTTAGCCCTCACTTCTATGATATGCAAGGAAATTGGATCCCTGATATCATCTCTCTGTTGAAATAGCCAACTCAGAACTTAAGTCTGCTGTTAAAATTTGTTTCTCCTTTAAGAAATAAAAGCAAAAATAAACAAAGGGGCCTAATCAAACTTACAAGCTTTTGCACAGCAAAGGAAACCATAAACAAAATGAAAAGACTGGGAGAAAATATTTGCAAGTGATGCGACTGACAAGCGATTAATTTCCAAAATATACAAACAGCTCAATATCAAAAAAAAAAAAACAACAACCCAATCAAAAAATGAGCAGAAGACCTAAATAGACATTTCTCCAAAGAAGACATACAGATGGCCAGCAGGCACATGAAAAGATGCTAAATATAACTAATTATTAGAGAAATGCAAATCAAAACTACAATGAGGTATCACTTCACACCAGTCAGAATGACCATCATCAAAAAGTTTACAAATAATAAATGCTGGGCAGGGTGTAGGAAAAGAGAACCCTCCTACACTGTTGGTGGGAATGTAAATTGGTACAGCCACTATGGAGAACAGTATGGAGGTTCCTTATAAAACTAAAAACAGACTTACCATACAATTCAGAAATCCCACTCCTGGGCATATATCCAGAGAAAACTCTAATTCAAAAAGATATATGCACCCCAACATTCATAGCAACACTATTTACGATAGCCAAGACATGGAAGCAACCTAAGGGTCCATCAATAGATGAATAGATAAAGATGATGTGATATATATATATATTCACAATTGAATACCATAAAAAAGAATGAAATAATGCCATTTGCATCAACATGGATGGACCTAGAGATTATCATTTTAAGTGAAATAAATCAAAGACAAATATCATGTGATATCACTTAACTGTGAAATCTAAAAAAATTGATACAAATGAACTAATTTACAAAAAAGAAACAGGCTTACAGACATGGAAAACAAATTTATGGTTACCAAAGAGGAGGGGGGAAGGGTAAATCAGGAGCTTGGGATTGACAGATACACACTACTATATATATATAAAATAAACAGCAAGGTCCTACTATATAGGCAGGAATTGTATTTAATATGTTGTAATAACTTATAATAAAAAAGAATCTGAAAGAATATATATGTATAGCTGAATCACTTTGCTCTAACTCAGAAACTAACACAACATGGTAAATCAATGATACTTCAATTAAAAAAAACACATACGGAAAATAAAACAAAACAAAACAAAACCCATGTTTTGTTAGCACAGTCTTTTCACAGTGCACGCTTGGGAGATGAAAAGTTTAAATATCACACCTTGCAACCTGGAGATTTCATCTGCTGGAAAAGGCACCTCTGGAAAAACTCTCCATTCAGCCTCACTGGAACAGATCCGTATCAACTACTGCTAACCACTCCTTTTTCTACCAAACTTCAAGGAATAGACTGCTGCATTCAAATGACACACCTAATGAAAGCATTGAATCCTGACCAGACCTGCACATCATCTGGTGACCTGAAAGTAAAGAGTTCCTGGGATTGAAGCAGACAATATTTGATGAGACAGCTTTCCCAAGAAATGTGGGCCAGACGTGTTGGAAGTTTGTCACCATACCTTTGACAATGACATAAAGCTTCAGATGGTCTCTGATGTCTATGATCTTGATAACATGGACTATAGATAAAAAGTGTCTGAGAGTTCTCCCTCCTAATCCTCCTTGTCACTTGAATGTGACCTCAATAGGTTTCTAATCTGTGCACTTTTATTCTGACATAAAGTACTACAGCCAGGAAATGTCCTCCCTGACACTGAGGGGAAAAAGCCACTGAAACCTGAAGACCTCACTTACTTAGTGATGCTTTTAGAGAAAGATCTTGCTCAAAAGGAGGAAATATAAAAACTTAATAAACAGATACCTCAATTAAATAAAATTGATAGACCAGAAGGGGGAGCTATGACCTGCAATGATAGCAAAGCTGAATGACAAGATTTCCTTTTCTTTCCTGGCAACAATTCAGCCAATGAAAAGCCATAGACTCTGTTTACTATAGCCTCCCAACTTCCTTTTTCCCCTCTATTAAAAGAGTTCTCCTGCTCTTGCTGTGTGAGGACTTGTACATGGCTCACCATGGTTGCAGATCTCAAACTGCAAATCTCTGCTAGTCATAAATAAACCCATTTTGCCTGGAGAAATAACTTGCAGTCTGTTTATTTTAGGTTAATAGTAATAAGCTATTCTTTCAGAAACAGTTGTCTTTCTGTCATTCTACCATACCTGATTAAAATTAAATCCCAAGTGCTTTTTAAAAAACTGAGGCAAAATGGAAGGGAATCCATCCCTACAGGAGATCTTTCTGACATTCAAAATGATGCTATCTACTAAGCATAGTTTAATCACCAACTTTTCATTCATATGTGAAAGTAATAACTTACCTGGTGATTTCTGTCATCAGCTCCTGACAGGTGGCCCTCCACCAGAAATGTCAATTCTATTCATATGAAAATTTCCCATGATTGAATTAAGTTGTAAAAATATTGAAAGCACTAATCTTCAGAGAAGTAATGGGCCTTCACACCCTTCAGTCTCCATGGCTACTGTGGCAGAACTTGCATCCAATTGTTGTATTGATGATGTCATCCATGACAAGGCAACAGACATTAGAAGAGCTGTGCCTATGGGTTCACTATCTGTTCAATACAGTGAGGAGGAAAGATGTTTTTAAAGAAACTGTGCATATTTTCATTCTTCCCACCATTGGAAGTTAAAACAAAGTTTTATAATTCAGAGATGAACGATTTATTCCTGGAAGTCCAGATTCAGAATACTTCATCTTCAACAGTCTTTATACAAAAGGTTTCCTTAGAGCCATCTGAAATGTACACTGGGGTAGAATTAAACACTGTCAATCAGGCTGGAGAAGATGAATGTACCTTTGGAACAAGAACATTTTTGCAGTCAATGGAAGGACGCCAGTATTTATACCACCTTCAACTCAAGCAGGAATTTTCAGACAAATCTGGTGCCATTAGAGGACTGACAGAAATGGGAAAATTGGATATAGTGTGGAAAAGAAATCTAGGTGAAATGGCAATGCTACAGACAATTCAACTTGAAAGAGAGGCTCCAGGTTATGGCAACATGAGACTTTCTTTGGAGACAATCCCAGATACTGTAATTCTAGAAGAGCCTTTTTGTATCACCTGTAAGATAACAAACCACAGTAATAGGAAAATGAAATTGGTTTTGAAGATGTGTGATACAGATTCTATTCGTTGGTGTGGTAGTTCAGGAAGATATCTTGGAAAGCTACCTCCAAGTTCAACTCTCAGCTTTACTTTAACACTACTGCACTTACAACTGGGCCTGCAAAGTGTCTCTGGCATAAGAATAACAGACAAATTATTGAAGAAAACATATGCCTTTGATGATGTCGCGAAAGTCTGTGTAATACCTTCCATGGTTAGAAGAAGAAAATGAGAAGCTGAAGAAAATTTCTGGTGTTATACTTTCCAGGATATTTCACAAAAAAAGCTTTTCATACTTTTGTCAGCAGCGAAATGATCAACTAATAGCAAGTATACACGCAGATTATTTTCACTTACTTTCTTTGAAACTGGGAATGTATTGAGAATTAAACATATGTTGATCTCAAAAAAATCTTGATTTTCCTCTTATATGAAGTACTTTCTAATTCTTTACTTGTATATTTCCTAATATTCGTGATTTTGCTAAGGTCATTACAGGTGGTCGTTGAAAATTTTTTTCAGAATGAGGCCACAATTTAAACATGGTTATACCTGCTTTCCAGAAATCCTTAGTGGTACTCAATACTTCCTGTTTCAGTGAACCTGGTATTGAGAGAATATAAAATTTTAGAAGTATATTGATAATTTAATTAAAATAATTATTATGGTTTACTTGGTAAGATTTAAACTTACCCTATTTTATTATTTTCCTATTTAATTTTCATTAAACAGAGAACTATCAATAACAGTGCTTAATGTAGTTCAAGAAGTTCCTCATTATTTAAACTTGTTGACATTTGCTAGGAGGAAAAGACATAATCTTTTCTAATAGTTTTCCTAATTATTGAGGCTATAACCTTGCATTCATTGCAACATGCTGAACTGTCTCTTTTTCATTTACTTGATGAAATTCTATGAACTGTGGAGTTGGTTTATTTACATCAGTTATTCCTCCAGGGGCCCTTGGGATTATGACTTGGGTTACTCACTTGGTTCTTAACAGTTAACATAATACATTCTTTCCCTTTTATCTCAAGCAAAAATCAGCCTTTAAAAATATACTTAAAATGTGCCACTCCCTTTCTTAAGTAGATTTAGTAAGTTTGTAAATTTTGGTATGGAGTCTGGAACTCTAAACTAAAATGGTCACCTAGACAGTGAATGAAAGAACAAGGACTTACTCCTATGTCTGTCTCCCACAAAAACTGATCTCCTAATCATGGCTGAGGCTGGTATGATGAAGAGGTGTGTAATAGAATATTTTTAGTTCTATATTTAAAAAAATTCTCCAATCTTTTATTCATATATCAGTTTTTCTTGAGAAAATTTCAGACATTAGCTAATCATTGACTTGTGACTACAAGATCCGTATTTTCATGATACTTTCCTTAAGTGTCTACTCATCCACATGGATTTTCTTTTAATGTTTAAGCACTTATTTCTTAGTGTAGAAGCAATGCATGAATGCATTATCCATAGAAATAACAGAAATTATAAATTCTCCCCATTTAGTACTTTAGGTCCAGGAGTAGTAGTGAATTCCCTGCTATTACTAGCTTTGGGTTACTGTCTTATCTGTTTCCAGCTTTCCTGACTCTCTGGCCACACTTGTGTAAATAATTCCTTTACTAACCTTGATCCAATTTTCTCTATTCTGTTGAAGACTTGGCTGATCAACATAAGCAGACATACATAAACATATACATATACACACTACACACAAGTCCATGCCCCATAAGCCCCTTAGACACACGTTGACATTGAAATTAATGGCATAAAGTCATGAGGGAATATGTCTTACTCATAGAGTACAAAGATTTCTGGGATCCTTGGATGAAAAATGTTAAGAAATCAAAAGCAAGCCGTGAAGTGAAAGGTAGAATGAAAAGCAGGGCCTTGGTAACAGATCATGGATTTCATTTTATGCCATGTTTGTATGTTAGATTTAACTTTGTGAATGGTCATACTTAAGAGCAATCGTGTTTCATGGTTAAATGTGCATTTCCATTTTTCCTCTCACCTGCATTGGGATTGTTGAGATTCAAGGGGAATGACAATTGTACCAGTATTGATACTTCTGCCTTCATTCAGGCAATAAACAAAGAGAAGTTTCACTAGGCCAGTGGGAACAGAGAGAAAAATATTTACAGAATTAAATCAAGAGGCCTCCAAGAGTACAATTTCTTGAACAGCTGCAATACCTGGGGCTTGTCACTTATGTGTGTTTTCTCCTTGATTACAGGCTGTATTATTGAGAGGAGTTGTAGGTAATGTATTGTTTCTTTTGTTACACCAAACAAGTTTAAATACTGGTCACTGATACCCTTCTGACTGAATTTCCACTTTGTTTCATTTTCTTGCTAAAGTTTCTAGGATGGGTGACTGAATGGATAGCAAAGTTCTTGTCTGACCTGAAGAACATGGGAAGATGAGCACATAACTAAAGTTGCGGGGCAGAGTCAGGAAAAACATTATCACATAAGGGTTAAGAAAATGTATCACAGAGTGCGACAGGCACTGAATTCTGAAAGATTTAAATTTGAATACTGTCTCTACCTCATGAATACTGTTTGACCTGGACATGCTTCATTAACTCTTTTGGCCTTTATTTCCCTACTGCTAAAATGATGATAAAAAAGAATGAGTTCTTAAATTTATTGTGCCTTCATTACATATATAGCCCTTTGTATGGACATTACAATTTTATTTCCACAACAATCCTTTGAGATAAGTAGACTATACTGTAAGTGATACAGTTTTTGTAATTCTAACATGACAGTTAATTCCAAGTGATTAGAAAGGCCTTTGTCTAAATCTTCACATAGAATCCCCCGAGACTCTCCCAATTAATCCCCCAGAATTTGGTCATCCTATTCCATCTATTCTATTCCTAGGTGAGGGGATGAGGATATGTGGTAGAAGGTGTCATCACACTTTATGAGGCAGAGTTCATCCAAAAAGTTTGCTGAATTCTTAAGCAGACAGAGGAGAGACAGGAAGTGATCTGGTAAAGTGCCTGTGCTACCGACTTAGTGCTTACTTAGCCACAACTCAAATATAATACATGACTGTGGATGTCAGTGTCACCAGTAGATTTCTATGGTAATTCCAAATATTCAAGGAATGGCTCTCCTGGTGCTGGTGGCACAAGAGCATACTTTGCCCTGACTACCAGCTTCACTTGAATCATCTGCTATGAGAGGAAGCCATTGGATTATGGAAAGTGAATATGGGTCAGGATTCGTAGTCTCTGTTAAAGGGAAACGGGGTTCTCCCAGACCTCAACTTTAGATGCTCGCTTGGTAAAGAGTACGTAAGTTCACCATAGTTTAAGGCTGGATCTTTGAACATGCCCACACTCATCTTCAAGATTTTCTCATTTATGCTTGACTCAGCTACAAGTTGCTACCTGGGTAGAGGCCCAGAAAAATCATCTTTCATCTGGGCTACCTTCTTGGTTAGGGAGCCCAGAAAAAAAGCTTTGCTCCAGGAGTCCTTGAAACTAGATCATTAGGGAATATATGGTTAATCTCTCTTCCCACATAAGATAGGGTCTGTGAAGCTCAAACCTAGTTTGAAGTTCTGAATTCTGCAGCTTTAGCTTGGTTTGGTCATTCTCATCATAATGCCTTCTTTCTTACTTTCCCCATTGAACAGTATGAAGAAATCTTACAATGATTCCATTGCAATGCATATGTTTGGGAGGCTATGTATTGCCCTTGGTCAATTTTTAGAAATGAAAATGCATTATTCTTGCTAGGAGTTAAAAAGTGACTTTCAAATATAAGCATTGGAGAGAGGTACAAGAGGATTTGGTGTAAAGGAACCACTGATTCCTTGAATTTTTCTTTTATTTGAATAGGTCCACTGTTTATTAAATATGATGGTACCAGCTTTTCAGAAGTCACTGGTAGTGGGTGCCACTTATTGGGTGGCTCAAACTGGTATCCAGGGAATATACAGTTTTCTTAGAAGCATTTGACATTTAACTAAAATAATATAGTAAATTTAGTAATATTTTACCCTTCCCTATAAAAATAAAACTACCTAGAATTCTGTTTAATTGGGGATAGTTCACAGTATTTAATCTTTTGACATATGGTACCAAGATAGGACATTATTTTTCCTAATATTTTCAAATTATTGGGTCCACAGCATCCATTTATGTGAAATATTGAACTGAAATGTTCAGTTTTTGACTTTTGCAGCATTTAATTAACAAAGGAACTTATATTAAAAGAGTTGACTTATTTCCATCAGTTATCATATCTACGGGAGGAGGGGTAAAATTACTCATCTTTTAACCATAAATAGTTAATAGCTAAAGCCTAATGTAGCATTTTTGCCTTTTATTCAAATCCAAAAATCCAACTTTTGCCACTGAAAATATTTAATAGGGGGCTCATAATTACTGAGGAAGAATCAGTATTTTCACTCATCTCCTTATCCAACAAAAACTTAAGCTCCTTTCCACTGTTGAGGCTTACATGACAAAGAATTTGCTAGAGTGCTTATATTTTGGTCTGTTTGTTTCTTTTTATTGTTCTTATATTTTATTTACATAGCAGATTTTCTTTTGGAAAACAAAATCATTTCCCATATTAGCTAATTACTGACTTGAGAAGGTAAACTCCATACCTTTATTCTTTTTTTAAATTGAAGTATAGTTGACTTAAAATATTATATTAGTTTTAGGTATACAACATAGAGATTCAATATTTTGGTATTTCACTATCACACATATAATAGATATCAATATTTTATTGATTATACTCCATTTAAAGTTATTACAAATAATGGCTATATTTCCCTGTACTGTGCAATATATCCTTATTGCCTATTTTATACATAGTAGCTTGTATCTCTTAATCCCGTACCACTATCTTGCACTTCTTTCCTTCCTTCTCCCCACTGATAACCATTAGTTTGTTGTCTGTTTCTGTTTTGCTATCTATATTCATGTGTTTTATTTTTTAGATTCCACATATAAGTGATATCATACATTATTTGTCTTTCTTTGTCTGACTTATTTCACTAGGCATAATACCCTCTAGGTTCATCCATGTTGTTGCAAATGGAAAAATTTCATTCTTTCTTATTATTGAGTAATATTCCATTGTATATATATACATCATTTTTTCTTTATTCATTCATCTGTTGATGGACACTTAGATTACCTCCAGATCTTGGCTATTGTAACTAATGCTGCTATGAACATTGGAGTGCATGTATCTATTTGAATTAGTGCTTTTGTATTTTTCAGACATATATACAGCAGTGGAAATGCTGGATCATGTGATAGTTCTATCTTTAGTTTTTTCAGGAGCCTCTATGTTTTCCACAGTGGCTGCACCAATTTACATTCCCACCAACAGTGTACAAGGGTGCTCTTTTCTCCACATCCCTGTCAACATTTTTTATTTGTATTCTTTTCTTTTCTTTTTTAACATTTTTTATTGATTTATAATCATTTTACGATGTTGTGTCAAATTCCAGTGTAGAGCACAAATTTTCAGTTATCCATGAACATATATGTATTCGTTGTCACATTTTTTTCTCTGTGAGCTACCATGAGATCTTGTATACATTTCCCTGTGCTATATGATTCTTCTAATGTATTGTGGGATTTGGCTTGCTAATATTTTGTTGAGGATTTTTAAACCTGTGTTCATCAGCGATATTGGTTTGTAATTTTCTTTTATGGTAATATCTTTGTATGGTTTTGGTATCAAAATGGTGCTGGCCTCATAGAATGAGTTCAGAAGTGTTTCTTCCTGTGCAATTTTTGGGAACAATTTTAGAAGGATAGTTGCTAACTCTTCTCTGTTTGGTAGAATTCACTTGTGAGGCCATCTGGTCCTGGACTTCTGCTTGTTCGGAGTTTTTAAAAAATTGCTGATTAAATTTCATACTGATAATTGGTTGGTTCACATTTTCTATATCTTCCTGGTTCAGTCTTGGGAGTTTGTATCTTTGTAAGAATTTGTCCATTTCTTCTAGGTTGTCCATTTTATTGGCATAGAGTTGTTCATGGTAGTCTCTTATAATCCTTTGTATTTCTATGGTGTCAATTCTAACTTCTTTTTAATTTCTGATTTTACTGATTTGGTCCATTCCAGTCTGAAGTGTGTCTCTTGAAGGAAGCATATATATGGGTCTTATTTTTTTTTATCCATTCAGCCACTCTGTCTTTTGATTGGAGCATTTAGTACATTTACATTTAAAGTAATTATTGATATGTATGTCCTTATTGCCATTTTGTTAATTCTTTGGGGGTTGTTTTTGTAGTTCTTTTTTTCCTGTCTCCTTTTGTTCTTCTCTCTTTTGATTTGATGACTCTGTTTAGTGTCATATTTGTATACCTCTCAGTTTTTTGTGTCTATCTATTGTAGATTTTTGGTTTGTGATACCATGAGGTTTCTATAGAGCAATATGTTTTGATTGTTTTAAGTTACTGATCTCAATTTCAAATGCATTTTAACAACCCTGCATTTTTACTGTTATTCCCTCGTAATTACTGATTTTGACATCATAGTTTATATCTAATTATTTTATGTAACCCTTAACTGCTTATTGTATATATAGATGATTCCACTACTTTTGTCTTTCAACCTTCCTACTAGCACTGTACGTGTTTGATTTACTATATTTACTGTATATTTGCCTTTTCTGATGTGCTTTTCCTTTTGCAATTTACATGTTTCTAGTTGTGGTCTTTTTTGTATACAGAAATTCTTTCAATGTTTCTCTTAAAGCTGGTTTGGTGGTGCTGAACTCTTTTAGCTTTTGCTTCTGTGTAAAAATTTTGCTCTCTCCATCAAATATAAATGAGATCCTTACCAGGTAAAATATTCTTGCTCATAGGTTTTTCTTTCATTACTTTAAATATATTGTGCTACTTCCTTCTGGCCTGCACAGTTTCTCCTGAAAACTCATCTGATAGCCTTATGGGAGTTCCCATATTTTAAATATAGTAGTTTATATCTGTTAATCCCATATCCCTAACTTGTCCCTCCCCCCTGCCCTCTCCCCTTTGGTAACGAAAACTTATTTTCTATATCTTTGAGCCTCTTTCTGTTTTTTTACATACATTCATTTTTATTTTTTTATATTCCATCTATAAGTGATATCATATATTATTTGTCTTTGTCTGACTTATTTCACTAAGCAAAATATTCTCTGGGTCCATCAGTTGCTACAATGCTAGCATTTCATTCTTTTTATGACTGAGTAATATTTCTTCTTAATCCAGTCATCTGTTGATGGGCACTTGGGTTGCTTCCTTAGTTATCATCTTTTAAAATTGAAGTATAGTTGATTTACAAAATTGTGTTAGTTTCAGGTGTACAGCATAGTGATTCAGTTTTTATGTTTTTTGCAGATTATATTCCATTATAGATAATTACAAGACATTGGGTATAATTCCTTGTTCTATATAGTAAATTTTTATTGCTTAACTTTTTCATATATAGTTTGTATATGTTAATTCCATACTCCTACTTTGTCCCTTCCCCTCACCTTGCTTTTAGTAACCATAAATTTGTTTTCTATATCTCTGAGTCCGTTTTTGTTTTGTATACAGATTCATTTGTATTATTTTTTAGGTTCTGCATATAAGTGATATCATATAGATTTTGTCATTATCTGTCTGACTCTTTTCACTAAACATAATATTCTCTAGGTCCATCCATGTAGCTTCAAATAACAATATTTCATTATTCTTGCTGGCTGAGTGATATTCTATTATATATATATAATTATATATATTATATTATAATATTATATATATATATTTAAATTGTGGAATAAATACAATATATATATAGCAGATAATGCTGTAAGCAGGTGCTACGGCTGACCTGACTGGATCTGCACTTTTTTATTTCTCTTGAGGTTCTTTTATTACATTGAGATATGAAATCAGCTTCAAAATTTTTTTTCTTTTCTCAGTGCTACAGGTCAGAATCAATACAGCAGGGCTGGTAAAATCTAGCTGCAATACAAATTCTGTACATTCATTTAAAAATGTTATCTTCAGATTAAAGCAAAACAAAAAAAGAGAAACATAAAAGAAAAGCATAACATCCAAGTATGTGTGTATGCATATGTGTGTATATTATATATGTATATATATGTATATATATATATATATATATATATATATATATATATATAATATTCTTAGACCAGTCATCTGTTAATGGGCACTTGTCTGCTTCCATGTCTTGGCTATTGTAAATAGTGTTGTTATGAGCATTGGGGTGCATATATCTTTTCAAACTAGAGTTTTCATTTTTCTGTATGTATATGAAGGAGTGGAATTGCTGGACCATATGGTAGTTTTATCTTTAGTTTCTTGAGGAATCTCCATACTGTTTTCCTTAGTGACTGCACCAATTTACATTCCCATCGACAGTGTCCAAGGGTTCCCTTTTCTCCACATCCTTGCCGACACTTGTTTTTTGTTGTCTTCTTGGTAATAGCCATTCTGATAAGTGTAAAGTGATATCCCATTGTGGTTTGATTTGCATTTACCTGATGATTAGTGGTGTTGAGCATCTTTTTATGTGCCTGTTGACCATCTGTATGCCTTCCATGGAAAAGTGTCTGTTCAGATCCTCTGCCCATTTTTAAATTGTTTTTTAATGCTGAGTTGTATGAGTTCTTTGTATATTTTGGATATCAAACCCTTGTTAAATATATCTTTTGCAAATATCTTGTCTGATTTACTAGGCAGAATTTTCATTTTGTGGATAGTTTCCTTCAGTGCTCAAAAGCTTTTTAACTTGTTATATTCCTATTTTGTTTATTTGTGCTTTTGTTCCTTTTACCTGTGGAGACATATGAAAAAAAAATCACCAAGGCTGATGTCAAAGAGCATACTGCTTATGTTTCCTTCTAGAAGTTTTATGGCTTCAGTTCTTACATTTAAGTCTTTAGTCCATTTTGAATTTATTTTTGAGCATAGTATGAGAGAGTAGTCCAGTTTGACTCTTCTGCATGTAGCTGTCAAGTTTTCCCATCATCACTTGTTGAAGAGGCTTTTCCCCCCATTGTATATTTTTGCCTCCTATCACATAGATTAAGTGTCCATGTAAGTGTAGGGTCACTTCTGGGCTCTTCATTGATCTATGTGTCTTTTTTTGTGTCACTGCCATACTGTTTTGATGACTGTAGTTCTGCAGTATAGTTTGAAATAAGGGAGTGTAATACCTTAAGCTTTGTTCTTCTTTTTCAAGACTGTCTTGGCTATTTGAGGTCTTTTGTGTTTTCATTACATTTTAGAATTATTTGTTCTATGTCTGTGAAAAATGCCACTGCTGTTTTGGTAAGGATTGCATTGAATCTATAGACTGCCTTTGGTAGTATTGTCATTTTAGCAATATTACTTACTCCAATCCATGAGCCCAATGTATCCTTCCATCTGCTTGTGTTATCTTCAATTTCTTTAATCAGTGTCTTATAGTTTTGCAATTACAGGTCCTAGCTAGAGTAGTCAGGCAGGAAAAATAAATAAGAGACTTCTAAATTGGAAAGGAAGAGGTAAAGTTGTTTATGTTTTCAACTTACATGCTCATATATATTAAATCCTAAAGACTCCACCAAAAAAAACTGTTAGAACTAATCAATGATTTTAGTAAACTTGTAAGATAGAAAATCAACAATCCAAAATCAGTTGCATTTCTTTACAGTAACAGTGAATTATCTTAGTTACTCTTTTGTATCTTTTTATTTCTGCTTAAAAGGCTCTATTATCATGTCTTATAGGGTAGGTCTACTAACTCTACAAACTCTTTGCTTGTTTAACATAAGGAAAGCTTTTTGCTGTCCTTCATTCTTGAAGAATAGTTTTCAGATCGAAACATTTTGCTTAACAAGTTTTTTTCAGCAATTTAAATGTGTTATCCCACTGCCATATGACCTCAGTGGTTTCTTATGATAAATAAGTTCTTTGACAATTATAGTTGGATTTCAATATTGTGTTTAGTTTCAGGTGTACAGCACAGTGATTCATATATATACACTATAGTATATATAGTGTATATATATATGTGTGTGTGTGTGTGTATATCCAGATTAATTCCCATTATAGGTTATTACAAAATATTGAATACAGTTACCTGTGCTATACAGTAAATCTTCGTTGTTTATCTGTTTTGTATATATTAGTTTGTATCTATTAATCCCATACTCCTAATTTATCCCTCCTCTTTTCCCCTTTTGTAACCATAAGTTTGTTTTCAATGTCTGTGATTCTTTTCCTGTTTTTTTACATTTTTATTGAGTTATAGTCATTATAAAATATTGTGTCAAATTCCAGTGTAGAGCACAATTTTTCACTTATACAGGAACATACATATATTTATTGTCACATTTTTTTCGCTGTGAGCTACCACAAGATCTTGTATGTATTTCCCTGTGCTATACAGCATAATCTTGTTTATCTATTCTGCATATGCCTGTCATTATCTAAAAATTTTGAAATCCCAGTCTGTCCTTTCCCACCCCCAACCCCCTTGGCAACCACAAGTTTGTATTCTATGTCTATGAGTCTGTTTCTGTTTTTTATTTATGTTCATTTTTTTTAGATTCCACATATGAATGATCTCATATGGTATTTTTCTTTCTCTTTCTGGCTTACTTCACTTAGAATGACATTCTCTAGAGCATCCATGTTGCTGCAAATGGTGTTATGTTGTCGTTTTTAATGGCTGAATAGTATTCCATTGTATAAATATACCACTTCTTCTTTATCCAGTCATCTGTCGATGGACATTTAGGCTGTTTCCATGTCTTGGCTATTGTAAATAGTGCTGCTATGAACATTGGGGTGTAGGTGTCATCCTGAAGTAGATTTCCTTCTGGATACAAGCCCAGGAGTGGGATTCCTGGGTCATATGGTAAGTCTATTCCTAGTCTTTTGAGGAATCTCCATACTGTTTTCCACAGTGGCTGCACCAAACTGCATTCCCACCAGCAGTGCAGGAGGGTTCCCTTTTCTCCACAGCCTCTCCAGCATTTGTCATTTGTGGACTTTCAAGTGATGGCCATTCTGACTGGTGTGAGGTGATACCTCATTGTAGTTTTGATTTGCATTTCTCTGATAATTAGTGATATTGAGCATTTTTCATGTGCCTATTGATCATTTGTATGTCTTCCTTGGAGAATTGCTTGTTTAGGTCTTCTGCCCATTTTTGGATTGGGTTGTTTGTTTTTTTCTTATGAAGTCATATGAGCTGCTTATATATTCTGGAGATCAAGCCTTTGTCGGTTTCATAATTTGCAAAAATTTTCTCCCATTCCGTAAGTTGTCATTTTGTTTTACTTATGATTTCCTTTGCTATGCAAAACCTTGTAAATTTAATTAGGTTCCACTAGTTTATTCTTGCTTTTATTTCTATTGCTTGGGTAGACTTTCCTAGGAGAACATTTCTGAGATGTATGTGAGATAATGTTTTGCCTATGCTTTCTTGTAGGAGGTTTACTGTATCTTGTCTTAGGTTATGTCTTTGATCCATTTTGAGTTTATTTTTGTGTATGGTGTAAGGGAGTGTTCTAGCTTCATTGCTTTACATGGTGCTGTCCAGTTTTCCCAACACCATTTGCTGAAGAGACTGTCTTTATTCCATTGTATATTCTTGCCTCCTTTGTCAAAGATTAGTTGACCAAAAGTTTGTGGGTTCATCTCTGAGCTCTCTATTCTGTTCCATTTGTCCATATGTCTGTTTTTGTACCAATACCATGCTGTTTTGATTGCTGTAGCTCTATAGTATTGTCTGAAGTCTGGAAGTTATTCCTCCAGCCTCTTTCTTTTTCTTCAGTAATGCTTTGGCAATTCTAGGTCTTTTGTGATTCCATATAAATTTTATTATGATTTGTTCTAGTTCTGTGAAATATGTCCTGGGTCATTTGATAGGGATTGCATTAAATCTGTAGATTGCCTTGGGCAGTGTGACCATTTTAACAATATTGATTCTTTCAATCCAGGAGCATGGGTTATCTTTCCTGTTTTATTTATACAGATTCATTGCATTATTTTTTAGATTTCACACATAAGTAATATCCTATAGAATGTCTTCCTTTGTCTGACTTACTCCATTAAGTATAATATTCTCTAGGTCCATCTACTTTGCTGCAAATGGCAGTATTTCAATCATTTTTATGGCTAAGTAATATTCCATTATATATGCACACACACACACACACACACACATACATACATACATTCACACACATGCACATACCACATCTTAATCCAATCATCTGTTGATAGACATTTGAATTATTTACACATTTTGACTATTGTAAATAATGCTGCTATGCACATTGGGGTACATGTATCTTTTCAAATTCAAGTTTTTGTACTTTCTAGATATATACCAAGGAATGGGAGTGCTGGATCATATTGTAACTCTATTTCTAGTTTTATTTTCTTAAAAGAACGTCCATACTGTTTCCCATAGTGGTTACATGAATTTACATCCCCACCAACTGTGTATCAAGGCTCCCTTTCCTCCACACTCTATCCAGATTTGATATTTGTAGACCTTTTCATGATTCTGAACAGGGCAAAGTGATAGCTCATTTTGGTTTTGGTTTGTATTTCTCAAATTATTAGTGATGTTGAGCATCTTTCATGTTCCTATTAGCCATCTTTGTGTCTTCTTTGGAGGAATGTCTATTTAGGTGTTCTGTGCATTTTTTGATTGGGTCATTTGTTTCTTCAGTATTGAGTTGTAAGGGCTGCTTGTATTTTGGATATTAACCCCTTGTTGGTCGCATCATTTTCAAACATTTTCTCCAATTCTGTAGGTTGTCTTTTAATTTTGGTTATGATTTCCTTTGCTTTGAAGAAGATTTCAGTTTAATTGAGTCCCATTTGTTTATTTTTACTTCCGTTTCTTTTGCTCTGGAAGACTGATCTAAGAAAATATTGCTATGATTTAAATCAGAGAATGTTTTGCCTGTGTTCTCCTCTAGGAGTTTTATGGTGTCATGTCTTATACTTAGGTCTTTAACCATTCTGAGTTTGTTTGTTTGTTTTTTTGGATATGGTGTAAGGGAGTCTTCTAATTTCATTGATTTACATGCAGCTGTCCAGCTTTTCCAACACCACTTGTGGAAGAGATTGTCTTTTCTCCATTGTATATTCTTGCCTGCTTTGTCATAGATTAATTAACTCTAGGTGTATGGGTATATTTCTGGACTCTATTCTATTCCATTGATCCATATGTCTGTTTTGTGCCAATATTATGCTGTTTTATTACTGTAGCTTTTTGTATAGTCTGAAGTCTGGGAGGGTCTGGGAGGGTTATGCCTCCAGCTTTGTTCTTCCTTCTCAGGATTACATTGCCAGTTTTGAGTTTTTTTGTGGTTCCATGTAAATTTTAGGATTATTTGTTCTAACTTTGTGAAAAATGTCATGGTATTTGATAGGGATGGCATTAAATGCAGATTGCTTTGGGTATTATGGCCACTTTAACAATATTAATTCTTTCAATTCCAGAACATAGGTTATCTTTCCACTTCTTTGAATCATCTTCAGTTTCCTTTATAATTATTGTATAGTTTTCAGCATATAGGTCTTTCACCTCATTGGTCAAGTTTATTCCTAGGTATTTATTTTATTTTTAATGAAATTTTAAACAGGATTTTTTTTACTTTCTCTTTCTGATATTTCTTTGGTAATGTAAAGAAAGGTAACAGGTTTCTGTATATTAATCATGGATCCTGCTACCTTTCTGAATTCTTTTATTAGTTCTAATAATTTTTGTGTGGAGATTTTAGGGCTCTCTATAGAATATCATGCCACCTGAAAGCAGTGATAGTTTTATCTCTTCCCTTCCAATTTGGATAACTTTTTTATTTACCTTATCTGATTGCTGTGGCTGGGATTTTAAATACTATGTTGAATAGAAGCAGTGAAAGTGGGCATTCTTGTCTTCTTTCTAAATATAGTGGGAAGTCTTTCAACTTTGCACTGTTGAGCATTATGTTGGCTGTGGGTTGTTGTAAATAGCTTTTATTTTATTATCTTGAGATACAGTCCCTCTGTAGCCACTTGGTGAGAGTTTTAATCATGAATGGATTTTGAATTTGTCAAATGCTTTTTCTGCATGTATTGAAATGACCATGTGATTTTTGTCTTTCCTTATGTTAATGTGGTGTATCATATTGATTGATTTGCATATGTGGAACCATCCTTGAGATACTGGAATGAACCCAACTTGATCATGGTGTTTGATCCTTTTTATATATTTTTGGATTCATTTTGCTAATATTCCTTTTAGTATTTTTGCATCTCCATTCATCAAAGATATTGGTCTGTAATTCTCTTTTATTGTGGTGTCTTTGGTTTTGGCATCAGGGTGATGTTTGCTGCAAAAAGTGAATTTGGAAGTGTTCCCTTCTCTTCAACTTTTTAGAATAGTTTGAGAACAATACATATAAGTTCTTCTTTGTATGTTTGGTACAATTCCCTAGTGAAGCTGTCCAGTCCTAAACCTTTGTTTGAAAGGAATTTTGAAAATACAGATTCTATTTCACTTCTAGTAATCAGTCTGTTCAAATTATGTTTCTTCTTGTCTCAGGCAGGCTATATGTTTCAACAAACTTGTCCATTTCTTTAATTTCTTTCTTCAATTTGTTAGCATGTAACTGTTCATTCTATTCTCTTAAGATTTTTTATATATGTGATATTAGTTGTTATTTTATCATTTCATATTTTGTTTATTTGGGTTCTCTTTTCTTCTTATTGGGCCTGGATAGAAATTTCTCAATTTTTAAAAATATTTTCAAAAAACCAACTCTTTGTTTTATTGACCTTTTCTATTGTTTTAATCTCTATTTTATTTATTTCCTCCCTGATCTTTATTATTTTCTTCCTTTTGCTTATTTTGTTTTTTGTTGTTATTACTTTGTAATTGTTTTATGTGGTAGTTTAGGTTGTTTATTTGGAATTTTTCTTGTTTCTTAAGGAAGGCCTGTGTTACTATGAACTTCCCTCTTAGAATTGCTTTTGCTGCATCTCATAGATTTTGTAAGGTTATGTTTTCATTGTCATTTGTCTCCAGGTATTTTTTGTTTTTTCTTTGATTTTGATGTTGACCCATTGGTTTTTTAGTAACATGTTATTCAGTCTATATGTGTTCATTCTATTACTGTTTTCTTTCTGTGGTTGATTTCTAGTTTCATATCACTGTGGTCAGAAAAGATGATTGAAATAATTTCTATCCTCTTGAATTTGTTGAGGCTTGTTTTATGACCTATCATATGATCTATCCTAGAGAATATTCCATGTGTACTTCAAAAGAATATGTATTTTGGCATTTTTTGAATGAAGTGTCCAGTAGATACCAATTAAGTACAACTCTTCTATTTTGTCTTTTAGGACCCCTGTTGTCTTATTGATTTTCTCTCTGGAAGGTCTGTTCATTGAAGTCAGTGATATGTTAAAGTCTCCTACTATTGTTGTTTTCCTGTCAATTTCTCCTTTTATGTTTGTATTTGTTTTATATATTTAGGTGCTCCTGTATTAGGTGCACATATGTTAAGAATTGTAATATCCACTAATTGTATTGATTTTATATCATTATATAATGTCTTTCTTTGTCTTTTTATGAACTTTGTTTTAAAGTTTGTTTTATCTCATATGAATATTTCTACCTACAGTTTCTTGTCATTTTCATTTGCATCAAATATCTTTTCCATTCCCTCACTTTCAATCCGTGTGTGTCTTTCACCTTGAAGTGAGTCTCTTGTAGGCAGTGTATTGTAGGTTATCATTTTTTAACCAATCAGTCTCTGTATATCTTTTGATCAGAGCATTTATTCCATTGACATATAGAGTAATTATTATACCTGTTGCCATTTGAACCTTGCTTTCCATTTCTTTTTGTAGTTCTTATTTGTTCATTTCTTCTTTTTGTATTTCCTTTTGTGGTTTGATGATTTTCTTTTGTATTGTGCTTGATTTCCTTTCTTTTTGGTTTTTATGAATCTATTGTAAGTTTTGACTTGTGGTTACCATGGAATTTAAGTCTGCTGATCCATAACTACATCTACTTGCTTTCAACTAATAGTCATGCAATTTCAAACACATTTAAAAGATCTATATTTTTGTACTCCTCTTCCCCACATTTTGTGATTTTGATGTCTTATTTTACATCTTCATGCTTATCATTTTCTATTATAGTTATAATTATTTTTACAAAATTTTTTTTGAATGTACTGGCTTATTTCAGTGATCTTCAAACTCTTTATATATTTGCCTTTCCTATTGTGATTTTCCCTTTCCTATATATTCTTGCTTCTTTTCTGTTTAGAGAAGAACTTTCAATATTTCTTTCAGGTTAGGTTTACTGTTGCTGAATTCTTTTAGTTTTTGCCTGTCTGAGAAATTCTTTATCTTTCTATTTTAAATGGTAATTTTGCTGGGTAGAGTATCTTGGGTTGAAGATTTTTCCATTTCAGGACTTTGAATATAACATGCCACTCCCTTCTGTTCTGCAAATTTTCTGCATAGAAATCAGATGATAGCCTTATGGGGGGATTCCATTGTAGCTGACTCTTTGTTTTCTCTTGTTGCCTTAGAATCTTCTCTTTAATTTTTCCATTTTAATTATTCTATGTGTTGATGTGGCCCTGTTTGTGTTCATGTTGTTTGAGATCCTTTGTGATTCCTGTACCTGAATACCTGCTTCCTTTTTTAGGTTTGGGGAATTTTCAGCCATAATTTCTTCAAATATGTTTTCAATCCCCCCTTTATGTTTCTTCTCCTTCTGGAATCCCTATTATGCATAGGTTGGCATACTTTCTGTTATTCCATAGAGCTCATATGTTGCTTTCATTTTTTCTGTTCTGATTGGATGATTCCATTATTATATCTTCCAGATCACTTATTTGTTCTTCAGTGTCATTTAGTTTGCTATTCATTGCTTCTAGATTGGTTTTTACCTCAATAATTGAATTGTGTGATTTTGATTGGTTCATCTTTATATTTTCTAATTCCTTGTTACAATGATCTACATCTATATTAATAATAATTAAGAAAGAATAATCTTTCTTAATTCTTTAGCATTTTTATTATCTCCTTTTTGATCTCACTGTCTATTAAACTGTGAGGTTTATTTTATTACTTTCTCTTTTGAGGAATTTCTCTTGCTCTTTTAAATGAGAGTAGTTCCTCTTCTTTTTTATTTTACTTGACTACTTTGTCTTTATACATTTAGGAGAGTTATTATCTACTTTGATCTTGAAGGGGTGTTTTCTTGTGGGAGCATTTCTGTGTAGACTGTGTGTGTCACATATTTTTGATGTGAGGACTGGTTTTGCTATGAATGCCAGCCATGTCTTTACTAAGCATGTGCTGACCATTATCCCCTTGATAGGGGGTGTGATTGGTGTTGTGGTATCCAGAACCTGTGCTGAATGTGAGGCGGGGCCTCTTTGTTTGCGACTGTCACCACCCTGTTGGGGATGGAGTATGCTCCCCAGTTTTTGGAGTAGATTCCTTGAGGTTCAGTTTCAGTTAGGTTACACACACCCTTGAGTGTGTGCCATGTCCCAAAGGAGGTGATTGCTGAAGCAAGTGAGACCTGTGTGTCCACAGTGAATCTATGCACTGCCTGTATAGGTATCTGCAGTTCCACTAGCAGAAGCCCAAGTTTGTGTTCCTTTCTTTTTTGTGTTTGTCCTAGATTTAGTGTAAGGCTGTGTTGTGGAATAGGCTGGGGCTAGAGGTAAGGGTATTGTGGCTGTAGAAATCAAGGTGGCTGTGTTGCCACCTGGGACATTGGCTGTCTCTGTGGCAGACTGACCTGAAGACCTCTCTACCCCAGATTGGGCACAAGCAGCATTGTGTAATGGGTGGAGCTGGGGTGCTCCCGTCAGGAAATGGATCACTAAATACACTGCCCTTGGCCTGAATGCCTGAGATTCAGTGCTTAGCTGCTTCACGTTCTTGTGGTGTTGCCTGATGTGCATGCTAACAATGTCTGCCAAGGTTGACCCACCACCACTGTGCACTTGTTGACAATGGGCTCCATGGCTCATCCTGTATTACACTCCATGCCCTCCAGGCTGTCTCTGCTTAGCTAGATTGTGTCTTCTCCCAGGGTCTGTCTGTCAGAGATTCAGCACTTAGCTGCTGTGTGTTCTTGTGGTGTTAGCTGGTATGCACAGTGACGGTGTCATCCCAGCTAGACTCAAATCCCCCATAATGTGTGTGCCGACAATGTTTCCCACAGGGTTCTGCCCTGATCACATCCCAGGTGCCTTGGTCTGTCTCTGCATAGTTATACCGAATCTTTGACCTCATCTCATACAAGGCTGTGGTGTTGAGTGAGCTGGGTTGGGGTGTTTGCCCCTCAGGTTGGGAAGAGTGGCAAGGCAGCAGCTGCCAGCACAAACCTTTCTCTATCCTGATTTCTAACAAGCCAGCATGTGTGCACTCCTCACAAGTAGTGCCTAGGCTTCTCCAGTCCTTCTGTCTCCAGCAGACAATGGGGCTCCTCAGGGGCATAGTCCACCTGTGTGGACCTTCTCCTCCTTACAGATCCTTCCCAGGGGTGCAAATCCTGACTTCATGCCTTATTTTTTTCTGTCCTACCCCATTAGGTGGAGATCTTTCTTGCAGCTTTGGTTGTAGAGGAAATCTGCCAGTTTTCCTTAGTTTTTCTGTGAGAATTTTTCCACATGTAGATGTATTTTTTAATAGACTTTATTCTTTTAGAGCAGTTTCAGAATTGAGAAGAAAATACAGAGAGTTTGCACATAGCCCTCCCCACCCATACATATATACTCCCCTACCCTCAACATTCCTCATCAATGTGGCATATTTGGTACAATTGATGAACCAACGTGGACACATTATCAACCAAATTCCATAGTTTACATTAGGATTCACTCTTGATGTTGTACATTCTATGGGTTTTTACAAGTGCATAATGACATGTAGTCACCACTAGAGTATCATACCAAATAATTTCATTGCCCTAAAAATCCCCTGTGCTCGATCTATTCATTCCTCCCTCCCTCTGTCTCCCAAAATCCCTGGAAAACACGATCTTTTTATTGTTTCTGTAGATGTGCCTTTTCCAGAATGTCATTTGTTTGGAATCATACAATTTGTAGACTTTTCAGACTGGCTTCTTTCATTTAGTAATATGTCTTTTATGTTTCTTCCATGTCTTACATGGCTTGATAGGTAATTTTTTTTACTGCACATGCATGTTCTAATTTACATATATGTGCTGTTCATTGTTTCTCAGAATGTTTAGAGCTTTAGCTTTTTAAACTTACTTAGTTATCAAAGGAATAAAGCCAACCACAAAATAAGAATTAATTCAAAAAGATACATACATCCTGCTATTACCAGCAACATTATTTGTAACTGCCAAGATATGGAAGCATCCTAAATGCACATCAATAGTTGAATAGATAATGAAGTTGCAGCATGTGGAGATATATATATATATATATATATATATATATATATATATATATATATATATATATAAAACACTATCAAAGTAGCCACATTACCCAAAGCAATCCACAGATCCAATGCAACCCCCATCAAAATAATCATGACATTCCTCACAGAACTAGAACAAACAATTCCAAAATTTATAAGAAGCCACAAAAGACCCCAAACAGCCCAAGCAATCTTTTGTAGGTCTCTTTTTTTTTCTCTTTCTTCTTTTTTTCTCTTTTCTTATAGTTTGATGACTAGAGAAGGTCCTTTAACATTTGTTGTAAAGCTGGTTTGCTGGTGCTGAAATCTTTTAGCTTTTGTTTTTCTGTGAAGCTTTTGATTTATCCATCAAGTCTGAATGAGAACCTTGCTGGATAGAGTATTCTTTGTTGTAAGTTTCCTCCTTTCATCACTTTAAATATATCATGCCGCTCCCTTCTGGCCTGTAGGATTTCTGCTGAAAAATCAGCTGATAACCTTATGGGAGTTCCCTTGTATGTTATTTGTTGCTTTTCTCTTGCTAATTTTAATATTTTCTCCTTATCCTTAACTGTCAATTTGATGACTATGTACCTTGGTGTGTTCCTCTTTGGGTTGATTCTGTGTGGTACTCTCTGCACTTCTTGGACTTGGGTGACTGTTTCCCTTCCCAAGTTGGGAAAGTTTTAATTGGTTATCTCTCCAAAAATTTTCTCAGGTCCTTTCTCTCTGTATTCTCTTTCTGGGACCCCTATAATATGAATAATAGTGTCTTCATGTTGTCCCAGAGTTCTCTTAAACTATTCTCAGTTCTTTTCATTCTTTTTTCTTTTTCCTGTTCTGAAGTAGTGATTTTCACTAATCTGTCTTCTAGCTCACTGATCTGTTCTTCTGCCTCATTTAGTCTATTCTTGGTTCCTTCTAGCATATTGTTCATTTCAGCAATTTTATTCTTCAATTCTGGGTATTTTTTATATTTTCCAACCCTTTGCTAAAAACTTCGCTCTGTGCATCTATACTCCTCTTGAGTTCTCTAAACATCTTGGCCATCATTACTTTAAACTCTTTCTCAGATAAATTGCCTATCTCCTCATGACTTATTTCTTCTTCTGGGATTTTATCTTGTGCCTTGGCCTGGGAGATATTCCTTTGCCACCTCATAATGTCTATCTGTCTATGTGTTTGTGAATTTCTTCCACAGGTTTTGGGATTATTATTTTCTCATTTCTGGTATCCCCCCCCTCTGGTGGATGAGGCTGGACTAGAGACTTATGCAGGTTTCCTGGCAGGAGGATCCAGTGCTTTCCCACTGTTGGGTGAAACTTGGTCCTGGAACTCTGGTGAATAGGGCTGTGTCTAGAAGCCTTTGTGGCTTAGGAAGTCTGCTGATAGGTGGGGCTGTGTTCCTACCCTGTATGTTGTTTGGCCTGAGGCTTCACTACAGGCTGTTGGGTGGGGCTGGGTCTTGGTGCTAATGATCCAATCAAGATGTCAGCCTCCAGGAAAGCACATGTAGATGAACACTCCTGGAATGTCTGCCACCAGCATTTATGTCCCCTGAGTGAGCCACAGTCATCTTTCACATCCCCAGGAGACCCTCCAAATCCAGCATGCATGCCTAGCCCAGGTTCCTGTGAAATCACTGCCTCTGCCCTTGGACCTGGGACACACAGTTTCTGTATCTGCTTCCCAAGTGAATGAAGTCTCTGTTTCCCCCAGTCCCTTGGGAGTCCCGGAGCCAAGCCCCCCTGTCCTTCAAAACTAGATGTCCTGGGGTCTCCTTCTCTTCCCAATGCCAAAACCTGAGCTGTGGAACCTGACATGGGGTTAGAGCTCTCACTCCTATGGGAGGGCCTCTGTGACTTAACAAATCTTCAGCTTGTGGGTCGCCCACCTGAGGGGTATGGGGTGCAATTATATTGTGAGCATGCACCTCCTACAGTCCTGCTGTGGTTCCCTCTTTATGTTTCCAGTTGCAAGAGCTCTGTTTTGCTAGGTTCCAGTGTTTTTTGATGGTTGCTTAGCATTCAGTTTTGGTTTCAATGTAGCCCCGACCATGTAGATGTATTTTTGATGTGTTTGTGGGAGGACGTGACCTCCACCTCCCGCTACTCTACCATCTTGATTCCCCTTCCCTACCATCTTGATTCCCCTCCCCTACCATCTTGATTCCCCTTCCCAGTTCTTAATCTTATTGAAGCCCACTTGAATGTGACAATTTTCTTTCTGCTGCTATCACAATTCTCTCTTTGTTTGGGCATTTGATAATTTGTCTATAATGTGTCTCAGTGTATACCAATTTGAGTTTATCCTTCTTAAGATTTACAGAGATTGTCAGACTTGTTTCTTCATGACTTTCTTCAAATTCAGGAAATTTTCAGCCATTACTTATTCAAATATTTTTCAGGTCAGTTTTTCAGATAGTCCATATTAGTAGGACAGACAAACACAATCATTGCAAATGATGTTGACCCTACTCCCTATGGAACCAGAGACTAGGTTCTCACACTGGAAATGCAGACCACTATCTACAAGACTGCTGCCAAGCCAGGAAAGAGGTAAGTCAAATGCAAGTAAAAGCATCACAAAGTTTTTCTGCAACTTTTAGTTTATTTTTTCTTGATTCAGTATTCACTTGGTTGGTATAAGTTCTTTTATTATCTTCCAGAGTTCTGATAAAGTTAGTTCTGGATAGTTAATGGTTGTTTTTGATTGTTCTGTGCATAGACAGCATTTTGGAGCTGCCTACTTTTCCATGTTGCTACATTATTATTTTTTAAGGAAACTTTCTGAACTAATCTATGAAATGTATATTTTTGGTCATGTGTGCACAGTAAAATCTCTGCTTATTTAGCCTAGTGGTCAGATAATTGTTGGAGAGTTTTTTTAAATGCCTATAACCAATAAGTTTGTCTGTCTCTGCCAACAGCCTTTGTCAGCATGATTGGGCTTGCCTTAAAAAGTGAACCAGGATATTGACTGTTCTCCCTTAGCTTTAACTTCCTGCTTGTACAGAACTTCAGAGTCGGCCAGAGTTGAGAGATTACAGTCTTCAGAGGTTTTCCCTGAGTATGTGCACAACTCTTCAAATGTCTTTGTCAAATGCTCCCAAGTAAAATGCTTTTTGCACTGGGAAAACTCCAGTTTAGGTGAAATAAAGACAGCCTTGCAAGTGATGTCTTCCAAAAAACCAGAAGACAGAAAAAATAATGAAAACTCTCTGAGAATAAGATTTAAATCTCTCCAACCCCATTTTTTTGTCCTCTGTTGGTGCCCAGCTGCTGTTTTTAACTGTGATTATAGGTTATTGGTTTTAATGGCTACCATGGAGTTGCAGAAATGTAGATGGGAATAAGACACATTAAAATGCTTTGTGAGTTTACAGTTCTTACTAAAATTTAGCTGTTTTTATTCAATAAATCATTTCTAGTTTGCTGCAAAACTTTTGTTAATTTTCAGAATTCTGAAAATGTTGATTATAATAATTTTTGGCATTTTTCACTTTGTTTTTCTCAAAGGAGAGATTTTTCAGAGGCCCTTATGGTGCTATTTTTACTGACATCAACTTTGTGAATATTTACTAGTTTTTCTGTTCAGAATTGTTAAAAGGATTTCATAATCCAAATTGGGAATAATGAGTTCCTCAGATTCTTGATAGTCAACAAGAAAGGTTTGGTTTTATTCACATGTAGGAAATATTTGTAAAATTATTTTAACCAATATTCAGAAGTTTATAAGAAAATCATATTCATATAACCTACCAACTCTTCTTTTTATTTTATTAACAAACATGAAGTTGAAATTTCTTATAGTAATGTTGAATGGATTACTTATCCATCTTTAATATTTCATATCAAGTGTTTTTTCAGCTTTATTGAGAAATAATTGACATATAACGTGGTGTACAACATGATGATTTGACATACATATATATTATTAAATCATTAACACAATAAAGTTAGTTAACAGATTCAGGGCCACACATATGTACAATTTGGTGTGTGGTAAGAACTTTTAAGATTTACTCTCTTAGCAACTTTCAAGTATATAATATATTGTTGTTAACTATAGTCATCATGCTATACATTACATTCCCAGAACTGATTCATCTTATAACTTGAAGTTTGTACCCTTTGACTACTTTTATCCAATTCTGCCACTCTGCTTAGTTCTTGGGAGACACCAGTCTACACTGTTTGGATTTTTTTTTTTTAGATTTTACATATAAGTGAGATTATACAGTATTTGGCTTTCTCAGTATGACTTATTTCACAACATAATACCCTCAAGGAGGTTCATCCATGTAATCACAATTGGCAGAATTCCCTTCATTTTGATGGGTTAATAATGTTCCATTACACACAGACACATACACATACACATTACATTTTTGTTATCCTTTCATCTGTTTATGGACACTTAGGCCATTTCCATGTCTTGGCTACTGTAAATAATGCAACAATGAACAAGGGATGCAAATATCATTTCAAAATAGTGATTTCACTTCCTTTGGATAAAACCCAGATGTCTGATTGCTGGATCATATGGAAGCTGTATTTTTATTTTTTAAAGGACATTCCATACTGTTTTCTATACTGGTTGCACCATTTTATTTTCCTATATACACTGTACAATGGTTTTCTTTTCTCCACATCCTCACTAGCACTTCCAATCTCTTGGCATTTTGAAAATAGTGAATCTAACAGGGACATCTCATTGTGGTTTTGATAAGCACTCCCCTAATGATTAGTAATGTTTTGCACCTTTTCATGTACCTATTGTTCAATTTTATGTGTTCTTTGGAAAAATGCCTATTCATGTCCTTGGCTGATTTTCTAATCAGATTACTTTTTAAACTTTTCAGTTGTATTAGTTCCTTATATATTTTGTATATTATTAACCCCTTATCAGATGGATGGTTTTAAAATATTTCCTTATTTCATACAATGCCTTTTTATTTTCTTGATTGTTTCTTTTGCTGTGCATAAGCTTGTTAATTTGATATACTTTTACTTGTTGATTTTTCCTTTTGTTGTTTATGCTTTGGGTCTAATATCCAAATAATCATTGCCAAGACCAAGGTAAAGAAGATTTCCCCCTTTTTTTTTCTTCTAGGAGTTTTATGGTTTCAGGACTTACATTGAACTCTTTAATCCATATTGAGTTACTTTTTGTGTATGATGTAAGATAGGGGTACACTTTCATTCTTTTCATGTGGCTATCCAGTTTTCCCAATACCACTTGTTGAAGATACTAACCTTTACCCATTTAGTGTTATTCCTTGCTTGTAAAATATTAGTAGACCATATACATGGGTTTATTTCTGGACTCTTATTCCATTTCACTGTTGTATGTGTCATTTTAATGCCACTACCATGTTGTTTTGATTACTATTGTTTTGTAATATATTTTGAAATAAGTAAATGTTGTTTCTCATGGTACTTTGACTATTTGGGGTCTTTTGTGGTTCCATATGAATTGTGGAATTGTTTTTTCTATTTCTGTGAAAAATGCCTCTGGAATTTTGACAAGAATGCATTTAATCTATAGACACATTTGGATATTACAGACATTTTAACATTTAATTTAACCATGAACATGAAATGTCTTTCCATTTGTGTCTCTCCTTTTCAACTTCTTTCCTCTATGTTTTTTAGCTTTCAGTTTATACATCCTTGGTTAAATTTATTCCTATGTATTTTTGATGCTATTGTAAGTGGGATTTTCTTAATTTCTTTTTCATTTCATTGTAAGTGTATAGAAATGGAATGGATTTTTGGTTATTGATTTTGTATCTTGAAATTTTATTTTATTTGTTTATTTGGACATACATTTTGAGGGAGTTTTTAGAATTTTCTATGTACAAGTTCATGTCATAAGCAAATAGAGACAATATTATTTCATTCTTTCCATTTTGGATGCCTTTTATTTCTTTTCTTGCCTACTTTCTCTGACTAGGATTTCAAATACTCTGTTAAATAGGAGTGGTGAGAGTGAACACCTTTGTCTTATACTTGATTGTAGAGGGAAAGTTTTCAAATTTTCAATGTTTAGTATGATGTTAGCCATGGGTATGTCATATATGGCCTTTATTAGGTTATGTTTCTTGTATACCTTATTCTTTCAGAGTTTTTATTATGAAAACATATTTTGTATAATGCTTTTTCTATACTATTGGGATGGATGTCTTTCATTCTCCTAATGTGGTGTCACATTTACTGACACCTTGCATCCCAGGAATGTCTCATATGATTATGGTGTATGATACTTTTAATGTGCTATTGATTTTGGTTTGTTAGTATTTTGTAAAAAATGTTTGCATCCATATTAATAAGAATAATTGGCTTGTAGTTTTCTTTTTTTATACTATCATTATCTTGCATTGATAGTAGGGTAATCATAAAATGGCTTTGTGATCTTTCCCACTCAATTTTTGGAAGAATTTTAAAAGAATTGGCATTAATTCTTCTTTTTTGTTTTTATTTATTTTTAAAAGGTTAAGTATGACTTTTATGTGTTTGGTGATTTTTTTAATTGAAGTATAGTTGATTTACAATATCATATTAGCTTCAGGTGTACAGCATAGTGATTCAATATTTTTACAGACTATACACTATTAAAAACTATTACAAGATACGGCTATAATTCCTGTGCTATCCAATATAATGTTGCTTATCTATTTATACATAGTAGTTTGCATCTCTTAATCTCATATCCTTAATTTTCCCTCCCCCTACCCTCTCCCCTTTGGTAACCAGCTGTTTCTTTTCTTTTTTTTAAGATTTTTTTATTGATTTATAATCATTTTACAATGTTGTGTCAAATTCCAGTGTTCAGCACAATTTTTCAGTCATTCATGGACATATACACACTCATTGTCACATTTTTTTCTCTGTGATTTATCATAACATTTTGTGTATATTTCCCTGTGCTATACAGTGTAATCTTGTTTATCTATTCTACAATTTTGAAATCCCAGTCTATCCCTTCCCACCCTCCACCCCCCTGGTAACCACAAGTCTGTATTCTCTGTCTGTGAGTCTATTTCTGTCTTGTATTTATGCTTTGTTTTTGTTTGTTGTTTGTTTGTTTTTTAGATTCCACATGTGAGCGATCTCATATGGTATTTTTCTTTCTCTTTCTGGCTTACTTCACTTAGAATGACATTCTCCAGGAGCATCCATGTTGCTGCAAATGGCATTATGTTGTCGGTTTTTATGGCTGAGTAGTATTCTATTGTATAGATATACCACCTCTTCTTTATCCAGTCACCTGTTGATGGACATTTAGGCTGTTTCCATGTTTTGGCTATTGTAAATAGTGCTGCTATGAACATTGGGGTGCAGGTGTCATCTGAAGTAGATTTCCTTCTGGATACAAGCCCAGGAGTGGGATTCCTGGGTCATATGGTAAGTCTATTCCTAGTCTTTTGAGGAATCTCAACACTGTTTTCCATAGTGGCGGCACCAAACTGCATTCCCACCAGCAGTGTAGGAGGGTTCCCCTTTCTCCACAGCCTCTCCAGCATTTGTCATTTGTGGATTTTTGAATGAACCAGTTGTTTATTTTCTATGTCTGTGAGTCTGTTTCTGTTTTCCATATACACTCATTTGTATTATCTTTTAGGTTTCACATATAAGGGATAACATATAATATTTGTCTTTCTCTGTCTGACTTATTTCACTGAGAATAATGTCCATCCACAATGCTGCAAATGGCAGAATTTCATTCTTTTTTATGGCTGATTAATGCTCCATTGTATATATATATATCACATCTTCTTTATCCGTCCATCCATTGATGGGCATTTGGGTTGTTTCCTTATCTTGGGTATTATAAATACCGCTGATATAAATCTTGGGTGCATGCATCTTGTCAAATTAATGTTTTCATTTTTTCCAAATGTATACCCAGGAGTGAAATTGCTAGATCATATGATCAATCTGTTTTTAGTTTTTAAGGAGCCTTCATATTATTTTCCTCAGTGGCTGCACCAATTTACACTCCCTCCAATAGTGTAGAAGTGTTCCCTTTTCCTCCCATCCTCTGTAACATTTATTATTTGTAGACATTTTGATGATAGCCCTTCTGACACATGTGAGGTTGTATCTCATTGTTGTTCTCATTTTCATTTTTCTATAGTTAGTGATGCTGAGCATCTTTCCATGTGCCTATTGGCCATCTGTGCGTCTTTGAAGAAATGCCTGTTTAGGTCCTCTGTCCATTTTTTGATTGGACAGAGGATTGTTTGTTTTTTTGATATTGAGTTGTATGAGCTCTGTTTGATTTAGTTTCTTAAAAATAGTGTGCCAATTTTGTAATTGTAATCATGCGAAAGTCCTATTGAAATGAAAAATTATGTCTGACCACTAGATTAAAGAATTTATGTCAAAATAAAGTGTGAGTAATTCTCATACCAAATGTCAAGCTTTTACATGTGTATGATTTTCTCCAAAAACATATAAATGTCAATAAAAGTCCTCAATTTTCACATATTAAAAAGTATGCGCTGTATGTATTTTAGATATTAACCCCCCTGTTAGTTGCATCATTTGCAAATATTTTCTCCCATTGCATAGATTGTCTGTTTTATTGATGGTTTCCTTTGCTGTGAAAAACTTTTAAGTTTAATTAGGTCCCATTTTTATTTTTACTTTTCTTTCTTTTCTTTAGGATACATCAAAAATATTGCTACAATTTATTTAATAAAGTGTCATACATATGTTCTCTTCTAGGAATTTTATGGGTTTGGTCTTACATTTAGTCTTTAATCTATTTTTATTTTATTTTTGCATAAGACAAGAGGTAATGTACTAATCTTGTTGTTTTACATATAGCGATCCAGTTTTCCTAGCACCAATCATGGAAGAGACTGTTCTTTTCTCCATTGCATATTTTTGCCTCCTTTGTCATAGATCAATTCACCATAGATGTGTGGGTTTATTTCTGGACTCTCTTTCATTTTCCATTGATCTATGTGTCTATTTTATGCTGGTATCATGTTGTTTTGATTACTGGAGATTCATAGTATAGAATGAAGTCAGGGAGCATAGCTCCAGCTTTGTTCCTTTTTCTGAAGATTGCTTTGGCAATTTGAGGCCATTCATGGTTTCATAGGAATTTTTGGATTATTTGCTCTAGTTTTGTGAGAATAGTTATTGATTTTTTATAAGTATTACATTAAATCTGTAGATTGTTTTGTGTAGCATGGACATTTTATCAGTATTAACTCTTCCAACCCAAAAGCACTGGATATCTTTCCATTTCTTTAAATCATCTTCAATTTCCTTCATCAGTGTTTTATATTTTTCAGAGTATAGGTCTTTCATCTCCTTGGTTAGATTTGCTCCTAGTTATATTATTCATTTTGATATGATTTTCATTGGGATTTTAAAATCTTACTCTTTCTTATATTTCATCATTAATGTATAGAAATGCAAGAGATTTCTGTTTATTAATCTTGTATTCTGCAACATTGCTGAATTCATTTATTAGTTCTAATGCTTTTTGGTTGCAGACTTTAGGGATTTCTATATAAAGTATCATGTTGTCTGCAAATTGTGACAGTTTTACTTCTTTTCTTCTGATTTAGATGTTTTTTATTTATTTTTCTTTTCTGATTGTTAAGAGTTAGGACTTCCAAAGCTATGTAGAATAAAAGTGGTGAGAGTGGGCATCCTTGTCTTATTCCTGAATTTAGAGAAAAGGCTTTCAGCTTTTCACTGTGAGTGTGATGTTGGTTGTGGGTTTGTCATAAATGGTCTTTTTTATGTAGAGATACAGTACCTCTATACCCACTTTGATGAGAGTTTTTATCATGAATGGATGTTGAATTTTGTCAAATTCTTCTTCTGTGCCTACTGAGATGGACATGTGATCCTTTATCCTTTCTTTTGTTAATGTGGTATATCACATTCATTAATTTGCATATGTTGAGCCATCCCTGTGACTTAAGAGTAAAATCAACTCCATCATGTTTTATAATACTTTCTATATATTGTTGGATTCAATTTGCTAATGTTACATTAAAGATTTTTGCATCTATTGACATCAAAGATATTGGCCTGTAATTTTCTTTTTATGTAACATCTTTGTCTAGTTTTGGTATCAGAATAATGGTGGCCTCATAAAATAAATTTGGGAGTATCTCATCCTCTTCAATATTTGGAATCATTTTATTAGGATAGGTAATAACTCATTTTATTTATTTATTTATTTATTTTTTGGAATATTAAATTCTGTTTTATAGATTAGGTATTACACGTATTCTTTTGTGACTTTGTTTTGCTACATCATCCATGTTGATGCATCTGGCTATATTTCATTACTGTGTGGTAGTCCATCATATAAACATACCAGGGTTATGTGTCTTCTCTACTGTGATGGAGTTTAGATTGTTTTGCTGTTATAGACAAAGCCACTATGAATATTTCTGTATATTATGGTCTCTTGCACATGTGTATCATCCCTTGAGAATACATCTAGTAGTGGAATTGTTTGTTTACAGACTATGTGTGTCTTCATCTTTACTAGGTGCCAACTAGCTTTCCTAAAGCAATTGTCTGAATCAGTGCTTCCACCAGTAGCAATAGAAAGTTCCGCATTTGATGTTGTCAGACTTAAAACTTTTGAAAATCTCCTGGGTTTATAATGTTGTAAAGGCAGCACTTAAGAATTTTGGAAATAATGGTTCAGAGAATAAAATCCACCCATAATCCCATCATCCATTTTGATATATCTCAGTTATTTTCATAGATATATGTGTATATTTTTTAAAAGAAACAGATATTATACCTCATTGTTGCTTAACTTGAATTTCTATGAAGTTAATTATTTTTATCACAGTTTTTTTAACATTTTTTATTGAGTTATAGTCATTTTACAATGTTATGTAAAATTCCGGTCTAGAGCACAGTTTTTCAGTTATACATGAACACACTTATATTATTGTCATATTATTTTTCACTGTGAGCTAATATAAGGTCTTCCATGTATTTCCCTGTGCTATATAGTATAATCTTGTTCATCTGTTCTACATTTTGAAATCCTAATCTGTCCCTTCCCACCTCCCGCCCCCTTGGCAAACACAAGTTTGTATTCTATGTCTATGAGTCTGTTTCTATTTTGTGTATATATATATATATATATATATATATATATATATTAGATTTTACATATGAGCTATCTCATATGGTATTTTTCTTTCTCCTTCTGGCTTACTTCACTTACAATGACATTTTCAAGAAACATCCATATTGCTGCAATGGCTTTATGTTGTCGGTTTTCATGGCTGAAGAGTATTCCGTTCTATAAATATACCAAAATTACCTTATCAAGTCATCTGTCAATGAACATTTAGGCTGTTTCCATGTCTTGGCTATTGTAAATAGTGCTGCTGTGAACACTGGGGTGCAGGTTTCATTTTAAAGTAGGGTTCCTTGTCGCTATATGCCCAGGAGCGGGATTCCTGGGTCATATGGTAAATCAATTCCTAGTCTTTTGAGAAATCTCCATACAGTTTTCCACAGTGGCTGCACCAAACTGCATTCCCAACAGCAGTGTAGGAGGGTCCCCTTTTCTGCACAGCCTAACCAGCATTTGTCATTTGTGGACTTTCAAATGATGGCCATTCTGACTGGTGTGAGGTGATATCTTATTGTAGTTTTGATTTGCATTTCTCTGAAAATTAGTGATATTGAGCATTTTTTCATGTGCCTATTGATCATTTGTATGTCTTCCTATAAGAATTGCTTGTTTAGATCTTTTGCCCATTTTTGGATTGGATTGTTTCTTTTTTTCTTATTAAGTCATATGAGTTGCTTATATATTCTGGAGATCAAGCCTTTGTCGGTTTCATCTTTTGCAAAAATTTTCTCCCATTCCGTAGGTTGTCTTTTTGTTTTATTTATGATTTCCTTTGCTGTGCAGAAGCTTGTAAGTTTAATTACATCCCATTTGTTTACTCTTGCTATTATTTCTATTGCTTGGGTAGACTTTTCTAGGACAACATTTCTGAGATGTATGTGAGATAATGTTTTGCCTATATTTTCTTCTAGGAGGTTTATTGTATCTTGTCTTGGTTTATGTCTTTGATCCATTTTGAGCTTATTTTTGTGTATAGTTTGAGGGAGTGTTCTAGCTCCATTGCTTTATATGCTGCTGTTCAGTTTTCCCAACACCATTTGCTGAAGAGACTGTCTTTATTTCATTATATGTTCTTGCCTCCTTTGTCGAAGATTAGTTGACCAAAAGTTTGTGGATTCACTTCTGGGCTCTCTATTCTGTTCCATTGGTCTATATGTCTTTTTTTTTTTTTTGTACAAGTACCATGCTGTCTTGATGACTGTAGCTCTATAGTATTGTCTGAAGTCTGGGAGAGTTACTCCTCCAGCTTCTTTCTTTCTCTTCAGTAATGCTTTGGCAATTCTAGGTCCTTGATGGTTCCATATAAATTTTATTATGATTTTTTTCTAGTTCTGTGAAATATGTCCTGGGTAATTGGATAGGGATTGCATTAAATCTGTAGATTGCCTTGGGCACTGTGACCATTTTAACAATATTGAGTCTTCCAATCCAAGAGGATGGAATATGTTTCCATTTTTTAAAGTCTTCTTTAATTTCCTTCATCAATGGTTTATAATTTTCTGTGTATAATTCTTTCACCTCCTTGGTTAGATTTATTCCCAGATATTTTATTACTTTGGGTGCTATTTTAAAGGGGATTGTTTCTTTACTTTCTTTTTCTGTTGATTCATCATTTGTGTAAAGAAATGCAAGTGATTTTTGAACGTTAATCTTGCAACCTGCTACCTTGCTGAATTCTTCAATCAGCTCTAGTAGTTTTTGTGTGGACCTTTTAGGGTTTTCTATATATAATATGTCGTTGGCATATAGTGACACTTTTACCTCCTCTTTTGCAATTTGGATTCCTTTTATTTCTTTCTCTTGCCTGATTGCTGTGGCTAGGACTTCCAGGACTATGTTGAATAGGAGTGGTGATTGTCAGCAGCCTTGTCTTGTCCCAGATTTTAGTGAGAAGCTTTTGAGTTTTCCACCGTTGAGTACTATGCTGGCTGTAGGTTTGTCATATATAGCTTTTATGATGTTGAGATATGTTCCCTCTATACCCACTTTGGCAAGAGTTTTTATCATAAATGGGTGTTGAATTTCATCAAATGCTTTTTCTGCATCTATTGAGATGATCATGTGGTTTCTGTCCTTTCTCTTGTTGATGTGATGTATTGCATTGACTGATTTGCATATGTTAAACCACCCCTGTGTCCCTGGGATGAATCCCACTTGGTCATGATGTATAATCATTTTTATGCATTGTTGGATTTTATTTGCTAATATTTTGGTGAGGATTTTGGCGTCTATGTTCATTAGTGATATTGGCCTATAATTCTCTTTTTTTGTAGTATCTTTGTCTGGTTTTGGTATCAGGGTGATGGTGGCTTCATAGAATGAGTTTGGGAGTATTCCCTCCTTTTCAATCTTCTGGAAGAGTTTGAGAGGGACTGGTATGAGTTCTTTGTATGTTTTGTAGAATTCCCCAGTGAAGCCGTCCGGTACTGGACTTTTATTTGTAGGGAGGTTTTTAATTGCTATTTCAATTTCATTTCTAGTGATCGGTTTTTTCAAGTGGTCAGCTTCTTCTTGATTCAATCTTGGTGAACTGTATGTTTCCAGAAACTTGTCCACCTCCTGTAGGTTATCCAGTTTGGTTCCATATAGCTTTTCATAATATTCTCATATGATATTCTGTATTTCTATTTTGTTTGTTGTAATTTCTCCATTTTCCTTTCTTATTTTGCTAATTTGTGCTCTCTCCTTTTTGTTCTTTGTGAGTTTGGCCAGAGGTTTGTCGATTTTATTTACTTTTTCAAAAAACCAGCTTTTGATTTGGTTGATTTTTTTCCTCTGGTCTTGTTAATCTCTATCGTATTTACTTCCTCCCTAAACTTTATCATTTCCTTCCTTCCGCTGCCTTTTGGGGTTTTTTGTTCTTTTTCTAGTTCTTTTAGTTGGTGGGTTAAATTGTTTATTTGAAATTGTTCTTTTTTGAGGAAGGCCTGTATCGCTATAAACTTCCCTCTTAGCACTGCCTTTGCTGTGTCCCATAGATTTTGTGTGGTTGTGCTTTCATTATCATTTGTCTCAAGGTATTTTTTAATTTCAGCTTTGATTTCTTCATTGACCCATTGGTTTTTTAATAACATATTGTTTAATCTCCATGCTTTCCTTTTTTTCTCCTTTGTTTCTCTGTTGTTGATTTCTAGTTTCATGGCATTGTGTTCAGTAAAGATGCTTGAGATAATTTCTATCTTCTTAAAATTGCTGAGGTTTCTTTTGTGCCCAAGTACATGATCAATCCTGGAAAATGTTCCATGTGCACTTAAAGAATGTATATTCTATTTTTTGGGGGGGTGTAAAGCTCTGAAAATATCCACCAAATCTAATTTTTCTATTGTATTATTTAATTTCTCTGTTGCCTTATTTATTTTCTGTCTGGAAGATCTGTCTAGTGATGTTAATGTGGTGTTAAAATCTCCAACTATGATTGTATTCCCATGAATATCCCCCTTTATCTCTGTTAGTAATTGTTCTATGTACTTAGGTGCTTCTATATTGGGTGCACACCAGCACTTATTTCTTGTCCTTTTGAGATAAACATTCTAACGGGTGTGAGGTGATATCTCTTGGTTTTGATTTGATGGCTTCTTTGATGATTAGTGATGTTGAGCATCTTTTCATGTATGTTTTAGCCATCTGTATGTCTTCTTTAGGAAAAAAAATCTATTCAGATCCTCTACCTATGTTTTAATCAGATAGATTTGATTTTGTTGCTTTGGCGGTGTTGTTTTTGTTTTTTGTTTTTGCTATTGAGTTGTATGAGTCCTTTATATATTTTGGTTATTAACCCTTTATGAGATATATGATTTGTAATTTTTTTTCCTTGTCCATAGATTGTCTTTTCACTTTGTTGATTGTTTCTTTTGCTGCACAGAAGGTTTTTAGTGTAATATAGTCTTACTTTGTTTATTTTTTATTTTGCTGCTTGTGCTTTAAGTGTCAGATCCAAAAGATCATTGCCAAGACCATGTCAAGTTGCTTTTTCCTTATATTTCCTTCTAGACGTTTCATCATTTCAGGTCTTACATTTAAATCTTTAATCCATTATGATTTAGTTTTCATAAGTGGTTTAATACAGTGCCTAGTTTCATTCTTTGGACATGTGAATATCCAATTATCCAGCACCATTTATTGAAGAGATTGTCTATTCTCCATTGAGTATTCTTGGCTCCTTTGTCAAATATTAGTTGACCATATGTACTTTAGTTTTTTGGGGGCTCTCAGTTCTGTTCCATTAGTCTATTTGTCTGCTTTCATACCAGTACCATACTGTTTTGATTACTACAGCTTTATATTGTAGCTTGAAATAGTTTATAGTATAGTTTATGGTATAGCTTGAAATGAATTTTTATGCCTCCTACTTTGCTCTTCTTTCTCAGGATATCTTTGGCTGTTTGAGGTTCTTGTGGTTTCATATAAATTTTAGGTCTAAAATTTTTTTATTTCATCTTGATTCATTGATTGTTCAGAAGAGTGTTTTTTCATTTCCACATATATGTGAAGCTTCTAGCTTTCCTCCTATTGATGACTTTTAGTTTCATACCATTCTCTTCAGAAATGATACTTGACATAATTTCAATCTTTTATATATGCTGAAACTTATTTTGTTACCTAACATATGATGTACCCTGGCAAATAGACAATGTGCATGTAAGAATAGTGCATTTTCTTCTGCTGTTGGATGGAATGTTCTACATACATCTATTCAGTTCATTTAGTCTAAAGTATATTTTAAGTCCAATGTTTCCTTATTGATTTTCTTTGCAGATGATCTATCCATTGTTAAAAATGAGGAGTTGAAATCCCTTACTATTATTGTATTGTTGTCTATTACTCCCTTCAGTTCTTTTGAGAGCTTATTTGGAGGTTCTAGCAGGGGAATGCAGCTACTTGTATACCCTAGAGCAAGAAGAACAGTCCTTCTCTATTGGGGATGGTCGTCGTCTTCTTCCAAGCATGCAGCTTTGGGAGGGATGCTCATGGAGCGGTGAAGGAGGAAGGGGACACCCATCTAGCCAGCCAGATCAGCCATATCAACCCTGGTGATCAATGGGGTGACAGAAGTTGCAGCCTGATCGCCCTCACATCCCTCCCTTCAGTTCTTTTAGTATATGCTTTATATATTAGGTGTACCCATGTTAGGTGCATATATATATTTACAGTTGTTATATCTTGTTGATAAATTAACCCGTTTTTCATTATATAAATGACCATTTTTTGTCTGTTGTTACATTTTTAGACTTAAAGTTGACTTTGTCTAAGAATAGCTATCCCTGCTGTATATTTGTTTCATTTGCATGGGATATCTTTTTCTATACCTTCAATTTGAGCCTATATGTGTCCTTGAAGTTTAAGTGAATCTCTTGTAGGTGGCATATAGTTGTGAATTCTCTTTTTATTTATTCAATCACTTTGTGCCTTTTGAAACATTAATCCATTTACATTTAAAGTAATTATGCTAACTAAAGACCTGTGATTTCCATCTTGATAATCGTTTTCTGGCTCTTTTGTAGTTTCTTTGTTCCTCTGTTCCTCTTTTGCTGTCTTCCTTTGTGAATTGATACTTTTTTGTAGTGTTATACTTTGATTTTATTTATTTATTGTGTATCTATAGATTTTTGTTTTGTGGTTATCCTAGGGCATGGTTGAAACATCTTATAGATATAAAATTATATTTTACACTGATAAACTTAACTTTGATTGTATACAAAAACTCTTCACTTTTCCCACCCCACACATTTTATGGTTTTTATGTCACACTTTGCATCCTTTTATATTGTGTATCCATTAACAAATTATTGTAGCTACTAACTATTTTCAATACTTTTGTCCTTCAACCTTTCTACTAAAGTCAAGTTGTTAACACACCATGATATTGCAGTACTTGAGAATTCTGAATCTGACCATATATGTGTCTTTTAAAAACTATATTTTTGAAGTATAGTCAGTTTACAATGTTGTGTCAGTTTCAAGAGTACTGCATAGTGTTTCAGTCATAATATACATATATATTCCTTTTCATATTCTTTTTCATTATAGGTTACTACAAATGTTGAATATAGTTCCCTGTGCTATACAGTAGGACATTTTTGTTTATCTATTTTATATATAGTAGTTAGTATCTGCAAATCTCAAACTCCCAATTTATCCACACCCACCCTATTTCCCCCAGTAACCATAAATTTGTTTTCTATGTCTGTGAATCTACTTATATGTGAAATCTTAAAAAAACATATATTTGTCTTTATCAGTGTGTTATTTACTTTTTTATGTTCTCATGTACTACTTAGCATCCTTTTATTTTAGCTTGAATAAATCCCTTCAGTGTTTCTTGTATGGCAGGTCTAGTGATAGGTGATGAACTCCCTCAGATTTTGTTTATTTGGGAAAGTCTTCACCTTGCCTTCATTTCTGGTGGACAACTTTTCTGGGTGAATTATTCTTGGTTTGCAATTTCCTTCTTTCAGCACTTTGCATATATCATCCCATTCTCCCCTGGCCTGCAATGTCTCTGGTTCTTCATGATATCTATGGCTTTGTGTATATCTGTTCATTTGAAGAACCAGTCACTCATTGTAGACTTTATGGACTGACTTCGGTAGAAGACTTACCTATGTGTGAGGACATGATGGAATGTGCTAGACTCTCATCACAGTGGTTTAGTGGTGCAGGGCACCCAAATTCAGGGGTGTCTGGTGGCACCATGTAGGTTTGCTGATTCATTGGCTGAAGCCTTTGGGTTCCACAACATCAACAACTGCATGGTCCTTGGTGGGCATTGTTAGGGGTCCACTGAATCTGCAAGTGCTGTTGGGTATTCAGCAGTACATCCAGGTCCAGCAGGTAGGGACCAAGGTAAGCAGCAGTTGTGGCCAGAGCCATAGGTGGACACAGCTTCAGGGGACAGCTGCAAGTGCCAGTGTAGTAGCAGGTGCTGGTTGCTAATATTTTTATAGTGGCAGCCAACACAGGCAGCAAGGGCCAGGGCCGACTGCAGTTACAATGGCAGTTGTGTGGACCCTGTCAACATGCAGTACTGTGTCTGCTGGATCTCACCATTGGAGCATGGCACTGGAGGCTGGTGATGGGGGTGAGCTGGGCAGGTGTACAATTGGAGAAACTAGTTGTAGGTTAGAGCAGGCTTCATTCCAGTGACACAAAACAAGGCCTGATTTGGGCCTACAAGCAGTTGCAGCAGCCCTGGATGTCAGCATGCTCTCGTGTGACTGCACAGTCTCCTCTGGTCATGTGTATTGCAGTGGAGGCCAGTGATGGTGTCAGGATGATGGTGTGCAGTTGGACTGCTGGAGAGACAAGCCCCAAGCAAAAGCATGGTGGTGGAAGTCAGCTGCACAAGTCCAGGCTAGCATTTTGCACACTTGTAGCCCCAGAGGCCTGGGATGGCTGCTGATGTGGTTCCTGGGCTCCAGTAGGGGTGAAAGGGCAGAGAGAGGGGGCAGAGACTCAGGTGGTTGGTGACAGAGTATGTAAATGATTGTGGGATGAAAGCCAGTAAAATCTGCAGGGGGTCCACAGTGGCTGTACTGGCCATTGGTTTCTTCAGTGGCAAATGCTGCCAAATTTGTCTACATAGCATGTAACTGGGAATGGCAATCACTTCTGCATTGCTGCTACTGGTAGCCCCTGGTTTTCTCCCTTGTTCCTTGCTGCCTCTAAAAATCTCACCTTCACTGGTCTCTGGGCAGTATGAAACCAAAGTGGGACCTTCATGCAGTGTCCCAGAAGGCTGGGGAAACTGGATGCTCATCCCACCCTTCCTTTCCCTGATAGGGCAACTCTTTCTAGCTGGGGAGTTCCTTTTTGGTGCTGAGCAATGTTGATTTTGGGGGTCAGATGATGCAGTCAAAATTAAACTGTCTTTCTTTTTTGTGTGGTTAGTCTCAAGTTTTTCATTGCACTGTGTTACTGAAGTTTCTTAAGTCGACTCCAGAGCTCTCACAGAGCTTTTGTTCAAGGATAGCTGTCTAATTGTTCATCTTCATTGGGGGATGGAACCTGATATCTCCTACTATGCCATCTTGGTGATATCAGTTCTGTCTATGACTTTTGACAACTTAATTACATAATGTGTCTCTGTATAGCTCTTTTCGAGTTCAACCTTTTTGGGGTCTTTTTGGCCTCATAAATCTGAATATCCATCTCCTCCCAACTTCCGGAAAGTCTTCAGCCATCTTTCCTTTAAACAGACTTTTTTCACCTTCTTTTCTGGGAAAGAGCCCCATGATGCATATGTATTGTTATCTTGTTGGTATTCCATAAATTCTGTAGGCTTTCTTCTCTCATTCTTTTTTTTTTTTGTCTGTCTTTTAGTTCTTCTGGATAATTTCAAATTACCTATTTTCAAATTCATGGATTCTTTCTTCTGCTTGATCAGGTCTGCTCTTGAAGCTCTCTATTAAAATTTTCAGTTTGGTACTTGTATTTCGCAGCTCTAGGATTTCTGGAAGGTTTTTTTCAGGTTTTTATTTCTTTGGTAAACTTCTCATTGTGTTCACAAATTGTTTTCCTAACTTCATTTAGTTGTCTCTGTGGTTTTGTAGTTCATGAACTTGTTTAAGAATATTATTCTGAATTCTTTGTCATACAGTTCCTTGTCCTCCATTTCTTTAAGGTCAGTTATTGGAGATTTCATTTTCTTCAGTGGGGTCACGTTTAACTGAGTCTTTATGATCTTTGATTCCTTACATTGGTATCTGCACATTTGATACAGCAGTCTTCTCTTTCAGACATTACAGATTTGCTTCAGAAGGAAAAGATCTTCACTAGCCAGTTCAGTTTGGGGTACTGGGCAGGATAGCTGGTAGCATGCACAACAGGCAGTTCATTCTACCAGGCCCTCCAGTTGGGCAAGGCTACTGTCCTTCCTCTGAGGTTGTGGGGTGGTTGTACTACCTGCTTGGCCCCACAGCTGGGTGGACCTACTTGCTGGGCTCCATTTTCAAGTAGGACTACTGTGTAGGATCCCTGGTTCTGTGAGGCAGCTGGCTTTTCTACACAGTCAGGTGGGGCCACTTGCTGGGCTCTGCAATCGCTTCTGGGTAAGCAACATTGCAGGCTGTATTTCCCAGCAGGTCAGTGCCACTGTTTGGACTTTGCAATTGGGCAGAGCTGCAGGCTGGGCTCAGCAATTGCTCTTATTCTAGTGGGGTCTCAGGCTGTGCTCCCCAGTTGGATGTGCCACTGGCTGGATTCTAGGCAAAGCAGGAGGCAGAACTTTATGGTCAGGTGAGGCCTTAGTCTGTTGGTCTTCTTATGAAGGGGATTTAATCAGGAATGACCTAAGTCACCATCTTGATATTGTCACCACATGCAAGTGTGTGTTGAAAGCAATGATGAACCTCTGATTTAAAGAACTTGTCTTCACAGTTAGTTAGTTAGTCTGGGCTCCAAAAGAGAGGACATGCTGTTCTCCATAGTGGCTGCATCAATTTGCATTACCACCAACAGTGTGGGAGGGTTCCTTTTTCTCCATACTCTCTCCAGAATTTATTATTTATAGACTTGTTGATGATGGCCATTCTGACCAGTGTGAGGTGATACCTTATTGTAGTTTTAATTTGCATTCCTTGAACAATTAGTGATGTTGAGCATCTTTTCATGTGCCTGTTTGATATCTGTATGTCTTCTTTGAAGACGTCTATTTAGATCTTATGCCCATTTTCTGATTGGGTTGTTTTTTGAATATTGAGCTATGTGAGCTGCTTGTGTATTTTGGAAATTAATCCCTTGTAGATCACATTGTTTGCAAATATTTTTCCCATTCCGTAGATTGTCTTTTCATTTTCTTTATGGCTTCCTTTGTTGTCTGTGCAAAAGCTTTTAAGTTTAATTAGGTGCCATTTATTTATTTTTGTGTTTATTTCAATTACTCTAGGAGCTGATTTGAAAAAAATATTCCTGCAATTTATGTTAAAGAATGTTCTGCTTATGTTTTCCTTTAGGAGTTTCATATTATTTGGTCTTACATTTAGATTATTAATCCATTTTGAGTTTATTTTTGTATATGGTGTTACAAAATGTTCTAATTTCATTCTTTTACAGGCAGCTGTCCAGTTTTTCCAGCACCACTTCTTGAAAAGACTATCTTTTCTCCATTGTATATTCTTGCCTCCTTTGTTATAGATTAATTCATTGTATTTGTGTGGGTTTATTTCTGGGCTTTCTATCCTGTTGCATTGATCTATGTGTCTGTTTTTGTGCCAGTACCATACTGTTTTGATTACTGTAACTTTATGGTATAGTCTGAAGTCAGGGAGCATGATTCTTCAAGTTCCATTCTTCTTTTTCAAGATTGTTTTGGCTACTTGGGGTCTTTTGTGTTTCCATACAAATTTTAAAATTATTTGCTCTAGTTCTGTGGAAAATGTCATTGGCAATTTGATAGGGATCGCATTGAATGTGTATATTGCCTTGGGTACTATGGTCATTTTAACAATATTGATCCTTCCATCCAAGAATATGGTATAGCTTTCCATCTTTTTGTGTCATCTTCAGTTTCTTTCATCAGTGGATTATAGTTTTCAGAGGACAGGTCCTTTGCCTCCTTAGGTAGGTTTATTCCTAGGTATTTTATTCTTCTTGATACAATGGTAAATGGGATTGTTTCCTTAATTTCTTTTTTTGCTATTTTGTTGTTAGTGTATAGAAATGCAACTTATTTCTGTATATTAATTTTATATCTTGCAAATTTACCAAATTCATTGATGAATTAGTAGTTTCCTGGTAGCCTCTTTAGGATTTTCTTTCTTTAGTGGGGTAATTTATTTTATTAATGTGTTTATGTATGTATGAATGTGTGTATTTTATTTGTTTGTTTGTTTATTTGTTAACTTATTTATAGAGAAAGTACCAGGGATTGAACCCAGGATCTCATGCATGCTAAGCATGAACTCTACATCTTGAGCTATACTCTCCCTTCCAGGATTTTCTATATATATATCATGTCATCTGCAGACAGTGACAGTGTTACTACTTCTTTTCCAACTTTGAGTCCTTTTATTTCTTTCTCTTCTCTGATTGCTGTGATGAGAAGTTCCAAATCTATGTTGAGTGAATGTGGCAAGAGAGGGCATACTTGTCTTGTTCCTGGTCTTAGAGGAAATGCTTTTAGTTTTTCACCATTTAGTATGATATTAGGTGTGGGTTTGTCATATATGGCCTTTATTATGTTGAGGTATGCTCCCTCTATGCCCACTTTCTGAAGAGTTTTTATCATAAATGAATGCTGCATTTTGTCAAAAGCTTTCTCTGCATCTACTGAGATAATCACATGGCTTTTATTCTTCAACTTGTTAATGTGTGTCCCACTGATTGACTTGCAGGCATTAAAAACCCTTGCATCCCTTGGATAAATCCCACTTGATCATGGTGTATGATCCTTTTAATGTATTGTTGGAGTTAGTTTGCTAGTATTTTGTTGACAATTTTTGCATATATGTTCATCAGTGATTTTGGCCTGTAATTTTCTTTTTGTGTGATATTCTTGTCTGGTTTTCATAACAGGTTGATAGTGGCCCCATCAAATGAATTTTGAAGTGTTTGCTCCTCTGCAATTTTTTAGAACAATTTCAGAAGGATAGGTGTTAATTCTTTTCTGACCATTTGGTAGAAATCCCCTATGAAGCCATCTGGCCCTGGACTTTTTTTTTGTTGGAAGTTTTAAAGTTACTGATTCAATTTCAGTACTGGCAATTGGTCTATTTATATTTTCTACTTCTTGTTTCAGGCTTGGAAGATTGTACCTTTCTAAGAATTTGTCCATTTCTTCTAAATTGTCCATTTTTTGGCATAGAGTTATTCGTAGTAGTCTCTTATGATTCTTTGTATTTTTGTGGTGTCAATTGTAACAACTTTTTTGTTTCCGATTTCATTAATTTGGGCCCTTTCCCTTTCATCTTGATAAGTCTGGCTAAAGGCTTATCAATTTTATCTTTCAAAAAAACCAGCTTTTAGTTTCATTGATCTTTTCTGTTGTTTTTTAGTCTCTATTTTATTTATCTCTGTTCTGATCTTTGTGATTTCTTCCCTTCTACTAACTTCGGGTTTTGTATGTTCTTATTTCTCTAGTTCCTTTATGTGTAAGTTTAGGTTGTTTATTTGAGATTGTTCTTGTTTCCCAAGGTAAGCTTGTATCACTATAAACTTCTCTCTTAGAACTGCTTATGCCACATGCCATAGATTATGGATCATTGTGTTTTCATTTTCACTTATCTCTAGGTATTTTTTAATTTCCTCTTTGATTTCTTCAATGATCCATTGGTTGTTTCATAGCATATTATTTAGCCTCCATGTGTTTGTGTTTTTTGCAGGTTTTTTCTAGAGGTTGATTTCTAATCTCATAGCATTGTGGTCAGAAAAGATGCTTGATATGATTCTTATGTTGACTAAGTCTTGCTTTGTTGCTGAGTCTGCAATCTGTCATAGAGAAAGTTTCATGTGTACTTGAGAAGAATGCGCATTTTGCTTCTTTTGGATGAAATGCTCTATAAATATCAATTAAGTCCATGTGGTCTAATGTATCATTTAAGGCCTGTATTGCCTTATTGACTTTTTGTCTAGATGATCTGTACATTTATGTAAGTGGGTCTAAAGGTCTCCCATTATTATTGGTTACTGTCAATTTTTCCTTTTATATCTGTTCACAGTTGCCTTATACACTGAGGTTCTCCTATGTTGAATGCATATATATTTACAATTGTTAATATCTTCTTGGATTGATCCCTTGAGCATTATGTAATGTACTTCTTTGTCTTTTGTAACAGTATTTTTAAGTCTATTTTGTCTAATTGTTGCTACTTCAGCTTTCTTTTGGTTTCCATTTGCATGGAATATCTATTTCCATCCCACTATTTTCGGTCTGTATGTGTCTCTGGGTCTGAAGTGGGTCTCTTGTAGACAGCACATATATGGGTCTCATTTTTGTATCCATTCGGTGAGCATTTAATCTGTTTACATTTAAGGTATTGATACATATGTTCTTATTGCCATTTTGTTGACTGTTTTTGATTTATTTTTGTTGGTCTTCTTTCCCCCTTTCTTCCTTTGTTCTTTTCTCTTGGGATTTGATCACTATCCTTAGCATTATGTTTGGATTCTCCTTTCTTTTTTTGTGTGTGTATATTTTATAGATTTTTGGTTTGCAGTTATCATGAGGTTTTGAAGATACCTCATATATGTGAGACATATAGAAATCTCTCTCTCTCTCTTTATATATATATATATATATATATATATATATATATATATATATATATGATTATTTTAAGTTGTTGATCTCTTAACTTCAAATGCATTTTAAATACCCTGCATTCATACTCTCCTTCCCTCATGATTACTAGTTTTAATATCATATTTTACTACTAATTGTTTTGTGTATCCTTTAACTGCTTATTTTGGATAGAGATATTTTACTACTTTTGTCTTCTAACTCCCCTATTTGTGTGGATGATTTCCTATCTTTACTATATGCTTGCCTTTACTGGTGAGCTTTTCCATTTAATAATTTTCTTATTTCTAGTTTTCAACCTAAAGCTGTAAAGCTGGTTTGGTGGTGCTGAATTCTTTCAGCTTTTGCATGTCTGTAAAGCTTTTGATTTCTCTGTCAATTCTGAAGAGAGCCTTGCTGAGTAGAGTATTCTTGGTTGTAGGTATTTCCCTTTCATCACTTTAAATATATCATGCCACTCCCTTCTGGCCTGCAGAGTTTCTGCTGAAAAATCAGCTGATAACCTTATGGGAGTTCCCTTGTATGTTATTTGTTGCTTTTCTCTTGTTGCTTTCAGTACTCCTTATCTTTAACTTTTGTCAATTTGATTCTTATGCACCTTGATGTGTTCTTCTTTGGGTTAATCCTATAGGGGACTCTGCGCTTCGTGGGCTTGGGTTACTGTATCCTTTCCCATATTAGATAACTTTTCAGCTTTTATCTCTTTAAATATTTTCTCAGGTCCTTTCTCTCTCTCTTCTCCCTCTGGGACCCCTATAATGCAAATATTAGTGAGCTTCATGTTATACCAGAAGTCTCAAACTACCCTCATTTCTTTTCATTCTTTTTTCTGTTCCACAATAGTGATTTCCACTACTCTGTCTTCTGGCTCACTGATCCATTTTTCTGCCTCATTTGGCCTACTCTTGTTTCCTTCTAGTGTATTATTCATTTTAGTTACTGTATTTTTCATCTCTGTTTGGTTGTTCTTTGTATTTTCTAACTCTTTGCTAAAAACTTCTAACTTCTTGCTCTGTTCATCTATTCTCCTTCTGAGTTCTCTGATCATCTTCACAATTACTCTGAACTCTTTCTCAGGTAGATTGCCTGTCTCCTTATCATTTATTTCTTCTGGGATTTTGCCTGGGGCATATTCCTCTGCCACCCCATTTTGTCTAAATTTCTATTTGTAGTATTATGTGAGTTAGTTACATTTTTCGATCTTGGAGAAGTGGCCCTCTGTGGGAGACATCCTATGTGTCCCAGCAGTGCACTCCCCTCTTTTCACCCAAGGGCCAGGGGCCAGCTGGTCCCAGGGTAGAGTCTGGCCTGCATTTGTGGACTTCTTCCATAGGTTGTGGGATTGTTATTGTTTTTACTTCTTGTGTTTTCCCCCTTGTGGGTGAGGCTGGACTAGAGGCTTGTGCAGGTTTCCTGGTGGGAGGGGTAGGTGCCTGCCCACTGGTGAGTGGAGCTGGGTCCTTGCCCTCTGTTGGGCAGGGCCGTGTCTAGGGGCATGTCTAGAGGCAGCTGTGGGCTCAGGAAGGCCTTAGGCAGTCCATCTACTGATGGATGGGGCTGTTTTCCCAACCAGTATGTTATTTGGCTTGAGGCGTCCCAGCAATTAAGCCTATAAGCCATTCGGTGGGACCAGGTCTTGATGCTAATGACCCAAACAAGATGTCAGCCTCCAGGATAGCTCATGTAGGTGAATACTTCTCAAAAGTCTGCCACCAGTTTTTAAGTCCCTAGGGTGAGCCTCAGCCCCCACCCCCACTCTTCGACCTCCCCAGGAGACTTCCCAAAACCAGCAGGCAGGTCTGGCCCATGTTCCTATGAAATCAGTACTTTTACCCTTGGTCCCCATGCATGTGAGATTCTATATGCACTTATTAAGGGTATGAAGTCTCTGTTTCCCCCAGTCCTGTGGGGCTCCTGCAATTAATTAATCCCCACTGGTCTTCACAGCCAAATGCTCTGGGGGCTTCTCCTCCTGATGCCCAAACCCCAGGCTGTGGAGCCTGATGTGGGGCTCAGAACTCTCACTTCTATGACAGAACCTCTGCAATATAATTTTCTCCAGCTTGTAGGTTGCCCACCCAGCAGGTATGGGACCTAATCATATCATGAATGCATCCCTCCTATCATCCTGCTGTGTTTTTTCCTTATGTCTCCAGTTGAAGAAGATCTTTTTTGGAAGGTTCCTGCCTTTTTTATCGATAGTTCTTCAGCAGTCAGTTGTGATTTTGTTGTGTTTATGAGAGGAGGTGAGTTCAAGTTCCTTTGACACTGCTATACTGACAAGATCTCCCAGAATTGAATTATTTTTAAATGTTTATTTTTTGAAGATGCATATTATAACCCTTTAATCTAATAACAATAGGATCTTTACTATATTGCTTACTTATTAAAACACCCATGGCTTTCCTCTCCCTGATACCTCCTGTGCCTTGTCACAGCATCCCCAGGTGATAAAGTGGAGTACAGTGGGCAGTGAGTTTTGAATTTCCAGTAGTATCATGCTTAGCTCTAATGCCATCATGAGAACCCACCTCTCATTTCCAGAATACTCCAGAATATATAGTGTATCCCAAAAGATGAGTGAATCTAGGGATAACCTGAATTCATCTAATTCTAGGGAAAGGACCAAGTGAGGGAAATAAGTGTTCCAGTCCTGTTCCCAGAAACCTAATTTACCCTCCAAAACATCATGACTCTATAAGCATATAAAAGCCAGCATCAAAAACGTGATGCTCTATGCTAGTGGTTTAGATATTCTCATTATTCTTTAAATAAAATTATGTGTAGAAAATTAATACATAAAAATTATAAACTGAGGCCCTCTGATTAAAATGAGGACTTTATTGAGCCACTTCCACTGGATGCCTAGCATTCCATGAAGAATGATTTAGCAACTACTGTTCAACAATTCCCCCAGAGATCTTGATCCTGACTCTCTTGTTTAGCATATTCCATTATTCCATCTTACCACCCCCTTGCCATAGGTTCTCTTATTTTCTCTGGTGAAGACTTCCAGAACGCTAAAGATCTACCCGTCATTCAAGCCACTTAAATGGCTCAAGAGTATGCCAGCCATAACCAGTTTATTAGTGACTACTGAGGGGGATAAAACTGGTTCCCTACGATCCCCTTAAGTGACTTTGTCAAAGTCAGGAAATCAGTCTATGCATAAAGTCTCCTTCTTCTCCTTTCCTCTCCTCTCTTCCCCTCTCATGTCATGGGGGTTTCTTTAATATTTCTCTTTTGGTGGCAGTGTTGCTCCACTGAAATAAAACCATTCCTTCCTCCCACCCTTTGCTTTTGAAAAACACCTACAATCGAAACAAATGTATTTTACTTACAAAAACTGACCTGCATCTGGGTCTGGGATTTGCATCTAAGGGAGATTTCCTGGAACCCATTCCTAATAATTCTCTGCCCAGGCTTTCTTGATTATATAGGAAAGGAAGAGTAGATCCCATGATCTCCTCTTTGTTTCTTTTCTTCATGTTTCTTTTTCTTCTAAATAACTTTTCCATGGCTATAAAATATACACCTGCTTTTTGTAGAAAATTTGGAAAATACAGAAAAGATTAAAAAATAAAATAAATATCCATAATCCCATGAACAAGAGAGAGAGAACTACTGCTAACAGTTTGAGGCAAGTCTCTCCAGTGTGTTATTTTTGTACACATTTTAATGTAATTGTGATCATACGGTACATATTATTTAGTATTCTAGTTTTTATCATTTATATATCATAAGCATTTTCCATACTCTTTAAAACATGTTTAGATATCATTCTTAGTGACTGGAACAATCTCTCATATGAATGTATCATATATTAATTATTCTTCCAAGATGAGACAGTTAGGTTGCTTCTAAAATGCCACTATTTTAAACAATACTTTTATCAAATGAGTAAGTGAGTGTTTCCTTGTTCAAATGGGCAAAATGCATCTTTGAGGAAATAAACACTGAATGACAATAAATTTCTACCTTATATTAGAGAATGGTAACATTTGAAGTATTTTTTCACACTGCTCCCCACCACCAAAATCATCTGTTCAAGAAAGGGAAGAAATTCCTCTAGAACGTTTAAGAATCTAAAGCATACTTTAAAAAATATTTCTCTAATTATGGTCTACACTGAAACAAACAAGCTGTAAATCACTGAAACTGATGTTCTCAATCCTATAATTGGATCATGCCTTCCCAAAAGAGCTCAAATTCATGAAACTGGCACTCTTGCATATGTTTTAAAAGGAAGCTGCTATTCTAACCAAGGAAAAATATCCCCCTACACGCAGGAATTTTGGGAGATTAAGGCCACCTTTAAGGTGTAAGATATTAGCTGTCAGGTGTCTGGCACAGCTGACCAGAAAGTTCAATCCACTACATGTGGGCGGGGGTTTTGAGGTTTTTCCTCCTCATTTAATTTTAAAAAGCTATCCAAATTACTAAGCACTGTGCATCCATCTTTACTATTTATAAGGATCCACTTAGTCTTCCATCACTCTACTATATCTAGTTCACATATTTCCACCTACTACACCATATTCAAATATCCATCCCAGACAGAGATAGAGAAGCAATAGATAGTAGAGGAAGTATAGGATTTCTGTTATTGCCACAACCAATTGCAATACCTGGTACAATAAAAAATGTATAACCCAGAAGACCCCAAATACCACCAAAATAGTGGCCCAGAATGCTTCAGAATATTCCCAAATTCAAATAGATACCAAGTCAGTCCCTCATTCAGTTCTCAGTTGAAGCTATGTCTAAGTCAGTCTTTTTTCTGTTAGTAATTACTGGATGCAGAATCTACCACTCTCAAATCACTATATGTATATGTATATAATCAGAGCTACCATTACTAAGTGTATTTGGGGAACATCTCAAACTTTCTTCAAACCTGGCTGGACAGTAGGGCATCATTTATCTAACTCCTTTCTCTTTTCCTAGCTCTTCAAATAAGCTCACTGGTCCTTTGTGTTTTAAAGCTAGTGACCACTGGAAAATGAATGAAGGAAAAAAACAGCAAACTTGGACATTGAAAAAAATTCAAGATTCTACAAATTACAAAAATCCTGGTATGGTCTTACTGAATGCCTTTCTATCAATGCCATCTGAAAGACTTCATCATATATTTGATTGGTTTTTCACCCACAAACTTCCACTCCAATCCAGATACTTACTGTCTCTACATTATGTAGACCCTTTTTTCATGAAGGTCCACTCTGCTCAGCTTTTAAGTCTGAAGAGGCAGTAGAGCATAACAACGTAAAGGGCGTGCTTGCAGACTGATGTCAGTCTAAATTCCAGCTCAGCCATTTAATATCCATGTGTCTTTGTGTAAGACACATCTCAATTTTTGTATCTGTAAAACACAGAGGATAGACTGTATTACTTTTACATTTCCTTCTATGCGTTAAGTTCAGCATTCATTGTGAACTGGGGTCATCAAGAAAGTCTAGAATGTCAAAAGAGGAGGGGTGAGATATAAGCTACGAAAGCATGGAAGAGTTCTGGAGAGATTACAAAAAATTCTGTTGCTTTACAACATTAGCCATATCTTCTGACTTCCTCAGCCTTCTTGATTGGCTTCCCTCATTTTTTATTATTCTGTATTTTATCAAATATTATGTTATTTTTGAACAAATATTTAGATATAAATGAATGTGATAAGTTATCAATAAAACTGAGAGCAAGCACAGCCCATGTTTGTGTAAGGAAAGGAAAATATTGCCACAGATCAAAGCTAAAAAGAGTCTTTGAGTTTCATAGTCTGGCTTCAGTTTTTCTGAGAGTTTATAAACCCATTATAGGCAAAACTTTGAGTGAATCCAGGCACACCAATGTGGAGATATATGGTAGAACAGTAGTGTGGATTAGATAATGGATATCTGAAACAGTGTGAGCTGATTTATATATATATATATTTTTTCCTTCTAAACCCACCATTGCCAATATCCTCGCAGGAGCAGGTCAAAGCAAAAATTCTTTGTTAGTTTATTAGGCAGGCTAGGCTAGTGATTGTAACAAAATTTATTAGATTAACACAATAAAATTTTATTTTAAACATATATTACAGTCCAGTGTAGGTAGATAGAGTGAGCATACTATGTCATCATTCTCAATTGATCTATACAGCATGAAGGGGAAATTATTAACTTCAAGAGTGCTTGATCTTGTAAAGTCAAGTACTCAGAAGACTCTGGGCCAACCCATCTAGGTACTCTGATCTTTGGTTTGAAAAATAAACAGTCTCATAGCCCCAGGAATCTTTCTGATTTCTGCCCTTGACATGTCTGTCCTAAATTCCACTATGCCAGTCTAGACTGGTTGCCTTCAACACTAGGTGTGTAGCTGGAATCTCCCTTCATCTTATCCTAAGGATTCCCTTTTACCCTTTCATGACCCTTTCAGGGTTTCCAGTTTCATGTATCCTATGTCTATCTCTTTCATCATTTATTACCTAATTTTGGTAGTATACATCTTCATGTTGCTACATGAGGAATGGTGCATGATAGGTAAATTTTTTGAAACTTTATATAGTAGTTTGCTACTATATAAAGCATTACAAACTGAGTGGCTTAACCAGCAGAAATGTGTTATTTCACAGTTCTAGAGGCTAAAATTCCTTTTGAAGGTTGTGATGGAGAAACTGTTTTATAGAGGTTTTCTAGCTTCTGGTGGACTGATGACAATCTTTGGCATTCTTTGGCTTGTAGACACATCACTACAATCTCTGCATTCATGGTCATGTGGTGTTCTCACTGTGTGTGTATCTGTGTCTGAACTTCCCATTTTTGTAAGAACATCAGTCATATTGGATTAAGGGCCCATGCTATTCCATTATGATCTCATATTAGCTAAAATGGTATCTTCAACAATCCTATTTCCAAATGGGGTCATGTTCTGAAGTACTGGGAGTTAGAACTTCAACATATGAATTGCAAGGGGACATAATTCAACACACAACACTTCACATGTCTGAAAACATTTTCATGCTACCCTAAAGTTTAACTGGTCATAAGATTCAATTCAAGGTTGGAAATAATTTTCCTTCAGAATTTTGAAAGCATTGCTTCTTTATTGTCTAGCTTCTGGTGTTGCCTATTGAGAAATAAGGGACAGATTGGGATTTCAAAATGCAGAATAGATAAACAAGATTATACTGTATAGCACAGGGAAATATATACAAGATCTTATAGTAACTCACAGAGAAAAATATGTGACAATGAATATATATATATATATGTTCGTGTATAACTGAAAAATTGCACTCTTAACTGGAATTTGACACAACATTGTAAAATGATTATAATTCAATAAAAAATGTTAAAAATAATAAAGTTATTCTAATTCCTGATTTTTCACATGTGGCCTGTTCATATCTCTCTAGAAGCTTTAACTTCTTTTCTCTAAGCACTTTGAAATCTTACGATAATATCACTTGGTGTGGACCTATTTTCATCTATTGTTATAGGCACACTGTGGCCCTTTCCTAGGAACCCATGGCTTTCAGTCCTGGGATGTTCTCTTAAATTTGTTAATGGCTGGATGATTTCTCTGTTTCTATTTTCACTGTTTTCTCTCAATTGGAATGCCTATCATATGGATGTTAGATCTTCTGGACTTGTCCTCTAATCTTTTCTCTTCTATATCCAAATAGTTCTCTGTTGTTTTTTCCCAGTTTCTGAGATTTCCTCAACTATCTTCAAAAATTTCTATCAAGTTTTTGATTTTTTGGTGTCATGTTTTTAAGTTTCATGAGGTTATTTTGTTCTCTGAATGCTCCATTTGTAAAACATCCTATTCTTACTTGCTTGTATCTTACCTTGCATAATCTCCATTTGCTTTTAACTGCCTTTTCTGTTGTCTCCTCAGTTGTCTCATAATTCTTAGTTGTCTACTGTTACTTCTTTACTGATTGGAATCTCTGAGTTCACATTTATGACTTGTTGACTGTGAGCTTCATTTTAAGGTTCTATCACTGCACTGTCAGTATGGTTATAAGTTTCACTTAAAGATGGCCAGATTGTCCCCAACCAAATTCTTTTCCAGTTTCCGGCCTGAAAGGCAAAGTCCTATCTCTTGCCTTTCTGGGAGCCCAGTGGAGGAAGAAGCCTTGAGGGAGGCAGTCTCTGTTCAATATAGTAGCCCTATCCTTAGCTATACCTGGTGTCCTTCACTCAAGGTATCTTTTGTCTTACCCCCACCCCAGAAGAAAAATGCCCAAATTTCTGTCAGAGTGGAAGAGTTGAGTTGTCTAACACCATGGTAATGTAGAGTGGAGAAAGAATCTAGGGCTCAAATCTGCTTGTCAAACATTTTTCAAGTAATACTACTTTTCTTAGCCTCCTTTATGGTAGACACTAGGGAAATATAATAATAATTCAGCTTTACTCATTTCACTTTCCAAATCTACTTTGGAGACTAAACACAGCCATGTGAGTTGTTTTGGCCTTTAAATGTGAGCAGGTGAAATATGCCATTTCCAGGCAGAATGTTTAAGAGGAAATGTATGATTTGCCATGTTACTTTTTACCTGCTATGGCAATCATAAAAATATTTTTCAAGATGAAGCCCTTATAAGCCCCATTCCCTGAGTGATTATACTGGACATGTAGTGTGAGCAATAAACAGATCTTTTTATGTTTTAAACCTATGAGATTCTGGTTACTACAGTGTAACCTAGCCTATTGGTCACAGACTCCTCTTTATCCTTACTTCCAAATAAACTGTGGCCAGTATCCCTGAACTTTTTGAGGATGGCTCAGCATAAAACTTAAATTTTATTTTTAGCTTTCTCCCATTCCCAGTATGGGATCATGCTTTCTTGAGCATGCTAAGTTGGTTGCTACTTGGCCATCTGCATTCAGTCTGCTAAACTTAATTGCTTCTATCTCCTCTCCTATTTCCCTGCTTCTTGTGGATGTATGCCTTTAAGAAAGATCCCTTTTAGTTTTAGTGCAGTTTCAAGAGGTAATGAAATTAGATGTGTGTGCTCAAGGTGCCATCTTAACTCAGAAGTTTCACCCCTCCATAGGAACTTGAAGGAAATTTGAAGGACATGCTGCTTTTTGGACCCACTGTCTGAACCTCTTTGGACTCTTGCCATCTGCAACAGTTTGAGATGTTGAGGAGAGCCATCCATGACTGCCAGAGTCTGGATCAAGGAAGTGATATTTTGGTAAGGCTTTGTGTTTACTATAAGGGCTGTAAGGCTTAAATGTACTCTTCATGCTCTGATGTCTAGTTGAACTTCCCCAAGAAAAAGTTACCTTAGATCTTGGGCCTGGCATCAGCCTTAAGAACATAGAGCCAATCAAGTATTTTATGTCCTGCAGAGTTTTAAATTTTCTGGTGGTAGCATTTCTGGCACATTCTTATGTTTCTTGGGATTCTTTAGGCCCTTTATTAATATACCCTGAGATTCTCCCGTGTTTGGCTCCTGAGGAAGTCAGGCAGTAGTGTGCAATGTATGGGGGAGGTATGTGTTCATGAGATAAGTATTTGGCAGCTTTGGGGATCTGTGTTTCTACTGGCAAGTTATGTCCTAAAGGATAAGAGCTTTAGAAGAGTCACCTGAGGCTGACCTCCCTGAGGCCGTAAGGAGTTCTGGCCTAGGCTTCAGGGAATCTGAGTTCTAGACTGTGCTCAGCTACTAACTCCCTGTGTGACCCTGGGCAGACAACTTCATCCCTCCTGAGCCTCTCAGTTTCCTAAAACCTTTTCCAGCTCAAACATTGTAATTCATAAAAGTTTAACAGTGCTGGGAATTGTCCTGCTCTGGGTAATAATAGTTTAAGGAGAGAAATGGATAGACTGAGTAAAGTGTGACCTTCCCAGGGGATATAAAATGTTTCCCCAATTAAATGCACATCTCCTAAAGCAGTTTCCAGTTAACAGGGCCTGGATGAGTCAGCCTTATGATGAGGCTGCACAGACAGTTCAGGATCCAGGAAGTTGGCAGTGAGTGATAGGCACACAGTGGTTCTTACCTGTCAAAGCAGGAATATGATGTTCACAACTGAGTGTCACATTTTAGTAGGGGGCAGAGAGAGGCTGGAGAGGTTTCAGGGTTGTGACTAGGATGAAAAGGGTACTCTGAACTATGCCACACCAAGAATAGAAGGGCTTGGGAATGAGTAGCTGAGTTAAGACCCCCCAAGAAGGTCTGGGCCCCTGTTTTTAGCTGTCTGAGGGGCTCTTGTGAAGAAGAGAAGTGACTTCAAACCTGACTCAAAGGTATAGTGGGGTTTGGTAGGTAGATGTAGCAGAGAGACAGATTTCAAGTTAATAGAAAGATCCTGAAAAGTTTTAGAGGGATAGGATGCCCAAGAAGTAGTGTGTTTCTATGGTTGAAAGTTTCTGAGGAAAGACTCAATTACCATTTGATAAGAAAGAAATGTCAAGAAGGTCAGCTATCAGGTAAGAAGTGGATCCAATTATCCAAGTTATCAGAGTACCTTTCAAATCCTGAGAGTCAATCATTTATGCTAGTCGCCAAGTTAGTGGGAAGGGAATTTTAATCATGAGGTATGAAAGTCAACGTAGGGAAATAACCCATAAACCACCATTTATAATGCAGGTCCTACCCATTGGCCTCTGGACAAATATCTAATTGCCTTCTTAAACCCAGCACTTTTGTCATTGTTTCCCCAAATTCTAAATTTGTGTCTCTTTCAATCTGTAACAATTCTTTTCTGTTTCCTCAAGTGTAAATTGAATATTTGAATCACAATGTCACAATGTGGTTGAGATTCAAATATGATAATGAATATAAAGGTGTTTGGTAAGTTGTAAAGTGCCACAGAAATATTGCAGGATTACTGTTGTGAGTGTTATTATGTTTACTGGCTTGAATCCAATTTGGTCTCTGATAGAGTTAAAAGAAGGTCAGCTTCCTCAAGGTAGGAAGAGGTAGATGGTTTACTGAGTTATTCCCTCTAGGGCCTCTGACTAATGATTGATAACCTTATAATCACTTCTAGAATCATCTACTTTTCCCCCTAGAGTCATGTGAAGAGAAAATGATGACAGATGGTTAAACAAAATGAATAGTTGGAGGTGGAGAGTGCAGAGTATAACAGAAGGAGCTATATAAGAGATTGGAGGAGGGGTGCTGGGTAAATCAGAAACAGGAATAGAACATATAAAGACCAATGTGAATCGAATAGTGTTGTATGCAGATGCTCCCAGTATTTTTTAAATAAAAACTTTTTTTTTTGGTTGAGGTGAGGTTATTAGATTTTTTTAAAACATAGGTACTGGGGATTGAACCCAGGACCTCATGCATGCTAAGCATGCACACTACCCCTGAGCTATACCCTTTTCCCCTAAATGAGAACTTTATAAATGTGTTCTTTTATACAAGAGTATTTAGGTGGTGCCATCTCAGGCTAGAAATCATTGTCCAAAGTCTGGGGGTTCTAAAAGAGTATAAAAGCTTCTACTTTCTTTGGCACAGGTATCATGGGTGGGGAGCTTCATCTCTGCAAATGGGTTGGACAAAGAACCAGTATAATAGGAAAGGGAATTGGATCCCTGGAATGAACTCTGGGGCTGGCAAGAACAGTTGATATTCTTCCCTATACTCCCAGCTGTTTCTAGGAAACAAGAATTGTTTACCTTTTGAAGAGGAGAAGAAAAAAATGACTTTTTTTCACTGGGGAGGAAAAAAAGATGTCTCTGTCTGATTGTCTCTGGGCTTGGGCTTGTTTATTTAGCAGCTGCTAGGAATCAACTGTTTTCTGAAGCCAAGTCCCAGATCACAGGGCCTATGTAATGAGGGGATGTATCATTAATGAACAGTGGCTATCAGCGTCACTGTGCCTAGTAATACCTCAGTATTCTTAATTAAAGCTCTTCTCAGCTGTTCCTCTCTCTCCTTTTCTCCTTGATTTCTGTTTCACTTTGTTCTCTTTTCATTTCTCCTCCTTACATTTTCTTTTTCTTTTATTTCTTAACTTCTTTACTAGTTCTTTCCCATTATCCCTGTTCTACATTCCATCTTTCTTCTCCTCCCTATCTGTGGATTTCTTTTGCTTCTTATCATCCCCAGCTGGCTCAGACTTCATGCAGATGTGCATCTACTTTTCCATCCCCAGCTTAGAGAAAAAGGCAGATGCAAAGCCCTTATTAGCTCATTTCCTTGGTCTCCCAGCCAGGGAAAGATTGCTCCCCAGATAGATTCTACTTTACCTTACTTCAGTTCAATTGTGAAATGACTCAAACCAAGGGACTTCCTTATCTTCCCTTGGGGATGATCATTCCATAGTTTAGAACTACATGCTTTCAATTTTTCCTTCTCCTTGGTCTGATATTTCCTTTGCTTCACTTTAACACACTACTCCTGGTTAGGATATCTGGGGCCACCTTAAACCATTTTCTCTTTCCTTAGTGTTTATTTATTTCATAGAGCTTCAATGTACTTATAGCACTCCCAGAGTAATAATGCTTTTGGCACCTAAAAAGTTCTGTTCCATGTCCACTACTCAGTAAGGTAGTTATTATTATCACCATTTTTAAAATACAGAAATTGAGACCCAAAGGGATTAAGAAACTTGCATAAACCTGGAGTTAGAAAGTAGTGGAGCTGAGATCCAGAACTAGATCTACTTGATTCCAAAGCCCATCATGGTCTGTTCACAACACCAATACAAGGCTCAGCATAGCTTATGAAAAAATGTCATAAAATACTTCTCAGTCTCTTGATCAACCCTCAAGTCTAGCCCAAAATTCAGCCAAAAATTTGATTTTGGAGTACATGAAAGGCAGCATGATATATTAGAACTCTTGGGCTATAGTCATAGACACACACACACTATATACACAGTATGTGCCAGGCATTAAGCTAAGTACTCTATGTATACTAACTCACTTTTAATCTGCACTTTATAGATTGAGTAACTGAAGCAAGCGAAGTTAAGCAATACCCAAGCTCACTGAGCTATTAAGTAGCAGAATTAATTCCAAACCCAGCTAGTCTGAGTCTAGAGCCTATGGCCTCAACTACATTATCTCTGGCCAAATACCCTGTGTAACCTTGGTCCCATTGGTCCTGTTCCTTCTCAGGTGTTTATTTCCCCCATATACAAAATAAGCAGTTTGGACTGATGCAAAGATCTGCAAACTATGTTTTGCAGAACCCTGGGGTCCCACAGAGGTATCTCAGAGGCCAGAGAAAATAAAGAAGGTAGGAAAGGGAAGATCAACCAACAGTGTTCTAGGTCTCTCAGCTTGCTTTCAAGCCAGACCAGATCTGCTTTTATCTGTTTTATGTGTTGGAGTTCCCCCACCACAAAAAAAAAAAGCTTGAAAACACACTTAAGTGATGAGGCAAATGGAAAGAAGGATGCTTTAGAGAATGGCAATCCCATTTTATATCCTTAAAATGTTCCTTTGTATTTAGCCCTTTTACTTAGTCCCTCACTAGAGGCCACTTATTTTGATGGACTTTTATTTGCTCCAAGACACTGACAGCTGCATCTAGGCTTCCACATGATTTCCTATCTGCCCTTTGCACTGCCTTTATCTCTCTCTTATCAAGAAATTAACTCTAATCTATCTAACTGATTTTCAACCTCAGCACCTTCCATCCCCCATGTCAATTACCACCCAAAGATTGTGAGATTCTTTGAACTCCTAGGGACGTAATATTTCTAGTGAGGTGAGCTGAAATTTTTATGGGGACAGGCACTGAAAAGTTTTTGATACTTATCCTGTGTTGCAGCCTGGACTTAAGTCTGGAACTCAGATAATTCTGAGTACCAAGGTTATGTTAAGTATATTCTAAACATGAGACCAAACAAGAACACATGATAATTGAAATAGTGTGGGAAAAGGGGAGCAAGTAAAGCCCTGCATCAGCTGCTTTGTCTCAAATTATACCTAAAATCCCATATTTTACCTTTTCTTCCCTCTGGCTGGTGAGATTTGAAGGTCCTATGTGTTGGAAGACTGAATTCAGGTCCATTTGGGAAGTTTATAAGCCCTGTGTCATTGAAGTCAGACATCTTATTAGAACCTCTATGAATTATAGACCTTTCTTGGTGTAATTTCCATTAGCTCCTGTTACATTCTAGTTGTCATGGAAACTTATGGAGGAAAAAAGTGAACCAATTTTGAAAACTCATGGCCCTAATTTTACCTCAACAACAAAACAGGTTCACACAGTAAATTTATGTACTACCTGTGGCATAATAATCTGTTCCATATCAGATGACTCCTTTGGAAGTTACCACATAACAAAGAAATATATTAATTTCTCTAGATTACTAAAGTGGGACTGGTTTGATCATTTTGACTTACCTATCATGGTATGCTTAATATAACAAAACCACATTATGAGACCAGAGGCAAGAAATGTCATGAATCTTCTTTATTGCAGATGTGGGGTGATTAGGCAGACAGCATAAGTGAATGTGTGGTACTTTTAGGGACTTTCTAATCACCAGGATAATCTATTAGCCATTATTTTTTATTTCACATTTATTATATCATTGGAACTTCACAATAAATTTTTGATAAATGCCTTACTAAAGCCTTACTTTTACTGGTTCTGTGAAAGAACACTCTGTTCTTCCCAACTAAGGAAGAAATAGGAGGCTTCAGTGCCCCCTTTCCTACAGAAACCTAAGAATTTTATGCTTACATGGAAAGACTGATCATTTAATTCTTCACCCATTGCTTCCTTCCAAAATAGGTGCCTACCACAGTCTTGCTTCCTGCAGTACAGGAAAGGCACAAAGAAGAAAATGAAAGTTAAGAGATGAGTCCAAGAATTTTAAAAAATTTCTACTGCATTTCTCAGATCATGTGAAAAAGAGTCCATGAATCAGAGACACTCTGACAGGTTGAGAAGTCAGGCTTTTGTCAACTTGGTTCTTTAACGCTCATCTGTTTAAATTTTTTTTTTGCTCTCTTCCACTTTTTCTTTGTTTTTAGTAGTGTTTCTTTGGACAATTATAGTATTTCTAAGTTGTGGTAAAAGTAACAAGGAAAAGTGATGTTTTTGTGTCCAAAATTAGTCTGGGTGGAATGGAGAAGCAAGATCTTTTGATGTGAATTTGAAAAAGTGTACAAGGGAGAAAGTATTTCAAGCCATACTCTACCATTTAGAGACTTCATTCTCAGAATTCTTCTCTACTCCAACTTTGGAAAATCTTGTTTTCTATAACTAGAGGGATTATTGCCTTGGCAAACTCACTAGAAGATACTTTTGGACACCAAAGGATTAAACTGCCTTTGCTTTCATTGATAGATATTACTATACACTTCATTTTCAATGATATGCTGTTCAGCCAATCAAATGTGCAAAATACCTAATGTTTGATACTAAGATAAGTTTTGTCCTCAGATTCACAATAATAATAATTCATATCATTAACCATAAGAAAGCATGCTGCTACTCTCCAGTTAAAATTCAACCTGTGAAGGAAAAAAATACCCAGAGAAAGTAGAATTTTACAAAATACTCTAGACTATAAGTTTTGGCTGGAAGTTTTAGGACATAATAACTTAGAAGGCATCCACATCTTATTCCCCTCCTCCAATGCTTATGAGACCCATGAGTCCTCACATGTATTGGCAGACTAAATTAAGTTTAGTTTGGCTAACATTTATCCCTGTTAAAAATGGAGTTAGTTTTATTAACACATAATACATAACAATACCCAGAATATTAGCCAACAAAGATTCTACTCCTGAAAATTCTCTCTTCTGTTCATTCTGACCAGGCTGTATACAGAGGGAAGCAAGTGGTCAATGTGCCAGGAAAATGGAAACTGTGCTGAAATTCAGGTTCTATTAAGGGAAGGACAGCACCATCAGCTGAGTTTTAATCATAGAAATGGTTTAAAGACTTTAGAAATTGGAGCTGCAGATCTTTCATCTTGGTTACTTAGTCAGAAGCAGACTTTGCTTATTATGTTATCGAGGCTTTTTAAAAGTTGAGGGGTAGTTTTTCATAAACCCTAGGCTCAAAGTTTTTGACAACCTCTTTGTTATATCTGTAATACTCAGTGTTGCATTATTTGCAGTTACACCAAAATATATCCAAATACTTTGTCCATAAAAACTTTGAAATATTAGGGTTTTATTATGAACATTACAGGACTACATTTTCTTGAGAGCCTATTCCTGTTTTTTTTTAATTCACATCTCTTAGAAAAATCTACACATGCATGCCCACTTCTTCAACAAATTAAAACAAAGCAAATAATCAGTTCTTGGGGAGGCAGAAAATTGACTTGGCCAATGGACTTAGTTTTGATATCTTCCCTATGGATATTGTTCAGTCCAGCATGGCTGCCACATAGTAGCCTAATGAAAAGAATAAGAGATTTGGAGAAAACACACTTGAGTGCTCCAGGTCATATTTGGATTTGTGACCCTTGGGTAGTCACTGCTTTGAGCTTTATTTAACTAAACTTTAAAATGAGGGAATAAAACTGATTTCATAGGGATGCTGTGAGGATTAAATAAGATAATTTATAGAAATTTACTAGCAAAAGGTAGACTCAATAATTAGTAGTTATTGTACAACATGGATGATCTTTGATGACATTAAGCTAAGTGATATAAGCCAGTCACAAAAATATAGTAAGTGTATGACTCCACATTTATGAATTATCTAAAATAGTAAAATGTATAGAAACAGAATATAACATTGTGGTTTCCAAGAACTGGAGGGAGGGAGAAATGGGAAATTGTTGCTCAATGGACATAGAGTTTCAGTTTTGCCAAGATGATGAAGCTCTAGAGTGGCCAAGATGATGGAATAGGAAGACCCTGAGATCACTTCCTCCCACAGGCACAGCAAAGCTAAAACTATTCATAGAGCAACTGTCAATGAGAATGACCTGAAGACTAGCAGAAAAAAAATTTTTACAACTAAAGATATAAAGAACTAACCACAATGAAATAGAAGGGGTGATGACACAGTATAGTCAAGACCCATACATCCAGTTAGGTGACACATTCTCCCCAGGGAGAGGTCTGAGCTCCACATCGGGCTTCCAAACCCTGCATCAGGTAGATAAGCCCATATAAAGAACATTTGGCTTTAAAAGATTGTTGTGAGAGCCAGAGGGCTATGGGAAATAGAGACCCCCACTCTTTAAGAGCACACGGGAATCTCACACTCTGAGACCCAGGGCAGAAGAAGTAATTTCGAAGGAGCCTAGGTCAGATGCACTTGCTAATCTTGGAGAGCATCCTGGATAGGCGAGAAGCAACTGGGACTCACCATGGGAACATAGATGCTGGCCACAGCCATTTTGAGGGGCTCATCCTTCCACAGGGACACTCGTGCTGGTAAGTGCCATTTTGGAAACTTCCCTCCTGCTAATTTGTCCTAGACCAGGCTCCACCCACCAGATCACTGGCACCAGTCCTGGGATACCCCAGGCCAAGCAGCTAGCTGGTCAGGGACACAGCCCCACCCACCAGAAGGCCAGCTGCTATAAAAACTCCTGACCCCCAGCTTCCCAGTAACCTGGCCCTACTCACAAGAGTGTCCAGGACCTGACTCTACCTACCAGCAGGCCACTACAAGTCTTTCAACCTCTGGGCCACACAGCGAGAGGTTCTAGGACATGGTTCTACCCACCAGGGGGCTAGCACTAGCCCCAGGACCCAGGCTAACTCAACAGTGGGGGACCCAGTCTCAGGACCACATGGTCCCAGGAAATGACCATGAGTGGGAGGACACCAGCCCCAGGACCACTGGAAACAAGCAGCCAGCCATATCAAGACCTACTCATCCACCAGTGAGCTGGTACCAGCTGGTACCCTCTGGGCACAAACCCCACCATTAGTGGTCCAATATCAGCTCAGGATCCCAGAGCCCTGCAGCCAGAGACTTCAAGAACCAATTCCACACAACAATGGGCTGACACTAGTCCCAGGAACCCTTTGGCCCTGGCCTCACTCACCTGTGGGCTAACACCAACTCCAGGATAGCCAAAGACCACAAGACCCTAATTCACTTACCACAGGGCTAAGGACCTGGCCTCACTCACCAATGGGCTAATACCAGCTCTGGGCTATATAGGCCCCACAGCTAGAGACCTCAGGACCTGCCTCCATTCACCAGTGGTCTGGCAGTAGCCCTGGGAACCACTGGGCCCCAGCCTGTACAACACTGGGCCAACACTAACTCCAGGACCTCCAGGGCACTGCAGTGAGAGACCAGGACTCCCCTGGCCATGCAGCCAGCTGTTTCAGGACCTGGCCCACCCACCAGCATGAGGCAGCCTTTCCACAAGGCAGCCTTTGCACAAGGCAGGACTAGCAACCAACTGGGCCAGGAGCCAGACATGCCTATCAGTGCACCTACACGGTACTAAGGACAGAAGGACCCACACAGGTCACATAGAGGGCACCCCAGAGCATATAGTTCTTATGAACAGAGGGAAGTGCACTACTTGGCCCAATAGGTCATCTCCTACAAAATGCTACTTCTCTAAGATTGCAAAATGTAAACAAGCTATCAAATACATTGAAATAAAAACAGCAAATTAGGCAAAATGAGGTGATCACAGAATATGTTCTAAATGAAAGAGCAAGATAAAACCCCAAAAGAAGAACTAAGTGAAGGGCAGGTAAGAAATATACCTGATAAAGACTTCAAGATAAAGATCATAAAGATTTTCAAAGAGCTCAGAAGAAGACTGGATGAACAAAGTGAGAAGTTTAACAAAGAGTTAGAAACTAAAGAACCAAACACAGCTAAAGAATACAATAACTGAAATTTTAAAAATATACTAGAAGGAATCAAAAGTAGAATAGATAATACAAAGGAATGGATCAGTAAACTGAAAGACAGAGTAGTGGAAATCACTCAAGCTGAACAGAAAAAATAATTTTAAAAAATGAGGGCAGATTAAGAGACCTCAATGATAACATCAAGCTTACTAACATTCACATTGGAAAGGTCTCAGAAGGAGAAGAGGGAGAGGAGCAGAGAACATATATGAAGACATAACAGCTGAAAATATCCCCAACCAGGAAAAGGAAACAGACATCCAGGTCCAGGAAGCACACAGAGTCCCAAACAAGATAAATCTAAAAAGGACCATACCAACAGGTATTGTAATTAAAATGACAAAAATTAAAGATAAAGACAGACTATTAAGAGTAGCAAGGGAAAAGCAACAACTTACATACAAGGGAACTCCCATAAAAAGTCAGCTATCAGCTGACTTTTCAGCAGAAACTCTGTAGGCCAGATGGGAGGGGCACAATATATTGAAGTGATGAAAGGGAAAAACCTGCAACCAAGAATACTCTACACAGCAAGGCTATCATTCAGGTTTGAAGGAGAAATCAACCCTTTTATACAGAAGAAAAAGCTAAGACTTCAGTACCACAAAACAAGCATTACAAGAAATGTTAAAGGGGCTTTTCTAAGCAGAAAATTTCACAACTACAGGTGTGAAAATTACAAAGGAAAAATCTCATTGGTAAAGGCAAATAAACTGTAAAGATAGTAGATCATCCACTTATAAAGATAGTAGGAAGGATAAAAGATCAAGTAGTAAAATCATCTATATCCATAATAAGTCGTTAAGGAATATACAAAACAAAAAGATGTAAGATATGATGTCAAAGACAATAAACATGTTTGTGGGGGGTGGGAGGAAGTAGAGTTGTTAAGATGCATTTGAAATTAAGAGATAATCAACTTATATATTCTGGAGATCAAGGCTTTGTTGGTTTCATTTGCAAAAATGTTCTCCCATTCCATAGGTTGTCTTCTTGTTTTACTTATGGTTTCCTTTGCTGTGCAGAAGCTTGTAAGTTTCATTAGGTCCCATTTGTTTGTTCTTGATTTTATTTCTATTGTTTGAGTAGACTCTTCTAGGAGGACATTTTTGAGATGTATGTCAGATAATGTTTTGCCTATATTTTCTTCAAGGAGGTTTATTGTATCTTGTCTTATGTTTAAGTCCTTCATCCATCTTGAGTTGATTTTTCTGTATGGTGTAAGGGAGTGTTCCAGCTTCATTACTTTACATGCTGCTGTCCAGTTTTCCCAACACCATTTGCTGAAGAGACTGTCTTTATTCCATTGTATATTCTTGCCTCTTTTGTTGAAGATGAGCTGACCAAAGGTTTGTAGGTTCATTTCTGGGCTCTCTATTCTGTTCTATTGGTCTATATGTCTGTTTTTGTACCAATACCATGTTGCCTTGATGACTGTAGCTGTATAGTATTGTCTGAAGTCTGGGAGAGTTATTCCTCCAGCCTCTTTCTTTGTCTTCAGTAATGCTTTGGCAATTCTAGGTCTTTGATGGTTCCATATAAATATTATTATGAATTGTTCTAGTTCTGAGAAATATGTCCTGGGTCATTTGATAGGGATTGCATTAAATCTATAGATTTCCTTGGGCAGTGTGACCATTTTAACAGTATTGATTCTTCCAATCCAAATGCATGGGATATCTTTCCATTTTTTAAAGTCTTCTTTAATTTCCTTTGTCAATGGTTTATAGATTTCTGTGTATAATTCTTTCACCTCCTTGGTTAAATTTATTCCTAGGTATTTTATTATTTTGGGTGCTATTTTAAAGGGGATTGTTTCTTTACTTTCTTTTTCTGTTGATTCATATAGATATATAGATTGCAATGTATAAATCTAATGGTAACTATAAACCAACAGTCTATAATAGACACAGATGCAGAAAAACGAGAAAGAAATAAAAATATAACATTACAGATAATCATGAAATCACAAGAAAAGAGAGCAAAGAAAAAAAAGGAACAAAAAGACTACAAAACAACCCCAAAACAACAAAATGACAATAAGTACATGCCTATCAATAATTACTGTTAAAAAATGGACTAAATGCTTCAATAAGAATACATAGAGTGGGAGACTTCTGGGCAAGATGGCAGAGTAGAAGGACGCTTGTAAGTCACCCTCTCCCACAAATACACCAAGACCCACATCTATAGACCCAATCAGCCAACCAGAGCACCTGCGGAACTCCAACAGATCTTCGCCCTCTTCAAAAGATAAAGACGCCAAAAATCTGGTAGGAGAAAAGGATAAAAGAAAGAACAAAAGGCAAAGCAGCGCGGGACGGGTCCCGTGGGGAGGGAGCGGCAAAGGAGGACTGGCACTTGCTCGCTGGGTCTCCCCTCTCTAATTGAGAGGCCAGCGGGACGGAGGGGGAGCCTCCAAGGCTCAGATCTGTACAGAGCAGCCCTTGTCTGACAGAACTAAGTTAAACAGGCACAGAGCGTCCCCCCGACACCCAGCCTGAGAAGTGGGCCGGCAGCGGCAGGCAGGGCCAGGCTGCACAATCCGGGTGGAGGACGGGGGCAGCTGCACGGAGGCAGCTCCAGGGGACTGCAAGGGGCTAGGCGCCGGGGCTGTGGGTGTACAGGACAGAACAACCTGGGCCCTTCATAAAACAGCAAGGTTGATGTGCTCTCGGGGGAAGGGTGCATACCTCCATTTCTGAAAACCCGGGAAACTTTTCAGGGGAAGAGGGGCGGGGCCCAGGCAGAGCCGCCATATTCTCCGGTGCTTAGCGCCCAGGTGGGGGCAGAGGCAAAACCTGCATCCGCACCGAAGGGCTAAGCAGCCTCAAGGGCCAGACTGAGACGGGCCTACAGACCTGGGCAGATAGGATCCTTCCATTCTGGTCCCCCAGAGAACTTGCTCCACAAAGACAAACAAGCAGCTGGGTCTTGGCTCAGAGCAGGGACGAGGCTGCCCCTCGGTCTTCCCCGAACCCATCCGCAGAGCGCAACCAGGGCGGAGCGCCGGCCGGGGCGGAGCGCCGGCGCAGAGCGCGCAGCCGCACAGGGCAGCAGAGCTACCAGTGGCACAGGCAGGGGGAGAGCGGCCCCCGGCCTGTCTGGCAGGAACACAACCCCTGACCGAGGTGCTGGGAGGGGGCACGACCCGCCCTCCTGCCTGGCCAGTCTGCAACACCTGACTGCGGCATCCGGAGGGGCAGTGACCCGCCCGCCCGCAGCAGAGGAGAGCTGCATCTGACCCCGTGTTAGGAGGAGGCGTGATCTGCTTGCCGACAGGTGCTGGGAGCAGCACAGAAGAGGGCGCCAACGGAGGGCCTATGAAAACAAGCTGAGCTTCCAAAACAGGACGAAGACAGAAGGACATCACATTAAAAGCACACACACTCCAGGAGAACACCGACAACCCCCCTTTTTTTTTTGTTTTTGTTTTTTTTTTTTAATCTGTTTTTACCTGTTCTATTTTCAATTACTCTCTTAATTTTTACTTCTTAATTCATTCCTATTTCTCTTGGGTTTTGATGTCCTGTTATTGATTAGACACAGGCTTCAAACACATATATTCATCTCCCCACCCCCCTTTTTTTTTAAAGGTTTTAAAAGGACGTCTCCACCTGATTAATACTCTGCTTCAACCCGCTCTTCTATTATTCATTATGCATTGTTTTCAAACCTTCTTTCTCCCTTCTTTTAAAAATCTTTCTCTCTCTCTCTTATTTTTTTCTCTTTTTTTCTTTTTTCTTTTTTCTTTTTTTCCCTAAGTTCTATTCCTAAATAGGCATTAGATAGATAAAATCCTTAAGATCCAAAATAGACAACTGATACTCCATAAACCACAGTGCCAGAGAGGTATGAGCAAGATGAAGAAGCAGAGAAATCTTTCCCAATTAAAAGAACAAGAGGAATCCCCTGAAAGAAAGCTCAATGAAATAGACATCGATAGCCTACTAGATGAAGATTTCAAAAAAGGAGTGATCAAATTGTTGAAGGAATTAAAAGAGATAAGCTTAGAGAAATAAACTATGTCAAAAATGAAATTGAAGCTATAAAGAAGAGCCAAGCAAAATGGGAAAACTCATTGACACAGATGAGGAATGATCTAACAGTGGTGCAGCTGACTAGTTAATGCGAAGGAACGAATTAGTGATCTAGAAGACAGGGCAACAGAACGCACCCATTCAGAAGAACTACAAGATAAGCAAATAAAAAATAATGATAATAGCATAAGGGACCTATGGGATAATATAAAGCGTCCCAATCTTCGCATAATAGGGGTCCCAGAAGGGGAAGAAGGATCAAAGGGAATTGAAAAGGTTTTTGAAGAAATCATGACTGAAAACTTCCCAAACTTAAAGAAGGAATCAGATATCCAAGTACAGGAAGCTCAGAGGGTCCCAAACAGGAAGAACCCAAATAGAACCACACCAAGACATATCATAATCATGATGGCCAGAGTCAAGGATAAAGAAATGATTCTAAAGGCAGCAAGAGAAAAGCAATGAGTGAACTACTAGGGAACCCCCATAAGGCTCTCAGCTGATTTCTCTACACAAACACTACAGGCCAGAAGGGAGTGGCAAGGTATATTCAAAGCCCTGAATGAAAAAAAGATGCAGTCTAGCATACTTTATCCAGCAAGGCTATCCTTTAGGATAGAAGGAGAAATAAAGAGTTTCACAGACAAAAAAAAAAAAGCTGCAGGAGTTTAGCAACACTAAACCCACGCTAAAAGAAATATTGAAAGGGCTATTCTAAATAGAAAAGCAGCAGGATGCTACAGAAATGAGAAACTCACAACTGGAAAGGTGATAACTCATGAATTACAAATAAAGAAAACACGAAACTATAAAAGAAGACATACAAATCACTGAGAGTGGGAGAGGGAGGCAGGGAAATATAGAATATTTTTTTCTTTCTGTTTTAAACTTTTTATAACAGTAGGATGGGTTTGAGATCATGTTACTATCAGTTTAATAAAAACAGTTATAGTAATGGGTTAATAGATTTACAAAAACGGGTAACCACAAGTCAAAAATTTACAAGGGATTCACAAAAATTAAACAAAATCCATGAAAATACAAAGGAAAATTACCAAACCACAAAAGGAAGAAGAAAGGAACAAAGAGGATATACCAATTCAACTGCAAAGATAAGTTCAAAATGGCAATAAACACACATCTATCATTAATTACTGTAAATGTTAATGGACTAAATGCTCCAGTCAAAAGACATAGAGTGGCAGAGTGGATAATAAAGCAAGAACCTTCAATATGCTGCATACAAGAGACCCACTTTAGGGACAAGGACACATATAGATTGAGTGAAAGGATGGAAAAGGATATTCCATGCAAATGGAAAAGCCAAAAAAGCAGGTGTTGCAGTACTGATTTCAGACAAAATAGACTTTAAAAAAAAGGCCATAAAGATAGATAAAGAAGGACATTTTATAATGATTAAAGGAGTGATAGAAGATGAAGATATTACACTCGTTAATATATATGCACCCAATATAGGAGCACCTAAGTACATAAAAGAATTACTAACAGAGATAAAGGGGGATATTGATGGGAATACAATCATAGTTGGAGATTTTAACACTGCATTAGCATCACTAGACAGAACTTCCAGACAGAAAATAAACAAGGCAACAGAGAAATTAAATACTACAACAGAAAAACTAGATTTGGTGGATATTTTCAGAGCTTTACACCCCCCAAAAATAGAATATACATTCTTTTCAAGTGCACATGGAACATTTTCCAGGATCGATCATGTACTTGGACACAAAAGAAACCTCAACAAATTTAAGAAGATAGAAATTATCTCAAGCATCTTTACTGACCACAATGCCATGAAACTGGAAATCAACAACAGAGAAACAAAGGAGAAAAAAAGAAAAGCATGGAGAGTAAACAATATGTTATTGAAAAAACAATGGATCAATGAGGAAATCAAAGCTGAAATTAAAAATACCTTGAAACAAATGATAATGAAAGCACAACCACTCAAAACCTATGGGACAGAGCAAAGGCAGTGCTAAGAGGGAAGTTTATAGCGATACAGGCCTTCCTCAAAAAAGAAGAACAATCTCAAATAAACAAGTTAACCCACCACCTGAATCAATTAGAAAAAGAAGAACAAAAAGCCCCAAAAAGCAGCAGAAGGAAGGAAATAATAAAGATCAGAGAGGAATTAAATACAATAGAGATTAACAAGACCATAGAAAAAATTAACCAAACCAAAAGCTGATTTTTTGAAAAAGTAAATAAAATCGACAAACCTCTGGCCAAACTCACAAAGAAAAAAAAAGAGAGAACACAAACTAGCAAAATTAGAAAGGAAAATGGAGAAGTTACAACAAACAAAATAGAAATACAGAATATCATACGAGAATATTATGAAAAACTATATGGAACCAAACTGGATAACCTAGAGGAGATGGACAAGTTTCTGGAAACATACTGTCCACCAAAACTGAATCAAGAAGAAACTGAACACTTGAACAATCCGATCAGTAGAAAGGAAATAGAAATAGCAATTAAAAACCTCCCTACAAATAAAAGTCCAGGACCAGATGGCTTCACTGGGGAATTCTACCAAGCATACAAAGAAGAACTCATACCAGTCCTTCTCAAACTCTTCCAGACGATTGAAAAAGACGGAATACTCCCAAACTCATTCTATGAAGCCACCATCACCCGATACCAAAACCAGGCAAAGACACTGCCAAAAAAGAGAATTATAGGCCAATATCACTGATGAACATAGACGCCAAAATCCTCACCAAAATTTTAGCAAATAGAATCCAACAACACATAAAAAAGATTATACATCATGACCAAGTGGGGTTCATCCCAGGGACACAAGGCTGGTTCAACATACGCAAATCAATCAATGTAATACATCACATCAACAAGACAAAGGACAAAAAACACATGATCATCTCAATCGATGCAGAAAAAGCATTTGATAAAATTCAACACCCATAAAAACTCTCACCAGAGTGGGTACAGAGGGAACATATCTCAACATAATAAAAGCTATTTATGACAAACCTATAGCCAGCATAGTTCTCAACGGTGAAAAACTCAAAAGCTTCCCACTAAAATCTGGGACAAGACAAGGATGCCCACTATCACCACTCCTATTCAATATAGTTGGAAGTCCTAGCCACAGCAATCAGGCAAGAGAAAGAAATAAAAGGGATCCAAATTGGAAAAGAAGAGGTAAAACTGTCATTATATGCTGACGACATGTTACTATATATAGAAAACCCTAAAAGGTCCACAAAAAAGCTACTAGAGCTGATTGAAGAATTCAGCAAGGTAGCAGGTTACAAGATTAACATTCAAAAATCAGTTGCCTTTCTTTACACTAACGATAAATGAACAGAAAAAGAAAGTAAAGAAACAATCCCCTTTAAAATAGCACCCAAAGAAATAAAATATCTGGGAATAAATCTAACCAAGGAGGCGAAAGAATTATACACAGAAAACTATAAACCATTGATGAAGGAAATTAAAGAAGACTTTAAAAAATGGAAAGATATTCCATGCTCCTGGAATTGAAGAATCAATATTGTTAAAATGGTCACACTGCCCAAGGCAATCTACAGATTTAATGCAATCCCTATCCAATGACCCAGGACATATTTCACAGAACTAGAACAAATCATAATAAAATTTATATGGAACCATCAAAGACCTAGAATTGCTAAAGCGTTACAGAAGAGAAAGAAAGAGGCTGGAGGAATAACTCTCCCAGACTTCAGACATTACTATAGAGCTACAGTCATCAAGACAGCATGGTATTGGTACCAAAACAGACATATAGACCAATGGAACAGAATACAGAGCCCAGAAATGAACTCACAAACTTTTGGTCAACTCATCTTCGACAAAGGAGGCAAGAATATACAATGGAATAAAGACAGTCTCTTCAGCAAATGGTGTTGGGAAAACTGGACAGCAGCATGTAAAACAATGAAGCTAGAACACACCCTTACACCATATACAAAAATCAACTCAAAATGGATTAAAGACTTAAACATAAGACAAGATACAATAAACCTCCTAGAGTAAAACATAGGCAAAACATTATCTGACATACATTTCAAAAATTTTCTCCTAGAAGAAATAAAAGCAAGAATAAACAAATGGGACCTAATGAAACTTACAAGCTTCTGCAGAGCAAAGGAAACCAGAAATAAAACAAGAAGAAAACCTACGGAATGGGAGAAAATTTTTGCAAGTGAAACCGACAAAGGCTTGATCTCCAAAATATATAAGCAGCTCATACGACTCATTAAGGAAAAAATAAACAACCCAATACAAAAATAGGCAGAAGACCTAAACAAGCAACTCTCCAAGGAAGACATACAAATGATCAAAAAGCACTTGAAAAAATGTTCAATATCACTAATTATCAGAGAAATGCAAATCAAAACTACAATTAGGTATCACCTCACACCAGTCAGAATGGCCGTCATTCAAAAATCCACAAATGACAAATGCTGGAGAGGCTGTGGAGAAAGGGGAACCCTCCTACACTGCTGGTGGGAATGCAGTTTGGTGCAGCCACTATGGAAAACAGTGTGGAGATTCCTCAAAAGACTAGGAATAGACTTACCATATGACCCAGGTATCCCACTCCTGGGCTTGTAGCCAGAAGGAAATCTACTTCAGGATGACACCTGCACCCCAATGTTCATAGCAGCACTATTTACAATAGCCAAAACATGGAAACAACCTAAACGTCCATCAACAGGTGACTGGATAAAGAAGAAGTGGTATATTTATACAATGGAATACTACTCATCCATAAAAACCGACAACATAATGCCATTTGCAGCAACTTGGATGATCCTAGAGAATGTCATTCTAAGTGAAGTAAGCCTGAAAGAGAAAGAAAAATACCATATGAGATCGCTCATATGTGGAATCTAAAAAACAAAAACAAAGTATAAATACAGGACAGAAATAGACTCATGGACAGAGAATACAGTCTTGTGGTTACCGGGGGGGGGGGGGTTAGAGGGTGGGAAGGGATAGATTGGGATTTTAAAATTGTAGAATAGATAAACAAGATTACACTGTATAGCACAGGGAAATATACACAAAATGTTATGATTTATCACAGAGAAAAAAATGTGACAATGAGTGTGTATATGTCCATGAATGACTGAAAAATTGTGCTGAACACTGGAATTTGACACAACACTGTAAAATGATTATGAATCAATAAAAAATGAAAAAAAAAAGAATACATAGAGTGGCTGAATGGATACAAAATAAGCAGCTCATATGGCTTAATAAGAAGCAACTAAACAACTCAATCTTAAAATGGGCAAAAGACCTAAATAAGCAATTCTCCAAGGTAGACATACAAATGATCAATAGACACACGAAAAATGCTCAATATCACTAATTATCAGAGAAATGCAAATCAAAAGTACAATGAGGTATCACCTCACACCAGTCAGAATGGCCATCATTCAAAATTCCACAAATGACAAATGCTGGAGAGGCTGTGGAGAAAGGGGAACCCTCCTACACTGCTGGTGGGAATGCAGTTTGGTGCAGCCACTGTAGAAAACAGTGTGGAGATTCCTCAAAAGACTAGGAATACACTTGCCATATGACCCAGTCATCCCGCTCCTGGGCATATATCCAGAAGGAACCCTACTTCAGGATGACACCTGCACCCCAATGTTCATAGCAGCACTATTTACAATAGCCAAGACATGGAGACAGCCTAAATGTCCATCAATGGATGACTGGATAAAGAAGAAGTGGTATATTTATACAATGGAATACTACTCAGCCATAAAAACCGACAACATAACGTCATTTGCAGCAACATGGATGTCCTGGAGAATGTCATTCTAAGTGAAGTAAGCCAGAGGAGAAAGAAAAATACTATATGAGATCACTCATATGTGGAATCTAAAAACAAACAAACAAACAAACAAACAAAGCATAAATACAGAACAGAAACAAACTCACAGACATTGAAAACAAACTTGTGGTTTCCAAGGGGGTGGAGGGTGGACAGGGATAGACGGGATTTCAAAACTGTAGAATAGATAAACAAGATTACACTGTATAGCACAGGGAAATATACACAAGATCTTATGGTAGCTCACAGAAAAAAAAATTTGACAATGAATATATGTATGTTCATGTATAACTGAAAATTTGTGCTCTACACTGAAATTTGACACAACATTGTAAAATGATTATAAATGAATAAAAAATGTTAAAAACAAAAGACCCATATACATGCTGCCTACGAGTGACTCACTTCATATCTAAAGACACACATAGGCTGAATTTGAAGAAATGGAAAAAGTTATTCCATGCAAATGGAAATCAAAAGAAAGCCAGGGCAGTAGTACTTATATAAGACAAGACTTTAAAACAAAGACTAACAAAGGAAGACATTACATGATGATCTAGGGACCTGTTCAACAATGAGATATAACAAGTAAATATATATATGTTCCCAACATAGGAGCAGCTAAATATACAAAGCAAATATGAAAATATGTATAAATTGACAGTAATATGGGCTTTTAACACTCTGAATTCATCAATGGACAGGTCATTCAGACAGAAAATCAATAGGTAGAAGTATGCCTTAAATGACACTTTAGTCCAGATGGACTTAATAGATATATAGAATACTCAATCCAAATTCAACATAATACCCTTTTTTTCCAAGGTACATGGAACATTCTCCAGGGTAGATTACATGCTAGGCAACAAAACAACTGGTAGTAAATTTAAGAAGGTTGAAATCACATCAAGTACCTTTTCCTATTTTGAGACTAGAAATCAATTACAAGGGAAAAAAACTGCAAAAAAGAAAAAAAAAAACAACTACATAGAGGCTAAAGTCTAAATCATATGCTCCTAAACAATCAGTGGGTTACTGAAGAAATCACACAGGAAATTTAAAAATACCTGGAGACAAATGAAAATGAAAACACAATGATCCAAAAATCTATGGGTTGCAGCAAAAGCAATTCTAAGAGGCATGTTTATAGCAATACAAACCTACCTTAGGAAATACAAAAAAAACTCAAACAACCTAACCGTTCACCTAAAGAAACTAGAAAAAGAATAACAAATAAAACCCAAAGGTAGTAGAAGGAAAGAAACTATAATGATGAGAGCAGAAATAGGTGGAATTGAAACTAAAATAAATAAATAAATAAACAAGATCAGTGAAACTAAGAGCTGGTTCTTTGAAAAGATAAACAAAATTGATAACCCTTTAGCCACATTCATCAACAACAAAAAGGAATTGGCTCAAATAAATAAAAACAGAAATGAACAAGAAGAAGGTACTACCAACACCACAGAAATATAAAGGATCATAAAAGATAACTGAACAATTATGACAATGAAGTGGACAACCTAGAAGACATGAAAAATTCCTAAAACAGTACAATCCCTCAATACTAAATCAGGAAAAAATAGAAACTATGATCAGACCAAATAATAGTAATGAAATTAAATTTTCGTTTTCCATTTTTCCCAGCAAACAAACGTTCAGGACCTGATGGCTTCACAGGTGAATTCTACCAAACAATAAAAGAAGAATTAACATCTACCCTCAGCCAATTACAAAAAATTTAAGAAAAAGGAACACTTCTGAACACATTCTAGAAGGAGAGCATCACCTTAATACCAAAACCAGGCAAAGATGTCACAAAAAAAGAAAATTACAGGCCAGTATCACTGATAAACATAAATGCAAATCCTCAAGAAAATATTTGTAAACCCAATCCAACAATACACCAAAAGGATCATAAACCATGATCAAGCAGGACTTATCCCAGGGATGCAAACATAGTTCAATATCTGCAAATCAGTGTGATATACTACATTATCAAACTGAAGAATAAAAATTTTGTGAGCATCCCAATAAATGCAGAAAAAGCTTTTGACAAAATCTAACACCCATTTATGATAAAAAACACTCAACAAAGTGAAATTGAATATAAAGCAAACAGATGGAAAGATATACAGTGCTTGTGGATTGTAAGAACTGATATTTTTTAAGTGACAGTACTACACTAGGCAATCTACAGATTCAATGCAATACCTATCAAAATACCAATGCCAGTTACATAGAACTAGAACAAATAATTCTAAAATTTGTATGGAAACACAAAAGACCCTGAATGGTCAAACAATCTTAAGAAACAAGAACAAAGCTGGAGGTATAATGCTCCCTGATTTCAAACTATGATACAAAGCTACAACAATCAAAACAGTATTGTACTGGCACAAAAACAGACACGTAGATCAATGGAACAGAATAGAGAGCCTAGAAATGAACCCACACACATATAGACAATTAATCTATAACAAAGGAGGCAAGAGTATAGAACAGGGAAAAGACAACTTCTTCAGTAAATGGTGTTGGGAAAATTGGACAGCTACAAGCAAAATAATCAAACTGCACTACTTTCTCACACCTTAAACAAAAATGAATTCAAAGTGGATGAAAGACTTAAACGTAAGACTTGAGACCATAATACTTCTAGAAAAAAAACATAGGCAGTATGCTCTTTGACATTGGTCTTAGTAATATTTTTTGGATCTGTCTCCTCATGCAAGGGCAACAAAAGCAAAATAAACACATGGGACTCCATCAAACTGAAAAGCTTTTTCACAGCAAAGGAAACCACCAACAAAATGAAAACACAACTTAATAAATGGAAGAAGATATTTGCAAATTGTGTATCTGATAAGAGGTTGATATCCAAAATATATAAACAACACATATAACAAATAATCCAATTAAAAATGGACACAGGATCTGATTCATCGTATTGGAGAATGTTATTAGAAATGAAGATCTGGGTGCTAGATGTGCTTGTTGTTCTTTCTTTATGCCCTCTCAGTTGACATAGCAAGAAAATATATGTGTGTATACTAACCCATGTTATACACCTATGAACATTTCTATATATAACTATCTGTATCCATATTAGGGCAAACATGAGTCCGCATTGATGTTGCCAACTTTAATCCATTAACAACTAGATCTACTCCAAAAATAACTGCCTCCTACTATCCACCATTTATTTACTTGACTATTTCCTATACAAATGTATGGCAATATCAAAACAGTTAACCCATACCCCTGTGGGAAACAACTTTGTCAATTACAGTTCAGTTCACATGTACAGTTTCTTTTGCCTTTAGTCCTACAGACTCCACTCATTTCCAAATTTACTTAGGCTAGCACTTTATTACCTCATCTTCTCTACTGAGGTTGTTTCGTATATTTGTAATATAATTTAGTTATTTTGCCACATTCTGAGTCTCATTCTGGGATCCTCCAGCCTCCTAAATGATGTGTTCAATTGAGTTGCATACATTAAGCTTCACTCTTTGTTCTGTAAAGTTCTATGGGTTTTGATAAATGCATAGTGTTATATATTCACCATTACAGTATCAAACAGAATAGTTTCACAAACCTAAACACTCCCCTCACCAACACAGTTCTCTCCCTCCCCTCTCCCCTTGGAAACCAATGGTCTTTTTACTGTCTGTATAATTTTGCCTTTTCTAAAATATCATGTATTCGGAATCATACAATATATAAAGCTTTCAGCTGGCTTGTTTCACTTTGAAATATACATTTAATATTATTCCATGTCTTTGCATGACTTGGTAGCTATCCCTAAATAGTATTCTGTAGTATGGACATACCACAATTTGCTTATCCATTTATCTATTGAAGGACATTTTGGTTTTGGATGATTATAAAGTTGCTATAAACATTCATGGGCAAGTATTTATGTAGAACTTTTAAATCAATTCGGTAATACTTAGGAATGTAATTGCTAGATCATATGGTATGATTATGTTTGGCTTTGCAATATACTGCCCAACAGTCTCTCAAAGTGGCTGTATTCCATGACTTTTTAAGTAAAGAAATATAAAATTTCTTAACATGGACTACATGGTCTGGATAATTCCTATATCTCCAGCCTCATCTTACATCATTTTCCTCCTCACATTACATATGTCAGACATACCCCAAAGTTACTATGCTCCCTTTAGCCCCTGAGAACCCATTCTGTGCCCTAGGACTGGAAGCCACATCTTCCACCTCTGTAACTCCTCCTCTCCTCAATCTAATTATCATCTCACTTTTCCATCACACCACAGCTTAAGCATCTTTTTTTCAGGCAAGCCTTCACTGACCAATTTGGCTAGGTCAAATCCCCCTAATATAGGCACTCATAGCTCCAGGTATCTTGCATTTGTAGCACTTATCATATTTGTGGTACTATATTCATATTGTTTTTTCCCCTATATTCCTTACTAGATTGTAAGCACCATGAAATCAGGACCAGATTTTTCTCACTATTGTATTCCTAGCACATAGCACAGTACCTAATATGTAGGAGAGACTTACTATATACCTTTATATTAGATGAACAAATAAGTGAGTAAATAGATGTAGAAGGTATCAATTACATTTAAAAGTCAATGTCATACATTTGCGACAACATGGATGAAACTTGAGGGAATTATGCTAAGTGAAATAAATCAAAGACAAGTACTATATGAAGACAAGTACTATATTCCACTTATAAGTGGAAACTTAAAAAATCAACCTCATAGAAACAGAGAGTAGAGTGGTAGTTACAAGGGGCTGAGGGTTGGAGGGAAATGGGGACATGGTGGTCAAAAGATACAAAGTTTCTGTCATAAAATGAAAAAGTTCTAAGCGTCCAATGTACAGCATAGTGATTATAAATAATGTATTATATACTTGAAATTTGCTAAGAGAGTTGATCTCAAATGTTCTTACCAGAAAAAAAATGATAATTATGAATTGTAATGGAGGTGTTAGCTAACACTATGATGGTAATCATTTTGCAGTATATGTGTATCAAGTCAACATGTTGTATACCTTAAATTTAGACAATGTTATATGTAAATTATATCTCAATAAGGCTGGGAAAAAACTCAATGGCAAATATATTTTACATTTAAAGGTGTCAGGTAAATTTGTAGAATCAATCTGTTTTCATAATGTCTTTCAAAATATGCCATTTTCAAATTTCTATAACATAATAATGCTATACTATAATTTCCATAGTACATATAAAGTAACTACTAATTCTAACTATAGCTCCAAGTTTATTCAAGCTATTTATTTGCAACATTTAGAACAATGTGTGTTTGCAAAAGACCACTGTAAAAGAACTGTGTGGGTTTTTTTTTTCAGCATGCTGTTCAGTTTGCTTAAGTTTTTTTTTTAATTCACCGGGTTCCAAGAAAGAGCAAAGTTATATAAATCATCTATCAAGAAAATCTGTGTCTTAAAAGTACTTTACCTCAATCATTATGAAGAGATTCTAGCAAATATGGATGAATAAATTGTTTCCAGTCAAGCAATTTGACCATAGTTTAACTGGATCCCAAGAATTTACATGTAGTTAACTGAAAGCTTAAATGACTCACTGAAGAACAAAAAATATTTCAGTCTTAAGCTATATTAATAGAAGTCTCATCATACTTATTTTTTGTTTTTGTTTTTTAACAGAGATACTGGGGATTGAACCAAGGATCATGTGCATGCTAAGCATGTGCTCTACCACTAAGCTATATCCCTCCCCCTATCATATTTCAACCAATCTTTATTTCTGCATTTTAAAACTTAAATGTAAAAAATGTGTTCCTTTTGAATTTATTCTTGTTTCACCGAAAATACTAGTCATTTCAGAGTAGTCAACAGATCACCAACTGAAAGAATCTGAGATTTGGAAAGAAACTAAAGAAACTAATTTAGCTTCCTACCCAATATATATTTTCTTTTAACAATATTTGGTCTCTTCTTGATTATCTTCAGTAATGGGCATCTTACTTTTTACTGACACAAACCATTTTATTATTGGAGATTTCTCATTTATGAGTAAGTGACCAAAACTTTGAATAGAAGAGAATCAAATACAGAGAAATGAGCATGAACCAAACCAACATTGATTCAATAGACAGTGCTTATCATATTTTGCTCAACTTTGAATCATTCCAGTTATTGTTATCAAAGCTACATTCCTCCATCTCATCCACAAATACAGTATTGTTTTCATAGGCAACAGTAGGATTATCCTCATTCTCCAACATAAACTTGCTATACCAGCCAACTTGGTTTATTCCTACTCCAAATCTAAATCAACTTTTTCATCTCAGTGCACAGGACAGTTTTCCAATTTCTCATAACCTAACCTCATCACTTCTAAAAAGCTGGATCCCGCTTTTATTTAAACCCCAGTTTAGAGATCCCCCACCCCCAACAAGTCTTCTTTGATTAACCCCAAATGACTCCAACCTTTGAACTTGATGAACTAGCAAAGGTAAATGGTTTACCTGACCTCCAACTCAGTTGTTCTAGTCTTAGTATTTACTCTGTGCTTTTTGGATGCTGTAGTGAACAAGACATAGGTTAAGGAATCTCCCCATCAGCATAATTTAAGCACTGAAGGATACAAGCAAATATATTTGAGGATCTGGAGAAAAGAGAAAAGCCTACAGATGGAAGGAACAAGGAAGATTTTGTGGAAGAGTAGCGTTTGAGTTGGGCCTCAAAAGATGGCCCTAGGAAAATTCTGAAAGTTGGAAATACCAAGAAAAGTCATTTTTATATGAAGGAATAGCTGGAGAAATGGCAAGGAGGTAAGAAAGGAAATGATGTATATGAAGAACTATACCTTTAGTCCTCTGTGGCCATAACAAATGTTTATGAAGAGAATGAGGGATGAAACTAGAGTATGCAGAGACCATATTATAGAGGGACTTGTTTGTCATTCTAAGGAGCTGAGACTTTATTTTTTAGGTAATAGGGAGCCACTGAAAACAGGTAGCAAGTGACATGACTGGATTTATTTTTTTAACAAAGAATAAGAAAGCTAAAATTAATAATTCCTTACAATTATAGTTTCAGATAGTAGGGAAAGCAGTTTGGATCAAGGACCTTCTTGGTTTTTTCCAAATTTTCAATATTTACTGACATCTCATGGTCTGAGTGCATTAATTCTGTCAAAGAGTGATAAGAATCAGAATAAGAATAATGAGCTCATTGAGAGTTGTCATACACCAGATATTTTTCTAGTTGTCTTATAGCTCCATGAGTTAATATTACAATTATTCCCATTTTATAGATGGTAAAAATGAGTATTAGATAGTTTTAAAAACTTGCCAAAAGTCAGCTAAGTACCGGAGCTTGGATTTGAATCCGTGCAGCTTCAGAGCAACACCTGTGCTCTTATGCACTAGTTACCTGACCCTCAATAGATGAGTAGCTACTAAACCAAAGCATCAGAACTGAGAGGCCCTCTAAAACAACTTTCTCAACCTTCTTATTGTCCTATGATAAAACTGAGGAGATGGGAGAGCAACTTGCTCAAGTTCACAGAATTCATTAGTAGAAATGCCTGGTTAGAACATAGGTCTCCTGATTCTCAATTCAGCGTTCACTCTATTGTACTGTTATGATATTCTTCAAGCAAAAATGAAAGCTGTATTTCTCCTCAATACTAGGGTTGGAGTTTTTCAGGAAAGCTAATTCAAATGCAAAGTCTCTAAAATCCAAATGACATAGCAAGTCAGAAATCCACATGTATGGTCTCTTTGCGTGTGCATGTGTGTGTGTGTGTGTGTGTGTGTGTGTGTGTGTGTGTGTTATGTGTGGCTGGAACAGGTTATAGAGATGCAGGTGGAAGGCCACAACTTTGGGAAGGAAAGACTCTCTTCACACAGGGATTTCCCCTTACTAGCCCCAGGTGCGTTTATGCTTTTCTTATCCCCTGGGAATGAGGCCATTCCAAGCATGTGACTCCTGTTCTCTGCACAGTCTGAAGCAGCTGCCTGTTTGCTTTGGAGTACAACTCCAGCTGTTAAGCTCAATCAATCTCAAAGGCCATAAATTTTTTAGGCCATAATTCCTGGAAGAGTTGCCTATTCCAGTTCAATCTTCTGTGTGACTATTGTAAAACACCACCCAAATTTTTGATAAATAGGAGGCCAGGAATTCCCTTAGACCTCTCATCAACTCCTGCTAAACCATAAGTGGGTAGTTTTTATCTTCCTAACACAGCCACCACTCTCTTGACTTTTCAAGGTTTAAAGGTAAGTGGAACCAACTCGGAAGTGGCCTTAGCAAAGAGAAAACTTTGTCCCAGGAGTTTCTCTGATAATCTTTCTCAAACATTGATGAACACCAAGTAACTTGGGCTGTTGTGAAAAACTCAACCTGACTTCATCCCCAAATACTCTGATTCAATCAGTCTGGGGTCAGAGTCAGAAATCATCATTGTTCTCAAGAACCACCTCTGAATCTATTATGTACCCAAGTTTAGAAACCAGTAATCTATGGTTTGCATGTTAAGGATGGGATTCTGAGAGGCATTGTGACTAGAGTTATGGATAGACATTAATGCATGTGTAGAAATTTCCTCTTCTCTCCATTCACTCATAAAAGTCTCAGCTGCTTTCATTTGACTTGCTATACTCTGGAGTGCTCCTCATTGGTTTATTAAGAACAATTGGATCAATTCAAGACAAGTGCAGGAAGTAGGTTGCCAGTATCTCTGACTTGCCCACACATTCCCACCCATACCAGGGCTCCATAAAAAACTGACTCATCACTGAAGAAAACTGCTAATAAAGTTTTATCAAATTAATCAAAATCAAATCTTGCTACTGGGGAGAAGACAAAAGTCTGAAATCTAGAGTTTTACCTGTTTCTCCTAAGGCTGTTGGGTAAGTAGGTGAGAATAAGTGTGAACATGACAGAATAATGCTTTACATTCATACAGGGTGCAAGTGAAGAATCTCCAAGATGGAAGACCTGAAGAGGCCATGTAGAAATAGTTTAACAAACTTTAATGTGCATATGAAACACTGGGTAGACTCTCCATCTACTCAAATTGTGGTTCCTGGAACAAGAGCATCAACATCACCTGAGAGCTTATTGGTACCACATATCTCAGTCCCCACACCAGACCCACCAAACATAGTCTGCATTTTAACAAGATCTCCAGGTCTGAATCAGTGGTTCTCAAAGTGTGTTCCCAAGAACAGCACCATCAGCAACACCTGGGGACTTGTGAAAATGTACATTCTCAGGCCCCACTGCAGACCTTCTGAATCAGAAACCCTGGACTTGGGGACCAGAAATCTGTGTTTTAAGAATCCCTCCAGGTGATTTTGATGCACACTCAAGTTTGAAAACCACTCTAGACTATTCCTTTGCTTTCAGGCACATTGGCTTTCACCCAATATTCATAGACTATTGAAGCAGAGATAGACAGGTTTCAGGGAAAGAGATTCCACTATAAATTTCAGAAAGCTACCTCTCTTTTATGAAACCTTTTTATAATTCCTGCAATAGATTAATGTGTCTCCCCCAAATTCATATGTTGAATCTTAATTAATCCACAGTGTGGTGGTATTTGGAGGTGGGGACTTTGGGCGGTGATTAGGTTATGAGAATGGAGCTCTCACGAATGGGATTAGTTGCCATTATAAAAGAGACCTCAGAAAGCTCCCTTTCCCCCTCTACCATGTAAAGACAGTAGAAGATGGTCATCTATGAATCAGGAAGTGAGCTGTCTCCAGATAGTAAATCAGTCAGCACCTTGATCTTGGACTTCCAGTTTCCAGAACTGTGAGAAATGTTTCTGCTGTGTATAAGCCTCCCAGTTGATGACATTCTGTTATAGTAGCCTGAACAAACTAAGACATTGTCCTATCTTCACCTAGGGTACTCCTTCTCATTGGAAACCCTTTTTTAAATTCCCTTTGCTACAAGAAAGCCTTCCCAGACTTGACAAGGACTTCCTCAAATCTTCTGTCAAGTGATTGCCTAGTTTCTGAGCCCTCAAATATCATGCCTCTCAGACATAACCATCAAGAATAAAACTCCAAGTTTTTTGGCTTTCTAAAGTTGCAGTGAGTTTTGTTTTAATTAGTATGCTGATGGAACTCTGCTATTTCAAGTTATCTTTATTCACATTATCTCATGTAATCCATTTAATCTTCTGAAAGAGTTCCTGTTATTACATTTTCATGAGAAATTGAAGCTTAGGAAGGTTAGTAACTTCTGTAAGTTCAGAGCTAGCAAACAGCAGAGCCATGATTCAAAGTAAGGTATGATTTCAAGGCCTCTGGGCTTAATCATAAAACTATACATGACCCCCTTCCCTGACAGGGAGGCCATGATATGGGTAAGGATGTAGAAGGACAAAGCCTAGACTTGCGAGGCTACATCAGGGAGTAGGTGTAGTGGTGAGGTTGAGGGGGAGCAAAGAGGGGTCAAGAGGAGGTATGGTTAGCCTCTGTTTCAAAGTATGCTCTAGTAGGGGAAAACTACAGAAATTTTGTCCTGATAGAGTGTGTTCCATTCAAACTGGAATAGTGTGTTCAAGGAGGACATCCAGCAAGGGAGTCTGAGGCAATTTGTCAGGGCCAAGTTACTTTCAAATCTAACTGTAGTTAGAGGACTAGGGACGGTGAGAGTAAGGAGCAGTGGACAAATTGGAGTCAACATGGATTAATATCAGAATTCCAGAGACAGTGCGGGGAGATCATGAGGACAACAGCAAGATTTTTGAGTCCCAAGCATGTGTTTGTATTACTTCATTACACATTGTCTTTTAATTGTTAGTTGTAATATCGTATGTACAAATAGTCCTCCAGTCAAACTACAAGCCTCTTGATGACAGCAACCGGAGATTATACTTCTTTTGTCTTCTAACACAGTACCTAGCATTTACTAATTAATTTACTCTTTCATCGATCATCTTTTCAGGCTCTGTGCCAGATACAAAGATGAGTAAGACATGGTCCCGAACCTTATGGAGCTTACAGTGTAAAATGAATTCTCAGTAGGACTTAGTGGATGAAAATCAGGAGGTCAAAGATCTGAAAAATGTTGGGTATGTAAGCATATGTGCATTTTTCTGTGGAAAATCTATAGTTTCTATGAGATTCTCAAAATTGACTAGAGCCTATAGTTGGAGGTGGGGGATAGACATGTAAATAAATAATACAATATGAGTCCTGAGAGTTGGTGAGTGAGAACAGGTCATGGAAGCATGTAAAGCATCACAGAAGAGATAACAGTTGGCTTCTTCAACCAAGCAGAGGGAGAAAGAGGATTACAGGAATAGGGCACAATATGCATATGTGTGGAAAAGTGAGACAGCATACTGCATTTGGGAAACTACAAATAGTTTGATGTGGCAGCCGGATGAAGCCAGAGAGGCAGCATGCCAAGCCCAGAATTACCTCCTCCTCCATTCACCCCACTTTTGGAATATTCCTGACTATTCTGTGGATAGACTCACACAGACTGCCTCACACTACAATAGTTACTTAGAAAAGTAGGCAGTTGTCCCCCATGGCACCTTGCCCTCCTTTCAGGATTTTAAAAGTGAAAAGCAACAAGAGGAGGTTTAGATATTAGCCTTTTCCCCCTCTCACATTTGTATCCCTAGCTTTGGCACTTGGGGAAATAACTGGTGGTAAGAGAAATGAAATGCCATCATTTACTACTATCTATTCCTTTTCCACTTTATTTCTAAGAGATTTTTAGGGTCCATGGGTTGGGTGCAGAGCAGAGTGTCTGTTGTATAACATGTTATCTAGTTGTTAACTTTCCAACTCATTCTATACTGCTACTTTGTGAGTTTGTGTGGTTTCTTAACCCATTTCTGGTCATCTTCTTTGCTTTTCTCCCAGAGCTAGTATCTTTGGTAGTGCCTTATTCCCCTGCCGCCTTATCCCAATTTCTCAGGCTGTTGCCACAATTGACTCTACTCCAGAAATTTGTCACTTTAAGAAGCAGAGGAGTCTGAGAAGAGTATTGAGTTCAGACCATATTGTTGACGCCTCCTTCTTCCCTGCTTGGTGAACCGTTACCTGGCTTTGGATTTTGGCTTCCCTTTTAGTCTTTGTTTTTCCATCAGAGTACTCTGGATTTCTCAGCTTCTCTCAGTATGACCTCTGTCCTGTATGACTGCTGCCAGAACCTGGCTTCATTGAGGGTTCCTCCCTCACCTAAGGTCTGGCATAATATATTGCAAGGGACTGACCTCTTTATTATTGACTCCTACCTAACTCTAGACGGGGTATATTTCAGCAAGCAGCCTTTTGCAGTCCATCTTTTTAGTATGTGTGTCCACTGTCATTAGCATTTCCAAGCTAATTCTTGAGATCCCAACTAGGAGACAAGTACAGTTTCCCACCATCTGGTCCATTGGCTCTTGACCACAGCCAGCCAGATGCATTTTATCTTAGCTCCTACTTATTATACCTGCAGGGAAGAAATTTCACCACTTTTCATGGACCTGTTTCCAGGTGCTTCCCCTTTAGTTCAGAATCAATAGACATCTGTTATCTGATATCTGTCCACCTGGTGGTAGGCAGAGGTCAGCATAGTGAGGAAGATGAGAAGGATCTTTATTACCTTCCCTGGATTATGAGTTTCTCTGAGATAACAGGAGAGTTGGAAAAAATGAGCTCAATTCATTTTGGTAGCCTGCAATTTCTGGTCATAGCCTGTGACTGTTCTGTGTCCTCAGAACTTTTTTGGAATTCTGCTGTGTTCTTTTCTTGTCACTAGGATAAGCCTTACGAGAAATCAAAGTAAATGATCTACTAACCAATACACCTTTAGGAGCCATCAGTAATGTCTTTTGAGCCTAATCCTTAGGGTGGTTTAGGCCTGAACACCTTTCTCTAGGGTTATGCCCTTTGCTTTCACAATGAGGAATAAGACTCAGAATGAGAACCTAGGACTTGCCCCACTACATTCATGGGTTAAAGCCTAAAAGTAAGGTTTTTAGTTTTTGGAGGAGACTTTAAAGTTTTCTATATATATTACCATTTCATCTACAAATAGTGGCAGTTTTACTTCTTCCCTTCCAATTTGGATGCTTTCATCTCTTTTTTTCCTTGTCTGAGTGCTGTGGTTAGGACATCCAATATTATGTTAAATAGAAGTTGGAAGAGTGGTAGGAATGGTGCAGGCTCTATGGAGGCTTCTCAAAAAAACTAAAAATGGAACTACCATATGATCCAGCAATTCCACTCCTCAATTCATTTCTGAAGAAAATGAAGACACTAATTCAAAAACATACATGCACCCCACTGTACATAGCAGTATTATTTACAATTGTGAAGCTATAGAAGCAACCCATATATCTATCAACAGATGAATGGATAAAGAAGATATGTATATGTATGCAATGGAATATTATTCAGCCATAGAAAGGATGAAATTCTGCCATTTTCAACAACTTGGGTGGATGTACAGAATATTACACTTACTTTAAAAAGTTAAAGACAAATGCTGTATGATATCTATCACTTGTATGTGGAATCTAAAAAATAAAATAAATGAATATGTAACATAACAAACAGGCTCACAGACATAGAGAACAAAGTAATGGCTACCAGTGGGGAAAGGGAAGGGGGGAGGGATAAATTAGGGGTATGAGATTAAGAGATACAAACTACTATATATAAAGTAGATAAGCAACAAGGATATATTATACAGCAAAATGAATGATAACCATTGTTTTATAATAACTTTAAATGGAGTATAATCTATAAAAATACAGAATCACTATGTTGTATACCTGAAACTAATATAATGTTGTAAATCAATGCTTCAATAAAAAGGAAGTGATATATTAAAAATTAAGACCTAAAACAGTTTTTAAGATGTAATCTAAATTTATAGATGGGGAAACTGAAATCGAGACTGTTACTGCATTTAAATCATTATAAGGATTTTTGTTGAGGAGGGAGGTGCAAAGATGGCAGAACAGAGAAAGACAGCTTGCCCTGTCCCACAAATATAAGAACTATATCTAAAAACCCATTGAATGACAAACAACACCTAATGAATACTGGAAACTGTCTTTCACTTTGAAACACAGAAGGATTCTCACAAAATCTGGTAACAGAAAAAAAGAAAAAGAAAATCAGTGAGGGACTGGTCCTATGGGGAGGGAGCAGCAAAGGAAGAAAGGTACCCTCATGCTAGGACACCCTGTCTCCTTGAGAAAGGTCAGCAGAAACAGAAGCAGAGCATCCGAGGCTCAGAGGAGAAAGTGGCAGCTGCTTGGCAGACAGAACTAAGAGAAAGTGGCATGGAGGGTCCCTGCAATCCTCAGCCCTAGATGTGAACTGGCAGGAATGAGCTGGGACTAGCTGCTGGAGATAGGTGACAAGCCTGGGGAGAGGGCTGAGGCCCACTACACAGAGGCAGCCTCAGGGGACTGGAAGATGGTGTGAGCTCTGGCTTGGGTGTGTGCAGAAAAAGACAGCCTGGGAACCCCATAAAAAAGTATCACTTATAGTGTGTATAGTGGGGAGGTGTGCAACAAAGCTGCACCATAGCCACTGTCTCCACTTTGTTCCACTGTTGGTGTGTTCTCATGAGAAGAGTGGTGTGGCTTGGTCATGGCCATCACTGCTACGTGGAGGTGGGGTTTAAAGCTAAATCCATACCCAGGGACCCTGCAACTTCACAGGCAGGACTGAGATTTGTTTACAACCACAGGCAGAGAGGGTGGATTTCTCCAGTGGTGCCTTTGTGAATCTGTGCCTCTGGGATGAATAGGCAGTGAGCAAAATTCTGTCACATGGCAGGGGCAAGTACAGATATTTACAATAGGCGAGCATACTCTATGCAGAGGCAGGGCTGGGGTCTGTGCTGATCCTGTGGCATATCACAGATTCAGTTATGTGACTGCATGCTTGCTACAGCAGGTCCTAGTGCCTGACATTGGTGGAACTGTGCTGGTGATTCCTTGGACACAGAACCTGGGGGATATCAGAGTGTGTGGCTAACATTCCTACAGCTAAGGTGGGGACAAAGGCAGTGGCAACAGAGTACTTTGTAAGCCAAAATAACAAGTGAAAGACAACGCCACAGAGGACACATCCCAGTGGACATCTTCTGTGGAGGTATACTCAGCTACTCTTTTTTGTAGATGAAGTGCTGCAATTCTGTCTACCACACACCACAGCTCAGAAACGGATCTAGAAGTCTCTGTTCCAGCAACAGGGAGCAGACCCAGGCCCTGTCAAGGCTGTGACAACCACAGAACTAAAAAAGGAGACCCTGCTCAACAACAACAATCAGGGCAGGCTCTGATCACCACAACACCAACCATACCCCCAATCAAAGGGATAACTAACCACACACAGAGGAAAGACATAGAAACCATCCATACAAAAAACAGCCCTCACAACAAAATAATTAGATGTACACAGTCTACACAGGAATGCTCTCAAATTAAACCAGAAGAAAAAAAGCCCATGAAGACCACAGTAGATAACTTATATCTTTGAATCCATACAGCCAGAGAAATATAAGTAACATGCAGCAGAGGAACCACTCCCAATTAAAAGAAAAAGAGAAATCCCCTGAAAGAACAAACAATGAGATAAAACTAGACAGTCTACTAGATCATGACTTCAAAAAGGGAGTGATAAAAGCACTGAAGGATATAAGAGAGACTGTGAATAGAGACAGAATAGTAAAAAAAAAAAGGAAGTAGAAACTATAAAAAGGAGACAATGAAAAACAGAAAACTCAATGATGAGATAAGAGCTTAGATAAAGGCAGTCAAAAGCAGACTAGATAATGCAGAGGAAAGAATAAGTGACTTAGAAGACAGGATAGCAAAAGTCACTCAATCAGAATAGCAGACAGAAAAGCAAATAAAAACCAGTGAAAGCAACATAAGGGACCTATGAGAAGATATAAAGCATAACAACCTATGCATAATAGGGGTCCCAGAAAAAAAAATAGGGGTCACAGACAGAGAAGAAAGAGAAAAGGGGATTGAAAAGGTATTTGAAGAAATCATGACTGAAAACTTTCCAAACCTAAAGAAGGAACTGATATCCAAGTACAGGAAGCACAGAGGGTCCCAAACAAAAAGAACCCAAACAGTCCTTCACCAAGACATAATTGAGATGGCCAAAGTTAAAGACAAAAAAAAAACAAAAACAAAACAAAACAAAAAAAGTCTAAAAGCAGCAAAAGAAAAACAAAGAGTTAGTTACAAGAGAACCCCCATAAGGCTTTCAGCTGATTTCTGGACACAAACACTGCTGGCCAGAAGGGAGTGGCAAGATATATTCAAAGTCCCGAATGAGAAAAAGCTGCAACCTAGGATACTCTATCTGAAAGCCTATCCTTTAGACTAGAAGGAGGGATAAAAATTTCACATATAAGCAAAACTATAAGAATCCAGTAATACTAAACCTACCCTAAAGGAAACATTGAAAGGTCTACTCTAAACAGAAAAGAAACAGGAAGCTATAGAAATGAGAAAATCATAATTGAAAATTAGATAACTACAATGAGTTGCAAGAGAATAAGCATACAGATGTAAAAAACAAAAAAACAAAAAAAAACAAAAAAAGGATATCAAAATCATAAAAAGGTGGGAGAGAGGAGTAAGAAAATGTAGATTTTTTTCTCTTTTCTTTTTTTTCCCCTTCGTTCCTTTTAGGATGTGTCTGAGTCTACATGACTACAAGTCTAAAGCAAACAGATATAGTAAGAAATTAGCATACTTGAAAAACAGGGTAACCACAAATCAAAAGTATACAACAGACTCTCACAAAAAAGAAACCAAGCTAATATCATCTAAAATTATCAAAACAGAAAAAGAAAAACAAGTAGGAAAAGAGAGGAACAAAGAAGAAGTACCAAATCAACTGAAAGGCAAAGTTCAAAATGGCAATGAACATGCATCTATCAATCATTATGATAAATGTCAATAGGCTAAATGCTCCAATCAAAAGACATAGAGTGGCAGATTGGATAATAAAACTAAAGCCTACAGTATGCTGCCTATAAGAGATCCACTTTAGTGAAGGAGACACATAGATTGAAAGTATAGGAAGGGAAAAGATATTTCATGCAAATGGAAATTACAAGAATGTGGGAGTAGCAATACTCAAATCAAACAGAATAGACTTTAAAACAAAGGCCATAAAGAAAGATAAAGAAGGACAATATATAATGATTAAAGGAGAAATACAAGATAAGGATATTACACTCATTAACATATATGCACCCAATATAGGAGCACCCAAATGCATAAAACAAATACTAACAGACATAAAAGGAGAAATTGATGGGAATACAATCATAGTAGGAGACTTTAGTACTCCATTAACATCACTGGACAGGTCTTCCAGGCAGAAAATCAATAAGGCAATGGAGATACAAAATGACACAATAAAGCAGTTGGATTTGGTTGATATTTTCAGGATATTACATCCCCCTAAAAGAGATTATACAGTCTTTTCAAGTGCTCATGTAACATTCTCTAGGATAGGCCACATAGTTGGACACAAAAGAAGCCATAACAAATTTAAGAGGGTAGAAATTATTCCAAGCATCTTCTCTGACCACAATGGCATGAAACTAGAAATCAACCATAGAAAAACAAATGAGAAAAACAATAGCATGGAGACTAAACAACATACTAGTAAAAAACCAATAGATCAATAAAAAAATTGAAGAAGAAATTAACAACTACCTTGAGACAAATGACAAGGAAAACACAACCATACAAAACCTATAGGATTCAGCAAAAGCAGTCCTAAGAGGAAAGTTCATAGTGATTCAGGCCTTCCTCAAAAAAGAACAATCTCAAATAAACAATCTAACCTACCACTGAAAAGAATCAGAAAAAGAAGAACAAACAAAACATAAAATCTACAGAAGGAAAAAAAATAATAAAGATCAGCAAGGAAATAAATTTAAAAATCAATCAAAGGAAGAGCTGGTTTTTTGAAAGAGTAAACCAAACAGACAAACCTATGACCAGGCTCACCAAGAAGAAAAGAGAGAGGACACAAATACACAAAACAAGAAATGAAAATGGAGAAATTACAACTAATAGAACAGAAACACAAAAAATCATAAGAGAAAACTACACACAACTATATGGCAATAAGTTGGACAATTTAGAAGAAATGGACAAGTTTCTAGAAACATACAGTCCCCCAAGACTAAATCAAGAAGAAATTGACCACTTGAACAAACCAATCACTAGAAGTGAAATAGATTCAGTAATAAAAACCCTCCCTGCTAACAAAAGTCCAGGACCACATGGCTTCACCGTGGAATTCTATCAAACATACAAAGAAGCGCTCATACCAACCCTTCTCAAAATCTTCCAAAAGATTAAAGAGGAGGGAGCATGCCCAAACTCATTCTATGAAGCCACCATTCAACCTGATACCAAAACAATACAAAGACACTACCAAAAAAGAAACTATAGGCCAATATAATTGATGAACATAGACGCAAAATTCCTCAAAAAATATTACCAAACCAAATCTAAAAACACATAAAAAAGATCATACATCATGACCAAGTTGGATACATCCCAGGGACACAGGGATGGTTTAACGTATGCAAATTAATCATTGTGATACACTACATCAAGAGAAAGGGAAAAAAATCATACGATCATCTCAATAGATGCAGAAAAATCATTTGATAAAACTCAATACCTATTCATTATAAAACCTCTAACAAAAGTGTGTATAGAGGGGACTTATCTCAGCATAATAAAAGCTATTTATGACAAACCTACAGCCAGCATAATTCTCAACAGTGAAAAGTTGAAAGCCTTCCCATTAAATTATGTAACAAGACAAGGATGGCCAATCTCACCATGTCTACTGAATATAGTATTGGAAGTCCTAGCCATAGCAATTAGAGAAGAAAAGGAAATAAAAGGGACCCAAATTGGGAGAGAAGAGGTAAAATTGAGACTACATGCATATGACATGATACTATATATAGAAAACCCTAAAGGCTCAACACAAAAACTTCTAGAGTTGATAAAAGAATTCAGCATGGTAGCAGGATACAAGATTAAGATACTGAAGTCAGTGGCATTTCTTTACAATAACAATGAAATATCAGAAAAGGAAAGAAAATAAACAAACCCTTTTAAAATTACATCCAAGAGCATGGGATATCTTTCCATTTTCTTAAATCTTCTTTAATTTCCTTCATCAATGGTTTATAGTTTTCTGTGTATAATTCTTTCACCTCCTTAGGTTTATTCCTAGGTATTTTATTACTTTGGGTGCTATTTTAAAGGGGATTATTTCTTTACTTTCTTTTTCTGTTGATTCATATAGATAGATAGATTGCAATGTATAAACCTAATGGTAACTATAAACCAACAGTCTATAATACAGAGAGATACAGATAAAGAGAAAGAAATAAAAATATAACATTACAGATAATCATTAAATCACAAGAAAAGAGAGCAAAAAAAAAAAAAGAAAAGGGGACAAAAGACTGCAAAACAACCCCAAAACAACAAAATGACAATAAGTGCATGCCTATCAATAATTACTGTTAAAAAAATGAACTAAATGCTCCATAAGAATACATAGAGTGGCTGAATGGATACAAAAAATAAGCAGCTCATATGGCTTAATAAGAAACAACCAAACAACTCAATCTAAAAATGGGCAAAAGACCTAAACAAGCAATTCTCCAAGGAAGACATACAAATGATCAATAGACACATGAAAAAATGCTCAATATCACTAATTATCAGAGAAATGCAAATCATAACTACAATGAGGTATCACCTCACACCAGTCTGAATGGCCATCATTCAAAAATCCACAAATGACAAATGCTGGAGAGGCTGTGGAGAAAGGGGAACCCTCCTACACTGCTGGTGGGAATGCAGTTTGGTGCAGCCACTGTGGAAAACAGTATGGAGATTCCTCAAAAGACTAGGAATACACTTGCCATATGACCCAGTCATCCCGCTCCTGGGCATATATCCAGAAGGAACCCTACTTCAGGATGACACCTGCACCCCAATGTTCATAGCAGCACTATTTACAATAGCCAAGACATGGAGACAGCCTAAATGTCCATCAATGGATGACTGGATAAAGAAGAAGTGGTATATTTATACAATGGAATAATACTCAGCCACAAAAATGATAAAATAATGCTATTTGCAGCAACATGGAGGGCCCTGGAGAATGTCATTCTAAGTGAAGTAAGCCAGAAAGAGAAATTAAAATACCATATGATATCACTCATATGTGGCATCTAAAAATAAACAAACAAAGCATAAATACAGAACAGAAACAAACTCACAGACATTGAAAACAAACTTGTGGTTTCCAAGGGGGTGGAGGGTGGACAGGGATAGACGGGATTTCAAAACTGTAGAATAGATAAACAAGATTATACTGTATAGCACAGGGAAATATACACAAGATCTTATGGTATCTCTCAGAAAAAAAATTGACAATGAATATATATATGTTCATGTATAACTGAAAAATTGTGCTCTACACTGGAATTTGACAGAACATTATAAAATGATTATAAATCTATAAAAATGTTAAATAAATTAATTAATTAATTAATTAATAAAATTACATCCAAGAAAATAAAATATTTAGGAATAAATCTGACTGAGGAAGTGAAAGACTTACATGCAGAAAACTACAAAGCATTGACTAAGGGAATTAAAGATGACTTGAAATGGAAAGATATCTCATGTTCATGGATTGGAAGAATTAATATTGTTAAAATGACCACATTACCTAAAGCAACCTATAGATTCAATGCAATCTCTTTCAAATTACCCTGGACATTTTTTGCAGAAGTAGAACAAATAATCTAAAATTTATATGAAATCATAAAAGAGGCAGAATTGCTAAATTATTACTGAATAAAAACAATGAAGCTGGAAGATTAACCCTCCCAGATTTCAGATAATACTACAGAGCTACAGTAATCAAAACTGGTATTGGTATTGGTACAAAAACAGACATATGGATCAATGGAACAGAATAGAGAGCCCAGAAATAAACCCACAAACTTTGGGTCAATTAATTTGACAAAGGAGGCAAGAACATTCCATGGAGTAGATAATCTCTTCAGCAAATGGTGTTGGAATAACTGGACAGCTGCATGTCAGTTAAAGAAGTTAGAATTCTCCCTCATACCATACACAAAAATAAACTCAAAATGGCTTAAAGAGTTAAACATAATACAAGACACTGTAAACCTCTTAGTAGAAAACATAGGCAAACTATTTTCTGACATAAATCTTTGCAATGTTCTCCTAGGGCAGTCTACCCAGGCAATAGAAATAGAAGCAAAAATAAACAAATGGGACCTAATTTGACTTATAAGCTTTTGCACAGCAAAGGAAACCATAAGCAAAACAAAAAGACAACCTAAAGAATAAGAGAATATTTGCAAAAGATGAGGCTGGCAAGGACTTAATTTCCAGAATATATAAACAGCTCATACAACTTAATAGCAAAAAAACAAAGAACCCAATCCAAAAATGGAAAGAAAGCCTACAGAAGCAGTTCTCCAATGAAGCTATACAAATGGCCAATAGGCACATGAAAAAATGCTCAGTATCACTAATTATCAGAGAAATGCAAGTCAAAACTACAATGAAGTATCACCTCACACCAGTCAGAATGGCCATCATTCAAAAGTCCACAAATGACAAATGCTGGAGAGGCTGTGGAGTAAAGGGAACTCTCATTCCCTGCTTGTTGGAATGTAGTTTGGTGTAGCCATTATTGAAAACAGTGTGGAGATTCCTCAAAAAACTAAAAATAGGCTTACCATATGATCCAGCAATCCCACTCCTAGGCCTATATACAGAGAGAACTTTAATTCAATATACATGCACCCCATTGTTCATAGCAGCACTGTTTTCAGTAGCTAAGACATGGAAACAGCCTGAATGTCTGTTGACAGATCACTGGATATGGAAATTGTGTTATATTTATACAATGGAACACTACTCAGCCATAAAATAGAATAAAATAATGCCATTTACAGCAATATGGGTGGACCTGAAGATTGTCATTCTAAGTGGGCTGGAAAGAGAAAAAAAATGCCATATGACATCATTTATATGAAGAATCTTAAAAATAATAACAATAACAATAACAATAAGGACACAAATGAACCAATTATTATTTTGATTTCCTGAATATGTGTAAGCACATTTGTCCTTTATGATTGGATTACTGCATTCTGTTGATTCTTATTTTGTACTTGCCTTTTTCATTTGATATCTGTGTAAGTTTAAAAGGCTAAAGATATAATCTGTTCTTAGAAACAATAATTAGTGCATATATGTAAACTAAAAAAGTGCAGTATACTGTATATATATTTACATGCAATATGTGTATTTGCAGTTGAACTGTAATAATTCTGTATAATAAAAATGAAAAAGGAAATAAAATCTTTCACACAATGAAACTGTATTTTCATTGTGAAGTGTCTGGTCAAGTATTTTATCCATTTTGACATGAGATGTGGCTGTTATCTTATATTATTGTTTTAGAAGTTCTTTAATATTCTGTATACAAATACTTTGTCAGATATATTGTTAAAGTATTCCAGAAAGTAGACATCAAGATAGAATTATAAATGAAAGAGATTTGTTGGGAAAATGCTCTTGACCAATAAATGGGAAGGTGCAGGAGTACTCAGGGAGAGCCTCATTTAGTGCTCCAGCAACATGGGACCCATTCCCATCCCTGATAGAAGGGTATTGGCCACTGAGCACAGAGGTAGCCCTGGATCACACATGGCTCTGGATCTAGCCCCTCCCTTTCCAGCCCCAACTTCTACCACAGTGATAGTTGCCATTACATCATGGGGAAAGATGTGATTCATGCTCACTTCAGAGCCAACTCTCTTATTAAAGCCACTGGGCATAAGCAGGTTATATGGGATGCTCCCACAGAAGGACACACCTTCAAGACCAGGATAGGTAAGTGTTTTATCTAATTTTACAGAGAAAGAAAAAGTTAAGCAAAATGAGAAAAAAAATGAGAAGACCGAGGAATTTGTTTCAAATGAAAAAAACAAACAGAGAAAAATAATTTACCAGATAAAGAGGTCAAAGCATTAGCAATAAGAATGCTAAATAAACTATGAAAAATGATAGATGAACAAAGGGATAAGTTTAATAAGGAACGAGAAAATATAAAAAAGAATGAGTAAGAACTGACGAATACAATAGCTGAAGTGAAAAATACATGAGAAACAATTAAAAGCAGACAAGGTGATACAGAAGACAGCATAAATGATCTGGAAAACAGAAGAAAGGAAATCACCCAATCAGAAGAGCAAAAATAAAGACAAATTTTAACAATGAGAACACTTCAAGTTACCTCTAGGACAACACCAAACATATGGACATTCATATTATAGAGGTCTCAGAAGATAGAAGAGAGAGAAAGGACTGAAATCCCAAGAAAGATGAAGCCAAATGGACCCACACCAAGACATCATAATTAAAATGGCAACATTTAATGATAAAGAGAATTCTAAGGGCAGTAAGAGAAAAACAAAGAGTCATATTGAAAGGAACCCCCATAAGGCTATCAGTTGATTTTTCTGCAAAACTTTGCAGGCCATAAGGGAATGGCATGAACTATCTAAATGATCAAAATAGGAAATCCTACCAACTAGGATACTCTACCCAGCAAGATTATCATTCAGAACTGAAGGAGAGAAAAGGAACTTCCTAGATAAGCAAAAACTAATAGAGTTCATCAATACTAAAATGACCCTTAAAGAAATGTTAAAGAGTCTTATCTAAGTGGGAAAAAAAGGCTAAAAGAAGGAAGAATTTTTAACAATTAAAAAAAAGAAGGAAGTATTTATAGGAAAGGAAAAAAACACTAGTAAAGAAAAAGATACAGTAAAGACAGTGGATCAACAACTTAAATAAGCTATTAAAAAACAAAAAATTATAAAATCAACTAAAACTACAATAAACAGTGGAGGGATAAGCATGAAGTTATTAAAAATGATGTCAAAACCACAAAATGTGAAGGAGGGGAGTTTAAAAATGTAGATATTTTAGTATGTGTTTGAGCTTAAATGATTACCAGTTTAAAACAAGTAGGTATAGTTATAGGTCAATATATATAAAACCATGGTAACCACAAGTTAAAAACCTATAATAGATACACAAAAACTAAACAGAAGAGAAAACAAGAATACCACTAAAGAAAATCATCAAACCAAAAGGGAAGAAATGAAAAGAAGGAAAAACAGAGAAGAACTACAAAAATAACAGACAAAAGTAACAAAATGGAAACAAGTACATATTTATCAATAATCACTTTAAATGTCAACGTAACAAATGTTCCAATCAAAAGAGATAGGGTGGCTAATTGGATTTTAAAAAATCAAGATCCATTTATATGGTGGTTACAAGTGACTTACTTCAGAGCTTAAGACGCACACAGACTGAAAGTGGGGAATGGAAAGATATTCAATGCAAATGTAAATGACAAGAAAGCTAGGGTAGAAATACTTACATCAGACAAAATCAACTTTAAAACAAAGCCTATAATAAAAGACAAAGATGGTTATACAATGTTATACAATGATAAAGGGACTAATATAAAAAATATATATAACATGTTAATATATATGCACCTAAGATAAGAATACCCGATAATATAAAGCAAATATTAACAGACATATAGGGAGAAATTGACAATAATGCAATAATAGTAGGGAACTATAACACCCCACTCACATCAATGGACAGATCATCCAGACAGAGTATCAATAAGGAAACTGTAATCCTCAATGACCCATTTGACCAGTTGGACTTAATAGATATCTATAAAGACATTCCATCCAAAAATAGCATAATACAAATTCTTTTCAAGTGCACATGAAGTATTCTCCATGATAGGTCACAGGCTAGGCCACAAAATAAGTCTCAACAAACTAAAGAGGATGGAAAATATATCAAGCATGTTTTCCAACCACAATAGTATTAGACTAGAAATAAATAACAGGAAGAAAAATGGGGAAAATACAAACACATAGAGACTAAAGAACATGCTACTGAAAAACCAATGGGTCAATGAAGAAATCAAAGAGGAAATCAGAAAATACCTTGAGACAAATGAAAATGAACGCACAAAACTACAAAATCTATGTGACATAGCAAAAGAAGCTCAAAGAAGGAAGTTTATAGTGTACAGGCCTACATCAAGAAAAAGAAAAGCCTCAAATAAACAACCTAACCTAACGACTAAAGGAATTAGAAAAGGAAGAACAAAAAAAGACTCAAAGTTAGCAAAAGGGAGGTGATATTAAAGAGCAGAGAGGAAATAAATAAAATAAAGACCAAAACAATAAAAAAAAATCAATGACACCAAGGGCTGGTTTTTATAAAGATGAACAATATTGATAAGCCTTTAGCCAGCCTGAAAAAACAGAGGACACAAATAAACAAAAGAAGAAATGAAAGAGGACAAGTTACAACTGATATCACAGATACAAAAAAAATCATAAAAGAATACTATGAACAGTTATATGCCAACAAATTGGACAATCTAGAAGAAATGAATAAATTTGGAAACATACAATATTCCAAGCCTGAATCAGGAAGAAATATACAATCTGAACAGACCTATCGGTAGTAGTGAAACTGAATAAATAATTTTAAAAACTCCCAGAAAACAAAATTCCAGGACTGGACGGTTTCACAGGAGAAATCCACAAAACATATAAAAAAGAACTAATACCTATCCTTCTCAAACTATTGTAAAAAATTAAAGGGGAGGAAACAATCCCAAATTCATTCTATTAGGCTACTAATAGCCTGATACTAAAACCAGACAAAGACATGACAAAAACAGAAAATTATAAGCCAATATATCTGTTGAAAAAAGATGCAAAAATCCTCAACAAAATATTAGCAAAACAAATTAGCATTATAAAAAATGACCATACACCATGATCAAGTGGGATTTATTCCAGGGATGTAAGAGTGGTTCAATATGTGCAAATTAATCAATGTGATACACCACATTAACAAAAGTAAGTGTATAAATTTTAAGGTCATCTCAATAGACACAGAAAAAGCATTTGACAAAATTCAGCAACCATTCATGATAAAAACTCATTGCATGTGGTAAAGAAGGAACATATCTTAAGATAATAAAGCCCATTTATGACAAACCCATAGCTAACATCAAACTCAACAGAGAAAAGCTTTCTTCTGAAATAAGGAACAAGACTAGGATGCCCACCTTGCCATTCATATTCAATATAGTATTGGAAGTCCTAGCCACAGCAATCAGACAAGGAAAAGAAATAAAAGGCAACCATATTGGAGGGGAAGAAGTGAAACTGTCCCTATTTGCAGAGGACATGATACTATATATAGAAAACCCTTAAGTCTCCACCAAAAAGCTATTGGAACTAATGAATGACTTCAGTAAATTTGCCAGATACAAGATTAATATACAGAAATCTGTTGCTTTTCTATATACAAATAATGAACTATCAAAAAGAGAAAGCAAGAAAATAGTCCAACTTAAAATCACACCAAGAAAACAAAATACCTTGGAATAAATTTAACTGAGGAGGTGAAAGATCTATTTACTCTGAAAACTATAAAACATTAATATGGGAAATTGAAGATGATACAAAGAAATGGAAAGATATCCCGTGTTCATGGATTAAAAGAATACTGTTAAAATGTCCACATAAGCCAAAGGATTCTACAGATTTAATCCAATCCCTATCAAAATTTTCATGGTGTTTTTCACAGAACTGGAATCCTAAAATTTATACAGAACTGTAAAAGACCTTTAATTGCAAAAGCAATGTTGAGGAGAAAGAAAAAGCTGGATGTATCATGCGCCCTGACTTCAGAGTATACTACAAAACTATGATATTCAAAATATCATGGTACTTGCACAAAAATAGACACATAGATCAATAGAATGGATCAATAGAGAGCACAAAAACAAACCCACTCACTTACGGTCAATTAATTTATGACAAAAGGCAAAAATATAAAATGGAGGAAAATATCTGACAATTGATGCTGGGAAAAGTGGACAGCTACATGTTAAAGAATGGAATTAGAACACTTTTTCACACCATATACAAAAATAAATGCAAAAGTGGTTAAAGACCTAAATGCAAGACCAGAAACCTTAACACTCCTATAAGAAAACATAAGGAGAACATCCTTTGACATAAATCATAGCAATATTATTTTGGATCTGTCTCCTAAGGCAAAAGAAACAAAATAAAAATAAACAAATGGGACTCAATTAAACTTAAAAGATTTTGCATAGAAAAAGAAACCACTGATATAATGAAAAGACAGCCTACAGAATGGGAGAAAATACTTGCCAATGATATGACTGATAAGGGGTTAATATCTAAAATATATAGCCAGAACATACAACTCAGTATAAATAAAACAAACAACTGGATTAAAAAATGGGTAGAAGATCTGAATAGACATTTTCCCAAAGATATATAGATAACTAACAGACATGTGACAAGATTCTCAACACCAATAATCGCCAGAGAAATGCAAATCAAAATCACAATGAGATGTCACCCCACACCTGTTAGAATGTCTGTTATTAAAGTCTACAAATAACAAATGTTGGTGAGGATGCAAAGAAAAGGGGACCCTGGTACACTGTTGATTATAATGTAAATTGGTGCAGCCACTATAAAAAAAACTATGGAAGTTCTTCAAAAAACTAAAAATAGACTACCAAATGATCCAGCAATTTCAGTCCTCAGTGTATAACCAAAGAAAACAGAAACACTATTTCAAATAGATACATCACCCCATGTTCCTAACAGCATTATTTAGAATAGCCAAGATATAGTGGTAATGTAAATATTCATCAAAAGATGAATGGATAAAGAAAATGTAGTATATATACAGAGGAATATGACTCAGCCCTAAAAAAAGACTTAAAATTTGCCATTTACAACAACATGGATTTAGCTGGAGGGTATTATGCTTAGTGAAGTAAGTCAGACAGAGAAAGACAAATACTCTGTATTATCACTTATATGTGAAATCTAAAGAAAAATAAATATAAAAAACAGAAATAGACTCACAGATATAAAAAACAAACTAGTGGTTACCAGTGGGAAGTGGGAAGGGAGAGGGGCAATATAGAGGTAAGGTATTAAGAGGTAGAAATGTATACAATAATCTACAAGTGTATATTGTACAACACAGGGAATATAGCCAATATTTTATAATAATTTTAAATGGAGAATAATCTATAAAAATATTGAATCACTGTGTTGTACACCTGAAACTAATATTTTACATCAACTATACTTCAATTAAAGAAGTAAAATAAAATTTTGCAGAATCCTAGGTGTAGATCTCTACCTAGCATCACCAGATTGCACAACAACCAAATTCGTAAGATTTGCCATCTGATCCTATGGCTTGCATTCTGGCAAAATAAGCCTTATAGTCTGAGACTGAGGCCTACTTCAAATTCATATATAAAACCTCAGAAAGTTTCTTCATCCAGTTTTCTACTACCATACTTCCTTAATATCTCAAACTCCCTTAGAAATCATCAAATTGATTTTATCTTTGGGTTCCTGCCTATCTTAAACCATGTCATAATGCTGTGCTAGCTGTATTCCATACTCTTACAAAGATGTAACATTTCACTTTATGATCCTACTTCTACTCTAAACAATTACCACTCTATTTATCAATGCAATCTTCAATCTCCTCAATATACCAAGTCACAGATTTCTGATGCAACATTAAGTCTGTTCTCAAGTATTTCTAGGGTCTCTTCAAGGTCCTTTAGAATGGTGTTAACTCTCCCTCACCCATCATTTTAAAACTGTCTTCTAGGCAAAGGATTACATTCTGATGTTAATTCTGTGAATATTGTGATTGTTCACATACCTGACATTCATGATTAGCTTAAAGTAACACACTCCACCCATAATATCCCCACTCATTGCAACTATGATTGAATCCCCTGGCATCTCCCTGCATCCTTGGCACCTCTGATGACAAGGTGGAAGACACTTAAAGCACCCTTTCACTACTGAGGAAGACTTCCAAGTAGGCCTCTGATATCTTATTGTTCAGTACAAAGTGTACTGATGAGGACCTTGTGCTTAAAGGAGAACATTCCAGGGAGAAACTTTCTTCATTAAGCATTTATACTACCTACCAATTACCAGAAACTAATAGAAACTACTCAAAGTCATGTAAGTTATCAACTCTATAGCATTTGATCTTAGGTATTTTTATAAATGCCCATCTACCCCACCTTTTACCAATTTTTCAGATCTAGCCCATGTGATCCTTTCTTCATGAAGTATCTTAGCAGATTTTCCTGAACATCTAGTCTAGGGAAGCTCAAATAATAGTCTAGGGGTTCCTGGATTCACAATATTATAAACAGAATCACTGAGAAGAGTATGGTCCCTTGAGGAAGATTTTTATTTTCCAAAAAGCATCCAACTAGATAAAAAGCCCTCCATTAAATAAACTTAGGCAGATCACCCCTAAACCTCTCAGGAGAGGTGGCTCAAGGGAAGCAGGGCATCATATACACTGTCTACTAGAATTTTCTAGTAATTCCACCACTTATTACCACAGAGATGTGGTATAAATATGATTGGTTACTCATGATTATCAGAATTCTCCTTTGATCATTGCCTATTATACTTGAATCTGGCAAACCAAACTTATTACACAGCTATTAGTCTCACCCTGAACCAATAGCTGTCACTCAAGTTTGTTCACACTTGGGATTACCAATGTGCTGAGATATCAGATGCAGATGGTCAAGGTAATCATATTCTTCAGTTTATGGCATATTTTCATCATTGGTCCATGCAAGACCTCTCTCATTTTATTCACTTCTTCCCATTCTTTTTCCCCTATACACTTAGGCAATCATTCTAATGTGATAAATATGTATGTTTTTCATACCTCTGCTTTATTAATGCTGAGATTCAGCCATACCCACCAGGGGTTAGCACCAGTCCTGGGATGACCTTGGCCAGGCCACTTGCTGGGTAGGGACAGAGTCCCACCCAACAGTAGGCCAGCTGCTGTAGAAACCTCTGATCTCTAAGCCATCCTGGGGCCTGACCCCAACTATCATAGGCCCAGGTCCCAGTCATACCACTAGTGGGCCAGCATGAGCACTGGGATCCTAGGTGTCCCTCAGCAAGGTGTAAGACAGCCTTTCCCACAGATGGGCTGACAATAGTCCAGGGACATGAGCCCCAGGACCCACTGGACCATAGTCCCACCTACCAGTGGGGGACCACCAGCCCTGGCACCACTCAGACCCTACAGCCAGCTGTGTCAGGGATCAGCCCACAGACCAGCATGCCAGTACCAGTGCCAGGATTCCCTGGGCTCTGAACCCACCTTCCAATGGAGGACACCAGTCCTAGGACTACTGTGACCCAACAGCCAGGCATGTCAAGACCCAGCACAATCACCAGCAGGCTGGAACCATCAAATAATGCCCTGGGCCCTGGCCCCATTCAATAACAGATTGACACCAGCTCCAGGATATCTTGGGTCCCACATCCAGCTAACCCTGTGGCTGACCATACCCACAGTCAAGCCAATGCAAGCTCCAGGTAGTAGATCAATCACTTATAAAGCTAGTAGGAAGGTTAAAAGAAAAAAGTACTAAAATAATCAATATCTAAAATAAATGTTCAAGGGATACACAACACAAAACAAAAGGGTGTAAAATATGATGTAAAAAAAACAGTAAATGTGGGGGGCAGGGTAAAAATGCAGATTTATTAAAATGTACTTGAACTTAAGACACCAACAACTGAAAATGATCATATATATGATATATAAGTAGCTATGTGAAAACCTCATGGTAAACATAAACCAAAAATCTCTAATAGATTATAAATATTTACTCAAAAAGAAAAAAGAATCTAAATATAACAGTAAATATAGTAATCAACTCACAAGGGAAGAGCAAAAAAGAAGAAACAAAAAAGAACTACAAAAACAACTTCAAAACAATTAACAAAATGGCATTTAATATGTACTTGTCAATAATTACTTTAAATGTCAATGGACTAAATACTCCAATCAAAACACACAGAGTGACTAAATATATACAAAAACAAGATATATATATATATATATATATATATATATACTGCCTACAAGAAACTCACTTCTGATCTAAAGATACACAGAGACTGAAAGTGACAGGATGAAAAGGTATTCTGTGCAAAAGGAAACAAAAAGGAAGCCGAGGTAGCAACACTTATTTCAGACAAGGTAGACTTTAAAACAAAGACAGTAACAAGAGACAAAGAAGGGCATTACACAAACAAGCACTGCAATTACAGCTATTAGAATAAAATCTCTTAACTATTTCAAAAAAAGGACATTACATAATCAAGGAATCAAGCCAAAGAGAAGATACAATTGTAAATATATATGCATCCAACAAAGGAGCAGGTAAAAACATAAAGTATTGACAGACGTAAAGGGAGCAATTGACAGTAACAAAATAATAGCAAGGGGCCTTAACACCCTACTTACAACAATAAACTGTTCAGACAGAAAAATCAATAAGGATACACTGCCCTTAAATGGAATGTTAGATTAAATGGACTTAATAGATATATAAAGAAAGCATTCCATTCAAAAGCAGGAGAATACACATTCCTTTCAAGGGCACATGGAACTTTCTCCAGGATAGATAACATGCTAGGCCACAAAATGAGATTAAAATACTATCAAGTATCTTTTCTGACCAAAACACTGTGAAACAAGAAATCAACTACCAGAAAAATACTGTAAAAAACACAAACCATGGAGGTTAAAACATATGGTTCTAAACAACTGATAGGATACAGAAGAAATCAAGGAGAAATTTATTTTTAGAAAACTGGAGACAAATAAAAATCCAAAATCTATGGAATTCAGCATGAACCATTCTAAGAGGAAAGTTTATAGCAATACAACTATATCTCAGGAAATAAGAAAAACTTCAAATAAACAACTTAAACTTATACCAAAAGGAACTAGAAACAGAGGAACAAAAATCTTCAAAGATAGTAGAAGGAAAGAAACGATAAAGATCAGAGAAGAAATAAGAGAAATCAAGACAAAAAAAGAAAGAAAGAAAAGATCAGTGGAAAACTCTCACCAAAGTGGTCATAGAAGGAATATATCTCAACATAAGAAAAGCTATTTATGACAAACCTATAGCCAGCATAGTAGTGAATGGTGAACAACTGAAAACGTTCACAATAAAATCTGGGACAAAACAAGGATGCCCACTATCACAACTCCTATTCAGCATAGCCTTAGAAGACTTAGCTACAGCAATCGGGCAAGAAAAAGAAATAAAAGGGATCCAAATTGTAAGTGAAGAGATAAAATTGTCTCTATATGCAGATGACATGATACTATATATAGAAAACCCAAAAAAGGCCACACAAAAACTACTAGAACTAATCAAAGAATTCAACAAGATAGCAGGACACAAGATTAATGTACAAAAATCAGTTGAATTTCTTTACATTAATGATGAATCAACAGAAAAAGAAAATAAAGAAACAATACTTTTAAAATAGTACTCAAAGTAATAAAATACATAGGAATAAATCTAACCAAGGAGTTGTAAGACTTATACACAGAGAACTGCAAAACATTGATAAAGGAACTTAAAGAAGACTTAAAAAAAACTGGAAAGATACCCCATGCTCCTGGCTTTGAAGAATCAATATTGTTAAAATGGTCACACTGTCCAAGGCAATCTACTGATTTAATACAATCCCTATAAAATTACACAGGACATATTTCACAGAACTAGAACAAATCATAATAAAATATATATGGAATCATAAAAGACCCAGATTTGCAAAAGCATTGCTGAAGAAAAAGAATGAGGCTGGAGGAATAACTCTCCCAGACTTCAGACAATTCTACAGAGCTACAGTAATCAAAATAGCACGGTATTGGTACAAAAACAGACTTATGGACCAATGGAACAGAATAGAGAGCCCAGACATGAACCCACAAAATTTTGGTCAACTTATCTTCAACAAAGGAGTCAAGAATATACAATGGAATAAAGACAGTCTCTTCAGCAAATGGTGTTGGGAAAACAGGACAGCAGCATGTAAAGCAATGGAGCTAGAACACCCCCATACACACAACTCAAATGGATCAAAGACTTAAACATAAGACAAGATACAATAAACCTCCTAGAAGAAAATATAGGAAAAACATTATCTCACATACATCTTAAAAATGTTCTCCTAGGGCATTTTACACAAGCAATAGAAATAAAAGCAAGAATAAACAAATGGGACCTAATGAAACTTACAAGCTTCTGCACAGCAAAGGAAACCATAAGCAAAACAAAATGACAACCTACGGATTGGGAGAAAATACTTACAAAAGATGAAACTGACAAAGGCTTAATCTCCAGAAGATATAAACAGCTCATACGACTTAATAGGCGAAAAAAAAAACCCAATCCAAAAATGGGCAGAAGACCTAAACAAGCAATTCACCAATGAAGACATATGAATAACCAATAGGCACAGGAACAAATGCTCAATATCACTAATTATCAGAGAAATGCAAATCAAAACTACAATGAGGTATCACCTTACACCAGTCAGAATGGCCATCATTCAACAGTTCACAAATGATAAATGCTGGAGAGGCTGTGGAAAAAAGGGAACCCTCCTACACTGTTGGTGGGAATGCAGTTTGGTGCAGCCACTGTGGAAACCATTATGGAGATTGCTCAAAAGACTAGGAATAGACTTACCATACGACCCAGGTATCCTGCTCCTGGGCATATATCCAGAAGGAACCCTACTTCAAAAAGACACCTACACCCCAATGTTCATAGCAGCTCTATTTACAATAGCCAAGAAATGGAAACAAACTAAATGTCCATTGACAGAGGACTGGATAAAGAAATTGTGGTATATTTATTCAATGGAATATTATTCAGCCATAAAAATGTCAACATAATGCCATTTGCAGCAGGATGGATGTCTCTGGGGAATGTCATTCTAGTGAAACTAGCCAGAGAGAGAATGAAAAATACCGTATGATATCACTCACATGTGGAATCAAAAAAAAAAAAAGAAGACGAATTTAAATATAAAACAGAAACAGACTCACATACGTAGAATACAAACTTGTGGTTGCCAAAGGGGAGGAGGTGGGTAGGGACAGACTGGGAGCTCAAGATTTATAGATGGTGACAGGTATACATGGAATGGATGGACAGGTTTATACTGTGTAGCACCAGGAAATATATTCAAGGCCTTTTGGTAGCTCATGGTGAAAAAGAATATGAAAACAAATATGTGTACATCCATATATGACTGAAAAATTGTGCTGTGCACAGGGAATTGACACAGCATTGTAGACTGACTATCAGTCAATTAAAAATAAATTAAATAAAGTAAACTAATGCTCAACAAAAATAAATAAGTAAATAATTTTTTAAAAAACTCTAAATGGTATAGAGTGGAAACTCTCCTATTTCTTTCTGTTCCTCTTGAACTAGGATCCTTTCTCCACAGGCAAACTGGCCAATTCCTTTATGTAGCATTTCAGAGATATTTTATGCCTACACCTGGATTCAGTGAGAGTTTCTTTTTACACTATTTTTTAATTGAAGTCTATTTAGTTTGCAGCATTGTGTTAGTTCCAAGTGTGCAGCAGTTATATATGTGTGTGTATATGCATATATGAATATACATTATTTTTCAGATTCTTTTCCATTATAGGTTATTCTGGGATGTTGAAGGTAGTTCCCTGTGCTGTACAGTAGTTCCTTGTTCATCTATTTTGTATATAGTAGTGTGTATATGTTAATCCCAGACTCCTAGAGAGTTTCATTCCACTGCCTGCCTTTGAGTCATGAATATTGCTCCTAAAAACTTAGAAAATCCAATCAACATTGACGTCAAAATCCTCACCAAAATTTTAGCAAATAGAATCCAACAACACATAAAAAAGATTATACATCATGACCAAGTGGGGTTCATCCCAGGGACACAAGGCTGGTTCAACATACGCAAATCAATCAATGTAATACATCACATCAACAAGATAAAGGACAAAAACCACATGATCATCTCAGTCAATGCAGAAAAAGCATTTGATAAAATTCAACACCCATTTATGATAAAAACTCTCGCCAAAGTGGGTATAGAGGGAACATATCTCAACATAATAAAAGCTATATATGACAAACATACAGCCAGCATAGTTCTCAACGGTGAAAAACTCAAAAGCTTCCCAATAAAATCTGGGACAAGACAAGGATGCCCGCTATCACCACTCCTATTCAACATAGTCCTGGAAGTCCTAGCCACAGCAGTCAGGCAAGAGAAAGAAATAAAAGGGATCCAAATTGGAAAAGAAGTGGTAAAATTGTCATTATATGCTGATGACATGTTACTATATATAGAAAACCCTAAAATGTCCACACAAAAGTTACTAGAGCTGATTGAAGAATTCAGCAAGGTAGCAGGTTACAAAATTAATGTTCCAAAATCAGTTGCATTTCTTTACACTAATGATGAATCAACAGGAAAAGAAAGTAAAGAAACAATCCTCTTTAAAATAGCACCCAAAGTAATAAAATATCTGGGAATAAATCTAACCAAGGAGGTGAAAGAATTATACACAGAAAACTGTAAATCATTGATGAAGGAAATTAAAGAAGACTTTAAAAAATGGAAAGATATTCCATGCTCTTGGATTGGAAGAATCAATATTGTTAAAATGGTCACACTGCCCAAGGCAATCTACAGATTTAATGCAATCCCTATCCAATTACCCAGGACATATTTCACAGAACTAGAACAAATCATAATAAAATTTATATGGAACCATCAAAGACCTAGAATTGCCAAAGCATTACTGAAGACAAAGAAAGAGGCTGGAGGAATAACTCTCCCAGACTTCAGACAATACTATAGAGCTACAGTCATCATGACAGCATGGTATTGGTATCAAAACAGACATATAGACCAATGGAGCAGAATACAGAGCCCAGACATGAACCCACAAACTTTTGGTCAACTCATCTTCGACAAAGGAGGCAAGAATATACAATGGAATAAAGACAGTTTCTTCAGCAAATGGTGTTGGGAAAACTGGACAGCAGCATGCAAAACAATGAAGCTAGAACACTCCCTTACACCATATACAAAAATCAACTCAAAATGGATTAAAGACTTAAACATAAGACAAGATACAATAAACCTCCTAGAGGAAAACATAGGCAAAACTTTATCTGACATACATTTCAAAAATTTTCTCCTAGAAGAAATAAAAGCAAGAATAAACAAATGGGACCTAATGAAACTTACAAGCTTCTGCAGAGCAAAGGAAACCAGAACTAAAACAAGAAGAAAACCTACGGAATGGGAGAAAATTTTTGCAAGTGAAACCGACAAAGGCTTGATCTCCAGAATATATAAGCAGCTCATATGACTCAATAAGAAAAAAATAAACAACCCAATCCAAAAATAGGCAGAAGACCTAAACAAGCAATTCTCCAAGGAAGACATACAAATGATCAAAAAGCACGTGAAAAAAGTGCTCAATATCACTAATTATCAGAGAAATGCAAATCAAAACTACAATGAGGTAACACCTCACACCAGTCAGAATGGCCATCATTCAAAAATCCACAAATAAGAAATGCTGGTGTGAATGCAGTTTGGTTCAGCCACTGTGGAAAACAGTATGGAGATTCTTCAAAAGACTAGGAATAGACTTACCATATGACCCAGGAATCCCACTCCTGGGCTTGTACCCAGAAGGAAATCTACTTCAGGATGACACCTGCACTCCAATGTTCATAGCAGCAATATTTACAATAGCCAAAACATGGAAACAGCCTAAATGTCCATCAACAGGTGACTGGATAAAGAAGATGTGGTATATTTATACAATGGAATACTACTCATCCATAAAAACTGACAACATAATGCCATTTGCAGCAACATGGATGCTCCTAGAGAATGTCATTCTAAGTGAAGTAATCCAGAAAGAGAAAGAAAAATACCATATGAGATCGCTCATATGTGCAATCTAAAGACTCATGGACAGAGAATACAGACTTGTGGTTACCAGGGGGGTAGAGGGTGGGAAGGGATAGACTGGGATTTCAAAATTGTAGAATAGATAAACAAGATTGCACTGTATAGCACAGGGAAATATACACAAAATGTTATGATAAATCACAGAGGAAAAAATGTGACAATGAGTGTGTATATGTCCATGAATGACTGAAAAATTGTGCTGAATACTGGAATTTGACACAACATTGTAAAATGATTATAAATCAATAAAAATGTTAAAAAAACAAAAAACAAAAAAAACAAATATTTCTTAGAGCATACTGAAAATAAAATGGTATTTTACCTTCTAAAAAAAAATACTACTCAGCCATAAAAACCGACAACATAATGCCATTTGCAGCAACATGGATGATCCTAGGGAATGTCATTCTAAGTGAAGTAAGCCAGAAAGAGAAAGAAAAATACCATATGAGATTGCTCATATGTGGAATCTAAAAAACAAAAACAAAAACAAACAAAAAAACAAAAACAAAGCATAAATACAGGACAGAAATAGACTCATGGACAGAGAATACAGACTTGTGGTTACCAGGGGGGTGGAGGGTGGGAAGGGATTGACTGGGATTTCAAAATTGTAGAATAGATAAACAAGATTACACTGTATAGCACAGGGAAATATACACAAAATGTTATGATAAATCACAGTGAAAAAAATGTGACAGTGAGTTTGTATATGTCCATGAATGACTGAAATATTTTGCTGAACACTGGAATTTGACACAACATTGTAAAATGATTATAAATCACAAAAAATGTTAAAAAAATTTAGAAAATCCAAAAATAATATTTCTACAGGAAATATTCATTACTGCCTGCTTCAGTACTGAGTCATGGAAAACCAGAAATATTATGAATTCCCCAAATAGGAAGAATGGGTAAGTTATGTTATACTCCCTAGATATACATCCAGTAATTATTATGAAGATTTATGTAATAACATGGGAAAATGTCCATCACAAATTAGGAACCAACCTAATAATGGAAACATACTCCTACTTTGAAATTTTAAAAAACACAATGAGATATAATTTTTCAGCTGTCAAACTAGAATGAATGATAATTTATCAATTCTGAAGAGCATGTTGTGTAAAGTGTAGTTGTATTTCTTTTGTAACAGAGTGAATCTATTCATTTTAAGAAAGTTAATTTATACATTGACATCCTTTGGGGAAAAAAAAGATTAGTGAAACTAAGAGCTGGTTCATTGAAAAGATAAAATTGATAAACCTCTAGTCAAACTCAACTAGAAAAAAATTGAAAGGGCCCAAATCAATAAAGTCAGAAAAGAATAAGAAGTTACAGCCAACACCAAAGAATAGGATCATAAGAAATTACTAAAAACAATTATACACCAATAAAATGAACAGCCTAGAAAAAATGGACAATTTCTTAGATGTGTATAATCGATGACTGAATAGATATTTTCAATCCAGACTAAATCAGGAAGTAACAGAAAATATGAATAAAACAATTACCAGTAATAAAATTGAATCAGTAATAATAATAAAAAACCTCCCGACAAACAATAGTCTAGGAACCAACTGCTTCACAGGTGAATTCTATCAAATATTTAGAAAAGTGTTAAGACCTGTCCTTCTCAATATATTCTAAAAATCACAGAAGGAATACTTCTAAACACATTCCATGAGGCCAGTATCACTCAGATATTAAAACCAAAGATATCACATAAAAAGAATATTACAGGTCAAAATCACTGATAAACATAGACACAAAAATCCTCCAGAAAATATTTGCAAATTGAGTCCAACAATATATTAAAAGGGTCATATACTATGATCAATTGACACTTACCCCAGGGATGCAAGAATTGTTCAATATCCATAAATCAATCAATGTGAATATCAGAAAGGAGAATTAATACAATGATTTCTTTTAAATTTTTATCAAAAGAATACATTACATAGGAATAAATATAATTAAGGGTGTAAAATGCCTGTACTCAGAAAACTATAAGACATCGATGAGTGAAACTGAAGATAAAGCAAAAAGATGGAAAGATATACAGTGCTCATGGATTGGAAGAACTGATATTTTTCAAATGACCATACCACCCTAGGCAATCTACAGATTCAATGCAATTCCTATAAAATTACCAATGCCATTCACAGAACTAGAACAAATAATTCTAAAATTTGTATGGAAACACAAAAGACTCTGTGTGGTCAAGCAATCCTAAGAAATGAAAACAAAGCTGGAAGTATCATGATCCCTGATTTCGAACTATAGTACAAAGCTACAGTAATCAAAACAGTATGGCACTGGCACAAAAACAGACACGTAGATCAATGGAACAGAACAAAGAGCCTATAAATGAACCCACACACATATGAGCAATTAACCTCTAACAAAGGAGGCAAGAGTATAGCACAGGAAAAAGACAAGTTCAGTAAATAGTGTTGGGAAAATTGGACAGCTACAAGCAAAAGAATCAAACTGTGCTACTTCTTCAATAAATAGTGTTGGAAAGCTGAAAGGCTACAAAAGCAACAAACTGGACTACTTTATCACAACAAATATGCAAAAGAAACAATCTGGACAATTTTCTCACAGCAAATACAAAAATAAACTTAAAATGGATTAAAGACTTAAATGTAAGAAATGAAACCATAAAACCTCTAGAAGAAACATAGGCAGTATGCTCCTAGCAATATATATTTTTTGGATCTGTCTCCTGAGGCATGGGAAACAAAAGCAAAAATAAACTGTAGAACTTTGTCGAACTAAGACAGTTTTGCACAATGAAGGAACTATCAAGAAAATGAAAAGTCCACCTACTGAATGGGAGAAGATATTTTCAAATAGTGTATCTGGTAAGGAGTTAATATCCAAAATAGACAAAGAGCTCAACTCATACAACTCAACTAAAAAATAAACAAAATCAAAAACAATCTGACTGAAAAATGAGCAGAAGACCTGAATAGAATTTTTTCTGAAGAAGATATACATATGGCTAATAGACACATGAAAATATGTTCAACATCATTAATCATCAGGGAGATGCAAATCAAAACCACAGTGAGATATCACCTCACATCAGAATGGCTATTATCAAAAAGGGAACAAATGTCAAGTGTTGATGTTGATGTGGAGAAAAGGAAATACTTTTGCACTACTGGTGGGAATGTAAATTGGTGCATGCACTATGGAAAATTGTATGGAGAGTCCCCCCAAAATTAATAATAGAACTACTGTTTGATCCAACAATTGTGATGAGAGCTCTAGTATCTACTCTCTTAACAACTATCATATATATCACACAACAGTGTTAATTATAGTAATCATGTTATATGTTACATCTCCAGTTCTTATTTATCATATAATAGGAAGTTATACCTTTTGCTACCTTCATCCAATCTCCCACTCCCCTGCTTCAAGCCTTCCCTCTGGTAACCATAAATTTGATCTGCTATTCTATGAGTTTCTTTTAATTTCCACATATAAGTGAGATTGTACAGTATTTCTCTTTCTCTTTCTGATTTAGCTATAACACTTAGGTTGTTTCTGTCTTGGCTACTATAAATAATGCAGCTATGCAGCTATGAACATAGGGATGCAGCTATCTCTTTAGCATAGTGCTTTTGTTTATTTCAGATGTATTACCAGAAGTGGAATTACTGTATCGCATAGTAGTTCTATTTTTGACTTTTTGAAGAACTTGTATACTGTTTTACATAGTGGCTGCACCAGTTTACAGTCCCACCAACATGTCACAGGGTTCACTTTAATCCACATCATCACTAGCTTTTTTTATTTCTTAATTTTTTATGCTAGACATTCTAAAAGGCATGAAGATTTTAAAATTTAATAAACAGAAATCTTAGTGGAATAGAGTCAGGAGACCAGAAGAGGAAATTTTCATACCCTGTGATAATAGCAGAGCCCAACTGGAAGAGGATTCCTCTTCTTTCCTGGAAACAACTCAGCCATTGAAAAAGCCATGGACTCTGTTTACTATAGCCACCCAACTTTCTTTTCCCCTCTATAAAAGAATACTTCTTCCCTTGGTGTGCAGAGGACTTGCACATGGCTCACCATGGTTGCAGACTCTGCACTGCAATGCTCTGCTGATCCCAAACAAACTCATCTTTTCTGGAGAAATATCTGTAAATCTATGAGTTTTAGGTCAACAATGAGATATCTAATTGTGGTTCTCATTTGCATTTCCCTGATGATTAATGGTGTCAAGCATCTTTTCATGTACTTGTTTGACATTCTTCTTTGGAAAAGTGTTTATTACAGTCCTTTCTCCATTTTTAAATCAGATGACAGTTGACTCGCTGTATACTCAGGTTCCACATTTGCAGATTCAACCAACTATAGATATTTGGGGAAAACTTTTTCAGAAAATTCCAAAAAGCAAAACTTTAATTTGTCACATGCTAGTAACTATATACATAGCATTTACATATTTCAACTATTTACATAGCATTTACTTTGTATTAGGTATTATAAATAATGTAGAGATAATTTAAAGTATATGGGAAGATGTAAGTTATATGCAAATATTACACCATTTAATTTAAAGAACTCTAGTATTCGTGGATTTTGATATCCATGGGGGGTCTGGGATCAAATACCCCATGGATATCAGCAGAAAAAAACTATGTGTTTTTTTCCAATTGAGTTGTATGATTTCCATGCATAGTTTGGATATTAACCCTTTATTAGATATAACATTTGAAAATATATTTTTACATTTCATAGGTTGTCTTTTCATTATTTTGATGATGTCTTTTTTGCTGTGCAGAAGCTTTCCAGTTTGATACCATCTCATTAACTTTTTTTTTCTGCTTGTGTTTTAGGTGTCATATCTTTAAAAAAAATCATTGCTAAGAACCATATCAAGGAGATTTTTCTTGTGTTTTCATCTATGAGTTTTATGTTTTCAGGTCTTATTTTTAAGTATTTAATGCATTCCAAGTTAATTTTTCTGAGCAGCATAAGAGAGACGTCTAGTTTCACTCTTTTACATGTGAATATCCAATTTTCCTGGAACCATATATTGAAGAGATTGTCTTTTCTCCACTGAGTATTCTTGGTTCCTTGGTTCCTTGTCAAATATTAGTTGACCATATATGCTTGTTTCTTTCTAGGATCTTGATTCTTTTCCATTGGTCTATTTGTTTTTATTCCAGTACCATACTGTTTTGATAGCTATGGCTTTATAATATAGCTTGAAATCAGGAAGTGTGATGCTTTCTGCTTTGTTATTCTTTCTTAGGATTTCTTTGGTTATATGGGGTCTTTATGGTTCCATATAACTTTAGGATTTTTTTCTTTAAAAATGTTTTAAATTGCCATTGCAATCTTGATAGGGATCCCTTTGAATTTATAGGTGGCTTTGGTAGTATTCACATTTTAACAATGTTAATTCTTGTGGTCAATGAACATGGGATACCTTTCCTTTTATTTGTGTCTTCTTTGATTTTTCATCAATGTCTCATAGTTTTCAGAGTAGAGCTCTTTCATTTATTCAGTTACATTTATTTCTAAGCATTTTATTGTTTTTAATACTATTGTAAATTGGATTTTCTTTCTTTCCTTTTCAGATGATTTGTTGTTTATGTATAGAAACATTACTGATTTTTGTATGTTAATTTTGTATCCTGCAACTTTCCTGAATCTGTTTATTAGATCTAATAGTTTTTGGTGGGGTTTCCATATATAATGTGTGTGTGTGCATGTGTGTGTGTGTGTGTGTGTGTGTGTGTGTGTATGATTTTCTATATATATAAATAGTATCATCTACAAATAGAGACAACTTAATTTCTTCCTTTCCAATTCTAATACCTTTTATTTCATTTTATTACCTTATTGCTCTAGTTAGTACTTCCAGTACTGTGTTGGATAAGCGTGATGTGAGTGGGCACTCTTATCTTGTTCCTGATCTTAGAGGAAAAGATTTCAACACTTTACCATTGAGTATAATGTTATACAGGCTGTGGGTCTCCCATATATGGCCTTTATTTGTTGAGGTACATTTCTTCTATACTTAACTTGTTTAGAGTTTTTATTATGAATGGATGTTGAATTTTGTCAAAAATTTTTCTGCACCTTTTGAGATGATCATATGACTTTTTTCTTTTATTCTATTAATGTTATGTATCATGTTGATTTTTTGCATATTTTGAAACATACTTGCATCCCAGGGTAAATCCCACTTGATCATAGTAAATGATTCTTTTAATGTGGTGCTGAATTTTTTTGCTAGTATTTCATTGAGAATTTTTGAATCTATATTCATCCAGGATATTGGCATTTAGTTTTCTTCTCTTGTCCTTTTCTGGCGTTGGTATCAGGGTAACGCTGGTCTCATAAGATAAGTTTCAGAGGGTTCCCGCCACTTCAATTTTTTTGGAAGTTATTTTAGAAGAGAAGTATTGGTGATAATTCTACTATATATATTGAAGTATAGTCAATTTACAATGCTTTGTCAATTTCTGATGTACAGCACAATACTTCAGTCATATAGGAACATACATATATTTGTTTTCACTTTCCACCATAAGTTACTACAAGATATTGAATATAGTTCCCTGTGCTATACAGTATGATCTTGTTGTTTATCAATTAAATATATATAGTAGTTACTATCTGCAAATCTCAAACTCCCAATTTATCCCTTCCCACCCCCTTCCGGCCCTGGTAATCATAAGTTTGTTTTCTATGTCTTTGATTCTGTTTCCGTTTTGTAAATAGGTTCATTTATCTTTTTTTTTTTTTTTTTAGATTCCACATATGAGTGACATCATATGGTATTTTTCTTTCTCTTTCTGGCTTACTTCACCTAGAATGACATTCTCCAGGTACATCCATGTTGCTGCAAATGGCATTATTTTATTCTTATGGATGAATAGTATTCCATTCTATAAATATACCACAACCTCTTTATTCAGTCATCTGTCAATGGACATTTAGGTTGTTTCCATGTTGTGGCTCTTGTAAATAGTGCTGCTATGAACATTGGGGTGCATGTATCTTTTTGAATTAAGGTTTCCTCTGGATATATGCCCAGGAATGGGCTTGCTGGATCATATGGTAAGCCTATTTTTAGTCTTTTGAGGAATCTCCATGCAGTTTACTTCCTGTTATTTATTTCTAGTTTGTTACCATTGTGGATAGAGAAGATACTTGGTATGATTTCAATCTCCTTGAATTTGCTAAGTTTTGTTTTGTGGCCTAGCCTGTGGTCTATCCTAGAAAATGTTCCATGTGTACTTGAGATAAATTATATTCTACTGTTATCAGATAGAATATTCTGTATCTATTAGGTTCATTTGGTCTATAGTGTTCAAATATAATGGTTTCTCACTGATTGTATGATCTATCCATTGTTGAGACTGGGGTATTAAATTCCCCAACTATTATTGTGTTGCTTTTATTTCTCCTTTTATTTTTGTCAGGAGGCAAAGACAAATATATTTAGATGTTCTAATGTTTGGTGTATAAATATTTATAATTATTATATCTGTTTGATAAGTTGATTCCCTTATTATATAGTAACCTTCTTTGTATCTTTTTTTTTTTTACCATTTTTAGTTTAAAATCAATTTTGTCTGACATAAGTTTGGCTGCCCCTAATTTTTTTTGGTTTTACCATTTGCTTGAAATAAACATTTGCATCCCTCTACTCTCAGTCTATGTACGTATTTAAGGCCTAAATAAGTCTCTTGTTTTCATCCATTCAGCTGTTCTGTGCTTTTTGACTGGAGAACTCTATCCATTTACATTTAAAGTAACTATCATTGGGTAAGGATTTACTGTTGCCATTTTGTTAATTATTTTCTGAGTGTTTTGTATATTCATTTTTTCAAGTTTCTAACCTTGCTTTTTTTTGTATTGATATCTTTTGTTATCAGTATATTTTGACTTATTAATCATATTATTTTGTATAATTACTACAGGCTTTTTCCCTTTTGGTGACCATGAGGCTTACATAAAGTATCTTATAATATAAGTATTATTGATTATAATATTATAATATCCTATTTTAAGCTGGTAACAACTTAACTTCCATTGCAATCCTAAATTTTACAGTTTTACTTCCTCCCCCCTCACAATTTAGTTTATAGATGTTACAGCTTATATATTTTTAATATTATGTAACCAGTAACATATTATTGTAGTTATGGTTATTTCTACTATTTTAGTAAGTTTTAAACTAGAGCTGTAAGTGAATTACAGATCACTATTACCATATTATGGAATCTAGCTTTGACTATTTATTTACCATTACCAATGAGTTTTATACTATCTTCTTATATTTTATGGTGTTAATTAATTTCCTTTTACTTCCACTCAAAGAACTCCCCTTAACATTTCTCATAAGGCAGGTCTAGTGGTGATGAATTCCCTCAGCTTTTGTTTATTTGGGAAAGTATTCACCTCTCTTTCATTTCTGAAGAACAGCTTTGCTGGGTATGAATTCTTGCTTGACAGTTTTCTTTCCTGGCATAAAAATTTCTTCTAGAATATTCACTGATTGCCTTATGAGAGGGTTCCTTTTTATATAACTTCTCTTTTCTCTTGTTGCTTTCAGAAGTCTTTATTTGTCTTTGCCTCCTGACACTTATAATGTGTTTCAGTGCAGCTCTATTCAAGTTCAAACTATTTGGGGTCCTTTGGGTCTCAAGAATCTGGACATGCATTTCTCTCCCCAGATTTGGGTTTTTTTTTTAGCTATTATTGCTTTAAATATACAATCTGTCCCTTTCCTTTTCTCTTATCCTAATGGAATTCCCACAATACCAATATTGTTTCTTTTGGTTGTGTCCAACAAGACCTATAGGCTTTTTTCAAACTCATTTTTATTCTTTTATCATTTTGTTCTTCTGACTGGATAATTTTATATGACCTGTCTTCAAGATCATTGATTCTACCTTCTCTGTGGTTCAGTCTGCTTTTGAAGCACTCTATTGAATTCAGTTTTGCCATTTTATTTTTCAGTTCTAGGATTTCTGTTTGGTGTTTTATTTTTAGGGTTCCTATTTGTAAATCTTCTCATTTTATTTATGTATTGTTTTCCATATATCATTTAGTTGTCTGTCTATATGTTCTTATAATTATCTAAACTTCTTTAAGAGGACTATTCTGAATTATTTTTCATACAGTTCATGGATCTCTATTTCATTAGGGTCAGTTCTTGATGTTTTATTCGTTTCCTTTGGTGATGTCAATTTACCTGGTTATTCATGATCCTTGATTCCTTATGTTGGTATATGTGCATTTGAGTAAGCAGTTTCCTTTTCCAGAATTCACAGTTTCACTTTGGCAATGATAGTTCTCCATCAGTCAGCCCAGTTTGGGTTTCTAGACACACCTGCTGGTAACATCCTTGGGCAGGTGGAGCTTGCTGTCAGTCTATTTTGGGGTGAGGCCACAGCTGAGCTCTGGGGTTGGGGGCAGTGGGGGTGCCACTGGACAAGAACAGTTGAATGGGACCTTTGGCATAGCATAGTTTTCTGTCCAAATGAGGCTGTAGAATGGGTTTCTTGTTTTTCTGGGTTCTCTGGTCAGGCTTGCTACATGGTCAAGACTGGTTACTATACTCAGCAGTGTATCATGGTACAAATTAGTTTCCCTGCCTTGGTGGAGCAGCAGGATAGGCCACATGGCTTCACAATTTGTTGCTTGGAAACCTGAATCAGGCAAGAATGTGCACTGAATTCTCTGGCCAGATGGGGCCACTGGTTTTGTTCTGCAGACAGGGAAAGATAACAGGCTATGCTTTCTTTACGAGTTCCACTGTAAGCAGAGCTGTTAGATGAGCTTCCCATGTGCTCTGGTTAGTTTCCCTCATTAGGCAGGATGAAGCCTATATTCAGCAATTGGCAGGACTATGAAGTAGTTTCCTTGCCCAGGAAGAGCCTGAAAACTGCCACCAAGACTTCTTGTTGTGGTGTTGACTCAAGCCAATCCATGTGCCTAGTTTTCTAGCTGAACATGACCATTGACTTTGCTCTGCAGATGATCATCTCTGCCTGCCACACTCTGCTTGAACATTGTTGGGATACACAGCTTCCAGATTCTGGTCAGCCTTTTTGGTCAGGTGGGGCCAGGATATATGCTCATTGGTAATCCAGGCTATGATTCTGCTCCTGTGTCTGGGCAAGACAGGAAGTCCATTTCCAAGCAGTCTTACAAGTAACCATATCAGTCTCTCTGTTCTGGAGGCACCAGGAGATGCACTCAGGAGTGAGCCTGGCTATCAAAGCTCCCTTGCCTGGCTGGAGGCAGGTCTGGTTGCAGGGCTGGAAATGCTTTTTATTTGAGGACCCATATCAGACAGACATCTACCCTGCCATGTTCCATGGTCTGATTGCCACCATCTTGACTCAGCAGATGAGCAAAGATACTGGTTGGGACTGCTACTTGGATGCTATAGGTTGGAATGTGTTCTGTTACAATCTGGGTGCTGGTTGTTTCAAGCCCCTCCCCCTTCTCATTACAATCACATTCCCAACAGTAAAGCCTTGCAGCTTCCCTTGCAATCCCTGTGGGCAGGGCTGGAATGGAGGCTCCCAAGAAGCAACTCAAAATGCTAGGTGAGTTGAATGTTCACCCTGGACTCTTTCCCACTAGAAAACCTGTAGTCTCAGGGGAGACCTCCTCATTGTGGTGCTGAACCTAGGGAAAGGGCAATGTGGTTAATATACAGCTGCTAATGTAGTCTGTGTTGGTCTCTGTGATTCAGAGAGTCATTTCAACCTCTCCTCCCATGTTCTAGGATTCTTTCAGTGGTGTCTTGTTCATGAATAGCTGTCAATTGTTATTTTTCTGAGGAGGAGCAAAGTCAGAACAACCTTACATCACCAACTTGGTGATATTACTTTCCTAATCATTAAATTTTTAAGAATGTGTTAGAACCTCCAACCATAATTATTGGTGTATTTATTTATCCATATATGTGTGTGTATATACATATATATATATATATATATATATATATATATATATCTTGAGAGAGAGAGATACAGACAGATATATAGAGAGATATAGATATAGATACATATACACATATACATAGGCTATATATTCCTGACCTATTTTCTTTGTCTCATGATTTTTTTCTTTAATTCTATTTTGTCATAAAATAAGGATGCCATATTACTCTTTAATACCCTTTAGTGGCAGTTCATTTCCTCCAGACTGCAATCCAAACTCCTTATCATGGCTTATAAAGTATTTCAGGATTCAACCCTGGCCAAATTCTTCAGCCTCACCTGAGACTACTTTAGCACAGGTACTCTTTAATCCCACTATTCAGAATGAAATTTATTTTTCTCAATATCCCAAATCACTATGGTCTGAGATCTATACTTTCTTATCCCTAACCATGCTATGTCTTTTCCTTGACCTTTTCACACTGCTTTACCTCTGACAACTCTCCTCCTTCAATTCATTTTTTTCTCCTTAAATCATAGGTGTAAGAATGAAAAGTCATTCAAATGTCTTTCTGACTTTCAACCCTTAGGCCACCATTAGACAGTAGATACAAAGGGATAATCTCTGTAATTTCAAAGTGTACATGTGACATAGCTACTTACCTGATGACCCTTGGGATGGTATCCAATGGCACATGTCACCAAGAGCAAGGATCTTGCCCTCAGTGGGCCTCTGTTTCCATATCAAACAAAATAAGCTAATTCAATCCTTAGGTTTCCACCCAAGACAAAAACATGTATCCACACAGACAGTTGTATTTGAATGTTCATAGGAACATTATTGATAGCACCCAAAAAGTGGTAAAAGTAGAAACAACCTAAATGGTTAAACAAAAGTTGCTATTTATTCAATAAAATACTATTCATCAATAAAAAAGAAATGAAGCACTGATGTGTGCTACAACATGGATGAATCTCAAAAAGATTATGCTAAGTAAAAGAAGCCAGACACAAAAGACTACAGTTTATGTGATTCTATTTTTATGAAATGTCTGTAAAGCCAAATCTACAGAGATAAAAAAAGATTAGAGTTGCCTGGGCCTGGGGTGGAAATGGGGAATTATTACAGATGCACATGAGGGATATTTTGGTGGTAATGGAAATCTGCTAAATTAGATTGTGGTGATGATTACAAAACTCTGTAAATTTACAAAAATTCATTGAATTACATAGTTGAAACAAGTGAACTTGGTAAAATTGTTTTTCTTAAAAAAAGTAATAGCAAATAATTCAAGATTGTTCATACCAATCTCTTCAAAAAAAAGTTTTAAAATATTTAAAAGCTGTTAAGCTCTGGTGGCAGATACAACATTTCAAACACTAATTTTGTTTGACAGTTAGAATTTAATCATTGGTATCAAATACTGACCATTGTTTTTCTTGAAATGACAAACTCATTTGGTTAATTTGAGAAAATGTCCGCCTAATACCCAAGTTTGAATAACCATAGTTTGTCCATATGTCATTTTTTAAGTTTTAAGAAAGGAATTACATAGGGAAAATTTGCCAGCTCAGGTCACAACTCAATCACACAAGTACTTTTTCTCAAGACATTATGTTTCACTCTGCAGGTGTGCTTTATATGTACTTCCCATTTTGTCCCAGAGAATATTAAAAAGACATTTACTTAAGGGTTGAGATATAATAAAGTTAATAAATTTTACTGCTTCACTAAAGGCATTCTTAACCAAAACAGATTTTTTTAAGTGTATGGTGATGAAGAATTAAATAATTCAACACAGTTTGGTGCTGCTTCCTTGATTCATGCTAAGATAGCACCAGTTTTACCCACCACTGCTTTTAAAACATCAGTGCAAATGTCAACATGAAAAAAGGTCAATAATACACTGATGTTTCTATAAAAATAGTTCTAACCTTAAAGACATCCTGAAAAGAACTTGGGGAGACCCAAATGCTCACAGATCACACTTTTAGAGCCACTGCTTTAGAGAGTCTCTTGCATGTGTACACTAGGATATTAAAATGTTCAAAGTAGATTTTTAATTCCAAAAAAAACTGAAAACAAATGTCCAACAATAGGAGAATGAATAATCAATAAAAACATATATTTATATATAGTAATACTGTATCATGATAAAATTAATTAGCTACAGTTATTCATAATGATACAGATATACCTCAAAAGCATAATATTGAGGATTTACATCTCCAATCATGATGAAGGTACATGGACCAAATCTGGTCCTCCAACCAAAGACAAATAAAAACCTGAGCAAACATACAAAATAACAGATTTCAGATATTAGACAACAGGCAGCACAGGACTGTGATCCATGAATAAAAGGAAACAAATGAGAGGAGTTCAAAACTGCCCAGGCAGTTTATACATTAGAAGCAGGAAAGGTAATCTCAAGTAGGACACCACACTCTGACTAGACAGAGAGAAATATTAGAGATTAGGGATGCTGAGGCAACTGGAAATTGTGGGTCAGAATTCCAGAAAGAATTGTTCAGGAAAAAGGTTCCAGAAATTTGCATAGGGATCTCCTTGAGTTTATGTTAAACATTAAGATATGCATGCATAGAGTGAAACTCCAAGAGTTTGGGCAAAGAAAAACACTGAACTCTTATCAGCACAGATCCCAGGGATCACACAAGATGGAAGATGTTTGAGATATGACAAGCAAGAATATACAGTCCTTGTTGATCACACAGGGCATTCAGTAGGGACCACAGGACCATACATTAGTATTGCAGCTAAACTGTCACTAGAATAAAAGCTATTCTAGATTTACACACAAAAAATAAAAGGAAACCTCAAATGATCAAGCCAAGCAAGTAACTACATTACCAGAATAAATGCTCAATACTCTTTAAAGGAAAACAAAAAAATCCAGACATTCTAAAACAAATTTGTAAGTTTCCAGCATCAAATTAAAATTTATTACATAAGCTCAAAGACATGAAAATGTAACTCACAACCAGGAGTGAAAATCAGTCAATAGAAAAAAAATACAGAAATGAGAGAGATAATGGATCTAGCAGGTGATATTAGTTTACAAACAAAAAAAAAACTATTAAAAGTATTAAAAGGAAGTAAAAGTATTAAATACTTTTAAAAGTATTAAAAGGAAAACATGAAAGTGCTAAAAAAAATGGAAGATGAAAACAAATAACCAAATGTGATATCTAGGATTAAAAATAAAATACCTGAAAGGAGAAATTTACTGGATTGGAGTGAGCATTTTAGACACTTCAGAAAAAAAGATTAGTGAACTTGAAAAAATATCAGTATAAATTAGCAAAAACAAAGCACAGAGGAAAAAAAGACTGAATAAAAAGCAAAAATGATCTTAGTGACAAAAATAATATAAGATAAAATATACTTAGACTTTTTCCAAATTTATTGAAATATATGATCCTATAGCCTCAGAAACTCCATAAACCCCAAGCAATATAAGCACAAAAAATCCACACCAAGGTATATCATAATCAAATTCCTGAAAACCAGAAATAAAGAAAAATCTTAAAAGCAGCCAGAGGGAGAAAAACTCATTTTGTATAGAGGAACAAAGATAAAATTATCATAGACCTCCTGTCAGAAACTGTGCATGTCATAAAACAATAAAATGATATCTTTACAGTTCTCAGAACTGTACACTAACTGTCAACCTGGAATTCTCTAACAAGCAAAAATATCTTTCAAGATGGAGAGTAAAAATTTTTTCAAAGAAAAAGAAAGAATTTATCACCAGCAGACCTGCACTGCATAAAATGTTAAAAAAAAAGTTCTTGGGAGAAGGAAGGAAAATAATATCAAATAGAAACTTTGATTTACATCAATTTTTCTAAATAATGGCACTATTGACATCTTGGCCCAAGAAATTCTCTGTTATGATGGGCTATCTAGTGCATTGCAGGGTATTTATTTACCAATGTCCCTGGCCTGTACCCATTAGATGCCACTACTACCTCCCAACTGTGATGACCAAAAACATCTCCAAATATTGCCAAATATCTCTATATGGGTATGTGAAATCACCACCTGAGAACCAATGAGTTATACAAATGAATGAAGAGAACAGGAAATGACAATTATATGAATAAACACAAAATACATTTTTCTTGTCTTTTTATTCATTTAAGAGACAGTTAACTGTATAAAACAAAACCAACAATATATTATGGGGCTTATGTAATACATAAAATTAAAATTGGTGTAAAAATGGTACAGAAGATGTATTAATAAACAGAAATATATTGTAAGCGTCTTTCATTTTACTTGAAGTAGTATAGTATCATTTGAAGGAAAAATATAGTAAGATATATACATATTCAATAAAAAACTATTTCCAAATTTTCTAGATATGTGGAGATATGAAAATTTTTATAGATGATATATTTATATCTATTTCAAATATAAAATTAAGTGATAATTTCAAAAAAGATATATATATATATATATTAAACTAGATCAGCAGTTCTAAAAGTTGGGCTTACATCTGAAACACTTGGATACTTTGTTAAAAATCACTGTGGTGGGCACCATCCCCAGAGTTTCTGATTCAGTAGGATGAGATGAGGTCTGAGAATTTGCTTTTCTTACAAGTATTCAGGTAGCATTATTGCTGGTAGTATAGGAACCACAATTTGAGAAGCAAGCTCTTAGAGAATCCAATGAAAAATAAAGAGGTAAAACTAGAAACAGAAGAACAAACTAAACCCAAAGCCAGCAAAAGGAAGGAAATATAAGAGATTTGAGCAGAAATATACAAAATAACAAACAAAAATAAGAAAATCAATGAAAACAAAAAGTTTGTTCATTGAAAATATCAACAAAATTGATGAACTTTTAGCTAAAGGACTAAGAAAAAAAGAGTAGACTGAAATTACTAAAAAATTAGAAATGACATTAGTGAAACTTACTGATCTTAAAAAAATAAAAAGATTGTAAGAGAATATTATGAACAACTTTATGCCAGCATTTTAGGTTACCTAAATGAAATGGACAAATTCCTAGAAACACACAAACTATCAAAACTAACTTAAGAAGAAATAGAAAATCAGAATAAACCTATAACTGGTAAAGGTAAAGGTATTGAATTGCTTATAAAAAGCTCCCCACAAGGAAAATTCCAGGACAAAATGGCTACCCTGATGAATTGTTCCAATTATTAAAAGACTTAACACCAATCTTTCTCAAACTCTTCCAAAAATTTGAAGAAAAGGGAACAATTTATAACTCATTCTGTAAGCCAAAATTATTCTAATATCAAAGCCAGACAAAGAAATCACAATTAAAGAAAACTATAGACAAATGCGCTTTGAATATAGATGTAAAAGTTCTCAACAAAAATCCTAGCAAACTGAATTCAGCAGCATATTGAAAGGGTTATACATCATGAGCAAGTGGAATTTATACCAGGAATGCAAGTGTGATTCAACATAAGAAATCAATGTGACACACTATACTATTAGAATGTGGGAGGAGGGGGATCCATATGATCATCTCAAGTGAGGCAGAACAGCATTTGACAAAACCCAGCATACTTTCAAAGTAGCATATGCTTAAACCAGGAATTGAAGGGAACTTTCTCAACCTGATGAAGGGCACTTATGGAAAACCCACAGCTAACATCACACTCAATGATGGAAGACAGATAGCCTTCCCTCTAACATGAGGAACAAGACAAGGATGCTCAATTTCAGCACATCAGTTCTACACTGTACTGGAAGCTATAGCCAAATAAATTAGGTTAAAAAAGTTAAAAATTAAATATTAAAAGTAAGAAGTAAAACTGTCCTTATCTGTAGATAATATAATCTTATATATAGAAAATGCTAAAGAGTGTTTTTAAATTATTAGAGCTAACAAATGAATTCAGCAAAGTTGCAGGATACAAGATAAACATAAAAATCAGTTTTATTTATATAATGTGAATTTTACCTCAAAAAAGAGGTAGAAGTATATATAATAAGTCAGTAATTAAATGGAATCAGAGAAAACATGCAATCAAAAAGAAGGTGGCAAAAGAGAAAAAAAAGAACAAAAAATGAGAAAGACAGCAAAACAGTAAACTAATAGATTTAAACCCAACCATGACTAGAATTATATTAAATATGAATAGTCTAAATAAAAGGGAGAGATTTTTAAGCTGGATAACAAAAAAAAGGCCTAAACATATTTAGTCTAACTGAAACCCCTTTAAATATAAAAACACAGAAATATTAGAGGTAAAAAAAATAAAAAAAAAGAAGAGATGGAGAAGATGGTGGAGTAGAAGGACGCTCGTAAGTCACCCTCTCCCACAAATACACCAAGACCCATATCTACAGACCCACTCAGCCAACCAGAGCACCTGTGAAACTCCGACAGAACATCGCCCTCTTCAAAAGATAAAGATGCCAAAAATCTGGTAGGAGAAAAGGAAAAAAGAAAGAACAAAAGGCAAAGCAGTGCAGGACGGGTCCCACGGGGAGGGAGCGGCAAAGGAGGACTGGCGCTCGCTCGCTGGGTCTCCCCTCTCCAACTGAGAGGCCAGGGGATGGAGGGGGAGCCTCCGAGGCTCGCATCTGTACAGAGCAGCACTTGTCTGACAGAACAAAGTTAAATGGGCACAGAGCGTCCCCCTGACACCCAGCCTGAGACGCGGGCCGGCAGCGGCGGGCAGGGCCAGGCTGCCCAAGACGGGCGGAGGATGGGGGCGGCTGCACGGAGGCAGCCCTAGGGGACTGCAAGGGGCTGGGTGCCATGGCTGTGGGTGTACAGGACAGAACAAGCTAGGCCCTCCATAAAACAGTAAGGTTGATGTGCTCTCGGGGGAAGGGTGCATACCTCCATTTCTGAAAACCCGGGAAACTTTTCGGGGGAAGAGAGGCGGGGCTCAGGCACAGCCGCCATATTCTCCGGCGCTGAGCACCCAGGCGGGGGGGGGGGGCAAAACCTGCATCCGCACCGAAGGGCTTAGCAGCCCCAAAGGCCAGACTGAGACGGGCCTACAGCCCGGGGCAGACAGGATCCTTCCATCCTGGTCCCTCAGAGAACTTGCTCCACAAAGACAAACAAGGAGCTGGGTTTTGGCTTGGAGCAGGGACGAGGCTATCCCTCGGTCTTCCCCGAGCCCACCCGCGGAGCGCCGACAAGGGCGGAGCGCGCAGCCGCACAGAGCAGCGGAGCTACCGGCCGCACAGGTAGAGGGAGAGCAGCCCCCCGCCTGTCGGGCAGGAACACAGCCCCTGAACAAGGTGCTGGGAGGGGACACAACCCGCCCTCCTGCCTGGCCAGTCTGCAAAATCTGACTGCGGCAACAGGAGGGGCAGTGACCCTCCCGCCCACAGCAGAGAGCTGCACATGACCCCGTGTTAGGAGGAGGCATGATCTGCTTGCCCACAGGGGCTGGGAGTAGCACAGAAGAGGGCACCATTGGAGGGCCTCTGAAAACAAGCTGAGCTTCCAAAACAGGATGAAGACAGAAAGACTTCACATTAAAAGCACACAGACTCCAGGAGAACACCGACAACCCCCTTTTTTCTTTTAAATTTGTTTTTACCTGTTCTGTTTTCTATTACTCTCTTAAATTTTACTTCTTAATTCATTTCTATCTCTCTTGGTTTTGACGTCCTGTTATTGATTAGACACAGGTTTCAAATACATCTATTCATCTCCCCACCCCCTTTTTTTTCTTAAGGTTTTAAAAGGACATCTCAACCCGATTAATAGTCTGCTTCAACTCTCTCTTCTATTATTCATTATACACAGTTTTCAAACACTCTTTCTCCCTTCTTTTTAAAAATCTTTCTCTCACGCTCTTATTTTTTTCCTAAGTTCTATTCCTAAATAGGCATTAGATAGATAAAATCCTTAAGATCCAAAATAGACAACTGATACTCCATAAACCACAGTGCCAGAGAGGTATGAGCAAGATAAAGAAGCAGAGAAACCTTTCCCAATTAAAAGAACAAGAGGAATCCCCTGAAAGAAAGATCAATGAAATAGACATCGATAGCCTCCTAGATCAAGATTTCAAAAAAGGAGTGGTCACATTGCTGAAGGAATTAAAAGGCATAGTGTTTAGAGATATAAAATATGTCAAAAATGAAATTGAAGCTATAAAGAACAGCCAAGTAGAATAGGTAAATTCATTGACAGAGATGAGGAATGATCTAATAGCTGTGCAAAGCCGACTAGATAATGCAGAGGAACGAATTAGTGACCTAGAAGACAGGGCAATAGAAAGCACCCATTCAGAAGAACTACAAGATAAGCAAATAAAAAATAATGAAAATAGCATAAGGGACCTATGGGATAGTATAAAGTGTCCCAATCTTCGCATAATAGGGGTCCCAGATGGGGAAGAAGGATCAAAGGGGATTGAAAAGGTTTCTGAAGAAATCATGACTGAAAACTTCCCAAAATTAAAGAAGGAAACAGATATCCAAGTATAGGAAGCTCAGAGGGTCCCAAACAGGAAGAATCCAAATAGATCCACACCAACACATATCATAATCAAGATGGCCAGAGTCAAGGATAAAGAAATGATTCTAAAGGCAGCAAGAGAAAAGTAAAGAGTGAATTACAAGGGAACCCCCATAAGGCTCTCAGCTGATTTCTCTACACAAACACTACAGGCCAGAAGGGAGTGGCAAGATATATTCAAAGCCCTGAATGAAAAAAAGATGCAGCCTAGGATACTTTATCCAGCAAGGCTATCCTTTAGGATAGAAGGAAAAATAAAGAGTTTCACAGACAAAAAAAGCTGCGGGAGATTAGCAACACTAAACCCACGCTAAAAGAAATATTGAAGGGGCTATTCTAAATAGAAAAGCAGCAGGATGTTACAGAAATGAGAAACTCACAACTGGAAAGGTGATAACTCATGAATTACAAATAAAGAAAACGCGAAATTATAAAAGAAGACATAGAAATCACTGAGAGTGGGAGAGGGAGGCAGGGAAATATAGAATATTTTTTTCTTTCTTTTTTAAACTTTTTATAACAGTAGGATGGGTTTGAGATCATGTTACTATCAGTTTAATAAAAAACAGTTATAGTAATGGGTTAATAGATTTACAAAAACGGGTAAACACAAGTCAAAAATTTACAAGGGATTCACAAAATTAAACAAAATCCATGATAATACAAAGGAAAATTACCAAACCACAAAAGGAAGAAGAAAGGAACAAAGAGGATATACCAATTCAACTGCAAAGATAAGTTCAAAATGGCAATAAACACACATCTATCATTAATTACTGTAAATGTTAATGGACTAAATGCTCCAGTCAAAAGACATAGAGTGGCAGACTGTATAATAAAGCAAGAACCTTCAATATGCTGCATACAAGAGACCCACTTTAGGGACAAGGACACATATAGATTGAGAGTGAAAGGATGGAAATGGATATTCCATGCAAATGGAAAAGCCAAAAAATCAGGTGTGGCAGTACTGATTTCAGACAAAATAGACTTTAAAAAAAAGGCCATAAAGAAAGATAAACAAGGACATTTTATAATGATTAAAGGAGTGATACAAGATGAAGATATTACACTCGTTAATATATATGAACCCAATATATGAGCACCTAAGTACATACAAGAATTACTAACGGAGATAAAGGGGGATATTGATGGTAATACAATCATAGTTGGAGATTTTAACACTGCATTAACATCACTAGACAGATCTTCCAGACATAAAATAAACAAGGCAACAGAGAAATTAAATACTACAATAGAAAAACTAGATTTGGTGGATATTTTCAGAGCATTACACCCCCCAAAAATAGAATATACATTCTTTTCAAGTGCACATGGAACATTTTCCAGGATCAATCATGTACTTGGGCACAAAATAAACCTCAACAATTTTAAGAAGATAGAAATTATCTCAAGCATCTTTACTGACCACAGTGCCATGAAACTGGAAATCAACAAAAGAGAAACAAAGGAGAAAAAAAGAAAAGCATGGAGATTAAACAATATGTTATTGAAAAAACAATGGATCAATGAGGAAATCAAAGCTGAAATTAAAAAATACCAGGAGACAAATGATAATGAAAGCACAACCACTCAGAACCTATGGGACACAGCAAAGGCAGTGCTAAGAGGGAAGTTTATAGCGATACAGGCTTTCCTCAAAAAAGAAGAACAATCTCAAATAAACAAGTTAACCCACCACCTAAACCAATTAGAAAAAGAAGAACAAAAAGCCCCAAAAAGCAGCAGAAGGAAGGAAATAATAAAGATCAGAGAGGAATTAAATACAATAGAGATTAACAAGACCATAGAAAAAATCAACCAAACCAAAAGCTGTTTTTTTGAAAAAGTAAATAAAATGGACAAACCTCTGGCCAAACTCACAAAGAAGAAAAAAGAGAGAGCACAAATTAGCAAAATAAGAAAGGAAAATGGAGAAGTTACAACAAACAAAATAGAAATACAGAATATCATACGAGAATATTATGAAAAACTATATGGAACCAAACTGGATAACCTAGAGGAGATGGACAAGTTTCTGGAAACATACTGTCCACCAAAACTGAATCAAGAAGAAACTGAACACTTGAACAATCCGATCACTAGAAAGGAAATAGAAATAGCAATTAAAAACCTCCCTACAAATAAAAGTCCAGGACTGGATGGCTTCACCGTGGAATTCTACCAAACATACAAAGAAGAATACATACCAGTCCTTCTCAAACTCTTCCAGAAGATTGAAAAGGAGGGAAAATTCCCAAACTCATTCTATGAAGCCACCATCACCCTCCTACCAAAACCAGGCAAAGACACTACAAAAAAAGAGAATTATAGGCCAATATCACTGATGAACATAGACACCAAAATCCTCACCAAAATTTTAGCAAATAGAATCCAACAACACATAAAAGAGCTTATACATCATGACCAAGTGGGGTTCATCCCAGGGACACAAGGTTGGTTCAACATATGCAAATCAATCAATGTAATACATCACATCAACAAGACAAAGGACAAAACACACATGATCATCTCAATCGATGCAGAAAAAGCATTTGATAAAATTCAACACCCATTTATGATAAAATCTCTCGCCAAAGTGAGTATAGAGGGAACATATCTCAACATAATAAAAGCTATATATGACAAACCTACAGCCAGCATAGTTCTCAACGGTGAAAAACTCAAGAGCTTCCCACTAAAATATGGGACAAGACAAGGATGGCCACTATCACCCCTCCTATTCAACATACTCCTGGAAGTCCTAGCCACAGCAGTCAGGCAAGAGAAAGAAATAAAAAGGATCCAAATTGGAAAAGAAGTGGTAAAAGTGTGATTATATGCTGATGACATGTTACTATATATAGAAAACCCTAAAAGGTCCACAGAAAAGCTACTAGAGCTGATCGAAGAATTCAGCAAGGTAGCAGGTTACAAAGTTGACGTTCAAAAATCAGTTCCATTTCTTTACACTAACGATAAATCAACAGAAAAAGAAAATAAAGAAACAATCCCCTTTAAAATAGCAACCAAAGTAATAAAATATCTGGGAATAAATCTAACCAAGGAGGTGAAAGAATTATACACAGAAAACTGTAAATCATTGATGAAGGAAATTAAAGAAGACTTTAAAAAATGGAAAGATATTCCATGCTGTTGGATTGGAAGAATCAATATTGTTAAAATGGTCACACTGCCCAAGGCAATCTACAGATTTAATGCAATCCCTATCCAATTACCCAGGACATATTTCACAGAACTAGAACAAATCATAATAAAATTTATATGGAACCATTAAAGACCTAGAATTGCCAAAGCATTACTGAAGGCAAAGAAAGAGGCTGGAGGAATAACTCTCCCAGACTTCAGACAATACTATAGAGCTACAGTCAACATGACAGCATGGTATTGGTACCAAAACAGACATATAGACCAAATGAACAGAATAGAGAGCCCAGAAATGAACCCACAAACTTTTGGTCAACTCATCTTCGACAAAGGAGGCAAGAATATACAATGGAATAAAGACAGTCTCTTCAGCAAATGGTGTTGGGAAAACTGGACAGCAGCATGTAAAACAATGAAGCTAGAACACACCCTTACACCATATACAAAAATCAACTCAAAATGGATTAAAGACTTAAACATAAGACAAGATACAATAAACCTCCTAGAGGAAAACATAGGCAAAACATTATCTGACATACATTTCAAAAATTTTCTCCTAGAAAAATTAAAGCAAGAATAAACAAATGGGACCTAATGAAACTTACAAGCTTCTGCACAGCAAAGGAAACCAGAAATAAAACAAGAAGAAAACCTACGGAATGGGAGAAAATTTTTGCAAGTGAAACCGACAAAGGCTTGATCTCCAGAATATATAAGCAGCTCATACGACTCAATAAGAAAAAAATAAACAACCGAATCCAAAAATGGCCAGAAGAGCTAAACAAGCAATTCTCCAAGGAAGACATACAAATGATCAAAAAGCACGTGAAAAAAATGTTCAATATCACTAATTATCAGAGAAATGCAAATCAAAACTACAATGATGTATCACCTCACACCAGTCAGAATGGCCGTCATTCAAAAATCCACAAATGACAAATGCTGGAGAGGCTATTGTGAAAGGGGAACCCTCCTACACTACTGGTGTGAATGCAGTTTGGTGCAGCCACTGTGGAAAACAGTGTGGAGATTCCTCAAAAGACTAGGAATAGACTTACCATATGACCCAGGAATCCCACTCCTGGGCTTGTATCCAGAAGGAAATCTACTTCAGGATGACACCTGCACTCCAATGTTCATAGCAGCACTATTTACAATAGCCAAAACATGGAAACAGCCTAAATGTCCATCAATAGGTGGCTGGATAAAGAAGAAGTGGTATATTTATACAATGGAATACTACTCAGCCATAAGAACCGACAACATAATGCCATTTGCAGCAACATGGATGCTCCTAGAGAATGTCATTCTAAGTGAAGTAAGCCAGAAAGAGAAAGAAAAATACCATATGAGATCGCTCATATGTGGAATCTAAAAAACAAAAACAAAAACAAACAAACAAAAACAAAGCATAAATGCAGGAGAGAAATAGACTCATGGACAGAGAATTCAGACTTGTGGTTACCAGGGGGGTGGAGGGTTGGAAGGGATAGACTGTGATTTCCAAATTGTAGAATAGATAAACAAGATTACACTGTATAGCACAGGGAAATATACACAAAATATTATGATAAATCACAGAGAAAAAAATGTGACAAAAATAAAAAAATAAAAGAACTCAGTGAAAAAAAAATGAAAAAAAATACCATGAAAAATCCAAGTAAAACATTTGGAGTGCGAATAATATCAGAAAGTGTAAACTTATAATAAGGAATATTTCCAATAATAAAAGGGATATTTTATAATGATGGAGTTAATTTAGCAAGAATATATGACAATCATCCATGTGTATGCACACAGTAAAATAGCTTTAAAATGCATAAAGCTAAAACATAATTGAAAGAAATAGACAGTTGCACAATTAAAATCAGAGGCTTTAACACTGTTACCTAAGTAACTGATACAATTATAAACAGAAAGTTAGTAAGAATATCAAATTTGAACAATATTATCAATCTATTTGACCTTATTGACACTTCAACTAATAGCATCAGAATACATATTTCTTTGAAGTGCACACAGAATATTAGTAAGCATAAACATTGTGCTTGAAAATAAGTATCATATAGCCCAAAAATAAGCATCATTATATTTTCAATGACTGAAATAATATATTCTTAGATGAAAATAAAATGAGAAATCAATAATAAAATAACATTTTGAAAAAACATAAATATTTGGAAGTGAAGCTATCCCATTATAAATAATATATGGAACAAAGAAGAAATCAAAAGAAATTAGAAAGTAGTTGGGGAAAAAATAAAAACAAACCAAAAAGGATACCAAAACGTGTGCAATGAGGTAAAGCAGTACTGAGCGGGAATATCATAGATTTAAATACTTGTATCAGAAAAAAAAAGAAAGATCTCAATTCAGTGTTATACTATATCACCTTAATGAGCTAGGAAAAAACATGCAATAAAACTCAAAGTAATAAAAGGAAACAAATAATAAATATAAGAATAAAAATCAATGAAAGTGGAAATAAACTTTACAAAAATGAGTAACACAAAAAGCTGGGGCTTTTAAGGTACATAAAAGGTACAAACATATAGTTAGATTGATCAACTGAAAGAAGGAAAGAGACACAAATTTCCAATATCAGGAATAAATAAAGAAGCATTCCTGTATATATTATCTACATTAAAATCATAATAAAGAAATATAAACATATTAATGCCAATAAATTCCACAACTTAGAAGAAATAGACAATTTTTGAGAAACAACACTTACCATAACTGACAAAGAAATAAAAAATGAATAGTTACCTTCTAAAGAAATTGAATTTATTATTCAAAACCTTACCACAAGAAGCTTTCTAGTTGGTGAACAAACATATCAAGGTGCTGGGAGGGTGACATGCTGAGAGAACGCATGGAAGGTCCTACGCCTTGCCCTCATATCTTATCCTATGCATCTTTCAACTGTAAGCTCCTTAGTTGTATATACTTTTTTCCATTTTTCATATTTGAATATTTCTAAATAAACTGACACTCATGACAAATAAAATATATATACATATTTAATTTAAAAACTTTTACCACAAGAAAAGTTCAGGGTGAAGTGGCTTCACTGGTGAATTCTATCAAACATTTAAAGGATTTAATATCAATTCTATACAACTTTTATGAGACCATTCTTATGCTGATATCAATTGATGTTAAGCACCTTTTCATGTGTTTATTGGCCATTTATACATCTTCTTTGGAGATATGTCTATTCAATTCTTTTGTCCATTTTAATTGTTTGATTTTTTTGTTATTGATTTTTAAGCATTCATTATATATCCTGGATACTAGACCTTTATCAATTATGTGATTTGATAATATTTTCTTCCATTCTGTAGATTACCTTTTAACTTTCTTGATAATGTCCTTTGATGTGCAGAATTTTTTCATGAAGTGCAATGTATCCTTTTTATCTTTTGTTATTTTTCATTATGGTGCCAATCTAGAAATACAAGGCCAGTAAGATTTATCCCTATATATTCCTTTTTCATGCTGTTGAATAACTTTTAATAATACAAAGTGGAATCAAGTGAAATTATAATAGAATTTTTGTTGAATAAGAGAGGGTCAAAAATGAATCTTCCAAACAGCGTTATCTATAAGTGTGTATTCCTTATAAACCAAAGATAGATACACTGAACCACATTTTGATAAGACTACACTTCTATTTTAAAACAAAGGTGGACTTCACTCCATTTAAACTAACTATCTGATGATTTAGGGGGAGATACTGACAAGTGTATGTCATTATCTCAGATTTGCAGTTACTAAAAAGCTTCTGTTTACCAGGACAAATGCTTTTGCTCAAATACAGTTTTTCCTCTCCCTAGGAATACCGTTTGTTATTTCTGTCCATTCTGTGATCTACAGGATCTTTGTTGGAGGTGCCTTCTATATTTCTTCTAAGAAATTGTGATGATCAATTTTATGTGTTGACTTTACTGGCCATAGTGCAAAGTGAAGAAACATTATTCCAGGTGTTTCTGTGTGAGTGTTTTTGAATTAGGTTAACATTTATTTCTTTATATTTATATATTTTTATTGAAGTATAGTCAGTTTACAATGTTGTGTCAATTCCTGGTGTACAGCACAATAATTCAGTCTTATAGGGACATACATATATTCATTTTCATACTCTTTTTCAGCATAAGTTATTATAAGATACTGAATATAGTTACCTGTGTCATACAGTATAAACTTGCTGTTTATCTATTTTATATATATTAGTTAGTATCTGCAAATCTCAAATTCCCAATTTATCCGTTGTCACACAGTTATCCCCCTGGTAACTATAAATTTGTTTTTTATGTCTGTGAGTCTGTTTCTGTTTTGTAAACAAGTTTGTCTTTTTTTTTTTAGATTCCAAATATAAGTGATATCATATGGTATTATTCTTTCCCTTTCTGGATTACTTCACTTAGAATGACAATATCCAGGTCCATCCATTTTGTTGCAAAAGGCATTATTTTATTACTTTTTGTGGCTGAGTAGTATTCCATTGTATATATACTACATCTTCTTTTTTATTTTTATTTTTTAAACATTTTTATTGATTTATAGTCATTTTACAATGTTGTGTCAAATTCCAGTGTATAGCACAATTTTTCAGTTATACATGAACATACATACACTCATTGTCACATTGTTTTATCACTGTGAGCTACCACTAGATTTTGTATGTATTTCCCTGTGCTATACAGTATAATCTTGTTTATCTAGTCTACATTTTGAAATCCAAGTCTGTCCCTTCCCACCCCCCGACCCCATGGCAACCACAAGTTTGCATTCTATGTTTATGAGTCTGTTTCTGTTTTGTATTTACATTTTGTTTTGTCTTGTTTTTGTAGATTCCACATATGAGTGATCTCATATGGTATTTTTCTTTCTCTTTCTGGCTTACTTCACTTAGAATGGCATTCTGCAGGAGCATCCATTTGCTGCAAATGGCATTATGTTGTCAGTTTTTATGGCTGAATAGTAATCCATTGTATAAATATACCACTTCTTCTCTATCCAGTCATCTGTTGATGGACATTTAGGCTGTTTCCATGACTTGGCTATTATAAATAGTGCTGCTATCAACATTGGGGTACAGGTGTCATTATGAAGTAGGGTTCCTTCTGGATATATGCCCAGGAGTGGGATGACTGGTTCATATGGTAAGAATATTACAAGTCTTTTGAAGAATCTCCATACTGTTTTCCACAGTGGCTGCACCAACCTGCATTCCCACCAGCAGTGTAGGAGGGTCCCCTTTTCTCCACAGCCTCTTCGGCATTTGTCATTTGTGGATTTTTGAATGGTGGCCATTCTGACTGGTGTGAGGTGATACCTCATTGTAGTTTTGATTTGCATTTCTCTGATAATTAGTGATATTGAGCATTTTTTCATGTCCCTATTGATCATTTGTATTTCTTCCTTTGGAGAATTGCTTGTTTATGACGTTGGACCAGTTTTTGGATTGGGTTGTTTCTTTGTTTCTTATGAGGTCGTATGAGCAGCTTATATATTCTGGAGATCAAGCCTTTGTGGGTTTCATTTGCAAAAATTTTCTCACATACCGTAGGTTATCATTTTCTTTTACTTATGATTTCCTTTGCTGTGCAGAAGCTTGTAAGTTTAATTAGGTCCCATTTGTTTACTCTTGCTTTTATTTCTATTGCTTCTGTAGACGGCCATAGGAGAACATTTTTGAGATGTATGTGAGATAATGTTTTGCCTATGTTTTCTTCTTGGAGGTTTATTGTATCTTGTCTTATGTTTAAGTCTTTGATCCATTTTGAGTTGTTTTTTGTGTATGGTGTGAGGTAGTGTTCTAGCTTCATTGGTTTACATGCTGCTGTCCAGTTTTCCCAACACCATTTGCTGAAGAGACTGTCTTTATTCCATTGTATATTCTTGCCTTCTTTGTTGAAAATTAGTTCACCAAAAGTTTGGGGTTCACTTCTGGGCTGTCTGTTCTGTTCCACTGGTCTATATATCTGTTTCTGTACCAATACTATGCTGTCTTGATGACTGTAGCTCTATAGTATTGTCTGAAGTCTGGAAGAGTTATTCCTCCAGCCTCTTTCTTTCTCTTCAGTAATACATTGGAAATTCTAGGTCTTTGATTGTTCCATATAAATTTTATTATGGTTTGTTCTAGTTCTGTGAAATATGTCCTGGGTCATTGGATAGGGATTGCATTAAATCTGTAGATTGCCTTGGGCAGTGTGACCATTTTAACAATATTGAGTCTTCCAATCCAAAAGTGTGAGATATCTTTCCATTTTTTAAAGTCTTCTTTAATTTCCTTCCACAGTGGTTTATAGTTTTCTGTGTATAATTCTTTAACTCCCTTCGTTAGACTTATTCCTAAGTATTTTATTCCTCTGGTGGTATTTTAAAGGGGATTGTTTCTTTACTTTCTTTTTCTGTTGTTTCATCATTAGTAAAAAGAAATGCAACTGATTTTTGAATGTTAATCTTATACCCAGATACCTTGCTGAATTCTTTGATCAGCTCTTGTAGTTTTTGTGTAGACCTTTTAGAGTTTTCTATATATACTAACATGTCATCTGCATATAGTGACACTTTTATCTCTTCTTTTCCAATTTAGATCCCTTTTATTTCTCTCTCTTGCCTGATTGCTGTGGCTAGGATTTCCAAGACTATGTTGAATAGGAGTGGTGATAGTGGGCATCCTTGTCTTGTCCCATATTTTAGTGGGAAGTTTTTGAGTTTTTCACCATTGAGTACTATGCTGGCTATAGGTTTGTCATATATAGCTTTTATTATGTTGAGATATGTTCCCTCTATACCCACTTTGGTGAGAGTTTTTATCATAAATAGGTGTTAAATTTTATCAAATGCTTTTTCTCATTCGGAGAAGCAAGATGGTGGAGTAGAAGGACGCTTGTAACTCACTCTCTCCCTCAAATACACTGAAACTCACATCTATGGACCCACTCAGCAAACCACAGCACCTGCCAAACTCTGACAGAACACTGCCCTCTTCAAAAGACAAAGACACCAAAAATCTGGTAGGAGAAAAGGAAAAAAAGAAAAGAAAAAGCAAAACACTGCGGGACTGTTCCTGCAGAGGGGGAATGGCAAAAGAGGACTGGCGCTAGTTCACTGAACCTCCCTCTCTCCAACGGAGAGGCCAGCGGGGTGGAGGGGGAGCTTCTGAGGCTCAGATCTGCCCAGAGCAATGCTTGACTGACAGAACTATGTTAAATGGGCACAAAGGGTCCCTGCGACCTGCAGCCTGAGATGCAAACCAGCAGCTAGGCCCGGGACAGTTTGCAGCCCAGGGGACTGCCAGGGGCTGTGCATCATGACTGGGTGGGGATACAGAGCAGAACAACCTGGGCCCCCCATAAATTATGGGAAAAAAGCAAAGCGATACTGCTGGTGTGCCCTGGGGGGAGGGGCACCATAACCTTTGTCTCCTCAGACCAACGGCACCATTAATAGTGCATCTCGGGAGAAGAGAGGTGGGATGCAGCCATAGCTGCCATACCCTCTTGTGCACAGCTCCTGGGTAGGGGCAGGGCTGGGACCGAAATCTGCACCCAGGGGATCCACAACCTGCTAGGCAGGACTGAGACTTGTTTACAGCCTGAGGCAGATAGGATTTTTCTGCAGTGGTACCTCAGAGAACTTGTGCTGCCAAGACAAACAAGGAGCTGAGCTTTGAAATGGAGCAGGGGTAGAGCTGTTCTGCAGTCTTCCCCAAGCCCGCCTACAGAGCACCAACCCGAGGTGAACCAGGCAACTGCACAGAGCAGCAGAGGGACAGGCGCTAAGAGAGGGTGGGTGGCCACCTGCCTTCCTGGCAGGAAAGCAGCACCTGACCGCAGTGCTGGGAGGGGGCATGACCCACCCACCTGCCTCCCCGGAGCAAAGCATCTGACTGTGGCATCTGGAGGAGGAGTGATCTGCCTGTCAAGCACGAAGGAGAGCAGCACATGACCCAGTGTTGGGAGAGGATGCGATCTTCTTGCTGACAGGAACTGAGAGCAGCACAGACATGGGCACCAATGGAGGGCCTCTGCAAACAGCCAGCTGAGTTCTCACAAAAGGGCGAAGACAGAAAGACTTCTTGATAAAACCATTAAGAGCATACAGTCTCCAGAAGAACACACCCTTTATTTTTCTTCTTTTCTTTTTAATCTTTTTTTATATTTCTTTTATTCTCCATTACCTTTTTAATCTTTATTTTCAAACAGTTGTATATGTATCTAGTTTTAATCCCTTTAAAATTTTTCTCTTGAAATCTTTTTATTATTATTATTTTTAAACATTCACCTCATTTCATTTTTAATTCTCTTGGCTTTTATCTCCTGTTATTGATTATTAACAGGTTTCAAATACTGCTTTTTTTTCTCCTTTTTATTAAGATTTTTAAAAGACGCCTCAACTTAATTGCTATTCTGCTTCAACTTGCTATTCTATTATTGATTATACACTGTTTTCAAAACTTTTTTCACCTTAATTTTAAAATTCTCTCTCTCTCTCTCTCTCTTATTTTAAGTTTTATTCTTGCATAGGCTTTAGATAGATAAATAAATAAACTCGTTAAGGACCACAATAGATAACTTATACTCCATAAGCCAAAGTGTCCCCAGTGCCAGAGAGATATGAGCAATATGAAGAAGCAGAGGAACCACTCCCAATTAAAAGAGCAAGAGAAATACCCAGAAAGGACGATCAATGAAATAGACATTGATAGCCTACTAGATCAAGATTTTTAAAAAGGAGTGATCAAAGTACTAAAGGAACTAAAAGAGACAGTGTTTAGAGGTATAAAATATGTCAAAAACAAAACTGAGGCTATAATGAACAGCCAAGTACAATTGTTAAACTCATTGGCTGAAATGAGAACTGATCTAAAGGCTGTACAAAGTAGGCTAGATAATGCAGAGGAACAAACTAGAAGACAGGACAACAGAAAGCACCCAATCAGAACAGCTGAGAGAAAAACAAAACAAAAAAAAAACAATGAAAACAATATAAGGGATCTATGGGATAATATAAAGCATGCCAATGTATGCATAATATGGGTTCCAGAAGGGGAAGAAAGATCAAAGGGAATTGAAAAGGTATTTGAAAAATCATGACTGAAAACTTCCCAAATCTAAAAAAGGCAGAAGATATCCAAGTAAAGGAGATTCAGAAGGTCCCAAACAGGAAGAACCCAAACAGACCCACACCAAAACATATCATAATTAAGATGGCCAGAGTCAAACATAAAGAAATGATCCTAAAGGCAGAAAGAGAAAAACAAAGATGAGTTACAAGGGAACCCCCATAAGGATCTCAGCTGATTACTCTACACAAACACTACAGGTCAGAAGGGGGAAATAAGATATATTTAAACTCCTGAGTGAAAAAAAAGATGCAGCCTAGAATACTCTATCCAGTAAGGCCATCCTTCATAATAGAATGAGACATAAAGAACTTCACAGACAAACAAAACTTAAAAGAGTTTAGCAACACTAAACCCATGCTAAAAGAAATATGGACAGGTCTAGTCTAAATAGAAAAGAAGCAGGATGCAACAAATATGAGAAACTATAACTGGAAAGGTGATAACTACCATGAATTACAAATAGAAAAAACACAAAATTGTAAAAGAAGACATCTAAATCATTAAGAGTGGGAGAGGGAAGCAAGAAAATGTTTTTTTCTTTTTATTTTAAATATTTTTTTCTCGGTATGATGGCATTTGAGATTACATTATTATCTGTTTAATGCAAACAGTTATAGTAATAAGTTAATAGACTTACAAAAAAAAAACCACAAGCCAAAAACTTACAAGTGAGTCACAAAAACTAAATAAAATCCAAGATGATACAAAGGAAAATTACCAAACCACAAAAGGAAGAAGAAAGGAACAAAGAAGAAATACCAAATCAACTGCAAAAATACATTCAAAATGGCAATAAATACACATATAACATTAATTACTGTAAATGTTAATGGACTAAATGCTCCAGTCAATAGAAAAAGAGTGGCAGACTGGATGATAAAGTAAGAACCTTTAATATGCTGCATACAAGAACACACTTTAGGGAGAAGGACACATATAGATTGTGAGTGAAAGGATGGAAAAGGATATCCCATGCAAATGGAAAAGCCAAAAAAGCAGGTATAGCAGTACTGATTTCAGACAAAATAAACTTTAAAACAAAGGTCATAAAGATAAAGAAGGAAAATTTATAATGATTAAAGGAGTAATACAAGATGAGGATATTACAATCTTTAATATATATACACCCAACATAGGCATGCCTAAGTACATAAAACAAGTACTAATAGTTATAAACTGGGATATTGATAGGAATACAATCATTGTCAGAGATTTTAACTCTGAATTAACATCACTAGATGATCTTCCAGACACAAAATAAATGAGACAACAGAGAAATTAAATACAATAGAAAAATTAGATTTGGTGGATATTTTCAGAGCATTACACCCCCCAAAAATAGGATATACATTCCTTTCAAGTGTATATGGAACATTTTCTAGGATTGATCATATATTTTGGCAGAAAAGAAGCCTTAACAATTTTAAGAAGATAGAAATTATCTCAAGCACATTTACTGATTACAGTGCCAAGAAACTAGAAATCAACTACAGAGAAACAAAAGAGAAAAAAAGGAAAGCATGGAGATTAAACAACTTGCTATTAAAAAACACTGATGGGTCAATGATGAAATCAAAGTTGATATTAAAAAATATTTGAGACAAATGAAACTGGAAACACAACCACACAAAACTTATGGGACACAACAAAAGCAGTGCTAAGAGGGAAGTTTATAGAGATACAGGCATTCCTCAAAAAAGAAGAACAATCTCAAATAAACAATCTAACCCACCAGCTAAAAGAACTACAAAGAGAAGAGCAAAAACACCCAAAGGTCAGCAGAAAGAAGGAAATAATAAAAATCAGGGAGGAAATAAATAAAATAGAGATTAAAAAAAATAGAAAAACCAATCAAACCAAAGCTGGTATTAAAGAGTAAATAAATTCTACAAACCTCTGGCAAACTCACAAAGAAGAAAAACAGATTGTGAACAAATATGCAAAATAAGAATAGAAAATGGAGAAATTACAACAATAACATAGAAATACAGAATATGAAATGAGAATATTATAAAAAAAAAACTATGTGGAACTAAAATGGATAACCTAGAGGAGATGGACAAGTATCTGGAAACATACAATCCACCAAGATTGAATCACTAAGAAACTGACCACTTGAACAAACTGATCACTAGAAATGAAATTGTATTGGAATAAAAAGTTCCAAAGAATTAAAGCCCAAGACAGGACGGCTTCCCCAGGGAATTCTACCAAACATAAAAAGTAGAACATAAACCAGTCCTTCTCAAATTATACCAGAAAATTGAAAAAGAGGCAATACTCCCAAACTCATTCTATGAAGCCACCTTTACCGTGATACCAAAACCAAGGCAAAGACACTACTAAAAAAGAATTATAGGCCAATATCACTGATGAATATAGATGCCAAAATCCTCACCAAAATATTAACAAATAGAATCCAACAACACATAGAAAAGATTATATATCATGACCAAGTGGGATTCATCTCAGGGACACAAGGGTGGTTCAACATACGCAAATCAATGAATGTACTATATCACATCAACAACAGAAAGGACAAAAACTACATGATCATCTCAATTGATGGAGAAAAAGCATTTGATAAAATTCAACACCCATTTATGATAAAAACTCTCGCCAAAGTGGGTATAGAGGGAACATATCTCAACATAATAAAAGCTATATATGACAAATCTAAGCCAGCATAGTACTCAATGGTGAAAAACTCAAAAGCTTCCCACTGAAATATGGGACAAGACGAGGATGCCCACTATCACCACTCCTAATTAAACATAGTCCTGGAAGTCCTAGCCGCAGCAATCAGGCAAGAGAGAGAAATAAAAGGAATCCAAATCGGAAAAGAAGAGGTAAAAGTGTCACTATATGCTGATGACATGTTAGTATATATAGAAAACACTAAAAGATCCACACAAAAAATACTAGAAATAATCAAAGAATTCAGTAAGTTAGCAGGTTACAAAATTAACATTCAAAAATCAGTTGCATTTCTTTACACTAATGATGAATCAACAGAAAAAGAAACTAAAGAAACAATCCCCTTTAAAATAGTACCCAAAGTAATAAAATATCTGGGAATAGATCTAACCAAGGACATGAAATAATTATACACAGAAAGCTATAAACCATTGATGAAGGGAATTAAAGAAGACTTTAAAAAATGGAAACATATCCCATGCTCTTGGATTGGAAGAATCAATATTGTTAAAATGGTCACACTGCCCAAGGCAATCTACAGATTTAATGCAATCCCTCTCAAATTACCCAGAACATATTTCACAGACTAGAACAAATCATAATACAATTTATATGGAACCATCAAAGACCTAGAATTGTCAAAGCATTACTGAAGAGAAACAAAGAGGCTGGAGGAATAACTCTCCCAAACTTCAGACAATACTATAGAGCTACAGTCAGCAAGACAGCTTGGTCTTGGTACAAAAACAGACATATCGACCAATGGAAGAGAATAGAGAGCCCAGAAATGAACCCACAAACTTTTGGTCAACTCATCTTCGACAAAGGATGCAAGAATATACAATGGAATAAAGACAGTCTCTTCAGCAAATGGTGTTGGGAAAACTGGACAGCAGCATGTAAAGCAATGAAGCTAGAACACTCCCTTACACCATACACAAAAAACAACTCAAAATGGATCAAAGACTTAAACATAAGACAAGATACAATAAACCTCCTACAAGAAAATATAAGCAAAATATTATCTGACATACATCTCAAAAGTATTCTAGAACAGTCTACTCAAGCAATAGAAATAAAAGCAAGAATAAACAAATGGGACCTAATGAAAGTTACAAGCTTCTGCACAGCAAATGAAACCATAAGTAAAAGAAAAAGACAACCTACGGTATGTGAGAAAATTTTTGCAAATGAAACCCACAAAGGCTTGATCTCCAGAATATATAAGCCACTCATATGACCTCATAGGAAACAAACAACCCAAATCCAAAAATGGACAAAAGACCTAAACAAGCAATTCTCCAAGGAAGAAAAACAAGTGATCACTAGGCACATGATGAAATGCTCAATATCACTAATTATCTGAGAAATGCAAGTCAAAACTACAATGAGGTATAACCTCACACCAGTCAGAATGGCCGTCATTCAAAAATCCACAAATGACAAATGCTGGAGAGGCTGTTGAGAAAGGGGAACCCTCCTACACGACTGGTGGGAATGCAGTTTGGTGCAGCCACTGTGGAAAACAGTATGGAGATTCCTCAAAAGACTAGAAATAGACTTACCTTATGACCCAGGAATCCCGCTCCTGGGCATACATCCAGAAGGAACCCTACTTCAAAAGGACACCTGCACCCCAATGTATATAGCAGCACTATTTACAATTGCCAAGATATGGAAACAGCCTAAATGTCCATCAACAGATGACTGGATAAAGAAGTGGTGGAATATTTATACAGTGGAATACTACTCAGCCATAAAAACCAACAACATAACGCCATTTGTAGCAACATGGATGCTCCTGGAGAATGTCATTCTAGGTGAATTAAGCCAGAAAGAGAAAGAGAAATACCATATGAGATCTTTCACATGTGGAATCTAAAAAAAAAAAAACAAGAAAAACAAACAAAGCATAAATACAAAACAGAAACAGACTCATAGACATAGAATACAAACTTGTGTTTGCCAAGGGGGTGGAGGGTGGGAAGGGATAGACGAGATTACAAAATTGTAGAATAGATAATCAAGATTATATTGTATAACACAGGGAAATGTACACAAGATCTTATGGCAGCTCACAGAGAAAAAAATGTGACAATGAATATATATATTTTCATTTATAACTGAAAAATTGTGCTCTACACTGGAATTTCACATAACATTGTAAAATGATTATAAATCAATAAAAAATGTTATACATATTATTGAGGACATATGTCACAGAAGTAGAACAAATCATAATAAAATTTATGTGGAACCACAAAAGACCTTGAATTGCCAAAGCATTATTGAAGAGAAAGAAAGAGGTTGGAGGAATAACTCTCTTAGACTTCAAACAATACTACACAGCTACCATAATCAACACAGCATGGTATTGGTACAAAAACAGACATATGGACCAGTGTAACAGAATAGAAAGCCCAGGCATGAACCCACAAATTTTGGTCGACTAATCTTTGACAAAGGAGGCAAGAATATACAATGGAATAAAGACAGTCTCTTCAGCAAATGGTGTTGGGAAAACTGGACAGCAGCATGTAAAGCAATGAAGCTAGAACACTACCTCACACCATACACAAAAATCAACTCAAATGGATCAAAGACTTAAACATAAGACAAGATTCAATAAACCTCCTAGAAGAATACATAGGCAAAACATTATCTCACATACATCTCAAAAATGTTCTCCTAGGGCAGTCTACACAAGCAATAGAAATAAAAGCAAGAATAAACAGATGCGACCTAATGAAAATTACAAGCTCTGCACAGCAAAGGAAATCATAAGTAAAACAAAACGACAACCTATGGAATGTGAGAAAATTTTTACAAATGAAATTGAGAAAAGCTTGATCTCCAGAATATATAAGCCGCTCACACGTTTTAATAAGGAAAAAGCAAACAACCAAATCCAAAAATGGACTAAAGACCTAAACAAGCAATTCTCCAAAGAAGAAATACAAATGATCATTAGGCACATGAAAAAATGCTCAATATCACTAATTATCAGAGAAATGCAAATCAAAACTACAATGAGTTATTACCTCACATCAGTCAGAATGGCCAACATTCAAAAATCCACAAATGACAAATGCTGGAGAGGCTGTGGATAAAGGGAACCCTCCTACACTGCTGGTGGGAATGCAGTTTGGTGTAGCCACTGTGGAAAATAGTATGGAGATTCCTCAAAAGACTTGTAACAGACTTACCATATGACCCAGTCATCCTGCTGCTCGGCATCTATCCAGAAGGAACCCCACTTCAAAAAGACACCTGTACTTCAATGTTCATAGCAGCACTTTTTACAATTGCCAAGATATGGAAACAGCCTAAATGTCCAGCAACAGATGACTGGATAAAGAAGAAGTGGTATATTTATACAATGGAATACTATTCACCCATAAAAAAGACAACATAACACCATTTGCAGCAACATTTATGTTCCTGGAGAATGTCATTCTAAGTGAAGTAAGCCAGAAAGAGGAAGAAAAGTACCATATGAGATTCTGCTCATATGTGGAATCTAAAAAAAAAAAGAAATACAAAACAGATATAGTCTCATAGACATAGAATATAAACTTGTGGTTGCTAGGGGGATAGGGTGTGTGAAGGGACTGGGATTTCAAAATGTAGAATAGATAAACAAGGTTGTATCGTGTAGCACAGGGAAATATATACAGGATCTTGTGGTGGCTCACAGCAAAAGTGAATGTGACAATGAGTATATGTATGTTCATGTATTACTGAAAAATTGTGAAATTTGACACAAAATTGTAAAATGACTAAAACTCAATAAAAAAGTTTATATATAAAAGAAAAGAAAAAATGCTTTTTCTGTATCTATTGAGATGATCATGTCATTTTTGTCATTTCTGCTGTTGATGTGATGTGTTACCTTGATTGATTTGCAGATGTTGAATCACCCTTGTGCCCCTTGGATGAACCCCACTTGGTCAAGATGTATAATCTTTTTTATGTTCTGTTAGATTCTGTTTGCTAATATTCTGATGAGGATTTTTGCATCTTTATTTGTCAATGATATTTGTCCATAATTCTCTTTTTTGGTAATGTCTTTGCCTGGTTTTGGTATCAGGGTGATGGTGGCTTCATAAAATGAGTTTTGGAGTATTCCCTCCTTTTCAACCATCTGGAAGAGTTTGAGAAGGACTGGTATGAGTTTTTCTTTGTATGTTTGGTAGAATTCCCCGGTGAAGCCGTCCAGTCCTGGACTTTTATTTGTAGGGAGATTATTTATTGCCAATTCAATTTCATTTCTAGTGATTGGTTTGTTCAAGTTGTCAGTTTCTTCTTCGTTCAGTCTTGACAATTAATGATCTTCAGCATCTTTTCATGTGCCTACTGGTCATCCGTGTGTCCTCTTTGGAAAAAAAAGTCTACTTAGGTCTTTTGCCCATTTCTGGATTGTGTCTTTATTCTCCTCCTCCTCCTCATCCTCCTCCTCCTCCTCCTTCTGTTGTATGAGCTGCTTATATATTTTGGAAATTAAGCCCTTATTAGTCGCATCATTTGGAAATATTTTCTCCCATTCCATAGGTTGTCTTTTAGCTTTGTTTATGGTTTCCTTTGCTGTACAAAAGCTTTTAAGTTTGATTATGTCCCATCTGTTTATTTTTGCTTTTATTTCTATTGACTTAGAGATTGACTTAGGATAATATTGCTTTGACTTGTGTTTTGCTTATGTTCTCTTCTAGGAGATTTATGGTGTCCTGTCTTATGTTTACGTCTTTAAGCCATTAAGAGTTTATTTCTCTGTATGGTGTGAGGGAATGTTCTAACTTCATTGATTTACATGTGGTTGTCCAGCTTTCCCAACACCACTGGGAAAATTGGCTTTTTAAGGCACTCTTTCAACACTTAATGAAGTCATTTACAACTGTCTTGCCCTTCACGCACTGCTAATGCTGAGCCTAGAAATCAGCCAGAGATGACAGAGTATTTTCTTCTCAAGTCTTTACAGAACTATGACCCGCCCTGGTCATACACATGGCTTTCTAAATTCCTAAGGATATGCACATGCTTTTTCAATGCCCCAGTCTCCCAAAGAAACTCTCCTAGATTTTCCTCCCAGGCTTTTGGCATGTCTGTTGTTTGACTCAACTGTAATATTTTGACAAAGGTTGCAGCCATTTATTCAGTTGCTTTATAGTGTTTTTGAGGAATGGCCTCTGCATAGCCACTTCTCTTGGTTTTTCTTTTTTTATTGAATAAAATTGACATACATTATATTAGTTTCAGGTGTATCACATAATAATTTGATATTTGTATATATTATGAAATAATTACTGTAATAAATTTAGTTAACATCTGTCACCATAGTTACAAAATTTTTTTTCTTGTGATGAGAACTTTTAGTATTTATTCTTTTAGTAGCTTTCAAATGTGCAATAAAGTACTATTAATTATAGTCACCATGCTGTAAATTATATCCCCATGACTTTTCATTTTATAGCTGACAGCTTGTATCTTTTGACCACCTTCATTCATCTCACCAACTCTCACCCCTCACCTCTTGCAACCACTAATCAGTTCTCTGTATCTGTGAACTCATTTTTGTTTTTGTTTTCTTTCATTTTATTTTTGGACTCCACATAGAAGTGAGATCATAGAGTCATTGTCTTTGTCTGGCTTATCTGACTTAGAATAGTGCTCTCAAGGTCCAACCACATTGTCACAGAAAGCAAGATTTCCTTATTTTTGTGGCTGAGTAATATTCCTCTGTGTGTGTGTGTGTGTGTACATTTAACCCTTGAAAATGGGGGGGATAAGGGGTGCTGACCCCCCACCCTGTGCAGTTGAAAATCCACTTACAACTTTATATTCAGCCCTTTCTATCTGTAGTTCCACATCCATGGATTCAACAAACCATGGATTGTATAGTACTGCAGTACATATTTATTGAAAGAAGTCCACTTAAAAGTAGACCTGCACAGTTCAGACCCATGTTGCTCAAGGATCAACTGTATACATACCACATTTTCTTTATTCATCCATTGATGAACACTTAGGTTGCTCCCATATGTTGACTATTTTAAATAATGCAATGAACATGGGGATACAGATATCTTCTCAAGTTAGTGGTTTTGTTTCCTTTGGATAAATACCCAGAAGTGGAATTTCTGGATCATATTGTGGTTTTATTTTTAATTTTTTGAGTTGGCTCCATACTGTTTTGTATATTGATTACACCAATTAAATTCCCACCAACAACGCACAAGGGTTTCCCTTTCTCCACATCCTCATCAACACTTTGTATTTCTTGTCTTTTTAATAATGGCCATTCTAACAGGTGATTATCTCATTGTGGTTTTGATTTCCATTTCCCTGATGATTAGAGATGTTGAGCAAGTTTTCATGTACCTGGTGACCATTTATAAGTCTTCTTTAGAAAAATATCTATTCAGATACTCCACCCATTTTTAAATCAAACTTGTCTTTTTGCTGTTGTTTAAGTTCTTTATATATTTTGGGTATTATCAGATATAATATTTGCAAATATTTCCTCCCATTGAGTAGTTTGCCTTTTCATTTTGTTGCTGGCTTCCTTTGCTGTGTAGAAGCTTTTTAGTTTGATATAGTCCCACTTTTTAATTTTTGCTTTTGTTTGCTTTGCATTTGGTGTCAAATCCCATAAAAATTATCTATATGGCAGATGTCAAGGAGCTTAACATCCATATTTTCATGTAAGGAGTTTTATAGTTTCAGGTCTTATGTTCAAATCTTTAATCCATTTTGAGTTAATTTTTGTGTATGGTTCATGGTCTAGTTTCATTCTTTTGTATATGGCTATCCAAGCTGCCTTTTCCTTGATGCAGCATTTTCTTGGTTGCTCCAAACTCTTGACTATTCTGCAGGGTTCTTACAAAGTTGATTCTGACAGATTTTTGCTCAGTTATTTAGTGGTTCTTTTGAGGAATGGGCCCTTGGTACTACATACTCCATCATTTTTGCTTCCCTTTAATTCTTTTAAAACTGTGCCAAGGGCATTTATATCCTTCAGCGGCAACTAGAGTAGCCAGTGCTACACCTGTTTTGCACCAGCCCATTCAAAACTCATGAGAACCTCAGCCTGTTGCCTGAGATACATTGAATGAGATGTCACTAGTGAATGTCAGCCCAACCCAGAATTATATTTCCCATTCTTTCAGTAAAGAACCTTCAAAATCCACACTCATATAGTCCTTCCAGGATATCTGCTAATATTCATTAGAAAACCCAGTAATTGTTTTCTGGGTTGAATTCTTTTTATTCTTTTATTCTAATTATTCATATTACTCTCTGGATATTTAGTTGTAATTATATTTAGTGTTGACTATTAAGCTAAAATTATTGTGGAGAACATCAGGAAGAAATAATACCTTCCTATCAAAATAGAAAGTATTTTGATGGGGCCTGTGTTACTTCCCATATACTTCATACTCCCAGGTATACCTCTTTATAACTGTCAGGTTACAAAAATTATGAACCAATTTTATATTACTTAAGCAAAAAAGCAAGTGGAATTTATTAGAATGAAACTAGGATATGTCTCAGAATTCAAAATACTACAGCAGCTCTAGGGACCCCAGCAACAGGAGTGTTTGAGCCTTCCTTCTAACACCTTGATGCATTTTAGTCTGTTAAGTTCAAAATACAAGTCTGAAAGAGAGAATCTGATTGACTCTGTTTGGATTAAATGTATCTGTCCTGGAACCAATCATCTATGACATACACACATAATATATCTGAATGTTTATATTTCCCTGATTCATTCATTGAAATCCTCAACATACACTCAATGTAATGGCATTAGGAGGTGGGGCTTTTGGGAGGTGCTTAGGTCATGAAGGTAGAGCTATTATGAATAGGATTAGTGTTCTTATAAAAGGACACCATAAAGCTCCCTAGTTCTCTCCCACCATGTGAGAACACAGTGAGAAGTCAACAGTCTATAACCTGAAAGAAGGCTTTCATCAGAACTTGATTATGCTAACACCTTGATCTTGGACTTTCCAGACTCCAAAACTGTGAGAAAGAAATTTCTATTTTTTATAAGCTACCCAGTGTGTAATATTTTGTTATAGCAACCTAAATGCAGTAAGACAATATATCTAGATATATATTAAATAGATCTTATCAATAATAAATGTCTTAATATATGTAAATATGTATATATGTAAATATATGTATATAAATATGTAATATTTATAAATATATTAAGATATATACTAGGAATTGGCTTATGTGAATAAGGGGGCTGACCAGGCAAATCTAAAATCCATCTACCCATCCAGGGAAGACTATCAGGAAATATAGGCTAGACCTCTTGGGCACAAGCTGAAGCTGCTTTCCATGGGCAGAATTTATTCTTCATCAAGGAAGCTCTTACTTTCCTCTCAAAGCCTTTCAACTGATTAGATAAGAGCCACCTGTACTATCTAGGATAATCTCAAAGTTAACCGATTATAGACTTTAATGACATCTACAAATTACCTTCCACAGCAAATACTAGATTGGTATTTGATTGAATGAATAATGGGGGACCATAGCCTAGCCAGGTTGACCCATTAAAATGAATATCACCATTGAGTGAGGTCCCGTCTTTCTGGCTCTTGGCTCAGCTCTGTAGATTAGAACAGAGTAGTAACTAGAAAAAAAGGAATTGCAGAGATCTGGGGAGGTAATCCTATAGAGACCCTTAAAATGTCCACTCAACAGCTCTGAAGTTCACACAAGCAGCAATATATTTATTGAGATATTAATTTGTGGAAGTTTCTCTCCATATATTTTTTCCTATCCCATTACAAAAACAAAGGTTTTTACATTCCTTACCTCAGAAGAGTTACAACCAAAAGCAGAAGATACCTACAGAAAATTTGCTTTTGTGGTTAAAAAAATTCTCACCCATAGTTATCACAAAAGCTATAGAACCATCAGATTTCAAGAATAATAAGCAGGCATGGAAAATAAGGATATCATTGTTAACCTCCATTGTTCAATAACCACACAAGCCTTTAATATTCTTCTATAACTTATGGGAAGGTGAGAACAGCAAAATTGACTTGTGCTTAATTTCCCCACTAGCTCAGTGTGTGAAAATTTGGAGTTGGATTTAATTAAACTTAAATAAAACTAATGTGGCATTTCTTGCACAACATTTTTGGAGTTAACAGTTATACTTGCTATGCATATAGTAAGCTTGATCACAGAAAAATTTTCTCTCTCTGTCCCAATTCTAAATTTATAGGGAAGATACTCTGAATAGCTCAGCTGAGTCTGAGTCTTACCCCTGATCCAATCAACTATGATCATAGGAATAGTGTAATCATTAGAGATAACGAGAATAGTGCAACACTGATCATTATGACCATAGAAATAGTATAATACTGAAACACAACCACTGAAGCCCGTCCTTATGACCATGTATGTTGGGAATGTCATTTCCCAGAGGAAGTGAGGGTCATGTTTTTAAACATAAGATATCCACTACAATACTACCATTGACTTATTCCCTTCAGTCCAATCCAGAGGGTATTATAATATGCCTAATTATTATCTGGTCTCTTCAGCAGCTTCAGTTTGAGTCATCTTTCACAAGTGATGGAGCTTCAGAATCTATTTGAACCCAAGTCTCTCTGCCCTGTAGTTTTAACATTAATATCCTAAATTCCCGAATCCTTCTCCTGATGCCTATCACTGATATAGTCAATCCTAATTGGCCTTCCAGGAATATGGGCAGATATCCCATAAAGATATTTGGTATACATACTTCCTTTAAAAATGAAAGACTGACATTTCTAGAATCTTGACAACTAAGAGAGGTGTTGAGATGGGGGTCCTGTTCATTCTACAGCACATGGGAGGATATTTTCTTCAACTGGGTTTTTGAGGATTATTCATGGTTTATATAACTACCATCTTGTTATGTTTATTTGTCTCACCCAGGTGTTTCTGGGTAAAAATACTGGATAATTTTTATTTATAAAATAAACATAAATCTTACTTTTCTGGCATTTATGAGAGAAATGCCAGATAAATAATGCAGAAATATCATATAATCACTCAATTAAACATTAATCCAATCAATGAATACTTATTAAATGCTTTCTACTACTACTAGATACCAGTATAAGTATCTCCCGCTCTCAATCCACCAATTTTAAGTGACAAGGTTATTAAGTGCACAAGCATCATTGTACTGCAAGTACTATGATAGCATCACTCTATAAAGCCATAAATATTTATGGCTTTATATGTATATATATATATACATTTATATATAAATATATAAATAGTTATATATTTAACTATATAAATATCCTTTCTTTCTCACATATCTCACAAGAGAAGAAAATACGTTGTTCAAAATAGAACAGAATCATTATAGTTCAAATAATACAGTGACATCAATATAAAATACTAGTGATATTCTCCTTCAGTAACAATACAACCCTTCACCCCAGAAAGCTCACTACAAAGGATATATATTTTATATTCTAAAAGTCTATCACCAAAACCAAACAACATATTACAGCAACATAAAATGTCGACTATCTTTAATTCTCTAACATCTAAATCTACTAGTCCCCTTCTATCAATTCAATCACTTCAAAAAATAACTTAAACACCCCCAATATTTACAAAGAATCCTTTTTCTCCCCTTGTCCCCTGCCCCACCATTATCTTCTCAGTCTCCTTAGATCCAAGTATTCAAATTCCTGGTTGGAGCCCAGGTCTCTCCTTTGGTTATAGACTAGAGTGCCCTCTGGAAAAAGTAATGAGCCCTGCTGTTATATTATTGCAATCCAAATTTTTACCTGTCCTATAATTTTCAAGTTTTCTGATCTGATACCAAGAATCTCCCTTCTGGCACTTACCTCTAGTAGATAATAACAAAAACATATTTGCAATAATGTCTTCCTATACAAATTTCTTCTTACTGTCAAATCTGGCTCTTAATGCTCCAGATAAATACCCAAATGTAGCTTTCATTTAAAATGTTTAATCCCAGGAAGAGTGATCTCATTCTCAAGAACTTGGTTGGTTTGATTCTGTCTCTTTAGCAACTGCACACTGAGATTTCTCCCACGGGAAGTATAAGAGCATCTCCAAATCCTTATGAGTCTCAGCTTTCTAAAGTTCAAGGAGTGTATAAGAATATAACATCAGCCCCACTATTGTGAAAACTTGAAAACGAAGTAAAATTCCTGAACTAAATGTGATCCCTGAAGTGGCTGACACTCCAAAGCACCATCTCTTATGTAAGATCATTTCCCAAGCAAAAGTTATATTCCTAGAACTATATTTTTATTAGAAAAATAGTCCATAACAGAGGCTTCATGTTATTTGGACAAGAGGGAGAGAGTGCCAGTCAATCTACAACAGGTTCTCAGATTCTACAAAGTATGAATTTACATATACCATTTAAAATCCACCACTCATTTAAAATACTTTCTCTCTTAAGACACCTATGAAACATTCCTTTATTTTAGGAGAAAATAGAAATTTGTGATATTTCCACCTCTCTTTTCAGGTTTTTCCTATGACCTCACCCTATGCATTTTCCTTTAGTTTCCAGCCTACATATTTAAATCTATTTTTTTCATGGTGCCTGACATACTCTTCATTTTGTCCTGCAACACAACTTCGCCTCTTGTATTCCAGCCTTCATTTTTCCTGAATTAAAACATGTATACAGGAACCTATTAGGGTATTTCCCTACTTACTTCCTGAACATGCTACTAGAGAATTAGCATTTATGGCAGTATACAGAAGTAACACTTGGTGTCCAGATTCTCTAGGAACTTTGGCCTGTAAACAGATTCTTGGCAAATTGTTAAATGTAGCAATGCAAGTGCTGACTGGCTATTTCCCCTGGCAAATCTGATGAATGGCAGCTCTGTTCAGAAACACCTGGGTGGGACAAATAAACATAACCAGATGGTAATCAGAAAACATGAATAATTCTCATATTTCCAATTGAAAAAAAATCCTTCCGTTCACTGTAGAATGAAGAGTCGTTCATCTCAATACCATCCTTAGTAGTCAAGATTCTGGAAATACCAGCCTTTCAGATTTTCTTAGGAAATTAGTTACCTAGATATTTTGAATTTTATAATCTTTGTCATTTTTATAAGGAAGCCTATATATGGATATCCCATTTTTCTTTTCTGAAGGATGGAGTTAGACTGGTATTTAAGGGTATTGCAGGGGTCTGTGGGAAAAATAACCTATGAATATATGTTGGTCAGCTCTAGTTCTCCCTTACCTTTGATAGTTAGTTTGTATGTCTTCATCTAGGTTAGTGTTAGCTTCCATTTGTGCAGTGTATACAAGATTCTAATTCATGATACAGGGGATTTAGGAAAAATGTGACCCAGACAGTTGGTTGAGAATTAGGAGATTCTCTTAACTTCAGTTATGATGTGTATATATGGAGTAGGAATACAGAACATCAGGTCTGAAGAAATGGTATAAATTCAAACCAGATGTGCATGTCCAAAGTACATCAAGCTTTTAAGTAGGTGTGAATTGAGGATCAAAATCCAAGGTGTGAATCCAAATGGGGTTCAGACATGTTGGAAATGAGAAGCAGTTGGTCTAAACAGGAAAAGTGGTACATTGTTCTAGGTAAAAAAGGCTTTCACCATCATCCATGGCTGAATTTTTACCAGATAACGTCTGTGTTTGCTTGGATAAGTGGGTTCAATGAAGGGGCTGAGTTGGCATGAACATATGTCCACAAGATACCCCTCCCTAAGTAGAGCCTGGGATTTTAGAGGTTTACCTATAGAAGGCCCTAATGTGCTCTAGTAGGCAGTTCCCATGACTGCTTTTGTGATTTTTACCCCTTCCAGGGAATCAGGTACCAAAACTGGCCACTGTCTTACCACAATTACTGCATATCTCTCAGGTTATACTTATATTCTCCTTGGGTTGGAGAAAGTAGTAGGATGAAACATGTTTATGAATTGGTATGTGTATATAGTATAAAATTGTAGTGAAGTTAACCAAAAGAACTCTCCCACTTGGATGTCCTTGCCTGAGCCTTTGTATTGGTTAGAATATTCTTTATATGTCTCTCTATGTGCTGTCAGGATATTGGTGAAACTAGGTGATACAAGGAGGCAGTGAGATTAGCAATCACAATTGCCCTAAAAGAGAATGTTCATGGTGAAGAAATGCAGTGAGTTGTTAAAAGAGAATATTATGGTAGTAAGATAGTTAACCCAACTGGATTATCATTATGAGACATAACAGCAGACATAATCCAGTAACTTGTTTGATACAGATTATCTGGTCATTAGTCTACTGGTGTTTGGCAGGAGGATATGCATATGTGAACCCTCCACCAGCAGGATTCAAATGTGTAACAGAAACAAGGGGTACAGACTAAGCACAATAGTCAAGATCTGACAGCTGAAAATCCCATAGAAGTAGAAAACTTTCTTCAGGAATGAAGTATCTATGGCCTGTGTTATAAGGGAGATGAAAGAATGTAACTTTCATGGACAAGGTAACCATGGAGTTAGATTTCTTTTATGGACAAGATAACCATTACCAAAACAGAGAAAAAGGTGAAAGATTCTTTTATTATCAAGGTAGCCATGACTGCTAAAGACAAAAAATGAAAGGCTTCTTTCATGAAAAAAATATCTGTAGGCCATTGCAAACTGAAAGACTGGTGAACAAAGGAGCCATGGTCAATGCTGAAAAAGAGATAGAATATTTGTTTATGAACAAAGTAAACACAGTGACTGGAGCAGTAAGGCAAATAGATTTCTTTCTCAAACAAAGTAGCCAAGTGGCCAGTGCAAACAGGATGATGGAAGACTTACTTTGTGAAGCTGTGGTTGGTACAAATTTGGAAATCAAAAACATTTTAAGATCCCAAGTAGACATGATTAGTACAGACTAGGAAACAAACCACATTATCTTAGTCCATTCAGGCTGATATAAGAAAATGCCATAAATTGGGTTGTTTATAAAAAACAGAAATTAATTTCCCACAGTTCTGGAGGCTGGGAAGTCCACTGGCAAATTTGGTATCTGATGAAGGCACACTTCCTGGTTCATAGTTAGCTGTCATTTAGCTATAATCTCGCATAGTAGGAGGGGTTAAGGATCACCATGGGGTCTTTTTTACAAGGGCACTAATCCCATTAATGAGGTCTCCATCTTCATGACTTAAGTACTTCCCAAAGTTCCCAACTCCTAATATCACTGCCTAGTGGGTTAGGATTTCAACATATGAATTTTAGGAAAATGCAAACATTCAGACCATAACACACAACTTTTGTGAACAAAGCATCACCAATGGTGCTGACAAAGAGGTGAAAATCTTCTTTCCTAAACAAGATAGCCATGACTAATGGCAATAGGGAAGACTTTTTAATAAAAATTGTACCCATGGTCATTGTAGGCATGGGAGGTTGAACAATAATCCATGAAAAAAGCACTTAAATTTGGAACTCTTCTTATATTTTTCTTTTTCTTATTTATTTATAATATGTAAAATAAAAAAATTTGCCAACACTTCTAGTACTTCTAGTACTGTGTATTTTAGGCATTTTACATAGATTATCATATTTAATCATGAAAACAACCTATGAAGTAGGTGCTAATGCCATAGTTATTCCCATCTTACAAATGAGGGAACTGAGGCACATGGCAATTAAATTAATTGTTCAAGGTTATATAGCTAGTAAATGATAGAGCCATATTTTAAATCCAAATAATATGACTGTAGACATTCTGCTCCTAACCACTTTATGATATTTCCTCTACAAGGAAGTGGAAGACTTATTTAGAGAAAAAATTAGCCATGGCTAGGTCAAAGAGGAATGAAGGAGACTACTTTTCATAGCAAAGAACTATGAAGCATGTAAGAAGATTGATGATTTATTTCATAAATATTAGAGCCATGTTTGAGGCAAACAAGAATGTGGGAAAATGTGGTGTTTGAGTATATGAGATGGGGAAGTAGGGGGAATTTGTCTCAGCAAGGTTATAAAGGTGGAAGGCTTTTTCCTTAAAAAGGTAGTTATGTCCTTTGCAGGCACAGGAAGAAAAGTTCTAAAAAAAATTGCTGCAGTTGATGAAGATTGAGAGGTTGGAGATAGAAAATGTGTTTAGTAAGTACCTTGTCTGTGGATATTGCAAAAGAATTATGCAAGATTTGTTTTATAAACAATGTTGTCAGCTGTAACAAGTTTAAATTGGGAATTAGAAGATTTCCTGAATGAGCAAAGTAGCCATAGCTGGGCAGATGCAAGGGATGAAAGACTACTATTTTGGACAAGTGGCCATTCCTAATGTAAAGAAAGATACAGGAAAACTTTCTTCAAAAGTAATGTAACCATGTCTAGTTTAGAAAAAACAACTACTGCTGAGGTACTCAAAGAGTAGAAATACTGGTTTCATTATTTAAAAAAAAATAAAAAGAGGAATCTCTATACTGTTTTCCACAGTGGTTGCACCAAACTGCATTCCCACCAGCAGTGTAAAAGGGTCCCCTTTTCTCCACAGTCTCTCCAGCATTTGTTGTTTGTGGACTTTTGAATGATGGCCATTCTGGCTGGTGTAAGGTGATACCTCATCATAGTTTTGATTTGCATTTCTCTGATAATTAGTGATATTGAGCATTTTTTCATGTGCCTATTGATCATTTGTATTTCTTCCTTGGAGAATTGCTTGTTTAGGTCTTCTGCCCATTTTTGGATTGGGTTGTTTATTTTTTCCTTATTAAGTCATATGAGCTTTTTATATATTCTGGAGATCAAGCCTTCATCTGTTTCACCATTTGCAAAAATTTTCTCCCAATCCGTAGGTTGTCGTTTTGTTTTACTTATGGTTTCCTTTGCTGTGCAGAAGCTTGTTAGTTTAATTAGGTCCCATTTGTCTATTCTTGCTTTTATTTCTATTCCTTGGGTAGACTGACCTAGGAGAACATTTTTGATATGTATGTGAGATAATGTTTTGCCTATATTTTCTTCTAGGAGGTTTATTGTATCTTGTCTTATGTTTAAGTCTTTATTCCATTTTGAGTTTATTTCTGTGTAGGATGTAAGGGAGTGTCCTAGTAGCCACTGTGGAAAACAGTATGGACATTCCTCAAAAGACTAGGAATTGACTTACCACATGACCCAGTCATCCTGCTCCTGGGCATATATCCAGAAGGAACCCTATTTCAGAAAGAAACACCTGCACCACAATGTTCATAGCAGCAGTATTTACAATAGCCAAGACATGGAAACAGCCTAAATGTCCATCAACAGATGACTGGATAAAGAAGTGGTGGTATATTTATACAATGGAATACTATTCAGCCATAAAAACTGACAACATAACGCCATTTGCAGCAACATGGATGTTCCTGGAGCATGTCATCCTAAGTGAAGTAAGCCAGAAAGAGAAAGAAAAATACCATATGAGATTGCTCATATGTGGAATCTAAAAAAAAAAACAGAAATAGACTCATAGACATAGAATACAAACTTGTGGTTGCCAAGGGGGAAGGGGGTGGAAAGGGACAGACTGGGAGTTCAAAATTTGTAGATACTGACAGGCATATGTACAATAGATAAAAAAGATTATACTGTATAGCACAGGGAAATATATACAAGATCTTGTGGTAGCTTACAGCGAAAAAAATGTGACAATGAATATATATATGTCCATGTATAACTGAAAAATTGTGTTCTACACTGGAAATTGACACAACATTGTAAAATGACTATACCTCAATTAAAAAAAACACTAAAAAGCCATACAAAGAGATAAACACAAAAACACTGCAGAAAAATGAAAAGGGAATGCTTAAGTTATGTTTAAGTAATCCACAGAATGGCAGGAAAGAAGAGAAACAAAAACAATAAGAAAAGGCAGACTTAGTAATTTCAGTAATTATATTACATGTAAATAGTCTAAATACAACAATTAAAACCCAGAGATAGTGACATCAGGAAAATGCCAAGTAGGAAACTTTAAACTGCTATATCTCCAAAGAAACATCAACCAAACCAAAAGAAAGCAAAAAAAAAAAAAAAAAAAAACTAAGAAACTACTTGTATCAGAATTCTGAATATTTTGAATACCAAAGGTTTACAGCAACCAAGCAAATGCTGAATCAAGGAAAAGACAAATTTGAAAAAGGTAAGAAGGGAATGGGAAGGGATAAATTGGGAGTTTGAGATTTGCAAATACTAACTACTATATATAAAATAAATCAACGTTTATACTGTAGAGCACAGGGAACTATATTCAATATCTTATAGTAACCTATAATGAAAAAGAATATAAAAATAAATATAAGTATGTATGTATATGACTGAAAAGTTATGCTGTACACCAGAAATTGATACTACATTGTAAACTGGCTACACTTCAATTTAAAAAAATTTAATTTTTCAAAAGGAAAGTTTTGTGGAGTTTTACTTGCCCTTGCTACCCCTTCAGATAGGCAGCAGTTTTGGTGGGAATCCACATTCTCAGGGTGAGACCTTGGTCCCTTGTTACAGAGGGAGCTAACCAGATCTTGTTCACAAATTACTGTATTGTTCTATGTTAAATTGCTTGGGGACTATATGGAGGACCGTCACAAGGCAACTGACTCTTTGTTGCATACCTAGGAAGCCACTCAGGGTGGTAAAGAGTCAAGCATTTCTCAAAAAAAAATTGTAAGGCTATTAAAAAAAAACACAGGGCATCCTAGAGCAAAATATTACAGTTGAGACATACAATAGACCTCCTACAGCTGGAGGGGGAAAGCAATTAAGAGAGTTTCTTTGAGAAATTATGGCATTCAAAAGCATACATGTACACTGAGGAATTTAGAAAGCCATACACATGACCAGAACCAGATGCGTGCTCAGAAAAGACTTGAGAAGACCTTAAGTTTTCATCATTGAATGATCTATGTGCTCCATGCAATAAGTAAGTAAGGGCTGAGGTAGAACTGTAAATGGCCTGGCTAAGATTTAAAGGTGTTTTCCAGCACAGAGCCAATCCACAAAGACTGGGAAATGTGTATGTGTGTGTGTGTGTGTGTGTGCTTAAGCAACTGCAGTTCAAGGAAACTCAGCCACAACATGGGTTGAATACAAGTTAAGCTTCTAACAACCAAGTATAGCACACCCTGGAGAAGGGGAAGAATCTGAATTCCATAGTTACCACATTATATTACCCAGATATCTCATATTCAAAAAATTCACAAAGAATGCAGAGAAACAGAAAAATATGATCAATTCAAAGGAAAAAAATTAATTGAAAAAACTATCCCTGAAGAAGCCCTGGCATTAAACTTATTAGAAAAATACTTTAAATTAACCATCTTAAATAAACTAAAAAGGCTAAAGGAAAACAGGCATAAAGAACTCAAGTAAGCTAAGAAGATGATATATGAACAAAATGAGAATATCAATGAAGAGATTTAAATTATAAAAATGAACCAAATAGAAATTCTGGAGTTGAAAAGCATAATAACAGATATGAAATATTCACTAGAGGAGGGTCAACAGCAGATATGATTAGGAAGATAAAAATACAAAAGCATAAAGATAGGACAATTAAAATTATCTGTTCTGAGTAGAAAGGGGGAAAATGAAGAAAAGTGAACAGAGTTTAAGAAGTTTGTGGGAAACCATTGAGCAAACTAACATACACATTATGTCAGTCATAAAAGAAGGGGGAGAAAAGAGGACAGAAAGGTTATTTGAAGAAATGGTAGAAATCATAGTCAAAAACTTCCAAAATTGATGAAAGACATGAATCATCACATCTAAGACACTCAAAAAGCTCCAAGCAGTAAATACCCAAAGAGATCCACAAGACATATAATAGTCAAATTGTCAAAAGCTAAAAACAACTATAGAATCTTGAAAGCAGCAAGAGAGAAGTGAATCATCACGTTAAAGGGATGCTAATAAGGTTAATAACTGATTTCACATAAGAAATCATGTAGGCCAGAAGGCAGCTTGATGACATTTTTAAAGTGCTGGAAGAAAAAGTTGTAAACCAGAGTTATGGACTGAAAAGTGTCCCCTTAAAGCTGAATTAAAGGGAAACTGCAGACTAACTCAAAGTAACATGAGCAAATGAAGAACACTAGTAAGGGCAACTATATAGATAAGTATTAAAGCCTGCATTATTGTATTTTTGGTACGTGACTCTTCTTTTTTTCTGTATGATATAAAAGGCAAATTCATAAAACAATATTCATAAGTCTATGTTACTAGGCATACAATATATAAATATGTGATTTTAAAATATAAAATTGTAGGTATAGAGGTATATAGGAGGAGCATATTTGTACACTATTGAAACTAAGTTAACATTACTCAAACTAGGTTGTTATAAATTTAAGGTGTTAATTATAATCTCCAAGAGGGAAACTAAGGAAAAATTGCTCAGAAAGGAAACAAGGAATAAAAATGGTACACCACAAAAAAAAAATCAATACAAAAAAGGCAGAAATAGAGGAATTGGTTAACAAAGAACATATAACATACAGAAAATAGGAGAAGTATGTGACACACACACGCACAGGAATATTACTCAGCCACGAAAAAGAATAAAATTGTGCCATTTGCAACAACATGGATGGACCTGGAGGGTATTATCCTTAGTGAAATAAGTCAGACAGAGAAAGACAAATGCTCTATGTTATCACTTATAAGTGGAAACTAAAAAGTAAGAAAAACAAATGAATATAACAAAACAGAAACAGATTCACAGATATAGAGAACAAACTAGTGGTTACCAGTGGGAAGAGGGAAGAGGGGAAGGTGGAAGATAGGGGTAGGGGATTAAGAGGTCCAAAATACTAAGTATAAAATAAATAATCTATAAAGATATATTGTACAACACAGGAAATATAGCCAATTTTTATAATAACTTTAAATGGAGTATAATCTATAAAAATATTGTATCACCATTCTGTATGCCTGAAACTAATTTACTATTGTAAATTAACTATGCTTCAATAAGAAAGAAAGAAATAGGATGAGTATTGTCATTCCTTTGAGTAGTTTCATTAAAAGCAAATGGATTAAAAGCTCCAATTAAAAGGCAGAGATTGTCAGAAGGGATTTTTTCAAAATGACCTATCTCTGTGCTGTCCACAAGAGACTCATTTTGAATACAAAGACACAAAGAGGTTGAAAGTAAAGAATGGAAAAAGATATTACATGCAAATAGTAACCAAATGAGAGCTGAAGTGGCTATATTAATATCAGTAAAAAAAAGATTTTGAGTCAAACAGGTTACAAGAGACAAAGGGCATTATATATTGACAAAAAGATGCAACAAATATATACCTATATGCACCTAACAATAGAATCTCAAAATGTAAAAGCAAAAATGAACCACATTGAATGTTGAAGTCAACAGTTCTACAAAAATTGGAGACTCTAATACCTCACAATCAAGAATACATAGAAAAATCAGTCAAAAGACCAATAAGGAAATATAGGACTTTAACAGTGTTATAAATTAATTAGACCAAACACATATACAGAACACCACATCCAACAACAGAAAATATATTCTTCTCAGATGTTCATGGAACATTCTCCAAAATACATCATATATTAAGCCACAAAACAATCTTAATACATTTGAAAAAATTAAAATCATAAAAAATATATTTTCTGATTACAATGGAATGAAATTAGACATAAATAACAGAAGAAAAATCAGACAATTTACAATAAAGTGTAAAGTAAATGATACATTTTTCAACAACCAATGGTCAAAAGAAGAAATTGCAGTGCCTTTAGACAAATGAAAACAGAACATGCCAAAATTTATAGGATCCAATGACAACAGTGCTCAGAGGAGAAATTATTAGGAGAAAAAACTCCACTTAAAAAAAAAGGGAGATCACAAATCAATAACCTAGCTGTACACCTTCAGGAACTAACAAAAGAGCAGAAGGAAGGAAATATTACTTATTAGAATGGAGATAAATTAAACAGACAATAGGAACAAACTAGAGAAAATCAATGAAGCCAAAAAGTTATTTCATTGAAAAGATCAACAAAATTGACAAACCTTTAACTAAATGGACTAAGAAAATAACAAAGGCTTAAATTTCTTAAAGTCAGAAATGAAAGTGGGAGCATTACTAATAAATTTAAAGAAATAAAAAGGCTTATAGGAGAACACTAGGAAAAATTGTATGCCCACAAATTAGATAACCTTGATGAAATAAATTCCTAGCTACATACAAACTACCAAACTAACTCAAGATAATGGAAAATCTGAACACACCTAAAACAAGTAAGGGGAATGAATCAGTACATAAATTCACAACAAAGAAAAATGTAGGACCAGATGGCTTCACTAGTGAATTCAACCAAACTTTTAATGGAGAATTAAGACCAATTCTTCTTATCTCTTCCTCATAAAATGGAAGGCAAGGGAACTACCTAACCATTCTATTTCCTAACCAGCATTTCCTTGGTAAGGAAGCCAGAAAAAAATATTACAAGAGAAGAAAACCACATACTAATATCTTTGAAGAATATAGATGCCAAAATCCTCAACAAAATACCAGTAAATCACATCTAAGTGACATATTAAAAAGATTATATGCTGCAGGGAAGTTGAATTTACCATAGGAATGGAAGTGTGGTTCAACATATGAAAATTAGTGAAGGCAACAAACCACATTAATAGAGGAAAAACCTGTATCTTCCCAACTAAAGCAGAAAAAGCATTTAACAAGGTACTACACCCTTTCATGATTTAAAAAAATTAACTAGAAAAGGAAGGGAACTTTCTCAACATGACAAAGACTGTATGTGGAAAGCTTACAGCTAACATCATATTAAGTGGTGGAGACTGAACCTATTTCCCTTAAGATCAAGAACAAGACAAGGATGTGCACTTTCACCACTTCTATTCAATGTAGTACTGGATGTTCTACCACAATATTGGTAAGAAATAAAATGCATTTAAATTGGAAGGAAAAATGAAAAATTATTCTATTTACATATGAGATGACCTTATACAGAGAAATACCTGGAGAACTTTTAAAAACTATTATAGTTAATAAGCTAATCAGCAAAGTTAAATGATACAAAATCAACACTCCAATGTCATCACATATCAGTTTTATTTCTAGACATTATTAATGAACAATCTGAGAAGGAAATTAAGAAAATAATTCAATTTACAATAGCATACAAAAGAGTAAATTACATAGGGATAAATTCAACCTCCAAGGTGGTTGCTATGGACTGAAGGTTTATGTTCTCCCAAAATTCATAAGTTAAATACTTAATCCCCAATGTGATGGCATTTGGAGGTGGGGCCTTTGGGAGGTAATTAGGTCATGATAGTGGAGCCTTCATGTATAAGATTATGCCCTCATAAGAAAAGACACAAGAGTGATAAACTCTCTATCCATCATGTGAGGATACAATGAAAAGATGGCTACCGGCAAACCAGGAAGAAGGCCCTCACCAGGAACCAACTTGGCTAACACCTTAATCTTGGACTTTCTAGTCTCCAGAATTGAGAGAAATAAAATTGTGTTTTTTAAACCACTTAGTCTATGGTATTTGTTATAGCAGCTTGAGCTGATTAAGACAGAGGTGAAAATCTTATACAGTGAAAACTATAAAAAATTATTGAAAAGAATTCAAGGAGATCTAGATAAATGGAAAGACACATCATGTTCATGCACTTCAAGATGTAAGGTTAAAAGGACAATAATATCCAAGAAAAACCAGATTCAATGCAATCCCTATCAAAATATCAATGATGCTGTTTTTGCAGAAATTAAAAATCTAATCCTAAAATTCATATTGAATTTCAAGTGACTCAGAATAGCCAAAACAATCTTGAAAAAGAACAAAGCTGGAGGATACACTTGTTGATATCAAAATTTACCATAAAACTACAGTAATCAAGATAGTATGGAAATGGCTTAAAGATAGTCACAAACCAATAAAATGGAATTGAGAATCCATAAATAAACCCATTCATCTATGATCAACTGATTTTCAACAAGGGTATCAAGACTTTACAATGGGAAAGAATTAAGAATATTCTTTCCACAAATGACAAATGCTGGAGAGGCTGTGGAGAAAGGGGAACCCTCCTACACTGCTGGTGGGAATGCAGTTTGGTGCAGCCACTATGGAAAACAGTGTGGAGATTCCTCAAAAGACTAGGAATAGACTTACCATATGACCCAGGAATCCCACTCCTTTCCAGAAGGAAATCTATTTCAGGATGACACCTGCACCCCAATGTTCATAGCAGCACTATTTACAATAGCCAAGACATGGAAACAGCCTAAATGTCCATCAACAGGTGACTGGATAAAGAAGTGGTGGTATATTTATACAATGGAATTCTATTCAGCCATAAAACCGACAACACAATGCCATTTGCAGCAACATGGATGCTCCTGGAGAATGTCATTCTAAGTGAAGTAAGCCAGAAAGAGAAAGAAAAATACCATATGAGATCGCTCATATGTGGAATCTAAAAAACAAAAACAAAAACAAACAAACAAACAAAAACAAAGCATAAATACAGGACAGAAATAGACTCACAGAGAATACAGACTTGTGGTTACCAGGGGGGTGGAGGGTGGTAAGGGATAAAAGAAAAAAAAAAGAATATTCTCTTCAACAAATGGTGCTGGCAAAACTGGATATCCATATGCAAAAGAATAAATTTGGGCCTATACCTTATACCATATACAAAATTTAACTCAAAATAGATCAAAGACTACAATTTAAGAGCTAAAGCTATAAAACTCTGGAAGAAAATGTAGAAGCAGATAAGCATGACCTTAGATATGGCAATGATTTCTTAAATATGACATAAAAACATAGGCAACAAGAGGGAAAATAAGAAAATTAGACTACATTAAAACTGCAAAGTTTTGTGCATCAAAGGACACTACTACCAAAAAAGTGAAAAGACAACCCAGAGACTGGAAGGAAAATACTTGCAAATATTTACAAATCATTTATCTGATAAAGTTTGTTATAGGTTAAATTGTGTCTTCCCAAACTTTATATTTTGAAGCTCTAATCCTCAGTACCTGAAAATGTGACTGTATTTGTAGACAGGGACTTTAAAGAGGTGAATAAAATGAGGCTGTTAGCATGGATCTTAACCAAATATGACTGGTGTCTTTATGAAAAGGGAAGATTAAGACACAGACAGAGGAATAACCATATGAGGACATAGTAAGAAGGTGTAAGCCAAGGAAAGAGGCTTCAGAAGAAATTAAACCTGTTGACAACTTGATCTTGGATTCTAGCCTCCAGAATTGTGAGAAGATAAATTTCTGTTGTTTAAACCACCCAGTCTGTGGTATTTTGTTATTGCAGCCCAATCAAACTAATACATATTTAATAACCAAAATATATAAAGAACTCCTAAAATGAAATAATAAATAACCCAATTAAAACTGGGAAAATGATTTAAATAAACACTTCTCCAAGGAAGATATATACATGAGTGATAAGCATAAAAAAGATGCTCAAAATAATTTGTCATTAGGGAAATACAAATTAAAACCACAATGCAATACCACTTTACACATACTAGGATGGCTATTTTATTTTTACATTTAAAAATAGTTTTATTTCATTATTAAATAAATACATCTTCTGTTCCTAATAGATGTTCACCTGGTGGCTGTCTTTATTTTTTTTAATCACAGCAACCTTCAAATATCCAGCTTTGCAACAACATGGTGTCATCCAAAAGAGCACAGCACAGTCTACATTAACACCATTAACTGCCTTGAGTTAGTAATTCACAGTGTCCAACAGATGCTGAGTATAGAATAGCTATTTTAAAAAAGGAAAATAGTAGAAGTTGGCAAGGATGTGGAGAAATTGGAACCCTCATACATTGCTGATAGGAATGCAAAATGATACAAACACTGTGGAAACCTGGCAGTTCCTCAAAAAGTTAACACAGAACTAAAATATGACCCAGCAATTCCACTCAAAAGAATTGAAAACAGGGACTCAATCAGATACTTGTACAGCAATGTTTAAAAAAGAATTACAAGAACCAAAAGGGGGAAACAACTCAAATGTCCATTAATAGATGAATGGATAAAAAATGTGGTATATACTTACAATGGGATATTATTCGGCCATGAAATAGAATTCTGATACCTGCTGCAACATAGGTGAGCCTTGAAAATATTATGCTAAGTGAAAAAAGCCAGACACAAAATGTCATATATTGTGTAATTCTATTCATTGTAATATCTAAAACAGACAAGCTCATAGAGATATAAAATACACTAGAGGTTACCATGGGCTGAGGGGAGGGTATTTTGGAGTTATTGCTTAATGTGTACAAAGTTTCTCTTTGGAGTGATGAAACATTTGGGAAATAGTTGTCATAGTTATGAAACTTTATCAATATAATTAATGTCACTAAATTACACATTTAAAATTTTTTAAATGGCAACTTTTTTGTTATGTATGTTCTACTACCATATTTTTGAGGTTAAAAAAAAACAGATTGGAAGAGGATAAAAAAATAACCCAACTATAGACCATCTACAATAAATTCACTTACAACGATATAGGTAATGGCTTTAACATGGTACAACCATAACTAGACAATGGATCTACAAAACTATAAGAAAATAACTTCATGTGGTTTTATGCCAGTAAGTTTGTGGTAATTCATCATGGCAGCAAAAGAAAACTGATACAAACTACCAGATTTCACCCATTTTGTATATAAAATAATCCATGGGAAAAACTCATAACTAATAAATGAGTTCAGCAAGGTTGCAGGATACAAGAGCAATATAAAAAATCAACTGTATTTCAATACACTTGCAATGAATCACAATCTGAAAATGAAACTTAAAAAAGAATCCCATTCACAATAGCAAAAAATAAGAATAATCTTAACAAAAGAAGTGTCAAATTTATACTCTGAAAATGACAAAATATTGTTAAAGGAAATTAAAGAAGATCTAAACAAATGGGAAAACTTTCCATGTTCATATATGAAAATATTTAATATTGTTAAAATGGCAATACTTTCAAAATGATCTACAAATTCAACACAATCTCTATCAGAATCCCAGCTGAGTTTAGTTTTCTTTCACACAGAAATTGTTTTATTCATTGTAATGGCTTCATATGTGGTATACTTTGTTTTTAGTTTGGTTTGGCTTAGTTTATGATTAACAATTACAATTTCAACTATAGGTAAATAACATAATCTATTGGATAAATGATACTATGTACAGGATTGCACATACTCAATATATTTTTAACTTAATTCACACTGAAGTTATTTGTATCAAATATATTTAAGTCAAATAATCAAATATATTTAAGTCTAATAATCTAAGTTAGTCATGATTAATAGAGCTAATTACATGGCAAGATTTCTCCTCTTTGCTCTCTTTCCAAAGGACTTTGTTAGATACCATTATTGCTCATTATTATTGGAAAGATATTCATCTAGATTTCCTGACAACTTTGTGAGACTTTCAGCATGTCTTCAAAATTATTCATTACACAGATGGAATCCAACTCTGATGTTTAAAAAAAACTTTACATAGTGTATTTTCAAGTGACTTGAGTTTAATTTAAAAGAACTTTCCAGAGGTTCATGTTCAATCTCAGCCTGAGTCTTGAATGTAAAGTAAAGCAAACCAACTCTGTTCTTTGTAGAAATTGACATGGTGACTCTAAAATTCATTTGGAACTACAAAGGACTCAGAATAGCCAAAACAATCCTGGAAATTAATAAAGCAGGAGAACTAAAACTTCCGAAGTTCAACATTTATAACAAAGCAACAGTAAATAAGACAATGTAGTAACAGCACAAGGACAGACATATAGACCAGCAGAATAGAATTGAGAGTCCAAAAATGAACTCATACATCTATGGTCAACTAATTTTGACAGGAGAGTGAAGACTATTCAATAATGAAAGAAGACTGTCTTCAACAAATAGCACTAGGACAGCTGGATAGACATATGCAAAAGAATGAAATTTGATATTTATGTTACACTATATGCAAAAAAATTAACTCAAGATAGATCAAAGACCTAAAAGGAAGGGCAAAACCTATTACCCTCTTAGAAAAAAACATTAGAGTAAATCTTTATGACCTTGGATTTGATGCTAGCACATGCAATAAAAGAAAAAAAAAGATAAGTTGGACTTTGCCCAAATTAAAAACTTTTGTGCTTCCAAAGACGCTATGAAGACAGTGGAAAGACAACATACAGAATGAGAGAAAATGTTTGCAAATCATATATCTGATAAAGTACTTGTATCTAGAATATATAAAGAACTCTTATACCTCAATAATAAAAACAGGTATAATTAAAAATGGGCAAAGACTCTGAATAGACATTACTCCAAAGAGGATCTACAAATTGATAAATAAGCACATGAAAAGATGCTTTTAGTTTCTATATGAAACTAAAAAGTAAAGAAATCTATAGAGACAGAAAATAGTAATCGCTTCGGGTTGGAAGAGGGGAGAAACAGGGAGATAGTAGCTAAAAACTATGGGGTTTCTTTTTTGAGGTAATGAAAATGTTCTAAAATTCACTGTGGTGATGGTTGCACATATCTCTAAATATACCAGAAGTTTTGAATTGTACATTTTAAACTATAAATTCTATGGAATATAATTATATATCAATAAAGCAAAGCTGTTTAAAAAAAAAAGAAAAACCAGAGGGGTTGAGCCAGGATGGCAGATTAGAGAGACTCATAGCTCATCTTCTCCCACAAATACACCAAGAATTACATCTACAAACCTACTGAATTACATAGAAAACCTACTGAACTCTAGCAGAACATCTCTCACTTTGAAATACAGGAGGATTCTAACTAAATCCAGTAAGAAAGCAAAAAAGAAAAAAAATGGTGTGGGAGTGGTCCTGCAGGGAGGGAATAGCATAAGAAGAAAGGTACTCTCATGCTGGGATGCCCTGTCTCCAGCCAGCACAGAAGTGAGATTCTGAGGCTCAGGGGAGAAAGTGGCAACCACTTGGCAGACAGAAATAAAGGGAACTGACACGGAGGCTCCCTGTGATCCCTAGCCTTAGATGTGAGCCAGCAGGGACAAGCCAGGACTGGCTGCTGGAGATCAGCGAGGAGCCCAGGCAGAGGACTGGGGCCCACTGCACAGAGGCAGCTTCAGGGGACTGGAGGGAAGTGTGAGCTCTGGCTGGGGTGTGTGTGGAACAAAAGAGCCTGGGACCCCCCATAAGAAAGCACCACTGTTGCTGTGTGTGTGTGAGAGAGAGGTGCTCAATGCACCTGTGCCATAGCTGCTTTCTCTGCTTGGCTCTATTGTTGGTGTGTTCTCATGAGAAGAGGGTCGGGGCTTGGTCATAGCCATCATTGCTGTGAAGAGGTGGGGCTGAAAGCTGAATCCATACCCAGGGGCCCTGCAACTTCACAGGCGGGACTGAGATCTGTTTACAGCTCCAGGCAGAGTTCTGACACATGGCAGGGATGAGTACAGGTATTTACAACAAGCTGGCATATCTTACCATATGTGAAGGTGGGGCTGGGATCTGCATTGACTCTGTGGTGCACCACAGATTCAGGTGTGTGACTGCACACTTGCTATGGCAGGCCCCAGTGCCTGACATTGGAAGATCTTCACAGTGATTCCTGGGGCTCAGAACCTGAGGGAAACCAGAGTAGGTGCCCAACATACCTGAAGCTAAGGCAGGTAAAAAGGCAGCATCAACAAAGAGTACTTTGTAAGACCTTATAACAAGTAACAGACAACACCACAGAGGGTACTTCTTAGAGGACATGATATGCCTATTCTTCTTCTCAGCTGAAGTGCTCCAACCCTACCTAATACGCAACACAGCTCAGAAATTGGTCTCTATTCCAGCAACAGGGGAGCAGACCAAGACCTGTCAAGGCTACAATAGCCACAGAAAAAAAAAAAGGAAGATCAGCTCAACAACAAAATTCAAAGCAGGTTCTGAATACAACATCAACCACATCCTCAAAGGGATAACAGTCAACACTCATGGAAGAAAGATGTGGCAACTATCCATACTAAGAACAGCCATTGCAACAAAACTATTAGATGAACACAGACTACACAGGAATGCACCCACTTTAAATAAAAACAAACAAAAATAAAACAGTCCTTCAAGACCACAGTAGATAACTAATACACCTAAATCCATAAAGCCAAGTAAATATAAGTAAAATGAAGAAGCAGAGGGTCTACTTCCAATTAAAAGAGCAAGAAAAATCCCCTGAAAGAATGATCAATGAAATAGACCCCAAAGTCTACTAGATCATGACTTCAGAAAGGAGTGATCAAAGCACTGAAGGAACTAAAAGGGACTATGAATAGAGACAGAGAATACTTTAAAAAGGAACTTGAAACTATAAAGAAGAGTCAATTAAAAACAGAAAACTCAATTACTGAGATAAGAGCCAAGCTAAAAGCAGTCAAAAGCAGACTATATAATGCAGAGGAATAAGTAAGTGACTTAGAAGTCAGGATAACAGAAGTCACACAATCAGAATAGCAGACAGATAAGCAAGTAAAAACCAAAGAAAGCAATATAAGGGACCTATGGGATGATATAAAGTATGCCAACCTATGCATAATGGGGGTCCCATAAGGAGAAGAAAGAGAAAAGTGGATTGAAAATGTTTTTGAAGAAATCATGACTAAAAAGTTAACAAATCTAAACAAGGAAACAGATATCTAAGTACAGGAGGCACAGAGGGCCCCAAATAACAAGAACCCAAACAGACCTACATCAAGACATATTATAATTAAGATGACCAAAGTTAAAGATAAAGAAAGGATTCTAAAGACATCAAGAGAAAAACAGAGTTACTTACAAGGGAACCCCTATAAGGCTTTCAGTTGATTTTTCTACACAAACACTGCTGGCCAGAAGGGAGTGGCAAGATATATTCAAAGTCCTGAATAAGAAAAAGCTACAACATAGGATACACTATCCAGCAAGATTATCCTTTAGAGTAGAAGGAAAGATAAATAATTTCACACATATGCAAAAACTAAAATAATTCAGCAATACTAAACCTACTCTAAGAGAACTATTGAAAGGCCTATTCTAAATAGAAAAGAAGAGATACTATAGAAATGAGAAAACTGTAATGGGAAATGTGATAACTACAGTGAATGGCAAGAGAAGAAACATGAAGATGTAAAATAAATAAATAACAATAAAGAATATCCAAATCGTAAAAGATGGGAGAGGAGAGAAAGAAAATATAGATTTTCCTGCTCTTCTTTTTCTGTTCTTTATAGCATGTGTTTGAGCCTACATGACTATCAGTCTAAAGTAAATAGATAAAGTAAGAAATTAGCATACTTGAAAAACAGGGCAACCACAAATCAAAAGCATACAACAGAGTCGGGGGAAAAAAAAGAAACCAAGCTAATACAAAAGAAAATTATCAAAACCAAGAAGAAAAAGAAAAAGGAAAAGAAAGCAGCAAAGAAATACCAAATCAACTGGAAAACAAAGTTCAAAATGGCAATAAACACACATCTATCAATAATTACTATAAATGTCAAAGCACTAAATTCTCAAATCAAAAGACATAGAGTAGCAGATTGGATAATAAATCAAAAGCCTGCAATATGCTGCTTATAAGAGAACCACTTTAGAGTGAAGGACACATGTAGACTGAAAGTGAGAGAATGGAAAAAGATATTTCATGAAAATGGAAATGACAAGAAAGCAGAAGTAGCAATACTCATATCAGACAAAATAGACTTTAAAACAAAGACCATAAAGAAAGATAAAGAAGGACACTATAAAATGGTCAAAGGAACAATACAAGTTGAGGATATTACACTCATTAACACATCTGCACCCAATATAGGAGCACCTAAATATATAAAACAAATATTAACAGACATAAAGGGAGAAATTGATGGGAATACAGTAACAGCAGACTTGAACACCCTACTAACTTCATTGGATAGGTATTCCAGATAGAAAATCAATATGATAACATAGATACTAAATGACACAAGAGAACAGTTGGACCTGGTTGATATTTTTAAGACATCACATCTCCCCAAAACAGAATATACACTCTTTTCAACTGCTTATAGAACATTCTCTAGGGTAGACTACATACTTGGGCACAAAAGGAGCCTCAACAAATTTAAGAGAATAGAAATTATTTCAGGCAATTTCTCTGACCACAATGGCAAGAAACTATAAATCAAATACAGAAAAACAAATGGGAAAAAACCACATCACAGAGACTAAACAACATGCTACTAAAAAACCAGTGAGTCAATGATGAAACTGAAGAAGAAATTAAAAATTACCTTGAGACAAATGACAATGAAAACACAATCACAAAATCTATGGGATGCAGCAAAAGCAGTCCTAGAGAAGTTAATAGCAATACAGTCCTTCCTCAGAGAAGAAGAGCAATCTTAAATAAAATAACCTACCACAAAGAGAATTAGAAAAAGAAGAACAAACAAAACCTAAAGTCATCAGAAGGAAAAAAAATAATAAAGATCAGGGAGGAAATAAATAAAATAGAGATTTTAAAAAAACAATAGAAAAAATCAATCAAACCAGAGCTGTTTTTAAAAGAGTAAACAAAATTCATAAACCTTTGGCCAGACTCTTCAAGAAGAAAAGAGAGAGGACACAAGTAAAATAAGAAATGCAACTGAAAAGATTACAAACAATGTGACAGAAATACAAAAAATCATAAGAGAAAACTATGAACAGATATATGGCAATAAATTACACGACTTAGGAGAAATGGACAAGTTTCGAGAAACATAAAGTCCACAAAAAATGAATCAAGAGGAAATAGATAATTTGAACAGACCAATCACTAGAAGATAATTTGAACAGACCAATCACTAGAAGTGAAATAGATTCAGCAATTAAAAAAAATCCCTGCAAACAAATGTCCAGAACCAGATGGTTTCACTGGGGAATTCTATCAAACATACAAAGAAAAGCTCATACCAATTCTTCTCAAACTATTCCAAAAGATTGAAGAAGAGGGAATATTCCCAAACTCATTCATGAAGCCCACATCACACTGATACGAAAGTGAGATAAATACACTACCGAAAAATAAAGCTATACGCCAATATTGTTGATGAACATAGATGCAAAAATCCTAAGCAACATATTAGCAAACAGAATCCAACAGCACATGGAAAAGATCATATACCATGATCAAGTTGAATTCACCTAGGGACACAAGGATGGTTCAACATATGCAAATCAGTCAACGTGATGCACGACATCAAAAGAAAGGCTAAAAACCACATGATCATCTCAATAGATGCAGAAAAAGCTTTTGATAAAATTGAACACCCATTTATGATAAAACTCTCACTAAAGTGGGTATAGAGTGAACATATCTCAACATAATAAAAACTATTTATAACAAACCAATAGCCAGCATAACACTCAATGGTGAAAATCTGAAACCTTTCCCACTAAAATCTAGAATAAGACAAGGATGCCAACTCTTTTTTAAAATTTTTTATTGTTTTATAATCATTTTACAATATTGTGTCAAATTCCAGTGTAGAAAACAATTTTTCAGTTATACATGAACATATATATATATTCCTTGTCACTTTTTTTCTCTGAGAGCTGCCATAAGATCTTGTTTATATTTCCCTGTGCTATACAGTACAATCTTGTTTATCTATTCTACATTTTGAAACCTCAGTCTATCCCTTCCCGCCCCCAGCCCCCTTGAAAACCACAATTTGTATTCTATGTCTGAGTCTGTTTCTGTTTTGTATTTAAGTTTTGCTTGTTTTTTCTTTTGTTTGTTTGTTTTGTTTTGTTTTGTTTTAGATTCCACATATGAGCAATCTCATATTGTATTTTTCTTTCTCTTTCTGGCTTACTTCACTTAGAATGACATTCTCCAGGAGCATCCATGTTGCTGCAAATGGCGTTATGTTGTCGGTTTTTATGGCTGAGTAGTATTCCATTGTATAAATATACCTCAATTTCTTTATCCAGTCATTTGTTGATGGACATTTATGCTGTTTCCATGTCTTGGCTATTGTAACTAGTGCTGCTATTAAAATTGGGGTGCAGGTGTCTTTTTGAATTAATGTTCCTTCTACATATATGTCAAGGAGCAGGATTCCAGGGTCAGGTGGTAAGTCTATTTCTGGTCTGTTGAGGAATCTCCATACTGTTTTCCACAGTGGCTGCACCAAACTGCATTCCCACCAGCAGTGTAGGAGGCTTCCACTTTCTCCACAGGCTTTCCAGCACTTATCATTTGTGGACTTTCAAATGATGGCTATTCTAACTGGTGTGAGGTGATACCTCATTGTAGTTTTGATTTGCATTTCTCTGATAATTGGTGATATTAAGCATTTTTTCATGTGCCTATTGATCATTTGTATGTCTTCCTTGGAGAGTTGCTTATTTAGGTCTTTTGCCTATTTTTGGATTGGGTTGTTTGTTTTTTTCTTATGAAGTCATATGAGCTGCTTATATATTCTGGAGATCAAGCCTTTGTCAGTTTCATTGTTTGCAAACATTTTCTCCCATTCCATAGGTTGTCTTTTTGTTTTACTTATGGTCTCCATTGCTGTGCAGAAGCTTGTAAGTTTCATAAGGTCCTATTTGTTTATTCTTGTTTTTATTTTTATTGCTTGAGTAGACTGTTCTAGGAGAACATTTTTGAGATGTATGTCAGATAATATTTTACCTATATTTTCTTCTTGGAGGTTTATTGACTCTTGCCTTATGTTTAAGTCTTCAATCCATTTTGAGTTGATCTTTGTGTATGGTGTGAGGAAGTGTTCTAGCTTCATTGATTTAAATGCTGCTGTCCAGTTTTCCCAACACCATTTGCTGGAGACTGTCTTTATTCCATTGTGTATTCTTGACTACTTTGTCGAACATTAGTTGACCAAAAGTTTGTGGGTTCATTTCAGGGCTCTCTGTTCTGTTCCATTGGTCCATATGTTTGTTTTTGTATAAATACCATGCTGTCTTGATGACTATAGCTCTATAGTACTGTCTGAAGTCTGGGAGAGTTATTCCTCCAGCCTCTTTCTTTTTCTTCAGTAATGTTTTGGCAATTCTAGGTCTTTGGTGGTTCCATATAAATTTTATTATGATTTGTCCTAGTTCTGTGAAATATGTCCTGGGTAATTGGATAGGGATTGCATTAAATCTGTAGACTGCCTTGAGCAGTGTGACCATTTTAACCATTTTGGATTCTTCCAATCCAAGAGCATGGGATATATTTCCATTTTTTTAAAGTCTTCTTTAATTTCCTTCATCAGTGGTTTATAGTTTTCTGTGTATAATTCTTTCACGTCCTTGATTAGATTTATTCCTAGGTATTTTATTACTTTGGGTGCTATTTTAAAGGGGGTTGTTTCTTTACTTTCTTTTCCTGTTGATTCATCGTTAGTGTAAATAAATGCCACTGAGTTTTGAATGTTAATCTTATACCCTGCTACCTTGCTGAATTCTTTCATCAGCTCTAGTAGTTTTTGTGTGGACATTTAAAGATTTTCTGTATATAGTAACATATTATCTGCATATAGTGACACTTTTACCTCTTCTTTTCCAATTTGGATCCCTTTTATTTCTCTCTCTTGCCTGATTGCTGTGGCTAGGACTTCCAAGACTATGTTGAATAGGAGTGGTGATACTGGGCATCCTTGTCTTGTCCCAGATTTTAGTGGGAAGCTTTTGAGTTTTTCACCATTGAGTAATATGCTGACTGTAAGTTTGTCATATATAGCTTTTATTATGTTGGGATATGTTCCCTCTATACTCACTTTGGTGAGAGTTTTTATCATAAATGAGTGCTGAATTTTATCAAATGCTTTTTCTGCATCTATTGACATGTTCATGTAGTTTTTGTCCTTTCTCTTGTTGATGTGTTGCATTACATTGATTGATTTGCATATGTTGAACCATCCTTGTGTTCCTGGGATAAACCCCACTTGGTCATGATGTATAATCTTTTTTATGTGTTGTTGGATTCTATTTGCTAATATTTTGGTGAGGTATTTTGCATCTATTTTCATCAGTGATATTCATCCATAATTCTCCTTTTTGGTAGTATCTTTGCCTGGTTTTGGTATAAGGTTGGCTTCATAGAATGAATCTGGTAATATTCCATCCTTTTCAATCTTCTGGAAGAGTTTGAGAAGGACTTGTATGAGTTCTTCTTTGTATGTTTGGTAGAATTCCCCAGTGAAGTCATCCGATCCTGGACTTTTCTTTGTAGGGAGGTTTTTTATTGCTATTTTGATTTCATTTCTAGTAATCGGTTTATTCAAGTGCTCAGTTCCTTCTTGGTTCATTCTTGGTGGACTCTATGTTTCCAGAAACTTGTCCATCTCCTCTAGGTTATCCAGTTTGTTTCCATACAGTTTTTCATAATATTCTCATATGATATTCAGTATTTCTGTTATTTGTTGAATTTCTCCATTTTCCTTTGTTATTTTGCTAACTTCTGCTCTCTCCTTTTTCTTCTTTGTGAGTTTGGCCAGAGGTTTGTCGATTTTATTTACTTTTTCAAAAAACCAGCTTTTGGTTTGATTGATTTTTTTCTATTTTCTTTAATCTCTATTTGATTTATTTCCTTCCTGATCTTTAGTATTTCCTTCCTTCTGCTGCCTTTTGTGGGTTTTGCTCTTCTGTTTCTAATTCTTTTAGCTGGTGGCTTAGATTTTTATTTGAGGTTGTTCTTCTTTTTTGAGGAAGGCCTGTATCACCATAAATTTCCCTCTTAGCACTGCCTTTGCTGTGTCCCATAAGTTTTGTGTGTTTGTGTTTTCACTTTCATTTGTCTCAAGGTATTTATTTAATTTCAACTTTGATTTCATCATTGACACCTTGCTTTTTTAAATAGCATGTTGTTTAATCTCCATGCTTTCCATTTTTCTCCTTTGTTTCTCTGTAGTTGATTTTTAGTTTCATGGCATTGTGGTCAGTAAAGATGCTTGAGATAATTTCTATCTTCTTAAAATTGTTGAGGTTTCTTTTCTGCCCAAGTACATGAGCAATCCTAGAAAATTTTCCATGTGTACTTGAAAAGAAGGTATATCCTATTTTTTGGAGGTGTAATGCTCTGAAAATATCCACCAAATCTAGTTTTTCTATTGTAGTATTTAATTTCTCTGTTGCCTTGTTTATTTTCTGTCTGGAAGATCTGTCTAGTGATGTTAATTCAGTGTTAAAATCTCCAGCTATGATTGTATTCCCGTCAATATCCCCCTTTATCTCTGTTGGTAATTGCTTTATGTACTTAGGTGCTCCTATATTGGGTGCATATATATTAATGAGTGTAATATCCTCATCTTTCATTACTCCTTTAATCAGTATAAAATATCCTTCTTTATCTTTCTTTATGGCCTTTGTTTTAAAGTCTATTTTGTCTGAAATTAGTACTGCTACACCTTTTTTTTGGCTTTTCCATTTGCATGGGATAACCTTTTCCATCCTTTCACTCTCAATCTATATGTGTCCTTCTCCCTAATGTGGGTCTCTTGTATGCAGCATATTGAAGCTTCTTGCTTTATTATCCAGTCTGCAACTCTATGTCTTTTGACTGAGCATTTAGTCCATTAACATTTACAGTAATTAATGATAGATGTGTGTTTATTGCCATTTTGAACTTATTTTTGCAGTTGATTTGATATTTCCTCTTTGTTCCTTTCTTCTTCCTTTTGTGGTTTGGTAATTTTGCTTTGTTATTATCTTAGATTTTATTTAGTTTTTGTGACTCCCTTGTATGTTTTTGGCTTGTGGTTACCCTTTTTTGTAAGTCTATTAGCCCATTACTATAGCTGTTTTTATTAAACTGATAGTAACATAATCTCAAACCCAAGGAATACCACTTCTATTCAGTATAGAATTGGAGTCCTATCCATAGCAATTAAAGAGGAAAAAGAAATAAAAGGAATCTAAATTGGAAGAGTAGAGGTAAAATTGGCATTATATGTGGATGACATGATACTATATACTGAAAACCCTAAAGGCTCCACACAAAAACTACTAAAGCTTATAAAAGAATTCAGGAAGGTAGCATGTTACAAGATTAACATACATAAATCATTGGCATTCCTTTTCCCTAGCAATGAAATATCAGGAAAGGAAAGGAAAGAAACTGTCTTTTTAAAAATTTCATCCCCCCCAAAAAAAACTTAGGAATAAATCTCACCAATGAAGTGAAAGACTTATCTGTGGAGAACTACAAAACATTCACTAAGGAAATTAAAGATGACTTAAGGAAATGGAAAGATATCCTGCGTTCTTATATTGGAAGAAATAATATTGTTAAAATGGCCCTACTACACAAATCAATCTAAAGAGTTAATGGGATCCCTATCAAATTACCCAGGATTCTTTGCACATATCTAGAACAAATAACCCTAAAATTGATATGGAATCACAGAGGGCCCAGAACTGCTAAAGCATAATGGGAAAAAGAAGGATGAAGCTGGAGGGATAACCCTCCCAGACTTTAGACAATACTACAGAGCTACAATAATCAAAAAAGTAAGGTATTAGTACAACAACACACATATGGATGAGTGGAACAGAATAGGGAGTCCAGAAATAAACTCAAAAACTTTGGGTCAATTAATCTTTGACAAAGAAGGAAAGAACATACAATGGGGTAAAGACAGTCTCTTCAGGAAATGGTATTGGGAAAACTAGACGGCTGCATGTAAATCAATGAAGTTAGAATACTCCCTCACACTATACACAAAAATAAACACAAAATGGCTTAAAGACTTAAATATAAGAGAAGACACAATAAACCTCTTAGAAGAAAACATAGGCAAAACATTATCTGACATAAATCTTAGCAATGTTCTCCAAGAACATTGGGTAGATGTTCTCCATCTATTGAAACAATAGAAATAAAAGAAAAATTAAACAAATGGGACTTATTTAAACTCATAAGCTTTTGCCCAGCAAAGGAAACCATAAGCAAAACAAAAAGACAACCTATGAAATGGGAGAAAATATTTACAAAAAAATGAGATTGGCAAGGGCTTAATTTCCAGAATATATAAACAGCACATTTAGCTTAATAAGAAAAAAAGGAAACAACCTAATCCAAAAGTGGGCAGAAGTCCTAAACAAGCAGTTTTCCATCAAAGACATACAAATGGCTAAGAGGCACATGAAAAAATGCTCCATGTCACTGATTATCAAAGAAAAGTAAATAAAAGCTACAATTGCTTATCACTTCACACCAGTCAGAATGGCCATCATTCAAAAATCCACAAACAATAAATGCAGGAGAGGGTGTGGAGAAAAGGGAACCCTTCTACACTGTTGGTGGAAATGTAGTTTGGTGCAGCCATTATGGAAAACAGTATGGAGATTATTCAAAAGACTGAAAATAGACTTACTATATGATCTAGCAATCCCACTCCTGGGTATATATCCAGAGGGAACCTTAATTCAAAAACAGACATGCACCCCAATGTTCATAGCAGCACTATTTACAATGGCCAAGACATGGAAACAACCTAAATGTCCATCAACAAATGACTGGATAAAGAAGTGGTATATTTATATAATGGAATGCTACTCAGCCATAAAAAAATAATAAAATAATGCCACTTGCAGCAACATGGATGGACCTGTATATTGTCATTCTAAGTGACGTAAGCCAGAAAGAGAAAGAGAAATACCATATGATATCACTTATATGTGGAACCTTTAAAAAAGATGAACTTATTTACAAAACAGAAACAGACTCACATAGGAAACAAACTTATGGTTACTAGGGGAGAAGAACATGGGAACAGATAAATTGGGAGTTTGAGATTTGCAGATACTAATTTATATATATATAATAGATAAACAACAAGCTTATAGTGTTTATCACTGGGAACTATATTTAATATCTTGTAATAACTTATGGTGAAATAGAATATGAGAAAGAATATATGTATGTTTCTATATGACTGAAGCATTGTGCTGTACACCAGAACTTGACACAAGATTGTAAACTGACTATACTTCAATATAAAAAAAAATTAAGGAGCTTTTTTATTAAAGTATAATTAGTTATAATGTATCAATTTCTGGTGTATAGCACAATGTCCCAGTCATGCATATACATACATATATTCATTTTCATATCATTTTTCATTAAAGATTAATACAAGATATTGAATATAACTCCCTGGGCTATACAGAAGAAATTTAGTTTTTATCTATTTTTATATATAGTGGCTAACATTTGCAAATCTCAAACTCCCAAAATTATCTCTTCCCACCCCCTTACTCCCAGTAACCATAAGAATATTTACTATATCTGCAAATCTGTTTCTGTTTTGTAGATGAGTTCATTAGCATCCTCTTCTTTTTTTAGAGTCCACATATGAGTGATATCATATGGTATTTTTCTTCTCTCTCTGGCTAACTTCAATTAGAGTGATGATCTCTGGGTTCATCCATGTTGCTGCAAATGGGATTATTATATTCTTTTTTATGGCTGAGTAACTTTCCGTTGTATAAATATACCACAACTTCTTTATCTAGTCCTCATTTGATGGACATTTAGGTTGCTTGCATGTCTTGGCTATTGTATATTGTGGTGCTATGAACATTGGGGTGTATGTATCTTTTTGAATTAGAGTTCCCTCCAGATATATGCCCAGAAGTGGAATTGCTGGACCATATGGTAAGTCTATTTTTAGTTTTTTGAGGAATATCCATACTGTTTTCCATAATGGATGCACCAAACTATATTCTAACCAGCAGTGTAAGATAAAGGAGTTATTGTTTAATGGGTACAGAGTTTCCAAGATGAAAAGAGTTCTGGAGATGGATGGTGTGATGATTGCACAGCATTATGAATATATTTAATAACACTGAACTGTTACACTTAAAAATAGTTAAGATGGTAAATTTTATGTTATGAGCCTGTTATCACAATTTTTTAAATGGGAAAAAAGGTTAAGAAACAAACTAAAGAAGGAAAATCATATAATCTTATCATTTGTTGCAGAAAGAGCATTTTGCAAAATTCAATATTCTTTCATGATAAATACTCTCAGAAAAATAAGAATAGATGGAATCTTCTTCAATTTAATAAAGAGCATCTACAAAAACACCTATAGCTAGCAATATATATAATAGTAAAAGATCTTATGCTTTCTCCTTAAGATCAGGAGCAATTCAAGGATGTCTACTCCCAGTACTCTTATTCAACTTAATACTGGAAGTTTTAGCCAGTGCAGTAAGGTAAGAAAATAAAATAAGCAGCATACAGTTCATAGAGGAAGAATGAAAACTGCCCTTATTTGCAAATGACATAATGGTCTACATAGGAAATATCAAGAAATCTACAAATGAAGTAAAAAAAAGTGAATTCAGCAAGATAACAAGATACAAGATTACATACAAAATCAACTGCATATTTATATACTAACAATGACCATGTAGATACTACAATTAAAAATATAATACCATTTACAATCATTCAAAATTTTGTTGCAAATCTAACAAAACATTTATAGGATTTGTATACTGAAAATTGCAAAGTGCTGAGGAAAGAAATCAAAGATATAAATAAATGAAGAGGTAAACTACATTCATGGATTGGAAGAGTCAATATTGTAAAGCCAAATCTCCCTAAATTGATTTATAGTTTAATGCAATTCTTATAAAAATCCCAGCAAAGTTTCTTGTAGATATAAAGAAGTTTATTCTAAAAATTGTTTGGAAAGGCAGAGGAACTATAATAGCTAAACCAATTATGAAAAACAAGAAGAAAGTTGAGTGGAATCACTCTACCCAACTTTAAGACTTCTTATATAGCTTCAGAAATTAGAAGTGTGATATTGGTGAAGGGAAAAACACATAAATCAATGGAACAGAGTAGAGAACCCAGAAATAGATCCATACAAATACACCCAATTTCTTTGTACAAAGGTTAAAAAACAATTCAGTCTGAAGGCATAAACAACAAATGGTACTAGACATTGGATATCCATAGGCAAAACGTTAAACCCACTCCTTATACAAAAATTAACTCAAGTTCTATGAAAAATATCCTGAGTAATTTGATAGGGATTGCATTAAATCTGCAGATTGCTTTGGGTTGTATGGCCATTTTAACAATATTAATTCTTCCAATCCAAGTGCATGGGACATTTTTCACAGAACTAGAACAAACCATAATAAAATTTATATGGAATCACAAAAGGCCCAGAATTTCCAATACTGAAGAAAAAGAATGAAGCTGGAATACTAACCCTCCCAGACTTCAGACAATACTACAGAGCTACAATAACCAAAACAGCATAGTATTGGTACAAAAACACACACTTGGATCAATGGAACAGAATAGAGAGCCCAGAAATAAACCCACAAACTTTGGGTCAATCTTTGATAATGGAGGCAAGAACATACAGTGGAGTAAAGACAGTCTCTTCAGCAAACAGTGTTGGGAAAACTGGACAGATGCATGTAAATCAATGAAGTTAGACTACTCCCTAACACTATACATAAAAATGAACTCCAGTATTTTCTGGTGTTCATAGCAGCATTTACATAGCATTTACAATAGCCAAGATATGGAAATGACCTAAATGTCCATCGACAGATGACTGGATAAAGAAACTATGGTATATTTCTACAATGGAATACTACTCAGCCATAAAAAGAATAAAATAATGCCATTTGCAGCAATATCGATGGAACTGGAGATTGTCATTCTAAGTGAATTAAGCCAAAAACAGAAAAACAACATATGATATCACTCATATGTGGAATCTGAAAAAAAAAAGACAAATGAACTTATTTACAAAACAGAAACAGACTCATAGAAATGGAAAACAGACTTATGGTTGCTGGAAGGGAAGAAGGTGGGAAGGGATAAACTGGGAGTTTGAGATTGACAAATACTAAGTAATATATATATATAAAATAGATAAGCAATACATTTATACTGTATAGCATAGGGAATTATATTCAATGTCTTGTAAGTCATGGTGGAAAAGAATGTGAAAACAAATATATATATATATGTATATGTTCATGTATGACTGAACCATTATGCTGTACACCAGAAACTGATACAACATTGGAAATTGACTATATATATGTATATATATATATATATATATATATATATATGCACCAACAAGGTTATAGAGAAGATTGAATTAGAAAAAATTAACTCAAAATGTATCATAGTTTTAAGTACAAAATTTTAAACTACAAAATTTTTAGAAGAAAACATAAAAGAAAATCCCTGGGACCTAGGGCTTGGTGATAAGTTCTTATATTTGACACCAAAAGCAGAATGCATTAAAGGGAAAATTGATAAATTGAGTCTGACCTTATCAACATTAAAAACTTTTGCTCTTTAAAAGACTCCATCAAAATAATTAAAAGACAAGCTACATGCTGGAAGAAATATCTGCAAACTGTGTATCTGTCAAAGGACTTATATCTACAACATATAAAGAACTCACCTGTTTCCCAGAATTTGTCAGATTTGAACAGTGTGTATCTGGCATTTGTTCCTACATCTGTAGGACATTCCTAAATTTTCTATTGTCAGTCTTGTCTGAATCTGACCCTTATAATTGAGACTTTAGCCTGATTCTGATGCCTAATAATAACTGCCTGAACTTCCATACATTAATACATGAGATATAAGCTATTTACCATTAATTTACAGACAACTTTGCTGACTACAAGCTGGCCTGAGAATGTTTCTACCTGTAAAAAGGGATTGATAGTACCTGGCCTACTAGTAAGGTAACATTGTTTTTGTAAGAAGTTTTAAAAAGTATTATTATCCTAATTTTCCAGATTGGACTAATGAAGACCTAAGAGATGTACTGATTTACCCAGGATTATATACCTAAGTAGGAGATAAAAAGCTGAGAACCCAGAGTTTTTGCTTCCTAGTTGGATGGTCTTTCTCCACATTTCAAAGTATTTCTCATACCAGGCTCCCTCAATAATATCAGAATGTAATGATACCTAAAAGAGATTTTTAAACTCTTCCAGTTGATAGAATTTAGTTTGTAAAATTTAGTAATACACTCATTCATCTTTCAATAAACACATACTGAGACCTTACAATGATACAGGCCTTAGGCTAAGTAGTGTGGAACTAGTTGAGGTGTTCAAAGAGGGATCACTACTGAATAATTCTCAATAAATAATTCTCTAGGAGCACTATTGTATACAACAGTCTGAAGTTTTCAAAGAGACCTATTTAGAATTCCACATTTAAAAGAGTTTGCCAGAGATCAAACTATTCATTTCCTACCTCCAAGTAAAGGTACACCAAGCTTAGGATGACTATAATCATAATTAATGCTAATATAGTATCAAGCACTGATCTAAACACTACCCCCTACACACACAGTAATTTAATCCATACCATAATTCTAAGAGATAAGTGCTATTACCTCCACTTTAGAGATGAGGGAATTAAGATTAGGAAGAGACTTCTCATATTGCTAGTAAGTAGCTGAGCCAAGATTTGAATTCAGTCTGTTGTGGGAGTCTGCACTGTCAATCACTTCACTCTTCAGCTCCTGCATTATTTCATGGCTATTAAACAGTACTCTCAAAGTATCTCCACTAACCTAAGGTGAAAGATAGAAAGCAAAGGGAAGGAAACACAGTAGAAGTCTAATTGAGTACTCCGTATTTAGCTTTACGCTCAGAGAAACATATCCCACCATTGGAGGGAAAAACAAAAGCCATAGTTCTCATAAAGGAGAGATGGAGAGATTAAACTTGGACTTTTATTATATTCTCTTAAAAGGTAGTACAATTGAAATGTTCTGGGGAGAGTTTCTTGGGGTATTTTTTCATTATTTTTTGGTCTCTTTAATATAATCTCAACTGGAAATTAAATGGAAAAAATGTAGCATTTCTACTGAGCTTTTGAATCCTTTGACATATGTTCCAAAAGTGTTACTCATCCTATCTCCACCCCCTACTCCCACTGCCACCCCCACAATGTCATAATCCAAGAAGTAGTACAATGTACCTTTTGGGAAAAATGACTCTTTCCAATACTTTTGAATCATAAGAATGTATCCTTTTCTCCCTTGATGATTTCCCACCTCAATTTCCCAGCAAAGAGTGTTTCCTAATGCCTAGACCATTGGCAGTATTTCCACCATGAAAAGCTGCCTTACAGTCCTGCTACATTCTCAAGTGGATAGTAATGTTGAAAATCCTAACAACTCTGCCAGGAAGAGTGACAGAGAGGTAGGCTACCTGTCCAGTGATTTCTGCTGTGATAATGTTTCTGTGAGAGAAGTTATCCTACAAGAACACATCCACCAGAGCTGCCTGTGACACAGGGGATAAATGAAAGGAAAGGTAAGTATTGGGGAGAGGATGGAAGAGGACAAACAGCACATGAACAAAGGACATTCAGTTGTTTCAAGAATGGAGAGTAAAATGGAGGGCAACAGACTCTGGAACTCTCCTGTTCCTTCCCTCAAAGAATGTAATAATAGTTTTACGGAGAAGAATTGGATGTATTATGTATATTCCACCAGAGGAGCCACAATAGATCTGATCCATCTATTACAGAATCCTCAGGCTAGAATGTATATCTTCCCTTCCCCTACCTTCCAGAGAGAAAGTACTAGAAAAGAACATACCTGTCATATGTAGAAATGCTAGCTTATTTCTAAAGACTTACAAGAAAAAGTTTTGCCCTGTTTTGTCAAACAGATTTGTCTTAGATACCAACAAAGCCCAAATCCCTTCAGATGGCCTGTCTGCCTGGGTTTGGGTTTAGAGGTCAGGAATATTCGATCATGCCACAGTATATCCCCTTGACTCATCCTTCTGATGACCCCTGAGATGGGGTGGGCCTCTAGTAAGAACTTGGAAGGGGGTGTCTCCAAGATACTTATCCCTACTCACCCCTTAGGTAATCCATCCACACCCTGGAGCCAAAGCTCCCATTAGTCTGGCCTTATCTGGCATAGCTACCCTTGTTATTTTTAGCCAAGATGGAAATTACAGCAAACTGTTTCATGATTTCCATCAAGCTCAGCAGTGAGGAAAGCTGAAGGCTCATGGCAGACAGGTGCAGAGAAACTGAAGGTAAAGGATTCCAGACACAGCCTTCATAGCACAAACAGTCAATTTGGGGGTTAGAAGTGAGGAGTACGCTGTAGCAACTAGGAGAAAAGATCAAAGATTAAGGTTTTTAAAAAACTTTTTCACAATCAAAAACAAGCATGTAGAAACAGAGAACAGAGTAGTGGTTACCAGAGGAGAAGGGGTATGGGGGAGGGAAAATGCATAAAGGGAGCCAACTGTATGGTGATGTATGGAAACTAAATTTTTGGTTGTGAATACACTTTACTCTATGTAGAAGTAGAAATATAATGTTGTATACATGAAGCATATAATGTTATAAACCAATGTTATCTCAGTAAAAAATAAATTATAATCCTTTTCACTAATTGTTTTGCATTTCAGAGAGATAGCCAAAAAAACTGCTTTATATCTTAGAGGTAAATTTTTGCCCCACAGGTATATATATATCTCCTACATTTGGTTCCAAAAAAAAAGTACAAAGATAAGATTGAGAAGACATGACTTTCCAACAGCACAGACTTTGCAAACTCAGGCCCAGTTAGTTGATTCTGAATTCAGAACGAGTTAACAAGCTGTCAAAAATTCTAAAGTTAGGTTGTATCAACAGAAGTATACTGCTCAGAATTAAAGAAGTAATAGTTCCACTTTACTCTGGGTTGGTAAGGCCACTTGAGATATTATTTTTCCTGCTGGATACCATAGTTTATGACTGATATTGGTAAGGTGGATTGTATCACAAAGCAGTAGCAAGGATGAGGAGAAGCCTGAAAACCACTGAATGTGAGGAACAGTAAAATGAACTAGAGATGCTTATCATACAGAATAGATTAGCTATTTTAAGGGCTATAATAGGAAACTGAAATGAGACTTGTCCTATATAATACAAATAAGACATAAGACTACTGGATGGAGGTTCCAGACAAGCACACCTTCTATCAAGTCTGGAAATATGCCAGAACTCAAGGAGGTAAGTCTCAAAATCAGTTTTAAATTGACTGGCTACAGTGATTGCTTACTAATAGCAGGTAGAAGCAACAGTGAGCTAGCAGAAAGAGGGATTATCAGAGGACCCAGAATATTGATGGGGAAAGCTGTCAATTTCAATGACATGAGAATGAAAGTAAACTCAGAAAGAACTTAAATATCAGAGGGGGAAAGCAAAAAAATAAGAGCAAAGTAAGGTGGACTCCCAGATAGTATGAGTGGAAATCAAATAACCAGAAGAAATGTACATAGTAGTTCCATATTAAGTCCAGTTAGGAGAACCAAGACAGAAACAGTAGCCATGGCCAGAAACATGAATGACAATTGGATTTTAACTAGCAAGTTACGTTATGGCTCCTTCAGAAATAGAAAAATTTTGAGAGAATGACTCAAAAGAACAACTGACTATAAATGTCACTGCCCCCAAGTGGTTAAATGAATCTTAAAGCTAGAAGATACCTTAGAGAGTATATAGTCAATTCTCTGCTTCAGTTCTACCTTGAAACTATTTTTTGCACTGAGTGAACATTTCTGCAACATGCTAGTTTCAAATTGATAACTAGGCAAAGCACACAAACTTCACACTTGAGCAACACCATTTACCTATAAGACAACTAGACAGCCTTTCTCACTAGGACAGCTATATTTTAGAACATTGCAATGTACTTCATCTGAACACTATTTTCATGCCAACTATAGGGCAAACACTAAGAACTTTCCTCATATTGTCTCTTTCCACAACTTTCTCCACTGTATACGATTACCTTAGGTACTCAGAGCAGTGTAGGGTGACCTCCAAATATTCCTTCCATAGCCCAAGGACTTATATGAATGACCAGATGGAAATAGTACTTCTCAAGGAATCCTACTACCCTAGAAATAACATACAGCTGCTCAATTTCTGTTCATTGTGTTATAAATTCCATAGCCTTTTAGTTACAGCTATCAAATATTCTCGAGACCTACCCCATCTCCCAATGATCCTGAGCCAAAACTAGCTCTACATTCTAGTTAATATCACAAATTCCATTTTTTGTACAAGTAAAAATAAAGTGGGGATTACATACATAGGGCTTCTAGTACAGACAAAATAGTGTAAATTCACGTCTCTCTCCCTTTTCCCCACAATTACAAGTAACAAGCAAAAGAGAACTCTTAAAAGTAGAACTAGTTAGGAATCCCCAGGATTACAGGAAAAACATAGCAGCAGGGTGACTAACTTCATGCCATTCAATGGAAGAAAGTTACCCAAGCCTGGCATTTCCTGACCTCCAACTTAACAACAGAAGATGGTGCAAGTATGCTTATTTTGCCCCCAGATCACTCGGAGTCCTGCCTACAATACCAGGCCAGCTTAGCACCACAGGCAAAGGGGTTTGGCCACCCCACTGATAAAAATTGTCCAGAAGAAGTGTTCTCTTCTGTAGGGCCTGAAACTCCTGTACCCAACCAAAAGATACTGGGTGGCTGGGTAGCACTAACAAAGAGATTCTTCCACAACCACCACCACCTGGGTAGAAGCACTCTATTCTCACAGGCTAGAGACTCCTTTCCACCACTGAGAAACACCAGATGACCTTGCTTGGGGAAGTCCCTTCTGCCTCTTCAATTAGCATCATCTGAGTCCAGCAAGAGCCCCAGTAGCACAAGACAAACCAAGCAGATGAGAATAGAACAAGAAAGGTTCTGAAAGTTACACTTTCATTGAAACCACAGCTCACGGAAGTAGTCCAGGATCTGCATGCTAAACCTAAACAGGATGTCTACCTGCTAAAACAAAAAATTTAAATAAGACTCAGAATCTGCTAATGTAATAGAAAAAATGTCCAGGAAACAATTAAAAAAAACACCTATCTTAACAAGAACAATGAAAATCACAACCTGGATGAGAAAAGACAATCAACTAATGACATCATCAAAATGAATCAAATTATTCATTATTGGAATTACCTGACAAGGCTTTTAAAGCAATAAGGATTTTAAAATTTTTTAAAAGATTCAGTAAGTGCTACAAATTATTTTGAAATACAAGAAGAAATAGAAAATCTCAGCAAAGAAAGAGATGTTACAATTAAAAAACAAATGGAAATTATAGAACTAAGGAATGCAATAGCAGAAAAATATTTTAACTTATGAATACTCTCAGTAGTCAAGTATAAATAACAGAAGATAAAATCAGTGAATTCAAGATCAATTAAGATTTACCCAACCTGAACAACAGAAATAGGCTGGGGAGAAAATTAATGGATCTCAGGAACTTGTGGGATAATAATAGCAAAAGATTTAACATTCATATCATTGAGTTCCAGAAGAGGAGAAAGAAAGTAGAGCTCAAAACCTCTCAAAGTTGTTGAAAGATATAAACCCCCAGATTCAAGAAGCTAAGTAAATCCCAAATAGGATAAATCTAAAGAAATCCATGCCAAGACACATCATAATTAAACCTGTGAAAACTAAAGGCAAAGCAAAACATGCTGAAATTAAAAAAGAAGAAATAATACATCAGGATCTGACCAATGCTTTACTAACAGTCACCATTGCTGGCTACTGTACCTCAAGATATGGGAAAAATTGGCCCCAAAACAATGTCTACCAATAATTTTACCCCTCACCTCATATTTACCCTTTGCTTCCCACTTCAGTGGCTATTTCCATAATATCCAAAAAGTTGTAGAGCAAATATTCTCAGACTTTCTTAGAACTGAAGCTCTATCCTAGAAATTATCCATCTTGTCACCCAGGTTAGAATTCTACATGTTTGTTCCTAGCACTATCCTATCCTATGCTTAATGTCCTTGGGCATTTTTCAAGTTACAGAGCTTCTACCTCCTCCCCTCAGAAGGTGATGGCATCCTTCATTAGTTTTGTCTGCTAAGATATTTTCTACCTTATCAGCATATATTCTACCACACCTTACTAATTTCATGTCATTAATCATACTTTTCTTTCCTAGTATCACTCCAAATAATTGTTCTCAATTTCTCATATTTGCAGGCTATTATCATAGTCCCCACTTCTTTCTTAGGCCTTAGCAGGCAGTAAGTCAGTCTCCCTATCCCTGTAGACTTCATGATATCCCCATCCATTGGGAAGTACAAGACTCTATTTGGATGATTGCAGTTATCTTTCAATAACTCCCTTGAAATTTCTCCAACTTGCTGATATCTGTTTAAAAGCAGGACATACCTGGATCTTCCCTGGGCTCCCCAGTACCAGAACAATATCAGAGTCAATGGAATATTTTTATAACAGCAGAATTAAGAAACTGGTGGAAAATGCCACATTTGATCTCTTAAGGTTCTCTAATCTTCTGTGCCTCTATTCATTCCTTGGTCTCTCAGGAAAAAGTGATTCAGAACCAATATTAGAAAGTTGGCAGAATAGATAGCCCAGAAATAAACCCACAGACTTACAATAAATTAATCTTTGACAAAGGAGTCAAGAATATACAATGGATAAAAGACAGTCTTTTCAGCAAGCAATGTTGGGAAAACTGGACAGCTGCATATAAATCAATGAAGTTAGAATACTCTGTCGCACCATACACAATAATAATTTAAGAAATGGCTTAAAGACTTAAACATAAGACAAGACACAATAAATTTCCTATAAGAAAACAAAGGCAAAACATTTTCTGACCTAAATCTCAGCAATGTTCTCCTAGGACAGTCTACACAGGCAACAAAAATAAAAGCAAAAATAAACAAATGCAACCTAATTAAACTTATAAGCTTTTGCACAGCAAAGGAAACCATAAGCAAAACAAAAAGACAACCTACAGAATGGGAGAAAATATTTACAAATGATGAGACTGACTAAGGTTTAATTTCCAGAATATATAAACAGCTCATACAACCTAACAAAAAAACAAACAACTCAATACAAAAATGGGCAGAAGATCTAAACAAGCAATTCTCCAATGAAGACATACAAATGGCCAATAGGCATATGAAAAAATGCTCAATATCATTAATTATCAGAGAAATGCAAATCAAAACTACAATGAGGTATCACCTCACACAAGTCAAAAAAGGCTATCATTCAAAAGTCCACAAAGGATAAATGCTGGAGAGTGTGTGGAGAAATGGTACACTGTGGGTAGAAATGCAGTTTGGTACAGCTATTATGAAAAACAGTTTGGAGATACCTCAAAAAATTAAAAATAGACTCACCATATGATCTAGCAATCCCATTCATTCCTAGGCATGTACCCAGAGGGAACTCTAATTCTAAAAGATACATGCACCCCAGTGTTCAAAGCAGTACTATATACAATAGCCAAGACATGGAAACAATCTAAATGTCCTTTGATAGAGGACTGGATAAAGAAGTTGTCATATGTTTTTACAATGGAATACTACTCATCCATAAAATTAATAAAATAATGCCTTTTTCAGCAACATGGATGGAACTGAAGATCATAATTTTAAGTGAAGTAAGCCAGAAAGAGGAAAAAAATGCCACATGATACCACTCATATGTGGAATATTTTGAAAAAAAGGAAGAAAAAAGAAGTCATGAACTAATCTACAAAACAGAAATAGACTCACAGATATAGTAAACAAACTTATGGTTACCGGGGGAAAAGGAGGTGGGAAAAGATAAACTTGGAGTTTAAGATTTGCAAATATTAACAACTATATATAAAATAGATAAAAAAACAAATTTCTTCTGAATAGCACAGAAAACTATATTCAATATCTTATAGTGACCTATAATGAGAAAGAGTATGAAAACAAATATATGTATGTATATGTATGACTGAAACATGCTGTACACCAGAAATTGACACATTGCAACTGAATATACCTCAATTTAAAAAAAAAGGAAGTTGGCACAACTTTCCTTTCATTCCCATTTCATCCTGTATATTCTCATGGTATTGCTATTGCCTTCTGTTGCTGAGGAAGTGCATTTATATTATGCTGGAGACTTAAGATGGTAGCCCTTCAAAGGATATTACATTTTGAAAAAAATGGGAGAAAGCAATTATAAACTCAAAAAGTAGAACATATGACTAACTTGGCAGATTTAAAGAAGAACTTTGGTCTAGAACAAGATGCAATGTTATGTAAGTTGGAAAGGGCTAGAATGAGAGTCTGCCACTGATTTACCACTTAAGGACTTAGTACTGACAGTGTGAACTTGAACACATTATTTCACCTTTCTGGACCTTGGAGGACACTGATTGTTATTAAAGGATTTTGATAAACTGACAATAAGATTTTTCCTAGTACTTAACTTCCACAAATTGTCAACAAAGAATACCTTCCCACCAGGCTTTGAATTACAGCACAAAGGCTATTTCAATTGCTTATGACAGAGATCGGCCAAGATGGTGAAGTAGAATGCTGCTCATAGCTCACCGTCTCCCACAAATACACCAAAATTCACATCCACAGACCCACCCAGCCAACCAGATCACCTGCTGAACTCTGACAGAACATTTCCCTCTTCAAAAGACAAAGACTCCATGAATCTGGTAGGAGAAAAGGAAAAAAAAAAAGAAGAAAAAGCAAAACAGTGTGGAACCAGTCCTGCAGGGAGGGAGCAGCAAAGGACTAATAGTGCTCATTCACTGGGTCTCCCCCACTCCAATGGAGAGGTCTGCAGGACGGAGGAGGAACCTCCAAGGCTTAGATCTGTATGGAACAGACCTTGACCAAAAGATCTAAGTTAAATGGGCTCAGAGCGTCTCTGCAACTCCCAGCCCTAGAGGCAAAGTGGCAGGTGGGGAATAGGATAAGCTGCCCAAGCAAGGCAGAGGACTGGGGCAGGCTGTGCAGAGGCAACCCCAGGGGACTGCAGGGTGCTGTGTGCCACGGATGAGTGGGTACACAGGGCAGAACAACCTGGGACCTCCATAAAATACAAAAAAAAAAGCAACATGGCTGGTGTGCCCTGGGGGGGAAGGGTGGCATACCCCATATCTCCAAAAACCCACCAAATCTGTTTTTGGGAGAAGAGAGGCAGGACTCAGCCACAGTCAACATATCCTCCAGTGTTTAGTACCCAGGTTGGGCTGAGGTCAAAACCTGAATCCTTAGCAGCCTCAAAGGCAAGACTGAGACTTATTTATAACCCAAGGCAGATAAGCTCATTCTGCCCTGGTTCCTCTGAAAACTCATGCCTCCAATACAAACAAACAAGGAGCTCAGTTTTGGCACAGAGCAAGGGTGGGGCAGTTCCTCCAACTTTCCCGAGCCTACCTACAGAGCACAGATCTGAGACAGAATGGGCAGCTGCACAGAACAGGGGAGCAACCAACACCTGGAGAGGGCAGGGTGGCCACCCACCTTCCTTGCAGGAGCACAGCACCTGATCATGGTGCTGGGAGGGGATGCGATCTGCTTGCTGACCAGCACTGGGAGCAGCACAGATGAGGAGCACCAATGAAGGGCCTCTGGAAGCAGCGAGCTCAAGCAGCAGGGTGAGGTCAGAAAGACGCCTTGACAAAATCATTAAGACCACAAAGTCTCCACAAGAACACATCCACATTTTTTTCTTTTCTTCTTTTCTGTTCTATTTTCTATTACTTTCTTAATTTTTACTTTTTAAACAATTGTATATATCTCCAGTTTTAATCCCTTTAAAATGTTTCTTTTAAAATAATTTAATTATTATTATTATTTTAAATTCATCTCAATTTCATTTTTATTTCTCTTGGTTTTGATCTCCTGCTATTAATTATACTCAGGTTTCAATTTTTTTACTTTCCTCCTTTTTTAAGGTTCTTAAAAGACGTCTCAACCAGATTGCTATTTTGCGTCAACCTGGTCTTCTGTTATTTATTATAAGCCATTTTTAAACCACTTTTTCTCCCTTCCTTTAAAATTCTCTCTCTTTTTTTAAAGTTTTATTCCTGCATAGGCTTTAGATAGATAAATAAATAAACTCCTAAGGACCACAATAGATAGCTGATACTCCATAAGCCACAGTGCCAGAGAGATATGAGCAAGATGAAGAAGGAGAGGAACCACTCCCAATTCAAAGGGCAAGAGAAATCCCCTGAAAGAATGATCAATGAAATAGACATTGATGGACTGCTAGATCAAGATTTCAAAAAAATGAGTGATCAAAGTATGGAAGGAACTAAAAGAGATAGTGTTTAGAGACATAAAATATGTCAAAAATGAAATTGAAACTATAAAGAAGAGCTAAGTAAAATTGGAAAACTCATTGGTTGAGATGAGAGCTGATCTTGAGGCTGTATAAAGCAGACTGGATAATGCAGAGGAATGAATAAGTTACCTAAAAGACAGGACAATAGAAAGCACACAATCAGAACAGCTGAGAGAAAAACAAATAAAAAACAATGAAAACAATATAAGGGATCTATGGGATAATATAAAGCATGCCAATTGATGCATAATACAGGTTCCAGAAGAGGAAGAAAGAACAAAGGGGATAGTAAAGGTATTGGAAGAAATAATGACTGAAAATTTCCCAAACCTAAAGAAGGAATCAGATATCCAAGTAAAGGAAGTTCAAAGGGTCCCAAAAAGGAAGAACCCAAATACTCACACCAAGACATATTATAATCAAGATGGCCAGAGTCAAGCATAAAGAAATGATCCTAAAGGCAGTAAGAGAAAAACAAAGATGACTTACAAGGGAACCCCCATAAGGCTATCAGCTGATATCTCTACACAAACACTACAGGCCAGAAGAGAGTGGCAAGATATATTCAAAGTCCTGAATGATAAAAAGATGCAACCTAGAATACTCTATCCAGCAAGGCTATCCTTTAGAATAGAAGGAGAAAGAACTTCAGAGATAAGCAAAAATTAGAAGACTTTATCAACACTAAACCCATGCTAAAAGAAATATTGAAAGGTCTATTCTAAATAGAAAAGAAGTAGGATGTTACAGAAATGAGAAACTCATAACTGGAAAGGTGATAACTACCACGAATTACAAATGGAATAAACATGAAATTGTAAAAGATGACAACTAAATCATAAAGAGTGGGAGAGGGAAGCAAGAAAATATAGAGTTTTTTTTACTTTTTAAAACATTTTGTTCTCGGCAGGATGGGTTTGAGCTTATATAACTATCTGTTTAATACAGTTATAGTAATGGGTTAATAGACTTACAAAAAAGGGTAACCACAAACCAAAAGCTTACAAGTGAGTCACAAAAACTAAAAAAATTCCATGATAATACAAAGGAAAATTACTAAACCACAAAAGGAAGAAGAATGAAACAAAGAGGAAATACCAAATCAACTGCACAAATAAGTTCAAAATGGCAATAAACACACATCTATCATTAACTACTGTAAATTTCAATGGACTAAATGCTCCAGTCAAAAGACATAGAGTGGCAGACTGGATAATAAAGCAAGAACCTTCAATATGCTGCATACAAGAGACCCACTTTAGGGAGAGGGACACATATAGATTGAGTGAAAGGATGGAAAAGGATATTCCATGCAAATGGAAAAGCCAAGAAAGCAGGTGTTGCAGGGCTGATTTCAGACAAAATAGACTTTAAAACAAAGGCCATAAAGAAAGATAAAGAAGGACATTTTATAATGATTAAAAGAGTAATAAAAGATGAGGATATTACACTCATTAATATATATGCACCCAATATAGGAGCATCTAAGTACATAAAGCAATTACTAACAGAGATAAAAGGGGATATTGATGGGAATGCAATCATTGTTGGAGATTTTAACACTGCATTAACATCACTAGAGAGTTCTTCCAGACAGAAAATAAATAAGGCAACAGAGAAATTAAATAATACAATAGAAAAATTAGACTTGGTAGATATTTTCAGAGCATTACACCCCACAAAATAGAATATACACTCCTTTCAAGTGCACATGGAACATGTTCTATGATTGCTCATGTACTTGGGCAGAAAAGAAGCCTGAACAATTTTAGATGATACAAATTATCTCAAGCATCTTTATTGACCACAATGCCATGAAACTAGAAATCAACTACAGAGAAACAAAGGAGAAAAAAATGACAGCATGGAGATTAAACAACATGCTATTAAAAAACCAATGGGTCAACCATGAAATCAAAATTCAAATGAAAAAATACCTTGATACAAATGAAATTGTAAACACAACAACACAAGATTTATGGGACCCAGCAAAAGCAGTACTAAGAGGGAAGTTTATAGCAATACAGGCCTTCCTCAAAAAGGAGAACAATCTCAAATAAACAATCTAAGCCACCATCTAAAAGAATTAGAAAAAGAAAAGCAAAAACCCCAAACGGCAGCAGAAGGAAGGAAATAATACAGATCAGGGAGAAAATAAATCAAATAGAGATTTAAAAAAAGCCATAGAAAAAACCAATAAAACCAAATGCTGGTTTTTTGAAAAAGTAACTAAAATTGACAAACCTCTGGCCAAACTCACAAAGAAGAAAAAAGAGAGAGCACAAATAAGCAAAATAAGAAAGGAAAATGGAGAAATTACAACAAATAACATAGAAATATCATGTGGAATAGTATGAAAAACTATATGGAACCAAAATGGGTAACCTAGAGTAGATGGATACGTTTTTGGAAACATACAGTCCACTAAGACTGAATCAAGAAGAAACTGACCACTTGAGGTATATTTATACAATGGAATACTACTCATCCATAAAAACTGACAACTTAACGCCATTTGCAGCAACATAGATGCTCCTGGAGAATGTCATTCTAAGTGAAGTAAGCCAGAAAAACAAATAAATATTCCATATGAGATCACTCATATGTGGAATCTAAAAACAAAACAAAACAAAACAAAGCATAAATACAAAACAGATATAGCCTCATAGACATAGAATACAAACGTGGTTGTCAAGGGGGTGGAGGGTGGGAAAGGATAGACAGGATTACAAAATTGTAGAATAGGTAAACAAGATTATACAGTATAGCACAGGGAAATATACACAAGATCTTATGGTAGCTCACAGAGAATAAAATGTGACAATGAATATATATATATATATGTTCATGTACAACTGAAAAATTGTGTTCTACACTTGAATTTGATATAATATTGTAAAATAATTATAAATCAATAAAATATTTAAAAAAAAATATACTACAGAAATGCAGGATGTTAATAATAGCCAAACTATGTGCCCTGGTTGATACATGGGAACTTTCTGTACTGTCAGCTCAAGGCTCAAATATTCTGTGAATACAAAACTTCAGACAGAATAGTGCCTTAATTAAAAATATGTATATTTCTGGAAAAAAATAAAGAAGAAACTGACCACTTGAATAAACCGATCACTAGAAATGAAATCAAATTAACAATAAAAAACCTCCCTACAAATAAAAGTCCAGGACCAGATGGCTTCACCGATGAATTCCACCAAACCTACAAAGAAGAACTCATACCAGTCCTTCTCAAATTCTTCCAGAAGATTGAAAAGGATAGAATACTCCCAAACTCATTCTGTGAAGCCACCATCACCCTGATACCAAAACCAGGCAAACACACTACCAAAAAAGAGAATTATTGACCAACATCACTGATGAACATAGATGCAAAAATCCTTACCAAAATATTAGCAAATAGAATCCAACAACACGTAAAAAAGATTATACATCATGATCAAGTGGGGTTCATCCCAGGGACACAAGGGTGGTTCAACATATGCAAATCAATCAATGTAATACATCACATCAACAAGAGAAAGGACAAAAACCACATGATCATCTCAATAGATGCAGAAAAAGCATTTGATAAAATTCAGCACCCATTTATGATAAAAACTCTCACCAAAGTGGGTATAGAGGGAACATATCTCAACATAATAAAAGCTATATATGACAAACCTACAGCCAGCATAGTACTCAATAGTGGAAAACTCAAAATCTTCCCAGTAAAATCTAGGACAAAACAAGGCTGACCAGTATCACCACTCCTATTCAACATAGTCTTGGAAGTCCTAGCCACAGAAATCAGGCAAGAGAGAGAAATAAAAGGGATCCAAATTGGAAAAGAAGATGTAAAATTGTCACTATATGCAGATGACATGTTACTATATGTAGAAAATCTTTAAATGTCCACACAAAACTACTATAACTTATCAAAGAATTCAGCAAGGTAGAAGGTTACAAGATTAACGTTCAAAAATCAGTTGCATTTTTTTACACTAATAATGAGTCAACAGGAAAAGAAAATAAAGAAACAATCTTTTTAAAATAGCACTCAAAGTAATAAAATACCTAGGAATAAATCTAACCAAGGAGGTGAAAGAATTATACATGCAGAACTCTAAACCATTGATGAAGGAAAATAAAGAAGACTTAAAGAAATGGAAAGATATCCCATGCTCCTGGATTGGAAGAATCAATATTGTTAAAATGGTCACACTGACCAAGGCAATCTACAGATTTAATGCAATCCCTATCAAATTACCCAGGACATATTTCACAGAAACAGAACAATTCATAATAAAATTTATATGGAACCACAAAAGACCTAGAATTGCCAAAGCATTACTGAAAAAAAAGAAAGAGGCTGGAGGAATAACTCTCCCAGACTTCAGACAATACTACAGAGCTACAGTAATCAAAACAGCATGGTATTGTTTTTTTTAAAAAAAAAAACAGACATATGGACCAATGGAAGAGAATAGAGAACCCAGAAATGAACCCACAAACTTTTGGTCAACTAATCTTTGACAAAGGATGCAAGAACATACAATGGAATAATGACAGTCTCTTCAGCAAATGGTGTTGGGAAAACTGGACAGCAGCATGTAAATCAATGAAGCTAGAACACTCCCTTACACCATACACAAAAATCAACTCAAAATAGATCAAAGTGACAATTTGTAGATACTGACAGGCATATGCAGAATAGATAAACAAAATTATACTCCATAGCACAGGGAAATACACACAAGATCCTGTAGTAGCTCACAGTGAAAAAATATGTGACAATGAATATATGTATGTTCATGTATAACTGAAAAATTGTGCTCTACTCTGGAAATTGACACAACATTGTAAACTGACTATAACTCAACAAAAAAATTAAAGAAAATCCTTAAAAATAAAAAATACACAAACAATTGCTTGTGAACAAATCAAGTAATAAATATAACTTCTTATCTTCCCCAGCTATGAAAGTGCAGAGAGGGAGCAATTAATTCTGCCTGGGAGTTTTGAAATAAATTTCAGAGTGAATTATTGTATGAACAACAAGTAGAACATTTTTCAGGTGGTAAAAGATAGAGAAGGACATTTCAGGTAGACAGTAAATTACGTGAAATAATACACTTGTATGTAAGAATGTGCTGTGTTTAAGAAATAGGAAATGGTTTGGTGTGGCTGGAAGACGGGGTATATAACAGTAATGGTTGTAGTTCAACCTAAGGTAGGTTAGATTCAGACTTTGGCGGGCCTTGAAAGCAATTCTCAGTGTTAGGAATTAATCCTATAGGGTCAAACCTAATATGTAGCCACTGAGGATTTGTAAACTAGAGAGTGACAGGATTACATCTGTCCTTTAGAACAAAACCTCTGGCTAAATGCAAAGTCTAAATTTGAGAACAGCCTGGAGGCAGAGGGGCTCATAGTGCAGAGATCTAAACAGAAGGTGATGAGAGCCTGAATTTGTCTTTTTGAGAGAGAATTGGGAAGGCAATGGGGCAGAGAAAGGTGGGTGGCACTTTCACTGGAAAATAACATCAGGTTAATCATGTGGCTCTCCTAGGGCATGAACAAAGCTTTATACTTATTTCTGTTTCCCACAATGCCCAGATGTGCTCACAACAGACATATACTAATCTCCAAAAGTCAAAGACTGAGGAAATTTTTGCTCTACTACACTTTCTAAGCTAGTTTTCATTTGAAGTAACACAAAATTCAGCATGGAGTCCATATAGAGATGGTCCAAGTAAGTCAAGAAGTCTGCTTTAGGTAAGTTTAAGCTCTTATTGTTTGATAAGGATTAATTTGGCAGTCTCTACTGATGAGACAGGACTAGGCTTTAGTAAAAGGCTTTGCAAGGCCTTCCTGGGAGATTTTTGTACATCTTCCTGTTAGAGACTTTATTTCTTGGACCATAGACTTGTTGTTACTTTTATCAAAAATTATACCTAAAAGTTTATTTTATTTAATTACTCTCTATTCCAGCCTAATACAGGGACCTCCTCCATAACACCCCTGACAGGTATTGTCCAGCCTAGCATCTGCCTAAAATTCTCCAAGGATGGAATACCACTACTTTCCAAGCCACTCAGATTCAAAGCCTAATGGCAGAGGAGTTTAGGTACTCTATGACCATGTACTAATTTTCCAAGGCCAAGGCAACTATTTTGAACATGCAATAGTTTGTTCATGGCACCTCTCAACCCCCTGCCTTGCACATTAATAGCACTCCATATATAAGTTAGTAGTAAATTATATATTTACAAGTATTCATTGTTTTAGCAATACTTACTAAAATCTTACTATGTGCAGGGAACTGCTGTGGCTAGGCAGGGGGAGGGGAAGGTGGTAGAATGGAGATAGAGAAGGAAGTTAGATACAGACACTACTCTCAATGAGTTTAACATCTAGCAGGGCCAGATCAATGGTGCCAAACACAGCACAAGCCATTGGTGCCAAAGATCATTTACCAAAGCTAGGTATGATTAGGAACATGGCTGAGCCTCCTCAGAAGTGACAAAGCCAACTTTTCCAATAAATCTAAATTTATTCAGTGGCTTGCCACATGATGAAAAGTGTTTATCTCCTGCTTTGAGTTTTTGCTGGCATACCAGCACCTACTCTGTTGAATGATGGCTTCCAAATGCACCTTCTCTTGGGCCCATTAATCATGAATAATGTCTGGTAGAGAAACTGGATTTTAAAATGCTTCTTTAAGGATTCCAGTGTTTGTTGATGATATCCAATCTAAAGAATAACTAAAACCATTACTCTCTCTCTGCTGGGACCTCAAAGATCTCTAATTTCCCTGAATTGCCAAGAAATGCTATTAGCATTTGGCAAAAGGGGCAAAAGAGCACTATATCACCATATTTCTGTTTGTGACCTTTCAAAGTTCAGTAGGCTTTATTAGCTAGGGTATCCTGTCTTGCCTTTCATCATCTGAACTGTTATTCCCCTTGAAATATCTGCTTATGTTTGGAAATCATTTTTCTCTTTCTTGGTATGAAAAAAGTCCAAGGTGCTGTGGTGCGGCTTTCCAATTTGATTAGGAAGAGTATCTCAGAGCCCTATTTGTAAAAATCATAAATTCCACATGAACAAGTAGATGGAATATAATGTATTAATGACTCAAGGTTACCATTATAAGCATGGATAGCTGTGCTATGTTACTCTTGGGTGTAATTAAGGTGTTTAGATAAAGTAGCCCCTAATCTGATTCCAGATTATTCTTAAATAATTCTCTCCACTTTTATCTCCTCTTCACTGTAAGCTGTCCCTCCTTGTTGTTGTCAGCATATGTGACTCTAGATGAAATGGCGGCATTCTTCTCCTTAACAGATTAACTAGTTATCTTATTCTGCTCCACAGTGGATTAACTAGTTATCTTATTAACTAATTGAGCTAAAAATTAATGGCTAAAAATAGTGTAATAGCCCTTATGAAACTTCCAGCCTTAAATGAACCTAAACTCCTCTCCAAGCTATCTTCTCAACCTGTACCACTTCTCAAAATAACAGGTTCCATGTCCTTATCACACTTTTATCTTCCTAAACTTACTTGAAATTTTGGAATGCAACAATTTAGATAACTGAGTGAAGGATTCTAAAATTTGCTAAACAAACCCAGGTTCACCTAATCTACATCATTACAGACTTCCATGAAACAGCTTTGGAAAGTCTTTCTGAATAATGAGATTCCATCTTTTTATACTATCCTTACATGATGTCTCATATGATATGATCCTTATATAGTATCTTTTGTCATTGGTACTTTTTGCTGCCCTTCTTCCTTTCCCACACCTTTTTACTTTTTTATGACCACTACATCATTCCTCATACACAGTGATAAGGCATTTTGGCAATGCCACTCTGTATTGGACACTGCAAAGAATATCAGTGTTCTTCACTTGTAACTTAGTAGATGCCACCTTGCATTCTTCTTTATCTCTATTATCAATAGAAATAAATATTGAATCTTTAATAGATGAAGGACACAGAGAGAAACAAGCAACTGTTTTTCAGGGCACTATTAATTTCAAATACTCTACCCAAATTTTCACATGGTGTGCTCCAATTTGGGGTTTGGAAAATATGGTCACCATAAATATAGGGTACATATGAAAAATATCACACAGTAAATAATCTGATGAGCACAATTCAGTGCTAGAGAGAAATGAACTTAAATAAGACTAGAAGAGTTCAAAGGAAAAACAGACCAATGTGGCTTGAAGGAACTAGAGGGGTTTCACAAGGGGAGATAGGACTGAGCAGGGCCTCTGAATGATGGGTCATATCTGGACACAGTGGTGATGGAAATGAGGGTGAGGGTCACCATCTGAGCTGATTAAAGGACCCACTTACATGACTGTCAAATCTTGCTTGGTAATATCTTATCCCACCAACCAATTCCTTTGCACCTATGCTAGATTCTGAGGTCACTTGTCAGAAGGACCTGCCGAGCCACTCGAGGTTTACCTCATGGTCCCACATTCCATCTTGCTAGCTTATTCCCTGGCCTCATCTTACTGAGTTCTTGTTCTATTGGTCAATCAGACACTGACCAAATTAGTTTCATTGTCTAGGTGGACCAGAAATGTTCCAGCCTTTGAGGATAAAGAATTCCAGTCAGTGATTTGATATGACCTTAGCTCTCAGGGCTAGGCTAATTCAATTTTTTTTTCTTCATCTCCAATTGGTTTGGGGTGGTTACACAGATACAAGTCATAACAGACAGTGATGACATAAACCATTTCAAAGTAGTGAATGTAAATAAGATAAATCCAAGTAGAAACCAAATATGTAGAATTAAACAATTACACTGTGTGTAGACCCAGGCCCATTAGTGGGGACTGAATAGGGACAGGCATGAAAGTTTCATGTTTAGACAGACTGAGGTTAAAAAAAATTATTAGGTTTCTTTTGAGTGGCCTAGGAAAGCTGGGAAGAGTTAGGGCATCAAAAACTACTTGGATAGAGTCTAGTGATTTGGGGAAAAAGCAACGGAGCTTGAGCTAAAGAAATAAGAAAACTTGAATAGAGCCTTAGAATATCAAACAAGTACGATTCTCTTTATTCTTATTTATTGGTTTCTTTTATTCCTAGTGCCTCTTAAAATGAGCATGTCCAAAACTTTGGATCACCAAATAGCTGGTAAAAATCCAGGAACATGTAAGAGCTATGAAAATAAGGTAGTACTGTTATTACTATAATTATTATTAATATCTAGATATACAAACTGGTAAGTAAAATTGTTAAAGCAAATATTACAATCCAAGGATGACATGAAGATGGCCAGTTAGCATCTTGAAGCTTTCCTATATGTTTCAGGCATCTTGCTAGTTGCATATATGTCACAGGCATTGTGAACAATTTCTAGGAATGACTTATAAACATTATACACATTACCTAGGAATTGTTTACAATTCCTGATTTAACATTCTGCCTGTAACATAAATACCAGTTAAAATACAAGGAACATGATCATACACTGGTGTTAAATCAGAAGGCAGTATTTCTGCAGGACTTTCATATAACCGTAAGATTGATTTATGTATTTAAAATGTAATATAGCATAGATAATGGCCAAATAACTATACTGTACTTTTTAAGACTCACATGCATAAGAGTATGAATTGACTGAAAGAACCTAAGTACAAAGAAAATTTTGATTCAGTACTTTTGAAATAAGCTAATTGTATAATTACTTACTGAGTTTTACAAATCTAATCCAAACATATAATGGATACATATTAAAATCTGTTTTTTAATTCAAATTTTCTTTTTTAGTTCACTGCTTTTTGAACAAATTAACTGCTAACTTAATATTTATTTTAAGAACAAACCAGAACTTGTACATCCAAATGCATGCTGTGCTTTTCAAAGTAGTCCCCTTAGGAACATATACACTCATTTTGATTATGCTGCTATTGCTCAGAATATTTTTGAAATGCTGCTTTTGGAACTGCCTTCAGAGCCAGTTTATGAACTTCACAATTAAAAATCACATTACTTTCTTCTAATACTTCAGGAGGTAATGTATATGATATACATCAGTCATACGATGTATTAGCCATATAATTTATATAAACCAGATTAAACTGATAAATCAAAATACAATCATTTTATTATTAAAGCCCTTTCCCAAACTGCCCTCTGAGCCTTTTCTCAGATCCAAGACCAGGTCCTCCCTCTCCACCTAGTCTTCCCTACCAGAAGACATGTCCAATTGAAAAGTATTAACTATCATTTGTTTCAAAAATACAGACTGAACTTACCCCAGTAACGTTTCTTTGGCAATATCAAACAGCTAGACTGTAACTGTGAGAGCAGAGACTTTTTCTATCTGGTTCATTGCTATATGTCCAATGCCTAGAGCAGTGTCTAGCATGTTGTAACTGCTCAATAAATATTTGTTGAATGAATCAATGGATGGATGAGTTAACGAAATTTCTTTTGGAGTCATTATGGATTAACAAACATAGGTGGACAAATGTGAAATACCAAGGTGATGGCTATATTGAAAGTAAAAACATGCTTCCATCTGACAATGGGCCCAAGATATCACTGTTTGGCAGTGGCTAGCAAAGATACTGATGATGGCTATAGAATGTCTCTGAATTAGGAGCTGGTTAGCTTAGTGTGACTTTAGAGGCTGATACCATGACCCTTGTGGACCAGTTTGCTCATACCATATTCCAATTGCAGATTAGGCCTCTGGTACAGGCCAGGTGATTTACAAATAAAGGCCATGTGGTTTTATTTTCAAGGGTAGTTACTGAAACCTAGAGATATTCAATGGTTTGGCTAGGTCACTTAGCAAATTAATGAAGAGTGGAAGAGCTTGGGTCTGAGATAAGAGAAATACAATTCCAGGTTCTCTGTACTGCTCTGGTATTTACCCTATTCCAAGCTAGAATTACAGTCCTGTAATCTTCTTCCTTAGTACTACCACCTTCTATATAAGCTAGGAAATCATGACCTTGAAGCCCTCATTAACTCCTCAACTCATTTGGGGACATCGCTCATTACCAGGAGTAATAGAAGAAAAAGAAGTAGTAGTAATAGTAATAGTAGTAGTAATAGTAATAGTAGTAGTAATAGCAATAGTAGTAGTAATAGTTGTTGTTGTTATAGTTGTAGTAGCAGAAGAAGTAGTAGCAAAATAAAAATACTTCTGGTAGTAATGTTAACAATATTGTCTAGCATGTACAGGATACACACTGTGCACTCTTTACATGTGATATCTCTTTTAGTCCTTCTCACAGACCTATCAAGTATGTAATGTTATTATCTCCATTTTACAAATAAAGAAACTGAAGCTCTGAGAAGTTAAGTCACTCTTCTAGTCAGGAGTCTAACCCTTGCTTGCCTAACTCTGAAGCCAAGGCACTGAAGCATAATAGAATGCTGCCTCCTCAGCATTATGTTCTGTTATCTGACCCATCCTTCTCCTGGCCTAGAATAAAGCTACAAGTAAAATCTGAAAAGCCACCACAATTCAAACCTTGAAGTGATCTGATTCTACTTATAGCAGTCAATAATAATGGCTGCAAAGCAACACAATCCTAGAGACTGAACATTTGTTTTAAGACCTCAATTGAATATGTTTTTCTGGAATATCCTTAGAAATGTTTTTGAACATTTGTTCAAACAAGTTGAAGTCTGGACACCCTCTGAAGCTTTTCTTGATTGGTTATATGCCAAGTATGACATGATTCTTCTGCATGTGGTTTGAGTTAGGTGGAAGCATTATACATGCCCGGGACACTGGTCAAGTCCTCCAGAGCTGCCCCTAAATCCAGACAAATGGATCCACTGAGGAAATATCAGCCCTGGGGTGGCTGGGCTGAGACCACTGATTGGCTGGATCACCCCAGAACTCCCACTGAGGTGGCAGCCTTTGCCTGAAAGCTAAGACACTTGTGTTCTCCTAACTTTTCCTTTGTCTTCTGCATGGATATTTTCTGGTCTTTGGGATAGGTTCCAGAAACACCCAAAGTATTTCTCATTCCTTGAGGTTTAAGAGTTTCAGGGGCTCTGAGCCAAACAACTAGCCTAGGGCTGCTATAGCCTTACTTTCCTGCTACAAGCCACCTGATCTCTACCTGCTATACCATGTAATCATTAGGAAACTGATTAATGTCATTGGCAGGTGCCTCAGTACACATGACTGGAAGGGACTACAATTCCAGACAGTTTTACAGCTTTGGCAGGATGGAAGTATATTCTGTGTATATATTGTATGTCACATCTTAACCTGCATTTGTGGGAGGTGGCTGCAGAGCCCATCAGCAAACCTACCACATGGCCAAGTACATATGAATGATGGAAACATGACTGTGGTAAGAAGCCAAGGCTGGTAATGAAGGGGAAGATACTTAAACCTAAAGGGAATCCCTGAATCTCCAACATCTGTGGGCTGATCAGATGAGGTTAGAGGGTAAAAAGCAACAGAAAAGCATTCAGCTGATTAAGGTATATAAAGAAAAAAGCAAAGAAGATGAAATTTTATGTTGTGGCCAGTGGGAAAGCTACAGGTGTCTGATCTACTTTAACATCCAAATTAGGGGATAAAATATACAATGGGAGGGTTTCAGAGTTAGATACAAATCTAATCATGGAAGCATCTTTCCTTAGTCCATTATGAACTCCTGAAATTTCCTCCAAACCATTCCAGGAAGTTGTGCAAACTAATGCTATTCCATCTTCTCTTCTCTCAATGCAAAATGCACTTGTTTCACTAGCAACTGAGACTATCACCTCCTCATAAACTTGGTTTAACACTACTGATGGAAAAAACTAAGCTAAAGGTTGCTGTATGTTCGTATTGATTGAAGGTAAGGTTTAGAGGGAATGGATCAGATAAGAAGTTATTACAGTATTTGAAATGAGAACTTACGAAGGACTAAATGAAGGATGTAGTAATGAGTACAGAAAGGAGTTGCTGGTTATGAGAGAGATTATAAAGGAATACCATACAACTTGGCAATTGACTGAATTTAGCAGGGGGATGGAAGAATCAGAGATATTGCCAAGGTTATTAGTATTAGAGATTGGGAAAATAAAAATGGTGGAACCAATACTAGGAAAAGTCAATTCAAGAGAACAAAAAAGTATTAGAAGGAAGATAAATGAGATTTATGTGTCATATTGAGAGACAGAACAGGCAATTTGACATTCTAGTCTGGTACTCAGGGGAGGTTTGGGCTGGGGATAAAAATTCAGACAGGCATCACTTACATGCTCCTTTACCTAACTCCAAATCTTCTGGCTCTCAATCCTATAAGCAGAGGCCACACACAAAAGGTATTTTAAACTTTATTTTCTCTGCTTCTGCTGCTATTCCTCCTCATTCCACAGGTTCTTCTGCCCTTTGTCTCTAGACCCTTACTGTAGAGAAAATTAGTTGGTCTCTTAGTCTGTTTCTTTTATTTTTTCTCTGTGATTTATCATAACATTTTGTGTATATTTCCCTGTGCTATACAGTGTAATCTTGTTTATCTATTCTACAATTTTAAAAACCCAGTCTATCCCTTCCCACCCTCTACCCCGCCCCCCACCCCGGTAACCACAAGTCTGTATTCTCTGTCCATGAGTCTATTTCTGTCCTGTATTTATGCTTTGTTTTTGTTTGTTTGTTTGTTTTTGTTTTTTAGATTCCACATATGAGCGATCTCATATGGTATTTTTTCTTCTCTTTCTGGCTTACTTCACTTAGAATGACATTCTCTAGGAGCATCCATGTTGCTGCAAATGGCATTATGTTGTCGGTTTTTATGGCTGAGTAGTATTCCATTGTATAAATATACCACTTCTTCTTTATCCAGTCATCTGTCGATGGACATTTAGGCTGTTTCCATGTTTTGGCTATTGTAAATAGTGCTGCTATGAACATTGGGGTGCAGGTGTCGTCCTGAAGTAGATTTCCTTCTGGGTACAAGCCCAGGAGTGGGATTCCTGGGTCATATGGTAAGTCTATTCCTAGTCTTTTGAGGAATCTCCACACTGTTTTCCAAAGTGGCTGCACCAAACTGCATTCCCACCAGCAGTGTAGGAGGGTTCCCCTTTCTCCACAGCCTCTCCAGCATTTGTCATTTTTGGATTTTTGAATGACGGCCATTCTGACTGGTGTGAGGTGATACCTCATTGTAGTTTTGATTTGCATTTCTCTGATAATTAGTGATATTGAACATTTTTTCATGTGCTTTTTGATCATTTGTATGTCTTCCTTGGAGAATTGCTTGTTTAGGTCTTCTGCCCATTTTTGGATTGGGTTGTTTATTTTTTTCTTATTGAATCGTATGAGCTGCTTATATATTTTGGAGATCAAGCCGTTGTCGGTTTCACTTGCAAAAATTTTCTCCCATTCCGTAGGTTTTCTTCTTGTTTTATTTCTGGTTTCCTTTGCTCTGCAGAAGCTTATAAGTTTCATTAGGTCCCATTTGTTTATTCTTGCTTTTATTTCTTCTAGGAGAAAATTTTTGAAATTTATGTCAGATAATGTTTTGCCTATGTTTTCCTCTAGGAGGTTTATTGTATCTTGTCTTATGTTTAAGTCTTTAATCCACATTGAGTTGATTTTTGTATATGGTGTAAGGGTGTGTTCTAGCTTCATTGTTTTACATGATGCTGTCCAGTTTTCCCAACACCATTTGCTGAAGAGACTGTCTTAATTCCATTGTATATTCTTGCCTCCTTTGTCAAAGATGAGTTAACCAAAAGTTTGTGGGTTCATTTCTGGGCTCTCTATTCTGTTCCATTGGTCTATATGTCTGTTTTGGTACCAATACCATGCTGTCTTGATGACTGTAGCTCTATAGTATTGTCTGAAGTCTGGGAGAGTTATTCCTCCAGCCTCTTTCTTTCTCTTCAGTAATGCTTTAGCAATTCTAGGTCTTTGATGGTTCCATATAAATTTTATTATGATTTGTTCTAGTTCTGTGAAATATGTCCTGGGTAATTGGATAGGGATTGCATTAAATCTGTAGATTGCCTTGGGCAGTGTGACCATTTTAACAATATTGATTCTTCCAATCCAAGAGCATGGAATATCTTTCCATTTTTTAAAGTCTTCTTTAATTTCCTTCATCAATGGTTTATAGTTTTCTGTGTATAATTCTTTCACCTCCTTGGTTAGATTTATTCCCAGATATTTTATTACTTTGGGTGCTATTTTAAAGGGGATTGTTTCTTTACTTTATTTTTCTGTTGATTTATCATTAGTGTAAAGAAAGGCAACTGATTTTTGAACACTAATTTTGTAACCTGCTACCTTGCTGAATTCTTCGATCAGCTCTAGTAGCTTTTTTGTGGACCTTTTAGGGTTTTCTATATATAGTAACATGTCGTCAGCATATAATGACACTTTTACCTCTTCTTTTCCAATTTGGATCCCTTTTAGTTCTTTCTCTTGCCTGATTGCTGTGGCTAGGACTTCCAGGACTATATTGAATAGGAGTGGTGATAGTGGGCATCCTTGTCTTGTCCCAGATTTTAGTGGGAAGCTTTTGAGTTTTTCACTGTTGAGAACTATGCTGGCTGTAGGTTTGTCATATATAGCTTTTATTATGTTGAGATATGTTCCCTCTATACCCACTTTGGCGAGAGTTTTTATCATAAATGGGTGTTGAATTTTATCAAATGCTTTTTCTGCATCGATTGAGATGATCATGTGGATTTTGTCCTTTCTCTTGTTGATGTGATGTATTACATTGATTGATTTGCGTATGTTGAACCAGCCTTGTGTCCCTGGGATGAACCCCACTTGGTCATGATGTATAAGCTCTTTTATGTGTTGTTGGATTCTATTTGCTAAAATTTTGGTGAGGATTTTGGCGTCTATGTTCATCAGTGATATTGGCCTATAATTCTCTTTTTTGGCAGTGTCTTTGCCTGGTTTTGGTATCAGGGTGATGGTGGCTTCATAGAATGAGTTTGGGAGTGTTCCCTCCTTTTCAATCGTCTGGAAGAGTTTGAGAAGGACTGGTATGAGTTCTTCTTTGTATGTTTGGTAGAATTCCCCGGTGAAGCCATCCGGTCCTGGACTTTTATTTGTAGGGAGGTTTTTAATTGCTATTTCTACTTCCTTTCTAGTGATCGGAATGTTCAAGTGTTCAGTTTCTTCTTGATTCAGTTTTGGTGGACAGTATGTTTCCAGAAACTTGTCCATCTCCTCTAGGTTATCCAGTTTGGTTCCATATAGTTTTTCATAATATTCTCGTATGATATTCTGTATTTCTATTTTGTTTGTTGTAATTTCTCCATTTTCCTTTCTTATTTTGCTAATTTGTGCTCTCTCTTTTTTCTTCTTTGTGAGTTTGGCCAGAGGTTTGTCCATTTTATTTACTTTTTCAAAAAAACAGCTTTTGGTTTGGTTGATTTTTTCTATGGTCTTGTTAATCTCTATTGTATTTAATTCCTCTCTGATCTTTATTATTTCCTTCCTTCTGCTGCTTTTTGGGGCTTTTTGTTCTTCTTTTTCTAATTGGTTTAGGTGGTGGGTTAACTTGTTTATTTGAGATTGTTCTTCTTTTTTGAGGAAGGCCTGTATCGCTATAAACTTCCCTCTTAGCACTGCCTTTGCTGTGTCCCATAGGTTTTGAGTGGTTGTGATTTCATTATCATTTGTCTCAAGGTATTTTTTAATTTCAGCTTCGATTTCCTCATTGATCCATTGTTTTTTCAGTAACATATTGTTTAATCTCCATGCTTTTCTTTTTTTCTCCTTTGTTTCTCTGTTGTTGATTTCCAGTTTCATGGCATTGTGGTCAGTAAAGATGCTTGAGATAATTTCTATCTTCTTAAAATTGTTGAGGTTTCTTTTGTGCCCACGTACATGTTCGATCCTGGAAAATGTTCCATGTGCACTTGAAAAGAATGTATATCCTATTTTTGGGGGGTGTAAAGCTCTGAAAATATCCACCAAATCTAGTTTTTCTATTGTAATATTTAATTTCTCTGTTGCCTTGTTTATTTTCTGTCTGGAAGATCTGTCTAGTGATGTTAATGCAGTGTTAAAATCTCCAACTATGATTGTATTCCCATCAATATCCCCCTTTATCTCTGTTAGTAATTCTTGTATGTACTTAGGTGCTACTATATTGGGTGCATATATATTAACGAGTGTAATATCTTCATCTTCTATCACTCCTTTAATCATTATAAAATATCCTTCTTTATCTTTCTTTATGGCCTTTGTTTTAAAGTCTATTTTGTCTGAAATCAGTACTGCAACACTTGCTTTTTTGGCTTTTCCATTTGCATGGAATATCCTTTTCCATCCTTTCACTCTCAATCTATATGTGTCCTTCTCCCTAAAGTGGGTCTCTTGTAGGCAGCATATTGAAGGTTCTTGCTTTATTATCCAGTCTGCCACTCTATGTCTTTTGACTGGATCATTTAGTCCATTAACATTTACAGTAATTAATGATAGATGTGTGTTTATTGCCATTTTGAACTTATCTTTGCAGTTGAATTGGTATATCCTCTTTGTTCCTTTCTTCTTCCTTTTGTGGTTTGGTAATTTTCCTTTGTATTATCATGGATTTTATTTAATTTTTGGGACTCCCTTGTAAATTTTTGACTTGTGGTTACCCGTTTTTGTAAATCTATTAACCTATACCCGTTTTTAATAAACTGATAATAACATGATCTCAAACCCATCCTACTGTTAAAAAAATATAAAAAAAGAGAGAAAAAAATTCTATATTTCCCTGCCTCCCTCGCCCACTCTCAGTGATTTGTATGTCTTCTTTTGTAATTTCATGCTTTCTTTATTTGTAATTCATGAGTTATCACCTTTCCAGTTGTACGTTTCTCATTTCTGTAGCATCCTGCTGCTTTTCTATTTAGAATAGCCCTTTCAATATTTCTTTTAGCATGGGTTTAGTGTTGCTAAACTCCTGCAGCTTTTTTTGTCTGTGAAACTCTTTATTTCTCCTTCTATCCTAAAGGATAGCCTTGCTGGATAAAGTATCCTAGGCTGCATCTTTTTTTCATTCAGGGCTTTGAATATATCTTGCCACTCCCTTCTGGCCTGTAGTGTTTGTGTAGAGAAATCAGCTGAGAGCCTTATGGGGGTTCCCTTGTAGTTCACTCTTTGCTTTTCTCTTGCTGCCTTTAGAATCATTTCTTTATCCTTGACTCTGGCCATCTTGATTATGATATGTCTTGGTGTGAGTCTATTTGGGTTCTTCCTGTTTGGGACCCTCTGAGCTTCATGTACTTGGATATCTGATTCCTTCTTTAAGTTTGGGAAGTTTTCAGTCATGATTTCTTCAAAAACCTTTTCAATCCCCATTGATCCTTCTTCCCCTTCTGGGACCCGTATTATGCGAAGATTGGGACGCTTTATATTATCCCATAGGTCCCTTATGCTATTATCATTATTTTTTATTTGCTTATCTTGTAGTTCTTCTGAATGGGTGCTTTCTGTTGCCCTGTCTTCTAGATCACTAATTCGTTCCTCTGCATTAACTAGTCGGCTTTGCACAGCTGTTAGATCATTCGTCATCTCTGTCAATGAGTTTTCCCATTTTGCTTGGCTCTTCTTTATAGCTTCAATTTCATTTTTGACATAGTTTATTTCTCTAAGCATTATTTCTTTTAATTCCTTCAGCAATTTGATCACTCCTTTTTTGAAATCTTGATCTAGTAGGCTATCGATGTCTATTTCATTGAGCTTTCTTTCAGGGGATTCTTCTTGTTCTTTTAATTGGGAAAGGTTTCTCTGCTTCATCATCTTGTTCATACCTCTCTGGCACTGTGGTTTATGGAGTATCAGTTGTCTATTTTGGATCTTAAGGATTTTATCTATCTAATGCCTATTTAGGAATACAACTTAGGAAAAAAAAGAAAAAAGAAAAAAGAGAAAAAATAAGAGAGAGAGAGAGAAAGATTTTTAAAAGAAGGGAGAAAGAGGGTTTGAAAACAATGTATAATGAATAATAGAAGAGCGGGTTGAAGCAGAGTATTAATCGGGTGGAGACGTCCTTTTAAAACCTTTAAAAAAAAGGGGGGTGGGGAGATGAATATTTGTGTTTGAAGCCTGTGTCTATTCAATAACAGGACATCAAAACCCAAGAGAAATAGAAATGAATTAAGAAGTAAAAATTAAGAGAGTAATTGAAAATAGAACAGGTAAAAACAGATTAAAAAAAAAACAAAAACAAAAAACAAAAAAACAAACAAACAAAAAAAAAACCAAAAAAAAAAAAGGGGGGTTTGTCGGTGTTCTCCTGGAGTGTGTATGCTTTTAATGTGATGTCCTTCTGTCTTCGTCCTGTTTTGGAAGCTCAGCTTGTTTTCATAGGCCCTCAGTTGGCGCCCTCTTCTGTGCTGCTCCCAGCACCTGTCGGCAAGCAGATCACGCCTCCTCCTAACACGGGGTCAGATGCAGCTCTCCTCTGCTGCGGGCGGGCGGGTCACTGCCCCTCCAGATGCCGCAGTCAGATGTTGCAGACTGGCCAGGCAGGAGGGCGGGTCGTGCCCCTTCCCAGCACCTCGGTCAGGGGTTGTGTTCCTGCCCGACAGGTGGGGGGCCGCTCTCCCCCTGCCTGCGCCGCCGGTAGCTCCGCTGCTCTGTGCGGCTGCGCGCTCTGCGCCGGCGCTCCGCCCTGGTCAGCGCTCCGCGCTGGTCGCGCTCCGCCCCGGTCGCGCTCCGCCCTGGTCGCGCTCCGCGGGTGGGCTCGGGGAAGACAGAGGGGCAGCCTCGTCCCTGCTCTGAGCCAAGACCCAGCTGCTTGTTTGTCTTTGTGGAGTAAGTTCTCTGGGGGACCAGAATGGAAGGATCCTATCTGCCCAGGGCTGTAGGCCCGTCTCAGTCTGGCCCTTGAGGCTGCTTAGCCCTTCGGTGCGGACGCAGGTTTCGCCTCTGCCCCCTCCTGGGTGTTAAGCGCCGGAGAATATGGCAGTTCTGCCTGGGCCCCGCCCCTCTTCCCCTGAAAAGTTTCCGCGTGTTTTCAGAGATGGTGGTATGCACCCTTCCCCCGAGAGCACCCAACCTTGCTGTTTTATGGAGGGCCCAGGTTGTTCTGTCCTGTACACCCACAGCCCCGGTGCCAAGCCCCTTGCAGTCCCCTGGAGCTGCCTCCGTGCAGCCGCCCCCGTCCTCCACCCGGCTTGTGCAGCCTGGCCCTGCCCGCCGCTGCCGGCCCGCGTCTCAGGCTGGGTGTCGGGGGGACGCTCTGTGCCCGTTTAACTTAGTTCTGTCAGACAAGGGCTGCTCTGTACAGATCCGAGCCTTGGAGGCTCCCCCTCCGTCCCGCTGGCCTCTCAATTGGAGAGGGGAGACCCAGCGAGCAAGCGCCAGTCCTCCTTTGCTGCTCCCTCCCCGCGGGACCCGTCCCGCGCTGCTTTGCCTTTTGTTCTTTCTTTTATCCTTTTCTCCTACCAGATTTTTGGCGTCTTTATCTTTTGAAGAGGGCGATGATCTGTTGGAGTTCCACAGGTGCTCTGGTTGGCTGAGTGGGTCTGTAGATGTGGGTCTTGGTGTATTTGTGGGGGAGGGTGACTTACAAGCGTCCTTCTACTCCGCCATCTTGCCCGGAAGTCCCCCTCTTAGTCTGTTTCAAGCATTCACTGTAAATGTCTAGTTTTTAAAATAGTTCTTTATATTCCCAAATACATGTCATTTGTGACTAGTAAGTGATTCAAGCAGATTACATTTACAGAAAGTTTCAACTGCTTTGAAAATCATTTATACCAATGAAAAAAATAATGCATGAGAAGAACCTAGAAAGGAAATCTCAAGTGAATGCTAAAGAGTTATAATGACCATATTTTCTGAAGCAAAAATTGAGCATTGGTTTCTGAAGAAAAAAAATTCATGTTCTGAAGTCCTTTCTTGTTTAATGAGGAAGTTTAGGAGATGCAATTAGGATGGTGAAACTTGACAATTACCAGAACATTTGGATTATTTCTAGGGACAAGAGGATAAAATATTCATCCTGGAAAATCTGGGAATTACATAAAGTGGAATACTAACAACACAATGCATACTTTATGTTTTGGTATATAAATTATTTTATTATTTCATATTCTATAACTTTCAGTTTGGGATGCCTGATAGTCTTGGTATTTGTTCCCTTTCTATATAACTTTGAGGACCCCAAAGTACTGAAGGTCAGAGTGAGACAGTACCTTGGAGATCAATTAATCCAACCACTTTTTTAAAATAGTATAAAGAAACTGAAGGTCAGAACTAAGAAATTATTTGCCCACGTTCACATCAAGTCAATGACAGAACTGGGATTAGAATCCAAGCAGCCTAATCTCCCAGACATCCTTTTTCCAAACACCAAGATTCCATTTATGCAGCAGTTTTTCCACTCATTCTTCACATCACATCCCTACGCTTTGCTTTGGAAATCCCTGGAGGAATGGGGCCCACTGCTAAGAGGGTATAGCGTAAAAGTGAAGAATCCTTAATGCCTATTATCTCAAATTCATTTGATCTATAGTAGGAGCACTCTCTACCCTCACCAAGACATCTTTCTCCTTTTTCAGATGAAATACCTACACTTCTGTTACAGCAGGTAACTTGGGACATCAAGTAAAACTTGGATACCTGATATTCCCAGCATTGCATTCCCATGTGATCACAGGCTGAGAACTTTGCACACACCCGGACTGCTGGAATGTCAGCACATTTCCTGCATTCCAAGCTTCTCTTAAAATTGTTGAAAGGACCAAACCTCATATTCAGGGGCAAAGATTCACTACTAGGAGAAATTTCATTGATGGTCATACCTCATTCCTTGAGATTTGTTCAACTCATCCCTATGGTTAAGCAGGAAAACAATATTACTTTGTATGGGTTGCAAAAAAAAAAATGATGCCCAAAACTAGCACAACAGAGCTTAAACTCAGGACTTACACTTTACATATCCAAGACCTCTCAAGGCTACCAGAAAAACCAGTGGCCAGGAATAGAACAGTCATGGCTCACAATCCCTCATGTATGACTTCTGTACATGGAGCAAGCTCCTATTATTCCATTAATCATGCATAACACTTTAGGAGTTTCCCCTATGAGCTTTTGAACTTTTTGAAGAAGGGAGTACAGATAGATTGGTCTGTCTAACTCCAGGGCCTGGGGTGCAATCAGTAAGTATATCACAAATGAGTGCAGTAGAAGATTAGAATAGAAAAAGAGGCTGAGACTTGAGTGTGGAGGGCTTTGAATGATACTCCTGGAATCTATAGTTCCCAACTTAGTCTGTGATTGTACTTCTTTGTGTCTTATGCAAAACATAACACTTTCAACATTGAGGTACATAGCTCCATGACAAGTAGGAATTTTAAAAACTATCTCTCCCATTACTTCAGTGCCTGTACAGAAGTATTCAGCCTTTTTTTAAAAACATTTGAGGAACTCATAGTTCCCAGGAACTCACTCCAATATGCCGCAAGCAATTTAATTGAAGTATTGCATATACCTTGGGCCTGAGACTAAGTGTGAGGAATTTCGCCCCATCAGAAAAACCATTGAGGCAGCTTAGGGTAATGGGAACTGCTGCTTTGGACTAAATTTGTCTCTTTCCATCTCTTTTTGGTGTCTGGATAATGCCTTTGAAGGAAAAAACAGAGCATATAGATTTTATACATTGGAGTTTAAGAGGGAAGAAAGACAAAATGGAGAGGATATGGAGATATGTTAAAGGCTTCAATTCAAGTCCTAACTGAGATCTAAAGAGTAGAATATGGATAAGTCATGATCAAGAAGGCGGATGGAGTAGGAGGACAGAGAAAATACCTCTTCCCACAAACACATCAAAAACAGTCTACATGTGGAGCAATTATCACTGAAAACCAGCTGGAGACTGGCATAAAAACTCCTATACAACCAAGGCTGTAAGAAAGATCTACATGGGAATCAGGTAAGAGGAAAAAGGAAGCAAAGCAGATTGGGACCTGTGCACCTGGTAAGGGACTCAGAACAGGAGTGGGATTATATGAGTGAAGGTCCTTACTGGGGAATGGGCAATTGGAGACACATATTGGGTGCCCCAGCCCTGGGGTCCAATACCAGGAAGATGAGTCCTCATGGTTGGTTGGAGGGCCTGTGGGACTAGCAGGAAGGCTGTGGGTAGCCTGGACTCTGTTCATGAGGAGCGTGCACACACTTGCTTACTCCTGAAACATGGAGGAGAGGGCAGACTGAAACTTCACGGGATGCTGGCACAGCAAAGGAAACCATCAACAAAACTAAAAGCAATCGAGTGAATGGGAAGTAACACTTGCAAATTATATGACCAATAAGGGGTTAATATACAAAATGTATAAACAGCTCATACAGCTCAATATCAAAAAACCATAACAACTCAGTAAAGAAAAAAAATGGGCAAAAGACCTGAATAGACATTTTTTTATTTGAAGTATAGTCAGTTTACAATGTTGTGTCAATTTCTGGTGTACAGCATTATAGTTCATTCATACATATACATACATATATTCATTTTCATATTCTTTTTCATTATAAGTTACTATAAGATATTGAATATAGTTCCGTGTGTTATACAATAGGACCTTGTTGTTTATTTATTTTATATATAGTAATTAGTGTCTGCAAATCTTGAACTCCTAATTTATCTCTTCCCACTCCCTTCTCCCACTGGTTTGTTTTCTATGTCTGTGAGTCTGTTTCTGTTTTATAAGTAAGTTCACTTGTCTTTTTTTAGACTCCACATATAAGTGATAACATATAGTATTTTTCTTTCTCTTTCTGGCTTACTTCATTTAGAATGACAATCTCCAGGTCCATCCATGTTGCTGCAAATGGCATTATTTTATTGTTTTTTATGGCTGAGTAGTATTCCATTGTGTAAATATACCACAACTTCTTTTCCCAGTCATACAGATATACAGGTGGCCAACAGGTACATGATAAGATGTTCAACATTGCTAATCATCAGGGAAATGCAAATCAAAACCACAATGAGATGTCACCTCACACCGGTCAGAATGGCTATATCAAAAAAATCCACAAATAACAAATGTTGGCAAGAATGTGAAGAAAAGGGAACCCTAGTACACTGTTGGTAGAATTGTAAATTGATGCAGCCACTATGGAAAACAGTATGGAGGTTCCTCAAAAAACTAAAAATAGAACTACCATATGACCCAGCAATTCCCCTTCTGGGTATATCTGAAGAAAATAAAAACACTAATTCAAAAAGATACATGCACCCCAATGCTTATGGCAGCATTTTCATAATAGCCAAGATATGGAAACAAGCTAAATGTCCATCAACAGAAGAACTGATAAAGATTTGAGATACACACACACACACACACTATATATACATATATATATATATCCACACACAGTGCAATATTACTCAGCCATTAAAAGGATAAAATTCTGCCATTTGGAACAATGTGGATGGACCTAGAGAGTACTACATTTAGGGAAATAAGTCAGACAGAGAAAAACAAACACTCTATTCTATCACTTATATGTGGAATCTAAAAAATAAAACAAATGAATGAATATGACAAAACAGAAAAAACTCAGATATAGAGAACAACATAGATATAGAAAGAAATATAGAAAACTCAGATATAGAGATATAGTGGTTACCAGTGGGGAGAGAGAAGACAGGGGGAGCAAGAAAGGAGCAGGGGATTAAGAGATACAAACTACTATGTATAAAATATGTAAGCAACAAGGATATATTGTATAGCACAGGGAAATACAGCCACTAATTTATAATAAGTTTCAATGGAGTATGATCTATTTTAACATTGAATTACTATTTTGTACACCTGAAACTAACATAATACTGTAAATCAACAATACTTTGAATAAATAAATAAATAGTAACATACAAAGAAAACTTTCAAACCAGGGGCATCCCCTAGGCCTTAGGTTCCATTGTCACTAACCAAGCTTAGAATAGCTGCTCTTTTCACCGAAATACAGGACTATGGTTTTTCCCCTTGTCTTTCTTGTGTCCCCAACCTTCTGTAGTGTATTATCAAGACATTATCTATCAGGCAGAGTTGATTTACTACCATGTTGTACATAAGACACCAAAGGCTAATGGTAAGTAAGTTGCAGGCACATAGAATAGTTACCTATTACAGCTTTAAATGGCTTAGTTAAAAGGAGGACAATTAACAAGAATACTTAACATTTATATAAAGCTTTACCAGTTTCAAAGATCATTTGCTTTGAATTAATGTTCACAACATTAAGAAGTAGGTATTTGTATTAGTTAGCTCAGGCTGCCATAACAAAATATTACAGACTGGGTGGCTTAAATAACACACATTTGTCTTTATGCAATTCTAGAGGATAGATGTACAAGAGCAATGTACCAGGGAAGGTTTCTGGTAAGACATCTCTTCCCAGCTTGTAGATGGTCACTTTCTTGGTATGTCTCCACATTGCCTTTTCTCTGTGCTTATGCAGAGAGTGTGACATCTCCAGCCTCTCTTATTCATCTTGTGAGGTCACCAATCATATCAGATTATAAGGGATTTATGCCTCATTTAATCTTAACTACCTCCCTAAAGGCCCTAACTCCAAATACAGTCACATGGAGGGTTAGAATTTCAAAATATGAATTTGGAAGGATACAAAACAGTATTATTAGTCATGCTTTACTGATGAAGAAAGGCTCAAAGAGATTTCTGATCAAGATGGTGGAGTGGTAGGACCACGAGCTTGCCTCTCCTCATTACCTCAATGAAAACAAAAATGAATGCTAAACAACCATGAAAAAAAGACTGGAACGTAGCAAAAAAAGATCTTCCACAACTGGAAACATAAAGAGGGAATCACAACAGGATGGTAGGAGGGGCATGCTCACAATATCATTGGGCTCCATAACCCGTGGGTGGGAGACCCACAAGCTGAAGATTTGTTAAGTCACAGAGGTCTTTCCATAGGAGTAAGAGTTCTAAGCTGCACTTCAGTCTCCCCAGCTCAGGTCCTGGCATTGGGAAGAGAAGGAGATCCCAGGACATCTGGTTTTGAAGGCCAGGTTGAGGGGGCTTGGCTCTGGGAGCCTCATGGGACTGGGGGAAACAGAGACTCCATTTGCTTGGGAAGCATACATGGAAACTCACATGCACCAGGTCCAATGGTAGAGGCAGTGATTTCATAGGAACCTGGGCCAGACCTGCCTGCTGGATTTGGAGGGTCTCCTGAGGAGGTGGGGGATGGCTGCGGCTCACTCAGGGGACATAAAAGCTGGTGGTGGACATTCTGGGAGTGTTAATCTATATGAGCTTTCCTGGAGCCTGACATCTTGATTGGATCATTAGCACCAAGACCTAGCCCCACCCAACAGCCTGTAGGGAAGCCTCAGGCCAAACAATACACAGGGTGGGAACACAGCCCCACCCATCATCAGACTTCCCAAGCCATAAAGGCCTCTAGACACAGCCCTAACCACCAGAGGTCCAGGACCAAGCTTCACCCAGCAGTGGGCAGGCACTGGCTCATTCTGCCAGGAAAGCAGCATAAGCCTCTAGTCCAGCCTCATCCACCAGGGGGCACATATCAGAAATAAGAAAACAATAATTCCAAAGCCTGTGGAAGGAATCCACAAACACATAGACAGATAGACAATACAAGGCAGCAAAAGAATATCTCCCAGGCCAATGCACAAGATAAAAACCCAGAAGAAGAAATAAGTGATGAGGAGATAGGCAATTTATCTGAGAAAGATTTTAAAGTAATGATGGCCAAGATGTTTAGAAAACTCAAGAGGAGTATAGATGCACAGAGAGAAGTTTATAGCAAAGAGTTGGAAAATATAAAGAATACCCAAAGTTGAAGAATAAAATTACTGAAATGAATATCACACTAGAAGGAAGCAAGAATAGATTAAATGAGGCAGAAGAACGGATCAGTCAGATAGAAGACAAATTAGTGGAAATCACTACTTCAGAACAGGAAAAAGAAAAAAGAATGAAAAGAAATGAGAATAGTTTAAGAGAACTCTGGGACAACATGAAGCACACTAATATTCACATTATAGGGGTCCCAGAAAGACAAGAGAGAAAGGACCTCAGAAAATTTTTTGAGAAATAATCACTGAAAACTTCCCCAACTTGAGAAAGGAAATAGTCACCTAAGTCCAGGAAGCACAGAGAGTACCACACAGAATCAACCCAAAAAGAAACACACCAAGGTGCATTGTCATCAAATTGACAACAATTAGGATAAGGAGAAAATATTGAAATTAGCAAGAGAAAAGCAACAAATAACATACAAGGGGACTCCCAGAAGGTTATCAGCTGATTTTTTTCAGCAGAAATCCTACAGGCCAGAAGAGAGTGGTATGATATATGTAAACCGATGCAAGGGGGAAACTTACAACCAAGATTACTCTATCCAGCAAGGCTCTCATTCAGACTTGATGGAGAAATCAAAAGCTTCACAGATAAACAAAAGCTAAAAGATTTCAGCACCACCAAATCAGCTTTACAACAAATGTTAAAGGGTCTTCTCTAGTCTTAAAACCATAAGAAAAGGGAACAAAAAAAAAGAAAGGGGGAAAAAAAGAGAGACCTACAAAAGACTGCTTTGGCTGTTCGAGGTCTTTTGTGGTTCCTTATCAATTTTGGAATTGCTTGTTCTAGTTCTGTGAGGAATGTCACAAGTATTTCTATGGTATTTGTGTTAGATCTGTGGATTGCTTTGGGGAGTGTGGCCATTTTGATAGTGTTGATAGGTCTTCCAATCCAAGAGCACAAGAAATCTTTCCATTTCTTTGTGTCATTTTGGTTTTCAGAGTGTAGGTAACCTCCTTGGTTAAGTTTATTTCTAGGTATTTTGTTTTTGATGTAATGGAATTGTCTCTGTCAGTTATAAAATTCCAGGTTTTGAAATGAAAAAAAAAAGTGAATGAAGGGCCACAAATGGCAAAATTGCCTTCTTTTTTATTGGTGTGTTGTATGCCATTACATATACATGCTGCATCTTCATTATCTATTCAACTATTGATGTGCACTTAGGATGCTTTCGTATCTTGGCAATTATAAATAATGTTGCTGTTAATAGCAGGGTGTATGTATCTTTTTGAATTAATTCTTATTTTGTGGTTGGCTTTATTCCTTTGATAACTATGAAAGTTTAAAAAGCTAAAGCTCTAAACGTGCTTAGAAACAATGAACAGTACATATATGTAAATTTAAAAATATATGTGCAGTAAAAATAATGATCTATCAAGCCATGAAAGGCATGGAAGAAACTTTAAAAGACATATTACTAAATGGAAGAAGCCAGTCTGAAATGGCTACAAACTACAATTCCAACCAAATGGTATTCTGGAAAAGGCACAGCTACAGAAGCAATAAAAAGATCATGGTTTCCAGGGGTTTGGGGAGATGGAGGGAGGGAGGAATGAATAGATGGAGCACAAGGGATTTTTAGGGCAATGAAATTATTCTGTATAATACTATAGTGGTGGATACATGTCATTATGCATTTGTCAAAACCCATAGGATGTACAACATCAAGAGTGAACCCTAATATAAACTATGGACTTTGGTTGATAATAATGTGCCCATGTTGGTTCATCGATTGTACCAAATATTCCACACTGATGAGGGATGTTGAGGGGAGGGGAGTATATATGTGTGGGTGGGGAGGGCTATGTGCGAACTCTGTATTTTCTGCTCAATTCTGTTGTGAACCTGAAACTATTCTAAATGAATAAAGTATATTTTAAAAAAATTAAAAAGGCTCAAAGAGGTTGAGAGATTTGTACTTACTAGTATATAAAAGAAGCCAAGAGTAGAACTCAACTTTTAACTTCTAGTTAAAATATTCTTTCTATGTTCTTTCTACTATATCATGTTGCCTTATTGAATGAGACAAGATGTATTCCTTCTACTTCTGTGTTTTGGAAGAAATTTTAGAGAATTGGTATAATACCTTTAAATGTTTGGTAGAATTCACCAGTGAATACATCTGTGTCTGGTACTTTGTTTTGGAAGGCTATTATTGATTCACTTTCTTTAATAGACATAGATCTATTAAGATTATCTTTCTTTTGATGTGTGAGTTTCAGTAGATTGTGTTTCTCAAGGAATTCATCCATTTCATATAGGTTATCAAATTTGTAGTCACAGAATTGTTCATAATATGCTTTTATTATCTTTTTAATACATGGGATCAGTAGAGATTGTACCTCTTTCATTTCAAATATTATTAATTTGTATCTTCTCTCTTTTTAATTAGCCTCTCTAGAGGTTTATCAATTTTATCTATCTTTTTAAAGAAACAGCTTTGAGTTTTGTTGATTTTATCTACTGATCTCCTGTTTTCAATTACATTGATTTTTGTTCTAATTTTTATCACTTCATTTCTTCTGCTTACTTAGGATTTAACTTACCTTTTTCTTAGTTTTCTAAGATGAAAGCTTAGATTATTGATTGCAGATCATTTATCTTTTCCAATACATGCATTCAGTGCTATAAATTTCCCTCTAAGCACTGCTTTTGCTACATCCCACAAATTTTGATATTATATTTTTCATGTAATGTGAAATATTTTTTAATTTCTCATGATATTTCTTTTTTGGCCTATGATTTATTTGCAATTATGTTATTTAATATCCAATATAGTGGAGTTTTCCAAATATCTTTCTGTTATTGACTCTAGTTCAATACCACTGATATCTGAGAGCACACTTTGTATGACTTCTATACTTTTAAAATTTGTCAAGGATGTTTATGGCACAGAATGTGGTCTATCTTGGTAAATGTTCAATGTGATCAAGAGAAGAATGTATATTCTGATGTTGTTGGATAAAGTAGTCTATAAAATACTTATAGAATTGATTAATCCAGTTGATTGATGGTGCTGTTCCATTCAACTCTGTCCCTGTTGATTTTCTGCCTGATGGATCTGTCAAGTACTGATAGACAGGTATTGGAATCACCAATTATTATATTGAGTTATAATATTTCTCTTTCTTTTTCTCCTTGCAGTTCTATAAGCTTTTGCTTCACACATTTTGATGCTTTATTGTTAAGTGCATACATATTAAGGATTTCTATACATTCTTGGAGTATTGACCCCTTTATCATTATATAATGTCATTTACCCACGGTAATTTTACTTGCTCTGGAGTCTCCCTTGTCTGAAATTATTATAGCTACTCCAGCATTCGTTTGATGAGAGTTAGCCTGGTATATCTCTCTGTATTCCTTTACTTTTATATGTCTTTTATTTTAGTTGGGTTTCTTATACAATATATAGTTGAGTCTTCTTAAAAATCTATTCTAAAAGACTCTGTCTTTTAATTTGGGGATATTTAGACCATTGAGATTTAAAGTGGTTATTGATATAGTTGGATTAATATTTGTTACTGTTTGCTATTTGTTGTCCTTGTTCTTTGTTTCTTTTTTTGTCTTCCACTCTATTTCTGCCCCCTCAGGTCTTAATTAAATATTTTATGTGATTTCATTATTTTCTCCTTTCTTAGTATATAAATTATACTTTTTTTTTTACTTTTTTCTTGTGGTGGCCTTAGAATTTACAATATACATTTACAAACTAATGCAAGTCCCCTTTCAAATAGCACTATACCATTTCACAATCAGTGCAAATTCCTTATAACAGAGCATTCCTAATTAATTCTCCCCATCCTTTATAATATTGCTGTCACATTCATTTTATTTGTGCATAAGCTCAAATCACCAAATACATTGTTACTATTATTATTTTGAACAGTTATCTATCAGATAAACTAAGAATAAGAAAAATAATATATTTATTGTACCTTCATTTATTCCTTTTCTAATGTTCTTCCTTCCTTAATGTAGACCCAAGTTTCTAGCATATATCATTTTCCTTCTTTATGAAGAACTTTAAACACTTCTTGCAAGGCAAGTCTACTGGTGACAAATTCTCTCAATGTTTTGGCTGAGAAAGCCTTTATTTCTGTTTCAATTTTGAAGTATTTCTCTAGACACAGATTTCTAGGTTTATGGGATTTTTCTTTTTATACTTTAAATATTTCATCCCACTCCTTTCTTGCTTGCATAGTTTTGTGAGAGAAGTCTGATGTAGCTCTTATCCTCGTTCCTCTATAGGTAAGGTGTTTTGTTCCTCTGGCTTCTTTCAAGATGTTTCTTTTGGCTTTGATTTTCTGCAGTTTGATTATGATATACCTAGGAATAGATTTTTTTTAGGGGGTATCTATCCTACTTGGTGTTCTATGAGCTCCCTGGATCTGTGGTTTGGTGTCCTTCATTAGTTTTAGAAAATTTGCAGTCATTAGTACATTGAATATTTCTTCTCTAGCTTTCTCCTTCTAGTATTTGTTTTAGGCATATATTACATTTTTTGTAATTGTCCCATATTCCTTGGGTATTTTGTTGTCTTTTTCATTCTTTCTCTTTGCATTTCAGTCTTAGCAGTTTCTATTGACATGTCTTCAAGCTCATTGGTTCTTTCTTTAGCTGTGTCCAATCTATTGCTTTTGATAAGTTCATCAAAAGTTATTCTTCATTTCTGTTACAATGTTTTTATTTCTAGCATTTCCTTTTGATTCTTTCTTAGAGCTCATATTCATGCTTACTTTATCCATCTGTTCTTGCATGTCATCCATTTTCTCCATTAGAGCCCTTAGCATATTAATGTAGTTGTTTTTATATTCCCCATCTGAGAATTCCAGTATCTCTGCCCTATTTGAGTCTGATTCTCATGCTTTCTCTGTCTCTTCAAACTGTGATTTTTGTCTTTTAGTATGTCTGTTAATTGTTTGCTGATAGATGACCGTGATGTGCTAAATAAAAGGAACTGAGGCAAAAAGCCTTTAATGTGAGGTTTTATGTTTATCTGTCTAGGAGTCAGGCTGTGTTTACTGATTGCTTTAGCTGTAGATGTCAGAGACTAAAATTCGTTCTCATGCTCTTGTTTTTCTCTCCCTTGTTGTCTTTGGGTTTCCCTAGAAATTTTTTAAATAAGGTTTGGGACACTCAGCTCTTTCAGTTGCATTCCTCTATTATACAGAAGCCTTATTGATGTAGTGGTAAAGTGTAGGGAGAAGGGCAGCATTCTACAGTCCTATGATTTGGCCTCAACCTTTTAGTGAGCCTCTTCCCCTGGACTGTGATCTTCCCAAGTACTTCTCAGTTTTCAACCTCTTAAGTGAGATGGGAGGGCAAGAGGGCCTGGAGTTGGATGTTTTCCTTCATCCAGGTCATTTAGGCTCTGGTAGGACCCCAGTCAGTTAGGCTTTTGTAAATAGTTTCACTTGAGGGCAGGCCTTGTTAAGAAGAGCAGAATGTTCTAGGCATATTTCAAAATGGCCATTTTCCCCTCACCCTCTACTGGAAGCACAGGGGGATTTTTCTTAGATCCTCACTGTGAGAACTTTGTAGGGATCCTGGAAATAACACTCATGAAAATGTAGAGCTCCCCTCAAATTGGTACCCCCTGGAGTTTTTGACTCACAAGCTTGTCCACACTGAGCCTCCAATAATTAATCAATTACAATTTGTTTCCTACCCCAGTAACTACTTTCAGTGGTGGTTTCTGCTGCTAGGCTTCTCCTCTGATGAGTAGTGTCTGTATGTGCCCATCTGTTCTTCAATTTAGGGGGCAGCAGTTTTCTCTGTGACCTAAATTTTCCAGTGCATTTATTAAAAGTTACTGATTTTCAGCTTGTTCCTTTTTTCTTGTTATGAGGACAGGAATGGTGAATTCCAAGTGCCTTATATGCCAGAACAGACACCAGAATGGTCACTTTGATCTCTAAACTTTTTAGCTTGCTCTTGGAATCTCTAGTACTAGGAATCCCCTAAGTGTATCCCATTCAGTTTCAAACCCCCTTCACTCCATACCTCACCTAGTCTCAAATCAAAACTGCCCAGGCTTCATCATCAACATCTACCTATCAATGGAAGCTCCAATTAAAACATTTGTGTTTCTCCAGTACTAATTTTGTTTCAAGTCCAAATAATTAGGTACATCTGTGTACTAGATCTTGTTTATGTACACTTCTGTATTCCTTATAGAATTTGGCACATAGTAGGTATGCCACAAATGGGGAATTTCTTTAAAAGGATTTTTTCCAGTGACTAGGGCAAATGCTATAATGTGTATGATCAATTCCATGTGTTTGGCAAGAGCCTCATGTTTTGGAATGATCAAGAAAGGCTTCATGATGGAGGCTGAAATTGAATCTTGCCCTGAAGAACAGATAGGATTTATATTGATTGAGAGGAGAATGAAATGGCATTTCAAATTTTGGGCACAGCATGAGCAAAAGTGCAGAGACAGGATAAGAAAAAACATCTGCTTTGAAGGACATATTCTGTCTCTTGTTAAGAAGAGCTATTATTGGGAAAGCTTGGGTGACTTGAAAGCTTTTAAAATATTAATATACTCCAGAATTGATTAAGTATGGTTCATGGAGGAAGTACACCCAGTTTGGAAGATATTGACTGAGTCACTGATAAGCAATGACCAAAGGTTTATCACAAACTACTTAATGGTTAGGTATTACTGCTTTGATTTAAAATATTTCTTATAGTATTGGGAGTCTCAAGTTCTTTTGTGGGCCCAGGTAGAGGTATATATAGGAGAGATGTTGTTAACTGAAGTTCAGAAAGCTAAAGCAACTTGCTTAGTATCACTCAGTAAAGTGTGGAGACAGGATTCAAATCCTTGTCTAACATTTTTTAGATCATATTATTTAAATAACACTGTGCTTTGCATAAACAAGTCCAAAAATGGAATGGGCTGCCTTGTAAGGGAGTGACTACCTTAAACTCCAAGTGTGCAGCCACAGACTGGATCACTGTCAGGAAAGGATTTTATAGAGGTGATTCAAACATGGGGATTAAGGAATGAGGTGTACTCGCTGCTTAACTATTAAAGATCCTTCCAACTCAGAGAATCTCTGGTCTAATCTACATGTTTTAAGGGCAATTTTTTTAGTATTATACTTTCAAAGTAGATGCACAAACACAGACATACACACATGTGTAAACACTAATTAAAGAATAAATGACTTTTCCTTCCCAGCAAAATTCTCTCCAATATCCTTGCTTGGAACTTATTTTTTGGCTTCTCAGTGTTCTCAGTCATTATTGCCTAAGGTTTTCTGACTGGTAAATGTTATTGCTTTGGAGGCTTCTTTTATCCTGAAATAAATCTTCGGGTCCTCTACTCAGGAATGTTGATCCTGCAGAGTCCTTCAGACAAAACTAAGGTGTCATAGTTACTGCAAAGTAAAATGGCTGTCTGGTGAGTGCCTTAGAAGTGTACAAAATAGCTAAGCCTATCATTGTAGTAATTTAGAAACATAATAGAAGAAAACTGGCCTCTGTTGCTTGAAATCAAATCAGAGATATCAAGGGAATCACTGTATAAATTTGAGAACTATTAAAACATTGTAATGTTGCCTTTACTTAACACTATCAGTGTGTTACATTGAGCATTGTCAAAGAAAAGTGAACCTTTACAGCACATGATAAACATTGTACTGTGGTTATCAAAGCATCTGTGGGAAATATCTGGTGATAGAACCTCTGATTTCCTCTCTGAGTCCTGACTGTAGGACAGACTGCCACTTCATAGCTATAAAGAACAAATTATAATAAAATGAATTTTATTTTTTAGACAGAGAGGAAGACAGCCTGAATCCAACCTGAATAGCTGTCAAGAAAAACATCTTGCTTCATTTCTCTTCCCTCCCACCCTCCGGGTTTAGGTCAATCACCTGGAACTGGGATGACTGTCAGGAGCAAATCTTTAGTTCAGACAGCAAGAAGAAAATTTGGAATGTTTTCTTTATAACGACAACAGGAATTAGTTTGCTTAGCATAAACTAACTGCATTATCCTATTCCGGGTTCTCCATAATTTCCTTTTGTTTTTATTTCTTTTGCTTTTGATTGAGTTGTAGAAAGTTCCCTCCCTCTCCCCTTCCCTCTTTTCTCTATCTCTCATTATCTCTCTCTTACCCTCAACTAAAATTATGAGAATAACCCACTGTTCAGGTCAGCTAACTAAACTTCCTCTTATAATTATGTATGAGAGATGGAAAATGCCTCTCTCCTACTTGGATATAAATTAATTCAGAAAAGACCAACCACACTTTAAGAACTTGAGGGTCCCCAGCTAATAACAGACCTTAAAGTAACAATGATTTTCTTTAAATAGCAAATTAGACCTGTGCCATGGATGTTTACCTCTATTGCATTTTTACAAACCCCATCCTCTTGCAAGGAAACCAAGCATATAACACAACTTTCATATCTAAAGGTTTGAAAAAATATCTGGGGTCAGAAATCACTATTTGGCCATAAATTAAAGGCAAACTGGAGTTATAAGTTGCAGCCCTGTGGTGAAAGCCTCTGAACCAGGGCAAAATGAAAGCAGTTGTCCACAACCAACAGTCTTTTCCCAGAACTAAACCTGACTGATAATCTTCCAAAACAGATTTTGAGCAGATATTTTTGAGGAGTCAGTCCTCCAGAGATTTCCCAAAGGACTGTTACTAAGTCTAAGACAGTGAATTCAGTTCTCTCTGTGTCCAGCTGCAATTCCTCTACTGATATTAGAGAGGGAAAAAGAACTTGACTCTTACAGCCTGTTCTTTTAAATCTTAATGATTCTGAGTTTATGCAGCATGAAATCCTACTTATCAAGGCTCTCAAAACCAAAAAGAATAAGGTCACAGCTTTGAGCATCTAACATGGGGTCTTATCCAATGTGTGACTGAATTTTTCCAACTGCTATGTATATTGTTAGAGAAGAATGAGCCATGAAAGAATGAGGTATTTTTATTGATGATTTCATACACTTAACTTTACCAAGGAGTGAAAAAGTTAGCTGAGATGAGAAGGGGGCAGGAGCAGACCTAAGGCCTGAGCTACCGCTATAGGGCTTATTGTCAGTGGAAATGCTAGATGTTAAATAACAATAATAACACATTTTAACTGATCTCTTGCTATATATCTGTACTGGTTTCAATGGATATAGGACACAAAAGGCAGTCATGTGTCCTCAAGGAGCTCTTATAATCCAATAGGGTAGACTCTCCCCAGACACTCCAGCAGTTTTTGCCTCCCTATTACTGTGTTCATAGGACAATTACAACTCTTATTGTCATCCATATATTTATAATGAATGTCTCTCCAGCTGGGCTGTGAGGTCTTTGAGGGCATTTCTTTTCACCTATATATCCATTACACCTAGCAAATATAATGGATACCAACTGAAAAATGTTTGAATGAATAAATAAATTAACAAATAAAAAAGACAGGTATGGACTACACAAAACAAAATCATAAATGGGTCAAGGTTGATGGAAGCTTCTAATCTCATCTTTCTCCAGTATACTATCTACACTTCTATCAGAGTGAACCTTCCCACAAATTTGATCAGATCACTTTCCTTGTTGAGTGGGTCTGCACTGACTTGGGGTTAAAATCTGAACCCCTTAAGCATAGCACACAAGGCCATCATGAAGTGCCCTCTGCCTGCCTTATCTCTCACTGTAGCATGGGTCATACTATTGTAACCCTGACTAACTCCAACTAGAGAGTAAGTTCCTTTAGGGTAAGAATCTTGTCTAATTTAACTGTGTGGTACCAGTGCCTAAAGCAGTGTCTTAATACCTACTGAACATTTACTATGCAGCAGATCCTTTCAGTGGTTCTAGGGTGCTACTACATATTCACTTATTTTCAGATTCTCTTATACTTAACTGTACTTCATAGCCCTTATAAAAGTTGCCAAATAAATAATAATTCCACTGCCCTTTTATGAATCAGTAAACTCAGCTTCTAGTCATAGCTGTTGTATTATTTAGCCAAATTCATCTATGCCTGTTTACTCACTCATAAAAGAAAAATCATTATCACCAGTACTTTTTACCTTACATGATATTCTGAGCTGACATACTTTCTGGAATATGGTAGAATACAAATAAATACCATATACACAAATGTTGCAAAGAGCAAATGATGTAATTATGCAAGTGTGAAGTGGTAGAGTTATATTTTGTATAGATTGATTGAGTCTGGAGCCAGATTGCCTGGATTCAAATCTTGACTCAGCCACCTTTGATCAAGGGTTCTCTTTTTAACACTGTCTTCCTCTATAAAGTGGAGATAATAATTATACCTACTTCTTTGGGTTGTGTCAAAGATTAAATGGGTAAATTCATGTAAAATGCTTAGACCATTACCTGTTATGTAGTGGATACTCAGTAAGCTTCAAACCAAGTGGTTTTTTTTCAGTTGTCTGTGACTTGATTATGGCAGTGACTGTCAAGTTATCCATCCAGTAAATACAGCAGCTGCACACATCTGATAACTCCCTAAGTCCTAAGAGCTAAATCCCAGCATGTTCAGAGATAGCCTTACCTCTAAATTCTACTCAAAATGTAATATATATGACCAACTCATGAGAACTTTCCAAACACTTAAGGTATGTCACCTAGTCCTCAAGATTAAGTTCATTTTCATTTATTTGAAAACTGTGAATTTACCCCAGTAACCAGGGAAAGTTCCAAGTTCACATTTATCCAATGTAATAGCTAACTCCTCCCAGGTAGGTGTGATATGAGGGGTTCCCCAAAACTCATTTTCCAATAAATTCCTACCGAATTTCTCTATTCCACCACCATCCTGTCTGATAAGAAAGACAATTGTCGGAGCTCAGTTGAGTCAGCAAAAGCTCCAGAGAATGAAAGGCTAGGGAGGGCTTTTTAATTTCAATCACTTCTCAGAGTTGCAAATAGGGTAACTGAATTGAACTCCCTTGAGCCAGTTCAGCTAGGATTATATCTTATGCCAGTTTCCTAACTCCTATTCAAAGGATATCATAGAGAATTTGATTTGGAAGGGAAGTCAGGGAGAAGGGAGGTCGGTACACAGAAAGGAAATGTGTTTGATTTCAGATATCTGAATTTGAAGTGTAGGTGAAACCAGATGAAGCCAGACTCCCAGGGATGGAAGATTTTTTACTATTTCACAAAACAAAAGAGAATTTGAAAAAGGTAATATGAATGGAGGGTATGAACTAGGAGTAATTTTGAAAGTACCCCTTGGAGATTGGAGTCTTATTTAAAATGCTGGAAGGAGGGCGGAGGGTGTAGCTCAGTGGTAGAGTGCATGTCTAGCATGCACGAGATCCTGGGCTCAATCCCAGTACCTCCATTAATAAAAATAAACCAAATTACCTTCCCACCAACAAAATTTTAAAAATAAATAAAATAAAATGCTGGAAGAATGGATCTAGAAAGGGAGCAGAAAAGAGTTCATCAAATGTCTTCCTCTAAAAAAACTGATCCAAAGATGAGGTACAAAGATGAGAGGTCACCATGTTGGCCTAACTTTGATTGCCTCATTCGTCCCCGAGCCACTCATTTGTCAGCAGATAGGGTAGTACTGTTTTGGTTTCCAGCAATCTATTAAAGTTGAATTTATGATGCTTGCAATGAATTCTAAGTGTATTTTTAGTGTGTGTATTTTTCTCGACCTTCCTCCAATGCACTTATTTTTGATGTTACATTTGAAATGACCTATTTCAGTTGCTTCTGCAGATCACACACAATTCCCAATAACTAATTTTAACTTTTCATCTGGTTCCAAGAATAAGCCAGTGCCCAGCAGAGTGTTGATGTTGCTCTTGGAAAACTAAACTCTCTCAAAAGAGAAGTGCAGCATGAGCCTCCAATTCATCATATCAGTGGGCCTCTCTAGGTACAGTTAACATGCCTAGATAGGGGACATGTGATGTTTGCAAGTCCAAAACTTTTCAATCAGACTCAAGTCAGAGTTATTTTTTTTTGAACTCTTATACTCCAAGAAGATGAAAATGTCCTATTCTGTAACTCTTTTCCAACTTTGCTTATGATTGACGTGGTGTTATCAAATCAATCATTTTGTCTTAACAAATTAGTTATTTGTCTCTAGCAAGGAAAGAGTTGATTCTGTCCTACAATAAAGACCACTTTTTAAGTCAGTCTTAAAATATTAATTTGGTTAAGGAAACATTCTGCCAGTCAATTCAATCAAGCAATTACTTCAGTCAAATAGATTATTCCTTCTAACAACAGGTCAGTTCTGTTTCACAACTAATTAATTCAATATAACCACTTACCAGTTCTGTCAATTAATCAATTTATTGAGCCTATCAAACAAGCAGATTTAACAGATCCATTGGATGTGCTCACAATAATACACAAAAATGCTTGGGGCCAGGGGAAACAGGGCACAGAGTTTCTGAAAGATTCCCACATCTAAAGTAAGAGGTTGCTCCCTTTCCTGGTATGTATTGAATGTGCCCAGCCAAAGCAAACTCACAGAAACTCTGAACTAAGGGAAATTTGTGGGAAAATAAAATTGCAAATAATAGCTTACTGTTAACATGATATACTTAAGATAGATTGTGGGAACATTTTCTGATGTATCATTTACACCTTTAAATGTTGGTTCAGAGTTTTCAGTTCTACTGTGAGAAGAGTTTTATCAATTTTATTCTTAATAGACCATTCCAGAAATGACTATCATCATCATCAGTAACCTCAAAATACATTTAGTAAGAAATCTACTGCACAGGGATATTGGACCAAAATTTACACAAGTTTTGGTTTGCTTACTTGTAGCTTATATTCTAAAGATGAGTCAAATATCTTTTTATAGGAAATATATACAACTATAACAAAACACTAAACCTGAGATGTGAACAAGCATTAAGATATATGTCAAAGGTAAATGTACCCTAGGAGTAAAGATCAGCAGGAAAGTTTATCTGTTCAAATAATGTGATATCAAGGGAGGCTTTACTTCTCTCACTAATTCCAGAAGACTTCATAAAGGTGGAAACCCATGTGGACTTAAGAGAATCCTCTTACACACTAACTTCACCTTCATCCCAACATTTATAACACCACATATTCACATGGTACAGACATTGGAACATTTCTAAATTCTCTAGAATATATCTTTTTGCTTCCTCCAGCTCTAGCCCACCCCAGTATATTATGATTTCCAGTTAAGATTTAAATTATGAGATTTTACACTAAAAGCCTTCATTTCAGGGCAATATGGTCACCAAAAATAAGTTTTTTAGTAGCTGCAAGGAAATCTCTGTATTTCTTAAGTGTTCTTTTCAAACACTTAAGAGAGAAGAGTGACATATTCTTCAGAAGGTCACAGAAATTAGAAATATGGACCCTTCCTTGCAGTTTTATTTTTATATTCTAAACCAAAATAATAGAAGAGGAAAAACATAGTAGTTCAACATGTATTAATCTCGTGCTATGCCAGACTCTAAGCTTCTTGAGATGAGGAACTATGTATTTTCATTTTAAGGTCCCCAGCACAAGAATGTTTGGACACAGTATACATTTAACATATATTTTACAACCAAACACATTAATGAAAGGCAGATTGTAGCCAGCAAAGATGACTAAGACATGGCTCATGCTCTCAAAGAGTTCATAATATAATAATAAGAATCAATTGTATAGATGGTTTAATGAAATACAAAATACGTGTTAAAATGGAAGTTCAGAACAAGGACTATGGGGTAGAGGGAGCAGTTAATTTTGACTAGAGGCATCTGGGAAACCCCTTGAAAGAAGCAGTACTTCAGCTGAGCATCAATTCATATTTTTATGCAGCCATTTTGACACCAGGAACTTTTTGACCTGGCTTCCTTAACCCAGCCATTTTGTTGTGGTCTAAAACAACAAACCATTATATTTTCAGTTGTTTTATAGTCTAAAACAACAAACCATTATATTTTCAGTTGTTTTATAAAGTACCAAGCAACATGTAAAACACATTACCGTACCCCATTGCCAACACTCATCCTAATGGTAGCCTCTATTTCTGGGAAGGGTGAGGTTCAAGGGTGGAGCGGGAATTTGGGGCATTTTTTTCGTGTACCAAGAATGATGTGTTGATCACCCTTGATCACCTCATAAAAGGCTAAAACACACACACACACACACACACACACACAGTGGAATACTACTCAGCCACAAAAAGTAATGAAATAATGCCATTTGCAGCAACATGGATGGACCTAGAGATGACCATACTAAATGAACTAATTCAGAAAAAGAAAGGCAAATACAATATCATTTATGTGTGTAATCTAAAATATGATACAAATGAACTTATTTACAAATGAGAAATAGACTCACAGACATAGAAAACAAACTTATGGTTACCAAAGGGGAAAGAGGTTGGGGAGGGATAAATTAGGAGTTTCAGATTAGCAGATGCAAACTACTATATATAAAGTAAACAACAAGGTCCTACTGTATAGCACAGAGAATTATAGTCAATATCCTATAATAAACCATAATGGGAAAGAATATGAAAAAGAATACACACACACATATATATATACATGTATCTGAATCACTTTGCTATACACCAGAAACTAACACAGCATTGTAAATCAACTATACTTCAAGTAAAAAAGGGGGAAAAAAGCAACAATAACCATTCTTAGTTGGAACAGTTTCATCAAAATGACCAGCTTAAAATGTCCTGCTTTAGATTTTTGACAGTAGGAGGTGGCTGATTTGAAAAAGATGGAGGGTCAGAATAAAAGAGACAGCTTAGTTAATGAAAACTAAGAACATTAATGGAATAAGGAAAATTATGTCATCAAATGAGACTCTACTAATGTCAACAGCTTACAGAGAGATGCATAGTGACCTTATAAAATGGAGAAGGGACATTTCAATACTCCATGGAAGTGAGAGATAAAACAATGAAGACAAGAAGAAATTAAATAATGACACAAAAATAAAGTCTTTAATTTGTATGTATATGTTTGTATTTCTGTAAAACTTACTCTACACTATGTACTATGGCATATCTAAGGAAAGATAAGATTAATATTTATGCTTTTACTTTACTTAAAGAATAATAAGCTAAATGATCTCCAAATCTAACTATTCTGAACTCAATCATGTCTAGCTAGCAGGTCTATATGGCAAATACATAAGTTCCACCATTCCCCTGTCACCCAATACGTATATATAAAAAACAAAAAACAAACCAAAAAAAACCAACCAGAAGCCAAGCCTGTAACTCTGAATCTATGTAGCAATGGTTCTTAACTTTTGGAGAATTTTAGATCCATAGAGAATTTGATCAAAGCTAAAGACTCCAGAAAAATTCACATATGCGTATTCACATGAATTTTTTGCATGTAATTTCTGGGGGTTCATAGATTTGAGCTTAAAGTCTTCTGTCTTGGTTTATTTTGGCTCTGAGCATGGTGCTTCCTTTCCTGGCTGAAGATATAACATTCTGACCAGGATGCTAGTGTAGCTGCCCTCCGGAGACAAGCCCTTTGCTTTCTCTGTGCCTCAGGTACTATCTTGATGTAGTGTAGGTAGTAACACTGTTCAACTTCACTTGGGGTCCTTGGAAACTGGCATGTTGCCACAGGTGGTAACCGTGTCTTGGAGGCTAATATGCCAGCTCATTTATAACAATAACATAGTAAAAATAACAGAACAGGAACTCCCTAAACCTTTTTTTTTTCACCCAGCACATTGACAGGCATGCAAAACCCAACTGGAGGTGTAATTTTTTTCGCCTTCTTTCTACATTAATTTTTCTTCCTGATTTCAATTAGCCAAACTTGAATGGAGACATTATAGACAGTTCAACTCCACCTCAGAGCTGTGCAGACAGCACTTGCTGCCAAGCTGTCTATCACCAAGACAACTAGGCCAATGTGCTTTGCTCTGGGTAAATACCTCATCAGGGCCAGTTGCAGAAGGAGCCTCTTTGCAATGACCTCCCATCATATTGAAATCCTTACTCCTAGCAAGGCAAAATATTTTCAAAAGTACGTGGGGTATAAATAATTATCTATTTTTTAAAGATAATTCTTTACGCTGAATAACAAGAAGCTTATTTTCAGAGATCATCTCATATGAAGGCAGGTTGATTTGAGGGATCTAGAAAATCTCTCTCCTCCCCAGTAAGTCTGAAGTTCCTCTATTTGTGAGTCATTATTATTTTTTTTCCTTTGCATTAATCATAACTTTCTTCCAACATCTTCTTCTAAGCCACAAATTTCCCTGAAGTGGTCATCAGTAATATAGCAATCTTCTGTCTCTAGTCTCTTCTCTTTAAAATGTTTTGAATAAGAAGAGATGATAAAAGGTGAGATGGCTGACATTATTACTTCAAATGAAAAACTGAGGAGATGGACAAGTGATATTTTGGATAAGGTCAGTACATATAAATGAGTCAAAAGCAGAAAAACTCTATTTCCAGCAGATTCAAAGTAAGTGTTTTCAAAATCCCGGGGAAAAATTTTTTTTTAGCCCTTAGGGAACTAGCTGAGGTGCCAAATTATTGTACTCCTCCTATCCAGGCTCCATTACCACTTATCCACCCTCAGGAACTTTCTGAGCAGCCCCTCACAAACAGCCCCTGTTTGTTGTTCTCCTTGGTGGCAGGTGTCTGCTAATCAAAGGCTTAAGAAGGTGTGGGGTTTAGGAGTCAACCCTGACTGGAAGGAAAACTTTCCATTCAGCCTTGAGCAACAATATTGGAGCTTTTTTTTTTTTGAATGTTGTAATCAACTCTGTGCCAAGTGGGGCCCAATCTCCCCCTACACAGCCCCAGGAATCCAAAGAAAGAAGTGTTTTCAATTCTCTTCAGAACGTCTGATCTCCCACACTGCAGACCAAATAAAAACAGTCTGGGCCAATTGTGCCTCCTCCTACCCCCATCTACTGTGGAATCCGCCTGGGAGAAACTCAGGAAAATTGGCCTCAGGCCAGCACTGGCCTTCTGTAGAGGCAGGAAAATTCCCTCACCTTCCTTCTATGGACTATCCTGGACACCAAAGGGAGAGCCCTCACCCCAGATATCCCACAGAAAGGGGCAGCTGTGGGGGTCAGGGAAGGGCCTGAGATGATGTGACTGAGATATAAAGGCCTAAAAAGTTCTAACACTTGAGTTGGTATTTTCTGTATGCATACTATTTTGTTACTTACATTTTTTTTATTATTAAGTAGACTGTGAGGAAAAGTGGAAAGAGTTGCTTGGAAGTTGAAATGATTAGGGGTTGAATCTCACACAGCACGAATGTTTACTAACTATAACATTAGACCACTTATTTTACAGACCAAGGCTCTCATCCCAGTTCTCCCACTGACTAGCTCTGTGACCTTAGCCAAATCCCTACCTCCAACTATGGTCTCCTCATAATAAAAACGAAGAGGTTGCACTAGAAGATCTGTAAAAACCCCTCGAAATCTAATAGTTTAAGTCACTTCTGGAATCCTGCATTTGGAAAGCATACAAGTGGGATTGGAAGTTATTGTCTACCTCATTCCCAACCTTCATCAACCTCAGTTGGCTTTGGCCATAGCTCCCCACGCCATTTTCTTAGGGGGCCTTCTAGGCCTAGGAACAGGAAGGAGGAGTAGGCAATGCAAGGACAGGTCCACTACAAAAGTCCAGGTGGCTATGCTCAAAGTAAGAGCAGCTCAAAATTGCAGGTTTCCAGGTCAGAAATATTAGTTTATGAGCTGATCATAACGTAATGGCAACTTTCCCCTAAGAATGTTACCAAGCAAAGCTTGTCAGGTAGCTGAGGGTTACCCTGGAGAATATGGCTCAAAATTGCCATAGCCAAGGCTCAGGCTGGGGCTACAACTAACATATACTGAGCATGTTAAGGGAAGAGCAAGTAGCCCAGTGGAGGGGAATCAGGGAACATGAAGCTGGGAAAGTTCTTGGAGACAGAACTGCCAAAGGAAACACCTCTAAGAACCCAATAGAAGGACACAAGGACAGAAAGCCCTTTCATGCTGCAGGCGTTATCAACTATGCACTAGAGGAGATGATTCCAAAGGCCTGAATAAGCCACAGACAAATAATGGAATGAGGACTCTTAGAAACTAAAACCTAAAGACCTAAATGAACAAAAAGTTAAAAGGGAAATCATGAAATTTCTGATACTGTCATTGTTTGTTAAGGAAAACATTTGAGAGAGTGAAATGGTATAGTGATGTTGAAAAGAATTCTATGGAATTCTTTTTTGTTGTTCTTAAGATATAATCATTACCACGTAAAGCTGTTGGGGTGGGTAGGAATATGAGGGAGAATATAGTGGAATTCTAAGCAATATGATGCTTACAGTAGAAATACAGGCTATTTCCATACTCAAAATATTTTAGTCTGAATTTATCAAAATAAAACTACATAAATAAACTTAAAATAAAACCAAAAAAGAAAGAACAAGGCTAAACACAAACTTATGTTTTTGTCTTCATGACACTAAATAGGCAAATTTTTATTGAATTCTCCCTTTTTAAGTAGTTGGTTGGTATTGTATAGATGTGGCCAGCATCTAATATGCTTTCAATTGTGTCTTCAGCCCTCAAGACCCTGGGGGGTCTGAAATCTCAGCCAACTTTGCAATTTAATCCAAAACCCAAAGCAGTTCAGATTCCAAGTAACCTGTTACCCTCTGCTAGCAAAACATCACTCATGGTTTGAAAAATACCATTTTTAATAACCCCTTTTCAGTTTCCTGGCAGGCCCCCAGTTTCACTTCAAAGTTGATTTTCCCCAGTGAGAGTACAGCTGGAAGAATCCAGAGGTGCACTGCACCATGTTCCCAATACCCCAGGCTGTGAAGTCCTAGCTCTAGGGCAGTGAAGAAGCCTGGAGTGGGAAGGTGGGAAAGGGGAGGGGCACGCTGTGGAGCCCAGGCAAATGGCCTCAGCTCAGGCCTTCCCAGAGACAAAACAATGTATTACCCTCAAGAGTGAACAATTGGAGAAACTGAATCCAAATTGAATTTTGGATTATTTTTAAAGAAATTTGATAAAAAGAAATCACTATAACTTGGTCTGCTTCTTGAGTGCCATGTTTTTTTTCCAGTGACCCACTCTTCAGATGTCACACAAACAGATGCCAAGACAACAATCTATGAAGACAGGCACTAGAGGCAGGAGTTGGGGCAAGGAAACAGAACTTCATCTTTGGAGACCTAGGGTCTCTTAACACAAGCGCAGACTGAACTTTCCTTAAATTCCAAGACAGTAGCCTTGAAGTCCTGAATTTGCTCTTGTATTTCTTGCCCAGGACTAGTGAAGTTGGGGTTGCCAATAAAATGACCACTTTGCTCAAAACGTTGCATTTAAAATCCAAGTCTTCTTAAAACAGCAGAGTAGGATTTTGGCCAGAAAGTGCTTTCTAGTACAAACACTAATGCACTTTTACAAGGCAGGTAAAGCCCAAAATTATGTTGCTAATTAATTTTGTATTTCCTTTAGCTCCCTAGAACCAACTGCAGACCAACATTCCCCAATTGGGATTTTGCCAAGAATTCAGATAATGCCATTTATGGACCATGCCAACAGCTGAAGTCATGTTTTCTGTCTAAAGGGGAAAAAAAGAAAGAAAAACAAATAGAGAAGGATTCATGGAAAGTACATATTAGAAGATAGGGGCAGAAGGGAGAGGAAAGAGACAAGGAGTAAAAATCCTTTTATAGCAATCAACCCCATACAGACACACATACCAGAGGAGGGCCTGGAAGTTTTGAGTTTGTATTATTTGGGGGTAAAAGTGAAGCAAAACAGGAGAATGCAGTGATTGTAGGGAATGTTAGAGAAGCAACAATTTGATCTCAAAGAAATAACACTCTTCACAAAATGTAAAGAATACAAAAAGGGAAAGGCCTGATGTCTTGCATCATGGCTGGTACAAATGTTCTCTGTTACGTGCATGTCAGGAATGTGAATTGCTTGCTGCTTGATTTGGGGTTCTGTAATTATAAGTCTTTATTTTTCAATGCAAACTCACATTCCAAGGACTAGAAAGAATCTCTGCAAGTACAGTATCCCAAACCTTAGAGCTAGAAAGGATCTTGGATCTCATCTTGTCCAATTTTCCCCATTCTAGGGACAAGGAAACTGAGGAAAATGGAGAAGAAAAACTTAGCCAAATGTCACACAATACATTAGTGGCAGAGTCAAGACAAGAACTCAGATCTAGTGAGGCAGTTCCTAAACATTGGCTCACAATGAACATTTCACTGGTCCAAAGGAAAAGTGAGGAAAACAAGGATTATATAGTGACTTTTTAACAAAAATAAAATGTTAAGCTATTTTTAATTTTGATATTATGTCCATTCTACTTTTTTGATGTTAAAATATCCCTTATTTTATGAAATTGTGATCATCAGAGAGAATAGTTGTTATTCTATAATGTCCTTATTTAGCAAAACAATAAATTGGCAGCCCTATGTCAAGGCTCAACATCTTTTGAAATATATCTGGTGTGTGAAAACCGTAAATGTTCTACCACTAGTCTAGTTCAATCCCCTGATGCCGGGCAGGATATCACCACTCAGTCCAAGGTCTCTTCTGACCCTAAGCAGTTTTATATCCACTGAATGTGACAATGGAGTGTTGTATAGTGAACAAAGTGTCAGAAAGAGAGTGGTTTGGCCGGGATGTGGGGTGGAAGACAAACTGGAAAAGGAAAGAAGCTCATGGCTGAACATGGAGAAACAAACTAGTTTATGGTCAATGCCTCATCCTGTTTTTTGTTATGGTACCTTCAAGTTAGCATAACACCCCGCTTTAATAGGAAATAGCTCATCCATTATATATTTTTCATCTGTAGCTTAATTCAAATTTTCATCATGAGGAAAAAAGGCACAGATACTCAATTTCCATGAGGTAGGCACATTGTATAGAAGAAGCTAAAAGAGGTTAAGTAACTTGTCTGAGACAACTTGGTTCATATGGGATTGAGCCAAGAATAAATCCTAGAACTTCATTCTAGATCTCATAATCCTTCCTCAAGTCCACATCTGTATTCTGTGTGTATCTTAACTGAGTTTCTGGATATAACCCATCAGCTGGCCAATGACATTGCAGAATGTACCATCTGTCCCCAAAGTGCCCAGCATCATCATTCTAGGTGCCAGGCTCAAGAAGCACCAGGCTCTGAGACCCAGAAGAATTACAAGGTTACTGGGGAATATAAAGGCCTCTGGCTCCTGGGGACTTGCTGATATGATTTGTAGGGGATAGGTACCCCAATAGTCCTATCACTGTAGTCACCTGTTGCAACCATTTCTAGCCATATAAAAGCCAGAGGAGTAAACAAGGGTATCAAAATGCACACCCAAGCATCATCATCACCACCACCACCATCATCATCATTATCAAATTTTCAATGAGTCTTAATGAGATAACTTGACTTATGGATGATCTAGGGTAAATGTTTCATCCTAGACATCACCTTCCAAAATTCAATCAAGACCCAATCTGATTGGGAGTTCGAGATTTGAAGATACTAACTAATACATACAAAATAGATAAACAAGTTTATACTGTATAGCACAGTGAACCATATTCATATCGTGTAGTAATTTATGGTGAAGAAGAATATGAGAACGAATATATGTATGTTTCTATGTGACTATGTGACTGAAGTATTGTGCTGTACACCAGAAATTGACACAACATTGTAAACTGACTGTACTTCAATAAAAATATATTTTTAAAAAGACCCAATTTGATAATCCAAACAGAATTTAACATCAGCTTAAACCAAACAATTTTAAAGGTAGAGCAAGTAATGCTAACCAAAAATACCACATAATATACTCAAAAGCTGAAAAACGCCAGTAACAGATTATATTATATGATTCTATTTATATTAAAGGCCCAGAATCAAGGAATCTATGAAGACAGAAAGTAGATTAATGGTTGATTAGGGCTGGGGAGTTTTAAGGAAAAGAGAAGCTGATAGCTAAAGGGCACAGGGTTTATTTTTTTCTGAGACAATGAAAATGTTGTGAAATTGACTGTGGTTATGGTTGCACATATCTAAATGTACTAAAACTACTGAATTCCAAGTTTTAAATAGGTAAGTATATGGTATATGAATTATATCTCAATAAAATTGTTATTTAAAAAAATACACACACACACACACACACACACACACACACACACACACACACACACACACACACATATATATAAACTCCAGAGCAAAACCCAAAGTGCCTTTGAGATTCTTGCTATTTAGAACTGTCACTGTTCAGGATTACTGCTATTTGGGATGTTTGGGACAATCCTCATCTCTACATCCCTTTATGTAAGTGGTCAGGAATCACATGTTTGTTCTTTTTTTTTTTTAAGCAGATGTCAAAGCCTGCCTTCTGACTGCTGGTTAGGTTGGTGACTAGCAATTTCCAGGGCCCTGACTCAGCACAGTGCTCTGAGGAACTATGCATTGGTCACTTAGCTGTGACCCAGTCAGAATCTGCTTTCATTCACAATAAATAACCTTTGAAAAGGGAACCAGTATCTATATCTGCTCAGGCACACCCATTACAGACTTCCGACCTGGCTCATCAAAAAAAAAAAAGTTTTATCTTTCAGACCCTGGTAAAATAAAACAGGGCTCAGGAGCTTTGGGTACAAGTCAGCTTCCCAGACTCACAAGAGAAAAAAGTTAATATGGTGGTAATGAGCCACTTAAATGCCTGTCTGCCTCTGTTACAATAACATGCCCTTTTCATTCCTTCAGCAGCTCTCAAAAGGCACTCTGGACAGCTGCATTTTGTGGGTATTTCTCCCACTTCACATACCTACCCACAGAAAGCAAATGACTTTTTACCTCTCCCAAACTTTGTTTTTTACAGTTATTGGGGTTTTACCTTTCCTTTAAGTTTTTTTCTTTTTTGTTTTGTTTTTCTTTCTTTTGTGCTTTTTATCCTTTGGGATTTTTTCTTTTTATCCTCTCTAGTGTTAGGATACTTTTTTTCTTTGCTGTTTTTGTTGCTTCTACTACTGCTGATGTTATTCCCTTTCCTTTCCTTCTTTTTCCCATTGTTTTCCCTTTTTTGTTGTGTTTTGGGGCAACTTCCTTTTCTGTTTGAGGGGATTTTGCTTTTTTTGCATTTGGGGGGTTTTCTTTTTTCTTTTTTGCTTTCTTGTTTTATGTTGCATGGGGCTTTTCTATGTTTGGTTTATTTGCTTTTTTTGTTGTTTGGGTTTTTTTTTCCAGATTTTCTTTTTTCTTTCTTTTTCTCTTTTGTTTGCCTTTTTTTTTCCTTTTTGTGGTTTCCTTTTTTTTTTTTTGGTCTTTCTTTTGGCTTTGGGTTTTATTATGTTTTTATTTTTGTTTGGGGTTTTTTTGAGGTGTTTTTAAGAACTGAGGGGTTTTCTTTTTCTTTTAAAGTTTTCCCTTTTTTCTATATTGTTTCCTTTTTTAAAAATCTTATCTTCTCATATCATATATATCTCAGCAATGTTTTCCTAGGGCAGTCTACCCAAGCAATAGAAATAAAAACAAAAATAAACAAATGGGACCTAATTAAACTTACAAGATTTACACAGCAAAGGAAACCATAAGCAAAACAAAATGACAACCTACAGAATGGGAGAAAATTGTTGCAAAAGATGAACCTGACAAAGGCTTGATCTCCAGAATATATAAGCAGCTCATATGACTTAATAGGAAAAAAGCAAACAACCCAATCCAAAAATGGGCAGAAGACCTAGACAATTCTCCAATGAACACATATGAATGACCAACAGGCATGTGAAAAAATGCTCAATACTACTAATTATCAGAGAAGTGCAAATCAAAACTACAATGAGGTATCACTTCACACCAGTCATAATGGCCATCATTCAAAAGTCTACCAAATGATAAATGCTGGAGAGGCTGTGGGGAAAGGGGAATCCTCCTACACTGCTGGTGGGAATGCAGTTTGGTGCAGCCACTGTGGAAAACAGTATGGAGAGTCCTCAAAAGACTAGGAATAGACTTACCATATGACCCAGTCATCCTGCTCCTGGGCATATATCCAGAAGGAACCCTACTTCAAAAAGACACCTGCACGCCAGTGTTCATAGCAGCACTATTTATAATAGCCCAGACATGGAAACAACCTAAATGTTCATCGACAGATGGCTGGATAATGAAGATGTGGTATATTTATACAATGGAATACTACTCAGCCATGAAAATGACAACATAATGCCATTTGCAGCGACATGGATGTCCCTGGAGAATGTCATTCTAAGTGAAGTTAACCAGAAAGAGAAAGAAAAATACCATATGATATCACTCATATGTGGAATCTAAAAATAGAAGAAGGAGGCAAATGAACTTAAATATAAAACAGAAACAGACTCACAGATACAGAATACAAACTTATGGTTACCAGTGGGGAGGCAGGTGGGAAGGGACAGACTGGGAGTTCAAGATTTATAAATACTGACAGGTATATATAGAATAGGTAAGCAGTTTACACTGTATAGCACAGGGAAATATAATCAAGATCTTGTAGTAGCTCACGATGAAGAAGAATATGAAAAAGAATATATGGATGTTCATGTATGAATGAAAAATTGTGCTGTACACCAGAAATTGACACAATATTGTAAACTGACTATAACTCAATAAAAAAATCTTATATCCTCTTTCTAATTTTTCACTTTTTGTTTCTTGTCTTCTTTTAACATTTTTAGTAATATTTTTACCTTGAAATTATTTTAGATTTACAGAAAACTTGCAAAGATAATATCAAAGGTTCTCATATACTCAACACCTAGTTTTCCCTAATTAACATCTTTCATTAGTATGGTACATTTGTTATAATAAACTAATTGTAATATGTTATTGTTAACTAAAGTCCAAACTTTATTCAGATTTCCTTAGTTTTTGCCTAATGTCCTTTTTCTGTTCCAACATCACATCCAGAATACACATTTAGTTGTCTTGTCTTCTTGGGTTCCTCTTGGCTCTGAAAGCTTCCCAGTCTTGTTTTTGATGATCTTGATGATTTTGAGGTACTAGTCAGGTAGTTCATAGAATGCTTCTCAGCTGAGATTTTTCCAATGGTTTTCTCATGATTAGATTGGGGTAATGTGTTTTGTAGAGGAAGCTCACAGAGGTGAAGTGGTTTTCTTATCACATCAAAAAAGAGTACATGCTATCAATATGACTTATGGTGTCTGAAATTAACCTTGATCACCTGGCTGAGGTATGTTTGTTTGCCAAATTTCTCCACTATAAATTTATTTTTCCCCCCTTTCCGTACTGTGCTTTTTGTAATCAAGTCATTAAGCCCAATCTACACTTAGAATGGGAGTGATTAAGTTCCATCTCCTGGACAGGGGACTGGTATTCAAATAAATCATTTGGAATCCAGTATCACATTATTTATTCTGTTGCTCCAATTGTTCCAGCTTTGATTGTTGGAAGTTCTTTCAGGTTTGTTCCTTTGTTTTTTGACGTGCCCCCCTCCTTCTTGTTTTTTCCCTTGCTTAACTTTTTTAAGTTATCCCTCTTCTTTTTTCTTTTACATTTCCTTCAGTTTCCTTTTTCATTTCTATTTTCCTTCTACACCTATTTTCCATCCCATCTTTTCTCTCCTGTTAGCTTTTAATATTTTCTCCTTTCCTCTTTTTTTTCCTTTATACCTCTTTTTAAAAGAATTTTCTCCTTTTCCAACATTCTTTTATCTTTTTTACATAACATTCTCTGTAACTAGTAAAAAAAAATGTAAAGATGCAACATAAAGAATATATCTTCATCACAACCACTCAAAACCTATGGGACACAGCAAAGGCAGTGCTAAGAGGGAAGTTTATAGTGATACAGGCCTTCCTCAAATAAGAAGAACAATCTCAAATAAACAAGTTAACCCACCACCTGAATGAATTAGAAAAAGAAGAACAAAAAGCCCCAGAAAGCAGCAGAAGGAAGGAAATAATAAAGATCAGAGAGGAATTAAATACATTAGAGATTAACAAGATCATAAAAAAAATCAACCAAGCCAAAAGCTGGTTTTTTGAAAAAGTAAATAAAATCAACAAACCTCTGGCCAAACTCACAAAGAAGAAAAAAGAGAGAGCACAAATTAGCAAAATAAGAAAGGAAAATGGAGAAATTACAACAAACAAAATAGAAATACAGAATATCATACGAGAATATTATGAAAAACTATATGGAACCAAACTGGATAACCTAGAGGAGATGGACAAGTTTCTGGAAACATACTGTCCACCAAAACTGAATCAAGAAGAAACTGAACACTTGAACAATCCGATCACTAGAAAGGAAATAGAAATAGCAATTAAAAACCTCCCTACAAATAAAAGTCCAGGACCGGATGGCTTCACCGGGGAATTCTACCAAGCATACAAAGAAGAACTCATACCAGTCCTTCAAACACTTCCAGACGATTGAAAAGGAGGGAATACTCCCAAACTCATTCTATGAAGCCACCATCACCCTGATACCAAAACCAGGCAAAGACACTGCCAAAAAAGAGAATTATAGGCCAATATCACTGATGAACATAGACGCCAAAATCCTCACCAAAATTTTAGCAAATAGAATCCAACAACACATAAAAAAGATTATACATCATGACCAAGTGGGGTTCATCCCAGGGACACAAGGCTGGTTCAACATATGCAAATCAATCAATGTAATATATCACATCAACAAGAGAAAGGACAAAAACCACATGATTATCTCAATCGATGCAGAAAAAGCATTTGATAAAATTCAACATCCATTAATGATAAAAAAAAAAAAACACTCGCCAAAGTGGGTATAGAGGGAACATATCTCAACTTAATAAAAGCTATATATGACAGCCTACAGCCAGCATAGTACTCAAAGGTGAAAAACTCAAAAGCTTCCCACTAAAATCTGGGACAAGACAAGGATGCCCACTATCACCACTCCTATTCAACATAGTCCTGGAAGTCCTAGCCACAGCAGTCAGGCAAGGGAAAGAACTAAAAGGGATCCAAATTGGAAAAGAAGAGGCAAAAGTGTCATTATGCTGATGACATGTTACTATATATAGAAAACCCTAAAAGGTCCACACAAAAGCTACTAGAGCTGATTGAAGAATTCAGCAAGGTAGCAGGTTACAAAATTAACATTCAAAAATCAGTTGCATTTCTTTACACTAACGATAAATCAACAGAAAAAGAAAATAAAGAAACAATCCCCTTTAAAATAGCAACCAAAGTAATAAAATATCTGGGAATAAATCTAACTAAGGAGGTGAAAGAATTATACACAGAAAACTATAAACCATGGATGAAGGAAATTAAAGAAGACTTTAAAAAATGGAAAGATATTCCATGCTCTTGGATTGGAAGAATCAATATTGTTAAAATGGTCACACTGCCCAAGGCAATCTACAGATTTAATGCAATCCCTATCCAATTACCCAGGACATATTTCACAGAACTAGAACAAATCATAATAAAATTTATATGGAACCATCAAAGACCTAGAATTGCCAAAGCATTACTGAAGACAAAGAAAGAGGTTGGAGGAATAACTCTCCCAGACTTCAGACAATACTATAGAGCTACAGTCATCAAGACAGCATGGTACTGGTACCAAAACAGACATATAGACCAATGGAACAGAATAGAGAGCCCAGAAATGAACCCACAAACTTTTGGTCAACTCATCTTCGACAAAGGAGGCAAGAATATACAATGGAATAAAGACAGTCTCTTCAGCAAATGGTGTTGGGAAAACTGGACAGCAGCATGTAAAACAATGAAGCTAGAACACACCCTTACACCATATACAAAAATCAACTCAAAGTGGATTAAAGACTTAAACATAAGACAAGATACAATAAACTTCCTAGAGGAAAACATAGGCAAAACATTATCTGACATACATTTCAAAAATTTTCTCCTAGAAGAAATAAAAGCAAGAATAAACACATGGGACCTAATGAAACTTACAAGCTTCTGCACAGCAAAGGAAACCAGAAGTAAAACAAGAAGAAAACCTATGGAATGGGAGAAAATTTTTGCAAGTGAAACCGACAAAGGCTTGATCTCCAGAATATATAAGCAGCTCATATGACTCAATAAGAAAAAAATAAACAACCCAATCCAAAAATGGGCAGAAGACCTAAACAAGCAATTCTCCAAGGAAGACATACAAATGATCAAAAAGCACATGAAAAAATTCTCAATATCACTAATTATCAGAGAAATGCAAATCAAAACTACAATGAGGTACCACCTCACACAAGTCAGAATGGTCCTCATTCAAAAATCCACAAATGACAAATGCTGGAGAGGCTGTGGAGAAAGGGGAACCTTCCTACAATGCTGGTGGGAATGCAGTTTGGTGCAGCCACTATGGAAAACAGTGTGGAGATTCCTCAAAAGACTAGGAATAGACTTGCCATATGACCCAGGAATCCCACTCCTGGGCTTGTACCCAGAAGGAAATCTACTTCAGGATGACACCTGCACCCCAATGTTCATAGCAGCACTATTTACAATAGCCAAAACATGGAAACAGCCTAAATGTCCATCAACAGGTGACTGGATAAAGAAGATATGGTATATTTATACAATGGAATACTACTCATCCATAAAAACCGACAACATAATGCCATTTGCAGCAACATGGATGCTCCTAGAGAATGTCATTCTAAGTGAAGTAAGCCAGAAAGAGAAAGAAAAATACCATACGAGATCGCTCATATGTGGAATCTAAAAAACAAAAACAAAAACAAACAAACAAACAAAAACAAAGCATAAATACAGGACAGAAATAGACTCATGGACAGAGAATACAGACTTGTGGTTACCAGGGGGGTGGAGGGTGGGAAGGGATAGACTGGGATTTCAAAATTTTAGAATAGATAAACAAGATTACACTGTATAGCACAGGGAAATATACACAAAATGTTATGCTAACTCACAGAAAAAAAAATGTGACACTGAGTGTGTATATGTCCATGAATGACTGAAAAATTGTGCTGAACACTGGAATTTGACACAACAGTGTAAAATGATTATAAATCAATAAAAAATGTTAAAAAAATAAAAATTAAAATTAAAAAAACAGGTGATTGGATAAAGATGAAGTGGTATATTTATACAATGGAATACTACTCAGCCATAAAAACCGACAACATAACGCCATTTGCAGCAACATGGATGCTCCTGTAGAATGTCATTCAAAGTGAAGTAAGCCAGAAAGAGAAAGAAAAATACCATATGAGATCGCTCATGTGTGGAATCTAAAAAACAAAAACAAAAACAAACAAAAAACAAAAACAAAGCTTAAGTACAGGACAGAAATAGACTCACTGACAGAGAATACAAGTTGTGGTTACCAGGGGGGTGGAGGGTGGGAAGGGATAGACTGGGATTTCAAAATTGTAGAATAGATAAACAAGATTACACTGTATAGCACAGGGAAATATACACAAAATGTTATGGTAGGTCACAGAGAATAAAATGTGACAATGAGTGTGTATATATGTCCATGAATGACTGAAAAACTATGCTGAACACTGGAATTTGACACAACATTGTAAAATGATTATAAATCAATAAAAAATGTTTAAAAAATCAACAACAAAAAAAAACTGTAAAAAAAAAAAGAATATACCTTCATTTCTACCCTCTCAGCCTCATTGCCAATATCTTTGGTCAGCTATTGGATTTCATACTCTCCTGTAGAGCTCTGTGCTTCCTCACATGAATGACCTGAAGACCCTGTGTGATAACTCCTAAGGGTCTGATAGCTTCCTTGAAAACTCTATACTTCCAAAAGTCATAGTCAGTAAACTGAAGATTGCCTGGAATGCCAAAGCAGTAATGAGAAAAATATTGACTTTCTTGAGGGGAGGGTATAGCTCAAGTGGTAGAGTGCATGCTTAGCATATACAGGGTCCTGGGTTTAATCCCCAGCACCTCCTCTTAAAAAAATAAGTAAACCTAATTACCTCCCCCCGCAAAAAAAAATAAGATAAAGAAATTTATTGTCTTTCTTACATAGAAGCATCCACAGTAAACATCACTTTGGCTGGCTATGACTAGAGGAGAACTATTCTGCAAAGTCCTTCTCCAGGGCTTTCTGGCTCCTAGCATCAGGATAATGTATATATGTGAATGAACACATTCCTAAGCTCTCTGCCCTCAAACTCAGGGAGCTATTGGGAACCAGGAGTAAGAAGTAAGTGGGAACCCAGGGAACTTGGGTAGAAAAGCCTTGTCAGAAATGAGATATTTGTGTAGATAGAAGGTACCAGCAAGACATCAGAAGCTTCACAACTTGGGACCAAGAATAGGGGTGGCTTATCTGAAGGCCCCATTCTGACTTCACTGTCTCATCTTAACAGTTTCCTCCCTGTCCAGGTATGTTTTCTGAGAAGTTGACATTCCAAGCCTAACCGCATGTGAAGCCAGGCTGGTAGATGAAGCTAGGTCCCCAAATTCCTTTGCATTTTTTGCACTCTAGTTTCCTTAGGTAGAAATAGAAATAATAATCCTAGAGCATTTCCTGACAAGCCCTGACAAGTTCAGCAGTTAAAAGCTTATTCAAGTATAACCCTGCATGAGAGCTAGGGATGAGGGAGAGAATAATGGAGTAAATTAGATGACCTCTAGAGCCTCCCTATGATGGTGTGACTCAGTCATCTGAGAGCTTTTGCAGTTGCTATCAGTTGAGGTTGACACCAGGGGCCAAGCAGACTCTGAGCTAGGACAAAGCTAGATCTCTTTTGGAGCTAGGGAAAGGGGAGAACATCATTCTAGATCCTACCACAGCCTTCTACTCTTCCCTTTCACTAAGATACCATCTGCTTCTAAGAGAAGGCAGAGACAATTCCATTAAAAAACATGTCCATCCTTCCAAGCAAGGGATCCCTTCCAACCAAGCCTGATTTGGAATGGTGTTCCAGGTCTAGGGCCCCAGCCTGTACCATAGTTTGCTGACTAGTAGAGATCCATTTTATAGTGTCAAAGAGTTACTTTTCCTGTCTTTTGCTTCCCACTATACATCAGCCAAGGTTTGATAATGGCACTGGGGCTTGAGACCATGTGACTTTATCTTTCTTAAATATGGTATTAACTTTTACCAGGAAAAAGAAAAGAAAGTGATTAATGGAAATCAGGCACATAAGGTAACAATAGGGACAGAGTTTTGTCTTAGGACAAAGCATAAGGGTTTGATTTTCCTAGAATTCTCAACCTGATTCTGAGGTCAGCCACAACTAGTTTTGGGGAGTGACACAAATGCATAAGATAAAGCCTTCAACCCAAGACCTGGAGCCAAAAGAACCCAGTAGTTCAAGAATGCAGTGGCTTTAAATGGTTCACATGTTGGACTCCTTTTCAACAATATGGCTGTAATCCATAGAGTGACAAGATTGAGCAAGCTAAACCTGGGAGGTAACCTCAAAGGGCAAAGGTAATATTGGGATGTTGGGGGCAGGTCGAGTATCAAGGGAAGCTCCACAAGAATGATTTGTCTTGTTAGTCCTTTCCTTGCCTAAAGTGGAGGGGGGTGAGAATCACAATTTACAAAGGTAAATGGATGTGAGGGACACCAGGAAGGCCTTTACCCAAACAACAGCCTCTATAGGAACAGATATTTCACTGTTAACATCAACAATCCATTTCTTTGATTTAAGCAATATGAACTCCCTGAGTTGCCCCTGGAAAAAGAAGTACATTCAATCCCTGACACCACGAACTGTAAGGAAAGTGGAGAAAGGCTAAGAGGAAGGGGTGCTCTTTGAAATGTGAAATACTTGCTTCAAGTGAACCAAAGACTTGTAAAACAGGAAGTAACCTTAGAGATCTTTTAATTCACCCTGAAACTTAACTATAATACATAGTCTCTCAGACTAACAATTAGACATGAAGGCGGGGGTGTGGACTGGGAAAGAGAGGTTCTAGGTTCTACAGGAGGATTAAACCAAGAAAAGATTTTCATTTTGAGGGGATTTGGTATATGACCTTGAAAGGAAGAGAAAAGATAGCACTGAGGAAAATGAAGGGGCATAGACGAATCTAGGCCAGTGTATGGAGCAAGAGTGTGTTGAGATCTAACATTAAAAAAGAATTTCCAATGAATTCCAAGGATGCAGAAAACTCTTTTGAATGGCCAGACATCTACATGAGGCTTTTCTTTAGTTTAGGTCCCTCAGACTAATTGAAATAGAATGTTTCTGTTAAAACAAACACCCAACAGACCTCAGACCAAGTTATAACCTCCATTCAAATAAAGATATAGGTAGAAATGATGGCAAATGTTATGTTTTACTCTCTTCATAATATAAAATATAAACTGTATACTTTTGAGGTCTGTTATGGACCTATTTGGAATGTTATAGGACACAATAAGCCCTCTCAGGAAAAAAATGGCAAAAATTGAAGCAGCAAGTTCCTGTACTGTTACATTTCCTTTCACTATGCTAAGTCTTGTTATGTGTGTAGGGGTGTTACAGTGTTATTTAGAGGAAAATGGAAAGATGGGGAAATGGAATTTCCACCGTCATATTTGGAAAGTTAGTCTCTTTTACTATATGTTTGTGGTTTTTTGTTTGTTTTGGGTCTTTTTTTTTTTTTTTAGTTTTGAAAGAGCAATCCATGCACATGATAAACAAGCACAGTTAGCCTCACTAGAGAAAAACACTTAAAAGTTCCTGTGTTACCTTCCAGAGATAATATATATATATATATTTACAAGCATATATACACATATTATTATAATTTTGGATGTTATGAAAAACCTCTATGAAGGCTTCCATCAGGTTTGCTTCAAAGCAACAAATGATTCCCACAGCATGCTCTAAACCATGTGGCCAATTTCCAAAGATTCAGAAAGGCAACAGTCTCTACCTTAATACAAATCTAGGACCCAAGTTAACATGGTAGGGGTACAGTAGGGATAAATCTTGGGACTAAAATGTGTAGTCCTCTTAGAAAAATAGGGATATTAGTACCTAACTTACAGGATTATTGTTAAGTCCTGAAAAAATCAGTATGTGTAAAGTATTCAAAACAGTGCTTGGCATAGTGTAAGTGCTATCAAAGTGTTAGCTGCTATCATCATTTTTATTGTTGTCGTTTGCTGTTGTTGCTGGGAGAGGACAGCTTGGGGCTTCTTGAAGCTATTCCCTATTTTCTCTGGATTTTCCTCACAGGTACCTCCAAAGTTGGGAGCCTTTATCTGTTACTACTCTTCCTCTGGGATAACTCCCCCACCAGTATCTAAACTGTGGAGCCAATTAGTAACCAAAGTTGTACCTCAAAAGGTCTCCTGGACACAGGAAAACTTAGCCTCACTGCCTGACATTCCTCTCACAGCATCAATGAGATAAACTGTTTCATATGTTATTACTTACTACTATTCTTGCAAAGACCATGGAAATGCATGGACACACTGGCCACTCACCACACTTTCTGAGGAATTACTCAGTCTAGAACATGTTGTTTCCATCTTCTTTGTGTGATTCAGTTCCTCCTCATCCCTACACCTCTCACTGCTTCTGAGGAGTTGCATGTTACTGGCTAGCCACAGATATTGCACTGCCTTGCCCCACTGGCTAGGTCTTTAAGAAGCTGGTGCTACTGGAACAGGCTGGACTCTACAGGCACAGGTCAGACATCCTCTGCAATCTGACTGTGCCATCTCATTACCTTAGAAGCCCTTCAAGGAGTTGAAGCCAAGCTCATGGATACCCAGCACATCTTCTCACTTACCTCTTTGTCTGAAAGGGTAGGAAACTGACAAATGAGACACTAACTTTCTCCCACCAGTGAGTCTCATCAGTGGCATCTGCCTACTTCCTGGTTTCTTCCAAACATAAATTAAATGTTTGGCTCCTGATGCAAGTCTTTGTACCATCATGGAGGGACTTTAACATCCATGAAGATAAAACACAGAGTACCACTCTCTTGTCTTGACTCCAAAGACCTTTCCCTGCACTTCAGCTGTCCAAATCCACATCCACATCCAGGATCTTTTCATCACTCATTATTGCTCCATTTCTAATATCTTAAATTTGTATACCCCACTCTCTGGCTACTTCTTTTTCCCATTTAAGGGATTTTACTTTCTCATTATTACTACTCCTATTCTTTGGTTTCCTGTTTTCTCCCAATTTATCAGTCTCCTGCAGCCTAATTTTCTTCCCTGACTGGTTTGGGTCTTACAGTTATTTCAACCATTATCTTTTCCATATTCTTAACTCACCACATCATGACCTGATACCACCCGAAAACCCATGGTCTCCTGCTTAAGGAAAGTTCCCAGTGCTGTCCAACAATTTTCCCAAGAATTTCTGATCATCTTTATCTCCCATCCCTTCCTATTCCCTCAGAGATCTCTTGCCACCAGGCACTACCCCGAATCTTCACCCCTTCCCTTTCTGGTGGTTCTTTCTTCTCTGAAACAATAGTAGCTTCAGAACTCTCACGGTTTAAGAAACAGTTTCTCTACCTTGGCTCTCTCTGTTTGTTGTCCTCTGCTTCTCTTCCAAACTAAGCTTCTTGAAAGAACAGTCTATATTCACTGCCTTCATTTCCTCTTTCCATACTTACCCCTTGACACACTGCAATCTGGTTCTGTTTCTGGGGTAGGTCACCTCCTACACTTGCTTGTACCTCGATCATAAGACTGTTTCACCTTATTATAATTACCACTAAACCTAAACACTTCAAAAACTAGGACCTTGTATAACTTACCTATGTGGTCCCAGAACCTAGCACAGTGCTTGATTGATAGGAGGTGCTCAATAAACGAATTATGTCACAAACACTTACTGAACACCTACTAGGAACCAACCACTGTAGCGGCTCTGCTAGAATCCACAACACTTGGACCCCCATAATCCATCACCAAAACTATATCCAAACACACTTTTTCTCACAGAAACTTTCTCCCCTTCGTGAATGTCAAGTCAATACATTTAATTAAGCCATCCAACCCTTGCCTTGTTCTGTGCCATACTCATAGTAATTATTTAGCATTTGTTGAATGAATGTCTGATAGATCTCAGTCAACTCAAGAGATGCTATTGAAAATGGGCACAGAGGAGCCTGTTCTAGGATTTTGCTCCTTACAGAAGGCTTTTGGGGTTTTCCAAAGCTATTTCTAAACAGTTTGTTCCCTAGAAACATATATATTGTTTGCAACTCTATCTCAATATCGCTGATAGTTTGGGTAAGCTACTAGCCTCTTTACAATCTCTCCCTTTCCTTTAATTTCTCTCCCTTCTCTCTAGGCGTCTTTCTCTCCAACTTTGAACAGGTGCAAAAGTTTATCCTAGCCACAAATAAATAAATACAGGAATTAGAAACCCTCTGTTGACCTCCAAGGTCCCGCTTTATCTAATATCCTTTGTTTCTCCACTAAATCTTTTCTAAGAGTTGTCTGCTCTTGCTAGCTCAAATTTCCTTCTTCCTGTTGGCTTCCACATCAAATGGTCAGAAAGTATAGGATATGGGTTAGGTTGGTCAGGGAAAAGCTTCATGGATAAGTAAGAAGATGGGACAAAGGGGAAACTCTGAGATTAAAGTACAGGAAATATAGATGTTTGGGGGGAGTATGAAGCCTTTCTATTTTGTTTTTAGTCTGTTTTATAAGTTTCTATTTTAAGCAGGTAACATATACATATGATACACAGTTCAAAAAGTACAAAGGGTACAATGTGAACATAAAGGTCTTTCCTATTTCCCAGTTTCCATCTATGGAGGCAGTCATTGTTTAAAAATTTCTTATGTATCATTTCAGAGACAGTCAATGCATTTACAGAAATTTACATAGATGAAGTCTTTATATATAAGGGTAGAAAATAATAGGAAATGCCGTGAGAAGGGTGAACTGACAAGCACAGGAGGAGGTGTTGAAGAACTAGGGAAAATCATCTTCCTCCCACCTCCATTAATAGCTGTTCCATCTTCCCAAGTTGCCGAGGCTGAAAGCTTCTGAGCATCTTCCATCAGTACAGTGGTCTGCAATTTACAGAGCACTGCCATAGCCTTTATTCCACATAACTTTGGTACAACCCTGTGAACTAAGCAGAGTCCCAATGGTTAGCCGCACATTAAAGTTAAGCTGATTAATAATCCTTCCATTCTTGCTGCTGCTACCTTCAATTTTATTTCCAAAATGTAAATTACATACCTTTTGTAAGTCTTCTATCCTGTTTTCATCCATAATACATCCTTTCCCCTATTATTGGGCATTTCCAATTTCATTCCTATTCTTACTTTTACAAATAATGTTATATTGAAGGTACATAAATCTTTATCTGAATTTCTATTCCCTCAAGAAACATTCTTAAAAGTTGAATTTCTGAGTCTTAAGATAATTCAGATTTTTAGAGCTATTGATACATACCCTCAAACTACTTCCCAAAACAACATATCAATTTAATCCACTGGCAGTGTACAAAAAAGACCACCTCACTGCACTCTCACCAGCATAGAATATTATCTTTTCTATTTTTTTTCTAATTTGTTGGCAACAAAAAATGACATGTCATCGTTGCTTTAATTTGATTTCCTTGATTACTAGTAAAATAGAGTTTTTTCAATAATGTTTATATACATGATTTGTTTTCCCTGTTTTGCCAATTACATTTGTAGAAAAACCATATATTTCCTTTGCCTATTTTTTAAAACAGGATCTTGACATTTAAAATCAATTTACATATATTTTGACATATTTAGCATATTATATTATAATCATAATTATATATAGTTGATTTTCATTATTCATAGTAGTTATGTTTTATAAAGTCACTGCAAACACTGGGATAGCAAATCCTGAACCACTGTTCCTGGGGGAATACAGAGTTAGGTTCTGGTGAGCCTCTGTCACAATATTTTTGTCAACAAATCAATACATAACTTGTTTATGTGTGCTTCTATTTAGAGACATTTTATTTAATACATATATTCAATATATATATTTATGTATACTATATATGTATATAGTTGATTCATTAGTATTGAACTCACAGCCAGTAACACTATTACTCCTGTCTGAACTAAGCTTATCTAATACATGAACCAAGCTTATTTAACACACGTATTTTCTCCACAAGGCACATCACAGCCTTCCTGCACTCAGGAACACTGTATGGCAATTAAGCTCTATGCCTGGGGGACATTTTAAACAGCAAAATCACAAAAATAATCCTTTCTTTTGTAATATCGTATATTATTTTAAGCCGATCCAAAGAGGAAATAATGTATTCACCTACATTTTCTTCTATTTTTTAAGTCTTTAATATTCTGCATAAAGTCCTTTCATACACCTGAAATTTAGCTTGGTGGATGGTGTATCAAATCTTTTGGGAATATAACAAACCACCAATCACCAATCAATGAACCTCACCTCTTGAGCCCTTTATTAGTCTGGCTCCCAGTAAAGTGCCTTTCTCAATACAAGTCAACCAGTTCCAGAGTACCTATGAAGCTTCCAAAACAATGGAAAAGCAGGGTAAAGAAAATTCCACTACATCCAAGTGTGAGATATCAAGAAATGAGATGGAGCTGGTGATAGCCTGCAGCTACTTCATGGCTGTACTCTGCAGTGAAACAGGACCAGGCATAGGGCTAGAGGCCAAGTCACTGCCAGGAACTAGAGTGGGTCAAATGTAGTTCTCTCCATATCATAGAACAGTGTTTCTCAGAGTATTGTAAAGGAGAGTCTGCATCAGAGTCACCTGAAGTGTTTGTTAAAACAAGGATTCCTGGCCCCCATTGCAGACCTGTTGAATCAGAAAATTGATGACTGGGTACCCAGAATCTGCGCTTTTAACAAGCTTCTCAGGTAAATCTTATGCATGGATAATCACTATTTCATGACTAGGGTGGGGGTGATTAATAATATGGCTTACTCTGCTTATACCTGCTAAAAGACTTAGGCAGTTTAGTCAACAATATACATGATATGTGCCAGTGCTGAGACCTGGAGACCAAAAACGAGCTAATGCAATCTTAGGTCACACAAATACACAAATAAAAGTGTAGTGTCTAGAATGAAGGAGGAGATGGTCTTGCTCTTACTCTACACCATACCAGGAGTTTAGCATTAGAACACCACAACACAAGAGTAATAAAACCAAAATACATGTCCTCAAAAAAAAAAAAAACTTGGCTTATGAAGAGGCTGGAATCCAAGACAAGTGGAATCCAAGACATCTAGGGATGTCAAGCCTAGAGAATTGAATAATCTAGATAATATGACTATCAATCTCAAATAGCTGAAAAGTTGTCATGTGGATGAGAGCCCTCTGCCAAGACAATGCCATCCATGCTTGTGGCTTTTTTATATACCTTCCCCTTGGCTGTTAACTCTCAAATATATAAATCCAGATTGGGTCATTCTCCTGACCTTCAGCCTTCCTAAATCTATCCACCTGGATTTTCCACAAGCACCTCAAATTCTACATGGCTAAAATCAAACTATTATTCCCATTTTCACAGATAATGAATCTGAAGTTCAAAGAGGTTAAAGAATTTGCCACAGGTTCAGGTAAATAAATTAAACCCAATCTGTCTGACTCTAAAATTTATGCTTTTTTCATTTTTTTATCATGCTGGTTTTTATAATACTAGGGGGAAAAAACTAAAACAGAACATTACATATCTATCTTGTATCTCTGAAACAGAGTAGTAAATTTCACAAGGGAGTTGTTCCTTCCTGAAAAACAAACCTGCTCTAAAAAACTCTAATCCTAAATATGCTAGATTATATGTTTAAAATTAAATGCCTGGTAACATCAGGGGCAAAATTATTAAGTGCAAGAAATTAGAGAAGTCCCTCCCCCTATCTGGATCACAACATCTTGTTCTTCAGAATAGGTAAGATTCTGTGAACTTTGAAGATCTTTACATCCTCTTACAGCTGCGCCATTCTGAGAGTCTATGGACGACAGCATTCCGTATAAGGTACAGACATTATGAATAAACAGTCATGCCATTTAGCCTGCGTAATAGCTCAGCTGCCTTCCAACACCATCCTCCAGGACCTGCTGGACTAGAGACTGATCATATATCTTCATGATATTCTCATCTACTCCAGGCACCCAGCCCAGCATGACGCACTTGTCCACAGTCCTGACTTGCCTCTGGCAATACCAGCTCTTTACTCGACTGGAGAAATGATCAGGTAAAAATTATAAATTCTGTCCCATTTTTCTGTACATAGGGTTATGGTGTGCTCCCCCAAAGTCACTTACTAGCTAGCTGTACGACCTTGGGCAAGTCACTTAACCTACCTGAGCCTCTGTTTTCTCATCTGTAAAAGAAATACTAATAATATATAATTCACTTGATTGTTGCAAACAAATGTTTCCTTCCTTCAGTGTCACCCTTGGCTGGGCCACACCAGCTAACCCAAGGGCTTCCTTGGATTCACTAGTTATTATCAGGGATTACTCTATCCCTCTCCTTTCTGATCACCACCCCCTCCATCAACCAGACAAAGAACATTAAATAAATGCTCATGGAAATCCTCTCAATTCACTGAACTGTAGCAATTAAGGATGTATTTGAGATTTTTTAGCAACACTTAAATCCATAATGAGAAGTCAGCCAGCATCTGCTTAAATGTTTCCTATGATAGGAAACACAACTTATTCCCTTCTAACACAGCCCATTTCATCTTCAGTCAGCTCTGCTATAACTTCCACCCAACAATTCTAATTCTATCCCCTGAGGTCTCATTTTACAGATAAAATCATCTTTCTTATGACATCCCTACAGATACTGGAGTATAGCAGTCATGCCCCACTCTGCCTTCCAGGCTTCTCTTTTTAACCTCTATTTTGTCCTTGTCCCTCTTGAAAAGATAACTACCATAACTAAGCACAATACCTGAGGCATGGTTCTAAAAATTCAAAGAAGAGTGGGATAATCACCTCCCTTATTCTAGACTCTATACTACCATTAATGAAGTCTGGGTTTCCATTAACTTTTTGGCAGCCATATTAAACATATACCCATCCTGTAGAACTGCTAATTTTTTTTTACATTTTATGAAAATTATGCAAGATGTCATATTTATTCTTATCCAATTAATTTTGTTGTTTTTAAACCATCTTTGCAGTCCAATTAATTCTTGGATTCTTGGCACTGTCATTCAGTACATATACTTTCCCTCCCACTCCAGTTCTCTTAATGTTTGATGAGCATGCTTTTCTACATCTCTATCCAAGTCATTAATTAAAATATTGAAAACAAAACAGAGCTAGGTACAGAGCTCTACAGCTCACCACCAAGGATCTCTCTTTGCAATAGTGAAGCTCAACCTTTCTCTTGCCTTCAACACACATGAGGGCCATTCCTATCACCCAATCAAATCAATCACCTTAGCTCACAAAGAGATACCCAAGGAGAGGCAGGCCTTCTAAAGGGGAGTACTTCAGTGGAAAGAAAGGCTTATGTGGTTTGGAAAAAAATCCTCATCCAAGTGATTCTGATAAACCCTTCAGAGAATGTCTGGCACATAGTAAGTTTTTAATAAATAGTAGCACCTTAAAAAAACTATTTCAGAATTCAACTAAAGGAACAATGTTCCAACTCATGTTTGTTCCATCTTATTCACCAGCATGTCAGAAAAATAAAAATCTTTGTAATGTACCTTGCTGCAATATAAGTACACTGTAACCACCATATACTTGCATCTGTTAGGCAAATGGTCCTATCAAAAAGCCTACATTTCCAAGACCACAAATCTGAATACAGGACACAGCTCCCTAATGGGAAACTTATAGCCAAAAATCTATTCAATTATTTCAAGCTCAGGCTCTACTGACCTGGCTCCCATCCCTCTCGCTTATGAATGGCAGAATCAGGACCTCCACATTCATGAAAGTCCACATCATTTCCCTTCCTGTTGCTCCTTTACCTGATCCTACTGTTTTCAAGAAAGGTGACAAATCCAGGTGAGGTAATCCAGGCTTGGCTTGCAATAAAAAAATTTCAAGATGTTTGTAGCCAAAAGACAGATTGTGATACCCACAATGGGTCACATCTATAACCTATATTTCTGACATGACCTCCTTGTCTCCTGCTCCCACCTTTGGTCACCGCAGTTTAGAATGCTGCATACCATATCTTAGGGCTTCTGGTGGCAACAGATCCAGGATAAAGTAGGAAATGAATCTGGAACCAGAGATATCTGTGAGTCTGCAACATTGGAAGCCATTTTGCGCTGTGGCTTTTGTGAATATCACTTTAATGATAATCAACATATTATAAAAACAATAACTGTTCACATCTATACTGTCCTTTATAGTTTATAAAATACTTCAATAGACAATTTTTCTTTTGCTCCTCAGAACAGTTCAGTTACTTCATTTGGGGGCAACACTGTTAAAAAATTTAAAGAAATTATCTTTATTAAGCTAAATTATGCATTATTCCCCCCGACACACACATACACAAAATAATCCCTGCCACACAATCTAGTTTAATCAAACAAAAATGTTGAATGGCAGCTACTTTGCTCAAAAAGGCACTAAACTCTAAGGTTCTTATTTTTTAGGGCAGATGATATTTACTTTATTTTACAAATGAGGAAAATCAGTCTTTGGGAGGGAGGTTAGATAATTTGCTCAACATTCACATAGCAAATAACAGAACCAGCATTCAAAGCCTAAGTTATCTGACTCCAAATCTAATTTTTTTCTACCTCAACATTTCGAAGTGTCATTCAGCTGTCTTAATTAAAATGGTCACCGTCCTCCTCTGTCAAAAAATAGGCAGTGGCTAACTACATTCATCCTCCTAAAAGACATGTTTCAAATTACAGGATCCTAAACCAAATTCTCTTACAAAAGGATCAGTTTCCTTCCCAGGCAGCTAAGTTCCTATGCCATTCTAGGATTCTTTTCTTTTGCACCTTACAGGTAAGCAGCCATACAGTCTCATCGATCTGCAGAAAAGATGTTGAGACATACTGCACCAAACCAGAGCTCCAACCCCACCCTCAATCTTGCAGCATTCTGTCACTTGTTGTCAAAACATTCAGCATGACCATTATCCCACTGCAGAGATATTGCACAAATCAGAAACGCTATAGCCTATAAATTTTTTATTTCTCATTCACCAATTTATTTAAATCCCTACCCTTCACAGTGTAGTCCCCACAAAGGACAGAAAGACCACCACTTGGGAGAAATACCAGAAAACACAAGTCAATTTCTACTTCAGTCCACAGCAATAAGGAAATAGATAACTAGTCCCAAAGGTGAGAGATTAGATACTGTTCTCGACCTACCACCTTCTCTCATATATCTCTCTAAAAAATTTGCCAACTCAATTTTAATTAACTGAGTCACTCACTTCATGTCTTACCTATTGTAATTAGCTCTTTTGTTCAAGATATACCAGTTCATTCTTATAACCTAAATAGCATCCCTAAGCAGCCAAAAAGCATCATGACCATCCCACAGTTAAAGGGAGTGGAAAGGTTGTCATTCATGGTTTGGGACTCTAAAAATTGCAAACTGAAATGAGGCCAGATACATAGAATGGCCCCAACGGCTGGCTGGCAGGAATCACTGGGGCCACATACAACCCAGCCTCAGCTCTAGCAGAATGGAGCTGCTAAGTGGTATCAGCTCTCATACTACTTCCCAGACATACCAAGGCAGAGCCCCAAATCCTGAATTGCCTCCTCAAAATGGCCTCTCACCTCTCAAAATAAGTAGGTCTGGGTGCAATTAATCTACTTTGGGCCTCCCCTCAACCAACCCAGGATTCTGTATTTTCCTGTCTCATTTTATCTGTTTTCTTTCCTAGTTCTCAGCTCAGTTTCAACTTCTGTAAGTACCTGATTCCTTGCTTTGGCTCAAATCAGCATTGTCTTCAGCCATCTTCCTGGGTTTACCGACCTCACGCTCGAGTTCTGCAGGATTAGTTTAAACTGGTTGAAATAGATTTGAACTGGTCAGAACTGATTTTCCCTTGTGAGAAAAGATTTGAACTGATCAAGAGCAAGTTCTGACCACTTTAAACCCATTTGGACCAGTTTTACATTGTTAATGCAAGAAGAAGCCACTGAAGGGATCAAGATGAATCAGGAATGAAATGAAGCAGCTTCAATCTGCTTAGACCAGTGGGGGGTACAAAAAGGACCTGATGCTAAGGACCATACCATTTGTGGTGGTGGTGCTGGAGGGGGGAATCAGAAAGGGCCTAATAGTCTGTGAGGTAGGATCAAACCACTGTAGACCCCGGGGGAGGGGCTAAAAGAAACTGATGCTCAATGACGCAGGATCAAATCATTGGCATGAGACAGGAGGGGGAAAGATGCTGACGCTCTATGGACAGGACCAAACCACTGAGATGTATAGAGAGCTGAATAGGGATACTTTTTTTTTTAATAAAAGTCATCAAACCAATTCAGGGTAAGTATGGAAGAAGGGAGAGTAAGGACACAAAGGGCCTAGTAGTCTGTGAGATAGGATCAGACTACTGGAGGATTTGCAGAAAGGGAATGCTGTTCTAAGAAGCAGGATCAAACCACTGTTGGAGGGAGGGGAGCAAAAAGAAGTTGAAATTTCTTTAAGCAAATTTACATTCATTTTAGTAAAGTAAAAGTGAATATGATATTCTGTAAGACAGAATAAAACTCTGTTTTTATGGACAATAAAGGGCATTTACATTATCTCATTTGCTCTTTACTCTGCCCTGTTGGCTGGGTCAGACCATCTTCCCACAAAGGCCTCTGCAGTAATTCCCAGGGCCCCTGATGGTTGCTAAGCAACAGTGTAGCAGCTGCCTGATGAACCTTGCCCTTTTGACATTAACCCTTGGGTTTCTGGAAGCAAATAATCTGTGCATACATTTAAAAATTGGGGAGCAAATTGAGACAGTGTCATCAAATGCTAAGTGGGGAAGAGTGTGAGCCAACCATACAGACTTTCAAAAATAAAAGAAAGACAGCAAGTAGTTATACTATGACGGTTATGTGGAGGAAGCAAAACTCACAAAAGCACAGTTCTATAGACTTAGAAAGCAACAAGGGCAAGCCCCTACAAGACCTTTGAGCTCTTCTATGACATCCCTAACCAGTGGTGCTTGAATACCTTTGGTGAAAAAAGAGTAGTTCTAACTTCCTGGGAAATTTGTTCCATTTCCCTATAATTCTGAATTTTTTAACCAAACTCTCTCCCCCATGGTTTATACACAGTAGTCTGGGTCTTTTTTCTAGAGCAGAGGTTGGCAAACCAGGGCTCGCAGGCCATATCCAAGGCTCTGCCTATTTTTGTGCAGAATGTGAGCTGAGAATGTTTTTTACATTTTTAAGTGGTTGAAAAAACTCAAAAAAATTTTATGATGTGAAAATTATATGAAATTCAAATTTCAGTCCATAAATAAAATTTTGTTAGAACACAGCCATGCTTATTCATTTACATCTTATCTGTGACTGCCTTCCTGCTACCATGGCAGAGTTGAATAGCTACATCAAAGGCCTCACGACTCTCAGAGCCAAAAATATTTACTATCTGGCCCTTTATTGAGTAAGTTTCCCAACCCCCAATCTAAGCAATAATCAGTTTTCAATAGGACTCTGCCTAAGTAGGAATGTACTGGGAATGCCAGATACGAAAGAAAGTGAAAGAACCTCACAAAGAATCCCAAATTCTCAGAGAGGGAAGGGACTGGTGCAAAAGTCCTTTGAGCCCACAAATAACCTGAAGTCATTTCTCATGGCTTCTGGGGAAAAGGAGGAGATTTAGCCTGTAGGGAATTGCTGGGAGTCTTCAAGAAGAATGAGAGAACAGATGGAAGGGAAGGTTGAGATCAAAGTGTGAAAGGCCTTGAATACCAAATATAGTTGCTTGACCGGCCTGAAAGCAGTGGAAGAGTTGGGTTTCAGATAGGGTTGAGTGACCGGGTAAAAGACAGGCTTGAGGAAGATGATTCATGCTTCCAGACATCTCTCTAGTTCTATTCCAGCTTTAGGCAAGTAGCAGTGATCTGAGAAGTTCAGGCCATTCTGGTCAATCAAGTTCAAAACCATCTTAATACAAGGATCCTAGTCTGAACACAATCTGGCTGGAGGCAGTATCCCACAGAAAATTAAAGATATATGTTGGGTCAGTTTCAAAGGATTTCTGCCTTAAGAGCATAAGGGAACTCCCATCACGTTTATATGATTCTTACTCACTTTTCAGGACCCAACTCAATTCATATCTCTCCCAGAGCTCCTGCCCTCCTCTGAGTTCCTTCAGCACTTCCTTGTGCCATTCATGTGGTCCTCCCTCCACCTAGTCTAATACTGAATGTATCTTTTCTGTGAAAATGGCATGTTTCCCCAGAAAGACTTTGAGATTCCAGAAAAAAGAGATCTTGATACCCTTTTGTGTTCCCATGTGATGTGGTTGATTGATTTGTAAGGATATTGATCTAATGACCTAGTGGTCCGCCAGTGTAGGGAGGTCCCCACTTGGGGGACCTCAGGCACTTTGGGAGCTATGTCAGCTTTAAGCACACATCTACCCTCCTAGGCTGGATACTTTGGGAAGGGGTGAGGTGCAATGATGTATTCTAGCCAGTCCTGGGTTGCAATGACCAAGCAAAAACCAGCTAACTCTTTCTGGCCCTGATACTACAAGGACCCCAGCAACCCATCCTTCCTGCCTTCATGAGCTCAAAGCTGAATGCCCTGGTCAGGAAGACAAAGCCCACAGTTCTGGCTGCCAGGCATCTAGTCCCATTTTCCATGGCCTCTGTTGATCCTGGACCCAGCCTTCAGGCTGGACTCAACAGATTCAGGACGAAAATAGGCCCTTGGCTGGGAAGGCTGGCTTTCCACAAAGTGCTCTTTCCCCCAACGGCCAAAGCAAACGCCGCCGGCCAGGGCTAAAAGCCAGCCAGCCGCTCCCGACCTCTGCTGGCCAGCATCAAGGAGGCCCAGAGTCAACAGTGCATGGACAGGTCTGCTATTTCATTCCTTCTCATTCCTCAAACATCAGATTTCCCTTCAGTGAATCTAAATAACCAAATAGAACTAAAGTCAGCTCTAGCCTGTAGGAAAATGTCAAAGATCTCCCATGGGCCTCAATGGCTGAGAGTTAGAGATTCAGCACAGCCCCCACCTCTGTTCTCCTCAGCCTCTCAAGGGGTGCCCAAGCCCACAGGCCACCTTCTAGAGTCTCTCTCTTTAAATTGTTTTCTCCTGCTCCCTTAGGGGAGAGGAAGGAGGTATATAAGAATGAGCTATCAATACCCACTGTTCTTGCTGGCTCACAGGCCAAACTGAGACTCAAAACAGAGTTAAACCAATCTTTTTTCCTGAATTAAATAGCCAGCCTTTCCTCACAATCATGGGGCAGGGGCCAGGTTTCAGACACTGGACAAGAAGGACATGGAGAGAGGAAGAAGAAGAAGGGAAAGGAAAAGGAATGGAAGACATCAGACAGAGGGAAGTACTTTTTATCTGACATACAGAAGTCTCTTCTGAACAAGTGATTTTTGGCAATGATAGAGGAGTGGGAAAATCTTAGCAAAGCTAGAAAATGGTACTGCTTTGAGAATAAAATTTTCTTGTCTATTCACATAGAAATCACTCTCCCCTCCTAGACTGGGGTAAGTTGGTACTGACTTAGAAGAAACCTGGGACTAGATGGGATTACTAACAAAAAAGGAGGATCTCTCTTCAGAGATATTCAACATTTGAGTCAAACTATTGGATCAGCATCTTTTTGGTACCCAGGTCCCTCCTACAAATTATCGCAGACATTTTACAATAATAATAAATATCATGTACTTAGCACCAACTATGTGCCTGGTAATATTCTATTCCCAAACTGTGTACCAAGGCACCCAGGGTACCATAGCCAACTCACAGGGGAGATTTTAATTTTGAGGGAAGACACAGTGACATCTGTCGGACATAGTATGAATTATTACTATTAAGTTTTTTGCACCTAATTAGTTAATAAACAGAATTGTTTCTTTTGACTTAGGGGTGCTGTGAAAACAATTACACAAAGGGCACAGTGAACTAAGAAAATCTGGAAACCTTTCCTATATGTATTATATGGATTATCTCATGCAATCCTTAAACTTTATGAGGTATATCTTAATATTTTTTTCATTTTATAAGGAAACTAAGGCTCCAAGAGATGAAGTAATTTGCCCAAGGTACTCAGCTAAGTGATGGCAAATCAGAGGTATGGCAGACTTCAGAGACTGTGCTCTTAAACCATTCATAACACTGCCATCTCATCATTAGTTTTGTCCACTATTCTCATTTCATAGGCAGGCTGTGAAGAATGCCTTGATAAGACATGCAATTTTTGTGTTATGGAAATGGTGTTATCTTTCTATAAGTCCAGAATTTAGTCTCTAAATCAACACACATGCCATAAGGGGCATAGGAAAAGCGATGTCATTTAAATCAGGAATTAAACAAACATGAAGCATAAGCTGAAATTGAGCCGGCCTTCAAGCTATTTGAACTGTTTGATTGCTTTTGAACTAATTCTTGGGTGATCCCCCATGCTTATTATAATCTTGCCTTAAATTTTACTTATCCCAAACCACTGAGGTTCACTTGTATTATGATGTGAGAAACGAGGCTCTCTACGCATCAGCCCTGGTTACCAATGGTTTCCTTCTTTTAACCATGAGGGAAACCAGCCTGAGAACAAGGCCAACACACAGAGGAGGGCAGAGTCAAAAGAATCACAGAGAAAAGGAGCAGAGTCATGACTGAACCATGCTTGAAGCCTGTCCTACCTCTAAATATTCCTGTTATATGAGCTGATAAATCCCTGGTTTGTTTCAGCCAGTTTAAGTTGGGTTTCTTGTACTTTGTAACCAAAATCATTCTGAGTAATAGTTACTCTCCTAAAGCACCCACCACAATGCCAGTCCCGATGTTGATTCCCCAATGAAACTCATTCTGAACCCCCAAACAGAATATATTGCTTTACCCTTTGTGCACTCATAGCTCATTACACGTAACTTTACTGTATAATACATCACATTGGGTTATTTATTTACAGCTAATTCTTTATTCATTGTCTCACCCACTGTAATGTGAACTTTGGTGCCTTAAAAAATGTCTAGCACATAGGAGATGCTCCATAAGCATGTTTTGATCTGAAATGAAATGAAATGAAATATTAAGCATTCAATCAATGTTAGTTCAGTTCTTCCTCTGGAAGTCAGAATGATGCCTGATAGACCCTACTCTTGCTGTAAACTCCAAAGGTTCATGGAACCTGACTTACTCTAGCCCCAGACACATGCAGAACAACTACAAATGGTTAACACTCAGTCGGCTGTCCCAGCATCCAACACCTTTTGCACCAGATCTGGCAGAATCAATTAAGAGGTTGATGGGACAAGCTGTGGGCCTCACTGAACCCAGCCCAAACAGAGGCAGCACAATAATGGCCACCACCAATGTAGCCAACTCTAATCAGAACAGCACAAAGGTAATTTCAGGAAGGCCCCCAAAATATATGCATTCAATTCTCTCCTCTCTGCTCCATCTCCAGGTCTACAATTCTACTATAGGAATTTACTTGTGTTAACTGAGGGCTTTGGCACTTTTTAACTGCCAATTTCTCTCTGTACAGTAGCTCTCCCTTATTCTGAACTCCTACTATGCTTTATACATTCTCTAATTATCACTTCTCTTATTGGCTTGTGATCATCTATGTACGTGTCTGTCTTTCCCACTAGACTGAGTTCCCTGAGGGTAAGAACTGTGTTTTCTCAGTCTGCATCCTATGGACCCAGAGTAGTGCCCAAAACAGAATAAGTACTCAGAAAGTGTTTGTTGAAATGAATTATTGTTAAATTTTCCTCAAAAGAATGGATTATCTCTATGGGTTAGATTTGATGACATTTTAAATCCTTGATACCTCCTTGTACAATGGAAACATTTAGGAATTGGAGATGGTGGTAGAAGACATGGATTTGAGCCTGGCTTGGCCAATTACTAGTCCTATATCCTTATATCCTATGTCCCTATAACTTTGCTCAACTCCTGTAACCTCTATGAACCTTTGTTTCTTCACTTTCACAATGAGGACAATCATAAACATATCTCACAAAGTTGTAGTAAGGGTAAAATGTACTGTCAGAGATAGCACATTGTGAATGTGATATCTTGTGAAAAAGCTGAGTTATTATATGACATAATTTCATTGAGAGAGAATTCTTTTCAAAATTTTGTTTGCCTAGGAATAGACAGGTTCTTTCAGAGAGCTACTGAGATTACTCTTTTGTGTGCTGGATATGCCCCTAGGAATTTTTCATGACTGTAGGCCCATTCTCCCTGCCCCCTCCATTAGATAATAAATAGCTTTCACCCTTCCTTTTAGCAGTCCTCCCTCAGCAGTGTTGAAGGTTGGCAAAAGGCAGTGGGAACAACCCAGAACTGGCTGTTAGAATCACTACTAGAATGATATTCTTGCAGATGAGAGGCCTTCCACATTCAGCCACACTTCAGCTCGTATTAACACCAGTTTATGTTTCCTGAGCACCTGCAAGGCTGGATGGTGAAAGAAGCCATCTAGGAACAGGGATGATCACAGGAAAAAAGTCACCTCTGAATGCCAAACAAAAGCCTGCCAAACTGAAGTACTGTTGCTCCTCATACATGCCCTGTAATTTTTCTACCTTTGCTCTTGTGCTCCAGAGGTCTGAAATGGCCTCCTTCCACCCTTTTCTCAATGTTATGCACTAACTATCTTTCAAGGCTTGCCTCAAATTCTGTCTTTATGAATCTTTCCCCACATACCAAACCCCTCACCCTTCACCTGCAGGTTGCTACTCCCTCTTTGATATTCCCCCAAATCACCTTCTGGCACTAACTACTTTTCTATTGTCTGTCTCAGTTAGTGGCTCTCCAATTTATCCTCTCCTCCTAAGTGCTCATCTCTCGCCTAAAATATTACAGTTAATACTAAGCAGTCTCCCTGCCACCAGTTTTTCCACCCTTGAGTCTATATCCCATAATTTTGCCAAATGCAGCTTTCTGAAATACAGAGTACTCCTATGATTTACAATTTCTCACTGCAGGAGAAAAATCTAAATTCAGTAACATGACATAGCATAGAAGTTACCAAATTCAGATCCATGAACTCACTCCATTAGGATTGTTGCAGGGGGTATGGGGGAAGTGGGGGGAAGTTGTTTAAAAACTTAAATTCCTAGTAACTTTTTGTTTTCTGAAAATCTGTAACTTTAAAAGCATTGCAGATCAGCCAAGGGTGGCAAACACGTTTCACCTCATGAATCAATTCAAATTGACTGCAAGTAGCCATTGGGAATCCTGTGTTTAGAAGGATTCTAAACCATATCTAGGTTAACTGGGAAGAATGTTATAGCTGATTAACAATTTCTGCCAAGGGCACAAGAGGAGTTGATAGTTGTGATCATGCCAGGTATTTACCATACCTGCTCTAGACACACAGAATACAAGGCATTCCCTAAACAAGACAAACAGCCCCCAACTTTGCGTGATGTTCCATTTGGTCTAGAATGCCTCTCCCTACCCATACCACCAATCCAATCCTTGATTCCCTAGAACTCCTAATCATCCTCTGAGTTCAATTCAAATATCAGCTAATCTGAAAATCTTTAGCTGATTCACTCCACATCATTCCTTCACTCACCTGGGCTTTCATTACAATTTGTTCATAAGCAGTATTTACCATGTTTATCACCTCATATCCATTTTATGAGTAAAAGAGGATATAAATGAACTATTTTTTCAATACTTAATTATGTTATAAAGCTCTGTGCATATCTATCTATACTTTTATACTTTGATCTACTAGAGGTAGCAACCATAGCATATTTATCTTTTTATTCCAAGATCTTGGCTCAATGCCTGGTACCCACAGGGTGCTCAGTAAACATGTATTGAACTGACAGCAAACTCCATTAGCGGAAATGAGAAGAGAGTGAAGTAAGTAAATCAAATACATCATCCTTTCCTGAAGAACCATGGAGAGAAGGTCAGGCCCATGGCTGCAAGAGAACACTTCTGAATGAAGGAAGGTAAAGGACTAACAGGAATGCAGCCGAAAATAGGTGCAAAGATGTCTTCTTTCCTCCATAATGACTTCTTGGACCACTTCAGCCTTTCGTGGTCTCCTGTTATTCTCAACAGTACTTATTGTCTGTATCTCACAATTTGGTATCTGCTTGTCTCAGGCAGGTGAGTCTTGCGTCTGCTGCTAGACTGCTCCTAGAAAGCAGGAATCAGTGCTGAATGGCTTTATATTTCCCTAAGCATCTAGTACAGGTCTAAGCACATGTTAGGCACTCAAAAAAAAGGCTTGCTAATTGATTTATTGAATGACTTATTTGTGGTTAACAGGTCAGGTATTTAGTAATATTTGGTCCAGTTGTTATTGCCCTCCAAAACCAGAGAGAAAAATGTCCAAGGAAACTCCTATTCGCGGAAAAACCAAATTCTTCCACCTCCACATTAATCTGCCCAAGCTTACTTCTCCAGATTGACAATGCCTTGCCTTTGCCCTGTAGTTGAAAAATAAGATTAATTTTTATGTCTAATATGCTACAGGAAAAGTTGTGTATCTACGCTTAGATGAATTGAACTCTTCTTCTGACTATGTCAACAACTTGCTGTATGACCCTGAGCAAGATCCTTCCCCTCAGTCTTACCATCTATTAAATGAAGGAGGCAAACAAGCAGATCTCTAAGGGCCCTTTCTGCTTTAACATCCTTGTTTTACTGAGACAAATGTATTTAGCATGAGGAACATGAATGGGGGGAATAATTGAACAGTGTCTACTCTTAAGCTTTTATGATCTTGTTTATTTATTTACCCAACAGATTTTTTAAATATCCTATTTAGTTCTAGAGGCTAGAAATATAGCATTGAATCAAAGTCCTTGTTCTCAAGCAATTCATATTCTACTGAGGAGAGATAGATCACAATCAAATAAATAAGCAAAATCATAATATGTCAGTGAGTGCAATGAAAAATAATAAAGCACAGCAAGAAGGAAAGAGTGCAAGGGTGTTTCATTGCTAACTTACATAGGGTAATAAAGAAAGGCTTCTTTTATAAAGTAACATTTGATTAGGAAGGAAGTGAAGGACGCAGCCATGTATCTGGGGGGCAGATAATTCCAGGTATCAGGAACAGAAAGTACAGAATCCCTGAGAAAGAATGTACTGGAGGTGTGCAAGGAAGCTAATGCAGTTGGAGCAGAGCAAGCAAGGGGAGAGTAGTAAGAGGGGAAGTCAGAGAAGTTGCAGGCAGTATGAGGAGAATGGAAGGGCCTTGTTGGCCATTGTTAGGAATTTGGATTTTACTCTGAGTCAGATTGGGAACCACTGCAGTGTTTTGGTCACAGGAAGTGTTATGATCCAACTTGTATCTTAAATGGGAACACTGTAGATTCTATGCTGAGAGTAAGCCATAGGGAGGGCAGTAAAAGCTAAAGCAGGGAAAAATCAGAAGGCTTCATGAGAAATGATGATGACTTTCTGGGGGAACACAAACACGTGAAGCAGTTGGTGATTCAAACAGCAATAATCAAATGACTACATATGCAGAGTTTAAGTACTATGGTTGATGGACAGTGGAGGGACAGGGTGATAATGGAATTACTATCTGGGAGGTGAAGTTCAAGCTGGGTCTTAAAGGATGAAGAGATGTGATCTATCAAATGAGAATAAGAATCCAACCCCTATCAACCCCACAGGATTCACATTAACTCTACTGAGAGCCTTGATTGAAAAGGATTGTGTAAAACACAATAATAGCATACAGAGAAAAGGAATTATTACCCCTTCTCCTTTACCTGACTATTCCCCACTCCTCATGAGCAACTAGAAAAAAGGGACTGGTAATCATGTACTTTCAGAAAGGCTTGAATACTCAAATCCCACTAAGGAATTGATCAATTCAAAAGGCATGCCTCAGGGGGAGGGGATAGCTCAGGGGTAGAGTGCGTGCCTAGCATGTACAAGGTTCTGGGTTAGATCCCCAGTACCTCCACTAAAATAAATACATAAAAACCTAGTTACCTCCCTCTAACATAAAAAATAAATAAATTTAAATGTGAAGTTATTTTTAAATGCTTAAAAAAGAAAAATTGACAATTTTTTTAAAAAGACCTGCCTGTATGTTAGTCCATATGAGTAGCCCAATTCTTATGTATAGGGCAGCCCTGCCTTGTTAACTAAAGCCTAGTGCTTCTACAGCATTTGAGTCTGAGAGCCAAGGCTACACTGGTGGAAAATATTATCAACAGTCAAGCTTGGCTCAATTGGAAAGGTCCAATACTTGATAACCAGCACCACAGAAGCTGCTCCAATCCCCAAGTCTGAGGATTCTTCTTTCCCACTCTGTGCAACCCTGAGAGAAAACTATCAATGCCACAGGTTACAGCCCTTTCCCTTTATTCCCTCATTTCTGTGACACCCATATTACTCAAGAAACCTCCCCAAATTCTTGAATAAGCTATAAGGAGGGATGAGCAAAGGTTCCCAGTGCTGTTGCCAGGCAAGTTGTCACAGAATGTCTGAGCTAGCATGACCTCAGATACCAATAGACCTGGCTCTTTTTCTCCCCTCCACCTCTACCTCAGTAGGCCCTGACAGGGCCCTTCATGCCCCTAGTGTACCACAGAGTAGAGTTTGAAAGCCCCTCATCTACACAACCAAGTATCCTCATTCATAGATGAGGGTACTGGAACCCAGAGAAGGGGAACTGTCCAGTTCACAGCAGAAATAGTCTAAACCCAGGTTTCCTAACTCTTTGCCCCCTGTCCTTCCTACTATAACCTGGCTGCCTTGCTTCACCTTGGTTTGCACATTCACTTTTCTCAGATGATCATCATTTGCACCTATGGGTCCCATATGTGCCCACAACTCAATGCCATTATTTGGACTCTCCCACCATTTTCCAACCTTAAATACTTTCTAAGGACTATTTCCATGCCGGGAAGCCTCATCTGAAACAGCCAAGTTACTCTGTCTTTGCTATATGAATCACCATTTTGCCAGGCTCAAAACCCTGGAGTTTTTCCTGCCTCTCCTTTATCCCCTCAATTTTTCCTGTTCTTATTCTGTCACTCTGAGTTTTGAACCCTAAATAAAATTACAGTCCTCACACATATAACCTATCCCTCACCTGTGTTTTACTTTTATCCTTAGTATTTAATACCATCTAATATACTACATGTTTTCCTTATTTGTTTGTCTATCCCTCTCTCCAACCACAATGTGAGCCTTATGATAGCAAAGATTATTGTTTGTTCATTGTCCTATCCTCAGCAGTGCTTTGTATATATTAGTCACCCAATAAATATTTATTGAATCAATAATTCCACTGGGCAGATCTAGTCAAATGGTCACACCTAGCTTCAAAGGAGGCTTAGAAATATAATCTTTAGCTGTGCAGCCTTGTATCCAGCTAAAATTTCTACTTCTACAGAAGAAGAGGAGAAAATCAGTATCAAACAGTTAGCAGGCTATACCTCACGAAGCAAAGAAAGTTAAAAACTCATGCATAATTTATAAGCAGTCTACAACATGACTGTTCTACTACATGTCCCATAACACACATATATCTGTGAGAAACAGCCTCTCTCCCCAGGAAATTATCATAAGCTCAATAAAATTAAGTCCTTCAATTTGTGTAATGTTTTTCAAAGTTGAGAAACCTATAGGTCCCAACTCTGTGAGACCTTGACCAAGTGACTTGATATCTTTGAGCCTTTTCCTTATCTGTTGAATAGTGAAGTTCTAAGCTTCAAACACAGTAGAAGATGTAAAAAAGTGATCTATAAGCGCCAATGCCTTATACAATTGAGAAGCATTATTATAATAACACAAAACCTCAGTCTGATCCTCAAAACTATGCTCTGAGGAAGGCAACCCCAGTCTATCCTCTGTAGCTTCCCCAGAAAGAGGGTTCAAACTTGCTATTTCCATTGCTCCAGCTTTTTGCTGTACTGGCCTCAATCACAGATGTTATTTCACCTACCTAGAGAAGAGGACTAACCTTAGTCAGTTCAGAGAAATTTATCTCATTCTAGAACTTATCAGCCCCTGAAAAACTATTGTCTTAATGAGTCATTTATAATATCATTATTCAAAAGGGTTAATCAGCTCTTGTGTACCCTTATAATGTGGAAGACAGAGAGCAGGTCCTGTTCTCAAGTAACCATTGTCTGGGTCAGTGCAATATAGCAAATATGTTTTAGAATCAGACAGGCTTAGTTTCAGATCCCAGCTTCACCACTTAATAGCTGTGTGGTCTTGGACAAGTAACTTAGTTTCCTCTGATCTTTAGTTTCCTGATCAGTAAAATGAGGATAATAATAGAAAATAGTTTAGTATAGTTTATTACAGTTTAGTAATAATAGAAAATATTTTCTACTGTTACTCGAGATATAACTGATGAATGAATGAATGAATGAATGATTGCATTGAATGTAGATCACTTAGCAATGTACCTGACATGCAGCAGATTTTGGGCCCCTTTGTCCAAGATTAAGGTACTATGATTAGTAAACAGATCCTAAATATTCACTGAAAATGGTATTCTGACAGTTAAATGACTATCCTTGTATTCAAATATGTTATTTCCAAGTAGAAAGAACATGGGTTTCAGGGTAGATTATCTGGGATCCATCATTCATTTGTTCTTCCACTCATTCATTCATTCATTCATTCAATTAATCAAGAAATATCTGTAAGCATCCATTACATGCCAGGCCCTGTGCTATATTCTAGGGACATGGTGGAGAGTTAAAATTGACATGGTTCTTGATCTTATGGCACTTACAATCTACCAGAAGGCACAAACAGGTAAATAGATGATTATAATGATAGCATAATAACAGCATATTAACGAGCAAGTCGTGGGTGCCATGGAAGTTCATAGAAGAGGCAACTAACACATCCTGAGTAGGGAGGTAGGCAAGGGGAAGGTTCCCAGAGAAGACAATGTCAAAGGTAGAGCTTGAAGAACAAGCAGGAGTTTACCAAGTGAAGAGGAGTTGAGGAATAGAGTGTGGCAAGTAGAGGGAATAGCATGTACATACACTGGAGCCAGAAGCTTCAAAGACCTGAAAAATTTCAAAGTTATTGGAGGAAAGAATGCAAGGAAGGAGTGGGAAGAAATAGAGATAGTAAAGAGATGATACATACAGACCACAAGATGTTATGTAGGCCAGATTCAAGAGGTCGGTTTTTATTCTAGGAGAAATTGGAAAGAAACTGAAACTGGAGAGCATCAAAATCAGCTTAATATGTTAGAAAGACCACTCTGACTTTCTACGTAGAAGATGGACTAAAGAGCTTGGGCTACAGTGTTGAGAGAAGATGTGATGGAGAGAAGTGGACTGATTAAGAATGAGGTATAGAAGAAAATCACCCAGACATGGCAGTTAACTGGAAATAGAAAGAAAGGAGTCAAGGATGCCACCCAAGTTTTCTCCATTCTCAGTCCGGCACTATCGCTTAATAACTAGAGTCCCTTGGCCATTACTTCACTGCTGAGCTAGTTTCTTTGTGTGTCAAATGGATATAATAACTGCTAGTGTACTTGCCTCCACCATATTAGGGAGACTCAAATGAAACAATGGCTGTGAAGGCTTTTTCTAAGGCACAAAGGGCTATGCAACAGGAGGCCTGAGGATAACTCGTGGGTTTGGGCTCACTGCAAATGTATGATCAACAGGTCATAAGATGCCTAGTTCAGTAACACTTTCCCAGGTTTTTTGGTCCTTTATTTAAAAAAAAAGTTCTATATAAGAGCCCTTGTAAAGAAAGGGCATCTTACTTTATTCTCAGGAGGATACGAGCCCTGAGGTCTCACAGCAATGCTGGGCTTCCCCTAAACCATCCATACTGTTACCAGGCTTTCTCATAAGCAATGCAGGACTGTTCATCTGGCTAGTGGCTACCATACTGGACAGCAAATGTCTAGATCTCAGGAGGACAGTAATTCAGAGATAAAAGCACCAGAGCACATGTAGAACCAAAGCGAGCTCTGAGGCCAGGGCATAGGCTGTTTGTTCTCTACTCTCTGACATCCCTTCCCAGGTATATGCAGCCCAAGTACCTCTCTGATCCAAAGGAAATAAGAAGCTTGAAAATAACAAAGCTAAGCCAAGGATCTGACAATCCAGGTGACCAGTGAAGACAATTTCTAGAGTAGGATTAACACCAGTCCACGGCATAATGGTAAGAGGCAATAAAATTTGTTTTAGGCACTCTCCACCTTCCTGGCACACCATGTGTCACCCCTGATCCCAATATCTTGCTTCCCATTATCAAAGACTTTGCTTCCACTGTCTGTCAACATCTCCTTGATAAGATTTTAGGGTATTCTTATTTTCATATCGGGTTATGCTACTGCTTATACCACCATTCTTCCCTTTGCCTTATGACTGTCTAAATCCTTGGAGACTTTCCCATACCCTGCCATTCTACCAACACCATGGGATGGGGGAAAGGAAAGGAGAGCAACTAGATGTTCCCTGAGTCTGGGAGAGGTAAGAACAAATTCCTAGCATTCCTTTATTTCCCTTAGCACATTCATCAATGTCCTCCACACCTTGTTCTTACTCCATATACATGAATCAGGTATTAGTAGCTCCACTTTAAATGGAAGAAGCTGAAACACAAAGAGGTATTGAATTACTGTGTAAAGTCACAATGCAAATTTATGGCAGACTCAGGACTTAAACTCAGGTCTCCTGCCACTGCCTCCCAGGCAGAGAGCTAAAGTTTCTATCCAAGAGAATATGCCTCTCCATCAGAAGATGACTTCTTCCTGTTGGAAGCCAGTCAGTTAAAGAAATGTAACAAGTCACAAGTAGGGATCTACCCAGCAGGGGCCTGTTCCATAAACCCCTCTACTTCACCCTCGACTCCAAACCTGACAACCCAATTTCAGGCCTGAAAAATGCAAGCACTAGCCAGGCTGGGGGAAGTGTACAGAATATGGCCCCCTTCCCCCTCTTCCCCTCCAGATCCCTGGAGCTTGAGCTTTGGAAAAGCCACGCATTACAGGGAGGGGGCCGCCCAATGACAGCTGCAAGCAGGTTATTCCAGAGAATGTTGAGATGGCAGGAATATTTTCCAGTTGAAATCAAACCAATTCCCTTTGCGTTTGAGTCTCGGGAACATTCATGATGAAAATCTAGACAGCATGACATTGTATGAACTCTAAAAGCCGGGCTGATGCTACTCTGGTTGGTGTTGCCTTTGGCATACACTAAGGACCCAGTCAGAATCCTGGAAAGATCTGGCCAAAGCAGCTTCAGCCAAAGAACCTGTGCCATCCGTATTTTAGAAGCTGTCTACATGTAGTAGTTACCTGGTCTCTCTGTCAACGATTGGCTTCTTGTACTGTGCAAGGAAGATCTGGGGTTGTGAGCCTCTCCACCAGGAGTAGCCCAAGAAATGAGAGTCCCTTGGTTGTACTTTTGTTCCAGTGACCCAGGTGAGGAGAGAGAATGGCAGAAAGGAAACATGTCAGGCTACAGGCAAAGGTAACACATGCTCACCCAGAGTATTACTGGCATGAGACAGGGGTGGATACAGGGCTATGAGTGGGCAGAGCCAAGGATTTTCCCACCAAGGTCTTTCAATATACTCAAGGGAGGGAGTATGGTGTTGAGGGAGGGGACCTTGACTGGAAATGGAGAGAAATTTGGTTTCCTAACTTTCTGTCTCCTTCTACGCCCCAGCCGGGGACCTGCCTAATATCTGAGAGGGATTTTAGTATGCTCATAAAAGTGACCATCACAACCCCAACAGTAAAAGTGGAAGCATAGAGTATTGCCAGAAGGTAGAAGAAGTCAGCTGCACCACTCACTGGCTGCATGACAAGTTACTTTGCCCACTCTGGTCTTCAGTTTCATCCCATTAAATTATAATAAGGCCTGCCCACCTCACAAGGCTCTTATGAGAACCGTAGGAGATAATGGGTATGAGTGAGCTTTAGAAGCTGTAAAGTCTGAAACTTATAGCTAGGGTCTCTGGAGATGACTGGGTGATGCAACTGTCATGATAATGTATGTAAGTAGCTTCCCTGGGCCTGGAACATTGTGAGAGGAATGAAAGGAAGAGTGGAGTACTCCCTAAACTCTGGGGCCCTGGCTTATAATACATAGAAATCCGAGTGCAAAATGAAACCAGAAAGCAGAGAACAGCACTGAGCTTTAACAAGAGCCGGTATGAGTGCAGTGCAGGGAGGAGGTCTCCACAGTGTTATGTTCCAGGGCCAGGAAGGCTCTGGTTCCCAAATACCCCCATTGCTAATGGCTTAAATCCCAGAAGAAAAGCTATTTTTTGCAGCTAAATTGTTTCTTCTGTTAAAAGTTTAAATGTACTCATAGCATGGGAAGAAGGGTGGGTCTGTGGCATTTCTACCCTACATTTGGGGCTACTTCTTAGTTGCATTGCACCCTCTAAGTACTCTCCCACTCCAATCCACCAGGTACTACTATACTGCACCTCTTGAGTAACATCCTTAAATTGCAGATAATGCCACACCACAGCCCTAGAATTTTCAGCAGTATTCCATTAACTATAGGAGAAAATTTAAATGCTTCAGCCTGGCATTCCAAGTTCTCTATAGTCTTGCCCTAGCCTCCTTCCAGCTGTACCTCAAACACATGATTTTAAACTCTCTATTTTGGTCAAATTGCTTCATTCCAGGAGCCTCAGAACAAATGCAGATTACAAGGAAAATAAACTGAACTAGAAATCAGGAGAAATGGCTTCTGGTCCCATTAACTTTCTGGGTGACCTTGTATAAGTCATTCATTCAACCAGAATGTCTGGAGTGTCAAGATCACTTGGAAAGTATGTTAAAATAAATTTGCCACTAAATTAAAGTACAAATATTTGTGAATGATTTAATTTTATATTCTAGAACAGAATCTAGGTTTTCCATATAATGTCATCCATATTTACTTTTTTCTACTATGTTTTCCAGAATGAGAAGGAAATGACTGTTACAGCCAGCACCCAGCGAATCAATCAGAACCCTGGATAAATATAAGGATCCTTGTAGTTTTAATGCTGTAACAAGCTGAGGTCACATGCTTCCCCCTTTCCTTGTGCCTCTCCTTTACATTTATCCCTTATAATGTCCTCCTACCTTCCTGGAAAGTGTTTGAATCCTTCACATCCTTCAAGACCTTACTACTAATACTAGAAGTTCTTTCAAATGCCACAACTCCCTAGCCTGCAGTGAACTTCTCCCCCAACTACACATGGAGTCTCTAATACTGGCTGTGCCTATGCTCTGGCTCTTCAAAATAGACATCTTGTGATTACTCTGTCAATCATCTGAAACAGCTTGCCTTACCCAACTTAGCTACTCACAGTGTATAATCTTCTGAAAGCATCTCTCTGTCTTATAGGGCTTGAGAGAAACTCCATAGGGGATTAGGGGTAGGATAACAGGGTCCTGGCTTAGGGGATAAACCTGGCTGCTGAAGTGTGGTTTAAAGTCAACAGGAGCATCATTGGTATCATCATCACTACCATCACTCCTGAAACATATAGGGCACAGTTTAAAATGTATCTTTCCTACATAATCAGAGAATCAAAGCTAGAAGGTCCTTAGATGATTCCAATCCAGTGGTTATCCTTGCCTGGGGTGGGGGCTTGTTAAAACATCCACTTCTGGGCCCTACCCACAGAGTATCTAATTTTCCAGGTCTAGGATGAAGCCTAATAATTGGCATTTCTAACAAGTTCCCAGGTGATATTGCTGCTGCTCCCCCAGGGAACACAATTCAAGAACCACTCATCTGGTCCAATCCTACCACTTTACAAATGAGGAAAATGAGGCCCAGAGAAAGGAAGAGCCTTGTCCAAGTTTACCTCACAAGTCAGTGAACAAACTGTGGCTCCTGACTTCTAAGCCAGAGCTCTTTTATTCACTACAACACAGCTAATCTCCACCCCTTCTTTTCTCCTTCCCAAGGGTGCAGTGAAGATAAATTAAAAGCTGTCTGGAAAAGCCCTTTGGGTTCTGCAAAGCTAAGATGCTCATAACCAGGTGGCAGTGTTATTTCTCTACAAAGACATCTGATCCCAATTAGGGCGCTCCTCCTCTCTGCCTGGACTCTGATATTTGGATGATCCCCTTTACCCCACCCCCTCCCAGCTGTGTCTGCAACAAATAGCCACACTTCTTGGCCCCAAGCCAGCTTGGGCCACTGTTACTAGCTGTGCCTTCCCTGAGGCTGTGTGCACATGGAATAGCCAGATTCAGCCAAGGAGATTGGGGGTGGGGGTGGGCTGGTTTGCTTCAAGCCAGGCCCCAGATGGGCCTGAAGCTCAGGTTCCACCTGTGACTTGCACCTTCCCCCACTCTCTCCAGGCCTAGTCAAGGGCAGTCTGGAAATTGCAGGCTATATGTAGGTCCTATTGGGGTTGGAGGATAGTCTACACCCTTCCCACTGTGCACCTGACTCAGTTTGGGGATCACACCATAGATTATCCAGGGGTCAGCAACACATGACCCACATGTTGGATTTTGTCCATAGCCTGTTTTTGTAGAGCTCATGAGCTAAGAATGGCTTTTACATTTTAAATGGGTGAGAAGGAGGAGGAGGAGAAAGAAGAGAGGATAAGAAGGCAGAAGAAGAGAAGACAGACTGTAGTGGCTCAAAGCCTAAAATACTTACCACCTGACCCTTTATAGAGAAAAAGTCTGATGACCTCTGGACTTTATACTGATGACAGGAGATCCCTCAAACTATAAAATACCAGACTTGAAGGGGTTTGAGAGCTCAGTTGAGGATCAAATTTCACTCCTTGGGGTCCTGGGGTTCTAGAAGTGGCTCAAGAGACACCTCTGAGGTGAACCTGAGCCTACACCCCCACTTAACCTGTTCTCTCAACCAGAGAAGCTATGCCAATTTCATTTTAAAAATGACTTTCTCTGCTTTTAAAAATATTGAAAATCATTGGCAGGAACCAACGCCCCTCATTTTATAGATGTGAAAATTCAGGGCCAGAGAAGGAAAGGATCATATTCAATATCACATGACTCAGAGCCAGAAGAGACACCAAAGTGTGCAGACTCCCAAGGTCAGTGATCTTTACACAACATCCCAGAAATAAAGGAGGACACAATCATAACAATGACAATTATAATTTGCATAGGATTTTGTCACTTTACAAAGTTCCTTCCTATGCTTGTCATCCCAACAGGCAGCACATATTAACACATATATTAACAGTCCTTTGCCAATTCCATTACTAGAAATGATAAACCATTCTAAAGTATCAGATCATCTCATCCAACTCTCTCATACATGTTCTAGATCTCAGTTTAATGGGTTTGTATTATTGGGTGACTTACCAACTTATACAATGAATCAGTGGCCTCACTCTCTACTGTACCACACTTAGAAATCAGATATTACCAATCTGGAGAAAAAGAACAAAGCTGCTTCCTCCCAGGGAATGAGCTTTCACTGCTTCCCAGCTCCTTGATAAACTTTGGCCTGAGAACTTTCATGGAACTGTCTTCTCTCTACACTTAGTCCCTAATTTATCTTGTCAGTTCTGATGGTTTAAAATGTCACCTGTTTGCAAACAACTTCCAAATTATATCTCTAACCAAAAGTGTCTCTCAAATTACAGATTCATAAATCCAACTGCCTATTCAATACCTCCATTCAGACGTTGAATAGACCTCTCAAACTCAACATATTCAGAACTAAACTCCTGATCTCCCTTGCATCTTCCAAAAGAAGTACATGCTCCACCCACAGGGAAGAAATATCAATGACAATGGCTTGAAGACCACTTGAACCAACCCAAAGAATAAAAGTGTTAGTAAATATTGTGATGACTGAGATATTGCCTATATAGTAAAAGCCAAGTTCTTTTCCAAAGAGGAAGAAGCCGGACATTGTCTCTGTTTTCCACCAGAGCATTCTGGGAGAGTACAAAACCAATTAATCTCAAACAGCATGACATTAAAAGCAAATGAAAAAATGGTCTGTGGGATATTTTGCTCCTTTGAAAGTTACTATGAGGGGTAGTAAAAAATGGAGGTAAACTAACCCAATGATTGATAGTCTCTGTTTATGACTTGATGAAGGTAGGCTAGTCATATGGAGGTGAAAGGAGATGATAGTATGAACAGGAAGCAATTAGAAGGGAGGAAAGAAGGGATAATATACTACTTGGGGCTCAGGTCCAAGGAAGAAGTCTCCCAAACCCCCAAATTGTGTCTGAAGAGACAACTACAACATCCTCTGCCCACAAAGCTCTGGACTTTCTCCCTACATAATGTTCAGCTGCAAATACTCTGGCACACACTGCAACTAAACTCTATTTGTAAAAGACTACTGAGCTCTTAGTCTTCTTCAAACTTCCTGTGATAGGACATGACCAGCTCAATGAAGCAGTATGAGCTGGTAGAAAGTCCTAGACTTGGAGTCGCAGACCTGGGCTCCAGGCCCACATCCTCACTAACTTTCTATGGGAACTTCCCCTACCGCCCACTTGGGCCTCAGTTTTATCATATTAAAAATAAGAGAATTATGCTTGGAGGATGTATCTGTTTCCAAGCCAGTAGGAAGCCTTCAGGTTTCAGTCCCCACTACATTTTTTCACCTTTGTCAGTCAGCCTCATTCAGATTCCTATACTCCACTCCAGTAAATACACACACACACACACACACACACACACACAAACACACACACATGAAGCTCCTCAGCAAATGGTATTGGGATAACTGGACAGCAGTATGTAAATCAATGAAGTTAGAAGACTCCCTCACACCATACACAAAAATAAACTCAAAATGGATCAAAGATGTAAACATAAAACAAGACACAATAAACCTCCTAGAAGAAAATATAGGCAAAACATTATCTCACATACATCTCAAAAATGTTCTCCTAGAACAGTCTACCCAAGCAATAGAAATAAAAGCAAAAATAAACAAATAGGACCTAATTAAACTTACAAGCTTCTGCACTACAAAGGAAACCAGAAGTAAAACAAGAAGACAACCTACGGAATGGGAGAAAATTTTTGCAAAAGGTGAAACTGACAAGAGCTTGACGTCCAGAATATATAAACAGCTCATATGACTTAATAAGAGAAAAACAAACAACCCAATCTAAAAATGGGCACAAGATCTAAATAAGCAATACTCCAATGAAGACATACGAATGACCAATAGGCACATGAGAAAATGTTCATATCACTAATTATCAGAGAAATGCAAATCAAAACTATAATGAGGTATCACCTCACACCAGTCAGAATGGCCATCATTCAAAAGTCCACACATGATAAGGGCTGCAAAGGCTGTGGAGAAAATGGGACCCTCCTACACTGCTGGTGGGAATGCAGTTTCATGCAGCCATTGTGGAAAACAGTATATTCCTCAAAAGACTTAAAATAGACTTACCATATGACCCAACAATCCCATTCCTGGGCACGTATCCAGAAGGAACCCTATTTCAAAAAGACACCTGCACCCCAATGTTCATAGTAGCACTATTTACAATAGCCAAGACATGTAAACAACCTAAATATCCATCAACAGAAGACTGGATAAAGAAGTGGTGGTATACTTATACAATGGAATGCTACTCAGCCAGAAAAAATGATAAAATAATGCCATTTGCAGCAACATGGATGTCCCTGGAGAATGTCATTGTAAGTGAAGTATCATATGATATCACTCATATGTGGAATCTTTAAAAAAAGAAGACAAATGAACTTAAATATAAAACAGAAACAGACTCACAGACATAGAATACAAACTTGTGGTTGCCAGGTGGGAGGGGAATGAGAAGGGATAGACTGGTATTTGGAGATTTGCAGATACTGACAGGTATATATAAAATAGATAAACAAGTTTATACTGTATAGCACAGGGAAATATATTCAAGATCTTGTAGTAGCTCATGGTGAAAAAGAATACGAAAATGAATATATGTATATTCATGTATGACTGAAAAATTGTGCTATACACCAGAAACTGACACAACATTGTAAACTGATTATAACTCAATTTTTTAAACTGGAGCCCCTGTACAAACTACTGGCTGTGTGCCCCTCTCAATAAGGGCTAGATAGAGAAATCTGTTAGTTAACCCTCATTCATTTTTAGACAGGGAAACTAAAAACTAAGATCAAGAGAAGGAATACAATTTTCCTAAAGTCATATGGGGGCTAATGGCAACCAACATTGCTGTTCAGTCTTGAAAGGGAACCACCCATGAGTGAACTGAGGCTGATGTGAGCTCTCAGAGGTGGAGATCAAGGGGGCAATGGGGACACGCTAAAGCCACAAAGCAACCTAGTGGAAAGAGCCCTGTAATGAGAGTCTAGGAGTCCTTCTACCTCTGCTACTAACTAGTGTGTGATTTTGGGCAGGCCCCTTCACCTTTTATGGTTTTAGATTCCTCATCAGTAAAATAAATAAATGAGCTAGACATCCTCTAAGGGCCTATCCCCTACTGCTGATACTTTTTAAGATATGATTCCTTAACTCCAAGAATGCTTATAGAAGGATGCAGGGACAATAAGGCTGTTAGAAAAACTCTAGCCATCACTCCCAAGAAAAGGATCAGGGCCCCCTAGACACCTGGAAAATTGTTCTTCTCCTTCTCATTCAACTATGTTTTCCTGCAAACTCCTTCTGAAACTTAGAGACCCCACTTTAAGCATCATCTCATCTGTGAGGCTTTTTCTGACTCCACCAAACAGAACTAGTCTCAGCTTCTTTGGGGCCATCACTGTGCTTTGTACTAATGCCTTCATTAGAGAATTAATGTTTCTGAATTTGCTTCTCATTTATGAAATGAATAAATGGATATAAATACGGTAAAGAATGAGTGTTATGGAACAGGAGATAAAAGTTGGAGTAAAGTGTCAGATGGCCTTCAAAGCAGAAAGGCCTGAACCAGATGAGAATACAATAGTGAGCCAGTGATGAGTAGTTTCATGCAAGGCACATGGTGAAGCAAGTGTTTGTTAAGGTAGGAGCATAAGTGTGGAGGTAGGAGTGGTCCTGAAGTTCAAGTGTCTGCCTATGTGCTGAGGGGGTGGGGGAAATAAAGAACCCAGTCCTGACTTTGTGTGGCCCACGTTAAACTGTTGGCCAATTTCATAATGCAAAGATCTTTCTTTTATGACAAAGTTTTCTAGACTATGGGACGTGTTTTTTTAAATAGGCTATCTGGGCAGCTCCATTTAGGAGCACGAAGATCAGGCTCAGCAAAGGAGGAAGGGGTAGCATCTCTAGCCCATTTTGCTTTGGGACAATTTAGGAGGTAAGAGGGAATAAGGACAGCTGGGTTCAAGCCCCAATCCAACACACCAACTGAGGTATTGTGGTCTACCTCAGGAGTCAGCTCAGGGACGGCCCTTAAACACACACACCCCTGGCAGCCCTTAGTGCTTTCACACAGCAGGGGAAAATCAACCTTCTCAGCAGCCTGCACAAAGGCCAAGCAGCTGAGAGGCCCCTAAAGAGAATATTCAGAAGGTATGAGGGTGCAGGGACTGGCCAGGCACAATGACTAGCAAAGATTTTGGACTCCTACTTCAAAGTAGGCTTGACCTGGTACTGCCAAACATGGCAGAAGAAGGTCTAACTTGGTTTTGGCCTGACTTCAGAGGGGGCAATAAGTGCCCACAAACAGCCTGCTATGAAAAAAATATCTGCTCCCTCTGGAAAATCATGGCCTTTAGCACATTCCCCAGAATGACATCAACCAGGGAACAGTGCCAAAAATGTGACTTTCACGTTTCTGCAGCAACAGACAATTTCCTCTCCCCACTTGGCTTTTTTTTTCTTATATGTATAAATAAAAGAGCCAGTCAATCGTTCAAAAAGTATGAACATCTTAAGCACTTCCAGGCTTTGCAAGTAGTAATTATTAATAGAACCAAGTGACCATGCCTTTTAGAAATGTTATTTCACATATCCTTTTTCTGGTTCCTTAAAGGAGATTTATATATGCGGCCATGCTGAACTGAAATAATAAGAGTTGACACAATGACCGCACCAAAATGGATTTTTTTCCCTACTTGATTTATATCAGCAACCTTGCATGTGAATGTTCCATTGAGTCTGCCCAAAGACTCTTAAGCCTGAGGACAAGGGACTGGAGGTCACCCAACCCATAGTAGCTAAGGATAGAATCAACCAGGGCAAAAGAAGGAGGGTGGAAGCTTCAGGGAAGCCTAGCCGTGTTCCTGGTTCACTGTTATTCGACCTTATCCAGAGGTCACTCTAGAATCTAACAAGGAAAAATCAATATTCATTGTTCAATATTTACCCTCAACTTACTTCCCCTCATTCTCACCTCCTTGCCTAGTCTGCTTTTCTTCTCCAGCCATAGCATTCCTCTAAATTCTGGGAATGACGTATGTCTTACTCCTTCATGACCAGTTGCTCACTTTGTTTCCTCTCCACCAACCATTTGCCTCATCAGCCCTCCCAATATGACAGAGCCTTAGAGACACCAACCAGCTAAGCAGCTCAGGTATAGTTGCATTATAGGCAATAGCTTATTAGTGTGAGTTATAGTTGGACCTATAAAGGGAACTAAGGCCCCAACACATTGCCATCTACTTGGGTGAAGGGGGTTTTCTGATTTACCTAGAACTAAATGAGCTACTTACTGGTTCATACCATGTGAATAACCTGCTCTGCTGCTAAAAGGATTTTGTATTCTAGATGCTGGTGATGTCCAACTAGTTATCTAGCTAAAGGAGGGCTCCCCCATTCCAGTAGGTGGCAATAGAAATGCCAAAATAGACGTCTCTGTGGTATAAGACTGGAATTTATTTTCACTTTAGAACACATGGGTTTGCAGTCAGAAGCCAGAGAGTCAAGAAACACTAGTTAAGTGTTTGCACTAAGGATTAATTCTAAGTAAAAAACAGGTCAAATTAAGTTGCAATCAGTTCCACAGCTTTCTGGACTTTGGAAGACAATTTAAAAGACGAGATTTTCTACAAAACTTCTTTGAGGATGTTATCCACACTAAAGATGTATAAGGTGACCCTTCCAAAATTATATGAGAATCCAAAGAAACGTTGGAAGTCCTTGGGACTTGCTAGCATATTAGCTCTAACTTTAATTGACTTCACTGGGAGCCCATCAAAATAACCCATGGGGAGGCAGATAGCATGTACCAAGACCTCATCCAGGGCTTGATCAAATTTGTATTCAGATTTAGTTAAGGGTTGAAAGTGTCATGAGTGCTCTAGGCTAAATCAATCCTTTAGAATAAATCAAACGATATATTTCAGTGATTAAGTGTGTGGATTTAATAGCCAAACAGACCTGGGCTTACATTTTTTGATGTATGACACAGTGTAGGGTACTTAAACCTTCTCAACGCCAGTTTCCTAATTTGTAATATGGGAATAATGATAGTACCAGCTTAACAAGTTTGTTGTAAGAACTAAATAAAATATATATATAAATTATATATATTCATATATGTATACCTTATAATTTATGTATACATATATGTACTTTATATATATACTATAATACACATATACTTATATAATACATACTTTATATATACATATATACCTTATAAATATACATATACTCTTATATAATACATACACACATACATACACACACACAACTTAGTGTAGAGCTTGGCACATGGTAAGCAACCAATAAACGGTAACTATTGTTATCATCAAGATTATTATCTCCTAATAAGATCACAAAATATATAAAGGTTAATTAAGTCTTAGATACACATGTAGGACATTATAAAGAACAGTTGTCATGAATCTATGTCCAACAGTGCTTGTATCTGATTTAACATGCCACCTTACAAGTCCACAAATAATACTGTTAGCCTCAAAAGGACTAGCTTTGTAAAACTGGTAGTAAAAAAAAATGGTTAAGCAAGTCAAGGCCAGTGATTACACAGCAGGTCCAGCAGTCACTGTAGAGCAGGACTCCTCTATTCCTTATGATGAAAATTGCAGGTGCCTAAATAAATAAAGTAGAAGAATGACAGGAATCTTGGCAAAGGTTGAATGCAAGGAAGTGCTAAAGGACTTGGCCATGGTCGTTCTTAAGCTCCCAAGTTTTTTCTAGTTCAGGATCTTCTGGAACCTGAACACACGCTCTCCTGCATCACCAAATCATCTAGCTCTAGTTGGTCATTCCTAACAGCACACAAATGAGAAAAAAGGGCCCTCTCATGACCCCCATGCTTCCTTCTTGTTACTCTCCAAATTCTCTACTATTTTTCACAGAAAAACTTATTCAAATACTTTGAAGAAGAATGGTCTAGAGTCACTGTCCCCACTGCCTTTCTGTTTCTAAACTCAACTCACTTCAATTGGAATCAAAAATTAAAATTCACTGAAACTACTCTTTTCAAGGTCACCAATGTCATTCATATTACTAATGGGTAGAAACCAACCTGTCCTTATCTTTTTCAAGCACTGGGCAGCATTCAACCGGTTAAATCACTCTCCTCTTCTTCTTGAAATACTTTGTTCTCTCATCTTCTTGGCACCATATTCACCTGGTTCTCCTCCTATTTCACTGGCCTCATTTATTTTCCCTTACTGGTTTCTCTTCCCTATTTCATCTCAAAATGTTAGCACATCCCAGGGTTTGACATTTCTCTTTTCCATCCACTCTCTCTCCTTGAAAAAGTTTCTCCAGCCCCACAGTTTTATACATACCATCTGTAGGAGGATAATTCCCATCTTTTAAATATATTCCTGAACTCCAGCCTTGCATGTCCAACACTTGATTTACCACATCATTTGTATATTGAATAGGGATCTCAAATGTAATGTTCTAAAGCAGAAATCTTTTTTTAAATTTTTTATTGATTTATAATCATTTTACAATGTTGTGTCAAATTCCAGTGTTCAGCACAATTTTTCAGTCATTCATGGACATATACACACTCATTGTCACATTTTTTTCTGTGAGATATCATAACATTTTGTGTATACTTCCCTGTGCTATACAGTGTAATCTTGTTTATCTATTCTACAATTTTGAAATCCCAGTCTATCCCTTCCCACCCTCCACCCCCCTGGTAACCACAAGTCTGTATTCTCTGTGAGTGTGGAGATTCCTCAAAAGACTAGGAATAGACTTACCATATGACCCAGGAATCCCACTCCTGGGCTTGTATCCAGAAGGAAATCTACTTCAGGATGACACCTGCACCCCAATGTCCATAAAGCAGAAATCTTGATTTCACACATACACAAAACCTGATCCTATTTCATTCTTCCCCACCTCAGGAAATGGAACCACTATTTATCTAGTCACTCAAATCCAAAAAAAAAAAAAGGAAGAAGTAATTCACGATTATTTTCTTTCCCTATAGCACCCAATCCATCAGATTTTCCTATTAATTATCCCTTGAAAAATATTCCAAATCCATCCACTTCCCTCCATATTCACTGTTAATACTCTACTACAATCATTTCTCTTGCCTATATTGCCACAATAGCCTCATAACAGGTCTCCCTACTTAGATTCTTGCCTCAGTATGGTCTATTCATCAAGAGCAGTCAGGAACATCCTTTAAAATATAATTTATATGGGACATTATGCTGTACACCAGAAATTGACACACTGTATCTGACTATACTTCAGATTAAAAAATTAAAAATAAATAAAAATTAAAAATGAATTAAACCCAAAAGTTAGCAGAAGGAAGGAAATATTAAACATCAGGGAGGAAATAAATACAATAGAGATTAAAAAAAAACACAGAAAAAATCAATCAAACCAAAAGGTGGTTTTTTGAAAAAGTAAATAAAATCAACATATCTCTGGCCAAACTTACAAAGAAGGAAAAAGAAAAGGCATAAATAAGCAAAATAAGAAAGGAAAATGGAGAAATTATGACAACGAAAATAGAAATATAGAATATCATATGAGAATATAATGAAAAACTATATGGAACCAAACTGGATAACCTAGAGGAGATGGACAAGTTTCTGGAAACATACAGTCCACCAAGACTGAATTAAGAAGAAACTGACCAAGTCAATAAACTGATCACTAGAAATGAAATCGAATTAAAAATAAAAAACCTCCCTACAAACAAAAGTCCAGGACTGGACAGTTTCACCAGGGAATTCTACCAAACATAAAAAGAAGAAATCATACCAGTCCTTCTCAAACTCTTCCAGAAGATTGAAAAGGAGGGAACACTCCCAAACTCAATCTATGAAGCCATCATCACCCTGATACCAAAACCAGGCAAAGACACTGCCAAAAAAGAGAAATAAAGACCAAAATCACTGCTGAACATAGATGCAAAAATCCTCACCAAAATATTAGCAAATAGAATCCAACAACACATAAAAAAGATTATACATCATGACCAAGTGTGGTTCATCCCAGGGACACAAGGCTGGTTCAACATATGCAAATCAATCAATGTAATACATCACATCAACAAGATAAAGGACAAAAACCACATGGTCATCTCAATAGATGCAAAAAAAGCATTTGATAAAATTCAACACCCATTTATGATAAAAACTCTCACCAAAGTGGGTATAGAGGGAACATATCTCAACATAATAAAAGCTATATGTGACAAACCTACAGCCAGCATAGTACTCAACAGTCAAACTCTCAAAAGCTTCCCACTAAAATGTGGGATAAGACAAGGCTGCCCACTCTCACCACTCCTATTGAACATAGTCTTGGAAGTCCTAGCTACAGCAATCAGGCAACAGAGAGAAATAAAATGGATCCAAAATGGAAAAGAAGAGGTAAAAGCGTCACTATATGCCGATGACAAGTTACCATATATAGAAAACCCTAAAAGGTCCACACAAAAACTACTACAGCTGATTGAAGAATTCAGCAAGGTAGCAGGTTACAACATTAACGTTCAAAAATCAGTTGCATTTCTTTACATTAATGATGAATCAACAGAAAAAAAAGTAAAGAAACAATCTCCTTTAAAATAGCATCCAAAGTAATAAAATACCTAGGAATAAATCTAACCAAGGAGGTGAAAGAATTATACACAGAAAACTATAAACCTTTGATGAAGGAAATTAAAGAAGACTTTAAAAAATGGAAAGATATTCCATGCTCTTGGATTGGAAGAATCAATATTGTTAAAATAGTCACACTGACCAAGGCAATCTACAGATTTAATGCAATCCCTATCAAATTACCCAGGACATATTTCACAGAACTAGAACAAATCATAATAAAATTTATATGGAACCATCAAAGACCTAGAATTGCCAAAGCATTACCGAAGAGAAAGAAAGAGGTTGGAGGAATAACTCTCCCAGACTTCAGACAATACTATAGAGCTACAGTCATCAAGACAGCATGGTACTGGTACCAAAACAGACATATAGACCAATGGAACAGAATAGAGAGCCCAGAAATGAACCCACAAACTTTTGGTCAACTTATCTTTGACAAAGGAGGCAAGAATATACAATGGAATAAAGACAGTCTCTTCAGCAAATGGTGTTGGGAAAACTGGACAGCAGCATGTAAAGCAATGAAGCTAGAACACACCCTTACACCATATACAACAATCAACTCAAAATGGATCAAACACTTAAACATAAGACAAGATACAAGAAACCTCCTAGAGGAAAACATAGGTGAAACATTATCTGACATACATCTCAAAAATGTTCTCCTAGAACAGTCTACTCAAGCAATAGAAATAAAAGCACGAATAAACAAATGGGGCATAATGAATCTTACCAGCTTCTGCACAGCAAAGGAAACCATAAGTAAAACAAAATGACAACCTATGGAATGGGAGGAAATTTTTGCAAATGAAACCGACAAAGGCTTGATCTCCAGAATAGATAAGCAGCTCATACGACTTCATAAGAAACAAACAAACAACCCAATCTAAAAATGGGCAAAAGACCAAAACAAGCAATTCTCCAGGAAAGACATACAAATGATCAATAGGCACATGAAAAAATGCTCCATATAACTAATTATCAGAGAAATGTAAATCAAAACTACAATGAGGTATCATCTCACACCAGTCAGAATGGCCATCATTCAAAAATCCACAAAGGATGAATGCTGCAGAGGCTGTGGAGAAAGGGGAAGCCTCCTACATTGCTGGTGGGAATGCAGTTTGGTGCAGCCACTGTGGAAAACAGTATGGAGATTCCTCAAAAGACTAGGAATAGACTTACCTTATGACCCAGGAATCCTCTCCTGGGCATATATCCAGAAGGAACCCTACTTCAGGATGACACCTGCACCCCAATGTTCATAGCAGCACTATTTACAATAGCCAAGACACAGAGACAGCCTAAATATCCATCAGTGGATGACTGGATAAAGAAGTGGTGGTATATTTATATAATGGAATACTACTCAGCCATAAAAGCTGACAACATAACACCATTTGCAGCAACATGGATGCTCCTGGAGATTATCATTCTAAGTGAAGTAAGCCAGAAAGAGAAAGAAAAATACCATATGAGATTGCTCATATGTGGAATCTAAAAAATAAAAAGCATAAATACAAAACAGAAATAGACTCATAGACATAGAATACAAACTTGTGGTTGCCAAGGGGGCGGAGGATGGGAAGGGATAGACTGGGATTTCAAAATTGTAGAATAGATAAACAAGATTATACTGTATAGCTCAGGGAAATATACACAAGATCTTATGGTAGCTCACAGAGAAAAAAATGTGACAATGAATATCTATATGTTCATGTATAACTGAAAAATTGTGCTTTACACTAGAATTTGACAAAACATTGTAAAATGATTATAAATCAATGAAAAATGTTTAAAAAAAAGAAGTTCACAGACAGGCAAAAACTAAAAGAGTTCAGCAATACTAAACCTACCCTAAAAGAAATATTAAAAGTTCTATTCTAAATAGAAAAGAAAGAGGAAGCTATAGAAATGAGAAAACCATAACTGGAAATGTGATAACTACAGTGAATTGCAAGAGAATAAACATGAAGATGTGAAAAAAGAAAAAGAAGAAGAAAAAGGAAGAATATCAAAATCATAAAAGACAGGAGAGGAGAGAAAGAAAATACAGATTTTTTTCCTCTCTTTTTTTTTATTTGCTTTTTATAGCATATTTTTGAGTCTACATCACTATCAGTCTAAAGCAAACGGATATCGTAAGGCGTTAACATACTTGGAAAACAGGGTAACCACAAATGAAAGAGTAACCCAAAAATAAATAAATAAATAAACAAACAAGTAAACAAACAAACAAACAAACAAGAGACCAAGCTAAACAAAAGAAAATTATCAAATCAGAAAAAGAAAAACAAAAAGGAAAAGAAATAAACAAAGAAGAAATGACAAATCAACTGGAAAACAAGTTCAAACTGGCAATAAACACACATCTATCAATAATAATTATAAATGTCAATGGATTAAATGCTCCTATCAAAAAACATAGAGTCACAGATTGGGTGATAAAACAAAAGCCTACAATATGCAGCCTACAAGAGACCCACTTTAGTGTGAAAGATACATGTAGATTGAAACTGAGAGGATAGAAAAAGATATTTCATGCAAATGGAAATGACAAGAAAGCAGGAGTAGCAAAACTCATATCAGACAAAATAGACTTTGAATCAAAGGTCATAAGGAGAGCTAAAGAAGGACAGTATATAATGATTAAAGGAGCAATAAAAGATGCACATATTATACTCACTAAAGTATATGCACCCAATTTAGGAGAACATGAATATATAAAATAAATACTAACAGACATAAAGGGAAAAATTAATGTAATACAATAGTAGTTGGAGACTTTAACACCCCACTAACATGATTGTACAGGTCTTCCAGACAGAAAATCAATAAGACAATGGAGATCCTAAATGACACAATAGAACAGTCAAACTTGGTTGATATTTTTAGGACATTACATCCCCAAAAAACAGAATATATTTTCTTTTCATGTGCTCATGAAACATTCTCTATGATAAACCACATACTCAGGCACAAAAGGAGCCTCAATGATTTTAAAAGGATAGAACTTATTCCAATTATCTTCTCTGACAGCAATGGCATGAAACTAGAAATGACCCACAAAAAAAAAAAAAGGAGAAAAAAACTACAGGATGGAGACTAAACAATATGCTACTAAAAAACGGGGGGGGGGTCAATGATGAAATCAAAGGAGAAATTTAAAAATACCTTAAGACAAATGACAAGGAAAACACAAACACACAAAATCTATGGGATGCAGCAAAAGCAGTCCTAAGAGGGACTTCCTCAAAAATGAAGAACAATATCAAATAAACAACCTAACCTACCATCTAAAAGAATCATAAAAAGAAAAGAACAAACAAAACCTAAACTCAGCAGAAGAAGAGAAATAATAAAGACAAGGGAAGAAATAATTAAAATAGAGACTTTAAGAAAAAATAGAAAAAAATCAATCAAACCAAGAGCTGGTTCTTTGAAAGAGTAAACCAAATTGAAAAACCTCTGGCCAGGCTCACCAAGAAGAAAAGAGAGAGAACACAAATGAACAAAATAAGAAATTAAAATGGAGAGATTATAACCAACACACAAAAATACAAAACAATCATAAGAAAATACTTGAACAACTATATGGCAATAAATTGGACAACTTAGAAGAAATGGACAAGTTTCTAGAAACATACAGTCCACCAAAACTGAATCAAGAAGAAATAGATCACTTGAACAGACCAATCACTAGAAGTGAAATAGAATCAGCAATTTAAAAAACAAAACAAAACAAAACAAAAAACCTCCCTACAAACAAAAGTCCAGGACCAGATGGCTTCACTGGGGAACTCTAGCAAACATACAAAGAGCTCATACCAATCCTTCTCAAACTCTTCCAAAAGACTGAAGAGGAGGAAATACTCCCAAACTCATTCTATGAGGCCAACATCACCCTGATACCAAAGCCAGACAAAGACACTACCAAAAAAGAAAGCTATAGGCCAATATCGTTGATGAACATAGATGTAAAAATCCTCCACAAAATATTAGCAAACAAAATCCAACAACACATAAAAAGGATTATACACCATGATCAAGCTGGATTCATCCCAGGGACACAAGGATGGATCAACATATGCCGATCAATCAACATTATATACCACATCAACAAGAGTAAGGACAAAAATCGCATAATCACTTCAATAGATGCAGAAAAAGCATTTGATAAAATTCAACACCAATTCACAATAAAAACTCTTACCAATGTTGGTGTAGAGGGAACATATCTCAACATAATAAAAGCTATTTATGACAAACCTACAGCAAGCACAGCAGTAAGCAGTGAAAAGCTGAAAGCCTTTCCACTAAAATCTGGAACAAGAAAAGGATGCCCACTCTCACCACTTCTATTCAGTATAGTATTGGCAGTCCTAGCCATAGCAATTAGACAAGAAAAAGAAATAAAAGTGATCTAAATTGGAAGATAAGAGGTAAAATTGTCATTACATGTGGATGATGTGATATTATATATTGAAAACCCTAAAGGTTCCACACAAAAATTATTAGAACTGATAAAAGAATTCAGCAAGGTAGCAGGATACAAAATTAATATACAGAAATCAGTGCCATTTCCTTACACTAACAATGAAATATCAGAAAAGAAAAGAAACAATCTCTTTTAAAATTGCATCCAAAAATAAAAAACTTGGGAATAAATATGACCAAAGAAGTAAAAGACTTATATGGAGAGAACTACAAAATGTTGACTAAGGAAATTAAAGATGACTTAAGGAAATGGAAAGATATCCCATGTTCTTGGACTGGGAGAATTAATATTGTTAAAATGGCCACACTACCCAAAGTAACCCACAGATTTAATGCAATCCCTATAAAATTACCCAGGACATTTTTCACTGAATCAGAACAAATAATCCTAAAATTTATATGGAATCACACAATGCCCAGAATTGCCAAAGTATTACTGTAGAAAAAGGATGAAGCTGGAGGAATAATCCTCCCAGACTTCAGACACACTACAGAGCTACAGTAATCAAAACAGCATTGTATTAGTACAAAAAGAGACATATGGATCAATGGAACAGAATAGAGAGCCCAGAAATAAACCCACAAAATTTTGGTCAATTAATCTTGACAAAGGAGGTAAGAACATACAGTGGAATAAAGACAGTCTCTTCAGCAAATGGTGTTGGGAAAACTGGAGAGCTGTATGTAAATCAATGAAGTTAGAATAATCTCTCACACCATACACAAAAATAAACTCAAAATGGATTAAAGACTTAAACATAAGACAAGATACTATAAATCTCTTAGAGGAAAACATAGGCAAAACATTAGCTGAGATAAATCTCAGCAATGTTCTCCTAGGGCAGTCTATCTAAGCAATAGAGATAAATGCAAAAATCACTAATGGGATATAATTAAACTTATACACATTTGTACAGCAAAGGAAACCATAAGCAAAACAAAAAAGCTGCCATTTGCAGGAACATGGATGGCCCTGGAGAATGTCGTTCTAAGAGAAATAAGCCAGAAAGAAAAAGAAAAATATGATATGACATCACTCATATGTGGAATCTAAAAAAAAAAAGACAAATGAACTTATATATAAAACAGAAACTGACTCACAGTTATAGAATTCAGACTTGTGGTTGCCAGGGGGAAGGGGGTGGAAAGGGATAAACTGGGAGTTCAGGATTTGCAGATGACTGGTACATGTAAAATCCATACTGTATAGCACAGGGAAATATATTCAATATCTTGTAGTAGCTCATGGTGAAAAAGAATTATAAAATGAATAGATAGATATAGATATAGATATAGATATAGATATAGATATAGATATCTCCATGTATGACTGAAGAACTATGCTGTATACCACAAATTGACACAACATTGTAAACTGACAATAACTCAATAATTAAAAAAAAAAGACAACCTACGTAATGGGAGAGAATATTTGCAAAAGATGAAACTGACAAGGGCTTAATTTCCAGAATATTTAAACAGCTCATACAACTTAATAACAAAAAAAAACTGAATCTAAAAATGGGCAGAAGACTTAAACAAGCAATTCTTCAATGAAGACATACAAATGGCCTATAGGTGCATGGAAAAATGCTCAATATCACTAATTATCAGAGAAATGCAAGTCAAAACTACAATGAGGATCACCTCACACCAGTCAGAATGGCCATCATTCAAAAGTCCACAAATGATAAATGCTGGAGAGACTGTGGAGAAATGGGAACTCTCCTACACTGTTGGTGGGAATGTAGTTTTGTGCAGTCATTATGGAAAACTATATGCGTATTCCTCAAAAGACTAAAAATAGACTTACCATATGATCCAGCAATCTCACTCCTGGGCATATATCCAGAGTTAACCTTAATTGGAAAAGATATATGCACCCCAATGTTCATAGCAGCATTATATACAATAGCCAAGACATGTAAACAACCTAAATATCCATTGACAGATGACTGGATAAAGAAGTTGTGGTATATTTATACAATGAAATACTACTCAGCCATAAAAAATAATAAAATAATGCCATCTATGGCAACATGGATGTTCCTGGAGAATGTCATTCTAAGTGAAGTAAGCCAGAAAGAGAAAGAAAAGTACCATATGATATCACTTATATGTGGAATCTAAAAAGAAACAAAAAGACAAATGAATTTATTTATAAAACAGAAACAGATTCACAAGCATAGAAAACAAACTTATGGTTACCGGAGAGGAAGGGTGTGGGAAGGGATAAATTGGGAGTTTTAGATTTGCACATACTAACTAATATATATAAAATAGATAAACCAAGTTTATACTGTATAGCACAGGCAACTATATTCAATATCTTGTAGTAACTTATGGTAGAAATGAAGAAAATTAATATATGCAAGTTCCTATATGACTGAAGTATTGTACTGTACACCAGAAATTGACACAGCATTTTAAACTGACTATGTTTAAAATGGGAGATAGAGAGAGAGAGAGAGAGAGAGACCAAGTAAATATCTGTGTTGTTAGTGTCCCAGAAGACAGGATAGAATGAAGGGCCAAAAAGGAAATTATAACTGGAAAAAATCCAGATTGAGAAAAAGACATAAACTTACAGATTCAAGAAACTTCAACATCACCCTCTCAGAAACCTGCTGAATTACTAGGCAGAAAATCAGCAAGGAGATAGAACTCAACAATACCACTAACCAACAGAAAATAATTGACGTTTATAGACCACTCCTTTCAACAACAGTAAAATACAAATTTTTTTTCCAGTGCCCATGTAACATATACTAAGATAGACTGTATCCTGTGTCAAAACAGACTTTAACAAATTTGAAATAATTGAAATCATACAGAATGTGTTTTCTGACCACGATAGAATCAAATTAGAAATCAATAACAGAAAGACTAATAGGAAAATCTCCAAACCCTTGGAAACTAAACAGCACACTTCTAAATAATCCATAAATCAAGGAAGAAGTCTCAAGAGGTATCAAGAATACACTGCAGTGAATGAAAATGAAAATACAACATATCAAAATTTGTGAGACAGAGCTAAAACCATATTGAAAGAGAAACTTAAGCACCAAATACTTTTGAAAAGAGGAAAGGTCTCAAATGAATAATATAACTCCCATTTCAAGAAATTAGAAAGATGATGACAAAATTAATCCAAAACAGGATGAAGAAAGGAAAGAAATAAGAACAGAAATCAATGAAACTGAAAAGAGAAAAACAGAAGAGAAAATTAATGAAACAAAAACCTGGTTGTTTGAAAAGTTCAATAAAGAGGACAAACCTCCAGTATGAATAACCACAAAAAAGAGAATACACAAATTATCAATACCAGGAATGAAACAGGGTATATCACTACAGGTTCATGCAGATCTCAAAAGAATAAGAAGGAATACTACAAACAACCGTACAGACATAAATCAGACAATTGATGAAAAAGACCACTTTCTCAAAAAACAAAAATCACCACAACTAACCCAATATGAAAGAGATAATTTGAATATCCCTATGAATAGTAAAGAAATTGCATTTATAATTTTAATTTAGACATAAAACCCTCAACAAAATATTAGCAAATATAATCCAGTAACATATAAAAAAAGAATTATATACCATGACCAAATTAAGTTTATTCCAGGGATGCAAGGCTAGTTCAATATTTGAAAAATCAATCAATGTAATTCACTAAATTAGTAGGCTAAAGAAGATCCAGCAATCCTACTCCTTGGCATATATTCAGAAGGAACCCTAATTCAAAAAGAAACCTGCACCCCAATGTTCATAGCAGCACTATTGACAACAGCCAAGACATGGAAACAGCCTAAATGTCCATCTACAGATGACTGGATAAGAAGATGTGGTCTATTTATACAATGGAATACTATTCAGCCATAAAAGCTGACACCATAACACCATTTGCAGCAACATGGATGTCCCTGGAGAATGTCATTCTAAGTGAAGTAAGTCAGAAAGAGAAAGAAAAATACCATATGATATCACTCATATGCAGAATGTAAAAAAAAATAAGAAGAAGAAAAATAAACTTAAATATAAAACAGAAATAGACTCACAGACATAGAATACAAACTTGTGGTTGTCATTGTGAGGGGAGTGGGAAAGGATAGACTGGGAGTTCAAGATTTATAGATACTGACAGGTATATATAGAATAGATAAACAAGTTTATACCATATAGCATAGGGAAATATATTCAAGATCTTGTAGTAGCTCATGGTGAAAAACAATGTGAAAATGAATATATGTGCATTCATGTATAAGTGAAAAATTCTGCTGTATACCAGAAATTGACACAACATTGTAAATTGACTATAATTCAATTTAAAAAAGAAAAAGAAGAAGAAAAATCAAAAGTTAATATCAACTGATACAGAAGAAGCATTTGGCAAAATTCAAATCCATTCATGATAAAAAAAATGCTCAACAAACTAGGAGTAAAAAGGAACTACCTCAACTTGTAAAAAAAAATATTTACATAAAACTTATAGCTAACATGATACTTTTTTCTTTTTTATTTTTCTTAACATTTTATTGATCTATAATCATTTTACAATGATGTGTCAATTTCCAGTGTAGAGCACAATTTTTCAGCCATACATAAACATATATATATTCATTGTCACATTATTTTCTCTGTGAGCTATCATAAGATCTTGTATATATTTCCTCGTGTTATACAGCATTATCTTGTTTATCTGTTCTACATTTTGAAATCCCAGTCTATCCCTTCCCAACCCCAACCCCCTTGGCAGCCACAAGTTTGTATTCTATGTCTATGAGCTTGTTTCTGTTTTGTATTTATGTTTTGTTTGTTTGTTTTTTTTAAGATTCCACATATGAGTGGTCACTATGGTATTTTTCTTTCTCTTTCTGGCTTACTTCACTTAGAATGACATTCTCCAGGAGCATCCATGTTGCTGCAAATGGTGTTATGTTGTCAGTTTTTATGGCTGAATAGTATTCCATTGTATAAATAGACCACCACTTCTTTATCCAGTCATCTGTTGATGGACATTTGGGCTGTTTCCATGTCTTGGCTATTGTAAATAGTGCTGCTATGAACATTGGGGTGCAGGTGTCATTCTGAAGTAGGGTTCCTTCTGGACATATGCCCAGGAGCAGGATTCCTGGGTCATATGGTAAGTCTATTCCTAATCTTTTGAGGAATCTCCATACTGTTTTCCACAGTGGCTGTACCAAACTGCATTCCCACCAGCATTGTAGGAGGGTTCCCTTTTCTCCACAGCCTCTCCAGCATTTGTCATTTGTCATGATACTTAATGATAAAAGATAGAACACTTTTTAAACCCCTAAGATCAGGAATAAGGCAAGGATATCTGCTCTCACTATTGCTACTCAGTGTATTACTGAAAGTAAGTTCTTGTTGCCACAATATGGAAGAAAAGGAAACAAAAGGCATATGGATCAAAAATGATTAAATAGAACTGTCCATAATTTTCAGGTGACATGAGTCTATATAGAAAATCCTAAGGAATCTACAGAAACCTCCTATAACTATTAAATGAGTTGAGCAACTTTCCAGGATAAAAGAGAAACATACAAAAACAACTGTATTTTATATACTAGCAATTAATACATAGAAACCAAAATTTAGAATACAATTTTAAATAACACAAAAATACTTAAGTATAAATCTAACCAAAAGTGTGGAAAACATTGAGGAAAGAAATCAAAGAAGATCTAAATAAATGGAGAAACATACCATGTTCATGGACTGGAAGACTCGGTATAGTAAAAATATCAATACTTTCCAAAATAACACAGAGGTTTAATGCAACCCCTATCAAAATCTCAACAAGATTTGTTATAGATAGAGGCAAGCTTCTTTTAATATTGATATGGAAAAGCAAAGGCTCTAGACTAGCTAAGTCAATTTTGAAAAAAATACAATAGAAGGAATCACTCTGATTTTAAGGCTTATTATATGGTTGCAACAGTCGATACCATGTGCTTTGGTAGAGGGATAGACCCATAGATCAATGGAACAGATTAGAGAACTCAGAAATAGATCAACACAAGTATGACAACTGATTTTTTACACAGGCATAAAAGCAATTCAGTGGAGGAAGAGTCCTTATAAATGGTGCTGGAGTAATTGCATATCAATAGGCAAATACAATTAATCTTGACCGGAACCTCACATCTTATATAAAAATGAACTTAAAATGGATCATGTAAAATGTAAAACTCAAACTATTAGTAGAAAACATAGGAGGAAATCTTCAAGACATAAGACTTGGTGGAGAGTTCTTAGGCTTCAGGTGCAAAGCATAATTCACAAAGACAAAAAATCAACACATTGGACTTAACTTTTTTAACTTTTGGTCTGGGAAAGATCTCATGAAAAAGACAAACCACAGATTAGGTGGAAATATTTGCAGGCCACATTTCTGACAAAGGACTCCTATTTAGAATATATTAAAGAATGTATTCCATAGTCAACAGTAAAAAAAAAATAAACAACTCAATTAAAAAATGAGTCAAGGACATGAAAAGACATTTCACTGAACAGGATATGTGGGTGGCAAATAAATACATGAAGGATGTTCAAAGTATAACTTGTCATTAGGGAAATGCAAATTAAGACCATGATGAGCCATCACTACACATCTATCAGAATGACTTAAAAATAGAGATGATATCAAATGCTGACAAGGATGTAGAGAAGCTGGATAATGTATATAGTGCTGATGGAAATATAAAACAAAACAGTCTGGGAAGTTTGGTAGTTTCTTTTAAAACTAAATGTACAACTACTATACAACCCAGCAATTGCACTCTTGGTGATTTATCCCAGAGAAATGAAAACTTATGTCCACAGAAAAGCCCACAGCTGCTTTATTCATAATCATAGCATATTTATTCATAATACCTAAAAACTAGGATCAAGCAAAATATCCCCTAATGAGTGAGTGGTTAAGCAAATTTTATTATATCCACACCTTAGAATACTACTCACCAATAAAAAGGAACAAGCTATTGATACATGCAACAACTCAGATGGATCTCAAGGGTACTGTGTTAAGTGAAGAAAGACTCTCAAAAGATTACATACTATATGATTCCATTTATATAACATTCTTGAAATGACAAGGTTATAAAGATGTAGAACAGATTAGTGGTTGCCAGTGTGTAGGGATAGCAAGGAGAGAGGAGTATGTGACTAAAAGGGTAACATAAGGGAGACCTTTGTGGTGATGGAACAGTTCCCTATGTTGATTGCAGCGGTGGTCACAGGAATCTAGATGTGATAAAATGACACAAAACTATACACACACTTTTTACCAGTGTCAATTTCTTGGTTTTGATGTTGTACTATAGTTATGAAAGAAGTAACCATTAGGGGAAACCGAGTGAAGGGGTACACAGTGCCTCTCTGTATTATTTTGGTAACTTCCTGTGAATCTATAATTAATTCAAAATTTTAAAGTTTAAAAAAAACCGTATCAAGGTAGCCAAGAAACCTGAGATTATTAAACACTACACTAGTTCCTGGCTACACCAGAAGATCTTAGATATGTCATTATCTTAAAGTTAATGAAGGGCTGTCATGTAAAAGGAGCATACTTATTCTATGACATCTAAAGGATAGAACAAGGACCAATAGCTAGAAGCTTCAGTGACAGATTTCAGCACAGTAGAAAAAAGAAATTTCTAACCTTCAGAACTGTTTTGAGAGGTGGGTGATGAAAGCTGAACAAAATGCTTCTATCATGAAGTATCTGCAAACTCTCCTTAGCTTTTTCACAGCGGCTCTCCATCCCACTGTTACTGTTCCACTGGATTCCTTCAACCCCTCTCTTCCCTCTACTACAAACAGCCTCCAAGACAGTCCATCTGCCTCCAATCTTTACCCCCAAATGGGCCACTTGTTCTCTACACTACCACTAGAGAGATCATACTGAAACACAAATCAGACCCATTTTCCTCCTCTACTTACAGCCTTTCAGTAGTTCTCTACTGCCTAAAAACTGAAGTTTGAACACCCTAAACTCACATGATCAAAGTCCTCAGTAACTTGGCCCATGCTAACTTTTCCAGCACCCATTCCCACTTCATTGTCCATGTACATCACCCTCCAGAATCAGGAAACTTGAAGCTATTACTCAGGTGTATTTTGTACTTCCAGCAGCCATGCATTCTTTCTTCCTGTTCTCTCACTGGAAATGCTTTCCCATCTCAATCCCTACCCCCACTTTTTCTCAGTCTCTTAAAATCCTATTCATAGTGATTCATGCTGACTTACTGATTTCCAATACTGCCTCTTCCATGGAGCCTTATTTTGATCCTCCCCATCACTACCATCCTCATTCAGATTTCATTAGTTCTTCATTGCTATGCTGGCCATTTACCTATTGTCTCTCAGATGCAACCCCACTCTTCTATATACTGATCTGTAATTCATTCTGCAAACCACACTTCCTAGACACCCTTGCCAACTAACTTCCTATTTGGCTCTGCCGTTGGGAGGCAACTAGACTGAGATATGAAAATAGAAATATTTTCTGTTTACTACCAACACATCCAGTAGCTTCTTTCTGAACTCCCAGCACTAGTCTCACTGAATCCCTTCAAAGCAGCAGCTAAGTCATGTTCCTTTGAACATCACAGTCAATTTCTCATCAATTAGGCTGCAGCCTCTGGGCCAATACCCATTGAACCACAACCCCTTCAGGAGTTGTAGCACCCCTTAAGTTGCACTTACCTCCTCAGAGGTCCAGCATGCCATGCCTCCTCCTCAAAGTTTCAAAAACCAGTTGTTCATAACTTCCCTCTATAGACCTTTTATTCCCCCAGCCTTAGCAAATTCCTGCAGTTATTAATCTCCAAGTTCTCTAGTTATCTCACTTTGCTGTTTCATATTTCCAACTTCAGTATAACTAATTGTCTTTTATCTCTTCCCTTCTGCTTAAAACACGTATCTTCTGTTTTCCTAAATGGACTCCACAATTGCGATAGTGTTTTGCCTGCTTCTCCATTATAGCACTCCTAACATTCTTGTACTGTGCATGTGTATCTCTTGCTTCCATATATATCATGTCATTGGGACATATGTGTTGAAGTAATGCATGAATAAATGAAAGAACAAATGGTATTTTGTAACTGGCTTTTATAGAGCAACCTTGTGTTAAGAAAAAAACAAGACTCTAGTCATAGGTATAAATGGAGAAGACAGATCAAAGATAGACTGAAAGGATGAATACAAATTTGAATTCTCCAATATTGTTTACTATGAAATGCAATATCACTTATCTTTAAGCCCATCTTCAATAATTTTAATTTATAAACCAAAAAACTAGGCAGAGAATAAAAGACATGATTCACTTCTTAAAGAACAAAAAATATTCACAATGTGGCCACTACATACATCATGGCAGCCAATAAGTACATAAGGATCTACTGTGTGTCTACCACTCTGCTGGGCATTAGGGGAAATAAACAAAATGTCAAGATAGTCACTTTCTTTAAAGATCTTATAATGTACCTGGAAAGATAATCAAAAGATAGCTTGGAGGTCAACAAACATGATTTTGGCCAAATCACTTCTCTCTCCTGGATCTCAGTTTCTTCATCAATAAGAAAAAGAGGTGCACTAGGAGCTCCAAAAAGCCCCACTAGCTGAAATACACTGTGGTTTTAAGCTTTATGAGGAGAAAGTGATATGGGGTCATTTGTTCATTTTGAACTGAGGATTTTAAGCAGTTCCAAACACAAGAATAATCATGTTCATTTTCTATGTCCATACCAGATAGAATCAGATACAAGCTAAAAACCTGAGACAAAAATGAGTGTGTCAACAACAGAGTGGGGAGATTGTCTCCATTTCCCTAGATGGGTGTATAAGTGGGTGTCAGATCTTTCCATGGAGATGACACCCTGTTTGAGACCTGAAAACTTTCCATTCTTCTCTCCTTTCTGCAGCATAATTTCCCAAACACTGTTGGAGAATCAGGTGAAACTTATGCCCTCTGAGCTGTTCACTTAGCCATTTGATAGTTCCCTACTCATACACTCCACCTGTAAGGCAGTTGGAATCCCAGAAGGTGTCTCTTTCCTTCTTCACTATCTCACACATTGCCTAGGTCCATTTTTTGCTGGTTGTATTCTAATGCAGGGGCTGGAGCTAAGACATACACATGAAAACAACTAGTAAACAAGCTCAATGTAATATGTTGTATTAATTCAGTCAACAAGTATTTATTGAGCACCTACTATGTGGACAAGAACATCACAATCCTTGCTCTCATTAAGCTTACTTCAGGTGACTAACCAAAAACAAATTTTAAAGGTAAACCAACATGTGAATAAAATATATTTATAAATTATAATAAGTTCTATGAAGTAAATAAAGTACTAAGAGAATAATGTGGGAGCTACATTAAAGTGTGTGATCAGAGAAGGAGGACTCTGAGGGAGATAACTATTGTACTGTACTGAGATCCAAAGTATAAGAGGCAGGAATAGGTAAATCGGAGGTTGACTAGTCCAGAGAGAAAATCATGTGCAGAGGCCCTATAATAGGAAGTAGTGTGAAGGTTTAAGAGAAGGCCAGGGTGGCTAGAGCACAGTGGATCTAAAGAGTAGTGGTGGGGCATAAATCTAGTTAGATAGGCAGAGGCCAGATTACATATGGGCTTTTTGGATTTAATTCTAAGTGAGATAGAAAGCTGTTGGAGGGTTTTAAGAAGAAAATGACATGACCTTGGCTTACATTTTTAAAAGATAACTGTGTATGCTATGTGGAAGATGGACAGTAGATAGAGTGAATATGCATTTCTATATGCATATATAAGTAGATAAGTAAGTGTAAAAGCAGGTATACAAGTTAGGAAGCTGTTGCAATAGTCCAGGAGAGAAATAATGGTATCTTGAAATAATGGACCAGAATGGACCAGAAATAATGGACCAGAGTGTTGGCAGAGGAAGTAGAAAAAAAGTTAATAGATTCAGCATGTTTTAGAGGTAAAATCCAGAAAATTAATGAGGGATTAGACATAGGGTTTAAGGGAATGTGAAGGAGTCAATGAGGACTCCCAGGTTTCTGGTTTGAGAAACTTTAGCACAGAATCCTTCCTGAGGCAGCCAGTCAGACCAAGAGGAAAAGCAAGAATTTACCATAGCCCTCAGTAAGAGTCCACAATCCGTTGGGGTTTTTTTTTATTATTTTGGTTTTCACTCTCTGAGTTCCTTTTGAGCTGATTGGTAACTGCTTACTCCTATATAAATCCACTGTCACATATTTTAGGTCTATATCTTGAGTTTCTCTCAGTCTCACCTGCCTACAGGTACTAATATGAGTCATCTGAGAGTAATAACCCATGTTTCATCAGCTCTTTCCACACCTGCATAATGCAAGACCTCAGGCCCCTGAAAACTTCTCCCAAGTATTTCTGGGAGTCTTTATGGTTGTCTCACATGTGTTCGCCACCAGTGCTCACAAAGTTTAGGTATCCAATTCCATAATTAGGGTCATTTTATTTATGCTGGCTCTGAAATATGAAAAAACTGCAATGTGGAAATAAATGTTTAATGTATGCAAACTTCAACCACTGTTACTTTTAATATTCATAAAAACTTGCATTACATTTGAAAACAATTTGTGGGTTATATTTTCTCACTTCACAAGAATTCCCAAGTATGTATGATGATTACTTCGAAATCATAGCCAATTATAAATTAAAGGAATTCATTGTAGCCAAATAATTTCAAAAGTAACATTTAAAAATCTTTTTATAATTTTTCACAGCAAGAAAATTCTATTTCATGTGTACTATGAGTGCACTTTATTACATTTGATATAATGATATGTGGGGACTACAAAGCCTAGGGCCTATGAAGATTTGTAAATATTCTCACCCACAAGCAACACCCACTGCTCTTAAAGCTATTTGCAAGTAACACCTCCCCACTTCCACTGTTTCCAGGGCCCACTGTGAATAAGGGGGTCGTTTGCAGGTGCTCCAAGACTGTAAACTTTCTTTTTCTCAAAGTGTTCCTGGATTCCCTAGCATTTTCAAAGCAGCAAAATCACACTTTGTTGTATACAGGGAGAACATCTCTCCTCATTGGCACGCAAAAATTCAGCTCTGAAACACTACTTTGTGCCCCAATGCCTCTCAGACTAACATGATTAACCTGCCCCTTCTGCCTGTAACTGTCTATGGGGCTGTAATAGACCATGGAGCTAGCTAGTTTTCTTCCCAATGCTAGGCACGAGCATAAAGCTGTTTCCTTATTCTTTTTTCCTAAACAGCAAAAATAAATCCCCTGAAGGCCTGGCCTAGCAGTGAAGACCAGCCCTGCATGAACTATGGTTTAGACTTAAGATGGCTACCACCACAGGTATTTCAAAGGGCAAAACATTTTTCAACCCTTATCAGTCTTTTTATCCTGCATCTGGAGTCATTAGATTTCTGAAGAGTTGATAGAGACTCTAAAATGTGGTCTGGCCATTCTTATTCTATAAGGGCAAGGTCACTCAGGATTGGGATTAGTTTCATAGAGGTAGTGGGCCTATAGCTGAGAAAAGTAAATGTAAAGTCCTTTTTATAGTCCATTACATGGTCTACAAAGAACTTTCACATATATTGTATCATTTGATCATCACAATATACGATGTATGTAATACCATTAGTCCCCTTTATTAAGGTTCATAAAGACCTGTGTTTGTTTATTTATATTTTATTTTATTTAGTTCCATTAGTTCCTTTTAATACATGAGGAAATGGAAACTCAGAGATTAATGATAATCAAAGATTTCTCAGCTGATACAGGAAGAAGCTAGAATCTGAATACAAGTCCTCTGACTCCAAACCCTTGAGCTATTTCCATGACACACTTTGAGTTCTGTTATAAAGATATTATTGAATATCAACCTCTAGTTAGCCCAGTGTTTCCCAAATTTGAGAGTACATCAGAATCATGTGAAGGACTTTAATAACTATTTAATAAACACAGATTTCTGGGCAGAGGCCCCAGAGTTACTGATCTAGTAAGTCTGGTGTGGGACCTGAAAATTAGCATTTCCAACAAGGTCCCAGGTGATGCTTATGCTGCTTCTTTGAGGACCACACTTTGAGAACCACTGGTATATAGCCAGAAGCTCTGGATATAAGGCCCATTGCTCTCTAGATTACAAGAATTGGTGATCATCTATAACTTTACAAAGAAAAATTAGCAGTATTTAGTAGCTCAATGAGCTATTATGCAACCATTAAAAAGGATAATTATAAAGACTGTGTAGCAACAAAGAAGATGCTTTCATCTGATGTTAAGATCTGATGATAAAGGGGATAGTAGAAAGGTCATTTGACTGAAATAATGTCTCCTTAATTATTGATGCATAGGTTTAATGGCATATTTTAGAATTCCAGGCTGGCTTTTAATATGCTTTCTGGGCTGCTGCATCCTCCTGTCAGTCAATCTGTGGACAGAATAAGAGGAAACAACAAACATGCAGTAGAATATAGAAAAGTTTATGATCAGGCCAGAGTGCTGAAGAGGCGGAACATAGAAGAGGAGGAACAGATGCCCTTCTTTTGGGGAGTTTACAGTCAAGTTAGGAATCTGAGACAGATACATGGGAAAGAGACTACCAAACACCAATCAAATACCATGCAATATTAAGTGCCAAAGGAGTGCAAGGAAGATAAGTTCTGAAGATGACCTAGAGGAGGTAGAAATTGAGCTTGAAGAATGAGTAGTATTTAAATAAGACAATAGTGAGCTAGTGTAAGCAAAAATAAAATAACATCTTTGGGAACCAATAAAGAGAGTGTTCTAACTAGAATAACACATTAGAGATGAGGCTGGAAAGGTAAGTAGAGACCAGACTGCAAAAGGTCTGGGCCTAGAATTCTGGTGTTTAGCTTGTATGTCCTAGGGAGTTATGAGTGGTTTTTGAGAAGGAATTGCTAGGATGAAAGCTATTTTAAAAAAAATTCTATGTGCAACATGTACAAGACTAATTACAGGATATGGGAATGGAGACAGGGAGACCAGGTAGGAAGACTTTGCAGTAATCTAACTGTAACTAGGAGCAGAGATTCTTTAATTACCCTTTCAAATTGATGAAGGTTTTATTTTTAATCTTTGAAAAGATTAAAAAAATAAAAAGAAATGCTGCTATCCCTGGCTCTCTACCTGTGTCCCAAAAAGTACTCTTTATTGCATTTGTAATAGGCCTGAGTTCCCTCTGCCAGTGGGTAAATAGGTTTTGTCTTCTTGCCTCTCCCAATTCCAGTGCTCAAATGAGTTGTGTAACCAACATTTGGAGCCATTCAGTAGACAGGGATTTCTCATCAAAACCCAGGGGATCAAACCCCCACAAACACATCAATAGATCGTTCAGAACAACCAAGAGTACCAAATATATGTAAATATCACCAGTTAAGACCAAAACAAACAAAAAAAAGACCAAAACAAAGACCTTTTTACCAAATCCAAATAAGCTTTGAAAAGCACACACAAAATAGACAGCCTAGCATAGCAATGCAGTTTATCTCTCTGCCCAGAAGCCAATGTTCTGTAAGATGTCTTCAGGGATTAAGATCTGCAAGCTTTTATATAATTTTTATGTTTAACACGTGTTTTCCTAACAAGGGTAATAATGACCATTTGTGGAGAATTCACACACCACAACCAGGTTGATTTGTACTGATTGAGCTGTCAAGAAGCACCCACTATATGCAAAGTATTAAATTAAATGCTGGGTTTATGGAAAGAATGAAAGCATAGATCCTGCCATTCAGGATCACACAGCAGAAGAAACAAGAGATAAAAGGACAATGAGGATTTCATTACCTACTCAAAAGTTACTGCCCTGCTCTTACTAACAGCACTTCACTTTTGTCTGGAATCACAGAATGTCCCAGCCTCAGTAGATGAATCATGATTAGTTTAAGCCATTAAAAATACTTCCATTTCCTTTTGTAAAATCTTTACTTTCCCAGAATCCTAAGCAACTAGAAGTGGTCATATGATGAAGTTCTGTGCAAAGAAATGTAAAGGGAAGTCTTTTGGAAGGCTCTGCATAAGATTTTGCTAGGCTTCCTCCAGTCTAATAAGAAGAAAACCTTACACACCTATCCCTTTTCCAATACATGTGAAGATGCTTTTCCAACAGCCACAGAAGATTTCTTGCAACCATGAGACAATAAGAATGAACACAAAAAGCCATATACTGAAAGTGAATGAACAACAGTATAGAAACAGTTTAAGACCTTTGTGATATCCCTGAGCCACTGAATAAACCATAAAACTACCACCTCCAAACTTATTGGTAAGTAAAAAATTATATGAATACTAGTTAGGATTTTTGCTACTTGCAGATGAAAGCATTGCTAACTGATATCATAATTCACATTTATTAGTCATCTATTATCTTCCAGGAAGAACATGGTGTTTAACACATTTTATCATATTTAATTCTCACAGCAGTGTCATAGGATAGATACTATCATCTTTTTTACTAATAAATCTTAAGAGAGATTCAGTTTCTTGTTCAAGGACATGAAATTATTAAGTGATTGAACTAAGAATCAAATCCATCCACACAAAAACTACTAGAGCTGATAAAAGAATTTGGCAAGGTAGTAGAATACAAGATTAAAATACAGAAATCAGTGGCATTTCTTTGCACTAACAATGAAATATCAGAAAAGAAAAGTAAAGAAAAAGAAAAACGATCCCTTTTAAAATTATATCCAAAAAATAAAACACTTAGGAAGAAATCTGACCAAGGAAATGGAAGTCTTATACATAGAGGACTATAAAACATTGACTAAGGAAATTAAAGATGACTTAAGGAAATGGAAAGATATCCCATGTTCTTGGATTGTAAGAATTAATATTTTTAAAATGGCCACACTGCCCAAAGTAAACTACAGATTGAATGCAATCCCTATCAAATTACCCAAGACATTTCTCACTGAATCAGAACAAATAATCCTAAAATTTACATGGAACCACACAAGGCCCAGAATTGTCAAAGCATTACTGAAGAAAAAGAAAGAGGCTGGAGGAATAACCCTTCCAGACTCAGACAATACTAGAGAGCTACAGTCATCAAGACAGCATGGTATTGGTACAAAAATAGATATATGGACCAGTGGAACAGAATAAAGAGCCCAGAAATGAACCCACAAACTTTTGGTCAATTAATCTTTGACAAAGGAGGCAAGAACATACAATGGAATAAAGACAGTCTCTTCAGCAAATGGTGTTGGGAAAACTGGACAGCAACATGTAAAGCAATGAAGCTAGAACACTCCCTTAAACCATACACAAAAGTCAACTCAAAATGAATTAAGAACTTAAACATAAGAAAAGAAACAATAAATATCCTAGAAGAAAATATAAGCAAAACATTATCTGACATACATCTCAAAAATGTTCTCTTAGAGCAGCCTACCCAAACAATAGAAATAAAAGCAAAAATAAGTAAATGGGACCTTAGTAAACTTATAAGCTTTTGCACAGCAAAGGAAACTATAAGCAAAACAAAAAGACAACAGTTTGGTGCAGTCACTGTGGAAAACAGAGTGGAGATTCCTCAAAAGACTAGGAATAGACTTACCATATGACCCAGGAATCCCACTCCTGGGCTTGTATCCAGAAGGAAATCTACTTCAGGATGACACCTGCACCCCAATGTTCATAGCAGAACTATTTACAATAGCCAAAACATGGAAACAACCTAAATGTCCATCAACGGGTGACTGGATAAAGAAGAGGTGGTATATTTATACAATGGAATACTACTCAGCCATAAAACCCGACAACATAATGCCATTTGCAGCAACATGGATGCTCCTAGAGAATGTCATTCTAAGTGAAGTAAGCCAGAAAGAGAAAGAAAAATACCATATGAGATCGCTCATATGTGGAATCTAAAAAAACAAACAAAAACAAAGCATAAATACAGGACAGAAATAGACTCATGGACAGAGAATACAGATTTGTGGTTACCAGGGGGGTGGAGGGTGGGAAGGGATAGACTGGAATTTCAAAATTGTAGAATAGATAAACAAGATTACACTGTATAGCACAGGGAAATATACACAAAATGTTATGATAAATCACAGAGAAAAAAATGTGACAATGAGTGTGTATATGTCCATGAATGACTGAAAAATTGTGCTGAACACTGGAATTTGACACAACATTGTAAAATGATTATAAATCAATAAAAAAAAGACAACTTACGGAGTGGGAGAAAATTTTTGCAAAAGATGAGACCGACAAGAGTTTAATTTCCAGAATATATAAACAGCTCATAGAACTTAATAACAAAAAACAAACAACCCAATCCAAAAATGGGCAGAAGACCTAAACAAGCAATTCTCCAATGAAGACATACAAATGGCCGAGAGGCACATGAAAAGATGCCCAATATCAGTAATTATCAGAGAAATGCAAATCAAAACTACAGTGAGGTATCACTTCACATCAATCAGAATGGCCATCATTCAAAAGTCTAGTAATGAACTGAAAAATTGTGCTCTACACTAAAATTTGGCACACCATTGTAAAATGACTATTACTCAATAAAAAAATGTTAAAAAATGCAGTAATGATAAATGCTGGAGAGATTGTAAGAAAAGGGAAACTTCTTACACTGTTAGTGGGAATGCAGTTTGGTGCAGTCATTGTGGAAAACAATATGGAGATTCCTCAAAAGACAAAAAATAGACTTATATGATCCAGCAATCCCACTCCTGGGCATATATCCAGAGGGAACCTGAATTCAAAAAGATGTATGCACTCAAATGTTCATAGCAGCACTATTTACAATAGCCAAGACATAGAAACAACCTAAATGTCCATTGACAGATGACTGGATAAAGAAGTTGTGGTATATTTATACAATGGAATACTTCTTAGCCATAAAAAAGAAAAATAATGCCAATTGCAGCAACATGGATGGACCTGGATGTTGTCATTCTAAGTGAAGTATCCAGAAAGAGAAAGAAAAATACCATATATCACTTATATGTGGAATCTGAAAAAAAAAAGATAAATGAACTTACTTATAAAACAGAAACAGACTCACAAGCATACAAAACAAATTTATACCTACCAGGAGGAAAGGGGGTGGGAGGGGATAAATTGGGAGTTTGAGATTTGCAGATACTAACTAATATATATAAAATAGATAAACAACAGCTTCATATTGTATAGCACAGCGAACTATATTCAATGTTGTAGTAACTTATGGTGAAAAAGAATATGAAAATGAATCTATGTATGTTCTTGTATGACGGAAGCATTATGCTGTACACCAGAAATTGACACAACATTGTAAACTGACTATATTTCAATAAAAATATATATATACATAAAATCCATATATGTCCAACTCCAAAACTCTTTCCTCTATACATAACTATACTACATGATAAAAAATGAAAAATATTTTAAGAGATTAGAGATAAAGTGAGCCTGAGAATTAAGCCAAAGTAGAGATTATTTCCAGATAAATGGGGAGATATCATGAAGGAGGTAACATTTAAATTGAGCACTGAAAAATGGGTAGAATTTGTTTTATCTAAAAGGGGAAAGGAAGGCAAGAATATCCTGAGCAGATAATTATTACCTTTTGTTGTTGTTTTCCAGTCACAGATTCTTTTGAGAATCTAAAGACCCTCTCTTCCAAAAAAAAAATCATATTTCCAGACTCACAAAATTTTACATACGTATAAGTTCTATACACTCATAGGCACCTTGAAGCTTTTCCACAGATGTGCAGATTCTATTGATTGACAGATTCTAAACAAAAGACACAATAACACAAGACAAGTCACTACTACAGGAATGTATAGGCCATATGGATGAAGCAGTAAATAGAGTTTGGCTAAAGTATAGACTGCTTAAATGAAAGTTCTGGAAATAAGGCTAAAAAGATAATAGTCAACATTTGAGGAACTTGGATGCTCTTTTAGTAAAAATGCATCAGAAGAGATGACATTAGTGAAAATGGCAGAGTAGGGAGTTCCAAGGTACCATCCCTTCACAGAAACAAATAATAATAATAATAATAATAATAATAATAATAATCACAAACCATTAGTATCAACTTTGTCAGAACTCTGAAAAATATTCAAAGGCCAACAGCAAACAAATGTATGTTGAATCTAGGGAAAGGTGACTAGAAAAGTGTAAGAAAATTTTTAGGCACTTTAACTTAAAATTTCCTCACCCTCCTTCCCAGCACAGTGGCTGTGTTGAAGACTGTGCATTCAGGTATAGACACCTGGTTTCTGGAAGGACACAGTGGACCTTGTTCATAAAGAATTGTGTTTGTTAGTTTTGACCTCTCTAGAAACAGGATTGCTGTGTGCTGATGGTCAGACAGTAGTTTTTAGCCTTGCTTATCTTAGATAGATATGCTATGCAATTTTTGTTGGTATACCATGTCTGATATGTTCCTTATACCCTTGGTGTTTTCTGAGAAATACAACAGTCATGCCACATCAACTTATCAATAATATATTTTAAGCCTTTAAAAAAGGAATGATATAAGTCACTTGATGTGTTTCATGTCATTACTCTTTCAGTGCAGAAAAGTGACCATGTAAAGGGCATTCCTTTAAAACAGAAAAGCAAATGAATGAGATATTTCCCTTGGAGATAAAAAGTTGGGCAAACATTAGCATGGTGAACTTCTGGGATGAAAAGCTGGAGAGTTACTTGGAGGAATAAGGACTTTGAAAAAACTCTCATGTTCTAGGTAATTTGACAGGGATTGAATTAAATCTGTAGATTGCCTTGAGCAGTATGACCATTTTAACAATATTGATTCTTCCAACCAGGAGCATGGGATATCTTTCCATTTTTTTAAGTCTTCTTTAATTTCCTTCATCAGTGTTTCATAGTTCTCCGTGTATAAGTATTTCACCTCCTCGGTTAGGTTTAATCCTAGGTACTTTATTGCTTTGGATGCTATTTTAAAGGGGATTGTTTCTTTACTTTCTTTTCCTGTTGCTTCATCATTACTGTAGAGACATGCAACTGATTTTTGTACATTAGCAAACACACAAGGCTACAGATACAAGAAGCTGAATGAACCACAATAAAGATAAACCTGAAGAAATTCACGCTGATACATATCACAATCAAGCTCTTAAAAACTAAACAGAAAGAAAAAAATCTTTATAACAGATAGAAAAATGACACTTTACCAATGGGAAAATAACAATTTGAATGGCAGCATTTTTGCCATCAGAAATTATGGGGGCCAGAAGGAAATGGCATAGCATTTTTTAAGTGCTGAAATAAACAAAGTATCAACACAACTCTGCATCTATTTTAAGAATAAAAGGAAAGGGGAGAGGGTATAGCTCGATTAATAGGGTGCCTGCTTAGCATGCATGAGTTCCTGGGTTCAATCCCCAGTACCTCCATTAAAAATAAAAAGGTAAGTAAAGCTAATTACCTCCCCCCAACAACAGTAACACTAAATAAAAAACAAACATTTTTTTAAATGAATAAAAGAAAAAAACTGACATTCTCAGAAGGAAAACTAAGAAAACTTGTTGCCAACAGAACTAATTAAAAAGAATGGCTACTCAGGGCCAAGATGGTGGAATAGAAGGACACTTGTACCTCACCCTCTCTCACAAATACACCAAAAGTCACATCCATGGATCCACCCAGCCAACCAGAGCACCTGCAGAACTCCAACAGAACATCACCCTCTTCAAAAGACAAAGAGGCCACAAAACTGGTAGGAGAAAAGGAAAAATCAAAGAAGAAAAAGCAAAACAGTGCAGGACAAATCCTGCAGGGAGGGAGCAGCAAAGGAGGACTGGCACTTGTTCGCTGGGTCTCCCTTCTCCAATGGAGAGGCCAGTGAGACAGAGGGGGAGCCTCTGAGCCTCAGATATACCCCCGAGCACCCCTTCACTGACAGAACTGAGTTAAACGGGCACAAAGGGTCCCTACGACACCCAGCGTGAGATGCAAGCTGGCAGCTGGGGGCCGGGACAGGCTGCCTGAGCCAGGCAGAGGACTGAGGCAGCTGCACTGAGGCAGCCCCAGGGGACTGCAGGGTGCTGCACGCCATGGCTGGGAGGGGATAAGGAGCAGAACAACCTCAGTCCCCCATAAGTTGTGAAAAAAGCAAAGCTACATTACTGGTGTGCCCTGGGGAGGGGCACCATACTCCTTTTCTCCTCAGACCTGCGCTGAAATTACTGGCACTTCTCGAGAGAAGAGAGGCGGGGCTCAGCCACAGCTGCCATATTCTCCTGTGCACAGTGCCCGGGCGGGAGCAGGGAAAACACCCGAATCTGCACCCTGGGGCTCCACAACCTCCTAGGCAGGACAGAGAATAGTTTACAACAGAGACAGATAGGATCTTTCTGCCCTGGTCCCTCAGAGAACTCACGCTGCCATGACAAACAAGGATCTAAGATTTGGTGCAGAGCAGGGTGGGGCCATTTCGCAGTCTTCCCACCACCCACCTTTGGAATGCTGACCCGAGGCGGAGCGGGCAGCTGCACAGAGCAGCGGAGCGACCAGCACCAGGAGAGGGCGGGTAGCCCCCTACCTTCTTGGCAGGAACGCAGCACCTGACCGCGGTGCTGGGAAGGTGCACGATCAGCCCACCTGCCTTGCCCGAGCGCAGCATCTGACTGTGGCATTGGGAGGGGGAGTGACCCGCCCGTCCACTGGGTAAGAGCTCAGCACCTGGCCCAGTGTTGGGAGGGGGCACAATCTGCTAGCCAACAGCCACTGGGAGCAGCACAGATGAGGGTGCCAAAAGAGGGCCTCTGGAAACAGCAAGCTAAATTCGCAAAACAAGGCTAAGGCACAAAGACCTCTCTAAAATCATTAAGAGCACACCATCTCCAGGAGAACTAGGTAACTGATACTCCTTAAGCCACAGTGCCAGAGAGATATGAGCAATATGAAGAAACAGAGGAACCACTCCCAATTAAAAGATCAAGACAAATCTCCTGAAAGCATGATCAAGGGACAAGGCATTGAGGGCGTACTGGATCAAAATTTCAAAAAAGGAGTGATCCAAGTACAGAAGGAACTAAAAGAGATAGTGTTTAGAGATATAAAATATGTCAAAAATGAAATAGAAGCTATAAAGAAGAACCAAGTAGAACTAGTAAACTCATTTGCTGAGATGAGAGCTGATCTAAAGGCTGTGCAAAGCAGGCTAGATAATGCAGAGGAACCAATAAGTGACCTAGAAGACAGGACAACAGAAAGCACCCAATCAGAACAGCTGAGAGAAAAGCAAATGAAAAACAATGAAAACAATATAAGGGACCTATGGGATAACATAAAGCGTGCCAATCTACGTATAATAGGGGTTCCAGAAGGGGAAGAAAGAACAAAGGGGATTGAAAAGGTTTTTGAAGAAATCATGACTGAAAACTTCCCAAACCTAAAGAAGGAATCAGATATCCAAGTACAGGAGGCTCAGAGGGTCCCAAACAGGAAGCATCCAAACAGACCCACACCAAGACATATCATAATCAAGATGGCCAGAGTCAAGGATAAAGAAATGATCCTAAAGGCCACAAGGGAAAATCAAAGAGTGAGTTACAAGGAAACCCTCATAAAGCTCTCAGCTGATTTCTCTACAGAAACACTACAGGCCAGAAGGGAGTGGCAAGATATATTCAAAGCCCTGAATGAAAAAAAGATGCAGCCTAGGATACTCTATCCAGCAAGGCTATCCTTTACAATAGAAGGAGAGATAAAGAACTTGACAGACAAGCAAAAACTAAAAGAGTTTAGCAACACTAAACCCATGCTAAAAGAAATATTCACAGGTCTACTGTAAATAGGAAAGAAGCAGGATGCTACAAAAATGAGAAACTCATAACTGGGAAGGAGATAACTACCATGAATTACAAAAAGAATAAACACAAAATTGTAAAACAAGACATCTAAATCATTAAGAGTGGGAGAGGGAAGCAAGGAAAGCCACTGTGTAAAACAGTATGGAGATTCCTCAAAAGACTAGGAATAGACTTACTGTATTACCCAGTCATCCCACTCCTGGACATATATCCAGAAGGAACTGTACTTCAGGATGACACCTGCACCCCAATGTTTATAGCAGCACTATTTACAATAGCCAAGACGTGGAAACAGCCTAAATGTCCATCAACAGATGACTGAATAAAGAAGAAGTGATATATTTATACAATGGAATACTATTCAGCCACAAAAACCGGCAACATAATGCCATTAGCAGCAACATTGATGTTCCTAGACAATGTCATTCTAAGTGAAGTAGGCCAGGGAGAGAAGGAAAAATACCATATGAGATCGCTCATATGAGGAATCTTAATTAAAAAAAAATAAATACGAAACAGAAACAGACTCATAGACATAGAATACAGAGTTGTGGTTGCCAAGGGGGTGGAAGGTAGGAAGGGATAGACTGAGATTTTAAAATGCATAATAGATAATCAAGATTATACTGTATAGCACAGGGAAATATATACAATATCTTGTGTTAGCTCATAGCAAAAAAAAGTGACAATGAATATATATATGTTCATGTATGACTGAAAAATTGTGCTCTACACTAGAATTTGACACAACTTTGTAAAATGACTATTACTCAATTTAAAAAATGTAAAAGAAAAAAGAAAAAAAGAAAACAAAGACAGCAATGAGATACCACCTCAACACCTATCAGAATGGCTATCATCAAAAAGTCTACAAATAAGAAATGTTGCAGAGGATGTGGAGAAAAGGGAACCTTGTGCACTGTTGTTGGGGATGTAAAATGCTGCAGCCATTGTGGAAAACAGTATAGAGATTTCTCAAAAAATTAAAAATATGACCCAACAATTCTACTCCTGGATATATATCCAAAGAAAATGAAAACAGTAATTTGAGAAGATACATGCAACTCAATATTCACAGCAGCATTATTTACAACAGCCAAGATATGGAAGCAACCTAAGTGTCCATCAACAGATGAATGGGTAAAGAAAATGTGATATATACACAAGGAAATGTTACTCAGTCATAAAAAGAAACAAAATTCTACCATTTGCAACAATGTGGATGGACCTAGAGAATATTATGTTTACTGAAATGAGTCAGAGAAAGACAAATACTGTATGATATCATTTATATGTGGGATCTAAAAATAAATACCAATGAATGTGTATACAAAACACACTCACAGACTCACAGATATAGATATAGATATGGAAACAGACACACAGATATAGAAAATAAACCTGTGGTTATCAAAAAGTGTAGGGAAGAAGGGAAGAACAGAGTTATGGGATTAAAAGATACAAACTACTATGTAAAAAAAATAGATAAGCAAAAAGGACATATTGTATAGCACAGATAATTATAACCATTATCTTGAACAACTTTTAATGGAGTCTAATTTATAAAATACTGAACTACTATGCAATATACCTAAAATTAATATATTATAAATCAATTATACTTCAATTTTTAAAAAGGGATCAACAAAATGAAAAAAAAAACAACCTATGAATGGAAAGAAATATCTAAAAACTGTATATCTGACAAGAGGTTAATACCCAAAATATATTTAAAACCTCATGCAACTCAATAGCAAAACTATATATAAAAATAATTCAGTATTTAAATGAGCAAAGGGCCTGCATAAACATTTTCCAAAGAGGATATGTGAATGGCCAATAGGTACATAAAAAGTTGCTCAACATCACTAATACATAAGAGAAGGGCAATTCAAAAACCACAATCATATCACCTCACTCATGTAAAATGACTATTATCAAAAAGATAAAAGATAAGGAATGCAGATGAGAATCTGGAGACAAGGAAACACTTTTGCAATGTTGGTGGGATTGTAAATTGTTATAGCCAGTATGGAAAATAGTATGGAGTTTCCTCAAAAACTTGAAAACAGAACTACCATATGATCTAGCAATTCTACTTCTAGGAATATATTAAAAGGAAATGTAAGTACTTTGTCTAAAAGATATCTGTACCCCCAGATTAATAGTAGCATTATTTACAATAGCAAAGACATGGAAACAACCTAAATGTTAATCAATGGGTGAATGTATATAAAGAAGTTTTGATGAATACAAATACAATGAAATATTATTTAGCCATAAAAGGAAGGAATCCTGCTACTGGTGACAACATGGATGGACCTTGAGGGCATTGTAGTAAGTAAATCAGAAAAGAGAAAGAAAAATATCATATTATCATTCTTATATGTGGAATTAAAAAAAACTCATAGAAAAAAATCAGATTTGTGGTTACCAGAGACATGAAGGAGGAAGTGGAAGAATTGGATGAAGGTGGCCCAAAGGAACAAACTTCCAGTTATAAGATAAATAGGTGCTTGGCATATAATCTACAACATGATAACTAGAATTAATACTGATGTATAGTATATTTGAAAACTGTTAAGCTAAGAGTTCTCATCACAAGAGGAAAATATTTTTTTATTCTTTGTTTCTACATGAGATGTTGAACATTAGCTAACTGTATTCTGGTAATCATCTCACAATATATAAGTCAAGCCATTATGCTGTACACCTCAAAATTGCACAGTGCTGTATGTCAATTATATCTCAATAAAACTGGAATAATTCTTTTTAAAGAAGTAAAACTCAAAGATTCACAAATATGTGGAAATCATACAACACAATCCTGAACAAAAATTGAGTCAAAGAAAAAAGTCAAAAAGGAACTTTAAAAATATCAAGACAAGTGAAAATGAAACATATCAAAACATGAGATGCACCAAAGACAGCACCAAAAGTGAAATTCATAATGATGAGCAACTATATTAAAAAAAGAAAAAACATCCCAAATATTCAACCTAACTTTACATCTCAATAAACTAGATAAAGAACAAACTTAGCCCAAAGATAGCTGAAGGAGAGAAATAATAAACATTAGAGCCAAAATAAACAAAACAGAAAACAGAAAAACAGCAAAAAAAATTTACAGTTGGGTTTTTTTAAAGATAAACAAAATTGATAACACCTTATCCAACTAAGGGAAAAAAGACAGAAGTCTCAAATAAATTAAACCAGAAATGAAAGAAGAGACATTAAAACTGGTGCCAGAGAAATACAAAAGATCATGAAACCACTATGAACAGTTATACACCAACAAACTGAATAACTTAGAAGAACAGCAAATTCCTAGAAATATACAGCTTATCAATACTGAATCTTGAAGAAATAGAAAGTCTGAACAGAATTATAAATAGGATAGAGATTGAATCAGTAATCAAAAACTTCCCAAAAAAGAAAAGCACAGGAACAGATGGCTTCACTAGTGTACTTTAACACACATTTAAAGAGAAATTAACATTAATTTCTGAATAAAAACTGGGTCAAAGAAACTAACTTCTTCTCAAACTCTTTCCCAAAAAATGAAAGAGGAGGAAACACTTTCAAACTCATTTTATGGCAGTAGCATTATCTTGATACAAAAGCAAGGCAAAGACATTACAAGAAAAGAAAAATACAGGCCAATATCCCTAATGTAAATAGATGCAAAACACTCAGCATACACAAATCAATTAATGTGATATACCACATTTCTAGAATAAGGACTAAATATCATTTTGCTGTCTCAATAGATGACAAAAAAGCATTTGACAAAATTCAACACCCTTTCCTGAAAAAATTCTCAACAAACTAGGAATAGAATGCACTCCAACATAACAAAGATCATATATAAGAAGGTCACAGCTAACATTATACACAATGGTGAAAAATTGAAAGCTTTTCTTCAAACATCAGGATAAAGTCAAAGTTTCCCAAATAAACGTGTAGACATACCAAGTTCATAGATTGCAAGACTTAATATTGTTAAAATGTCCATGCTACTCAAAGTAATTTACAGATTATTACAATCCCTATCAAAATCACAATGGCATATTTCACAGAAATGGAAAAATAATTCCACAATTAATATGAAACTACAAATACCACAGACAGTCAAATCAATTCTGAAAAGAAGAACAACGCCAGAGGCATCACACTTCCTGATTTCAAATTATATGACACTACAATAATTAAAACAATATGCTACTGGAATAAAGACAGGTTTATGTATCAATTGAACAGAATACAAAGCCCATAAATAAACCCACAATTATACAGTCAACTGATCTCTGACAAGCGTTCCAAGAATAAACAATGGAGAAAGAATAGTCTCTTCCACAAATGGTATTAGGTAAACTGGGTATCTAAATGCAAAAAAGTGAAATTGAAACCCTCACTGATATCATATGCAAAAGCCAACTCAAAAAAGGATTAAAGACTTAAACATAAGACTTGAAACCATAAAGCTCCTGGGGAAAAAGACATAAAGGAAAAGCTTCTTCACAATTTTCTTGACATTAAGTTCTTGCATATGATACCAAAAACACATGCAACAAAAACCAAAGTGAACAAATGAGACTACATCAAACTAAAAAAGCTTCTGCACAACAAAAAGAAACAATCAACAGAATGAAAAGGCAACACAGAGAATAGGAGAAGATATTTGCACACCATATATCTGATAAGGCGTCAATATTCAAAATATATATGGAATTCCTGTAATTCAATATTAAAAATCTAATAATATGATTTAAAAATAGGCTAAGATGTGAAATCTTAAAAAATGATATAAATAGGCTTATTTACAAAACAGAAACAGATTCACAGACACAGAAAACAGACTTATGACCGTAGACCTACATCACTGGAAACGCCTCATAGAGTAACTATGTGGTTTCCTTTACTCACAGAACTACATGTTAGATCTGTGGAAAGAACTACAATACAGAGCTGCTAAATAAACTATGAAAAACCTAACAGTCAGACTTTTTTATCTTAGGTATTGGCAATGATCAGTACTGTTCTAGGGTGTGATAAGCTTAGGAGTAAATGATTTGAACTTAATGCATATTTAGAGGGTGTCTGAAATTCAGAACCAGGCAGATCAATCTTCCCTGACCCCAAATACGTAATAGTCCTGAAGTAAATTTCTTGAGAAAATTGGATCCCAAAGATTACAGGTGAGTTGTTTTCTGAAGAGTGCTCATGTTCCACTGGAAATCAAAGCCCAACTAAAAGAATTATGGGCTGACTGACAACTGTTGATTGACCAAAAATCATTGAAAGGGCTGTCTTGAAGATTATATGACTCAGACATTGGAGGAACTAAGGGTTGATGGGCAATGGAAAGAATCAGAACATGTGTTAAATTCTTGAAAAGTTTATTGACTTAAATTATGTTACACAATAAAAAAATTCTTTAAACTTTTTGTAGAAAAAAAAAGAAAAAGAAAACAGACTTATGATTACCAAAAGAAAGAAGGTGTAGGGATAAATTAGAGGAGTTTAGACTTAATACACTACTATATATAATAGATAAACAACAAGGACCTACTGTGTAGCACAGGGAACTATATTGTATATCTTGCAACAACCTATAATGGGAAAAAATCTGTAAAAGAATATGTCTGTGTGTGTATGTGTGTGTGTGTATATGTGTATGTATGTATATATATATATAAATATATATATATAAATCACTTGGCTGTACACCTGAAACTAGCACAACACCTATATATACTCCATGCTATATATACTTCATCTATATATGCTTCAGTAAAAAATAAAAATGGCCAAGAAATTGAATAGACAATTCTCCAAAGAAGACATGCAAATGGCCAACATATAGATGAACAATTGCTCAACATCACTAATCATCAGGGAAACATAAATCAAAACCTCAATGAGATATCTCTCATACCTCTTAGGATGACTATTGAAGGAAATTCTGCAATATGTGACAACATGAGTGAACCTTGAGGACATTATGCTAAATGAAATAACCCAGTGACAAAAAGACAAGTATTATATAATTCCATTTACATAAGGTATCTAAAATAGTCAAATGTATAGAGTTAGATAGTGAAATGATGGCTTCCAGGGGCTGAGGTGAGAAGGAAATGAGTAGTTACAAATCAATGGGCATAAGGTTTCAGTTAACCAAGATGAATAAACTCTAGAGATCTGCTTTACAACACTGTACTTATAGTCAACAATAACTTTAAAATTTATTAAGAGGGCAAGATCTTTTGTTACATGCTATTACAACTTAAAATTCAAAATAAAAGATCCTTAACAAAAAAATTCAACATATAGATCTAAAAAAATGAAAAGAAAATCAAAACATGTACAGTGAATTGAATTTATATCCCCCCCAAAAAAATTCACATGCTGAAATTCTAACTCCCAAGGTGGAATTAAGTGGTAGGGCCTTTGGGATGTGATTTATTCATAAGAGTGGAGGTATCACGTGTAGAATTAGTGCCCTTATAAAAGAGAGCCCATAAAGACATCCCTTTCTCTTTCTGATGTTAAAGCAAAAAGATGGTTGTCAATGAGGAAGTGGGTCCTCACCAACCACCAAATCTGCCAGCACCATGACCTTGGACTTCCCACCCCTAGAACTGTGAGAAATAAATTTCTGTTGTTTATAAACTGCCCAGCAATGATATTTCTGTTATAGAAAATTGAATAGATTAAGACAACATGTGACAACAAAAAATTAAAGAAAACAAAATGCAATAATGGAGGAATTGAGGAAACAAAAAGATATGTTACATAGAAAACAAATAACAAAATGGCATAAGTGTTCTCTTATGAGTAATTATTCTAAAGGTAAATGGATGAAATTCTCCAATAAAAAACAGAGATTGGCAGAATGGAATTTTTTTTTAATCATCTACTGTATGCTGTCTACAAGAGACTCACTTTAGATCCAATGACATGAAACATTGAAAGTGAAAAAATGGAAAAACTTACTCCATCCAAATAATAACCAAAAAACAACTGTGGTGGCTCTACGAATATCAAACAATATCAACTTTAAGTCAAAAAAATGTAACGAGAATCAAAGAAGGACATTATAAATCAATAAAAAGGAACATCCATCAAAAAGCTATATAAATTATACACACATAAGGACATAACAACAGAGTCCTAATATGTATGAAGCAAACGTTGCAAGAAATAATGAAAGAAACAGACAGTTCTCCAATTATAGTTGGAGCCTTCAATACTCCACTTTCAATAATGGATAGAAAAATCAAACAGAATTAATGAAGGAACAGAGAATTTGAAAAACAGTATGAATCAACCAGATATAACAGACATATATAAGAACACTCCACCCATAAACAGCAGAATGCACATTTTTCTCACATGAAACATTCTCCAGGATAAACCATATGTTAGGTCACAAAAAATTTCATAATAAATTTTAAAAGATTTAAATAAGCCAAACTATCTTCTCTCACCACAATGGAATGAAACTAGAAATTAAAAACAGATGGAAAGCTAGAAAATTCAAAAATATGTGGATATTAGACAGCGTTCTTAAACATGGGTCAAATAATGTCACAAGGTAAATTAGAAAATACTTTGAGACTAATGAAACAAAAACACAAAATACCAAAACTATGGAATGCAACAGAATCAGTATCCAGAGGGAAATTTACAGCTATAAATGCCTATGTTAAAAGGGAAGAAAGATCTCAAATTAAACCTTGAGGAACTTGGAAAACAATAGTAAACTAAACCCAAAGCTGACAGAAGCAAGGAAATAATAACAATTAGAGAGGAGTTTAAAGAAATAGAGAATAGAGAAAATTGATGAAACCAAAGTTGGTCCTTTGAGTAGATCAACAAAACTGACAAAACTTTACCTAGACTAAGAAGAAAAGATTGACTTATTTACTTATGAAAATCATAAATCCAAGTGGGGACATTACTACCAACATTACAGAAATGAAAAAGACTAAAGAATGCTATGAGCAACTTTCAACAACATTTTAAATAACTTAGATAAAATGAACAAATTTCTAGAAGTGCACTAATTACTTACACTGAATTAAGATGAAATAGAAAAAAAAAAGACAAGACATTTAATCTATATTAAAAACAAAAACTTCCTAACCAAAGAAAGCCCATGACCAGATGGCTTCATAATGCATTCCACAAATCGTTTAAGAACTAATACCTATCTTTCTCAAACTTTTCCAAAAATAGATAAGCTTATAAGCTTTTTCACAGCAAAGAAAACTAAAAGCAAAACTAAACAACAACTTATGGAAAGGAAGAAAATATCTGCAAATAATGTGACTGACAAAGGTTTAATTTCCAGAATACATAAACAGCTCATACAACTGAATAAAAAAAAAACCCAATCTAATAATGGGCAGAAGACCTAAACAAGCAGTTCTCCAATGAATACATACAAATGGCCTATAGGCACATGAAAAAATGCTCAATATCACTAATTATCAAAGAAATGCAAATCAAAACTACAATGAGGTATCAACACACACAAGTCAGAATGGCCATCATTCAAAAGTCCACAAATGACAAATGCTGGAGAGGCTGTGGAGAAAAGGGAAACCTCCTACACTGCTGGTGGGAATGCAGTTTGGTGTAGCCATTGTGGAAATCAGTATGGAGATTCCTCAAAAGACTAAAAATAGACTTAATATATGATTCAGCAATCCCACTCCTGGACATATATGCAGAGGGAACCTTAATTCGAAAAGACACCTGTACTCCAATGTCCATAGCAGCACAATTTACAATAGCCAAGACATGGAAACAACCTAAATATCCATTGACAGATGACTTGATAAAGAAGTGATGGTATATTTATACAATGGACTACTACTCAGCCATAAAAAATAATAAAATAATGCCATTTCCAGCAACATTGATGGACCTAGAGATCATCATTCTAAGTAAGCCAGAAAGAGAAAGAAAAATACCATATATTACCCATATGTGGAATCTAAAAAAAGAAAAAAAGAGGACACTAATGAACCTATGTACAAAGCAGAAACTGACTTGCAGACACAGTAAACAATCTTATGGTTACTGGGGGAAAGGGAGTCGGTAGGTATAAATTTGAGTTTGAGATTTGCAAATGTTGGCCACTGTATATAAAAATAGATTTTAAAAAACTTTCTTTTGTATAGCACAGGGAAATATATTCAATATCTTATAGTAACCTTTAATGAAAAAGAATATGAAAATGAATATGTATGTATGTGCATGACTGGGACATTTTGCTGTATACCAGAAATTGATACATTGTTACTGACTGTAATTCAATAAAAAAAATTTTCATAGATAAGGAGGTAACACTTCTTAACTCATTCTATGAGGTTATCCTTACCCTGATACTCAAGTCAGACAAAGACATCACAAGAAAACTACAAACTAATATCTCTTTTGAATATAGGTGCAAAATGCTAGATAAAATACTAGCAAATGGAATCCAGGAGAATGTTAAGAGGATTATACACCATGACCAATTGGAATTTATCCCCAGAATACCAGGGTGGTTCAACGTTTTTTAAAAATCAATCAATATAATACAGCATATTAATAGATTGAAGAAAAACCCACATAATTACTTCACTTGCAGCAAAATCACTTCACAAAATCCAACACCCTTTCCTGAGAAAAACATTCAAGAAAGAAGGAATAAAATGAAGCATCCTCCACATGATAAAGACTATACATGAAAAAAGAGCTAACACTATGATCAATGGTGTAAGGCTGAAAGCTTTTCCTCTAAAATGAGGAAAAGGAAAGATGTCTCCTTTCACCACTGCTATTAAGCATTCTACTAGAAGTTCAAGACAAACCAATTAAAAAAAACAAATAAAAGGCATCTAAATTGGAAAGAAAGAAGTAAAACTATCTTTATTTGCTAATTGTATGACCTCATATGTAGAAAATTCTACAGAATCCACAAAAAAAATTTATGATAAGAAACAATTTCTACAGTTTTGCACGATATAAAAATCAAGATTCAGGAAATCATCTGTATATCTATACACTAGCAATGAACAATCGAGAAATGAAATTAAGAAAAAAGTTCTATTAACAAATTAATCAAAAAGAATAAACTACTTCAGAAAATTTAACAAAGGAAACATAAGATTTGTACACTGAAAACTACAAAACATTGCTGAAAGAATTTAAAGAAGGCTTAAACAAACAGAAATATATTACATGTTCATGGATTAGAAGACTCAATACTGTTAAGATGGCAATATTCCCCACAGTGATCTACAGACCCATATCTCTATGGTTAATTGATTCTAAGGTATTTTTTAACATTTTCTTATTGAGTTATAGTCATTTTACAATGTTGTGTCAATTTCCAGTGTAGAGCACAATTTTTCTTTTATACATGAACATACATATATTCATTGTCACATTTTTTTTTGCTGTGAGCTACCACAAGATCTTGTATATATTTCCCTGTGCTATACAGCATAATCTTGCTTATCTACTTTACATATGCCAGTCGGTACTACAAATTTTGAACTCCAAGTCTATCCCTTCTCACCCTTCTCCCCCTTGGCAACCACAAGCTTGTATTCTATGTCTATGACTCTGTTACTGTTTTGTATTTATGTTCTTTTATTTTTAGATTCCACATATGAGTGATCTCATATGGTATTTTTCTTTCTCTTTCTGGATTACTTTACTTAGAATGACATTCTGGCTTACATCACTTAGAACGACATTCTCCAAGAACACTCACGTTGCTGCAAATGGTTTTATGTTGTTGGTTTTCATGGCTGAATAGTATTCCATTGTATAAATATACCATTTCTTCTTTATTCAGTCAACTGTTGATGGACATTTAGGCTGTTTCCATGTCTTGGCTATTGTAAATAGTGCTGCTATGAACATTGGGGTGCAGGTGTCATTTTGAAGTACGGTTCCTTCTGGATTTATGCCCAGGAGTGGGATTCCTGGGTCATATGGTAAGTCTATTCCTAGTCTTTTGAGGAATCTCCATACTGTTTTACACAGTGGCTTTCCTTGCTTCCCTCTCCCACTCTTAATGACTTAGATGTCTTCTTTTACAATTTTGTGTTTATTCTTTTTGTAATTCATGGTAGTTATCTCCTTCCCAGTTATGAGTTTCTCATTTTTGTAGCATCCTGCTTCTTTTCTATTTAGAGTAGACCTGTGAATATTTCTTTTAGCATGGGTTTAGTGTTGCTAAACTCTTTTAGTTTTTGCTTGTCTGTCAAGTTCTTTATCTCTCCTTCTATTGTAAAGGATAGCCTTGCTGGATAGAGTATCCCAGGCTGCATCTTTTTTTCATTCAGGACTTTGAATATATCTTGCCACTCCCTTCTGGCCTGTAGTGTTTCTGTAGAGAAATCAGCTGAGAGCCTTATGGGGGTTCCTTTGAAACTCACTCTTTGTTTTTCTGTTGCTGCCTTTAGGATCATTTCTTTATCCTTGACTCTGGCCATCTTGATTATGATATGTCTTGGTATGGGTCTGTTTGGGTTATTCCTGTTTGGGACCTTCTAAGCCTCCTGTACTTGGCTATCTGATTCCTTCTTTAGGTTTGGGAAATTTTCAGTCATGATTTCTTCAAATACCTTTTTAATCCCCTTTGTTCTTTCTTCCCCTTCTGGAACCCCTATTATGCATAGACTGCCATGCTTTATATTATTCCATAGGTCCCTTATATTGTTTTCATTGTTTTTCATTTGTTTTTCTTTCAGCTGTTCTGATTGGGTGCTTTCTGTTGTCCTGTCTTCTAGGTCACTTATTGGTTCCTCTGCATTATCTAGCCTGCTTTGCACAGCCTTTAGGTCAGCTCTCATCTCAGCAAATGAGTTTACTAGTTCTACTTGGTTCTTCTTTATAGCTTCTATTTCATTTTTGACATATTTTATATTTCTAAACACTATCTCTTTTAGTTCCTTCAGTACTTGGATCACTCCTCTTTTGAAATCTTGATCTAGTAGGCCATCAATGCCTCTTTCCTTGATCATGCTTTCATGGTATTTCTTTTGATCTTTTAATTGGGAGTGGTTCCTCTGTTTCTTCATATTGCTCATATCTCTCTGGCACTGTGGCTTAAGGAGTATCAGTTACCTAGTTCTTCTGGGGACAGTGTTTTCTTAATGATTTTACCAAGAGGTCATTGTGCCTTCGCCCTGTTTTGCATACTCAGCTTGCTGTTTCCAGAGGCCCTCTGTTGGCACCCTCATCTGTGCTGCTCCCAGTGTCTATTGGCTACCCTCCTGATTCCACAGTCAGATGCTGCACCCTGGTGAGGCAGGTGGGCTGATCGTGCACCTTCCCAGCACCATGGTCAGGTGCTGCATTTCTGCCAAGAAGGTGGGGTCCACCCGCCCTCTCCTGAGGTTGATACATTGTAATTGACTGTACTTCAATTTTTTAAAAAATGGATCACAGAACTAAACCTGTAAAACTATTTGAAGGAAACATAGGGTAAATCTTCATGACCTTGGGTTTGACAATGGATTCTAAGATATACATGACAGCAAAAGTACAAAAGAAAAGAAAAAATAGATAAATTGGACTTCTTCAAAATAAAAAAAAAGTCCGTTAAGAGAGACTACTAAAAAATTGAAAGACAACCCACAGAATGGGAGAAAATGTTTGCAAACCATCTATTTGATAAAGGTCTAGTATCCCGTATACTATATAAAAAACACAACTCAACAACAAAAAGACAAACCATTTAATTAAATATATACAAAAGACTTAAATAGACCTTTGTTCAGGGAAGGTATGCAAATGGCCAATAAGCACATGAAGTGATGCTGAACATCAGTAGGCATTAGGGAAATGCAAAACAAATCCAAAATCAGATGTTAAGTGTTCATGAGGGTGTGGAAAAATTTGAACATTTCTATATTGGTAGTAGGAATCTAAAATGGTATAGCCACTATGAAAACAATTTTGAATTTCCTCAGAAAATAACCATAGAAGTACCATGACACCCAGAAATTCTACTTGTAGGTGTAACACCTCAAAGAACTGAAAACAGGCATTCAAACAAATGTTGTAAATGAACATTCATAGCAGCACTATTCACAATAGTCCAAAGTTGGAAACAATTCGCATGTCCATCAACAATGATTCCATAAATGAAATGTGGTATATCCATACAATGGAATATTATTTAGCCATAAAATGAATGAAGTATCTGTACATGCTACATGAATGAACCTCAAAACATTATGCTAAATAAAAGAAGCCATATGCAAAAGGTCACATATCATATGAATCCATTTATATTAAAAATTTATAATAGGTAAATCCATAGAGAAAGAAAGCAAATTAGTTGTTGTCAGGGGCTGAGGGAAAGAGGGAGTGAGGAGTGACTGCTTAATGGGTACAGAGTTCTCTTGTAGGGTAGTGAAAATATTTTGGAACTAGATAGAAGTGATGTTTAAAAAACATTGCAAATGTACTAAATGCCACTGAATTGTACATTTTTAAATGGTTGATTTTTTGTTATGTGAATTTCACTTTAATTTAAAAAAGAAAAGCAGCAGAAAAATGAAGTGTAAGACAAACCCAGTCATCCTCAGGACCTCTCTATGATATATCCAAATGTTGAGAGATCATGATTTGGAAACAGTGGAAGAGGGTATGGGAGGGGAGATTCCTGGGATTAGAGTTTAGATATCATGGTTTGGGCTCCACAGTTAATTAGCTGCATATGCTGAGGCAAAGTATGTAGCATCTTTGGGTATAAGTTTTTGCATTTACAAAATGAGAATTATCAAATTTGCTATTCTTATCAATTAGAAAATTTCAGAAGAGCCAGTCACAGAAAAAGAGTTCTATAAAAGATGCATACACAAACATACTCACCCATCCTCATGGACTTGTTGGTAGAAACAGGATGAATCAATGAGTGGGAAGGCATTTGAGGTTAAAAGGCTAGGTGGTTTTAAAATAACCAAATCTATACTTTACCCTTTCATTTGTTCAGAAAGCAATTATTAAGCACCTGTTATATGTTAAACAGCATGCTAGACAATGAAGATACACAGATAAATAAGACATTATTTTCTCAAGAGCTATCCAATCTAGGTGGGGGAGACAGCAAAACAGAGTGTGATAAAGAGATATAATATAAAATTTGATGGGATGCTGTGAGATCACACTGGTGAACCACCTCACTCAATCTGAAAAGATTTCCATGATAAAGTAATAAACAGTTACCCAGTCAAAATAATGAGTAAGGAAGATTCAAGAAGTTGGGGACAGAGGAGAAGCAAGATGGTGGAGTAGAAGGATGCTTGTAGCTCACCCTCTCCCACAAATACACCAAAACTCACATCTACGGACCCACTCAGACACCAGAGCACCTGCTGAACTCTGAAAGAACATTGCCTTCTTCAAAAGAGAAAGAAGCCAAAAATCTGGTAGAAGAAAAGGAAAAAAAAAGAAGAAAAAGCAAAACAGAGCAGGATCGATCCCTCTGGGAGGGAGTGGCAAAGGAGGAAGGGCATTCATTTGCTGTGTCTCCCCTCTCCAGTGAAGAGGCCATTGGGATGGAGGGGGAACCTCTGAGGTTCAAATCTGCCCTGAGCACCCCTTGACCAACAGAACTGAGTTAAACTGGCACAAGGGTCCCCACAACACCCAGCCTGAGATGTGAGCTGGCAGCTGGGGCTGGGGCTGGGGCAGTTGGCCCAAGCCTGGCAGAGGACTGGGGCGGCTGCACTAAGGCAGCCCCGGGGGACATCAGTGTGCTGCGTGCCAGGGCTGGGAGGGGATACAGAGCAGAACAACCTCAGTCCCCCATAAATTGTGAAAAAAGCAAAGAAACATGACTGGTGTGCCCTGGGGTTAGGGGTGCCATAGCCTTTGTCTCCTCAGACCTGCATCGCCATTACTGGCACTTCTCGCTAGAGGAGAGGCGGGGCTCAGCCACAGCCACCATATTCTCCTGTGCACAGTGCCCTGGCGTGTATGGAGCCAAGACCTGATTCTGCACCCAGGGACTCCACAACCTCCTAGGCAGGACTGAGACTTGTTTACAGCTGAAGGCAGATAGGCTCTTTCTGCCCTGACACCTCAGAGAACTCGTGCCGCCAAGACAAACAAGGAGCTGAGATTTGGCACGGAGCAGAGGTGGGGCCGTTTTGTGGTCTTCCCCGAGCCTGCCTTCAGAACACCGACCTGAGGTGGAGCAGGCAGCTGCACAGAGCAGTGGAGAGACCTGTGCCAGGAAAGGGCAGGTGGCAACGTGCTTTCCCGGCAGGAAAGCAGTACCAGACCACGGTGCTGGGAGGGGGCGTGATCCACCCACCTGCCTCCCCGGAGAGTAGCATCTGACTGCACCATCAGGAGGGGGAGAGACCCGCACGCCCACCGACTGAGTAAGAGCTCAGCACCTGGCCCAGTGTTGGGAGGGGGTGTGATCTGCTAGCCAACAGCCACTGGGAGCAGCACAGACAAGGGCGCCAACAGAGGGCCTCTGGAAACAGCAAGCTGAGTTCGAAAAACAGGGCGAAGACACAAAGACCTCTTGGTAAAATCATTAAGAGCACACCATCTCCAGAAGAACTAGGTAACTGATACTCCTTAAGCCACAGTGCCAGAGAGATATGAGCAATATGAAGAAACAGAGGAACCACTCCCAATTAAAAGATCAAAAGAAATACCATGAAAGCATGATCAAGGAAAGAGGCATTGATGGCCTACTAGATCAAGATTTCAAAAGAGGAGTGATCCAAGTACTGAAGGAACTAAAAGAGATAGTGTTTAGAAATATAAAATATGTCAAAAATGAAATAGAAGCTATAAAGAAGAACCAAGTAGAACTAGTAAACTCATTTGCTGAGATGAGAGCTGACCTAAAGGCTGTGCAAAGCAGGCTAGATAATGCAGAGGAACCAATAAGTGACCTAGAAGACAGGACAACAGAAAGCACCCAATCAGAACAGCTGAAAGAAAAACAAATGAAAAACAATGAAAACAATATAAGGGACCTATGGAATAATATAAAGCATGGCAGTCTATGCATAATAGGGGTTCCAGAAGGGGAAGAAAGAACAAAGGGGATTAAAAAGGTATTTGAAGAAATCATGACTGAAAATTTCCCAAACCTAAAGAAGGAATCAGATAGCCAAGTACAGGAGGCTTAGAAGGTCCCAAACAGGAATAACCCAAACAGACCCATACCAAGACATATCATAATCAAGATGGCCAGAGTCAAGGATAAAGAAATGATCCTAAAGGCAGCAACAGAAAAACAAAGAGTGAGTTTCAAAGGAACCCCCATAAGGCTCTCAGCTGATTTCTCTACAGAAACACTACAGGCCAGAAGGGAGTGGCAAGATATATTCAAAGTCCTGAATGAAAAAAAGATGCAGCCTGGGATACTCTATCCAGCAAGGCTATCCTTTACAATAGAAGGAGAGATAAAGAACTTGACAGACAAGCAAAAACTAAAAGAGTTTAGCAACACTAAACCCATGCTAAAAGAAATATTCACAGGTCTACTCTAAATAGAAAAGAAGCAGGATGCTACAAAAATGAGAAACTCATAACTGGGAAGGAGATAACTACCATGAATTACAAAAAGAATAAACACAAAATTGTAAAAGAAGACATCTAAGTCATTAAGAGTGGGAGAGGGAAGCAAGGAAAGCCACTGTGTAAAACAGTATGGAGATTCCTCAAAAGACTAGGAATAGACTTACCATATGACCCAGGAATCCCACTCCTGGGCATAAATCCAGAAGGAACCGTACTTCAAAATGACACCTGCACCCCAATGTTCATAGCAGCACTATTTACAATAGCCAAGACATGGAAACAGCCTAAATGTCCATCAACAGATGACTGAATAAGGAAGAAGTGGTATATTTATGCAACGGAATACTATTCTGCCATAAAAACCGACAACATAATGCCATTAGCAGCAACATGGATGTTCCTAGAGAATGTCATTCTATGCGAAGTAAGCCAGAAAGAGAAAGAAAAATACCATATGAGATTGCTCATATGAGGAATCTAAAAAGAAAACAAAACAAAACATAAATACAAAACAGAAACAGACTCATAGACATAGAATACAAACTTGTGGTTGCCAAGGGGATGGGGGATGGGAAGGGACATACTGGGATTTTAAAATGCAGAATAGATAAACAAGATTATACTGTATAGCACAGGGAAGTATAAACAAGTTCTTGTCGTAGCTCATAGCAAAAAAAATGTGGCAATGAATATATATATGTTCATATATAACCAAAAAATTGTGCTGTAGACTAGAATTTGACACCATATTGTAAAATGACTATTACTCAATAAAAAAAAGTTAAAAAATAAATTAAAAAATTTTATTAACTCTGAAAAACAAAAGAAGTTCGGGACTGCACAAATAGAGTTACAGATGTTTTAAACAAAATAATTTCTATAGGGGACTTCAAGAAATTCAGTGTTCACAGACAGAGAATACAGACTTGTGGTTAACAGGGGGGTGGAGGGTGGGAAGGGATAGACTGGGATTTCAAAATTGTAGAATAGATAAACAAGATTACACTGTATAGCACAGGGAAATATACACAAAATGTTATGGTAGCTCACAGAGAAAAAAATGTGACAATGAGTGTGTATATGTCCATGAATGACTGAAATATTGTGCTGAACACTGGAATTTGACACAACATTGTAAAATGATTATAATTCAATAAAAAATGTTAAAAAAACATTATACATAACTTTTCCCTTCAAAAAAAACTACACATTTAATACATTTTAAGACTTTTTGATGGAAGTCTTTGTAAAATATACACTTTTCAGTCTTTAGTAAAAGGATAATTTAACTTTTAAAAAAAAGAAAGTTTCCTTTTGTTCCTACTTGGCTGAGAAATTCTTGTCATTGTCAGTAGAGCTTAAATGTTATTTAATTCTTTTTCTGCTTCTATTAGAATGAGCATATGTTTTGTTTCCTTTAATTCAGTAAAAAATTATGTTTTCTGATATTTTTTGGTATTAAACTACCTTTGCCTTTTAAAAATAAACTCTATGAAAAGAAAAAAAAGAAAAAAAAGAAATTCAGTGTTGCTGGAGCTTACAGAGCAAAACAAAGTGGCATAAAAAACAAGGCTTATGAAGTAAGCAGGATCAAGGTCATGAAGTGTCTTATGGGTCTTGAAAAGAATTTAACTTTTTCTTAAGGGCAATGGGTAGCCTATTGAAGGGTTTTAAGTACCTAGAATACCATAGTAAGTTTTATATTTTAAGATTATTTTGGTAATGTGAAGGATTAAGTGGAGGGTGCCAAGACCGGAGGTAGGGACATTAGCCAGGAGACCACCTCAGTAGTTCACATAGGAAGTGATGAGGATTTGAATTTAGGCAGTGAAAATAGAAAGAAAGAAGTAGATGGATTTGAAATATAATTAGGAGATTAAAAAAATAGTAGAGTTTGCTGATGGACTTGGATCTGATAGGTAAGGAAGGGAGGCTAGCCAAGGATGTTTCTGTATAGTTTCTAGTTTGGATGACAGGGTAGATAGTGGTGCCACTAAGTGAAACCAAAAACTCATGATTACAATCATGTTTATGGGATAGTATGACGAGTTCTACCTTGGACATGTTGAGTTTACAATATCTATGGTGTACATCCAGGTGGCAGACAGCTTAATGTATTTATTTGTGGCTTGAAGATGAGGATAGGCATGTAGAATTGGGAGTGATGAGAAAATAAATAGTAGCTGAAACTTGAAGATTAGATGCCTCAGGAGGTTATACTAGATGTTCTTTGTAGAATCTTACAGCTCCAAGATTAAGAATCCTTCATGAGTCCTCTTCTATTGCCTTTCCTTTGGAGGAAATCTATCGAAGTGAAAGTGGTAAGATTTTAGGAAAGAACTGAATGGAGTGAAAATGACAACTTAATGGGTCACAAATGAAAGGTTTTTCTAGATAGGAAGAGAATATAGGCAGGAAAAAATAGGTTTAAGATCTTCTGGTAAAGTTGGAATGTACAGCTGGTCAGCTATTGGCACAGATACACTAAATCTCCAACCAGGCCATCTAGATTTTGATGTTGATCCAGACAAGACTATCCCTTCTAGTGGCCTCACATGGCAAGCTGACACCAGATGCTGCTACCTCAAGGCTCATGCCTGAGAATTCCAGTGAAGTGGCCTAGGAACTATATTTGGAAGGCCACGTGCATGGCTTTTCTGCCTTATCTCCACATGGAGGAAATTGATTTCACTGATTTTTTGGAAACACTGTCCAGGAGGAATGTGAAGTAGGTTTCTAATCTTATTCTGCTTAGACATAAATTAACATCTTGTTTGTTCAGAATGACTGCTGTTCCATCCTGCCAGAAACTCTACTGTGCTCTCTGGGGTGTGCAACCTCTATTTATTAGGTTGTTTTGCTGGCCAGGGGCTCAAACTGTGCTTTGTTCTTATTGTTCTGCCACTCCCATGGGTTGGCTGCCGAGCAAACCAGACAGTGACCCCTGATTCACTCTTCTACTAATTCTATTCATATCTCTTCATTGTCTTTGGATGATGTGACCAAACACCTCAAAGCAGATGCCAAGAGCCTTGTGTACTACTCCAGAGCAATAAGCTCCTCCCAGACCCTAGAGACAGGAAATCCAGCTGCAAGACTTCTCCTCCTGGCCCCACCCGGCAATGGCAGTATAGTTGGGGACATGGAGCTCTGAAATATTGGCTCCTCTAGACTGCTATGAGTATCAACAAGGCTGGCCCGGTTTGAAGGCTGAGTAGGAAACTGTCCACGGGGAATTTTGAGGGGAACTGAAAGACCTCTCTATCCTAAAACATCTCCATTCACTCACTTACACTCCAATACACTTGGAGTCACTCCTTTTGGTTAAGGAAATGTACCTCCAAAAATGTCCCAGAGGCAAATTGTTACAGAAAGGGGCCCACAACTAAGTATCAAATTCCCTATATTCTAGCCCCATTTCTGCCTTATGATCTTGGGCAAGTCCCATTCCTTTTCTGGGCTTCAGTTTCCTCAATATACTACATGAGGAAGGACTTAGATGATATAATCCTAGGGCCCCTTCTGACTATAACATTTTATATTATTTTGACCCAAGTTCAAGCCCAAATGTTACTTTCCAGGGACTAACATTTAATTTGCTAGTATTCATTGATCTAATTGTTTGAAATTACTAAATATGTCACTGGGAAAAGGAAAAGCTAGGGACATGTATAGGTCACATAGATGTCCCAAAGACACAGAAATTCTTCATGGAAACAAATCCTGACAGGACAAACAGAGATTAAAGAGATCTCATCTTACTTTCTTCCCCGGCTTTCTCATCCCCACCTTGCCCCTCTCTACTGCATACCACTTATGATCTCAGCTGGGAGAAGGTAAAAGCCAGGCAGAGGTTAGAGTAGTACATTCAAAAGATGGGCAGGAACTTCCAGGTTGAGGAAGTTAAGGCAAAATCCTATATTGTTTTCTAAAGAGGTCCAGATTGAGGCCCCTGTATGGCAACTTCATGGAGTTATACATTGGAGGGGCAGTAAATGGCCTTCTCCAAAGAGAGATGGGGTAAGTTTCCAGATGCCTAGGAAAGCAACCACTGTGTGTTCTCTTTTCTCAGAAAGGAGGGAAAGGTGAGTGCCAGGAATCCCAGATACTCTACCCTGGTTTCCTGGGATAACCCAGGAAAGAGTTCTATAATAATAATGGTAGCTAACATTTTTTACTGTGTACCAGGTAATGTTTTAAGTGCTTCATATAAATTGAAACAATTAATCCCTACAACAATCCTATATGACAAGTACTATTAGTATCCCCATTTTATTGATGAGGATACTGAAGCACAAAAAGGTTAAGTAATTTCCTTAAGGTCACTCAGGCAGGAAAGAGTATGTCCAGGATATAAACACAGGCATTCTGGCTTCAGATCTTACACTCTTAACCCAAATGTAGGAAGGTAAGTATCCTCTCCAATGTCACAGATCAGAGTTGAGAAGATCCTTAGGGACTGTCAAGAGCCATCTCTTTGTTGTATACATGAGGGAACTGAGACTCTGAGAGAGAAAGGAACTTGTCAAATGTCACATAGTAAGCAAGTGAGACTATAGCAGAGCAGAACCAGAGGCCTGGTTTGCTGACTCCCCACCAGTGCTCTTTCCATTGCAGCCTCTGATACTCTGTTGGTTCTCTTACTTGAACTGCCTCCCTACTGACATTGCTGACTTGGTCATTCTCTCACTCTATCTGACAAGAGTGAAAGGGCAGTCATTTCTGTAGTAAAAGTCATTGTCTTCTCTTTCCAAAATATAGATGAAACTAGAGCTGGATCCAATCAAGCATTTTTCAAGTGATTAGATCCCTAAATCCCAATATCACCTCTGTGGGGTTTACTGATAGAATGCAAACCAACATTTTCCATCCATAAAGACATCAACACCCAGCCATGCCAAGGCCCCGACCTTCTGAGTAGATGAGTGTTCAATGATGTATGAGGCCCTCCTCATGCTCAGACAGATCCATGGATTCAAATCTGAACTTTTTAAGGGTCATTCAGGGAAACCAATACTGAGCCCAGCTGGAAAAATTCTGTCTGATTCATTGAGAAGTGATGAGTAGAACTTGTGAAAATGGAAAATGAGGTTGAGCAGTGGGCTCTGCAGGGAGTGGGGTTAGCCTGGTTTATAATGTCACCAATGTATGCTGGCTGGTGAAAAGGAGATGGACAGCCTAGGTTCTCCAAAGGCCGAGGCCCCTCTTCTGCTGGTATGGAGTTGTTCATGGCTCACTGCCTCAAGATGGATTTCACAAAACCATCCTCCCCACCCTACTCCCCACTCCACCCTTCCAATGGGTGTGGGAAATAAAAGTCTCCAGTATAGATGGGAAGTTTAAAAAGCCTCTTGTGGGGCTGCACTTTCAACCCACATGAGGCACTTTGTCCATTACCCAATTCCTTTATGGGCCTCTGAGCTGGGCACACAACATCAAGCCTAGTGAGGTAAGGTGGACCTACCTTTCCCTGAGAGTGAGAGATAGGCATCTAATACCTTTGGAAAGGCATAAGAGTGAGGAAGTAGGGAACCCTTTTCCAAGCATAGGAGGAGAATGGTCCCAAGAGGCTGGTTCATGGCCCAGGACAGTATTAGTGCCACCTACTATCACATTCAGATTGTCCACTGCATTGGCTTGGTACAAAACCTTCCTACAATAAAAGTGGAGCTAGTGGTTGATTCTGAAGCAGCTGTGAGGTGAAATACAAATAATACTAACCTGATTTGCTCATTTATTCATTCATTTATTCAGACAACAATGATTATGTACCTACTATGTACAAAGTATTATGAAATACACAAGGCAGGTGCTCATTCTCCAAAAACTTATACCACAAGAGGGCATAACCTATACACATTCCCAAACACTGCTCAGTTGTATACGGAAAAGACTTTTAAACAATGTAAATGAGAGACGCAGTCTCCCACTTTGAAAGACCTTTAGAAGGGACCATGTAATTAATCCTTTTCTTTGTACAAGTAAAGACACAAACCCAGAGAGGGAAAGAATATTCTCAGAGGTACATAGCCAGGTTTCATAGGAGTTTTGAGTTCAAATTTAAAGAACAGGAAAGATTTTTTTGTAATATTTTACTATGAAAACCTTTCAACATACAGCCAGGATCAGCTACATAAATTGTGAGGCTGAGTGCCAAGTGAAAATGTGGGCCCTTTCATTCAAAATATAGGGGAAAGTACAGCTAAATAGGGGGAAAGTAGAGCTAAATAAAGATACTAAAGTATAAACTTTTTTTCATTTTTCTGTGCATGTGTGCACACTCTCTCACTCTCTCAACTTGTCATGATATTTTCTATTTTTTATTTTGTTCTAAGTAAAGACTAAGTTAAAATTTAAATGATTAGTATGAATTCTTTACTGCTCACCTTTATATTATGCAATATATGTTAAATGCAAATATAAGAGCATTTAACTCATATACACCAAAATTGCACATTTCATGTTTCTCACATGCATATGCAATTCGTTCTTACCAGAACAGTAGAAATACCACACAAAATTATTTTGACTATTTTTATTTCACTTTTTGATATACACACATTCTATCAACATTCTTTGGTTTACAGATGAATAATGAAGAAGTAAAATGAAAAGGAACTATGGGTTTCCTATCTTTCCTTTTACTTCTATATCATCATATCCAGCAATAGTGGTTGAGTAATACATGGAAGTAACATGAGTAAGAAAGAATGATGAGTTCCTTGGTTGTTCATGTTTCTTAGAATGCCATTTCCTTTTTTCTAACACTTGAAGCAAACTCATTTGCATGGAAAATATAACCTCTTGGGATTGTCAGTACCCCCATTTACTCAGTCTTGCTGGGTCCACTGGAATCCTGTGCTCATGCAGCATCAAAATGCTATATGCAAATGGGGTGGCTAGGAACAGTAGACACATGTATGCCTATGTTCATGCTCAATTGTCCCATTGGACTTCACTTACAAAACACAAGTTCAAAGATGAAATTATTAGGAACTTCAAAAGAGTGACAGTAGAGCATCAAACCAAGTACAGGGCCCTTCTGAGCATACGTCCCTGTGTGACTGCACAGGTCACACATTTGTGGAGTTAACCCTACATATAACAAAATAAAAAGAATTTTATAGTGAACATCCATATACCACCACCTAGATTCTACCGTTTACATTTTACTTAAATTACTTTATCATATATCCATCCATATATCCACCCTTCTATCCATCCATTAAGCTATCTTATTTTTGTTGCATTTCAAAGTATCAGACATCAGTACACTTCACCACTAAACAGTTCAGCATGCATGTTATTCAACTAGCATTCAATATGTTTACCGTTATTCTAAGGTAAACTGTACATACACATAAAAGTAAATAATAAGGGATCATTTGCTGAGTTCAGATATATCTGTAACTCAAATCACTATTGAGATATAGAACCTTGCCAACATCCCAGAAATCTCCCCTTTCCAGTAAATTATGACTGCCCTACCTACCACTCTCAGAGGTAATCACAAGAACAGGTAGGAATTTGATGTATGAAGACTATTACAATCAAAGGGAAAGGAGAAAATAGAGCTATGAGGCCAGCAGATGGAAAGCTTGTCTTAAGTAAACATTTTGTGTGATAATGGTAAGAGCTACCATTTATTGAGCACTTATTTGCCCAGCATGATGCCACTTACATGAATTAACTTGATTTTTATCTTTACAACAACCCTATAAAGTCAATACTATTAATATCCCCATTTTACAAATGAGAAAACTGAGTCATAGACAACAGCCAATAAATTTCAGCCTCAGGATTTGAATGTAGGTGGTATAATTCTACAGCCCATGCTCACAGGCAGCTATGGTAGGAAATCAAAGGAGAAAAGATGGAATAGTGAAGTGATCATAGGGGACGTTGAATGACAGAGTAAAGAACTTAGATCATAATTTAAATCATGGGAAACATTCAGAGGTTTTTGAGTATAGAATGAAACTTGACCTAAACTTCAGAACTTAAATGGATCATACATTTAAATGTAAACATGAAACTATAAAACTTTTAGAAGGTAACATAAGAGAAAATATTCAGGACTTTGGGATTAGTGAAGGATTTGTAGATATGGCACCAAAATATAAGCCATAAAACTTTAATAAATTCTACTTCATCAAAATAGAAAACTCTCACTCTGTGAAATATCCTATTAATAAAATGAAAAGACAAGCCAAAGATGGGAGGCAACATTTGCAAACCACCAGAGTATACAAAGAACTCACAAACTCAACAGTAAAATACACATACACATACACAAAAATTCTCTTAGAAAATGGGTTAAAGAACATGAAGAGAAGCTCAGACAACACCACTAGCCACTAGGGAAATGCAAATTAAAACCATAATGACATATCACTTAATACCTATCAGAGTAGCTTAAAAAAAAGTAACAACACAAAATGTTGGTGAAGACATGGAGAAACTGGATCTCTCATACATCATTTTAGGCATGTACAATGGTGTGGTCCCTCTGAAAAATAGTTTGGCAGCTTTTTAAAAAAAACTAAACATGCAACTACTATACAACACAGCAATACACTTTTAGGAAGTTATTCTGGAAATAAGTAAACCTGTCTTTACACAAAACTTTGTACATGAATATTCATAGCAGCTGTATTTGTAATAGCCCAAAACTTTAAGCAACCCAAATAGCCTTCAATGGGTTAATGGATAAACAAACCATGATACACCCATTACCATGGAATACCACTTAGCAGTAAATAGGAGCAAACCATTAACATATACAATAACTTAGATGGATCTCAGGGGCACTATGCTGAGTGGAAAAAAAAAAGCCAACCTCAAAAGTCACATACTGTGTGATAGCATTTGCATAACATTCTTAAAATAACAAAATTATAGTGATGGAGAAAAAGTCAGTGGTACCAGGAATTAGGGATGAGGGAGGATGTAATGATAAAATGGTAACACTAGAGAATTTCTTTGTGCTAGTGGAACAATTCTTTATCCTAATTATGGTGTTTGCTAACAAATCTATACTTGTGATAAAAGGTCATAACACTTATTATGGACTGAATTGTGTACCCTCAAACCTCATATATTGAAGTCCAAAGCCCCAGTCCCTCAGAATGTGACTATTTGTAGTTAGGGCCTTTAAAGAGGTGATTAAGTTAAAATGAGGCCATTAGGGTACACCCCAGTCCAATCTGACTGGTGTTTTTATAAGAAGAGGAGATTAGGACACGCAGAGAGACACCAGGAAGACATGTACACAGAGGGACAACCATGTGAAGAGCCAGCAAGTAGGCAGCTGCCTGCAAGCCAAGGAGAGAGGCCTCAGAATGAAATCAACTCCACCAACACCTTGATTTTGTACTTCTAGCCTCCAAAACTGTGAGAAACAAATTCCTGTTGTTGAAGCCACCCAGCCTGTGGTATTTTGTTATGGTAGCTCTAGCAAACTACTAGAGCACTATACAGCAAAAATGAAATTAGTGCATATAAAAGCTGGTGAGATAAACAACAAGGTCCTACTGTATAGCACAGGGAACTGTATTCAATGTCTTTCAATAATCTATAATGGAAAAGAATGTATGTACATATATTTATGACTGAATCACATTGCTGTACACCACAAATTGACACAACATTGTAAACTGACTATACACTTCACTTTAAAAAGCTGGTGAGATAGAATAAGGTTATATTGGTTATATTAGTCTGCTCAGACTGCTATAACAAAATACCACAGAATGGTTGGTTTAAACAACAGAAATTTATTTTCTCACATTTCTAGAGGCTAGAAGTCCAAGATCAGGGTGCCAAGATTGATTTCTTCTAAGACCTCTCTTCCTGGCCTGCAGATGGCCACCTTCTATGTCCTCATATGGCCTTTCCCTTGTGTACACACAGAGAAAAAGAGAGATCTCTGACGTTTCTTCCTTTTCTTATAAAGACATCAGTTCTATTGGATTAGGACCCAACCTTCTGATTTCATTTAACCTTAATTACTTCCCTAAAGGCCTTACCTCCAAATACAATCACATTGTGGGGGTCTAGGGTTTCAACACATGAATTTGGGGTGGGAAGAAGGACAGAATTTAGTCCATAACAAAAATATATGGTTTAGTTCATAGTAATGTACTAATGCCAATTTCCTGGTTTTGAAAATGTACCATGGCGATGTTATCATTGGGGGAAGCTGGGTGAAGGGTACACGGGACTCTGTACTATTTTTGCAACTTCTTCTGAGTCTAAAGTTATTTTAAAAGGATAAGTTTAAAACAAACAAAATAAAAGAAAGCAGTATTCTAAGAAGTCCTGTAGTGTACAGGAGTTCTTGATTCCTCCTGTAACATAGAAGACCAAGACAGGTTAGATCCCAGCTTCACAACTTAATGGCTCTGCAACCTTCACCAAGTCACCTAAGTTTTCTGAGCCTCAATGTCTACACCCTTAAAAAGCATGGCATGCAGGGAAAAGCACTTCCCAAGGCATGAGGAGCCCTGGATTTTTGCCCTATTAATTTCTAGGTAGTCTTTGAAACATTGCTTCCTCTCTTTTAGTAATATGGAAATGATCTCTAACTTGCCCTTCCTCACAAAGCTGTAGTGGGGATCTAGGGTGGTAATATCAGGCTTATGGCTTACTGACATCTTCATCTTTCTTTTAGAATTTCCTTCCTCAAGCAGCAAAAATAGAAGATGGGGGTGGGGGGTAGAAATTAGGCAACATGTAGACAGGAAGAGGGAAAAAAGCTGCATACCAGATGTTTTTTGAGAAATGAAGAAACTGTGAGGTGAAGTAAGCGTTTGACAAGAATGCTCAGGAAGAAGATTAATCACCATTTCAGTGTTCCATGTCCAAAGTGATTGTGTCTTTGCTTGTTTGGCTGGGTCTGATTTCAGAAATAAGGAAATCAGCTTTCTCATTAAGGCAGGATGGGGTGGAGGGGGGAAGGTAGGGACAGACCAGGGCTTCTTTAAGTTTGACCACTAATAGAGGACAGATGGAAATGACTGGTATGCCCTTAAATAAAGCAGAAAGCAACTGAGGGAAAAACTGTTAAAAGAAATTACATAAACAGTTTGACTACAAACTACCAGGTTCTGACTTGCTGATAGGAGTGTAAAACTAACTTGTCAGCTTGGTTTTTTTAAGTGCCAAACAGTGAGTGCTGAAGTGAAAAGGAAGACCAGTCAATAGGCACAGTTACTCCCACTGTTCAAAATCTTTCTATGGCTTCCCACTGCCTACCAGGAATAACCCAAACTCCTTTGTGTTGAATGCAAGGCCCTCAGTAAGCATGCCCAAACCTGCTTTCTAAATTCTAGGGAGTTGGAAACTCGGGAACTTTGTCTCAGATCCATGAAATGAGATGAATCTATTGATGACCTCTTCAAAAACAGCAATGCACTGACAGACAAGAGACCTAGGTTCAAGTCCCCACATTCTTATTAACTGGCTATGTAACCTTGATAGATTTGAGCTGTAGTTTCTTCCTCTGTGAAAAGAGGATAATAACCCCCACTCTGATGACATCACAGGCTTTTGTGAGGAGTGCAACAGCACATAGGTTTCAAAAGGTCTCAAGTACCTGGTCTGTCAGCCAGAGTTATAGCATTTTTATCCTTGAAAATGGTCAGTCTCAAATCTCTCCTACTTAGGAAAGATTCCATCTGGAACCAATCATTTTATCATTTGAGCCCCTCTGATTCTTCACTAAATATGTTCTATGAGACCCCTAGTACACTACTGGTGGAAATGTAAATTGGTGTAACCACTTTGGAAAACAGTGTAGGGGTACCTCACAGTGTTAAAATAGAGCTACTAGGTCCAACAATTCTACTTCTTGGAACATATTCAAAAAGTTACAAATAGTATCACAAAGAGATATCTTCACTCTCATGTTTATCACAGCATCAGTCACAATAGCCAAGACATAGAAGCAACCTAAGTGCCCATCAATTGACAAATGGATAAAGAAATTTTAGTATGTATATACAATGGACTATTATTCAGCCTTAAAAAAGAAGGAAATCTTGCCATTTGTAACAGTGGAGATGAACCTGAAAGACATTATACTAGGTGAAATAAGCCAGACACAGAAAGAAAAATACTACATAATATCATTTATATGAGAAATATAAAGCAGTCAAATTCACAGAAACAGAGAGTGGAACAGTGGTTTTTACAGAATGAGGGGAGGGAGAAATGGGGAAGTATTAGCCAAAGGGTAAGAACTTCCAGTTATGCAAGATGAATAAGTCGCAGAAATCCACTGTGCAGTATAATACCTATAGTTAACAATACTATGCTTATAGTTAACAATGCTATATGTAGCATTTCAATAATAGGGTAGCTCTTATGTTAAGGTTATTATTACAAAAATAATAGTAAAAATAAATAACAAGGAAGGAGAAAACTTTTAGAGTAACAAGTATATTTATGGCCTAGATTTTAGTGATGGTTTCACAGAAATATACATATCTCCAAACTCATCAAGTTGTATACATAAAATACGCACAGCTTTTTGTATGCCAATTACACCTTGATGAAGTGATTTTTAAAAATATAAAATAAAATTTTTAAAAAGATGATCTACAAGAATGTGTTCACATCTCTTTTGCCTCATTTCCCAAAGTTCATCTCTACCTTCTCTCTGTACCTTACATAAAATAATATGGATTCCACTAGTCACACTGTACTTTAATTCTGCTAATGAGCCTGACTCCCCCACTAGACTATGGGATACTCAAGGTCAGGGATTGTGTGTTATTGAATTTAATATGTTCAACACCTAGCATACAGTAAGTAATAGCAAGAGTTTACAGAACTGGACGGCTGAATTAAATGTCTCTTCAGTATGTTGGTTTATTAAATAAATATAGAGTTATAAAAGTTCATTACAATCTCAATTACAATTAGTTCAACTGATTTCAACAAAAATTGACTTAGAACAAACTACATACAAAGCATTAAGCTAAGCACTATGTATCTAGCTGTAAATGAGACAGAGTCTGGCTTGGGTACTGGTTCTCAATTTTGGTTTCACAGTGGAATCACCTGGGAAAACTTTGAAAAAAATACTAATGTCTGGATTCCCCACCCCAGAGATTATGATTTAATTCATCTGATATACAGTCTGTATCAGAATTTTTAATGTTCAGCCTAGGCTGAGAATTCCCAGTGTTATGCTGGAACAGGCATGAAACAATTAACTGAGATTGTAATAAGTGCTTTGAAAGAAGAAAGATGCTATGGGGATTTATAACCTAATCTCAGGAAGGTTGAATTTTTATGCACAATGAAAATATCCTTCAGGAATGAATGGAAATGAAGACATTCTCAGCTGAAGGAAAACCAAGAATTTGTCATCAGCATACTTACTCTGAAAGAATGACTAAAGCAAATTCTCTAAACAGAAAGGAATTAAGTTTTTTCAAAAAGAAAGAAAATTTAGAGCACCAGGAAGGAAGAAACAACAAGGACAAATAATCCTTCCCAGGGGGTTTTTAAATTGTTTGATAGTTGAAACATAATTATAACACTGTCTGATGTGATTCTCAATGTATGTAGAAGAAATATTTAAGATAATTATATTATAAATAAAGGAGGGTCGCTCTTGGGCATTTATCTTGGAAAAATTAAAACTTACATCTACATAAATACTTGTACATGGTTGTTCATAGCAGCTTTATTCATAATAGTTAATAACCAGAAACAAGCAAAATTCCTTGCAATGAGTACACAGTTAAACAAACTATGGCGCATATCATCTTTCATGGAATACTGCTCAGTAATAAAAAGGAACAAACTATTAATACATGCAATAACTTAGATGGATCTCAAGGCCATTATGCTGAGTGAAAAAAGTTAATCCCAAAGTTACATACTGTATGATTCCATTTATATAACATTCTCAAAATGACAAAACTGTAGAGATACAGAACAGATAAGTAGTTGAGTTAGAGACAGGGGAAGGGGAGAGAAGATTGTGGCTACTGAAAAGTAATATGAGGGATATTTGTGATCAAACTATTTTGTATCTTGATTTCAGTGGTAACTGTAAATTTACATAGATAAAATGACATAGAATTACACACATACATTGTACTACCATGAATTTCCTGGTTTTGATATTGTACTATAATTAAGATATAGCCATTGGGAAACTGAGTGAAAAATATATGGGATCCCTCTGTACTATTTTTACACCTTCTTGTGAATCTATAATTATTTCAAAATAAATCTGCACTCCCATGTTCACTGCAACACTATTCAGAATAGCCAAGACATAGAAACAACCTAAGTGCCCACTGATGGATGAATAGACAGCAAAAATTTGGTGTCTATATACAAAAATGGAATGCTATTCAGCCATTAAAATAAAGGAAATCATGCCATTTGTGACAGCATGAATGGACCTTGAGGGCATTATGCTGAGTGCAATTAGTCAAAATAGAGAAAGACAAATACTCTATGATCTTACTTATGTATGGAATCTAAAAACACCACACTCATAGACACAGAGAGTAGAATAGTGGTTGCCAGGATCTGCTGGTAGGGGAAATGTCAGTCAAAGGGTCAAACTTTCAGTTATAAGATGAAAAAGTTCCAGGGGTCTAAAGTACAGCATGGTGACTATAATTAACAATATTGTGTTTTATACTTGAAAGCTGCTATGAGAGCAGAGCCTTTAAGATTTAAAGAAATGGAAAGATATTCCATGCTCTTGGATTGGAAGAATTAATATTGTTAAAATGGACATACTACCCAAAGAAATCTACAGACTTAACGCAATCCCTATCAAATTATCCAGGACATTCTTCACAGAATCAGAACAAATAATACTAAAATTTATATGGAATCCCAAAAGACACAGAATTGCCAGAGCATTACTGAAAAAAAAGGACAAAGCTGGAGGCATAACCCTCCCAGACTTCAGACTGTACTACATAGCTACAGCAATCAAAACAGCATGGTACTGACACAAAAACAGACATATGGATCAATGGAACAGAATAGAGAGCCCAGAAATAAATCCACACACCTATGGGCAATAAATCTTTGACAGAGGAGGAAAGAATATACCATGGAGAAAAGACAGTCTTTTCAGCAAGTGGTGTTGGGAAAGCTGGACAGCTGCATGTAAATCAATGAAGTTAGAACAGTCCCTCACATCATACACAAAAATAAACTCAAAATGGCTTAAAGACTTAAACATAAGACAAGACCCTATCAACCTCCTAGAAGAAAACATAGGCAAAACAGTTTCTGATATAAATTGTACCAATTTTCTCCTAGGGCAGTCTACTGAGGCAATAGAAATAAAAGCAAAAATAAATAAATGGGACCTAATTAAACTTAAAAGCTTTTGCACAGCTAAGGGAACCATAAATAAAATGAAAAGAAAACTTACAGTATGGGAGAAAATATTTGCAAACAACACAACTGACAAGGGCTTAATTTCCAGAATATACATACAACTCATACAACTAAATAAAATAAAAATTCAACCAATAAATGGGCAGAAGACCTAAACAGACATTTCTCCAAATAAGACACACAGATGGCCGATACATGCAGGAAACGATGTTCAGTATCACTAATTATTATAGAAATGCAAATTAAAACTACATTGAGGTTGGGAGCGTGTAATTCAGTGGTAGAGTGTGCAGTTAGTATGCATGAGGTCCTGGATTCAATCCCCAGGACCTCTATCAAAATAAAGAAGTAAATAACCTAATCACCTCCCCCCCAAAAATAATTAATTTTAAATGTATATTTTAAAAAACTACAATGAGGTATCTATCACCTCACACCAATCAGAATGGCCATGATCAAAAAGTCCGCAAACAATAAATGCTGAAGTGGGTGTGGAGAAAAGGAAATCTTCCTACATTGTTGGTGGGATTGTAATGTGATGCAGCCCCTATGGAAAACAGTATGGAGGTTCCTTAAAAAAACTGAAAATAGACTTAACATATGATCCAGCAATCCCACTCTTGGGCACATATCCAGAAGGAACCCTACTTCAAAATGACACCTGCACCCCAATGTTCATAGCAGCACTATTTACAATAGTCAAGACATGGAACCAACCTAAATGTCCATCAACAAATGACTGGATAAAGAAGATGTGAGATAGATAGATATAGATACAGATTAGATATAGATATAGATATAGGTATAGGTAGATATAGATATAGATATAGATATCATGGAATACTACTCAGCCATTAAAAAGAATGAAATAATGCCATTTGTAGCAACATGGATGGACCTAGAGAGTATCATACTAAGTGAAGTAAGCCAGAAAGAGAAAGACAAATATCATATGGTATCACTTATATGTGGAATTTAAAGAAATGACACAAACGTGCTTATTTATAAAACAGAAACAGACTCACCGACATAGTAAACAGACTTACAGTTACCAGGAGGGAAAGAAGGGGAGCAATAAATTGAAGGTTTGGGATTTGCAGATGGCAACTCTTGTATATAAAATAAACAAGGTCCTACTGTATAGCACTAGAAACTATATTCAGTATCTTATAGTAACCTATAATGAAAAGAAATATGTGTGTATATGTGTGTGTGCAACTGAATCACCACGCTGTACATCAGAGACTAACACAATATTGTAAATCTATGATACTTTAATTTTTTTAAAAAATTGCACATTAGATCAGGTGTACTTAACAGACATATATAGAACATTCATCCAACAGGCACAGAATGCACATTCATCTCAAGCATGTATGTAATATTCTCCAGGATAGATCATGTGTTAGGCCACAAAACAAGTCTTAATAAATTTAGAAAGATTGAAATTATATCAAGTATCTTTTCAGACAATATGAAACTAGATTTCAATTACAAGATGAAAATGGAAAATTCACAAATATGTGGATAATAAACAATATGCTCCTGAATAACCAATGAGTCAAAGGGGAAATTAAATATATCTTAAAACAAATGAAAGTGAAAATGAAATGAAAATACAACATACTGAATCTTATGAGATGCAGCAAAATCAGTTCTAAGAAGGAGGCTTATAATGATAAATACCCACATTAAGAAAAAATAAAGGTTTCAAATAAACAACCTAACTTTAGATTACAACAACTAGAAAAAGAAGAACAAACTAAGACCAAGGTTACTAGTTAGAAGGAAATAACAAAGATCAGAGTGGAAATAGATATGGAAAAGACAGTAGAAAAAAAATTAATGAAACTAAGAGCTTCCTTTAAAGTTAACAAAATAGACAAACATTTAGTTAGGCATACCAAGAAAAAAAGATAATTCAAATGAATTAAATTAGAAATAAAAGAGGAGATATTACAACTGATACCACAGAAACACAAAGAATCATGAGATTACTATGAACAATTATACAACAATTACAGTTATTTATATAATTGTATATATACAATTGTATAACAAATTGAATAACCTAGAAGAACTGGATAAATTCCTAGAAACTACATCCTACTAAGGCTGAATTATGAAGAAATAGAAAATCTGAACAGACCAATTACTAGTAAGGAGATTGATTCAGTAACCAAAAACAGCCCAACAAAGAAAAGTCCAGGATCAGAAGCCTTCACTGATAAGTTCTACCAAACATGTAAAGAAGAATTAATGCCAATCCCTCTCAAACTCTTCCAGAAAGTAGAAGAGAAAGGAACACTTCCAAACTCATTTCACAAGGCCAGCATCACCCTGATACCAAAGTCAGGCAAGTACACTACAAATAGATGCAAGAATACTCAAAAGTTTTTGGCAAACTGAATTCAACAGCACATTAAAACTTCATACACAATCAAGTAGAATTTATTCCAGGGATTCAAGGATTGTTAAATATCAGCAAATGAATAAATGTAATTTTTAAAATGAAAGATAAAAATCACACAATAGGTACAGAAAAAGCATCTGACAAAACTCAGTGTTCTCTCAAGATAAAAACTCTCAACAAACTGGGTATAGAGGGAACATACCTCAACATAATAAAGGCCATATGTGAAGCGCCTGCAGCTAACATATTCATCAATGAAAAGCTGAAAGCTTTTCACCTAAGATCAGGAACAAGGATGCCCACTCCATCCACTCTTACTCAACTTTGGGCCAGAAGTCCTAGCCAGAGCAATCAGGTAAAAAGAAGAAATAAAAGCCACAAAAATCAGGAAGAAAGAGGCAAAAGTGTCTCTACTGCAAATGATATGACAATATATATAAACAACCCTAAAGATTCCACCAAAAAAAAAACCGGTCAGAACTAATAAGTGAATTCAGTAAAGTTGCTGGATACAGAAATACACAAGCATTTTCTGTGTTTCTGTACAGCAACAATGAAATATTAGAAAGAGAAATTAAGAAAACAATCCCATTTACAATAGCATCAAGAAGACATTCATGAAAGAAATTGAAGACACAAATAAATGAGAAGACATACCATGTATATTCATGAACATATATGTAATTATTCATGGATGGAAGAATTAATATTGTTAAAATATTATTACATAAAGAGATCTTCTGATTCAATGCAATCTCTATCAAAATTTCAATGGAATTTTTCAGAGAAATAGAAAAAAATTCCTAAAATTTGTACTGAACCATAAAAGACCCCAAATAACCAAAACAAACATGAGAAAGAAAAACAAAGCAGGAGGCATCAAACTTTATGATTTCAAACTGTATTACAAAGCTATACCAACTAAAAAGGTACGGTATTGGCATAAAAATAGACACTTAGATCAATAGAATGGAATAAAGACCTCAGAAATAAGCCCATGCATATGTGGTAAATTGATTTATGACAAGCAGCCAAGAATAAACAGTGGCAATTGAATAGTCTCTTCAATAAGTGGTGATGGAAAAATTGGATACCCACATGCAAAGAATAAAAATGAATCCTTATCTCATACCACACAGAAACATTAACTCAAAATGGATTAAAGACCTGAAGACCTGAATCCATGAAACTCCTAGAAGTAAACAGGGGGAAAGCTCCTCAATATCATAGTATTGGCAATGATTTTTCAGACTTGACCACAAAAGCAAAGGCAACAAAAGCCAAAGTAAACAAGTGGAACTACATCACACTCAAAATCTTCTGCAAATCAAAGGAAACCATCAACAAAATGAAAAGGCAACCCAGAGGATGGGAGAATATATCTTCAAACCATATATCTGATAAAGGGTTAATATACAAAATCTGCAAGGAACTCATACAACTAAATAGCAGTAAAACATATAACTCAATTTTTAAAAGGGCAAAGGACCAGAACAAACATTTTTCCAAATAAGACATGCAAATGGCCAACAGTTTCATGAAAAGGTGCTTGACATTCCTAATAATGAAGGAAATGCAACTCAAAACCACAACCTCAAAACTGTTAGGATATCTATTATCATAAAGACAAGAGATAACAAATGCTGGTGAGGATGTGGAGAAAAGGGAGCACTTGTACACTGTTGGTGGGCTTGTAAACTGGTACAGCCACTATGGTTAACAGTATGGAATCTCCTAAAGAAGCTAAAAATAAAACTACCATATGATCTAGCAACCCCACTTTGAGTATATAAACAAAGGAAATAAAATCATTATCTCAAAGAGATATCTGTACTTCCATATTTGTTATAACATTATTTACAGTAGTCAAGGTGTGGAAACAAGTGTCCATTGATGGATGAATGGATAAAAAAATAGCTATACACACATACAATGGACTATTATTCAGTCTTTAAAAAGAAGGGAATCTTATCATTTGTGACAACACGGATGAACCTGGAGAGCATTATGCTACGTGAAATAAGCTGAATGGAAAAAGACAAATATAGCATGGTGACACATGTGAAATCCTTTAAAAACAAAATAAAGTTGAGCTTATAGAAACAGAGTAGAAAAGTGGCTGCCAGTTGCTGAGGGGTAGGGAAACAGGGAGAGGTTGGTTAAAGGGCACAAACTTTTAATTATAAGATAAGTCTGAAGATCTAATGTATAACATGCTGACTACAGTTGATAACACTGTACTGTATAACTGAAACTTGCTAAGAGAGTAGAACTTAAATGTTCTCACCCCTCCCAAAAAAAGAGAAAAATTAAATGTTAGATGACAAATGTGTTAGTTGACTTCATGGGGGGGAATATTTTCACAATGTATACGTATACCAAATTATCACATTGTACACTTTAATTATCGTAAAATTTTATTTGTCCATTATTCCTCAATAAAGCTGAAAAGTTAAAATGATTTTGTTTTCTATAATATCCTAGTCAGGTTTTGTTATCAAGATTGTGTTAGCCTCATAAAATGAATTAGAAAGTTTTTCCTCTTATTGTATTTTCTGAAAGAATTTCTAAATGTTCAGTATTGAATTTTTCCTCAAATATGTGGAAGAATTCACCAGAGATGTTATCTGGGCCTTGTTATCCTTGTGGGAAAGTTTTTAATAACTGAATCAATTTTATTAATAGATATTGTACAAGTTAGATTCTCTATTTTCTCCCTCCACTACCAGATTTTTACTCCTGAGGCCAGAGGTCAGATGATGAAGGATTGATGCTTGTCCCTTCTAGGTTTGCTGCCAGTGAAAGGCTCACTTTGATAGCCTTTCTCTTTAGCTTACCTTCTCTGCTTATTTAGCCAAATCCTGCTCTATGCAGTACAAATTTTATTGTAATTTCTTTTCTGGAGAATTCAGGTCATAAATCCCCAAGGGAAAAATGTACATCATTTCTTATTTGCTCTCCTACAATGAGAAGACAACTATTAGTTATATATCACTTTCAGTTCAGTCACTGTTGCTGAGCAAATTTTGTATAATGCAGTGAAATATCCAACTAAGTCTTCATCATAAAATATGGACTTCCAGGGGAATGTGAGACCTCAATTTACCTACCAATTTGACCCCTTGTTCACCATCACTTAGTTGGAAAAATTGATTCTTTTTTCCATCTTTTCACTTTTGTTATCTTTTTTCTCTTTTGTAAAGAAAACAGGGCCTATGATGAGTAAATCATATCCTGAGAAAGGAAATCAGGTCCAGATAGGAGGAAAGGAAGTTTTAACATCACAAGGTGTTACAGCCAAATGCAAACCCACATAAGCCTTAGGCTCTCAAAGCACCATGACAGACCCCCAGGCCATCAAAGGAAAGCAAATTCATGATTTCTCAAGGTTTCCCATGGCCTCTCTGACCACCTCAATTTTTTTCAAGTATTATCCCAATGCAAACATCAATTGCTCTTCTCCTCCAAATAAAGGATCTCATAATCCAGTCATTTCTACTCTGGTCCCATCACAATATACAAGCTGCTAATATAATTCCCCACTACTCAGCTAAAGTGCAACAGGTTACTGGAGCATTTGCACACTGTCTTGCAGGTACCTTTGGGGCTGCAGGCCTCAACTTCCCCAAACGAGAGGACACTTTGAATGGGCCTTGGACACCTCCCTCAGATGTGACACCACACACTCCAGCTGGCCTGGTCCTGCTGAAAGGCTCAGAGGTAGGGTAAAATAACCAAAGTTAGTAAGTTCTTACCTGTCACCTTTGCTAATTAGAGATTGACATATGAAGAGGGATTAGAAAGAAATCCAATGGGGGAAGAAAAAAATGAAAGTGATTGTGGAGAAAGCTCAACCCCATAAGATGGTGAGGGGAAAAGCCTGATAACAGGGAAAACAGGTCTTTGTTTAGAAGGCCTCCCCACCCCTCCCTCAGGTTTTAATCATTCTTTTGTCATTCTCCACTATGTAGGGAGAGCCGCTACAAAAGAAAAAGGAGTCTCCTTGTCTTGCACTCCCAGCCAAACTCCTCCCAATCAGCTTTGAAGGCTGGGAAATATCAGCCAACATTCAGAAAAATTAAAAACTACATCAGCTCTTTCACCGCCCATCTATCTTCATGCCATTTTGCATCAACTTCCCTTTTAAGGCCACAGAGCTCATGACACTTAAGGGTAAAGAGCCTAAGGACCTAAGATTTTTCAAATACCTCTGGTTCCAGATCCAGAACTGTTGCCTTCTGGGTAAGGTCAACAAACACATAGGTAATTTAGGAATCCTTCTCACTCCACCCTCCCCTACACTATCACCACTATCACTCATGAAATCATTAATGGAAATTGACATAAGAATTCAGATGCCAACTATGATGGTTGTAAAACAGTAATTTTTCTAACTTTACTGTTTCTTCTAAAACCAACATAATGTGGTTCCTAATATGAAGCACTGAAAAGGACCCAGAATCACTCTGTGTTATTTCTGTCAAAAATGCATAATCTCAATATAATCATGAGACTATACAATTCAGAAAAGGCAGTCTTGTTAACAAGTGATACTGGAAAAACTGGACATCTACATGTAAAACAAAGAGATTAGAGTAGAATATTTCCTCATACCATATACAACATGAACTCAAAATGGGTTAAAGACTTAAATGTAAGCCCTGAAACCAAAAAAGTAGAGAAAATCATAAGAAAATACTCTGACATACATCATAGCAATATTTTTTGGATCTGTCTCCTAAAGTAAAATAAATAAAAGCAAAAATAAACAAATGGGACCTAATTAAACTCTACAAATTTTCCACAGCAGAGGAAACCACTGACAAAATGAAAAGATAGCCTATAGAATGGAAGAAAGTATTTGCAAATGATGTAATCGACAAGAGGTTAATATCCAAAATATATAAACATCACATACAATTGAATATCAAAAAAGCAAATAGTCCAGTCAAAAAAATAGAAGAAGACCTGAATAGACGTTTCTCCAAAGAAGACATATAGATGGCCAACAGGCACATGAAAAGATGTGCAACATTGCTTATCATTAGAGAAATGCAAATCAAAACCACAATGAGGTATCACCTCACACCTGTCAGAATGTCTTATCACCAAAAAGTCCACAAGTGACAAATGTTGGAGAACATATGAAGAAAAGGGAACCCTTGCACTCAGTTGGTGGGAATGTAAATTGGTGCAGCCACTATGGACAACAGTATGGAGGTTCCCCAGCAAACTAAAAATAGAACTACCATATGATCCAGCAATTCCACTCCTGGGCATATACCTAGAAAAAAATGACAACACAAATTCTAAAAGCACATGCACCCCAATGTTCATAACAGCACAATTTACTATAGCCAAGATATGGAAACAAGCCAAGTGTCCATCTACAGACAAATGAATAAAGAAGATGTGATATACTGTACACCAGAATTTGACACAACATTGTAAACTGACTATACTTCAATTTAAAAAGTAAAAAAAGAAGGTGTAATATAGTTAGATGGAAATATAGATATATAATGGAATACTACCCAGCCATAAAAGGAGATGAAATTCTGCCATCTGCAGCAATGTGGACCTAGACAGTATTATGGACCTAGATAATATTATGCTTAGTGAAATAAGTCAGACAAATACTTTGTGATGTCACTTATATGTGGAATTTAAATATAACACAAACAAATGTGTATGCAAAACAGAAACAGACTCACAGGTATAGAAAACAAACTAGTGGTTAGAAAAGAGGAGGTGGAAAGGGGAGGGGCAAATTAGTGGTATGGGATTGAGACATAAAAACTACTATGTATAAAATAGATAAGCAAAAGGGTTGTATCACATAGCACAGAGAACTATAGCCATTATCTTGTAATAACTTTTAATGAAGTATAATCTGTAAAAATACAGAATCACTATGCTGTACACCTGAAACTAATATAATATTGTACTTCAGCAAAATATAAAAAATAAAAAATTAGGTAGTTGACACAGTCCCTGACACATAGTGGGCCCTCTGTAAAAGTTAGAGTCTCTCTCTTTCTCCTCTAGGTAGGATTTAATCATTTTGTCTTCCAGGAATCCATAGCACTTTGTTCAGTAGCACTTTGTTCAGACCTCTACAGTAACTCTGAATTTGAATTATTTGCTTGTTTTTGTCTCCATGAACTACACTCCTTAAGGTCTCAGGCTGTCTTATTCGTTTTTTTAAGTTGAATTATAGGTGATTTACAATGTTGTGTTAATTTCTGGTGTAAAGCATAATGATTGATACACACACACACACACACACACACACACACACACACACATATATATATATATTCCTTCTCATACTATTTTTCCTTATAGGCCATTACAAGATATTGAACACAGTTCCCTGTGCCATACAGAAGAAACTTGTTGCATATTTTATACATAGTAGTTAGTATCTACAAACCCCAAACTCCCAATTTATCCCTTCCCTCCTCCCCTCAGTAACCATAAGTTTGTTTCCTATGTCTGTGAGTCTGTTTCTCTTTTGCAAATAAGTTTGTTTGTCTTTTTTTTTAGATTCCACATATAAGTGATATCATGTAGTATTTTTCTTTCTCTTTTTGGCTTACTTCACTTAGAATGACATTCTCCAGGGCTATCCATGTTGCTGCAAATGGCATTATTTTATTCTTTTTTATGGCTGAGTAGTATTCCATTGTATAAATATACCACAACTTCTTTATCCAGTCCTCTGTTGATGAACATTTAGGTTGTTTCCATGTCTTGGCTGTTGTAAACAGTGTTGCTATGAACATTGGGGTGCATGTTATATTTTGGAATTACAGTTTCTTCTGGATATGTGCCTAGGAATGAGATTGCTGGATCATAGGGTAACTGCTGCACCAAACTACATTCCCACCAACAGTGGAGGAGGGTTCCCTTTTCTCCATACCCTCTCCTGCATTTATCATTTGTGGGCTTTTCAATGATGGCCATTCTGACTGGCGTGAGGTGATACCTTACCGTAGTTTTGATTTGCACTTCTGTAATAATTAGTGATACTGAATATCTTTTCCTGTGCCTATTGGCCATTTGTATATTTTTACTGGAGAAACTTCTGTTTAGGTCTTCTGCCCATTACAGACTGGAAGAGCAGAGGTAAAATTGTCACTATATGCAGATGACATGTTTTACTCATTTTTTAATCTCCAATATCTAGCACAGAGCCTGAGAGTCAACAACCAAGGAACAAATATATGTTGGATTTTCTATTCAATTGTTTGAATCTGGCCTCTGCCCCAGATATAAGTAAAACGGTTGTTCCATAGGTCTCCCATGACCTTCGTTGCCACATCAGTAGATGCTCAGACTTTTCCTCCTACCTACACCAGCTTACCCCTTGTCTACTCACCTAACAAATTTCTCTTTATGAGTTAGCTCAGCTCTCTCTTCCAAGATGCTCTCCCTGATAATCCTAGTCAACTCTTCCTCCTATAATCTGATACAGTTCTTAGTTGGCTCTCTAAGTGAGACTGTTTGGTTTAGAGAAAGAGAGAGGAAGGGGGAGAAAGTAATAGAAAAGAGGAAAAATAAGGATGAAAAAAGTTAAACAAGGATTCAAATATAGCATAACATAGACCCACTGAGTGGCCATTATCTGAGGAAAATAAAATATAATCAAAATAAATATAAATTTCTGCAAGTAAAAAATTATTCTGTGTACCCCCAAATAGTGGAATTAAGGAATAGAAGTTACAGAGGGATGGATCACTATTCAAAACAAGATTGGTCAGAAATGGGCAGACAGAAACTGTTGCACTGAGTTCACCATCATAGGAGGTCTTAAAGAAGTTTCTGGATGGCTCTTTGACAGGCATGGTTTAGAGATGAGATTCTGGCAGCAGATGGAGGACTTTGACCTAAGTGCTTGATGACCTTTTGTCCTGAAATTTCTTGGCTCTATAAAAGGGAATGAATAAAGGAGACAACCGTAGAAGAGGCTGCAATGCACTGACTGAAAGTTCATAAAAAGATAATCTAAGTGCTTGAGGAACAGGCAAAGAGATTAAAGGAACAGTGAGGAATAACAAGGGTGCTCATTCTGAAGGCCCCTGGGATGTGTGTAAGTAGAGAGTTGATAGTACAGGAGCTATCAGAATCTCACCTTATTCTCAGAGACTTTACCTTCAATTCAATCCCTTCCCTGAACCCTCCAAATCCTTGGGTCTGGATACTTTTGCCTCCCTATAGGTCTTTTGGCACCTACCACAACTACTAAGTGTGCCAGTTCTCCAGCTTGCCAGTTCTATTATCTGGGCAGTCCAAAACATCAGTGGGTACTGATCACCAGAAGAAAGGACATTGCTGATACAAGACAAAAGACACATAAGCCCTATTTCTCTCTCTTCTCTGCCTTCATCCCTGGAAGCTTTTACCTCGATAGCTCACAGGTACAAAGAATGTGAGGGGAAAGTGGGTAGTTTTTGAGATCAGTGTTATTCATTGTAGGGTCTGGGAAAGACACTTCTTACTCTTATCAAGAGGAGAGTAGAAACAATGAAGTAGAACCTGTCCTTTTGACACTTTATATTAGGGCTATGAACAATCTCTGGGTTTAGATTCTTGGTTCTGTTTTGTGGCCTGGGTTACTACACCAGCCTCTCAAAACTAGACTTCATGGTGCCTGCCACAGACAAAGTGATCTACTAAAACATATTCTGATTGCATCACTCCATGCTTGAGATACTTCGATGGCTCTCCATTACTCACAGAATCAAGTTCACACTCCTTAGCATGTCCTACAGGGATTCATCTCTTGCTCCTTGCCTTTCAGACTCAGTACTTGCACCACACTAAATCTCTTTCAGTTCTTTGACGATGCCATGGTCTCTCATACCACTGAGCACTCAAAAACACAGCTCCCTCTGCATAGAAATCCCCCTCCCTTAAGTCATTTTTCCACTTTCCTCCATCCCTGCCATCGATATCCTGGTCCTGGAAACCAACATTGCCCATCAAAGCTACCAAAATTTCCTCCTAAACAGTGACACTTTATCCACTCTAGCCATTCAGCCCATTCAATTCATTCTCCACAAAATAGCCATAGTGTTATTTCTAATACAAATAATACAAATCTGGTCATGTCACTCACCTATGTTAAGCCTATCAATAGCTGCTCTTTACTCATATGCTAAAGTCTCTGTTCCTTTGCAAGGTACATAAAGGCCCTTCATGATCTTCTATCTAAATACATCATAAAATTACTCCTACTTGTTAACTGCTTGCAATATCCTCCCCCATATTTATTGTACAATCAACCTTCCTTTCACTCATTTTATCCAACTCACAAATGTTAATTACCTACTATATTTCCAGCACTAAGTTAGCCATAAAAAATATTAAGTCTAATAGACATGGTCTCTGCTCAAAGGAACCTACAATCTATTGGGGTAAATCAAATGTATATCATCCTGTTCTACAGGATATAAAATGTGCTATTATAGTCATGCATTAAGTGTTAGAGAACCACAAAGGAAGAACATCTAAGTCAAAGTAAAGGAATGACATCAGCAAAATGAGAGGATAGTTAGCTCCAAGCTCTCATTCCCTTACAGAAACATCAAAAAGCAAGCAGAAAGTGTCAGAACCAATTTTGTCAGAACTCTGGAAAAAAGTCAAAAGTTAACAGCAACAAAACAAGCCCTGCATCAAGAAAAGGGCAACTTTAAAATTATGAGAGAGTTTTGGGGTATTTTTACTTGCCCTTGCCCTACTCTCTGTCCAGTGGCAGCCTTGATTTTGAAGAGACAACAAAACACTGGGAGACCCTGGTCCTTGGTGCCAAAGGAAGCAGTGCAGATCTTATTCACAAATTATTGACAATGTCTATTCTAATCTGTTTAGGGGCTACCTCAAATAATGATAGAAGGTGTTTGTCACTGTTTTGTCTAACTCAGCACTCAAGCTACAGGTATTGCTCAAAAAAACTGCAAGCCAAACTAACGACACTTAGACACTTGGGACAAAAGATTATAGAGTTGGAACATACAATAGATCACCTAAATTTCAGAAGCAAAACCTAAGCAGAATTTCCTGGGGAAATTGAGATATTCAAAAGCAGCCATATACATGGGGAAATTTAGGGAGCCACATGCATGTCCAGGGCAAGATGCATGTTCAGGAAAGACCTGAGAAGATATTAACCTTTCACACTGGGCTGACCCCTAGGCTCAATGTAAGTCTGGATAAGTTTAAGGAGTGACAAAGCACAGAGACAATCTGCAAAGTCTGAGACAGTTGACTTTTTTTTCTTATTGACTCCTGGCATTTGGGGATATCTCTATCAAAACAGTAGCTAAACATAAGCTAGGAAGCAAAACCTTCAATGTCCACTTGCAACAATGGATAACAGTCTCTATGGGAATTGTTTGGGAAGATTACTGTAAATGTATTTTGCTACAGCCTTAACAATTAAAATGACAGTGGTCCCTGGGGAAGGGGAAGAAATTGATTTCCAGAGACACCACATTGTAATATTCAAATGCTCAGGTTAAAAAAAAATCACAAAGCATACAAAAAAGCAGGAAAGTATGGTCCATTCAAAAGAACAAAATTAATTGACAATGAACATCTCTTGAGAAGTCCAGATATCAGAGACTTAGTACACAAAGACTTTAAAAAATTGTCATAAGTATGCTCAAAGAGCTAATGAGAACATGAACAAGTAACTAAAGGAAATCAGGAAATTGAGGTCAGAGAAGCAAGATGGCGGAGTAGAAGGATGCTTGTAGCTCACCCTCTCCCACAAATACACACAAAGCTCACATCTCAGCCAACAAGAGCACCTGCCTAACTCCCATAGAACATTGCCCTCTTCGAAAGACAAAGATGCCAAAAATCTGGTAGGAGAAAGGGGAAAAAGAAAGAAGAAAAAGCAAAACAGTGCAGGATCGGACACACAGGGAGGGGGTGGCAAAGACGGACTGGCGCTTGTTCACTGGGTCCACCCCCTCCAACAGAAAGGCCAGCGGGATGGAAGGGGAGCCTCCAAGGCTCAGATTTGCCCCAAGCACCCCTTGACTGACAGAACTGAGTTAAATGGGTGCAAAGGATCCCTGCGACACCCAACCCAAGGTGCAAGCAAGCAGCTGGGGCCTGGATAGGCCACCGGAGCCTGACGGAGGACTTGGGTGGCTGCTCTGAGGCAGCCCTGAGAGACTGCAGGGTGCTGCACACCATGGCTGGGAGGGGATATGGAGCAGAACAACCTCAGTCCCCCATAAATTGTGAAAAAGGCAAAGCAACATGACTGGTGTGCCCTGGGAGGAGGGGCGCAATAACCTTTGTCACCTCAGACCTGCACCGCCATTACTGGCACTTCTCACTAGAAGAGGGGCGGGGCACAGCCACAGCCACCATCTCCTCCAGTGCACAGCACCCAGGCAGGTGCGAGGCCGAGCCCTGAAACCGCACCCGGGGGCTCCACAAACTCCTAGGCAGGACTGAGACTTGTTTACAACCCAAGACAGATAGGCTCTTTCAGCCCTGGCACCTAAGAGAACTTGTGCCACCAAGACAAACAAGGAGCTGAAATTCGGCACAGAGCAGGGGCAGGGCCATTCCACGGTCTTCCCCAAGCCCACCTTTGGAATGCCAACCCAAGGTGGAGTGGGCAGCTGCACAGAGCAGTGGAGTGACTGGAGCCAGGAGAGGGCAAGCAGCCACCTCCTCTTCCTGGCAGGAATGCAGCACCTGACCACAGTGCTGGGAGGGGGCTCAATCCACCCACCTGCCTCCCCCCCAGCACAGCATTTGACTGTGGCATCAGGAGGGGGAGTGACCCACCCACCCACTGGGTAAGAGCTCAGCTCCTGACCCATTGTTGGAAGGGGGTGCGATCTGCTAGCTGACAGCCACTAGGAGCAGCACAGATGAGGGTGCCAACAGACGGCCTCTGGAAACAGCAAGCTGAGTACACAAAACATGGCAAAGACACAAAGACCTCTAAATGAAATCAATAAGAGCACACCGTCTCCAGGAGAACTAGATAATTGATACATGTTAAGCCACAAAGCCATAGAGATATGAGCAATATGAAGAAGCAGAGGAACCACTCCCAATTAAAAGATCAAAAGAAATCCCCTAAAAGCATGATCAAGGTAATAGACATTGAGGGCGTACTGGATCAAGATTTCAAAAAAGGAGTGATCCAAGTACAGAAGGAACTAAGAGAAATAGTGTTTAGAGATATAAAAGATGTCAAAAATGAAATAGAAGCTATAAAGAAGAACCAAGTAGATCTAGTAAACTCATTTGCTGAGATGAGAGCTGACCTAAAGGCTGTGCAAAGCAGGCTACATAATGCAGAGGAACCAATAAGTGACCTAGAAGACAGGACAACAGAAAGCACCCAATCAGAACAGCTGAAAGAAAAGCAAATAAAAAACAATGAAAACAATAAAAGGGACCTATGAGATAATATAAAATGTGCCAATAATGCATAATAGGGGTTCCAGAAGGGGAAGAAAGAACAAAGGGGATTGAAAAGGTTTTTGAAGAAATCATGACTGAAAATTTCCCAGACCTAAAGAAGGAATCAGATAGCCAAGTACAGGAGGCTCAGAGGGTCCCAAACAGGAAGAACCCAAACAGACCCATACCAAGACATATCATAATCAAGATGGCCAGAGTCAAGGATAAAGAAATGATCCTAAAGGCAGCAAGAGAAAAACAAAGAGTGAGTTACAAGAAAACCCCCCATAAGGCTCTCAGCTGATTTCTCTACAGAAACACTACAGGCCAGAAGGGAGTGGCAAGATATATTCAAAGCCCTGAATGAAAAAAAGATGCAGCCTAGGATACTCTATCCAGCAAGGCTATCCTTTACAATAGAAGGAGAGATAAAGAACTTGACAGACAAGCAAAAACTAAAAGAGTTTAGCAACACTAAACCCATGCTAAAAGAAATATTCACAGGTCTACTGTAAATAGGAAAGAAGCAGGATGCTACAAAAATGAGAAACTTATAATTGGAAAGGAAATAACTGCCATGAATTACAAAAAGAATAAACACAAAATTGTAAAAGAAGACATCTAAATCATTAACAGTGGGAGAGGGAAGAAAGGAAAGCCACTGTGGAAAACAGTATGGAGATTCCTCAAAAGGCTAGGAATAGACTTACCATATGATCCAGTCATCCCGCTCCTGGGCATAAATCCAGAAGGGAGCCTACTTCAAAATGACACCTGCACCCCAATGTTCATAGCAGCACTATTTACAATAGCCAAGACATGGAAACAGCCTAAATGTCCATCAACAGATGACTGGATAAAGAAGAAGTGGTATATTTATACTATGGAATGCTATTCAGCCACACAAACCAACAACATAACACCATTTGCAGCAACATGGATGTTCCTGGAGAATGTCATTCAAAGTGAAGTAAGCCAGAAAGAGAAAGAAAAATACCATGTGAGATTGCTTATATGAAGAATCTAAAAAACAAAAACAAAAACAAAACATAAACACAAAACAGAAACAGACTCATAGACGTAGAATACAAATTTGTGGTTGCCAAGTGGGGGGGGGTGAGAAGGGACAGACTAGGATTTTAAAATGCAGAATAGATAAATAAGATCATACTGTATAGCACAGGGAAAAATATACAAGATCTTGTGGTAGCTCATAGCAGAAAAAAAATGTGACAATGAATATATACATGTTCATATATGACTGAAAATTGTGCTCTACACTAGAATTTGACACAACATTGTAAAATAACTATTACTCAATTAAAAAATGTAAATAAAATAAAACAATGGAAATTGATATATGAACAAAATGAGAATATCAATGAAGAGATAGAAATTAGAAATTAGAAAAAGGAACCAACAAAATTTCTTGAGCCAAAAAGTACAATAATGGAAATAAAAGTTTCACTGCAGGAATTCAAGAGAGGATTTGAGCAGGCCAAAGAATAAGTTAGCTTGAAAATAAGACAACTGAAATTGAATGCAGGAGCAGAAAGTAAAAAGAATGAAGAAAAGTGCACAGAGCTGAGGGGAACTGTGGGACACCATTGAGTAAACCAACAAATGCATTATGGGGGTCATAGTAGGGCAAGAGAGAGAGAGAAAGGAACAGAAAAATATTTGAAAAAAATAATGGCTATAAACTTATAAAACTTTTGAAAACATGAACCAACACATGTCAGAAGATTACAAAACTCCAAGTAAACTAACTCAATGAGACCAATATTGAAACACGTTATAATCAAAAACTGTTTAGAGCCAAAGACAAAAACGTGAAACTTGAAAGCAAAAAGAAAGAAACAAGTCACATAGGAGGGATCTTCAATAATGTTAATAGCTGATCTCTCATCAAGAACCTTGGAGGCCAGAAGACAGGGGGTGATATATCAAAAGTGCTGAAAGAATAAAAGACTGTCAACCAATTATTCTATATCTGGAAAAACTGTCCTTCAAAACTGAGGGAGAATTGAGGGTGAAAGTGAAAAAGATGGAAAAATATTTTCCACACAAATGGAAACCAAAAGAGAGCTAGAGAGGCTATATTAATATCCAAAAATGGACTTTAAGTCAAAAACTTCTCAAAGATACAAGGGCATTATATATTGATGAAAGTCAGCTAATCAAGAAGATATAACAACCATAAACACATATTCACCTCACAAAAAAGCCCCAGAACATATAAAGCAAATGTTGACAGATTTGAAGGAAGAAATACACAGCTCTAAAAATAATAGGTGGTGACTTCAATATCCCAATTTCAATAATGGATAGGACAACAAGTCAGAAGATCAATAAAGAAATACAGGATTAAAAAAAAAAACACTGTGCACCAGCTAGATCTAACAGATTTATATAGGACATGCCACCGAACAACAGCAGAATACATATTCTGCTCAAGTGTACTTTGAACAGTCTCCAGGACAGACCAGATGGTAGATCATAAAACAAGTCTCAATAAATTTAAGGATTGAAATCTTATGAAGTATCTTTTCTGATCATAATTAAGTGAAATTAGAAATCATTAACAGAAGGAAAACTGCAAAATGTACAACTAAGTGGAAATTAAACAAAACATTCTTAATCAATCAATGGGTCTAAAAGAAATCACAAGGAAAATTAGAAAATATATGGAAACAAATGAAAACAAAAAAAAATTCCAAAACTTGTGAGAGGCAGCAAAGGTAGAGGGAAATTTATAGCTAAAATTGTCTAAATTTTAAAGTAAGAAAATCACAAATACAAAACCTAACTACAAATACATAACCTAACTACAGACCAATATCCCTAATATAGTTGTAAAAATCCTCAACAGAAAGTACTAGTAAACCAAATAAAACAGCACATTAAAAGGAGTATACACCAGGACCAAGTGAAATTTATCTCCAGAATAGAAGAATGGCTCAAAATAAGAAAATCAATGCAATTTATCACATTAATAGAACAAAGAGGGAATGACCACATGACCATCTCAATTGATGTTCTCCTGATAAAAATACTCAGTAAACTTGGAATAGAAGGGAATTTCCTCAACATGATAAAGGGTATTTATGAGAAACCTACAGCTAACATCATATTCAATGGTAAAAGACTGAAAGCTTTTATCAAGAAAAAAATAACATGTCAGGAAAAATATGAGGATGTCCACTTTCACCACTGCTATTCAATATTGTAATGGAAGTTCTATCCAGAATAAATAGAAAGAAAATAAAACAAAAGGCTTCCAAATAGGAAGGAAGAAGCTAAATTATCTCTATTTGCAGATGTCATGGTCCTATCTACAGAAAATCCAAAAGAATTCACGAGAAGTCTACTAGAGCTAATAAACAAATTTAGCAAAGTTGCAGAAAACAGGATTAAGACACAAAAACCGCTTCTACTTTTATACAACTGGAATGAACAATCCAAAAAGGAAATTAAGAAAGCGATTCCAGGAGGTGGAGGGCATGGCTTAAGTGGTAGAGCGCATACTTAGCATGGACAAGGTCATGGGTTCAATCCCCAGTACCTCCTCTAAAAAAATAAATAAACATAATTACCTACTCCCCCAAAACAAAAAAATTTTAATAATACAATAATGAATAAAATATTTTTTAAAAAAGCAATTCCATTTACAACATAATCAATAAGAACAAAATATCTAGGAATAAACTTAAGAAAGGAAATGAAAGACTTGTATACTGAAAAGATGGCTGAAAGCAATCAAAAAAGACCTAAATAAATGGTAATACATCTCATATTCATAGGTCATTAAACTCAATATTAAGGTGTCAGTAATACCAAAAGCCATCTAAACATTCAATGTAATCACTATCAACATTCCAATAGTATTTTTGCAGAAATGGAAAGCCAATCCTGAAATTCATATGAAAGTGCAAGGAGCCCCAAATAGCCAAAACAATCATGATAAAGGACAAAATTGGAGGATTCATAATTCTTAATTTCAAAACCTACTACAAAGCTACAGTAATTGAGATAGTGTAATAATGGCATATGAATATACATATAGCTCAAAGAGGAAAAATGACTCCAAAAGTAAACCCTTACATACATGGCAAATAGATTATCAACATGGATGACTAGTCCATTCAATGGGGAAAAAATAGTGTTGGCAAAACTGGACTGTTGTGACCTTGCATTTGGCAGTAGAGCCTTATATAAGACACCAAAAGCACAAAAAAAGAAAAAAGAAAAAAGAAATAAATTGGGCTTCATCAAAATTAAAACATTTGTAATTAAAGGATTATCAAGAAAGTGAAAAAACAACTTACAGGATAGGAGAAAATATTTGCAAATTATATATCTGGTAAGGTTTTAATAACCAGAACTTATAAAGAACTTCTACAACTTCAAAACAGAAAAATGATTCAATTTAAAAAATGGGCAAAGTACTTAAATAGATATTTCTCCAAAGAAGATATACAAGTGGCCAATATATACATGTAAAGATGCTCAACGTCAATAGTCATTAGAGAAATGTAAATAATATTAAAATGAGATACCATTTCACATCTACTTGAATGACTATAATTTTAAAAAAAAAACAGAAAACATCAAGTGTTGAGGAGGTGGAGAAATTGGAACTTTAATTCATTTCTGGTGAGAATGTAAATGATACTGCTCCTGTGGGAAAAAGTATGAAGTTTCCTCAAAAGGTAAATATAGAATTATCATATGAACTAGAAATCCCCATCCTAGGTATAGACACAAAAGAATTTTTAAAAGGCACTCACTTTGTACTGAATTCACAGTAGAATTATTCACTACAGCCAAAGGTGGGAACAACTCAAGAGTCCATCAGCAGATGAATGGATAACAAAGTGTGGTATATACATACAGTGGAATATTATTCAGTCTTAAAAGGGAAAGGAAATTCTGATACATGCTACAACATGAATGAACCTTGAAAACATTATGCTAAGTGAATAAAGCCAGACAGAAAAGGATAAATACTATATGACCACTTGTATTAAATAACTTGAATAGGCAAATGCATAGTCATAAATTAGATTAAAAGTCACTAGGCCTGGAGCTAAGGCAGAATGGGGAGTTATTCCTTAATGGCTATGAAGTTTATACTGGAGTGATAAAATAGAGAAGAAATCAACAATAGATTAGAGGACAGAGGAACAGATAAGTGAACTGGACAACAGAGTAGTTGTAACCACCCAAGTTGAACATAAAAAAGGAAAAAGGATATCAAAAATTGAGATAGTTTAAGTGAACTCTGAGACAAAGCCACAGATGAACATTCATATTATAAAGTTCCTGGAAAAAGAATACAGAGAGAGAAAAGGAGCAGAGAACATGTTTGAAGAAACAATATATAAAAACTTCCCTAACCTGGGGAAAAGACAGACATCCAGGTCCAGAAATCACAGAGAATCAAACAAGATCAACACAAAGAAGTCCACACCATGAGACATAACAATCAAAATGCCAAAAAAAAAGAAGGCAAAGGGAGAATATTAAAAGCAGCAACATACTGCTTTTATTCCATTGTATGTTCTTGCCTCCTTTGTCAAAGTTTAGTTGACCAAAAGTTTGTGGATTCATTTCTGGTATCTCTATTCTTTCCCATTGGTCTATATGCCTGCTTTTGTACAAATACCATACTGTTTTGATTACTGTAGCTCTGCAGTTTTGTCTGAAGTCTGTGAGGGTTATTCCTCCAGTCTCTTTCTTCTTCTTCAGTAATACTTTGGCTATTCTAAGTCTTTTGTGAGTCCATATAAATTTTATTATGATTTGTTCTAGTTCTGTGAAATATGTCCTGGGTAATTTGATAAGGATTGCATTAAATCTGTAGACTGCCTTCGGCAGTATGACCATTTTAACAATATTGATTCTTCCAATCCAGGAGCATAGGATATCTTTCCATTTTTTTAATCTTCTTTAATTTCCTTAATCAATGTCTTATAGTTCTCCATGTATAACTCTTTCATCTCCTTGGTTAGATTTATTCCTAGGTCTTTAATACTTTGGGTGCTATTTTAAAGGAGATTCTTTCTTTACTTTCTTTTCCTGTTGATTCATCATTAGTGTAGAGAAATGAAACTGATTTTTGTACATTAATCTTGTAACCTGCTACCTTGCTGAATTCTTCCATCACCTCTAGTAGCTTTTGTGTGAAACTTTTAGGGTTTTCTATATATAGTATCATGTCATCTGCATATAGTGAAAATTTTACCTCTTCTTTTCCAATTTGGATCCCTTTTATTTCTTTCTTTTTCCTGATTGCTGTGGCTAGGACTTCCAAGACTATGTTGAATAGGAGTGGTGATAGTGGAAAAAAGCATCTTCAGCAAATGGTGTTGGGAAAACTGACAGCAGAATATAAATCAATGAAACTAGAACACTCCCTTACACCATACACAAAAATAAACTCTAAATGGATCAAAGACTTAAACATAAGACAAGATACAATAAACCTCCTAGAAGAAAATATAGGCAAAACATTATCTCACATACATCTCAAAAATGTTCTCCTAGGGCAATCTACCCAAGTAATAGAAATAAAAGCAAGAATAATCAAATGGACCTAGTTAAACTTACAAGCTTCTGCACAGCAAAGTAAATGCTAAGCAAAGCAAAATTACAATCTACAGAATGGGAGAAAATATTTGCAAAAGATGAAACTGACAAAGGCTTGATCTCTAGAATATATAAGCAGCTCATATCTCTTAATAAGAAAAAAACAAACAACCCAATCCAAAAATGGGCAGAAAATCTAAACAAGCAATTCTCCAATGAAGACATACAAATGATCAATAGGCCCATGAAAAAATGCTCAGTATCACTAATTATCAGAGAAATGCAAATCAAAACTAAAATGAGGTGTCACCTCACACCAGTCAGAATGGACATCATTCAAAAGTCCACAAATGATAAATGCTGGAGAGGCTGTGGAGAAAAGGGAACTCTCCTACACTGTTGGTGGGAATGCAGTTTGGTGCAGCCACTGTGGAAAACAGTATAGAGATTCCTTAAAAGACTAAAAATAGACTTACCATATGACCAAGCAATCCCACTCCTGGGTATATATCCAGAGGGAACCTTAATTCAAAAAGACTTCTGCACCCCAATGTTCATAGCAGCACTATTTACGATAGCCAAGACATGGAAGCAACCTAAATGTCCATCAACAGGTGACTGGATAAAGAAATTATGATATATTTATACAATGGAATACTACCCGGCCATAAAAAATGATAAAATGATGCTATTTGCAGCAACATGGATGGCCCTGGAGAATGTCATTCTAAGTGAAGTAAGCCAGAAAGAGAAATTAAAATACCACATGATATCACTCATATGTCGAAAAAAAATACAAATTAACTTATGTATAAAACAGAAACAGACTCATAGACATAGAATACAGACTTGTTGCTATCAGCGGGGAGAGGGGTGGGAAGGGATAAATGCAAGTTCAAGATTTGTAGCTACTGGCAAAGAGACAAGATGGTGGAGTAGAAGGACGCTTGTAAGTCACCCTCTCCTACAAATACACAAAGACCCACATCTACAGACCCACTCAGCCAACCAGAGCACCTGCAGAACTCCAACAGATCATCGCCCTCTTCAAAAGATAAAGACGCCAAAAATCTGGTAGGAGAAAAGGAAAAAAGAAAGAACAAAAGGCAAAGCAGCGCGGGACGGGTCCCGAGGGGAGGGAGCGGCAAAGGAGGTCTGGCGCTCTCTCGCTGAGTTTCCCCTCTCCAATTGAGAGGCCAGCGGGATGGAGGGGGAGCCTCCAAGGCTCGGAACTGTACAGAGCAGCCCTTGTCTGACAGAACTAAGTTAAACGGGCACAGAGCGTCCCCCCGACGCCCAGCCTGAGACGCGGGCCGGCAGCGGCAGGCAGGGCCAGGCTGCACAAGCCGGGCGGAGGACGGGGGCGGCTGCACGGAGGCAGCCCCGGGGGACTGCAAGGGGCTGGGCGCCGTGGCTGTGGGTGTACAGGACAGAACAACCTGGGCCCTCCATAAAACAGCAAGGTTGATGTGCTCTCGGGGGAAGGGTGCATACCCCCATCTCTGAAAACCCGCGGAAACTTTTCAGGGGAAGAGAGGCGGGGCCCAGGCAGAGCCGCCATATTCTCCGGCGCTTAGCACCCAGGCGGGGGCAGAGGCGAAAACTGCATCCGCACCGAAGGGCTTAGCAGCCTCAAGGGCCAGACTGAGACGGGCCTACAGCCCGGGGCAGATAGGATACTTCCATCCTGGTCCCTCAGAGAACTGCCTCCACAAAGACAAACAAGCAACTGGGTCTTGGCTCTGAGCAGGGAAGAGGCTGCCCCTTGGTCTTCCCCGAGCCCACCCGCCGAGCGCAACCAGGGCGGAGTGCCGACCAGGGCCGAGCGCGACCAGGGCGGAGCGCCGGCCGACCAGGGCGGAGCGCCGGCCGACCAGGGCGGAGCGCCGACCGACCAGGGCGGAGCGCCGACCGACCAGGGTGGAGCGCAGGCGCGGAGCGCGCAGCCACACAGAGCAGCGAAGCTACCGGCGGCACAGGAAGGGGGAGAGCGGCCCCCCGCCTGTCGGGCAGTAACACAGCCCCTGACCGAGGTGCTGGGAGGGGGCACGACCCGCCCTCCTGCCTGGCCAGTCTGCAACATCTGACTGCGGCATCCTGAGGGGCAGTGACCCTCCCGCCCGCAGCAGAGGAGAGCTGCATCTGACCCCGTGTTAGGAGGAGGCGCGATCTGCTTGCCGACAGGTGCTGGGAGCAGCACAGAAGAGGGCGCCAACGGAGGGCCTATGAAAACAAGCTGTGCTTCCAAAACAGGACGAAGACAGAAGGACTTCACATTAAAAGCACACAGACTCCAGGAGAACACCGACAACCCCCTTTTTTGTTTGTTTGTTTCTTGTTTTTTATTTTCTGTTTTTTGTTTTTGTTTTTCTTTTTGTTTTGTTTTTTTTAAATCTGTTTTTACCTGTTCCATTTTCAATTACTCTCTTAATTTTTACTTCTTAATTCATTTCTATTTCTCTGGAGTTTTGATGTCCTGTTATTGATTAGACACAGGCTTCAAACACATATATTCATCTCCCCACCCCATTTTTTTTTCTTTTTTTTTCTTTTTTTTTAAAGGTTTTAAAACGACGTCTCCACCCGATTAATACTCTGCTTCAACCCGCTCTTCTATTATTCAATATACACTGTTTTCAAACCCTCTTTCTCCCTTCTTTTAAAAATATTTCTCTCTCTCTTATTTTTTTCTCTTTTTTTCTTTTTTTTTCTTTCTTTTTTTTTTTCCTAAGTTCTATTCCTAAATACGCATTAGATAGATAAAATTCTTAAGGTCAAAAATAGACAACTGATACTCCATAAACCACAGTGCCAGAGAGGTATGAGCAAGATGAAGAAGCAGACAAACCTTTCCCAATTAAAAGAACAAGAGGAATCCCCTGAAAGAAAGCTCAAGGAAATAGACATCGATAGCCTCCTAGATCAAGGTTTCAAAAAAGGAGTGATCAAATTGCTGAAGGAATTAAAAGAGATAGTGCTTAGAGAAATAAAATATGTCAAAAATGAAATTGAAGCTATAAAGAAGAGCCAAGCAGAATGGGTAAACTCATTGACAGAGATGAGGAATGATTTAACAGCTGTGCAAAGCCGACTAGTTAATGCAGAGGAACGAATTAGTGATCTAGAAGGCAGGGCAACAGAAAGAGCCCATTCAGTAGAACTACAAGATAAGCAAATAAAAAATAATGATAATAGCATAAGGGACCTATGGGATAATATAAAGCGTCCCAATCTTCGCATAATAGGGGTCCCAGAAGGGGAAGAAGGATCAAAGGGGATTGAAAAGGTTTTTGAAGAAATCATGACTGAAAACTTCCCAAACTTAAAGAAGGAATCAGATATCCAAGTACAGGAAGCTCAGAGGGTCCCAAACAGGAAGAACCCAAATAGACTCACACCAAGACATATCATAATCAAGATGGCCAGAGTCAAGGATAAAGAAATGATTCCAAAGGCAGCAAGAGAAAAGCAAAGAGTGAATTACAAGGGAACCCCCATAAGGCTGTCGCCTGATTTCTCTACACAAACACTACAGGCCAGAAGGGAGTGGCAAGATATATTCAAAGCCCTGAATGAAAAAAAGATGCAGCCTAGGATACTTTATCCAGCAAGGCTATCCTTTAGGATAGAAGGAGAAATAAAGAGTTTCACAGACAAAAAAAAAGCTGCAGGAGTTTAGCAACACTAAACCCATGATAAAAAAAAATATTGAAAGGGCTATTCTAAATAGAAAAGCAGCAGGATACTACAGAAATGAGAAACGTACAACTGGTAAGGTGATAACTCATGAATTACAAATAAAGAAAACGCGAAATTATAAAAGAAGACATACAAATCACTAAGACTGGGAGAGGGAGGCAGGGAAATATAGAATTTTTTTCCTTTCTTTTTTAAATTTTTTTAACAGTAGGATGGGTTTGAGATCATGTTATTATCCGTTTAATAAAAATGGGTATCAGTTAATAGATTTACAAAAAAGGGTAACCACAAGTCAAAAATTTACAAGGGAGTCCCAAAAATTAAATAAAATCCATGATAATACAAAGGAAAATTACCAAACCACAAAAGGAAGAAGAAAGGAACAAAGAGGATATACCAATTCAACTGCAAAGATAAGTTCAAAATGGCAATAAACACACATCTATCATTAATTACTGTAAATGTTAATGGACTAAATGCTCCAGTCAAAAGACATAGAGTGGCAGAGTGGATAATAAAGCAAGAACCTTCAATATGCTGCCTACAAGAGACCCACTTTAGGGAGAAGGACACATATAGATTGAGTGAAAGGATGGAAAAGGATATTCCATGCAAATGGAAAAGCCAAAAAAGCAGGTGTTGCAGTACTGATTTCAGACAAAATAGACTTTAAAAAAAAGGCCATAAAGATAGATAAAGAAGGACATTTTATAATGATTAAAGGAGTGATAGAAGATGAAGATATTACACTCGTTAATATATATGCACCCAATATAGGAGCACCTAAGTACATACAAGAATTATTAACAGAGATAAAGGGGGATATTGTTGGGAATACAATCATAGTTGGAGATTTTAACATTGCATTAACATCACTAGACAGATCTTCCAGACAGAAAATAAACAAGGCAACAGAGAAATTAAATACTACAATAGAAAAACTAGATTTGGTGGATATTTTCAGAGCTTTACACCCCCAAAAAATAGAATACACATTCTTTTCAAGTGCACATGGAACATTTTCCAGGATCGATCATGTACTTGGACACAAAAGAAACCTCAACAATTTTAAGAAGATAGAAATTATCTCAAGCATCTTTACTGACCACAATGCCATGAAACTGGAAATCAACAACAGAGAAACAAAGGAGAAAAAAAGAAAAGCATGGAGATTAAACAATATGTTATTGAAAAAACAATGGATCAATGAGGAAATCAAAGCTGAAATTAAAAAATACCTTGAGACAAATGATAATGAAAGCACAACCACTCAAAACCTATGGGACACAGCAAAGGCAGTGCTAAGAGGGAAGTTTATAGCGATACAGGCCTTCCTCAAAAAAGAAGAACAATCTCAAATAAACAAGTTAACCCACCACCTAAACCAATTAGAAAAAGAAGAACAAAAAGCCCCAAAAAGCAGCAGAAGGAAGGAAATAATAAAGATCAGAGAGGAATTAATTACAATAGAGATTAACAAGACCATAGAAAAAATAAACCAAACCAAAAGCTGGTTTTTTGAAAAAGTAAATAAAATCGACAAACCTCTGGCCAAACTCACAAAGAAAAAAAAAAGAGAGAGCACAAATTAGCAAAATTAGAAAGGAGAATGGAGAAATTACAACAAACAAAATAGAAATACAGAATATCATATGAGAATATTATGAAAAACTATATGGAACCAAACTGGATAACCTAGAGGAGATGGACAAGTTTCAGGAAACATACTGTCCACCAAAACTGAATCAAGAAGAAGCTGAACACTTGAACAATCCGATCACTAGAAAGGAAATAGAAATAGCAATTAAAAACCTCCCTACAAATAAAAGTCCAGGACCGGATGGCTTCACCGGGGAATTCTACCAAGCATACAAAGAAGAACTCATACAAGTCCTTCTCAAACTCTTCCAGACGATTGAAAAGGAGGGAATACTCCCAAACTCATTCTATGAAGCCACCATCACCCTGATACCAAAACCAGGCAAAGACACTGCCAAAAAAGAGAATTATAGGCCAATATCACTGATGAACATAGACGCCAAAATCCTCACCAAAATTTTAGCAAATAGAATCCAACAACACATAAAAAAGATTATACATCATGACCAAGTGGGGTTCATCCCAGGGACACAAGGCTGGTTCAACATACGCAAATCAATCAATGTAATACATCACATCAACAACAGAAAGGACAAAAACCACATGATCATCTCAATCGATACAGAAAAAGCATTTGATAAAATTCAACACCCATTTATGATAAAAACTCTCGCCAAAGTGGGTATAGAGGGAACATATCTCAACATAATAAAATCTATATATGACAAACCTACAGCCAGCATAGTTCTCAACAGTGAAAAACTCAAAAGCTTCCCACTAAAATCTGGGACAAGACAAGGATGCCCACTATCACCACTCCTATTCAGCATAGACCTGGAAGTCCTAGCCACAGCAATCAGGCAAGAGAAAGAAATAAAAGGGATCCAAATTGGAAAAGAAGAGGTAAAAGTGTCATTATATGCTGACGACATGTTACTATATATAGAAAACCCTAAAAGGTCCACGAAAAAGCTACTAGAGCTGATTGAAGAATTCAGCAAGGTAGCAGGTTACAAAATTAATGTTCAAAAATCAGTTGCCTTTCTTTACACTAACGATACATCAACAGAAAAAGAAAATAAAGAAACAATCCCCTTTAAAATAGCACCCAAAGTAATAAAAATATCTGGGAATAAATCTAACCAAGGAGGTGAAAGAATTATACACAGAAAACTATAAACCATTGATGAAGGAAATTAAACAAGACTTTAAAAAATGGAAAGATATTCCATGCTCTTGGATTGGAAGAATCAATATTGTTAAAATGGTCACACTGCCCAAGGCAATCTACAGATTTAATGCAATCCCTATCCAATTACCCAGGACATATTTCACAGAACTAGAACAAATCATAATAAAATTTATATGGAACCATCAAAGACCTAGAATTGCTAAAGCATTACTGAAGAGAAAGAAAGAGGCTGGAGGAATAACTCTCCCAGACTTCAGACAATACTATAGAGCTACAGTCATCAAGGCAGCATGGTATTGGTACCAAAACAGACATATAGACCAATGGAACAGAATAGAGAGCCCAGAAATGAACCCACAAACTTTTGGTCAACTCATCTTTGACAAAGGGGGCAAGAATATACAATGGAAAAAGACAGTCTCTTCAGCAAATGGTGTTGGGAAAACTGGAGAGCAGCATGTAAAACAATGAAGCTAGAACACACCCTTACACCATATACAAAAATCAACTCAAATTGGATTAAAGACTTAAACATAAGAGAAGATACAATAAACCTCCTAGAGGAAAACATAGGCAAAACATTATCTGACATACACCTCAAAAATTTTCTCCCTGAAGAAATAAAAGCAAGAATAAACAAATGGGACCTAATGAAACTTACAAGCTTCTGCAGAGCAAAGGAAACCAGAAATAAAACAAGAAGTAGACCTACGGAATGGGAGAAAATTTTTGCAAGTGAAACCGACAAAGGCTTGATCTCCAAAATATATAAGCAGCTCATACGACTCAATAAGAAAAAAATAAACAACCCAATCCAAAAATGGGCAGAAGACCTAAACAAGCAATTCTCCAAGGAAGACATACAAATGATCAAAAAGCACATAAAAAATGTTCAATATCACTAATTATCAGAGAAATGCAAATCAAAACTACAATGAGGTATCACCTCACACCAGTCGGAATGGCCGTCATTCAAAAATCCAAAAATGACAAATGCTGGAGAGGCTGTGGAGAAAGGGGAACCCTCCTACACTGCTGGTGGGAATGCAGTTTGGTGCAGCCACTATGGAAAACAGTGTGGAAATTCCTCAAAATACTAGGAATAGACTTCCCATATGACCCAGGAATCCCACTCCTGGGCTTGTACCCAGAAGGAAATCTACTTCAGGATGACACCTGCACCCCAATGTTCATAGCAGCACTATTTACAATAGCCAAAACATGGAAACAACCTAAATGTCCATCAATAGGTGACTGGATAAAGAAGAAATGGTATATTTATACAATGGAATACTATTCAGCCATAAAAACCGATAACATAATGCCATTTGCAGCAACATGGATGCTCCTGGAAAATGTCATTCTAAGTGAAGTAAGCCACAAAGAGAAAGAAAAATACCATATGAGATCGCTCATATGTGGAATCTAAAAAACAAAAACAAACAAACAAACAAAAACAAAGCATAAATACAGGACAGAAATAGACTCATGGACAGAGAATACAGACTTGTTGTTACCGGGAGGGGTAGAGGGTGGGAAGGGATAGACTGGGATTTCAAAATTGTAGAATAGATAAACAAGATTACACTGTATAGCACAAGGAAATATACACAAAATATTATTTTAAATCACAGAGAAAAAAATGTGACAATGAGTGTGTATATGTCCATGAATGACTGAAAAATTGTGCTGAACGCTGGAATTTGACACAACACTGTAAAATGATTATAAATCAATAAAAATGTTAAAAAAAAGATTTGTAGATACTGACTGTTATATATAAAATAGATAAGTAGTTTATACTCCATAGCAAAGGGAAATACATTCAATATCTTGTAGTAGCTCATGGTGGAAAAGAATATGAAAATGAATATATATATATATATATATATATATATATATATATATATATATTCATGTATGACTGAAGAATTGTGCTGTACACCAGACATTGACAGAACATTTTAAATTAACTACACCCCATTTAAAAAAAAGAAATATCAACAAGTGTATATTGTATAGCACAGGGAATTATAGCCATTATCCTGTAATAACTTTTAATGGAGTATAATGTGTAAAAATACTGAATTAGTATTCTGGACAGATGAAATGAAAGTAATATTGTAAATGAACTAAACTTCAATAAAAATTATAAAAAACCAAACAGGACATCTGAGTAATGTGAGATAATGTCAAAAGTCATAACAAATACATAACTTGGATAACAGAAGAAGGAGAGAACAAACCAGAAGAAATATTTTAATAATAGCAGAGTATTTTCCAAAACCAGTTAACACAAAACTAGGACTACCAGAAACTCAGAGAATATCAAGCAGGAGTAAATAAAAACAAATGAAATCACCTAGGCATATCATATTCACATTGCAGAAAACAAAATGCAAAGAGAAAATCTTAAAAAGAGACTAGAAGGTAAACGTCTTTCATATAGGTAAAAGAGATAAGAAACAGTGGAAAATTGTCAATAAAAATACAAGCAAGAGGAGAGCAGAACAAAAAATTTAAGGTTTTGAAAATTCCTAGAAACATACCAGGACACTTCCATAAGACTAGCAGCTGACTTTTCACCTGCAACTAAGGAGGTCAGAAGGGAACAGCAAGATATATTCAATGTGGTGAAAGGAAAAAATCTACAGCCAACAATGCTCTACCCAGTAAGGCTACCATTTAGATTTGAAGGTGAAGTCAAAAGTTTTACAGATAAGCAAAAGCTAAAGTAGGACAGCACTATGAAACCAGTTTACAAGAAATGTCAAAGGGTCTTCTCTAAGGGAAAAAGAAAAGGCCATATCTAAAAATGTGAAAATTATGAAAGAAATATTCTCACTGGTAAAGGTAAAAATACAGTAAAGATAATCGATCAACCACATATAAAGCTAGTAGGAAGGTTAAAAAATAAAAGTGATAAAATCAGCTATATTCACATTAAGTGGTTAAGATATACACAAAACAAAAAGATGTAAAATATGAGTCAAAAACATTAAATGTGGGAAGGGGAGAAAGCACAGGGTTGTTAGAATGCATGTGAATTTAAGAGATTATCATTTAAAATAATAATTTATATAAGTATATTGTTATATATGAACCTTATGGTAACCAGAAACCAAGAACATATAATAGATACACACACAAAATAAGGAAATCAAAACACTAAAGATAATTATCAAATCACAAGGAAAGAGAGCAAAAGAATACAAGGAAAAAAAACTACAAAAAAAGCCCAAAACAATTAACAAAAGACAATAAGTACATACCTATCAATAATTACTTTAAATGTAAATGTACTAGGTGCTCCAATCAAAAAAAAAGAATGACTGAATGTATAAAAACACAAGAAACATCTATATACTGCTTAAAGACACACAGAATGAACTGCATGGATGTATAAAGGTATTCCATGCAAATGGAAACAAAAGGAAGCTGGGGTAGTAATACTCATAACAGACAAAATAGACTTTAAAGCAAAGACTAACAAGAGACAATGAAGGATATTTCATAATGATAAAGGGGTAAATCCAACAAGGAGATATAACAATTTGTAAACATACATGCATCCAACATAGGAGCACCTAAATATATAAGGCAAATATTAACAAACATGAAGAGAGAAATTGACAGTAACGTGATAATAGTAAGGGACATTAACACCCAACTTACATCAGTGAACAGATCATCTGGACAGAAAATCATTAACGTATTAGCCTACATAGCCTTAATAGACATATATACATAGAACATTCCATCCAAATGCAGCAGAATACACATTCTTATCAAGTGCACAAGGAACAGTCACCAGGATAGATCACATGCTTGGTCACAAGAACTAGTGTCAGTAAACTTAAATTTAAAATCATATCAAGCACCTTTTCCAACCAAAACAATATAAGATTAGAAATCAACTACAAGAAAACTACAAAAAACACAAATATGTGGAGTCTAAACAACATGCTAGCAAACAACCAATGGGTTACTGAAGAAATCAAAAATGAAATTTAAATAATACCTGCATATGAATGAAGAGGAAAACACAACAATCCAAAATCTATGGGATGCAGCAAAAGCAGTTCTAAGGCGAAAATTTATAGCGATACAAACCTACCTCAGGAAAAAGAAATTTCTCAAACAACCCAACTTCACACCTAAAGGAACCAAAACCCAAAGTTACTAAAAGGGAAGAAAACATAAAGATCAGAGCAGAAATAAATGAAATCAAGACTGAAAAATAGCGAATTTTCAATGAAAGTAAGAGCCGGTTCTTTACAAAATTAAACAATATTGATAAACCTGGTACCAGACTCAACAAGAAAAAGGAGACAGGGCATAAATAAATGAAATCAGAAATGAAAGAAGAGACATTACAACCCAAACCACAGAAATACAAAGGATCATAAGAGTTTCCTACAAATAATTATATGTAAATAAAAAGTTCAATCTATAAGTTATAGATAAATTCCTAGAAACATACACTCTCCCAAGGCTGATTCATGAAGAAATAGAAAATACAAACAGACTGATTACCAGAATGAAATTGAATCAGTAATTTAAAGAAAAATCTGCCTCAAATAGAGTCCAGGACCAGATGGTTTTACTGGTGAATTCTGCCAAATATTCAAAGATTAATAACATTTCTTCTCAAACCCTTCCAAAAAAATATGAGGGGCAAACTCTTCCAAACACATTTTATGAGGCCAGCATTATCCTGATACTAAAACCAAGCAAGAATGCTTCAAAAGGAAAAAAAATTACAGGCCAATACCCCAGATAAACATAGATGCAAAAATCCTCAACAAAATATTAGCAAACTGAATTCAACAATACATTGAGGGGGAGGGTATAGTTCATAGCAGAATGCATGCTTTGCATGCACAAGGACCTGGGTTCAATTCCCAGTACCACCATTAAAAATTAAATATATAAAGCTAATTACCTCCCCCACCAAAAAAAAAGTATAACAAAAAAAAATTGAAAGTGTCATACACCATGATAAAATAGAATTTATTCCAGAGGTACAAGGATGATTCAACATCTGCAAATGAACAAATGTAATAGACTGCATTAACAAAATGAAGTATAAAAATCTCATGATTATTCGAAGACATGTGGAAAAAGCATCTGACTAAATTCAACATCCACTTATGATAAAGAATCCCAACAAAGTGGGTATAGAGGAAACAGACTTCAGTATAATAAAGTTAATGTATGACCAACCAACAGATAACATACTCAGTGAAAAGCTGAAAAGCATTTCCTCTAAGATCAGGAACAAGACAAAGATGACCACATTTGCCTCTTTTATTCAACATAGTTTGGGAAGTCCTAGCCACATAAATCACACAAGAAAAGGAAATAAAAGGAATCCACATTTGAAAGGAAGAAGTAAAACTGTCAATGTTTACAGAAGAGATGATACCATTTATAGAACATCCTAAAAATGGCACCGGAAAAACTACTAGAACTCATTAATGAATTCAGTAATGTTTCAGGATACAAAAATATTTCATTTCTATATATTAGCAACAAACTATAATAAAGGGAAATCAAGAAAACAAACCCATTTAAAATCACACCAAAAAGAACAAAATACCTAGGAGTAAATTTCACCACAGGTGTGAAAAACCTTTACACCAGAACCATAAGATATTAATTAAAGAAATTGAAGAAGGCTCTAATAAATGGGAGGCTATTTTGTGGTCACGGATTGGAAGAATTAGTATTGTTAACATGACCATACTACCCAAGGCAATCTATAGATTCAAGGCAATCCTATCAAAATACCACTGGCATTTTTTACAGAGCTAAAACAAGTAATTCTAAAATTTGTATAGAAACACAAGAAATCCTAAATAACCAAAACAATCTTGAGAAAGAGGAACAAAGCTTAAGGTATCATGGCCTCTGATTTCAACTACACCACAAAGCCACAGCAACCAAAATAGTATCATACTGGCACAAAAACAAACATATAGATCAATGAAACAAAATATAAAGCCCACACTTATACAGCCAATTAATCTATGACAAATGAGGCAAGAACATACAATGGGGAAAAGACAGCTTCTTCAATAATGGTTTTGGGAAAACTGGACAGTTACATGCAAAAGAATCAAACTGGACTACTCTCTTACACAATATATTAAAATAAAATCAAATGGATTAAGGACTTAAATTTAATACCTGAAACCATAAAACTCCCAGAAGAAAACAGGCAGTGAACTCTTTCACATCAGTCATAGCAATATTTTTTTGGATATTTCTCCTCAGGTAAGGTAAACAAAAGCAAAAATAAACAGATGGGGTCTAAATAAACTTAAAAATTTTTGCACAGTGAAGCAAACTATCCACAAACAAAAAGGCTAACAGAATAGAAGATGATATTTGCAAACAATATATCTTATAAGGGGTTAGCACCCAAAATATACAAAGAAGTCATACAACTCAACATCAAAATAACCCAATTAAGAAATAGGCAGAGGACCTGAATGGACATTTTTTCCAAAGAACGCATACAGATTGCCAGGCATGTGAAAAGATGATCAACATCACTAATCATCAGGAAATCAAAACTACAATGAGATCACTTCACACCTATTGGAATGGCTATCATCCATTAAAAAGGTAATATTAAGTTTTGCTGAGGATGTGGAGAAAAGGGAACCCTCATGCACTATTGGTGGGATTGTAAATTGATGCAGCTACTATGAAAAACAGTATGGAGTTTCCTCAAAAAATTAAAAATAGAACTACCATATGACCCAGTAATTTTACTTCTGGGTATTTACACAAAGAAAACAAAAACACTAATTCAAAAGGACATATGCACTCCAAAGTTCACTGCAGCAATATTTACAATAGCCAAAATATGAAAGAAACCTAAGCATATATCATAGTCAAATGGATAAAGAAGTTGTGATATATATAAATAAATATATGTAAATAAATATATATATATAAATAAAATGTTACTCAGCCACAAAAAGTAAAATCTTGCCTTTGAAATGGCATGGATAGATCTAGATGGTATTTTTCTAAGTGAAATAATTTCTTTCTCAGTCAGAGAAAGGTTAATACCATATGATCTCAACTTATATCTGGAATTTTAAAAATAAAACAAATGAAAAAAAAATGAAAACAGAGTCAGAGATACGGAGAACAAACAGGTGGTTACCAGAAAGGAGGCAGGTGGAGGTGGCAAAATAAGTGAAGGCTATTAAGAGGTACATACCTCCATTTATATAATAAATAAGCCACAGGGATGAAATATACAGCATAAGGAATATGGTCAAAAATATTGTAATAACTTTGTATGGGGACAGATTGTTGATAATTTCATAATGTGTGCAAATGTCAAATTATTAAGTAATACACCTGAAACTAACATAATATTTTATGCCAACTATATTTCAATAAAAATTAAGCTTATATATATTGTTCACTATGTTCTGGAATAAAGTTATAGAATATAGTGCAGGGGTGTCTGGAGTGGGGATTCAAAAGTGGTAATTATAAGAAGAAAGAATTTCCTGAATTATAAACATATCCTATGTTTCTGTGAGTCACTTTAGATTAAAAATAAAACGTTTTATTACCAAAAAAAAAAAAAACCACAGAAGGCAGAAATACAGTGGAAGACAAAAATAGAAACAAAGAACAAGGACAAAAAATAGAAAACAGAGACAAATATGATAGATATTAATCCAACTATATCAATAATCTCTTTGTCAATAGTCTGAACACAAATTACAAAATGGATTATCTGAGGGGATCAAAAATTAAGATCCAATTGTATACTGTTTAAAAGAGATGTATTTTGAAAAGATATATAGATTAAATGTAAAGGAATGGAACAAGATATACCATGATAACATTAATCAAATGAAAGCTGAAGTAGTTATATTAATATCAGACAAAGCAGACTTCAGAGAAAAGAGAATTATCAGTGATAAAAAGGGGCATTACATAATGATAAAATGTCAGTTTTCCATAAAGACATAACAACCCTTACTGTGCATGCACATAACAACAGAGCATTAAAATATGTAAGGCAAACACTAATAGAACTGCAAGGAGAAGTAGATGAATCCACTATTATAGCTGGGGACTTCAACACTCCTCTATCAGAAATGGACAAATCTAGTAGGCAGAAAATCAGTAAGGACGTGATTGAACTCAACAACAATCAATCAACTGGATATATCAATCAACCACCAATAATATGATGAAAAAGAGCTCATAGAAAAGAAGAGGTTGAAGGTACAGAAGTATGTGTATTGAGGAGGGGGAAGTGGTTGATCATATCAATGTCTGAGGGGGCAGGATAGAATGGGACCCAGAACTAGGGTAGAGGATTACACTCAGAGCAGGAGAAGCTATACCTCCTCCACTGAGATAGAAGGAAAGGAGGAGATAGATAATGAGTCCAGGTAAAATTGGGATTACAGGTAGCAAAAGGAAGTTGAAGGGGGTCCTACCTATCTTCACGTTTGCAGTCAAGTAGGGGACAAAGTCAACCTCCACAAATGAGAAGAGAGATGGAGGAATAGGATTAAGAAGAAAACTGGAAATGTAAAACAGCCACTAAAAAATTCAAGAATGAGCTACCTAGGGACATACAGAGCAGCTCAGTTGAGGGTCTAGCTGAGAATGAAAAAACCATACATTTGTATTGCCTTCAAACTGCATATTGTGTGTGTGTGTCTGTGTATGTCTGTTTATGTGTGTATCTGTGCCTGTGTTTTTTCCAACAGCCTAAGTGTTGAGAAAAGAAATGGTAGAAACTTGAACTTATTCTAGGTTGTAGCTCCACAGGGCAAGTCTGGCAGCAGGAATAGGGAGCATGATGAGAATGAATGAAGTTGGACTCCCAAGCTTCAGATGGAGTCCTTAGGGAACACCACAATGTAAAGGGTAAACAGAAAAAGGGGAATATGCAAAGGTAAATGAGGTGGAGCCAGAAACCAGTGGCATCACAAAAGAAACATTTCAGAAACAGAAACAGAATTCCAGACATAGTAAACATCTTATGGTTACTAGGGAAAGGGGATGGGAAAGGATAAATTCAGGAGTTTGAGATTTACAAATGTTAGCCACTATATCTAAAAATAGATTTTAAAAAGTTTCTTCTGTATAGCACAGGGAACTATGTTCAATATCTTGTAATAAATTTAATAAAAAAGAATATGAAAACGAAGATATATGTATGTATATGCATGACTGGGACATTGTACTGTACACCAGAAATTGACACATTGTAACTGATGGTACTTCAATTTTAAAAAGAAAAGAAAAGAAAAAGAAACATTCCTGAAAACTTCAGCATTTGGAGAGCCTTCTGAGATCGTGTAGTCCAAAACCTTAATTGTGGCAGATGAGGAAAGTGAGGCCTCAAGATGAGAAGAGGCTTGCTTAAGGTTCACAGTGAGTCAGTGGTAGGACTAGGACTAAAATTCAGGTATTTTAACTCCATCCCACTTGCTCTAAGGCACTTGGTTATCTTTTATTCTCTTATTTTAGAAGTAATATACTTTTCTGTAGGTAATATAGAAAACAAAAAATAATTAAAAATAAAATTTAAATCCTTCATAATCTTACCGCTGACTATAAACATGTTGGCATATGTGGTGGTTGTAAAACAAGTTCAGGAATTCTTTGATATTCCCTTCCTCAATCCTGTTCAGTCAAGGAAAATACCTTTTCCCTACTCTGGCAGAAGACTGGAAGTTCATTCAATCCGGAGGCCCCAGAGCCAGTTGCATGCCCCTATTGGAAAGCCTCCTATAAGAAAGATAAAGATAGACTAGGATTTCAAAATTGTAGAATAGATAAACAAGATTACACTGTATAGCACAGGGAAATATACACAAAATGTTATGATAACTCACAGAGAAAAAAATGTGACAATGAGTGTGTATATGTCCATGAATGGCTGAAAAATTGTGCTGAACACTGGAATTTGACACAACGTTGTAAAACGATTATAAATCAATAAAAAAATGTTAAAAAAAATTAATACCACAAAACACTGCACATCTTGCAAAAATATGTTAACACTAAATTTATTAAAATTATTGCTTTCATTGGAGAGGGGATGAGAGTACAAATATAAAAAAGAACAAATATATTCATACCAAAAAAAAAAACCTGTGAAACCTTGAAAGAAAAAAATACAATAACATTATTGTTTCATTCAGGATTTAATAAAGTTTGCCTATGAAATCAAAAAAAGAAAGATAAAGAATGAAAGATAAAGAACAAAAGGAATAAATCAGATGAAACAGTGAAATAAAGGAAAGAGTAGAGAAAAACTTTTTTTATTATACTGAGATCTGAAATATAACCAAGAAATAAAAACAAGTTGTTATGAAAAATTAAACACTTAGAAAATCAAAGAGAAGTTATATGAATACTCTTTATTTTCTTACATCTTTATAGTTTTCTTTTTACTTTTATATCTCAAATTCTATGAAATTTTTCTATATGGTACAAAGCAAGGATCTCAATCTATTTCCTTACAAATTAATATCTACCTCAATATCATTTACTGAATAATCCATATATATGGACATTTATTCACATTATTTCCTTAGGAGAAAAACTTATGAGTGGAACTGCTGGCTTAAAGGGCAAGAACAATTTTAATGCTTTTTAAAATACATTGTCAACTTGCCCTCCAGAAAAGTTGTACCAATTTTCATTCCATGAGCAATGTATGAATGTGTATTTCCTATGTCTGTACCAACGCTGAATATCATTATCTTCACCAATTTTATGAGGCAACAATGGTATTCTTTTAGTTAATATTTCTCTTATTTTTCTTTTTTCTTCCAGTTTTATTAAAATATGATATATCGCACTGTATAAGTGTAAAGTGTACAGCAGAATGACTTGATTTACATACATCATGAAATGATTATCACAGTAAGCTTAGTAACTATCATCTCGTATAGATACGAAATTTGAAAAACAGAAAATCGTATTTCCTTGAGGTAAGAACGCTTTAGGATTTACTCTCTTAGCAACTTTCATATATAACATATAGCAGTGTTGATTATATTTATCATCATTCACCAATTACATCCCTATTCATTTACCTTATAACTGGAAGTTTGTGGCTTTTGACTACCTTCATCCAATTCCCCCTCACCCTAACCCCCACCTATGGTAACTACAAATCTCATCTTTTTCTACCACTTTCTTTGTGTTAGTTTTTGAAGTATAATTGACCTACAACACTGTGTTAGTTCCTGTTACACAACACAGTGATTTGATATTTCTATACTATTCAAAATGACACCACAATAAGTCTAGTTAGGATATGTCACCATACAAAGTATTACATAGTTACTGACTATATTCTCCACACTGTACATTTCATACCCATGACTTGTTTACTTTGTAACTGGAAGTTTGTACCTCTTAATCTCCCTTACCTATTTCTTTCTTCCCCTTACCCTCCTTTCTTCTGGCAACCACATATATTTTCTCTGTTTCTCTGTGTTTCTGTTTTGCTATGTTTGTTGATCTGTTTTGTTTTTTAATTCCCCATGTAATTGGAATCATATAGTATTTGTATTCCTCTGTCTGACTTATTTCACTTAGCATAATACCCTCTAGTTCCATCCATGTTGTTGAAAATGACAAGATCTCATTCTTATTTATGGCTGAGTAAAATTTTATTGTGTGTGTGTATCAACGTTTAATTGAAGTATATATGTACATATACCACAACTTCTTCATCCATTTGACTATATATGGACACTTAGGTTGTTTCCATATCTTAGCTAATGTAAATATTGCTGCAATAAACTTTGGAGTGCATATATCTTTTCTAACTAGTGTTTTCTTAGGGTAAATGACAAAGAGTGAAATTGCTAGATTGGGTGGTAATTCTATTTTTAATATTTATTTTATTGAATTATAGTCAGTTTACAATGTTGTGTCAATTTCTGGTGTAGAGCACAATTTTTCAGTCATACATGAATGTACATGTGCTCACTTTCACATTCTTTTTCACTTTCAGCTACCACAAGATCTTGTATATATTTCCCTGTGCTATACAGCATAAACTTGTTTATCTATTCTATATATACCTGTCAGTATCTACAAATTTGAACTCCTAGTATGTCCCTTCCCACCCCCATCCTGCCTGGCATCGCCACAAGTTTGTGTTCTATGTCTATGAGTCTGTTTCTGTTTTGCATTTATGTTCTTTTATTTTTAGATTCCACATATGAGTGATATCATACGGTATTTTTCTTTCTTTTTCTGGATTACTTAACTTAGAATGACATTCTCCAGGGACATCCATGTTGCTGCAAATGGTGTTATGTTGTCAGTTTTTATGGCTGAATAGTATTCCACTGTATAAATATATCACCTCTTGTTTATCCAGTCACCTGTTGATGGATATTTAGGCTATTTTCATGTCTTGGCTATTGTAAATAGTGCTGTTATGAACATTGGGGTGCAGGTGTCATCCTGAAGTAGGGTTCCTTCTGGATATATGCCCAGGAGCGGGATTCCTGGGTCATATGGTAAGTCTATTCCTAGTCTTTTGAAGAATCTCCATACTGTTTTCCACAGTGGCTACAACAAACTTCATTCCCACCAGCAGTGTACGAGGCTTCCTTTTTCTCCACAGCCTCTCCAGCATTTATCATTTGTGGATTTTTGAAAGATGGCCATTCTGACTGGTGTGAGGTGACACCTCATTGTAGTTTTGATTTGCATTTCTCTGATAATTAGTGATATTGAGCATTTTTTCATGTGCCCATTGATCATTTGTGTTTCTCCCTTGCAGAATTGCTTGTTTAAGACTTCTGCCCATTTTTGGATTGGGTTGTTTGTTTTTTTCTTATTAAGTTGTATAAGCTGCTTATATATTCTGGAGATCAAGCCTTTGTTGGTTTCATTGTTTGCAAAAATTGTCTCCCATTCCATAGGTTGTCATTTTGTTTTGTTTATGGTATCCTTTGCTGTGCAGGAGCTTGTAAGTTTAACTAGGTTCCATTTTTTTATTCTTGCTTTTATTCCTATTGCTTGGGTAGACTGTCTTAGGAGAACATTTTTGAGATGTATGTGAGATAATGATTTACCTATGTTTTCTTCTAGGAAGTTTATTTTATCTTGTCTTATGTTCAAGTCTGTGATCCATTCAGTGTTTATTTTTGTGTATGGTATAAGGGAGTGTTCTAGCTTCATTGATTTACATGCTGTTGTCCAGTTTTGCCAATATCATTTGCTAAAGACGCTGTCTTTATTCCATTGTATTTTCTTGCCTTCTTTGTCAAAGATTAATTGACCAAAAGTTTGTGGGTTCATTTCTGGGCTCTCTATTCTGTTCCATTGGTCCTTATGTCTGCTTTTGTACCAACACCATGCTGTTTTGATTACTGTAGCTCTGTAGTGCTGTATGAAGTCTGGGAGGGTTACTCCTCCAGCCTCTTTCTTTTTCTTCAGTAATGCTTTGGCTATTCTGGGTCTTCCATGATTCCATAGGAATTTTATTATGATTTGTTCTAGTTCTGTGAAATATGTCCTGAGTAATTTGATAAGGATATCATTAAATTTGTAGACTGCCTTGGGCAGTATGACCATTTTAACAATACTGATTCTTCTAATCCAGGATCATGGGATATCTTTCCATTTTTTTAAGTCTTTTTTAATTTCCTTAATCAATATTTTATAGTTCTCCATGTATAAGTCTTTCACCTTCTTGGTTAGATTTGTCCTTAGGTATTTTATTACTTTGGGTGCTATTTTAAAAGGGATTGTTTCTTTACTTTCTTTTCCTGTTGATTCATCGTTAGTGTAGAGAAATGCAACTGATTCTTGTAGTTTAATTTAATCTTGTAACCTGCTACCTTACTGAATTCTTTTATTAGTTCCAGTAGTTTTTGTGTGGAACTTTTAGGGTTTTCTAAATCTACTATCATATCATCTGCATATAGTGAAAATTTTACCTCTTCTTTTCCGATTTGGATCCCTTTTATTTCTTTCTCTTGCCTGATTGCTGTGTCTAGGATGTCCAAGACTATGTTGAATAGGAGTGGTGAGAGTGGACAGCCTTGTCTTTTCCCAGATTTTAGTGCAAAGGTTTTCAGTTTTTCACCATTAAGTACTATGCTGGCTGTAGGTTTGTCATATATAGCTTTTATTATGGTGAGATATGTTTCTATTTTTAATTTTTAAAAGAACTTCCATACTGCTTTCCATAGTGGCTGCACCAATTTACATTCCCAACAGTGCAAGAGGGTTTCCTTTTCTCCATATCCTCAGCAATACTTGTTATTTATCATCTTTTTTATAATAACCATTTTACAGGTGTGATGTGATATTGTGGTTTTAATTTGCATTTCCCTGATGATTAGTGATTTTTAGCATCTTTTCATGTGCCCGTTGGCCATCTGTATATCTTCATTTTTTTAAATGTGTAATCAGATCCTCATTCCATTTTTAAATAGGGTTATTAGTTTTTTTAATGTTGAGTTGTGTGAGTTATTGGATATTTTGGATACTTATCCCTTATTGCATATATCAATTGCAAGTATCCTCTCCCATTCAGTAGGCAGCTTTTTCTCTTTGTTGATAGTTTCCTTTACTGTGCAAAAGCTTTTTAATTTGATGTAATCTCATTTATTTATTTTTACTTTTGTTTCCCTTGCCTAAGGAGGCATATCCAAAAAATATTGCTGTGACTGATGTGAAATAGCTCACTGCTTATTTTCTTGTAGAAGTTTTATGGTTTCATTTCTTATGTTTAAGTCCTTAATCCACTTTGAATTTATTTTTATGCATGGTGTGAGAGAGTAGTTCAATTTTATTCTTTTAAATGTAGCTGCCCAGTTTTTTCCACAAACCATTTACTGAATGAGCTGTCTTTTCCCCTTTGTATATTCTGGCCTCTTTTGGTATAGATTAATTGGCTGTGTAAAAGTAGGCTCCTTTCTGCGCTCTATATTTTGTTCCATTGTTCTATGTATCTGTTTTTGTGCCAGTACCATACTCTTTTGATTATTGTAGCTTTATATAGTTTGAAATTAGGGAGTGTGATACCTCAACCTTTGTTATTCTTTCTCAATATCACTTTGGCTATTCTGGGTCTTTTGTGTTTCCATATAAATTTGAGAATTATTTGTTTTACTTTTGTAAATTTGTCATTGGTATTTTGATAGGGATTACATTGAATCTATAGATTTCCTTGGGCATTATGGTAATTTTAACACTTTGACCTATGGTCAATTAATCTTTGAAAAAGCAGGAAAGAATATACAATACAGAAAAGAGTCTCTTCAGCAAGTGGTGTTGGGAGAGTTGGTAGTCACATGTTAATCAGTGAAGTTAGAATATTCCCTCACACTATACACAAAAATAAACTCAAAATGGCTTAAAGATGTAAACATAAGAAAACACTACAAACCTCCTAGAAGAAAACATAATCAAAACATTCTCTGACATAAGCCTTACCAATGTTCTAGGCAATCTACAAAGGCAATAGAAATAAAAGCAAAAATAAACAGATGGGATGTAATTAAACATAAGCTTTGGGAAAAGAAGCAAGATGGCAGAGTAGAAGGACACTTGTAGCTCACCCTCTCCCACAAATACACCAAAACTCACATCTACAGATGCACTCAGCCAACAAGAGCACCTGCCGAACAACGACAGAACATCTCCCTCTTTGAAAGACAAAGACACCAAAAATCTGGTAGGAGAAAAGGAAAAAAGAAAGAAGAAAAAACAAAACAGTGGGGTGGGAGCAGCAAAGGAGGACTAGTGCTTGTTTGCTGGGTCTCCCACCTCCAACAGAGAGGTCAGTGGAATGTAGGGGGAGCCTCTGAGCCTCAGATCTTCCCTGAGCACCCCTTGACCAACAGAACTAAGTTAAATGGGCAAAAAGGGTCCCCACGACACCCAGCCTGAGATGCAAATCGGCAGCTGGGGCCAGGACAGGCTTCACAAACCAGGTGGAGGACTGGGGCAGCTACACTGGGGCAGCCCTGGGGGACTGCAGGAGGCTGCATGCCATAGCTGAGAGGGGATACAGAGCAGAAATACCTTGGTCCCCCATAAATTGTGAAAAAAGCAAAGCAACAAGGCTGGTGTGCCCTGGGGGGAGGGGCACCATAGCCATCATTGCCTCAGACTTGCAGCACTATTACTGGTGCTTTTCTTGAGAAGAGAGACGGGGCACAGCCACAGTCGCCATCTCCTCCTATGCACGGTGCCCAGGCGGCGGCGGGGCCAAGATCTGAATCTGCATCCAGGGGCTCTGCAACCTCCAAGACCTGCCTTGTTTACTTGTTGACTGAGACTTGGTTAAAGCCCGAGGCAGATAGGATCTTTCTGCCCTGACACCTCAGAGAACTCCTGCCGCCAAGACAAACAAGGAGCTGAGATTTGGCAAAAAGCAGGGGCGGGCCTGTTCCGCAGTCTTCCTTGAGCCTGCCTTCAGAAAGCTGACCCAAGGCGGAGTGGGCAGCGGCACAGAGCAGTGGAGCAACTGGCACCGGGAGATGGTGGGCGGACACCTGCCTTCCTGGCAGGAATGCAGCACCTGACCTCAGTGTTTGCAGGGGGTGCAATCCACCCACCTGCCTCACCCGAGCACAGCATCAGACTGCGGCATTGGGAAGGGGAGTGACCCCCCTGCCCACCAGCCACAGTGCCAGAGAGGTATGAGCAATATGAAGAAGCAGAGGAACCACTCCCAATTAAAAGATCAAAAGAAATCCCCGGAAACCATGATCAAGGAAAGAGGCACTGATGGCCTACTAGATCAAGATTTCAAAAAAGGAGTGATAAAAGTACAGAAGGAACTAAAAGAAATAGCGTTTAGAGATATAAAATAGGTCAAAAGTGCTAAGTCAGAAGCTATAAAGAAGAACCAAGTAGATCTAGTAAACTCATTGGCTGAGATGAGAGCTGACCTAAAGGCTGTGCAAAGCAGGCTAGATAATACAGAGGAACAAATAAGTGACCTAAAAGACAAGAAAACAGAAAGCACCCAATCAGAACAGCTGAGAGACAAGCAAATAAAAAACAGTGAAAACAATATAAGGGACCTATGGGTTAATATGAAATGTGCCAATAATGCACAATAGGGGTTCCAGAAGGGGAAAAAAGAACAAAGGGGATGGAACAAGTATTTGAAGAAATCATGACTGAAAACTTCCCAAACCTAAAGAAGGAATCAGATAGCCAAGTACAGGAGGCTTAGAGGGTCCCAATGAGGAAGAACCCAAACAGACTCACACCAAGACATCATAATCAAGATGGCCAGAGTCAAGGATAAAGAAATGATCCTAAAGGCAGCAAGAGAAAAACAAAGAGTGAGTTACAAAGGAACCCCCATAAGGCTCTCAGCTGATTTCTCTACACAAACACTACAGGCCAGAAGGGAGTGGCAAGATATATTCAAAGTCCTGAATGAAAAAAAAAAGATGCAGCCTAGGATACTCTATCCAGCAAGGCTATCCTTTAGAATAGGAGAGATAAAGAACTTCACAGACAAGCAAAAACTAAAAGAGTTTAGCAGTACTAAACCCATGCTAAAAGAAATATTGACAGGTCTACTCTAAATAGAAAAGAAGCAGGATGCTACAAAAATGAGAAATTCATAACTGGAAAGGAGATAACTACCATGAATTACAAATAGAAGAAACACCAAATTATAAAAGAAGACATCTAAATCATTAAGAGTGGGAGAGGAAAGCAAGGAAAGCCACTGTGGAAAACAGTATGGAGATTCCTCAAAAGACTAGGAATAGACTTACCATATGACCCAGGAATCCCACTCCTGGGCATATATCCAGAAGGAACCCTACTTCAAAATGTCACCTGCACCCCAATGTTCACAGCAGCACTATTTACAATAGCCAAGACATGGAAACAGCCTAAATGTCCATCAGCAGTTGAGTGGATAAAGAAGATGTGGTGTATTTGTACAATGGAATGCTATTCAGCCACAAAAATCAACAACATAATGCAATTAGCAGCAACATGGATATGCCTAGAGAGTGTCATTCTGAGTGGAGTAAGCCAGGATGAGACAGAAAGATACTGTATGAGATCACTCATGTGTGGAATCAAAAATAAATAAATAAATAAATAAATAAATAAATAAATAAATAAATACAGAACAGAGGCAGACTCATAGACATAGAATACAAACTTGGGGTTGCCAATGGGACGGGGCATGGGAAGGGACAGGCTGGGATTTTAAAATGTAGAATAGATAAACAAGATTATACTGTATAGCACAGGGAAATATATACAAGCTCTTGTGGTAGCTCACACTGAAAAAAATATGACAATGAATATGTGTATGTTCATGTATAACTGAAAAATTGTGCTCTAAACTAGAATTTGACACAACATTGTGAAATGATAATTATTCAATTTAAAAAATGTTTAAAAAGGAAAAAAGCTTTGGCACAGCAAAAGAAATCATAAACAAAATTAAAAGACAACCTATGGAATGGGAGAAAATACTTGCAAATGATGCAACTGACAAGGGCCTAATTTCCAGACTATAGAAACAGCTCATAAACCTCAATGACAAAAACACAAACAACCCAATCAAAAAATGGGCTGAAGACCTAAACAAACATATCTCCAATGAAAACATACAAATGGCCTATAGGCACGTGAAAAACTGCTCAATATTGCTATTAGAAAAACTCAAATCAAAGCTACAGTGAGGTAACACCTCACGCCAGTCAGAATGGTTATGATTGAAAAGTCCATAAATGATAAATGCTGGAGAGTGTGTGGAGAAAAGGGAATCCTCCTATATTGCTGATATGAGTGTAGTTTGGTGCAGCCATTATGGAAAACAGTATGGAGATTCTTTAAAAAACTGAAAACAGACTTACCCTACGATACAACAGTCCCACTCCTGGGCATATATCAGGAGGAAAATAATTCTAAAAGATGCATGCACCCCAGTGTTCATAGTGGCACTGTTTACAATAGCCAAGACATGGGAGCCTAAATGTCCATTGACAGATGAATGGATAAAGAATTAATTCAAAATTGTAGAATAGATAAACAAGATTATACTGTATAGCACAGGGAAATATATACAAGATTTTATGGTAGCTCACAGAAGAAAAAATGTGACAATGAATATATATACGTTCGCATATAACTGAAAAATTGTCTTCTACACTGGAATTTGACACAATATTGTAAAATGATTATAAATCAATAAAAAATATTAAAAAAGTTGTGAGATATATATATATATATCAGCCATAAAAGAAAATAAAAATAAAATAATGCCATTTGCAGCAACATGGATGGACCTGGAGATCATCATACTAAGTGAAGTGAATCAGAAAAAGAAAGGAGAATACCATATGATATCACTTATATGTGGATTCTAAAAAAACAGAGACAAATGTACTTATTTACAAAACAGAAACAGAATCACAGACATAGAAATCAAACTTATGGTTACCAGGGAGGAAAATGGGTAGAGGGATAAATTGGGAGTTTGGAATTTGTAGATACTAACTACTATATATAAAATGGATAAATAACAGGGTCCTACTGTACAGCACAGGGATCTTTTTAAATACCTGTAATGGCCTACAATGAAAAAGAACATGGAAAGCAATATGTGTGTGTATATATATAATATAATTTATAAAATATAAATTATATAATTTATATATATACGAATCATTATGCTGTACACCAGAAATCAACACAACATTGTAAATCAACTATACTTCAATTTAAAAAAAAAACAGAAAAGTCTTAGGGAGGAAGAAGGTTCTCATCTGTATAAATAATTTCCTTCTCCTTCTTTCCTCCTCCTTACAAAGAGACTCATTAGGCTTTTGGCATCCCCCAGAGAGTGAGAGCCAGCCCCTTGCTGCTGACAATTCCCATCAGCATGCCTTCATTGCAGTTCTTTTATTACAGTGATCATATTACTTTCTTCAAGAACATTCCCCAGCCCACCAACTAAGTTATGCATTGATGAAGAGCATCTAGGGGAGCTCTCATGCTTCTTATCCAGCATGCTGGGTCCCAGAAATAGGGCAAGGTATGATACTCTTTAACTGAGGCTGTACTCCCAATCCCTTTACCAGAATCTATTAAAAGTGCTGTTGTCTTTACTTAACAAACAGACAGATGTTTACTTAGAAGCATAGCATAGTGATTAAGCTTTAGTTTACAGTTCAGGAGGATAGATATGTACATAATAAATATTAATAGCAACCAGGAGGAATGAAATAATATGATAATGTGTAAGCAAAGAGCTAAGGGATGGAAAAGAAAAGTACCGTTCAGTATGATTGGGGATCATGGCCAACTTCAGAGAGAAATAGCACTGGAGCTAAGGCTTGAAGACTGAGTTTTATTTCAGTAGCTAGAAATGAGGATAAGGCTAAATCAGGGCTGAGAGAACATCATAAGCAAAGACATGATGGCAGACAGGTAAGTGAAGTATTGAGCTATGAGTGAGTAATCAGCTGTGACTGAAGGAGATGGCATTATAGCCCTGGCCCAGTGCTCATTAGATGTTTAGTGACTTTATGTAGGATTCCTGGACAAATGTAATGAAAGATGACATCAGAAAAAAGTGGCAGGTGGTCAACTAATCTTCAACAAAGGAGGCAAGAAAATACAATGGAATAAAGACAGTCTCCAGCAAATGGTGTTGGAAAAACTGGACAGCAGCATGTAAAACAATGAAGCTAGAACACTCCCTTACACCATATACAAAAATCGACTCAAAATGGATCAAAGACTTAAACATAAGACAAGATACAATAAACCTCCTAGAGGAAAATATAGGCAAAACATTATCTGACATACACCTCAAAAATTTTCTCCTAGAAGAAATAAAAGGAAGAATAAACAAATGGGACCTAATTAAACTTACAAGCTTCTGCACAGCATAGGAAACCATAAGTAAAACAAAAAGACAACCTACGGAATGGGAAAAAATTTTTGCAAATGAAACCGACAAAGGCTTGATCTCCAGAATATATAAGCAGCTCATATGACTCAATAAGAAGAAAATAAACAACACAGTCCAAAAATGGGCAGAAGACCTAAACAAGCAATTCTCCAAGGAAGACATACAAATGATCAATAGACACATGAAAAAATGCTCAATATCACTAATTATCAGAGAAATGCAAATCAAAACTACAATGAGGTATCACCTCACACCAGTCAGAATGGCCATCTTTCAAAAATCCACAAATGATAAATGCTAGAGAGGCTGTGGAGAAAAGGGAACCCTCCTACACTGCTGGTGGGAATGCAGTTTGGTACAGACACTGTGGAAATCAGTATGGAGATTCCTCAAAAGACTAGGAATAGACTCACCATATGACCCAGGAATCCCACTCCTGGGCATATATCCAGAAGGAACCCTACTTCAAAAAGACACCTGCACCCCAATGTTCATAGCAGCACTATTTACAATAGCCAAGACATGGAAACAGCCTAAATGTCCACTGACAGATGACCGGATAAAGAAGCGGTGGTATATTTATACAATGGAATACTACTCAGCCATAAAAACCAACAACATAACGCCATTTGCAGCAACATGGATGCTCCTGGAGAATGTCATTCTAAGTGAAGTAAGCCAGAAAGAGAAAGAAAAATACCATATGAGATCGCTCATATGTGGAATCTAAAACAAACAAACAAACAAACAAAGCATAAATACAGAACAGAAATAGACTCATAGACATAGAATACAGACTTGTGGTTGCCAAGGGGGTGGGGGGTGGGAAGAGATAGACTGGGATTTCAAAATTGTAGAATAGATAAACAAGATTATACTGTATAGCACAGGGAAATATGTACAAGATCTTATGGTAGCTCACAGAGAAAAGAATGTGACAATGAATATACATATGTTCATGCATAATTGAAAAATTGTGCTCTACACTGGAATTTGACACAACATTGTAAAATGATTATAAATCAATAAAAAATGTTAAAAAGAAAGAAAGAAAGAAAGAAAAAAGTGGCAGGGGCTCAATTGTGAGGGCCCTTGAATGCCAGATGATGGATTTTAAACTGAATTATTTAGGAATTGTCAAGGGAGAAGAGTGACAGGATCTATCCTCTGACTTAAAAAGACAATGCCAGTGTTTGTATGGAAGATAGAGTAAAAGCAATGAGAATGCAGAAGGAGGTCCAGTTAAGGAGCTACTTCAGTAGTCTAGGTGAGAGACAACAAAAGCCTGGACTAAAGTAGCAACAATGAGGATGAAGAAGAGGAATATAGATTTGGGAGTCTCAGTATACAGGAAAACTATGGGAATAGATGAGCTTACCCTAGGACAAAATACAGACTGAAACAAGAAATCCAGTCAGATCTCCCTGTCTTAGACATTTGCTGCTGCAAAAGTCGACATATTTTTTCCTATTTAGTGTTGTTGTGTTTGTTTTGACTTGTTATTCGAGCCTATCCAAGTATTTTTTATATCTTGATTCTGACATTCAACATATTAGCTCTTTCTCTCAGCTTTCCATCAGCTGCAATTGATCAGCTCACTGTCTATGTCTTCATCTATATTATTATTAAAATGTTCACTAGAAAAGGACCATCTCCACTAGAGATCTCCTTTAGGCTGACATAAAATATAAATCAACAATTTTGTGGTTCAAATTATGAACTTTGTAGTGTTCCACAATTCAGCCCATGTTTCTGCATTCTGTACACCAAGATGTCACAGAGAAAATTTACTGAAATCAATATACATTATTACTAAAGAGTTCTCCTCGTCTAGAAGTCTAGTAAACCACATCCAGAGAAGAAATTGACTTCCTTTGGTAGGCTGGCTCCTAATGATCCCTTACTTTTCTGGATCCTCACAGGCCATCAGTTTACTAATCAATTCTAAAATGTTGCTGAGCATTGACATCTAGTTTTTTAATCTGTACTTTCTAGAATCTGGTAACTCCTCAAAGAGCATTTGCATGAGTGCTTACAAATAGTATCTGCAAATTCTTTTTATCACCATAGTGTGAAATGTGGGTGTTGCTGTAAATTTGAAGAGAGGCCATGGCAATTTTGAATGGGGAAGGGGGTGACATATATGATTTGCATGCTGCCTAGAACTAGGATACATTGTCAAACCCAGGAAAAACTCTAGAGGTGAGTGAGGTTGCATAAGGCACTTTTGAAGTTTCCTTAAAATGTCTCTAAATTCCCAAAGTATCAACCCTGCTCATCATGCAAGACCATACTTCCCACATCTGCTTTTATTCACTCTTTTTCCCTCTGCCTGGGATATCCTCTTCCCCTGCCCACTACCTTTTACCCATGAACAAATACAGTCCATCCTTTAATTTCCAGTTCTAATGTCACCTTTGCCAAAAAGTCTTCTGGGTTTCTGAAGGTCTGAATTCTCACACCCTTTCTCTGTGTCTTCCTCAGGTACCAAGCCCTTTCTACCTTAGACTGTACCCTTTGGAGAAGGGCTAGGGTAAAGTGGATAGAAACAGCAAAGGCTATCCTGAAAGCAAATACTTATATTGGCACCCCACTGTCTGAGACACCAAGGCACCTCAGAACAGATTTGGATCCCTAGGAGTGCTGATCAGGGACAAAGCTAGACAATTCCAAAAGTGTTCCCTATTGTTCACATACTAGTTTCCATCATCAATATGCTTTCAACCATGAACCTCTCTTCTAATTGTTTAGCCCCATTATTACTGGACTGTTTCATTAGCTAGGTCATGGCCTCACCTTTTACTTCCCATACTAAACCTATCAGTATATCTGGAACAAAGATGACACTACAACAAAATTCCTATTACTAGTGGACCCACTTGATGAGAGAGACCCAAAACATGAGTTTGAATGCCCTTTTGTATCTTATGAAGTCCTTCTTATTGGAAAGGGAACTAAAATATCTGGTCAGAGAACATCTTTCAGTTTTGGCTGAAATGAAACTGCCCAGCCACCTCCAAAAGTATGGGTTTTTTTTTAAGAATAATTGCTATATTTTCTCAAATTCTAACAGAAAATTCCAGTACATGTGAAAAAAATCTCTGAAGTTCTACTGTGCCAGTTAGAATTGTGTTCAACTGCATGTAATATAAACCTAAGTCCAGTGACTTAAATCAGAAAAGAGTTTATTTTCTCATGAAACCAGAAGTCTGATGGTATGCAGTCCAGGGCAGATACAGCAGCCCCACAATATCTCATGTTACAAGATGGCTGCTACAACTCTAGACATAACATATGCATTCCAGGCAGGAAGAAGAAAAGATCAAATGGGGCAAGTCAGCAAGAATTGTCAAGAAAACTATTATTTTCCCAGAAGTCTTGCCCTGTAGACTTCCATTTACATCTCATTAGGAAGAACTGTATCACATTACCTTTGATATGATTACCTTTAGCTGCAAAGGCTCTCAAGAAATCAAAAATTTTAAGTGGGCCTATCACAGCCCCAAATAAAGTCAGGGGAATTTTACTAAAGAAAAAATTAAGGAATTAAGAAATTACCTATTCAGTAGGTAATTAGTACTGTTTGCCACTTATAAGGAAATCTAATGAGATCAAATTATAAAAATGTATAAGTCATTTGAATACATGGCTTACTTCCCTTTTTAGGCTGTACAGCCCCTAAGGCCAGGGACTACATCTTCATCTATCCATTCCATACACCAGGTAAAGAACATTTATTCCACACTCAGTGTATACCAGAAACTGTACAGTACTTTACATATAATATTTCATCTAAAGTCCTCCCAACAACCCTAGAAGGTAGATACTATTACACTTCCTATTTAATAAATGATGAAACCAAGGATCAGAGAGTTGGGATGGCTTGACTGAGATCCCACCTCTAGCAAGTGGTCTAGGTAGAATTTTAGTTGTACATTTAGAGGTTAAAGGCTGTGTTCTTCCACTATTCCAAAATACCTGATATAAAGTTGACACAATAAATGATTGTTAAACCAATCACAACGGTCACACCAAACTCCCTTTTGGCCACTATCATCTACTTCAAGGGATCATTTGCCTTCAAATTTAGAGCTACCCATCATACAGCCTCTTGTAACTATATGCACACTGCCCTCCTTGCTCACCTTTCTGCCTCACCAGGGATTTATCTTTAAAGCAATAGGGGCTTTTTCAGCTTAATACAGGCCAACTCTAGGCTCCAGATAATCCCTGTTGGTATGGTAAAAGATACTGTTTCCAGGACAATAGGCAAAAGCCACTGTTTAAAGCAAATAAAGAGATAACTTTTTATAAAAGCATGACAAAAGTTGACTATAATAGCTCCTGGGAGGGGTGTCCCAATCACATCAGCCCAGTGCTAAGTAAGGGAGAGAAGGGAGAACACGAAAGTGGCAGGCAGGAGACTAATGTTCTAGCCTAGGTTTTGTCATTGATGCATTGCATGACCTTAGACAAGTCACTGCCCAGTTCTCATTCTTGGTGTTTATCATCTGCAGGACAAAGGGCTTAGGATAAATAAGACTGCTTTGAAAGCTGACATCTAAATCTATGACTTAGAATTAAGGGGATGCTGGTCAGAGTCATACGCATGGGCAAATACATAGAAAAACTCACGCGTGCACACACACACGCACAATGTTAAACAAGCCCTATCACTTGTGTAAGCACCAGCCATTTACAGAACACATTTTCATAAGGGCCAAATTTAGTGCTTTCTTTCTGCTTGCCAAGGCTAAACCATGTGATCATTTTTCTTGTAATCTACATCCACTCACAAGAAGAATGTTGTTTTTCATGATGTCATCCAAATTGTATTTGTTAAAGTGAGTGAGACTGGAAGCTGGGAATGAGAATTCTGCTTAATTGCATTATTTCAGTATATTAAGTTATCTCGGGTGCTCAAGTCTGATTGTGATGAGAAGAAAATCTGCCAGTGTTTGGGTTTTATCCACCAGCACTGAGGGTAGCCTTAGAGCTTGCTGAGCAATGAGTAAGATATTTTTCAATGTTCACATTCTTCCTATTAATCTTTCAAGCCTATTTTTCCATTCACCTTATTCTTAGCAAAGTCTCCAGCACTAACCTGAGCTGAAGTCTTCCTGGGTTGGTATGATGAAGCCAGGTAGTATTCCCCAGCCCCTCCAGGTACACCAGCTCCTTTAGCAGCCTCCTCAATTTGCTTCTCACCCTTCAAATGACAAGTGAAGTTGTAAAAACTTCAGTGCCATTCATGGAACTTCATTTCACACTAGAGAGCTGGCTTCATGGCCCTTACACATGTAGAAGAGCAGCATGTACACTGGTGAGGGCAATCAGAGGGACTTAGGAAGCTTGGCTTCTGGTCCAAATTCTGCCACCATGTATGTGATCATGAGAAAGCTCTTTCTATTACTTAGGCTTTTAAAATCCATCTGTAAAATCACAGGGTTGAACTAGATAACCTCTAAGGACCATTTTGGTCCTAATAATCATGATTTGTTCACACAAACACATCCATGCTAGAATACACTCTCCCAGAAGTTGGGGCTATAAACTCTAATAACATCCAGTACCTCAGAGTCACACAACTCCACAGGGTCCCATTCACATTATGGGGGAGACCACTCACCTGAGGCCCTAAGATCATCTGGCATCATGTTCGAGAACCTGATAAAGGTTTTTTGAATATGATGCCTGCCATGGCATATATATATCATGGGCTATGCATACTGGTTTAAAGCCTGTTTCTCCACTAACCCTTGGTACCGTGGGTAATGGAGTCTCCTACTTCAAAACCTCAGGTTACCTCCTCACTGAGAAAGCATAAATCTCTAGATATCTGTCTTGGTCTCCTCCCCCAAAATGTAGGGCCCATAGGGAGTTGCATCTCTGTTCAAAGGGTGGAGAGCTTGCATTATATATAAAAGGAATAAAGAGGTTCAATTTGGTTGAAGATAGAACATTCAAAGGGAGCATCTTGGCCTGAATAAGATCAGGTCTTTTTCTCCCTAGCATAAAAGCCCAAGTGCCTACAGGAGAAGGAGGTCCATTTGCCTTAAGCTAAATGGAAGATTTCACAAATTTCCTCAGGCCAAACCACGAGTACACCACATATACCCAGCCAGGGGATATATCAGAAGGTCATAAGGTATTTCCCCAAGGGTATCTTTGGCAGAGGTAGAGAGGTTACACTTCTCCAAGGGGAATGAACTAAATGAGCTCTACCGGACTATCAAATATTCTTATAAGTAAGATAAGACCTGTGTGCACATCTACCCCCAGTCACCAGAGGCCCCAGAGAACCAGAGCTCTCCTACATGCTCTGTACTCGCACATGGACTCTGGCACTGCCAACCAGACTAACTGGCCTTTCCAGTCATCTTTTATATACTTGAGCATTTTCCCTCACTGAACTCAGTTTCTCAGTATGTAAATGAGGGAGTTGGAATGCAATCAGAGTTTTCAAAGAATTCTATGGAGCCCTAGGATTCAGACACAGGGTCATGGCTTGAGCTCATGGCTCAAGGGCTACCTCATAGATGAGAAAGACAAGGAGACACCAAGAGGGCAAAATTTTAGAACAACCCCTCCCTCCTCAACACACATTTTCAGCACAGCAGTTCAGCTTCTATCTGTTTTATATATTGGGCTTCCACGAAACATTTCATTTGGGAAAAAATGGTTCTAATGCTAAAAATGCTTAGAATGCTACTGATCTGCATGCTTGCTAAGTGCCCTACAAGCACCAATGTTCTATATGTCTATAAAGAAAGAGTCATAAATTGAGAATAACTATTTTTTTCCTTAGGAGACTAGTGCTTTGCTGGGAAGAAAACCCCAAGAAGTACTAAAATCCCCAAGAAGTAGCAAATAATCATTTTTCACTGAGCTACATAGATAGATATTTGGTTGAGTTTTGCCTCCCAATAAGAGCATGAGGTGAAAAATCTGTGCTTTAGTTACCTTCCTATAGGTCATACTCCTAGTGGAAGAAGACTAATTTAGCTTGAAAGGAGCCTGAATGTATGGATGGAAGAGGCCCCCTAGGTTTCAGGTGGAGCTCTGTTCAATGAAGTTAAATGATGATGAGCACCACCTTCATCTGAATTTCCCAGAGCAATTAATATGCCTACATTTTTCTGTTCTATGATTTTAAGTAAATTTTGGATATTTATTTTAAGAGGGAGAAACTACATTTTAGCACCATCTGCTGGTGTTAAATTAGCTCTGGAAACCAAACAGCAACTACCTACCTTACTTACAAGCTGGGCATCTTCTAGCACTAATTAATCAAGATGACTTGCCTGGTTCAGTTACATGGTCATTTTAAATGATCCGCTTGTAGAGAAGAGAGTTGTCATCAAGGAAGGGTTCCATAGGAGTCCAGAACTACGGACTTCTCCCAAAAGATTGGCAAAGAAGGTCACCACTTGCCTAGTAGAATTTGAAGAGCCCCAGAAAAGTATTTCCATTCCCAATTTCCCCATTGTCTGTCAACCCTAGTATCATCACTGTGTTATTTTAGATCTCAAAGGCTCTCTTGTCTCCTAAAGCCCCATGTGAAAACAACTCCCTCTAGAAGAAGAAACATTGTAAGCTGTTAGCAGCTAACACTTCATGAGGAAGTAATTGGATATTTTTTTGGTAGTCACCTTCAAGAGGGCTATGACTAGGATTTGCTCTGGATAGTCCCAGTTTATAACTGTGGTCCTGATATGATTATTTAATAGCACCCCCATTTACTGTCAGATATGCTCCAGTTTGGGAGATACATGATCATCTTTGCCATAATATTTGTTATCATGTTATATTTTTAAATTTATCAAGTCCAATACTGTGAAGGCTGATTAGTTCTTTGTAGGCATTACAATTCAGAAGGCTCCCACTAAGTGGACAATGTTGCTTTCACGTGGCTTTATGAGAAAACTTGTAGGCAGGTGGGGGTTGGCAGATACAACTGAAAACACAGACAATACTTGTGACCTAATATTTGTTAAATTGAAAAGTTTAAATACTAACCAATCACTCAGTACTAAGTTTCCTAAGTTTAAAGGATACAGTGAAGAGTGTTAGGTTAAAAAAATGCTAGTATCAACTTGATGAGATCTCAACACCTATATCACATTACTGCATTTGTTTAATACAATGACTCTTGCTAGACTTGGGTCCCTCCTTAGGAAGTTAGACCTTTCAAGGTGAAAGCAGTAGGGTGACATATTAAAAGATCGTTCAATAAGTTTTGCCTTCTTGGTCATTAATTGTGTGGGCCTAGACCAGGGTTTCTTAGCCTAAGCATTCTTAACATTGTAGGGAACTGTCCTGTGCATTGCAGGATGTTGAGCAGCATCCCTGGTTTCTACCCAGTAGATGCCAGTAACACCAGCCACTAGTTGTGACAATTGAAAAGGTCTCCAGATATCATCAAATGTTTCATGGAGGACAAAAATCAACCCTAGATGAGTACCACTATTCTAGACATTCTACCATTAAGACTAGATCCCAGAAACTGTGACTTCTGAAGAAGAAAGACATGTAGTCCCTAAAACAAAAGTCATTGCTCAGCTTCAAGTTTCTAACTACGCTTTTGAAAAGTCCATATAAAGACAACAATCTTAAAATTCAGCCTTTTAAAGAGGAGAAAGGTTATTCTCAGAAGTGTAAAAGGCTGACTTTTTAAAATTTCAGTAACCAAACTTGAAGGACTTTCCATCAAGTAAATCAGAGAACTGAGAATGCAAGTTATAATGTATGGAAACTTCCCACCCCATGGGAGAAAAAGAAGCCTTTTAAGACTGGAGAAGGAAAGGATGGGGACAGATGGAAGGAAAGGAATTGAGAATTGATTCTCTTGACTTGCCCCATAGGATCAAAACCTCATGGGCTTTAGGGGAATAAAATAACACATAAGGCTTGTTTCCTGCTTCCCCAGCCATAGCCTAGGGAGACTACAAGCCTCACAAAATAGCCACAAAGCCCCTGCTGCTTTGCATAATATGAAAGCTATGGAGTAGTTAGGACTGAAAGTAGAGGCAAGGCAGGTGAGCCTGAGGGAAGTCCTGCAGGAGCTTGCACACTCTTACAGGATGTAGAGAAAGAAGCAGAGGGTTCCTCAACTCCTGTTGGGAGAAAGGGAGCATCAAAACACTAAAAGAAGGATTAATGATCCAGAAGAGTAGACATCAAAGTACCTCTTGACTAGATAAGGGCCTAGCAACATTTATAATCCCCAGCAGCGAGTTGAACCTACAATGCCCAAAAGACCAGGTGGTCTGATATAATAATTATACTAATTGTTGGGGAAAAAAAACACTGTATGGAAATAAGCTGAGTTCAGAACAAAGTTGAGCTCTGTAATATTAAAAGAAAGGTTACACTTTTGTACCATCTGCTTTGTGACTATTAAATTTCTGTTGCTTCATATTCCTTTGGCGGGGGGGGGTAATTAGGTTTATTTATTTATTTAATGGAGAAACTGGTGATTGAACCCAGGACCTCATGCATGCTAAGCACATGCTCTACCACTGAGCTATACCTGAACCTGCTTCATATTCTTAGAAATTGCAAGAGAGAAAGTCATGAGTGGCCTCCTTACTAGGCTCCCATTTAGATTTCAGAACCCTCAGAGTACTTGTCCTGCATCTTTTTTTGTACTGAGGAAAAAAACATTTTAAGTTCCACTTGACTCTTCTCTTCTTTCACCTTGTTTCAGTTAGATAAAGAAAAATTCCCACATCACAATTCCTTATGCATACCTAGCCTGGATGCCCTTGAATATCTACAGATGAAGCTCCATGATTTTGCTTTCTTGTCAGGAGACCTTCTCTCCAACTGTTTCCTCTCCTATCTAATTTTGCTGTTCTTTGGAACACACAGCTGTGTAGAAGTTAATTTGCCTTAGGCTGCTCAAAATTTTCTCTTAACGACCCCAGGACTTTTTTTAATCAGCTTTAGAATTTGACTTCTGCTACAAACTTCTTACAGAAGTTATGGCTTTCTTCTTCCCTAGAACATTTTATTCTATACAGTAAACAGTAAATACATGCTTGAATATGCACAGAACATTCATGGCTAGATAGGAACTTAGTAAGAGCCCTTATGGAGCTTGAACTTGGGCTGAACAACCTTTCAACCTGCCAGGTTAAATAAATCCCCACAATGCTATCTTATTAGGAAGAAGCTTTGGAGGGAACCAGCTGTGCTAGAAGTAGTGGAAGAAGATAAAAGGTGGGGGGTAAATATGGGGAAAACTCAAAACACCTCAAGCTGAGGGCCCCTTGGTACATCCCTTAATGGTGTCTTCAGTTACCTGAATTCACTTAGCCACATCAGCCTCTGGCTTTGCTTAGACTGTACACCCTGCCTGGTATGGCTTCCTTCCTCCTTTCTACATAATAAATCCTTCAGGGCCTGGATCAAGCATTACTTCTTTTAGGAAGCCTGCCTTCCCTCCTTTAGCCTCACAGCTCTCTCCCTTCTCTGAAATTCTACAACACTTACTGTCATTTGGCACATAGAATAGATTGTCCTCTATCATATCCTGTCTTTTAATCTTTGTTATTTAATTTTTCCTGGAAGCTCCTTGAGAACAAAGGATAGTGTGTAGTGATTTTCCATATTCTCCACAGCAGGCCCTCAGCAAACTGTAATAAGGACACATTCACCGACTAAGTGAACAAGGACCTTGGCAGAGAAGAATAGAATGTCAGGTGGCCATGCTCCCTACACAAGCTCTGTTTTTATTCCCCTAGCAGAGGATTTTGCCTATGGTAGGGTCTTAATAAAGACCCAATGTTTAAAAGTTTTTTCTAAGAGAGGCCTGGCCCAACAGGAAGCTGCTTTTAGGCCCTGAGACCCTGTCCATATTATATAATAAACAATAGCTAATATTGATTGAGAATATGTGCTAGGCACTATTGTAAATGCTTTATGTGAATTACATAATTTTAATCATCTCAGCCTTAGGAAATAGGTTATACTGCCCATTTTACAGATGCGGCAATTGAAGCATAATGAAGCTAAATAACTTATCCAAGATCACACAGCTAGTAAATAGGGGAGCTGCAACAAAAACCCATGAAATCTGACTCCAGCATATATCATTTTAATCACTATGCTATAGTACTGCCCTCACTTGGAAGCAGAAAGACAACAGCTACAAATAATTGTAATTTGAACTTTAAATGACAGTACCTAAAGGGTGTAGATTTTTTAAAAGTTGGCAAAAGCAAACAACCTTGTCATAGATGCAAAGTCAGTACCACACAGGTGAGTGTATATGATGCTGTCACCTCTGGGCAAGCCATGTTGATACTAAGGGAAGTTGGAACTATCACCAGCTGCTTAGGAGAGGGGCATTCAACAAGGATGTTTCTTTAAACTGGGGAGGGGGGATTTAAAGGGATTTAAATAAAGTGCCTAAGGAGCTATGAAACAAATTTAACAGGAAGATATTTTCAGAGTTCAAAAAAATGAAACCATCATTAAGAACATTTCCTAATTTCAAAAGAACATACATTTTTAGTTCCCTTAGTGTTTAATTACTCTTCCCTGTGTGCTCAGACAGGTGCTGGCAGCCCATTTACAGGCAGACCACTTTTAGACAACAGCCCATTAACAGGTAACCTGAAATTAGATAGCTCTTGTAGCAATTATTTATTACTATGTAACAAACCACCACAAAACGTAGTAGCAAGAAACCACCTTTAATTATGCTCACAAATGTTAGGAATCAGGAATTTGGGCTGGACTCAGCAGGGTACTGCTTCTGCTGGATTCTCTTGGGTCACTCATGTGTTCATATCTATCCAATAGCTCAGGTGGAGCTGGATAGTGTAAGATGTCCTTACTTATTTGTGTGGCAGTAGGTGCTGTCAGCTGGGCCTCTCACTGTGGTCTCTCATCCTCAAAGCCTGGTCTTTTTCATATGGTGGCAGAAGAGTTCCCTGGAGCAAGAGAAGGCAGCCACACAACACAAAGGTTTGTCAAGCTTCTGTTTGTGTCACATTTATTAATATTCCACTGGTCAAAGCAAGTTACTCAGCCAAGCATCCATGTGGGAGGGAACCATAAAAGTGCAGAGATCCCAGAAGGCATGACTCATTAGGGACAATTACTTTAACAATCTACCACAGCTGTTATTCAGAACTTAGGCAGACATATCCAGTGGCTGGCATGATTATCTGCTTATTTTCCCATCCTGTCTGGGTTCCTCATTAAAAGCTATTCAAATGTCTTCCACAAACAATGCCTAGCAGAAATTCCTAGTGGGAGAAGGCCCTGGGGCTATAGTCAGTTCTACCTCTGTCCTGCTTGTGCCACAAAATACCAACAAAAGGGAAAAGGAAACAAACAGGAAAGGGAAACTTAAATGCATATTTCTAAGTGAAAAGTCCATCTGGAAAGACCACATACTGCAGGATTTCAAGTATATGACATTCCGGAAAAGGCAAAACTGTGGAGATGGGAAAAAGATTAGTGGTTCCCAGGGATTGGGGATGGAGGGAGGGATGACTAGGTGGAGCTCAAGGGATTTTTAACATAGTACAACTATTTTGTATGATATTGTAATGTTGGGTACATCACATTATGCATTTGTCACAACCTACAGGACTTTATAACACAATGTGACCCTTAATGTAAACTATGGATTTCAATTAATAATAATGTATCAATATTGGTTCCTCAGTTGTAACAAATGTACCGCACTTATGCAAAATTATTCAGCCTTTAAAAAGTAAGAAATCCACAAGACAACATGGATGAAACTGGAGGACATTATGCTAAGTGAAAGAAGCCACGAAAGACAAATATCACATGATTTAATTTATATATAGAATCTTAAAAAAAGTTGAACTTATAGCGAGAGTATGATGGTGGTTACTAGAGTCTTGGGGTGGGAAGAAATGGGAGATAGCAATCAAAGGGTACAAACTTTCAGTTATGAGTTCTGGAGACCTAATGTACAACATGGTGACCATAGTAATACTGTATTGTACCCTTGAAATTTGCTAAAAAAGTAGATCTCAAGTGTTTTATCACCACACAGACACACACAAAATTGTACCTATGAGAGATAATGGATATGTTAAGTAGTTTGATTCTGGTAATCATTTCACAATGTATACACATATCAAAACATCAGATTGTAAGGGGGAAAGGGTTTAGCTCAATTGGTAGAGCACATGCTTAGCATGCACGAGGTCCTGGGTTCAATCCCCAGCACCTCCATTAAGTAAATAAATAAACCTAATTACCTCCCCCCTCAAAAAAATAAAAAATACTTTTAAAAAAAGTCACACTGTATACCTTAAATTACATACAATTTTATTTGTCCAAAATAAATAAAAATAAGAAAAAGAGAAACTCTATGGGGAAGGTATACAGGAACTATGCTGTATGTTCAACTTTTCTGTAAACCTAAAACTGCTCTAAAAAATAGTCTATTGATTAGAAACAAGTTTTGAAAAAACAGAAACAGAACTATGATAAATTTATATGGGTAGCTAGCTCCCAATGAACCACTCTTGCCAGTGTTTATGCCCTTGAGTCATTCCCAGTATTGACACTGAGCTTGACCTTGTGACTTGTTTTGGCCAATGAAATATTAGCAAGCATGATACAAATAGAAGCCTGTCTTCTTGAAATACTCCTTCTTAGAGCCCAGCAGTCATGCTATAACAGAGCCTGCGCTAATCCTGCTGGATGGGAAAGAGGCTATTTAGCAAGGCCTTGAAAGATATCATGCAGGGAGAAAATACATGAGGAGAACCAAGGTACCCCACCAGCTGAATTCAGACAAGAATGATCCCAACAAATATCACTGGAACAGAATAGCCACCCAGCCAACCTACAACATCATAAGAGTTAATAAATTGTTGTTGTTTCAAACTACTAAGTTTCAGGGTGCTGCACAGCAACGGGTAACTGAAACAGGAAGCTTTTCTTAAAAAAAAAAAAGAACACTTGAAAAACTGATCTATTGACAGCATGTTTAAATAATAGTATGGTGGGATGTGAGCACAGAGCTGTGTCAGATTTCTTCCCTGTGTGATAGTAGCTTGTCTGAACAGGAAAGAAAGCAAGGTATTGGCCTCATTAGGAGGCAATAGGGATTGAAATACCTTATTTTTAATAGCAATTCCTTACATTTGTATAAATGATTTATAGATAGCAAGGTGCTTTCTTGTGAATCCCATATTCTAATGGTAAAACTTTGGAGGCCAGAATAAGAATTTGGGAATTGAAGCAATATAAGGCCATAACTCATTCTTGAGAATATGATGAAAATCATATTTGATAATAATTCTTAAAATATCCATATATAGGACCATTTAGCACAAAGAACCTTGGAGTCCATGAAACAAACCAAGTTGTAAAGCAGGTGGAAAATATCGAGGGAAGTAATAAGCATCTGAGAGATGTGGCTGAAAAAGGATTCACAAGATTTACCATCTGATTAGTTATGGTGAAAGAGAAAAGTCAAAATGGGCTTTGTTTTCCATTGCCACTATAACAAATTACCCCAAACTGGGTGGCTTAAAACAACATAAATGTATTACCTTAAAGTTTTGTAAGTCAAAATTCTGACATGGGTCTCACTGGGCTGAAATCAAGATGTCAGTAGAGCTGAATTCCTTTTTTGGAGGTTCTAGTTGAGAATTCTTTTCCTTGCTCCTTTCCAGCTTTAAGAGGCCACCCGCATTCCTTGTCTCATTACCCTCTTCTTCCATCTTCAAAGCCAGCAGCATTGCCTCACTCTGAACCTTTTGTTCGTAGTCACATCTGTTTGTAACTCTCCCTCTGCCTCCCCCTTCCCCTTTTAGGGACCCTTGTGATTACATTGGGCTCACCTGATAATCTTTCCCATCTAAAGATCAGCTGATGAGCAAACTTAATTCCTTGATTCCTGCAACCTTAATTCTCCTTTGCCATGTAACTCAACATATTCACAGGTTCTGCAATTAGGGTACGGACATCTTTGGAGGTTTGGAGGCACTATTCTACCTACTGCAAGCTTCAGGGGTTAGAACTTCAGAGTTCACAAGGATGGTAGTGCCACTGATGATGATGGGGAAGATGAGAGGAATCCATCTGGATGGGAAGACAACAAAGTTTTGCCAGGTTAAGTGGAATGTCCAAATGGGAATGGCCTCCAGAGCTGTGGTCTTGAGGCTGGATCCCAGGAAGCACATCATGATTAGGGACATGAGCTTAGGGAGACTTATACCTGGAGATAAAGTCTGAAAGTCCTTGAGCCACTGATCCCTTAGTCTTTTCAGAAAGAGAATAACAAGAGGATGAGAAGCTGAAAAAGGAAGTGCCCTCATCACCTTCTTATCTAGGCTCAACATTGGACAAACACTCATTCTTTGGAGAACTAAAAAGAACCAAGGGAAGGACTAGGGGGGCCTGAAGATGGTGCAACAAAATTCCATAGGGGGCCATTTAGCTGGTCCCCTCAACCACATCTGTGGCCCAGATGTTCCATGTAACCAGAGCACATACCCACACCAAAAAGCCAACATTATATGCTCCACGAGGTCTGTGGCCAATGTAAAAGTGTGGAGGAACAGGTCCACATGGCAAAACAAGTTTGTTATTTGTGTCACATCAAAGCCAGAGTCTCAATGAATTACTGCCCTCTGAGGTCATTTAATTATGATCAAGTGAACTATGAACCAGTGGAAATGGCATTTTATACTCTAGTGAATTAAGGTATGAGATGTAGCTGAAGTGAATAAGATTTATGGCCCGAACTCATGCAACCTTACAGTAATTTCATGACACTTTTACTATGAGGCAAGGGATGCCAGCTCTTGAAATAATTAAAAGTACATACCAACTCCAACCGTGGGCTTCAGGCATTTATGGGGAGCCAAGAGACAGAATGAGGATCAGATTTATTTGTGACTAATTTGCTCTGGATGGCAGCAGCCATTTCTTTACCTGCAGCAAAAGTCTTAATTAGGGTGGGAAGACTGACTCTGAGCAGGCCAGGTGGGTTCCAGGAGGTGAGACCACACCACACATCTCCAGGAGCCAGGTTCCTCTCCAAACGAATCAGTTCCTCCCCAAATAAGAAATGCTTCATAGACAAATAGCTTTTCAAATCCTGAGGCTCATACACGACTGCCCTCTGCAAATCTCTCTGTGCCCTTGAGATTACCTTAATCTGGGGTCAGCCAGAATATGCCCCATTTACTTTGGGCACTTTTTTCCCCCTGCCAGCTACCTCTTGCCTTCTGGTACTTCTGATTATTCAGATCTATGTGCCAATTGGCATCTTCCTGACTTCTGATTTTGCACTCCATCTCAGAGATTCTGATCTCACCTCTTCCATTCAATGAGAGGGTATCCCAGAGCAAACCATAAGGGAAGACCTCTATTACCTTCAACATCTCATATTTACAATTTAAGAATCTTCAAGTGGTTTGTGACAATGAACATATGTATGTTCATGTATAACTGAAAAATTGTGCTCTACACTGGAATTTGACACAACATTGTAAAATGACTATAACTCAATTTTTAAAATGTTTAAAAAAAAACTTTCAGGTGTGAGGATAAATGTTTGCCATCATAATCAATTAAATTCAAATGTGAACAAAATCTTGCAGCTGCTGACCCTCATGAGTGCCTGATTATATCAGGCATAAAGAAAACGGGGATGAGGAGAGTGTTGTTAACCTGTAATCATTGAATAAAATAATATATTTTTATTTATCAGTCCAGATAAGTTGAAGAATTTAGCTACTGCAATATTCTCCTAACTAATTTCCTCATCTTCAGTCTTGCCCCACTCTAATCCAGTCTCCTGCTGTAAACTGAATAATTTTTCTAAACAACAAATTGGTTCCAGTCACTTTCTTCCTAAAACCTTTCAGTGGATCCCCATTGCCTATTGGACAAAGTCTATACTCCTTATCATGGCCACCTGAAGAGCTTCCCAATCAGTATGCACTAAAAGGATTACAGGTGTACCCAGATATAGATCACCTCAGCCCTGTAGAGATGCCTGGGGCAGCTGAGCCCTGGAGATATTGGCCTTAGAGAGAGAAGCTTTCAACTTGTATAACTTTACAGTAAATACAGTAAAAGGTTGGAAAGAAGCTTTTCAAAAATGTAATGCCTCACTCCCTCTCTAACCTTCTATTTGGCTCCTAAATATACACATATGCATGCAAACACACACACACACGTCATTTTTCTTGATGCATGAATGTATAGATGTTTGCCATATAGATTATATAGAACATTATAATGTATCAGAATCACCAAGGGAACAAATTGAAATGCAGATTCACAAACCCCACCACAGATATACAGTGAGCCTGGAAATCCTCATTATTTTAAGAAGCAGCCTGTGTAGCTCTGATGCAAATAGTCTGTGGACCACACTTGGAGAATTACAGCCTACTCTAGCTATAGTGAATCATATCACAATTCTTCGAATGTACATGTTCTCTCCCTTGTTTTTGGCCCATGCTATTCCCTATGCCCGGGTTGCCTATCCCCCATCTGATCACCAAGCTAATCCTTATTTGTCCTCAAGGCCTATGCTTAAACCTCCCTTCCTCTGGAAAGCTTTCCCTGATTCCCAAGGCATGTTGGGGGTCTCTCCTGTATTCTCTCTGAGGCCCCATACTTCTCTTGTAGCACTTAAATTATCACCTGCCATAGAGGTAGAGATCATGTCAGTCTTGTTTACCATTTTATCCCTAACACACTCTAGCATTTGACCTAGTTCATTATAGGCATTCAGTACACATTTGAATTAATGCCTTATCTTGAATACAGGTCCCAAAGGAAATCTAACATCTGTCGACCATTTAAAATCAAGGTGTGATAACCTCTGTCAGCCTCAAAATAGAGCAAGCCATCAATCTAGCCCTACACTCAGAGCCAGAAACCCAGTTCTTCCCCATTTCCTAATTAGTATGTGTATTCTTTGTGCTTTGTAGCAAAATTTCTGCTGCTGCTGCTTCCAAAATTTCACCTTCTCTAGATGGCACCCCTTAACACTTATAAAGCCCAGGTTTACACCAAAAGATAGTCTTTGTCTCCTCTGACAGTTTACCATTCACCAGCATCTTGACAATGGCTTTAATTGCCCAGAATCCCTCAGAATTTTTTTCTGCCTGTCTTCCTTTCTGAATGTTTTTCTGCTATCCCAGCTAGAGACAACATTTTGTTTTCATCTAAACCAGAGGACTGTAAAGCATTCATCAGGCCCTTTCACCATCTCTGCTAACAGGGGTGCCATTTTTCGGGCAACCTGTTTTAGGGCAAGTAGGCCCAGGACATTCTCACTTTAAACACTGAAAGTCCCCCATTTCCCTACTTTTCCCGCCCCAGCCACAGGCAACCACCATTCTACTCTTTGGTTCTGTGAGTTTGACTTTTTTATATCCCACATATAAGCGATATCATACAGTATCTGTCTTTCTGTGTCTGGTCTATATCACTCAATGCCCTCCAAGTTCATCCATGTTGTCACAAATGGAAGAATTTCTTTCTTTCTCATGACTGAATAATATTCTATTGTATAGTTATCCCACATTTTCTTTACCCATTCAGTCATTGACAGACACTTGGATTGTTGGTCAAAGAGTAAAATATTTCAGTGATAAGATAAACAAGTTCTGGGGATCTAACATAGAGCATAGTGGTTATACAGGCATACCTTGTTCTATTGCCCTTTGCTTGACTGTGCTTCACAGATACTGTGTTTTGTACAAATTGAAGGTTGGTGGCAACCCTTCATCGAGCTAGTCTACTGGCACCGTTTCTCCAAAAGCACTTGCTCACTTCATGTCTCCATATCACACTTTGATAATTCTCCCAATATTTGAACACTTTCATTATTGTTATATTTGTTATGGTGATCTGTGATCAGTGATCTTTGATGTTACAATTGTAATCGTTTTGGGGCACCGTGGACCACACCCCTATAAGGTGGCAAAATTTATGGATAAATGTCGTGTGTTCTGACTGCTCCACTGATCAGCCATTCCTCCATCTTTCTCCCTCACCTTGGGCCTTCCTATTCCCTGAGAGGCAACAATATTTAAATTAGGCCAGTTAATAACCTTACAATGGCCTTTAAGTATTCAAGTGAAAGGAGGAGTCGCACATCTCTCACTTTAAATCAACAGCTAGAAATGATTAAGCTTAGTGAGGAAGGCATGTCAAAAGCCAAGATAGGCTGAAAGCTTGGCCTCTCATGCCAGACAGCCAAGTTGTGAATGCAAAGCAAAAGTTCTTGAAGGAAATTAAAAGTGCTACTCCAGTGAACACACAAATGATAAGGAAGTAAAACAGACTTATTGCTGATTTGGAGAAAGTTGTAGTGACCCAGATAGAAAATCAAACCAGCCACAACATCCCCATAAGCCAAAGCCTAATCCAGAGCAAGGCCCTAACTCTCTTCAATTCTGTGAAGGCTGAGAGAGGTGAGGAAGCTGCAGGAGAAAAGCTTGCAGCTAGCAGGGGTTGGTTCATGGGGTTTAAGGAAAGAAGCCATCTCCATAACATAAAAGTGCAAGGTGGAGCAGCAAGTGGTGATATAGAAGCTGCAGCAAGTTATCCAGATCTAGCTAAGATCATTAATAAAGGTGACTACACTAAACAACATGTTTCCGATGTAGACAAAGCAGCCTTATATTGGAAGAAAATGCCATCTAGGACTTTCATAACTAGAGAAGAGAAGTCAATGCCTGGCTTCAAAGCTTCAAAGGATGGGCTGACTCTTTCATTAGGGGCTAATGCAGCTGGTGACTTCAAGCTGAAGCCAATGCTCATTGACCATTCTGAAAAATCCACAGTCCTTCAGGATTATGCTAAATCTACTCTGCCTGTGGAACAACAAAGCCTGTTCACTCATGGTTTACTGAATATTTTAAGCTCATGATTGAGACATACTGGTCAGAGAAAAAGATTCCTTTCAAAATATTACTGCTCATTGACAATGCACCCGGTCACCCAAGAGCTCAGATGGAGATGTACAATGAGAGTAATGCCTTTTTCAAGTCTACTAACACAACATCCATTAGGCAGCCCATGGATCAAGGAGTCATTTTGACTTTCAAGTCTTATTATTCAGGAAGCACATTTTGTAAAGCTAAAGCTGTCATAGATTGTGATTCCTCTGATAGATCTGGGCAAGGTTAATTGAAAACTTCCTGGAAAGGATTCACCATTCTAGGTACCATTAAGGACACATGGGAAGAGGTCAAGATGCCAGCATTAATAGGAGCTGGGAAGAAGTTGATTCCAACCCTCATGGATGACTTTGAAGGATTCAAGTCTTCAGTGGAGGAAGTCACTGCAGATGTGGTGGAAATAGCGAGAGAAGTACAATTGGAAGTAGAGCCTGAAAGTGTGACCGAATTGCTGCAATCCCATGATAAACTTTAATAGATGAGGAGTTGCTTTTTGGGGATGAGCAGACAGTGGTTTCTTGAGATGGAATCTACTCCTGGTGAAGATGCTGAGGAGATTGTGGAAATGACAAATGATTTAGAACATTACATAAACTCGGTTGCTAAAGCAGTGGCAGAGTTTGAGAGAATCACCTCCAATTTTGAAAGAAGTTCTACTGTGGATAAAATGCTTTCAAACAGCATTACATGCTATAGTGAAATTGTTCATGAAAGGAAGAGCCAATTGATGTGGCAAACTTCATTGTTGTCTTATTTTAAGAAATTGCCACAGCCACCCCAACTATCAGCAATCATCACCCTAATCAGTGAGCAACCATCAATACTGAGGTGAGACCCTCCACAAGCAAAAAGATTAACTCACTTCAGTGAGATGATGGTTAGCATTTTTTAGTAATGTTTTGTAATTAAGTATTTTTGTACATTGTCTTTTTTTAGACATAATGTTATTGCCTACTTAATGGATTACAGCATAGTGTAAACACAACTTTTATATGCACTGGGAAGCCAAAAAACTTGTGTGACTCACTTTATTGCAATATTCACCTTATTGCAGTGATCTGGAATTGAACCCATAATATCTCTGATGTTTGTCCATAGTTAATACTGTGTTGTATAGTTGAAATTTGCTTAGAGAGTAAAGTATTAAGTATTCTCACTGCACACAAAAAATAATAGTAACTGTGTGAGTTGATGGATGTGTTAATTAATTTGATTGTGGTAATCATTTCACAGTGCATATGTATGTTAAATCATCACATTGTACACCTTAAAAATCACATTGTACAACCTAAATGTATACAATTTTTATTTGGCAATCATACCTCACTAATGTTGGAAAAAATAAACTCTTTTAGAAAATTGTAAAAGAAAAGAAAGAAACTAAGTTGCCACATCTTAGGCAACCCCTAAATTCCAGGGAAATCAGAATTGTTGGTTAATCTAAGTTTGCATTTACAACAATAACTGATTCCCGAATCCCTCAGATAAGTAAACTTGAGCTACTCATCCCTGAATCCGGTATGGATCCTCCTGTTGAGATCCCCTAAGCTGCTCTGGGAACATCATTTCCTCACCCATTATCAATATGATTACATCTTAACTATTTCTGGGGTGTACTGTTTTTATATCTAAGTAGTCTGTCTCTTTCTCACACAAACACAATCCAAAAGACTATCTTATCTCTCACAAGTATACAATTCACACACTAATAAACAATGTTTGACTTCCTTGCTCTGGGTCTGTTCCCACTGTTTTGGATCTAGGCTTCATGTCCCTCATGACTTCTGGGCAGGGATTCTTTTGTTGTTGCATTTTTAAAAATTGAGATAAAATTTGCCATTGAAAAGTGATTTCAGTGGTTTTCCTGAGTATATTTACAATGTTTTACAACCACCACCCCTTCTCATTCCAGAGAAATAATAATTATCCCCCAATGTATCTGGGCAGAAATCTTTAAGGTCACCCTCTACTATTGAATAAATCTGTTCTTCAAATGTGATAATAATGATAAAAACAATAGATCTTGCATTTCCAAGTGTTTATCTAATAAATGGAAATGGGATATACCAATCCAACATATTTGGTCCCCTTTGCAACAAAAGACATCACATTTGAGGATAGGATAACAAAAACAACAATTTCCTACATTACATAATGTGAGTAATAATAATAATAACTGCTTCTATTTATATGCTACCTTACAGCTTAGGAAGGGTTGTCACATACTCCCTCTCATTTAACAATACACACACAACTCTCAGACTCATGCAAGGTCTCACAGCTGGTCAAGAGCAGAGCTAGAGTAGAACCTCTGGCTTGACTCCTAGTCAAGTTCTCTTTCCTAACTCTATGCTGCCTCTCTGGCTGGGCTCCTTGTTGGCCCAGTCAGTGTTTATTGAGTCAATCTTCATTTTGATGTAAAGCTGGCTAGCTTTTGATAAGACTCTATCTCATGAACTTAGTTTTATTTGCCTGCTTAAATTGCAACCAGGCAGAGAGGCAACTGAGGATGACACCCAAAGGGGAGTTATGACCCAAACTGAAGGCCTAGCTTTGCAATTCTACCCTGAAGACAAGGTGAACATATACTCAGGAGAACACATATCATTGGAAGAGCTCTAGCCTTCCCAACTGCAGATTTCTCTTCTTTAGAGGTCACCCAGACTAAAATAGACTTATTATATTTCTCTCTTGATCTTGTGATTTTCTTATTCTTTCCTAGAGGTGCTAAGTAGAAGAAGCCAGAAGACCATGTGGTAATAATGCCATTGGCCCCTAATAGCTGCACCAGGCTTTATGTGGCTTTTTAATCCTCTCAACAATCCTGTGAGGAAGATGAACATCGCCCCCATTTAATACAAAAGGAAACCAAGTCTCAGAAGGGTGACTAGACATGTTTTTTTTTTTGTCCCACAGTTTGTTGGAAGAGCTAAGAGTCAAAGATGGGGTCATATGTTCAATATTCAACTCCCAACCTGTGTCTCCTGGTACATTCTTGTGGTGGTTAGCTCTGGGCTGCCAGGAAGTTGTATCTTTTATGTTCCCAGTCCCTAATTTCAAGACACCCAGTGCCTTGATATTGCCTACCTCATCCCTGCCTGCATCTCACCCCCCAAAAATTAGTTCTTTCCCAGAAAGTTTTTCATAGAGAATTAAAATAATAAAATTACTAAAATACATTCTGAGCAGCACTTTCAGCCTGTCACTCCACCTTTGTGTATACCTGCCATTCTATCTGGGGTCTTGGCAACCACACTTATTTCTGCTGGTTTATAAAGGGTCAGGTAGCCTCTCCAAGTTCCAAAGTCATTACAAGAGGAGGCAGTCAGACTTGAAACCGATAACTGGTTCTGTTGTTTAGTTCATGACCAGAGGTCTGGCTCCAGCTCTGGCTCTTGGCTGGCCTCTGTGAACAGAAAGAAGGAAACTCGTTTTTCATCCTCTCTTTCCAAAGTCCGATCTAACTGTCTGCACGCAAATTCCATGACGGAGTTCGGCTCTTTAGGCGGCAGCAGGTGGAAAGTGTTTCATTCCTGATAGGAATTCCTGGGCCCAAATCCCAATCCCTCCTTCCCTTTTCACAGAAACTCACAGGCCCCTGCTCTCTGAATGCTCTACCATCTCCTAAGCAAAGCAAATAGAATCCTAGCTCAGCCTGGCCCCAGCAGCATCTCCCTTAGGTGTTGACTGTTTACCTGAATTAGGAGCCAGGGCCCCCAGGAACGGATTGAGCTTAGTTGCATGGGGCAGTGCTAAGTGCCCTGGGCTGGAAACAAACAGCCCAAGACTCCTAGGCCTACCTCTGTCTCAAATCACTTCTTGTGAGGCCTGTTTACTCATCTAGAAAGCAAAGATAGCAGTGGCTTCTAGCCTGCATCCATAGGGTTTTGTGCAGAAAATAAAAAATCCTATCAAAAAATAAATGATAGAAAGTATGGAATAAACTTGTTAAACCCACAAATTCTCAGCCCTAGCCCCAGGGCACAGTCAGTCACTGATTAGGGGTAAGAGTGCTCCAAGAGGGACAATGGAGCAGTTAAAACATGCATTGCCTTCCCAGAACTCATTGTCCACTTTGTTTCCTGGTTCTGAAAGTTATCTAAATTGAGGTGATGGAGGTGGCACGTGAAGAATATGTGTGAGTAGAGTTCTTCCCCCTGCAGACATGAGAAAGGTCTGGGCATGAGCTCATATGTGTATGAGCAAACATTGGAGTAGGGGGACTAGGGATGCCAATAGGAATAATGGCTAATATGCCAAAAATGTATGAATCACATCTATGTACAAAGTACAGCAGTACCCATTCTCACCCAGCCCTCTTTTCTACTTGCTATTAACTCCTTCAACAAGACCACCCTTTGCTGAGACTTGTACAAGGAAAAAATCCCTTCTCATTGTGATCCTGGCTCAGCTCCAGTCTATGAAAGCACCCAAGGAGCCCAGGTTCTGCCCTCCAGGAGCTCACATCTCTAATAGGGAAAAGAGACATCCAAAGACTTGAAGAAGTAACTGGCTATTTAAGACATGTTTGATTTGAGCAAACAGACATCTACATGGAAGTTTCACCAACAAATGAATATGTGAATCTGAAGTTGCATAAAAAGGTCAAGTCTGGAGGTAGGGATTTGAGACTCATCTTGAAAGAGATCATTGTTAAAGCCAAGGGAGTAAATAGGATCTCTCAGAGATCTGAGGGATACCTTCTAGGGCAAGAATGGAAGAGGGCCAAGGATGGACTCCTGGGCCCAATTACTTTGAGAAATGGGAGGAAGAAGTAGAATGGTTTAAACAAGCAGAGTGAGAAAGAGCAGTCTGAAAGTAGAAGTAGAACCAAAAGAATATCTTCATAAAAGTCAAGGGAAGAGAGTTGTTAGAAAGGGGGTAAGCACAGATAAAAGTAATCAAGGAAATGAGCACAGAATAAAGGCAATTTGATTTGGTGACATTTGAAAGAATTAAGCCTTGAAGGCAAAAATCTAGACAGCATAGAACTAAAGGCCCTATAGGTAGGGTTGCCAGAGCTGATACCCAGGTTTGAAAGATTTGCAGGCCAATACAGGATGGAGGGAGCAGCTGGATTCTTACATGAATAGCAAGGTCAAGCAAAGGATGTTCAAGGAGAAGGAGAGCTTGACTTTTTGCCCTTCCTATCATTCTCTTATCAAGGTCACCTTAGACTCCCTGGCCTCCTTCCTGTCTTCTTCTGAACTTATCCCACTTCCTGCCTTTTCCTATTCTGTTTCTAATAAGCTACAATGAAATTTACTGAAGAAATATAGAACCACAGCAAATAGTTGCCTTCTGATCCCAACTGGGATCTGCCTACTGTCCAACACATTTTCTAGTCATTTCATGTTCACTCCCCAAAGCAATGGTTTCAATTCTGATCTGCTTCCTTTTATGCACTGACCTCCATCCATTCTTTCTTGGCAAATGATCTCACTTGCTAAACCTACAAGATAGTCTTATCAGGCCCAAACTCCTTCCACTCTAACCTCAAATATCTCAAACTCTATGCTCTTGCTTTCATGCTCTTCTTTCCTCCTGTCTTTGAGGAGAATACCAGTGCCCCAACCCACACCTTCAGTTCACTTTCCCATAGTACCCCTTCAGAGCTCCAGAGCTCTGCTCCTTCATTTTATCTCCTCTCAGATTGATTTAGATGTGTGCATCTTGTCTCCCCAACAAACCTTTGTGGCAGAAACTGTGTTCCATAGTTTCCATAGCAAAGCTTATAAAGAGAAATTGGCTTGAGAGGGCAACCTGATTTCAAGCATTAAGTACACTATAAATCCCTGGAAAACTGGCTTCTGATAAGCAGTTTAGCATAGTTGTTAAGAGCAAATACTTTGGAGCCTGACTACTTGGATTAGAATCCTGGTTCCATCATTACTAGCTGTACGATCTTAGACAATTTACTTTTTTCAAATTTTCAAACATATGCAAAAGTTGGAAGACTTTTTACAGTGAATACCTATATATCTACCACTAGATTCTACCATTAACATTTTACTGTACTTGTTTATATATATATATATGTATATACACTTACTATCCATCCATCAGACCACCCTTGTGTTGTTGTTGTATCTCATAGTATGTTGCAGACATCAGCACTTTAGCATGCATGTTATTAACTACAGTTTAGGATAATTTGCATTTAATTTCTCTGTGCTTCAGTTTCCTCATCCATAAAACAGGGATAATAATAGTATCTACCTCAAAAAAATCTGGGGGAAGGTTAATACATGTAAACACTTAGAATAGTGCCTGCATATAGAAAATAGTCAAAAAAGTTACTTATTGCTGTTATTACTTTAGCAAACCCCACTCAACTGCTCCTAAGAGAAGCAGGCCAGTGGGCCAGTATTGCATCTTCTCCTTTCTCTGTTATCGCCACATTCACACATAGTCATAAGTTGTCTTTTAGGCCTTCCAAGGTCTCCACACCAATAGAAGTTTATCCTTCCTCCCCAAAGAGACAACTTCTTCCAACCTTCACAACCCTAGGCACTCAGTCCCAATGGTTTGAAACCATAGAGCTTCCTTCTTGCCTCTGTGACTCCTTTCTTATCTGTCTTTGCTGCATCCAGGTCTAGGTCACTTGGACAGAACACTTGCAAAGGGCTAGAAAGGTCTTTGTCAAAGGAAGGGTCTTTCTTCTACACCATACTTCCTTTGATTCTATTTCAAATCAGAGTCCAATCTAACTTAAAAATCACAGGTTGGGGAAAAAAATGACTGGAATTTTGCCCTGTAAGCCAAAGAAGCAACTTTGGGTAGCAAGGAGGGAATGGCACAGATCATGACTAAAGGCATGCCTCCCCTATCCAAGAGGAGCCATGTTACTGAAAAGACTTGCCTAACAATCCAATCACACTCCCTGTTATTATACGTGACTGATTGGGGACAGCCTTAAACCAAAGGAACATATTCCACCCACTGCCCTCGACAATTTTCTCTCTGGGTCCCATTGCCATACTTCTTGACAAAGTTGCATGTACTAAGCAGAATTCTAAGATGGTCCTCCAAGATTCCTGGCCCCTGGTGTACACATCTTCTCCCATTTATTCAATCAAACACTAATTATGGTTGCTGCTGTGAAGTGATTTTGTAGATGCAATTAAATTAATCAATCAGTTGACTTTATTTTAGGGAGATAATCCTGTGTGAGCCTGATTTAATTAGGTGAGCACTTAAACAGAAACTTTCAAATCAGCAGAGGTTTTCCCATTCACCTTGGAGAGGCAAATAGCCATGTGAATTGCCTGTGGAGGAGGCCACATGACAAAGACCTGGGGGGCAGCCTATAGAAACTGAGAGTGGTCCCCAATCAACAGCCAGAAAGAAAATGGAGACCTCGGTCTTACAATCACAAGGAAGTAAATTATGCTAAAAAATTAGTGAGTTTAGCGATTCTCCTATGAAGACATATGAATGGCCAATAGGCACATGAAAAAATGCTCAGTATCACTAATTATCAGAGAAATGCAAATCAAAACTACAATGAGGTATAACCTCACACCAGTCAGAATGGCCATCATTCGAAAGTCCACAAATGATAAAGGCTGGAGAGGCTGTGGAGAAAAGGGAACCCTCCTACACTGTTGGTGGGAATGCAGTTTGGTGAAACCATTGTGGAAAACAGTATGGAGATTCATCAAAAAGCTAAAAATAGATTTACCATATGATCCAGTAATCCCACTCCTGGGCATATATCCAGAAGGAACCCTACTTCAAAATGACACCTGCACCTCAATGTTCATAGCAGCACTATTTACAGTAGCCAAGACATGGAAACAACCTAAATGTCCATCAACAGATGACCAGATAAAGATGTTGTGGTATATTTATACAATGGAATACTATTCAGCCATAAAAACCAACAACATAACGCCATTTGCAGCAACATGGATGCTCCTGGATAATGTCATTCTAAGTGAAGTAGGGCAGAAAGAGAAAGAAAAATACCATATGATATCACTCACATGTGGAATCTTAAAAAAAAAGACAAATGAACTTATTTATAAAACAGAAACAGATTCATAGACATAGAAAACAAACTTATGGTTACCAGTGGGGAAGAGGTTGGGAAGGGATAAATTGGGAGTTCGAAATTTGCAGATATGATTGGTATATATAAAATAGATAAACAAGTTTATATTGTGTAGCATAGGGAACTACATTCAATATCTTGTAGTAGCTTACAGTGAAAAAGAATATGAAAACAAATATATGTATATTCATATGTAACTGAAACATTGTGCTCTACACCAGAAATTGTAAATTGACTATACTTCAAAAAAAAATCAGTGAACTTAGAAGAGGACCCTAAGCCTCTAATGAATTTGCAGCCCTGTGGACATCTCAATGTCAGTCTGGTGAGAACCTGAACAGAGGACGCAGCTAATCTGTACCTGGACCCTGATGCATAGAAACTATGAGGTAATGTTTGTGTTGTTTTAAGTCACTGAATTTGTGGTAATTTGTTACACAGCAATAGAAAACTAGTACAGTGTGGAAAATCCCTCTTTTCCCTTAGTTCACTGAAGACAATTGGAATTTGTCAGAAAGAGATTTTTTCCCAGGAAACCAAGGACAAACAAAACAAACACCAACACAGATCGGGCTAATTTTATATATAACATTGAACTCTGATCCAAAAGTAACTCAGGTTGGCCTGTTTGACATTGCTGATGGGACATAACATCCCATTTCCTCCTTCTTATGCCTCATTACTGTCTGGGGTGAAGGAGTCAATAAAGCAAGGCAATGAGACACAGAACTCCAGGTTCTGGGCTATGTCCTTTTTTCCTTCCAAAGCCTCCCTAGTCTTGAACAGAAAGTCCCTTTCCATTTCTGTCCTGAAGATTAGTCTTTGGGGTTACATAACCTTTACACACCCTTCTGCATCAAACTTGCAGTCACTTCTTCAGCTAATCAGAGATATTTTCAGGACCCTGGCCACTGGAAATCTTACCTTCTCTCCTGACCTAGGCTTCCCTGTGATCTGTGGACTGAAGCTTATTCACCAGCCAGTTTGTAGATTTGTGCTCTTTAGCTAAGTGAAAACAACTGCAAATTAAAACATCATGGTGCTTGAGTGAAGTAAGTCAGACAGAGAAAGACAAATATCATATGATATCACTTATATGTGGAATCTGAAAAAAAATGATACAAATTTTATTTACAAACCAAAAACAGACTCAGACATAGAAAACAAATTATAGTTACCAAAGGGGAAAGGGCAGGGGGGCATAAATTAGGGGTTGGAGATTAACAGACAGATTACTGTATATAAAATAGATAAACAACAAGGATGTACTGTGTAGTGCAGGGAACTATATTCAATTTCTTACAATAACATATAATAGAAAAGAATCTGAAAAGATATATATATATATCTGAATCATTTTGCTGTACACCTGAAACTAACACTGTAAATTAACTACATTTCAATTAAAAAAAACTTCATGGCAGTGCCTCCTTCATCCCTGCTTATAAGATCAAATGTGCCTCCAGAAGCTGCTTTATTCTCTTGAAATAAGGTGACATTCTTCAACTCCAGTCTCCTCAAAATCCATGAAAATTTCCTAAGATCATGCTTAGAGGGTACAATTGAGGTTTGTATAATACTTTCTAGGATACACAAAAATTTACAGTCACCAACTATCAGAGCTAGAAGTGACCTTAGAGGTCATCTAACTCTGTGGTATTCAAATGTGACTTGTCACCAGAATCCACCGGGGAGATTTTTTGGTACAGATTATGTGTCTCACACTCAGACATCAGCATTCAGGACACCTAGGGTACAACTCAGGACACTGTCATTTTAAAAAATGTCTCCAGCTGATTTCGATGCTTTGGAAACTAATGCTTCTATTTTTCTTCCTTCCAGTTATGTGGCTGTCTGCTCCTATTATCACTGTGAGATATAGCCCTGTTGAAGGCTGCCAGCTCTACTCTTGGTTCGATTCACTGTCATCTTACTTTTTGAAGCCATGAATGGTAAAAGCAATGGTTAACAATAATGATTTTAGGAAGAAAAAAAGATATTTAATCCTCACAAAAACTCTGTGGTGTGGGAGTATTATTGTCTCCATTTTATAGACGAGAAAACTGAGGAAAAAGTAACTTGATCAGGGTCACATAACTACTAAATGGTGGACTCCAGCAATGAAAATGAAGTTTCCTAAGTCTAGAGTTCCCTTTACTTCTTCCCTGATGACATTATTAGCCAAGTGATGGTGACTTCCCAGTGAGTTTGGGGAAAGGACTGGAATAGAAGGGAATATCAGGCAGGGACCAGTGAGCAAAGCAGAGGGAACTAGGGAACTGGTTCTCAATCTGGGGTGATTTTTGTCCCCTAGGGGACATTTGGCAATGTCTGGAGACATTTTAAGTTGTCACAACTGTGTCAGAGTCTGTGACTGGGCAAGGGGTGCTACTGGCATCTAATGGGTAGAGGCCAGGGATGCTGATGGACATCCTGTAATGCACAGGACAGCCCCCTCCACCCACACATGTTTGCATACCAACAAATTATCAGATCCAAAATGTGAAGAGTGCCAAGGTTATGAAATCTTGACCTAGAGTATAAGAAATTGGCTGAAGATGGGGGAATACTCTTATTTTGGCTAAAAATAGGAAATGAGGTAGAAATTAAGGCAAGGGAGGAATGCCAGGGCCCAGGCACCACAATGTCCAGCCCATGCCCAAAGGGGTCTCAGATAAGCCATGGAGGTCCATTGCTTAAGAGCCCTAAAAATGATGCGCCAATTCTCCCCTTGTCTGGAACTTTTGAAAGAGGACTTTAGAACCACACTTCCCATCAGTCTTAGAAGAACTGTCCACACTACTATGAGTGAGAGAAACTTACCCTCACAAAGGAGAGAAGACTCAACAGAAAGGGGCACGGAGAAAAAAAGCAGAGAAACAGAAACAGAGACATGGGCAGCATGCAGAGAGAACAAGCTTCAGAATATGCACAGGAGATAGTCAAAAGAGATTCCACTTGGATATTCACAAAATAAATCATATAACTGGGAAAAATTAATCTAAAAGACAAATGTTTTTGAGGTAGGAGGAAGCCGAAGAACATCAGGGCTAAGAGATATCTAGCCTTGCTAACCAATGAGCCCAGGGTTGGCCTTAACCTATGGTATGAGTTGCAGAGATCATTCTGGGGATGCCTGGACCATCCCAAGGTTCAACTGGGGCAGAGGGAGATCGGGCTTTCTATGCAGGGCTCTAGTCATTAGGGGAAAATATACCCTGATCTTGGCAGATTGGCAGTGGGCGGCCTAGAGAGGATCTTGAAACATGATCCTGGAGAATCAGCCAATACGATTGGTGAAGGATAGATGAAAGAAATGAAATCTGGACTGCAGCAAACCTGAGGAGGGAAATGATGGCAGCCTGCATGTATTTGGACTGTGTAAACACAGCTAAACAGAATGACTAGGGATGGAGATGGGGGAATCACAAGCAAGAGGGTGCTGAATCTCAGTGGGAGAAGGAACAAAACGGGATTTCAGGACACTAAAGATCATTTCTACCTGCATTCCAAATGTGTTTAGGCTGATCCTGGGTGCCCAAAACAACTCTTAGCTTAGTCAGTAGAGAGGATAAGGATCAGATCGTGATCACATTTGTATCACTTCGTACCACCCAACCTTTCTTTACCCAAAGTTGTCTCTGTAATATAGTAAACTCTCAAGGACATATAAAGTTCTGGGGAAAGAGAGGTCCCTTCCAGGTAAGGTGGGCAGAGAAGGCTTCACAAAGGTTAATTTCCTGACTCCATTTATTGAACAAATCTTTACTAAAGGCCAAAGTGTACAGAAGATTGTGCTAGGAAATATTGGGAATACAAAGGAAATACTGGGCATTGTTCTTGTCTTCCAATAACAATTAACATCCTTCAGGAAAATAAGTCAACAGAGCCATATAATGTTAGTTGTATCACTGTTTATCACTAATAAAGGCAGGAAGTACATGCAAAGAAATCCTAGGATGCTCAGATAATCTAACAGCTGACTTCAGAGAAGGCACTGAGACATAATGTCCAGTGAGACTTCTTGGAGGAGCGGGCCCTTGATGATAGGTGTTTAATAAGGGTGAAAGAAAAAAGAAAGGTCTGTCCAGGGGAACAGAACAACCAAGAACATAGTAGGTGTAAAACAAGATCTCATTAAAAAACAGGGAAGGGAGGATCCTTTCTGATGACTCTCAAATCATTCTCCAAAGGTGACTACAGAATAGATTACTTAGCTTTCTGTCTACTGATAAGGTCAGCTTTCAAACACTCCTTTACTAAGTTGGATAAAGCCTTCCCTGACTTGGCCCTGGACTTATTTTGGCTTCCTTTCCACAATGGCTCAACTGGCTGGCTCCTCACAATTGCTCTCTGATAGGTGGATTATGTTGTATCACCAGCCATTTCGGGTTACTAAATGAATAAATATCTGTCTAGCCGTGTTATGTCAGGACACCTAGAAAGCTGAGTGATTTAATTTCAATAAGCATGATGTAGAGATGTGTTCTTGGCCTTATGCCTGAGGAATGTTAACAGATATAAACCCCCCAAAGAGTTGTGACTACAACTGAGAGCCAATTTGGGGCCTCCAATGGAAGAAGGGAAGAAAATCCCATGCCCCTTCCAAATTTGTCTGGTATTTGTAGCTACCAGGTTGCAGGAGCTTTTTTTTTTTTTGCCTATTTTTACTATAAGCACAATGAAAGGATATTAAACTACTTAAAGGAAGGTGGTATTTTGCTTTGGCACCTAAAACATCTTACTCTCAGTAGAAAATCCTTCCACTATACATTGAATATAGTCAACACTATAGGACAAGAGTTACTATAATGGGAAAGGGGAACAGAACAATGGTTCCTCTTACCACAGCCTGCAACCTTTCTCTGTAATGACTTGCCTGGTTCCCTGCCCAGGTATTCCTCTGTGCCTCACAGCTACAGGCATTTTGTTCATTCATTCATTCGTTCAACAATTTTTACCAAGCAACAACTATGTCCTAGGTACTGGGATATCAGGTACTGGGGATCCAATCAATGAAAGAAATCCTAGTTTCTGTCCCCCTGAAGCTTACATTCTACTGGAGGAGACAGACATTTACAAACTATGCAAATAAACATATAACCTGTGATCAGTGCTATGAAGGAAATGAACCAGGTGATTCTCATTATTCACAGTAGTTATACTCTATAAAGTTGCTGCCAACACTAAATTAGTGAATTCTGAACCATTACTCTTGGGAAGTACAGAGTTAATTTCCTGTCAGCTGCTCATCACAGTACTTTTAACAACTGATCAATACTTTGCTTTATGTTTGTCTCTATTTAAAGGCAGTTTATTTAATATAAATTGTTGACTCATGAACATTGAACTCACAGCCAACGTCACTATAATGCATGTCTGAATAAAGCTTATCTAACACATTTTTTATTTTTTCTGTAAGACATCAGAGTCTTGTGCTTAGGAACACTAGACACCACTTCAGTACTAGGCATGAAGTTTATTTTAAATAGCAAAATCACCAACAAAAAGCACACAAAAGGGGAAACATGGCACTAAACAGACTGCAAAAAGTACTGTTGCTTACAGTATGAAAGCTGAAAACAGAAAGCAGAGTATTGCCGTATTCATCTTCAGCTGGGAACACACACCTTGGATAACACAAAATTCCACTGCTCTGCGCCTGTTTATGAATGACTGGTAAAGTGCTATGAATATTTTAAAAATTCTTTATTCAAGTTAATTTATTTAAACAAAATAAAGTTCTCCCCACCCCCACCTCTTGCAACCACCATCTGTTTTCTGTATCTATGAGCTTTTTAAAATATATAATATTCCACATATAAGAGAGATCGTATGGTATTTGTCTTTCTCTGTCTGACTTATTTTAGTTAGCATAATGCCCTTGAGGTCCATCCATATTGTGGCAAATGGTAAAACGTCATTCTTTTTTTTATGGTTAAATAATACACAATTTCTTTATCCATTTATCTACTGATGGACATATCTTGGCTATTGTAAATAATGCTGCAATGAACATGGGGATGCAAATATCTTTTCAAGTTAAAGTTTTCAATTTCTTCAGATAAATACACAAAGTGAAATTGCTGGATCATATGGTAGTTCTATTTTAAATTTTTTGAGGAACCTTCATACTGTTTGCCGTAATAGTTGTATCAATTTGCATTTCCACTAACAAGTGCATAAGGGTTTCTTTTTCTCCACATCCTCACCAACATTTGTTATTTCTTACATTTTCAATACTAGCCATTCTAAAATGTGTGAGGTGATATCTCACTGTGGCTTTGATTTGAATTTCCCTGATCACTAATGATGCAGCCCATTTTTCATGAACTTCTTGGACATCTGTATGTCTTCTCTGGAAAAATGTCTATTCAGATCTTCTGCATATTTTTAGTCAGTTTTTTTTGCTATTGAGTTGTATAGATAGATAGATAGATAGATAGATAGATAGATAGATAGGCCCCTTATCCTACCAGATATATGATTTGCAATGATTTTCTCCCATTCAGTAGGTTGCCTTTCCATTTTGTTGCCATTTTCTTTGCTGTGCATAAGCCTTTTAGTTTGCTGTAGTCTTACTTGTTTATTTTTGCTTTTGTTGCCTTTGCTTTTGATGTCAGATTCAATAAATCATCACCAAGACCTATGTGAGGGACATTACCACCTATGTTTTATTCTAGAAGTTTTATAGCCTCAGGTCTTATGTTCAAGTCTTTAAACCATTTTGAGCTCATTTTGGCATGTAGTGTAAGATAGTGGCCCAGTTTTACTCTTGCATGTGGCTATCCAATTCTCTCAACACTATTTATTGAAGAGACTGTTCTTTCACCATGCATATTCTTGGCTCTTTTGTCATAAGTTAATTGGCCATATATACATGGGTTTATTTCTGGTCTCTCTATTCTGTTCCAACGATCTATGTGTCTGTTTTTATGCCCAAGCTGGACTGTTTTAATTACTATACCTTTGTAATATACTTTGAAATCAGGCATTGTGATGCCTTCAGCTTTTTTTCCCCTCAAGTTTGCTTTGACTATTCAAGGTCTTCACTGTTTCCATACAAATTATAGTATTGTTTGTTCTTTTTCTGTGAAAAATACCATTGGAATTTTGATAGAAATTGCATTGAATTTGGAGATTGCTTTGGGTAGTATGAACATTTTAACAATATTAATTCCTCCAATCCATGTGCATGGAGTATCTTTCCATTTATTTGTGTCTTCACTTCCTTTCATCAATATCTTATAGTTTTTAACGTACAAGTCTTTCATCTATTGTCTAAATTTTTTCCTTGGTGTTTTATTCTTTTTGATGCAATTGTAAATAGAACCGTTTTCTTAATTTCTTTTTCTGATACTTTGTTATTAATGTATAAAAATGCAACAGATTTATATACATTGATTTTCTATCCTGCAACTTTGCTGAATTCTTTTATTAGTTCTACTAGGTTTTTTTTGATGGAATCTTTAGGATATTCTTTATATAATATTATGTCATTTGCAAATAGTGACAGTTTTACTTCTTCATTTCCAATTTAGATGCCTTTTATTTCTTTTCCTTGCCTAACTTCTCTGGCTAGAACTTCCAACACTATGTTGAATAAAAGTGGGGAGAGTGCATATTCTTGTCTTAGAAGAACAGATTTCAGCTTTTCACTCTTGAGTATGATGTTAGCTGTGGGCTTGTCATACATGAACTTTATTATATTGAGGTGTGTTCATTTTATACCAGTTTGTTGAGAGTCTTCATCATAAATGGATGTTAAATTTGTCAAATGCTTTATCTGCATCTGTTGAGATAATCATATGATTTCTAGCCTTCATTTTGTTAATGTGGTGTATCACATTTATCGACTTGCTAATGTTGAACCATCCCTGTATTCCTGGAATATATCCCACTTGATCATGGTGTATGAAAATTTTAATGTAGTGTTGAATTCTGTTTGCTAATATTTTGCTGATAATTTTCATTTATGTTCATCAGGAAATTGGCCTGTAATTTTCTTTCCTTTCTTTATTCCTTCCTTTATCCTCTCCTCCTCCTCCTTCTTCTCCTCCTCCTTCTTCTTCTCCTTCCCCTTCCCCTGCCCCTCCTTCTTCCCCTCCTTCTTCCCCTCCTTCCCCTCCTTCTTCCCCTCCTTCTTCCCCTCCTTCCCCTCCTTCTTCCCCTCCTTCTTCTTCTTCTTCCCCTCCTTCTTCCCCTCCTTCTTCTCCTCCTTCTTCCCCTCCTTCCCCTCCTTCTTCCCCTCCTTCTTCTTCTTCTTCCCCTCCTTCTTCCCCTCCTTCTTCTCCTCCTCCTCCTCCTCCTCCTCCTTCTTCTCCTTCTTCTTCTTCTTCTTCTTCTTCTTCTTCTTCTTCTTCTTCTTCTTCTTCTTCTTCTTCTTCTTCTTCTTCTTCTTCTTCTTCTTCTTCTTCTTCTTCTTCTTCTTCTTCTTCTTCTTCTTCTTCTTCTTCTTCTTCTTCTTCTTCTCCTCCTCCTCCTCCTCCTCCTCCTCCTTCTCACTCTCCCTCTCCTTCTCCCTCTCCCTCTCCCTCTCCTTCTCCCTCTCCCTCTCCTCCTCCCTCTCCCTCTCCTCCTCCTTCCATCCTTGTCTGGTTTTGGTACCAGTGTAATGCAGGCCTCATAAAGTGTGTTTGGAAGAGTTTTCCCTGCTTGTATTTTTTGGAAGAGTTTGAGAAGAAATGTTATTAATTTTTCTTTAAATGTTTGGTAGAATTCACCAGTGAAGCCATCTGGCCCTGGACTTTTATTTTCTGGGAAGTTTTTGAATACTGATTCAATATTCTTGCTGGAAATCAATCTGTTCAGATTTCTATTTTACTATGATTCAGTCTTGATAGATTACACATTTCTAGGAATTTATCCATTTCTTCTAGGTTGTCCAATTTTTGTAATATAATTATTTATAGTAGTCTCTTATGATCCTTTGTATTTCTGTGATATCAGTTATAATACCTCCCCTTTCATTTCTGATTTTATTTATTCGAGTCCTCTCTTTTTCTCTTGCTGAGTCCAGCTAAAGGTTTGTCAATTTTGCTTATCTTTTCAAAGAAGCAGCTTTTAGTTCTATTGATTTTTATGTATCATCATTTTAGTCTCTATTTTATTTATTTCTGCTCTGATCTTTGTTATTTCCTTCCTTCTAACTTTGGGCTTCATTTGTTCTTTTTCTAGTTGCTTGTGGAGTAAAGTTAGGTTGTTTATTTCTGACTCTTCTTGTTTCTTGAAGTAGCTATTTATCACTATGAACCTCCCTCTTAGAATTGCTTTTGCTGTATCCCATAAATTTTGGTATGTTCTATTTCCATTTTCATTTGTCTCAAGGTATTTTTTTAAATTTGCTTTGATTTCTTCTTTGATCCATTGGTTGTTCAGTAGCATGTTGTTTAATACCCACATATTTGTGAATTTTCCATTTTCATCTTGTAACAGGTTTCTAGTTTCATACCATTGTGGTTGGAAAAGATGCTTGATATGATTTCAGTCCTCTTAAAGCTATTAAGACTTGTTTTGTGGTATAACATATGATCTATCATGGAAAATGTTCCATATACACTTGAGAAGAATATGTATTATGTTGCTTTTAGATGGGATTTTCTGTGAATATCTGAGTCTACCTAATCTAACATATTGTTTAAGGCTGAAGTTTCCTTATTGATTTTCTGTCTGTCTGATTTAATCATTGATGTAAGTGAGGCTTTAAAGCCTCTACCTACTATAACTATACTACTGTCTATATATCTTTCTAGATCTGTTAATATTTACTTTATATCTTTAAGTGTTCCTATGTTGGGTGCATCAGTATTTATAAATGTTATATCATCTTGTTGGATTGACCCATTTATCATTATGTAACACTCTTCTTTGTCTCTTATTATTTGTTTAAAATCTATCTTGCCTGAGGTAAGTATAGATGTTCCAACTTTCTTTTGGTTTCCATTTGATTGGAGTATCTTTTTCCATTCTTTAAGTCTGTGTGTGTATTTACATCTAAAGTGTGTCTCTTGTAGGCAGCATATAGATAGGTTTTGCTTTTTGGCCATTCAGCCACTCTATGTCTTTTAATTGGACAATTTAGTCCATTTACATTTAATTATTGACAGGTATGTGTTTATTTTGTTAATTTTGTTAATTGTTTTCTAGCTGTTTTTGTAGTTCTTCTCTTATTTTTTTCTTCTCTTGCTCTCTTCTTTTGTAGTTTGATGACTTTCATTAGTGGTATACTTTCATTCCATTCTCTTTATCATTTGTGTATTTAATATAGGTTGCTGCTTTGTAGTTACCATAAGGATTACATATAACAACATATGAGGCTTACATATAAAAACATATATCGATAACAGTCTATTTTAAGTTGATAACAACTTGAGTTTGAGCCCATGCTAAAGTGCAAAAGTTTTCTCACCTCCATGCCAATGTTTTATGATTTTGATGTCACATTTTACATCTTTTATCTTATGCATCCCTTAATTGACTACAGGCACACCTCAGAGATTTTGTGTGTTAAGTTCCAATAAAGTGAGTCACACAAGTTTTTTGGCTTCCCAGTGCATATAAAAGTTGTGTTTACACTATGCTGTAATCCATTAAGTAGGCAATAACATTATGTCTAAAAAAAGACAATGTACAAAAATACTTAATTACAAAACATTACTAAAAAATGCTAACCATCATCTCACTGAAGTGAGTTAATCTTTTTGCTTGTGGAGGGTCTCACCTCAGTATTGATGGTTGCTCACTGATTAGGGTGATGATTGCTGATAGTTGGGGTGGCTGTGGCAATTTCTTAAAATAAGACAACAATGAAGTTTGCCACATCAATTGGCTCTTCCTTTCATGAACAATTTCACTATAGCATGTAATGCTGTTTGAAAGCATTTTATCCACAGTAGAACTTCTTTCAAAATTGGAGGTGATTCTCTCAAACTCTGCCACTGCTTTAGCAACCGAGTTTATGTAATGTTCTAAATCATTTGTCATTTCCACAATCTCCTCAGCATCTTCACCAGGAGTAGATTCCATCTCAAGAAACCACTGTCTGCTCATCCCCAAAAAGCAACTCCTCATCTATTAAAGTTTATCATGGGATTGCAGCAATTCGGTCACACTTTCAGGCTCTACTTCCAATTGTACTTCTCTCGCTATTTCCACCACATCTGCAGTGACTTCCTCCACTGAAGACTTGAATCCTTCAAAGTCATCCATGAGGGTTGGAATCAACTTCTTCCCAGCTCCTATTAATGCTGGCATCTTGACCTCTTCCCATGTGTCCTTAATGGTACCTAGAATGGTGAATCCTTTCCAGGAAGTTTTCAATTAACCTTGCCCAGATCTATCAGAGGAATCACAATCTATGACAGCTTTAGCTTTACAAAATGTGCTTCCTGAATAATAAGACTTGAAAGTCAAAATGACTCCTTGATCCATGGGCTGCCTAATGGATGTTGTGTTAGTAGACTTGAAAAAGGCATTACTCTCATTGTACATCTCCATCTGAGCTCTTGGGTGACCGGGTGCATTGTCAATGAGCAGTAATATTTTGAAAGGAATCTTTTTCTCTGACCAGTATGTCTCAATCATGAGCTTAAAATATTCAGTAAACCATGAGTGAACAGGCTTTGTTGTTCCACAGGCAGAGTAGATTTAGCATAATCCTGAAGGACTGTGGATTTTTCAGAATGGTCAATGAGCATTGGCTTCAGCTTGAAGTCACCAGCTGCATTAGCCCCTAATGAAAGAGTCAGCCCATCCTTTGAAGCTTTGAAGCCAGGCATTGACTTCTCTTCTCTAGTTATGAAAGTCCTAGATGGCATTTTCTTCCAATATAAGGCTGCTTTGTCTACATCGGAAACATGTTGTTTAGTGTAGTCACCTTTATTAATGATCTTAGCTAGATCTGGATAACTTGCTGCAGCTTCTATATCACCACTTGCTGCTCCACCTTGCACTTTTATGTTATGGAGATGGCTTCTTTCCTTAAACCCCATGAACCAACCCCTGCTAGCTGCAAGCTTTTCTCCTGCAGCTTCCTCACCTCTCTCAGCCTTCACAGAATTGAAGAGAGTTAGGGCCTTGCTCTGGATTAGGCTTTGGCTTATGGGGATGTTGTGGCTGGTTTGATTTTCTATCTGGGTCACTACAACTTTCTCCAAATCAGCAATAAGTCTGTTTTACTTCCTTATCATTTGTGTGTTCACTGGAGTAGCACTTTTAATTTCCTTCAAGAACTTTTGCTTTGCATTCACAACTTGGCTGTCTGGCATGAGAGGCCAAGCTTTCAGCCTATCTTGGCTTTTGACATGCCTTCCTCACTAAGCTTAATCATTTCTAGCTGTTGATTTAAAGTGAGAGATGTGCGACTCCTCCTTTCACTTGAATACTTAAAGGCCATTGTAAGGTTATTAACTGGCCTAATTTAAATATTGTTGCCTCTCAGGGAATAGGAAGGCCCAAGGTGAGGGAGAAAGATGGAGGAATGGCTGATCAGTGGAGCAGTCAGAACACACGACATTTATCCATAAATTTTGCCACCTTATAGGGGTGTGGTCCACGGTGCCCCAAAACGATTACAATTGTAACATCAAAGATCACTGATCACAGATCACCATAACAAATATAACAATAATGAAAGTGTTCAAATATTGGGAGAATTATCAAAGTGTGATATGGAGACATGAAGTGAGCAAGTGCTTTTGGAGAAACGGTGCCAGTAGACTAGCTCGATGAAGGGTTGCCACCAACCTTCAATTTGTACAAAACACAGTATCTGTGAAGCACGATAAAGTGAAGTACAATAAAATGAAATATGCCAGTATTATAATGATAGTAATTTTTACTGCCTTGTTTTTTACCCTTCACACTAGCTTTATAATTAATTAATCCACTATGTATTTACTTTTCCAGTGAGGTCTACTCTTTCATATGTGTTCTTGTTAATCTAATTAGCACTCTTTCTTTTCAGCTTAAAGAAGTCCCTTCAACATTTTAGTGGTGATGAACTCTTTTAGCTTTTGCTTGTCTGGGAAACTCTCTTTCCTTCTTTTGATTCTGAATAATTTTGCCAGCCACAGTATTCTCGGTTGGAAGTTGGGTTTTTTCCTAGCACTTTGAATAGAATGTGCCACTCCCTTCTGGCTTCAAAATTTTGTGCTGAAAAATCTGCTGATAGTCTTGTTGGAGTTCTCTTGCCTGTAACAAGTTGTTTTCTTTTGCTGTTTATAGTATTCTCTCCTTGTCTTTAATTTTTGACATTTTAATTATAATGTGTCTTGGTGTGGGTTTCTTTGGATTCACCTTTTTTGAAAATCTCTAAACTTCCTGGATCTGAATATATGTTTCCTTCCACAAGTTAGGAAAGCATTCAGCCATTATTTTTTCAAATAACGCTTCTGCCACTTCCTCTCTTCTCCTTCTAGGAGCCATATAATGCTACTATTCATCTGTTTGTTGTTGTCATATAAGACTCTTAAGCTATATTCACTTTTTTCCCATTCTTTTTGTTTCTGCTGCTCTGATTGGGTGAGTTCTACTGCCTTGTCTTTGAGTTGACTGTTCCTTTCTTTTGCTTCATCTAGTCTGCTGTCAAACCCCACTAACGTATTTTTCATTTCAGTTATTGTATTCTTCAGCTCTGTGGTTTCTATTTGGTGCTTTCTTATATTTTCCATCCCTTTGTTGAAGTTTTCACTGTTTTCATCCATTCTTTTCCCCAGTTCAGTGAATACCTTTATTATCATTACTTTAAACTTTTTATCAAGTAAGTTACTTAGCTCCCATTTTATTAAATTTTTTCTTGAGGTTTTATTTTTTCTATCATTTGGAATATATTGGTCTGTTTCATCATTTTGCTTGACCCTCTATGTTGGTTTCTACACAGTAGATGAAACAACTGCCTCTCTCAGTCTTGAAGGAGTGGCCTCATGTAGCTGAAACTTTTCTTTCAGCCCTGCTCCAATGCTTTGTCATCTCTCAAACATCTGTGCTTGTCCAAGCATTCTGTTATATTTTTAATAGCTCCCTGTATTTGAGAATGTATCAATGCCTGTCAGCGTCCCAAAGGAGAAGACTGAAGCACCTAGATTCAGGCTGACAGGAAACCAGACCCTCAGGCAACAGCTTTTAAAAGTATGCAAATATATACGGTCCTGAGGAGCTGCAAGCATAAGCCCCACTGGCTGCCAGAGCCAAGTGATCTAACAAATGTCCCCTCAGTGGCAATCACAAAACTCATGGTTGCAGATGAGTGTATAAGTTCTTTTCTAGGAGCGACTAGTCAGCTGGAGCAAAACAGAGGGAGAGCATAAAGATGGTGCCCACAGCCTATGTTCCTCAAGAGCATCTCCATAGGTCACTAAATGTGAGCCAAACCTAAAGCCTGCCATCAGTCCAAAGCTCCAGGACAAGCAAAGTGGCTCCTTCACAGAAAGACTTGGGTGGGAGTGCCTTAGTCCGCTGTATGTACAGTGCCCTGGGGGTGGTAGCCTGCTGAGAATCTCTGATTGACACAGTTCTGTGAGACCCAGGAATGCAAGCCCCTCTGGCTACCAGAGACAAGTGATCAGGGGTGTCCCTTGGGCATCAGCCACAAAATGCTGGGATCAGATGCATGTAAAACTCCCCTCCAGGAGACACTGGCTGTCTGGAGTGTCTCCTGGAGGGGAGGGTTAGGGTAAAGATAGGGCCCGCCTTCTGAGGTCTCTGGAAAAGATTATAGCCAGCCCCTAGATGCACGTTAAATTAGAAGCTTTTACCTCAGGCCACAGTCATGATGATTAGCTAATTGGCCTCCTTCATGGAAAGATCAAGCTCTTGGGTCTGTTGCCTCTTGCTGTGCCCTGAGGATGGTGGCTGTTTAAGAATTCTGTTTCCACAGGTTACAGTCCTGTGGGACCCACAAGTGCAAGCCCTACTGGCCACCAGAGCCAGGTGATATATAGGTGCACCCTGCCAGGAGTCAAAAAAATTGGGGCACCAGACAGGAGTATGAGCTCCTTTCTGGGTGACACTAATTATTACAGTTCCATATGACCAGGAATGCAAGCTATCTTGGCCTCCAGAGCCAGGTAACCAAGAGGCATCTCCTGGGCAGCAACCACAAAAATTGGGTCACCAGATGCATGTAAAGACTTCTTTCCAGGAGCACAGAAAAGCAAAGAGTGTGAAGATTTCATCCACCAGTCTCCATCTCCAGAGAGTTTTTCAGCAGGCTTCTAGATGTGTATGCAATTAGATGCCTGCCCCTCAGGCTGAGGTTTTAAAATAAGCAGGTTAGGCCTTCTTCATTTAAAGTCTGGGCATGATCAGCTGCCCAGAGCTGGGCCCTAGGGTGTGTGAGCTCAAGTATGAGAGAACTTTAAGAGGCATTTATCAGATCACTACCATCTTGTGGGTCTCAGGACATGAGCCCCATTGATTTTCAAATTTAGATGTTTTGTGGGCTCATCTCTTAAGTGCATATCTTAGAAGCTGGGGTGACTGATGTGGGGTTTGAATGCTTCACTGCTTTGGGAGAAGTTCCAGGTTTTGAGTTCCCTCTCAGTTGTAGGTCACTGCGCCAGAGGTGAGGTTTAAGGCAAGATCATGTCGCAGCCTCTCCTACCCACTTTGACGTGGTTTTCTTCTCATTTGCCCAATGTGTAGTCATCACTCAGCCAGCTTGTAGGATTTTAAGAAGCAATTGTTTCATATGTAGCTGTAGACTCAGTGTGTCCACAGCAGGAAGTAAGTCCAGGATCATCCTACATCACCACCTTGAACCAGAACCCCACTATGAGTATTAATTTTGAGGTTAGAAACAAATTCTGTCATGTAGGCTAATTCACAAATACAGAACTCACAAATAATGAAGATCAACTGTACTATGAGAAAGAATAATGGTAGGGTGGTAACATCTTGACCTACCTGAGGAACTAACATTTGAGCTGAGTTGGATGAGAGGAAGAGGATAAAAAAAAATCCAGTATAGGGTACAGCATGTTCACAGGCTCTAAGGTGGAGAGAATTTAAGCCTGCTCTAGGGACAAAAAGACCAGTGTGGTTTGAGTGTTGTGAATGAGAGAGATAAGTGATAAAGCTGGAGAGAAAGGTAGGGGCCTATAAAAGACAAAGTACACTGGACAGTTAAGGCAATGATTTTATTCAGGCTGTTGCAATAGACAATGTGATCATAAACAAAGAACATCTCATAAAAGGAAGGAAACTCAAGGTTTTTATAAAAAAGGAACATCATTGAGGAAGGGTACAGGTAGGTCTTAAAAGGAGGAAGAGTTCTTATCCATCATTGTTTTCCAGGAGCACGGGGATCAGATAAAATTCACCATCATCAGTTTCCCCTTTTGTCCAAAAAAAAATAAATATAATTCATTCCTGAACAACTCAGAGGCAACCATAAATCTCCTGAATAGGGTGAATGAAGCAGGGTCTGAGAAATAGTCTCTTGAGGATTCTCAGTAGCATTGTTCTGCAAAATTGAACCATCTGTTGAGAATTGGTGGCAAAGGTCAGTTGTTTTAGATGCCTGAAGATTAGGAATCCTAAAAGAGAGATGTGTAAAATGGGACAAAAAGAAATATTAATATAAAAGGCTGGATAAAAGTAAAGAGCCAGGAGTTGAACTCTTAGGGTAGCCAGTCCAGTAGATTCCAAAAGATCAGTGAAGGAAGATCTCAGTTATGTAGCGCCATTTGTTGAGTTTTTTAAACCTAGGAAGTTGCTACTCTTGGTGATGTTTCCCACAATCTTTGTTGCTTCTCACAAAGTACATGACCCAAACATTTCATTCAATGTCCTTAATGGTCCAGGCAGTGGCTTGTCCAGGGAGAAAACTGACCCACACATGGCCTGCTGCAACGATGTATTCCTCCAAGTTTGTATCAAGTCACTAGGCTTTAGCTTGAAGAGCTGTTTCAGATCTTGGATAAAAGGACAAGCTGCAAGGCAAGCTACAGTTCCAATAGGAGTCTAAGCTGTCAGGTTTTAGTTCTCAGTGTTCCAAGTCAAGGGGAGGAAGAAATTTGGAAAGTTAACTTGGAGGGTTGTAGTCAGATATTTAAGGAAACTAAAAGAATTGAAATTTGGTAAGGATTGATAATTTAGAGAAAGTAATAGGATCCAGTCTAGTTTACAGATGGGTGTCAAAACTGGGTTTCCATAGTTGAGGAGAAGTCAGTTAAATTTCCACCAGACAGGACAGAGTTTGCATATTGCTCAGTTGCTTGCAATTTATAAGGTGCAAAGTAGCTCAAAGAGAGCAAACAGAACCAGGAATTGATAGCCCAGAAGGATGTGCTATAGTTTTCTACTGAAACACAAAATGTATCTCTACCATCTCTTCCCTTTGGATGAAAGATAATCTCACAGAAAGATTATTCTTGATCACACAAAGTAAGGCTGGTCTCATTAGATTTGATCTAATTATTTACAAAGTCATTCTCTCTAATAAGCTACTATTTAGGCCTTCTTAAACTGGCTTTGCTGGAAGTTTTCATAAGGACTCTCAGATTGGACTTTTAAAAGCCCTGAGTCTAGGAAGACAAATAAAGAACTTCAGCACCAGAGTTCACTTTAGTACTTATAAATTTGACCAAATTCTTCTCTTTACAAGGTCCACAAAATATCCTAGGGTTCCTGGCCTGCCAGGAAGTGACATTCCTTATTCACCTGGAAGACTGGGAACCCTGTAAACCAGGAACCAGACAAGTTTTTCCATCAGGGCTGTGTAAGCATTTGCTCCATAAAGTCAGAGTTCCTGAAAAGCATCTGGTCATATCTGATTCAATAAGCATCATTCTAAAATACGGCATTCCAAGCAAGGCATTGGTTGCATAACAAACGTTTCCAATCATCTTCTGTTAACCAGGACAACAGATTCTTACTGAGCCTATGCAAATAATCATATTGTCATGAAAATTAAAATACTCAATAAAAGTTTCAGAATTCTGGAGGGATTAAACAGGAGGAATAAGATATCATTTACAGGTATTTATTTCTTTAAGAAAAAGTTTTTCTGTCTAGTTTTTTTCTTCATTTTTAATAACATTTTTATTATTTTTTATTACTATTACCTTTTTTGGTGAGGGAGGTCTATTTATTTATTATATTTTAATAGAGATACTAGGGATTGAACCCAGGACCTCATGCATGCTAGGCACATGCTCTACCACTGAGCTATACCCTCTCCCTCTACAAATATTTATTTCTGTTTACAGGAGTATAATCTACTAAATTGTCATGAATTATATATAATTTAAAACAAAATAAAAAGAGGTTCCTTATATATCTGGGAAAGAGAACATTAAAACATTAGTAATATTCCAAACAAAATCCACGATCATCCCTCATCAGTTCATTCCATTCTATGTATTAGTTCTTGTTTCACATAGTCTTGGATTAGTGATCTCATAAGCCCATCTATTTCTTGACTAGAGTTCTGGAAATTCAAACTCAGTCCGTTGGTATGTTCTCAAAGTTGTTTAAATGATGCCATCAGAACCCTGTAGCCAATAGTACCTGGTATAGTTCTTTTCAAAGGAACTTTGAGATAGTCCTTTGCTGAGGGTAAAGCACTCCGGCCTGTAGCTGATGGCAAATGCTTCCAGGGAAGCATCAAATTCAAACATTTTTTAAATTTTTTAAAATTTCTTACAGACTCCAGGAGAACACCGACAACCCTTTTTTTTTTTTTTGGTTTTTGTTTTTGTTTTTGTTTTTGTTTTTTTAAATCTGTTTTTACCTGTTCTATTTTCAATTACTCTCTTAATTTTTACTTCTTAATTCATTTCTACTTCTCTTGAGTTTTGATGTCCTGTTATTGATTAGACACAGGCTTCAAACACATATATTCATCTCCCCACCCCCTTTTTTTTCTTTTTGTTTTAAAGGTTTTAAAAGGACGTCTCCACCCGATTAATACTCTGCTTCAACCCGTTCTTCTATTATTCATTATACACTGTTTTCAAACCCTCTTTCTCCCTTCTTTTAAAAATCTTTCTCTCTCTCTCTTATTTTTTTCTCTTTTTTTTTTCTTTCTTTTTTTTTCCTAAGTTCTATTCCTAAATAGGCATTAGATAGATAAAATCCTTAAGGTCAAAAATAGACAACTGATACTCCATAAACCACAGTGCCAGAGAGGTATGAGCAAGATGAAGAAGCAGACAAACCTTTCCCAATTAAAAGAACAAGAGGAATCCCCTGAAAGAAAGCTCAAGGAAATAGACATCGATAGCCTACTAGATCAAGATTTCAAAAAAGGAGTGATCAAATTGCTGAAGGAATTAAAAGACATAGTGCTTAGAGAAATAAAATATGTCAAAAATGAAATTGAAGCTATAAAGAAGAGCCAAGTAGAATGGGTAAACTCATTGACAGAGATGAGGAATGATTTAACAGCTGTGCAAAGCCGACTAGTTAATGCCTAGGAACGAATTAGTGATCTAGAAGACAGGGCAACAGAAAGCACCCATTCAGAAGAACTACAAGATAAGCAAATAAAAAATAATGATAATAGCATAAGGGACCTATGGGATAATATAAAGCGTCCCAATCTTCGCATAATACGGGTCCCAGAAGGGGAAGAAGGATCAATGGGGATTGAAAAGGTTTTTGAAGAAATCATGACTGAAAACTTCCCAAACTTAAAGAAGGAATCAGATATCCAAGTACAGGAAGCTCAGAGGGTCCCAAACAGGAAGAACCCAAATAGACTCACACCAAGACATATCATAATCAAGATGGCCAGAGTCAAGGATAAAGAAATGATTCTAAAGGCAGCAAGAGAAAAGCAAAGAGTGAATTACAAAGGAACTCCCATAAGGCTGTCACCTGATTTCTCTACACAAACACTACAGGCCAGAAGGGAGTGGCAAGATATATTCAAAGCCCTGAATGAAAAAAAGATGCAGCCTAGGATACTTTATCCAGCAAGGCTATCCTTCAGGATAGAAGGAAAAATAAAGAGTTTCACAGACAAAAAAAAAGCTGCAGGAGTTTAGCAACACTAAACCCATGCTAAAAGAAATATTGAAAGGTCTATTCTAAATAGAAAAGCAGCAGGATGCTACAGATATGAGAAACTTACAACTGGAAAGGTGATAACTCATGAATTACAAATAAAGAAAACACGAAATTATAAAAGAAGACATACAAATCACTGAGAGTGGGAGAGGGAGAAAGGAAATATAGAATTTTTTTCTTTCTTTTTTAAATTTTCTTAACAGTAGGATGGGTTTGAGATCATGTTATCATCCGTTTAATAAAAATGGGTATCGGTTAATAGATTTACAAAAAAGGGTAACCACAAGTCAAAAATTTACAAGGGAGTCCCAAAAATTAAATAAAATCCATGATAATACAAAGGAAAATTACCAAACCACAAAAGGAAGAAGAAAGGAACAAAGAGGATATACCAATTCAACTGCAAAGATAAGTTCAAAATGGCAATAAACACACATCTATCATTAATTACTGTAAATGTTAATGGACTAAATGCTCCAGTCAAAAGACATAGAGTGGCAGAGTGGATAATAAAGCAAGAACCTTCAATATGCTGCCTACAAGAGACCCACTTTAGGGAGAAGGACACATATAGATTGAGTGAAAGGATGGGAAAGGATATTCCATGCAAATGGAAAAGCCAAAAAAGCAGGTGTTGCAGTACTGATTTCAGACAAAATAGACTTTAAAACAAAGGCCATAAAGAAAGATAAAGAAGGACATTTTATAATGATTAAAGGAGTGATAGAAGATGAAGATATTACACTCGTTAATATATATGCACCCAATATAGGAGCACCTAAGTACATACAAGAATTACTAACAGAGATAAAGGGGGATATTGATGGGAATACAATCATAGTTGGAGATTTTAACACTGCATTAACATCACTAGACAGATCTTCCAGACAGAAAATAAACAAGGCAACAGAGAAATTAAATACTACAATAGAAAAACTAGATTTGGTGGATATTTTCAGAGCATTACACCCCCAAAAAATAGAATATACATTCTTTTCAAGTGCACATGGAACATTTTCCAGGATCGATCATGTACTTGGACACAAAAGAAACCTCAACAAATTTAAGAAGATAGAAATTATCTCAAGCATCTTTACTGACCACAATGCAATGAAACTGGAAATCAACAACAGAGAAACAAAGGAGAAAAAAAGAAAAGCATGGAGATTAAACAATATGTTATTGAAAAAACAATGGATCAATGAGGAAATCAAAGCTGAAATTAAAAATACCTTGAGACAAATGATAATGAAAGCACAACCACTCAAAACCTATGGGACACAGCAAAGGCAGTGCTAAGAGGGAAGTTTATAGCGATACAGGCTTTCCTCAAAAAAGAAGAACAATCTCAAATAAACAAGTTAACCCACCACCTGAATCAATTAGAAAAAGAAGAACAAAAAGCCCCAAAAAGCAGCAGAAGGAAGGAAATAATAAAGATCAGAGAGGAATTAAATACAATAGAGATTAACAAGACCATAGAAAAAATAAACCAAACCAAAAGCTGGTTTTTTTGAAAAAGTAAATAAAATCGACAAACCTCTGACCAAACTCACAAAGAAGAAAAAAGAGAGAGCACAAATTAGCAAAATAAGAAAGGAAAATGGAGAAATTACAACAAACAAAATAGAAATACAGAATATCATACGAGAATATTATGAAAAACTATATGGAACCAAACTGGATAACCTAGAGGAGATGGACAAGTTTCTGGAAACATACTGTCCACCAAAACTGAATCAAGAAGAAACTGAACACTTGAACAATCCGATCACTAGAAAGGAAATAGAAATAGCAATTAAAAACCTCCCTACAAATAAAAGTCCAGGACCGGATAGCTTCACTGGGGAATTCTACCAAGCATACAAAGAAGAACTCATACAAGTCCTTCTCAAACTCTTCCAGACGATTGAAAAGGAGGGAATACTCCCAAACTCATTCTATGAAGCCACCATCACCCTGATACCAAAACCAGGCAAAGACACTGCCAAAAAAGAGAATTATAGGCCAATATCACTGATGAACATAGACGCCAAAATCCTCACCAAAATTTTAGCAAATAGAATCCAACAACACATAAAAAAGATTATACATCATGACCAAGTGGGGTTCATCCCAGGGACACAAGGCTGGTTCAACATATGCAAATCAATCAATGTAATACATCACATCAACAACAGAAAGGACAAAAACCACATGATCATCTCAATCGATACAGAAAAAGCATTTGATAAAATTCAACACCCATTTATGATAAAAACTCTTGCCAAAGTGGGTATAGAGGGAACATATCTCAACATAATAAAAGCTATATATGACAAACCTACAGCCAGCATAGTTCTCAACAGTGAAAAACTCAAAAGCTTCCCACTAAAATCTGGGACAAGACAAGGATGTCCACTATCACCACTCCTATTCAACATAGACCTGGAAGTCCTAGCCACAGCAATCAGGCAAGAGAAAGAAATAAAAGGGATCCAAATTGGAAAAGAAGAGGTAAAAGTGTCATTATATGCTGACGACATGTTACTATATATAGAAAACCCTAAAAGGTCCACGAAAAAGCTACTAGAGCTGATTGAAGAATTCAGCAAGGTAGCAGGTTACAAAATTAATGTTCAAAAATCAGTTGCCTTTCTTTACACTAACGATACATCAACAGAGAAAGAAAGTAAAGAAACAATCCCCTTTAAAATAGCACCCAAAGTAATAAAATATCTGGGAATAAATCTAACCAAGGAGGTGAAAGAATTATACACAGAAAACTATAAACCATTGATGAAGGAAATTAAACAAGACTTTAAAAAATGGAAAGATATTCCATGCTCTTGGATTGGAAGAATCAATATTGTTAAAATGGTCACACTGCCCAAGGCAATCTACAGATTTAATGCAATCCCTATCCAATTACCCAGGACATATTTCACAGAACTAGAACAAATCATAATAAAATTTATATGGAACCATCAAAGACCTAGAATTGCTAAAGCATTACTGAAGAGAAAGAAAGAGGCTGGAGGAATAACTCTCCCAGACTTCAGACAATACTATAGAGCTACAGTCATCAAGACAGCATGGTATTGGTACCAAAACAGACATATGGACCAATGGAACAGAATAGAGGGCCCAGAAATGAACCCACAAACTTTTGGTCAACTCATCTTCGACAAAGGGGGCAAGAATATACAATGGAATTAAGACAGTCTCTTCAGCAAATGGTGTTGGGAAAACTGGACAGCAGCATGTAAAACAATGAAGCTAGAACACACCCTTACACCATATACAAAAATCAACTCAAAATGGATTAAAGACTTAAACATAAGACAAGATACAATAAACCTCCTAGAGGAAAACATAGGCAAAACATTATCTGACATACACCTCAAAAATTTTCTCCCTGAAGAAATAAAAGCAAGAATAAACAAATGGGACCTAATGAAACTTACAAGCTTCTGCAGAGCAAAGGAAACCAGAAATAAAACAAGAAGTAGACCTACGGAATGGGAGAAAATTTTTGCAAGTGAAACCGACAAAGGCTTGATCTCCAAAATATATAAGCAGCTAATACGACTCAATAAGAAAAAAATAAACAACCCAATCCAAAAATGGGCAGAAGACCTAAACAAGCAATTCTCCAAGGAAGACATACAAATGATCAAAAAGCACATGAAAAAAATGTTCAATATCACTAATTATCAGAGAAATGCAAATCAAAACTACAATGAGGTATCACCTCACACCAGTCGGAATGGCCGTCATTCAAAAATCCAAAAATGACAAATGCTGGAGAGGCTGTGGAGAAAGGGGAACCCTCCTACACTGCTGGTGGGAATGCAGTTTGGTGCAGCCACTATGGAAAACAGTGTGGAGATTCCTCAAAATACTAGGAATAGACTTCCCATATGACCCAGGAATCCCACTCCTGGGCTTGTACCCAGAAGGAAATCTACTTCAGGATGACACCTGCACCCCAATGTTCATAGCAGCACTATTTACAATAGCCAAAACATGGAAACAGCCTAAATGTCCATCAATAGGTGACTGGATAAAGAAGAAATGGTATATTTATACAATGGAATACTACTCAGCCATAAAAACCGACAACATAATGCCATTTGCAGCAACATGGATGCTCCTGGAGAATGTCATTCTAAGTGAAGTAAGCCAGAAAGAGAAAGAAAAATACCATATGAGATCGCTCATATGTGGAATCTAAAAAACAAAAACAAACAAATAAAAACAAAGCATAAATACAGGACAGAAATAGAGTCATGGACAGAGAATACAGACTTGTGGTTACTAGGGGGGTAGAGGATGGGAAGGGATAGACTGGGATTTCAAAATTGTAGAATAGATAAACAAGATTACACTGTATAGCACAGGGAATATACACAAAATGTTATGGTAGCTCACAGAGAAAAAAATGTGACAATGAGTGTGTATATGTCCATGAATGACTGAAAAATTGTGCTGAACACTGGAATTTGACACAACACTGTAAAATGATTATAAATCAATAAAAAATGTTTAAAAAAATAACAAAAAAATTTCCTTTGGAGGGGGAGGTAATTATGCTTATTTACTTATTTATTTATTTACTTTTAGAGGAGGTGCTAGGGATCAAACCTAGGACCTTGTGCATGCTAAGCATGCACTCTACCACTTGAGCTATACCCTCCCCTACTTTTTTAAATTAATCTATTTACTTATTTACTTACATTTATTTATTTATTTAGGGGAGGAGGAAGGTAATTAAGTATATTTATTTACTTATTTCTCTAGGAGGTACATAGGATTGAACTCAGGATCTCATTCATGCTAAGCATGTGCTTTACCACTTGAGCTATACCCTCCCCCCTAAAACATTTTTTTAAAAAAACTATCTGTAGATGACAAAAGACTTACAATAGCTGTGGTTAACTTACTACTGATCATTTTCAAAAGTGAAAGATCTGATGAAAGTTCATTAGTTTGCTTTCCATAGAGTAAAAATAAAATAACTGTCAAGGAAATTTGGCTGCTTCTGTGGCATGCAAAACAAGACGATAAAAATCAATCCCCCAAAAAAGTTTTAAGCAAATATCTATAAACATAATGATTAATACTAATTTTCAAAGAATGAATATTATATCTGATTTATAAAAACAGATAACATAATCTTTACAAAGAAAATATTCTTCAGATATAACATAGTAATACTACCATAATATGCATGAATATGTTAAGCATATTGTTAGAATATACCAAGAATATATGAAGAATACCAAGTAAAGAATTTTTGCAAGTCTAGAGTAGGTCCTAAACATGTTTATATTAATAAACTCCATAGCTAAGTGATGTGAAATCCCCAATTAAAAACCACTGACTTAGAGGGTGCTTGATTCAAACTAAATAAGCAAAGTTGCCAGGCAACTGTATTCAATATCTTATAGTAACCTATAATAGAAAAGGATATATAAATGTATGACTGAACTATTATGCTGTACACAAGAAACTGATACAACATTGTAAATTGACTATACTTCAATAAAAAATATACTCCCAAAAACATAAGCAAAGTTGGAACCAAATTAACATTTTTTAAAAAACTGAAATTATGACTGGTAATACTATATTGTTGATTTCTATTATTAAGCAAAGCAACGCTAGGACTCTGACTAATAGGAATATTTCATGGACAGCAAGGGCATTGCTAGTTCTCTAGAAACTTCCCATATAGCATACAATGTCTGAAATATGTATATTAATAACATTTTAGCTATACCACTTTAACCTAGGAAAGACTGAGGATCTCCTCTGATTTAACCACTCTTCTCATGCAACTTATCAATAGTAATATATTGAACAAACCCAATTATCTCTAGCAATTCTATTTTACAAGGTAAAAAAACAAATTCCTTTTTTTTTTGGCCCAGGGGTCCTCTGAGAAATCTGAAAGGCAACTGTAGGCACAATATATCATTTATGATTAGATTTTGAGAAGCCAAAATATCAAAAGTTGTCAGGATATTTGAACACTTGATTAAGACAGGATCATAGGTTCCTAAAAAACAGTGCTTGGACACCTATTTGACCAATTTGACAATAAAAGATTTGAAAAGTAACACACAAGAGGTAATATGATTGAAAAGATACACAGCTCTTTCCTAAGAAGGGAAATACTTTGTTTTCTTAAGTAATCAAGGACATCACAAAGTCAACATAAAACCTAGGTTATTCTAGCAAGACAGAATCTTTGTCTTCTAGGCAGATTACACAGAAACTAAAGAATAATCTTTTACAACCTCTTATTCAGAGCACACCAATAGTCCAAGAAAAAAATCTGAAGTTTCAACAGAGAGAAAATCCAATTCTAGTTTTGCATCAGTATGATATTTAATACTAAAGCTCTTTTTGAAAATCTTATAAACAAGCACATCAAGCCTTAGCCAGCTTTGAACTCAACAAAATAAATTTCCTTTCCACAAACCTACAACTTTCTATATCCATATACAACACTTACAGTACAGCTTTTCAAAGTGGCAAAAGTGAACACATTTATTAACAGATCCAAGTATATATAGCCTCTCTGTAGCAAGTAAAAATACAAAACAAAGATATACAAACTTAAAATTATGCTTGTTAATTAATATTTCAGTATTCTATCTTAGAAATAATCTAAGGTATCTAATGAATGGCCATTAATCAACTCAAGTTACTATCAGTTCAAGGTTTTAAAATATCTTGGAAATTACCTTCAAGCTAACATGCTACAAAACATAATTACTCTTGAAATAGAGTTTGTCATAATAATGATTTGATTTGGTTAAACACAAATTTACACTTTTTCAGAATTTTAAACACTTAGTAGAAGCAATGCTAGCTTATTTGGCCAGTAAACTTGTATAAATTTAAGAAGAACATACCCAAGTAGACTAAAAATGAATACTTGTAGCATGCTCAACACTGATAAATCAGAAAAGGCATAGCTGTTTTCATTAAATCAAAAATATTAAACTACTCTCATTTGCTAGATTTACCTAAATTATGGGAATTTGAATCCTTAGACTATTTGAATTAGTTTCTGTAAGAATAATTTTGTTTAGCATATTGAAAGTATCCAATACAATTCCTTAGTTTCTGGGAATTCTAGGAACATTCAATTTATATGAGCACTCATTTATCTTTAAGCCAATCAGAATAGAGCTCCTTTAAGAGACTTCATAATCTAATTTAATAATATCATCTAGAGGTAGAAAAATATTACATAACCACATAATAAAAAGGTAAAGGCCTTTCTAAATTACATATAAGACACATTAATAAAAGGTAAAAGCGTTTCTAAATTACGTATGAGACACATTCAGACACAGAAAGACAGCTTATAACTTTAATTCTCAAATTTTAGTTTCGGGTCAAGTGTAAACACAGATTACAAAACTCACTGATCCATATTAAATAGCTGTTCTCTTCCTGAAGGGCATAGAATTCTTCATTGATTTGAGCTCAAAATAGACAGAAAAGTGTTCATCTTTCACCCAACAGAGATAAGATCTCTATAAACCATCACGGACGGTCCTGAACTTATGATGGATCAAGTTCCATGTTTTGGCTTTATGATGGTGTGAAGGCAATATGTATCAGTAAAATCCATACTTCAAATTTTGATTTTTGATCTTTACTCAAGTTAGCAACATGCAATACAATATTTTCAGGATGCTGAGTAGCAGCAGCAAACCACACTCCCATTCATCAATGCAATCATGAGGGTAAAGAACCAATACACTTATAACCCTTCTGTTTTTCACTTTCAGTACAGGATTCACTAAATTACTTGAGATATTCAACACTTTATTATCAAATAGTCTTTTTAGATGTGTTAGATGATTTTGTCCAAATGTAGTTGTTATTCTGAGCACGTTTAAGGTAGCTGAGACTAAGCTATGATGTTCAATAGGTTAGGTTTATTAAATGCATTTCTGCTTTCAATATTTTCAACTTACAGTGAGTTTATCATAATGTAACCCCATCATAAGTCAAGGAAGAGCTATAATCCACTTACAAAGATCACTGAATGATCAGACCATGAAACCAAAAGAAGCCAGCACCAGAAATTAAGCAAATACTCAAAAACAATCAAAATCAAATCCTTAGAGAGCTATCAGTGGACAAGAGTCTGGAACACAGGATCTGGAGCTGGACTCCATGTTGGGTGCCCAGATCACCAGTCAGAAGAGGAGCATAAGTAACTCTGAGATGCCTTATGACGTAAGTGGAGTAAACATGGATCTGAAGGTGAGGTCCAATCCCATTCAAGTCATGGCACCAAAACCATAAAAGACAAAAAGCAACAGACAATTGAGGAGATGATTTTATTCAGGCCTATTGCAATAGGGAAAATGTTCATGAATGAGGAATGTATCAAAGAAGAGGGAGAAAACTTGGGGTGGATCTTATCTGAGTCATGCAAAAAGGGTGAAGGAGGGTCTTGTGTTATAATTTGGTCCTTTGCAATTAGCCATTTCTCAGAACACAAAAGAGTCTAACAGATTTCTAAAAGTCTGGGGTTTGGGTTTGAGATAAAGTTCAACATTGTCAGGCCAAACCATGCAGCATCTTGCTGACCATGGTAAGGCTGTTTGTCTTCATCCTAAGAACAATGGGAAGTCATTGAGAGGTTAAGTAGGACTATGGCAGGATCACTTGATCTCAAACAGTCTGGTTCAATTCTGGAACTTGCAGAATATTCCTTCCCTCAATGTTTCCTGCCTGAGGTCTTCACAAGATGCTAGATTCTGGGCCCCATCTTGCTGTGATCCCTCTGCCTGACAGGATGCCAAATCATGACCTCTGGCTACTTCTCTCAGGCTTTCTGATTATTTTCAGGCCCCACTACTCATCTGGTCTCCCATTCCTTGCAGCTAAATCTCCCCCTAAGGCCTATCCCAACATGATAAGTGTTGAAAGTTCAGGGATCACAAACTGGTCTACAGGAGCCACACAGATAGTCTAAGTGAAAGAAGTAAACAGGGTATAATGCAACCAATAAGGAAATGGGGGACTGCGGCAAACTGGAAAGTGCAATCCTGCTCAAATGTGGCAGCACTACTTAGTATAACTGATTACTGTTAGGCAGGCAACTTGCCCAGTGTTAGCTGATCCTATTATTTTCAAGTTTCTGAATTTTTAAATGGGGGGAAACAATTTAAAATATTTTAAAGCCCTATTCAGGTCACATAGGGTATGAATGTTGTATTTGTCCTTCAGATGCTCTCTTGGCAACTTCTACTCTCATCAGGAGATGCTGCCCCTCTTAGCTGCTCCCAACCCCTAGCCCAGTTGCCAACAGAGCTCTGAGCCTCTGTTCTGATGCCTTTGGACCAACAAGGAATTAACCTAGAATCCCACTGCACTGAAAGCAAATCACCTGACAGTCACCTCTTGGCCCATGAAAAACATTAGTATCCATATTTACATATTAAGCCAGCCCCATTCAGAGACTAGATCCACCTGAATCTACCATAGAGTAAGGGTACAATTCCAATACAGATATGGGTGGAGGCTTCATCAGTGTTCCTGGCAGAGACTGGAGTGTAAGGCAAGCTGGTGACCATTGAACACACAAAGACTGGGGAATGGAACATTTTCCAGCTGAAGGGAGGCAACATTCAGCTCTTTCCCCCTTCACTCTTCCTCTGGAGAAATGGGCAAAAGGCAGAGAGGTAGAAATGGCAGGCAAGCCCTGTTATAACCTACCAGCCACAGGACAATCAGCTCCTGGCAAATTCAGGTCCTCTGATCCAATCTCCCCTGGGTCACTTTCCCAAAATTTATCCAAGGTCCCCATATTCTGAATGGAGAACACTGATACCCAGAGTGGCAAACTATCATGCCTCGGGTATTTTCAGACCTCAACACAATTAGGAACATTAGGCGATGAATTTACTTACATATAAGGCAGCAAGGAAGAACAGTTTCTTTTCATAGCAAACTCTTGCACTAGAGAATCCTGAAAAGAACCAAAGGACAAATTCTCAGAGCATGAATACAGGGCATGTACACTCAAAATACACACTCATGCCCACAACCCACACAGAGACAGCCCCCCAACCCCCACCCTTCGCCCTGCCCAGACCTGCAAACTAGCCTTAGCAGTAAACCCCTCACCTTCACCCTCTGGTCCTCAACACACATGAAATCCTTGGCATTGATATTTCAGGCACAAAACTTATTTCTGCTCAATATTAATAGCACCAGAGGAACTTTTAACCAGGAATTATACCTCTTTCCAAAGGAGTTTAACACTGGACCCCAGCAAAGGCCCCAGGCTATTCTATGAGCATGTGAAAAGCCTCAGGAGCTGCTTAGGGGGATTAGCAGAAATAATCTTTCCAGACTAATAGCTTTTCTAGGCCCCAGGTGTGATCTCCAAGCCTGGAACGGAGCTCATCAGGACTTTTGAGTCAGTGTGACTCAAAACTCAGGAAAGGAGCAAGTAAATTGCTACACATTGGTTCTTTGTGCTCTCGGGAGCCTCACAAGAGAGATGCCCCCAAAGTGGTCCTAGACATATTGGGCATTTTCTGCACGCAAATGCACAGTGTGTGCTGAATAGCCAGCCCTGTGCAGGGGAAATGTAGGTGACCCCCTACCAGGGCAGCTTGAGAAATGGCTTAAGAGGCCCTCTAACAGCAACAACAAAACCCAGCCCTCTCCTGAGCAAGCACCTGGAATCCACCATTACTCATTCCTCCAGAAGCAGGGAAAGCTCCCTGCTGAAATGTAAATATATTGTCCAACTAACACCCATTAACACATTAGCATGGAATCCTTTTCCAGATCTGGTGGTAAAACAGCCTTGAGAACAGAAAGTAGAGTCCTAAAGGGATGGTTAAATAGGTTTAGGTAAAGGTCAGCAGGGCTGAGAGGGAAGGAGCGGGAAAGAGGCCTGAAAGTCAGTAACTATGATTCTCTTACAGGTTACAAAGTGCTGGGGCCTCACAATAACCCTGGTAAATTATTTATCCATTCTCCTCTTAAGGCTTAAAGAGGTTGATTGACTTGCCTAAAGCTCATCAATGACTAATTTCGACAGTACATCAGCTCATCACTTAAGCTGAGCTCTATAAGCATTTCCTGCACATCTCCTCCGCTCAGGCAATATGCTCTTTGTCCAGCATACAGAGATGGTCCTCGCTCTCAAGGAGCTCAGTCTACTGTGGATGACAGTTGGGAGGTAGTGACAACAGAAGTAAATACTGTGATAAGGTAAATAGTAGGCTATGTGAGAACAAAGAGAAAGGGCACCTGACCCAGATACGGAGGCAGGAGTAGAGCAAGGTCAAGGAAGGCTTCCTGCAAAAACTGAGACTTGAACCCAAATATTCTCACTCTGAAACCCATATTCTCTCCATACTACTGATGCCAAACTTCATGATGCTTTGACACTTTGCTTTCTCAGTCCACAGATAAGGGCTAGCATGCCCTAACATCCCAGCCCATTGTTCCCAGGTTCTAATTCAAGTCTTTATACCTCTGGCTGTCAGATCATCCAGGCTTCCAGGCCCTGACCTCATTGTTAAGGCCTTTATAGTCTTCCCAAAACATTGATTCTTCTTCCCCTTTAATGTGTGAGCCAGTAGGAAAAGGGAGACCTGAGGAGTCAAGGATATGGTTGAAATTTAGGTTCTGCCTCCTTGAAAATCAATCATTTGCTCCTCATTGGGATGACCTAATTAAAAACAAAGGTATTAAGTGTTTACTATGTGCTAGACACTGTGCTAAGCTTTTTGTAGACATTATCTCATTTCATCCTCCAACAGCCCTATGCAGTAGGTACTATTAACACCTCCAATTTACAGATGAGGAAATGGAGAGTTGGAGAGGTCACATGACTTGGCAGAGACTGGAATTCTAACCCAGACCCGTAATATGATCCACTACACTATTGTCCCTGAATTTTCACAGGGTCCCCCTCACCTGCCTCCCAGCCACTCACCCCATTCATTCACTCACCGGTTTTTATTAAGCACCAACTACATTTAAAGTACCACACTTCAATATGCTGCAATTGAGATTTTAAGATATGTAAGCCAAGGAATTTACCTTCTGGGATTCACAGAATATAAACTCACTGATTGTTAGAACTGAAAGGTCACATTGCCCAATCCGTTCATTCTACAATCAGGAAATAAAAGCCCAGAGAGAACAAATGAGTCACCCAAAGTCACAGAGCTGGTTAGCAACTGAGGCAGGATGAAGATCACTGGCTCTCAAACTTTGTGTATCAGAAGGCTCTTCTTTCAAACACAGATTCCAGAGTCCCACTCAGACTGCATATTCTGAACCTGTGGAGGTAGTATCTGGGAATCTGCATTTAAAAAGGGCTGCTTGTGGTCCTTGGACCAGACAAAGAGAAACTTTCTTGTGTCCTGCTGCATCATTTATATCACTAAATGCAAACTCATTTTTACTCTGAAGTGAGACAGAAGAGCTAAACCTGATCAAAAGCAGAAAGTATTGTGAACATAATCTACTTGGAGAAGTGAGACAAATGCAAAGGAAACAATTGGGAAGGAATACATGACAGTAAAGAATAAATTAGCAAAATACATAGCAGAACCAGTCAAGACTATAGCAGGAGTAGGGAGAGGATATAGCTCAAGTGGTAGAGCACATGCTTAGTATGCACAAGGTCATGGGCTCAATCCCCAGTACCTCTTCTAAAAATAAATAAATAAATAAACCTAATTACCCTCCCTCCCCCAAAAAACTATAGCAGTCAGAGAAGGAAAAGCACTCTGTGGGCTGAGGCAATCACGGAGGCCTTTCTGGAGAAGGCGGGACTTGAGTCCAGCATTGCAGGACAAGAAGGATTGGATGGACATGGAAGAATGTATTCCAGGGATGGGAAATACTTTGAGCAGAGGTACAAAGTGAACACATGCATGTTGTATTCAGGAGACAGAGAAGAGGTCTGCTCAATTCTGCCAGATTCTGGGTATATAGTGGGGGACCAAACACCTTGGCACCTGCTCTCATGAAGTATATACAGGACAGGGGGATGGGGAGAGACAAGAAACAACCAAATAACCAAATGGTGATTTGAGGTAGTAATAGGTACTATGAAGACAATATGTCTTGAGCAAAGCTGTTTTGAGTAAATCTGTTCAAAAGCTTTAAAAAAAGAATTTGGCTGGGTGTGAGAGGAGCTATCAAACTAATAAAGTGAGGGAAAATCTCTGAGGAGGTGCCGTTTTGGCCACCCACAACAAGGCAGATGTAGAACAGTGAAGGAAAGATGATTGTTGAGACCATAACTGGAGACTCTCCACCCTAGCTTTCATCTAAGCCCAGGCGAAAGACATGTAGGGTAGCAGTGAGTCTTTTTTTTTTAAATTTGCTCAGGATAGGGTGGGGTCCAGAAAAAGGTAAAATGTACTTCCGGGTCACTGGATAAAATCCAGCTGAGGGTCGAGCCTTACAGAACAGGCTATATCTAAGGGCACACTTTGCCCTAACATTCAGGTCTCTCACTAAAGCCTAAGTCCTCACACAGTCTCCTCCTCGTCTCAGATACCCAGCAGTTCCCAAGCTGGGTCAGATCTCTCAACCCAGTGGGAACCAGAGGCTCTACAGCCAAAGCCTGAAATTGCCCAGTGCCCAGGGGCTCGGCCTAAAATTGCCCAAATACCTAAGCAGGCAGTTAGCTCTCTCCTTTTTTGAGGCCGAGGTCTATTGTTCTAGAGCCAGGGCCTGAGGCTCATGCTGGAAAAATGGCTCATCAAACTTAAGTGAATCTTCCTCCTGCCCCTCTCCCCTTACCATCCAGACCCACAGTCACAGGTCCCCTGCAGCAATAGCCGTGACCTGTCTACAAGTAGTTCACGGAAAAACTGTCAGGTTGGTGGGAAAACTGTCAGTTTGGTGGATTCTTTTGGGGGGGGGATGAAAGTAACTAGGCTTGTTTATTTACTTATTTTTTAATTTTCTTAAATTTAACAGAAGTACTGGTGAATCGAACCCATGACCTCGTGCATGCTAAGCACATACACTACCACTGAGCTAAACCCTTCCCCCAGGTTGGTAATTTCTTTGCAGTGGCCCAACATCCCCTTTCTATGTCCTTCTCTTTCCCTGAGGGCAATCTCTCCCTGGCCAGATGTCCAGGACCCTCATGGTCTCTCCTTTCAGCTCATCACCTTCTCTCAGGAACAGTAGTAAAAGCCCACTAATACTAAGATAGAAGTAACTAATGAGGCTTAATGAGGCATTTGAAATTTGACAGAGTGGAATTGTAAGTCTTAGTAAATAGATATGGAAGTTTTTTTCTTTTTAATTAGGTACTTTACGTGCATCCCTAATGATGATATTAGAAAGACAGCAGCCCATTCTGGCCATATGGAGTTAAACTCTGGTTCCCTAAGGCAGGAGCTCAAAGAAAGACAATGCAGGAGCAAGAATGAGCCAAGACACAGATTTGTCATAACTGCGGGATGAGTTTATTTGTTTTTAACCATAATAATGATTAATATTATGGCAACACCCTGTATTGCGGGTATAAAAACACAATCCTCTCCCAAAATATGACTCAGCCTCTGTGCTCCCAGATACACTGAAATTCCTTGGAAGGCAGCTGCAGGCCTTCGTGGAGACTGCCATTCTTGCTTCTTTCACAGTTGGACAAACCAAAGACCAAAAACCCTGCTGCTAGGTACCTAGTCATAAGGAAAGAGGCATTGGGCCCACAAATCCCCACACAGTACAGTCAGGCACGTTTTGTTCAGACTGACAGTTCCCTACCCCAACTACTGCCCAGAAACAGGCTGCTTCTAGGCCAAAATCTGGGTTTAACAGTGATCCAAACACTTCATCCTGGACCTTTGAGTGGAAGGGCTTAGGAGAGGTCAGAGGGATAACTGTCTGCCTTTATCCACAAAATTCCTACCCTTCCAGAACCCTACCCCTGCCCTCTTCTTGCTTGGTAACTCTTTGTGATTCTATCTTTTACTTTAAGAAGGGAAAAATAACTCAGTCCCTCTACTCAGACCATAACCTTGGGTGTGGCTTTTCAGTTAACAAACTGCTTCCTGGGAGGAGAGGTAGGAAGGAGGGCATGGGGCAAGGGTAAGGAAGATCCTAGAATCCCAAGTATTCTAATTAGCATCACTTTTGAGTATGGACTCCAAAAGTGTTTCCATTTATCATATTTATTGAAAGGGAAGCTAAGGCCCCAAAGAGGGCAGGAACTTGCCCAAGGTCAGAACAAAAGTATAGAATAGAGCTTGGGAACAGGAGCCAGGTCCTCCGCCTCCAGCCAAGTGCTCCATCCAAAAATATGTGTGATTCTCCCCAGTGAGTCAGGGAAAAATGCAGAGAGACAGGGTTATCAGAGGAGAAGGTTGTAGTTCATGTGCTTTCATTCAGCCTCCCAAAATGAACAGAAAGGAGAGACAAACAAGGCCTGAACAGATGCATTAGAAATCCTGAATTGTAGAGGAAAAGGGCAGCAAGATGACAGTCTCCTGTTTTCAAAGATCCTGCTCCAGCATTGGGCTACTGCCACTGTCCAGATGTCCTTCGCTATCCTTGAGAGATGGAAGGAAAGGAGTGAGAAAAGGGTGCGGAGGGAGACAGGGAGAGGAAGAAGGGGGAGAAAAGGAAGGAAAGAATCTGAGGGAAAGATGTAGAAGAAAGGATGGCTGAATGAACGTCTGAAAAAAAAACAATATGCCATCCCAGGATACTTTGGGGTCCTCAGTTATAGTCAGGTTGGTTCCCTTTCTCCTGTCTCCCTCCCTGCATTCTGCACTATCTTGGGTGCACACACACACACACACACACACACACATATACTCCTTTGGACCTGCCCCTCTTTTTTCCCCAGGCCTCAGGCTTCAACTGTCTTGAAGGAATTGCTGGGCCAGTCTAGCCTATATGCTGCTTGACCGAAATATTTCATAAATATTTGAAATATATTTATATTTCAGATGTTAGTTCCCTCTGCCATTCCCCAGGGGACTTGAGCAAAGACAGTTTAGCAGGAAAATATCTATACCAAATGGTCTCATTATATTCAAAAGGAAATATGTCACATTTCCTAACTCACATCTACTACCAAAACAAACAGGCCTCTTCTCAATGCCCCTAGAGACTACTCCCTTAGGGCAGGTCCACTTAGACAGTTGGGCTAAGACTATGTCCACAGCTCTACAACCTGACTGCCAACTTTGACCCATAGCAAAATGGGCTTCACTGGCCCCAGAGGAGAAAGGGGCCCAAGCCAACAATAAAACTGCTGAAGCAAGGTGAGACGCACTCTCCAGAACCCAACTGACTAATACCTCACTCATCCAGAGGTTATTCTCTGGCAACTTTATATATCTGGGACAAAGTAGAGAATAAAGAAGTAAGAATTCCATCCACAGATGACTGCATAAAGAAGATGTGGTGTATATATATATATATATATATATATATATATATATATATATATATATAGAATACTACTCAGCCATAAAAAATAATAATGCCATTTGCAACAGCATGGATAGAACAAGAGATTATCATGCTAAATGAAGTAAGTCAGATAGAGAAAGATAAATATCATATGATATCACTTATATGTGGAATCCGAAAAATACAACAAACTAGTGAATATAAGAAAAAAGAAGCAGACACACAAATAGAGAGAACAAACTAGTGGTTACTAGTGGGGAAGGGAAAAGGGCAATATAAGGGTGGGGGACTGGGAGGTACAAGCTATTGGGCTTAAGATAGGCTCAAGGATGTATTGTATAACATGGGGAATATAGACAATAATTTTTTAATAACTGTAAATGTAATAACTATAACTATAATAACTATAAATAACTGTAAACTGTAAATAGCTGTATAGCCAATAATTTTATAATAATTATTAATGGAAATGTAAGTTTAAAAATTGTTTAAAAATAAGAAATTCTTAAAAATAAGGGAGAAGAAAAAAGGGCCTCCAGGTAGTCAAAATAGATGTCAACATCCACACAGTGAAGTTTGCAGATTTTACTCATAAAAGAATCTTTCTCAGAGACAATTTACTAAAGTCCTTACAAGGGTGTTATTGTTTTCATAGCCACAACAAATGAGAAACAGAAAATTGTGGGGAAGCAGAAATATTGGCAGCAAAAGTGACAGTCGAATGTAGATATAGATGATGAATGAAAGTCTTAAGTTTTTGTACTCTTAATAATACAGCAGGACTGACTCCTGCTCTCACACATGGAGCAACTTGATAAGCGGTAAGAAATTTGTCAAGTCTTATTGGCCAATCTTGCCTAGCTATCTGCTGTAGGTCATCATTAGTGGTCTCTGGACCATCCTTTCAGCCTGACCATTTGCTTACTATACTTCAATAAAAAATAAAATTGAAAGAAAGGAAAAAAGAAAGGAAGGAAGGAAGGAAGGAAGACAGGAAGAAAAAGAAAGAAAGGAAGAAAGAAAGGAAGAAAGAAAGAAAGAAAGAAAGAAAGAAAGAAAGAAAGAAAGAAAGAAAGAAAGAAAGAAAGGAAGGAAGGAAGGAAGGAAGGAAGGAAGGAAGGAAGGAAGGAAGGAAGGAAGGAAGGAAGGAAGAAAGAAAGAAAGAAAGAAAGAAAGAAAGAAAGAAAGAAAGAAAGAAAGAAAGAAAGAAAGAAAGAAAGAAAGAAAGAAAGAAACTCTTTAAGCCCAACTAAGGTAAACCCCAGCCTCACTGTCAGAAATGATGGAGACCAGAGGTGTAATTGCAGGATGCTTGGGATGGGATTCAGAGCATCAGGCTCTCTGTAGAGAAGGAGCTACCACAGACATGAGTCTCTTCCCTGGACTGGACCTGCCAAATCACTGTAGCTGATTTGTAGCTTTCCACTGAGACTTCCCTTGGAAAGAGAGGTGCTGGTCTGAAGGCTGGGCCAAGCAGCTCCACCTGCTCTACACTCCTCTGTCTGTGTTGCTTTTAGCATCAGAATCCCATCTAGGGCCACCAGGCCCAGTCAGTAACAACAGTTCCTGGATGTGCTCTTTGCAGTGTGGGCAAGATAACAGGATTACACTTTACTGTCACCTGAGTGGGCTTAAGTGTGAGGCCTACAATCCAGCCCAGTGGGAGAAGGAAGACATTAGAACCAGGTGAGACGAAAACTAGGGGTCACCATTCTGACCACTTAGGCTGGGCCCTGAGGGAGGAAGCAATGGAACAGGACAATGCAACCTGGCTAAAGGGCATGTAGATCCCTGGGGTCCATTAAGTACAGGATGCAGGGTCCAAGAGGGCAGGCAGGCCCAGGAGCACCACTCCCCACCCTCCTGCCATCACAGCCAGAGAACTTAGGCAACAGGCAGCAATCCTCCAAACTAGACTGATGGTAGCATTGAGCCTGTTCACAGCTAAACCTCAGCCACTGGCAGGAGAGGACAGGGAAAAGAATTCAGCCTCCAGGGGAGGAATTTGGCAAGAGCGAGGTGGAGAATCAAGGTTCCAACTCAGTGGGCCTTGGTCCAAGCAGAGAGCCAAAGCCAAGGCAGATGAACTGAGCCACCCAGTGGGGGATAATAAAAGACTATGATGAGAGGGCTGCAAGGTGTTTGGGTCTTTCTTGTGGCTTACTCCAGTCACCAGTAGGCTGAGGCAGCTGAGATGTCCCCACTACCCCATTCAGGATTGGCTCAGGGTGAGGGGAGAGACTAGGAAAGGCAGGGGAAGGCAGAGGCTTACAGTCCCCTTGAACAAAATAACAATTCCACTGTCAGGCTCATCTTTCATGGGCCAGGAATTGAACTTGGATTCCTTAGTCAGCTTCTTTGAAGATCCTTGTACCCACTTTGTTTTAACCTCTTTATTGAGATATTCCTCCCATATCATGCAATTCACCCATTTAAAGCGTCCAATTCAATGTTTTTTAGTATACGCACAGGTTGTCCAGCCATTGCCACAAATTGCCCACTTTTTTAAATCAAAATTTTTATTTTGGGATAATTGTAGATTCACATATAGTTCCAAGAAATAACACAAAGAGATCTCTTGTACACTTTATCTGGCTTCCCCCAACAGTAACATCTTGTAAAACTATAATAGAATATCATAAGCAGAATATTGACATTGATATAATCCACCCATCTTTTTCAGATTTCTCCAGTTTTACTTATATTTATTTGTGTGTGTGTGTGTGTGTTTCATTCTATGCTATTTTATCACCTGTGTAGGTTTGTGTATCCACCAGCACAGTCAAGATGCTGAATAGTTCCATTGCTACAAGAATCTCTCATGTTGCCCTCAGCCCTTGCACCTGCCTCACTCTCCCTTCCTTCTGTAAACACTGGCAGCCACTATTTTATTCTCTATCTTTATAATTTTGTCATTTCAAGAGTGTTATATAAATGGAATCATACAGTATATGCAACCATTGGGGAATGACTTTTTTCACTCAGCATAATTCTCTTGAGATTCATCCAAGTTGTTGCATATATCGATAGTTTTTATCTTGCACCCACTTTTAAGTTAGGGAAATCTGCCAGGGGCTTAATACACTGAAGGAGAGGGCCTGGAGATGGCATTGCAGCACAAGAAAGAAACTGTAGAAGCAGAGGGTATGGGCCTTAGAGGAATCCTTCCTGCCTTGAAGACATGCTTGGAACCTTGAACTGCACTTAAGCACATGTCTCCCTCTTTTTAGTTGAAATGCGCACATCCCTGTTCTTTAGCAATGGGCTGCCAACAGTTGTCACCACAAGACATCTGGCATTTGGGGTTTCTGCCTAGATCAGACCCCACTCTCTAAAGGAGAAGCCTCAGGGTTAAGAAATCTTTAATCCTAGCAGAACCTAACTATGGAGCGTTTAACACTCTAGGAACTGTCCGTATACTAAGTGACAGTTTCCTTTTGGGGAAGAAAAAACATGGACAAAGCCAAGGAAGGAGCTCCAGGAAAACCAAAGGCAAGAGTTTGATTGCAAGCATTATCTTGAGGAGGATATACTCCAGCAGTCTTCATGGTACTGATTTCGCATTTTTCTTTCACTCATATAGAAAACCTAAAGACTTTCTGCTTCTTCAATTTTATTGATTGCAAGATCATCAGAATGAGGTGCCTGTTATAATGTCTGAAATTTACTTTAAAATATTAAAACAGAAACAGCGTGATGTTCTGTGTAATTAGTTTAAATATACACTATATGTAGGGATGTCTTTTTTTAATTGAAGTATAGTCAGTTTACAATGTGTCAATTTCTGGTGTACAGCACAATGCTTCAGTCATACATGAGTATATATATTCATTTTCATATTCTTTTTCACTGTAAGCTACTGCAAGATATTGGATATAGTTCCCTATGCTATACAGTATAAACTTATTTATCTATTTTACATATGTTAGTCAGTATCTGCAAATCTCAAACTCCCAGTTTATCCCTTCCCACTCCCTTTCCCCCTGGTAGCCATAAATTTGTTTTCTATGAGTGTGAGTCTGTTTCTGTTTTGTAAATAAGTTCATTTGTCTTTTTTTTTAGATTCCACGTATAAGTGATATCATTTGATATTTGTCTTTCTCTTTCTGGCTTACTTCACCTAGAATGACATTCTCCAGGGACATCCATGTTGCTGCAAATGGCATTATTTTATTATTTTTTATGGCTGAGTAGTATTCCATTGTATAAATATACCAACACTTCTTTATCCAGTCATCTGTTGATGGACATTTAGGTTGTTTCCATGTCTTGGCTATTGTAAATAGTGCTGCTATGAACATTGGGGTGCAGGTACCTTTTAGAATTAAGGTTCCATCTGGATATATGCCCAGGAGTGGGATTGCTGGGTCATATGATAAGTCTATTTTTAGTCTTTTGAGGAATCTCCATACTGATTTCCACAATGGCTATACCAGACTGCATTTCCACCAACAGTGTAGGCGGGTTCCCTTTTCTCCACAGCCTCTCCAGCATTTATCATTTGTGGACTTTCGAATGATGGCCATTCTGACTGGTGTGAGGTGATACCTCATTGTAGTTTTGATTTGCATTTCTCTGATAATTAGTGATATTGAGCATTTTTTCATGTGCCTATTGGTCATTTGTATGTCTTCCTTGGAGAATTGCTTGTTTAGGTCTTCTGCCTATTTTTGGACTGGGCTGTTTGTTTCTTTCTTGTTAAGTTGTATGAGCTGCTTATATATTCTGGAGATCAAGCCTTTGTCAGTTTCATTTGCAAAATTTTTCTCCCATTCCATAGGTTGTCTTTTTGTTTTACTTATGGTTTCCTTTGTTCTGCCAAAGCTTCTAAGTTTAATGAGGTCCCATTTGTTTATTTTTCTTTTATTTCTATTGCTTAGGTAGACTTCCCTAGGAGAACATTGCTGAGATGTATGTGGAATAATATTTTGTGTATGTTTTCTTCTAGGAGGTTTATCTTGTCTTATCTTATGTTTAAGTCTTTGATCCATTTTGAGTTTATTTTTTGTGTATGGTGTGAGGGAATCTTTTAACTTCATTGATTTACATGCTGCTGTCCAGTTATCCCAACACCATTTTCTGAAAAGATTGTCTTTATTCCATTGTATGTTCTTGCCCCCTTTGTCAAAGATTAATTGACCAAAAGTTTGTGAGTTCACTTCTGGTCTCTCTATTCTGTTCCATTGATCCATATGTCTGTTTTTGTTATGTAGGGATGTCTTAATCAATACCTCTCACTCAAAAGTCACACCCCAGAGATGGCTAATACAGCTATCAGCTTCAATCATTACTTCCTAATAATATTAGAGGCTATGATAATTAGCATAGTAAATGTTAGAAACAAGTTTTTATTGGCGAAAACCGAGGCATGTTAACTAATATAATGGTTATTAAAAATGGGTTCTTATTGGTGAAATTAATGGTATTCAAAATATGTGTACACACAAAAAAAAGAAGAAAAGAAAAAATACAAACCAAAATATGTGGACAGACTAGAATATTTTATCTTGGATAGGGTATTAAAATCTAGTAGTGTTCACTTTTTAGGGAGGGTACTCTCAATGATTCCTGACGGGTCCTGGGTCCTGCTGCTGTTTCCAGAAAATTCTTGGTCCCCTGACCCCCAGAAATGTTCAGTTGAATGTGTGGCTGGAATACTATCACATTTGCCTCAAGTGAATCTTTCATGCAAGAAGAACGAAAAAGGACAGAGATCTAAAATATCTTTGAGCTTCTAGAACAGGTTTTATGACTGTTTTGTACTTGCTTGCTAATAAATGTTCATATGTGTGGCAGATTTTGATCTGACGTTTGCTTTTGTTCCAAACTGGCAGCAAGGTTGTAGGGAGGTAGTTAAACCCTTCACCTTCTTCCAACCATTGGTGACTACCAAGACCTACTCATAAAAGCCAATAGTTGTACGTGACCAAATTGTTTAGGTTGGTTCACCACAGGACCCTAAGAATGCAAAGAAGGAGCCCTAATGGTAGGATCTCATAAAGGTCTGAAAACTCCCAAGAGCCACAAAAACTCCGAAGGGAAGATACTGAACTCAGTAGCAAACAGCAGCCTTTGTCACATGAGCAACCAAGGTATCTAGATACCAGGAAAAGGGACCTGCAACTTGTAATTCTTGGTCTTCATTGGGAAGGACCTTTCTATGGCATAATTTCTCAAGGTAAATCTTCTTGAAATATCAACATTTCAAATCCTTGAAATCATATAGTACTAATAAGCCCTTCATAGCTTTAGCTACCTCCCACATCTTTAAAAATCTAAAATCTCTAGGGGAGGGGATAGTTCAGTGGTAGAGTGCATACTTAGCATACATGAGATCCTGGGTTCAATCCCCAGTACCTCCATTAATTAATTAATTAATACTAATTACTTTCCCCCCCAAAAATAAAGGTTTAAAACCTAAAATCTCTGAACAATGATTGATAGAATAAAAACTACTCTGCCTATTTAAGTGCCAAGCATGTTACACACACTTATCCTTTTTGCTTCTTAAAACAAAAACTAAAACACTTCTAGGAAAGTTACCATGAGAAGTTACCATGACTTATTTGGGGTTCTATGGCCTGTAAAAGTGACACAAGTAAGGTTCAAGCCCTATTTATCTGACTCTTTTTGCTCCACACCATGCGGCCTCTCATCCTCTGAAAAGAAAATGGGTGGATAAAAGGGAAAAAGTCAAATAAGGAAGAAGCATGCATTCGTGAAAAAGTCCTCTGTTGCTGGAAAGTCACTCTAACCCACCTCCCAGAAAGTTCACTATAGTGAGCAATCATGGAAATTAAAAAGAATCAAAAGACCCACTGGTATAGAACCACAGGGTCCCTGGCATACATAATCCTGTATAACTGTGTTACTAGCTCACTGTGAGACCTTCAGACAAATAGACATATAGTCATATTGTAGATTCAAAATTACCTAAGAGATAGCTTCAATTATTGTTTCAACTTTATAGCAAGAGACAGAATTGGAGAGGATTCACTGCCTTACCTAAAGCCACACAGCCAGTGATAGAGCCAGGAGTCAAACTCACATCTCTCTGATTCCACATCCAGTACACTCTACTGCCTATCAATGCTTTACCTGATATTTCACACCTTCCCCAAATTCACTCTTGGACTCAGAGCCTGAGACCCACCAGTTATTATGTGTATCTAATTCCAAGACTGTCAGCCCCCCAAGATGGCCCAGCCCCAAACCCTTGCTGGAGGGCAAGTCATCCTGCCCTATACAAGGCCCAGCTGGCCCCAGTTGTGGTTTGGGAGGCTGAGCAGTTCCTGCTGGGATTTTCTCTCTTACTTACTATTTTTTTCCAGGTAGGGGTCAGTAGGTTAAGCACCCTCTGCTTTGGAAATCTTCAAGACACTTGAAAAGACAAAGCTTTTTATATCTGCAGAAGAGGAGATCCCTTTCACATTAACAGAAGCCATGAGTGTTGGTCTCACCCTTGAACCATCTGGGCCTTGCTTGCTTCCCTCAGCTCTCAGCTCTTCCACCCCCCACACTACCAGAACCAATCCACACTTTGGTTCAGAAGAAAGTCAGAATTTTACAAACAGCTTCGTGGTCATTGCTTTGAATTACACAACCCCTTGGATAAAGTATGAGATTACAAAATTTAGCTTTAAAATCAGTTGTTTCATGGCCAGCCAAGTCATGATACTGTCATCTCATCTCACACCAGGGTGACCTCATCCTCCACTGTGAGCCTGAGATGCTAATCAAAAAAAGCCTGGGTTTGGGGAGGTCCAGACAGTCAAAAGCCAGTGACATTAACTCCCTGAAAGGACAGTTTTGTGCTCCTTTCTTGGGGTGGTGTAGAGGATGACGGGGGTAGGGGGAATGAGGAAACATATGCCTCTCACCCTGCTGCAGAGATTTTGAGCAATAGTATGACTCTGTGAGCTTGGCTGGGTGGCACTGTGATGAGCTGTCCAGCTCCATGCCCCTTCTAAGTTCAGTGAACCTTCACTGATAGGTTTTCTTTCCCCTATTTCTATAAAACCTGTACCTGGGATTCATTCTGTCCTGAATCAGGGGGAAATATATCTTCATCCATACTTTACCAGCTGAGGCTCAAGTGAGTGGAGTCTGGCCCTGCTATGACTCCATAATTTCAATTCCAATAACAAGGATGTTGTCCCTTCCCTTATGTGTAGGTGCCTGCCTTGTACCCACTTCTTGTGATTGGGCTCCTGTCTTATTCCCTCTATATCCAAGGCCCTGTAGTTCCATAGGTATCCAAATTCTTTCAACACTGAGGGGAGAGGGGGCTTCCTTGCCAATTCCTTCAATCCCTTCCTGACCTGGGTCCTTTCTGGTAATTGGAGTCCATTGCAATTTTTAAATTTGTATATTTCAATTTTAGATGTTATAAATTAGCTTCCTAGTAGTAAAGATTAAGAAATCCATACTCAGTTATGCTAGATGAATAAGTCTTAGAGATCTACTCTATAGCATAGTGCCTATGGTTAATAATACTATATTGTACACTTGAAATTTTGCTAAGAGAGTAGGTCTTGTGTTCTTATCAACAAAAATAATAGTAATGATGATAAAAAAATCAAGAGGATGGGAGGAAACATTTGCATTGTGGTGGATAGGTTTATGGCATAGATTGTAGTGATGGTTTCACAGGTATATATTTAACCTCAAACACAGCAAGTTATATATATCAAATATATACAGCTTTTTGTATGTCAATCATGCCTCAATAGTGGTTTAAAAAAATCAGCACTTATTCATTTCTGCCTATTTTCTCCCCCATCACCTCATTTCTCTTAGTCCTACTAATATTTTGACATTTTCTGGATTTCTAACCTATTGGTAATATGTCCCCGCCACCTGCACCTGCACTTCCTTGACACCATCTTGCTACCCAAACCCTTATCTGAAGCCTGCTGCCACCAGGCTTGCTAGATGCTGGCTCTGCTCCCTGCAGGGGCACCTGCGACTGCCTGCTTCCCAGCTCCCTGGTCCTGACTACTGGCCTACAACCTGGTTCTATCTAGGCCCGTTGTTGAAATCTCCCCTTGCCACTAACTCTGCTCCCCTTGGGCGTCTCTCCTTAGGCTCTGAGGCAGTTCTGGCACCACCACCTCCAGCCGCCAGCAGGTCCTAGATGCGTTCCTTCACTCCAGGCCTCATGCTCTGCTCTGAGGTGATACAGACAGGGGCTGGGAGCTGCCCTGTGCTCTAGGCTGCCCTAAACCATGTGTGCTGTGTGGGTACTATCTGGGCTCCCTTGAAGTGAATTTTTACCAATAAATAAGAAAGCCAGAGGAAATAGCATGTGCCCCCCAAAACCAGAAATCTAATGACTTAACAGAATAAACATGCATCTATTCACAGATTGGATTGCATGACAGTACATGAGGTCATTTAGATATCTTTTTATCCTCCACTTTCTCCCCCAAATCCCTTTTTGAAGGTTGTTTTATTTTGTTCCAGGGATTTCCTACTCCCTGCAGGAGAGGGGTTCAGCCCTATTCACAACCTCCTTTTAAAAAAGACAGTGAATTGATAAGTAGCTAATAATTCATGCTCAGGGGAGAAAGACCCCATTTCAGTTTTCTGTGCCTCCTGCCACTGAGCAAGACTCTGGCCCAGGCCTAAGCAGGCCAGGATCCTCAGCCTCCAGACCTTTATTCGTGCCCTCCTCCCAGTGTATTGCCCCTCTTCCTCTACTCCATTTATCTGAACTGTGCTTATTCTTCAAAACTCCTCCCTTGCTCTCCCACACCTCCTCCAGAAAGCACATCTATGCTCTACTCTTCAACCTCCTGCTGCACTTAAAATCTACTCCACACAATTGAATGCTTAACGCACTGAACTATTAACCCCTGTTGCTTCCTGGAAGCCACATTAGGTGCCACAATAGTCCCATAAGAATGCTTCTTGACCTTCCCCAGGATACCTGAGCCTAAGCCTGAACCTGTACTTGGGACTCAGCAAAGACACAGTGGAGACACTTGTTCTAGAAAGAAAATCAGAGGTTTCCATTCTTTTTTGCATAACTGGTTAGAAAATGGAGCTCTCAGATGTAGCCATTAAAAAAACCCTATAGCATCCTGGGGAGTAGTTACCAAAGATACCACAGGTATTCCCAGGTCATTGAACCAGAGTATTAGAGCAGAAAGAAATCTTAATCATTTATTCCCAAATTTTTAAACCGGGGTATGCATACCCCTGGGGGTCCGTGGCAGTGTGCCAAGGGGGTCCACAAAATCACACAATAAACATGGCATGTTCTTAGAGTGTCAATTTCATTTGAGTATACAAAATTTAAAACATTTCTATATTAAAACAAATATGGCCATATCAGGGAGGAGAATGCCAATTTTGAAGACATTTTTAGGATAAAACATGAGATCTCAAAGATACTTCGACCTTGCAGTAGGCTGCTTTGGTTTATCCCATCTGCCCCTCCCCTCTACCCATGCTGGGGATTTCATTTTCCCTCTCCTTTGTCATTAGGGTTGCTTCAATGAAGAAATAAAAGTTTGAGAAGACATATAGTCTAGCCCCTTCTTTTCACAGTTAGGAAAACTGAGGCCTACATATGAGAAATAAGTTGGCCAAAGCCCCAGACAGTGAGTTGAGTGAGAACTAGGACCACAATCCACCCTCTCAGAAAGTACATTTCTTCCTAGTGACCTGCTCAGGTGACTACTGACTGTGAACTACACTTCTTTGCTAACTCTGTTCCACCCCCTGTACCTGTCAACATTTTTTTTTTAAGTTGCCAAGGGTTATATAACCTAAGCAGCTCTGAGAGTAGGCTAGAATTTTTAGTCCCTCTCTAAATCTTAAAATGCAGTGAATAATGCTACATGTCCCAGAAATAAAGAGTATAACTGAGGAGATTCAGATCCCCTAGAAACAAGATGAAGTCCATAGCTTTAGGGAAAAAGAGGCAAAGCAAGAAGGAGGTCCTGCTAATCAAAGGCCATATAATCAGGAAGCAAAGAGCTGATCTTAAGATCCTGCTTTATTCCTTCATTTAAGTAAGAAAGAGATACTATAAGGCCATCTCAACAAGTTTCCCAGGAAACTGGGCCCTCAGAGGGTCCCCCCAACTGGCTATCCTACCTCCTGAGGTGAATGTGCCCTCAGGTTGTGGGACCAAAATAATCATTTCAGGTTTTAAAAAAAAAGGAAGTGACTTTAGAGTCAAATGAACTCAGCTTCACATCCATAATGTATCTTCTTCGTGCAAATTAGCAGTGGCTGCCTGTAGGTTCACATACTTACATCTACTTATTCACACCTTAAACCCACAACTCTCGCTGTTACACAGACACATGCAAATTCTTTTGCACCCCATCACAAATACACACATAAGCATTGTATTTGTACCGGGAAAACCAATACAACTATAGTCTCTGCACATACGTCTCCCCCAACATCCAGTACCAGACACACAGCCACCATTGTACCCACATTCACAATCACACACAGCAGGTTGAGAAATGACCCAGATTGCCAGGGTTAGAGCCACATTCCACAGTGTCCCATTCCTCTCAGAGAACTAACAGATCATTTCACAAAGATGTCATCACCTGCCGACTAATAGCAAGTTACAGCCAGAATAAATGGTCCATTACCCACCCCCATTACAGGTAGGCCCAGAGGAGAATGACAGCAGAGACAAAGGAGACTTGTGGCTCAGTGTCACTGCAGGAGACTGACCAGACAGGTAAGATGGGGGCTCATTCCAGCCTAAGAGATTTCCTTTCCTCTCTGGGCCCTAGAGTTGGGGGTGGGGAGAATAGAAGGTAGTCTGACTTTTTGCAGATTTCTTAAAAGGGGAAAAAAGACTACTCTTTTAACCCGGGTTGTTCTTGTCCAGAAGAGGATTGTATCATGATATAATAATTTCTCTTGTGAACCAGGCCCCAACACTTTTGAGAGTAGTGTAGTGACCAGTAGTCTGGTCTCTGGAGCTCCTCTCCAGATCTGAATTTCAGCCCCACCACATACAAGCTGAATGACCTTGAGTGAGTTACTTAATCTCTCTAGCCCTCAGTTTTGCCATCTGTTAAAAATCAGAATAATAATAACTTCTACTGTATGGGGGTGTGATGTGGTTTCAAGGTAAGGCAATTAGATAATGCCTGGTATTATCTCAAGATGCTCAATAAATGGAATTCTCCAAATGAGTAATTTCCTGTTTTTCTCAGACCTCCACTCCTTCACTACCTGCTTTCCCACACAGAGGTGACAGCTTGGGTTCTAAGACAGGCCTTCTAAAAACCAGAGAGAACAAGACTGGCCCAATATCACACAGAAAGAGTAATAAGATTGGAATTGATGGCTTTGGCGTGACTCGACCAGTGTTCTCATCCACTTCATCTCTCCCTTAGGGAAAAATGAACGTAGTTTGAGGAAAATGGGGAGGAAATATGACTGGGGCCAGACAAGATGTAAATCATTTTAGGAACAATGACTACTTAGTATGTGCCAGGCACAGTCATTGGTACATTCTGTGTATTATTTCATTTAAACCTCACAGAACCTCTATAAGGTGATGAATGTCACCATCTGCATCGCACAGAAGAGGAAACTGAAGCTCCAATGCCCAGAGTGGCTTCAAGCTGAGGTTTGAACCCTAGCAGTCTGAATGCTGCCCACAAGGAAAGCAGGAGAGAAGAGGCAGGGGCAAAAAAGACAAAGGAGCAAGACAAGTTCTTTTTGAAGTAAATAGATTGAGGCAGCATAGTGTCACAGTTAGGTCCTAAATTAAGATCGAAGGTTTGAGTCCTACTAGTTATTGAATATCTTTGGGCCTCAGCTTACTCATCTGTAAAATAGGAATAAAACTATTCCTTAGAGTTGTGATAAGGCTTAGGGAGATAATGCATGTGAAGCACCCGGGGCAGTGCTTAACCCAAAGTAAGTGTGAAGAAAAATAATGGCGTTAACTGCACTCCCTGAAGGATTTGCCAAGCAGTGCAGCTCCCCCTGCCCCTTATCAGGGAAAATATATTAGGAAGGCAAAAACATTTATAAGCTGTTGGAAAAAAATGAAGAACTGGGCAGAGTAACAATTCCAGACATCCTTTCCCCTCCCAGGGGTATGTGCTGGAAGGGGTGTGAGCACCAGCAATATCAGCAATAATATTGAATATCTACCTCCTTCTTCAAGAAACAGATCCCAGCAGCTCTCCCCTAGCCTCTGGTTGCTTATAGCCTGAGTCAGAACTGCTTTTTTTTTTTAACTGAAGTATAGTCGATTTACAATGTTGTGTTAATTTCTAGTGTACAGCATAGTGATTCAGATATAGATATTCTTTTTAATATTATATTTCATTATATCTCATTAATATTATATTTCATTTTTACAATCTATTGAATATAGTTCCCTGTGCTATACAGTAGGACCTTGTTGTTTATCTCTTTTGTATATAGTAGTTTGTATCTGAGAACTGCCCTTTTTCTTAAGGAGTTTTGTTTTTCCATGTCCTTTTCTCATAGGTTGCTTAATTGTTCACATTAACCCTGTGAGGTATGGGGAAAGGAGGACAGAATCTCAGACGTGTTGAGGGTCTTCCATGTGCCAGAGAGAATGCTGGGCACTTTCCATCAGTGATTTCACGTCATACTCTCTATACCACTGTGAAGGGGTAGAGTTATCTTCACTTTACAGGTGACATCCTTAATCCAGTAAGGGTTGCTTCATTTTTTATGTATACTTCCCTCTCATCCCAAATATCCAGCACAATGCTAGCCTGAGGTTGTGTCCCGCTGAGGATTTGCTATAAATCAAAATATTCTGAAGTCTCACTGCCCTCAACATATCAATCTTTGCATAATCCCAAGGCCCATAAATTGAGAGTAATTTTCCCCCAGTGATCTGAGATTACATTATGACTCTGCTCCTTATCAGCTGTATGATTCTGTGCCAGTCACTTAACTTCACCTCTAAAACAAGGATAATGGCACCTCCTACTCCATAAGGTTGTGAAAATTAAAAAACTTTCATGAAAGTGTTCCATCAATTGGGACACTTTGTGGAAACACTTCTTAAAACAATCATCAGTCAGCTTGAGCTCAAAAGAATCCAGGAAGGGCAATGGAATGCTTGTATGTCTGACCTTCCAATAGATAGAACTCCAGATCTGTAACTGTGGTTGGTGACTTTGGGAATGCTGGGGGACAAAGAATGTAGAAATTCCCTGAAGTGACTGTTGAAGAAATAGTCACATTATCATAATGGTCACCAGTAGTTTCATCATTATCCATGTGTGCTTTATATAATCATAGAAACAGACATATAACTCCTTTACATCACATAATTCTAAGCAGTGTCATCTACATTATTTCATTTGCCAGTCACTAAAATGCCGAAGAATTAGTCTTTACCAATTAAAATTGTTTCACTTGCTTTGTGACTATTTTCCCCTTCCTGGAAGTGGCCCACCTGAATTTGCAAAATCTTCCTCACCTTCCCTTCAAGGACTGTCCATTACAAAGGCCAACCTGGTCCAGAATCCCACCTTAAACCCCTAGATCAATCTTTTCTCTGCTTTTTGAACCCACACAGCACTGTGCACCTTAAACTGCCTTGTATTCTTGTATTATAGTCATTTATATACTTAAGTTCTGCCCCACTTCCCCCACCTTCTCACTAAATCCACAAACTCTTTGAAGGGAAGAATGAAGGAAGGAATGATTTCTTTGTTGTTTTATGTCAGTCTCATTTTTTAAAGCTTTTATTATGGAAATTTCACATTTGTATGTTGATATAGAGAGCAGAGGGAATATATAATGAACACCCATGTACTCACCACTCAGCTTCAATAATTAGCAACATGAACAATACTAGCGCATCTATACTTCCATTCTTTCTGCTTTCTCACTCTGGGTTATTATAAAGCAAATCTCAGATAGCCTGCCATTTCATCCGTAAATACTCCAGTACGGACGCCATCTTTTGCATTTCTGTGTCCTCTGCAGTCGGAAGATTGTTTGCATCTGTGTTCCCTACTACTGGGTGCACATCTGAACACGATTTCTGAGCACCTACCACGTGCCAGACCTTGTGCTTGGCTCTGGAGGTTCTGTCTGAGCTAGGGAGGCACACCAGAACCAAGCCACGACGGAGAATTGCAACGGTTCCAGAGAGTGAGCATTGGGTGCACGTGGGAGCCCAGGAGCAGGACCTCAAATTGCACTGAATTGAGCTGAATAGGTTTTCTCCTCTCCCTGGAGACCCGGGAGTTCGAACTCGCCGCGAGACACGGGTTCTCCAGCAGGAGGCGCTGCAAAGGAGTTGGGGGTTGGGGGAGGTGCTCGCTCCGTTCCGCTTCTCCCGGCCTAGCCGGGGAAGGCAGCCAGAGCCCGACACGGGTGCAAACTGCAAACGAAAACGCAGTTTAATAGGCGAGCAGGACGCTGAGCGCGAGGCCCCGAGAAGGGGCCCTCGGTTCAGGTGCCGGGCAAGGGCGCGGGGGCGCGGGGCGGGCCGGGCACCTGCTCCCCAGGTCTTCCCAATGTTGCCCGTTGCCCTGGCTGCTTACAGCTCCCTCCCCAACTGCCGCTCTTCCTGATAGAATATCTCCGAGGAGGGCACAGGACAGAGCGAGGAAACACCTGTTTCCAACAAGAAAAGAGGTGGGGGAAAGCCCCCACCAGACTGCCAGTGCCTCTCATCAAGCTTGATCTCGAGAGCCTTGTAAAAGCGCGCCCAGAAAGCCCGTGGAGATCATTTTTCAAAAAGATCGCTTTCTATTTCTTACTCCCCCCTCCTTTTACTAAGCTGTAACGTCCCTTTAAAAAAAAAAAAAGCCTTCTTTCCTCCGTGGGGCTTCCCGCTCCTCCCAGACCCCTTAAGGCCCCCGCCTGGGTGCCTGCAGGAACCGACAACACCCCCAATCCCACATTTTGCAACTGCGTGCGTTTCCGGATTTTTCAGTTCCTCAGCCCCCTGCCGACCTACAGGTGGGGAGTGGGACGAGGGGGGAGCATGCAACAGAACAAAGAAACCAGGGAGCCCCTGTCCCAGGCCAGGCGCCCCGTCTGCAGCCTCCGACTAGCCGGGGAACAAGAGGGGCTCACGAACGCGTGAACCACCCCCCCACACCCCGGGTCTCAGGCCACTTTCCAAAGGCAAGCAGCCGGAGGCCGCGTGGGAGGTGGGTACTGCCCCCGCGCAACAGACAGACCTCCACGCAACACGCCTGAGTGGCAGTGGACGCCAAAAGCCTCCACGCACTGGGCTCCGTTATTTCATCAGCAGTTTCAGAAAAACCTGCCAAAAGCAGTTATGCCTCACTGCAATGTGTAGCTTTTTCCTGCCATTTTTTCATAATAAAAGAGGGAGTGAAGCTCGCTTGCTCTCTCCCCCTCCACCCCCCTCTCCCAAAAAGAGCCAAATGGATACGAGAAGGAAAAAAAAAAGAACCCACACACCAATCTCCGAGGGGATGCCATTGAGGTGTGGCTTGTATTTAAATATCCAATATGTCAATGTAAGGGGAGTGGGTATGTATATAAAGTGCCGTTTGCATCTGATAGCTCGACGAAGCCAGCTATGAGAGGCCTAGGGAGATGGATGCGGAGGGGAAGCGGCACTTTGACTGAGAGCAAGGTCAGGAGCGCGCTGCCCCACGCTCCCCGCCGCTGAGAAGTTCCTTGGACGCGAATAGACGTCGACTGCAGCTCGGCAGAGCGCGGAGAGAGCGAGCGAGCAAGTGAGCGAGCGCCGCCGTGTCGCCCGCGCCCGCGGCGGGGAGAGGCAGTTCGCGCCCCGCGGCCCCGGCTCGGCCCCGCGCGCCCTGCCATGGCGGAGGTGGGGGGGGTCTTCGCCTCCTTGGACTGGGATCTGCACGGCTTCTCCCCGTCTCTGGGGAACGTGCCTTTAGCCGATTCCCCGGGATTCCTGAACGAGCGCCTGGGCCAGATCGAGGGGAAGCTGCAGCGCGGCTCGCCCACAGACTTCGCCCACCTGAAGGGGATCCTGCGACGCCGCCAGCTCTACTGCCGCACTGGCTTCCACTTGGAGATCTTCCCCAATGGCACGGTGCACGGTACCCGCCACGACCACAGCCGCTTCGGTGAGGACGAGGAGGGGAGGGACGGGAGGCTAGCGGACGGCGCGCAGGGGAGCCGACGGCTCGAGGCTCTGGTTGGGGCCCCGCGGACCGCCCCCCAGCTCAGTGCCGTCTGGGCCCGTCGAGGTTGGAGGCCCTTGGGGACGCCGGGCGGGCAGGACACCGCGGTGCGGACTTGAGCCGCGCGGCGGCGTCGGGGCGCCTGGCACCCTCAAACGCTCTCGGGAGGAGGCGGGTGCGCCTTGAGGTGCGGCCTCTCCTTTCCCCACTCCACCCGCCCTTCCACGGGAGCGGGGGGATTGTTCTGGGACCTGGAGGCACTGCGCTTCTGATGAAATAAAGTGAAGCTGGGAGAGGGATAGGAGCAACTGCCCAGGAGGTGGAGGGCAGTGGCTGCAGCGCGAGGCTGAGCCTCGACGGCAGTGGGGTTGTCGCGGCAGACTACCTGGAGCTGGAACCTTCGTGGGCTGTGGACACGGTGTGCGGGCGGCCGGCGCCCGAGTCGCTTTTCACCGGTGGGTCCGTGGCAGCCGTGGCACCTGTCTGCCTCTGGGTTGCTCTGCCAGGCATGGGGGCCCGGAGCTACCTCTGGACTCCTTGGCTCTGTGAGGAAGCGGTCCTGGGCCCACTCCCAACCCCCAAACAGGTGTCTCCTGAGTCCAGGACAGAAAACTTCCAGCCTCCATCCAGTATTTTCTCTGGATGTTCACTCTGCAGATTGTTCAAAGAGCACAGCTGCCTATCTCACATACGAATCCACAATTAATATAAACCTTGAGATGATTGGGTTTCTAAGCAAATATGTTCATTCCTCAATAATTTAGCCATTTTTATTTTCAATTTCTCGTTCTCTATGAAACTATTACTCAGGGGCTGTGACAGCTACCCTTCCTTGGATCCCTCCATCCCTCAGTGCCCTCTACTTCCTCCCAAGACCCTATGGGCCAAAGACACCTATCCCTAAGCCAGTATGAGGCTTTGCCTAGTCTCAGGCATGATACCCTTCCCTTCTTTTTCCCATCCTGCCCTATTCCCCCCAAACCTCCCCCATCATCCTATTCCCCTTACCTCACTAGAGCTGCATCCCAGTGCACCATAAAAATTCAGGGTAGTAGGGGCAGAGGGCTGTTCCTGAGCAAGGCTAAATCTAGCAAACAACTTAGGGCCAGGGCTGGTCTTCCTTGCTGGGAGCAAGCAGGAACCCTAATGAGGTCTATGTCATCTTGGAAAAATGCACTTGGAGAGCTGGAGTACAGTAGGTTGTGTGGAGGGTGGGGGGAATGGAAGGGTGTAGGTGTCTGTATAAACTTGCAGCAGGCCCTCAAAAGGGTGATAAGGTGGGGTGGGGTGAGGGGAGAGGGAGGGTTAACATGGCTCCTTTCCCTTCCACCACTTGTGACTGCAGGCCCCTTTTGTTCCTCTTCAGAAGGAGTGGGACTCCCATCCTGGCCTTAGAGTCCCCCAAAGCTCCCAGAAATGGCCTAAAGATATTGGGGTAGTTCATTCCTGACATAGAGAAGAAAAATCATGAAATGATGGAGAAATGGGGTGGAGGCAGCAGAGGCAGAGAAACGATAAGCTTGGCTCCCAGCAGCTACAAGTATTTGTCTGACTCTGAACCTAAGCTGAGCCTAATAACCTACCAGGTCAACATAAATCAGTAATAGGCTCTTGGGATAAGTGGTCTTTAATTACCTCCCTAAGGACACATCTTCATTTCTTTTCATCTCTCAGGTCTGCTAAGAGTGTTGTTTAAGGAGAAACCAAAGGAAATAAAACTGGCAGGAGGAAAGGATGTTTTCACTGCTGCTTAACTGACTGCTTCATTTTGGGTTTTGCCTTAAACACACACACACACACACACACACACACACACACACACACACACACACACACACACACACACACACACACACACACACACACAGCCTGAGACCACCTATGCACCACCTTTTCCCCTTCCTCCTTCCTGGCTTCCTGGCAGTTCCGTGTATTTCCTGTAAAGGAAATGATAACTGGTCAAAGCCGTCTCTTTGTAACGTCCCCTGCGAACTTTCAAGCACACATTTACTCTTTCTCAGTTTAGCTTTTGGCAAAGAAAGAGGTGGCGTTGGAGTTTGCTAACTCTCTCCTCCCTCCACATTTGAGTTAATCAGCCAGGGTATTCAATAAATCGAAACTTTAACATTCCATAAGTGCTTTAGCAGTCAACATTCCAGCAGGGTAAAGTAGGCCAGACTTAAGATATAAAATATTATAGATTTCTGCTTGGGGGGAGGAGGTAGTCTCCAAAGGCCATGTAAAGTAAATAGCTATTTGTTGTAATTGGAGAGCAGGGCCCCCAAGGATTACCCTGGAATCCATGTGTTCAGAACGAGTCAGGCTGAGCCCAAGAGCAGCCCCGACTCCAAATAATAACCTGTTGGCACAGCCTGTGCTCCCCCTCCCCAACCCCCCCCATTCTGCAATTGGTAGCCAGGAGTATTTCCAATCTCCACCTGGCTGGTGGCGTTTACATGCGATACAGGGATACTGACATTCCTGAGGGGCACCTGAGGGATGGCAGAGCAGAACTTGGGAGCCAGACTGGAGGAGAGGCCTCCCGCCAGGTGGGATAGAGCAGGCTCGTGCAGCTGCTTTGGTTTTTTGAACGATCTGGTTTTTATTTGGCAAGGAGCCAAAGCAGCACTGTCTTGGCCCTAAGGGTCTGAAAGGATGGCTGAGGGAGCTCAGGGGAGTTCTGCAACCAGATTAAATGACATAGTAGCCAGTCATCTAGCTAGGTTCTAAAGCAGCAGGAGCCCAGAACAGGTCCATTTTGACCAAAGCCCTAGAGGAAAAGGTGTCAGCAGAAAGGAATCTGGAAATTGTCAAGCAAAGGCCAGAGCCTGAGGTGGACAGGTCAAGGTGATGCAGAGCAGAGAGAGGTCCTGGGCTTTACAGGGGGTGAAAGTACTGAGGACAAACATTGTCTACTTAATACTTTGCTTCAACATTTTGCTATTAACACCGCTCTCCAGCTGTAGTTGGGAAAATGGGAAAATGGCTTGTTTTCTCTCTCCCTTCATGCTGGCTGAAATTCAGGAGAAGGTTTAGGAATATCTGTTCCATCATCTTGTGCCACTGGATTCCCACAGTTTGAATCCAGCTAATAGGAAAGTTGGCAAAGGGAAATGATGCCCCAAGACAGCTGGGCAGGGATGATTCCAGCTGTTGGAGACCCCCTGTTACTGGACACAACCCAAGTGACTTCCTGTATGATCTGTCCTTTGGCATCAGGGTTAACAGAGAGTTGGAGAAAAACTGTGGTGACTCAAATGGCCACACCTCTTGGGTTTCATGATTTGTTCTCACACCAGGTTTTGGCTGGTGAGATCACAAGCTGCCTCTGCTACTTAATGAGCTCAGAGTGGTCAGAGACATAAGATACTTAGAGAATGAGGGAACTAAGACTCAAAGCTCTGAAGGAATCTGCCTAAGCAAAGCAAAGAACAGAAGGCTCCAGTGGGTTGGTATCCCTCAAAGTTTAGCACCCAGAACAGAATCATGACCTGGTTTCTCATTTCCTGGCCATACTGGCCACTCTCCTTTGAACACCCTCCTGTTTTTCCATAGCCCTCCTTAAACACAGTAGAATGAAAAGCTGTACTGTCACTGTGGTCTAACAGAGGCAAAGCAGAATGTGGCATCCCCTCCCTAAGGCCAGTCGCTAGATCTCTTATCAACACAGCCTTAGATCACATTAGCTTTTCTTTTTTCTTTTTTTTTTGCATTAGCTTTTGAATAATTTTAAATTTTTACATGACTAGATTTACATGGGCTTTTTAATAATCTCATGAACCAGCTATACTGAGCTTACCTTGTTCAATCAAATCCCTTAAGCCATTGTTGTGTATGTTTTCCTAAGCCACGTCTCCCCATTCCAAAGATGGGCAGACTTGGATTGAATAAAAATGCATGGAAACACCAAAGAATAGTACCTGTTTTCAAGAAAAGATACACGGTTGCCTGAAGTGGGGAGGAGGATGGGAGCAGAGGATGGAAATAAAAAGAAATAGATAAATAGCCCTTACACAGACCAATTATGATAATAGGCCATGAAACAAGAAGTATGACTAACTCAGCTGTCTGCACTTGAGGCTTATCTGGTTCCCAAAAAAACCCCAAACACAAAATATCTTGGGTAATTGGTCTGGGGACCAAAATGCAGGATTTTACACTTATTCTAATTAAAGCTTATTTTGTTGGAGTCAGCCCATATTTCCACTCTCTTGAAATCTCTTTGGATTCTGATTGTGTCACCCTCTCAGCTGTATGTCTTCTAGAACTAGGGTAAACAGTCCCTTCATGTCCTCTTACAAGTCATTTATTAAAATGTTAAACAGGGCAGAACCAAAATCAAAACCTTGTACAGTGTAACTAAAGGTTTTGGTCCATTAAGTCAGTATGGGCTTAACCCCTATACAAGGTATTTTCCCTTCCTCTCCTACCATCTTGTGTCAGTCTCCTTTCCCAGAACTCCTTTCTTTGCACTATAAGAACTGTAAGAGTGAGTAACAACCAGACTGAGAATAAAACTTGGAGGATTTCAATGCTAGAGGCCAAAGGCCACACTCCGAGTGTTCTGTATGATGGCAGCAGAAGAATGTTACATTCTTCGAATAGGTCCAAATATGCCCTAAAATCTTCTGCACCTGAACACTCACCCACCAGCCCGAGCCACTGGGGCTCTTCAGTAGACTTCCCACTGGAATTTCGAACCTGATTTCAAAATTAACCACTTAATTTTTTAAAGTAATTTTTAAGGAACCAGTCCCACTCCCTATGTAGATTACATAGAATATTATTATCCTTAGGAATTACATATTTGGATAAGAAAGACAGCCAGTTATGAGCTCACTTCATACCTTTGGATGCCTCCATGAATCAGTCATATCAAATTTTGGTCTGTCTGTTGAAAAACATGGTTAGGGAATATCAAAGAGGAATCTTATTGGCCATTACATCTGTATCTATATAATAGATGTGTGATCTTAGAACAAAATTGTAAAGTCTTCAGTATCACCAGGATTTCAGTTCTGGTTACTTTTTCTCTCTTAGTGGTTGATCCCCCACCCCGTCATGCCCCTCCCCACCCCGTACTGCTGCTGGGCAGGTGAAAACATTTTCAAATCCTCATCTCTAACCTTGTCAGCCAGAAGGACATTTCCAAATGTCTTCCCTTTCACCTTAAAGTTGCAACATCTCAGATTAGTATCAAGTCCAATGCTACCTGCCAACTCTTTGCCATAGATAAATTTTAAATACTCGAGAGGGAAGGGGAGAATGACAGGAGTGTCAGCCTGGGGCTGCACTGGCTGTGAGTACTTTTGAGGAGAAAGCTCTCACCAGGCCAAGTTTTGCCTCCTGCCGGAGGAACAAACTCCATGAGTGGCTTGTGTGGCCTTTGTTAGAGTCAGCTACAGGCAGTTGACAGCTTCATGTGGCTTTAAGGACATGGGAGCTAAAAGGGTGCAAAACAAGTTCATCCCAGAGAACAAGAAGGTAATGCTGTGCGTTCTAGGGAGGAGGGAAGTGACTTTGGGAATATACAGAACCCTGGCCACATTCTTTCATTTTGAAAGCTGCCCTCCCATATTCTTGAAAAGGTGGTGCTTAATAGCAGTAGTACCTTGTAACTATGGAGCTTTTGTAGCCAAAGCCTTCTCATGGTCTCTTCCTCATCATGTGCCTAAGAATGTTGAGTAGAGACAGAAGCTGTTTCCCCCATTTTACATATGGACAAGCTGAGGCCCAGACTCAGTCCCTTCTTTGAGGTTTCATTCTTGCTGCAAAAGATGGTTTCATCAGGTAATTCACCAAAGGCACACAGGGCGGGCATCCAGTTGGGGATAAATGACTAGTAGCTTGTGTCACCTGGACAGCTTCCCCTTAGCTTGATATCAGTAATGGAAATGGCATTCACTATTTTGCTCTAGGAATCCTGGAGTTTATCAGCCTGGCTGTGGGGCTGATCAGCATCCGAGGAGTGGACTCTGGCCTATACTTAGGAATGAATGAGCGAGGAGAACTATATGGGTCGGTAAGTTTCAGGTTTTCTTCTCATCAGAGGCTATTACCACCAGGGTTTGGACAACGTAAGGCAAAATATTTATCTAGCATGTGAAAGCACTCTTGTCAACTGTAAAGGATTAGTGTCTTCTAGTCACTACTTGGCTGCCCAGGAACTTGCTACATAACATTTTCACTCACTCAACCCCCATCAAAACAGAAGCTTTTCTGTGGTACATTTGCTTTTGCCTTTTCCATTAGAGAGCTAGCTAGTCTGCTGGTGATAGTAAGCTATGCTGGCTTGTCAGTAGATGGTAAGGGTTTGGACCACTAACCCTCCCAAGGAGCATATCTGATTTGTAATGGGTACCCAAAGGAGTAGCCGACTAGCTGGCATAAAAAAAAGGCAGTGCGAGAGCTGGCCTTCAGATTGAGGATTCTGAGATTAACATTACAGTCTCTGATGGCCAGATTGCTTCAGCTGAATCCCAAAGGCCAAATGAAACAAACAAATGAAGAGTGAGGGTTCCAGGGTCCAGTGACAGCCCCAAGTCCCCACCTATGACTGGTTTGGCTGCAGTGCATGTTCTGTATTCTGGAAGCCAGCCCAGAGCTGGAGAATAGTGAGTGACTTTGCTGACCTTAACCCTTTCAGGGGATCCCAACTCCTGACTTTGGCTTTTGAGTCACATCGCATACTTTCTGGCTGCCTGCACCCCTTGAAATCAGAGCACATTCTTCCCTGACACCTAAGAGATAGGCCTGTCCCCAGCACTCGGTATCGGCAACCCCAGCAAGTAGTATGGTGGCTGGATCAAGTGTGAGAAGGGACAGAGGCAAGAGACCCAGGACCTGCCAGCTTGAAGTAGCCAGATTGGAGGAACTTTTCAAGATCTTTTCTGGGCTTTCCAACTGACAGGCCTGAGACCCTTCATTAGGAGAGATCACAGCTCACCTCCCATAGAGCTTTATATAGATCCGAGGCCTTTGCCTGTCAGTTGACATGGTTGACTGTAATCTCAATGGATTTGAACATCATTAGCCCTGAGTAGGGAGAAAACTCAGGGGTGCCAGTGGGGCATTGAGAGGCCACAGCAGAAATTCTCAGACTCAGGGAGCCAGGGAAGGCCATCTTCTCCAGTCTCCTGCCTTCAGAAAAGATCTCACCTAAAACATTTTTTGTGTGGCTCATGAAAGAGGGTGAAAGCAATACAGACAGGACCATTGTGTACTATTGGGAAAGACAATGCCTCAGGAATAACAGGAGATAGGACTGAAATTTTGTAATATCAATGTGCTGTTGCTATTTAAGTTTCTCCACCAGCAAGCTGGGATGGGAGAAATAGTCATATAATGGGATCTGCTTTATTTTCTCACCCTCACAGAAGAAACTCACACGTGAATGTGTTTTCCGGGAACAGTTTGAAGAAAACTGGTACAACACCTATGCCTCCACCTTGTACAAACACTCGGACTCGGAGAGACAGTATTATGTGGCCCTGAATAAAGACGGCTCACCCCGGGAGGGATACAGGACTAAACGACACCAGAAATTCACTCACTTTTTACCCAGGCCAGTAGATCCTTCTAAGTTGCCCTCCACGTCCAGAGACCTCTTCCGCTATAGGTAACAGACCCCTAGTGTGACCTCTGTGATCTGTATACTCTGGGGCCATGGTTGTCTCTGGAAGCACTATACTCGTAGCTTTTCAATCCTCTTTCCTATCAATTTAGATAACAGAGAAGCACTTACTGTTCAACTCAACCCAGCTGTTCCCTTGTTCAAAGTGTATATCAAGGTTGGGTTATTTTGGGGAGGGATGTGGGGGGAGGGGTGGGCTAGAGGGAATCCTGTATATACTTTTTCCTTTACTCATGTTCTTTCCCCTGAGGTGGCACAAGGAAGAATGGGGGCCTCTCCAAGGGCCAGGGCTGTCTTGCCCCACAATCTACCCAAATACCTTGACAGTGGGTAAAATGAAAGACCAAGGAATCTGCCATAGATGCTACCTACAGAGCTTTGGAAAAGTCTTGTTAAGAAAATCCTCGGGGCTCCAGCCCTGCTGCAAGCCATCCCCATATCGGCTTTGCAGATTTCTCATCTGTCTTGACATGCAGTTTTCCGGCCATTGGAAGTGGGAGATGGGGTAGGTTGTAAGAAAATGATATTAAAATGTAAGCATGGATACTGTGCATAAGGACAAACTATTTATGAAATGTATATGCTATTTATTTTATATATTTATTTATTTCAAAATAATTTTATTTTTAATGAGAGATGCTATGACTGGATTTTCATCAGAAAGAATAAGGTCCTACTGAAACAGGATAAATGAGTTATTAAAGGCTTTTATTGGCAATAAAATTGTCTTTATATTGTAACTGTCTGATTCTATTGATTTGTACATTTAGTAGGATTAGAAGGTGGGTTAGCTTCTTTCTCTACTCATTATAATTTCCTAATGTTGTCATCACACTGCGTAGGCTGGAAGACCCATTATCTACAATATTAGCATTATCTAGAGCCCTATCTGAAGTCCTTTCTGGGTCTATGACTTTAAACTTAGTGGTGAATCAAAGCTTCAGGATGGGCTAGACCAACAGCCCTTATGGAATCTCTGATTTGTGTTTAGAACTAGGCATAGAGAAACTCTCCTTTGGGATTTGGTTAGGGCACAAAGCCCGGAGGTCAGAAACCCTGATTGGTGATTTCTTATTTAACATATGAAGATGGAGAGATTCAAAATAAACAACAATTAATAGGGAGAATAATTTTTGAATCAGTCAACTTCCCTTATAGAGGTGTTCTCCTACTTCCTCTCCAACCCCACCCCCAACCTTTGCCATCCGTGCTCCTCCTAGAGCGGTTTGGAAAGCTGATAACACATTTCCCTAAAGCAACAGTTTTTAGAGTGTATAGTCTCTTGAGTATCTGGGCGCTTGTTAGAAATGTAAATGACCAGGCACTACCCTAGACCTGCCAAATCAGAATCTCTGGCGGTGGGGCCCAACAATCTGCATGTTAACAAGCCTTCCAGAGGACTCCTGTGCATGATAAAGTTTGAAACCTAGTGCCCTAAAGGAATGGTTTTCAGAAAGAAAATAGAATGGCTCTAGTTGAAGTGGGAATGGTATTCCTGGAGCTCCCTCTTCTCCAGAGCAGCCTCTCAGATATCTTGGTTTAAAATCTCTGGCCTCTTTAATTATATTTACTGAAGTAGGAGTATAGAGTTATTTGCATTTTCAAAATAAATGCTGTCAGGAAACAGGAACCAAAGGAATAAAAGTTACATTGAGTACTCAGGTACCATGAAGGACTTGTGGGAGGTTTTGGGTTTAGGATAGTTCCTCCTGGCGCTCCTCAATCACATCATGTAGCTATCCACTCTTCCCAACTGATTGTATGGGTGAAACAAATAGATTAGGCAGCAGCTCACTTAAAAATCAAAACCAAAAAGTCTATGAAAGTTCATCCAAATCTTAAGTACCCAACACAGAAACCATACATATGAGTACATCCATGAGACAGCAAATAGGACTGTATGGTGGAGTGCTAATTAGGTTGCATGGTGTATGTAATCATAGACTAGAATACTTACCAATGGATCACCAAGGCAGAGATCTCACAAGGCTAGAGTGGGAAGGGAAAGTTTCCTGAAAGAGGTAATGCCTGCTGTGAAGAACCAACAGGAGGATTTGGAGAGCCAGAAAGAAGGCTGATGGCAATGTCCGTGGTGGGCTAGAGGGAAGAAACACCACCCTTAGAGGTCTCTGGGAGAAGGCTGTGGGACACTTTTTATCACATTTTTAATGCACATCACACCTTTATTTTAAAATTAAAATTTTACCTCTATTCTCTATGGTCAGCTACCTAGAACTTCTGATACACAGCCACAGCTTCCGAGGGCTTGTGAGATAAATGAGCTCTATTTTAACCGTCAGGAAGCTGGCACTTCCCTGTGATTACTCTAGTTATGAGGCACTTGACATAGGCCTGGCAAGGCCACAAGCACCATAATACAGGGTAGGATTTATAAGGAAAATGCCAATGTAATGAAAAGGGGGGAAAGATTCCAAATCCTAGGGTCAGGCCTTACCTTTTTCCTCTAGATGGAAGTAGGAGGAACAAGAATAGAAGAATAATTTAGGGTCCTAAGATGCAGGAGGAGGCACTCTTAGTATTGAACTTTAGGAATAATAATTAATGGGGCACATGGCCAGAAAATGTCAATGGGTAGCTCTTCTCATGCTTTAAAAGACAAGATCAAGTCTGGAAATGAAAATGTAAGATGGATGACTTAGTACCACTGGATCAGTTGACAGGTGATTGACATTATATCCCCAAAGTGCTAAAGTAATGGATTTCATGCCTACCTAGAGGGAATTGTAGAGTAGTGAGCTCTGGACCTCTGCTTTTGGATGAAAACATGTACAGAGACTATTTCTTATTCATCTTTGCATCCCCTCCCAGTGTTTACAGCATTCTTAGAACAAAACAAACACTTAGGAAATGTTTGTTGAATAAATGAATGGTTGGTTGAAAGAAAGAATATGACCTTGTTGTTTATCTATTATATATATAGTAGGTAATATCTGCAAATCCTGAACTCCAAACCTGAACTCCCAATTTATCCCTCCCCACCCCCCTTCCTCCTGGTAACCATAGAAACTAACACAACATTGTAAATCAGTTATACTTCAATTTTTAAAAAAAAGAATAAGTAAATGAATGAATGGACAAAGACAGACGCCTTTAGCAAATATGTATATGATGCAAATGCCAGGCTAAAGAGAACAAATGGATTATATAACAGAAACATCTGAATTATTAAGTTCTGAGTATACTTAAATAGGCACAATGACAAAGTAGAGCGTGTTTTGGGAAAGATAGTGAGTTCCCTGTCACTGGAAGTGTTTAAGCAGAGGCTAGACAACCTCTTGACAAGGATATAGCATCATTTAGATGAGACAGGGTGAATACTATATCAAAACAACAGAATGTGGCATTAATTTACCAGCTACATACTCCACAGGACCCCCAGATTTCTACTGAGCACCTACCTGTAATGTTCCAAGAAAGAATATATAAGACCTAAGAATACTGCTATTCCAGGCCAAGAAAAACACTGTATACCAGAGGTTCCAAACTTGGGGTTTACGAGGTCCTTAAAGGATCGTGGAAGGCCCCTTGGGCCTGAACTCCCAAAATAGTATGGAAATTTTTATGTGTATGTACATTTGATCTTTCATTGGTTCTCAGAGAGTCCCCCAAAATTTTAGGACCAAGTACTCTAGGAGTTTCCACAGCCCCAAAGCATCTGGTGTAAGAACGGTGGCCACTGTGATCCAATGTGAAAACCTTGACAGAGCCTTCAGTTTTGTTTTTGTTTTTTTTTCCTCCAGAGATACAGATTTTTACATGTGAAAACATTGACTCCTATCATCTAAGAGATAGCTTTAAGTTTGGCAACAGGGAGGTGGGAAAGAGGGGAGGGAGGAGCTGGGATGTCTTCACTGCTCAGTGGTTCTGAACAAAGCTCAACCCAGGGCCAGCCCTGACAGCAGTTCTGATAGCAGATTCCTTCCCCTCCCCATGCAGTGCTCTTTTCACCCTGTTGCCACAACCAAATGTTGCTCATGCTCAAAAAACAATCAGAGACTAAACTCACCAGGCCCAGACACAAGGAGCTTATCAGAGCCATCAGAGCAGACTCCCTCCACAAAGGAATTTAATCAAAGGCTTAAAATAATAAAAGAACCTGAGTTTACCTTACCTTCAAGTCACTGCAGTGCTCAAACACTGAATCCCTGGCTATGTAGTCAGAAATCCATCAGGCTCAGGGCTCTAGTGGGACCACAGGTCAAATGGGCTCCATCCAAGTTGCCTAGAGTTTAGACCTAGCCTTCCTTCCCCTGAAAAGGCTGATCTTTGGGAACTACTTTCCTTCTCCCTGGAGTAGTTGGAGTTACACTGCCTTTCCCCAGTACTTCATGAACAGGGAGCTGTTGAGGAGGAATGTGGGAGTTTAGGGAGTAAGGGACCAGTGAGGAAAGACACGTTCTTTTGGCAAGACACATTCACTGTCAGTCATCTAACTAATCCTTTTGTTCAGCAGGAGGATCAGAACATAAATGAGTTTGTCATTCCTAGAACTCCCTGTGTTCTCAAAATAGACAATGGAAGCCCTCTCTAACAGGCCTCTATACCAGGGATCTGGTGGCAATTGCAGAGATACCCAACTGTCTCATTGACCCTCAATAGTCTCTCTTCACTCTTCCATCTCAGTGTAGGCTGTTTCCCCTCCACATCTCTTTCCAGTTTCCAGATAGAGTATGAGATCAGCCCTGTTCCCTATCATTGGTAATGGAGTAAAACACACGCAGATAACACATCCTTCAGGTCCTGATCAGACCAACCTTGTTTTATATCAAGATTCCTTTACTTCCTCTTTGACCCTGAACAAAGTCATTAATTCATTCATTAGTTCAATAAACACTTATTGAGGACTTTTATGTCTTTGTAAACATAAGAGTAAAGACAGATGTAGTTCCTCTCCTCCTGACATGGTCTAGTCAGGAAGACAGATATAAACAAGTAAACCTACAAATTGTGATAAGTGCTGTAAAGAGTGTATATCCAGGGAGACATAACCTATTAAAGGGATTAAAGGAAGGCTTCCTGAGAAAATGATGCTTAGGGTAAGCCCTGAAGGGTGGGTAGGAATTAGCTTAGTTGAGGCCAGGAATAGCTTTCCCAGCAGTGAGAATAAGAATATGTCCAAATCCAGAGGCAGGAAGGAGTTAGGCATGATCAAACAACTACAAGAACATAGTATGGCCAAACTGTAGTTAGCCACAGTGACTTCACTTGTAAGATGAAAGCAATCACAGTACCTACCTCAAGGGTGGTTGCTGTGAAGATTAGATAAGATAATATATAGAAAGTGTAAAATGCTGACACAGTACCTGGTGCATAATAAGCACTGTAAATGTTAGCTATGGCTATTACCATTAGTTAATTATTTATTATTTATTATTATTTGAAGACATATATCTGAATGAATATATGCATCACTCCATCCTGTCTCCTATAAGTATGACTCTGCTGGGGTTTTTACAAAGGACAGGTACCAAAAAGTAAGGTGGTACATGGGACAGCCATGCCATACAAATACTGGCCTCTTACTAAGAACACATAATGAGATCACCCACTTGGAAACTCCATTGTCTAACATACCTGCTATGAAGCAAACCAACAGACTCTCTCAACCATCACCCAACTTCTGTTTTACTTATATTTTAGCAATGCATCCTAGGGTCCCAGAAGCCTCCCTTCTGCAGGCTCCCATAACCACACCATGAATAGACAGTATCACCTGGGTCCCATGTATCCAGAACCCTCCATCTTCATTTCTCTTCCTTACAGTCATGTGCTCTGATCCCCATCCCAGTCCTCTTTAATGTGCCATACACTGGACTCCCTGGTGGCAGATGCATGCTTGCCCTTTCTGTTTTCAATTTCCCTGTGTCCCACCAGTTGTAAATGCTCCGTTTCCAAAATCCACCATACCATCATGACCTCACTTAAAACTACCATATAGGTTTCTTCAGGCTTCCCCCTTAAGCTATTATACCCATACCCAATAGATTCCAAAACTCTCCTTCAATACAAACCCAGATTACAGCCTCCTCAATGTACATCTGGATGTCATGTATATATCTAGGACAGAATAACTTAAAGAGCCCCAACCAAAGCCCCATCCAACTCTAGTTTAAAGTGCTTACTTTGTCTACTTCTGCTCCTAGATTGCCAACATTGCTAGGTAAAGCTATGAAAACTGGGTTGTCAAATGGTTCCACTACAAATATAGTCTCATCAACCTCAAATGGACCAGCCTTTTTCTGCTTGACAATCCTTTTATTCATTTAGTTTTGATTCTATCTGGCATTCACCATAGCTCATCATAAAAATCCCTAACATCTAACACCTTTATATTGGCTTAGTGTTAACCAAACTTCTCTGGTAAGCACCTAGTGTAATTGTTTAAAACTACAGACTTCCTGGTTCTACTGGGGCTTCCTAAATTAGAATTTCCAACTGAAAGGCTTGGTTATTTATATCAATGTTTCTCAAACTGTTTGATCTGAGGAACCCTTACACACTTACAAATATTGAGGACCTCAAAGAGCTTTTGTTTATGTGGGTTATAGCTATTGGTATTTAAGATACTAGAAATTAAAATTCAGGAGTTTAATTGTCTAATAACTCATTTAAAATAACAACAAACCCATTAACATAAATTACATTCTTATCAAAAAAGAAATCTATTCTCAAAAATTTAGTGAGTGGTACTATTTTACATTTTTCTAAACTCTTTGATGTCTGCTTTAATAGAAGACAGCTGAATTTTTATATCTGCTTCTGCATTCAATCTGTTGCTATATGTTCTTTTGGCTGAAGTATAGGGAGAAAATCTGGCCTCTCCTAGATCTGTAATTAGAAAAGAAAGGACGTAACATACTCCTGAGAATCTTTAGACTACTCTTTGAGGATCACTGATCTGAATATCTAACAAGTCCCCAAGTACTTCTTATCATGAAAACAAGTGGCAAACACTGCATTAATTCATGTGAGATGCTATAATTCTCTGTCTCTAGCTCTCAGCTCCAACCTGTTCCAGATCAGGCATTCTCTGGTCTCTCTCTGTAGATGAAATCTCCCTCATGTTTAACCAAGATCTAAGCCTAGCAATCATTTTTCAGTATTATTTAGTTTTGCCTTTTTCTTTTAAAGAAAACATTTTTTGAATATTTTTATTGTGGTAAAATAACAAAATTTGCCATTTTAACCATTTTAAGTGTACAATACATGGGCATTAATTATATTCACAATGTTTTATAAACATCATCTATTTCCAAAATTTGTCATCACCCTAAACAAAAACTCTGAAACCATTAAGCAATAACTCATTTACCTCCACTTCCTAGAATCTGGTAACCCTAATCTAGTTTGCCTCTATGGATTTTCCTATTAACATTTCATATAAATAGAATCATACAGTATGTGGCCTTTTGTGACTGGCTTTTTGCATGTAACACAATGTTTTGAAGGTTCATCCATATTGTAGCATGTGTTAATACTGCATTTCTTTTTATAGCTAAATAGTATTCCATTGTATGGATGTACCATATTTTGTTTATCCATTCATCAGGTGATGGACATTTGGGCTCTTTCCACTTTGGGGCTATTATGAATAATGCTGCTATGAACATTTGCATACAAGTCTTTGTGTGAACATGTGTTTTGATTTCTCAAGGATGTATACCTAGGAATAGAATTGCTGGGTTATATGGTAACTCTATGGTCAACCATTTGAGAAACTGCCACACTTTTTCAAAGAGGCTGTACCATTTTACATTCGCATCAGGAATATATGAGGGTTCCAATTACTTCATATCCTCACTTTTTATATTTTCCATCTTTTTTTAAATTGTAGCCATCCTAGTGGATGTGAAATAGTATTTCATTGTAGTTTTTTGTTTTGTTTTGTTTTGTTTTCTCTTTCTTTGAATTTTATTTTTACATTTTAAATTTCAGCATTATTAAGGCATAATAGACATACAATTGTAGAAGACAAAGTGTATGTCACAGTGGTTTGATATACATATAAACAGTAAAAGGATTCTCCCTATCTAGTTAATTAACACACCCATCACCTCAAATATTTGTTTTTTATTTTTTTCGGTGAAAACACATTAATTTCTACTCTTCAAAAATTTCAATTATATTACACTGGAATTTGACACAACATTGTAAAATGACTATAACTCAATAAAAAATGTTAAAAAATAAAATTAAATTAAAGGAGAAACAAATTCAATTATACAGTAAGTGTTGTCAACTATAATCACCATCTTTTACATTAGAACCTCAAAGTTTATTCTTCTCATAGCTGGAAGTTTCTACCCTTTTACCAACCTCTCATTATTCCCCCACCCTCCAGGCTTTGGCAATCATTTTCTACTCTCTATTTCTTTGAATTTCAGTTTTTCTTTTTTAGATTTCTCATCTATGTGATACCATGCAATCTGGCTTGTTTATTTTTCATAATGCCTTCAAGTTCCATCCATGTTGTTTGGAAAATGGAAGAATTTTCTTCTTTGTCATGGCTGGTTAATATTCCACTTAAGTGTGTGTGGCTCCCTTATCCATTCATCCTTGGATGTTCGTTTAGTTTCCATATCTTGACTATTGGGAATAATGCTGCATGAACATGGGAGTGCAGATATCTCTCTGATATCCTGTTTTCATTTCCTATGGATGGACATCCAGAAATGGAATTGCTGGAACATATGATAGTTTTATTTTTAATTTGTTTGAGGAACCTCCATACTGTTTTCCTTAATGGCTGTACCAACTTACATTCCCACCAATGGTGTATGAAGGTTTCCTAATCTCCACATCCTCTCCAACTCAGGTTGTGTCTTGTCTTTTTGATGATAGCCATTCTAACAGGTGTGAGGTGATATCTCATTATTGTTTTGATATGCATTTCTCTGATGATTAGTGATGTGGAGCACCTTTTTATGTCCCTATTGGCCATTTATATGTATGTCTTCTTTGGAAAAATATTTGTTCAGTTCCTCTGCTCCTTTATTCATCATATTGTTTCTATTTCTTGGATTGAGTTGTATGAGTTCATGTATTTTGGATATTAGCCCTTATCAGATATATGATTTGCAAATATTTTTCTCATTCCATAGGTTGTCTTTTCATTTTGTATTGTTCTATTTGCTGTGCAGAAACTTTGTAGTTTGATGTAGTTCCACTTGTTTAGTTTTGCTTTTGTTGTCTTTACTTTTGGTGTCAAATCCAAAGAGTCTTCAACAAGATCAGATGTCAAGGAATTTACCAGGATGTTTTCTCCTAGGAGTTTGATAGTTTCAGGTCTTGTGTTCAAATCTTTAATACATTTTGAGTTAATTTTTGTGTATGTTGTAAGATAGGGGTTCATTTTTTTTTTGCAGGCATCTGTCCATTTTCCCCAATACCATTTATTAAAGAGACTGTCCTTTCCTCACCCTCTTCTTGGCTCCTTTGTCATAAATCAATTGATCACTGATATACAGGTTTACTTCTGGGCTCTCTATTTTGTTGCATTGACCTATGTGTCTGTATTTAAGCCTGTACCATATTGTTTTGATTACTGTAGCTTTGTAACATACTTTAAATGAGAGAACGTGATACCTCTAGCTTTGTTCGTCTTTCTCAAGATTGTTTTGGCTACTTGAGTCTTTTGTGGCTCAATACGCATTTTAGGATTGTTTAATCTATTTCTGGGGAAAATCTGACTGGGATTTTAGCAAAGATTACATTGAACCTGTAGATTGCTTTGGGTAACACAGACATTTTAGCAATATTAATTCTCCTAATCCATGATCACAAAATAACTTTTCATTTATTTTGTCCTCCTCAGGTTTTTTCATCAATGTATTATAGTTAGTAGTGTGAAGATCTCTCACCTTCTTTGTTAAGTTTATCTCAGGTGTTTTATTTATTTATTTATTTATTTATTTATTTATTTATTTATTCACTTACTTATTTTAAACTCTAAAGCTCAGGCTACATTTTGTGCAGCTCTCCCCTCTGTTTTATTGGATAGGCCCTCTAGCTGTTCAACAGAGCACCATTTCTAAAGGGAGGTTGATCACATATTGACCATGTAGTTTTATACTGTTTTGTTCAATATGAATGCTTTAATAAGTGGCATTTTTATTTTTTATTAACTTTTTTTTTTACTGAGTTATAGTCATTTTACAATATTGTGTCAATTTCCAGTGTAGAGCACAATTTTTCAGTTGTACATGAACATACATATATTTATTGTCACATTTTTTTCACTGTAAGCTACCACAAGATCTTGTATATATTTCCCTGTGCTCTACAGTATAATCTTGTTTATCTATGAATAAGTGGCATTTTAATAAGATATAGCTTAAAATTTATATATGTTATATATACTATATATATCTATGAAATATATATGTTGTATAGAAATATATATGCTATACTAAATACATTCGTTTAGTATGTTACTAAGGTAGGTATTTTCAAGAATCAAACACTCTCTTTTTGACCCAAAACTAAACACTGTATTGGCTAGTAACATTTACTATACACTGAGTTTCTTCCTTCTGGTAAGATAAATGCAATTGTTCCATTCATTTCATCAAGTTATTTGGTGAATCTCTACTTAGGAACAATCTATTTCTTCTTAGGAAAGTCATTAAAAAGTTTTTAATGCCTTTGGTTACCCTTCATGCATCCTTTCTTCCTTCTACTGTATTATATACTTCTAAAATTCTATAGTCCGCCATGCATCAGAAAGAGAATAAAATGTTTTCCAAGACTGAATTATTTTACATAGATGATCAGGTTCTCATAAAGAGTCTCTCTGATAATACAGCTTATAAAAAGAATAGAGAATCTCACTGTAGTTTTGATTTGCATTTTCCTGATGACTAATGATGTTGAGCATGTTTTCATGTCCTTATTAGCCATTTGTATATCTTCCTTGGAGAAATATTTATTCAGATTCTTTGTCTATTTTTAATTAGGTTTTATGTCTTTTATTATTGAATTAAGATTTTTTAATATATTCTAGACACAGATATATGGTATGAGATAGAGACCCAATTTCACTCTTTCGTATGTATATGCTAGATGGCACCATGTGTTGAAAAGACTATTCTTTCCCCACTGAGTAGTCTTGGCAGTCTTGTTGATAATTGACCAGAGATGCATGGATTTAATTCTGTATTCTCAATTATATCCAGTGATATATGTCTATCCTTATGCTAGTACTACATGGTCGTGATTACTATAGATTTGTAGTAAGTTTTGAAAGCATGATGTAGGAGTCCTCCAACTTTGTTCTTCTTTTTCAAGACTGTTTTAGTTATTCTGGGTCATTTGCAATTCCATATGAATTTTAGGGTCAGCTTGTCAATTTATACAAAGAAATCATCTGGAATTTTTATAGATTGTGTTGAATCTGTAGATCAATTTGGGGAGTGTTGTCATGGTAACAATATTAAGTCCTTCAGTTCCTGGACATGGGATGTCTTTCCATTTATTTAGGTCTCCCATAATCTCTTTCAAGCAGGCTTTAGACTCATTTTTCCTTTCCTCCCCTTTCAGAGCGTGTTCCTCCCTCTCTGAAAATTATGTCCTTTCTCTTCACACTTGATCCCAACTCTCCCACACAGCCTTTCCCTTTCAATATGTCCAAATTTCTCTAGTTCTTAAAGAACTTCTTAAACATACAAGGGAAATATCAAGAAGTTTGTAAACTCCTAAATATAAAAAAATTAATAAAATTTTTAAAAACCTGGGGTAACATTTGCCACAAAAATTTAACAAGTTATTATCATTAATATACTGAATATAGGACCCATACAAAACACCCATATAAAAACACTAAACCTCCAATAGAATATGGGCAAAGAACATATATAGATAATTTGCAAAAGAAGATATACACCTTTTAAAAAATGTAAGTTATATACTTCAGCCTCAAAACTAATTAATGAAATTCAGAACAATGAAATATAATTTTTCTTATCAAACTAAGAAAGGTTTTAAAGACACAATAATACTTAAAATCAATGAGTGTGCAGAGAACTCGGTTCAATCATATACTGATATTGGGTGAATACTGATGATGCAACTTGATAATATAAATCTAGAACTTTAAACTTTTTCATGCCTTTTGACCCAGAATCCAATTCTAATAATGCAGTCAATGTTCTCTGCAACATTATTTATAAAAGAAAAAGAAAAAGAAAAAAAAAGGAAAACTAACTTTCCAACAATAGAAGAATGGCTACAAGTTATGGTACATTAGTATGAGCAATCATTATTCATTCCATTTAAAACTAGGTTGGTTAATATTTCAAATGACATAGAGACATTCTCACAGGACAATTTAAAGGGAAAAGCTGAATATGGAATTGTATTACATTATAATCTCAATTATGTAAAAATACCATACATACATATGAATAGAAAAAATAATAGAGGTAAATGAGGCAAAATGTTGAGTGCTTGTCTCTGAACAATATATTTTTATTATCTTTATCTTCTATTTTTTTCTGTATTTTTCTAACTTTTCTACAGTGGACATATATAATTATCTATATTGCTATGAGGCTATTACAATAATTTAATCAGTTCCCCATCAATGGGCAATTAGGTTGTTTCTAGTCTTCTGCCACTACAACCAACATCTAAGTGAATATCCTTATACATATATCTTTGTGCACATACATGGATATATCTGTAAGATAAATTTCTAGAAGTGAAATGATCTGGGACAAATGTGATGAGCATTTTAAACTTTAATAGATAGTGCAAATTATCCTCCATCAAAGTTGTGCCAAATTATACTCCTGCCAATAATTTATGAGGGTGCCTGTTTCCCCATAATCTTCTTAACAAAATAAACACTTGTTCTATCTTTGGCAATAGAATAATATAGATGAAATATAGATGAAAATTGTATTTGTTTTAGCTTTATTTGCATTTTGTGAGTGAGAATAAGCATCTTTCTATTTGTTTAAAAGCCATTTGCATTTCCTCAATCTCCTTATTTTAAAAAAGGGGAGACAGACACCTAAAGAGGGTAGTATATTTAAGGGTACATACCTAATTAGTAGCAGAATCAAAATTGGCTCCATAGTTTACTGAACATCAATCCTAGACTCTTTATATCATATCATTTTGTCTTTACCTTTACCACAAATTACCACCTGATCATATACTGTTCCAATATGCTGCCTTCATCTCAAGATCATCAGCTCTATTTTCCGAAACAGGTTGTAAGAAGTGCCATGCCATAAAAGAAAAAGAAGGGGCTTTGCAGGTGGCAGACTTGGATTTGAAATGTAGGTGTTCCACATTCTTCTTGTGTGACCCTTTAGGAAGCCTCAGTTTCCTCATCTATAAAATGGTGATGATAATACAGGACAAAATGGCATTATGGGTGTAAATAACCTAGGATAGTGGCTGGCACACAGAAGATACTTCATAAATGGGATATATACACACATATATATGCTTCTTACTGCCAGGATCCAGATCAGCAAGTTCTCAATAACTTATACCTGGCACAGTGCATGGTACTCACTAGGTACTAGCAAATTTTCATTGACTTGACTTGAGGGGGGATTCTTACAGTATAACAGAATTTCAAAATGTAGAGAGAAATCATATTGCCCTGCAGCCTGCTGTCCTTTTGCCTTGAAATCTGTTGTTTGTCCCATGTACAGTGATTTGAGCACAGTAATGACCCTGCAGCTAACTGACAGAGAAAACAGTCACCAGTTCTACCCACCCTACCCCACGCTACTCCTCAAGGCAAATCTGGATGGGAAGGATAGAAATCCTCAGCTAATGAGGCCGAGATCTCTGAAGTTTTGATAACTTTTGGGGGTTTAGTGGAGAAGATATCATTACATTCCCTGTTATATGAGCTGCTCTGTGATGAGAAGCAACCTAAGGAAATGTAACATGGTTGGATTTGTGTTTTAATAATCATTCTCGCTGCAGTGTGGAAGATGGATTGTATGAAGGTGGGGTGGCTAACTAAGAGACTACTGCAGTTATCCAGTCAGGAAGGGATCAGGGTTGGGTAGATGGAGGTTGAAGGTATAGGAGAAAGAGGGGATGATGGATGGAGCCAAACCTCTAAGATGGAGGGAGGAACTTGGCTCCATAGTGCAGGTAGAATTATTCATTTATTGACAGAAGGGAGACACTGACCCTTAAACACAAGTGAAGGGGAGAGGAAGAGTAAAATTTGTGAAGGAGACTGGATGGGAAGGAGGTCGAGAGGTTCTGACTTGATGATCTTGTCATTTAAAGTGAACTAGGAGGCAAGGCCATCTCTTGAGCATGGAGAGAAAGGTAGTAGGTAGCTGATTAGGGACAAAGAAGGGTTTCTAGGCAGCTGAATTTAGAGATCATGACTTTGTTGTGGCTCTGGTCCATAGAGTTGTGGAATTTTCTTTTGAGAAAAAGTTATAGACTTTGGTGATTAGTATATCATGGGGTCCTGTCAAGAAAGTATCTTCTATAAAGGAGTAGGAGCAGAAGGCATATTGCTGGACCTGAGGAATTAAAAAAATGATAAGGGCAACTTCACGCAACAAGTACAGAACACACTTTCAAGAGATTTAGCAGAAAAGAGAAGAAGGGAGATAAGGCCATAGCTTGAGGAAGAAGCTGATAAAGGACATTTTGTGTTTATTTTGGGGGTACAAAAGACTTTGAGGTCTAAAAAAGATGCAGAATGAAGATACTCTATCTCTGACTGTCCTAGATCCACTGTCCTCTTGCTCCGCAAAGTGTGGTCCCTGGACCAGCAGAATCAACATCACCTGGTAGCTTGTTAGAAATGCAAAATCTTGGAGCCCACCCCAGATATACTCTATCAGAATCTAAAGTTTAATGGGCTCCCCAGGTGATTTGCACATACATTGAAGTTTAAGAATAACTGGACTAGCATAGGTCCTTTCAATTCTAGGAATGAAGATTTCCCTAAATGTTCTTGAACACAAGAAATTTCAAGAACTTTCCCACCAAAAGTTTACCTTTCATTAAGCCATTCTGCTTCATGAACAGGCTGAGCTTTGTAGGTGAACAATATGTGCAAAGCCTTCCTCAGAATTCCAGTGCATACCATTCAAACATTAAACATCTTTATGATTAAACTCAGTAGCCAGCAGATGGAACCAGGGAAAAGACTAAATAACTCTGGTCCTAAGTGGGGATCTGATTTCTTCTAAGTAGACAACGACAAACAATTTCCTCTCAGAAGAAAGGAAATTATGTTATCTTGGTGATGTGGGCCATGCAATCAGGGAACAATTTCCCACCAGCAGGTACAAAGGGATAGTTTCTGTGGGATGTTCCTGTCCCTGGTTTCTATACACTATCCTAAGTGTGAAAAGAGAAACTACTATCAAGGATCACTCACCCAAGGATTACTCACTGATATAAACTAAATAGGTAATAAATGAAGGGGTCCTTGAGTATAAAGCAATTTTTTTCAGTGCAATAAACTGTATTACTTATTTCTTTTTAAAAACCATCAACAGGAAATATAAGACCTTATTCCATAAACATAGTAGATAATTATAAGGTGTACTTCAGTCCTTTGTTATGGCTAATTAATAAATAGGGACAGAAGTCAGGAAGAGAGAAGAGAGAATGAAGAAGGGGAAGGAGAAAGACAAAGAGACCCAAAGAAAAAGGCAGAGAAACAGACATACATCTGGGGACACAGAAACAGACTTCAATGGTATTGACATTGTCTTAATTTTCTCAGGTAATGTATGACCACCAAGATATTCACATAAAAATTCATCAAACATTTATCTCACACTTTTGCGGTGTCAGCTGCTGAGGATATTAAAGTCAGCAAAACCGATAGGGTTCTGCCCTTTAAGAGCTCACATATCTAGCAGGGAAGCAAGACATTAATCAAGTAATCACACAAATAACCATTTGTATTAGTTTCCTATTGCTGTTATAACAAATCACCACTAATTTAGAGGCTTACAACACCTGTTTATATTATCTTACAGTTCTGTAGGTAGGACAGAAGTCCGACATGGGTCTCACTGGGCTAAAACCAGCAGAGCTGCATTCCTTTTTGGAGGTTCTTTTCCTTGCTCCTTTCCAGCTTTCAGAGGCCACCCACTTTCCTTGTCTCATGGCCCTCTTCCTCCATCTTCAAAGCCAGCAGCATTGCTCACTCTGAACCTTTTGTTCCTAGTCACATCTGCCTGTAACTCTCCCTCTGTCTCCCCCTTCCTCTTTTAGGGACCCTTGTGATTACATTGGGCTCACCTGATAATCCAGGAGACTTTCCCCATCTAAAGGTCAGCTGATGAGCAACCTTAATTCCTTAATTCCTGCAGCCTTAATTCTCCTTTGCCATGTAACTCAACATATTCACAGGTTCTGCGATTAGAAGGTGGACATCTTTGGGGGATCATTATTCAGTCTACCATACCATTTAATTACAATTTGTGTATTACAGAAACTATTGGTTTAAATGGGGCTATGGCCTTCTGTGCAAAAGCACAGAAGCATGGCATTTCCTAGAACTATCCTGAGTTCTGTTCTTTGCTGCCTACGTGTGTTTGTGTTTGCCGTTTTCTTTGAGATGCCCTTCTCCTTAATCTCTACATGCCCAGATTGTAGCTATCTTTTAAGGCCTTGTTTGAACTTTATCAGGTGGAAAAATGAAAAATAAACATAGTTCAGAATAGTTCTATCTTTAGGATTCTCAATTGGTTCCTAATTGAACTTGTGAGAAAGCCACTGTATTAAAAATTAGTTCTGATATCTTAAAATATATTTTAAAGTACTCACACTGGACTTTTCAAACACTTCTGTTTGGATCACAGAAGGAAATGAAAGTAGAAAGCCAAACCCTCTAGGCACCACTGAAGAGAAACAGAAGGAAATGCCTTGAAAACAAACTTGTTCAATGGCAAAAACAATCAGATACATGCTCTTGAATCCTGCCTCTTTCAGTTAGTCATGTGACACGGGGCAAATAATTATTTTAAACCTATTTCCTCATCTGTAAAACAGGAATTATGAAAGTGACTAATTATAGTGCCTGACACATAATAGGCATTCAACAAATCTTTATTGCTATGCAAGAGAAGATTCAGAGGGGAAGTAATTTGTCCACGTTTATAAAGGTAGAAGCAGGTCCTGAAATTCTAGCACGTTAAAATCAGTGTGCTGTTTTTGAGTTCTTTGGAAATGTGTAAATTATTCATGATCCCTCTGGCACGTCTCTTCTTTAACAAGAATTGTCAGTTGCCCCTATCCTGATAGAGATCACTACACTATCACAGAGCTTTCTGTTTTGTTTCCTTGTGAATGCAGCAGCATTTATCATTTGAAATAGAGGATTTTGAAGGACTTGGGACATCAACCTGCCTTATCTGAGGAAGGCTGAATTATTCCATCATTGGCATTGAGAACCATAAAGTGGAACAGTGCTTCTAGATCCTATTGGTCTCAAGTGTGCTGAATGTGGTGAAAGAAGAAACTTAAACAAATTAAATATCCCATTTTAGAGTTGTCAAATAGGAATTTGTTTCCATGTCATTTTGGTTCATATACTGCTTTACTTCCCACAAACAGTTCTCATTTTAAAGTTTAGTTCAGTACCAATTATTCAGAAAATTTGCTTAATGTGGTCTGGCTGACTGAAAAAAAGAATTGAGATACAAGTATAATAGGAAGCATCTTAATGGAGTGGAATGAGAAGTGGAATAGAATTAGAAGACATGGGTACCCTTGGGCATCTATTCCCCTCTCTGGACCGTTTTTTTCCTGACTATAAAGGGAGAGGAATAGGCTACAGGGTCTTTAAGACCGCAACCATTTCTAGCATTCTATGATTCTATAAGCCTCTCCTACACACACACACACACACACACATACACTGAGGTATCAGAATTTAAAGGGATGTGTGTGTGGGGTGGAGGAGAGGGAGAGAGTTTGCACTTCATTTGAGCTTAGTATATCCATATCCAGTAGAGTGTGCAAGATATAGAGAGGGCAGGAAAACTTGCTAATACAATATAAGGTTTACTTTGCTAAGGATAGGGTCCAGGCAAGCCTGTATCACTAAAGCCTTTGAAGGCCAACCTCCATGCTGTATTGTTGAAAACCTACCAAGAGCTGGGAATGAACTAACAAGACTTCAAGTGATTATATTAACCACGTTTCTTTTTCTTTTTTTTTTCCTTTTTTTTTTTGTTTGGTTTTGTTTTCACTGAAATGTATTTAGTGGGTGAGACACAAGCTTTGCTACTGCTTTGCTACTGGCATGTGGGGACAAGCAGTTACAGGGAAAAAATGATCACTACTTTACTCTTTTCTTCTATTAGTTTTTGTAGCTTTGTTAAAAGATTTGACCGTTATAAAACCTTTATCTCAAAAAGTATGCCATATGTGTTGTTACAAAAAAGTCAAATAAACAAACATTGCCTCCTACACGTTGTAAACTTCATCCAGACAGACAACTTAAATATTGGCTTAATTTGGGCTTTACAGTTATGAACAATAGAATGGGAAGTCACCAATTATTTGCTTAAAAGCTGACTTTACAAAAGCTGATTTATATTTACCTTGATGTTTTGTCATGTATATAACCCAATCAGGCAACCAAGATAGAAGACTCAGATCCTTAAACATGTTTTTTCATTTTCTGCAGAGTTCCGGAGGCAGTAAGAAACAGCTCTGGGAGTGCCCCTGGGCAAAAGATAAAGGAGGTTACAGCTTGTGGAAGTGGTAATTAGAGCCAATTACAACTTGACTTATCTGCTTTGTCATTAAAATACCTGTCAGACCTCTCATTTTTCTAAACAGAGGAAAAGAAAAGGTATAGCTTAGAGGGAGAGGGTTAGCCAAAGGGAAGAGATTTTTAATTCTGTTCAGAAACTTACCATGTAACCTTAGACAAACACATTGCCTTTTGGCTTCAAACTGTGCTTTGCTCACAGTTAAACCTTAACTCTTGGAGCTGAAAAGGACCTGCAGAAATCACCTGGTTCCAGCCTCCTGCCTTCAAGAAGTAAGGTATTATTATGTCCCATTTTCCAAATGAGACATGAAAGGTCCAGATAATTTGACTAGAATATGTCTTCTGCCTCCTAAGTGCAATAGATTTGATTTTGGTCTTTTAACTGTCACAAGAAAAATGTAATTGTTCTCACGTTCCTCACAAATATGTTGCATACAGGTTAAGAGATAATAACCACAAGGCGCTCTGAAAATACCAAGGGACGTTTATAAATATAACATTACCAACAGAGATGCTAGCACTTGGAATATATGGGTTTTAAGAAAAGGTAACAGGAATGGATTTAGCCCATTGAATTAGCTTGAGTAAAGCAGCAGAATTCAACTTAGTTAAAAGGACCAAACTCCCTATCGGCAAATATGTATGAAAGATAATGGAAGTAACCAAAAATTGTGAAAGAACAGGAATGCTACTAATTTGTCATTAGATTTGAGAGAGTAAACAATGAGTGAAGTTTTGCGTGTAAAATCTGAAATCCTGAACAAAGTAGGCTTCTTGGGGAAAGTTAAAAGAAAATAAGGTTTTTCTTACAACTTAAAAAGTACACTATCCTATACAACTTCTAATGAATTTTGCCTTTTGTCCTTAAAATTGTCTGTAGTCAGGTCACTGAATGCCTAATTATCTATCTTCATGTCTCCAATCTTTCTCCACCTAACATTCTAAACCATTCAAATTGCTCCTGCCCAAATCACTATCTTTACCTGCTACTTTGAACACATCAGCCACCTCAAAAACCCTCGTTATCCTCTGTATTGAATTACTCATTCAGGATTTCAAGGCCCTCCATCAACCCACTCCAATCTAATCTGTCTCTTTCCCGATCCCTCTCTTTGTTCCTTTTATTTCAATACTACACTTTTTCCTCATATACCTGAAAGAAATCCCATCCTTGCATTTGATAAGTCATCTCTCTTCACCTTTATTAAAAATCAACATATATTTGATGTGAGGACTATAGGGAGGGGGCTGAGTCTATTTAATAGGTACAGAAGTCTCTTAGTCATTTTATATGATTAGCTAAAGGAGATTGCAGCTACTATGCTCCCCCTCCATTACGTGCTTCTCTCAGGGAGAAGTGAGGGCATAATGTTCAGGATTAGAATGTGGAAGAGTGCTGCTGGGTAGACTGCTTGGAATATGTGGCAGTTCTGAGTATTAACAGAGAACCTGTGGTATTTTAGGATTTGTCTCACCTTTTCATTCCTTCAGTTAAAGCTTTATCTTTATTATCTTTAGTAAAGGCCTCAATTTATATGCAGTCTTCCTTGTCACACCTTCCTTGGTGAAGGTGTGCAGTGGTCAATCTCAGATAGACAGATCCCTAGAGTGAGGGGAGGAAGAGTGATTTCCAGTTAGCCAAGTAGACACAATGGTGTCAGGAAGGTTATTCCAAAGAGAGGGTGGCAGGATATATTGTAAAGAAATTTTATGACAGTACATACTCTGGGGGTACAACTCTCAGGTGGGGATGGGATGGGTCATTCTTTTATTAGATCCAACATGAGTGTTGTGGGCAGAGTTTGGTTACCTGGCAGATATTGAGCTTAGAAACAATATATATTTTGGATCTTTTTATTCACTTCCATATAACAGCATATATAAAATGTTGCACAGACAAAAAGCATTTCTGAAACTTGGTCACTCCTTTGAGACTGGCACAGATTACATACTTTTGAAAAAAAATCAAATGGTAGAATAATATTCATCTCTAAAGGTACGTATAATTTGGAGATAGCCAAAAGTCACTTGAGACTAAGAATGGTGAAATAAGGTGGGTAATAACCTGGACATAATTTTTAGTGAAATAAGCATGTAAAAGGATGACCTATTTTACTGTTAAAGTATCTCACAAAATGCCACCCTCAAAGGAAACAATGGTTACTAGGATACATAAATAATTGTTTTTAAAGTTTTGGTTAGGGTACAGAAATATGTATCTTATTTTATGATACTAGTGGGAAAATGGGCATAGCTAAGGGAAGACTACAAAATATTCAGCTTCTTTGGGGGCCAGGTAATAAGGTTTCCATCAACTTGCTATGGCATCAGGATGGTGAGCAGTTTTTGTATCAAGTGTGCAGTGCTAGCTCCGCTTGACTTAAATGAGTGATGCAGCTGTTGGGAAACAGGAAATGGTGCTGGATTACACACAGACAACCAAAACTAACACAAACACACATAGGCTTCCTGGTATGTAAATTATTTTTGAAGTTTGAGATCTCCTTATACAGAATTTAGTATATAACAGATTCAAGAACCAAACTTCTTGACCTCCCAATATTAAATAACTAAATGTGCAAAAGAACCACCATTAAATAGCACATCAAAAGCTATACATTTTCTATGAAACAATATGTGCACAGATTTTCAAAGCTGTGAAAATGCAATAAAGAGCACAACACATTTTGGTCACTTTATTAAATGACATTAAATAGTTTAAGTTTCAACTACTAAACAGCACTTTGAATGGTGAAAACACAGATAGTATTATTGTCATACTTGAATGCTTTTCTTTAAAAACACAATTCCAGTCCTTATATATATTACAAAACAGCCTTAAAGGAAGAAGTGACATCTTTTCTACAGTACTTAAGATACTCAATACGGAACTGAAAAGCAGTCTAACAGAAACAAAGGCAAGTCTTCACAGCTGTATGATTTCAGCAGCCAAAGCTGGATGATGGACTGAAACATTACTATACAACTGGGACAAAACATATACAATATCACAATACTAAGCAAAAAACGCTTTACACCCAAAGAAATAAAACAGGTTACAAAATGTGGAGAATTTAGCAGGCAAAACTGTATTACAAGCAACATTTTAAATCGTCATTTTTTAAGCCATTGCAACTATTTAAAACATCTAAAACAAATATAAAATGAGCCTTTTAGTATCTTATTGATGTGATTTTGTCTTTAAATATTTGTTAAAGCTTGATGTTATACTCAAAGTACATATTATGTAGCTAAAATGTCAAGTGAGAAGAGTGTATGCAAAGTGGTCCAAGTTTTATTTTAAACTCTCTTATTTCCAATTAATCCTTCTATGTATTATTAAGTCATACTTTCATCCACGGTGAAAAAGGTTTAGAAGGTTACCTAAAATTTTGACATCTATGTCTTTGAACAAGTAATCAGACCATGTTGAAAGTTCCCAGGTCTCGTAAATCAGGTTTAAAGTATTCTGTACTTATAGAAATACCAACTGATAACAGTTGGCCAGCGAATACTGTCTTCAAATATTTATCTCATAAATTCTTTTTCACTTCTTCTAAAGTAAAAACACATCCCCCCTCAATTAAATAAATTTGATTATATGGCTGGCATAATATCCAAATATATAGAATTTGTTAGCAATAACTCACCATGGGAAGGTGTGGGGTGGATCCACCAAACCTCAAAATTCTATATGACAAACCTAGTGCTCTTGGATGTTTTACCACTAGTTCTTTCAAGATAAAAGTGGAAATCTCTTCATCATCCAAACAACTCAAAACTGTTTTAGCTAATTAAACTCATTCTAATCCAGTGATACCTAGAGCAATCCTCCACCTAGCTTTCTTTTTTCTGGAATTCGTTAGCTGTTTCCACTACCTGTTACGTCACCATCTCAAAAATCATTTTGCCATGTTGAGTTGACTCTAATAGTCTAACAATCTTTTTCTTTAAGAAATTCAAGCAACCAAATTGTACATGAGTAAACTTATAGGTCATTTTTATAGGCCTGGATTAAGAAAAACGACAATGTGATGACTTTCTAGTAAAACCTCATAAAAGGGTATTAGATGAATTAATTTTGATCAGAAAACTGCCTCACAGATCTAAACTAAAAAAAAATATCAAGCTTTGAAATGTAATTTAATTTAAGAAAACATAGGGAAGTTGGGGAAAAAGAACATAATGATGAGAGAAAAGAGCATAGAAGCCAGTGATCCTTATCTTTAGGAGGAATTATTTCACAATACTGACAGTACTGGGAATTGTTAAAGTACATTCCTCATGTGAACTTAAAGTCAGCAATGGTTCTGCCATTTTGATGTTGTTTATAAAACAGGGTGTGAACCTAACAACCACAATGTCATCCTTAACCTCCTAAAATGCTAGAACTTGATTTTGTTAGTCCACATCCCACTGCCAGCAACAGGATGAAGCACTAGCACTGGCACCAAGCAGTTAAGAGATGTGCTTTGTTTTAGTGCCAGGGGAGAGAAAAATCATGTGTGGAAGATAATCCACGACCCTGAAATTTTACCAGTAATTATTTCAGCACATACAACTGAAAATAAAAATGGCAGAAAGACTAAAGAAGAAAAAAGAATTCTCTTCTTAGGCTATACTTAAGGCTGTTTATACAATGCTAATATAACTGCAAGACTCCTCCAAGTTTTAGAGCAGTAGTATTTAAGAATATTGCACACAATTCTGTGTCAAAGATAACCCTTAGTTTTTAACTTTCAGTCACAGAGATGATATAGAAGGAGCCCAGTTTTAGACTTCAGTCAAAAGAATATTAAAACCATTTCAATCACTTTAGTCAAGAAATGGATTAAGTACAAAAGTATTTCATAACTGGAGGAATCAACTCTAAGAACTCAGCTGTGTGTTTTTGTATGTAAAGAATGAATATATAAATCTGTATTCTTTCATAAATTCATTAATTTTATGACAATTTTATGGTCGCTAAAAGCAGGCATAAAAATTTAGAGAGGAAATCTGTGGAGTTGTTACTGTTATGGAAGGACTTGTTTTCACTGAAAACAATTTGAAAGATCTTCTGTACTCAATGTGTGTAAGAAGATTCTAGGCAACATCACTGACAAATGTCAGGAAGAAATGGTATGCCCTATTAAAAAAATTTAAAACTAATATGGAAGATTGGCATTTAAGGGGACCAAACTATTTATACAGTTGAGTTCTGTTAAGTCATTGATTCCTAAAAAAATAAAAGATCTTTCTATGATTTTAACAATCTTTTAAACTTTTAGTGCAAAATCACATTGATTTCCCTTGGGAAGGTCCTGGATTTTTGCTTCTCATTGGGGGTGGTGCACGCTGTAATGGTGGTGGCTGCATACCACCAGCCACTGACTGATACATTCCTCTCATATCAATCTGCTGGTAGTTAGAAGGATTCATGATTAAATTTGGAGGCTTTGGCATCATGAGGTGACCCAGTGTTGCTTGTTGATAAGTCATTTGTTGCTGTTGCTGCTGATTGTACTGCTGCTGGAGCCTTCGGTTCATAAGTATTCGCTGAACGCAGCTGATTAACTAAAGAGAGAAAAGGGAGCTGTTACAGTGCGTGACCTGTCTCAAAGAGGCAGTATCAAGTTTTGAGTTAAAATCAATTTGTTAAGGGGGTACCATACCAAAAGGAAAACACATTATTGTTATCACCATTACTAATTTGATGGCATTCACAGAACCATTACTGTAGAAACCGGTTAGTAACACCGTTTAGGGCTAAATTCTCTTAATGACTTGACTATTGTAGTGCAAGCAGCATTTAGATTAGTTTCCATAGTAACCCGGCCTGCACTGTGATTAGTCTCAAGTATTAGTTACAGCACTTTTTGTCAAGTCTCCTTTCTTTGTCATTCTTTTGAATATTTCACATGATGACAGACAAATAAACATTTTTAGTGACAAACACCAAAGGGAAAAGGCACTTGCAGTGGGAATAATTCCTATTTGGAATGTCTCAAATTTCCCAAGATAATTTAAAACCACATAATTCTACAGTGCTTTCTAAGTAAAATTCATGCCACAGAAATTGATTCCCTGATGTCAAGAGTTGAAATTTCCCAGTGCAAGGCAGATGGCTGGCAAATGACCGTGCTGGGAAAGATGAGTAAGGATCCTAGAATATGTTAGCCTTTTAGAGAATTACACAATTTAGTAGGAACCTGTGTCATACATCATTTATAGTTCCACTTTTTACTCTCAAATTAAACATATTAAAAAGTATACTTCTTTGGGGAAGTTGTTAAAAATAGTAAATGTGGTAAAAAGTCTGGCAAAAATTCCTTTTTAAGTGTCCAGAATATATAAAATAAAATTATATAGAAGAGATCTTATACAAATTTGAAGGCGACCCATTTTGGAAGTTGTTACTCCTTTGCAACAAAAGACATTACCTTTATTTGACATTACTAGGTTTCTGGATAAAATTTCTTCTGGGAATAACCAGTGACCATCCATCAGCCCATATGAGGGATGGTTACTGACAGAGATGTCACACAAACCCATTATTATAAATTCAAGAAAATTAAACATAACCTAGAGATAGTACAAATTCTTACCATCTGTTGTTTTGTCAATACGTCATTGTAGATTGCTTCTCTTCGCTTAACATCAAGCTCCTGGCTGGCTTGTCTACTTAATGCTAACGCCTGTACCTGGGCCTCAGAGAGATTCATGTTTTCCTTCCACTAAAAGAAAAGTATCTATTTACTCCTTATTGCAGTAGAATTGAGGAAAAATAATTAAGGTACTTAAAAGCAGGGTACTAAGTTGCCCACTGTTGTACAAGTGTTGGTTATCTCTGCAATAAAACTATCTGGATTTAATTTGTGCAACTGGTAATTAAAATATGTTTATGTAAGCAATGCATACATTTCTATGATTAATTAATTTCCCAGTTCTTAGATTTTACATTTCTCTTTTGTGTCAACATCTAGGTAAAACTGCTGAATTACAGCTTGGCACTATTATTCAGTTTACTAGTATTTTGCATATCAAGTTATAAGAATTATGCTCTTTTCCTCAAAGAAGTAGTGAAGCAAACAACAATTAAAAATTTCTTTAAATAGTGGGGGGAAGAACACAAGTTGCAAGTTGGAGTATGACAATTGCCAATTAACTTACTACAGCTGAAATTATATCTTCAAGAGGCTGAATCCTCACTGCTGTCACACTGTTTGTTGCTTCCACAACTTTTTCTCTTCCTTGATTAATGAGGTCCTACAAGAATGCAAGAAATAATTTTATCAGGGCATATAAAAGATGGAATACTTTTAAAGTATAGGGATCCTTTCTCTTGCCAATTTATACCACCTGGTTTAAAACTTGTTAAATAATTGAAAAGAACAGCAAAATTCAGCATCAATAAAACAAAGTAAAATTCATCAGTGAGGGTCTTGTTAGGAAGATAAAAGTCTGGGGTTTATTGCCCCAATAATTTAATAATTTAAATGACTCCATAAGCACATTTTAAAAAGGAAACCACAGATTCAATTAAGTTATTAAATTATTAGTATATTAAAACCTAATCTTTCTTATTTAACTCATAATTGATTCTAGTTTTCAATAATTTATTTCATAATACTGTGCATTATCATATACTTAATGCTGCACTAGGATGTAAATCAATGTGTGTATTTATGCTACTTTCAAAAATTAAGCAAGTAATTTGTTTATTCAAAATATTTCATAACTGAAAAAAGTGCTATTTCCCTAGCTAGTCAACTGCCCTATTGTCCCTTAATTAAAATAATTCAACTACATTAATTCAAGGCCTGATTCCCTTGTGCTCTGAACAAACCACATTTTACTATACTATGCTGGTTCAAAAAGGTCAACAAATAAAAGAAAAATTTCTTAGTCTATTCAGAGGTAATCTTTTGGAGAATGTGATATTCCTGCATAGGGAACCCTCAACAACAGGGCACTTGAAATTGCCTTTAATTCAAGTTAAACTACTTTTGTACTTCACAACTTACCTCCAGCTGTTGATTACTCATTGCTGACAGGGCTCCCAAATTGAAAGGAATATAAGGAGTTTGAGAGTTGAAACTGACAGGGGGTAAATTGGTCCCAGTTGGTATGTTGAAACGCATGGTCAGCCCCTAAAAACAAAAAATTATGCACTTCCCACATTGTGATTTAAAACTTGAAATTCTACATCACCTACTGGTTTAGAAAAAATCCACATTCTCAGATCTAGGAAATTATTAACACTCTTTCACACACAAACAAAACGCTCTTTTCACCCGAAACCAAGATCTTATTACATAGAAAGCTTTAACCCCTAAAGGTGTACTCTTTTTCTGGTAATTCCCACAGAATGGGGCAACTCAGAGAATTCTGATGAGACTCCTAAAATCACATTAACGTGAAAGAAGTTTGGTACAATGAGTTAGGAGTTTAAAAAGGATTCAGGTATTAGGATAAGGTTTCCCATGCTCAGGCACATTTTTGCTCAAGGGGCTTGGTGTTTAAAACAGACATGGAACTATTTTAAAGATGCTGCTGGAGACTGACATTAATGTCCAATAATGGAGTATTTTTGTGTTCTGATATTCAGTCAAAATTTAGATTTCATGGTATACATGCTAAAGCAATAATTACTCCTACCTCCAAACTCTAAGCTCCTGTATGTCTGCTACTACAGTGAGGGTGTTGATGGAAGTTAAGTGATGCTAAATATATAGCTTCCCACTAATCTCTCAATTTAGCAAGTGCTAAGCAGAAATGAGGTTACTATGCTTTAAGGCGAAAATATTTTCTTTTCTCCTCTCCCCCCCGTCTATCACCAAAGGTAGCCAAAGCCCATAAACAGACTCTCATACTTGGGGACTCAGTTCCTAAAGATTTCACTATATTATTACCTGTTCCAAATCTGACCCTTTTCTCACTCACTACTCTTTCAAATGACTAACATAAAAACAAAAACCAAAAAGCAATCCAAATGAACTACCTTCTTCTCTGCTTCATACTCAGCCCAAGCTGCTTTTCTTTCTTCTTCAGTCAGCTCTTCTTCTTCTTTGTGGTCCAAAAGAGAATCATGTTCATGATATCCTACAATGTGTTCTTTATGTATCTGAAGAAGTTCTGCAAGTATGGTGTCCTGTTTAAAGGGGTTGAAATAATAGAGAATTATTTTCTCCCTCTGGATCATATCTCCATAGTTCTCTGGTTTACTATTAGACTAAAAACTAGAAACTGGCCCACATACATATTCTGATGTATATGATAAATTACCTAGAAAACATTCACTATACATGCAGTACCAGCCTTTATGTAAGAATTTCATGTTTATAGAGCATGTTTTAGGGGTTCAATTTTTTAATGACTGCTTTTCATCTTTCAAGGTTTTCTTCCTCCTACTTTTTTTCTAATTTTTTCATATCGTTTTGTTTTGTGCTTTGTTCTGAGTTGATAATAAATGCTAACGTAAGTCTGCTTAACTCAGATTACACTGAATGCCTATGCTAAAAATCATGGCTATTCCTGCTTATACAGATTTAACAACTTTATTTTCACAATCACTTTAGCTACCAAACACTATACTAACAAAAACCAAATCTAAATTAATCAAAACAGCTACAGGAACATACAGTCCTTATATTTCAGTTGTAAGAAAGTCAAAAATAAATTATACTGTAAGGGTGCAAGGATCAAATTTAAACTGATATAAACTGTTTATCAATTTATTATCATAGTGTCTTTTTTAAGTCATGATGTCTTAGTATTTTAAAGTAAAAAGATTAAGTAATTATGAGAGAGAGACACAAAGAGAGATTTAGGGGGTAAGGAGTTAAAGTGAACCATAGATATGTTACTTGCTAATAAAAAATTAAAATATTCACAAGTTGTTTATTAAGAAATCAAAGATGAAAACCTCGATATATAAAAGGCAAATTAATTCACTTTACAAAAGGATTTTCCATACCTTCTAATAGCAAGTTCCCTTAGAACACACTTTCTAAACTTAGCGTGAATTTAGTCAAGGAACATAAATAATTACTGGTCAAAGGAAGCTACAGGGAGGCAAATAGCACATTAAATTTAAATTAAAAAAAGAGCAAAAAACCAAAAAAAAAATCTACATCTAATAATGTTTAATGCCTCCATGAGTTTTAGCATAGACAAAGCCCATATTTGAATTTTGTCTTTACATCTTCAACCATACTTAGAGTATAGAGTCCAAAATACGGAAGGAAGTCAAATGATTGTTAAATAACTCAAGATGAAAAATTCAAATCATGGTGCCCTAAGTTTATCTCTATACAATAGCAAATGCTGATACCAATTCCAAATATTCTGATATTTGGTATCATGTTAACAAATTTTTTATCTTGCTACCCCAATAAACACTTGAAATAATCCCTTCATAATTTCATGAAAGAGAAGGGACTGATTTTCTTAATGGATACAGCTGTAATTGAGATTTTACAATTCATTTTGAATGCATATACTATTTTTTTTCTTGAAAACAGAAAATGTTAAAAGACCATACAAGCAAGAGGGCTCAAGAAAGTCTACTGGTGGAACACATATATACTAATAGGTTTAAGTTCTTTTGAAATGTTAACTAAACATTTCACTCCTGTACCAGTGTAGAAATCTGCCATCAAAGCTGACTTCTCTGGCCTATAGCATATATAGAGCACGTTTATCATCACTAGATAGATCTCCAAAGTTCAGAGTTACTGACCAGGCAGGGAGGGAGACAGAGCAGTCTGAATTAAATTCTGTTAAAAGATAATGCTTCTTTAGATGTGTGTCTCCCATGCTCACCCCCCAACCATGACTCAGGAGAGAGGTATGTAATAAAACCAGATAACACTGACTAATATTTTTAGCAAGTGACCATGCCATACAATTAGAAAAGTCAGCTGTTTTACAAAATACCAAATAAATTACAAGGTAGAAATGTTCTATGGATAGTCCTTAATTTTACTTCTGTCTGACAATAAGTGATATTCTTAACCATAGTCAAAAATCACTTCATTTCTCTAAGAAAGCAATCTAAAGGAAAGACCAAGAGAAGTGTGTGCTAGCAACTAATTTTCAGCTTTGTGATTCTCCTCATAATCCTGGATAATAACTTAATCTAGTTATGAATGTTAAATTAAACATGGATGAAATACTCTACATTCACATATATAACAGGATGATATAAAAATAGCAAGAATAAATGAAACACCCAATTCTTTAGAAATAAACACTATGTCAACTAAGTGTAGTGTTTATTTCTCAATTATAAATACCATGATTCATACCATAGTTACTTTAAAGTCTTTCCAGAAATGCATGTTTGCATTGTACATACATGCACACACACACATACACACAAACACACTCATATATACTCCTTAAAAAAATGTCTGCAATATGAGGGAGCTTTATCAAGTTAGTCCTTAGCATCCTGTAATTTCAAAGTCCAAACATATCATCTTAGAATTGGTAGAAAATGATGTCCAAGGAAGCAAAGTAACTTTTTTCCAGCTGGGACTAGAAGATAAATTATTTGGCTCCTATCCAGTGATCATTCTATCACACTATGAAGAATGACTGGATAAACTGGGAGTTCAAGATTTGCAGATACTTACTAATATATATAAAATAAACAACAAGTTTATATTGTATAGCACAGGGAACTATATTCAGTATCTTGTAGTAACTTACAGTGAAAAAGAATATGAAAACAAATATATGTATCTTCATGTATGACTGAAGCATTATGCTGTACACCAGAAATTGACAAAACATTGTAAACTTACTATACTTCAATAATATATATATATATATTTTATATATACATATATAAAATTAAAAAAAAGAATGACTGTTTTCTTGAGGCATGGTTCCTCTGTTTCCCAGATCTATTCTCTTAAAAAAAGAAAATCCCCTGAAGGATTCCAGGAGAAGGAGAAACCTAAAGTGGGTCTATTTTTTTTTTCACTTTTAACACTTCTGTTCTTTTTGAAGTTTTTTTTTAAAGCAAGCAAATGTTAACTTCTTTTTTAACATTTTTTATTGATTTATAATCATTTTGCAATGTTGTGTCAAATTCCAGTGTTCAGCACAATTTTTCAGTCATTCATGGACATATACACACTCATTGTCACATTTTTTTCTCTGTGATTTATCATAACATTTTGTGTATATTTCCCTGTGCTATACAGTGTAATCTTGTTTATCTATTCTACAATTTTGAAATCCCAGTCTATCCCTTCCCATCCTCTACCCCCCTGGTAACCACAAGTCTGTATTCTCTGTCCATGAGTCTATTTCTGTCCTGTATTTATGCTTTGTTTTTGTTTGTTTGTTTGTTTTTGTTTTTGTTTTTTAGATTCCACATATGAGCGATCTCATATGGTATTTTTCTTTCTCTTTCTGGCTTACTTCACTTAGAATGACATTCTCTAGGAGCATCCATGTTGCTGCAAATGGCATTATGTTGTCGGTTTTTATGGCTGAGTAGTATTCCATTGTATAAATATACCACCTCTTCTTTATCCAGTCACCTGTTGATGGACATTTAGGCTGTTTCCATGTTTTGGCTATTGTAAATAGTGCTGCTATGAACATTGGGGTGCAGGTGTCATCCTGAAGTAGATTTCCTTCTGGATACAAGCCCAGGAGTGGGATTCCTGGGTCATATGGTAAGTCTATTCCTAGTCTTTTGAGGAATCTCCACACTGTTTTCCATAGTGGCTGCACCAAACTGCATTCCCACCAGCAGTGTAGGAGGGTTCCCCTTTCTCCACAGCCTCTCCAGCATTTGTCATTTTTGGATTTTTGAATGACGGCCATTCCGACTGGTGTGAGGTGATACCTCATTGTAGTTTTGATTTGCATTTCTCTGATAATTAGTGATATTGAACATTTTTTCATGTGCTTTTTGATCATTTGTATGTCTTCCTTGGAGAATTGTAACTTTTTAATAAAATAAAATATTTAAACTGAAACAAACACAATTCTTAGACACAAACTTATGAAAGACCAGTTCATTCTTAGCCTAAACCTGACATGAACTATTTTACCGCTTTCATCTTCAGGAGATACTCATTTTAGGAAATCCCATTTCTAAAGCCTTTAAGTGTTTTCTCCCCACTAATTCCAGATTTGAGATCTAGGCTATCAAGTCAAACATGATTGCCTAATAAAGGTCAGAATATGACAGAGGTTCAGCTTCTGCCTATGCAGTAACTTTCATTTTGACTCACAGGTAACTAAAATGCCAACAAGTCAGAGAAGTGCATGTGACTTAGTTTTGTATCATTAAAAAAAATTTGGACCGTTTTCCTAAAACAAGGCAAAAAAACCAACCATATTGTTCTACTGACTATGACACTCCCTCTTTTCAAAGAATTTTTAAAAATTTTTAATGGAAATGATGCTAATATCCTATCATATAACCTAGAGATAACTACTAGTAACATCTGTTGTATATTCCTCCACACATTTTTACATAAAAATAGGACTGCACTATAGTTTTGAAACCTAATTTTCCACCTTGGTATCTTTCCATGGACATCATTTTATATCAGATACAAACTTTCATCATTTTTAATGGCTGCAAGGTGTGTACATTATATAGATATATTTTATCATCTTTTAATCATGTCATCTGTAGTTTTTAATTATTACCAAGTCTGCAGTGAAATAGTTTTGGATAAATTTTAATGTGTATCAACCACTTGTTCATACAATAATTATACCAACAAGACTCAAGGACTTAGACAAATATGTTTACCACTATATTCATTTTAACAAAGAAAAGACACTACATGTAAGTTAACTGATTTTTATAGGAACAAGAGTCATTTGTACATTTCAGAAGTAGGAAAGGAGAAATCTTTCTATCCTCCAGAGTGCTGTGAAAGAGGCAAATAAGAGAAAGAATTTAGAGGATTTCTGATACAAACTGTTTCTTACATCTTTCCCTTTTAAATTCACTGCAGCATACTGTCAATACAAGAAACAGATGATGAGATTAATGAGGGCAAACAGGTATTTGTAACAGGATCCTCAGAATATTTCTTAGGGAAAGACAATTTTGCAAAGTCTAGAGTAAGTTATAAAAGTTAATAAAGAGAAATTTCATCCCAATATACAACACAATCATGGAGAGGTTTTTGTTTTTTCCCCTTGAAGCGTGCATTTATATTAGTTGCTATAGTAACACTATTATTGAAAACAATACTGGAACAGAATCTATAATCACTAGGCCAACAGTCATCAAAATGAGGTTTAAATTACATCCAAATGTGTACCTTTACTTTTCTTTGTCTAAACTTTATTTTTCCTTAAATAAGTGAAAAAGCTTACAAGCTGGGAAAAGCATGGTCTATATTCGAGCTAACAACCTAAATTAGTTTGAGCTTTAAAAACGACTAGTTCAATTAATAAAACAAAATTAATGATAAATTACAAATTTAAGTTAATTTATTTAGAAGTTTAAAGTATTTGGTAAGCTGACAAAAATTTCCATTTAATTAATTCTGAAATTCAACCTTGAAAATAAAATTTCTAAAAACAATCAAGGCTTTTTGCCTGAGGGTGGGGGCAGGGGTTTGCCATGTTTCAAAATATTTTGCTTGCTATCACTTTGAATTTGAGTTTTACAATATCTGGAAATAAAATGTCACTTAATACTTAAGTGCCACAGGACCAACTCAAAAACTATGAAAAAAATCCTTTCATTACTTAAATAAGTCTAGATTCTTAATAAAGATACTTACTTAAATAAGTCTAGATTCTTAATAAAGATACTTATATTCCTAGTCAAAAAAGTTTCTACTTTCAAATTTAAAGCCTGTTTCTTTCCAAACTACACAGGAAAGAAAAAATGCAACATATCTGATAAGTAACTAGAGAGCTACTGAGTGAAGTTCACATTCCACCTCATATCAGATTTTCAGGTCAAGAGCACCCTTGCCAAAGAGCATTTATAAATATATCCAGATCTCAAATTGTAGGTATGAATAAGATAGTGACAACTACAGAACTTGTCACTTTCAAGGAAAGAAAAGGCAGGCCTGCCAAACTGACACTGGTGGAGGGTAAAAGTCAGAGTCTCCTTTGATAAGAATGTTTTATACTCAATTTAACATTTAAAAAACTAAATACTGTATTTAACATTTAACCTTTAAAAACTGGTTATCCATTACAATTCTTACACATGCCATATGCCATATTCCACTCACTGTGAGGTAAAGAGTGTCACAGATTTTATATGACTGTAGTGACTTTCTAGAGGTTGCAGCTTTCTAAATAGAGTCTGAATTGGAACTCAATTCTCATGCTGTACAATCTGGAGTTCACATTATCTCTTTAATTTATTAACACTGTTACAACCTCTAACTCACACACAGGTGTGCTACAAAAAAAGAGACATGAAATAGGAAGGAAAGCAGCTATTTAGCAGCTCAAATTACATTCAAAGAAAGAAAACATTAAAAGATAAAAAGTAAAATGGTTTAAAAATGACATAAATAAGGTCATCTAGTGATTCTTTTATTGACCAAATCTCTCTCCCACAATTTATATTCCTTTAAGGGTCCAAAGTAATTTGATGTAAAAAGCCTAGTCATAAAAACATCAGTAATTGAAGAGACAGAACTGAGACATTCGTCTATTTACTTCCCCTAAAAGTATCACAGCTTCAATTTTCCACTGTTCCTACTCCTGGAAGTGTTACATACACATGTGAACCAGCCAATCTGAGTAGCACACTTTAGGACATTAATATACAGATACTGTGGCAATCAAGCACTTGTATTAATTTAGAATCACTGATCGATCATTTCAACGTTAGTTACATCCTTCTGAGCTTCCCTAAATGAAAATGTAAAAAACTGAAAGAACATATAGCCTTGCTTACCACGTTTCTCTCTACAATCGACAATTTGACCAGACTGCTTGAAATATAAACATCAGTGTAATTTTGCTGGAATCAACTGAATCAATGAAAAAGAAGACTTACGTCAGCCTTTTGAATTTCAAAGGAAAGTTTAATGGCAGAATTTAAATGAAAAAATATACACATATGTAACTTTGTAAATTGGGAGGCTTTCTGTGTAGTGGTTAAGATCACAGGCTCTAGATTATAGCTATCTCACAGTACTCTGGGCAATGATGGAAATGTTCTGTGTGTGCATTGTCCAATATGTTAGCTGCCAGTCACATGTGGCTACTTTAGCACTGGAAATGTGACTAGTGTGACTGAGGAACTAAAACTTAATTTAATTAATTTAAATGTAAATAGTCACATGTAGCTAGTGGCTCTTGTATTGGACAGTGCAGATCTAGAGTCTTACTGGTTTTAAGCCCCAGTTTTAATACTTATTACCCCTATGTCCTTGAGTAAATTACCTCTCTGGATCTAGTTTCCTGGTCTGTAAAATGGGCCTAATAAGTATTTACTTCACAGGATTACTGTGGAGATTAAATATTACACATGAAGAGCTTAGCAAAGTGCCTGGTTAACCAATGACCTTTGCATTGCTAAATCTCATGGTCAATTCTCAAACCTGATCCTATCTATCTACCAGTAACATCTGACAGAATTTAATCACTTTCTTCACCAAGATACTAATTTCTCTTGGTCAGCTAATTAGGAGAACTCTACTGGGTATTATTTACCACTTTCTCTTACTTCCAACAGCTTTTCTGAAAGTCTAAAGCAGATCCTCACTTTAAAAACAATGTATTCCATACAGAAAGAGGAGTTTTTACACCTAAATCGAGTCTTTCTAATGAAAAATTCATTAGACAAATTTGACGGGACAAATTATCTGATATCAGAATTGTCCTAGAAAATCCTAAATATATGGCCATTGTAATTATAGAAAAATCAGTAAGCTATTGCCTGTCTTGAGAAGGTACATATGTTAAAAAAAATTTTAGCTGATGCTTAAAGGATACCTCTTATTACCTAGAATGAAAGTGTGATAAGCCTAAGCAATTTATTTATGTGAAGAGCAAGTCAATTTGTTGCTCTTATTTTACCAGAGATTGAGGCAGAAAAAGCAAATGTTTTGTTAGTAAAATTTTTTGTTTATGTATTGATAAAGGGCCCTGATTTTTCCCTCTCTCTTTAAAATTTTTTATTATTTCTTTAATTGAGGCATATTTGATATACAATATTATGTAAGTTTCACATGTACAACACAGTCACAATTTTTAAAGATTATGCTCCATTTACAGTTCTTATAAAATATTGGCTGATTACCTGTGCTGTAAAACATACCCTTGTAGCTTATTTATTTTATACATAGTAGTTTGTACCTCTTAATCCCCCACCCCTACCTTGCCCCTCCCCTTTTCCCTCTCCTAACTGGTGACCACCAGTTTTTTCTTTATATCTGTGAGTCTGTTTCTGTTTTGTTATATTCACTAGTTTGTTTTAGTCTTTAGATTTCATATATAAGTGACATCATACAGTATTTGTCTTTCTGTCTGATTTAATACCCTCCATGTTATTGCAAATGGCAAAATTTCATTCCTTTTTATGGCTGAGTAGTATTCCACTGTACATATACACAATATCTTATTTATCCATTGATGGACATTTAGGTTGCTTCCATATCTTTGCTATTGTAAACAGTGCTGCTATGAACACTGAGGTGCATGTATCTTTTCGAATTAGTGTATTCTTTTTTTTCAGATACACACCCAGGAATAGGATTCTGGGTCATATGGTAGTTCTATTTTTCGTTTCTTGAGAAACTTGTTTTAGAGTTCTAACTTTGCTCCTTAATTATTGGGTAATCTCTTGGAACCAATTCCCTTACTACAAAGGAGTAATACCACCTGTAACTCATAGGATTATTGTGAAAATTAAATGAGATAATATATTTAAGGAACACAGCACAAGCTCTTGATATGTATTACTCCCTTTTCCTCATAACTTGCCTTGTCCTGTTTTTTAAAGAATATTCATCTTTTACATATCATCTATGAAACATTCTTGCCAGAAATATCTGCCATTAATTTAATCAAACTTTTGGATCTAATTTCCAGTTTACAGAATAGATAAGATACAGAAGTTCAAACTCACCATTAGGAAATAAACAAATCCAGAATGAAGGGTGGGGAAGTGATTATATTAAATTAAAAGAAATATATAAAGAAACACAACAACCAAATGTAGTGTGTGTACCTTGAGTGGATCCTGACTTGAACAAAGTAACTACAAAAGACATTTTTGAGACAAGTAGGGTAATCTGAATATGGATATGATATTAGATGACGTTAAGGAATTAAGAAATTATTAATTCTGTGAAATTGTGGTTATATAAAAATGTCTTTATAATTTAGAGACATACTGAAATATTTACAAGTGTAATATACTCTCATAATTTAAAATATTTAAAAAATAGAGGCAAATATGGCAAAATATTACAATTACTAAATTAAGGTGATGGTTATATAAGTATATATTATATTCTTCTGGTTTGAAATTTTTCACAGTAGGAAAAACATTTTTAATTAAACTTTTTTTTAAACATATTTCTTTGCTATAAGAGAGACAGACAACACTTGACTATGTGGTAGAATTCTGGGACAGCCCAAAGTTTAAAAGACGAGTCAGTATCCTTTTTACTCCTAATTAGCTCTCTATTTAAGCAAATCAAAACAGTTTTCTAAAGATGGAATCTGAATCCAAGTCACCTCTCTATGGATTTTTTTAAAAACCTAAATTGAATGCACAAATGTATGTTGACAGTGTTCTAAGAACTTCACACAAAATATCTCATTTAATTGTCATAATAACTTTCTGAAGTACATACTATTTATAACTCCCATATTACTGATGAGATTTCTAAGATTCTGAATCAGCATGAGCTGCTGGCTCCCTCCCAGATAACCAATGACAGAAAAAACTACAGAAGGGAAAAGGAAACATGAATTCCAGGAACTTATAGACACACACATGTGTACATAACATCACTGAGATGACAACAAACTGGCATCATATGCCACTTAAAGCATAGTAACTGAAAAAGATGTACTAATAATTCAAAGTAAGCATGATAGATATACTTAAGGAAATAAGGGAAGATACTACCAATATGAAATTCAAATTCGAATTATCTTAAAAGTATCAAAATGAGATATTACAGATAAAAAATAATCATTGAAATAAATAACTCAATGGATAAAATAAACAGCAGTAGAGGTACAGCTGAAGAATAACTTAGTGAGTTAGGAGATTAGACTGAGACACTCTCCCAGAAGACAGTAGGAAAGGATAAAGAAATAAGAAATGCAAAAGAAAAGCTAAAAGATATGGATGCTAAAAGCAGAAGAGTAAGCATTTGGTAACAACTATCTCAGAAGGAGATGAAAATTAAAATGGAGAGGATGAGATTTTTGAATAATGGACACAAAGTATCAGAATGATAGATCAAGAAACTGAGGCACAGAGAAGTCAAATAACTTGATATGGTCAAGATTTAAACCCAGGTGGTCTTGCCTGAGGGCTCCTGCTTTTAACCAGCATGGCAATACTGACTCAGGACTGAAAATCAATACATTCAGCATCAAAGATAATTAAGGATGATGGGGATCAGCTTTGCCACTTTAGGATTTTGCAGTAACTAAAATATGAAACCTATACTCTCCATTACACACCTTGGTAACATTGCAAATGCCTTTCCATAAACCCACAGTGCTGATTAAGAAGAAAGTGTGAGCAAAGAAAAAGGAACCCTTATGCACTGTTGGTGGGAATGTGTATTAGTGCATGCATCCACTATGGAAAATAAGTAGGGAGGTTACTCAAAAAACTAAAAATAGAACTAACATACAATCCAGCAATTCCACTTCTGGGTATTTATCCAAAGGAAACTTAAACACAAACTCAGAAAGATATCTGCACCCCATGTTCAACACAGCGTTATTTAAAATAGCCAAGATATGGAAGCAACCTAAGTGCTCACGGATGAATGAATGGATAAAGAAAATGTGACACATACATACAATGGAATATTAGTTGAGCCATAAAAAAGGAAATCCTGATATCTGTTAACAACATGGATGGATTTCGAGCACATTATGCTAAGTGAAATAAGTCATCTTGGAAAGACAAATATCATATGCTCTCATTTATATGTGGAATTTTAAAAAGCTGAAATCATAGAAACAAGAGAGTAGAATAATGGTTACCAGGAACTGTGGGGTATGTGTGAAATAGGGAGATGTTTGTGAAAGGGTACAAACTTTCAGCTATAAGATGAGTAAGTTCTGGTGATGTAATGTATAGCATGGTGGCTATAGTTAATAATTATACTGTATTATATATTTGGGTTATATATTTGAAAGTTGCTAAGACAGCAGATCTTAAAAGTTCTCATCAAAATATTGTAACTATGGGTGGTGATGGATGTTAACTAGACTTACTGTAGTCATCATTTTGCAATATATATATCAAATCATCATTATGTACACCTGAAACAAATACAATGTTATATAATATAATGTTATATGTCAATTATATCTCAATGGAAAAAAGTTGGAAATAAAAAAATTGGTGTGAAGTCCTATCAAAAGAGAGTGCCTCAATTTACTATTTTCACAAGTTTATTCATATAACATATTAATATAAGCACAGCAGAGTGTAATGGTTAAAAAGTATGGTGTCTGGAGTTATTGCACTGAGATCAAATGCAGGTGACCCCACTTCTGTCTGTCATAATTTCATCATCTGTAAAACAGAAATAAACTCTACCAGCTTTGTAAGGTGGGTGTAAGGATTAAATGATTCAGTACACTACCTGGCATAAAAAGCACTCAATAAATGTTAGCTACTGTTCATTCTTATTCTTCATTCAAAGGTTTATCTGATAATAATTACAAAGGTGAATCATACTCCTACATACTTGGTACCTACAACAGCGGTGGACCTTGTTAAAAATACAGATTTCCAGGGCTCACCCCCAGAAATTGATTCAGTAGGTCTTGGATGAAGCCAGGAATTTACATTTTTATCATGCTGTCAGGTGATTCTGATGCAGGTTAGTTCAAGGACTATACACAAGGATAACTGCTATTTTAAAGGTATGTCAACCATTGTCTTACAATTTAACCATTGCAATTTTAAGATAAAAATTTATTTGTTCATTGTCATGGTTTTACTGAATACTTGCTATGTCCTATGTATTATGCCAGGTGCTAGGGATACAGTGATGAAGATACACTGACACAATCCCTGCCCACATAGGATAGTAGAAAGTTTATAATCTAGAGGGAACAGATGTATCTTTTAATTTGTCTATAAAGCCAAAAAAGTTTCTACCACTTAATTCATCTATTCAATGAGCATTTACTAAATATAAACCTGGTATTTTAAATTTCTGAATTTCCATGACCTGTATTAGAAGATATTTCCAGTGCTTCAAAAGTAGACACTTTTGAAGTCTACCCCAAATCTTCTGCAAGAGAATCTCGCACCCCCAACTCTGCCAGCAAGAAGCTTCATATATGTTGATGTTTCCATTAGCAGAGATTTGTAAAACAGCTTGCCAGGATTAGGGAGGTTGCTATTTAGGGGCATCACTGGATCCATCTCTTTAATCCAAATGTTTCCCCTAAAATACTTGCTGATTTTGGCTCCTTAGTTTTTCTTGTGTTATAAAGTGATACAATCAAAGTAAGACACAAAGCAGCCCTATAAAAAAAAGCATGGTCAGTCTATTAATAAGTATTTATTTTGTAGTTTGTAAAAGGACACTAGAAGCACCCCTTCAGTTTTAAAAATAACTACACTGGTATCACAGCTGGCTATACTTCTAAATTATAAGTATTACTTAAGGAGAAAACCCCTTGAATATTAGGGTAATAGTTTGTAGTCAAAAACATGCTAGCATCATTGAAAGTGATTATCAATGTCTAGTAATTAAAAATTACCATATTCCCTCTTGATTATAGTTGATCTCTAGGGGAGTTGAAGCCTCAAATACCTGTCTCTTCTGCAACCTAGCTGAGATTACTGCTTCTGGCCTCTCAATGTTTTTAGTCTCCTACAGATCTGTCATATGTCAAGTTTAATCTTCTAAGGATCAGGACCTCATATGACTCCTAAGTTCCAAAAATTTAAGTCTATACTGATTTCACAGACATGAACCAAGTATAATGGCAATATAACAATTACAGAAACAAAAATAGCAGCTAACATTTGAGCACTTACTATGTGATTTATATAGATTATCTCTTATGTGAGATATTTTCTTATCTTCTTAAGGGAAGCTAGGCTTGGAAAGCTTATGTGACTTATCTAAAAATTACACCCTAAAAAGGTCGATTGGCAGGTTACCTGGGAAAGGGACAGGGCTTAAATCATTTGCTCTTTTTATTTGGTTGTCATCAACCATTCCAGCAACAATGAATAGGAGACTTCTTTAATCTATGAAGAAATAGTAGAATTAAAACAATTTCTCTAGACTTTATTATGATTTCTGGTGGTCTATTCTTATTCACATGAATAATAATCATTTTTATGCCAGTGAATACAAATATAGAAACAATACTAGAACTTGTTTTATTAAATAATAAACCTACTAAACTTGTACTAAAAGAGGCAGAGAAGTAGGAGACAGTGACATCAAACTTTATATATGCTTTAATTATGAGCATGGCTCCTTAGAGGTACATGTGAACAAAAACTGGGTTTATGTGCCACCATGTGGTTAATATGCTATAAGTTACTAACACTTGCCCTACAATTCAGTGAGTCCTTTTGAACCTTTATTCTCAAAAGTAAATGCATGCAAGTTCCTGACATAGGTTGACTAGCTATTTTATACTTCACATCAAATTATTTTAACAGAGTCTATTTCTCTCTAATGTTAAGAATGACTAAGTTAAAACCTTATATTACCATCATCTGGCTAATAAAACTGTACAATAGCATCTCTGTTCAGTAAACTATGCTTTGAGGTATTAAAACTTGACTAAAGGACTAAAGACAAAGGAAGAAAATTGTACACAACATCAGAGTACAGGAAGCAAAGCCTCACTTTGGGTACTTTAATTTAAATCCCCATTTTGTTCTCCCTGTAATTATCAACATGCAGTCCACATTTAAAAAGACACAGGTAGTACAGTGCTGGAAAAGGGAAGTGCAAAAAGTTTTCTATGGCAGTTTTACTGACTTCTGTTTTCTTAATAAATGGTACAGAACTTAGGCTGTATAACCACTTAAGCATATTATGAAACATGACTTTGACCAAGATTTTCATCTCTGATCAATCTGTATAATTCATAAGTTTATTACCACAAAAGGTACTTTCCCCTAATATAATTTACATAAATGATAAGAGGTCAGGTATTACTTTAATATTTAAAAAACAGTTAAGAATCAGTCAACAAATCTCAAACTTGTGTTAAAATATTTATAAGTTTAGATCATGTTGAAGTTTCAAAATGCCTGAGGAATGTTATCACCCTGAACAACTGAAGAAATGCATAGACGCTTATGGTAGACATGATTCATTTTAAAATATGGTTTCACAGAGCTACAAGATCATTGTATTTCAAAAGGGAAAAAGCATCAGTAACACCAACAACAGTAAGAAACTGAGGGGATTTAATAGAATATAATTCATGGGGCAGGGTGGTGAATAGAGCTGAATAAGATAGCTGATTCAATATACAACTGAAGGCATCATTATTAAAGAGCCAATTTTCTTCCTTTCACACACCTGCTTCATTTTAATTTTAATTTTACTGCTTGTGAAAATAAGTCAAATCCTAACACCGATTTTCAATGATATATGGATCATTATGGAAGATTTTTTTAAAATTCAGTTAAGTATCACTAAAAAGGCAACTAGAATTTCAAAAAAAAGTCCATATAAAAGTGTCAAAGTTGTATTATTCACTATGGATGAAGAAAGAAATGAATATAGTTCTTGCCTTTAAAGAATTCAGAGATTAAAAAACAGTCAAGTGGTTAATAAATTAAGTCTGAAATAGTAAATCTAATTAGAAAGTGAAAAAGTAAAAGAAAGTAAACAAGAACAGAAATACAGGAAGAGGAGTTAAATAATGACTTAGAGGAGGATGGTATAGCTCAGCGGTAGTGCTTAGCTTGCACAAGACCCTGGGTTCAATCCCTAAGTACCTCCACTAGAAAATACAATAAAATAAAAAATTGATTAACATACATAAAGAAACCTAATTACCTCCCCTGCCAAAAACCAAAAACAAATAATAATGACTTATAGAGAAAGTGATGAGGCAGGAAGAGATAATCACTTATCAAGTTGAATACTTTAAGCACTATCAAAAGACAAAGAAAAAGCAAGTCAAAAAGGCATTCAATTCCATCATTATTTAGATAATAGCAATTTGAGGGGGAAATGAAGATGAATCATTTTCAGAAGTCTTTCATCTTAAAAAAATGTATAAAAAGGCAGGTGTTCGCAATTGTACTATAATAGTAGGAACCAACTTTCAAATGCCTTTAATAAGAGGAGGTTCAAATACCAAGACTTCTAAAAATATAAAAAGCACCCACTTGTATCCATTTCAGAGAGGACTAATTTTCAAAATATCATTAAAGGGAACGAAAGCCAAACAGTAGTGGGCAAAGTTAAAGGAAATTCTAAATATAAGCTCATGGAACAACATTAACATTTACTGAGTACCTACATCGTGCCTGGTACCTCTCTATTCCCATTGCTACCACCTTAAGGCCTATGTTATCTCTCGTCTGGATCATTTTAATAGCATTCTAACAAGTTATATAACAAGTATCTTAACATCCATTTTCTTTTCTCCAATCCAACCTGCACACTGACACCCAAAGTGCTTTTTCTAAAATGAAAATTTGATGTTGATCTTTTATTCAGAATCCTTGAACAGATCCCACAGTCTATATAATACAAATGTCCAAACTCAAACTTCTATGATCTGATTTCTATCTACCTTTCCAGTCTTTTCTCTCACTGCTTCCCACGCCCACCCTTACTCTACACCACTATCTCCTTACACTCCATTATTTATGTGTAACTATCTGAGGTTCCTAAAACTTGCAATGCTGTTTTATACACCTGTTTTTTTCCTGCTCCTCCCCACTGAATGGCCTTCACCTTTTGCCCTCATAGCAATGCAAACAGCTACACACGTGTATTTTCAACATCAGTTCAAGTCCTCAAATATTAACTTCCCATCCCCAAACTTTTCCAAGAAAGAACTGACTACTCCTTCCTGTACAGGGTGCCTGTATCGATTTCTATTATAGGACCCATTTTATTGTATCTACTTGCTTAACATATGCTTATTAGACTACAGGCTCCTTGGGAGAAGGAACCTGGTCTTATTGTTAAAATTCTTCACTGCCCACCAATTAAAAGCTACAGTCTATCATCCATTGAGTTCCATCATTTATTTTCTTGAAATGTCTGTTTCATTCCACAATCATCACCCTATTATGTGTCCTCAACCTCCATTTTGATGCCAGACTAACTTTCCAAAAGCCCACGTTCATCATACAAGAGCCCCATTCATGGTATTTTATTCATGCTATTTTAAATTCAGATGCTTCCAATTACCTTTAATGGCTCTCCATAGGCTGGCCCTACCCTATCCGCCCAATTTGAACTCATTATCTAGCCAATTTCTTCATCATACCTTGAGTCTGGTACATAAATTCTTACCTTTCCCTTCACCCAAATTGTTTCATCCTACATTCACACCTCATTCTTACTTAATCCAAACTATCCTTTAAGGGTCAATAATTTTTTTTCCATTAAAACTATACCTGAATGCTCCATCCTCCATTTTTCAACCACATACCACGGCAAATACATTCAGTATCAGTCACATCTGCAATTTATTATTTTAAGAATGTTACTTTCTTCTCCCCAAGTGGACTATCACCTCCTTCAGGTAAATCTCTTATATATCCCATGGTATTTCCTTTTCAATCCCTGACAATTCTCAGTTACTGTGATAGTAAGCTATCATAACATGGTACAGTGTTTTAAAAACTTGTAAGTTTAAAAAAACTTTTTTAACTAAAAAAATTCTCTCTTTAAATTAATTACGTTGTACCCAACACATAAAAGAGGTAAAAGGAGAGGGACTCTCAAATGGGATGCAGGGAGGGCTTGGAGTGCTACCTGTCTCACCTTCCCCTACTTGCTTAACCATATGGTAGCCCTGGGGCACCTCTGCCAATTTCCAGGGGCTCCTTGGAATAGAATTTGAAAACTACTCTGTTTAAGTTCTAGCTGTAACACTTACTAATCATGCATCCTCGGGTAATCACAAACTCTAAGCTTCAGTTTCCTGAGATAATGAATATGTATGAGAAAGGCCTGTATAAACTTAAAAGCTTTCTATAAATTTGAGGAATTTACAACTTCACAAGCCATAAGCTAAACGGGTTACATTATACAATCTTAACAGTTACATCACACAATGGTACTGATTGTGAAAGCATTCTGTATTTTAAAATCTAGTTTTATTTTAAATAAAATAAGGCATTCTAAACATCATACAATTCTGGGAATCCTAGGTCCTCTGCCTTGTTACTTAGAATTAACTTTCTAATCTGCATTCGGGGGCAATAAAGTGTAATGACTAAGAGTACATGCTTTTGAGTTGGGCAGACTTGGTTTGAAGGCCAGCTTCACCACTAATTAGGTGTGTATACTTGGATAAGTTATGTAACTTCCCCAAGCTTTAACTTCCTCATCTCAAAAATGAAACCAGCACTATCAACAGAAAAGTTGCTGCTAGATTAAGGAAAACAATCTGAACAAATTGTTTAGCACAGAGTATGAAACCTAGTGAGAAATCAGTAAGTTTACTATTATTTTCCTCTTGGGAAGAACTGTGGGAGAGTTGAAGCACTTTGCATTAAAGTAGCATTGAACATTCCTTTTTCTTTTTCTCTTGGGCAAAGGGTCATAGCACTAAAAACAAAATACAGTAAGTCTATAAATGAAAGAACATGACACCTTTGACGGCTCAGAGTGCCAAGTTATAAAACAGTTGGTTTCTTTCCAGACATCCTATAACAATTAAATAGCATTTCTTTCCTGCTGGATTTTCTAAATCCTCTTTAAAGTATAGACAATGTCTTGTTTGTATTAATATACTCTCACCATACACTTCAAAAACAGCAAATAATCAGTAAATATTTATCAAATTAAATAGATTTCCTACATTCAGAAATTCACCATATAATGAATAACTTTAAAGCAATTACCTCTTTTCAAATTGGAATGCTTGCTTTCTATGAGAAATATTACTGATCATGGGCTATTTCTCATAAAAGCTGAAGCTTAAAGTGCAATTTTAGGAAAGATGCTAAATTAAATATAAAATCATTCTTAAATTGAAAAGGGAAACTTCACTATCTTTAAAATTATAAACATAAATGTGTACAAGTACTTCCAAGAATACTTCTTGCCAAACAAAATTAAGTAACTGATAGGAAAAGTGTTAGAGTTAAACAAAACAAGGCAAGTGTACACTATGTAGTTTTTTTTAAAGTAGAGATATATGTAACCAATATGGAAAGATGTTCAAGAAACATCTAGGTGAAAAAAGCAAGTTGCAAAAAAGAATATGTGTGATATGAGTCCATTTGTGCTTGTGTACTTTTAAAGAAATACAAACAAGTCTGTTTGTCCAACAGAAAATTTTCTGAAGACTATTCAAGAACCCTATTCACATTCTGTAATAATATAATTAAGAAAGGAAGCCAAATTGCTATCAATTTATTATTCCATAACATGGAAACTGATTTTTTTTAAGTTTTATAAAATGGAAGATTTAAACCCTCATGTGGCTCTAAGCCATTCTCAAAGAGATTTGATAGAGCATTTAGGAGTTTTTATGACAATCTCTATCAGTGCACTTTAAATAGAAGAAAGGTTCATTGATTAGAAAAACAAAATATTTGCTTAAAAAGACAAAGGACATTTAAAAAATTTCCCAAGTGCTTAATATATCTATTCATGTTACTTTGACATATGTACATTGAAAATCAACTGGGGAAATCACTACTTTATATTAGCATTATAAATATATTTATTCCTGTTACCTTTTGCTTTACTTAAATGGTCCAACAATATGAAGAACTAAGATACTTTAGAGTTTTTTTTCTTTTACAAAAGAATGAAGTCACTTTGGCAGAGTAATACTGTAACCTGGTAGCTGCTTTCCCAATTCTCTTAACAGCTACATGGAATATTAAGTGCTTAAATTTGAAACCATGACAACAGGAAAAGAACCTCCCCCAATAAACCCCCTCAAAATGGCATTTTAGATAACTAGAAAAGGTTTAAATATACAAACTCTTAATTTAGATCAGAGATCGTATGTTTTTCTCTTATGTTCAAAAGGGTCAAAAAGATATCTACCATATTACATTTCTATATCAATATTAAATAATGTTCTCTTATCCAAGAACAATGGACCAGAAGACAGATATAAATACTATTCCTGGCTCTGCCACTTAACTGGGCAAGTCATTGAATGCCTCTGACCCTAAGTTTCCCCATCTATAAAATAAGAGAGTTGACTGGATTACCTCTAAGGGCCCATTTCCAAGTCTTACTTGCTTTATGACAGTGAAAAATATCAAGTAAGAGACACTTTTATTTGCTGATTTTTAATTGTTTTATAAAAACAAAGAATGTTAAGGAAGAAACAATTAAACCTGATATGTAATTATTAAAATTATATATGCCCTCTACTGGAGGTTATTAAAAGAGAACTATACTATTTCCTTTAAGGTTTCTACTCAGAAACCTTTTTCTGCAGGGCTGAGCTTTTTATTTGGCAAAAAATATGTATTTCAGATTACACTATCTTTTTTTGGGGGGGTAGGTAATTAGGTTTTTATTTATTTATCTTTAATGGAGGTACTGGGGATTGAACCCAGGACCTTGTGCATGCTAGGCATGCACTCTACCACTGAGCTGTACCTTCCCCACTCAGATTACACTGTTTTTTTTTTTTTGTGGTGTTATGTGGAGAACTGACCAAACACCTTCTCGTTTAAATATAATTTTATTCTCTTTGAAAAATTCTGAAATATAGCCTTAACCAGATGACTAACTTTCATAGCAACAGTAAAATTTCCTTGGACCATGTTAGGGGTTTTTTTAAGCTAATAATCTAAAGATGTTTACCTTTGGCAGCATAGGAGTATCCCTTTTCTTCTTCTTTTCTGAATTAGGATCATCTAACAAGTCTGGCTCAAAAGTATAAAGTTCAGTAAGCTCATTCATGGTAAAATGACGTTCAACTTGCTGTTGATCAACAACTCGAAAAGACAGTGACTGCTTAGTTACTTGCCGATCATAAATCTTATCTTCCATGGTTCCCTTTATAAAAAGAAGAAACAATTTTGTAAACATGATACTTAATCATGGAGAAATACAGTTATTGGTTAATATGAAATAGCAAAACCTCATAGTAATATACTTTCATGAAGCAAATTTTATGAGCAGTGCTGCTTAATTCATGAGACATTTTTTGTTCAGAGTAGTTTACCTTGACAAAAAAAAAAGAAAACCACATTACTGACAATCATTCTATATTTTTTAATCAATATGAATTCATGTGTTGCTTTATATATTTCTATATTTGGTGGAAGTAGGAGAGCAGTCAGATATCAAGATAAACAGAATAAAAGAGTGCATGAAGTAAGATTTTAGGAGGTTATTGATGTAAGAATGCAAGAGAGCAGTTTTAATTCCTTTTCAGTGGACTGTAATAAACTCTCAACAATCACTATGAACTGCCTTTATACAAAGTCTTACTTTCTATAACTTCAGGACAAAAAATAACTAAAATGCCGTACCTACTATATATTCTACATAACATTCTGAACTAGACTATGAAGGAGCTCTTAATTTTAATAATAGAAAAGAATTTATAGTATAGTTTATCAATTATATTATGTACTCTAATGTATGAGAAAGAATCTACCAATAAAACTCAGTCCCTGGTTGAGAAGCCAAGAGTTGGAGGCACGTAGAAAGGGTTGCATCTGCTCTCAAAGAAGATGTACAAATTACAAAGGCAACTTGATTCTATAAACCTGTATTACACTGAATTGCATCCACCTCTTTGATTTAATTTATTTCCATTAAATTTCAGTTTCTGTTTTTTAATACCTGAGTTTATACTTAAAGGAAATTAATATTCTTGACTAGAAAGTATTAAATATTACTTATAATGATTTTTCATTATTTATAATACATTAACCTTTTCTTCCACATTCTTCAAACTAAGAATATCTAGTCGCCATTCAAAACAATGATCATTTGACCTTTACATCTATAAGCAAAATAAATTTAGTTACTGGCTTTTCTATGTGCACTAATTAAAAAAACTGTAAATGTTTAATTTTCTTGAACTAGCAAGAAAATACTAAATCTGTTTACCTATGCAAATTCATCTCAATCTGAGAAAGGTGACATTAGAGACCTGGAAAACTACAAAACAGAAAATCATGAGAGACCAAAATTGACTTCTGCTGCTTTATGAATAGGAATGGTGTTTTCAATTTCGTCTGCCTGTCTATAATACATGTATGTTTTGAACTCCAAAAATATTATCACTTTCATCCAACCTTTCAATATGAAAAAGAAAATATAAATTATAAACCCACCTGAGCTAAGAACCTATATACATACACAGGCTTAGTTTGTCCAAAGCGATAAACTCTGAATATACTCTGGATGTCATAAGATGGATTCCAAGAAGCATCAAATATAATCACTCGATTAGCAGCTACCAGATTAATTCCAAGAGATCCTGCTTTGGTGGAAATGATAAACAATCGCCCTCTGAAAATAAAATTATAGAATGTTTAGTAATGAGTGCTTCACAGATATTTTATTTATCAATGACTTTTTAATCCTAAGGTAGTTTTTTGAACAATCAAGAATTCAGAGAATTCATTTCTCACTTACTTAAAAAAAACAAGACATGCCTAAGAAGTCAGGTTGATGATTTATATGCTCAAGAAGAATCTTATTGCTGGAAAATGAACTAGTATGATTTAGGAATAAAGATAAATATACAAATCACATGTTTACAATGCACTCAAGGTATTTATACTCAGAAATCTATGTACAACTAAAAAAAAACATTGTGTTCACTACTGTTATGAGCACTAAGTACATCAAAATGAAGAACACTGCCCAAGGAGCTGAGTGTAGTAGGGGTGACTGATGGGTAATTATAATACAGTGTAATAAAAGTAAGGAGAAAAGTCAGATACATACAAGATACTGAGGTAACTAAAATAGGATAAAGAAGACACAGGGCTCCAGGAAGAATGTAGTCAAGAAAACAAATGAAACTGATAGATTACCTGCTGCACTGGAACACAAGAATTGATATTTCTGTAGGAGATTTTGGGAATGAATTAGCAATGGTCACAGAAAACTAAGCAAATGGTAAAAGTAAACCATTACTTAACCTTTAATGAAAAAAATATGAATATGAATATTTGTATGTATATGTATGACTGGGACGTTGTGCTGTACACCAGAAATTGTCACATTGTAATTGACTGTACTTCAATTTAAAAAACACATTAAAAAAAGTAAATGATTACTTCAACAAAACTGAACAGGTGTACAAAAAAGGAAAAGTAATCTTAGTATTTTAAATGGCTTAGGTGTGAATATTTACAATCACAAAAAAGCAAACACTCCAAATTGATTTAGGCAAGTATTGTGAAAAAAATGTATTGGGAAAATAAATGTGGAAAAGTGTGCATGTGCATGTGCAAGTATTGTGAAAAAATGTATTGGGAAAATGAATGTGGAAAAGGGTGCATGTGCATGTGAGTAAACTCCCATCTCAGACTGTAGAAAGGATGTATGTAAGGAAAGGCCAGAAGAATTGCCAAGAGTTGAAATTGGTTACCTGCAGAGAGTAGAAATCATGCAAGGAAGGTACTGGTCAAGGGACTGATTTTTACTTTAAGTCTTACAAAACTATTTTTAAATAGGTAACACATTAATTTTATATAAATAAAATTTAATTTAAAAAGATTATATATAACATTTTAAAAATATATAAATAAGTTTAAAGAAAAAGATTACTCAGTTCCAGTACCCAGAAATAAGCTCCATTCAAATTGTAGAATAGATAAACAAGATTATACTGTATAGCACAGGGAAATATACACAAGATCTTATGGTAGCTCACAGAGAAAAAAATGTGACAATGAATATATATATACATGTTCATGTATAACTGAAAAATTGTGCTGAACACTGGAATTTGACACAACATTGTAAAATGATTATAGATCAATAAAAAAGGTTAAAAAACAGAAAAAAAAAGAATAAGCTCCATTCAAATCATTGTACATTTCCTATAGGTTTCATTTTTCCTAAGCATATACATTTTTGGTTTTATTCAGACAATATCTGTGTATACAGTTTAAATTATGAGCATTTCCTCAAATTTCTTGGTAAACATCATGCTTGGTAGCTGCATAATATTTGACTGGATGACTATATAACGTATTTATTGTTGGCAGCTTAGAGTAAGGAAAATCCTGGGATATACAGTAAGCACTCAGCAATCTCCTCCACAAAATGCCATTTTAACCAAGCGTTAGTTTCTAGTATCTCATGACAGAAAATAACTAAAATCCCATACCTATTACAGATATAGTATTATAAACGAGAATGCAAAGAAGCTCAAAATTTAAATAATGAGAAAGAGCTTTTAAGTAAGAAAAATCCTGTTACAAAATGAACAAAGGTACTAAAGTCATGTTTTATATCAACTTGGAGCTACTATATGTCTAGGAATATAGACTATAGGAATTATCAGAAGTGCAAGAAAATATATGCATCACACTTATTTATAAGGGCATATATCTGAAAATTAAAAAACATGTATAACACAGAGGACTAAATTACGCTCTGGCTGTTCAACAGGTTACGTTACCATTAAAAATGTACAATATTGTGTGAATAAAGGTAGGATACAGAATCTCATTTAGTATAATTACAACTGCATTAAAAAATAAAACATATACATACACACTTGTTAACAGTGGTGATCTCTGGTCAATGTGATTATATTATTTTTCCTCTTTATACTTATCTGTAAAATGTACTCATTACAGAGAACAAATTGTGCTTTCTTTAATTAGTAGACATATTTAAGGGTTTATGGGCAAATGTTGCTCCAAAATTATGTCAGTTACTTAGATCTACTTTATACCAGCAAAAGGATCAAGTATACAGAATGGTATGAACTATGCAGGTTAAAAAAACACACGCACAAGAAAAGAGGAAATCTAGTACAGAACTTTAAAAACTCTTTGGTATCTATCCACTAATGAAGAGTTGAATGGGTTTAATAAGATTGTTTATCAAACTATTAATCCCAAGTACTGAGCTACTCTAGGACTACAAAACATGAAAAAATATCTGGTCAGTACGCTAAAGGAGACCACCAACTATGGAAAAAAAAACAACAGACATATAAAGAACTGTGATGGAGCCTAATTTGCAATAACATAGGTATTTATTTACAAGGTATAGATGTGGTCAATGAGATATTTTGGTTTTTAAAAGCATAATAGTAGAAAGTAGTAAATAATTTTGATCTGAAAAGAAAAATAAACAAAGGAACAGAGTCAAGTAACTGAACTGGTATCAAAAACTACTTTACAATTAGTTAACCTTTAATATTATTCAGTCTGGAAGATGTAAGTTCATAATCAGATAAATGAACCATAATATGTTTAGTTTCTTAATACTAAATGTTAGTATTAAAGTGTACACTAAAACAAACACAATTAAAATATGAACCATTATTTGAACAGTACTGCTATAAACCTTTTTGGCTTATATTTTTTGGTTAAAACAATGTAAGTATTTCTAAGAGCAGAATTGCGAGGTCATAGGGTATGTATATGGCACTGTTAAAACTGAACAAATAGTTCTCCAAAGTGGTTATAACAATTTACATTTGCAGCAGCAGTATGTGAGAATTCTAGATGTTCCAGATCCTTGACAACTCATAGTATTGCCTTTTCATAAATTATAACATTTAAAAAATTGCTTAAAGTTCACAAAGAATTTTCAACAATAGTACAGAGTTCCTCTGTACCCTTCATTTAGCTTTCCCTAATGGTAATAACTTACATAACCATAGTACATTGTCAAAAACAGGAAAGTGACATTGGTACAATACTATGAACTCAGGTACAGAGTTTATTTGGATTACACCAGTTTTTATACATACTTCAATTGTTTAGTGTATAGCTCTATAAAGTTTTATCATATATGTAGAATCACATAATCATTACTACAAGCAGGAAACAGAACTGTTCCATCACCCCATAAAAAAACCTCCTTTGTGTTATCCCTTAGTATTTACACCCTCCTTTTAATCCTAATCCCTGGCAACCACGAATTTGTTCTTCATCACTGTAATTTTGTCACATCAAGAATGCTGTATGAATGGAATCATAATAATACGTAAACTTTTGAGACTGGCATTTTTTACTCAGCATAATGCCCTTGAGATCCATCCAAGTTGTTGTTTGGATCATTATCAATAGTTCATTCCGGGGGGAGGGGATAGTGCAAGTGGTAGAGCACATGCTTAGCATGCATGAGGTCCTGGGTTCAATCCCCAGCACCTCCTCTAAAAAATAAATAAGCCCAATTACCTTCCCTCCCCCACAAAAAAACCCAATAGCTCATTCCTTTTCACTGCCAAGCAGAATTCCATTATATGGATGTACCACAATTTGTTTACCCATTCAGATGTTAAAGGACATTTGGGTAGTTTCCAGTTTTTGGCTATTACAAATAAAGCTGGTAAGAACATCTGTGTATAGGTTTCCATGTGAAAATAAGTCTTCATTTCTCTAGCATAAATTTTCAAGAGTGTGATGATAGGGTTTTATGACTAAGTATATATTTAATTGTTTAGTTTAAAAAAACCTTACTAAATTGTTTTCCAGGAAGAGTGGCTGTGACATTTCACTTTCTCACCAGCATTTTAGGAGAAAACAAGTTTCTTTGCAACCTCACCAGCATTTGGTAGTAAGTGATATCTTGTGGTTTTAATTTACATTTCCCTGTTAGCCAGTCGTGTTGAATATCTTTTCATGTGCTTATTCGCCAGGCATAGATCCTCTTCGGTGAAGTGTTAGTTAATTCATTGGCTCCTCTTCTAAATGTAAATTGTTTTTTTTTTGCTGTTACATTTAGATAATTCATATATTCTAGATATGAGGACTCTGTTAGATGTTCAACTTCAAATACTTTCTCAAAGTCTGTGGCTTCTCTCCCTCTTCTTAACAAAGTCTCTAGCAGACAAAAGTTTAATTTTGATTGTCCAGTTACTGATTTTTTTAATGGATTATATGCTTTTCATGTCATGACAAATAACTCTTGCCTAACCTCAGTTCCTTAAGATTTTTGTCTATGATTTCTTAAACAAATATAATTTTTTTTGCATTAGGTTTACAATCCATTTTGACTTGATTTTTCAATGGGGTGAAGCTTAGTTTAAGCTTTGTTTTCAGCCTACGAATACCCAATTGTTTCAACACCATTTGTTGAAAAGGTTATCCTCCCTCCATTGAGACACTCTTGCACCTTTGTCAAAAATGTTTTTAACTTGCATTTCTCTAAGATTAATAAATATGAGCACCTTTTCCTATGTTTATTGGCCATTTGGATATTAGCTTTTGTAAAGTCTTTCCCAGGTTTCTCGCCCATCTTTCAATGGGGGTTGTCTGGTTTAGCCTACTGATTTTTAAGAATTCATTATACATTGTGGATAAGAGTTTTTGGATCTATATATTGAAAATAGCTTCTTCTAACTTACGGTTTGCCTTTTCATTCTTCACATGAAATGCCTTTGATGAATAGAAGTTCTTAATTTTAATGAAACTCAACATATCAATGTTTCCTTTTATTGTTAGTTCTTTGTATATCCTATTTATGAAAAATTTCTTACTATAAAATCAGGAAAATACTCTGCTGTTGTCTGTTATTGCTCTCAGTTATTGCTTTAGCTTCCACATTTAAATCTACAAAGTACTTGCAATTCGTTATAAGGAAAATATAGATTAAGACTATGAAGGCTTGCCACTACATATCCATGACAATGGCTTAAAAAAACCGACATCATCAAGTGATAATGAGGACAGGTAACAAATGAAACATACATATACTACTAACGGAAGTGCAAACTGGTACAAGCATTTTGGAAAAATGTTTTGGCAGTATAAGATAAAGCTGAATACATACATATCTATTACCCAGCAATCTCACTTCTAAACATACACAACAGAAGCATATATATATGTTCACTAAGGGACAGATATAATTCTTTAAAAAGTTTAATATTTGGATTCCAATTCTGGAAAGATGGAATAGACATAATCTTCCCTATTTCTTACAATAAGTACAGCTAAGAACATGACATTATACATAAAACAAACGTATGAAGTTTCTGAAAAGTGAGGCAAAGGAAGCACACTGGCTTGGAACCTAAGCACAACATGGCAATGAGTTCTATAGGCTTCCCCCCAACCCCCATATATCCCAGACTGAGTGCTGAAGAACCCAGCAACCTGGAAACATCAATGTGTTGCTATCAAAGTAAATCTCCAAGCCTCTCTCCAGCCAAAGGACCAAAAAAGGGGCAGACCAGCAAGACAGAGAACTTTAAAACAACAAATGTCTGATCTTGTCAAGATGGTGGAGTAGAAGGACCTGGAGCTCACCTCTTCTCACAAACACAACAAAACCACAACTGACTGCTTAACAACCACCGATAAAAAAGACTACCAAAAAAGATCCTCTACAACTGGAGACATAAAGAGGGAATCACAACAGGATAGTAGGAGATGTGTACTCACAATATAATCGGGTCCACTAACCCCCAGGTGGGTGATCCACAAGCTGGAGAATTATATTACAGAGGTTCTCCCACGGGAATGAGAGCTCTGAGCTCCATGTCAGGCACCCAAGCCTGAGGATCCAGTATTGAGAGGAAGAGCCCTCAGAGCATTTGGCTTTGAAGGTCAGTGGGGCTTAACTACAAGAGCTCCACAGGACTACGGGAAACAAAGACTTCACTCTTAAAGAATGTGCACAAAATTTCATGTGCACTGGGACCAAGGGCTGAAGCAGTGATTTCATAAGAGCCTGGGCCAGACCTGCCCGCTGGTCTTGTAAGGTCTCCTGGGGAGGTGGGGGACAGCTGAGGCACATTCTGGGGACATAAAAGCTGGTGGTGGACATTCAGGGAATATTCATCTACAGGAGCTTTCCTGGAGGCTGACATCCGTCTTGGGTCATTAGCACCAAGTCCTGGCCCCACCCAACAGCCTGTAGGCTTAAGTGCTGGGGCATCTCAGGCCAAACAACATACTGGTTGGGAACATAGCCTCATCCATCAGCAGACTGCCTAAGGACTTCTTAAGCCCACAGCCACCTCTAGACACAGGCCTGGACATGGCCCTGCCAGCCAGAGGGCCAGGACCCAGCTCCACCAAGCAGTGGGCAGGCACCAACCCCTCCTGCCAGGAAACCTGCACAAGCCTCCAGTCCAGCCTCACCCACCAGACACTAGAAGAAAACAGTAAGTCCATAGCCTGTGGAAGGAGTCTGCAAATGCAGGCTAGACTCTACCCTGAAAAGATGAAACATCTGCTCAACATCACTAATTATTCAAGAATGAAAAGATGCTCAACATCACTAATTATTCAAGAAATGCAAGTCAAAACTTCAATGAGTTATCACCTCACATCGCCATTATCAAAAAGTCTACAAATAAGAAATGCTGCAGAAGGTGTGGAGAAAAAGAAACCCTCCTACACTGTTGCTGAGAATGTAAATTGGTGGAGCCACTATGAAGAACAATAGGGAGGTTCCTTAAAAAACTAAAAATAGAGTTACCATTGATCCAGCAATCCCACTCTTGGGTATACATCCAGAGAAAACTCTAATTCGAAAAGATACATACACCCAATGTTCACAGTAGCACTATTTACAACAGCCAAGACATGGAAGCAACCTAAATGTCCATCAACAGATGAATGGATAAAGAAAATGTGTGTGTGTGTGTATACACAACTGACAGTAATGACATGGGACACTTCATGCCCTGCTTGAACATGTGTCAGAAGAGGTTTGTTATAAGACTTAAATAAGAAACAGAGTCTCATGACATAATAAATAAAATGTCTAGGTTAAACAGAAGATAGACACACATGATGGAATACTACTCAGCCATAACAAGGAATGAAATAATGCGATTTGCAGCAACATGGATAGACCTAGAGATTATGATACCAAGTGAAGTAAGCCAGACAGAGAAAGACAAATATATGACATCACTTATTTGTGGAATCTAAAAAAATGACACAAATGAACTTATTTACAAAACAGAAACAGATTCACAAACAGAAAACAAACTTATAGTTACCAAAGGAGAAAGGGGGAGGGAAGGATAAATTGGGAGTTTGGGATTGGCAGATACAAACTACTACGTAGAGAATAAACAACAAGGTCCTACTGTATAGCACAGGGAACTATATTCAATGGCTTGTTCATAATGAAAAAGATTATGAAAAAGAATACATTATATATACATACCTATGTGTATGTGTGTATATATATATATATATGAATCACTATGCTGTAAATCAGAAACTAATACATTGTATATCAACTGTACTTCAACAAAAAAATGTTAAAAAAAAACCAAACTCAACCTTTCAACTCCAGTCAAACAGTACAGAAAAAATGTGTTGCACCTCTGCCCGTCACTAAAGGCTGAGTGGGAAGTCCAAATTTCTACCCTCACCTAGTTGTAACAAGGTACTGCCAAAATGATATCAGATAAGTTTGAGTTAACAAAGTCTGCCTACCAACTCAGCAGTGCCAGTAGAGACCACACAGGGAACCAAGAAATCCACTCCCACCCAGAGGTTACAAGAAAAACCCTCTCCCCTGTTACCAGATTAGTATGAAAGGAGGCCTAGTGGATAGTCAGGAATTACACCAGAACCCAGACAGTAATGAGTCACTCCCTGTAATGTCAATGGAGGTGAATAAGAGAAGGGGTTGTAAATAGGCAATCCTAACCCTGCCAGCCAGGGTAGTATCAGCAGAAGCCTAGTAGATAGACTAAACTTCCACTCTCAACTGACAGTAATGACATGGGACACTTCATGCCCTGCTTGAATGTGAGTCAGAAGAGGTCTGCTATAAGACTTAATTAAGATACAGAGTCTCATGACATAATAAACAAAATGTCTAAGTTAAATAGAAGACCTCTGTCATAACAATAACCAGGAAAATCTCAGCTTCAATGAGAGAAGATAATCAATAGACTCCAACACTGAGATGACATAAATGTTAGAACCATGTGACAAAGATTTAAAAAGTAGCCATTATTAAAATGCTTCAATAAGCAACTATTAAAACACTGACACAAATGAACAAAATAGAAAGTCTCAGCAAAGAAATAGAAGACAAACAGAAACACCAAATGGAAATTTTAGAACTGAAAAATACAGTAACATAAAAAACTCAATAGATGGGCTGAAGAGTAGAATGTAGAGAACAGAAGATTCAATGAACACTGAAAACAGAAAACCAAAATGACCTCATCTGATAATAGATAGAAATCAAATGAAAAAAAAAAAACAGATACTCCAGGATCAACAGGACTATAATGAAGTTCTAACATTCTTGCCATCAGAGTCCTAAATAAAAAAGAGAAAAGAAGACTGGGCTATAAAAGTGTTCAAAGAAGTAATGCCTGAAAATTACAAAAATTTAGCAATAAACACAAACCTACAAATTCAAGAAGCTGAATGAAACATAAACAAGGTAAAACCAAAGAAATCCATGCCAAGACACACCAAACTCAAACTTCTGAAAACTAAGATAAAGAAAAAAACCTTGAAAGAAGTGAGAGAAACAGGACCTTAATGACAGAGGAAAGAACAATCTGAAAACCAAGTTTCTTAAAAAATTAAAATATATCTGACATATAACACTATGTAAAATTAAGGTGTACAACATGTTAATTTAATAATGTATGTATTGTAATATGATTGCCAATGTAGTGATAACTAGCACCTATATGATGCTACATAATTATTTCTTTTTAGTGGTTTGAATAATTAAGTTCTAGTCTCTTAGCAAGTTTGATGATTATAATAAAATATTGTTGTCTATATTCACTAATTGGTTCTGCCACTATGGAAAACAACATGGAGTTTCCTCAAATAATTAAAAATAGATCTACCATATGATCTAGCAATTCCACTTCTAGGTATATACACAAATGAAATGGATACAGGATGTCAAAGAAATATCTGCACTCCCGTGTCTATTGCAGCATTATTCACAATAACCAAAATATAGAAACAACCTAAATGCCCATCAATGGCTGAATGGATAAGAAAGATGTGGGGTATATATACAATGGAGTATTATTCAGCCACAAGAAAGAAGGATATCCTGCCATATTCGACAACACAGGTGAAACTTGAGTACATTATGAGGTAAGTCAGACAGAGAAGATCATGTATAATCTAAAAAAGCCAAACCTGTAAAAATAGCAAGTTTTTAAGAACTCATGGAGGCTAGAAGAAAGTGGCATATTTTTCAAGTGCTGAAAGAACTCCAACCCAAAATTCTATATCCAGTTAAAACATTTTTCAAAAATTAAGGAGAAATCAAGAAATTCTCAACTGAAGGTACTCAGAGAATTTGCTGCCAGTAGACCTGCTAAAGGAAGCTCTCTTTAAAAAAAAAGGAAATGATAAAAGAAGAAATATTAAAACATTAGGAAGAAACAACAATGAAAAGAACAAAAATTATGAGTGTATAAAATAGATTTTCCTTCTTTTAAGTTTTCTAAATTATGTTTGATGGTTGAAGAAAAATGATTATGCTGTCTGATGTGGTTAATCTATGTAAAGAAAACATTTAAGATAATTATACTATAAATGGAGGAGAAAAAGGGACATAAAGAAATTAAGGTTTCTACACTTCAATCAAAATGGTAAAATGATGACACCATTAGACTATGACCAGTTACGTACACATAATACTTAAAACAACCACTATAAAAGTTATACAAAGATACACTACAAATAAAAAAATGTTTTTTAAAATTACACTACAAAACACTATAGATGAATCAAGATGAAATTCCAAAAAATGTATAAGTAACCTACAGGAAGGGTAGAAAAAGAAATCAGAAACAAAATAAAACAGAATAAAAGAGAACAAACTGAACAAAAACTAAAATGGTAGCCTCAAGTTCTATATTAAATGTAAATGGTTGTATACCTGAAACTAATATAATGTAATGTGTCAATTATACTTCAATGAAAAAACACTGTAACTGGTCTATATGCACCATTTAAAAGAAAGAGATTGAGTTGATTTAAAAAAAAGCATAACCCAACATACACTGACTAAAAGAAATTCACTTCAAATATAACAAAATAGGTAGGTTGAACATAAAAGGATGAAAAAAGATATACCAAGTAAACATCAATCAAAATGAAGCAGGAATGGCATATTAGTATGAAATAAAGTATGTCTCAGACCAAAGAAAACTGTAAGTAATAGAGAGGGACATAACATGTGTATGCACCAAAAAACAGAGCTGAAAATTTGAGAAGCAAAAACCTCGAGAAACAGACAAGTCCACAATTATACTTGGAGGCTTCAACTCTCCTCTCTCAAAAATTAATCACCAACTAGACAGAAAGAAGAATACAACAACTTCATCAAGTAACAGGATCTGATCAATATTTATAGAAAATTCTGGCCAACAATAGCAAGAAATACATTCTTTTCAAGGGCCCAAGTATGACATAGCAAGATATACCACATCTCAATTCATAATAAAGTTAAAAGAACTGAAATCATAGAGTATATTCTCTGAACAGAACTGAAACAAACTAGAAATCAACAACAGAAAAGTAATGGAAATCTCCAAATGCCTGTATATTAAACAACATAATTCTAGTTATGATTCACAAAGGAAGTCTAAAAAGAAAAAAAATTACACTGAACTCAATGGAAATGAAAATAAAACATATCAAAAATTGTATGATATAGCTAAGTTAGTGCTGAAAGGGAAATTTACAGCATTAAATGTTTATATTAGAAAAGAGGGAAGGTCCTAAATTAGTAATTTAAGGTTCCACCTCAAGAAAGTAGAAAAAGATGAGAAAAAGTCAAAACAAGATTAAATTTAAAATAGAAAAAAAATACAGAAAAACCAGTGAAATATAAAGCAGGTTCTTTGAAAAGATAAACAAAAAATAGACAAACCTCTAGTAAGACTGACAAAACCAAGAAAATACACAAATTATCAATACCATGAATGAAACAGAGGCTATCACTATACATCCTGAAGATATCAAAAGGATAAGAGAATGCTATGAACAATTCTTTACATAAATTTGAAATGAACCAATTCCTCAAAAAGCACAATTCAATCAATATGAAATAGATAACATGAATAGTTCCATAACAATTAAAGAAATCAAATTAGAGATTTAAAAACTCACAAAAAAGGAATCTCCAAGGCCAAAAAGTTTCACTGGCAAATTCTACCAAAAAATTTAAGACAATTAACACAAATTCTACACACCTTTTTCAGAAAACAGAAGGGTGAAAAATTCTCAACTCATTTTGTGAGGTCAATACTATCCTGCTACCAAACTCAGAAAAAGACACTACAAAAGTAAGTGGATACAGACCAATATCTCATCAGTATCCTCCAAGAAAATCTTGGCAAACAGAAGCCAGCACTACATAAAAATAATTATACCCTATGACCAAGTGGGATTTATTCCAGGGATGCAAGGTTGGTTCACTATTTGAAAATGAAGCTATGTAATATACCATGTTAATAGGCTAAAGAAAAAGATTTTCATATTAAATGAGACAAAAAAAGCACCTGAAAAAATTATACACCTATTCATAATCAAAACTCTCAGCAAACTAGGAATAGAGGAGAATAGCAGGGAACTTCCTCAACTTCATAAAGCCATCTACAAGAAACCTACAGCTACATCATAGTTATCAACACTGAATGCTCTTAAGAAGGCACGTATGTCCACTCTCATCACTGCTATTCAACATATTACTTAAGTTCTAGCCAGTGCAATAAGGCAAGAAAAGGAAACAAACCACAATCAGATTAGAAAGGAAGAAATAAAACTCCTTACTTGCAGATGACATAATGGTCTAGTAGAAAATCTCAAGAAATCTATAAAACAAACTCCTAGAACAAATAAGTGAGTTCAGCAAGATTACAGGTAAAAGATCTACACAAAAGTCAACTGCCATTTCTACACACTAGCAATGAATATGTGAAAAGTAAAATTAAAAATACAGTATCATTTACAATCACCCCAAAAATGAAATATCTAGTTGTAAGTCTAACAAAACATATACAGGACTTATGTGCTGAAAACTACAAATCATTGATGAAAAAAAAATCAAAGAGACACTGTGTTCACGGGAGACTCAATATGGTGAAGATATCAATCCTCCCCAAACTGGTAACAGGTGCAATGCAATTTCAACTAAAATTCTTGCAAATTTTTGTAGATTAGACAAGAGGATTCCAAAATTTATATTTAAAGACAAAGATACTAGACTAGCTACAACAATCTGTAGAAAGTAGAATAAAGTGGGAGATATCACTTGACTTGATATTAAGGCTTACTATATAGTTAAAATAATCAACACTAATCAACTAAAATAATCAAAGTAATCAACACTATGTGGCAATGGCAGAAGGATGGATATATGGACCAATGAATTAGAACCAAAAAAAGTGCTATACAAGTATAGCCGATGGATTTTTCACAAAAACACAAGAGCAATTTGGTGGAGAAAGAATGGCTTTTTCAACAAATGCTGCTACAGCAATTGAACATCCACAGTGGGAAAAAAAGAAAGAAAAGTGAAATCAACCTAAATCTAACATCTAACACAGAAATTAATTTAAAGTGCATCTTTGACTTAAATATAAAATGTAAAATAATGAAACTTTTAGAAGATAACACAGGAGAAAATCTTCAGGACCTAGGGCTTGGGGAAGAATTTTTAGACTTGACAACAAAAGCATGATTAAAACAAAACATGACAAACGAGACTTCACCAAAATTAAAAGTTTTGCCTTGTGAAAGACCTTGTGAAGGAAATTAAAAGACAAACCATAGATTGGCAGAAATATTTGCAAACCACATACCTGACATATGACTCATACCTAAATTATATAAAGAATTTTCAAGACTCAACAATGAGAAAGCAAATAATTCAATGAGAAAATAGGCAAAAGACATAAAGAAACATTTCACCAAAGAGGATATACAGATGATAAATGAACATATGAAAAAAATTGTTCAACATAACCAGCCATCAGGGAAATGCAAATTAAGACCACAATGAGATACCACTACACACCTGTGAGAACAGCTAAGATAAACAGTGATAACAATGAATGTTTTGAGGATGCAGAGAAACTTATCTCTCACACTTTACTGATGGGAAGCTAAAATGGTACAGCCACTTTGGAAAACAGTTTGAAAGTTTCTTAAAAAATGAAATAGCCACTTACCATGTAACCTAGCAATCACATACCTGGGCATTTATTCTAGAGAAATGGAAACTAGATCCACACAAAACATGTACACAATGTTCACAGCAGCTTCATTTGTAATAGCCAAACCTAGAAACAAACAAAATGCCCTGCAGTAGATGTACAGTTTGTATTAAACAAGCTGGTACATCCATACCATGGAATACTACTCTGTATTTAAAAAAGGAACAAACTATTGATATACACAACTTGAATGAAAATAAAAGACATTATGCTGAGTGGAAAAAGCCTATCTCGAAAGATCACATATACTATGATACCATTTATATAACAGTCTTGATATGACAAAATTATAAAGATGGAGAACAAATTAGTTATTGCCAGGAGTTCAAGATTGTGGTAACATCAGTGGATGGGTGCAACTATAAAAGGGTAGAAAGGGAGGAATCTTTGTGGTGATAGAATACCTTGAATCCAGTGGTGGTTACAGGAATCTCTACCTATATGATCAAAAAAAAAAAACCCAGATATACACATAATGAAACAGTGTCAGTTTCTTGGTTTGTATGATATTACAAGTATGTAAGATGTAACCATTAGGGGAAATTAGTTAAAAGGGTCACAGGACATCTCTATACTATCTTTGTAAATTCCTATGACTCTAAATTAAATAAAGCAGTATAAATTTAAAATATAAGTATTAATAAAATTAAGTTTAAAAACAGTATGAAGCTAACCAAGGACCCTGAGACTGTTGAAAACTACTTCCTGACCACACAAGACAACATTAGGTCACTACCTTAGAGCTTATCTTAATGTGTCTTTCCAACTGCATTACCATAAATAAATGTTATATTTGTATTCCATTTTTGAAAATTACTGAGTCATGAGAAAATAGAAGACAGACAGACATAGACATAATTGCTAACATTCGTAGATTTACTCCAAAGATGTTTAGCTACTCAACAATAACCCCTCAAATCCATGGGCATGGAGGGGGCACTTTTTTTTAGGGGGGTTAATTTGCTAGTGAGTAAGCCAAGCTGACAGCTTACCATCCAAATTTCAAAGCTGTTCCCTACTAGTCATCAAATATAACTGTTATGGGACAAATCATATGCTATTATGATATTTACAAACTTGAAAAATTGAGCAAGTAGAAGGTTTATATTAAATCTGACAAATCAGACTAGTATTACCAGTAAAATTACTTCTTGAAACTCATGCACAAATAATAATTCTTTAAAAAAACACTGCAAACAGAATAAAAAAATGTACTTATTCTTTAAATAGTTATTTAATCATTTTTTCAAAAAATTACTTTACTATACTCAACTATCCCTTTGTAAGGTCTCCCAGACTCTGTAGATTTTAAATATCTAATAAGAATATACTCTTCCTATGGTCTAAGTGGAATTTCTCTAGCTTTAACCCTAGGTGTAGTTCAGGACTCTGCTAGAATTAAAACATGTTTTCACACACACAATATAATGCCATTCATACTTTAGAACATCTATTAAGGCATATTTCAGCCATCTTGTCATTAAACTAACCCAATCCCTACATCACTTTCTTAAAGTCAGTGCTTTCACACATGTATGTGTGTGTGCAAATGTTTATATGTATGTACATAAGCAACATCAACAACAGATATACAACACATCCTTTACCTACAGTGGTTCAAGTATATTACTCAAATTCCTACAATAAACAAAGAGATCAAGAATACCTTAATGTTAAAACCAAAAGATGATATAAAAATGGGCAATAATCTCACTTTGTTTCCTCCCTGATCTTTAATATTTCTTTCCTTCTCAAAAATCACTAGAGCTAATAAACAAATTCAGCATGATATCAGGTTACAAGATTAAAATGAAGAAATCAGTTGCATTTCTTTATAAAAACAAGAAAATATCAGAAAAGGAAAGTAAAAAAGCAATCCCTTTTAAAATCGCATCAAAAAATAGAATTTTGGGGAATAAACCTGACCAAGGAGGTGACAGACTTATATGTTGAGAACTATAAAATATTGATAAAGGAAATTAAAGATGCTTTAAAGAAATGGGGGAAAAAATGGAAAGACATCTTATGCTCTTGGTTTGGAATAATTAATATTGTTAAAATGGCCATACTACCCAAAGCAATCTACAGATTTAATGTGATTCCTATCAAATTACCCAAGATATGTTTTGCATAAATAGAACAAATAATCCTAAAATTTATACGGAATCACAAAAGACCCAGATTTGCCAAAGCAATACTGAAGAAAAAGAACAAAGCAGGAAGCATAACATTCCCAGACTTCAGACAATACTACAGAGCTACAGCAATTAAAAGTGTGATGTTGGCACAAAAATAGGCATATGGATAATGAAATAGAATAGAGAGCCCAGAAATAAAACCATACACCTATAGTCAATTAATCTTTGACAAAGGCGGCAAAAACATACAATGGCGAAAAGACAGTCTCTTAGGCAAGTGGTATTAGGAAAGCTGGACAGCCACATATATATAAAACTAGAACACTCCCCTACACCATGCACAAAAATAAACTCAAAATGGCTGAAAGACTTTAAACAGGACACCATAAATCTCCTACAAGAGAACATAGGCAAAACATTCTCTGACATAAATCGTAGCAATGTTTTCCGAGCTCAGTCTCCCAAGGCAATATAAATAAAAGCAAAAATAAACAAATGTGACCTAATTAAACTTAAAAGAATATAATCTAAAAGAAAAACGGAATTACTATGCTGTATACCTAAAACTAACACAATACTGTAAATCAACTATACTTCAATTTTAAAAAAATGGAAAAAAATGGCCAATAACCACATGAAAAGATGCTTACCATCAATTATCATTAGGGAAATGCAGATTAAAATCACATGAGATACCATCATATACCTATTAAAATGTGTAAAATACATTTTTTTAAAAATATGAGAATACCAGGTGCTGAAGGAGGCAGAGCAACTGGAACTTTCATGCATTGCTGGTGGGTATGCAAAATTGTACAACTTCTTTGGAAAACTGTTAAGGAGTTTCCTACAAAGCTAAACATAAATTTACCATACAACCGAGCAATTCCATTCTTGGATATTCATTTCATTTGGGTGTATGGTCAGACAAAACTTATACAAGAATGTTTAGAGCAGCTTTAATTCTAATTCCAAAACCTGGAAACAACTCAAATGGATCACAAGTGGAAATGGTTGTATTAAACAAACCATTCATTTATACAGTGAATACATCCATACAATGGAAACTGTCAAAACAAGACATTCATACAATGGATATATCCATACAATGGAATATCAAAATGGAATACCAAATGGAATACTACTCACCAATAAAAAGGAACAAACTGTTTACACATGCAACAATACAGATGAATCTCAAATGTATTTTGCTATGTGAAAAAAGTAAAACTGAAAAGGCTAAAAAAAAGTTTGATTCCATGGGCGAATTTCCTGAGGGAGGAATGAAACCACTTTATATCTTGACTATATCTTGCATGTGTCAAAAATTATAGTAGTAGACACAAAAAGAGTGACTCTTACTATATTTAGATTCTAAATGATTTTTTAAACTATATATTCAGAAAATGTTTCCTACCTAACATTAGTTTCATCATTAAATTCTTCAGCCCATTTTTTCCTTGACTGAGCAGTTGTAGAACCATCTAAACGGTAATAGTCAATGTTTCGGAGCCACTTTCCTTCACCTGAAAATTCAACAAGAAAAGAAAAAAGAGATTTAATATATATTGTTATCCTAGTAGTAAAAGATTTTCTTCCTTGCTTGCCATTTAAAGGCTGGTTATTTATATTCTATTTGCATAGCAAGACAAAAATTTTTTTAATCAAGGGGTAAATCACTAGATTACAAATAAATTCACCACAGATTTCCTTCTAATAGATATTGAAAAGGAAACATACTTTTGAAAAGTATTTCATCTACATGTAAACTTTGTAAAAGATTTCCTTGATTAGAATCCTTTAAAACTTTCAAAAGAATATGAGTAAGCTACATCATGCTTATGATGCTTGCTTTTAATTAAATCTGTAAATGACCAGGTTTCTCCCCTCTTTTTAGACAAGTTGGTACTAAACAGATAAAAACCAGAGGCATAGAATGCATTTATTCACTGAACAAATATTTACTGAATGCTTATTTATGTGCCAAAAACTATTCTATGGTCTAGCCACAAATATCAGAATATGTTCATATTTCATGAAAATTAACATATGTGTGAGTGTGTATGTGAAAGTAAAGAATTGTGATTTTACAACTTAAATAATGATCAGACATGTCAACTTTTGTACAGTGAGGTGAAATTCTACTAAAGACTTACATTCACACTAAAATACCAACAGATTAAGTGCTTATGACATTTTCATATTTTATCATACATAATTTCCATTCCAATTCTTTAACTGAAAACATATTACTACTACATCCCCTCCAAGCAAAATTCACATCATCACAGCCTAGTCTTGAGATAAAACAAGATGACAAAATTGAGATTTACATCTTTAAGCAAATTTTAACTTAAACGCAGTACATTAGTTTTAAAGATTTTTTTAGTAGTATGGTCATTTGAATAATATTAATTTTTCCAATTCAATGGCCATACAACTCAAAGCAATCTACAGACAATGCAACTGCTATCAAAATACCAATGTATTTTTCACAGAACTAGAACAAAAAATCTTAAAATTCATATGCAACCACAAAAGAACCCGAATAGCCAAAACAACCTTAAGAATGAAGAATGGAGCTGGACAAATCATGTTCCCTGACTTCAGACTATACTACAAAGCTACAATGATCAAAACAGCATGGTATTGGCACAAAAACAGACACACAGATCAAAGGAACAGGATAGAAGGTCCAGAAATAAACCTACGCATTTATGGTCAATTTATGTATCACAGAGGAGGAAAGAATAAACAATGGAGAAAAACAATCTCTTCAATAAGTGGTGCTGGGAAAACTGGACAGCTACATGTACAACAATGAGATTAGAACATTTCCTCACATCATTTACAAAAACAAACTTAAAATGGATTAAAGACTTAAATGTAAGACCTGAAACCATAGAATTCTTAGAAGAAAGCCTAGGAAGAACATTCTTTGACATTAGAATATATTTTTGGATCTATCTCTTAAGGTAAAATAAATAAAAGCAAAAATAAACAAATGGGACCTAATAGAAATTAAAAGCTTTTCACAGCAAAGGAAACCATCAACCAAATGAAAAGACACCCTACAGAATGGGAGAAAATATTTGCAGATGACGTGAACAACAAGGGTTTACTATCCAAAATATACAAACAGCTCATACAACTCAGTATCAAAAAAATAAAAACCCTACCAAAAAATAGGCAGAAGACCTAAATAGATATTTTTTCAACAAAGACATACAGACGTCTAGCAGGGACATGAAAAGATGCTAAACATCACTAATTATTAGAGAAATGCATATCGAAACCACAATTAGATACCACCTTATACCTGTCAGAATGGCTATCATCAAAAAGTCTACAAATAACAAATGTTGGAGAGAATGTGGAGAAAAGAGAATCCTCATACACTGTTGATAGGAATGTAAATTGGTGCAGCCAATATGGAAAACAGTATGGAGGTTCCTTTAAAAACTAAAAATAGAGCTACCATATAATCCAGCAGTTCTACTTCTGTGTATATATCCAGGAAAAAAACACTAATTCGAAAAGATACATACATCCCAATGTTCACAGCAGCACTATTTACCAATAGTCAAGATATGGAAACAACCCAAGTGCCCATCAACAGACAACTGGATTAAGAAGATGGGAAATATATATAAATATATAAAAATATATATAATGTGTGTGTGTGTATATATATATATATATATTATATACACATACATATACATACACACAATGGAATATTACTCAACTATAAAAAAGAATGAAATACTGTCATTTGCAGCAACGTGGATGGACCTAGAGAGTATTATGCTTAATGAAATAAGTCAAACAGAGAAAGACAAATACTGTATGATATTACTTATATGTGGAATCTAGAAAACAATATAAATAAATGTATATGCAACACAGAAACAGACTCACAGATATAGAAAACAAAAGGAAGAAGCAGGGAGGGACAAATTAGGGGTATGGGATTAGCAGTTACAAACTACTATATGTATAATAATACGCAACAAAAATAAAATGTATAGCACAGGGAATTACAACCATTACCTTATAATAACTTATTATGGACTATAATCTGTAAAATTACTGAATCACTATGCTGTACACCTGAAGCTAACACAATATTGTAAATCAACTGTACTTCAATAATTAATAAATAAATAAATAAATAAATAAATAAATAAATAGTGCTTGTCAACATGTTTACTGCTTATCCACATCTTTACCTATATTGAAGACCTAGAATTCCCTTGTTGAAAGTTCAGTAATGGCTAAGAAAGTCAATTTATTTATCTATAGTTTTTCTTTCTTTCAGTTAGGGGGGGAAAAGACATACTCATCTAAGGAAAAAAGATACATGGTAGGATAAAAAAGTAAGAGCTGAAGTCACATTTTCATTAGCTGTTCACTTGTAATTATTAAAGTAAATATGCTAATCATAAATGAATAGAATATGACATGACTATTTTTAAAAAGTATTTCAACATACACGCCTTTTTGGAATAATACAAATGAACAATCTGTACTACCCCTTTTGTGAATCCAACACTTCAAAACTGACAGTATAGTTTAGTAATAAAAAAATATAGATCTTAGAGTCATACTCCCTGAGTTTAATCCCAGTTTCATCATTTACTAGCATCTTCACTAGGGAAAGTAGTTAAACTCCTTGTGCCTTAGTTTCTTTTTCTTTAAAAATGAGGACAGCCAGAGTACCTACCATAGGGTTGTTTTTTATTAAATGAGTTAATATAAGAAAAAAAAAACCCTTAGAACAGTGCCTATTACATAGTAATTAAGCTTTACTGGGTAGTTAATATTAACACCCAAGATACCATAGCAAATTATATCTACCTTTATTATGACACCATATTATAAGTGTTTGATCTCTCTCTGTAACATGATTTCCCATAATATCCCTTTAACCTAGTTCATTGACCAATACACAGTAGCAGTAGTAATAGTAGTAACAGTAGTGGTGGTGGTGGTAGTAGTACTAGTAGGTACTCAGAAGATAAACCAAACTGATTTATGGTTAAAACAAATCTTTGTTGAAGACAATTTCTAAAGTTAGGTATTAACTAGGAAGTGTATGGGAAAATATTCAACCTTGCCAGTGGTCAGAAAAATACAAATTAAAACAATGGCAATTGTTTTTATCCATCAAAGATAGGTGAAATGTAAATATAGCATGACAAGTATATAGCAAAATGAGCATTATCCATTTATTCCTGGTGGCAGATTAAACTGATATAACTTTTTTTGTAACACAGATTTTCAGATAATGAAGCATGACAGAACATATAATCTGACTAATAAAATTAATATGTAGTGATAATAGAAAAATATTTAAGCTACCTAATATTATGCTTACCCACAGTCAAATCAATAAATACAATACACAATACCCATATACATGTTGAAAACATGTCAATAAGAAGGACCCCTAGAAAAAAAGAGAGGTAGGGATCATGAATGAGAAAGATAAAAAGTGCCAGTATATATTATACCAAGCACTGTAATTCAATGGGCTCATAAGAAAGTGCATCACTAGGGCATCACTCTGTATGGAACAGAAATAGAGAAGATCCAGATAAGGATAATGTATTACATTGCCAGTTCAGCAAATCTTTACTATAGACCTATTACATGTCCAGCTCTGTGCTTAGCAAAAAATGTATAACAGTGAGCCCATCTTCAATAAACACAGATTTTAACTAGAGAAACAGAAATAATTACCATAGAACATGAAGCACTCTCTAGGACTTCTTGCAGTTTCTTAAACACGCATGCTCATACCTCACTGCATTTTCACCTGTTACTCCCTCTGTTTGGAACGGTCTTCCTTCAGATTTCTGCATGGCCCATGTTCCCTTCAGATCTCTCTCTTCAGCAGTAAAGCGTTGCCCAACTACTCTACATACTGTCCTCCAAAACTCCCTGTCACCTTTATACTATTTTACTGTTTCCCCATTGCATTTGTTACTATATATTTACTTGTTTGTTTCTTACTGGTCTCCCTTAATAAGAATATGACTTCTAGGAGGATAGGAACATTTTCTCTTATGTTAAGTTCTTTATCCTTAGCATCTAGATTGTACCTTGCATGTGGTAGATATCCTATATTTACAAAATGAAATGAACCCTGGAATACATTATGGGTTCTATAAACATTTAATTTGGGGTAACAATGTAATGGCTTGGTGGTGACTCTTAGCCCCAGTTGGGAAAAGAGGAAAAAACTCTTCACTCTATTAGCAACTATTTACACTAATACTCTGTAAAATGTGGCTTGGAGAAAAAAGGAATTCTACTGGTAAGTGTACTAGTAAACCACTGATATAGTATGTACTATGGTACAAAATAAAGAGCTAATGCTCCTTTTCAATTACTACAGTGACCTAAGTAACCAATGCACCAGTCTAAAAATAAAGATACTATTGCTTTTCCACATGGTTGCCAAAGGAGAAATGTGCTTGATGCACCACTGGCCATGCAGGTGTGTTGGTATGCTTGCTGGGCAATCTGAGGTACAACAGAGCTTATGAGTTAACGATGAATGAAGGTCAACATGATAAATGTTTTCCAAAAACATGTCATAGAAGATAGATATTAAAAAACCACTAGGAACACAACTGCATATATTGAGTATATAGGTAGCTGCATACGAATGTTCAAGTCCTTAGCTGTGGAATTTAAAAATTATTTTTCTCAAGTGTGGCATGCAACATTTTGTAAAGAAAAAATGAAGAACTGGTATAGAAAACAGTATACCTTTAAAATCACTGATTTTACATGGCAATTTAAACCAAAGAAATTTAAAGTGGAAACATCCACTGCCATCAAGATGCCCACTGTAGATTATGTATAATAGTGAAAATTGAAAATTATCTGAAAGTATAATAATAGATGGTTAAGTAAAGAATGATATTTACTGGACAGAATATTGTAGAGCTGAAAGTGATAAAGATTATGTAGGAACATCAAAATGTTTATGAAATGATGACAAGTGAAAATAACAAAATCTAGTTTATGGGAAGAGGGACTTCTGACATGACAGAGTAAGTTGCTCCATGGATTTGCTCCCCAGCAAAACAGGTGAAAATTATTTTTTTAAATGGTGGTGATGGTTACATAGTAATGTGAATGCACTTAATGACACAGAATTATACATTTAAACATGGTCAAAATGATGAAAAAAATCTTTTTCCCTTCCTATTTCTTGTCTCCCAATTTGGATTTCTTTTCTTCTGCTAATTGAGTAATAAAGGGAAATTGGTTAAGACACACTAAAAAGCTGAATGGAGATATCATGAGGTAGAGAGATGAGACTAACTCCTTCCTAAATCATAGAAATACTCTCGTCTTCATTTCCTGGGCATTTAATTTTCTATATTTATTTGTTTAGTATCTGTATTCACCATTAGACTATTAGCTCCTTAAGAGAAGGAAACTTTGTTTCCCAGTCCTTTGCAGAGTACCCGGTAGGTACTCATCATACATCTTTTCAAAAAAATGTAATGTTCATTTAATTTTAGAGATAAAACTATTTTGCCTTATAGACCAAATAAATAATTATGGATTTCTCAATTTCTTGTACCATATCTTTTACTAGTTTTTAAACATTTTTACTTTAAGCAAAAATACAGACAAATCAGAAAGATTTGATGCAAAACAAAATAAACAAAAACTGTTTTACCCAATCTCCACTAGCAACTGGCTGTATAACTTGTTTAATTGTGGTAAGAAACACATACCATAAAATTTTACATCTTAACCATTTTAAGTGTAAAGTTCAGTAGTGTTAGCAGGTTTTCTGAACATTTTCATCTTGCAAACTTGAAACTCTATACTCATTAAACAACAACTCTCCATTCTCCATTTCATTGAAGTAACTTCTACTTTCTCTGTGAATTTAGCTACTTTAGATATCTCAAATAAATGGAATCACACAGTTATTTGTCTTTTTTGCTGGCTTATTCCATATAGCATAATGTCCTCAAGTTTCATACTGTACCATGTGTGACAGGATTTCCTTCCTTTTAAAAGCTGCAAAGTATTCCATTGTATGTATATATCACATTTTGCTTATCCATTCATCCTCTGATGCATACCTGGTTTATTTCCACCTTTTGACTACTGTGAATAACACTGCTATAAACATGGGTATACAAATATGTCTGAGACCATGTTTAATTCTTTTGGGATCATACGATAGTTCTAATTTTAATTTTTTGACAAACTGCCATACTATCTTCCACAGTGGCTTAATCATTTTACATTACCACCAATAGTGCCCAAAGGTTCCAATGTCTCAACATCATCACCAAACATTGTTATTTACTGTTTTTTGATAGTAGTAACCCTAATGGGTGTAAGGTTGTATCTAGTTGTGGTTTTTATTTACATTTCTCTAATGATTGTTAAGCACATTTTCTTTTTTATTTAAAAAAAAAATTTTTGTTAAGCACGTTTTCATGTGCTTATTGGTCATTTGTATATCATCTTTAGAGAAATGTTTATTCAAGTCTCTCACCCATTTTTTGAAGCAGATTTTTTGTTGTTGTTAAGTTGTAGTAGTTCTATATGTATTCTGGATATTAAACCTTTATCAAACATATGACTTGCAAATATTTCTCCTATTCTTAAGTTGCCTTTTCACCCTGACAATATGTTAAATTTCATGTTATGTATATTTTACAATAATAATAAAAACAACAACAATAAATAAAACTACCCACAAGAAAAACTGAAGTCCAGACAAGCTTTACTGCTGAATTCTGGCAAATATTTAATTCTTCCTGAATTCTTCCAAAAAAAGAGAAGGACTATTTCACAGCTCATTAAATGAGGCCAGTATTAGCCTCATATCAAAACAGCACAAAGATTTTATAAGAAAATAAAACTGAAAATTAATCTCTTATGAAAAAGGATGCACAAATACTCAGTAAAATACTAGCAAATGAAATCCAGCAACATACAAAGAGTATTAAACACCATGACCAAGTGAGATTATACTAGATATGCAAGGTTTGCTTAACATCTGATGATCTGATGATATGGTGCAAAGTAATGCACTGTATCAATAGAAATTTTAAAAACCCAGAGGAAAGGTATGAAGTTGGCAGAGTAAGAGGACACAGAGCTCACCATCTCCCATGAAAACATCAAAAATACATCTACATGTGAAACAATTCTCATTAAAAACTAACTGGAAACTAGCAGAAGGACTCCTGTACAACCAAGGCTGTAAGAAAGACACACAGGGAATAGGGTAGGAAGGGAAGAAAATCAATCAGGTCAGACCTGTGTCCCTGGGAGGGGACTCAGCGGATAAGGGAGATTACATAGTCACAGACTGGACACCCCAGTTCTAGGGTCCTACGAGGGGAAGACAACTCCCTTGGCTTACTGGAGGACTGTTAGGACTAAACGAAGGTGGTAGGAAGACTGAACTCCACTCAAGAGGAGTACACATGCTGGCTTGCCCCTGAGGCAGAGTAGAGAGATGGGTGCTCTGGCCAATGCTGGATCTCTCACAATCACCTGGGTGTGTGCCCCAGCCCAAGCAAAGTGAACACTGTGGCATCATACTCACTCCATATCACAGTGCAGAACTGGACCTGCAGCAGCCACAACCAGAGAGAAGACTTGACCATGGGACACAGAGGCAGCCCAGTCCAAGGGTAGAGCCTGGGTGGGGCAGCAGCAGCCATTGTTGGCGCTTACTTAAGTGGCATATCAGAAGTAGCCCAGATCTCTGATGGCTGCTGTTCCACCACAGCTCACCTGTCAATACATGCTGAGAATCACAGGCCCTGCCAGCTCTGCAGTGTGGCTCCACAACAGGGCAGGGGTGCTGGAGGCTGGGGGCAGTGATCAGCTATGAGGGACAAAGGGGACTCACATCTGAGGCTGCATCTTAGGGGAGCAAGGGAAACAAATACCAGTGCCTGCACAAGCAGCACATCAGAGACAGCATGGACCTCTGTCTGTGACCGAAATAACTCATGGGCCCTACTTGCTTCAGCACTCCCCTCCTCTGGGGAAAGGCTCCGGTGAGGGGAGAGGGGAAAACATACTTAAAGGAAACAGAGTCACCTTGGGACTGACCCTCAGGACTTCTACTCCAGCAATTTGGAGTCAGACCCCATCCCAATAGGGCAGTGACAACCAGAGGGGAAGTCTACCTCACATCCAGCTCCAGCTCCAGCCCATCTCTAGTCCCACCCACTCCCAAGCTGACAGCACACCCTGAGAAAAGACTTATGTCCATGTCAAATCCAGCAATCCCACCAAAAAAACTAATAAATGAATCCAGCAAAGCTGCAGGATACAAGATTAATATATAGAAATCTGTTGTGTTTCTATACACTAATAATGAACTATCAGAAAGTTTAAAAAAATCCCACTTAAAATTGCATCAGAAAGAATAAAAAACACCATGGAGGTGAAAAACCTATACTCTGAAAACTATAAAACGCTGATGAAAGAAATTTAAGATGATACAAAGAATGGGAAAGATATCCCGTGCTCTTGGATTGAAGGAATTAATATTGTTAAAAGTCATACTACCCAAAGCAATCTACAGATATAATGTGATCCCTATCAAAATACTCATGACAGACAGTTTTTTCATAGAACTAGAACCAATAATCCTATAATTCATATGAAACCACAAAAGACCCAAATTGCCAAAGCAATCCTGAGGAAAAAGAACAAAGCTGTAGGTATCACCCTCTCAGACTTCAGACTATGGTGTACATCTGAAACCAATATAATGTTGTAAATTAACTATACCTCAATTTAAAAAAAATAAATACATATATTCCTGTGAGGAGTAAAACTAAAACAAACAAACAAACAAAAAAAGGGAAGGCCATTTCCTGTATATCTCATTAAGTCAAATTTAGTTTATGGCTTAAGGGCTGTAATATCCTACAAGATTCAAATATTAAGGATTTCTGGAATAAATGATCTAGTTTTATTAATGATATCCCTGCAAATAGGATGTGTTTAAATTGTTTTCTTTTAAAGTAATGTTAAAGGTTTAAAAATCTTAGGATACAACTTAAGATATAGAATGAATTATTCATGAAGAAAAAGTTTTAACAAAAATTAAAAATCAATAAAAATAAAAACCCCACATGGTCATCTGAACAGACACAATGAAATCAGTTGACAACATCTGAGACACATTCATGATAAGGGAAAAACACTCACAAAACTGGAAACAGAAGGGAACGTCCTCAACATGATAAACAGTATTTATGAAAAAAAATACAACTAATACTATACATAATGGTGAAAGATCAGATGCTTTCCCCCTCAGATTAGGAAAAAGAAAAGGATGTCTGCTCTTCCCACTTTAATCTTGAAGAGAAACAAAGTTGGAGGACTCACTTTCAAAACTTATTTTCAAAGCAATAGTAATCAAGATGGAGTGCTATTGGCATGAGGATTAACATATAGGTAAGTGGAATAGAACTCAGAATCAAGAAATAAATCTGTCTCTTTGGTCAACTAATTTTCAACAAGGATGCCACAAACAGTCAATGGGAAAGAATAGTCTTCTCAAAAAATAGTGCTTGGGTGGGTACAGCTCAGTGGTAGAGCTCATGCTAGGCATCCACGAGGTCTTGGGTTCAATCTCCAGGGCCTCCGTTAAGGGGGGGAAAAAAAAGTAAATAGTGTTTGGACAATTGGATAGCCAGAGAAAAAGACTGAATTTGGACCTTTAACTCACACACTATATAAAAATTAACTCAAAATGCATCAAAGACCCAAACTGTAAGAGCTAAAACTATATAATTCTTTAAAGGAAACATGGGATAAATATTCATAGACTCAGATTTGGCAATGGTTTCTTAGATAGGACATTAAAAGCATTAGTAACAAAGGAAAAAAGAGGTAAGTTGGACTTTATCAAAATGAAAATCTTTTGTGCATTGAAGAATATAAAAAGACAACCTTTTGTGCATCAAATCAAGTTAAAAAAAAACCCCAAGAATGAAAGAAAATATTTGCAAAGCATGTATCTAATAAGGGCCTGGTATGCAGAAAATTTTCAAAAATTAAAAAATAAAAAAGCAAAAACCAATTCCAACTCAGTAACAAAAAGACAAATAACCCAATTCAAAAATGGGCAAAGGACCTGAATAAACATTTTTCCAAAGAGGATATACAAATGGCCAATAAGCACATGAAAAGATGTTCAACATTATTAGTCATTAGAGAAATATAAATCAAAATCACAATGAGATACCATTTCACAGCCACTAGGATGGCTATAATTAAAACAGAAAAAACAACAACAGAAAACAAGTGTTGGTAAAGAAGTGGAGAAATCAGAACCCTTGTACACTGCTTCTTGGGAATGTAAAACAGTACAGCCAGTGTAGAAAACAGTTTGGTGGATTCTCTATATGTCAAACACAGAATTAGACCATATAACCATGAGTTCAAATAACTCCATCCCTAGCTAAATATCCAAAAGAACTGAAAGAAATGTTTAAATAAAAATTTGTATACAAATGTTCATAGCAGCTCTATTCACAATAGCCAAAAGGAGAAAACAACTCAAATATCTATGAATCAGTGAATGAATGGATGGATAATCAAAACGTGAGTATTATCCATACAATGGAATATTATTAGGCCATAAAAAGGAATAAAGCACTGACACTTGCTAACACTTGGATAAACCTTGAAAATATGCTATATGAAAGAAGCCAGTCACAAAAGAACACATATTATATAAATCTATTTATATGAAAGGTCCAGAATAGGACAATCTATATAAAATGAAAGTAGATTAGTGATTGCTTAGAGGTGAAAGAGGTAGAAAGGGGGTTAGCATGGTGACAGCTAAAAGGTACAGGGCTTCTTTGGTGATTAATGTTTGAAAATTGACCATGGTGAGAGCTGCACAACTCTGAAAACATACTAAAAAAATTACTGAATTGTACACTTTAAATGGGTGAATTGCATGACATGTGAGTTATATCTCAATAATGCTATTTAAAACCACTAAAACTTTGGAGGGTGGGAAGGGACAGACTGGGATTTCAAAATTGTAGAATAGATAAACAAGATTACACTGTATAGCACAGGGAGATATACACAAAATGTTACGATAACTCACAGAGAAAAAAATGTGACAATGAGTGTGTATATGTCCATGAATGACTGAAAAATTGTGCTGAACACTGGAATTTGACACAACATTGTAAAATGATTATAAATCAATAAAAAATGTTAAAAAAACCACTAAAACTTTAATTTATACTACAACTGCAGCAACAAAGATCACATTTACATGGATAAGGACAAAAAGAAAGTGCAGAAAAAACAGATACATCAGGGTTGTGGGTTTGAGTAGTATTGTTTCTTTTACTGTTAAAATGTTTATTCAATATGTTTAAATGAATGTGTCTAAAATTATGATATACAAATGTTTGTAACTCACCTTTATAAATAAGAGGTTTATCTTTATCTTCTGTCTTCTCCCTACTAGCCAATTCAAGAAAATCTTCAATCAAGTCCAGAGATATGAGAGACTGGCTGAAAACAAGGCTAAAAACACAAATTAGTGTTCATGGATTAGGAGATTGGTATAGTAAAGATACCACTTCTTCCCAAACTGACCTGTAAATTCAACACAATTCTAATCAAAATCCCAGTAGGTTTTTTTCATAGAAATTTATAAGCTGATTCTAAAGTTTATATGGGAATGCCAACCACATAGAGTAGCCAAAACAATTTTAAAAGGAAAAAAGTTGCAGGCCTAACTCTTCATGATTTCAACACAAAGCTAAGGTAATCAAAACAGCGTAGTACTGATGAAGAGACCAACACAAATCAATGGAACAGAATATAGAGTTCAGATATAAAGCCACACTATAGTTAATTGGTTTTTGACAAAAAGGCAAAGGCAATTCAATGGAAAAAAATAGTCTTTTCCACAATGGTCTTGGCAAAATTGGACATTCATATGCAAAAAAATGAACTTTAGCCTAAGTCTTACACTTTACATAAAATTAACTCAAAATGGAGTATAAACCTAAATGTAAACTTTAAAACTACAGAACGCTTAGAGGAACACAAAGAAAATCTTCATAACTTGAGGCTAGATAATTTTTAGACTTGACACCACAAGTATGAACTATGGGGGAAAAAAGCTGATAAGCTGGGACTTCATCAAAACTTAAAAATTTTACTCTGCAAAAGATACTATTTAGAAAATGAGAAAAAAAAAGTCTTCCTATCAAAAGCATTTGAGTAATTTTAACTATACACATTCTAAAACACTTTGTTATTCCAAGCATGTCTGCAAATGCCTCATTTTCTATCCTAGTAGTTTTCTAAATCATTGTCAGCCATGAAAATTATTTGTTCACATAAAGCCTTATGTGGTGTTAAAATAAAATAAGTAAGAAAAACAAGGTGCTTTAGGCATTGGAGGATAAGAAGGAAAAGTGTCACTGGGCCCTCACCCTATGCTCTAGGTCAACATCTTGCAAGGGCTCTGAGAAACTATTTGAAAATCATTGTTCTGATCTAACCCATTGGGGAAAAGCAGACATAATTACACACTGGAAATGAAAAAAATCTAGAAAGAGACTATATGAGGGCTCATTCTCTCCTTTATGTATACAAAGGAGGTCAGAGTACAAGGAACTAGACACCTGTGGCAAGCATACTTTTTGTTTTGTTTTGATTCTGAAAGCTGTATTGTATGATAAAGAGGTACTTAAGACTCTAGAAGATCATTTAACATTCACTGCTAGATGTCTTCAGATTTAGTAAAACTAAGAAGAATAACTCAAGCTATGATATAACCACTGAATTTAATGACATGTACATTGACCACAGTATAGCTTTCTGAACTCTGCAAGGTGGAAGTCTACTGTCTTACAAAATACTGGTAAAGAAATGAATTAATTCCTGGTGCTCAGTGTAAATGACCAAGGGCTATGTCTTGATTCCTCAGTAGATTATCTTTCCTAGAATCAAAAACTTTGTTGAATCAATTCATTCTGAACTATAAATTAAGTTTTTGAGTTTCCTATAACTGGGAAACTTAAATTCTTAGAAACACTAATTATTTAATTGGAATTAATCTGTAATTTGGCTACTATTCTGGAAAAAGGTTGATTTGAGTCAGTAGAGCATTAAGGCTGGTTCTGGGGACCACTGAGCTCAGATAAGCCTCATTATGAAAAAAGGAGTGTTATTAGGACTAAATGGCTATGTACTAATGGTTATTACTTTCTTTTTTTTTTTTTTTGAGGGGGGAGGTAATTAGGTTTGTTTGTTTGTTTATTTATTTTTAGAAGAGGTACTGGGGATTGAACCCATAATCTCGTGCATGCTAAGCATGTGTTTCTAGCGCTTGAGCTATATCCTTCCCACTTACTAATGGTTATTTCTGTTAACCTTTTCTAGTTGCAGATAACACGAAGAATGATTATCCTGATTGGTAATATTTTTCATACTTGTGTAAACTATTTTGGATTTATCTATTTTACCAACAACCCATACTAAAATGTAAAAGCAATACTTACCAGATTCACACATATCAAAAATATGGGAATAAAGATTCAATCAAAATATAATATTTAAATGATAGAACAAGTAAGTCAGAAGGGCTGGGCTAAACTGAGTGGTATACTGGAGTTGGTTGTAACTAGCTTGAAACAAGGCATGGAATGTTAGCATCTCTTCCCACCTCTGACATGTTGTCAGCTTGAAATTAGCCATGGGGGGCATATTTATACCATAGAAACCAGCAAATGTTACAAATCAGGGCTCTTCTTTCCTGCTTCATTGCTTTCTCTATTATTATTATTATTATTATTATTATTATTATTATTACTATTATTACTATCATCATCATCATCATCATTACTAATTGAAGAGTCCACTGTTAAACATTTATTATGACACCGCTGGCTAAAATCACAAAAATTCATTCATCTCTCACCCTGTGAAATATCAAATTTTCATTTGGGTCAAAAGATCAGCTGCACAAATAGGCAATAGAGGAATCTGATCAGACAACAGTTATTCTTTAAAAAAATATGAGTCTTAGTTGACCACAAGCCAATACGAACCAATAGTGCCATTTAGATGTTGGAAAACCTCTCTATCAGATTGCATGAATGGAATTATAGGGTCTAGAATAAACAAGAATCAGCCTCACTATAACTGTGTGTTAATAAGAACTCAGCTGAAGTGTTTTGTTTGCTGTGACCATATTTTGAGATGAGTGCTAAAAGACTGAAGACATAATTCAGAACTGAAATTATGCCATACAAAGAACAGATCAATCAACTGAGAAGAAAAAGCTAAAAATGACAAGAGTTAAACCCACCATTATCTAAAGAGGAGACAACTAAAATAGCAGTAGTGATGTCTGTAACCTACTTTGAAAGGCATCAGAAAATTAAGATGAAGGAGGGATGAATAGATAGATATGCAATAAAGTACAATAAAATATACAATACAGATTATAGGTGTCAGGTATATAGGTATTCACTCTTAAAAATTCTTTCTGCTTTTTGTTATGTTTGAAAATTTCCATACTGAAGTATTTGGCAAATAAAAAATAGTGGTAATCATAATTCCAGAAATACATAATTTTATAGTCTTAACATTGATAACATCTATCAGTTGGGTTAATAACTAAAAGTGATCATTAATCACAGTATAAAAAATGCAATAGATATGTTCTATTTTAGACCAGAGGGGAAGTAGCTATAGGAATAAAGTATAAACTAAAGATAAGGATACATATTGTAACACTTTGAAGTATTCGACTATAGGGAGCTTTCTGAGATGGCAGATATTCTACTCAGGGGAGACTAGGAGAACATCCATGAGATGTAAGTGGTAAAAAAGATTCTTGTACTGGTTGGGAAATTCAAAGACCACTAAAATGTTTTCTACATTCTTAAAATTCTTCTATAGTACCCAATGAAAATTAACTTTAAACTACAGAAGTTAGTAGCCAAAAAAAAAAACCCCAAAAACAAAAAAAACATGATCATGTCTAGAGCATTCATCTCTCCTGACCTTCCAGGAACTCTAAACTCAAATATCCACTTTCTACCTGACATCTCTCATGGATATCTAATAGGCTTCAGAAACTTAAAGCCAGAGCAGGACTCTTTACACTGTCTAATAAACTTAGTTCTCCCCTAATCTCCATTTTAGTAAATTACACAATAATCCACCAGTCATTTAGGGGGAAAGCCTGGGAGTCATCTTTGGCTACTCTCTCCTTCTCACTGACCTGCATTTAATCTATTAAGTGCTGCTGTTTCTATTCCAAAACAAACTCTTTATCTCCACTACCACTCCATTCTAATCCAACATTATCCCTTAACTGAATCACTTGTTTCTATATAAATAAAGTGGCAATATATAACAAAAATAACTTTTAGTGAGGACTTACTAGGTTCCAGGTACAATGGTTAATAAAAAAGAACAAAACAGTCTGTGTCTTCAAACAACTCACTATCCAGTGAAAAGATATATCAAGTACATTAGAATGTGTTAAGAGTAGAGCAGAGGTACATTAAAAGGTGGTATGGATGATTCAGCAATCCCACTCCTGGGCATATATCCAAAGAAAACTATAATTTGAAAAGACACACGTACCTCAGTGTTCATAGCAGCAATATTTATAATAGCCAAGACATAGAAGCAACCTAAATGTCCACTGACAGATGACTGGATAAAGAAGATGTGGTGTATATATACAATGGAATATTATATAAAATATATGAATGAAATAATGCCATTTGGAGCAACATGGATGGACCCAGAGATTACCCACACTAAGTGAAATAAGTCAGACAAAGACAAATATCATATATCACTTATATGTAAAATTTTAAAAAAAAATGACAAATATGAACTTTTTACAAAACAGAAATAGATTCAAATCGGTTACCAAAGGGGAAAGGTGGGGAGGGATAAATTAGGACTTTGGGGTTAGCAGATATAAACTACTATACATAAAATAGATAAACAAGAAGGTCCTACTATACAGCACAGGGAACTATATTCAATAGCTTCTAATAATCTATAATGAAAAAGAATATGAAAAAGAAAAAATACATATATACATATAACTTAATCACTATGCTGTACATCAGACACTAACACAACACTGTAAATCAACTATACTTCAATTAAAAAAAAGTGGTATGGAAATATAACAGAAAATCTGTTTTTTCCCCAGAAAGTTAAAGAAACTAAATTTGAGATTTTTTAAAGACAGATTGTTTTATTTTAGCTTTATGTTAAATTGTTAAAATAACAAAAAATTGTTAAATTAAAAGCATGATATTTTAAAACCATTTTATGACCAGAACTTGAGACCTTATTAACAGCCTAACCAATAATTCTGGTTCAAAACATTAAAAGTATGTTTTCTAAATATAAAAATTAAGGATAAGATTGGGGGTTGGAATGCAGGGAAGAGAATGGGGCACAAATGCTAGAAGTAAAACAAACAGGAACAAAAAATAAAGGAGAAATAATAAAGAGAGTAGTCAAAGAGGTGAAATTAAGTCTGAGAGGTGTCCACTATCTTTGGAAATCAGGTCATTAAGTGACTTTTGGGGGAAAAAATCTCAATAAAGTAACAGGGTAGAAGTCACATGCACAGATTGAAAAATGATTCTGAAAAATGATGAAATATAAGTACCAACTAGAGGCTTGGATCAAGGAAGTTAGTTCAAGATGCAACAGCCAGAAGGGGGAAACAGCACTGAAGAAATTACCAGAATATGCACTCAGAACTAATGACTGAGAAGACAGTTGTCTATCACTACACTAACCAAGAAATTACATCTTTAGAAAGGAAGAAAACAAAACAGATTTCTCCAAATAAATTGTTTAGACAATAAAATGGTTATCAAAAGGTTCATTTATATAATAAAAATAGGAAATAGGAAAGAACTTACACTTTATCCCCAATTTCCTCTGCCATTCGAAGAATTTCAAAGAGAAGTACCATTTTTCCAGAATGTTCTAAAACCTCAGCATCAGCATCTGTAACAAAATCTTTGTACCAGTCTGGAGCTGGGCTGCTTGGATTAGAAGAGGAAGTAGCTTTACCTAAACAAAATAAATGAAACATAAATAAGTAGGCAAATAAGGGAAGAGACTGAAATACCCCAAGACAGGGATTAAGAAAGATCAAGAGAAACAGATATAGACCAAACCGACCCAGGGAGAGAGTGAGAAAGAAAGACACTGGCAGGGATTCGGGAGAGGGGAATGAAACACATACTAACATACACAGGGAGAGACAGAAAAAAGACTACCCCAGGAGAGAGAGAGTTCTATACTGTGAAAGACACAGGGAGGTGGTGGAGGTGAGGTAGAGGGACAAACTCACCCTGGGAGAAGGAGATAAAGATTAGAGAATCTGAGAGACACACAAAGATGTATACAAACATACACAAATGCACGTAGAGGAAATAAAAACATGGGGGTGGGACACCAAGTGATAGAGTAAGTAAGAGACAGATTCTGAGAAAGTGCAAGTATGAGAACAGAAACTAGGGGCTGGGGGCTTAGAAAGATAGAGACTCTAAGAGATGAATCTAAGATAGAGTATAATCCCCAAAGCACACCCCAAGAGACAGGGACCAGGAGAGAAACACCCAGAGACCCAAAGTGGGTAGGGGAGAGGCAAAAAGGAAGGGAAGGGAGACCGACTCACCTAGAGATCAAGAGAGAAAAGATCTTAGGGGCAGGAAACATTTCACTATGCTACTAGAATTCTGGAAAACTCAAACAAGGACTGACCCCAGAATCACTGTATCATGTTAAATCATTTTGCTCTTATTTTCCCTATAAACTTGACAATAAAAGTTATAATGAGAAAGTAACACAAAATAATCTATGAAAGATATAAATAGTTCATTTCAAAATAAGGAATGTATATGTTTCTGTACCTTCTCTCAATTGTCTTTGAATGCAAAGTACTTTAAATTTTTATATATTTTGTTATAAAATATTTTACATATTCAGAAAAGTATATAGAACATAATGAAAAGCAGTGTTCCCACATTTCATCTTCATTAAATTTTAAAACTTGTTATATCTGTTTCTGATACAGTTGAAGACTAATATGTGACCCTACCCAATATTATTCTCTTCTTTCCCATTCTTTCTGAGGCAACTAAAACCCTGAATTCTATATTTACTGCTTATGTATGTTTTTATATTTTCACTACATGTGTGTCACTAAACTGTGCATTGTTTCATGCTTTTAAACTATATGTAGATGGTACCATACTGTTTGTATCAATCTATAACTTTTTTACTCTACAGTTTTTCATTTTCCATGCAAAGTGAGACTTATTCAATAAATCTAACTGCCATGTAGTATCCCAATGCATGAATAATTTATTAGTTCTTCTATTCACATTTAGATTATTTCTCACTTTTTGCTACCATGAAATAACTGCAACAAACACTTAATGTTGTCATATTTTTCTAGAATGTTGTCCACTTCACCTAAGCTTAAAATTTTCTGGTATAAAGTTATGCTTATGATTTTTAAAATATCACTTTAAACATACCTAGTTTATATTTTTATCAAATAGTCCTATTTGAGATTTTTGACAATCTAATCACGTTGTTTTGTGTGTTAACTTTCTCAGGTTGACTAACTTATTTTATTGCTAACTTTTCCTAATGTTAATTGTTTCCTCAGGTATTCAATAATTTTTATTGTCATTTTACATTCAGTATAGCTGTAACATATGTGAGAATCCTCAGTAGCTTGGGTTGACATCATACAACTTCACAGTATTTCTGCATATGCTTATGCAAGGTGCTCCAGGGGATCACCAAACCAGAACTACTCTTGAGGTTAGTATTTCAGCTTGAGGTTTTTAGACTATGTAAATAATGGCTATGTAACTTCAAACCATAAACTATGTGACAGAAAGTCCATGATTGTGAATCTTAGGAAACTACTTTCCAAACCCATAGCCCACGGTGACACAAATGAGCTTCCTTGTTATCTCCCTGGATTGATGAGCAAGTTTTTTTCTTATTTTTCTGTGGAGTAAGTACCCTTTAAACAGATTCAGCTTTAATCTGGGTTCTAAGAACTCTCCACTTTATAGAGAGCTCAAGGCCTTGTATCTTATACCTAGATGGGTGAAAACCAAAGCTGCTACTCTCAAGACTAGCCTATCCCTAGGGCTTCCATGGCATACCTTCTAGAACTTACTGATTAGGATATCAGTTCCCTCTTTCTGTCTGGATCCTGGTGATTTCCATTACTTTTACAAAGCTCATTATGCATTTATATTTAAACCACAATAAACTACCACCTAAATGTGTCACATATTTGCAAGATTCTGTATCTTTCCTTGAATATCTTATATTACATTCTCTCCCTCTTTTCTTGGCAAACTTCTGTTCATACTTTACTATCCTTCAAAACTCAACTAAAATTGCATCTTAGAAAAGCCTCCTTGAGAGGGTTGCCCTTGACTGCTGTCTGGGAACTTGAATGGTAAAAGTTCCCCATACTGATATAAAACTTTTCCTGAGAAGAGGGGCTCAATGTGCCAAGATTGTGTGAATACCTGTTTTCTTTCTGGGAGCCTGGAATTTAGTAAGAGCCAGGCAGAAAGTGCCTATGTCACCAGTCCTCAATAAAAACCTTAGGTACTTAGTCTCTAGTGAGCTATGAGCTCCTCTGGTAGACAACACTTCACATATACTGCCCTAACTTGTTGCTGCAAAAATCAGTACATCCTGTGTAAGTCCACTGGGAAAGGACACTTGGAAGCATATGTCTAATTTCCTCTGGACTTTGACACATATGTGCCTTGTCCCCTTTGCTTGTTTTGCTTTGTACCCTTTCATTGTAATAAACCATAGTCCTGAATATGACTATATGCTGACTCCTATGGATCACCAAACCTGGGCGTGGCTTTGGGGACTCCAGACACATGCTTATCAAACATATGTTGACTAAAATTCCTTTCTACAATTAGTCAACTGGCAAATAATCAGTGCCTTTGGGAATTCTGCAGTTCCACAGATTGCACAAAACTTTTAACAATGGTTACTCATATTTAATAAAGGTAATTTATCTAAGGTGAAAATGTCACCAATCACAAAAAAAGAGCAGAAAGTTAGTACAAATGTAGCATCTAGACAAGTCTCAAAGCTTAACATAGGTGACAATTTTGGTGCAAATACAAGATTTTCCATTCTAATTTTAATCCCATTGGATATAATCACAATATTTATAGTAATCTCTAAAAAAAATAGCAACCCATAAAAATATAGGCTACTCCAGTGAATAAACATCCTGAATATATCATTAAACCTAAAAAATACAAATTTCATGCTGAATATTCTTATTTTATCATCAATATAATATAGATTAATCATAACTTCTGTTATAACTCTGTACTGTGTATGCATACATGACAAATGGCAGTGAATTAATATATCAAAACCACTCCTAAATATCTACTCTGGATATCACAAAATGCTTACAAGATAAGGCACAAAGGAAATACAAACAAATAGAAAGCAACCCCATTACCCCTAATTTCTTGAAGCAATCTAAATATATATTTAACTACCACATTTGCAACGATACACTGTAGTTTTTTTTAAAAAGGTACCATATGATTAAAATATTCTGTGTGTATATAGTAGTAGAATGATAAACTCCATTAAGTGCATTTTCTGATATAACCCAAGCAGGGACAAGCACATAGTAAGCACACAATAGGTCTCTGTTCAAAGAATAAATGTGGTATATTAGTGCTAATATTATGGCCCTAAGACATATAGAAGGATTCTATCACAAAAGTTATCTATACAGTAATATACACATTTTATTTTATTACTGAGTTATACATACAATATTTGTATGGCATACAACATAGTGATTTGATATTTTTATACACTATGAAATGATAACCACAGTAAGATCAGTTAATATCCATCATCATATAATGTTGTTACAAAATTGCTGACTATATTTCTTATGTGTACATTAAGTCCCTGTGATTTATTTACTTATTGCTGGAAGTCTGTACCACTTAATCCCCTTCACCTGTTTCATCTATCCCAAGATGCACACTCCTCTGGCAACCATCAGTTTGCTCTAGGTATCTATGAGTCTGTATCTACTAGTTTTGTTTGTTTGTTCATTTGTTTTGTTTTTTAGATTCCACATATAAGATTCCACTGAAATCACAGTATTTGTTTTTCACTGTCTGACTTATTTCACTTAGCATAATACCTCAAAAGTCCATCAATGTCACCATAAAAGGCAAGATTTCATTCTTTTTTATGGCTTAGTAGTATCCCATTGTGTGTGTGTGTGTGTGTGTGTGTGTGTGTGTGTGTGTAAAACACATCTTATTTATCCATTTATCTACCAATGGAAACTTAACGTTGCTTCCATATCTTAGCTATTGTAAACAGTGCTGCAATGAATATAGGGGTACATACATATTTTTGTATGAGTGATTTTCTGTTTTTCAGATAAATACCCAGAAGTGGAAATGCTGGATCATATGGTAGTTGTACTTTTAATTTTTTGATTTTCTAATATTTTCCATAATGGTTGTATCAATTTACATTCCCACCAACACTGCATGACAGTTCCCTTTTCCCCACATCCTCACCAACACTTGTTGTTTCTTGCTTTAAGGTAATAGCCTTTCTGACAGGTGGGATGTGGTATCTCACTGTAGTTTTGATTTGCATTCCCTTGATGGTTAGTGATGTTGAGGATCTTATCACGGGCCTGTTGACCATCTATGTGTCTTCTCTGGAAAAACGTCTGTTCATTTTAATAGAGACTTTTTGGATACTGAATTATGAGTTATTTATATTATTTTAGATATCAATCCTATGGGATATATCTATGCAAATAGATATCTTCTCCCAATTAGTAAGTTGCCTTTCCATTTTGTTGGTGGTTTCCCCTGCTGTGCAAAAGCTTTTTAGTTTGATATAGTCCCATTTGTTTGATTTTAATTTGTTGCCCTTGCTGAAGGAAACAGATCCAAAAAATTTTGCTAAGACTAATGTCAAAGAGCATAGGACAGCCTATGTTTTCTTCTAGAAATTCTAAAGTTTCAGATCTTTTAAAGCCTTTAATCCATTTTGAGTTTATTTCTGTATATGGTGTAAGAAAGTGGTCCAGTTTCTTTTGCATATAGTTCTCCAGTTTTCCCAACACCATTTTTCTGATGGCTCTTTTTAAAATTTTATTTATTTATTTTTTAAAGGGGGAGGTAATTAGGTTTGTTTGTTTGTTTAAAGATGAGGTACTGGGGACTGAACCCAGGACCTTGTTCATGCTAAGCATCTACTCTACCACTTGAACTATAATCCCCCCCCCACTCCCAGCACCATTTATTGAAGAGACTCTCTTCTCCATTGTATATTCATGTCTCCTTTTGTAAGATTAATTGAACATATGAGCTTGGATTTATCTCTGAATTTCCTATTCTGTTCTATTAATCTATCTGTCGATTTTTGTGCTAGTACAATACTGTTTTGATTACTAAAGCTCTGTAGTATAGTTTCAAGTATGGGAGTTTGATATCTCTAGCTTGGTTCTTCTTTCAAAGATTGCTTCAGCTATTTGAGTCTTTTCTGGATCCATACAAATTTTAAGATTGTTTCAGTTCAGTCAAAGATGCCATTGATATTTTGATAGGGATTGCACTGAATCTACAGATGACTTTTGGTAGTCTGAACATTTTAATGATATTGATTCTCCAATACATGAACTTGAAGTATCTTTCCATTTTTTTGTGTGGTCTTCAATTTCTTCCCTCAATATCTTATAGTTTTCAGGGAAAAGATCTTTAACCTTGGTTAAAATTAAACCTAGATATTTTATTCTTTTTGATGCAATTGTAAATAAATTATTTTCTTCATTTCTCTGATAGTTCATTATTAGTGTACAGAAATGCAACAAATATTTGTATATTAATTTTGTATCCTGGAATTTTACTGAATTCACTTATGAGTTCAAACAGTGTTTTCTGGTAGAGCCTTTGGGGTTATCTATATATAGTATCATGTCATCTGCAAATAGTGACAGTTTTACATCTTCCTTTCTACTCTGGATGCATTTTTAAGTTTTTCTTGCCTAAATGGCTGGGGCCAGGACTTCCAATGCTATGTTGAATAAAATTACTGAGAGTGAATATCCTTAGCTTGCTTCTGATCTTAGAGGACAAGCTTTTAGTTTTTCACCATTGACTATGATGCTACCTGTGGGATTTTCATAAATGGCCTTTATGATGATGAGGTATGTTCCCTCTGTACCCACTTTGTTAAGAATTTTCATCATAAATGGAGTTGAATTTTGTCAAATGCTTTTCTTGCATCTACTGAGATGATCATTTAATTTTATCTTTTGTTTTGTTAATGTGGCATATCACACTGACTGATTTGATTTGTAGATGTTAAACCACCCTTGTATCTCTGGAATAAATCTCACTGATCTTGATATATGATCCTTTTGGTACATTTTTAAATTCAGTTTGCTAAGTTTTGGTGAGGATGTTTGCACCTATGTTCATCAGGACTATTAGCTTGTAATCTTTTTTCATTTGTAAATATTTTCTCCCATTCTGTAGGTTGACTTTTCCTTTTGTTGATGATATCCTTAGCTGTGCAAAAGCTTTTAAGTTTAATTAGGTCTCATTTGTTTATTTTTGCTTTTATTTGCATTACTCTAGGAGCTGGTTTGAAAAAAATATTGCTGTGATTTATGTCAAAGAGTTTTCTGCCTATGCTTTCCTCTAGGAGTTTTACTGTATCCAGTCTTAACATTTAGGTCTTTAACCCATTTTGAGTTCTTTTTGTATATGGTGTTAGAGACTGTTCTAATTTCAGTCTTTTACAGGTAGCTGTTCAGTTGTCCCAGAACCATTTATGAAGAGACTTCTCCATCATATATTCTAGCCTCTTTTGTTATAGATTAATTGACCAGAAGTGCTTGGGTTTACTTCTGGACTTTCTATCCTATTCCATTGATTTATGTATCTGTTTTTGTGCCACTACTATACTGTTTTGATCACTGTAGCCTTGTGGTATAGTCTGAAGTCAGGGAGCATGATTCCCCCAACTCTGTCCTTGTTTCTCAAGATTATTCTAGCTATTTGGGTTCTTTTGTGTTTCCACACAAATTTTAACATTTTCTGTTCCAGTTCCATGAAAAATGTCATTGGTAACTTGACAGGGGTTGCACTGAATCTGTATATTGCCTTGGGTAGTAGTATGGCCATTTTAATAATATTGATTTTTTTTCCAATCCAAGAACATGGTATATCTTTCCTTTTGTTTATGTCATCTTCAATTTCTTTCATCAGTGTCATAATTTTCTGAGTACAGGTTCTCTGCCTCCTTAGGTAGCCTTTTTCCTAGGAATTTTATTCTTTTTGATGAGATGGTAAATGGAATTGTTTCCTTAATTTATTTTTCTGCTATTGTGTTGTTAGTACATAGAAATGCAACTAATTCCTGTATATTAGTTTTGTATCCTGCAACTTAACCAGAATCATGAATGAGCTCTAACAGTTTTCTGGCAGTGTCTTTAGGATTTTCTATGTATAGTATCATGTCATCTGCAAACAGTGACAGATTCATTTCTTCTTTTCCAATTTGGATTCCTTCTATTTCTTTTTCTTTTTGATTGCTGTGGCTAGGACTTCCAAAACTATGTTGGGTAAGAGTGGCAAGAGTGGGCATCCTTGTCTTGTTCCTTATCTTAGGGGAAATGCTTTCAGCTTTTTCACTATTAAGTATGGTGTTAGCTGTGAGTGAATTCCTTTACTTTTGTGTTTGGATTCCTTTCTCTTTACTTTTTTGTATATCCATTGTTAAGTGTTTTTGATTTGTGGTTACCAGGAGGTATGTGTATGTATCTGTGCATGTATGTGTATGCAGCCCATTATTGTAAGCTGATAGCCTAAGTTTGAAGGCATTCTAAAAGCACTATGTTTTGTTCTTTCCCTTCAGCATGCTTCTGAAGATCCTGTTGTCACCATGGGCTGCACCTCCCACTACCCAGTGTTACCAGTATTGTAAGAACAAATCCTACCCAGAGTCTTGCTTGTGCCAAGGTGACCCTGATGCCAAGATCCACATCTTTCACCTGGGGTGGAAGAAGGCAAAAGTGGGTAAGTTTCCACTCTGTGGTCACATGGTGTCAGAGAAGTATGAACAGCTCTCCACTGGAGCCTTGGAGGTTGCCCATATTTGTGCCAACAAGTACATAGTGAAACACTGTGACAAATGTGGCTCTTTCAGCAAAATACAGCTCCACCCCTTCTGTCAACTGCATCAACAAGATGTTGTCCTGTGCTGGGGTTAAGTTCCAAACAGGTATGTGGGGTGCCTTTGGAAAGCCCCAGGGCACAGTGGCAACAGTCCACACTGGCCAAGTCATCATGTCCATCTATACAAACTGAAGAACAAGGAGCATGTGACTGAGGTCTGCAAGATCAAGTACATCCCTAATCATGGCCCCCTGGACAAATGGCAGGCCTGCATCATGAGAGCCTTGGCATTGTCCACTCCTTACTCATGCCCATGAATAAATCCTACTTCCTGGTTAATCAGTTAATTAATCAAAGCATTACATGTTCACTTGCATATTTTATGTTTCTGCTGTCATGTATCTTTTTGTTTTCTGTATCCCTTAACTACTTACTTAGTTACAGCTGATTTTTACTAATTTTGTCTTTTAACCTTCATACTAGCTTCTTTAAGTAGCTGATCCACTTCCTTTACTATATGTTTACTTTCACCAGTGATTTTTTTTCATTTCATATATTTTCTTAGTGCTAGATGTGTCCTTTTCTTTTTTACTTAAAGATGACCATTTAATATTTCTTGTAAGGCCAGTTTATTGGTGATGAACTCCTTTAGTTTTTGCTTGTCTGGGAAACTCTCTCTCCTTCAATTCTGAATGATAACCTTATCAGGTAGAGTATTCTTCATTTTTTTCCCTTCAGCACTTTAAATATATCATGGCATTCCCTTCTGGCCTGCTACGTTTCTTCTGAAAAATCAGCTGATAGGCTTATATGTTTTCCCTTGTATATGATTAGGTGTTTTTTTCTTGCTGCCTTTAAAATTTTCTCTTTAACTTTTGACATTTTAGTCATGATATGTCTTGGTATGGGTCTCTTTGGGTTCATCTTGTTTGCAATCTCTGTGCTTCCTGTACCTGGATGTCTGTTTCCTTCCCCAGGTAGGGATGTTTCCCGCCATTATTTCTTCAAATAAGTTTTCTGTCCCTTTGTTCCTATCTTTTCCTTCTGGGACCCCTGTAATGTGAGTATTAGTATGGTTGATATTGTCCCAGAGGTCCCTTAAACTCTCATTTTAAAAAAATCTTTCTTCTTGTTGCTGTTCTTATGTGGTGATTTCTACTATTTTATCTACCAGATTGCTGATCTGTTCTCTATCATCTAATCTGCTTCTGATTCCCTCTAGTTTATTTTTTATTTCAGTTACTGTATTGAGTTGATTGGTTTTTTCTTATATTTTCTAAGTCTTTGTTGTAGTACTCACTGAGTTCCTCCAATCTTCTCCCAGGTTTGGAGAGCACTCTTATGACTATTTCTTTGAACTCTTCTATCAGGTAAACTACTTATCTCTGTTTCATTAGGGATTTTTTTCTGGGGTTTTGTTTTCTTCTTTCATTTGGAACATATTTCTCTTATTTTGTTACTTTGTTTGACTCTTCTTTTTTGTTTCTGTAAATTAGGTGAAACAGCTACCTCTACTGATCTTTAAGAAGTAGTCTTCTGTGGAGGCATCCCCTGTGTAGACTGCTTGTGCCTAGAGGCATTAGCAGGCTGGTTGGGGCTGGACTGGGCATCAGCTGGGGTTAATCCTTGGGGAGCACTATGCCCAAGGCTTCCTTGGTGGGGCTGTGGAGCATGGAACAAGCCCAGTCCAAGGGCAGCCTCTTGGGGAGTACTGCGCCTAGCACTGCCTAGGTAAAATGGCCGGAGAGGACCTGGTCCGGGGGTCAGTCCCTGGAGTGTTGTGCTACAGGCCACCTTGATTGGGCAGCTGGAGCTGGAGCACATATGGCCCAGGAGGAGTCCAGTGGGAACTCCAAACAATGGCAATTACCTCAGCTCCCTATCATTTTGGCAGAAACTCTAGGGTTAGTAAATGGACTTCCTTTACATAATAATCTAGATAGCTTTAAAGTTTTTCTGCTATGTCCCATGGTGAGTACGTCTGCATTTAGGTCCCTCAGTAATATATCTCCCTACTGTAGATCACCATGAAAGAAGAGGGGTTCCCATGGATACCATGCTTCTGACTTTCCTACTGGTTTTTATGTGGTCCTTCTATTAGCAGAACCACGTCATGCAGCCTTCAGGTCTTCTTCAAGAGGAAATGCTCTATACATAAATATAGATTGGTGTGCTCATGGGGGGAGGTGAGCAAAGGGTCTTCCTATGCTGCCATCTTCCCGAGTCTACTCTCTCTATATTTTCAAATATAAATGCTCCCTGATAAAACTTACTCTGAAAATACAGGCATACCTCAGAAATGTAGCAGGCTGGTTCCATACCATTACAATGAAGCAATTCACATCAATTTTTTTGGTTTCCCAATACATATAAAAGTTATGTTTATACTATATGGTAGCCTATTAAGTGTGCAATGGCATTATGTCTGAAAATAGCAATGTACATACCTTAATTAAAAAATACTTTATTGCTAAAAAATGCTAATCTTCATCCCCCTGAAACAAGTCATAGTCTTTCTGCTGGTGAAGGGTCTTGCCTCAATGTTGATTGCTGACTCTTCAGGGTGGTGGTGGTTGACAATTGGGGTGACTATGGCAATTTCTTAAAATAAGCAACAATGAAGTGTGCTAAATCAACTGGCTCTTCCTTTCACAAACAATCTCTCTGTAGCATGTAGTGCTATGTGATGGCATTTTATCCATGGTAGAACATCTTTCAAAATTGGAGTCAGTCATCTCAAACCCTTCCACTGCTTTAGCAACCAAGTTTACATAATGTTCTAAATCCTTTGTCATCATTTCCACAATCTTCACAGCATCTTCACGAGGAGCAGATTCCATCTCAAGAAGCCACTGTCTTTGCTCATCCCTAAGAAGCAACTCCTCGTCCATTAAAGTTTATCATGAGATTGCAGCAATTCAGTCACATCTTCAGGTTCTACTTCTAATTCTACTTCTCTTGCTATTTCCACCACATCTGCGTTGACTTCCTCCACTTAAGACTTGAACTCCTCAAAGTCATCCATGAAGGTTGGAATCAACTTCTTCCCAACTCCTATTAATGTTGATATTTTGACCTCTTCCCATGAATCATGGATGTTCTTAATGGCATCTAGAATGGGGAATCCTTCCCAAGAAGTTTCCAATTAACCTCTCCCAGATCCATCAGAGGACTCACTATCTATGACAGCTGTAGCCTTTCAAAATGTGCTTCTTGAATAAGTAAGACTTGAAAGTCAAAATGACCCCTTGATCCTAATATACGTTGTGTTAGCAGGCTTGAAAACAGCATTAATCTCATTGTTCATCTCCATCAGAGGTTCTTGGGTGACCAGATGCATTGTCAATGAGCAGTAATATTTTGAAAGGGATCTTTTTTCTGACCAGCAGGTCTCAGCAGTGGGCTTATAATATTCAGCAAACCATGTTGTAAACAGATGTGCTGTTATCCAGGCTTTGTTGTTCCATTTACAGAGCACAGGCAGAGTGGATTTAGCATAATTCTTAAGGGCCCTAGGATTATCAGAATGGTCAATGAGCATTGACCATTCAAATTTGAAGTCATCAGCTACATTAGCCCCTAATAAGAGAGTTAGCCTGTCCTTTGAAACTTCAACTCTCTAGCTATGAAAAGTCCTAGATAGCATTTCCTTCCAATATAAGGCTGTTCTGTCTACATTGAAAACCTGCTGTTTAGTGTAGTCACCTTTATTAAAGATCTTAGCTAGATCTACTGGATAGCTTGCTGCAGCTTCTACATGACGACTTGCTGATTCACCTTTGTGCTTTTATGTTACGGAGATGGCTTCTTTCCTTAAACTCCATGAACCAACCTCTGCTAGCATCAAACTTTTCTTTTGCAGCTTCCTCACCTCTCTCAGCCTTCACAGAATTGAAGAGAGTTAGGGCCTGGCTCTTGATTAGGCTTTGGCTTAAGGGAATGTTGTGGCTGGTTTGATCTTCTATCCTGATCACTACAACTTTCTTCAAATCAGCAGTAAGTCTATTTCACTTTCTTATCATTTGTGTGTTCTCCAGAGTAGTATTTTTAATTTCCCTCAAGAATTTTTGCTTTGAATTCACAACTTGGCTAACTGGTGCAAGAGGCCTAGTTCTGGCCTATCTTGGCTTTCAACATATCTTCCTCACTAAGCTCAGTCATTTCTAGCTTTTGATTTAAGGAAAGAGACATGCGAGTCTTCCTTTCACTTGAACACTTAGAGGCCACTGTAGGATTATTAATTGGCTTAATTTCAATATTGTTGTGTCTTAGGGAATAGGGAAATCTGAGAAGAGGGAGAGCAATGGAGGAATGGCCCGTCGATAGATCAGTCACAACAGGCACAGCATATTTATCGATTAAATTCCCCATCTTGTATGGGTGCAATCCATGGCTCCCTAAAACAATTACAATAGTAACATCAAAGGTCATTGATCAAAGATCACCACAGCAAACATAATAATAATTTAAAAGTGAAATATTCTAAGAATTACCAAAATGTGACAGACACAAAGTGAACGAACACTATTGGAAAAATGGGTGCAGATAGACTTGCTCAACACAGGGTTGCCACCAACCTTCAGTTTGTAAAAAACACAGTATCTGTGAAATGCAATAAAACAAGATATGATTGTACTGAAATAATAATAAATTCATTATTTTAAGTAGTTTATATAAAGTTATTTCTTCATCATAAAACTGTCCTAATAAAATACTAAACTAAAACGCAGAAACACGGATGCTGTAAGGTAATCTTAAGCGACTTATTCAAGATGTTGCTTCTCAAAAAATTCAGAAAGCTACTGGAAAAGAATTAAACATCAACTCTTTGCAGTAAAAATAAAATATGCAGTGGAAATCATATTATAGCTCAATTATAGCCATCTACTTATTTAATATCCATTTCAAATTCCAAGTGTAACACTTTGGACCTTTAATACTTTCTATTCAGGTTTTCTTACATTTACTGTAAGAAAGTGATTTTTTAAAGTTACATAGTACCAGATATGTGTTATGTATGTTCATATGCTATGATCTACTCAGCCTTATATAGAGTTAATCTAGATCTAAAAAACAAAAATAGGTTTTTATCATTTATTTATTCTGGAAAATGTTTCGGATAAATTATACATGTACCTAGCTGCAAAAATAAAAAATACATCCATATATGAATGACTTCTATTTGACTGCTCACAGCTAAAAGGAAATAAACATGCTACAGAAGTAGGCAAAGTGTGTCATCTGGAACCCACAGCACTCCCTGTCTGTTTTTATAGCCACCTACTCTCTGTCCCAGTTCTTTCCAACATTTTTCACATTGTGGCATATATGGAAAGTGCTAATACTTACAATAGCACACCATGAAAACTGGAAGATAAACTATTCATTTCTGGAGGTGACCCAGCTTTGTCAGACTTCAGCTATACTTTCAAGTGATGAAGGGATCAATACCTCAGCATACTTTTATATAACCCATTTAGAGCACAGGATGAGACATAGTCTACTCCCTCTCTCTCTCAACCATACTTTATGAGAAAAATTTCAACAAGAATATTTTAAGAAAATCATTCCCAGAACACATAAAGTTTAAACTATTTATTTCTAATTATGAGATGAGAGACTGAGAATTTAAGTGAAAATGCAGATCAGGAGAGCAGGGGAGGAGATAACAGGAGCTTCCTATTACCTTAATTTAATTATAACCATTTCTTTACTACTCTTTGGAAGATGAACACTGATAATAAACTGCCTTTATGGGGTAACAGGAGGAAAAAACACAGAGGGAAATTTCACAGTTTAATTTTTACTATTCCCTTGATTTCTTAGAAAACTAAGCCAGAGTCTATAGTTAGGCTGCCATCTGTCTATTCCAAGGAGGTACTGACAAGAGAAATGTTCATCGGGGAATCACCAAATTTGTTCAGCTGCAGGCCTGAGACCAGCTAAGCTTCTCTATGTACAAGATCATTCACCTAGCTGGCACCCACATCTCTCTTCTCTTCAGAGGTGGTCTACTGCTTTGCTCCATGATTCCTAAATGCCAAATATTGAGAGTCATTTACACTGCTTTGTCTTTAGATATTTGGTATTTCAAATATTCAGATATCTGTCCCCAGCATTAGAGTTCCTAAATGCCCAGTCAGGCTGCACTAGAATGATACGGAACCTCAACATTAATCTTTCAAATGTAAATATGGGCAAAGACAACTTTAGCCATTTGAAAGTTCAATGAAAGACTTTCACTGACTGTACATTCATGCACAAGAGAAAGCAAAGTAGATGATACAAACTATACCTTATACAGAGGAAACCTAAAGCAGACACTAATTACAGATTATCAAGAACTACAAAAGAAAAAGACTAAAACTAGTTTTACTGTATAAAATTAATTACAATTATAGTTGATTATGAAATGCTTCCAGTTATTTACATGTAGTTAAGTGAAAATACCATGGTGGCTTTGAAATTGGTCTGAATCCTACTTCTACCAGTCATTTATAAAAATAAAGATATAACAGCATTCCAAGGCCACTCAAGAATTAAGTTAGCTAACATATGGAGTGAAAATAATAGAGTTTAGGTACATACATGTAAAATAAATGCTAGTTTTTCTTTTTCCCTTTCCTCTTAAATACCAGAGAGAACATAATGGCTTGCTTGTAATTAAACATTTATCAAATATTTGTTGTTATCGTGTGTATCTGATTATCCTAGATGTTCACCAATTGAGGAAAGATGTTCCTTTGAGCCAACTAGTGAGGATAATTAATAACTGAAAAAAGTACTAACTTTATAATGACATATTTTTAAAATCAATGTCCATGATAAAGGCAACATTTATTAGACTCACTTTCTTCCAGCTTTAAAGAAACTGAGGGGTTGTTTCCTGTTTCATCCACATTTCCTTCACCACCTCCTCGAGATCTTGAATTCCAGACTTTAATCACTTCAACATCATTGTCACTGCCACTTCCACTTGAGCTACTATCTTTCTTCCCCTTTTTCCCCTTTGTTTTCTTCTTTCTAAAGAAAGAACAAATTGAAACTATTAGGAAAACACAGGAAAGATACAAGTGCCAATTATCAGAGGATAACCAGCAAGCATGGATTTTAAACGTGTCAACACAGGACACAAAAAGTACTCAATTTACTTTGTATAATCATCAGAGCTTAAACTCATGGAGGTTTCATCGGAATCTGAAGCTATAAATTCATCCATACTATCTTCATCAAAATATCCCTAGAGAAAAAAAAAAGATGAATGTTTTAATAGCTTATAATAAACTTATACTGTAAATTATAATGATGTTTATTTCATTTAAGGATAAGTTAATTGTTATGAGATAAGGAGGAATTAAGAAACTCATAGAGTAGAAAAAAATAAAGGAGACATCACAGATATCACTATTAAATGCAATGTTAAGTCTTGGATTGAATCATGGAAAAGAAAAAGGACATAAATAAGTACAAAAACTGATGAAATCCATTTAAGGTCTACTGTTTAGTTAATAATACTGACCAATGTTAATTTCTTAGTTTTGATCATTTTACTAGAGTTACACAAGATGTTAAGATCAACATTTAATACTCCTTCTATAATCACAATGCATTCAACCATATAGAATTAACTAGAAATAAAATAGGTTGAATTACTATGCCACAAAGCCAAAGAAAATCTGAATATACAGTAAGTCTATATAGATCAGCCTTTTTCCTAAGGTTATTCTGCTTCCAACAGGTATCTTTTAATCAATTTTAGGTTAGTTGTTTTACCTTATTTTCTTTGCTAATATAGTCCAGCTGCAAACACCAAGGATGAGTCCAGATTCTACTTAACATCTGAAAATCTTGGAACAGTTTTGCACCTGCCTTTCCTCTTCCCCCTTCGCTGCTATTACCTACACCTGATCAAAAGAAAAACTAATGTTAAGACATAAGAATTCTCTAATTCAACCAAGTGTTTCTAAATTAGGGGTTTAACTTTATCTGTGCTTTGAACTCCTTTAGCCATGTAGAGAAGCTTACAGACCCTTTTTCTTAGAATATTTTGAAACATATAAACAGGATTACAAAAGAAACCTATTATATACAAATTATCAAAATATTTTTAAAAATCTGGATATAGTAATATGTGTACCTTATTAATGCATTACATTACAAAATATAGCAGTAAGTGTAACAATTACCTGAAATTTTGAAGTATTGATAAATACTTTTTAAATAATTTTGAGATACCAGTAACAACAATATATGTAGAAATATTTCTGATTTCTGTTGGTAACAAAATCAGTTATCACTAATACTACAATGGTTTTTTGTCTACATTAATAATTGGCAAAATGCTATATTCTTGTTAGAGGTTAGTGGAAACATGTAATTTATTCTTATTCGGGTTTATACACCACCCTTAAATTCTATCCATGGACTCTAGACTACAAATTCGTGTTTTAGATAAAGCCACTCTCTGGATGCAGCACTTCAGCTACTCTTTCCAACTACTCTTATACCCAAAAAAGTACTTCAAAAAATTATGTTTTTCATGTTGAAAAAATTAAGATTTCTTTTGCCCAGAGTAAATTTCAACAAAATTGTATTTTTCTATGAAAATGAAGTGAAAATGAGATGAATGCATATTTCATTAACATGAAATTATCAAGGGGGTAAAATGCAAAAGAACCAAGCTGATTTTAAAAAAGAAACAGCATTTAAGCAATAACATTTTTCTGTCAAGTTTTAAAATATGTAAATTCACTGCTAATTAGTAAGTCACCTCCATGAAGGACAAGAATAAATTCAGTAATGATATGAATTATGAATAAAAATCCATAAAAATCTAGTACTGATTATTTTGCCTGATTAGAGGTATTTCTACTGTATACAATAGAAATCATTGCTGTGAAAATGAAGTATCTAATTTCTTGATATACAACTATTCATAGTATTCCCTTATAATTCTTTTATTTCTGTAAGGTCAATAGTGATGCTCTTTCATTCATAACTTTAGTTATTTGGGGCTCCTCTGTAAGTACAGTTAAAGAGTTATCAATTAGGTTGATCTTTTCAAAGAACCAACTTCTGGTTTCAATGATTTTCTGTTTTCTTTTTCTCCTTTATACTTATTTTTGATTAGCCTTTTTTATTTCCTTCCGTCTAGTTGCTTTGGGTTTAGTTTGTTCTTAGTTTCTTAAGGTAGAAAGTTACATTATAAGTTTGAGATCTTTCTTCCTTTTTATGAGATCTTTCTTCTTTTTTAACATCAGCATTTACAGCAATAAATTTCCCTCTAAGCATCACTTTAGCCACATCCCATATTTTTGTATCTTGTGTTGTTTTCATTCATCTCTAAGTATTTTCTAATTTCCTTTGTGAAATCTTGACACATTGGTTATTTAGGAGCATATTATTTACACATATTTGTGCTTTTTCTAGCTTTCCTTCAGTTATTGGTTTGTAATTTCACCCTAACGTGGTTAAAGAAAATATTTCGTGTGGACTTCATCTTTTTATATTAATTGAGGCTTATTTTATGCTCTAAAATATAGTCTATCTTGGAGAATGTTTCATGTGCACTTGAGAACAATGTGTATTCTGCTCTTGTTAGATGAAGTGTTCTATTGATTTATAAGTGTTTTTCAAATCTATTTCCTTGTTGATCTGCCTAGCTGTTCAGAAAAAAAGTCAATTTTTGTTTTGTAGGGGGGTAAGAACCACTCTTGTACCAATCATAATCATCTTCTATTATAGAAAATTTTCATAAGACTTTTAGGCCTACCTAACTGGTTAGGGTAGAAAAGGGCAGGAAATTTTTAAAGGGGAAAAACTGATGGTTCCTCTACAGACAGTACTGATTTGTACTAGAGGTGATATTCTTTGTGGGGAATGGGAACCACATGAAAATGATATGCTAATGAGCTGGCAAAATAAATACCCACAGAAAAACATTCTCTACACAACAGAGTATTGGCAATTATTATTGAATCATTCTTTCGTAAAAAAAAAGTTTTGACTCCAAATAGCTATATTTGGAAATATAAGTACAAAAAAGAACAGGTAAATATATAATGAATTAAGCATGACAATCTGATATTTACATTTACATCTATGGTTTCTATATAAAATGTTATTATCATGGGGTCTGTGGTAAACTGAACAGCAGTCCCTCAAATATATCCACATTCAAATCTCAGGTACTCATGAATTTTATTCTATATGGCAAAAGGGACTTTGCAGATGCAATCAAGATAAAGACCCTAAAATGAAGACGACTACCCTAGATCATCTGGGTGGATCAAATGCAACCATAATGGTCCCTGTAATATAGAGGGGCTCAGAAGTGAGAATCAGAGAAGGTGATATGATGACATAATTACAATAGTAACATCAAAGATCACTGACCACAGATCACCGTAACAGATAATAACAAAAAAGTTTGAAACAGTGTGAGAATTACCAAAATGTGACACACAGATATGAAAAAGTGAACAAATGCTGTTGGAAAACTTGTGCTGACAGACTTGCTCAATGTAAGGTTGCCACAAACCTTCAATTTGTAAAAACCACAGTATCTGTGAAGTACAATTAAATGAGGTATGCCTGTATCTCATTCCGGTTTTGATTTACAGTACTTCAATGGCCAATGATATTGAGCATCATTTAGAGCAGTGGTTCTCAAGCAGAGGGTACATCAAAATCACCTAGAGGGCTTATAAATGCAGACGCCTGAGCTCTACTCCAGATCTACTGAGTCAATCTCTAAAAGTGTGGCAGTTAGACCCATTCATTTTTAGAGACAAAAGGATTATTACTGCCCTCTATGTTTAAGAGTACAATTCAGTGCCATTAAGTATAATCAAAATGTTGTGCAATCATAAGCACTCTCCATTTCTAAAACTTCTCCATCATCCTAAACAAAAACTCTGTCCCCATTAAAAATAACTGCACTCCCCCCTTCCCTAGCCTCACAACCACCTTTCTATTTTTTGTGTCTATGAATCTGACTGTTCTAGGTACTTCTAAGTGTTGTCATATAATATTTGTCCTTTTGTGTCTGGCTTATTTTGCTTAGGATTCATTTGTGTCAGAATTTTTGTTTAAGAAAGTAATATTCCATTTTGTGTGTGTATATACACACACACATATTTTGTTCATTAATTCATCAGTTGATAGACACTTGGATTGCTTCCACCTTTTTGGCTATTATGAGTAATGCTGCTATATAAACATGAGTGTGTAAGTATCTGCTTGAGTTCCTGCTTTCAATTACTTTGAAAGTGGAATTTTACCTAAAAGTGGAATTGCTGGATCATAGGGTAATTCTATATTTAACTCTTGGAGGACCTGCCATATTATTTTTTCCACAGCAGGTGCACCATTTTACACTCCCACCAGCAATGCACAAGGATTCTAATTTCTCCATATCGTTGCAAACACTTCTTATCCTTCTTTACCTGATAGTCATCCTATTGGATGTGAAGTGGTATTTCTTGGTTTTGATTTGCATTTCCCAAATAACTGGTGATAATCTAGAGCAATCTTTTAATGTGCTTATTGGCCATCTGTATATTTTCCTTGGAGAAGTGTCTACTAAAATCCTTTGATCATTTTTGAATTGGGTTGTTAGGGCTTTTTTGTCATCCAATTATAGAAGTTCTTTATATATTCTTAATGTTAATGTTTACAAATATTTTTCTCCCATTCTGTGGATTGTCTTTTTAATGTGCTGCATTTTTCATGTCTTAAGACAATGTATAGATTTTAATACTGATTTAAGCTTAAAATTAGGCTGTTTTAAAACTAAGTATCCACACTTGTAAAACCTAAAGTGTTTACCGAAGGCAGAGGCTTACATGTAAATGTAAACTGATACCCGATGGTAAAAGGAAGACTGCAGAATTATATTTAAAAAGGAGAGAACAAAGGAAAATTAGGAGGAAATTAATTTTCTTGAAATTCATTAAATGTAGTACTTATGACCTTAATTCTGCAAATATTAAACACATTATAAATTATCGCCACTAAAATTAACATTGAATTAAAAAAATAAATAAATAAAATTAACATTGAATTGTTGCTAGTATTAAAAGCAAAATTTAAGTAAACTTCTTAAAGCCAAGTTGAATATAAAAAGAGTCAAATACAGAAACAAAGAACGTTTGTAATATGTAATACATTAAATACCAAAAATTCTAAATGCAAGTGAGATAGGTGGGTGACATTCCGGGAGAAATACTGTGATGGTTTGCACTGAGAATCAATACAGAGTAGCCTTTAATTTAACCCATTTGGCCTTTTATGGAAGTTTTTTCAAGGAGGCTATTAACTCTGGTTATTCTATTTTAAGGAAAATAAAACATCACATTTAGTAGGGGGAAAACCCAATACCTTCTCATGACTGAAAGATTCATGGCACCAGATGATAATTTAACAATCATACCTTTCAGAGTTTAGAAGCTTTGGCAATTTAGTACTTTAGATATTTACTCCTATTAAAGTCACACTGAGGCCCCCTTAATTCTTAAATACTGCACTGTTCTCAAAAGAGTACATTTTAATATCTATACATGAGCTATTAACATTTTGTTGTTATTAAAGACAACTGATTCTCTAATATTTGAAAACAGCTAGCATTTTCTCTAAGATAAAACAAAATTTTAAATGGAGAAAATATCAAATGATCAAATTTAGTACCCTATATTACTAAGATTAATGAAAGACAGGTCTGGACATCCCTCTTAAACTACACAGTAACTCTCATTGGAATGACTATATTTGGTTACTTAGTTATCACTGCAATTTTTGTTATTCAAAACAAGATGATATAGGGGGAAGGTACAGCTCAGGGGTAGAGCACGTGCTTAGCATGTATGAGGTCCTGGGTTCAATTCCCAGTGCCTCCATTAAAAAAATAAATAAATAGATAAATAAATCTAATTACCCCAAAAAAAACCCAAAAATTAAAAAAAAAAACAGGATGGTACAATAGATCCAACAGCTTATGACTGACAGACAAATGAAAATGTGTGTCTTATTAGAAATGATCTTCCAAAAGTCAGTAGAAAAATTGTTTTTATAATATAGCAAAAAAGCATTTCTATACAATATAAAAATTCAAATCCTGTTTTCCCCAAAGCAGAACAATAAAGACCATCATCATTATTCTACTTTCTAAAATATACTGTTATAAAGAGTATTACTTTAATTACTGATATGATATGAAGTATCATTTTAACATGTATGTATACAACTCAACCCTTCATTATTTTTTGATCAATTATTGTATCCACAATGGCTGAAGGGTACCTTCTAGCCTGTATCCCCTAAATAAATCTGGCACATCACTTGGGAAAAGGTGCCAGAATAACGTGACCAATAAGTAAAAAATCTCATGTCAGACCAAATGGAGATTAAGGTTTTGTTCTGAGAACAGTGACAACTGCAAGCACATAAAACATACAAACACACGAGTTTACTGATGATGAAACAATACCTAATCACTATTTTTTAAAAAAACATAGAAAAGAGTAAGAAGTAAACTAACAAAGTTAGTTTAATGAAATCATAATGAAATCATCCAGAAAATAATCTGTTATTAACATTTCTGTGTATTTTATGCATTTGTGTTTATGTTTACTGAAACACTGGGAGTATAATATATGCCATGCCTTATATTTTGCCTTTTTTTCCTTCAACCTTCGTCAATTTGATACCTAAGAAATGATTTCACAGATTCGATTTACATGTCTTTCATTATTAATGTGGTTAGGTTAATATTTTTAATAATACACTGGAATTTTATGTATCTTCTTTTATGGATTTATTCACATATATAATATTTCTGAAATAAAGGCTCTTTACAAATTAAGGCATTAATGACATACGCCATCTATTTCTTCTCATCAGTTTGTTTCATAATTTTATTTTGAGAATATTAGGGTTTTTTTAAGTAGAAATATTTTGTGCCTTTACAAAATAAGCATACTCATTTTACTCAAATGCAAAATTGCAAAAGAGCAACTGACATGGTAAAATTACCAAGATAGCATTCTTCAGAAAAAGAATGTCTTAAGAGAGAAATTAAAAACAAACAACTCAGTGTATTTGTTACCTGTTAAGTGATCTAAGTAGTACTGATAGAGTTTACACTGAATAGGAGTCATTCTCACAGCTAACACATATTCATGTTTTGGAGGCAAGAACTTTGTTAATGCTGTATAATCTTTCCTCTGTAATTAATAAGAAAAACAATGAAAATTAGTTAACCTAAATACATGACAGTAATTAACTGCGCTAAGAATTATCATTGCTTGCAACTAAAATTACACTTAAAATGAATAGGTAAGAAAACATTTACTTAATCATGTTTACCCTCTTTAATCATACAATGATCCCATATAATTGTAGTTAATGTATTTCATCTGACTATGCAATATGATGCACTGGTAAAAAAAAAAAATTGCAACACCCCAAGGAGGTATTAAATTGAAGTGGCTAAATTACCAAGTGAGCAATTTAGGGTTCCAAATGATCTCCATTATACAGAAAGAAAAGAAGAAAAGAAAGAAAAGAAAAGAAAAGAAAAGAAAAGAAAAGAAAAGAAAAGAAAAGAAAAGAAAAGAAAAGAAAAGAAAAGAAAAGAAAAGAAAAGAAAAGAAAAGAAAAGAAAAGAAAAGAAAAGAAAAGAAAAGAAAAGAAAAGAAAAGAAAGGCGGGGAGGGGATATAGTAAGTAGTGCTGGCAAAAAGAATTGCTTTAATTATACAGTAAAACCAATGTATCAAAGTCTGATGTAGTCTGGGTTATCCTTTGGGTAAGATGTGCCAATAAGAGGATAACACATAACTTGAGGCAGAATGTATGACCAATCTGAACAAACAGGGGACTTTACCTTATATAATGGTAGTATATCTAGCCAAAAGGACAGCCTATCTCATTTGTTACAACATCTTTGTTGCTACCTTAGTATCTAGTACCTTAAGAAAAAGTGCAGAACTGAGACTATTAACTGCTTAGTCTCTACATACTTATCTACTTATTAACAAAGGTTTATTGAAGATCTTTATGTAAACAACACTATTATTTACCTTACTGTATGTACTTGAAATCAGTAAAACTGCTTCTTCAGGATTACTTTCATACTCCCTATCTTAAGGATGAGAAAATCTAAACATTAACACACTACCATATGAAGCCCTACACCTGGCAAATGAATTAATCAATTATGTTCCAAACTTTTTTTAAGTTCAATGTTGTATAAACTTTGGAAGAGAGTGCAAGGAGATTTAATTGTAAAACTATATACTGAAAGAAGAAGACAGAAAACACAAAATTAAGTTTAAATTCAGAAAACATTTTGCAATTGCAACATAACAAATTAACAATATTTTATTACTATGGAATGTACTTGTACCTGAACACATCCAGCTAACATCTCATAGAGAATGTGAGCACGTTTTTTCATCACTCTGACATCTACCATGGTAGAATCTGCACACTGACCATTTTGGATTGGATTTATAAATCGATTCCTGAACTCCTTAATGGATCCAAGCAAATTTTCTTTGATAAAGTTAACCATGCAATGATCTAAGAAAGAAGATATTAGTTCATTAACAACAGTAATGGCTAAAAGAACTGAAAAAAATTCTCTGATAAAATCCTCATGTCAAAAAGGCATGCCATGGAAGCATGAGAATTAAGCTACAAAGGAAAAACACCAAACTGAGTGTGTATAAACACTGGTTATAAGTCTGATACAGAACTGGATTACCTAAACCAGACGAGAAATTTCAAATAAAACTCATCCCTAAATTCTAGGCATGAATGTTTAAAAACATACCTAAGAACATTTTATTCTAACTCACTATTCTTTATAATAGATATGGAGTGGAAAACAAGTGCTCTATAATCCTATCCATGATTTTATTGTCAGCAGGGTAGGGTATCTTGTGTAAAAAAAAAAATCAAAATAATAAAATCAGGTAATAAGCTACTATATCACATTTTGTGTTAACTGGTTTACTTTGAAAGTCCTTAACAGAGCTATCAATTGCCTTAATTATATAGGACCACAATGTGAAATAGGGTAACACTCTATAAATGGAGCAACAGAAAAAGGGGAGACATGAACAGACAAAAATAAAGATAAAACATAGATATATACTATAGATAAATGTAAACAAAGTAAAACAATAACCAGTATTACAAGTAATAAAACAGAAAACAGTTACTATGAATATACTAAAGGAAAAGAAATAACATAAAAATAACAAAAAGCCATTAGAATGAATTACAATGGGAAATTTCAATTTGTGATTTGCCAAATAACTCATGTTCCTCTTTAGTGTAACCACACATATATGAAAATGAGGGAAATTCACAAGTCACTTCCCTGGGTTTACATCATCTGTCCTGAGCCTCAGCAAACTGTATCCTTACAATTCAACACAGCTCTCCTCCTCCAATCTCCACCTTTCTAAAATTTTCAGGCTTAGCATTTCTTTTCAATTTTCTATCAGTACATCCCACAAAACAGATATATTTTGTTATAGTATCTCCTGAATAGTCACAAACGTATGTGTACTTTTAAATCAATCATTAAGATTTCTGATACTTTTTATATATTTTAAATTTTCTATTTATAGTTGAACACTCAAAACGGCACACTTCTTGACTCTGGTTTACCTTTCCACTTGAAATGGATGGTATTCTTTCACAGTAGACTAACATGAACCTATGTAGATCATAGTCAGAGACTATACTAGAATAAACAGAAGAGAAGCAGATGGCAAAGTGGCAAAAAATATATTGGAGACAATGCCAATACTCTATAGCATAACTATAGATATTGACTCACACTCAATTAGGTTATTTTGAAGTGGTGTTCCTGTTAAAATAATTCTCCTCCTTGATCGTATAGAATTCATAGCTTTTGAAACAGCAGATGCTTCATTTTTTAGAATATGGCCTTCATCACAAACAACAAAGTCAGGGCCTAGAAAAACAACATTTAATTAATATATAATAAAATTAAAAATATAATCCATTTAAGTTAATCATTTTACAATGCTGCTCTTGTGGGAAGATAAAAGAACAGTTATATTTTATCTGTTGCTGTATTTGGTTAATGTGGCACTAACTAGGATTAATTTCATCCCAACAGTAGAGTATTAAAGTACTACTGTGGATGATACTTAAGGTCCTCTGAATGAGAACAAAAATAGGCAAGAATAAAAGTAATCACAAGGATGAAAAGATCCCAGCAGATCTGGGATATTAAAAAAAATGTATTTTATAAATGAAAAACAGTATCTAGAGATAAATTTTAGCACTAGTGCACCAAGTTAAAACTACTGCCTAAGACCAAGAGCAATTTATATATATATGACATATTTCAAAAGTTATATTTTAAGAAATAATATATAAATCACAATATGCCATGCAGTATTTCCTATTTCACTTTTTCCAAATAACTAATACTCATTGCTGGGGAAAAAACTGACTGATAAAGTACAGCTAAACTGATTGCTACATGGGTACGGGTATTCAGGAGAACACTTTACAAGCTATAAAAGATCTCACCGCTCAGAGTGACTCTTCCAAAAGAAATAGATAAGCTTATTTTATTAAAATAACACATGTATTCTTTGCTAAAGTATCTCATAAACACAATTTGCTTGCTGGTTAACATACACCCAAATTACTTAAATACTGATTTAAGACAAAAGAAGTTGTCAAACTATCCCCTATATGTTAGGCATTGAAGAAAATACATCTTCTACATGATTTCAAAAGTAAAACTTCAGTATGATTGATAAAATAATACAATTGTTATTCACTATTCACATGGGGCTACACAAGTAGTAAGACATTTTTAAATTACTAACCTCTTTCTAAAAACTAAAATCTGTATCTTGCTTTGTATGTAAAGACTATATATTGTTTATTTTGAATCCTAAGAAGTTTTCTAAAGAGAAAATTAACTTTTACACAAGTGATTTAAATGATTTCCACCACCTAATATTCACTATTCATGAGGATGTGGTGAAGTAAGTATTCTCTTATACTCTTTGTGGGAGTCTAAATTACCATCAGACATTTAAGAAAACAATTTTACAGTTACCTATTAAATGCAAAACGTGTGCTCCCTTGACCCAAATTTCAATTTCTGGGATTTTATCTTAAAGCTATACTTCCACAAGTACTTAAAGATACATAAAATATTCTCTGAAACATTGTTACAGTGGAAAATTACAAACTTTAAAGCTTGTCAAAGGGGGTTAATAAAACTATGCTATAATGAATGTCACAGAACTAAAATTAATGATGTAGATCTCTATGTATTAACCTTGAAAGATATGCCAAAAATATATTTTATACTATTAAACAAAAAGAAGTTGCAGAATCTATATTATGATCCCATTTGTATTTAAACCACCACAGAGTGATTTTATCTATGTATACATATATGTAGTGAAGTAAAGAATTATTCCTGCACAAAGAAAAGTTTAGCCTTTGCCTCCAGCTCTAGGGAGGTAACCTCTAAATTCCTGGAATGTCCTAGTGAATAAAAATATCTTTTTTTACCCGGATGGCTTGGGACACACCACGATAATCTATGCTAACGATGTGATTGACGGTGGGGGGGAAAGTGGTTTTGGGTCACATGGCACCTTCTCAACTTCCAGAGGGGCTAGAGACTAAGACTACCCATAGGGATGGTCAACCATGTCTATGTGACAAAGCCCAAACTCTAGACACCAAGGTTCATATGAGTGTGCCTGGTTGGCAATACTCCATAAGTACTGTCACATATCATTTCTGGGAGAAATAGGTGCTATCTGTACAATTCCACTAACAGACTGCGCTTGGAACTCTCCTGTGGCCTGCCTTATGTGCCTTTTCCTGTTGCTGACTTTAATTTGTATCCTTGCACTGTAATAAACCATAACCATGAGTATAACAGCTTTTCTGAGTTCTGTGAATCCTAGTGAATTACTGAACCTGAGGGTGGCCTTGGGAACATTCAAACATTGCAATATAAAATACATACTTTAAAAAAAACCAATATGATTAAAAATTGGGCAGAGATATGAACAGACATTTTTCGAAAAAAGACAAACAAATGTGCAACAGGTATATGAAAAGCTCCTTGACATCACTAAGTATCAGGAAAATGCAAATCAAAACCATAATGAGATATCACCTCACACTTGTTAGAATGGCTATTATTTAAAAAAAAAACAAGAGATAAGTGTTGTTGAGGATGTGGAGAGAGGGGAACCCTTGTGCACTGTTGGTGAGAATATAAATTAGTGCAGCCACTCTGGAAAACAGTACAGAAATTCTTCAGAAAACTAAAAATAGAACTACCATGTCGTCCAGAAATTCCACTCCTGGGTATATTATGGAAAAAATGAACACTAATTCAAAAAGATACATGCATCCCAATGTTCACAGCAGCACTGTTTACAACAGCCAAGATATGGAAGCAAACCAAGGGTCAACAAATGAATAGTTAAAGATGTCACATCCATGTATGTGTACAGACACACACACACACACACACACACGGATATTAGCCATCAAGAATGAAATTCTACTATTTGCAGAAACATGGATGGACCCAGAGAGTATTATCTTTAGTGAAAAAAATTAGAAAAAGAAAAATACTATATGACATCATTTACATGAGATCTAAAAAACAAAACAAATGAATCTATATAGCAAAAGAAAAATAATCAGATACGGAAAACAAACTAGTGGTTACCAGTGGTGGGGGGGGCAATATAGGGGTATGGGATTAAGACAAACTACTATGTATAAAACAGATCAGCAACAAGGATATACTGTATAGCACAGGGAATCAAAGTCATTATCTTGTAATAAATTTTAATGGAATATAATCTGTAAAAATATCGAATCACTATGCGATACATCTAAAACTAATACAATGTTATAAATCAACCATACATCAATTTTTTAAAAATTAAACTCTACATTACAAAAAACAAACTTTAATGTATGCAAATAACAAAGAAATTGACCTAAGCAATGTTAGAAAATGATGTTTGGAAGTTATAAAGCTAAAAGCAATCATATATAAGCACTACAGGGGTACAGGTTAACAATCCTGAAACTACTTTACATATATAATGAGGCTGAACTAGGAAGTAAATGGATGGTGGATGGTTGGAGCCAAGATTCTCACTGTTGGAAATGCAAGTAACAGAATAACAAAAAAAGACTAAAATGAACCCTATGATACAGAATTAATCAAAAATTCATGTTTATCTTAATAAACAGATACACAAATGGATAGATCTGTGTATACTTGGATATGGTACACATATCAGCTACTTCTGTCTGCTGAGAGAACCTAGAAGCAATGACACTCCAGTAGCAATAAACACACTGAGTGCCCAGATCTTGGTTTGTAAACACCATTTTTCAGTGAAAGGAACCAGACATGGCTCCTTGTTGAAACAGCTGATTCTAGGGCAAGGACAATGTAACATGATCCTAAAGCACCTTACAGTACCAGAAAGTAATGAAGTACTCAAAAAAAAATCAAAAGGATGAAATATCAAAGGGATACAGGGACCAACCTGAAAGAGCTTCCAATGGCCCAAACTAGAACAATTTGAACAACAAAATAAGCTAACATCAGTGATTATACTGATATAAATCAATGACTGATTAAATAAATGGATAAGAAAGGATAAACGTTAAAAAAAATCCAAATTTAAGTGTAGATACTGCCCACTACAGGAGATAAAGCTTAATTTCTGTCCTTCCTCAAGTTGGATAGGCCAGACTTAGTGACTGGCTTCCAAAGAACAGAAAAGTGAAAATAGTAACTCTATAGTAGAAAAACCTGGCAAATACTATCTTAACCAAGAGATAAAAGTTAACACCAGTAGTCATATCATGTGGATCTAATATACCCCTGATATAATGTGAAGAGAAGGGTACTACACCTCTGGTATATTGTTTCAAAGACCTATAACCCCAGACTAATCACAAGAAAAACAACAAACAGAATAGGGAAGATTCTTCAGGATACCTGAACAGTTAACTCCCCAAGACTGACAAGGTAACAGAACATAAAAGACTAAGAAACTATCATAGACAAGAGGAGACCTTGGAGACATGACAATTCAATGGAATGTGGGATCCTGGAACAGAAACTAGACAGTAATATTAAACTGGAGTTTTGTTAACAATGTATCAATTTCTTAGTTTCAACAAATCTACCATGGTGATGGAAGATGGAAGCACGGGGGATTTGGGTACAGAGTAAATGGGAGCTTTCTTTCCTACCATTTCAACTAAAAAATCTCCACCCCAAAAAGTTTTTCTAGATGTTACTTAATGACTTACATGGAAATAACAAATGTCACTCTTCATGTTATGAGCTTTAATTTCTTTTTATTGTATTTCCTCATGAACAAATCACCACATTAAGAATCAGAAATTTATTTTAAACTCGCAAGGAAATCTTCTGAAAAACATGCTACCTTACCATTCACTAGCTTATAGTTCTCTGACAACAAAGCAATCATAGGACTTTTGGACAACTATTTTAACTGTGGGAAAAAGACAAATTTATTATTAAGCCTTAAGATGTACAATGGCAGTTACTTTGGTACATGCTAATTACATTATTATCATAAAAGAGGCAAAAGGGGACAAACTTTCAGTTTTAAGATGAATAAGGTCTGAGGATCTAGTGTATAAATAAATAACATGGTAATAACACGGTGACTGTAGCTGATAATACTGTATTGTTTAACTGAAATCCGCTAAAAGAGCAGAGGATAAATGTTCTGATCAAAAAATAAAAAAATAAAACCATGTGAAGTAATGGATGGGTAAAGGAGGTAATCATTCAATAACGTATACATACATCAAATCATCACATTGTACGTTTTAAGTTTGTTACAATTTTACTTCTCAATTATACCTCAATAAAGCTGAAAAAAAGTAAGTTAAAACTTAAAATAAAAAGGGGGCAAAGCCAAGGATTCTAAGAAATAGTTATTCTGGCAGAGAAAAATTAGGCTTTCTCAATAAACATCTAAAGTCTCAATAGCCTCTTAAAGTAACTAGATATGACAAGATAAACTCTGAAAAGGAAAAAAAAATACAAATAACTAAATATTAATTAGTTTTTAATAGTACAACTTGCCACTTTGCCAAATGGCAAAGAAGAATCAAATACTTGGATCCTGGGATTTCTGGTCAAGATGGTGGAGTAGTAGGACCACGGGCTCACCTCTCTTCGCAACTACAACAAAACCAAAGCTGATGGCTAAACAACCATCGGAAAAAAGACCAGAACCTAGCAAAAAAAGATCTTCTTCAACTGGAAACATAAAGAGGGAACCACAGAGGGACAGAAGGAGGGGCGTGCTCATGATATAATCAGAACCACATACCTCCCGGTAGGCAACCCACAAGCTGAAGAATAATTAAGTCACAGAGGCCCTCACATAGGAGTGAGAGTTCTAAGCCCCACGTCAGGCTCCCAAGCCCAGGGTTCTGGCATTGGGAGGAGAAGGAAACCCCAGGACATCTGATTTTGAAGGCTAGCAGGGCTTAGCTCCAGTAGCCCCATGGGGCTGGGGCAAACAGAGATTTCATTCTCCTGGGAAGTATACATAGAATCTCGTGTGTACCGGGTCCAAGGGCAGACGCAGTGATTTCATAGGAACCTGAGCCAGAACTGACTGCTGGTTTTGGAAGGTTTCCTGGGGATATACGGGATGGCTGCAGCTCACCAAGGAGACATAAAATGTCTGGTGGCAGACATTCCGGGAGTGTTCATCTATCTGAATTTTCACGGAGGCTGACATCTTGATTGGATCATTAACACCAAGACCTAGCCCCACCAATCAGCAGTTTTCCTGTTACAAAGGCCTCTAGACACAGCCCTACCCACTAGAGATCCAGGACCAAGCTCCACCGAGCAGTGGGTAGGCACTGACTTCTCCTGCCAGGAAAACTGCATTAAGCCCCTAGTCCAGCCTCATCCACCAGGGGGTAGATACCAGAAATAACAAAACAACAATTCCAAAGCCTGTGGAAGGAATCCACAAACACAGGCCAGGCTCTACACTGGGAACAGCTGGACCCTGGCCCTTGGGTAGACAAGAGTATACTATTGGGATGCATAAGACGTCTCCCACAGGGGGCCACCTCTCCAAGGTCGAGAAACATAACTACCTACCTAAAAACACAAATAGCAAGTACACAATATGAGGTAGGCCAAAGCACAAAATCCCAGAAGAAGAAATCTGATGAGGAGATAGGCAATCTATTTTAAGAAAGTGTTTAAAGTAATGATGGCCAAGATGTTCAGAGAACTCAAGAGGAATATAGATGCACAGAGTGAAGTTTTTAGCAAAGAGCTGGAAAATAAAAATAATACCCAGAGTTGAAGAATAAAATTACTGAAATGAGTAACACACTATAAGGAACCAAAAATGGACTAAATGAGGCAGAAGAATGGATCAGTGAGCTAGAAGACAGATTAGTGGAAATCACTATTGCAGAACAGAAAAAAAAGAGAAAAGAATGAAAAGAAATGAAGATAGTTTAAGAGAACTCTGGGACAACATGTAAGTGTGCTAGTATTTGCATTATAGTGGTCCCAGAAAGAGAAGAGAGAGAGAAAGGACATGAGAAAATTTAGGGAGAGATAATGACTGAAAACTTCCTCAACTTGGGAAAGGAAACAGTCACCCAAGTCCAGGAATCACAGAGTTCCACACGGGATCAACCCTAAGAGGAAAACACCAAGGCATGTAGTCATTAAATTGACAACAATTAAGAATAAGGGGAAAATATTAAAATTAGTGAAAGAAAAGCAACAAATAATGTCCAAGGGAACTCCCATAAGGTTATCAGCTGATTTTTCAGCAGAAAATCTACAGGCCAGAAGGAAGTGTCACACCATATTTAAAGTGATGAAAGGGAAAAATGCAAAACCAAGAATACTCTATCCAGCAAGGCTCTCATTCAGACTTGATGGAGAAATCAAAAAGCTTCACAGATAAGTAAAAGCTAAAAGATTTCAGAACCACCAAACCAGCTTCACAACAAACGTTAAAGGACCTTCTCTGTTCATCAAACAATAAAAAAAGAGAACAAAAAGAAGAAAGAGAAAAAAATGATTGCTTTGGCAGTTTGGGGTCTTTTATGGTTCCATATAAATTTTGGAATTGCTTCTTCTAGTTCTGTGAAAAATGTCTTGAGTATTTTGACAGGGGTTGGACCGGATCTGTAAATTTCTTTGGGTAGTATGGCCATTTTGATAATCTTCATTCTTCAAATCAAAGAGCACAAGATAGCTTTTGTATCAGCCTCAATTTCGTTTTATCAGCTTCAATTTCTTTCATCTGTGTTTTACAATTTTCAGAATACAGGTAACCTCCTTAATTATTTATTTCTAGGTATTTTGTTGTTCTTGATGAAATGGAAACGTTTATGCCAATTACAAAATTCTGGTTTTTGAAGTGAAAAAAAAGTGAATGGAGGGCTGCAAATGGTAAAATAGCCTTTTATATAGGTGAGTTGTATCCCATTACATGTATATGTTGTACTTTCTTTATTCATTCATCTATTAAATGTGCACATAGGATGCTTCCATACAGTTATAAATAATGTTGCTGTTAATAGCAGGGTGTGTGTATCTTCTTGAATTAATTCTTATTTTGTGGTTGGCTATATTCCTTTGATAATTACGTCAGTTTAAAAAGCTAAAACTCTGAACATCTCAGAAACAATGAACAATACATACATGTAAATTTTAAAAATGTGCAGTATATTGCATGTACGTATTTATATGTACTATATTGTATATGTGCAGTCAAATTATAACAATTTTACTTAATGAAACTGAAAAATGAAAAAATTTTAATTTTTAAAAAATATTTGAACCTTGCATCATCAGGATTTTTGTCATAAGGATTGACAGCACTGCAAATATTAATGCTCCATAGTGACTACTCTTTAAAAGACAGGAAAAAATACACCAATTCTTCTAATGACAAAGTTGGAAAAGAAATGTAAGAACTGTTTTCAGAATATGGAGAAAGCTCTTGTAATCATCTAATATATAGAACAATCTGCAATTGTGACACAGGTAGCTGGCACACTTTTATTTGTTAACAAGGTCTCCCCAGAAAACTTCAAACACTTCCAGACTCAGTGAGTAAATTACCAACAGCTGGAGACCAGAAGGGGGCCAAGATGGCAGAGTAGAAGGATGCTTGTAGCTCACCCTCTCCCACAAATACACCAAAACTCACATCCACAGACCCACTCAGCCAACCAGAGCACCTGCCGAACTCGGACAGAACATTGCCCTCTTAAAAAGACAAAGACACCAAAAATCTGGTAGGAGAAGAGAAAAACAAAACGAAGAAAAGACAAAACAGTGTAGACCAGTCCCACAGGGAGGGAGCAGCAAAGGAGGAATGGCGCTCGTTCACTGGGTCTCCCCTTCTCCAACAGAGTGTCCACTGGGAAGGAGAGGGAGCCTCCAAGGTTCGGATCTGTAAGGAGCACCCCTTGAATGACAGAACTAAGTTAAACAGGCACAAAAGGTCCCTGTGACACCCAGCCCAAGATGCAAGTCAGCAACTGCGGGACAGGATTGCCCGAGCTGGGCGGAAGACTGGGAGAGCTGCACTGAGGCAGCCCTGGGGCACTGCAAGGTGCTGCGTGCCATGGATGAGTGGGTACACAGGGCAAAACAATCTGGGCCCTCCATATAACAACATGGCTGATGTGCCCTGAGGTAGGGGGGAAGTGCCATACTGCCATCTCTGAAAACCCACGGAACCACACAAGGTTTTCAGGCCAAAAGAGGCAGGACTCAGGGACAGCTGCCATGTTCTCCGGCACTTAACATCCAGGCAAGGGCGGGGTCAAAACCTGAATCTGTGCCTAAGAGCTTAGCAGCTTCAAAGGCCAGATGGAGACTTGTTTACAGCCCAAGGCAGTAATGATCTTTCTGCCCTGGTACTTCAGCGAACTCTAGTCACCAAGACAAACAAGGGCTGAGTATTAGCATGGAGCAGGGGCAGGGCTGTTCCGAAGTCTTCACCGAGACTGCCTGGGGAACAAAGACCCGAGGTGAAGCAGCAGCTGCACAGAGCAGCGGAGAGACTGGCACTGCAAGAGGGCGGGTGGCCATCCACCTTCCTGGCAGGAGACCACGGTGCTGGTAGGGGGTACGACCTGTCCACCTACCTCTCCCAAACGCAGCATGTGACTGAGGTATCTGGAGTGGGAGTGACCCGCCCGCCCACCGAGAAGGAGAGCAGCACCTGACCACAGTGTTGAGAGGGGGCGCGATCTTCTTGCGGACAGACACTGGGAACAGCACAGATGAGGAGCATCAATGGAGGGCCTCTGGAAGTAGCAAGTAGAGCTCTCGAAATAGGGCGCAGCCAAAAAGACTTCTCAATAAAATCAGTAAGAATGCACAATCTCCATGAAACACCCTCCTCTCTTCTTTGAATCTTTTTTTATCTGCTCTATTACCTTTTTAATTTTTACTTTTTAAACACTTACATATGCTTCCAGTTTTAACAACTTAAAATTTTTTCTTTTAAAATATTTTTATTATTATTATTTTTAAAAAATCCACCTCCTTTCATTTTTAATTCTCTTGGTTTTGATTTCCTGTTATTGATTATACACAGGTTTCAAATTTTTTTTTGCTATTTTCTCCTTTCTTAAAGGTTTTTATAAGACATCTCAAAACAATTGCTATTATGCTTCAAATTGCTCTTCTATTGATTATACACTGTTTTGAAACCTCTTATTCCTCCTTACTTTTAAAATTCGCTTTTTATCGTTTTTAATCTGTTCTGTTTTCTATGGCCTTTTTAATTTTTACTTTCTAAACAATTTTATAGCTTCAAATTTAATCGCTTTTAAATTTTTCTTTTAAAATATTTCTTACTGTTTTGAAAAATCCACCTGATTTCATTTTCATTTCTCTTCGTTACAATCTCCTGTTACTGATTATACACAGGCTTCAAATGTTCTTTCTAGCTCTTTTTTCCTATTTTTAAGGTTTTCAAAAAGACGTCTCAACTCAATTGCTAGTCTGATACAAACTGCTCTTCTATTATTGATTATACACCTTCTTCAAATCTTTTTTTGCTCCCTTTTTAAAAATTCTCTTTCTCTCTCTCTTTAAGTTTTATTCCTGCATAGGCATTAGATACATAAATAAATAAACTCCTTAAGGACCACAATAGATAACTGATACTTCATAAGCCACAATGCCAGAGAGATATGAGCAAGATGATGAAGCAGAGGAACCACTTCCAATTAATACAGCAAAAGAAATCCCCTGAAAGAACGATCAATGAAATAGACAATCATGGCCTACTAGATCAAGATTTCAAAAAAGGACTGATCAAAGTACTGAAGGAACTAAAAGAAATAGTGTTTAGAGATACAAAATAGGTCAAAAATGAAATAGAAGCTATAAAGAAGAGCCAAGTAGAATTAGTAAACACATTTGCTGAGATGAGAGCTGACCTAAAGGCTGTACAAAGCAGGCAAGATAATGCAGAGGAACCAATCAGTGACCTAGAAGACAGGACAACAGAAAGCACCCAATCAGAACAGCTCAAAGAAAAACAAATAAAATCCAATGAAAACAACATAAGGGATCTATGGGATAATATAAAGCATGCCAGTCTATGCATAATAGGGATTCCAGAAGGGGAAGAAGGAACAAAGGGGTTTGGAAAGGTATTTGAAGAAATCATGACTGAAAACTTCCCAAACTTAAAGAAGGAATCAGATATCCAAGTACAGGAAGCTCAGAGAGTCCCAAACAGGAAGAACACAAACAGATCCACACCAAGACATATCATAATCAAGATGGTCAGAGTCAAGGATAAAGAAATGATCCTAAAGGCAGCAGGAGAAAAGCAAAGACTGTGTTACAAGGGAATACCCATAAGGCTCTCAGCTGACTGTCCAACACAAATACTACAGGCCAGAAGGGAGTGGCAAGATATATTCAAAGTCCTGAATGAAAAACAAATGCAGCCTAGGATACTTACTTTATCCAGCAAGGCTATCCTTTAGCATACAAGGAGAGATAAAGGATGTCACAAACAAGCAAAAACTAAAGTTGAGCAACACTAAACCCATGCTAAAAGAAACACTGAAAAGTCTACTCTAAATAGAAAAGAAAGCAGGATGCTACACAAAGGAGAAACTCATAACTGGAAAGGTGATAACTACTATGTATTACAAATAGAATAAACAAGAAATTGTAAAAGAACACATCTAAATCATTAAGAGTGGGAGAGGGAAGCAAGAAAATATACAGCATTTTTTTCTTACTTTTTAAAATCTTTTGTTTTCAGTAGGTTGGTTTTGAGATTATATTCCTATCTGTTTAACAAAACCAGTTATAGTAATGGGCTAATAGACCTACAAAAAAGGGTAAGCACAAGCCAAAAACTTACAACGGAGTCACAAAAACTAAATACAATCCAAGATAATACAAAGGAAAATCACCGAACCACAAAAGGAGGAAGAAAGTAACAAAGAGGAAATAGCAAATCAACTGCAAAAATAAGTTCAAAATGGCAATAAACACACATATATCATTAATTACAGTAAATGTTAATGGACTAAATGCTCCAGTCAATAGAAATAGAGTGGTAGACTGGGTAATAAAGCAAGAACCTTCAATATGCTGCATACAAGGGACCCACTTTACAGAGAATGACACATACAGATTGAGAGTGAAAGGATGGAATAGGATATTCCATGCAAATGGAAAAGCCAAAAAAGCAGGTGTTGCAGTACTGATTTCAGACAAAATAGACTTTAAAACAAAGGCCATAAAGAAAGATAAAGAAGGACATTTTATAATGATTGAAGGAGTAATACAAGATGAGGTTATGACACTCATTAATATAAATACACCCAATATAGGACCACCTAAGTACATAAAACTACTACTAACAGAGATAAAGGTGGATATTGATGGGAATACAATCATTGTCGGACATTTTAACACCGCATTAACATCACTAGACATATCTTCAAAAAGAAACTAAATAAGGCAACAGAGAAATTAATTAATACAACAGAAAAATTAGATTTGATGGATATTTTCTAGCATTACACCCCTAAAAAATAGGATATACATTCTTTTCAAGTGCATATGGAACAGTTTCTAGGACTGATCATGTACTCGGGCACAAAAGAAGCCTTAACAACTTTAAGAAGATAGAAATTATCTCAAGCATCTTTACTGACTACAATGCCATGAAACTAGAAATCAACTACAGAGAAACAAAGGAGAATAAAAGGAAAGCATGGAGATTAAACAATATGTTATTTTAAAAAACAATGGGTCAATGATGAAATCAAAGTTGAAATTTAAAAATATCTTGAGACAAATTAAACTGAAAACATGATCACACAAAATTTATGGGACACAGCAAAGGCAGTGATAAGAGGAAAGTTTATGTGATACAGGCCTTCCTCAAAAAAGAAGAACAACCTCAAACAGACAGTCTAACCCACTAGCTAAAAGATTCAAAAAAGAAGAGCAAAAAACCCCAAAAGGCAGCAGAAGGAAGGAAACAATAAAGATCAGGGAGGAAATAAATGAAACAGAGATTAAAAAAACAATAGAAAAAAATCAATTAAACCAAAAGCTGTTTTTTTGAAAAAGTAAATAAAATCGACAAACCTCTGGTCAAACGCACAAGGAGGAAAAAAGAGCACAAATAAGCAAAATCAGAAAGGAAAATATAGAAATAACAACAAATAACATAGAAATACAGAATATCATACTTAAGAATATTATGAAAAACTACACGGAAAAAAATGGGTAACCTAGAGGAGATGGACAAGTTTCTGGAAACATATTGTCCACCATGACAGAACCAAGAAGAAACTGACCACTTGAACAAACCAATCACTAGAAACTGAAATCAAATTAGCAATAAAAATCCTCCCTACAAATAAAAGTCCAGGACCGGATGGTTTCACCGGGCAATTCTACCAAACATATAAAGAAGAACTCACACCAGTCTTTCTCAAACTCTTCCAGAAGATTGAAAAGGAGAGAACACTCCCAAACTCATTCTATGAAGCCACCATCACCCTGATATCAAAACCAGGCAAAGACACTACAAAAACAGAGGATTACAGGCCAATATCACCGATGAACATAGATGCAAAAATTCTTACCAAAATATTAGCAAATAGAATCCAACAACACATAAAAAAGATTATACATCATGATCAAGTGGGGTTCATCCCAGGGAAACAAGGGTAGTTCATCATAAGCAAATCAATCAATATAATACATCACATCAACAAGAGAAAAGGACAATAAACCACATGATCATCTCAATCGATGCAGAAAAAGCATTTGATAAAATTCAACACCCATTTATGATAAAAACTCTCACCAAAGTGGGTATAGAGGGAACATATCTCAACATAATAAAAGCTATATACAACAAACCTACAGCCAGACTAGTACTCAACGGTGAAAAACTCGAAAGCTTCCCACTAAAATCTGGGACAAGACAAGGCTGCTCACTATCACCACTCCTATTTAACATAGTCTTGGAAGTCCTAGCCACAGCAATCAGGCAAGAGAGAGAAATAAAAGGGATTCAAATTGGAAAAGAAGAGGTAAAAGTGTCATTACATGCCAATGACATGTTACTATATATAGAAAACCCTAAAAGGTCCACACAAAAACTACCTGAGCTGATCAAAGAATTCAGCAAGGTAGCAGGTTTCAAGATTAACATTCAAAAATCAGTGGCATTTCTTTACATTAATGATGAATCAACAGAAAAAGAAAGTAAAGAAATAATCCCCTTTAAAATAGCACCCAAAGTAATAAAATACCTAGGAATAAATAAACAAGGAGGTGAAAGAATTATACACAGAAAACTATAAACCATTGATGAAGGAAATTAAAGAAGACTTAAAAGAATGGAAAGAGATCACATGTTCCTAGACTGGAAGAACTAATATTGTTAAAATGGTCACACTGTCCAAGGCAATCTACAGACTTAATGCAATCTCTATCCAATTACCCAGGACATTTTTCACAGAACTAGAACAAATCATAATAAAATTTATAGGGAACCACAAAAGACCTAGAATTGCTAAAGCATTACGGAAGAGAAAGAAAGAGGCTGGAGGAATAACTCTCCCAGACTTCAGACAACACTACAGAGCTACAGTCATCAAGACAGCATGGTATAGGTACAAAAACAGACAATAGACCAATGGAACAGAATAGAGAGCCCAGAAATGAACCCACAAACTTTTGGCCAACTAATCTTTGACAAAGGAAGCAAGAATATACAATGGAATAAAGACAGTCTCTTCAGCAAACAGTGTTGGGAAAACTGGACAGCAGCATGTAAAGCAATGAAGCTGAACACTCCCTCACACCATACACAAAAATCAACTCAAAATGGATCAAACACTTAAACATGAGACACGATACAATAAACCTACAAGAAGAAAATATAGGCAAAACATTATCCGACATACTTCTCAAAAATGTTCTCCTAGGGCAGTTTACCCAAGCAATAGAAATAAAAGCAAGAATAAACAAATGGGACCTAATGAAACTCACAAGCTTCTGCACAGCAAAGGAAACCATAAGTAAAACAAAAAGATAACCTACGGAATAGGAGAAAATTTTTGCAAATCAAACTGACAAAGGCTTTATCTCCAGAATATATAAGCAGCTCATACAACTTCATAAGGAAAAAACAAACAACCTAATCCAAAAATGGGCAGAAGACATAAACAAGCAATTCTTCAAGGAAGATATTCAAATAATTAACAGGCACATGAAAAAATGCTCAGTATCACTAATTATCAGAGAAAAGCAAATCAAAACTACAATGAGGTATCACCTCACACCAGTCAGAATGGCCGTCATTCAAAAATCCACAAATGACAAATGCTGGAGAGGCTGTGGAGAACAGGAACCCTCCTACATTGCTGGTTGGAATGCAGTTTGTGCAGACACTGTGGAAAACAGTATGGAGATTCCTCAAAAGACTAGGAATAGACTTACCATATGACCCAGGAATCCCACTCCTGGCACATATCCAGAAGGAACCCTACTCCAAAATGACACCTGCACCGCAATGTTCATAGCAGCACTATTTACAATAGCCAAGACATGGAAACAGCCTAAATGTCCATCAACAGATGACTGGATGAAGAAGTGGTGGTCTATTTATACAATGGAATACTACTCAGCCATAAAAACCGACAACATAATGCCATTTGCAGCAACATGGATGTTCCTGGAGAATGTCGTTCTAAGTGAAGTAAGCCATAAAGAGAAAGAAAAATACCATATGAGATCGCTCATCTGTGGAATGTAAAAAAAAAACAGAACATAAATACAAAACAGAAACAGTCATAGACATAGAATACAAACTTGTGGTTGCCAAGGGGGTTGGGGGTGGGAAGGGAGAGACTGGGATTTCATAATATAGAATAGATAAACAAGATTATACTGTATAGCACAGGGAAATCTATACAAGATCTTATAGTAGCTCACAGCTAAAAAATTGTGACAATAAATATATATATATGTTCATGTATAACTGCAAAATTGTGCTCTACACTGGAATTTGACACAACACTGTAAAATGACTATAACTATATAAAAAAATGTTAAAAGAAAATGAACAGCTAGCAACCGTAAGAGTGATTTCACCTTAATGAAATTACACAAAGAAACAAGCAAACAAAGAAAAACCTCAAGGAGAAATGAAACAAAACTCACCTACTTTTAGTTGCTCAGTTAGTATCTGTTAAATTAAAATGTAAGTATTTATTCAACATGCTTCTTTATCTCAGTCCCTAACAGTATCTTACCTGGATCAACCAAAGCTTTGTTAAATATTTCTTTAAGTTTCCTACTCTTCACATTCCTTCCTTGAGCAAGATTCCTGTACATCTCATAGCCTATGATCATAACACCACCATCTTCTTGCCACCTCTGCAGCATGTAGCTTCTTTCCTGAGGACGTTTCACAGTTGCTAATTCAGAGACCTTTTGTGGGAATATAAAGATTTTTAAAAGTAGGAATGTGTGAATTCTAAATATCCCTACTAAAATATGTATCACTGATAATTAAAAATCTTTTTCTTTTACTATATGAATTTCATGCAGTTATTTTAATAATAGGAAACATTTAAAATATGATACCTCAAGCTTCTCATCATCCTTTAATCCCTCTTGCCACTTCTCAAATTCATTCATCCAATTCAAAGCAGTATTAAGAGGACAAACCACTAAAGCTGTGCTGAAATCCAGTTTGTCACACAAAAGAACTGTATGAAGAAAACTTACCACCTACAAGAAAACAAATTAAGTTTGTTTATCTTCATTTATCTACAAAAAAAGTCAATAAATTAAACAACCTTACAATTTAATAGTTTTTTTTGGTTTAAAGAAGAAAGCAACCAACCAAAGGTCACATTTCCAAACCAGGCAAAGTATAAGGAAAAAGATATTAACATATAAAAAGATGTAACATGTTCAACTAAATGATACATAAGGTCCTTCCAACTCTAAAGCTCCATAAGTCTATGATCAATAATAGTAATACAAATATAATAAGTAACCACACCAAAAACAGCTAGTAAGTCCCTGGTCCCCAAGGAACATCACTTTAACATTCAGAAAATACTACTGCCCATGTATGTTATGAAGTACTTTTCCACTGTAAAGTTTTCTGTCTCACTGAGTCTAAAATAACTGTCTTATGGCTTTAAATTATATACATATTCATATATATACACTAATTTCACATCTCTGCTGCAACTCCTGCTTTCTTCCTGCAACTTCCTGCATGTAGAAATGTAGTATCTTAATAGTGAAAAATATATTATGTTGTTACTACTAAAAGATCACAAACTTAAAAAGTTGTAAGGGAAGTTAATTTCCACCTCAGGATCTTTGCAGTTTTACTGGCTATCCCTGTAACTCCATTCCTTCACTTCATTAGGATCACTGGTTCAAACATCACTTCTTACAAGATGCTTTTCCTCTCTTCTTTAAACACTTATTATCTGAAAGTACAAATTTCTTATTTTGTCTGATTAAATTCTTTCTGCTTCACCAGAATATAACTCTTTTTCCTCCACCAGAATATAAGCTTCTTAAGGAAGAAATACTGTTATTCTTCTTCATTGCTTATCTCCAGCCCCTACAACTGTTCCTGGGACATAACAGAATCCAACACATATTCCTAAATTAATGAGTGCACAAAAACAGAATAACTTCATGTTCTTACCTGTAAAGTCTTACCAAGGCCCATGCAGTGGGCAAGAATGCATCCTGAACCTGGAGATTTCTTAGTTTTTTTTACAGACTCACAGCAGCAATCCCACATAAACTGAACACCTAAAAAATGACAGCTTCATTAAGTTAAATTTAAATGCCTAAGTTAAAAAACCTTCCTTCGTAAATACATAAAAACATAACCAAAACTTCCAAGAAATAGAATTTTTTAAAAAGAGAGATAAGGAACCTCTTGAATATAAATGAGATCCCCTCACCCCTCAACAAAGTTAACTAGAAAAAAAAAAGTGAACATAGGCACACAACAGGTGACTCTGTTTCACTCATTTAAGCTATTATAGCAGAACTTCTCCATTTCCTGAGATGATCCAAAGAGACTTATGACGAATCTAAATAGAAACTTTATCAAAAGAGGTACAGATTCATATTAAATACCAAAAACTTTGAGGTTTTTGAGTCAATCAGGGGGGAAAACCCAGGAGATATATTCATCACTTCTCCTTTTATTCAACATTAACAACAAGAAAAGGGGCTTTGTGCTACCCAAGGAATAGGAACTATAGAACTTTCCTTTATCAATCATTCACATACACACCTCAAAACTGACTTACTGATTCCACTCTGATAAAGCAGAGGATAGGGATAATTTGGTATCTTTCCAATACAAATGTAGAAATATTATTAACAAGCATACTTGAAAATGTTGAAATAACATTTCCTAAAGAAGGATTTTAGCTAAACTGTACCTCTCCCTATCCCATACCTTACCTTAGTCAACCACTGCAGATTAGGTGGAATACATTTGCTATGTATACCTATTTGTGAGTGGCACACACTTCCCCTTTTATAATACATTTTCTTTGCAATCATTTAATTTTGTTCTTCCTCATTTGATTACATACTCCATAAGGGCAGGGATCATGTTTGTTTTGCTCACCAGTAAAAGTACCTTCAGTACCTAGCAGAATGTGAGGCACACAGGAAACACCAAATAGCGGTAAAATGTAACTAAAATACTTTAATCATGTACTAGTCTCTTACCATCTACTTGATGGGGTTTCAATTTGATAACCATATTTCTATGAACCTGCACTAAAGGTTCTTTGGTTTCTTCATCTTCATCTAAAACCAGCTTGGTTGTTATTGGACACTTGGTGGGTGAAGCATCTTCAATTTCTATCACCTACAAGAAAGGGAAATATAGATATTTAAGCTCACAGAAATCTCTCAAGCAGTGGTGGAGTATGAGTATTATTAAAGCAAATTTTCCAAAATACAGATAATCTACTTCCACACCATACATCCAAAATTTTCTTTCAGTAAGAGCAGGACAGATCACAGGTTTACATGTTTTCCAAAACCAAAAACTCCCATATAACTGAACCAGTGTGGTAATGCCAGTAATTCAGCTTATTGGTTCTCACTTTGAACCATCTCAACACATATGATACATAGAGCTGTGAGAAAAGTAGTGCTCTAAATTAATCTACGACACCACCATTAAAATTTGAATAGGCAAATGGATCCCAAACAGGAATGGTTCTATTCTTCTAGAGGACATGTGAAAATGTGCACGGCCACTTTTGGTTATCACAATGACAGGTCAGGACTCACATTTAATGTAGGCAGAGGGGAAGGTACATATAAATGCTCCACAATGCAAAAGACAATCCCAAACAAGAACTGTCCCACCCAAGATGCTAAAAGACTCCCACTAAAAAACCATGTAAATATGTGTTGTGAAAAGGAAAAACTTTTAGAAACATGGGTTTGAGAACCACAGACTCAAAAGAATGACAAGAACATATACTACCCTCTAAATGCAAAAGGGAAATAATTATCTTAAGTCTCTTATTTAAAAGAAAACTTAAATAAATGCATATGAATACATGTGGATGTATATATATTTTTACTATCTTATTCTAATGTCTATTCATTACATAGTATACTCAAGAACTGTATAAGGTAGGTACAAATATTGCCATTTCACAAATGAAAAAAAAAAAAACTTGAGGACAAAGATGTTAAATAACCTACACAAGGTCATACAACTATTAACTATCACAACAGTAAGACTTATACCCAGAGTTAGGCTCCAGAGTCCATGCTCTTAATCACTATGAAATACTACTTTAATAAAGGAAATATTTGTATAAACTTTTATGGTTCCATGAAAATGAATAAAGATTCATGATTTTAAAACTACAGACATTATGATGTTTAAGAAATGAAATTTTATGTAGAATAGATAAACAAGATTTTACTGTGTAGCACAGGAGAAATATATACAGGATCTTGTGGCGGCTCACAGCGAAAGAGAATGTGACGATGAATGTATGTATGTTCATGTATAACTGGAAAATTGTGCTCTACACTGGAATTTGACACAATATTGTAAAATGACTATAACTCAATAAAAAATGTTAAAAAAAGTGAAATTTTAGCCTTATTTCTTTCATGTTTAGAACTGTAACTAGGGATGAATGGATTATTTAATATTCACTACAGAATAGTATAATAAGCCCTGTTACCCATTACTCAGCTTCAAAAATTATCAACTTCTGGTCAGCTCTGTTTCACTGACAGCTTCCCACCCATTCTCCAAAATCCCATAAATGATTTTGAAGCAAACCTGAACAAGGATGTTATTTCACCTGTAAATGTTTTAGAATGTCTCTTTAAAAGGACACAGTTTCTTTTTAAAACCATAACTATAGTACCATTACTGCATGTAAAAATTTTAATAACTCACAAATTGGTAATAAATTACCTGGATAGATGCTGCACTTACATAAAACTGTAAATTATATACAAATCAAGATTAATACTAGGAGACAGTGTGGTAGAGTGTAAATAACACAGGCCATTTAGATCTGAGTTCCATTTCAACAAGTTACTTAAATTCTCTTAGCTTCAGTTTCTCCATATACAAACCAGGAAAGATTATAAATAGCCCTCATGGGGTTGTTGTGGAGATTAAATAAGGCAACGAATACAAAGTATCTGGCAGAGACTAAGTATTCACTAAATTTTTACAGTTTCCTCGCTTGGACACGTCCCAGCTTCATATTGCTGGGGCAAAGACAAATGGAAAATTCTCTGAATGTCTGTACTGTTTGCAAGGTGTGGTAGGCAGAATCCTAAAACAGTCTCTAAAATCCCCGCTCTCTGGTATAAATACCCTATATAATCCCAACCCCTTGAATGTAGTTGAGATTTGTAAACTTCATGGGCTATCAGTCTTATAATTGGACCATTAGTCATTAAGGCTTGATTTAATCAAAAGGGAGGTGCTCCTAGGTGGGCAAAACCTAATCAAGCCCTTTAAAAGACAGAAGTGCAAGGGATGCTCTCTTACTGGTTTCAAAGACAGGCAAATGGCCATGCTGCAGAGAGAAGTCTCTTGTAGCTAAGGACCTTACTGCTACAACTATGAGAAACTGAATTCTGCCAAGTGACCCATAAAAGGATACAAAGTCTTAGATGAAAATTGCACCTCTAACGTCTTAATTTCAACTTGGTGAGGCACTGAGGTGACCCAGTAGAGCCATGCTCAGCTAAGCCACTCTCAAATTTCTGACTTAGGACTGTGAAATAATAATTCTGTCTTGTTTTAAGCTAAGCTTGTGGTACTTTTTAAATGCACAGTAGAAAACTAATATACAAAGTTTTAAATAAGACTTTGGAACCATATGTCCCTAAGTGATACATATGATATTTTTGTTATAAAGGGTTGTCTTTGGAATGAGGATTAGTAAATCTTCATCCTAAACAGAGAAGATAATTTATAAAGAAATTGTCTACCTGTTAGTCACTAAGTTGATATGTTTATGCACTCAAACTACAACTTAAGGAATGTTTACATAACTAATAATAAACAGACATAATGAAATGTGAGAATTTAGGACAAATGATAAATTAAGCTATAGTGAAAAAAATAAGAAAGAAATAAAATATATCCCATGTCTTAATTAAAAAAGGAAAAGAAAAAAATAAAAACAATGAAACTTACAAGCTTCTGTACAGCAAAGGAAATCATCACTAAAACAAAAAGATAACCTACAGAATAGGAGAAAATTTTTGCAAATCAAACTGACAAAGGCTTGATCTCCAGAATATATAGGCAGCTCATACAACTTCATAACAAACAAACAAACAACCTAATCCAAAAATGGGCAGAAGACATAAACAAGCAATTATCCAAGGAAGACATACAAATGATTAATAGGCACATGAAAAAATGCTCAGTATCACTAATTACCAGAGAAATGCAAATCAAAACTACAGTGAGGTATCACCTCACACCAGTCAGAATGCCATCATTCAAAAGTCCACAAATGACAAATGCTGGAGAGGCTGTGGAGAAAAGGGAACTCTCCTACATTGCTGGTGGGAATGCAGTTTGGTGCAGACACTATGGAAAACAGTATGGAGATTCCTCAAAATACTCAGAATAGACTTACCATATGACCCAGGAATCCCACTCCTGGGCATATATCCAGAAGGAACCCTACTCCAAAATGACATCTGCCCCCCAATGTTCATAGCAGCACTATTTACAATAATCAAGACATGGAAACAGCCTAAATGTCCATCAACAGATGACCGGATGAAGAAGTGGTGGTCTATTTATACAATGGAATACTATTCAGCCATAAAAACCGACAACATAACGCCATTGCAGCAACATGGATGCTCCTGGAGAATGTCATTCGAAGTGAAGTAAGCCAGAAAGAGAAAGAAAAATACCATATGAGATCGCTCATATGTGGAATCTAAAATAAAAAACAAAACAAAGCAAAAACATAAATACAAAACAGAAACAGACTCATAGACATAGAATACAAACTTGTGGTTGCCAAGGGGGCAAAGGGTGGGAAGGGACAGACTAGGATTTCGAAATGTAGAATAGATAAAGAAGATTATACTGTATATCACAGGGAAATATATACAAGATCTTGTGGTAGCTCACAGAGAAAAAATGTAACAATGAATGTATATATGTTCATATATAACTGAAAAACTGTGCTCTACACTGGAATTTGACACAACATTGTAAAATGATTATAAATCAATAAAAAAAATGTTAAAAAAAACATTAAGCCAGCACACTGAAAAGGTTGAGCCCAGTTTTTGCCAATGGAGATAAGGGACCAGGATGCATGACAGAATATTAGGGACCAGACTGACTCTCCTGCTGTAATCAATTAGAAAAAAGGCAAAACATATCAAACAAACATTTTCAGACTTTGGCTAACAGGTACCAACAGGACACTGATCCCTGAGAGAAGCAAAACCAACAAGAAGGGCCCTATGTTTCCCCTTGACTGTTGTCTAAAGGCACATTCCAGAATCAAGGGTATCCCAAGTAGAACACTGGAGTGCTCTGAGTTGAGGAGACAGAGGTTAAACTGAGACAGCTGGAAGAACTACAGAAAGAAACTACAGAGAACTACAGAGGGAAAAGAGCTACACAAAAAGACCTCCAAAAATCAAAATGGGAATATTAAAATGCACATGAGGAGTAAAACTCCACAAGGTCAAAGTGTGGTCAAGAAGTTGCAGGCTAAACAGTCCTCAATGATCATATAGGTCTCGAAGGCATTAAATTTCAAACAAGACAATGTATAGTCTTCATGTATAACTCAGGGCATTTAGCAGAGACCAGAAAAAGGCCACACATTAGCAGTGGGGCAAAACGACCCATAAACTAAAGAGTATTTAGGACACACCTTATCAAAGTTTTGTTAAAAATACTGAAATACTTAAACTGAATTAAAGTGCCTTAAATGCCTAAAGAGAACAATATCAAGCCCTCTCTCATAGAAGACAACACAGAGACACTCAACAATATCTAATTTACAATGTCTATTTTTTAATAAAACATCATTACATGTGTCAAGAAAGAAAAATATGAACAATAACCAAGAGAAAAATCACTTAAAAATGGACAGAAAAGTGAAAGAGATGTTCAAATTGGCAGGCAAGCACCATAAAATAGCTAAAAAATGTATTCCAATACTGAAAAGAAAGTATGAATGTAGTGGGAAGAGAAATAAAAGATATATAAGAAAGAACCAAATGGAATTCCTTGAGATAAAAAATAAGTATTTAATATGAAAAATTCACTTAATTAGATTAACATCATTTTAAAAAGAAGACTAAAGGACTTGAAAACAAAGCAAGAGAAACTATGTAAAATGAAATACAGAGGGGAAAAATGAAAAAAAAAACCGTGGGACAATATCCAACAGTATAATATATATGTAAATATAGTTCAAAAGAGAAAGAGAATAGAAAAACTTATCTGAACAATGGTCAAATCTTTCCAAAAATTTGACGGAAACTACACACCCACAGATCTAACAAGTTAAAGGAACACCAAGCAGGATAAAGACTAAGAAAGCCATAACCATCAATTCCTGAAAGCCAGTGACAAATAGACAAAATCTTTTAAAGTTAATTAAAATAATCTTTAAAAAAAACACATTACATATATGGGGGCGGGGGTGGGAAATAAAAATAAGAAAGACCACAAACAACATGTTATAAAGAATCAACATTTTTAAACAGATATAAGAAAAAACTAATAACTTGGAATTCTATACCCAGGGATTATAACTTTCAAAAATGAAGAGAAAAGGTAGATGTCAACAAAATGATGGACAAGAAACCTGGAAGCTCTTTGTTTCTGCACAGAAATGTTAAAAAAATTTTTTTTTTAATCTGAAAGTCTCTGAACCAACTTTGTCAGAGTTCTGGAAAACACTCAAAGGTCTATAGCAACCAAGTGAATGCCCAGTCAAGAAAAAGTCACCTTGAAAATGGTAGAAAAGGTTTGTGATATTTTTACATGCCCTAACTCCATTATCTCCTGGTGAGGTGATGGTCTTATTCTTGAAGCAGCAGCAGCCTGGTTGACAGTTGCCTCCTTCAAACTGGAGGAAGAATAGAATTTATTTGCAAATTATTGTGTATATCTGTTCGAACCTGTCTGGGGTTAAATGAAGAAATGACATACTACTGTTGTCACTCTTTCACCTAACTTGAAATTCTGGTGGAAAAAAACAGAAGGCACAGCTATTAACAACAACAACAAAAAAAAAACAGTTACAAGGCAACTATAAACCCATAGAGGGCAGGGGCAAGATATTTTAGGTAGAGACATACAATTGACCACGTAAGGCTCAGAAAAGAAGCTGGGATGAGAATCCTTGAGAATTTAGGACATTAAAAAAAACAGTAAAATATACAGGAGAATTTTAAAAGCCATGTATATGCCCAGCAAGACACATGATCAGAAAAAACCCGAGAAGAACTTAAGTTTTGACATCACAGTGATCCTCAGCTCCAGGGTTATAACACTGTAACAGTCAAATGCCCAATTTGTAATTAAAAAAAAAAACTCTCACCATACAATGAAATAGGAAATATGGCCCATTCAAAAAACAAAAACAAAAACAAAATAAAACAAGAGAAGCCACCCTTGAGAAGTCCCCAACAATGGAATTAATAGAAAAAGATTGTAAAGCAATTGTCTTAAATGTGCTAAAAAATCCAAAGGAAACTGTGGACAAAAAACTAACGGAAGAGAGGAGGGTATAGCTCAGTGGTAGAGTGGGTGCTTAGCATGCACAAGGCCCCAGGTTCAATCCCCAGTACTTCCATTATAAAATAAATAAATACATAAATAACCTAATTACTCCCCACTCCAAAAAAAAATGTTTATTTAAATGAGTCAACTAGCTCATGATTTTAGCCAAAGGCTGTGACAAAACACAAGATCATGTTGAAAGTAAGGAATAAAAAGCATAATAAAGACTTAAACTACAGGCAAAGAAATTTGTAACAACAACAACAAAAAAAAACTAAGGGGAAGAATCAGCCTAAATTTCCATCAACAGATGACTGAATAAAGAAGCTGCAGTACATTTATACAATGAAATACTACTCAGCAATTAAAAAAAAGAATAAAGTAATGCCATTTGTGGGAACAAGGATGGACCTGGAGATCATCATTCTAAGTGAAGTAAGCTGGTGGGGAGGGTATAGCTCAGTGGTAGAGTGCATGCCTACCATGCACGAGGTCCTAGGTTCAATCCCCAGGATCTTCATTTAAAAAAAAAAAAGAAAAAGAAAAACCAAGTAAATAAACCTAATCACCTACATGACCCCCCACAAAAACTAAGTGAAGTAAGCCAAAAAGAGAAAAATATCATATATCACTAATTTGTGGAATCTCAAAAAAAAAAAAGAAAAAAGAGGACACTAATGAACTCATCTACAAAACAGAAAAAGACATGCAGACATAGTAAACAATTTTATGGTTACCAGGGGAAAGGGGGTGGGAAGGGATAAATTTGGGAGTTTGAGATTTGCAAAGGTTAACCACTATATATAAAAATAGATAAACGAAAAAATTTCTTCTGTATAGTACAGGGAACTATATTCAATATCTTGTAGTAACCTTTAATGAAGAAGAATATGAAAATGAATATAAGTGCATATATACATGACTGGGGCATTATGCTGTACACCAGAAATGGACACACTGTAACTAACTATACTTCAACTAAAAAAATCAAAAAGAACAGCAGTGCCTACCCAGAGAATAATGAGAAAAAAACCACCAACTATGGGAAATCAGGAAAATGATATACGCCCAAAATGAGACTATCAACAAAGAAGTAAAAATTATAAAAAGAAACCAAAAACACACACAAAATCTGAAACTGAAAAAGATAATAAAGTCAAGTAAAAATTCAAAAAGGACCCATGTATGAGCAACCAGAAGAACTACCAAACATAAAGATGTCAACTGAACTAATCAAGTCTCAGCAACAGAAAGAAAAAGGAATTAAGTCAGAAACCAAGATACTGGACAGCATCAAGCAGACCAATATATACATAATGAGAGCCCAAGAAGAAAACAGGGGCAGAAAGGTTATTTGGAAAACTAATGGCGAAAACTCCCCAAATTTGAGTAAATACTAGGATCTACAAATGAAAGAAGTTCAATATATCAAAGAGAGATAAACTAAAAGAAACCTGGACTGAGCACATTATAATAAAACCTTCAAAGTACAAAGACAGAGAGAGAGCAGCAAGAAAGAAGTAATTTGTCACTTACAGGGATAAACAATAACATTATCTGGTTTTTCACATCATAAACATGAAGGCCATAAAGCAGTGCAATAATATATTTTAAAGTGTTGAAAGAAAATAAATTCTCAACTGAGAATTTTATATCAAACAAAAGTTGTTTTATCACTATTCCTTGTGTCCTTGTCAGGACACAAAACAAAACTTAATAAATTTTTAAAAATAAGAATCATAAAATTGTCTTTTCTGAGCTCCACACAAAAACTACTAAAACTAAAAAAAGAAATCGTCAAGGCAGAAGGATACAAAATTAATGTACAAAAATCAGTTGCATTTCTTTACACTAATGATGAATCAACAAGAAAATAAAGTAAAGAAACAACCCCTTTCAAAACAGCACCCAAAGTAATAAAATACCTAGGAATAAATTAACCAAGTAGGTGAAAGACTTATACACAGAGAACTACAAAACACTGATTAAGGAAATTAAAGAAAACTTTAAAAAATGGAAATATATCCCATGCTCCTGGACTGGAAGATCAATATTGTTTAAATGGCCATACTGCCAAAGACAATCTACAGATTTGCTGCAACCCTAACAAATTACCCAGGACATATTTCACAGAACTAGAACAAATCATATTAAAATTTATAAGGAATCACAGAAGACCCAGAATTGCCAAAACATTACTGAAGAAAAAGAATAAGGCTGGAGGAATAGCCCTCCCAGACTTCAGACAATACTACAGAGCCACGGTAATCAAAACAGCATGGTACTGGAACAAAAACAGACATATGGATCAATGGAACAACAGAGAGCCCAGAAATGAACCCACAAAACTTTGGTCAATTAATCTTTGATGATAGAGGCAAGAACATACAATGGAATAAAGACATCTATCCAGCAAATGGTGTTGGGAAAACTGGACAGCAGCATGTCAGGCAATGAAGTTAGAATACTACCTCACACCATACACAAAAATAAACTCAAAATGGATCAAAGACTTAAACATAAGACAAGATACAATAAGCCTCCTAGAAGGAAACATAAGCAAAACATCTCATACATCTCAGCAATGTTCTCCTAGAGCAGTCTACCCAAGCAATAGAAATAAAAGCAAAAATAAACAAATGGAACCTAACTAAATTTACAAGCTTTTGCACAGCAAAGGAAACCATAAGCAAAAACAAAACAACAACCTACAGAATGGGAGAAAAATTTTGGAAATGATGAAACTGACAAGGGCTTGAATTCTAGAATATATAAAGAGCTTATATGACTTAATAAGAAGAAAACAAACAACCCAATCCAAAAATGGGTGGAAGACCTAGATAAGCAATTCTCCAATAAAGACACATGAATGACCAATAGGCACATGAAAAAATGCTCAATATCACTAATTCTCAGAGAAATTCAAATCAAAACTACAATGAGGTATCACCTCACACCAGTCAGAATGACAATCATTCAAAAGTCCACAAATGATATATGCTGGAGAGGGTGTGTAGAAAAGGGAATCCTCCTACACCATTGGTGGGAATGCAGCCATGTGGAAAACAATACGGAGATTCCTCAAAAGACTAAAAATATTCCTACCATATGATCCAGCAATCCCATTCCTGGGCATATATCCAGAAGGAACTCTAATTCAAAAAGACATTTGAACCCCAATGTTCACAGCAGCACTATTTATAATAGCTAAGACATGGAAACAACCTAAATGTCCATTGACTGATGACTGGTTAAAGAAGATGTGGTATATTTATACAATGGAATACTATTTGGCCATAAAAAATGACAAAATAATGCCATTTGTAGCAACATGGATGTCCCTGGACAATGTCATTCTAAGTGAAATAAGTCAGAAAGAGAAAGAAAAATACCATACGATATCACTCATATGTGGAATCTAAAAAAGAAAATGTCAAATGAATTTATATATAAAACAGAAACAGACTCACAGACATAGAATACAGACTTGTGGTTGCCAGGCAGGAGGAGGGTGGGAAGGGATAAACTGGGAGTTCTGAGATTTGCAGATACTGACTGGTATATATAAAATAGATAAACAAGATTATACTGTATAGCACAAGGAAATATATTCAATATCATGTACTAGCTTATGGTGAAAAAGAATATGAAAATGAATATACAAAAAAAATAGAAAAAAATCAATAAAAGCAAGAACTGGCTTCTTCAAAGGAGAAACAAAGTTGACCAACCTTTGGCCAGGCTCATTAAGAAAAAAAGAGGGGACTACTGTCAACAGTTCTATGTCAACAAAGTGAACCTTTCTACAACGATACAGCCTACCAAAACTGAATCAATAAGAAACATTATTTAAGCAGACCAATCACTAGAAGTGAAACAGAATCTGTAATAAAAAAACTGCCTGCAAACAAAAGTCTAGGACCAGATGGCTTCACCGGGAATTCTACCAAACACACGAAGAACTTACACCAATCCTTCTCAAACTCATCAAAAAGACTAAACAGAATAGAACACTTCCAAAGTCATACTATGAAGCCACCATCATCACCCTGATATCAAAACCCATCAATGACACCACAAAAAAGAAAAAGAAAAAGAAAAAAATTACAGGTTAATATTCTTAATAAATATAGATGCAAAAATCCTCAAGAAAATATTAGCAAACCAAATCCAACAACACATAAAAAGGATCATACACCATGATCAAGTTGGATTCATCCCAATAGAACAAGGACAGTTCAACATATGCAAATCAATCAATGTGATTCATCACATCAACAAAAAAAAAGCAAGAAACACAAGATAAACTCAACAGATACAGAAAAAGCAGTTGACAAAATTCAATATCCATCCATTCAGCCTAAAAACTCTCACCAAAGTAGGTACAAAGGGAAGATATCTCAACATAATTAAAGCCATTTAAGACAAAACCAAAGCCAGTATAATACTCAACAGTGAAAAGCTTAAATCCTTCTTGCTAAATTCTGGAACAAGGCAAGGATGCCCACTCTCACCACTTTTATCCAACATAGTATTGAAAGTATTCATCACAGCAATCAGACAAGAAAAAGAAAAGAATCCAAACTGGAAAGGAAGAACTAAAACTGCCACTGTTTGCAGATGACATAATACCATACATGTAAAATCTTAAGAACGCTAACAGAAAACTATTAGAGCTCATTAATGAATTCAGTAAAGTTGCACGATAAAAAATTAATATACAGAAATCTGTTGAATTTCTATACACTAACAATGAGATATCAGAAAAGAAATTAAAGAAACAATCCCATTTATCATCACATCAAAAAGAATAAAATACCTAAGAATAAACCTACCTAAGGAGGCAAACGACCTGTACTCTTAAAACTATGACACTGATGAAAGAAATCGAGGATAACAGAGATGGAAAGATATACCATGTTCTTGGACTGGAAGACTTAATATTGTTAAAATGGCCATACTACCCAAGACAATATACAGAGTCAATGGAATCCCTATCAAACTATAAATGACATTTTTCACAAAACTGGAACAGGAAATGTTAAAATTTGTATAGAAACACAAAAGAACTCAAGTAGCCAAAAGAATCTAAAGAAACAAGAACAGAGCTGAAGGAATCATGCTCCTTAACTTCAAACTATTACAAAGCTACAGTAATGAAAATAGTATAGTACTGGCACAAAAACAGACACATAGATCAATGGAACAGAATAGAACATCCAGAAATAAACCCATACACTTATGGTCAATTAATCCATAACAAAGGAGGCAAGAATATACAATGGAGAAAAGACAGTCTCGTCAATAAGTGATGCTGGTAAAACTGGACAGCTATCTGTAAAAGAATGAAATTAGAACATACTCTAACACCACATAAAAAATAAATTCAAAATGGATTAAAGACCTAAAGGTAAGACAGAGTTCTACAGAACTCCAACAGCAAAACATAGGCAGAACACTCTCTGACATAAATCACAGCAATATTTTTTGAACCAGTTCTTAGAGTAATGGAAATAAAAGGAAAAATAAACAAACGGGACCTAACTAAACTTAAAAGCTTTTGCACAGCTCATACAGCTCAATATCAAAAAACAAGCAATCCAATCTAAAGATGGGCAGAAGACAAAAAGACACATCTCTCTTAAGAAAACTACAGATGACCAACAGGCACATGAAAAGATGATCAACATCACTAATTATTACAGAAATGCAAATTAAAACTACAATGCAGTATCATCTCACATCAGTCAGAATGGCCATCACCAAAAAGTCTACAAATAATATATGCTAACAGGATGTGAAGAAAAGTGAACACTCCTATATCATAAGTGGGAATGTAAACTGGTACAGCCACTACAGAGAAGAGTATGGAAGTCCCTTAAAAACTAAAAATAAAGTTACCTTATGATCCAGGAATCCCACTCTTGGGCATACAACCAGAAGAGATAAAAACTCTAATTTCAAAAGATACATGCACTCCATTGTTCACAGCAGCACTATTTACAACAGTCAAGATATGGAAGTGACCTAAGTGTCTAAGTGAATGGATAAAGAAGATGTGGTATATAAATACAACAGAATATTACCTGGCCATTATAAAAGAATGAAAGCATGAAATATTGCCATTTACAGCAACATGGATGGATCTAGAGATTATCACACTAAGTGAAGTAATTCAGACAGAGAAAATATGAATACTATATCACCTTACTTATATGTGGGATCTAAAAAAATGATGCAAATAAACTTATCTACATAACAGGAACAAACTCACAGATATAGGAAACAAATTTATGATTACCAAAAGGAAAGGCGGTGCAGGATAAATTAGGAGTTTCGGCTTAACAGATACGTATTACTATATGTAAAATAAACAACAAGGACTGACTGTATAGCACAGTGAACCATATTCAATGTCTTATAATAATATATAATTGAAAAGAATCTGAAAAAGAATGTGTGTGTGTATATATATATATATATATATATATATATATTGCTGAATCACTTTGCTGTACACTTGCAATTAACACAGTATTTTAAATCAACTATACTTCAATAAAATATTTTAAAAATAAGAAAGAATGGAAAGCAGGAATTTGATGAGATATTTGTACATTCATGTTCACCATTATTCAAAACAGCCAAAAAGTAGAAGAAACCCAAGTATCCATCAACGAATGAATGAACAAAATGTGGTATATGTATACAATGTATCACTCATCTTTAAAAGAAATGAAATTCTGATAGTCAATATAACATGGGTGCATCTTCAAAAACATTTGGCCATGTGAAATAAGGTAGACAGAAAACGACAAAAATTGTATGAGTCCACTTACATGAGGTACCTAGAATAGGCAAATTTGTAGACAGAAAGTAGAAGACAGGTTACAAGACACTGTGAAGAGGGGGATGAGGATTTATTGCTAAATGAGTACAGAGTTTCTGTCTAGGGTGATGAAAAATTCAGGAAAAAGAGTGGTGGGTGGTGATGGTTACATAATATGTATTTCACTGAACTATGTACTTAAAAGATAATTAATGGATAAAGAATTTGTGGTATGTTTATACAATGGACTACTACTCAGCCATAAAAAAAGAATAAAATAATGCCATTTGCAGCAACATGGATGGAACTGTAGATCATCATTCTAAGTGAAGTAAACCAGAAAGAGAAGGAAAAATACCATATGATATCATTCATATGTGGAATTTAAAAAAAAAAAGGAAAAGAAAAGGAAAGGACAATGTGACATCATCTATAAAACAGAAACAGATTCACAGACATCGTGAACAATCTTATGGTTACTGGGGAAGGGGATGGGAAGTGATAAATTTGAGAGTTTGAGATTTACAAATGTTAGCCACTATATATAAATAGAGATTTTAAAAAAGTTTCTGCTTTATATCATAGGGAACTATGTTCAATATCTTATAACCTTTAATGAAAAAAATATGAAAACAAATATATGTATGTATATACATGACTGGGACATTGTGCTATACACTAGAAATTGACACATTGTAACTGATGGTACTTCAATTTAAAAAAAAAGTTAAAATAATAATTTTTTTTAAAAAGAACCCAAAGAAGCACAAACGAGAGAAGTTATACCAATATGTAACAGGATACTTCAAGTCAGTGAAAATGATGAAGCAACCTAAATATACCCCAAAGATTTGGCAAGGAGACCATTGACAGCAGTACACCCATTCAACAGATAAACTGTGTTGCATTTAAGTGCAGACACAATGGAGGGAGGATAGAATACTATCCAAACATTAAGTAAAAGGAAAAAAGACAATTTGAAGAAAACTACAAACATATATACATTAATCTGTGCATTTCATTGTGTTTCAAAAGCAACTGTACACTTTGGCACATTTCATTGTATATAAATTTTACATAAAAAGAAAAACTTGTAAATAAATATGAATGCTAACTAAACATATACATGCTAAAGCATTTCGGTTAAGTGAAATGATGTCTGCAACGAACACTGAAATGCATAAAAATATGATGGATAAGAGATATTATTAGAGAAATAAGAACATGATAAATGAAGTACAGTAAAATATCAACAGAACAATCTAGGACATGAGTTTATTAGAAATCACTGAAATTATGTCAATCTTGTTGTATGCTGGAACTTCTCATGGTAAAATGCTTGAAAAGAAAATGATGTGACTATATTATTATCATATAGAAGAGATTTCAGACGAAGTAAAATTATCAGAGATCAAAAAGCGAGGTTACTTACTGATAATGGGTCAATTCACTAGAAAGATATAATCCTACATGTACATGTACCTAACAACAGAGCTTCAACCTACTGAAATAAAAAAACTGGACAGAACTGCATAAAGAAAATGACAAATCAACGATTATGACCTTGGAGACCTCAACAATGCTCTCTCTACATTAGACAGAATATTATTAAGGATATAGAGGACCTGAATATAATCAACCAACATAACCTAGCTGAAATTTATAGACTATTTTCACCCAACAACAGCAGGATGTATACATGGAATATCCAGAAAGAAAGATCATTTTCTGGGTCATAAGTTAAATAAGAAAAGATTCTGAACAAAGTAGAAGTGAAACACACAGTATCAAAATTCATACAATGCAGTATTTAAAACAGTATGCACAGTGGGGAATTTTACACCTTTAAATTATATATTAAAAAAGTAGCTAGAATCCACCTTATGTAGCTAGAAAAAGAGCAAATTAAACCCAAAGAAAGGTGAATAAAATAAAAATAGAGTAGAAATCAATGAAATTTGAAAAAGTGAAATAGAGAAAATCAAAAAATCCAAAGCTGAAAATTGCCAAATCTCCAGAGACTAATCATGACAAAAAAAAGGCACAAATTATCAGCAGAAATGAAAGATGAGATGTCATGACAAGGCCCACAAAAAAACTTAATAAGGGAATACTATCAACACATTTCACCAACAAATATAACTATTTAAATGAAATGGACAAATTTTACCAAATCAGATCTAAAGAGAAACAGTCTAAAAAGCCCTACATTTATCAAACTAAGTATGTTTAAAATTTTTTTAAAAACTCAGAAAACTCCAGACCTGTAGCTTCACAGGAGAATTCTATTAAACATTAAAGAACTAAATATCTATCCTACAAACATGCTTTAAGATGACAGATGAGATAGAGCACCTCCCTACTCACTTTATATGAGAACAGTATTACTGTGATAGCAAAACCAGAAAGATACTACGAGAAAAGGAATTTACAAACTAACATGCCTACTTAAAATTGAAATAAAACTCCTGCTGATATAATATAGCAAGAGAAATACAACAATATAGAAAAAGAGTAATATACTATAACCAATCAAGGCTTATTCTAGCAATGTAAGACTATTTTTCTAGGTCACTCCAACAGACACATTTAAAAGAATTTAAAGAATTTAACCATCCATTTATAATTTAAAAAAGAAATAAACTATAATTTTGAAAGAAATTTATAAAATGGTTTTCATATAGACAACATGATTGTATATGTAGAAAATCTACCAAAGAATCTACCCCAAAAAAGTTACTAGAATTAGTAAGAGAATTCAGCAAGGTCACAGAACACGAGGTCATTAAATCACCTAAAATTTCATTTACTATGATATCAGAAAACATAAATTTCTAGGGATAAATTAAGAAAAATATGTGCTAGGTTTATACAATGAAAGCCATAAAACATTGCTAAGAGAAATCAAAGGATAACTAAATAAATGGAGAAATATACTATATTTATGTAACAGAAGACAAAATACTGTTAAGATGTCAGTGATCTCAAGATTTAACACAATCCCAATAATAGTTCCAGGAGGAGTCTTGTAAAAGTTAACAAGATGATACTAAAACTTACATGGAAATGCAAATAACTGAGAATAGCCAAAACAATTCTGAAAAAGTGGAACAAAGTTGTAGGAGTTACAGTATCTAATTTCAAGACTTACTATAAGGTTACAGTAATTAAGACAGTATGGTATTGGCTTAAAGAAAAATACAAACATAAGTATCCAAATGCAACACATACGTAGTAAGACATTCTTAGGATCCTGATTCACACCAACTATTTTTAAAAATCACTACTATGTTTGTGAGAAAAGTGAAAGAATTTGACTATTAACTAGATATTTGATGATACGAAATTACTATTAATTTTTAAGTGTAATGATGGTACTGTGGTAATGTTTAAAAGGTCCTTATCTTTCAACAATATACTCTGAACTATATATAGATGAAATGATATGATTACTGAGCCTTCTCCAAAATAATCTGAAGATTAAAGAACAGAAGACACAAGACTGTCCATGTGTTGGTATTTGTTGAAACTGTGTAATAGATACATAGATTTATAGTAACATTCCTTCCACCAGTACATTTGATTAATTTTTTACAAGAAAAAGTTTTTTCAAAAACTTAAAATCCTTTATGGATTTAAGCAATACTTTTTTAACACTTTTCTTCCCCAAATAAAACACTCTGGTGATCATTCGAGAATCCCAACTCTTTCCATGCACCTAATTATATTACTATAGCCTAATGAAGATTTTAAAGTTGCATAATATACTGCAAATAGGGAAAAGTAACTGTAACTAAAAATCTGTGGTTGATTACAATACCCTATTCTTGAAATATATCTATGAATCTATGAATGTCATATATTAAAAAGAAATTCTAAATAAAAATTATTTACTTCTCTCAATTTCTCTCGCTCACGCTCCCTCTCAGCGATACGTTTTCGCCTCTCTTCCTCCTCCTTAAGAGCATTCTGTGTTTCTGTTCTCAGTTTATCATCTTTAAGAATCTTTCGAATTTTCTTTCTGCCTTTTCCAGGAGACTTAGAATCATCATTTTCATCTTCTTCTTCCTCTTCATCTTCATCTTCTTCTTTATCATCTTCTTCAGAATTACTCTATGGAATTTAAATGATCAAAGGTAAATACTACAAAGCTGTCTAATTTATCCATTTCATATTCCAGTAATTAATATACCAAAAAGGATGGAACAAAGTATACTGAAAAGCTTCAGAATTATACTTTTCAATAAAACAGAGTGTTTAAAAAAAAAAAAACCCTGAAAGGGGTACAAAGGACTGGAACAGATATTCTCCAAATAAAACATAGAAATGTACAATAAGCACATGAAAGATGTTCAACATCACTTGTCATTAGGGAAATTTAAATCAAAACCACTAATTAGATACTACCTCACACCCATTAGGATGATTATTTTGAAAAAAACAGAAAATAATAAGTGTTGGTGAGAATTTCAAAATATCTGAAGCCCTGGTGCATTGGGAAAAGTGTGACAGTTCTTCAAAAAGTTAAACAGAATTACCATATGATCAGCAATTCCCACTTCTCCAATTATAACCAAAAGAATTAAAAGTAGGAACTCAAACAGATATTTGTACACCCACATTCACAGTAGCATTATTCAAAATAGCCAAAGGTAGAAACAACCCAAATGTCCATCAAGAGATGAATGGATGAACACAATGTAATATATACATACAATGGAACATTATTCAGCATTAAAAAGAAAGGAAACTCTGATACATGCTACAACATGGATGAACCCTGAAAACGTTATGTCAGTGAAATAAGCCAGGCATAAAAGGATAAATATTATGTGACTCCATTTATACGATGCACCTAAAAAAGGCAAATTCACAGGAATAGAAATTAGAAGTAGAGGATATAAGGGGCTGGAAGTAGGTGGGAAAGGGGAGCTACTGTTTAATGTGTACAGAGTTTCCAATTATGAATGTAATTAAGGCCACTGAATTGCACATTTTTAAAATTGTTCATTTTTAAAAAATGAACCCCTGCAAAAGAGAACAGGATGGACAGAATAAACCATTACAGAGGAGGACTTGTACTCTATATAATTTTGCTTATATACAAGAAGCTTAAATTGACTAACTTAACTGCTAAAAGAAATTTATTCACATGAGTTATGTTTTATGTCTTCAGACAGAACACTTCACATCAATTCTGTAGCCCTAAGAATGCAGATAATGAATCAGAATAGCTTAAAATTTCCATTAGATTTAGTTAAGAAACAGAAAAAGAATGATGATACATCAAAGTTAATACTTCTGCATATTTATACATTCAATAAATCAATCTACAAAAGTGTAAAATGTAAATAAATCAGTAAAATTCAACTAATGAACAGAATGCAGAAGAGGTAATAACATATTTTACTATGATCTACTGTAACAGTTATAATTCAAGCACATGGTAAATCTCAGTATTACCTTGTTTTCACTGGATGAATCTTCTTGAACTTTAATGCGTCTCCTTTTCTTTTTCTGTTTATAACTTCGCTGATTTTCTTCCAACTCTGCTTTCTTTGCAGACCTAAAGAAGATTTAAAATGCAAAATAAAATATTTCATGATGAATTTCCTTAAATGAATTATGTACTATTTCAGAACTGTTTTTGTTTGCATTCCCCCAAAAAGATAAAGGAAAACAAACAGCAAAAAAAAACTTCAGTAGGTTCAAAAGGATAACCTTTAATTTGAAATCCACTGATCAACATTTTAAGTTATTCAGAGGGGGAGGTTTAGCATATGAGTAATAAAATGGATGGAGGGCCTTTAGAAATATAAATGGCCAAAATACACATGAAAAATATTCACCATCTCTTAAAAAAAACAAAGCAGATTATAAAAGTTAGACACTATTCTCTTCATATCGGCTCACATAAATTTAAAAAAGAAACCAGTAACAACAACTTTTGGTGAGAAAAGTACTTCTGCACTTAGAAATTGGTATACAAAGTTACACTAATCTATACAGTATGTTCCTGGCATAAAGGATAGACATACAGATCAATGGAAGAGAAATGAGAGTTCAGAAATAAAATTTTAGGGGAATGGAGGGTATAGCTCATGTTTAGCATGCATGAGGTTGTAGGTTCAATACCCAGTACCTCCATTAACAAAAAAAAAAAAAAAGAAAAAAAATGCAAAAAAAAAAGAAGAGAGAACTTTATATTTATGGTCAATTGATTTTCCACAAGGGTATCAAGACAATTCAACAGGCCAGTCTTTTCAACAAGTGGTGCTGAGACAACTGGTTATCTACATGCAAAAGGATGAAGTTGAACCCCTGTCTTGCACCATGTAAAACATTAACTCTGTATGGATCATAGTTTCCCTAAGATATATGTTCTTTCTTGTTTTTTGTGTTTTTTTTGTTGTTGTTGTTGGGGGGAGGTAATTAACTTTATTTATTTATTCTTGGAGGAGGTACTAGGGATCAAATCTAGGACCTCATGCATGCTAAGCACATGTTCTACCACTTGAGCTATACCCTCCCCCTTATATGTTCTATCTAACAGGCTGCTCATTTTTTTTATTGTTAAAAGAGTAAAGGAATGGTTATTTACATATTCTGCTAGGGGAAGAAAAATTTATTTCTGTAAGACAGTATGAAAATATGTATGACAAGCCTTAAAACTGCACAACTTTGACCCAACAATGTCACTTTCAGAAATTTACTCTAAGGAAATAATCAGACAAGTGTGTGAATACACACACACGCATATACATGAATGTATATGTGTGTATATTTTATGTATATTACATAATAGTGTAATAAATATATTACTGTAACTCTACATGGAATATGTAAATATTTTATGACAATAGTATTTATAGTAGAAAATACTGAGAACCATGTAAATATACAAAACTAAAAGCTTTTTTTCTTTAGGGGGGAGGTAATTAAGTTTATTTATTTTTAAAATGGAGGTACTAGGGATTGAACCCAGGACCTTGTGCATGCTAAGCAGGTTCTATACCACTAAACTATACTCTCCCCCAAGAAGCTTTCTTAAATAAAATTTCATGGAGATTATAGGTGGAAAAGAGTCAAAATCCTAGGTATAAGAGCTAAAACTATAAAACTTGTCAAAGAAAACAAAGCCACAAATCTTTGTGACCTTGGATTAGGCAACAGATTCTCAGATGTAGCACCAGAAGCACAAGCAATCAAAGAAAAAAAACCAGATAAATTTGACTCATCAAAATTAAAAACTTTTGTGTATAAATGTATACTGTCAAGAAAGTGCAAAGATAATCCACAGAACAGAAGAAACTATCTGCAAATCATACATCTGCTGTGGGTCTTGTATTCAAAATATAAAAAGAACTATTACCAATCAACAATAAAAAGACAACTAAATTAAAAATTGGGAAAATAATTATGATAGATGTTTCTCCGAAGAAGATAGACAAATGGTCAGTAAGCATATGAAACAATGCTCAACATCATTAGTTATTTGACGAAAGCAAATCAAAATCACAATGAGTTGTCACTGCATACCCCCTAGGTTGTCTATAACCAAAAGAACAAAAATGGTATATTTTGATAAGGATATAGTGAAATTGGAAGCTTGGTACATTGCTGGTAGGAATGTGAAATGGTGTACCACTGTGGAAAACATTTTGGCAGTTCCTTAGAAAGTTAAGCACAGTGTTACCATATGACTATGACCAAACAATTCCACTCATGGATACTGTTCCTATGAACGAATATGAAAACAGCATACTGTGTAAAAATTGTATGTATACAAATTTTCATAACTGTATTAGTCATAATAGGCAAAAAGTGGAAATAATCCTAATATGCATCAACAGATAAATGGATAAACAAAATGTGGTATTATTCATACAATGGAATATTATTCAGCCACTGAAAGTAATGGAGTAGCCAGGTAACCTCAGTAAGATGGTGGATGAGTAAGTTTCAGGCTCTTGTTCTCCCACAGAAACACAAAATAAACAACATATGGCAAAAAACAAACAAACAAACAAACAAAAAAACCCAAACCCAAAACCAAAACCAACTATGTGAGAACTCTAGAAACCAGTTAAGAACCTGCAGCAAACAAGTGAACATCTAACCATGAGTTACACTTAAAAATGAGAGGAAATTTCATAGCATTTCTGCTCATATTGGCCCCATCCCTTTCCCTGCTCAGCTCAACAAGGTCAGGAGAAAGCTGCCCACAGGAAGGAAGAGTAGAACTTGCTTGCAACGTTCTGGCTTGTCTAGGGGCTGCCCAAGAGACAGGATTCTGTCTCATCTAACTCACATGAAAGCACATGAAAAGATATTCAATATCACTAACCATTAGGTAAAATACAAATTCAAGCCATGAGACACCACACTTCACACTCATTACGATGATTAATATTGAAAAAATACCCTAGAAAATAACAAGCTTTGGTGAGGATGCAGATAAAGTAGAAACCTTGTATACTGTTGGTGAGAATGTAAAATGGTGCAGCTCCTATGAGAAACAGTGTGGCAGTTTCTCAGAGTTAAACATAGAATTACTGTAAGAACCAGCAATTTCACTTCTGGATATATAACCAAAAGAATTGAAATCAGGAACTTGAAAAGACATTTATACACCCATGTTCATTATTCACAATAGCCAAAAGGTAGAAGCCACCCAAGAGTTCATCAGTGAATGAAAGGATAAACAAAATATGGTGCATACTAACAATGGAGCATTATTCAGCCTTAAAAAAGAAAGAAATTCTGATACATGCTCCAACATGGAAGCCTGAGGACACTGTACCAAGTGAAATAAGTTAGTCACAAAAAAGACAAATACTGCATGGTTCCACTTATATGAGGTACCTACAGTAGTCAAATTCATAGAAACAGAAAGTAGAATGGTAGTTACCAGGGGCTAGGGGGAAGGAGAATAGGGACTTATTGTTTAATGTATAAATAGTTTCAGTTTTACAAGATAAAATTATGGAGATTGGTTGCAGAACAATGTGAATGTGCATAACACTACTTGTGTACACTTAATGGATAAGATGGTAAATTTTATATATATTTTCCCACCATTAAAAATAATTTAGTAGTAACCTATAATGAAAAAGAATATGAAAAGGAATATATGTATGTATATGTATGATAAATAATTTAGAAGGGAATAAAATGCTGATACAAGCTACAGAATGGATAAACACAGAAAACATTATGCTAACTGAAAGAAGCCATTCATAAAAAAGACACATATTGTATGAATCTATTCATATGAAATGTCCAGAATAGGCAAATCCATACACAAAGCAGGTAAGTTTTTGCCAGGGGATAAGAAGCAGGAAGAATGCAAAATGACTGCTAAGGGGTACAGGGTTTCTTTCTGGGGTGATGAAAATGTTCTTAAACTAGATAGTGGTGGTAGATGCACAACTTTGTGAATATCCTAAAAACCATGGTATTCTATACTATAAACTGGTAAAATTTGTGTTATGTGTATTCCAGCTCAGTTTTTAAAATTCTTATTGTATCCTGTTGTTATTTCATATTTCCCTAAAGTACAGTATATTGCTATATTCCAGACACAACCTGGTAAATACTAATCTTAAAAACTTCAAATGTTTTAAAAATTTACCAGTGCAGACACCTACGTAGGCATACATATACATACTCACACAAACACAAAATGATAAATCAACAGAAGTATCGTATTATTCTGGAGGAAATAAAAAATTTCTTAGAATGGTTAGTATTATCTAAAATACTATGCTAAGAAGGAAGTAAAATTTTAAATAACTAGTAATCTAGACCAGTACCTATGTGTATTGAGAGAACAAGCATATATTAATTACTATAATACTAGTAGTACTACTAAGACCAATAATTAGCATTCATGGAGCATTTACTCTTTACCAAATAGGCACTATTGTAAGCACTTTACATGAACTATCTCAATTAATGCTCACAATAATCAATAAAGTAGATAGTAGTAATCTCCCATTTTACAGATGATGAAACTGAAGCACAGAGTATTTATACAAACAGAAAGTAGTAAAACCAGGAGTTAGATTGAGGTGGTTTGTCGATAAGAGTCTCTTCCCTATTACACTACAACTTCCCCCAACAACAAAATACAGTCAAGAGTGTTTTTCACTCTGAAAGCCCACTATACAATTTAGTTTAGAACATACAATTCAACTATACGTAGTATGTTGTTATATATGTATTTTTATACATACTATTTTAATTAATAATTTTAATAATTAGTTTCAAATCAAAATGTTAAATTAGTAACAGCAACCTTTCTACAAATAAACTGAAGCATGGTTATTCAGATTAATTTCTAAAATTTTTGAAAAAACAATATATTTACCTTGTTCTGGGCCGTTGCTCATCTTCAGATTCACTAACTTCTTCACTAACTCCTGATTCCTGAAAATCAGAATCTTCAGAATCTTCACTGCTCACTTGAATTAAAAATATGTATTAAAAGTTATTAAATACTTCCTAATAGAAATTCAATTCACTTAATTTGTCAATAACTTCACGTTAAAACTTCAAGCACTATGGGAATATGTGTAGTACATACATTAACAGATATTACATCACACAGATTAGACCAGTTAATGATTCAAATGGTATTTATAAAGAATTCAAATGAATTCCAACTATGGTTCTAAAACTATATTTCTTTATTAAAATGTAAGTATTAATTTATGCAAATTGACAAAACGAGAATTTACCTGTCAATAAAAGAACTCTGGTTATTCAAAACAAGCAAAGTTGGCTGGCCAAGGTGGAATAAAGGCAATTACAGACTCTCTGCCATTTATGACAACAAAAAACTATAGACAGAATACATAAAGAAACAACCTAAGGACTCTGAAAGAGAAACAACAGCAGAAAGATTGGGGGCTGAAATCAAAACTTAAATAATGAACCCTATAAAATTGAAGGGGGGTTGAGGGGGCGGTGGTTATGAATGTCATGGGGTTTTTTCCTCCTTTCTTTCCTGGTTTTTGACAGAAAGACAGGCTGAATTCCACAACTATGCAGAGGGTGCTGATAGCAAAACTCTGGGAGAACCCCATTTCTAATCATAGCACTGGGAAAAAGAAGCTGAGCACTGCATATCATGATAATAAAAGGTGGATCTTCAATTTTATTTTTTTCTCTCCAAAATTTTATTTTTCTATACCAAAATTGCCACTATGACACAGGCATCTAAAACCCCAGGAGAAGACACCTATCTTTCTGGCCAGAGGAAACTGGGCAGGGAAAATATAGGATGAGCCTGGAATATCTTGTGGTGCCAGAAAGTAAAGCAGTGCTCAAAAAACGATAGGGACATAATCAAATGACTCATGATCCAACTTGAAGAAGTTCCCAATAACCAAAGCTGGAACAATTTGAGCAACAAAATAAACTGGATTATAACTCATAGAATAAAATAAAAATATGTTATAAGTCCATATTAATATAAGTAATGGGATAAATAAATTAATAAATAAATAAATGGAAAGAGCTCTTCTTTACAATTACTAAATGTAGTTGTAATAAAAGAAATAGAAAATCACCACTAGACAAACATCACAGTAAAAACTGCTCAGGCAAGATGGATGCTAAAATTAATGGACATTAAGTATGATGAGAAACAGGGTATCTGCATTGTTTCAATGTATCTCCCCACAAGCTATTCATTAAATATGAACTGAAAAATATTTATTTTTAACAGTGGGAAAACCCAGCAGACACAAACTTAATCAACTAATCAGGTTAACACCACCAGTAATAGGACATATTATCATATACACTTGGTATGATACAGCAAGAACAACTGAATATCACTTTTGTGGCATTCTTGTCAAAATGTGTAATAACTTCAATCTAATCACAAGAAAACACTAGACAAATACATACAGATGGACAATCTAGAAAATAACTGATCAATATTCTTCAAAAGTGTCAAGGTCATGAAAGAAAAGACAAACTATTACAGATTGGAGTACATTAAGGAGATAAAACAACTGAATGCAATGTGGGATCCTAGATTGGATTCCAGGGCAGAAAAAGAACATTAGTGGGAAAAGTAATGATCAAATAAGATCTATAGTTTACAAAAGAGGTCAGAGGTCTGATGGTTAGTATTTTCAACATTGCAGGCTACATGGTCTCTTGCAATCCCTCATCTCTACCCAACTTTGTCATTGTAAACACAGGAAAGCAGTAACTGAATAAATATGACTGTGTTCCAATAAAACTATATTTACAAAACCGGCAGAAGATCAGATTTAGCCTAAAGGTGTAGTTTGCCAACCCCTGGTTTAGTTAATAGTATTGCATCAATGTTAATTTCCCAATTTTGATTATCGTATTACAGTAAGTATAAGGTGTTAAATTAGGGAATCTGGGTGAAAGGTATACAAGAACTCTACTATTTTTGCAACACTTTTATAAATCTAAAATTATTTCAAGATAAGAAATTTTTAGAATACATCTCATGAGCTGACATCAGAATCAAAGGTCTGTTCTATCTAAAAAAACATAGGCAAGCATAAACAACATAAAGCCTTGCTATGTGGGAAGAGAGAAACGATGAGTGATTGTTTAGTGAGTTTCAGTTTGGGATGGTGAAACAATTCCGGAGACAGTGTTGATGGTTGCACAACAATGTAAATATATTAATGCCACTGAATTGCACACTTAAAAATGGTTAAAATTTTATGTTATGCATGTTGTACCACAATAAAAAAACAAAAAATAATAAAAAAGAAACGTCAAGTAACTGGAAATTTGGGAGAACATATATCCACATGCATGCACACGCAAATCCTGTGAGATACAATTTTAAGACTTTTAAGTATTAATTTGTCATCAAACATTTGATTTTGAACCTTTCAAACCAATCAAAAATTTGAAAGAATTGTTGAGTGAACACTTGTATCCCTTCTCCTAAATTCACTTATTAACTGTTTACCACATTTCCTTTATTTCTCTCTGAACATACATATACACTTTTTTGCACTGAACCATTTGAAACTGAGTGCAGGTATCTTGACACTTAATCTTTAAGCATAAGGATACTATCTTACATACCTAAATCTCATTATTAGACTTCAGGAAATATCAACTTAACATCATCTACTATAAAGGCAATAATTTCATTTTTTTAATTATCATCAATATAACCTTTGTAACTTTTTTCAAATTTAGGTGAAAATTAAAGCTCACACGCTACATTTGATTAAGCTATCTGTTTCTGACTTCTCCCCATTGTACAACTTAAGTTTCCAGACAATATAGGGACACCAGAGTTTGCAAAACTTGGAAAATCATTCAACTCCAAATGTAGTATCAATCACTATGATCACAATCCATATTAGAAACACAAGTATGATGGGATTTTAGTTTACTCCCTTCTACACATATGAACAAATACACACACACACACAGAACATGTGGGTACTACTCAGAGAAGAGAAAACAGTGGAAACATAGGTCACAGAAAACTTGGGTTTCAATAAAAATTTCAAATGCATTTGGCCTACTACAGGATTCTATACCCTGAGCTAAGCCTCAGAGGCAAAATATTTCTTCTTTTGTTGAAGATGCTTGGGAATTCACATTGTTATGTAACATGTTAAAGTGCTCAGCTCCTTTACAGAATCTAAAAGACCAGCTTGCAGTCATGCTGCAAAGAAATTTATGAGATAAGCCTTCACAAAATGAGGTACTAGTATTTATTTATTAACATGAAAATATCCATGACATATTAAGTATATGTGGGGGCCAGGGAAACCCTCCTCTTCTTCTTTAATGGATAACTGTTGCTCAATAACTCTTTTAATGTTCAGGATTCCAAGATTCTCTTCTTAGCCCTCCAGTTGCACATTACAGCTTCATTGAGTAATCCCACTATTATATTATACATATACCATGACAATCACATTTGGCATCAACTATAGCAATAACTTTCAAGTAAGATTCAATGCTCACAGTCTCACAGACAACTAATCTGACCATATTTCATCCTTGGTTGAAATCTTTCAATGGGAAAAATGAGTGGTTGTGTTGAAGTTGTGATTCTTGAGTGCTAGTAATGAATATATCCTGTGCCTTTATCTAGGTGCCATACATGTTCATCAAGCTGTCCAATTATGAAATACTCACTTCTCCGTATGTATATCTTAAATAAAAAGTTTTTAAAAAAATGGTGGCCCTCCTCTGTGAATATATTAAAAACAACTGTACTCTAAACAGATAAACTATATGGTTTGTGAATTAGATCTCAATATTGCAATAATATAAAAATAATTCTTAAAATTAAAAAAAATTTAAAAATCTTTCAATGGCTCTCCAGCCTATAGAGCCTATTGTATTTCTCAGACACTTCCAAAAATTCTTTTGTATTCCTAGTGGTAAGGAAGAGCTAATCTACCCTCTGGGAGTTGGGCACTAAAGTCTTCAGACTCTGCCCCAAAGAAGAAAAAACTTTCTTTGAATTTGTTAACCAAAATTCTCAAGCAAATTTCACATTTAACTGCCCAATAAATGATTATTTATTAGAAGAATGCTCTCCCTCAACTCTCAAGTAAAATGAACACACCAAACAGATGTACCATGTTTACTCTATAGCCTCATGTACCTATCTGAGTCCACTGCCAAGTACTTCAGTTTGAGAAACACAGGCTTACAAAGATCTCCAGTATCTGGTCTCTGTCTTATTGGTCCAGCCTAATTTCCTGCTGTTCCATTCCCTACTCCTTCCTATACTCCAGCTATAGCATTAACTGCATCCCCTCCACCATGTGCTAAACATTTTGAAGAGGCTTATAAAAGTTTATCCCTGTTTGTATTATAAATCTTCACATCTGCCTGCTCTCCACTTAGAACTTGATCTGGTAGTGAAATGCTTCATCTTTGTGAAGCCTTCTCTGGAGACACCCCTATCCCCCAAGAAACTAAAGAAATTCTCTTCGTGCCACATTATACAATACTCTATTATAGAAGACAACCCTCATGGTGCTATAAAATTTCTTGTAATGTTAGTGTCAATAATTCTTACTAAACCAGTGACTGCCAAACCTGGCTAGATGTCAGAATTATATCAGAGATGCTTTTAAAACACATGGATACATACTGAGGTCCTACCACCACCAATTATGCTATAATTGGCTTGGGATGGAGCCCTGTCATAGGTATATTTTTAAATTCTCCAAGTGATCTGCATATTGAAAACCGTCACATAAGACCATGATTTCCTTATTCATTTTTGTATCCTCAGTGTTTACCATGATGCTAGAAACATGTAAGCACTCAATGCAGAAGGATTCAGACTCTTAAGCTTGCATAAATCTATCCAAATTAACTGCATCCTCTATCTTTCCTCAGGAAAGCATTATTTCTTCCTGCAGTTACAGGCAGTTCTATTTTCTACATAATATCAATGTATATTTTAATTATTACTCTATTTATCTTTTTAATCTAAATGTGTATGATGACTACTAAAGGTTAAAAATATTCTTTGTGTCATCTCTCAAGTCTCTGGGTTATCTTCCCACTCTAAATTCTTTATTTCACCCTGACAGAACAGTTGTTGTCAGTGTGCTGATACTCGATATAGGTAGTCAACTGTTGCAGCATAGGTACTTAAATTTCACTACTATAGTCAGTTTATAAAACCAGTATGTATGTTCCTTACTATCAGAATTTAAATGTCTTACCCTTCCTTCTGTTTCTGCCTTTGGCTTCTTTGTGTTCTTTAGGCTTCATCTTTTTTTCTTCTCCAGATTCTCCATCACTCACAGTCAGCCTGTGCCTTAAAAGCCTATGTCTGTATCTTGGCTTCTTAGATTCTTCAGAATCTGAATCTGATTCAGAATTGACTTGATTTTTTGCTTCTAAATGAAGAAAATATATCAGTAAAACCAGCCTTTTTTCCTTAAAAATGTCTTGCAAAACTACATATTTTATTTGTTGACAATTATCACAACTTATGGAAAAGATCAGAGCTATGTACTTATCTTGGCATCACTGGTGATACCAGGCAATCTCATACATCAAACTTGCTCTATTACTGTTTTTAAATATTAAGTAACACCAATGCAAATTAGTAGATTTAAAAAGTAAAAAAATTCTGCTTTAAAAATCATGTGTTTATTGTCAGTAACTGACAAAACATGCACAATTATTACCAGATACTCAAAAGAGGCAAAGGTAGTACAGTTTTAAACTTTTTAATAAATTTCAAATGTGTGTGCTAAGAGATTTCATGGTCAGACAGTCTTCAAAGACTGAATTGGTCAAATAATCTAATTATGACATCCTACACTTCTCTTTGGGGTGCTCACCCTCATCTCCAGGGTTTTCTTCATTGTGTTTTCCAGCTCTTTTTTTCCCTTCTTCTGATTCATCATCTGAAGATCCATCCTCATCGGAGGAAAGATTGGCTTTAATTTCTTCTAAAAGCATCTTCTTGGCAATTCTTGAAAGTAAAAAGACAATAAAAACTATATATTTGGTGGTGAAGTATAACAAACTAAAAATAAAAAGTATTCTTTGTATCAAAATGAAAATAAATGTGTCAATAGATTTTTTTATTGTAAATAAAATCTACCAAAACCATGTTTTAACCTAAGCTACCAATGAAAACTTTTGAAAATGCTCTTAGCACTGATTTCCCCCCAATTCTATACAATTCTGCAATATACTGAAAAATCTCAGGGACATTTCTACTATTTTGACCAATTGCAGCTTCATGCTGGATAACCTTCCAATCCTATACTTCCTCTCCTGCCATCATCCAACAACTACAATACCAGACAGGCCCACAATACTAAATCAATTCATTCAGACAAATGTCAGTCCAACACAAAACTCCACATGAGAGGATTTATTTAACAGCAAAATACGTTCTTAGAAAATCAGTGTGTAATAAACCACTTTATTACGAAACAGTGCCTCAAGTTGGTGGATAATATTTTTGGCCCTTAAATTTCATTTTATTTCATAAATTCTTTTAACCAAATAAAAGCACACAACACATATTAAGTATTGAAGCAATAAAAAATCCCTAATAATATTCAAACTAGGGCAGAGAAGGGGCAAGGGTGCTATTAACCACGTTCATACTTAAAAGAACACAAATTATCATAAATGAGTTTTTACTTTTGAAAAAAGCAGACAGTGCATTAGCCTCACTCAGTCCAAAATTTCTCAAGATACTCCTCAAAGATCAATTTGCTAATGAAAAAATCAACTACTAAAAGCACAAGAAAATACTTCTTTAGCTAATACCATTTTATATAAAAATAAAACAAATTCCTAGTAAATTTCCATGTTTGCACTAAAGACAGACATATGAAAATGTAAGATAAAAGCAGCTTTTGTGCCAGATGAGGTATTTTGCACATTTTGACATAAATTCATAAATCACACTAACAAAGGAATACCTTGCAGAAAGGTTCAAAAGTTGACATGATTCTTGATTTTCTATGAATTAACTTCTATGTGGATAAACATCCACTCTGCAATCAAGATTGATTCTCTAGCTCTGCCAAAACTTGCAGGTGGAATTACGGAACTTTTGTTATTTTTGGGTTAGAAACTTCTCTTTTTATTTCTTAACATGCACTCACATTTCCATCAAGAATTCTTTCAATGGTAGGAGATGTTAATGCATGTTAATGCCTTCTTAACTTTATTTGAAAGGAAGATTGTTCATTGTTATTTATATAAAGATATATAGCAAAGGTACCTAAACAGAATGAGCAAACAATATAGGTAATCACTTCCATAAATGCTTATTATATGCCTTTGGGTATTTCCCCTCTAAACAGATGGATCAGAAATATTTAGACAACACAGAAAGTTACCAATTGCAAAAGGAAACCACAGATGAGCTACCTTTTCTCAGAGTTTCCACCCTGATTTGCATTTTAATGAAGTGGAGATTAGATCACTTTGATTTAAATCCTACTGGGGTTGAGCTATTAATATTAAGTGTTGCTCTTAAACTTCTACATTAGTAGTTTGCTGACTTGGATTGCACACAGCAAATGTTTTAATAATGAGGACTAATATAGGGTTGCCAGCTTTTCATTTTGCCAATAAAAAAATTTAAGCCCAAATAACATTTATTTTCATCATTTTATAAAATAAACACACCCTCCACAAATTAGGAAACAGTTTCAAAATAAAGGGTGGGTCTTCAAATTTATTAAAAGCATCTTTCTGGAAGAACTCCCTAAAATCATCTTTAATACACACCACATTGTCATTTCCTATGAACAAGGGAAAACTTTCTCAGGCCAATTTGAGCAAAACCACTGTTCTGGAATGAATAAATATGCCCACATGTGTGTATATGCACGTGTGTGTATATAACATGAAGCACTGGATACTAGATTACAAATAGAAAAACATACTTTACTTGCAGTTAATAGATCTTATATCACCATTTGGTTGGTACAATAATAGCCAACAAAAACACAATTACTAATTTAGTTACTTCTAAGGGTTAGCTGAATCACCTGATTTCAGTTTCTATTTACAAGTTTAAAAAATGTCTTAAATTTTTTTAACTGTAAAGACTTGGTTGTTAATTTTAATAAACCACATAATGTTTCTTCTTCAAACTCTAGACTCCTCTGATATGTCTACTAAATGGAGGGTCAGAATATATAAACCTACCTAATTCATACTGTAATTCTGAACTGTTGTGAAGAAACTAAGAAATATGATATACATAAGATAATGAGATGTTATATCAACTAATAAATCATGAAAAATGAAATGATATCCACACACTGAAGAATTACTTCATTTATCAACCTTCAGTAAGACCATAAGATATAGAACAATCACAGATATTTTAGAAGCAGAAAAAAATTACAAACTTAAGAGAATGACAATTTTTCTCCAAATTGAAAGTTACACAGATTGATGGAAAATCCCTAAGCTTTACCTCAACTAAGATGTTTTAAATTTGCCCTCTAACACCTTTCGACCAAAGGAAAGCCTAATATATAGCTATATACCTTAAGCCCCCAAAAGAATAATAAAGTTAAATTATTTTACATAAATTATGGCTGATAGATCAAGTCCAATATGTCAAAGACCCTCTGTATCATAAACCTAGCCTATCACAAAACCTACAACTCAAAGTTAGAACTTAACTTGAAGGGCCTAAGGGCCTAAAGGCCTAAGGGCTGAGGCTGACCTTCAACCTGAGTATTCAGCAAACATGTTGAGGTGAGATGTGTCCCATCTACAAAGCCTGCTGTGAGATGCTTTAAGGGAAACTCCACTACCTTAACTCTTGAGTCACGGGCCACAGAGACTTCAAGGACATCATCACTTGAGAACCAGCTGAGGCTGGCAAAGCATCATTTTGGAGGCCTCGGCTGGACCCATGCTGGTATGCATGTGATGGATGTATAGTCATGATCCCTAGTTGATTCTGTTTGCTCTGAAGTTTCCTTTCTTGAGGCTTTCCAGGACGTTTCTGAGAAAATCATCCAGACAACAAGGTACTGCCCCTGGAATCTCAATGCTCAACATTACATCTTGGGGCAGGTGTAGCATCCAAAGCAGTCACGACTCTATCAGAAGCATTAGAGGCACAGGCTGTGCCACTCTTGTGGCAGAAAACCTGGGCAGAGCTGGAAGTAATGGAGCCACTCCTCCATTTTCCTGAAAGGGAGGGAAGGGAAGGGGGAGAAAGCAAAACATACAGGAGGGAGGGTAAAAACCCACAAACAAACAATGATCGGAACTGGTGCATGAGAGAATAAATAATAGAACCCCAAAACCCAAACAAGCTAAGCCTTCTAAATCACATAATGAATACGAAGATAATGCCCTATTACACCTTGCACCTTCACCTACTAAAATAAAACAAAAAAAAAAATAAAGAATGAGCCCAACAATGCAAAGACAAACGAGCAATCAGAGAGAGAGAGAGAGAGTCAAGAAAGCTTTTATTCATTCTGATCCTATCTACAAAGGAAATCAGTAATGTCTCTTGTTTAAGAACTCAAATAGAAAAAGAAAGTAAACTGCCTCTTGCTGGTAGGTAAATCACTAATTCAAAACACTGAGTTTCTTAAAAAGGAGGGATCAAGAGAAAGATCTCTTACACCAGGGAGTTTTAGAGAAACAGCCATTACAAAAGCAACACAAAATGTTAGAGCTAGAAGAAGGGACCTTAGAGTCTAATTCTGTCATTTTACAGAGGAAGAAACAGGCTTAAAGAGGGGAAATGACTTGGCCAAAGAAACAAAGCTAGTTAGTGGCAAAGCCAGGAGTAGGACCTAAGATCCTGAATCCCAATCTGCTACTAATTTTACTATGCCAGTGCTACATTCTGTACTCATTTACTACTACTGTGCTAATGAGTGCTTGGGCCAATACACTACAAGTCACATTCTTAAAGATATCTGTATTTCACTGATTTCCAATATGTATATTTAGAAATGAAAGAATTCAAGCTTTGATTTTTAAAGATTAAAAACAAAGAGTTAGATCTTTAGTCCAGTATGTGTCATCCCCCTAAAGCGCAGACAGGACATCTCAGATACATCCTACAATCTACTGTTATATTTTATAAGAGGTTCTGAAAACAGGCTTGAAGAAAGTTGCTAAATGAAAAATACATTTTTAGAAGTTGAAGATTCTGTGCATCCATACACAAAGGTCACAAATTTTTCAAATTATTTTTTACATTATGTGCACAATATCGCAAAAGAACAGTTAAAACAGAATTCTGAATAAGATTATAGGTTTAAATGCACGCCCTTTAGAGATAGAAAAAAACTGTCTAAATAAATGTAGTACTAAAACATTGTACCATATATAAAAGGTTGACATGTGAAAAAATTAAAATGAATACAGCCAAAAATTGATTATTTTTTGTGAGAACAGAGTGGTGCACACATATCCTTCTAGTAGGGTGAGAGGCTTTGTTTTAATAAATGTTATGTACTTCAGGATTAAGAATAAAAAATTAAATATTTCATACATTTACAAAGGAATTCCTCATCTTCAAAATCCTTATTAGTATTTTTTTTAACTCTTTGGTTCAAAATTAGTACCTTGATATGAACCTTTCTATTAAAAAATATAATTAAGGCATAATGATCTGTACCTAAAAAGAGTGGCATTCATGAGATAATGAAGTCATTAAATAACCAAAAGCTAAACAACAGCCTGAAACATTTTTATGTCACATGTTCAACAATATTTGCAGTTAGCGAAAAACATCACTGTTTTCTTAAAATTGGTATCAAATAATTTTTTAAAAAAAATTTAGGAGTAGAAAAATAAAAGCTGCATGAAATTAAGAACCCACAGTTTATGAATAATTCATACATGGGCTCAAATAACAAAAGGTGTATTCCCTGATTTTATGTAAAAATTTAGGCCAGTTTTAGAGGAAATTTTAAGAAAAAAATTATTAACATTGATATATATTTAGGAAATTTGATCATATAAAAGAACTAGTTCAATATTTTTATACCTGAACTAGTAAAAACAAAGAATTTATTTGTCTCAATTTTATTTTTAAAATGCAAAGCTAAAGACAAAGACATATATAAAGTCAGAAAAATGAACTCTTCTGGCTAACACTAGAAAATCCACTCTCCCCTCTTTTTTGGGGGGGATGGGTGCTACTTCTCATTATCTGGACGTCCCAATATCACCAAAGAACAGAGAACAGGTAAGGAGGGCTGAATATAATGTTTATATCTTAAGCAGAGAGATCACTACTGACCATATTTCCTTGCTTGCTAGGAATTCTAGCATAGAAAAGAGAGCTGGTGGCAACTGCAACCAGTTTAGATATTCACAAACAGATCCTCTCTAGTGGCTAGACACCTCTATTATACTTGACTTACAATACTTACCTGCACTATAAAGAGAAAGTAAACTGAAAAAGAATTACCTTAAAATTGCCAGACATTTAAAACCCTTACTCAAACATAAAACAAGTAAAATAATCATTTAAAATGCTACCTTCGTTTTTCAAGTATAATAAAGGAGAACCAAAGCAATTTTGCTAACCAAATAGGACCACCATGGAAAAAAAATTCACAGAAAAAATTATTTCAGATTTAGCAAATTTGTATAGCACAAAGACATATAGAAGACGAACATCTGAAAAAATGTTTAAAATGGAAACCAAGTGAAAGTCTTATGTCAAAGGGACTTGAAACTGCTCAAGCCATTAATAGTTGCTGAAATTAGGGAAACAATCATTAAATATCTTCATTACCATGAACAACATCCAGGAATCATTAATCACTTCCAAAAATATGCTGGATTAACAGTACAGAGCCTGCATCAACAGAATACCCACACCAAGCTAGTAGGAAAAAAAATCATTTGCATATTTTCTGGTCTGAAAGGCAAAGTATTATCAAATGATAAAACAGTTGGGAAATTTGAAGGCTATGGTGTAGTCCCACAATAATTAAGTAGAACTTCAATTAACAATGGGCAATTTCATTAAGCAATCTCCACATCAAATTTTGCTTCTATGAAAAAAAAAGAATTATTTAGTCCCACTGAGAGACCCAACTAAGTAAGCATTCTTCAACTATAAAGTAAATATACGTATGTGTGTGGCAGGAGAGGGTATCCATACAAAAAGCTCAGCTTTTAAGCAAAACTGGGATTTTAAAAAAAGAACAGTTATTTATAAAAAAAAAATCTAGCAATCTGTTTTTTTCTCTTAAAAGCTCAGTTTTAAATATTTTTCACACCCTAAAAGTATACAAATAAAGAATATTCTAAAATAGTTCTTTTTTTAGCAGGGGAATGGATTCTTCACTGATTGTACAGTAAGGAGCCTCTAAAGAAAAGTCTAGTTTAATGATCCTCAACATTATCATTGTTAACAGATCACACTACCATCTTATCATTGAGGCTGATTCACAGTGCAGGTATCAAAACATAGGATATTAAATATCCTTTCAATGAAATAACCAATTTAAAACATAACTAACAAATATTTGAAAGGCAACATTAACAAAATGGCACATTCAAATAACTGACTTTAAAATTACATGTATAATTAAAATAACCTGACAAGCTGTTTGATATTATCCTCTCTTTCAAAAAGCATATACAATCTATAAAATTTGAAGTAAATTCTGTTATAAAAATTCAAAATACAAAGTCTACTTATTTTTTTTCTAAAAAGCACAAGCAAAAAATTGTACCTGTCAATGATTCTATAATTTTCATCATTGTTTCTTAAATAAATACCATTAAATATAAACTATTTTACAAGTTAGACCACTCTATCTCACAACAGCATACATTTACTTCCAAATATGAATGATAGTACATAATAGTATGCTAAAATAACAGAAACTTACTCACTTCTACTAAAATATTCAGGACGTGACTAAGTTTTTTAAATGACCTCAAAAGCTATTATAACTTTAAAACAGAAAAGATAAATAATAGTGAAATCTGTTGTAAAACTTTCACACAAATATATATAAGTATATATGTCATATACAAATATATATGTTTGGAGAATTATAAAGTATTTACTTCCTCAGTTTCAGAAATATCAAAACTTCTTTGGCCACAAACTAGTTTATATATCTTGGTTCTCACAAATTCTTTCAATTCTCATGAAAAATGCATTATAATTAAAATTAAATGCTTGAACAAGAAAAAAGTTTTACAGGAATTTATTGCATCCAAATAGTTAACCATCTGCATTATACACTATTTACCTCTCCATAAACATCAATACTGAAAATGTATTACAATATTGCTAAAAAGGCAAAGCATATGAAATTTATACAATTTATACACAATTACACAATTGTGTACAAATTTATACACAATTACAATAAGGTATCTACCAAAATACATCCTACTCAAAAATGTGAAACGTAAAAATAATTCCAAGATATAATTATGGTCTGAAAACAAATTTTTAAAAGTTGCTCAGTGCATATTCAAATATGCTCAAGTACATTGTCTATACTAAAATAATTCAAGAAGGTATTTGTATCCCCATCAATTAGATAACCCATGGGTATTAGACACCTCTTTGGCATATTGGATATGAAACAAGTTATTAATGGTATTTTTATAAAAGCACATTAAACTGAGTATAAAGAAAAACATGCTCAAGATAAAATTCAATTCTTCTCAAAAGTACTCAACAGGGTTGTATTTTTTAATCACAAATACAAGATGGAATTAAAGATCCTTCCAATAAAATACTTGTCAGTTACAGAGATATGATTGAGTAACTTAAAAGATGAAAATGATAGTTATATTTGGACAAGCTCTAACAAAAAATTATCATACCTTAATGACACTCTCATTTAGTGGTTAAATATGAAATTAAGGTTCATAACTCATAAGTAAATTAGGATATAGCATGTTTTAAACATTATTAGCCTTTCAATAACATCTGAGGCCTTATGATTTACAGGAAAACAAATAGTAGCATAAACAAATGAAAAGGAATTAAAGCATTTTAAAAGAGAATAAAATTTTAAATGCTTTCACTGTGATCATATACTTATATATAAAATCCCTGTTGAATAAAATGTATGCCTTCACCATTACATTCTGGACCCCATTCCTACCCCATAAAATAATTGGATATATTTTTTAATAAAAAAATAAGTAGGTAAGCAGCATCTGAGTCTTTGTATTCATAATTAAGCTCTATTCAAAAGTGCAAAATAAAATTGTTCATTCACCTTAATAAAAATGCTCTCCTATTAATCAGAAGAATGCTGATCTTTGAAACAGAAAAACCTATCAGCATCAGTAAAATGTCTTTAAAACAGAGCTAGAGTAACAGCTGACCCCACAGCATTTACTAACTCAAAAGTTAATTCCTTACAAAATTATAACACAAAAATTACATGTTTATTTTCATGTTTTCTTAATTATTAGAGCTTACTATTAGAAATAAATGGATAGTTAATATAGTACTCTGTAGTAAAACCATCAAGTCTATCAGATTTTTGGTGCTAGAATTAATCAGAAAATATTTTATCCAAACCTTTCATTTTAGAGATCAGGAAATTTTGGCAAAGAGTAGTTAAGTCACTTGCCCAAGATCACACAGACAGCTATTATTATACTCCAAAATTCTATCCACTATACAACACTGTTCTTTTGTTGAAGATCATTGGTGTGGGGTATCCTATAGTCCAGGAAGGGTTTAAAAAAATATGTAAAAACATTATAGTTATACCTTTTAATAGCTGTGTTTTCTCTATTCCTCATTGCTAGGATATGGGGGTATATTTTTTCTTCTCTCAGCTATCCCTTAGGTCAAATGTACAGGCTACACTCTCACATTTAAACCTATTGTTAAGTACTGTTAAAGTTAATATTATCATACTGTCCACTTCTACTTTATTTGAAAAATCATTAAAATCTAAATCAGTCTAGACACTTCATAAATTGATACTTATTATGAAAGCAATTTCTTAATCTTAAATATCTGCACAATCCCTTTTTTTTCATTTTGAACAGCTTTTAATGAATAGGACCACCACATTGGATGGCAATTAAAAAACAATAATCAAATATTGAGGAAAGAGATGTCTGCTGTCACCAATTTATTGAGATATGATTTCCTTTCACCAATAAAATAATCTGTCAAAATTAAAATATTCTCAAAAAAGTATCACAGTTTACATGGAAACATAAAAATTGACAGTACTGTATTTATAACACACCCTATGCTAGGTGTGTTAATATTTCTATTTACTTTCTCTTAAGGTTTTTGAGTTTTAGCCCATTTTCTGGCTTTTCTTTCAAACTTGCGGGAAGACTGTGACTGAGTCTTTCTAAGGCAGGCACTCCTGGTTTTTACAACCTGCTTGCGGTTCCGTTGCTGCTGTTTGTGCCCACGCCTAGGGTGTGTTATAATCTTTTTAAAGTCCTTACAGATGGAATCATACCTATTCTCAGGATCATTGTCATCGTCGTCATCATCCACTGTGACAGGCACTGATTTAGATAAGGCTTCATCTCCTTGAGGGAACAAAAGTGTACTTAAAATTAGCTTTAAATTATCTATATAAGTAAAACCATGTAAAGTAAAACTGAAAGCCAAAAACTTTAAAACAACTAGTGGATTCTCTGGGATCCAAAACATGAATAAAAGGAATTTATAAGGAACAATGGGGATTAACAAGTGACAGCAATAAATTAACAAATAGTTGGATCTTGTATATTTCAAAGTTCCTTTCCAGAACATAACAGATTTAAAACTCATCCTTCACAGTAACAAATCTTTACCATTCACCATCATATTAGCCTAAGTTTCTTACTGAAATAACCTTGATAGTGATCCATTTTAAGTTTAAAGTTAACAGATGTCTAATTTGCTATTAATACTAAGTAGTACCAAGTAATTTCAAAATATGCTTGAATTCATATGGTATTCATGAGTAGAATCACTCAGAGATATATTCAAGTACAGTAAAACTTAATTCCTTATAAAAAAGCAACATTTCTATCCTTTGATTAAAAACCTAGAGATTAAGATTTGTATATTTTGCTGTATGTAAATGTTGCCTCAAAAATAAACTTAAACACTGTACTCTAGTTAATACTATATATGCTGAAGTAATCAGAATTATGCTGATGTTTACCATTTACTTTCAAATGCATCAAAGATTTTAAGAGCATGAAACTGAATGAAAAAACACAATTTCAAAAGGTTACATATGTCATGATTCCATCTCAAAATAACAAAACTACAGATGAAAATCAAATTAACAGTTGCCAGAGGTTAAGAATGGGGATATACAATGGAGTGTACTGCAAAGGAACCTTGCAGTAATGAAACAGTTCAATATCTTGGTTGTGGTGATGGCTATACAAAGCTACATGCGATACAAGATTGCACAGAACTATACTTTCACACAAACACACACACACACACACACAAATGAAGGAGTGCATGTAAAACTGGTGAAATCTGAACAAATCTTCAGTTTCCTGGTTCTGACATTATACTATAATCATGCAAGATGTTACCATTGGTGGGAAGTGAATGAACGGCATTTAAGACATTCCTGTACAATTTTTTAAATCAACTTCCTGTGAATTTGCAATTATTTCAAAATACAGTTAAAAGGGCAAAGAAAAAGGTACACTGATGGATAGATAGGATATATAGATAGGCATGTGATAAAGTAAATATAGTACAATGTTAACAGCAGAAATTTTACTGTATATTTAACATTTTTTCATACTAAAATACAGGGGGGAAATGTTGGAGAAAAAAATCACAGACACCTACAAGTTCAGGATAGAAATATGCTAAATATAGAAAGGCAAACACAGACACCTACAAGTTCAGGATAGAAATATGCTAAATATAGAAAGACAAAAATAAATCTCACAATACCTTAGCAAACTCACAGTATATACCTTATTCAAACAGACCAATCTTGAAATGAAATGTTCCTAGTGATATTACTGTTGTTCCCCTTTATCACACCTTTGAAAATCTGACCCATCCTTCAAAGTCTAGTTCAAATGCTACCTGCTTTTTTAAGTCTTTTTCCAATATTCAGATTAAATGGCTCACGCAATTTATCACACAGTCCCATTTTAGTTTCCTACTTTTCTTCTGGTATTGTTTTTCTTTGAAAATAATTATTTATCTATGTCTATCTTTCTCACTGGACTACAGTCTCCTTAGGACCATGTTCTTCATCTTGGTTGGTCATGCCATTCCCAAGCCCCAACTTCTAGGAAAATGTAATCTGTAATAGGGTAGCCAACTATTGCTGAATAAATTGGAATCCTCTAAATTCACGGGGCAGGGGAGGCTAAGAGCTCATACAAACTGTCACCTAAATTAAGTTGGACATATTAGGAGAATAAATATATTTAGCATGCTTATATACACATGCAAGCAAATTCTTAAGGAATGCCGCTTATCATTGGCTCGCACTTAAACTTATCTTGAAAAACAGTGCTTTTACGTATGCTTATTTTCAATGCCCTGCGTATTCTTTTCCGCCGAAGTATTTCTATTGACAAGTCCAATTTTTAGATGTGTTAATTCTCTAACAAATTTATATTTTTTTCCATCTTGAAGTAATCAGTCTCAAGAAATATCCAGGGTGAAGAAAATCTAAACAAGGTTTGTTCCACCAAATAGCTGAGAGACTGGCATCTGAAGTGCTGAATTCTCAAGGTTTCTTTGGATATAAATATGAGAAAAGGGAACTGAACCTTCTGAGTATTTGTCATATGTTGCCATCTCTTACTAAGATCTAATGAATATATATTACTTACTATACTACGTATTAATAGCTCCAAACATGAAAAGTATATCATAGAAACCCTCACATATGTTAAATCAAGTGAAATTTTGGGAAAAGAAACTTAGTATTTGAAATAAAACATGTTCATTTCACTAGAGAAGCTGTTTAATCATAGAAACCAGTTTTCCAAAATTTGATTAGTTCAATAGCCTAGAATTTGCTGGCGAGAATACTCCATGTAACTAATCACAACTTATTATTCTCATACTTTAATCCTTAATAAGTTTTTCCAACTAACCTGATAACTAAAACATTGATTTTATATCCAAGTAACTATTGGAATGTTTTGAATATAAGTACACAATCTCATATACAATTCTAAAATCCAAAAAGCTCTCAAAATTTAAAGTTTTGTAAGGTGGTGCCTAAGTTGATTTGACAGCAAAATCTGATCTGAACTGTTTATTCCTCTTAAGTGTAAATGTTCATGTTTTGCTGCAGAAATATTAGTGTGTTTGATTAGGGGGGTGCTGTCTCAGGATCTATTGGAACTATCATATAATATATAGCAACTACTCTATATTATCTTCCTAAAAACAAAACAGCTGAAAATTTTGAAACACGTTAGGCCTCAAGAATATCAGGGACTGTGGTGTGGATCTGTAGTTACAACCGCCATATGAGCAGAACTCCACTGGCATCTAATGTAACAGAGCATTAAACTGAGTATACAATGCATATCACATCTGGTTTTCAAACCAACTCATTTGGGCTCCATAAAAGGGATTTAAAGTTTTATTAAAAACCAAGATTCAAGAAACTGACACAACACTGTAAACTGACTATAACTCAATAAAAAAAAACCCAAGATTCAAGTTATTTTCACTCAAATTCAATTTGGGTAAGAGGAAAATCCCAACAAAAGGAATGAAAGGAAAATTTTAAACATTCTGCTTTTGCTGAGAACACAGTTATAAGTGAAATCTACTTTATAAAAATTTTAAACTAAATTTAAGTGTCCCTGGTTAACAGACAGGTTTTACTGACAAAGAAAAAAGACAATATGAGTAACAAATGTACACCATACAACTGGGTTTTTAAAAGAACTGCAATAATAATTATTTTTAACTTCTTTTGGGGGAGGGTTATCACTAACTGGTTGACCCAAACCCTATCTATTTCATCACGATGTGGAAATCTATCTAGTTTTTGGATTTCTTTCTTCCTCTATCTTGTTAGCGTTAAAGATAAAAAATCTGTTCATATCATTACAAAAAAAAAACAACTAATGAGCCTCAGCAAAGGGTTTCAATGAAGTAAATTTAAATTCTTCAGAGGATTTCATGGGACACAAAAATAATCTGCCCAATTTTAAAAGTCAGATGCATGGCAAACTTTCATGTTTAAAACTTTCACACATATTATATCAGTGTCAAGCACTCATCTCTACTACATGAATAAATATCTACTGAACTATTAGCACCACTCTGATTCCTTTATAAATTACTTTCAATTATTCCAAAGAAAAGCACTGAACACTGAAAAAGAAATCTAACCAACAAACCTGGTATACCTGATACAGGATACTAACAATGTTTGAAATACCTCCTAATGATGACATAAAAATAAATGGAAAAAGAACCTCTAGTCTCTAAATCTCTAAAGAATTTTTAAATGTCTTTCCCTAAATAGTAACCTTGCATTTGACTGACTTCAGGGAAAATTAAACAAGGTAGTGATTCAAGAGGGGAAATGTACAAATTATATTTTCTATTTATTTTCACCTACCTGAAGATTGGCAAAATCCAGTATGTGAAGACAGCACTAAATTTTCAGTCACAGGCTTAATTTTCTGCTCATCACTGCTCCCCTCACCTACAGAATTCTGATCATCATCTCCTAAATCAGAAGAAGATGAGGAAGTAATGTCAGCTTGCTTCCTTTTAGTGCTTGTTCTTAGGGAGTTTCTCATTTTCTCCTTGATACTGCCTGCCTTCTTTTTAGCTGAAGCTCTTTGTTTCTTCAGCTTTTTATTATCTTCAGAACTTTCCTCAACATCAGAAGACGATGAGCCACTTTGTACTTCCTTGGTATTTCTCTTGAAATTTAAATTTCTTCTTTCCCTCAATTCAGTTCTTTTCAGTCTCTTATCAGAAGAATCACAACCATCTTCTTTCATGGAATATTTCTCAGCATCAGATGATGAACAATCTTGTCTCTTCCTTGAACTCTTTTCAGGCAAGTTGCACCTTTTCTTCTGTCTACTGGATGTTCCATTGTTACCCTTCTTATCTTCTGAAGAATCACAACTATCTCTTTTCCCTGGTAACTTCTCAGCATTATTGGATAATTCATCCTTCTTTTTAGAAGTTTTATCTTTTATTTTTTTACTTTTCTTTTCCCCATCAGTTGTGTCATTCTTATTTGGTTTTATGCCTTTAGGAAAATGACAAATTTCTTCTCCTTCAGGTAATTTGTCAGTACCATCAGATGATGATTCATATTGTTGTTCCATCTTAATTACTTTTCTCTTCAAGTCTACAGTTTTCTTTTCTTTTTCCTCAGTTCCCTTTTTGCTCTGCTTTTTATCATCTTCAGAGGATTCATCACTCTGTTCTTTCTTTGGGAACTTCTCAGCAACATCAGGTAAGCCACCCTGTACTTTCTTACACGTTTTCGTTTTCAGATGCTTACTCTTTTCTTTAGTTTCAGCAACCTTTTTGTCTTCTGGAGAATTAAAACTCTCCTCTTTCCCACAAGAAAGTTTATCAGCACCATCAGAGGAAATACTTGGCTGCTGCTTCTTAGAGAGTCGATCTCTCAATTCCATGATGGTCTTGTCTTTATCAACTATGCCTTCTGCTGAAGAGAAATTCTCTCTCTCTTGTTTCCTGTCAGCATCATCAGATGACCCTTCTTGTGTAGTCCTCAAACTTTTCTGCTCTTGATTATCTATTCCTTTCTTGCTGTGTTTTTCATCTTCGGACGAATCATAATCTTCTTTATTTGGAACTCTTCTTTTGGTTGTTCTGGCAGCCCCAATTTTACTCATGCTCTTTATCTCTTTTTCTAACTCTGAGTCATAATTAGAAGATTCAGACTGATTTTGTCGTTTCTTTTTAGAAATTGTAGACCTTTTAGCTGATTTGCCTTTTTTAATATCAAAATCTGAGCCAGAAGTAGAACTTTTTCGTTTCCTTTTTCCTTTATCATCTTTTCCTGTTTGAGTGTTTATATCATACAAAGTCTTCTCATGATTTGTATGAGTTTCATTAATATCAGTATCTGAAGAAGAACTGTGACTCATCCTGGATACCTCTTTGAGGATTGCTAGCACTTCATCAGAATCTGAATTTTGATCCATGATCTCTGACTGCTTAGATTTAGGCAATTTATTAGGTTTAGGATTATCTACAGCATTGTCAGAAGAATTCCGCTTATCCTTTTTTCTCATTGGAACTGGTAGTTTTTGTTTCTCCTTAACTGTTTCATTATTTTCTTCATCTGAATTAGATGTTGCAGGGTTGGTTTCTGTCTGTCGCCTCAAGGGTGTAGTCTTTACACGTGGAGATCTTCGAAGATCAGATTCTTCTGAAAGTAGTGGAACTTCACTTTCAACCAAATGCCCATTATCATTCTTTTCCTGTCCAAGTCCACAGTTCTCTGGCTTGGGGTTCAGACCGGAACTTTTATAGCCATCTTTATCTTGTGGAACTTCCTGACAATCAGCACCTTTAATTGGGGAATTAGAAAGGGAAACAGGGGTGAGTTTAACATATAATTCTTTTGTTACTTTAGCTGTTGTTTTTGATTTAATACCTCCTCTGCTGTCTTTTGAAGCAATATTTAATTTTATAGAAGAACCCTCCAGTTCTTGCTCAGTTCCACTGTTGCCATCTCCCTGATAATCAGCTGAACTTTGAACTTCCATAGCAGTCTCAAGATTCTCAAAAATGTCTTCTGGAACTGAGGAAGGAACAGATACAATGTCCATATCTAAGTCTTCAGAAGTGTTAGTAGGTTCATACTGAGGTTCTTCTTTTTTATCAGATTTCTTACGTTCACCACTGGTACTTTTATTTGCTCTTTGTTCCTCTACTGGAACACTCTGATCCATATGCTCACTATCTACCTGCTTTCTTGACAGTTTAGCTTCTGATTTTGAAATATCCTTCCTTTCCAAAGCACAGAGTTTTTCTCCTTTTCGTACTTTTGTTTCAGACTTAGCATCTATGACTTTATGCTCTTTGGTATTTTTCTCTTTGTTTACAGCATCCAAAGCTCGAATCTCTGAATTCAAATCTTCTTCTAATGCAAGATGAGCTTTCTTGATATCAGCCAACACAGATTTAAAAGCCTTAAGCTGACGTAACTTTGTAGACGAACTGGTTTCTGAATTATCTGTTGCTTGCTTCAGAAACTTAACATAACTGGAGTTCATGTTGGCTGTGGTCTCAATCAGTTTTTTTGCCTTCTTAATCATCTCCTTTGGCACAATTAGTGCTGAATAAGAGTAGGTTACAGAACCAGAACATGAATCATCTAACTTCTTTTCTTCTCCATTACAGTTTGAACTATTTTTCTTTGGAGAAAATTTGGGTGTATGGTCATATACTTTATTACTCTTTTCATTGTCAACTTTTATCTTCTTCTTATTTTGTTGCAACAACTGTTCTAAATTTTCAAATACACTGTTACATGCCGTGACCAAGTCCAACAAAGGCTCCGGGTGACAAATGTAGCAATACCATTGGTTGTTTTCATCCATTATTGTAGACAGCTCCTTTCGACCAAGGTTGCGTAGAATGCATTTCTTGCAGAAGGCATTATGGCAAAAATCACAACAAATCAAGTTTCCACCTTCTGCACACCATCTGAAATTATTTAAAGATTAAAATATTACTCCCAACTCAAATTCATTTTAAATCTTTTCATTATCAAAGCAAGTTAAATTTTCCCACCAGCAATTTTAACAATAAAGTAATTTAGGTCATCTGCATATTCTTTATTGGAAAATTAAGACATAAACCAAAGCCTCTGTGGAAAACAACCTTCCATTAAAGACATCAATGATGATAGTACAAAAATGCATCCGATAACAGACTGTAAGTTTCCCCTCTGAAGGTAGACAACATTGAATTTTAGTTAATTTTAATTTATTACCTACCTACATTGTTCATCCATTCCATCTGAGTCACGGCTAATATCATCACTCATGTAATATTTAAAGCAATTCTATTGAAAGAAAAGGGAAAGGGGGAATTCATTGAAAATTGATAACATTCATAAAGGACAGAAACGTTATTTTTTAAGTCATTAAAAACATAAAGGGAATGTGTATGTATGTGTGTGTGTTTTAGACGAAGCAGAAACACTGTGCTACCCATATTTGTAGTTTCCAGACACAGAAATAGCTCAAGAAATTCCTTGAAACAGAATTCCGTATCATCAAACACTGCTGTTCCTTATATAAAAGTTTAAGATTTTGGTAAAGCAAATTTCTGATTTCATATGATGAGATACTAAAGCTCTACACAAAAATGTACCAGATGTTGTTGCTAATTAATAAATTTAATAGTTATCATATATAAACAGCTACTATGTGTGCAGCTGAGCAACGTTATCCTAATTAACCCACATTAAATCTCAAATTCCTACTATGCAAAGTAGGATGTATTGCTGCCCAATTTGAGAGAAAAGGCTTAGGTTCATTAATATGCAAATAGATCTCCTAAAGTCATACAATTTTCGAGAGGCAAAGCTGGTATTCAAATCCAAGTCTGACTGACTTTAAATTAAATTCCTTTTCACTGGAACTGGAGAAAGGGGAAGGTTCCATGCCCACTGATGAAAATACTGATTACTTAAATGGGCTAGGGTCAACAGACTGGCCCTTGAAAAAAAATCGCATATATAAGAGAAAGGGAATGCATGTTACAAATACAGCAATATTAAAATTCAGCTGTCACAATTTAAAACTAGAGGCTACGACATCTACCATAGATAGGCTCCTGCCTGAAATGAATTCAAGGAAAGAAAGGACACAAATTACTAAAAGAGGAAGTAAATTTAGTACATTTAAGTAGGTCTACATCTATCAAAAATTCATGTAAGATCTAGCACTGGAACTCTAAGGCAAGTTTGGTCTGCCCCTGTGTTTCAAAAAGGCATTCTATTGGGAAACAAACTAACACAGGATTAATCTTAGCAGTTACATGAGTTGGGGAAACCATAACCTTGATATTATAGATATTTAAAATTAACTCCAAGGTATTACTAATAAAAGTGTACATAAATCGCTTCTTGGCCTTTTAGCTAAGATCAAATGTGAAAAGTGTACACAGACTGCTAAAAGTATCTTCAACACATATCAAACATTTTTAATTCTATTATCTCCAAATTATGTGAAAACCTTGCTCCACATGAAGAGTTTAGATCTGGGTAACTAGGGTACATAAGAGGGAAGGTTATAAAGTATATATGTACACACATATACATGTATGTGCAATTTTCCAACACATCATACTCTCCATCACCTACCAGCCTTTGAATACTACTTGGCCTAGAATATGCTGAACAAATCCCACCTCACCAAGCTAATTCCTATTTATATTTCAGATAACAGCCTATATCATCTGCATTATAAAGCCATCCATACCCAAATCCAAATTACAAAGGCTTCTTGTGTGTTCAATAGTACACAGTATCTCCCCTATCATAGCACTTTTTAGGCTTTTCATGTCTGTCTTTCTTACTACAATATAAGTGTATACAATATATATATTGCAAGAGCAGAGACTATTTCTTCATCACTGTGCATCAAAAGTCTGACACATGTTAAGCATTCAAACATTTGTGGAATTAATTATCAACAGGTCATTACATACCTTACAAATAAGTACTTGCAGTGAAGGATGTCTATAAATGGAATCTTTTTGAAAATGATTGACTTGTTGTCCACAAGCTGTGCAGCTCACAATCCCATGAAGCCCATCTTCTAAGGGAAAGGAGTGACCATTATTCACACATATACACACATACAGAAAGATACATACTTTAGTCAGCGTTTTCCAACATTTGTATTGGAAATCAAATACCTCATAATTCTTAGGAAAATGACATTTTGGACGCAAGTAAAAGGGTTAATAATTTTATGGAATTACTAAAAACATGACAACCTTGGCAAATTCCAGAGCTAACTTGCTCCTTTTTACAGATGCAAACCGTATTTCTCACGACAACTTGATATAGCATGAAGAGATTCCATAAAAGAAGTTCTAAAAATAAGGGCCAAGAGCTCTTTTTCCATTTTGCTACTGCTTTGCAAATAAATTTAGTATCAGTTCTTGAATAATGGGGAAGCAAGTGAAATATATGAAACAGATTCTTTTTGTAACCCTGCACTTAAGTTAGGTATGCTGTAAAGTTTTTATTCTTGAAATGGAGTTGTCTGCACAGATCCTTTCAATAACATGTAAAAACCTGCAAACTTTATATTACCAGTTTCCTTCCTAAGATTTATTTCAATACTATTCACAATCCCCCATTAACCTTTCTTTCTTTCTATGTCTATTCCACTGTCTAATCTGTATCAGCACTGTCTACTATTTCCAACAAAGGACAAATTAAGACTTGCAGGTATATCTATCTTGGCAGCACAACCTCAAAATGGCTGGGTTTTAACAGAGTCCCATTCTGCAGTGTCTTCAGAAAAACAGGATTCAAAATAACCTACACAAGAATAAGGAACCTCTCCTGCCTCATTCTTGTCCCTAGTTCTGCACAGTGCTTCACAATCTGAGCTGAACATTAGAATCATCCAAAGAATCTTTTTAAAAACAGGGACAGTCATTCCCACCACTAAACCACTGAATGGGAATCTCCTGGAAACTTTTTTTTAAAGTCTTACAGATGACTCTGATGTGCAATCAAAACCTTGATCCAACTAAGATGGTAGATTATGATTTAAAAGAGGCCAGTGAAAATGCCTGCATTCACCAAAACAAAAAACAAAAAAAGGGGAGATGACTTAAAAAAAGAGAGGAAAATAACCTGTATCTATCTCTAAATAAAAGACAAAACAACCCACACATTTCTCACCTTTTAATTTTCTATTTTGTGTTTTTCTTAGTTTTACAGTCCAAAGCACCATGGACCAAATCACTATCACAATTTTTTTTTTGCAAGAGTTAAAAAAGTTTAAGCAAGGTATAAGGGCACCACCATACTTCTCCAGAAAATATAAAGCATTTGAAGACTTACTATAAAAGCTGCTAATATTTTATTTTAAATCATATTATCCTGTATTACTGCTTGATCTTGAGTATTCATATATTCTGTATTTGTTTTAACATAAACGAATATACAGTGTGCTTTTTCATTTCAAATAATGATTGCATTTAGATACACTAACAAGATAAATAAAAGCTAGAGTTTGAATGTTCATCCAATGTTAGGTAATATTTATTAAGCATCTTCTGCGTGCTTTTGCACATATATTGCTCAAGAATTAAACAAAATTAGGTGACTCTTTGGAGAATTTCTCCCATATGTGCACAAGGAATCATATAAAGGATATTCATTGCAGCACTAATTAGCAAAGTAGAAAAATTTGAAAACAGGAAATTGAAAATAACTTCACGTTTGGGAAATAGTGGTTTACTCATACAACTGAATTCTATAAAGCAATAAAAAATAAAAACTAGATGCACTTTTACTTATGTGAATACATTTCAAAAACAATGTTGAATAAGAAATGTTGCAAAAGGATATATATAGGATACTATTTTGTGTATTTTTAAATGAAAAAATACATGTTTTACGAATAAATATATAGAAAAATATTAAAACATGCATGGAAACAACATACACACATGCATACAAGCTTGAGGATAATCATAACCTGAGGTTTGGAAGGAAGGAGAAATGGATGAGAGTAGGACTAAACCAATATTTGATTTAAATGAGACCTGAAGCAAATATTGTAAAATGCTGAAATGTTATTTTACTATATGTACTTGTTTCTCTATGTGTATGTTTAAAATTTTTATTTTTAGTTATGAAATATCTTAATGATTATAATACATACAGTACGTAAATAGAAAAGACACACTTTCATTTCTGAGCTCAATACATTCTATCAGTTTTAAAGAGAGAACAAAATTACTGTGCCGTATAGAAAAATTAGGTATAAAATACGTTTCCTAACAATTAAACTAAGGAAAGGATGTCAAAATAGGCTATAGTATTTAAAAAACAAAGGTTCTTGAAATAGTCACTATAGCTATAGCTTTGTGTTTTACTTTGTTTCAAATCAATGTAAGATTATTTTATGCATAAAGTTTACCTTCTTGACAGTTTCCTAAATTAGACTTCAATTTTAGAACTAACTTTCCTAGGAAGTTTTAATATTAACTAGCAATTCAGTACCTCAGACCACTAGTTTATTCATACATTGTATATAGGTAAACATGATTAAATTTCCTGTGTGATTTCTGACAACTTAAAAGATGTAGCAAATCATTAAGACAGAAATTAACATGAAAGACTAAGTGCTATTATATGGCTATAAGCATACATATTCCCTTAAGCACGATATAAACATTACACAGAACACTCAATAAAATGTTCCAGAAACATTATCAGCTCAGACCAAATACCAGCAGCAGAGCAAAATGGCACTGGAAATACCCTCCCCAATAACTGTAGTCCTTTTTTATTCTCCCTTTTAGCCCTTATCCACATTTCAGACACTGACTGCTCCAGAGTCCCTTCCCCAAAAGACACCAATTAGATATTAATTTTGACACAATGCAGTACATTTAGTTATCTGTCTTCTCTAGAGAACGTATAATCAGAAGATCTTACTACTGGTCCTTATCATCATCTTCTACTTACTTATTCTCTTATTTTAAGAATACCACTTCGCTTTGGTGAGCTCTGTTGATGCAATGGCAGTCTCCCTATTATAAATTTGATTCTCAATAAATCTTCCTATTGCTTGAAAAGGGTAGAACGCCCCCTTGTGGACAAAAGGCTAAACAATAGTTCCTTGATTTTTCTCCAACAACCTAATGAATTATTGAATCTGAAAACTGATATATATATATTCATATATGTGAGTGTATCTATATAATGAATACACATATATTTTACTAGTAGCATCAAGATATCATATAGCACTGAAATTAAAATCTACACAAAATTTCACTGATAGAACTATGCTATAATTTCAAAATTAACATGATAAATATTAAACAGATACGCTTCCATTATACTTCTATTTAGAAATTCAGAGTCACAGTCTATCTTTTAGAGATTCATTCCTTTTATAGTCATGGATTCTGGCTCTGTTAATCTGCCCCAAAAATACATATAGGCACTATTTTAAAATCACACACAAGTAAGTGGGACACATACTTCATTGGCATAAATTTCTAAATGAATCCTCCTCATGCTAACTTTCTACAGATGATTAGCCAGTATGGTGTGTATAAGTGAGGGTAGACAGACAAAAGGAGAGGCAGCCCAGACGATGGAGGGAAGGTTACCAGCTCTAGTTCCCTTCTTTATACCCATCTCTACTTTGCTATCCTTAGATCAATAGATCTCTGACTTTAACACACATAAGAACAAACTGGGGCACAGTTGTGACATCATCCCCAGAAATTCTAAATTGTTGTGAGTGGAGTCAAGAGATCGTGAAGGCCACAGGCAAGATTTTGTCCAAATCTAAAATTCTTTCGGGGTGAGTAGGAACACATGGTATTCTGGCATATAAGCATTACAGAACTAACGTGTGCAAGAAGGAACTACTAAGCTTCTTGAGATAACTTAATAGCCACTGAAGGCAAAGGTGTTTCGATAAATGGTGTTTAACCTTTTCTGCTTCAGAGCTCAGAGAGAAACAGAAGTTATTTTTAAGTAGTGCTTTTAATAAACAATGGGCAGAAAAGTGGAGGTATTTTTAGTAAGCACATCAGATTTTCCAATATGGTCATAAACAGCAATTTAAACTCATGTTTTCATTTTCACTTGTATTTACCTCCGCGTTTTTTGAGATTTTCAGTTTTCATTTTACTTCTGCTTCTAAATTCAGGCCCTTTAAAATCATCTTTGTCTTCATTCAGCACTGGCTCTGGCTGTACAATCACTGTACCTAGAATGATTTCATTTAAAAAACCATTACACATATTAAATGTGCAAGTGAAGTACAAGACTTCAGTTCAGATAAAGCCAACATTGCTGGTACATAGTTTTGTTTCTTCCAAGCTTTCAATACTTGTATAAGGACCTCTCAAGAATAAATAAAACAGGGAAATAGTAAAAGGGCCAGGTGTCAACAATCAGATTACTTGTTGGAATATAGCTCATAAAAATAGGGGGGCAGGATTCTGAACTGATTATAACAAAAATATGTGAATAAAGTAGAAAGCCTCAGCCCAGTTCTGAATTTTTATAGTGCCTATCACAAAAGTTGTTTTGAATATGAACATCCATGCTAAATTCCATAGTTTATAAAATAAAAGGATCAGAAGAGAAAATTTTAAAAGACATCCTATTCTTCTCATTAGTCAAATCATAAATGCAGAAAAAGATTTTTAAGGGTTGTTTTATATTGTTTTGGAAGAGGATAATGGAGGGCAATGTGAGAAGTTAATTCTGCTATTACTGCTATACCTATTCTGCAGCATTTCCCTACTAGTATGTCAAAGTTTCAGTACTATCCAAGGCCTTAAAAGAGTTTTAAACAGAATACTGTTTAAAGATACTTAAGCTCAAATGCTCTAACAATAAATTGCAGAATGAGATCAATTTTTGGTCTCCATGGGAATCTTTTAGAAAGAATGTACTTTCTGACCTATAAAATATGTGAACTGAAGAGACAGACTGCTAATTTAAGTTTTCATTTTAATCTCTCAAGAGCAAATAAAGCAGGGGTATAGCAAAAGGGGTCCATTTACCCACATTGCAGGGCTTAGTAATTGAGCATTATTGGCAACAATTAACAGTCATCCCTTGGTATCTGTGGGGGATTGGTTCCAGGACCCCCTTGGATACCAAAATCCGTGGATACTCAAGTCCCTTATATTAAATGGCATGGTATTTGCATATAACCTACATATATTCTCCTGTATACTTTAAATCATCTCTAGATTACTTATAATACCTAATACAATGTAAACACTATGTAAATACAGTTGCCGGCAAATAACTCAAGTTTTACTTTTATGAACTTTCCAGAATTTTTTTCCCTGAATATTTCTGATCTGCAGTTGGTTGAATCTGTGAATGCGGAACCCACAGATATGTAGGGCTGACTATAAAATCTAGTAGTTGTCAGGAGCTGTCTCCCTGAAACGTGGGTCTATGTTATTCAGCAAGTAGGTTTCAGCAAGATACAGCATCTAGTTAAATGAATTTCTGAGTCTCTGAAAAGTGGGGGGGGGGTGACAGGGCACACAGGACTGAGTTTTTACAAACTGGTAAAGTTAAATAATCTACACACACACAAAAAAATCTTTATTCACAACAATCATTTCACATGTATACTCTCAGAGAAGCCCTGGCATTTGAAAAAAGCTAAAGATTTATAATTAACAAAAAAATAGATTTATTTCTGAAGATTCTTCTCTAAATGGAAGCAAAGCAGCAGAGTGGAAAGAGCACTCACTAGCTTTGGATTCAGGCAGACCTGGGTTCAAATCTTAGCTTCTCAATTTAAAGCTGAAAAAGTTCCTTGAGCTCTGAATTTGTTCCTTCATCTCTACAAGTAGAAACAATAACTACCTTACGGCATTGTTTTGAGGATTAAATGAGTTAATTTTTTAAGAGTCTGGTACCTATACATACTCAATATAGTATTGTAACAATAATTATAATCAACCAAATTTACTCTTATGAAACAGATTAACTTTTGGTTTGGTAGGAGAGAATTACCTTTAGTTCAGGTTAGTAACATCCCATGCTAACTTTCCTCCACAGTATCATTAAAAGAAACATTTGAATTCTTAATTCTTAGCTTACCCAGTGGCCATCATTAAGGATTCCCAGCGACAACCACTGAGAATGTAACACTCCAAGGTGAATCATTGCCCACGGGACTCAACTCAAATTCCCATGTTAGTTGTTTCTGCCCCAGGGCACCAAAGCCAATACATATCATCGATGATTTTCAAAGCCAAGTAAATGGTAGGCCTATCAATTTTCCTTTTATTTCTCTTCGTTGTCTCATTCATTTCTTTTCCTCATTTCATTTCTCATCTATTATAATTTCTTACTTGTCCTAGTCAAGCAGTATCTTCTATCCATCATTTTTTAAACTTCCATAATCAAAAAATCACATATCACATAAACGTAAGTATAGACAGAGAACAAAGCAGTAAAACACTTCTGTAAGTGATCTGTAAGAATAAACTTGAAAAAACTGCTAAGAGCCTTAGACATATTATTCAGTAAAGAAAAGAAATCTAAACTTTGATTCTGAAAAACCTAGAAATTACCAAGACCCTTGTCATTCTCTCATCATGTAATCACACTGCTCTCAGACTTGGGCTATGAAAAGTTTGAGATTTTCATTTGGCTTCTCCCTCCCTCCTTCCATCCGGCCTCAATTTGGTCAATGAGATTTTAAGGTTAGAACAACAGTTGAGAGGAATGTGACAAGGCACTTTTAAAAACATAATTACTAGAAATATACCTAAATCTCTCTTCAATAGTTTAACTTCAGCTTTGAGTCTTAGGGAATTTACGAATGCAGTAAGACTAAACTAGAATAAAGGTTGGTTTTTTTTTTTTAAGTTTTCAGACATTGATTTTCAATAAAATAAGCACATTAAAATTTATTGAACCAAAACTTAATATACTAAACTTTTAAACCAATTTCCACATTCAAGTTTAATTTGGAAATGAAATCCCATTTCTAAAACCCATTTGAAAGAGAAAATAAGGTTTTTTATTTTCAAATCTGACTGAATATTCTAAATTTTTAACCTCAGTAACACACACTATCATTACCTAATACATTTCCAGACCATCACTATTAAAATGCCAAGTTTGGTTTTTTACACACAACTAATGGTAATCAAGTTCCAATTTAATAATGGCATTTAAAAATACATTTCAACCATAACTTCTTATGAAAAATTAATACACTTTACCTTTTGGCAAGCTTTGCATAGTAATATCATTTTCTGAATTTTCATTAGAAGCATCTTCATTTACAGTTTCATCCAAAGGTTTTTCATCATCAGATTCTACATACTTAGTTACAATTGAAGGTTTCCTATGAAAGAATTAAGTGCACAGAATTATGGACATTTCTGATAGTTGGAAAAACACCCAAAGAACATAAATAACATGTTTAGGTTGAGCAATTGCTCTTAACCAGGAATACATATTAGAATCACCTAAGGAAGCATACACTTCTATACTGTAGAACTGAATATTATGATTTAGTAAGTCTGGGGTAGGACCAAGTCACGTGCATTGAAAAAGCTACCAGGGGTTGTGAAGAGAACTTCTATTTAAGAAGCACTACTTTAGGGAGTAAGTTAATAACAAGTAAGTTGTGATTATTAAGAATCATTCCCACTGGTTTGTAGAAACGAAAGTCCAATAGAATAAACTGCAAACTTCTAATAAAAGCTATACTCCACAGTATATGCATAATAACTTAGTGTTACAGTATACTTGGAAGAAGTTTCAGTCTTTATGTACAATTCACTTTGGCAATTTAACACAGAAAAGTATTTTTACTACTATCTGATCTTATAACTTTCTCATAACTATGATGGCTACACTCCCCATCCTAGACAATTTCATATAACCCTAAAAAAACCATAGTCACAATGAAGCATTTACCAATTTATTTACTCTTTTCTCCTTTTTTTTTAAAGAAATTACCTACATATTGCAAGTGCCACTAATATATAATAAATCCCCCAGACACTTTTAATTAAAATTAAGTCAGAATGAATTGGTAATTGTTGAAGTCAAATGATAGATACAAAAGCATTCAATATACTATACAGCCCATTTTTAATATGTATGTTTGTATAAAATAGTTTACTTAGAACAAGAGTACCTGAAGTTTAGAAAAAAAGAAAGAAACTTTTTTCCCTTGAACATCAACCAACCTCTTTGATCGTGATGATCCTGATGATTTGGACTTCTCTGAAGAGCTAGCTCCCTAAATGTGAGAAATAAATAGAAAGGTGAGTAAAACTCTCAAAGAAACATCCCTACAATTAAGTATTTCCCTACACCAGTATCTCTAATACAGTGACAGAATGAGATATAATTTATACACCTAGAATATTTTTCTAAATGAAGCATCAAAAACTAATTCTTGTTTACTCTTAAGGTTTCCTTGATTTAAGATTAATTTTTAATAAAATTGTTACTGTTAAATTTTGAGGTGTAGAGGTGATACACTGCTGTATTATGATCTTGGCCTAAGTCAACAAAGACAAAAAAAAAAAGGTGTAGAGGTAATCAGATCCCAAGAGAGGTAGAAAGTTTTAAAGATTGAAAAATGTATTACTTTCTCTATCCTAACATCTAGCACAGAGTACCTTCTATAATTTCTTTTGAGATATAGACCAGTATTTTGCCAGTATAATCAGTATATTTTATTGAATTTAGTTCTTCACACTAGGCGGAAAGAATCCTAAAACCATAGTTTAGGCTTGGGTATCGGGTGAAGGACTTCAGGATGGGTTCATATAATAATGTTTAAGAGACTCTGAATTATCTGGTTTTAAGACATCTCAGAACCATGGAGTTATGCCTATAACAACCACCTGGAGCATCACTGTTGCAATATAATAACATTCAAATACCTATCCGTTTGCAAGCCTTCCGTTGTCTGACTTTAGGTATACTGCTGAAGCAAGCAAACCACAATAACAACAAAAACAATAAATACTATCAAAAAATGGACAACTACCCAAAATGAAGTAACATAATAATACTTGAGTTTAACAGTAAACTTAAACACATGCATCCATTAAGTAAAAGCAGTCGATGACCTATACTCTAGTTGGTTAGTATCTTTTAAATGCTTCAAATTATTCTTACCTCTTCCTTGCTGTTTTCCATCATATCAGAGTTATTTCCAGAACCACTAATTTTATCTTAAAAGAGAAGAAATAAAAACACTATTTATCTCTTTGGTACATTATCAAACAGAACACCAAAATCTATAATTCCATGAACCCATTTTTCAATCTATGAAGTGTGGCAGTACTGGTAATACTTTACTTACATTAAAATATTCCTAGAAGAGTTTCCTGAATAGAATCACTCTCTTCTGACACACTAACTCCTTCTTAAAAAGCATTTATAAAAAAAAAAGCAGTTTGGTATCATAACATTTCCTAGTGTAATTTTTTTAAGGTTTTTCTCTTAAAAGAAAATTTAAGCTCCATATTCTACTAAAAATAAAATCATACTATTAATAAATTGTATTTTCCTTTACCATAAGACACTAAAAAAATGGCAAACTAAATCTACAGGAGGCAGAGGGAAGAAAATAATTAATATTAGAGCAGAAATTAATGAAACAGGGAATAGAAAAACAACAGAGAAAAATCAACAAAACCAAAATCATTTTTTTGAAAATTGAAAAAAGTCTTAGGCTAGATAAACCAAGAGAAAAAGGAGACAATACTCAAATAACTAGAATCAGAAATTAAAGAAGGGATGTTACTACTTATCTTAAGGAAATAAAAGGATCATAAAGGAATAACACGAACAATTGCCTTATTCCAAAAAAACAGATAACCTAAATGAAATGGAAAAACTCCTAAACACAAACTACTGAAGTGGACTCCTGAATAGATCATGTGAATAGAAGTATAACTGAAAAGACTGAATTAGTAATCAAAAAACTACCCACAAAGAAAAATAAAGGTCCAAATGGTTTCACCATTAAATTGCACCAAACGTTCAAAGAAAAAAAAGAATTAACACCAATTCTTCACAAAATTTTACTAAAAAGGTGGGAACACACCCCAACTCATTTCACAAGACCAGTAGGATAGAAACCAGAAAAGATACCACAAAAATAGAAATCTACAAACCGGTATCACTTATGAATATTGATGTAAAAGCCCTCAATAAAATACTAGCAAAAACTTCCAAACAATAAAAGACATCTTTCTGCTACAGACTGGGAGAAAATATTTGCAAAAGACATATCTAATAAAGAACTATTATCTAAAATATACAAAGAACTCTTAAAATTCAACAATAATAAAATAAACAACATGATTAAAAATAGGCAAAGATCTGAAAACATCTTACCAAAGAACATGTGCAGATGACAAATGAGCAAATAAAAAGATGTTCCACATCATATGTCAATAGGGAATCAGAAATTAAAACAATACTACACATCTATTAGAATGGAAAAAATGCGGAACATTGACACCACCAAATGATGTTGAGGATGTGGAGCATACAGCCACTTTTGGCAATTTCTTAGAAAATTAATCATTCTCTTACCAGATGATCCAGCAGTCACACTCCTTGATATTTACCCAAATAAGTTGAGAACTAAGTCTATTCAAAAACCTGCACAAAGATGCTTATAAACATCTTTTTATTTATAGAAACATCTTTATAAGTAGCTTTTTCCATAACTGTCAAAATGTAGAAGTAACCAAGATGTCCTTCAGACGGTGAGTGGATAAAATAACTGGTACATCCAGACAATGGAATATTATTCCACTCTGCAAAGAAATAAGTTATCAAGCCATGAAAAGACATGGAGAAACTTTAAATGCATATTACTAAGCGAAAGAAGACAATCTGAAAAGGCTACATATTGTATGATTCCAAGTGTATGACACTCTGGAAAAGACAAAACTGTGGAGACAGTAAAAATATGAATGGTCGCCAGGGGTTAGGGGAAAAAGGGAGGATGGATAGATGGTACAGAAGATTTTTAGTTCAGTGAAACTAACCTGTATGATATTATGATAGATGTCATTACACACTTGTCAAAATCCCTAGAATGTATAATAAAATTAGATTTTACAGTAGTGAAATCTAATGCAAACTATGGATTTTGGATGATACTGACTTATCACAATAGGTTCATCAATTGTAACAAATGTGCAACTGTGGTGAGGGATGTTGACAGTGGGGGAGGCTGTACATGTGTAGAGACAGATGCATCAAAAATTTCTGTACTTTCCACTCAATTTTTCTGTGAACCTAAAACTGCTCTAAAAATTAAAATTTATTTTTAAAAATTCTAAAAACTTCCTCAACTATCTACAGAATACCCACAGGTAACATCATACTTAATGGTAAGAAAAAAAATTAATGCTTTCCCTCTAAGATCAGAACAAGACAAGGAAATCTGCTCGTGTCACTCTCCTTCAACACTGTAACGGGGATTTTAGCCAGAGCGAGAAAATAGAAATAAAAGGCATCAAGACCGAAAAGGAGGAAACAAAACTATCTATCTTTGGAGATAACATTATCTTATATGTAGAAAATCCCAAGGAATCCACCAAAAAATATTAGAACTAATAAGTGAGTTCAGAAAGGTTGAAGAATATAAGAATAATATACAAGGGTGGGAAGGGTATAGCTCAGTTAGAGTGCATGCTTAGCATGCATAGGTCCTGGGTTCGATCCCCACTACCTCTATTAACAAATATATGATAATAAACAAACTCATCACCTCCCCCCCAAAAATTTTTTTAAAAAGAATAATATACAAAAATCAATTGTATTTCTATATACTTGCAAAGAAAAATCTGAAAATAAAATTAAGAAAACATTCCATTTACAATAGAATCAAAAAGAATAAAATGCTTAGAAATAAACTTAACAAAACTTATACTCTGAAAACTACAAAATATTATTTCAAGAAATGAAAGATTTAAATCAATGGTAAAACACTGCATGTTCATAAAATAGAAGACAACATTAAAACGGTAATACTTCCCAAACTGATCTACAGTTTAAAAAAGGCAATCCCTGTCAGAATCCCACTTGACTTCTTTGTAGAAACTGATAAGCTCATTCTAAAATTCATGTAGAATGAAAATGGACCCAGAGTAGCCAAAATAATTTTCAAAAGGAAACACACAACAGGAAGACTTACGCTTCATGATTTTAAAACTTATTAAACAAATATAATCAGTACAGTATAGTACTGGCAAAAGGACAGACTTAAGAATCAACGGAAAAGAACTAAAAGTCCAAGAGAAGGGTATAGCTCAGTGGTAGAGCACCTGCTCAGCATGTACAAGGTCCTGGGTTCAATCCTCAGTATCTCCATCAAAAAATAAATAAATCTAAGTATCCCTCCTAAAAAAAAGATATAATATTAAAAAAAAAAACCTGAAAGTCCAGAAATAAACCCATATATATATGGTCGACTGATTTTTCAACAAGAATGCCAAGACCATCCAATAGGGAGAGAATAGTCTTTTCAACAAATGGTGCTGGCACAACTGTGTATCCACATGCAACAAATGAAGTTGAGGATCTGCCTTACAACCACATATAAAAATTAACTCCAAATGCATCAAAACTATAAGATTCTTAGAAGAAAATATTGGGGTAAATCTTCATGACCCTGGATCTAGTAATAGATTTTTAGGCATGATAAGAACAGAATGAGCAACAAAAGCAAAATTAGATACACTGGACTTTACCAAAATTAAAAATGTGCTTCAAAAAACACAATTAAGAAAATTAAAGGAAACCAACAAAATGGTGGAAAATATTTGCAAATCATGTATCTAACCCAAATGCCCAAATGCCCACTGACGGATGAATGATAAAACTAAACACACACACACACACACACACACACACAATGGAATGCTATTCAGCCTTAAAAGGGAAGAAAATTTTGATACATGCTACAACATTGATTAACCTTGAAGGCATTATGCTAAGTTAAATAAGCCAGACACAAAAAACAAATATTGTATGATCCCACTATATGAGGTTCCTACAGTACTCATATACATAGAGACAGAATGTAGAACAGCAGTTGCCAGGGACTGAAGGTAAAGAGGACTGGGAAGTTAGTGATTTTAGTCGGTACAGAGTTTCAGTTGGAGAAGGCGGAGAATTTCTGGAGATGGTGGTGATGGTTACACAACAATGTGAATGTACTTAATGTCACAGAACAGTATACTTAAAATTGGTTAAATGGTAAATGTGATATCATGCATATTTTATCATAATAAAAAGTCTAGGATATATAAAGAATTCTTATACATCAACAACAAAAGATAAACACCTAATTAAAAATGTGCAAAGGATCTAAATAGCTAGTTCTCCAAGGAATATATACAAATTACCAATAAGCACATAAAGAGATGCTCAATATCAATAGCCAAATACAGTAAGACACCACTTCACATGTACTGGGTTGGCTCAAATTAAAAAGTCAGATAATAACGATTGTTGGCATGAACGCAGAGAAATCTGAATCCGTATACATGTTGGTGGGAATGCACAGTGGTGCAGCCACTGTGGGAAACAGTTTGATATTTCCTCAAAGGATTTAACAGAGTTACCGTATAACTCAGCAATTCCACTCCTAGGCATATAACCAAGAGAAGTTAAAATATATGGTCACACACAAACCTGTTCACAAATGTTTATAGTAGCATTATTCATAATAGCCAAAAGGTAGAAACAAGCTGTTATTGTCTATCAACAAATCAAACAAAGGTGGTATATCCATATAAAAAATGTTATTTGGCCATAAAAAGAAATGAAGTACTAATAGACACTAAAACATAAATAAATCTTCAACACATTATGCTAAGTGAAAAAAGCCAGTCACAAAGGACCATGTGCTATACAATGTCATTCATAAGAAGGTCTGAAATAGCGAAATCTATAAAGACAGGAAAGTAGGTTGGTGGTTAGTTAAGGCTGAGGATAGGAGGCGATACCTAAGGGTACAGGGCTTTTTTTTCAGGTGATAACAACATTATAGAATTTACTGTGGAGATGGATGCATGTATCTGTGAACATACTAAAAACTTCTAAATTGTACACTTTGGTGAATTGTAAGCTATGTAAATTATATCTCAACAATGGTGTTAAAAGTTTTATTAGTCCTTAGGGAAATGCAAATTAAAATCACACTGTAATATCACGAAGTATCAGAAAGTCTATTTTTTTTAACAGTGGTAAAACCAAATGCTGGAAAGGATGTAGAGGAATGGATCATTCTTACACTGCTGTGAGAATATAAAATGGTGTGGCCACTCTGGAAAACAGTTTAGGAGTGTCTTAAAATATAAAAATAAATATGCAACCATCATACACCCCACCAACTGAATTCCTGGGCATATATATACCAGAGAAATGAAAACTTATGTTGACATGAAAACCTGTACACGAATGTTTAACAGCAGCTTTATTTGTTTTTTTTAATCAAACAACTCTCTGTTGTTTATTTATGGATACTCTCATCACTCTTATTTCCCAGGAGAAAAGACATTTTAACACCCAAAGAGTAGAAAGCGTAGAATAAAAGCCCATCCATTAGGCTGCCCTAAAGTAGTTAGTCTACACCTGCAACAGCACGCTGGCTGAGGCATCTGGGTTGTAATGCAGGTATGTGAGGAGCCACATGCCGTTTTGTTTTTTTTTTTTAATAGACTTTATTCTTTTAGAGTAGTTTCAGGTTCACAACAGAATTGAGCAGAAAATACAGAGAGTTAGCATATAGCCCTCCCCACCCACATATACTCCCCTCCCCTCAACATCCCTCATCAGTGTGGCATATTTGGTACAATCGATGAACCAACATGGACACATTATTATCGACCAAAGTCCATAGTTTACATTAGGGTTCACTCTTGATGTTGTACATTCTATGGGTTTTGACAAATGCATAATGACATGTAGCCACCACTATAGTATCATACAGAGTAATTTCATTGCCCTAAAAATCCCTTGTGCTCCATTTATTCATTCCTCCCTCCCTCCCTCTTCCCAAAACCCTGGAAACCACAATCTTTTTATTGTTTCTGTAGCTGTGCCTTTTCCAGAATGTCATTTGGTTGGAATCATACAGTTTGCAGCCTTTCAGACTGGCTTCTTTCATTTAGTAATATGCCTTTTAAGTTTCTTGCATGTCTTTCATGGCTTCATAGATCATTTTTTTTACTGCACATATATTTTTTAATTTACATGTATGTACTGTTCATTGTTTCTAAGAATGTTTAGAGTTTTAGCTTTTTAAACTTACATAGTTATTGAAGGAATATCAAAGCCAACCACAAAATAACAATTAATTCAATAAGATACATACATCCTGCTATTACCAGCAACATTATTTGTAACTTCCAAGATATGGAAGCATCCTAAGTGCACATCAATACTTGAATTGAAAATGAAGATGCAGTGTGTGTGTATACACACACACACACACACACACACACACACACATATGTAATGGAATACACCTCACCCATAACAAAGAAGGATATTTTGCCATTTGCAGCCCTTCATTCACTTCTTTTCCACTTCAAAAACCAGAAATTTGTAACTGGCAGAGACATTTCCATTACATCAAAAACAACAAAATACTTAGAAATAAACTTAATCAAGGAGGTTACCTATACTCCAAAAATCGAAATGACACAAAGAAATGGAAAGATTTCTTGTGCTCTTGGATTGGAAGAATCAACACTATCAAAATGACCACATTACCCAAAGCAATCCACAGATCGAATGCAACCCCCATCAAAACCCCCAGCAGCTTTATTTGTAATAGCCCAAATCTGGGATGATCAGATATCCTTTAGCAGGTAAATGGTTACAAGCTGTGGTACATTCACATAGAACACTACATTGCAATATAAAGAAAATAACTATTGACACATGCAACAACTTGGATGAATCTCGAGGGAATTGTGCTAAATGAAAAAAAAAATACCAAAAGGTTATATACTATATGATTCCATTTATAGAACATGTTTAAAATGACAAAATTTTAGAAATGGAGGACAGATTAGTGATTGCCAGGTGTTAGGCACAGGTAGGAGTAGGAGTAGGGAGCTGAGTTTGATTATAAAAAGCACAAGATGAGGAATCTGTATCTCGACTGGAGTAATGAATATATGAATCAACTCAGGTAATAAAACTGTACAGAACTTAACAAAAACACAAAAGTACAAATAAAACTAAGAAAATCTCAATCAGATTGGTAGAGATCATTAACCTGATTATAATGATATATTATACCTCTATAAAATGTTGCTACCATGTGAAACTGAGCAAAGTATATAAGAGTTCTATATTAGTATTACAATTTCATGTGAATCTATAACTATCTCAATAAAAATATAACTTTAAAAAAAAACTAGGGATAGAGGGGAACTTCCTCAATTTGATAAAGAACATTTACAAAAACCTTATATAGATACCATCATACTTAATGGTGAAAGAGTGAATGCTTTCCCACTAACATCGGAAACACCAAGAGGTGTCTGCTATCATGATCTTCTTCAAAATAATAAAAAATACATTAAGTCCTACCCAGTGTAATGAGGCAAGAAAAGGAATTAAAAGGCACACAGAGGGAAAGAAAGAAGTAAAACTGACCCTATCTGCTGACAAGATTAAGTAGAAAGTCCCAAGAAATCTAAAAGATGAAAAAGAAGCTACCTAGATGTAGTTCACAGGATACAAGGTCGATATAAACAACTGGATTCCTATATACCTGCAATGAACAATTGGAATTTGAAGTTAAAAAAAAGAGAGAATTTAAAATAGCACCCCCCAAAATGAAGTACTTAGGTGAAAATGTAACAAAATTTCATAATTTTCGAATTAGTGTTTTCATTTTCTTCAGATAAACAACCAGACATGAAATCGATGAATCCTATAGTATTTCTACGTTTAATGCTTTGAGGAACCTCCACATTGTTTTCCATAGTAGGAGCACCAGCTTACATTCCTACCAACAGTGCAAGACAGTAGCCTTTTTTCCACATCACCAACATCAGATGTTTGTGGCCTTTTTGACAACAGCTATTCTGACATGTATGAAGTAATATCTCATTATGGTTTTAATTTGCATTTCCCTGATGATTAGTGATGGTGGGCAGTTTTTCATGTGCCTGCTGGCCATCTATATGTCTTCTTTGGGAGAATGTCTCCTTAGGTCCTCTACCCATTTTTTAATCAAACCGTTTGCTTTTTTGTTATTAAGATGTATGTATTCCTTACATAATTTGGATGTTAACCCATTAAAATATATATCATTTGCAAATATATTCTCCCACTCAGTAGGTTGTCTTTCCCTTTTGTTGATGGTTTCCTTCACTGTGCGTAAGCTTTTTGGCTTGAGGTAGTCCAATTTGCTTATTTTTGCTTCTGTTTCCCTCACTTGAGAAGATCAGAAAAAAAAATACTTACCAATGTCAAAAAAAAGTACTACCTACATTTTCTTCTAGGAATTTTATGGTTTTAGGTCTTATACTTATGTTCTATACTTAAGTTTTAATCTATTTTGAGTGTATTTTTGCATATGGTGTGAGGAAATGGTCTAGATTCATTCCTTTGCATATAACTATCCGGCTTTCCCAACACCAATTACTAATGAGGCTGTCTTTTCCCCATCATATATTCTGTCTCCTTTGTCACAGATTAATTGACCATAAAAGAGTGGGTTTATATCTGGGCTGTCTATTCTACTCCATTAATCTATGTTGTCAGTTTTTGTGCCAGTACCATACTGTTCTCACTACTATAGCTTTTTAGTATGAATTGAAATCAGTGAAGTGTGTGATAACCAAGCTTTTATGTTCTTTCTTAAGATTGGGCTATATGAGGTCTTTTCTGGTTCCATACAGATTTTATGATTCTATCTGTTCTAGTTCTGTGAAAAATGCCATGGGTATCTGACGGATTTCATTGAATCTATAGATTGCTTTGGGTAGCATGGACATTTTAACAATATTAATTATTCCAATCCATGGACACAAATATCTTTCCTTTGTTGTATAATCCTCTATTTCTTTAAAATAATATCAAGTTTTCAAAGTACAGGCCTTTCATCTTCTTGGTTAAATTTATTCCTAGGCTTTTTTTTTGACACAACAGTAAACAAGATTGTTTAATTTCTCTTTCTAATAGTTTGTAATTAGTATACAGAAATACAACAATTTTGTATATTAATTTTTTTTGTCTTGCAACTTTATGGAATTCATCTCTTTATCCTAATATTTTCTGGTGGAGTCTTTAGGGTTTTGGGGTTTTTTTTTTTAGGGTTTTCTATATATAGTATCATGTTATCTGCAAATATTGACACTTTTACTTCTTTCTTTACAATTTGGATGCTTTCTATTTTTCTTGTTTGACTGCTATAATGAAGACTTCCAATAGTATGTTGAATAAAAGTGGCAAGAGTGGGCATCCTTGCCTTCTTCCTGATCTTAGAGAAAAATCTTTCAGCTTATTACCACTGAGTATGATGTTAGCTGTGGATTTATCACTAACGATCTTTATTATGATGAGGTATTCTCCCTTTATACCCTTTGTTGAGAATTTTTATCATAAACGGATGTTGAATTTTGTCAAATTCTTCTTCTGCATCTACTGAGATCATATGATTTTTATTCTTCGTTTTGTTAACATGGTGTATCATGTTGAATGATTTGCTGTTACTGAGCAATTCTTGCATCTCTGAAATAAATCCCAGTTGATCATAGTTATGATCCTTTTATGTACTGTTGAATTCTGATGGCTACTTTTTTTGGAATATTTTTATATTTATATTCATCAGAGATAATGACCTATAATTTTCTTTTTTATAGTGTCTTTGTCTAGTTTTGGTATCAGAGTAATTAATGCTGGCCTTGTAGAATGGGTTTGGAAGAGTTTCTTCCTCTTCAATTTTTTGGAATAGTTTGAAAAAATAGGTATTAACTCTAGATGTGTTAGAATTCACCTATGAAGTCATCTGGTCTTGAACTTTTGTTTGTTGGAAGTTTTTGATTAATGATTGAATTTTATTAGTAATCAGTCTGTTCAGATTTTCTATTTCTTCATGATTCAGTCTTGGAAGACTTCTGTTTCTAGGAATTTATCCATCTCTTCTATGTTGTCCAATTTGTTGGCACAGTAGTCTTATGATTCCTCACACTGATATGGTATAAGTTATTACTTTTCCTCCTTCATTTCTCACTTTACCTAGGCCCTCTCTTTTTTTTTTCATGATTAAGTGTGACTAAAGGTTTTTCAATTTTATTTATATTTTCAAAAAAAATCTCTTAGTTCCATTGATCTTTTCTTTTTTCCTAGTCTCTCTTTCATTTATTTCTGCTCTAATCTTTGATTTCCTTCTACTAACTTTCAGTTTTGTTTGTTCTTTTTCTAGCTCCTTATGTATAAGAAAAGCATAATCCTTAAAAGGAAATCTATAAATTGGACTTCCTCAAAATTAAAAACTTTTGCTCTACAAAAGACCCTCTAAAGAGGAAGAAAAGACAAAGTATCAATTTCATTATTTCCAGTCTGACTTTTATTATTTCCTTCCTTCTACTAAGTTTGGGCTTGTTGTGTTCTTCTTTTTCTAGTGCCTTTAGGTATAAAAGCTATATTTTAATTTGAGATTTTTTTTATTGTTTCTTGAAGCAGGCCGTATTGCTACAGTCTCCCCTCTTAGAACTACATGTTGTGCATCCCATAGATGCTGGAAAGTTGTGTTTCCATTTTCATGTGTCTCAAGGTATTTTTTAATTTCCTCTTTGATTTCTTTGTTGATTCATTGGCTTTGTAGCATTTTGTTTAGTATTCATGTGTTTGTGGTTTTTTCCAGTTTTCTTCTTGTAACTGATTTCTAGTTTCATACCGCTGTGGTCAGAAGAGATGTTTGATATAATTTCAGACTCTTAAATTTTTTGACACTTGTTCTGTAGCCTAACATGTGATCCATCCTAGAGAATGTTCCATATGCACTTGAGAAGAATGTGTATTCTACATTTGGGGGATAGAATGACCTGTATATATTAAGTTCATATATTAAGTCTAATGTTTTTAAGGCTGATGCTTCTTTATTGATTTTTCTGTCCGAATGAACTATCCATTGATGTAAGTAGTGTATTAAAAAGTAGTGTAAAAATACAATGATAGTATCATTGTATTACTATCAATTTCTCCCTTTACTGAGTCCATTATGTAACATCCTTCTTTGTCTTCTGTTATAGACTTTGTTTTAAAGTTTACTTTGTCCAGTATGAGTATTGCTACCCCAGGTTTCTTCTCATTTCCATTTGCATGGAATATCTTTTTTCATCCCTTCAGTTTCAGTCTGTTTGTCTTCAGATCTGAAGTGAGTTTCTTGTAGACAGCATACAAATGGGTCTTGTTTTTTAATCCACTCAGTCATCTGTGTCTTTTGATTGGAGCATTTAGTCAAGTTTATATTTAAAGTTGTTATTGCCAGTTATGTACTTATTGCCAGTTTGTTCATTATTTTCTGCTTGCTTTTGTAGTTTTTCTTTGTTCTTTTCTTCTTCTCTTGGTCTCTTACCTTTTAGTTTGATGATTTTCTTCAGTATTATGTTTGAGTTCCTTTCTCTTTATCTCTGTGTATCTACTGTAAGTTTTGGATTTGCAGTTACCATCAAGTTGATAAATAATTATATTTTTACACACACACACACAGCTGACAGTTGCTGAAATTCAAAAACATTCTACAGTATAAAAATACTACATTTTTATTACCCCTCCCAATGTTTTATGTTTCTGGCATCATATTTTACATGTTAAACTTTGTGCATCTCTTTACATTGTAGTTAGTTGATTTCATTACTTTTGTCTTATAACCTTCCTACTAGCTTTACAAGTGGCTGATCCACTGCCTTTGCTATGTATTTAACCTTTACCAGTAAGATTTCTTTCTTTCAAACATTTTCTTATTCAAGCTATTGCATTTTCTTTCCCACCTTAAGAAGATGCTTTAACATTTCTTATAAGGCTAATTTAGTGGTGCCCAACTCCTTTAGGTTCTGCTTGTCTGGGAAACTCTTCATCTCTCCTTCAATTCTGAGTGATAACCTTGCCAGGCAGAGTATTCTTGGTCGTAAGTTTTATCCTTTCAGTACTTTAAATATGTCATGCCACCCTCTTCTGGCCTGCAGTTTCTGCTGAAAAATCAGCTAATAATCTAGTGGTGTTTTCCTTCTGTATGATTCGTTGCTTTATCTCTTACTGCCCTTAAAATTCTGTCTTTATCTTTTGCCATTTTAATTATATGATTTGGTATGGCTCTGTTTGGGATCATCTTGTTTGGGACTCTCTGTGTGTCCCATCAGTGGATGCCTGTTTCCTTTCTCAGATTAGGGAAGTTTTAAGCCATCATTTCTCCAGGTAAGTTTTCTGTTCCTTTCCCTTCTCCATCTGAGATCCTTACTCCTAAAGTTGCCCCAAAGATCCCCTAAACTCTCCTCATTTAAAAAAATTTTTTTTGCTTTCCTGACTGGTTGATTTCCACTATTTCATCTTCCAGATTGCTGATGTGTTCTACTGTATCATCCAATCTGCTGTCAATTTCCTCTAGTGTTATTTTTCATTTCAGCTTTTGTGTTCCTCAGCTCTGACTGGTTCTTTATTATATTTTCTAATTCTTTGACATTCTCACTGTGTTCCTCTATTCTTCTCCCTACTTTAGGAAGCATTTTTAATGACCATTTCTTTGAATCCTTTACCAAGCAAATTACATATCTCCATTTCATTAAGGTTTTTGCCTGCATTTTCATCTTATTCTTTCTTTTGGAACTTATTTCTCTGTCCCTAATTTGTTTGACTTTGTGTCTGTTTCTATATATCAGGTAAAATAGGTACTTTCCCGGTCTTGAAGGCATAGTCTTGGGCAGGAGCATGCCCTGTGTAGTCTGCAAGTACCAGGCAACTTTGACAGGCCAAGCCTGGCCAGTCATGGACCAGAGGGGTCCTGAGGCAATCCACATTCAGGCTGCCTCAGCAAGAATGGCTATAGCTTATGTGGGCCAGGGCCTTGCTGGGGTAGCCTTGGTAGGCCAGCTACGGCACCTGAACCATATTCCCACTCATGCTATCAAGGTGAAGGGGGGAACACAAAAAGTGGTGCACTCTAGCACTTTCAATGCTGGAGAAAGTTTCAGCACACCCCCAACCATTTAGCAGACATTCTAGGGTTAGTAAATGGATTTCACTCATGTATAGTCCAGGCCCCCTTTACGACTGTTTTTTCTCTGTGCCCCAGGACAGGTAATCCTGCACACAGGCCCCTCAGTTATATCCTTCCCCACTACAGTACAATGAATTGAAGTGGGGTTCCCATTGATACTGTGTCTCTGTCTCTCCCTCCAATCTCTATGTGGTCCTTGTATCGTTTGTTGTGCAGAGGCTGTTTAATCAGTCCTCAGTTCTTCTGCAGGAGGAATTGTTCTTCATACAGCTGTAGACCCAGTGTGTCTGTGAAAGTAGGTGAGTTCAGGATCTTCCTATGCCGCCATCTTGAACAAAATGCTGAGTTTTATGTTGGTTCAATCTTAGTCACAAGGAGGCTATCAGAAGCAATGGGGTTGCAGGCTTGCACAGCACGGCCCTAATGAGACCGGTATCCAAGTCTTAAACACCACTGCTGGAGCTAACTGGCATATTCTTAAGGACAAAAGGCTTAACAATTGGGAATTCAGCCATTAATACTTCCTTCTTCCATGCGTTGACTCTCCTCCAGTTTGTGTCTGCTTTTTGTCACTGTTCAGTCCTTCCACATCATTGTTTTTAGCATTTTGGCCAGAGGTTATAACTGGAATCTGTGGGAGCTATCTGTTTATCCAAACAGAGCTACTCTCCCATTACCACCAGAAGCAGAACTCCTCAACTAAATACCAGACACAGAACTGTAACAATATAACTTCATTCTAAAGAAAAAAGAAATTTTAAATGAATACCTAACACTAGTTAGGTTTCTTTATTGTGATGGTTTGTTTCCAAATTTGAAAGTATATGGGTATAATGATGACTGAGCAACTGAGTACATACACTAAGGATAAGGGGAACCAAATTTCTTTCTGTTGCAGTAAAACAATATGAAAAGAGGATGACTAAAATGACACCTGTTGTCCAACGTACAATTAAAAGTATCAATATCAACTCATGAAAATATAACACATACACTGGCTTTCTCTATAAGGGGGCCTGGAAGCAAAGACATTCTGGTGGCAACGAGCACACCATACACCTAGATACTGTTTTCTAAATACCATATCTCATAAAATGAAGCAGAACTCCTTGGAGAAGTAACTGATTCCAGGGCTGGGGAAGAGACACTGCAAAGTAAACAATGAACATCTTGTGAGGGCAGAAAGTAAGGATAAAATAAGAAAAAATAATGGATAATGATAAAAAAAACTCAGTAGTTTCAAAGTAATCATCAATTACTTACCATTTACAAAGAAATAAATCATATAACTTTATAGTGAATTAATGTAGCAAAATAACCACACCAAATAACCTGAGTTAACATCACCAATAAAGGAAAAACTATACTCTGTGCCTTGTGATATAATATACAGACAAGAACATAACATCACTTATGTGGTAATCTTGCCAAAAATTTAAAGAAACCTCAATCTAATTATAGTAAGGCAAATCCACATTGAGGGACAATCATCTAAGTAATAAACAGATTTGTGCATTTGAAAAATACCATGGTTCCAGCAGACAGAGAAATTATTTCAGATTTGGAAAGACTAAAGGCCAGGTAACTATATGCAACATGTAATCATCAACTGGATCCTGGACTTCAGCAGAAAAAACTTACCTATGAACACACTGTTGGGAAATTTATGAATTAAGAATAGAAATTATAGATTAAAGTACGTATTTCGTTTTACCCATGTATTTACCCTTCCCATTGCTATTCATAACTTTCTGTATTTTGGTGTCACATTTCAAGTTATTTTCCTTCTGATTCAAGAAAACTCTTTAGTATTTCCTCTAGTGTAGGTCTGCTGAAATCAAGTTTTCACTTTTTGTATTTATTCAATTTTCATGTTAGAAAGATGTTTTCACTGAACAGAGTTCTACACTGACAATTATTTTCATTTGGCACTTTAAAGTTATCATTTCATTGTCATCCAGCTTCTAACATTCCTGTTGTAAAATGAGCTATCACTGTAACTGTTGTTCAAAAACACTCAACATTCAAATAGCAATGACTTTGGGGGGAGTGTATAGCTCAAGAGGCAGAGCACTGGATTAACATGCACAAGGTCCTGGGTTCAATCCCCAGTACCTCCTCTATAAATCAATCAATCAATCAACAAATTAACCTAGTTACCTTCCACCAAAAAAATCTCATAAAAAATTTAAAAATAATAATAAAATAAAAAGCAATGACTTTTTCCCTCTGGCTGCTCAGATTTTTCACTTGGTTTTCATTCTTTAGGAGTTTAATTATGATATTCTTAGTTGTAGTTCTCTTTATATATATCCAGATTGAGGCTCATAGTATTTCATGAATCTATGGCTTGATTATCTTTCATTATTTTTAGAAAATACTCAACTAGTATCTCTTCTTAGTTTCTGACCCATTGCCTCTCTTCTCACCTTCTGGGACTATAAGTACACATATGGTTGAGCTTTTCCCTGTGAACTACATCTCTTAATACTTCCTGTACGTATTACCTTTCTTCTGAAAGTGCACAAGTGTGTGTGTTGTGTGTGTTCAGCTAGCCACAAAACCTCAAAACAAGTGATGGTAATCATCACGTGATACAACACAGTTTTAGAAAGGAGAAAGACAGGTAGAGATGAGATGTTAAATGTTTTTTATTTTTAAAAATATGTACCAAATCTACTCAGAGAAGTTACAAAACAACCTAAAAATTTATTGCATAATACATGAATAACAAAATAGAATTAGCAATTAAAAAACCTCCTTGCAAACAAAGCCCAGGACTAGATGGCTTCACTGGGGAATTCTACCAAATATACAAAGAAGAACTGACACCAGTCCTTCTCAAACTCTTCCAAAAGATTGTAAAGGAGTGAGTACTCCCAAACTCATTCTATGAAGCCACCATCACCCTGATACCAAAACCAGGCAAAGACACTGCCAAAAAAGAAAATTACAGGCCACTATCACTGATGAACATAGATGCAAAAATCCTCAACAAAATATTAGCAAACAGAATCCAACAGCACATAAAAAAGATCATACACCATGACGAAGTTTGATTCATCCCAGAGACACAAGGATGGTTCAACATATGCAAATCAATCAATGTGATATAACACATCAAGAAAAGAAAGGACAAAAACCACATGATCATCTCAATAGATGCAGAAAAAGCATTTGATAAAATTCAACACCCATTTATAATAAAAAGTCTTACCAAAGTGGGTATAGAGAGAACATATCTCAACATAATAAGTTATTTGTGACAAACCTACAGTCAGCAAAAAACTCAATGGTGAAAAACTAAAAGCCTTCCCACTAAAACCTGGAACAAGACAAGGATGCCCACTCTCACCACTTCTATTTAACACAGTCTTGGAAGTCTTAGCCACAGCAATCAAGCAAGAAGAAGAAATAAAATGGATCCAATTGGAAGGGAAGAGGTAAAGCTGTCACTGTATGTGGATGACATGATACTATATAAAGAAAACCCTAAAAGCTTAACACACAAACTACTAGAGCTGATAAAAGAATTCGGCAAGGTAGCAGGATACAATATCAACATACAAAAATCAGTTGCATTTCTTTACACTAATAATGAATTAGCAGGAAAAGAAAGTAAAGAAACAATCCCTTTTAAAATCACATCCAAAACAATAAAATACTTAGGAATAAATCTGACCAAGGAGGTGAAAGACTTATTATACATGGAGAACTACAAAACATTAATTAAGGAAATTAATGATAACTTACAACAATGGAAAGCTATCCATGCTCTTGGATTGGAAGAATCAATATCATTAAAATGGCCATACTGCCTAAGGCAATCTACATATTTAATGTGATCCCTATCAAACTACTCAGAGCATTTTTCACACAATTAGAACAAACAATCCTAAAATTCATATGGAATCAAAAAAGACCCAGAATTGCTAAAGCAATATTGAAGGAAAAGAATGAAACTGGAAGAATAACCCTCCCAGACTTCAGACAATATTACAGAGCTACAGTAATCAAAACAGCACAGTATTGATATAAAAACAGACATATGGATAAATGGAACAGAACAGAGAGCCTAGAAATAAACCAACAGACCTATGTTCAATTAATCTTCGACAAAGGAGGCAAGAATATACAACGGAGAAAAGACAGTCCTTTCAGCAAGTGGTGTTGGGAAAACTGGATAGCAGCATGCAAATCAATGAAGTTAGAAGAGTCCCTCACTCCATACACAAAAATGAATTCAAAATGGCTTAAAGACTTAAATATAAGACAAGACACACTAAATCTCCTAGAAGAAAACATAGGCAAAACATTCAATGACATGTATCTTAGCAGTGTTCTCCTACAGAAGTCTAACCAGGAAATAGAAATAAGAGCAAAAATAAACAGATGGGACCTAATTAAACTTACAAGCTTTACACAGAAAAGAAAACCGTAAGCAAAACAAAAAGACAACCTATGGAATGGGAAAAAAATTTTTACAAATGATGAAACCGACAAAGGCTTGATCTCCACAATATATAAGCAGCTCATACGACATAATAATAATAAAAAAAAATCCAAAAATGGGCAGAAGACCTAAACAAGCAATTCTCCAAAGAAGACATATGAATGACTAATAGGCATGTGAAAAAATGTTCAATATCACTAATTATAAGAGAAATGCAAATCAAAACTACAATGAGGTATCACCTCACACCAGTTAGAAGGGCCATCATTCAAAAGTCCACAAATGATAAATGCTGGAGAGGGTGTGGAGAAAAGGGAACCCTCCTCCACTGTTGGTGGGAATGTAGTTTGGTGCAGCTATTATGGAAAACAGTATGGAGATTCCTCAAAATAAAAATAGACTTATCATATGATCCAGCAGTCCCACTTCTAGCTATATATCCAGAGGGACCTCTAATTCGAAAAGATACATGCATCCCAATGTTCACAGCAGCACTATATACAACAACCAAAACATGGAACCAACCTAAATGTCCATCAACATATGACTGGATAAAGAAGTTGTGGTATATTTATACAATAGATTACTACTCAGCCATAAAAAAGAATAAAATGATGCCATTTGCAGCAACATGGATGGACCTAGAGATCATCATTTTAAGTTAAGTAAGTCAGAAAGAAAAATACCATATATCACTTATATGTAGAATCTAAAAAAAAAAAGGAAAAAGGAAAAAAACACTATGAACTCATCTACAAAACAAAGAGAGACTCACAGACATAGTAAAGAATCTTATGGTTACCAGGGAAAGAGGGTGGGAAGGAATAAATTTGGTAGTTTGAGATTTACAAATGTTAGCCACTATATATAAAAACAGATTAGAAAAAAAAGTTTCTGTTGTATAGTGCAGGGAACTATATTCAATATCTTGTAGTAAGTTTTAAGGAAAAAATATGAAAACAAACATATGCATGTATATGCATGAATGGGACACTGTGCTGTACATAAGAAATTGACACATTGTAACTGACGGTACTTCAATAAAAGAAATACATGAATAACTTCTAGGATAATATATTTCTGTACTGTTCCCACCTCTTCTAAGACTATTTTAAACAGTCAACATTCATCACCCCCCAACTATAATACATCTCCATTACACATAAAACCATAAGTGTATGCTTCTCTAAGCACCTATAACTATACAACCTTACTTTTTTTTAACATTTTTTATTGAGTTATAGTCATTTTACAATGTTGTGTCAAATTCCAGTGTAGAGCACAATTTTGCAGTTATACATGAACATACATATATTCATTGTCACATTTTTTTTTGCTGTGAGCTACCTCAAGATCTTGTATATATTTCCCTGTGATATACAGTATAATCTTGTTTATCTAGTCTACATTTTGAAATCCCAGCCTGTCCCTTCCCACTCCCCTCCCCCTTCGCAACCGCAAGTTTCTATTCTATGTCTATGAGTCTGTTTCTGTTTTGTATTTATGCTTTGTTTATTTGTTTTTTTTTATTCCACATATGAGAGATCTCATATGGTATTTTTCTTTTTCTTTCTGGCTTACTTCACTTAGAATGACATTCTCCAGGAATATCCATGTTGCTGCAAATGGCGTTATGTTGTCAGTTTTTATGGCTCAAGAGTATTCCATTGTATAAATAGACCACATCTTCTTTATCCAGTCATCCGTTGATGGGCATTTAGGCTGTTTCCATGTCTTGGCTATTGTAAACAGGGCTGCTGTGAACACTGGGGTGCGGGTGTCCTTTAGAAGTAGGGTTCCTTCTTGGATATATGCCCAGGAGCGGGATGACTGGGTCATATGGTAAGTCTATTCCTAGTCTTTTGAGGAATCTCCATACTGTTTTCCACAGTGGCTACACCAAACTGCATTCCCACCAGCAGCGTAGGAGGGTTCCCTTTTCTCCATAGCCTCTCCAGCATTTGTCGTTTGTGAACCTGTGAATGATGGTTAGTCTGACTGGTGTGAGGTGATAACCTCATCATAGTTTTGATTTGCATTTCTCTGATAATTAGTGATACTGAACATTTTTTCATGTGCCTATTGATCATCTGTATTTCTTCCTTGGAGAAATGCTTGTTTAGGTCTTCTGTCCATTTTTGGATTGGGTTGTTTGTTTCTTTCTTGTCAAGCTGTATGAGCTACTTATATATTCTGGAGATCAAGCCTTTGTCAGTTTCACTGGCAAAAATTTTCTCCCATTCCGTAGGTTGTCTTTTTGTTTTACTTATGGTTTCCTTTGCTGTGCAGAAGTTTGTAAGTTTAATTAGGTCCCATTTGTTTATTCTTGCTTTTATTTCTATTACTTGTGTAGACTGCCCTAGTAGATCATTTTTTTAACATTTTATTGATTTATAATCATTTTACAATGTTGTGTCAAATTCCTGTGTAGAGTACAATTTTTCAGTCATACATGAACATATATATATTCATTGTCACATTTTTTTCTCTGTGAGCTACCATAAGATCTTGTGTATATTTCCCTGTGCTATACAGTATAATCTTGTTTATCTATTCTCCTAGTAGATCATTTTTGAGATGTATGTAAGATAATGTTTTGCCTATATTTTCTTCTAGGAGGTTTATTGTATCTTGTCTTATGTTTAAGTCGTTGGTCCATTTTGAGTTTATTTTTGTGTATCGTGTAAGGGAGTGTTCTAGCTTCACTGATTTACATGCTGCTGTCCAGTTTTCCAACACCATTTGCTGAAAAGACCATCTTTTCTCCATTGTATATTCTTGCCTCCTTTGTCAAAGATTAGCTGACCAAAATACAACCTTACATTTTTAAATTAAAATATCCAATATCAGTTATTATCTAAAAACTAGATTACATAGGGGCTATTAAAGACTTTAATAGCTGCTCCCCCAAAAAATAAATGGAAAATAGACTAGAAGATATTGCACATTATTTTTAATTTACCTGTGCTTTGGTTCATCACAAGTCTTGGAGGAGAACTCGTTTCTTCAGATTCTTCTGATGAATGTGCCAGGAAGTCATGAAGCTTCTGCACCAATGTATTCAACTTGCTTTCACTGTCAAGACAAAAATTTTAAGAATTTCCTTAGTTAGCTGTCATATATTGAAGTAAATATAAAGTTTAATAAACTAAAAATATAACTACAGTGTAAGTAGTCTGAAAGAATGCATATTCAAAATACAAATTAAAGAAAATGTATTTTCTTTATTTTACCTAGGCTATGAAAATATGAGTAACACTATCTACCTGTACACTTATCTACAATCAAAATATAATTCAAGTTAAATACTAATTTATATCATTTAAAATAATAATTCAGTAATTTATCAAATATATTTCTTTAGCACTCTTCAGAAGCCTTCAGCAGTTTTTTTGTGTATTACTTTTTTCTGCTTAGAACACAGTAATTGTATAAATGACAAACATTAAGATGAATAGAGTAGAACAGGACTTAGAAGATCTCACAGTTTTCCAGGGAAATATTTATGTAACTAAATTATTATATCATATCCTATTAAGTTATGTATATAGGTATTATCTGTAATCCAACAGGGTTATAAAAAGTTAAAAGTTTAAAATGCAGGAAAAAAACACACAGATCAGTTCTAATAATAAAAGATTTCCTAAACTTAAAAGAAGGAAAAAGAAAATTGACTTCATTGAAATTCAAAACTTTGTATGTCAAAAGATACCACCAAGAAAGTGAAGAGACAAGGGGCGGGGAGGGATAAATTAGAGGTTTTGGATTAACAGATACACACTACTATATATAAAACAGATAAACAACAAGGATCAATGGCATAGCACAGGGAACTACATTCAATATACTATAATAACCTATAATAGAAAAGAATCCAAAAAGAATATATGTAACTAAATTATTTGCTATACATCTGAAACTAACACAACATTGTAAATCAACTATACGTCAATGAAAATTTTTTAAAAAGTAAAGCAACAATCCACACAATTGGAGAAAGCTATTTTCAAATCATATTTCTAAACAAGCATAAGTATTCTTTATATAATATATATACTTTAAATAATATAAAGAATTCTTACAACTAAATAGTAAAAAGGCAAACTCAATTTAAAAATAGTGAAAGAATTTAGATTTATATTTCTCCAAAGAAGATACATACAAATGGCAAGTAAGTCCTTGAAAAAAATGCTGAAGATTATTAGTTATTAGAACAAAATATAAATCAAAACCACAATGAGATACTACCTTACACTCATTAGAATGGATACAGTAATAATTTTTAAAACAAAAATAAGGGTTGGCAAGCATGTAAAGAAATTGGAACCCACTATATTTATACAATGGAATACTATTAGGCATTAAAAAGAATAAAATAACGCCACTTGCAGCAACACTGATGGATCCGGAGATCGTCATTCTAAGTTAAGCAAGCCAGAAAGAGAAAGAAAAATATCACAGTATATCACTCATATGTGGAATCTAAAAAAAAAAAAAAGACACAAATGAACTTACTTACAAAAGAGAAACAGACTCAAAGACCCAGAAAACAAACTATGGTTACTGGGGGAAAAGGGTTTGGGAAGGGATAAATTGGGAGTTCGAGATTTGCAGATACTAACTACCATATATAAAACAGATAAACAACAAATTTCTTCAGTATAGCACAGGGAACTATATTCAATATCTTGTAGTAACCTATAATGAAAAAGAATATGAAAACAAATAATATGTATTTATATGTATGAATGAAACATTATGCTATACACCAGAAGTTGACACATTGTAAAGTGACTATATGTCAATTTAAAAAAAAAAAGAAACTGAAACCCACCTACATTCCTGGTGGGAATGTAAAATGGTGCAGTGACTAGGAAAAAGTTCAGTAGTAATCCAAAAAGTTAAAACATAGTTACCAAATGACCCAGTAATTCCACTCCTAGGTATATTCCCAAGAGAAGGAAAACATAACCACACACAAAAAAAAGTACAAAAATGTTCACAGCACAGCAGCCAAATATATTCATAATAGCCAAAAAGTGGAAAGTACCCAAATGTCATCAACTAATGAATGAACAATGGAATATTATACCTCAATAAAAAGGACTGAAATATTCATCCATACTAAAACATGGACAAACCTTGGAAGCATTATGCTAAAGACAGACACAAAATCTTACATATTATTCCATTTATATATGTAAAATGTCAAAAGTAGGCAAATCCACAGAGGCAGAAAGTAGATTAGTGGCTGCCAGGGAATGGAGGAAGGGGGGAATTGGGAGGTATGAGTTATCTTTCTGGGGCAATGAAAATATTCTAAAATTAGAAAGTGGTGACAGTTGTACTATATTGTGAACTTACCAAATATTTTTAACTGAACTATATATACTAAAATGGTTTAAATGGTGAATTTTATTTTATGTGAATTTTATCTCAGTAAAAAATGCAAACTAGAGGAAGGAATTCAAGAATGTATATACCTATTTACATAAGAACTTGTGCATTCACCTCCAAAAAATCCATAACCAAAATTTAATAGGCAAACTAACCTGAAAATAGAGATAAACATTCTTATTATATTAAAAAATACTCAATTCCTAGTAGATAAATGAACAGAAACCATAATGTTTTAAAAAAGGGAATACAACTGGGTAACAAAAAACTGAAAGAGAAAATACTTCAACCTCATTAATAATCAACAGACTGCACATTAAAACACTGAATCAAGTAACATCTGTCAGGCCTTTATGGGTCAGACACCACCCGAATTCAATCAGGGTGCTGGGCCCCAAGTCCAGTGTCCCCGCTGTATCATTTTCCTATGTTTGGTTAGGAAGAACTCAAGATATCCAGGGAAGGAAAAAGAAATGAGATATAATAAGCATACTGCAAGTAAAGATCTTGTGCGGGATTTTGCTTGTTCTGGTGGAAAGGGTTGTTTTACAAAATATTGAAATAAACGTGATTCTGCAATACAGGTACCAAGAGGGTATGGTTTCTAATTTTTGCCATGACCTTCCGTTGGAAAAAAGTCAAGTGTACAAAAAAACTGAATCATCAAGTCCCTCAGTGTCCTTAATCTTCAACTACAGAATGAAACCAGAGGAGAAGATGCAACATGTCAACCCATGGCACACAAAATTCCTGATAACCAAAAGTTAAAAATAATAATGGACTATGTCATTCTATATCTTGTCCTATCAATAGATTACCAAAGGATGAAAAACTTGCTCTTTAGAAATGAAAGGAGTACAGCAAAACAGCATAATGGTGATTATCCCATTCATTCCTAGAATTCACAGAAATCCAACCACAAAGCCAGTAATCACATGAATTCATGCTGTACCTGAACAAGGTCAGGACTATGGGTAAGTCAGTGAAGCCCAATAACAGTACCAACATATGCAAAAATAACAAGATAATACAATCCAAAGAACTTTTTTGTTCTGTCAAGGACAGCATTTTTAGGCATAAACATGTTTGTATAATATAAATTTTAAGACGAGCTAGAAGTTCAGTGGTGAAAAAAGGATTAATACCTAAAAAACTCTGCCCATTAATTTGAGAAATCTTCTCTTTAAGGGCAGATGTGAGTTTTGGAAATGGCCAAATATCATTTAAAGCCAAATACAGTGAATAATGAAAAATTATCAGGTGAGTTAAAATTAGCTTTTGCCAAAATCCAAAGTATGTCTGAAGACCTATTTTCTTGCATGCCTTCTAATTGGTTACAAAAAGAGCGTTCTCAAAATGTCCTCAGGAATAACATCATCATTGGTATCAGTATGGCCTCCAAAAGTGACTATTTAGAAGGGAAACATTCATTCATTTATAAAAGCTCTGATGTCAGCCTTTAAAATCTGCCTCACCATTCTAGTCATACTTTGGAGATGGTCCTTCGAATTGAATCTTATTTGTGAAAATGGTATTTTAAGCACACCAAATGAACTGTTTAAAAGGCAGCACTTATCAGTCCTTTTGTAAACTGAAGAATCTTTTCTTAAGGCAAAACTGCACACATTAGCTTATCAGTTTCATAATTGTGAACTATTACAAATTATTTTTATAAATTCCAGCCATGGTTGTCAATTTCTTCCTCCCTCTATTGAAATGTGAAGCTGACTCAAGCAGTACTATACATTACTTAACTCTGGGTCCTAGGTAAAAGTTCTTAAAATGACCTTTAAGAATGGTTAAAAATCTCCATTGAAGAAGATTATGTTCAGCCTTCATGATCACAGACACACAATTATAACATGGGCTTGATGCAAATGACCAGCGAGATCTGATCTGCGTATCTTCAAGTTGATCAAAAAAAAAATCTAAATTCCTAATGTAAGCTAACCATATCATGAATGACTGGATTTCAAAGAAGTTTTGAGTCCTACTGTAAGTGTTTTTAACTATGGGCCATGTTCTTTGCCTTGAATGTTTTACTACTTTTTTTCCACGAAGAATTGTGGAGTTCCAAAAATTATTAGTGCTTCACCTCTTTGTAATATTATTTTGGAGAAATATATACATAGGGGAACTAGTCTTCTTTTTTAAACTTTTCATTTTGAGATAAGTGTAGGTTCACAAGCAAAGATCCCGTGTATCTCTTACCCAGTTTTCCACAGTGGTAACATCTTACAAAACTATTTTTCATTTTCACCCAGTCATCTACCTACTGCTATAGATGTGTTGCTGTCTTTAAGGCCTAGCAATGGACCATAAAGAACCTCTGAGATTTGGGTACATGATCATGAGTATATTGACCAAAAATGGTCTTTAGAAAAATCATTGGTAATTAATTTTAAATTTCTGTTCACTTCATGATTGTTTAAAAACTGAAAAGGAAGAGTAAAATTGTCTCTGTCCACAGATCACATCTTATATGTAGAAAACGTTAAAGATAATCAAAAGAAAATTCTGAGACAATTAGTAAACGAATTCAGTAAAGTTAGTGGACATAAAATTAACATACAAAAATCAGCTGCATTTCTATCACTAACAATGAACACTCCAAAAAGGAAATTAAGAAAACAATTCCATTTACAATAGCATAAAGAAGAATCAAATATTTAGGAGTAAGTTTAACCAAGGAGGTGAAAGGCTTTATGCATGAAAAACTGCAAAACAGCAGTATTTTCACTGCTGAAAGAAATTAAAGACATAAATAAATGGGAAAATGCCCCATGTGCATGAGTTGGAAGAGTTAATATTGTTAAGATGACAATACTATTCAAAGTGATCTACAAATTCAATTCAACCCCTACCAAAATCCCAACAGCTTTTTTGCATAAACAGAAAAACCCATACTAAAATTCATGAGGAAACCTTAAGGAATTCTGAATAGCCAAAACAACTGTGAAAAAGAACAAAAGTAAACAATTCACAGTTCTTTATTTCAAAACTAACTGCATAAGAAACAAGGATTTACTGTCTAACACAGAGAACTATATTCAGTATCTTGTAATAACTTATAATGGAAAATAATCTGATATATATTTAACTGAAAACATATATATACAACTGAATCACTTTGTTGTACACTTAAAACTAACACAATATTGTAAGTCAATTATACTTCAATTAATAAAACTAATTGCAGAGCTAAAATAATCAAAATAGTGTTGGTGCTGGCATATGGATAAACATATAGACCAATAGAATAGAAAACCCAGAAATAAATCCTTGCATATATATGGTCATTGATTTTCAACAGGGCTGTCAACAACAGTCAATGGGGAAGGAACAGTCTTTTCAACAAGTGGTGCTGGGAAAACTGGATATACACATGCAAAATAATGAAGTGGATCCTTGTCTGACTCCACATAGAAAAACTAACTCAAAATTCATCAAAGACCTAAACATAGTGGCTAAAACTATTAAACTCTTAAAAGAAAACAGAGGAGGAACCTTCATGACATTGTAACTGGTGATGCTTTCTTGAATGACACCAAAAGCACAGGCAACAAAATAAAACAATAAACCAGATTTCATCAAAATGAAACACTTTTCTGCATCAAAGGACGCTATCAAGAGAGTGAAAAGATGACCCACAAAATGGGAGAAAATATTTCCAAATCATATATCTGAAATGGTACTGATATCCAGAATGTGTAAATAAATCCTACAACTCAACAACAAAAATCCAAATAACCAAATTCAAAAATGGACAAAGGATTTGAATAGATATTTCTCCAAAGAAGACATACAAAAATCCAATAAATACACAAAAAGATGCTCTACATCACTAGTCATTAGGGAAATACAAATCAAAACCACAATGGGGTAACACTTCACACCTGTTAGGAGGCTATTATCCCAAAAAAATAATAAAAGAAAAGGAAAAGGACAAGTGTTGGTGAGGATGTGAAGAATCTGGAACCCTGTGCGTGATGCTGGTAGGAATATCAAATGATGAATTCACTGTGAAAAAACAGTACAGCAGTACTTCAGAAAGAGAAACATAACATTACCATAAGATCCAGTAATTCTACTTCTAAGTAGATATTCAAAAGAAATGAAAGCTGGGACCCAAATAGATAGTTACACCATCAACGTTCATACTAGCATTATTCACAAGAGCCAAAAAGGTTTATTTCCACCTTTCTGTCCATCAACAGATGAATTGATAAATAAAATACAGCATACACATGGAATAAAAGAAATGATATTCCCTAAAAAGGAATGAAATTCTGATACGTGCTATACCACAGATCAACTATGAAAACATTATGGTAAGTAAAATAAGTCAGACACAACAAAAGGACAAATATAGTACAATACCACTTAGATGAGGGTCTTAGGGTAGTCAAATTCATACAGACAAAAAGCAGACTAGAGGGCTGGAGAAGGGAGGGAATGTAGAGTTACTGTTTAATGGGAACAGGTTCTGTCTTGAAGATGATGAAAAAGTTCTGGAATGGAGAGTGATGATGGTTACACAGGACTGCCAGTGTACTTAATGTCACTGATTTGTAGACTTTGAAATTGTTAAAATGGCAAATTTTTAAAAAGACCTGTGATATATCACGCAAATATTAAAAGAAAATTGGTGCCATGTCTGGTCACTAAAGCTATAAACAAAGATATGTACAAACTGCAGTACTGCTTCTATTAGAGAAAATTTGGAAATAACCTAATTATCTAAAAAAAGCAGGATGGACAGATTATATACTCACATGATAGAATACTATACAGCAGTTAAATGAATGAAGCAGAGCCATATGAACCAATATAGATAGATCAAGAAATAGTTCAAATGGGACTTAAGCTTTATCTACAATATTCTAGTAATTTAATTTAAAAGCCTAAAGGAGGTATAATTAATTTTAATTAGCATATTATGTGAGTAATAAAGTTATTTAGATTGCAGGAAGTGCCTGAGGATTCGTGGATGGAGCAAGTCTGCACCTCCTGGTTCAGGGGAATGGGAGCCAGGGGTGACAAGGGATTAATAAGCAAAGCACATCTCTCAGAATCAGGTGCCCTGCTTCCTACATTAGACCCTGTTCCCAAGGCCAACCATGGCTACCATTCAGTAGCTAGTAAAAAATGGCTTTCTTGAATATATGAAGGAAGAGTAAAAGCTTTGAGGAGTATATGAAGGAAGCAGGCGTGAGACTGGCACTGTGAAAAATGGGTGCAATGGCCAAGCAAGATTATGTCATCACTTCTGACAGCAAAACTCTCACTGTAAAAACTGAGAGCATCTTGAAAACAGTTTTCTTGTAAACTGGAAGAGAAGTTTTAAAAAACTACAGCTGATGTGAGAAAAACTCAGACTGTCTTCAACTTAACAAAGTTGCATTGGTTCAACACCAGGAATCATAAGAGAAGTAAAGTTCAATAAGAAAAGCGGAAGGTAGGAAATTAATGATAGAATGTGTTATAAACAATGTCACCTGTATGAGGATCTATGAAAAGGTATAAAAATTCCAACAACACTTTAAAGAGGAATTAGCTGTTAAACAAGCTCAGCTGGATGAGCAAATCTTCACAATACTTTTTCTCATTACTGTGTTCAATTATCTATCACAAACATTTAACATGCAACTATTTCCAACTGTGGGCTTTAATCAAAATCATCCCTACATAGAAAATGCTAAAGACACCACCAAAAAAACTACTAGAGTTTATCAATTTTGTAAAGTTGCAGGATACAAAAGCAATATACAGTAATCTGTCACATTTCTGTACAATAACAAAGAAATATCAGAAAGAGAAATTAAGAAAACAATACCATTTACCATCGCATCAAAAAGAATAAAATACCAGGAATAAATCTAAATAAGGAGGTAAAATATTTGTACTCAGAAAACTATAAGACACTGATGAAACTGAAGACAACACAAGCAAATGGCAAGATATACCATGTTCGTGGACTGGAAAACTTTACATTTGTTAAAATGATCATACAACCCAAAGCAATCTACAGATTCAATGAAATCCCTATCAAAATACCAATGGAATTTTTCACAGAACTAGAAAAAATAATTCTAAAATTTGTGTGGAAACCCAAAAGAATCAAAATAGCCAAAGCAACCCTGAGAAAGAAGAACAGAGCCAGAGGCATCACAATCTCTGATTTCAGACTATACTGCAAAGCTACAGCAATCAAACAGTAAGGTACTGGCACACACACAAAAAAACAGACATACCGATCAATGGAACAGAATAGACAGCCAAGAAATAAATCCAAGTGCTTATGGTCAATTAATCTATCACAAAGGAGGCAACAATATACAATACAGAAAAGACAGGCTCTTCAAAAACTGGTACTAGGAAAATTGGACAGCTATACGTAAAAGAATGAAATTAGAACATTTTTTCATATCATATATAAAAATAAATGTGAAATGGACTAAAGACCTAGATGTAAGGCCAGAAACCATAAAACTCCTAGAAGAAAACATAGGTAGTATATTGTTTGACACAAATTATAGCAATTTTTTTTTGATCTGTGTCCTAAGGCAAAGGAAACAAAAGCAAAAATAAACAAATAGGACCTAATTAAACTTAAAGGCTTTTATAGAGCAAAGGAAACCATCAACAAAACGAAATGGCAACATACAGAATGAGGGAAAATATTTGCAAATGATATGACTCATAAAAGGTTAATATCCAAAATTTATAAACAGCTCATGCAACTCAGTATCTAAAAAAAAAAAAAAGATCAAAAAATGGGTAGAAAACCCAAACAGATATTTTTCTAAAGAAGATATACAGGGGGCCAACAGGCACATGAAAATATGCTCAACATCATTAATCAAAAAAAATGCAAATCAAAACCACAGTGAAGAACCCAATCAAAACATGGGCAGAAGACCTAAACAGACATTTCTCCAAAGAAGAAATATAGATGGCCAACAGACACATGAAAAGATGCTCAATATCACTAATTCACAGATAAATGCAAATCAGAACTACAATGAGGGACCACCTCACACCAGTCAGAATGGCCATCATTCAAAAGTTTACAAATAACAACTGCTGGAGAGGGTGTGGAGAAAAGGGAACCCTCCTATACTCTTGGTGGGAATGTAAACTGATGCAGTCACTGTGGAAAACAGTACGGAGGTTCCTAAAAAAACTAAAAATAGACTTGCCGCATGAACCAGCATGCCCACTCCTGAGCATATATCTGGAGGGAATGCTAATTCAAAAAGATACATGCACCCCAAAGTTCACAGCTGCCCTATTTACAGTAGCCAAGACATGGATGCAACCTAAATGTCCACTGACAGCTGAATGGATAAAGAAGCTGTGGTATATACACACAATGGAATACTACTCAGCCATAAAAATAGAATGAAATAATGCCATTTGCAGCAACATGGACAGACCCAGGGATTATCATACTAAGTGAAATAAGCCAGAGAGAGAAAAATACCCTATAGTATCACTTATGTGGGGACTCTAAAAAAAAAAGTCACAAATGAACTTATTTTAAAAACAGAAACTGACTCACAGATATAGAAAAAAAAATTATGGTTACCAAAAGGGGAAAGGGGGTAGGGGAGGGATAAATTAGGAGTTTGGGATTAGCAGAAACAAGCTACTGTATATAACATAAACTACAAGGTCCTACTGTAATAGCACAGGGAACTATATTCAATATCCTATAACAAACCATAATGGAAAAGAATACAAAAAAGTTTAGATACATATATGTGTAACTGAATCACTTTTCTGTACACCAGAAACTTGCATAACATTGTAAAACAACTATACTGCAATTAAATGGAAAAAAAAACAATGAGATGTCGCATTGCACCTGTCAGAATGACTATCATCAAAAGTAACACAAACAACAAATGCTGACAAAGATGTGGGAAAAAGGGTGCCCTTGTACACTGTTGGTGGGATTGTAAATTGGTTCAGCCACTATTAAAAAAAAACAGCATGGAGGTTCTGCAGGAAACTAAAAACAGAACTACCATATCATACAGCAATTCCAGTCCTGAGCAAGTATCTAAAGAAAATGAAAATGCTGATTTGAAAAGATTTATGTACCCCAAAGTACAGAGCAGCATTTTTCACAACAGCCAAGAAAATGGAAGTAACCTAATTTCCAACAACAAATGAATAAAGAATGTGTATATATGTGTGTGTGTGTGTATATATATATATATATATATATATATATGTATATGTATATGCAATGGAATACTTCTCAGCCATAAAGAATGAAAATTTGCCTTTTGCAAAAACATGGATGGACTTGGAGAGTATTATGCTTAATGAAGTAAGTCAGAGACACAAATATCATGTGTGGGATCCAAAAAATAAAATAAATGAATATAACAAAAAGAAACAGACTTAACAGTATAGAGAACAAACTAGTGGTTACTAGCAAGGAGAGGGCACGGGGAAGGGCAAAATAGGGATGGGGATTAAGAGGTAAAACTAGTATGTGTAAAATAAATAAGTTACAAGGATATATTGTACAGAAAGGGAATATAGCCAATATTTTATAGTAACTTTATAGGGAATATATATGCAATAAAATATTCTTAATCAGTATGCTATACACCTGAAACTAATATAATATTATAACTCAGCTATACTTCAATAAAAGAAAATTAGGACCATTCCTTTGGTTAACAGATTAATGTTTTTGTGCTAACCAAAAATAAATAAATAAGGCAATGCAAAACACATTACTTTGCTCTGGTTCCCTTACAGAAACCTGAAAAAAACTGTGAACATTTTCATTTAAAAAGTAAATACATGAAGAAATAAACATGACAGTATAACTTACTAAATGCTATAAAAAGTGTTAAATGTGATACCTTTTTTTAACCTATCAAATAAGGGGGAAAAAAAGACTACTCATTGTAGAACAAGGTGCTATGAGACACTCTCAAAAATGGCCAATGGTAATACAAGTATTTAGAAAACAATTTGACAATAAGCCTTTGATCCCATCTTGAATAATTCTGCCTCTTTTTATTTATACAGAGAAAATAATTCTAAGTAATAATTTTAATCACAGATGTTGATCTATGACTTATCTGCAATAGCCAAAAAAAAAAAACTATAAATAGCTAAAATGCACAATAACGGCTAACAGGCACAATACAAGTCATACAGTATCATACCAACAATTAAAAATAATTCAAAAAAGTTCAACTACAATATGAAAAACAGTTCATGCTACAACGTTAACCAAAAATAGCAAAAGAAATTGAACATAAAGTATAATCACAACTAATAAAAATATTACAATAAAATGGCACTCAGAAATGTTAATAGTGAATGTTACCTAGAAAAGATTTCAGGTAATACTTTTTCTTCTACCTTTTTGTGATACAATAAATTCACTGCTTTGATGCTGGAAAAGGTCTATCTTCCTTTTTAATTCATGTAATTTTATATTTCATAAATGAAGACTGGACATGTCTGACTCAAACTAAGTTAAAAGTTGAAAACAACATTTTCCTAAGATTTTTTTCAAGGTAATCCACTTCCATTCCACAAATTAGTCATAAATGTAAGGGGTTTTCTTTAGGTTTAAAATTATCATATGTGTTTACAACATATTATGAAACAGCTTATGTATTTGTTAGTATCTATAACTTCATTTATAAATTAAATAATAATACACAACTGACTTTTCACTAATCCTAGAGATTCTTCCCATGCTTCCTTTTTTTGCTACAAGTTTACTATTCATTTAAGTGTTGAAAATCTCCTAAATTATGTCCTTATTCAGGTAAAATGGTAAGAAATCCTTTCAAAAGCTGTCCAGTATTAACTATGTAAGTATACTTTATTAAAAAAAACCTACTTGTCTATAAAATGTTCATATCTTGATTTTACTCCCAAATGTGATACAGGTCCATACAAGTTTCTACTGTGCCAACGAATATCAACCACTGGAAGAACAAGTTTTAGGGTAAATGGTGGAATTTTACTTAGTCCACATTGTCTTGGGTTTCTTTACACAACCCTGACAAATTTTAATATGCATTTTATACACACTTGCCTGATTTAAACCTCATGAGAATTTTATTACAGGAAACTGAGGCTCAGAAAGGCACTTATTTGCTAAATACAATAAGGGAATTAAATAATTTGCACTTGCAACTACTAATTGGATAATCAAGAATTGTACCTCCAACCAAAGCCTACCCTATGCTGCATCCCTTAAGGGAACTGAAGACACAGCGACTAATATGACTTACCTTACATAATAGAAAACTCATTATCCTCATGGGTAATCCTCAAAACTCAGAACACTTAAACAGACTAAGGATAAACTAAGATGTCCAGAAAAGTGCTTTCAGTTACTTCAACATACTTCTCTGAAGTTTTTCACCTTTGTTCAATGCTACCTGTTATTATTTTACATATGTTCATTGATTTTTTTAATTTTTAATAAAAACACTTCATGAACACATTAAATTACCTGAGTTTAGTTTTACTACTCATGCTTTATCTACTGTGCTTACCACACTATCCTTACTTGTATGCAGCAGCAACTAAACATAAGGTGCTAACAATAAGCAAAACAAATCATTTTAAAATCAATTCATAAAACTTCCAACTGAAATTAGAACCTGATCCTCACAAAGATCAAGACCTTAAAGATGTTACACAAGCATTTCAAACAAAAGAGCACCCCAAAAAAGCCAGACAGCTATGTCATTTCATATAGGTTCATTTATTTATAAAAAGACAAAAAAAACAAAACCTAACCAGTCAGCACCAATAGGTAAGGATCTTAGAAGTCCTTTCTCCCATGCTTATAAGAAAAAAGATGAATAAATTGGAAATGAATAACTTATCTTAGATCCATTAGTGAACTGAGGTCACAGCACAAATCAAAATTAAAAAAACTGGAGAGACTGGCAGTTACAGAGAATCACATAAGAAGTGGGAACACTTCAACAGTAACTAATGAATTGTTGGAGGTCAAGTATGGATCAGCTTGAGAGTTAACAAATTCTGGGGTACCAGTTTGGGCGTGGTGGCACACTCTCTTGATTTTTACCTCCAGGAGCCTCACAAGGTTTTCAGGTTTCCATGAGGAAGATCCGAGGAAAATTCTCTTATGCCTTGAGCAAGGGAGGCGGAAAAGTAACCACACTAAAATACGCCCAGAGCATTCTCTTCTTAACAAAGTCATGCCCTCAAAGTAAACTATTTCACCAGAGCATTATCTACCTGGAGGAAGAGAAATCTGACAACCTCAGAAGACTCTAGCTTTCCTGTCTCACCTAAGTTAAGGAGGGAAAGGCTAAGTAACACTTCTTTTTTCCCATTTTTTTTAAAATTGAAGTTTAGTCAGTTTACAATCTTGTGTCAATTTCTGCTATACAACATAATGTTTTCAGTCATACATATACATATATATATTCCTTTCATTTTCTTTTCATTATAGGTTACTACCAGATATTGAATATAGTTCCCTGTGCTATACTGTAGAAACTTGTTGTTTATCTATTTTAATATAGTACTTAGTATCTGCAAATCTCAAATTCCCAATTTGTTCCTTCCCACCCACTTCGCCCTCCTCATAGCCATATGTTTATTTTCTATGTCTGAGTCTGTTTTATAGATACATTAGTGATTTTTTTTCAGATACCACATATGAGTGATATCATATGGTATATTTTTTCTTTCTGGCTTACTTCACTTAGACTGATGATCTCCAGGTCCATTCATGTTGCTGCAAATGGCAATATTTTATTCTTTTTCATGGCTGAGTAGTATTCCACTGTATAAACATATCACAGGTTCTTTATTCAGTCATCTGTCGATGAACATTTAGGTTGTTTCTATGCCTTTGCTATTGTACAGTACATGTATCTTTTTGAATTAGAGTTCCATCTGGATATGCGCCCAGCAGTGGGATTGCTGGATCATATGCTAAGTCTAAATGTTTTTTAAGGAATCTCCATACTGTTTTCCATAATGGCTGCACCAAGCTACACTGTGACCAACAGTGTAGGAGGGTTCCCTCTTTTCCACACCCTCTCCAGCATTTATCATTTGTGGACATTTTATATAGCCATTCACTTCTAAAAGTCATAGCCCAGGGACTCAGGACCACTTAAAAAACAGATGTAATTCATAAGATTACAAATCACTTTCCCTCCCCAATTCCTGGAATCAAGTATAATAACACTAAATTATAAGTGAGAAAGCTACAAGATACAGACTCTGTTTAAGAAGGAATGTTTAAGGAAACCCAAGGACAAAAGGGAAGGAGAAAAAAAAACCCTAAAACAAAGAAACTAGATGAAATAAAACCTGTGGCACCTATAGCTACAGCCAACATTAAACACAGTCCAGTTCCTAGCCAGATTAAATAAAATAAATTAAATTAAATAAAAGCTCACACTAAAAGCTTCAGCTCCTATTACTAGAAACATCACATCCAGCTTTCAAAAAAAATTACAGGTCCCACTGAAAAGCCAGAAAAAAAAATACAATCTAAAGATACAAAGAGAGGATCAAAACTAACTTACAGAAGACACAGATGTCTGGAATTATCAAATACAGGAACTTAAAATAACTATGACTAATAGAATAAGGACTCTAATGGAAAAAGTAGGCAATGTGCAAGAATAGCTGGGTAATGTAAGCAGAGAGATGAAAACTTGAATAAATAAACAAAATAAAATGCTATAAATCCAAAACTCCATAAAAGAAAAAGAGAATGCCCTTCATGGGCTTATCAATAGACTGGACAGAGCCAAAGAAAGAATCATGAGACTGAAGAGGAAAGAATCAGTGATGATGATGACATGTGAATAGAAACTTTCTGAACTGGAATGCAAACAGAAAAAAGAAGACATAAAACGAACAGAAAAACTAATAACCGTAGGACAATTACTGAAGTTTAACATAAACGTAATGGGAATACAAAGGAGAAGAGGGAAAACAGCAGAAGAAATGTTTGAAATAAAAATGATGGAAATCCTTCCAAAATTAATTACAGATACCATAGATGCAGGATACAAAGCACGATAAACACCAAATACCTACACCTACCTATATCACATGGAAACAACAGAAAACCAAAGACAAAAAGAAAAATCTTTTTCAAGGCCAGAAGAAAAATAAATTCTTATTTATACAGGAATAAAGATAAGCATTCCACCTGAAATGTTGTCAGAAACCATGCAAGCTGTAAGAGTGGAGTGAAATATTTAAACTGCTGAGGAAAAAACAACCCACCAAGCTTCAATAATGTATCCTGCAAAATGATCCTTCAAAGGTGAAAGAAAAATAAAGACTTTCTCAGACAAACAAAAACTGAAGGAATTTGTTGCCAGTAGATCTCACTTGCAAGAAATGTTTAAAGTTCTTTGGAGAGAAAGAAAATTATATAGGTCAGAAATACAAATCTACATAAGGAAGGAAGAGCATGAGAGAAGGAACAAATGAAGGTAAAATAGCATCTTTTATGTTTCTTATTCTTAACTGACCTAATAACTAACTGCTCAAACTAATAATAGCAAAAAATGCATTAGGTGATTAGAGCTTACAGAGGAGAGGAGTTGAGAATATTGCTATAAGGTATCTACACTACTTGCAAAGTGGTATAGTGTTATTTGAAAATAGACTTAGACTAGTTTTAAATATACATGGCAAACTATAAGGCAACCAATAAAATTTTTTAAAGAAGTATAATTTGTACGTTAAAAAGGAAAGAAAAGGAAATCACATAAAGTGTTCAATTAAAACCAAAGGCAATACCAAAACCAGGCAAAGACACAACCCAAAAAGACAATTACAGACCAATATCACTGAGGAACATAGATGCAAAAATCCCTGCCTAAGTATTAGCAAACAGAATCCAACAGCACATAAAAGAGATTATACATCATGACCAAGAGGGGTTCATTCCAGGGACACAAGGGTGGTTCAACATACGCCAAATCCATCAATGTAATACATCACATCAACAAGAGAAAGGACAAAAACCACATGATCATCAACAGAGGCAGAAAAAGCATTTCATAAAATTCAATGCCCATTTATGATAAAAAAAACTCTCACCAAAGTGGGTATAGATGGAACATATCTCAGCATAATAAAAGCTATATATGACAAACCTACAGCCAGCATAGTACTCAACGGTGAAAAAATCAAAAGCTTCCCACTAAAATCTGGGACAAGACAAGGATGCCCACTACCACCACTCCTAGTCAACACAGTCTTGGAAGTCCTAGCCACAGCAATCAGGCAAGAGAGAGAAATAAAAGGGATCCAAATTGGAAAACAAGAGGTAAACAAAAAGCACATGAAAAAATGTTCAATATCACTAATTATCAGAGAAATGCAAATCAAAACTACAATGAGGTATCACCTCACACCAGTCAGAATGGCCGTCATTCAAAAATCCAAAAATGACAAATGCTGGAGAGGCTGTGGAGAAAGGGGAACCCTCCTACACTGCTGGTGGGAATGCAGTTTGGTGCAGTCACTATGGAAAACAGTGTGGAGATTCCTCAAAAGACTAGGAATAGACTTACCATATGACCCAGGAATCCCACTCCTGGGCTTGTACCCAGAAGGAAATCTACTTCAGGATGACACCTGTACCCCAATGTTCATAGCAGGACTATTTACAATAGCCAAAACATGGAAACAACCTAAATGTCCATCAACAGGTGACTGGATAAAGAAGATGTGGTATATTTATACAATGGAATACTACTCAGCCATAAAAACCGACAACATAACGCCATTTGCAGCAACATGGATGCTCCTAGAGAATGTCATTCTAAGTGAAGTAAGCCAGAAAGAGAAAGAAAAATACCATATGAGATCGCTCATATGTGGAATCTAAAAAACAAAAACAAACAAAAACAAAGCATAAATACAGGACAGAAATAGACTCATGGACAGAGAATACAGACTTGTGGTTACCGGGGGGGGGTAGAGGGTGGGAAGGGATAGACTGGGATTTCAAAATTGTAGAATAGATAAACAAGATTACACTGTAATGCACAGGGAAATATACACAAAATGTTATGATAAATCACAGAGAAAAAAATGTGACAATGAGTGTGTATATGTCCATGAATGACTGAAAAATTGTGCTGAACACTGGAATTTGACACAACACTGTAAAATGATTATGAATCAATAAAAAATGTAAAAAAAAAAAACCAAGAGGTAAAAGTGTCCCTATATGCAGATGACATAATACTATATAAAGAAAGCCCTAAAAGGTCCACACAAAAACTACCAGAAATAATTGAAGAATTCAGCAAGGTAGCAGGTTACAAGATTAATGTACAAATATCAGTTGCATTTCTTTACACTAACAATGAATCAACAGGAAAAGAAAGAAAGAATCTCCTTTAAATAGCACCCAGGACATCAGGCGTGCCTCTACTCTTCACTCGCTCCATAGCAGGTGCGGCGTGACTTTTGAGGTCTCCTCTGATCCCGTTGGGTCCCAACCAAAGCAGTGCCCAGCAGATTCATAGAGAAGAGAGTCTGCAGGTACCTGATGAACCAAGGGAACCCTCCACCGTATCCAGGCCCCGGCCAGATGGCCCCATACCCACCTTATCCACAACAACCAATGGGGCCTGCGGCCTACCCTCCAGGACCTGTGAATGGACCCTACCCACCTCCTCAGGGATACCCCAGCCAAGGATACCCACAGTACAGCTGGGAGGGCGGATCTCAGGAGCCTCCTAAAACCACAGTGTATGTCATGGAAGACCAAAGAAGGAATGACCTGGGCACATCTACCTGCCTCACAGCCTGCTGGATTGCCCTCTGTTGCTACTCTCTCTGGGACATGCTCAACTGACAAGCCCAGCTCTCCAGTTCTGCCACCACCACTGACAAATGTGCCTGCCCAATACTGATTGCTGAAATCAATGACTAGCTCTGCACAGACACTTCTACATTCAAAACAGCGGGATTCTAGATTAGCAGGGGTTGCTGCTGTTTAATTCAGTGACTTGGTCTTTTTAATGTTCAAAATCCATTTCTTATTGGCCTTTCACAAATGTGCTAAATGACTTTAATTTTTTTGACCAAAGGCTTAGTTATGAAATATATATTTTTAATTTTAAAATTATATATTCAAGGTAGTGGCATGATGTAATATACCACTGAATGACTGACTTCCCTGCTAACATCCTGTATCTTTCAATAAATTTGTCTAAATCTCAAAAAAAAACCAAAATAAAATAAAAAATAAAATAGCACCCAAAGCAATAAAATACCTACGAAAAAATCTAATGAAGGAGGTGAAAGTCTTATACACGGAGAACTATAAAACACTGATTAAGGAAATTAAAGAGGACTTTAAAAAATGGAAAGATATCCCATGCTCCTGGACTAGAAGAATCAATATTGTTAAATGGTCATACTGCCCAAGGCAACCTACAGATTTAATGCAATCCCTATCCAATTACCCAGGACATTTTTCACAGAACTAGAACAAATCATAATAAAATTTATAGGGAACCACAAAAGACCTAGAATTGCCAAAGCATTACTGAAGAGAAAGAAAGAGGCTGGAGGAATAACCTCTCCCAGACTTCAGACAATACTACAGAGCTACAGTCATCAAGATAGATGCTATTGGTACAAAACAGATATATGAACCAATGGAACAGAAGAGAGAGCCCAGAAATGAACCCACAAACTTCGACAAAGAAGACAAGAACATACAATGGAATAAAGACAGTCTCTTCAGCAAATGGTGTTGGGAAAACTGGACAGCAGCATGTAAATCAATGAAGCTAGAACACTCCCTTACACCATACACAAAAATAAACTCAAAATGGATCAAAGATTTAAACATAAGACAAGACAAAATAAACCTCCTAGAAGAAAACATAGGCAAAACATTATCTGACATACATCTCAAAAATGTTCTCCTAGGGCAGTCTACCCAAGCAATAGAAATAAAAGCAAGAGTAAACAAATGGGACCTAATTAAACTTACAAACTTCTGCACAGCAAAGGAAACCGTAAGTAGAACAAAAAGACAACCTACAGAATGGGAGAAAATTTTTGCAAACGGTGAAACCAACAAAGGCTTGATATGCAGAATATATAAGCAGCTCATACGACTTAAGAAGAAAAAAACAAACAACCCAATCCAAAAATGGACAGAAGACCTAAACAAGCAATTCTCCAAGGAAGAAATACAAATGATCAATAGGCACATGAAAAAATGTTCAGTACCACTAATTATCAGAGAAATGCAAATCAAAACTACAATGAGGTGCCACCTCACACCAGTCAGAATGGCCACCATTCAAAAGTCCACAAATGACAAATGCTGGAGAGGCTGTGGAGAAAAGGGAACCCTCCTACACTGCTGGTGGGAATGCAGTTTGGTGTAGCCACTGTGGAAAACAGTATGGAGATTCCTCAAAAGACTAGGAATAGACATACCATATGACCCAGTCATCCCGCTCCTGGGCATATATCCAGAAGGAACCCTACTTCTAAAGGACACCTGCACCCCAATGTTCATAGCAGCATCTTTACAATAGCCAAGACATGGAAACAGCCTAAATGCCCATCAACGGATGACTGGATAAAGAAGATGTGGTATATTTATACAATGGAATACCATTCAGCCATAAAAACCGACAACATAACACCATTTGTAGCAACATGGATGCCCCTGGAGAATGTCATTCTAAGTGAAATAAGCCAGAAAAACAAAGAAAAATACCATATGAGATTGCTCATATGTAGAATCTAAAACAACAAACAAACAAACAAAGCATAAATACAAAACAGAAACAGACTCATAGACATAGAATACAAACTTGTAGTTGCCAAGGGGGCGGAGGGTGGGAAGGGATAGACGGGATTTCAAAATTTAGAATAGATAAACAATATTATACTGTATAGCACAGGGAAATATACACAAGATCTTATGGTAGCTCACAGAGAAAAAAATGTGACAATGAATATATATATATGTTCATGTATAACTGAAAAATTGTGCTCTACACTGGAATTTGACACAACATTGTAAAATGATTATAAATCAATAAAAAATGTTTAAAAAATGTTAAGAAAAAAGAAAACCACAAAGGCAAAAAAGATTAAAAAGGAAAACAAGTGCAATGAATAAAAAAGTTATATACGTAGTAGATAATAATCCAACTATATCAAAATTCACTTTAAATGTGAATGATCTGAATACACCAACTAAGAGTCAGTGAGTCAGACTGTCAAGTGGATACAGTCAGGTGTCAGAGTGGACTAAAACTAAGATTCAAATATATGCTATCTACAAGAAGCCCACTTTAAACATAAAGACATGATTATAAACAAAGGGATGCCAAGGGAAATGGGGAGCTGTTTTTTATAGAGTATAGAGTTTCAGTTTCACAAGATGAAAAATTTCTGGAGATTCGCTGCACAGCAACATAAAAATATACTTAACCCCATTGAAATGTACACTTAAAAAGGTTTATGTTAATTATGTGCATTTTATCACAAAAAGCAAAGAGATATCTATTCAAGTCCTTTGTCCACTTTTCTTTAATTCAAGTACAGTCAATTACAATGTGTTAATTTCTGGTGTTCAGCACAATTTCCCAGTCCTGCATACACATACATATATTCGTTTTCATTTTTTTCCATTAAAGGCTATTACAAGATATTGAGCATAGTCCCCTGTGCTATACAAAAGAAACTTTTTTAAAATTACATATAGTAGCTAACACTTTGTCCACTTTTTAACTGAGCTGTCTTTTTATTCCCGAGTTGTAAGGGTTCAAATTATATGTATCTTTCTTTTGTTGCCTGTGTTTTTTGCATCTTATTTAAGAGACCATGGCCAAATTCAAGGTCATGAAGATTAGCCCTTATGTTTTCTCCTAAGAGTGTCACAATTTTAGCTCTGAAATTTAGGTATTTGATCCAATTTTAGTTGTTGTATATGGTATGAGGTAAGGGTCCAACCTTCTTTCTTTCACATATGGATGACTGACCCAGCACCATTTACCAAAGAGACTTTAAAGATGAGTACAGAGCTTTTGTTGGGGATGATAAAAGTTTTCGGTATAGATGGTGGTGATTTTTACATATTGTGAATGTACTTAATGCTATGAATTGCACATTTACAAATGGTTAAAATGATAAATATTGTATATATTTTATTACAATAAAAACAAAAGATACTACTTCACACCCACCAGAATGGACATAATTAAAAAGATGGACAATACATGATGTTGGTGAGGATGTAGAAAAACTGGAACCCTTATACACTGCTGATGTGAACATAAAATGGTACTTTGAAAAAGTTTTGACAATTCCTCAAAAAGTTAAACAGTTTCCATATGACCCAGAATTCCAAAAAGAAATGAAAATAAATGCCCACACAAAAATTCATATACAAATTTTCATAGCAGCATGATTCATAATAACCAAAAAGTAGAAACAAACCAAATATCCATCAAATGATAGATGGAATATTATTCACCAATAAAAAGGAATGAAGGTCTGAGTCATGGTACAACATGGATGTATCTTGAAAGTATTATGTTAAATGAATGCAGCCTGTCACAAAAGACCACATATTGTATGATCTCTTTTATATGAAATGTTCAAAATATGCAAGTCCCTAGAGGTAGAAGGTAAAATAGTGGTTGTCAGGATCTGGGATAGAAACATGGGGAAAAACGAGGAGTGACCACTAATTGGTATGGGGTTTCTTGTTGGAGTGATGATAATGGCTGTACAGATCTGTGAATATACTAAAACCAATGAGCTGTACTGTTTAAATGGATAAACTGTAGTTTGTGATTTATATCAATAAAGTTTTTCTTAAGTGAACTGGATATTAACTGAGTTGCTTATAGATCTTTTGACAGCAATTGCACTTGAATTTTGACCTTTCATACAATCTCTACACTGAACAAGAATTAGGGGAAAAAACTGACTCAAACAAAAAGTTTAACATGAGCTGAAAATAATATTTGAAAATCTTTAGCTTTAAAAGCAGCAATCAGGAGTAATCAAACTATTATTGCTTTAACTTTTTGGTTCGGCACAGATTATAAAACTATAGCATGGAAACAGACATTAAAATAAACAGTTATCTGTATCTTTTTAAAACTTACCTGTCAAGCTAGATAATTACTTTGTTGCCTTTTGAGGTGAAGTGGTAGTAAACACTGATTATATTATAAATGAGGTAGAAAAAGCACAGGTTCCTTCCACCCAGGATCTCACCCTAGGATATCAAGTCTTTCATGAAGCTCTACTTTCTGAAAAATTCTAATTTAGTATTAAGAAAAAAAATCAAGTGTCCAAACTTTCATGTTCACCCAGGGCACAAGATTTTACAATACAATTTTACAATGTCTATTCTCTATAACAAGACTTTTTTGGCCTTCAACTCTACCTGACTCTTATTATTATATTACTCTTTCTACTTAACATTAATTGTTCAACATTAATTTTGTAGTGGGACATAGGAAGGACCAATGTGTCAGACAGTCTGATGGAAAGTTTGTGTCACAAATAAGGGAAGGTAAATGGTATTATCCCTTTTAATTCTTCAGAGACCCCTCTAAGTATCCTCTAAAAGACCTAGAGTTTTTAAATTCACATGCTTCTCTTGACCCTTGGGAAGTATTAACATTTTATACTTGAAGAATTTCTGGAAATACAACAAACAAAAAAGAAAAGAAAAGAAAAAAAGGGAGGGGGAAAAAAAAGTACTGAAACAGGAAAAACACTGGTATCTATTTCACAACATCTCAAAAAGTCATTCAGGCCTCCTAGTCATCTAAGGACATAAAAATTAAATATATGAGATGACAAGTCATATCTGGCATGGGTACCATAAAATAATCATCTTAGAAGATCAATTTTACTTTTCTGAAAACAGAATCCAAAATTTACCACAACAAACAAGGCACTACTAAAATCTAAGACTTTCTCTTTGAGTCCCAAAACAAGATATATTAAAAAGCCTTCATAAGTAAGTATACTGAATACAAAGAGCCACTACAAACCTCTTGAATACCACTGAATACTTCTCTAAAAACAAAAATGAGGCAATCTTTTCTTTCACAAAAACTGAGATCTAATTTATCTGAGTTAAAAAACAGAATGGTGGTTCTAAATTTTGTAGAAGCCACCTTAAGACTTTATAGAAGTAAACTGAAGAATTCAAAAGGAACTGGTCAGAAACTATGTAACACATGCCTAGCTATTAAAGTTATGCAAAGATTAGCATGAAGAGAGGACTCAACTAAGAAGAAACAAGTGAAAATGAGTAAGTTCTGCACTCTGTTAGATGAGGAGTACAAAATAACAAAACAAAACCTCTTCAAAGTCAACTCTATCCTCCAATCTCAAGACAACTACAGTTCCTGGTCTGTGTGTACTCATTCTAATATTCGAGTATCTTGTCCTGTATGTGTAACCTAACTCTATGACAATCTTACCCCCAAACAACAATTCATTCCCTGTCGCTCTGGTTAAACTTCTTCATTTCTTTTCAATTGATGGTGCCAATCCTGGAAAATTTAAACTAATATCAAATATCAGAACGCAAATATCGTATCTTCTTTAACTATTAAATTATTTTCTTATAATTTCACAATGACTCAATAAAAAGAGATTCAGAAATGGCTAACATTCTGAGTTTCTAATTTTCCAGTCTGACTTTAACATCTAAAAAAGTTATATGGGTCTGTTTCTTTCAGTGGGCTGATGCCTCAGTAGAAAGATGAGCCATAATTTAGGAGTAATAACGTGAGCAAATTGGACTAACAAATACAGCTTACTAATCATTCAAGCTTTTTTGAAAAATACTTTAAAGTATCTGTAAAGCAATAAAATTTCAAAACAAAGGCAATTCAGATCAGCTTTATAAATATCTCTTGCCTAAAAAACTTCCATTTAAACTCTTCCCAAACTGACATAAGGGTTCTAATCCAAATCAGTCAGATTTCACTTTTTACTGATGAGGAGTAAGATTCACTTATTCATCCTACAGTAGTTACCAAATGCTGAATATATACTGAGTACTTGGTATTGCAATAAAAATAAATACATAAGACCTGACTTTAAGGAACTCACAACCTAATAGTGAAGAAACACTATTAATTATGCCAGGAATAATCTAGAGAAGAAAGGGGAACGATCCCTATAACTGTGAATTTCCTAATTTTTTAAAATCTGATACATGTAACTTTTATATAGCTTCTTTTAGGGCTAAAACACACACACACACACACACACACACACACACACACACACATATATATATATATATATATATATATATATATATATATTTTATTGAAGTATAATCAGTTTACAATGTTGTGTCAGTTTCTGGTGTACAGCACAGTGCTTCAGTTATATAGGTACATACATATATTCATTTTGATATTCTTTTTCTCCATAAGTTATTACAAGATATTGACTATAGGTCCCTGCACTATTCAGTATAAACTTCTTGTTTACCTATTTTATATATATAGCAGTTAGTATCTGCAAATCTCAAACTCCCAATTTATCCCTTCCTACTCCCCTTCCCCTGTGGTAACCATAAGTTTGTTTTCTCTGTCTGTGAGTCTGTTTGTTTTGTAAATAAGTTCATTTTTTTTTAGGTTCCATATGTAAGTGATATCACATGGCATTTTTCTTTCTCTTTCTGGCTTACTTCACATAGAATGACATTCTCCAGGGATATCCATGTTGCTGCAAATGGCATTGTTTTACATTTTTTATGGCTGACTAGTATTCCATTGTATAAATATACACAGCTTCTTTATCCAGTCATCTGTCGATGGACATTCAGGTTGTTTCCATGTCTTAGCTACTGTAAATAGTGCTGCTATGAACATTGGGGTGCATGTATCTTTTTGAATTAGGGTTCCTTCTGGATATGCCCAGGAGTGAGATTGCTGGGTTGTATGGTAAGTCTAATTTTAGTTTTTTGAGGAATCTCCATACTGTTTTCCATCATGGCTGCACCAAACTACATTCCCACCAACAGTGGAGGAGGGTTCCCTTTTATCCACAGCCTCTCCAGCATTTATCGTTTGTGGACTTCTGAATGATGGCCATTCTGAATGCTGTGAGGTGATACCTCACTGTAGTTTTGATGTGCATTTCTCTGACAATTAGGGATATTGAGCATTTTTTCATGTGCCTATTGGTCATTCATATGTCTTCACTGGAGAACTGTTTGTTTAAGTCTTCTGCCAATTTTTGGATTGGATTGTTTGGTTTTTTCTTATTAAATTGTATGAGCTAGGGCTTAATCTCTTAACCTTATTTCCAGTACCTACTAACCTCCATTTTGAGAAGCAGAGTTTGCTAGAGTCATGAATTTCCTGAAGAATAGCTTGGGAAACCAAACACTGAACCACACGTTTCTGGTATTAAAAGAGAAAGGTAAAAAGGTTTTATACAGAATCAAGGAAAAATAAAGATCAGTTGAGGGTAGGAAATATGACAAATATTTGAAAAGCTTAGATTTATTCCATTTGAGTCTCATCTATCTAAATTCAATACATTCTATTCACTCAAACAAAAAAATAAGTACAAGTATTGCTGCCTTTATTTTCTAACAGAAGCATACCAAGTTCTTTCAAAACAGAAATCTTTGGAGGGTTTTTATCAGGATGAAGTCACATTTTAGCTCAAAGGGAATGAATTTAGATTTAAGTAGATTAAAATACAAACTACCTTCAGATGAAGCAGAAATGCAATTTTACTTTACCCATTGTAACAAAATATGTTTTCCTCTAGAAGTTGATTTCAGAGTGAATCTGCATCCCTATATATTGTAATGCAAAAAGTACTTAAACCCAGTTTAGATAAGATTCTAATTTCTCTTTTGGTAAAGAGTAAAAGGGAGAAAAACCAAACCTAAGTTTTCTGAGAGAGTCACATATTCAAAGTCACATATTTCTGTATCTATAGCTAAATATTCAGTGCTTTAAGCCTATCTATAAGTCATAAGTGAAATCATTTCATTTGTGGACCACAACTCAATTTTCAGTGAGTCCTAAAAAGTCCTCCAGATAAAAATAAAGCTTATTTTCCTAATCAATAAAAACTGAATCAGATAAAGTCTGCAATGCCAGCACTAGCTAAATGGAGTTTTGACAACTGCTGATTAAGATCTGAGATAGTATTAACTTTTTTACAGGAGCAATAAAACTGTCATTCCAAAGGCAAAAGATATATAAACAGATTAGATCATTTTTGAAAATAGTGTTTGGCTTATCTTTAGAATGTAGTGAACTCAATGCTCTAGACGACAGACACCTGAGGTGGAAGGTATGAGAAATTAGCATCAGCTTATATTGTTATCTTTTATACTTTTTGATACATACATTAGAGCTATCCATATCTCTTTTCATGAAATGCATACCTAATCATTTCTGTCTCCAGCTATTAAATGTATTCACTCTGAAAAATAGGAAAGGAGAAGAGAAAGCAACTCAATTTTGGTAAGGGCTTATACTATGCTAGACATATCATTGATTTTCATTTCAGTATTATTGTCTCTATCACACAGATGAAAAATTAACTCAGATGCTGGATAACTTTCCAAAGGTTACAAAGCTAGAGAACTGAATTCAAACCAAAATCTATCCCTCAATCATGTAATTCCAAGTTAAAGCAAGTTGAGACCATAGCTCAAATTGTCTGAATTTTATTCCAGAGGACTGGAGATGAATCCATTTTCCATTATTTCCTCTCCCCAAGAGTAGAAAATACCAAATGCAAGTGAACTTCTTACTGAAGTTAAATGACAATGCCTAAATAATTTATAAGATATTCTTTGAAAAATTCCTCTAATACAGGAAAAACAATGAGTGAACAATAATATGGTTTTGCTTCATTTGTATCTTAAGGAAAGCCTGATATTTAACATTTAAAATGAGAACAATTACAGTTCATTTACTCTCTCCTATAATAATATTCCAAGTGTGGAAGTTTTAGCTTATTGTTGCTAAGAACTCCCCTCTACATCCTCCTTCCCTAACAAGACCACTATAGAAAGTAGAATGTAAGAAAAAGTGTGAAGTACAAAATATAATGTCACCTAAAATCCCACCATCCAAAGGTAATTAGAGGGGAAAATGTTAACACAGATGTTTGGTTTTAACAAAATTGAATGGTTACTTTACTGCTTTATAAACTTTTCTCTCCTTTAATATAAAGTGAGTATTTTCCTGCATCATTAAATATTTTCCAAAACATAAATTTTAATGGCAGCATAATATTCCACCATGTAAAGATGCTAGAAGTTTTTTTCCAAGCTATCAGCCCTAAAAAATAGATACACTTTTTATATGCAGCTGCCTACTAATAGGATATGGCTGCTAAATTTTAAAATCAATTTTTATTTATTCAGAACACAAATAGCACAGGGGAACAAAAGGGCTATGTGCATTGACTATTATGAAAAAGGTTAGCTAAGAGAAGTAAGCTGACACTTATATTCATTTAAAAAATTACCAATACTTGTTTGTGCTGGTAATTTAAGTGCTGTTATAGTTGTCTACAAAAACACATTGACCAGGATGAAGAACTATAGAATAAGAAAATTCTCAGACTGCCAGCTGAAGTGTAAATTAGTAAAACCAGTATGGAGATCAATTTGGCAATTATCTTACAATAAAAAATAAAAAATGAAATTGACTACCTAAAGAAACTGTAGCATATGTGCAAAGGAGACACATTTAAGAAGGTTCTTGGTAACATTTATTTTAAAGCACCAAATTAGAAAAAAGTTCTAAATATTCACCAATGGTAGGTAGATAAATTATAGTGTACCCGTAGAACTCAAAACTAATGAAAAGTGAGCACTCTAGATCAGTGCTGTTCAACAGAGACATACTGTAAGCCACAAATATAACTTAAAATATTCTAGAGGCCACATTTAAAAAAAAAAAGAAAAAGCAGGTGAAATTAATTTGAAGCAGGTGAAATTAATTTGAATATCTTATTTAACCCAATATATCCAAATTATCATTTCAATATGTAGTCAATGTAAAATAATTAGCAATGAAATATTTTACATTTTTTCTGTACTAAGTTTTCAAAATCCTGTATGCAAATACACTTCCAGCACATATTAATTCACACTAGCTACATTTCTAGTGCTCAATAGCCACAGATCGTAGTTGCTATTGAACAGTGCAGATCTACCTCAAAATCCCAAAAACAACACTGAACCAAAAAAGGGAGTTGCAGAATCATATGTACTGTATGGTATCACTTAAATAAACTCATGAAACTGAAAAGATTCTAAATAATGTTTTTAAATATGTAGAAACTTATCCATACATGTATACATGTTGAGAAAATATTTTAAAATCCATGAGACTTCATCTCTATCTGTGATGTCTTATTTCTTTAAAAGAAATCTGAAGCAAACATAAGATTTCATGAAGCTAGGTGGTAGGGGCAGAGATGTTCATATTATATTTTTATCTGAAATGTTCCCCAATTAAATAACTAATTCAGAATATACATGTTTCAGAACTCTCTTATTTCTGTTTACATTAAATAACTCAAGTCTGAAAATATGCTAATGAACTATTTAGAATGTAAACTTATTTCAATTTGCTCTACATAGAGCAAAAGCATCCTTCCGTCCTTCATACAAGTTTGATGATAAAAGGTAAAGAAAAACTTCAAAAAATTAAGTAAAGAATTGACAAATTTACCTCCTTTATTTATTCAATAAGCATTTACTATATGGCTATTATGAGCCTTTAAAAAGTTCATAATGTGGTAAAAATAGTTTTTTCAGTCACAAGGTATGTAGTCATGTGGAGATCAAAGAATATTTAGGCATTTTACAGAATACCAAGATCAAAGAAGTGCTAAACACTGAAACAGTGACTTCTGGCCCTCAGAGTTATTGTTTAATGGAAAATTCTAAAAGAGAGTCCTAAAATAGCATATTAGTTTAGCGTACCACAATGGGACACACAATGTCTTCCTAGAATAGATTTTTTTTAAAATATCAGTGGAAACACATGTGCAAAACCCTCATTATTCATTCTGCTTAGTTTTGATTAAATATGAATTACTGGTACATAACCTAAATATTCTAATAAAGGTTCATGGTGTATGAAAGCAAAGTTCAAAATGAGAAGCACTGAAACCACTGGAACCATGGAGACTATGAGTGGTCACAACACAGGACTTCAGATATAAATAGCCACTCACAACAATAAAGTTTACACAAAAAAGAAATCTGAAAAAAACCTAGTTGAAAAACAAAGTTGAAAAGATAACTTTAAAAACTGAACCTCAGTTATACTGATCTCTGGAATTTACTTTGAAATGAGTAAGAAGATAGGATGAACTGCTGCATCAATGAAGAGTTTGATAAATGGATAAATATGTGATAAAATAAGTGTAGTAAAATGTTAAACGTAGAACCTAGGTGGTGAGTATATGTAAAATTCTTTCAACAGTGCTGAAAGTTTGAAATTGTTCATAATAAAATGTTGAAAATTTTATACTTCAGTAATGTGAGAGTATAACAGCTTCTTTCAATTATGATGGATGCCAAACACCTAAAACACTATAACTTAACAAAAATCAAGAAGGCAACCTGTTCTTTATATTGACATTGAAAGAAAAAAAGATCCATTTGTCCTTTTGCAAATTCTAATTCGTTTCAGGTGAATACTCCATGGTATAGTTTGTTTAAAAAAAACTTCAATACAATAATACGATGTCTGGAATTTGTTTCAAAGTAATCCAGTGACGAGAACTTGGATAGGTATACAGAAAATTCAACTTACCACGAGATGATAATTGTTTAAGATGGTGACAGGTACTTGCGGAGTTCTATTTCTTTCTTTTGAATATGTTTATAATTTTTCAGAATAAAAAATTTAAATATATAGAAGCTATTATTTTAATACTGAGTTCACTGTCTTATATCCTACAATAGTGGCCTGTAGACAGTAGTGTCACAATTTTTTAGGTAACCATTTACAGAATTAAGAAGCATGCCAATTATACATCAAAATTGTGAAGTATGCCAGTTATGCAAAGTAGAAACTTCACAATGCAACAAAGGGCATAAACTACTTTGATACTAGAAAAGGAAACTTTCTGATCAAAAATAACTATGTCACTGATTAATTGCACACCCTTGGAAAGCTCCCTTAGCCTCTCTGAGCTATACTGTAGTGATTTTAGTAAATAATCACCTCATCTTAATTTAAATAATAATGAAACAACTCTGAAACACGGGAACAAAATACAAGGAATCAAGAAGATTCTAAATAACCCAGTGTCATAACAGAACTATAGCTAATTTATGTCCTTGAGATTGTCGTAGTGATAGAAAAATGCAAAAATCACTTTAAGAAATAACAAGTATTCTTTATTTCTTGAACAAAAGTTATGACACACTTGACAGAAAAATATTCTACTTTCTTACTGAATTGTTTGCAAAATACACAGAAAAATTCGAATGGATTATTAAAAACAAAGTACTGCATCAAGAACCCTGCACTGGGAGTCAAATAATCTTGGTTCTAGTTCTAATTACTAATTAGAGTATGACCTTAAGCAAATTGCAACCTTGGTAGAGCTCAATTTCCTCAATTGTAAAATTAGAAAACTTAACTGTAAGATAACTGTTAGGATACTTTTCAGTTATTAAATTTGCTTCTGAAAGGGATCATCTATACAACTTCATATTTGACTTAAAGAGTAAGTCAGCTCCATGTCTACTCCTAGATACTATAACTAATTAGCAATTCCTTTTTCTTCTGTAATGTACTGATGCCAACATCCCCTCATTGTAATTCACACAATCCTGTCCTTGGACTAAAGGAAAAGTCTAGCTCACTTAAGGAGATCCAACCCAAACTGTGTTTCTGAAACGCTACTACCTCTCTCTCTTTTTATCTAGCCTATGTCATAGGATTGTTTTATAACCCAAAAGTTCATAGGGACAAAATTTTAGAGCTAAAAGCACTTTAAAATGAGGGGCTGGACTAGATAAAGAGGATAAAACTGAGACCCAGAGTTACATAACTATCAGAAGAGCCAGAACTGAAAGTTACAGAAAGCAAGTGCTTTTTCAATATTTCACTCTATTAATAACATTGTATCAAATGACCTGAAAATACCTTGACTTATTTTATATTACCCAAAGTTCCAAAGTTATTTAATTCTCTTACCAACAATTAGTAAATGATCGAAGAACCATAAACACTCACAACCTTTGATGCACTAATCCCTCTCTTAGTAACATAAATTAAAGAAATTATCTTTTAAAAAGTGTTATAAAGCATGAAGTTGTTGTCACATTATAAAAACTAAATTAGAACTTTAATCAGTGTTAAGAAAATTATGGTACAACCAAATGGATTAAAAATAACTATGAAAGAAACAGAAAACAGAATAGAAGTTACCAGGGGATGGAGGGAGGAAGGAATGGAGAATTACTGTTTAATGGGTACACAGTTTTTTCCTTGGGATGATGAAAAAGATAGTGGTGATGGTTACACAACACTGAATGTATTTAATGCCGCTAAATTGTATACCTTAAAATAGTTAAAATGTTAAATTTTTGCTGTGTATTTTACAAAAATAAAGATGAAAAACTAGCAGTGCAAACTACAACAGTTTAAGTGAAAACTTCGATTCCCAAATTTAATCAAAACTAGAACGACATGAACTTTATAAATGCACACGTCCAAGAAATTTAAAGAACTATGGGACAAGGGAAAGCAAACCACTGTTGTAAGCCAGTAGTTCTCTCTCAGTGGAGGCAACTTGGGCCTCAGGGAACATGTGACAAATGCTAAACACCTTACAATGCACACAAGAGTCCCCCACCACAATAAATAATTCTCTGTCCCAAAACGTCAACAGTGATCCTGTTGAGAAATCCTGCTTTAAGGTAACAAGATTTGGAGAGTTCTTTTTTAATGTGTCTCTATTATTTTTAATATCTGCATGATAAATAAAAATGCTTTAAAGGCTCAGAGTTCTGGGCTTTTATCTTGTACTACAAACATTCAACACAATCCATAATTTTTATTCAAAGAAAAAGAAATGGAACCAAAGTACAAAAATGGGAAAAGCAACAAACTGTTACACGGGGATTATTCTGCTACAAATTGTTCTTAAAAGGATCACAACAAAAAGAGCAAATCTGGGATTGGCAAGCTTTCATACAATTTTATACAACTGTCCATATGTTACTTTTTTATTGTTTTCTATTATATTTTATTACTTCTCATTCCCATTTGTTTCATTACAGCAATTTATTTTCAAATTTGAGACCTGTTACTATTTTACACTACCATTTCTCCATGAAAATGTAACTTTAAAAAATATTTTTCTTCAAATACATCTTTGTAAATGCCACTGAAATTTGAAGAAATGAAATGAGACAATCATCTTTTTAAAAAAAAAATCATAGTAATAAATGAATACTAGTAAGTGAAAGTTTACTGAGGAATAAAATACTCACACGATCTCAAAGTATCTCCCCCACAATCACTGGTTAAAAATGGGGGGAAATTAATTTTACACAGAGAATCTGGTGTATATCAATTTAACCAAGTGATCAAAAAAATTATTATCACCAGTAATGGTTCAATTGACATCATGTGTCTCCTATTAAGATGCATTAACAAGAACACACTGTCAGTTCTGTTGTACTTCTGCCAAAAATCCATAACCTTATTCTAATCATGAAGAAGCATCATAGAAACCCAAATTCATGGACATTCTAAAAAATTTAATGGCCTGTGCTTTTCAAAAATGTCATGGTCAGGGAAGACCATGAGAGGCAGAAGAACTGCTCCTAATTAAAGGACATTATAAGACCAACTGGAAACTTAGAATATGGATTTTGGGTTAGAGTAGTGTATAAATTTTATCAATTGATAATTCCCCTGTAATTGTGTAAAATATTCCTCTCCTTTGGAAATACTGAAGCATTTGGAAAAAGGGGGCATGATGTCTAATACTTATACTCAAATGATTCAGAAAAAAGTAAATGAATATAACAAGAAAATGTGCAAATGATAAAGTACTTGGGATAAAATGTTAACAATGGTGACTCCAGACAAAGGCTAAATAATTCTTTGTACTAGTCTTGTAACGTTTCCATAAGTTTGAGATAATATCAAAATAAAAGTTACCAAAAATTCAGTAGCATTTTAACTTTTCTTCAGGTATCTTCCTTTTCTCAGGACACAGAATTATTACAGGAGTCCAGTTTTAGTTAATCTGACTACAAATTCAATCCAAGAAAGCAGGTAAGAGTTTAAAATATATCACTCTCATAATTTGCTTGAAAAACCAGACAACTCTGTACATTTGCCTGCTACATTCTTGCTTTAAATACCATGAACTATCATCAGTGTTGATACTATAAAAGAATTTTGACAAATAGAGGATGAAAAAAAGTCTCCACAAACAATGATACGATTTAAGAACGTATTTGACATCTAGTTTTATTTTTATATAAATCTCTACCTCTTCCTATTTTCCTACTTTATAGGCTAGAGTTATCTTCTTTTTTTCTTAAACTGAAATATAATTGATTTACAATATTGTGTTAGTTTCAGGTGTACAGCATAGTGATTCAGTATTTTTGCAGATTATATTCCATTACAGGTTATTGTAAGATAACAGATATAATTCCCTGTGCTATACTGTACATCCTTATTGCTTATCTATTTTAAATACAGTAGTTTGTATCCGTTAATTCCATACTCCTGATTTGTCCCTCCTCCCTTTGGTAACCATTAGTTTCTTTTCTATATCTGTCAGTCTGTTTCTGTTTTGCTGTATACATTCATTTGTATTATTTTTTTAGATTCCACATATAAATGATATCATATAGTATTTGTCTTTCTCTGCCTAACTTATTTCACAAGCATTAATATTATCTAGGTCTATAACATTATCTAGGTTGCTGCAAATGGCAATATTTCATTCTTCTTTATGGCTGAGTAATATTCAATCACACACACATATATATATATACATACCACATCTTTCTTAATCCAACTGTCTACTGATGGGCACTTGTGTTGCTTCCATATCCTGGCTACTGTAAACAGTGCTAACTATAAACACTGGAGTACATGTATCTTTTCAAATTAGTGTTCATTTTTTCCAGATATATACCCAGGAGTGGAATTGCTGGATGATATGGTAGTTCTATTTTTAGTTTATTAAGGAATCTCAATACTGTTTTCCATAGAGGTTGCACCAATTTACACTCCCACCAACACTGTACGAGGGTTCTCTTTTTAGAGTTTATCTTCTTGAGTTCAATATCCACCATGTGCTTTTTATCATTTCACTATATCATTATTGTTCTTTTTAAAAAGTTGAACATACTACATATTGCTCTAAAGACTTTTAAAGTATTTGATGCTTTTCTATAATTAAAAGGCAAAAAAATGAAACAGCATAGCATTGAAAAGCCTTTTCAATTCTGACCCCAACTGCCTTCCTTTTTTTCAACTCTAATTACCCATATCCTCTCCAATCACACTTAACGTCTTGCTGTTCTCAAGGCAAACAAGAGCCCTTTTACCAAGTCTCTAGACTTTCTACCACCTAGAACATCTCCTTTCCTAAAAAATGTCACCACTTTGCCTTAAGACCAAACTCAAAACTGCCATCTCTCTCTTTGGAAAATACTTGCCATCAACTTTCCAAGGCAATTTTTGCTGTTCTTCCATAGTTCTTGGTTCATACCCCTGTTTAACTGTACTTAACCATATCACAGCATATTTGAGCCATTAACTCCTCCACTTAGCTCAGTATTAATTTTCTGTGAATCCCTATCATCTAGAATAGTAGTTCTCAAATGTAAGGATTGTGCCACCCCCACACCACCACCACCCACAGGGACCAACCAACTAAACATTTTTGGTTGTCGTAACTGGCAGGGGAGAGGGGCTGCTACTGGTATCTACTGGGTAGAGGCCAAGGATACAATGCACGCATAGGACAGCCTCCCATAACAAAGCATTATCTGGACCAAAATGTCTATAATGCCAAGTTTAAGAAACCTTTATCTAAAACAATGCTTGGCTCACATTAAGCCTTTGAAGTGTGTTAAAACAGAACCAAACACTGATTTGAAGCATTCAGAAATGTAAAAAAAAATAAAAGCTACATAATATGGGACAGTACAGGTTCAAGATTAGCCAAGACAGCACAAAGAACAACAATATGGGTATTCATGCCCTAGCAGATGTCAAGGCTTCATAAAAAGCTACAGTTATTAACAAAATGTGGCACTGGCATAGGAATTAAAACAAACACATCTGGAATGACATCATACACAATGGAAAAGCAAGCAACTCTAAATTCTGTTTCTCCACTATAGCAACAATTATGCTGGTAAAAATTGTCAGAATCAACTTTTTGGGAACTCCACAATCCAATCAAAACATTACAACCATCAGGGAAGCACTTAATAGAAAAAGCTGCTGAACTTCAGAATGAGAGCACCATAATGTTTTAAAGTATTCACCTATCATGACCCACTCTTTGGCTAGCTGGCAGCCATGAAGACAGTGGCCCACATTTCTAGTTCAAGCTGCAAATGTCAAAAAATAATACGGAGCTTATTCTCAAAGAACTGTGGTTGTATGTTTTTCACCTGTTTGGTGGTTATCTGACAGACTGAGTCATAGGTCTGCCTTTCTTTCACCCACCTCAGAATGCTCTCTGGAGGAGAAAGTTCCTGGGATGAGGAGGGTTTGTCCAAAGCATTTAAAGGCAATTATACTATCCACAGCCACTTGGGGCAATGGATAGCAAGGGGACCAGGCACTAGACAGATGTAAAAGGATGGGGAGGAAGAAGCTGGAGAAAGAGATACATGGAGGAATAAAGACTCTAAATCTCCTATATGTATCAGAGAATTTGGAAGACCACATATATGCCCAGGGCAGGACACATGCTCAAGAAAAGATAGGAGAAGGCCGTAAGCTTTCACCTATGGTTGACCTTGAGTCTCCACACAATCAGGAAGTGAGGGCTAGGGAACAGTTTTAAATGAAATGGCTAAGCCCTGAGAAGTGTTCCAACACTGAGCCAATCTGCCAAGATTGAGAGTTGTTTTGTTTTGGTAGGGGGTTTTTGTTTGTTTTTTGTTTGGTTGGTTGTTTTTGCTTCTAAGCATTTAAGGAAAACTCTGTCAAATGACTAACTGACCAATAATCTACCAGAACAAACACTTTAGTGTCCACACATACAAAGAACACAGTCATAATAAAAACAGGTTATAAAGTTCACTAAACAAGAACTACAACCCACAACAAGCAGTAAGAAGAAACACTAGGGAGGAGGAAGAGTGTTTGCCAGTTACTACATTACAATATTCAAAATGTCCATTTTCAACAAAAAAGTTACAAGCATGCAAAGAAACAAGAAAAGTGTGGCCCATTCACAGGGGAAAAAAGGAAATTAACAGAACTGTCCCTGTGGAAGCCCAGATGCTGGAATTAGTAGGCAAGGACTTTGAATCAACTGTCTTATTATACTCAAAAAGAGCTAAAGAAAACCATGAACCAGAAAAAAAAAAGGAAACTAGGATGCCTTATCAAGGTAAAAAATATCCAGAAGAATTTATAAAATGGAAATCAAATAAAATTTTAGAACTGAAAAGTACAATGATAGAAATGAAAAATTCACTATTGAGGTTCAGCAGAAAATTTGAAAATTCAGTGAACTTAAATACAGCCCCATTAAGACTACCTATAAGGAGCGGAAAGATAAAATAATGAAGAAAAATGAAGAGAGCATCAGAGACCTGTGAGACACCATCAAAGATGCCAACACATTCACAATGAGAGTCACAGAAGGAGAGGATAGAAGCAGAAGATCAGAAGTAGAAATAACAGCCAAAACTTAACACATTTCATGAAATACATGAATCAAAGAAGCACAATTAACTCTGAGTAGCATAAACAGAGATCTATACTGAGACAAAACATAATTAAACTGTCAAAAGCCAAAGAAAATCTTGACATCAACAAGAGAATGACGAGCACAAGGGATCTTCATTAAGATAAACAGCTAAACACCATGGAGACCAGAGAACAGTGAGATGACATTTTTAAGTGCTGGAGAAAAAAACTATTAACCAAGAATTTCATATCTAGCAAATGTACCTTTGATAAATGAAGAAGAAATGTGCCAAAAAAACAAAAGCTGAGGGAATTCACTGCTAGCCTATGTGTCCTACGAGAAATGCTAAAGAGAGCCCATCAGGCTGAAATAAAAGAACACCACAGTATAATTCAGAGCTTTATTATAAAATAAACAACAATGATAAAAGTAACTACATGGGTAAATACCAAAGCCAGTATTTGTTTGGGGGGGATGGGGACAGGGTTAACTATTCAATCTCTTTACTTGAATTGACAATCAAAAACACCCAAAAAAGAAAAACCCAGGACCAAATGGCTTCTCTGATAAGTTGGTAAGTTCTACCAAACATCTACTGAAGAATCCCTCTCAAACTCTTCAAAAAAAATAGAAGAGGAAGGAATACTTCCTAACTCATTCTATGAGGCCAGCATTACCCTTACACCACAAAGACATCACAAAAGAAAAAAAGAAAAGAAAAGAAAACTACAAACCAATATCCCTTGTGAATACTGGTGCAAAATTCTAAACACAGTATCAGCAAACAGAATTTAATAACACATTAAAAGAATATACACCATGACCAATTGGGATTTATCCTAGGAACGCAAAGTGTGACATAAAAATAAATCAATGTAATATACTATATAAAACAGAAAAAAGGGGAAAAAATGACATAATCATCTAAATTGACAGAGAAAAAGCATTTTATAAAATTCAACCCCCTTTCACAATAAAAACACTCAGATAACTAGGAAGAGAAAGGATTTTCCACCTAGAATCATCATAGATACTGGCCTGAAATTTTCTTTTTTTGTAGTTGTCTGTCTGGTTTTGGTATCAGAGTAATGGTGGCCTCATAGAAAAATTTGGGATTGTACATATCCATAAAAAACAAGAACACTAATTTGAAAAGACACATGCACCCCAATGTTCATAGCAGCACCATCTACAATAGCGAAGACATGGAAGCAACCCAAATGTCCATCAACAGACAAATGGATAAAGATACCATGTGCGTGTGTGTGTGTGTGTATTATATACATACAATGGAATATTGCTCAGCCATAAAAAAGAATGAAATTCTGCCATTTGCAGTCACATGGATGGAGCTAAAGAATATTATGCTTAGTGAAATAACTCAGACAGAGAAGGACAAATACTATATGATATTACTTCTATGTGAAATCTAAAAAAAAATACAAATGAATATATATTAGCAAAGCAGAAAAGGACTCACAGAGATAGAAAACAAACTGGTGGTTATGACTGGGGACAGGGCAAATTAAGGGTATGGGATTAAGAGATACATACTACTATGTATAAAATAGATAAGCAACAAGGATATATTGTATAGCACAGGGAATTACAGCCATTATCCAGTAGTAAGTTTTAATGGGGTATGAACTGTAAAAATACTGACCTGCTACACTGTACACCTGCAAGTAACATAATACTGTAAATCACCTAACTTCAATAAAAGAATTACACATGCAAAAAAAGGACCAAAGACCTAAACATAAACAGTAAAATCATAAAATTCTTAGAAGAAAGCAGAGGAATAAATCTTCATGACTTTAAATTTGGTGATGATTTCTTGAACATACAAGAAAAGAAAAAGTAGATAACTAGGACTTCATCAAAATTCAAAACTTTTGTGCATCAAAGAACACTACCAAGAGAGTGAAAAGACAACCCATAGAACAAGGGAAAATATTCCTAAATTATATATCTAATAAGGGATTAATATCAACATTTTATAAATGACTCCTACAACTAAACAAAAAAACAAACAACCCAACTTAAAACAGACAAAAGACTTCAACAGACATTTCTCCAAAGAAGATACACAAACGTCCAATAAGCACATGTTAAAAGATTCTGTACATTATTAGTCATTAGGGAAATGCAAATCAAAACCATAATGAGATAGTACTTCACACCCATTAGGATAACTATTAACGAAAAAACATAATAGTGCAGCCACTGTGAAAAAAGTTTGGTGGTTCCTCAAGAGATTAAAAATAGAATTCCACTTCTAGATATATACCTGAAAGAAATGAAAGCAGGGATTCAAACAGACATTTGTACACCAATGTTTACAGGAGCACTATGCACAACAGCCAGAAGACAGAAACAACACAAATGTGTATCAACACATGAATGGATAAACTAAATGTGATTCATGCATACAATGAATGGAGTAATATTCACCCTTAAAAAGGAATGAAATTCTGACACATGCTACAAAATGCATGAACCTTAAGGATATTAACCTAAGTGAAATAAGCCAAACACAAAAGGATAAATATTGTACAATTCCACTGATACAGAAGTACCAAGAAGGGTCACAGAGACAGAAAGTAGAACAGCAGTTACCAGGGTTTGGGGGAGCAGGAAGACGGAATTACTGTTTAATGAGTTCAGAGTTTTAACTTGGGATGATGAAAAAGTTCTGGAGATGGGCTGTGGTGATGACTGTACAACAATGTGAATTAACTGTATACTTAAAAATGGTTAAAATGGTATATTATGTTTCATAAATTTTATCACAATTCAATTATTTAAGCCAAAACTTTGAGGTTTTCTTGCAGGTCCTACAAGATTTGAGACCCTGTTATCACTATGGCCTTCCCTCCTACTAAGATAAAGCCTTACAAGAAACTACAACATCCACATTATGACACTTGCCCTGATCAATAATAACACTGAACACTTAAAATGTACATGGTATCTTATTTACTATTGACTGATCTGAATTCTTCTTTACTTTTAATATTCATTTTCAGTGAAGATAATTATCAAGAGTTAGCTTTCCAAGTAAGCACAGAATTGAGTTAAGATTTTAACATGGGTCTTTCTTACCAAAGCTATCCTGACTTTCATGCTATGATAGAAAAGTTGGATTCCCCACAATGTACAGACATTTGCAAATATGCAGAAGAATCCCCAAAACTTTCAATAAACAGTACATAATGAATTTTATTCACTATTAGAAATTATTTCTCACTACTCATCTCCTGTCTCTAATCACATTTTACAGGATTTATAATCTAATACTGAAAATGTCTCAGTTGAATCTATTTTATATTGAGTATTGCTTGGTCTTTTTAAACAGGTTCCGAATAAGCTTCCTTAAATAAAAAATAAAATAAAATAAAATAAACCACAATGCAGTATCACTTTACACCCACTAGAGCAGCCATGTTTTTCAAAAATAAATACAACAGAAAATAACAAGTGTCAGCAAAGATGTGGAGAAATTAAAACCCTCATTCATTGCTGGTGGGAACATTAAGATGTACAACTGTGGAAAACAGTTTGGCATTTCCTAGTAAGTTAAACACAGAATTACTACACGGTTCAGAAATTCCACTCCTTGGTATATACCCAAGAGATATGAGCACATATGTCCAAAAACATGTACACAAATGTTCATAGTAGTACTATTAACAATATCCAAAAGGTAGAAACAACCTAAACACCTATCAACTGGTGAATGGATAAACAAATGGAGGATATCCTAATAGAATATTATTGGGCCATGAAAAGTAATTAGGTACTGATACAAGCTTCAATATAGATAAACCTTCATATTGTATGGTTCCATTTATATGAAATGTCCAGAATAGGCAAATCCATTGAGCTAGAAAGTACATTAGTGTTTGCAAGGGGATGGGAGGAGTATTGGGAAATACAGGGTTTCTTTCTAGACTAAAGGAAATATTTGGGAATTCGCTAATTATGATGGTTGCACAACACTGTGAATATAGTTAATGTACTTAATGCCACTAAACTGTACACTTTCGAGTTGTTAAAATGCTAAATTTTGTTATGGTATTTTATAACTTAAAAAAGGAATATACAAATAAGGTTAGTAACCCTAATCTTTGTCCATTAATGTTCTCACTTCCAGCCTAAGATTAATCTTTAAAATCTGTTTTGAAAGTTCACATGTGTGTATGTATAAGCTATCTCCATATCTGTTGCCAGAAAAATATATTTATATAATTCATTAAATATCAATAAAATGTTCATTCATTAATATAATTCATTAAATATATTTAGATAATTCATTAAATATATTAAATATATCATTTATATAATTCATTAAATATCTTCTTGTCTTGTGTTATTTACTTTTAGTCTAAAAGCATTTAAGGGCAGAACCTAGGATACTTCTCATTTTATTAGGCTCAGCACCAACAGAACCTACTTGGGCAAATTAAACGCTACTCAGAATTTGTCAGAAAATATCAAGCTTTCCAAAACATTTCAGGGGGGAGGGTATAGTCAGTGGTAGAGTGCATGCCTAGCATGCATGAGGTCCTGGGATCAATCCCCGGTACCTCCACCAAAAGTAATTTATCAACAGATAAACCTAATTATTTCCCAAAAAAATTTTTTAAAAAAGAAACAATAGAGGACTGAGCAAATTCCAGTCTACTGTTTTACATACATAGATAAAAACGCTCTAATGCAGGTAAAAAATTACCAATTTGAGTAATAAAACAGCAATATTTGAATAAGATCTGTATTTTACCTTATGGTGTATAGTGATCTCTATATAGCATCCAAACAATTTTAACTGCAATAACACTCACCATGTTCATGTAGGCCAAATCAGTAATTCCCAGTAGGAACTTCAAGAAAAGTTTCCTTTTAGTTGGCACACTGATTTTTACTTTACTAAATACAGTTCATCGATACACCACTCCCCACCTCCACTCAAAGGCAGAGTCTTCAAATGAAGGCACAGGCAAAGAATGTGGCAAGAACAAGAAAGCAAAACAAGTTTTACTCTTATTGTGAAGAGTTGTAAGAAAAGGGTCTTTAGGGAAGAACTGGCAATCTCTTTCTCCACAGGAAAAAATCTACAATTTTTTAAAGTTTAGATTTTATAGGGAGAAAATGGTATCTGTTTCCACAATTTATCCTTCAAGTCAGGCAGGTAGCCCTAGCTCCCATCAAGAATAATCAGGCAAATGTTTAGAATTCAGATGTCAGAGACAAACCATGCAAACCAGTAATAAGTGGTTGGCAGTATTTAGAAATAAAAGCTATTTAAATCTTTTAATACTATATTTGGAATGAGGAAGGAAGCAGGGAAAAAGGTGTACCTAAAAGTCATTTCACCTGCCTTGAAATCCCATCTTTTACCCAAGTTCATTCTACCTCAATTTAAGTACTAAACTACTATACCAAAAATGTCTCACTTGGTAATTAGCATGGACTATTTTGGTGGGGGGTATAGGAGTTGGAGATATATGCCAATATAATGCTAAATATACAGTCATCCCTCAATGATGGTTCCAGAACTCCACCCCCTGACACCAAAATTCAAGGATGCTCAATCTCTTACATAAAACGGCATAGTATTTGTATATAACCTATGAACATCCCTTTATATACTTTAAATTATATCTAGCGTACTTATAATACCTAATATTATGTAAATTGTATGTAAATAGTTGACTATGTGCAGCAATTCAAGTTTTGCTTTTTGAAACTTTCTGGAATTTTTTTCCCAAATATTTTCAGTCAAGTTTGGTTGAATCGGCAGATAAGAAATCCATAGATATGGAGGGCCAACTGTAATCCTTGTCTAAAGGACTGTTCTATCTTCTCAGTATTTCCAATAATTGGCATAACTGAGTATAGACTCAAATATCTGTCACCCCATGCTCAAAATAGTCAGAGGCTTCCCATGTTTACAAATAAGGATAAAGTATAAACTCCTAACTAAGCATTTGAGGCTCTCTGAAGACAATCCACACATGATTTTCCAATCTTATCGGACCACAACGCAGCTCAGAGAAGGTTCTCTTCCCTCTTCACCCACTGAATTTTCTTTTACTTTTAATATTCACTTTATTTTTTGGTTGGGGGGAAGGTAATCAGGTTTACTTATTTTTTTTTTTTTTTGGAGGAAGTACTGGGGATTGAACCCAGGACCTCGGCATGTTAAGCATGCGCTCTACCACTTGAGCTATACTCTCCCCTTCTTTTACTTTTAATAATCAATTCTGCTTAAAGTTTCTTGTTTAAAACTTAAGAGTACTCTCTACTGGAAGGTAAATTCCTCAAAGGAGGAAACTGGTCTGAGTTTACAGAGAAATACTAAATGTTTATTAAAATGAAAATAATGCCTGTTCAGGCAGGAATTCCTTAAAAGAAAAGGATGGTGATTTGTTGAGTATTTTTTAAAAGCCCTGCAGTCATTTAGTACATCAAATATTTTCCCTTCTGTCTCTAAACTGTAAGTAAGCTATGTTGTATGCTCTATAGTTCGCCTTCAAAAGAAATATATTATTTCACGTACTTCACACGTAACAGGTACAATCACTTTAATACAAAACGTTTACTCTTAGTTCTCTATTTTTAGTAGATACTCAGAAAACATAATGAAAATTCATAAATAGGCTGTTTTGGTTTTGAATTTTGGGGGTATCTGAGGAAAGTGGAAAGAGGAAAAGCAAGAAAAATAAGAGGTGGGCAAATTCTCCCCAACTCTATAGAAATTAACCATGCATAGCTTCAAATCTCTAAATTAAGCAACAGAGAATGAGCTGATAATCTTAGTATTAAAAATAAAAACATATTAAAAATATAGTAAAATTCTTGATAAAATGTGCTGAGAAAGGCACATTACTTCATATCATCCCTGGAAAGATACATAATCACAAGGAAACATCAGACAAAACCAAATTTACTGCCCTGTGTTTTTCAAAAAATGAAGAGGGAAAAAAAGGCAAGGTGAACTGCTCCAGCTGCCCCAGATTAAAGAAGATTAAAGAGAAATGACAATAAAATGCAATGCCTATTCCAGAACTGGATCCTGGACCAGAAAAAAATAATTTTTTGTCTTTCACTATGAAGGACATTATGAATCAATTGGCAAAAAGTCTGCAGATTAGAAATAGTACTATATCAATGTCAATTTCTAATTGTGCTAACTATACTGAGGTTACATAAGAGAGTATTTGGTGGTAACTCCTTATTTTGTAATACAGGAAAAAAGAGATGATTATTCTTTATCTCCTTGAATGCAGAATCAGATTCATCTCCTGAGGTTACAGTTACAAAAAAAAATTCTCAAAAAATCATTCAATAAAATATCACATGAGATGAATGAGACACTGTTTAGAAAGTTATTTTAAGTAAGTATCTTTGATCTGTGGATAGACACTTTTAAATATCATTTTATCAAAACATCAAAACATCTTTTTTGGGGGGGACAGTTACTAGTCAAAATGTAAATTAATACAGATTAAAGTATAATGGAAGCTCCATGGAGAGCCTTAATTTGTCTTGTCCACCTAAGTAGTATTTAGAACAGCTCTTCCAAGACACATGATAACAGTCATTAGTAATAACTAATATCTGAGCAATTATTATGTCCCAGACACTAACTTAAGTGTTTTGTGTCCATTAATTCATTTAATCATCACACAGCCCAAGAAATATTTGGTGAATGAATTAGTACTTTTTGCAGGATGACAATTACAATCAGTTCTGCAATTATGTAACAGGAGTTCTTAAATCACGAGTTAATGCAAAATTATGCAATGACACTGCAGGACTCACGGGGAAAATGGGGTTCGAAGCACAACATTCAAAAAACTTCATCAGTGACACATTTTTTTAAAAGATAGAAACCTAGCAGAAATGATAGCACAATTTTACACAGTTTACACACTTAAAGTGATTAACAAATACACAAGTACAACAATAAATGACACTTTACCTTGAAAAAGACATGAAGTTTGCTTGTGGAAGTGGGCATCAGAAGGGTTGCATCTCATGAATTATTGTGAAGTGATGGAAGGAAGGTTATCTGAAATCGGATGGAAAATTGTAACAACAGATGTGGATGAATGTGGCTCATAATACAAGGGGTGAACTGAGGTAGCTGGCAGGTGTTTGAGGTATGTGCCTGTACACGTGTGTATTTTAATGCAGCTCAGTTCAGCTGGGTACAGTTTCCTGCATTCACCCAGGGCAAACTTTTTATAAAGGGCCAGATAGTAAATATTTTAAGCTTTGTGGGCCATTAGGTCTCTATTGCAATTAGTCAACTTTGAGACTGGTACAAAAGCAGCCACAGGACAATGTAAACAAATGGCTTGGGTGTGTTCCAACAGAACTTTATTTAAAAAAATAGGCCACTGTTTTGTGGCCACAGTTTGCTAAAACCTGACCTTGAACACAAAATCCTGAATAAGCAAATGTAAATTTTGTCTTATGCTCAAATTGTTCCCTGATGTGTCAATCTTGTTGGAACAAATTCACATATTCAAAACAAGCATTATAGGACAACTAAGTTTGGAATTCTATCAAATAAACCAAAAAAAACTCAAAAATATAATTCAAATAAGCAAAATAAATCCAATATTACTCAAAAATAAATTATTTTTTTATTTTGGAGTTCATAAATCAAATGTCACCCAAAAGTCAACTGACAAATGATCAAAATAAAGACAACTAAAGATATATTTTGAACAAACAGTCATTCAACATCTGTCCATTAAATTTTATACAATCTTTAAGAAAAATGGGTTACTCTTTTTACAATTCTTCTGAACTAAAATTATCAGGCTCACTCACAAGATCTGATGTACATCATACAGCATGGTGACTATAGTTAAGAATACTGTAGTATATACTTGAAAGTTGCTGGAGAGTAGATCTTATATGCTCTCCCCACAATAACAAAAATGGTAATTATTGTGGTAGTCATTTCAAAATAAATATGTATATCAAATCATCACATTGTACACCTTAAATTTACACATGCTACATATCAATTATATCTCAATAAAGCTGGAAAAAATACTAACTACACAATGGTTATACAATATTTGTCCATGAACTGGGTCAAGAATTCTAAGTTGACCTCCTTTCAATTAGAAAATACTAATATATACATTTCTTTGCTCAAGCTGCTATACCTCACATCTGAAATCCTCCCCCAAGTCTTCTTTGTCAAAAGTATACCCATCCTCCAGGGGCCACACTCAAAAGCTATCTCTCTATAAAGCCTTCCCTGGACCCAGTCAGAAATGTCTTCCTATTCTGAACACCCATAGCAACTCAGCTTTTACCTAATGCAGCATTTAGTACTTTATATCCTGCTTCAAATTTATTTGTGAACATGTCTTATTTCCTATGCTCTGTGGAAAATAAGACTAATCTTTAGCCATACTAATCCCTCAGCCTGGACTGCCCTTTTTCACAGCCAATCCTTAACTGCTAACTTATCTTCAAGACCCAATACAGATACCAGCTCCTCTGCAAAACTTCCCAGACATCCCCCATTCCTTCATTCTGATCCCTAACACAACCAATGTACCTCCATTTCAGCACTGCTTTGAAACTGCTTATTTATTTCCCCCACCTCAGATTAGGAATGCTTTAAGGAGGAGGGAATTTTTGTCTTATTACCCCTTTGCATACACACAGTCCCTGGCCCCTAGTTGCTACTGGAGTTTTTGATCAACTAATAAAGCATTCCCTCAAAATACACAGTATAGGGTATATACACATGAACACCACTGCCATATCAAAAATTTATTAGGCAAATATTGCATGCATGTAACAGTTAACAAGAAAGCTGGACTCTTGATACCAAGAATGGCTATTTCAAGCCAAAACTCAGATACAAAGTCTTAGAGACTGGATACAGAGCAAAATTCACAGAACCTTTTCCCAGGGCAAAAAGCACAACTGGCTAGAACTAATATACCTTTTCAGAAGTATCATCTCCAATCATGAAAGAGCAGAAATATACTGGATATAGTAATCTTTCAAAATATAAAACATATCCTGAGCCACAATAATTATTAACAAACCTCCCAGCAAAAGTTTTCCTTTCCAATGTTTGCACAAGTATGTATATGATACTATGACATTATATTAGCAACAAAACACCTGTATCCTAACCATGCAAGTTTTAAAGCAAAAAAGATGCACATACATTGAATAAAGAAACTTCCCCTCATCATTTCTTCTCCCTACCCCTCAAAGGCAAACAAAGTCAAAAAAGAATGGACACTAACATAAGCAGAGTTATTTTTTAATAACTTTATGAATCATCTAGTACAAATTTATTTTGCAAATGACAAAGCAGAGGTCTAAAAAAGATAAATGATTTGTCCACAGTCAAACAGTCAGTTAAGCAACAACAGAGCTGTAACTAGAAAACCCAGGTTTGGCTCAGAGTTAAGAGTTCATTCCTCTACATCAGAAGTTCTCAAATTTTTAGTCTCAGGACCTCTTTACACTCTTAAAACACTTAAAAATTAACAAAGACCCCAAAGAGCCTTTACTTTACTGTCTTTTAGGAACCACTGTTATAACCATGTTACCTCCTCCAGAACTGCAGGCTTTATCAATAGCTTTTAAACTTACTCCCATTTTACAGATGGAGATATGGAGGTTAATCATCCTCCATGTCATCTATCAAACCAATATTAGCAACAAAACACCTGTATCTACAAACAGTGGATAAGCAATAGGATACATGTACAGAGAGATCCTACATAGACACTCCTTTTAGTGCCGTTATACTCAACATTCCAAAAGGAAGATCTATAAATCATTTTCAAAAGGCTTAACCCATTTGAACAGTATCTGCCAATGTCTAAGAGAACATTCACAGTCCCGAGGAAAAGTACTTCACGTAAACCCAAGAACTACCTGTATCCTGTCACCCAATCCGTAAATCTATTCAGAGTCCAAAAGTGAAATAGGCACGTAAATATATATAATTTCTTACAGAAAATATTATTTCAAACACCTATATCTACACAGAAATACCTTTAAGTACTACATTTATCTTCTCTCTAGAAATACAATGTATAACAGAAAGCTCATGGCCAACTATACCAAGGGTTGCCAATAATGAGAACTGGCCCGGTCACAGTAAAAGTCACAAATGTCTTTCTTTTCACCCCACACAGTCGGAATGCAAATATTTCAGGTAACATTTTTCAGAAATTAAGTTAGTATGCAATTGATTGTGAACTACCACCATAACACTTTCTAAGATATTTTCCCAACATCTCTCAATTCAGACAACCTCTGCCTTTTTAAATTTAAGACCAATAACTAGTTATACTGTTTTCAGCTTTTCAAGTAATCAATTGCTGTAAGGATTGGAATGACAAATCCCATCAAATTTTTAAGATCTTTATATAAAAATAAATTAAAGTTTTTTTGTCAATCAGAGGCTGACCTTTCATAATGCCAAAAATTTGAAGGAAAAAAGCAATCTTATTTAAAACAAAACAAGTAACAAAAAAACCCTTTAAAAACAGTAACAAAACCTTTAAAGACTGAGTCACTGACTTTTCAGTGTGCAGTTGTCCCTTAGTATCCGCAGGGAGTTGGTTCCAGGACCCACCACAGAAACCAAAATATGAAGATGCTCAAGTCTCAAAGTCAGCCCTCCATATCTGCAGTTCTGCACCTTCAGATTCAACCAACTAAAGACTGAAATTCATGGATACTGAACTGGAGGAACACAGGGCCAACTGTATGATTTAGCCAAGTCATCAATTTATTTTCCTCCCTTTTGTCTTTTGGCTATTTTTTTCACCATAGAATCCTAGAAATTTTGCTTTTTATAAACACAAGTAAATATTAGAACTAATATTTGTTCCTGCTAGACAGAAGATCTGATAAAGAAATCTGGAACTCCTGTATAGAATTAAATTAATGACAACGCATAGAATTGTTCATATTATTTCTACCTCACATTAGAATAGAATCAAGAGTGATGTGGTTATTGTGGGTTCAACTCACTCAAGCATTACCTGTCAGATTATCCCTTAACTATGATTATGGCTTGAGATGAATGACACTTGAGCCTGAGACAGTTCTTCTGAACACCCACTTGGAGCTCTTTCATAGTAAATATTCAGAGCGTATCATACTTTTTAAAATTAATTCTCCATACATGTGTTCTTTACAAGGAGTTTTTCACATAGCTTAAGATTATCCTGGAATTAAATGTTTCAGTTATTCCATTAACACATCTGAATATAAAAGGCAAAATATTATAAACAGCTACAAACTCAAAGACCTACAACAAATGACAATGGTAGCTAACATGAACTTCTTCCATTGTAATACCCGGGCTAAACTGAAATGGTCATAATCATTATATTTGGCAGCTCAAAGAGGCATTAATGTCGCTTGGTTAAGAACATAAGCTCTGGAGTCAAGACTGGGTTAAATTCCAGCTCCACCTATTACAGCTGTATAACTTTGGTTAAATTCTTTAATCTCTCTATGCCTCAGTTTCCTCCTAATCTGTAAAATGGGAAACACCAAGTACCTACCCAATAGGGTTGCTCTGAGAATTAAGCAAGATTATATGGGTAAAGATCAACAATAAGCACTCAGTTTTAGTTATGACTATTACTCTTACCACCAACATCTACAAAAATTCAAGATCCAGAAGAAAAATTGACCCTGGCATAAAATGAATAATTCTATTCAGAAAGTCTGTAAATAATTAATTTGTTTACCCTAAAAAGGGGGAGAAAATCCAAGTTCAATCTACAGTTTTAAATGCAGACTTTGTGAGATTTAGGAAAACCTAGAGGTCATATTTAACTGTAAGAGACATGTATACAAACACGAGCACCTGATAATAACCAGCCACCAATTTGTACTGGGTACCTCTTATGTGCCCAATATCCCTTAAAGACTTACTACACCTGGACCAATTAATTCAGAAACCCAAGGCCACAATTTTTACACAACTAGGGATCTATAATCTAAGAACTAAAGTGCATTTTTTTCTCAAAGGAAGGAAAACATCTTTTATTTACTGCTTGTTAGTTCAGAAAAACAGGCGTAAGTATTATAGGTTCATTCCCAAATTCTATATGCTAGCTAAAGTGCTCTATAAACATACATACCTATATATATACATATATATACTCAAAAGCACATTTTGCCAACTACCAATGTAATTCTGATCCACAGTCCCTGTAATTTTATTTAGCCACTGGGCGACAAGGATACATCTCAGAGTAAGAAAATTACTTAATTCACAAGGGATGAAAAGTAAAATGTCAAACTGAAAAGCAAGTCAGCAAACCTGTGTAAAAGTGATATATATTTCATATTAACAACCCACATTTTTTGACAGTTTCAAGAGGCAAATCAGAAGCAGTAGAGTAAAACAGCCTCAACCTAATAAACGTGCTTGGTTGATAAGAGGTGGCCTGCCAGACACTGCCTCCGTTGCAACAGATCTTACTTCTCTTTGACCCACGTTAACGTGCTCCTCACCCATCACAGAATAAATCAACAAAAACAAGGTCTAATTACTTTTGCTCAAAATTTGCCCAGAAAGTGGAGGAACATTTTAGGACTGCCTTACCACCCATTAAAGCTGGACTACACTGAAAGTAGTATACTGGGGTTCTCTGGAAGCAAAACGCTGCGTTACTAACCCCTTGCCTGGAGGTAAATCCAAGGATACCCTTGAGGATCTGGAGTAGAGAAGGAACACTGGCAAGACCCACTCGTTCACCCCTCAAAATGGGCTTGTCCCCATGGGCTTCAGAAAAAAAAAAATTGCGCAAGGCTGGGGTACTTTCCGTCTCCAGTGATCTAAACGCCACTAAGTAGTCCCAGGATCTCACATCCTCCCGCCCGCCCCTCCCCCTCTTCCCACCCCCACCCCTCCTTTTCCCACCCCCACCCCCTCCTTTCTCACCCCCACCCCCGCTTCTTCCCCACGCAGTTTCTAGGCCCAAAGATTAGGAAAAATGACCAGGATGCCAAAAACCATTTCCCACTTTGGGGTCTCAATTCCACAGGCACCAAAGAATAAACAGATGAGGCCAACTAAGCTCCACGGGTTAGGGGACGTTGGAGAAAGCGCCCGAAATGCCAGGCCGCGCCCCCCCACCCCCACCCCGTATTGAAGCCTACCGCCGAAACCCCGAAACCCTCCTCACCTAAAAAGATGCCTCTTTCCGCTTAGCAAAACACAAGCCTAACTCGCTAAACCAAAGCTTTCCCAAACACCCGGCTCAGAAGGAGCGTAGGCCGCGACGGCTGGAACCCGTGAGACGGTGCTGTGTTTTACCTCATGGGCTCAGCAGTCATGTTTTCGCTTCAACGCCTTGTCGGCTTCAGCGACCGTAGGGCGCCACTCTGCGCTCCCCGGTGCCCAGTTACGATAGAAATGCACTGGACTCCTAGCCGTCACTAGAGCTGGTGCTGGATCCTCTCCACAGCTCAAAGGCCGCCACCGCTGCCACCGCCGCAGGAGCCGCGGAAACAAAGCGACGCCGCCGCCGCCGCCATTTTGTTGGGCCGAGGCTCAGGCAGCAGAATTGGCGCGCCCTCCCTCTTCCCCTTTCCGTCATCCATTGGCTGCCTTCTCCGCAGCGCTGATTCTTATTGGCTACTGAAATTCACCTTCTTTGGGGGCCTGTTGCTAAGGCGGTCTACGTCACTTGATCCCCTCCGCCTTTTCTTAGGGGGTCCAATTCAGTCCCACTGACCTGAAGGTGCTAGTGACGTATTTTGACTTTATTCTGAAAATGCTTTTTAATCCATCCTCTTTCTTTGCTATATTGACAAAACAATAACAGCAACTTAAATTTACTGGGAGTTTACTATATACCCAGCACTATACTAATCCTTTACCCAGGTTATCTCACGTAATCGTTATACCCTTTGAGGCAGACATACGCTTGTTACCTACATTTTCCAGATGAGGAAACCAAGACACAAAGTCCCACAGTAGCGGAGCCAAGATTCGGATCAGACGCTTCGCTATTAACCGCTAATCTATACGGCCATCCTTTACATTTTCTTTCCTTTAGTCCAGGTTATCATCAAGCTCTTTATTTCCTAGATGATTTATATATAATATTAAGCATGCCAGCTTGCTTACAAATATATATCATAAATATAAAACATAAGACCAACTTAAGATCTGCACACGATTTTTTTCAGTATTGAATAAACGCTAAACTGCCGCTTGGAACACCCACACTTTGACCGTTTCCCCAGTCTGATGTGACTTTTCCACCTCATTACAGAGGTTTGGCTGTATCATTTCTAAAAGCCTTTCTAACTTTCATATTCTATAATTTAATTGTCCATTGGTGATATCTGCAAGTCACAAATCATTTCCGTAAAATCAAATAGTTTCAAATTTTATTTCTAAATTTATTCTGCCATACATGTTTTCATTCATTCTATTTGATTTTCCTGAATTTAGCAAGAGCTCCTGTTGTGTTTAGGTGACAGGGTTGCTGCTTTCTACCAGAATAGCAAGTGATTCGCCTTCTTTGCACAGAACATTTTGATGATCAGATAAACTGTAGCAACTTTTTTAATCAAGAGAAGCTTGTATACATTTCAAGTCATCTTTCAAATACTGAAGTACCATTGCCAACTGTAGAAACCAGCCTTTTGTATCTGGTATAGTGGTTTCCTCCTTGTCTTTTATGCATTAAATATCATTTAAACGTACAAATTACAGAAGTTATATTTTCCTCCTTGGTGAATGCAGTTAATTTGAAAGGAGGTCCACTGCGTTACAAGACAATACACAACTTTTAAACGAGCTCTTGGGGACAAGACTTCTTAAAACAAGCATCTTTAGATGACAAATTCCACAGACAGAAAAACATCTTAATAACAAAATTATAATCAAATAATTTTTAAAATATAAAATTGCTGACTATATATGTGAATCATGGAGAGATTTATTTGCTATTAAAGGACGACTAAAACTTTTACTGATATAGGTGTATCACTTTCAACAAATGATTGTCAATAAGTTTCCTTCAGCTCTATTTTAGAAAAAAATTCACTGGTACACATTTTTCATCAAATTGCCACAGAAATCAATATATAATCCTTTCTTGGACTCTCGACCATAAATGTGTAATTTGTGAGTTTGCTTATTTGCTTTGCAAGAAAGACAAGGTAAATTACCTTTAAAAGAGCAAATTAAATGATAAAATAGATACTTTCATATTTTTAATAGACACCATCACAAATTCTGACTATTTTATGTCATAATCATAACGCTTTGGCAGTATCTATGAAATATTTAAATGTATATATCCATTAATCCAGCAATTTAACTTCTAGGAAGTTATCTAACTGACATATTCTACATGTGAAAAAGCTGTCCACAAAACTATTCACTGCAGCATTGTTTGTAACAGCAAAGATTTAGAAACAACGTAGACAGTCCTCAATAGGAGACTGGTCAAATAAACTATGCTATCCATACAACAGAATACCACATAGCTCCTTAATATAAAAATTTTTCAAAACTCAGCTGCGTTTCTATGCACTATCAATGACCAATCTGAAAAGGAACTTAAGAAATCAATCTCATTTACTATAGCATCAAAAAGGATAAAACACTTAGGAATAAACTTAACAAAGGAGATGAAAAGACTTGCACACTGAAATCTGTAAGACATTGCTAAAGGAAATCAAAGAAAACACAAACAAATGGAAAGACATCTGATGTTCATGGATTGGAAAATTTAATGTTGTTAAAATGTCCATACTAGCTAAAGGTACCTAGAGATTTAATAAAATCCCTATCAAAATCACAATGTCATTCTTTGCAGAAATAGGAAAAAACCCCTAAAATTAATATATAAGTTCAAGGGACCCTGGAAAGCCAACTCAGTCTTGAAAAGGAAGAGCAAAATTGGAGATTCCAAAACATACCAAAAGGCAGCAGTAATCAAGACACTGTCGTAACAGCAAAGGAAACCATAAGCAAAACAAAATGACAGCCTACAGAATGGGAGATAATATTTGCAAAAGATAAGACTGACAAAGGTTTAATCTCCAGAATATATAAACAGCTCATACCACTTAATAAAAAATAACAAACAACCCAATCTAAAACTGGGCACACGACCTAAACAAGCAGTTCTCCAATGAAGACATACAAATGGCCAATAGGCATACAAGAAAATACTCAATATCACTAATTATCAGAGAAATGCAAATCAAAACTATAATGAGGTATCACTTCACACCAGTTAGAATGGCCATCATTCAAAAGTTCACAAATGATAAATGCTGAAGAGGGTGTGAAGTAAAGGGAACCCTCCTACACTGTTGGTGGGAATGCAGTTTGGTGCAGCCACTGTGGAAAACAGTATGGAGATTCCTCAAAAGACTAGGAATACACTTACCATATGACTCAGCAATCCCATTCCTGGGCATATATCCAGAAGGAACCCTAATTGAAAAAGATACAAGCACCCCAGTGTTCATAGCACCACTATTTACAATAGCCAAGACATGGAAACAACCAAAATGTCCATTGACAGATGACCAGATAAAGATGTTGTGGTATATTTATACAATAGAATACTATTCAGCTATAAAAATGACAACATAATGCCATTTGCAACAACATGGATGCCCCTGGAGTTTGTCATTCTAAGTGAAGTAAGCCAGAAAGAGAAAGAAAAATATCATATGACATCACTCATATGTGGAATGTAGAAAAAAATTAGAAGAAGAAGACAAATGAACTTAAATATAAAAGAGAAACAGACTCACAGACATAGAATACAAACTTGTGGTTGCCAGGGGTTAGGGGAGTGGGAAGGGACAGACTGGGAGTTCAAGATTTGTAGATACTGACAGGTATATATAGAATTGATAAACAAGTGTATACTGTATAGCACAGGAAATATATAGAAGATCTTGTAGTAGCTCACAGTGAAAAAGAATATGAAAGTGAACGTATGTATGTTCATGTATGACTGAAAAATTGTGATGTACACCAGAAATTGACACAACATTGTAAACTGACTATAACTCAGTAAAATTTAAAAAACAGTGGGGTAGTGACATAAATATAGATACACAGAAAATGGAACAGAAAAGTCAGCCCAGAAATAAACCCTTGCATATACAGTCAAATGATTTTCATCAAAGGTGCCAAGACTATGTAATGGGGAAAGGACAGTCTTCAACAAATAGTGTTAGGAAAATTGGATATTCACTTGCAAAAGCGTGAAGTAGAACTCTTAATTTACACAAGGCACAAAGATTACCTCAAAATGGATTAAAGGTCTAAATCTATACTATTCCTAGAAGAAAGCATAGGGGGGAAGCTTCAGATTATTAGATTTGGCAATTGGTTTCTTGGATGTTACAGTGAAAGCACAAGCAATAAAAGTAAAATTGATAAATGGGACTATATCAAAATTAAAAACCTCTGCATATAAAAGGAACTATCAACTGTGTGAATCTATGAAATGGGAGAAAATATTTGCAAATCATATATCTGATAAGTGGTTAATATCCATAATATATAAGAAACTTCTACAACTCACTACCAACAACAGCAACAACAAATAAAAACTCGATTAAGAAATGTGCAAAGGGCTTGAATAGACAATTTTCAAAAGAAGATATAAAATGACCAATAAGCATGAAAAAATGCTCAACACCACTAATCATAAGAGAAATTCAAATCCTCAATGAGACGTTACCTTAGGCCTGTTGGAGTGTCTATCATCAAAAAGATAAGAGATAAGTACTGGCAAGGATGTGGTGAAAAGAGAACCCTTGTGTGTTGTTGCTGGGAATATAAAATGGTGAAGCTGCTATGGAAAACGGTATGGAAGTTCCTCAAAAAGTTAAAAATAGAATTACCATAGGATTGAACAATTTCACTTCTGGGTATATACCCAAAAAATGGAAAGCAGAGTCTGAAAGAGATAATTGCATGCTGATGTTCATTGTAACATTATTTACAATAGTCAGGAGGTGGAAGCAACTCAAATGTCAACTGACAGATGAATGAATAAAGTAAATGGAATATTATGCAACCTTAAAAAAGAAGGAAATCCTTTCACATGCTACAATATAGATGAACCTTGAGAAATTTATGCCAAGTGAAATAAGTCAGCCACAAAAAGACAAATACTGTATAATTCCACTCGTATGAAGTATTTTAAGTAGTCAAAATCATATAAGCAGAAAGTAGAAAGGTGGTTGATAAGGATTGGGGAGATGGGTAGGGTAGGGGAGGGAGGCATTAGTGTTTAATAGGTGTAAAGTTTCAATATTGCAAGATTAAACAGTCCTAGAGATCACAACAATGTGAATATATTTAATGCTGTCTGAAGTGTACACTTAAAATGGTTACATTTTTTACTACAATAAAAACTTTTTTTAAAAAAAGGGCAGATACAGATGTACATATATGAGATGTTTTTCTAGTTATATCGTTAAATGGGAAAAAACAAGTTGCATAACACTGTATGTTAGTGTTAGTGTTTGGGAGAGAGCAAAAGTAAGAGCAAGAGTGAGAGAGAGGATGAGAGGCAAAATAATTCTGAAAGAATGAAAATTATATGTGATAATAGTGTTTACTTTGGGAATGTAACCTGGAAGTGGGAGTTGAGGGCGAACAGGGTAGGAAGAAACTTCACTATACTTCACTATATACTCTTTGCACCTTTTATATTTTGTAAATACATGTGGGTGTATTTCCTGTTCAAAAAACGAATGTGAATTTAAAATTAAGACAGTGTGATATTGGTGAAAGAAGAGACAAATAGATCAATGGCAGAACAGAGTGCCCAGACATAATCCCAAACAAATAGAGTCAACTGATGTGAAACAAGGACCAAAGGCAATTCAACTGGGAAAGAACAGTCTTCAACAAATGGTGCTAGCATAGTTGGACATCCATATGGAAAGAAAATGAGTCTAGACCCAGACCTTACAACTTTCATAAAAATTAACTGAAAATGGATCATAGATCTAAATTAAAAACACAAAACTGTCAAACTCCTACGAGATAAAGTTGGAAAAAATCTAAGTGACCATGGATTTATCAATGACTTCTTAGATGCAACACAAAAAGCATGATCAGTTAAAGAAAAAAATTGATAACTTGGACTTTATTATAGCTAAAAACTTCTGCTCTGTAAGACACACTGCTAAAAGCGTGAAAAGTTTAGCCACAGACTAGGAGAAAATCTTTGCAAAATATATCTGATAAAGGACTGATACCCAAATTAAACAAAAAAACCCTTACAATTCAACAATAAGAAGACAAAGACCCAATTTTAAAGTAACAAAAGAACTGAACAGACATCTCATCAAAGAAGATATACTGATAGCAGATAAGCTTGTGGGCAAAAAATGCTCATCATACTTCATTAGGGAACTGCAAATTAAAAGAACAATGAGATAACATTACACATTTATTAGGATGGCTAAAATCCAAAACACTGACAACACCAAAAACTAGTGACGACGTGGAGCAACAGGAACTCTGATTCATTGCTGGTAGGAATGCAAAATGGTACAGCCACTTTGGAAAGTTTCTTGCTAAACATAAAGCTAAACATACTTTTACCATATGATCCCACACTTGCAAGAATGAATGCATTAATGAATTGAAAATTTACATCAACACAAAAATCTTCACGCAGATGTTAATAAATTTATTCATAGTTACCCAAACTTTGAAGCAACCAGGATTGCCTTCACTAGGTGACTGAATAAGTAAACTGTGGCACCACCAGACAGTAGAATATTATTCAGCCCTAAAAGAAATTAGATATCAAGCCATGGAAATGCATGGAGGAAATGTAAATGCCTGTTACTAAGTGAAAGAATCCAATTCAAGAAGGCTACGTACTATATATGATTCCAACTATCTGATATTTAGAAAGGCAAAACTACAGAGATAGTAAAAAGATTAGACAGTAAAGAGGCAGTAAAAAAGAGTGACAGGGTTGTTGTGGGGAGAGATTGATGAATAGGAAGTGCACAAAGGCTTTTAGAGCAGTGAAACTATTGTGTATGGTACTATAATGGTGGGTATATGTCATTATTCATTTCTCCAAACCCATAGAAAGTCCAACACCAAGAGTGAACTTTCATGTAAGCTATGGATTCTGGGTGATAATGATGTATCAATGTAGGTTCACCAATTGTCACAAATGTGCCACACTAATTCAAGTAAGTAATAATAGGGGAAGCTCGGTAGGGGGAAGAGGTGGTATATGAGAAAATTCTGTACTCTGCTCAATTTTCCTGTAAACCTAAAAGTGCTCAAAAAATAAAGCCCATTTAAAATGAATATAATTAAAAATCATAAAATAATTCATTTTTCTCATAGGTCTATCTAGTTTTTTTCTTTAACGTAAGAGAAATTAAAACAGCCTCTTCACTCACATTGTGAAAATAACAGGGGAGAACAGCATCTTTAAAAGTAAACCAGGACACCTGCACCCCAATGTTCATAGTAGCACTATTTATAATTGCCAAGATAAGGAAACAGCCTAAATGTCCATCAACAGATGACTGGATAAAGAAGATGTGGTATATTTATACAATGAAATACTATTCAGCCATAAAAACCAACAACATAACGCCATTTGCAGCAACATGGATGTTCCTGGAGAATGTCATTCTAAGTGAAGTAAGCCAAAAAGAGAAAGAAAAATACCATATCAGATCGCTCATATGTGGAATCTAAAAACAAACAAACAAAGAAACAAAACATAAATACAAAACAGAAACAGACTCATAGACATAGAATACAAACTTGTGGTTGCCAAGGGGGCAGGTGGTGGGAAGGGACAGACTGGGATTTCAAAATATAGAATAGATAAACAAGATTATACTGTGTAGCACAGGAAAATATATACAAGATCTTGTGGGGAAAAAAAGAAAAAAAAAGATCTTGTGATAGCTCACAGTGAAAAATAATATATGACAATGAATGTATGTATGTTCATGTATAACTGAAAAATTGTGCTCTACACTGGAATTTGACACAACATTGTAAAACGACTATAACTCAATAAAAAATGTTTAAAAATTTTTTTTAAATTTTACAGTTAAAAAAAGTAAACCAGGTACAAACTTCCAGTTATAAAATAAATAAATCATGGGGATATAATGTATACCATGGTGACTATAGTTAATAATACTGTATTGCATTTTTGAAACTTGCTAAGAGTAAATCTTAAAGTTCTCATCACAAGAAAAAAATTGTAAGTACATATTAACTAGACTTATTGTGGTGATCATTTTGCAATATACACAAATATCAAATCAGTATACTGTATACCTGAAACTAATGTAATATTGTATATCATTTACACCTCAATAAAAAAGTAAACCATACAAGATTAATCTTATAGCTCCAAACCAAATAGTGTTTCTTTCTCATAAACCAGTAAGAGTTGAATAAATTATTCAATATTTTTAAAAGTCTATACTTAAGGAAACTTAATAATTTGTTGATTTTTTCTAAAAACCATATTTGGTTTGTTGATTTTGTCTGTTGTTTTTCTATTCTCTATTTTGCATATCTCCATTCTAATCTAATCTTTAGTATTTCCTTCCTTCTGCTAGCTTTGGGTATAAATTCTGTATGTCTTTTATATATAGTTTCTTCTAAACCCATAGATTCTTCTTTTCTAGTTAAGCTCTAATGGTAGGTTATTGATTTGAGATCTTTCTTCTTTATAATGTAGGCATTTACAGATATAATTTTCTCTCTGAGCAATGCTTTCACTGCATCCTATGTTTTTGTATGTTATGTTCCTTTTTTTTAAATTCATCTCAAAGTATTTTCTAATTTCTTTTGCTATTTCTTCTTTGACCCATTGATTGTTTAAGAGTATGCTGTTTAATTTCCACATATTTGTGAATTTTCCACATTTCCTTCTGTTATTGATTTCTGGTTTTGTTCCATTGTAATTATAGAAGATATTTTGTATGATTCAATCTTTAAAAATTTTTTTAACATTTTTTATTGAGTTATAGTCATTTTACGATGTTGTGTCAAATTCCAGTGTAGAGCACAATTTTGCAGTTATATATGAACATACATACATTCATTGTCACATTTTTTTTTGCTGTGAGCTACCACAAGATCTTGTATATATTTCCCTGTGCTATACAATATATTCTTGTTTATTTACCTACGTATGCCTGTCAGTATCAACAAATTTGGATATCCCAATCTGTCCCTTCCCACACCCTGCCCCCTCAATCTTTTAAAATTTATTGAGTAATGTTTGTGGCCTAAAATATGGTGTAACCTGGAGAATGTTCCATGTGCACTTGATAGAAATGGGAATTCTGCTCTTGTTGGGTGAAGTGTTCTGTGTAAGTCTGTCAGTCTAGTTGGTTTATAGTGTTGCTCAAGCCCTGTTTCCTTAAAGAGCATCATTCTGGTTGTTTTCTTCATTATTATAAGTGGAGTAGGGAAGTTTCCAACACTTATTTTAGAATTGTGTACTGTTTCTCCCTTTAATTCTATTGATATTCTCTTCATATATTTGGGGGCAACATTGTTAGGTGCATATATGTTTATAATTATTATATTCTCTTAATGGATTGACACTTTATCAATACATAATGTCTTTTTTTCTCCCTTGTAACAATTTTTAACTTAAAGTCAATTTTTTCTTATATTAGTATAGCTACCCCAGCTCTCTTTGGTTGTTATTTTCATGGAATAGCTTTTCTCATTCTTACATTTGACATATGTGTCTGAATCTAAAGTGAGTCTCTTGTAGACAGCCTATAGTTGTATTGTGGATTTTTTTAAATCTATTTGGCCATTCTCTGCCTTCTTATTGGAGAGTTTAATCCATTTACATTTATGTAATTAGTAATAGGGAAGGACTTATTTCTGCTATTTTACTATTTGTTTTCTTTTTCTTAAACATTTTTTATTGAGTTATAGTCATTTTACAATGTTGTGTCAAATTCCAGTGTAGAGAACAATTTTTCAATTATACCTGAACATACATATATTCATTGTCACATTTTTTTTCACTGTAAGCTACCACAAGATCTTGTATATATTTCCCTGTGCTATACAGTATAATCTTGCTTATTTATTCTGCATATGCCGGTCAGTATCTACAAATTTTGAAATCCCAGTCTGTCCCTTCCCAGCCCCTACCCCCTTGGCAACCACAAGTTTGTATTCTATGTCTATGAGTTTGTTTCTGTTTTGTATTTATGTTCATTTTTTTTTTTTGATTCCACATATGAGTGATCTCATATGGTATTTTTCTTTCTGGCTTACTTCAGTTAGAATGACATTCTCCAGGAACTACTATTTGTTTTCTATATGTCATACATACTCTGTTCTTCAATCCCTCCATTACTGCTTACTTTTGTGCTTAATTGATTTTGGAATGTATCATTTTTATTCTCTTATTTCCTATTTTGTGTAATTTTACATTTTCTTGGTGGTTATCCTGGGAACTATAATAAATCAAATTTAGAACAATCGAGTGTGAAATAATGCCAACTTACCTTCAATAGTATATAAAAACTCTGATCCTACACAGCTCCATCTTTCCCCTTTTATGTTGCTACCATCAAACATATCTTTATACATTGTATACTCATTAATATAATTTATTATTTTATGCACATTCTTTTAAATCATATATGAAAATAAAATGGAGTTTATTACCCAAGAAGGCAATAATTCTGGCTTTTATATTTACCTATGTATTTACATTTACTCGTGCTCTTTATTGCTTCATATGGTTTTGAGTTACTGTCTAGTGTATTTCAATTTCAGCTTGAAAGTCTTGCTTTAGCATTTTTTATTGTCCAGATCTACTAGAAACAAACTCAGCTTTTGTTTATCTGGGAATGTCTTCATTTTTTCTTCAGTTTTGAAGGACTGTTATGGCAGATTTAGAATTCCTGCTTGACATTTTTTTTCTTTCAGGACTTTAAATATGTCATCCCACTATTTTCGGACTTCCTTGGTTTCTAATGAGAAATTGGTTGTTAATTCTATTGAGGATCTCTTCTAAGTGAAAAATCACTTTTCTCTTGGTACTTTCAATATTCTCTGTCTGTCTTGGTGTGGAGCTCGATGTTTATTTTACTTGGAGTTTGGTGAGCTTCTTAGATGTGTAGATTCATGTCTCCCATCAAATTGGGAAGTTTCCAGCCATTATTTCTTCATATATTCTTTCTGCATTTCCTCCCTCTCCTCTACTGCTGGAACACCCATTATGTGTATTGGCGTGCTTGATGTTGTCTTTTAGGTTCTGTTGTCTTTATTCTTTTCCTTTCTGCTTCCCTAACTGTAATTGATTCATCTTCATGTTCACTATTTCTTCTGTCTGGTTAAATATGTTTTTAAAGTCCTCTAGTAAATTTTTTTTCAGTAATACATCTTTCAGATCAATAATTTCTATGTTTTATGTATCTTTTTTTTCCTCCAAGGATAATGTTTTATCTTTTCCAGCTTTGTTGACAGAGTTTAAGGTGTACAACATGATGATGTGATACACACACACATATATATATATATATATATATATATATATATATATATATATATATATAGTGAAATGCTTAACACAATAAGGTTAGTTAACACATCTTTTACCTCACATAATTAACATTTTGTTATAATTCTTTTTTATTGATATTCTTATTTGGTGAGACATTGTTCACCTGGTTTCCTTTGGTATTTTTAGGACATGGTTTCCTTTAGCTCTCTGAATATATTTTAAATAGCTGATTTAAAATCTTTTTTAGCAAGTCCAATGTCTAGGCTTCCTGAAGTATAGTTTCTATTAATTTCCTTTCTTGCCTGTGAATGGGCTATACTTTCTCTTCCCTCATGTACCTAATAATTTTTTGTTGAAAACTGGACAATTTTGATATTATAATGTGGCAACTCTGGAGATAAGATTCTCCTCCTTTCCTAGTGTCTGTTGCTGCATGTTGTAGGTTGTAGTTCTTGCTTAGTGAACTTCCTAAAGTATTTTTGTAAAGGCTGTACTTTTTGTCATGTGTGGACATTGAAGTCTCTGTTTCACTAGCTTAGTGGTTATCTAATGATATGAGAATGATTTCCTTAAACATCTGGGGGTAGAAAGGAAGGAAGGAAGGAAGGAAGGAAGGAAGGAAGGAAGGAAGGAAGAAAGAAAGAAAGAAAGAAAGAAAGAAAGAAAGAAAGAAAGAAAGAAAGAATGAAAGAAAGAAAGGAAGGAAGGAAGGAAGGAAGGAAGGAAGGAAGGAAGGAAGGAAGGAAGGAAAGGAAAGAAAGAAAGGAAAGAAAGGAAAGAAAGAAAGAGAAAGGAAGGAAGGGAGGAAGGAAGGGGGAAAGAAAATACTCTTTCAGTCTTTGCTGATTGGCCTGGTGTTGGTACAGTCCTTCAACACTTAGTCAGTTTACAACTCTGTCTTAGCTTTCACTTCTTGCTTGCACTGAGCATAAAGATTAGTCACAAGTGAAAGCTTGTAATAGAGAACTATTAAGTCTATTCTGAGCATGCATCCTGTTATGGGTATATAAAGCCTTTGTTTCCTAAAGTAAGTCTCTCCTCAGCTTTTCCTCCCAGACTTTTGGCACTTCTATTATTTGCTACAATGTCTCGCCCCAGGCAGCAGTGGCTTGTTCATTCATCTTTTAATATTTTCAAGGAGCATGCTGTGCATAGCTGCATTTCTGTCCTGAATAGTTAGGTGAAACTAAGGCAAGCCTTTTGTGTCATTTCTTCAGGGAACCCACAGGCAGGTCAAAACACAATTTCTTGGGAACAAAGTCTGCTCTGCTCTCTTTGGGACCAACCACCACACTGGGAACACAGAGTGTTACCTTCAAAACTCTGTCACACCAATGTAGCAGGGTGGTGCAAGTCTAAAACATCACAAAATTCTCCTACCATGCTTAAATTTTCTTTTCCTTGATTTAGTATCCACTTGGTTGCTTCAAACTTTTGACAATTTTCCAGAGCTCCAAGAAAGCTGATTTTGGCAGTTTTTTCTCTTTTTTCAGTGTTTCTGTGATGGGATGTGTCCTCTGAGCTGTTCACTTTGCCGTTTTCTGCCTTAGCTATTTTTGGCCCTTCATATTTCCATATATATTTTAAAATCAGCATTTCAATCTTCACACACATACAGAAATCTTGTGTAATTTTTTTGGAATTGATATGAAAATTGAGAGCTCTACAATATGGAATATTAAAATCTGTGAACAGGGTATATCTTTTAAGTGTTCTTTAATTTCTCTCAACAGTGTTTTATAGTTTCCAGTATATGTCTTGCACATCTTTTATTACATTTATTCCTAATATTATCTTAATGTGACTTAACATTTCAGAGAACTAGCTGGCTAGTCACTATCTGGGAATTTCATCTTCCTTTCATCTGCTAAGCTGTTAAGATTTGAATAATATGTATGATACTATAGAAAAATGGTAGTACTGGTATTTTAGTATTTATTTTGTATATTATGAAAACACTGGTATTTTATTAAAATCTGAGATAAAATTGTCATTCTCTTCTACATATCCTCAGATGTTGTTACATCTGAAAAAGGACCAGGAACCAGGAACAGGATTCCTTGTATGTCTGGCTTGAGTCTTTCCAAGTAGAATGATTAAGAAAGAAAACTTTGATTAAAAGAGGTGAGGAGGAGTTAGCCTTGTGAGAATAAATTTGACCTTTGAGGGAAAAAAAGGGAGGTAAAAGGAGGAAATCTGACCATGGAGGAATAAAAGTAGGTGGGTTTTCAGGGGTCCTGGAATTGGTCGTGGAATCCTGCCTTCCTCTTTTTTTCTTTTTCACCTCAAATATCCCTACTATCTTCTGTTTCCATAAAGTTTCTCTACCTCAATTCTAAGAAGACCTTTGGGATTAGATGAAGGCCCAAATTGGTTCTAAGGGAAATACAAATGACTAATAAATATAAGAAAAGATGTTCAGAGTTACTAATAACTTGGGAACTGGTCATTAAAATGAGATACTTAGGAAGAATTTTTAAAACAGGAAGAAGGACAAGAGTGGTAAGAACATTTTTAAAGTATTCCTTTTGTTCATTTAGAAATTTTCATGTACCTTGTAACTCTTCAGGTATGACTCGGGATGTAAATGACTCTGACTTCAGATATTTAAGTTCTGAAATGATACTATACTAATAAGAATCATTTGGCAGTTCAGTACTTTAAAAATCGATCTTGTGAACTAATCATCCTTTAAAATGTCAATTCCTATCACAGAAGCCTGTCCCTTCCTCTCCCACCCAACCTCAAGAAAGTGATCAAACCGTCCTCTGTACCCATGGCGTAACACATATTTTTCCACTAGGACTGCATGTTTACATGCTTCTTTCCACCACAAGACTGCAAGTAACTTTAAAGACCTTTTTACTTTATTCAATCAATGGGATTCTACTTAACATATACTATGAATGCATTTTAGAAAATGAGTATACAAAGATATGACAATGCCTCTGTTCCCAAGGAACTTATAGTTTATGGGAGGGACAGGGCAATTACATGATAGAGTACAGAGATGCTCTGAAGAAGACAGGAAGGGTATAAAACCCAAACTGGGAGGTCAGGAAAGCTTCCCATAAATTATAATGTTTGAGCTGTGTTTTGGAGAGAAAACATTTCATTTATTTTATTTGACGATCATAAGAAGAACTTCAGACCCAAAGTTCTCTAGCTGCAACTGCTGGCCACAGAGCCATGGCCAGGCATTATAAACTGGAAAGTTCAGATCAAATGCATCATTTCTGAGTCTGAATATTTGGTGGAGCCAACACATCTTTATGAGTTTTTTCCCAGCTAGAATCCATTATTTATAAAGCATTAATTGGAATATACTAATCATCACTGATTCTGAAGGCAGGGTTTATATGTATGCCCTTAAATTGTCACCCAAAGAGCCTGAAGATCATACTTCAACATTTCCAGCATGAGTCAAACTCTATTCAGCTGTACTCATATTTTCAGGACAATGGTCAAAAACATAGTGGTGTCAGTGAAGATATGTCAGTATGGGGTTGGAACAAAAGCATTAGTATTTAATTTTGAATTGTGGTAAAATATACATAAACCATGCTATCTTTACCATTTTACAATGTGCAGTTCAGTACTGTTAACTCACTTACTGTTGTGCGATCAATCTCCAGCATTCTTTTCAACTTGCAAAACTGAAACTCTATATCCATTAAATAATAAACTCCCCCTTCCCCCTTCCCCATGCCCCTGGCAACCACCATTTTACTTTCTGTCTCTATGAGTTTGACTACTTTATATACCTCATATAAGTGGAATTATACAGTATTTGTCTCTTTATGACTGGCTTATTTTAGTCAGCATGATGTTCTCAAAGTTTATCATGTTATACATTAGAATTTCCTTCCTTTTTAAGGCTGAATAGTGTACCATTGTGTGCATATACATTTTGCTTTTTCATTCATACACGGATGAACACTTGGTTTGCTGCTACTTTTTGTTCATTGTGAATAATATTGTGAATAATAATGTAGGTGTACAAATTATCTCTTGAAATTCTGCTTCCAATTCTTTTGGATATGTACCCAGAAATGGAATTGCTGGATCATATGGGAATTCTTTTTTTTAAAAACATTTTTTATTGAGTTATAGTCATTTTACAATGTTGTGTCAAATTCCAGTGTAGAGCACAATTTTGCAGTTATACATGAACATACATTCATTGTCACATTCTCTTTCGCTGTGAGCCACTACAAGATCCTGTATATATTTCCCTGTGCTACACAGTACAATCTTGTTTATCTATTCTACATTTTGAAATCCCAGTCCCTTCCCACTCCCCAACCCCCTGGCAACCACAAGTTTGTATTCTATGTCTGAGTCTGTTTCTGTTTTGTATTTGTTTTTTTTTCTTACATTCCGCTTATGAGCGATCTCATATGGTATTTTTCTCCCTTTCTGGCTTACTTCACTTAGAATGATATTCTCCAGGAACATCCATGTTGCTGCAAATGGCGTTATGTTGTCAGTTTTTATGGCTGAGTAGTATTCCATTGTATAAATAGACCACCACTTCTTTATGCAGTCATCTGTCGATGGACATTTAGGCTGTTTCCATGTCTTGGCTATTGTAAATAGTGCTGCTATGAACATTGGGGTGCAGGTGTCATTTTGAAGTAGGGTTCCTTCTGGATATGTGCCCAGGAGTGGGATTCCTGGGTCATATGGTATGTCTATTCCTAGTCTTTTGAGGAATCTCCATACTGTTTTCCACAGTGGCTACACCAAACTGCATTCCCACCAGCAGTGTAGGAGGGTTCCCTTTTCTCCACAGCCTCTCCAGCATTTGTCATTTGTGGACTTTTGAATGATGGCCATTCTGTCTGGTGTGAGGTGATACCTCGTTGAAGTTTTGATTTGCATTTCTCTGATAATTAGTAACATTGAGCATTTTTTCATGTGCCTATTGATCATTTGTATGTCTTCCTTGGAGAACTGCTTGTTTAGGTCTTCTGCCAATTTTTGGATTGGATTGTTTGTTTTTTTCTTATTAAGTCATATGAGCTGGGAATTCTATTTTTAGTTTTTATTTTACGAATTGCCATATTATTGTCCATAGCAGCCACACCAGTTTACAGTCCCACCACCTAAAAATGCACAAAGGTCCCAATTTCTCTATATCTTTCCCAACACTTATTTTCTATTTTTTTAATGGTAGCCATCCTAATGGGTCTGAGGCAGTATGTCATTTTGGTTTTGATTTCATTTCTCTATTGACTGACAGTCACTGGTATTTTCTCCCTAATTACAAGCAGGAAATTTGAGAACACAGAGTGAAAGGGATGTATAGACAAATAATTCTGAAGAGTAATCTCTAGGCTCTTGTGACTGGCTTCCTTCTGAATAAAACCCTTTGTCTCCCCACCTAAATTCTACTTTCACAGATTAAACGGAGTCAATTGAAACTCCTCTCCTCTTCTAAAGCCTGCTTCAGTCCCACTGGGGAAATGCTTCTCTAATTAGAACCCTTCTTCCAGCAATCTAAATGTCGGGAAGCAATCAAGGTGGACTGACTACAGTTTCCATTTCTCCAGGGAGTAATTTGCATCCTGAAGTGAAACCTAATTCATAGGAAATGTGCAGCGCCACAGGAAACCTGTAGGCATTTCCTTGGAGTAATCTTCAGTAAATTGCTTCATGTCTCTACAGCAGGTTTTCTCTAGCAGTCAAAATGAAGGGACTGATTAAGTGGTATCTACAGTCCCTTTGGCTTTGACTTTCTCTAATATTGGCAAACTATTACAGCTTTTGATCTCATCCTTGCTGATAATTGGGCAGAACCCCACTTAAATCAAGATGTGATATTAACATATTGGCTTCAAATGTATTCTTTCTAAAAAATATTTCAATGTATATTATTAAATGATTTTCAGCTATAATGGTCTCCACAAGTATTTCCCAGCTTCTTGAGATAACTGACTACAAAATATCCTACATTTCAATTGATTTAATTCAACACCAAACCTGAATGTCACAAATAATACCTATCCAAAATTTGAATATATCTTTAATATTTTGCATCATAGAACAATAGGGCTGGAAGGAACACTGAGGTGACTTAATCCAATGCATTCATATTAGAATAAAGAAATAAATAGGTCCAGAGGGGTTCATATGGCTTACCTGTGGTTCCATAGCTAGGGAGGAACTAAGTAAGGAATAAAAGTTGTTTAAAAGCCAGATCTCTTTAATTCTTGTCCTGTGTTGCTGCTCCTTGTTTGCAAATGTACTGCTGTCCAGTATTATATAACTTGATAATCTGTCTGGGTAACTGTTTCACATCAATTAGTACCAAAAGGGAATTAACTAATCACAGTGTTCACTGACTAGGACAAAATGAAGACCAACCATTGAAAAGAGCCATTCATCTACTTATCTTGGCTGTTTTGACTAATCTAATGGGTGACAACATTAATGAAGGATAATGTATGGAATTGTGGAAGAATGTATCTCAATACAGAAATAGTTCAGTAAATTGTCCTATCAAATTCACTGTTATTACGACAATAAGAAATTGAATTATAATTTCAAAATGGAATATCCTAATATTGAAATTCTAGTTTAGTGTTTTACATTCAATTCTCTTTAGATATTAACCAAAAACTCAGAATTTAGATTATAAAAGTTTATTGATATGATCAAAAAGCAAACAGCCAGACATTTGGTTATCTTTGCCACTACACTGTGCCATTTTTGAATAGCATTTTAATGCATAACAAATAATATTTAAACCATTACTAGAAAAGTAAATTAAGAGTCTACTTAAGGCACTTCAGATGAAAGCTAATTTCAACATTTCCACAAAAGTAACACTATTCTAACTATAGTAAATCTGCTTTCTACAGACTTTAGCCAGAATGCAACTTCTCTCCTTACAGAGAAAGGGAGACAAAACAAATACAAAAAACTGACATTCTTTTGATGCTTATGGCAAATTATCTGGGACTATATAGATTACATGGCAGTAATATTCCCCTGGTCAGTCTGTACAAATCAGGGCATATTCATACAGGTCTCATAAGAATCACAGCATAAATTTATTTGGCCTGAGACAAGTATAACAGCAGACACGGAATCCAGAATCACACAATTTACAGGTGAGTTAACAAAAACGAGCTCCATTAGAGTAAAAAGGTGAACTATATTCCCTCAGCCACCAAATCTACTAACAAAAACAAAAACCCCACATAAAACATTTCTTCTTAGGCAATTATATCCATCTCTTTCTTCAAAATTCTATTATATAAGACTTCTAGACCACATGGGAGAGTTATTAAATTGTAAATAGTATCAGGCAGTCACAGTATTATTTTAATGTAATACTTCTAAGATTTCCTTAAAATTTTGTTCACAATCAGAATTCTCATATTTCCATAACTGGTATTTCAGGATACTCTTCATAACTATGGGGCAGGTTATAGCTAGATCTAATGATAACCATTTCTGTTCATTCTTCACAGAAATTTGGTTAGCACATATGGTTATTTTCACTGACAGAAAAGACAAAAACTCAAACAAAACCACTTCAAATGATCACTTTGTTTCTCCACTTAAAGTGAGAAAATGAAGGCTAAAATAACAGCAAAAAACAGAATAGCTTTCAAGAACCATTTACTTTCTATTCATAGGCAACAACTTAATATTTCATGATTAAATTATTTTCCCAATCTAGGGGAGTCCTTTTCCTTAACACAAGGGTTACAGAAATATGTTTTAATTGTAGTACAGAAATCAACTTAACCAGATGAACCTATCTTTTTCTCTTACGTACGAATGAAAGAAGTGACAATCTCTAATTTGCAGAAACATTTTAGACCATTTTTAATTTACACTAATTTTAGTGCTAAGCTACATTTTTATTAGAGAGGGGGCCACCTTAAATAAAAGTAAACTAGGGAGACAGAATGAACCTGAAATTGTTCCAAATGAAAGGTAGTTAACACTATTCATGCAGAAGTTATAATCCTGTACTCAGAGATACTTCTTAATGTTTACAGCTACCAAGAAGCATAGTTTCCACAGTATTTCAGGAGGAAAGATGGGGGAAGAGGAGGACTGGCTAGTCTTTCTTCCTAAAGACTAGATGTGTACTCTGAAGAATGGTGTTCCATTTTCAGAAGACCACATAGCACATATGATTTCTTTCCCAAAAGGAAAGATGTGGAAAGTATACACACCCATGCAAAGATGGAAAAGCTAAGAATGGATTCCTGATGCTATTATCTGTAACAGGCATATGCAGGAACATCTGGTCACGACTTTTTCCCTCACCTTTGGATAAGATAACAAAAAAATCAGATTGCCAAAAGTTAATAACTAAAGCAGTTCTGAACTTTGTTCTAATTAAAATGAAGTAGTAGTTTTAAAATTTTTATAAAATATTTAATTCAACTAAATTAAATTTTCCATAAAGTTTACCGGGAAGGGAAGGTTAAGAGAATTGTATTCAAATACTTCATGATTTTGACAGAAAATTGCTTGTTAAGGCACTATATACATCTTCTTTGGTTGAATGATTAACTATATTAATCACTTAAAAAAAGAGGTAATACAAAATACACAAATTGCATCCTTTTCACACGCACATTTCTCATTTTTCAATTGCCATTACTCCAGTGTCTACATATCTCTGGAATCCTTTTTAACTCATCAGAAAGCTGAAACAAAAACATACATCAATCTATTAGTCTCTGAAAGAAAAGTAGTGTTTACTTCTAATGAATATGTTGATTTTTAACAGATCAAAGAATGTTTGGGTACATGTATACTAAACTTTGAGCACCAATAACAAAAAGTGTGAAATACTGAGATATTGAGGTAGTCTTAGGAGAAAAGGAAACAGACATGACTTCAAGTTAAAGTATCTCCTGAAGAGAGACACTAATTAATAATTGAATCAACCATGGTGATAAAATAAGTAAGCAGTCCCAGCAAGATTACTCCTGCATTCTAGTTAGCATTTTATAGAAGATAAATTATTTTAAAATGTACATGCACAGAAGAATAAAAGCATAAAGCTGGAAGATTATAAGTCAAGGATAAAAGTTCGAGTAGGTTTTGGTCTTTAAGTTTACTGGGAAGAAATGCAAAAGAAGATTAATTTAAGTTGTTCATTGATCAAAATACATTTAGGAATGTTACCTATAATGAACCAACCAGGGAGTTGCTCAAAACTATCTAATAAAAATAATATGAAGAATGAATTTGTGTCTCAAAAATATCACTTGATATACTTTACTTTTAGTGTTCATAGTCCTTTATACAACAGGACAATGCTGTATTAAAAGAATAGGAATTATAGTAAATGGCACTCAGATTATAAAACTATCTTGTAACATTCCCATTATATACAGGTACATTTCTCTTGGCTATTAAGAGAGTAAAACCTAGAACTTATAACCAGGAGAGTAATTACTTCCCTGAGCCTTAGAGATCTCTATGAACATTTCAAGCCAATTAGACCTTCTTAAACATTCTTCTTATTATACATTCTACAAACTGGATTCTAATCAAGTGTTCTGTTTATGCCATCTAAAGAACCTGAAAGTATAAGTTAAAAGTTAAAAAAAATTAAAGAATAATTTTGTCCTCAAGAAGATGTAAAGTATGCAGACAATGAACTGTGTGAGTAGACACTGTATAAAATGTTCTAATCATTACGTGTTCGATGGATTTCTAGGTTAAATTAGGTGATGTCAGAATACCCCTGAATGATATCCCTGAGAACAGAAATCACATACTATTGCTCACTGTATCATAATTATCTTAATTTCTACATGTGACATACCTATATTAAAGCCTATCTCTTTGCTTTAGAAGCTAGAATACTTTGGAGGTAAAGTGAAAAAATATTATAAAGCAACATGAATTCCAATCATTGTAAGAATAGCTAATCACTATATAAATGAAAAATAATCATACCTATATGGATATCCATGATATTTAGATCTGAAAATAGAGAGCATCCAGCTGAAGAATAATACAACGAGTCCAATACCAGCTACACACATTACTATAGAAAAATAAAAAGAGAGTAAAATGAGCATGTTAAGCATAATAGTCAGAGCATAAATTTTAGGCTACACTTCCAATAGTGAAAAGCAAGGGCTATAATTTACTGGTAAATCTCAACTTTGTAACAAAATTCATCCCCATTCTTATATCTTCAGGAGTCTACCTTCTCCTTTAATTTGCTCCATTACAATACAACAGTTCCATTTACATACTTGTGCAGTTTAATTGAAATACTGAATTTCATTAAAGCTGTCACAGTCAAGAATTTAGAAACACTGTTTTACTACTGACAAGAAAATCACTCTCACTAAACTTCTTTTAAAGCCTTAATATGGCCTTACTATATTATTAATAATAAATACTGACCTAAAGACATCTGATATCATTGTGACAGCTTCACTTGAAACTACTTTATTCATGTACAGGTAATTACACTGCTTGTATGAAGAACTCCTTCAATATGGATTCCTCATTTGAATAATGAGGGGGAAAAACCCTGATTCTTAGCCCTAAATTCACAGTTCTCTCCATTAATCCCATATGCTCTTGTTTAGCATAGCAGTTAACAACTTTAATTCTAGATGCTGATCCTGCAATGCTCAAGTATGATTCCCATAAATTGAGGTTCTTTGAGTCTCTGGACTAAGACTGGGTAAGGAGCACAGAGGTAGGGGAGTGGGAAAGCATGTGTGCTACAACAGTGGAAGCTCCAGGGAAACATTTATTGGCCAATACTAAAAATGACTTTAGTTTTGTTATACTTGGAGAATAATGGTTTTTCCTTTTTAAATCTTCACACAATATCATTAGGGGCTAAAATGTAAACATCAAACGTACTTTTTATGAGTATTAACACATGCTCATTGTAGAAGCCTTTTTTTCCCCTAATCAAATGCACACATACATGTATATACACAGTTTCACTCTGAATATATGTTTGTATTCTACTTTTTCCAAATACCTAAAAGTGCTTAGGGGAGTTCCTGGCACATAATAAGTGCCGAAGAAATATTTATTATTATTATTTGTGATTATTTCATTAGTTTATAATCTTAGAAGATTAAATCGTGACTATTTTAATATATGTCAGCAAAATGTTTTACAATTTAAATTCATGCCAGCAGTATAAGACCCAGATGACCTTTCCCCAATAATGAATACTGAAATAGGTAATTTTTCAAAAGCCAGGAAATGAAAGGATGCATACTGACTGGATAAAAAAATTGATACATTAGTTCCATTTTTCTAATATGTAAAAATTAATTTTTATTCAGCAAAATAAGTATCTCCCAAATTTAAAATCCAATGTCATCATTTTTTTTCTAGAAGGAAGAGTGAATAGATGTATCAAGTTAGGTTAATTTTGATGACATTTAACTTTTTAACCATAAAAGGGAAACTCTGACTTAAACTGATTTCATGTTAAATAAATTAAATTACATTTTTAGCATTTCTTTGTAACAGATACCAGTGTGTGAATATCCTAATATATAAAAAGTCCATGCAAACAAATAGGGAAAGGAATAAGACTCTAATACGTAAGTATCAAAAGACAAAAAGACATTTCACAAAAGGGAAAACACAAACAGCTAATAAACACCTAAGAAAGTATTCAACTTCACTAAACACCAAATACGCAGAAAATGACATTTCCTCCTTATGTGATTAGCAAGTATACACACACACATTTTTAGTGAGGTTATCTAATGTTGATAAAGTTACAGTGAAACAAGCATTCTGAAATACCACTGGTAAGAGTCTAAATTATTAAAACATTTGAGGGGGAGGGAAGAATTTGGCATCATTGGCTTCAAACAGCAAGATAATTGAAAACATACACTGGACCACAAAGTCATTCTACTTTAAGGAATTAATATGAAATGAAGATAAACGTAATATACACCATAATAGTCACTAAATAAATATTATTATAATGAAAGCTAGAAAAAATTAAACATTTAACAGAATCAGAATGGTTAAGTAAATTACAGAATAGAGTATAAATTAAAAATCACATATAGGAAAAAGTGAAATATTTTAACTCCAATTAAAGGGGGGTATAAAATTTAAAATGTTATACATACAGCTGAAAAGATGTTTTAACAAATGGAAAGAACTATATTACAACATTAAAATATTAGCTTTTCAATAGTGGAATAATGGGTAGCTCTCCCTCCAAATGTTTCATTCTCCTCCATTTTCTACAATGAGCACATTTTACTTTCATAATAATAAAGAAGTAAGATAACATAACTATGGGGGGAAGTGATTAAGCGGACACTTTTTTTCTGTATTAAAGGCAAAAATTGCTACATTATGGCATATGATTAGACTTACTCTTTCGCTTTCCAATATCCATGTCAGACGTAGCAGCTTCACATAAAAGCACCATCCCTAAGGTAACCCCACCATCTTAGAAAATTGTTTAAGGAGAAATTCACACAGATAAAAAGGACATACAACTTTAATATTCCTAGAATAATATAGGATGAATAAATATATAAACTTCCAACTCTTTTTTTTAAATTTTTTTTGGGGGGAGGTAATTAGGTTTACTTATTTATTTTAATGGAGGTACTAGGGATTGAACCCAGGACCTCATGCATGCCAAGCACACACTCTACCACTGAGCTATACCCTCCCCCTAAGTCTTCAACTCCTAATTACAAAAAAATTGTAACTAAATAAGTAATCTTGTATCTATAGAGTAAGACAATTAATTACTATGAAGATAAAAAAATATTATGGTTGGAAAATTACTTAATTTGCACAAATAAAAACTGGTATTTTAAACAAATGTCCCACTATAACTAATAGATGAAGTATGAATTTTCCTCTAGAATTGAAATAACCTTCTGGAATATTCTTCCAACTATTGCTCCAATCTCTTACATATTTTAAAAAAGTTAAATAGCCATTTTGAATTATTTCAACTACCCTCCAAAAAAGAACACATTTGAAGTGTATACCATTTATAGAGAAAAGCAAATAATTTTTATTTAAAAAAAAACTTCTTAAATATTTTCCAGAATTTCAACAATTAACCTTTAAAGCACAAATTATTACTAACCTACCTAAATTGTCTTATTCTAATGAAAAATAAAATCCCACATTCTATGACCTCACTTTTATTCAGTTTAATATAGAAGCTACATAAATACAAAATAGACCTACTCATGCAAATAGGTAACACATGGCATGGTTGAACAGTAAAATAAGAAAAATCAAATTTTAAAGCAAACAGAATGCGTTGTAGTAGAAAAGAGAGATTCACCCTGCTGTTTGGGGAATACAAACAGCAGTTTAAAATGCTCATAATTAATTATGTACATCCACATTGTATGCTACCACATGTGGGCAAGCAGAAAGAGAAAAATAGGTGTTCAGATAAGGCCTGAATTTATAATTGGCTCTAAATCTGTCTATTCATCCCTTCACTATGATCTTACACTTCTCTTCAATAGCCTCTTGTTGGGGATGATACCCATTCATGTTTTTTGTTGCTTAACATAGTCATCTTCTCCAGTGATTACTTTTTCTTACTAGTGTTCTTTATACGCAGGTATGTATAAAGATTGATCATGTCTATAGGCTTTGGTTATATGGTACTCCAATGGTTGAGAGTTTTGTTTTTAAATGGTTTGTTTCTGTACATATGTATATATTTGTTTTTGTATATATGTTTGTATATATGTTTGTTTTTGTCTATATGTTTTTTTCTTTGAAGGTGCTTTCCATCTTACAGTATACCACCAAAGTCTTTGTGTCCTGTTGTTCTCATGATGCACTTCAATATGTAGTGTTTCATTTCATTTACAGATGCTTTAAACTTTTACTAACGCTGCTTATTATATGGCAGACACAATCAGTTGAGGTTACAAAGTTAGAGGAAATATAGGCCATTCCTTGGACAAGTTTACACTATAGTGGGGGATACAAACAATAAAATAAATAATAAATAATAAATAATTACCTAATCATGATTACAGGTTACCCTGAGAGAACTGAATAGAAAGTAGAGGAGGTGCTATTCCATAAGATACAAGAACTAGGCTATTTAATGAGCTAGTAGGTTTGGGGTTCAAGATGGCGGAGTAGTAAGATGTAGAGTGCACCTCCCCCAACAAACACATCAAAAATACATCTACATGTGGAAAAATTTTCATGGAAAACTAACTGGAGACTGGCAGAAGAACTGTTATACAACCAAAACTGCAAGAAAGATTTCCACATAACTAGGTAGGATGGGGAAAAAAGGTGTAGGGTCAGGACGTGCACCCCTGGGAGGGATCTGTAAAGAAGAGACGGTCCACATGGGTGGACTGTCACCCTGGGGAGTGAGCAGGTCGAGCCACAGTATGGGCATCCCAGTCCTGGGGTGCTGCGCAGACAAGCCTCCTTGCCTGCTGGGAAATCCGCTGAGACAGAAGGGCTGCGGAAGCCTAGACTCCACTTGCAAGCAACGCGCATGATAGCTTGCTGACAATCAGGGAGGAGAGAGCTGGTGGCTGCCGCCTAGCCACAAATCCAAATTTGAAGGGGTGAACGCCCTGGCTGTGTCCACTCCACACCACAACTTGGTGTGAGATCTGAGCAAAGACTGTCTAGCTATGCATAGACAGAAAGGGGTGCCTGGGGTGGCACCACAAGAACACACAGTGGCTAAGTGCTTAATCTTGGGCAGACAGGCCCTGGGAGAAGACTGCCACAGAGGCAACCTAGATCATAGGTGGCAACATGGCTACCTCATTTCCTGTTGCCACAATGCCCCAACCCTCAGCCCCAGCCTACTACACACCACAGCTTTGCACTAGATCTGGGACAAACAACAAAGGGACGCAACCTTGTGCTGCTTCTGGATGGAACTGCAGACACTTACACAGATGGTGCACAGGGAGGGCCTCTATGACACACAGGCCTCACCTGCTTCAGCAATCACTTCCTCTGGGGCAGGGTATGCACTCAAGGGCAATGAACCCTGATTGCATCTCACCCTGAGGGCTTCTACTCCAACAAGTGGGAGCAGACACTACCCCTGACAGGGCAGTGACAGCCCTGGAACAGAGCAGAAGCCCCACCTTGTATGCAGCACAGGCTCTAGATACTCCAACACCAACCACATCATGTATCAAGAGGATAAGGACCCCTGAGAAAAGATATAGCTGGCATCCATACCAAAACCACCTTCGCAACAAAAACACTGGATATACACAGTCTACACAGGGATGTTCCCACATAAAAACAGCCCTTCAAGACCATAGTAGATAACTGTTTCTCCTAAATTCAGAGAGACAGAGACAGTTATGTAAAATAAAAAGGCAGAGGAACTACTCCCAATTAAAAGAACAAGAGAAATCCCCTGAAACAACAAATAATGAAACAGAACTCACCAGTCTACTAGACTTTGAGTTCAAAAAGGTGGTAATAAAAATGATAACTGAATTAAGAAAGATTATTGATAGAAATGCCAATCATTATAACAAGGAACTAGATAAAGAGAGGATTCTAAAGACAGCAAGAGAAAAACAAAGAGTCACTTACAAGGGAACCTCCATAAAGCTACTAGCTGATTTCTCTGCAGAAACTTTGCAGGCCAGAAGAGAGTGGCATGATATATTCAAAGTCCTGTAAGAGAAAACCCTGAAAACTAGGATACTCTACCTAGCAAGATTATTGTTTAGAATAGAGAAGATAAAGAATTTCTCAAACAAGTGAAAACTAAAAGCAATACTAAACTTACCCTAAAAGAAATATTGAAGGGTCTTCTTTAAATAGAAAAAAAAGCAAAATCTATAGGAAAGGGAAAATCACAATAGGAAAGGCAAATATATAAAAGGATTTAAGATCAGTTAAATAAGCCAGTATAAATTTAAAAAACAATTTAAAAATTGTAAAAGTGAGTATAACTACAATAAACAGTAAAAGGCTAAGCATGAAGATGTAAAACAGGACATCAAAATCAAGAAATGTAGGGGAGGGGAGTATATACATATATACAAATATGTATATATATATATATATATATATATATGAATCTACATATAAAATAGAAAACAGACTCCCAGACATAGAAAACAAAATTATAGTTATGAAAGGGGAGAGGAGGGAGGGACAAATTAGGGATATGAGATTAACAGATACAAACTAGTATATGTAACATAGATAAATAACAAGGATTTACTGTACAGCACAGGGAATTATATTCAGTATCTTGTAATAACCTATGATGGAATATAATCTTAAAAAAAACCCCAAATCACTATGCCGTACACCTGAAACTAACACAATATTGTAAATCAAATATACTTCAATTACAAAAAAAAATAAAAGAGCTAGTAGAATAAAGTACAGTATATATGACATGACAAAGACATTTGCATAAAATGAAGCAAGATTAAAGAATTGTGGGAAAATGTTTTAGTTACTGTGATTATTATTGCTCAAGCTATAGTTAAACAATTTTTTTGCCTATTGAATTAGCACTTAAAAAAATGAGAATATATAACAATGGTTAGGACTTGCCAGTGACATCAGGGCACATATATATTTCTGGCAGCAAATCTCCTTACACTTTTTAAGCAAAAGCCTTTTGGAAATCAATTTGTGTGAAATATGAAGAACAACAGAGTCATACACTTTGTTTCAAACTTCACTTCTGGGAATTTGGAGATATGCCAATTATTTTTATATGCAAGAAAACATTCTTTGTAATATTAACCAATAGAATAATTGAATTATGATATATTCATTATATAAACATTGATAATGATGACTATTTTTCCTTTTCCTTGCCTATATTTTCTTATTTCTCTGTAATTCTCATACACTTTTGTAACAATAAAGGCCATACATGATATATTAAATACTTATAATACATTAAGAAACCAAATTGTATGCAAAGTATATCTATAACAACAAAAAATAGAACTCCTCTAAGTCATTTAGATGATGGGATGACAAGGCAGAGCAAATGACATTACCATTAAGTCACTGGGCAGATTCTCTAATAGCCTGGGCTACAACTGATTCCCATATGTCAATGTCAGGACCCCTTGGCTGAGAAGCACATCTCTAGGAACATTACATTTGTTCACTTTGTCGATTTGTTCCACAAAGTCACTGCTTATGTATTCAGGTAGGTAAACTGTGTTTAGTAATACTAAGAAATTTAGACTCTGCCTATCTGGTATCACTGTTACCTATCCTTGCAGCTTATAGAAGCATCAATTTTCAGATGTGAAAAAGTAAAAATCTGCCCTGTCATTCAAGAGGATGGGACAACACATATATAAAGTAGCTACATAGTTCACAGGAAATAATATTTCTCCCTAGGGCACGCTGCAGCTGTAAAATGTCAAAATAACCCCTGTCTTTGAGCAACTACTGTTTTCTTACTCAATGAAGAACACTGTTCCTTAAAATCATAGGCTGATTCAAATTATATCAGTAAGAAGAAAACATTCCATTCTTGCCTGGAGGATCTAAGTCATTCAATTTACAAGTACAGTTTCCAAGTATCCTAAATTTACAATCAAAGTACAGAGCTTCAAAAAAGGAGTTTCTGAAGGCAAAAATCCCACATTTAGCTGAATACTGTAGTTTCCAGGAAACAGAAACCTGGGTCCACTTGATAGTCCAGACCTGATGCTGACCGCTTTATACTTAGCATGGCTTTGCTTTGAGCTCAACAAAACATTGCTTCATTTATATTTCATCTAAGCTCCACCTTTCCTCAAACCTGTAACAACTCTATCTTTCCTAAGGTAAGATGTTCCATGGTTCCTCTGATGTGTAGTTTCTCTTGTAGCAATGATCTAATAAACTTGGCTTTATCAGACTGCAGGTTTGTCCCTGGTGGTCTTTAGCTGATTGGGCAAAGACAGATGACACAGTAATATGATTCCAAAGATGTTACGACTTGCATTAATAAGAGAGCAGCCTCAACTAAATGCTGCAGAGACAATACTAGGATGTGAGAAAATAGGCAAATTAAAACACAGTCCCAAGAACTTATTATAAGGAGGATACTAAACAGAAGGACAATGTGTGTTTCAGCAACAAACTGGGCTTGGCTGCTTCCATGGATATAATTCTAGGGGGGGGAAAAAGAGAAAATTTAATCTTTAAATATACATTAAATTTTAGTATTTTAATCCTAAAGTGGGCTATTTTCAAACACTATGAAATTATTAATTTAGCCAATGTATATAAGCACTGGATCTGTGGCATTCATCAATAAATAAGTTTGACTAAAATGAAAGCCATTTCTGTGTTATTTATTATTTGTACTTATATTTGTACTTATTCACTGTACTTATACTATGTTTTCAACAACAGAATATATGAGAAAACTAGTATTTCAGTGTACAAGGCCATGAAGTACAATAATATAAACTCCATGAAAACAGCGACTATGTTTTTCTTATCACTCTATCTAATAATACCTAGCACAGTGCCTAGAAACAGTAGATGCTCAAGTACTTGATCAATTATTCTATTTAGGTGAAGGCCAACTTTTATTGTTAGCCAGCTTACTTAAAGGAACTCATGAAATGGGATAAGGAATTTCCCACTTTTAAGAGTACTACACAGTCTTTTCAGCAATTGAAGCTCATTAACACAGAGATTGAAAAGTCAAAACTAAATCTAGTTCATTTATGTGCTGGCACTGATCCACAGGATAATAATCATTAAGATTAACTTTGGTATACAATGGAAAGAAATCCTGGACTTCCTTACCACATGTCCTGTGTGGGGATTCTTATGAGCATATGGTGGTCCTCTTATATGGTTCCACATTTGACCAGATGTCATAGCAAGCACAAAACACTAGGAAACAAAAAGTAATGAAATACTCATATAACACCATGTAGCTGTTCCCACCTTGTTAGACTAACATGTATATGAAAAGTGCATCCTCTCAAGTAATATATGAAGAAAAATTTTTTTCAGATAAATGATTTCTTGATTAAGGCTTCTATTTCACCACAAGGATCAGAAGAATTAATACTATTTACTTTGAAAGGAAAACACTATTTTAAAATTGCAAATAAGCTGACGTAAGTTTAAAATTGAATATTGAAAAGGCTTTTAGAAGAATATATTCAAGAGAACTAGAGATTTTCATAGGGGTGATAGTCTCTCTGGTTGAAAAAACCTGGGTACAATCAGTTGCTTCAAGCTCTGGACGTCCTAAAGCCATAATGGAGGAATCACACTGATTTTAAGGCATAAAATAAATACATACAAAAATTGTTTCCCACAGATAAGAATAAACAAAATACCACCTAACAATATCATATTAAGAATTTTATTCAAACGATTTTCATTCTAAAATTCACTCACCAGAGCTGCAAAAGCCCATCCAGTTTTATTGAAGAGAAATTCCATATTGCTTCTTCGAAGATACACAAGTCCACCAATAACAGCCAAAAGCAATCCCAACATAAGGGGTCCAGCATAATTTGGGGGTCTAATTACTCTAATCTAATGGAAAATAGACAAAAACATTTTAAAGCATGAAATTTACTCATTAATTATATAGGTCAAAATAGTTTGAAATAAAAACAATCAAAATTAGTGTGGTTATTTTCAAGAAAAATTACACTTTTTCTTTTCATCCTAATGAAAATAGTCTACAGTGTATTCTAAAATGGGATGGATACAATATTCTCTTTATGCACAACCTAACATCTTTTAGATTAAGAAGTATTTGCCGAGTACAACTATAAAGTCCATGGACTTAAAAATGTCAAAAGAGTGGTTTCCATGCTGAATTGGGTAGGGGTGAGTATAGCTCAGTGGTAGAGCACATACCTAGCATGCAACTGATCCTGGGTTCAATCCTCAGTACCTCCATTTAAAAAACATGTGTACTTAGCGGGAAGGCAGAGATAAAGTGGTAGAGTGCATGCTAAGCACTCTAAGGTCCTGGGTTCAATCTCCAGTACCTCCTCTAAGAATAAATAAATAAACTGAATTACCTTACTCCACTAAACAAACTGATAAACAAACAAACAAACAAACAAATGTGTACTCACTCCATGCTGAATTAATAGAGGATGTTTTGTAACTTCACTCTTTCATCAGGATGATTCTGTTAAATGTTATTCATGAAGAGTGTGACAAACTACTACCACCTCAGTGATATGGGGACAAGATCAATTAGGACCTCCCAGAAAGATTCAAAGTGGATAATGGCAAAGTAACTTTCTGCAAAGCAAGGAAACTTACATTGACATCAGTTCTGTCAGCAATCCACCGGGCAATCTGCTCAGCTGAAAAACCACGCACCTGCAACTCATATGTATCACCTCTTTTGGGTTTTCCTTTTGCAGGAAAGTTGATGAAAGTTGGAGCTGAATTCATGTTTAGCTGAATAAAAAGTATTCCATGAAAATATAAATTACCAAGGAAATAATCTTAGTGGCAAATATTATCTGGAAATTTAGGCATTTTACAAAGATGAGGAAGCCTAGGTTTAGGTATGTTAAGTGATTTGCCAAAGGAAAGTCAAGTGATGGAGCCAGGATTCAAACCCAAGGCTACTTGTGCCCTTAACTAGTACACTTTACTGACCAAGTATAAATTTCTAGCTAAAAAAAATCTACATTTTACTCCTTTAGAACGGAAAATTTCCCATACCACAGTCACTTTAATCTGCTCACATATTTGCAAAGAATACAATTATAAGAACTAAAAGTGTCTTATGCAACTTACGTAAGCTCCAAATAGAGCACATTCTCTCTCTCTCTTTTTTGTTTTTGGCAGGGGGAGGTAAGTAGGTTTACTTACTTATTTTTAGAGGAGGTGCTGGGGATTGAACCCCGAGCCTCACACGTGATAAGCATGTGCTCTACTGCTTGAGCTACACCCTCCCCCTAGAGCACATTCTCAATTTGGAGAAAAGAAAGATCAGGATAAGATAGTGCTCTACTGTAGTGAAAACCAATACAAAATGGTACCAATATGCAGAAATAGTCCATTCTAAAATGTTCATAAATGTTTACTGATAAGCACCACATTTCTCTGTTCTCTGTCATGAGATCACGGTATGCTTAAGATAACACCAGAATTGCTAAGGTAAAGAATCTACAAGCTACTCATCTGCATTATATCTTTCTTTATGTGATAATAATTATACTTGTGGAAAATAGAAAGTCTAAGTCCAGGAAAAAGATGTTGACCAACAGATGTAAGCATTTAGGTCCCCTCAGAGGGTAATCCTTTAATGGAGATTGGCTTGTATAAGACAATTGTAACTTAAAGACATCAACCAATAAAATAACCCAACTCCCTTGCTTCAATTCTATATTCACAGTAACCCTTCTAACAGTAAATTTTTAGACTTTCCCATAAGGAGAGAGGGTATACTGATTAGTGGATATGATTACTCTGGACTCCTTAGCAGTAAAATATCTTAAATCAGTGAATCAACAGATTAGCTCTTGGGCTACAAATGTCCATGGATTTTTATAGTTTGGTGAGTGTGCACAAAGTCTCCAGAGCTAGATAAATTCTGGCTACACCGTTAAAAATTCAATTTGAGTTTGCAAAACCAAGAGCCAGATCCTGGATAGTGTTCACTCCACCAAACTACTGCCCAAATTTTAGGACAAATTCTTAAATATCTGTTTAGCTATACAGTAGTTCCCCCTTGTCCATAGCTTTGTTTTCCATAGTTTCAGTTACCCATGGTCAACTGCAGTCTGAAAATACTAAATGGAAAATTCCAGAAATAAACAATTCAAAAATTCTACATTGCATGCCACTCTGAGCAGTGTGATGAAATTTCTCACTATCCCACCCAGTATGTGAATCATCCTTTTGTCCAGCGTATCCCACCCAGTAGTCACTTAGCCTTCTCAGTTATCAGATCGACTGCTGTGGTATCATAGTGCTTATGGTCAAGTAACCCTTATTTTACTTAATAATGGCCCAGAAACACAAGAGTAGTAATGCTGGCAATTCAGATATGCCACAGAGAAGCCACAATGTATTTCCTTTAAGTGAACAGATGAAAGTTCTCAACTTAATAAAAAAAAATCATATGCTGAGGTTGCTAAGATCTATGGTAAGAATGAATCTTCATGAAATCTTGAAAAAGAAAAAAGAAATTCATGCTAATTTTGCTGTCCCACCTCAATTGAAAAAAATGGCCACAGTACATGGTAAGTGCTTAGCTAAGATAGAAAAGATAAATTCGTACAGTATTTTGAGACAGAGACTATATTCATATAACTTTTATTACAGTATATTGTTTTAATTGTTCTATTTTATATTGGTTATTGTTATTACTCTATTACTGTGCCTAATTTATAAATTAAACTTTATCATAGGTAAGTATATATGTATGTATAGGAAAAAATATAGTTACATACAGGGTTCAGTACTATCTGCAGTTTCAGGGTCTTAGAACATATCCCCTGTGGATAAGGGGGGAACTATTGTAACACCTTTGGATTTAAAACACATACATATGTCTAAGAGAACTTGGTAATATATGAAATCCATTTCCCTTATGAAATTAAAAACACATTATAGGGTTATAAGGACCAACTCCAGTCCTTCTGGCAGCCACTATTATCATTTCTGGAACTTTCTGAATTTATTCATAAAACATGTATGTACCAACAGAAAATATATAATACTGCTTTGTGTCTGCTTTATTTTAACACAAATGGTATCAAATTAACTGTAATATTCTGCAATTTACTTTTTATATTCAATCATGTTTGAGAGATTTATCCATGATAGTACATATGTATCAACCTCACTCTCATAGTTCATTAATTATGCTACTGTTGGTATTTTAAGACTTTTCCCCTTTTTTCCAATTAAAAATGATGTAATAAACAGCCATGTACATATCTCTCTCTATATATGTGAGTATTTTTTAAGAAATGGAATAGTTAGTTCATAGGGCAGAAATATTTTAAATTAAATTGATAGAGCCAACTTGCCTTCAAAAGTGGCTGTACCAATTTACACTTCCCAGCAATGTAAGAAGGTATCTGTTTTCCCATATTCTAGGCAAAAGTTGATCTAATGGGGAAATATTGTATATCACCATTATTGTAATTTGTATTTCCATGATTACTAGTATAACATCTTATACCAAATCAGATCATTAAAAATACCTTGTAGGCTAAAGACAAAATCAACAGAGTGAAAAAGCAATCAATGGAATGGGAGAGAATATATGCAAATCATATATCTGATAAGAGGCTAATATCCAGAATATATAAAGAACTCCAACAACTAAAAAGAAAACTGATTAAAAACTGGACAAAGTATATGGACAGACATTTTTCAAAAAAGATACACAAATGGACAACAAGCACATGAAAAGACGCTCTACATCACTATCATTAAAGAATTACAAATCAAAACCACAATGAGACACCATACCACACTCATTAGGATAGCTACTATCAAAAAAACAAAAAATAACATAAAATGGTACAGCTGCTATGGAAAGCAATATGGAGATCCAAAAAAATAAAAATAAAAATAGAACTACCATATGATCCAGGAATTCTACTTCTGGGTATAAATCTAGAACAATTGAAAGCAGGGTCTTGAAGAGATATTTGTGCACCTATGTTGATAGCACTTATTAAAAATTCTAATCTGTGGTTTTTTCCAGGGCTTTTTTAAAAAATTGAAGTACAGTTAATTTATAATATTGTATTAGTTTCAGGTGTACAGCAAAGTGATTTTGTTATACATATATATGTATATATCTATATACTTTTTTCCAATTCTTTTCTATTATAATTTATTACAAGATATTGAATATAATTCCCTGAGCTATACAGTAAATCCTTGTTGTTTATCTATATTATACATAGTATTGTGCATCTGTTAGTCATATACTACCAATTTATCTCTCCCCTCCTTCCCCTTTGGTAACCATAAGATTGTTTTCTATGTCTCTAAGTCTGTTTCTGTTTTGTAAATAAGTTCATCTGTACTATTTTTCAGATTCCACATATAAGTGATATCATATAATATTTGTCTTTCTCTGTCTGATTTATTTCACTTAGTATGACAATCTCTAGGTCTATCAATGTTGCTGCAAATGACATTATTTCATTCTTCTTTATGGCTGAGTAATATTCCATTGTGTGTGTATGTGCATATTTGTGTGTGGGTGTTCCATCTTCTTTATTAATTCATCTGTTGATCGACACTTAGGTTGCTTCCATGTCTTGGATATTGTAAACAGTACTGCTATGAACATTGAGGTGCGTGTATCTTTTTAAATTAGAACTTTCATCTTTTTTGGAATATGGCCAGGAATGGGATTGCTGGATCATACGGCAACTCTATTTTTAGTTTCTTAGGGAACCTCCACACTGCTTTCAACAGCATTACTGACAATAGCCAAAAGGTGAAAGCAACCCAAGCATCTAACAACAGATAAATGGATAAATAAAGTGTAGTATATGCATACAATGCAACATTATTCAGCCTTAAAAAGGAAGGAAATTTTGATGCATGCCAAAACATGGATAAACTTTGAGAACATTATGCTAAGTGAAATAAGCCAGTCACAAAAAGACAAATACTGCATGATTCCACTTATATGAGGTACCTACAGTAGTCAAATTCTTAGAGACAGAAAGTAAAATGTTACCAAGGGCTGGGGGAACAGGAGATAGGGAGTTATTTAATATGTAAAGAGTTTCAGTTTTACTAGACAAAGAATTCTGGAGATTGGTTGTACAACAATGTGAATGTACTAAACACTACTGAACTATAAATTTAAGAATGGTTAAGATAGTACATTTTATTTTGTATATATTTTATCACAATTAAAATTTAAAAAAATCCTTTAAGCTTTGAAACTCCTTAGATGTTAAAGAGCCAAAACAAGACATACTGTTTTTGGTAGGTGTCACTCTTCATCCATGCTTAGATTTGTATATTGTGGCATGACACTGTTGTTTGGACAGAGGTTTGAATTTCTTCCACAGATGGACATACTTACTATCCTTATACCACTAACTCTAAATATAGCACTAAAATGGACATTCATATTAAAATGTCTTTGATGTAGGGGAAAGTTGGTTTTGTACCTTTACAAATCACTAACAGAAATTCTTTATGTGTATCTTGTTAAAATAAATGGAATTATAATTTTTAATTTCCAAAACAACCCCAGCTTCAATAGTAGAGAATGAGAAAGCAATTTCTTAAACTCTGGAGATTATTTCCTTTGGTCTAAAAAAGCCTAAATGCACTAATCTTTTAGGTTGAAGCATGTTCTATGAATATATTGATTTTGATTTATGAAGCTGTGTGAGACTGGAATATGACTAGTACAATGACATACTGTAAAATGGGAATGTTAAGCCATTTGTTTGACATTACTGAATATGCATTATGTGCTGAGCACGAGTAGCTATAGGATGTTGGTTCTGCCTTTAAGTAACTGTATTTTAAGAGGGACTGTCAAACAACTCTAGGGCTAATTCTACTATAAGATGGAATGTGGATACATGTATAAAAGAAATATAAGAAAAGCAATACAACAACACAAGAAAAGGGATGACTCACATTTCATCTGGGGAATTTGAAAAGGCTTCGGGGGAGTATCTGGAATGAGGCCTATAAGGTAAATAGAACTTTGAAAGTGGAGAGAAAGGGAGCAAGGGAGAAAAGATGCTTCATGTTGTAGGAAACAATCAACAATGCTGAAATAAAATAGTGCATGACATAATATAATTATGGGAAAGGGTGGTTGTTTGGAGTAAAGAGGGCATGAAGTGAGGAGGACTAAGGTATTTTGGCTTTAGTCTGTGTACCACTATTTCCAAAAGTATGTTCCATAAAATCTAACTAAAATGATTCACTAAGTGGTCCAATATTTTGGAAAATTCTGCATATTACAGTTCACTATTAGAATGGATGGTATAACACATATCAGCATGTTAAAATCTATGAGAAGTCTTGGGTTGGGAGACCATTCTCCATAGGTTTCTCATGTTTACGCACATTTTGCAATCAGAGGCACTGACTGCCTTTGTTCTGGATGATGTTCTCAAGAATGTTTGTATAGCCTTAGAAGATAGAAATAGAGTCTCCCTTCAAAGCAAACGGCATGAATGCTTACTACCCTTTATAGAAGATTTGAGCTCCCAAAGCTTAGAATTACTTTTCCATAATGGAATCCACTGGTTTTCTTTGTAGTGTCCTATGATAAGTGGGGCTTGGAGAACTGGTACAAGAAAGTGCTGATACTTTGGATACTGTTGTTGTTTTGAGTAATAAAGTCCTTTAACTTCAATCCAGGAGTGTCATGTCTTCTGCCAGCATCTATGGAATTGTGGCAGACTCTAACTTGTTAGCTTGCAAGTAGAATAAAACTTTAAGACCCTTCATATGTCTTGATACTCTGAAGTAAACAATAAAATTTAATTTTGTTTAAATTGTTTCCCAAATGTAATTTCCCTCAAGTATTCTTTTTTTGTATATGTACATTTTTATTGAAGTATAGTCAGTTTACAATGTTGTGTCAATTTTTGGTGTGCAGCATATTGCTTCAGCCATACATGTGCATATATTCATTTTCATTTTCTCTTTCACAAGTTACTATAAGATATTGAATATAGTTCCCTGTGCTATACAGTATAAACTTGTTGTTTATCTATTGTATATGTATTAGTTACTATCTGCAATCTCAAACTCCCAATTTATACCTTCCCACCCCCTTCCTGTACCCCTAGTAACCATAAGTTTGTTTTCTAAGTCTGTGAGTCTTTCTGTTTTGTAAATAAGTTCGTTTGTCTTTTTTTTTTAAGATTCCACATGTAAGTGATACCATATGGTATTTTTCTTTCTCTTTCTGGCTTACTTCACTTAGAATTAGAATCTCTAGGTCCATCCATGTTGCTGCAAATAGCATTATTTTATTATCTTTTATGGCTGAGTAGTATTCCATGTTATAAATATACCACAGCTTCTTTATCCAGTCATCTGTCGATGGACATTTAGGTTGTTTCCATGTCTTGGCTATTATAAATAGTGCTGCTATGAACATTGGGGTGCTTGTATCTTTTTGAATTAAGGTTCCCTCTGGATATATGCCCAGGAGTGGGATTGCTGGATCATATGGTAAGTCTATTTTTAGTCTTTTGAGGAATCTCCATACTCTTTTCCATAACTGGCTGCACCAGCGTAGGAGGGTTCCCGTTTCCCCACAGCCTCTCCAGCATTTATTGTTTGTTGACTTCTGAATCATGGCCACTTTGACTGGTGTGAGGTGATACCTCTTTGTAGTTTTGATTTGAATTTCTCTGATAATTAGCGATACTGAGCGGTTTTTCATGTGCCTACTGGCCATTTGTATGTCTTCATTGGAGAATTGCTTGTTTAGGTCTTCTGCACATTTTTGGATTGGGCTGTTTGTTTTTACCTCAACTTTTCTTATTAATACCCTCTAGAAAAAAACATCTAAGAACTGTTATGGTAGGCAATATGGAGAAAGTATTATATGGATGGTAAGTCAACCAGTTAAATGTAAAGGATGATGGATGTTGTAGAAGAGGAATGACAAAGAAGTGTCACTAATGATACAGAACACAAGAGTACCAGGTTTGGGTGGAAGTGGGAGAGACAGGAGTTTCATTTGGGACACAAAGAATTTTTGGATTGGGAAGTCATTCATGTAAAGGTATACAACAAAAAGGTATACCCAAATCTTTCCTTTTATGTTTTATACAATTATTGAGTAAAACATGTCCAACTGTATGAGTTAGACACATTTATAAACAGACAAAATTGAATCTATGTCCTTGAATCTACTAATTGCATCTATATCCTCTTATACGCAAAGGGAAAGAAGTAGTACAGAGGCTGAAGTTAAAAATACAGTGGAAAGCTATGATTTCTGGGTCTCCATGTCAGGAGCTTAGAAGTCATCACACCATCGTAACAAGTAAAAAGATGAACAAACTGAAAAATAGACTACTTTCCTGGAATTCTCTAGGAAAGAGGAGGACACAGGGCAAATGACTGCCCCCTAAATTGGTGAGACAGACAGGCAAATAAAAGGAGTCACAGCTTATCTGAGCAGAGACCCACAAGTAGAAATTGTGTCAGGAACCTCTGCCAGAGTAGGAAAACCTGACCTATAACTGACCAATTACTAGATGCTCAGTGTGTACAACTCAAAGAGTTAAAAACTCCAGAAGCAGAGTCATGGTGAGGGGTTAGGGACTGAAAAATAAGATTTACCTCCAGGAGCTTGACTAGGTTCCCACAGTAAATACTAGAGAAAAATCCCCTCATGCTACCTTCAGGGTGAGGGGAAAAGAAACTACTTTTTAAACACCTCAGAGAACCCTGTTCTTAACAAAGCCTGACCTCAAAGGAATCTAATTAACCAGAGCTTAACCTGATGCAGTGTTATCAGAGTCTAACTGACCTGGAAGAAGGAAAATACCGAACTCTAGTTCACTCCACCCATCCTGTCCTCTAAGAAGGAAGAAATAAAAACTGAGAAACTTTTGTGAAGCTCACAGTCCAGAGGCATAGGCTCATTAAAAGACTGAGATCTAATTACAGGACTATAGAATATTCCCCTCTGCTCACACCTCATACCATATTACTAAAGGCCATTTTACAGCAGTTCCTTTTACCCAGTACATCATATCTGGCTATGAAGAAAAAAATATAAGGCATAGCAAAAGTAAAAAGAAAATACAATTTAAAGACACAGAGCAAGTTATCAGAACCAGAATTGGCAGGGATGTTGGAATTAACACTCAAGGAATGAAAAAAACCTAATTAATATATTAATATCTCTAATGGATAAAGTAGACAGCATGCAAAAACAGATGGGTAATGTAAGCAGAGAGATGGAAATCTCAGGAAATTACCAAAAAGAAATGCCAGAGATGAAAAACACTGTAACAGAAATGAAGAATGCCTTTCATGGGCATATTAGTACACTGGACATGGCTGAAGAATCTCTGAGCTAGAAGTCTATCAATAGAATCCTTGAAAATTGAAAAGCAAAAGAACAAAGACTGAAAAAAAAAACCAGAACAGTAAATCCAAGGACTGCGGGCCAATTACAAAGGTGTAATATCACATAATGGGAATACCAGCAGAAGAAAGAGAAGGAACAGAAGAAATATTCAAAACAGTAATGACTGATAATTTCCTCAAAGTAGTATCAGACTCCAAATCACAGAATGAGGAAGCTCTAAGAACATCAAGCAGGATAAATGCCAATAAAATTACGTCCAGGCATATAATTTTTAAACTCAAAGATAAATCAAAGATAAAGAAAAAACTCTGAAAGAAGCCAGAGGAATAAAACACCTCACCCATAGAGGAAGAGAGACAAGAATTACATCCAACTTCCCTTCAGAAATCATGCAAAGAAGAAGAGAATGGAGTAAAATATTTGAAGTGTTGAGAGAAAAAAACACCATCAACTTAGACAGTTCTGTACCATGTGAAATTATTCTTCAAGAGTGAAGAAGAAATAAAGACTTTCTCAGACAAACAAAAATCAAGGGAATTTCTTTCAAGATATGTTAAAGAAAATAAGACAGGTTAGAAACCTGGAACTACATAAAATAAGGGAGGGAAAGATGAGGGAATAAGTTAAGGTAAAATCAATCTTTTGTTTTTCTTATTTGTAATTAATTTATCAAATAACAGTTTGTTCAAACTAATACCAGCAATGTATTCAACTGTGTGTATGTGTGTGTGTGCGCACTTATAAATAAGTGAAATGAATGACAGAAATGATACGTGGGACAGAAAGTGGGGGTTAAGATTATCTTGTTATTACAAGGTATTCACACTACCCGTGAAGTGGTATAGTGTTATGTGAAAGCGGACTTTGATTAGCAAAATGTGTATTGTCAATTCTAGGGCAATCCTTAAAAAAAGCAAAAAAAAAAAAAGAAAAGAAAAAGTATAAGCAATACGCCAAGAAAGAAGAGAAAATGGAATCATATAAAATGCAGAATTAAAACCATAAAAGGTAGAAAAAGATTGGAAGACAAAAATAGGAACAAGGAATAAGGGCAACAAACAGAAAACAGTAATGAATATGGTAGATGGTAATTCAACCATAACAATAATCAACTTGGGGAACTATATTCAATATCTTATAGTAACTTATGGTTAAAAAGAATATGAAAATTAATATATGTGTGTTCCTATATGACAAGTATTGTGCTTACACCAGAGATTGATACAACATTGTAAACTGACTATACTTCAATAAAAATATATTTTAAAAAAACAATGATCAACTTGAACATCAATAGTCTAAATGGACCAATTAAAAGACATAAATTGTTAGAGTGGTTCAAAAAACAAGACCCAAGTATACGTTGTCTTCAAGAAACCTACACGATATATAAAGACACATATAGATTAAAAGTAAATATATGGAGGAAAATATACCATGCAAACACTAATCAAAAGAAAGCAGGATTAGTTATATTAACTTCAGACAGAGCAGACTTCAAAACAATGAATGTTATCAGGAATAAAAAAGAGTATCAGGGATGACAGAGGGGTCAATTCTCCAAGAAGACATAACAGTCCTTATTTAGCAAGTATGTGCCTCACAACACAGTGTCAAACTATGTGAGGCAAAAAATAATAGAACTGCAAGAATCAGATGAATCTACTATCATAGTTGGAGACTTCAACACCCCTCTTCAATACCCAATGGACAGATCCAGCAGGCAAAAAATCAGTAAGGATACAGTTGAACACAACACCACCATCAATCGACTGGATATAATTGACATCTATAGACTACTTCATCCAAAATGGCAAAATACACATTCATCAAGATAGATCATATTGTAGGCCATAAAACACACCATAAAAACACACAAATTTAAAGAATAGAAATCATACAATGTCTGCCCTCAGATCACAATGGAATTAAACTAGAAATCAGTAACAGAAAGATGACCAGAAAATTCCAAAATACATGGGAATTAAACAGCACAATTCTAATTAACACATGGGTCAAAGAAGAAATCTCAAGAAAAAAAGTATTTTGAACTAAATGAAAATGGAAACAGAACTTATCCAAATCTGTGGGATACAGCAAAAGCAATGGTTACAGGGAAATTTGTAACACTGAATGCATATAGGAGAAAAAAAATCTAAACTCAGTAATCTAAGTTTCTACCTTAGGAAACCAACAAAAGAACAAATTAAATCCAAAGTTAGTAAAAGAAGAGAAATAATAAAAATTAGAGCAGAGATCAATGAAACTGAAAACAGAAAATCTATAGAGAAAAATCAATGAAACCAAAAGAAAACCAAATATTCTTTGAAAATATCAATAAAATAAATAAGCCTCTAGCCATGCTAACTAAGAAACAAAGAGAGAAGACACAAATTACTAGTGTCAGAAATGAAAGACTGATACGACACCGTAAACTGACTATACTCCAATTCAAAAAAAAAAAAAAAAGAAATGGAAGAGGGGATATCACTACAGATCCTATGGACATTAAAAGGATACTTAATAAAAAAAACTATGAACAACTGTATGCCCCAAATTTGATAACTTAGATGAAATGGACCAATTCTTTGATAGATACAATTTGCCAAAACTCACACAAGAAGAAACAGACAATCTGAATAGGACTATATCTATTAAAGGATTTGAATCAATAAGAATAATCTTGTAAAACAGAAAGCCCTATTTTCAGGTGAATTCATTGGTGAATTCTACCTAACATATATGGAAAAAATCATACCAATCTTTATACTCTCTTCCAGAGGATAAAGCAGAGGGAACATTTCCACCTCATTCTATGAGGCCAGCATTATCCTAATACCAAAGACATTATAAGAAAACTACAGGTCAGTATCTTTCATGAACATATAGATGCAAGAATCCTAAACAGAATATTAGCAAATCAAATCAACAATGTATAAAAAGAATTATACACCATGACCAAGCAGGATTTATTCCAAGTATGTAAGGCTGGTCCAACATTCAAAAATCAATTAATGTAATCTATCACAACATGCTAAAAAATCACATGATCCTATCAATAGATGCAGGAAAAGCATTAGACAAAATTCAAACCTATTCATGATAAAAACTCTCAGTAAACTAGGAGTAATGGGGAACTTCCTCAACTTGATAAAGGATATCTACAAAAGTTCTAGAGCTAACACCATACTTAATAGTGAGGAATGCAAAACCTTCCCATGACATCAAGTATAAGGATATCTCCTCTCCCTACTCCTTTTTAACACTGTATTGGAAGTTCTAGCTAATGCAATAAGACAATAAAAGGAAATAAAAGGCATATAAATCAGGTAAGAAAAAATAAAGCTGTCTTTGTTCACACATGACATAATCCTCTATGTAGAAGTTATAAAAGAACTGACCAAAATAACTCCTTGTCATTAATAAACAATGATAGCAAGGTTGTAGGACACAAGGTTGATATACAAAGTCAATTGCTTTCCTATATACCAGCGATGAACAAAAGGAATTAAAAACCAATACATTTACATTAGCATCCCCCTAAATAAAGTGCTTAGGTATAGATCTACCAAAATACATACAAAATCTACATGAGGAAAACAACAAAACCCTAATGAAAGAAATCAAAGAAGAATTAAAGAAATGGAAAGATATTCCATGTTCACAGAAAGAAGACTCAATATTTTCCAGATGTCAGTTCTTCCCAACTTCATCTATAATTCAATGCAATCCCAACCAAAATCCCAGCAAGTAAATTTTGTGGATATTGAGTAACTGATTCTAAAGTTTACATGGACAGGTGAAAGACCCAGAATAGCCACTACAATACTGAAAAAGAAAGCTGGAGGACTGACACTACCCAACTTCAAGATACAGTAATCAAACTAGTGTGGTATTCAATGGAACAGAATAAAGAGCTGAGAAATAGACTCACATACAGTCACCTGATCTTTGACAAAAGAGAAAAGGCAACTGAATGGAGGAAAATTTTTTCAATAAAATGGTGTTGAAACAACGGACATCTACGAGCAAAAAACAGACCAAAAAAAAAACCCACCTAAGCTAGACACAGACCTTACATCATTCACAAAAATTAACTCAAAATGGATCACAGATCTAAGTAAAAGACAAAAATATAAAACTCCTAGAAGATAACATAGAAGAGAACCTAGGTAACCTTGGGTATAGTGATGACTTTTTAGATAAAACACCAAAGACACAATCCATGACAAATAATTGATAAGTTGTATTTCATTAAATTTAAATCTTTTGCCCTGCAAAAGACAAAATCAAGAGAGTGTGACAGGGAAAAATTTTTCAAAAGATATATCTGATAAACGACTGTTACCTAAAACATACAAAGAACTCTTAAAACTCAAGAAGGAGAACAAACAACACAATTTTTAAAAATGGGCCCAAGACCTAAACAGACGTTTCAGCAAAGAAGATAAACAGATGGCAAATAAGAATTTGAAAAAATACTCCACATCACATGTCATCAAGGGAATACAAATTAAAACAACGAGATACCACTACACAACTACTAGAATGGTCAAAATGTAGAACAGTGACAACATCAAGTACTGATGAGGATGTGGAGCAATGGGAACTCTCATTCACAGCTACTGGGAATGCAAAATGGTACAGTCACTTTGGAAGATAGTCTGGCAGTTTCTTACAAAACTTAATATACTCTTACCACATGATCCAGCAATTGTGCTCCTTGGTATTTACCCAAATGAGTTAAAACTTATGTCTACACAAAAATCTGCATTTAGATTCTTATAGGAGTTTTATTCATAATTGCCAAAACTTGGAAGCAACCAAGATGTCCTTCAGTATGTGAATGGATAAACAAATCCCAGTATATCAAGACAATGGGATATTATTCAGAACTAAAAAGAAACGAGCTATTAAGCCATGAAGGAACTTCAAATTCATATTACTAAGTGAAAGAAGTCAATCTGAAAAGTCTACATACTGTATGATTCCAAGTATATGACATTCTGGAAAAGGCAAAACTGTGGAGACAGTAAAAAGATCAGTGGTTACCAAGGGTTAGTGTGGAGGGAGGAATTAGTAGAGTACAAAGAATTTTAGGACAGTGAGAATACTCTTATGATATCATATTGGTAGATATATGTCATTATACATTAGTCCAAACCAGTAGAATGTACAAGACCAAGAGTGAATGGTAATGTAAACTATGCACGTTGGGTGATTATGATGTGTCAATGTAGATTCATCAACTGTAACAGATATACCATTCTGGTGGAACATGTTTATAATGGGGGAGGCTATCCATGTGTGGGGACATGGGGCATATAGGAAATTTCTGTAGCTACCTCTCAATTTTGCTGTGAATTTTAAACTCCTCAAAAAATAGTCTTAATTAGAAAACATATACATGAGGGAGGTCATGACTGACAGAGCTGTTGGGTATAGATACACGGTACAGGAAAAGGGTTAAGCTTTGAACAAGGAGCTTTTCCACTAAGACAAGAAGCAAGAGGGTAAAGACAGGTATGGAGCTCTACCAAGAACTTCAATATTACATAATGGTGGGATTTTTGCTATGATTTCAAAAGTTACTTGATAAACTGTACACTTAAAGGTAGATAAAACGGTAATTTTTGGTAATTTTTATTATATATATTTTATTACAATTAAAAAAATGAAAGTTACTTGATTTCTACCCAATTTCTACATTCTAATATGTTAGCACTGACCACTACATTTCATGTTTAGCTTAAGTTTAGCTTACACTTCACTAACTACTTTAGATCTTACATAAGACAAGTCCTATTTAACTTCCTGTAGCAATTGAAAAAAAGGTATTCCACATTATCCATAGTTCCCCTATTCCTACTTAATAGAATACATCAAATATCTTACCATCTGAAATACATCAGAGCCTTCATCAAAATCCACCATTGCAAAAAATATCCTGTTGGTAAATGCACTGGAGTATCGCCAGGAGTTTGCCAGGATCTGGAATTCTTCATCAGCTTGCCTGGATGCAATCGGATTTGTGAAGATAACATATAAAACATTTAAAAAAGCAATCTAGTGCAAATCAGCATTAGAACAAATCTTGGAAAACACTGCCACTATTTTGACATGAGAAGCCTTATACCAAGTGTTAGGGATTTCAACAGGAAGTAGTGATTACCTGACTCTGCTTCATACTTTGTGCCTGTTTCTTATCTCAAAGCTCCTTCAATAGTCACTGGAAAAATCTAGCTAATTGTTTCTACAGTAATTTTTAATGCTCTAAATTACTTCTAAGAGCTCAAAGACAAGGTTGAAGTACTTTACCAGAGAAATCAGACTAAAATATTAATCCATTAAAAAAATCTAGGTGACAAAATGCTACTTAGTAAAAACACAGTTAGATGAATTATTAGGGTAAAAGAAGAATCTAAGGAATTGAGATTGAGATTAACTGAAATCTCATGCCACACTTGACTTTTCCCTCTTTTCCTACATGCTTTCAGTTTCCAGTATCTGACAATTCTCCATTTGTGATTATCTTTTAACTCTATCCCTCCCCACTCACTTTCTTTGCTATCATCTAAAGTCAGATCTTTAATATCTAATATTTAATAGAATATTAAAATACTAACTCTACTTTCTTCTCCTCCAATCCTTCTTACATTGCAATATACATCAGTCTTCCTAAATTACTACTTTCCTGATACTCTTCCTCTTTTCAGAAACCATTGTTGTTTTTCTATTACCTTCAGAACACAGTCTCCAATCTCTTTCACTGGTTATTCAAGGTTCTTTATCATCTATTTTCAAATAATGCATCTAGCTTTTACAAAGCCTTACTACTACTCATTCTCAAACAGAATCTGTTAATTCCAGGACTTTGTTTACTCCTATGTCTGTACCCTTACACACATCATTGCTTCTAACTGGAATATCCTACTGCTATCTAAATGTGATCCATCTGTCTAGCCCCAGTACAAGTCATATCTTCTCTATTAGGCCAACCCTAACCACCTCAGTTATATGTCCTTCCTGAAATTTTGTAGCATTTATTATGTACACAATTCATTTGGTACTTAATCATAAATTGCCTTATATTGCCAGGTAGCTTTGTCATTTTCATGTGTGGAACTCATTTCCCTAGCCAGATGATAAGGGTTGCACATTTTTCTTGTATTTCTCATTCTGACAGCACCAAATATATAGTATTATACACATCACTGTTGCTTAATTATTTGAATGAGTTTAGGAAAATGTAAGCTAATTTAAAATTTGGTCTTGCAGAAAGTAAGATACTAATTAAAACTTAAGTTATTAAGAATTTCATTAATTTGCATTTAATACAGAACTATGGGATTTGTGTTTATTTCCAGACATTTCTGTATATTCATGATTGCTAGTAAGTAAACTGACTGAATTATGGGTAATTCTAGAGTTTATAAGTTTATTCATAGTTAATACCTATTTTTTTTCCTTCTTCTACTTTTAATTTATATTCAGCATACCCTCCCCTCCCCCTCAAAAAAAGCACTCTGGGACCAAATACCTTGACTATCTCCTACCTCTGGGGAGAAAATCCTTTAGGAAAAGTTAGCAAGGCTTGGGGTAGCATAACGCATTATTCTGAAAGAAGGCTGCCTATTCCTTCACATGGGCTCAGGCTATCAGAATTTGGAAAGACTCCAAGATTTTACTAACTTAGTTTTTCACAAGGTAGCTTTGTCATTTCATTTAAAGTGAATTCCCAGATCACACATACAAATCTAAAAATATAAGTAAAAAACACCAAAAGGCAAAAGCTATTTTATTTTTTTACTATCAACTGTTTTTAATTATCCATGGTGCTTTTGTTTAAAGAAATATTTTTTCCTAAGATCATCCAGAAACAGTAAAATAAAATCAATAAGCCATTGTTTGATGAAAGTTTAAGTGAGATTAGCCTCCATTTTAAGGTTTATAATTACTACAAAACAATCTAGAAGAAAGAAAACATCTCTAAATCATGCATATTTGTTTCCTACAAAAGTTCTCTTGTAATTAATTCTAAATTTGGATGTAGCCACCATCATTACATTAACAAATATCTCTAGCTTTCGGTAAACCAGTTAAAATTTTAGAACCGGTTTCTTCCAAAAATGAGAGAATATTTGCTTCATGTATCTCCTGGGGTTGTTGTGATAAAACGAGAGCATGAAGTTGAAAGCACACACAAATAATAAAACACTACATCAATGCTATTGACATACATTTATATAAGTTGATATCACTTTATAAGATGATTGTTAAAGTTATTCTTTCAATGGTTACCATGATACTTTATCCTTGCTCTTTGTCTTTCCTCTACTAATACAATCAAGAAAAGACTATGTGGAGGGGGGGTGAGCGTATAGCTCAATGGTAGAGCGTGGGCTTAACATGCACAAAGTCCTGGGCTCAATCCCCAGTACCTCTATTAAAAAAGATAAGTAAATAAATAAACCTAATTACCTCCCTCCAAAACAGAAAAACAAAACAAACAACAACAACAAAAAAAGAAGACTATAAAAGAGTAGTACTATTTATGTGTTACCAGAGACATTCTAAGTATGGTATACACATTAATTGCTTAGGTACCCACTGAACTAATTTGGTTCTTCTGGGATTGAGAAATAGTTAAAACCTTACGAGATTTTTAATTTTTAAAGTGTAGTTGAAAGTTCATACTTGCACACGACACATTGTCTATGAAGTTGGAGAGCAGTGAACATGACAATAACGGAGTAGTTTCTCGGTGGGGCTTTAACAAGGCGACGGAACTTGTCTCCATTCATTCTTATTACAGGTCTTTTATTGGTCCATTCCATCAGTTGACTAACCTTTTCAGATAACACCATCTAAAAAAAGACAAAGGGAGCATGCCATTAAGACTCTCAACTTGGAATTTAAAGTTTCTTTTAACTAGACAACTTACGTAAAACCAAGACTAATAAGCAGAAGTACATAAAAAATGTGAGTGACCTAAAAATAAAATTTGGTAGTTGGGCCTGATGATAATTATTCTTAAAATTACATTATTTCATGATGAGATTCAAACATATAATACATTTTATGTGAATTACTTATTATTTCCTAATAAATAAAATTAGATAAAATCATTTCATTTGCCACAGATTCAAAAAAAGTGGGAAGAGCCACTCTACCTGATATGAAGGTTTCCTGCATAGCTACGGTAAGCAAGGCAGGGTGATACTGATAAAGGGATAAATACATATATCAATGTAACAGAAAACAAGAACCCAGAAATAGACTTACACAAATACAGCCAACTGATTTTTCACACAGATGCAAAATCAACTCAGTAGATAAAGGACAGCCTTTCAACAAATGGTGCTGGAACAACTGGACACCCATAGCCAAAAATATGAATCTCGAACTAAATTCACACCTTATACAAAATTACCTCAAAAATGGATCACAAACAAATGTAAAAATGAAAACTATTTTTAAAAAAATAGGCGGTATAGCTCAGTGGTAGAGCACATGCTTAGTATGCACAAGGTCCTGAGTTCAATCCCTAGTACCTCCATTAGGGGAAAAGAAATAGAAAAAAAATAGGAGAAAATGCTTCAGATCAAGGAGTAGGCAATGAGGTCTTAGATCTGACATCAAAAGCATGATTCATAAAAAGGAAAAAAATGATAAACTGGATCTCATCAAAATTTAACACTTTTACTCTGTAAAAGACCCTGTTAAGAAGATGTAAAGACATGTTACAGAGTGGGAGAAAATATTTTCAAACCACACATCTGAAAAGGATTAGAAGCTAGAATATAGTTTTTTAAACCATCAAGATTATTGCCCGCATTCTCCACCAAACAAAACAAAACACTATCAAAACTCAACAATAAAAAAACCCCACAAACAATTCAATTTGGAGATGGGCAAAAGAGATGAAGAGACATTTCACTGAAGATGATCTACAGATGACAAACACATAAAAAGGTGTTCAACATCATCAGCCATTACAGAAATGCAAATTAAGTGAACAATGAGCTATCACTACACACCTGTTCCTAAAGTAAAATATAGTGACAATACCAAACGCTGGTTAGGGTGTAGAGAAACTGGATCTCTCATACACTGCAGGTGGAAATGTACCATGGTACAGTCACTCTGGAAAACAGTCTGGCAGTTTCTTAAAAAGTTAAGCAACTAGCTATATACTAACCATACAATCCAGCAATTGCATTCCCAAACGTTTATCTCAGAGAAATGAAAATTTATGTCTATATAAAGAAATAGCTACATTTTGTTTGTTTTTTTTTTAAGAGCCAGTCAATCCTGAGGTAATGGAAGAGAAACATGGTTAGCCAATGAGAATTTCAGTTGGAAATAAATGCAATCATATTCATTTATCCTTCCTCTCACCTCCACCCTTAAGCTCAAACTTTGCAAGAGTGGTAAGAATATGGGAAAGGATAGAAAAGAAGTTCAGAAAAGGGAGAGGGTACAGCTCAAGTGGTAGAGTGCATGCTTAGCATGCACAAGGTCCTGGGTTCAATCCCCAGTACCTTCCCTAAAAATAAACAAATAATTCTAATTACCACCCCCCAAAAAAAGAAGTTCAGAAGACAAGACTCTCAATGTAGAGTAAATGCTAATTTATGGTTCTGTCCTTCCTTACAGGGATATGTTTATAAACGGCTGGGATATCATGGAGTGGTTCATTATTCAGGAACATTTGACCAGTTACACTTCCCATTACTTAGACTGAAGTTTGGCTAGGGCACTGGCATTCAAACTTTAAAAATAGTTCCTTCCCATTAAACTCAATCATCAGAGAACAGATGTTAGGTTGTGCCTTTTCACTTAGGAAGTGGATCAGGAACCTACTAGAAAAATAGCACTCTTTGAAAATAGGTGTCAGTAATGCAAATGAGTTGCCTCAGACTTAAGCTAGGAAAAATAATCCAGAGAACCAATAAGAGCTTCTGTGGCTTTAGTCATCTCAACAAAATTCTCAAAGAATGCGTGTGTAGTGAATTTAGTGGGTTGCAACTGAGTGACTCTAAGTGGTTTTCCTAGGCGGTCAAGGACCAAGGACACAAGCATATTAATCCCACCCCCACCAGCTAGATGTTTCCCAACACTTTTTACCTGTATTCTAGCACTTATCATTCTAAGACATTTTGATATGTTTCCTTCTCTAGATTATTAGCTACTAGAGAGCAGACATAACTAGTACTTCACCATATAGTAAGAATTCAGTTAGTGTATACTGAATTTCTATTTAATAGAAAACAGCTGGGAATGGATTTACTTGTAATGTTAACATATAAGGAAGAAAAGATGATTGCACATATGAACACTTAATAGAATTGGGATTTTCTTAATTTCAGGAAGGCAATGATAAGATGGATTCTAAAAATACATGATTTACCTTTAAAGCATGCCTGAATTCAGCCAATACTGAAAAAAAAATTTTCCTGAGTATACCTCTATGAAGAATAAAGAAAGATGGCATAAAAATTAGTTTTGTAGCAGATACAAAATAATTCTGGCAAGATTCACAAAATTAATATGCCACACATGGAAAAATGAATATAGTCTCTAATAAGTCCATAGAGAAATACGTATAGTCTCAAAAGACTGGTATAACAAATAATTAACAAGATGTGTGCAACAATGAATGATACTAAGGAAACAGGTTGTTGGTAAAGGCAGTGGAAGAGAGTGAACTAGAAAATAGATAGGATAAGAAGCAAGCGCATGGAGCCTCCTTCATCTTTAACAGTAGAATTAGTTACCAACAATTGTCAAGAGTAGGGAATATTTGATTTAAAATAAGGCTGCATAGATTAAATTCAATTTTCCAAAAAATAAATTCTTATCATTTGATACAGCCTTAATGATCCTCACAGCTCAGAGAATAATATTGGTTCATATTTTAAAAATATGCATTCCACATTTTAAAGCAGTCATTAATTTTGTTATATTTTCGAATTAAATTTGATAGTTACCAGCAAATTCAAACATAATTTGGCTATTTTATTCAACATAGCTACAGATTCTATTTGGGGCTATTTTAGAAAAAAATGTAAAGCAATAAGAGGTATAGTTTCATATAGCGTATCTCTATTCAATCATATAGATATATGACCATTCCCATAAAACAAATATGTGTTTTGAATTAGCTATACACATGTGGAGTCTTCTTAAACAAAAAGTCTTGAATAGACTTTTAAAATGAGGTCTATGTAAAAAACTTACAATTTTCCTCTTCCTATTTATTAACAAACTGGAAAGACCAGATTTCTGGCTATTCAATCCCCAAATAATTTACCAAGTAGAAGAAATTAGTTCAAAGGAACTACAAATTCTCTTTAAAGCTCTTATAAAATGGGATTACCACCTCAAAGACTGCTTAATACAGAGGCATTAGATTACTTTCTGAGTTCATTTTCTTTAAGATGAACTAAAGACATATCACAATGAAAGAGGAACTAGTTTTAAATTCTTACAATAAAAGTACATGAACATAGTCTGGGACATGATAATTAGAAGTTACAATCCTTATTCACAATGATCTAATCTTTTAACATTTTAATATATCTTAAAGTAAGCCTATCTTGAATTGATTTCATGGAGAAAGTAATAGCTACAGAGGAGGGGGGAGATTAGCTCAGTGGTGGAGTATGTGCTTAGCATATAAGTCCTGGGTTCAATCCCCAGTACTTCCATTAAAAATATAAGTAAATAAACCTAATTACCTCCCCCAGAAAAACAAAGGAAAAAAATTATTATTTTTTTAAAAAACAGCTACTATTTGTAATGTCCAATATATATGCATCAGGCAGCAACTTCTCTCCTTATAGAGAGTAATTCAATCCTCAAAACAACACTATGAGGTTAAATATTCCATTTTTAGTTCATTTAAATGTTGAATAAACAGGATTAGCGAGGTTAAGCAACTTGGCCAAAGTGCCACAGTTAGTAAGAAACAGAGCTAGGATTCAAACAGCTCATTCTAAACCAGTTTCTCAACAGCAGTATTACTGATGTCCTCGGCCAGATAATTCTTTGTTGTGGGGAGCTGTCTTGCACATTGCACGATGTTGAGCAGCATCACTGACCTCCACCCACTAGATGCCAGTAGCATCACTACCCCCAGCTGCAACAACCAAAAATGTCTCCAGACATTGCCAGATAACCCTTGGGAAGTAAAATTACCCACTCCCTTGTTGAGAACCACTGTTTTAAACTGAAAAGGATTTTCACAGTACTATTTAAGCTTTTAGAATCTTAGTATGTATTCAAAAATATCTTTATTCATTCCTGACCAGAACACAATATAAAAGAAAGACCTGATGATAAAGTATATAAAACATTCACAAGTCCTTAGCATAAGGGATAATAAACTTCCTAGGCTTGTGTTTCTCAAAATGAAGCTAGTATAAAGGAGTCTGTAAAAAGTACAGACTTCTAGGTTTCATCCTCCAATAAATTTGATTCAGGTCTAGAGTAGGTTCCAAGATTATGGAATTTTAACATGTACCCTAAGTGATTCTTTATACTCTAAAGTTTTCTCTACATTTTAATTCTTACGGGCAAGGACTACATGTTATATAAATTTCTATGCATAACACAGGGAAATTAAATAAACATTAAGCAATTCGAATTATGAATAACAGGAAAAAATACACCATTATTAAAAAAAATTTCTTTTTTTTGCTGCCCACTCAGGCTCCAGTCCAACCCTGAGCCACTGCTCCTCCCTCACACTCTCCTCCCAATTCCAGGGCAGGGCAGAGAACCTGGGGTCTGAAAGTTGTTCTCTTTTCCTAAGAACTTCACAGTGGAGCCAGGAATTCAAAACACGCATTTGTGAAACAATAGATAACAACAGCAAGACAGCCTGTAAGCAAAGAATGTGTGTAAAGACTGAAAAGAAAGCGGAAGAGAAAGTGTAAAGGAATTCAGCATAAACCTGGCCAATTTTCTAGGAGTCCTGGTGCAGATGAGCTTTCCTCTGACTGACGGTGTCCCAGAGCAATGCAATCTCCCCAGTGGCTAGAGTTTTAACTTCCAGTAGAGTTAAGCCAATTAACTACCAAAGAACAAGTGTGTATGTTTTTAACAGGTGGTATGCAAAAGAAGGTCACAAGTGGGCTTAACAACCAGCTGGACAGTGCACCTCCCTATGGTCTGGTGAGGGAAACAGTTCGGTGTTCTTTCTACAGGTAAGGATTCAATGATATAGCTTGTAACTCAAACCTAGCCATGCCACCCCACCCACCATTCTTTTGTTACTCCACAATCATTCCCCTAAAAAGGATTTTCACTTTAGAAAGTGACCTTGGTGAGCTGAAGCTTACAGTTTCAAAAGCCCCCTAAGGTTTCATTTTGAAAAGTCATTGTAGACTCTAGATTGACCTAAAATGGTTAAAGAATGTTATATATTCTAGATAACTCAAATATAACACGTTAATAGTTCCTAGACACTTCTTTGGCTAGTCCTCTTGTCTTTTAATATTAAACGATTTTTTAAAGGAATTTCTCTTTTCTTCACATTTGAGTTACAAGTTTCTTGATTGGAGTAAATCTCTAGTACCGAAGAAACTTCTTCCTTAGGGTGCTTCTCATCCGTTGTCAAGAGCTGATAGTTTGGGGACTGAAAACTATGGCTCAGAAATAAAAATTTTGTTTTTCTATAGCCTCTCCACTAAGTCCCACTATTCACACTTCAGATATTCCTTTATCTTCCAAACTCACAACCTTCAAAAGTAAAGGATTAAAATGTCACCTGTGCCCTTCAGGTCCTTTTATTTACTATTTAATAATTTAAAGTTATTAGTAAGGGAGGGATATAGTTCAGTGGTAGAGTGCGTGCTTAGCATGCGAGAGGTCTTGGGTTCAATCCCCAGTAACTCCTTTAAATAAATAAACAAACAAACCTAATGACCCCCCCACTAAAGAAAACAAAAAATGTAAATAAGTAAACCTAATTACCTCCCCCCCAAAAGAATTAAAGAAAAGTTAAAAAAATAATAATAATAACAAAGTTATTAGTAAGAAACACATTTTCCAAGGACTATAGTACATAAAGGTAAGAGGTTTATCAAGTGAACTCAGCAACTCAAAAAAGCAATTGGTTTGGAAACAGCTCCTACTGGAAATACTTTTTCCACTAACAGTTTTAAAAACATTTAAGAAAATACATCCGTCCAGCTTTTTAAATTTGCATTGGATATATTTACTCAAAACAAAATACAAGCTTACTATGACAAAACATTAAATTTATAAGCAAAGTCGTTCACAATCAATTGATTTCTCCCCTTCTTAGAGTACATTACTTTCAACCATTCAAATAAAACAAAAAGAGGAGCAATAATATTCACAATTAAAATATAATAGTCACCACAAAGTTACGTAAGCCTCAAGTCTCCCTCTTCTCTTGAAACCTTTAAAGTAGTACGGTCACAAAATAATCCCACTAACAGGAAGCCAATTAATCTCTTTAATTCTGTTAGTAATAATCAAGTATGATGAAAATTTTAGGACTACAAGGGATTAAGAGGACCAAGAAAGGGCAGTGAGACAACAGTTTAATTTTATTCTACCTGCTTGCATAGTATTTATCTCAATTAAATCTAGCAAAGTAGATTAAGCCTTAACAACTACAAATTCTCCTACTATCACTGAATATCACTCATCAAAGACAGCATATAGGAATCCACTATCATTTAAAGCTAAACTCTGATCCTGCTATTAAGATTTCTTTTGAATTTCAGAATAAAGCTAAGCATCACCAGTCTGAATTCCTCTAAAATGCACCTCCCTCCCCCTCCAAACTCATATCATTATATCTTTATTCTACAACATCAGGGTTTACTGATAAAACTTCTTGATACTTTCAGCTTTCCTAATAATCCATTAGCCTATAAATGCTAGTTTAAAAATTCCAAGTTAAGCAATATATTTCCAACTCTATCCTTAAATTAAGACTGAGACTGAACAGATCTGGAAACATAATTGGCAGATAATGACAGAAGGAGAAAGACAGTGAACAGAGACAAGAGTATTTGTAATCCTTAAATGCCATCTGCTCCATTCTTGGTTCACCTACTTCCTGGACAGTGCTAAGATATACCACTGTCCCCTCTCCTTGATGTTTTGTTTTGGGGGGGGGTGTCTCAATTTGTTTGCTTTGCAATGCTACCAAGCCTTTGGTTCTTGATAATAAGGTATTTTCTAAAGAATTGCAGGGGCTTTGTGCATGTGACACTTTCATGTGTCAGTTCTCCAAGCAACGTCAGAGAATACAGAAGTTTTTCCAATAATAGCCTGCGTCAAAATATGCAGGTAATTTTATTTTCTGAATAACCTTCATAAAAACAATACAAAAAGATCAGTTGAAAAAAGTTTTATACTGCAGAGGAACATAATCTTATTTTATTTTCTAAAGTTCGTCTAATATCTGCTATATGTCAAATACTGCATTAGGCAAAGTACAACCCTCATCTCCTTTAATTTTCACACGAAAAGAAATATATTTTTAAAAATATTTTTAAACTGTCTCTAAGTAGTATCACAGTAATCTTTTTTTTTAAAAAAACAGCCTCAAACATTCTTAGTTAGAGGGGAAAGAGGTAAAAACTAAAACAACTTTACCAACCCATATTAATTCCTTGTTTACTGATGAGAAAATCCAATTTTAGATTGTGAAACCAAAATAAATGTGCAAGTCAAAGAAGATTCCTAACTCTATATTCACACAATTAATTAATTAATTAATTAGATGTTTACTGACAGACACTGCTGGGTGTGATGGAAAGAAAATTCATTTTAAAGTGTCTGCATTTATAACCAATATTTTATAATAACTATAAATGGGGTACAGTCTTTAAAAATTGTGAACACCTGAAAATTTTTTAAAATTTAAAAAACTTAAAAAACGTTGTACACCTGAAAGTTATACAATACTATAAAGCAACCATACCTCAATAAAAAGAAAAGTATCTGTATTCAAGATGCTCACAGTCAAATGGGAAAGACTGGTATCTAAACAATGACAATACAATGTGCTGAATTCATCTCAGTTCACCTGGGGGAACCAGGGAAAGCTTAGTTGAGGAAGAAGGCAATGTTTGAGCTAAGACTTGAATAGTAGAAACCCTCAGGTGAATGAGGGAGTGAGGTGATAGAGAAGAAGGGAGATACCCCAGCAAGTATAAACACTTAAAAGAGAGTATAGAAAGATCAAGGCAGGCAGATAATTCAGTATGACTAGTACAGGGAGGAGCTTGAAGTGAGATAAGCCTGGAAGAAGTAGACCAGGGACAGGCTACAGAAGCCCTTTTATACTTTGCAAAACAGGTTTTTAAACCTTTTGGTTTTCAGTTATTCAGGTTAAGCATCTCTGGCAACACTGTGAAGGGTGAGTTCAAGGACAACCAGTTAGGCGGTTATAGCAATAGCGATAAGGGTCTGGAAAGGTGGGCATGATAGGAAGGGAGTCAGAATAAAATTCACATAACATAAAATCCACCATGTTAACAATTTTAAAATACATAATTCATTGCTGATTCCTTTTAAAAGTAATCTATCCCCTGCTAGGCCTTTCTGCTTCTAGTTTAGTGAGAGGTTAAATGAATAAATAATGTAATGGTATATATTTCCCTGTGCTATACAGTATAATCTTGTTTATTTATCCTACATGTGCCTGTCAGTATCTACAAATTTTGAACTCCCAGTCTGTCCCTTCCCACCCTCCTCCCCCTTGGCAACAGAAAAAAAAGAATGTGACAATGAATATATGTATGTTCATGTATAACTTAAAAATTATGCTCTACACAATTTCCAAATTGCCACAACATTGTAAAGTGACTATAACTTAATAAAAAATGTTAAAAAATAATGTAATGGTAGATACACTAGTTTTAAAAAATCTTCACTTTTTTTAATTAAAAAAGAGTAGGTGGTTGTTGTAGAAATTTAGACAATACCAGCACATAAGGTAAAAAGTTAAAGTGTTCCTCTAATGAACAATCCCAGCTACCCAGAGATATCCACTATTAACGGACTGTTGTATATATCCTTACAAAGGTTTCTCTCTATATATAGACAGTTACGTGTAGTTTTTTTTTAAAACATAAAAGGCCTTTAGAATATAAAACTATGTATTGCTCTACATCTTGTTTTCCATATAAAAATGGCTTCGACCCCGCTTAAAAAGGCACATCGATTTCTAGTCCCAGTGTTTTGTATATTTTAATTTTACTTTTTGCCAATCTAGTAAGTAACTTGTTTTAATTTGCTAGCTTTTCTTTCTTATGGAATAGTACAAATATTCAGAAAAAGAAAGGGTAGGTTTTTTAAAATTCAGCTCAAGTTGACAAGCATCTGAGATGTTTAAATGGTATTTTTAAAGTCCATGTACAGGTGTTGTGTACTAGAGGCAGCACAGAATGTACAGGAAATAGCATAAGACTGACTGACCTAGTATGTTAGTCCTTGTTCTGCAACAGTTAACTGTGTAAGCTTGGGACATGATTTTCCACATTTATAAAATTAGAGAGCATAAATAATTGCTAGTAATCTATAAAGCTCTTAAGAGCATACGGCTCTAAGTCACAAATGTTTCAAAACAAGGTTAAATTCCTCAGCTTGGATTGCTTAATGGTGAGTAAAGAATATTCTATCTCCTCCGCTTAGCAAAGCCAGTAAATTCCACAAGGGGGTATCTAAGTTTTGTTCATTTATGCATACCAAGCTCCTAGAACAGTGTCTGGAACGCTTGATATTTGGTAAATGATTGAATATGGTTTAAGAGCTTCACTCCGGTAAATTGCTTTTAATCAATTATTTGGACAATAAATAAATTTGGCACAGTTTCGTTCTTCAGTTTAATCCTCACATTAAAACGAAGTGAAAATGCTACAAAATATATAGCTTTTATACGTCTAAAAGGGAGTTACATTCACTGACAATAGAGAGACTCAGTTATTTCTACCCCTATCCCTAAAGTCGAACTTCCCTCCACCACCTGACAGGGCCCATACTCAAAGAAGTGTCAAAACTCGTAGCTGTGTATATCCTACAAGGATTTTGTAGGATAATCCTTTTGTATTATCCTACAAAAGCCAGGCTGTCACCTACCTAACCTCACTCTCAGACTCTACAATCCTAGAAGACAAAATGTTACAATTTCTTCTCTCGCGAACCCCTCAACTCCAAAAACGGCGGAACTGGAGCAACCAAAGACACAGAATCGGCGGGGAAAAAGGATAGGGAATGACAAAACAGATCCTCTCAAGCCCCACTCGTTGTGAAAAGCCCGTGTTGTTGGAAACAGCGTTCTCACCTCCTTCTTTCTCTGGGCAGAGGCTGAAGGAACCCCATAAACGAGCAGCAGTGCCACCGCCATGGTCGCAGAGACACACCAAAGCCACCAACGCGCTGCCATGTTCGCTTCTCTCCCTCCTAGAAAGGAAACTTTCCTGGGGCTGGGTCTGAAGGTTGGCGTGAGAACAGGCAAACCACCCCTTGACCCTCCTCATTGGTCCAGCTCAGCCCTGCCTGTAGTCCCCTCACATTACGTCACGACGCTGTACAGCTAGACGCCCGCTAAAAAACGGCTCACTTCTAATTGGTCTCCGTTAGCCAATAGAAAAAGGATAATCTGGAGGTCTTTCATTGGTCCGCTAAGGATGATGGACCGCCCCTTTTATTATACGTAAAGCTGGCGCGTTTAGCGGCTCTTCAGACGCGCCTGCGCAGTTGTGAAGCCTTGCGGCTGTTCGGAGTCCAAAATAGTTTAAGATTACTGAGAGTCTTTTCCCGCCGGACTCACTTAAAAAGTCTTTGAAATCCACCTCTTTCTATAATATTCTCGAAACACTGGACCCAGCAACGATTGATAGGAGCTAAGTCCCTCGCTCGGCCTCCAAGGTATTTCAAATTAAAAAAAACAAGTAAAAGCAGGAAAGCAAAAATAATATTAATGAGGGAGATTTTTTAAAGTGAACGAACAAGAGTTTGTTGAACACCTCCTGTGTCCCATGAACTGTGTAACGTGCGCTGAAGAGAGCCGAGATCGAGTTATTTCCTAAAGTGTTTATTCATGGTATTTTTTTTAAATTAAACTTTTAGATTTATTAGTTAAGCACCAACAAGGACTTAAATTTTGGTTATAAACAGCAAATTCTTTTTTTTTAACTTGTCATTGTTTTGTTTGAGGGATGGACGCAAAGCTAAGGTTGTAAGAAAGCACTTTTGTCTTTCTAAAGTTTTTGTGTCATAATCAGTTTTCATTAAATCCAATTCCGTTATTTTCAAAACATTTTTTAAATCCTACATGCGGAATAGAAAGAAAATCCTGCATAGCCAAAGTTTCCATTTATTTGGCCCTGTTCTGTTTATCATGGTGGGTTGTAAAACTGGGATGATTTTACTGGAGAATAATAATATACTCAAGAGGAAAAACACCAACAAAATCAATTGCCTATAATTTGGATTTATTTTGATGTTGTGGAATATCATATTACCTTTCTTTTAGGCCCTGCTAGGAAAAAAACACACACACACACAGGAAAATAATTTCATCGTGCTGAAAAGACAAAGAGATGGTTGTGGAAGGGAAAATAGCTGGTTCTGAAGAGATGTGATCTACAGATATGAAAAAATTAAAAAGTTTACAGACATGATAAGAAACATAAAAAAAAGAACACAGACATGCTATATGATTCAATTTACATGATATTCTGGAAAGGCAAATTCATAGGGACAGAAAACAGATCAGTGGCTATTAAGGCCGTGAGGTGGATAGAGGGGTTGACTACAAAGGGAGATTTTTGTGGGAATGCAGCTTTTCTCTTAACTGCTGAGGTGGTTATACACTGTATGCATTTGCCAAAACTCAGAACCATACACTAAAAGAGTGAATTTATCTGCATGTAAACTTAACAAATAAAAATTAAGGTAAGTTTCTTAAGTACACAGAGGAATCTCACCTATCGTTTTGGCAAAAATTCAATACATGCTGTCATCGAGTCTGGGGGGAAACAGTCACCCTCATACATTGCTGGTGGGAATGCGAAATGTAGTGTAACTTAACAATATCTAATGCATTTATCCTTTGATCCAGCAATACCACCTCTAGGAATCTATTCCAATAATAAGAAAATATATGTGCAGAAAGTTACTCATTTCAGCGCTATTTGTAATTGAAATAGGCTTAAAACTACCTAAATGTTCAAATATAGGAGAATATACTATTGTACATAAATACCATGTAGTATTTCTCGACTGTAAAGAAAAAGAAAGAGGAAGAGCTGTGTAAATGATACGGATTTTCAAGATCTATTGTTAAAGTGAAAAAAACCAAATGCAAAAGTACATACCTATTATGCTACATTTGTGTAAAATAGAGGAGGAAATAAGAAAATATATACATATTTGCCTGTTTTTGTAAGAGGAAACACAGTAAGCTTAAACCAGAAACTAATGAAATTGATTAACTGCAGGAGGTGGAGGAAATGAAGTGGAACGGTTATGGGAGGGAATGACACTTCTCTAAGTACACCAGTTTGTACAGTTTTGACTTTTGGAATAATGCTAATTTTTTTAATGTGTAGAACTGAATCGTGTGGTTTTGCTAAATGAAAAAGGTTCTGGAGATGGATGGTGGTGATGGTTGTACAATAATGTAAATGTACTTAATGCCACTGAACTGTACACTTAAAAATGGTTAAAATGGTAAATTTTATGTTACGTATATTTTACTACAATTTCTAAAATAAATTAAAATTGAAAAAAATCGAATCAATAAGACTGGGAAAAAAAACCTTAAATTGAATACAAATAAAAAAGGGAGCCCAACTCTATTTCAAATGAAAAACAACCACACTAAAGAAAAAAAGAACAAATCTGAATTATTTATGAGCACACTACTTTGGTTATATACCACGAGTCTAAAGAAAAAAAAAACTACCAGCAAATCTTAAACTAATTAGGGTTGTGTTTTGTAGTGATATAAATATTCTGAAAATGTATTATGTGTAATGTAATATATAAAAACATTGATGTTGAGAGCCAGGATTCTCACTGTGGAAGAAGGGAGATACAAATATGAAATAAGGGAAAGTAAAAAAGAACTTTTGGGGGTTGGACTGGAATTGGAGGTATTAGTATAAATTTATCATTTATAACATATATTCCTAGCTCTATTCACTGATAGGACTAGAAGTAATGACACTCCAATATCCATGAGCAAACTTAGTGCCAAATCTAGGTTGCTAAATGCCACCCCTAAAAGAAATTAGGGCTCCTTTGGAAAACGGCTGATCCCAGTACTGGACAGGGAAAGTACAAGATGAGCCTTGAACATCTTGTGTCAGAAAATAAAGGTGCTCCCCCCCACCAAAAAAAAAAAAAAGATGGAGACATGTCGAAAAAAGATATACAAGCTAGCTTGAAGGGAATCCTATTGACCACATCTGGGAATATTGAGCATTTAAAAAAATCATGATAGCAATGGATTAAAACCTATGGAATCCATGAATCCACACTGATAATGAATAAATAGGGGAGAAGATAAAATTCCTGCCTGTAGTGCATGAGTACAGCTCAGTGGTAGAGTGGATAGCATGCACAGGTCCTGGGTTCAATCCCCAGTACCTCCATTAAAAAAAATCCTCTTTGTAGTAGAACACCCAGTATTAAGTATGGAAGGAATGATAAAATTAGAAAATCACCAAATTTTGCAACTTTCATACTAATAATTGACTTAGGCAAAAATCACCAATGGATACAAAAACTAGTGGGTGAAAGTTCAATGAAGAACAGAATCTACACATAGTCTCAATGTATTCTTCACCTTGTTAATTACAAAGAGAAAAACAGTAACCTTATAGTGTAGGAACTTGGAGGCCACTCTTGACCAAATGATTAAAGTTGGCATTACTAATAATCTAACATTACAAGATTCCTGATAAAATGCCTTAAGAAGACACATCTGTTATGCAGTATTCCTGCCTGAAGTGTATTAACTGAATCTAATTATGAGGAAACATCAAGCACACAAAATTTGAGGAAACTTTTACAAAATAACTGGCCTGTACTCTTCAAATATATTGCAGGGCACAGATCTGTGGAGTCAGAAGTACCATTACCAGTTCTGCTGCTTACAATTGCCTAATCTTGATTCTACACCTCACTTCCTTCATGTGTAAAACTAAGAGAGTAAAACTTACCTGTAGTAAGAAAAAAATTAATGATATGAAAGACAAAGAAAGGCTGAAGAACTATTCAATTTAAAGGATACTAAAGACACATGATAACTAAGTTCAATACAGGGAACTGGACTGAATTCTGGATAGACATTGGAATAATTGGTGAAATTTGAATATGACTTGTATCAATATTAAAATTTCTGAATTTAATAACTGCACTCTGGTTATGAAAGAGAATAGCTTCCTCTTAGGAAATGAACCCTGAAGTATTAATAGGTAAAAGAACATGATGTATGCAAGCTATTCTCAAGTGGTTCAGAAAATATATATGTATATATACATGTATATTTATACACACACAAAGAAAACGTGGCAAAATATTACCAAGCGGTGTACCTTGGTAATGGGTATAGAGAAATTCTTCCTCTCACCACAAATATTTTATTATGAAAACATCCAAACATACAGAAAAAGTGAGAGTTGTACTCTGAACACCCACCATCAATATTTTACAAACAGCAATTTGTTAAATTTGCTTTATCATATATTTATCTATATATTAAGAATTCTTTTTACTGTTCTTGCAACTTTCCTCATGACTTGAAATTATTTCAAAATTAAAAGTTAAACGAATTAGTAGATAGTAACAGGAAACAAAAAAATGAAGTGAAGGAAGTTTGGAGGGAACAGAAAGTACTGCTCGTGTGAAGCGAGATACAAGCTCAAGCCTCTGAAACAGTATTTTGAAGTTGGTGCCTTTGATGACTCAGTCTGAGATCAGTGTCTCAGCTCTCCTTTAAGAGCCCTAAACCTCGCTTCAAAGCAGGGGATTCTCTCATTCTTCAGTTAAGTACCGTGATACGTCATTTATAAAGCGTGAAACTACATTTCCCAAAAGGCCTTTATCTTCCTGTGCTGTAAAGAGGATGCCCATTTCTATAGGTTTTTACAGGTCTCGCGAGATTTCTTAAAATCTTTTTAAAGAACGCAGCTGAAAGCCATTTTGTTTTTCAGGGCTCTTTGCAAGGGTACTTGACCCGAAGTTGCGAGAAACCAGCAACTACATTTGCCGCAGTTCTGTCGTCCGTTTCATGATGTTTCCCTTGGCCAGAAACGCACTAATTCGTCTCGGAGGTGAGCAAAAATTGTGAGCAAACCATTTCCAACGAGCTTTTATCCATTTGTCCTCGCGGGCTCTCATGCCCTTTCCTTCCACTTGCATACCGACTGTATAATTCTAAATGCTGTCTCCCACCTCGCCCTAAGTAATGGGGGAAGATGTCCTTAATATTAATCTAATCACCCAGCGTTTCTGTTTCGGTTCCCAGTTCTCTTTCTGTTACTGGAGTCATAACTTGGCTGCTCCTTATTATTCAGTAACCTACGACTTCAGGGGAGACACTTGGTGAACACATCTCGTTCCTTAAGTAATTTCGTAAATTTTAGCTTTGGGGATACATTTACCTGCAAGTATAAGAGCCTCCTCGCCAATTCTGGTTTCATTGCAGGGAACAACCTAAATGGTAGGCCTGCTGATTATATGTTACTTGTGGATTATTAACTGAATAATTGTGGTCATTTTTTTTCTTATCTAAAAGTTTGGAAAGTACAGGGAAATTTTGAGACCAGCATTATGTATTGAGAATTCTTTAGATTGGAGAAAGAAAATTCATTTCCGAACTTGATTTGCACTGAAGGTGACCTTGCGTAACGTGAGCAGTTTTACAATGAAAGTGACCTTAAGGAATTTCCATTTAGCTTCTTTAGCCATCTTTTAATTTTCTGTTTACAGAGTCATTGGCGGTATTACTAGATTGTGTTCTGAACACTCAAGCCCCTTTGACGATAATCAAAAAATAGTTGACCGACTGTTTTCTCATATTCCAAAAGCCATGTCTATTATCTCACTTTGGGCAAATGATTTAACCTCTCTGAACTTCATTTTCCTCCTTTGTAAAATAAGGGCTTAGTAAATAATACCTACCTCACAGAGTTGTTGAGAATTATATGAGATTACCAATAGGTGGTAACTGAACCATTTCTTGTCACAGAGAAGGAGTCTAAAGAAATCCACTTTGGTGACCTAAATGTTGAGGTTATGAGGTGTTGCAGAATTGCTTGGTAATCTTATTTTCTTTGCCCTTTGAGCAAGTAAGGCCTTGTACTTCAGGAAAGGGGATTTGAAGGTTCTTTTCCCCGATGTGGAATTCACACGCTCACTTTTTAACTGCTCTAGAGCAGAATATATTGCGAAACGTTTGTAAATTTGCTCATCCAAGTGTGACTAAAGGTGGAAAAAAAGACTGTAAGGCGCTTAAGAGAAGAAACCATTAATGGTCAAGTAACTATCCCGAAATAATCCATTTATCACATAGAAGCCATTATATTCTTAAGTGCTAGTGAATCGGCAACATTGCTATTTCTTTATTTAGTACGTCTTTCATTACATACTTAAGTACCTTTTGAGGCTCTAAAACAATAAGGATCTGCTACTTAGATTGGAGGGGAATTGAAAAACAGCCGGAAATAGGCATTTTCCAGTCTTGGCTCTTTCTTAGGCCCTCCTAAGTTCCTCCAGAGGCAGTTTGAAAACTCTACTAAAATAATAGTAAAGAGCAAAGTTTTAATGTTGTCATTCTGCTCAAAAACTTTTGCCTCTACCAGAAAAGTGGCCCTCCAAGAACCTTTCTAGTTTTACCTCCTGTTACTAATCTATATACCTTGTCCTAAAAAGTAATTGATTTTCTAGTACACTGGGTTTTCTGTCTCTGCCATTTTTCAGGTTCCCCCCTTCCCACAGGATTTTGTCTGCATAACAAAATCCTACCTGCTATTCAAAGTGCTTAGCTAACATTCTTCTTCCTTGTATTATTGTGGTTTGTGTCTATATGTCTAATACCTTCCTCTAGACTGCAAGTTACATGAGGACAGGGTCTGTGTATTCCACATTTTCATATACCCCATTTCATTTAACATGGTGCTGTATTTATTAGTTGCTTTTTTAAAAAAAATCAAGATTACTCTAGTTTTTGGAGTTTCTTTTTGTAATTTTAAGGTCATAAACATTTAGTGTGCTTTCAAAGTTCATTTTGAGTTTATTTACCCTTTTATGTTGTAACTTGTTGAGCACTGCTGAGTGAACTTTAGTGAAAATTGAAGTCATAAATACTCAAATTAATGAAGTAGGATCCAAGTTCAGAGGTTATACAAATACCAGTTTGTTGTGAATGATACATCGTCTGTTCTTTGCCCCCCCAACATTTTATTATGAAAAATTTTAGACGTACAGAAAATTTGGAAGAATTATATTTTGAACACCCGCATACCCACCACATAGATTCTACAATTAACATTTTGCTATATTTGCTATACCATGTATCAATCCATCTGTCAATTCATCTTGTTTGTGAAGCATTTCAAAGTTTGCTACTTTGCTTTTACCTTCAGTATGTTTTAACATTTTATTATACTGCGTTATACTGTAAAGTTAACTTCCTTGTCTTTCCTGAGTGGCAGTATCAATTACACATGTTCTCTTTGCCTGATAATTGATAGATATGCTCCTGTATTCTTTTTTTTCCCTTTAAGTTCGAAGCATTCAGCAAACAGTGGCAAGGCAGAGCCACCAGAAACGGGCACCTGATTTCCATGACAAATATGGTAATGCTGTATTAGCTAGTGGAGCCACTTTTTGTATTGCTGTATGGACATATGTAAGTACTACTGATTGATAATCTCTGTATTAGATGCCTTTTATTCCCACTTAGTTCATGTATTCAAAATGTTTTTCACACAGTAGTATACATTTCTAGTTAGGAGGGGCTTTAGAGATTTTCTAATTACCCACCCAGTGCAGGAATTTCTTCCTCAACATTGAGCATTCATCCATCATCTGTTCTTAACATTTCCAATAACAAGTTGCTTAGTGGATTACAAGACAGTCCTTTCCATATTGTGTAGCTGTTAAAAAGATCTTATGTTGAGTTAAAATCTCCTTCCTTCATTTTACCCATCATTCTGTAGCAACACAGAAATTCTGATCCTACTTCCATGTATCAATCATTAGATATTAGAAAATTCCTATCATGTTTACTGGATCTTTTCAGATTAAACATTCTTAGTTCTGTCAGTCATTTTTTTGTTCCCAAGGTTTCCAGGGTTTTCACTATCTTGGGTCGCCTTTCTTTGCTTAATCTTCCTTCTAAAATTCCACCCTCAGAACTGAGTACAGCATTTCTGATGGATGAAATATAAAGTGACTTGCTTTTAATATTTTAGCTTTTTACATCTTATGTTTAATAATCTACTTGCCAGTCACTGTACTTCCTGGTTACAAGTAGAAGTCTTGGAGTTGTAATAAATATATAAGTTGATTTTAAAAGATATGAATCAACCGTTGCCTTCATAATCAGATGCTTCATTAATAGGCCTTTTTCATTCTTGTTTTGATCTTCCTGAAATCAGATATACTATTAAAATAAGTGTGTGTACTTAATTAGAAGAGTAAACAAATGTTGAACAAATGTGTGATGGGGCATTTTTGAAGGTGAAGTGCTCTTTGATGAAGGGATATTGCAGAAGTGCTCTTTGGCAGTATTTAGGTAGTTGTAGAGTGAAACAATGTTTTGAGGAGATAGTGTAGAAATATGAAATATGAATTTGAATTAAATAAAATTTAGTTCCTTAGTCATATTAGCTACATCTTAGTTGCTCAATAGCCATATGTGGGTAGTGGCTACTGTATTGAATAATGCAGATATAGAACATTTCCTTCATCTCTGGAAGTTCTGTTGAACAGCACTGCTCTAGAGAATTGGGACAACACCTAGGTTTAGCCTACATGGAGGTCACTGTATCCCAGGTGACTTTCTGAATGTTTGTAACCTATAGAGCAGAGTACCTTTGTCACTTTTAAGAAATAGTGTCCAAGGGAGAGTGGACTCTGGTTTAAACATATAACTGACAGCATTTTAATTCTTACAGACAGCAACACAAATTGGAATAGAATGGAACCTGTCCCCTGTTGGCAGAGTCACTCCAAAGGGATGGAGAGATCAGTAATCATCCCAGCTGGTTTAATACTGAATTGTTTCAAAACCAACTCATGGATGCCAAGTAAAAGCACTGTGTACCCGTTAAAATATGGAATGATTGAGAAAATAAAGTACATTTGAAGCCTTCATTGTAGGTTTGTTTGTTTCTTTTGTAAATGAAACCAAGCCTGATCACTTTTCATTTATTTTACCTTTGTGTTAATGTTAAAGTCAAAACACTGCACTACTTCTTGAATAGCTTTTTTCTATTAGGTAGAGTGAAAGGAAAAATCTTACCTGGATGTTGACTTTAGAGTAGGCTGAAATTATAGTCCGTGAATAACTGGTCACAGAGTTATTTTAGGTCATCTTTGAGTTTAAAATTTGGTGTGTATATATATAAATACACATACATACACACACACACACACACTGCTTTTAGCCTTTGATTTATGTTTATATTTGAAATTGGGTTTGGTCCTTTTACACCTACCAAGAGAACTGAAGGTGTCATCAGGCTTGTGGGAAGAGTGGTCCTATCAAATGAACTCCTAGGATGTCTGGAGACTAACTAGCTCCTTGGCTCCCTTGGCACATTTAATTAGAGCTTTAGATTTTTCAGCATATTTATTTAAGATGTTTATGATGTTATTAAAGAAAGGATCTGTCAAATGTAGTTTACTTTCGCCTGTGTAACTACTAGTGACCTCTGCTGTTGGCTTTCTGTAATTATACCAACTTCTGGACTTGTGGATTATCCTGAATTCAGTATGACTGGATTTTATGTGTTAAGATATTAACTGAAGAAAACAAGGTATCTACACCATGTATTTCATTACTTCCTTGGCCAAAGGCTGTGAAGTAAGCCTCATAGTGGTCTGTTGATAGTGCTCAAGTAAGCAGAAAATGGAATTTCAGTTGAGTAACCTATCTGTATTGGCTAAATGAGAGGTTTCTAAAATTCACTTACCTGATGCTATAAGTTATCAGGTAAGTGGCTTTTAGGAATCTTACAAATTTACCTGATGTAGATAAGGAATTAACCAAACATGAAAAATGTTTACTTTTTACGTGAAATACTAAGAATGCCTTCATGGCAATATGTCCTATTTTCTCATTAAATGCACCAAAACCAGTAATTTCATGATTTAAGTAAGAAATGATTTGAATGTCATCACAATATAAGTAGGTTACAAGATTAATAACTATATAGTAGTGCCACTATTTAATAAAACTTCAATACTGTATTTTGAAAGAATGTTAAAATAGGACTAAAGTATTCAAATACATGAAACCCTGCGACACGATTAAGCAAAATAAATGTAACAAAGTTTCAACATTCCCTTTTTGTTACTGAGTTGGCACTGAGAATTTCTAATGACGAGGTAATTTTCAGTATGATTTGTACCACATCTGTCAGGTAAGTAATAATTGTCAGCTATTATGATAGGCAAAAATAAATAGTATGACATTTTAAAAATGTCTCTGTCCACTTGCCAGCGTATGTGTTGCCTTGTGTGATAAAACCTGGTGGTGTTATTCAGCATCTTTGAACATACTTTTAAGACTTAATTTTATGGTTGATCTTGTCCTGATGAGTAGTTAACAAAACTATCATGGCCACTACCAGAAATGAAGCTGTAGTTTAAGTCTAAATTATTCTGTGTCATCACAATATTCTGACTTTGCAACTTTCTTAGTATACTCAATCAAACTTTTGTCCTCACAAATGCACTCATCCTGTGACACATCACTTTGAGAGTGAAGCTTGTCAAATTAGTGTTCCTATAAAAAATCTGAAGAATTTAGGTAAGTAACTTTAGAAGCATTGCTGGTCCTTCAAATGTTAATTATTGGGTTATGAAGTATTTTTTAATTAGGATGAATGTCTTAAATGCCATTCTTAGTTTGACTCAAACTTATTTGAGTGCATGTGTTCTTTTAAATTCATTAAACTTAGAACTAGGTACTGTGGTAGCTGTAGAGGCACAGACTTTGAGTTCTCACACTCACGAGTATTAACTTTATTGGTAATACTAACCATTTAGTAAGCATTTTGGGGGCACCTACTATCTGCTCAACGTCAGGAAACCTGATTACTTCTTGAGGACATTCCCTTCTGTTTGAAAGCTCAGTTAATTTAAAAAGTGTTGGTATACTCACTCATTGATAAGGGAGATTAGGGATGATTGATTTAGAGATGAGGTGTTTTAGAGTGAGGGAAAAGGCTCAGTGACTAAGGATGTAGAGGATCTTGCAGCTCTTAATGATATACTTTACATAAAAACTAGAGAGCTAGTAGATTTGATATTCTTCTGATAAAGGTTTATTTCTGGTTTCTACCTATTAGTGAATTTCTTTGAAAGCTTAACACAATGTTAATATTGTAGTTACAAACCAACTTGCTAATAATTGGAAGCCCACTTAAAAGCCATTTCTTGTGATGTGGTTTTTAAGATTTAAAATTTGGGGCTGAATTTGGATCAACAGTTAAGGCTATGCACATTGACAACTACAGCTTAATGTTCAGAAAGGTAAGGAGTCCTGAAGTGAATTTTTTTATTAATGTGGATGGATGTAGAGGGGCAAAGAATAATTGTTTCTGGAATACTTAATTGTTGGCCTAAAATTTAGATCTGTGGACAGTGTTAAGTGTTACCTGTCAGGGCTTAATAGGGATTTGAACCATGATGAAAATTATTTTATTAAACACTTAAGTAGACATACTGTGTGCCACTTTTCTAAGCCTTTTACAGTCTTAAAATAATATTTACACTTTGCACTGTTTTGAGTTCTGCAACATTATTTGAGTTTATATTCTTAATGGGATCTGGGTTTAAATGAAAATATGAATAATCCTGTGATTAGTTTTCCCTTGCATCTTATGACATATTTAATGAAAGGATATATGAAAACACCACATCTTGCTTCAAAATTAGTGAGATGAAGCCCCTTCCTTACTCTTAATGTTTATAGTTTTAAAAATTCTAGGATTTTGCTGTTTTTTGAAATGACAAATTGGAACAGGAATAAAAATAAATTTTTCTTAAATGCTTTCTGTACCACCTACTTATTGCATTGTATTGCTACATTTTAGGCATCTCATTTCTATCAAAACTCATGGTAATAGGTACTCTAATATCTTTGCATCCTTGGAATCCTGTAGGTTTTTAAGATCATGGATGAGTGAATGAGTAAATGTGGAAGTGGTTCAGAGCTTGGAATGGCAATGTGAAGGTAGTGTGAGGTGAGATCCCTGCCCCAACTCCAACACACACATAGAGATTATGAATTTAAAAAATGAATTAAAAAACATTTATCAAAAAAAGTTGAGATCATTTTTCAGTGGAGGGATGAGGACAAGTTCATCGTTCTGGCATTCACATCTGGAGTTAGACTACACAGTCTAACAGAAGCAGGCTAATTTTAATCTGTGAAAGGCTGAATTATGTAGAAGATGATTTATAAGGAGCTCTAAGGTACATTCTGGCTTGAGGTTAGGAAAACTGCAGATAACAGGTTTTGATGGAGCTTTTGTTTTTGGTAAGCGAGGAAGAGGGATCTCTGCAGCGCCAAAAGGAGACTTCCGCCTGAGGCTGCGTGTCTGTCCCAGGGCAGCAGGGGGCGGGAGAAGCTCGATTCTAGTCTCAGCATTTCCCCTTCACGTGACGCGTCCCTCCGCCCCTCCGGCTGCTTCCGGCTGGGGCACCACCCGGAAGTGGGGGGTGGAGGCAGGGGTGAAAGCAGCCGGCCCGGCGGTGGGGGTGGAGGAAGGGAAGAAGCAGAGGGAGGAGTTGGCGTCGACGCCGCCGCCGCCGCCGCCGCCGCCGCCATCGCCGCCGTCGCCATCGCCGCGGTCGCCGCGGTGACTTCTCCCGGTGTGTGAGATCGGAGCCTGTGCGCGTGTTTGTCGCTGCCACCGGCTGCGTAGCTCCGAAGATTTAACCATAGGATAGAAAGAAACAGGTAAGTCCTATATCGGCTTCCCGTCGTCCCCTTCTACTGGACGAGTATTCTGTACTGTCAGCGTGTACTACCGAGTGTGGCGAGAAGGTTATTTTAATATGGGGGAGCCTTTAAACTCAGTTCTTCACAACTCAGGTATTTATTGCACTCATGTTTTACCTCCCCTAACAGGGAATAGAGGAGGGGAGATTTCAGGTCCTGACCCCTGTCGCTTTCTTGTACCCTTCTGAGGAAGTGTCCTGATCATCTATAGCCTCTGTTACCTAATTGAAGGTACAAGATCTGTGGCCGGTATTGGAAGTCACGTGGACTGATCACTATTATTAATGAAATAACATGAGGAAATTAGTTATTTTGCTTCTTGTCTCGCTCTGGGAGCGTAAACTAAATTGACTGAACACTCTTGTTTCCATTTCATTCTGTTCATTCTGCTCCCTCCCAGTAAAGTTACTCTCCATCGTCATTGCAGCCTGTGGCATCTTTATCTTTGACACTTTTTGTTGTAGACGTTGAGGTTCTCCTAAGCATAGGCAACTATTTTATCGTTTCACAAGTTAATATTTTTCAGCATCTGATCTTTGTTTTAATTATAACTCTTCATCTACAGTAGATGAGACCTGATGTGTGCAGAACATTGAATTAGGTGATGTTGAGGTGTGGGGGATATACACAAGAAATAGCAGAGAGTCTCTGGCCTCAAAAGAATTTGCATTCAAGTTGAGTTCAGACATGAAGACAATGGATTCTAGCAGCCCCACTGATTGAGTAACTAGGTTGCTTATCTCATCCTTTTTAAAGGATATTTTGAACTGAGATTTTATTTTTTATCTTTCAAACTTTCTTGTTTCTACACTCATGACAAGAGAAGGTTTTTCTTTTTTGTACTAAAGTGTCTCACAATTTAGTAGGAAAGACAGATAAACCCTTTTAATCTCAATAATGTATATTAGAAACAGTGTTACGAGAATTCTGGGAATGGAGCTTTTGAGCTGGGCCTTGATAAATGGATAGGATTTAACTTTGCAGGAATGGAGGTAGGGGAGGGCAGCCCAGGTAGAGAGATACTGTGAGGAACGGCTTGCAGGGCTGGAAAGATGCATCCAACAATATATTGTACATCAACATCTCTAAAACAGCCACATCTTCCAAGATGTCACTGGTTAAAAGAAAAAAAAATAGAATTAAAAACTGGTAAGCTTACAATCGTATCCCAACCATATTCCAGCTATCTTCCAGCCAATAAAATAGCTTATACATAGGAAAAAAACCCATGAAGTAACAAAAACAGTGTTAATATGTGAGATTTAATTCTGATGTAAACTCAAATATGAAAAAGTAAAGCTTGCTATATTTAAATTCTGATTGAGTGTCGTGTCTTTGTTTAATTAATTAATTAATTTATTTATTGAAGTACAGTTTACAGTGTTGTGTCAGAGTGTCGTGTCTTAAATATAATTTGGAATCTTATTAAATTGGTAGGAATGAATAACAGCATTGTCTAAAGGCAGAAGGTGTTCCAGTTTTTCCCCAAGGAATTTCTGCATTTCCTTTTCTCTTCCAAAATGATTTCTTTACTGTTCTTCTTAACCTGATAGAAACTATTCTTTTTCAATCTTAGTCTTAGAAAGATCTTGATTCTTGGCCTTTAGGTAGGGTTAGATTAGACACTATCAAAAGGATAGGTTAAAACGTCTAGTCTCTAATGCAGAAGATTGTTTTTCTTTGAACAATTCATGCAGAAGCAGTAAAATCTGTTTGAAAATAAGAGAGAGCAAGCAAAAATAACCCCAGTAACATACCACAACCTTTACTTCTGTGAGGGCTTTAAGGCAACACATTCCTTTTTATAAATTCCTCATTATAACTGCTTTTATCTATATATTTAAAAAATACTTGGCAAACATTAATCAAGACTTTGACCCCCCCCCAGTGAGTGAAAATAATTTTCTTTTGCCAGATATAAAAGTAAATTGTGAGGAGAGATTTGTCTGAGGTGATACAGGCACTGGCACACATGAGAATAGTATTTGGGAGTTTTGTCTCAAAATTCCTTCTACTCATCTTTGTTAAAGGAAAATACAACTTTTGAAGGTTTTACAGAATTTTGTTTTTAAACAGAAATCTTTCTTGGGACATAAATCAAGATGAGGGTGAGGGATGGGAGAGACAGGCAACAGTCAGGCCTGTTTCATTCAGTCTGTCATCCCAGCAGTCATGTTTTTCATTTATGAATCTCAGTCTTGACATTGATTTAATATGATATAACTTGCTTACTTGCTGAGATAGTATGGCAGGAATAGTGTCACAGTATTTTTAGAATGTGTTTCATTAAAGTGAAAGGATAGGATGTTTCTGGTTTCATAAGTATGTTCCTGGTTTCTCCAGCACTGTTAGGAAATTGATTTCCTCATCTTTGTGGGCTCAAATGTGAAAAATATTGGTAGATTACATCAATTTTCACAGATACTTCTTTCCTTGAAGAAAATGAAGATAAAGTGAGTGAATTAGTTGTGCTTTGTCCTGTGTTTTCTGTCTATGTTTATAATTATACAGCTGTGGCCGAAGGATTTAAATTTTTTAAACCTGTTTTTACTTTATAATTCTCTAGTATAGAAGTCCAGTTTTCCAGACGTAATCAGGAATGCATTTTGACAATTTACTAATTGGAATAAACGGGTTATTCCACATCTTAAGGAAATTGTTTTAGCCTGACCAGTTACCTTAGTTGATTTCATTTGTAAAAAATTAAAGTGTTTTGTTTTATGCTGTTGTAATTTTTCCTGATCTGTCTTGTGCATTTGGTGTCCTAACCAAAGCAGATAGGGAGGGAATAATACTGAAATTACTCCTTTCCTTACCCTATCCTGGGTTTGCAGAGCATTCTATGTTTCTTGGAATTACAAATAAAATTGTTTCTGATCTTTTCAGTGTTCACCTGAAGCATCCTACCTGCCATTCAGGAGAGGAGGGCATTAGAAGGGCTTCTGTTAAGAGCTGAAAAATTGTCAGTAGAGATAGACGAACAGAGAGGGATAATTCTACAGTGGAGAGCCCTATTAATGAACTTCTCAGGATTTAGGATTAATTTGTAGCTGATCTCTAGGGTCATGAGGACACTTAAAGGTTGTTCTTTGAGCTAACAAAAGCTTAGGGAGCTTAGTTGTTAAAGAGTGCCAAGTGTAATTTCCTTTGTTGATCCTTGCACTTAAAATGGGAAAAAAGGTGTCTAATATTTTGGTGATGATGAAATTATTTGCTCTAAGAGTTCTAATTTAAGTATTCAGTTGATCATTAATCTAATAGTATTAAACTAAAATATAAAGTATTGTATTGATTATTGATAAATATATTAATCGTATTATTAAAACACTAATATTAATACTAAACTATTTGTATACAGCTAATTTCATTTTGGCCAATAAATGCTTTCTCTTATTTTGCTATATCATTTCACTGTTAATTCTAAATAGCACTTTTTAGTTTAGATTTATAGTCACAATATCTTGGTATTAATTTCTAATCACAACTGTAAGTGCATTTTTATGTATTAGCAATCAGATTGGTGTCATACTTTTTAAAGTATTGTCCGTCTAAAGCAAAGTGTTTTATCTTGCTCATCTGTTTCTATCTAGGTGATAAAAGGAAGAATTTTAGTCATGAAAACCTTCATAGCCTTTAGATAGCTTTAGAGCCTTAAATTCATTGTAGATAAAGTGTAATAGATAAAAGAATAAATTATTACTTCAACTTGAGTGTGATTAAGATTGTCTAATGAGGATGTGGAAAAAAGGGAACTCTCATACACCGTTGGTGGGAATGTAAACTGGTGCAGCCACTGTAGAGAACAGTATGGAGGTTTCTCAAAAAACGAAAAATAGAACTACCATATGACCCAGCAATTCCAATCCTGGATATATAACTGAAAAAAATGAAAAACACTCATTCAAAAAGATACATGCACCCCAATGATCATAGCAGCATTGTTTACAATAGCCAGGATATTGAAGCAACCTAAGTGTCCATCAAGAGATGAATGGATAAAGAAGATGTGTATATATACAGTGGAATATTACTCAGCCATAAAAAACGACATTTTACCATTTGCAACAACGTGGATGGACTTAGAGGGTATTATGCTAAGTGAAATAGGTCAGAAAAAGACAAATACTGTATGATATTACTTATATGTGGAATCGAAAAATACAATTAACTAGTAAATGTAATGAAACGGAAACAGACTCACAGATATAGAGAACAGACTAGTGGTTACCAGTGGGGAGAGGGAAGGAAGGGGAAGATAGGGGTAGAGAATTAAGAGGTAGAAACTACTATGTATGAAATAAATAAGCTACAAGGATATATTGTACAACTCAGAGAATACAGTCAATATTTTATAATAACTAGAAGGGAATATAACCTTTAAAAATTGTGAATCACTATGTTGTAACACTTGAAACTTACATAATATTGTATATCAACTATACCTCAATTAAAAAAAAAAGATTGCCTAAAAGTTTGTGCACTGTGATTATTACAGAAGTAACCCATGAATTCCTGTTTTTTAACTTTAGGGCAAGTGGTAAGTCATGGGATTTTGAGTCTTTTTTTTTTCTTTTGTGCACATAAGTGAAGGAGGCCAGAACTGTTCCTCTGTCTGGTGTGAAAAAATAAATCTGGTACTTTGTCTATTGTTTGCACTTTGGTAGGAGTTGACATATTCTTTCATAGGGCCAAATTTTATTCTTAGACCTAGCAAGTGGCTAAACTGAGATTTAAAGCCAGTCAGTTTGACTTCAGAATCTATGCTCTTACCTAACATAAAGAAACTGTATTTTTTAAAATAATTGTACCTTAAAAATATATAGACATATGAGCAAAATTAAGTCTATTGAAATTAAGTTCCTTGTTTGTCCTAAAGAGGAAAATACTATTTATCTTACTTGAAAGTGTGAATGAGCAAATTGATTAGATGATTAAAAATTAAAATATTGGTAGTTCAAAATGTGCTTGGTAATTTAAAATGAAATTCAAAAGTAAAGACCCATAGTTTTGTTTTTAGCTAATTACATTATTTACAGATATGCTAAAAGACTTAATGTTTAAAATGGTGTTAGTCTTATTTTATTTGCATTCTCAGAGTCTCCCAGGAAGAGAAAAGAAATGGTCCATGTGTGTGTTTTTTTAAAAAAAATCTTTACAGTAAGCACATCTTTGAACTTGGCCAAACTTTGATATTTGTAACATGTTTAGAATTTAAACTGTACTAAGAGAACATACAATAAAAGTTAATCAGCAAGCATAAATTGGGACATTGCTGGTTATATTTTCTGGACTGTTGGATATTATTCTCTTGACAACTTCAAGGCATTTTGACTTCACCATTGTATTGTGATCTGCTGTTTTGGGGAGGGAGTATAATATAGGGCTAAGAGTGGGGCCTCTGGCCTAGACTGTCTGGATTGGAATCCCAGCTCCTCTGTTTACTGTTTGTATGACTATGGGCAGACCTCTTACCTTTTGTGCCTTAGTTCCTTCAAATTTCTAAAATAGCAGCAATAACAGTAGGATTGTCAGTGAATTAATACATGTAAATCCCTAAGAGCAGTGCCTGGCAGGTAGAAAGCACACAATAAAGTTTAGTTACTGTTACTCTTTTAATGTATTGTTTACCATAAAAGTAGTTTTAGCAACCTATGTAATAAAACTGTAAATTGTAGTTTTACTGTGCTATGAATTTAGTAGACTACATAAACAACATACTACTCAGTCAGTACCTGCGAGCAATATTTAATTTCTAAATGACACCACAGAAAATGGGAAGCTCAGACTAGGAGGACACAGTAGCCTACAGTACACCTATAGTATGCTAACATGGCATCTCAAACTCATGACTGCTGGCAAGTCAGATCACCCTGATGTACTCATTCTACTTCTCCACCAAGGAAACTCATAACAATCTGCTTTGTGTATTAACTAATGAGCCACAGACTGGGCCATTGGAATTTTCTAGATTATTTCTCTGATTGCCAAATGCTGCACCATACGTCTATTGAATTATTTCTAAAATATAGAATGTAGGCAATGGAAAAGGCTTTATGCATGTCTAACCTACTCCGCAGAATAGCTGCATTCTTACAAAGTTGTGGGTAAATTGAATTTTTATAAATAAATTCAACACTCCAGTTGTTACTGTGTGCTTGCTGTACGTCTAGTGTTTTTTTTTTGGAGGGTTAGGTAATTAGATTTATTTTCATGGAGGTACTGGGAATTGAACTCAGGACCTTGTGCACGCTAGGCACATACTCTACCACTGAGCTCTACCTTTCCCCTGTATGTCTAGTGTTTACGTGGGCTCTGTGAGATGTACGAAGAGGCACAAAGCATGTATCCAATGTCTAGTTAAGAAAATCAAATACCAAATAATTATAGAGAAATTAGGTACTAAACTATGATGCTAATTGTGAGCATATTCAGAATTCAAAAAGAAAGTAGATACAAATATTTGACATGTTTTTCATGGAGGAGGTGGTATTTGGGTTCATTTACTCACTCAACAATTATTTTGAGTAGCTACCATATGCAGGGTGCTGGGATATGAGAGTGAACACAACAGATACATTCCCGCTTTTGTGGAGTTTACAGACAAGTGAGGTGGTAGGATTTAAATTTGTGGAAGAGAGCATTGTAGGTAAGGAGACAGTCTAAACAGTCTTAGAAAGAAATGGCAAGCATGGACTCTATGGCAGTGAGGGCACTTGCTTGATTGTAGTAGAGATTTTCTATTGGGGAAGAGTATTGAAAGTGGTAGATGTGGGCTATCTTTTTAATGCATTGAACAGCTATTTAAGTCTGCATGTGTGGGAAATGGGGTGGGTGGGAACAGTTCTTGTAGGACTGAGCCCTTAGTTTGTGGAATCTGACCGTATCTCCATGTAGATAGTGTCAGAATTGAGTTATTTGTAGGACACCTAGCTGGTGTCACAGAGGATTTCTTGGTGGGGGAAAACCTCCACATGTCTGGTGTCAGAAGTGTTGTGAGTATGGTAGTAGTATAAGAGTAAAGGAGAAACACAAGAGGGAAAAGTGGATTTTTCCAATACAGTCATCTTTTGAATGGTTTAAACAGCTATTTAGTCTATGGTAAATTCCTTTGGGTACACTGTTTTGGAGAGGGTAAGGAGCATGGGCTTTAGAGTCATACTACCTTGATTTGATTCCATCTCCATTCTGATTTGTCTCCTGAGTTTAGAATTTTGTATTAAGTTTTCTTGGTGACACAACTATATAGGCAATATAATGATATTTACACAGAGCAGTCGGGGTCAGTTACCCTAGTAGCACCAAGTAACACTAGAGAGCAAGGTACACATTTAGTGTCAGTGGGCCGTCTAAGGGAAAGTCAGGAGAAGTAGAGGGAGGTTACTCAATGAAAGAGAAAGAAATACATTCTGTGATGGGTAGTAGAATGCCATCCGAAGTGTCTTCAAGCAAAATAGAGTACATTTGCCTTTGTTTTCAGTTGTGTTTCTATAAGAGTAGTATGTTTCCTTTGTCCAGACACGAGGAAAAGAAACTTAACTGCAGTTGTTTGACTTGGCCATTTGAGGACTACCAGTGATTGTTTTAGGTTCTGTTCTGCATTTGAAGCATTTGAGCAGATTTAGATGATCTTCTATATGAAGCATCTGGCTAGACCATTTGTGTCCTAGTTTTGTGTTGTACCTAAACACAATTTGGTCAGAAGCATACGTAGTAAGTTTTGTTTGTAATCTGTACTAATATTCTTTTACCTTGGTTTAAGGCATGAGTGGATTACCAAATGAATGCCTGTTATGACCTGCCTTTTCTCTCTTGTTACCTTTAGATTTAATATAAGTATGATCATGTTCTCAGAAGGTTTAACAGTATTATCCTGGAACTTTCTAGAATTTTTTTCCCCACCAGATAAGTAGAAATAATCACCTAAGAACATCTTTGTCTCCTCCCAATCCTTTATTATGGTGATCTCCAACCTTATATACAGAAGAGCTTCTTTTAGTCTGAGTCTTGAGATCAGGGTAGATACCAACATTGTAGTCCCTGAATAGTTACTGGCTGTGCTGTTCTCCCTTTCACTCTGGGGATGTCAGCTGGGACACGTGGCAGAAAGGGGATGTGGCAGAGGAGTAGACGGGATTGGGAACCAGGGTGCAGTTCCATGAGGCAAGGTTTCTAGATCAACCAGTAGATCCTGATCAGCAGATGGGAGACTCATACTTTATTTCATCCAGGACAGCTGTCTTACACAACTCCAGGGGTCAGTAGTCATATTGTTATCTGTAAAAATTATGACATGGAGTTATGCAATATGGTGGCCTGAAACCTACCCAAACTACTTCTATTCTACTCACTTTCTCCCCTCAATACTTAATACATGCAGCAGCTGTGGTAATCCCAAATTCATTACTTGAATCTCACTTCCTACCTTAAGGCTCTCCTGAAATCCAACAGATGAAATTTAGATCTCTGTCTGATGAGGATTTTAAGGAGTTGTATCATTTTTCTTACTCTATTTAAGTGTACTCTACAATAAAATGAGACCTTCCCTGTCTAACTTATAGGTTGTTATGATTATCAAGTGAAATAATGTATGCAAAAACATTTTGTAAATTATAGAGTGCTATACAAATGTACGATAATATTCTTTCTTGATATGTTGTAGTGGAAAGAGTACAGTGAGAGACAGGACTCTGATGGTTAAGTTCCAATTCTGCTATTAACAAACTGTGGCTTTCGGCAAATTACTTTGTATTTCTGGGCCTTTGTGTCCTTATCTGTAAAAGGAAACTAATAATGGCCTCCTCTGTACCCAGAAACCCGAGAAATTTTTTTTTCCTCACCCTCTCATTCATTTAGTCATCAAGTCTGTTGTATAGTTTTTGATATTCCTCAAAATTTTCCCCTCATGTCTCCATTTAGTTCCTAATCATTTCCCTTCTGGACAAGAGTCATTTTTTAAAAACTGTGATAAAATATACATAACATATTTACCAGTTTAACCATTTAAAGTATATAATTCATTGGCATTAAGTACATTCACAGTGTTGTGTAACTATCACCACTATCCATTTCCAGAACTTTTTCATCATCCCCAGAGAATCTCTGTACCCATTAAACAATAGTTTCTCACTCCCCCTTTTCCCACCCCCTGTAACCTCATTTTTACTTTCTGTCTCTATGAATTTACCTCTTCTAGGTGCCTGTTATAAGTAGAATCATACGATATTTGTCCTTTCGTATCTGGCTTGTTTCACTTAGCATAATGTCTTTAGGCTTTATCTATGATGCAGTATATGTGAGAATTTCATTCCTTTTTATGGCTGAATAATATTCCATAGTCAGACAGTAGGCTTTTAACTGGTCTTCCTGACACTAGTCTTGTCCCTTTCAATTTTATATGACCTTACTTTTCCAGCCTCCTTGTCTTTCCCACTCATGCCATATCCCCAGTCATATCCATATTCCCGAAAGCACTCTTTCAAATGTGCCATGCTGTTTGACACCTCTGTAACTTTGTTCATGGCCCTTTTGTCTGGAATTTCTTTCTATTCTTTTCGAGAAGACTCAGTCTTGAAGACCCAGTTCACCTAACAATAGTAGATTGGTTAAATTATGGTACATTCATTTAATGGATTTATATTCAGCTTTTAAATTATTTATTTTTATTTTTTATTGAAATATCATTGATGTACAATATTTTATAAGTTATAGGTATACAATATAGTGATTCAAAAGTTTTAAAAGTTACACTCCACTTATGGTTATTATAAAAAATAGGCTATATTCCCTGTGTTTTACAATATATCCTTGTAGCTTATTTATTTCATACATAGTAGTTTCTACCTCTTAATCCCCTACTGCTATCTTGCCTCTCCTCCCATCCGTCTCCCCACTGATAACCACTAGTTTGTTCTCTATATCTGTGAATCCGTTTCCTTTTTGTTACATTCACTAGTTGGATTTTTTAGATTCCACATATAAGTGATATCTTACAGTATTTGTCTTTCTCTGTCTGACTTATTTCACTTAGCATAATACCTTCCAAGTCCATCCATGTTGCAAATGGCAAAATGTCATTTTTTAAATGACTGAATAGTATTCCATTATATATATGTATACCACATCTTCTTTATCCATCCATTCACATGTTGATAGACATTTAGATTGCTTCTCTATCTTGGCAATTATAAATAGTGCTGCTATGAACATTGGGGTGCATGTATCTTTTTGAATTAGTGTTTTTGTTTCTTCCAGATATATACCCAGGAGTAGAACTGCTGGTTTCATATGGTAGTTCTATTTTTAGCTTTTTGAGAAACCTCCATGCTGTTTTCCACAATGTATTCAGCCTTTTAAAATTGTAGTATATACATTAGTGATTAAAAGCACAGACTCTGGACTAGGATTGGGTTCAAATTTTGATTATGTTACTTAACTAGCTGTGTGACTTTGGGAAAGTTCCTTACCCATTCTGTGTCTCAATTTCATCAACTGTAAAGTGGAGGTAATAATAGTACCTATCCCATTGGGTTGTGAAGATTAAAATAGTAAAAAAAAAGTATTTTGTATTATTATATATTAATATTTCCTGACATAGAAAAATATGTATTATAATGTTGTTGATCAGTAGTCAATAAACATTCTATAATAGGAATAGAAAATAGTTTTATTTGATCCAAACTGAGGACTATAGCCTGGAGACAGCCTCTCAAATAACTCTAAGGAACTGCTCCAGAGAAGCATGTTTTTCAGCAGTTTTATATCTTGTCAGAACAAAGAACATCAGACAAGTCAGGGATACATTCCTACGAGGTTTAGGGAAAAAACCAGATCAGCATGTATACAGTGAGTCAGTATGGTCTTGGCATCTGGGAAGAGAGTCTTATCATTGAAGGAGGACCAGCATTGGCGTCCAGGAAGGGAAGCATTTTATCTTTATTTTTAACATGGACATTCTTTACTTCTGGTCAGTGTGCTCTTTTCTTTAATAATTAAAGCAGATGTACAATGTATGTTTAATAGGCCACAAACAGGGTGTTTTAGTTAGCATAAAATTTGAGTTAAATCATGTGTAAGTCAGAATGACTTCCCCTTACCTGAGTACATGAAAATTTTTTCATCAGTATTGAATGAAAAGAAGCATGTTTTAAAATAGAACAGCATATTTTTGTTTAAAATGTGTGTTTATACATATATACACATAAAATAACCTCCTAAACTTACACATACACACATACACACACATATACACCCCACCTCAAAATTTAACATTGGTTGCTTCTTGGTGGTGGACTGATTTGTTGTTTATTTTTGTATTCGCTTATCTATATTTTCTTTTTTTCTGCAGTTGATGTTTATTCCTTATATTTTAAGGGAAAAAAAGAGACACAGTTAAAGCATCTCTTCTGTGAAGTCTTCGCTGAACTCCCTTCCTTCATCCCTGAGCCCCTTGAGAGCAGAGCCCATATCATATTCATTTACCTTTGTATCTCCAGCTGGGCCTAGCACAGAACCTAAAAAGATACTAGGCACTTAGTAATATTATTAAAGTGAAAAGGAAATGGAATTATGGGTCAAGCACTTTACCTGTGTTATCTGATACACTCCTCTCAGCAGTTCCATGAGTAAGAGTTATCTGTATTTTTCAGGTGAGGAAACTGAGCATCAGAGAGATCAATTTGCTGAAGGTCACACAGCTAGTAAATGGCAGAATTTGGATTCAAGTCCAAGTCTGTCTGATGTCAAAGATGTTCTCTGTCATGTATATCAAATTAATGAATTGCCTAAAGAATATATCTGCTGTCTCATTGAAATAATTTTTGAAACACTTATTTGTAAACAGAAATATGCTGTATGACTGTAAGGATATGTTACTGTTACTTCCTGCTATATTTCCACCTGTACCCTCAATTCTGACTAGACAAACCTCCTTTCCTGCTCCCATATAGACTTTTTTAAAATATTTATTTTCTTAAGCATTTTTTTAGGGGGGTAGTTAGGTTTATTATTTATTTACTTAGTTATCTTAATGGAGGTACTGCGGACTGAACCCAGGACCTTGTGTATGCTAAACACGCACTCTACCACTGAGCTATACCCTCCTCCCCCCATGTAGACGTTTTCCTCTCTCTATTCAACTGGTGTTTTAGTTCTCCATATGTGTCTTTTTATATTGCCCATGTTCTGCCTACTTTTTAGGAATTTGGCTTATAATTATATGAAGCTTTTCAGATTAATCCAGCCATTTCCATCAAACTCAGTATTGTACATTTTGAGGAGACTGGTTTGCAAGTAGCTGGCCAGATACTTGTTTCATACTGAAGTATAGCAGTTTCATCTTTGAACATAGATACTTACACTTTTCCTAATTTGATCTGTTTACCTTTCTCTGTACTGTGTTCTACTTTAATTTCCTACATTCATAGTCATAACTTTTCCAAAAGGAGGTGTTGTCAGAATGAGTTTTTAGCTGGAAGATGTTAGTAGGTTCAATCAATGTCTTAGCTTATGTGTGTGTGTATGTATGTATGTATGTGTTCATGCACATGAACCCTTCATCAAAAGTAAGAAAAAAAGGGAGATAAGGCAAGAGAAGGGATGCTTTAATAATGTTATTTCAAAGACCCAACAGAATACACTAAACCAAAATTTAGAATATGCTATAGCTTACCACTCCATGGGTTTTTCAGAATTAAGAAAGTGAACCCCCTTTAAGTTAGCTAACTAACTGAAAGGAAGCATCTACTTTGTGAAAATTGCATGTCTAAAAAGGGGAAAAAATAGCTCTCTTGTAGTAAAGCATATTTGTTTTACTGTACCAGAACCAACTTTCTAAAGATTCAGCCTATTTTAGAGTCTTAGTTTTGTGAAATGACAAAGTTCGTCATCGTGCTTTCAAAGAAAGCACAGAATCACAGGATTGAGGAATGGAAAAAAAAAATCTTCCTGAAAAATTGTAATGAATTTGCACTTGAAATTCTAAAAATAGTAAATATTGTTGATGGCTGTTTATTTTGATTTCTGTTTGACAGACTGCATTGAATTTAAAATATTTTTTTCTCAGCAATTCAGTAGATTTGATACAGCCATCAGTATTAGGGCTTCTGCTTACTTTTAATAACAAAGCACTTGGAACTTGCCAGTTAAAAACTCTTAAGGGTGTGGAATGATATAGGCTTTCTCTGAATTTGTTCTCATTCATCTGTGGAAAAATACCTGGCTAAACAATTGTCCTTGACAGTTTTGGATTGCTAGTTTCCTTTTTATAAGCTGAACTCATACACATTTCCAGTATATAATTTTTCATCCTTATCTCTTATGATAGTGATTCAACTTTGGACAAGAGAGAGCGTTGTCATATTTTCACCTTTATTAACTAAAGTCTATAAAACAGGACATTAAAGAATTTGAGGGTTAAAGGGTGTACATGAGGATACAGATCTGGACTATATGGAGTGTTTGACTACTTCATACTGAACATTGTACTTTAGACCTTGGTTTGATAAAAAGAAAATTTATGATAAATACAGACGTTAGGAAAAGTCGAAAGATTCTGAAAAACAGAAGCATATGTTATTTTTAAAATCATACTACATGAATATTTCAATTCTAAAAATTAAGACCAAATAGTTTTTTGACCAGTATGTTAACTGCTTTTTTTAAAAAAAAAGTACTGGCAAGACTAATTATATTCTTACCTGATAGAGGAGATATCTTTGTATAATCAGCAAGGTGGGTTGTACACATATGCTGAGTACCACCATATTTTCCAACATGAGTTGAATGCTAGTGTGTATGGGGTTGGTGGTATAAACCTTCCTGGTACCTTTTTGATTTGACTGATTAAATAGTGTTAATGAAGCCAGAGTTAATGGACTTCATCTCTGTGGGAGGCACTTGTCCTCTGGAGTCATTAGCTATACCTCTAACTCTGCTGCACAGTTTTCTGAATGCAGTTTGTTAGTTAAGCGGGAGGCTAGTCCAGAGAAAAAATAGCTCAGCAAAAAAAACATCATCAATAACCATACCTTTGTCCTTTTGATGGAAGAGTCTATAATATCCAGGCTTTCAGACACATAGTATGTATTTTCATTGTATCACTTAACAATGGAGGCTGCACTTAGAAACTTACCTCTTTGGATTTTTGGAATATTCTAATCATAAAGTATCTCTCTGTTTTCAACTCTAGATCCCTTTTTGCTTTTATCTCCAGATTCGTTTGTCTGAAAGCTTTATGGTCTCAGAATGAAAGGAAAGCCTTGGCTCACTATATACATTTGTGGAAAGTAATAAGGGTTTGTTTTTTTAACTCATAAAGTGATCTCAACAAATGTCTCTAGAGTTATATATCTGTGTTTTGGAGTTGAAATGAAACAAATTTTGGTGGTTTAGCGGGTTCTGTACTGAGTAGAGAAGTTTTAGGTGAGCTTCTGGGAACCCTGTGAAACAACCTCCAGAGCAGCCCATGGTCTTTCGTGATGTATACTACCTTTTACTGAGTATTGTTAAGGAATGATGTATTTTGCAGAGGTTAATTTTCCAGATAACTGAAATCTACCCTTTAAATATCATTATAAAAGTAGTGAATGGGATTAAACATGGTCAGCTGACTATACATGTTTAGCTCTTGTCCATCCCAAGAGACAAGATTCCACTAATATAGAGATAAGACTCCATATTAGACTCCACTAATATGACAGTAAAGAAATTTTAAAAGGCTTGAACCTGTAAGACAAATAGAACAGGAAAGGGACATCAGCACAAGAGTGGTTTGAACGCATCGCTGGAAGGTAGGGAGCAGAGGAAGAAGGGGAGTCTGCCTGCAGAGGGGGATATCAATGAGAAGTGAGTTCTTTCCTTTCATATTACCCATGAGAGGCTCTGAACTTGAAGGCAAGTGGCTTTTCCTGAGAGGTTAGGGGGCAACCCAGGGCTGAAAATAAGTGAAATGTTTTTAAAACTGACAGAATGGGGTTGGACCCCTCAGGTCTCTTCCCTTTCCTGCTGCAGTGAGGTGATCCCCCCGCCTACCCCCTACTCCCACCTGCCCTGGGTGGTAGGAGATCAAGAGGAGAGTCTCTGGCCTAAGTGAACGTGAAAGGCTCTGAGCTGTTGGACGATGGGCAGAGTGAAGGTGAAACACAGGGCTGAGAACAGGGAGCTTCCGTGAAAGTCTGCAGACTGAATGGTCAGCCCTTTCCCCTCACCTTGCTCCAAATATAGGTCCTGGTATATGCTTCTCAGGCAGGAGATTGGAGAATTCTTCTCTTGAAACACTAGTGACCTTAGAGAAAAGAATTCCAGATACTAGCATGACAGTGCTCTACAATGAAAATGACAGCTGCTAAACGTATGGGCTCTAGAACTAGACTTCCTAAGTTTGAATTCAGACTTAGCTACTTACTAGCTTTGTGACCTTGTGAAAGTTACCTAACCTATTTGTGCCTCTGTGTTCCCATTTGTAAGATGGGGGTAATTGTATTTACCTCAAGGTTGTTGTAAGGGTTAAATGAGTTAATGCATGCAAAGTACTGCTCAAAGTAACCGCTCGATAAATGTTAGCTGAGGAAAGAGATGGTACCCAGGGACTTCCCTAGATACCAAAGGCAGTTCTAGAATTTAGATCATATTCCGTGGTGACCAGCAGCCTTTTTCCCTTAGGGTGGAAGATGGCTTCTGTACAGAGTCGTTGACCCCACAGAAGGTACCTCACCACAGCCCCTCTCCCTCATTCCCAACTCTTTCTTTTAGGAATATTTTTGAGCTATAAGATTGACTCCAATTGGAGCATTGAGCACTTGTTGTTAATTTATTCAATAAATGTTTATTGGTTGCCTGCTCTGTGTCAAGGACTGTTCAGGCTGCTGGAATGACAGAGGTGAAGTAGGTCAATGATAATGCTAGCATTTACTGAGTACTTACTGTGTGCTAGGTTTTCCCAAGTGCTTTATATAAAGTCATTTAATTCTTATAACAACTCTATGAAACATGCTGTTATTATTCCTGCTTTACAGATAAGGAAACTGAGGCACAGAGCTTAAGTAACATGCCCAAGGTAACCCAGCTAGCAAGCAGCAGAGATAGGAATCAAATCCAGTCAGTTTGGCTCTTCCGTCCTTCTTTTTAACTGTTATGCCTCCCTATTCTCAGAGAACTTAACATTTTGGAAGGGGAAGATAGACAATAAATAAGTAAACAGAGAAAATAAATATCAGATAGTGATAAGTGATATGATAGAATATAAAACAAGAGGATTGTGATCCAGAGGGACAGGCAGAGGGTAGCTTTCGGTGGAGTGGTCAATGTTTATGAACACCAGATGAGATAAGTTACAGTTCTCTAAGAACTGATTAGAGTATTGCTGTCTCTGCAGATTTGCAAAATACCCTTTCCATGATTTGATTCGTAATGCTACCCATACATTTTAATATTGCTAATAAAAAGCAACAGCAGTGCATGTGCACTGAGGGGCTTACTGTGAATGAAGGATTATACCAAGCAATTTGCATGGATTGTCTCATTTTAATCTCATAGCAGTGTTAAAATTACTCTTACTTTTAGCCATGGAAAACTGAAGCTTAAAGAGAAAAAGCGATAGGCCCAGGACTTTAAATTCAGCAAGTGGAGGAGCTAGGATTTAAACCAAGGTAGCCTGATTCCAGAGCCATTATTCTTTTTTTTTTTTTAACATTTTTATTGATTCATAATCATTTTACAGTGTTGTGTCAAATTCCAGTGTTCAGCCCAATTTTTCAGTCATACATGGACATACACACACTCATTGTCACATTTTTTTCTCTGTGATTTATCATAACATTTTGTGTATATTTCCCTGTGCTATACAGTGTAATCTTGTTTATCTGTTCTACAATTTTGAAATCCCAGTCTATCCCTTCCCACCCTCTACCCCCCCCCCCCCCCGGTAACCACAAGTCTGTATTCTCTGTCCATGAGTCTATTTCTGTCCTGTATTTATGCTTTGTTTTTGTTTGTTTGTTTTTGTTTTTTAGATTCCACATATGAGCGATCTCATATAGTATTTTTCTTTCTCTTTCTGGCTTACTTCACTTAGAATGACATTCTCTAGGAGCATCCATGTTGCTGCAAATGGCATTATGTTGTCGGTTTTTATGGCTGAGTAGTATTCCATTGTATAAATATACCACACCTTCTTTATCCAGTCACCTGTTGATGGACATTTAGGTTGTTTCCATGTTTTGGCTATTGTAAATAGTGCTGCTATGAACATTGGGGTGCAGGTGTCATCCTGAAGTAGATTTCCTTCTGGGTACAAGCCCAGGAGTGGGATTCCTGGGTCATATGGTAAGTCTATTCCTAGTCTTTTGAGGAATCGCCACACTGTTTTCCATAGTGGCTGCACCAAACTGCATTCCCACCAGCAGTGTAGGAGGGTTCCCCTTTCTCCACAGCCTCTCCAGCATTTGTCATTTTTGGATTTTTGAATGACGGCCATTCTGACTGGTGTGAGGTGATACCTCATTGTAGTTTTGATTTGCATTTCTCTGATAATTAGTGATATTGAACATTTTTTCATGTGTTTTTTGATCATTTGTATGTCTTCCTTGGAGAATTGCTTGTTTAGGTCTTCTGCCCATTTTTGTATTGGGTTGTTTATTTTTTTCTTATTGAGTCGTATGAGCTGCTTATATATTTTGGAGATCAAGCCTTTGTCGGTTTCACTTGCAAAAATTTTCTCCCATTCCGTAGGTTTTCTTCTTGTTTTATTTCTGGTTTCCTTTGCTGTGCAGAAGCTTGTAAGTTTCATTAGGTCCCATTTGTTTATTCTTGCTTTTATTTCTTCTAGGAGAAAATTTTTGAAATGTATGTCAGATAATGTTTTGCCTATGTTTTCCTCTAGGAGGTTTATTGTATCTTGTCTTATGTTTAAGTCTTTAATCCATTTTGAGTTGATTTTTGTATATGGTGTAAGGGTGTGTTCTAGCTTCATTGTTTTACATGCTGCTGTCCAGTTTTCCCAACACCATTTGCTGAAGAGACTGTCTTTATTCCATTGTATATTCTTGCCTCCTTTGTCGAAGATGAGTTGACCAAAAGTTTGTGGGTTCATTTCTGGGCTCTCTATTCTGTTCCATTGGTCTATATGTCTGTTTTGGTACCAATACCATGCTGTCTTGATGACTGTAGCTCTATAGTATTGTCTGAAGTCTGGGAGAGTTATTCCTCCAGCCTCTTTCTTTCTCTTCAGTAATGCTTTAGCAATTCTAGGTCTTTGATGGTTCCATATAAATTTTATTATGATTTGTTCTAGTTCTGTGAAATATGTCCTGGGTAATTGGATAGGGATTGCATTAAATCTGTAGATTGCCTTGGGCAGTGTGACCATTTTAACAATATTGATTCTTCCAATCCAAGAGCATGGAATATCTTTCCATTTTCTAAAGTCTTCTTTAATTTCCTTCATCAATGGTTTATAGTTTTCTGTGTATAATTCTTTCACCTCCTTGGTTAGATTTATTCCCAGATATTTTATTACTTTGGGTGCTATTTTAAAGGGGATTGTTTCTTTACTTTCTTTCTCTGTTGATGTATTGTTAGTGTAAAGAAAGGCAACTGATTTTTGAACATTAATTTTGTAACCTGCTACTTTGCTGAATTCTTCGATCAGCTCTAGTAGCTTTTTTGTGGACCTTTTAGGGTTTTCTATATATAGTAACATGTCGTCAGCATATAATGACACTTTTACCTCTTCTTTTCCAATTTGGATCCCTTTTATTTCTTTCTCTTGCCTGATTGCTGTGGCTAGGACTTCCAGGACTATATTGAATAGGAGTGGTGATAGTGGGCATCCTTGTCTTGTCCCAGATTTTAGTGGGAAGCTTTTGAGTTTTTCACCATTGAGAACTATGCTGGCTATAGGTTTGTCATATATAGCTTTTATTATGTTGAGATATGTTCCCTCTATACCCACTTTGGCGAGAGTTTTTATCATAAATGGGTGTTGAATTTTATCAAATGCTTTTTCTGCATCGATTGAGATGATCATGTGGATTTTGTCCTTTCTCTTGTTGATGTGATGTATTACATTGATTGATTTGCGTATGTTGAACCAGCCTTGTGTCCCTGGGATGAACCCCACTTGGTCATGATGTATAATCTTTTTTATGTGTTGTTGGATTCTATTTGCTAAAATTTTGGTGAGGATTTTGGCGTCTATGTTCATGAGTGATATTGGCCTATAATTCTCTTTTTTGGCAGTGTCTTTGCCTGGTTTTGGTATCAGGGTGATGGTGGCTTCATAGAATGAGCTTGGGAGTATTCCCTCCTTTTCAATCGTCTGGAAGAGTTTGAGAAGGACTGGTATGAGTTCTTCTTTGTATGTTTGGTAGAATTCCCCGGTGAAGCCGTCCGGTCCTGGACTTTTATTTGTAGGGAGGTTTTTAATTGCTATTTCTATTTCCTTTCTAGTGATCGGATTGTTCAAGTGTTCAGTTTCTTCTTGATTCAGTTTTGGTGGACAGTATGTTTCCAGAAACTTGTCCATCTCCTCTAGGTTATCCAGTTTGGTTCCATATAGTGTTTCATAATATTCTCGTATGATATTCTGTATTTCTATTTTGTTTGTTGTAATTTCTCCATTTTCCTTTCTTATTTTGCTAATTTGTGCTCTCTCTTTTTTCTTCTTTGTGAGTTTGGCCAGAGGTTTGTCGATTTTATTTACTTTTTCAAAAAACCAACTTTTGGTTTGGTTAATTTTTTCTATGGTCTTGTTAATCTCTATTGTATTTAATTCCTCTCTGATCTTTATTATTTCCTTCCTTCTGCTGCTTTTTGGGGCTTTTTGTTCTTCTTTTTCTAATTGATTTAGGTGGTGGGTTAACTTGTTTATTTGAGATTGTTCTTCTTTTTTGAGAAAGGCCTGTATCGCTATAAACTTCCCTCTTAGCCCTGCCTTTGCTGTGTCCCATAGGTTTTGAGTGGTTGTGCTTTCATTATCATTTGTCTCAAGGTATTTTTTAATTTCAGCTTTGATTTCCTCATTGATCCATTGTTTTTTCAATAACATATTGTTTAATCTCCATGCTTTTCTTTTTTTCTCCTTTGTTTCTCTGTTGTTGATTTCCAGTTTCATGGCATTGTGGTCAGTAAAGATGCTTGAGATAATTTCTATCTTCTTAAATTTGTTGAGGTTTCTTTTGTGTCCAAGTACATGATTGATCCTGGAAAATGTTCCATGTGCACTTGAAAAGAATGTATATCCTATTTTTTGGGGGTGTAAAGCTCTGAAAATATCCACCAAATCTAGTTTTTCTATTGTAGTATTTAATTTCTCTGTTGCCTTGTTTATTTTCTGTCTGGAAGATCTGTCTAGTGATGTTAATGCAGTGTTAAAATCTCCAACTATGATTGTATTCCCATCAATATCCCCCTTTATCTCTGTTAGTAATTCTTGTATGTACTTAGGTGCTCCTATATTGGGTGCATATATATTAATGAGTGTAATATCTTCATCTTGTATCACTCCTTTAATCATTATAAAATGTCCTTCTTTATCTTTCTTTATGGCCTTTGTTTTAAAGTCTATTTTGTCTGAAATCAGTACTGCAACACCTGCTTTTTTGGCTTTTCCATTTGCATGGAATATCCTTTTCCGTCCTTTCACTCTCAATCTATATGTGTCCTTCTCCCTAAAGTGGGTCTCTTGTATGCAGCATATTGAAGGTTCTTGCTTTATTATCCAGTCTGCCACTCTGTGTCTTTTGACTGGACATTTAGTCCATTAACATTTACAGTAATTAATGATAGATGTGTGTTTATTGCCATTTTGAACTTATCTTTGCAGTTGAATTGGTATATCCTCTTTGTTCCTTTCTTCTTCCTTTTGTGGTTTGGTAATTTTCCTTTGTATTATCATGGATTTTATTTAATTTTTGTGACTCCCTTGTAAATTTTTGACTTGTGGTTACCCTTTTTTTGTAAATCTATTAACCTATACCCGTTTTTAATAAACTGATAATAACATGATCTCAAACGCATCCTACTGTTAAAAAAATTTAAAAAAGAAAAAAAATTCTATATTTCCCTGCCTCCCTCTCCCACTCTCAGTGATTTGTATGTCTTCTTTTATAATTTCGTGTTTTCTTTATTTGTAATTCATGAGTTATCACCTTTCCAGTTGTACGTTTCTCATTTCTGTAGCATCCTGCTGCTTTTCTATTTAGATAGCCCTTTCAATATTTCTTTTAGCATGGGTTTAGTGTTGCTAAACTCCTGCAGCTTTGTTTTGTCTGTGAAACTCTTTATTTCTCCTTCTATCCTAAAGGATAGCCTTGCTGGATAAAATATCTTAGGCTGCATCTTTTTTCATTCAGGGCTTTGAATATATCTTGCCACTCCCTTCTGGCCTGTAGTGTTTGTGTAGAGAAATCAGCTGAGAGCCTTATGGGGGTTCCCTTGTAGTTCACTCTTTGCTTTTCTCTTGCTGCCTTTAGAATCATTTCTTTATCCTTGACTCTGGCCATCTTGATTATGATATGTCTTGGTGTGGGTCTATTTGGGTTCTTCCTGTTTGGGACCCTCTGAGCTTCCTGTACTTGTATATCTGATTCCTTCTTTAAGTTTGGGAAGTTTTCAGTCATGATTTCTTCAAAAACCTTTTCAATTCCCTTTGATCCTTCTTCCCCTTCTGGGACCCCTATTATGCGAAGATTGGGACACTTTATATTATCCCATAGGTCCCTTATGCTATTATCATTATTTTCTATTTGCTTATCTTGTAGTTCTTCTGAATGGGTGCTTTCTGTTGCCCTGTCTTCTAGATCACTAATTCGTTCCTCTGCATTAACTAGTCGGCTTTGCACAGCTGTTAGATCATTCCTCATCTCTGTCATTGAGTTTTCCCATTTTGCTTGGCTCTTCTTTATAGCTTCAATTTCATTTTTGACATATTTTATTTCTCTAAGCATTATCTCTTTTAATTCCTTCAGCAATTTGATCACTCCTTTTTTGAAATCTTCATCTAGTAGGCTATCGATGTCTATTTCATTGAGCTTTCTTTCAGGGGATTCCTCTTGTTCTTTTAATTGGGAAAGGTTTCTCTGCTTCTTCATCTTGCTCATACCTCTCTGGCACTGTGGTTTATGGAGTATCAGTTGTCTATTTTGGATCTTAAGGATTTTATCTATCTAATGCCTATTTAGGAATAGAACTTAGGAAAAAAAAGGAAAAAGAAAAAAGAAAAAAAGAGAAAAGAATAAGAGAGAGAGAGAAAGATTTTTAAAAGAAGGGAGAAAGAGGGTTTGAAAACAATGTATAATGAATAATAGAAGAGCGGGTTGAAGCAGAGTATTAATCGGGTGGAGACGTCCTTTTAAAACCTTTAAAAAAAAAAGGGGGGTGGGGAGATGAATATATGTGTTTGAAGCCTATGTCTAATCAATAACAGGACATCAAAACCCAAGAGAAATAGAAATGAATTAAGAAGTAAAAATTGAAAGAGTAATTGAAAATAGAACAGGTAAAAACAGATTAAAACAAAACAAAACAAAAACAAAAACAGAAAACAAAAAAACAAAACAAAGCAAAACAAAAACCAAAAAAAAAAAAAAGAGGTTGTCGGTGTTCTCCTGGAGTGTGTGTGCTTTTAATGTGATGTCCTTCTGTCTTCGTCCTGTTTTGGAAGCTCAGCTTGTTTTCATAGGTCCTCCGTTGGCGCCGTCTTCTGTGCTGCTCCCAGCACCTGTCGGCAAGCAGATCGTGCCTCCTCCTAACACGGGGTCAGATGCAGCTCTCCTCTGCTGCGGGCGGGCGGGTCACTGCCCCTCCGGATGCCGCAGTCAGATGTTGCAGACTGGCCAGGCAGGAGGGCGGGTCGTGCCCTCTCCCAGCACCTCGGTCAGGGGTTGTGTTCCTGCCCGACAGGCGGGGGGCCGCTCTCCCCCTGCCTGCGCCGCCGGTAGCTCCGCTGCTCTGTGCGGCTGCGCGCTCTGCGCCGGCGCTCTGCCCTGGCCGGCGCTCTGCCCTGGCCGGCGCTCTGCCCTGGCCGGCGCTCCGCCCTGGTCGCGCTCCGCCCCGTTCGGCGCTCCGCCCTGGTCACGCTCCGTCCCGGTGGGCGCTCCGCCCTGGTCGCGCTCTGCTGGTGGGCTCGGGGAAGACCGAGGGGCAGCCTCGTCCCTGCTCCGAGCCAAGACCCAGCTGCTTGTTTGTCTTTGTGGAGCAAGTTCTGTGGGGGACTAGAATGGAAGGATCCTATCTGCCCAGGGCTGTAGGCCCGTCTCAGTCTGGCCCTTGAGGCTGCTAAGCCCTTCGGTGCAGACGCAGGTTTCGCCTCTGCCCCCACCTGGGTGCTCAGCGCTGGAGAATATGGCGGCTCTGCCTGGGCCCTGCCCCTCTTCCCCTGAGAAGTTTCCGTGGGTTTTCAGAGATGGGGGTATGCACCCTTCCCCCAAGAGCACATCAACCTTGCTGTTTTATGGAGGGCCCAGGTTGTTCCGTCCTGTACACCCACAGCCCCGGCGCCCAGCCCCTTGCAGTCCCCTGGAGCTGCCTCCGTGCAGCCGCCCCCGTCCTCCGCCCGGCTTGTGCAGCCTGGCCCTGCCCGCCGCTGTTGGCCCGCGTCTCAGGCTGGGTGTCGAGGGGACGCTCTGTGCCCGTTTAACTTAGTTCTGTCAGACAAGGGCTGCTCTGTACAGATCCGAGCCTTGGAGGCTCCCCCTCCGTCCCGCTGGCCTCTCAATTGGAGAGGGGAGACCCAGCGAGCAAGCGCCAGTCCTCCTTTGCCGCTCCCTCCCCTCGGGACCCGTCCCGCGCTGCTTTGCCTTTTGTTCTTTCTTTTTTCCTTTTCTCCTACCAGATTTTTGGCGTCTTTATCTTTTGAAGAGGGCGATGATCTGTTGGAGTTCCGCAGGTGCTCTGGTTGGCTGAGTGGGTCTGTAGATGTGGGTCTTGGTGTATTTGTGGGAGAGGGTGACTTACAAGCGTCCTTGTACTCCGCCATCTTGCCCGGAGTCCCCACCATTATTCTTAAATACTTACCATTTTATAGGTGAAGTGATTTGTCCAAGGTGACTCTTTTTTTACAAACAATAATAGCTAACTTTTATAGAGATTCAAAATACTGTTCTAAACTTTACTAGGTCTTCACAATATCAAAGAAGCTTATGCATATTTTGATGCTTCAAGATACTATAAGTAACATATTTTGAGTGAATAAGCATCTACTGCTATATAATTTTCTCACCCCGAATTGGAAATTTTATTCACATAAACTAATATAGACATAAGTTATTTTAACACAAAGCCAGAGCCAGAATTTGACACCAGGCCATTTGACTTCAGATGTAGAGCTGTTTCCCCCTCCACTGCAAAGTAAAAGATGGCATACAGCTTACCTTTGTTCAGTATACCTTGAGAAACCAATCTAGTGAAATTACATGTAACAATCCCCAAGGGATGTTTGTTAAATTATTTGTGATTTCCTAACTTTTATATTTCTCAATAAAAGCTGAATGAAGAGAGAGTTTTTCTTCCTGGATTTGGAAGTAGTATGAGAATGGTTTGGAGTGAGAGCTCTGGGGGCAGATTGTCTGGTGGCTTTCTTTCATCTTTGCTCCTTAATTTACTGACTCAAACATGACTTTGAACAGGCAACTTTGTCCTCCAAGCCTCAGTTCCCTTAACCCTTAATTGTGAAGGAAGCAGATTATAGTATCTTCGTTGTGAATCTGAGGACTAAATGAGACAACCTTTCTATAAAGTGCTGTACAGTGTCCCTTTTGGCTGGCTACCTCTCATCTTCGAAATAAATCCTCATTCATCATCCATATGGATCCAAAGTGAAGCGTTGGCGCCATTGTTTTGGTTTCACTACTGCCTAAAATGTTCTAACGAGTAGTGTACATGAGCTTTAGAACATAGACTTCCCTGACATATTGTTGCTTGGTGGCAATTTTTTTTGGCTATGGTCAAATTATATAGTAAAACTCACCAATTTTAAGTGTACAGTGTAGTGGCATTAAGTACATTAACACTGTTATGCAACCATCATCACCATCCATGTCTGGAACTTTTTTTATCTTCTCAAAGTGAAACTGTACTCATTAAACAAAATTGTTGGCAGCTTTTTTTTTTTCTCTCAGCTTTGTGACCAAAGCTGCTAGTTAGGAGAAATATTACACTATATAAAGAAAGACGTGAACAAAGAAATGAGATTAGAAATCTATATTACCCCGAAAGCACAACCCATAAATGATAACATGAGTACATGGACTTTATTAAAATCAAAAACTTTTGTTCTGTGAAAGAAAATGAAAAGTTAAGTCACAGTCTGGGATAAAATATTTGCAAATGATATTTCTGACAAAAAGTTGCATCCAGAATAAAATTTAAAAGCCCTCAAATTTGACAATGAGAAAATAACGCAATAACAAAATGGGCAAAAGATCTGAATAAACACTTCACCTAGACGATGTACAAATAGCAAATAAAGGAAATGCAGATTGAGCAGATGAAAATTAAAACCATTAGAGAAATGCAAATTAAAGCCACAGTGGTGATTGTGACAAATGTACCAAGCTAATTCAGGATGTTGATAGCAGGGGAGGTGTGCATGGGGGCGCAAGGAGTAAATGGGTAATCTCTGTACTTTTCAGTTCAATTTTGCTCTGAAACTAAAAATGCTCTGAAAAATAAAGTTAAAAAAATCACAATGAGATACCGTAATACATCTATTAGAATGTCAAAACAAAACAAAACTGGCAGTACCAAATATCAGCAAGGCAGAACAACTGGAACTTTCATACATTGCTGGTGGAAATGAAAAATGCTACAGCCACTTTAGAAGACAGTTTTTTAGTTTCCTACAAAGTTAAACATATTTTTACCATATAACTCAGCAGTCCTACCTCTAGGTATCTATCCAAGAGAAATGAAAACTTATGTTCATACAGAAACTTGTATGTGAATATTTATAGCAGCATTATTCAGCCTTAATCACCAAAAATTGGAAACAACCCAATTATTTCAACTGATGGGTAAAGTGATTGTTGTATATCCATGCTGTGGAATACCACTCTATTACAAAAACGGAACTACCTGTTGGTTCATGCAATAACATAGGTGAATCTTAAAATGCATGTAGCTAAGTGAAAGAAACCAGACTTATAAGGCTGCATAGTGTGTAATTTCATTTATATGACAATCTGAAAAAACAAAACTATAGGGAGGAAAACACATAGTGGGTGCCAGGGTTTGCACATTTTGGAAAGTGTTAGTTATAAAGAAATAGCATGAGGGAAGTTTGAAAGTGATGGGATGGTTCTCTCTCCCTCCCCCTCATACCTCTCTTGCCAACTCTCACCAAATAGGCATGCTGTTGGTTGATGTTAATATTTGTTCTGGTCTGTCAGCTCTCACAGGTAGAAATAAAGGCAACTAATTATCCCCTCAAGATCTATATTATCAACTTTGTGGCATGTAAAGTGCAATTCAGTTAAGGAAAGTAAACGCAACTTATTAAATCTTATGTCACACGGAAAGTCATAGAAATGCCCTTTGCAGTTAAAAAATGGGGAATCATATATTTAAAAAAATCAAACCAAACAAAAAAGACTCCTTCTCACTTCACTGGAATTTGCTGTCATACCAGAACTTTTACTACTACTAGATGATTCAGTATACCATTTGTATACGTTAATGATAAATTTTGTGAGCATAATATCTACTTGAGCTTCTTGAACTCTTTACAGAAAAGCATTTATCTTGCAGTCCAGATGGCCCAGATGGAAGGTGCTGATACAGAATAACTACTTTCCTTTCACAAGTATCCTGAAATTTTGTTATAGAGAGCAAGATTTTAACATATGTTTTCAAAAGGCTCATTCAGTTTTAGTGCCTCGTCTTCTAATAAATTTAAATCTTCTCATAGACATCAAGTATCATATGACCCTTGTGAAACAGATTCCTAGAACTAGACATATATATCCTAGGATTCTTACAAGATTGGATTAACCAAAGAGGGATTTGAACTTCTTGTAGGAATGTACATTGGCAGCAAGCTGAATTGTCTGATTCCTAGGATTTATGGGTTTACCCCACATGGGTTGTTAGTCACTCTCAGTAAACAATATGTTCACTGTAGAAAATTTTGTAAAGTACAGCAAAAGATCATAACAGTGCTTCCAACTTTACTACTCTCCAAGATAACTACATAATCTTCCAAATTTTTCCTGTGCAAACATGCATACTTTGTCTCCTTTTAAAACAAAAAAGACTTATTCTTCAGTATATTAATTACTGTCTTTGTATGTCAGAAAAATTAAATTTCACAACCATATAGTATTCCATTGAATTCATGGGTCATCATTTATTTTACTAATCTTCATTTTTTTTAGTCTTTTAACTTGTATCCACTTTATTTGTAATGAATATTTTTATGTTTATATCTTTGGGTATCTCTCCATTTATTCCTTATAATATATTCCTGAAAGCAGTACTGCCAGGTCCGAGAGTGGTAGCTTTTTTAAGCTTATATTTTTATAACAAAAGCAATATATATATATTCATAGTAACAAAAAGTCACAAGGTACAAAAAGTAAAATGCTCTGAATTCCCAGCTCCCTCCGCCACAAAGTGTTAGCAGTTTATTGTGTATTCTAGAAATTTTCAGTACATTTTCAAGCCTATGTAAAACCTATCTCCCCTCTTTTTTCTCTTTACACATATGGGATCATACTATATACACACTATTCTGCATCTTGCATTTTTCATGTAACATATCTTTTTTTCTTTTTTTTAACATTTTTTATTGATTTATAATCATTTTACAATGTTGTGTCAAATTCCAGTGTAGAGCACAATTTTTCAATGATACATGAACATATATATTCACTGTCATATTTTTTTCTCTGTGAGCTACCATAAGATCTTGTATATATTTCTCTGTGCTATACAGTATAATCTTGTTTATCTATCATACAATTTTGAAATCCCAGTCTATCTCTTCCCACCCTCACCCCCTTGGCAACCACAACATTGTATTCTATGTCTATGAGTCTATTTCTGTTTTGTATTTATGCTTTGTTTTTTGTTTGTTTGTTTGTTTTAGATTGCACATATGAGCAATCTCATATGGTATTTTTCTTTCTCTTTCTGGCTTACTTCACTTAGAATGACATTCTCTAGGAGCATCCATGTTGCTGCAAATGGTGTTATGTTGTCAGTTTTTATGGCTGAAGAGTATTCCATTGTATAAATAGACCACCACATCTTCTTTATCCAGTCATCTGTCCATGGACATTTAGGCTGTTTCCATGTCTTGGCTATTGTAAATAATGCTGCTATGAACATTAGGGTGCAGGTGTCATCCTGAAGTAGGGTTCTTCCTGGATATATGCCCAGGAGCGGGATTCCTGGGTCATATGGTAAGTCTATTCCTAGTCTTTTGAGGAATCTCCATACTGTTTTCCACAGTGGCTGCACCAAACTGCATTCTCACCAGCAGTGCAGGAGGGTTCCCTTTTCTCCACAGCCTCTCCAGCGTTTGTCATTTGTGGATTTTTGAATGACGGCCATTCTGACTGGTGAGGGGTGAACCTCATTGTAGTTTTGATTTGCATTTCTCTGATAATTAGTGATATTGAACATTTTTCATGTGCCTATTGATCATTTGTATTTCTTCCTTGGACAATTGCTTGTTTAGTTCTTCTGCCCATTTTTGGACTGGGTTGTTTATTTTTTTCTTATTAAGTCGTATGAGCTTCTTATATATGCTGGAGATCAAGCCTTTGTCGGTTTGATTTGCAAAAATTTTCTTGCATTCCATAGGTTATCTTTTTGTTTTACTTATGTTTTCCTTTCCTGTGCAGAAGCTTGTAAGCTTCATTAGGTCCCATTTGTTTATTCTTGTTTTTATTTCTTCAGGGAGAAAATTTTTGAGATGTATGTCAGATAATGGTTTGCCTATATTTTTTTCTAGGAGGTTTATTGTATCTTGTCTTATGTTTAAGTCTTTGATCCATTTTGAGTTGATTTTTGTATATGGTGTAAGGGAGTGTTCTAGCTTTATTGTTTTACATGCTGCTGTCCAGTTTTCCCAACACCATTTGCTGAAGAGACTGTCTTTATTCCATTGTATATTCTTGCCTCCTTTGTCGGAGATGAGTTGACCAAAAGTTTGTGGGTTCATTTCTGGACTCTCTATTCTGTTCCATTGGTCTATATGTCTGTTATTGTACCAATACCATGCTGTCTTGATGACTGTATCTCTATAGTATTGTCTGAAGTCTGGGAGAGTTATTCCTCCAGCCTCTTTCTTTCTCTTCAGTAATGCTTTGGCAATTCTAGGTCTTTGATGGTTCCATATAAATTTTATTATGATTTGTTCTAGTTCTGTGAAATCTGTCCTGGGTAATTTGATAGGGATTGCATTAAATCTGTAGATTGCCTTGGGCAGTGTGACCATTTTAACAATATTGATTCTTCCAATCCAAGAGCATGGGATATCTTTCCAATTTTTAAAGTCTTCTTTAATTTCCTTCCTCAGTGGTTTATAGTTTTCTGTATATAATTCTTTCACTTCCTTGGTTAGATTTATTCCTAGGTATTTTATTACTTTGGGTGCTATTTTAAAGGGGATTGTTTCTTTATTTTCTTTTTCTGTTGATTTATCGTTAGTGTAAAGAAATGCAACTGATTATTGAACATTAATTTTGTAACCTGCTACCTTGCTGAATTCTTCCATCAGCTCTAGTAGTTTTTGTGTGGACCTTATTAAAAAACCAGTGGGTTAACGATGAAATCAAAGTTGAAATTAAAAAATACCTTGAGACAAATGAAAATGAAAACACAACCACACAAAATTTATGGGACACAGCAAAGGCAGCGCTAAGAGGGAAGTTTATAGCGATACAGGCCTTCCTCAAAAAAGAACAATTTCAAATAAACAATCTAAGCCACAAGCTAAAAGAATTAGAAAAAGAAGAGCAAAAAAAAAAAAAAACCCAAAGGGCAGCAGAAGGAAGGAAATAATAAAGATTAGGGAGGAAATAAACAAAATAGAGATTAAAAAAACCATAGAAAAAAATCAATCAAACCAAAAGCTGGTGTTTTGAAGAAGTAAATAAAATCGACAAACCTCTGGCCAAACTCACGAAGAAGAAAAAATAGTACAAATTATCAAAATAAGAAAGGAAAATGGAGAAATTACAACCAATAACATAGAAATACAGAATATCATAGGAGAATATTATGGAAAACTATATGGAACCAAAATGGATAACCTAGAGGAGATGGACAAGTTTCTGGAAACATACAGTCCACCAAGACTGAACCAAGGAGAAACTGACCAGTTGAACAAACCGATCACTAGAAATGAAATCGAATTAGCAATAAAAAACCTCCCTACAAATAAAAGTCCAGGACTGGACGTCTTCACTGGGGAATTCTACCAAACATACAAAGAAGAACTCATACCAGTCCTTCTCAAACTCTTCCAGAAGATTGAAAAGGAGGGAACACTCCCAAGCTCATTCTATGAAGCCACCATCACCCTGATACCAAAACCAGGCAAAGACACTACGAAAAAAGAGAATTATAGGCCAATATCACTGATGAACATACATGCAAAAATCCTTACCAAAATATTAGCAAATAGAATCCAACAGCATATAAAAAAGATTATACATCATGACCAAGTGGGGTTCATCCTAGGGACACAAGGGTGGTTCAACATACACAAATCAATCAATGTAATACATCACATCAACAAGAGAAAGGACAAAAAGCACATGATCATTCAATAGATGCAGAAAAAGCATTTGATAAAATTCAACACCCATTTATGATAAAACCTCTCACCAAAGTGGGTATAGAGGGAACATATGTCAACATAATAAAAGCTATATATGACAAACCTACAGCCAGCATAGTACTCAATGGTGAATAGCTCAAAAAGCTTTCCACTAAATTCTGGGACAAGATTAGGCTGCCCACTGTCACCACTCCTGTTCAACATAGTTTTGAAAGTCCTAGCCATAGCAATCAAGCAAGAGAGAGAAATAAAAGGGATCCAAATTGGAAAAGAAGAGGTAAAAGTGTCACTGTATGCTGATGACATGTTACTATATATAGAAAACCCTAACAGAAAGGCTTTTCTTATCCCCAAATTATACTCATTAATGCTTATGCTTTCTTCCAGTACCTTTGGTACTTTACCTTTAAATCCTTATTTCATCTAGGATTTAAGTATATTATGTTGGGAACAACTTTTTTTTTTTTCAAAATGGATAACTGGTTGTTCCAAAGCCATTTGTTAGGTGATCCACTGTTTCCTTACCTACTGGCAATGCTGTCACTATTTTATATATAGTGATATAGAGAGAGTTTTGTGTGTTTTATATATATATATATATATAAAAGTCATATATATATATCTCCTCCTTATCACCCTTTCAAAATTTATCCGTGTGTTCTCAAATATTTATTCTCTCATATGAACCTTAGGATCACTGTGTCAGGTTCTCTGCACCTCAAAATTCCATCTGCTCTCTTAAATTTTAGACTAATTTGGGTAGAATTAACCTGTTTTAACAATATCTTCCTACCCATTTCTTATTTATTACTGAGTCTTTAAAATATTTTTTCAGGAAGCTGTAGAGCGCTATATGAATGGAATCTTTTCCCATTATACTTTCTATTTGATTATTGTCAGTATATAAGCAGTTTGATATATTTAACTGCCAATGTTATTAAACTCATTAATACCTCTCTGTATTAACTCAACCTTAATAAACCCTGTAGTTAGATTGGATATTTCAGGAAAATAAGCATATTATCTAATATACATACATTTTCTATAAAATGCATAAATTAGTATAAACGTATCTACGTATTTTACATGCTTTTTTCATTAGATCCATGTAACAACTCTGATGTGGGTTAAGTAGCTATTCACTCCCATATTATGTAGGACTACGTTTGTCAATGTATATTGTCTGTCTATACTGTATTAGAATCTTCAGACGTGTTCATTAAAAATGCAGATTCCTTAACATTACTTCTCCCAATGAAGAGGATCTTTGGGTGGAAAGCCTGTGAATCTGGAGTTTAAAGATTCTCCTCTAGTTAATTCTTAAGTATGTTGAAGTTTGGTAACCACTGAAGCAAAAACTGAGGCTCTGAGAACAATTAAGTGACTTCCCCAAATTCACATAGATAATTTATTCTTGACCCCAGGTTTCCTGACTCCATGTTTATGCTCATCACGTCTGTCTGTTCTATCTGTGTGATTCTGAAAATAATAATAAAGTTTTTATTTGTATCCTTAGAATATAATTCAGTCATTAGTTATTTTCACTTCTTCCCAGTTGTCTTAAAAGTTCTCTTGAGTGGATATGAGAACTAACATCACATGCTATGTAATCTAAATATAAAATACCTTTATATTGGATACCTTAAAAGTTATGAGAATAAATTACCATATTCCTTTGCTTATTAAGTATATTGCACTAAAGGAATTTGTTTCTCTGGGAACAATGTCAACCTTTTAAGTTTCAGGATGGAAATAATGTGACAGGGTAGAGATCCAGCTCTTTCAGCCTTCTGAGTAGAAAGAATAGTCATAAAAGTGATTTTTCAGTTTTACCATTTTTAGGCAGGTTGAAATGACTAATGTTTTAAGTATGGCCTCTAAAGTCATTTTGCCCAAAGCAGATTTATTGATGTTATTTTTTGTTGCTGAGTCTAGAAAAAGAGATTTTCTCAAAACCAAACCACCATGTTATCTCCTAATGTCAAAATCTTCATTTAACATGCAACCCTCTGTAATTACTCATTCATAGAGTTTTATATATAATTTATGTATGTCTCATTCCTAATTTGATAGACTTTCTATCAAATTGGAGAAGACTTAATTCATTTTACTTATGGAAGACTTAATTCATTTTGCTTATGGAAATTTTACAAATTCCTTTGTCTCAAGTTGATCCCTAATGTCAGATTATTGGGACATGCTGTGTGTTTTCCTTGTTATCCCAAAGATTCTCAACCAGTTTAGGAACTGGTTTGTTCCTCTTTTTCTGAGAGTATGTATAATTTCCTGATCTCAGTTGGATTTTCCTAGTCTTTTAAAACAGAAGGAGAAAGAAAAATACCATATAAGATTGCTCATATGTGGAATCTCAAAAAAAACCCATAAATACAAAAGTAAATATAAAACAGAAACAGACTCATAGACATAGAATACAAACTTGTGATTGCCAAGGGGGCGGGGGATGGGAAGGGACAGACTGGGATTTCAAAATGTAAAATAGATAAACAAAATTATACTGTATAGCACAGGGAAATACATACAAGATCTTATGGTAGCTCACAGCAAAAAAAAATGTGACAGTGAGTATATATATGTTCATGTATAACTGCAAAATTGTGCTCTACACTGGAATTTGACACAACATTGTAAAATGATTATAACTTAATTAAAAAAATAAATAAAAAGATAAAACTAATTGTAGTGAATTTGTGGTTGCTGCTGCTCATTTTAAACTCTCCCTCTCTGATCGAAGAAAACTATCTGTTTTTATTTTTTGTTTCTCTTTCTGATTTAAGATTAGAGAATCATATTCTGTTCATGATTTTCATGCCCAGTACTAAAAGAATTCCTTTCCCCACACTGCTCTATCTGCCCTGTCTTACTTCTCTTATCCTCACTTCATTTTCTGTAATCTCCTTTTTCTTTGTCGTTCTTAACCTTTGCTTGTCTTAAAAAACAGGAACTGTATGTGACCTGCTTCTTCTTGTGTTTGCAAAAAACTATCTGCAAATCTAAAGCTCCAGAAAGAATAGATGCATCTATTTCAAGCAAAAAAAAAATACGTGTGGCCAATTTTAGCTTTTTCTTTATTTTTTTCTGAATACTGAAATAATACACGTTTATTTTAATGAAATTATAATAATACAGATATATATATATAAAGTAAAAAAAGAAAGTCATCCCCTTAAAGGGTAATTACTTTTAATAGTTTGTATCATTCTAGACCTTTTTCTATTCATGGATATTCTTCCATGTCAGTATATACAGATTTAGCTTGTTCTGTTTAGCTGCTGTGTAGTCTATAGTATGAATGCATCATAAGTTATCTATTTCCTTGTTGATAGATGTTTAGAGAGTCTCCAAGTTTGAACTATTTTAAATATGCTTACCCTATAGGTTTGAACATCAGTGTATTTTTTGGGGGGTTATTAGGTTTGTTTGTTTGTTTGTTTATTTATTTATGTTTAATGGAGGTACTAGGAATTGAACCTAGGACCTTGTGCATGCTAAGCATGTGCTCTGTCACTAAGCTATACTCTCCCCCCTTCCCTCTGTATATTTTTCGTTCAAGTACAATTGCTGGGTCTAGGGTTATATTCATGTGATATCTTGCTAGGTATTGCAAAATTGCTGTCCAAAAAAGGCCATAGTGATTTATTCTTTGTTGACAATATGGTAAAATATTTTTCTGCATCCTTGACCATGTTGAATAGATACATTGGTCTTGGAAATTTTTGCCAACATGGTAAGTCAGAAACATGGTGTCACTGTTTTAGTTTGTATCTAATTTGTACTTCCCAAATTTGTATTTTAATTAGTTTAGTTAAACATCTTTTCATTTAACAACTAAATTATATGTTAAGTAAAAAAGTTTGTAAGCATACACTATAAGCTTTCAGCAAGAAAAAAGTGTACATGTTAGAAGAAAGCATGCAATCTTAGGTGCATATAAGGAAGTCCCAACTGGTAGATTTCCGAATGTATTGGGCTGATAAGGCAAGTGTCTCTTTTCTAGGCTGCTCTCTCACCTGTTATCTGTTTAAACAGGCTGTTTCTCAAGTCTGCCAGTGAGAATGACTTAGCTTTGCATACAGTTATGTCATTCCTGATAGTGGGCTAATTTTTTTTGACTTTATAAATCTTTTTTAACCTGATGAATGATTAGTGCACTATTTAACCTCAATCTGCCACGAGGGCTCTTTATTTATTTTCTGTTTATAGGCCAGAGTCCCTGTAGGCATATGCACTAAATTGACTAGAATTACACAGTAAAATCACAGAGCCAAATAAGCACAAGTGTAATTTGCCCAATTATCCCAGTAGGTCAACACTGGAATGGTAAGTTGTGAGTCACTGTGATATGTTATCTTCAATGAAACTTCAAAAACTTGGCAGATTCTTCTCTTTCCAGTGATTACAATATAACACGGCCTTCACATGAGGCATTTTATTTGCTGACTTATTTTAAGATTCCATATTGTTATATTTCTAAGGCTACAGATTGTATTTTTTAAAAGAACAGATACAGATTTAATTCTAACTTTTACTGTCCATCAAGAGGTGTGATTTATAGTATTTTGAGATAAAATTGGCATACATTGTATAAATTTAAGGTGTACAACATAATGACTTGACTTACATATATTGCAAAATGATTACTGCAATAGATTTAATTAACATCTATCACCTCATATAGATACCAGAAAAAAGGAAAAAAATGATTTTTTCCTTGTGATGAGAACTTTTAGGATTTACTCTCTTAGCAACTTTCAAATATATCATGTAGTGGTGTTAACTATAGTTATCATGGTGTACGTTACATTCCTAGTACTTATTTATCTTGTAACTGAAAGTTTGTACCTTTTGACCACCTTCATTCAATTTTCCTACCCTTTACCCCTTGCCTGTGGTAACCACAACTCTGATCTTTTTCTGAGTTTTTTTTTTAAAGATTCTACATACAGTATTTGTCTTTCTCTGTTTCACTTATTTCACTGAGCATAATGCCCCCAAGGTCCATTCATGTTGTCACAAATGGCAGAGTTTTTATGGCAGAATAGTATTCCATTACACACACACACACACACACACACCACATTTTCTTTATCCATTTATCTGTTGATAGACACTTGGGCTATTTCCATGTCTTGACTATTGTAAATAATGCTGCAATGAACATGGAAGTGCAGATCTCTGTTTGGCATAGTGATTTTATTTCCTTTGGATATATACCCAGAAGTGGAATTGCTAGATCATATGGTAGTTCTATTTTTAATCTTTTGAGGAAGCTTGATACTGTTTTCCTTAGTGGCTGTATCGGTTTACAGTCCCATGAGGAGTCCACAAGCAGTTTCCTTTTCATCCTCACCAAGATTTAATATTGCTAAATATTAAAAAGAATACTTGGATGTTCAAGTTTCAGTTTGAATTGCTTTCAATATTTTTTGGTACATACCTAGAAGTAGAATTGCTGGATGATATGGTAATTCTGTTTAACTTTTTGAGGAACTTCAAAACTTTTCCATAGTGAGTGTACCATTTTACATTCCTACCAACAATGCACAAGGGTTCCAGTTTCTCCACATCTTCACCAAAGCTTGTTATTTTCAATTTTAAAAAATTATAGTCATCCTCATAGATATGAAGTGGTATCTCTTTGGGGTTTTGATTTACATTCCTAATGACTAGTGATATTGAATACCTTTTCATGTATTTGTTGGCCCTTGTATATATCTTCTTTGGAGAAATGTCTATTCAAGTCCTTTGCCCATTTTTCAACTGTATTTTTTGTTGCTGAGTTGCACAAAATACATTCTGGATTATCAATCTCTTATCAGATAAATACTTTGTAAATATTTTCTCCCATTCTATGAGAGTCTTTTCACTCTCTTGATAGCGTCCTTTGATGCACAAAAGTTTTTTATTTTGACAAAGTACAGTTTATTTATTTTTTCTTTTGTTACTTGTGCTTTTAGTGTTGTATCCAGGAAATCATTGCCAAATCCAATTTCAGAAACTTTCCCACTATGTTTTCTCCTAAGAGTTTTATAGTTTTTTTCTCTCAAGTTTAGGTCTTTAATCCATTTTGAGTTAATTTTAGTATATGGTGTAAATAAGAGTTTTACTTCATTTTTATGCATGTAGATATTCAGTTTTCCCAGCACCTTTGTTGAAGAGACTGTTCTTTTCATTGAGTGGTCTTGGCACCCTTGTTGGAGATCATTTGACCTTACATGTGAGGGTTTATTTCTGGGCTTCTGTTCTATTCCATTGGTCTATATGTCCATCTTTATACCAGTACCACACTGTTTTGATTGCTGTAGCATGATAATACGTTTTGAAACCAGGAAGTATGAGACTTCTATTTTTTTTTCCTTTTCAAGATTGTTTTGGCTTCTTGGGGTCTCTTGAGTTTCCATGTAAATTTTAGGTTGGATTTTTCTATTTCTGCAAAAATACTCTTCAGGTTTTGATGGGGATTGCACTGAATCTTTAGATCATTTTGGATGGATCTTAACACTGTTATGTCTTTCAATCTATGAATACAAGATGGCTTTCCATTTTTTAGTATCTTCTTTAATTTCTTTTAGCAATATATTGTCGTTTTCAGTTTTCAAGTCTTTCATCTTCTTGGCTAACTTTATTCCTAAGTATTTTATTCTTTTTTAATGCTATTATAAATGAAATTGTTAATTTTCTTTTCAGATTGTTCATTATCAATGTATAGAAGCACAATTGATTTTATATTTTATATGGGAAAAGGGGAATAATGAAAGATATTTGATGAATGCAAAATAAAACAAAAAAGGAGAAAAAGGCTTAAAGAATACTTGGGACAAATAGAAAACATCAAAAAGATAAATATAAACCCTAAAATATCAATAATTTATTAAGTGTAAATGGACCCACATTACAGTTCCAAGCAGAGCTTGTGAGAAAGATTAAAAAAAAGCTAAATGCTTCCTCTAAGATAAGGAGTAAGACAAGGATGCCCACTCTAGCTACTTTTATTCAACATAGTTTTGGAAGTCCTAGCCACAGCAATCAGAGAAGAAAAAAAAATAAAATGAATCCAAATTGGAAAAGAAGAAGTAAAACTGTCACTGTTTGCAGATGACATGATACCATACATAGAAAATCCTAAAGACGCTACCAGAAAACTACTAGAGCTCGTCAATGAATTTGCTAAAGTTGCAAGATAACAAAATTCACATACAGAAATCAGTTGCATTTCTATATACTAATGACAAAATAGCAGGAAAATAAATTAAGGAAGCAATCCCATTTACCATTGCATCAAAAAGAATACAATATCTAGGAGAAAACCTACCTACAGAGGTAAAGGACCTGTACTCCAAACACTATAAGACACTGATGAAAGAAATTGAAGACAACACAAACAGATGGAAAGGTATACCATGTTCTTGGATTGGAAGAGTCAATATTGTTAAAATGGCCATACTACTCAAGGCAATATACAGATTCAGTGCAATCCCTGTCAAATTACCAATGACATTTTTCACAGAACTGGAACAAAAAATATAATCTGTATAGAAACACAGAAGATCCCAAGTAGCCAAAACAATCTTGAGAAACAAGAATGGAGCTGGGGAAATCACGCTCCCTGACTTCAGACTATACTACAAAGCTACAGCAATCAAAATAGTATGGTGCTGGCACAGAAACAGACACATAGATCAATGGAACAGGATAGAAAGTCCAGAAATAAACCCATGCACTTATGGTCAATTAATCTATGACAAAGAAGTCAATAATATACAATGGAGAAACAACAGTCTCTTCAATTAGTGGTGCTGGGAAAACTAGACAGCTACCTGTAAAAGACTGAAATTAGAACATTCTCTAACACTATATGCAAAAATAAACTAAAAATGGATTAAAGACCTCAATGTAAGACCAGATACTATAAAACTCCTTGAGGAAAATATAAGCAGAACACTCTTTGACATAAATCTCAACAATATTTTTTTTGAACCAGCCCTGAGAGTAATGGAAATAAAAGCAAAAATAAACAAATGGGACCTAATTAAACTTAAAAGCTTTTGCACAGCTAAGGATACCATCAACAAAATGAAAAGAAAACCTACAGAATTGGAGAAAATATTTTCAAATGATATGACTGACAAGGGACTAATTTCCAAAATATACTAAGAGCTCATACAGCTTAATATCAAAAAAACAAGCAACCCAATCAAAAAATGGGCAGAAGGCCTAAATAGACATCTTTCCAAAGAAGATATCCAGGATGTTAGGGCAATCTGGCTGTGACATCTGTCACCCCACTAATCGCCAGGGTTGATTCAGCTGATCTGGCTGGCTAAGCAGGTGTCCCCTTCTTCTCTCACCACTCCATATGCATCCCTCCTGAAGCTGCATGCTTGGTTGAAGAGGACGACCATCCCCAATAGAGGAGGACTGTTCTTCTCAGTCAAGGGCATACAAGTGGCTGCGCTCCCCTGCTAGAACCTCCAAACAAGCTCTCAAAGAAGATATCCAGATGGCCAACAGGTGCATGAAAAGATGCTCAGTATCCCTAATTATTACAGAAATGGAAGTCAAAACTACAGTGAGGCACCACCTCATATCAGTCAGAATGGCCACCATTCAAAAGTCTACAAATAATTGCTGGAGAGGGTATGGAGAAAAGGGAACCCTCCTATACTATTGGTGGGAATGTAAACTGATGCAGCCACTGTGGAAAATAGTATGGAGGTTCCTAAAAAAACTAAAACTAGACTTATCATATGAACCAGCATGCCCACTAGTGGGCATATATCCAGAGAAAGCTATAACTCAAGAAGACACATTCTCCCCAGTGTTCACAGCAGCACTATTTATAATAGCCAAGACATGGAAACAGCCTAAATGCTGATTAACAGATGAATGGATAAAGAAGTTGTGGTATATATGTACACACACAGTAGAATACTACTCAGCCATAAAAAGAATAAAATAATGCTATTTGCAGCAACATGGATGGACCTAGAGATTGTCATTCTAAGTGGAGTAAGCCGGAAAGAGAGAAAAATACCATATGATATCACTCATATGTGAAATCTAAAAAAAAATCCCCACCAATTAACTTATTTACAAAACAGAAACAGACTCACAGGCATAGAGAAGAAACTTATGGTTACTAGAGGATAGAGGGGGTAGGAAGGGACAAATTGGGAATTTGAAATTTGCAGATAGTAACTACTATATATAAAACAGATAAACAACAAGTTTATACTGTATAGTATGGGGAGCTGTATTTAATATCTTGCAGTAACCCATAATGAAAAAGAATGTGAAAAGGACTGTATGTATTTATGACTGAAACATTATGCTGTATACCAGAATTGACACAACATTGTAAACTGACTATACTTCAGTAAAAAAGAATGCAAAAAAATTAAATGATATTCAAAGATACAACTATGTGTCATTCACAGAAAGGTTGAAAATAAAAGTATGAAAAATATTTTATGCAAATACTTCCAAAGATAACTGGTATGGCCATACTACTGGAGAGAAGGAGAATACTTTATAATGATAAAAAGATTAATTTAACAGGTAGACAAAATATTCCTTTTTATGTAGCTAATGGCATGGCTTAAAAATATATGAGACAAAAATGGACAGAACTAAAAGGAGAAATAGGTTCATAATTATAGTATAGACAAAAAATAAAATAAAATATTGTAATAGCCACAATAAGAAAGGAAATGGGAAATTAATTTTACTAATATATTTAACTTAATATATACAAGTTATCATTATTTCAGTATCTAATCAATATACACTTATTGAGATAGTTTGCATTCTTTTTGCCTACTAGGTCTTTGAAACCAGTATATATATTTTCCCCTGTAGCACATCTCATTTTTTGACTAGGAAAATTACAGGTGCTTAAATGCCACATGTGGCTAGTGGCTATTTTATTGATCAGCATAGATATAGAACATTTCCAGCATTGCAGAAATTTCTATTGGACAGTGCTGCTCTTGTCACATCTGGATTTTTCTGATTATTTCTTTGTGTTGTCATTTAACATCACCCTTTATTCCCTGTTATTTCCTGTACATTGGAAGTTACCTCTCGTGGCTTTATTAGATACAAGTTAAAGATTTTTGATGAGAATACTTCAGAGGTGGTACGTAAGAGGCATAGAATGCCTGGTCATTTCACTATTAGTGATGCTAATATTGATCACTGAGTTAAGGTGGACTTACTCCTTTGAGTTTTCATTTTGTAGTCAGGGAAAGAGTAAAGAGTTTGTGGAAAATATCTCAGAGAGTTAGTAGTTTCCAACCGTTTTTGGTCTTCTGACCAAGAAGAAATCACTTTCCTCTTTTCAGCTTTCTTATCTTATAGGAGAATTCAGAGTTGGTTTGTCTGTCTATCCAGTCAACTGATCATCCGCCCAACAACAAAAAAATTCTTGAACAGCTGCTTTGGGTGTCTCTTTCTCTCTTTGGGTGTTTCTTCTCCCAATCTGGTTTTCTTCTCATTTCATATTTGGAATATTTGAAATAGATGATTTTCATATAAGTAAGAGGGGGAAAAGTACAGGCATATGTTTATACTGTAGCCTTGTCTCCCACTAGTTGGAGTCCCTATGAAGACACAAAAAAGTGATTATCTTTGGGTCACTGTTTGACTAAGTATGTATATGTGATTTTGGCTCATGTCATTAATCTCTGGCTTTTTATTGTATAGTAATAGTACTTATTATATACCTATAAGTGACACATACAGCAGTAACTAGTGCTAGGTACTGTTCATATACATTTGCCTGGTTTAAAATAGGCATAATTTCCTACTTAAATTTTCTGAGATTTCATGCAGTTTCATTGGTCCTAAATGTATTACAAGTTATTTCATTCTTGTGTGGGAGACATTTATATAAATGCTTATGAGGGTTGAGGACAAGTATTTGATTAAGTAATTTTTAATGATAGGGTTCAGTCCCTCTGGTATTCCTTTCCAAAGTAGATATAACAAACAAATTGTTCAGGGTGATAGAGTAATATGTTACTAGATTCTAGTTATTGCCCACATCATCTTTACTGATCAGTCTACTTTGTTGTAGTAATTGTGGTTAGTATTGTTTCATTATTCTTTGACTATTAATTTACAGTGCTCAAAGTACAATATTGTACCCTTTAGTATACTCTACCCCTTTAGTATATATACTCTTACTAGCTTTAGGAAAAAGTTTGAAGAAATGTGTTTAAATATGAAAGCTAGGTTTCTGAAGAATTGATATAAATGAGATTCATATTTCCATTTTTTATATCCACTCTAAAAATAAGCACATTATGAGCCAAGAACTCTTACTAGTGACCAGTTGTTACATCTTTTTATCCTGATCCCTTTGAACTCATTCCAAGTTTTTGTACTTACCTATAAAACTAATCATAAAATAGAGCTGACAGCATAATGTTTCACATTTAAAATACATGTTATAACCAGTTCTTGCCAAAAAATCAGAATATGGGGGAAATTATTGAGAAAAATTGTTAAGAATGCATTGTAAATGAAATAAAATAACAATGAAAGGGCTAATAATGAAAGGTTATGGCTTTCCATCTATCTCATATTTTAGCTTTAATTCTCCATTCTTCACTGAAATTTCTGAGATGTAAAAAAGTGTGTTACCACTCATACCCATTAGGATAGCTACTATTAAAAAAACAGAAAATAATAACAAGGCAAGGGTGTAGAGAAATAGAAACCTTGTGCATTGCTGATAGGAATGAAAAGTGGTACAGTTGATGTGGAAAACATTATGGTGATTCCTAAAAAATATTAAACTTAGAATTACCAAATGATCCAGCAATTCCAAGTCTGAGTATATACCCAAAAGAATTAAAAGCAGGGACTTGAATAGATATTTGTATAACAATGTTTATAGCAGTATTATTCACAATAGCCCAAAGGTAGGAACAACTCAACTGTCTACTAGAAGATGAGGAGATAAACAAAATATGTTTTGTGTGTGTGTATGTATGTGTGTGTGTGTGTATACATACACACACACACATATATATAAATATAAAACAATTTATATATATATAAAACAATTTACTATATATATATATATAAACAATGTTATTTAGCATTAAAAAGGAATAACATTCTGACATGGGTAAACCTTTAAGATACTATGCAAGTGAAATAAGACAGACAAACAAGGACAAACAGTATATGACTCTCCTTATATGAGGAACCTAGAGTAGTCAGATTCATAGACTGAGAAAGTAGAATGGTGGTTACCAGGGGCTGGGGAGAGGGGAAATGAGTAATTATTGTTTAATGGGCAGTTTCAGTTTAGGAAGATGAGCAAGGTCTGGAGATGGATGGTTGCACAAGAGTGTGAATATACTTAATTCTACTAAACTGTACACTTAAAATGGTAAAATGTCCCTGGCTCATACCTGTCTCCAGCCCTCCAACTCTAAAGGAATTATAAAAAAGAAGAACAAATCCAGCTCAAAGTCAGGAAAAGGAAGCAAACTATTAAGATCAAAGCAGAAATAAAGACCAAAGAAATAGTAGAAAAGATCCAGGAAACCAAGAATAAAGCTGGAGGTACCATACTCCCTAACTTCAGACTATATTACAAAGCTACAGTAATCAAAACAGTATAGTACTGGCACAAAAGCAGGCACATTGATCAATGGAACAAAATAGAGAGCCCAGAAATAAACCCACACTCATATGGTCATTTAATCTATGACGAAGGAGGCAAGAATATATAATGGGGAAAAAGTGGTATCTTAAATAAGTCATATTGGGAGGTGGAGGAGTGGTAGGACCACAAGCTTGCCTCTCCTCACAACTACGATGAAAGAACAACTGAATGATAAACAACCATTGAAAAAAGACTGAAACCTACCAAAAAAGATCTTCTGCAATGGGAATCATAAAGAGGAAACCACAGCAGGATGGTAGGAGGGGTGTGCTCATGATATAATTGGGCCCCATACCCCTTGAGTGGGCGACCCATAAGCTGAAGATTTGTTAAGTCGCAGAGGCCCTCCCACAGGAGTGAGAGCTCTAAGCTGCGTGTCAGGCTCCCCAGCTCTGGTTCTGGCACTGGGAAGAGAAGGAGACCCCAGAACATCTGGTTTTGAAGGCCAGTGGGCCTTGGCTCTGGGAGCCTCATGGAACTGGGGGAAATGGAAACTCCATTCACTTGGGAGTATACACAGAAACTCATGAGCACCAGGTCTGAGGGCAGAGACAGTGATTTCATAGGAACCTGGGACGACCTGCCTGCTGGACTTGGAGGATCTCCTGGGGCTGTAGGGGACGGCTGCGGCTCACCCAGGGGACATAAAAGCTGGTGGCAAACATGCCAGGAATGTTAATCTAAATGAGCTTTCCTGGAGGCTGACATCTTGATTGGATCATTAGCACCAAGACTGAGCCCCACCCAGTAGCCTGTAGGGAAGCCTCAGGCCAAACAACATACAGGGTGGGAACACAGCCACACCCATCATCAGACTTCCAAAGCCACAAAGGCCTCTAGACACAGCCCTACCCAGTAGAGGTCCAGGACCAAGCTTCACCCAGCAGTGGGCAGGCACTGGCTCCTCCTGCCAGGAAACCTGCATAAGCCTCTAGTCCAGCCTCATCCACCAGGGGCAGATACTAGAAATAAGAAAACAACAATCCCAAAGCCTGTGGAAGGAATCCACAAACACATAGAAAGATAGACGATATGAGGTGTAAAAGGAATATCTCCCACGCCAAGGCACAAGATAAAATCCCAGAAGAAGAGATAAGCGATGAGGAGATAGACAATTTATCTGAGAAAGAGTTTAAAGTAATGATGGCCAAGATGTTCAGAGAACTCAAGAGGAGTATAGATGCACAGAGAGTTTATAGCAGAGTTGGAAAATATAAAGAATACTCTAACAGAGTTGAAGAATAAAATCACTGAAATGAACAATACACTAGAAGGAACCAAGAATAGACTAAATGAGGTAGAAGAACAGATCAGTGAGCTGGAAGACAGATTAGTGGAAATCACTACTGCAGAACAGAAAAAAGAAAAAAGAATGAAAAGAAATGAGGATAGCTTAAGAGAACTCTGGGACAACATTAAGTGCACTAATGTTCACATTATAGGGGTCTAGGAAAGAGAAGAGAGAGAGAAAGGACTTGAGAAAGTATTTGGAGAGATAATCACTGTAAACTTCCCCAACTTGGGAAAGGAAACAGTCACCCAAGTCCAGGAAGCACAGAGAGTACCACACAGGATCAACACAAAGAGGAACACACCAAGGCACATAGTCATCAAACAGACAACAATTAAGGGTAAGGAGAAATTATTAAAATAAGCAAGAGGAAAGCAACAAATAACATACAAGGGAACTCCAATAAGGTTATCAGCTGATTTTTCAGCAGAAACTCTACAGGCCAGAAGGGAGTGGCACAACATATTTAAAGTGATGCAAGGGGGAAACTTACAACCAAGAATACTCTATCCAGCAAGGCTCTCATTCAGACTTGATGGAGACATCAAAAGCTTCACAGATAAACAAAAGCTAAAAGATTTCAGCACCACGAAACCAGCTTTACAACAAATATTAAAGGACCTTCTCTAGTCATCAAACCATAAGAAAAGAGAACAAAAAGAAGAAAGAGAAAAAAAAGACCTACAAAAGATTGCTTTGGCTGTTCAGAGTCTTTTGTGGTTCCTTATAAATTTTGGAATTGTTTGTTCTAGTTCTGTGAAAAATGTTGTAAATATTTTGATGGGGGTTGTGTTGGATCTGTGGACTGCTTTGGATAGTGTGGCCATTTTGATAGTGTTGATTCTTCCAATCCAAGAGCATAAGAAATCTTTCCATTTCTTTTTGTCATTTCGGTTTTCAGAGTATAGGTAACCTCCTTGGTTAGGTTTATTTCTAGGTATTTTGTTGTTTTTGATGTAATGGAAATGTCTCTGCCAGTTATAAAATTCTGGTTTTTGAAGTGAAAAAAAAAAGTGAACAAAGAGCCACAAAGAGCAAAATATCCTTCTTTCTTATGAGTGGGTTATATTCCATTATATATATATGTGTGTGTGTGTATATCTATATCTATATCTATATCTATATCTATATCTATATCTATACTGCATCTTCATTATCTGTTCAGCTATTGATATGCAATTCGGATGCTTCCATATCTTGGCAATTATAAGTAATGTTGCTGTTAATAGCAGGGTGTATGTATCTTTTTCAATTAATTTTTATTTTGTGGTTAGCTTTATTCCTTTGATAACTATGTACATTTAAAAAGCTAAAGCTCTAATCGTTCTTAGAAACAACGAATAGTACATATATGTAAATTTAAAAATATAGGTGCAGTAAAAAAAAAAAGCAATGAGCTATCAAGCCATGAAAGACATGGGAGAAACTTAAAAGGCATATTACTAAATGAAGGAAGCCAGTCTGAAAAGACTACAAACTGTATGATTCCAACCAAATGACATTCTGGAAATGGCACAGCTACAGAAACAATAAAAAATTGTGGTTTCCAGGGGTTTGGGGAGAGGGATGGAGGGAGGAATTAATAGATGAAGCACAAGGGATTTTTAGGACAATGAAATTATTCTGTATGATACTATAGTGGTGGCTACATGTCATTATGCATTTGTCAAAACCCATAGAATGTACAATATCAAGAGTGAACCCTAATGTAAACTATGGACTTTGGTTGATAATAACATGTCCATGTTGGTTCATCAGTTGTACCAAATATGCCACACTGATGAGGGATTTTGAGGGTAGAGGTGTATATATGTGTGGGGGGCTATTTGGGAACTGTCTGTATTTTCTGCTCAATTCTGTTGTGAACCTGAAACTGCTCTAAAACAATAAAGTCTTTTTAAAAAATAAGTGGTATTGGGAAAACTTGACAGTTACATGTAAAATAATGAATCTAGAACATTTTCACACACCATACACAAAAAATAAACTCAAAATGGATTAAAGAGCTAATGTAAGATCTGAAACTATAAAACTCCTAGAAGAAAGCATAGGCAGTTTGCTCTTTTACACTGGTCTTAAGAATATTTTTTGTATCTGTCTTCTCTCAGGCAAGGGAAACAAAAACAAAACTTTAAAAATGGGAGCTAATGAAACTTGAAAGCTTTTACACAGTGAAGGATATCATCAACAAAATATGAAGACAACCTTGAATGGGAGAAGACATTTGTTAACAATATGTCTGCTAAGGGGTTAAATCCAAAATATATAAATAATTCATACAACTCAATATTTTAAAAAAATTTGATTAAAAATGTGCAGAGGGCTTGAATAGGCATATTTCCCAAAGAAGACATACAGATGGCCAACAGACAGATGAAAAGATGCTCAACATCACTAACCATCAGGGAAATGCAAAAAAAAAAAAAAAACCACAATGAAGTATCCCTTCACACCTGTCAGAATGGCTATCATCAAAAAGACAAGAAATAACAAGTATTGGCAAGGATGTGGAGAAAAGGAAACCCTCATGCATTGCTGGTGGGAATGTAAATTCGTACAGTCAGTATGGAAAACAATATAGAGTTTCCTTAAAATAGTAAAAATAGTACTACCATATGATCCAGCAATTCCACTTTTGGGTATATATCCAGAAAGAAATAAAACAGTAATTCTAAAAGATACATGCAAAGCAATGTTCATAGCAGCATTGTTTACAGTAGCTACTATATTGAAGCAACCTAAGTGTCCATCAACAGATGAATGGATAAAGAAGTTGTGGTATACATACAAAGTGGAATATTACTCAAGCATAAAAAGAATGAAATTTTGCCATTTGCAACATGGATGGACCTGGAGGGTATTGTGCTTATTGGAATAACTCAGACAAAGATAAATATTGTACATTTTCACTTACATGTGGAATCCTAAAAATAAAACACATGAACAAATAGAAGAGAACAGAAACAGACACACAGGTATAGACAACAAACTAGTGGTTACCAGAAGGGAGAAGGATGGGAAGAGGGGCAAAATAGCCAGAGGGGATTAAGAGGTGCAAACTACTAGGTATAAAATAAATAAGTTACAAGTATGTAATGTACAGCAAAAGGAACATAGTCAATATTTTATGACAATTATTTATGGGATGTATTCTATGAAAACACGAAATTACTATGTTTTATAGCTGAAACTAATATAATATTGTGAGTCAACTTTACTTCAATTGAAAAATTAGTTAAAATGATAAGTTTTGTGTTATATGTATTTTACCATGTGCACACAAACACACAAACTTTTAAAGTGTCTGCCTTTCTCAGGAAATAGTGATTTTACTAAGTTCATAAATACTTTTAGAGGAAGAAGAAATGTCATATAAAATTGTGTATGAGGAAAATTGTCTCTAACTTCCACTGAGGGTTCTGAATGAAAACAACATTAGAAAATAACATAATGTTCCAGGTGAAAAAAATGGCATAAAGTATTGGACATAGGCAACATAATAGGCCATTGCATTTCATGGCTTTATAGGGCAAGCAGGAAATTCAGTGATGGGAAGAAAATTCTTTGAAGTCTAAATGTTAGCAATGTCCTTGCTAGGGATACACATTCTCAATTGTACCTTTTATTCAACTGTTTATAATTGTTGGTTTATGACAGGTTTTAGTCAAGGTTGAAAATGTAAATTACTAGGGCCCTTTAAAACAAAGTGGAATGAGATGTTTTTTACTCTTTGTTCTGTGGTATATTCCAGAATCTTCCTTATAGAAAATGGAAACATGGTGGAAACTCTCCTAAACTATCTAGTGGTTGGTCGGTTGAAGAATGGAACCATAATAACTGTGTATATATAGCCTATTCACTTTGTAAAGACCTAGAGCATATATTCATTTGTTCCTCAATATTTCATGTAGGGCCAAGGCTTTTTCCTTGCATGTGGGTCCTTTGAAATCCCTCCTTTTCTTTCTTGTATAAAGCACATCCATACTGTTTCATTCCAGATTTCCAGAATTCCAATTTCTAGTTTGCTTTCATGAAAGTAGAGAACATAATGTTTCTAGATTTTTTATGATTTCTCACCCCACATTCTGTTAAAGTTGCTTCATGTACAGCTATTTTTCAGCACTTTATTGCTCACCTTTATTGACTTTTCTAAAGCATTGACTTTTGTTTTCATAGGATAATTCTCTTTTATACTTACATTTCATCAGTTTACATAATATTTAACTAAATCACATGATTATAAGAATTTCAGTCAGCATAAACAGGCTTGGGAGCAAACACAGCTGAAACTAAGTATGCCAACACTACTGGTGGAACAAGTAGTGCACTTAAGCATGCTGTGGGCATCTGAATAGTTTAGTAATAGAGTAGAAACCATCAGTTAATCCATTGGAGGTTGGTTAAGAGAACTTTTTGCACAGTGAAAATTTGCTTTTTCTTACTAAATGTATCCTGAATATTTTTCCTGTCTGTAAATGGAGATCTACATTATCATTTTTAATGGCCACATGGTATTTATTATACATGTACTATGTGCATTTTTGCTTGTGAACAGCATAAAGCAGTTCTGACTCACTTAACCAGACAAGGAATTTATTGGTAGGCTATTAAGATTGTTTATAGAGTCAACAGGAAAGATAGTCAACCATGCTTGGAAAAATGGGCAAGAATCCAGGGAGGCTAAAACAGGTTAAGTTCACACCCCCACAAACAGTCTGGTGAAGACCTCTCCAGTGACACTGACTTTCTCAGGACTTTTTGCCACCACCACTGCTGGCATCTTGACTCTGCTGCTGCAACAGTCAGGAATTCTCTTTAACTGTCACTGACTATTTGTGTCACTTCCTCAGAATTCAAAACCCTGGACAGAAGTATCTGCTCAGCCAGGTCTAGAATCACTTAGCAGCATCTCAGTTTCAAGGATTAAGAGAAAGGAAGTATCTCCCCTTCCACTTTGGCTTCAATAGTAGGGTAGAGTCCTACTGCCTGTTACCAAGACACTCACTGACAGGAGGAAATTTCCTCAACCTAGGTTGTGTGTTTGGATGCTGGGTAGCCAGAAATAGGACAACTATCAGTAATAGTGTGGATATGTAGAGTTTATTTAAGCAAGGCCCTACTGTAAAAAAAATTAGGTTGTTTCCTAGTTTGTTGTTTTAAATTATGTGGTAATAGACACATTTTACTAATCTAGTAGGTGGAAAACATTGTATCTTAATCATTTTAATTTATAATTTTAAATGTAAATTTTCAGATGCTTATTGGAATTTTGGATTTCTTATATTGTCAATTGTCTGACATACATATTACACATACAGGCTTTTTCAAGATATAGTTTACATGTCATAAAATTCATTATAACTTTATGTGTGTAATTCAGTGGTTTTTACTGTATTCACAGACTTGTGCAACCATTACTTCTGTCTAATTCCAGAAAATTTCATCACTTCAAAAAGAAACTCCATGCATAGATATTTTTGTAATTTGCTTACAGGGTGGGGTTTTTTTTTGCCACGTGAAATTTTGAAAAGTCATATAAATTAAATTAAAAAACCTTTTTCTTTACGGATTCTGCTTTGGCTTAGGCTTATAAAGGGCTTCCTCACCCCAAGTTTTGTTGTTGCTGTTGGTGTTAATTATTACCCACTTTTATATCTTTATAGCATTAAAAACCCTTTTTTCACATTTCAGTCTTTAACTCGTTTAGAATTTTGCTGTAAGGTGGGATCTAAAAGTGTTTGCCTCACATGGTTAGCACATTACGTGAACACCAGTTATTGATTTCCCCATTTATTTAAAATTCTTCCCTTTTTATAAATTACATTCTTATATATACATAAATGTTGGTTTCTGGGACTTTCTGTTCCATTACAAAGGATCTGTCTATTTTGATGTTAGTACAAGACTTTTTAAAGAAGTCAAAATATGATATTGTACACATGAAACTTACATAATGTTATAAACCAATTTACAAAAAGTAAAACTTTTAAAGATATTTTAATGTCTGATAGAGTGATTAGCATCATTATCCTTTTTAGTGATGGCTTTTGTAAAATAAATGACATACTTGAAAAGCTTGGTCAAACTGAGTTGTTATTTTCAGTCTGTTCAAAATTTTATCATTTATTTCATAGTTCTTAATCAGTTATAGCAAATATAAAATAAGTGTTCTTTCAACTTTGTGTAGTGGTTAACTACTGACAGTTGTTTTTGGTTTTCACAGGCATTTAATGTTTTTTCATCAGTGGTTTGGGGCACTATTTTGTCTTAGAACTAATTTTGTAGGATGGACTTTTTCTTATGAAGAGAGCTATAGCATTACATGTGGTCCATAATTTACCTACAGATTGTTATCTGACAAGCTTGAATCTGATGACTGTTTTGATGGGGGAAAAAGCATCCCAACTACAAACAGTCTTAGATCTAAGACTACTGCACCAAGGCCGTATTTAACCTATAATATATATGGTTGAAAAGTAACTGACAAGTTTTAATGTCAAATAGTTGAATCCTACTTCCCTCTACTTTCCAGAAATAAAAATGGCCTTGTCTGAGGCAAAAGTTTCACGCATACTAAAAACATATTTTTCCTCTGGTCTGTTATTGAATTGACAAGACAGCAAATGTTCAGCCCCTGGTGGAAAGGCACCTAGTAATAACTTGAGGTCTATTTCCTAGTTTCTGAATAACTTGTCCCCTTACCTCGTGTTCACTGCAGGGTAACGATATGTTTTGAGCATTTTCCTCACCCTACCTCCATCTTTGGCTGGTTTTACTTTATACCTTTTGCAAACATTGCCCTATTAAGTTAATCCCTTTGAAGCTATTGTTAGCTCTAGACTCCAGCCTGACTTGGCTGTATGAGCAGGGATAAGTCTGAGTGTTAGCTTCCTTAATTTTAAAAGGAGGCTACTGCGTTACTTATACTGCAGGATTCTTGTGAAATTGATGTGTATGAAAGTTTTGTCAACTGTGCAATGCTGTCGGAATCTGAAATATCTGTGTTGTTATTACAAGGACAGCTTTTTTGTAAAGAGGTGATGATTAGTCCAGGAGTCACAAAAAATGACTGGCAAAGCACATTGCCTTTTCCTAATTTGATTATTCTGTTCTTTTTTGACCTTACTAATATATCTTAAGTATTGACTCCTAATCTTTCAGGAATGGTCAAATGAAAAGAACAGTTATGCTTTGAAACATACACTTGTCTACTCCAGCTGTTTCATCTGGAATCTTAGTCCTCTGTTTGTATAATGACAGTTGTCTGATGAAAGAGATTTGACACTCAATATTTTGAAAACAAATTAAGGAATAAGATCAATCTTCATTTTAAAGGCTCACACAATTTTAAAAAAAGAGATGCTTCATATAAAATAATAGAGAAGCTAATGTTTACCCCTTTTGTTTTCAATTTAGAGGTGGTAGATTTTAAATAAAATGGGCAGAAAAAAATTTAGTTAAAAAATTAAAAATAATTTTTAAAATTTTTAAATAAGTTGATTTGGAAATATTTTATACACACACACACACACACACACACACACACACACACACTGAAGGCAACTAGTTGAATGTTGTTTGCATAGCTAGAAATCACCAATTTGTCTAACAAAACAGGGGTGTTTTATAGCCCTGTTGTTATATACTAGGTGGTTTTTGGCTGTTTATATGTTTGAGTTTAGCATTGGTCTCACTTATTGAATTATTTCAGTTTTGGTAACTTTTCTCTTAACTGCTACATATTCCCCATATTTTTTTCTTCTTTATTTCCCCCTAAAATGGGCTGGGTTTTTTAAAAATCTTTTTTCCTCCAGCTTTACTGAGGTATAATTGACAAATAGAAGTTGTATATATTTAAGGTGTAAAGTGTGATATCTTGATATATGTATACATAGTGATATGATTACTGCAATAAAACTCATTACCATATCCATCACCTCATATAGTTAACCATTTTTGGTTGTTGAGAACAACTAAGATCTCTTTTCGCAAGTTTTAAGTATACAATACAGTATTATTCACTATAGCCATTGTGCTGTACATTAATTAGATCTCCAGAGTTTATTCATCCTGTATAACTGAAACTTTGTGCCTGTTGAGCAACATTTCCCCATTTTCCCGATTCCCTGGCCCCCGGTAACTACCATTCTAGTCTCTGCTTCTAAGAGTTTAACTTTTTTAGATTCTGCATATAAGTGAGATCATGTATTTTTTATCTTTTTTGTCTGTGTCTGGCTTATTTCACTTAGCATAATGTCCTCCAGGTCCATTCATTTATTTTGCTTTTAAAAATTCTTAAAATCAAATAACTGAGGCCTACATAGAGCACAGGGAACCCTATATAGCATGTGTGTATCAACTACTCAGCCTAAGAAGTTGAACATTACATATATAAGTGAAGTTCCCCTTTGTATTCCAATCAATCTCTTCTTTCCTCCTCAAACGCCTGAATTTGAGTTTATTATTCTCATGCATATTTTTGTGTTTTAACTAACACTACTATATATATATATATATGTGCATACAAAACCAATGTATGATATTGCTTTACATTTTTAGACTTTTGTATCCTTCTGAAACTTTTTATTTCCTAAACTATGTTTATGAGATTTATCCATGTTGCTATTTGTAGCTCTAGTTTGGTGTTTCTCGACCTCTGTTCTGTTGATGTTTAGGGCCAGATAATTCTTTGTTGTGAGAAGCTTTCTTGTCCATTGTAGGCTATAGGCTATTTAGTGATATCCCTGGTCTGTACCCACAAGATACCAGTAGCACTCCCTCCTCACCCCAGGTTATGATAACCAAAAATGTCTCCAGACATTGTCATATGTCCCTTTGGTGGTGAAATCTCACCTCCTCCCAGTGAGAACCACTATTTTAGTTCATTCATGTTAGCTACTGAGTTATGATCCATCATATATATATACCATCATCTATTTTTGCATTTTCTGGTTGATAGACTTTAGCTTATTTCTAAAGTTTCTTTTGGGGGGTAATTAGGTTTTTATTTATTTATTTATTTTAACAAAATAACATTTTTATTGATTTATAATCATTTTACAATGTTGTGTCAAATTCCAGTGTAGAGAACAATTTTTCAGTTATAAGTGAACATATATATATTCATTGTCACATTTTTTTCTCTGTGCACTACCATAAGATCTTGTGTATATTTCCCTGTGCTATACAGTATAATCTTGTTTATCTATTCTACAATTTTGAAATCCTGTCTATCCCTTCCCACCCTCCGCCCCCTTGGCAACCACAAGTTTGTATTCTATGTCTCTTGAGTCTGTTTCTGTTTTGTATTTATGCTTTGTTTTTGTTTGTTTGTTTGTTTTTTTAGATTCCACATATGAGCCATCTCATATGGTATTTTTCTTTCTCTTTCTGGCTTACTTCACTTAGAATGACATTCTCCAGGAGCATCCAGGTTTTTATTTATTTTTAATGCAGGTACTGGGGATTGTACCCAGGACCTTGTGCATAATAGTCATGCTCTCTACCACTGAACTATACCCTCCCCACCCCCCAAAGTTTTAACTGTAAGGAACACTTTGCAATAAACATTCTTATTCATGTTTCCTTGTACACATGTGAGACTTTCTCTAGGGTAATATGCCTAGGAGTTAAAATGTTGTGTGTCTTTAACTCTACCAGGTATTGCCAAGCAGTTCCATAATGGTTGTACTGTTTACACTCTCACCAGATGAATAGGAGAGATCCTGTTGCTCCATATTCTCTCACTCTTGGTAGTGTCAGATTTTGAAATACTGGTCTACCTGATGAGTGTAAATGATATTCATTGTAGTTTTAATTTGCATTTCCTTGATTACTGTAGTGATAAAAATTATCCAAGTAGAACTATATCCAAAAAAAGAAATAAATTTTACCATGTAATTTATTAAGAATTCAGAAACCTTTCTCAAATTTTGAGGACTAATTATTTTAGGGGGATTTAAAAATAATGTTTGAGCTTCTGTGATCAGCTTTAAGAAGTGGTTTTGAGCAATCAGACTTCATATGTGTCTTGTTTGTTTGTACTCAACTTTTGCAGTTTCTCTTTCCAAACCAGAGATGATGATCTATCTAGTCATAATACTGTTCTTCGTCACAGAAAATATTATTACTGATGATGATTAGCATCTGTGTCTAGGGAATGGTTCGAAATACTTTAATAACTAGAAGTCATTTCCCTCAATGTTGTTGAATGCTCTTTTTCTCAGAGTCGCCTCATTACTAAAAGCTGCATGCCAGATGTGTTTCTTTGATACTGTCATCTCTCATAGGCCTACACCATATGAAATTGTTTATGCTTACACTGTTTTCTGAGTCATTTTGAAAAAATATAATGAAAGGTTACAAAAGATGTTCCTGACTTTGTACCTATCTTTGAGACATTTAAAATTCAAAAGATGGATGTAACATATATTACAAAATCAATTAGAGTTATGTGTGTGTGTATAATAGAGTAGTACAGGAAGATCAAAGTCCTCTGAGGTTTCAATTGAGTCTAAGGTCCAATTTAAGTACTATTTTGAAGAAAAAAATGCAGGTGAGTTTTGAAGACAGAGAAAATACATATTATTCATAGAAGATTTCACATGCTTAAATTAGGATGGAGGGGGAAAAGTGGCTGTATTAATGTAATTTTCATTCATTTCATTTCATTTCTTTCCTCCCCAATATATATTTCCAGGGTGAATTATCCAGTCACTTTAAAAGTGCCTTTCTGCTTAACTAGTCTCTCTCAGTTCCTCAGTAACTCTGAGAGATGTTCTAATACTTTGGTCTGGGGTGTACACCATAATAAAACTTTATTTTGATTTTACATTCCTAACTAACCAGGTAAACTATCTTTCATCTGCTGAGTGTATTGTATTCCAAAAGTTTGTTACCAGTTCTGTTTTTTGAACTTGACAGTTTCTTTTTTTTTTTTTGACAGTTTCTTATAAAACTATTTAGTCAGTTTTGGGATTTACCTAGATCACCCCTCAAAAGCCCCATTTTGACCCGTAACATTTCTGAGCCATATAGGTACTAAGTCTGAGTGTTCTGACCCAGAGACAGACAGCCATGTGCTACAAGAGGAAAGAGGAAGCATCTTCTTTTTTAGGTACAGGACTAACGGTAAGCAAAATTTTGATAGGATCTGTTTGTTTTAGACATTATTACACTTCCCTTTTCATACCCATTACCACTTCACGGTGACCCTTTCCCTAGCCCCTAATGCTTTCCCGCTTGCCTTAAGTATCCCACCTTGGACCTTTCATCTAGGCCTGGGAGTTCCCTATATCCCAAGGATCCTTTGCTCACAGCTACTTGCCTTTCCTGTCTGATCTAGGCTTCTGTTCTATTGTAGTAACTGATCTTACCTAGGTATTAGGAGGTGTAGTTCCAGCTATCAACTCCTTAAATGATCAAAGAGGAGTTTGTATTTTAAAAAGAGGATACAATGTCTGTTAAGACAACTGATCTGGATTCTTTAAAAAGTTACTTCATGGGGGAGAAGAAATATGGGGGAGAGGCTGTTCTAGATTAAAAGAAACAGAAGAGACACAACCAAATGGAAAATGTGGACCTTGCCTGGATCCTGATTTGGAAAAAATACAAGCTGTAAAGGATGTTCTTAGAACATTTGGGAAAATTTAGAGAATTTGTATTACAGGATATACAATCATTAATTTTATTAGCTGTGATAATAGTATTGTGGTTTTACAGGAGTTCTTATTCTTTGGAAATGCATGCTGAAATATTATGATCTCCAAAATTTATCAATAACAGAAAAAATAGAGTAAATATAGAGAAATGTTAACAATTGTTGAATTCATTCAGAGGATATACAGTTAGATGTTCATTGTATTATTTCAGCTTTTTTGTGTGATTGAAATTTTTCATAATAAAAATTTGGAAACAAAAAGGAAGATATTCATTAATATAATAATCTTTAAATTGTAAAATTTTGTGCAATGGAGAATTCAGGCAATATGGAGAACTTCTTTTTGAGCTGGAGTAGCTAGCTCTAGGTCCTCTAAGCTAATTCAGTTCTACTAATTCTTCTCTATTACACTTATCATTCATTCAAAGATTCAGATTTTTGTCCTATTGGCAGCAGCTGTTCTGATTAGAGGAATGAAGATGCAGTTCTCAGAGCAATGACAGCTTATTTTTACATACAGATTGTAAGTCATAGATACCGTAATGTGAAAACCTTTGGCAGTGTGGTTCATTAGAGATCATTATTTTTTGGCTTTTAGTCAAGACTGTTTCAAATCATTAAAAACAAAAATTAGACAAAACATATTCTTTTATATTGAATAGATACTGTAAGTCTCTTTATGTAAAAATAGGTAATAATTTAATACTAATTTCATAAGAAGAATCAGTGGACATACTGAATTGTTAGAATTTCGAATAGCTTTAGCTTTAACTTTGAAAGTAAATAACAAAAATAGACTAATAATTATTAATCTATTTCAGATCAGATCACACTATAAATTATAGTTGTTCCGTAATTAGTGCTAGTTAAATTTAAGATTGAGAATGATGCTTCTAGGTATGAATTGTTCTTTCAGCTTTTCTAAGATTTTTGTATTTTAAAAATGGATATGGAAAAAAGTATGGTGGTTCTTCCAAAAATTAAAAATAGAACTACCATGTGATCTAACAATTCCACTCCTGGATATTTATCCAAAGGAAATGAAATAACTGTTTCAAAGATAAATGCATTCCTATGTTCATAGCAGCATTATTTACAATAGCCAAGACATGGAAACAACTAAAGTGTCTATCAATAGAAGAATAAATAAAGAAAATGTGATATACATATACACACATTATTAAGCCATAAAAATGAAGGAATTCCGTCACTTGCAACAACACGGATGAACCTTGAGGGCATTATGCTAAGTGAAATAAGTCAGACAGAGAAAGACAAACTGTATGTGCTCACTTATACATGAAGACTAACACAAAATGAACTCATAGACACAGAGAACAGATTGATGGGTTGCCAGAGGTGGAGGTTAGGGAGTGTATGAAATGGATGAAGGTGATTAAAAAGGTATAACCTTCCAGTTATAAGATAAATAAGTCCTGAGGATATAATGTACAGCATGGTGACTAGTCAGCAATATTGTATTGTAAATTTGAAGGTTGCTAAGACAGTAGATCTTAAAAGTTATCATCAGAAGAAAAAATTTGTAACTATGCATGATGATGGATGTTAACTAAACTTATAGTGGTGATTATTTTGCAATATCTACATATATCAAATCATTATATTGTACACCCAAAACTATGTTGTATGTCAGTTATATCTCAATAAAATGGGAATTTCAAGTGATTCAAACTAATATCAGTAAAAAAAAGATTCCTGCCTTCATGGAATTTTCATTTTAGTAGGAAGTAATATTAATTATTGTAACAAATTATTCCAAATTTTTTAGTGGCTTAAAACAACAAACATTATTGTGTCACAGTTTCTGTGGGTCATGAATTTGGGGGTGGTTTAGCTTGGTGGTTCTGGCTCAAGGTCTCTTTTGAGTTTTTAAGTTTAAATATTGGCTGGAGCTGCAGGCATCTAAAGGGTTGACTGAGTCTGAAGGATCAGCTTCCAAGATAGTTCACTCACCTGGTTGTTGGCAGGAGGCATCATGTCTTTGCTGGTTGTTGACGGGAGGCCTCTATTTTTCACCACAAGAACCTCTTCATAAGGCTGCCTGAGTGTCCTCATGACGTGGCAGGTGGCTTTCCCCATATCGGGTGATTCAAGAGAGAGGACAAAGAGGAAGCCACAATTACTTTTTTCCCCCTCCTGCAGTGCCCTTTATGGCCAGTCTTGGAAATCACACCTTGTCACTTCCACTGTGTTCTATTTGTTGGAAGCAAGTCACTGAGTCAAGGCTACACTCAAAGGGAAAGAAGTTAAATTCCATCTCTTGAAAGAAAGAATAGTAAAGAACTTGTGAACATATTTTAAAACCACCACAGGAAGACAGATAATAAGCAATAAACACAGTAAGTAAATTATGAAGTATATTAGAAGATGATAAGACATCCTATGAAAAAAAATAGAGCACAGGTAAGGGAAATCAGAGTATGTGTGTGTCAAAGGGATATGGGATGCAATTTTAAACAGCATGGTCAGTGTAAGACTCATTAGGAGAGTTAGATTTGGATAAAGACTTGAAAGAGACGAGGAAGTTAGCAAAGCAGGTATTTGGGAGAACAAAGTTCTAAACCAAGGGAATAGCTAATGCAAGGCCCTGAGGTGGGAGTAAAATGAGATGAGAGAAAAGAATGCTGAGCATATTTTATTAGTAGTGTATTTTCAGTTGGGGAGGTGGGAAAGTTGAGGAAGGATTATTTCCATGGCTGAAATTAATAAGTTCATTGTTTTTAATAGAAATGTAAAGAAGAAATCAAAATGGATCCATGTATGGGTGTGAATTCTGTCACCATCTCTGTTGAGGGGATGACATGCAGCTCCTGTGTTTGGACCATTGAACAGCAGATTGTAAAATTGAATGGTGTACATCACATTAAAGTAAGTTGCTCCTTGGAAATTAGTAAAGTCAAATGCTGTTGACTGGAATTCTTCTGGGCAATTACTTCTAACACTGAGATAGAAGCGGACACACTGACATGTTTGGCATAAAGACTATCGTGCATCTGGCCCTGAAGCTAAATTAAGGTTTTTTTGGCCTATTCACTTACCTTCTTATTAAAAAATAGGAAATTATATATTTTTAACATTTAAAACCATCTGAAAGTGGAGTCTTGACATTATTATGGTTGTATATTTATCAGTTTATATTTTATAAGTATATATAGATGCTGCTAAACTTTTTATTACTCTTAATCTCATACTGAACTAAAATATTTGTTCTCAGAGAAGGGGTTGTAGGATTTCTTTCTCTTTTACAGCATGACAATTGTTTAGTAATAATGTAGCCTTCCCTAGGAACATGCATATAAAGTAGAACAGTAATTTTCTAAACATTTTCACTTCAATTTTTAATTGCAAAAATAAAATTGACTTTTGTTAGACCATCTTAACACAGTCCTGCTATAATTCATCTCAGAATCTTACTTAGTGAAAAGAGTGATTTATCTGTATAATCTTATTTTTCTGCAGTGAACATGAGTTGTTAATATAATTATTGTAAATAATCAAGAAGAGCTAAGTAGCTTTGTCTCACAACTTCTAAACACAAAAGCCAGAAGTACTAAAGTCAGCACAAGACTATCCCAAAGGGAACAAAGTGATAGCATGTCTCCTCATATCCTGTAAAAAATATATTTGCAAATGTTAACCACTATATATAAAAATAGATGAAAACCAAATTTCTTCTGTATAGCACAGGGAACTATATTCAATATCTTGTAATAACCTTTAATGAAAAAATATGAAAACAAATATATGTATGTATATGCATGACTCGGACATTGTGCTGTACACCAGAAATTGACAGAATTGATTGTAACTGACTATTCTTCAATAAAAATATATATATGTATATATTTGAATGTTTCCTGTGCCCATTTTTCGACATAGGCATAGTATGTTAAAGCTGTGAGAGATCCTAAATAGAACTCAAATAGTCTAATCCCCTCATTCTACAGATCAGCAGACTAAAGCCCAGATAAGGAAATGACCTGTGCTAAATTACATAGTTGCCTAATACCAAGCAAAACTAGAACTCAACTTCCAGGATTCCTGGGCCAGTTTGTTTTCTGGTCATACGGTGTCTACAGATGCATTTTAATTTGCATATGGTTCTCAGACTTGTCATCTCCAATCTCCAATTTATTCTCTCACATAACTTCTAAAAAAAAAAGCAACACGGTATTTTTGTCATAAAGGTCCCTCCTACCACCAAATTACTGTTTTAGCTCTGTTATCAATAGTCTGTATAAGTTTTCTTCAGAATAATTCTAATATTTTTAGAATGAGACACTTTGAATTATATTTTTTGTCATTACCTTTTTAATCTTTTTATTTCCATGTTCATAAAAATGCCTTTGATTTTAAAGCCTTCGGTGTAAAAAAAATGTGTTAAGTCCAGCTTTCTCAACCTCAGCACTATTGACATTATGGACTGGACAATTCTTTGGGGGAGGTTGCTGTTCTGTGCTTTATAGGATGTTTAGTAGCATCCCTGGCCTCTACTCACCAGATGCCAGTATCCTCTCCTCCTACTTGTGACAACCAAAAATGTTTCCAGACATTGCCAATGTCCTCTTTGTGTGAAACTGCCTTCAGTTGAGGATCATGCCTATCACCCCTCCTCAGAGAACCTACTATACCCTTTGGCTGTTCAGTTAATATTTGATGATGGTGAATTGATTTATCAGACAGGCTTGTGTGCCCCTTTCTCTTCGCATTAGCTTCTTATGGTTCTTTTTTGTCAGTGACAGGTATAGTGAGCAGTGGTTCTCAAACCAAAGGATGAGACTCACCTGGAGGACTTGTAAAAGTAAATTACTAGGTCCCACCCTCAGAGTTTCTGTTTTAGTAGAGCTGGATGGGGCCTGAGAATTTGCATTTCTAACAAAGTACCTAGTTAACTCTAAAGGTGCTGGTCCTGGAACCACAGCTTGAGAGCTGTTGTATTGCATGAGCTATACTTAACGCTAAAGATTATTTGTCATTCATCTCAAATTTAAATTTAACTGAGTCTGTCCTGTATTTTTATTTGCTAAATTTAGTAACCTTACTTTGAAATCATCCTTCCCTTTTTAGCCCCTCATAACCACTGATTTATTTTTTATTCCTCTAAGTTTTACTTCTTTTAAATCACCGTATAAATGGAATCAAACAGTATGTAGCCTTTTGAGTCTGGCCTCTTTCACTTAACATTACCCATTTGAGATTGACCCATGCTGTATATATCACTGGTTCTTTCCTTTTTATTTCTGTTGAGTTTTCCATTGTGTGGATATACCAAAGTTTGTTTACCCACTCACTTGTTGAGAGACATTGGATTGTTTCCACTTTCTTTTGTGATTATGAAAAACGATGTTCTGAATGTTCACATCTAAGTCTTTGTGTGGACATGTTTTAATTTTTCTTGGGCAGTTTCCTAGGATTGGATTTGTTCCATCATATGGTATGTGTATGATTAACTTTTTGAGATTTACCACAGTGGTGATACTATTTTATCTTCCCACCAGCAATGTTTGAGGATTCCACTTTTTCCACATTCTCTCCAACACTTTGAATTATCATTTTTTTTGTTATAGACATTCTAGTGGGTGTGTGGTGGTAGCTCACTAATTCTCATTTCCTTAATGGCTAATGATATTGAGTACCTTTTCATGTGCTTATTTGGCATTTGTATACTTTTCTTTGGTGAAATGTCTGTCAAACCTTTTGTCAAATTTTTAGCTGTGTTTTTTGTTTTCTTACTATTCAATTTTGGTTGTTTTCTATATATTCTGAATATAAGTCTTCTCTTAGATATGTGTTTTGCAAATATTTTTTTCAGTCTGTGGCTTGTCTTTTTATTCCCTTAAAAGTGTCTTTCCCAGAGCAGCAATTTTTACTTTTGATGAATTCCAATTTATCCACTTTTTTTTTCCTTTATGGAGCATGCTTTTGGTGTCATATTTTAGCCTCCCCAAGGTCACAAAGATTTTTCTCCTATGTTTTCTAAAAGTTTTATCATTTTAGGTTTTATGTTTAGGTCTTTGATCCATTTTGAATTAATGTGTATCCATGATGAGGTATGGGTTGAAGTTAATTTTTTATACGGATATCCAGTTTTTCTAAGCAGCTCTGTTTGTTGAAGTCTATTCTCTCTCCATTGAATTGTCTTTGCACCTTTGTTGAAAATCTGTTTAGCATATATTTATGGGTATAATTTGGTATGCTCTGTTCTATTCCATTGATCTGTATGTCTGTCCTTTGGTCAATAAATACCACACCATGTTGATTATTGTAGCTTTATAATAAATCTTAAAATCAGTTTTCAGTGTGCAGGTCCTGCATATATTTTGTTAGATGTATATTTTAAGTATTTTCTGTTTTTAAATGATGTTTAACTGGTACTGTGTTTTAAAATTTTAATTTCAGTTGTTCATTACAAATGTATAGAATTGCAGTTGGCTTTTGTATGTTGACTTTGTATCCTGAAATTTGCTAAACTGACTTATTAAATAAATCTTTTAGCTTTTTTTTGTAGATTCCTTGGGCTTTTCTACATAAACAGTTATGTCATTGGCATAAAAATAGTTTTGTTTCTTCCTTTCTAGTCTATATGTCTTTTATTTCTTTTTCAGGCTAGAACTTCCATTACAGTTTTAAATAGGAGTGGTGAGAGTGGACATCTTTGTCTTGTTCCTGATTGTAGAGGGAAAACATTCAGTCCTTCACCATTAAGTATTGTGTTACTTGCAGGGTTTTTGTAGATGCCCTATATCAGTTTAAGGAAATTCCTTTCTCTTCCTAGTTTTCTGACAGTTTTTATTTCTAATCATGAATAGATGTTGAAATTTTTCAAGTGCTTTTTCTGCATTTAGAGATGATCAGATTATTTTTCTTCTTTAAGACTATTAGTATGTTGAGTTACACTGATTGATTTTCAAATGTTGTACTAGCCATGTATTCCCAGGATAAGCCCACCTTGGTCAAAGAATTTTTTTTTAGCTTTTAAAAAGCAATATTTTAATAAGTTAAGCTGAATTGAGAACACATGAATCTGATTTCCCTTGAACTGCAGATAGGTTTAACAAATAAGAGGGCAAAATGTCTTGGCATGGGGGCTTGGAGTGGTCAAAGAATGCTTTTAATGAAAAATTTCAATCATACACAAAAATGAAGAGCCTAGTACAAGGAACAAGGGACCTCCCTGTATCTGTCACCCAGGAGAATCCTTGCTATTTATTTTCATGACATTCTCATTATTTGAATTTGATAATATATTTTGCTAATTCTTTTAAGATTTGATCTAAGCCTTCCTGCCTGTTGTACTTTGTTAAGGTAGAGGTCCCTGATTAGTGGATTGGAATTTCCTAGTTTATCTCTGTGCCATTTCCAAGCCTTTGTGCTGCCCCTTGCCCACCTTTTTCCTTGTCACTCTTCAGGATTCTCAGCACTGTTTGGAGTGTAGTTAACTTCAGGACTCTCTGCCATGCTTCATTCAGTTTGATTCCCCACCTGTTGTCTCCTGTTTCTCTCGAACTGGTATCTAAGGGTCCAAAAAAATGAACAGTATCTCCTTGCCAAAAGTTTGGGGATTCCTACTATAATGACAGTGATAAATGGATGCTTCTTCTTAAAATACTGTGAATTACTAACTCTTCAGCAGGTTTATTTTCACTGCCAGGGCTTAATGAGTCAGTTTGTCATTTTAACTGAGTTGTGTCTTCATTTGTTCAGTGAACTTATTATTTTAATATGTTATTTAAGTTTTTAGCATCATTAAAAATAAGTTTATATTGGTGGTGGTTCTATTTACCAGAAGTTTTCTGTAATTTTGCTTTTATACAATGTTCATTACACTGATGGCAAAAAGTTAATGCAGCTTTGGAATTTGATCAGCTTTCATCAGTCCTAAAGTGGTTTTCCTGTGACTAGTTCAGATCCACATGGAAAAGATAAATTTTAGACATTCTGCCCAGAGTAGATGTTAATAGTCTTTTTTTTTTAAATAGAGAACAGGCTCTTTTTTTCCTTTGGTGGAGGGAGGTAATTAGGTTTATTTATTTATTTATTCTTAGAGGAGATACTGGGTATTGAACCCAGGACCTCATGCGTGCTAAGCATGTGCTCTACCACTTGAGCTATACCCTACCCCCAGATGTTAATATTCTAAGGGAGTTTTGTCCAACTGGACATCAGATTTAGCACAAGATTTAAAATTAGGGATTCTTTGTAATAATCAGAAGTTCACTATTATTTTAAGCACATGAATCATTAAATTGGAACTAGAATATTTTGTGTATCTCCAGATCAAATACTTATGGGAGCTCTGCCTTTTAATTATTCTTAATCTAAACGTTAAGTTTTACCCATTCATTCTTCAGAAGTTTCAAGATGGGTCTTAGCTTTTCAGCGAAGTACAGAATTCATGCTTTCTTGTCCCTACAGTATTCTTGTCTGTGATTCAGACTTCTCATAAGATCTTGAGCAAATTGGCTTCAGTTTGCCTTGCTTTTCTTACAAAAATTGGTTAATTGGTGCATAGTGATTCTTGATGAAATTTAATACATTTCCTTAATTCAAGAGTCATGTGGTGTGGTGCCAATATGTGGGCAATTCTCTTCTATATCTGAAACTCTAGGTAATTTTTCCCATGTCTGAATTTCATATTCATCTTGGCCAGGGAAGACAAAGTAAACTTTGTATCCATTTTACTATTTGTATGGGAGAAAAGCAGTGTTTCTCATTTGTTAACTAAACTGTACTCTGGTCAGCTAAGACTATTTTGATGATTGTGTCTAGCAAAGCTTTATTGACATAGTGTGATATGCCTTCTGCTGAGTCTTCTGTCCTGTAGGCATCCATGTGAACACTTAGATATCAATTTTCCACTTTCACATGCTCCAAAAGTAGGATTTTCCTTTGTATTTACCATCTACCTTGGCATAACTCCAGTCTCAGAGGCTTCTTCATTGTCTCCTCCCGTTCTCCCTGCCCCAAGGATGCTGCTGCATTTAATTTGCTTTGGGAAGACAGCCAAGTTGGAAAAGCTGAGAGAATGCGGGTAACTTTTCTTTATTTACTATACTGCAGGTTTTCTTAAGTGTGTTTATATTCAAAATACTCAAATTTATAAAAACATTTGGTAATTTTTCACTAGTCGTAACTATCCAAAAATCAGATGGGTATTTTTGCAATTTGCTAATTAGAAGAGGGTGGCAAAAGTAGCTCTGCAACTTTCAGTCCCAAAGCTCTGAGAATGAATCATTTAATTTCAATGAATAATAGGTATGACACCTACACTTGATTTATCTTCAAATGAAACCAATTAAACCTCCTCCACTTGATCTAAGGTGGCTGGTGTTAGGGGTCAGAATAGAAGCTAAATCTTACTAATTAAGTGTCTATGTTAATTGCAGTAAAGCTGTCTTATGCATCTAGAAACTAGTTCACATAATTTTTCTCCCAAGTGACTCAAGTACTTACTGTCTACTGACAACTAATGCATTTTCCAAAACTCTCAACTCTCTGCCTGACAGACTATTTTAGATTATTATTTTTGCCAACATATCTATGTATAACTAAAGGACTAGATTCTGCTTTGACATTTGCAAGTAGATTCCTGTAGAAATTTGCTCAAAAAGCCTATTGCACCCCACTCATATATAAGGCTGCTATTTCTATTACATCTTCCCAGAATCCACCTCTGTTTGTTAAAGTCTATTCAAGGTCAGAAAAATGCAATTAAATTGGATTAAGTTGTAAAGGAAAAGTAGCAGAAATATAATATGAAAGCACTTTGTGTTATCAACAGTGATTTATATAGATCCCAGTGACAGATACTTAAGGCTATACTTTCCAGGGCACATTCATAATTTGTTTGCTGAAGATAAAAGGAGACACATTTCTCTGCCTGTTCTAGCTCTGCCTCTCCTTCTTCAGCTGAAAGCCTATATGATATAGAGTATACTAGTGATCTTTCTTCTTTTCTCCTTCCTTTAAAAAACATTTTACTAAGTGTTGTCTTCTAGGCCCAGAGACAGATTTATGGTAAAGTTAATGAAGCTTAAGTTTCAGAGTCTTTCACTGGCATTGACCCCTTCTAAGTCATGGAAAGAGTCTTAGTAATGTAAACACGTGGTTATGTGTTTTTACAAAAGTAAAATATTTTAACCACAATCCTATAAGTTCATTGTCTAGTTCTACTTCAACTCCCTCTCTGTCAGACTTCCCCTTTGTGTTGGCAGTATTGGATGTGCCATGGGCATTTTGGGAATCTGAGTAATGGGAAGTTGAATTGAGGATATGTTTAGTTTGGGGTTAGTAAGATATTTGGCTATATATAGTTTTTAGTCTCTTCTGTGTGTAGTGAAATTTTTGCTACAAATTCTGGTGTAGGACTGGCTTCTAATAACACCCTTACCACTAATGGTGCCAATTCACCCAGCATCATGACATAAAGGTGTAGGGCCCAGTGTAAAAGTGGGAAATGAGTATTATCAATCCAAAGAGTATTTAAGACTTGTCACTGCACAAGTAAATTTTTGGAAATGCCCTGAAATCTTATAGCTCATATGTGAAAGAAACTCAATAGTTTTCCCAAATTTGACAACAGCTCTAAAAATTTACAAATATCTAGTTGTGACATTTAAAGGACCTTTTCTAAGCTATCATTAATAAAAAAATATTTTGACCTACAGGAAAGACTGCAGTATTGTTTTCTTCTCTATATAGAAAATGTATTTACAATATCATTGTTAAATGAAGCAGCATTATATATATACAGCCAAAGGTGTTAATAAAAATGTTATTTTCATAGATTTTATGGTATTTGGTAGATTCTAAAAATTTGTACCATAATTTTGTTACCTACTTATAATATTTATATCTGTACAGAATTTTGTTATTTATATATTTGTGTTATTTTTCTTTTGAACGTTTTTAAATTGAATTATAGTCAGTTTACAATGTTGTGTCAATTTCCAGTGTGGAGCACAATTTTTCATTTATACATGAACATGCATATATTCATTGTCACATTCTTTTTCACTGTGAGCTACCACAAGATCTTGTATATATTTCCCTGTGCTATACAGTATAATCTTGTTTATCTATTCTGCATATGCCTCTCAGTAGCTGCAAATTTTGAACTCCCAGTCTGTCCCTTCCCACCCCTCTCCCCCTTGTCAACCACAAGTTTGTATTCTATGTCTACGAATCTGTTTCTGTTTTGTATTTATGTTCTTTTTCTTTCGTTTTTTTTTTTACATTCCACATATGAGAGATCTCATATGGTATTTTTCTTTCTTTTTCTGGCTTACTTCACTTAGAAGGACATTCTCCAGGACATCCGTGTTGCTACAAATGGTATTATGTTGTTGGCTGTTATGGCTGAATAGTATTAATTGTATAAATATACCACCTCTTCTTTATCCAGTCATCTGTTGATGGACATTTAGGCTGTTTCCATGTCTTGGCTATTGTAAATAGTGCTGCTGTGAACATTGGGGTGCAGGTGTCTTTTTGAAGTAGGGTTCCTTCTGGGTATATGCCCAGGAGCGGGATTCCTGGGTCATATGGTAAGTCGATGCCTAGTCTTTTGAGGAATCTCCATACTGTTTTCCACAGTGGCTGCACCAAACTGCATTCCCACCAGCAGTGTAGGAGAGTTCCCTTTTCTCCACAGCCTCTCCAGGATTTGTCATTTGTGGACTTTTGAATGATGGCCATTCTGGCTGGCATGAGGTGATGCCTCATTGTAGTTTTGATTTGCATTTCTCTGATAATTAGTGATATTGAGCATTTTTTCATGTGCCTATTGATCATTTGTATTTCTTCCTCGGAGAATTGCTTGTTTAGTTCTTCTGCCCATTTTTGGATTGGGTTTTTTTTTTCTTATTAAGTCGTTTGAGCTGCTTATATATTCTGGAGATCAAGCCTTTGTCAGTTTCATCATTTGCAAAAATTTTCTCCCATTCTGTAGATTGTCGTTTAGTTTTACTTATGATTTCCTTTGCTGTGCAGAAGCTTTTAAGTTTCATTAGGTCCCATTTGTTTATTCTTGCTTTTATTTCTATTGCTTGGGTAGACTGCCCTAGGAGAACATTTTTGAGATATATGTGAGATAATGTTTTGGCTATGTTTTCTTCTAGGAGGTTTATTGTATCTTGTCTTATGTTTCAGTCTTTGATCCATTTTGAGTTTCTGTGTATCCACAAAAGGTGGATTCACCTCTTTCTAGGTACCGTATAGAAATTGTCCTTGTCCAAACATGATTTGTAGTCAGAATGCAGCTCAACATGTTAATACATAAATATTTGTCATTTTCTAAAGAATGTTAAGGTTTAAACTTTCTGGATCATAGTTTCTGAGATTGCAGTTGAGACTCATGCGCAGTCAATTTAGAAACCAGATTTAAAGAAGACATTGTTTTGATTAAATCAAGGAACTTTTGTATTATTTGGAATAAAACTCTGACATGAAGTAATGTAATTGTGATGTTAAATTGATTGGGGTTGTTTTATTAAAAAAATGTTGCAGTGGAACAGATTAGAGCTTTAATTAATAGAATTTAAGGAGAGTGAATAGTCAAGAAGTCTCTAATTTTGGAATAAGTAGAATGAATATGATTATATCTTTTTGCAGCTTCAGCATTTAAATACATGTTGGGAATTGTGTCTTAAATTGTGAAGTTTGTAAATGAGTGTAATACTCTTCTTCTGCCAATGTCAAGACAGTAAACTTTAAAGTGATTAACCTGAAGGTTTATTTAATCATCCCAGTGCTCTGTTCAGGGAAAAATAAAATGGACAGATAATATGAAAGTCTTTCTCTGGGATTGTTCTGCCTTTTTGAAAGTAGAAATGTAAAAACAAATTTAATTAGATATATGGACTTAATGGCTCAAAAGGTTAATGCCTTTTAAACATATTAGTTTGTCCTTGAAACATACTGCTTTTTGAGTGCTTTTTCCCTTGACTCACCTAATGGCTACAGTCCATTTTCCTAATACAGACTATCCTTTTAAAAAATGACCACCTAGGTACTAGCAGTTAATAAGTCATCTTGTGGATCCATACATTCCTTGCTCCCTGTAAAATTAACTGTCTTTTTTTAATTACTGGAAAAGTAACACATGTCCAGAGTAACATTCCCCCTCCCAAAAGAAACCAGTTATCAATTTACTATGTATGGATTCTTCCAGAAAAGGCTCTGAATATAAAGTGATTTACCTGTATATACTGTATACCTGTATGCACATGTGTGTGCAGTTGACCCTTAAATAACACAAGTTTGAACTGTATGGGTCCACTTATGGATTTTTTCAATAAATATGTATATAGAACTACATGATTCATGGTTAGTTGAATCCAAGGAGGTAGAACCGAAGATAAGGATGGCCAACTGTAAAGTTATACACGGATTTTCAACTGCCTGGGGGTGGGCGCACCTAACCCTCCCATCTGCATGTTGTTTAATGATCAGCTGTATATATGTGTGTGTGTATCCCCTTTTTATGTAAATGGAAACATACTATACATACTGTTCTACACCTTGCTTTTTTCACTTAGCAAGTAAATCTTAGATATTGTTCCCTATCAGCATATAGAAATCAGTCTTTTTGTTTCTATTTGGAACTTTTTTCCCCTAAATTTTGCTCTGGCAAATGATAGTGCATTGAACATTTCTTTTTTTAAATGTTGCATTAGAGTAATGTAGGCATTTTGCTTAATATAAATTCTTAGGTAATATCCACCCATGAAAATGTAGAATCAGTTATTCAAAGAGGTTTAGGTTTCTGATTTAGTTGAACTTTATCCCCAAAATCAACGAAGTGTCAAATCCAAAGTACAAACAAGCAGTGGAGAAATGATGTGAAGAGAGACTTTCACTATTTCCTTTCTTTGTATTTAAATTTTTATACTGAATAATCATGCATTGGCTATATAATTTTTGAAGCAAAGTGAAATTATACTGGCAATGAAAATTCTGACAAGGCACACAGTTTACAGAAAAACAAACTTAACTTAAACTAACAAAATCTCCACATCTTTTTCATTTTAAAACATTTGGCTTTTGAAGTTTTATATTTGTTTTGGACTTTTGTCTTAGTCTCTAAGAATTGTCTTTTGCTAGTTCATAAATTGATTTAATAATTTTAAGTGGTAACCTTTATTTTAGGTTGGTCAAATAGGGTAAGTATTAATAGTTTGATGGCTTCCTCTTATCATATTTTAATTTTCAGTACCCTGTATTGAAGCATCAAAGTAGAGGGTTAATATATGTACATTTTTTAACACACAGTAATAGAATTTCTATGGAGACATATAATATAAATGGAATTCCTATTATGTTTTTTATATAGTTTTTAGTTGTCAAAAATAAATTGTGGGAGGTGAATCAAACATATTAGAAATTCAAGATCATTAATTATTTTACTTTTCTGATTTCAGTCTGTAAATTGACGGAATCCTTGTAAGCTCTCAAAAACCCCTGAATCCCTCTATGTTGAGTTGTTATGAAAATGTTAGAAAGTGGGCTTTAAACTATTTGAAGACTCCCACACTGGCTGGGAGTATGCTAACCATGAATTTATTGTGAAATAAATGTGAGTAGCATGCTAACATGGGAGTAGCATGCTAACCTGAATTTATTGTGATGACATATAAATTAATTCCTAGGGGTATAAAAAGGAATTTCAGTGTGCTAAAACTTTATTTAGCAAAGGACCTGTCCCAAAGTGGCTTTTAAAAATGGAGAAATGTTAGAATGTATTAATTGTCAAATCCTGCTAAAAACCCAAAGAAATATATTCTCCAAGTCATTTTTAAATTTAAACTGGTATGGGAGTAGATATGAAATTTAGGGGAGGAAAGTAAACACAGAACTAAAATTTGGTTCACACACTAGAACTATCTCATGCTTTTAAGGTGTTTTTATTTATAAGCCACACATTGCTCAAATCTCAGGCATAGAATTTTAGTTTTTCAAGGAAATTGAAGATCATCTAACCTCATCATTTATAGATGGAAAGAGCATGGACTTTGGCATTACACAGACCTTCATTTGAATCCTGGCTCTTTCATTTTCTCATTGGGTTTCTTGGGCAGTTTATTCAATTTCCTAGCCTCCAGATAGGAAATTGGATCACGTTTTATTATCAGATGATAAGGAATACAAAAAAAGAAAATGTACTAATAACAACCCAAGAAGTGATGGTAACACAGTCTTTAGCTTTTATATAAAGTTAGAACTCAAAAGGTTTATCTAATCCAGTCTCTCAAGAAACTGAAGCCCTTTGATTAGGATGATTTGTCCAAGGTTCTAGCTTTCTTGCTTGAGAATAGATGATGCTACAGAAATCACATGCGGATAAAGTATGCTATGCTTGAATTTCATACTTTAGATGTTTCAGTAAGTAAAGAACTTCGTAAACATTAAAAGAGTGGATCTTTGCAATCCCTGTGGACAGTTAGCACCCTCTACACCACTGTTCATGCTATTGAGCCCACAGAGCATGTTTTGGTTTCTTCTCTTCCACTCCTGCCTTCATCTACATTTAGTGAATAGTCCTCCATCTTCAGTCCTTCATAGGAGCCAAATTCCTAACTTGTAGACTGTTAGATATTTATTTTCAGAGGAACTATTGATATAATAGAAAAATAGTTCCTCTGAAAATAAAAAAAAGCATTGATTCCTAATGAAAGACTCTGAGAAAATGACAAGCTGTTGAAACTTTGGAGCAATGTGGGGAATAGGAAGAGGTGGTTTGTGTTGGTGGGGATCATGTGAAAGGAGAGTGGCACAGATCCAGGATCAGACTGCCACCAGCAATTTCTGGCTGTATGGAGTCTGTGCCTGTTTGGGCTCATAATTATATCTGTAGCAGCTAGCACAGTGCTGGGCACATAACAGGTACTCAGTAAATATTTGATAAATAAATAAATGCTATTTTAGCTTCCTGCCCAAGGATTTGGCATCCAGAACTGTACTATGATAATCACTATGTGAATTTCCTCTTAAAAGAGACAAAAGTGCTGCTTGTTTTTATTTCCTTTGAGATCTTAGGCTTGAAAAGTCTCTTTGATATCTAATATTCAGAGGAAAAGTTGAATGCTGTTACCCCAAAGGGGAACATATTTGTGCTAGGTGTGGTTGGTCCAGCTTTAAAATTCACAAATAGTAGTTACTAAATAAGGAAGTGTTTTCTGATCTGCAGCACAAAAGCAACATAGGATAATAATACAACTTTTTTGTATAGTATTTTATATACGTAATTTCCTTATTTCTTTATGTCTTGTAAATAGAAGCCAGGCTAAAGCAGTAGAAGGTATAGCAAACCATCTAGTGACAAAATGATGTTTTGCTGTAAAAAAGAGTTTTAAGAGCAATTTCTTGTTGAGTATGTTAGTAAATTGAAATTTGGCGGCAGGGTGGTAGGGTGGGGATTAGCTTAAAACTAGGTCATAAGAGATACCAGATACAATGTATTTAAATCTAAAGGGAAAAAATTCCCCTTCCTTTTTTTTAAAGTTTGGCACTTTATTAGAAAATGTATTGTAGTATTTAGAGCAGTACTGTCCAATGGAACAGTCTATAATGAAGGAAATGTTCTGTATCTATTCTGTCCTGGATGACAGCCACTCTGGCCATCGAACACTTGAAATGTGCTTGCATTAAGGAACTGAATTTTTGATCTTTTAATTTTTTGTTTTTAAAATTATACAATAAAATTGACTTCTTTGGGGGGTACAGTTCTATGAGTTATTTTTGTTTGTTTTGGGGTTTTTTTTAGCTTTGGGAAATTTTTTTGAAATAGATTATTATGCTATTATTAAAAACAATGCTGCTGAAAAAATTGACAGGGTTAAATGCTACAAATATAATTTCAAGTAAAAAAGAATAAAATGGTATGTAAGCAGGTTATCCTATTTTGTGAAATAAGCTAAAGTAAACACACCACATACTATGTACACACACAAGAACACACACTGGAGGGGACAGACTTGAAAGAAATATTCAAAAATATAAATGCTGATTATCTTTGCATGTTAGGATCACAGTTCACGATAATTTTTAAAATAATAGCTTTGGTGAATTTCAATACATGTATAGATTCATTAACTACCCCCACAGCCAGAACAGCAGAGCCCCCCAAAATTCCCTTGTGCTGCCCCTTTATAGTCAGTCCTTCCCCATCCCTTGTCTGCTCTCCATCTTCCCCTTTAGTTTGAATGTTTAAATTTTTTAAAGTAATTTTCCAAATCAGAAAGTTATTGACCTTAGGGGAGTGAGATTAAAGTTTAAAAGAGACTCTCTTTAAAGGTACAAAGACACAAAAGTCTTCATTTTATAGTGACTGTATTTATGTTGAATCTCTTTCAAAAGTATGTAAGTGAACTATATGTGGTTTTGCTATTCTGCAACTTATTCAGGGAAAATGTTATACAGTGTATTCCAAAACAAATATAAATTATTTTCCCACTTCTGTGTTGGATCATTTATGCTAGTGATCTCTTCCATAAATAAGAGCAGTCTGACCAACTAGAATTATCAGAGGCTTAGAAACTTTCCACGCCATGAGCATATTTCAAGATTTTACCAAATACATAGCCATTGATTACCAAGCTAAAGAAAGAAATAAAAATATGAAGTTCACTAAAATAAGTGAAAGATTTAGCTACATAACTACTGTGGACAATTTAAAGTGAGATTTCCTACTCTGAATTATTTTAAATTATATTTTGGAGTTATTTTTATTTTGTGGAACAAAGCTTTTCACTAGGAATCTTTAACAAGAACAACAATACTCATATTTTAAGTGCCTTTGGAACATTAATACCCTACTGCCTCTCAAAATCAAGAAGTCTAAAACTAAATTCATCATCTTTCTTTTCCCTCCACTCCAACCTCTTAATTTCCTCCAGTTTTTCTCTTCCCTCTCTGATATCAGTTAATGGCACTACCATCTCCCCACTGGCCCAAACCAGAAACCTGTAAGTCATCCTAGTAATCTCCTTTGCTCTCTGTAATCTCCTTAGTAGGTCTTACCCTCCTAAATTTATCTCAGAACTGCCCTCTTTCCCTTCATCCTCAGTGATCAGGCCTTAATTCAGACCTTCTATTGTACCACTATTGCAATTGCAGTAGACTCCTAGCTAATCTCTTGTCCTCCTGTGTCACTCCACTCTACCCCAGCACCCTCTTCCACAGTGCGTCCAAAATGATTCTTCTCCAAGATGCAAATATAATCATACCATTCCCCTGCTTAACTTTTCCATGGCCCTCTATTACCTGTAGGATAAATTACAGATCATTATTGGCATACAGGAAGCCCCACAAGGCAGTTGCCTAATTCCCCAACCTGTCATCTTTCTCTACTTTTGTGTTTTCATTTGTCAGGAATTCTCTGCCTCATATATCCTTGCTGAATTCTGTTTTACCTTTAATATTCAGGTATTATCACCCTCAAGAAGCCTTTTTGACACACATTCCCAGGGATAAATAAGTGTCTGTTTTTTCTCTGTTCTAGTATTGCTCACTGGAACTGCGTCATGATCATTTTTGTATCCAGAGAATCCCAGTTCCTGGCACATATAATATGTGCTTGATAAATATTAGTTGTTCAGTGTTTACTTTTATATAACTTGCTGCTGCAAAGAACTACTTTCCTGTCTATTTACTCATATGATCCTTTATAACAACCCTGGAAGATAATAGGGCACATTTGTTCATCTTTCAGATGGTAGAAGTAATGAGTGTAGTTGATCAGTAACTGGAACTCAAATCTTCTGACTCCCAACCCAGTTTGTGTGTGTGTGTGTGTGTGTGTGTGTGTGTGACTACATCATAATCTTTGTAACATGTTAACCAAAGACATGCATAGTAAGATGTCCTGGTAGTAGTTAAATTATATACAGTTGCTGAGCTTTAAGAATACAATCATTGTTTTTTGTTTTTTTTAATAATCAAATCAGGTAAAACAGTAGAGATGTTCTTATTTTGAACAAAAGTAATACTAGACCATAGTGACTTGGAAGAATATAGGAATATTTGCTACAAAATCGTACTGCCTTCATAAACTAGCATGTTTATACCTTTTCTTGCCAACAAAGTAATCTTAATTGAACATTTGAAAAGTTTAAACTTCATATTGCCTTTTGTTTTCTATAGCTGATCCTGTTTCTCATATTACCTTTTGAATTGGTAGAGTGTAAAGTGTTGGAGTAATTTGTGAAAGGAGATGGTAGGAGAGAGTAGTTTGTACTGTATTGTGCAATTCTAGAGTGTGTTAGTCTATGCATCAAATGTCTGATCAGTACCTGAGTCACGTACACCTACCTATAGCTTTACATTCCTGTAGGTGCACAAGATGTTTTTGTGTTTCCTTCCAAAGAGAATAGTAAAGATGAGAACTAATAGAGAAACTCGACTTATTTGTTTCATTCTTCTTGAATGTGGTGTGTTGATTGCTATTTTTAAGTTCCATGTCATGTAATTAATTAAACTGACTTTTGAAATTTCCTTCTGAAAGGTTTCACTGGAAGAAAAAAATGCAACTATTGTTTATGACCCTAAACTACAAACTCCAAAGACCCTACAGGAAGCTATCGATGACATGGGCTTTGATGCTATTCTCCACAATCCTAAGCCTCTCCCTGTTTTAACTGAGACCGTGTTTTTGACTGTTACTGCTTCACTGGCTCCTCCATGGGACCATATCCAAAGCACATTACTCAAGACCAAGGGTGTGACAGACGTTAAAATTTCTCCTCAGCAGAGAACTGCAGTGGTGAGAATAATCCCTTCTATAGTGAATGCCAATCAGATAATAGAGCTAGTTCCGGATCTCAGTTTGGATACTGGAACTCAGAAGAAGTCAGAAACTTGTGAAGATTACAGTATGGCTCAGGCAGGTGAAGTCATGCTGAAGATGAAAGTGGAAGGGATGACCTGCCATTCGTGTACTAGCACCATTGAAGGAAAAATTGGGAAATTGCAAGGTGTTCAGCGAATTAAAGGTAATGTCTGATATTGTTTGTTTGATTGTATTGTAAGCCTTAATTTTCTATTTTATCCTTTTCACTTTTGCATTTTTCTTAAGCATGCCTTTTGAATCTGGGGGACTAGAAGGTTACTGCTTCACTGAAGTCTGAGGTACAGCGTATTACTAGGATTAATGTCAGTAAAGTTAATGATTATAATTAAAAGTTACACAAATCTTGAGCTAGCAGAAAAGACTGCAAGTATGGTGATTCATGGAGTTCAGGGTTCTTAGCATGCCTGGTGTCCACTTTACCTCTAATATGTTTCTGTTCAGACATGCAGAAACTTGGAGGCCACAGATATAGAGGGCACATCTTTTACTTTTTTCCAGTCTGTATCAATAACATTTTCTGGAAAGAACAGAATTATTTTAAGAAGGGATTATGACAACAATGAGAGAGAAATAATTATGGGTGGTATTGATTTTGTCTACAGCATGTTTTCTGCTGGCCCAGGAATAACTTAATTAAATAATTATTTTCTTTCTGTTAACTAGTTTCCCTGGACAACCAAGAAGCTACTATTGTTTATCAACCTCATCTTATTACAGTAGAGGAAATAAAAAAACAGATTGAAGCTGTGGGCTTTCCAGCATTCATCAAAAAACAGCCGAAGTACCTCAAATTGGGAGCTATTGATATTGAACGGCTAAAGAACACACCAGTCAAATCCTCAGAAGGATCACAGCAAAGGAGTCCCTCACATACCAATAATTCAACAGTCATTTTCATCATAGAGGGCATGCATTGTAAATCATGTGTGTCAAATATTGAAAGTGCGTTATCTACCCTCCAATATGTAAACAGCATAGTAGTTTCTTTAGAGAATAGATCTGCTATAGTAAAGTACAATGCAAGTTTAGTCACTCCAGAAACTCTGAGAAAAGCAATAGAGGCCATATCACCAGGGCAATATAGAATTAGTAGTATAAGTGAAATTGAGAGTATCCCAAACTCTCCCTCCAGCTCATCTCTTCAAAAGAGTCCTTTGAATGTAGTTAGCCAGCCTCTGACTCAAGAAACCGTGATAAACATTGATGGCATGACTTGTAATTCTTGCGTGCAGTCTATTGAGGGTGTGATATCAAAAAAGCCAGGTGTAAAATCCATACGAGTATCCCTTGCAAATGGCAATGGAACTATTGAGTATGATCCTTTACTAACCTCTCCAGAAACCTTGAGACAAGCAATAGAAGACATGGGATTTGATGCCTCTTTTTCAGGTAATTATCACTTTTTTCTTTTATCTACACCTTGCTAATTCTTTGGCTTTTATCAATGAGAAATGAGTAATAGGCACTGCAGTTCCACTTTTTGGAAATAAGACATACAGAGGTAGTCAGCAATGTATACAAAGATGCATAAGGATGTTTGCTTAATTATTTACAATATTTTAAAACTAGAAACATTAAATAAATAATGATACCTCCATATGATGAAATGCTATGAAGCCATAAAAAATTATGATATTAAAGATACTTAATGATCACAGGAAAGTGTCTGAGATATTTTGTTAAATGAACAAAAAAAAGCTAAAAAGCTCTATATTCAGTATGATCAAAATTTTATAAACACATATAAGGATTTATACCATGTATGTGTTATTTATGTATATGAGTGAATAAAATTCCTGATAGGGCATGAACCAAATTTTAACAGTAGTTATTTGTGAGTGGTAAGATAAGATGACAATTAGTTTTCACTGTGCTTTCTGTATTTTAAGTTTTTTTGTGTATGCATGTTTGTTTGTTTGTATTTATATATATATATATATATAAAACAGGAGAAGCAAACATTATTTTAAAAAGAAAGAAGGTAGAAAAAATAATAGAATTTTAACCATAGTTTTTAATTTAGCCATTTAAATTAAACTGACTGTAGAACTAGGCATAGACTACAGTCTTTGATCAGAATGAAGGATATTGAACAGCAATATTCTCTTTTCAAGCTCACTAAAATTGAGAAACAAAAAAATTAAACACATGTTCAAATTTTTATGGTAGATAAGTGTCAGTGGAGGAGGACCCAGAGACATAAATATTCTTAATTTTCATATTCATGACAAATGGTAGAAATTGTGGAATTCTCACTTCTTTAAGTCAAGGTGTTGTTCATATACCGTGAAATTCACCCTTTTAAAGTACATAATCCAGTGGGTGTTAGTATATTCACCGAGTTTTGCAGCCATTACCACTGTATAATTTAAGAACATTTTCATCAGCCCCCACAAAGAAACCCCATACTGGCTGGCAGTCATTCCCCATTTCCCCTTCCCTTCCCCCAGCCCCTGTTATTTACTGTTGTATTTTGTCTTTATGAATTTGACAACTCTAAGCACCATGTAAGTGGAGTCAGAATATCTGTCCTTTTGTATCTCTTCTTTCACTTAGCATAATGTTTTCAAGGTAACAAATGTTCATCCATGTTTGTGACATGTATCAGTACTTCATTTCTTTTTATTGCTGAATAGTATTCCATTGTATGTGTATACCTTATTTTGTTTCTCTGTCATTTGATGGAAATTTGGGTTGTTTCCACTGCTCTACTATCATAAATGATGCTGCTATGAGCATTTGTTGCAAGTTTTTGCATGAATATATGTTTTTATTTCTCCTGGGTATACGTCTAGGAGTGGAATTTCTAGGTCATATGGTGAATATGTTTAATGTTTTCAGGAACTGCTGAACTGTTTTCCAAAATGGCTGCACCATTTTACATTCTCACCTAGAATTCTCACATTAATAAAATAAAATCTCTAAAGACTAAGGTTCTTGTGCTTTAAAAAAGAAATATACAATTCCCTATTAGAAAACTCGTACAGAATACAAAAATGTCAAAGAACCTCCAGTATTAAAAGTCTGAAGAAAGTGTATAAAATCCATAATTGCAAAAGGAAATAATTATGAAACCAGAAGAAAAATTTAAATTGAAGATATTAGAAGTGAAACTTCCATCAGGTAGCCATAAAAAATTACTAAAATTGATTTCAGCAAAATTTTAGTTGCATCTATTATTGTTTACAATTTAAAAACTTTTCAAAAAGTGACAATATTTGTAATTATATTAATTTGCATTTCACTAATTCATAATTATTCCTCAGAGTTTCTATTAAATTAAAATACTTTGGTATACATAATGCACTGTGTGTCAATGATGGACACTACATAACCAAGTTTACTTTACATCAGTGTCAGTCAGAGAGGTTACTTATATTGTGATATTCTTTTTAAAAATCTTTTATTGGGGGAAATTAAGTTTATTTATTTATTTATTAATGGAGGTACTGGGGATTTAACCCAAGATCTCGTGCATGCTAGGCACACACTCTACCACTGAGCTATACCCTCCCCCCATATTGTGATATTCTTATGCCTCCTACATATAGGAATCATATCAAATCACACCACATATGGTATAAAACTGAAATATTTTCATGGTCAAATCTGGTATCTGTTATTACTGTAAGCAAGGACCTCAGACTGACCCCCAAATGAAATTTGTCCTATTCTCTTGGGTCTTTATTTTTGCAACTGAAAGTATGGTTCACAGATCAGCAACAGCAGCATCACTTGGGAGCTAGTTAGAAATATAAATTCTCTGACCCATTGCAGTTGCATTAAATAAAAATCTACATTTTAATTTTAATAAGCACCCTAGGTAATTCAGATGCACATTAAAGTTTGAGAAGCACTGGTCTAAATATTTTGCTGCTTTGACTTCTATGATTAAAATCTCTGAGTTATATCTATTTTAACATTGTTCATTTAACAATAATATAATATTAAGTAATATAATTAAAATAGCTAGTATTTATGAGGTTTTATGTAACCAATGTGAACAGAGCAAAAGCAACTTTCCAGTTACCTTAGGTGGCTTCAAAGATGGACTCATTTAAACAATAGGAGAAATTCTGATCAATCTAGTAAGTGGAATTCAAGAATACTTGATAGTCTCTGGCACCATGTTTATTATCTACCTAGTCCTCAAGAACCATGAATGTTGACATGTTCAGTAACTTTTAACAATAGCTTTTACCTCAACCTACTATTGTCAAGGGCCTCAGGAATCAATTATTCAGCAGATAATTACCAGGATATGCATCCCACATCTGTTAGGGCTTATCATAAACACATTAATGGCCATGATGAATAGGCAAAAAACCTTGGCACAGTGAATGTGACCATAAAATAATTGATGAGTTGTGACTGCAGTAACCCATAATTGGGATAAAAGGTTGATATCAAATGACTGCATTCTGTGTTTCTGCTAGAAATCAATCAGACTTTACAGTGCCCCCAGAATTGTGGCTACCCATTTTCTGAATGCCAGTGTTAGTGCTGATCCAGGCTTCACAGTCTATTACTCTGCATTTCACTTTCATGTCATACTAGTCCTAGGTGGGCCATAAATGTTAAAGGAAGTAGTGAGAAAAATGGGAGGTGCTTTTTGTCCTGACCTTCAATCTCATCATTCTCTTGAAAAGACATATAATGTATGAAGTTAAGTCTTCACTAACCAATTAAAGCAAACAAAATGCTCAATGAAATTCCTTTCCTTTTGTGTAACTTTTTATCTTTAATTTCAAACTTACAGAAAAGCTACAAGAATAGTACAAAGAATTTCTGTTTACCAATTTCCTTCAGATTCCCTGGTGGTTAATACTTTGCAACATTTGTTTTATCATTCTCTTTATCGACAGACAGACATATATTCAAACACACATTACACACATATATATCTTTTCCCATATATATCTTTTTCTGAATCATTTGAAAGTAAGTTGCAGACATGATATTTATAATTATCTTAAGCCATTTTCTGATTATGTATTTATTCTTCACATTACTTTAGACACTGAACCTACCAGTTTTGAGGATCAGATTGGAAACCCTTTCTTGAAATTTTTGGACTCTTTTCTGATTGTTGCCTCAAGTGCAGGGAAGTCAGCCTTCCTTTTGAATTCATTTAAGCATAAATAGTGTTGCTACAGTGTATAGAAAAGCTAACTTAAGAAAACTAGCCATTTAATTCATTGTGGCTTTTTAACACCTTCACCGCCTCTGTGGAAGATGGAAGCTTTTGCTCTTTTTGCCACACTTGCTGGGGTAAACATCACAATTTTGTGAATTTTTGTTGAAAAGTCATGCCAATGTAGCTAAAAGGGATTGCCTCTATGACTTAACTTAATACTGTACTTCTATTGTGAGAAAGTTGCAGACGGCATTGTGGTTACTTCTGTTACCTGAAATCACTAAATTACTCTGGAACAAGACTTACAGTAATTGGTAGTGTAAACTTTTTTCATTGTCCAAATTCAAAATTAAGTCTTGATAGTAATTGTGAGAGAATGGATAAGCTCCTGCTTAGATAAAAATAAGGTTTTTTTCAGAGCCAAAGCTATTTTCTTTGGGCAAAGGAGCCTCCTTTTTGAGTTAAGATAATGATACTGTTTAGTAAATTTTGCCCTCTTTGTTCTAAATAATGCTCTTGTAATCTGAATGAATAAATGTAGTTTTTTTAAAGTGATTCACTTAAGACCAGAGACTGACTAATTTTGGAACTGGGAGAATATAGTCCTTTGCTATTCAAACTATCCTTTGCTATACCCAGACTGGCATCACTGCCATTACCTGCGAGCTTATTGGAAAAGTAGAATCTCAGGCCCCACCCTAAATGTACTGACTCATAATTTGCATTTTAACAAGATCCCCCAAATGATTGTACGTGCGTTAAAATTCGAGCCATTATTATAACTGATTTGAGAAGTGTAGATCATTATTCTTTAGGGAAATAATGAGGCTTTTGTTGAAGTTCCTTTAAAAGATGCCTTTGTTCAGCATTCTGAAAGCCAGCTCACCTATGTGCAGGGTTTTCTCTGTGGGCTAGCCAAATAAACCTGAACCAGTTTTTTGCCCAACGGGAATAAATTACAAGTTAGATAGGTTAGTAGAAATTTCTGCTTCTTTTCATCCTTATTTCTTCAGAAGAGTAGAAAATCCTTAGCTATTTTGCAGGTGTGTGGATGTGCTAAAAGGAATAATTTCTCTCTTCTTGGGAGATGATTAATACTGCAGTGGATAAACTAAAACAAAATAGCAAATTTTCTGAGACTGCCAGGGAGCTTCTGGGATGCAGAAGCTTTCCACTGTTCCACAGTCCATAAACATTCTGCAGAGATATTTTCTTCATATTCCTTTGTGGAAAATGAAGATTACTGCTGACTTACTCCTTGCCTCTTCTTCCATTGTCCACAGAGACATTTTAATTTTAAAAATACTATAGATTAGTGTTAAAAATTCAAACATACAGAGAAGTGTCTATAGAGGAAATTTGTTCATCTGTCTGTTTTTCTATTCCTGCCTTAACCCCATTCCCCAGAAGTAGCCCCTATTAATGATTTGGTATGTACTCTCCTAGGCTTTTTGATACATTTCTCATATATACACTCTAACAATTTTTAAAAGACATTATACTGCGGTGCTGTTTTGTTAATTGCTTTTTATTCCATGTACTATATCACGAATTGCTTTAATGCCAGTATGTAAATCGTTAATATGATGATAAAAATTCATTATAAAAATAAGAGCTATGTAGTAACAAACTACTGTCTACCTGGGATTTGGGGTGGAAATAATGGCTGGAAAACTTGATATAACGTATATTCAGTTAGTTCAGATTTCCCTGGGAACTGACTGAGGGGACAGTATTTAAATTGGAAGTCACTTCCTGGAAAGTGTAAAGGTAACATTGCTCAGGGCTCTAGGTCCATGCTGGTTTTAAAGGAGTGGATTGACAGTGCCTGGAAGTGTGGATTGTGATGAATGACAAGGATGCAACTGAAGAATACCTCAAATGAAAAGAATCTTTCCCTGTCTACCAGATACAAATGAGCCGTTGGTAGTAATAGCTCAGTCCTCATCAGAAATGCCACTTTTGACTGCAACTAATGAATTTCATACCAAAATGATGACACCAGTTCACGACAAGGAGGAGGCAAAGACTTCATCTAAGTGTTACATACAGGTCACTGGTATGACTTGTGCTTCCTGTGTAGCAAACATTGAACGAAATTTAAGACGAGAAGAAGGTAAGACACTCTTAAAGCCTGTTATTTCATGTACTGGTGTGAGGACTCTGTCCTTTTTGTCCTCTTATGTATTTTGTAACCATGTTTATGATTCTTGCCAAGGCTTCATAAAGACTATCAGTGATGTGCAGGACAACCTTGACTTCCTGACAGCCAGTTTTTGTTAGTGTTTTGTTCCCTTATAGTTCCTGTCTTGTTTACCTCATGGTCACTTTTTAATATCAGTGAAATTTGTAGTCAAATGGCAGAAGGAAATACATAAGATTACTATTCTTTATGGACCTTGGCTGTAATGGACTTTAAGAAATGTAAATTTTCTGATAAAGCTATGTGTAAAACTGACAACTAGAATCCGTAAGTTTCAATATTACTATACCCATACCAAGCACCGGACCAATACCAAGTTTGTTTAGAATTATATTCTTCTCTTCCAAGAGTTTGATCACTGATTTTTGTTTGCAGTGATTATTCAAAATTTACTTAATGTTGTGTACAAGTTTTAACTGAGGTTACAAAATCTTAGAAAATCTATAATACATATAGTTATGTATTCAGTCACACTCAGGTATTTTAGCTTACAATTTTGCACTCACATTAATGGACTTAACAGTATGGCATAGTAGAAGTGTTAACCATAGAGATATGTGATTATTTTTAATAAGCCTGAAGTCATGGGTTGGTACTTAGGCAGCCCGAGCCCTAGGTATATTAATGATACATGCTGTTAGTCACAAGGGCCAAATAAATATGATTAGTATAAGCTTATCCCCACTATTGGGGAAATAACTCAAAGTATATAGAGTAATAATGCAGGCCTGTGGCCAGTAGAATCACCCTAGATATAAAGGCCAGAACATTACTGTAACTAAATGTATGTTATACAGAACATCTTCAGTTCAGTATTATCTTCTCCACATTCTGTCATTTCTGCATCCTTCATTTCAGCCTGCTGTATATTTAATTAGAATGCAGTCAAGGCTAAAGCTTATACTTTAAGTGAATAAAAAAGAACAGGAGGGAGGTTGCAAGCAAATGAAGGCAAAAAGGAGTTTGCAAGGTTCCTTTTTAGTTTTAGAACAAACTATTTTTGGGCAATTCAGAAATAGCCTTTCTCATGAAAGAATGCCTATGCCAATTACAGATCGTTTTTTTTTTAATCCATTAAGCTGATTCTTCCAATTACTTTATACTACCCCTTTACCACCTCTTAATCCGATTAGAAATACCATTGGCCTATGTGGAGTCACTCACTACATTCACTTTTTTTAAAAACTAAGTGGCACTGGTCTTCCCTCAGTTTTGTCTGTTATATTTCTAAAAATGAATAGAAAGACTTCTAATTATAGTTTACAGTAAGAATTTAAAAATTATCCATAATTTATATAAATATGAAAAGTATTTTTAAAACTTGAAAAACCAGATTTTCTTTGTATTTCTCTTTTGCTATAGATTACATTCAACTGAAGCAGAAAGATTTTTCTACTTTCTCTATACCCTCCTGACACTTATTACTGACACTTTCTCATGATCCAATCCTCAAAATCATTTGGTACCCACAAAGTCCAGAGTGTAGCCACTTATATAGAAAGCTTAGATTATATTAGATACTTTGTTTTCTTATTAAAAACTATTAAATTAATATTTGTGATTTTTTTATCAAATCCCAGAGCTGACCTGTGGACTTTTGATCCCTATTCCCTATCTGATAGCCACCAAGAGCCACAGATTCCTAGAAAGAACTGTCATTCCTGCTATGCAGAATTTATTTTTTTCTTGGAAATGAGAGTAATTAATAGCTGACACAGAGAAGTGGGATGGTTATTAACAAAATGCTTACACCAGAGAACAGCAGTTTATAAAATGAACTCCTTTGTTAAGTTGTGTGGCACATTTTTTTTCTAGGAATAAGAGCATCTCAGATTACTGTGTGCCAGACAGTAAAACTTGAGAGAGAATGACTATTATTTGATAATATTATAATGTATATGTTGGTACATTCTTAGATTCTTTGCTACAAGTGCAGTGACTTTCTAAGTGTACGAGTTCCTTTCTCTAGGACTCTGTCTTCTGAGTTTGTAAAAATACTTTATATTCTCACTATAAGGTCTCAACCGATTGCAATTCAGGAGCCTTATTTAGATCCCAGTTCAAACAAACAGTGTTAAATAAGGAGTTGTAAGACAGTTGTGGAAATGTGAATACTGCCTGGATATTTGATGATATTGAGGAATTATTTTAGGTTTGAGAATGGTATTATAGTTATTTTTTAAAAGGGAAGAGTCTTTATTGTTTAGAGATATGATTTAAATATTGTTTAGAGATATGTATTTAAATATTTGCATATGAAATGATATGATGTCTGGGATTTGCTTCACGGGCAGGGAGTGAGTAGTTAGGAATACATATGAAACAAGATCAGCCCAGTATTATTGATAATTGTTGAAGCTGAGAGCTGAGTTCATCAAATTTATTCTGCTGTTCTCTCTTTGGTTCAGTCCCCAGTGCCTCCATTAAATAAACAAATAAACCTATTTACTTCCTCCTCAAAACAAATAAACACAAGCAAAATTTTTTAAAAAGTTGATAAATTTCTTCAGATTCACTTTAATCCTTTCACAATTAAAAAAACTACTAAAACTGTTAAAAGATTATTCTTTTTATGAAGAATGTTATCTGAATTTTTTTTTTCTTATCAATGTTTCTAGGAATACATTCTGTGCTTGTGGCTCTGATGGCTGGCAAGGCAGAAGTAAGATATAACCCTGCTGTTATAGAACCCCCAATGATAGCTGAGTTCATCCGAGAGCTTGGATTTGGAGCTACTGTGATAGAAAATGCCGATGAAGGGGATGGTGTTTTGGAACTTATTGTAAGTAAGAATTCTTGCGTGATTTCCAAGAATAACTTGGTGAGGAATCAGAAAAGAGTTCCAAAGATAATTAAATGTTGATCAAATAAGACATAAAATGAAAATTAAGGAAACTGGAAAATGCAAGGATAAGATGTAACTTAATGGTGGCTATCAAGCATGGACTGTAAAAGATAATTGTCATACCTCTATTAAGAACCATAAAACAAGGATTGGGTTTGAATGAACAAAAGAAAACCAAATTTTAAAATATACTATGATTTCTACCTAGTAGCATGTAAAAGAATAAATTCCAGACACATTAAAGACTTAAATTTTATAAATGAAGTCATAAAGCCAGGTGAAAGGCATATTGGTTTAAAATGGTAATTTTGTCCAATCCAGCAAATCAGGTTTTATTTGTATAACTTAAGCAATGAAAACAAAACAAAAAAATTTAACTCTGTACCAAAATAAGTTCCAACTCAAACAAAAACTTGAATGTAAAAAATGATACTATAAAATTACTAGGAGAAATATTTGGAGCTTTTTCTCACTATATTACTATAAAAATTTCAGACATCAGAAAAGTCAGTTGTATAGTTGGACACTTATACACACGGCCTAGATTCTACAATTAACATTGTACTGTACTTGTTTTATCATACATCAGTCCATTGTGGAAATAGTTTTAGACTCACAAAGAAGTTGCAAAAATAGTACAGAGAACTTCCATGTAGCCTCTACTCAGCTTTTTCTGATGATGACATCTAATCTATGATTTAAAAAATAATATTAGAGTTGAAAGAGTCTTTCTAAATACCATACAAAACCCATAAAAGCCAAGATTGATAAATTCAGGTACATAAAAACTTCTTGGGAGAAAAAACACCATAAGTAAAGTCAAAAGGCAAGTAAAATAATTGTAATTCATGTCATAAGTAGAGGTTAATTTTCTTAATATATGAAGAACTGTTGTAAATCAGTAAAAGCCAGCAACCCAAAAGAAAGCTGGCAAAGGATATGAAGTGGCAGTTCACAGAAAAGCCAGAACAGTACCTCTTTAAACATATGAAAAGATATTCGGCCTCACTTATAATAAGAGTAAAGCAGATTAAAACTGCACTGAAATGCCATTTTTTCACCTATTAGATTGGTAAAGGTAAGAAGCAATTGTAACACTGTGTTTGATCTCTCATATATCGCTGGTGGAATGTCGAATGATATAAGCTTTTAACAGGAATTTGGCAATATCTATCAAAAGTAAAATTTCACATAGCCTTTGCCTCAGAAGTTCCACTTGTAGGAAATTATCCAGCTGATATATTTGAAAATGTATGAGATGACGTGTGTGGATTATAGTATCATTTGTAATAGCAAAAGATGGGAAAAAACCCAAGTGTCCATACCATAGGATACTTAGCAGCTATTAAAAAGAATGGATTGGTTTTTTAAAGACTTCTAAAACTTAATTTCCTGTATAGGGACCATACTTTCTTGTTTCATTGCATGTCTCACAGTTTTTTGTTGAAAATATAATGTGGCAGCTCTGGAAATAACATTCTTTCCCTGTCCTCAAGATTTGTTCTTTGTTGCTGTTTGCCATTGTTATTGTTTGTTTAGTGACTCCTGAACTAATTCTATAAAAACTATGTTTTTTGTTGTTTATGGCCACTGAAGTCTCTGCTTGCTTTGCACAGTGGTCAGCTAATGAGTGGACAGTGATTTTCTTAAATATCTGGAACAAGTTAGTATCCCAGTCTTTGCTAAAGAGCTCTGTGTAAATGTTGAGGCATGCCTTGAACACTCAGCCATGCAGTTGTCAGTTTTACTTTGGTTTTCAATTCCTGCTTCTACAGAGCCTAAATCAGCCTGAGGTGAGAAGTTAAAGCTTTTTCAGTTCCTTCCTGAACGTGCACGTAGCCCTGGACATGGGCACAACCTTATGCATGTGCATGGCCTTCTAGACTCCTAGGAATATGTTGGAGCTCTTATGGACATCTCGCTGCCCAGCTTTCCTTTTTAGGCTTTTTTGCTAGCCTCTTGTTTGCCCCAGCTGTTTTCCATTGGCTCAGGTAGCCACAAGGTTAAATAATTTCCTTTAATTGTTTTTGACAGATTCGCCTGAGGAAAAGCCTTTTTGTACTCACTGAGCTCCAGTCAGGACAAACACAGACATCTTTGCAAGTGGGATATTTTAGAGAACCATCAGACAGGTCAAATAATGACAGTTCTCTGGGAATGAGGCTTTGAAGGCACTCCACTCATTTTCTGTCCTCTCTGATGGCTTCCTTGATGCTGTTTTCCACCCTGATTATGGCCTGTTGGTCTTCATAGCTACCACAGCTGGAGGAGAGGGGATGGGAATAAGGCAAATTATAATGCCATACAGTTTGTTGTTTTATTGGGATTCATCTGATTTTCCTGAATAAATGCTTCCTGCATTGCTGCAAGCTTTTTTTTAAAACATTTTTAATAGTTTATAATCATTTTACAATGTTGTGTCAAATTCCAGTATTCAGCACAATTTTTCAGTCATTCATGGACATATACACACTCATTGTCACATTTTTTTCTCTGTGAGTTATCATAACATTTTGTGTATATTTCCCTGTGCTATACAGTGTAATCTTGTTTATCTATTCTACAATTTTGAAATCCCAGTCTATCCCTTCCCACCCTCCACCCCCCTGGCAACCACAAGTCTGTATTCTCTGTCTATGAGTCTATTTCTGTCCTGTATTTACGCTTTGTTTTTGTTTAATTTTCAGATTTCTTTTTAAATCAATTTTTAAAAATTGAGGTATAGTTTATTTATAATATATTAGTTTCTGGTATGCACCATAGCGATTCAACATTCTTATAGATTATATTCCATTTAAAGTTATTATAAAATATTGAAGAATTAGCTGAGGAGATTTCCAAGTAAAGGGTGGAAAGTATGGCTAATTTTCTTTTGCTGCTTATAGTAAAATGTGAGAAGAAAGATTAACTGAGGTACAAACTGTGAAAAACAAAAAGAAACCAGTGTGATAAATTGGAAAATTCTCAGCCTATCCAGACAAAAAAAAAATTGGCTATATTTCCTGTGCTGTACTATAAATCCTTGTAGCTTATGTATTTATTTGATGGTAGGATAAATTTTTTTAATGTAGGTACTGAGGGTTTAACCCAGGACCTCATGCATGCTAAGCGCATGTGCTCTACCATTGAGCTATTAATCCTCCCCCTATAATTTTTTAAATTGAAGTATAGTTGATTTACAATGTTGTGTTGGTCTCGTGTACAGCATAGTGATTCAGTTGTACGCATATATATTCTTTTTCATTATAGGTTACTATAAGATACTGAATATAGTTCCCTGTGCTATATAATAGGACCTTGTTGTTTATCTTGTAGCTTATTTTATACATAGTAGTTTGTACCTTTTAATCCCTGTCCTTATCTTGCCCCTCTCCCTTCCCTCTCCCCATTGGTAATCACCAGTTTATTCTCTGAGTCTGTTTCTGTTTATTATATTCATCTATTTGTTTTATTTTTAGATTCCACATATAAATGATTAAGATACAGTCTTTCTCTGTTTATTTCACTAAGCATAATACCTTCCAAATCATCCATGTTGTTCCAAGTGGCATTATTTCATTCTTTTTTATGCTTGAGTAGTATTCCATATTGTGTGTGTGTGTGTGTGTGTGTGTGTGTGTGTGTGTGTGTGTGTGTGTGTGTGTAATACCTTCTTTATCCATTTATCTGTTGATAGAACTTAGGTTGCTTCCATGTCTTGGCAGTTGTAAATAATACTGCTATGAACATGGAGGTACATGTATCTTTTCAAATTAGTGTTTTTATTTTCTTTGGATATATATACCCAGAATTGGAATTAACAGATCATATGGCAGTTTTATTTTTAGTTTTTTAAAGAATGTCCATACTGTTTTCTGCAGTGGCTGCACCAGTTTACATTCCCACTAACAGTGTACAGGGTTCCCTCTTTTTCAACTTTCCTGAAAAACTTGGTTCTAACAATTTTTTTCATTGCTTTTATGGAGGAGAGAATTTTCAGAAATCCTTACTCCACCATTAATGATATCTTTTAGGTAGATATTCTTGAATAAATACTCTGTAATTTGCTATATACTCTTTTTGGTTATTTCCCATAGTCTTTCAATGGTTGTTTTTGAAACCTTTGCCAGTTTTATCATTCTTTGGGGAAAGGATTTGCTGTGTTAGGAGTTCCTCACTCCAGAAGTCCTGCCTCTTCATTTTAGAATTTAATACCCAACTGAAGTATAACCTCATTCAAGACATAGGGCAAAATACATTTTTGAACAAAAGAAAACACTTTTGTCATCCATCAACAGAAGTAATATTAAAGGATTTATATATGTGTATATATATATACATACACACACACATATGTATATGTTTATACTTTAGCAATATGAAAGAAGTTTAGAGGGGAGCAAGACATTGAATACAAGAAACAATGATAGGTGTCAAGTCCTCTATCACTGAGTGGTAACAAGAAGAGGGAGACTTTTAATGAGATCCTCTTCTATTTAACCTTTTGCAGCTGGGAGCAGATTTATTTAATGTGATATAAAAACAGTGATCTAATAATCAAATTTAAAGCATATTAATAGTGTGCAGATAAGATCTTGTATCTTAATCTCATGTTACTAGAGTTCTTTTAGTTTAAAGTAATAACAAACTTAATAGAGGGAAAAAGTATGTTTCTAAATAACAAAGCCTTTGTCTTTAACAGGTGAGAGGAATGACGTGTGCCTCCTGTGTACATAAAATAGAGTCTACCCTCACAAAACACAGAGGGATCTTCTACTGCTCTGTGGCCCTGGCAACCAACAAAGCACATATTAAATATGATCCAGAAATTATTGGTCCCAGAGATATTATTCATATAATTGAAGTAAGTCCCAACACTTTGCATTTCTGTGTTCTCACCTATTCAGTCAGCACTCCCTTGAATCATTTCTGGTTTGTGTCAGATAGAGACAATGAAAAAATCTGACTGTTTTGTTACTCTGTGGACAATATCTGTCTTGAAGTTTAATGTAAATATGTCTGTCCTTTTTTTTGGTCTTTGTCAGGAAGAGTTAGGCAGAGGCACATTAGCACTGTTAATCAGGAGCAGACTTAAGGTAGAACCACAGATCATTTTAAACTATTTAGAAAATGTGAATAAAGTACAGTTTGTTAGGAGTAAAATTCATGTTAATCACTAAGAAAGTAAAGCATCCTGCCAGATGCTTTATTGTTTGTTAGGTCAAAGCAAATGATATATTTTTTTCTTATTTATTTATATAAAATTTTCTGGGGGGGAGATAGTTAGGTTTACTTATTTATTTATTGTTAGAGGAGGTACTACAGATTGAACCCAGGACTTTTGTGGGCATGTGCTCTGCCACTTGAGCTTATACCCTCCCCGTCACAAATGATATCTTTTTAAGTTAAAGTAAGAAATTTAAAAGACCAAACCTTTTCCTTTGTGACAAATTCATTCTGTATTCTTCAGTAAATCTTAGAGGTAATACATGTGAAAGTGTTTTAAAAGTTTCAATGTGGTATAGCATTTGGTGTTCTGATGATCTAAAAAGCATATTAATAGTTCAGATAAGAGCCTGTTAATGTAGATCGTAATACCAGTAACATCTTTGTGAAGCTGTAGCGTTAGTGAGTATTTACTATGTGCCAGTTACCAAGATTGCAAAGCTTCAGCTCTTGATTTAATTCTCACAACAGTGCTGTCATCTTCATTTGGAGGAAACTCAGGTTAAGAGATGTTAAGTTACTTACCCAAAGTCTCATAGCCAGTAAGTGTCATAGCTGGAATCTGAACCTAATCTTTCTAACTCCAGTGCTCAAGCTTGTTCTTTTCACTGTGCTACACGACCAACAAATGTAAGATGGCAGCATTTTCCCTTGCAGTTCAAAATAATAGTGTATGTTACTGTCTATGCTCATATAAGTCTTGCTTAGGTGTAACTTTCTTTCAACGTTTTGTTTTATTGAGGAAATTTTTCATTTGTGTCCTTTTTTCTGATAGAACAAGAGTAAAGACTGCAAATTCTTGTATAATATATTTAGTATGGTGGTAGCTTTTATGGCCTAGTATTCAGTTTTCTGTACTTGTTCAGGGGATGGATGGGTAGATGTCAAAACTAAAATTAAAAATAAAGTGATAAATATTCATCAGTACTAGTAGATGCTTGTCTAAGAGCAAAATTTATGATTTTACTGATAAATTCTTTCTTTATTACATCATCAAAAACTCTGTCAGCCTGACCAAGTTATAGATTCAGCTTTTTTCCAAAATTACTTATTGGAGGCTTTCATTTACTTTTTGATATAATAAGAGTCTCTCCAGAGAACAACAGCACTTGAGTTAGATCAATAGTTTGAGAACAGTAGGATAGACATTAGCTAGAGTTGAGGAAATATTTATTTCTTAGATGAAAGATTAGAAACAAAGGTAATTAAGAGAAGGAAGCACAACTTCATCTTTGTATTCCCCAGGGTATTTACACTCAGTAATTGAGTTGCATTGTCCTCAATGACAATACCATGACTTAGAATTTCTGTACATAATATTGATACATTCAGTGAAATAATTGTTCTCTTATGAATTTCCTTAGAGCTTAGGTTTTGAAGCTTCTTTGGTCAAGAAGGACCGGTCTGCAAGCCACCTAGACCATAAACGAGAAATAAGACAGTAAGTGCTTTTGGAATGTCAGCAAAAAGCAGATTTTTGACCCCTCGTTACAAGTTTAACATTCTGTTAGTATGTCAATGTTTACAATATCATCCTTACACTGGGTGGGAATTGGTCACAATTTGTATTTCCCTATAGTACATAGGATCTTTAACCATTAGCTACCTACTCAAATGATTTTTCTTTTCTATAAGATGGCGACGGGCCTTTCTTGTGAGCCTGTTTTTCTGTATTCCTGTAATGGGGCTGATGATATATATGATGGTTATGGACCACCACCTTGCAACTCTTCACCATAATCAGAACATGAGCCAAGAAGAAATGATCAGCATTCATTCTTCTATGTTCCTGGAGCGCCAGATCCTGCCAGGATTGTCCATTATGAATTTGCTATCTTTTTTATTGTGTGTACCTGTACAGGCAAGTGAAATGTTAGCAAGTATATTTGTTACTAATGAAAAATAGCTAAAATGTGGCAGGCGGGGCTATTTTAGTTGCAAAACAAATACTATCCAGAAGTATGATCATTTTATGCTGGATGCTTTACAAAAAGAACCTTAAACTGAGTGGTTAAAGTAGATAATAAATTCCATTATATTTATATTAATTATATTATAAATAAATTCTATTTTAAGGTATTTATAATTAATTTATTCTATAAAATAACCATAATAATTATTATATTATTATTTTTGTTATTTTTCTATGGCACTTAAGTTCATTAGTCTCTGTATGTTTTCAGCCCTTCTTCTGAGGTAAACTTTTACTGTGGAACACTTCCATCTAATAGATATATTCCCTTTTCTGATCCTTGTAAAAAGCAATAAAGATTTTAAAAACATCTTAGTACATTTCTCTGCACTAATGAAAAATAAGCTTTTCAGTTATGTTTCTCAACAAAAACAGTGAATAGATCCAATAGGTTGTGATATACCACTTAGGTTGAATTTTGAAAAGAAGGAGGTGAATTTTATATAAAAAAATCATTTTTAAAAGATTGGAATTATTTTCCTAGTTCTTGTTTTTCCTAGCTTTAAAAGGAAAAATTCAAGAACTATTTGACTTTCTTTATATTATGGAATATCCATTGGATCACAGATGACAGCTGTCAAGGGCTTATACAGCCATTTGAATCCCTACACACACATATCTACTAAAATACAAACATTATTGTTTCAGCTTAAAATCTCTCCTTATTGTTTATGGATTAGATAAAAGCTAAAGGAAGTTACCATTGATACTATATCTTAGTTATTAAGGTATATATGTGAATTTCAGCATTTTTAAAAAAGCAATGATTACTGTTTCTATATTACAGTTTTTTGGAGGCTGGCACTTCTACATTCAGGCCTACAAAGCGCTGAAGCATAAGACTGCAAATATGGATGTACTGATTGTGCTGGCAACCACCATTGCATTTGCTTATTCTTTGGTTATTCTTCTGGTTGCAATGTATGAGAGAGCCAAAGTGAACCCTGTTACTTTCTTTGATACTCCTCCTATGCTATTTGTGTTTATTGCACTAGGCCGGTGGCTGGAACATATAGCAAAGGTAAAGTGAGAAAGATTGACGTTTGTTCAAATCTTGGGTGGATAAATGACGGTAGTATATTCTAGACCAATTATTGGAAATATACATCCATTTATGTAGTTAACCATGTACTGAAAGAAACATTTTTGTTTTGGCAGTATTTTAGGTTAAATATTCCTTTAGAAGATTCACCAAATGTATGGAATTTGTACTGTAGATTGTACAGTATGTCCATGTTTATTTTTAAGGGAGAGACATTTGAGAAGTACTTGTTTTATTTATATCACATTATTAATGGAAAAATTAGTGTGCCCACAAGTTTTAAAATAATGATGGGAAATAATTTACCCATTATCCCATGCTGTAATGAAAATTACTTTCTAATCCTGTTCCACATACCTTTATATTGTACAGAGTGGCAAACACTGTATACCTACCACTTTGTACCCTTAACACTATAAAGTTTTCCTCCCATTTTTGCAGTCTAGATAATTATTCAGTATTTCTGAATACTATTCTCTCAAATCAGTGTGCTTTAATTTACTAAACTGTTCTGGTTTTATTCTCAGTTAGATTGTTTCCACTGTATAAGTTTAGATAATCCTGCATTAAACATATTCATGTTTAATAGTTATTTCTGTTGAATTGGTATCTTAGGATAAATTACAAAGGATATAAGGATATTTATAAAGGGCATAAATCTTTCTATGGCTCATGCTACTAATCTTAATTTTTGCCATTACAGGTATGTTAGTGAAGTAGTTTTGCTACAATTTCATCCATCAGCACTGACTCTTATCTAAATTCTTGCTAAATTAGTAGGCATTAAATGGCATCATAGAGTTGCTTTAGTTTGCATTTCTTCCATTAATAGCAGGGATAAACATTTTTCCATGCATCAGGTATTATATTTCTTCTTAAATGAGTTGCCCATTTATGTCCTTTGCCCATGTATCTTTTGGGTTCCTGATGTTTTTCTTATTAATTTACATTATTTATTTATAAATTATACCTAATAATACATTTTATATTTTGTGTACTTCTTATTTTTGAAGTGAAAAATTTTCTAATTTGAATGAATTAACATTCCTAAAGCTGTCTTTTAGGTAAATGTTAAAGATTGTATCTTTATTTTACATAAGCCTTTTTCTTCCTTAGCATTGTTAACATGTTTCTTTAAATTTATAGGGCAAAACATCAGAGGCTCTTGCCAAACTAATTTCATTACAAGCTACAGAAGCAACTATTGTTACTCTTGGCTCTGATAATATCCTCTTGAGGTATTTATCTTCATTCTACCTCCTCTTTTTAAACTTCTTATGAAAAATATAAAATATGCACAGAGATAGGCTATAATGAATCCACATAATCTACCTTCCAGATTTAACAATTATTCACATTTTGCCACACTTTGCTTCATCTATGCATTCCTGTCTTTCTTTTATTTGTAGCAATAGTATTTTAAAGTAAATCCCAGTCATATCATTTTACTACAGATATTCCTATAGTATTTCTAAAATAGGAGATATTCTTACCATATCACATCTAATAAAATGAACAATAATTCTTTAGTATTATCTAATACACAGTCATATTCACATTTCTTCTGTTGTCTCCAAAATGTTTCTTTGTTTGAAATGGAATTCAAACAAGGTCCCTGCTTCACTGTATTTGTATTGCATTATAGTTGATGTACAATATTATATAAGTTGCAGGTGTACAATATAGTGATTCACAATTTTTAATGGTTATAATTCATTTACAGTTATTATAAAATATTGGCTATATTCCCTGTGCTTTACAATATATCCTTATAGCTTTTTTTATACATAATAATTTGTACCTCTTAACTCGCTAACTCTATAGTGCCCTTCCCCCTTTCCGTCTCTCCACTGGTAACCACTAGTTTGTTCTCTATGTCTGTGATTCTGCTTCTTTTTTGTTATATTCACTAGTTTGTTGTATTTTCATACTCTATATGTAAGTCATATCATACAGTATTTGTCTTTCTCCTGACATGTTTGTTTTGATCTAGAACAGCTCCTCCCTCCAGTTCTCCGTCCCCCCTTCCTACCCCATTCCTCCCTCTTCATACAATTGACTTGTTACAGAAACATCTATCAATTGTCCTGTAGAATATCCCACAGTCTGAATTTATCTCCGCTTCCTCCTGGAATCATTTAACTTGTTCTATAACTCCTGTAACTGTCTGTAAACTGGAAGTTAGAGCTAAAGCTTGATTAGATTTCATTGTTTTGTGTTTCTCATTTCTTTCCTCATAAGATGATTTAGGCAACTTTACACAACAAATAAATTGTTTTATTAAATAAAACTCATTATATTATTTATAAAGGTTTCACTTATTTGTCCATTGACCATTCAACAAGTATTTAGAGTGCTACTTTGTGCCAGGCAATGAGCTATTCCCCAACAGTGAAAAGGACGGCCATTGTAGTTCCTTGCTTAAATGTTGGTTCTAACTTCCATTGGTAGCAATTATGGAGCCACAAGCTTGATATGAACTAAAAAGCTTACATGGAAAGATCAGAAGGAGAAGCATATTGTCATGATGCTTTTTATTTTTACTCATATCCAGTGAAGAACAAGTGGATGTGGAACTTGTACAACGTGGAGACATCATTAAAGTGGTTCCAGGAGGCAAATTTCCAGTGGATGGTCGTGTTATTGAAGGCCATTCTATGGTGGATGAGTCCCTCATCACGGGTATGTTCTTTCAGAGGATCATGACATGAAAGTGAAGTGAATCCAAAGTGTTAATTAAGAATAGGCATGAAAGTTGAAGAGCTTTTGTAGAAACTATGAAATGAGTAAATAATATGCAAAGAGAATATGGTTTCTTTTTAAGACTGTATTAAATCAGTTTCTGTAGATTTACCTTGTGGTTTTAATTATGCTATTGAAGGCTCTTTTCACTCAACATTGTTGGTTACTAGCAATGTATGACCAGAGGAAGTTGTCTCATTTTGCTGTAGAGCCCAATAGACTTTGACAAATTTTCCTGAGCAAATACCTATTGTGTCTTCCCGCTTTAAAGATCAATCTAGTCTGAGCTGGGATAGGACTTCAGGTTTTCTACATTAAGTCCTGCTCTAAAGAGAGTAGGTCTAGAGTAGTTTTAGAGCTCCTAGATGACTAAGGCCAAGCCAGAGCAGAACCAAAATAACACCTTTCCTACCTCAACCCTCAAGATAGTGCCGAAGAGGCTCAGCTTATGAACCGTGTGGAAATAATTTAGGATTCTGTGTTTCTCAGTAGGGGTACTATTGCCAGTTTGGTTGGGGACAGTTCGTAGTTCTGTGGGACTGTTGTACATGTGGTACATTTAGTGTCCCTGACCCACTAAATTGGAGTAGCAGCACCCCATGCCCCACCAGTAATTAGTACAAATGAGAACTCTCTCCTACATTTCTAAATGCTCCTTGGAAACAGGTTGAAAACCAGTGCTCTAAGGCTAGTGTGAAGCTCCAAAAGTACCTGCCACTAAGAGCTAACACATTAGGTCTTTCTGGTTTAAAATATACATCCCTGGGTTTGGCCCAGAACTAACGTAAGGAAAAAGAGAGTGCAACTTTCACGTAGGCATTTGTCCAGATTCTATTTCATGAGGTAAGAATCTCCTATCGAGATATTTTTTGATGATAAACAAATAATGGTATATTTCAAGATAGTATTTATTTATGCTCCCTAAATCTATCTTTACTTCTTGTATAGGGGAGGCAATGCCTGTGGCTAAGAAATCTGGCAGCACAGTGATTGCTGGTTCCATTAACCAGAATGGGTCACTCCTTATCCGTGCAACCCATGTTGGAGCAGACACAACCCTTTCTCAAATTGTCAAACTTGTGGAGGAGGCACAAACGTCAAAGGTAATTTAACTCCCTAGGAGAAACAGAAAGTATTTGCTTTAAAGCTCGCTCAGTATCAATCTTCATCTAGTTTTTATAATTTCCTTTATTTCTAGTTGTATTAATATGAAGTTCATTAAAGTATTTGTTTGTGCTCAATACTATACCCTGTATTCATTATCAAAAAAGGAGACTTTGATATACATATTATCATTATTATTATTTTTTTAATTTTAGGCTCCTATCCAGCAGTTTGCAGACAAACTCAGTGGCTACTTTGTTCCTTTTATTGTTATCATTTCCATTGTTACCCTTTTGGTTTGGATTATAATTGGATTTCTGAATTTTGAAATTGTGGAAACCTACTTTCCTGTAAGTGACTTATAACACCTCTTTATCATGTAAAACAGTTTGTGAATCTTTTGCATAAGTAATTAATTGGAAAATAACTTTAGTAATGACTAGTATCTTTAACAGACTGGAGTGAAAGAAAAACATTAGCATCTCTGTAAATGGAAAAGATTTCCTTTTGGAAAGATATTTTTCATTATGACTTGTGATTTTCCAAAAAGAAGTACAGGAATACCTCATTTTATTTCATTTTGCTTGATTGCGCTTTGCAGATGTTGTGTTTTTTACAAATTGAAGGTTTTGTGGCAACCCTGTGTCCAGCAAATCTACTGATGCCATTTTTCCAACAGCATTATTTTTTAATTAAGGTATATACATTGTTTTTTTAGACATAATGCTATTGCACACTTACTAGACTACAATATAGTGTAAACGTAACTTTTATATTCACTGGGAAACCTAAAAATTCATGTAACTCACTTTAGTGGAATATTTACTTTATTTTGGTGGTCTGGAACTGAACCCACAATATCTCTGAGGTATTCCTGTACTGAACTTTCACATTTTATATTTAGTCTCAGTCCCAGCATGATTTTGCTTTCACAAAGGACTATAGAAATATTGAGAGAAACCTTGGGATCTCAGCTCTGCCACATATCATCAGTGTGATCTTAGGTCAACTTAATTTCTCCTTGAGCTTCAATTTCCTTACATCTGTAAAGTGACATTTTAATAATTCACATCCAACATAGCTAGCAGTCATCGTAAAGGTTAAATAAGATGATTATATTAGAAACACTTTATAATTTATTAAATGCTTTGTAAATATTAGTGTCTTCTTCATTCTAGTTCTGTGATAGTCTCTAAAGTATGATGTCATACATAAAGTGGTAAAGTAGATCTTGACTGTGCTTCATATTAGAGATAAAACCTTGAAGTCACTTAACTTCTCTTAACCCCAGTTTTGTCATCTGCAGTATAGTGATAATAATACCTAAATTTCAGGATTGAAATTAGTGTAGGTGAAAACATACACATAATGACATATATGAAAGCATAAGCTTAGATGTCTGAAAATCCCTTCCAAATCTGTTTCTATGTATGTGTGTGTGTGTGTGTGTGTGTGTGTAAAACTCTTAGGTGAACACTTAAAGTATTTGAGAACTTAGTAAGAACCTAGCACTGTAAAACCATTATTACTAAGAAAGTCTTACTTTGTTGTGTTTCTTTTAAAAATGCCATTCTGTATACTGTTTCATGCTGTATGTCCCTTCAATTAAAGAAAAGGTAGAACTATAACAACTATGTATCTATGCCATAATATGGTATTAGTATAATATAAAAAAGTTTCTTTAAATGGTTCACATTGGTTAAGTACTCATTGAACAAGAGGATTGCTGAAAGCATTTTGGAATGTGTATCCTTCAGAAATTTTTCTTATCAGTTCAGGGGGTCTGAGGAGATTTCCTCTAATACTGTCAATCATATTTACCCACACAAGCAAATATTCAATGTCACTAAGAGCTATACTACCAGATACTCAGTTCACCTTGTTTTGTCCAAAAGAATTTTATTGAAATATGATTAAGCAACCTTTTCAAGCTGGGTGATTTTTTCCATTGTCTTTAAAGAATAGTGTGAAGGACAGAGATATGGTCTTAGTGTATATAGAAATACAGAATTATTTTTGTTCAGGATCACACTTGTTGAAAATTAGGTCCCATGTTTGCAGCTATTTTTGAAAGTCCCTAATGAAAACGCTTATTCTCAATATGGGTGGGAGAAGCTGACTTTTATGTTCCTCATATTCACTCCATAGTTTTGTAACTCTTGAATCAGCAAAACTGAAATCTTGATTTTAGGACTGTGCCTTGTTTGCCCAGTTATGTCACAATTTTTTATACCATAAAAGAAAAAAAGTACTTTCTTACTAGTAACTAAAACATGTTTGCAGTTAAGTAGAATTATGTGTGACTCCAAAACTATAGTTTTATGTAAATAGAGTTAAGCTTTGTTCCTTTTGTTTTATACAGCTCTAAGTCAATAATCCAAATCCATGCCTTTCTTCTCAAGGGCTACAACAGAAGTATCTCCCGAACAGAAACGATAATACGCTTTGCTTTCCAAGCCTCGATCACAGTTCTGTGCATCGCATGCCCCTGTTCACTGGGACTGGCCACTCCAACTGCCGTGATGGTGGGTACAGGAGTAGGCGCTCAGAATGGCATACTAATCAAAGGTGGTGAGCCATTGGAGATGGCTCATAAGGTAAGGTAGTCCTCCAGAACTAAGAGTTGTCCCATCCAAACTGGCAATAGCACCCCTATTGAGAAACACAGAATCCTAAATTATTTCTACACAGTTCATAAGCTGAGCCTCTTCTGACACTATTTTGAGGGTTGAGATAAGAAAGGTGTTATTTTGGTTCTGCTCTGACTTGGCCTTAGTTATCTAAAAGCTCTAAAGGTACTCTAAAAAACCTGAAGTCCTATTCCAGCTCAGACTAGATCAGCCTTTAGGGCAGGAAGACACAACAGGTATTTGCTCAGGAAAATTTGTCCAAATCTGTCAGACTTCTAACCTATTTGTACGTGACTCCGTGTTTTGTTTTCTTTGCTGTTAGATAGTGCTTGTAGTTACATTGTAGTTTCTCTGCTTTTGCTGCCACCAGCTGACAGTTTGCAACTATGACTTCAGGAATATAATTCTGCCCCTGACCTCTCTCATATTAGAATTTCCATCACAATCTCAATCAAGGCTACTTGACTTCAACTAAAACTATGTTTCTTTTAGTATGTTCTTATTAGGAGGATTTAAACTATATACAGATTCATGTAGTAAACACAGAATCCAACTTAGAACAGATTTGAAACCTCATCTAGCCTATGAATTCAGGCTATTAATTTTTATAGTAATTTTTAATTTTTACATAATTTCATACTTAAATAAAAGTTGCAAGAATAGTTTAAAGAACTCTTATATACCCTTTACTGAAATACGAGGCTCCTTTCCTAAGAACAAGGACAGTCTCTTACATAACCACAGTACAAAGATCAGAATCAAGAAATTGATATTGATATAATACTTTAGTCTAATCTATTGTTCATATTCCAACTTCCTCAGCTGACTCTATAGTATCCGTTATAGCTGTTTTTTCTCTTGTCCAGAATCATGCTTTGCATTTCGTTGTCATATCTCTTTTCACCTCAGTTGTTTAAGCTATTCATTTCTCAAGGTTTGTTTTCCGAGTTTACTGTGAGGTGACTGTTCTCTAATTCCAGACTCTTCCTTTTTCCTGTCTTGGCTGTTTCTCTCATTGGTTCCCTGAGCTGTCTCTTCCCAGGCCAAGCTTCTCATCTAAATCCAATAAAGTCAGAGCAACCTAGCTGGTCTTTTCTGGTGCATACTTAAACTTAATTACTTACCTTTCTCTTATAATCATCTGCCTACTGCCCGGATTTCCCCTACAGATCTAGAATTTATTAGTATTGAAAACCTTTCTCTTTTCCTAGAGGCACTAGAGGCACTAGAGGCATCTTTTAATTACCTATTAACAGTCATCCCTTAAGAATTAGTTCTAGTTGTTTAACATACATCGACAGTACATTTGCAAGGGAGGGCTTTTAGGTGTAACTAAGGGTATTTCTTCCCTTATTCTTTTTTCCTATTATTCTCCCAAAGACAATTTATTAAGTCCGATTAAATGAAAAGTCAGTTTATTGAGAAACAAAATAGTAATCTGTTTGTCAAAGTAAACTTTTTTCTCATTTCTGGAAAGCTTATATTAAGGATTATCAAGTCATATAGGTGCATTGTATTTTAATTTTCTTACAGGTAAAGGTAGTAGTATTTGATAAGACTGGAACCATTACACATGGAACCCCTGTAGTGAATCAAGTAAAGGTTCTAGTGGAAAGTAACAGAATATCACGCAATAAGATCCTGGCCATTGTGGGAACTGCTGAAAGTAACAGTGAACATCCTCTAGGAGCCGCCATAACCAAATACTGCAAGCAGGTACAATTTCTTCCTTGTTTTTTAATGATTTACGTATATAGTTGACATGAGGTTAGAGAGACTTGTGTTTTCTCATTTTATTTTATATGTTTTAATTTTTTCATAGAGGAAAGGATAAAGATGAAAACAGAAATTAACTATAATCCTACCACACAGATAAACCCCTGTTGACTAAAAAATTAAAATAGAGGCAATACATATTTATGGTACGAAAGTTCAGATAGTTCAGAATTACATGATGAAAAACGAAAGTCTTATTCCCTGCCTGCTTCTGTAATTCCTTTCTCCAAAGCTTAACAAGTGGTAACCTGATAAGAGTCTTTTTAAATAACTGCTTTATTGAGATAAAATTCACATACTATACAGTTCACCCTTGTAAAGTGTACAATTCAGTAATTTTTCATATACTCACAGAAGTGTGTACCTGTTAACCATTTCTAGTACATATAACAGCATTTATTAATTTTTAGACTTTATGGAAAGGTTATGCAATGACCAACCTTTGGTACCTTTTAAAAAATTATTAACTGATTTTTCCATTTCAGGGCATATAGATCTGCCTCATTGTTTTTAACGACTATTTTGTATTCCATTGTATGATTGGTTTTTTGGCTCTTAAAATGTACAGTTAACATCCTTGTCAGGTTTTGCAAGTTTATCTCTATGTTAAATGCCTGCCAATGCAATTGCTAGATCAAAGGATACATGCAGTTACATTTTGATGAATATTACCAGTGCTCACAATGACACATATTACCAACACCCACACAGAAGGCTGTACCATTTTATACTTTCACCTGAAGTTGAATGCCCATTTCCCCACATTCTTACTAATACTTTATTTTTTTTTAATTTAGTAAGTAAAAATTATTTATTCATTAATGGTTTACTTTGCATTTTTTAAATTGAACTACCATCAGTTACTATGTGTCAATTTCTGGTGTATAGCATAATGTCCCAGTCATGCATATACATACATATATTCATTTTCATTAAAGGTTATTTCAAGATATTGAATATAGTTCCCAGTGCTATACAGAAGAAATTTGGGGGTTTTTAATCTATTTTTATATATAGTGCCTAATATTTTACTTTGCATTTTTTAAATTATGAATGAGGTTGAGCATCTTTTCTCACGTATATTGGCCATTTGAATTTCTTTTTCTATATTCTGTATGCTGGCAACCTTTGCCTATTTTTTCATAAGATTGTTTACCTTTTTCTCATTGATTTGTATATAAATTTTTTGTAAATCATCTCACCTAATTTTACAGTTAAACTGGCAATTTCTACCATCGATGCTGCCATTTCTTTATTTGTTCTTTCCTTTTTACCTATTGCCTGTTACTAACCTGGCTTTTTTACACCCAAATCAAACAACTGAGAGGATTAAGATCTAAAGAGCCAGGAAACAATGATGGCCACCAAAATTCTTTGGCTAACTAAGGACACAGAGTCGTACTAGAGAGGCCCTCTGGCAACTAAAGGCCCCATTCTTTGTTACACTTTGCCCTGTACTGACCTGAGAGTAGAATATATTTAACTTGTAATTCTCTGCTGGAAAGGACAGAGAATATTGATTAACTTTCCACATTTTCTTTCCCTAAACTTGATATAAATCTCACAGAGTCAGATTAAAACAAAGGATTCTGAGGTTCTCCTGTAATTTTCAACGTTATACTCAATGCTCTGTTCCTTCATCCTTATCGAAATCTACTGTCAAATAGGCAATGATGAGTGACAGTTTTATTCTAAACATTTAGAATTAAGCAGGCATGTAGCATGTGTCTAAATATTTAGAATTAACCAGCAGTAATCTTTGATCTTGCTAATGATGACCTTGGATTATTAGTACAGCAGAGGAAATTCTTCTGTTTATTTATTAGGAGCTGGACACTGAAACCTTGGGTACCTGTACAGATTTCCAGGTTGTGCCAGGCTGTGGTATTAGCTGTAAAGTCACCAATATTGAAGGCTTCCTACATAAGAATAACTGGAAGATAGAGGAAAATAACATTATTCAAATAGATGCAAGTAATGAACAGCCATCACCTTCGTCTGCCATGATCATTGATGCTCAGCTCTCAAGTAAGCTAATTTTCTTTGTATTGCCAATTATGAGACAGTTATTAACATATATAACTTTATAATTCTGAACTGTTACATAAGAAACAAAAATTGGCATCATGGTTTTATTCTCTCAAAGCTGTTTTACTGTAGGCCTTCTAATTATTTCACTCAGGTTTCTCAAGAACAGTTTCCAATTGTGCTCCATGATTCCAATATAAGGTGATGAAATCTAGCCTTAACTGATCTTCCATCTTAGTTCAGCTGTCCTTCTTTTATTTCTCACTACAGTTGCTCCAAACCTTTTGTATCCTTCACAATCTCCTATGGCCTTCCCTCTACTTCCCTAAGTGAATTACCTGGCTTACTTTTGACACAGAAATTGAAGGTTCTAAGACATGTGTTCTTTCAGGTTATTTCCCCCTCCCAGAATATTTCCATTTTCAGGGGAAGAAGAATCCCTCATCTTGCCCAATGAATCCCCTCATCTTTGCTCTAGAGCCCATCCTCTTTTTTTTTTTTGGTGTGTGTTTATTTTTTAATTACAATATTTTGTTTGTAATCAGTCTATAATTGATGCAAATTATGATGTTTAATTTTTTATTGAGTGTGGTCAGTTTACAATGTTGTAGTAATTTCCATTGTAGAGCACAATTTTTCAGTTATACATGAACATACATATATTCATTGTCACATTTTTTTCTCTGTGAGCTACCATGAGATCTTGTATATATTTCCTTGTGCTACACAATATAATCTTGTTTATCTATTCTGCACATGCCTCTCAGTATCTGCAAATTTTGAGCTCCCAGTCTGTCCCTTCCTACCACCCCTCCTTGGCAAACACAAGTTTGTATTCTATGTCTATAAGTCTGTTTCTGTTTTGTATTTATGTTCTTTTTCTTTTTTTTTAGATTCCACATATGAGAGATCTCATATGGTATTTTTCTTTCTCTTTCTGGCTTACTTCACTTAGAAGGACATTCTCCAGGAGCATCCATGTTGCTGCAAATGGTGTTATGTTGTCGGTTTTTGTGGCTGAAGAGTATTCCATTGTATAAATAGACCACAACTTCTTTATCCAGTCATCTGTTGATGGACATTTAGGCTGTTTCCATGTCTTGGCTATTGTAAATAGTGCTACTTTGAACATTAGGGTGCAGGTGTCATTTTGAAGTAGGGTTCCTTCTGGATATGTGCCCAGGAGCAGGATGACTGGGTCCCATGGTAAGTCTATTCCTAGTCTTTTGAGGAATCTCCGTACTTTTTTTCCACAGTGGCTGCACAAAACTACATTCCCACCAGCAGTGTAGGACGATTCCCTTTTCTCCACAGCCTCTCCAGCATTTGTCATTTGTGGATTTTTCAATGATGGCCATTCTGACTGGTGTGAGGTGATGCCTCATCGTAGTTTTGATTAGCATTTCTCTGATTATTAGTGATATTGAGCATTTTTTCATGTGCCTATTGATCATTTGTATTTCTTCCTTGTAGAATTGCTTCTTTAGGTTTTCCACCCATTTTTGGATTACGTTGTTTGTTTTTTTCTTATTGAGTTGTATGAGCTGCTTATATATTCTGGAGATGAAGCCTTTGTTGGTTTCATCGTTTGCAAAAATTATCTCCCATTCCATACGTCGTCGTTTTGTTTTGTTTATGGTTTCCTTTGCTGTGCAGAAGCTTGTAAGTTTCATTAGCTCCCATTTATTTATTCTTGCTTTTATTTCTATTGCTTGGGTAGACTGTTCTAGGAGAACATTTTTGAGATATATGTCAGATAATGTTTTGCCTATATTTTCTTCTAAGAGGTGTTTTTGTATCTTGTCTTATGTTTCAGTCTTTGATCCATTTTGAGTTTATTTTTTATGTATGATGTAAGGGAGTGTTTTAGCTTCATTGATTTACATGCTGCTGTCCAGTTTTCCCATCATCATTTGCTGAAGAAATATGTCCTGGGTAATTTGATAGGGATTGCATTAAATCTGTATATTGCCTTTGGCAGTGTGACCATTTTAACAATACTGATTCTTCCAATCCAGGAGCATGGGATATCTTTCCATTTCTTTAGGTCTTCTTTAATTTCCTTTATCAATGGTTTATGGTTTTCCGTGTGTAAGTCTTTCACCTCCTTGATTAGATCTATTCCTTGGTATTTTATTACTTTGGGTGCTATTTTAAAGGGGATTGTTTCTTTCTTTTTTTTCCTGTTAATTCATCGTTATTGTAAAGAAATGCAACTGATTTTTATATGTTAACCTTGTAACCTTCTATCTTGCTGAATTCTTCGATCAGCTCTAGTAGTTTTTGTGTGGACCTTTTAGGGTTTTCTATATATAGTATCATGTCGTCGGCATATAGTGACACTTTTACCTCTTCTTTTCCAATTTGGATCCCTTTTATTTCTCTCTCTTGCCTGATTACTGTGGCTAGGACTTCCAAGACTATATTGAATAGGAGTGATGATAGTGAGCAGCCTTCTCTTGACTAGATTTTAGTGGGAAGCTTTTGAGTTTTTCACCGTTGAGTACTATGCTGGCTGTAGGTTTGTCGTATATAGCTTTTATTATGTTGAAATGTGTTCCCACTATACCTACTTTGGTGAGAAGTTTTACCATAAATGGGTGTTGAATTTTTTTAACTTTTTTTATTGAGTAATAGTCATTTTACAATGTTGTGTCAAATTCTAATGTAGAGCACAATTTTTCAGCCACACATGAACATATATATATTCATTGTCACATTTTATTTTCGTATGAGCTACCATAAGATCTTGCTTATATTTCCCTGTGCTATGCAATACAATCTTGTTTATCTATTCTGCATTTTAAAATCCCAGTCTGTCCCTTCCCACCACCCACCCCCTTGGGATGTTGATTTTTATCAAATGCTTTTTCTGCATCTATTGAGATGATCATGTGCTTTTTGTCCTTTCTCTTGTTGGTGTGATGTATTACATTGATTGATTTGCGTATGTTGAACCACTCTTCTGTCCCTGGGATGAACCCCACTTGGTCATGATGTGTAATCTTTTTCATGTGCTGTTGGATTCTACTTGCTAACATTTTGGTAAGGATTTTGGCATCTATGTTCATCAGTGATATTGGCCTATAATTCTCTTTTTTGTAGTGTCTTTGCCTGGTTTTGGTATCAGGGTGATGGTGGCTTCATAGAACGAGCTTGGGAGTGTTCCCTCCTTTTCAATCTTCTGGAAGAATTTGAGAAGGACTGGTATGAGTTCTTCTTTATATGTTTGGTAGAATTCCCCGGTGAAGCCATCCAGTCCTGGACTTTTACTTGTAGGGAGGTTTTTTATTGCTAATTCGATTTCATTGCTAGTGATCGTTTTGTTCAAGTGGTCAGTTTCTTCTTGGTTCAGTCTTGGTGGACTGTATGTTTCCAGAAACTTGTCCATCTCCTCTAGGTTATTCATTTTGGTTCCATATAGTTTTTCATACTATTCTCCTGTGATATTCTTTATTTCTATGTTATTTGTTGTAATTTCTCCATTGTCCTTTCTTATTTTGCTAATTTGTACTCTCTCTTTTTTCTTCTTTGTGAATTTGGCCAGAGGTTTGTCGACTTTATTTACTCTTTCAAAAAACTGGCTTTTGGTTTGATTTTTTTTTCTGTTTTTTTAATCTTTATTTTGTTTATTTCCTCCCTAATCTTTATTATTTCCTTCCTTCTGCTGCCTTTTGGGGTTTTTTGTTCTTCTTTTTCTAATTCTTTTAGCTTGTGGCTTAGATTGTTTATTTGAGATTGTTCTCTTTTCTTGAGGAAGGCCTGTATTGCTATAAACTTTCCTCTTAGCACTGCCTTTGCTGCGTCCCATAAATTTTGTGTGGTTGTGTTTTCATTTTCATTTGTTAAGGTATGTTTTAACTTCAACTTTGATTTCCTCATTGACCAATTGGTTTTTTAATAGCATGTTGTTTAACCTCCATGCTTTCCTTTTTTTCTCCTTTGTTCTCTGTTGTTGATTTCTAGTTTCATGACATTGTGGTCAGTAAAGATGCTTGAGATAATTTCTATTGTCTTAAAATTGTTGAGGCTTTTTTTGTGTCCAAGTACATGAGCAATCCTAGAAAATGTTCCATGTGCACTTGAAAAGAATGTATATCCTGTTTTGGGGGATGTAATGCTCTGAAAATATCCACCAAATCTAATTTTTCTATTGTATCATTTAATTTCTCTGTTGTCTTATTTATTTTCTGTCTGGAAGATCTGTCTAGTGATGTTAATGCGGTGTTAAAATCTTTGACAATGGTTGTATTCCAATCAATTTCCCCCTTTCTTTCTGTTAGTAATTGTTTTATGTACTTAGGTGCTCCTATATTGGGTGCATATATATTAACGAGTGTAATATCCTCATCTTGTATTACTCCTTTAATCATTATAAAATGTCCTTCTTAATCTTTCCTTATGACCTTTGTTTTAAAGTGTATTTTGTCTGAAATCAGTATTGCTACATCTGCTTTTTTAATTTTTCCATTTGCATGGAATATCCTTTTCCATCCTTTCACTCTCAATCTGTATGTGTCCTTCTCCCTGAGGTGGGTCTCTTGTATGCAGCATATTGAAGGTTTTTGCTTATTATCCAGTCTACCACTCTATGTCTTTTGATCAGAGCATTTAGTCCATTAACATTTACAGTAATTAATGATAGATGTGTGTTTATTGCCATTTTGAACTTATTTTTGCAGTTGATTTGGTATTTCCTCTTTGTTCCTTCTTCTTCCTTTTGTGTTTTGATAAATTTCCTTTGTATTATCTTGGATTTTATGTAGTTGTTGTGACTCACTTGTAAGTTTTTGGCTTGTGGTTACCCTTTTTTGTAAGTCTTTAACCCATTGCTGTAACTGTTTGTATTATACAGATAGTAATATAAGCTCAAACCCATCCTGCTGAGAACAAAAAATTTAACAAAGAAAATAAAACTATATTTCCCTGCCTCCCTCTCCCACTCTTAATGATTTAGATGTCTTCTTTTACAATTTCATGTTTATTCTGTTTGTAATTCATGGTAGTTTTCAACTTTCCAGTTATGATTTTCTCATTTCATTTCTATTTAGAGTAGACCTTTCAATATTTCTTTTAGCATGGGTTTAGTGTTGCTAAACTCTTCTAGTTTTTGCTTGTCTGTGAAGTTCTTTATCTCTCCTTGTATTCTAAAGGATAACCTTGCTGGATAAAGTATCCTAGGCTGCATCTTTTTTTCATTCAGGACTTTGAATATATCTTGCCACTCGCTTCTGGCCTATAGTGTTTGTGTAGAGAAATCAGCTGAGAGCCTTATGGGAGTTCCCTTATAACTCACTCTTTGTTTTTCTCTTGCTGCCTTTAGGATCATTTCTTTATCCTTGACTCTGGCCATCTTGATTATAACATGTCTTGGTGTGGGTCTGTTTGGGTTCTTCCTGTTTGAGACCCTCTGAACTTCCCTGTACTTGGATATCTGATTCCTTCTCTAGGATTGGAAAGTTTTCAGTCATGATTTCTTCTAAAACCTTTTCAGTCTGCTTTGCTCTTTCTTCTCCTTCTGGAACCCCTATTATGCATAGATTGGCACACTTTATATTATCCGATAGATCCCTTATATTGTTTTCATTGTTTTTATTTGTTTTTCTCTCAGCTGTTCTGATTGGGTGCTTTTTGTTGTCCTGTCTTCTAGGTCACTTATTGATTCCTCTGCATTATCTAGCCTGTTCTGTACAGCCTTTAGATCAGCTCTCATCTCAGCAAATGAGTTTACCAATTCTACTTCGCTCTTCTTTATACCTTCAGTTTCCTTTTTGACATATTTCATACTCTAAACACTATCTCTTTTAGTTCCTTCAGTCCTTTGATCACTCCTTTTTTGAAATCTTGATCCAGTAGGCCATCAATGTGTGTTTCATTGATCCTTCTTTCAGGGGATTTCTCCTGCTCTTTTAATTGGGAACAGTTCCTCTGCTTCATCATCTTTTTCATATCTCTCTGGCACTGTGGCTTATGGAGTATCAGTTATCTATTATGGTCCTTAAGGAGTTTATTTATTTATCTATCTAAAGCCTATGCAGGAATAAAAGTTAAAAAGAGTGAGAAAGAATTTGAAAAGAAGGGAGGAAAAAAAGGTTTGAAGTAGTGTATAATCAATAACAGAACAGCAAGTTGAAGCAAAATAGCAATCGAGTTGAGAGGTCTTTTAAAAACCTTAAAAAAATAGAAAAAAATTGAAACCTGAGTATAATCAATAACAGGAGATCAAAACCAAGAGAAATAAAAATGAAATGAGGTGGATTTTAAAAAACAATAATAATAAAAGTATTTTAAAAGAAAAAATTTAAAGGGATTAAAACTGGAGACATATACAATTGTTTAAAAAGTAAAAATTAAAAAGGTAATAGAAAATAGAAATGATAAAAATAGAAAAAAGAAAAGAAAAAGGAGGATGTGTTCTTGTGGAGACTGTGTGCTCTTTATGATTTTATCGAGAGATGTTTCTGTCTTTGCCCTGCTGCGTGAACTCAGCTCGCTCCTTCTAGATGCCCTCCATTAGCGCCCCTGGTCTGTGCTGCTCCCAGTGCAGGTTGGCAAGCAGATCACACAACCTCCTAACACTGGTCAGGTGCTGTGCTCTTACGTTTTTTCCTGGTGGGTCACGCCCCCCCTTAATGCTGTGGTCCCATAGGGTAGGCAGGCAGGTTGTGCCCCCTCCCAGCAGCACAGTAGGAGGCGGGTTACTTCCTCTCCCATTGGTGCTGTCAGATGATGTGCTCGGGCAAGGTAGGCGGGCAAGTCACTCCCTGTCCCAGCATCATGGTCAGGTGCTGCACTCATGCCAGGAAGGCGGGTGGCCACCCGCCCTCTCCTGGTACTGGTTGCTCCCCTGCTCTGTGCAGCTGTCTTCTCCACCTCAGATCCATGCTCCCTAGGCAGGCTCTGGGAAGATGGCAGAATAGCCCCGTGCCTGCTCTGTGCCAGAACTCAGCTCCTTGTTCATTTGTATTGGAGGCAAGAGTTCTCAGAGGTACCAGGGCAGAAAGGTCCTATCTGCCTTGGGCTGTAAACAAGTCTCCATCTCGCCTATGAGGCTGCTAAGCCCTTAGGTACAGATTCAGGTTTCGACCTCACCTCTGCCTGGGTGCTAAGCACTGAAGGATATGTCAGCTGTGGCTGACACCCACCTCTCTTCTCCTGAAAACCTTCTGTGGGTTTTCAGAGCTAGGGGTTATGGCACCCTTCCCCCCAGGGCACATCAACCGTGTTGTTTTATGGAGGGCCCTGGTTGTTTTGCCCTGTGTACCCACTCATCCACAGCATGCAGGACCGTGCAGTCCCCCAGGGTTGCCTCTGTGCAGCCTGCCCCAGTCCTCCACCCGGCTCGGGTAGCCTGTCCTGTCCCCCACCTGCCTCTTTGCCTTTAGGGCTGGTGGTTGTGGAGACCCTCTGTGCCTGTTTAACTTAGTTCTGTTGGTCAAGGGCTGCTCCATACGGATCCGAGCCTCAGAGGCTCCCCCTCTGTCCCGCTGACCTCTCCGTTGGAGATGGGGAGATTCAGCAAATGAATGCTATGCCTCCTGTGCTGCTCCCTCCCCGCAAGACCAGTCCCACACTGTTCTGCTTTTTCTTCTTTCTTTTTTTCCTTTTCTCCTACCAGATTCTTGGTATCTTTGTCTTTTTTTTTTTTTGGCATCTTTATCTTTTGAAGAGGACGATGTTCTGTTGGAGTTCTGCAGGTGCTCTGGTTGGATGGGTCCGTGGATGTGAGTTTTGGTGTATTTGTGGGAGAGGGTGAGCTAAGAGCGTCCCTCTACTCTGCCATCTTGGCCAAACTCGATTCCATCCTCTCTTGATTCCTCAAGGACTTCACTTTCTTATGTCCCCTTGCTTCCTTCATTTACAGCTCTCTGTAGTAGCTCTTTCTCCTTAACATGTAAATATTCCTTCCATCAAAATCACTGTATGCCTGTCTAGATTTTATCTGTCTTTCTTTTCCTTTATATTCAAGCTTCTAGAAAGAGTAGTCTAGGCTTGCTGAATCCACTTCTTCCTTGCACAGTCTGGCTTCTGCCCCATTCATACTAGTGAAACTATTCTAAGTCCACTGATGACCTCATTTATTCCCCTCTCCAGTGGTCACTTTTCAGTCTTCATTGATGCATGACCACGCTAAGACATTTGACAATAGTAACCATTTCTAATTTCCTAAAAAAACTTTTTCTCCTTTGATTCCATGATCCTGCTTTCTCTAGATTCTCCTCTAACCTTACCTGGCTGTTCTTTCTAATCCTCCTCTGACTCCTCTTTTCTCCTGCTCTCAAATGTTGGGTGTCCTCAGGGTTTTGTCCTTTGTCTTTTTCTCATTTTACATACTCTCTGTGTACAATCTCATTCATGCTCATTGTTTATTCTACCACCTGTAGGTTTCCACTGCCACTCTAAAGTCCATTTCTTCTAGCCAAGGCCTGCTTCTCAGGTTTCTTGTTGGTTTATCCACCTAACCAAAAACATGATATGCACATCTAAATGTACTTGGACCTCCCCACCCATTTGTGCTTGAGTGTTTTTGTTAACATGCAAACCTGATTATATCACTTTTTGACCAATAACTTGTTATTGCAGTAGTTTATAACCTATTTTTGAGTCATGAACCTTTGGAGGAATATGGTAAAAGCCATGCCCACCCCTCAGAAAATTTATGTTTTGGAGGTTTGTATATATCTTAAAGCCCCTCCATGGAAATCTGTTAAGAATCCTGGCTTTACAGGCTTTCTGTCTCCTACAGGATAGAATCCAGTCCTCTCTGGACTTTGTTCAAGATCTGTACCCCATGATATGTCTTCTGCCTCCCTGCATCTTGCCTTTTTCCACTGCCACCCATGTAACCTGTGTTCCATCCATATGGAACTACTTAGAGTTTCTACTTACAGTGCATCATTTCATGCATATTACTGGTTTCTCATCTTTGAAGACTCAGCTCACATCTCTCTTCAGTGAAGCCTTCAGTGACTGACATACATAGGCAGAGATATTTTCTCTTCTTTCTTAGTCATAACTCTACTTAATCTCTGGAGGTACTAGGCACACTGCATGATGATTCTTCATTTACCTACCTGATTCTACTAAACTATGATTTCTTTATTATTTGTCTATAAACTCCTAGTATCAGGCACACTGACACATAGTAATTTTGTTCAGCTGACAGTTTTTATTAAGCACTGTTCAAAACACTAAAGTGAGCAGAATAGACCAAGTCCCTATCTCATGAAGTTTACATTCCTGGTGGGAGAACACAAGACAGTGAACAAATAAAGAAGAAAATATAGTCCGTCTGATGGAGATAGTGCTATAAAAAAAAAGAATGGCAAGGGGTATAGGGAATGCTTCTTATTTTATCTAGGCCGATCAGGGTAGGGCTCATTGAGAAGGCTATTTCTGAGCAAAAACCTGAGGAGGGGGCAGGGGAAAGCCATGTGCATGTCTGTGACAAGAGCATTCCAGGCAGGAGGAATGTTAAGTACAAAAGCCCTGAGTGAGGAGTGTGCTTTATTAGTTTGAGGAACAGTAAGGAGAACAGTATAGCTACAACAGAGTAAATAAATAGGAAGGGGGTAAGAGACAAGGTCAGAAAGGTAGGTAGCACAGGAGTAAATCTTGTAAGGACATTGAAAGGACTTTGGTTTTTACCCTGAGATGGAAAGCCACTGGAGAGGTTTTTTTTTAATTTAATTTATTTTTGTGTTGGGGAGATAGTTAGGTTTACTTATTTAGTTTTAGAGGAGGTACTGGGGATTGAACTCAGGACCTTGTGTGTACTAAGCAAGTGCTCTACCATTTGAGCTATACCCTAACCCCTGGAGGGTTTTGAGTATAGGCGTGACAGAATCTGACTTAATGTTTAAGAAGTATTACTTGGGCTGGTCTAGTAAAAATACAGTGTTGCAGTGGGTAGGAACAAGGGCAGAAGCAGGGAGATGAGTTAATGGGCTGTTGCAGTAATCTAGGTGAAAGACATTGGTGGCTTGGACCAGTGTGGTAACAGTAGAGGTGCTAAGAAGTGGTCAAATTCTGAGTGTATCTTCTGGGGAGAGCTGGCTGACAGATTAAGCTCACAGATTGGAAATGAGGTATAAGAGAAACAGGAGTCAAGAATTAGGCCAACATTTGTGGCCTAAGCAATTTAGGAGGATGGTTTTACCATTTAAACAAGATGGGGGAGATCACAGGAGGGGCAATATTGAGGAAAATTGATCAGGAGTTCAGTTTTTGACATGTTAAGTTTGAGATCCTGTTAGATACTCAATTGGAGATGTCATATAAATGGAAATATCAAGTAGGCAGTTGGCTACACAAGTCTGGAGTTCCAAGGAAACAAACTGGGTTGGAGATAAAGACTTGGGAGTCATCCATTTATAGATCTGTGCTGTCCAATATGGTAACCACTATTTATATGTGACTATTTAAATTTAAATTAATTAAAATTGAACTGAATTTAAAATTCAGCCTTTAACCATACTAGCCACATTTCAGTGCTCAGTGGCTGCATGTTGTTAGTGGCTATTGTATTAAACAGAGCAGATGTAGAACATTTCCATCATCACAAAAAGTTCTATTGGACAGCACTGATATAGATGGTATTTAAAGCCATGAGACTGGATAAGATCACCAAGGAGTGAGAGTAGATAGAGGGGAAAAAAGGTTTCAGTACTGAGTCCTGTAACACTACAAATTAAGAAATCAGGGAGATGAGGAAGGGTCAGCAAAGAAGACTGAGAGGTGGTGAGTGAGAAGATGACTCTAAAACTGTGGTGATCCAGAAGCCAAGCAAAGAAAGTATTTCAAGGAGGGAATGATCAACTGTGTTAAATGTTGCTGATAGGGCAAGTAAGCTGAGGACTAAGAATCAGTCATTAGATTTATTAAAGATCACTGGTGTACTATGTGAACAATTCTTTGGAGTAATAGAGACAAAGGCCTTATTGGAGTGGGTTCACGAGAGAATGGGAAGGTATGAATTGGAAGCAGCCAATAAGGATGACGCTGTCAAGAAGTTTTGCTGTTACGGAAGCAGAGAAATGGGGCAGGAGCTAGAGAGGTCAGTGAGATAAAGAGAGGGTTGTTTTGTTTTCCTTTCTAAAGATAAGGCTATGTATAGCAGAAACAGAAAATATGATTATGCTGTAGAGGGGAGAATTGTTAGAAAGATGTTCTAAAATAGGCAAAGGAGGGGGATATAGTACACAAGCAGAGAAGTTGGCCTTAAATAGAAGTAGAGGCAGTTTATAATAACAGAAGAGAAGCTAGATCAGTGTGTACACAGGCACAGGTAGTTGGGTAGATGTGGCAGTGAGAGTTTGTGGAAGTTCTCTTCCGATGGCTTTTATTTTCTTCCTGAAATAGGAAGCAGAGTCGTCATCTGGTATGAGAATGGGAAAAAAGAAGATCTAAATAGCCATCTGGAAGGAATGGAGAATGAATGGACTAGGAGAATGTAGTAGAATTGCCAGATAGCACTAAGAGTCCAGTTAAAGCTAGTGGTCACACATTTAAAATGAGACATCAGTATGGTTCTGTGTTCTTGTCTAACTATTGATGGTTGTACTGATACACAGTAATTACTTTGAATTTAATTCAGTTGCTGTGAAAGATCATATGGAAAGTTCAAATGAAAAGCTTCACCAAGAAAGAAACATTTGAATTGGCTCCTGAAGACTATAATGGAGTTTGTTAAACACTCAGAGGCATGGAAGAGCAGAGTATATTCCTTGAACATTTGAAAATTACTGTCATAGGCTGTGTTCTACCAAAACAAACAAACAAACAAACAAACTGATGTACTGAGTGTGCAAGTTTAGACGGGAGGAATGTCCCTTACAGGGTTGTTATAAGTATTGAACAAGTTCACTAAATGTTACTTCTGTACTTTCTTTCAGATGCTCTTAATGCTCAGCAGTACAAAGTTCTCATTGGTAACCGGGAGTGGATGATTAGAAATGGTCTTGTCATTAATAATGATGTAGACGGATCTATGACTGAACATGAGAGAAAAGGTCGGACTGCTGTATTGGTGGCAATTGATGGTAAGGTTTTCCATAAGTACACTATGACTCAATGTCGTGATCTCAGTTATTATTTTATGTGTATTTTTGAGAGACATCTGAACTATGAGGGTTATTCAAAAGTAGCCTGAATGCAAAGTAAAATATCAGCAATACATAATTGTTACTGATTAATTTCAAATTCTCTTGCATTTGCCTGGTTTTGTTATTTTCCTTTATAGCGTTTTTTTTTTTTCTGGTCTTAAGTATTTTATTCTCCACATTTTTGATGACTTTCAAAGTAGTACCCAGCTGCCTGCACTCTGTGAACTTTGGGAGCAGAATTTGCTTATTGTACCCCTGCAGCCCTTACAATAGTTAAAGACTATGCTTTATTTAATTAAAATTATGCCCAAATATAAACAATGGAGAACATAGAATCTTCACTAGAGAAAACAAAGGCTGAAGTATATTAATTATGTCATCACTCATCAAGGTTCTCCTGCCCTTCCTCCTCTCCTTTCCTCAATCAGAATTCCTTCATCAATTTCCAATTCTACTTTTCCTCTCTCCTTCAAAATTGGCAACCAGAGTATTAAAATGAAATCCTCAGTAAGCCTTCCAGTTCAAGGTGCTCTTTGTGGAAGATTTAATGGTAGTAGGGACTTCAGATTCCTACATTTATAGTCTTTTTCAAAAGACAGCCAATTTTGGCAAGAAACTAAGAAAGCACAGTCCTTAGTTCAGTCTGTACTTATCCAAGGCCGTGCTGTATGCCCTTGGGCAATCAAAGAGTTTAGGAATGTGTGCCAAGCGTCATGTCACTGAGTTTGCCACCACCATCGTCTTCTCTCACCCAGCAAAGCTGTGCGGGAAGATGGTGACTCCAAGGCAATCAAGTCAGGTTTATTCAGTGTTCAGTCTCATATAGGCTATGTTTTTAAAAAAGGCTAATCAAGAATTTTTTTCAACCTAAAAATAATGTAACATTAAAGTTATAGCAGGGGGAGGGTATAGCTCAGTGACAGAGCGCTTAGCATGCACAGGGTACTGGGTTCCATCCTCGGTACTTCCGTTAAAAAAGAAACCTAATTACCTTCCCCCCAAACAAAGAAAAACAAAATTTTAAAAATTAAAAAAAAGAAAAACAAAGTTTAAAATTTATAGCAAAGTAAAAATTACTCATAATCTCATCATCCTAACAAGGTCAGTTTTAATTGCACATATTCCATTTCTGGGTATATATACATGCACATGTACAGAATTACAATATTAGTACATATACTATTTTTATTTTTATTTTTATTTTTTATTGAAGTATAATTGATTTTCAATGTTGTATTCATTTCTGGTGTACAGCATAGTGAGTCAGTTATACACATATATGTATGTTCTTTTTCATATTTTTTTCATTATAGGTTATTATAAGATATTGAATGTAGTTCCCTGTGCTATACATTAGGACCTAGTTGTTTATCTGTTTTGTATATAGTAGTAGTTTGTATCTGTTAATCCCAAGCTCCTAATTTATCCCTCCCTTCCCTTTCCCCTTTAGTACATATACTGTTTTTAAATGGGTGCACTATATTGTATATTAATTTTCCCTCAATAAAATTGAATAAAATTTAATCCCTTGTACACATACTATTTTATTTTACCTTATTTTATTTAATAATAATTTTCCAATTCTATTTTAATGCAGTATACTTTATCAGACTTATATACTATAATTAGTTTAATAATTCCCTTGGAAATTTAAGCTATTCCTAATGTTATATTATTGTAAATAACACTACAATAAACATCCTTGAGATTTTAGGTGCTTTTTTGTTAAATTATTTCTTAGGGTAAATTTCCAGCTTTGAGATTAATTAGTCAACATTTATAATTCTTGCTAAATATGAAGGCAGTATCTTACTGTGGGCTTTTTAGGTCCAGGAAGAAGTAGAAAATACCATTTACTTTTGTTTTTAATGTAAAATAATTCCTTGCAGTGATTTTTTTCTCCCAGTATAAAATACCAGTTTTGTTTCCATCCACCCCTTCACCGTAAAAAGAAAAACAAAAAAGAAATTAATTAGTTCTCAGTTTCATTTGCCTTTAAATTAGCTGAAGTGTTTGGGGCTTTTGGCCAATACTTCTCTAAAGAAAGAAAATGATACAATAGCCAAGACATGGAAACAGCCTAAATGTCCATCAGTGGATGACTGGATAAAGAAGATGTGGTATATTTATACAATGGAATACTATTCAGCCATAAAAACCGACAACATAACACCATTTGCAGCAACATGGATGCTCCTGGAGAATGTCATTCTAAATGAAGTAAGCCAGAAAGAGAAAGAAAAATACCATATGAGATTGCTCATATGTGGAATCTAAAAAACAAAAACAAAAACAAAAACAAAGCATAAATACAAAACAGAAACAGACTCATAGACATAGAATACAAACTTGTACTTGCCAAGGGGGCAGAGGGTGGGAAGGGATAGATGGGATTTCAAAATTGTAGAATAGATAAACAAGATTATACTGTATAGCACAGGGAAATATACACAAGATCTTATGGTAGCTCACAGAGGAAAAAAATGTGACAATGAATATATATATGCTCATGTATAACTGAAAAATTGTGCTCTACACTGGAATTTGACACAACAGTGTAAAATGATTATAAATCAATAAAAAATGTAAAAAGAAAAAGAAAGGAAAGAAAGAAAGAAAGAACGAAAGGAAGGAAGGAAGGAAGGAAGGAAGGAAGGAAGGAAGGAAGGAAGAAAGAAAGAAAGAAAGAAAGAAAGAAAGAAAGAAAGAAAGAAAGAAAGAAAGAAAGAAAGAAAGAAAATGGGTCTTTTAATATCCAGTAAAGTCTCTCTTTTTGTTTTCTTATTATTACCTTCGTTAGTAATCCCTACCTCACTCTGTGAAATTTTCACAACTAAATATGGAGGTTTGCAGCAGGGTTTGTGGTATAAAGTTCATGTGATTTTGGGGATATTTTGAGTTAAGCCAACTCCTGAACAACTTCACTTAAAATTCATTTCTTTCTGAAATTTTAAGTCAGAATATTATTCTGCTTTCACCATATTCCAAATTCTGTTTTCTGGTGTTCCTATATTAGATGAGCTGTGCGGCTTGATAGCTATTGCTGATACAGTGAAGCCTGAAGCAGAATTGGCTGTCCATATTCTGAAGTCTATGGGCTTAGAAGTAGTTCTGATGACTGGAGACAACAGTAAAACAGCTAGATCTATTGCTTCTCAGGTAATGGGTTTACTTAGTTGTTGGGGTGGGAGTTTGTGTTAACTTCTATTTCTTCATGTATATTTTCTTTCTTGCCTTCAAGTGCCAAAAAAATTATATTACCTATTATTTTCATTGTCCCTGAGTAGCCATAGCTGGTTCCTTAAAGAAGAACTGGCACACTGCTCAGGAAGGACTTTGGGGTTTGTCTCTACTGTTATAAATGAAAAGCTTTTTGCTTATTAGTTCATGAGATGCTTGCATGACATCATACACAGTTTCTGTTGATGCTTCTTTTGAAATGTTGCTCACAGTCTTCACCAGTGCTGCCAGCCCTATCCAGGCTTTCATCCTCTCATGCCTGAAATACTGCCGTAGCTCCATGCACATCTCTCTCTGGTCCATCCCAAGTACAACTGATGGAACCATCTTCCTAATGCATCACTCTGATAGCATTTTTCTGCTACTGACCCACTCATTTGCCTTACCTCTAAAACTTTTCTCATATTGGTCTTTTCTACTTTGGAATGCCTTCTCCCCTCTTCTATTAAATAACACAAATAATATATAAATAGATTCTTGTATGAAAATACAGAAGGCTATAAAGTAAAAAGTTGAAGTCACCCTTTTCCCAAACTCCCTGTCCAGCCCTACCCTTTATACTTTTTCATATGCATATATGTTCATATACAAATGTATAGTTCTGGTATTTTCAACATAAATTGGATCACTTTGTACAAATTGTTCAGCAGTTTACTTTTTTTTTAGATAACATCATATATGCCTCAGAGCTTTGTCCATTGTTGCACTGAATTCCATGGTGTGAATATATCATAATTTACTTAACCATTCCTCTAATAATGGGGCATTTATATGGTTTTGGAAATGTTATTGTTACAAATACGGCAGTAATACACACCCTTGGATATACATCCTTTTATATATGCGCATATATGTCCAAACTATAACTAGAAGTGGAATTACTTGAACCAAATGATCTGTGCACTTTGATAGATGCTGCCAAATGCCCTCCAAAAAGACAATACCAATTTACACACCCACCAGCAGTGTATAAGAGAACTCATCTCCCCATACCCTTGTTATCACTGGATATTATTAGTCTTTTAAAATTTGGACATCTGATAGGTGGAAAATGATGGCTCATTATTGCTGAGTTATATTTCAGGTACTCAATAATATTTCTTGAAATTAATGGAGTTTATTTTTCCTCACATAGGTTGGCATTACTAAGGTGTTTGCTGAAGTTCTACCTTCCCACAAGGTTGCTAAGGTGAAGCAACTTCAGGAGGAAGGGAAACAGGTAGCAATGGTAGGAGATGGAATAAATGACTCCCCAGCTCTGGCGATGGCTAATGTTGGGATTGCCATCGGCACAGGCACAGATGTAGCCATTGAAGCAGCTGATGTGGTTTTGATAAGGGTAAGTCTTGTGGCCTGAACTTTGAGGAGTGTGAGACTGCTATCTACATGGTCAGGGACAGTGTCGTAAAGTATATTGAACACAATGATTTTGTCCTTCTAATTCCCATGCTCCCAGCCATAGAAACGGGGAGAATTCAAGATGGGAGTTTGAGAGGTCTTGCTAATACTTCCAGACCTTCTCAGTTCAGTGAAGCAAGTAAGAATGACAAGCTTCTAAAGTGAATAAGATTTGGGAATATACTTACAATAAAATTATCTTCAACAAATACTTGCTGACGTTATTCTAATGAGATTTAGTCCCTATACCAGCATACAACCCTAAAAGTGTTTTCAGAGCCCTGAGAAAAATTCCTGACAAACATCTTTGAAGGCTGACTCAAATTTTTGACAATATCTGAAATTTGTAGTTAATTCACATATTATGCTAAGGTACACATCATCTTCAGTATATATAGTATCAAATATAAGTAGAGTCTCTTGCTAATATCACATATTTCTGTTCTCAGAATGATCTTCTGGATGTTGTGGCGAGTATTGACTTATCAAGGAAGACAGTCAAGAGGATTCGAATAAATTTTGTCTTTGCTCTAATTTATAATCTGATTGGAATTCCCATAGCTGCTGGTATGTGACAGTTAACTTGTATTGCTTTTTTTCTGAAGTCATTAGAGACCTGTCATATTGGAAGTTTTAGTCTTCTTATTATTAGTTTTGAGCTCAGCTTTTTATGTAGCCTGCTGGTATGGTAAGAGGTAATATTAAAATCAATAATTTAAATTTTCAGTATGTTCATCATGGCCTAGAATATATATGCATTCTGACAGGTTTATTTTATTTTACCTTATTTTTTTCCTCCAATTATGTATTTTGAAAAATTTAAAACCTACATAAACAAGGAAAAATGATATACTTACTCTGTATCAGTTTTTGTCTTGTTACATAGTTGCATACAGAGACTTTTCTTAATATGCTAATAGCCAGCAGTTTTTTTCTTAAGTTTGGGTACCAGATAAGAGAGAGAGAGAAAATGAACAAGGGAATATGACCAAGAAAAAGCAGTTTAGGATTGTTTAATAAGCATCTGATCATCCCCATTACTTAGGGGCTTGGTAGGCGTTAGTAATAACATAAGAGAAATAGTTATCACTTTCTTCTTTTCTCTTGTTTAAGAGACAGAGACATGGAATGACATGAGAAAAATGACAGAACTGTTTATCAACAGGGACACACAGATGCTGAGAGGACAAAGTATAAAAGAATTAAGTCCAGAGAGATTAATTCACGGAACGAGTTATTTTTAAGTAATTATACAAGTAATATATGATCACTGTAGAAAAAGTAGAAAATATAGATAAGCACATAAAAATTTAAAGTATAGTAAGTCTATCTTCATCCCCATCATATGAGTGAATTTTAAAATGTCTGTCAAAACCAAGAGTGGATGAGGTTGTAGAATATGAACCCTCATATACTATTGGAGGGATTAGGATATGGTACAGACACTTTGGAGAGCAACTGAGGGATATCTACCTAAAGTTGAAGGTGTGCCTGTGTTACAACTCAGCTGTTTCACTTCTAGGTATGTACCCTAGCAAAATTCTCAAACACATGGACTGGGAGACACAGTTCACATGTTCACAGCAACATTCTATTAGTGAAAATTGGCAACGACATAAATCTCCACCAACAGGAGGGTAAATTGCTGAATAAATATCAAACAAGGAAATGATTTCTGTATATGTATTAGGAACACATTGGTAACCTGTTTAGTACTGTCTGCTCTAATTAATCCAAACTTGTTTCCTAGGGGTTTTTATGCCCATTGGTTTGATTTTGCAGCCCTGGATGGGATCTGCTGCAATGGCTGCTTCATCTGTTTCAGTAGTACTTTCTTCTCTCTTCCTTAAACTGTAAGTATGACGGTTTGCTCACATTTCTATTTTACAGTCCTTTTTTTATCCATAGTCAGTCTTGCTAGATTTTATTCTTGTAGCAATCAATGATAAGCCTAAACTGTTCTTAATAATAAATATTAACTATGCAATTATCACCTTATGTAGTCTAAATATAGCAACCACAAGCACTGAATAGGGTGAAATCTAGTACACTGGCTCTGAGAAGTAGGATTTCTGATCACGTGACCCCACACAACTCCTTTTGAGCTGCTTTCCTAGCAGGGATCACCTTTATACATTTCACACCAGGCAAATCTCTTTTCATTTTTGAATGTAACAAGTGCTTCTTTCACATTTGGTTATTTCAAACGAGTGTACTTTTGCATCTTTCCAGTTACAGGAAACCAACTTACGAGAATTATGAACTGCATGCTCGAAGCCAGATGGGACAGAAAAGCCCTTCGGAAATAAGTGTTCATGTTGGAATAGATGATACCTCAAGAAATTCTCCTAAACTGGGTTTGCTGGACCGGATTGTTAATTACAGCAGAGCCTCCATAAACTCACTACTGTCTGATAAACGGTCACTAAACAGCGTTGGTACCAGTGAACCTGATAAGCACTCACTCCTGGTGGGAGACTTCAGGGAAGATGATGACAGTGCGTTGTAATAGGCCGCAGAGTGCTGCTTGATGAAGTTGTTCTGCACTGACACAGCATTCATGGTCACATTACCTTTTTACAATATTGCAGAATTTTATGTTGATCTCATGCTCTTATGTTAGGGTATCTATTTGAATTGCATGTGTCTAATGGCAAAAATATCTTTTTCAGGGCATCAGCTCAGAACCTAGCTTTATTGAAAATGAATTTCCAGCATTTCTTGTTTTCACTAGCAACAGATAAGATAGACCAGTGAGGTTTACCAGTCCTATAAGTGAAGATTGCTGACTTGCTGCTAAAATGATAATTTTCTGACCAAAATAAAGTTCAAGAAAAAGATAATTAAAAATTTGAAGATTTGAGCACATAATCTTGAGGAGATTCTTGAGCCCCAGCCCTGCCAGATTGGAAGCAATGGCTTTCAAAGCACTGAAGCATCTAGTTTTAGAAGGAAAACAGTAGAAACTACTTCAAAATAGGTGTGCCTTATTTATTACAGGCTTTCTTCACCCTGCCTCCATTCTTCCTGCATCTTTATCTTTGCAGTTGCTCTCTTAGATGCCCCAGTATGTTGTTTGTTGTTGTTGTTGTTATCTTCTTTCGAGTGAGCTAAGTATAAATGGTTTCTCATTGACAGGAATAACTGACACTTTTCCAGTATCTTGTTCGTTTCTTTATCTTGTAGCTCAAAAGACCATAAGGGTCCATAGGGTTCCATGCTTCCCATCTTCCCATTGTTGTAAGGAATATATCAGATTCTTCCTTCAGTGACTCCCTAGCTCTGCACAAGCTTTCAATTCACTCCTGCTGAGTTGTTCAGCTATAAGTTGTTCTTAGCGTAGTCTGTCAGCCTCAGTCCAGAAGCTTAAGATTGTGAGCCTCTTCTACAATTGATTTTTTTCAAAGCTTGACACTACCATCTTTAACATGTACAGGTCATATAAAATTACCTGTATTCACTAAATTTGTCCTTTTTTGGAGAGGATGCAAGACCTTAGCTGGTATTTATAATTTAATAGATTTTCATTATCTTTTAGTGTTTTAGATAATCTCTCAAAATGACTTTAAAATAATGTTATTACTCAAAGCTGCTCTTACCAAAAACACAATCAGTTGTAATACAAAAATGAAAATTTCCCTAGGTTGTAATACCTTTTAGGCAAATCTATACTTTTCTCTAATTTAAAACATTTGCACTTGCTAGCTAGTGTGGTCAACAAATTCAGGGGCTTGTTCTCCTTGTCATATAAATTTAGAAGTTCCCCTGTGAGTGCCTGGGAATTAATACACTGGCCAGAGATCTGGTGCTTGTATCACTATTTAAATTTCCTTGTTAACTGTAAGATGGATTTCATGTACAGAATTATGTAAGTGAAGAAAACTCATAAATAAATTCATAATATTTTGTTCCCATGCCATAGATTAAGCTGCTAGCACAATGCCTGGCACATAAGATTTGTACTCAGTAAATGATAGTTCTTATTTCTCTTTGAGATCACTAATAAATACTAAAAATCATTTTATCAGGGCAGAGTCTGAAATCAGGTGGGAGTGGAGGATGAGTGTCTTCCTCTCCTACCTTTTCTCTTGTCCTTTCATACATACACAAGAAAGTTTATAACATAATTCCATGCTAACTTTTCAGAGTTGGAAAAGATGTCATTTTTATCTCAACTATCTTAAAGAGAGAACTGAAACTTGATAAAGAAAAGTAAACCCATTTTCATGAAATATGAATGAGTTTGTGTGTCTAGGCTCAGTTTTAGACCAATGCCTATGCCATCGTCTGTGTTTTCAGTTTGAATTTTAATATTTGTTTCTTATTTTAATTCCAGTGGCCTGTCATACCACAACTTGTTTCTTCTAGAAGAAATAGCTAATACAACAAATGCATAATATAGACTTCTGAAAAAAGAAATACCTTTCTCTCTTTCTACCCACTTCCCTACCTTCCCTTCCCTCTTCCCCTCATTCTCACTCTCTCTCTTTCTCTGAAGCACTTGAATATAGCCAGTTACTACTTTTATTATTGTGTGTGTTAGAGTTGTCCTCTTGGCCCCACATGCCAATGGACCACACATGGTATAGGGCAATAAGAAAAGGATCCTATATAATCTGGGAAAAATCAAGGATATAATTTCAGCCCTTACTACCAGAACAGAAAACATGCTCCTTAGGAAGAATCCTGCTTTAAATATCTATAACCATCTTTGAATTCTCTTCCACAAATCTTACGCAATTCTAAACTCCCATTAGCATCATAGAGCAGCTGTATTCACAGGAGAGAGAGGTGATATATAGAGGGGATCAAAAACATTGCTTTCAGTTAGTAACTGGCTTTTAGTAATGAGTTACTAGTGAGAACAAATTTGATCAATGTGTGCATATGTGTCTATGTTTATTCATATCATGACGTATATACACAAATCCCATATAGAAGGAAAATGGACTTATATATGAATTTTATATTTGAAGGTTTTTGTTTGTTGTTCCATTGTCACTCTTCTGTATTCCGTCAGCAACCATGCCCTCAGTCTGAAAGATAACAAAAACGTTTTTGTATTGAGTGCTGACTTAGACTCAACTAAGGGGCGCCTTTTATCTTAAATATCCAAAGATGCCTTTTAAATTTCAAAGGTTAAAATGTAACTATTTAGTGTTATAGTCTAAAGAAGTATGGTTGTCATTTGTGAAAATAGAAATGTTATTTTTCCTAGTTTAGTATCAGCATTTTAGAGTGTTAGATTTGATGCCTTGTGAACAAATAATTTTATATTGTGCTTTAAACTTTTTAAAAGTTACTCTTTTATCAGACATATTCTTTGTTCAGAATGCTTAAAATAGCAGTGTAGACAAGATGTTTCCAAAAATTTAAAGCATATCCTTTATGTACACAGCTTAAAAATCAAGAATGTATGTTCTTAGAGATTTTTTTTCCCATTACTTGTGACTCTTGCTTTAAAATTTTTTTTCTTAATATTTATTTTGCTCTATTTTGTTATTTTCTTTGGGTGAGGCATCTGATTACTGGTTATTTTCGTAAGAATAGAAACATTCCTAAAATCACTCCTTTTGGATTTTTTTGTTTCTTACTTTTCTATATTAAAAATATTATTTTACCAAATATAAAAAATATAGATTCATGCCAAATTATTAGCTGTTTTTACCCGAACTTTCTGTAGTCCTTCTGAAAGTTTATCTGGCATGAATAACCAGATAAAGCACAAAAGCGTGAATTCTTGTTCTTCAATTAAAAGAGCTTCTGTAATGGCATTGATAATAAATGCCTTTTGTGGCCAAAACCAGGCGTCTCAACCTTAGGCTTTTAGTTAAAGAAATGTCTAACTAACCATTGTTAAACATTGTTTGATACCCAAAACAGCAGTGGACGATGTTGTGCAATAATCATCTACTGTAGTCAAAATATTCAGTAGTTTGTTTTTCCATAAGCATGTAATTGATCATATTCTGCCAAGGATGTGCCTTCAACTTTATAATTATAGTATTGTAAAAAAAAAGTGTGTTTTTGTCAGTGTCTCTTTTGTTAAATCACCCAATTCCTCTACCAGCAGTTCCAAGCTACCATGTGCTTTTAGATGTTATTTTTTTTTAATAAAAAATGGGGCAGGATTGGAAGCAGCACCATGCATTCACTAAGAGTGAGATGGAAGAAATCTATTTTCCTTCAAACTTCACTCCACCTGCTGTATTTTTTAGTGAGGATGAGAAACAGAAAAAGGAATATAATTGTTGTCCTTTCTTTTATAGTCTATGAAGCATTCTTTATAGATTGTCTACCCCAATGAGTTAAATGGAGACAAGAGCTTTCCTTGCATTTGGGGAGCCCTATACAATGTGTATGAGATTCCCAAACCAAACACTTAGAGTTAAGGAAAGGGTTTTAAACCTATTTGTAAGGAAAAGTGAATTTTTATTTCCTTCTGAAATCCTTGGGATTATTCAGGGTGATGATACAGGATTGGAAATGGAAACATGAGAGTAAAATCACTGAGGTATCCACTTAGATGGCCAGCCTCCCTTTTATACTGGCACCTTGGCTAACCTCTGAGAAGGACATGCAGTGGTAGCAACATCCCAGGTGAGCTTTCAAAACCTTCTAGACCAAAACAAAACAAAACATCAGAAAACCTTCCTCTTGGGGAATGCTTGCTAGGTTAAGGCTTTAAAGGCCCTGCTAAGATTCAAATAGAGGTGAGAGAGGTAGAGCTGCCTCTTTTCACAAATTGAGCTAGGGCCAGCCGGCCATATTTGCTTAACAGTTTCCTCTTCACAGAGGTGACCACCAGTAGTAGAAATGAATTAGGAGTAAGGTATGAAAGGCAAGGTTCTTGAGGACAAGTTAAAGTAAAGTTGCCAGTATGAAAAAAAAGTTGCCAGTATAAATAGGATCTCATGCAATTGAAGAAATCTGAACACAGTTCTCTCACTGGAAAAGTTTGAAACAGGCTGAGTTATCTTTGGCATATTGTACCTGTTGCCCTCGAGTGCCCCCAGCTTTTCATTATCAGCACCCTTTCCCTCGCCTTCAGGCCTGCCTATAAATGAAAGTGCTGCCATTACTTCAACATGACTTGCTTCACCCTCACCCAATCAAAACTTCAATTTCTTCATTGCAGTTATCATCACCGAGTGATAGGACACAATCCGAGATTAATTTAATCCATCCTAAAGTGCCAATGACCTTTAGATCTAGTCAGAAGTATTAGCAATTACTTGAAAAGATTATTTATTTACTTATTTATTGAAGTATAGTCATTATTTACTTCTTACATTGTATATTTATTAATATTATAGTTACTCTTTTTAATACTGTTTTCTTTTTTATTGAAGTATAGTTGATTTACAATGTTGTGTTAGTTTCTGGTGTACAGCATTGTGATTCAGTTATACATTTATATTCTTTTCCATTATAGGTTATTACAAAGATATTAAATAGAAAAGATTATTTTTACATCCAAATAACTTTATAACTATTGAAATGGAAAACAACAGGCCATCTGGAAGAGGTTATTTTGGGGCAAGTAGACCCCAGGATCAGCTCTCTTAAGCTCTTCTTGTTTCTTTCAGCTTCTTACCTTCCACCTTTGCATCTACCATTTCTTTAAAAGCACCACATCTCCATTCCCAGTGGTGGAAACAGCACTGATTTTGGAGCCCACCAGGCCTGTTTGCAAGATCACAGTTCTGCCATGTACCAGCTATTAGTTTCCTATAGCTGCCATAACAAATAACAACAAATATTCGATGGTGCTGGAGGTCAGGGGTCTGAAATCTCAGGGCTAAAATCAAGGTTGTCAGCAGGGCTGTATTCCTTCTACAGGCTCTAGGGGGAATCGCGTTCCTTGCCCTTTTCAACTTCTAAGGGCTGCCTACATTCCTTGGCTCATGGCCCCTTTTTCGTATCACTCCAACCTATAGTTTCCATCATCACATTTTCTACTATTATCTGTGACCTCACTGCCTCCCTCTTACAATGACCTATGATTACATTGGGTCCATGCAGATAATCCGGAAAATTTCCCCATCTCAAGATCCTTAATCATGTCAGCGGAGTCCCTTTTGCCATGTAAAGTAACATATTCACAGGTTCTGGGGATTAGGACATGGGCCTCTTTGAGGGGCCATTATCCTGCCTACCACAGTGACCAAGGGCAAGTTGCTTAAACTAACCAAAGCTTAACCTAACCTGACTTAGGTTTCTTTGAATGCAAAATGAGGATAATAACCTTACAAAATTTTGAGACAGTAGTATGGAGGTAATGTTTCTAAAACAGCAAAAACACAGTGGTAAAAGGTTGCTGTTGTTATTTCCTTGCCCTGGGCGTGGGGATAGAAAGACAAATTAACCACAGCCACTTGGGTATGTAGGTCAGTTATTGGTCTGGAGCTGCCTGAGTTGCTAATTTCCTATTTTTTTAAATTTATTTATTTTTAATTTTTTGAATGAGGGTACTGAGCCCAGGCCCTCATGCATGCTAAGCATGTGCTCTACCACTGGGCTATACCACCCCCCCTCTAATTTCCTGTTTTGAAGAGAACTTCTGTCTGTAGGAAGGCCCCATTTGGCATGATTTAAGGAACACCAAAATAGCAGCCTGCTTGCCTGAAATAATCCCCACACCAATCACATTCCTTTGAGTCCTAAAATTTAGCAATGGTAACCTTCCTTTTTCCTCTGTAATTGTTACTCTTCATGTTTGTGCCAGTTCAAGTAAAATAACACTCTCACACTGAGATATAGCTGAGTGCATTCTTAAATTTAGGACCATGGAGATTGGACAAAGTCCTCGTTTCAAATAGTCATGATTTCACTCTGTTCAGTCACAGCTGCCTCTGTTCAAAATAAATTACTCTGTTCTATATTAGGTTGGACCACTGGCAGTAACTGTTTACTGACTGATAACATTTTGGCTCTATCACCAGAGGCCAGGCTTCAGTGATGCCTTAAAACCTTGCTACTCAAAGTGTGGTCCCCAGAAAAGCAGCATCAGCATCATCTGGGAGTTTGTGAGAAATGCCAACTATCTGGACCCACCTCAGACCTGCTGAACCAAAACCCACATGTTAACAGGATTCCCAGTGATTTATATGTGCATTAAAATATGAAAAGCACTGGTTTAAAACACTTATTCTTAGTCTTCTTCGGGATGAGTTGGAAATGCCTACGAATCTGTCAAGGACCCACATTTACTAGCTACTCATCTCTCTGACTCTCTCCAATAAGTTCTGGGCAAAAGTTAAATTTTGCCTGGACACCCTTGTTCAAATAGAGGTCTGTTCACTCATTCATTCATTCATTCATTCATACATTCATTCACACATTCAACAAACATTGAGTTTTACTGTGGATAAGGCACTGTTCTAAATGCTGGTGATAACAGCAACAAACAAAACATAAAAGACAACAACAAAAAGCAAAACCTACCCCCAGTGAGCTTAGATTCTGATGTGGGAACACAGATGGTAAACATAATATTTAGGATGTTAGATAGCAGTGATTGCTATGAAAAAAATAAGTAGAGAAGGGGAGATAAAGGGTATTGGGGAGGAGACTGCAATTTAAAATAAGGTGGTCAGAGAAAGCCTCACTGAAAAGCTGACATTTGAGGAAATACTTTAAGGAGGTGAGGAAGCTTGCCACACAGAGTGATGAGGGAAGAACATCACAGAGGATACAGCATGGAACATACTTATACTAAAAATTACCTGTCATGAAATTCCAATTTAACTGGGTCACCTGTATTTTATCTGACCGCTCTAGTTATCTGGCACTGGCAATAATCCAGGAGAACGACAATGGTGGCAGCTTAAGTCAAGGTGGTAGTGGTGCAGGTGGTTATATTTTGAGTGTTGAGACAATAGGAGTTCCTGGTTCCTGATGGGTTGGGTATGAGGTATGAGAGAAAGTGAGAAGTCAAGGATGACTCCAAGATTTTTGGCCCAAGCATTAAGAAGGTGGGAGTTGCCATTGACCAAAATGGAGAAGGTGGTAGATGGGATGGTGTGGTTTCAGAGGCAGAAGTGAGAGAAAGGTCAAAAGTTCGGTTTAAGTTTTAGACACAATTTTAATGTATCTATCAGGAATCCCAGAGGATGTCAAGTAGGCAACTGGATATAGGAAACTCAAATTAAGGGAAAATGTGCAGGCTGGAATTATAAATGTGGGTACTTCAAAAATGCAAACGTTTTCAATTTAAATGGGTGAGATTTTATTTTCTATCTGCCACACTTTCTGACAGTCTTATTATCGTCACAATAATCTATGTAATCTGCAGTTTATAGCTAAAGGAAATTAAGTTTCTTGGTTTATAATGAGGTGGTGACTTGGTCCTCTGTCACCTTTGGTAAATTGGAAATATATTTCACAGAAATCTCTTCCCTGTATGGTTTGGGTTAGGATTGGCTACAAGACACATTTTTTTGTGGGGAGAGGTAATTGGGTTAATTATTATTTTATAGAGGTGCTGGAGATTGAATGCAGGACCTCATGTATGCTAAGTACACACTCTACCACTGGGCTATACCCTCCCCACAAGACACATTTTTTGTGAGATTTAGAAGGCTGAAGTGAGGTTGTGGTCATACATTTTTTACCTTCAGAAAGTTGGTGCAGAGCTCCAGGCACTGTGGTAGTTTGCTCATGTTACTGTTGATCTCCTGGCTCACCTTGTTGGTGAGGGGAGGCAGCACCTGACCCCGTGGCTCACCCAGCTATCACCAGACTTCCTCTTTCAGCTTCTCTAAAGTCAGGTCCAAGTGAAAGTGCAGTTTTGTCATGCAAGGCACTTGTTTCTCCTGTGGTCACCTACAGCATTGACATTGGAGATGTGCAAGACAGACACAGGTTGTTTGTCCTCCTGGGTTCTGGTTGTCCTCATAGATTTCAATTTATCCTCACAGGTTCTAGTTTATCCTTGTTCTCATTAACAACCAGATTTCCTACCTGACTGCCATTCTGGCTGAACTACAGTCACTGCAGACTCAACACTAGGTGTGGAAGCAACCTGTACCAACTGTTCCACCAGTTCCCACAATCATATATGGCTTGACCCCTATAATGAATCTCTTATAGTATAACACTCATAGCAGTTATGCTTCTCTGATTGAACTCTAATTGATAGAGATGGAGAAAACACAGGTAGTGAGAAGTAATATATCTTAAGGTGACTCAGTGAGTAAAGCCCAAAGCAGATGTGCCCTGTTCAGAGTGTTTCTACTGGATTAAGAAAAATTCAGAGAGGGAAGTTCAAGTGATAGAGGCTTTCCTCAAGAAACAAGAAAAATCTCAAATAAACAACCCAATCTGCCACCTAAAAGAATTAGAAAAACAAACAAAGCCAAAAGTCAGCAGAAGGAAGGAAATAATAAAGATCAAAGAGGAAATGAATAAAATAAAGATTTAAAAAGTAGAAAAGATCATTTAAACCAAGAGCTGGGGTTTTTTTTGAAAAGATAAACAAAATTGATAAACTTTTAGCCAGGCTCATGTAGAAAAGAGAGAGGACTCAAATAAAATAAGAAATGAAAGAGGGAAAATAACAACCAATACCACAGAGATACAAAAAAGCTATAGGAGGCTGGATTTCCTTTCAGAGGCTGTAGGAGAGAATCCATTCCCTTGGGTTATTGGTAGAATTCAGTTTCTTGTGGTTGTAGGACTAAGGTCTCTGTTTCCTTGCTATTTGTCAGCTGATGGTTACTCTTGCTTCTAAAGGTCAGCCACATTCCTTGGATCATGGCCCACTTTTTCCATTTTCGAAACCAGCAATTGTTGGTCATATCCCACTCATGCTTCAAATCTCTCCTGCCTCTTCTGTCACATCTCTCCTACTGCTGCCAGGAAAGGTTTTCCACTGCTAAGGATTCACGTGATTACAATGGGCCCTCATAGATAATCCAGGATAATCTCCCTAGTTTAAAGTCAGCTGATTAGCAATCCGAATTCTATCTGCAAAAGTCCCTTTTGTCATGTAGGGTAACATAATCACAGGCCTAACACCATGGATTGAGGGTCTGAGAGGACCTACCTCTGCGTACCACACAAGAGTTTTACAAAGTTTAGTCATTTGAGGACAACCTTCATTAATTTTAGTCATATTTGCATTGCACTTTACTATTAATTTCCAATTTTTTTTCTTTAAATCAATTTTTTCAACTTATTAACTTTTTAAAACTTTTTTTATTGATTTATAATCATTTTATATTATTGTGTCAAATTCCAGTGTAGAGCACAATTTTCCAGTTATATGTGAACATATATATATTTATTGCCACATTTTTTTCTCTGTGAGCTACCATAAGATCTTGTGTATATTTCCCTGTGCTATACAGTATAATCTTGCTTATCTATTCTACAATTTTGAAATCCCATCTATCCCTTGCCACCCTCTGCCTCCTTGGCAACCACAAGTTTGTATTCTATGTCCATGAGTCTATTTCGGTTTTGTATTTATGCTTTGTTTTTTGGTTTTTGTTTTTTAGATTCCACATATGAGCGATCTCATATGGTATTTTTCTTTCTCTTTCTGGCTTACTTCACTTAGAATGACATTCTCCAGGAGCATCCATGTTGCTGCAAAAGGCATTATGTTGTCGGTTTTTATGGCTGAGTAGTATTCTATTGTATAAATAGACCACCACTTCTTTATCCAGTCATCCGTTGATGGACATTTAGGCTGTTTCCATGTTTTGGCTATTGTAAATAGTGCTGCTATGAACATTGGGGTGCAGGTGTCATTCTGAAGTAGGGTTCCTTCTGGATACAAGCCCAGGAGTGGGATTCCTGGGTCATATGGTAAGTCTATTCCCAGTCTTTTGAGGAATCTCCACACTGTTTTCCATAGTGGCTGCACCAAACTGCATTCCCACCAGCAGTGTAGGAGGGTTCCCCTTTCTCCACAGCCTCTCCAGCATTTGTCTTTTGTGGATTTTTGAATGATGGCCATTCTGACTGGTGTGAGGTGATACCTCATTGTAGTTTTGATTTGCATTTCTCTGATAATTAGTGATATTGAGCATTTTTTCATGTGCTTTTTGATCATTTGTCTGTCTTCCTTGGAGAATTGCTTGTTTAGGTCTTCTGCCCATTTTTGGATTGGGTTGTTTATTTTTTTCTTATTGAGTCGTATGAGCTGCTTATATATTCTGGAGATCAAGCCTTTGTCGGTTTCACTTGCAAAAATTTTCTCCCATTCCATAGGTTTTCTTCTTGTTTTACTTCTGGTTTCCTTTGCTGTGCAGAAGCTTGTAAGTTTCATTAGGTCCCATTTGCTTAGTCTTCTTTTTATTTCTTCTAGGAGAAAATTTTTGAAATATATGTCAGATAATGTTTTGCCTATATTTTCTTCTAGGAGGTTTAATGTATGTTGTTTTATGTTTAAGTCTTTAATCCATTTTGAGTTCATTTTTGTGTATGGTGTAAGGGAGTGTTCTAGCTTCATTGTTTTACATGCTGCTGTCCAGTTTTCCCACACCATTTGCTGAAGAGACTGTCTTTATTCCATTGTATATTCTTGCCTCCTTTGTTGAAGACGAGTTGACCAAGTTTGTGGGTTCATTTCTGGGCTATCTGTTCTGTTCCATTGGTCTATATGTCTGTTTTGGTACCAATACCATGCTGTCTTGATGACTGTAGCTCTATAGTATTGTCTGAAGTTTGGGAGAGTTATTCCTCCAGCCTCTCTCTTTCTCTTCATTAATGTTTTGGCAATTCTAGGTCTTTGATGGTTCCATATAAATTTTATTATGATTTGTTCTAGTTCTGTGAAATATGTCCTGGGTAATTGGATAGGGATTGCATTAAATCTGTAGATTGCCTTGGGCAGTGTGACCATTTTAACAATATTGATTCTTCCAATCCAGGAGCATGGAATATCTTTCCATTTTTTAAAGTCTTGTTTAATTTCCTTCATCAATGGTTTATAGTTTTCTGTGTATAATTCTTTCACCTCCTTGGTTAGATTTATTCCCAGATATTTTATTACTTTGGGTGCTATTTTAAAGGGGATTGTTTCTTTACTTTCTTTTTCTGTTGATTCATCATTAGTGTAAAGAAATGCAATTGATTTTTGAACATTAATCTTCTAACCTGCTACCTTGCTGAATTCTTCAATCAGCTCTAGTAGCTTTTTTGTGGACCTTTTAGGGTTTTCTATATATAGTAACATGTCGTCAGCATATAATGACACTTTTACCTCTTCTTTTCCAATTTGGATCCCTTTTATTTCTTCCTCTTCCCTGACTGCTGTGGCTAGGACTTCCAGGACTATGTTGAATAGGAGTGGTGATAGTGGGCATCCTTGTCTTGTCCCAGATTTTAGTGGGACGCTTTTGAGTTTTTCACCATTGAGTACTATGCTGGCTGTAGGTTTGTCATATATAGCTTTTATTATGTTGAGATATGTTCTCTCTATACCCACTTTGGCAAGAGTTTTTATCATAAATGGATGTTGAATTTTTTTAAATGCTTTTTCTGCATCGATTGAGATGATCATGTGCTTTTTGTCCTTTCTCTTGTTGATGTGATGCATTACATTGATTGATTTGCGTATGTTGAGCCACCCTTGTGTCCCTGGGATGAACCCCACTTGGGGTGTATAATCTTTTTTATGTGTTGTTGGATTCTATTTGCTAAAATTTTGGTGAGGATTTTGGCGTCTATGTTCATGAGTGATATTGGCCTATAATTCTCTTTTTTTGTAGTGTCTTTGCCTGGTTTTGGTAGGAGGGTGATGGTGGCTTCATAGAATGAGTTTGGGAGTATTCCTTCCTTTTCAATCATCTGGAAGAGTTTGAGAAGGATTGGTATGAGTTCTTCTTTGTATGTTTGGTAGAATTCCCCGGTGAAGCCATCCAGTCCTGGACTTTTATTTGTAGGGAGGTTTTTAATTGCTATTTCTATTTCCTTTCTAGTGATCGGATTGTTCAAGTGTTCAGTTTCTTCTTGATTCAGTTTTGGTGGACAATATGTTTCCAGAAACTTGTCCATCTCCTCTAGGTTATCCAGTTTGCTTCCATATAGTTTTTCATAATATTCTCATATGATATTCTGTATTTCTATTTTGTTTGTTGTAATTTCTCCATTTTCCTTTCTTATTTTGCTAATTTGTGCTCTCTCTTTTTTCTTCTTTGTGAGTTTGGCCAGAGGTTTGTTGATTTTATTTACTTTTTCAAAAAACCAGCTTTTGGTTTGGTTGATTTTTTCTATGGTCTTGTTAATCTCTATTGTATTTAATTCCTCTCTGATCTTTATTATTTCCTTCCTTCTGCTGCTTTATGGGGCTTTTTGTTCTTCTTTTACTAATTCACTCATGTGGAGGATTAACTTGTTTATTTGAGATTGTTCTTCTTTTTTGAGGAAGGCCTGTATCGCTATAAACTTCCCTCTTAGCACTGCCTTTGCTGTGTCCCATAGGTTTTGAGTGGTTTTGCTTTCATTATCATTTGTCTCAAGGTATTTTTTAATTTCAGCTTTGATTTCCTCATTGACCTATTGTTTTTTCAATAACATATTGTTTAATCTCCATGCTTTCCTTTTTTTCTCCTTTGTTCTCTGTTGTTGATTTCCAGTTTCATGGCATTGTGGTCAGTAAAGATGCTTGAGATAATTTCTATCTTCTTAAAATTGTTGAGGTTTCTTTTGTGCCCAAGTACATGATCGATCCTGGAAAATGTTCCATGTGCACTTGAAAAGAATGTATATCCTATTTTTGCGGGGTGTAATGCTCTGAAAATATCCACCAAATCTAGTTTTTCTATTGTAGTATTTAATTTCTCTGTTGCCTTGTTTATTTTCTGTCTGGAAGATCTGTCTAGTGATGTTAATGCAGTGTTAAAATCTCCAACTATGATTGTATTCCCATCAATATCCCCCTTTATCTCTGTTAGTAATTCTTGTATGTACTTAGGTGCTCCTATATTGGGTGCATATATATTAACGAGTGTAATATCCTGATCTTGTATCACTCCTTTAATCATTATAAAATGTCCCTCTTTATCTTTCTTTATGGCCTTTGTTTTAAAGTCTATTTTGTCCGAAATCAGTACTGCAACACCTGCTTTTTTGGCTTTTCCATTTGCATGGAATATCCTTTTCCATGCTTTCACTCTCAACCTATATGTGTCCTTCGCCCTGTAGTGGGTCTCTTGTATGCAGCATATTGAAGGTTCTTGCTTTATTATCCTGTCTGCCACTCTGTGTCTTTTGACTGGAGCATTTAGTCCATTAACATTTACAGTAATTAATGATAGATGTGTGTTTATTGCCATTTTGAACTTATCTTTGCAGTTGAATAGGTATATCCTCTTTGTTCCTTTCTTCTTCCTTTTGTGGTTTGGTAATTTTCCTTTGTATTATCATGGATTTTATTTAATTTTTGTGACTCCCTTGTAAATTTTTGACTTGTGGTTACCCTTTTTTGTAAATCTATGAACTCATTACTATAACTGTTTTTATTAAACTGATAGTAACATGATCTCAAACCCATCCTACTGTTAAAAAAATTTTAAAAAGAAAAAAAAAATTCTATATTTCCCTGCCTCCCATCCCACTCTCAGTGATTTGTATGTCTTCTTTTATAATTTAATGTTTTCTTTATTTGTAATTCATGAGTTATCACCTTTTCAGTTTCTCATTTTTGTAGCATCCTGCTGCTTTTCTATTTAGAATAGCCCTTTCAATATTTCTTTTAGCGTGGGTTTAGTGTTGCTAAACTCCTGCAGCTTTTTTTTTTTGACTGTGAAACCCTTTATTTCTCCTTCTATCCTAAAGGATAGCCTTGCTGGATAAAGTATCCTAGGCTGCATCTTTTTTTCATTCAGGGCTTTGAATATATCTTGCCACTCCCTTCTGGCCTGTAGTGTTTATGTAGAGTAATCAGCTGAGAGCCTTATGGGGGTTCCCTTGTAATTCACTCTTTGCTTTTCTCTTGCTGCCTTTAGAATCATCTCTTTATCCTTGACTCTGGCCATCTTGATTATGATATGTCTTGGTGTGGGTCTATTTGGGTTCTTCCTGTTTGGGACCCTCTGAGCTTCCTGTACTTGGATATTTGATTCCTTCTTTAAGTTTGGGAAGTTTTCAGTCATGATTTCTTCTAAAACCTTTTCAGTCTGCTTTGCTCTTTCTTCTCCTTCTGGAACCCCTATTATGCAAAAATTGGGACGCTTTATATTATCCTATAGGTCCCTTGCGCTATTTTCATTATTTTTATTTGCTTATCTTGTAGTTCTTCTGAATGGGTGCTTTCTGTTGCCCTGTCTTCTAGATCACTAATTCGTTCCTCTGCATTATCTAGTTGGCATTGTACAGCTATTAGATCATTCCTCATTTCTTTCAATGAGTTTACCCATTCTACTTGGCTCTTCTTTATAGCTTCAATTTCATTTTTGACATATTTTATGTCTCTAAACACTATCTCTTTTAATTCCTTCAGCAATTTGATCACTCCTTTTTTGAAATCTTGATCTAGTAGGCTATCGATGTCTATTTCATTGATTTTTCTTTCAGGGGATTTCTCTTGTTCTTTTATTTGGGAAAGGTTTCTCTGCTTCTTCATCTTGCTCATACCTCTCTGGCACTGTGGTTTATGGAGTATCAGTTGTCTATTTTGGATCTTAAGGATTTTATCTCTCTAATGCCTATTTAGGAATAGAACTTAGGAAAAAAAGAAAAAAGAGAGAGAGAAATATTTTTAAAAGAAGGGAGAAAGAGGGTTTGAAAACAGTGTATAATGAATAATAGAAGAGCGAGTTGAAGCAGAGTATTAATCGGGTTGAGACGTCCTTTTAAAACCTTTAAAAAAAAAAGAAAGGGGGGAGATAAATAGATATATTTGAAACCTGTGTCTAATCAATAACAGGATATCAAAACCCAAGAGAAATAGAAATGAATTAAGAAGTAAAAATTGAGAGTAATAGAAAATAGAATAGGTAAAAACATATTTAAAAAAAAAAGGTGGGGGGGTTGTCGGTGTTCTCTTGGAGTCTGTGTGCTTTCAATGTGAAGTCTTTCTGTCTTCATCCTGTTTTGGAAGCTCAGCTTGTTGTTTTCAGAGGCCCTCCTTTGGCGCCCTCTTCTGTGCTGCTCCCAGCATCTGTTGGCAAGCAGATCATGCCTCCTCCTAACACGGGGTCAGGTGCAGCTCTCCTCTGCTGTGGGCGGGTGGGTCACTGCCCCTCCGGATGCCGCAGTCAGATGTTGCAGACTGGCCTGGTAGGAGGTCGAGTCTTGCCCCCTCTCAGCACCTCGGTCAGGGGCTGTGTTCCTGCCCAAAAGGCGAGGGACCGCTCTCCCTCTACCCGCGCCGCCGGTAGCTCCTCTGCTCTGTGCGGCTGTGCGCTCCGCCCTGGGCGGCGCTCTGCCCTGGTCGGCGCTCTGCAGGTGGGCTCAGGGAAGACCGAGGGACAGCCTTGTCCCTGCTCCAAGCCAAAACCCGGCTCCTTGTTTGTCTTTGTGGAGCAAGTTTTTGAGGGACCAGGATGGAAGGATCCTATCTGCCCCGGGCTGTAGGCCTGTCTCAGTCTGGCCTTTGAGGCTGCTGAGCCCTTTGGTGCGGATGCAGGTTTCGTACCCGCCCCCGCCTGGGTGCTCAGCGCTGGAGGATATGGCGGCTGTGCCTGAGCCCCGCCTCTCTTCCCCCCGAAAAGTTTCCGCGGGTTTTCAGAGATGGGGTATGCACCCTTCCCCCGAGAGCACATCAACCTTGCTGTTTTATGGAGGGCCCAGGTTGTTCTGTCCTGTACACCCACAGCCATGATGCCCAGCCCCTTGCAGTCCCCCGGGGCTGCCTCCGTGCAGCCGCCCCCGTCCTCCGCCCAGCTTGTGCAGCGTGGCCCTGCCCGCCGCTGCCAGCCCGCGTCTCAGGCTGGGTGTCGGGGGGACGCTCTGTGCCCGTTTAACTTAGTTCTGTCAGACAAGGGCTGCTCTGTACAGATCTGAGCCTCGGAGGCTCCCCCTCCGTCCCGCTGGCCTCTCAGTTGGAGAGGGGAGACCCAGCGAGCGAGCGCCTGTCCTCCTTTGCCACTCCCTCCCTGCGGGACGTGTCCCGTCCTGCTTTGCCTTTTGCTATTTCTTTTTCCTTTTCTCCTACCAGATTTTTGGCGTCTTTATCTTTTGAAGAGGGCGATGATCTGTTGGAGTTCCGCAGGTGCTCTCGTTGGCTGAGTGGGTCTGTAGATGTGGGTCTTGGTGTATTTGTGGGAGAGGGTGACTTACGAGCGTCCTTCTACTCCGCCATCTTCTCCGTGCGTCAAAACTTCTTATTTTTAAAAATTTCACTTTTTAATTGAACATGCAATAAACCTGTCTCTTTCTTTTGGTGCACAGTTATATAAACTTTAATACATGTAAACACTACTGTAATCAGTATACAGAAGAGTTCTACACTCCAAATACTCCCTCATGTCATCCGTTTGTCACACCTTCCTTTTATTCCTAACTTCTAGCAACCACCTGCATGAATATGTTTCATTTTCCTAGAAGTGTGGTTTTCAAATAGGGGCTATTTTGCCCCTTAAGGGATATCTGACAATGTCTGGAGACATGTTGATTGTCTCATCTGGGTAAATCGGTTTCTACTAGCATCTACTGGGATGCATCTACCAGGGATACTGCTAAACATCCTACAATGCAGAGAACAGTGGCCCAGAATCAAGAATTAGTCAGCCAGAGACGTCAATAGTGTCAAAGTTGAGAATTTCTGGCTTAGAATAAATGCCCAGGGGTATGTTTGCTGGATCATATGGTAAATGTATGTTTATAGGAAATAGCCAAACGTGTCTCCAGAGTGGTTGTGCCATTTTACATTCCCATCAGCAATACAGGAGTTTCAGCTGCTCCACATCTTTTCTAGCAGATGGGATGGTTTGAATAGATATGTAGTCATATTGTACTTACACCACTTTTTAAGATTGAGGAAATATATCCAGAAGCCCCAAGAAGAATCTACTTCATGTCTCATTAGTCAGAACTACATCACATGTCTTCTCCTAAATCAGTCGCAAGCAAGGGGAGCGGAATTATCATTCATCGTCAAGAGTGCCTGTTGTCTAAGGCATCAAAATATGTAAGTTCTGTAATTTCTTTATGCCTTCTTCAGATAGTCCCATAAACTAAAACAAAAAAATTACCTATAAGAAAACCCATATTTGACCCTGTTCATGAAAGACCATATAGTGACACCTTCACTGTTTGTGAATTTTGTAGGGATAGAGTCAAGAATTGGCCATCTCTCACCTCCATTCCTGTTCCCAGGAAGAGTTACCACAGTACCATAAGCAAATAAATTATAAATCTGCCATTTTCATGGAGAAAAGGGAACCCTCCTACACTGCTGATGGAAATGTAGTTTGGTGAAGCCATTATGGAAAACAGTATGGAGATTCCTCAAAAAACTAAAAATAGACTTACCTTATGATCCAGCAATCCCATTTCTGGGTATATATCCAGAGGGAACTCTAATTCAAAAAGATACATGTAGTCCATTGTTCATAGCAACACTATATACAATAGCGAAGACATGGAAGCAACCTAAATGTCCATGGACAGATGACTGGATAAAGAAGTTGTGGTATATTTGTACAATGGAATACTACTCAGCCATAAAAAAGAATAAAGTAATGCCATTTGCAGCAACATGTATGGACCTGGAGATTATCATTCTAAGTGAAGTAAACTAGAAAGAGAAAGAAAAATACCATATGATACCACTCATATGTGGAATCTAAAGGAAAAGAAAAAAAAGGACACTATGAAGTCACCTACAAAACAGAAACAGACTTGTAGACATTGTAAACAATCTTATGATTACTGGGGAAAGGAGATGGGAGGGGATAAATTTGGGAGTTTGAGGTTTACAAATGTTAGCCACTATATATAAAAATTGGTTTTAAGAAAGTTTCTTCTGTATAGCACAGGGAACTATGTTCAATATCTTGTAATAACCTTTAATAAAAAATATGAAAATGAATACATGTATGTATATGCATGACTGGGACATTGTGCTGTATACCAGAAATTGACACATTGTAATTGACTTACTTCAATAAAAATTTTTAAAAAATAAATAAATGTCAACCTAGAATTTTAGCCTTGTTAAAAAATTTATCAAAATAAAGACAAAAAATTCAGTATCTTGTAATCCATAAAGAAAAATAATATGAAAAGAAATATATGTATGTATGTGACTGAAACATTACACTGTACACCAGAAATTGACACCATATTGTAAACTGAATATACTTCAATAAATACAAATTAAATAAGACAAATTTGCACATATAAAAAATAAATAAATTTGCCATGTGCCATTCTCCTTCCTCCCTTCAGGCATTTTCTTCAGTAGTGCATACTGGGAAATTGGATGGCCTCATGGCAGACCCAGGAGAGGTGGGAGGGAATTGTGCACTGATTTAAGAAAAGCATCTGACAAAAAAAGAATTTATTTTATCATTTTAGGGAGATAACAAAGTACATAAAAATAAATGTTCCTTTTTTGTAGCATCACACTTCCTTGGTTTCAGGCTGTTTGTTTGGAAGAGCTTGTGTAATGCAGAAAGTGTCCAGATCAGCATTCCAGTATATTTGCCCACAAAAATAGCACTTACTAGCACGGTGAATTTCTTCCACCAATTACTTACATGATGAACCAGAGTATGACTCTGCCCCTCACTTTCTTGCTATTCAGTTGGGAGAACTGATCACAAATGGTTTCTAGAAAATAATACATAAAGAAGCCATCTCTGAATGGCAAGGAAAGGAAGAATGTCTTGCTGCTGGGTTTATTAGAGGAAATCTCCCAGGAATAGTACTCCCAGAGAGATGACTGTTTTAGGAGTAGTATCACTTAATGTGACTTTTTATTTTTCAAAAAATTTTTGTGGTTTTTCTAAATTATATCTGGAACATCTAGCACTTCTGTCCAGAGGAGGTGGCAGTGTCTTTGGGCAAGAGAGATCCAGGACCCCAAGGAGGAGGAGACATTATTCCGACTCACCAGCAGAAAGTGCATGGAGCAAGAGAAGCCGCATTGGTGCCTGGGTGAACAGAGATACCACCACAACTCTGTTCCTTAATGGCTGGGTAAACTTGAGCTACTTATTTAATTTTTGTGTGTTTCCATTTCCTTATCTAAACACTGGGACAATAATAAAATTTACCTCATAGAGTTACTTGTTATCTGAATAAATACATGTAAAGCATTTATTATAATGTCTGGCACATGTTAAATGCACTCTAACTTTTTCCATTAGCTATTATTATTATAAAACAGTGGGTAAGTAGTATAAGTGAGAGTTTTGAAAAAGCCAAAAGATAGTCCCCTCCTCCCCTGAAGAGGGCATTGCCACAAACCTTAGGGATCCTGCTAGGGGGTGTCTCCTCATCCACAAAAAAGACTTTGTCCAGGGATATCTCACCCCTTCCCCATTTTGATGTTAATGCAAAATATTTTATTCTGCTTTTATCTCTTTTTCTGAGCAAAACCTCTACTTAAACCTTGTGCTTTTGGTGCTTAAAAAATGAGGAGCACTGGGCTATCAAAGGAAGATTGGTTTCTAAGTTTCTGGAGCGTGACACACTTAGTAGAAGGCAATCTTGGTCCTTGATACTCTCGAGATGTGTGAAGGAGAAAACACTAAAGTTAAACTACTAAGACCTGGCTAGACATTCCTCAGTTTTGCCAAGAGCTGGCCTTGTAAATGGGTTTTTGTCGTGTTTCTTCTTCCCACACTCTAGTAATTGTTTCAAGTCAGTTCTTGATAGTGAGGCAGGTTCAGGATTCAATCCCTTCTCCACCTTCTCTTGGCTATCATTAGGAGAGAGACAAATTCTGTACCCAAACCAAATAAAATGTAGGACAACATGGGAAATCTCATCAAATAGGCAGCCAAGTTTGTGGTAGAAAGGAGTCAGAGGGGAAGGAAGCCAGATGAGACAGCTTGACCATAATGCTCAAACACAGCTGGGACCTAGCTGAAGAGGAAGTGCACCAGTTCCAGTGAGGAAAGAGGGGAGAAGAGGACTCCAGTCATGCACATATGTGCAATTCCAGTCTCGTTGATTGGAACTGCTCCCAACACAAGGCATGAACCAATTGAGCCACCCTAAGAGTTCCAAGGGAGCAAGAAATATGGAGGAATTTATGATGGGTAGAAGGTGAAATCTTTTCACTGAAAACATGTTTGTTTCACAACATATGCTAAGCAGGATTTGAAACTCCCTCAGTTACTGAAAAAGAGAGAGAGAGCAATCAGAAGAGGAAGAAAATGCTTTTTGCTTTTGGTCACATGTCCTAAGAGTTCAGCAATCATCTTGAGGTTTTGGAGCTTCCCAAAAGAAGTTTGTTAGAGGAAATCTGATTACAGGAAGATGAGCAGCAGGAATATGTACCGAGAGCTTCTCGCAGGTATGTTGCTTGTCTTGACCCTTGGTTGCATGCCAGCAATATACAGGGAATTATGGGAAGAAATCCTTCCCCACAATGGTATCAAGAACATGGCCTTATTAAGGACTGAGGGATCAAGAAAATATGTTTTTCTTCAAAGTAGCTAATTCAGAAATTACACCACAGACATTTGTAGTACATGGAAGTGGCACAGGATTTCTTTTCTTATCACCCAACCAGGCTTGTTCTCTACTGCTTATACCTTTCCACCTGTACCCAACGACTTAAGAAGCTCTAAGAATTTGGGAATCTGAAGAGATATTTGCACCCCCATGTTCATTGCAGCATTATTCACAATAGCCAAGCTCTAGAAACAACCTAAGTGTCTAACAGCGGATGAATGGATAAAGAAAATGTGGTATGTATAAGCATGGAATAAAACTCAGCCATAGATAAACAAGTTTCTACTGTATATCACAGGGAACTATATTCAATATCTTGTAGAACCTGTAATGAAAAAGAATATGAAAATGAATATATGTAGGTACATGTATGACTGAAACCTTATGCTATACACCGGAAATTGACACATTATAAACTGGCCATATTTCAATATAAATAAATTTTTAAAATTCAGTCATAAAAAATAAGGAAGTCTTGCTACTTGCAACAACATGCATAGACCCTGAGGGCCTTATGCTAGTGAAATAAGTCAGAGACAGACAAGTACTGTATGATCTTGTTTGTATGTGGAATCTAAAAATACCAAACTCATAGAAACGGAGATTGGATTTGTGCTTGTCAGAGGCGGGGGTGGAGGTAGGGGAAGTGGGTGTATGTGGTCAAAAGGTATAAACTTCCAGTTATAAGATAAACAAGTTCTGGGGCTCTAATGTACAACATGGTGACTATAGCTAAAAATACTATTTTGTGTATTTACAAGTTGCTAAGAGAGTAGTTCTCATCACAAGGAAAAAAATTTGTAACTATGGGAGGTGATGGATGTTGCTAACACATTGTGGTAATCATTTTGCAATACTTACATGTATCACATCATTGGGTTGTGCACCTTGAACTTATAAATTCAATCTCAATTATATCACAATGAAACTGGGAAAAGAAGAATTTGGGACCCCCAAGTGCATCCTAAATTAGGTGCTGCTGTAACTACTGGGCAGAATATGCTGTGAAAATCATCACAGTGCTTTAAAAATGTACTTCCACTCTCAGTCTAATAAATTCTCTACGATAACTAGATAATTCTCTAACTCAAGTTTAGAGTTACTTTTCATTGTGGGCACCACAGTGGTTCTTGTTTGGGTGTCACCACACCTCAGAAGTACCAAGAGTTAGAAGGAAGGAGTAGAATCCTAGATAGCACTTTAGACCCCCAAGACCCACAGTCTATGAAGTACCTTTAGGGAGCTGACATCAAGATGTATTTGCACCACCTGGGCTGAGGTGCTAAGAGCACTGGAGTGGAGGTCAAGAGGCTTGGATCTGAATCTCAGTCATACATAACCAGTTACTCGCTGAGTGCAAAGCAATGCTACTTTTCTGGGCCTCCTCTCCTCTTCTGTAAAACTTCACAGAGAATTATGGGGCAGGACTATACTTCAGAAAGTGCTAAGTAATTCTGAGGTGTCTTTTCTGGGCATCAAGTCTTGTAGCCCACTCAGACTAGAGCCTGCACTGTGGATCACCTCTGCACTCATCTTCCCCATCCTCAGCCAAATTTACAAACAGTAGTACTATCAAGAAACTTACAAAAGTAGAAATGGAAGCATCTAATCCTGCTAGTTTCACAGAGAAAGCAGAGTGTTTTAAAATAAGAAGAAGAACAAGCTATGTATAGTTGAATTTGTGGCAAACTTTCGGCTGAGACTGTCAGAGTGCCTTTTTGCAGATGATGTGGAGAGTTATCATAGGAAGGAGGGTCATACTCTCAGGTTCTTTGTGAGTCATGAAATCGTGTTTTCTAAAAGCCTTCACTAGGACTCTCCCCAAGTTTGAGAGGGAAAAGTCCTTTAGTCCCTCTCGCTGTATACAAGCTCAGGAATGTCTCTGAAGGACACAAGGGTAAAAGCAATGGGGTTGGGGGTGGGGGGTAAGACTCAGTAGTACAGCGACTGCTTGGCATGCCCAGGGTCCTGGGTTCAATCTCCAGTGCCTCTGTTAAGGGGAAAAATTTAAAAAACAAGCAATGGGGTCATCATCCTTGGAAAAGAAGCTCAAGAATTCTCCTGAGGGATGAGAATCCTTGTAAATGTGACATGATGAGTCTTCTGTTCTCAGAGTTATGATTCTCTCCTGCTAGAAAACTATTTGATTTGGGTGCTGACATATCTGCATGGAGACTCAGGACCTGCAGTTTCACTCTGTTAGGTAGACCCAAGTGAGACAGTCAAACACTGCTTTTCCCTGCTGGGCCAGCCCTGCCCTGCAGGAGTTGTTGACAGGAAATTTTACATCACAAAGCAGGTGGTTTGAGGTACCTGTATGTGTGTTACATTCTCTGTTTAGCCTCAGAGACCTTGGCAGGGTAGTGAGCTGATTGTTTTTGCAGTGATTGATATGCAGGGTCAGTAGAGACTGACTTGATAACTGAGTGTTCTGGCTAGCTCCAATTCCCTCAGTAGTTATTTGGTACAGTGGTAAACTGAGGCAGAGTCTATGGAAATTGTTTGACATCGAGGCCAAATTCAGACAGATAGGCAATGCCAGTTGTTCACAGAGTGTGGTCCCTCCACCAGTCACATTAACATCACCCGGGAACTTGGGGAAAATTCAAATTCTTGGGCCCCTCTCCAGACCAAATGAATCTAAAACTCAGGGTGGGGCCCAGCAACTCATGTTTTAAAAACCTTTCTAGGTGGTTCTGATTCATGTTCAGACTTGACAACTACTGGATGAAGGGCTTCTCATTCCTGGCTGCATACCTAGGGCATTTGTTTAAAATACAGATGCTGGAGTGGAGGCCAGGAAATACCTGTTTTGAACCCCTGGGTGATATTGTTGCTCAGGCAGGACTGAGAACCACAAGTTTATTCTCTCCTTATGAACAAGTTTCTAGGGACTATGCTAAGTTTTTGTTGTGGACCTTCCAATCCATTGTCTGGATTATAGGTAGTAGTTTTAGGACGAGATGGCATTTACTAGTTCAGGGCCTGTTTCTGTGATGGAATCGAGGTCTAGGTAGAGAGTGATGCCTGTGTTTCTAGGTAGGGAAGCTTAAGGGCCTCTGCCTGTTGGTTCCCCCTTTCTCTTCCCTTAAAGGTCTAGAGGAAGCAGTTGGCTGTATAGAATTCCTATATTGAGGCCTGGGAGAAGAAGCTCTGCAGAAAATAGTGACTGGGGATTGTGGTTGCTAAAATGCAGCTCCCGTAGTCCATGAATATTCTTCATTTCAAGCGAGACATCTCTGGTTCCTTCAGTTCTTTCTTCATCTCCCAATTATTCCCAACTCCACTAGTCACATAAGCAATGACTTCAGATCAGGCACTTCTTTTCCTTTCATTTCTCCATTTTAGAAAGTGGGGCTCATGACTTCCATTACCCAGAGTGTGAAAGGGGTAGGCATGGGTGAGGGAAGGACCAATGTGGGAAACTAGCCATATCTGACAATGTATGAAATGCACAAAACAATAAAACCACATCTATTAACACAGAGAAATTTTTGTGGGGAGAAGTCTGTACTCATCACACTTATTTTAAAAGTGGTTTGAAAGTGGTTTTCAGAAGGAAAAATTATTTATTCATGTAAATATTGAATCCTGGAGCAGCAGTGAGATAATTGGAACTTCTGTTTGCAGTTAAGTCAATCCATTATTTCACATCTTCTCTTGAATTCATGTCATAATAGGGGTATATAGAAACAGGGCAATGTTTATGTACATGTGGGGAATTTCATGTTGAACACAGGCTAATATGGTTACATTAATTGAAGATCTATGTGCTGAACATTTTACTTACATCACCATATTTAATCCTTTCAATAACCTTGTGAGATTCTTATTCCCTTTTACAGAAAAGACTGAGCTTACATGATCTGACTTTCCAAGGGAGACACCATATCAAGCAGGATTTGAACTCAAGTATGTCTATTTTGAGGGAGCTTTTGCTCTTTTACAATCACCAGACTTGCTGTCATTTCCCAAACCCTCACAGTAATGCTGTTATTTAAGATGCCAGCCAGGCTGAAGGGAGCTCTTACTGACAGTTTTAGATGCAGGGGAGACACATGATTTGCTCCAGACAGAAAATGGTTTTCTGACTGTTTGCAAAACCAGAAAGTGTATCTTATATCCAAAAGATAAGCAGTCCTTCTTGCTACTGCAATGCCAACACTGAAGGAATCAAGAAAGGAGCTAGGATGGCCCTACTACTCCCTGGGTTCTGAAATTTCAGATTGACAAAAGAAGATCCTTGGAGATCTGCCCAAAAGGCATGCATGATGTGGGGGGGGTCACATTATCAGATACATATGTAACACACATAACTAGTTGGGAAGTCAGCCTTCCTTTGGGCTATACTTTGGTCCATGCCTTTTAAAGCTTCAGCTCTGGATTTCAAAATATAAATGGAAAAAAATGAAGGTGGCCCAAAGAAGCAACCATAAATATAATTATTTTACTTATTAAAAAACATTTGTATGGTTCTTACTCTGTGCCATGTGCTGGTACATTAATTCATTTAATCTTCAACAACTTTATGCGAGAGGAACAATTGTCATCCCCATTTTACAGATGAAGAAAATCAAGATTCTGAGAAATGAACTATTTGCCCAAATCCAGAAAGTCAACAAGTGGCAGAGTCAGGAGGTAAACTTTGGCAGTCTGGTTCCAGACTCCAAACTCTCAGCCACTATATTGTGCTGCCCCTCAAGGCTGCAAACAGAATTTGAAAACCATAGACTCAGAGTTGGAAAGGCCATTAAAGGATTTTTAATCCAAACTTCCAACCAAAACAGGAATCCCCTCTATGTACTCCCTGCCTTGGTGAACATTTTCAGTGTCTGGAGCCTAGTATCTCAAAGGTTGAATATGGACCATCTCTGACTGTTGAGAAATTTATCTTTAAAGTGAGCTAAGGAAGAAGATCAACTCAGTGAATGTCTGCTCAGCCCATAGTATGTTTAAATCACTATTTTGTATATACAAAGATAAGGAAGATATGATCCCTATTCCTTACAGATTCTTAAGAGAGACAAACATGCATACAATGGCAGAATGTGGTACATGCTATAACTACTATAAAATTTATATTACTTGCTATAATATATATATATATATAGTATATGTAATATAATATAAATTAAATTAATATAAAGATGAGCTACCGGAGTACAGAAGAAAGTGAAACTAATTCCAAGGATGGGAGTTAGGGAAGGCGTCATAGAGATGGTAACAACTAAGCTCTATCTTGAAGATTCAGTGAAATTTCAACAAGCACAGCTGAGGCAGAAGGGCAAGAAAGAAACATCAGATAATCACAGAAGAGCTTTCTTTCTTATGGTTGCCCCCCCAGATAGCTGATGATAGCCAGATGATGCTCTGAGTCTGCCTGCTTCCTGTTCCCTCAGCTGTTTTGGTTTTCAGTTAGAGTGTGGGCTCTGGGTTTGGATTCTAGTTCTGCCACTCATTACCAGGGCCACAATATGACTTTCAGGGGCCCTGGGCATTGTTACCTTGTGGACCCCTTCCTCTATTAAAAAAAAGAAAAAACCTACAAGAAATCAGACTTTAAAACTCTATTGGTATAAAGTCAAATATGTTAATATATATTAAAACATTTCCTTTACTCTTAAAGTTCATTTTTTCATCTGATTTCTACAAAGACAAAATGTTTTTATGGCCCCCTGAATGTATTGTGGGCTGTAGGCACTGTACCTACTGTGCCTAATGAAAAAGTCAGCCCTCTTCATTACCTTTATGATTAGGGCCATATAATGTAAAATTTCAGAGACTCAGACTCCTCATCCATAAAGTTAGAATAATGATATAACACCTATATAATAGGGTTGTGATAAGGATTAAGTAAGGTCTTGCATGACAAACATTATCACATAATAAATGGCACTAATTAATATTAGGTTATACATATGTAGGGTGACCATATAATTTATCATTCAGACCAGAATACTTTTGAAAGTGTAATCGGATAATAATTGGATGGGATGATAGGAATAGGCATAAACTGGAATGTAATGGTCTCTCTCTCTCTCTCTCTATATATATATATGACTTGCTTTTCTGATCCTTCACCATGGTAGTCACCCTCCTGTAGATACCCATCCCATTTTGTCAATGACTCATTTATTTTTTTCAGTTTTTAGTTTTATTAGGTAGAATTGTTACAATTTGACTGCACATATACAAGATATTGCACATAAATACATATACACAATATATTGCATATATTTTTAAAAATTTACATATATGTACTGTTCATTGTTTCTAAGAACGTTTAGTGCTTTATCTTTTTAAAAATTTACACATTATCAAAAGAATAAAGCCAACCACAAAATAAGAATTAATTCAAAAAGATACATACACCTCACTATTAACAGCAATATTATTTATAATTGCCAAGACATGGAAGCATGCCAAATGCAAATCAATAGATGAATGGACAAAGATGCAGCACATATATGCAATGGAATACAACTCACCCATAAGAAAGGACATTTTGCCATTTGCAGCCTTTCATTCACTTTTTTTTCACTTCAAAAACCAGAATTTCATAACTGACATAAACATTTCCATTGCATCAAAAACAACATAATACCAAGAAATAAGCTTAACAAGGAGGTTACCTATACTCTGAAAACTGTAAAACATTGATGAAGGGAACTGAAGATGATACAAAGAAGAGGAAAGATATCTTGTGCTCTTGGATTGGAAGAATCAACACTATCAAAATGGCCATACTACCCAAAGCAATCTACAGATCCAATGCACTCCCCGTCAAAGTACTTATAACATTTTTCACAGAACTAGAACAAAAAATTCCAAAATTTATATGGCACCATGAAAGACCCTGAACTACCAAAGCAAACTTTTGTAGGTCTTTTTAAAAAATCTTTATTCTTTTTGTTTTCTTTTCTTATGGTTTGATTACTAGAGAAGGTCCTGTAAAATTTGTTGTAAAGCTGGTTTGGTGGTGCTGAATTCTTTTGGCTTTTGTTTATCTGTGAAGCTTTTGATTTCTCCACCAAGTCAGCCTTGCTGGACAGAGTATTCTTGGTTGTAAGTTTTTCCTTTTCATCACTTAAATCATGCCACTCCCTTCTGGTCTGTAGAGTTTCTGCTGAAAAATCAGCTGATAACCTTATGGGTTATCTGTTGCTTTTCTCTTGCTAATTTTAATATTTTCTCCTTATCCTTAATTGTCAATTTGATGACTATGTGCCTTGGTGTGTTCCTCTTTGGTTTGATCCTGTGTGGAACTCTCTGTGCTTCCTGGACTTGGGTGACTGTTTCCTTTCCCAAGTCGGGGAAATTTTCAGTTATTACTCAATGACTCATTTAAAATATGGTGAACATAAAAGTTCTAGGTATGGTCTGACCAGAGGAACATTTCATTCATTTAACCAAGATTTATTAACTGCTTGAGCAGCAATTTTGTTCAATAGTTGTTCCACTGAACAAAATCTTTAGTTCTTTATAATTTCTTAAAGATTTACCTAAAGTAATTTTTTTCAAAATTATGTCTATAAAGTCTTTTAATATCTTATAATGTTACTGATCTGGGCTTGGAAACTTCAACTCTTGTAGCATTTTCTTTATTCCTATATTGAGTGTTTACTTTCGTGTAGCCTTACTTACTTGTGTATATGAATCCACCTCTCCATAAATTATTGCTCCAGGCCTGGGACCATGACCTATAAATCTCGTTGATATGAGCAGCACCCTGAAGAGTAGCTGAAACAAAGTAGGTACTCAACACATGTGTAGGAAACACATTAACACATGAATTTAAAACAGCTATACATTCTCTTACCAATAGCTCAACTATCTTAGCACTCAGCTCCTTCTTGGGAATATTTATTCTATCCCCTCCAATTTGAAAATGTTGATTGCTGTTGCTTTGATTTGGAAACTATAAAGAAAATATAATTGAGTAGGCTGGGTTTCTCTTTGTTATCTTATATGTTATCTTATATTCAGGGTGACTAGATGTTGCAGCCTGCTTCAGCTCAATTAATGCCTGTTATATTTGATGCCCCTTTCACTCTCAAAAGTGTCCTAATTTGGTCAATAAATTATATATAATCATCTTTATTATGTCACCTTCTTTCTTCTTTCTGCTCAGAACATAACCTAAGAATCCCTTAGGTTGTCTTGTTGTCCCCAATATGCCTTATTTTATAGGCATGTGTCATTTTTACATTTATGCTAGGTAGGTCCTGTGTGCTACAGCTTCTATTCACTTCTAGAAAAGCCAAATACAAAGGAATAAATTTAAACTGCAGAGAATAAGGCTGGAAGATCAGGACTGTGAGGAACTGCTAAACAAATACTTGTATAAACTTAGAGGGTTGTGGACTCTCTTTCCCTGGACCTTGACAAATAGGCTCAGCATTTGTCTGTTGTGTATTATGCATATGCCTTCTTGCTGGGCTTTGAAAGTCCCTCCCAGCTCTGAGATTCTCTATATTTTTAATAAAATGCATACTTTATTCATGTTTCTTTTTGCTTATTTTCCAAATGGAGGGACTGGGGATTGAACCCAAGACATCCAGCATGTGAAGCACATGCTCTACCACTGAGCTATACCCTCCCCCTGAAATTCTCTAACTACTTTTTTTATAGTTACACATTTTATTTTTATTATCATAAGAACTTTTAAGATTTACTCTCAGTAACTTTCAAATATACAATATTATTAAGTATAGTCACCATGCTGTGCATTACACCCCCGTGACTGATTTATTTTATAATGGGAAGTTTGTGCCTTTTGAACCCCTTAACCAATTTCCCCCATTCCACATCCCCCACCCCCACCTCTGGCAATCACCAATCTAATCTGTACTCTGAATGTATAAGTTCAAGTTTTTTATTTGTTTTATTCCACATATAAGTGAGATCATATGGTATTTGCCTTTTTCTGTCTGACTTATTTCAGTTAACATAATGCCCTCTATGTCCATTCATGCTGTTGTAAATGGCAGGAACTCCTTTTCATGGCTAAGTAATATTCTGTGCTATGGATACCACAAATTCTCTATCCATTCATCCATCTGTGGGCACTTAGGTTGTTTCTTTTCTTTCCTTTTCATATTCTTTTTCAGTATACATTATTACAAGATATTGACTATAGTTTCATGTGTTATACAGACTCACAGACACAGAAAACAAACTTATGGTTACCCAGGGGGAAAGGGGGTGGGAAGGAATAAATTAGGATTTCGAGATTAGCAGATACTAGCTACTGTATATAAAATAGATATACAACAAGTTTCTAACTACTTTTTAAGGCTAGATTAGCAGTGAAGGTCAGTGAGTTATATCTGGGGCTAGGATCAGCAGATGATCCCAGGATAGATTAAGCCATAGGGCAAGACAGTCTCTGTTAGGAAAGGAGCAGATGGGTGGCCGTCTAGGCACCTGTTAGTGAAATTTCTGGGTCCATCTTTGGCAAGCTGGGTTTCCAACTTCATCCATGGAAGTCAAGGGCAGTGGTAGCCTGTGCTCTATTCTGCCTGAGTCACACTTCTACTCCCTACTTTCTCACCTAAGAGCAGCTAGCCTAGCTTCTTGATGGGAAAGGCTAAAGTTCCCAAAGCTCCATCTGCTCTGAAAGCTCCCTAGTAACTGGGAACTAAGTAAACCACGGTTTTCTGAATCAGCCTCTTGCATAACTTTGTTACTTGAGGTCAAACTTTCCCAGTATTATTGAGTTACATCTTCCCCTCCCCAATCCCCAGGCTGTCATCATTTTCATTTCCAACTCCACCCAGCACTGGTTCTTGTTGCCCAAGTAAAATTATGCCTCAGTGAACTACATAGTAGCTTTAAGTCCCCTCTTGGATTTTGCTGAATTGGCCCAGAAATTTAGACATGGTTCTAGCCCCACTGATAGGGTCAAGAGGATCTCTGCAGCTCCCTCAGCAACACAGAAAATTTCTTACCTTGCCCCTCTCCATTGGGCTCCATGATCCCTCAGTTCATTTCTGCTTTCCTCCAGGAGCACGAGGAACTCCAGCTGGTGGGTAACTGACCAGGAGCCTGGTGGTGGCTCAGTGCTCAGCAACAAGCTTTGAGCTTGAGTAACAGTGGATAGTGGGCTATTAATTGAATTCAATATAGATTACAAACACAGGAAAATGAAAATGGCTTGTATTACCACCATTCAGAAATCTTTAATGCTATTCATTTGGTTTATGTCCTTCTAATCCTTTTCCCATGTACATTCAGTTTTACAAAAACTTCATTATTATTATTATTATTTTTAACCAAGTAGTGGGTTGGGCCAGTGTTATGGGAGAGGTGAGACATGCTGAGAAATCACTGTATGTAGTGTGGTTGGTGAGAGTGTGTGGTCCATGTGCATAGGATGGAAGAGAAAAAAGGCTTAGAATTTTAGCTTATGTCTTGGAGTTTTGGTTCATAAAATATGGTCAGCATAGGGGGTACAGGGAATAGGAAGGGATAAATTGGGAGTTCGAGCTCTGCAGATACTTAGTACTATATGTAAAATAGATAAACAAGTTTCTACTGTATAGTATAGGGAACTGTATTCAATATCTTATAGTAACCTATAATGAAAAAGAATATGAAAAGGAATATAGGTATGTATATGTATGACTAACACATTATGCTGTACACCAGAAATCGATACAACATTGTAAACTGTCTATACTTCAATTAAAAATGCACAAAAATATGGTCAGCATAGATAAAATTTTTCTAAAATATATAAAAATTGAGTATAGCAGTACAATAACTGTGTCATAAAATTGTATTAAATAGTGTACAAACAGAAAGTTCTTAGTTCTTCACAGTCCTTGCCTTATTTTAAACGCCAGAAGAGTTTGGTTCTCTGCCCTGTTCCAGCCCTTTTAAAGGTTCTGTGCATCACATTACTGAGATGAGCCTAAAATCAAGCTGCAAAAACAAAACAAAACAAAAACAAAAAACAGTGCTATTTGGGTCCTTGCACAGATTCCTTCCTACTCACTTGCGTGACTGCTCTCTGCTCACATCTTCCTGGCTTTCATTTTGCTACCTCTAAGTACTTCTGTCCTTCTCTGGTTTACAGGTCCCAGCTTCCTTCTCTGGCACTGGCTCTGAATGCTCCTTTACAGTCATGACCAGCAGTTTGAGGTAAAAGAAATCTTCTCTACTAGCCCTGTCCCCATGGAACTTTTACCAACAAGGTTTTTACCTTTCCGTACTTTGTCAGGGCAGGAAATTTGGATGTTTGGACATGTTTGGATGTTTACACTTTTCCTTCATTTAAAATTTCCTGTGACAAACAGGAGTAGGTTTTAGGGGTCATATGGGTCACCCTTGTCATCTATGAGAGCAGAGGACACATTAAGTTGTTAATGCCATCTTGTTCCACCCAGTTTCCCAGCCACCCCAGAATTATGCAAGACATATTTCCTTATGCTACTTTACTCCTCCTCCTTCTTCTCTCCTTCCTCCTTCTTCTCTCCTTCCTCTTCCTTCCTCCTCCTCCTTCTTCCTTCCCCCTCCTCCTTCTTCCTTCCTCCTCCTCCTCTCCTGCTCCTCCTCTCCTCCTCTTCCTCCTCGTCCTCCTTCTCCTTCTTTTTCTTCTTCTTCTCCTTCTTCTTCTTCTCCTTCTTCTTCTTCTTCTCCTTCTTCTTCTTCTTCTTCTTCTTCTTCTTCTTCTTCTTCTTCTTCTTCTTCTTCTTCTTCTTCTTCTTCTTCTTCTTCTTCTTCTTCTTCTTCTTCTTCTTCTTCTTCTTCTTCTTCTTCTTCTTCTTCTTCTTCTTCTTCTTCTTCTTCTTCTCCTTCTCCTCCTCCTCCTTCTTCTCCTCCTCCTCCTTCTTCTCCTCCTTCTCCTCCTCCACCTCCTCCTCCCCCTTCTTTTCCTTCTATTTACTTTTACAATGAAGTCTATTATCCTTTGAGCTATTTCCTTCTTATTGCCTAACAAGGTCAAAATGCCTTAAAGCACTGACCTCCAGCAGTGAATCAGTCTATTCATCTCAGTCTTAAAAACACTGGGCTGCCTTAAAATGGAAACTGAATTTCTAATTTGAAAAGATACATACACTTCAATGTTCACAGCAGCACTATTTAAAATAGCTGAGACATGGAAACAATCTAAATGTCCATCAATAGATGACCGGATAAAGAAGTTGTGGTATATTTATACAATGGAACATTACTCATCCATAAAAAAGAGTAAAATAATGCCACTTGCAGCAACATGGATGGACCTTGAGATCATTCATACTAAGGGAAGTAAGCCAGGAAGAGAAAGAAAAACACCATATGTTACCACTTATATGTGGAATCTAGAAAAAATGACACAATTAATGGACTTACGTACAAAATAGAAACAGACCCACAGACATAGAAAACAAACTTATGGTTACCAAAGGGGAAATGTGGTGGAGGAGGGATAAATTATGAGTTTGGGATTAACAGATACAAACAACTATATAGAAAATAGATTAACAACAAGGTCTCACTGTATAGCACAGGGAACTATATTCAATACCTTGTATTAGCCTATAATGAAAAAGAAAATGAAAAGGAACATATAACTGAATCACTATGTTGTACACCAGAAATTAATATGACATTGTAAACCAACTATACTTCAATAAAAAAATTAGGAGTGAAAAAAAAGGAAATTACAACTATCATTAGATCATTGTTTCTGTTTCATCTGTCATGGACATGACTATAAAGTGTAAGTATAAATTTATGACACCACTTTTTCTGGAATATTGTAGAATTTACACACCAAATTAGCATTCTTCAAAGCAATCACTGAGATAGAGCAACACAAGTATCCTTATGATGTAATCATTGCTACAAATGTTTAGAGGTTGCTCTTTTGGAATTAAGGAGTGACAAAGTATAGTGGAAAGAACATGAAGTTCTATGATGATGTGGCCTTTGCTTTGAATCATTAATCTGTCACAAATTAGCTGTGCAATATTTGTGCAAGTCTGCTCTCTGGGCTTCCATTCCCCATAAATAAAATGGAGTTAAGACTATGTATCTTGCTGAGTTTTGTAGTGAGTCAATAATGCTTATGAAAGTTCCAGGCACATAGTAAGTACTTTTGATGTTTTCATGCTTCCATATTTATAGCCAGTTTACCATTTGTGCAAGAAAGTTGTTGCCCCCCCGTGTACATTCTCCCTTAGTTGATGGCTCTATTTCCCCCTCCCTCTTTTGTGTTCTGGTCAAACTCAACTATATTCTTCCTTAAAAAATTAGGAATATAAGGGAAATTTTCTGACTTGATATGTATCAAAACTTATAGCAAATAAAATAATTAATGGAAAATCTATAGATGCCATCCCATTAACAAAAAAAAATCTATCATCATTATGATTAAATGTAGTATTGGAGGTTGTGACCAGTATTATGAGCCCAACATTAAAAACAAGCATAGAAAGTGTATGAATTTGAAAAAGAGATATATAATTTCCATTACCTGCAGAGAATATAATCATTAACAGATAAACCTAATAGAATAAACAGTCACATTTTAAAAACTAATTAGAGTTCAGAAAGCTTTCCACTCTTATGATCAACGATAACACAAAAAATTCAAAACTTATGGCACCCCTGCCATACCTAATTAGAACATTAAATAGGAAAAAATAAGATATCCCTCAAAATAATAAGATCTAAATGTTTTTAGGAAACACCTTAACACAGAAACACAAATTTTACAGAAACTATTTTAAAACTCTTTAAAAATATAAAGGAAGTTTTGACTAAAAGAAGATATACCATGTCTATATTTGGGGTGATATAACATGGCAATTGTATCAATTCAACTCACATTAACTTGCAAATTCAGTGCAGTCCCAAATTAAATTCCAGTAGGACTTTGGGAAAAGTTGATAAAATTACTTACATTTATAATGGAAAAATTTTCATGACTAGCTAATCACTTTGAAAATCAACTTGACACAGAGAAAGGATTCACCCTATTAAATATTAAGATATACTTTAAAGCCAGAATAATAAAATAACATGATACCATTGTAGGAAATGATAAGTAAACAAAGGAACAGAAAAGTGAGCTCAGAAATACATTCAGTATATAGGGTAATCTGGTGTATGATAAATATACCCCTCAAGGCATTAGAAAAGAAACTGATTTTTTTTTTTTAGTTTACAGTGAACTACTTTGCTAATTGGAGAATAGAGCTGGATCCCTACCTTAAACAACATACAAAACTGGAATTTAGATGGATGAGATATAAGTGGGAAAGGTAAAGCTAAATGGACAGCATCTAATGTAATCTAAGGAGGCAAAAATTTTAAAAAAATAGGAATCTAAAAGCAAAATCACAAAGCAAAAAAAGTGATGGGTTTTATCATATTATTATTAAAATGTTTTAGTCACAAAGAACATCATAGACAATATTAAGTGATAGATGACATGTAGAAGCTATTTAAGTCATTAAAACCAACAAGGGATTAATATCTAGAATATACAAAAATGACCACTAATCATGAAGAAAAAAACAAGAAACCCAACAGAAAACTGGAAAAAGGATATAAATAAGCAGGTCACTGAAAGAAAAATCCAAATAGCTACTAAATATATAGAAAGATCCTCAATATTAGAAATATTTAGAAATATGTCAATAAAAGACAAAGCAATACCACTTTAATACCACCAGAATTGCAAAAATTATAAAAGTGAATAATACCAAGGGTTACTGATATTGTGAGCAAATGGGCCCTCTTGTGTACTATTCTTGAGAGTCTTAATATATACAGACTTCAGTAAGTGGCTTACTTTACATATAAAAGTTTTTCAAAATATTTTGTGATTCTATTCATTATAATACAATCATGACTGTAAATGTACCAATTCAAAAAAATCCTCATTTTATTTTATATATATATAAAATATATATCTCTCTCCAAGTTCTATAATGGATGCTTGTTTTGTGATTCTTAGAATCTTACAAATAGTGCTGGCAATATCTATACATATATGTCATATATTTTTGTGTGCATATGGAAGTATATACAAAGGAAAGAAAACAATCCAACTTTACTGTTTCTCTCCCCTCTCTGTGGCTGTGAGTGCTCTTGAGACAAGAACTAGAAGATCCACACAAAGATGGTGTGCTGATGTTGGCCTAGAGTTAAGGTGAAAAGAAGGGAATAACCTTTTATTCAGCTCCACAGTGTACCAGGCATCAATCTGGGCACTTTAAGTTGTCTTATTGAATCTGCATAAGTTGTGGGGAATCGGTATTATTGTCCCATTGTATGGATAAGGAAACAGGCTCTGAGAGGTTAAATAATTTGTCAAAGGACACAGGACTGGAGCCCAGGTCTGTCTGGGCTGGTTCTCTTTTCACTACATTACCACAAGTGATGGTAGGAACAGGTTGAAACTGGGAGATGAGGCTGGAGAAACCTTGGGCAGCACACATCAGAAACTAGACTGACACATCTGTTTATTGTAGTTGTATTTTTCCTGCTTTCCAGAAATGTCACATGCTGTTAATGGGTTTGATCGCCTGAGAGATGTAAATGCAAACTGTGGTGAAATGAGTGGCTTTAAAGCAGATTCTGTATTCATTCACATTAAAACAGAGGTGATCTGTAAACCTTGTTTTTTTCCCCACCATGATGACTCTCTTTTAACTAGGCTGAGACCCACAGACCTCCAAAGTGCATCTCCAGTGGCAGAATCTCAGGTATCAGCCCAAACAGTGAGGGAGGTATTTTACTGTGTAAGGGTGAGAGGAGGGTTGGGGAGCTTCTTAATTCTCTAAATTAATTCAAGTGTGCTATTTCCTTCTCTGCCTCCATGTGCTAACAACTTTGGATTACAGGAAAAAATAACACTGGTTTTTGATGATACACATAGGGATTGCTTTGGAAATTGATTTGTTTTGGAAGTTAACTTTGAGACAAAATTTAGTTTTCTTGAAGCAGCTATGAAATTTATTTATTATTAAAAGAGAGAAATAAATAAATAATATTAAAAGAGATATGTTTAAGCTAAATAACTGTCTCATTATCTTTGCAGCAAAGTTGAACTGGAAGGACCATTCCTCCAAAAATATGCATCACACATGTGAGAGGATTTTTTTATAATAGTAACTCTGAGGTCTGGGGCTGACAAGATGGGTTTAGAAAATCTTTTGCCTCCTCAACAGTTCTGGCTCATTTTCAGTGGGCTTTCTCTGCTCTCTTTGACAGAGATGTATGGGTTCAGTAAATGCATACAGTATGAAATGGACATTCACCATATGTTCTGCATTCGGAAGAAGATCATTAACTTAACAGACGCCATTCGTGACATCCCTGGATACACTACCCACCTCAACCTGACACAGATCCAAATTCAGGTCCTTCCTCCATATGGCTTCACTAATTTGTCTGCTCTGGTGGACTTGCGATTGGAGCAGAATTCCATTTGGAAGATTGATGAGAGGGCCTTTTGGGGACTTGAAAACATGACCCTTTTGAATTTAGTAGAAAATAAGATTCAAAGTGTGAACAACTCATTTGAAGGCCTGTCCAACTTGGAAACTTTGCTCCTGAGTCATAATCAAATTACCCCTATTCACAAAAATGCCTTTGACCCTCTTGTCAAATTGAAATATTTAAACTTATCTCGAAACTTTATTACTGATTTTTCTAATATTCTGGAAGCAATCCAACATCTTCTGCACCTGGAATGTCTTGATCTTACTAACAACAGCATCATGTCCTTGGATCACAGCCCCAGGTCATTGGTCTCCCTGACCCAGATGAGCCTGCAAGGGAACAAGCTAATGGAATTAAATTTCTCTGCTTTGTCACTACCTAATCTGACCACTCTGGATGTCTCTCATATTAGCTTCGGAGTCATACAGAATGTGGATCTGGAAACTATGCCCCAACTGAGAAGCTTGAATCTGAGTGGAACATTGGTGAAACTGGAGATGCTCTCAGCCAACCACCTACAGAATCTAAGGGAAATAGACCTTATTAACCAGAAGTTTGACGTAGTCACTTAAACCTCAACACACTATGTCGTCTCCTCCAAAATTTACCCATACTAGAGGCTTTGGTTTTTTGGAAAAATGCCATTGATGCCAGGGGCATACAGCACCTTGCCAACTGTACCAGGCTTTTGTCCCTTGACCTGAGCCATAACTATGATCTGGTTCACCTCAATGACAGTGAATTTGATGCTATGCCCAGCCTCCAAAGGCTGAATCTAAACAAGTGTCAACTTTCCTTTGTCATTAACAGGACCTGGAGTACCCTCCAGAACTTGAGAGCCCTAGATCTGAGCCACAATAAGTTTAAAAGCTTTCCAGATTTTGCATTTTCACCCCTGAGGTATCTACAATCTCTCTTTCTCTCTAGAAATCCCATTACAGAACTCAATAGGATGGCCTTCTATGGGCTGTATTCATTGAAGAAATTCAACTTGGCTGGGTGCTGGATAGTAAAAATTGACAGATACTTCTTTGCTCAATTTCCAAATTTAGAGAGTTTAGACCTTGGGTACAACAATATTTGGACTCTGAATTGCAGAACCTTTGAGGGTCTGAAGAAACTCCAAGTTCTCACTCTCTCCCAGAACTGCTTGAAAAACATAGCAAAAAATGCATTTTCTAGCCTCAGTTGCCTCTATAAACTTGACTTGACATACAATGTCTTGTCAAATTTTCAGGCAAGCCTTTTCTTGGGCCTGGAAAATCTAGAAATTTTGCATCTCAGTTTTAATAAAATTACATATGAAACTACTAGGACCTTGCAATCTCCTCCATTTATGAACCTCAAGTCTTTGAAACAACTCAACCTAGAAGGACAAATACATGGGATTCAGGTTGTTCCAACCAACTTCTTCCAAGGGCTGAATGGCCTGCAGGAGCTACTCCTAGGGAAAAATCCCATGGTATTCGTAGACTACCGTCAATTTGACTCCCTGATTAATCTCACAAAGTTGGATATCTCAGAAACAAAATCTGGAGACCGAAGCCTCAGTTTAAGTATTTACTTATTCCAAAACCTCAAAAGACTAAAAGTGTTGCGCCTGGAAAACAACAACTTAGAGTCCCTGACTCCTGGCATGTTCTCTGGCTTAGAAAGCCTTCAGGTCCTCTCTTTAAGATTCAACAACCTAAGAGTAATTAATCAAAGTCATCTGGAGAATCTGAAGTCTCTGAAGTACTTTGATCTTTATGGAAACAAACTTCAGTGCAGCTGTGACAATGAATGTTTCAAGAATTGGTCCATAAACACAGCAAAGGTCTATATCCCCTACCTCTGTAGCTACCTCTGTCAGCAGGGAAATATCCAGAGTTTACTGATAGATTTCAATGATTCTACGTGTAATTTTGACCTGGGAAAGGTTTACTTCTTCTGTTCCTTCAGTCTGGTCCTCACAACCATGGTCTCCTCTTGGTTTATCGCCAAGATGACTTCATTGCTATGGTATAGGCTGTACATATTTTGAGCCTGGTATCAGGCCAAGTGGCATAGGACAGAGAAGGAGTTCATCTATGATGCCTTTGTCTCTTTCACTGCCACTGATGAGCAGTGGGTATATGAAGAGCTTGTTCCAGCCCCGGAAGAAAGAGGTCAGCCTACCTTCTAGCTCTGTCTTCACCACCGGGATTTTGAACCAGGCATGGACATTTTTGAGAACATCCAGAATGCCATCAACACAAGCTGGAAAACATTGTGTATGGTCAGTAACCACTACCTGCACAGTGAATGGTGCCAGCTTGAAGTACAGCTAGCCAGCATCAAGATATTCTATGAGCACGAGGATGTCCTCATCTTGATCTTCCTGGAAGAGATCCCAAACTATAAGTTATCCAGCTACCACCAACTCAGGAAACTTGTCAACAGGCAGACATTTATCACCTGGCCAGAGAATGTCCATGAGAGGCCACTCTTCTGGGCTCGTATTAGAAATGCATTGGGCAACAAATCTGTGGAGAAAGACAATGCACAGCTAACTGTGGCTGATTGACTGGAAGTCTTTGTGACATCAAATCCAGTGTTACCCAAGGTGTGGAAAGGCTAAGAGTGTGACTGAATGTACCTGCTCTGCAGGCAAGAGGCTGCTCATGACCATTACGTGGTTAATGTCCATCAGGCAACTGGAAGGGTGAAGAAGTGCTGCTTGAGGAAGCTTCAGGAACAGTGTTCCCACTATTAGGGGATTAGATATCTGGAAAGTATATCTGTTTTATTAAGGGGAAGGCTTGGAAGACAAGTCACCTGGAAGTCTAGGAACCAGGAAGGCCCTCACATGTGCTTGAGAATAGTGCTCGGATAGTTTATACAAATCAGTTCCTATCAAGATAGATTGAACTGTACTCCTTTTAAGAACCTACAACAACAGAAACATCACAAGTGTCAATAAAAGTGACAACGACAAAATTAGGATTCTGGTGTATTCTACTTTATGGCATGAAATTCCAAAGGTCGGCTTCTGTTTAAGTGAGAGCCCAAGAGTTAGGAGTGTACTAGTTTGGATCCATTGATTTACTTAGTGGGAAGCAGCCTTGATGAACGAGCAGCACAGTGATGGTTGCAGGAACTATCACCTAGCCATGATCAGACTTCATAGAGCAGTTTCTAGGAGCCATTTGAAGACAGGGGTGTAAACCCCAATGGCTTCATGCTTCAGGTACCTGACACACCAGTGTCTGTAGGAAGCAACACCCAGCACAGGGGTCATGGTAGTAAGCAAAAGTGCTGCAAATTCCTGTAGGAAGGAATTTATTATGGGAAAAGTGCTATAAATTCCTGGAGAAAGGGGGAACATAGGGACCTAGAGTTGATTAGCCTATAGTGGGAGGAGTAGGGTGCCAGTGCTACCCTTTTCTTTTTTTTCAATTAATTTTTATTATTGAAGTATAGTCAGTTTACAACGTGTCAATTTCTGGTGTACAGCATAATGTTTCAGTCATACATATACATACATTCATTTTCATATTCTTTTTCATTATAGGTTACTACAAGTTATTGAATATAGTTTCCTGTGTTATACAGGATTAACTTGTTGTTTACCTATTTTATATATAGTAGTTAGTATCTGCAAATCTCCAAATAAGAAAACAGTTGGTATTTTCCCACAGAACATATTAATTAATCCAGTAAAGGGATGATTATTCCTTTGAACAAAATGATCTCTCCAGTCTTTGAGGTCATCTAAAGGAAAGAAATGGAATTGTCTTTGGCATTAAAAAAAATACTATCACCATCACAGGTAAAATGGTGCTGTTGTCATTCTTGTTGAGTGTTAGTCTTGGAAGGAATTGGGGCAGTAACTCAAGGCATATCCAGTATACAAAGGTTTGCATTATGTCTTTACATGTATCAAATACTCACTTAGCTGGGATACAAGAAATTCATTTCCTAGGCCAAATTACTAGGACTATAGGCATTTTTAAATGAAGCCATTGGGGCTGTAATTATACTAAAAAAATACTTGGAAATGATAACATAGTTAATTACTCTATTAACCAACCCGAAGTAACAAGAGGTTTAAATTGGAACAGAAAAAAATTCATATGAGAAAAAGAAATTTTTCTACCAGTATTCTTTTCTGGTCAAGATGGCAGAGTGGTAGGACCACGAGCTTGCCTCTCCTCATGACTACAATGAAACCACAACTGAATGTTAAACAATCACTGAAAAAAAGACTGGAACCTAGCAAAAAAGATCTTATGCAACTGGAAACATAAAGAGGGAACCACAGCAGGATGGTAGGAGGGGCATGTTCATGATATGATTGGGCCACATACCCCTCTAGTGGGCAACCTACAAGCTGAAGAATCATTAAGTTGCAGAGGCCTTCTCACAGGAGTGAGAGCTCTAAGCCTCATGTCAGGCTCCCCAGCTCTGGTTCTGGCATTGGGAAGAGAAGGAGACCCCAGGACATCTTTTTTTTTTAATATTTTTTTATTGAGTTATAGTCATTTTACAATGTTGTGTCAAATTCCAGTGTAGAGCACAATTTTTCAGTTATACATGAACATATATATATCAATTGCCACATTTTTTTTCGCTCTCCAGGACATCTGGTTTTGAAGGCCAGTGGGGCTTGGCTCAGGGACGCCCACAGGACTAGGGGAAACAGAGACACTATTTGCTTCGGAAGCATACATGGAAACTCGTGTGTGCCAGGTCCAAGGGCAGAGGCAGTGATCTCATAGGAACCTGGGCCAGGACTGCCTGCTGGATCTGGAGGGTCTCCTGGGGATGTGGGGATGGCTGTGGCTCACCCATGGGAGGAAAAAGCAGGTGGCATACATTCCAGGAGTGTTCATCTACATGAGCTTTTCTGGAGGCTAACATCCTGATTACATCATTAGCACCAAGACCTAGCCTCACCCAACAGCCTATAGGGAAACCTCAGGCCAAATGACATACTGGGTGGGAACATAGCCCCACCCATCATCAGACTTCCTAAGCTACAAAGGCCTCTACCCACCAGAGGTCCAGGACCAAGCTTCACCCAGCAGTGGGCAGGCACTGACTCCTCCTGCCAGGAAACCTGCATAAGCCTCTAGTCCAGCCTCATCCACCAGGGGCAGATACTAGAAATAAGAAAACAACAATCCTGGGTTGGGGGGAGATACAGCTCAGTGATAGAGTGCATGCTTAGCATGCATGAGGTCCTGGGTTCAATCCCCAGTACCTACACTAAAACAAATAAGTAAATAAAGGAACATAATTACCTCCCCCAACCAAAACCAAACAAGCAAAAAATAATAAACAAATAAATTAAAGAAAAAAGAAAACAACAACCCCAAAGCCTGTGGAAGGAATCCACAAACACATAGAAAGATAGATAGATAATATAAGGTGGCAAAGGAATATCTCCCAGGACAAGGCACAAGATAAAATCCCAGAAGAAGAAATAAGTGATAAGGAGATGGGCAATTTATCTGAGAAAGAGTTTAAAGTAATGATGGTCAAGGTGTTCAGAGAACTCAAGAGGAGTATAGATGCACAGAGTGAAGTTTTTAGCAAAGAGTTGGCAAATATAAAGTATACCCAAACAGAGTTGAAGGATAAAATCACTGAAATGAATAACACACTAGAAGGATGCAATAATAGAATAAATGAGGCAGAAAAATGGATCACAGAGCTAGAAGACAGATGAGTGGAAACCACTACTGCAGAACAGAAAAAGAAAAAAGAATGAAAAGAAATGAAAATAGTTTAAGAGAACCCTAGGACAACATGAAGCACACTAATATTCACATTATAGGGGTCCCAGAAAGAGGAGAGAGGGAGAGAAAGGACCTGAGAAAATTTTTGGAGAGATAATAACCAAAAGCTTCCCCAACTGGGCAAAGAAACAATCACCCAAGTCCAAGAAGTGCAGAGAGTATCACACAAAATTAACCCAAAGAGGAACACACCAACACACAGTCATCAAATTGACAACAATTAAGAAAATATTAAAATTAGCAAGAGAAAAGCAACAAATAACATACAAGTGAACTCCCATAAGGTTATCAGCTGAGTTTTCAGCAGAAACTCTACAGGCCAGAAGGGGGTGGCAAGATATATTTAAAGTGATGAAAGGGGAAAACTTACAACCAAGAATACTCTATCCAGCAAGGCTCTCATTCAGACTTGATGGAGAAATCAAAAGCTTCACAGATAAACAAAAGCTAGAAGATTTCAGCACTGCCAAACGAGCTTTACAACAAATGTTAAAGAACCTTCTCTAGTCATCAAACCATAAGAAAAGAAAACAAAAAGAAGAAAGAAAAAAAAAAGACCTACAAAAGATTGCTGTGGCAGTTCAGGGTTTTTTATGGCTCCATATAAATTTTGGAATTGTTTGTTCTAGTTCTGTGAAAAATATTGTGAGTATTTTGACAGGAGTTGCAAGATCTGTAGATTGCTTTGGGTAGTGGGGCCATTTTGATAATGTTGTTTCTTCCAATCCAAGAGCACAAGAAATCTTTCCATTTCTTTGTGTCATTTTGGTTTTTGGAGTATAGGTAACCTCCTTGGTTAAGTTTATTTCTAGGTATTTCGATGTTTCTGATGTAATGGAAATGTTTATGCTGGTTATAAAATTCTAGCTTTTGAAATGAAAAAAAAAAGTGAATGAAGGGCCGCAAATGGCAAAATATCCTTCTTTCTTATGGGTGACTTGTATTCCATTATATATATATATATATATTCCATATCTTGACAATTATAAATAATGCTGCTGTTAATAGCATACTGTATGTATCTTTTTGAATTAATTCTTATTTTGTGGTTGGCTTAGCTATTCCTTTGATAACTATGCAGGTTTAAAAAGCTAAAGCTCTAAACGTTCTTAGAAACAATGAACAGTATATATATGTAAATTAGAAAATATATGTGCAGTAAAAAAATAACAATGAGCTATCAAGCCATGAAAGACATGGAAGAAACTTAAAAGACATATTACTAAATGAAAGAAGCCAGTTTGAAAAGGCTACAAACTGTACGATTCCAACCAAATGACATTCTGGAAAAGGCACAGCTACAGAAACAATAAAAATACCGTGGTTCCCAGGGGTTTGGGGAGGGGCAGGGAGGGAGGAATGAATAGATGGAGCACAAGGGATTTTTAGGGCAATGAAATTACTCTGTATGATACTGTAGTGGTGGCTACATGTCACTATGCATTTGTCAAAACCCATAGAATGTACAACATCAAGAGTGAACCCTAATGTAAACTATGGACTTTGGTTGAAAATAATGTGCCCATGTTGGTTCATCGATTGTACCAAATATGCCACACTGATGAGGGATGTTGAGGGTAGGGGTGTATACATGTGTAGGTGGGGAGGGCTATGTGTGAACTCTGTATTTTCTGCTCAATTTTGCTGTGAACCTGAAACTGCTCTAAAAAAAATGTATTAAAAAAAACAGAAAATTTTTTCTACCAGTAAAGGTAGAACTAGATTAAGCTTAATTTGTTAGAAAGATATAAAATTTTCTTCCCTACAGATACTGAAAAAAGGAATAGAAACCTCTCTGTTTAGAATTATTTATGTGGCCCTACCTGGATGACTTTTAAGCTCATCTTCCAAACCAAAGTTTCAGTGACAGTCTGTATTTATGGGAAAGGGATAATGTCTCCACCTACTGAATATGTTTCCTTGTAACCACACATTAGCTCTTAATAATATGATTAGTGATTAAGTTTAAGAGGCAGAGCCAAAATTATTCCTTGCCATGCACAGTGTGGTCCAGAGATCAGAAATATGAGATTCATCTGAGATCTTGTCAGAAATACAGATTCTCAAGCACCACCCCAGACCTAATGAATCAGAATGTGCATGTTAACAAGATCTCCAGAGGATTCTTATGCACATTAAATTTTGAGAAGTAATGGATTAAGCAATTATCTACATTGAGGAAGCTCTGGAAAGGCTCTCCTATCTTCAAATATTAACTTCTCTTAGGTGACACAATGATCAGAATGTAATCATTAAATATTCTTTGGATTTCTCTTCTTGCGATATTTTGCAAAAGAATAAGAGTAAAAAATACTATAATTTTACATGTGTGTAGTTGCTTACCATTTCCAAAGCACTTTCATAGCTATGATCCACTTGATGATGGGTACTCCATTAAACCAATGTACTCTAATCATTCTACCAATAAATATGAAGGTAAGTTAATACTGTATTGCTTTTGCCTAAGGTCATTAAAAACTCTAAGGATTCTATGGTGGCAATCATTTTGCAATATGTAAGTTTATCAAGTCAACATTTTGTACATCTTACACTTACACAATGTTATATGTCAATTAATTTCAATAAAGCTAGAAAAAACCTCCAAGAAAAATATATAGGTACAGTGAAGTCCAAATAAATTATGAGTGCGAAACAGACATTATATATAAGAGTTTTGAGATAAAAGATAATATAGTAAGGATATATTTCTATGCATGAAAATATAGAATGGTTCATAGAATCCCAGAAAGAATCTTCATCATTGGGTAGATTTAACTCTTGTGTCAAAAATAACATTCATTTTGATTGTTGAACTTACAAAAAAAAGAGACTCTGGAACTACATATGGGTTTGTTGAAAACAGTAAACAACTTGAGTTAGAATTAGCCTAAGAAGCAGGGAGGGTATAGGTCAGTGGTAGAGAGTATGCTTAGCACGCAAAGGGTCCTGGATTCAATCGCCCTACCTCCATCGAAAAAAAAAAAAAAAACTAGCCTAAGAAAATGAGGATACACAATGCAAAAAAGAGAACAGTGTAGAGGATCTATCAACTTGGGAACTATAAAAACAAGTTTGTAGATGTGTCTGGACACTGACTGCTATAAAGATTTGTCTTCAGATTTAGAAGGTGATATTGGCCCAATAATGTCACTTACTGTAATCATCTTTGACCTTACTGTACTGTACCTCTAGGAGGAATGTTAGGCCATTATAGGTGACCTATTGCATGCTAAAGCATTTAGGAGGAATTGGGATAAAGCTATTGTGGATTATGGTGACTCTAAGTCCAGTCCTAACAATTTTTTAGTTTCCGAATAAAGTTCTCAATGGACTCTTTCTAAATTGAAAATCAATAAAGTTACACTGACAGGGGTTCTAACTGGGGAACTGTTTCCCAAGATGAGAGAGGTTAGCAAGCATTTAGTGAAAACCTACAGCTTTTAGGCTCACTGCCACAGGTGCTCTGAGGGCTACAAACACAGCTTAAGGTATAGTGCCTACCATAATGGAGTTTGCAATCTAATTAGGAGATAATATATATTTGTGTAACATGTAATTAAAATGCTAGTCAAATGAGTGATATGGACAGTAAATGCTAACTTAATTAGAGAAGAGAAAAATGGTCAGAAGCCAAGTAATGCTAAGGTGTGGCAATTAATATGACCAAGGCTTGAGGCTTGACTCGACATCTTGGGGACTATAACCCTGTTACTTGACCTCTAAACCTCAGGTTTCCATTCTGTAAAATCAGATAATTATAATAGCTTCTTCTAGGTTGTTTTAAAGATTAGGTGAAATAATGTATAGATGGCCTTAGCATGATGGTTGGCCCATAAATGTTAGCTAAGAAATTCACCTTTCCTCATGACTGAAGGACCAGAGGCAGAAAGAGCAATAGGTGTCTGAGGATGGACTTACTGAAGAGGAGCAGCTAGAAAAAGAGGCCATCAGCTTAATCCACTTCACCATCTGCTAAAGGTTATCCTTAAAGGGAGACCTGGGGTGTTTCCCCAAAGGTTGGTGCTCAGCTTTGACAGTACTTCAAGCTTTGTAGAGTACTAAAAGACAGATTTCATTTCATTGCTTACCATCCCCTGACATGCCCAACCTAATCTCTACAATCTAAACTACCTGTGGATGTCCAAGGCCCAAGCCTTAAGCTTTTTAGGGCCGAGAAGATTTGGGGTCAGTGAGATGGAATGATGAAAGGAAAGGGGGAGAGAACCTCAAGTAGCAAAACCAGTTTCCTTGCTATCCCCTGCAGGACACTGCTCCCTTGTGGTTATTTAATGAACCACAACACCTTTCCCTCCCACAGTCCTGTCCTGATATGCAGCCTTATTGTTAACTGAGAGATCATGGTGAGACACTGCATTCATTTCCTGTGATTGCTGTAACAGATTACTACAAAGATGATGACTTAAAGAAAAATGTATTCTCTCACAGTTATGGAGGCCAGAAGTCCAAAATCAAGGTGTGGTCCTGGCCATGATCCCTCCAGAAACTCTAGAGGAGAATCTGTTCCTTGTGTTTTCCAGCTTCCAGTGGTTACTGGCCTCTGTTTCTGAACTTGTGGCTGCATTGCTTCAATCTCTGTCTCCCTCTTCACATGGTCTTCTCCTCTTCTGCATGTCTGATCTTCCTTTGCTTCTCTCTTATAAGCACACTTGTAATGGCATTTAGGGGCCACTTGGAAAATTGAAGATTTTCTCCTCATTTTAAGATGCTTAATTCAAGAGACATCTGCAAAGACTCTTTTCCAAATTGGATAACACACACAAGTTCCAGGGATTTGATGTGGATAAATTTTGGGGATCATTTTTTGGCTTAACAAACTTATTTTTAAAAAATTATCTTTCAATTTCATTATTGATAATTAATATACAAGATCAATCTCAGGGCAGGCTGAGAGGTCAGGCTGCAGGATATTGAGTTTTGAATTTGGATGTGGGGATGGACCAGGGAGAGAAAAAGTCTAGAGAGTCAACTTTTCTAGGGAAGGCTGGCTTTGGTGGGGCAACTCAGTGAAAGACCCTGGGTGGTCAGGAAGCAGCACAGAGGACTCTGGGCACAAGATGTAAAGGAGAGAGTATAGCAAGGGCAAGAAAGGGGTGGTGAGCCAAGACTTAACTCCTGTTTGCTTTTAATAAACTGAGTATTAGTGTTCCTCACCTTCCAAGCCCTCTGTATGTATGAGGAAATGGGCACTCCCAAACATTGCTGGTGAGACTGGTGGAGTTGGTAAAATCTTTTTGCAGAACAGTTCTACATATACATCATATACTTCTATCCAGTCAGTCTACCTCTAGGAATCTATTTTAAGGAAATCATCAGAATTCACGAAGATTTATGCACATGGACATTCCTGACATCCTTTAAAAAAAATGATACTCGAGTGTTGAAAGCAACTTAGATGTCTACCTTTAGAGAGTAATAGTTGAGTGATTTATGGTTCATCTGTATGACGGAATATTTTATAGTCATAAAATGTATGTTTATAAAAAGTGTACCATGACATGAAAAATACTTTTATGTGAGATGTTAAGTAAAATACATAGGAATTATAAATAAGTACATACTTTACACAAATATTAATTCTAAGTTGATTCAAGATTTTTTGAAATATGTATATATGACCTCTTTATATGCATAAATACATGTCGAACTCTCAGAAATTGTACATATATATTTAGATGGCATAACAGCTTCTTAAAAAGCATAAATATCATATCATTTCTTTTATCTTTATATTTACCTAGCTCAATAAAATCTTGCTCGCTGAAGCTAAATATTTTCCCCTCTATGTTTAGCTCAACTTTTGTTCCCAAACAGTTAGGCTTAAAGATTTATAGATATACGAGTCTGTGATATGTGCTGAATTACTACAGGAACTGCAGCTATAAATTGAACAAATGTGGGTAAATGGCCTTGGCCCTAAAGGCTGTAAGGGACTTGGACAGAATCCGATACAGTGGCAGCACTGCCATTGATTCTGGAGCTCATGATACTTGGATTTTAGTTCTGATACAGATGAAACCTCTTAACAGAACATTCTGTCCATTAATCTAAAGTACTGAAAGTCAGAATATGAAAACGAATATATGTATATTCATGTATGACTGAAGCATTGTGTTGTACACCAGAAATTGACACAACATTGTAAACTGACTATACTTCAATAAATTTTTTTTTAAATTAAAAAAAATAAAGTACTGAAAGTCAATTCATGCTGGAACTTTCATTAAAGGTCAATATAGAAAAATGCTCTTATACTGATACTTAAATATATATGATAATATTTCTTTGGTTTTGAACATAATGCAACATTGTGTTGCATAGTTGTTGGATTTTATCTATGTTTTTGTGACTTGCAGATGAAAATAATTCCAAGAAAGCACCTTATTAAAGCTATTTAAAAATCCTTGGTACATTTTCAGAAGTAACTATATATATAAATGGATTAAAGATTTAAATATAAAACAAATGAAAGTACTATGAGAAAATACAGCCAGCTATATTTGGAGGGGGTTGGGAAACGCCTTTCTAAGCATAAGAGAAATCAGAAATAATAAAAGAAAAGATATAAAGTATAAAATTTCTATATGTTAAAACAACAACCCATCATAAATCAAAATTAAAAGACAAAAATGAATGAGGAAAAACACGTGCAACATATGACTGAAATAATTAATAAATAAGGACCTCCTATCAGTCAATAATAAAAAGATGAATGCCACAACAGATGAAGGGACAAAGGAATTTTACAATGCTCCTAATAGTTGAGACTCAATTCATGGATGGTTTTCTTCAAGGATGGCTCCTGAAACACAAAGAGCCTAGATTTTCATATACAAAGGCATAGCTGTCCCTTTACAAGAGGCAGAAGGGAAAAATTAACTTTATAATCCTTTAGCTACCCTTGAGAAACAGAAAGCATAAACTAGTATCACTGTAGATTAACCTGCCACATTAGCAAATATTACCTCTATAATCAGAATATCAGAGTATATTCAGATACATATAAGACATAATAAGACAAATGAAAGAGAAGCAAGGGTTTGAACCCTTGGACATTATGCAGTGACCTGGTTCCCTTCAAGGACCCTGCTAGTATTGCAGTGACTGCACTGGAGCAGCCAAATGCTGCTGGGAAAGTCTCTCCACAGGGCAACTTGGCACCAATATAAATTCTTGGTCACTAAGCTCAATTGGCCCTTATCTCTGCACAGCAATCGTACCCTATTTCTTTGGTCAACTCATGCTTCAATACCCTACAAACCCTTTTAACTTTTCTCAAATCTCTAATCTTGCTATTTCTCCCATTGTTGTTCTGATTGGATGACCTTTTTATTTCACAGAATGGATATCAAATGAGCATTCTCTCAACTTTTTTCTGCTATGAAACATACAATTCTATCCCCATTCTGACTTCCCTTGGTCTTGTTAAAACATAGGAGGTAGCTGCCCCTTCTCTACTGAGCATGTATTATCTCACTCAATAAATACTTGTTGAATGAATCAATCAGGAAGCTACTCGGACCTGGGAGTACAGTGAAAATTTTCTCTGCAATCTTGGTGAATTCTTCTAGGTCCTCACTTACTCTGTGTTTATCCAAGTAAATCTAAGAGAAGGCATAACTACTACCCAACTGTCACTAGACTGTGAGTTCCTATAGGGAAGAGACTGCATTTAATTTATCTTAGCAACTTCCCAGTTCTGCAGTGTGCTCAGTGTTTGTTCAAACAAGATGCATAAAAGAATGGATTACCATGTGACCTGTCTTTTGCTGCCCCTGCTAAATTCATATAGCTTAGGAAGCTAGTTACATCAGGATGAAATCAGAAGACAAATCTTTCATCCTTTCTTATTTCAACAAGGAGCACAAGGCCTGGTTCTGCTGCTACATGAGTGATTAGAACCAAGGCCACAAGCCAGAGCAAGACCATCTCCCTGCTTCCTTTTACAGAGGACAAAACACACACATACACCCCCCCTACAATGCTAAGGGGGAAGGTGATTGAAAGGGGATGTTGAGAAAGTGTAGCAGGGAAAGTACACTGCCCTCCCAACTCTTCCTGAAAGATCAGGATATGGGCATTGAAAAATAGGAGATGAGAAGGCAGAAGGACATACTCATTTATTGCTAGGAAAGCAATCATATGCTTACATTTCTCCAACACACAATGTACTTTCTGAAAGACAGGCCTCTGCTGCCTCTAGAATGAAGGTAGACTATAAATACATATTTTTAATTAGAAAGAAAAATAAACTACCATAGTATAAAAATTGAGCAGAAGGTGTGAAAAGTTTAGTGAAAAAAACAAATACAATTGGCCCAAAAACGTATTAAAATGTTTCAACTCTAATATTTCTATAAATTAAAGTTAAAATAATAATGAGATTCCATTTTTTGACTAAACAGATTGTCAAAGATGAAAAGAATAATTCCCAGTGGTTGGTGAGGATTTGGATAAAACTGTTACTCTTATGCATACCTCTCAAGGGTGTTAGTGATAAACCTTCTCTTTCTAGAAGGCAGTTTGACACTAAGGAAATCCTTAATTAACATTTTACATATCCTTCAATCTTATTCATAAGACAAATACAAATTAAATCTACAAGGAGATACCATTTTTATCTTGCTGGTGAAAAAAGATTAAGAAAAGAGTAATAATACATTGCGTTAATGGGGAAATGAAGACTCATACATTGTTGATAACAGTGTAAATTGATAGGACTTCTTTGGAGGGCAATTTGCAATATGTAGCCATAATTTAAACCCAAATTCTTTGATTCAGAACAGGTATATCCTACAGATATACTCCCTCTTCCTTGCTAAGATATTTATATATGGGTTATTTATTACAGTAATATTTTTCAGTAGGGTAAGATTGGAAACAAATGTCCTTCAGTATGGGAGTGATTGAATACATTTTGATACATCCAAATAATGCAGTCATTAAGGAAAATAAGGCTTCACCACTAACTCAGCTTTGTGGATCTCCAAGGGAGCCTGTTTGTGGACTTCTGGCACTGACCCCTAGTTTCTTTTCTGGCTTTTCTGTCAAATGTGAAAGGCTCCTTCATATTATCCATACTACACAAATAACTTCATTTACACACACATGTATATAAAATGTTGGGTATATTTTTTTGTACTACTTTTTTGAAAATGCAAAATTCTGACCACTTGAAATTAACTGTGCTACCAAGATGAAGGAGGCATGCTAATAGTTCTTTTTATTTTATTTTATTGTGCTAAAATATACATAACATAAAGTATACTATTTAAACCATTTTAAGTGTGCAATTCAGTGGTATTAAGTACATTCACATTATTGTGTGACTATCACCACTACCTATCTTTAAAACTTTCTCGTTATCCCAAACTAACTCTGCACTTATTAAAGAGCGAATTCCCATTCCTCCTCTTCCCAGTCCATAGTAACCACTGTTTTAATTCCTATCCTATGAATTTGACTACCCTAGGTACTTCATGTAAATAGAATCATAATATTTGCCCTTTTGTTTCTGGTTTATTTCTCTTAGCATAACATCTTCAAGGTTCATTATTCATTTTTAGCATAGAAAATAAAAGAAAAATAAGACATGGGAATCTTTCCAAGATATTTTGAATGAAGAAAAGTCAACCATGTATATATTATGCTATCATTTATGTGAAAAAAAAGGAGGGACTTGGAAGGTATGGAGTAAGAAGGAGGCTTATTTTTCACTGTATATCCTTTTGTATGATCTGAATTTTGATCAACCTATGTATGTATGCATTTTCCATTAAATATTTTTTAATGCCCATACCCTTTGACATAGAATTTTGGACTGCCAGAAATTAATAGTAAGGAAATTACTGGACAAATTCTTCAAGATAACCAAAACCATTTCCTGAAGCATTATATGTAACAGTGGAAACTGGGAAACCAAAATAACATTTACCAATAGGACAATGATAAAATAAATTATGATATGTATATAAAATGGCAAGCTATGCAAGCCTCATAAATGACACTATAAATTTATGTATTTACTGAAATGAAAAAAGTCAGCTCTGTGGAGCTCTAGGTGCAACTCCCATGTCCAGTGCCCTCCACAGGCATTTCTTGTTGACTGTGGTGTGCAGTGTCCTCTTGCAGTTTAGGCAGACTGTCTCCCTTCAATTTCAGCAGATTTTATACCTAGGTAAAGATGGAAATACATCAGAATAAGCAATAGTGATTGAGTTAACCAAGCACTTTCAGACATTAAACAAGGACAAATATATGAAATAAATAACTGCAACATTAACATTTTTATAAGCAGGCTACAGTAGGCCTATGACTGATGGGAGTGTGAGGAGGAAATGAGGAAGGGGGTGGGAGGTTAAGGAGGGTTAGAGATGGTGGAAAAGTGAGGATTTCAGAAGTACTTGAAAATAAAGGAAAGGGGTGTGATAGGAAAGCTGTGGGTCAAGGGAGGATGCCTTCAAGATGATTCCTAATTTGAATAACCAGGGAAAGGTAGAGTAAGGCTGTCATTAAATTTTACCCCAGGTTGGAGCATAGTCACAAGTCTGAATGGAGACTAATGCCAGTTTGTTCTCAACATAAACATAAATGTTTTCAGACTGAACTTTAAGGCTCGTTTGCTGAGAAGTAGATGCTTAAGGGATGCCCCACACAACTAGTATGGTTGGCAATCAGCTGATGAACCTCTTAGTTGCTTAAGTGAACAGGTTCTGTCCACTTGGCCCTCCTTCAATGAGTGCCACACCAAATGTAAACAGCACTTCCTTGTTTTTGTTTGTTTTCTTGGTGCTGCCTCAACCAAATGATTAACTTAACTGTTTACTTATGGGTAATCATTTTAATTTTCATAATACAGTTGCATTTTTCCTAAATATATTGTACAAATCCAATTGCTAGCTGATTTGAAAGTAAACGAATGGGTTTAAATTACAAAAGGATTGATCCTGAACCACTGGTTGAGGGAAGCTGTCCTATATTAGTTTCTGCTGACTTTCTATTGCTATAGAAAAATTTATGTGTTGCTTGTTCAGAGTCTGGAGTTGGGCCAAAATGGAACAGAATGAATCTCTCAAGCCTCTTTCAGATGAGGGTGGAAGAGAATTCTATGATGACTTGGATACAGCTGGAATGCTTCTTTCAAGTTAGTTCTGCTATGACTTGTGCTTTCAGCAACATGAAGAGAAGGACTGGAGGAAGCAGAAATCCCCACCAGGCAGAGGGTCAGAGTGAGAGCAAAGACTGCACAGGAATAAAATAGTATTTGCTTTAGCTGACAAATTGAAAGAGTCCAATCATCTCCCTCTCAAATAAAAATCCATACTGCTTTAGTTGTTTCCATCTCTTTATATATGAAATAAAAGTGAAACTTTAAAAACATAGCTTTTTGTGAATAGTTTGAATTTTTTAAATTAATAGAATGAATTTATATTTAGACTTCTTCCCAAGCACTTCTGCATTTGTACAATGGGGAATGAATATACCTCATAATTTGGATGGATAAATCAGATAACATTTGTTGTACGGGCTAAAATGTGTCCCTCCATAATTCATACATTGAAGCCCTAACTCTCAGTACCTCAGAAAGCCTGTGCACAAAGACCATGGGAGGACACAGTGAGAAGACAGTGGTTTACAAGCCAAGGAGAGGCCTCAGAAGAAACCTTGATCTCAAACTTCTAGCCTCCAGAACTGTCAGACAATAAGTTGTGTTGCTTAAGCCACCTAGACTGTGATATTTTATTTTGGCCGCCCTAGCAAACTAATGCAACATGTAAAACATTTAGCATGATGTTTGTACCATACCATATTAAGTCTCACTAATTGTCTCCAATTCAATAAGAGCTCTTGATATGGAAAATTATCTGTGCCAACTTGGTGCCTTCATGTCACATGCAAGTCTTGTTAAAATTTAAAGTTTTCTGAACTCTAAGTATGCTTTTATTTACTGAACAGAGGGCATGATTTTAATCTCTAATCTAGAAAGAACTGGTATATGGACTAGCAGAAACATAATTTATGAAATCCCCTCACTTGCAAATATTACCTACAGTTTGATCTTTTCCGACAATACTATTTTGCCTTATGAATTGTCTATGATGAAAAAATTTTGCTCATTGTATAAAATTTGGAAAATAAACAAAATTAAAAAATAATTGATAACAGAAATATCCAGAAATGACATCTAACATTTTATTTCCTTCCATTCTTTTCCTATGCAAAAAATTAAACATAGTTGAAACCATACAATCATGTATGCGTCTTTTTACATTTAATTTTGTATTAGAAGCATTTCCGTGTTATGCAAATGTTATATAAAAATAATTTTCATCAGTATAAGATTTCGTCACATGGCTGTACCATAATTTGTTTAACCTCTCTAATTTTGAGCATTTGATTTCTCTGTTATAAACAGGGCTGTGATGAACATCTCTGTGAAAATATTTTTGCCTTTTTCTCTTTATTTTTTCTGATTACAAAGTAATAGATGTTTATAGTAAAATATTCAAACATTATAGAAATGCATAATTTAGCACAGCATCTTTAAAACAAGTGGGTTGGGAAGTCAATATGCTTGGAAGCAACTGGCATTTTGATGTTTCATTCTTTATTATAAAAAATATGTGACAAAGAAAAGTAGTGAAAATAGTATCATGAATTATCATCACCTGTTTTTTTTTTCTTGGTTTCTATTCACTTTTTAAAATTTACATGGACTAAAATTCACTCCTTTTGGTGTATTACTACATGAGATTAGATAAATACATATAGTTATATAACCACTACCACAATCAGGTGACATTCTATTACCACCCCGAAGAAAAACTTCCCTCATTCTACTCCTCTGTAGCCAACCCTTTCCCAACCCCAACTCCTGGAAAGCATTCATCTGCATTTGATTCCATTTTTTCCCCTTTTTCAGAATGTCATACAAATGGAATCATCAGGGCCAGGACTAAGGTGAAGCAAGTGATGTGCCTATGGAGCAAAATGTAAGGAGCCACCCACTCTCAGGTCTGACCCTGCAGCTGGACAACCATGAGCACCAACCTTGTCTCATCCTACTCCTCGCCCTGGGAATCACATAGTATATAGCATTTTTAGTGTGGCTTCTTAATGACTTAATGTAATGCATTAGTCAGTCACCCAGGATTTTGCTTTTAAGAATGGTCTATTCCTTTCTACTGCTGAGTATTATTCCATTGTAAACTACTTTTTTAAAAACATTTTTTATTGATTTATAATCATTTTACACTGTTGTGTCAAATTCCAGTGTTCAGCACAATTTTTCAGTCATTCATGGACATATACACACTCATTGTCACATTTTTTTCTCTGTGAATTATCATAACATTTTCTGTATATTTCCCTGTGCTATACAGTGTAATCTTGTTTATCTATTCTACAATTTTGAAATCCCAGTCTATCCCTTCCCACCCTCTACCCCCCTGGTAACCACAAGTCTGTATTCTCTGTCCATGAGTCTATATCTGTCCTGTATTTATGCTTTGTTTTTGTTTGTTTGTTTGTTTTTGTTTTTGTTTTCTTAGATTCCACATATGAGCGATCTCATATGGTATTTTTCTTTCTCTTTCTGGCTTACTTCACTTAGAATGACATTCTCCAGGAGCATCTATGTTGCTGCAAAAGGCATTATGTTGTCAGTTTTTATGGCTGAGTAGTATTCCATTGTATAAATATACCACTTCTTCTTTATCCAGTCACCTGTTGAGGGACATTTAGGCTTTTTCCATGTTTTGGCTATTGTAAATAGTGCTGCTATGAACATTGGGGTGCAGGTGTCATCCTGAAGTAGATTTCCTTCTGCATACAAGCTCAGGAGTGGGATTTCTGGGTCATATGGTAAGTCTATTCCCAGTCTTTTGAGGAATCTCCACACTGTTTTCCATAGTGGCTGCACCAAACTGCATTCCCACCAGCAGTGTAGGAGGGTTCCCTTTCTCCACAGCCTCTCCAGCATTTGTCATTTTTGGATTTTTGAATGACGGCCATTCTGAATGGTGAGAGGTGATACCTCATTGTAGTTTTGATTTGCATTTCTCTGATAATTAGTGATACTGAGCATTTTTTCATGTGCTTTTTGATCATTTGTATGTCTTCCTTGGAGAATTGCTTGTTTAGGTCTTCTGCCCATTTTTGGATTGTGTTGTTTATTTTTTTCTTATTGAGTCATATGAGCTGCTTTTATATTCTGGAGATCAAGCCTTTGTCAGTTTCACTTGCAAAACTTTTCTCCCATTCCGTAGGTTTTCTTCTTGTTTTACTTCTGGTTTCCTTTGCTGTGCAGAAGCTTGTAAGTTTCATTAGGTCCCATTTGCTTAGTCTTGCTTTTATTTCTTCTAGGAGAAAATTTTTGAAACGTATGTCAGATAATGTTTTGCCTATGTTTTCCTCTAGGAGGTTTATTGTATCTTGTCTTACGTTTAAGTCTTTGATCCATTTTGAGTTGATTTTTGTATATGGTGTAAGGGTGTGTTCTAGCTTCATTGTTTTACATGCTGCTGCCCAGTTTTCCCAACACCATTTACTGAAGAGACTGTCTTTATTCCATTGTATATTCTTGCCTCCTTTGTCGAAGATGAGTTGACCAAAAGTTTGTGGGTTCATTTCTGGGCTCTCTATTCTGTTCCATTGGTCTATATGTCTGTTTTGGTACCAATACCATGCTGTCTTGATGACTGTAGCTCTATAGTATTGTCTGAAGTCTGGGAGAGTTATTCCTCCAGCCTCTTTCTTTCTCTTCAGTAATGCTTTGGGAATTCTAGGTTTTTGATGGTTCCATATAAATATTATTATGATTTGTTCTAGTTCTGTGAAATATGTCCTGGGTAATTGGATAGGGATTGCATTAAATCTGTAGATTGCCTTGGGTAGTGTGACCATTTTAACAATATTGGTTCTTCCAATCCAGAAGCATGGAATATCTTTCCATTTTTTAAAGTCTTCTTTAATTTCCTTCATCAATGGTTTATAGTTTTCTGTGTATAATTCTTTCACCTCCGTTGTTAGGTTTATTCCTAGGCATTTAATACTTTGGGTGCTATTTTAAAGGGGATTGTTTCTTTACTTTCTTTTTCGGTTGATTTATCATTAGTGTAAAGAAATGCAACTGATTTTTGAACATTAATTTTGTAACCTGCTACCTTGCTGAATTCTTCAATCAGCTCTAGTAGCTTTTGTGTGGACCTTTTAGGGTTTTCTATATATAGTAACATGTCATCGACATATAGTGACACTTTTACCTCTTCTTTTCCAATTTGGATCCCTTTTATGTCTTTCTCTTGCCTGACTGCTGTGGCTAGGACTTCCAGGACTATGTTGAATAGGAGTGGTGATAGTGGGCTTCCTTGTCTTGTCCCAGATTTTAGTGGGAAGCTTTTGAGTTTTTCACCATTGAGTACTATGCTGGCTGTAGGTTTGTCATATATAGCTTTTGTTATGTTGAGATATGTTCCCTCTATACCCACTTTGGCGAGAGTTTTTATCATAAATGGGTGTTGAATTTTATCAAATGCTTTTTCTGCATCGATTGAGATGATCATGTGGTTTTTGTCCTTTCTGTTGTTGATGTGATGTATTACATTGATTGATTTGCATATGTTGAACCAGCCTTGTGTCCCTGGGATGAACCCCACTTGGTCATGATGTATAATCTTTTTTATGTGTTGTTGGATTCCATTTGCTAAAATTTTGGTGAGGATTTTGGCGTCAAAGTTCATGAGTGATATTGGCCTATAATTCTCTTTTTTTTGTAGTGTCTTTGCCTGTTTTTGGTATCAGGGTGATGGTGGCTTCATAGAATGAGTTTGGGAGTATTCCTTCCTTTTCAATCATCTGGAAGAGTTTGAGAAGGACTTGTATGAGTTCTTCTTTGTATGTCTGGTAGAATTCCCCAGTGAAGCCATTCGGTCCTGGACTTTTATTTGTAGGGAGCTTTTTAATTGCTATTCCTATTTCCATTCCAGTGACCGGATTGTTCAAGTGTTCAGTTTCTTCTTGATTCAGTTTTGGTGGACAGTATGTTTCCAGAAACTTGTCCATCTCCTCTAGGTTATCCAGTTTGTTTCCATATAGTTTTTCATAATATTCTCATATGATATTCTGTATTTCTATTTTGTTTGTTGTAATTTCTCCATTCTCCTTTCTTATTTTGCTAATTTGTGCTCTCTCTTTTTTCTTCTTTGTGAGTTTGGCCAGAGGTTTGTTGATTTTATTTACTTTTTCAAAAAACCAGCTTTTGGTTTGGTTGATTTTTTCTATGGTCTTGTTAATCTCTATTGTATTTAATTCCTCTCTGATCTTTATTATTTCCTTCCTTCTGCTGCTTTATGGGGCTTTTTGTTCTTCTTTTTCTAATTGACTCAAGTGGTGGGTTAACTTGTTTATTTGAGATTGTTCTTCTTTTTTGAGGAAGGCCTGTATCGCTATAAACTTCCCTCTTAGCACTGCCTTTGCTGTGTCCCATAGGTTTTGAGTGGTTGTGCTTTCATGATCATTTGTCTCAAGGTATTTTTTAATTTCAGCTTTGATTTCCTCATTGATCCATTGTTTTTTCAATAATGTATTGTTTAATCTCCATGCTTTCCTTTTTTTCTCCTTTGTTTCTCTATTGTTGATTTCCAGTTTCATGGCATTGTGGTCAGTAAAGATGCTTGAGATAATTTCTATCTTCTTAAAATTGTTGAGGTTTCTTTTGTGCCCAAGTACATGATCGATCCTGGAAAATGTTCCATGTGCACTTGAAAAGAATGTATATCCTATTTTTGCGGGGTGTAATGCTCTGAAAATATCCACCAAATCTAGTTTTTCTATTGTAGTATTTAATTTCTCTGTTGCCTTGTTTATTTTCTGTCTGGAAGATCTGTCTAGTGATGTTAATGCAGTGTTAAAATCTCCAACTATGATTGTATTCCCATCAATATCCCCCTTTATCTCTGTTAGTAATTCTTGTATGTACTTAGGTGCTCCTATATTGGGTGCATATATATTAACGAGTGTAATATCTTCATCTTGTATCACTCCTTTAATCATTATAAAGTGTCCTTCTTTATCTTTCTTTATGGCCTTTTTTTAAAGTCTATTTTGTCTGAAATCAGTACTGCAACACCTGCTTTTTTGGCTTTTCCATTTGCATGGAATATCCTTTTCCATGCTTTCACTCTCAACCTATATGTGTCCTTCTCCCTAAAGTGGGTGTCTTGTATGCAGCATATTGAAGGTTCTTGCTTTCTTATCCAGTCTACCACGCTATGTCTTTTGACTGGAGCATTTAGTCCTTTAACATTTACAGTAATTAATGATAGATGTGTGTTTGTTGCCATTTTGAACTTATCTTTGCAGTTGAATAGATATATCCTCTTTGTTCCTTTCTTCTTCCTTTTGTGGTTTGGTAATTTTCCTTTGTATTATCATGGATTTTATTTAATTTTTGTGACTCCCTTGTAAATTTTTGACTTGTGGTTACTCTTTTTTGTAAATCTATTAACCCCTTAGTAAAACTGTTTTTATTAAACTGATAGTAACATGATCTCAAACCCATCCTACTGTTAAAAATAATTTAAAAAAGAAAGAAAAAAATGTTGTGTATTTCCTTGCCTCCCTCTCCCACTCTGAGCGATTTGTATGTTTTCTTTATTTGTAATTCATGAGTTATCACCTTTCCAGTTGTGAGTTTCTCATTTGTGTGGCATCCTGCTGCTTTTCTATTTAGAATAGCTCTTTCAATATTTCTTTTTGCATGGGTTTAGTGTTGCTAAACTCCTGCAGCTTTGTTTTGTCTGTGAAACTCTTTATTTCTCCTTCTATCCTAAAGGATAGCCTTTCTGGTAAAGTATCCTAGGCTGCATCTTTTTCTCATTCAGGGCTTTGAATATATCTTGTCACTCCCTTCTCGCCTGTAGTGTTTGTGTAGAGAAATCAGCTGAGAGCCTTATGGGGGTTCCCTTGTAATTCACTCTTTGCTTTTCTCTTGCTGCCTTTAGAATCATTTCTTTATCCTTGACTCTGGCCATCTTGATTATGATATGTCTTGGTGTGGGTCTATTTGGATTCTTCCTGTTTGGGACCCTCTGAGCTTCCTGTACTTGGATATCTGATTCCTTCTTTAAGTTTGGGAAGTTTTCAGTCATGATTTCTTCAAAAACCTTTTCAATTCCCTTTGATCCTTCTTTCCCTTCTGGGACCCCTATTATGCGAAGATTGGGATGCTTTATATTTTCCCATAGGTCCCTTATGCTATTTTCATTATTTTTTATTTGCTTATCTTGTAGTTCTTCTGAATGGGTGCTTTCTATTGCCCTGTCTTCTAGATTACTAATTCGTTCCTCTGCGTTATCTAGTCGGCTTTGCACAGCTATTCTATCATTCCTCATTTCTTTCAGTGAGTTTACCCATTCTACTTGGCTCTTCTTTATAGCTTCAATTTCATTTTTGACATATTTTATATCTCTAAACACTATCTCTTTTAATTCCTTCAGCAATTTGATCACTCCTTTTTTGAAATCTTGATCTAGTAGGCTATCGATGTCTATTTCATTGATCTTTCTTTCAGGGGATTCCTCTTGTTCTTTTAATTGGGAAAGGTTTCTCTGCTTCTTCATCTTGCTCATACCTCTCTGGCACTGTGGTTTATGGAGTATCAGTTGTCTATTTTGGATCTTAAGGATTTTATCTATCTAATGCCTATTTAGGAATAGAACTTAGGAGAAAAAAAGAAAAAAAATAAGAGAGAGAGAGAAATATTTTTAAAAGAAGGGAGAAAGAGGGTTTGAAAACAGTGTATAATGAATAATAGAAGAGCGAGTTGAAGCAGAGTATTAATCGGGTTGAGACGTCCTTTTAAAACCTTTAAAAAAAAAAGAAGGGGGGAGATGAATAGATGTATTTGAAACCTGTGTCTAATCAATAACAGGACATCAAACCCAAGAGAAATAGAAATGAATTAAGAAGTAAAAATTAAGAGAGTAATAGAAAATAGAACAGGTAAAAACAGATTTAAAAAAAAAGGGGGGGTTGTCAGTGTTCTCCTCGAGTCTGTGTGCTTTAATGTGACGTCTTTCTGTCTTCGTCCTGTTTTGGAAGCTCAGCTTGTTGTTTTTAGAGGCCCTCCATTGGCTCCCTCTTCTGTACTGCTCCCAGCACCTGTCAGCAAGCAGATCGCGCCTCCTCCTAACACGGGGTCAGGTGCAGCTCTCCTCTGCTGTGGGAGGGCAGGTCACTGCCCTTCCGGATGCTGCAGTCAGATGTTCCAGACTGACCTGGTAGGAGGGCGAGTCTTGCCCCCTCTCAGCACCTAGGTCAGGGGCTGTGTTCCTGCCGGACCAGTGGGGGGCCGCTCTCCCTCTACCTGCACGGCCGGTAGCTCGGCTGCTCTGTGCGGCTGCGCGCTCCGCCCTGGTCGGCGCTCCGCCCTGGTCGGCGCTCCGCTGGTCGGCTGGGGAAGACCGAGGGACAGCCTCGTCCCTGCTCCTTGCCAAGACCCAGCTCCTTGTTTGTCTTTGTGGAGCAAGTTCTCTGAGGGACCAGGATGGAAGGATCCTATCTGCCCTGGGCTGTAGGCCCATCTCAGTGTGGCCTTTGAGGCTGCTAAGCCCTTCACTGCCGATGCAGGTTTCGCCCCCGCCCCAGCCTGGGTGCTAAGCGCCGGAGAATATGGTGGCTGTGCCTGAGCCCCGCCTCTCTTCCCCTGAACATTTTCCGTGGGTTTTCAGAGATGGGGGTATGCACCCTTCCCCCGAGAGCACATCAACCTTGCTGTTTTATGGAGGGCCCAGGTTGTTCTGTCCTGTACACCAACAGCCATGGCGCCCAGCCCCTTGCAGTCCCCCGGAGCTGCCTCCGTGCAGCCGCCCCCGTCCTCCGCCCGGCTTTTGCAGCCTGGCACTGCCCGCCGCTGCTGGCCTGCGTCTCAGGCTGGGTGTCGGGGGGGACCCTCTGTGACCGTTAAACTTAGTTCTGTCAGACAAGGGCTGCTCTGTACAGATCCGAGCCTCGGAGGCTCCCCCTCAGTCCCGCTGGCCTCTCAGTTGGAGAGGGGAGACCCAGCGAGCGAGCGCCAGTCCTCCTTTGCTGCTTCCCCCCCGCGGGACCCGTCCCGTGCTGCTTTGCCTTTTGTTCTTTCTTTTTTCCTTTTCTCCTACCAGATTTTTGGCGTCTTTATCTTTTGAAGAGGGCAATGTTCTGTCGGAGTTCCGCAGGTGCTCTCGTTGGCTGAGTGGGTCTGTAGATGTGGGTCTTGGTGTATTTGTGGGAGAGGGTGGCTTACAAGCGTCCTTCTACTCCGCCATCTTCCGGAAGTCCCTGTAAGCTACTTTTTAAAATTCACTAGTCAGTTCACAGACATTTAGGTTCTTTCCACTTTTTTGCTTTTATGAATAAAGCTGCTATGAACATTCTTGTGCAAGTCTTTATGTGGATGTATGTTCTCATTTATCTTGAGTATATGCCTAGGAGTAAGAGTGTTGGGTCATATGGTAAGTGTATACTTAAGTTTGTGAGAAACGACCAAGGTGTTTTCCAGAGTGGCTGTGCCATTTGGTACTCCTGCCAGCAATATATGAGTTTCAATGGCTCTGTATCCTCACCAGAGCTTGATATTGCCAGCTTTTAAAAAAGTCATGCAGTAAGTGTGTCTATCACCTGGATTTAACAATGGTTAACATTTGTTAACCATCTATTTGAAGTATTTTTCTATTTTTCCGTTTCTTTTATATACATATATATCTTAAAACATAGTTACTTTTCATTTTTTAATGATACAAATAATATATTTTTTTATTTAAGAAGAATACTTGGGGTATTTTAAAGTAGGTTATCATGTCATGCCTTAAAAAACTTCAGTGTTTATAAGGATATTTCCCTACATAACCACAATATCATTATTACGCCTAACAAAGAATTAACAATAGTTCCTTAATATCACCTAAAATACAGTTATATTCAAATTTTCTCAGTTGTCGCTAAATGTCTTCAATGCACTCAGCATGAAAATATAAACTAGGGTAAAAATGTTAGTGTGTTGCATATTGAAAGGGTTAAGCAGGTAAGCACTGCTTCTTGAAAATTTGCTTTGTGTGTGCATATACTGGATTATAAAAAATTTTTTTTTTACTGCAAGACATGGTCAAAAATTTAAAGATCTTTGATGTCACAGGTGAAAGTATTGATAAAGTCAGAAACAAAAGCAAGATGTTCAATGGCACTATTTCTTGTCAACACTTTCCTGGGGGTCTCAGTCAATAAGAAGGAAAGAAAAATGTATAAATATTACAAAAGGAGAGACAAAACAAACTGTCCTTGTTTGCAGAAAATATGATTTCTTTTCAGAAAATCTTAGAGAATGTATATAGCCAAAAAGCATTCTTATTATTTTTTTTGTAAAGTAATCACAAAAATTTAATTCACACTTGTTCAACCGTTTACATCCACATCTAAATCTTCTTCCACGTATAATTGATAGTTATCTATAGATTGGTGAGTGGTCAGGGTTGTATGGTTCTGTTCAATCTTACATGAAAATGAGAGACAGTATGTTTTTAGATATAATGCTCTAGCATTGTTTATTTCTCATTGTGTATTTTGTTTGTTTTCCTGTCATACTTTTCCCCATCCATTTTTGAAACTTTTGACTGAAATATGCAAACAGAAAAATGCATAAGCCTAATGAAATTTCATAAACTGAACACACACAAGTAATGAGCAGTTAATCAGCAAAGAGAACACTGTTAGCACCTCGAAGCTCCCTTGTGTTCTTTTCAGTCACTACTCACCCTTGTCCCTCAAATAACTAAAACAAATTTAACAAGAGATTTAAAGTACTGCCTGTAAGTTAAATTATTGTAAACAGAACCATACTTTGACCATATTTGCTATAAAGCAAATAATCTTTTGTAATGCATGTAATTTGTTGTCTGTTACCACCTGAACTTTGATATATATTTGGTTTTGTTAAAGCCGAGCACATTTTAAAATATATTCAAATACCAGCCAAACTGGTATTACTTTTGATTTGATAGCTTGAATTATCTATGACACTGTTCACCTTCATTGGTGAAAGTAGCTAAATTATCTCTGTATATATAACATATTGTCCTTTATGCTTAATGATAACATGGCTAATAGAGAGAGAAATGTGGTTGATGGTTCACTGTATGACCAATCATCATTTTAGTGTTATGCATATGTGAACATTATCCTTCAGTTTATAACTGTAACAGTACAATTTGCTGGAATTTGTGGATTTGTTGCTTCACCTTATGTCTATGCCAATGTCTGCTCAAATTTGCCTTGCTTCAAACTTTTCTTAAAAATGTTTTTGCCATCTTTTTTCATTTGCTTTAATTCCAGTCTTTGATCATGAGCTATTTGGGTGCCCTAATGTCACTGGGGCCTTATGCATGTCCTAGGATTGACCTCTTGTATAGTTCTCCAAAACCAAATTTAATTATTTGCAGTGACAAATATCACTGCCATGGTGAGTAGATACCATAAAACTGCAATTCTCAAAACCTATTGTGCATTAGATTCACCTGTTTGATAAAATTTTATAGCTCCTTTCATTTGCATTAAATTTTTGTATCATGTGGTGTTTCATCTACTATATAATCTAGTAAATCTTAATGGGGCTCAGACTTCTGTGTGGAAAGCTACATGAAACTAGATTGGATTTTTGTTGTGGTCCCTCCATTTCCCTGTCTAGCCTAACATTTCCCAAGCACTCATGTTTCATCTCCTCCCCCCAACCCCTATTATTGTGGCTCACCCAAGCCTGTCATCTTCTGGTAGTGTTCATTGTGCTATTCCTTTTAGCTTTCTTTTCAGAGTGGAAATAATAATTTCTTTTTCTCATTTTTTCAGAACCCTACATGACTGGCTAATTCATAATAACGTGTTACTGGGTGGTAATTGCTTAATATCATAACTCTCCAACTCCCTGTTTAGCCAAGGCTTTCCAGACTTTTATCCAAGCACTGCCTTAAATGGTTATGATTAAGTACTTGGAAGGTTCAATACATGGTGTAAATCTGAGCAGGGTGGCCCCTTAGCCCACCTTGAAGCCATTTGAAGATCCTTATCGATTCTCTCTATTCATACAGCTGACTTTGTATATGACCAAGTGGCTAAATGACTCAGTGAAAATTCGTTGCTTGCTGAGACCTCATTGTTGATGATCTTCTCTGCCATTTTCCTATTTGGCTTAACGTGACTGTTCATGAAACCATATGTGATTACCAGAAGAGGGACAGGAAGAAGTCTCTGCCATAGAGAATGCCGAACACATCACCCTCTCTGTGAGTTCTACTGTGGTTTCATGGTGTCTGGATTCTTCAGCCAATTTGCAGCACAAAGGCACACCAGTTTACTTGATTTTCCTTTCCATAGGTTCACTGGTGGCATGCTGGTATTCACTGAGTATATAGGTAGCAGGACTGAGTGATGGCTTTGGCTTCTGAGTAAATGAAAATCTTGAGCTTTCCTGATGTAGCTGATGGATGATCTTGTTTCCCTGACCCTGATATTTAATTTTAAATTTATTTTATTTATTTGTTTGTCTAGAATAGGTAATACATTCACATAGTTCAAAAATAAAAATAATAATAAAGCTTACATTTAGAACTCCCATACCCATTTCTGTCCCCATCTACCCTATTCTTTCCACCCTCCTAAGTTACCATTTTATTAGTTTCTTATATATCGTTTCAGTGTTTCTTACCCAAAAGGTGGGATATTACTATACACTATTCTGCATCTTGCTTTCCTCACCTAAGTACATCCTTAAGATATATCAGTACTTACAGAGCTTCCTTATTTTCTCTTATAATTTCATATAGTATAGCATTCAATTATATGCTATAGCTTTAAAAATCTAACCCCCTATTGATAGACACTTCAGTTTTTTCCTGTCTTTTGCTATTATAAACAATGAGAAAATGTACATACATTATCCATAAAGTACAGGTATGTCTTATTGTGAATAAATTTGCAGAAATGTAACTGTTGGCTCAAAGGGTAAACTCATTAGATCCTTGTTCCACCTAGAGCTTAACCTGCTATATGGTGTGAGGAAGAGACTGAACTTTACCTTTTTCTATAGTATAGCTACTTGGTTGTCTCAATGCCACTCATTTAAAAAATAAAGTCCATCCTTACTGCAAATCAACTGATTTCATTTTGTGCTAATTTTTTACATATATATGGTTCTATGGTGGACTTTCTCTTTTGCCCCCATTGGTCTGTCTACTCATGTTCCAGTGACTCAGTGTGTCCTTTTTTTAATTTTCCAAGTTTAGCTCAGCATGGTTTATTAGGGAGATGCAGGTACCATAACAAGGAGACCTAACATCATACACAAGTAGTTTAACAAGATAGAAGTTGGTTTCTATTTTATGTTAACAGTAGAGAGGTAAGTGGTACAGGGGTGGTAAGGAAGCTCTGCCATGTCTGAGTCCAAGGTGGCTTCTCCAGCTTTTGCCATCCCCTAGCCAACAGGAGGTGGAAAAGGGCAAGAGGAGAGCATGAACTTTCCTTTTTAGGGTTACAATGTGGAAACGGCTCACATCCATTACCAGAACTTCATCAGCTGGCCACTCCAAGCTGCAAGGGAGACCAGGAAATGTAGTCTCTTGCTGGATAGCCATCTGCCTGGCTAAAACTTAGGAGTTCTATTAGTAAACAGGGGGAAATGGTTTCTGCTACAGTAGTGGCCTGATGGCTAAGGACTCCTATGTTGAAGGTATAGGGGCATAGTAACATAAAGAATGGCATAAATTCTTCCCTCCAGGGAACTAGTACAAAGATGTCTATGGTTCATATAGTCTTTACCTTCCTACCTTTGCAAGTTAATTTTGGTGTTTTTTTCCCCCTTAGAATCATATTTACTGTTTGTTAGAGCTCCTCTCTCTCTCTTTCACCCCCCCGTATGTGTTCTCATATGTGGGTTTTTTTGTTTTTTGTTTTTGCTTATTCTTTTCTCATTGCTTTACTCACATGTCCTTGGAGATATCAATCTTTTTCTGAGGCAACCCTTGGGGCTTGTTAATTAACTGGCAAAAAGAGGCCTCCCAGAGAACAAAAATAAGAACCTGTTTATTCTGAACTTTCTACATCCCCTTCCTTTGTATCGCACCTGAATGTGATAAAGAATGGCTAGATTAAATGGCCAAATAAGTGATTCTTTTACATTTGCAGAAGATGAAGTTTGCATATGAAATGAGATCTGGGTTATAGATACTGCAAAGCTAAAGGATAGGGACAAAACCAAAAAGGAAAGATCCCAAAGCCTTAGGGAGACCATATTCCCTAAAATGGGATACTTTAGAGAGTGAAAAGAGGCACTAAAGTAATTCAGTATATATGAAATATTTACCTACTGTTGACAAATAGCTTTATTATATTGGCAGAGTATAAAACAGTTCTATTAAAAACTAATCTCAAAAATAAAATCCTTCCTGAAGATAAAAACAACACATATCACTGCACATCAATGCAAAAAACACATATTACATTGATTACCTGAATATCACTTTAATCATTTTTTAGCCACACCTATTTCTAACACCGTATTACCAGTATTTTTCTGAAAATGTATTTTTTCAATATGGTCTTAATGTTTTAAATTTTTTCATAAAATTGCCTGTAATCTGTTTCACAGTTGCATTTTATGGTTGATACATTTGAAATTGTAGACATTTTCAATTGATTCTTCTCTATAGATCACAATGTTTTTAATTGAGAAGATAATCTCCACAGAAGAAAGAAATTTTACTAAATGGAAGACATTCTCAATACTAATCTTTTTTTTTAGAAATGTATATGTATTTCAGCTCAAATATATTCACAGCTTCTGTCTTTTTGCCTCCATTCAGAGTACTCTCCTTGACTAATGTTTATATGAGATAAAACTTGTCCAATAAGTTATCTCTATTTTTAATTCCTTTCACTGTCTTGACAAATTTACATACTGCAAAATTTTAGGATGTCTCAATTTCATTCTATTCTGGAGCAGAATATCAATTTACCTAATTAAAAATAGAATCCCCATCAAAAGATTTTCCCTACAAGTTGAGATATCTCTAAGTACTGTTACATAATTTCAAAATCAAATGTACACCATGAAGGCTTTCTCAGTCTCCAACCTTCCTTGACTCTTTCTACAAGTGTATGTAGTAGCTCTTGGTGTTATAGGTTGGTATATTAGTTTTCTATTGCTGTGTAACAAATTTAACAGCTTAAAACAACACTCATTAATTATCACACAGTCTCTGTAAGTCAGGAATCTGGGCACATTTTGGCTGGGTAATCTGCTCAAAGCTCACCAGGCTACAATCTAGGTATTAGCCAGGGTGACAGTCTCATCAGAGGTTCAACTAAGGAAAGATCCACTTTGCTCAGAAGTGATGCAGATGCACAGACTTAATCTCCTTACAATTTTAAGACTGAAGTTCTTGTCTTTTGCTGGCTTTTTACCAAGGTCCTCTCTCAGCTCCTCGAGACCACTCATAGTTCTTTGCCATGGGACCCTCTCCATAGTCCCTCTCACAACATGGCAGTTTCCTTCAAAGACAGCAAGGGAGTCTTTCTAGTGCACACTAGTAAGAGGGAGTCTTATATCTACATTGTAATTTCATCATAGGAGTGACATCCCATCAGCTTCACCATATTCCATTGGTTAGAAGCAAGTCACAGGACCCACTCATTCAAGGGGAGAGATTATACAAAGATGTGAATACCAGAGGGTGGAGATCATGGGAGCCACCTTAGAATTCTTCCCAAGGTTCCCTGGGAAACAAACTCTGAGTTTGAGATTTGTCTGTAGGTGGATTACTGGGGTTGCTTTGGGGAACAACACCTGTAAAGGAGTGAGGAAATCAGGATGGGGTAGGGAGGGAGAAGCTGCAATAGAGGCCTCAACCAATGTCACAGACAGTCTGAACCTGAGATGTTTCTTCAGAAATGTCCTGGGACAAGGCAAAGAAACTAGGCCTTCATTGAGCAATCACTGCACGTGGAATGCTCCTGAGAAGGGGGCATGACCTTAGGCAAGGCAGCTCCCTTCAACACAGAACAATTTCTGAGGAAAGACTCAGTTGTGAGCTGTCAGTAAGCAATATTCCTAGCAGCTAGGAATGAGTGCCTCAGTTCTGGGGGGACGGCAGGTGGGGTGGAATCTTGAGTGACATGCCACATCGCCACTACACTTGGTTAACTATAAAATCTCCTTAATCAGTACATATATTTCCCAAGTACTATGAATAAAATTTAGTTGAGTTTATAACAACAAAAGTACTCCAAGTGTTCGAAATTGTACTGGCAGGTAGGTCAACAAGAGAGAGCTACTCAGTAAAAGTGGTGGTATTGATCTATAATGTTAAGGGTGGGTGAAGGTGATAGAGTTTGGTGGATGAGAGCTATTTCATATCTTTTAATAGCATGCAAAAGATCATGGGGGTCCAGGTTAAGACATTAAATCCCCAAAGCCAAAGACACATTTCAGTAAAATGGAATAAAAGCAAGAGCAGGATGAACTTTAACAGGGAAAAAAATCTAAAATCCTGTCTCTAAGTTTAAAAATTATTTGTATAAATGAATGAAAGAGTTGCTATGTCTAAACAGCAGCTCATGTGAAAAATATCTGAGGGGTTTAATTTGCCACAGGTTTACCTCTATCGCATGACTGAGAAAAATGATAATGCAATCTTAAGCTGAGTTAATAGAAGTCTAGGTTACTATAAATAACAGTTTTAGCATAGCCTATGCTAACTAGACCTCAGCTGTGCCCAGTTCAAGGCACAGTATATTATAACTCATATACAGAAAAGTGCCTGAATCACAAATACACACCTCAGTGAATTTTCACAAAGTGAACACACCCATATAACTGCTAGAGTGACCAACTGTCCAGTTTCACTAGGAGTGTCCTGGTTTTAGCACTGAAAGACTTGCATCCTGGGAAATCCCTCTGTTCTGGATAAACTAGATGGTTGGTTACCCTAACCCACTCAGATTAAGGAATAGAACATTATCAGCACCCTAGAAGCCTTTCTATGGATTGTCACTCATTACCCACTCCTCCTCCCCAAAGGAAGCCACTATCCTAACTTCTAACACCAGAGATTATTTTGAGGTGCTGTATTTTAATATAGGCCCTACATAAAGGGCAGAGGTTAAATCCTCATGGCTCATGGGCTGAATTCAGTTGGCAGACGTTCTGTTTGAGTCATGCAATACCAGCCTGTAGAGCTTTTTCTTTTTTTTCACGTACTTTATTTGGGGGACAGTGCTATGAGTTTTAACACATGTATAGATTCATGTAACCCTTTCCACACTCAGGATACAGAATAGTTCGATTGCATCGCTTCTCGGCCTTTTGGCTAAGATCAAGTGTAGAATAGTCGATTGCCACAAAAACCTTCCTATACATGAGAAATTGATACAATATTGTAAAGTGACATATAAACTCCAGTAAAAAAAAAAAATCTTCCTTGGTATCTCGTTTGTAGTTACATATTCCCTGGGCTCCTAGTCCTTGGCAACCAATGATCTGATCTCCATCTCTCTAGTTTTGCCTTTTCCAGAACGTCATACATTTGGAATCTTACACACTATGTAACTCTTTTTTTTAAATAACTCTTAAGTGTGCCTTATTTCATTCAGCATGATACCCTTGAGGTCAATGCAAGTGGTTGCTTGTATCAATTGTTCATCCCTTTGTATTGCTGAGCAGTATTTCATTGTATGAACATATTTCAGTTTTCTTATCCATTCAAGGACTTCTGGGTTGTTTCCAATTTTTAGCAATTATGAATAGAGCTGCTATAAACATGTGTGTACAGGTTTTTGTATGAAAATAAATCTTCATTTCTCGAGGGTGAATACCTAGAAGTGAGATTGTTGGGTCATATGGTAAGTATAGGTTTAATTTTATAAGAAACTGCCAAGCTGTTTTCCAGACTGGTGGTATCATTTTTGCATTTCTACTGGCAATTCAGGAGAGTTCTAGTGGCCCTGCATCTTTGTCAACACTTGGTTTTATTATTTTTATATTTATTTTAGTCATCTTAATAGGTATAAAGTTGCATCTCATTGTGGTTTAAATTTGCATTTCCCTAATGGCAAACGATGCCAAACATTTTATCATGTGTTTGTCACCTGTATATGCTCTTTAGGGAAGTGTCTAAGTCCTTTGCCCATTTAAAAAAAATTGAATTTGCTTTCTTACCATCGAGTTTTGAGAGTTCTTTATGTATTTTGTATACAAGGCAAGAGTGACTGCAACAAATGGTTTCTCATTGCTCTTCGGATAAAAATCACATCTTTGTCATGGTTATAAGCCCAAGGATCTAGTCTGTCCTTACCTTGCCTCATCAGTGTAATTTTAGACCTCTTTTCCTTCCACTCAATTTTCCAGCCAACACTGGACTTTTTGCATTGACTCAGGCTCTTTCCCATTTAAGATCTTTGCATCTCTGATGCTGCTTCAGATCTGTAGTGGATAAAGCTTCCTGATCTATTCGCGCTTCAATGTTCTCATCTGTAAAATAGAGATTATAATAGTTACCTACTTCACAAAACTATAGTGAGGAGGAAATGAGTCATGTATGTCCAGCCCTTAGCACAGTGTCTGGCATACAATAAGTGCTCAATAATTGGGAAGTAGTGTTAAATTTAGGCTGTCAGAGTGTATGCTTGTTTTGCTTTCCTTGCTGAAGCATTGCTATTCTATCTTATCCAGAAGGAATTGCTTCCCACTACCACAATAACCCAGATGTAGTGAAATAAGAGCTAAATATATGCAGAACTGATCATGGAGGAGCCAAGAAGGCCTACCTGGGCCTCAAATGCAGACTCAGCTGGAAGTAAGTCCATGGAGATTTCCCAAATATACCCTGACAGGATTGAAAGAGACTAATGTTTATCTTATAACTTTGAACTTATATCTCATTATCAGACACATTCGTGTCTCAATACCAATACACTATGAATTAATACTTCCTGTATCTTATCTGCACTGGAGTGCCATGTGGGAAATTTTTATGTTTGTGACTCAAATTACTTCATTCCAGCCAAGCATGCTGGACGTCGAGTGCCTAGCTCTGAGCAATGGCATCTGTATAGTTAAGTATATGGACTCTACATCTTGACTGCCTAGGTTTGAATCCCCACTTAACAAGATCTGAAACCCTAAGCAAGTCACTAATCCTCTTTGCGCATCAGTTACTTCATCTGTAAAATGATGATGAGTTTTGTAAGCATTAATTAATATATGAAAAATGCTCTATGTATCTGTCATTAGCATTGTGTCGTAACCAGCATTGTGTCGTAACCAATTACATTGTATTTTTTATTACAAAAAAGGTGAGGAGAGAAGGGGGAACCAGGGCCTTTCCAGCTTCTTAGAGGTCTCAATTCTTAAAAGCCACTTAGCAGTCATACGTAGAATTCCATTTTGGGGAACCAGGAAACCGGAGGTTTCCAAAAGAGGGTGCAATTTGCATCTATCCTGATAGGGCTGCCGGGAATTCCATTGGGTGCGGGGTGGCGCTTTTCCCCAGGCCACTGCGGGTTTGCGCGGCGCTGCAGCTGCTTTGGGCGCGGCGGCAGGGACCCGGGGGTGGCCTCGGGCTCCTGATTCGCCCCACACTCGCCCCCAATTCGCCCCACGGCGCCACCCTGCTCCCTTTCGTCCCCCGCCCCGACCTGCGGGCTCGGCGGCCCCACCCCTCGCTCCCACCTCTAGTCACGAAGGTACCCAGCGGCTCGCTGCGTGCCGGACGTGACAAATGGAAGCCGCACGTCCCACCAGTGCCCTTGCAGACAGACAGCGCCTCGGAGCAATAACAACGCTCAGGCGCCTTTGGATGGCGTCCAATAGCTGTTGCCTTGCGCGGCGAGCCGGGTGCGGCTGCCGGGAAGGGGCGGGGCGAGGGGCGGGGCGGCGGAGCCCGCGAGGCTCTTGGCATTTTCCACGCGTTTGGATCGCGAGTCGGTCGTCGTCTCTCCCGCAGTCTGAGCTCCCGGCCTCTCGCCGCCGCTGAATTGCCAAGATGTCACTTTCCAACAAGCTGACTCTCGACAAGCTGGACGTCAAGGGGAAGCGAGTTGTGATGAGGTAATTCTCTACATCTGTCCCCGCGCCTTCGGGGCTTTGCCGCAGCCTCTCCAGCCGGGGCCGACTTGCTTTCCCTCCTGCCCCAAGTTACCTTTAGTCCTCTTCTCGGCCCTTTGGGACCTGGCCCTACCATTGTGGCTTAAGTTTTGCCCGGGTGTAATGGTTTCTAACCTCATTTTTCCCAACCCGGAAAGCGAGCCGTAGTTGCCCTTTGCGGGGGTGGATCCACCCAGGAAGGGCGCAGATTGCCGGGACCCATTTTGCTCTCTTTTCCTATTCCTGAAAGGAAGTTATGTCGTCTCCAGCTCCCAGTTGGCGAGGTGGCACCTGATGCTTAGCCTGCAGATCCTTAGGCCCCAGGGAAGGGACCTTGAAAGGTCATTTGGTTAGTATCCCTTCCCCCACCACCCTAGACCATCCTAGACAAATGAGAAGCGGTCCACATTTCAAAGGTCCCTACACAAAAGGACATGTTTCCCAGAGACTGTTGATTTCGATGTTCAGGAGTAGAACCCCTTAAAACATTGAGGGTGAGAGGATGGGGTGCGGTGGGGCGCATGGAAGGAGGCGCCGAAGAGCTTATGTAACAGGCCTCTGCTGCTCTGCCTTGTCTTTGGACTACAGGCCGAGGGGGTTTGCATCAGGATTGTGACACATACTGGGTAATGCTAGATCAGGGTGTGGCTGCTCATTCTTGCTGTTCTCCAACCTTACCCTCACAGGTGGCTAGAGAAGCAGGATATTGGAAATGAGGAAGGCTCCCTATGCACTTTGGGATCTCTTACTGCAAACATGTGGATCCCTGGTCACTTACCAACATGGATTCTTCCTTATTTGCCAAAATTACTAGCATAATGTATGGAGCTTTTTGTAACGTGTGGTACATTTGTGCATGCCGGGAGCAAAGTGCAGGAATTCAGTTAGGTACGTAACTGATGGAATTGACTTCATATACCTTGACAAATCCAAGTGTAGTGCTTTTGGGGGTGCCATAAGGCCTTACACTGATAGTGTTGTGCAGTCTTGTCCTTTTAGGGAAGTGGTTGATTGATGGGCAGGCTTGTGAATGATGTGATCCAGCCCCTTTCCCAATTTGGGCTGGTTCAAGTGAGGGGAACTTTTGGATATTAACAGACACAGAAAGCAGTAGGGGATTTCCCTTTATCTAAGGCTTAAATATATGAAGGCGCTTTGAATTGGTGAACTGTATGGACAGCCTAAAATTTCATGTAGCCCTCCCCTTCCCTCTAATTTCATTATGGCCACTGTTAGTTTGCTAGTGGCTTTCTCTGCCTTGCTATGGAAGTAATTAGAAGAACGCAATAGCTTATGGTCATGAAAAACACCTTGTGTCCACATCTACTTAAATGACCTAGTCCTTTGCAATCTGGACAAAGTAGGATTCACAGTCATCCTAGCATTAGATAAGGGTCCTTTCTATCCCTAAGATGCTCTTAAAGAAAGAGGATGAAAACTCTATGAAAAACAGGGTAAGTAGATATTGGCATGCAACTAGATCTTGGGTTTTAATTGTTTCCTCCTATCTTCACTGTGCTCCAGGATGACCTTTACAGATGCAAACACCAGCTGAAAGACAAGGAGTGGAGCATCATGTTGGTCACTTTCTACAATTGTAATTAGGTTTATTTATTTATTCTTAGAGGAGGTACTGGGGATTGAACCCACGACCTTGTGCATGCTAAGCATGTGCTCTGCCACTGAGCTATACCCTCCACAACAAGGATAGATTAAAATAGACCTTTTGTCTACTGAAGGTTGCAATCAGTAGTTTTCCCCTGTAATCTGGATAAATTCTACTTATTTGGACTGAGGACAGGAAGTTGCTTTTTCCCCCTGATTATTAATATATCTCTTGAACAGAGAGTCACGCTGTAGGACTGCTTTCTGGAAGAGTAGGCAGCCATGCATTGTCAGCTCAAATTTCTTTTTGTTTCAGTGCCTTTATTTGGTGGTTGCTGGCAGTGTTCCGGAAGTGGGGCCTACTGAGTAGTGGCTGCTTCTCTTGCCTCCTATCTTTGTCTTGCAAAAGGGAGCTCAGTTGTTTGCTGAGTCTTAAGGCCCCTGTTTTGAATTGCCAAGGGAAATTGACTGATTTGTTGAGGGAACTTTAGATAGCCAGAAATCTCTTATTGGATTGTTACCAGGTTCTACCTCAGTTTTTTAGGACTCCAGTTGACTTTACAGTCCTTTGAGTAAATTTCCAGCTTAATTTTGCGATATCATTTCCTTTCCTCCTCTCATAGGCTGCCAGTCATACTGCTTTGCCCGCTTGTGAAACACTTCCCTTTTGCTTGCTCCCTCCCCCGATTTTTTTAAACCTCACTGTTTTTCTTTAACTTGTTGTAACTTGTTAAGCAACAGCCTTGGTGTAGTGGAAAAAGAAACGGAGAGAAAAAACAGCAGGGGAGAAAAAATGTAAGAGAGCCATAATACCTCAATTTCCCAGTCAGAGACAGTGAAGTGAGGGTGGGAATGGTTCCTCTGAGAGCTTTTAATGGAACTGGGCCTGGACGCCTGAGATTTCAGGTGATAGTCACTTTATATTCTTATTACAACTAAATTGATATTTTAAAGATTTATTTTGAAATAATTATATATATTCACAGGAATTTGCAAATAGTGTAGAGAGGTCCTGTGTTTACCTGGTTTCCCCCACTGGATACATCTTACATAGAGTACAATATCAAGATTAGGAGGTCGACATTGGAGTAAAGTGTTTAATTCTTTGCTGCTTCATCACGTGTATATATTTGTGTAAGTCCTACCAGGCAATCAAGCTACAAAACTTGTTTGAGCACTACCACGATCTCCCACATTCTACTACTTTAGAGTCGTGGCCCCCCCTCCATTCCTAACCCCTGGTAACTACTAATCTGGCTTCCATTTCTAAAATTTTGTTTGAAAAGTGTTATATAAGTGGAATCACACAGTATATAACCTTTTGGGATGGAATTTTTTTCATAGTGCGCTTGAGATTTATCCATGTTGTTGCATGTGTCAATAGTTCATACCTTGTATTGCTGAGTAGTATTCTATGGTGTGGATATTCCACAGTTTGTTTAGTCCTTCACTCATTGAAAGACATCTGGGTTGTTTCCAGTTTTGGGCTATTTCAAAAAAAAAGCTTCTGTGAATGTTGAACTCTTGGGCATAAGTCTTGGTATGGACATAAATGCTGTCATTTCTTTTTGGTAAACACCTAGGAGTGGAATTGCTGGGTCATATGCTTAACCCTTTGAGGAATTTGCAGATTGTTTTTCAAAGCAGCCACATCATTTTACATTCCTACCAGCAGTATATGAGTGATCAGTTTCTCTGCATCCTCAACAGCATTTCGTGTCATTATTTTTATTTCAGCCATTCTGATTGGTGTGTAAGTGATATCTGACTTTGTGCCTGAGGCTAAGCTCAGGGTTATTTAAGGGAAGCAGAAAAGGAAGGGTGCAGATTTTACATAGAATGGAATAAGTGGAATGTGTAGACAAGAATAGTTTGGTGGAGTCCTCAGAGGGGAGAAGCTGGAAGCAGAGCTGTTGTTGAGAGTCTAGGAGACGGTGAGGGAAGGTAATCCATAAGCAATGAGAAGAGAGTACAAGTCCAGTTCTCATCTGTAAGCTATGCCATGGCAGCTTGGATAGATGAGACAGACTCTTGAGTGTTTGCAAGGAAATTCCTCTCAGTGAGGGCTTGGGGATAGGGAGCAGTATTGCAAGGGGTGGCTTGTGCTCAGTCCCTTCCCATTAGCCTGTTTGAATATGGGCCTTATAGGAGGCTGTAGAGGGTGAGGGGAATGACCCATGGTAATGTGATACTCTGTCCTTTTTGGAATGCACTTTAAGGCTGGCAAAGGCCTTGTTCAGGATATTTAAAGAAGATGCTTAGAATCAGAATCAAGGAGCCTGAAATTAAGTAGAGTATTTCTTCAGAGGCATACTGCCTTTATTTTTTTTAAGATTTTAATTGAAATGTTTGAATATAGAGTTACTTCCTCAACCCCTCTTTGGGAAAGGCTGCTTTTCGGTGAGGTAGAATAGAGTACAGGCCTAGGTCATATAGGAAATTGGTGGTCTTCTTAGTAGGTCTAGGATTTTGTAATCATCTGCCAAGCCTTAGCCATAGAGAGGAAGGACTAGTAATGGGTCTTTATGGTCAAACACAGCAGCAGCCTTCTTGACTAGGTCATGCCTTCACCATAGTCCCTTAGTGCATGATGTTAACTCTTTTTAGTAATGGTTGATCTGCCTTTTAAATCACAGACTCACGGTTTGGAGAAGCATTAACATGTATAATGATAGCTCTACCACTTTCATGGTACTCTTCTAAGCACTTTACAAATCATTAACACATTTAATTGTCACAATAACTGTGTGGTAGATACTATCATTCCCATTCTATAGATGAGAAAGTAATCACTTAAAAAGGATCTTGGCAGGCAAAACTTAGACCTTATAAATAGCTACCTCACATTGTTGTTTTTAGTCATACTGAAGTAGAATGAGGTTCCAAGGAGTTCAGAAGGGGGAAGGAATGATCAGTTCTTAAAAATGGTAAAGCAACAATCCCTTGGGTAAGAAGGGAAACTGCAGTAAATTATTTGCTTGTGCCATCTGGATCACTTCTCTTCTAATTGTCCGTTTGTCAGATGGGCAGGGTCACACGTTCCGTCCTCTCTTCTCAGGCTTTTAGAAAGAGGCTATCTTATTTTCATTGTCTATGTTTTGCTTGAAGGATACTGTGTGAACTTAGTCTTGGACACTGAGTTTCTTTCTGGTCCCAAGGCCCCAGGCTTTTTCCAAAAAAGAATGATATTCTCTTGATGTGTTTTATTTTTCCAGTTAATTTTTTTTTCTTTTGAGTAATGTTAGCTTCACTAGGACCCAGAAATCAAAGGAATCAGAATCGAGATGTGTTCCTTATAACCCCTCACCCTTCCAGCTGCCACTGTTATAAAATACTATCATGTTAGGCTCACATAGAAATCTTTTTAGATGGAACTGGCTTTAGCTTCCCAGGTCTTCAGAGCTAGTTTCTGTGGTTTTAAGTTAGGTTTTATATTTTATTTTAAAAAATTTCTCTTTTAAAGTATGAGATACACCTAAAAGGGCACAAATCATAAGCTCAAAGAATTATCACAAAAGGAGCACACATTTGTGCAATCACCCAGGTCAAGAAAGACTATTACAAGAACCCCAGAAGCTCCCTCTGGTGCCCTATCCCAGTCACTACTCCCACCCTCCTCCCCATGGCTAACCATTGTCTTCTTATACTGCTGTTTAGATATGTTTAAGGTCACTTTTGAACTTCCAGCTTATTTAACTGGTTCACTAAAAGTACCTCTTTTAATCTTTGAGGAGACAATAAGTTGATCATTGCTCTGAACCCGATACTTTGTTTCTTTTTCAGAGTGGACTTCAATGTTCCTATGAAGAACAACCAGATAACGAACAACCAGAGGTAAAGTCCCTGCTAAGCCTTGAGATTGGTTTAAGATGTACATAGGTGTGAGTATATAGGATGAAGTGGTTTTCTTTTCTTATTGTAGAACTATGGCAATTTAAGGCATATAATCTTGGTTTTCAGCCAACCCATCATCTGGTCTGCTTTCTTATGAGCACTTAGAAATTGAAAAAAAAATCATCTTAAAATGATTTCCCTCTCCCCATTTTTTTTAAATTTGAAGAATTTGGGGTTATATATTTTTAAAGAATATCAAAGTTTGAGATTACTTGGCTTCCCTTTCTAAAAATGAAGAACTGTGCAAGTGAAGGATTTTTTAATACTAAATAATAATTAAAACTACACTCACATGTAGTTTTACATGCTCGGTAGCCTTGATAAAATCAGTTTTTGAGAATTTTGATTTAAGGGAAAAACTTTACAAATAATATTTTCAGTCAATTTATGCTGCTCCAAAAGTCTTGGCTCCTATATATAGAAGCAAAAATTTTAGATGATAGTACTGATCTTGCTTTTGACTAGATTATAAAAGAAAGTTTTTATTTTAAATTTTAAATGAAGGATTTGACCTGGAAGGTTGCTTTCTAGTCTAGACCAGTGCTTTCTAATAGAAATATAATATGAGCCACGTGTAATTTTAAAATTTTCTAGTTGCCACATTTAAAAAGTAAAAACAGATTAACTTAATTTTAATAATATATTTTATTTAATCTAGTAAACCCCAAATAATCATTTCAATATGTAATAAACCCCAAATAATCATTTCAATATGTAATCAATAAAATTAATCAAAGCAACATTAAACTTATTTGGTATTAAGTATTTGAGATCCAGCATGTATCTTACACTTATAGCACATACCAATTTGGACTAGTCACATTTCCAGTATTCAAGAGGTACATGTGGCTAATGGCGACCATATTGGACAGTGCAGGTGTAGACTCAGAACATTTTCAGATATTGGCCCCAAAATAGAGCTTGACATTTTGCTAATAAACACATTCCTGCTGCACCATAGTGGAAGGTCTTTGTACAAGGCAGTTCTGATCCTTCTTGATTTTCACTATTTTCTGCAGCACACAGAGATGATTGGAAATATGCGTATCAAGGTATTTTATGTATAAAGAACAGAAGTAGGTCTGAGTAGATCTTTTCATTTTCAGAGATCCATGGAGTTGATTAACAAAATGAAGCATTAGAAATAATAGAACTTGCTAATAAGGGATAGCTCTGAAGATTAATTTGATTTCACTGGGCAAAAGTTATACCTGGTAAAGTTTTCTTCTTTATTGATATAAATGAGTTTGTACATCTGCCAAATAGCATCAGATGTTTTAGAATGTAACTTGGCTTTTCATTATTCCATTCTCTACTGAAATATCACCTTATCAGAGAGACTTTTCCTTGGCCACCATACACCACCATTGTCCAATAATTCTTGTCCCTCTAACTTGCTTTATTGCTTTATTTTCTCCACAGCTCTTAATCACCATCTGAAATATATATATGTAAATAAAATCTCAAATGTATATATTTGCTTATTATTTATTGTCTCTCCCTTCGTTAGCACTTCACTTCTATGACAAGAGACTTTTATTTACTTTTGTATTCTCAGAATCTAGAAGAATAGCTGGCGCAAAAGAAGCATTTGATAAATATTTATTGAATAAATAAATGATTTTCTTATCCATTTTAATTTTTTAAAGACTGGCAAGAATAGAAATTAGTATTGGGTTTGTAACAAAAATTTGAAATATTTGAAGGTAGATTAATAATTTTTAGGTTAAACTATAATTTAGTAAATGTGATGCATTATGCAAAGCACATTCTACGTAATGCATTTATTTTTTCCTACATAAAAAAGTGACTTAGGGTCTATAATGGGTGCAGAAAAGGTACATATTTTTCAGTTTTCCCCAGATTTCCTTTAATGGTTTTAAGATTTGAGAATTTTATATTTCTTCCACAGTCAAACAGGGTGTTTCAGGGGTTCCTAAGACTACCCACACGTTTGGTGATGATGCACTAGAAGGACTCACAGGACTCAGCATATAGTTCTCACTGCTAAAGTTTATTACAGTGAAAAGATGCATAACAGTATCAGCAAGGGGAAGAGACACGGACAGAGTCTGGAGAAATCCCTATGTGGGCTTACAGTGCTCTCTCCCTCTCATGAGGGGACACACCAAGTGTACTCTTTTCTCCAGCAGTGAAGAATGCAGTAATTGTGTGCAATGTTTCTGTCCAAAGAAGCCCTTTAGAGACTCAGCCCCTAAGATTTTTATTGTGAGCTGATCACGTAGGTACCCTCTGCCTAGCAGCTACCAAAATTCCAGACTCCTAGAGGGAAGCAGGTGTTAAGCATAACTCACCTTGTTTGTACAGTCTAGGAACGGTGAATGGCCCTTATCAGAGAACCAAGGGACCACTTTAAAAGCCAAGTTCCCAGACACTAGCCAGGGTCCAGCCTTGCAAGCAGGTCCTTCTAAAGATAGCAGCTTCAGGCCTGATATGTTAACTCTTTTCTGCACAAGGCGCAAAATGGGATGAGATTATACAATCCTAGGTGGAGAGTTGGCATCCTAATTAACTTCTTCCCCTGCACATGAACCTGAGGACTATCACTGAGTTGCTGACAGTGGATATGAAGGAATTTGGAGAAGAAAAGGGGCTTTATGTTTTGTGAGGCCATAAATAAAATAGTTCCCACCAATTCTTAGGAGTAACCTTGTTCTACCTGTTGTCTTTTTTTGATTGCAGGATCAAGGCTGCCATTCCAAGCATCAAATTCTGCTTGGATAATGGAGCCAAGTCAGTTGTTCTTATGAGCCACCTGGGCCGGCCTGATGGTGTCCCCATGCCTGACAAGTACTCCTTGGAGCCAGTTGCTGTAGAACTCAAATCGCTGCTGGGCAAGTAAGTTTCAAGCTTTGGTGGTGGTAGACTCTGTGATGGGAGATGTTGTCAAGCATGTTGTTGCTGGTTCTTAACTCTGAAACCGCTCATGTGTTTCCATCTCGTGCTCTCCCCAGGGATGTTTTGTTCTTGAAGGACTGTGTGGGTCCAGAAGTGGAGAAAGTTTGTGCTGACGCAGCTGCTGGGTCTGTCATCCTGCTGGAGAACCTTCGCTTTCATGTGGAGGAAGAAGGGAAGGGAAAAGATGCTTCTGGGAACAAGGTGGGACCAGTGATTTTGACATTAGTGGGTGTGAGGAAGGGTGAGTCTATAAGAGACTGTAATTGAAGAGTAGGGAAACTCATGTCTATTTTGACACCTTTTTATTGAAGTATCATGTACATATAAAAGTGCACAAATGCACAGCTTGATGCCTTATCACAAAGTAAACACACCTGTGTAACCACCACCTAGGTCAAGGAATAGAATATTGCCAGCATCCCAGAGGCCCTCCTCATATGCTTAAGTGGTTTTCAAATACCTTGGAAGAATACATGAACACCGTTTGGGTGTAAGGGTATTCAGTGGATGTGCTACTGCCTTTTTTTTTTTTAAGAATTCTGTACTTCTTTTCCATTTGTAATTTATTTTATTTTATTTTTTGGTGGGGGAGGTAATTAGGTTTATTTATTTTTTTAATGGAGGTGCTGGGGATTGAACGTAAGATCTTGTGCATGCTAAGCACACACTCTAGCACTGAGCTATACCCTCTCCCCAAAAATGCTACTTCTAGTTGTCCTTTTGTTACACACCTGGTCTATGGTACATGACGGTTTATTTTTCTAAAAGTATGTGGTAATCCTATCAGATGGTAGGCTGCGATTCCCAAGTGCTGAGAGCAGGCATTCATAGGTGGCCACGGGGGTGAGTGTCCATGCTGCACCAGGTGTTCCTCCCACAGAGCCAGTTTTACATTTTTTGTTTGTCAAGGCTGGAACGTTTTTTTCTAAGTGACAGGCTCTAGTGTGTTATGGAAGGACAATCTGTATTCTTATTTAGAAGAAGAGTTAACGTAAAGCTTGAGGTTGGTGCTTTTAAGGCAGTAAATTAAATTTGCTATCTTTGGAGTTTTCTTATAAAAGAATTATGTGAGCAGAAAAAGTACTTTCTTAACTGAAGTGCAAGGGACTATTTGGGCCATTTGATTATAGTTGGGTAAATGAGGGTCATGATGATACTGCCTTGGATTTAAGGCATTTTTCTTAAGAAGTGTAAGGCATCTTTCTTCGAATTTCTCCTTAAAATAAGGAAGAAAAGGTACTGTATTTTCTAAAAACACCTAAGTCTCAGAAAGGAGGGCATTTGACCAAAGTTAGAAGTGAGTGTTACTTTTGTTGGGCTTTATAGATACAGCTCAGTCCATTAGATCAGCAACCTTTCTGTAAAGGGCCAGATATGTAAATATTTTAGGCTTTGCGAGACATACAGTCAGTCACAACCTTATATGGTCTCTGTTGGAACTGCTCAACTCTGCCGTTGTTCAAAAGCAACCATAGAAAAAAACAAAAAATTTTTAAAAAGGCAACCATAGATAACCCACAACACAGATTACTATGACCTGACAACCAGAATTCAAATATTAAATGATAAAGCTGGCTCTTTGAGGATGATTTAGAATTTGCCTATTGGTAGAAGGGAAGCTGAAAGCACCCTTTAAGTACATTCTACTCTTAAGATCTTCAGTGTCTTGTGGAACAAGATGCTCTGAGCTAGTGTCTTAATTTCCTGTTATACTTGTGACATTTCTTAAGGTCATCTGAGTGCCTGCTTTCAAGCAGTTTCTTTTCTTAGCACTGTAGGCTCTGGTCTTGCCTTATCTTGCCTTTGGCATGGTCTTGCTACAGTAGTAGGAGTCAAATGCTGACTTAAAATTTGTTGCCCTTTTAGACTGAAACTCAAGCTGCTAGACACTAGGGCTTAGAAATGGCAGGAGGCAACTGGCAGATTGAGGCAAAACCTTTTATTCAGGAAATGATGAACCAACTGTTCTAGTCTATGTCTTTTTTAGTTACTTAACTTTACACTTAGTGTCTAATGACTTCATGCTTGAAATTTCAGGACCCAGCTGTAAGTTCAAAGTGGATTAAAACAAGTCAGGGCATGAAATTTTTCCTTTATCTAGTCTGGCTACATTAGTCTTCTAGGAGTATTCTCTTCTAGTTATTGGCAGATCAAAACTGAGAACTGGGTTCTGATTGTTAGTAATTTCTATAGTACCTTTTTCATGAAGAGCTTTCAGTTTGCCTCACATTTCCTCAAACAATTCTTTAATAGAGAGATTATCTTCTCTTTTTAATAGATGGGAAGATTTCAGGGTCAGAGAGCAACTTGACAAAAGTTAAAGGATAAATTAGGGTCTGACTTTGGCCTGGAACCCTGGTCTCTTGCTGATTGGACAGTATCTTCATTACTACATGAGTCATCTTCCAGTCACCAGTGGCAGATAATATTCCATTCTCAAGGGGTTATGGGGGCTCTACGGTCTTTAGTTTTAGCATTAGTGCCCTTGCATTTTTGGGTAATTAGAGGGAAGCTCTTGTTCTTTGTGGCAGCCTCCTTCACCTTGATACATGGGAGAATGGGAGTGGCCGGTAACTAAACTGAACATCTGCTCTGTGCTCTTCTGTGCCATGTCCCCTTTATCTGGCTTTTTGTGTATCTTTGCGTTTCCTACTGGAGACTCTTAGTCCATCCTGCCATCCTGCTTTCCTTCCCCTTTGAGAAGCGGGGGGAAATCCCTGGATAGTGGGTGCATTTAGAGCCCTGTGTTTTCAACTTTTTGTTCCTCTGTCTTTTTTGTAGAAGTGTATTTTTGTTTTCTCAGATGCCTAACTTCCAGGGAAGGCTATATAAAATACTTCCTTTTAGTCAGTATAAAATGTTTCTGAGGTCCTTTTCTGCTGTGTTTCCATCTGCCTTCTCTGTTCCAACCTGCCCTTGTTGCTTTCATGAGGAATCTGTGTGAGGGCCTATTTCCCTTTTCAGAAGGGCCTTGGTAGCCAGCAGCTTGAGTCTAGTATAATCCTAAATTTTACAAGGAGAATATGTTAAAATGAGGAAATGAGGCAAGATAAGGAAAGGGAAGGAGGGTTCAAATCTTGCCCTAGGAGTTGGGGAGAGGCCAGTGGGATGTGGTTAGCTTCACGTGATTAGAGGTTAAGTCATGGTTCAGGAATCTTAGGTTTGTAATCTGAGGGAAGGTGAAGGAGAACAGAAACAGGCAGAAATGACCAAAAGACCTGGAATATTTGGGAGAAAGAACAGATCTTGTTGCTAGTTGTAAAAATTGCTGTCCTTACCAACTCAGGGTCCTTAGAGATGTTCAAGAGGACTCTTGGACTGAAATGCTTTTACAATTGTCTGTGGAGCCATCAACATTTCCTGTGTTGTTTTTTTCTTTTTCTTTTTTCTCTGCAGGTTAAAGCTGATCCAGCCAAAATAGAAGCCTTCCGAGCTTCACTTTCCAAGCTGGGGGATGTCTATGTCAATGATGCTTTTGGTACTGCTCACCGAGCCCACAGGTACTAAAAGTTTCCTTCAGTGTTGAGCTGGGAGCATTAAATTTTCTCTGTTTCCTTGAGCAGCCCACGCTGTGGCTTGATTTTAGGGATTTCTGTATTATACTATCTTTTTGGCTTCTATCTCTAATTGGACCTACAAATTAGACTGTGGTTCTTGTTGAGTATCCCTGATCTAAAGAGGAAATAAAAGAAAAAAGTGTTGAGAATTGTGGAGCTTTTTATCAAGCTTCAGGAAGATGTTATTCTATCTCACTTTGGATATTTTATGCAGAGCTTGCCCTTTGTGAATGCTGTGGGGTCAGAGTCTTAGGCTGTCAGCAGGAAGCAAATGGAGGAACCCTTTCCTGTTGTCATCACCTGGCTGATTATTGATTGTGGTTAAACCCTTGGCCTGAAGACTATTAATTGGGCATCTTCAATTCTACTTAAGGTCATTGCTTTTCACTTGTTCCCCCTGATCCTGTGTGATTACTCAAAAACCTTATCTTGTACCTAAGTGTTTTTATTGCAGTTTGGGGATGAAAACCATGGTCTCCTGGAATCTCAGATGTGAAAGTATTTCAGTAATAGGAGATGGCCTCTAGAATTGGGAGAATTGATCGGGACTGACTAAAATTTGAATGTCTGTTCATTTCTAGCTCTATGGTGGGAGTAAATCTGCCAAAGAAGGCTGGAGGCTTCTTGATGAAGAAGGAGTTAAACTACTTTGCCAAGGCCTTGGAGAGCCCAGAGCGACCCTTCCTGGCCATCCTGGGCGGGTACGGAGAACTCTTCAAGATCACGCTTTAAGTAGTGTGTTTCCCTGGTAGTAGGTCATAACTTGGGTGGTTTATTGTCAGATAGCACAATCAAACAGGGTGGCGAAGGAGAACTTAATTAAGGGACTAATTCCAAAGGTGTGGGTAGGGTTTAGGGTGACCCAAAAGGGACAGCAGTCATCTGGGGCTAGCAATAGTCATCACAATCTTTAGGTCTGAAGGGGAAAAGGGAGGGAATGATTATAGAATGCAGAGAGGGTGGTTGTATGGAGAGGGGCCCTCTGATAGGAACTGTAGCCTTTGGTTAAGCGATAGTCATCTAGCAGAGAGGGAGCCAGGGAAATAAATACTCTTTTGATTTCCTTTCAATCTCCTACTGATGTGCCTTCTTCTGCCCCCATTTGGCTGCAACCCAACTGGATGTCAGAGGGCAAGAGACCCCCCCCCTTGATGCAGTCCATGCAGGTCAGCCTCCTAGAACAGAGAATAGGGCTGGGAGGGATAGAAAATGATTGTGGAGGGAAGAATGGGAAAGATGCATCATTGCTCATCTAACAATTTTTTATTTTATTTTACTTTATTTTTTTAACATTTTTTATTGATTTATAATCATTGTACAATGTGTCAAATTCCAGTGTTCAGCACAATTTTTCAGTTATACATGGACATACACACAAAGCAGCCTTTCACATACATACAATCTGGCAAGGAAAAACTATGAAAATCTCCTTGTATGTGTTTAATATGTCATTTGGAAAGTTGGGGAGGGTATAGCTCAAGTGGTAGAGTGCATGCTTAGCATGAGGTCCTGGGTTCAATCTCCAGCTACCTCCACTAAAAATAAATAAATAAATAAATAATTACCACCCCCTCCCCACCGAAAAAGAATATATATATTATTTGGAACTCATTTCTCCAGATCACATACTTTTTATGTTTTCTCCTATGGGGAGAGGTACCGTGTGGATAATGACATGCAACTGGCTTAGTTAAAAATAGAAATTTCAGAAGTGCAGGTCAAGAGGCTAGGACGATACATTTTAGGTGATAAAGTAGGTACAGGGACCTGGGACTGCTTGGATAAGATAACTTCTTGTCACTTGGTATGGCTATCTAGAGAGCAACCTCTTTATGGCTGGATGCTCCTGACCCTCCTATGAGCAAGGCTTTTTTTTTTCTCTATGGGACTGAACACACTCAGAATTTCCCTATGAAAACTGACTCTGGAGTTGGGTGTCAATTTCAAGTAGCATAGTTGCAGGGTACTAAAAATAGTTAAGGTGGGTACAGGTTGTTATCTGTGTCCTGGAAGCATTGCCCCTCTTGTGCATTGGGTTATAAAGGTCAGACTCTGATCTTTGCTTCTCTGGAGATTAGGATTTGCGCTTTATTCTCCAACCTTCTGTAGACCTGGACTATGGGAGTGAGTGCCACTTAGTGGTAATGATTAGGTTTTGGACTCTGCCTAAAATAGCTCTTGGGGAAGTTGATACCGAGAGGGGTTTTTCTGGCTACTTTTCTTGCAATGTAGTCTCCTTAGAACATTAACAGTTTAGAGGAAGATTTTGCATTTTATTAAAAAAACTTTATTGTGGAAACACTCCAACATGTACAGAAGTTGAGAGAATAATATAATAAACCCTCAGGTACTGCTTCAATAATTATTGGCATTTTTGCCAATCCTGTTTCTTCTATCCTCTTTTGTCAGGAGTATTTAAAAGCAAGCCTTAGACATCATATAATTTCATTTCTAATACTTCTGAATGCATCTCATAACTGATGAGATTACTTTTAAGTAACCACCATGTTAAGTAACCACCATGTTATACCTAACAAAATTGAACAATTGTTACTATCATCTAATACCTGGTCTGTATTCAGAAATTCTCCATCATTTCAGAAATACCTTTTTATGGTTGGTTTGTCTGAATTAGGATTCAAATGAAGTGGATACACTGCATTTGGTTGTTACATATCTTTTATTCTATAATTGTTCCCTCTTCCTTTTTATTTTTATTCCATTGTTTTGTTGAAGAAGCAGGACATTTGATCTGTAGAATATCCCATGTATATCCCACATTCTTTAGAAGACATTGAGTCTCTATTCTTTTCTCCCTGTTTTTCTGTGTGTGTGTGTGTGTGTGTGTGTGTGAAACAGTTACTTCATTCTTACCCTGGGTGGTAACCAGTCTTTACAAGTGTGATATCAGTAGTCTCTTGCCATCCATTCTCCCACATCACTATTGTTTTCAGTCTCCATTTCACAAATCCTAGAATATGGCCTCTCACAGAGTAGATATCATCTTATTTATTAAATGAAGAAGGAAATAGGCTCAAGATGATTTGTTAATCTAAGTGGGATTTAGATATATATAGGAATATTTGTGTAAGGCAAGCTATTATGTCAAGGATTTTAAAGGTTGTGCTTCAAGTGAATGTGTTTTTCTTTAGTTTAGATTTTTTTCTGTATAGGGAGGTAAAAAGTATATCTGTATTTATTACCTTACTTCCCTCTACTAGGATACAAGCTCCAAAGTGGTAGGGATCTTTGTTTCTGCCCACTGATGTTTCTCAAAGACCTAGAATAGTGCTTGGCACAGAGTGGGTGCTCAGTCAATGTGTTGAACCAAGTGGTCCAGTAGAATGACGAATGTCATAAAGCAGATGTCCCAGCAGCTAAGCACAGACCTAAGAGTATTAATATTTGTCTATTTTTGCTCAGTATATATTCATTTGGTATGTAATCTGACTTCTGCTCTAGGATTGGGACAGTTCTCCGTTAGCTCAGGGATCCCACAATTAGTAGTCTTTCTTAGGTACAATAAACAGTCTTGACCCTCTGATTTTTAGGGAAGAAAGGGCAAAATAGATCTATTTGGAACTTAAGATTTCTTTAGATGAGTGTATATCATCTTAGCCCTTGGCCAAGAGCCACACCTTAAAACGATTTCTTAGTAATGGAATGACTTTTTGGGTTGGAGAAACAGGGCAAAGTTAGCCAATACTTTTGTCACTTTGTGGGACATCTCTCTGTTCCTATGCCTTGATACCAAAACTCAGGCTTTATGTAGTATCATTTCCTTAGTCCATTGTTTGTTCTTTTGGTGATGATTCTTGCTTTCCCTTCCAGAGCTAAAGTTGCAGACAAGATCCAGCTGATCAATAATATGCTGGACAAAGTCAATGAGATGATTATTGGTGGTGGAATGGCCTTTACCTTCCTTAAGGTGCTCAGTAACATGGAGGTAGGAAACCAATGCCAAGTGGATGTGAAGTAGCTCTCCATGAGAAATAGCAGGTTATATAAATTTAAAAAGAAAATTAGCTTTTGACATGAGCTCTAAAACTTCCATTTCTATTTATTTTGTAAATTGTCTTTCTTTTGTCCTTGAATTGTTCATTTATATTGTGTTGTACCTTGTTCCTGCCTGCTTTGTGAGGTAATCACATTCTTAGCATAGAGGCTGATCTTCATCATTTTGGCTCCCCTGTATAGATTGGCACTTCTCTGTTTGATGAAGAGGGATCCAAGATCGTCAAAGACCTGATGTCCAAAGCTGAGAAGAATGGTGTGAAGATTACTTTGCCTGTTGACTTTGTCACTGCTGACAAGTTTGATGAGAATGCCAAGACTGGCCAAGCCACTGTGGCCTCTGGCATACCTGCTGGCTGGATGGTGAGTTGCTTGGGTGATTGGTAGTATGCGTGGACAAGTACATTTTGGTATCATTCATGTAACCAGCCACCAAGAATTTTAAGAGTCTCTATAGATTTCTGTCAGAAGGGCTCCAAATGTTTCAGTGATGCCCTCCTTTGGGGAGAATCCATTGGGGGAAAAGCAGTGGTATAAGATTGCTGCTAAGACCCATCATCAGTAATGTGGGGGCAAAACTGTTTTCTGTTTCTTCATTTATTTAATGTTTATTAAGTACTTAGCTATGTTCTGGGGATGGTGCTATGTACTTTCATGGTTTGGGATGCTCTAGATTATGTTGCTACCTAAAAACCTGTATAAGAAATTTTTCTTATGAAAACATTAAGATAGTACAAGTATAATTATTGCAAGCAGGGAAGAATTTATGTGTATATTAAAGACTTATTTAAATAGTTGATTGTAGTATTCTCCATTTAGTATCATTTTAATAGCTGTACAGAATTGTTAATGCTGGCATACTAGTTTGCTTAGTCACTTTCCTTTTGTTAGGCACATGGGTTATATTTAGTGAAGTGTTTCTCAAAGTGTGGTCCCAAGAACAACAGCATCAGCAGCATTTTGAAACACATTAAAATGCAGATTCCTGGGCCCCACCCAAGACCTGCTGAAGGAGAAACTCTGGGGATGGGGCTCAGAAATTGTGCTCAATTGAGCCATCCTGGTGATTCTGGTGCACATCAAGGTTTGAAAACCACTGATCTAGTTCAGTGTTTTTCAACCTCACCACTATTGACATCTCAGGTAGTTTTGTTGTGGAGGGTTGCTGTTGCAGTGTAGGATGTTTAAGGCATCCTTGGACACTAGATGCGGGTAGCACCCCCCCATCACCTCCAAGTCATGACAACCGAAAATGTCTCTAGACATTGCCGTATGTCTCAGGGATGGAATTGACCCTGGTTGAAAATCAATGACCTGGTTCTTAACAATCAAATAGTGTGGCTAAGAATGTTTTCATCAAAAACTTTTGAGGTTTTCCCTTAGACTTGATCTTCCATAAAGGGCATGAACAGGTTTATAATTTTCAAGACTGAATGATATCTTTTGGATCTAGAAGACATTCTAGTGTTCAATCTTGAGTTCTCGTCTTCGTGGATGTGTGGTATTTGCTCTTCTAAGTAGCTTTTCTTGGTAGCTCATTCTCTTTTTTAACTATGCCTTAGGGCTTGGACTGTGGTCCTGAGAGCAGCAAGAAGTATGCTGAGGCTGTTGGTCGGGCTAAGCAGATCGTGTGGAATGGACCTGTGGGTGTATTTGAATGGGAAGCTTTTGCTCAAGGAACCAAAGCCCTCATGGATGAAGTGGTGAAAGCCACTTCCCGGGGCTGCATCACCATCATAGGTAAGGGGTCCTGTATGAAGCTAATGCCAATGTGAGCTGGTAGAATTCTGATCAGAAGAAAGTAGAGGGGAAGTGGTTAAGTTTTCCTAGGTTTCTTTGTGCCAGGTGAATCTTGAGAGCAGAGCTAAATGGGTGTGTAATGCATGGAGGAATCTCTAAATGAGATGGAGTTGCAGGCTTATCAGCTTACCTTTTGGGCTTGAGAGCACACTGCCTTATAATTTTGGTGCCAATCCTGTTTCTTTTCTCTCCTTTTACTTGGCTTTCATTGAACAGGTGGTGGAGACACTGCTACTTGCTGTGCCAAATGGAACACAGAAGATAAAGTCAGCCATGTGAGCACTGGTGGTGGTGCCAGTTTAGAGCTCTTGGAAGGTGAGGTTCTTTAAAGTTTTTTGGCTATTTGGGAGAAGGCTAGGGGTTATGCAGCAAGAGGTGGATAGAATGGAGTGAAGATAATAGGTAGTGTTATCATTAGCAGTCATTATTAGCTGGGCAGTACAAATGGAGGAACTTCAAATAAAGCTCCTGGCATCCATTTGAGGTGGGGAGGGCCAGATGGGAAGATTTATTCTTGAAGAGGTTAATGCTATAGTAGACCTGGGACCCAAAATGTAGAAGTTACCCAACTCCAGGCCATATATCCTAGAGAAGAGCTGATATGTTATTGGGAAGATAGAAGGGGACAAATCTGGCTTAGTGGGTCCTGTAGTAATGCTGACTGTGTGTGTGTGTGTGTGTGTTCTCTCAAAAACAGGTAAAGTCCTTCCTGGGGTGGATGCTCTCAGCAATGTTTAGTACTTTCCTGCCTTTTGGTTCCTGTGCACAGCCCCTAAGTCAACTTAGTGCTTTTCTGCATCTCCATTTGGCATTAGCTCTAATATCTTCCCCTATGTCAAGATTCAGCTAGAGGCCAAGAGATGTAGCGCCAGGAACCTGTAAACAGTTGCACAGCATCTCAGCTCATCTTTACTGCACCCTGGATTTGCCTACATTCTTCAAGATCCCATTTGAATTTCTTAGTGACTAAAGCATTGTGCATTCTAGAGTGCAAATATAGATATACTATGCCTGTTAAAAGAAAGTGAGCTGTGTTATCTTAGTTCTCTTTCTGAAGTAGCTTATTCTGATTAGCTTTGTCATTGTGTCACTACTCAGCTTGGAAGTAAGATGAAATTTCAATTGTAGGTAGAGAGGGAGATGAAGCTGGTGATCTGTTAAATAAATAATAAAATATCCATTGAAACTGGGATTTTTTTCCTGTCATAATTTGTTAGGGTGAGAACAGAATCTTGGGAAAGGTATCAGATCATCTACATTTCTGAATGCAAGAAATGGGGCAGCAGCGGTGGGTAGGTGATGGAGGTGTTAGGTAAATGTCTACTCTTTTATCAAGGTCCTACTTTATGGCAGGCATTGTGATAGGTACTTTTTAAAAAAAACTTTTTATCCATTATACAAAACCATCATTTAAAAAGTCAAAGCTTGTAACAAAAAATAGGTTTTAGCCCATTCCTCCCATTTGATTTCTACTTCCCAGAGGTGACTGCATTCAACTCTTAGCTTTTTTCTGGTATTTACCCCCATGTTTCTAAGTAACATGCATGTAACTGTTAATTTCTTGATTTTTTTAAAAAAAGATATCTATTTTCATACATAGGAAGATCTAGCCCTCTTACAGGCTCCTTCTGTTTCATATATACCTCCCCCTTCTTTGTTCTCCCAATGAAGATTTTTTTTAAGTTTATTTTTGAAGTTTTTGGTGGGGGAGGTAATTAAGTTTATTTATTCGTAGAAGTACTGGGGATTGAACCCAGGACCTCATGTATGCTAAGCATGTGCTCTGCCACACTTGAGCTATAACCCCCAATGTAGTTTTGTCATGATACTAGATTATTAGATCGATAGTCTACATTATGATTATAGATAACTGTTCACAGCTGAGCTATGTCATATGCCATGATTATATTTACTAACGTACCTTTTTATTTTCTTTGGAGTTAATAATAGTTTAAAAACTGGTTTCTTTTTCTATGGACCTGTCACTGATTCATTCCCAGTGTATTCAAACATATGAGACAGTTGGTTCATTTTTATTGGTGATGTCCCTCGTGGAGTCCTCTGTGTTCCTGCGCCAGTTTGTCCTGGCTGCCCTCTGGGTTTGTTTTACAGCTGTTGTTCAGTTTTTTTTTCCCCAGAGTGAATCCCTGTAGGTAACTCTCTTGGTTCCTTTTAGCTCCTGTGGTGGACCTTCTATTTCCTGGATCTCTTCCCCTCCCCTCTCCTTTCTTGGTTTACTCTCCTTTTTGTGAAACACAAGACTCCACTAGCTTCCTGAGAAAGTGCCTGGGAGGCAAAATTTTTATATGTCTGAAAATATCTTTACTCAACCCTTATACTTGCCTGTTTGGTTATATGTAGAATTTCAGCCTACATACCAGTGTCTCAGACTTAAAGGCTTTGATTCACTGTCATTGCTGAAAATCTTACGACATCCTACCCTTGATCCTAGCCAAAAGGCCAAAGCAATTCCAATGACATTCTGATTCTCTTACTGTCCTTGTAATTTTCCCTCCTTTCTCTTTCCTGTCATTTTAATGGGGTTTCAGGAGTGCGCAGAGGTAAACATGCAATTTCAAAATGCTGTTTAACTAGAATTTTTCTACTGGGCATTTTATATACTAGATTATGTATTTCACGTTTATAGATAAAGAAATAGTTAAACTATTGGACAGCCTCACAGAGCTAGTAACTAACTGCAGGGGTTCAAGTCCAGGTTTGACTCCAAAGACTGATGCTTTTTCATTGTTCACTCCCTGAAATCCTGATTCTCCTAGACTAGGACTTTTTTGCTTAACTCTGGAGAGAATAGCAAAAGAAAATTTTGGTGGCTGCTTTAAACAAAACAAAAATTTTGAAGGCCTGAATTTTTTCTTAAAAATTATTTGTGTTTTAATACTGTCCCCACAGTTGTAAATTTTAAAATACACCATGTTGGGGGGAGCGTATGGCTCAGTGGTAGAGTGTGTGCTTAGTATGCATGAGGTCCTGGGTTCAATCCCCAGTACCTCCATTAAATAAACAAACAAACAAACAAACCTAATTACCACCCCCCAAATTTAAAAGAATACATCATGTTTCTTATAATGGCACTATACCTTGGTTTAAGAAGCAGGAATTCTAGTGTGATTTTCCTTTTATAGATGAGGCTCAGAGATGTTACCCATAGATCCAGCAAATTAATGTCACAACTGGTCTACAACTTTAACATACGGATGACTTTTTTCCCCTATTGAATCCCTTTCTCCCAACATTTTATCATTTCAAATGTACAGAGGAATTGAAAAAATTATATAGTAAACACCCATAAACCTAACACTTAGACTCTACAACTGCCAATTCATCCATCCATTGACCCCTGATTGATTGTACCTTTTAAGTATTTTCTACTAGACTCTGCTTCCAGGATCTTTCTCCATTTATTCTGGTCATTAATCCAGGGAATGAATGGGGAAATGCAAATAGCTAGCTATTTGAGTACCTCATATATGCTTAGGACATAATGGAGGCAATATAAGATAGCATTTATGTCCTGAAGGAATTTACAATCTAGTTGAGGAAGATAATATATAACAAACAAACAATTTAGGAACATATAAGCTCGAATTGTACAAGGGTTATAAGTTATTGATAAAACATTGCAAAGGTTTAGGCTAAGTGTAGCAAATTTACTTTTAACCCCTAGACAATATATATATGCCTGTATATAGAAAAAAGTTATCTTCATGTCATAAATGAACTGGTATCTTTTTAGTTCAGTGTTTCCTGCTTTCCTTCATGTCCAGAACTTTCCTCTAACACATAGATGTAAGTAAAAAAGGGGTACACAATGAGAATACTCCTTTCTACCTTAGTCCCCTAGCTATCAGTTTCCCTCCTTAGAAGCAATCACTGTAAGATTGGTTTCCTTCAATCTAGAGCTACTTCATGCATATAAAAATCATGTCTGTGGGTGTGGGTGTGGTTGTGGGTTTGTGTATAGTGGCATATACACTGCTTTGTACCTGCTGTTCTGATTAGTGTTTTTTCCTACCTACTGAGTACTTATTTTACTCTGGACCCCTTAGGGCACATCTTCCATTCTCCCCGCATGCTAGTTGTATTCCTATATTCTTACTCAGATCAAAGACACTTGTTTCCTACTTGTAAAAGGAAAAACTTGGGACAGCAATATCCTCGCCCCATTTACCATCAGTACATCTTTTAAAAAAAATTCTACCTAGAAGCTGGAGGACAAGAGCTGCCTTAAATCATTCTTGATGCTAAAATGGGTGGACATAATTAGGAAGGGGAGATCGGCAAGGTAAAGCAGTCTTCATCTGACAGAGCAAAATATACACTGGCTGACTTAGTAAGAGAATGAACACTCAGATTGCAACGTCATTTACATGTATTAATTCCCACCAAAGACAGCATGTTATGTTGTTAATAGATTTAAACCCCATATTCTTTCATATTTATTTTGCTTCACTATGATGAGTCACATGTTGATTCCAAATAAAGGCAAGCAATTCCCTGATTTATAATTCATCCATTAAGCAAATTTTAACTGCTTTTGGACCTCTGCATTTTTGAGCCTTATTCATTTCCCTTAAGTCAAAAATGAAAGAGATAGGATAAGTCCAATTTTTTATTAATAATCTGGAAACAAATGTTAACAATTCTTTAGAGTTATATAGCATTTTTACAATTTTGAAAGAACTTACACATATACCAATTGAACCCTCACAACATCCCTGTGAGGTAGGCAGGGTTGGTGTTATTTTCCTATTACTAGTGAAGAGAACAAGGCTCATGGGTGAAGTAAGGTCAAACAGTTGGTTAATGATGGAGCCAGGACTAGAACCTAGGCCTTTTGACATGCTGCCTCCCTGAGAACATTCAAGTAATGATATCCTATGCTATATAATGAACATTTCTCTCCTATGATGATCAGATCTCTTTTTAAGTTTGATATCACCTTTTCCTAATATCCCCAAACACCCAAACTGTGATGAGATCGTTATTGGGACTATTTCTCTTTGATACTTCAAGCACCATCCTAAGATGAAACTTACTTATGTTTTAAGTTTTCAGGATCCTTAGCTGTAAGTTCTAAATTATGATATGAAAATTTAGAAATTCTGCATAAGTGTTCCTATGTTGAATATGTCAGATTTACTTAAAATAATACAAGCCTGTTTATATTTTTGAAAGCTTTCCAATCTCTCCCAATAAGGTGTTCAGATGTGTATAAATGGAAAATAGGGAAAGATGTTTAGCAACATTACTGGGAAGATTATGCAGAGTGCACCTAAATGTAAGTCGCATCACACTAATTTGTTTCTGTTGGCTTTCTAGAGGAAGGGAAACCATTAGAAAACTTTCAGGTTTGATCCCATCTTATGTGTGACATCCTCAGCAACAAGCTAGAAAATGATCTGAATTATACCAATAGGAGGGTTCAAGCAGTAGTGATCAAACCATATATGTATCTGGTAAAAAGGAAGAAAACGCTTGCTCTTCAGTGGTTTTGGCTAGGTCCAGTGTAAATATACTTATCAAGGCAGATTTTAAGCTATAGCATGTTCTGTGTTAAATTCAGAAATGTAAACTATGGTAGTTATCAGTTCGGAATATAAGACTGACACTGAATGTAACTGACCTCAAACTATGTGTCAAAAGCAGAGTAATGCTCAATGGGCATAAAAGGCAAGGGATAAAACTCCACTGCTCTGGTATGGAGAGAAAAACAGCAAATGCAAACCTTCAGGTTAAAAGTGAACCACAGAACATCAGGCATGTAAAGCAGATTTTAAAAATATGAACGTGACATTGAGCTGTATCATCAGGAATTATATTTCTAAAATTCCAGTTTTGTCCTTTTAAATTGAAGAGCAATAGGAAGAAACTTAAGCCTGTGGGGAGGGGTACAGAAAATGAATGAGATCTAGAAACAAGGCTGAGGAGGTGGGAAGTTAAGGAAAACCAAGAAACAACTTAAATATATTCAGAATGGATTTAGAATCCCTCTAAATCCATCCTCTCCCAAAACCTTTTCCTAAATTGAGATATTTAGTCAAAAAAGTGGTGACAATAAAAGTGACTATTTTACCTTACAAAATAAGTCTTTAAATGTAGATCAGAAATTTTGCTGTTAAAGAGTAGTCGGCTGATCAGGCTGTAAAAACTAAAACTTAAGTGCTGCAGTCAGTGATACACTGCAGAAAACTGCTTCCAAAAATAGGATTACTATAGTAGGACTCAACATTAATGAAACTATTAAGAAACAAGCACTTAACTTTTTATACTTGAAGCCTAATGAAAAAACATTGGTACCCTTAAGAAATCTAACAGTTTAAACTAATGTGAAAAATATTGCAGCTACGTTTAAGTTTGCTAAGATAAAACTTGAAAAGATCTAGAATGTTCTAGTTTGGTATACTGGGCTCAATACCACCTACGTATTTGAAATGCTTCTAGACTACACTATATTCCTTACATAGTATCATTGTCATCATCATCTTCATGTTTTCTCTTCAATGGGTTTGATTCATTGGCCGTGTTCTGTGATGACACCATGTTGGTGGTAATAAGAATATTTTTGGGCCCAATCATTGAAGGATTAATCAGAACATTTTGAACTGCAGTTGTTACAGGAACTGTAAATAGAGAAAATACCCCCAAACTATGAATTATACAGAATCAGAAACAGAAAAGTATTCAACAAACCTGAATGTAATTCTAATAACAATTTCAATAGTATGAAGTGCAGCTACAGCATAGAAGAAACTCAGGTAATACTGCATTAAGAGTTGAATTACATTTTTGATGCTTTGAAGTACTTAAATTAGTATCTAGTACAAGGTTAAAGAAGTTCTGTTAGTTTTTTTTAACTATCCAAAATTTCAAATAGTACTTAGTCATGGGAAGCAGTACACTGGATTCATCATGGAATATACTAAAGGCACATATTCAAGGTCAGGAAACATGCTTCCCTTACAGGCCAATATTTTAAATAAGTAGTTTATGGTGTGTAGTTAGGTTTCAGAAGATGTGAAATCTAAACATATGCATTCATAAATGATGTTTTAATGGAATTTTACTTATATTATTCCAACTTTCTATGTATACTTTCATGAAGTGAATAAAGGTAAAAATTTTCATTTGATATATAATAAGTTGTATTATTTTCTTGAGCTTTAACCCTAAGTGCTTTCCCCCCAAAGATGCCTTAGATTTGTAGACCATAATTTATTTTAATTCACAGTGTTCTTTGAGAATCTGATGATCATGCTGAAATCTCTCCCTTCCTCCCCAAAATGTTACAGGTATATAAAATTTCATACACTTTTAGTGGGCTTATAGACTCCCTCTGAATACCCTGATTTGCAGCATTACTTCCACCTTTCTGTTAACGATATTAAAACAATTTAATTATTGCTCTAGGAATACAAACTGTTCTATAATCACAAATTACTCACACATTTTAAAATTCAGAAAAAATATTTTAAAAGAACCACTTTCAGACCCCCACCCCTTCACCAGCACGTTACCTGGTTTGACAGGCGTGGACTGAGAAGGTGGAATCTGCACTGTAAATCTTTGGCTTGTCACTGACACTGGAGGTGCAACTTTATTTGGGACAGACACTGTTTGTGGGGTTGCTGTAGTTGTAATTAACAGATCATGTTAGTTAGATGACTTATACAGGTTCAAATTTTGCACTCCTTAGCTTACCAGAAACTACCTTCAAAGCACAAGGAATTAATGAAAGGTGAGAAAAAATAATTAGAAATAAGAGCAAAGGAACTTCAAAGACGTTTACAAGCTCAATAGTTTAGATGCTAATAATTCAGGATAGTATAGTGGTAAAGATTGTAGGCTTTGGAGCCTACCTGCTTGAGTCTGAATACAGGCTTTATCACCTACTAGCTGAGTATCTGAGGGCAAGTTATTTAAGCTTTTTGTGCCTCAGTTTTCTCATCTGTCAAATGAGTATAGCTACCTATTTCATAGGATTCTTGTGAAAATAAAAATAATCCACGTAAAGCTTTTGAAACAGCATCTGGCACTGAATTTTAGCTACATGAAGTCACGAAGTTGAGCATTTAAATGAACAGAAGAACTAAAGACTCAAGGTTTTTCTATTACCTAGGTGCACTTTTAATCTCTGTCACTTGCTGGGAATTAGAAGATGTCTACTATACCCATGAAGCTAAATCAACATGCATCTAACAAAAGCCTATCAAATACACCCCTTGGGGTCCCCATGTGGCATAAAAATCATTTTCCTTTTCTATATCCAGATACTTTTTTTAAGCAGAAAGAGATCTTGGAGATAACCTAGTCTAAACCCCCATCATCTTAACTCTACCCAGTATCACAAGGTACAACTCAAATACTACTCCATTTTATAAAATCTTGATTTGCTCAGAAGTCACTGCCTGCCTCTGAAATTCCTTTAACACCTCATAGGAACCTTACTATTAGTATCTTATCTCGTTCACTAAATTATAAGCCTTGGCTAATGTGTTTTTTGTTTTTACCCTTGTGAGCACGTAGCACGTGGCTTTTGTGCCTGGCTTCTAACATGCACTCAACAAATGTGCTTGATGAATAAATTTTGCAAGCTCAGAGACTTAGTATGTAGACTGATGTCTTGGCTCTCTTAAAAAACACATTTATAGAAATGTGTCTAGTTTTTCCTTTGGGGATGCATGCTTTCCATACATTCCTTTCCCCTGGAACCAGCAGTCTGCCTAGGGACAGAATTGCTAGAAAAAACTACAACTATCATCACCTCCAGGGAGAAAGGAGAAGAAAGCCTAACTGGAGGAAGAAAGCCCAAAGGTACCCAGGAATCTGGCTTCTAGTGCTTTCTTTCCTGAACCCAGAAGGTGAGGCCTTACACTAACATCTCCATCTCTAGGCAAGTTTTCCCATATATTCAAGCAGCAGTCCAAAGAATTTGGTGAAGCTTAATGAAGCAACGTAAGTATTTCATTTTGTCAAGAAAATTCACAGTAGGTGGATGTTTTCTTGTCCATTACCATAAGGAGCTGTTAACATTTAAACCAGTATGGAGTTTAGGCTTTAAAACTAAACAGAGTAGATACTTAAGTCTTATGCTTCATAGAACTCATTTAATTTTTTTTTAAATTTAAAACTTTCATCTGTAGTAGTAGCTTTTAGCAGTTCCTTCACTTGATTTTAAAATTTCTAAAACGTGTACAATTAATGCCTAACTAGGAATAAAAATCACATCTGATAACTAAAATTGGTAAGCTTGCCAACATGTGTAACTGATGACCATAGGTTAGTTTTTAAAAACTGGTATTTATTGAATTAACATGAACTAATGGATAAACAGAATATGATCAAAAATTTGCACAGATTATATATGCAAACTCCTGTCTACAAAGGTTACATTAAGATAATTAGAAGAGTACAATTAGAAGAAGTACTAACTGTCTTAGTACTAATTTTAAAATGCTAAATGGTTTTAAAATACTGAAATGTGAATTCACACCCTGAAAATATGAAGAGATTGTCTATACACCTCAAAAATCAAATGCTGCTTACCCTAGAGCTATATGACATCTACAGGACTCAAGTTATAAGTAATAAGAACCTAGAAATCTATACAGGTCAAAGAGAAGGATTTTTTTCTGAAAAGACTTTGACTATGAAAGAAATCCAGCAGGGATGTAGGACAGAAAAAAATGAGGAAATCTAAATCCATTATTTAAGTTTTCCTTATTACTTAAACAACAATGACATTATGGTTTCTAAATACCATTCTCTACTAAAAGGAACCAGGGGTCTTTTGAGAAATGACTGATTCTAGGACTGGAGTAAGGAAAATATGAGTTTGTAACATCGTGTGCCAGAAAGAAATGCTCAAAGAATGATGGAGACCTGTCACAAAGGACACAGGAGACAGTTTGAAGGGGCTCTCATTGACCAGTACAGGATAATCAGTACTACTTCTGAAGAGGTTATATTAAAAACAGAATGGCTTTTCTTTGATGTCCTTAAGCTTTTTGTATATTTTAAACTTCTTTCTTTTGACTGCATTCTCTTGCCAATTTACTCAGAAATTTAGTTTCTGATTATACGTAGGTCACTGCTATGAGTGTATTTGGCAAATTCATTTGTATAGAAGCCAGAAAGAACAGAGCTTAGACTGCTGTTTTTGGTACCATAGTTTATACTGGCAACAATGTTGGGTAATGTCCAATTCTATACTCATGTGGGATCAGATATTCCTTCTAACTTTCTTATTTTGAAATCTGATAAAATCTATGTTTATAGCTTTACTAGAGAACAAGTAAATGTATCAATGGCAATACACATATGGGAATTTCTGACTCACCTTTTGACTTGGATTATAGTTCGAAATCAAGTGCTGAGGCACTTCTTTACCAGCCAGAAAAGCCATTTCCCTCTTTCACTTACCTATAGTAGGAGTGGTAGGTCTGCTACTAACAGCACCAACACTTAACCGTGGAACTAGTCTTCCTTGGTTAGGTCCCTAGAGGATGTAAAAAACAAATTTGTTTTAATGTTGTTCAGATTTGATACCTAAACTTACCAGAAATGAAATTAGGATTGTTGATGTGAATTATTAATGGATACTTCATGGCAAGAATGTCCTGTTTTTGTTTAGTGTTCTAAACCCAGTATTTAAACTAGGGTTTTCACAAATATACTACACACACACACATATAATACAAACATAATACCTATCTATATAAACATGGATAGGAATGTGTATATATATATGTCTCTCTATATAATTTTATATAGTTTTTTTCCCATTAGTTTTTTTATTGAAGTATAGTTGGTTTACAATGTTGTATTAACTTCTGGTGTACAGCACAGTGATTCATTTATAATACATATATATACTCCTTTTCATTATAAGCTATTTCAAGGTATTGAATATAGTTCCCTGTGCTATACAATAGACCCTTGCTCTTTATCTGTTTTTATATAGTAGTTAGTACATGCAAATCCCATCTATATAGTTTTAAGTTTAAGGTAGAGTCTTATTTGGGGATAACAGCTAACTTCTTTATGATTTTTAATCTTAACTAGCCAATATCTGAACCAAAAAAAGAAATAAACTGTCTTATAGTGGAATTTCAGACAACAAAGCTAGCCCAATGTGGGGAAAACTTTTTCAGTGGTGGGAGAGCCAGAAAGCAAGTTCAATGCCTGATGATTTATCATTTACTCTGTTATTGGGCTCTACTAAAAAACTATGTTATAGATTGGGAGTTACGGAAGTTATGAAAGATTGAGAGTTATGAAACCTGAGAATAAGTCTTAGCTTTTCTGCTAACTCCATAGATGAGTTCAGGCTCAGTTTCCTAATGTGAAAAGTAAGTGTTGAGTTAGATGAACAAGGAAGTTTCTTTTAGCTCTAAAAATTTTGGATTATATATTCTATATTTTAACATAGCAGCTAGTTGCAGACATAATATTTTTAAGGAACTAAATAAAAAAACCTACTAAATTATCTTAACCTTTAATCTACTGCATTGGCTACAGGAATTTGCTTTTTACAAATCCTCTAACACACTTTCCCCTCTTAAAAAGCTACGATGACTAAAATTTCTTACCTTTTTAATTAAGGACTTCAGCCTATAGTTTGGAGCTGTTAAGCAGTATCTGTCAGGTGGGAGTCTGGGTCCTGAATATGGCTTAATCAATGGTAAAGGGGTTTGATTTTTCTGCCTTGCAATATCAAGTAAAAACTAAAAAAAAAAATCCTTATTAGAACTGCAATTTAAAAATTATAAGTAAAATGAACTTCAAATGACAGTTTGCTCACATCTCTTGGGGGAGGAGAGGTAAAAGATTGGTCTGCTCGACACTGGATTGCCAGTCTCACATCATCTGCATCAACATTAGGTTTCTTAGCATGGCTTGAATAAATTTTTGCATCATCCAGAATTGTAGTCACATATCCTTTAAGAACAAAACATTATTTTTTTAAACATATGAAAATAGCTTACTACTTATGGCCACCTTTCTTAATAAAAATTCCCACTAATTTCTACAAAGGTTATGAATTTTGGTTGTAGTATCAAATTGTCCTATCTATATGATCAATTTTGAACAGATATCACAATACAAATACTGTCCCCTAGCTTGAGCTCCTTTTACTGCTTCAGGCTGAATTCTATGATTACTTAACTGTTAAAAGTAATTGGAAAAATGTTCTTACAATGAACCAACTTTTCAAATTCACAAGTTAGGCAAATTTTTGGTGCTTTGTTAACTTACGGAAAGCAAATTCCAACATTTGATTTATAACCCTTGGTTCATACTCCGTAATTCCCATATCCTTCAGGATCTGTGCCATCACCTGTGGATTCAAATAAAAACGCCAGATGCATAATCTGGGTATAGAAATAAAAACTGGACCGAAGGTAGTAATTATATTTATGATACAAGGTCCCCATTCTCTGGGCTTCAAACTTGTACTTAATCCTTCTTCGCCCAAGTGAATGTCAGGATCACACCAAATCCCTTCGTACCCTCTTTGCTGAAAACTTTTTTTTTCTTTTTGGCGGGGGTGGGGGCAAAGAGAGAAAAAAAAGGCCCGGGTTGGCTTTCCCAGCCGAGGTAGGGGTGGCTACAGCTGGTTGTCATTTTCAGGTGTGGTGATGGGGTAAGCTAGCATCAGAACCCTGGACGCGAGAGTCAGGATTCGCAGACGGGGCGAGACGACGAAGCGGCCAGGGCCCGAGGCCCAGGAGACAAAGCTGAACGACAGGCCTGTGCGATCCGGCCGGCCGCCAGACTCCCTCCGGCCCGGCTGTCGGGGTGGCGGGAGGGAGCCCCGGGGTCCAGGGCACCCCATTCTCCCACGCCTCCTGGCCTCCCCGGCTGGGCTGGAGCCGGCACGCGAGCCCATCCTCAAGCCCTCCGCCTGGGCCCGCCGCCCAGGTCCCCGGCCCCGGCCGCGCCAAGCTTCGCGCCCCGCCTGTTATCCTTCGCACTCACCAAGGCATCTCTCGGAGCGTTCTTGGCAGGCGCCATCTTGCCCGACTCCATGTTATCCTGCCGCTCGTCATCCGGGGAGAGAGGGCTACTCGCGGGTTCCTCGCTCAGGCTCCACCCCTGCGGGCGCGGAAGGCGGGGTTACCGCGCCGGCTCCGGCTCCGCGCGCGGCCGGTTCCCAGCCTCTAGCCAGCCCCTGGTAGGCTGAGGCCAGCCAGGCTAGCGGGAAGCCGGCGGCACCGAGGGTCAAAAGAGGCTGGTAAGTTTTGCCTGAGGAGCCCTCGGCCAACGCTTGGAAGGCCGATAAATTCATCTTCCCAGAGCTGTTCCCCAGAAAAGTGCATGGAATGAGCCACCCTTGTCTTTTCTGGAGTCCCTACTCGCCTCCCCGGCTGCCACCCTGTCCCCTTCTGTCACTCTGGAATTGCCTCCAGCGGCCCTGCCTCCACCTGCCTCTGTGTTAGGGTTGCCTGGTCAAGTGCTGAAAACCCAGTTAAATTTGAATGTCAAATCAACACATTTTAGCATAAGTATTCCAAATATCACACGAGCTATACTTATACTACAAAATTATTTATTGTTGAGTTGACACTCAAATTTAATTGGGCGTTCTGTTTTTTTATTTGCTAAAACGGGCAACCCGACCCTATAGCCTGCTCTCCACCCAGCAGGCATTTGGTCAGCTCTCATCACACTCAACGCCCTGTCACAGTTGCTCATTTTATACTGATGAAAAGCTAAAGCCTGACCGCCTGTAAGATTCCCCTCTGGAGCCCCTCCAGCCTTGTCGCTTGGGCTTGAGTAGTTTCCTCTCTGTCCCTGCTGAGGCCCAGCCAAAGCCCTCACTTGCTTCCCAAATGCTTTCTCCCCACTCGCCACATGACAGCCTGAGTGACTTTCAAAAAGCGTGCAACAGTTAATTATCCCAGGCTTAGAGTGTCCCAAAGAGAACTCCTTACTCCTTCACATCCACCAACGCCCGCCATCTCAGAAAGAGACACTCTGCCCCACTCAGGTGGGAAAGAGCAATCAGCCACGTTATGCTCTTTCCCTCACAGTCCACACTTTAATCTAGAAGCAAGCCCCGTCAGGGCAACCTCCTAAAGTCACATTATGAGTATCTTTGTCTCCGCATCTCCATCCAGTAATACCATGCTAACGGCCCAAGCCAAGAGCCTTCCTTACCAAGACTCCAGAAACAGGTCCTCGAAATAGTGCTTCCCCACATTCTTTACACAACTAGAGCGATCTCAGTCATAAATCAGATAATTGTATTCCTTCCCTTAAATGGGCTTAAACCCTCTAATGGCTACACACACACACACACACACACACACACACACACACACACACACACACACACACACACACATTCATACTGATTTCTGGGGCTTGGCGGGCCCCTCAGTTTTGGCTACTAGCTTACCTCATCTGGCTCGTCTGAATCGGTCGTCCACCACGCAGACATCTTGAACTCTGATGAGGTCCCCCAAGAACCATGTGTTCTTAAAATATTGATTCCAGTGGGAACACTGATCCCCACACTCCGCAAGCGCCTTTCCCAGCTGGGCGTGGGCAACATTTAGGTAAGACTAATAATGATTTTCTCCGGTTCAAATAGGTAGTATATACACAGGGTACAAAAATTTAAAAGTATATTTTAAAAAACAAGAAAAAGAAAGCCTCTGTGGCTTGCCCTAGCCACTCATTTTTCCTTCACAGAATGCACCACTGTTTACCAGTTTCTTGTTTATTTAATGTACAAATCTTACCTTCTTTATACCTTGTTCACCCCCCCAACAGTACCATATTGTTGGGGTGACCAGCCTTTAGAGACCCAACCCGGGACACAGCTGTATTAGATGAAAAGACCCATAATATATAATACATACACAATACACAATTGTACAAATATGTTACTGCTTTAATATAAAAATATGAAAATAGATGTTCATTTTAAATTATGTTTTTCCATAGTGTTTACTTTTCAGTTACATACATGCTATTACTTAAACAAAACAATAGGGCTGTTAACAGTGGCAATTAATAGTAGTTAATAGTAGAACTAATTAAATAATATGTGAGAGAAAATACAACAATATATTCCATATTTCTGTCCTGTCACAGCAATTTAAGTCTTGGTTGTTTTAAATTTTATAGGTCATATTACTGTATATTTTTAATATACATAAATATGACTTGAAAAAAGGAGAATGTAAAGACAAAAAAACAAATTAAACAGCTGTTATGTATTGCCTATATTTCATAAAAAATTAAGTGAAATGTTTCTTTTGGCCCCATAGTACAGTAAGATATTTTTACTCTTTCTATTCCTTTTCCTGGTAATACTTCTCTGAACTGCTTGCAGACTTTAGGACATCCTTCTTTTCTTTCATGTAGTGGTAAAACTGAATATAGTCAAACATAATATTCATTTTGATGTGAATCTCTGCTCTTATCAAGCCCACATTAGTCTGACTCCTGGTGTCAAGTCTAGTGAGATGACATCAAGCCAAATGTGCTTTCAAAAAAAGTGTTTGAGTATGGAATACTCCTAAATATTACTCCCTAGAAATAGCAGGTTTTTACATTTGTAGGAGTTAGTTATCAGTTTTCCAAAAATGCCCATTCACTTAGTACTAGAGGCTTGTCTTCATAGACCAGCTATTTGTCAGTCAATTAGGCCCTTTGCATCTAAACATCTATCATTTAAGTTGTCCATGTCTAAAACATCCGTCATTTTTGAAAACTTTGACGCACATTAGATGTTATAAATTAAACCTTTCTTTCTCAGGGAAAAAAGGTTTTCTAGCACAAAGGTAATGTGAACTCATGAAATGGAGGTTGGATTCCAAATAAGTTAAAATTTTAGTAAAGAAATGAGAGTCCTGTTTAACTGAAAGTATTCTGGTGACATTTTTTTTTGAGTTCTGAAGTAGTCTTATTTCCAAATGCTGAATTTTTTTTCTGTGTGAGTTTATGTCACAGCCTACCCATATGTTGGACAACTTGAGCAGTCAGTTAATCCTTTTCTAGCCTCCTATTTAGCTTCCTATGGTCTCTTCGAAGAGCATCAAGCAATACAGCATATGCATCTCTTTTACAGTAATCCCTTTCTCCTTTCTTATTCTCAATGTATTTCCAAATTAAAGGACATTTTTATTGTCCCACATTTTGAAAATATTTTACAGCAAGCCAACAGTTAAACAGCTTTTCTATGGCCAGTAATAATAATAGGTGTCCTATGCATACGTGTGTTTTGGAAGTTATTCTTTCCATTTAAAGTAAAAAATCTCATTAGATGCTTCTGCACATTTTGAGGAAGCTGAAAAGTGACCCAAAACTTTCATTATGAAAACTTCAATAGCCCAGGTAAACAAATCACTTTTACTTTACTTTTTAGCAGTATTGTGTTCAAGATCTGCAGCACATTTAGCAGATAAGATCTTTTCATTTTCTTGAATAGAATGTGCCAAAATTTATATTTGTGCTCTCTGCTTGAATATGAACATAAATGATCAAAGTCTAGTTTGTATTTGGACAAGATTATCAGTATTCTCTTGTTTTATGTTTTCTGCAGTTCTTGTTAACGCCTTCATGGAATTCAAGAAGAAAAATTGAAACACCAATTTTTAAGTCAAAGTTCCTAAGAGCTAGGTGGAATGTTTTGCTGTTATTGTTGTTGTTGCCATGATTTGATGGATAACTTGATAAACTTGTACAAAGTATGATCATTGATAAGATCTGACAGAATCAGCTCTATACTGTAAGAGGCCAACACATCTGTTGTCAAAATTTCCCCTTTTGTTTGCTCACAGAACATATTGGCTGCAACCTCTGAACAGGAAACAGCTTAGTTTCAAAGAGCAGTTAAGGGAACTTTACAAAAATGTGTGTTCACTCATATGGAATCCTCTAGCCAATTCAGTGGTTGCTATTTTCAGCTGAATATTGGTATCTTATTGGGAAGTGAGAAACCTTTAGATTGATTATGAGATTGTCTCCATATGGCTTTCACATTCCTTGCTCCACTATACTCAATCTCATTTTTTTTTGGATATTGTGCAGTATGCTCTATTTTGGTTGTTTGCCTTCCTTGATTGAGTTGTATGTGCCTTTTCATCCGTTATTAATATAACACAATTGGTTAGTCTTCTTCTTCTTTTATTTTTGGTTTTGTCTGGGAATGCTGGCATTGGTGTTGTTTTAATGTTCATTATTTGAACTCTTAGAGAACATGATCACAATATTTACAAAGTTAAGAAGTAAACTAGCATTATATATTTGGGAAGGATGAGAACTCTAATTAAAAAAGATGCATGCACATCAATGTTCATAGCAGCACTATTCACAATAGCTAAGACACAGAAGCAACCTAAATGTTCATCAACAGATGAATGGAGATAGAAAATGTGAGAGATGTGTGTGTGTGTGTGTGTGTGTAATGGAATATTACTCAGCTATAAAAAAGAATGAAATATTGCCAGTTGCAGCAATATGGGTAGACCTAGAGATTATCGTACGAAGTGAAGTAAGTCAGGCAGAGAAAGACAGGTATTACATTATATCATTTATATGTGGAATCTAAAAAATAATACAAATCAACTTATTTACAAAACTTAAAGAGGTTCACAGATGTAGAAAACGAACTTATGGTTACCAAAGGGGAAAGGGGAGGGGGAGATATAAGTTAGGAGTATGGGTTAACAGATACACACTACTATATATAAAATAGATAAACAACAAGGATTTACTGTATAGAACAGTGAACTATACTCAGTATCTTGTAATAACCCCAAATGGAAAAGAATCTGAAGCTGTACACCTGAAACTAACACAATATTGTGTATCAGCTATAATTAAATAAAATATTAAACTAGCATTATATTGATATAAAGTGCAGCAGAAATATTAATACAATTAAGAAATACAATTCAATGAAATCAGGTACACAAAACATGAACAAAATGAGAAATTTAACAAAGATAGAAATCATAAAAAAGAAACAGAAATTAAGGAGTAGAAGAATACAATGAATGAAATGAAAAATGCAGCAGAGAGCATCAACATCAGATGAGACCAAACATAAAAAAGAATTAATGAAATAAATGATAGGAACTTTAAAATACCCCAGTCAGAGGTGAATAAAGAATAGAATAAAAAAGAGTGAAGAAAGTGTACATGATCTATGGGACATCATAAAAAAGCCAATTTCTGAATTACTGGAGTTTGAGAAGGAGAAGACAGGGAAAAGCGGGTAGAAACCTTATTTAAAGAAGTAATGGCTTAGTACTTATGAAACATGGGGAGAGATTTGGACATTCAAGTTCATGCAGGAAATAGTTTGCCTCATTATTTCAATCAAAAATAATCTCCAAGACATATTATAGTAAAGCTGTCAAAAATCAATTGGAAGAGAATCTTAAAGGAAGCAAACAAGAAGATTTTAACTCACAAAGGAATTCCTATTAGGCTGTCAGCAGATTTATCAGTGGAAATTTGAAAGTGCAGGGGAGAGTAAGGCAATATATTCAAAGTGCTAAAAGAAAAACATTGTCAAACAAGAATACTCTGTCCAGCAAAATTATTATTCAAAAATGAAGGATAAAGATTTTCCCAGTCACACAAAAGCAGAGGGAATTCATCACCACTAGACCTGCCTTACAAGAAATACTGAAAGTAGTTGTTTAGCTGAAATGAAATGACACTACTTAGTAACATAAAAACATGAAAATATACAACACTCTGGTAAAGGCAAATATATAGCCAAATTCAGAAAACTAATACTGAAATATAATAGTGTGTTAATCACATAACTGTAGAATAAAAGTTAAAGGACAAGAGTACAAAAAATAACTTCAGCTACTATTAATTGTTAATGAATACACAATAGAAAAACAAGTAAATTGTGGCATTAAAAAATGGAGGGAGTGGGGAGGATGGGCCAAATTGGTGGAGTAGAAGGATGCTGGTAGATCACCCTCTCCCACAAATACACCAAAACTCACATCCATGGACCCACTGAGCCAGCCAGAGCACCTGCTGAACTCCGACAGAACATTGCCCTCTTCAAAAGACAAAGACGCCATGAATCTGGTAGGAGAAAAGGAAAAAAGAAAGAAGAAAAAGCAAAACAGTGCAGGACTGGTCCCATGGGGAGGGAGTGGCAAAGGAGGAATAGCGCTCATTCACTGAATCTCCTCCTCTCCAACGGAGAGGTCAGCGGGAAGGAGGGGGAAACTCCGAGGCTCAGATCTGTATGGAGCACCCCTAGACTGACAGACCTATATAAAATGGGCACAAAGGATCTCCATGACACCCAGCCCTAGAGTCAAAGTGGCAGATGGGGGACGGGACAGGCTGCCTGAACTGGGTGGATGACTGGGGTAGGCTGAACAGAGGCAAGCCTGGGGGACTGCAGGGGGCTGCATGCCATGGATGAGAGGGTACACAGGGCAAAACAACCTGGGCCTTCCATAAAACAACATGGCTGATGTGCCCTGGGGGGAAGGGTGTCATACTCCCTATCTCCAAAAACCTGCCAAAGGTTTTCAGGAGAATAGAGTCGGGGCTCAGTTGCAGCCACCATATTCTCCGGTGCTTAGCACACAGGCGAGGTGAGGTTGAAAACTGAATCTGTACCTAGGAGCTTAGCAGCCTCAGAGGCCAGACAGAGACTTGTTTACACCCTGAGGCAGATAGGATCTTTCTGCCCTGGTACCTCAGAGAACTCACACTGCCAAGACAAACAAGGAGCTGAGTTTTGGCATGGAGCAGTGCAGGGCTGTTACACTGTCTCCCCCAAGTCTGCCAACGGAGCATGGACCTGGGTTGCAGCAGGCAGCTGCACAGAGCATGGGAGCAACTGGCGCTGGGAGAGGGTGGGCAGCAACCCGCCTTCCTGGCAGGAGCATAGCACCTGACCACGGTGCTGGGAAGTGGGGAGGCCTGCCCGCCTACCTTGTGCGACTGCAGCATCTGACTGCAGTGTTGGGAGGGGGCGTGATCTGTTTCTGAACAGGCACTGGGAGCAGTATAGATGAGGGGCGCCAACAGAAGGCTTCTGGAAGAAACAAGCTGGGTTTGTGAAACAGGGCAAAGACAGAAAGACTTCTCGATAAAATGACTAAGAGTGCACAGTCTCCATGAAAACACATTTCCCTATTTGAAATTTTTTTATTTACTCTATTTCTATTAACTTTTTAATTTGTAATTTTTAACATTTTTTATTGATTTATAATCATTTTACAATGTTGTGTCAAATTCGTGTTCAGCACAATTTTTCAGGCATTCATGGACATATACACACTCATTGTCACATTTTTTTCTCTCTAGTTATCATAACATTTTGTGTATATTTCCCTGTGCTATACAGTGTAATCTTGTTTATCTATTCTCCAATTTTGAAATCCCAGTCTATCCCTTCCCACCCTCCGCCCCCTTGGCAACAACAAGTCTGTATTCTCTGTCTGTGAGTCTATTTCTGTCCTGTATTTACGCTTTGTTTTTGTTTGTTTGTTTGTTTGTTTTTGTTTTTTAGATTCCACATATGAGCGATCTCATGTGGTATTTTTCTTTCTCATTCTGGCTTACTTCACTTAGAATGACATTCTCCAGGAGCATGCATGTTGCTGCAAATGGCATAATTTGTACTTTTTAAACAATTGTATATGCTTCCAGTTTTTTAAAACATTTTTTATTGATTTATAATCATTTTAAAATGTTGTGTCAAATTCCAGTGTAGAGCACAACTTTTGAGTCATACATGAACATATATATATTCATTGAGACTTTTCTTTTCTCTGTGAGCTACCATAAGAACTTGTCTATATTTCCCTGTGCTATACAGTATAATCTTGCTTATCTATTCTACAATTTTGAAATCCAGTCTATCCCTTCCCAACCTCCGCCCCCTTGGCAAGCACAAGTTTGTATTCTATGTCTATGAGTCTGTTTCTGTTTTGTATTTATGCTTTGTTTGTTTGTTTTTAGATTCCGCATATGAGCGATCTCATATGGTATTTTTCTTTCTCTTTCTGGCTTACTTCATTTAGAATGACATTCTCCAGGAGCATCCATGTTGCTGCAAATGGCGTTATGTTGTCAGTTTTAATGGCTGAATAGTATTCCATTGGATAAATATACCACTTCTTCTTTATCCAGTAATCCGTTGATGGACATTTAGGCTGTTTCCATTTCTTGGCTATTGTAAATAGTGCTGCTATGATCATTGGGGTGCAGGTGTCATTCTGAAGTAGGGTTCCATCAGGATATATGCCCAGGAGCGGGATTCCTGGGTCATATGGTATGTCTATTCGTAGTCTTTTGAGGAATCTCCACACTGTTTTCCACAGTGGCTGCACCAAACTGCATTCCCACCAGCAGTGTAGTAGGGTTCCCCTTTCTCCACAGCCTCTCCAGCATTTGTCATTTGTGGATTTTTGAATGACGGCAATTCTGATTGGTGTGAGGTGATACCTCATTGCAGTTTTGATTTGCTTTTCTCTGATAATTAGTGATACTGAGCATTTTTTCATGTGCCTATTGGTCATGTGTATTTCTTCCTTGGAGAATTGCTTGTTTAGGTCTTCTGCCCATTTTTGGATTGGGTTGTTTGGTTGTTTCTTATTAAGTCGTATGAGCTGCTTATATATTCTGGAGATCAAGCCTTTGTTGGTTTCATCATTTGCAAAAATTTTTTCCCATTCCGTAGGTTGTTATTTTGCTTTACTTACAGTTTCCTTTGCTGTGCAGAAGCTTGTAAGTTTCATTAGGTCCCATTTGTTTAGTCTTGCTTTTATTTCTTCTAGGAGAAAATTTTTGAAATGTATGTCAGATAATGTTAGGCTATGTTTTCCTCTAGGAGGTTTATTGTATCTTGTCTTATGTTTAAGTCTTTGATCCATTTTGAGTTGATTTTTGTATATGGTGGATGGGTGTGTTCTAGCATCATTGTTTTACATGCTGCTGTCCAGTTTTCCCAACACCATTTGCGGAAGAGACTGTCTTTATTCCATTGTATATTCTTGCCTCATTGGTCGAAGATTAGTTGACCAAAGGCTTGTGGGTTCATTTCTGGGCTCTCTATTCTGTTCCATTGGTCCATATGTCTGTTTTGGTACCAATACCATGCTGTCTTGATGACTGTAGCTCTATAGTATTGTCTGAAGTCTGGGAGAGTTATTCCTCCAGCCTCTTTCTTTCTCTTCAGTAATGCTTTAGCAATTCTAGGTCTTTGATGGTTCCATATAAATTTTATTATGATTTGCTCTAGTTCTGTGAAATATGTCCTGGGTAATTGGATAGGGATTGCATTAAATCTGTAGATTGCCTTGGGCAGTGTGACCATTTTAACAATATTGATTCTTCCAATCCAAGAGCATGGAATATCTTTCCATTTTTTAAAGTCTTCTTTAATTTCCTTCATCAATGGTTTATAGTTTTCTGTGTATAATTCTTTCACCTCCTTGGTTAGATTTATTCCCAAATATTTTATTACTTTGGGTGCTATTTTAAAGGGGATTGTTTCTTTACTTTCTTTTTCTGTTGATTTATCGTTAGTGTAAAGAAATGCAACTGATTTTTGAACATTAATTTTGTAACCTGCTACCTTGCTGAATTCTTCAATCAGCTCTAGTAGGTTTTGTGTGGACCTTTTAGGGTTTTCTATATATAGTAACATGTCATCAGCATATAATGACACTTTTACCTCTTCTTTTCCAATTTGGATCCCTTTTATTTCTTTCTCTTGCCTGATTGCTGTGGCTAGGACTTCCAGGACTATGTTGAATAGGAGTGGTGATAGTGGGCATCCTTGTCTTGTCCCAGATTTTAGTGGGAAGCTTTTGAGTTTTTCACTGTTGAGAACTATGCTGGCTGTAGGTTTGTCATATATAGCTTTTATTATGTTGAGATATGTTCCCTCTATACCCACTTTGGCGAGAGTTTTTATCATAAATGGGTGTTGAATTTTATCAAATGCTTTTTCTGCATCGATTGAGATGATCATGTGGTTTTTGTCCTTTCTCTTGTTGATGTGATGTATTACATTGATTGATTTGCGTATGTTGAACCAGCCTTGTGTCCCTGGGATGAACCCCACTTGGTCATGATGTATAATCTTTTTTATGTGTTGTTGGATTCTATTTGCTAAAATTTTGGTGAGGATTTTGGCGTCTTTGTTCATCAGTGGTATTGGCCTATAATTCTCTTTTTTTGTAGTGTCTTTGCCTGGTTTTGGTATCAGGGTGATGGTGGCTTCATAGAATGACTTTGGGAGTATTCCCTCCTTTTCAATCGTCTGGAAGAGTTTGAGAAGGACTGGTGTGAGTTCTTCTTTGTATGTCTGGTAGAATTCCCCGGTGAAGCAGTCCGGTCCTGGACTTTTATTTGTAGGGAGCTTTTTAATTGCTATTTCTATTTCCTTTCTAGTGATCGGATTGTTCAAGTGTTCAGTTTCTTCTTGATTCAGTTTTGGTGGACAGAATGTTTCCAGAAACTTGTGCATCTCCTCTAAGTTATCCAGTTTGGTTCCATATAGTTTTTCATAATATTCTCATATGATATTCTGTATTTCTATTTTGTTTGTTGTAATTTCTCCATTTTCCTTTCTTATTTTGCTAATTTGTGCTCTCTCTTTTTTCTTCTTTGTGAGTTTGGCCAGAGGTTTGTCGATTTTATTTACTGTTTCAAAAAACCAGCTTTTGGTTTGGTTGATTTTTTCTATGGTCTTGTTAATCTCTATTGTATTTAATTCCTCTCTGATCTTTATTATTTCCTTCCTTCTGCTGCTTTTTGGGGCTTTTTGTTCTTCTTTTTCTAATTGATTCAGGTGGTGGGTTAACTTGTTTATTTGAGATTGTTCTTCTTTTTTGAGGAAGGCCTGTATCGCTATTAACTTCCCTCTTAGCACTGCCTTTGCTGTGTCCCATAGGTTTTGAGTGGTTGTGCTTTCATTATCATTTGTCTCAAGGTATTTTTTAATTTCAGCTTTGATTTCCTCATTGATCCATTGTTTTTTCAATAACATATTGTTTAATCTCCATGCTTTTCTTTTTTTCTCCTTTGTTCCTCTGTTGTTGATTTCCAGTTTCATGGCATTGTGGTCAGTAAAGATGCTTGAGATAATTTCTATCTTCTTAAATCTGTTGAGGTTTCTTTTGTGTCCAAGTACATGATCGATCCTGGAAAATGTTCCATGTGCACTTGAAAAGAATGTATATTCTATTTTTTGGGGGTGTAAAGCTCTGAAAATATCCACCAAATCTAGTTTTTCTATTGTAGTATTTAATTTCTCTGTTGCCTTGTTTATTTTCTGTCTGGAAGATCTGTCTAGTGATGTTAATGCAGTGTTAAAATCTCCAACTATGATTGTATTCCCATCAATATCCCCCTTTATCTCTGTTAGTAATTCTTGTATGTACTTAGGTGCTCCTATATTGGGTGCATATATATTAATGAGTGTAATATCTTCATCTTGTATCACTCCTTTAATCATTATAAAATGTCCTTCTTTACCTTTCTTTATGGCCTTTGTTTTAAAGTCTATTTTGTCTGAAATCAGTACCGCAACACCTGCTTTTTTGGCTTTTCCATTTGCATGGAATATCCTTTTCCATCCTTTCACTCTCAATCTATATGTGTCCTTGTCCCTAAAGTGGGTCTCTTGTATGCAGCATATTGAAGGTTCTTGCTTTATTATCCTGTCTGCCACTCTATGTCTTTTGACTGGAGCATTTAGTCCATTAACGTTTACAGTAATTAATGATAGATGTGTGTTTATTGCCATTTTGAACTTATCTTTGCAGTTGAATAGGTATATCCTCTTTGTTCCTTTCTTTTTCCTTTTGTGGTTTGGTAATTTTTCCTTTGTATTATCATGGATTTTATTTAATTTTTGTGACTCCCTTGTAAATTTTTGACTTGTGGTTACCCTTTTTTGTAAATCTATTAACCTATACCTGTTTTTATTAAACTGATAATAACATGATCTCAAACCCATCCTACTGTTAAAAAAATTTAAAAAAGAAAGAAAGAAAAATTCTATATTTCCCTGCCTCCCTCTCCCACTCTCAGTGATTTGTATGTCTTCTTTTATAATTTCGTGTTTTCTTTATTTGTAATTCATGAGTTTTCACCTTTCCAGATGTACGTTTCTCATTTCTGTAGCATCCTGCTGCTTTTCTATTTAGAATAGCCCTTTCAATATTTCTTTTAGCATCGGTTTAGTGTTGCCAAATTCCTGCAGCTTTTATTTTGTCTGTGAAACTCTTTATTTCTCCTTCTATCCTAATGGATAGCCTTTCTGGGTAAAGTATCCAAGGCTGCATTTTTTTTTCATTCAGGGCTTTGAATATATCTTGCCCTCCCTTCTGGCCTGTAGTGTTTGTGTAGAGAAATCAGCTGAGAGCCTTATGGGGGTTCCCTTGTAATTCACTCTTTGCTTTTCTCTTGCTGCCTTTAGAATCATTTCTTTATCCTTGACTCTGGCCATCTTGATTATGATATGTCTTGGTGTGGGTCTATTTGGATTCTTCCTGTTTGAGACCCTCTGAGCTTCCTGTACTTGGATATCTGATTCCTTCTTTAAGTTTGGGAAGTTTTCAGTCATGATTTCTTCAAAAACCTTTTCAATCCCCTTTGATCCTTCTTCCCCTTCTGGGACCCCTATTATGGGAAGATTGGGATGCTTTATGTTATCCCATAGGTCCCTTATGCTATTATCATTATTTTTTATTTGCTTATCTTGTAGTTCTTCTGAATGGGTGCTTTCTATTGCCCTTTCTTCTAGATCACTTATTCGTTCCTCTGCATTAACTAGTCGGCTTTGCACAGCTGTTAGATCATTCCTCATCTCTGTCAATGAGTTTACCCATTCTGCTTGGCTCTTTATAGCTTCAATTTCTTTTTTGACTAATTTTATATCTCTAAGCACTATCTCTTTTAATTCCTTCAGCAACTTGATCACTCCTTTTTTGAAATCTTGATCTAGTAGGTTATCGATGTCTATTTCATTGATCTTTCTTTCAGGGGATTCCTCTTGTTCTTTTAATTGGGAAAGGTTTCTCTGCTTCTTCATCTTGCTCATACCTCTCTGGCACTGTGGCTTATGGAGTATCAATTGTCTATTTTGGATCTTAAGGATTTTATCTATCTAATGCCTATTTATGAATAGAACTTAGGTAAAAAAAAGAAAGAGTAATAAGAGAGAGAAAGATAGATTTTTAAAAGAAGGGAGAAAGAGGGTTTGAATACAGTGTATAATGAATAATAGAAGAGCGAGTTGAATCAGAGTATGAATCGGGTTGAGACGTCCCTTTAAAACCTTTAAAAAAAAAGAAAAAAAAGGGGTGGGGAGATGAATAGATGTATTTGAAGCCTGTGTCTAATCAATAACAACAGGACATCAAAACCCAAGAGAAATAGAAATGAATTAAGAAGTAAAAATTAAGAGAGTAATTGAAAATAGAACAGGTAAAAACAGATTTAAGAACAAAACAAAAAAGAAACAAAAAAAACAAAAACAAAAAACAAAACAAAAAAAAAAGTGGTTGTCGGTGTTCTCCTGGAGTCTGTGTGCTTTTAATGTGAAGTCATTCTGTCTTCGTCCTGTTTTGGAAGCTCAGCTTGTTTTCATGGGACCTCCGTTGGCGCCCTCTTCTGTGTTGCTTCCAGCACGTGTCGGCAAGCGGATCGCGCCTCCTCCTAACATGGCGTCAGATGCAGCTCTCCTCTGCTGTGGGTGGGCGGGTCACTGCCCCTCCGGATGCCGCAGTCAGATGTTGCAGACTGGCCAGGCAGGAGGGCGGGTCGTGCCCCCTCCCAGCACCTCGGTCAGGGGCTGTGTTCCTGCCTGACAGGCGGGGAGGCCACTCTCCCTCTGCCTGCGCCGCCGGTAGCTCCGCTGCTCTGTGCGGCTGCGCGCTCCGCCCTGGGCGGCGCTCCGCCCACTTTGCGCTCCGTGGTTGGGCTCGGGGAAGACCGAGGGGTAGCCTCGTTCCTGCTCCGAGCCAAGCCCCAGCTCCTTGTTTGTCTTTGTGGAACAAGTTGTCTGAGGGACCAGGATGGAAGGATCCCACCTGCCCCGGGCTGTAGGCCCGTCTCAGTCTGGCCCTCGAGGCTGCTGAGCCCTTCGGTAGGGATGCAGATTTCGCCTCTGCCCCCGCCTGGGTGCTAAGCGCTGGAGAATATGGCGGCTGTACGTGAGCCCCGCCTCTCTTCCCCTGAAAAGTTTCCACGGGTTTTCAGAGATAGGGGTATGCACCGTTTCTCCGAGAGCACATCAACCTTGCTGTTTTATGGAGGGCCCAGGTTGTTCTGTCCTGTACACCCACAGCCACGGCGCCCAGCCCCTTGCAGTCCCCCGGAGCTGCCTCCGTGCAGCTGCTTCCATCCTCCGCCCAGCTTGTGCAGCCTGGCCCTGCCCGCCGCTACCGGCCCGCGTCTCAGGCTGGGTGTCGGGGGGACGCTCTGTGCCCGTTTAACTTAGTTCTGTCAGACAAGGGCTGCTCTGTACAGATCCGAGCCTCAGAGTCTCCCCCTCCATCCCGCTGGCCTCTCAGTTGGAAAGGGGAGACCCAGTGAGCGAGCGCCTATCCTCCTTTGCCGCTCCCTCCCCACGGGACCCGTCCCGCGCTGCTTTGCCTTTTGTTCTTTCTTTTTTCCTTTTCTCCTACCAGATTTTTGGCGTCTTTATCTTTTGAAGAGGGCGATGTTCTGTCGGAGTTCCGCAGGTGCTCTGGTTGGCTGAGTGAGTCTGTAGATGTGGATCTTGGTGTATTTGTGGGAGAGGGTGACTTACAAGCGTCCTTCTACTCCGCCATCTTGCCTCTATCCAGTCATCTGTTGATGGACATTTAGGCTGTTTCCATGTTTTGGCTATTGTAAATAGTGCTGCTATGAACATTGGGGTGCAGGTGTCTTTTTGAAGTAGGGTTCCTTCTGGATATATGCCCAGGAGCAGGATTCCTGGGTCATATGGTATGTCTATTCGTAGTCTTTTGAGGATTCTCCATACTATTTTCCACAATGGCTTTCCTTGCTTCCCTCTCCCACTCTTAATGATTTAAATGTCTTCTTTTACAATTTTGTGTTCATTCTTTTTGTAATTCATGGCAGTTATCTCTTTTCAGTTATGAGTTTCTCATTTTTGTAGCATCCTGCTTCTTTTCTATTTAGAGTAGACCTGTGAATATTTCTTTTAGCATGGGTTTAGTGTTGCTAAACTCTTTTAGTTTTTGCTTGCTTGTGAAATTCTTTCTCTCTCCTTCTATTCTAACGGATAGCCTTGCTTGATAGAGTATCCTAGGCTGCATCTTTTTTTCATTCAGGACTTTGAATATATCTTGCCACTCCCTTCTGGCCTGTATTCTTTGTGTAGAGAATACAGTGGAGAGCTTTATGGGGGTTCCCTTGTAACTCTCTCTTTGTTTTTCTCTTGCTGCCTTTAGGATCATTTCTTTGTCCTTGACTCTGGCCATCTTGATTATGATATGTCTTTGTGTGTGTCTGTTTGGGTTCTTCCTGTTTAGGACCCTCTGAGCCTCCTGTACTTGGATATCTGATTCCTTTAGGTTTGGGAAGTTTTCAGTGATGATTTCTTCCAATACCTTTTCAATCCCCTTTGTTCTTTCTTCCTCTTCTGGAACCCCTTTTATGCATAGATTGGCATTCTTTATATTATCCTTTAGGCCCCTTATATTGTTTTAACTGTTTTTAAATTTGTTTTTCTCTCAGTCGTTCTGATGGGTGCTTCCTGTTGTCCTGTCTTCGAGGTCACTTATTCATTCCTCTGCATTATCTAACCTGCTTTAGGTCAGATCTCATCTGAGCAAATGAGTTTCCTAATTCTACTTGGTTCTTCTTTATAGGTTTTATTTCATTTTTGACATATTTTATATCTCTAAACACTATTTCTTTTACTTCCTTCAGTACTCTGATCACTCCTTTTTTGAAATCTTGATCAAGGAGGCCATTATTGTCTCTTTCCTTGATCGTGTTTTCAGGGGATTTCTCTTGATCTTTTAATCGGGAGTGTTTCCTTTTCTTCTTCATATTGCTCATATCTCTCTGGCACTGTGGCTTAATGAGTATCAGTTGTCTAGTTCTCCTGAAGACCCTGTGCTCTTAATGATTTTATTGAGAGGTCTTTGTGTCTTCACCCTGTTTCATGAACTCAGCTTACTTTTTCTAGAGGCCCTCTGTGGGCGCCCTCATCTGTGCTGCTCCCAGTGGCTGTTGGCTATCAGATCACAACCCCTCCCAACACTGGGTCAGGTGCTGAGCTCTTACCCGGTGGGCGTGTGGGTCACTTCCCCTCCTGATGCCTGTGTCAGGTGTTGCAGTCAGGTGAGGCAGGTGGGCGGATCGCGCCCCCTCCCAGCACCATGGTCAGGTGCTGCATTCCTGCCAGGAAAGCGGGTTGCTACCTACCCTTTCCCGGTGCCGGTCACTCTGCTACTCTGTGCAGCTTCCCACTCCACCTCGGGTTGGCGCTCCAAAGATGGACTCAGGGAAGACTGTGGAACAGCCCTGTCTCTGCTCCATGTCAAATCTCACCTCCTTGTTTGTCTTGGCAGCACAAGTTGTCTGAGGTGCTGGGGCAGAAAGATCCTATCTGCCTCCAGCTGTAAACAAGTCTCAGTTCTGCCTAGGATGTTGTGGAGCCCCCGGGTGTGGATTCAGATCTCAGCCCTACCCCCGCCTGGGTGCTGTGAGCAGAAGGATATCGCAGCTGTGGCTGAGCCCCGCCTCTCTTCTCGTGAGAAGTGCCAGTAATGGTGGTGCAGGTCTGAGGAGACAAAGGCTATGGTGCCCCTCCCCCCAGGGCACACCAGCTGTGTTGCTTTGCTTTTTTTTTTTGCAATTTATGGGGGACTGAGGTTCCTCTGCTCAATATCCCCTCCCAGCCATGGCGCACAGCACCCTGCAGTCCCCTGGGGCTGCCTCAGTGCAGTCACCCCAGTCCTCTGCCTGGCTCTGGCCACCTGCCCCAGCCCCAGCTGCCGGCTCGTGTCTTTACTGGGTGTCTCGGGGACCCTTTGTGCCCCATTTAACTCAGTTCTGTCAGTCAAGGGGTGCTCAGGGCAGATCTGAGCCTCAGAAGTTCCCTCTCTGTCCCACTGGTCTCTCCGTTGGAAAGGGGAAACCCAGCGAACGAGCACCAGTCCTCCTTTGCTGCTCCCTCCCCACAGGATCAGTCCTGCACTGTTTTGCTTTTTCTTCTTTCTTTTTCCCTTTTTTCCTACCAGATTTTTGGCATCTTTGTTTTTTGAAGAGGGCGTTTTTCTGTCGGAGTTCAGCAGGTGCTCTGGTTGGCTGAACGGGTCTGTAGATGTGAGTTTTGGTGTATTTGTGGGAGAGGGTGAGCTACAAGCATCAATCTACTCTGCCATCTTGCTTCTCAGATTTCTTCATTTATTTTAATCTTTTATTTCTTTCATCAAAGTTTTGTAGTTTTCCTTATATAGATCTCACACATATTTTTGTTAGATTTATACCTAAGCATTTCATGTTTTGAAAGCTAATGTAAATGCTATTGTGTTTTTAAATTTATATACATTTATTGACATATAGTCAGTTTGCAATATTGTGTCAATTTCTGGCATACAGCATAATGCTTCAGTCATACATGAATACACAAATATTCATTATCATATTCTTTTTCACCAGAAGTTATTGCAAGATATTGAATATAGTTCCCTGTGCTATACAGTATGAACTTGGTGTTTATCTATTTTATATATATGTATTATATATATTATATATAATATATATATTAGTTATATATATATATTAGCAACTGCATATATATATTAGTATCTGCAAACCTTGAACTCTCAATTTATCCTTGACCACTCCCTTCTCCCCCTGTGATAACCATAAGTTTGTTTTCTATGTCTGTGAGTCTGTTTCTGTTTCTCACATAAGTTTGTTTCTCTTTTCTTTTTAGATTCCACATATACGTGATATCATATGGTTTTTTCTTTCTCTTTCTGCCTTACTTCACTTAAAATGACACTCTCCAGTTTCATCCACGGTGTTGCAAATGGTGTTATGTTGTCATTTTTATGGCTGAATAGTGTTCCATTGTATAAATACATCACAACTTCTTTATCCAGTCATCTGTTGATGGATATTTGGGTTATTTCCATGTCTTGGCTATTGTAAATAGTGCTTCTATGAACATTGGGGTGCATGTAACTTTTTCAATTAAGGTTTCCTCTGGATATATGCCCAGGAGTGAGATTGCTGGATCATATGGTAAGTCTATTTTTAGTCTTTTAAGGAATCTCCATACTGTTTTCCACAACCGCTGCACCAAAATATATTCCCACCAACAGAGTAGGATGGTTCCCTTTTCTCCACACCCTCTCCAGCATTTATTTTTTGTGGACATTTGAATGATGGCCATTCTGACTGGAGTGAGGTGACACCTCATTGTAGTTTTGATATGCATATCTCTGATAATTAGCGATATTAAGCATTTATTCATGTGTCTATTGGCCATTTGTATGTTTTCTTTGGAGAATTGCTTGTTTAGATCTGCTGCCCATTTTCAGATTTGTTTGTTTGTTTTTTTGTTATTAAGTTGTACGAGCTATTTATACATTCTGGAAATTAAACCTTTATCAGTTGTATCATTTGCAAATATTTTCTCGCATTCAATAGGCTGTCTTTTTGTTTTGCTTAACGTTTATTTTGCTGGGTAAAAGCTTATAAGTTTAATTAGGTCCTATTTGTTTATTTTTGCTCTTATTTCTATTGCCTGGGTAGACTGCCCTAGGAGAACATTGTTAAGATTTATGTCAGAGAATATTTTGCTTATGTTTTCTTGTAAGAGGCTTATACTACCTTGTCTTATGTTTAAGTCTTTAAGCTATTTTGAGTTGATTTTTGTATATGGTGTTTGGGAGTATTCTAACTTCCTTGATTTACATACTGCTGTCCAATTTTCCCAACACTATTTGCTGAAGAGATTCTCTTTACTCCATTGTGTATTCTTGCCTCCCTTTGTCAAAGATTATTTGACCAAAAATTTGTGGATTTATTTCTGGGCTCTCTATTCTGTTTCATTGATCTATATGCCTATTTTTGTACCAATACCATGCTGTTTTGATTACTGTAGCTCTGTAGTATTGTCTGAAGTCTGGGAAGGGTATTCCTCTGGCTTCATTCTTTTTCTTCATTATTGCTTTGGCTATTCTGTGTCTTTTGTGATGCCACATAAAGTTTAGGATTATTTGTTCTTGTTTTGTGAAAAATATCCTAGGTAATTTGATAGGGATCAAATTAAATCTGTAGATTACTTTGGTTTGGATGGCCATTTTAACAATATTAATGTTTCCAATCTAAGAACATGGGATACCTTTCCATTTCTTTAAGTCATCTTTAATTTCTTTAGTCAATGTTTTGTAGTTCTCTGTGTATAAGTCTTTCACTTCATTAGATTTATTCTTAATTATTTTATTTTTTGGTTGCAATTATTTCCTTTTTAAAAAAATTTAAAAATATTTAATATTTTTGTTGGGGGGTCATTCGGTCTATTTATTTATTATTATATTTTAATGGACATACTGGTGGTTGAACACAGGACCTCATGCATGCTAGGCATGTGGTCTACCACTTGAGCTATATACTACCCCCAGATACAATTTTAAAAGGGATTGTATCTTTACTTTCCTTTTCTGATATTTCATTGTTAGTGTAATGAATTGCAACTGATTTCTGTATGTTAATCTTGTATCCTGCTACCTTGTCAAATTCTTTTATCAGCTCTAGTAGATTTTGTGTGGAACCTTTAGGGTTTTCTATATATATATAGTATCATGTCATCTGCATGTATTGACAATTTTACCTGTTTTCTTCCAATTAGGATCTCTTTTCTTTTTCTTGTCTAATTGCTATGGCTAGGACTTCCAATACTATATTGAATAGAAGTGGTGAGAGTGGGCATCCTTGTATTGTTCCACATTTTAGCAGGAAGACTTTCAACTTTTCACTGTTGAGTATTATGCTGGCTATAGGTTTGGCATAAACAGCTTTTATTATGTTGAGATGTATTCCTTTTATACCCACTTTGGTTAGATTTTATACCATAAGTGTGGGCTGTATTTTATCAAATGCTTTTTTCTGCATCTTTTGATGATTGTGTGATTTCTGTCCATCCTCTTGAAGATGTGGTGCATCATGTTGATTGATTTGCATGTGTTGAACCACCTTTGTGTCCCTTGAATGAATCCAACTTGATCATGGGGTATAATCTTTTTTATACATTGTTGGATTCTATTTGTTAACATTCTGTTGAGTAGTTTTGCATCTATGTTGATCAAGGAAATTGGCCTATAGTTTTCTCTGGTAGTGTCTTTGTCTGGCTTTGGTATCAGGGTAATGGTGGCTTCATAGTATGAGTTGGGAGCATTCCATTCTCTTGAATCTTCTGGAAGAGTTTGAGAAGGATTGGAATGAGCTCTTTTTTGTATGTTTGACAGAATTCTGCAGTGAAGCCATCTGGTCCTAGACTTTTGTTTGCAGGCAAGTTTTTTTTATTACTGATTATATTTCACTTCAAGTGATTGGTCTTTTCAAATGTTCTATTTCTTCTTGATTCAGTTTTGATGGCCTTTAGGTTTCTAGAAACTTGTCCATTTCTTCTAAGTGGTCCAATTTATTGACATATATTTGTTCATAATAGTCTCATGATATTTTGTATTTCTGTGGTGTTGTTTTCTAATTTCTCCATTTTCTTTTTTTACTTTGTTATTTGTGTCCTCTCTCTTCTTCTTGATGAGCCTAGTCAGAGGTTTATCAATTATGTTTACTATTTCAAAAGACCAGCTCTTGGTTTGATTGATTTTTCTATTTTTTAATGTCCATTTTATTTATTTCCTCCCTGAACTGTATTATTTTTTTTCCTTCTGCCGACTTTAGGTTTTGTTTGTTCTTCATTTTCTAATTCTTTTAGGTGGTAGTTTAGATTGTTTATTTGAAGTTGTTCTAGTTTTTTAAGGAAAGCCTGTATCACTATGAAATTCCCTATTAAGACTACTTTTGCTGCATCCCATAGATTTTTGTGTGGTTGTGTTTTCATTGTCATTTGTCTCAAGGTATTTTTTAATTTATTCTTAGATTTCATCATTGATCCATTGGCTTTTTAGTAGCATGTTTTTTAGTCTTCTTGCTGTCATTTTTTTCTCATTTGTTTTTCTGTGGTTAATTTGTAGTTTCATGCCATTGTGGTCTGAGAAGAGGCTTGAAATAATTTCTATCCTTTTAAATTTATTGAGACTTCTTTTGTGACCTGTCCTATGTGGTCTATCCTAGAGCATGTTCCATGAGTACCTGAAAAGAATGTATATTATTTTTTGGGGGGTTGTAATATCCTAAAAATATCAACCAAATACAACTGTTCGATTGTATCAGTTAGTATCTCCAATGCCTGATTGATTTTCTGTCTGGAAGACCTGTCCAATGATGTTAGTGAGGTGTTAAAGTCCCCTAATATTATTGTAATCCCATTCATTTTTCCCTTTATGTCTGGTTGTATTTGTTTTATATATTTTTGTGCTCCTATTTTGGGGCATATATATTAATGAGTGTAATATAATATCCACATCTTGTGTTGCTGCTTTGATCATTATATAGTGTCCTTCTTTATCTTTCTTTATGGTCTTTGTTTTAAAGTCTATTTTGTCTGATATGAGTATTGCTACTGTGGCTTTCTTGTCATTTTAATTTGAGTGAAATATCTTTTCCATCCTCTCACACTTTCTTTTTTTTTTTTAACAGTTCTTATTGATTCATAATCATTTTACAATATTGTGTCAAATTCCAGTGTAGAGCACAATTCTTCAGTAATACATGAACATATATATATTCATTGTCACATTTTTTTCTCTGTGAGCTACCATAAGATCTTGTGCATATTTCCCTGTGCTATACAGTATAATCTTGTTTATCTATTCTACAATTTTGAAATCCCGACTATCCCTTCCCACACTCTGCCCCCTTGGCAACCACAAGTTTTTATTCTATGTTTATGAGTCTGTTTCTGTTTTGTATTTATGCTTTGTTTATTTGTTTTTTTTTTTTTTAGATTCCACATATGAGTGATCTCATATGGTATTTTTCTTTCTGTTTCTGGCTTACTTCACTTAGAATGACACTCTCCAGGAGCATCCATGTTGCTGCAAATGGCGTTATGTTGTTGGTTTTTATGGTTGAATAGTATTCCATTGTATAAATAGACCACAGCTTCTTTATCCAGTCATCTGTTGATGGACATTTAGGCTGTTTCCATGTCTTGGCTATTGTAAATAATGCTGCTATGAACATTGGGGTACAAGTGTCATTTTGAAATAGGGTTCCTTCTGGATATACGCCCAGGAGTGGGATTCCTGGGTCATATGGTAAGTCTATCCCTAGTCTTTTGAGGAATCTCCATACTGTTTTCCACAGTGGCTACACCAAACTGCATTCCCACCAGCAGTGTAGGAGGGTTCCCTTTTCTCCACAGCCTCTCCAGTATTTGTCCTTTGTGGATTTTTGAATGATGGCCATTCTGACTGGTGTGAGGTGATACCTCATTGTAGTTTTGATTAGCATTTCTCTGATAATTAGTGATATCGAGCATTTTTTCATGTGACTTTTGATCATTTGTATGTCTTCCTTGGAGAATTGCTTGTTTAGGTCTTTTGACCATTTTTGGATTGAGTTGTTTGGTTGTTGCTTAGAAGTTATATGAGCTGCTTATATATTCTGGAGATCAAGCCTTTGTCAGTTTCATTTGCAAAAATTTTCTCCCATTCCGTAGGTTGTCTTTTTGTTTTGCTTATGGTTTTCTTTGCTGTGCAGAAGCTTGTAAGTTTCACTAGGTCCCATTTGTTTATTCTTGCTTTTATTTCTATTGCTTGAGTAGACTGTTCAAAGAGAACATTTTTGAGATGTATATCAGATAATGTTTTATCTGTATTTTCTTCTAGGAGATTTATTGTATCTTTTCTTATGTTTAAGTCTTTGATTCATTTTGAGTTGATTTTTCTGTGTGGTGTAAGGGAGTGTTCTAGCTTCATTGCTTTACATGCTGCTGTCCAGTTTTCCCAACATCATTTGCTGAAGAGACTGTCTTTATTCCATTGTATATTCCTGCCTCCTTTGTCGAAGATGAGTTGACCAAATGTTTGTGGATTCTTTTCTGGGCTCTCTATTCTGTTCCATTGGTCTAGATGTCTGTTTTTGTACCAATACCATGCTGTCTTGATGAGAACTTTTAAGATTTACTCTCAGCAACACTGAAATATACAATACATTATTATTAAATACAGACACCATGGTGTACATTGCATCCTCATGACATTTAGTTTATAGCTGCAAGTTTGTGCTCTTTAACCTCCTTCACCCTCCAGCCCTGCTTCTGCCTCTGTCAACCACCAATCTGTTCTCTGTATCCATGAGCTTAGTTTATTATTTGCTTGTTTGTTTGCTTTTAAGATTCCACACATATGTGATATCATACAGTACAAAAAAGGGTAACCACAAGCCAAAAACTTACAAGGGAGTCACAAAAACTAAATAAAGTCCATGATAATACAAAGGAAAATTACCAAACCACAAAAGGAAGAAGAAAGGAACAAAGAGGATATACCAAATCAACTGCAAAGATAAGTTCAAAATGGCAATAAACACACATCTATCATTAATTACTGTAAATGTTAATGGACTAAATGCTCCAGTCAAAAGGCACAGAGTGGCAAACTGGATAATAAAGCAAGAACCTTCAATATGCTGCATACAAGAGACCCACTTCAGGGAGAAGGACACATAGATTGAGAGTGAAAGGATGGAAAATGATATTCCATGCAAATGAAAAAGCCAAAAAAGCAGGTGTTGCAGTACTGATTTCAGACAAAATAGACTTTAAAACAAAGGCCATAAAGAAAGATAAAGAAGGACATTTTATAATGATTAAAGGAGTGATACAAGTTGAGGATATTACACTCGTCAATATATATGCACCCAATATAGGAGCACCTAAGTACATTGAAACAATTACTAACAGAGATAAAGGGGGATATTGATGGGAATACAATCATAGTTGGAGATTTAAACACCGCATTAACATCACTAGACAGATCTTCCAGACAGAAAATAAATAAGGCAACAGAGAAATTAAATGATACAATAGAAAAACTAGATTTGGTGGATATTTTCAGAGCATTACATCCCCGCAATATAGGATATACATTCTTTTCAAGTGCACAGTACTTATCTTCCTATGTTTGAGTTATTTCACATAGCATAATGCCCTCAAGGTCTATTTTGTTGCAAATGGCAAGATTTCATTCTTTTCTATGGCTAAATAACATCCTATTGTATAGATATAACACATTTTCTTTCTCCATTCATTTATTGATCGACATGTAGGGTCCTTCCATATCTCGGCTATTGTTAATAATGCTGTAATGAACATGAAGTGCACATATCTTTTTGAGTTAGTGTTTTTGTTTTCTTCAGATAAATACCCAGAGATCGAATTGCTTGATCACATGGTAGTTCAATTATTAGCTTTTTGGGGAAGCTCCATACTGTTTTCCATAGTGACTGTAGCAATTTGCATTCACCCCAACTGTGTATATGTATTCCTTTTCCACCACGTCCTTGCAAACACTTGTTATTTCTTGTCTGTTTCATAATAGCCATTCTAACAGGTGTGAGGTGATATCTCGTGGTTTCGATTTACATTTCTATGGTGATTAGTGATCTTTGGCATCTTTTCATGTGCCTGTTGGCCATCTGTATGTCTTCTTTGGAAAAATGTCTATTCAAATACTCTGTCCGTTTTTAAAATCAGGTTATTTTATTTCCTACAGAGTTGCATGAATTCTTTATATATTTTAGATATTATCTTCTTATGAGATATATGATTTGCAAATATTTGCAAATGATTGCAAAAAACCCCCCACATTTAGTGGGTTTGGTTTTCATTTTGTTGATGGTTTCCTTTGCAGTGCAGAAACTTTTTAGTTTGATGTAGTCCCACTTGTTTATTTTTGCTTTTGTTACCATTGCTTTTGGTGCCTAATCCAAAAGTATTGCCAAGACCAATGTAAAGGACCTTACTGCCTATATTATCTTTGAAGAGTTTTGTGGCATCTAGCCTAAATTTCAAATTTTTTATCCATTTTAGTTAATTTTTATGTTTGGTGTAAGAAAGTAATCGAGTTTTTTTCTTTTGCTTATGGCCATCCAGTTTTCTAACACCATTTACTGAAGAGATTGTTCTTACCTTATTATATATTCTATATATTATGGGTCCTAAGTGTAATCGACTATACATATGTGATTTATTTCTGGGATCACTATTATGTTCCATTGATCTATTTTTATGCCAATATCTTATTGTTTTGATTACTATAGCTTAGTAATATATGTAGTTTGAAATCAGGAAGTGTGATGCCTTTATCTGTGTTCTTTCTAAAGCTTGCTTTAGCTAATGAGGTCTTTGGTGGTTTTATAAATTTTTGAATTTTTTGATCGATCTCTTTGAAAAATTTCATTAGAATTGTATTTTATTTATTTTTAAATTGAAGTATGTTTCATTTATAATATTAATTTGAGGGTTTTTTTTGTATTGAGTAGTTTGTTTTTTAAGTTGTATGAGCTATTTATATATTCTAAAAATTAAGCCTTTTTCAGTAGCATTACTGAATTCTGTAGGTTGTCATTTTGTTTTACTTATGGTTTCCTTTGCTGTGCAAAGGCTCATAAGTTTAATTAAGTCCCACTTGTTTATGTTGGCTCTTATTTCTATTACCTGGGTAGACTGCCCTAGGAGAACATTTATAAGATTTACATCAGAGTATTATATGCCTATGTTTTCTTCTCGGAGGTTTATCATGTCTTGTGTTATATTTAAGTGTTTAAGCCATTTTGAATTTACTTCTGAGTATGGAGTGAGGGAGTGTTCTAACTTCACTGATTTACATGCTGTCATCCAGTTTTCCCAGCAACACTTACTGAAGAGACTGTCTTTTTTCCACTGTATATTCTTGTCTCTTTTGTTGAAGACTGTTGGTCTGTGGGTTTATTTCTGGGCTCTCTTCTGTTCCATTGATCCATATGTCTGTTTTTTCTGTCATGCAATTTTGATTATCGTGGCTCTGTAGTATTGTCTGAAGTCTGGGAGAGGTTATACCTCCATCTTCATTCTTTTTCTTCAGTATTTCTTTAATTCTAGGTCTCTTGTGATTCAATATAAATTTTAAGATTGTTTACTCTAGTTTTGTGAAAAATGTCCTGGGTAATTTGATAGGGGTTACATTAAATCTGTAGATTATCTTGGGCAGTGTGACCATTTTAACCATATTGATTCTTCCAATCGAAGAGCATGGAATATCTTTCCATTTCTTTAAGTCATCTTTAATTTCTTTCATCAATATTTTCTAGTTCTTCACATATAAGTTTTTCATTTCCTTGGTCAGATTTATTCCTACGTGCTTCATTTTTTTGAATGTGATTTAAAAAGTGGCTGTTTCTTTACTCTGTTTTCCTGCTGTTTCATTATTAGTGTAAAGAAATGCAACTAATTTCTGTATGTTAATCTTGTATCCTGCTACCTTGCTGAATTCTTTTATCAGCTGTAGTAGTTTGTGTGTGGAGTTTTTAGGGTTTTCTACATATAATATCATGTCATCCTCATATAGTGACAATTTTACCTCTTCCAATTTGGATCACTTTTATATCTTTTTCTTGACTGATTGCTGTGGCTAAGACTTCCAAGACTATGTTGAATAAAAGTGGTGATAGTGGGCATCCTTGTCTTGTTCCAGATTTTAGTGGGAAGGCTTTCAGTTTTTCACCATTGAGTATAATGCTGGCTGCAGGTTTGTATAAATAGCTTTTATTATGTTGAGATATGTTCTCTGTATACCTACTTTGCTGTTTTTTTTAATGAATGGGTGTTGAATTTTATCAAATGCTTTTTCTGCATCTATTGAGATGATCATGTGATTTCTGTCCTTTCTCTTGTTGATGTGGTGTACCACATTGATTGATTTGTGAATGTTGAACCATTCTTAAGTCCCTGGGATGAATCCAACTTGATCATGAGGTATGACTTTTTTTATGTACTGTTGGATTCTGTTTGCTAAAGTTTTGTTAAGGAGTTTTGCATTTATGTTCATCAGTGATATTGGCCTATAATTTTTTTTTGGTAGTGTCTTTTTCTGGTTTTGGTATCAGGATGATAGTTGGTGGCTTCATACAATGAGTTTGAGAGTACTCCCTCCTTTCCAATCCTTTAGAAGAGTTTGAGAAGGATCAGAATGAGCTCTTTGTATGTTTGGCAGAATTACCCAGTGAAGCCATCTCATCCTGGACTTCTGTTTGCTGGGAGGTTTTTTCCCTTGCTGATTCTATTTCTAGTGTTTGGTCTGTTCAACTGGTCTGTTTCTTCTTGATTCAGTCTTCATGTACTGTTTGTTTCCAGAAACTTGTCCATTTTGTCTAAGTTGTCTAATTTTTTCCATATACTTGTTCATAGTATCTTTTATGATTTTTTGTATTTTTGTGGTTTTGGTTGTAATTTCTCCATTTTCCTTTCTCATTTTGTTTAATTGTGTTCTCACTCTTTTTCACTTGGGGAGATTGACCAGAGGTTTGTCGATTTTGTTTTCTCTTTAAAAACCAGCTCTTGGTTTGACTGATTTTTCTATTGTTATTTTAATCTCTATTTTATTTATTTCCTCCCTGATATTTCTTATTTCCTACCTTCTGCTGACTTTAGTTTTGTCTGTTCTTCTTTGTCTAATTCTTTCATGTGATAGGTTAGGTTGCTTATTTGAGATTCTTCTTCTTTTTTGAAGAAGGCCTGTATTTCTATGAAATTCCCTTTTAGGCTGCTTTTGCTGCATCACTTAGATTTTGTGTGGGTGTGTTTTCATTGTCATTTGTCTCAAAGTATTTTTAAATTTCTTCTTTGATTTCATCACTGACCCATTGGTTTCTTAGTAGCATGTTGTTTAATCTTCACGCTGGCATTTTTTCTCCTTTGTTTTTCTGTGGTTGATTTCTAGTTTCATGCCATTGTGGTCAGAGAATAGGCTTGAAATAATTTCTATCCACTTAAATTTTCTAAGGCTCCTTTTGTGCACAAGTACATGATCTATCCTAGAGTATGTTTCATGCACACCTAAAAAGAATATATATATATATATATATATATATAAATTTGGAGGGGGATGTAATGTCTTAAGAACATCAACCAAGTCCAACTGTTCTATTGTATCATTTAGTATCTCCAATGTCTGATTGATTTTCTGTCTGGAAGACCTGTCCAATGGTGTTAGTGGGGTGTTAAAGTCTCCTACTATAATTGCATTCCCATTAATTTCTCCCTTTATGTCTGGTAGTATTTGTTTCATATATTTTTGTGCTCCTATTTTGGGTGCATATATATTAATGAGTGTAATATAATATCCTCATCTTTTGTTGCTCCTTTGATCATTATATAGTGTCTTTCTTTATCTTTCATTATGGCCTTTGTTTTAAAGCCTATTTTGTGTGAAATCAGCATTGCTACTCTTGCTTTCTTGTCATTTCAATTTGCATGAAATATCTTTTCCCATCCTCTCACTTTCAATCTATGTGTGTCCTTCATCCTAAAGTGATTCTCTTGTATGCAACAAATTGCAGGTTCTTGTTTTGTTGTCTGTCACTCTATGTCTTTTGATGGGAGCATTTAGTCCATTGACATTTATAGTAATTATTGATAGATCTGTGTTTATTGCCTTTCTGAAGTCTTTTTTCATTTGATTTGTTATTTCCTCTTTGTTTCTTTCTTTTTCTTTTTGCAGTTTGATAATTTTCTCTTGTATTATATTGGTTTGCCTTTTGTTTTTGTGACTCTTGTATACTTTTGATTTGTAATTACTTTGTTTTTCAAGTATGTTAACCCATTACTATATCTATTTGCTTTAAACTGATAGTCATATAAGCTCAAAGTCATCCTGGAAAGAATGAAAAAAAATCTATATTTTCTTGCTCCCCTCTCTCACATTTAATGATTTTGATGTCCTCTTTTATATATTCATGTTTATTCTATTGAAACTCATTGTACTTATCACATTTCCAATTATGGTTTTCTCTTTTCTATAGTGTTTTGCTTCTTTTCTATTTAGAGTAGACCTTTCAATATTTCTTTTAGCATATGTTTAGTATTGCTGATTTTTAAAAATTTTTTGCTTGTTTGTGAAATTCTTTATCTCTCTATTCTGAAGGATAGTCTTGATGGATAGAGTATCCTAGGCTATAGTATTTTCCCATTCAGAACTTTGAATATATCTTGCCACATCTTTCTGGCCCGTAATGTTTTTGTAGAGAAATCAGTGGAAAGCCTTATGAGAATTCCCTTGTAAGTAACTCTTTGTTTTTCTCTTGATGCCTTTAGAATCATTTCTTTTTCCTTAATCTTGGCCATCTTAATTATAATATGTCTTGGTATAGGTCTATTTGGGTTCTTCTTGTTTGGGACCTTCTGTGCTTTCTGTACTTGGATATCTGATTCCTTCTTTAAATTTGGGAAGTTTTCAGTCATGATTTCTTCAAATACCTTTTCAATCTGATTTTTCTCTTTCTTCTCCTTCTGAGACCCCTAGCATGCCAGACTGGCACACTTTATATTATCCCATAGGCCCCTTTTATTGCATTCATTACTTTTCACTTGCTTTTCTGTCAGTGATTCTGATTCAGTGATTTCTGTTATCCTGTCTTCTAAGTCACTTATTTGTTCCTCTCCATTATCTAGCTTGCTTTTTATTGCCCTTCACTCTGGCTCTTATCTGAGTTATTGAGTTTTCTGTTTTTAATTTGCTCCTCTTTATTGCTTCTATTTCCTTTTTATAGTATTCTGCATTTTTATTCATAGCCTTTCATTTCCTTCAGTGCCTTTATGACTCCCTTTTTGAATTCATGATCTAGTTGACTATTGAAGTCTATTTTATTGATTATTCTTTAAGGGGACTTCTCTTGTTCTTTTAACTGGGAGTAGTTCCTCTGCTTCTTATTTTACTTATATCTCTCTGGCACTTTGTATTATTGAGTATCAGTTATCTATTCTGGTTTGAAGAGCTTTTTTTTTTTTTAAAGAGGATGTATTCTTGTGTAGACTGTGCACTTCTAATAATTTTGCTATGAGGTCTGTTTTTAGTATGGATGGTTCCCACATCTTTCTTCTGTTTGTGTTGGCTGTTATCCCTTTGATTGGGAGTCTGGCTTGTGTTGCTGTGATCAGAGCCTGCTCTGGTTGTTTAGTGGGGCCTCCTTTTTTTGTTCTGTGGTTGTCACAGTACTTACAGGGGCCATGTATATTCCCCTTTATTGTAATGGAGGCTTCCATACCTGTTTCTGTGCTGCAGTACATGGTAGTTGGGGTTGGAGTGCTTGAAGTACTCTTTGTTGATGCTCCCCTTGTCTCTGATTTAGCTGTGGGAATGTCAGTACTCTGCTCTGGTGTCCCCTAGTTTCTCTGCCCTCAGAGCTACCAGTGCAGATCTGCTGGCCTCTGGGTCACACCTGTATTGTGCTGTGCTATGTGATTATCAGTGCTCCCAATGCCTTGTCTGCATACATTATGCAGGTCTGCTGAAAATGCTGCAGAAGCAGTTGCCTCACTGTGAGCCAAAACTCCACTCCTTGCTCATTTGTCTTAGAAATGTGGATCCACAAAGGCACTTGTGGAGCAAATTGACCCCCTCTGCCTGGAGCTGTAAACAAATTTCAGTCCCACCTGTGAAGTTCAGAGCCCCTGGGTATGAATTCAGGTTTCAACCCTACAACTGCCTGGGAGCTGTACACCAGGGAATATGGTAGCTATGGTTGAGCCCTGCCTCTCTTATTGCGAGAATGCACCAGCAATGGTGCCCGGGACCTGTGGTAACAATAATATGGCCCAGCTGCATTGTGCTCTTCCCCACAATGTTCACCAGTGGTGTTGCTTTTTTAAAAATGGAGGCCCTACACTGTTCTGTTCTGTATACACTCCCAGCCATATCGCACAGCACACTCCAGCCCCCTGAGTCTGTCTCTGCACAGTCAGACTTATCCCTCTGCCTGGCCTTGGCAGCCAGTCTTGGCCCACTTTTACTAGCTCGTGTCTAAGGCTGAAGATTTCTGGAACCCTTTGTGCCAGTTTCTCTCAGTTCTGTCGACCAAGCAGCTGTTGTGCACTCCTCCAAGCCTTGGACGTTCTCTTTCCATCCCTGCTTACCTCTCTGTTGGAGAGGGGGCATCCTCCTTTGCCACTCCCTCCCCATGGGACAGGTCCCATACTAATGTCCTTTTTATTCTTCTTTTTTTCCCTCCTACCAGATTTTGTGAGGAATTTTGTCTTTGAAATAGGCCATGTTCTGGCAAAGTTCAGCAGGTGTTCTGAGTGAATTGGTGTGTTCATGGACGTCTCTTTTGGTGTATTCATGGGAGAGGGTGAGCTAAGAGCCTTCTACTCCACCATCTTGACACCCTTTCTGAGTTTCTTCTTTTTTTTGGCACTTCCAATGCAGTGGTGCTTACCAAAAAAGGGCCCACAAATTTACAGTGTTCTGAGATCTAATCTCACCTTTTAAGCTTCTGAATTTTCCATGGTTGGGGTCACTAAAGGGTTAACAGGAGGTAGATATTGAGAGATACATTTAATTGTCTCAGTAGGCCATTTAAAAGTCAATTGAAAATGCAAAGTCATGTCATTAGAATGAAAAGCCAGGATATTTTTGACAGCCAAAGAAACCAAAGTTTACAGTCTGAGTACCCAAAACCATTTATGTTTATTCAGGAGTGTAAAATACAAAACATTGCTTTAAGATATGAAATTATTTTTTCTGAGATATAGAAATCATATTGGCTGAACAAAATAAAAAGCTCAGTGTACAATAAAAGAGAGCTTGGATAACTGATGAGGTTTGAAAGGGCCTTTAGAGGCCAGAGGAATGTGCTTGCGGACATGGTATGTTGATGCCACAGTGTATTATATAGCCATTAGGAATTATAAACATTAAGTTCTTTCTAATATCAGTGTTCTAGGATAGCATGAAATATTCCTAAGATGTTCCTCCAAATAAAATCACAGGTTTTATGTCATGGGTCATGTGTTCATGTAATTAAAAATTTAAGCATGCAGTTAAACTAAACCTGGTTTAAAAAAGAAAACAAATAAATCATCTAAAACCACCCTTGCTTCTGCTCCTTATATTTTGAAGCTGTTAAAAAGTCCAGCAGGTTAGCATAACAAATTAAGAAGTTATGAGTTATAGAGTCAGACTGCCTAGATTTAGTCAGAACTTTTGGTTCTGATGCTTAACCAGCTGTCTGACATTTAGTAAGTTACTTAACCTCTTTGTGCCTCAGTTTTTAAATCAGCAAACAGGGGCAATAATGGTACCTACCTCACAGAGCAGTTGTAAGCATTAAGTGAATTGATACAGATGAAGCACTTAAAACAGAGCAAAAGCTCATTAAATGTTAGGCACCATGATTTAAAGGCATAATTTTCAACCTCAAGGAATTTATAATTCTACAAAGTGATTATTTCACTTTGGGAGAAAATGCTAATACATATGGAAAAACTGGGAACAATTTAAGTATTAAACAGTCTGGTAAACAGTATTAAACACCGTGGTAACAGGCTATAAATGCATATAATATTAAAGAAGAACAAATTCATAGTAAGCTTGTAGGTGACTAAAGTATGTTATGTTTCTGTGTAGGAGGAAGTGAGACTGAGGGTGGAAGTGAGAACACAGGCAAAAACATGGAGATAAGAATAAATAAGTGACAAGATTCTACATGCAACAGATTTTAACTGTGGCTATATCTTGTTTTAATTATTTCAAAATTGAGAATCCATGTAGTAAATGTGGTTCAGTATGTTTAAGTAACAAAACCTCTCTAATATTTCATATTCCATGTGATAAATTACATCACACTGTATATTTTTAAGGTAAAACTTTAACATATGTGTTTTAAAATATGTATGTATACTATGATCACATTTGAGTTTCAAATGTGCCTGTAAGAAAGGCAAGGGAAGTATTATTATTCTCACTTTACAAATGAGAAAGCTGAGGATCAGAGTTTATGTCACTTGCTTTAAGTTTCACTACTAGTAAGTAATAGAGATCAGATTAGCATCCAGGTTTTCTAGCTTTCAGTGTAGTGTTCTTCTACCACACTATACTTATTGAATAGCAGAAAGCTAGTAAATGAGAAATGAGAACTGCTTTTATGAGAAATATCACATGGGATCTTTATCTCAAGCAAGGGAAAAATAGTATAGGGTAGAAATACAGGTTCTAACAAGTCTCAGGTATGTTAAAAATAAATGGGCACCAGTCATTACCATGCCTTCGAGATCCTGTCTTCAAGTTTCTTTCTAAGGGACTGTAACATTAGAAATGAGATAAATACAAGATCTTGTGGTAGCTCATAGCGAAAAAGAATGCGACAATGAATATATGTATGTTCATGTATAACTGAAAAATTATGCTCTACACTGGAAATTGATACAACATTGTAAACTGACTATAACTCAATTAAAAAATGTTAAAAAAAGAAATGAAATAGAAGTAACATACACGTGGCAGATTCAGACAGAAATTCTCCTTTCCTAGCTTTTCTCTTTTTTCACCATTATTGTTCATTTCCTCTGAGGTAATGCACATTTTGAAACACAGAATTAAGAAACAGACTACACTTGGGCAGAGGCTTGCCCATGAATATTATATTTCAGCCATAATAAAGCTGTTGCTGTCTTAAGAACAAAGCTTCCACTGTAATATAAAAACCACTGTAAACATACCCTTGATATTCCTGTCAATATGCCAGTAAAAAGTAAAAAGTATAAAATAATAGTAAAGCTTATAATTAACTTCCACTCATGAGCAAAATCTCTTACATACAGTTTTATACATATGCATAAATATAAGTACTTCTTAAAAATTTGTAATATCAAAATTTAAATTTTTATTTAGAAACCCATTGCCATTAATTTTGAGCCCAGTAATAAGTGTGTAGAAAAGTAGACCCCTTTTCCTCTTCTTCAGATACATTTTAAATTACTTCTGTTCATTTATGGTAGTGCTTGTTGTCTTGTTTCTTAAGGAAGGAGTAGGGAGAGAACTCCCTATAAGAACCTCAACGATCAACAAAAGCTCCACCATTCTTTTTTGGGGGGGGTCTAAGGCAGAAGCAGAAGAACATTGGAAGCAATGACTTTTGATCAGGTTTATCTTCCTCAGTTTCCAGATTGTACATTGCATGGAGACTTTAGGGCCATTTGACTGAATACTAGGCTGTTACAGCATTTTATTTTGGAAGAAATAGCCTTACTTTTTCTAGCTGGTCAATACTACAAAGGAAAATGGTGACAGTACATTTTTCTGTAGCTCCTGGGTCATTCCATCTCTCATCTGATGGCATTAATGCAAAGGGATATGTTAGGACCATTAAGAACTATTAGCTAAATTTATATCTTAAAAAGCTAGGTTTTATCCTTTGTAAAGTTTTTGAGGGCGGAAAAGCTTTGCTTTCAGACCCACTTTTTTACAGTGCGAAGATAGAAATAATTTCCATATTTAGATGAATGATTGAGAAACCATTTACAATTTATTTCATAGATGTGGACTGAATTTTTAACATTTAAAATATCTTTAGGACCTCTAACAATGTAGATTCATAAATGAGATAGATTTATAGGTACATATTCTGTTAAGTATTATTTTTAAATTATTAACAGAAATTCTTATATTTATTGTAAGTGATCTGAGAAAACACTTGTTTGGGAAAATATTCATTAAAGATGGGTTTAAACTATTCTTTACATATTTCTTCTCCTTTTTCTGGCAAGGAGATCTTCTTCTTGGGTACATAAGTCAAGCTGGACAAAGAATGCTTTCTAAATGTAGATAGCTTTCTCCTAAAATTCCCTCCTGAAAAGAAATATAAGAGAGGATCAAAGCAACAATTTGACGCAGCCAGAGACAAGGTTATGACCACTGACTTTTGCATTCTAAGGACAGACTCACAGGGTTTAGTTTCATTGTGCAAAAAGTGAAGGTGAATGGTGCGTTGAATATGATATGGCAAGAAACTGATCAAAAAGGCAGCTGTAACAACTATGATCATTCCTATAGCCTTTTTACGGCTTGATAGATTTTTCTTCATTGAATTTTTAAGTAAGGTCAAAATGATCATTGTGTAACAGACAATTATGACAACAAAAGGAATGATAAATCCAAAAAATAATGACACATAATGCAAGATCAAGACATGATTTTTAGCTTGATTGTCCTGTGGAGGCTCAAAGCACTTGGTATTGTTTTTCTCATCTATGTAAGATGCGGACATTAAAAATGGTGAACTAGTCAAAATAACAAAAATCCAAATACCAACACACACAAACCTGGCTTTTTTCTGTGTAACCAAATTAATGTTCTGGACTGGGAAAACAATCGCAATGCACCGGAAAAAGCTCATGGCTGTCATAAAGAAGATGCTACAATAGAGGTTGACATACAAAGCGTAGGTGCTGAGGCGGCACAAAAAGTCACCAAAGAACCAAATGCCTTTGTGAACATAATAAACTACACGGAGAGGCAGTGTGCACACGCACAGTAGATCTGCAACTGCTAAATTAATCATGTATACTTGATAGGCTGACTTCTCATGATATGTTTTTATGAGGACGTAGAGCACAAAGCTGTTGCCAAAGAAGCCCACTACGGAGATCGTAGAGTACAAGGTGGAATACACTTGATTGCGGAAGTCGTCAATAGTATCATTGCATATGTTATTACTGGCAGAAGATACTGTCAGATTTCTGACTCCATCCATGTTTCTCTAGGAATGTCTTCTTGGTGCCTACAATATATATACATATATAAATCTTGTCAATTTTTTTAGACCAATAAATTATAGGAAGTACTATAATTTTACTTTATGGTATCACTATGTAAATCTTTTGACCACTGCAGAAAGCAAGAGTCGGGGGACAGGCAATGAGGAGAGATTTAACTGCACTTTGCTCCCAGGAGAAGGGTTTGGGTCCTATGGACACCCAGAAAATTCTTTTTTTCTCCTTCTCCACCCATGTTTGCCTGATGGACTTTTAAATCTTCAAGACCTAGATAAAACAGCTCTGCCTTATTTTAAGTCATATTACTCCAGTACTTTTCTGTAAATCTTCCTTTTAAGTGGGTTTATTTTGTAATTAGAGAAAAGCTTTAAAAATGGTAGTTTCATAAATATGAGTCTATCTGTGTCTATTACCTATTTATCTTATTTGAAGAGCACTGAATTCTTTTAGAGAATAAAATCTGGGTGAAAATGCTTGGTTTCCCCAAGGATAAGGCTTACTAGGTAACATCTGCTGGGTGATGCTTATACCTAGGGAAAATAATTAAATTTGTTATCAGTGGAACTCACTCCCTGAGGGAGAATCTTAATCTAGAACATGGTAGACTCTATTTAGAACCACAGAACACCAAGGTTGGGGAAACTTCAGAAGCCATACATTTATTTTAATAAGAAAAAAGGTGAAATACATTTAAAATGTGCACCTTAAGGCTCTGAGGAAAGATGCAGCATTACTAGTTGGAATATACTTTCTGGGTGAGGATATTGTTGACACTGTTCATTCTTGTTCTTGCTTCCTAAACTTAAACTCATAGCTTTATTGTTCATCAATACATGGTCATTTCTCTTATAGTAAGAAGTTGTTAAATTGGTCTAAGCTAGTTCAGCTTTATGAGGGCAATTAGGACGGCCAACAAACTCTGATCAAAGAGAGCTGGGGATGAGATAGTATGGAAGTAGTGATTTCTTTAGTATTCCTCTAGATTCTTTTCTTTTACTCTTTAAGAAGATGGGAACAACTTATCAATGTATAATATAGTGGATAATCTTTGGTTGAAATCCTATTTTTTGTCCTTTTACACAGCTCTTGCTCCCTGGCAAGAGAGAGGTTGTTATTTGTAAGGTGGGAAGACTGCTTAAGCATTCAAGAACTGCCAGCAGTGGAAAGGACTGATGTGGTCTCTGCACCAGAGATACAAATATGGATAGCTATAGCTGTGGTTATAGGTGGACTATAACTTCCAAGTTTACTACTGATAACAATTATATTTGCTGTGAGGATGTGTCATTCATCCATTTGTCCATTCCAGCTAGTTCTACTTTTTCCTTTTATTAAAAATGTCATTATTTTCCACTAAAAACTGTTGTTATACAGTAAAAAATTGAAAATGAATCATTCGGAGGGTGTATATCTAAGATCAATGAGAAAAATTAGTTCACTGTTCCCAACCTCTGCATTATTTCTCAGTTTGCTTTCCAGTTACCTGCCTCTTTCACCATTGGTTTTCTGAACTCAGATCAATTGTGAAGTAAAGAGAAACTGCCTAAGCGTACTCTAGCCCTGTACTGTTTTCCTCACAGTGTTAACCTGTGAGGCACTAGATGGTGCTGTTGAGATTTCTGATACAGCCTTTGTTTTAAGAAATACACTTGAAAGGTATTATTACTAATATCTTCTTGCCAACATCAGCTCTCACTATATCCTGCTGCATACTCTATCCAGAATAATTTTCTGGACATTGTCGCTTCCAATTATGTCATGTCCTTGCTATCAAAATCTTCAGGGGTTCCACAGAGCTTTCAGAATAAAACCCAGACTTCTTGGCCTGATATTTAAGGCTTTCTACAGTCTGGTTCCAACTGAACTTTCCTAGTTTTTCTCTCACTTCTCCCCTTTGTACATCCTATAGTTCAATGAAACAACTATTTTACTATGCTAGGGACATGCACTACATGTTTTCCCACCTGTCTGTCTGTTTTCATGATATTTCTTCTTTCTGAAATGCCCTTTCCTCCATCTATGTGTATGCAAAAATTACCCATCTTTCAGCTCAAATTACACTTTATTGACCAAGACTTCCCTCAGCTTCCTTCCAAAGTGATTTCTATCTTTATCCCTTCTTTGGAACTTAAAGCCAACATTTTAGATCTATGATATATGTATATTATGTTCCTTCATAGACTATCTGGTTGATATATAAAGGCATCTCACAAAGGGCTAACACATATGTACCTTGCCTGTAAGTACTCATAAATGTTAATTGAGTGAATAAGTAAATGAATGATGGAACAAGTTTATCATTTGAAAGTATTATTTATCATTCAAAACCACTTAAAGTTATCTTTTCACCCCAACATAATTTAAAACTTTCCCAGTCTTAGAGCCTAAAGTGGCTTTGTTAAGTTGCTTCCTAAAGTATTAAGAAAGGGACTAAATCATTAGACTGACTATAAGATTAAAAAACATCCATATCTTGACACATATTAATCATTTGCTGATTTTACTTATCTGTTAAACATTATAAATAAATTTGAATTTTCCAGATCTTTAAATGATAGATGCCAAATAACTCTGATAAATAAATTAATAAAAAACAAAGAAATAGATGTTCTCTAGTCCCATTAATAAATTTCTCAGTCATTGCAGCCCAAAATAAGCTTTCTTAATAATTTTGATATTTAGATTAAATTGTTTATTTATAACTAAGTCAAGTCAATTACTTATACTAGGCCCAAAGGGAAGACTGTGAAACTTTCAAGCAAGTAATGAATCATAGAGAGATAGTTAATCATTTAGTTCAAGCCACTCATTTCACAGATGATGGCTTTGCTTATCTTAAACAGCATTTAATTCATTTTAGTAAAATTTACTGTGATCTCCAAAGATTGAGGCCCACACTGTATGAATATAGAGATTCCTAGGAACCCATCTCTGCTTTCAAGCAGCTCATAGAATGGTGAGGGAGAAGAGTGATGGCTCAGAAATGTGAAGAGATTACAATACAGTATGGCAAGAGCTATCTTAGCACAAAACAAATGGGTTATTAACTGATTAATATAAATAAGTAATAAACATAAATGTAATTAGTATTTATTGTAGTTAATGAAGGAAATTACTTTGTTAAGATAACTAGTTAGTTGAAAAAACAAGATTCATTTAGAAAATGGAGCCATACCTCTTTCTGGCCCTGCAGTACCCTTATCAAGTGTTCCTGGTTAGTGGTCAGTGCTTCTTATGTTGTAATAACAGATGAAGCCTAAGCTGAAATCATAAAATTGAAAAAGAAGTTAACGATCTTAGAAGCAGTCCAGAAAGGTCATGGGAGATTAGCAGCCTTAAGCATAGATCTAGGGTATGTCATGGGACATCAAAACTTAACTGACAAATTTAGAGCTAGTTATTGGATTTCATGCCTCCTTCTTTCCTCTCCATTCATTTTTACATCGCCAGGGGAAAATGTGGATTAGAGAACAGGAATGATCACACCTGTTTGCTACTGTGTGCATGGAGCTTCTGTCTGAAGCTGAGCACAGTATTATAAAATCTTTCTTCTCTCTTTGAAACCATTATATTTTCAACTCTAAACAGTTTTTTTTTAAAAAGTTCAAAGGGGAAATTACTTGGAACTTCATATCCAAGGATCTAGTTTTCTAGGAAGAGGTGTTAGAACGTTAAAAATATCAAGTACATCTGTTTGGGATGACCTAGAGATAGTTTTCCTTGGAGGAAGGATGACTTAGAGGACTTTGGACTCTTTTCCCTAAAAGCTCATAATAGTAATTATTTCTATCACTAATTTGGCATATATTATATACCTTCAGAGAGCAATTGTTTTATAGTTTGTATAGTTAACTTTTCATGAGTGTATGTCTCTTCAGTTAAACCATGTTGGAAAATCTAATAAAGTATAACAAACCTCCAGGGAATTAGCAAAGAAGGGCTTTCCTGATACAGTAGCAACCTGAATATTTGTCTTCTAAATTTGTGTTGCCCTATGGCAACTTTCATCCCCCTGTCTGCAAGGACCCCAGAGGCTGACCACTTTTTATTTACTTGTAGTCAAATGCTAACAAAATAAACACCTTCCCCCAGTTTATTCTTATCAAGTATAAATAGATTGGGACTTTCCAAAGGCACTCTACTGAAAAAAAAAAGGAAATCAAAAGGAAAGTAAAGAAAATGCAAAAATATAAAACACAGACAAGTTTTAAAAGTAGGAATCTGAATCTACAGCTACGATATTACTGTTTGAGTCCACCCTCTACTCAGGTAATCATTTTTCAGATCCTCTCTAGTTTCTTCTCCCTCTCTGAATATTCCCTCCTTCTCCAGGTAAGGAGTTGACATAAGTAAGATACTACTAGCAGCCTGAGTGAAGTATGGGTTGCAGATGGGGAATTACTCAGACAGAGCTGGCTTTTACATTTTGTTACACAGACATAAAACTTTCTTGGGGTTTAGTTTGTCCTAGGTCTCTGTAATCAACAAAAACTACTGACTAAATATTGAATGAAGAATATCTTTTCTAATCTTGAAATTATGATTCTAGTCATCTTATTTATGGTGAAAATTAACTTTGGCTCTGTCACAATTTTGTTTAGACAAAGCTTATATTTCCCCCCTGTGTGGAAAGAGAAAGTTTCTGAATTTTTAATACCTATCTATGAGAACTGTAGTATTACCAGGCTAAGTACTAGTTATCCTTTTCCATGGTAGCTGCATAATTACAATTTAGCCCACCCTGTATATGCATAGTTGAGTAAAAGTCACATTGTCTGGGAAACAATGCAATGTTTCCTCAAATCTGGGATTCTGAGATGTCTTCTGTGGCTCCTTTAGAAATTTTGAGCTTTGCCTATAGCAGGCATTCAATACTTTTACTCCTTGCACCTCTTTTCAGTTTACTTAAGAACTCTTGTCTCTGACAACAACTTCTGCCAAAATTGGATTTTACCATTATTATTTGGGTGATTAGGTGAGTGAAGTTGAAGCAATAAAGTAAGAGTGTGGATATATGGATTTTGAGTTCAATTATTTAATTCGGGAGTTACTCAGATCTTTTATTTGGCTCATCTTAAGTCCATGTCTTTCTGCCTGTCTGTCTATCTCTCTCTCTCTCTCTCTCTCTCTCTCTCTCTGTTTCTGTCTCTCTCTCTCTCTCTATCTATCTATCATCATCATCTATCTACTGTTTTGTCATCAGCCTTTAGTCTCCACTGAGTCTGTAATCTGGTCAAGCTCCAGTGAGTAAGTAAGTAAGAGACCTCAGAGATGATCTAAGAATATAAGGTCTCAATTCATATAACATACTCTTTATTGTTGCTGCAATAAAACCACCTATGAATGAGAATGACTTATATACTGTTGTGCCTTCTAAGTGTCATCCAGGTAGAGCTGGTGATCTACAAGAGTCCCCAGGTAGTCCCCAGGCTAGCGTCTTCTATTAAATGAAGATAATAATGCCTCTTTTTTTATGTTTCTAGTCAAACAAAAAGACATTCCTGATCCTCTCAATTCAATTTAATAATTCTCTCCTTTGAAGTCCTACATTATTTTGTTTGTGCTTTCCTTGGTAATTTTCATTTATTGTTTCATGTCATACTCATCCTTGTAGTTATTCAATTTAAACTTCTCCATTCTTCTCACAACAGTCCCACTAGATTTAAAGGGCAATAACCAAGTCTTATTCTTTTTGTATTTCATGCTGTACATAGTACATTGTCTTTTAAACATTGGTTGATTTGAATATTAATTTTCTATATCATTTTGTTAATGTCTTATCATAATCAGAGGGAATCTTGCATGGAGAAAGACAATGGGCATGGTAGAAATTTTGTAGGACTGGTAGGTACAAGACTTGAATCATTCCTCAAGCTCTGGTGGATGATTAATTGTGTGATCTTGAGTAAATCACCTTTTCTCTGTGATATCTTCATGTATCTGCAATTCAATAGGGTTGTAGTATACAATTTCTGAATTCCCTTCCAGTTTGCCATTCTGTAAATCTATGAAGATCAGAGTACGTTTCCTCCCTCCCTTTAGCAATTTTTGATCTTAGGGAAAAAAAAAGAGCAAATAGGAAAAGAGATCTATGGCTTCAATAAAGAGGAAAACAGACATAAGCTGTGAACTTGATTTAAGACAACTAGGTGTTCCCTGAGTTTCTCTCGGGTGAACATCTGAAAGACTCACTTTATTCCTCTTTGAATATATCAGCTGTGCTCAGGATACAGGCTTGGTCAGGCCCTCTAAAGGCAACATAGTAGTTCTAGCTTTGACAGTGATTTCTAGATGAAGTGTTAATTTTGTGATGTGAAGCTGTACCATATTCTAAGTCTCATAGGCCTTTCTCCCAGGCAGTACCCCTTTTGTTTCAGAAGTAATGTCTCTGATTCTGGCAGTATGATTACCATTCCTTAGATCTTCTAAGAGAAAATCCTAAAATTATCTTTGTTGGTTTCTTTTTTTTTATCATCTCTTGTATGAGATGCCTATCCTGCTTGATCATATGGTTTTAGGGTTCTAGAACCAGCAATTCATCCACCCATATGTTAGCTGATGCCTGAAATCTACTCTGCAGAATTTCTCACAGGCTTTGATTTCTGTTAAAATGACAAATTTATCAGGCCCTGCCGTCTCAGTTAAATAGAAGGAGTCTGAGAGGGTTTTGCTAAAGCTAATAGGGCAAGAGGAAAAGAGAGGAAGGCAATGGAAATCTGAGACCTGAAGACATTGAAGTTAAAATTACAGATGGGAAAAACGTGCAGATTTGGGAAGCTGGGGGTGAAGGGAGGAGGAATATGACTTCTTAATTTTGCTCCAGTTCCAGCTAACATTTATACAGTGTGAAACCAAGTCTTGATCTTTTTCCTCTTCATTTATCTTCATTCCTACTGCTGCTTCTTTGGTTCTAGCTCTCATTACATCAGACATAGATAGTAAACTCCTACTTTTCACATACATCTTGTATATTAGCCATGCTGGACTATTTGTAGTTCCTGGAGATGTCTTTCATGCCCTCTTAATTTCAGGCTCTTTTGTCTCAACATCATCTTTCACACCACTGCTAGACTAGTCATTCTTAACCCTTGCTTTTACCCTGTCTTTTTGTTGCTCAAGAGCTTATAAATGACTATAATCAAATCCCAACCTTATATTTCAGTCAACTACCTCCACCATCTAGTACTAGCCTTCCATCCAACCTTTTGGCTTGAGAGAAAGGTGATAATGGAAGAGGTCAAAGAACTATTGTTACCTGGAGAAAGAAGAAACCTTGATAAAGATAAAACTAAGTACTAAGGAGAGTTTAGGTCTCTCAGAAGGAGAGACTTGAAATAATCTGAGGCATATTTTTGGATGTGCAGTTATCTCAAACTAAGATACTCTATAGAATGAAAAGGACAGCTTAATTATTGAAATAGTGACTTTTGGGAAAACTTGGTTCAGGGACAAGTTTACCCTGACATGCTAGTTTAAAATTCTGATAGTCTTGACAAGCATATCCCTTTAGTATCATATAGTGACTCACCAAAGAAGGCTAATATCCTTGCTCTTCCAATCAGTGCTTTAGTCCTGAGGCCACAACTTATAGTAACAAAGTTTAAATTCTTTTTATGTTATCCTGTCATCATTTACAAATATTCATGGTTTCTACCCAATCCTTTCCCTCAAACCCACCTCAAGCCCTACTCTACTTGGATCATCTTTTGAGCAATGAAACATCTATTTTGACCTTGTTATTTATCCAATATAAACAAACCATACATATTTTTGTTTCTTTATAAGTGATGTTTTGGAAAGTAGTCAAGTATACTTGATGTCTTCAACAACCCTAATCAGGGGCAATGCCAGGGCCAACTTTGATAAGCCATGAGAGAAGTGGGAGTTTGTTTACTTTCTGATATTTGAACTCTAAAATGATCTTAGGAGATCATCTTAATTCTGGAATTTGCTTTCAAGAAGAATGTGAGAAATTTTCCAAAAATATACAAAAAAAGCAGCTGTGTTAATCTAAATTTGGGGACTTTGCATTACTGATTACACTTTGTTGAAGTAAAATTACAAATCTTTTACTTGGGGAAAAAGACTCAGTTATTTAGGTTATTAAGGGCCCAAAATAGTTTATATTAGGGGAGAAAGATACTTTCTATAAGGAGCAAGGAGCAAGGATATAGGTGAAAATTTACACTGAGCCTATTTTATTTTCCAAAAATATAGGAATTTAATGGAAAAATTCAAAATTAGAGGAAAAAGAACATAATTTACTTTAAGGTCAGTTTATTGGTTTAAAAGTATAGTTTTTTGAAAGGTAGACATGGGTCATGTTGTCGAGGGAGTGGCAGAAAATCTCTTCAGTTCACATTTTGAGAGAGTAAGAGGACTATAGTTGTTTAAAATACCCCAAATTCCACAGTGAGGTTATAAACTTTAGTTATTTTGAAGTTTAAAATTTGAAAAAAAAGTCCAAATAGAAAATCCTGTTTAAATTTTAAAAATAGGAGTGAGAAGTATATAAGTTGCAGAGGACATATAGTATGTTAAGTCAAATAGCTTCTGTCATAGTTTTCAAAGAGAAAGAGAGCTTTTTTTCTAATGATTTGTAATTGCCTGAGCTCTTTCCTTGCTCATAATTCTTGAAAGCTATTGAAATTTTCAATCTTAGAGAACTATGTAGACTAAGGGGTTGCTGGCCAGGCACCACTTACTGTGTGGTTACAGAGAAAGGCCTTAAAAATCACCTTGTATGGGAATGAAAGGACTTTGTGAAGGATGAAGCCAAATAACTATGCCTTCCTTGTTGGACCCATCATCCCTGTATTTTCCTTTGAGATTAATTTTTGTTTTATTCTATATCATGGCATTTATAGCAAGTTCTATGTTTTATAAATGAAGATTTTTAGTTTACAAAGACACACCTCTTTAGAAAAAGGAGAAAACTAAGATAATTTTCTGCTGAGACAATGTCAATGTGGATACAGTAGCAAAAACATAATGACTTTTGAGCCAAGGTAGATCTGAGTTTGAAACTTGGTTTCTCCACTTACTATGTGAACTTGGTCAAGTTACTTAATCTCACTAATACTCAGTTTTCTTATCTGTAAAGTGAAGATAGTAAAGAAAAGGAGACAGCAAAAGAGTATCAAAGACAGACAAGAAGAAAACAAAAATGTTAGTATTGTACAAGTCAAAAGAGCAGTTTTAAGGAAGAATGTGGTCATTTATTTCAAATGCTTCCAAAAGACCAAAGAGAATGAAGTTCATCAAATGGCAATTGAATTTGTTAATTAGGAGGCCAGTGGTGACCTTGGAGAAACCATTTTCAATACAGTGTAGATTTTAGAACCAAAATGAAACTTTTAATCAGACTTTTTGGTCTCCATTTAAACAGTCATCATCAATAAAAAGAGAAAAAGGATGACAGAAGATATATTATTTTTCAATTGCTATGTAACAAATTACCACAAACCTGAAAACAACATCCACTTGTTTTCTTATAGTTTCTGTGGGTCAGAAGTTCAGGTACAAGTTCGCTGGGTCCTCTGCTTAGGGTCTCACAGGGCTGCAATCAATTTGTCAGCCAGAATTGAGACCTCATCTGTGGTCAGAGATCCTCTTACAAGATCACCTGTTGTTGGCAGAATTCATTCCTTGTTAGTGTATGATTGAAGGCTTGTTTTTTTTCTTTTAAAAATTATAACATATGGGACTTATTTTAGGAAAAAATTTATCCAATTGTGGAAAAAGCTCTGTGACCTGGGAAAAATTTTTTTAGCTCTACAGGGAACCTGGGAAGCCAGGCATGTCCAGCAGCTGGAGGAACCACTCTCAGCTCTCAAAGGTCATTCTTAGGCCCTTGACACCTGCTCCACTGCTCTCACAACACAGCTACTTGCTTTCTTCCAGGACTTTAGGAAAGAAATCTCTTCAAATTTTTGACTTCTCAATCTTTTTTTAAAGGGCTCATCTGATTAAGTAGTCACACCAATGATAACCTCCATTTTGGTTAACTGAAAATGAACTGATTAGCACTCTAACACAGGAACAAAATCTCTTCATTTTCACAGGTCTCATCCACACTCAAGGGGAGGAAATTATACAGGGCTTGTACACCAGTGGGTAAGAATCTTGACTACCAAGAAGAAATGTCTAGGAGGAATTTTCTAGGTAGGAAAATGTGGTTCAAAGCCAAGCTACAATAATCTGAAAGAGTGGTAGCTATAGAAATGTGGACTTATATATAGGAATGTAACGATTATTGGTTAAAGTTCTTCAAGTAGATGTTCATTTCATTTCAGACTTTATTTTCTGAAAAGGTAGGAGTGAAGCAGTATAGTTTGCATATAAATACTTAACAGAAAAGGATTGTCAGAAAACTTTGAGTCCAGGTTATGTCTCCTGGCTAAATTATAGCAAAATCTGGGAATACAGCTGAAGGTTTCCAGATAAAGGCAAGGTTTTGCAGTGTTGAAGGAAGCTCTTAAAGACACATGATGTGATTGAAGAAGGCATCATTATTTTACACAGATGCTACCAACTAGTGAGATGGGGTTAGAATTCTGAATAATTTAAAAAAATTAAATGAGTTGGGAGATGTAACTAAGGTGAACATCCAGTAAGTTTGTGTAGTTTGTTAAACACCAGTCAGGAACAGTTTTGTTCCAAGTAAAGCTAGAAAGAAAGAAGGGAAGGAGGGAGGGAAGAAAGAAATGAAAGGAAAGGAAAGGAAAGGAAAGGAAAGGAAAGAAAAGAAAAGAATTAAGTGTGGAAAGTAAGCTTCAACTTGTTCATAAATCAGCACTGAGGAGGTAATCCTGAGTGACTACCTCCTTGATCATACCTTCTCCCTCCTTAGAGTCTTCTGATTGCTTACAGGAGAAAGTATAAATTTCATCCTACTAAACTGTACTAAATTACTTCTCAGAGTCCCTTCTGTCACTGTAAATCTGGTAACACAATGTCAAATTTGCTTCTTTATGGTATATTCAATTATTTAAAAAATTCTAACAATGCTACCTTGGCACTCTGTACGACAACAACAAAAAATGGCAGGGCAAAGAGTAACTTAGCGGTGACTTGATGTTCAGGCTTTCATGATGTGAGCCAGGTCACTGTGAAAAAGTCAAGAAAAAGGAAGTACATGACAGGATACTGAAAGCAATTCTTATACAAATTTACTCCTTAAGGAAGCTTCCAGTATTGGCTATAAAATCTGTTTGGAATTGAATGACCTAGTTTTATAGAATATTAGAGTTGGAAGAGCACTTAGAAAACATCTTATCCAATCCCACTCCCTTCGTGACCCAGAAAGATAAAATGATTACTGAAAGTAACACACAGAATTAGTGACAGAGCCAGGATGCCTGACTCACAGTCCAGTGCTATTTTCACTATATCACACCATTAAGTTTCAGATTCTGCAAGACCTATTATTAAATGCTGACATGAGATAAACTCATATACTGGTACAAATCATGGCACTTGAACAAACTGTTTTGCAGAGGACTACACAGAAGCCAAGGAGTGACCCATTTCTTTGCTCTCTCTTTGGTTATAATATAGAACTGTTTACTGATTATTAGAAATTACAACTTTCTTTTTAATTTTCTTGTTTCTCTTCTGCTCACTCTGTCTTTGTCACTTATACCAAATTATTAATCTTAAAGCACAGTTCTAATCACATCACTTCCCTTTCAAAAGTCTCTGATGACTGATTAGGCACGAAGCACCATTCAAGGCCATAATAATATTCTACCTTAATTTTATAGAGTCAGTTGACATGGTTTACTATACACACACGCTATATAATATAATATAATATAATATAATATAATATAATATAATATAATATAATATAAAAATAATACAAATGTGGCCTTATGACCAGCTCCATCCTTTATTTGGTCTGTTTTCATTTGCTCAGGCAATTTTGCCATTTGACATGCCATTTTTTCTCATTGCTGTTAGATGCAATTCTAACCATCTTTAAGACCATCTCTTATATCACGTCTTCCATAAAAAAATCTTTCCTGATCCTCTGTATTACTGTTGTATGTTCATTATATTAAAAGGGATATACTAGCTACTTACTATGTGCCAGTTCTGTGCTAGGTTCTTTGGAAAGTAAGACACAAACCCTGCCTGCCAATGAAGGCTTATACTCTACTAGAATAAGACACAGACATGTCAACAAATTAATTCACTGCACCATTACAGCTGCTGCAATAGAAGTATATAAAGAACACAGAGAATGGGAATAGTAAATGATATCTGTATGTTAGTAAAGGCTTCACAAAAGATAGAAGGGCATGACAGGTGAAGAAGAGCATTCTAGGCAGGGGTAGAAAATAGAATGAGCAAAGATTTGGAGGTGTGAAATAGCCTGACATGTTTAGGAAACAGCTAATGGCATGAAAGGGATAAAATAGAAGATGAAGGGTGAATGTGTGTGCACTTGTGTGTGTTTAGGTGTATGTATCTGTATATGATTGGACTATGAGGTTTAAACATGAGAAAATAAGTTGGAAAGAAATGCAGAAACCAGATCACAATAGGTCTTGTTTACTGTTTTAGAGAATTTCACTTTATCCTCTAGGGAATGGGGAGCTACTAGAGATTGCACAAGAAGAAAAAATACTGACATGTAAGGGAAAGAGGAAGTGAAGCAGCAAAGATAGAGGTTGCTTATCCCTGAGAGGCCAGACTTTCTTGGTGAAGTAAGAGACAATATTGCTTGTTGAGAGAAATAGGGCTGAACTTGGATTCAGGTCTTCTGAAAATTGGTGAAGGTTTGAATGGTGGCTCTAGGGATTGGGAGGGAAATATGACCAAGAAGAGACTGAAGGCCTAATTGAGGTTGGAGAGTGTGGATTTTTAATGGCCCAGTCGGTACAATTGTGCAAATTATTCCAGGAGTGTTCAACAGCCTGGGTGTAAGAGAGAAAAATACAAATGCTTAAATTGATATCAAGTTGGGGATCACAGGGCAAATGTTATGAAAGTGGTAAGAAAGTTGAAAATTCTACAAAAAGAATGGTTAAAAGTGAAACCACAAAGAAGTTTAACAGATTGGGAAGAAAAGGAGGAACCAAGGGATGGGAAGATTAACTGAGATTTAAAGACTGGTGTAGTGGCAATAAGGGAGTGAGAGAAATAAAAGTCTAGGAGCTTGTGGTCATAGTGTGGTACACTGGAGTTTGAGATTTCAGTTGTGTGATGATAAATAAGGCCCCAAGCACGGCCATGGAAAGGTGGAATGTGAATATGTTGCCAGCAATTAGGTTCTTGTCCCATTGTAGAAAGAATTCAGAGATGAGACATGGATGTCAAGAAAGCAAAGTGAAGATTTATTAAAGGATAGATAGTACCCTTTCAAGGGGAGCGTGGGCAGGCTCAGGTGAGCAGGTGCCCTTTCTTTGGCAAGTTGTAGGCCGCAGAAATGAATGGATGGAATATTCACTGGGGAAGGAAGGGTTTTGGGTCCTATTCCCTGATTTTCATCCGAACTCCACCTTCCCAATGGGAGGAGGGACATTTGTCCTTATTTATTCTGGATTGAAAGTGTCATAGTGTCGGTGCATGATGGTTGCTTCTTATCTACAAGGCTAATTTTATTGAAATGAGGGCATAATGAGCAAAGCTTACATTCGGACACTGGGGATTTCTGCCTTTTCTCACCTTTGTATGTCGGCCTCCAGGACACTTGTCACCCAAAATGTGTGATATCTTACCAGTCCCAAGGTTCCTGCTTTTCTCTGTCTGCCTAAGGAACCCTGTTGTCTGCATGATGTATGGTTTCCTTCATTTAGCCCGTGCCCCTTCTTTTTGCCCAATTCTTGCCATTTGGCCTGGGTCCCTTTTTGCTCATATCTAGCTATCTGCCTGTTCTAACAAATGGACATTATTTCAGATAAGGTGGTCAAGAAAATTTGAAGTCAGTTTATTGGGTTGGTTGTTCACACGGAATATGAAGTTACCAAGGTGACAGCAAGATTTGGGGTAGAAAGAAAGACTGCAAGTCCAATGCCAAAATATTCAATGAATAAAGGGAAAATAACTAGGAGGTCAATAGATGATGATATTCATAAGGAAGATTAGAGGGTGGCACAGATGAATGGCTTTTTGCATTGTGGTAGAAAAGTAATAATTGTTTTAAGTGGCACAAGGGAGCCAGGAGACTCTCTAGGTCTCATAGTACATGGTGTGTAGAAAAATAAACAACTTATTTTTGATGGCCAGGGCCAAGTTTTGCTTAAGGCAAGGGTGTGGTGGGAGAATTATTTGAAGAAGTTTAGGATGTAGGAGAGCTTACTTATAATGGAAAGGAGGTTACAGAGGGCACAGTAAGGAAAGTGTTAGTAGAAAGGTTAGATGTGGAAGGAAGAATTAGGAGAGAGGAAGTACAAGGTGTTCTCAGGATATTAGAACTTTGGAAAGCAGTTGACCATAGAGGTCCATGGTTCAAATACAGAATTGAATTGTTTCTACCTCTTTTTACTTTTTGTTAGTAATTTCTGTGTTTGCCTAATCTGTACTGCTAATTTATAGACTTTATTTGGGGGGCAAAATCCAGATCTAATTAATATGAATAGTCTCTGTAGAACTTAGCAAGGAGCATTATACTTGGTACCCCACAAATGTGTTGAATCAGACTAATTCATTTCAAAATTGCTTCATTGAGGTGAGGCACATTAGATTTATAGTTTATTTATTATATTACTTACTTGTTTTTGCTTTGGTGTAAATCTTGAAAAAGTAACTGTTTTTTTTCAGAACATTTTACCAAAGCAAAAAATTAATAGGTACAACTTTGCATGAGAGCTAAATTTAAGCTGCTTATTTCTCATCCAACTAAAGTGATGCAAGTCTGACAGCTGAATTGTGATTTACTGTGGATCAGCTGAAAGCGAGGCCAGTAGGTTCAACTAGATTGCAAGTTCCTTGAAAGCAGGGATTATATCTTCATGTTTACTTTTTTCTATTTACTTCACTTTATACTTCCCCATTTTTCTTCAGTAGTGGTTAGCATAGTACTTTGCATACATAGCAGGAAGAACATAATAAATGGTTAATGATATTCTATGCTATTCTTTTTTTAAAGAAAATTATATTATTCACCCATGTCAGTAGAACATGCTCTTTGTTATTCCAAGGATAGGTGCCAGTTTTGAACAAGAAGTGATCTTTGAGATCCTGGTCTGATAGACTGATGACTTGCTCAAGGGCACATAGCTAGTGACAGGACTGGGACTAGAACCCACTCATTTCAACTAAAAGTCCAGTCCTGCTACCGCATTGCTGACCCAATACCCACTCTTGCTTTTTGTCCCCATTCATTAATAACAGATTTTTCAGATAGTCAATTCAGGTTATCAGTGCATTCAAGATCTGTGAAATGCCAAAGTTTGGTATTTCGTACTTTGCTTTTCTCTCTCTGTTGGAGAATCTACCAACTTCCATGGCTTAAAAAAATGACTTTTATGTGGGTGACTCAAATCTCTGTCTCTGCCACAAACTACATACCTGCACTTTAGTCCCTCATTTTCATCTGCCTATTAGATTGCTCCTTTTGAATTGCATACATTTCCCTCAATTTCAACATGCTTAAGGACAAATATATCATCTTCCCTTCCAAATCAAATTCTCCAACTGATTTTTCTGTTTTTTTCCCCATTGACCTAATAGTCTTCCAGTCACTCAAGCAGAGAATCTGGCAGTCATATTTGACCCCACCACACCCTGACCTCATCCCTCACATATAAACTCCAAGCTCTGTTGTTTCTTATTTTGCAGTATCTTCTGATCCTCCCTCTTCCACCAACGTAGTTCAGGATCCTTATCTCATCATACCTTGGCTACTTGAGAATGCTTGAACTATGCATCTTCTTTCACCCTTACATGGTCAAAGAGGTGAACTTGGCAAATTTCTACTTATACTTCAAGATTAAATTGAAGTGATCATTTTCTACAAATGCTCCTTTGTTCATGGTTTCATTATCTTATTTATTACAGTGCTTTAATTAATCTTTTTGCTTACTCATTTAGACAGTAAGCCCATTAAGGCAGTGAGTCTGCTTTATTTATTTTTGCTCTCTTCCTCTCCTAATTGAGCAAACATTGGAAGAGTAACTGTGTGGTTTAGGTGCTTTTGAGTAACTTAACTCCCCAGAGTGGATGTCAGAAGTAGAGGGGAGGTTCATGTTTTTGGTGTGGAAACACAATGGGCTATTTTGCAGGAATCTAGATAATGATGTAAAGTGGAAGTGAAATGTGTACATTCCTAGCATGGTAGAGTCTATTAAAAAGAAACCTGAAAAATCAGATTGTAGAGGATCACAACTCATGGATGAACATTTTACAAATTATTGGAGAAGAAAGGAAAGGGAATGGGGCAGTTGTATCTACACATTTAGGAAGGAACAGGAAGCTGAGCTTAAAATTAAAAAAAAAAGCAAAATTATTCTGGTGGGGCTGTAGGAGAGTTCAAAGTGGCCTAGGTCATAGACTGTTGAGAATCCAAAGACCGAAGGATATACACTGATGATCGGTGTTTTTAATTCAGCCAACAAGAGAGACTGAAAGATTAAATCAGTATTTGAATGTAGTTTTATGATTCTATTAAGTTGTTTGCCTCCCCAAAACATCCTTTACCTTTCCAGTAAATGCTAGCATGCACTGGATGGTCTGCGTATGTTGGAGGACTGCCAGCAAGGGTGGGGTGAGGAGGGAAGGGCCAATGGCAGAAGGGGAAGTGGGGGACTCAGGGCTCAGGCTTCTAAGGCAGATACTTCCTCCACTTCTGCTGAGTAGTGGTAAGATGCAGGAAACTTAGTTTTCACAAGGGTGCAGCTCAGTGGTGCCATTCTTTTATTTGGTCAACTCCCCAATGCCCTCTTTCCTGTTCTCCATGTATCTTATTATTGTCAAATGAAAAAAGTTTGTTGTGCTATTCATCCTTATAAAGCTGAGCTCAAGGAGGTGACGGACAAGGCTTCCCCCTTCCACTTTATTGAAGTAATTGACATATAAAATTGTAAAATACTTAAGTGTACAATGTGATTGTTTGATATATGTATATATTGTGAAGGGATTCCCCTCATCGAGTTAATTAACTGGGACAATGTTTTATTCATCTTTTGATACAGCAGGTGTTTGGAGAATGGATAGTAGGGTCAGCAGATGAGTATTTTATAAACTGTAATGCACTGACCAAAAGTAAATTTTTATTTACTTTCCTACCCATATTAGGCTGAGCCCAGTTTTCTCTTCCTGACACCTACTTTGACCACCGTATCCTACACTCATATCTCTCTTCTTTGAACTTGTATTATGTTTATTGTCTGTACCAATAATATGCCAATCAGTATTCTACTACCTTGTATTATATCTTTTAACGTGTAGGAATCTTGTCTCCTTAGGTAGATTGTGAACTCCCCTAGGGCAGGAGAAAGGAATTTCGAGCTTACTTCCCCTTAAGCTCAATGAACCCAAAGTCTAACCTGTCTTAATATTTTGCACATAGAAAAATATGCAATGAATGTTTACTGAGTCATTGGTTATTGATTGACTGGAGCAAAGCTACACATCCACCATGGGGTTTTAATCTATAAATGACCAGGTTTGTGCTAATGATCCCAGTGGCTTTCCTCCATTGTAATAAAAGATCTTGGGGAGGAGAGCAGAAAGACCCTCCTGTCATCACTGTAGCCTTATTATCACAATAAGTAGTTTTTTTACTTGGCATTTCTAGAGATATGCTTAGCAGCATTCTGACTAGTATTAGAAACTACTGGGGAGTTGATATTGTAATGCTGACAGCTCTAGGGACGTATCTTCTCCAGTAGCTTATTCATCCTTAAGGGGAGAACATCACACCCATCAAATTGGGCCACTCTGTTGTCAAGCAGTTGAGTTCCAAACACAGGACACTGCCAAGTCCAAAAGGAAATTAAGGCTCTGGCATTCGAAGTTAATGTCACTGTGTGCCTCCTTGCATAGCACTGTGATACAATGTTTTATCCTGTGTAATCAGAATAAAATGGTGCATAAGAACAGACCTGAAGAGAAATTCAAGTCACAAAAGGGGAACAGAGATCTTGAAGAGTGCATAAGTGTGTATGGTGAGAGGTTACAGTGGGAGGACAGTTCCACTCTTAGCCTAGGTGGTAGAAATCTGTTATAGACAGCTTACACACCTTTGAACTTTTTGTAAAGCACTAACTAGAAGGCTGACCATCTTCCAAGGATACCTGTATAAATATCTACCTAATTATTAGCTACTTGGAATCCCTCTAAATTCTGAGGCCATTCCTCACAGCTGACTCTGAGGGCCTGCCCCTAACTTCTTGGTATTTAGATGCTTGGATCATGGAAGCAAGATAATTGTTCTTCAGGAGATTGCTATTTATTGAAGACTTCTGTCATAAAAAAGAATTCAATTTCAGATTAAACACAAAGGGTAGCCAATTTGGAATGAAAAGAAGCTTTTAATATCTTCTAAGTCCTGACCTTCCTAGGAACTTTGGAATAAGTACATAAGGTGTGTCAGAGATGTTTGAGTATTGTTATTAACTTAATTCCACTTGTTATGTAGAACCCATGACAACAAAAAGACAACCCTATGTAAAAACGAAAGCTGTTAACCTGAAATAGATGAGAAATCTTGACAAGTCTTTTATGTTAGGCATCTGAAATTGTGATTCCAAACTGGACTTTTCTTTCCATTTTAGGGAAAAGGGATTGATGAAAAGTAAAAGAGTGCCTGAATGGGCCAGGGGGCTCGAAGTCTAGGCCCAGCTCCTTTTCCTTTTCTATCAGCTACATTTAACTAGAAACTCAGTATCTGGGATGTATTGATTCCACACTCTATATAAGATAATGGCATTTTATTCATCAAAAGGAAAACCAACTGCGTGTTTAAGTGCTAAAGAGTTTTTGTTTACTCTTCTGTTTTGTCTCAATTCTCCTGTTTCCACCAGGGCTCCTCTCTAACTTCTCCTAAACATGTAGAGGTTTTTCTTTCTCCCTTCTCTCATATGTACTCCCCCTAAATCCAGAAGAAAACCTTGTTGGGCACAAAGAAAGGCAGGATCATAATGGGATGAAGTGGGATGGGATAGAAATAGGAAGCAGGATAGAAGAGGCTTGTGGTGCACAACTTATATTTTAACAGTGGTCTTCTCACTGACCTATGAAGAATTCTCAATTAAAAGCAAAAGTAATTGTCAGGTGATGATATTTTGGCACCATTATTGTAACATGAATTAATGGACTTAAGATGTCTGAATTTATCTAATCAGATTAAATGACTTACTTTGTTGTTTTTTCTGTAAGAAGGAAGATGTGCCACTACCTGCTCTGAGTCTATCAGACTTATTAGCAATTGTATTTCTTCAATACAAATCAACAAATTGGCATTCTAACTTAAGAATCTCTTTTTGTAGGGTTGATTAGTATGAATCTGTCTTCTAGGAGTCTGAGCACACCTGATTGAACTGGCAGAACTGTTTCTTACTGACACTCAATTCATACCATGTTAAGAATCCATGCAGCCTGAAACCCAAATAACTGGTGTGAGGGATAAAAATGACTTTAGGTCTTTGTATTTCATAGAGAGATATATGCACTATACTTACCTATATATTCTGGAACATGATTTGTATTAACTAAATCTGTGGTTGGACAAGTGGTTAATAACAGAATAGTGGAATATTGTGTTACATTCAGAACTCAGTGTAAAAATTTATTTTGGTCCTTAGCATTTAATCCTAAGAATCAATGGACTTAATGGAGGTAATATCTAATGAAAAAGGTGAATGGTGTTTTCACAGAAGTGCTTCTTAAATATTACTCTTAAATATTTTATTCTTTTCAGAATTCATATTGAAGTTTGCATAAAGATTGTAGAGTTAGTGGTAACAAGATGGCTGGATCCTACTGACTGTTTTTGGAGTAGGATAAAATTGCTTATGCTTAGAGTGAGGGCCCTGGTCTATGGTGTAGTGATGGGGGCAGAAAGTAACTGGCCCTGTTCTCTCCACATGCAATCAATTTTGTTATGTATTTTGTTCTCCTGGAATGGACTTTTAAACAAAACACTTTTGGATAGTGGTTTGTATTTTCAAGTTGCTTTCATATTTACCATTTTAAAAGATCCGAAAAAATATATCTATAAGTTCATTACTACATTTTATACATGATAAAACCAAGAAATACTGACATTCAGTAACTTACTGGAGAACATGCTGCTGATTAAAATGCAAAGCCAAGATGAACTCTTAGTTATCCAGGCCCAGTTTCCTTCCCACTGAAATCCCTGCAGCAAGGTAGTTTATAGCAGCCACTGTTATGTTGCAGAGTTTATGTCAGAGTTCAAACTGGAAGATAGCTTGAAGCAAAAAATCTCCCTGCTTGCTTATGTTAGAATAATTTAATATTTATTAAGGGCTCATGGTGTGTATGAAGGACCATGCTAGCTATTGCTGAGCAGGGGAGATTTAAAGATATAAAAACCTGATACCTCCCCTCAACACTCCTTTTTTCTTTGAGGGGAAGAATTATATTTCTGTGCCTCTTATATCTCAGGACCTTTTTCTTCCTCTTGGCTGAAAGTGTAGGCACTGCACAAGTTTCAGTCCTTGGTCATCTCTTAGATTTGCTTTTTCTAAGCTGAGTAATTCTTATGATTTTGGCTATCACACTCCCCAGATTTAATTTTATCCTCCACCTTTTAACCATCACTCACATTCAGGGCTACTATTTCCAACCATCCATTAGATGTTACTTTGAGTTTTTGCCATCTCCTCAAACTCAGGAGGTCAAAATCAGAACTCATCATGTCTTACACTCCCCTCCCCATGTTCATCCCCAAATTACCTATTTCTGTGGATAGTAGTCACCACACTGCCCAGATCCCACAGGTTCAAAATTTCAGAGACAGCTCTGACTTATCTCTTTCCTATGCTGCCTGTATCTAATCACCAACCAACTTCCATCTATCACTCTTTTTAAATGTCTCTTAAGTTCCTCTTCATTCCATTTCCACTACCACCAAACTAGCCTAAAGCCTCATTAACTTCTATTCTTTAAGTGGTCTCTCCATCTCCAGTTTTCTCCAAATGTAGTCGGGCTTATAAAACTCTGCTGGATTGGTCTACTCAAAATGTTTTTCCATCATGTTCTCATTTATTCAAAGTTTGATAATATGATTTCCAATTAAAAAGTGCCTGGGCTGTTGGTGGGAATGCAGTTTGGTGTAGCCATTGTGGAGATTCCTTAAAAGACTAAAAATAGACTTACCATATGACCCAGTCATCCTGCTCCTGGGCATATATCCAGAGGGAACCTTAATTCAAAAAGATACATGCACTCCAATGTTCATAGCAGCACTATTTATAATACCCAAGACATGGAAACAACCTAAATGTCCATCGACAGAGGACTGGATAAAGAAGCTGTGGTATATTTATACAATGGAATACTATTCAGCCATAAAAACCAATAGCATAATGCCATTTGCAGCAACATGGATGTGCCTGGAGAATGTCATTCTAAGCGAAGTAAGCCAGAAAGAGAAAGAAAAATACCATATGATATCACTCATATGTGGAATCTAAAAAAAAAAAGACAAATGAACTTATATATAAAATAGAAACAGACTCAAGAGACATAGAATACAAACTTGTGGTTGCTGGGGGGAGGGGGGTGGGAAGGGATAAACTGGGAGCTTGAGATTTGCAGATACTGACTGGTATATATAAAACAGATAAATATGTTTATACTGTATAGCTCAGGGAAATATATTCAATATCTTATAGTAGCTTATGGTGAAAAAGAATATAAAAATGAATATATGTATATTCATATATGACCTAAGAATTGTGTTGCACACCAGAAACTGACACAACATTGTAAACTACTATACCTCAATAAAAGGAAAAGTGCCTGGAATTCAATGCCTAGTAATCTGGCCTTCAATTTCTATCCATATTTATTTTCTTTCACACTTTGGCTCAATCCCTTTACTCTAGCCAGATCAGGTTCCTCAGTGCAAGTATTAGACTCAGTATTGACACATATGTTCCTGAAATCATTTCTGTGACTAGAACTGAATTCAAACAGCATATATTGACCACCTACTATGTGCACAGAAAATTTGCTCTGTATGGTCCCATATCCTATATATTCTTCTGGGCCTATCTCATTTTATCTGTTATCTTTCTTTTCTAAAGTTCTTTGCATTTAAAAACATAACATTGGTTTACTGTCTCATCTTTTTATGTTCTGTAGGTCTTGTATCTCCATCAACATTGTAAGTTCCCAAGGGCAGGGAATACACCTTACTTTGCTTTGTGCTACATACTGTATTGAGCTTAATTGACACTTGTTTAACTGAATTACAACAGATTTGAGATATTTTAATAAGAACATGAAAAAATAGCAAAATAGATCAAAGTAGAGGTCCATGCAGAGCTATGTTATTTGGGAGCATATGTTATTATGTTATGATAGCTACCCTTCATGGCATCAAATCCACAAGACTGTCTATGAACTTAAAGATGGGTGCTGTCCTTTAATACTTTATTATCAGCAAATAATACTGCAAAGGGAAATTCATAATTTTCTGTACCATGGAAGAATTTTGCTTTTATCCCAGATAAACAGTTTCTAAAGCAACAAAAGTTTGATTAAGGGTAGTAGGGAAAATGTAGTAGAAAATGAAATTGATGATTCTAGGCTAGGTAGACACCTAAATGTTGGATTCAGAAGGGACTCAATCTGCAAACTTTCTTTAACGTGTCATTCTATTTGGGTTCACTGGCTCCCAGGCTGATTTATTTCATTTGCAGGTAGTGGTTAGCTAATGTAGTTATTTAACTATTGTGGGGACCTAGGGAGCAGTTTTTGTTATGGGGTTGATGGATGTAAATATAGTACTTAAGGTTGTTTATTTACTGTGTAAACACAGAGTGCTTTCAGTTCTGATTGGACAATTAATAGCAAAACAGCAACAGAAAATATTTTTGGATGATTTAATAGATATCATAAGCTTGATCTTGTTGCAATAGATATCACAAACTTAAAATTATCTAAAAACGAATTTCACTAATATATGCAGTCTCAAGTCCAGGCTTACTTAAAATGTTTTTATTTTTTAAATTATTTTTTAAAATATATTTTTAAAATTTGCTTTTAAATAATCATCTGATAAATCCTCTTTCTAGATTTCAAAATAATAAGACCACCGGAAGGCAGAATCACTGAATTCAAGTTTTTTTGTTTTGTTTTTGTTTTTTTAAGCTATAGATGGAACCCACCAACCCATTTGTTTACCTTTGAAAACAGCTTCTTTGCTTCTAAGTAGAAGACTACTCCCAGCCAAAGATTTTGATTAAAATGTGTGAAGTGTTGGAAATAGCCTAAATGTCCATCAACAGATGACTGGATAAAGAAGAGGTGGTATATTTATACAATGGAATACTATTCAGCCATAAAAACCAACAACATAACGCCATTTGCAGGAACATGGATGTCCCTGGAGAATGTCATTCTAAGTGAAGTAAGCCAGAAAGAGAAAGAAAAATACCATATGAGATTACTCATATGTGGAATCTAAAAAAAGAAAAAACATAAATACAAAACAGAAACAGACTCATAGACATAGAATTCAAACTTGTGGTTGCCAAGGGGGCAGGGGGTGGGAAAGGATAGACTGGGATTTCAAAATATAGAATAGATAAACAAGATTATACTGTATAGCACAGGGAAATATATACAAGAACTTATGGTAGCTCACAGAGAAAAAAATGTGACAATGAATGTATATATGTTCATGTATAATAGAAAAATTGTGCTTCACACTATAATTTGACACAACATTGTAAAATGATTATAAATCAATAAAAAATGTTTAAAAAATTTATGAAGTTTTGAGTCTGTTTAAACCCAGTGAAAATCAGATATGTCTAAGTTACTAAATCATGCAATTTCCCCGTATTCATTTATAGTTGTGAGAGCTTTCTACTTCCAGTCTCTAGTCAGAACTTGCCAGTTTTAGTTGTGCAGTGCATTTCCAGAAAATTTCTTAACCCCTTTGAGTCTATTTCCTTTTTTGCAAAACAGGGATAGTAACACCTGTCTTAATTGTAGAATGTTGAGAGATTCAAATGGGATAATGAATGTGAAATTACTTTGTGAAAATTCAGATCATCCTTCACTGGTTGTTTTACCTTCAGCAGTCACTATACATTTTCTTTCCTTGTTGAAAGGAACTGCTACTACAGATTAGAGAAACTCCATTGAGATCTTAGTACAGATTTTTAAAATATTCCTTACATTTCTGACTTGATTGAAAATGTGCTGGAGGCTTGGGGAGTGTCCTCTCTGTATTTTGCCTCATTAAATCCTTAGCAGAAGCACTGAACAATACTTGTTGACAGGATGATTAGATCAAATGTCTGGCCAATAAATAAAGCGGAAAGAATCCATCCTAGCAGCCTTATTTAAAGCAGGCAAGGCAAATGAGTTACTCCCAAACTCCTGGGACTTTGTTAAAATCCATGATCGAAGAGAGAAGATGGCAGAGTAGAAGGACGATCGCAGCTCACCCTCTCCCACAAATGCACCAAGACTCACATCCACAGACCCACTCAGCTAACCAGAGCACCTGCAGAAGTCCGACAGAACATCACCCTCTTCAAAAGATAAAGAAGCCAAAAATCTGGTATGAGAAAAGGAAAAAAGAAAGAACATAAGGCAAAGCAGAGTGGGATGGGTCCCAAGGGGAGGGAGCAGCAAAGGAGGACTAGTGCTCATTTGCTGGGTCTCCCTTCTCCAACTAAGAGGCCAGTGGGACAGAGGGGGAGCCTCCGAGGCTTGGATCTGTACAGAGCAGCCCTTGACTGACAGAACTAAGTTTAACGGGCACAGAGGATCCCCCCGACACCCAGGTTGAGACGCGGGTTGGCAGCGGCAGGCAGGGCCAGGCTGTGCAAGCTGGGCAGAGGACGGGGGCGGCTGCACGGAGGCAGCCCCGGAGGACTGCAAGGGGCTGCGTGCCGTGGCTGTGGGTGCACAGGGCAGAACAACCTGGGCCCTCCATAAAATGACACACTTTATATGCCCTGAGGGGAAGGGTGCATACCCCCATCTCTGAAAACCCATGGAAAGTTTTCAGGGGAAGAGAGGTGGGGCTCAGGCACAGCCACCATATCCTCTGGTGCTTAGGATCCAGTCGGGGGTGGGGGCGCAACCTGTATCCGCACCGAAGGGCTTAGCAGCCTCAAAGGCCAGACTGAGATGGGCCTACAGCCCGGGGCAGATAGGATCCTTCCGTCCTGGTCCCTCAGAGAACTTGCTCTGCAAAGACAAACAAGGAGTTGAGTTTTGGCCTGGAGCAGGGAGAAGGCTGTCCCTCAGTCTTCCCCAAGTCCACCTGCAGAGCGCCAACCTGAGGCGGAGTGCACAGCCGCACAGAGCAGCGGAGCTACCGGCGCCGGGAGAGGGAGGGCGGCCCCCCGCCTTGCGGGCAGGAACGCAGCCCCTGACTACAGTGCTGAGAGGAGGCGCCACCTGCCCTCCTACCTGGCCAGTCTGCAACATCTGACTGCAGCATCCGTAGGGGCACCAACCCACAGCAGAGGAGAGCTGCACCTGACCCAGTGTTGGGAGGAGGCACGATATGCTTGCTGACAGGTACTGAGAGCAACACAGAAGAGGGCGTCAACGGAGGGCCTCTGGAAACAGCAAGCTGAGCTTCCAAAACAGGACGAAGACAGAAAGACTTCACGTTAAAAGCACACAGACTCCAGGAGGACACCGACAGCCCCCCATCCTTTTTAAATCTGTTTTTACCTGTTCTATTTTCTATTACCCTCTTAATTTTTACTTCTTAATTCATTTCTATTTCTCTTGGGTTTTGATGTCCTGTTACTGATTAGACACAGGTTTCAAATACATCTTTTCATCTTTACCCCTTTTCTTTATAAAGGTTTTAAAAGGACGTCTCAACTCGATTGATATTCTGCTTCAACTTGCTCTTCTATTATTCATTATACACTGTTTTCAAACCTTCTTTCTCCCTTCTTTTAAAATTCTTTCTCTCTCTCTCTTGTTTTTTCTTTTTTTCCTAAGTCTTATTCCTAAGTAGGCATTAGATAGATAAATTCCTTAATGACCAAATAAACAACCGGTACTCCATAAACCACAGTGCCAGAGAGGTATGAGCAAGATGAAGAAGCAGAGAAACCTTTCCCAATTAAAAGAACAAGAGAAATCCCCTGAAAGAAAGATCGATGAAATAGATATCAATAGCCTACAAGATCAAGATTTCAAAAAAGGAGTGATCAAAGTGATGAAGGAATTAAAAGAGATAGTGTTTAGAGATATAAAATATGTCAAAAATGAAATGGAATCTATAAAGAAGAACCAAGTAGAATGGGTAAACTCATTGACAGAGATGAGGAATGGTCTAATAGCTGTGCAAAGACGACTAGACAATGCAGAGGAATGAATCAGTGACCTAGAAGACAGGACAATAGAAAGCACCCATTCAGAAGAACTACAAGATAAGCAAATAAAAAATAATGAAAATAGCATAAGGAGCCTATGGGATAATATAAAGCGTCCCAATCTTCGCATAATAAGGATCCCAGAATGGGAAGAAAGATCAAAGGGGATTGAAAAGGATTTTGAAGAAATCATGACTGAAAACTTCCCAAACTTAAAGAAGGAATTAGATATCCAAGTACAGGAAGCTCAGAGGGTCCCAAACAGGAAGAACCCAAATAGACCCACACCAAGACATATAATCAAGATGGCCAGAGTCAAGGATAAAGAAATGTTTCTAAAGGCAGCAAGAGAAAAGCAAAGAGTAAGTTACAAGGGAACCCCCATAAGGCTCTCAGCTGATTTCTCTACACAAACACTACAGGCCAGAAGGGAGTGGCAAGATATATTCAAAGCCCTGAATGAAAAAAAGATGCAGCCTAGGATACTTTATCCAGCAAGGCTATCCTTTAGGATAGAAGGAGAAATAAAGAGTTTCACAGACAAAAAAAAGCTGCAGGAGTTTAGCAACACTAAACCCATGCTAAAAGAAATATTGAAAGGGCTATTCTAAATAGAAAAGCAGCAGGATGCTACAGAAATGAGAAACGTACAACTGGAAAGGTGATAACTCATGAATTACAAATAAAGAAAACACGAAATTATAAAAGAAGACATACAAATCACTGAGAGTGGGAGAGCGAGGCAGGGAAATATAGAATTTTTTTCTTTCTTTTTTAAATTTTTTTAATAGTTGGATGGGTTTGAGATCACGGTATTATCCGTTTAATAAAAATGGGTATAGGTTAATTGATTTACAAAAAAGGGTAACCACAAGCCAAAAATTTACAAGGGAGTCACAAAAATTAAATAAAATCCATGATAATACAAAGGAAAATTACCAAACCACAAAAGGAAAAAGAAAGGAACAAAGAGGATATACCAATTCAACTGCAAAGATAAGTTCAAAATGGCAATAAGCACACATCTATCATTAAATACTGTAAATGTTAATGGACTAAATGCTCCAGTCAAAAGACATAGAGTGGCAGACTGGATAATAAAGCAAGAACCTTCAATATGCTGCATACAAGAGACCCACTTTAGGGAGAAGGACACATATAGATTGAGAGTGAAAGGATGGAAACGGATATTCCATGCAAATGGAAAAGTCAAAAAAGCAGGTGTTGCAGTACTGATTTCAGACAAAATAGACTTTAAAACAAAGGCCATAATCAAAGATAAAGAAGGACATTTTATAATGATTAAAGGAATGATTGAAGATGAAGATATTACACTCATTAATATATATGCACCCAATATAGGAGCACCTAAATACATACAAGAATTACTAACAGAGATAAAGGGGGATATTGATGGGAATACAATCACAGTTGGAGATTTTAACACTGCATTAAGATCACTAGGCAGATCTTCCAGACAGAAAATAAACAAGGCAACAGAGAAATTAAATACTACAATAGAAAAGCTAGATTTGGTGGATATTTTCAGAGCATTACACCCCCCCAAAATAGAATATACATTCTTTTCAAGTGCACATGGAACATTTTCCAGGATCGATCATGTACTTGGGCACAAAAGAAACCTCAACAATTTTAAGAAGATAGAAATTATCTCAAGCATCTTTACTGACCACAATGCCATGAAACTGGAAATCAACAATAATGAAACAAAGGAGAAAAAAAGGAAAGCATGGAGATTAAACAATACGTTATTGAAAAAACAATGGGTCAATGAGGAAATGAAAGCTGAAATTAAAAAATACCTTGAGACAAATGATAATGAAAGCACAACCACTCAAAACCTATGGGACACAGCAAAGGCAGTGCTAAGAGGGAAGTTTATAGCAATACGGGCCTCCCTCAAAAAAGAAGAATAATCTCAAATAAACAAGTTAACCCACCACCTGTGTCAATTAGAAAAAGAAGAACAAAAAGCCCCATAAAGCAGCAGAAGGAAGGAAATAATAAAGATCAGAGAGGAATTAAATACAATAGAGATGAACAACACCATAGAAAAAAATCAACCAAACCAAAAGCTGGTTTTTTGAAAAAGTAAATAAAATGGACAAACCTCTGGCCAAACTCACAAAGAAGTAAAAAGAGAGAGCACAAATTAGCAAAATAAGAAAGGAAAATGGAGAAATTAAAACAAACAAAGTAGAAATACAGAATATCATACGAGAATATTATGAAAAACTATATGGAACCAAACTGGATAACTTAGAGGAGATGCACAAGTTTCTGGAAACATACTGTCCACCAAAACTGAATCAAGAAGAAACAGAACACTTGAACAATCCGATCACTTGAAAGGAAATAGAAATAGCAATTAAAAACCTCCCTACAAATAAAAGTCCAGGTCCGGATGGCTTCACCGTGGAATTCTACCAAACTTACAAAGAAGAACTCATACCAGTCCTTCTCAAACTCTTCCAGACGATTGAAAAGGAGGGAATACTCCCAAACTCATTCTATGAAGCCACCATCACCCTGATACCAAAACCAGGCAAAGACACTACAAAAAAAGAGAATTATAGGCCATTATCACTGATGAACATAGACGCCAAAATCCTCACCAAAATTTTAGCAAATGGAATCCAACAACACATAAAAAAGATTATACATCATGACCAAGTGGGGTTCATCCCATGGACACAAGGCTGGTTCAACATACACAAATCAATCAATGTAATACATCACATCAACAACAGAAAGGGCAAAAACCACGTGATCATCTCAATCGATGCAGAAAAAGCATTTGATAAAATTCAACATCCATTTATGATAAAAACTCTCACGAATGTAGGTATAGAGAGAACATATCTCAACATAATAAAAGCTTTATATGACAAACCTATAGCCAGCATAGTTCTCAACGGTGAAAAACTCAAAAGCTTCCCACTAAAATCTGGGACAAGACAAGGATGCCCACTATCACCACTCCTATTCAATATAGTCCTGGAAGTCCTAGCCACAGCAATCAGGCAAGAGAAAGAAATAAAAGGGATCCAAATTGGAAAAGAAGTGGTAAAAGTGTCATTATATGCTGACGACATGTTACTATATATAGAAAACCCTAAAAGGTCCACACAAAAGCTGCTAGAGCTGATCGAAGAATTCAGCAATGTAGCAGGTTACAAAATTAATGTTCAAAAATCAGTTGCCTTTCTTTACAGTAACGATAAATCAACAGAAAAAGAAAGTAAAGAAACAATCCCCTTTAAAATAGCACCCAAAGTAATAAAATATCTGGGAATAAATCTAACCAAGGAGGCGAAAGAATTATACACAGAAAACTATAAACCATTGATGAAGGAAATTAAAGAAGAATTTAACAAATGGAAAGATATTCCATGCTCCTGGAATTGAAGAATCAATATTGTTAAAATGGTCACACTGCCCAAGGCAATCTACAGATTTAATGCAATCCCTATCCAATTACCCAGGACATATTTCACAGAACTAGAACAAATCATAATAAAATTTATATGGAACCATCAAAGACCTAGAATTGCTAAAGCATTACAGAAGAGAATGAAAGAGCCTGGAGGAGTAACTCTCCAAGACTTCAGAAATTACTATAGATTTACAGTCATCAAGACAGCATGGTATTGGTACCAAAACAGACATATGGACCAATGGAACAGAATAGAGAGCCCAGAAATGAACCCACAAACCTTTGGTCAACTAATCTTCGACAAAGGAGGCAAGAATATACAATGGAATAAAGACAGTCTCTTCAGCAAATGGTGTTGGGAAAACTGGATAGCAGCATGTAAAACAATGAAGCTAGAACACTCCCTTTCACCATATACAAAAATCAACTCAAAATGGATTAAAGACTTAAACATAAGACAAGATACAATAAACCTCCTAGAGGAAAACATAGGCAAAACATTATCTGACATATATTTCAAAAATTTTCTCGTAGAAGAAATAAAACAAGAATAAACAAATGGAATGTAATTAAACTTACAAGCTTCTGCAAAGGAAAGGAAACCAGAAATAAAACCAGAAGACAACTGATGGAATGGGAGAAAATTTCTGCAAGTGAAACCGACAAAGGCTTGATCTCCAAAATATATAAGCAGCTCATATGACTCAATAAGAAAAAAATAAACAATCCAATAGAAAAATGGGCAGAAGATCTAAACAAGCAATTCTCCAAGGAAGACATACAAATGATCAAAAAGCACATGAAAAAATGTTCAATTTCACTAATTATCAGAGAAATGCAAATCAAAACTACAATGAGTTATCACCTCATACCAGTCAGAATGGCCGTCATTCAAAAATCCACAAATGACAAATGCTGGACAGGCTGTGGAGAAAGGTGAACCCTCCTACACTGCTGGTGGGAATGCAGTTTGGTGAAGCCACTTTGGAAAACTGTGTGGAGATTCCTCAAAAGACTAGGAATAGACTTGCCATATGACCCAGGAATCCCACTCCTGCTCTTGTATGCAGAAGGAAATCTACTTCAGGATGACACCTGTACTCCAATGTTCATAGCAGCACTATTTACAATAGCCAAAACATGGAAAAAGCCTAAATGTCCCTCAACAGGTGACTGGATAAAGAAGAAGTGGTATATTTATACAATGGAATACTACTCAGCCATAAAAACTGACAACATAACGCCATTTGCAGCAACATGGTTGCTCCTGGAGAATGTCATTCTATGTGAAGTAAGCCAGAAAGAGAAAGAAATATACCATATGAGATCGCTCATATGTGGAATCTAAAGACTCATGGACAGAGAATATAGACTTGTGGTTACCAGGGGGGTAGAGGGTGGGAAGGGATAGACTGGGATTTCAAAATTGTATTATAGATAAACAAGATTACACTGTATAGCACAGGGAAATATACACAAAATGTTATGATAAATCACAGAGAAATAAATGTGACAATGAGTGTGTATATGTCCATGAATGACTGAAAAATTTTGCTGAACACTGGAATTTGACAGAATATGGTAAAATGATTATAAATCAATAAAAAATGTTAAAAAAACAAAAACAAACAAAGAAACAAACAAAAACAAAGCATAAATACAGGACAGAAATAGACTCATGGGCAGAGAATACAGACTTGTTGTTACCAGGTGGGTAGAGGGTGGGAAGGGGTGGACTGGTATTTCAAAATAGTAGAATAGATAAACAAGATTACACTGTATAGCACAGGGAAATATACACAAAATGTTATGATAAATCACAGAGAAAAAAATGGGACAATGAGTTTGTATATGTCCATGAATGACTGAAAAACTGTGCTGAACACTGGAATTTGAGACAACATTGTAAAATGTTTATAAATCAATTAAAAATGTTAAAAAAAAACAAGAGAAAGGTCAAAAACCACATGATCATCTCAATCGATGCAGAAAAAGCATTTGATAAAATTCAACACCCATGTATGATAAAAACGCTCACCAAAGTGTGTATAGAGGGAACATAACTCAACATAATAAAAGCTATATATGACAAACCTACAGCCAGCATAGTACTCAATGGTGAAAAACTCAAAAGCTTCCCACTAAAATCTGGGACAAGAAAAGAATGCCCACTATCACCACTCATATTCAGCATTGACCTGCAAGTCCTAGCCACAGCAATCAGGGAAGAGAGAGAAATAAAACGAATCCAAATTGGAAAAGAAGAGGTAAAAGTGTCACTATATGTCGATGACATGTTACTATATATAGAAAACCCTAAAAGGTCCACACAAAACCTACTAGAGCTGATTGAAGAATTCAGCAAGGTAGCAGGTTACAAAATTAATGTTCAAAAATCAGTTGCATTTCTTTACACTAATGATGGATCAACAGAAAAAGAAAGTAAAGAAACAATCCCCTTTAAAATAGCACCCAAAGTAATAAAATATCTGGGAATAAATCCAACCAAGGAGGTGAAAGAGTTATACACAGTAAACTATAAACCATTGATGAAGGAAATTAAAGAAGACTTTAAAAAATGGAAAGATATTCCATGCTCTTGGATTGGAAGAATCAATATTGTTAAAATGGTCACACTGCCCAAGGCAATCTACAGATTTAATGCAATCCCTATCCATTTACCCAGAACATATTTCACAGAACTAGAACAAATCATAATAAAATTTATATGGAACCGTCAAAGACCTAGAATTGCCAAAACATTGCTGAAGAGAAAGAATGAGTCTGGAGGAATAACTTTCCCAGTCTTCAGACAGTACTATAGAGCTACAGTCATCAAGACAGCATGGTATTGGTACAAAAACAGACATATAGACCAATGGAACAGAACATAGAGCCCAGAAAAGAACCCACAACATTTTGGTCAACTAATCTTTGAGAAAGGAGGCAAGAATGTACAATGGAATAAAGACAGTCTCTTCAAGCAGATGGTGTTCTGAAAACTGGACAGCAGCATGTAAAACAATGAAGCTAGAACACTCCCTTACACCATTCACAAAAATCAACTCAAAATGAATCAAAGACTTAAACATAAGACAAGATACATTAAACCTCCTAGAGGAAAACATAGGCAAAACATTATCTGACATACGTTTCAAAAATTTTCTCCTTGTCGAAATTAAAGCAAGAATAAACAAATGGGACCTAATGAAACTTTCAATCTTCTGCACAGCAAAGGAAACCATAAGTAAAACAAGAAGACAACCGGTGGAATGGGAGAAAATTTCTGCAAATGAAACCGACAAAGGCTTGATCTCCAGAATATATAAGCAGCACATATGACTCAATAAGAAAAAAATAAACAACCCATTCCAAAAATGGGCAGAAGACCCAAACAAGCAAATCCACAAAGAAGACATACAAATGATCAAAAGGCACATGAAAAAATGCTCAATATCACTAATTATCAGAGAAATGCAAATCAAAATTACAATGCGGTATCACCTCACACCAGTCAGAATGGCCGTCATTCAAAAATCCACAAATGACAAATGCTGGAGAGGCTGTGGGGAAAGGTGAACCCTCCTACACTGCTGGTGGGAATGCAGTTTGGTGCAGCCACTATGGAAAACAGTGTGGAGATTCCTCAAAAGACTAGGATTAGACTTACCATGTGACCCAGGAATCCCACTCCTGGGCTTGTATCCAGAAGGAACCCTGCTTCAGAATGACACCTGCACCCCAATGTTCATAGCAGCACTATTTACAATAGCCGAGACATGGAACAGCCTAAATGTACATCAACAGGTGAGTGGATAATGAAGTGGTGCTATATTTATACAATGGAATACTACTCAGCCATAAAACCGACAACATAATGCCATTTGCAGCAACATGGATGCTCCTGAAGAATGTCATTCTAAGTGAAGTAAGCCAGAAAGAGAAAGAAAAATACCGTTTTAGAGCCCTCATATGTGGAATCTAAAAAATAAACAAACAAAGTAACAAAATCAAAGTGTAAATTCAGGACAGAAATAGACTCATAGCAGAGAATAGAGACTTTTGGTTTCCCGGGGGGCGGAGGGTGGGAAGGGATAGACTGGGATTTGAAAATTGTAGAATAGAGAAACAAGATTATACTGCATAATAGCACAGGGAAATATTCACAAAGCATTATGTTAGCTCACAGAGAAAAATATGTGACAATGAATTTGTATATGTCCATGTATGACTGAAAAATTGTGCTGAACACTGGAATTGGACATGACATTGTAAAATGATTATAAGTCAATAAATAATGTTAGAAATAAAGAAATTAGGGAACAGAGTACGCTGACCCAGGACTTCTACTTCCTTGCAACTCTCATTCTAAAGTTGTTCTCTGTTCACCTTTGTTTCTCCATTTAGAATAATAGAAAATGTTTTTAGTTAGAAAAAAAATTCACTATCAGCAGAATTTTACTATGTACTGTTCTGGTCCTAGCACTGAAACATTGAATCTCCTTACCTGCTAACTTCAAGTTTGACGGGTTAGAGTCCTTTTGCATTCACTCTCAGAAGCAAGCTCCAAGTCTTCAGTAAATCAAATCTACTTGTCCCTTGGAAAGTTAATCGTCGTTGGTGAGCTGTACAGTGAATCTGAATACCCTGGAGGGTCCCTAAAGTACATGCCATTCACAGCGTGCCTGCTTTTTAGCAAGCTTCTTTGAAAAGATGAGTTGTTGCAATTTTTAAGAGGAGAGAGGGCAGGGCACTTATGCTTGCCAATGTATACAGATTCTTCTTCCTCTTTCAGATTAGTCCTCAAACTGTTTAAAGCACGCCTCAGTTCAGAGTTCAAAGTGGGGGAGCGGAAGGCAGAGGGAGGGAGGAAGAATAGAAACTGGAGACTTATAGGTTTTTGTGTGTATAAATGGACTTTTAACACTATTTCCAGCAGTGGAACCCTCAGGAAATCCCACAGCTGCTGAGATGGGAAGCAGGAAGGAGTATACTTCGTGTAGTTTACTTCTCTCTGATTTTTATGATTTGAAAGTGGTTAGACTATTTGTAGGCGGAGAAAGATAATCCTACCAGTATATGCTAATCTAACTGCCATTATGTGGAACTTGATCTTAGGCAAGATAAATTTTACATCTCTCTCTCTCTCTCAATCTCTGATACTTGTGGTTCTATCCTCATTCTAAGAAGCCTTTTCCTTTCTAGTGCCTTATCTCCTGAAAAATAATTTATTAGTTTGAGTTTGGTTTCCCTAAATCCCCACAGCAATAAATTACCTTCTTTGGGTTAAAAGCATTTTTTTTCTCCTGTCACACTGAGAATGGTCTAGAATGACTGGGTTTACTGTCAATGGTCCTCTGTTAGTAATTTAGAAGCCAGGTAAACGCTCTTGAGTTTTGGCTGGTCTCTAGGGTGCTGGGGCTTTGGGATGCTCTGTCTGACTTCTAGAGACTAAGGACATGACAGTCTGTTACATGCTGTTTGGAACTTGGGGCAGCCCCTTGATGTTATAAACCAAAGGGATAATGATACCCTGATGTGGATTGGTTACATCAATTATATTGAGCTATATTAAGATGGTTCATATGTGGATGGACATAAATATGTTCATACTAACACTTTTTAAACATAAACCTGTAACTGATAACCAATTTGGTAGCCTCAGTAAAACATGAGCCCAGCAACAGCCCTCTGGCCCGCTACCTGCTGCAGGAACAAGGCCATTTACTCAAATTTTGCATCTGTAGGTACCAGAATTATCTCACAGCCAATCTGGGGTCAGGGCTCTAAGCCTTCTGAAATCTTCATCATCTTTCATAAAATTCTTGACTGTGGTAGTGGTTGGAGGAAAAAGCCATTCAACCAAATTAAAGAGAAAGATAACATTTGGATCCCAGATCAGATTATTTAATTCTTCCCTTGGAAGTTTAACTAACTTAAGTAATATTATAACTAGAATTTCTTCAACTGAGCTTAAATTCGCCAGAGATCTAGGGGAAAGTTCATAAGGCAGACAGGATGAATTATTACTTCCCTTCCAGTCTAGACTGTTAAAACCATTTTGAGCTATGGTGGAAGGGTAGTGCATACTAAGGTAAGGAAGAAAAGAGAAAGTGGCTAAATCTTTGAGTTTCAAGATGGCATCACAACCGCTGTGATAAAGAGGGGATGCCCTGTGGTGCTTCCATGTCCGCTTCTACTCATTTCTTTCCTTAGCTGTTTCTCTGCTTCCTGGATAGGAAAGGCAGTGCTCAACCCATCCCCAATTGTGACTTTGCCTTGTACAGTTGCATCAATTTATGCCATGTTTGTTATAATTGACAGCAGATTCCTTATCTTCTTTCCTCACCCTTCTATCCTTTCTTTTGCTTTCTCTGTCTTTATGTATGTATGTCTTTTACATACTTTCCCTCACATTTTCTGTCATTTCAGGAAATGATGAAGTGTCAGACTGATATCTCTTTGCTGCCCTTTCTCTACTCTTTCTATTTTCCCCAGAATTTTTAAATTCTTTATTACTGGGATGAAGAGGACCAAGAAGGGGATGATGAGGGAGAGGGTGAATAGCCTGTATTTGGATGGGGACTCCATCTTAATGAGTAGGACTTGGGTTGAAGGTTAAAGGATTTTCAGTCATCCAACATTCACTTATTAACTATGAGCCACAGGATTCGTAGCTTATGTGGACTTACAGAGCTGAAAAGTCTTTGAAAAATCACTTTGTTTAGACTTTTTATTAAGTTGAGTTGCTGAGGATATGACAGGTTTGATTAATCATTATTTCCCCAGCTGTTAACTCATTGCCTTGTTTGGTTGTCAAATAAATCTAGTCCAACTCTTTCATATTACAGATGAAGTACTGAGGTCATAGAGGAAGAGAGTTTCTCAAGATATATTTGTTTCATCACAAAATCAAGAGGAATAATTTTTTTCCTTCCAGAACCAAAATTGTTCCACAGTCAATACTAGTGGGCACAATGAAAAGGTAGATAAAGAGTGTTACTATACTCATAGATTAGTTCTATACACACATATACATTAACTGACAGTTTAGCTGTGGAAATATTGTCACCACTTTCCCTCTTCTTGCCCTGGGGCCTACCCCATGGGTATAAAGCAATCATGGATTGTCATTTCTGGTGAGGCCAGGGCACACTAAGTGAAAATTCTGGATGAGCTTGAATTAATCCTGTAGAACAGAATACCTAGGAGAGATGGTACAGATCATTTAAGCCAGCATCTCTACATTATTCTGTGCTGTCCAATGCAGTAATCACTAGCCGTGTGTGGTTATTTAAACTTAAATGTAGCTAAATGTAACCAGGTCAAATTAAATTAAAATAAAAATTCTGTCCTTCAATCACAGTAGCTACATTTCAGATGCTCAATAGCCACATGTTGGACAGTGGCTACAGCATTGAATGGCACAGATTTAGCATAGATTTTACAATTATTACCTAGCTCGGGGTAGAGAGTGTCATTAGTACAAAGTCATATAATTATTTGCCAAATTTGGGAAAAGAAGCCAAGTTTCCAGATTCCCAATGGAGAGTAAGCAGATTTATTTTCACTCCCTTTGTATTTATTTCTATCTCAGTATGGGTCTATAGGCATGATTGAGGCACATTGACTGAGTGTAATTTTATGTGTGGGCTTTGAGGTTTCAGGAGGAGGGCAACTGGTTAGCATGGATGAGGGAGCTCGTTTGCATGGATTCGTACAGTTCTTGCCTTTCTCTCTGACAGGATCAAAAGAAATAACATGCGCAAAGATGCTGTGAAAAAGGGGAAAATGTTATACAAATAGAAGCTATAGTAATGATGATAAACTCCAGCTTTATGTCCTCCTACTTAGTGTGTGCCCCTGAGTCCAGCTGTAGATAGGTTTGGGTGGGCAAACGGCCTGGATTGGTGGGTCATTTTGGCAACGAAGTGAGAGACAGCCTGCTGCGTGCCTATGATAAAGGAACCTCCTAATATCCAGCAAACCTAGGAACTGGGGCTGTTTGGACTTGCCCCACCTCAGCTTTTGCTTTAAGAGAGGATCAGTAATGGACGAATTAGACAGAGACTTTCAATGAGAACTAGGCCTTTCCTTAGTTGAAGGGATTGTATAAACACTTAAAAGTGTGTCAAGTTTAGGTTTTTCCAAGGAAAATGAAAGAAAAATTTGAGTTAATCACTATACTATAAATTCCCGGTGAAAGTGTTGCTATAACTGGAGAATAGTGTACTAAGAATTATTTTAAGAGTGTCTCAGAAGTCCGCAGCTCCTCAAAGCTCTTACTACTCCAAACTTGCTAGCATAGCCTGAAATACCTTTAAGTGTAGTTCATGGTGAGTGTCCTCTTTCAGATGCCATAAAATTCAGGTCCACTCAGAAGTGACTCAAGAACTGACTCTCATAAGGAGTGGTCATACACAATGAATTGGGAATCTTAGTGTTCTTATTAGAAAAAATGATGATAGTAATATCAGCTCTGCTTATTTCACAGCATTTGAAAATCAAATAAAATGAGAGCCACAAAAAGGCTTAAAACTATAAGGTAATATGCAGATAAAATTATTTCATCATTTGTTTCTCCATCCTCTTCTACACAGTGCTATTTCTCACTCAAAATGTTGCATGAGTGCTTATAAATACAATTTTTTGATAGAGAAATGTGGGTAACTTTGAGACGATTTGGAAAACTGTAGGTTATGATCCTAGTGCAGGGAATTGCTGGCATTGAGGATCTAGTTGCAAAGGCCTATTTTTATGTCTGGAGTTCAGTTTGCTACAATGACAGCATTTGCCATGCATATTTGTACGTGGCTGCTGTGGTATCAGCTAATGAAGTGCTATTTGTAAAACTGCCACAGCCACTGAAGCTGTCTGTGGGAAAACATTCATCTGACTTGAAAATGGAGTCCTAAAACCTGGGTTTATTAGGGCTCCATCACTTCTGATGTGATCTAGGAGAGAGCAAGTCACTTGAATTTTCTAAGCCTCTGTTCTCCCCATTTGTAATTAATAATAGTAAAGGGTTAATAATCCCCACTGTCGCTTAACTGGGAATCAGAGTGAGCTAATACATATGAAAGTGCTTGTGAACTTTAAATAGCTGTACAAACAACCTCATAGCTATTTCCTAGTATTAGGGGAAATCCCCAAGGGACATATGCAGAAGCTGTTTGGCATATTTTCTTTATCTCAGCAGGGACCAAACAGCTCGCTAGCCAAGAAGGGAAATTGTTTTAAACATTTAATTTTGGGGCCTAGCCTTTAACTTGCTTTACCTCTCTTACCAAGACAACTTCACTTTGAAAAAACACAAGCAAAACTAGATTTGGGCAAAGATTTTGAAGCAAATAAAGCATGTTTTCAATTACTTCCCCTTTTTTTCCCTTGCAGTACCCTCCCTAGAGAGAGTAGAGCATAGTGGAAGAAACTACATTCTGAGAGGTTATATGCACTAGTGGTTAATAGTGTAAACCCTGGAGGTGGACAGATCTGGGGTGAATCTTGGTTCCACCATTTACTAGTTGCGATCATGGATAAGTTATCTAAACTCCTGTATCCTTAGATTCCTGTCTGTAAAATGGGGTCAATAATTACACTACTTTATGGAGTTGTTATGAGGCTTAAGGCAATAGTGCCTGACACAAATTATGTTTCCAATAAATATAGCTTTATTTTTATTCACATTATTGTTTTGTTCACTCAGAGTTATTTATAAAGTTACCAGCCAGGCATTTGACTCTGTCCCAAAGGATGACTTCTAGTTTGGAGCATTAAGAACTTAGCTTTGCTGGTTTGGTGGTTTGTATAAGTGAGCCCTCAGACAATATTGGGCACACATTCAAATATAAAATAGAATCTTGGTTTTTAAAGAAATGATATTTCTACAGGCTTCCCAACTTACATTTTCAGGTGATTTTTCTTTTACTTTTGCTTACTGGTTATCAGAAGTGCTTTACTTAGTACTGATTTATCTCCTAATAAATATGTTAATTTCTGTTGTGCCCAGAGGTCACTGAAAAGTTGGTGCCTAGATTAGCTGGTCAAGGCTCTGACCTTGGCTAAAAAATCTAACAAAATTAAAGATCATTTCCTATTCTTCAGAGAACACAAGGAGTGGTATGTGTTTCACAGGGCTAAGCTGGGTCCCTTAAAATAGAATAGTTATGGTTATGGAATTAAGGGCTTAGTTTGTATAATTTCATTATTTTTAATTTGGAACACACTTTTATGGATCAACCTTAAATTCACTCTGTCAGATTGTAGATTGCCTTTGGTTCCATGAAGTTGTACCTAACAGTTTATTTCTCATTCACAGAGAAACATTGTGGGCAAATTTGTGGAAAGGAGACAAATATGTCATTACTGGTTGGTTGAACATTTTCTTTACAGAAGGAAAATACACTTAGTAAGAAAAGGAGTAAAGGTTTGTCTGCTGATCAGGCACTCAAACTGATCGCTTTTGTCACACCTCTTAACATAGAGCCTGAGCTATTGTTTTTCAGTTTCTCACTGTTGATCAAATGAGGTCTGTGAAAGTACTTTGAAAATGGTAATGCACTATAAAATCCTGAAATTATTATTTATTATCTTAGTGTTGGTTGTGAAATGTTCTTGTTAGATAATGTTGAGCTTTCTCTTTTGCACAGAGATATTATTGATGTCTTCTTTCCTCTACAGAACAAATACTTCTAGTGTCCACCTGATTTCTAAATGAAACACATTCGTGAATCTGATGACTATTCAATCCTTAGTCTGTCTTGAGTCCAATATCATTTAAACAAATGAACAAACAAACAAGCAGTTATCAGGAGCAGTCAAAAAGTTAGCTGTAAGGGTCTGTCTTTTTGTTCCTGAGATAAAGAGGCCTCTTCCTTTTACTCATTTTGGGTTTATAACTGTCAGTCCTTCTCTTCCTTCCTGTTTTAAGCAGGAAGTGCTGATAGCATTATATATAAATAAGCACTCCACGTTGCATAACTGTTGCCTCCTTTCAGACTTTTAAGAGTGTGTCAGATAGTCTTCTTGTACTTAATAGGTACTTAGGTGAGCCAGTCAGAATGTTTTCTACAAAGAAGATAAGGGGCTAGACATCTCCCTTACACGTTGTATATGGTTTCTTGGGGGCACAATTTATCTGCCAAACATGTGAAATTAACTTTATTTATTTACTTATATACTTATATATATATATATATTGAAGTGTAGTCAGTATACAATGTTGTGTTAATTTCTGGTTACAGCATAATGCTTCAGTCATACATGAACATACATATATTCATTTTCATATTCTTTCTCACCATAAGTTACTAGAAGATATTGAATATAGTTTGCTGTGCTATAAAGTATGAAATTATTGTTTATCTATTTTATATATATTAGTTAGTGTCTGCAAATCTCGAACTCCCAATTTATCCCTTCCCACCTCCCTCCCACTCTGGTAACCATAAGTTTGTTTCCTATGTCTGTGAGTATGTTTTTGTTTTGTAAATAAGTTCATTTTTTTTGATTCCACATTTTCTTTCTGGCTTACTTCACTTAGTAAGACAATCTCCAGGACCATCCACATTGCTGCAAATGACATTATTTAATTCTTTTTTATGGCTGAATAGTATTCTATTGTATAAATATACCATCTCTTCTTTATCCAGTTATCTGTTGATGGACACTTAGGCTGTTTCCATGTCTTGGCTACTGTAAGTAGTGCTGCTATGAACACTGGGGTGCAGGTGTCTTTTTGAAGTAGGGTTCCTTCTGGATATATGCCCAGGAGCAGGATGACTGGGTCATATGGTAAGTCTATTCCTAGTCTTTTGAGGAGTCTCCATACTGTTTTCCACAATGACTGCACCAAACTACATTCCCACCAACAGTGTAGGAGATTTCCCTTTTCTCCACATCCTTTGCGGTATTTACATGTGGACTTTTGAATGATGGTGATTCTGACTGGTGTGAGGTGATATCTCAGTGTAGTTTTGATTTGGATTTCTCTGATAATTGGTGCTATGGAGCATTTTTTTCATGTGCCTATTGGCCATTTGTATGTTTTCATTAGAGAATTGCTTGTTTAGGTCTTGTGCCCATTTTTGGATTGGGTTGTTTGTTTTTTTTCCTTATTAAGTTGTATGAGCTGTTTATATATTCTAGAGATTAAGCCCTTATCAGTCTCATGTTTTGCAAATATTTTCTCCCATTCTGTAGGTTGTTGTTCTGTTTTGTTTATGATTTCCTTTGCTGTTCAAAAGCTTGTAAGTTTAATTATGTCCCATTAGTTTATTTTTATTTTTCTTTCTATTGCCTGGGTAGACTTCCCGAGGAGAACATTGCTAAGAATTGACCGAAAAGTTTTGTCTGTGTTTTCTTCTAAGAGGTTTACAGCATTTTGCCTTGTTTCATTCTTTAAACCATTTTGAGTTTATTTTTGTATATGTTATTGGGGAGTATTCTAATGTCATTGATTTACATGCAGCTGTCTAGTTATCCCAATACCATTTGCTGAAGAGACTGTCTTTACTCCATTGTACGTTCTTGCCTCCTTTGTCAAAGATTAATTGACCAAAAGTTTGTGAGTTTATTTCTAGGCTGTCTATTCTTTTCCATTGATCCATATGTCTGTTTTTGTGCCAATATCATGATGTTCTGATTACTGTAGCTCTGTAGTGTTGTCTGAAGTCTGGAAGGGTTATTCCTCCAGCTTCATTCTTTTTTTTTTTACATTTTTTTATTGAGTAATAGTAATTTTACAATGTTGTGTCAAATTCTAGTGTAGAGCACAATTTTTCACTTATACATGAACATATATATATTCATTGCCACATTTTATTTCCGCTATGAGCTAACACAAGATCTTGTATATATTTCCCTGTGCTATACAGTATAATCTTGTTTATCTATTCTGCATTTTAAAATCCCAGTCTGTCCCTTCCCACCCGCAACCCCCTTGGCAACCATAAGTTTGTATTTTATGTCTATGAGTCTGTTTCTGTTGTGTATTTATGTTTTGTTTCGGTTTTTTTTTTGATTTCTCATATGAGCGATCTCACTTGGTATTTTTCTTTCTCTTTCTGCTTACTTCACTTAGAATGACATTCTCCAGGAACATCCATGTTGCTGCAAATGGCGTTATGTTGTCAGTTTTTGTAGCTGAATAGTATTCCATTGTATAAATATAACACTTCTTCTTTTTCCAGCCATCTGTTGATGGACATTTAGGCTGTTTCCATGTCTTGGCTATTGTAAACAGTGCTGCTATGAACATTGGGGTGCAGGTGTCATTTTGAAGTATTATTCCTTCTGGATATATGCCCAGGAGTGGGATGACTGGGTCATATGGTAAGTCTGTTCCTAGTCTTTTGAGGAATCTCCATACTGTTTTCCACAGTGGCTTTCCTTGCTTCCCTCTCCCACTCTTAATGATTTAGATGTCTTCCTTTACAATTTTGTGTTTATTCTTTTTGTATTTCATGGCAGTTATCTCCTTCCCAGTTATGAGTTTCTCATTTTTGTAGCATCCTGCTTTTTTTCTATTTAGAGTAGACCTGTGAATATTTCTTTTAGCATGGGTTTAGTGTTGCTAAACTCTTAGTTTTTGCTTGCCTGTGAAATTCTTTCTCTCTCCTTCTATTCTAAAGGATAGCCTTGCTGGATAGAGTATCCTAGGCTGCATTGTTTTTTTCATTCAGGACTTTGAATATATTTTGCCACTCCCTTCTGGCCTGTAGTCTTTGTGTAGAGAATGCAGCTGAGAGCCTTATGGGGGTTCCCTTGTAACTCACTCTTTGTTTTTCTCTTGCTGCCTTTAGGATCATTTCTTTATCCTTGACTCTGGCCTTCTTATGATATATCTTGGTGTGGGTCTATTTGGGTTCTTCCTGTTTGGGACCCTCTGAGCCTCCTGTACTTGGATATCTGATTCCTTCTTTAGGTTTGGGGAGTTTTCAGTCATTATTTCTTCCAATACCTTTTAAATCCCCTTTGTTTTTTCTTCCATTCTGGAACCCCTATTATTGGCATGCTTTATATTATCTCATAGGTCCCTTATATTGTTTTCATTGTTTTTATTTGTTTTTCTCTCAGCTGTTCTGATTGGGTGCTCTCTGTTGTCCCGTCTTCAAGGTCACTTATTCATTCCTCTGCATTATCTAGACTGCTTTGTACAGCCTTTAGGTCAGCTCTCATCTCAGCAAATGAGTTTACTAATTCTACTTTGTTCTTCTTTATAGCATCTATTTCATTTTTGACATAATTTGATATCTCTAAACACTATTTCTTTTAGTTCCTTCAGTATTTTGATCACTCCTTTTTTTGAAATCTTGGTCTAGTAGACCATCAATGTCTACTTCCTTGATCGTGCTTTCAGGGGATTTCTCTTGATCTTTTAATTGGCAGTGGTTCCTCTGCTTCTTCATATTGCTCATATCTCTCTGGCACTGTCGCTTAAGGAGTATCAGTTATCTGGTTCTCCTGGAGATGGTGTGCTCTTAATGATTTTATTAAGAGGTCTTTGTGTCTTCACCCTGTTCCATGAACTCAGCTTGCTGTTTCCAGAGGCCCTCTGTTGGCACCCTCATCTGTGCTGCTCCCAGTGGTTGTCAGCTAGCAGATTGTGCCCCCTCCCAACACTGGGTCATGTGCTGAGCTCTTACCTGGTGGGCGGGCGGGTCACTCCCACTTCCAATGCCGCAGTCAGATGCTGCACTCAGTTGAGGCAGGTGGGCGGATTGTGCCCCCTTCCAACATGCTGGTCAGGTACTGCCTTCCTTCCAGGAAGGCGTGTGACCACCCACCCTCTCCCAGCACAGGTCGCTCCACTGCTCTGTGCAGCTGCCTGCTCTGCCTTGGGTCGACACTCTGAAGGCACGAACGGCCCTGTCACTGCTCTGTGCCAAACCTCAGCTCCCTGTTTTTCTTGGTGGTGTGAGTTCTCTGAGGTGCCAGGACAGAAAGATCCTATCTGCCTTGGGCTGTAAACAAATTTCTGCCCTGCCTAGGAGGTTGCAGAGTCCTCGGGTGTGGATTCAGGTCTCAGCCCTGCCCTTGCCCAGGCGTTGTGCACAGGAGGCTATGGTGGCTGTGGCTGCACCCGCCTCTCTTCTTGTGAGAAGCACCAGTAATGGCTCCATGGGTCTGAGGAGACAAAGGCTATGGCGCCCCCCACCAGGGCACACCAGCCATGTTGCTTTGCTTTTTTCATGATTTATGGGTAACTGAGTTTGTTCTGCTCCGTATCCCCTCCCAGTCACAGCATGCAGCCCCCTGCAGTCTCCCAGGGCTGCCTCAGTGCAGCTGCCCCAGTCCTCTGTCTGGCTCGGGTGGCTGGTCCTGGCTCTAGTTGCTGGGTCCTATCTTGGGCTGGGTGTTGCGGGTAACTGTGTGCCTGTTTTACTCAGTTCTGTCAGTCGTGGGGTGCTCAGGGCAGATCTGAGCCTTGGAGGCTCCCCGTCCATCCTGCTGGCCTCTCGGTTGGAGAGGGGAGACCCAGTGAATGAGCGCTAGTCTTCCTTTGCCACTCCCTCCCGGTGGGATCAGTCCCGCACTGTTTTGCTTTTTCTTCTTTCTTTTTTCCTTCTCCTACCAGGTTTTTGGCGTCTTTGTCTTTCAAAGAGGGTGATGTTCTTTTGGAGTTCAACATGTGCTCTGGTTGGCTGAGTGGGTCCGTAGATGTGAGTTTTGTTGTATTTGTGGGAGAGGGTGAGCTGTAAGCGTCCTTCTACTCCACCATCTTGCTTCTCTCCTCCAGCTTCATTTTTTTTATTCAGTAATGCTTTGGTAATTCTGGATCTTTTGTGATCCCATATAAATTTTAGGATTTTTCATTCAACTTCTGTGAAAAATGCCCTGGGGAATTTGATAAAAATCATATTAAATTTGTAGACTGCTTTGGGTAATATGACCATTATAACAATATTAATTATTCCAATCCAAGAAAATGGAATATCTTTCCATATCTTTAAGTCATCTTCAATTTCCTTAATCAATATTTTGTCACTCTCTATGTATAAGTTTTCACTTCCTTGGTCAGATTAATTCCTAAGTATTTAATTTTTTTGGATGCAATTTTAAAAGGGATTATTTGTTTACTTCCCTTTCTGATATTTCATTGTCAGTGTAAATGAGTGCAACTGATTTCTGTATGTTAATCTTGTATCCTGATACCTTGCTGAATTCTTTTATCAGCTCTAGTAGTTTTTGTGTACAGCCTTTAGGGTTTTCTATATATAGTATCATGACATCCACATATAGTGACCATTTTAACTCTTCTCTTCCAATTTATATCTCTTTTATTTCTTTTTCTTGACTGATTGCTCTGGTTAGGACTTCCAATACTATGTTGAATAGAGTGGTGAGAGTGGGCATCCTTACCTTGTTCTGGATTTTAGTAGGAAGGCTTTCAACTTTTCACCATTGAATATTATGTTGGCTGTTGGTTTGTCATAAATAGCTTTTATTTCATTGACATATATTCCCTCCATACCCACTTAGGTTAGATTTTTTATCATAAATGAGTGTTGAATTTTACCAAGGATTTTTCTGCATCTATTGAGATGATCTTGTGATTTCTGTCCTTTCTCTTGTTGAAGTGGTGTATCTCACTGATTGATTTGCATATGTTGAACCATCCTTGTGTCCCTGGGATGAATCCAACTTGATCATGGGGTATAATCCTTTTTTTATGTGTTGCTAGATTCTGTTTGCTAATACTTTGCATCTGTCTTCATCAAGAAATTTGGCCTATAGCTTTCTTTTTTGGTAGTGTCTTTGTCTGGCTTTGGTATCATGGTGATGGTGGCTTCATAGAATGAGTTTGGGAGTACTCTTTTCTCTTGAATCTTTTGGAAGAGTTTGAGAAGGATCAGTATGAGATGTTCTTTGTATGTTTGATAGGATTCCCCAGTAAAGCTTTCTGGTCCTGGACTTTTGTTTGCAGGGAAGTTTTTTGTTGCTGATTCTACTTCACTTCTAGTGATTGGTCTGTTCAAATGATCAGTTTCTTATTGATTCAGTTTTGGTGGACTGTATGTTTCTAGAAACTTGTCCATGTCTTTTAAGTTTTCCAATTTATTGTCATATAGTTGTTCAGAGTACTCTCTTATGATTTTTTTGTATTTCTGTGGTGTTGCTTGTAATTTCTCCATTTTCATTTCTTATTTTGTTTGTGTTCTCTCTTTTCTTTTTGGTGAGCCTGGCCAGAGGTTTGTCAATTTTGTTTAGTTTTTTTAGTTAATTAGCTCTTGGTTTAATTGAGTTTTTCTATTTTTTTAATGTCTATTTTATTTATTTCCTCCCTGATCTTTATTTCCTTCTGCTGATTTTAGGTTTTGGATGTTCTTCTTTTTCTAATTCTTTTAGGTGATAATTTAGGCTGTTTATTTGAGATTGTTCTTGTTTTTTGAGGAAGGCCTGTATCACTATGAACTTCCCTCTTAGAAATGCTTTTGCTCCATCCCATATATTTTTTGTTGTGTCTTCATTGTCACTTGTCTCAAGGTATTTTTAAAATTTCTTCTTTAATTTCATCATTGACTTATTGGTTTTTCAGTAGCATGTTGTTTAGTCTCCATACTGTTGGTTTTTTTCTCATTTATTTTTCTATGGTTGATTTCTAGTTTCATGCCATTGTGGTCAGAAAAGATGCTTGAAATAATTTCTATCCTCTTAAATTTTTGGAGGTTTCTTTTTTTGCCAGAGTATGTGGTTTACCCTGGAGAATGTTCCATGAGGACTCAAAAAGAATGTTTATTCTGTTTTTTGGGGATGTAATGTCCTAAAAATATCAACCAAGTCTAACTGTTCTATTGTGTCATTTAGTATCTCTTTTTCCTTATTGATTTTCTGTCTGAAAGACCAGTCCAATGATGTTAGTGAGGTGTTAAAGTCTCCTACTATTATTGTATTCCCATCAATTTCTCCCTTTATGTCTGTTAGTATTTATTTTATATATTTAGGTGCTTCTATATTGGGTGCATATATGTTAATGAGTGTAATATCCTCATCTTGTATTCCTCTTTTGGTCCTTATATAGTGTCTTTCTTTACCTTTCTTTATGGCCTTTGCTATTTTAAAGTCTATTTTGTCTCATATGAGTATTGCTACTTCCACTTTCTTGTCATTTCCATTTGCATGATATATCTTTTTCCATCCACTCACGTTCAATTTACGTGTGTCCTTTTCCCTTCAATGTGTCTCTTGTAGGAAGCATATTGTAACTTTTTGTTTTATTATCCAATATGCCACTTTGTGTCCTTTGATTGGAGTATTTAGTCCATTGACATTTATAGTAATTATTGACAGATTTGTGTTTATTGCCATTTGAATTCTGTTTTCCAATTGATTTTCTATTTCTTCTTTGTTCCTTTCTTTTCCTTTTTGTTTTTCTTTTTGTGATTTGATAATTTTTTTGATATTAGCTTGGTTTCTTTTTGTTTTTTGTGACTCTACTGTATGCTTTTGATTTCTGGTTACCCTGTTTTTCAAGTATATTAACCCCTTACAGTATCTGTTTTCTTTAGACTGGTAGTCATGTTGGCTCAAACATATTCTAAAAAGAATGAAGAAAAAAAGAAAAAAAAAAGAAGAGGGAGAAAAAAGTCTGTATTTTCTTGCTCCCTTCTCCCACCTTTTATGATTTTGATGTTCTTTTTTTTCTACATCATCATGTTTATTCTCTTGCAACTCATTGTCATTATCACATTTCCAATTATGGTTTTCTAGTTTCTATAGCTTTCTGCTTCTTTTCTCTTCAGAGTAGGCCTTTCAATTTTTCTTTTAGGATAGGTTTAGTTTTGCTGAATTCTTTCAGTTTTTGCTTGTCTGTGAAATTCTTTATCTCTCCTATTCTAAAGGATAGTCTTGGTGGAGGGTATAGCTCAGTGTTAGAGTGCATACCTAGCGTGTGTGAAGTCTTGGGTTCAATTCCTAGTACATCCATCAAAGATAAATAAAAACCTAATTACCTTTTCCCCAAAATTAAAAAAAAACTAAATAAAGGATAGTCTTACTGGATAGATTATCCTAGGTTGCAGCTTTTTCTCATTCAGGACTTTGAATATGTCTTACCACTCTCTCCTAGCCAGCAGTGTTTATGTAGAGAATTCAACTGAAAACTTTATAGGGGTTCCCTTGTGACTAACTCTTTGTTTTTCTCTTGCTGCTTTTAGAATCCTTTTTTTTTTCATTCTTTAACTTTGGCCATCTTAATTATAATACGTCTTGGTGTAGGACTGTTAGAGTTATTCTTGTTTGGGACCCTCTTTTCTTCCTGTACTTGGATATCTGTTTCCATCTTTAGGCTTGGGAAATTTTCAGTGAGGATTTCTTCCAATACCTTTTCAATCCCCTTTTCTCTTTCTTCTTCTTCTGGGACCTCTATTATGCATAGGTTGGCATGCTTTATATTATCTCATAGGTCCCTTATATTGCTTCCATTGGTTTTTACCTGCTTTTCTGATTGGGTGACTTCTGTTATCTTGTCTTCTAAGTCGCTTATTTGTTACTTTGCATTATCTAGTCTGCTTTTGACTGCCTTTAGCTTGGCTCTTGTCTCAACCATTGAATTTTCTGTTTTTAATTGGCTCTTCTTTATAGTTTCTATTTCCTTTATATAGTATTCTGTCTTTATTCATAGACCCTCTTTTTTTCCTTCAGTGATTTTATCACCCTCCTTTTGAAGTCATGATCTAGTAGACTGTAAAGTTGTAGTTTATTGTTCATTCTTTCAGGGGACTTCTCTTGCTCTTTTAATTGGAAGTGGTTCCTCTACTTCATTTTACTTATATTTATCTGGCTCTATGGATTTAGGTGTATCAGTTATCTACTCTGGTCTTGAAGGACTGTTTTATTTTTTGTTTGTGTGTTTTTATTTAAATTGTGAGCATTCCTGTGTCGACTTGTGTGTATCTAATAGTTTTGTTGTGAGGGGTGTTCTTCATATGGATGGTTGCCATGTCTTTCTTCCATGTGTGTTGGCTGTTGTCCCTTTGATTGGGGGTGTGGTTGGTGTTGTGGTGATTAGAGCCTGCCCTGATTGTTGTTGTTGAGTGGGGCCTCCTTTTTTGTTCTCTGGTTATCACAGTCTTGACAGGGGTTGAGTTTGCTCCTCTGTTGCTGGAATAGAGGCTTATAGACTCATTTTTGAGCTGCAGTGTGTGGTAGACAGGATTGAGTGCTTCAGCTGTAAGGAAGAGTCTCTGAGTACGCCCATGCAGGAGATGTCCACTGAGAAGTGCCCACTGTGATATTGTCTGTCATTTGTTATGTGGGCTTACAGAGTACTCTTTTTTGATGCTGCCTTTGTCCCTTCCTCAGCTGTGGGAATGTCAACCACATGCTCTAGTGTCCCTCAGGTCCAGGATCCTGGAAACACCAGTGCAGATCCATCAACGTCAGGTGCTAGGACCTCCCGTAGCAAGCATGTGGTCACACACCTGAATCTGTGGTGCACCACAGGGTCAGTGAAGACTTTTGCCCTACCTCTACATATGGTACTTCTGCCTGTTGTAAATACCCATAATTGCCCCAGCAGGGTGCCAGAACTTTGTTCAATGCCTGTTTATCCTAGAGTCACAGGTTCACAAAGTCACCAGCAGAGAAAATCCACCCTCTCTGCCTGGGGCTGTAAACAAATCTCAGTTCTGCCTGTGAAGTTGCATGTCCCCAGGGTATGGATTATGCTTTCAGACATGCCTCTGTGTAGCAGCAATTGCTATGACTGAGCCCCACCTCTCTTCCCACAAGAACACACCAACAATGGAGACAAGTAGAAACAGCGACTATGGTATGGCTATATTGTGCTTCTCCCCACCAGGCACCCAAGCAGTGGTGCTTTTTTATGGGGGCCCCAGGTTGTTCTGTTCTGCACACATCCCCAGCCATACCTCAAACCACCCTCCAGTCCTGTGAGGCTGCCTTTGTGTAGTGGGCCCCAGCTCTCTCCCCAGCCTCATCACCAATCTCCAGCACTGGGTCCTGGCTTGTCCCTGCTAGTTCGCGTGTAAGACTGAGGGCTGCCGGAACTCTCTGTGCCAGTTTCTCTTAGTTTTATCTGCCAAATGGCTGCCACTGTCTCCTCTGGGCCTCAAAAGTTCTGCTTCTGTCCCCACTAACCTCTCACCTGGAAGGACATATCCAAGTGCAAAGGTGCCTTTCTCCTTTTGCTGCTCCCTCCCCACAGGACTGGTCCCAAACAAATTTTATTTCTTTTCTTTTTTTTTTTAGTTTCTTACCAGATTTTGTGAGAATCCTTTTGTATTTTGAAGTGAGAGACACTCTGCCAGAGTTTAATAGGTGTTCTGTGTGATTCAGTGGGTTTTTAGACATAATTCTTAGTGTATTTGTGGGAGATAGCAAGCTGTGAGTCTCTACTCCACCATCTTGGCATCTCCCCTTGAAATTAACATTGAGTTTGTCAGTCCAACAGGGTCAGACCTGAGGAAAATTGAGGAATAAAGGGGGTCAGCTCTTTTTGAAGATCTCTTTTCTCTTTTTTTAACTCTTCTGTGGTCCAGGCATCCAGTTCTTCTTTTCTTATGCTGAATTCCAACTGTTGGAAGGTAAGTAGATCTGAGAAATCACTAACATTTCAGTGTAAAGAAATTTCAATTTTTTTTTCTGAAGTGGTTTTATTTTATTTTATTTATATGAAATTATAGAATATCACTAGGCAAAAATAAAAGCAATTTAAAAATGATACATGATCCCACCATATTGAAATAACCCACTGTTAATATTTATGTCTATAACTTTTGATTTTTTTCTTTACTTTTATACCTAGATATATTCATCAAAATGGGATTACATCATATAGTTTTGCAACCTGTCATTTTCTTTAGCAGCATAATATGAATTTCTTTCTATAGCATTAAACATATTCTGTCTCTCTTTTTTGATTTCTTTTCTTTAAAATTTTTTTATGGTGCTAAGCCACTTGTAGAAAATATGCTTATGAGCCATTTACAGAGCACATTCTTGATCTATTGAAAATCAACCCTCTACAGAAACCCTTCTGAAAAAATGACAAGGAAAAACACACATGAAAAAAGAAATTTAAAAATCCTTTTAAGAATGGTGTATTTTGTTGGCTGAGGAGACAATGAGTTGAAGCTACCATTTGTGGCATTGACTGAATACCTCTAGGTCAGAATCCCTCCCAGGAGCAATAATAGGACAGTGCTTCAGAGCTTGGGTTGGCTTCAGATAGCCTGTATCCTCACTCCTTATGTCACTCAACATGTCCTGCTGTGCACCAGGAGAGAGTTTGGCACTCAGACCTGTCAAGTTGTGGATGGCCTGGAAGAGGGACCTACTCCGACAGTCATGCAGCATATGGTTCAGAATCTGGTGCTAAAATTTTTTAAGTTAAAATTTTGTGTGGGAATAGTTGTAGATTCACATGCAGTTGTAAGACACAACACAGAGAGATGCTGTGCACTCTTCATCCAATTTCTTGCATTGGTAACTTCTTGCAAAAACTATAATACAGTATCACAAGTGGGAGACTGACACTGATACAGTCAGATACAGAACATTTCCATCAACAAAGATTCATGTTGTCCTTTTATAGCCACATATTTTTCATTCTTGCTCTCATCCCTCAATCTTAGGCAACCATTAATATTGTTTCTATTTCTATAATATTGTCATTTCAAGGATATTACATAAGTGGAATCATACAGTACTTATGCTTTTGGGATTGGCTTTTTATCACTCAGCTTAGTTTTTTGAAACTTCATCCCAAGTTGAGTGGATCAATAGTTTGATCCTTTTTATTGTTGTGTGGTATTCCATGGTAGGGTTATGCCACAATTTGTTTAATTATTCACCTATTGGAGGACATTTTGGTTGCCTCTAGTTTTTGTTCTTATCAACAAAGCTTCTATGAACACTACTGTACAGGTTTCTGTGTGGACATAAATTTCTCTTCTCAGGAAAAATACCTAAGAGTCTGATTGTTTGGTTGTATGGTAGCTGCACGTTTGGTTTAATAAGAAAATGCCAAGTGTTTTCTAGAGTGGCTGCACCATTTTACTTTCCAACAGCAATGTGTGAATGATTGTTTTTCTGGATCCTCACCAGCATTTGGTGTCACTTTAAAAAATTCCTTTCTAAGAGGTTAATGGTGACATTTCATTATTTAAATTTGCTTTTCCCTTATAGATAATGAATTGAATATAGTATAATGTACTTATTTTCCATCTGTATATCCTCTCAGTGAAGTGTGTGTTCATGCCTTTTATACATTTTCTAATTGGATTTTAAAACATTTTGCTTTTGGAGAGCCACTTATTTATTCTCAACACTTCCTTTGTCAGGTATGTTTTCTGCAAATATTTTCTCTGAATCTGTAGCTTGCATTTTCATCCTCCTAACAGGATTTTTTTTTGCAAAGTAAAAGGTTTTAAATTTAATGAGGTTAAATGTGTCAGTTTTTCCTTTTATGGATCATTCTTTTGATATGAAAACTCTTGACTTAGCCTTAGATTCTGAATATAATTCTTCACAATTTTTCTAAAAGTTTTACAGTTTTATATTTTACATTTATATTTGTGATCCATTTTGAGTTAAGTTTTGTATAAATTGTGAGACTTTGGTGATTAATTTTTTAAACTGATTGACATCCATTTGACCCAGCACCATTTGTTGAGGGGGCTATCCTCCACTGAATTGCCTTTGTATCTTCATCAAAGATCAGCTGGAGATATTTTTGCCAGTCTACTTCTAGGTTTTCTACTCTTTTCCATTGATATATATATCTATCTTTCTGCTAATACCATATTGTCTTTATTACTATAGCTCTATATTAATTCTTAACACTGGGTAGAATAATTCCTCCCCCTGTTTTCTTCTTTTTCAGTATTATCTTAGCTATTCCAGGTCCTAGGCCTTTCCATATAAATATTAGAATAGGATTTCTATATCTACAAAAACACTTTTTGGAATTTTGATAAGGATTTCATTAAACCTGTAGATAAACCTAGGGAGAATTGATGTCTTTACTATGTTGAGTCTTCCAGTCCATGAACATAGTTTGTATCTCCATACATTTAGATCTTTTTTGATTCATTTCATCAGTATTTTGTAATTTTTAGAATGTAGGACCTGTATATGTAGTTTTAGATTTATATTCAAGTATATAATTGTGTTTAGAGTAAATGTAGACTTTATTGTGTTTTAAATTTTGATTTCCATATGTTCATTGTTAGTATATAAAAATTCAATTGATTTTTGTGTGTTGACCCTATATCCAGTGGCATTGCTGAACTCACTTTTTAGTTCTAGGGTCTTTCCACCCCAGATTATTTGTGATCTCTATTGTAAGTAATCATATCATCTGTAAGTAGGCACAGTTTAAGTCTTTCCTTTCTTATCTGTATACCATTCATTCCTTTTTTCTTGCTTTATTGCAGTGGGCAGAACTTCCAGTACAATGTTGAATAAGAGTTATGATAGAGGACATCTTGGACTTGTCCCTGACCTTGTGGGGGGGCAGAAGTAAGCATTCATTCTTTCATGATTAAATATGGTGTTAGTTAAAGGCTTTTTGTGTATGTTCTTTATCAAGTTGAGGCAATTCTCCTTAATTCTTAACTTTAGAGTTTTTATCATGAATTGATATTAGATTTTGTCAAATGCTTTTTTCTGCATCTATTGGTATGATCATATAATTTTTTTGCTTTATCCTGTTGATATTGTGGGATGCATGGATTGGTTTTTGAATGTTGAGTAGCGTTGCATACCTGGAACAAAACCTAACTTGGTCATGGTGTTTAGATATTTTTATACATTGTTGGTTTAGATTTGCTAATATTCTATTGAGGAGTTTGGTGTCTAAGTTATGAGAGATGTATATCTGTAGTTTTCTTGTTTGTGTTGTCTCTTTCTGATTTTGGTATCAGGATAATACAGGTCTAATAGAATGAATTGGTAAGTGTTTCCTCATCTATTTTCTGGAAGATATTCTGTAAAATTAGTGTGAATTTTTATTTAAATGTTTGGTAGAATTCTCCAGTGAAAACATCTGGGGCTAGGGTTTGCTTTTTCAGGAGCTTCCTATTTATGAATTCATTTTTGAGGATTATAAGTCTATTTGTATTGTCTATTTTATCTTGGTTGAGTTTGAGTAACTTGTGGGTTTTGAGAAATTGTTTTATTTCATCTATAATGTCAAATTTATGAGAGTAGTTATTTGTAATAGACCTTTCTTATTCTAATAGCTGCAGAATCTATAGTGATGTTCCATTTTATGTCTGATTTTGGTAATAGGGGTTTATTAATTTTATTGGTTTCATTCAAAGAAGCAACTATGGTTTTATCAATTTTTAATTGTTTCTGTATTTAATTTCATTAATTTCCACTTTTTGGTAGTATTATCTTCTTTCTGCTTGCTTCAGCTTCATTTTGCTTTTTATACTCTTTGGACTTAGAACTTAGATTACTGCTATGAGACTTCTTTTCTTTGTAACATATGCATTTATCTATAAGTTTACCTCTCAGCACTGCTTCAGCTGCATCCTCTATATTTTTATATATATTGTATTTTTATTTTCAATTTAGTTCTATGTGTTTTTAATTTTAATTTCAGACTTCCTCTTTGATCCTCTTTCAATTTTTAAATAAATGCTTTATTAATTTTCAAGGTCTTTGGAAAAATTTCTTGTTGTCTTTCTTTTATTGATTTCTAGTTTGAAATTATGGTCAGCTAACATACTCTATCATTTCAATCATTTAAATGTAGTGAGTTTTGTTTTATGGCCTGGGAATGTTCCATTAACATTTGAAAAGAATGTGTATTCTGCTGTTGTTAGTTGGAATGTTCTATAAACATCAGTTAGATCCTATTGGTTGATTGTGTTTTTCAGAGCTTGATTTTTGCTGATTTTCTGCTTTGTAGTTTGTAGTTTTAATAATTACTGAGAAAGTGTGTTGAAGTTCTCAACTATAAATGTGGATTTGGCTATTTTTCTTTTCAGTTTTATCAGTTTTTACATTAGGTATATAAAATTCTGTTTTTGCAGTATGTATATTTAGACTCACTATGTTTTCCTGGTGGATTGATGCTTTTCATCAGTATGCAATATTCCTTTGTCTCTAGTAATTTGCTTAGCTCTTAAGTCTACTTTATCTGATATTAAAATAGCCATTTATGCCTTTAAAAAATTAGTGTTTACATGATATATTGCTTTCAATTCATACACTTTCAACCTCCCTATGTGTTTTACATTTAACATTTTAATCTATGTGAAATTTATTTTGTGTAAGATGAGAAGTAAGGATCAAATTGTATTTTATTGCATTTTTTCAAATAGTCATTATTTCAGTATGATTGAATAATTTTTTGTTTTGAAGTTATAAATTTATAATATTCTAAATATTATTGGGTTTCTACTTTTTAAAATAAATTCTTGAGGTGAAATTCATATACATAAAATTAACCAATTTAAAATGAACAATTCTATGGTATTTAGTACAATCACAATGTTGTGTAACTACCACTTTTATCTCATTTTCAAGCATTTCTGTTACTTCAAAGTAAAACCCCTTATCTATTACACAGTTTCTCCCTATTCCCTCTACCCCGAGCTCCTGGTCAGCTCCAATCTTGTTTCAGTTTTTATGAATTTACCTATTCTGAATATTTCATGTAAACAGAATAATACACTATGTGACCTTTGTCTCTAGCTTCTTTCACTTAGCATAATGTTTTGGAAGTTTATCGATGTTGTAGCATCTATTAATACTTCACTTCTTTTAAGTGAGGAATCATTTTAGTTATATGTATATACTACAGTTTGCTTATGCACTTATTCATTGATGGACATGTAGGCTGTTTCTATCTTTTGGCTATTGTGAATAGTGCTACTACATACATCTGTGTACATATATTTGTTCGAGTACCTGTTTTCAATTCTTTTGGTTGTATAATTAGAGGTAGAATTGCTGGGCCATGTGGTAATTCTATATTTAACTTTTTAGCAGAACCACCAAATGTTTTCCACACCAGCAGAATCATTTTGCATTCCTACCAGCAATGTACAAGGGTTCCAAATTCTCCACAACCTCTCCAACATTTGTTATTTTCTATTTTGTTTTATTATAACCATCACAGTAGCTGTAAACTGGTACCTCATTGTGGTTTTGATTTACATTTCCCTAATGACTAATGAAATTGAGAATCTTTTCATGTGTCTGTTGGCCATTTGTATATCTTCTTTGGAGAAATGTCTATTCAAATTTTTGCTCATTTTTAAATTGATTTGGTTGGTTGTTGTTAAGTTTTAAGAATTCTTTATATATTATGGCTATTAAACCCTTATCAGATATATGACTTTCAAATATTTTCTTCCATTGTGTAAGTTGTTTTTTCACTTTCTTGATAAAGTCCTTTGATGCACAAAATTTTTAATTTTGATGGTGTCCCCAAATCTATTTTTTCTCTTGTTGCTCATGCCTTTGCAAAAATCTAAGAATGTTTTACCAAATCCAAATTCATGAAGATTTATCACTAAAATTTCTTCTGGAGGTTTTGTGATTTTAACTATTATATTCAGGTCCTTGATTCATTTTGATTTAATTTTTGTATATAAGGTATGGTAGGGGTTCAAATTCACTCTTTAACATATTATTTTCCAGTTGTCCCAGCACTGACTGTTGATGAAATTATTTTCCCCCCATTGAATGGTCTTGTCACTCTTTTGGAAATCAATGGCAACAGATGTATGAGTTTATTTCTGGAGTCTCAGTTGTATTTCATCGGGCTATGTGTTTATCTTTATACCAGGACCACATCATTTAGTTTACACAACATTGTAGTAAGTTTTGAAATCAGGAAGTATGAGTCTTCCAACTTTTTTCTTTTTCAAGATTTTTTGACTTTTCAAAGTCTGTACCAATTTTATATGAATTTGAAGATTGGACTTTCCATTTCTGTAAAAAGAGTCATTGGAATTTTGATATGTACTGCATTGAATTCACCGATCACTTTGGGTAGTGGATATCATTCCATTTATTTATGTCTTCTTTACAGCAAAGTGTAGTTTCACTATATAAGAAGTCTCTTGTCTCCTTGATTAAGTTTATTTATAGGCAGTTATATTTTTGGGTGCTATTATAAATGGGATTTTTAAAAATCCCTCTTTTATATTTTTCATTGCTGGTGTATATAAAACAACAGATTTCTGTGTGTTGATCGTATACCCTGTTACTTTATTAACTAGTTTATTAGCTCTAGTAGCTTTTTTTGTTGATTCCTTGGAGTTTTCTATATATAGGATCATTCTATCTTTAAATAGCTTTACTTCTTTCTTTCTTTCTAATTTGAATACTTTTTTTCTTGCCTAATCATTCTGGCAAAAACTCCCAGCACAATGATGAATAGAAATAGTGTAAGCAGGCATTCTTGTTCTTGATTTTAGAGGGGAAAGCTTTTAGTCTTCCATCACTGAGTGTGATGCTATGTCTGTCATGCATGCAATAGAAAGGTTTTTTCCACTGTTGAAATATCTAAAATTTTATCAATGTTAAGAATAAATAACTTTATTGTTAAATATTCTGAGAGATGCCACAATCTGGTGCATACTTGGTGTACAATAAAAAGGATAAAATTATTAGACCAGCTAGAAATTCAAGAAAATAAGTTATTTCTTTAATAATCATGACTGTAGGCTCAAGAGGGTGATCAGAGCACCAACCTTTCCACATATTATGTATCTACTGAGCTAGCAGCCACATAAAAGGGTTGGAGACAGCCCTGCTATTTTCCTGGAAAAATGAGGAGAGGGAAAGTTTTAGTATGTCACTTATAAGATCGCTCAACTGATAATTGTAGAGAAATTTATTTATTCTTAAGAGTCTGAAATCACTTTTGGTTTATTTTACCAATGGAATCCCATTACACTTATCTTTCTGGGATTCTCTCTATCCCTCTCTCTCCCTCTCGCTTCTCTGCCAATCTTCTCAATGTTTAGTGTCTACCCTTTTATGTATTTTTAGGATTACTTCACTGCTTGGTTTGATAGCAGCTGATTTTAACCCTGGGAGGTTTGATTCCTAGAGTAGTATCTTCTCATTAGTCCAGCGGTTCCTTGTCTATTTCAGCCTATGGACTTGTTCTGCTGGGGGAGGTTTTCTCACTGGTTCATATTAAATAATTCATCAATCAGGGAAGAAGACCTCTTCTTGATGTTCTTAATCCCTTCTCTCCCATTTTGGTTGCTATTTCTGTTTTCATCTACATTTTATATCCAGACATCTACCTTTCTCACCAAAATGTATTAAAAGGCCTTGAGGGAAATTGTATGACAAGCCAAAGAAATCTTTGCATTATTCATTATAACACTTAGCACATGTTTTAATTGCTTGCATTTTTGTCTTTCTTCCCCCATTAGACTGAATTTCAGGGCAAGAGTTGTGGCTTTATCTTTGTATCCTCACTGCCTCACTCAGAGTTTGGCATAGAGTGGCTTCTCAATGTGTAATTTAAATGAACAATGCTACCAAAACATTCAATATGTAGGGAGTTTACAATATAATCTTATATTTAATCAAAGGTCATTTAACCAATATAATATGTCTGAAAATATGTCTTATAAAAAGGATAAAGCTTGGCTTAATACTGTTTTATCAACTGCCTTAGGTGCAGAAGAGTTTCTTTTGGTCATATTATAAAAGTGTCCAAAATTTTATGTCACTTTGAGTTGTTTTCCTGAGAAAAACATTCACAAGTGTAAAAAATTTCAAAACTATGTATGATTACAAAATATATGTACTTAGATAAGTGTGTAAAATTTAAGCTTCTAAATAACTTTTCAATCTTTGAAGACAAAAATGTTTATTGAGGACGGACTGGAGATAAAATAGGACTCTAAGCAGACTTAAATAAAGGCTGGAGACAAAAAGAGCACCAAAGAATAAAATAGATACAATAAGTCATGTAAAATATTTTGTGCTATTTTTAATGATTTAAAAAAATAATAGCATTGGGTTTTGTTATTATGTAAGAAATATATGTTCATATAGAAAAATTTAAATGTACCACTGAGTAAAAAGGAGAACATAGAAATCACTTGTAGAACTATCACACAAAGATTATTGTGACTAACAATGTGGTGTATAGTCTTCTTTTACTGAGTATAAGAATACTTATAAAATTAATAGTATATATAACAAATTTACTTAAACAACTGAATTAATTATAGCATAAGGAGAAAGCAATTTTATTCTTTCTTACTATTCATTAAATTCTTTTTGTGGAGTAATTTTGCTCCTAGGTGAAGTCTTGGATAAATAATATGTACTCTCCCATTATTATTAGACTTTCAATTCAGTCTAACAATCACTCAAGTCTAAATTCTTACAGAATTTAAAGCTTCTCCCTTTCTCCAGCATGTATCTATTTCAGGTGGTACTTGGGAAGGGATGGTCAGCCTCTATATATCCCCATATTGCTATTCTATTCTTTCTACATTGCCTAGGCTGCAGCTAGCTTTTCCATGGTTAGGCTTTGAAGTGGGGAGTGAGTGTGTGTGTGTCTGTGTGTGTGTGTGTGTGTAGTAGAGGGAAGAGATAAAAGGAAGAAAGCCACACTTGATTGGTACAGTTGTAGGCATTATGTTGCTATGCTTTTGGTGGAGTAGATTTCAAATGCTGAATATTCTTGGGCAGTTATTCATCACTGCCTGTCTCTTATCTACAGTTTCCTTGATGCAGACCATTCTTCCTCTGGCTGGCCACTTATAATGATGCTTTTAGTCCTCTGGTTACTAGCTGTCCTTCTGTCTACTCAGGTCACCTTGTTATTCTAACTAGATCTTTGGGTGGAGTCTTTTTAAAAGAAAACTCAAGTCCAAATCCATTCCCTTGGATCACTTCTGGTCCCCAGGAAACACATGAATTTTTGTACACTAAATTCTACAAGTTAAATCATTCCTGAAAGCAATTTTGTTATTTTCTACATCTAAAGGATGAATCTCCAGCCCCCACAAATTCTCATTTTACATATCCCCAGTCAGGGGACAGATGCCTCCCCTTGAATTCAATGGGATACATATAAACTCTTCAAATTATTCCATGATGCCACCTAGTTTGAGGTAAAGGGGAAGAAACTCCCCACTTCCTTTTGGATTTAGGAGGCTTTCTCTAAACAAATTTTTATTGGAGAGTGATATCACCAACATTGCAACATAAGTTGTTCAGAAGAAAAGCAACTAAAAACTTAATTGTCAGGACATCACTGAGAAAATCTTAGAATATGGAGGTGAGGGTGAATCAACTCTCTGCACCACAGAGAGTAAGACAGAATGCAATACAGGGGTAAGAGGAGCAGCTACACATTGATAACATTGCCTTTCCCAAGATCAGCACAGAACCACACTGGTCTCCCTTGAGCCTAAGGTTTTTCCAGTGAGAATAGAGCCCAGGGTGGACATGCATCTCCCCCAGCATTATGGGTAGTTTCTTGGGAGTCCCTACTCCAGTCTTGCCTCATGGAGATTGTAGGGGAATCCGTGAGGCTTGCCTACTTGGAATATGATTGTGATGAAGAAGGCAGGAGGGGCTTGCAACAACCAGCACTCAGATCTTGGCACGACTGAGTTCCTGCCTGTAGAACCTAAGTAGCAGTCCCAACCAGTGGTTTTGCTCATCTGTAGAGCCATGACAGTGGCAGAGTCTGATCAGGAAATTTGGTGGGGATACAGTTCTGCTTGGTTTGGATTCTCAGTTGAAGAGCTTTGCTGGCCCTGAAGACTGGTCTGACTTCCTCTCCCTACCCATCCAGGCAGGGGAGCTGAGATATAGCCTGCCTACTACTGAGTGTAGCTATCTACCCATTGCTGAGTATAGCTCCAAGCCACACCCAACCAGAAAGCCTGTCCAGAATACTTGGAAGCTGCATAGCACAGGGATGCTTGAGATGCAGAGTACAGCAGGCAGAACTATTTGTCCACAGAGCAATTCCAGTGGCACTGTTCAGCTAGGGAACTTGGGGTGCAGGTAGGCTTGAGTCAAGATTACAAATAAAGAGCCTTGCCAGGTAGGGAGTCAGCTCTGCCAAGGCAAGAGAGATAATTCATAGCTCCACCCACTGCTGAGTGCGGCTCCTAAGGCTGTCAGTCCAAAAAGGCTGACCTGGAATACCTGGAAGCCTTCTTGGAGCTGGCCCACCTGCTCTGTCTGGGCAGGGCAACTAATTCATAAGGCCACCTACTGATGAGTATAGTACCCAATCACAACCATCTAGGAAGCCTGACCAAAAAACCCAGGCAACCACTGAACCAAACCTATAGCCTTGCTTGGACAAGGAACCAAGCCAGAAGTCCTATTTAACTGTTCTCAGTCAGTGATACCCTCCCCCCTCCAATCTCACAGCTCAAGCAGTGGCCTCACCCAAAAATAGACCCTGATAGCAAGCCACACGTGCCCAAGGTCATTACCAAATGACACATCCCAAAACCCAAACTCAGATGACTGTTGAAGAGCTGTCTCTGCCAAAGCAAACCTGGAAGTCTGTAGGAGAAGACTACTTGTACAAATGTGCAGATACCAATGTAAGAAATTAAGGAACATAAAAAAGGTTAACATGGCACCATGAAAGGAAATTAATGCTTCCATAATGGACCCTAAAGAAATGAAGATCTATAAACTGTCAGGCAAAGTAATCTGAATTATCCTCTTGAAATTTAGTGAACTATAAGAACACACAGACAAATAAACACAATTAAGAAAACAATACAGGAACAAAGTGAGAAGTTCAACAAGGAAATAGAAACCTTAAAAAAATCCCAGAGCTGAAAAATACAATGAGTTAGCCAAAGAATTCAATAGAAAGCTTCAACAGTAGACTCGACCATGAAGAAGAATCAATGACCTAGAAGACAGGACATTTGAAATTATCCAGTCAGAGGAGAGCAAAAAGAGAAAAAAAAAAGGGTAGACAGCCTACAAGAAGTATGGAGCACAATCAGAAGAAGCATATCCGTTATGAGTATTCCAGAAGGAGAAGAGAAAGAGAAAGGGACAGAAAGTATATTTAAAGCAGTAATGTATGAAAATTTCCCAAAACTGAGGAGACAAATGGACACCAGATCCATGCGGCCCAAGGACCCCAAATAAGTTGAATCTGAATAAGATTACAACAAGACACATAATCAAATTGTCAAAAGAAAAAGGAAAAAGAAAGAATTTTGAAAGTATGAAGAGAAAAGAGAGAAGTTACATACAGGGGAACTCCCATAAGACTATAGCCAGATTTCTTAAGAGAAACTTTTGAGACCAATAGAGAATGAAACAAAATATTCAAAATATTTAAAGGAAAAATACTTGTCAACCAGGAATTCTATACCTGACAAAGCTGTTCTTCAGAAATGAAGGAGATATAAACATTTTCCCAAACAAAAAGCTGAGGGCACTCATGACCACTAGACCTGCCTTATAATAAGTGCTAAAGAAATTTCTTTGAGTTGAAATAAGAAGATTCTTATTAACACCATAAAACATAAGAAGGTAGTGTAAAACTCACTGATAATGGTAGATATGTAATCAAAGTTATATTCTGCAATATGGTAATGGTGGTGTGTAATTTATTTGCAAATCTAGTTTAAAAATTAAAAAAACAAATTTATTAAACATAACCATATTACAATAATTTGTTATTGTTTACACAATATAATAAATATGCCTATTGTAACATCAATAACATAAAATGTGAGAGGGAGGAGAAGTAAAAGTGTAAAGTTAAGAAATGCTATCAAAGTTTAGTTGAAATCAGATTACCATCAAGATTACATTGGCATTATTTGCAGAAGTAGAACATACAGTCCTAAAATTTTTATGGAACCACAAAAGACCCCAAATAGCCAAAACAATCCTGAGATAGAAGAATAGAACAGGATGCTTCACATTTCCTGATTTCAAATTATACTAAAAAGCTATATAATCAAAGTAGTATGGTACTCATGTTAAAACTGACACAGTGAAAAAGAATCAAGATGCCAGAAATAATCCAGTGCATATACAGTCAACTAATATTTGACAAGGAAGCCAAAAATACTCAATGGAGAAAAGATAGTCTCTTAAATAAATAATGCTGGGATAATTGGTTATTCATATGAAAAGGAATGAAGCTAGACACCTATCTTTTATGCCACTCACAAAAATTAACTCAAAATGGATTAAAGACTTTTCAAAATGGTAGAATAGATAAACGAGATTATACTGTATAGCACAGGGAAATATATACAAGATCTTATGGTAGCTCACAGAGAAAAAATGTGACAATGAATATATATATGTTCATTTATAACTGAAAAATTGTGCTGTACACTGGAATTCGACACAACATTGTAAAATGATTATAAATCAGTAAAAAATGTTATATTGTTGTTCAAAAAAATGAGCAAAGAACCTGAATAGAAATTTTTCCAATGAAGATACATGAATGAATGGCCAACAGGTCCATGCACTAATCATTAAGGAATGCAAATCAAAATCACAATGAGATAGTACCTCACTCCTGTTAGAATCACTATCGTCAAAAAGACAAGAGATAAAAAATGCTGGTGAGGATGTGGGGAAAAGTGAACCCTTGTACATTGTTGGTTGAATTGTAAATTGGCACACTCACTATGGAAAACAGTATGGAGGTTCCATAAATGATTGAAAATAAACTGCCTTATGAGTGAACAGTTCTACATTTAGATATATATATATATATATATATATATCCAAAGGAACAAAAACACTTATGTTGAAGTGTTTACTTTGGCATTATCTTCAATAGCTAAGACATGGAAACAATCTAACTGTCCATTGATGGATGAATGAATAATGAATTTGTGATACGTGAACACACACACACACCGTTACAATGGAATACTTGTAAGCTATAAAAAAGAGGGAAATCTTGCCATTTGTGACAACCTGGATGGACTTTGAGAGCCGTATCCTGAGGGAGATATGTGAGACAGAGAAAGATAAATACTGATGATCTAACTTGTGTTTAGTATCTGAAACAAAACAAAATAAAACAAACTCATAGAAAAATGGATCAGATTTGGGATTACCAGATGTAGGAGGCAGTGCGGGTGAAGGAATTGGATGAAAGTGATCAAAGGTACAAACGTCCAGTTACAAAATAAATAATTACTAGGGATGTAGTGTACAGCATGAGAACATTGCAATATGATATCAAAGTTGATAAATGGGTAAATCTTAAGAGTTCTCATTGCAAGGAATAAACTTTCCCCCCAATTTTTGTATCTATATAAGATAATGGATGTTAACTTATGGTAATAATTTCACAATATATGTAAGTCAAATCATTATGCTATATATCTCAAGTTTATATAGTGCTGTATCTCAATTATATTTCAATAAACCTGGAAAAAAGGGAGACAAATATTTTTTACTACTTTTCTATTACACTCTCAGTGAATTCTTAGACTTTTCTTATATAGTTTGGAAGTGGCTGAAGGACTAATGCTCATGGAACTGAGTTTTAGTTACTCACTCTGTGTGCAAAACTTTCTAGATTATCTATTCCTTACATATGACATTATTTTGGCTTTGGGATTTCTTTTTTTTTCAAATGTATTTTTTTACATTTTTTATTGATTCATAATCATTTTACAGTGTTGTGTCAAATTCCAGTGTTCAGCAAAATTTTTCAGTCATTCATGGACATATACACACTAATTGTCACATTTTTTTCTCTGTGATTTATCATAACATTTTGTGTATATTTCCCTGTGCTATACAGTGTAATCTTGTTTATCTATTCTACAATTTTGAAATCCCAGTCTATCCCTTCCCACCCTCTACCCTCCCCCCGGTAACCACAAGTCTGTATTCTCGGTCCATGAGTCTATTTCTGTCCTGTATCTATGCTTTGTTTTTGTTTTTTAGATTCCACATATGAGCGATCTCATATGGTATTTTTCTTTCTCTTTCTGGCTTACTTCACTTAGAATGACATTCTCTAGGATCAACCATGTTGCTGCAAATGGCATTATGTTGTCGGTTTTTATGGCTGAGTAGTATTCCATTGTATAAATATACCACCTCTTCTTTATCCAGTCACCTGTTGATGGACATTTAGGTTGTTTCCATGTTTTGGCTATTGTAAATAGTGCTGCTATGAACATTGGGGTGCAGGTGTCATCCTGAAGTAGGGCTCCTTCTGGGTACAAGCCCAGGAGTGGGATTCCTGGGTCATATGGTAAGTCTATTCCTAGTCTTTTGAGGAATCTCCACACTGTTTTCCATAGTGGCTGCACCAAACTGCATTCCCACCAGCAGTGTAGGAGGGTTCCCCTTTCTCCACAGCCTCTCCAGCATTTGTCATTTGTGGATTTTTGAATGACGGCCATTCTGACTGGTGTGAGGTGATACCTCATTGTAGTTTTGATTTGCATTTCTCTGATAATTAGTGATATTGAACATTTTTTCATGTGCTTTTTGATCATTTGTATGTCTTCCTTGTAGAGTTGCTTGTTTAGGTCTTCTGCCCATTTTTGGATTGGGTTGTTTATTTTTTTCTTATTGGGTCGTATAAGCTGCTTATATATTTTGGAGATCAAGCCTTTGTCGGTTTCACTTGCAAAAATTTTCGCCCATTCCGTAGGTTTTCTTCTTGTTTTATTTCTGGTTTCCTTTGCTCTGCAGAAGCTTGAAAGTTTCATTAGGTCCCATTTGTTTATTCTTGCTTTTATTTTTTCTAGGAGAAAATTTTTGAAACGTATGTCAGATAATGTTTTGCCTATGTTTTCCTCTAGGAGGTTTATTGTATCTTGTCTTATGTTTAAGTCTTTAATCCACTTTGAGTTGATTTTTGTATATGGTGTAAGGGTGTGTTCTAGCTTCATTGTTTTACATGCTGCTGTCCAGTTTTCCCAACACCATTTGCTGAAGAGACTGTCTTTATTCCATTGTATATTCTTGCCTCCTTTGTCGAAGATGAGTTGACCAAAAGTTTGTGGGTTCATTTCTGGGCTCTCTATTCTGTTCCATTGGTCTATATGTCTGTTTTGGTACCAATACCATGCTGTCTTGATGACTGTAGCTCTATAGTATTGTCTGAAGTCTGGGAGAGTTATTCCTCCAGCCTCTTTCTTTCTCTTCAGTAATGCTTTAGCAATTCTAGGTCTTTGATGGTTCCATATAAATTTTATTATGATTTGTTCTAGTTCTGTGAAATATGTCCTGGGTAATTGGATAGGGATTGCATTAAATCTGTAGATTGCCTTGGGCAGTGTGACCATTTTAACAATATTGATTCTTCCAATCCAAGAGCATGGAATATCCATTTTTTAAAGTCTTCTTTAATTTCCTTCATCAATGGTTTATAGTTTTCTGTGTATAATTCTTTCGCCTCCTTGGTTAGATTTATTCCCAGATATTTTATTACTTTGGGTGCTATTTTAAAGGTGATTGTTTCTTTACTTTCTTTTTCTGTTGATTTATCATTAGTGTAAAGAAAGGCAACTGATTTTTGAACATTAATTTTGTAACCTGCTACCTTGCTGAATTCTTCGATCAGCTCTAGTAGCTTTTTTGTGGACCTTTTAGGGTTTTCTATATATAGTAACATGTCGTCAGCATATAATGACACTTTTACCTCTTCTTTTCCAATTTGGATCCCTTTTATGTCTTTCTCTTGCCTGATTGCTGTGGCTAGGACTTCCAGGACTATATTGAATAGGAGTGGTGATAGTGGGCATCCTTGACTTGTCCCAGATTTTAGTGGGAAGCTTTTGAGTTTTTCACCATTGAGAACTATGCTGGCTATAGGTTTGTCATATATAGCTTTTATTATGTTGAGATATGTTCCCTCTATACCCACTTTGGCGAGAGTTTTTATCATAAATGGGTGTTGAATTTTATCAAATGCTTTTTCTGCATCAATTGAGATGATCATGTGGTTTTTGTCCTTTCTCTTGTTGATGTGATGTATTACATTGATTGATTTGCATATGTTGAACCAGCCTTGTGTCCCTGGGATGAACCCCACTTGGTCATGATGTATAATCATTTTATGTGTTGTTGGATTCTATTTGCTAAAATTTTGGTGAGGACTTTGGCGTCTATGTTCATCAGTGATATTGGCCTGTAATTCTCTTTTTTTGTAGTGTCTTTGCCTGGTTTTGGTATCAGGGTGATGGTGGCTTCATAGAATGGGTTTGGCAGTGTTCCCTCCTTTTCAATCGTCTGGAAGAGTTTGAGAAGGACTGGTATGAGTTCTTCTTTGTATGTTTAGTAGAATTCCCCGGTGAAGCCATCCGGTCCTGGACTTTTATTTGTAGGGAGGTTTTTAATTGCTATTTCTATTTCCTTTCTAGTGATCGGATTGTTCAAGTGTTCAGTTTCTTCTTGATTCAGTTTTGGTGGACAGTATGTTTCCAGAAACTTGTCCATCTCCTCTAGGTTATCCAGTTTGGTTCCATATAGTTTTTCATAATATTCTCGTATGATATTCTGTATTTCTATTTTGTTTGTTGTAATTTCTCCATTTTCCTTTCTTATTTTGCTAATTTGTGCTGTCTCTTTTTTCTTCTTTGTGAGTTTGGCCAGAGGTTTGTCGATTTTATTTACTTTTTCAAAAAACCAGCTTTTGGTTTGGTTGATTTTTTCTATGGTCTTGTTAATCTCTATTGTATTTAATTCCTCTCTGATCTTTATTATTTCCTTCCTTCTGCTGCTTTTTGGGGCTTTTTGTTCTTCTTTTTCTAATTGATTCAGGTGGTGGGTTAACTTGTTTATTTGAGATTGTTCTTCTTTTTTGAGGAAGGCCTGTATCGCTATAAATTTCCCTCTTAGGACTGCCTTTGCTGTGTCCCATAGGTTTTGAGTGGTTGTGCTTTCATTATCATTTGTCTCAAGGTATTTTTTAATTTCAGTTTTGATTTCCTCATTGATGCATTGTTTTGTCAAAAACATATCGTTTAATCTCCATGCTTTTCTTTTTTTCTCCTTTTTTTCTCTGTTGTTGATTTCCAGTTTCATGGCATTGTGGTCAGTAAAGATGCTTGAGATAATTTCTACCTTCTTAAATTTGTTGAGGTTTCTTTTGTGTCCAAGTACATGATTGATCCTGGAAAATGTTCCATGTGCACTTGAAAAGAATGTATATTCTATTTTTTGGGGGTGTAATGCTCTGAAAATATCCACCAAATCTAGTTTTTCTATTGTAGTATTTAATTTCTCTGTTGCCTTGTTTATTTTCTGTCTGGAAGATCTGTCTAGTGATGTTAATGCAGTGTTAAAATCTCCAACTGTGATTGTATTCCCATCAATATCCCCCTTTATCTCTGTTAGTAATTCTTGTATGTACTTAGGTGCTCCTATATTGGGTGCATATATATTAATGAGTGTAATATCTTCATCTTGTATCACTCCTTTAATCATTATAAAATGTCCCTCTTTATCTTTCTTTATGGCCTTTGTTTTAAAGTCTATTTTGTCCGAAATCAGTACTGCAACACCTGCTTTTTTGGCTTTTGCATTTGCATGGAATATCCTTTTCCATCCTTTCACTCTCAATCTATATGTGTCCTTCTCCCTAAAGTGGGTCTCTTGTATGCAGCATATTGAAGGTTCTTGCTTTATTATCCAGTCTGCCACTCTATGTCTTTTGACTGGAGCATTTAGTCCATTAACATTTACAGTAATTAATGATAGATGTGTGTTTATTGCCATTTTGAACTTATCTTTGCAGTTGAATTGGTATATCCTCTTTGTTCCTTTCTTCTTCCTTTTGTGGTTTGGTAATTTTCCTTTGTATTATCATGGATTTTATTTAATTTTTGTGACTCCCTTGTAAATTTTTGACTTGTGGTTACCCTTTTTTGTAAATCTATTAACCTATACCTGTTTTTAATATACTGATAATAACATGATCTCAAACCCATCCTACTGTTAAAAAAATTTTAAAAAAGAAAGGAAAAAAAATTCTATATTTCCCTGCCTCCCTCTCCCACTCTCAGTGATTTGTATGTCTTCTTTTATAATTTCGTCTTTTCTTTATTTGTAATTCATGAGTTATCACCTTTCCAGTTGTACGTTTCTCATTTGTGTAGCATCCTGCTGCTTTTCTATTTAGAATAGCCCTTTCAATATTTCTTTTAGCATGGGTTTAGTGTTGCTAAACTCCTGCAGCTTTTTTTTGTCTGTGAAACTCTTTATTTCTCCTTCTATCCTAAAGGATAGCCTTGCTGGATAAAGTATCCTAGGCTGCATCTTTTTTTCATTCAGGGCTTTGAATATATCTTGCCACTCACTTCTGGCCTGTAGTGTTTGTGTAGAGAAATCAGCTGAGAGCCTTATGGGGGTTCCCTTGTAGTTCACTCTTTGCTTTTCTCTTGCTGCCTTTAGAATCATTTCTTTATCCTTGACTCTGGCCATCTTGATTATGATATGTCTTGGTGTGTGTCTATTTGTGTTCTTCCTGTTTGGGACCCTCTGAGCTTCCTGTACTTGTATATCTGATTCCTTCTTTAAGTTTGGGAAGTTTTCAGTCATGATTTCTTCAAAAACCTTTTCAATCCGCTTTGATCCTTCTTCCCCTTCTGGGACCCCTATTATGCGAAGATTGGGATGCTTTATATTATCCCATAGGTCCCTTATGCTATTATCATTATTTTTTATTTGCTTATCTTGTAGTTCTTCTGAATGGGTCCTTTCTATTGCCCTGTCTTTTAGATCACTAATTCGTTCCTCTGCATTAACTAGTCGGCTTTGCACAGCTGTTAGATCATTCGTCATCTCTGTCAATGAGTTTTCCCATTGTGCTTGGCTCTTCTTTATAGCTTCAATTTCATTTTTGACATATTTTATTTCTCTAAGCACTATCTCTTTTAATTCCTTCAGCAATTTGATCAGTCCTTTTTTGAAATCTTCATCTAGTAGGCTATCGATGTCTATTTCATTGAGCTTTCTTTCAGGGGATTCCTCTTGTTCTTTTAATTGGGAATGATTTCTCTGCTTCTTCATCTTGCTAATACCTCTCTGGCACTGTGGTTTATGGAGTATCAGTTGTCTATTTTGGATCTTAAGGATTTTATCTATCTAATGCCTATTTAGGAATAGAACTTCGGAAAAAAAAAGAAAAAAGAAAAAAAAGAGAAAAAATAAGAGAGAGAGAGAAAGATTTTTAAAAGAAGGGAGAAAGAGGGTTTGATAACAATGTATAATGAATAATAGAAGAGCGGGTTGAAGCAGAGTATTAATCGGGTGGCGACGTCCTTTTAAAACCTTTAAAAAAAAAGGGGTGGGGAGATGAATATATGTGTTTGAAGCCTGTGTCTAATCAATAACAGGACATCAAAACCCAAGAGAAATAGAAATGAATTAAGAAGTAAAAATTAAGAGAGTAATTGAAAATCGAACAGGTAAAAACAGATTAAAAAAAAAACAAAAACAAAAAAAACCCAAAAAAACAAAAAACAACAAAAAAAAAAGGGTGTTGTCGGTGTTCTCCTGGAGTGTGTGTGCTTTTAATGTGAAGTCCTTCTGTCTTCGTCCTGTTTTGGAAGCTCAGCTTGTTTTCATAGGCCCTCCGTTGGCGCCCTCTTCTGTGCTGCTCCCAGCACCTGTTGGCAAGCAGATTGTGCCTCCTCCTAACACGGGGTCACATGCAGCTCTCCTCTGCTTTTGGCGGGCGGGTCACTGCCCCTCTGGATGCTGCAGTCAGATGTTGCAGACTGGCCAGGCAGGAGGGCGGGTCGTGCCTCCTCCCAGCACCTCGGTCAGGGTTTGTGTTCCTGCCCGACAGGCGGGGGTGCCGCTCTCCCCCTGCCTGCGCCGCCGGTAGCTCCGCTGCTCTGTGCGGCTGCGCGCTCTGCGCCGGCGCTCCGCCCTGGCCGGCGCTCCGCCCTGGTCGCGCTCCGCCCTGGTTGGCGCTTCGCCCTCGTTATGCTCTGCGGGTGGGCTTGGGGAAGACGGAGGGGCAGCCTCGTCCCTGCTCCGAGCCAAGACCCAGCTGCTTGTTTGTCTTTGTGGAGCAAGTTCTCAGATTTTTGGCGTCTTTATCTTTTGAAGAGGGCGATGATCTGTTGGAGTTCCGCAGGTGCTCTGGTTGGCTGAGTGGGTCTGTAGATGTGGGTCTTGGTGTATTTGTGGGAGAGGGTGACTTACAAGCGTCCTTCTACTCCGCCATCTTGCCCGGAAGTCGGCTTTGGGATTTCTTAAACTGGCACAGCAGCAAATGTCTTATTTTGCACCCTGTTACATTAGCTTAATGCTTAGTGAGTAATTAGTATAAACCAAGCACTAATGCTAAGTAGTTTACTTGTATTAACTCATTCAGTCTTCACAACAATCTAAATAAGAAGTACAATCATTATCCTTATTTTACAGTTGAAGAAACTGAAGCATGGAGAAATTGAGTAACTCACTTAAGTTTACACAGTGAGTTAGTGATGTAGTTAGAATTTGAACCCAGGCAGTCTGCCTCCAGAGCTTGGAATGAATATGCTATGTATATCTGTATAAAATTATATGTATTTTCTGTTAGGCCAAACAAAATGGCTTTATGTTAGTTATTATTATGTTAGTTATTTATTATTGGTATTGAAATGCAACCAGACTCCAGGGACACTGTGGTCATAAAAGTAGTGCATGGAAATGTTAAGAAAATAAATCAAAATAAATAAAAAAAGTCTTAGATGAAAAGCAAAAGCCTCTCCCCACTCCAGCTCTGTTAAAAGTTTGTGAGTACTTCCAGAAATATTCTATGCATATGCAAGCATGTGTAGGCACATGTGTACCTCTGTGTGTGTTTAACAAATGGGACCATAGTTCAGACACGGTGTGCACTTTTTTTTTTCATTTACATCTTGGCCATCTTTCCGTATCTGATGTAAAAAAATAAATTAGAATTTTTTGAACCCATATTCTTTTAGAATTTTGTCTTATGGTTTTTGGTAATATATCTTGATTAAAAACCAGTTAGAGCCAGCTAGGTTTATCCTGCATCTTACACTTGTTGAGTGTTGTGACTAACTAGATGACTCTTCTTGCAACTTTGCAAAACTGACAAGAAGCTAAAGTTTGCTTTTGTGATCTGCAGCTTTCATTTTATGGAGCTGCCACCTCTCCGTGACACTTGCTCCCTCTGTCCTTTACTTTCAGGTGCTCATTTTCTTCCCTAAGTCTGCTTTCAAGAAAGGCTGTGCTGGCAAAACTGTAGCTCCCTGTGTGATCTGAAGTCTTAGTCTTATTTATTCACAAGTATTTATTTGTACTCCAAATGATATATTTTTTATAAGAGATGTTGCTCCCTACTGCACAGACTCCTCAATACAAGTTTACATTAATGGAGAAAAGTAAGGATATTGTTCTAAGTTTTTCAATACAGATAAATGTACTTATTTTTCAAATTCTAAGATAATACACTTTCATGAAATAATGGTAAATAGTAGATGGTGGTTGAATTCTATACTTTTGCTTGGTGAAATAAAAATATGACTGTCTATAGTTAGCCCTTGCTCCCATCTAACCTTTTTTTTCCTGGAACATTTACTGGTCCATGAAAGTCAAAATTGTGGAACTGTTTGACTTATACAGGCATTGAACTGGTAAGGAGGTTGAAAAAGAGGGAGAAGGAGAATTTGTTTGGGTCCATTCCACTATTACAGAAGTTCACACTGCACATAGGTACCTATATACCAGGTAGATGGTCGGCCCTTTAAATATTGAAAAATAACATTATTTCTACAGCAATAGTCCTTCTTTGGGTAAAGGTGTACTGTGTTACATTCTTGTGATATAAAAACCAAACTAAAGAAAATCAAATGGATTTTACAGCTTCCAAAGGCCAGTTTGTTAGTTTTTTTTTTTTTTTTTCAGTCCTAGGGACTGCTGGCTTCTGCAAATATTATGTGTGCTTTTCAAGATTTAGTATCTAATATTCTTTTATAAATTAAATGTTTATTCATATAGGAACTTCACTAGGGTACACATTTTCACTGCATGGTTTCACTGCATGGTCTCTTTCTTCATGGGAATTATATACTCATGATAGCAAAACATTCCTCTGTCAGGGAAAGTTCATACTTGTTTGCTAAGAGCATTATATCAGGAGAAGACACAGAGAGGGAGAAGGAAAGGGACACTCATCAAGCCAATCAAAAGATAGAATTTTAGAGCTGAACATAACTGTATATTAAATCCCTTGACCATGTCCACTTTGACAAATTTATTCTGATTTGTTGAACTGAGTCATTATCAAGTCTTCATGGAAATCTAAACCCAATGAAAGATAACTAGAGCCCAAAGAGACTCAGCTTCTATTAGCACTGTGGACTTTTTTGCATTAATTTTTTCCTCTTAATTCTCTATTTTGTAACTGCTTGGGTGTCTGGGGTCTGCTTCTACTAATTTTGAGGGAGACAGAGAAATTTCATCACCTCAAATATAGTTGCAAATTGTTCTCAGAGATAAAAATTCCAAGTGTTAGAGTCACTGAGTATAACATAAATTAATCTAGAGTCTTGACCAGCAGATGACAAGTGCTAGTATACTTCTAGTAAAATATAAATGGTAACTCCTACTCTATTTTGTAGAACAAATTAAAATGAAGTGAATACACGACAGAAAAAGAACTCTGGATTTTGTAGAAAGAAAGGTAACTCTAAGAATACTTATTTTCTTTCTTTTTCCTTTTACACTCATTTTAAGTTCAGGTTTTGTTTGGTAATTTTAGATAAATAGAAATTTGGGACTCTAGTATAAACTAATAATAACCATTATTTCTTCATACATTATTGGCATACTTCTCTAAGTCTTATAGTTCTTTCATATTCATATCTCATTTGATGCTCACAATACCCTTGATATGGAGTAATAAATACCATATTTTGCCTTGACTGTCAATATACACTATTTACTGTAGACTGGACTGATTTCATATATCCAAGAAAGCATGATGAGTTTTCAATAACTTTGTTCCATCTTTGTTTTATCTCATGCTGGTTTTGCTTTACAGTATTTCATTACTTAACATCTCAAGAGATATTAGCTGGAGTGAAAGAGATTAAACTTCCTTTCCTTTTTCCCATGAAGTTGAATTTTTACAAATAGTTTCCAACTCTTCTTCCCAGTTATTACCCACCAAGATGTTATTTCTCCCTTTGTTATTGTCTCTTGTCAGATTTGCAAGTAAATGCTTCCAATATTGGGAAAAGTAGTAAAAATAAGATATCTAAGCCCTTGTTTCTACTTCTCTTCTAATTTGATATTTTCATAGAGGTATATATTCCAGATTAATGTAATTATTTGGGGGAGTCTGTCCCACTGAGAGAAATGGAGTCAGTATATATACTATTGTAGCTTAATTCCAAGGTTAATCTTTTATTTTAAATTAGAACTTAATTTAAAAATTAAGCCATTCTACAACAGGTCTTTTCTTCCTTGCTCTCTTTAATGTTTCTCAGCAAGTCATAGTACATTAAAAGGGAGATCTTACCACTTTCTGATAAGTAAATGTTGTGTAAAAATGTCTGATTTGCTTCACAATTTTTGGGTTTTCTTGACATTTCAATATTGCTTATTAGCAGTAAGGCATTAGAGTAACTCAAGTGATTTTTGCCTTATTAAGGCAGATGATTCTTTTCTTCTAAACATTTTTTTTAAATTGAGTTTTGGTCATTTTACAATGTTGTGTCAAATTCCAGTGTAGATCACAATTTTTCAGTTATACATGGACATACATATATTCGTTGTCACTTTTCTTTCTCCGTGAGCTAACACAGGATCTTGTAAATATTTTCCTGTGCTATACAGTATAATCTTGTTTATTTTTTCTATATATGCCTGTAAGAATCTACCAATTTTGAAATCTCAGTCTGTCTCTTCCCACACCCTGCCCGCGTGGCAAACACAAGTTTGTATTCTATGTCTATGAGTCTGTTTCTCTTTTGTATTTATGTTTTTTTTTTGTTTGTTTTAGATTCTTCACATGAGGGATCTCATATGGTATTTTTCTTTCTTTTTCTGGCTTACTTCACTTAGAATGACATTCTCCAGAACCGTCCATGTTGCTGCAAATGGCGTTATGTTGTTGGTTATTATGGCTGAGTAGTATTCCATTGTATAAATATAACACCTCTTTTTATCCAGTCATCTGTTGATGGACATTGAGGCGGTTTCCATGTCTTGGCTATTGTGAATACTGCTGCTATGAACATTGAGACGCAGGTGTCATTTTGAAGTATGGTTCCTTCTGGATATATGCCTTGGAGTGGGATTCCTGGGTCATATGGCAAATATTTTCCTCACCTTTTGAGGAATCTCCAACTGTTTTCCATACTGGCTGCCCCAAACTGCATTCCCACCAGCAGTGCAGGAGGGTTCCCTTTTCTCCACAGCCTCTACAGCATTTGTCCTTTGTGGATTTTTGAATGATGGCCAATCTGACTGGTGTGAGATGATACCTCATTGTAGTTTTGATTTGCATTTCTCTGATAATTAGTGATACTGCACATCTTTTCATATGCCTAGTGATCATTTGTATTTCTTCCTTGGAGAAATGCTTGCTTAGATCTTTTGACCATTTTTGGATTGAGTTGTTTGTTTCTTTCTTATTAAGTCATATGAGCTCCTTATATATTCTGGAGATCAAGCCTTTGTCGGATTCATTTGCAAAAATTATTTCCCATTCCGTCGGTTGTCGTTCTGTTATACTTATGGTTTCCTTTGCTGTGCAGAAGCTTGTAAGTTTCATTAGGTCCCATTTGTTTATTCTTGCTTTAATTTTTTAGGAGAAAATTATTGAAATGTATGTCAGATAAAGTTATGCCTATGTTTTCCTCTAGGAGGTTTATTGTATCTTCTCTTATGTTTAAGTCTTTAATCCATTTTGAGTTGATTTTTTTATATGGTGTAAGGGAGTGTTCTAGCTTCATTGTTTTACATGCTGCTGTCCAGTTTTCCCAACACCATTTGCTGAAGAGACTGTCTTTATTCCATTGTATATTCTTGCCTCCTTTTGTTGAAGATGGGATCACCAAAAGTTTGTGGGTTCATTTCTGGACTCTCTATTCTGTTCCATTGGTCTATATGTCTGTTTTGGTACCAATACCATGCTGTCTTGATGACTGTAGCTCTATAGTATTGTCTGAAGTCTGGGAGAGTTATTCCTCCAGCCTCTCTCTTTCTCTTCATTAATGTTTTGGCAATTCTAGGTCTTTGATTGTTCCATATAAATTTTATTATGATTTGTTCTAGTTCTGTGAAATATGTCCTGGGTAATTGGATAGGGATTGCATTAAAGCTGTAGATTGCCTTGGGCAGTGTGACCATTTTAACAATATTGATTCTTCCAATCCAGGAGCACAGAATATCTTTCCATTTTTTAAAGTCTTCTTTAATTTCCTTCATCAGTGGTTTATAGTTTTTTGTGTATAATTCTTTCACCTCCTTGGTTAGATTTATTCCCAGATATTTTATTAACTTGGGTGCTATTATAAAGGGGATTGTTTCTTTTCTTTCCTTTTCTGTTGATTTATCATTAGTGTAAAGAAATGCAACTGATATTTGAACGTTAATTTTGTAACCTGCTACCTTGCTGAATTCTTCAATCAGCTCTAGTAGCTTTTTCGTGGACCTTTTAGGGTTTTCTATATATAGTAACATGTCATCAGCATATAATGACACTTTTACCAATTTTTGTCCAATTTGGATCCTTTTTATTTCTTTCTCTTGCCTGACTGCTGTGGCTAGGACTTCCAGGACTATGTTGAATAGGAGTGGTGATAGTGGGCATCCTTGTCTTGTCCCAGATTTCAGTGTGAAGCTTTTGAGTTTTTCACCATTGAGTACTATGCTGGCTGTAGGTTTCTCATATACAGCTTTTATTATGCTGAGATATGTTCCCTCTATACCCACTTTGGCGAGAGTTTTTATCATAAATGGATGTTGAATTTTATGAGATACTTTTTCTGCATTGATTTAGAGGATCATGTGGTTTTTGTCCTTTCTCTTGTTGATGTGATGTATTACACTGATTGATTTGCGTATGTTGAACCAGCCTTGTGTCCCTGGGATGAACCCCACTTAATCATGATGTATAATCTTTTTATGTGTTGTTGGATTCTATTTGCTAAAATTTTGGTGAGGATTTTGGCGTCTATGTTCATCAGTGATATTGGCCTATAATTCTCTTTTTTTTGTAGTGTCTTTGCCTGGTTTTGGTATCAGGGTGATGGTGGCTTCATAGAATGAGTCTGGGAGTATTCCATCCTTTTCAATCGTCTACAAGAGTTAGAGAAATACTGATATGAATTCTTTTTTACATGTTTGTTAGAATTTCCCGGTGAAGCCATCCGGTCCTGGACTTTTATTTGTAGGGAGGTTTTTAGTTGCTATTTCTATTTCCTTTCTAGTGATCAGATTGTTCAAGTGTTCAGTTTCTTCTTGATTCAGTTTTGGTGAACAGTATGTTTCCAGAAACTTGTCCATCTCCTCTAGGTTATCCAGTTTGGTTCCGTATAGTTTTTCATAATATTCTCGTATGATATCGTGTATTTCTATTTTGTTTGTTGTAATTTCTCCATTTTCCTTTCTTATTTTGCTAATTTGTGCTCTCTCTTTTTTCTTCTTTGTGAGGTTTGTCGATTTTATTTACTTTTTCAAAAAACCAGCTTTTGGTTTTGTTGATTTTTTCTATGGTCTTGTTAATCTCTATTGTATTTAATTCCTCTCTGATCTTTATTATTTCCTTCCTTCTGCTGCTTTTTGTGGCTTTTTGTTCTTCTTTTTCTGATTGATTCAGGTTGTGGGTTAACTTGTTTATTTGAGATTGTTCTTCTTTTTTGAGGAAGGCCTGTATCGCTATAAACTTCCCTCTTAGCACTGCCTTTGCTGTGTCCCATAGGTTTTGAGTGGTTGTGCTTTCATTATCATTTGTCTCAAGGTATTTTTTAATTTCAGTTTTGATTTCCTCATTGATGCATTGTTTTTTCAAAAACATATTGTTTAATCTCCATGCTTTTCTTTTTTTCTCCTTTGTTTCACTTTTGCTGATTTGTAGTTTCATGGCATTGTGATCAGTAAGGATGCTTGAGATAATTCCTATCTTCTTAAAATTGTTGAGGTTTCTTTTGTGCCCAAGTACATGATTGATCCTGGAAAATGTTCCATGTGCACTTGAAAAGAATGTATATTCTATTTTTTGGGGGTGTAATGCTCTGAAAATATCCACCAAGTCTGGTTTTTCTATTGTAGTATGTAATTTCTCTGTTGCCTTGTTTATATTCTGTCTGGAAGATCTGCCTAGTGATGTTAATGCAGTGTTAAAATCTCCAACTATGATTGTATTCCCATCAATATCCCCCTTTATCTCTGTTAGTAATTCTTGTATGTACTTAGGTGCTCCTATATTGGGTGCATATATATTAATGAGTGTAATATCTTCATCTTCAATCATTCCTTTAATCATTATAAAATGTCCTTCTTTACCTTTCTTTATGACCTTTGTTTTAAAGTCTATTTTGTCTGAAATCAGTACTGCAATACCTGCTTTTTTGGCTTTTGCATTTGCATGGAATATCCTTTTCCATCCTTTCACTCTCAATCTATATGTGTCCTTCTCCCTAAAGTGGGTCTCTTGTGTGCAACATATTGAAGGTTCTTGCTTTATTATCCAGTCTGCCACTCTATGTCTTTTGACTGGAGCATTTAGTCCATTAACATTTACAGTAATTAATGATAGATGTGTGTTTATTGCCATTTTGAACTTATCTTTGCAGTTGAATTGGTATATCCTCTTTGTTCCTTTCTTCTTCCTTTTGTGGTTTGGTAATTTTCCTTTGTATTATCATGGATTTTATTTAATTTTTGTGACTCCCTTGTAAATTTTTGACTTGTGGTTACCCTTTTTTTGTAAATCTATTAACCTATACCCGTTTTTAATAAACTGATAATAACATGATCTCAAACGCATCCTACTGTTAAAAAAATTTAAAAAAGAAAAAAAATTCTATATTTCCCTGCCTCCCTCTCCCACTCTCAGTGATTTGTATGTCTTCTTTTATAATTTCGTGTTTTCTTTATTTGTAATTCATGAGTTATCACCTTTCCAGTTGTGAGTTTCTCATTTCTGTAGCATCCTGCTGCTTTTCTATTGAGAATAGCCCTTTCAATATTTCTTTTAGCGTGGGTTTAGTGTTGCTAAATTCCTGCAGCTTTTTTTTTTGTCTGTGAAACTCTTTATTTCTCCTTCTATCCTAAAAGATAGCCTTGCTGGATAAAGTATCCTAGGCTGCATCTTTTTTTCATTCAGGGCTTTGAATATATCTTGCCACTCCCTTCTGGCCTGTAGTGTTTGTGTAGAGAAATCAGCTGAGAGCCTTATGGGGGTTCCCTTGTATCTTACTCTTTGCTTTTCTCTTGCTGCCTTTAGAATCATTTCTTTATCCTTGACTCTGGCCATCTTGATTATGATATGTCTTGGTGTGTGTCTATTTGTGTTCTTCCTGTTTGGGACCCTCTGAGCTTCCTGTACTTGTATATCTGATTCCTTCTTTAAGTTTGGGAAGTTTTCAGTCATGATTTCTTCAAAAACCTTTTCAATCCCCTTTGATCCTTCTTCCCCTTCTGGGACCCCTATTATGCAAAGATTGGGATGCTTTATGTTATCCCATATGTCCCTTATGCTATTATCATTGTTTTTTATTTGCTTATCTTGTAGTTCTTCTGAATGGGTGCTTTCTATTGCCCTGTCTTCTAGATCACTAATTCGTTCCTCTGCATTATCTAGTCGACTTTGCACAGCTGTTAGATCATTCCTCATCTCTGTCAATGATTTTGCCCATTCTACTTCGCTCTTCTTTATATCTTCAATTTCATTTTTGACATTTTTTATCTCTCTAAACACTATGTCTTTTAATTCCTTCAGCAATTTGATCACTCCTTTTTTGAAATCTTTATCTAGTAGGCTATTGGTATCTATTTCGTTGATCTTTCTTTCAGGGGATTTCTCTTTTTCTTTTAAATGGGAAAGGTTTCTCTGCTTCTTCATCTTGCTCACACCTCTCTGGCACTGTGGTTTATGGAGTATCAGTTGTCTGTTTTGGATCTTAAAGATTTTTATCTATCTAATGCCTATTTAGGAATAGAACTTAGGAAATAAAAGAAAAAAATGAGAGAGGAAAGGATTTTAAAAGAAGGGAGAAAGAGTGTTTGAAAACAGTGTATAATGAATATTAGAAGAGCGAGTTGAAGCAGAGTATTAATTGGGTTGAGACGTCCTTTAAAACCTTTAAAAAGATAAAAGGGTGGGGACAGATAGATGTATTTGAAACCTGTGTCTAATCAATAACAGGACATCAAAACCCAAGAGAAATAGAAATGAATTAAGAAGTAAAAATTAAGAGAGTAATAGAAAATAGAGCAGGTAAAAACAGATTTAAAAAATAAAAGGGGGAGTTGTCGGTGTTCTCCTGGATTCTGTGCTTTTAATGTGAAGTCTTTCTGTCTCCGTCCTGTTTTGGAAGCTCAGCTTGTTTTCAGAGGCCCTCCGTTTGCGCCCTCTTCTTTGCTGCTCCCAGCACCTGTCTGTCAGCAAGCAGATCGTGCCTCCTCCTAACACGGGGTCAGATGCAGCCCTCCTCTGCTGTGGGCGGGCGGGTCACTGACCCTCCGGATGCCGCAGTCAGATGTTGCAGACTGGCCAGGCAGGAGGGCGGGTCGTGCCCCCTCCCAGCACCTCGGTCAGGGGCTGTGTTCCTGCCCGAAAGGCGGGGGGCCGCTCTCCCTCTACCCGCGCCGCTGGTAACTCCGCTGCTCTGTGCGGCAGCTCGCTTAGCCCTGGTCGGCGCTCTGCAGGTGGGCTCAGGGAAGAACGAGGGACAGCCTTGTCCCTGCTCCGAGTCAAAACCCAGCTCCTTGTTTGTCTTTGTGTAGCAAGTTCTCTAAGGAACCAGGATGGAAGGATCCTATCTGCCCCAGGGTGTAGGCCCGGCTCAGTCTGGCCTTTGAGGCTGCTAAGCCCTTCGTTGCAGATGCAGGTTTCGCCCCCGCCCCTGCCTGGGTGCTACGTGCTGGAGGATATGGCGGCTGTGCCTGAGCCCCGCCTCTCTTCCCCAGAAAATTTTCCGCGGGTTTTCAGAGATGGGGGTATGCACCCTTCCCCCGAGAGCACATCAACCTTGCTGTTTTATGGAGGGCCCAGGTTGTTCTGCCCTGTGCACCCACAGCCATGGCGCGCAGCCCCTTTCGTTCCACCGGGGCTGCCTCCGTGCAGCCGCCCCCGTCCTCCGCCCAGGTTATGCAGCCTGGCCCTGCCCACCGCTGCTGGCCCTCGTCTCAGGCTTGGTGTCGGGGGAACGCTCTGTGCCCGTTTAACTTAGTTCTGTCAGACAAGGGCTGCTCTGTACAGATCCGAGCCTCGGAGGCTCCCCCTCCGTCCCGCTGGCCTCTTAGTTGGAGAGGGGAGACCCAGCGAGCGAGCCCCAGTCCTCCTTTGCCACTCCGTCCCCGCGGGACCCGTCCTGCGCTGCTTTGTCTTTTGTTCTTTCTTTTTTCCTTTTCTTCTACTAGATTTTTGGCGTCTTTATCTTTTGAAGAGGGCGATGTTCTGTTGGAGTTCCACAGGTACTCTGGTTGGCTGAGTGGGTCTGTAGATATGGTTCTTGGTGTATTTGTGGGAGAGGGTGACTTAAGTGCGTCCTTCTACTCCGCCATCTTCAAGATTTGCCCCTTGAAGGCTATTTTAAAAGGAATTGTTTCTTTACTTTCTTTTTCTGTTGATTCATCATTAGTGTAAAGAAATGCAACTGATTTTTGAACGTTAATCTTGTAACCTGCTATCTTGCTGAATTCTTCGATTAGTTCTAGTAGTTTTTGTGTGGACCTTTTAGGGTTTTCGACATGTAGTATCATGTCATCTGCATATAGTTACACTGTTACATCTCCTTTACCAATTTGAATCCCTTTTATTTCTCTCTCTTGCCTGATTATTGTGGCTAGCACTTTTAAGACTATGTTGAATAGAAGTGGTGATAGTGAGCATTGTTTTCTTGTCCCAGATTTTAGTGGGAAGCTTTTAAGTTTTTCACCTCAAAAACTCAAAACTGGCTGTAGGTTTGTCATATATAGCTTTTATTATGTTGAGATATGTTCCCTCTATACCCACGTTGGTGAAAGCTTTTATCATAAATGGGTGTTGAATTTTATCGAATACTTTTTCTGCATCTGTTGAGATGATCATGTGGTTTTTGTCCCTTCTCTTGTTGATGTGATGTATTACATTGATTGATTTGTTTATGTTGAACCACCCTTGTGTTCCTGGGATGAACCCCACTCGATCGTGATTCATAATCTTTTTTTGTGCTGTTCTATTCTATTTGCTAATATTTTAGTGAGGGTTTTTGCATCTATGTTCAGCAGTGATAGTGGTCTCTAATTCTCTTTTTTGGTGTTATCTTTGCCTGGTTTTGGTATCAGGGTGATAATGGCCTCATAGAATGTGTTTGGGAGTATTCCCTCCTTTTCAATCTTCTGGAAGATTTTGAGAAGGAATGTTATGAGTTCTTCTTTGTATGTTTGGTAGAATTCCGCGGTGAAGCGACCCAGTCCTGGACTTTTATTTGTTGGGAGGTTTTTTTTTATTGCTAATTTGATTTCATTTCTAGTGATCAGTTTGTTAAAGTGGTGAGTTTCTTTTTGGTTCAGTCTTGGTGGACTGTATATTTCCAGAAACTTGTCCGTCTCCTCTAGGTTATCCATTTTGGTTCCATATAGTTTTTCATACTATTCTCATATGATATTCTGTATTTCTATGTTATTTGTTGTAATTTCTCCATTTTCCTTTCTTATTTTGCTAATTTATGCTCTCTCCTTTTTCTTCTTTGTGAGTTTGGCCAGAGGTTTCTCGACTTTATTTACTTTTTCAGAAAACCAGCTTTTGGTTTGATTGATTTTTTCTATTTTGTAATCTCTATTTTATTTATTTCCTCCCTAATCTTTATTATTTCCTTCCTTCTGCTGCTTTTTGGGTGTTTTTGCTCTTCCTTTTTTCTAATTCTTTTAGCTGGTGTCTTAGATTGTTTATTTGAGATTGTCCTTCTTTTTTGAGGAAGGCCTGTATTGCTATAAACTTCCGTCTTTGCACCGCCTTTTCTGTGTCACATAAATTTTGTGTGGTTGTGTTTTCATTTTCATTTGTCTCAAGGTATTTTTTAATTTCAACATTGATTTCCTCATTGACCAGTTGGTTTTTTAATAGTATGTTGTTTAATCTCCATGCTTTCCTTTTTTCTCCTTTATTTCTCTGTAATTTATTTCTAGTTTCATGGCATTGTGGTCAGTAAAGATGCTTGAGATGATTTTTTATCTTTTTAAAATTGTCCAGGCTTCTTCTGTGCCCAAGTACATGATCGATTCTGGAAAATGTTCCATGTACACTTGAAAAGAATGTTTATCCTATTTTTGGGGTTGTAATGCTCTGAAAATATCCACCAAATCTAATTTTTCTATTGTATCATTTTATTTCTCTGTTGCCTTGTTTATTTTCTGTCTGGAATATATGTCCAGTGATGTTAATTCAGTGTTAATATCTCCAACAATGATTGTATTCCCATCAATATCCCCCTTTATCTCTGTTAGTAATTGTTTTATGTACTTAGATGCTCCTATATTCGGTGCATATATATTAACGGGTGTTATATCCTCACCTGTTTACTCTTTTAATCAGTATTAAATATCCTTCTTTATCTTTCCTCATGGCTTTTGTTTTAAAGTCTATTTTGTCTGAAATCAGTTCTGCTCCACCTGCTGTTTTGACTTTTCCATTTGCATGGAATATCATTTTCCATCCTTTCACTCTCAATGTATATGTGTCCTTCTCCCTAAAGTGGGTCTCTTGTTTGCAGCATATTAAATGTTTTTGCTTTATTATCCAGTCTGCCACTCTGTGTCTTTTGGTTGGAGTATTTATTCCATTAACATTTACAGTAATTAATGATAGATGTGTGTTTATTTCCATTTTGAACTTATTTTTCAGTTGATTTGATATTTCCTCTTTGTTCCTTTCTTCTTCCTTTTGTGGTTTGGTAATTTTCCTTTGTATTATCTTGGATTGTATTTAGTTTTTGTGACTCCCTTATGAGTTTTTGGCTTGTGGTTACCCGTTTTTTTTTGTAAGTCTATTAACCCATTACTATAACAGTTTTATTTAAAAGATAGTAATATTATTTGAAACCCATCCTATGGAGAGAAAAATCTTCAAAAAAAAGAAAAAATACTCTGTATTTTCTTGCTTACCTCTCCCAGTCTTAATGATTTAGATGTTTTCTTTTACAATTTCGTATTTTTTCAATTTGTAATTCATTGTAGTTATCACCTTTCCAGTTATGAGTTTCTCATTTCTGTAGCATCCTGTTTTATTTCTATTTAGAGTGGACATTTCAATATTTCATTAAGATTGGGTTTAGTGTTGCTAAACTCTTATAGTTTTTGCTTGTTTGTGAAATTCTTATCTCTCCTTCTATTCTAAAAGATAGCCTTGCTGGATAGAGTATCCTAGGCTGCATCTTTCTTTCTTTCAGGACTTTGAATATATCTTACCGGTCCCTTGTGGCTTGTACTGTTTTTGTAGAGAAATCAGCTGAAAGCCTTATGGAGATGCCCTTGTAACTCACTGTTTGTTTTTCTCTTGCTGCTTCTGGGATCATTTCTTTATCCTTGACTCTTGCCATATTGATTATGATATGTCTTGGTGTGGGTCTGTTTGGGTTCTTCCTGTTTGGGACCCTCTGAGCTTCCTGTAGTTGGATATCTGATTCCTTCTTTAAGTTTGGGAAGTTTTCAGTCATGATTTCTTCCAATACCTTTTCAATCCCCTTTGTTCTTTCTTCACCTTCTGGAACTCTATTATGTGTAGATTGGCATGCTTTATATTATCCCATAGGTCCTTTATATTGTTTACATTGTTTTTTTATTTGTTTTTTTCTCAACTGTTCTGATTGGGTGCTTTCTGTTGTCCTGTCTTCCAGGTCACTTATTCATTCCTCTCCATTATCTAGCCTGCTTTGTACAGCCTTTAGATTAGCTCTCATCTCAGCCAATGTGTTTACCAATTCTACTTGGCTCTTCTTTATAGCTTCAATTTTATTTTTGACATATTTTATGTCTCTAAGTTCTATCTCTTAATTCCTTCAGTACTTTGATCACTCCTTTTTTGAAATCTTTATCTAGTAGGCCATCAATGTGTATTTCATTGATCATTCCTTCAGGAGATTTCAGTTGCTCTTTTTATTGGAAGTGGTTCCTGTTTATCTTCAACTTACTCATATATCTCTGGCACTGTGGTTTATGGAGTATCAGTTTTCTGTTTTGGTCCTTAAGGATGTCTTTATTTATAAGGCAGATGGTTCATTCATGTTTACCCACAACTACTATGTAGTTCAAATGAAGCCTTATATATATATAAAGAGAAATATGAACAAACACTAACAACTAAACCCCATATTTTCTTTTGTTGGAAAAACATGTTTTTTCTTTTCATATTTTCCTAGATGAAATTCTGGTGCACTTTCTTGGGATTATACTGATTTGGAGTTTACCCATGTTCATGACGTGTTAAATATTAATGACATGGTTGGGTCATCATTTGCATTGTAGGTAAGGACATTTCCTGGTTTGAATAGAGAGAATGTAAAGAGTGCGTACTTGCTATAATGGATCAGGAATGAAGATTCAGGAGGAAGTATACTGATTTGTAAGCAAAAGATAGAGATGCTGGTGGGGCCCCAGTGCATCATCAAGAATATTTAATATCTACTGTGAACAAGAGACTGTGCTAGATACTGTGCCTGAAGTTTAGTACTTGTGTATGCTTATGCCTTCATGTATATTTCGGTCTGTTTGACTTACAGAAATGATAAAGATCCACTGTGTACTTGGTGGTCATGGAAATTCAGAGATAGTTTAGTCTGAATCAAGAGAGAAATAATGGGGAACTAAACAAACAAAAATACCTGTGTATGAGAATTGACTGGACTTGGATAAGAAAATGGATGTCAAAACTAACTCTGTACTTAGAATTTACCTCCTTAACTTATGTTCTGCATTCCTTTGTTTTTGCAATGTTCAAAATTCAAACATGTAACTTTGGCATTTAGGCTATAATGCCTAAGGTTAAAAAAATCTGATTGCGTTTAAAACTTTTAATGTTTGAGGCATAATTTACATAGAATAAAGTTTACTGCAAAATATTATGAGTGCTATGAATTTGGAAAATCATACAATCTTGTGAACACCATCAAAATGAAGATACAGAACAATCCCATCCTACCCACCACGCCAAATTCCTTTGCACTGCCTTCATCCCCAGCTTCTTGGAAATACTGATGTTTTCTGTAAATATTGTCAGTATAGTTTTTTCCTATTCCACAATGTCATATAAATAGAATCAGAGTGTATAGTCTTCTTAATATGGGTTCTTTCACTCAACATAACTATTTTGAGGTTCATCCATATTGTTGCATGTAGATCAGTAGTTCATACGTTTTATTGTTCTGTACTATTTTTTTAATTGAATTTCTCTTTTTTAGAGGGATCAGAATTTTTTAAATTTTTTTTTCATTTTTAAACCTTTTTTTCTACTGAGTAATAGTCATTTTACAATGCTGTGTCAATTTCCATTGTAGAGCACATTTTTTCATTTATACATGAACATACATATATTTGTTGTCACATTTTTTTTTCTCTGTGAGCTACCACAAAATCTTGTATATATTTCCCTGTGCTATACAGTATAATCTTGTTTATCTATTCTATACATGCCTGTTAGTACCTATCAATTTTGAAATCCCAGTCTGTCCCTTCCCACCCTATGCCCCCTTGGCAACCAAAAGTTTATATTCTATGTCTATAAGTCTGTGTCTATTTTGTATTTATGTTTTTTTTAAATTCCACATATGAGCGATCTCATGTGATATTTTCCTTTTACTTTCTGGCTTCCTTCATTTAGAATGACATACTCCAGGAACATCCATGTTGCTGCAAATGGCGTTATTTTGTCAGTTTTTATGGCTGAATAGTATTCCATTGTATAAATAGACCACAGCTTCTTTATCCAGTCATCTGTTGATGGACATTTAGGCTGTTTCCATGTCTTGTCTATTGTAAATAGTGATGCTATGAACACTGGGGTTCAGGTGTCTTTTTGAAGTAGGGATTCTTCTGGATATATGCCCAGGAGCAGGATGACTGGGTTATATGGTATTTCTATTCCTAGTCTTTTGAGGAAACTCCATACTGTTTTCCACATTGACTGCACCAAACTGCATTCCCACCAGCAGTGTAGGAGAGTTCCCCTTTCTCCACAGCCTCTCCAGCATTTGTCATTTGTGGATTTTTGAATGATGGCCATTTTGGCTCATGTGAAATGATACCTCATCATAATTTTGATTTGCATTTCTCTGATAATTAGTGATATTGAGCATTTTTTTCATGTGCCTATTGATCATTTGTATTTCTTCCTTGCAGAATTGCTTGTTTAGTTCCTCTGCCCATATTTGGATTGGGTTGTTTGTTTTTTTCTTATTAAGTCATATGAGCTGCTTATATATATTGGAGATCAAGCCTTTGTTGGTTTCATCGTTTGCAAAAATTTTCTCCCATTCCGTAGTTTCTCATTTTGTTTTACTTATGATTTTGTTTGCTGTGCAGAAGCTTGTGAGTTTAATTAGGTCCCATTTGTTTATTCTTGCTTTTATTTCTATTGCTTGGGTAGATTGCCCTATGAGAACTTTTTAAAGTTATTGTTCTGTAGTATTTCATTGTTTGGGTATTCATTTGGTTTATCTATTTACCAAGTGAAAGACATTTGTCTTATTTCTGCAGTTTTTTTGTGATTTTGAATAACATCACTGTTAATACTCATGCACTTTATGCTTAAACATATGTTTTCATGTCTTATGATTAAATGCCAAAGAGGAGGTTGGTTGGGTCACAGAGGTTGTATATGTTTAGCTTTAAAAAAACTTCTAAACTGTTTTCTTAAGTGGCTGTAGCATTTTATGTTATCATTAGCAATATACAAACATTTCAGTTGCTCCTTATCTTTGCTAGCATTTGATATTGTAAGATTTTTCAAGTTTTGTCATTCTAATATATGTGTAGTGGTATATCTCACTATTTTAGTTTGCATTTTCCCAATGACTGATTATGTTGAGCATATTTTCATAACCTTACTTGCCATGTATATATTGTCCTTGGAGAAGTGCCTGTTCAAATATTTTGCTTACTTCACACAAATTGGCTTGTTTTCATATTATTGAGTTTTTGAAAAATAGCCTTCATTTTTATTGCAGTTTTAGGTTTACTGCAAAACTGAGTAAAAGATACAGAAATTTTCCATATACCTCCTGCCCTCACCTATGCATAATGTGTAACATTATTTACATTCCCAACAACAGTGGTACATTTTTTACAATTGACGAACCTACATTGACACAAAATTATCACCCAAAGTCCATAATTTACATTAGAGTTCACTCTTGGTTTGTTTATTGTATAAATTTGGGCATATGTATAATGACATGTATCCACCATTGTACTCTCAAATAGTCTTTTCAGTGCCCTAAAAATCCCCTCTACTCTATCTGTTCATCCCTTCCTTTCCCCTAATCCCTGGCAGAGAATCCAAAGGTTTGCCCTTTCCAGAATGTCATGTAGTCAGAATCATAAAGTATATAGCCTTCTCAGATTGGCTTCTTTCACTTAAGTTTCTTCCATGTGTTTTAATGCTCAGTTTTATAGCTTTTCATAGCTCATTTCTTTTTGGTGCTGAATAACATTGCATTGTCTGGATGTGTCAGTTTATTTACCCACTTACCTACTGAAGAGGGCATCATAGTTGCTTCCAAGTTCGGGCAATTATGAGTAAAGCTGCTGTAAATATTGGTGTGCAAGTCTTTGTGTGGACGTAAGTTTTCATCTCCTTTGTATAAATGCCAAGGAGTATGGTTGCTGGATTGTATGGTGAGAGTATGTGTAGTCTTGTATCTGCCAAACTGTCTTGCAAAGTGGCTATACCATTTGCATTCCTACTAGCAATGAATGAGCTCCTGTAGCTCTATATCCTTGCCATCATTTGGTGTTGCTATTTATTATTGAGTTTTAAGAGTTCTTTTATTCATTTAGGATACAAGTCCTATTAAGCATTTTGTAAATAATTTACTCTGAGAAATAGTGTTTTAATTTTCTAAACAGTATATTCCATAGATCAGATGCTATAATATTTGATGAAGTGCAATATATTGCAAATTTTGATACATTGTACTTTTGGTGTTGCAGCTAACATGTCTTTGCCTAACTCAAGGTCACAAAATTTTCTACTATGTTTTCTTCTAGATGATTAATAGTCTTATGTTTAAAATTTAGGTCTATGACCCACTTTTAGTTTTTAATAATGTGTGAAGTGGGCATTGATATTCAAATATCAACTATTGAATAGTTGTCCTTCTTCATTGTATTGCCTTTAACCTTTGCCCAAAATCAACTGACCATATTTGTGGGTTTATTCCTGGAATCTATTTTGTTCCACTGATATATATGTCTATTCTTTTCTAATATAGCACTGTTGTGATTAATATAGCTTTACTGTAAATCTCAAAATCCAGTAGTGTGAATCCCCCAATTGTTATTTTCTGTTTTGAAACTATATTTGGTATTCTAATTTCTTTACGTTCACATATAAATTTTAAAATCATTTTGTTGAATTTTACAAAAATGTCCTGCTGACATTTTGATTGCCATTGCATTCAATCTTATAGATAAGTTTGGGGAGACTTGACATGTTGAAATATTGATTCTTCTAATCCTTGAGCACAGTATTTATTTCCATTTATTTGGGTTTTCTTTATTTCTGTCAGAATTAGTTCCATCTTTTAACATAGGGATCCTCCAGATATTCTTTGAGATTTGCACTTAAGCAGTTTATATTTTTTTTGGTGTGGTTGTAAATAACATTTAAAAAATTATGCTTTCGTTTCCAGTGTATAGAAATACAATTAATTTTTGTATATTGACCTTATATCCTTAAGCCTTGCTAAACTGCCTTAGTAGTTCACTTAGCTACTTTGTAGATTCTTTGAAATTTTCTTTGTAGAAGATCATGTAATTTCATTTTCCCTTTACTTCATTGTCTAGGACCTCCAGTATAATATTAAATGGAGTGATGAGAACAGATATTCTTACATTGTTTCCAGTTTTAGGGATAAGATATTCAGTCTTTTACCATAATACATAATGCTGGCTTTATATTTTTTTGTAGAGGTCCTTTAACAGAATAAGAAAGTCTCCTTGCTCTGGTTTCCTGAGGTTTTTATTTTTATTTATTTATTTTTTAATTATGAATGGATGTTGAATTTTGTCAAATTCTTTTCCTGCATTTTTGATAATGTCATAAATATAATTTTTTAGTCTATTGACATAGAGAATTACATTGATTTTCAAATGTTGAAAGAGCCTTGCATTCCCAGGATAAGCCCCATTAGGTCATGATATATTGTTCTTCTTATATATTGCTATATTTACTTTGCTAACATTTGGTCAGGTTTCTGCCTATGTTCATGAATGATACTGGTCTATAGTTTTCTTTCTTGTAAAATCTTTGTCTAGTTTTTCTATTAAGGTAATACTAGATAATGAAATGAGTTGGGAAGAGTTCTTTCCTCTCTTAAATTTTGTGGAAGTTTTGCGTACAGTTGGTATTTCTTCCTTAAATGTTTGGGAGAATTTACCAGTGATGTCATCTGGTCCTGCAGTTTTCTTTGTGCAAATATTCTTAACTATGGAATTAAATGTTTTGAAGAGATACATGGCCATTCATATTATCGACTTCTTTTTGCATTAGCTATGGTAGTTTGTGTCTTGTGAGGAATTTGTCCATTTCATATTACTTGTCAAAGTTATGAGTATAAAATTTTCGTAATATTCCCTTACAATATTTTTAATTTCTGTAGGGTCTATAGTTTTGCCTCCCATTTCATTTCTGATATTGTAATTAGTGTGCATCCTTTCTATTTTCTCCTTGACTATATTTTACTGCATTTTCTTTTCTTTTCTTTTTTAAATTAATAGACTATATCTTTAGAGCAGTTTCAGGTTCACAGCAGAATTGAGCAGAAAATGTAGGGAGTTCTCACATAGCCCTACCCCCCCTGCACATATATACTGCCCTACCCTCAACATCCCTCACCAGTGTGGCATATTTGGTACAATGAACCAACATGGGTACATTATTATCAACCAAATCCATAGTTTACATTAGGGTTCAGTCTTGATATTGTACATTGTATTGGTTTTGACAAATGCATAATGATATGTAGTCACCACTATAGTATCATACAGAATAATTTCATTATCCGAAAAATCCCTTGTGCTCCATCTATTCATTCCTCCCTCCCTTCCCCTAAACCCCTGGAAACCATGATCTTTTTATTATTTCTGCAGCTGTGCCTTTTCCAGAATATCATTTGGCTGGAATCGTAGTTTGTAGCCTTTTCAGACTGGCTTCTTTCATTTAGCAATATATCTTTTAAAGTTTCTTCTATGTCTTTCATGGCTTGATAAATCATTTTTTTACTGCACCTATATTTTTAAATTTACATATATGTACTGTTCATTGTTTCTAAGCACGTTTGGAGCATTAGCTTTTTAAACTTCCATAGTTATCAAAGGAATAAAGCCAACCACAAAATAAAAATTAATTAAAAAAGATACATACACCCTGCTATTAACAGCAACATTATTTATAATTGCCAAGATATGAAAGTATCCTAAGTGCACATTAATAGTTGAATAGATAATGAAGATGCAGCATATATATGTAATGGAATACAACACACCCATAAAAAGAAGGATATTTTGCCATTTGCGGCCCTCCATTTATTTTCTTTTCACTTCAAAACCAGAATTTTATAAGTGGCATAAACATTTCCATTGCATCAAGAACAATAAAATACCAAGAAATAAACTTAACCAAGGAGGTTACCTATACTTCAAAAAGCAAAATGACACAAAGAAATGGAAAGATTTCTTGTTCTCTTGTATTGGAAGAATCAACACTATCAAAATGGCCACACTACCCAAAGCAATCCACAGATCCAATGCAACCTCTGTCAAAATACACATGATATTCCTCACAGAACTAGAACAAACAATTATAAAATTTATAAGGAACCACAAAAAATCCCAAAGATCCAAAGCCATCTTTTGTCAGTCTTTTTCTTTTTTTTCCTACCTCTCTTCTTTTTGTTTTCTTTTCTTATCATTTGATGACTAGAGAAGGTCCTTTAACATTTGTTGTAAAGCTGGTTTGGTGGTGCTGAAACCTTTCAGCTTCTGCTTATCTGTGAAGATTTTGATTTCTCCAAGTCTGAACGAGAGTCTTGCTGGATAGAGTATTCTTGGTTTTAAGTTTTCCCCTTTCATCACTTTAAATATGTTGTACCTCTCCTTTCTGGCCTGTAGAGTTTCTACTGAAAAATCAACTGATAACCTTATGGGAGTTCCCTTGTATGGTATTTGTTGCTTTTCTCTTGCTATTTTAAATATTTTCTCCTTATCTTTAATTTTTGTCAGTTTGATGACTATGTGCCTTGGTGTGTTCCTCTTTGGGTTGATACTGTGTGGAACTTTCTGTGCTTCCTGGACTTGGGTGACTGTTTCCTTTCCTAAGTCAGGGCAATTTTCAGTGATTATCTCTCTAAAAATTTTCTCAGGTCTTTTCTCTCTCTCTTCTCTTTCTGGGACCCCTATAATGTGAATAATATTGTGTTTCATGTTGTTCCAGAATTCTCTTAAATTATCCTCATTTCTTTTTATTCATTTTTCTGTTCTGCAGTAGAGATTTCCACTAATATGTCTTTTTAACTCACTGATCAGTTCTTCTGCCTAATTTAGTCTATTTTTTTTTATTTCCGTCTAGCGTGTTATTCATTTCAGTGATTTTATTCTTCAAATCTGTTTGGGTATTCTTTATATTTTCTGACTTTTTGCTAAAATCTTTGCTGTGTGCATCTATACTCCTCTTGAGTTCTCTGAACATCTTCACCATCATTAATTTAAAGTCTTTCTCAGATAAATTGCCTATCTCCTCATCATTTGTTTGTCTTTCTGGCATTTTATTTTGTGCCTTGGCCTGGGAGATGTTCCTTTGCCACCTCATATCATCTATCTTTCTATATGTGTGTGGGTTCCTTACACAGACTTTGGGATTTTTGTTTTCTTATTTCTAGTATCTGTTCCTGGTGGATGAGGATGGACTAGAGGCTTATGAAGGATTCCTGGTAGGAGGAGTCAGTGCCTGCCCACTGCTGGGTGAAGCTTGGTCCTTGACCTCTGGTAGGTAGGGCCACATATAGAGGCCTTTGTGACTTAGGAAGTCTGCTGATGGGTGGGGCTGTGTTCCTATCCAGTATGTTGTTTGGCCTGAGGCTTCCTTACAGGCTGTTGATTGGGGCTAGGTCTTGATGCTAAAGATCCAATCAAGATGTCAGTGTCCAGGGAAGCTCATATAGATGAACACTCCCAGAATGTCCACCACTAGGTTTTATGGCCCCTGGGTGAGCCACTACCGTTCCCCACATCCCCAGGAGACCCTCCAAATCTAGCAGGCAGTCCTGGCCCAGGTTCTTATGAAATCACTGTCTCTGCCCTTGGACCTAGTGCGTGTGAGTTTCCATGTATGCTTCCCAAGCAAATAGAGTCTCTGTTTCCCCCAGTCCCATGGGGATCCTGGAGCAAAGCCCCATTGGTCTTCAAAATCAGATGTCCTGGGTTCTCCTTTTCTTCTCAATGCTTGAACCCAGGCTGAGGAGCCTGATGTGGGGTTTAGAGCTCTCACTCCTGTGGGACAGCCTCTGTGACTTAACTATACTTCAGCTTGTGGGTTGTCCACCCTTGGTGGGGGTTATGGGGCCCAAGTATATCATGAGCATGCCCTTCCTACCATCCTACTGTGTTTCCATCTTTATGTTTCCAGTTGTAGAAGATCTTTTTTGCTAGGTTCCAGTCTCTTTTTTGATGGTTGTTGAGCATTCAGTTGTAGTTTCATTGTAGTCATGAGGAGAGGGAATCTCGTGGTCCTACCACTCCACCATCTTGACCGGAAATCCTGTATTTTATTTTTAAGAGCTTTATTGAGTTTTGATTTATATATAAAGAACTTTACACATTTAATGTGTACAACTTGATGTGTTTAGACATATATAAACACTCATAATATCATCACCACAATCAAGGTAATAGACATATTTAAGAGCTCCCAAAGTTTTTTTGGGTCCTTTTTTTCTTTTTGCAATATGAACACTTAACATGAGATCTACCCTTTTAACAAATTTTGAAGTGCCCACTACCATATCATTAACTACAGGCACTATGTTTTCCAGCAGATCTCTAGAACGTATCTTGCATAACCAAAATTTTATACTCTTTGAAAAATCTCACCCCACTTTCCCTAAACCCCAGCCCTTGACAATCCATATTATATTCTCTGTTTCTATGAATTTGAGTATTTTAGAAACCTCATGTAAGTGAAATCCTGCAGTGTTTGTCCTTCTATTACTGGCTTATTTCACCTAGCATAATTTCTTCAAAGTTAATCCATATTATTGCAAGTGGCAGAATTTCCTCTTTTTTAAAGTGAAATTATGTTCATATATATATGAACATTAATAATGCATATAATATACAATTAATAATACATATATATCACATTTTATTTATTCATTCACTTGTGACACTTGGATTGTTTTTGTATTTTGGCTATTGTGACTGATGCTGCAATGAACATGGGAATGCAGATATCTCTTTGAGACCCTGATTTCAATTCTTTTGGATATATATCCAGAAGTGGGATTGATGGATCATATGGTTGTTCTAGTTTTAATTTTTGAGGGCCTCCATACTGATGATATTGATATCATTCTACTCTGATTTTTAGTTTAATTTCAGTATGGTTTAATAATATTCCTTATATTATTTCAGTACTCTTAAATTTGTTAAGTTTTGTTTCATGCCTCAGAATATGGTTCATTTTGGGTAAATATTTCATGTACACTTGAAAAGAATTTGTATTTTGCTCTTGCTGTGTATATAAGTACCAAATAGACTAATTTGGTGAATAGTGTTGATTGCATCTTCTATATCATTACCGATTTTCTGCCTATTTGTTATATTTGCTACTAACAGAAGAATGTGGAATGTCTAACCTTGCTGTGGATTTGTATTTTCAGTTTTAGCGTGTTGTTTCTTCAGTTGTGAAAGTGACTTATACCGTGCCCCTTTTGTGACTTGTGACTCATCCTTGGGAGATGGAATTAAAGTGTAAATTGTAGAAGAGACTGTCTAGTTGCATTAAGTCCTGGTATCTTTAGCACAACACTCTAGCAGTCAGAATTACCTAGTTTTACAGGTAGTAGAAGCATGTCAGTGATGTGTCAGAATATGCCTAAGTATAAGGAATGAGTGTATCTTTCACCAAGTGTTTTAAAATTTTTGGCCCAAGTGCCTTGATGGGTACATGGTAATATAGATAAAGGTATCCTGAAAAAATTATCAGATAGAATTAACAAGTTTGAGAGCAGTCTACATGATAATGCAGGTTACTTCTTGTAGCCTTGTGTACCAAACACTCAACTTTTGCTGGCAAAGTATTATCTTCCCAAAATGCAGAAATCCCATGTAGTTCAGAGTGGTAAAGAAACTTAGATTATATTTTGCAACAGAGGTATATATCCAAATTTCCCTTTTCCTGAGAAGGAGAATGTAGAAAACAGGTAAAGTTACTTAACATTTTAATCTCTACAGTGCATTTGGATTCCAACAAGTGCCCTCTGGATATACTGCTATGAGGTGAGGAGGGTGGGTAGGCTTTTGAAAACTTGTAGCAGTGTTTTTCTTTTATTTGTTGAATAGTCCTCCTGGTAGCTGGTGATTGCCTATGTTCTAAGGTCTCTACCAAATTTAGAAGCACTCCTACTACCTGGCAAATGGAGTTCCTCCCACCCAACATAATCATCTCAGAAATAATAAACAATCAAATCTATTAAAGGATTGCTATTGTCCTTTAACAACTCAAAGCAAGAAACAATTTAACTGAATTTGGCAGGCTAATTTTTCTTGTAAATGGTGCTGAGAGGAAACTGGAGTGCTGCCATTGACCCTTTAACCTTAATCAAGATTATATAATATGTCAATTCAGCAGGAAGGCTTGTAAGATATAATTACAGCTTTCTTGGCTTTCTGTGCCACTTTGTTCTCTTGTTTGTTCTGTCTCTGATTGTTCTTTATCTCTTAACTGTGATCAATCTCCTAAAGTTCAATATCCAGCTTTCTCTTCTTCAGGCTTTCATGATCTCAGCTATCCACTTATGTAGTTACCAAATCATTGCTTTCAATCCTCAGTAGTTAAAGTCTATTACTATATTTTCAAACTCTCATTTTTCACTAGGGAAAACAATACAAGCTCTTTTCCATAGGTATAAGTATTAAAGAGCTTGATGTGGATTCCAACTTACTTAACTCAAATACTTAGCAATGTTACCTCTTTACTATGCACTTGAGACCTAGGGAAGAAGGAGTAAAAACAATTTCAGCAGGTAATGTTTTGATAATATACTGCTTTACTTTTCTCCTTACCTTGCTGCCTCATTATTCTATGCTTAACTTCTAGTATGGTTGTGAAATCTCAATAGCCATGCAATAAAATTTAGGGAAAGGTGAGCAGATGAATGCAACATACAGAAATGAATGCACCTTAAATACGGAAAATACTTGTAGGCTCCCTTGACCATTTATATACAGGGCACTGCACCAGGTCCCTGTTATCTAGGAGCTCACAATTCAGAGTGAAAAGCATCCATCTCAGTAGACAATTGCAGCAGTGTAGTGAGTATCATGATGTGGTGCTTTTAAAAACCACAGCGGTGCTGATGTCTGCTGAGGCTTGATTGCCCTTTTGGGATTCATGTTAAAGGTCTTTAATCTTATTTATTAATTTGAAAAGAGAATTTGTCATGGTTTGAATTTTTAAAGTGATATTTATCTTTCCTTTGTATTATTTGTAACTAAAGTCTTTGTTGAGGAAATGAGGAGTCTAAACAAGATTTCTTAGGGAGAATGTGAAGAAAACTCATGTTGCCAAGCCCTTTGAAAGTATCTATTTAAATTAAAAGTGATGGCTTGTCAATTTTATTATTTTCCATTAAGTCAGAGCCTTAGGATGTCTTCTTTTTAGCGATGTTAATTGGATACTATTTGCTCTGTGTACTTAAAATTAATACAATTCCAATTTTTTTCAATATAGGTTTACATTTCAGGCTACTTGTTTTCTTGAATTCAATTCAGATTAGTGAGATTTTACTACATCATGAATGAGAGAATGTCAGAAATATAATTGACCCTATGCATCTTTCAATATTATATCCCTTGATTTTCATAAATTTCCAGCTGCATAGATCTCAGGTTATTTCATGAGGGACTTAATTATTTTGGATTCTTTTCCAAACACTTATGAAACTACTTGATCAAAGCTATAGTAAGTACAGAGTGGAGAAGATTGGCTGATAAAGCTACCTGCCCCAAAATGAGACAAAAATATAATTCATTTATAAAAATATATCCACTTTAACTACTAATGCTATGATAGTAAAGTGCATGCTTTTGAAAATGTGTCTCTTTTTTATATTCGGCAACCAAGATACTGTTCATCATAGTATGGGAAAAATAGCAAAACTAAGGAATTTTCATTGTCATGTGTTTATCTTCCTTTTTCTCATTGCTAATAAGCATGGAACTAAAATTTCATAAGAATTTTTTAAAACTTTACATAAAATTAAAGAATTAGGCCATTGTAGATTTGAGTGGAACAATTTACTTTCCTTAATGATTGTTGTGCTTATTTATACTGGTCAGTTGGGAAAGTGACTTGGCTAGAAGTCAGAGTGAAAGTTGTGGAGGAATTGGAAAATGAAATTGGATGGGAGCTGTGGAAATTTTTGAATAACAGATCAACAAGTTTATCTTGGGATCAACTTGGATTCACCTTAGGTTTTAAAATAAGAAGTTGTAAGAGGAATATAGTGCTTAGAAATGCTGTCTGACTATGGTTTTTAGAGAAAGAGACTGAAGGAAGAATAAAAGGTCAGGATGTTGCTTTAGCAGTCTGATGTAATGTAATGAGAATCTGTTCTAAGGTAATGCCCATGTGAATGAAATGTGCAGAATATATTTTCATAGCATTTCATAGATCCTATTGTTAAGATGAGTCTGTAAATGTCTTTTAGTCTAACTTCCAATCAGGTGAAAATATAACTTTTTATGAAAATATAAAATATCATTCCTGATAACTCTTTGCCAACAGCTTCACTGTAGCCTAATTAATTTTTTCTTGGCTAAGATCTAAATTTTAAAAGTCACACTCAATGGTGAAAAACTGAAAGACTTCCTTAGGAACAGGGACAAGACAAGGATATACACTCTTACCATTTTTATTCAACATAAGAAAAAGAAATATACAGAAAGTAATTTGGAAAAGAAGAAGTAAAACTGTCACTATTTGCATATGATATGATATAGGACACTCTAAACACTAGATCAAAAAAAGTATTAACACTAACAAATAAATTCAGTAAAGTTGTGGGATACAAAATCAATACACAAAAATCTATTGTGTTTCTATACACTAATAGTAAACTCACAAAGAGAAATAAAGAAAATAATCCTACCAAAAATTGCATCTAAAAGAATAACTGGGAATAAATTTAAACAACTAGGTGAAATAATTGTATGTTATAAACTACAAGACACTTATAAAAGAAATTGAAAAAGTCTCAAATAAATGGAAAGATATCCCATGCTCATAGATTACATAAATCAGTATTATTAAAATGTCATACTACTCAAAGAAATCTACAGAATTAATGCAATCCCTATTAAAATTCCAATACTATTTTTAAACAAATAGAACAAATAATCCTAAAATTTGTATGGAACCACAAAAACCTTCAAATACTCAAAACAATATTGAGAAAGAAGAATAAAGCTGTAAGTCTCATGTGCCCTGATTTCAAAGTATATTAAAAAGCTATAGTGATTGAAACAATATAGTATTTGCATAAAAATAGACTTAGATCAATGCAACAGAATTGAGAGCCTAGAAATAAACCCACATATATATGGTCAATTAATTTACAACAAAGGAGCCAAGAATATGCAATGGGGAAACAATAGTCTCTTCAATAAATGATGATGGATAAACTGGAAGTCACATGCAAAAGAATGAAACCCAACCATTATCTGACACCACACACACAAATGAACTCAAAATGGATTAAAGACTTGAACATAAGACCTTAAATCATAAAACTCCTAGAAGAAAACATAAGTGGTAAGCTCCTTGACAAAGGTCTTGGTGATGATTTTTTGAATTGGACACCAAAAGAAAAAGCAACAAAAACAAAAACTAATACATGGGACTACATGATCTTAAAAAGCTCCTGCACAGTAAAGGAAACCATCAACAAAATTAAAATGTAACTTTCTGAATGGGAGAAAATGTTTGCAAATCATATATCTGATAAGGGGTTAATATTCAAATTATATAAAGAATTCATACAACTAAAAAACCCCCAACAATCCAATTAAAAATATGAGCAGAAGATCTGAATAGACATTTTTCTAAAGAAAACATACAGATGGCCAACAGGCACATGAAAAGATGCTCAACATCACTAGTCATTGGAGAAATGCAAATCAAAACCAAAATGAGATATTACTTCACACCTGTTAGAAAGGCTATTCTCAAAAAGACAAGAAATATCAAATGTTGGTGATGATGTGGAGAAAAGGGAACACTTGTGCACTTTTTGGGAATGTAAATTGGTGCAGCCACTATGGAAAACATACTTCAAAAATTTAAAAATAGAACTACTATATAATCCTGCAATTCCACATTTAGGTATTTAGCTGAAGAAAATGAAAACACTAACTTGAAAAGATAATGCACACCCATGTTTATTGCAGCATTATTTATAATAGTCAAGATATAGAAACAACCCAAGCACCCATGAATGAATAAATTGATGAAGAAATTTTGGTGTATATATACAACGGAATATAAGCCTTAAAAAATTAAAATCTTGCTATTTGCTATAGACCCTGAGGGCATCGTGCTAAGTGAAATGTCAGAAAAAAACTGAATACCATATGATCTCTTTTGTATATTGAATCTTAAAAACAACAACAAGCAAACAACAGTAGCAGCAAAAAATTAACACCCCCCACGCAAATTCATAGATTGGTGGTTGCCGGAGGCAGGTAGTAGGGGTGGGAGAAATGGGTAAATGTGGTATACATTAAAAAATATTGCTTCTTAAAAATGTTGAATTTAGATCTACTTCCTGGAAACTTTGATATAGAGCCTTCAGAAGGATAAAACTGCTGGCTAGATTTGATGATTGGCTAGATGCTGAAGTAATAGAATAATTTGTAGGTGATTTCAAAGCCATGACCCTGAATGATTGAGGGAATTATGATGTTTTTGACATAAATAGGAAAGCTGAGATAGGAAACAGTTTGGGAAGGAGAAGATAACATGAAGAGTCTGCTTTTGGACATGAATAACTCAACTTGAACTCAATTTAATAGTATTAGAATTGAACTTCAAAGGCTTGTTTGTTTATTTAGTCAACATTATTGTACATTTTCTTTCGTGACTTCAACATTTGGTACCTGTTTAGTGTTGAGAAAATCTCTTAATGTCTGAAAAGTCAATTTATTTTTCTATAAAATGACGATAGTATTTCTTAATTTAAAGGGTGTTTGAGAGGATCAAATGATATAATGCATATGAAAGTCCTTTATAAATCTTAAAGTACAGAATATTATTATTACTATTATCTAAGCAGAACTGTTCAGCATATATTTTAAAATAAAATCTTCAGCTCAGGTGAGAATACATGATTGATGATAGAGGTTTAAATCAGCCATGTTAAGGAAATTATTGGAAATATTTTAGTAGGTTTTACATGGGAGATAGAGTAAACAGGAAAGAACAGAGGGTCAAAAATTAAGCTGTGAGGAATGGCTGCATTTAATTCATTCAAGATATATCAGCTAAGAAGACAAAAGCTTGCCAGAGAGGTAAAAAAGAAAACCAGGTTGATATAATGCACAAATGAAAGGAGGAAGAATTTTAAGAAGGGGCTGGTTAGCAACATATGCCAAGAGTTCAAATAGAAAACTGAGAAGAGGCTGGCAGAAGTAACCACTTGAGTATAATGGTGGGAACTGCTGGCAAAAACTGTTTCAGTGGAGTTGGAGGGTGGAGAATAGATGTTTTGCAGGAAGTCAAATTGCTGGGCATTCATGAAGCAAGGAGAATGGGAATACTACTTTGAAGACTTTGAGAAAAGTGTGTTTTGCTTAATGTGATCATGACTGACTAAAAAAGTATTCTGAGCAGGTTACATAGTAAACTTATTATTAGGAAACAAAAAAGCTCACTTTCCCCTGATTATCCTTTTCTGGGCTGGAGAGATTTGGTGCCTAGTGGAACTGTTCTGTTTTTGTGTCATTGTACTTTGGAGCTCTGTCTATAGTAATACTGTAATAAGTGAGACAGAAAAGAGGTCATCAGTAGTGAGCATTCAAATAGCGTGTATTGATTTATGTAAATAGCATGACTAATGTCATGTAATAGATATCTGAGAACTCTCATTAAGAGAGTTGGACTCCAGTCAGTTTCTCATTTTATTCAACTATCAACATAAACACATTCTTCTAGTAAATACAATATAATTTATTAATGAAATAATATCTTTTTAATTTTAGAAAGTTTAAAAGGCTCTTTAAAGCGATCTATCTTGTATAGAACAATTTAGGAATTGATCCCCTTCATCATTTTATATATATATATATATAATTGAAGTATAGTCAGTTCACAATATTTTATCAATTTGTGATATGCAGCACAATACTTCAGTCATATAGGAACATGCATATATACATTTTCACATTCTTTTCACCATAAGTTACTACAAGATATTGAATATACTTCCTTGTGCTATACAGTATAAACTTGTCATTTATCTATTTTATATATATATTAGTATTGCAAATCTCAAACTCCTAATTTATCCCTTCCCACCCCTTCCCTCTCTGATAACCATAAATTTGTTTTCTGTGTCTGTGAGTCTGTTTTTGTTTTGTAAACAGTTTGTCTTTTTTTAAAGATTCCACATATAAGTGATATCATATGGTATTTTTTCTTTCTTTTTCTAGCTTACTTCACTTAGAATGATGATCTCCAAGTCATCCATGTTGCTGCAAATGGCATTATTTTATTTTTTATTGCAGAGTAGTATTCCATTGTGTAAATATACCACAACTTCTTTATCCAGACATCTGTCAATGGACATTTCAGTTGCTTCCATGTCTTGGCTATTATATACAGTGCAGCTATGAACATTGTGGTGCATGTATCTTTTCACATTAGAGTCCCCTCCAGATATATATCCAGAAGTGGGATTGCTGGATCATAATGTAAGTCTATTTTTAGTCTTTTGAAGAATCTCCATACTATTTTCCATAATGATGGCACCAAACTACATTCCCACCAGCAGTGTAGGAGGGTTCGCTTATCTCCACACATTCTCCAGCATTTATCATTCATGGACTTTTGAATTCTGACAGGTGTGAGGTGATACCTCATTGTAGTTTTGATTTCTCTGATAATCGGGGATATCGGCCATTTGTATGTCTTCAGTGGAGAAATGCTTGTTTAGGTCTTCTGCCAATTTTTGGATTAGGTTGTTTTTTTGTCATTAAGTTGTATGAGCTGTTTATATACTCTTGAAATTAAGCCTTTGTCAGTTGCATCATTTGCAAATATTTTCTCTCATTCTGTAGGTTATTGTTTTGTTTTGCTTAAGCTTTCCTTTGCTGTGCAAAAGCTTATAAGTTAATTAGGTCCCATTTGTTTATTTTTACTCTTATTTCCATTGCCTGGGTAGACTGTTTTAGGCGAACATTGCTAAGATTTATGTCAGAAAGTGTTTTGCCTATGTTTTCTTCTAGGAGATTTAGTGTGTCTTGTCTTATATTTAAGTCTTTACGCTATTTTGAGTTTATTTTTGTGTATGGTGTTCTGACTTCATTGATTTCCATGATGATATCCAGTTTTCCCAACACCACTTACTGAAGAGACTATCTTTTCTCTATGGTATATTCTTGCCCCCTTTGTTGAAGATTAATTGATCATAGGTCTGTGGATTTATTTCTGGGCTCTCTATTCTGTTCAATTGATCCATATGTCTATTTTTGTGACAATACCATGATGTTTTGATTACAGTAGCTCTGTAATATTGTTTGAAGTCAGAGAGAGTTATTCCTTCAGCTTTTTTATTTTTCTTCTATAATGCTTCGGCAATTCTTGGTCTTTTGTGATTCTGTATAAACCTTAGGATCTTTTGTTCCAGTTCTATAAAAAATGTCCTGGGTAATTTGATAGGGATCACATTAAATCTGTAGGTTGCCTTGTGCAGTATAACCATTTTAATGATATTGATTCTTCCAATCCAAAAGCATGGGATATCTTTCCATTTCTTTAAGTCTTCTTTAATTCACCAATTGACCTTTCACTAAGACTATTTTTTAACTTAGTGATTCCTGGCAAGTCTAAAAGCCCCAAGGAGAGGTTTTCTTCCATTGGCAACAGCTTTGTTTGGGAGAAAGGGGAGAATTAACACACTCAGAAGAGTGTTTAGGCCTGGATTATCTAGATAATAATCTCTAATCTTCTATCTTACATAGACTATGAAAGCTTAACCAAGGAGGATTTCCTTTTCAGTAAAAATAGAGTAGTAGGCAGATGAGAATATTACTTTGGGAATGAGTTAGATACCTGCTACTTATAACTGTTTTTTGAGGATAAACAATATCAGCATCACTTGGGAATTTATTAAAAATACAAATTCTAAGGCTCCACCTTAGATCTACTGAATCAGAGTATGAATTTTTAAAAGAGCACCAGATGATTCTTATGTACATTAAACTTTGAACAACACTGGGTTAAAAGACTTAAGTTTAAATTCTGATTCTGCTATCTAGGAGATGAGTGGCTTTAGATTAATCACTTTACTTTTCTAGGCATTAATTTCTACATGAATAATAAATATCTACTCTACCTATCCAGGATTTTAGTGAAGGTAAAATGAGTTAATATATGTGAATATTCTTTGAAAATTCTTAGAGTCTCTATAAATGTTAGATGTTATTTGTACTACCACCTTGCAGATGAGAACTATGAGGCATTATTGGTACTGGAAGCTGTGTAGATTTGCCAGATTTAACAAATACAAATACAGAACACAGTTAAATTTGAATTTCAAGAAAAAACAGCTTTTTAAAGTATAAATATGCCCTAATGTTGCATGAGATATACTTATTCTAAAATACTATTTATTATTAATCTTAAATTCAAATTTAACTGGGAATCTTGTATTTTATCCAGCAAACTGAAACCTGTGTTTCTTTCAGTATATATTCTTTTGCAAAAAAAAAAACAGAGCACAGTATGGTAGGCTATACTCCTGAACTCCCCTCTCTTTATTGCCAGACTAAGCTACTAATTAAACTGGTAAGAAGAAGCTCAATTTGTCATACTCTCTGTATTTCTACACAGTAAAATAAAATTACCTAATTTATCCATCACAGTCCATGAACAATACTTAGTGAAAAACGCTGAGGATCATCAGATTTCCATCATATAGTTTTTAGTCTGATATTAATTTTCCTTAAATCTGAGAGCCTTTTCACTCATGTTCCCATTAGGGAACTACATTTCTGAGATGCAACTTCTTTCCTGATTTCTTGGTAAGGTCAATTGGACCATTAATAAAGATTTCATTTTCAATTAAATGGGAAGTGCCAAGACTAACTTTCTAAAAGAACTTGAACATTATGCAATTGTTACAGAAGCGATTATCTCCAAGAGTGGAACAGGAAGGAAATGATTCTTATTTTTTCAGCTCTTCTAAAGTATTCCTGACTAATATTGGAAAGCTCCAGAATAACCAGGCACTGGAAGAATGGAGGAACTTTATTTCTTGATTTGAAATTGGTACTTTTATAGATTTTGAATAACTAAAAATTATTAAAATATGAGAAACTCCTGGGTGAGTTTGCCACACTTCTGCTCCTTTAGTAATTTAGTGTTCCTAGACTTCATTTTTCTCCTACTAAAAATACTCTCTGAATATTCTAACATGAATCACTCATTGTGAATGAGTATAAATCAGTTTCCTGGGATGGGTGGTGTTTGCATTTTAAGCCTGATTTTTCATTGTGAGATCAAAGGCTGTTGTTTATAAAAACAAATGCCATCAAGGTAGGCAGAGAGAAGATATTGTTGGGGTGGTGATGGTGGAGGGCTTCTCTGAGCTTCTAAAATATTGAATAGGTATTATCTAGGCTACCAAAGTTATGTTGGCCCTACGACCAGTCTTTCTTTTTTCTTTTTCTTCTCTCTACATCTTAATTTTTCCTCAACTTTATTTTGAAAAATTTCATCAAAAAGTTGCAAGAGTAAGAATGTCCATCATTTAAAAGTCTACAAATGATAAATACTGGTGAGGTTGTGGAAAAAGGAACCTTCCTACACTGTTTGTGGGAAAGTAAATTAGTGTAGCTACCATCAAAGACAGTATGGAGGTTCCTCAAAAAACTAAAAATAGGCTTCTTTATCATCCAACAGTCCCACTCCTGGGCATATACTTGGAGAAAAATGTAATTCAAAATGATACATGCACCCCAGTGTTCATAGCAGCACTATTTATGATAGACAAGACATGAAGACAACCCAAATGTCCATCAACAGATGACTGGGTAAAGAAGAGGTGGTATATTTATACAATGGAATATAACCCAGTCAAAAAAAGAATAAAATAATGCCATTTGCAGCAACATGGATGGACCTGGAAATCATCATTCTAAGTGAAGTAAACCAGAAAGAGAAAGAAAAATACCATATGATATTGCTTATGTGTGGAATCTGAAAAAAAAGGACACAAATGAACTATTTATTATTTATAACTTAAATGATCAATTTCTTAAATATTTGTAAGCACATTTGACTGTCCTTTATGATTCATTACTGTATTCTGTTGATTCTTACTTTGTAGTTGGCTTTATTTCTTTGATAACTATGTAAGTCTAAAGAGCTAAAGCTCTAAACTGTTCCTAGAAAAAATGGAAAGTAAGTATATGTAAATTTTAAAATGCTTTTATCTCACAATGAGTTGTTCTTCCTAGAATAAACTTCATTTACTCAAAAAAAAAGTTGCAGGAATAGCACAACAAACACCTGTGCTTGTGTTTTTTTTTTTTGCACGTGTACAGCAGATTCCATATTGGTAAATATGCATGTTCACTACAATTTATTTATAATCCCCTAATCAATACTTGTGGACCTTTCATGATCTTTGGTGGACAGGCATAGAGTTACAAAAAAGTTGAGTCACCTGATATGCAAGTTCCCACCTGAGGTTTCAGCTCTCATACAGAGAATGGAAACAGTATGGGGAAGTGCAGTGCAGTGCAAGAAGTTCTGTCTCTGGCCAGTTGGACTGTGTTTGAATCTAAACTCTGGCACCTATTAGGTAGCCTCAGGCAAGTGATTTAACACTCTGAACTTTGTTTTATCTTTTGAAAAGTAAGGAATATAGAATCTATAAAATAGAGTTGTTTTTAAGATTTAAGATTATAATCTATGTGAAATATGTATATATTCCCCTATGAGCAATGGTTCAGTATTCACTAGTTCCGTGTTCATGGCAATTTTATTGAACATAAGACATAACAACCATGAATAATGAGAATATTTATTTAAGTTAATTTTATTCTTCCATAGACTGGTGAGTTGTTCTAATACCACACTCTGAGAGAATAATAGGTACATGTTTTCCCCTCTGATTTTGAATATCACATTAATCATATATCACAAACTAATTTCATATAAATTTGTGTTTATTTGGATGTGGTACAAATTTAGTAATTATCCCTGAGGATGTGACTTTTTAATTGCTTTTAACTTTTTTTATTAAAAATTATTTTATATTGAAATATAATTAACAAACAATATTATGTTAATTTCAGGTACATTTCATAATATTACATTTGTATACATTGTGAAATAATCAGCACAAGTTTAGTAATCTTCTGTCCCCATACAAAGTCATAATATTATTGACCATATTCCTTAAACTTAAGGTTTGTAGGTATTAATCTCATTCATCTATTTCACCCACCCCTCCAGCCCCCTCCCATCTGAAAACCTTCTGTTTGTTCTCTGTATCTATTAGTCTATTTTCACTTTGTTTGCTTATCTGTTTTGTTTTTTAGATTCCATATATAAGTGAGATTATGTGGTATTTGTATTTCTCTGTCTGACTTATTTCACTTAGCATAATAACCTCTAGGTCCATTCATGTTGTTGCTAATGGTGAGGTTTCATTTTTATGGCTGAGTAATATTGCACTATACATATATGCCAAGCTTCTTTATCTGTTAGCTTATCTATAGACACTTAGATTGCTATCATATATTGGCTATTGTAAATAATTCTGCAATGACTATTAGAGTGCATATATCTTTTTGAATTATTGCTTTTGTTTCCTTCAGGTAAATACCCAGGAGTGAAATTGCTTGATCAAATGGCTATATTATTTTTCATTTTTTGACGTACCTCCAAACCGTTTTAAATACTAGCTGTACCAATTTGTAGTCTCACTGCAAGGAGAAAGCACGAGGGTTCCCTTTTCTTTGTATCCTCACCAACAATTGTTATTTGTTGTTTTGATGACAGCCATTCTCACAGATGTGAGGTGGTATCTCATTGTGATTTTGATTTGCATTTCCCTGATGGTTAATGATGTTGAGCATCTTTTCATGTATCTGTTGGCCATCTGTATGTCTTCTTTGGAAAAATGTTCATTCATGTCCTCTGCCCAATTTTAAAATTAGGTTGTTTGCTTTTTTGATTTTGAGTTATATGAGTTCTTCACATATTTTGAGTATTAACCCCTTATCAGATATATCATTTGTAAATATCTTCTCCCCTTCAGTAGGCCACTTTTTCTTTTTTTGATAATTTCCTTCACTGTGCAAAAGCATTTTAGTTTGATGTAGTCCTTTTTCCTAATTTTTGTTTTTATTTCTCTTGCTTGAGAAATAACCCCCTAGAATTGTTAAGACCAATGAGGAAAGGCACTCTGCATATGTTTTCTTCTAGGAGTTTTATGGATTCAGGTCTTACACTTAAATCTTTAATTCATTTTGATTGTATATCAAACCAATCAAATGTATATGGTGTAAGAAAGTAGTCCAGTCTGATCTTTTGCCTGTGGCTGCTCAGCTTTTCCAACACTGTTTATTGAAGACACTGTCTTTTCCCCATTGTATATTCTTGCTTCCATTGTTGTAGACTAAATGCCCATGTAAGTGTGGGTACATTTCTAGGCTCTCTATTCTGTTTCCTTGAACTATTATGTTTGTTTTTGTGCCAGCACCATACTGTTTTGATCACTGTACTTCTATAGTACAGTTTAAAATTGGAGAGCATGATACCTCCAGTTTTTAATTCTTTCTCAAGGTTGTTTTAGCTATCTGGGCTCTTTTGTTTTTCCATACAACTTTTAGAATTATTTTACTTCTGTGAAAAATACCATTGTTATTTTGATAAGGGTTCTAATGAATCTGTAAATTGCCATGGGTAGTATGGTGATTTTAACAATATTGATTCTTCCAATCCATGAGCATTTTGTATCTTTTCTTGTTTTGTGTGTTTTGTTCAATTTTTTCATTGATATCTTATAGTTTCCTTATTACAAGTCTTTTACCTCCTTGGTTAGATTTATTCTTAGGTACTTCATTCTCCAAAAAGAAATTGTATACGTGATTGCTTTATTAATTTCTCTTTCTAATAGCTCATTGTTATTGTAGAAATGGAGCAGATGTCTGTGAATTAATTTTGTATCCTGTAATGTTACTGAATTAATTGAAGAGTTCTAATAGCTTTTTGGTGGTATTTTTAGGATTTTATATAAATAGTATCAGGTCATCTGCAAACAGTGACAGTTTTGCATTTTTCTTTCAAATTTGGATTCCTTTTATTTCCTTATCTTAATGATTGCTGTGGCTAAGACATCTAAACCTATGTTGAATAAAAGTGATGAGAGTGGGTATCCTTGCTTTGTTCCTGATCTTAGAGGAAATGTTTTCAGCTTTTCACTATTCAGTATAATGTTGACTGTCAGCTTGTCACATATATCATTATTCACATATTCATTATGTTGAGGTAAGTTCCCTCTATGTCCATTTTGTTGAGAGTTTTTTAAAATCATAAATTTACTTTGAATTGTCTCAAAAGCTTTTCCTGCATCTATTGAGATAATCATATGATTTTTATACTTCAATTTGTTAATGTAGTGCATTAAATTGATTTATTTGTGGTTATTAAACCATCTTTACATCCCTGGGATCAGTCCCACTTGATCATGGTGTATGATGCTTTTAATGTATTGTTGAATTGGTTTGCTAATATTTCACTGAGGGTTTTTTGCATGTATGTTAATCAGGGATATTGGCCTGTAGTTTTCTTTTTTTATAGTTTCCCTATCTAGTTTTAGTATCAGAATGTTGTTTGCCTTGTAGAATGAGTTCAGAAGCTTTCTTTCTCTTCACTTTTTTGGAATAATTTGAGAAGTATTATCTCTTCTTTAAATGTTTGGCAAAATTCAGCTGTGAAGCTCTCTGGTCCTGGACTTTTATTTGTTGGTAGTTTTTTTTTTTTTTGAATTACTGATTCAACTTCATTACTGGAAATCTGTCTCTTCTTATTTTCTAATTCCTCCTTATTCAGTCTTTGGAAATTGTACATTTCTGGGAATTTGTCCATATCTTCTAGGTTGTCCATTTTATTGGTGTATAGCTGTTCATGGTAATCTCTTAAGATTATTTGCATTTCTGTGGTGTCTATAACTTCTTTCCTTTCATTTCTGCTTGCATTTGTCCTTTCTCTCTTTTATGTCTTGATGATTTGGCTAAAGTCTATCAATTTTGCTATATTATCTTGCTTCCTGAGGTAAGTTTGTATCACTATAACTTCCTTCTTTGAACTGCTTTTGCTGTGTCCCATAGACTTTGGATCACTGCCATTTTTATTTGTCTCCAGGTATATTTTGATTTCCTTTTTTATTTATTCAGTAACCCATTTGTTGCCTAGTAGCAATGGTTAGCCTCCATGCATTTGTCAAGATTTTTCTTGTAGTTGATTTTTGGTCTCATACTCTTGTGGGCGGAAAAGATGCTTGATATGATTTCAATCCTCTTAAATTTATTAAGACTTGTTTTATGGTGTAGCACGTGATAGATCCTGGAGAATGTTCCATGTGCACTTTAAAAGAATGTATATTCTACTGATTTTGGATGAAATGTTCTACATAGATCTATAAAGTCCATCTGGATTTAATATGCCATTTAAAGCCAGGTTTTCTTTAGTAATTTCCTGTATGGATTATTTGTCCATTGATGTAAGTGGGATTTTAAAGTCCGCTATTGTTATTGTGTTACTGTCAGCTTCATACTTGGTGTTTGTTAATATTTACTGTACATATTTACGTGTTCCTATATTGGGTGTGTATATTTACTGCTGTTATATCTTCTTTATTTATTTAAAAAAATTAAAGTATAGTTGAAGCACAATATTATGTAAGTTACAGGTGTATGATATAGTGATTCAGTTTTTAAAGGCTATACTCCATTTATAATTATAAAATATTGGCTATATTCCCTGATGTGTATACTTTTTTAATTAATGCATTGTTTATTCACACATGAAATATACCTGAAAAGAACAAGAGTGTAAGCACAATAAACAATCACGCTCTTCTAAATACATTTACCAGTGCTATACAGTGTAATCTTGTTTATCTATTCTACAATTTTGAAATCCCAGTCTGTATAGCACAGGGAAATAGACACAAAATGTTATGATAACTCACAGAGAAAAAAAATGTGGCAATGAGTGTGTATATGTCCATGAATGACTGAAAAATTGTGCTGAACACTGGAATTTGACACAACATTGTAAAATGATTATAAATCAATAAAAAATGTTAAAAAATAAATACATTTACCATGTTCAATGGTCAAACTCTTTAAAGAAAAACAGATAATTAGTTCTCTAGGACTAAACATAGGTTTCAGAAGGTGTATGAAGATCCTGTCAAGAGTCATTCCCTGGGACACATTGATGAATTATTAATGGATTTATAAAAGGCTTATCATACTGGAAACTTTCATGTTTTGACCAAGAAAGGATTATTCATAAAGGGCAGAATGAGAGGTGCCCATGGGCACTGCAGTGTTCACTGTAGTGGTCCATAATTCCTTTCTCTTAGAGGACAAGCTACTGTGGTTCACATTCTTTACTATTCCAATGGCTTGGCTTTTCTCTCAGTCTCCACCACTTTCTTCTTTCCTCAGTATCCCATATCCATCAAGGAAGAGTTTTATTTATTTTTGAAATCTATTTTCTCTTTCAACAATTCACTACTGTAGTAGTTTCCCTAGTGCTGCTGGAACAAAGTACCATAAATTTAGTGGTATAAAACAGCATAACTTATTACCTTCCAGTTCTTCCAGATCAGAAGTCTAATAGTGCATGTGTTCACAGGATTGATTCCACTGGAGGATCAGAGGGAAGATTCCATTTCTGCCTTTTCCAGATTCTAGAGGATTTCTTCACCCCTTGGTGCATGTCTTCTTCCTTGATCAGTCCAACCTCTTGCTCTATCCTTCAGTCTCCTTCTTCTAACTCTGATCCTTCTGTCTCTATTTCAAAAGGACATGTGATTACATTGAGCCCACCCAGATTATCTAGGATAATCTCCTCATCTCAAAACCCTTAAATTGATCATATCTGCAAAGTCCCTTTTGCCATGCAAGGTAACATATTCAGTTTCTAGAAAGTGGATGTCATTGTGGTAAATTATTTAGTCTATCTCACCTATGATATTTTTGCAATTTTTTAAAGTTCTCTATCATTTCATATATTTTTACCATTAAAAAAACTAAAAATATCATTAAGTAAACAAAAGTTCAAATGCATACAATTATTTGATTTAGTAAATAAATACAAAAAATCTATGCTCTTAAAAATAGGTGACATCTTTAGGATTGTATTACAATTTTTGTATTTTTAAATCTTGTAAACAAATGCTAGAAACACATGCAAATTTTTTAAACAGTCATTCTCTATGTTCCACTCACGAGTAATTTAAACAATGTAAGCTTAGGAATGTTTTCAAGTGATCTCTGAATGTTTGAATATTGGCTGCAATGATGTGAAATCTGTTCCCTGATGAATCTTTGGGGAAAACATACCTAAGTTGTACTTATTACCTATGGAAACACATATATATATACCTCCATATATATACTTCTATATAGTCATATTTACACATATATAATTTATATGTTCATATTTATACATGTATAAATCATACGATAGTTATATATTAGATTTATATTTATAGCAAATATATATTAGGTTTATACACCTACACACATGATGTGTATAATTTTTAAACGTAATAATTTTTAATCTCTTAGTCCCCTACCTTTGTTTCCCCTCCCATCTCCCTCTCCCCACTGGTAACCACTAGCTTGTTCTCTATATCTGTGAGTAGTCTGTTTCTTACTTGCTATACTTACTAGTTTGTTGTATTTTTTATATTCCATATAAAAGTGATATCATACAGCATTTGTCTTTCTCTGACTTATTTCACTTAGCATAATACCCTTCAAGTCCAGCCATATTGGTACAAACAGCAAAATTTCATTCATTTTATGGCCAATAGTATTCCACTGTATATATATAGCACATCTTCTTTATAAACTCATCAGTTGATGGGCACTTAGGTTGCTCCCACAACCAGGCTATTGTAAATAATGCTGCTATGAATATTCAAGTCTATGTATCTTTTTGAATGAGCATTTTTAAAAATATATACCCAACAATGGAATTCTTAGGTGTTATGGTAGTTCTACTTTTAGTTTTTTGAGAAACCTCTATACTGTTTTCTATAGTGGCTGCACCAAATTACATCCTCACCAGCAGTATACAAGGGTTCCCTTTTCTCCATATCCTCAACATTTGTTATTTGTGGTCTTTTTTATGCTAGCCATTCTGAGAGATGTGAGGTGATATCTTGTTGTGGTTTTGATTTGAATTTCTTTGATTATTAGTGATATTAAGCATCTTTTAATGTGCTTGTTAGCCATTAGAATGTCTTCTTTGGGTAATTGGATAGGGATTGCATTAAATCTGTAGATTGCCTTGGGCAGTGTGACCATTTTAACAATATTGATTCTTCCAATCCAAGAGCATGGGATATCTTTCCATTTTTTAAAGTCTTCTTTAATTTCCTTCATCAATGGTTTATAGTTTTCTGTGTATAATTCTTTCGCCTCCTTGGTTAGATTTATTCCCAGATATTTTATTACTTTGGGTGCTATTTTAAAGGGGATTGTTTCTTTACTTTCTTTTTCTGTTGATTTATCGTTAGTGTAAAGAAATGCAACTGATTTTTGAACATTAATTTTGTAACCTGCTACCTTGCTGAATTCTTCAATCAGCTCTAGTAGCTTTTTTGTGGACCTTTTAGGGTTTTCTATATATAGTAACATGTCATCAGCATATAATGACACTTTTACCTCTTCTTTTCCAATTTAGATTCCTTTTATTTCTTTCTCTTGCCTGACTGCTGTGGCTAGGACTTCCAGGACTATGTTGAATAGGAGTGGTGATAGTGGGCATCCTTGTCTTGTCCCAGATTTTAGTGGGACGCTTTTGAGTTTTTCACCATTGAGTACTATGCTGGCTGTAGGTTTGTCATATATAGCTTTTATTATGTTGAGATATGTTCCCTCTATACCCACTTTGGCGAGAGTTTTTATCATAAATGGGTGTTGAATTTTATCAGATGCTTTTTCTGCATCGATTGACATGATCATGTGGTTTTTGTCCTTTCTGTTGTTGATGTGATGTATTACATTGATTGATTTGCGTATGTTGAACCAGCCTTGTGTCCCTGGGGTGAACCCCACTTGGTCATGATGTATAATCTTTTTTATGTGTTGTTGGATTCTATTTGCTAGAATTTTGGTGAGGATTTTGGCGTCTATGTTCATGAGTGATATTGGCCTATAATTCTCTTTTTTTGTAGTGTCTTTGCCTGATTTTGGTATCAGGGTGATGGTGGCTTCATAGAATGAGTTTGGGAGTCTTCCCTCCTTTTCAATCGTCTGGAAGTTTGGTGCAGCCACTATGGAAAACAGTGTGGAGATTCCTCAAAAGACTAGGAATAGACTTACCATATGACCCAGGAATCCCACTCCTGGGCTTGTGTCCAGAAGGAAATCTACTTCAGGATGACACCTGCACCCCAATGTTCATAGCAGCACTATTTACAATAGCCAAAACATGGAAACAACCTAAATGTCCATCAACAGGTGACTGGATAAAGAAGATGTGGTATATTTATACAATGAAATTCTATTCAGCCATAAAAACCGACAACATAATGCCATCTGCAGCAACCTGTATGTGCCTGGAGAATGTCATTCTAAGTGAAGTAAGCCAGAAAGAGAAAGAAAAATACCATATGAGATCGCTCATATGTGGAATCTAAAAAACAAAAATGAAAACAAACAAACAAACAAACAAAAACAAAGCATAAATACAGGACAGAAATAGACTCATGGACAGAGAATACAGACTTGTGGTTACCAGGGGGGTGGAGGGTGGGAAGGGATAGACTGGGATTTTAAAATTGTAGAATAGATAAACAAGATTACACTGTATAGCACAAGGAAATATACACAAAATGTTATGATCAATCACAGAGAAAAAAATGTGACAATGAGTGTGTATATGTCCATGAATGACTGAAAAATTGTGCTGAACACTGGAATTTGACACAACATTGTAAAATGATTATAAATCAATAAAAAATGTTAAAAAAAGAGAATGTCTTCTTTGGAAAAATGCCTTTTCAAGTCTTCTGCCCATTTTTTGTGTTATTTATTTTTTGATGTTTAGCTGTAAAAGCTATTTATGTATTTTGGATATTAACTCCTTATTAGTCAGTCATATAGTTTGGAAGTTTTCTCCCATTCAGTAGATTGTCTTTTCATATTGATGATTACTTTTGCTGTGCAAAAGCTTTTAAGTTTAATTAGACCCCATTTGTTTCCTTTTGCTTTTGTTTCCTTTCCCTGAGGAGATAGATTCAAAAAATGTTGCTACAACTTTTGTCAAAGAGTATTCCACCTATGTTTATTCCTTGGATTTTTAAGCTTTCCAGTCTTACATTTAGGTCTTTAATCCATTTTTGAATTTATTTTTGTATATGGTATGAGAAAATGTTCTGATTTTATCCTTGTACAAGTAGTTGTCCAGTTTTCCTAGCAACACTTATTGAAGAGACTGTCTTTTCCTCAGTGTATATGTTTGCCTTTTTTGTCATAGATTAATTGACCACATGTGCATGGGTTTATTTCTGAATTCTCTATTCTGTTCCATTGTTCAATATATCTGTTTTTGTGCCAGTTCCATACTGTTTTTGTTACTGTAGCTTTGTAGTATAGCCTGAAGTCAGGGAGCCTGAAATTTCCAGCTTTGTTCTTTTTTTTTTTTTTCCTGAAGATTGGTTTGGCAATTCAAAGTTGTTTTTGGTTCCATATAAATTTTAGTAGTGTTTGTTCTAGTTCTGTGAAAAATGACATGGGTACTTTGATAGGGATTGCATTAAGTCTGAATATTTCTTTGGGTAGTGTGGTCATTTTAACAATATTAATTCTTCCAGTCCCTGAGCATGGAATGTCTTTCCATTTGTGTCTTCAATTCCTTTTATCAATGTCTTATGGTTTTCAGTGTACAAGTTTTCCTTGGTTAGACTTATTCTTCAGTGCTTTATTCTTTTTGATGCATTTGTAAATGGGGTTGTTTTCTTAATTTCTTTTTCTTAATAGTTATTAGTGCAAAAAATCACAACAGATTTATGTATATTGATTTTGTATCCTACAACTTTATTGAGTTCATTTATTAGTTCTAATAGTATTTTGATAGAGCCTTTAGAGTTTTCTCTATGTAATTTTATATTATCTGCAAATAGGGACAGTTTCACTTGTTTTCCAATTTAGATGCCTTTGCTTATTTTTCTTGTCTGATTGCTGTTGTACCAGTTGTTATTTCTCCTTTTTCATTTCTTACTTTGTTATACTGGATCTTCTTTATTTTCTTCTTGGTGAGCCTGGCTAAAAATTTATCAATTTTGTTTTTTTTTTAAAAACAGCTCTTGCTTTCATTGATTTTTTTAAAATTTTTTTTAGAGGGGAGGAGAGTATTGTATTTATTTCCTCTGATCTCTCTGTGGGCTTTGTTTTCCTACTTTTTCTAATTCCTTTAGATGGTTAAGTTAGGCTGTTTATTTGAGATTTTTCTTGTTTCTTGAGGTAAGATTGCATCCTTGTAAATGTCCCTCAGAACTGCATTTGCTACATCTTGCAGATTTTGGAAAGTTTTATTTTTATTTGTCTCAAGGTATTTTTCTGATTTCCTTTTTGATATATTCATTGACTCATTGTATTTTTTAGTAGCATATTATTTAGTCTCCATATTTTTGTGGTTTTCACATTTTTTCCCTGTAATTGATTTCTAATTTCAAACCACTGTGGTCAGAAAAGATGCTCTGTATAACTTCTATTGTCTTAAATCTGTTGAGACATGTTTTTCAGCTTAGTGTGTGATCTACCCTGGAGAACGTTCCATGCGCACTTGAAAGTGTATTCTGCTGTTTTTGGATGGAGTGACTTGGAGATATCTTTTAAGTCCATCTGGTCTAAGTGTGTCATTTAAGGCCGCTGTTTCCGTATAGATTTTCTGGTTAATTCTCTGCCCTTTCATATGAGTGAGGTGTTAAAGTTTTGTACTATTACATTATTATTGGCAATTTCTCCCTCTACATTTGTCAATATTTACGTTATTTAGTCCTCTTTATTAGGTGCATATATGTTAACAAATATTATATCCTCTTCTTGTATTGATCCCTTTATCATTATAAAACACTTTTTTTGGAATTTTGTTATGGAATTGTTTTCAAATCTGCTTTGTCTGATTTAAGTATTACTGCCCCTACTATGTCTTCATTTTTCATTTGCATATAATTTCTTTTTCTATTCTGTCACTTTCAACTGTGTGTGTCTTTAGCTCTGAAGTGAATCTCTTGTAAACAGCATGTAGTTAGATCTTGTTTTTAATCTATTCAGCTATCCCCTGTCTTTTAATTTTATTATTTAGTCCATTGACATTTAAAGTGATAGGTATGTACTTGTCATTTTGTTACTTGTTTTCCTTTTGTTTTTTGTAGCTTTGCTCTGATCATTTATTCTCCTTTTAGTATTTTTCTTTGATAATTTTCTTTAATGTTATGCTCATGTTCCTTTCTCTCTAGTTTCTGTATATCTATTGCAGGTTTTTGATTTGTGTTTACATGGTGTTCATATATATTGACCTATAACTGCATTTAATTGTTTTAAACTTATAGTCCTTTTAGTTCAAACCCATTCTAAAAGGGCTACATTTTTTACTCCCCTCAATCTTGTTTTGTATTTTTAGTGTTACATTATACATCTTTGTGTTTATGCCTTGATTGTTTAGTGTAGTTACAGTTGATTTTACAAATTTATCTTTTAATCTTAGTACTGGCTTATTTTTTTTTGTTGATCCACAGCCTTTACTACATACTTACCTTTACTAATGGGGTTTTTCTTTTCCTATACTTATTTTTTGTTGTAGTCTTTTCTTTGCAACTTAAAGAAGGCCATTTAACATTTCATGTAAAGTCGGTTTAGTATTGATGAGTTCTTTGTTTTCACTTGTCTGAGAAGTTTTTCCTCTCTCCTTCAATTCTGAATGCTAAACTTTGTAGCATATCCTAGGTTGTAGGTTTTCCCTTTCAGCACTTCAAATATATTATGCCATTCTTTTCTTGCCGTCAAAGTTTCTGCAGAAAAAAAATCAGTTAACCTCATGAGGATTCCCTTGTATGTGACTAATGTTTTTCTCTTGCTGCCTTTATAATTTTATTTTAAACATTTGCTATTTTAATTATGATATATTTTGATGAGGGTCTCTTTGGTTTTATCTTGGTTGGAACTCTCTGTACTTCCTGGATGTGGAAATCTGTTTACTTCTTCAGGTTTGGGAATTTTTTTGCCATGATTTCATCAAATGCACTTCCTACCCCTTTCCCTTTCTATTTTCCTTCTTGAACCCTTTTAATGACAATATTAACATTTTGTTGCTGTTTCAGGGGTCCCTTATATATGTCCTTATTTTAAAAATTTTATTTTTTGTTGTTGTTCAGGTTGAGTGATTTCCATTTTTCTGTCTCCATATTGATAATGCTTTGTTCTCTATCATCTAGTCTGCTGTTTATTCATTCTTGTGTATTTTTTTTCAGTTACTGTATTATTCACCTCTAATTGGCTCTTTTTTATAGTTTTGTTTCTTGTTAAAATTCATCTATTCTTTCCCAAAGTACAGATAGCATCCTTATTACTAATGCTTTGAACAATTTCTCTGCTAAGTTATTTATCTCCATTTTACTAAGGTTTATTTACAGATGTTGTTTCTTGTTCTTTTGTTTGAAACATTCCCCTGTGTTCTCATTTTGTTTAACTTTCTCTGTCCCTATGCAATTAGATGAGACAGTTACCTACCTTGGTCTTGAAGGGTTTCCTTCTATGGTAACAGTCCTGTGAATTCTGTATGTGCACAGATTATTTATAGAGAGAGCTGGATCTGAAGTAAGCACAGGTCATGTCTCCCCCTGGTGTGTGCTGTCAGCTACTACCTTGGTGGGAGGTAGGGCTAGAGATGGAGGTGCTAGAGCCAGAGACATGTGTGGGCCAAAGCTTCTCCTGTACTGAATAGCAATCAATGTAATATCAGGGATGGGGTCATTACCCAAGGTGCTGGAGTAGAATACCTGAAGTTCTGGTCTGACCTGATTACATTCCCTTTAAGTGTGTGTGTTCTTTCCAGCAATAGCACCTTTGCCTTAGGGGAGAGCAACACCAGGGCAATAGGCCCTGGAGCAGGTACCTAAATGAGCTTGGATGTGTGCTAGACTGTGCCAGCAAACCAATCAAAGCCCTAGTCAGTTTCCAATCTTCTGTCTCAGTGTGTACTTTGGCAATGTCCAACCTTGACCTTTTCAGAAGCAGGGCTAGATCTGAGCTGGCTCTACTCTTTCCAAGGTCATGCATTTCCCTTGCAATGGAACCACTGAAGAGATGTGCTGGAGCAAGAGGAGCCTGAGTGGGCACCCTGTATGGGCTGGGGCACACCCTGGAATGATCCCATAAAGCCAGTCAGAGCCGCAGTCAACTTCCAATCTTCTGCTTCCATATGAGTGCAGGTAATTGTCACCCTTGCACTGCTAAGAGGCAGAGCTGGGTCTGAGCTGGTGCCATCCCTACCAAGTGCTCACAATGTCCTTGAAAGGACACCTTTGCCCCAGTGGAGAGGAGTTCTGGAGCAAAGGCTGTTGGAGTGAGTGCCCATCATGGGCTGGGCATGGCCTGGTATGGTCCTGGTAAGTCAAAGCCACAGGCAGTTTTCAAAATCCTTCCTCTGAGTGAGTGCACTAGTTGTTTTCATTTGCTTTCTTCAGAGGCAGGGTCAGCTCCAAGTTCATTTTCTCTCTAAGTATATTTGTTTTCTTTGGAACAGCAACCTCCATCCTAGAGGAGGGATGTACCAGAACAAGAGGTGCTGGAGAAGGTACCTTGAGCATATTACAGTGCATACTGGGGCTATTGCAGGAAACTGGCGAAAGCCTCAGGCAATTTTCAATCTGATTCCTCTGCCTTGCTCCTGGGAGTAAGCAAGTGTGTGCATACAGTCTTCATGAGTGGAGTATCGGTTTCTTACAGCCTTCTGATAAGTCCCACTGTTTTTGAAACTAGCTAAGGAAACTTGTCTTTCTAGTGTCAGACCCAAGGGCTGGGCTACCTAGTATATGATTCAAACCCCTCACTCCCCAGGAAAGGTCCCCAATCCTATGATATCCCCCTCCTCTTCTGTGTCCCTTGCTGATGGCTTCTCCTGTCCTACCTGACTCTGTATGAATCTTTCTTTTCACAGGGTATTTGTGCCAGTTCCTTGGTTGTTTTAAGTGAGAATTTCTCCACACAAAGTGTGTTTTTGATGTGTTAATGGTGGGAGGTGAGTTCAACATTCTCTTACTATGCCATCTTGATCTCCCTTCTTGTCTGTAAAACTCTTTATCTCTCCTTCATATCTGAATGATAGCCTTACCAGGTAAGGTATTCTTGATTGTGGGACTTTTTTCCTTTCATCACTTTGAATACATCATCTCAGTTCTTTCTGGTCTGCAAAGACTCTGCTGAAAAGTTGACATTAATATTATGAGTTCTGTTGTATGTAACTAATTGCTTTTCTCTTGCTACTTTTAAAATTCTTTCTTTAATTTTGGTGTCCTGGTGTAGACCTCTTTGGGTTCATTTTGTCTGAGACTCTCTGTGCTTCCTCCACCTAGATGTCTGTTTTCTTTCCCAGATTAGAAAGTTTTCAGGTATTATTTCTTTAATTAAGTGCTCTGCCGCTTTCTTTCTCTCTTCTACTTCTGAGACCCCTATAATGAAAATCTTAGTATGCTTGATGTTGATCTATAGGTCTCTTAACCTATCCTCATTATTTTTTTCCTTTTTGTTTAGCTTATTCAGATTTCCACTAATTGGTCTTTTGTTTCACTAATCCTTTCCTCCATATTATCTAATCTACTGTTGATTCCTTCAAGTATATTTTTTTATTTCAGTTACTTTATTTTTCAGTTGTTTTGTTCTTTATATTTTCTAACTCTTTGTTAAACTTCTTGCTCTGATCATCCATTGTTTCCCTGAGTTCATTGAGCATCTTTATGATCATTACCTTGAACTTTTTATTGGGTTTATTGCTTATCTCCACTTTACTTAGTTCTTCCTCTGGCTTTTTGTCTTGTTCCTTCATCTGAAACATATTTCTCTGACTCATGATTTTGCCTAATTCTCAGTGTTTTTTTCTACATGTTAGGTAAGTTGGTTACTTTTGCTGATCTTGGAGCAATTGCTTTATGTATTGAATGTCCTATGGGGCCAAAGAATTCAGTCCCCTTTGGTTATCAGAGCTGTATAGTATAAGGGTGACCCTTTTTGGGCTGTATGGGCCCTCATGTTGTGGGGGGGCCAACTACTGTGGGCATGTTGGTTGGCTGCCAGGCCCTGCCTCATGTGGTGGCTGGGCCCAGGGGTTACTGGCTCTGGGGCTCAGGGGCTCCTGGGGCAAGTTCTGGCCCACTGGTGGGTGAAGCTAGGTCCTGGAGTGGCTGGCTATGGGGCCTGTGGGGGTCAAATCTGGTGCTGTTGTGCTGGTAGGTAAGTACACTTCCAGCACTAATTGGCTATAAGGAGGACTCCAAAATGGTGTTTGGCAGTACCAGTGGCCTATTGGTATAATGAGCTCCCTAAAATGGCTGCTGCCAGCACCTATGTCTCCAGTGGTAGTCCCAGTTGCCTCCTGCTTCTCTGGGAGTCTCCAAGATCAGCAAGTGGGTCTGACTCACATTCCTTTCAAATTACTGGCTCTACATTGGGACTCAGAGTGTGTGAGATTTTGCATGCACCCTTTAAAAGTGAAATATGTTTCCAATAGCCCTCTGGTTCTCCTGTACATAAGCCCCAATGGCTCTCAAAGCCAAACATTCTTGGGATTATATAACTGGTGCAGGACCCCTGGGCTAGGGAGCTTAGTGTAGGGCTCAGACTCCTCACTCCTTGGGGAGAACCTCTGCAATTATGATTATTCTCCTATTTGTGTGTCACTTACCTGGGGGTGTGGATCTTGACTATGCTGCATCTCTAGGCTTCCTATCCATCTTACTGTGGTACCTTCTTTATATCTTTGGTTATAGAAGGACTTTTCTGCTAGCCTCATGTCATTCTCATAGATAGTTGCTCTGTAAATATTTGCAATTTTGTTGTGCCTGCTAGAGGAAGTGAGTCAAAGTCTTTCTACTCTCCATCTTGGCCACACCTGAAATAACAAGAATTGAGTGTGTGTGTGTGTGTGTGTGTACTTGTGTGTATGTGTATATACTTATATATATATAAGTATATACACATACTTTTTTCTTGGAACATTTGAGAGTACACTACACACATGATACTTTGCCTCTAAATACTTCAGCATGTATCACCTAAAACTAAGGGTGTTTTCCTACATAATTACACCATTATAACATTTGTCACCCTTGCAACATTTAATATTTATTCAATACTATTATATAAGAGAGGATATATCAAATTTTATTGTGTTCATTTTGCTTTTTAAAATTTTTCCTTTTTTTGTTTTATTCAGATATAATTGGCATGCAACACTGCATAAGCTTAAAGTGTACAAAAATGATGCAATTTACATACATTATGTAATTTTTCCCTTGTGATGACTTATTCTAAGAAATTTTATTTATAACTTATAACAGTGTTACTTATCTTTATAGTGTTGTAAATTGCATCCATAGTACTCATTTTTCTTATAGCTGGAATTTTGTATCTTTTGACTACCCCTTTTTATCAAACCACTTTATTTCCCCTTTCTCCACTCCTCACCTCTGTTAGCCACAAATCTGATCTCTTTTTCTATAAATTTGTTTGTGTTTTAAGTATAATTGACCTACAATACTGTATTAATTCCTGTTATACAACATAGTGATTCATTATTTCTATGCATTTCAAAATGATCACCATGATAAATCTAGTGGCATCATCTATCACCATACAAAGGTGCCACATAATTATTGACTGTATTTCCCACACTGTACATTTCATAACTGTGACACTTATTTTGTAACTGAAAGTTTATACCTCTTAATACCCTCACTTATTTCTCTATTTTTTATAGTTTGATCTATTTTTAAATTTTTAAAACATTTCAAAATCAAACAAGAAATACAGATTATATTTATTAACAATCATGTCTTTTTGTCTCCTTTATTTTCATAGTCTTTTTTTGGTGGTGAGTATATTTCATGACATTTATATTTTTTAGGATTCCAGGGAAATTTTTTTAGAATGTTTCTCAATGTAGTTTAGCCTGATTGTTTCCTCATGATTAGATTCAGTTTATGCATTATTAACAAAAGTTCTATGTGGGTAATGCTGTGTCTTTTTTTCTCATGAATGTTAACATTGAAAAATATTTTATGGTGGCAAATACACTTAATATCATATCTACCCTGTTAGCAAATTTTTAAGTATACAGTATGCTAACAATAGGCAGAAGGTTGTACAACAGACGTCTAGAGTTTATTCATCTTGCTTAACTGAAATGTTATGCTTGTTGATTAGTAACTGTCCATTCATCCATTTCCTCAATCTCTAAACCAGCATTTCACTCTTTGAATCTTTGAATTTGACCATTGAAGTTCCCTCATATAAGGGGAATTATGCAGTATTTGTCTTTCTGTGACTAACTTCACTTAGCATAATATTCCAAAGGTTCATCCATGTTGCCCCACATTGAAGAATTTCCTTCAATTTTAAGGCATAATAGCATTCTATCATATGTATATACCACCTTTCATTGTCCGTTAATCTGTCAGTGAACATTTAGGTAGTTTCCAGACTTTGGCTTTTGTGACTAGAGTTGCAATGAACATAGGAGTGCTAATATCATTTAGAGATCCTGATTTTGATTCTTTTGTATAAATACCCAGAAGTGGGATTGTTGGAGCTTGTAACACTTCCATTTTTAACTTTTGAGAAACCTCCATTCTGTTTTTCATAGTGGCTACACAATTTGCATTCCAAACAACAATGTACAAAGGTTCTAGTTTTTCCACTGGGGTTCCTACATCCTTACGAAGACTTGCTGTCTTTTTTTTTTTTGATAATAGCCATCCTGACAATAGTGAGCTGATGTATCATTGTGTTTTTGATTTGTATTTTTCTGATGATTAATGACATTAAGAATTTTAAAATGTACATGTTGAACGCCTGTGTATTTTTTTTTGGAAAAATGCTTATTCAAGTCCTTAGTTCACTCAAAAATCATCTTTTACTATTGAGTTGTAAAAGTTTCATATATGTTTTGGAGATTAACCCCTTGCCAGATATATGGTTTGCAAATATTTTCCCCTACTATGTAGATTACTTGTCACACTGTTAATTTTTTCCTTTATTGTATAGAAGTTCTTTTTTGTTACTTTGTATTGAAATGTAGTCAGTTTATAATGTTCTGTCAATTTCTGGTGTACAGCGCAATACTTCAGTCATACATGAACATACATATATTCATTTTCATATTCTCTTTCATCATAAGTTATTGAAAGACATTGAGTATAATTCCCTGTGCTATAAAGTATGAACTTGATGTTTATCTATTTTGTATATATTAGTCAGTATCTGTAAATCTCGAACTCTCAATTTATCCCTTCCCACTTCCTTCCCACTCTGGTAACCATAGGTTTGTTTTCTATATGGTGAGTCTGGTTCTATTTTATAAATAGATTCATTCGTCTTTTTTTAATTTTCAGATTCCACATATAAGTGATATAATGTGGTATTTTTCTTTCTCTTACTGGCTTACTTCACTTAGAATGACGATCTCCAGGTCCATCCATGTTGCTGCAAATGGCATTATTTTATTCTTTTTATGGCTGAGCAGTATTCCCTTCTATAAATATACCACAACTTCTTTATCTGGTCATATGTCAATAGACATTTAGGTTGTTTCCATGTCTTGGCTATTGTAAACAGTGACGCTGTGAATATTAAGGTGCACGTGTCTTTTTGAATTAAGGTTCCCTTGGGATATATACCCAGGAGTGGGATTGCTGGATCATATGATAAGTCTACTTTTAGTCTTTTGAGTAATCTCCATACTGTTTTCCATAACCGCTACAGCAAACTGCATTCCCACCAACAGTGTAGGAGGGTTCCCTTTTCTCCACAGCCTCTCCAGCATTTATCACTTTTGAACTTTTGAATGATGGCCATTCTGACTGTTGTGAGGTGACACCTCATTGTAGTTTTGATTTGCATTTCTCTGATAATTAGTTTTATTGAGGATTTTTCTTATATACCTATTGGCCATTTGTGTGTCTTCATTGGAGAATTGTCTGTGCCCATTTTTGGATTGGGTTGTTTGTTTTTTTCTTATTAAATGTTATGGGCTGTTTATACATTCTGGAGATTAAACCCTTGTCAGTCTTATCTTTTGCAAATATTTTCTCCCATACTGTAGGTTGTCATTTTGTTCTGCTTATGGTTTCCTTGGCTGTGCAAAAGCTTATATATTTAACTGGGTCTCTCATATGTTTATTTTTGCTTTTATTTCTATTGCTTGGGTAGATTACCTAGGAGAACATTGTTGAGATGTATGTGAGATAATGTTTTGTCTATGTTTTCTCAGAGATTTAGAATGTCTTGTGTTATGTTTCAGTCCTTAAGCCATTTTGAGTTTATTTTTGTGTATGAGGTGAAGGAATATTCTAACCTCATTGATTTACATGCAGCTGTCCAGTTTTCCCAACACCATTTGCTGAAGAGACTCTCTTTATTCCATTGTATGTTCTTGCCTTCTTTGTCAAAGATTAATTGACCAAAATTTTGTGGGCTTATTTCTGGGCTCTCTATTATGTTACACTAATCCAGATGCCTGTTTTTGTACTAACACAAAGCTGTTTTGATTACTGTAGCTCTGTAGTATTGTTGGCCATTTTAACAATATTAAATCTTCCAATCCAAGGACATAGAATATGTTTCCATTTCTTTAAGTCATCTTTCATTTCTTTGGTCAATGTCTTGTAGTTCTCCTTATATAAGTCTTTCACTTCCTTGGTCAGATTTATTCCTAAATATATTATTTTTTTGGATGCAATTTTAAAAGGGATTGATTTTTACTTTTCCTTTTCTGACATTTCATTGTTAGTGTAAAGAAATGCCACTGAAGGGGTAAAAAATGACAATAAATAGCAAATGTTGATTAGATTATCTGTCATAAGCTTTATGGATGGAACTAAGGGCAATTTGTGATTTTTAAAGAACTTTATAAACTCAGCCTTGTGTCTACAAAAAAAAAAAAAAGGAAATGCCACTGATTTCTGTATGTTAGTCTTGTATCCTGCTAACTTGTTGAATTCTTTTATCAAGTCTAATAGTTTTTGTGTGGAGCCTTTAGGGTTTCATATATATAGTATTATTTCATACACATATAATGACAACTTTAACTCTTTTGTTTCAATTTGGATCCCTTTTATTTATTTTTCTTGTCTAATTGCTTTGTCTAGGACTTCCAATCCATATTTTATTGAAAAAAACCCAAAGCATAAATACAATACAGAAATAGACTCATAGACATAAAATACAGACTTGTGGTTGCCAAGGGAGCAGAGGGTGGGAAGGCGTAGATGGGATTTCAAAATTGTAGAATAGATAAACAAGATTATACTGTATAGCACAGGGAAATATACACAAAATATTATGGTAGCTCACAGAGAAAAAATGTGACAATGAATATATATGTTCATGTGTAACTGAAAAATTGTGCTGAACACTGGAATTTGACACAACATTGTAAAATGATTATAAATCAATAAAAAATGTTTAAAAAAAGAAAAGAATTGATGAGAGTGGGCATACGTTTCTAGTTCCACATTTTAGCAGAAAGACTTTCAGCTTTACATTATTGAATATTATGCTGGCGGTAGATTTGTCATAAACTAGCTTTTATTAGGTTTAGATATGTTCCCTCAATACCCAGTTTGGTTAGTTTTTATCATAAATGGGTGTTGAATTCTATCAAATCCCTTTTCTGCATTTACTGAGATGATCGTGTGATTTTTGTCCTTTCTCTTGTTGATGTGGTGTATCACATTGATTTATTTGCATATGTTGAGCCATCCTTGTGTTCCTGGGATGAATCCAACTTGAACACATTTTATGTGTTTTTTATGTATTGTTGGATTCTGTTTGCTAATATTTTGTTGAGGAATTTGCATCTGTGTTCATCAACAATATTGGCCTATAGCTTTCTTTTTTGATAGTGTCTTTGTTGTGCTTTGGTATCAGGGTGATGGTGGCTTCATAGAATGAGTTTGGGAGTATTCCCTCCTCTTCAGTCTTTTGGAAGAGCTTGAGAAGAATCAATATGAGCTTTTCTTTGTGTGTTTGATATAATTCCCCAGTGAAGGCATCTGATCCTGGACATTTATTTGCAGGGAGGTTTTTTATTACTGATTCTGTTTACTTCTAGTTATTGATCTGTTCAAATGATCTATTTCTTCTTGATTCAGTTTTGGTGGACTGTATGTTTCTAGAAACTTGTCCATTTCTTCTAAGTTGTCCAATCTATAGCCATATAGTTGTTCATGGTATTCTCTTATGATTTCTTGTATTTCTGTGGTATTGGTTGTAATTTCTCCATTTTCATTTCTTATTTTGTTTGTGTTCTGTCTCTTTTCTTCTTGGTGAGCCTGGCCAGAGGTTTGTCAATTGTGTTTAGTCTTTTAAAAATTAGCTCTTGGTTTAATTGATTTTTTCTGTTTTTTTAAATCTCTATTTCATTTATTTCCTCTCTGATCTTTATAATTTCTTTCCTTCTGCTGACATTAGGTTTTGTTTGTTCTTCTTTTTCTAATTCTTTTTGATGGTAGTTTAGGTTGTTTATTTGAGGTTGTTCTTGTTTTTTTGAGGAAGACCTGTATCACTATGAACAGCCCTCTTAGGGCTGCTTTTGCTGCATCCCATAGATTTTGTATGGTTGTGTTTTCATTGTCATTTATCTCGAAGTATTTTTAATTTTCTTCTTTGATTTCATCATTGACATATTGCTTTTTTAGTACCATGTTGTTTAATCTTCATGCTGTTTTTTTTTCTCATTTGTTTTCCTGTGGTTGATTTCTAGTTTCATGCCATGGTGGTCACAGAAGATGTTTGAAATAACGTCTATCCTCTTATGTTTTTTGAGGTTTCTTTTTTGTTGAAGTATGTGGTCTATCTTAGAGAATGTTCCATGAGCACTTGAAAAGAATGTATATTCTGGTTTTTTTTATTGGGATGTAATGTCCTAAAAAATATTAACCAAGTCCAACTGTTCTATTGTGTCATTTAGTATCTTCATTGCCTCATTGATTTTCTGTCTGGAAGACCTGTCCAATGATGTTTGTGGGGTGGTAAGGTCTCCTAGTGTTATTGTATTCTAATCAATTTCTCCCTTTATGTCTGTTAGTATTTGTTTTATATATTTAAGTGCTCCTATATTGGGTGCATATATATGTTAACAAGTGTAATATCTTCATCTTATATTGCTCCTTTGATAATTATATAGTGTCGTTCTTTAACCTCTATTTATGGCCTTTGCTATTTTAAAGTCTATTTTGTATGATATAAGTATTGCTACTCCCACTTTCTTTTTATTACCATTTGCATGAAAAACATTTTTCCATCATCTCACTTTCAATCTATGTGTGTCCTTCACTCTAAAATGGGTCTCTTTTATGCAGCATGATGTAACTTTTTGTTTTATTATCCAATCTGCCACTCTATGACTTTTGACTGGAGCATTTAGTTTTTGATATTTATTGTAATTTTTGAGAGATGTGTATTTATAGTCATTTTGAAGTTTGTTTTCCAGTTGATTTGGTATTTCTTCTTTGTTCCTTTCTTTTTCTTTTTTGGTTTGATATTTTGCCTTTGTATTAGCTTGGTTTCTTTTTGTGTGTTTGTGACTGTGCTGTATCCTTTTGATTTCCAGTTACCCTGTTTCTCAAGTATGTGTACCCCTTACTATATCTGTTTGCTTTAGACTGATAGTCGTGTAGGCTCAAAACTACTCTAAAAAGAACAAAGAGAAAAAAATTATATTTTCTTGTTCCTCTCTCCCACCTTTTATGATTTTGACATTTTTTACTTTTATTTATTTATTTTTTTACATTTTCATGTTTATTATGTTTTAATTAACTGTGGTTATTGCATTTCCAATTATGGTTTTCTCATTTCTATATATTTCTGTTTCTTTTTTAATTAGAGTGAACCTTTCAATATTTCTTTTAGGATAGGTTTAGTATTGCCAAATTCTTTTAGTTTTTGTTTGTGAAGTTATGTTTCTCTCCTTCTACTCTGAAGGATAATCTTGCCAGATAGAGTATCCTAGGTTGCAGCTTTTTCTCATTCAGGACTTTGAATATATCTTGCCACTCCTTTCTGGCCAGCAGTGTTTGTGGAGAGAAATCAGCTGAAAGCCTTATGTGGGTCCCCTTGTAACTAACTCTTTGTTTTACTCTTGCTGTCTTTAGAATCCTTTCTTTATCTTTAAATTTGGTCATCTTAATTGTAATATGTCTTGGTGTAGGTCTGTTTGGGTTCTTGTTTGGGACCCTCTGTGTTTCCTGTACTTGGATCTGTTTCCTTCTTTAGGTTTGGAAAATTTTCAGTCCTGATTGTTTCAAATACCTTGTCAATCCTTTTTTCTCTATCTTCTCCTTCTTGGATGCTTATTATATGTAGATTGGCATGCTTTATATTATTCCATAAGTCCCTTATATTGCTTTCATTGGTTTTCACTTGCTTTTCTGTCTGCTGTTCTGATTGGGTGATTTCTGTTATCCTGTCTTCTAAGTCGCTTATTTGTTACTCTGCATTATCTAGTCTGTTTTTGAGTGCCTTTAACTTGGCTCTTAACTCATCCATTGAATTTTCTATTTTTAATTGGCTCCTTTTTGTAGTTTCAACTTCCTTTTTAAAGTATTCTCTATCTCTATTCAGAGTCTCCTTTAGTTCCTTCAGTGCCTCAATTATTCCCTTTTTGAAGTCATCATCTAGTCGACTATTGAGGTCTATTTCATCAATTGTTCTTTCAGGGGATTTCTCTTGTTCTTTTAATTGGGAGTAGTTCCTCTGCTTCTTTATTTTACTTATATTTCTTTGGCTCTATGGATTTAGGAATATCCATTATATACTGTGGTTCTGAAGGGCTTTTTAATTTTTTGTTTGTTTGTTTTTATTTAAAGTGGAGGCATTCCTGTGTAGACTGCATCTAATAATTTTGTTGTGAGTGGTGTTCTTTGTATGGATAGTTGCCACATCTTTCTTCCATGAGTGATTACTGTTATCCCTTTCACTGATGGTGTACTTGGTGTTGTGCTGTTCAGAGCCTGCCTTGATTGTTGCTGTGTTTGGCCTTCTGCTTTTGTTCTGTAGTTTTCACAGCCTTGACAGGGACATGGTCTGCTCCCTTGTTGTTGGAATAGAGGCTTCTAGACCCATTTTGAGCTGTGGTGTGTAGTAGGCAGGGTTGGATCCCTTCAGCTGGGAAGAAGAGTAGTCAGGAAATGTCCACTGGGAAGTGTCCTCTGTGGTGTTGTCTGTCAATTGTTATGTGGTTACAAAGAACTTTGTTGATGCTGCCTTTTTCCCCACCTTAGCTATGATAAATTAGTTCCTCTGCTCTCATGTCTTCCAGTTTCTGATCCACAGGAACCACTAGCTCAGATCCACCAATGTTAAGTGTTAGGACTCACTATAGGGAGCTTTCAGTCATACACCTGAATCTGTGGTATGTCACAGGTCACTGCAGATCCCAGCTCCACCTCTGCTTATGGTACGGTATCCTGGCCTGCTGTAAATACCCATAATCTCTCCTGACGTGAGTCAGCACTCCATGCACTGCCTGTTTTTTTTCAGAGGCTTGGGTCCACAAAGGGTCCAGAGAGAGCAAATCTGCCCTCTCTGCCTGGGGCTCTAAACAAGTCTCATTCCCACCTGTGAAGTTGCAGGGCTGCTGGGTAGGAACTCAACTTTCAGGTCCGCCTCCATGCAGCAGTGATTGCTATGACTAAGCCCAACTTCTCTTCTTGTGAGAATACACCAACAATGGAGCCAAGCTGAGAAAGCATTTATGACATAGTTGAGTTGTGCCTCCCCTCCCCCTACACCAACAGTGGTCCTTTTTTATGGGGTCCTAAGCTGCCCTGTTCTGCACACACTGCAGCCAGAGCTCACACTGCCCTCTAGTACACTGAGGCTGCCTCTGTGCAGTGGGCTCCAGCCCTCTACTTGGGCTTCTCACTTATCTCCAGCAGCCAGCCTCAGCTCATCCTTGCGAGCTTGTATCTAGGGCTGGGGAACATAAGGAACCTCTATGGCAGTTTCCCTTACTTCTGTCTGTCAAATGTTTTCCACTTATTTATCTGAGCCTCAGAAACTCTGCTTCTGTCTCTGCTGACCTCACAGCTGGAAAGGGGATGTCCCTGTGTAAGAGTGCATTTCTTCTTTTGCCACTCCCTCCCTGCAAGATCAATCCTACAACAATTTATTTTTTTCCTTTTTTTCTTACTAGATTTTGTGAGAATCCTTCTGTATTTCAAAATGAAAGATACTCTCCCAGAGTTCAGTAGGTGTTCTGTGTGATTCAATGGGTTTGTAGATGTAATTCTGGTATATTTGTGGGAGAGGGTGAGCTGTGAGTCTCTCTACTCCGCCATCTTGGCTTAACCCCCAGAAGTGTTTAATTTGATGTAGTCCCACTTTTACTTACTTACTTACTTGATTAATTAATATATGTGCTTTTGATGTCATGTACATTAAATCATTGTCAAGACCAATGTCATGAAGTTTTCCCCATTAATTTTCTTCTAGGAGTTTTAAATTTCAGATATTACATTTAAGTCTTTATACTATTTTGAGTTGATTCTCATGTGTGGTATAAGATAAGAATTGATTTCAGTCTTTTGCATGTGGCTATCTGTTTTCCTAGCACCATTTGTTGAAATGACTAGCTTTTCCCCAATGCATATTTTTGGCACTTTCATCAAAAATCAAATGATCAAATGTGTGAATTAATTCCTGGGCTTTCTATTCTGTTCCATTGGTCTACATGTCTCTCTTTATACCATTATCATACTCTTTTAATTATGTAAGCCTTTGTAATATTGTTTTAAGCAGGAAAGCGTAATGCCTCATGTTTTGCTCTTCTTTCTCAATATTGATATAGCTATTCATGTTTTTTTATGGTTCCATATGAATTTTATAATAGTTTTTTCTATTTCTGTACAAAATGCCATTGGGATTTTGATAGAGATTGCATTGAATTTGTAGATCACCTTGAGTAGTATTGGCATTTAAGAATATTGTCTTCCAATCCATGAACATAGAATGTCTTCCCATTTGTTTGTTTCTTTTGAAATTTCTTTTATCAATGTTTTGTAGTTTTCAGTATACAAGTCTTTCATTTTCTTAGTTAAGCTTTTTCCTAAGTATTTTATTCCTTTTGGTGCTACTGCAATTTGTATTGCTTTTCTAATTTCATTTTCAAATATTTAATTGTTAGTGTATAGAAATGTAACTGAATTTGCATTCTACAATTGAACTGAATTTGTTTATTCATTCTAACTGTTCATTTACAGAGTTTGTTTTCTCTATATAAGATTACCTCACCTGCAAACAGGAGCACTTTTACTTCTTCATTTCTTTCTTTCTTTCTTTTCTTTCTTTCTTTCTTTCTTTCTTTCTTTCTTTCTTTCTTTCTTTCTTTCTTTCTTTCTTTCTTTCTTTCTTTCTTTCTTTCTTCCTTCCTTCCTTCCTTCCTTCCTTCCTTCCTTCCTTCCTTTCCTTTCCTTTCCTTTCCTTTCCTTTTAACATTTTTTATTGATTTATAATAATTTTACAATGTTGTGTTAAATTCCAGTGTAAAGCACAATTTTCAACTATACATGAACATACGTATATATATATTCATTGTCACATTCCTTTCTCTGTGAGCTACCATAAGATCTTGTATATATTTCCCTGTGCTATACAGTATAATCTTGTTTATCCATTCTACAATTTTGAAATCCCAGTCTATCTCTTCCCACCCACCACAACCTTGGCAACCACAAGTCTGTATTCTATGTCTAAGAGTCTATTTCTATTCTGTATTTATGGTTTTATTTTAGATTCCACATATGAGCGATCTCATATGGTATTTTTCTTTCTCTTTCTTTTTTAACATTTTTTATTGATTTATAATAATTTTACAATGTTGTGTCAAATTCCAGTGTTCAGCACAATTTTTCAGTCATTCATGGACATATACACACTCATTGTCACATTTTTTTTTCTGTGAGTTATCATAACATTTTGTGTATATTTCCCTGTGCTATACAGTGTAATCTTGTTTATCTATTCTACAATTTTGAAATCCCAGTCTATCCCTTCCAACCCTCCACCCCCCTGGTAACCACAAGTCTGTATTCTCTGTCTGTGAGTCTGTTTCTCTCCTGTATTTACACTTTGTTTTTGTTTGTTTGTTTGTTTTTGTTTGTTAGATTCCACGGTATTTTTCTTTCTCTTTCTGGCTTACTTCACTTAAAATGACATTCTCCAGGAGCATCCATGTTGCTGCAAATGGAGTTATGTTGTCAGTTTTTATGGTTGAGTAGTATTCCATTGTATAAATATACCACTTCTTCTTTAACCATTCATCTGTTGATGGACATTTAGGCTGCTTCCATGTCTTGGCTATTGTAAATAATGCTGTTATGAAAATTGGGGTGCAGGTGTCATCCTGAAGTAAGGTTCTTTCTGGATATAAGCCCAGGAGTGGGATTCCTGGTTCATATGGTAAGTCTATTCCTAGTCTTTTGAGGAATCTCTGTACTGTTTTCCACAGTGTCTGTACCAAACTACATTCCCACCAGCAGTGTAGGAGGGTTCCCTTTTCTCCACAGCCTATCCAGCATTTGTCATTTGTGGATTTTTGAATGATGGCTATTCTGACTGGTGTGAGGTGATACCTCATTGCAGTTTTGATTTGCATTTCTCTGATACTTCGTGATATTGAGCATTTTTTCATGTGTCTATTGATCATTTGTATGTCTTCCTTCAAGAATTGCTTGTTTAAGTCTTCTGCCCATTTTTGGATTGGGTTGTTTATTTTCTTCTTATTGAGTCATATGAGCTGCTTATATATTCTGGAGATCAAGCCTTTGTCGGTTTCCTTGGCAAAATTTTTTTCCACTCTGTAGTTGTCTTTTTGTTTTACTTATGGTTTCCTTTGCTGTGCAGAAGCTTGTAAGTTTCATTAGGTCCCATTTGTTTATTCTTGCTTTTATTTCTTCTGGGAGAAAATTTTTGAAATGTATGTCAGATAATGTTTTGCCTATATTTTTCTCTAGGAGATTTATTGTGTATCTTCTTATGTTTAAGTCTTTGATCCATTTTGAGTTGAGTTTTGTGTATGGTGTAAGGGAGTGTTCTAGCTTCATTGTTTTACATGCTGCTGTCCAGTTTTCCCAACACCATTTGCTGAAGAGACTGTCTTTAGTCCATTGTATAGTCTTGCCTCCTTTGTCAAAGATTAGTTGATCAAGTTTGTGGGTTGATTTCTGGGCTCTCTATTCTATTCCATTGGTCTATATGTCTGTTTTTGTACCAATACCATGCTGTTTTGATTACTGTAGTTCTATAATATTGTCTGAAGTTTGGGAAGGTTATTCCTCCACCCTCTTTGTTTTTCTTCAGTAATGTTTTGGCAATTCTAGGTCCATGTGAATTTTATTATGATTTGTTCTAGTTCTGTGAAATATGTCCTGGGTCATTTGATAGGGATTGTGTTAAATATTTAGATTGGCTTGTTCAGTGTGATCATTTTAACAATATTGATTCTTCCAATCCAAGAGCATGGAATATCTTTCCATTTTTTAAAGTCTTCTTTCATTTCCTTCATCAATGGTTTATAGTTTTCCATGTATAAGTCTTTCACCTCCTTGGTTAGATTCATTCCCAGGTATTTTATTATGTTGGGTGCTATTTTAAAGGGGATTTTTTTAACTTTCTTTTCCTGTTAACTTATCATTAGTGTAAAGAAACGCAGATTGGTAGCTTTGAAATAGCAGAGAATTATTGTAATTTTCCTTTTCCATCCTCAGTATGATGTTGTTTGGGTTTATCCCCATTAGATCCTACACTGGTGTTATCATTTTATTTAGTGTCTCTGTCTCTTTCGCCATTGTTTTTGGAATATATATAATTTCTGTTTAAAATAGTTCCAAATTTGGCAAAATCAACCATAATTATTTGTTTCATGAAAAAACAACTTACCGGTTAAACTTACTGTTACATAATACTAACCATTGGTGGGAGAAAAAGAGGATGTCATCGAAAGTTGACCAGCATTCTTCTCCCTGTTTGTAAATGGACACCAATAAGTGCTTTAAGAAAAGGTTAACTATAAGACTATTTTCCTATGTGCTCCTGAGATGAAAATACCTAACAGTTGGGACTGGATGGTGATGATGGTGATTGTAATGATGGTGGTGATAATGATGATAGTTGTAATTGTCTGATAAGATATCAGTAACCTCATGAACAGAAATATCTAGGAAAACCAGTTCTAAGCTATTGACAAGTTAAGATAAAACTCAGAAAATGGTTTTCACTTTGAAAAAGCTGTAAACAAAGAAAAAATCAGGCTGTTGGCAAGTCTGAGAACATGTCATATAAGAATTGTCCAAGGTATGGCTATTGGGAAATGAAATCTTTTAACTCTTCCATTCATGCTTGACCTACTCTTTATCATCCTTAAGTTTTATATATATATATATATATATATATATATATATATATATATATATATATATATGCCTATTCCATGGGATTTCTCAGATAGAAAACCTACCTTTCCCAAAGTGATAGCTCCTTCCACCCTCACTGTCTGAGTTCTTTCTTCTCTTCTCCAAGGGGCCAGGATTTTTCCTCCCATAGAGAAGAATCAGTCCTAGATGCAGAGACAAGAGGTCCATAGTGCACACTAATTCACAAGCAGTGATCAGTGGCTATGATGAGAGCTAGAGAAAGTGGGAGGAGGGCAGTGGAAGTGTTGTGGATGCTGAGAAAAGAGGCTGATGGTTAGGTAAAGTCTGCAGAATGCAGTAACTGGAGATGCCCAGAGTGTTTGGCTTACTTCATTCTGGGGAAGATTAAATGATGTAATACCTGAGTCTGCCCCTACCATATCACCTTTGTCCTTGCAGAATAAATATGTTGAATGGGCCACTCCTTGATGGAAACATGCAGGAGGCAGGTCAAAGAAAGAGAGGAGAAGCAGGAGCTCCAAAGATCAGGCAAGAGGAATCCCAAGAAGGAGAGTATACAAGACCCATAGAGGGGGAAAGTAAAAGTGAGAGAAGAAATAGAGGTGATGGAGCATCAGTAGTGAAGAAGAAGAAGCTATTGCAGGAGATATAAAATAAGATTCAAGAGAAAGAGATTGTAGACCACGAAGGAGAAAGGGAGGAAAAAAGCCAGCAAGATAGCTAAAATATAAGAACAAGGGTCCCAAATGGTGATCCTGTCTATAAGAAAGAAGAAATAGAAAGGATAAAGAATGTTGAATAATATTGACTAAAGAATATTAATCTATGGAAAACAACATGGTCGTTCTTCAAAACATTAAAAATAGAACTGCCATATGATCCAAAAATTCCACTTCAGGGTATATATCTAAAGGAAATGAAAACAAGATCTCAAATAGGTATATGCACTCCCATATTAATTGTAGCACAATTCACACTAGCCAAGATATGGAAACAACATAAATGTGTGTCAGTGAATAAATGGATAAAGATGATGTGAGATATATATATATATATATATATATATATATATATATATATATATATATATATATATATGATGGACTATTATTCAGCCATGAAAAGAAATAAAATTCTGCAATTTGCAAGAACATGGATGGACATTGAGGGCATTATGCTAAGTGAAATAAGTCAACAGAGAAAGACAAATCTGTATGAGTTCACTTATATGTGGAATCTAAAAAAGCAGAACTCATAGAAACAGAGACTAGAATGGTGGTTACCAGAAGCTGAAGGATGGGGAAAATAGGGAGATCTTAGTCAAAGTGTACAAACATCCAGTTATGAGATGAACAAGTTTTGGATATCTAATGTACAGCATGATGATATATAGTTAATAATATTGTATTAAATACTTGAAATTCACTAAGAGTGTAGATCTTAAATGTTTTCATCACAAAAAAGAAATGGTAATTATGTGACATGATGGACGTATTAGCTAATGCTGTGGTGGTAATCATTTTGGAATATATAAATGCATCAAATGAACTAGTTGTATACATTAAAATTGCACAATTTTATGTGTCAATTATATCTCAGTAAATCTGGGAAAAATAAAGGACTCTTAAAGTAAAAAGAAAGAAGGAAAAAGAAAGAAAAATATCAATATCTTGCAAGAAAATACAAGTGGATTAAGATGAGGAAATGATAGAGGGTGGGAAGACTCAGAAATATATGACCATATAGTGCTCAAGTAACAGATGAATGGGAAGTGGAAGTCTTAAGTTTTCCTAGCAATGAATTTTAAGGATCTGGCACTACTCTGCCTTCATCCTGTAGTTTTACTGCTCTGGCTGTTGTATAAAACGTGTGGGGCTATTGTTTGTGGCTTGTAAATTTTTTGCTGCACAGAGATTTTGTATTTGTATTAGTTTTAAACCTATTTTCCACAATATTGAAGTGATTTATCTTAGATCCAAAATTCTGACCCCTCCATTAAAAAATTCCCCAGTCAGTAAATAAAAGAACTCTTCAATGTTGAAGGTACTATGAGGGATGCAAAGTTATAGCATCAAATAGTCTTTGTTGCAAAAGAGCATGTCTAATGGCTAGAGTCAATTCCATGGCATATCAATTGAAGGTTTTTTATGATATGTTAATCTTTTCAGCCTCATTTCTTACACTGAAGCATGGGCAGAATTCAGATAGATAGGGATGGAATGGGATGAAGAAGCATTTTGAGTAGACAGAGACAATAATGCAAAGGCAGGAAAAGGGAAGCAGATGAAACAGAGAGGTATCTTGGGACCAATTCATGGAATGCCATAAATGTCAAGCTAAATCATCACCAAGTGAAACAATCCCGTCACTGCTTCAGCTAAGCCTGAGCATCAGCTTTAAGCAGTGGTTCAGCATCTTGATTCCTATCACCTAGTAGAGCTAAGGGCCTAGGACATAGGGCTGAAAAATTTAGATGGAGGTAAAGTATAAGGAATTCTTATAAAAGAGCCAGTACATGGGGTAAAAGTACTACAGAATGGGTCCTGGGTTCCCTAAAGCATTGATAATAGCTATCAATTACTGACCCCTTGGAATGCACCAATCCCTGGCCCAGCATATTACATGTTTTTATGTAGTTACATTATCTCATGTAGTTTTCATTACCACCTTATGAGGAAACAGAGACTCTGAGTGTTTATCCACCTGTTCAAGGTAGCACAGGTACAAAGTGATAGAACCAGACTATCTGACTCCACAGCCTGCAGTCTCAACTTTACTACATTGTACATGTCACTGAGCAGGGGATACTAAATGAGGGTCCCTCATGGATTTTTTTTATCTGAATCTGGCACCAAGAGGTAGGGAGTGCAAACAAAACTGCTCAGCTGAGTATTAAAAGGAATAAACTACTAATACAGTCAACAACATGACTGGATCCCAAAGTAATTGTGCTGAATGAAAGAAGCCAGACAAAAAAAGAATACATTCTGTATGATTCAATTTGTAGAAAACTCTAGAAAATGCAAACTAATCCACAGAAAGCAGATCTGCAGTTTCCTAGGGATGGGGGAAGGAGGAAGGTATTTATTACAAAGGAACATGAGGAAAGTTTTAGGGATGATGGATATATTCATTATCTTGTTGCAGTGATGGTTTCATGAGTTTACACATATGTCAAATTGCGCACATCAAATATGGTTAATATGGGCAGTTTATTGTAGGTCAGTTTTACTTCTCTCTCTCTCTCCTTTTTCCAGAAAAATAAAATTTCCAGAAAAAAAAAACTGCTCAGCAACATAGCATGAACACAGCCAAAGTCAGAGCTCTCAGATAACTCTGAAATTAGCAACTGGCTCTTTGATTTGTTGGGGAAGACTGACTCTTAGAAATATTTTAGAGACCAAGTAGTTTCTTATTTGTCTCAAATATAAGAAGCTCTGAAGAGAAGGATTTTGTTTCACTGAGTTGTGAATATGGAAATCATATATTTAAGATCTTGTGACTGTGGCCCAGTGAGTATGCTTTCTTTCCGAGAAATTTTATTTCACAATCCTTGGGCTGGTTACTGGACAAAGGCTACATAGGAAGTCAAAACAAGAACCTCTCATGAGTAGGTGGGTTTTTGGAGCTTCAGTACTGCTTTCTGAAATTAAGCTTTGGATATACTCCATCCCATATGAAAAGCAAGGCTTTTGTTTTTTCATACCTTCTAAAGTGCTACTGCTATAGTCACTTCAGGCAATTTGGTTTTGGATGTCAGTTTCTAGGGAGCTAGTATATGACTGGGGATTGAAACTGGGAATCATTTTGGACAATTATATACCTATACAGAAAACTGATATTTTGCATGCACAATGTAACCTGTTGTCAGTGTAATAAATGAATGAGTCAGGAAGGTTCTATTTCAAAGTAATTCTGACTGAAATTTCACCATTTGGCCTCTAGGCCTTATGTAAATGGTATCCTCGTTTGTCTTCATTTAAAAGGAAAACTGGACTTAAAAGAGGGATATCACATTAAGAACCTAGCAGCACAGTTTGAACAAATACAATGCCCATCATTTTGGGAAAAGTGCCGTCTTCATAGGTGGCCCTATGCTATCCCATTTGTAGATACTAACAGAGAATTTTTCTGTCTTAGGTTAACTAGAGAGGCAATTCTCACTAATTCCTTCTAGCGCCTTAGTTCTCTCTTCCCTGAGGTACTCATCAGTCTTTTCTAATCCTACAATTTCCAGCTACAGGCTTCTTTCCTAACTCCAAGCTCCCCACTACCCAGTAATTGTTGGTCTCTTCCTCAGAGAACTCCTGAGTTTACTGGATAGGTAATAACATATGGCTGACCTAGCTTTTCTCTGAAAAGCAATAACAAATAACCCCCCCCCCCAAAATCTCAGAGCCCAGCCAGAATCCAATTTGTAAAACTGAAAATTTTCTTTGGCATGTTCCTGGCCTCCTTTTCAGTGAGTAGTCTTCCATCCCCTGGTGTTGTGCCTCACTGAGGACTGTGTCCTTGCCACCTGGTAAGATCAGCTGCTATTTATTCAGCACTTATTATGTACCAACTACTATGCTAAACTCTTTACATGTTTCCTATTTACTGTTGTAATGAACCTGTGAAATATTATTTCCACTCTACAGATGAGGAGACTGAAGCTTAGAGTTACAGTAACTTGCCTAAGGTCATTTATTAAGAAGCAGACTGAGTTTCCAACACAGGTCTTTGACTCCCTACTGGAACTTCTCTCTTACTCTTTCTTATAGCCCTCTTCCAAAAATACTTGTCCTGCACCATCCCATTCATTCAGGGCTTAGATTCCTCTGGCCAAGGACAGTTATGCTTAGATTGGAGATTCTAATTTGTGCTACAGAGTTAATTAGGGCTAGTAACCATCATCTTTTCCTCTATCAAGAAATAGTTCCATTCACACAGCTTTTGCCTCCAGGTCTGCTTCAGCTAAAAAGTAAAACAGCTGGGAATCATTCTGTATTCTCAGTCTGCTTCCTACACTGTCTTAACTATATCTTGTTCACTCACCTCACACATTTTTATTTAACACCCATCCCAAATCTGACTATATGTTTACCAGTTCTGTATTTCACATCAAGCCTCTAATCAAAGGAGGAAACTTGTAGGACTTCAGAAAGAGGAGCAAGGGAACGGACACTTGCAAGGTGACTGTTGTGTGCTGAAGCTCTGAGGTAAGCACTTTCATAAATGTGGTTTCATTTAATCCTCCCAAATCCTTGGGTTAAGTCTTATTGTCATTACCCATATTTGAGGCTCAGGAAACAGAAGTTCTGCAAGGTTAGGTAATTTTCTGATATAACTTTCCCAAAGTCATGAGCCAAAGTGCTGGAATGAGGCTTCAAACCCTGTTCTATCTGCTCCCAAAGCCTGAGTTCTTTCTTCTCAAGGGCTGGTGAGACATTGTCTCTTTATATACTCAAACTTAATTAATTAATATGCTTAGATAAGAAAGGGTTCTGTAACTATGGGCATAAACAGAAAATCCTCATTTAAGAAACCTCCATTCCTTCCTTAGCTGAGTCTTGAGATTATAGTTGGATCATTATGAGTTATGGTGTTTGGAGCACTGAAAAGCAATCTTCACGTAGTCTTATGAAGATTAAAGTGGGCCAACCAATGTCTAGATCAGTGTGGAGTTGACAATATATCTTAGAGAGTATCAAACTCAATTATTTTTACTAAATTGATGAAATGACCTTAGTGTACTAACAAAAATAATAGCTACTACTTGTGCACATACTATGTGCCAGGCATTGTGGTAACCAAAACACCTAATTTTTTCCTATTATTATAGTCTCCATTTAATAAATGAGAAAAGTGAAGTTAAAAGAAGTTAAGCAACTTGTCTAAGGTTCATATAGGAGAGCTGGGACTGAAACCCAGATTTGACGGATTGCAAAGCCTATCTATACTCTTGCCCCAAATATGATATTTCCTCTTTCCCTCTATAAAGGAAAATATAGGGGGGCTTAGAGTTATAAACTTGAGAATGATGTGGTTAATTGAGATATGGTTTTTTTGCATTAATGAGACAGACCCTGTAAGACTGGCACAGTGCTTAAGAGCTAAAGAATAAAATCATTTATAGAAAGGAAAAAAAGAATGTAGTTTAGAATTACTTGAAAGAAACTGATGTTCTATATTTTTTTATTTTCCTTTGTTAAAAGCATCTTTATTGATATTTAATTTAGATATCACAAAATTCACCCATTTTAAGTGTAAACTGTTATTTAGTGAGTTTATACAGTTATACAACCATCACCACAATTCAGTTTTAGAATACTTTCATCTCCACAAAAAGTTCTCTTGTGCCTGTTTGTAATCCATCTCTGCTCCCACCCCCAACCCTAGGCAACCACTGATTTTATGTCTCTATAATTTTGTTTTTTCTAAAGTTTTCACAAAAATAGAATCATGCAATATATAATCTTTTGTGTCTCCCTCCTTCTACTTAGTATAATGTTTTTATTGTGAGTAATATTCTACAGTATAGATATACAACACATCCTTTATTGATTCCCCAGTTGATTGACACTGTTTCCAGTTTGGGGAGTCTATTATGAATAATAGTTCTATAAATATTTTTATACAAGTTTTTGTGTGGGCATACATTTTCATTTCTCTTATGTAAATACCTAGAAGTTAAATTGTTAAGTTAAATGATGTGTATGTTTAACTTTTAAAAAGTGCCAAACACACCCAAAACAATTAAAACTACTAAATGAATTCAGTGAAGTCACAAAATGCAAGATTAATGTACATAAATCTGTTGCTTTTCTAGCTACTAATAACAAACTATCAGAAACAGCAAGCAAGAGAACAATACCATTTAAAATCACATCAAAAAGAATAAAAAACCAAGAAATGAACTTTATGAAGGAGGTGAAAGACCCTTACTCTGAAAACTGTAAAACATTGATGAAAGAAATTGAAGATGGTACAAAGAAATGGAAAGATATGCTGTGTTCATGGATTGGAAGAATTAATGTTGTTAAAATGTTCATACTACCTAAAGCCATCTACAGGTTTAATGAAATCCCTATCAAAATGCCCATGACATTTTTCACAGAACCAGAAAAAATGATTCTAAGATTTATATAGAACCTCAAAAGACCCTGAATAGCCAAAGCAATCTTGAGGAAAAAGAACAAAGCTGGACGTATCATGCTCCCTGTCTTCAGACAATACTACAAAGCTATAATAATCAAAACAAAGCAAAAACAGACAAACAGACCAACAGAACAGAGAGCTCAGAAATAAACCCATATACAATTAATCTTCAACAAAGAAGGCAAAAATATACCATGGGGAAAAGATAGTCTCTTCAATAAGTGATGCTGGGAAAATTGGACAGCTGCATGAAAAATAATAAAGTTAGAACATTTTTCATACCATCTAAAAGATAAACTGAAAAATGGATTAAAGACCTAAATGTAAGACCAGAAGCCCTAAAACTCCTAGAAGAAAACAGGCAGTACACTCCTTGACATAAGTCTCAGTAGTATTTCTTACATCTGTCTCTTAAGGCAAGGGAAACAGAAAAAATAAACAAATGGGACCTAATTAAACTTACAAGTTTTTGCACAGTAAAAGAAACCATCAACAAATGAAAAGACAACCTACTGAGTGGGAGAAGATATTTGCAAATGATATATCTGATAATGGGTTAATATCCAAAGTATATAAAGAGCTCATACAACTCAATATAAAAAATAAACATCCCAATTAATAAATGAACAGAAGACCTGAATAGACATTTTTCCAAAGAAGACATACAGATGGCAACAGGCACATGAAAAGATGCTCAACATTGCTAATTATTAGAGAAATGCAAATCAAAACTACAATGAGATATCACCTCACATCAGTCAGAATGGCTATCATCAAAAAGACAAATAATAATTGTTAGTGAGAATGTGGAGAAAAGCAAACTCTAGTTCATTGTTGGTGGGAATACAAATTGGTACAGCAACTATAGAAAACAGCATGGAGGTTCCTTAAAAAATTAAAAATAGAACTGCCATATGATCCAGCAATTCCACTTTTGTGTATATATTTGAAGAAAATAAAAACAGTAGTTCTAAAAGATATATGCATCCCAATGTTCATAGAAGTATTATTTACAACCTAAGTGTCCATCAACAGATGAATGGATAAAGAAGTTTGATACACACACACACACACACACACACACACACACACACACATGCAAACACACATAATAGAATATTTCTCAGCCATAAAAGAGAATGAACATTTGCTACTTGCCACAACATAGATTGAGCTGGAAGGTGTTATGTTTAGAGAAGTTAAGTCAGATAGAGACAGGCAAATACTTTATGTTTTCACTTATATGTAGGGTCTAAAAAATAAATCAAAAGAATAAATATAACAAAACAGAAACAGACTCATAGATACACAGAACAAACTAGTGGTTACCAGTGGGGAGAAGGGTGGAGGGAGGGGAAAGATAGGGGAAAGGGACTAAGGGGTACAAACTACTAGGTATAAAATAAATAAGGTGCAAGGATGTAATGTACAGCACAGGGAATATAACCAATATTTTATAATAACTTTACATGGAGTATAATCTATAAATATATCAAATCACTGTTGTACACCTGAAACTAATATACCATTGTAAATAAATTAAATGGCTATAAAAATTATAAATCAATAAAAATGAAAAGAATGAAAAGCACCAGTTTTCCAAACATGCTATCCCATTTTACATTCCCACTAGCAGTATATAAGTTTCTTCATATCCTTGCCAGTCTTGGCTAATTTTGTTTGTTTTAACTATTCTAGTAGGTGTGTAATGGTATCTCATTTTGGCTTTAATTTTCATTTCCCTAATAACTAATGATATTAAACATCTGTGGACTAGATGGTCTTACTGTTTCAATCCAGTGGAAATTTCTTAAGGGATATTTCATATATAATAGACCTTTCAGTTTAAATCTGTGTCTCTTCATTAGGCCATAGTCCTTTATTGCATTAAAATTAATATTTAAAATTTTGTAGTCACTTTCCAAATAGCACATTCTTGCTGCATGGTAATGATTTTATCTTACAAGTGATAATTTGTTCAATGAAAACATTTAAAATATACCACAATTTGCTGTAACTCTGATTTGAAACTTCTTCTCTTTTAATATACTAAGGGCCTCAAAAAATGGGAACTAGGCCTTGTTTCTCTCAACCTTTGAGAGTCCTTGCCTTTAGGATCCCAAGAGTGCTATCTCTATCATTAGGCTCTTCAGAAAAATCTGTCAATGTTTTCATTGACCTTGAAGGAAGTCTTTCCTCTGTTACTAATTTGTCTTGCACAGTTTTGAGAAAGTCACTTCACCTTGCTGGGTCTCATTTGCCCAACTAAGGGTGTTGAACAAGAGGCCTGTAAGAAGCCTTTCAGATTTCTTATCTTTTATTCTTTGAGGTGTAAATGATAGCTGATTATGTATTACATCTTTAGGGAGAAAAGGAGTCCCTATAGGAAGGGGATGGGACACTGGCGTTTCTATGAGAATCAAAGTTTTAAACTGAAGGAACTCTAAAGGTGATATTTTGGGTACCAACTAGCTGGCAAGTGAGAGATGTTTTAGAGGGTCTGGGCCTTCCAGGAACTTCTGAAATCAGGTCTGATCAACGTGCCCTGATTTGTAGTTCTCATGTTCATCCTGAGAACTGATGGACACTTTGGCTCACTGCCAGTTTCATACAATGGACTTTACTTCATCTCACCATGTAAGAGATGAAGTGTGTGTGTGTGTGTGAAATTATACAGAAACTGAACGCTTGGTAACTGGTTAAGTTGTCAGACACATTTTTAGGTGACTATGGCATATGATTGAGGAAATTTGTTCCTGATAAATCTAGACTTCCATCCATCATCAATGACATAAGCAGCATTCTGCCTTAGGAATATGAAAGCTCTTTTAATTTGATTGATGATGGTGATTATCTTTTGATGATGATTATTTTTGATTATGATTATCTTTTCATTTGACTTAAATGGAGCCTTCCTGGGGAGCAGTAGGCTCAATGATTTCTAGGGTAGCCTGCATGATTTCTACTTTTCCAGGTAAGAAAGAGACAGTGACTATATATTGTCATAAATGAAAACTCTGTTTTGTACTTTAGCCTTGCCACAGTGACCTCTACTTTCTTGGGGAGGGGAGACTATTTACCTCTAGACAAAACCACAATCAAGCTACTTATCAAGTCTTAATTTCCTCATTTGAGAATTAAGTATGAACTATACTTACAGGAAACTATGTGGCACAGTAAAAATGTACTTTGCCTTGACTAGTAAGAGATATGTATTTTAGTCCTTACTCTAACATCAAGTAGCTAGTTGTAAATGCCTAGGCAGTTACATACATCCTTTGGCTCTCACTTTAGTTGTCTATGATGCTTGTCCTACTTATTACCCAAGGTTATTATATGAAAATCCTGGGAAAGTAGAAAGCAGTAGTCAAAATTATAGGGATGAAATTTTATTCTTACATGGTTATAGGGTAATTAACTTTCCACTGGCTAGAATAAACTTATTTTGTTTTTCTTACTATAAAGATGATATATGCTTAACTTTAGAAAAATTAAAAAATATAGACAACCAAAAAGTAAAATAATAGCCCTCATCTTATCTATATAGATAACCATACTTAACCCCTTTGTGTCTGTATATCCTTCTTGATTATTAAATAATAGATATATAATTACTTTTCTTCCACAAAATGAGGTCATACTATATGTTATTTCATTACCACTTAAAACTTTAGTATGATTATATTTTTGTTTCAGTAATTTATTATCTTAATAGTTTTAATGGCTCCATGGTTTTCCACTGCTTGAACTTACCATAATTATTAAGGATTTTAAAGTTGTTGCCAGTGTTTTCTGAAAAATAAAAATTTATCTATACAGGATTTTAGAAATATTGCGGTTAAATGAAAAAGTATATTTGGAGAAAATGCAATCATGAAAGATTTATTTTTTTGTTCTGGGATGAATTACATTTTAACATGTCTATTATAGGTTTTGTAGGGCAGTTGGAATAGTTAATCCTTTCTGTTGTAAAAGGACACATAGTGTGGAATCATTTCTTATTTACAATCTTATATTTCAAACTCATATTGTTCATGCTGTTTCTGCAAAATAGAAATGTTTATTGTCATCCAGACTTTATATCTGACAGCCTGTTTGACAACAGCTCTGTCCAAAATGAACTATTAGGCTTTGTGTTTTATGGGGCAAATACTAAAAAAGCACCTCTTTGATCCCAGGTTCTGACTCTTCTCCTGTTCTCAAGGTTTATGAAAAAAAAAAGAGCAAGAGCCTGAGAAAGCACAACTTGACATAGTTGGAGATAATTCAGAAAAGATGATTCAAAGCAGTGTATAGCTTAATTTTAATGGCTAAGGCAAGACAGACAGTGTACAGTGTCCATGGAGGTTGTGAAACTTGGTGGAGAGAACACTGCCAGAAGTCATAAGGGAACTTCTAGTTCCAACTCAGATGCTAACTTGCTATAAGACCTGCTACAAATCACTTCCATTTTCTGGTTTCATCATCTGATAAATGATGGGAGTAATAGTGATTGATGATTTTATGAGCTCCCTGGTTTGCAAAGCCTCAGAATATCTGGAGGGTGCAATGTGTCTGTGCTTCATAAGGAAAAATTCAGGCAATATATGTGAGCCTATGAAGAATGTAAGCCTAGAGGTTCAGAATTTGATTAAGGAAGACAAATTTTTTTTAATTTTTTTTCCTTTTATCTTTTTTTTAACATTTTTTATTGATTTATAATCATTTTACACTGTTGTGTCAAATTCCAGTGTTCAGCACAATTTTTCAGTCATTCATGGACATATACACACTCATTGTCACATTTTTTTCTCTGTGATTGATCATAACATTTTGTGTATATTTCCCTATGCTATACAGTGTAATCTTGTTTATCTATTCTACAATTTTGAAATCCCAGTCCATCCCTTCCCACCCTCTACCCACCTGGTAACCACAAGTCTGTATTCTCTGTCCATGAGTCTATTTCTGTCCTGTATTTATGCTTTGTTTTTGTTTATTTATTTGTTTTTGTTTTTGGTTTTTAGATTCCACATATGAGCGATCTCATATGGTATTTTTCCTTCTCTTTCTGGCTTACTTCACTTAGAATGACATTCTCTAGGAGCATCCATGTTGCTGCAAATGGCATCACGTTGTCGGTTTTCATGGCTGAGTAGTATTCCATTGTATAAATATACCACAGCTTCTTTATCCAGTCACCTGTTGATGGACATTTAGGCTGTTTCCATGTTTTGGCTATTGCAAATAGTGCTGCTATGAACATTGGGGTGCAGGTGTCATCCTGAAGTAGATTTTCTTCTGGATACAAGCCCAGGAGTGGGATTCCTGGGTCATATGGTAAGTCTATTCCTAGTCCCCTGAGGAATCTCCACACTGTTTTCCAGAGTGGCTGCACCAAAATGCATTGCCACCAGCAGTGTAGGAGGCTTCCCCCTTCTCCACAGCCTCTCCAGCATTTGTCATTTTTGGATTTCTGAATGACGGCCATTCTGACTGGTGTGAGGTGATACCTCATTGTAGTTTTGATTTGCATTTCTCTGATAATTAGTGATATTGAACATTTTTTCATGTGCTTTTTGATCATTTGTATGAGAAGACAAATTTTTTTAAAGTTGCAAAAGATTAGAAGGTGACTCAGTCTTCCAATAAAAATGACAAGAATCTTGTTACTTCAGTCATGCCTATCTGGACTCCAGAGAATTGTGGCAGCTCTCTAATTGCTATTTTTCTAATGCTCACAGCATTTCTAGTATTTTTTAGGGGGTGGGGAAAGAGGCTGCTTTTGTGTATAGCAAGAGTAGGGGAAGAATATAGGCCCAATTTGGAGTTCAGGATATTTAATAAAATATCTAATGTTAGTCTTGCAGGACAAACTGGTGAATTTTGCACCACAAAAGAATACAGATGGGGTGGGGGAGTATTTATTGTTGTTTAAATCATTGGATCTACAGAGTTGATTTTAATGGCTTTATGTTCACTGAGACGGACCTCTAAAGTGGTATGCCAGGAAGATCTGTCCTTTGCACTTTCATTGCATGCTTAAGTGGGGGCATAGATAATATGCTGATCAAACACACATATAGCTCAAAACTGATAAGAAAAGTAAGTATATTTGATGACAGAAATTGTATCTAACCCATCTTTGATATGGACTTTTAAAATGCTTGGCAAATGTGCATAGTGGGATAAGGAAGCAACTGAGGGTGGGAGTCAGAGGTTCTTTTATCCATTATCATTATTATTCATTAGTATTTTTCCTGCAGGATAGATATTGAGTCAGACAGTCTCTCAGCAACAAAATGTGTGTGTGTATGTGTGTGTGTGTGTGAGAGAGACAGAGAGACAGAGAGACAGAGAGAGAGAAAGAGAAATCTGATTTGGTTATTTGGTTAGTCTGGGTTATTTCACCAGATAAGAATTAATCTCTTAAACTAGAAAGCTGTGTAGAGTTAACATAAGTCATTAGGCTTTTTCTTTGGATTTCTGGCAGGGAAATTTGGGGGAAATATTTTGCAGTGCCGGATAATGGTACTCTCTCTTTAATTACAACAGTAAAATTCTGGCTATCAGTGTTTATATTTCATTAATTTCTCAAGATGAGAGCTTATTATGTTTAAAACATTGTTCTGAGAGCTATGGAAAAGCAACAGTTCTTCTCTCTAGGACCTTCAAGCATGTGTACAGGGAAGATCATGCGTTTACAAAAGTTACTGTATGCAATAGAATAACATGTGATAAGAGCCAGATAAGAAGCACTGACAATATAGCAAAAACCCTGGAAAGGGAGGGAAAGAAATAGTGATGATATATGATCTGGGATGGTCAGAGATGTCCTTCTGGAGGAAGTGGGAACTTGATTTTAATTTTAGCCAAGTTACTGAGGAACTCTGCTATATATAGACTTTCAGTTGGGGGAACCTAGGGCTTTGTGGAACTTCATAATACTTACACAAGAGGATATAGGGAAATAGAAAAAAGTCACACACTGGAACTATTTGCAGGCCCTATCCATTAGGCTTAATGTGAAGGTTAATTTTAGAGCATTTTTTCCCACTTTGTCCACTTTCTATAGAAATGGGAACCCACACTATTCTGTGTCACCAGTGGTTCTGTTCTGTTAATCAGGGAATGAAACTGTGAATACTACTTTGGCTCTGGGAGAGGGAGAAAAGAGGAAGTGTCAGAGCTAGGTGTTGAAATAGACCAGGAGTCTGTTCACCAGTCAATCATGCTTCAATGGCAGATCTTTAAGGACAAACAAATCAACTGTAAGCCAAAAGCCACCAACAGCCCCTTTCCAAGCAGTTTGAGGATACTCCTAGCTAAGTATGAGTTTGCCAAGTCCCAGGTATTATATTGTCAGAACAAGCCCCACTGCCTGTCAAACCTTTCACTTTAGCAAAAATTATGTATTTTGAAAAATGCTGATGAGTCCTGAAATAAGTAGTATTTAATGCATTAGGAAAAAACCTAATCACTAAATACGTTTTAACCAAGGAATTATTTCTGGAAGGATCATTGCTATGGGTTCCCAAACCTGTGACAACACACTGTTCATAGTTTCAGATTTTGAGACTCTCCCCTGCTTGCCACCTTGGGCCTGGCGCCTTCCCCCCAACTCCTTGCAATCTCATAATTAACCTTCTCCTCTGTCCTAGTGAAAATAGTCTGCAGACAAGAGGCCAAAAATGTCAGCACTAATTCTGGCCCTATCACTGGTTTTCAGTTTTGCCACCTGAAAAATGAATGCCTAGCTCACAGTGTGTAGTTGTTATGGTTGCTGTATTTTGAGAAAACTGCATGAGGAGGTTAATGGGCTGCACAGATACAAGGCAGAGATGCCATTGCATAAACTCTATTATGGAGGTGGGGAACATTTGGAAATTGCTTTTACTTGAATAATTATTCTGAAAAAAGCTTGCTAACAGATTAAGTCCTCAGCCTCAGGAAAAGCTTTCTTATTTAGTGTCTGTCTGTTGTTTGTATTCTCTCTCTCTCTCCCTGCCTCCTTTCCCTCCCTCTTTTTCCCTCTCACACACAAAGTGAAAAGACAAAAAGAGGAAAAAGACAAGCTGTTCCTCTTGGCCTTGAGTTTTACAGGAACGTAGAGAATTTTCAAATTTCAAGGTATTATATATCTAAGACTCTTACTCTACCTTGAACTTCAGTTTTAATCTATTTTAATTATGTCTATTTGCTTATGTATAGCCCTTTTCCTTTCACAGAGATTTGAGGCAGCCAAGTTTTAACTTGTTCAAAACCTTAGATGGTGTTCAAACCAGTGAAGACTGCATTCCTCAAGTGTTCAAAGGAAAACAAGAAGTTCCTGAGTTATGCAGCAAAAATAGAAGTATTATTTTTTCTCGATTACATAAAAAGTTATTAACAATGGTGATTCAGATATTTCCTGTGAAATATTCTTTGGCCAAATTTATTACAGACTCATGTAGATTGAACAGCTTATCCATGGCTAATAGATAAATATATCACAGGGAATAAGAGATACAAACAAAATTTGCCCTTGTGTCATTCAGCTACACAGAACACTGTGGGAGAGTCTCTGGTTGGAATCTTCACCATCATGTAAGTATTATATCTATTATAAAATGCCTGAATTAGAAGTATTGAGCATATCTGTAACTAATCCCTCTATGCATGTATATAGGAATATTTGGGAAGAAAAAGTGTAACCAAATTGACAATAGATGGGAACATGACTTTTGTCTTAAATTGTTGTAACCCAGTAGACTCATTGAGTGCTTAACACTTATTACTTACTGTTACTTGTCAGCGTATTTTTATCTGTGTGGTTGTGTGTGTGTGTGTGTGTGTGTGTGTGTGTGTGTGTGTGTGTTGGATTCTTTCTGACTGGACTCTAAAGTGATTGAGAGCAGGATACCATGTCTTTATCCTGCACATCCCAATCATTTGTGCTATAATCACTGCTGCTTAAAGGCTGCATTTTCTTATTTGGAAACGAAATTGTATATCCAATCCTACTATCTCTGGCCAAGGTCATGATGTAGAGACATGTGATAGAGTTTCTGTTTTGTTTGGATAGCCTGGCTTTTAAAAAATATTAACTTGGCTTTACAGTCATATAATCATAAACACTTCCTATTTTTGTGTAAGTGCTCCTATGATTCAACTTGACAACTTAGATACACCATATTTAATCCAGCTGATTGAATTTCAGGTTGCTTTTGATGAAAGTTAAACTTGCATACTTTTGCTTTGGTGTGGTTGTGAGTCCCTTTGTTCTACATCTTTCTGAGGTGACATGTGACATGACAATTGCATGAATTCATTCATGCAGGGGTCTTTGAAGTGGTATTCCTGGCCCAGATTACAGGAGATGGCTGTCTATTGGATTCTGAACAACAGTTGTCTGATTCAATTTCCTGATCTAACCCAATTCCCTCTGAGGGATCTCCTTTCTGTTGTACAAAGGCATAAAATGTTATGACTTGACCAAGATTATCTCTGTTGACTTTTTGTGTTAGGGAGAAGCTTTTGGTTTTCTGATACAGGAACAAGGAATTTGACCTTGCCTCAAAAGTGAAAAAGGAAAGGAAGTGGGAGAAATAAATATGAGTATAGTTAATGAAAAGAATCTCAGACATGACCTGCCCAAGGTTGCTTTTTGTGGTCCAACTCCTTTTGAATAAAATGAGAAGTAAAAGATATTTTCTTAGGCAATTATTTGTCTTCTTTTTAATATTTATTTTTTAACCTTCCTGCCTTTCAATATTTCATATTGTACCTTGGGCCCTCATCTTTATTTCACTTGTAAACTCATTGATGTAGAGCCCTTGTCTTTTCATCTGTCTATGTCCCTAACACATTACTTTGCACATAAAAGGAACTTTGTACATGTTTATTGATTATTCTTCATTGAAATCTTCTTTTTCCCTTCCTCAATACCCTTGGAATTTATATAACCAGTTAAAGGATTCTTTCTTCGAGGTAGAATCTGTGACATAGAATGGCTCTTTACTGCTTTCACTGAAATTAGATACTGATAGAATTTTGTGCACTGTTATAGATTGACCAGAGAGAGATGTTTTAAGAAAGGAGAACCTTTTGAGCTACACTTTAATCAGATCACAAGTGTTGTCACCAGAGCTACCAAAAAACTTCTGAAACACCACCAAATGGAATGTCAGGCACTGTGATACTTAAGGAGCTTGGGAGATAGTTTGAGTGACAAAGGGAAGAAAAAGTTCTGAAGATCCTGAAATCATATTGCTTATCAGATGCTTGCTCTGCCTACTAATAGGACTGGCCTTGTTCTCAAGGGCTATAAAAGAAGCAACAGTGGAACTAGCATTTAAAAATTTGGTAATCATCTCAACCAAGCTTAACCATTACTGGAGGAAACTAAATTAACAGATATCTTTAATTTTCTTTTTATTCTCCCACAGTTAAAGTGACTGACTGTTCTCTCAAACCTGGGTAACAAGAGGAAGAAAAGGGATAGGGCTGTAAGAGATTTGCAACATGGGGGATTCATGGGAGAATATCTTTATGTTTATGTGGTATAATGTGAAAGGTGGCCAAAAGACCGCAAATATCTTTCTCAGTCTGGCCAGAGTTATTGAAATTCAGTAGCATTAATTCTATAAGGTATATTAAAGGATTGTCTCTCTAGGAGACTAGTGCTAAAATGCAGGGTTGACTGGGGAAGAGAACCCAAGAGCACATTACTATAAGTTAAATAATTAGATTAGCTGTCTGCCTGCCTATGTCTTTACTAGAGACATATGAAAGTCATGGATGAGATTCGAGGGGCTGCATTCACTAGTGAAAACATAGGAATGTGAGGGCCATGGATGGGAGTTCCAATGGTTTTCAATTTGACAACACTGACCTAACAAGGCTGGAAATGGAGATGTTAAAATACACTTACCTAATTGTATGATAATTTTGACTCCTCGATTGTCTGACTCTCTTGCTGATCTACAAGTTTGGTGAGGACACGGGCAGGTCACGTTTGTCTTGTACACTACCTGATCTCCAGTGTCTCAAATAGAATATGCCTTTATGAAATGTTAGTTAAATGAATGAATTTTAGTGACTATTTAAAATGAAAAGTGTCATTTCAGTGTTAGCAGCTTTTGGGGGACATTATACTTTGGGCATGGGCATAGATAAGGATGAGGATTTTATGGTATTTACTAAAATATAGACTCTTGGTGATGGAAAAGCTCTTTCATAGTTACCAAATTTTTCTTTTCTTAGGTTTTTCCTGCTGTATCAGTTACTGATGGTCACTGGAATTATGTAAGTGTAAAATGTTTTCCCTGCTTTGTAAATTTCCAGAAACTCTTCTCTAAAATATTTCAGGTGAAGTGCTAACTTCTTATGTTATTGTACTTAATAGAAATTAGTAAAGGGAGATACTCCAGGAATAGTCCACAATGAGAAAAAGAAGGAAAAAGAGAGGATGGCAATGGCCGTGTTGAAATCATTGCTACCATGGGTCTATAGCGCTTATTACTCTGTATTACACTGTGATCCCCTGGTTAACAAGATAAGGTCTCATTTATCTTTATATATTTATTGCTTAGCATAGCTTTTCTGACTGCCACATGAAAGGTACCTAGTAAAGGTGTGTTGAATGAATGATTAAGGAGCCTAAAGAGATGCCTTTTGACATTCTCTCATTCATCATTGTTTACTGAGTACCTATTATATACTTGGCATTATGATAGTCATCTGTAATAAGACCCTTTCCTGTCCACAAAGGACTCATAGTTTAGAGAGGTACAAGTAAATGAATAATTGTAAAACCATGAATAAGTGCAGTGGATAAATTTACATGTGTATTTCAAGGGCACAGACAAGGCGTACCTAACTCAACCGAGAAGAGGTGTTGCAGAATCTGATATTTTTCATTATAAAGAGTTTTATGCTAAGTACTATTATTAATTTTAGACTAATTGTTTGTTAAAAATCAATATATTAATATTAATATGAGAGATTCTAGGACATACATGGCAAATAAAAACAACTTTATTTTTCTCTAACATTTACAGCCTACTAACTTTACAAGGTTATAGCCCCCTAAAATTAGTCAATCATGATTGCAATACCATTCTAATAGCAATCAGCTATGAAGGTAAGCTGGGTTTTAAAGAAAAGTATTAGTCACTTAGGTGAAGAGTAGGAGGAAAGAAAAGAAGGGGGCCAGTTATAAGTAGAGTTATGTAGGAAAGAAGGAATTGGCATGTGTGAATCTATGAGCTCTTGCATGTTGGAGTACAAAGTTTGAGCTAGAAGGTGATAAAAGATAGGTCAGGAGAGGTAGTCAAGCGACAGATCATGAAGCACCATGTGTAAAAGCCCAGATTATCTTTTTTAGGGCATGGAAGCCAATGAGGAATTTTTAACAATGGAATTACCAGATCATCTTTTTACTGTATTAACAACAGCTCACATTTATATAGCCCTTATGTCAGGCAGAGCTCTGTGGGCTTTATTTGTATGCTAACACACTCTTCACACATTTTTATGACTTAGGTACTATCATTTTAAAAATTTTCTTTCGGGGTAGGTCATTAGATCTATTTGTTTATTATTAGTTTTTTTTTTAATGGAAGTACTGGGAATTGAACCCAGGGCCTTGTGCATGCTAAGCATGTGCTCTAATATTTGAGTGATACCACCTCCCCTTGGTACTATTCCTTTTTTAAAAAATAATTTATTGAAGTGTAGTTGATTTACAATATGTTTCAGGTGTACAGCAAAGTGATTCAGTTATCCATTTGCATAAATATATATTTTCTTTTCAGATTCTTTTCCATTATATGTTATTACAAGAAATTGAATATAGTTCCCTGTGCTATACATTAGGCCTTTGTTGTTTATATATTTTATATATAGTAATGTGTGTTTGTTAATCCCCCAACCTGTAATTTATTCCTCCTCACCCTTTCTCCTTTGGTAACCATATTTTGAGTACTATATCTGTGAGTCTGTTTTTGGCTTGTGAATAGAATTTGTATCATTTTTTTAGATTCCACATATAAGTGATATCATATATTTGTCTGACTTACTTCACTCAGTATGATAATCTCTAGTTCTATCCATATTGCTGCAAATTGCATTATTTCATTCTTTTTCATGGCTGAGTAATATTCCATTATATATAATTCCATATATATTCCGAGAGAGAGAGAGAGAGCACATATTTATCCAGTCATCTGTTGATAGACATTTAGGTTGTTTGCATGTCTTGGCTACTGTTAATAGTACTGCTATGAACATTGAGGTGCATATAATCTTTTCAAATTAGAGCTTTTGTCTTTTTTGGATATGTTCCCAGGAATGGGATTGCTGGATCATATAGTAAGTTTATTTTTAGTTTTTTAAGGAACCTCCATACTGTCCTCCATAGTGGCTGCACCAATTTACATTCCCAGTTAGGTACCATTCTTATCTACACTTTAGAGGTGAGAAAACAAGCATGGAAAGGTTAAGTAAATTTTACAGCATCACAAAGCTAGTAAGTGATAGGACCAGCATTCAAACCATGGCAGTTTGCCTCCAGTGTACATGTACTTAACCACTTCATTTTAGAGTTTAAGGAGCAAGTTTTGATTCCATAAGAACAGATAGGAAATTGTTGCAATAATCTGATTATGAGTTGATGAGGTCCTGAACTAAGGCACTGGAAGTAAAGATGGATAGTATAGAAGAAACAAGGGGAAAGATTTTAAAGTTTCTATAGGGTAAAATTGACAACATTTTGATTGAAAATGATCCTGGAGAGGGTATTAAAAAGAAGGTAGAGTCAAATGTGCCTTGCAGGTTTCTCTGGGTCAAAGTATCTTTAAGACATCCGAATAGAGACATCTAGCAAGTAAATGGAACTTTGTTTCTGAAGCTTAAAAAAGAAATCTTTGCTGAAAATAGAGAGTTGTATAAGAATGTGTAGATAGGAAAGAGAAATAGACTGATGATGGAATGTATAGAACATCAACATATTTAGGCATAAGTAAAGATCAGAAGTCAATAAAGGCACTGGAATTTGACACAGCATTGTAAAATGACTATAACTCAATAAAAATGTTTTTAAAAAAAGAATTGAATAAAGGAAACAGAGAGCAAAAGATCAGAAAGACATGAGAATTTGTCATTGTGTAAACCAAGGGAATATAATGTATCAACATGGAAGGCATGGTCATGAGTGTCAATTGCATGCTGAAGCCCATTGACAGAAGGATCTGAATGATACACTGCATTTAGCAAGTGATTAATAGTATTAGTGAAAGGAATATCATTGTAATATTAGAGGTGGAGGCCAGACTACATAGATTGAAAAGAGAATAGAAGATGGCAAAGTGGTGACAGTGAAGGTAGACAACTCTTTCAAGAATTTTGATGGTTTCAAATAGAGAGAAGGAGGTAACAGGTAAGGGCTATGGGCACATAGCAAGTTTTCTGTTTGTGTTTATAGGTTAGAGGAGAGTTGAGCAGGCTTATAGGTTAAAGGATTGGAAGGGGATGTCTGATGGACAAGGAGGATGTTGGGGGACAGGGCCAAGGGTGAAGTTGATGGATAATTACTTTGAGTGGAAGGAAAACATCTATACATTTAGGACAAGGGAAAAGGAGGTAAGGACAGATATGGATGCAAATAGTTTGGTAGGTGGGGTGAAGGGGTAAAGAAGTTGAGAGATATAAGAGAGATTTTTCTGATTAATTTGATCAATTTAGGACACCACACAATGCTTGCCTCATTTTTAGTGGATAACTTTGGTATCTCTTGCATTGAGAAAATGAGTCTGGAATGGGAGCTAGGAGACAGTAGAAAAGGTAATACAGAGATAATGAATATATAGTTCCAACCATCAGATGTTCCAAAGAAGGAGATATCAAACCCATGAGTTCACTTGCAGATTGGGGCAAGTGTGGATACCAGAGAAGATTTCATTCATTTAAATGTAGGTAGCATTTGTTATGGATTTTGAAATACTGGTATTGTTGACACATTTTGGAGAATGAGCTAGGCAGACAGAATGTTGTGAACAAAGGTTTAGAGTGAAGAAAGCATGATGGAGTGTCAGGGAAGAGTGAAATCTTGATTATAGTGACTAAGCAGGGAAAAATGTTTAGAAAGTGTAGGTTGGTAACATTGGAGATAGACTTCTTAACAGTTTTTCTTCAGAATGACTTGAGAGAGACAGCTTGGGATTGAGAGTCACAGAAACTTTCACACAGTATGACCTTTATTTTGTGACTTTTCCTGTGAAAATCTTTGAAGTCTTTATTACAATTTTACAACTAAAACCTTGAGACTTCTTCCTGATTCTAGGCTTGGGGACCTAATGAAATTAAGGTTTGCAAACACTTTTTGAGTGAGTTCCCCAGTGTATCAGGTCTCCAAGAACCCTCTTGGGGACAAGAGGTTATATCTTAATCATCTTTACATCCTCTGTGTAGCTTACCTTCATGTTGGAGAAATCTTGGTGCTTAAAAAATGTTTCCATGAAAGACACCACCAAATCAAGCAGACTACTAACTCCTTGTGTATATGAACCATACTTCTTTTTATCTCCTGTGCTCAACTTGATGTGATATTAAATTAACTTGGACAGATTTTGGGCATGTGGGTGCTCATTAAATTATCCCTAAGTCTGCATAGAAGTTCCTGGTGACAACCAGTGCCTTACTCCTTTTTTTTTTTTTAGTGCCTTACTCCTTTTGAGGTTAGATCCAGCTTTGTCTAGTGGGTTTGGTGGGGATTGGGCTTACATGACACAGGACTATTGAACTGTGGTTGTAGCCTCCAAGACTACCCATTGACTTTTTTGATCCAAGTGGATTATTTAAAGGCTACAGGACATGGACAAAGAAATCATTCAAACAACAAAACAATTAGCAGACACCCTTCTTTACATACATTATTCAAACTTCACTGGTTAACTGGTTTTGCTTTACTTTGAAAGTCAATGCTATAAATAAGGCCATAAAACTTTTAAATTATCTTGTTATTCCAGTCTAAGTCATAATTTGGGTAATTTTTTCCTCTCTGAGCTTTTGGTGTTAATTTCCAGTTAATTGCCAGTATCATTGACCAGAAGCAAATAAAGGGAATGTTTAGCCTCCTTTGGAGTTGAGTAGTGGTTAATAATTATTACCCATGTGCGTATGAAAGGTGGTGGTGTGGGATATTGGTAGGGGTAGGGAGAAATATAAAGTTTTTTTTTGTAAAATCAGCTTCTTAAAAATGCTGTCTGTTAAGTTGGCTCTCATATGATCTTGGTTGGCTAATAAGCAGTCTGCCCAGAGAGGAAGAATGGAAAACATGAGTTTCTTTTCCATGATAGGAGAAATAAAATCACTTGAAGATATGAGACTTAGAGAGAAGCACTAAAGTTTAAATGTATCACATGAGATTTGGAAATAAGTCAATAAAGACTTTGGGGAGTTGTGTTTTCTTTAGGATGGAAAAATTACCTCATATTAATAATGAAATGGATATTAAGCACTTGAAGAGTGAGGAGAAAAGAAAAATACCATGTTTGGCATTTTCTTTTTACTTATTGTGTATAGACATCCCAGTCTATGAGCCCACTTTAAAAAAGCAGTCCAAATGTAAGCTCCTGTTAACTCTTTGGTAGATCACCTGTTAGGACAGAATAAACAAATGTTTGATCGACAAGCCCAAATTCTATGGTACCATCACTTTGTAGTCATATGGAACTTTGGTCAGGTTACTTAAACTCTCTAAGCTTGTTTTTTTTATCTGTAAAATGGGGATAGAATATCTATACTTCATAAAACAGTTTAAAGGAATCATGAAAATAAAGTATTGAGCACAGTGCCTGGCATATATGAAGTGTTCAATAAATGAGAATTCGTTTCCCTCTTCCCTTTTCTCATTCACCTTTGATGCAGAATTTACTAAGTCTGATTATTTATTTAAGAACTCCAGTGATGTTTCTTTGTTGGGTGGGAGATTTGCAGGAGTCAACCCAAAAGTTGCAAAGTGGTGGTTGGGCTTTGTCTGGTCTACAAGGTATTAAAACAAAAGAAAATAAACAGCCAAATAATTTTCAATTAATTGTCCACATTAAAAAAGTGAGTGTTTTCACCTAAAAATCTGACTTCTGGCTCTTGAAATAATGAAAATGTATGGCAATACTATTTAATGGCTGCAAAAGGCTGGAGCTGATTATGAGCTGTTCCCTTCAGATAGGGTATCACTCACCTAGATTGGCTTTCTAGAACTTGAAGCCATTGAATTTGTGACTCCTGTGAGTCGTCTCACTAGTCATAAATTTTGGGAACAAAAACAAACAATCTGATTAAAAAATGGCAGGGGTCTGGATAGACATTTTTCCAAAGAAGGCATGCAGGTGGCCAACAGGCACATGAAAATGTGCTTGACATTATTAATCATCTAGGAACTGCAAGTTGAAACCACAATGAGATATCTCCTCATATCTGTCAGAATTGCTATTATCAAAAAGACAAGAAATAGCGAGTGTTGGTGAGAATGTGGAGGAAAGAGGAACACTTGTGCAATGTGATGGGGATGCAAATTGGTACAGCCTCTTTGGAAAACAATATGGAGTTTTCTCAAAAAATTAAACATAGTATTACCATAAGGTCCAGCAATTCTATTTCTAGGTATTTATGTGAAGGAAATGAAACCACTAACTTATAAAAAACAAAATTTAAACTCTTTCTGCCTAAAATAAATAAGTAAAAATATGATGAATGTGACTACAAAAAAAGTTATTTGCACACCCAAGTACATTGATGCATTATTTAGAATAGCCAAGAAATGAAAACAACCTGTGTCCATCGATGGATGAATGGATAAAGAATGTATACATATGTATATGTTTGAATCACCCATAAAATAGACAGAAATTCTGCCATTTGCAACAATGTGGGTGGACTTTAAGGGTATTATGTGATGTGAGATAATTCAGAGAGAGAAAGACAAATACCATACGATTTAACCTATGTTTAGAATCTTAAAAACAAATAAACACGTTCACAGACACAGAGAACAGACAGGTGTTTGCCAGAGGTGAAGGTTGTAGGGGGTGGGCAAAATGACTGCAGGTGGTCGAAAGGCAGAAACTTTCAGTTATAAAATAAATAAGCCTGGGGGATGTAATCTACAGCATGGTGACTATAGTTAATAATATCGTATATTATACATTTGAAAGATGTTAAGAGAGTAAATCTTAAAGTTTTTATCACAAGAAAAAAATTTTTGTAACAAAAAAACCTTGGGGACAATGATGATTTTAAGCAGCTTTCATATCAGGAACAAACTACATACACATCCCAGAGATGGTGCTATTACTGGCAAATATCACCATAATTGGTAAATTTTAGCAACTTAGAATTTTGAGATACTCACCAGGGATATAAGGTGCTTATGTAGCTTTCTTTTTTTAAAACATTTATTTATTGAGTTATAGTCATTTTACAATGTTGTGTCAAATTCCAGTGTACAGCCCAATTTTTCAGTTATACATGAACATACAAATATTCATTGTAACATTTTTTTGGGCTGTGAGCTACCACAAGATCTTGTATGTATTTCCCTGTGCTATACAGTATAATATTGTCTATCTATTCTACATATGCCTGTCAGTATCTACAAATTTTGAAATATCAGTCTGTCCCTTCCCACACCCCGCCCCCTTGGCAACCACAAGTTTGTATTCTATGTCTAAGAATCTGTTTCTGTTTTGTATTTATGTTCATTTATTTAAGATTCCACATATGAGCAATCTCATATGGTATTTTTCTTTCTCTTTCTGGCTTACTTCACTTAGAATGACATTCTCCAGGGACATCCGTGTTGTTGCAAATGGTGTTATGTTGTCATTTTTTATGGCTGAATAGTATTCCATTGTATAAATATACCACCACTTCTTTATCCAGTCATCTGTTGATGGACATTTAGGCTGTTTCCATGTCTTGGCTACTGTAAATAGTGCTTCTATGAATTATGTAGATTTCTTTTAAGTAAAATATCTCATAATTGTTCTCTTCAAGTTTTGCATTAACTCAGAATCTCTAATTTGCTTTCTATTTAACATGACAAATCTCTAAGTCAAAGTTAAACATTCACTATCTACTCACCAACATTTCCACAGTTTTAATGAGAGAGAAGTTCAGAGAGTGACAAGGAAGGGGAGAGGGGAGAGAAAGGAGAGAGGGAGGCATGAAATGTTATTTGACTTGTGCCTTAAATGTTTTGTGCATTCCTCATGAGGAAGCTAAAAACACCAATGATATTTTGAATATGTACCTCACACAAGAGTCATGCTAGTACCATGGAATTAGCATTGTAGATGACATAAATCCCCTTTAAAATAGCACCCAAAGTAATAAAATACCTAGGAATCAATCTAAACAAGGAGGTGAAAGACTTACACATGGAGAACTATAAACCATTGATGAAGGAAATTAAAGAAGGCTTAGAAAATGGAAAGATATCCCATGCTCCTGGATTGGAAGAATCAATATTGTTAATATGGTCATACTGCCTAAGGCAATCTGTAGATTTAATGCAATCCCTAACAAATTACCCAGGACATATTTCATAGAACTAGAACAAATCATAATAAAATTTATATGGAACCACAAAACACCTTGAATTGCCAAAGCACTACTGAAGAAAGAGGCTGGAGGAATAATCCTCCCAGACTTCAGACAATACTATAGAGCCACAGTTATCAAAACAACATGAGATTGGTACAAAAAGAGACATATAGATCAGTGGAACAGAATAGAGAGCCCAGAAATCAACCCACAAACTTTTGGTCAACTAGTCTTCAACAAAGGAAGCAAGAACATGCAATGGAATAAAGACAATCTCTTCAGCAAGTGGTGTTGGGAAAACTGGACAGCAGCATGTAAATCAATGAATCTAGAACACTCCCTTACACCATACACAAAAATCAACTCAAAATGGATCAAAGACTTAAACATAAGACAAGATACAATAAATCTCCTAGAAGAAAACATAGAGAAAACATTATCTGACATACATCTCAAAACTGTTCTCCTAGGGCAGTCTATCCAAGCAATAGAAAAAATAGCAAGAGTAAACAAAAGGGACCTAATGAAACTTACAAGCTTCTGCACAGCAAAGGAAACCATAAGTAAAACAAAACAACCTATGGAATGGGAGAAAATTTTTGCAAAAGAGAAAACTGACAAAAGCTTGATCTCCAGAATATATAAGTAGTACATATGACTTAACAAGAAAGAAACAAACAACCCAATCCAAAAATGGGAAGAAGACCTAAACAAGCAGTTCTCCAAGGAAGACATACAAATGATCAATAGGCAATAGGCACTAATTATCAGAGAAATGCAAATCAAAACTACAATGAGGTGTCACCTCACACCAGTCAGAATGGCCATCATTCAAAAGTCCACAAATGACAAATGCTGGAGAGTCTGTGGAGAAAAGGGAACCCTCCTACACTGCTGGTGGGAATGCAGTTTGGTGCAGCCACTGTGGAAAACAGTATGGAGATTCCTCAAAAGACTAGGAGTAGACTTACCATATGACCCAGGAATCCCACTCCTGGGCATGTATACAGAAGGAACCCTACTTCAGGATGACACCTGCACCCCAATGTTCATAGCAGCACTATTTACAATAGCCAAGAAATGGAAACAACCTAAATCTCCATCAAGAGATGACTGGATAAAGAAGATGTGGTGTATTTATACAATAGAATGCTATTCAACCGTAAAAATGACAACATAACACCATTTGCAGCAACATTGATGCCCCTGTAGAATGTCATTCTAAGTGAAGTAAGCCAAAAAGATAAAGAAAAAATACCGTATGTGATCGCTCATATGTGGAATCAAAGAAAGAAAAGAAAGAAAGAAAAGAAAAAAAGAAAGTGTGAAAGAAAAGAAAAAAGAAAGAAAGAAAAGAAAGAAAACAGAAACAGACTCATAGAATACAAACTTGTGGTTGCCAAGGGGGAGGGGGATGGGACGGGACAGACTGGAAGTTCAAAATTTGTAGATACTGACAGGCATATGTAGAAGAAATAAACAAAATTATACTGTATAGCACAGGGAAATACATACAAGATCTTATGTTAGCTCACAGTGAAAAGGAATGCGACAATGAATATGTGTATATTCATGTAAAACTGAAACATTGTGCTGTACACTGGAATTTGGCACAACATTGTAAACTGACTATAACTCGATATAAAATAATTTTAAAAAAGGAGAATTCAGAAGAGCAGAGAGGATGTTTCAGGCGTGCTATATTCAAATGTGAAGAATTCCAATTTGAAGAATTATTTTAGGACTGTAGAAGAACTAGTTAGTAACTCAGACCAGTGCTTCTACTTAGAGGAAGGGTGAACACTTCAGTTTCAGGTTTTGTTTCAGTTTGTTTATTTCAGAAAAATAAACTACATTGTAAAGATTCCTACCTCTTTCTTAATGCATTAACCAAGAGAAATCCTATCTTTCCTCTACCAGACATCTGTCCAAAGTTTTTTCCTGCAGTACTGATGTATACTTCTATCTGAGCAGGAAAATTGCTTCTAATTTTTGCTTAAGATAAATAATCAGAAGAATAAAACCAACATGAATAAGGACATAAGTCTGTGTATACAAACATTGAAATAAAAGGCAGTTTCTGCCTTTGTCATCAATTTCCACTGTAAGTAAGATGTAATTTCTCATGGCGGAATGACCTACTATGGAACCTGTTGTAACCAAGAGAAAGATATTAATATGCTAGGCTACTGAAACATTGAATTACTTGAACAAAGCCACCGTACTAAGTGACTCTAAGTTATTTTGAATTATAGTATAGTCAATTTACAATGTTGTGTCAATTTCTGGTGTATAGCATAATGTTTCAGACATACGTATGAATATACATATATACATATATGAAAATATGTGCATATATAAATCTACATATATTTATTTTCATATTCTTTTTAGTTTAGGTTACTGCAATATATTGAATATAGTTCCCTATGCTATACACTATAAACTTGTTGTTTATCTTAAGTTTTTGTTTTGCTTACACTCATATCACTTTTTTTGTACTACGTAGGATTACTGCACAATTTAATGCTTTTACAAATCAAGACCATATGAAAGGTTTCTGAAGGTACTTGGCATTCAGATATATCCAGTATCTAGTCCTACCTCTTACAAACATCATCATCACTCTTTTGGGATTATTTGCCAGTCTGTACATCACACTAATACTGATGTCATCTTCTGTATCCAGAAAATTCACTGCAGTGTTTGTTTGTAACATAGCTCAGGCAGGCATCTTAGTAGGCTGTAGCATTTTTTTCTGCCATTATTCAAGATGTGATAAAGAGTGAAATATTATCATCTTTTTAATATCAATCTTGAGGCAGAATTTCCAGACTGCAAATATACATGTCAGTTCACTTTTAATCAGCAGTGTCAGCCTTGAGGCCTTTCTGATCACTTTCCTTCCAGTAGAGACATGCCACATAAGGACAGTTATATGTGCCAGCGTGGCTTCTAAGATAATCTGGATTGCTGTAATTACTGAATGTTTCCTTTATCAGATGGAGTGCTTCAAAGATCCTGGCATTGCTTCTCTTGGAACTCATAAGCAAGTTTTGTTGCTAAATTTCTGTTAATGGAGCCACCAAGACACTGAAATCACTTATTTACCTAACTGGATTATTTTCAAGGATCTTCAGTGTATACATTTTTTAAAAATGTATTTCATAGCATTACCTTGAAATGGTATGTGATGCTTAATTGATTGTATGCATCAACTTGGCTAGGCTATGATATTCAGTTATTTAGTCAAAAGCTAATCTAGTTGTCACTTTGAAGAACTTTTGTAGATATGATACATTTTTACAGTTAGTTGATCACTCTCAATAATGTAGGTGGACCTCACCCAATGTGTTGAAATCTTAAGAACAAAAACAGATTTCTCAAAGAAGAAGAAATTCTGCCTCAAGACTGTAACAGAATTTCTGCTTGAATTTCCAGGCTGCTTGTCTGTCCTACAGATTTCAGAATAAAAGCTACAACTTCAATTCCTGTCTGAGATTCCAGCCAGTCCTACAAACTTTGGACTTTCCAGAGCTCATAATCATCTGAGTCAATTACTTAAAAATCAAAATAAAAATTATACATATCATATTGTTCTGTTTGTTTGGAGAACCATAAATGATACTGATTTTGGTACCCAGAGCCATTCTGGAGGGACAGAATTTTAAGGATGAGTTTTCTGAATTGTCCGAGACAAACTAATGACAGTTAATTACCAAGGACATGGTAGCCAGGGTTACTATAATGTACAACAGATTCAAAGTAGTACTCAGAATAACCTGGCTCACAAAAACCTGTAGCTTTGGCTAGTTAATCATGGTGCCCCTAGAAGAGAAATAGATAAGCAGTCTACTAAATTCTTACTTAATCTGTATAGGTAGAAGAATTACAGGTCAACTAAATAGAAGTCTAACTTGAATCATCAAAACAGAAATATTTGGTCTCTCAATTCCCAGAATGTAGCCAGTTTACATATCCAGAATTGCTTGACTGGAGAAGAGGACAATTCTCCTTGAGGAGGTGAACACTGCCAAAAATTATACTGTTAATCTTCCCCCCAGCCTTCTCCAAGGAGCCTACAGAATTTTACCAGGATGGCTGTATTGGGGAAAAAAATTAATCAGATTTTAGGGGGATTACTGGGCACCTACTCTGAACTGCCACTAATTCTGGGGGAATTAAATCAAACTGTCATCGTAGTCTGACAGACAGAATGGAGCCTTTTGGAGGTCAAATGATCAATGGAGTGATAGCTCAGTCCATCTCACTGTGGGTCCAGTGTGTATAACAGCACAGAACCTTAGGATTTTGAAGTGAAGCCTTGCCATTTCTGTGGATAACTACTCTCCTTTTGAGAAACAGTTTTTGACTTGCTTCTAGGACTTAGTAGAGAGCTGAATACTTAACCATAGGGCATTAAGTTATCATGCTACCTGAACTACTCATCATGAACGCGGTGTTTTCTGACCCATCAAGCCATAAAATTGGGTGTCCATAAGCAACATTCTATGATCAAATGGACATGGTATATATGAAACTGGGCTCAAGCAAATCTTGAGGCATAAGCTACATAAGAATGTAGCCCAAATTCCCATGGTTTCCATTCTTGCTACACTACCTTCTTTATACAAACTTGCACCTATGGCCTCGTGGAGAGTTCCTTGTGATCAGTTGACAGAGGAAGAGAACTCAAGCCTGGTTTACAGATAATTCTGTATGATATTCAGGCACTACCTGAAAGTGGACAGTGGTAGCACTACCATCCCTCCCTGGGACATCCCTGAAGGATGGTGATGAGGGGAAATCTTCCCAGTGAGCAGAACTTTAAGCAATGTACCTGGTTGTTCACTTTGGAAGCAGAAATGGTCAGATATTTGACTATATACCAATTCATGGATTATGATTAATGGTTTGGCTGGTGGGTTAGGGACTTGGAAGGAACAGGATTGGAAAATTGGTGACAAGGAAATATGAGGAAGAGGTATGTGGGTAGACCTCTCTGAATAGTTTAAGAATGTAAAGATATTTGCGTCCCATGTAATATGCACTAAAGGGTGACCTCAGCAGAAGAGGATTTTAGTAATGAGGTTAATAGGTTGATCTGATCTGTGGATACCAGTCAGCCTCTTTCTCCAGCTACTCTTGTCAGGCAAGTGGATTCATGAACAAAGTAGCCATGATGGCAGGAATGGAGGTTATACATGGGCTCAGCAATAGGGACCTTCACTCACTAAGGAGCACTTGGCTACAAACTCTGCTGAATGTCCAATATGCTGGCAGCAGAGACCAGCACAACCCCCAGTATGACACCATTCCCTGGGATGATCAGCCAGCTACTAGGTGGTAGTTTGATTACACTTGACTGCTTCCATTATGGAAGGGGCAGTGATTTGTTCTTACAGGAATAGATATTACTCTAGATATGGCTTTTCCTTCCCTGCGTACAATGCTTCTGCCAAAATCACCATCCGTGGACTTACTAATGCCTTATCCACTATCCTGCTTCCCACACAGCATTGCTTCTAATCAAAGAATCACTTCACTGAAAATGAAATGTGGATTCATGTTGATGGAATTCATTGCTCTTACTATTTTCCTATCAACCTGAAGTAGATGGCTTGATAGAATAGCATAATAGCCTTTTGAACATTCAGGTTACTGTGCTAGCTAGGTGGTAATACCATGAATGGCTGGGGCAATGTTCTCCAGAGGCTGAATCTGATATATGATATTGTTTTTCTCATAGCTAAAATTTATATATCCAGTAATTAAGGTATAAAAATCAGAGTGGTAACACTCATTATTTCCTTTAGTGATCCACTGGCAAAATTTTTGCTTTATGTCTCTGCAACCTTATACTCTGCTGAATTATAGGTCTTAATTCTAAAGGGAGGAATTTTTCCACCAGGAAATAACAACAATGATTCTATCGAACTGAAGTTGAGATTGGCCAAATGGCCACCTAGCCATTTTGGGCTACTTATGCCTCAAAATCAATGGTAAAGTTGTATATATGCTGTGAGAAGCACTATCCATGAATTATGGTAGCAGAGATCAAGATGTACTGTGCCCTAGATATGTCTTAAGTATGATTACATAAGATACATAAAAAATAGTGAAAACTATATGATAAATGACCAATAATCTAGTAAATGCTAACAAAAATTAAAGAACATGTTGCTTTGGGTTGATCAGGAATGATCTGGCTAATTGTGTGGGACTTGAGCTATGTCATGAATATTAAGCTTATTACCAACTCCCCAAAATCTGAATTCTAGAATAATGGACAAGTTCAGCTTGGCCTAGGTATGAGAGTATAGATGCTTATTGTTTTTCATATATCTCTTATTGTATTTCATATTTTCAGGGGAATTTGGTTCTCCCTAATACTAACTATAATCACTTTGGTAACTGAATTTGAGGTTCATGAACCAGATACACTAGGCACAATCTATATGGAAATATATGTTCTTATACTCTTTCATCAATTATCCACATATCATGTAGTGAATTAGAATAGGAGAACTGTTCTATATTTTGGGTCAAAAGACCTATCTTAGTGGTTAAAGAGCTGGGACAAGTTTCTTGGAAACCAACATCTCTAATTGCCATTTTGGGTCACAACTTTTTATTTTATTTTATTATTTTTATTGAATAATAGTTGATTTACAATATTATATTAGTTTCAGGTGTTTCAGCATAGCAATTCAGTATTTTTATAGATTATATTCCATTTAAATTTATTATAAAATAATAGCTATATTTCTCTGAGATGTACAATATATTGTTTCTTTTCTATTTTATATATAGTAGTTTATATCTCTTAATCCCTTACCACTATTTCCCCCTCTCCCGTCCCTCTTCCCACTGATACCACTTGTTTGTTCTCTATATCTGCAAGATTGTTTCTGTTTTGTTATATTCATTCTTTTGCTTTATTTTTTAGATCCCACATATAAGCGATGACATTGAGTATTTGTCTTTCTGTCTGACTTATTCCACTTAGCATAATTCACTCTAGTTCCATCTATATTGTTGCAAATGGCAGAATTTCATTTTAAGGCTGAGTAATAATTAATTGTGTGTATATATATATATATACACACACACACACACAGTATGATATATAAATCATAGCTTCTTTTTTTGTTCATCTGTTGATGGACACTTAGGTTGTGTACACGCCTTGGCTATTGTAAATAAGGCCTCTACAAACATTGTGGTGCATGCATCTTTATGAATTAGTGCTTTTGTTTTCTTTGGATATATACTCAAAAGTAGAATTGTTGGATCATTTGGTAGTTCTATCTTTAGTTTTTGATGAATCTTATACTGTTTTACATAGTAGCTGGGCCAACTCACATTTCCTCCAATGGTGTAGTTGGGTTCTCTAGTCTCTAAATCTTCCCCCAAAATTGTTATTTGTAGATTTGTGGATGGTAGCCATTCTGATAAGAGTGAGGTGGTATCTCATTGTGGTTTTGATTTGCATTTCTCTGATAATTAGCAGTGTTGAGCATCTTTTCACATACCTGTTGGCCATCTGTGGATCTTCTTCAGAAAAAATGTCTGTTCACAGTTTCCCTATTTTTAAATTGAATTGCGTTTTTGATATTGAATTTTATGAGCTGTTTATATATTTTTATATTAACCCTATATTGGTCATTTCATTTAAAAATAATTTCTCCCATTCAGTAGATTGTCTTTTTGTTTTACTGATGGTTTCTTTTGATGTGCAAATCTTTTATATTTCATTAGAGCCCATTTGCTTATTTTTGCTTTTGTTTCTTTTGTCTTAGGAGACAGATCCAAAAAAATATTGCTACCATTATGTCAAAGAGTGTTCTGCTATGTTCTCTTCTAGGAATTTTATGGACTCCAGTTTTCATTTAGGTCTTTAATTCATGTTTTAGTTTATTATTGTATATAGTGTGAAGAAACCCATCCTACTGAGAATAAAAAATTCATAAAAATAAAGAAAAAATAGTCTATATTTTCCTGCCTCCCTTTCCCACTCTCAGTGATTTGTATGTCTTCTTTTACAATTTTGTGTTTATTTTATTTGTAATGTATGAGTTATCATCTTTCCAGTTATGAGTTTCTCATTTCTGTAGCGTCCTGCTGCTTTTCTATTTATAGTAGACCTTTCAATATTTCTTTTAACATGGGCTTAGTGTTGCTAAACCCTTGTAGTTTTTGTTGTTTGTGAAAATCGTTATATCTGCTTCTATCCTAAAGGATAGCTTTGCTGGATAAAGTATCCTGGGATGCATCTTTTTTTCATTCAGGACTTTGAATATATGTTGCCACTCCCTTCTGGCCTGTAGTGTTTGTGTAGAGAAATCAGCTGAGAGCCTTATGGGGGTTCCCTTGTAACTCACTCTTTGCTTTTCTCTTCCTGCCTTTAGGATCATTTCTTTTTCCTTGACTCTGGCCATCTTGATTATGATATGTCTTGGTGTGGATCTATTTGGGTTCTTCCTGTTTGGGACCCCCTGAGCTTCCTGTACTTGGATATCTGATTCCTTCTTTAAGTTTGGGAAGTTTTCAGTCATGATTTCTTCAAAAACCTTTTCAATCCCCTTTGATCTTTCTTCCCCTTCTGGGACCCCTATTATACAAAGATTGGCAAGCTTTATATTATCCCATAGGCCCCTTATGCTATTTTCATTTGTTTATCTTGTAGCTGTTCTGATTGGGTGCTTTCTGTTGTCCTGTCTTCTAAATCACTTATTCATTCCTCTACATTATATAGTCTGCTTTGTACAGCCATTAGATCATTTCTCATCTCAGCCAGAGTTTACCAATTCTACTTGGCTCTTCTTTATAGCTTCCATTTCATTTTTGACATATTTTACATCTCTAAACACTATCTCTTTTAGTTCCTTCAGTACTTTGATCACTCCTTTTTTGAAATCTTGATCTAGTAGGCTATCGATATCTATTTCATTGATCTTTCTTTCAGGGGATTTCTCTTGTTCCTTTAACTGGGAATGGTTTCTCTGCTTCTTCATCTTGCTCCTACCTCTCTGGCACTGTGGTTTAGGGAGTATCAGTTATTTATTGTGGTCCTTAAGGAGTTTATCTATCTAATGCCTATGTAGGAATAAAACTTAAATAAAGAGAGAGAGAAATAATTTTAAAAGAAGGGAGAGAAAAAGGTTTGTAAACAGTATATAATGAATAATGGAAGAGCAAGTTGAAGCAGAATAGCAATCGGGTTGAGACATCCTTTAAAAACCTGTAAAAATGGAGAAAAGAGGAAAAAATGTATTGAAACCTGTGTATAATCAATAACAGGACATCAAACCCAAGAGAAATAAAAATGAAATGTTGTGGATTTTTAAAAATAATAATAATAAAAATATTTTTAAAAAATTTAAAAGGGATGAAAACTGGGGGTATATATAATTGTTTAAGCTGTAAAAATTAAAAGGGTAATAGAAAATAGAACAGGTAAAAACAGATTTAAAAAAGGGGGGGGATGGTGTTCTCCTGGAGACTGTGTGCTCTTAATGCAAAGTCTTTCTGTCTTCGTCCTGTTTTTGAAGCTCAGCTTTCTGTTTCCAGAGGCCCTCTGTTGGCGCCCTCATTTGTACTGCTCCTAGTGCCTGTTGGCAAGCAGATCACAACCCCTCCCAACACTGGGTCAGGTGCAGCTCTCCTTTGCTGTGGGTGGGCGAGTCACTGCCCCTCCTGATGCTGCAGTCAGGTGTTGCAGACTGGCCAGGTAGGAGGGTGGGTCGTGCCCCCTCCCAGTACCGTGATCAAGGGCTGCGTTCCTGCCCAAAAGGCCGGGGGAGGCCGCCCGCCCTCTCCCAGCACTGGTCGCTCTGCAGCTCTGTGCCACTGTGCGATCCGCCTGGGATCAATGCTCCGCTGGCGGGCTCAGGGAAGACAGAGGAACAGCCCTGTCCCTGCTCCGGGCCAAAACCCAGCTCTGGGCCAAAACCCAGCTCCTTGTTTGTCTTAGTGGAGCAAGTTCTCTGAGGGACCAGGACGGAAGGATCCTATCTGCCTCGGACTGTAGACAAGTCTGCGTCTGGCCTTTGAGGCTGCTAATCCCTTAGATGTGGATTCAGGTTTCTCCCCCAACCCAGCCTGGGTACTAATAGCCAGAGGATATGGTGGCTGTGCCTTAGCCCCACCTCTCTTCACCCGAAAACTTTCTGTGTGTTTTCAGAGATGGGGATATGCACCCTTCCCCCCCGGACTCATCAGCTGTGCTGTTTTATGGAGGCCCCAGGTTGTTCTGCCCTGTGCACCCACAGCCATGGCACGCAGTCCCCTGCTGTCCCCCAGGGCTGCCTCAGTGCAGCTGCCCATGTTCTCTGCCCAGTTCGGGCAGCCTGGTGCTGTCCCCAGGTGTCAGCCCGCATCTCTGGCTGGGTGTTGCAGGGACCTTCTTTGCCCATTTAACTTAGTTCTGTCGGTCAAGGGCTGCTCTGTACAGATCCGAGCCTCAAAGAGTCCCCCTCCATCTCGCTGGCCTCTCATTTGGAGAGGGGAGACCCAGCAAACGACTGCTAGTCCTCCTTTGTTGCTCCCTCCCTGCAGGACCGGTTCCATACTGTTTTGCCTTTTCTTCTTTCTTTTTCCCTTTTCTCCTACCAGATTTTTGGTGTCTCTGTCTTTTGAAGAGGACAATCTTCTGTTGGAGTTCCGCTGGTGCTCTGGTTGGCTGAGTGGGTCTGTGGATGTGAGTCTTGGTGTATTTGTGGGAGAGGGTAAGCTATGAGCATCCTTCTACTCTGCCATCTTGGCCTCCTCTCTGTACATTTTGTTTTAAAGTCTATGTTGTCTGATATTCTTATTGCTGTCCTTGCTTTCTCTCATTTCCATTTGTATAAAGTAACTATTTCCATCCCTTCACTTTCAGTCTGTATATATCTTTACCTCTGGAGTGAATCTCTTATAGATATAGATGTGTCTTTTTAGTTTTTCCTCCAATCAGCAATCCTACAAATGCCGTTGTGTTGTCATTTTTTATGGCTGAGTAGTATATCATTGTATAAATATACCACAACTTCTTTATCCAGTTATCTGTCAGTGGACATTTAGGTTGTTTCCATATCTTAGCTATTGTAAATAGTACTGCTATAAACATTAGAATGCATATATCTTTTTGCATTAAGATTCCCACTGGATATATACCCAGGAGTGGGAATACTGTATTATTTGGTAAATCTATTCTTACTCCTTTGAGAGATCTCCATACTGTTTTCCATATTGACTCTGCCAACTACATTCTGAACAATAGTATAAGAGGGTTTCCTTTCCTCCACACCTTCTCCAGCATTTATCACTTGTGGACTTTTGAATGATGGCCATCCTGACTGGTGTGAGATGATACATCATTGTAGTTTTGATTTGCATTTCTCAGATAATTAGTGATATTGAGCATTTCTTATCATGTGCCTCTTGGCCATTTGTATGTCTTCATTGTAGAATTGCTTGTTTAGGTCTTCTGCCCATTTTTGGATTGGATTATTTGATTTTTTTGCTATTAAATTGTATGAGCTGTTTATATATTCTGGAGATTAAGCTCTTGTCAGGCTCCTCTTTTGCAAATATTTTCTCCCGTTCCATCAGTTGCCTTTTTGTTTTGCTTATGGTTTCCTTTTCTGTGCAAAAGCTTATATGTTTAATTAGGTTCTATTTGTTTATTTTTGGTTTTATTTCTATTGCTTGGGTAGATTGGCCTAGGAGAACATTTCTGAGATTTATGTTGGATAATGTTTTGCTTATGTTTTCTTCTAAGATGTTTAAAGTGTCCTATCTTATGTTTTAGCCTATAAGCCATTTTGAGTTTACTTTTATGTATGGTGTGAGGGATATTCTAACTTCATTGATGTACATGCAGCTGTCCAGTTTTCCCAATACCATTTGCTGAAGAGACTGCTTTACTCCATTGTATGTTCTTGCCTCTTTTGTCAAAGATTAATTGACCAAAAGTTTATGAGTTTATTTTTGTGCTTTTTATTCTGTTCCATTGATCCATATGTCTGTTTTAGTACCAACACCATGCTATTTTGATTACTATAGCTCTGTGGTATTTTCTGAAGTCTGGGAGGGTTATTCCTCCAGCTTCATTCTTTTTCTTCAATAATGCTTTGGCAATTGTGGATCTTTTGTGATCCCATATAAATTTTAGGATTATTTGTTCTTGTTCTGTGAAAAATGACCTGGGTAATTTAATAGGGATCACATTAAATCTTTAGATTGCGTTGGGTGGTATGGACATTTTAACGATGTTACGTCTTCCAATCCAAGAACATGAGATATGTTTCCATTTATTTAAGTCATCTTTAATTTCCTTAGTGAGTGTTTTGTAGTTCTTCTCACATAAGTCTTTCACTTCCTTGGTCAGATTTATTCCTATATATTTTAGTTTTTTGGATGCAATTTTAAAAGGGATTGGTTCTTTACTTTCCTTTTCTGATGTTTCATTGTTATTGTAAAGAAATGCCACTGATTATTGTATGTTAATCTTGTATCCTGCTACCTTGCCAAATTCTCTTATTAGCTCTAGTAGTTTTTGTGTGGAGCCTTTAGGGTTTTCTATATATAGTATCATGTCATCCACATATAATGACAGTTTTACCTCTTCTCTTCCAGTTTGGATCCCTTTTATGTATTTTTTCTTTTGTTAAATTTTATGACTAGGACTTCCAAGACTATACTGAATAGATGATATTGAATAGAAGTGGTGAGTGTGAGCATCCTTGTCTTGTTCCAGATTTTAGCAGAAAGGCTCTTAGCTTTTCCCCTTTGAGTATTATGCTGGCTGTAGGTTTGTCATAAATAGCTTTTATTATGTTGAGATATGTTCCCTCTATACTCACCTTGGTAAAAGGTTTTATTTTTAATCACAAATGGGTGTTGAATTTTATCAAATGCTTTTTCTGCATCTTTTGAGATGATCATGTGATATTTGTTCTTTCTCTTGTTGATGTGTATCATGTTGGTTAATTTGCCTATGTCAAACCATCCTTGTGTCCCTGGGATGAATCCAACTTGATCATGGTTTTTGATCTTTTTTATGTGTTGTTGGATTCTGTTTGTTTGTTAATATTTTCTTGAGTATTTTTTCCATCTATGTTCATCAAGGAAATTGGCCTAGTTTTCTTTTTTGGTAGTGTCTTTGTCTGGCTTTGATATCATGGTGATGATGGCTTCATAAAATGAGTTTGGGAGTATTCCCTCCTTTACAGTCTTTTGGAATAATTTGAGAAGAATTGGTATGAGCTCCTTATTGTATGATTGATAGAAATCCCCCATGAATCCATCTGGCCCTGGACTTCTGTTTGCAGGGATTTTTTTTTTTTTTACTGATTCTATTTCACTTCTAGTGATGGTCTGTTCAAAGATTCTCTTTGTTCTTGATTCAGTGTTGGTGGACTGCATGTTTATAGAAACTTGTCCATTTTTTTCTAAGTTGTCCAATATATTGTCTGATAATTTTCTTTTGTATTACCTTGGTTTGTTTTTGGCTTTTGAGAATCTATGGTATGCTTTTGATATGTGGTTACCCTGTTTTTGAAGTATGTTTACCCATTACTATATCTATTTGCTTTAGGCTGGTAGTGTGGTAGGCTCAAACACATCCTAAAAAGAATGATGGAAGAAAAAGAAAAATAAGTAGAGAGAGAGAAAAAAATCTTTATTTTCTTGCTCCCCTCTCCCACCTTTTATGATTTTGCTGTCCCCCCTTTTTTTAATCTTTATGCTTATTCCTTTGAAACTAATTTTAGTTATCACATTTCCAATTATGGTCTTATTTCTATAGCTTCTTGCTTGTTTTCTATTTAGACTAGACTCTTCAATATTTATTTTATGATAGGTTTAGTATTGCTGAATTCTTTTAGTTTTTGCTTGTCTGTTAAATCTTTTATCTCTCCTTCTAGTCTAAAAGTTAGTCTTATGGGATAGAGTATCCTAGTTTGCAGCTTTTTCTCATTCAGGACTTTGAATATATATTGCCATTCCTTTCTGGCTAGCAGTGTTTTGTGTAAAGAAATCAGACGAAAGCCTTACGGAGATTCTTGTATATCTAACTCTTTGTTTTTCTCTTGCTGCCTTTAGAATCATTTTGTTATCTTTACTTTGATCATCTTAATTGTAATATATCTTGCTGAAGATCTGTTTGGTTACTTCATGTTTGTAACCTTCTGTGCTTCCTGTACTTGGGTGTCTGTTTACTTCTTTAGGTTTGGGATTTTTTTTCTTTTTTTTTTTTAACATTTTTTATTGATTTATAATCATTTTACAATGTTGTGTCAAATTCCAGTGTTCAGCACAATTTTTCAGTCATTCATGGACATATACACACTCATTGTCACATTTTTTTCTCTGTGATTTATCATAACATTTTGTGTATATTTCCCTGTGCTATACAGTGTAATCTTGTTTATCTATTCTACAATTTTGAAATCCCAGTCTATCCCTTCCCACCCTCTACCCCCCTGGTAACCACAAGTCTGTATTCTCTGTCCATGAGTCTTTAGATTCCACATATGAGCGATCTCATATGGTATTTTTCTTTCTCTTTCTGGCTTACTTCACTTAGAATGACATTCTCTAGGAGCATCCATGTTGCTGCAAATGGCATTATGTTGTCGGTTTTTATGGCTGAATAGAATTCCATTGTATAAATATACCACAGCTTCTTTATCCAGTCACCTGTTGATGGATGTTTAGGCTGTTTCCATGTTTTGGCTATTGTAGATAGTGCTGCTATGAACATTGGGGTGCAGGTGTCATCCTGAAGTAGATTTCCTTCTGGATACAAGCCCAGGAGTGGGATTCCTGGGTCATATGGGAAGTCTATTCCTAGTCTTCTGAGGAATCTCCACACTGTTTTCCATAGTGGCTGCACCAAACTGCATTCCCACCAGCAGTGTAGGAGGGTTCCCCTTTGTCCACAGCCTCTCTAGCATTTGTCATTTGTGGATTTTTGAATGATGGCCATTCTGACTGGTGTGAGGTGATACCTCATTGTAGTTTTGATTTGCATTTCTCTGATAATTAGTGAGATTGAGCATTTTATTTTCGCTACTCTGACTAGATAGTTTCAAATGACTTGTCTTTGAGTTTGCTGATTTTTTCTTCTGCTTAATCAAATCTACTGTGAACCCTGTAGTGATTTTTGTTTCAGTGCAGTTATTGCATTTGTCAGCTGCAAACATTTTTTTCAGTTCTTTTATACATTTTTTTTCTCTTTGCTGATATTCTCATTTTGCTAATGTATGGCTTTCCAGAGTTTTGAACATCTTTATGATTGTTGAACATCTTTATGGTTATTTTGAATTATTTGCCAAGTGATTCATATACTTCCATTTCTTTATGATTGCTTTCTGGATTTTTATTTTATTCCTCTGCTTAGACAGTTTTTCCTTGTTTCTTTGTGTTTCTTGTAAATTTGTATAGTATCCATGCATTTTAAAAGCACCCATCTTTTTCAGTCTTTATGAACTGGCTTCATACAGAGCAAGACATTCACCAATAAGCCCAGATGGAGGTTCTGGAGGCCTCTGAAATCTTCCTTCTGGGTTATATATATATATATATATATATATATATATATATATATATATACCTTATATATCTTCTCTGTATTTGTGCATGTAGATCCTAATTTCAACTGTTTGCAATTTTTTTCAGGAATTTTAATTTTTTTGCTTCGTCTTATGTCTATCTGGTGTATTGCAGGTCCTCTGTAGTAACATTATGCCACCCAGCTCTTTTTTGTTCCCAGTGGCCCCCATGCATCTAGATTATGCTGCATCCTGTCAGCACCCCTAAATAAGGCTAGACAAAAACCATTTCCTCTGGTAGCTCCTCCCAAAACCAGAACGTTGGAAACATATTACTCTTCTCTTTCCCTTCTGAAAAGAGGTTGCCAAATTTTATTAGCCTGTCTGCTGTATTGTGGGTTGTTTAGAGCACTAGCTCTATTTTGTTTTCAGTGTCCCTTGGCATCTAGATTACGCCAGTTCCCATCCTTTCTCTAAGACAGGTAAGAGAAAATCCATCTCTTAGGTAGCCTTCTGAAAAGCTGAAATATTGGACACACATTCCTCTCCTCTCTTTCTCCCTGAAGGAGTGGCTGCTGGGCTGTATCAGCCTCTTGTCTGCTGTACTGTGGTTCCTCTGAAATAGAAGCATGCTGTCTAGCTCTTTTTTTGTTTCTAGAGCCAACTAGGCATCTAGCATATTCTGGGTTCTGTCTGAACTTTGAGACATTCAAGGCAGAAGCCAGTCATTCAGAAAGCCCCCACAAAAAGTCACACTATTACATATATGGTCCAGTCTTCTCTTTTTTTCCTCCAGGGAGAAGCTGGAAGCTGGAAATGTCCTCCAAATCATGTAACGCTGTCTTGGAGAAAGAACTATGGTGAGAAGGTGCCATGAATATTCCTACCAGCTTTAATTCAGCTGATCTTGGGCTAGCCTGAAGTGCAGGAGCCTATTAACTGATTTCTGCATTTTTCTGATTTTAATGTATATTGGTTGAAAGTCTTTTAGCTTTAGACTACCTAGCTGTCTTGACTGGATTTTAGGAGCATTATTAATATCTAACAAATAATCTCTCAGAGTGTGTCATTTATGCAGATGATTAGTTTTTTCCATTGCATGTTTGTATATCTATTTATACTTTATGTTATCCTATTGGCTTTTATTACTTTTGATATAAGAAGGTATCTTTTTACTTACTTTGTCCTCACAATTCTTGCTGACCTTACTGTGTTCCTTTATATGTTCACTACATCAGTGTTATATAAGCTTTTTCAGGGTGGAGACTCTGACTTTCTTGTTTATTTGTGAATTCTCATTTCCCAAAATGAATGCATGTTCAGAAAATATTTGTTAATTAACTATTTTTTCAGCTGTTTTGCATTAAGGAAGCACGATTTACCAAAGTATTCAGACAGTCTCAATTAAAATAGAAATATATTATCTGGGGAGAACAACATACCAATCCATTAGGTTCTACTAATATAATAGTAAGACATACAGATGGGCTCATTTGATCTTTTGGGAGTTGTGGAGAAAAGTGTGATGTTATGAGGGAGAGCCGTACTAGTGTATTAAATACCTGGGATTAGATACCAAAATGGGGTATCTAGAATTTAGTTTCCTTAATCTCCTTCTTTCATAATGCCTTGTTGATTAATTTATTGCCATGGGTGTTAAAACAGGAATTACTTCCCTCCTGGGGCCTATTTTTAGCAACATGTACTGGGAACATTTCAGATTTGGGTTTCAGTGGAAATCCAATTATATATTTTCCCCTCAGGACATACATGAAGCTATTATGTGGATGATTGACATAGGGGCTTTATACGCCTGCTGGGTTGTTTCAAATGTTCCAGCAAACCCATATGATTCTGAGATTAGCTAGAAAGAAAATGTCTTCTAGGAATATATTAAATATAATGATTTTAACCTTATTGCCAGAGTTGCTTACACCAGAAGACTCTGGGTTGCCTATTAGTGATTTATCCTTAGAAACCTGAGAAATATCCTCAGTAACACTATCAAGCCTTTACATTTTTGAGCACTCCATTTTGGCACCAAGAACATTTTAAGTTGATTATGTTACAGTCTTTAATAGACTTTATATTCTTTCTTCATTTTCTGTTATGCACATAAAGTCACTGACAGCCTGGGCCCAGATCTATTACTTGGGAACCCTCCCACCTAGCAGGCAGTGCCTAGATATTTCCACATGAACCTCTGAGTTTCTATAGTGGCATGATCTTTGGCTGCTATTCATGACTTGCATGTGTTCCAGGGGCTGAGATGTGGCTATCTATGCTCATCTGCTATGTAACACTCCCACAGGTTATAACTACAGGTATTACTTGGATTATTACATCTGTTTTTCACTTTTTATCATGGCCAGGCCATTGCTTTGCTAGAAATGATTTTTATCATACCCAATACCTAGTGAGGCAAGAAGCAGAGCTTCTCTAATCTGTCAATAGTTCTGATTCCCACTGCTTACTTGCAATTTTGAACAGTTTTATATGTGATAGCCCACTTTCTAATTAAGTGTAAGTCCCTGAAGGACATAAGTTGATATCTTTTTTCCTTTGTTCCATGAAAATGTAGTCTAACCCAAAGCTTTGCATAGGGTAGGCATTCCAAACATATTTGCCTAATATAATTAATAAGTAACAAAACTTTAACCCTGAAAAGTCCTTTACAAATATCACTAAACTTATTTACATATGATCCAACAATTATATTCTAAGTACTCAAGATAAATGAAAATCTGTTAAAAAACTCAACTTTTTCCTTCTTACATAGGAAAAAATCCTGTTCTTCCCTACTATGTCTTTCTTTCCTGTATGTCTCAGTTACTTTTACATATAACATTTCACTTTTGACACTTCTAGTCTCTATGTTGAGTTTTCCCCCCACAACAAGCAATTCTCTGTGGCATCAGATGGGTGTCCTACAATTTTATGCAGTTTTGACATTATCTTCCCGAAGATAGAGTCAGATCCCCTAGGTTAAAGGCTCAGTAGCACAATACTGCCTCCCTACCCAAACACACAATTCAGACACCAGTTGCAAGCCCAGGTTACCACATGTGCTACTGACTAACTGGCTATAGATTAGAGGTCTTAATGATTCCTTTGTTGTGTATATTAATCACAGCTCAGAGAACTTAGGGAAACACTTGTTTACATTTATGAGTTTCTTTTTTTAACATTTTTATTGAGTTTAAGTCATTTTACAATGCTGTGTCAAATTCCAGTGTACAGCACAATTTTTCAGTTATACATGAAGATACATATATTCATTGTCACATTAATTTTTGCTGTGAGCTACCACAAGATCTTGTATATATTTACCTGTGCTATACAGTATAATCTTGTTTACCTATTCTGCATATGCTTGTCAGTATCTACAAATTTTGAACTCCAAGTCTGTCCCTTCCCACCCCCTTCCCCCTTGGCAACCACAAGTTTGTATTCTATGTCTATGAGTCTGTTTCTATTTTGTATTTATGCTTTTCTTTTTTTTAAGATTCCACATATGAATGATATTATATGGTATTTTTCTTTCACTTTCTGATTACTTCTTTTAGAATGACATTCTCCAGGAACATCAGTGTTGTTGCAAATGGTGTTATGTTGTCAGTTTTTATGGCTGAATAGTATTCCATTATGTAAATAAATATACCACAGCTTCTTTATCCAGTCCTCTGTCGATGGACATTTAGGCTGTTTCCATGTCTTGGCTATTGTAAATAGTGCTGTTATGAACATTGGGGTGCAGGTGTCTTTTTGAAGTAGGGTTCCTTCTGGATACATGCCCAGGAGTGGGATCACTGAGCCATAGAGTAAGTCTATTCCTAGTCTCTTGAGGAATCTCCACACTGTTTTCCACAGTGTCTACACCAAACGGCATTCCCACCAGCAGTGTAGGAGGGTTCCCTTTTCTCCACAGCCTCTCCAGCATTTTCATTTGTGGACTTTGGATGATGCCCATTCTGACTGGTGTGAGGTGATACCTCATTGTAGTTTTGATTTGTATTTCTCTGATAATGAGTTTCTTAAAAGATGTGACAAAGGATACAGGTGAACACCCAGATGAAGAGATACATAGGGCAAGTCCTGATAGGGTCTCGAGTGCAGGGCCTTCTCTATGCATAGAATTGGGATGTGTCATTCTCCTGGTGTGGATGTGTTTACCAACCTGGAAGCACTCTGAACCCTGTCCTATTGGGATTTTATTGAGGTTCCCTCATGTAGGCAGGATTAATTATTAACTTTTTTCCAGCCCCTGTCTTCTCTCTGGAGAAGTATTTGGGGGGCAAGGCTGATAACTCCAAGCTTCTAATCATGAATCTGATGACCAGCTCCCATCCAGGAGCTATGCAGAAGCCCACCCAGAGTTGCCTCATTAGAAAAGAAGATGCTCAGAGTGTTCTTATAACTTAGGAATTTATAAGGATTTTAGGAGCTCTGTGTCAGGGACAATGTCAGAAAGCAAATATTAGAAAAAGAGATGCTCCCAGTGTTCTTATCACTTAGGGAATAACAAGGATTTTAGGAGATCTGTGCTAGGAACTAAAAGCAGAGACCAATATGTGTTTTCTATTACCTCACAATGTTTAAATAAAACATTTTTCTACATGAGGGAATATACATCATTTTTGAGTTCTATTGTATTGTACCATGATCTATTTAAATATCATTTTTGGATATGAGGTTGTTTCTAATTTTTTATTTTTGAAAATATAATGTTTCAGTCAACATCCTTATACATAGATCTTTGCTCAAATGTTTACTTCATAAGAATTAACTAGAATGAAACATTATTACAATGGTTAAGTATTTTTTTTGTTATTGTTCTTAAGTATATATTTTCAAATTGTCTTTTAGAGAAATTGGTTTATATACCTGACAGCAACATCTGACAGTGACTCTTTCTCCACTATCATCCCAACATTGGAGGTTATAGTTTGTGTATTTTTCTATATTTTAAAACTGTATCCTCCTCTTTTAATCATTGATTTATAATTATTGTTTTTATCCCTTAGGCTTGTGTCTCTTTCAAATATTTTTTCTGTTTTTTTTTTGTAACTTTGGTTCATTTTTATTTCTAGAAGTTTGAAATTTTCATTTTGTCAAGTACACTAATTCTTTCTTTTATGATTTCTGTTTTTGAAGTCATACTTAGAAAGGCGTTTCTCATACTTTGTCCCAATACTTTAATCTAGAATCTCCCACCCTCCGCCGCCTAGATAACACTCAGTTTTGCAATATAGTTGTGTTCTAGAGAAGTACTGAATGGCTTACCTTCCAAAATGAAAATGCCCTTTCTTTCTCTACGGGATGACTGTCAATCTGTCTGCTTAGCCTAAGCACTATGCCCAATATGTGTTGATTACTTCTAAATATCTATCTCCATTTATATGCCCCAAATTACCAGGAGACCAATTAACCTATTCAGAATTGAACTTATTATTTTTCTTACACTATGCTCAGTCTCTAACCTGCTCTACTCTTTTTTACCTTGTATCAATATTTGGTTCCATCTTTCATTGTTTAAGCTAGAAATTTTAGTCTTCTTACCCTTCTTTTTTTCTCTCACGTCCAATACCCCATACTGTTGCCTCTACCTTCTAAATATTTCTTCAATTTTCCCCAGTTCTCCTTCACTTTGACCCTCTCTGTCATAAGTTTAGTTTGACTGATTCAAATCTCTAACCAGAATCTTATGGCAGCTTTCTGACATTGTCTCCTTCACTTCTATGTTGTCTCCCTCTTCTTTATTCTCCTGCTAGTGTAATCTTAAAATAGAAAACTTAGTCTTGTCAGTCTCCTGCTTAAAGTTCAACAGTGGTTTCCCTCCAAGACTAAATTCCAATTATTTATCTGGGAATAAAAGGCCTTTGTGACTTGATCCTTATTTCTTTTCTCCTGTTACTTCCTGCATGAAGCCTTTGCAGTTTCCCTAGTGTGTAATTCAGTCAGGTGCTAGGATTTTGAGTTTGCTGCTCCCTCTGTTGGTAATGTTATTCTCCTTCCTTGTCAACTTGTCATATTTTCATCCTTGAAGATTCTCTTTTCTTTTTAAATTATAGTCTAATTGCGAAGTTGTATTAATTTCTGGTGTACAGAATAGTGGTTCATTTATACATAAATATATTCCTTTTCATACTTTTTCATTAAAGGCCATTACAAAGGATTGGATATAGTTCCCTGTGCTATATATATAGGATCTTTTTGTTTATTTATTTTTTATATAGTAGTTAGTACCTTCAAGTTCAAAACTCCCAGTTATCCCTCCCTTGGTAATCATAGGTTTGTTTTCTATGTCTGTGAGTCTGTTTCTAGTTTGTAAGTAAGTTTATTTGTGTTTTTATTTTTTAGATTCCACATATAAGTGATATCATATGGTATTTTTTCTTTCTCTTTCTGGCTAACTTTACTCAGAAAGATGATCTCCAGGTATATTCATGTTGCTGCAAATGGCATTATTTCATTCTTTTTTATAGCTGAGTAACATTGCATTATACACACACAAACACACACCCCATTACTTCTTATTTTAAATCTATTTTTATATATAGTGGCTAACATTTGTAAATCTCAAACTCCCAAATTTATCCCTTCTCACTCCCTTTCCCTGGTAACCATAAGATTGTTTATTATGTCTGTGAGTCTGTTACTGTGTTGTAGATGAGTTCATAGTATCCTTTTCCTTTCCTTTCCTTTCCTTTCCTTTCCTTTCCTTTCCTTTCCTTTCCTTTCCTTTCTTTCTTTTCTTTTCTTTTTTTCTTTTCTTTTTGATTCCACATAAGTGATATCATATGATATTTTTCTTTCTCTTTCTGGCTTACTTCACTTAGAATGACATTCTCTAGGAGCATCCATGTTGCTGCAAATAACATTATATTGTCATTTTTATGGCTGAGTAGTATTCCATTGTATGAATATATCACAATTTCTTCATCCAGTTATTTGTTGATGGACATTTATGTTGTTTCCATGTTTTGGCTATTGTAATTATTGCTTCTATGAACATTGGGGTGCAGGTGTCTTTTTGACTTAAGGTTCCCTCTGTATATATGCTCAGGAGTGGGATTGCTGTGTCATATGGTAAGACTATTTTTAGTCTTTTGAGGAATCTCCATACTGTTTCCCACAATGGCTGCACCAAACTGCATTCCCACCAACAGTGTAGGAGGGTTTCTCTTTCTTCACAGCCTCTCCAGCATTTGTCATTTGTTGGCTTTTAAATGATGGCCATTCTGACTGGTGTGAGGTGATACCTCATTGTAGTTCTGATTTCCATTTCTCTGATAATTAGTGATATTGAGCATTTTTATTCATGTGCCTATTGGCCATTTGTATGTCTTACTTGGAGAATTGCTTGTTTAGGTCTTCTGCCCATTTTTGTGTTTGCTTTTTTGTCATTAAGTTGTATAAGCTGTTTGTATATTCTGGAAATTAAGCCCTGTCAGTCGCATCATTTGTGAATCTTTTCTCCTATACTGTAGGTTGTTGTTTTGTGTTGCTTATGGTTTCCTTTGCTGTGAAAAAGCTTATAAGTTTAATTAAGTCCCATTTGTTTTACTTTTGCTCTTATTTCTATTGCCTGGGAAGGCTACCATTGGAGAACATTGGTAATATTTATGTCAGAGAATGTCTTGCCTATTTTTTCTTCTAGGAGTTTTATTGTGTCTTGTCTCATGTTTAAGTCTTTAAGCCATTTTGAGTTATTTTTGTGTATGGAGTGAGGGAGTGTTCTAAGTTCATTGATTTACATGCTGCTGTCCAGTTTTCCCAACACCACTTGCTGAAGAGACTGTCTTTTCTCCATTGTATATTCTTGCCTCCTTTGTTGAAGATTAATTGATCATAGGTCTGTAGGTTTGTTTCTGTACTCTCTATTCTGTTCCATTGATCCATGCCTGTTTTTATGCCAGTACTATGCTGTTTTGATTACTGTAGCTCTGTAGTATTGTCTGAAGTCTGGAAGAGTTATTCTTCCAGCCTCTTTCTTTTCTTCAGTAATGCTTTGGCAATTCTAGGTCTTTTGTGGTTCCATATAAATTTTATTATGATTTGTTCTAGTTTTGTGAAAAATGCCCTGGGTAATTTGATAGGGATCATATTAACTCTGTAGATTGCCTTGGGCAGTATGGCCATTATAACGGTATTGATTCTTCCAATCCAAGAGCATGAAATACCTTTCACTTTAAGTCATCTTTAATATCCTTAATCAGTTTTTTGTAGTTCTGCATGTATAAATACTTCACCTCTGTTGTCGGATTTATTCCTAAGTATTTTATTGTTTTGGATACAATTTTAAAAGGGATTGTTTCTTTACTTTCTTTTCTTGCTAATTTAGGGTTACTGTACATAAACACCAATATTTTGTATGTTAACCTTGTATCCTGCTACCTTCTTGAATTCTTTTATCAGCTCTAGTAGTTTTTGTGTGGAGCTTTCAGGGTTTTCTCTATATAATATCATGTCATCTGCATATTTTACCTTTTCTTTTCCAATGTGAATCGCTTTTATTTCTTTTTCTTGCCTAATTGCTGTGGCTAGGATTTCCAAGACTATCTTGAATAGGATTGGTGAGAGGGGGCATCCTCATCTTATTCCAGATTTTAGTGGGAAGGCTTTCAACTTTTCAAGATTCATTATTATGCTGGCTGTAGATTTGTCATAAATAGCTTTTATTATGTTGAGATATATTCCTTCTATACCCACTTTGGTGAGAGTTTTTATCATAGATGGGTGTTGAATTTTATCAAATGCTTTTCCTGCATCTATTGAGATGATCACGTGTATAAAACAACTTTTTTATCCAGTCATAAGTTGATGAGCATTTAGTTTGCTTCCATGTCTTAGCTATTGTAAATACTGCTTCTATGACAATTGGGATGCATGTATACTTTTGAATTATAGTTCCCTCCAGATATGTGCCCAGGAGTGGGTTTGCTGTATCATACAGTAAGTCTGTTTTCAGTTATTAAAGGAATCTCTATATTGTTTTCCATAATGGTTGCACCAAACTACATTCTCATCAACAGTGTAGGAGGGTTCCCTTTTCTCCACACCTTTCTAGCATTTATCATTTGTGGATTTTTTTTAATGATGGCCATTGTGACTGGTGTAAAGTGATACCTCAGTTGTAGTTTTTATTTTATTTCTCCGGTAATTAGTGATATCGAGCATCTTTTCATGTGCTTATTGGTCATCTCTTTGTCTTCATTGGAGAAATAATTTGTTTAGGTCTTCTCCCCATATTTGGATTGGGTTTTTTGTTTTTTGTTATTGAATGGATGAGCTGTTTATATATTCTGGAAATTAAGCCCTGTCACTTGCATCATTTGCAAATATATTGTCCCATTACACAGATTGTCTTTTTGTTTTATTTGTAGTTTCCTTTGCTGTGCAAAACCTTATAAATTTAATTAGTTCCATTTTATTTTTTTTCTTTTATTTCAATTGCCTCCATAGACTACAATAGGAGAATATTGCTACAATTTATGTCAGAAATATTTTGCTTATGTTCTCTTCTAGGAGGTTTATGGTGTCTTGTTTTATGTTTAAATCTTAAGCCTTTTTGAGTTTATTTTTGTATATGTTCTGAGGGAGAGTTCTAATTTCATTGATTTACAGGCGACTGTCCAGCTCTCCCAACATGACTTGTTGGAGAGACTGTTTTTTCTCCATTGCATATTTTTTGCCCCGTTTGTCAAAGATTAATTGACTGTAAGTGTGTGGGCTTATTTCTGGGCTCTCTATTGTTTTCTATTGATCCATATGTCTGTTTTTATGCCAGTACCATACTGTTTTGATTACTGTAGCTCTGTAGTATTATCTGAAGTCTGGTAGGGTTATTCCTACAGCTTTGTTCTTTTTCTTCAGTATTGCTTTGGCAATTCTGGGTCTTTTATGATTTCATACAAATCTTAGGGTTATTTGCTCAAATTCTGTGAAAAATGTCCTAGGTAATTTGATGGGGATCACATTAACTCTGTAGATTGCTTTGAGTAGTATGGTCATTTTAATAATATTAATTCTTCTAATTTGAGGGCATGGCATATCTTTTCATTTCTTTAAATCATCATTAAATTACTTTATGAATGTGTTATTATGCTCTGTGTATAAATCTCACACTTACTTGGTCAGGTTTAATCCTGAGTATTCTATATTATTTGATGTGATTTTAAGTCTTTTTGTTTTAACTTTTTTAATTGATTTATAATCATTTTAAAATGTTGTGTCAAATTCCTGTGTAGAACACAATTTTTCAGTTATACATGAACATATATATATTCATTCTCACATTTTTCTCTGTGAGCTAGTATGAGATCTTGTATATATTTCCCTGTGATATACAGTATAATGTTGTTTATCCTACAATTTTGGAATCCCAGTCTATCTCTTCCCATTCCCCACCCCCTGGCAAACCCAAGCTTTTATTCTATGTCTGTGAGTCTATTTTTGTTTTGTATTTATGCTTTGTTTGTTTCTTTTCTTTTTTTTTTAGATTCCACATATGAGCTATCTCATATGGTAATTTGCTTTCTCTTTCTGGCTTACTTCACTTAGAATGACATTTTTCAGGAACATCCATGTTGCTGCAAATAACATTATGTTGTCAGTTTTTATGGCTGAGTAGTATTCCATTGTAAAAATATACCACTTCTTCTTTATCCAGTCATCTGTTAATGGACATTTAGGCTGTTTCCATGTCTTGGCTATTGTAAATAATGCTGCTATGAACATTGGGGTGCAGGTGTCATTTTGAAGTAGGGTTCCTTTTGGATAGAAGCCCAGGAGCGGGACTCCTGGGTCATATGGTAAGTCTATACCTAGTCTTTTGAAGAATCTCCATACTGTATTCCACAGTGGTTGCAAAACTGCATTCCCACCAGCAGTGTAGGAGGGTTCCCTTTTGTCCACAGCCTATCCAGCATTTGTCATTTGTGGATTTTTGAATGATGGTCATTCTGACTGGTGTGAGGTGATACCTCATTGTAGTTTTGATTTGCATTTCTCTGATAATTAGTGATATTGAGCATTTTTTCCTGTGCTTATTGATAATTGGTATGTCTTCTTGGAGGATTGCTTGTTTAGGTCATTTGCCCATTTTTGGATTGGATTTTTGGGTTTCTTTTTAAGTCATATGATCTACTTATATATTCTGGAGATCAAGCCTTTGTCAGTTTCACTGGCAAAAATTTTCTCTCATTCCGTAGGTTGTCATTTTGTTTTACTTATGGTTTCCTTTGGTGTGCAGAAGCTTGTAAGTTTCACTAGGTCCCATTTGTTTATACTTTCTTTTATTTCTTTTGCTTGAGTAGACTGTTCTAGAAGAACATTTTTGAGATGTATGTCAGATCATGTTTTGCCTATGTTTTCTTCAAGGAGGTTTCTTGTATCTTGTCTTATGTTTACGTCTTTAATCCATTTTGAGTTTATTTTTGTGTATGGTGTAAGGGAGTGTTCTAGCTTCATTGCTTTAAATGCTGCTGTCCAGTTTTCCCAACACCATTTGCTGAAGAGACTGTCTTTATTCCATTGTATATTCTTGCCTCCTTTGTCGGAGATGAGTTGACCAAAAGTTTGTGGGTTCATTTCTGGGCTCTATTCTGTTCCATTGGTCTATATGTCTGTTTCGGTACCAATACCATGCTGTCTTGATGACTGTAGCTCTATAGTATTATCTGAAGTCTGGGAGAGTTATCCTTCCAGCCTCTTTCTTTCTCTTCAGTAATGCTTTGGCAATTCTAGGTCTTTTGTGGTTCCATAGAAATTTTATTATGATTTGTCCTAGTTCTGTGAAATCTGTCCTAGGTAATTTGATAGGGATTGCATTAAATCTGTAGATTGCCTTGGACAGTATGACCACTTTAACAATATTGATTCTTCCAATCCAAGAGCTTGGGATATCTTTCTTTTTTCTGGAAGTCTTCTTTAATTTCCTTCATCAGTGGTTTATAGTTTTCTGTGTATAATTCTTTCACCTCCTTGATTAGATCTGTTCCTTGGTATTTTATTACTTTGGGTGCTATTTTAAAGGGGATTGTTTCTTTACTTTCGTTTTCTTTTGATTCATCGTTAGTGTAAAGAAATGCAACTGATTTTTGAAAGTTAATCTTGTAACCTGCTACCTTGATGAATACTTCAATTAGCTCTAGTAGTTTTTGTGTGGACCTTTTAGAGTCTTCTATATATAATAACATGTCATTGGCATATAGTGACACTTTTACCTCTTCTTTTCCAATTTGGATCCCTTTTATTTGTCTCTCTTGCCTGATTGCTCTGGTTAGGATTTCCAAGGATATGTTGAATAGGAGTGGTTATAGTGGGCATCCTTGTCTTGTCCCAGATTTTAGTGGGGTGCTTTTGAGCTTTTCACCATTGTGTATTCTGCCAGCTGTTGGTTTGTCATAAATATAGCTTTTACAATATTGAGATATATTCCCTCTATACCCACTTTGGTGAGAGTTTTTATCATAAACGGGTGTTGAATTTTATCAAATGCTTTTTCTGCATCTATTGAGATGATCATGTGGTTTTTGTCCTTTCTCTTGTTGTGATGTATTACATTGATTGATTTGTGTATGTTGAACCACCGTTATGTCCCTGGGATTAACCCCACTTGGTCATGATATATAATCTTTTTTATGTGTTGTTGGATTCTATTTGCTAATATTTTGGTGAGGATTTTGGCATCTATGTTCATCAGTGATATTGGCCTATAATTATCTTTTTTGTTAGTGTCTTTGCCTGCTTTTGTATCAGGGTGATGGTGGGTTCATAGAATGAGTTTTGGAGTATTCCCTCCTTTTCAGTCTTCTGGAAGAGTTTGAGAAGGACTGGTATGAGTTCTTTGAATATTTGGTAGAATTCCCCAGTGAAGATGTCTGCCCTGGGCTTTTATTTGTAGGGAGGTTTTTCATTGCTATTTTGATTTCATTTCTAGTGATCAGATTGTTCAAGTGGTCAGTTTCTTCTTGGTTCAGTCTTGGTGGACTGCATGTTTCCAGACACTTGTCCATCTCCTCTAGGTTATCCAGTTTGGTTCCATATAATTTTTCATAATATTCTCGTATGATATTCTGTATTTCTATTTTATTTGTTGTAATTTCTCCATTTTCCTTTCTAATTTTGCTAATTTGTGCTTTTTTTTTCTACTTTGTGAGTTTGGACAGAGGTTTTTTGATTTTATTTTCTTTTTCAAAAAACCAGCTTTTGGTTTGATTGATTTTTTCTGCTTTTTTAAATCTCTATTTTATTTATTTCCTCCATAATATTTATAATTTCTTTCCTTCTGCTGCCTTTTTGGTTTTTTTTTATTCTTCTTTTTCTAATTCATTCACGTGGTTGGTTAAATTGTTTATTTGAGATTGTTCTTCTTTTCTGAGGAAAGCCTGTATCACTATAAACTTCCCTCTTAGCACTACCTTTGCTGTGTCCCATAAATTTTGTGTGGTTGTACTTTCATTTTCACATGTCTCAAGGTATTTTTTAATTTCAACTTAGATTTCCTCATTGACCCATTGGTTTTTAAATAGCATATTGTTTAATCTCCGTGCTTTCCTTTTGTTTTCCTTTGTTTCTGTGTTGCTGATTTCTAGTTTCACGGCATTGTTGTCAGTAAAGATGCTTGAGATAATTTCTGTCTTCTTAAAATTGTTAAGGTATCTTCTGTGGCTAAGTAAGTGATCAATCCTAGAAAATGTTCCATGTGCACTTGAAAAGAATGTATATCCTATTAATGGGGGGTGTAATGCTCTGAAAATATCCACCAAATCTTATTTTTCTATTGTATTATTTAATTTCTCTGTTGCCTTATTTATTTTCTGTCTGGAAGATCTGTCTAGTGATGTTAATGCAGTGTTAAAATCTCCAACTATGATTGTATTCCCATCAATATACCCCTTTATCTCTGTTAGTAATTGTTTTATGTATTTAGGTGCTCCTATATTGGATGCATATATATTAACGAGTGTAATATCCTCATCTTGTATCACTCTTTTTATCATTATCAAATGTCCTTCTTTATCTTTCTTTATGGCCTTTGTTTTAAAGTCTATTTTGTCTGAAATCAGAACTGCCACACCTGCTTTTATGGCTTTTCCATTTCCATGGAATATCTTTTTCCATCCTTTCACTCTCAATTTATATGCGTCCTTCTCCCTAAAGTGGGTCTCTTGTATGCAGCATATTTTAGGTTCTTGCTTTATTATCCAGTCTGCCACTCTATGTCGTTTAACTGGAGCATTTAGTCCATTAACATTTACAGTCATTAATGATAGATATGTGTTTATTGCCATTTTGAACTTATATTTACAGTTGATTTGGTGTTTCCTCTTTGTTCCTTTGATTTTCCTTTTATGGTTTGGTCATTTTCCTTTGTATTATCATGGACTTTATTTAGTGTTTGTGACTCCCTTGTAAGTTTTTGGCTTGTGGTTAGCCTTTTTTGTAAGTCTATTAGCCCATTACTCTAACAGTTTTTATTAAACTGATAGTAACATGATCTCAAATCCATTGTACCGAGAACAAAAATTTTAAAAAAGAAGGAAAAAACACTCTATGTTTTCCTGCCTCCCTCTCCCAATGATTTAGATGTCTTCTTTTACATTTTCTTGTTTATTTGTAATTCGAGTTATCACCTTTCCAGTTGTGAGTTTCTCATTTCTGTAGCATTCTGCTGCTTTTCTATTTAGAGTTGACCTTTCAATATTGTTTTTAGCATGGGTTTAGTGTTGCTAAACTCTTGTAGTTTTTCCTTGTCTGTGAAATTCTTTATGTGTCCTTCTATCCTAAAGGATAGCCTTGCTGGATAAAATATCCTAGGCTGCATCTTTTTTTCATTCAGGACTTTGTATATATCTTGCTACTCCCTTCTGGCCTGTAGTGTTTGTGTAGAGAAATCAGCTGAGAGCCTTATGGGGGTTCCCTTGTAACTTACTGTTTGCTTTTCTCTTGATGCCTTTAGGATCATTTCTTTATCCTTGACTCTGGCCATCTTGATTATGATATGTCTTGGTGTGGGTCTTTTTGGGTTCTTCCTGTTTGGGACCCCCTGAGCTTCCTGTACTTGGATATCTGATTCCTTCTTTAAGTTTGGGAAGTTTTCAGTCATGATTTCTTCCAATACCTTTTCAACCCCCTTTGATCTTTCTTCCCCTTCTGGGACCCCTTTTATGTGAAGATTGGCACACTTTATATTATCCCATATGTCCCTTACTCTATTTTCATTTTTTTGTTTGTTTTTCTTGTAGCTGTACTGATTTTGTGCTTTCTATTGTCCTGTCTTCTAGTTCACTAATTTGTTCCTCTGCATTATCTAGTCTGCTTTGCACAGCCTTTAGATCATTTCTCATCTCAGCCAATGAGTTTACCAATTCTACCTGACTCTTCTTTATAGCTTCCATTTCTTTTTTGTCATATTTTATATCTCTAAACACTATCTCTTTTAGTTCCTTTAGTACTTTGATCACTCCTTTTTTGAAATCTTGTTCTAGTAGTCTATCGATGTCTATTTCATTTATCATTTTTTAAGGGGATTTCTATTGTTCTTTTAATTAGGAATGGTTTTTCTCATTCTCCATTTTTCTCATACCTCTCTGGCACTGTGGTTTATGGAGTATCAGTTATCTATTGTGGTCCTTAATGAGTTTATCTATCTAATGGCTATGTAGGAATAAAAGTTAGAAAAAATAGAAAGATGAAAGAATTTTAAGAAAAGGGAGAAAAAAAGTTTTAAATATAGTGTATAATGAATAATAGAAGAGCAAGTTGAAGCATAATAGCAATCGGGTTGAGACGTCTTTTTAAAACCTTTAAAAAAGGAGAAAAGAGGAAAATGTGTATTTGAAATCTGTGTATAATGACTAACAGGACATCAACACGAAGAGTAATAAAAATGAAATGATGTGGATTTTTATAAATAACAATAATGAAAATATTTTTAAAAAACTAGAAGGGATTAAAACTGGGGGTATACATAATCATTTAAGATTAAAAGGGTAATAGAAAATAGAACAAATAAAAACAGATTTGACCAAAAAGGAAAAAAAGGGGTGGTTATTGGTGTTCTCCTAGAGACTGGGTGCTTTTAATGCGAAGTCTGTCAGTCTTCATCCTGTTTTGGAAGCTCAGCTTGCTTTTTCCAGAGGCCCTCCATTGGTGCCCACATCTGTGCTGCTCCCAGTGCCTGTCACCGAGCTGATTGTGCCTCCTCCCAACACTGGGTCAGGTGCAGCTCTCCTTTGATGTGGGTAGGTGAATCACTGCCCCTCCCGATGTTGTAATCAGATGTTGCAGACTGGCCAGGCAGGAGGGCGTGTCCCGCCCGGGTCCCGCCCCTTCCCATCACAGCGGTCAGGGGCTGCGTTCCTGCCTGAAAGGCATGGGGTCGCCCGCACTTTCCCTGCGCTGGTCACTCCGCTGCTCTGTGCCCCTGTGTGCTTCACCTCAGGTTGGTGCTCCACAGGTGGGCTCGGGGAAGACCGAGGAACAGCCCTGTCCCTGTTTCAGGCCAAAACCCACCTCCTTGTTTGTCTTGGTGGAGCAAGTTCTCTGACGGATCAGTATGGAAGGATCCTATCTGCCTTGGGCTGTAGATAAGACTGTGTTTGGCCTTTAAGGCTGCTAAGTCCTTAGGTGTGGATGCAGGTTTCGCCCCTATCCCCGCTTGGGTTCTAAGCACTAGAGGATATAGCTGCTGTGCCTGAGCCCTGCCTCTCTCCACCCAAAAACTTTCTGCATGTTTTCAGAGATGGGGATATGCACCCTTCCCCCCAGGGCACATCAGCCATGTTGTTTTACGGAGGGCCCAGGTTGTTCTGCTCTGTGCACCCACAGCCATGGTGGACTGCCCTCTGTTATTCCCTGGGACTGCCTCAGTACAGCCTTCCCTGTCCTCCGCCCCACTCCGGCAGCTTGGCCCTGCCTTCAGCTGCTGGTCCGTGTCTCAGGCTTGGTGTCACGGGGACCTTCTGTGCCCGTTTAACTGAGTTCTGTCAGTCAAGGGCTGCTCTGTACAATTCCAAGCCTCAGAGTCTCCCCTTCCATTCTGCAGGCCTCTCAGTTGCAGAGGGGAGATTCAGCGAATGTGTGCCAGTACTCCTTTGCCACTCCCTCTCCACGGGACCCGTCCTGCTCTGTTTTGCATTTTCTTCTTTCGTTTTTACTTTATTCCTACCAGATTTTTGGTGTCTGTTTTGAAGAGGACGATGTTCTGTCGGAGTTCCGCCAGTGCTCTGGTTGGCTGAGTGGGTCTGTGAATGTGAGTCTTGGTGTATTTGTGGGAGAGGGTGAGCTACGAGCGTCCTTCTACTCCACCATCTTGGCCTCCTCCTTTGATGTGATTTTAAAAAGGATTATTTGTTTACTTTCTTTTTTTGATATTTCATTGTTAGAGTGAAGAAATGCAATTGATCTCTATGTTAATCTTGTATCCTTCTATCTTACTGAATTCTTTTATCAGTTATTGTGTTTTTTGTGGAGTCTTTAGGGTTTTCTGTATAAAGTATCATTTCATCCTCATATAGTGATTGTTTTACTTCTTCTTTTCCAATTTGAATCCCTTTTATTTCTTCTTCTTATCTGATTGCTATGACTAAGACTTCCAATACTATGTTGAATAGAAGTGGTGAGATTGGGCATTCCTGTGTTATTTCAGATTTCAGTGGGAAGGCTTTCAACTTTTCACCATTGAGTATTATGTTGGCTGAGGTTTTGTCATAAATGGCGTTTATTATATTGTGATATACTCCCTCTATACCCACTATGGTAAAATTTTTAAAATCATAAATGTATATTGCATTTTATCAAGTGCTTTTTCTGCATCTACTGAGATGATCATGTGATTTTGTCCTTTCTTTTGTTGATGTGGTGTATCATGTAGATCAGTTACCATATGTTGAACCATCCTTGTGTCCCTGGGATGAATCTCACTTGATGGTATGGTATGATTTTTTTATGTGTTTTTGAATTTTGTTTGCTAATATTTTGTTGATAATTTTTGCATCTATATTGGTTAAAGATATAGGCTTATAATTTTTTTATTTTTGGTAGTGTCTTTGGTTTTGGTATGAGGGTGATGATGGTTTCATAAAATGAGTTTAGGAATGTTCCCTACTTTATAGTCTTTTGGAAGAGTTTGAGAAGGATAAATCCTTTTTATGTTTGGTAAAATTACTCAGTGATGTCATCTGGTCCTGGATGTTTCTTTCCAGGGAAATTTTTATTTTTTCTTATTACTGATTCTATTTTACTTCTAGTGATAATTCTGTTCAAACTATTTCTTCTTAATTCAATTTTGGTGGACTATATGTTTCTAGAAACTTGTCCATTTCTTCTAGATTGTCCAATTTGTTGCCATATAATTTTTCAAAGTGTTCTCTAATTTTTTTTGTATTTCTGTGGTGTAATTTCTGTGGTTGTAATTTCTCCTCTTTCATGTCTAATTTTGATTTTGTTCTCTCTCATTTCTTCTTAGTGAGCCAGGCCAGAGCTTTGTTGATTTTGTTTACTCTTTCAAAAATCCATCTCTTTGCTTTATTGATTTTTTTCAATTGTTTTTTAAAATCTCCGTTTCACTTATTTCCTCCCTGATGTTTATTATCTCTCCTTCTGTTAACTTTAGGGTTTTGTTGTTGTTGTAGTTGTTCTTCTTCTTTTTCTTATTCTTTTAGGTGCTAGATTGGGTTGTTTACTAGAGATTGTTCTTGTTTTTTGAGGAAGGCCTGTATCACTATGACCTTCCGTCTTAGGACTGCTTTTGTTGCATCCCATAGATTTTGTGTGGGCATGTTTTCATTGTTATTTGTCTCAAGGTATTTTTTAATTTCCACTTTGATTTCATCATTGACCCATTTTTTTTATTGATTTCATGTTGTTTACTCTCTATGCAGTCTTTTTATTTTCTCTTTTCTCTTTCTGTGGTTGATTTCTAGTACCATGCCATTGTACTCAGAAGAGATGCTTGGAATAATTTCTTTCCTCTTAAATTTGATGAGTTTCTTTTGTTTCTGGGTATGTGTTCTACCCTAGAGAATGTTCCATATGCATTTGAAAAGAATGTATATCCTGGGTTTTTATTTTAATGTAATGTCCTGAAAATATAAATTAAGTCTAATAGTTCTATTGCATCATTTAGTGTCTCTATCACCTTACTGATTTTCTGTCTTGAAGATGTATCCAATCATGTTAATGGGGTATTAAAGTCTCCTACAATTATTGCATTCCCATTAATTTCTTCTTTTATGTATGTTACTCCTATATTGGAGTAGATGCTATATTTATTGGTATATATTTGCATAGGTGCTTCTATATTGGATGCGTATATAAATATACTTTATTGATTCCAGAAGTTCAATTATCTGGATAGTGGTTACACTTGACAAGATCATTTGTTAAAGGTTACATTATATAATTCAAATGGACAAAAATTAGTATTATCTACACTATCTTAACATAAACACCTTTGAATGAGACCTTCCTTTCCAATACTTTGAGGTCTACAGGCCACATGTTTAAAAAATTACCATTGTGGGAATAAGGACTATTTAAATAGAACTAGATGTGGTGGGAGGCTGTGGATATTCTTTGTTTTTCCTTTTTATTTTTTAAAACATTTTTTACTGAGTTATAGTCAGTTTACAATGTTGTGTCAATTTCCCATGTAGAGCACAATTTATCAGTTATACATGAACATACATATATTCATTGTCACATTCTTTTTGCTGAGAGCTACCACAAGATCTTGTGTATATTTCCCTGTGCTGTACCATATAATCTTATTTATCGATTGTACATATGCTTGTCACTATCTACAAATTTTGAACTTCCAGTCTGTCCCTTCCCACTTCCCTCCCCATTGGCAACCACACATTTATACTCTATGTTTATGAGTCTGTTTCTTTTTGTATTTATATTCTTTATTATTTTTTTTTTTAGATTCTACATATGAGAGATCTCATATCGTATTTTTCTTTCTGTTTCTGGCTTACTTCACTTAGAATGACATTCTCCAGGGGCATCCATGTTGCTGCAAATGGTGTTATGTTGTCATTTTTATGGCTGAATAGTATTCCATTGTATAAATATACCACCTTTTTTTTTAACATTTTTATTGATTTATAATCATTTTGCAATGTTGTGTCAAATTCCAGTGTTCAGCACAATTTTTCAGTCATACATGGACATATACACACTCATTGTCACATTTTTTCTCTGTAAGCTGCTATAACATTTTGTGTATATTCCCCTGTGCTATACAGTATAATCTTGTTTATCTATGCTACCATTTTGAAATCCCAGTCTATCCCTTCCCACCCTCCACCCCCCTGGCAATCACAAATCTATTCTCTGTCTATGAGTGTATTTCTGTCCTGTATTTATGCTTTGTTTTTGTTTGTTTGTTATTGTTTTTGTTTTTGTTTTTTTTTAGATTCCACATATGAGCCATCTCATATGGTAATTTTCTTTCTGTTTCTGGCTTACTTCACTTAGAATGACATTCTCCAGGAGCATCCATATTGCTTCAAATGGCATTATGTTGTCGGTTTTTATGGCTGAGTAGTATTCCATTGTATAAATATACCACCTCTTCTTTATCCAGTCATCCATTGATGGACATTTAGGCTGTTTCCATGTTTTGGCTATTGTAAATAGTGCTGCTATGAACATTGGGGTGCAGCTGTCATCCTGAAGTAGATTTCCTTCTGGATACAAGCCCAGGAGTGGGATTCCTGGGTCATATGGTAAGTCGATTCCTAGTCTTTTGAGGAATGTCCAGTTTTCCATAGTGGCTGCACCAAACTGCATTCCCACCAGCAGTGTAGGTTGGTTCCTCTTACTCCACAGGGTCTCCAGCATTTATCATTTGTGGATTTTTGAATGATGGCCATTCTGACTGGTGTGAGGTGACACCTCATTGTAGTTTTGATTTGCATTTCTCTGATAATTAGTGATATTGAGCATTTTTTCATGTGCCTTTTGATCATTTATATGTCTTCCTTGGAGAATTTCTTGTTTAAGTCTTCTGCCCATTTTTGGATTGGGTTGTTTATTTTTTTCTTATTGAGTCATATGAGATGCTTGTATATTCTGGAGATCAAGCCTTTGTCGGTTTCATTTGCAAAAATTTTCTCCCATTCCATGGGTTGTCTATTTGTTTTACTTCTGGTTTCCTTTGCTATGCAGAAGCTTTTAAGTTTCATTAGGTCCCATTTGTTTATTCTTTCTTTTATTTCTTCTAGGAGAAAATTTTTGAAATGTATGTCAGATAATGTTTTGCTTATGTTTTCCTCTTGGAGGTTTATTGTATCTTCTCTTATGTTTAAGTCTTTGATGCATTCTTAGTTTATTTTTGTGTATGGTGTAAGGAAGTGTTCTAGCTTCATTGCTTTACATGGTGCTGTCCAGTTTTCCCGAAACCATTTGCTGAAGAGACTGTCTTTATTCCACTGTATGTTCTTGCCTTTTTTGTCAAAGAGTAGTTGACCAAAAGTTTGTAGGTTCACTCTGGGCTCTCTGTTCTTTTCCATTTGTCCATATGTCTGTTTTTGTACCAATACCAAGCTCTGTAGTATTGTCTGAAGTCTGGGAGAGTTATTCCTCCAGCCTTGATTTCTTTCTTCAGTAATGCTTTGGCAATTCTAGGTCTTTTGTTCCATTTAAATTTTATTATGATTAGTTCTAGTTCTGTGAAATGTATCCTGGGTAATTTGATAGGGATTACATTAAATCTGTAGATTGCCTTGGGCAGTGTGACCATTTTAACAATGTTGATTTTTCCAGTTCAGGAGCATGCGATCTTTCCATTTCTTTAAGTATTCTTTAATTTCCTTCATCAATGTTTTATATTTTTACTCCATGTAATAGTCTTGGAAGTCCTAGCCACAGCAATGAGTCAAGGGTGAGAAATAAAAGGGATCCAATTTGGAAAAGGAGGGGTAAAAGGGTCATCATATGCAGATGACATGATACTATGTATAAAAAACCCTAAAAGGTCCACACAAAAACTACCAGAACCAATCAAAGAATTAAGCAATGTAACAGGTTACAAGATTAATATACAAAAATCAGTTGTATTTCTTTACACTAACGATGAATCAACAGAAAAAGAAAATAAAGAAACAATCCCCCTTAAAATAGCACCCAAGGTAATATAATACCTAGGAATAAATCTAACCAAGGAGGTGTAGATTTTCTTTTTGATTCCTTGCTGTAATGTTGTCCTTCAGCTGCTCTGAGGGATTATAATATTTTCTTTAGATATCATTTCACTCTTACGTATCAGTGAAGCTTTTGTAAGACAACTATTATGCTATAGGAATTCTGCCAGTTTGCTAGCATGAACATGGGTCTTGGGTTCACCACTCCATTAGAACTATTAACTATATTCATATTATTTTTGTTACAAATCTTACAGATGGGTATGATTTTGGGTATTTAGGTCCACATTCTGTTTTAAGGCTGTATATCTAATTTTTATAAATTGTTCTTAGGGATTCTGCTACTATCCCTTTCTACCTTGTGTCATGCTTTTATCACTTCCTAGACCTCAGCTAACTGTGCAATCTTCTCCTCCTTTCTGGTATTCTTTAAGTTCTTACAGTCAGAAATTGCAAGGGATTTTTACTCCTCTGGAGTGAAATTTCCTAAGTTCAAGTCTTCCTTTGCCACTCACATTGATGTGTGAATTCAGGTAAGGCTTGAATCTTTCCTGACCTCAATTTGTCCATCAGAAAAAGGGGATAAAAATATCAACTTCATAGAATTTCTCTGAGGATTAAATGCTTTGATAAACTCTTGGCACAAGGAGGAATGGAGGACACTAGAAAAGCCAACATTTACTAGGCCATCATATACAGGTTTTAATCCTAACAACATCTCAGTGCAGAAGCTCCTAGGAACAACCCCTTCATAGAGCATTAAGAAACTTGAAACTTGAAGCTAATACGTAGAGGAATGAGGATTAAAACACTTCTCTTATCTGTGATGTTTACAAATGTCTGCTACTAGCAGAGATTCCTTAGTTCTTGGAGGGATTTCTTACAAGCAAAATTAACAATAAAGTGAATTCCTTTACATTAAGTCCTTTGACCTTGTCTCCCAAATTAATTTTTATGCTACTTCATAAGGATACTCTTTAAGTATAACAAGCTTTTGGTTTCCTTCAAAGGCATCTCAGTGAGGAACACAATGAATAATAGTATAGTTTGGGACCATTGCCATGATTCATGCCAAGGTGTCCATGATTTTACCCACCATTTGCATCAATACAAATGCAACACTATGAAAAAGGCAAATGACATATTATTATTATTATTATTATTATTATTATTATTATTATTATTATTATGAAAATAACTTTGACCCTATGGACCCCCTGAATATATCTCAGGTACCTCCCAGGGGTTCACAGACAACACTTTGAGAATCAATGACTAAGCAGCTTCCTAAAGACATGAATGAATTTCTACTGTGTTCCACAAGATGGTGCTAATATAAAGCACATCACTAATTAAATGTTAGGTCAACATTAATTTTTAAAATTCGTTCAGTTTCAAAAACCAATGTGATTTAAGTATTTATTTTAAGAACGTTTCCTTAGTGGGTTCTTGGAACTACCAGGTCTATCTTTTACATGAGCCCTCATTTCCAGCACATAACCTTGTTCCCTGAATAGTGTTTTGCAAATAGTTACCTCCAATATAAACCCTTTCCTCAGTGACATAGAAACACCTCATATTAATTTGGATGGTGACATGTTGCAATTATGGAAGCCAAGGGACTCTGGAATTCTTATCAAATTTAATCATTTTTCATTAAGAAAATTTTACTTCCTTCCAAATAACCTTCCATTTTTGTTTTTGCAAACCGTGCATCCTGGAACTCCATGCAGCTTTCTTGGAGATGAAATCCTTCAGTTCTGTGGTTCTTAATCTCTATTTTCAGAGGGGAGGGGCACAAATCTTTTTGTGAATTTGATAACAGCTGTGGACCTTCTTCCCAGAAAAATGTAAATGATATTTTGCAAATAATTTCAAGGACCTTAGATATGCCCTGAAGCCATGAGCCAGGTTAAGAACTTCTGTTTAAGTGGTAGAAATTGTTGCCAAGCCCCATCTAATTCTTTTAGCTTAGGTAAAACAGAAGTTCATATTAGACAAAAAGAGATCTGGAGTCTTTATGTCCTCCTACTGTTTTGTTATTATTAAGAACTTAGCATGTTATAAAATAGTGTTTTCATCCTTTAAAAGCCCATTGCCTGTAGTTGATAAACATAAAAACTTCATGTCCCCATCAGATTTTTGATATGGCTTTTTGACAAGGGAGACATTGCTCTTCACATTAAGAATTATGTCGTATCTTTTTCATATTCACTACTTTGCTAAGAAGTTTTACCAGGCTTAATTTTTTTCCTACATTACAAAGCAATATGATCCTTTTCAGTTTTTAAGATATAAAATTATAACAGTTAATATGATGTTTATCTTCAAATTATCTGCCACCTACAGTACCCTTAGGGCCCTTGACATGTTTTGAAAGTTTCTACTGTATGCAATTTCTCCATTGAACATTTATTCATTCAATTCTTGAAGACTTTTCTTCAGAATTGCCTATTAAATGGTAGATTACTCTAGGAAAAGGTCCATGTTAAGCCAGTTATTTAAGGTATGTTCTGTGGTTTCTTGGGTATCATAAAAATGATTAAAAGCCTGAAAATGTTTTATTAGCAGTTGTAAAAATGTGTAAATTTTGATTAAACAAAAAACCTCAAATACACGTGTTATATATCAAATTTAACATGTTGGAGTATAACAATACCTTAACTTGTGATCATTTTGATTAACTTTAAAACATGAATTAATTAAAATGTGCATTTCTAGATTTGATTAATACTAATAGAATGCCACTTTTTGTATTCTTTATCGGAAGAGGCTCAGCATACCATCTGGTAATAAAATTGTTCTCAGAATCATTACCATAAGCTATGTTTCACTACTCCCACATATTTCTCTACACCTAATTGTCCTCTTCATATTTCCCATTCAGATCACTACTTCTTCATCCCTCTCATCTGACCCCTTCATATTTTTTAAAATATGTTTTACCAAGGCACCTATTTACTCCCTTATATTCTGTCTGATAGGGGCTACAGGAGCCCCTTCTTTACTTAGTCCTCTCAGTAACTTGCTTTCTCTCAGACTCCAGATTTTTTAGTCTTCTCTCAGCAGTGCTACTTTCTTAGGCTCTTTCCATGTACCACCTGTTCTGACAGCTGGGGACTAAGTTTAACTAAGGAGAGTGTGGTCTTGTTGGAGGGGGTTGAGGGCACACACAGTTCTGGCTACAACTTGGTCAACAGAGCTCAGTCTAACCAGATGCCACCAACCCAACACCCTACAGACTAGTGTTTACTCAGGTGAGTAACAGCTTGAGAACCTGGCAGTGTAATCAAAGGAAAGAACAGTGGAATGACCTTAAATCTTTGAGTCTTTTTCCCCTCAGCCTCAGTTCAGGCCCTACTACCACTTGTGACTTTGGGCAAGTCGCTTTCCTCAGTGAGTTTCCTCATCATGGTGTATAGAGTTTAAAAAATTGGAGTGAAATAGTCTAGGGGCAAATTAACCTGGTTGTATCATCTTGAGCTCTAACATTCTATGATTATGTGCTGAAAACAAAAAGCAAGGCCCAGGGGTACTGGGATTGAAGAAAGGCACTGGGGTTGAGAGTAGATCAGTTCCAGGAGAGGGAGAGAAACTTTGGATATATTTCACCAGATGCTATGTGGTGAGAGAATAATAGATACAGAGGAGCAGAGGCCTGGGGATGGCGATAGACTAGGGCAAACTGGCACAACAAACAAACCTTTCTTGTTTCGCAGTGTTGTTCTGTACTAAATTACTATCACCAAGACCCTTGCAATGTCCTACCTGATGTCTCACTGCTCTCTTCCCTGCCTACTGCTACTCAGCTCTATAATTCCTTCTACACATGATCTTATGACTGAATTTCTTGAAGTGCAACCTCATTCATGTTTGTTCTATTGTTTAAAAATATCAGTCAGGGGCTTCTCACTGCCTAAAGAATAAAACAGAAACTCTTTATTCTTACATTCAAGGTCTTTCTTGTTCTCTCCTCAATGGTTTCCAAGTCTTACTCACTTTTCTCCTACAGCTAACTCAATGCACAGGTCACACAGGATTCCTTTTTCTTCCAACATGTAACGCCTATACTCACCTTAGTCGACTATCCTATCCAGCCTTCATGGTTCATCTCAAATGACTTTGTGTCTCTCCACACTACATCTTTGGAGTGCTCTGTTGGTACCTTTCATAGGCATGTCTTACATTTTGCCTTGTTGTATGTGATTGCTGTTTCAGTCTTAGATTTCCCTTTCTTAGATGTAAGTTCTCAGAGGGTAGGGACTCCATGTCATTCATCTGTATCTGTTTCTTCTAGCTAATTGTAACAATTGTGCCTAGTATGTTTTTGTGCACATTGCAACTCAATAAATACTTATTGAAACAAATTTTATCTTTAAAAATCTGCTTTCTCCAAAACCAGTTTTTGCTTGTTTTGTTTTCTAAGTAATTAAAAAAGGATTTTGAGCTATAAGACTTTTACGGAAACATTCTGGCAGGGCATTTGGGTAGTTGTTCAAGGCTATTTCTCAGAGTTAGACTGACTTTGATTCCTACTGAAGCCAACAAATCTCTTAATATACTTGGGACAGCTAAGAGAAATTTTGTGACTGACTCCATTGAGTTACAACAAAGTCTATTGCAATTAGAGTGAGGACAATACCCATTATGATATACTTTCAGTTGTTTTATATATTGCCCCCATTTTTCTCCCTACTCTAGGTTTTTAGAACCCCCACAAGAAGCAAACCTGACTATCTCAAACTGCCAGGCTAATAAGGAACTTGTGGTTCTGTCTGCATTATGTTTTTCTTCCCACCAAGATCCAAAGAAAAATGGTGGCACATAATATCCCTGAACTTCCACTTCAGAGCAGGTTAAACAGCCTTTCCTTGGGAACAGTTGAAAGTATTTCCCAAAATGGAAAGAGGTGAAAATTGCATTTGTGAACACTGTGAGGCACCATTATCTACTTAATGCAGAATTCTGCTGTGTATTCTTAGGCCCAAGGCATTGTGGTGTAAGAAAAATTAAATGAAAGTACTTAGAATTGAGGATCTGAATGGGAACTGAACAAATTTCAGTCCTGTGGGAGGCAAGGATTTTTGTAGATAAGAAAATTAAAATAAAATTGGATAGGCATTAATATAACAGTGTGAATAATGTCGATTAAATTTGTGAAAAATAATTTTCACTATTTGTGGAAAATACAGGAAGAAAACATAAAACACATTTGCTAAAACTTAGAAGAAATTAAATTTTAATTCCTCTGCCTGAAATTCATCTTAGATATAGATTTAGATATGTAAAAAATACAAGGCTACCAAAAGTCAATAATAGTCATTTAATTTTAATATTTACTACTAATTCATATCATTTTATAGTATAATTTTATCAAAATGTGACTTTCAACAAGAATTATTCATACATTTACTGGTTTTATAATTGCAGATCATCCTTAGTACAATTAACTTTGTTTAAAATGTAGGCAAGGTAAGACTGCAGAAAATGGCAGAGTAAGAACCTCTGAAAATTCTCTCCTCCAAAGAAACAATGGAAAACACTGATTTTTAAAGTGTCATAATCCACTTTTTCAGGAATCTGGAAATTAACAAAAAGCTTGCAGCAGTGAGGAAATTCAAGAGATTAAAAAAAAGGCTCAATCTCAGTAAGAATGGTGTTTCATGGCATTATAATTTGCCCTAATTCCACCGTCGTCTTCATCTCTGCAGCATCCTTGAACTCCAAGAGATCACAATTATGATGATAACTATCAGCCTGGAAGCCATCAAGTGTGGAAGAATGGGAAGCAAACTATTTCAAAGCTTTATTCCCAGATAATTGTCATTATTTGATCTCCCTGGAGGGTTACTGGAACACCCTCCTTCCAAGGTTATCTTTATTTGAATTGACTCAGAGTGTGTCCAATGGAAAAGCTTTTTTTCCTCAGGGACATTTGTCAAAAACAATCAGAGACATAAAAAAGATTATACATCATGATTAAGTGGAGTTCATCCTAGGGACACAAGGCTGGTTCAACATACGCAAATCAATCAATGTAATACATCACATCAACAAGAGAAAGGGCAAAAACCACATGATCATCTAAATAGATGCAGAAAAAGCATTTGATAAAATTCAACACCCATTTATGATAAAAACTCTTAGCAAAGTGGGTATAGAGGGAACATATCTCAACATAAGTAAAGCTATATGTGACAAACCTACAGACAGTAAAGTACTCAAAAGTGAAAAACTCAAAAGCTTTCCACTAAACTCTGTGACAAGACAAGGATGTCCACTATCACCACTCCTATTCAACATAGTCTTGGCAGTCCTAGCCACAGCAGTCAGGCAAGAGAAAGAAATAAAAGGGATCCAAATTGGAAAAGAAGAGGTAAAAGTGTCACTATATGTTGATGACATGTTACTACATATAGAAAACCCTAAAAGGTCTACACACAAACTACTAGAACTGATCGAAGAATTCAGCAAAGTAGCAGGTTACAAGATTAATGTTCAAAAATCAGTTACATTTCTTTACACTAACAATGAATCAACAGAAAATGAAAGTAAAGAAACAATCCCCTTTAAAATAGCACCCAAAGTAATAAAATACCTAGGAATAAATCTAATCAAGGAGGTGAAAGAATTAGACTCAGAAAACTATAAACCATTGATGAAGGAAATTAAAGAAGCCTTTAAGAAATAGAAAGATATCCCAGTCTCTTGGATTGGAAGAATCAATATTGTTAAAATGGTCCTACTGCCCAAGGAAATCTGCAGATTTAATGCAATCCCTATCAAATTACCCAGGACATATTGCACAGGACTAGAACAAATCATAGTAAAACTTATATGGAACCACAAAAGACCCAGAAATGCCACAGTATTAATGAAGAGAAAGAAAGGCTGGAGGAATAACTCTCCCAGACTTCAGACAATACTATAGAGTTACAGTCACCAAGGCAGCATGGTATTGGTACAAAAACAGACAATAGGCCAATGGAACAGAATAGAGAGACCAGAAATAAACCCATAAACTTTTGGTCAACTAATCTTTGACAAAGGAGGTAAGAATATACAATGGAATAAAGACAGTCTCCTCAGCAAATGGTGTTGGGAAAACTGGACAGCAGCATGTAAAGCAATGAAGCTAAAACACTCCCTTACACCATACAAAAAAAGAAAGTCAAAATGGATGAAAGACTTAAACATAAGACAAGATGCAATAAACCTCCTAGAAGAAAATATAGGCAAACATTATCTGACATACATCTCAAAAATGTTCTTCTAGGGCAGTCTTCCCAAGCAATAGAAATAAAAGCAAGAATAAAGACATGGGGCCTAATGAAACTTACAAGATTCTGCACAGCAAATGAAACTGTAAGTAAAACAAAACAACAACCTATGGAATGGGAGAAAATTTTTTCAGATGAAACTGACAAAGGCTTGATCTCCAGAATATACAAGCAGCTCATACGACTTAGCAAGAGAAAACCTAAGAACCCAAACCAAAACATGGCAAAAGACCTAAACAAGCAATTCTCCAAGGAAGACATACAAATGTTCAATAGACACATGAAAAAATGCTCAATATCTCTAATTATCAGAGAAATGCAAATAAAAGCTGCAATGAGGTCTCGCCTCACACCAGTCAGAATGACCATCATTCAAAAGTCCACAAATGACAAATGCTGGAGAGGCTGTGGAGAAAAGGGAACCCTCCTACACTGCTGGTAGGGATGCAGTTTGGTGCAGTCACTGTGGAAAACAGTATGGAGATTCCTCAAAAGACTAGGAATAGACTTACTATATGACCCAGGATTCCCGCTCCTGGACATATATCCAGAAGGAACCCTATTTCAAAATGACACCTGCACCCCAATGCTAATAGCAGCACTATTTACAATATCGAAGACATGGAAACAGCCTAAATGTCCATCAACAGGTGACTGGATAAAGAAGTGGTTGTATATTTATACAATGGAATACTACTCAGCCATAAAAACTGACAACATAATGCCATTTGCATCAACATGGATGCTCCTGGAGAATGTCATTCTAAGTGAAATAAGCCAGAAAGAGAAAGAAAAATAGTATATGAAATTGCTTATATGTGGTATCTAAACAAACAAACAAACAAAACATAAATAGAAAACAGAAAATACTCATAGACATAAAATACAAACTTGTGGTTGCCAAGGGGGCGAAGGGTGGGAAGGGATAGATGGGGTTTCAAAATGTAGAACAGATAAACAAGATTATACTGTATAGCACATGGAAATGCATACAAGTTCTTATGGTAGCTCACAGAGAAAAAAATGTGACAGTGAATATATATATGTTCATGTATAACTGGAAAATTTTGCTTTACACTGAAATTTGACACAACATTGTAAAAAGATTATAAATCAATAAAAATGTTAAAAAAGGAAACATCAGAAAAATTAAAATTTAAGTAAAAAAAAACAATCAGAGGCAATGGTTTAACTTCACAAGTGCCAGCAATGGTGCATAATAGGACAAACAATAGACTAACCAAAAATTTTAAAAGGAGAAGCCATATAATGAGATGTCCATTGGAACTTTAAAGAACTTTGAGATAGTCCTGAGAATTTGGAAGCTATATTCATGCACTGGCTGTGTGAAATCTCAGGATTATGTTCATGCTCAGAAAAGAATTGTGATGACACTAAATTGATACCTATGAGTTATGTAAAGGCTTTGAGCAAGAAGGAAGTGAAGTAGGGTATAACACATACACACAAACTGCCTCTTGGCAAAGACTGAGAGACTTACTGGTTCTAGATGGTTGAGAAAATCTTTGTCCAAACATTAGATGACATATAAGCTAACTGAGCAGAGACTTCAGTGACCACACAAGACGCAGAAAACAGATTTTACAAAATTAGTTTCATAAAGTCAGCAAACAAGCAAAGAAATGAACAATAACAAACAAAACAACAATTAACTCTGAGGTGGAGGGATGGCAGAAATAGGGAGAAATAGTAGAGGGGGAAATAATGGAGTTAGATATGAACATAGTTTATGTATACTATTCAATTGAATTGCTATTAATCTGAACTAGATTGTCACAATATGTAAAATATAATCTCTAGGGTTATCACCAAGAAAACAACTAGAAAAATACAGTAAAGGAAAAAATAAGGGAATTAAAATGGTACACTAGAAAGTATCTATTTAACACAACAGAAGGAAGTAATGGAGGAACAGAGAAACAAAATGCATCACACATATAAAAATCAAATAGCAAAATGATAGATATAAATCCTACTTTATTAATAACTAAAGTAATTTTAAAGTGATTAAACACTGCAATTAAAAGGTTGAGGTAGGCAGAACAAATTAAAAATATCCAGTTGTATGCTGTCCACAAGATTTAGAAACACAAATAGATTGAAAGTAAAATGATGGGAAAATAATGAAAATATTATGAAAATACTAACCAAATCTGAGCTGGAATGGGTATACTGGTATCAGACAAAATACAATTTAAGACAAAAATTATTACTAGAGACAAAGAAAGTACATTTTACAATCATAAAACTTAATTCATCAATAAGATATAACAATTATAAGCATATATGTACCTAACAACAAATACTTAAGACACATGAAGAAAAAACTGAAAAAAACAACAGAAGGGAGAAATAGAAGATTTAACAATAACAGCTGGAGACTTCAATACCTCACTTTTAAAAAAATATTTTTATTGATTTATAATCATTTTACAATGTTGTGTCAAATTCCAGTGTAAAACAAAATTTTTCAGTTATACATGAACATATATATATTAATTGTCACATTTTTTTCTCTGTGAACTACCATAAGATCTTGTATATATTTCCCTGTGCTATACAGTATAATCTGGTTTATCTATTCTACAATTTTGAAATCCCAGTCTATCCCTTCCCACCCTCCACCCCGTTGGCAACCACAAGTTTGTATTCTATGTCTGTGAGTCTATTTCTGTTTTGTATTTATGCTTTTCTTGTGTTTGTTTGTTTTTTTTTCTTTAGATTCCACATATGAACCATCTCATATGGTAATTTTCTTTCTCTTTCTAGCCTACTTCACTTAGAATGACATTCTCCAGGAAAATCTATGTTGCTGCAAATGGCATTATGTTGTCGGTTTTTATGGCTGAGTAGTATTCCATTGTAAAATATACCACTTCTTCTTTATCCAGTAATCCGTTGATGGACATTTAGGCTGTTTCCATGTCTTGGCTATTGTAAATAATGCTGCTATGAACACTGGGGTGCAGGTGTCATCCTAAAGTAGTGTTCCTTCTGGATATATGCCCAGGAGGAGGATTCCTGTGTCACATGGTAAGTCTATGCCTAGTTTTGTGAAGAATCTCCATACTGTTTCCCACAGTGGCTGCACCAAACTGCATTCCCACCAGCAGTGTAGGAGGGTTCCCCTTTCTCCACAGCCTCTCCAGAATTTGTCATTTGTGGATTCTTGAATGATGGCTATTTTGACTGGTGTGAGGTGATACAACATTGTAGATTTGATTTGCATTTCTCTGATAATTAGTGATATTGAGCATTTTTTCATGTGCCTAGGTTGTACATGATTTTTTAAAGATGTATAATGTATGATTTTGAGCATCTTTTTTCATGTGCCTATTGATCATTTGTATGTCTTCCTTGGAGAATTGCTTGTTTAGGTCTTTTGCCCATTTTTGGATTGGGTTGTTTGGTTGATTCTTATTAAGTCATTGGGCTGCTTATATATTCTGGAGATCAAGTCTTTGTTGGTTTCATTTGCAAAATTTTCTCCCATTCTGTAGGTTGTCATTTTGTTTTACTTATGGCTTCCTTTGCTGTGCAGAAGCCTGTAAGTTTCACTAGGCCCCATTTCTTTATTCTTGCTTTTATTTCTATTGCTTGAGGTGACTGTTCTAGGATAACATCATTGAGATGTATGTCAGATAATGTTTTGCCTATATTTTCTTCTAGGAGATTTATTGTATGTTGTTTTAGGTTTAAGTCTTTGATCCATTTTGAGTTTATTTTTGTGTATGGTGTAAGGGAGTGTTCTAGCTTCATTGCTTTACATGCTGCTGTCCAGTTTTCCCAACACCATTTGCTGAGGAGATTGTCTTTATTCCATTGTATATTCTTGCCTCCTTTGTCAAAGATGAGTTGACCAAAAGTTTGTGGGTTCATTTCTGGTCTCTCTATTCTGTTCCGTTGGTCCATATGTCTGTTTTGGTACCAATACCATGCTGTCTTGATGACTGTAGCTCTATAGTATTATCTGAAGTCTGGGAGAGTTATTCCTCCAGCCTCTTTCTTTCTCTTCAGTAATGCTTTGGCAATTCTAGGTCTTTGATGGTTCCATATAAATTTTATTATGATTTGTTCTAGTTCTGTGAAATATGCCCTGGGTCATTTGATAGGGATTGCATCAAATCTGTAGATTGCCTTGGGCAGTGTGACGGTTTTAACAATATTGATTCTTGCAATCCAAAAGCATCGGATATCTTTCCATTTTTTTGAAGTGTTTTTTAATTTCCTTCATCAATGGTTTATAGTTTTCTTTGTATAATTCTTTCACCTCCTTGGTTAGATTTATTCCTAGATATTTTATTACTTTGGGTGCTATTTTAAAAGGGATTGTTTCTTTAGTTTCTTCTGTTGATTCATTATTAGTGTAAAGAAACGCAACTGATTTTTGAAAGTTAATCTTGTAATCTGCTACCTTGCTGAATTTTTCGATATGCTCTAGCAGATTTTGTGTGGACCTTTTAGGATTTTCTGTACATAGTAACATGTCGTCAGCATATAGTGACAATTTTACCTCTTCTTTTCCAATTTAAATCCCTTTTATTTCTCTCTCTTGCCTTATTGCTGTGGGTACGACTTCCAAGTCTATGTTGAATAAGAGTGGTGATAATGGGCATCCTTGTCTTGTCCCAGATTTTAGTGGGATGCTTTTGAATTTTTCACCATTGAGTACTATGCTGGCTGTAGGTTTGTCATATATAGCTTTTATTATGTTGAGATATGTTCCCTCTATACCCACGTTGCTGAGAGTTTTGAACATAAATGGGTGTTGAATTTTATGAAATGCTTTTTCTGCATCGATTGAGATGATCATGTGGTTTTTGTCCTTTCTCTTGTTGATGTGATGTATTACATTGATTGATTTGCATATGTTGAACCACCCTTGTGTCCCTGAGATGAACCCCATTTGGTCATGATGTATAACCATTTTTATGTGTTGTTGGATTCTATTTGCTAATATTTTGGTAAGGATTTTGGCGTCTATGTTCATCAGTGATATTGGGATATAATTCTCTGTTTTTGTAGTGTCTTTGCCTGGTTTTGTTATCAGGGTGATGGTGGGTTCATAGAATGTGTTTGGGAATATTCCCTCCTTTTCAATCTTCTGGAAGAGTTTGAGAAGGAATGGTATGAGTTCTTCTTTGTACGTTTGGTAGAATTCCCTGGTGAAGCCGTCCAGTCTTGGACTTTTGTTTGTAGGGAGTTTTTTAATTGCTATTTTGATTTCATTTCTAGTGATTGGGTTGTTCAAGTGGTCAGTTTTTTCTTGATTCAGTCTTGGTTGACAGTGTGTTTCCAGAAACTTGTCCATCTCCTCTAGGTTATTCTGTTTGTTTTCATATATTTTTTCATACTATTCTCATATGATATTCTATATTTCTATGTTAGTTGTTTGAATTTCTCCATTTTCGTTTCTTATTTTGCTAATTTGTGCTCTCTCTTTTTTCTTCTTTGTGAGTTTGGCCAGAGGTTTCTGGATTTTATTTACTGTTTTAAAAAAACAGCTTTTGGTTTGATTAATTTTTTTCTATGTGTTTTTAAATCTCTCTATTATTTACTTCCTCCCTAATAGTTATAATTTCCTTCCTCCTGTGCCTTTTGGGGTTTTTTGTTTTTACTTTTCTAGTTCTTTCAGCTGGTGTTAATTTGAGTTTGTTCTTCTTTTATGAGGAAGGCCAGTATCGCTATAAACTTCCCTCTTAGCACTGCCTTTGCTGTGTTCCATAATTTTTAAGTGGTTTGCTTTCATTTTCACATGTCTCAAGGTATTTTTTAATTTCAACTTTGATGTTCTCATTGACCCATTGTTTTTTTTTAATAGCATATTGTTTAATTTCCATGCTTTTCTTTTTTTCTCCTTTGTTTCTCCGTTGTTGATTTCTATTTTCATGGTTTTGTGGTCAGTAAAGATGCTTGAGATAATTTCTATCTTCTTTAAATTGTTGAGGCTTCTTTTGTACCCAAGTACATGATCATCCTTGAAAATGTTCCATGTGCACTTGAAGAGAATGCATATCCTATTAATGGGGGGTGTAATGCTCTGAAAATTTCCACCAAATCTAATTTTTCTGTTGTATAATTTAATTTCTCTGTTGCCTTATATATTTTCTGTCTGGAAGATCTGTCTAGTGAAGTTAATGCAGTGTTAAAATCTCCAACTATGATTTTATTCCCATCAATATCCCCTTTTATCTCTGTTAGTAATTTTTTTATGTATTTAGGTGCTCCTATATTGGATGCATATATATTAATGAGTATAATATCCTCATCTTGGGTCACTCCTTTAATCATTATAAAATGTCCTTCTTTATCTTTCTTTATGGCCTTTGTTTAAAGTTTATTTTGACTGAAATCAGTACTGCCATAGCTGCTTTTTTGGCTTTTTCATTTCCATGGAATATCCTTTTCCATCCTTTCACTGTCAATCTGTATGTGTCCTTCTCCCTAAAGTGGGTCTCTTGTATGCAGCATATTTTAAGTTCTTGCTTTATTAACCAGTGTGCCACTCTATGTCTTTTGACTGGAGCATTTAGTTCATTAACATTTACAATTATTAATGATAGATGTGTGTTTATTGCCATTTTGAACTTATCTTTGCAGTTGATTTGGTATTTCTTCTTCATCCCTTTCTTCTTCCTTTTGTGGTTTGGTAATTTTCGTTTGTATTATCATGGATTTTATTTAGTGTTTGTGACTCCCTTGTAAGTTTTTTGCTTGTGGTTACCCTTTTTTGTAAGTCTATTAGTCCATTACTCTAACAGTTTTTATTAAACTGATAGTAACACGATCTCAAAAGCATCCTACTGAGAACACAAAATTTTAAAAAAAATGGAAAAAATACTCTATGTTTTCCGGCCTCCTTCTCCCAATGATTTAGATGTCTTCTTTTACATTGTCTTGTTTATTTGTAATTCGAGTTATCACCTTTCCAGTAGTGAGTTTCTCATTTCTGTAGCATCCTGCTGCTTTTCTATTTAGAGTAGACCTTTCAATATTATTTTTAGCATGGGTTTAGTGTTGCTAAACTCCTGCAGCTTTTTCTTGTCTGTGAAATTCTTTATGTGTCCTTCTATCCTAAAGGATAGCCTTGCTGGATAAAGTATCCTAGGCTGCATCTTTTTTTCATTCAGGACTTTGAATATATCTTGCCACTCCTTTCTGGCCTGTAGTGTTTGTGTAGAGAAATCAGCTGAGAGCCTTATGGGGGTTCCCCTGTAACTCACTCTTTGCTTTTCTCTTGCTGCCTTTAGAATCATTTCTTTATCCTTGACTCTGGCCATCTTGATTATGATATGCCTTGGTGTGGGTCTATTTGAGTTCTTCCTGTTTGGGTCCCTCTGAGCTTCCTGTACTTGGATGTCTGTTTCCTTCTTTATGTTTGGGAAGTTTTCAGTCATGATTTCTTCAAAAACCTTTTCAATCCCCTTTGATCTTTCTTTCCCTTCTGGAATCCCCATTATGCGAAGATTGACATGATTTTTATTATCCCATGGGTCCCTTATGCTATTTTCGTTTGTTTTTATTTGTTTATCTTGTAACTGTTCTGATTGGGTGTCTCTATTGCCCTGTCATTAAGGTCACTAATTCATTCCTCTACATTATATAGTCTGCTTTGCACAGCTTTTAGATCATTTCTCATCTCAGCCAATGAGTTTACCAATTCTACCTGACTCTTCTTTATAGCTCCCATTTCATTTTTGATGTATTTTATATCTTTAAACACTATCTCTTTTAGTTCCTTCAGTACTTTGATCACTCCTTTTCTGGAATCTTGATCTAGTGGGTTATTGATGTCTATTTCATTGATCATTCTTTCCGGGGATTTCTCTTGTTCCTTTAATTGGGAATGGTTTCTCTGCTTCTTCATCTTGCTCATACCTGTCTGGCACTGTGGCTTATGGAGTATCAGTTATCTATTGTGGTCCTTAATGAGTTTATCTATCTAATGCCTATATAAGAATACAACTTAGAAAAGAAAAAAAAGAGAGAAAGAGAGAAATAATTTTAAAAGAATGGAGAAAAAAATTTTGAATACAGTGTATAATGAATAATAGAAAAGCAAGTTTCAGCAGAGTAACAATCGGGTTGAGATGTCTTTTAAAATCCTTTAAAAAAGAGAAAAAAGGGAAAAATGTATTTGAAACCTGTGTATAATCAATAACAGGACATTAAAACCAAAAGAAAAGTGAAATTATGTGAATTTTGAAAAATAATAACAATAAAAATATTTTTTGAAAATTTAAAAGGGATTAAAACTGGGAGTATATATAATTGTTTAAGAAGTAAAAATTAAAAGGATAATAGAAAATAAAACAGGTAAAAGCTGATTTAAAAAAATAGGAGGTGGGATGTTCTCTTGGAGACTGTGTTCTCTTAATGCAGTCTTTCTGTCTTTGCCCTGTTTTGGAAGCTCAGCTTGCTGTTTCCAGAGGCCCTGCAGTGGTGCCTTCATCTGTGTTGCTCCTAGTGCCTGTCGGCAAGCAGATCACGTTCCCTCCCAACACTGGGTCAGGTGCAGGTTTCCTTTGCTGTGGGCAGGTGTGTCACTGCCCCTACCAATGCTGCAGTCAGATGTTGCAGACTGGCCAGGTAGGAGGGCAGGTTGCGTCCCTTCCCAGCACTGCAGTCAGAGGCTGCATTCCTGCCAGAAACTCAGGGGGCCGCCTGCCCTCTTCTGGTGCCAGTAGCTCCGCTACTTTGTGCCACTGCATGCTCCGAAGGTAGGCGTGGGGAAGACTAAGAAACAGCCTTGTCATTGCTCCGTGCCTAAACCCAGCTCTTTGTTTGTCTTAGTGGAGCAAGTTCTTTGAGGGATCAGTACAGCAGGATCCTGTGTGCCTTGGGCTGTAGACAAGTCTCCGTCTGGCCATTGACCCTGCTAAATCCTTAGGTGCAGATGCAGGTTTCACCCCCACCCCCGCCTGAGTGCTACACGCCAGAGGATATGGTGGCTTTGCCTGAGCCCCACCTCTCTTCACCTGAAAACTTTCTGTGGGTTTTCAGAGATGGGGGTATGCACCGTTCCCCCCTGGGCACATCAGCCATGTTGTTTCATGTAGGGCCCAGGCTGTTCTGCCCTGTGCACCCACACCAACGGTACGCAGCTCCCTACAGTTCCCTGTGGCTGCCTCAGTGCAGCTGTCCCTGTCCTCCACCCAGCTCAGGGAGTCTGGCCTTTCCCCCAGCTGCCGGGCTGCATCTTGGGCTTGTTGTTGTGGGGATCCTCTGTGCCTGTTTAACTTAGTTCTGCTGGTCAAGGGCTGCTCTGTACAGGTTCTAGCCTCAGAGGCTCCCCCTCTGTCCTGCTGGCCTCTCAGTTGGAGAGGGGAGACCTAGCGAATGAATGCCAGTCCTCCTTTGCCACTCCCTCCCTGTGGGACCGGTCCCTCACTGTTTTACCTTTTCTTCTTTCTTTTTTCCTTTTCTCCTACCATATTTTTGGCATCTCTGTCTTTTGAAGAGGACAATGTACTGTCAGAGTTCTGCAGGTGCTCTGGTTGGCTGAGTGGGTCACTGGATGTGAGTCTTGGTGTATTTGTGGGAGAGGGTGAGCTACGTGCATCCTTCTACTCTGCCATCTTGGCCTCCTCCCTTCCCTCACTTTTAATAATTGATAAAATAACTAGTCATGAAATCAACAAGGAAGTAGAAGACTTGAATGACATTTATAAATCAACTAGTCTTAAACAGACATATATATGTATGTATATAACACTCCATCCAATGACAGTAGAATATAAATTCTTCTCAGGTGCCGATGGTATGATAGCCAGGAGAGACCATGTATTAGGCCATTAAGCAAGTCTCAATACATTTCAGAAGATTTAAATCACATAAAGTGTATTTTCCAACAATATAGTATGAAATTAGCATTTCCTCACAGGAGTGAACAGGACATTCAGAGGTAAGTGGAAATTAAACAAACATACTCTTAAATAACCAATGGGTCAAAGAATAAATCTCATGAAATTGTAAACTACTTTGAGAAGAATAAAAGGAAGAATAAAAATAAATAAACAATGTACCAGAAACAATGGGATGAAGAAAAGCAGCTCTAATAAGGACAGTTATAACTGTAAATGCCTACATTTAAAGTCAAGAAAGGTTGCAAATTAACAACCTAACTTTCAACCTTTAGAAATTAGCAAAATAATAGCAAACTAAACCCAAAACAAACAGCAAAAGGAAATTAATGAAGATTACAATAGAAATAATGAAATGGGGAATAGAAAAAATAAACAAAACCAGATACTGATTCTCTGAAAAGATGAGCAAAATTGAAAAACGATTGCCTATGTTGGCATAGTAAAAAATAAAGTAGACTGCAATTACTAAAATCAGGTGAAGAGGGGCCATTACTATCACTTTAAAGTGATAAAAAGACTATAAATGAATACTATGAGCAATTAAACTCCAATAAATTATATAACTTAGCCAAAATGGTACAATTACTAAAAAGACACAAAAAAACTGAATAAAGAAGAAATAAAAATTCTGCATAGATTTATCACAAGTAAACAGCTTCAATTAGTAACAAACAAACTTCTTACAAAGAAAAGCCCAGGATCACTTCACTTCACTGTGAATTCTACCAAATTAAAGAAAAATTAACACTAAATCCTTCACAAAGGATTACTTTGAAAAGTAAAAGGGCATGTAACACTTTCAAATTCAGCCCATAAAGCCAGTGTTATTCTGTTATCCAAATTGTACAATAACATCACAAGAGAACTACAATCCGATGTCCCTTGTGCATATAGTTGTAAAAATCCTCAACATGATACTAGAAAACTCAATTCAGCAGCACATAATAAGGATCACACACTGTAACCAAGTGGAATTCATTCTAGGAATGCAAAGTTATTTCAACATCTGAATATCAGTGTAAAACACCATACTCATAGAATAAACGGCAAAAGCATCTTGATCATCTCAATAGATGTCAAAAAGTCATTTGAAAAAAAATTAACACTCTTTCATGCTAAAATTTTTCAAGAACTTAAGAAGACAAGAAAACTCCCTGAACTTGATAAAGGGCGTCTATGCACAATCCACAGCTAACATCATGTTTAATAGTTAAAGACTGAATGCTTTCTCCCTAAGATCAGGATAAGAATGTCTTTTCTTATCTTTCTAGTCAACATTGTACTGGAAATTCTGGCCTAGGCAACCAGGAAAGAAAAACAAATTAATGTCATATAGATTGGAAATAAAAAGTAAAATTATCTCCATTTCGATATGACATAGTCTTTTATGTAGAAAATCCTAAAGAATTGACCAAAAAAAAAAAAGAAAAAAAAACTACTAAAGCTAATGATCAAGGTTGCAGGATACATGCTTGATATACAAATATCAATTGTACTTATACAGTTGTTCATTTATAGCAACAACATGCCCAAAACAAAATTAAAGGAAAAGTTTCATCTATAATAGTATTTAAAATACAAATATACTTAGGGATAAATTCAACAAAATAAGTGTAAGACATCTACACTAAAAATACAAAATTATTAAAAGAAAGTAAAGAAGACCTGAATAAATGCAAAGTTATTCATGTTCATGGATTTCAAAGACAATATTATTAAGTTGATAATATTCTCAAATATGATGTACAGATTCATTGTAATTTTTGTTATATTCCTAGCTGACATCTTTTCAGAAATTCACAAGCTGATTTTAAAACTTATATGGACATCCTTGTCTTGTCCCAGATATTAGTGGGAAGCTTTTGAGTTTTTCACCATTGAGTACTATGCTGGCTGTAGGTTTGTCATATATAGCTTTTATTATGTTGAGATATGTTCCCTCTATACCCACTTTGGTGAGAGATTTTATCATAAATGGGTGTTGAATTTTATCAAATGCTTTTTCTGCATCGATTGAGATGATCATGTGGTTTTTGTCCTTTCTCTTGTTGATGTAGTACATTACATTGATTGATTTGCGTATGTTGAACCAGCCTTGTGTCCCTGGGATGAACCCCACTTGGTCATGATGTATAATCTTTTTTATGTGTTGTTGCATTCTATTTGCTAAAATTTTGGTGAGGATTTTGGCGTCTATGTTCATGAGTGATATTGGCCTATAATTCTCTTTTTTTGTAGTGTTTTTGCCTGGTTTTGGTATCAGGGTGATGGTGGCTTCATAGAATGAGTTTGGGAGTATTCCCTCCTTTTCAATCATCTGGAAGAGTTTGAGAAGGACTGGTATGAGTTCTTCTTTGTACGTTTGGTAGAATTCCCCTGTGAAGCCATCCGGTCCTGGACTTTTATTTGTAGGGAGGCTTTTAATTGCTATTTCTATTTCCTTTCTAGTGACCGGATTGTTGAAGTGTTCAGTTTCTTCTTGATTCAGTTTTGGTGGACAGTATGTTTCCAGAAACTTGTCCATCTCCTCTAGGTTATCCAGTTAGGTTCCATATAGTTTTTCATAATATTCTCATATGATATTCTGTATTTCTATTTTGTTTGTTGTAATTTCTCCATTTGCCTTTCTTATTTTGCTAATTTGTGCTCTCTCTTTTTTCTTCTTTGTGAGTTTGGCCAGAAGTTTGTCGATTTTATTTACTTTTTCAAAAAACCAGCTTTTGGTTTGGTTGATTTTTTCTATGGTCTTGTTAATCTCTATTGTATTTAGTTCCTCTCTGATCTTTATTATTTCCTTCCTTCTGCTGCTTTTTGGGGCTTTTTGTTCTTCTTTTTCTAATTGATTCAGGTGGTGGGTTTATTTGTTTATTTGAGATTGTTCTTCTTTTTGCTAAACAAGCAATTCTCCAAGGAAGACATACAAATGATCAAAAAGCACATGAAAAAATGCTCTATATCACTAATTATCAGAGAAATGCAAATCAAAACTACAATGAAGTATCACCTCACACCAGTCAGAATGGCCTTCATTCAAAAATCCACAAATGATAAATGCTGGAGAGGCTGTGGAGAAAGGGGAACCCTCCTACACTGCTGGTGGGAATGCAGTTTGGTGCAGCCACTATGGAAAACTGTGTGGAGATTCCTCAGAAGACTAGGAATAGACTACCATATGACCCAGGAATCCCACTCCTGGGCTTGAATCCAGAAGGAAATCTACTTCAGGATGACACCTGCACCCCAATATTCATAGCAGCACTATTTACAGTAGCCAAACATGGAAACAGCCTAAATGTCCATCAACAGGTGACTGGATAAAGAAGAAGTGGTATATTTATACAATGGAATACAATTCAGCCATAAAAACCAACAACATAATGCCATTTGCAGCAACATGGATGCTCCTGGAGAATGTCATTCTAAGTGAAGTAAGCCAGAAACAGAAAGAAAAATACCATATGAGATTGCTCATATGTGGAATCTAGAAAACAAAAACAAAAACAAACAAACAAAAACAAATCCTAAATACAGGACAGAAATAGACTCACAGACAGAGAATACAGACTTGTGGTTACCAGGGGGGTGGAGGGAAGGAATAGACTGGGATTTCAAAATTGTAGAATAGATAAACAAGATTACACTGTATAGCACAGGGAAATATACACAAAATGTTATGATAAATCACAGAGAAAAAAATGTGACAATGAGTGTGTATATGTCCATGAATGACTGAAAAATTGTGCTGAACACTGGAATTTGACACAACATTGTAAAATGATTATAAATCAATAAAAAATATTAAAAAAAACTTATATGGAAATGCAAGGGACCCAGAGTACCAAACCACCTTTAACAAGGAGAACAAAGTTAAAAGATGAACACTTCCTTACTTCAAAACTTATAAAGAAAGCTACTGTAATGAAGACTATGTTGCACTGGCATAAGGGTAAACATGTAGATTAATGGAAATAAATTGAGAGTCCAGATAAAGTCATACATTTGTGGTGAATTAATTTTAAATAAGTGAGCCATGACAATTCAATGAAGCTAAGAGCAGTCTTTTCAATTAGCGATACATGGTCAAATGGCTATCCAAATGCAAAGGATTCTTACTTCACACTGTATACAAAATTTTACTCAAAATGCATCAAAGATTTATATGTTAATAGCTAAATTTATGAAACTCTCAGAAAAAAACCCAGGGCTAATCTTTGTGACCTTGTATTTAACAATGAATTCTGCGTGATGACACCAAAAGCACACACAACAAAAAGAACAATAGATAAATTGGACATTATCAAAATTAAAAACTTTTGTGATTCATAAAGTGACTATCAACAAAGTGAGAAAGCAACCCAAAGAATGGTAGAAAATAATTGCAAATAATATGTCTGATAAGGGTCTATTATCCAGTATGTATAAATAACCCTTACACCTTAACAGTAAAAAAGCAAAAAAAAAAATTAAAAAGGGGCAAAATATTTGAATATGTATTTCTCCAAAGAAGATATTCAAATGGCCAATAAGGACATAATTAGATGCTTGATGTCATTAGTCAATACAGAAATGCAAATCAGAACCACAATGACATTTGCAACAACATAGATGACATTGTTAAGACAGTGTTAAGTGAAATAAGCCAGTCACAGAGGATGATTACTAGATAATTCCACTTAATATGAGGTATCTAAAATAGTCAATTTCATAGAAGCAGAGAATAGAATGCACAATTGTACATTATATACAGTTTTAATTTTTCTTTATTTTATAATTTCTAAAGTATAACTTATTTTTCATATTGCTTATTGGATTTTATTGGTTTTCTTTCAATATTTTAAAGCTATACTTATTTTTTCTCTTTTATTGAAGTATAGTTAATTTACAATATTGTGTTAGTTTAAGTGTATAGCAAAGTTATTCAGTTATAAATATACATATATATAAATTCTTTTTCAGATTTTCAATTATAGGTTATTACAAGATATTGAATATAGTTCCCTGTGCCATACAGTAGGTCCTTTTTGTTCACCTATTTTATATATGGTAGTGTGTATATGTTAATCCCAAATTCTTAATTTATCACCTCCATCCTGGCTTTCCCCTTTGGTAACCATAAGTTTATTTTCTATGTCTATGAGTTTATTTCTGCTTTGTAAATATCTTCATTTGTATCTTTTTTAAGATTCTATGTATAAGTGATATCATATGATATTTGTCTTACTCTGTCTGACTTACCTCATTTAATATGATAATCTCTCCATTAAAAAGTCTACAAATAACAAATGTGGGAGAGACTGTGGAGAAAAAGGAGCCTTTCTACACTGTTAGTGGGAATGTAGTTTTTGGTGCAGCCATTATGGAAAGCAGTATGGAGATTCCTCAAAAGACTAAAAATAGGCTTATCATATGATCCAGGAATCCCACTCCTGGGCATATATTCAGAGTGAACCTTAATTAAAAAAGATACATGCACCCCAATGTTCATAGCAGCACTATTTACAATAGCCAAAACATGGAAGCAACCTAAGTGTCCATCAACAGATGAATGGGTAAAGAAGTTGTGGTATATATACGTATGTGTGTGTATACACACACACACACACACACACACATATATGTATATATATATGTTTATACAGTGAAATATTACTCAGCCATAAAAAAGAATGAAATAATGCCATTTGCAGCAACATGAATGGACCTGGAGATTAGCATATTAAGTTTAATTTGTTTAACATATGTCTTCATACAAAAAACTACTGACATTACTGGCTTATAGTGCCTACTCATTTTTTTAAATCATTTTCAATATGTAATTTAAGTAGGAATATAAAGTTAATTTTAAAATATTTGTTATTTTTATAATTTATCTTATGTAATTTCATTAATATGTTCTTCAAGGAAAACCATTCAAATGTTTACTGGTATTGGAATTCCTGATCATTATAATATAATTATCTAAGTTTAAGATATAAGCAATAATATATTAGGTTGTTATATTAGTCCTCCAAAATTTTGCACCACCAAGTTGTTTAATATTTGTTATTTCTCTTGTATCTTTTTATTTTGTGATTTAATTTAGATTTCATCTTCAATACAAGGTAGGCGAGTGTTTAGCATTCTTGTTTAATATTCTTCTTCATTTTAATATATTTCTGAAAAATTAGCACTTTGTCCCAGTGATTTTATTGTTAGGAGTTTATCATAAAGATAAGTCCACCCACATCCACAAATGTAACAAGTATGTACAACAATAAGTAAAGAATATTCATTGCAACTTGATTTCTCAGAGCCAACAAAAATCAAACATAACAACAGAAAAGCAAAACAAAATTAAACTGAATACCTAGCTCCAAAAAGGTAAATTATTTAAAAATAATGAAAATCTGATAATTTTTAAGTAGCTATGTTAAAAATGAATTATTTCTACATATGCCTATAACATGGAAAAATGTAGGACAAATTTAAGTGAAAAAGGCAACTTATGAACTGGTGTACCTTATTTGCTTTAAATAATATTATGTATACATCATTTGTATTAAAACTATATGATATAAAATAAATATCCATGAATCTATACCAATTTAAGTAAATAGAAGCATAAGTAAATATATACATATATAAATACATTATAAGAGAGAGGGGACTGCTCTTCCTTACAGAAGAATTAAATTAACAAATGTAGAAGGAAAGAAAAAAATAACTACCATTAGGCATTCACCACAATAACTCACAATTATTACAGACAATATCCACTAATGGATGTCAAAATTAGTGGGCAGAATTTGAAGAGCCCCTCCCAAATATTTATGATTTACAAAGGAGAAAATAGTATCTTTACAGCACAGAAACCTAGAAAGACAATACCTTAACCATGTAATCACAGTTAACACCTTCAGTAATAAAGCATATTGACATATTATGCCTCCTGATATGATGTACTGAAAAAGGCACAATATCATTTTTGTGATATTCTTGCTATAAAATGCATAAACTCAATCTACTCAAGAGAAAACATCAGAAAAAAGAAAATTGAAGGCTAGTCTATGAATCATTGTGCAATATGCTTCAAAATTATCAAAATTGTGACAGATAATGAAGACTGAGGAACCCTTATGGACAGAAGCAGATTATGGAGACATGAGAAGTTAATGTAATCTGAGATGTTGGATTGGATCCTGTAACGGAAAAAGGACATTAGTGGAAAAACATGTGAAAACTGAATGAGGTCTTTAGTTAATAGTAGCATAACAAATTTCCTGGTTTTGATAATTGTCAATGGCTGCATAAAATGTTAACATCTGGAAAGCTGGAAGAAGAATATGTGATAACTTTGTGTAATTTTGTCAACTTTCATGTAAATCTAAAATTGCTTTAAAATAAAATGTTTTAAAACTACTTGGCATAGTATAATGTAATATAATCTATGTGTGTTTGTATTTTTTGAAGTATAATTCATATAACATAAAATTCACCATTTTAGGACCTATTTGAACTGATAAGCTTTTGCACAGCAAAGGAAACTACAAGCAAAACAAAAAGACAACCTACAGAATGGGAGAAAATATTTGCAAAAGATGAGACTGACAAGGGCTTAATTTCAAGACTAAACAGTTCATACAACTTACTAAGAAAAAAATAAACAGCCCAATCCAAAAATGGGCATAAGACCTAAACAAGCAATTCTCCAATGAAGACATACAAATGGCCAATAGGCACATGAAAAAATGTTCAATATTGCTAACTATGAGAGAAATGCAAATCAAAACTACAATGAAGTATCACCTCATCCTAGTTAGAATGGCCATCATTCAAATGTCCACAAAGGATTGATGCTGGAGAGAATGTGGAGAAAAAGAAACCTTCCTACACTATTGGTAGGAATGTAGTTTGGTGCAGCCATTATGGAAAACAGTATGGTGATTCCTCAAAAGACTAAAAATAGACTTACCATATGATCCAGGAATCCCAGGAATCTCCTGGGCATATATCCAGAATGAACCTTAATTCAAAATGATACATGCACTCCAATGTTCACAGCAGCACTATATACAATAGCCAAAACATAGAAGGAACCTAAATGTCCATCAACAGATGATTGGATAAAGAAGCTGTGGTATATTTATACAATGGACTACTACTCAGCCATAAAAAACAATAAAATAATGCCATTTGCGGCAACATGGATGGACCTGAAGATTGTCATTCTAAGTGAAATAAGCCAGAAAGAGAAAGAAAAATACCATATGATATCACTTATATGTGGAATCTAAAAAAAAGACAAATGAGCTTATTTATAAAACAGAAACAGACTCTTAGACATACAGAACAAATTTGTGGTTACCGGTGGGGAGTAAGGTGGGAGGGGATAAATTGGAAATTAGAGGTTTGCAGATACTAGATAAACAACAAGTTCAAGCTGTATAGCACAGGGAACTGTATTTGATATCTTGTAGTAACTTCTGGTGAAAAAGAATATGAAAACAGATATATGTATGTTCATATATGACTGAAGTATTGTGCTGTACACCAAAAATTGACACATTATAAGCTTCTATATATATATATATAAAATATATATTCTATATATATATACAAAATATATATTCTATATATATATATATATATATACAAAAAATAGAGAAAACCCTAAAAGCTTCCAGAGAGAAATCAGATTAGCTCCAGACTTTTTTTTAACAGTAATACTGGATACTTTAAAAAAAGTGGACTTAGCTCAACTGTAAATAATATTTTCATAATAAAAAATGTAAATACCAAAAATAGATTATTAAATTGTGACATAACAGAATAGAAGAGTAAAAGGGAAGGATTCTAAGAGACCTAAATTTGTTAGCCTCAATAACATACAAGAATTCCTTAAGCCAAGAAACTGGCAGAAGAGGCATAGTATTTTAAATTATGTAGATAAACACCATAAGAAACAGTGAAAAAAATTAGAAGTGAATATATCTGGGGAGCAGGACTAGAGAGTGGGGAAGAACTAGAAAGGAAACTAATTTTTCACTTTAATCTTTTAGTGATTTTTAAGTATGTCCATGTCTTTCTTTGAAAGAAACAAAAATGTATTACAAAAATGGAACAGAAATTTTATGCTAAAATTGTTCAAGCTTTTGGAACTATTTCTGATTATCAGTTTAAAGAGATGGTATAAGTAATTGGAATCCAAAGATATTGCAATACAGATAAAATTACTTATTTTAGACATCTCATTCAATAAAACTTAAGAAAATGCTAAAAAATTAATCATTTTAACTACTTTTATAATATGTAATTCAGTGGCTTTTGTACATTTATAGTGTTCTACAACCATCACGACTAATTCTAAAACATTTTCATCACTCCAAAAAGAAACTCCATACCCATTAAGCAGTCACTTCCCATTCTTCCCCCACCCCTAGCCCTTGTAAATTACTAATCTGCTACATGGATTTACCTATTCTCTTTATTTTATATAAATGTAATCATACAATATGTGGCATTTTGTGTCTGATGTCCTTCATTTAGCTCTCAGGTACATACCTAAGAGAATTGAAATGTTTTTAATCAAAAAATTTTACACTAATGTTCATTAGCAGCATTATTCATAATAATCAAAAAGTAGAAACAAAATGACATCAACTGATGAATGGATAAATAAAATATGTTTTATCAATAGAATGAAGCATTATTCAGCCATAAAAAGAATAAGGTACGTGCTGCATTGTGGATGAAACTTGGAAACACTATGCTAAATTAATTTGCATTTTTAAAGTAGTAACAGACACATATACTGAAAGATCTAGTGTGGTAAGAAAAATTAAGTGACTGGACTCATAGATATGGATGAGAACTTAAAAATAACTTAATCCAATAGATGGCTGAATTTTTGTAGGTAGAATAATTGAATAAAAATAAAATTACATATAAAGTGTTTGTATGTGTGTGTATCTTGGAAGGGTACTAATTTTGAGCATGAATTATTAGGTATACAATTGTGTAAAATAGTTATTTTTAGTGTGTGTGGAAAATAGTTCTTAAGCATAATTACTAAAAGTTTAAAATATAAGATATTAAATTTAATTCCACCTCTAAGGATTTATACTTTATAAGAATTAACACAAGCACAGAAATATATAATGCCACACAAAAATATGACTGTTTAAATATCTTAAAAACAGATCTTGAAAAATCTGTTTTTGTATATGAATTTTATATTTCTCCTTTTAAAATGTAAAGAGATTACATACATGTTTATATATTCATTGAACAGGTCCAAAAAGGTATACCAAGAGCTGCTAACATTGATTACTTCTGGGGAGTTGGAAATGAGGTAGGAGTAGAGAAAGGAGTTTTTATTTTATATCTCTCTGTGCTGTTTTTCTCTCTTTTGTCATGACAATTGCTTATTTTTATTTCTCTTCACTTTTGGGGGTACCATACAAGTCATCTTGGTTTACAGGGCAAGGTCAGCCATTCTGGATTTGTGTAATTCCCTTATTTTACAGATTAGTAAATGTCAGGAAAGTGAAATAACTTATTCAGGCATAGCCTGTAGCAGAAGCCATTTGGTAAAGTAAATCCTCTAGATTCATGCAGTACTTTTTCCACTCCTCTACACCTGTTCAGTTACACTGCCTATTCCTATGAAATATAATCACAAAACCGTCAGTAATTCCAAATGTTCCAAGGATGTTTCCAGAGTATATGATTCAGAACAGAGATGGAAATGTTCTCACAGTACAATATTTGTATGTTGCCATAATCCTAAAAAACGCAATCACATTTCCAAGAATGAAAACAGATGCAAATGTATAAGCAGTTGGAACTGAAACATAAGCATGTGTTCAGAGATCATGAATAGCTTCTATTTTCCTCCCTAGACATAGTTTAACGATGCAAACTTTTCAGCTTTCAGAAGAGCAAAGGTTTTCCAGCTTAATCCTTAAGTAGCAACTCCCATTAAGTCCAGTTGGGACTCTACCTAGTGTTTTATGTAGGGAATTCTGTGTTATACAGTGACTGTACGGGAGCAAGGGGGATGCAACAATAGCTTACAGACCTAGTAACTATCTGAATGGGCTGGCAGCTTGGGATTTGTGTGGTGAAATTGTTCAATCCCTCTGATACCAATGGTTTTCATAGGATTTTTAACATTTTAGAGTCATCAGGAATATTAGGGATTACTTAATCAAAATATTTTATATACAGGGAAACTGAGATCCAGAAAGGGAAAGGATTTTCCTAAAGTCATGGATTTAGTTGTTTTTGTTTGCTTCATATTTTAAAAGGCATATATTGTATTTTCCAGATTTGAGGTGGCAACTAAAAAGGAGGTACACCTGGCTTTCAAAGATTAATTTACTCAGAAGATCTCAAAGTGTGGTTCCTGGACCATCAGTATCAGTACCATCAGGGAGCTTATTAGAAATTCAAATGCTGAATCAGAAATGCTGGGGTTGGGACCCAGAAACATGTATTTTAACAAGCCTTTCAGGTGATTCTGATAAATGCTCAAGTTTGAGAATTTTCTTTATTTATAAATTATCATTTATTATAAATCTGCTGTGGGCCAAACCCTGTTCTAGTTACTTCAATGTGTATTATCTCATTTAATCCTCCCAGTGAGGTATGTTATTATTATGCTACTTACTTAAGGCCAAACAGATGGTCTCTAAACTATGAAGTAAGTTACTTTAGATTTTTTTCTGTAGTATTTCTCCACCTGGCCCATCCACTCTCTGACATTGCTGTCCTATCATTACTTTCAGGTCCTAATATTTGCATGCGACTGAAAGTCAAATATTGGGGTTCTAGATTCATCTTTCACTGTGTGACTTTGTGTAATTCCCTTCCCCTCTCTGGGCTTCAAGTTCTTTATATGTAAAATGAGAGTATTGTACTCATTTTTGACACTTCCATCAGCAGATCTTCACTTCTACACTTGGAAAGGCCCTAGTAGCTTTCATTTGTTCTTACTTAAATTGAAGTTACTCTTTTCCTTGACTGGGAAGTCTGTGTTCTAACTTTGATCTCCCTTATGTGATTAAAAACTTTAGAGGCTAAGAAAGTCTTTGAAGGCCTTGACCTGCAGCTAGGGATGGTATTTTTATTAGGTAAAGGCCTATCATGGAGCCCTAGACCCCACTTCTGACTATGGTGGGAAGAATTGAGATGAGTTTGATAAAAGAAATAATGTGGCTCCTAAACAGTTTTACTTCTTGGTCAGGTTTCTAGTGGCAAGGGGGAAAGAGTTGGGTGATTATGACATCCTTTTATTCCCTAACCCAGTGTCAATGAGTCAGGGGCTCTTTGAAGAGCAGAATCCACCTATTTGTCTCAAGGCAAGTGAATTGAGACTTGAATTTGATTTTTAAGTTATTATGGTCTCAGAATGGCCACGACAGAATGTACCATATCTAGTAGAAAGTACATTGGTCTTGAAGTAGAGTAGTTTTGATTTAAGTTCTCAACTCTGTCATTTGCAAGTTGTGTACTTCTGAGAATGATACTTAACCTCTCTGTGTCTCAGTATCCTCATTTGCAAAATAGGGTTAATAACACATTCCTTGGTTATTTCCAGAAAAGGCATGAGACAGTGTATGTAAAATGTTTGGAACATGATAAGGGCTCAATAAATATTTGTTGTTGAAGTCCACCTGGAGTGCAGCCAGCAGTTACTGAAGTTAACCACTATTGATTTTAGTATTGGAAATAGCATTTAGGAGAAATAGCTAAATGCTTGCTAGTCTATCATTAGAGTCATTCTTTGGAGCTCTCAGAATTCTCTGGCAAAATGTAGTTATCTCTGGAAGAGGAAGTACTGGAGCTCTGATGAAGCAAAACCTGAGAGAGGAGGTTGGAACATATTACAGCAGAGAGCATAATTTTCTGGGGGTGGGACACAAAGAAGCTGCACACTTAAGTGGTATAGATAGAAGGGTTGTGGTAGGCCAACAAAAAACATTATTGCCTTGGTCACAGTGGCAGTCTGCGATATAAAACTTCACTCTAGTCCCGTCAGGTTAGGGATGAGTTAGGGTTAAGGTTGAATGCAGAAACATCACTAATGAGGTCGGCAGAGGAGTCCAGAAACCCTGTTGGGATTGCCCTAATATAAGCAAAATTAAAGCACCCCACCTGGGCCTCACTTTCTTACTTCTGAAGGTTTTATGTCTCCTCTTTATCCCAACTCCCATTTCCAGAACATTGCTGGGTTAGGTGTTAGAAAAGCAGTTCCAGACTATACACTAGCATGTGCATTACTAATAGCCCTCTGGATACATGTTTCCCTCTCCTCTCCCAAATTGATTCCTTGCCTGTATGCTTGGTCCTTGGATCACTTTTGGTAGGCTGGCCTTTGGAGGCAGTAGGAGGAAGTAGAGACAGAGTACTGATTTGCTTTCTTCTTCCACTGCCCTTTCTACCTAAAGCTGGAGGGCTAAACTGTGTTGGTTTCTCTGGCTCATCTTCAGATATCAACTTCCATAGCCAAAAGGCGGGATTAGCATGTCTTATACCCAAATGCCTCTCTGGATTTCATTGCCTGTCCTATTCCAGTTCCCTATTGGGAACTGTCCTATGGGTTAGTGGAGACTGGGATTTTAAGAAAACCCTAATATCAGGCATTATCATAAATTATATATCTTCCATGGGCCAAATTCTGTGCTAGGTGCTTCAATACATATTATCTCATTTAATCCTTCTAGTAAGGTATGGTACTATTATTTCATTTTTAATATTGGGATAAACTGCCTTTACTAAGTTCACCCAGCTAGTAAGTTGTGGACCTAGAATTGGAACCTAAGTCTGTCAGACTTCATCTTGCTAGCTTGGCCACTTAGAATCCCTTGGGTTACAAATTTACATAGACTAAGAGCAGCTTCTTCCTTCTCTTAAGTGATTATTTGCCTGGTGAATAGAATTCACTTTATCTGCATTTTTGCTGTCTCTCTATACTTTTATTCTCCTGTGGAGTGGGTTGAGACTTACTGAGATGGATTTGGCCCCCAATCTTCTGCTTCCTTGGGCAAACCACAGGGGAAAATATGAACTCAATACAGCTGCTTCTACTCTAGCCCTCATCTAAGTAATCAAAGTAGTACAGCTGTCAGCTGAGCAGCCTTGGGAGAACTGTAAAGTTTGTCTTTTGGTCTTTCTAACTGTTTTGCTGTTAATGTCTAATCACTTTACAGCAAAATAATGCCTGGGCAAACTGTTAACCATTCATCATATTGATGTTCTATGGAGTGTTCTTTAATTACAACTCTGAGCTCTATCTATGCACGTTCATTCAGTTTTTTTCTCATTTGACATGAATATCTCTTCATAACCTGGAAAAATTTTAGAGGAATCATTGACTAAATATATTCACAGAATAAGGTGGTATAGGTCGTACACATCATGTCATATAATCCCTTCTTGATGATAACAGGAAAATGAAGGGGAAGATAAGACTTGCCCAAAGTTATACACCAAGCATCCAGACCCTCAATTTTTAATACAATAGGATTTCTACAATTACAGCACTGCTTAATATGTATTTACTGATTATTTCAGAATCAGTTGGTGGTGGTGAGGTAGATAGGTCTTTCCCAAAAGCATATCATTTAGGAAACAGTATAGCATTGGGCAAGATTTAAAAGTACAGAAGTCTATAAGTGGGTCTGATGTTTAACTAGTTACATCAATGTGGTTATATCAGTTATGTTTAGTAATTGTCCATTCTCATTGGTTAGTGTCTATGACATACTGATTGTAAAATATTTTGAATGTCAATCCTGCCTAGTTTTGTTAAGCAGATAATGTAAATGAGGGAGGTGGGCCATGTGGGTGCTTTCAAATTGAAATGCATTAAGGCAAATGATTAAGTGAAACATCACAGTGAGTTTTAGCTAATGCCAAAGTTTTGAGATTTGTATTTATTTGCATTTCAGCAGTTTCTCACTATTTAGAAAATTGAAAGAAAATGTTCTAGAGAAATGCTATCAAGTAGGTATGTAATGTGAGCATATAAGCAGTTTTTAATTGAAGTTTTTATTGAGATGATTATGTACTTTTAAGAACAAATAGAGATGCTGTATCCTTTTTACCTTGTTACCCTCAATGGTAACATTTTACAAAACTATAGTACAATAGCACAACCAGAATATTGACATAGATCTAATTCACCATCTTTTTCAGAGATTTCAGATTTAATATGTATTTGTTTGTATGTATGAATTTAGTTCCATACAATTTTATTACATGTGTAGTTTTGTGTATCTACCACCTCAGCTATGATACTGAACAGTTTCATCACTGTAAGGATTCCTTGTGTTGCCTTTTATAGCCACACCTACTTACCTCCCAACCCCCACTCCCAGCCCCTGGAAACCACTAATTACTTCTCCATCTCTATAATTTTGTTATTTCAAGATTATTATGTGAATGGAATCATACAATTTGTGACCTTGTAGGATAGCCATTTTAAAAGTTAGCATAATTTCCTCTAAATTCATCCAAGTTGTTGTATGTTTCAATAGTTCATTCCTTTTTATTGCTGAGTGGTACTCCATAGAACGAGTGTACCACAATGTGTTTTAACCATCCACCCATTGTAAGGCCTGTGGTTTGTTTCCATCTTTTGGTTATTATAAATAAAACTGTTATGAATATAACTTTCCATTTCTCTGGAATAATTACCCAAGAATATAATTATTAGATTGTATGACGAGTACTTGTTTAATTTTGTAATTAACTGAAAAACTGTTTTCCAGGTTGGCTGTATCATTTTACATTTCTACCATCAATGCATGAATGGTCCAGCTTTTTGTATCCTCACCAGCATTTGATGATTTTGTTTTTGCCATTATAGATAGATGTGGTTTTAATTTAATTTTTCTCTTGGATATAATATTGAACAAATTTCCATGTATTTATTTGCCATCTGTATATACTGTTTAATGAAATGTTTGTCTTTGGCGATTTTCTAATTGTATTCTTTTTTTCACTGTTGATTTCCGAAAATTCTTTATGTATTCTATACACTAGCTCTTTGTCATATATGTCTTTTACAAATTTTTTCTCCAAGTCTATAATTTACCTTTCCATCCTCTTACAATGGGCTTTCACAGGACAAAAGTTTTAAATTTTGATAAGATCCCATTTAACAATCTTTCCTTTCAGTATTGTTCTTTTGCTGTCAACTACAAGAATTATTTGCCTGGCCCAAGACCATGGAGATTTTCTTTTATGATATTTTTCTAAAAGTTTCATAGTTTTACTTGTCACATTTAAGTCTATGATACATTTTGAATTATATTTTCTAAAAGGTGTGGTTTTCTACCCTCATGTATGTCCAACTTCTTCAGAACTAATTCAATTTGTTTTCCATTTTTGTGAAAAGTCACTTGAGCATATTTGTGCGGGTCTTTCTGGGTTCTCTGTTCTGTTCCATTGATCTTAATATCTATCCCTACATCAATATGATACTATCTTTATTACTATAGTTATATGGTAAGACAATATCAGATAGAGTGATTTAGACTCTGTTGTTCTTTTTTATTTTTTGTCAATACTGTTTAACTATTCTAGGTCCTGTGAATTTTCATATAAATTTTAAAATAGGTTTGCATATTTCTACAAAAATCCTTGCTTGAATTTTTACAAGAATTATATTAAACCTGTAGATCAATTTTGAGAGAATTGACATCTTTACTATGTTGAGTTTTACAATCCATGAACACAGGATGAATCTCTTTTGTGGGGGTCTTCTTATTTTTTTACATTTTTCATTGATTTATAATCATTTTACAGTGTTGTGTCAAATTCCAGTGTTCAGCACAATTTTTCAGTCATTCATGGACATATACACACTCATTGTCACATTTTTTTCTCTGTGATTTACCATAACATTTTGTGTATATTTCCCTGTGCTATACAGTGTAATCTTGTTTATCTATTCTACAATTTTGAAATCCCAGTCTATCCCTTCCAACCCTCTACCCCCCTGGTAAACACAAGTCTATATTCTCTGTCCATGAGTCTATTTCTGTCCTGTATTTATGCTTTGTTTTTGTTTGTATTCGTTTTTTTTTTAGATTCCACATATGAGCGATCTCATATGGTATTTTTCTTTCTGTTTCTGGCTTACTTCACTTAGAATGACATTCCCTAGGAGCATCCATGTTGCTGCAAATGGCTTTAAGTTGTCGGTTTTTATGGCTGAGTAGTATTCCATTGTATAAATATACGACTTCTTCTTTATCCAGTCACCTGTTGATGGACATTTAGGCTGTTTCCATGTTTTGGCTATTGTAGATAGTGCTGCTATGAACATTGGGGTGCAGGTGTCATCCTGAAGTAGATTTCCTTCTGGATACAAGCCCAGGAGTGGGATTCCTGGGTCATATAGTAAGTCTATTCCTTGTCTTTTGAGGAATTTCCACACTGTTTTCCATAGTGGCTGCACCAAACTTCATTCCCACCAGCAGTGTAGGAGGGTTCCCCTTTCTCCACAGCCTCTCCAGCATTTGTCATTTTTGGATTTTTGAATGACGGCCATTCTGACTGGTGTGAGGTGATACCTCATTGTAGTTTTGATTTGCATTTCTCTGATAATTAGTGATACTGAACATTTTTTCATGTGCTTTTTGATCATTTGTATGTCTTCCTTGGAGAATTGCTTGTTTAGGTCTTCTGCCCATTTTTGGATTGGGTTGTTTATTTTTTTCTTATTGAGTCATATGAGCTGCTTATAATTTTGGAGATCAATCCTTTGTCGGTTTCACTTGCAAAAATTTTCTCCCATTCCGTAGGTTTTCTTCTTGTTTATTTCTGGTTTCCTTTGCTGTGCAGAAGCTTGTAAGTTTCATTAGGCCCTTTTTGTTTATTCTTGCTTTTATTTCTTCTAGGAGAAAATTTTTGAAATGTATGTCAGATAATGTTTTGCCTATGTTTTCCTCTAGGAGGTTTATTGTATCTTGTCTTATGTTTAAGTCTTTAATCCATTTTGAGTTGATTTTTGTATATGGTATAAGGGTGTGTTCTAGCTTCATTGTTTTTTTTTAACATTTTTTATTGATTTATAATCATTTTACAATGTTGTGTCAAATTCCAGTGTTCAGCACAATTTTTCAGTCATTCATGGACATATACACACTCATTGTCACATTTTTTCTCTGTGATTTATCATAACATTTTGTGTATATTTCCCTGTGCTATACAGTGTAATCTTGTTTATCTATTCTACATTTTGAAATCCCAGTCTATCCCTTCCCACCCTCTACCCCCCTGGTAACCACAAGTCTGTATTCTCTGTCCATGAGTCTTTAGATTCCACATATGAGCAATCTCATATGGTATTTTTCCTTCTCTTTCTGGCTTACTTAACTTAGAATGACATTCTCCAGGAGCATCCATGTTGCTGCAAATGGTGTTATGTTGTCGGTTTTTATGGCTGAGTAGTATTCCATTGTATAAATATACCACTTCTTCTTTATCCAGTCACTTGTTGATGGACATTTAGGCTGTTTCCATGTTTTGACTATAGTAAATAGTGCTGCTATTAATATTGGGGTGCAGGTGTCATCCTGGAGTAGATTTCCTTCTGGATACAAGCCCAGGAGTGGGATTCCAGGGTCATATGGTAAGTCTATTCCTAGTCTTTTGAGGAATCTCCACACTGTTTTCCATAGTGGCTGCACCAAACTGCATTCCCACCAGCAGTGTAGGAGGGTTCCCCTTTCTCCACAGCCTCTCCAGCATTTGTCATTTTTGGATTTTTGAATGACGGCCTTTCTGACTGGTGTGAGGTGATACCTCACTGTAGTTTTGATTTGCATTTCTCTGATAATTAGTGATACTGAGCATTTTTTCATGTGCTTTTTGATCATTTGTATGTCTTCCTGGGAGAATTGCTTGTTTAGGTCTTCTGCCCATTTTTGGATTGGGTTGTTTATTTTTTTCTTATTGAGTCGTATGTGCTGCTTATATATTTTGGAGATCAAGCCTTTGTTGGTTTCACTTGCAGAAATTTTCTCCCATTCCGTAGATTTTCTTCTTGTTTTATTTCTGGTTTCCTTTGCTTTGCAGAAGCTTGTAAGTTTCATTAGGTCCCATTTGTTTATTCTTGCTTTTATTTCTTCTAGGAGAAAATTTTTGAAATGTATGTCAGATAATGTTTTGCCTATGTTTTTCTCTAGGAGGTTTATTGTATCTTGTCTTATGTTTAAGTCTTTAATCCATTTTGAGTTGATTTTTGTATATGGTGTAAAGGTGTATTCTAGCTTCGTTGTTTTACATGCTGCTGTCCAGTTTTCCCAACACCATTTGCTGAAGAGACTGTCTTTATTCCATTGTATATTCTTGCCTCCTTTGTCGAAGATGAGTTGACCAAATGTTTGTGGGTTCATTTCTGGGCTCTCTATTCTGTTCCATTGGTCCATATCTCTGTTTTGGTACCAATACCATGCTGTCTTGATGACTGTAGCTCTATAGTATTGTCTGAAGTCTGGGAGAGATATTCCTCCAGCCTCTTTCTTTCTCTTCAGTAATGCTTTGGCAATTCTAGGTCTTTGATGGTTCCATATAAATTTTATTTTGATTTGTTCTAGTTCTATGAAATATGTCCTGGGTAATTGGATAGGAATTGCATTAAATCTGTAGATTGCCTTGGGCAGTGTGACCATTTTAACAATATTGATTCTTCCAATCCAAGAGCATGGAATATCTTTCCATTTTTTAAATTCTTCTTTAATTTCCTTCATCAATGGTTTACAGATTTCTGTGTATAATTCTTTCACCTCCTTGGTTAGATTTATTCCCAGATATTTTATTATTTTGGGTGCTATTTTAAAGGGGATTGTTTCTTTAATTTCTTTTTCTGTTGATTTATCGTTAGTGTAAAGAAATGCAACTGATTTTTGAATGTTAATTTTGTAACCTGCTACCTTGCTGAATTCTTCTAGCAGCTCTAGTAGCTTTTGTGTGGACCTTTTTGGGTTTTCTATATATAGTAACATGTCGTCAGTATATAATGACACTTTTACCACTTCTTTTCCAATTTGGATCCCTTTTATTTCTTTCTCTTGCCTGACTGCTGTGGCTAGGACTTCCAGGACTATATTGAATAGGAGTGGTGATAGAGGGAATCCTTGTCTTGTCCCAGATTTTAGTGGGAAGCTTTTGAGTTTTTCACCGTTGAGGACTATGCTGGCTGTAGGTTTGTCATATATAGCTTTTATTATGTTGAGATATGTTCCCTTTATACCCACTTTGGTGAGAGTTTTTATCATAAATGGGTGTTGAATTTTATCAAATGCTTTTTCTGCATTGATGGAGATGATCATGTGGTTTTTGTCCTTTCTCTTGTTGATGTAATGTATTACATTGATTGATTTGCGTATGTTGAACCAGCCTTGAGTTCCTGGGATCAAGCCCACTTGGTCATGATGTATAATCTTTTTTATGTGTTGTTGCATTCTATTTGCTAAAATTTTGGTGAGGATTTTGGCGTCTATGTTCATCAGTGATATTAGCCTATAATTCTCTTTTTTTGTAGTATCTTTGCCTGGTTTTGTTATCAGGGTGATGGTGGCTTCATAGAATGAGTTTGGGAGTATTCTCTCCTTTTCAATCGTCTGTAAGAGTTTGAGAAGGACTGGTATGAGTTTTTCTTTGTATTTTTGGTAGAATTCCCCGGTGAAGCCATCTGGTCCTGGACTTTTATTTGTAGGGAGGCTTTTAATTGCTATTTCTATTTCCTATCTAGTGATCAAATTTTTCAAGTGTTCAGTTTCTTCTTGATTCAGTTTTGGTGGACAGTGTGTTTCTAGAAACTTGTCCACCTCCTCTAGGTTATCCAGTTTGTTTCCATGCAGATTTTCAGAATATTCTGGTATGATATTCTGTATTTCTTTTTTTTTTTTGGTTGACTTGAAAAATGACTTTAATTACTGATTATATTTTTGGGCAACGTGTGTTCTTTGAGTCTCCCTAGTAGCCATCGTCCCTTCTACTGTTAGAGCCATTTTTGTGTAACTTCCCTTCCCATTCTCTAAGACCATGTCGTTTTCTGGATTTAGAATTCATGGTTGACATTTATTTTATTTCAATATTTTTAAAATGTCATGACATTTTTCTTGCTTCCATGGTTTCAAATAACAAATCCACCGCCATTCAACTTGGTGTTCCCCTATAAGCTATGCATTGTTTCTCTGTGACTGCCTTCAAGATATTTACTTTATCTTTAGTTTTCAGAAGTTTAATTATGGTCTTCGCATCTGGTATGATATTCTGTATTTCTATTTTGTTTGTTGTAATTTCTTCATTTTCCTTTCTTATTTTGCTAATTTGTGCTCTCTCTTTTTTCTTCTTTGTGAGTTTGGCCAGAGGTTTGTCCATTTTATTTACTTTTTCAAGAAACCAGCTTTTGCTTCGGTTGATTTTTTCTATGGTCTTGTTAATCTCTATTGTATTTAATTCCTCTCTGATCTTTATTATTTCCTTCCTTCTGCTGCTTTTTGGGGCTTTTTGTTCTTTTTTTTCTAATTGATTCAGGTGGTGGGTTTATTTGTTTATTTGCGATTCTTCTTCTTTTTTGAGGATACCTGTATGGCTATAAACTTCCCTCTTAGCACTGCCTTTGCTGTGTCCCATAGGTTTTGAGTGGTTGTGCTTTCATTATCATTTGTCTCAAGGTATTTTTTCATTTCAGCTTTGATTTCCTCATTGATCCATTGTTTTTTCAATAACATATTGTTTAATCTCCATGCTTTTCTTTTTTTCTCCTTTGTTTCTCTGTTGTTGATTTCCAGTTTCATGGCATTGTGGTCAGTAAAGATGGTTGAGATAATTCCTATCTTCTTAAATTTGTTGAGGTTTCTTTTGTACCCAATTACATGATTGATCCTGGAAAATGTTCCATCTGCATTTGAAAATAATATATATCCTATTTTTTGGGGATGTAATGCTCTGAAAATATCCACCAAATCTAGTTTTTCTATTGTAGTATTTATTTCTCTGTTGCCTTGTTTATTTTCTGTCTGGAAGATCTGTCTAGTGATGTTAATGCAGTGTGAAAATCTCCAACTATGATTGTATTCCCATCAATATCCCCCTTTATCTCTGTTAGTAATTCTTGTATGTACTTAGGTGGTCCTATATTGGGTGCATATATATTAACGAGTGTAATATCTTCATCTTATATCACTACTTTAATCATTATAAAAGTCCATCTTTATCTTTCTTTATGGCCTGTTTTTAAAGTCTATTTTGTCTGAAATCAGTACTGCAAATCCTGCTTTTTTGGCTTTTCCATTTGCATGGAATATCCTTGTCCATCTTATCACTCTCAATCTATATGTGTCCTTCTCCCTAAAGTGGGTCTCTTGTATGCAGCATATTGAAGGTTCTTGCTTTATTACCCAGTTTGCCACTCTATGTCTTTTGACTGGAGCATTTAGTCCATTAACATTTACAGTAATTAATGATAGATGTGTGTTTATTGCCATTTTGAACTTATCTTTGCAGTTAAATTGGTATATCCTCTTTGTTCCTTTCTTCTTCCTTTTGTGGTTTGGTAATTTTCCTTTGTATTATCATGGAGTTTATTTAATTTTTGTGACTCCCTTGTAAACTTTTGACTTATGGTTACACTTTTTTAAAATTTATTATTCTATTACTATAACTGTTTTTATTAAACTGATAATAACATGCTCTCAAACCCATTCTACTTTTAAAAAAATTCAAAAAAGTAAGAAAAAAACATTCTGTATTTCCCTGCCTCCCTCTCCCATTCTCATTTATTTGTATGTCTTCTTTTATAATTTCATGTTTTCTTTATTTGTAATTCATGAGTTATCACCTTTCCAGTTGTGAGTTTCTCATTTCTGTAGCATCCTGCTGCTTTTCTATTTAGAATAGCCCTTTCAATATTTCTTTTAGCATGGGTTTAGTGTTGCTAAACTCCTGCAGCTTTTTGTTGTCTGTGAAACTCTTAATTTCTCCTTCTATCCTAAAAGATAGCCTTGCTGGATAAAGTATCCTAGGCTGCATTTTTTTTTCATTCAGGGCTTTGAATATATCTTGCCCTCCCTTCTGGCCTGTAGTGTTTGTGTAGAGAAATCAGCTGAGAGCCTTATGGGGGTTCCCTTGTAAGTCACTCTTTGCTTTTCTCTTGCTGCCTTTAGAATCATTTCTTTATCCTTGACTCTGACCATCTTGATTATGATATGTCTTGGTGTGGGTCTATTTGGATTCTTCCTGTTTGGGACCCTCTGAGCTTCCTGTACTTGGATATCTGATTCCTTCTTTAAGTTTGGGAAGTTTTCAGTCATGATTTCTTCAAAAACCTTTTCAATCCCCTTTCATCCTTCTTCCCCTTCTGGGACCCGTATTATGCGAAGATTGGGATGCTTTATATTATCCCATAGGTCCCTTATGCTATTATCATTATTTTTTATTTGCTTGTCTTGTAGTTCTTCTGAATGGGTGCTTTCTATTGCCCTGTCTTCTAGATCACTAATTCGTTCCTCTGGTTTAACTAGTCGGCTTTGCACAGCTATTAGATCATTCCTCATCTCTGTCAATGAGTTTACCCATTCTGCTTGGCTCTTCTTTATAGCTTCAATTTCATTTTTGACGTATTTTATATCTCTAAACACTAACTCTTTTAATTCCTTCAGCAATTTGATCACTCCTTTTTTGAAATCTTGATCTATAGGCTATCAATGTCTATTTCATTGATCTTTCTTTCAGGGGATTCCTCTTGTTCTTTTAATTGGGAAAGGTTTCTCTGCTTCTTCATATTGCTCATACCTCTCTGACCCTGTGGTTTATGGAGTATCAGTTGTCTATTTTGGATCTTAAGGATTTTATCTATCTAATGCCTATTTAGGAATAGAACTTAGGTAAAAAAAAAAAAAGAAAAAATAAGAGAATGAGAGAAAGATTTTTAAAAGAAGGGAGAAAGAGGGTTTGAAAACAGTGTATAATGAATATTAGAAGAGCGAGTTGAAGCAGAGTGTTAATCGGGTTGAGACGTCATTTTAAAACCTTTAAAAAAAAAGAGGTGGGGGATGAATAGATGTATTTGAAACCTGTGTCTAATCAATAACAGGACATCAAAACCCAAGAGAAATAGAAACTAAGAAGTAAAAATTAAAAGAGTAATTGAAAATAGAACAGGTATAAACAGATTTAAAAAAAAAGGGGGGGTTGTCTGTGTTCTCCTGGAGTCTGTGTGCTTTTAATGTGAAGTCCTTCTGTCTTCGTCCTGTTTTGGAAGCTCAGCTTGTTTTCATAGGTCCTCCGTTGGCGCCCTCTTCTGCGCTGCCCCCAACACCTGTGGGCAAGCAGATCGCGCCTTCTCCTAACACGGGGTCAGATGCAGCCCTCCTCTGCTGTGGACGGGCGGATCACTGCCCCTCCGGATGCCACAGTCAGATGTTGCAGACTGGCCAGGCAGGAGGGCGGGTCGTGCCCTCTCCCAGCCCCTCGGTCAGGGGCTGTCTTCCCGCCCGACAGGCGGGGGACCGCTCTCCCTCTGCCTGCACCGCCGGTAGCTCCGCTGCTCTATGCGGCTGCGCGCTCCACCCTGGTCGGCGCTCTGCCCTGGTCGCGCTTGGGAAAGACTGAGGGGCAGCCTCGTCCCTGCTCCGAGCCAAGACCCAGCTCCTTGTTTGTCTTTGTGGAGTGAAGCAAGTTCTCTGAGGGACCAGGATGGAAGGATCCTATCTGCCCCCGGCTGTAGGCCCGTCTCAGTCTGGCCCTTGAGGCTGCTAAGCCCTTCGGTGCGGATGCAGGTTTCGCCCCCGCCCCCGCCTTGGTGCTCAGTGCCAGAGAATATGGTGGCTGTGCCTGGGCCCCACCTCTCTTCCCCTGAAAAGTTTCCGTGGGTTTTCAGAGATGGGGGTATGCACCCTTCCCCCGAGAGCACATCAACCTTGCTGTTTTATGGAGGGCCCAGGTTGTTCTGTCCTGTACACCCACAGCCACGGCGCCCAGCCCCTTGCAGTCCCCCTGGGCTGCCTCCGTGCAGCCGCCCCCGTCCTCCGCCCGGCTTGTGCAGCCTGGCCCTGCCCGCCGCTGCCGTCCCGCGTCTCACGCTGGGTGTCTGGGGAATGCTCTGTGCCCGTTTAACTTAGTTTTGTCAGTCAAGGGCTGCTCTGTACAGATCCGAGCCTCGGAGGCTCCCCCTCCGTCCCGTTGGCCTCTCAGTTGGAGAGGGGAGACCCAGGGAGCGAGCGCCAGTCCTCCTTTGCTGCTGCCTCCCCGCGGGACCCGTCCCTCGCTGCTTTGCCTTTTGTTCTTTTTTTTTCCTTTTCTCCTACCAGATTTTTGGCGTCTTTATCTTTTGAAGGGGGCGAAGTTCTGTCGGAGTTCCGCAGGTGCTCTGGTTGGCTGAGTGGGTCTGTAGATGTGGGTCTTGGTGTATTTGTGGGAGAGGGTGTCTTTCAAGCGTCCTTCTACTCCGCCATCTTGCCTCTTCTCCCCTTGGGGGTCTTCTTTGATGTATTTAATCAGCATTTTGCAATTTTCAGCATACAGATTCCTGTACATGTTTTGTTAAGGGTATACCTAAGCATTTAATTTTCTTTTAAATCATTATAAATGATATTGTGTTTTAAATTTCAATTTCTACCTGTTCATTGTTAGTATATAAGAATGTTACTAATTTTTGTATGTTGATCTTATATCCTGTGACCTTGCTGAATTCACTTATTATTGCTAGAGGTGTTCCATAGAATCTTTGGGGCTTTCTATTTTGACAATTATGTCTGCAAATAGAGAGAGTTTTGTTTCTTTTCTTCTAATTTGCATGCCTTTTATTTATTTATGTTGCCTTACTGCAGTTGCTAGGACTTCCTGTATTATGCCAAATAAATGTGATGAGAGTGGATATCCTTGCCTTCTCCCTGAGGAAATGCATTCAGCCTTTTACCATTAAGTATGATGTTACCTGTAGGGTTCTGTTTGTTTGTTTGTTTGTTTGGTTTTTGTGGAGTGGGTGGGATAAAGATGTTCTTTATTAAGTTGACGAAGTTCCTCTCTGTTCCTAATTTTCCAAAAGCTGTTATCATGTGACACCAAAAGGTGTCACCTATGTGAATTAAAATTTTCTAAAAGTCCTGTGAAATTTTTCTAAATGTAATATGAATTTTAATGTACTTTGTTTAACCCAGTATATTCAAAGTATTATTGTTTCAGTATATAATAGACATAAAATTATTAGTGAGATATTTTACAACCTTTTTGTACTCAACCTTAGAAATCTGGTGCATATTTTAAACCAACAGCACATCTGAATTAAAACTAGCCAATTGTGGTTAGTATCTACTATATTGGACAGTGTAGGTCTAAAGTGTTGAAATCTCAGGGAGGAAGCACTTGAACATATTTTAGCCAAGGACCTTGAGTTGATCTATTTTGGTTTTTTTTTATTTAATTTTTATGAAGATCCCATGGTGAGCAGGATGTCACAGTCCACTGAACATTGTGAGTTGTCAATTCATCACCGTAATACAGTGTATCAATTTTTATGCTCTTTTTAAAAAATGTGGTTACACATGTAGATTGGTTTAGTTTGATATTTAGGAAATCAATGGACAAGGAATTATTCTTGGTAGCCATCTTTTATCCAAGTTATTCACTAGCATAGTAGAGTCCCTGGATTAACTATATGACCATGATCTAAAATCGTAGAATATCAGTGGAGTATGTGGGATGACAGAATCTAAATTTACAGATCTCTTACCAAACAGCTATGCAATCTCAGAAAAATCTTTTGACCTCATCAGGCCTCAGTTTACCCATGCAAAAATAAGGACTCTAAAGTCCCTTCTAATTCTATGTCTATAACAAAACTCTTTGATTCACGCATTCTATCAGTAAATATATGTGAGAGCTCTACTATGCACCAGGCACTATGGTAGCATCTGTGTATAGACAAATTTTATTCTCTACTCTTTTCTGTATTGGAGATTATACTCTATTGAGATAGGTAAAATTAAACAAGTAATTACAAAAAATGTACAATGATAAAAATGCTATAGGGGAAAATCCAAGTTCATTTAACCTACTTGGCAATGGGAGGAGATCAGGAAAGGACATCCTGACGTTTAAGCAGAGTATGTCAGTCACTAATTTTTTGTCCCATTTTCAGACTCACTTATGCTAAAAGCTAAAATGTCAATATAAATTTAGGCATTTTAGTGGTTATATTCTAAATGCACATGAGGTAAACATGGTACTCAAAGACAGAGAAATTTTCTCTTTGTAGACAAAAACTATATAATGCCAATAATAATAATGAAATTATTCTGAGGAAAACAACAAGAATGTCTATTGTAGGGCTTGGAAATATGGCATATAACATAATTGTCAAAGGGACTGGGGTTTTAAAATCTGGAGATGGCTTGGAGTTTCAGTGAAATAGTGGATGAGGTAAGCTTATTCAGATAGCTGAAATGTTGTCACAGGGCAATGACAACAGTTTTGTTCTGTGTGGTCCCAAGGAGGAAGCTACAGAAAGAACGATATCAGCTAAATCTCAGAAAGGACTTTTCAATAGTGAAAGGGGTCAGCAGTTAGGAGTTTGATGGAACTGAGGGAGATTAAAATTCCAAAAAGTGAGCTGGATTTGATGACCTTCATATTTCCTTTAAACTTTGAAATTCCAGTAAATTCAACATCATTTAGGGAGATGAAAAAACCAAAGAAATCTGTTAGGTTGTTTTTCTAATTTTGAAAATGGAACATTGACAAAATGCAGACATTAGGTAGGAAAAAATGGGAGGTAGAATTTAAAAAGTCAGTAACTCAGAGAAAGCCTGGAAACTATCTAAAAACTCAGGATTTGTGTGGCTAGAGATCAAAAATACCAGGGACTTGGAAAAAAACCAAACAACCACAGCATAACTACCTAGCCAAATCAAAGAGGCTATTGCAGAGAGAGAGAAGGAGTCTTTTAAAGACTAGAAAGACAGTCCAAATCTGGAGAACAGGGAAGCATACAACTTGAAAAGCTTGAGGGGGTAGGAATTTCTAGGAATCCAGGATAGGGTAAGAGTGCGAGCGGGGAGATTTCCAGAAGAGGCACAGGATTTAGAGGTTTTGGGATCTGTTCCTGGGTGGGAGATGCTTGTCTCTGTTTTTATTGTTTCTAATTCTAATTTTTATTGTTTCACAACTCCCCAATCCTGGCATTTCCCCCTCCAGTTATCTCTCTTTTTCAAAGTGTATTGTTATTTTACATTTACTTTAAGAAAACTTTGCTTCATTTCTGAATTTAAACAGACGAGGAATTTTTGCTTTGCTCACTCTGCTCACTATTTTTCAAAAAACTTGAATTAGTAAAGATAGTTTTGATTTGTGTGTTGACTCATGATTGAATTTCCCCCTCTTTGAGTCAACAGCACTTGAGAGAAAAAAAACATTTTCTACTTATGTTTGTAGTGCTACAGCGATGCTGTGATTGTGGTTGGTGGGGGTAAGAGTGGGAAAGACAGATAATCAAAGACCTCTATTTCTCTGGCTTATTCACAGTGGTGGTATCTGTTTCCTTCATAGTCCCTCAGTCTAGGAAATCAGAATATCTGTTTTGGCATAACAGTAGGGGTGAAAAGGTATCTGAAGGAAGATGCCAAGAAACCCTTTTCTTAGCTGAAATGAAAGAAATGGGCTGTCAAGGGAGTACTTTAAGGACCTGCAATAGTCCCATTGAGGTTTTATTCCAAATCCAAGAAGAACCATTCTTGAGTCCTTCCACGTCATACAACTTTCTCCTTAGTGGCATCCTGGATCTGAGTTCCTTCTTTATTTAAGGCTTCTTATGGACCATACAGTTTTATAATTAAGAATTGATGAAAACATTTTAAAAAGAAGTTATTATCAACAAATGTTCTCTATTAGTGGGATGTCTTACATACTCTTCCCATAAAATGGCAAGATGGCTGATGTCGACAAATTATGATTAGACATAACTGTATAACATTCTCTAATTTATTGATCAAGTCTCTTACTGATGTGCCTGCTATTTCAATGACAGATAGCTTACCCAGATGTTGACAACCTATAATATATTAGACAATAAGTCCTGTCATTTCAGATTTCCCTACTGTATTTGCTTTTTAGCAATTCATAGTTAGAGAAAAATAATGACCCCATAGTATTGGGCTTGTTGCTGCCAGGATTGGACACTTGTAGACACTCAAGGTCAAATGGAGGCCATCCCACACCATCCTGCTGGTGGTAGGAATGAATGGAATTTATTTTGTGTTTTCTAGCTGTTTCAGAAGGTTTCATGGGTTTTGGGGAAAAGTTTAGAGTATCAGCCCTGGTGAAGTATGGGAACTTACTTCTCAGTAAGTATAAAATGGCCTAATGCAATCATTTTGGCACCATTTTACTTGAATTAAGATGAATTAAACCAATTTCTCTATTGCCACTTGTCAAATAAGAATGGTTTTCCTGCCTTCTAATTATAAAAAGAATCTCATATTTGGTGGTGATTTATAGATTTCAAAGCATTCTCTCTTTTTTGGGGGTCTTATTTGATATTCTCAACAGCCTCATGAGGGAGGTCTAGCTCCTCATTTTGCAAATGAGGAAACTGGTTTGGGGAGATTAAGGGACTTGAGATTTCACAGCTGTGAAAAGTCAAAGCTAGACTTATTAAAACCCAAATTTATTGACCCCAAACCTAGTGTTCTTTTGAGGTATTGTACTTCCTCTGAATAAAAGGCAAAGATATTCTGAAACTGAAATAGTCAAGTCACACAATTAGTAAATGGCAAAACTGGGATACTCACAATTTCAAGCTTAGAACCTGAGATAAGGACTAGAGCATTGGCAGTTTATCTGGGAGATGAGAAGCAGGAGTAAGTGAGAAGCGAGCACAAGACAGGGAAGAAAGATATACCAGTATTAAGAGGGCATTATTGAAGTCATTTATGGAGTCAATAGGGACTTGATTATGCCAGGTCTCAGAAGCATAGAGATTGTCTCTCAGAATTGACACCTGAAGGAAGGGAGGCTATACCATTCAACAGACTAGCATTACTATTAGTTGATGATTTCCCCCAGTGGTATTAACTACCCTAAACTTCCTTGAGCTCTAGCTTAGTGGGCTCTAAGGCTTTAACAAAAGTCCTGAAACAGAAAATGAGAAGACACACTGCACACTTGAATTGGGACACTGTCTGAATGAACTGAGACTGAGCTCACACAAAACCGTCCCCTGCAGCTCTAGCTGAAATCTCAAGTGGGCCCATGTAATGAGAATGTTAAGTAGGGGCTAAGTTCTACCACTATTTCCATGGACACTCCTTCCTCATTCTTGGGTACCAGCTTATACTTCACTTCTCAGGAGACTTCTATGATCATCCAATCTAATTAGATGTTCCTGACCTCTTCTGCTTATGAACTCTTTTCTTACCATTATTTTCACTTATCATCATTTGTAATTATTTACTTGTCTTGTTATTTAATGTCCATCTCTTCTACTAGAAAGAGCCTCAAACAACTTAGCATATAGAAGGCATTTGGTGAAAATTTGTTAAATGAATGAATGGATAAATGGATACCAATGAGATCTGAGAGTGTGGTATCCTGTTGTTTATTTAGTTTTGCAAACCTTCTCTCTAATATGCCAACTCTTACTCCCATCACCCAAAAAAGCAGGCAAGCAAACAGGCCAGTGAACAAACAGAATGGCTGGAATATTTATTCATCTGCTCTATCTACCAACCAAACTTGAGCTAGGATCAGAGAAGTTAAGTGAGTTGCTTGCTTGAGGTTACTGTGGGAAACTGGGAATACATTGGAATGTCCCAGAACAAGGGTTGGTACTGAGTTATTGAAACGTAATGATAATAATGACCATTTACTGAGCACTTGCTATGTGCCAGTTACTGTGCTTAGTTCTTTATATCTATCACCTCATTTGTTATAACAAGCCTAAGGGGTTATTTCCATTTTTAAGATAATGAATCTGATACTTAGGAAAATTGAGTAGCTTGCTCAAAATGCACAGATAGGAAGAGGGTAACTAGGATGAATGCTGTTAAATGAATTATTATTATTATTATTATTAATTATCATCTTAGCTTTTTCTTCCAGCATTATTGAGATATATTTCATAACATAAAAGTCACTCATTTCAAGCATACAGTTCAGCAGTTTTTAGTATAGTCAGAGAATTGTGCAACCATAACCACTATCTTATTTTAGATTATTTTCAACACCCCAGAAAAAATTCCATACCTATCAGCTGTTATTTATTTCCACTACTTCCCTGCTTAATCTTCCCTTCCCAACCACTAGTATACTTCATGTCTCTATGGATTTGCCCATTTTAGACATTTATCATAAATGGAAAAGTAGTTTGTGGTCTTTTGGTGACTGACTTCTTTCACATACCATAATATTTTCAAAGTTTATTTGTGTTGTAGCACGTATCAGTGCTTAATTCCTTTCTATAACTGAGTAATTTTCCATAGTATGGATTTTGTTTATTCATCAATCAGTTGATGGACATTTGGGTTGTTTCCACTTTTCAGCTACTGTGAATAATTCTGCCATAAGCATTTGTGTACAACTTATTGTGTGAAAACATGTTTTCATCTAGGAATATATCTGGGAGTGAAATTGTTGGGTCAAGTGGTAACTTTAGGTTTAACTTTTTGAGGACCTATCACTTTCCAAAGTGGCTGTACTATTTTATGAACCCATTCTGTGTGCTGTCTTTTCACTTTCTTGATGGTGTTCTTTGAAACACAAAAATGTTTAATGTTGATGCAGTCCAGTTTCTTTTTGTTTTTGTTCCTTATATTTTTGGTGTTATTTCAGAGAAATCTTTGCCAAACACATGATCACAAATATTTACTCTTACGTTTTCTACAATTTTATAGGTTAGCTTATACCTTTAGATCTTTGATCCATTTTAAGTTAATTTGTAGATGGCGTGAGGTGTGAGATAGGGGTCCAATTTCATTCTTGTTCATGTGGCTAGCTAGTTGCCCCAGTACCATCTGTTGAAAAGAATGCTCTTTTCCCCATTTAATTGTCTTGATCCCTTTTTTGAAAATCAATTTTCATATGAAGATATGCGAATTTATTTCTGGATTCTCAATTAAATTCCATTGATCTACACAGGTATCCTTATGCCAGTATCATACTGTCTTGATTACTGTATCTTTGTTGTTTTTCCTTATACCATGATTTATTTATGGTGGAAGATTAATAGAATTATTGAACATGATGAGTGACTTGTCATCAGCAAGATTACAGCAAGAATAAATATCACTGCCAATAAAGATAAAATAAATTTTACATATCCAATCAGTCCGAGAATTTTCCTAAACAGCAAATTTTTTTAGGCATGTAATCTTTTATTTTTAATTGAAGTATAGTCAGTTTACAATGTTGTGTCAATTTCTGGTGTACAGCACAATGGTTCAGTCATACATGTACATACATATATTCCTTTTCATATTCTTATTCATTATAGGTTACTACAATATATTGCATATAGTTCCATGTGCTAGACAGTATAAACTTGTTGTTTATGTGTTTTATATATAGTAGTTATTGTCTGCAAATCTTGAACTTCCAATTTATCCTTCCCATCCCCGCCCCATCTCTGGTAACCACAAATTTGTTTTCTATGTCTGTGAGTCTGCTAAACAGCAAATTAAGTGATTTTATTTTTATCTACTATGACCTTAAAATGGTTTTATTGTGCGAACTACATTTGATGTGTACTGCCTATCTTCCAATTAGGGTTAAAAGCCTTTGAGGATAGAAGCCATTTATCATGTTCTTGCAGCTTCTACATTCAGGATATTACTCTATATACAGTAGGTACTTGCTAAATATCTGTTGATGAAAATATAATTTATTAGTGATTTGTTCAATTTAAAAATAAACTAATATATATTATGAGAGGAATTATATAAAAGAAAGGCAGTGGCTTCATTTTGAATAGTTGTTCAAAAGAATGACTATTTCATTAAAAAAAGGTTATATTCACGCAAGTGGTTTCTCATGTAGGGTTAGGTTCCAAAGTTAGTATGTACTAAAAATTAATCTGGAAAATCCTTCAAATTGACCACAAAATGTAACATACCTGTTTGAGTATATAATCTACACAGTAATTCTTATACATACAAACATATCCAGCTGGAGACATAAAAAGAAAGTCTCTGTGAAGATGTTGGAGCAGTTACATTCATCTGTCTTAAAGATATCTATCAAATTCCCAGGTGAATGGAGCTTGGGGATAGACACTCAAGGGCTTTCTATATATCCAGAGGATTTACTCCATTCTGTCATAGCATTAAAACTCTATAACTTTAGAACATATTACTATGAAGATTAAACATGATAAGGCATCACTCTTTCTGTATCATATAGGGAAGATTCAGATACTTAAGTAAGGGACCTCAGTGCCTTTTGTTTTAGAAATATAGAAATTCTCTAATTCAATTAAATTATTTCAGAGTTGCTGTAGTTCTATGGTTTAGTCATTCTGGAGTGGGATTGGAGCAGGGAGGTTTTGACCTCATAAAGAACTGTTTGATGAAGGCCTGTTCAGTTGGTTACTGCTGTCAGATCACAATACACCACAGTGTGATAGTTAAACCAATATATCATTTACATTTGGAATTTAATCTCACTTTATTCTGTGTCTCAGGAAGACTCTGTTCAACAGTTTTAAGATGATCACAAAATGCTCTAATCCAATATGATTTGCACAATCTCCCTTGTAGTAAGTTTTGAAATCAGGAGTTGTGAGTCCTCCAACTTTGTTCTCCTTCTTCAAGATTATTTTGGCTACTCTGAGACTCTTGTTTTCCATATAAATTTCAGGATTAGCTTGTAAATTTCTTCAAAAAAGAGCCTTCTTGGTCCAGCCTGCCATCTATTTTTGTGGATAAAGTTTTACTAGGATGCAGTCATGCCCACTCACTTGCATATTGTTTACAGCTGCTGTCACACTACACAGAAGAGCCAAATACTTGTGACAAAGACTGTATTGCCCACAAAAACTAAGGGATTTATTATCTATCCCTTCACAGGAAAAGTTTGCCAGCCTCTGGTATTAATAATGCTCTTTTCCTATTTTTAATAAAATGAGAGGCAGCATTCTTGGAAAGTGAATTGGCTACTGACTCAGAAATAAATCTGGTAATTCGATGCTTTTCTACTGACTAAATAGTGTAGGCAAACACTACATGGGAACTGTGGCCGATGGAAATTGCCAAGCTACAAGAAGTGGCGTTCTGTGTTATTCAGCTACAGTGAAGAGTGTAAACATACAAAGGCCATGAAATGCTAAAATTAAGGTTCTCCTGATAGAGAACTTAACATATAGGTCATGAACTTTTGTGGCTAGGCATCAGCAGTATTATTTTTACTACTAAACATTCAGAAACTAAACAAGGAACAAGTAATTACTAAGGGCTGTGTGTACGGTGTGTCCCTTTTAAAGTTATTATGTTGTGTTTTTCTTTTAAAAGAATAAGTCATTGATTTTTCATTTATAAAACTGAGTGTTATTTAGTCTGTCTATAATGAAGAAAATGTAGCAAGTAACTTAAGTGATTGCGATGCCTTTATGTAATCATTAAAATGCTTAAATATGAACAATAAAGACATGTATGTTTTGAAATACAGCTGTCAAACTAGTTATCTGAAGTCGAAAGATCAGAAAATAACAATTAGAAGTATGAGATATTCTATATTAAATTCCAATCAATGCAGCTTCTCCTTCTAGAAGAATTCCAATCAACAAATGTAGAGGAAAGAGGAAAATAAGAAATTCATTATTAGGCAAACTTCACAGTACGATTTGTTGCAGACAAGATTCACAGAGGGATGTAAATATTAGTGGATGAAAGTTTGAGGGAGAAACAGACTATTTGCATAGTTTCAAAGTATCTATAAGACATTTATTAACTTCAAAGCAAAAGATGATTACAGGAAGAAATCTAGTAGAAACCACTTTACTCAAGTGATCGGGTTCAACAACAACATTAAGAAGATATATGGCATCATGTACCCTGGATATGATGCTCTGTAAAGGGCAAAACATGAATTCCCTGGTAGTTTTGTCAAAAATGCAGAACCTCAACCTATTCATAAAAAAATTAAGCTCAAAATGAGGGACATTCTACAAAAAACTGACTAATATTCCTCAAAAGTGTTAGCAATCATAAAAGGCAAGGACAGATTGAGGAACTGTCACAAGACTGAAAGGAGTTAAGGAGATATGATAACTAAATGGAATGTGAGGTCCTGGATAGAACCCTGGAACAGAAAAAAGGCATTAGTGGAAAAGTTGGTGAAATTTGAATAAGGTCCATAGTTTAGTTAATAGCATTGTGCCAATGCTAAATTCCTTGGTTGATAATTGTTCTACGGTCATAGAAAATGTAAATATTAGCATAAGATGGGTGAAGAATCTTTAAGAACTCTCTGTACTATTTTTCTAAATTTTCTGGAAGTCTAAAATTGTTCAAAATTAAAAATCAAATCAGGCCTAAGTTCTTGTGAAACAAAAGAGCCATCTAGGATTTTTTAAAACATAGAGACTATGTTGAAACTATGGATCAACTTGGGGAGTTTTTCCATCTTAAAAACATTAAGTTTTCATAAACATTTTTTATTGAGTTATAGTCATTTTACAATGTAGTGTCAAATTCCAGTGTAGAGCACAATTTTTCACGTATACATGAACATACATAACATTCATTGTAACTTTTTTTTACTGTGAGCTAACATAAGATCGTGTATGTATTTCCCTGTGCTATACAGTATACTCTTGTTTATTTATTCTACATATGCCTGTCAGTATCTACAAATTTTGAACTCCCAGTCTGTCCCTTCGCACCCCCCTCCCCCATGGAAACCACAAATTTGTATTCTATGTCTAAGAGTCTGTTTCTGTTTTGTATTTATGTTCACTTGTCTCTTTCTTCCTTCCTTCTTTCCTTCCTTCTTTCCTTCCTTTCTTTTCTTTCTTTCTTTCTTTCTTTCTTTCTTTCTTTCTTTCTTTCTTTCTTTCTTTCTTTCTTTCTTTCTTTCTTTCTTTCTTTCTTTCTTTCCTTCTTTCTTTCAAGATTCTACATATGAGTGATCTCATATGGTATTTTTCTTTCTCTTTCTGACTTACTTCACTTAAAATGACATTCTCCAGGGACATCCATGTTGCTGCAGATGACTTTATGTTGTCATTTTTATGGCTGAATACTATTCCATTGTATAAATATACCACATCATCAGCAAATGGTGTTGAAAAAACTGAAAAGCAGCATGTAAATAAATGAAGCTAGAACACTCCTTTACACGATACACAAAAATCAACTCAAAATGGATCAAAGACTTAAACATAAGACAAGATACAATAAACCTCCAAGAAGAAAGCATAGGCAAAACATTATCTCACATATATCTCAAAAATGTTCACCTAGGGCAGTCTACCCAAGCAATAGAAATAAAAGCAAGAATAAACAAATGGTACCTTATTAAACTAACAAGTTTCTGCACAGCAAAGGAAACCATAAGTAAAACAAAAAGACAATCTACAGAATAGGAGAAAATTTTTGCAAAAGATGAAACTAACAAAGGTTTGATCTCCAGAAACATATAAGCAGCTCATATGACTTAAAAAGAAAAAACAAACAACCCAATCCAAAAATGGGCAGAAGACTTAAACAAGCAATTCTCCAAGGAAGACATACAAATGATCAATAGGCACATGAAAAAATGCTCAATATCACTAATTATCAGAGAAATGCAAATCAAAACTACAATGAGGTATCACCTCACACCAGTCAGAATGGCTATCATTCCAAAGTCCACAAATGACAAATGCTGGAAAGGCTGTGAGAAAAGGGAACACTCCCACACTGCTGGTAGGAATAAAGTTTGGTGCAGCAACTCTGGAAAACAGTACGGAGATACCTCATAACTCACAGAGAAAAAAATGTGACAATGAGAGTGTATATGTCCATGAATGACTGAAAAATTGTGCTGAACACTGGAATTTGACACAACATTGTAAAATGATTATTAATCAATAAAAATGTTTAAAATAAAAGACTAGGAATAGACTTACCTTATGACCCAATAATCCTGCTCCTGGGCTTATATCCAGAAGGAACCCTACTTCAGGAAGACACCTGCACCCCAATGTTCATAGCAGCACTATTTATAATAGCCAAGACATGGAAACAGCCTACATGTCCATCAACAGATGACTGGATAAGAAGTGGTGGTATATTTATACAATGGAATACTATTCAGCCAAAAATATTAAGCTGTCTTATCTATGTACAAGGGATGTCTTTCCCTTTATTTAAGTCTTCCTTAATTTCTTTCACCAATGTTTTATAGTTTACAGTGTACAAGTCTTGCATTTGTTTTGTTAAATTACTTCCTAAGTATTTTTTTTCTTGCTATCCCAAATGGAATTGTTCTCTTAATTTCATTTTAGAAATTTTCATTGCAAATGTGTAAAAATATAGCTAAGTTTTGGATATTGATCTTGTAGTCTCCAACCTTGCTTAATTCATTTATTAGTTCTATTATTTTTATTGGATTTCTGATGAATTTCTATTACAAGATCATGTCATCTTTAAAGAGAGCTAGTTTTACTGCTTCCTTTCCAGTAATGGTGCTTTTATGTATTTTTCTTGTTTAATTTTTCTTTCTAGAATATCCAGTACAATGTTTAATAGAAGTGATGAGAGGAGCCATCCTTTCCCTCTGCCTGATCTTAGACAGAATACATTTCATTTTCCATCATTAAGTATGATGTTAGTTGTGAAATTTTTTAAAATAGCTTCTAAATATTTATTCTTTTTACATTTTTATTGATTTATAATCATTTTACAATGTTGTGTCAAATTCCATTGTAGAACACAATTTTTCGATTATACATGAACATATATATTCATTGTCACATTTTTTTTCTGTGAGCTACCATAAGATCTTGTATATATTTCCCTTTGCTATACAGTAAAATCTTGTTTATCTATTCTACAATTTTGAAAACCCAGTCTATCCCTTCCCACCATCCGCTCCCTTGGCAACAACAAGTTAGTATTCTATGTCTATGAGTCTATTTCAGTTTGTACTTATGATTTGTTTGTGTTTTTCTTTTTCTTTTTCTAGATTCCACATATAAGTGATCTCATATGGTATTTTTCTTTCTGTTTCTGGCTTACTTCACTTAGAATGACATTCTCCAGGAGCATCCATGTTGCTGCAACTGGTGTTACGTTGTCGGTTTTTATGGCTGAGTAATATTCCATTGTAAAAATATACCACTTCTTCTTTATCCAGTCATCTGTTGATGGACATTTAGGCTGTTTCCATGTCTTGGCTATTGTAAATAATGCTGCTATGAAAATTGGGGTGCAGGTGTCATCCTGAATTAGGGTTCCTTCTGGATATATGCCCAGGAGTGGGATTCCTGTGTCATGTGGTAAGTCTATGCCTAGTCTTTTGAGGAATCTCCATACTGTTTCCCACAGTGGCTGCACCAAACTGCATTCCCACCAGCAGTGTAGGAGGGTTCCCATTTCTCCACAGCCTCTCCAGCGTTTGTCACTTGTGGATTTTTGAATGATGGCCATTCTGACTGGTGTGAGGTGATACCTCATTGTAGTTTTGATTTACATTTCTCTGATAATTTGTGATATTGAGCATCTTATTTCACGTGCCTATTGATCAATTGTATGTCTTCCTTGGAGAATTGCTTGTTTAGGTCTTTTGCCCATTTTTGGAATGGGTTGTTCGGTTGATTCTTATATAAGTCATATGAGCTGCTTATATATTCTGGAGATCAAGCCTTTGTCGGTTTCACTTGCAAAAATTTTCTCCCATTCTGTTGGTTTTACCTATGGTTTCCTTGCTGTGCAGAAGCTTGTAAGTTTCATTAGGTCCCATTTGTTTATTCTTGCTTTTATTTCTATTGCTTAAGTAGACTGTTCTAGGATAACATCATTGAGATGTATGTCAGATAGTGTTTTGCCTATGTTTTCTTCAAGGAGGTTTATTGTATCTTGTCTTATGTTTAAATCTTTGATCCATTTTGAGTTGATTTTTGTGTATGGTGTAAGGGAGTGTTCTAGCTTCATTGCTTTAAATGCTGCTGTCGAGTTTTCCCAACACCATTTGCTGAAGAGACTGTCTTTATTCCATTGTATATTCTTGCCTCCTTTGTCAAAGATTAGTTGACCAAAAGTTTGTGGGTTCATGTCTGGGCTCTCTATTCTGTTCCATTGGTCCATATGTCTGTTTTTGTACCAATACCATGCTGTCTTGATGGCTGTAACTCTACAGTATGGTCTGAAATCTGGGAGAGTTATTCCTCCAGCCTCTTTCTTTTTCTTCAGTAATGCTTTGGCAATTCTAGGTCTTTGATGGTTCCATATAAATTTTATTATGATTTGTTCTAGTTCTGTGAAATCTATCCAGGGTAATTTGATAGAGATTGCATGAAATCTGTAGATTGCCTTGAGCAGTGTGACCATTTTAACAATATTGATTCTTCCAGTCCAAGAGCATGGGATATCTTTCCATTTTTTGAAGTGTTTTTTAATTTCCTTCATCAATGGTTTATAGTTTTCTGTGTATAATACTTTCACCTCCTTGGTTAGATTTATTCCCAGATATTTTATTACTTTGTGTGCTACTTTAAAGGTGATTGTTTCTTTACTTTCTTTCTCTGTTGATTCATCATTAGTGTAAAGAAATGCAACTGATTTTTGAATGTTAATCTTGTAACATGCTACCTTGCTGAATTCTTCGATCATTTCTAGTTGTTTTTGTGTGGACCTTTTCTATATATAGTAACATGTCATCAGCGTGTAGTGATACTTTTACCTCCTCTTTTCCAATTTGGATCCCTTTTATTTCTCTTGCCTTATTGCTGTGGCTACGACTTCTAAGACTATGTTGAATAGGAGTGGTGATAGTTGGCATCCTTGTCTTGTCCCAGATTTTAGTGGGAAGCTTTTGAGTTTTTCACCGTTGAGTATTATGCTGGCTGTAGGTTTGTCATATATAGCTTTTATTATGTTGTGGATTTTTCATAGATGCCTTTTATCAACTTGAGGAACTTCCCTGGTATTTATGAATTTGTTGAATGTTTTATCACATAGAGGTGTTGAATTTTGTTAAATGCCTTTTATCTTTTGAGATGATTGTGTAGTTTTTGTCCTTTATTCTATTAATATAGTATATTTGTTGATTTTCAGATATTGAAACTCTCTTGCCTTCTTTGGATAAATCCTAATTGGTCATGATGTATAATGCTTTTTATATGTTGCTGGATTATGTTTAGCAGTATTTTGTGAGGACTTTTGAATCTATATTGATTGAGGATATTAGTCTGTAATTTTCTTTCTGTGTCTGCGTAGTTTGTGTGTGAGTGTGACACTGACCTCAAAAAATGAGCTTACAGGTGTTTCCTGTATAATTTTTGTGAAGATTGATATTCTTTAAACATTTGGTAGAATTCAGCAGTGAATCCATCTGGTACTTGGTTTCACTTTGTGAAAAGTTGTTTTTTGTTTGTTTGTTTTTCTTTTACTTTTTATAGATGTATTCAGACTTTTTATTTCTTCTGGATTTGGTTTCAGTAGTTTGTGTCTTTCTAGGAAGCTGTCCATTTCACTTAGATTATCTAATTTTTGGCATACAATTTTTTCACAGTATTCTCTTATAATTCTTTTTATGTAAGGCTGATGATAATGCCCTAAATTTCATTCCAGATTTTAGTAATCTGTGTTATCTTTCTCTCTGTTTTTTGTCTTATTTAGTCTATTTAAAGATTACCAATTTTGTTGATCTTTTCATTTTAATTTAATTTTTATTGATTTATAATTTTATTCTATTAGGAAAACATACTTTGTAAGATTTCAGTCCATCAAAATTTATTAATGGTTATTTTTTGGCCTAGCATGTAGTCTATTCTGAAGAATATTCCATGTTCCCTTATAGGATATGTATTCTGCTGTTTTTGGAGCCAGTGTTCTAAAAGTCTGAATGTCTAGCTGTTCTATAGTGCTAGGCAGTATGTTTTATTTTTTATTGAAGTGTAGTCAGTTAAAAATGTGTCAATTTCTGGTGTATAGCCCAATGTCTCAGTCATGCATATACACAGATATATTTATTTTCATATTGTTTTTCATTAAAGGTTATTACAAGATATTGAATATAGTGCCCTGTGCTATACAAAAGAAATTTGTTGTTCTAATCTATTTTTGTATATAGTGGCTAATATTTGTAAATCTCAAACTCCTGAATTTATCCTTTCCCACCTCCTTTCCCCCTGGTAACCATAAGATTATGTACTATGTCTGCGAGTCTGTTTCTAGTTTGTAGATGAGTTTATTAGTATCCTTTTTTTTCTTTTTTTTAGATTTGAAATATGAGTGATATCATATAGTATTTTTCTTTCTATTTCTGGCTTACTTCACTTCGAATGACAATCTCTAGGTCCATCCATGCTGCTGCAAATGGCATTATTTTGTTCTTTTTATGGGTGAGTAGTATTCCCTTGTATAAATTTACCACCTCTTTATCCAGTCATCTGTCAATGGACATTTAGGTTGCTTCCATGTCTTGGCAATTGTATATAGTGTTGCTATGAACATTGGAGTCATGTATCTATTCAAATTAGAGTTCCCTCTGGGTATATGTTCAGGAGTGGGATTGCTGGATCATATGGTGAGTCTATTTTTAGTCTTTTGAGGAATCTTCATAATGTTTTCCATAATGGATGAACCAAACAACATTCCCACCAGCAGTGTAGGAGGGTTCTCTTTTCTTCACACTCTCTCCAGCGTCTATCATTGGTGTACTTTTGAATGATGGCCATTGTGACTGGCGGGAGGTGATACCTCTTTATAGTTTTGATATGCATTTCTCTGGTAATTGGTGGTTTTGAGCATTTTCTTCATGTGCTTATTGGCCATTTCTCTCTCTTTACTGGAGAATTACTTGTTTAGGTTTTCTGCCCATTTTTGGATCAGTTTGTTTGTTTTTTTGTTATTAAATTGTATGAGCTTTTTATATATTCTGGAAATTAAACCTTTGTCATTCCCATCATTTGCAAATATTTTCTCCCATTCCATAAGTTTTTGTTTTTTTACTTATGGTTTCCTTTGCTGTGCAAAAGCTTATAAGTTTAATTATGTCCCATTTGTTTATTTGTGCTTTTATTTCTATTGCTTGGGTAGACTGCCCTAAGAGATTATTGTTAACATTTATGTCACAGAAAACTTTGCCTGTTTTTTTTCCCTAAGAGATTTATCATGTTTTGTCTTATATTTAAGTCTTTCAGCCATTTTGAATTTATTTTTTTTGTATAGTGTAAGGGAGTGCTCTAACTTCATTGATATACATGCTGCTGTCCAGTTTTCCCAATACCATTTGCTGAAGAATCTGTCTTTTCTCCATTGTATAATCTTGCCTCCTTTGTTGAAGGTTAATTAATCATAGGTCTGTAGAAGAAGTATGTTTTTTAGTTTCAGTTTTTAACAGTATTTTCTCATTTACTTGAAAAACACTTACACAGGAAACAAGTTGATTAAACTTTAAGAAAGGCAGGAAACTGGGGGTTGGAGCCAAGATGGTAGATTAAGAGAGACTCACAGCTTACACTTTCCCACAAATACCCCAAAAATTAAATCTACAAATCCAGTGAATTACAAAGAACACCTACTGAACTTCGGCAGGGTGTCTCTCATTTTATAATACAGGGGGATTCTCACAAAATCTGGTATGAAAACAGGAAAAATAAAAATTCAATTCAGGACCAGTCCTATAGGGAAAGAGTGGCATAGGAAGCAAGGCACTCTCAAGCTAGGATGTCCCCTCTCAAGCCAGGAGGTAAGTGGGGACAGAAGCAGAGCTTCTGAGGTTCAGAAGAGAAAGTGACAACTACTTGTCAGACAGAACTAAGGGAAACTTGCCACTGAGGGTCCCTGTGATTCCCAGTCCTAGAAGTGAGCAAGTAGGGATGAGCCAGGACAAGCTGCTGAAGATTAGGTGAGGAGATCAAGAAGAAAGCTGGGGCCCACTGCACAGAGGCAGCCTCAGGAGACTGGAGGACCATGTAAGCTCTGGGTAGGGTGTGTGGGGGACAGAACAGCCTGAGACCCCCATAAAAACACCACTATCGGTGTGTGTTGGGGGAAGGGCACAACACAGCATCACCATAGCCACTTTTCCCACTTGGCTCCATTGTTGGTGTGTTCTCCAGAGAAGAGAGATGGGGGTCCCAGTCATAGCCATCACTGCTGTGAGGAGGCAGGGCTGAAGACTGAATCCATATCCTGCAGCCCTGCAACTCTTAGGGTGGGACTGATATTTATGTATAGCCCCAGATAGAAAAGGCAGATTTGCTCTCTCTGGACCCTTTCTAGACCTCTGGGACAAGCAGGCAGTGAGTGGAGTTCTGACTCACAGTGAGGGTGAGTATAGGTATTTACAAGCCAGTGCACCTTGCCATATGTGGAGGCAGGGCTGGGGTCTGTGCTAACCTTGTGATGCACCACAGATTCAGGTGTGTGACACAAACTTGCTACTGTGGGTCTTAGCACCTGACATTGACAAATCTGCACTGGTGGTCCCTGGGGCTCAGAACCTGGGGGACACCAGAGCTGGTAGCTGACATTTCTACAACTAAGGGGGGAACAAAGGCAGCGTCAACAAAGAGTACTTTGTAAGCCCACATAACAAGTTACAGAAAACACCCCAGAGGACATTTCCTGGGGGATATCTCCTGCCAACTCTTCATCCTAGCTGAAGCATTCCAACCCTGCCTACTATGCACCACAGCCCAGAAATGGGCCTAGAAGCCTCTATTCTAGCAACAGAGGAGCAGATCCAACCCTTGTCAATGTTGTTAAAACTACAGAACAAAAAAAGAGGCTCTTTTCAACAACAATCAGGGCAGGCTCTGAATACTACAACACCAACCACACCCTCAATCAAAGGGATAACAGTCAACACTCATGGAAGAAAGATGTGGCAACCATCCATACTAAGAACAGCCATAACATCATAACTGTTAGATGCACACAATCTACACAGGAATGCTTCCACTTTAAATAAAAACAAACAAACAAAAAATAAAACAACCCTTCAAGACCATAGTAGATAACTGATACTCCTAAATCCATAGAGCCAGAGAAATATAAGTAAAATGAACAAGAAAAGGAACTACTCCCAATTAAAAAAAGAGAAATTCCCTGAAAGAATGATTAATGAAATAGACTTTGATAGTCTACTAGATCATGAGTTCAAAAAGGGAATGATTAATGCAATAAAGGAACTAAGAGAGACCATCAATAGAGACAGAGAATACTTTAAAAAGGAAATTGAAACTATAAAGAAGAGACATTTGAAAACAGAAAATTTAATTGCTGAGATAAGATCCAAGATAAAGGCAGTCAAAAGCAGACTAGATAATGCAGAAGAATGAATAAGTGACTTAGAAGACAGGATAACAGAAGTCACGCAATCAGAACAACAGACAGAAAAGCAAGTATAGAAAAATGAAGGCAATATAAAGGACCTATGGGATACTATAAAGCATGCCAACCTATGCATAATAAGGGTCCCAGAAGGAGAAGAAAGAGAAAAGGGGATTAAAAAGGTATTTGAAGAAATCATGACTGAAAACTTTCCAAACCTAAAGAAGGAAACAGATATGCAAGTACAGGAAGCACAGAGGGTCCCAAACAAGAAGAGAAAAATAACCCAAACAGACCTACACCAAGACATATTATAATTTTGATGGCCAAAGTTAACTATAAAGAAAGGATTCTGAAGGCAGCAGGAGAAAAACCAAGAATTAATTACAAGGGAAACCTCATAAGGCTTTTAATTGTTATCTCTACACAAATGCTGCTAGCCAGAAGTGAGTGACAAGGTATATTCAAAGTCCTGAATTAGAAAAAGCTGCAATCTAGGATACTCTATCCAGCAAGACTATACTTTAGAGTAGAAGGAGAGATAAAGAACTTCACAAGCAAGCAAAAACCAAAAGAATTCAGCAATACTAAACCTATACTAAAAGAAATATTGAAAGGTCCACTCTAAATTGGAAAGAAACAGGAAGCTATAGAAATGAGAAAAACATAATTGAAAATGTGATAACTACAGTGAATTGCAAGAGAATATACATGAAGATATAAAAAAAAGGAAAAATAAAGAGTATTAAAATCGTAAAAGGTGGGAGAAGGGAGCAGGAAGATATAGATTTTCTCTTTCTCTTTCTTTTTTTTTCCTTCTTTTTAGGATGTGTTTGAGCTTACATGACTATCAGTCTAAAACAACCAGATATCTAAAGTAAGGCAAACATAGTTGAACAACAGGGTAACCACAAAAACAAATGCATACAATAGAGTCACAAAAACCAAAAACAAAACAAGCTAATACAAAAGAAAATGATCAAACCACAAAAAGAAAAAAAGAAAAAGGAAAAGAAAGGAACCAAGAAGAAATACCAAATCAACCGGAAAACAAAGTTCAAAATAGATGTAAACACACATCTATAAATGATTACTATAAATGTCAATCCACTGAATGCTCCAATCAAAGGACAAAGAGTGGCAGATTGGATAATAAAACAAAATCCTACAATATACTGTCTATAAGAGACCCACTTTAGAGTCAAGGACACATATAGATCAAAAGTGAGAGGATGGAAAAAATATTTCATGCAAATGGAAATTACAAGAAAGTGGGAGTAGCAATACTCATATCAGACAGAATAGACTTTAAAAAGGTGATAAAGAGAGATAATGAAGGACACTATATAATGATCAAAGGAGCAATACAAGATGAAGATTTTACACTCATTAACATATATACACGCAGCATGGGAGAACCTAAATATATAAAACAAATACTAACTGACATAAAGTGAGAAATTGGTGAGAATACAATAATAGTAGGAGACTTTAACACCCCACTAACATCATTGGACAGGTCTTCCAAACAGAAAATCAATCAGACAATGGAGATATTAAAAGACACAATAGAACAGTTGGTATTGGTTGACATATTTAGGAAATTACATCCCCCTAAAATAGAATATACATTCTTTTCAAGCGCTCATGGATCACTCTAGAATAGAACACATACTCAGGCACAAAAGAAGCCTTCACAAATTTAAGAGGATAGAAATTATTCCAAGCATCTTCTCTGACCACAATGGCATGAAACTAGAAATCAACTACAGGAAAAGATGACAGCATGGAGACTAAACAACATGCTGCTAAAAAAATGGGTCAATGAAGAAATCAAAAAATAAATTAAGAAATACCTTGAGAAAAATGACAATGAAAACTCAACCATACAAAATATATGGTATCCAGCCAAAGCAGTCCTAAGAGGGAAGTTTATGGGGATACAACCCTTCCTCAAAAAAGAATGATCTCAAATAAACAACCTAACCTACCATCGAAAAGAAATAGAAAAAGAACAACAACAACAATAACCCAAAGTCAGCAGAAGGAAAGAAATGATAACAGTCAGGGGGGAATAAATAAAAGAGAGTTTAAAAAAGCAATAGAAAAAACCAATCAAACCAAGAGCTGTTTCTTTGGAAGAGTAAACAAAATTGACAAACCTCTGGCTAGGTTCACCAAGAAGAAAGAGAGAGGATACAAATAAACAAAATAAGAAATGAAATTGGAGAAATTACAAACAAACACCACAGAAATAATTTTAAAAAATAAGAGAATACTATAAACAAGTATATGGCAATAAATTGAATGACTTAGAAGAATTGGACAAGTTTCTAGAAACACACAGTCCACCAAAACTGAATCAAGAAGAAATAGATCACTTGACAGATCAATCACTAGAAGTGAAATAGAATCAGCAACAACAAAAAAACCTCCCTGCAAACAAAAGTCCAGGACCTTATGGCTTCCCTCGGGAATTCTATCAAACATACAAAATAGAGCTCATACCAATCCTCAAACTCCTTCAAAAGACTGAAGAGGAAGGAATATTCCCAAAATCATGCTATGAAGCCACCATCACCCTGATACAAAAGCCAGACAAAGTTATTACAAAAAAAATCATTGATGAACATAGATGCAAAAATTCTCAACAAAATATTAGCAAACAGAATCTAACAACACATACACCATGATCAAGTTGGGTTCATCCCAGGGACACAAGGATGTTTCAACATATGCAAATCAATCAACATGATACACCACATCAATAAGAGAAAGGACAAAAATCATGTGATCATCTCAATAGATGCAGAAAAAGCATTTGATAAAATTCAACACTCATTTATGATAAAAACTCTTACCAATTTGGGTATAGAGGGAACATACCTTAACGTTATAAAAGCTATTTATGACAAACCTACAGCCAGCATAATACTCAATGGGGAAAAGCTGAAAGCCTTTCCACTAAAATATGGAACAAGACAAGGATGCCTACTCTCACCACTTCTATTCAATAGTCTTGGAAGTCCTAGGCTTAGCAATTAGACAAGAAAAAGAAATAGAAGGAACCCAAATTGGAAGAGAAGAGGTAAAATTGTCATCACATGTGGATAACATGATCCTATATATAGAAAACCCTGAAGGCTACACACAAAATCTACTACAGGTGATAAAAGAATTCAACAAGTTAGCAGGATACAAGATTAACATACAGAAGTCAGTGACATTTCTTTACGCTAACAATGAAATATCAAAAAAGGAAAGTAAAGAAACAATCCCTCCCTTTTTTTCCCCATGTACTTTTTAATGATCCTTAGTCACAAGTTACTGAGATAAAAGTAAAATAACCCCAGCTGACCTGATTATGGTTATTAGAAAGTTGTTAGTTAAGATGTCCAAATGTAATAAATGTTTATTTATTACAAGTAACTGAATGTCTGATTGATTGATTGCCTTTTTCTGCCACCTTCTCTTGTTTTTTTTTTTTTGTCCATCAGCTCGTTATTTAATACCTGTCCAACATAAATTTTTCTTGGTGACAGGAAACTATAAAAGTTCAGCCCATGTAAAAAAGATACTGGTCTGCTATATGTAAATACATTTTTGTCTATTCTATGCTTTTTTAAAAGCATTTTTTATTGAGTAATAGTCATTTTACAATGTTGTGTCAAATTCCAGTGTAGAGAACAATTTCTCAGTTGTACATGAACATACATATATTCATTGTCACATTTTTTTTTGCTGTAAGCTACCACAGGATCTCTTTCCATTTCTTTAAGTCATCTTTAATTTCCTAAGTAAATGTATTGTAGTTCTCCACATATAAGTCTTTCACTTTCTTGGTGAGATTTATTCTTAAATATTTTTTTTGGATGCAATTTTAAAAGGGATTGTTTTCCTCTGCTATTCAAAAAATAAAATATTTAAGAATAAATCTCACCAAGAAAGTGAAAGACTTATATGTGGAGAACTACAAGACATTTACTAAGGAAATTAAAGATGACTTAAAGAAATGGAAAGAGATCCTATGTCCTTGGATTGGAAGAATTAACATCGTTAAAATGGCTAACAACCAAATGCACCCTACAGATGTAATGTGATCCTTATCAAATTACCCAGGATACTTTTCACAGAATTAGAACAAGTAACTCTAAAATTTATATGGAACCACAAAAGACCCATAATTGCCAAAGCATTACTGAAGAAAAAGAATGAAGCTGGAGAAATAACCCTCCCAGACTTCAGATAACACTACAGAGCTACAGTAATCAAAACAGCATGGTATTGGTACAAAAACAGACATATAGCTCAATGGAACAGAATAGAGAGCCCAGAAATAAACCCACAAAACTTTGGTCAATTAATCTTTGACAAAGGTGGCAAGAACATACAGTGGAGAAAAGACAGTCTGTTTAGCCAGTTGTGTTGGGAAAACTGGACAGCTGCATGTAAATCAATGAAGCTAGAATGCTCCCTCACACAATACATAAAAATACTCAAAATGATCAAAGACTTAAATATAAGACACGACACTATAAACCTCTTAGAAGAAAACATAGGTAAAATATTATCTGACATAAATCGCAGCAATGTTCTCTAAGGCAATCTATCCAAGCAGTAGAAATAAAAGCAAAAATAAACAAACAGGACCTAGTTACACATAAGCTTTTGCACAACAAAGGAAACCATAAGCAAAACAGAAAGACAACCTACTGAATGGGAGAAAATATTTGCAAAAGATGAGACTGAAAAAGGGCTTACTTAACAGTTCATACAACTTAATAACAAAAAAAAAAAACAACCGAATCTAAAATTGACAGAAGACCTAAACAAGCAATTCTCCAGTGAAGAGATAAAAATGGCCAAAACACATGAAAAAAATGCTCAATATCACTAATTATCAGAGAAATTAAAATCAAAATGACAATGATGTATCACCTTCTGCCAGTCAGAATGACCATCATTCAAAAGTCCACAAACAATAAATGCTGGAGAGGGTGCAGAGAAAAGGGAATCCTCCTACACTTCTGGTAGGAATGTAGATTGGTGCAGCCATCGTGGAAACCAGCATGGAGAGTCCTCAAAAAACTAAAAATAGACTTACCATATGATCCAGCAATTCCACTCATGGACATATATCCAGAGAGAGCCCTACTTCAAAAAGACACATGCAGCCAAATATTCATAGCAGCACTTTCTAGAATTACCAAGACATAGAAACTACCCAAATGTCCATTGACAGATGACTGGATGCGGGGAGCCGCTCGTGACGGAGGGCTGCCGAGCACAAAACTTGGGCGTAAAACCCCAAAGTGCAGGGCGCCAGGCTCTGAGATTGAGGCTGCCGAGCACAAAGGATGGGCCTAAACTCCCACAGTGCGGGGCGCCCGGCTCAAAGGTCAATTGAGTTAGAACAATCTCTGTCCCGCCACCTCTTTTACTAAAGAATGCACCAGGTGCGCCTATGCCTGAGGAAATATCCTGAGCTATTAAGTCACAAAGGACCTTCAGAGGGAGAGATACAATCGGCACACAAGTCAGTGATCTTTTTAGAGAACAATCACCTGAGATAATAGCACACGAGTCACGATGTTAGCTTAGAGGAACAATGCCTTAGTTTATCATCTTGGTTCCAGGAACTCTTAATCTTAGTTTTACGAGAACTGTAAACAATAATGATGTCTGTAACAATATACAAGTTAATGATTTTAGTACACGTTGTTAATGTGCCTTAAAACAATACCTTTGCCTACATGCAGGAATGTATGAGCTAATGGGTTAAAATCATATAAATTAACTGCAAGAAATAAACTCGTCGTCCACTCTTGACCTAGCGTCTTGCGGGCTAGAGTGAGACCCTCTCAACCCCAACTTGTCTTGTCTTGCTGTCTCTTTGTTACGTCTTTCCTTTTCTCAGTCCTGCAGCACAGGTTTCTGGACCTGATCGATTGTCGGCTGGCTCCGACAACTGGATAAAGAAGTTGTGGTATATTATACAAACGACTACTACTCAGCCATAAAAAATAATAAAATAATGCCATTTGCAGCAACATGGATGAACCTGGAGAGTGTAATTCTAAGTGAAGTAAGCTAGAAAGATGAAGACAAATACCATATGATATCACTTATATGGGGAATCTAAAACTTAAAAAGAGACAAACAAACTTATTTACAGAACAGAAACAGACTCACAGACATAGAAAACAAACTTTGATTACCTGGGGGAAAATGGGGTGGGAAGGGATAAATCGGGAGTTCAAAATTTGGAGATACTACATACATGTAATAGATAAACAAGTTTATACTGTATATCACAGGAAACTATTCAATATTTTGTAGTATCCTATGGTGAAAAAGAATATGAAAACAAATATATGTATGTTCCTATATGACTGAAGTATTGTGCTGTCCTCCAGAAATTTATACAGCATTGTAAACTGACTATATTTGAATAAAATAATTTTTTAAAAAAGGCAGGGAACCACTAGTCAAATCAATGTATAAAATAAAATATCAAAATACTTTTCCTTTTAAACTTAGTTTCCATTGAAAAGAGTTTTTAATAAATTATAAACTTTAAAAATAATTATGCTTAACTTCTTATTCAATTCATTGATTTATCATATTTGGTGAACATAGTTATATTGGCACCATAATATTTACCAAAATTTAAAAGAAAAATACATTAAATTGGAAACCAGAAGACATGCTTCTAGATCAGGCTCTGTTACTAACTTGTTATCTGGTCTCCATGGAAATCCATGGAAAATCTGACTTCTCTGGGTGGCAGTATCTCTATTAGTAAATATGAAATATTTTAACTCCAGTATTCTTTCTTTGAGTCAAAACAAGCATGATATTTGAAAAAGAGTTGAGCTTGTCTTAGAACTTCACCAGTTTTTCCAAGTGACCTTTGCTTCACCAGGACTTTGCTATTGGACCTGTAATTTGGGGAGACTGATGCTTATCTTGCTAAACATTTGTTAGAATTAAATGAGATTTCATAAGTAAAGTAGCTAGCACAGAGTGTGGCCAACAATAGATGCTTGCTTGTTAAATGTTTAGTTTCCTTTTCTTTATGAGTAATCAATAAAAATACTGCATAGGAGTAATAGTAATGATACTGATAGTTGCTATGCATGTCTGTATGCCTGTACTCTTTTAAAGCATAACTAGCCTAAGAGTTTTCATACCTGGTAGGGAAGTAAAATTTTAATTCTTCTGTAATTATGCTAATTTTATAGGCTAGACAATATGAGGTAATAATGAAAAATTTCTAGAATGTAAAGTACAAAAGAGATAAACAAGTTTCTACTGTATAGCACAGGGAACTATATTCAGTATCTTATAGTAACCTATAATGAAAAAGAATATGAAAACAAATATATGTATGTACATGACTGAAACACTGTGCTTTACACCAGAAATTGACACACTGTAAACTGACTATGCTTCAATAACAAAAATAAAGAGCATAAAAACTGTGATCTTTCTGAAAAAAATATTTAAAAAGTAACAGATTGATGTCCCTTTTAATTTAGTCTTTCTGCAAAAACTTTATACCTTTGGAGAGTTAGGCAGCTTTTAGAGCAATAATAACACTCTAACTTATATCTGGGCTTGCTGTCTTGATGGTTTTTATCTCATTTGATCCTAGTTCAGTGTCTGACATATAATAGAATTTAATGTGAGTTTACTGAATAACTAAATTAGTCTTTGCAATATTTTGCAAACGTAAGCAGCATAGATATTGTCATCATATTTTTTTCTATGAAAAAACTGAGCCTCAGAAAAGAGGTCAATTAACTTATCCAAGGTCATAGGGCAAGGCATAAACTAAATCTGAAATCTAGATATCCTGATTGCTCTTCTGCTACTCACTTGACATCACCATGTGGCATGATTAAAGCTTCTTAGCTCTTTCCTGTCTATACATTCTCCATCTATAAAACAATATATTTATTGTTTTGAAAAAAGGCTTTAACAAAGCTAATAGTGTAAGAAAGCTTTCTGATCTACTTTTCTTCTTATGGAAAGGCAGTGAGGAGAAAGGCTTCTTATTGCAAGCTATTATGATTAATTATCTGTGAGTGTTTTGTTATTTAGGTTTCCAAAAGGTAAGCAGAAAGAAAAGGGCCCAGTAAGAGTAGATCTGGAGAGGAGACAGAAGGTATTAAAAGGCTGCAGGGATCACCAATTTCTGGTATTTTCTGTGTCAGGAATTTTGTTTTCTACACTTTATTTTAGCATAATTATTTAAAAATTATCAGAACATATTAACATTTTCCATTAAATATTGTTGATTCTTAAGTGTTATTTTATTTTGCCTTTGCCCTGATTGGCCTCTCCCCCATAGCTTCAAATATATGTCCAATTTTGCAATGGAAGACAGTGTTATAAAAATAGAAGTTGAAATATGTAAATTCCCTTTGGTATTCAATTTTTGGGGCCTTTAATAATAGTGGCATTCAACTGCCTTTCCTTCTAATAATCAGAGTTTCACTGACAATGCAGCTGGTTCACTTGTTGTGTATTATGTGGTATCTGTGGTGTAACTGACAGGAAAAAGGCAATGTGAAAGCCTAAGAAAAACAGTGAGCTCAGCGATAGCATTTCAGACATTCTGTTCTGTGTGGTTATAAAATTTCAAGCTTTCTTTTTCTCATGTGAATTTGAGGTTGCCAGATGTCCTGTGCACATATGACTATTCTGTATTTCTGTGCCACATCCCATTTTCATCTGTATCAAAAGACAAAATGGTCCTCCCATGTGAGCCAAGTAAGACACAGTTAGTTGACTACTGTTGGCATTTGTTCCTTCTCCCCTCCCCCACCAACCTGGTTGGAAAATGTCCCACATTCTCCAAACTATTCGAATCACTGTGAGGCAGAATTATAACTGAAGTGAGAGCCCTGTTAGTCATATTAGATGATGATGGCAGTTGTTTCCTACAGACATTATGACTTACTCAGAGGCCAGTACAGTTTGATCTTTTAACTTTCAATTGTCTTTTACCTAGAAATGATATAAATTGGAAATGGAAGTTATAACAGTTTTATGAATTTTAATTTTTAATTTGATTTTCTTTTGGTGAGGACATGAATAGTAATCTTGTTCTGACTTTCTTTCTCTAGGTTGAACTAAGTAGATGAAGAAACAATCTCAGACCAATTATAGTAAGTTATCATTTAGTTGGCATGCTCCAAGAAGGAAATACATTTTAAATAATATAATATTTTGGTAAATAGAGTACTGGTATATATGACAAAAGTTGTCATTCCTATTTTCAAATAATTTAATTATAATAATATGCCAAATTATTTAACACAATAATTATATGAAACCTAATTGAATTTTGCTTTCATTGACTATATAGAATACTTGGCATGTAGCAGATACTTACTAGAGCTCTGTGAAATTGAAATTAATTTAAACAGGTATTTTAATATCATGAAAGTCTTTGGGGTCATTATTACAAACAAAAGTTATAATACCTTTTATTTATACAGCATTTTCAGCTTTCATAATGCTTTTTATTTTTTATTTTTTATTGCGGTATAGTCAGTTTACAATGTGTCAATTCTGGTGTACAGCAAAATGCTTCAGTCATACATGAATATACATATATTCATTTTCATATTCTTTTTCACCATAAGCTACTACAAGATTATAATTCTTTTTCAACATGAGGTTTTTCATTTGATACTTTCTCTAACTTTGTTGAATAGGTGAAGCAAGTATTGTTATCCTTATTTTATAAATGAAATGGGTCATATAGCTAGTAAGTGACAAACTCAGGAGTTTAATCTTAATTTCCTGTCCCCTAGTGCTCTGACCCTTATATTGCTCTTATCATTTAATATTTGATATCAAGTAATATGTCAGATACCAAAGTCTATTGCATTAAAAATGTTTAAAATCATCTAACCATAAAAACAGTTTTAAAAACATACTTTTAGAAAAATGCAGGTATTTTAAGAACTGGAGAGTGTATATATCCTTCTATGGAATGAGCATGACTACTCCAGGCATACTTTAATAGCATGAACCACAAAATATTTGTTAAGAAAACAAACCAGAAAAAGAGGTCACCAAAATATATAGCTTTTCCTGTTAAAGCTTAAACTTAGAAAAGCTAGCTAAAGAAGGAACTATTTTCTTTTTATCTGTGCCAGTTATTGCAGAATATTTTTTTTCAGGAAAATCTCTCTATTTAGAGTCTTTAAAATTTTAAGCTGAAGAGGCCCAAATGGAAAGGTAGTTTCTTAGAATTCATGAGTCTCTATCTGTTGTTAGATTATAAAATCTTTGATGACAGTGGCATTGCCGATTTGTGTTTGTGCATACTTCATTATTTTGATCATAATAAGAACTCAGAATAAACATCTGAGGAAAATTTGGCTTAATTTACTTTCAATTCTTTGTCTTTGATGGTTTGTCCCATCTTCATAAAATCAAAGAAGATAAAAAAGAATGGGAGTACTTTGACATTTTTTCTCTTACCATTTTCCACATTACTTACAAATTTCTAAAATATAAACTAATAATGTGTCTTTCCTACTTAAAAATCTCCTAATTCATGAGATAAAAGGCAAAGAGGAAGGAGAAAATTTTACTTTTATTTTATAAACTTCTGATATATATGATTTCTTTTTACAAGTGTGCATTACTTTGCAGCAAGAGAGAAAAAAAACACACTATGCAACAAAGGAAAAAAAAGAAAAAGAAAAAGAAAAACAGAGATTCTAATACAAATTGCCTACAGGATAATGTTTGAACACCTTAGCTAGGTAGAAGGGGTCATTAACCTGAGATGTCCAACTTCCTTGTTAAGGTTAATCTCCCCAGTCACACCCCACCCTCACCCTGCACACAAGAGCTCATACATCCCTACTATCCAGTGAAATAGAATTATGTTTTCTAAAAATACCAATACCATTATTTTCCCTTCCAACTTGCTTTTTGTGTGTGTGCACTTTATTCAATATAGAAAGCCCCGCCCTCCCTCTTGTTTTCTATGCGAGTTCTTCAAGATCTAGCTCAAAACACACTTTTTCAGTCTATAGCAGATTTAGTGCTCTCTCCTCTGTATGCCAGACTGCTGTGTTACACAATAGCTTCCCCCATCAAATTTCGGTCAGAGCAAGAACCATGAGTCATATGGTAGAGATTTTTGTACCTCTTTTCCTCTTCCTTTTTCTTCCCCTTCCCCCTATGCTTATGCCTGACACATAGAAAACATATAGTAAATGCTTGTTGAATAAATAAAAATGAATGCATTAACAAATTAATATCTTTTTCTAAGGTAATAGAACTCATGTCTAGTGAATAAATATTGTTAAAGTACTTAAAGAGTAAAGGTCGTTCAGCCTAAGAAGGAGTATTGTGTATTGGATAGAACTCTGCTTTGGAATGAAACAGATAAGAGTTTGTTTTTAACATTCATTAGTTCCTAGCAGCGTGACCTTTGGCAAGTGACCTCACCTCCATGGGATTCATTTATTTGATTTATATAATGGGGCTAATAATATCTACCCTGCAGACAATTGAAAATACTTAAATCACCTAGACCATTATCTGGCAAAACCTAAGTGCTTGTTAAATGGTAGTTATTACTATTAGCTTTTTCTACTTGTACAATGTTTCAGTTTGGTATATTTGTTAACACCACACATTTGATTATCTATGCTAGCTGTCTAATGCCTGTTATTTTTTCCTCCTTGATCACATTGTAAACTGCTCATGTTATACTTTAGACCCTGTCTGTAGCACCTAATTAAGTGCAAGCCCTATACTCAATTTTAACTACAGGGTTAGAACTGTGGGTTATGGTGAAAAGAACACTGGATTTGGAGTTAGGCGATCTGGACAACTCTAATTTATGTTAAGTAACTTTCCTTTATCTAGTTCTCCTCAGCTCCTTCATTTGTAAAATGAAGAGAATAGACTTCTTGAGTCTTTTACAACTCACAAATTCTGTGATTCTATACTTAGATAATTCATCCTTTTCCTGAAATAAAGAATTGCACTGTAGTTCAATAAGTTCAGTTCAGTAAGCCTCAACAGCCAGATAGAAAAATGTAGAGCCCAGATAAGTTGACCAACCAACCCAGTTTTCTCAGAACTATCCCAGTTTTAACACAGAAGGTCCTGTGTCCCATGAATCTCCTCAGTCCTGGGGAAACCAACAGAGTTGTTCCTAGCTCCAGGTAGTTTGACAAATGAAAGGTATTTTTTAATTTATAGCTGCTTAAAGCTTTTTTTTCTGTCTTGAATTCTACATTGACAAATAGTGTTTGATTTTGGCAGTAGAGATAAGCAATTGAGTAGGAGAAAAAATAAGATGAACCCATGATATACAAATGAGCACCCTTCTCTGGGTGATAATAATTCAATGTCATTGAAACAGTCACCTTGGAGAATTTTTACATACTAGGCACTATATTAGGCTATGCTGTCAAGTGTAGGCATGTAGAAGATTCTATCTCTGCATCAAGCTAACTATGTGTGTGTGTAGGGGGAGGAGTTGGGGGGATGTAGGACATACATCTTGAAAAATGTCCCCACATACCACAAGGCTGTGTATAATGACAAAATATGTTAGAATGTTCAGGGAAAGAAGGGGAGACTAGTGAGGACTAGAAGAGGTAGAGTTTCAAGTGGCACAGAATTTGGATTGGTTATGGAAATGGCTAGGCAGACAATCTGAGGGGTGATACACATGCTGCTAGATAGTGCACAGGTCCTACAGGTAAACAGCTGTTTATGGACTTCCAATGCTCATGAAAAATACCACTAGTTAAAAAAGGAAGTCCTTAAAGGGATGAAAAGGGAAGTTTGGGGGTAAATGGGATGGTGAGGGGGTTGGGAGTGATGAGATCAAAGGAACTGGGGAAACAGAACTACAACCCAGATGGTCCCTGCAAATTTTTGCTGAGTTTCCCCTCCTTTTTAGGATTATCTCTTTAGCTCTCTGCTGCCACAATCTTGTTTGATTTTCATCCCCACATTATGTACATTGGCATGCTGTAGGGAAAAGGCACAGCCAAAGAGCTTATCCACCACTTACTAGCTTTATGACTTTGGGCAAGTGAACTAGCTTCACTGGGGCTCTGTTTGCTCATTGATAAAATAGGAGCAAGCATATCTACTTCACTGGGTTATTCTGAGAAATAAGGAAATAATGTGTATAAGATGCCTGACATTGTAGCTGGAAGATATTGGGGACTCAATGAATGCTAAGTTCCTCACCTATCTCCTTTTAGGCTTATGACCATGTATTTGATTATTTGTCTGAGTAAGAGGCAGAATCTCCTTCAAGTGGACTCAAAAAAGACTCACAAAGGAGAGTTAGAAACATGGAGGAAATGCATTAGAGTTTTCTTTGATCACTCCTCATGTCTCTGGAAACCCCTAGAGACCTGGAAATCCAACCGCCTCTATCACCCCCAACCCTGTAGTTCATCTGTTTGTGTGGTTTAAATTAGAACACTAACCCCTCTCAGGTCCATAAGAACATAAGTTCCTTTCCTTGCCTTGACTCTCCCTGTGTGTCATGCAAGCAGCATGGCTAGCAAGGCAGGTACAGTTGTTTACTAATGATCTGCATGTGTTCAAAGCTGATTCCTTCCACCCCACTCCTGTACACTGACAAGAACAGGTTAACAGAAATGAGCTCTAAGGCAAATTTTTGCACTGCAGGGAATAAGATCTTGTCACTTTACTAGGAAAGCTGGGTCACTGAGGTGTTTCATTACCTTCTCCAGGGCCTTTCTTTGTTTGGTTACCTTATGAAGTTCAAGAAGTTTGCTTTCAAAGTTGTTCAGTGTCTCTGTCAGTGCACCCTTTATTTTTGTAGGAATTTCCTCTCCCCCTTCTCCCCTCAGCACCCCCTAGCTCTTCCCTGTACCCTTTCCAACCTCCTTCCAATTTTCCCCAAACCATCTTCTCAACTTTCCCTCTATCATTTCTGTAATCTCTCCACACCTCACCCAATGTCCCTCCACTCCAACAATTCCCCTACTCTCTTCATCTCCCTATATCCACTGACTTGTCACTACTGCTAGAATACTTGGGACTCCACCCAAATTTTTAGAATTTTCCAGTCCCTTCGCTCCCTCCCTTGTGTCTTATTCTCTTCACTCAGCTAAGCCAAGAAATAATTAAACACTACTAGAAATTGGCATTGTTTATTGGTTCTTAAAAAGTATCACTTGCAAATTTATTTTCTATATTGAAAAGATGTTGCAATTGTTGTGCTAAAGAAAATCTTGATGAGAAACAATTGAGTCAGTCTAACAACTACACTTTTTAAATGTTAGTTTCTAATATCTATTGTCATGCATATTGTTAGTATAAATTGTAATGAAAACAGCCCCAGATTAATGCAGGATTCAAATAGGGGGGCATGCAGGGTTGGTGGGAAAATAAAGCAGTTTAAAGTTGTCAGGTTCAGTCCATGATCCAAGAGGCAGGTTTGTTGTACAGGTAGCTTTAGTTCATTGCCAGAGATTCAGTGGAAGATTCTGGGAGCAGCAAGTGCTGATGACAGCTGAGGTAACAGAAGACAGGTTGCTAGGAACAGTCACTAGGACACAGGATCTATCCAGCAATTATTTCATCACGACGTCTTCTATTCCACCTGCGCCTGAAGCAATTGTAGTGACAATAACGGGATGGAAAGGACACAGTGCGGGTACTCCACTCAATGTTAGGATCATGTGTTTCAAGCCAGTGGATTCCGAGAATCAGAGGGTATCTTGGGGCATGAATAATGTCAAACTGGAGCTCTTCAACGTGGTTTCCAATTTTAACTTCAACAGGTGGTGTTTCCTTGGTTATGGGTCCATTAATCAATGGACGGCCATCTACGGTTTCGAGCATTAGAGGGAAGATGTTATTGCGGATGGGCAGCTTCTCTCGAAGAACCACAGAATGGTCAATGCTATTTCTGTAGGAACCTGAATCCACCATTGCTTGCTCAAAGAACTGTCGTCTTCCCAGTCGGATTTCAACCGTAAGCCATAGGGTACGAGACATGGATATTGGAAGTGAGGGGGATGCATATTTGTAGATTGGCCCGCCCGGGTTCCCCCTTACCGCCGGGCCTCGATGTTTCCCGCTTGATGGGCACGATGAGGCTTGACAGGACAATGTCTGGCAAAATGACCAGGATGACCACAGTAGAGGCACAAGTGACCTTCACGACGGCGGGCTCGTTCAGCTTCACTGAGGTGTGGGCGATTGCTTGAAGCCTGCACAGGCAGGTCTTCAGCCAGTGGAATAGCAAGATCAGCTCTCTCCTCAGAGGGACTTGCCTCTTGTGGACTTAGATCAGGCTTACCACTTAGCTTCTCTTCTAGGGTGATGCACTGGGTGATCAGATCAGATAGACTGGTGGCTGGGCTTAGGCGAGACAGTTCATCTCGGATAGAACTGGCAAGCCCTTCCTGAAATTGGATGCAGAGAGTGCTTTCATCCCAGTTTAGCTCTTGAGCAATGAGGTGGAAGTGGCTTGCATACTGGTAGACATGGTCCTCCCCTTGGCAGAGCTGACGGATGCGGTGGTTGGCATCTTCCATGTTTTCTGGATTGTCAAAAGTATCCTGGAGCACTTGTATGAAACTTTCAAATTGCTCCAGCAGGGGGCTTTGGATATCTACTAAGGGCTGGAACCACTTTCCTGCTTCACCTGAGAAGCGGTTGCCAACAAAGCTTACCAGGGCTGCTTCAGTGGGATACAGGTGCCCTCTGACTCTCATGTAACTATTCAATTGAACCAGGAACTCAGGAAGCTTTTGGGCATCCCCATTGAAGGCAAGTAGGTATTCTAGGGGGAAAGCTTCAGATTCTAACCCGCTGGAGGGCTGTGGAAACTCTGAAGCTGCTGATGTTTCAGCAGCTGTTAGGCCATCTAGGGACTCCTGGGGTGCTAAGAGTCCTAGGAACTCCTGGGCATCTGAAGGATCCAGGAGATCCTGGGGGGCTGGAAGCTCAAGAGACTCCAAATTTGTTGAGGTCTCCCAGCTTTCTGGTGCCTCATGGGGCTCCTGGGCATTTAAGGGATCTTGGGGTTCTGAATTCTGGGGCTCCTGGTCTCCTGGGGCATCATGGGTATCTGGGAGCTCCTGGACATTCTTGAACTCTGGGGGCTTGTGGGCCTCCTTAGCTATTGGGAGCTTCTGAGGCTCCTTGGCCTCTGAGGGCTTTTGGGACTCCCAGACTGCTGAGAGCTCATGGACCATTTGGGATGCCTGGGGATCCTTGGTTGCTGGGGGCTCCAAGGACTTCTGGGGCTCCTGGTCTACTGGGGGATCCCAGGCTGGGAGGTCCTGAGACTCCCTGGACTTTTGGGGCTCCTTGACCTCTGAGGGCTCTTGGGGCTCCAAGGCTGCTGGGAAATCCAGGGGCTCTGGGGATCTTTTGTACTCCTGGGCCTCAGAAGGCTTCTGGAGTGGTTCTTCCTCCTTGGCTGCTCGGGGCTTCTGGAACTCTGGGATCTGGGACTGCAAGGTAGCATTTTCCTCCATCAGCCTCTGCACTTGAGCCTGCAGAATTTCATTCTCCAATTTCAGAGCAATGTAGGAGGCTGCTAAGTCCTCTACCATCTTTTGAGGAAACGGGCTTGGTTTGGCAGTTTGCTGCCAAGAGAGATTGGGTGACAGTTTGTGAGGTCTTTCTAAAAGCTCCTCACAGGCAGATGTCAGGCTCTGTTAGTTTCCCAGAGGTGGAGATTTGGGCCCCACTAAGGTTGATTAACAAGAGATCACTGTGAGCCTCCAGAGCTCAGCAAAGGGAGGTGTCAGATACACTGTGAAGAGAGTGGGGTCTGAGGATCAGAAATGGTATAAAGCACTCATTCAAAATAAATCAGAACAAAACCTGCACAGCAGTGCTGGGTTTCTTTTACTATAGGCTCATATTCATGAGCTGGGTCATATATGCTGGCTCTGACCCCATGCCATTTTAAGAAAAGCATCTGACCCAGACTTTGTATTTATTTTGCATTTCTCTTTTGAAACTGAACATTATATAAGAAGTAATTTCTCCATATTCTTTTCTGTTTTATATAGTCTTTAATTTCTAATGTCTGCCTAATATCCCAATGTAACACTTGGATTTTAACAGCTGCTTTCAATGACTAAATCAAATGTTTGAGCAATGTGGGGATTTTAAGTTCTGTGGTGGGCCAACCCAAGAGATATTTTTGGGTGGCTGGGGTAGTAGGTAGGGGGGAGCTCTTTCTGACACCTCAGAAATCACACCAAATAAGTAACCACATAAGACTAGCCTCAGGAGAAAACAAGCAAAAGTTGACTATATATATATATATATATATATATATATGTGCTCAGCAGACACATGCATATTATTTATAAAATGCCTCAAAATAGTTAAGAAAATAATCTTTATAAATGTACGTTACCATTCAGAGACTTAGTCCAGGAGCTCGGCTGTCTGTGTACCCATCGCTGAGAAGGGAAGTGTGTGAATGGTTGTGGAGGCTTGCCTTTTCTGCATACACTGAACTCAAACAAACACACCCACTCCCAGAACACGTTCCAACTCTCCTCTGTAATGTAGCTATTTCAAGTGTGGAAGAGTTTTTTTGACAGTACCTCTCAGTTTAGAGCCACAAGGAAAGTAGGATGCTGTGCTGATGTGAGGCAGCCTCATGTACTCAGTTCTTGGTTACTTTAATAAATATTTGGCCAGAAAATTGGGAGTAATGCCACTGCCCTTGTGAAAAGTTGCAAACATTTCTGAATGACCACAGTGGTTTGGGACTTTATTTTTTACGTCTGTCTCATGTAACCTCCCATCACTCTATCCACACTGGGCCGCTTGTTTAATTCTTACTCAGAAAGCAGCCTGCATCCCCTTAGTCCCTTCCCCCATTCGCCTACTCAGTCCCTAGGGTCCCTTCCACAATGTTTTCTTGGGAACTTTACCATGGACAGATGTAGACAAGGTATAATAGGGTAAGATTGTGGAGAAGGCCAACTTTGTTGGAGTACTTGTAGTAGACTTGCAGGACCTCTGGTTCCTTCTGAATATCTTGGCCCAGGGTTCTCATCCTTACATGAGGCACTCAGGTATTCTAGGCAGCACCCAAGTAGCCCATTAGAGGCTAGCCTCTTGAGAAGTGACCTTGCTCAAGATCTCACCTTCTCTTCTCATGACAAATCACAGTCACACCCTGGGCATGGACCATGTGGTCATTTTAGGTAAGACTCATTTTCATCCTAGTAAGGAGTAGGGTTGGGGGTTCTGCCTTTGGCTACCTCAAATCACACATCAAGTTATTTATGGTCCCAAGTCTCCTTTAAAATGATCAGTTCCACATTAGTGAGCATAATGGGATAAATCCTGGTGATGGAATATGCCCAAACCACAGCAAATTGACAGCCTAGACTAGTTGAACCTGAATGCAGAGGCTTTGAAAAGAAAAACAAAATCTTTTGCAAATCAAATAATATTCCCACCTTTCCTTTTGATAATTATTCTTTAGAAATACACTACATATAGAAACACCACCATCATCAGGAAATAATGTGTTCCTCATATGTGAATTTTTCAGATAACTGAAGACTTCCTTTTGAGAATCCAAAATACACAGTTGATATTTACCTTACCAATTAAAATTTTCAGAGAAATATTTATAGCATGCATTGCACTTCTTTCTCCATTCTTAAGTAGATTATTTTGAATGTAATTTAATTTAATTTTTAATGGCTTGGGATCATACTTAGACAAGCCAGCTCCCTTACTGTGTTTAACACCATGTTGTCTTCTGAAAGCTATTGAGAGGTATAAAGTGTCCTGTCTCCAAATTAAATAACTCCAAATTGCTATACTTCCAAACTTCTTATAATTTCATTTTACTTTGTATTTTTTTACTCTTTTGCTATCAGGCTGTCGCACAGGCCTTCACACTGTTACTTATAGGCCTACCTATACTATGTATAGACAAATTTGGCAAATTACTTAGTCTTTCTAAAATTTAGTCTAAAACTCAGTTAATGAAACTGTAAAATGGAACTATTAATTGTACTTTGTAGAATTGTTGCAAAGATTTAACGAAATAATGCATGTAAAATGCTTAGCACAGTGTCTAGCAGCTAGTAATACCCAATGAAGGTTAATAATAGTAATAATAATAATAAATAATAATAATAAAAACTGTAGCAGCAGTTATATCATTTTAATTTATTCTTTTTAATTATCTGTCAATTGGGAAACTGGATATTTAAACTTGATAGAATTGTGTAAGGCAGAACAAGAGCTCTCGTATGAAGAAATCTGCACTGCATGGATTTTACAGCAGTGCCTTTTCACCACTCAGGAGTTTTTTTTTTCCCTTCCTGGCAGGGTTATGGATGATTTAGTTCACCAAATAATGTTCTAGAATCAGAACTGGGGGCACCTGAGCATGAAGATGAGATGATTAACAAAGGGATTGTGGAACAGCCAAAGTAGATGTTTAAAAAGTCCATGGACTAAAGCATTCAACAGTGCCTTGCCTATAGGTATATTTATTCAGTAGATAAATGCAGGAACTTCCCCCCACCCCTGCTAAAGAGCAAAGATCAAACTCAAAGTCCTTAAGTACAAGTTCCAAACTGTCTAAACAGAGAATTATTCTGAGTGGAAAAAAGAGCTACACTTACTTTTGTGAAAATGTCTAAAGTAATTTTAATATCCTGAATTAGTCAAGTAAGAATAGAAAAGTAATCACATCCAAACTCTCATAATGTTTCCCCTACACGTTAATCTTTCTTATAGTCACAACATGATGGAATTTATGGAGATTTAGAATGGTTATGAAAACATTTTAAGTAAATGAGGTTTTTTTTTTTTAAACTGGGCAAATGAATTTTTAGGGAAAAGAAGACAAATACGTTCATTTAACAGATATAAAAAGACTGTACAATTATGCTCAGTTGGGTTAATAAGTTACATATGTTAATTGTTGGCTTAGGGAGCAAGGGAAGGCAGAAGTTGACTACGATGAAATTCTACTTTGTACACTGCACTAAGAATTGTAATTTAATTTTGTTGGCAAATGTACAATGTGAAACATTTTAGGTTTCTGCTGGGGTCTTCTTTCCCAAAACTGACTAGGCTGCATCTTTAAGCAACTCAAGTTCCTGCCCCTCTTTCTTTCCATCTGGAAAAGAGTAAACAGGACAGGTTACCCCACAGGCCTCTGGCACAATACCCAGCTACCCCTTGGGGGCAGTCCCACCCTGGTGTCTATTTTGTTCACATGTTATTCCTATGGTTGTGTTAGAGGCTTGCAGCACTTTCCTAAATTTAACCCATAATATGCTTAGTACAGATTGAAACTTTTGATTGTCATAAACACTATACAGCACTGGGGCAACAGGAGTTCCCAATTCCTTTAGAAGTTGGAACTTTCCAGGAATTCTCCTTACTCATATAACTGGGATCCAGACATGTGATAATGGAATAGGAATAGGGTCTATGCCAGTACAACTCTGAAGGAGTCAACATTTGTCATCTTTTCATCTCCTTTTATGATATTTACCATCTTTTAATTTTATTTCTTGTCCTATGCATGTTTAGGTGGCCTTTCGCCTTGATCAGCTATCACTTTGGAAAAATGAATCTCTACTGAGTTCTAAAAGCATCTTTCTTGGGGTGTTGGCATTTTCATATGGTATTCTGGAAGGCTGCAACCCCTTCAAGATCCCTCTGTTGGGAGAGAGATTCTGGGACAGAGATACCATTTTAACATCTTTTAGATCACACCATTCAGGTGGCCTTATATTTTTTTTCTTATAAGCCTGGCCCAGTATGGCTTTTAGCATCAGCAGATTTGCTTAATGATTTCAAGCTCTGGCTTCATTTAACCCTAGTGATGTACTGACCAGGCTGCCACAGCTAAGGGCTGAAGCTAACACCATCACAGCCTAACAAAGGAATAGGTAGCCTTTGCTATAACCCCATCTCTGGGATGTCCTTCTTGTAAGGATGTGGCCCTCTCCTTTACTTCCTGGAACTCTACTCTCTGGGATTTGTCAGTGCTGGTTCACCCAGAAAGCACGCTTATGGCATAAGCAATGCAGAAGTGAGAGAGGGAAAGGGAGAAGGAGAGGGAAACAGAGGTGGGAAGGAGAGCAGAGGAAAGAGGGAGGGGAGGGGAGAGGGAAAGATCATAGAAAATCTAGAAAGATGCTTAAGAACCAACATACATACATTTAATCAGTTAAAGTTTATGGTTTAACATTTTAAAAATCACATGATAGCAGACTATCTTTTAATGCTTAGGCTTACCTAAACAACTCTAAAGGTCTTATTCAAGCAATGGGGGTGGTATGGTCTTTATAGGATTGTAGAATGTTAAAGGGGTGGTGATAGGCTATCAGTAGGACTGGGGAGGAATGTTGGAGTGTACTGATGGGAGGTACACAGTGAATGTGGTGCTTAGGAGGGAGAATATCAACCCTACCAATTCATTTTTGCAGTGAGGTAAAAAAGAGATGATAGTTGTGACAATGCTTTGAAAAGATGTGATAATGGAAAGAGTGCAAGCTTTGAAGTAAGGCAGGCCTAGGTTCAATTGCAAGCTCTGCTCTTTACAAGCTGTGTGATCTTGGTAAAATTACTTAAATTCTCTGAGACTTAGTTTCCTTACCTGGAAAGTAAAGGGTAATAATAGGTCATTACTGAATTGCTGTGAAGATTAGAAATAATATTAATACCTAACAGTAGGCATTTGCTGAGTTGTAGCTGATGAAAATCATATCAATAGTAAAAAGGATTGCCACTGATTTTCTTTATCAGTTTATCTAGTAGATTCAAACAAAATTCCTCTCAACTTTTTATGTACAATCCCCTATAATTAATACAACTGCTCCACAAATATTTATTGACCATTCAGGTGGCTAAAAGAATTTTGTTGCAGTTGTTTGTGTGTGTGTGTTGCATGTGTGTGCATTGCGTGTATGAGTATTGTGTGTGTGTGTTTGAGTTGTGTATGCTGGGTGAAGAATACAAAGATGAATCCACTTGAAGTCTTTTCTCAAAGAGTTTACAGGACAGTATGCAGGCAAAATACATACTTAGTAATTAATAATATAGAAATTTCCTAGTGTTAAATGTCATATAAGAGATACAGATAAAGTCTAATGAAAGTAGAACAGAGAGAGTTTGTGACTGTGGTGCGGTGGGTCGAAGGGAGTAAGGGGTAGAATATGGGAAGGCTTAGAAAAAAACATGACTTTTCAGCTGCACTTATGAGTTGGGCTTCAAAAAAAGGGTAAAATTTGATCATCCCACTACGGAGGTGAAATTAGAATGGATGAAGGAAAAGAAATTTCCAATGGAGGAAATAGCGAAAATAAAGGCCCATTGGTTGGCAGTTATAGCTTATGAATGGACAAGCAGCAGTTCAGTTTGGATGAAGCCTGGGATATACACAGGAAGTATATAAGTTCACAGACATATAGTGTGATACATAGCTAATGAGAAAGTTGAGATTCAGCAGAAGTGACAATAAAAAGCAAATGTTTTATACACACACACACACACACACACACACACCTGGTCATGAAATATTTGTCATGAATTTCTAACTGCCCTATGTATTTTCTTAATTTATGAAACTACTGGCACCCATTAGACATCCTACCACCCCTCCCAAGAATACCTGATAGAGCTTGACTATATCAGCTGATTTCTCTCTTAACATTTCCAAGAACTTTTTAATATGTGTTTTCCTAATACCCTGTAATCTTGCCTATGATGTTCTCCATGCTCAGAATGGTTAAATTCTCCTCCTCCTCCAAGCCAGGTATTAAAAAAGAAAGACTATCTCATGTTAACCCCAGCACGGACCTCTTAGTTTAGCTATTACATCTCAATTATTTCTTCCTGGTGCATATTTACATATTTCCCCATTTCCTTCCATTCCATTTATGCCATAATTTTGTTCTTGTCACTGCCGTATTTGATTTTTCTAGCACAGCTGGATTATCTAAAACTGAGTTCTTTGTGCATATCCCTGACAGAAAAATAGCTCCCCCTCTTATTCTCTGATTATTTCTTGGCTGAAAGACTGAAGCAGAAAATATCATTAGTGAGGAGTCACATCAGATTCCTAGGACATTTGTATTTTGTTCATGCATGCCAGCAGAGCAAGGTCCAACAGCATGTGCAAATGGGAAAGATTACACTGATGAATTATTTATCAAGTGCTGAAAAGGCATTTTGGTTTTCTTAACTTTTAGAGAGAGATTAGTGATTTCTTTTTTCAGCTGCCTTCAAGCAAGCCAGGTGGTACTTATGGTGCACTTTTTGCTTTCAACATTTGTGTAAGCCAGTTATGCTGCAATCTAGTCACTGTGCTAGATTAGGGTGACTGCAGTAGATAGCAAAGTTTGAATCATAAATATTTTTATTTAAAAATAACTCCATGGGGAACAATTCTGGCAAGTTTCACAAGAAACTGTTAATCATAAGTGACCGGGTAAGGGGGATGGAGAGGACTTTTATTTTCATTTTACATTTTTCTGGAGCATTTGGGTTATTTTTGAAATATGAGCATAAATTTCTTTTTTCTTCATTTAAAAATATATTTACTGAAATACAGTTGATATCCAAAATTGCACATATTTTTTGTGTACTGTTTGAAAAGTTTGGACATAAGCACCCATGATACCATTAACACAAAGTAGTAGACACATATCCAACATCTCACGGAATTTCTTTGTGTCTTTTTTTTTTGGCTTGTGTGTAGTAAGTACACTTAACATGAGAATACCCATATTTTTTATGAAGACAGAAAAAGTAGTCTTATCACCAGGCTGTGGCCTCATGTTCAAGTTTCTTGATCTGGCATTCAAAGCCCTCTAAGATGCAGTTCTATCCTACCCTGCAGCAGTGCTTCTCTTTTCCCTAACTCATGTCTGACTAGGCTTGTTAGTCTCTCCGTTTTGCCACTCACATGACACAGTAAGCCAGCCTTTGTTCACATGTCTATGCTCTCTGACTGACTTTCCAAGTTTAGAAATCTGACCCTTCTTTCTAGACCCTGGTCAGAAGCTGCATCCTTCAAAGAGCCTTACCTGATTTCCCTCATCCACACTTCCTGTTGCAAATGAAGCCAACACTGATTTCAGTTCTCTGTTGGGATCTAATTATATCTTGTTTGAGTTTTCTCTGGTTAGTTACAGGAGCCAGATTCTTGTTCTGTCACAACCTACTGTGCGATCTTGGGTAGGTAGCAATCTATCTGGATGTGTTTCCTTATCTAGAAAATGAGGGATGTTGGATGATTTCCTAAATGCCCTCTAGTTCTAACAATCTAGGTTTCTAATATTTGTGAAAGGAACTTCAAAAGGTTCCAAAGCACTATAAAACAGAAATTGATATTAGGATTACACGTTTTTATTCCCCACAACTTTTATATTATCAGGTAAAATAACTGCGTTTCTGACAAGCTGCTTGCATGAATAATCTTTAAGTTTGATAAAACCTCTACTTCTTTGGTTAACAAGGTCTAACTTTTCAAAAAATTGGAAAGTCTGTTTTTCACATATTAGGTGCACCAATTTAAACATTTTCTATGTCTTTCTTTCTTGAGCTAAAAATCATTTGAAGATATTTTGATTAATTGTGCACTTGGCATTAATAACCTGTTTCAATGCTCTGTTTCATCAAGCTTGACAATTTGTAAATGTCCTGGTATTATGCTTTAATAATTTGTCCTGGAGAAACTAGCTTCTCAGAAATGACAGTTAATATTACCGTTCCCATACATTTTCCATGGAAATAACAGCAGCAGCAACAATAACAAACACTTCTCTAGCACTTACTATGCCCTAGGCACTGTACTATATTCTGCTTATATTGCTTATATTATATTATGGGGCCAACTCTTGCCTTCTAAGATGGCCTGCACTCTGCCTATGGAGTGTGTATCTCCCTGAATAAACTTGTTTCACTTTACTCTGGCTCACTCTTGAATTCTTTCCTGCAGAAGGCAAGAACCTATTCTCCAGTAACATTTTAATTGATTTGTACTAATTTTAAAGTTGATTAAAAATCAGGAGATCCTACAAAACAATACAGATTTCTAATGTCTCTTGAAAAATTGAGAGATCTATACTAGGCCCACATTCCTATGTGGAAACAACCAATAGGAGCTGAATAAATATTGGCTGCTTCTTTATTTGGAGAACACTCTAATTTCCTGCAGTTCCTACCACTACCTATTGCATTACATCTACTTGCTTTACTCTTAAACTTTTTCTGCCTGGTTCCTTGTAGACAACTGAGCCAGAGCTTTAATCCTTGATATATTACCATTAAAGTTCCTTCAAGCTTCAACATACAATGATTCTACGTGAAGTTAAAAAATATACTGATACACACCAGAATATGGATGAATCTCAGAAACACATTGAGTGAAAGAAGCCAGAAACAAAAGAGTAAATGATTTAAAAATGACCATTTTTGGAAGTTTAAGAGCAGGGAAATTTAATCAATAGTTCTACAAGTGTGAATAGTAGTTACACCTGGGGATGAAGGCTTATTGACTGGGAAGAAGCACAAGGGAACTTTCTGAGTGTGGGTGATAGAAATATTCTATATATTGATCTGGGTAACGATCACATGGGTGTATGCATATGTAAAAAGTCACTGAAGATTTGTGCACTGTAGGAAATGTATATTGCATTTTAAGCAAGATACTTATAAAACATTGATGTTCAGCAATTCTCAAATGTTAGTCCTCAAAAGCTGGCATCAGAATAATCTGAGATTTTCCCTTAAAAGCAGATTTCTAAGACCCAGCAAAGACCAACTGTTCTAGAATCTCTGGAGTTGGAGCCTCGCAACCTATAGTTTAACAAGTACTGAGAACTTTAGGATGGAGGCAGATATGAGGATTCCTGTTCTTTTTCTCTGTCTGGAGCTTTAAAATCAAGTTCTGAATGAGTTAATTTCTTAGTGTTCAATTGGGATGAGGAGAGGAGAAAGAACTCAACCCTCTAAAAGTCATTCTAAGCAAAGATTTGTTTTGTCATTTACTTAGGAGTATGCTTGTGGTTGTTGGGGAGATGTGTGTGTGTATGGGGAGTAGTGGTAGGGGATTGGCTAATAATAGAATGCTAACTTTCTTTTGGTGGTGGGAGGTAATAGAATCTTAATTTTAAAGAAAGATTAATTCTAATGTTTCTACAAAGGTGCTTAAGAAGGTCAGCACAAGTATCATCAAGTTAGCTAGATTATTTGAGGACTAGTATGGTATGAACTGATGGTCAAAATACTTAACTCACTCTAGGTTCTGAAAAATTGAATGAAGGCTCTGCCCTCATCACAATGTTTAAGTTGTCTTCTACCCTGCCTGCCTGCTTTTGGATAACTTCCTCCTAGGTGGTAGCCTTAACCTCTGCCATAAATTCTTTCTCAGTAGTCTGAGTCAGTGACTTTCTCAGCTTCTCTTCAAGGGAGAGCTTACATTTGAAAGGGATGCTCAGAAAGCAATATTTAATGTTTAACTCCAAGGTGAGTCCTGTATGATGATGCTTCAGGACAGCAGTTATAGACCAACGGGAGAAAGATTTTAGTATAAAACTAACTCTGTTTTTTGAGACAATCCAGACTTTACACTATGAACCCACTTGTGCTCCGAATGGACCCTCACTTCTTTATCTGTAAAATAAGATGCTGTGTCCTGGGAGATTGCACAATGATACACGACTAGTGAGTGCCAAAGGTGGGCTCCAAATGCCCAAGTCTTGATATAACTATGTATACATGATACAAACAGGTTTGAGAGCAGGATCTGCCATTTGCAGAACCCTTAGGTATCTGCTAAGGTAGAAATTAAGATGCATAATTTAATTTCTGTATTTCCCAAAGCATAATATTTACAGAGTAACTAAAACCTTTAGTTTTCTTTAGTGTGTACTTTTTTCCCCTCAAAATAAATCAACTCAGGTGCCATATATGTCTGCTTGAGATGAGATCTGTGGGCCTGTGAATGTTTATCCTTCCTTCCAAAGAGTCTCTTTTACCCTAGTTCCATTGTCTGAAAATATGCCATTATTTATCATCTTTCCCTACTAAGAAAAATATATTCTTTTGCATTAAATATTGCCTCTATATGGGGTTGTATAGTGTCCTCCCAAAGTTTGTGATCATGGATTTTCTCCACAGACTTGGAGCCTCAGAATGTGACCTTATTTGGAAATAAGGTCTTTGCAGATATAATTAGTTAAGATGTGGTCATCCTGGATTAAGGGGGACTTTAAATCCAATGACTGGTGTCCTCAAAAGAAGACCATGTGAAGATATAGAGACATATAGGGAAGAAAGCCATATGAAGAAGAGGCAGAGACTGAAGTGATACATCGACAAAGCAAGGAATGTCAAGAGCCATCAAAAGCTAGAAGAGACAAGGAAGGGATTCCTCTCTAGAGCTTTCAGAGGGAACACAGCCCTGCTGACATACTGATTTTGGAATTCTGTCCTCTAGAACTTCAAGAAAATAAATTTCTCAATTTATTTTATGTATGTTATGGCAACCCTAGGAAACTAATACAGCTTCTTATACTAAGTCCTGGAAGAGAGGCCCTTGGGTAGGGGATTCTATGTAGTCACGGACACTTCAGTGACAGAGCACTGGATTGAGGGGAAGGAGACACTAGAAGGGGTAAAAGACCTCAGAAGCTGGGCAAGGAGAAGAAACATGGTTGTGTTTTGTAAATTACACAGACTAGCCCTGTGGAGAGTCATTCAAATGCTCCTACTGAGGAGCCAACTTTCTGTCCTATACCAATATGGAGTTAACAGTGAGCAGTTGTTGCCCTAGCTAACTGCTCAGGAACTAGGGGTTGAAAATAACTTCCATAGCTTGAAGACATGAATCCTGCCCAGTCTTTTTCCTCCCCAGAAATCATCACTTGTAAGTGGCCTGGCCCCAGGGTAACCTACATGAGTACTAAGAGTTTGGCAAGCAAGAAAATGCACCCTATGTGGCCCCCATTCCTCTGTCTCAATCAGAATTGGGAAATTTGCTATTATCTTTAAATGATCTCTTGTATTTGTTTATTTGTTTTGGTTGTTTGCCTTTTTGAAAATTCATCTGGTTATTTGTTTTACCCCTTTCCTATTTTGGCAATGCCTTTCTAGGCTTGGCTAAATTTGGCTTCATTTTCTGCATCAGATTATATATAACTTTGACTCACTCAGGGGAGTGGGGGTGACTGGGGGTCTTAGGATCTGTTAGCATTTCTCTGACTGGGACAGTGTGGGTGGCTGTTTACAATTCATTTTAGAGTTTACTTTTGGTCTTATCTGCTTCTCTGAGAAAGTCCTTCCATTTTTTGCCTTTTCACATCTAAAATGCCTCTATCTTGTCTGAGTCTCAGGGTTGGTGAGTGGCTGTCACAAGCAAAGACATATATCTAACTTATACTAAGTCCACATTTGTAGGTTGCAATTCTGCTACCTTTGTCTTCAGCATGGACCTTTGCTGACGTGGAGTATGATTTCTGAGTCAGATATATAAAAAATGTAAAGACTTGCCATATAGAGTTAGTGGTGTGACTTGAAGGGTCTGATGGAAAGGCCCCTTCTTATCTCTGCACCAAAGGAAAAAAGCTGCTTACTTAATGATTCTGTCTATGATTCATTTGCATGCTCAAGTAGGCCTCATCTGTTTTTTTAATATGTTCCATGCGATGTCTGTGAAATGATTATTTATTTATTTATTTATTTATTTATTTTTTAATTTTTGTATTTGTCTTTTATTGTAGGATTAGTTCTTTATATTCAGGGAAGTTATTATATTTTTACTGTTTTTAACATTTTTTATTGATTTATAATCATTTTACAATGTTGAAATGATCATTTATAATACTGATTGAAGAGTGGACTAGCACACGTTGCTCTCATTATCTACATCATGATTCCTAAAGCCATGTTCTTCTGGAGTTACTGGGTTAGGAGTCAAGAAACAATTTTTCCTTGACTATGAATCTCACACTGTTAATTTCACATTTTATGAGAATCCTGTAATGCACTTTAGAGGGAATCACAAATGTTAGTTTCTGTCTCCCAATCTGGTCTGACAAATCCCAGGTCTGAACAATTTGGATAAATAAGTTTAATGAACAGACAAAAGATTTCAGTTCCAGTGATTGTAATGAGAAAATGATTCAAAGATGTTATTTTCTCTAACGTTTTCATTATCTGACATTACCTTAAATATATATTTGTTTTCTTATTTGTTGCCTATTTCTTCCAATAGAATGCTACCTCATTAGGACTGGAAATTTGTATTATTCTCCACTGATTCTTTAGTGCCTAGAATGGTGCTTGGCCCTTAGTAAGAACTCAATAAATATTTGTGGAATGAATGAATGAATAAATTAATGATGCATATTCTCTTAGAGTTAGGGAAGCTTTCTCTAAAGATCATCTAACCTAGACTCTCACTCCATAACATCCTCTTCAACATCTTTGACAACTGCTCATCCGGTCCTGCCTCAGGTCCCTCAGGGGCAGGGGACTCACCATCTTCCCAGACACCTCATTTTACTGTTACCAAAGAGTTCTTCCTTTAGTTGAGTTCAAATCTATCTCACTGAAATGTTCACTGCTTAGTCTTTATCTTGCCTTTTGCAGCCACATGGGTTAAGTTCTAATTTTTCAATGTAATAGCCCTGAAAGTTTGTGAAGATTGCACTGATATTCTCCATAAATCTTCTCCAGGTGAAACAACCTCAATTTCTTTAAATGTTTCTCATATAATATGCTTTTGAGTATCCCCTCATCATCCTTGCACTCTTCTATGACCATTTATTTATGCTACAGTATTATGGTCTGGCAAATTCTCAGTGTGGTACAACTATCCACTCCTTGCTCAACAGAAACATTCATCAGAAGTTCATGGGTGTATATGTTTATCAGGTTCCACATCTAACTGTCCTAGGATTCATCCCACATTTCATCATTTTGTCCACAAGGACATCATGAAAGACTTTGTAAAATGATTTGCTAAAATCCAGGTATAGTAATCCATTCCACTAACCCATTAGTATATTAACCATATCTAAAAATGAAGTGAGGTTAATCTGTTTAGTAAAGCAATACCAGGTCTTCATTTTCCCTACCCACTTTTGAATGATCACAAACTATCTATTTGAAATAACTGATGCAAAATATTTGGGAAATTAAAACATTTAAGAGCACTCAAGAACTTCAAAATATCTTTATAATTTTTAGGAATTTTTCAGATACATTTATACATCTATATTTGCATTTGTATCTATGCTTCTATCTATCTATCTATCTATCTATCTATCTATCTATCTATCTATCTGCATCAATAGATGAAAGAAAGAATGTGGAATGTGTCTGTTTCTGAGAGTATGTATGTGGTGTATATGTGTTCTTTATATTTTTTGGCAGGAGAATCAGTGGGGAAATAGTTATAAATTCTTATAATTAGACTTTTAAATCAGTGCTTTTGCAAGGTGAGTAGCAGAAATGCAAATTCCCCTTGTTTTATTGTTTCACTACATCAAGGCACAGATTCAAAGATGTAGCTCTGGCTTTATTTAGAACCTCATTTAAAAAATAAAACTATGATAAAAGATATTTTTTTCTTTTCTTTCTTCCCCTCTCCCCAGTAAAGCACATATCCCAGAGAATGTGGTCTGCAGGAAATCTGGAGGAAGACCTTTGATGCTCAGAGTTCTTGTCCCACAAACTTCTATTGTCCAGGTAACACTACATTCTCTTGTTTGTGTGAATGAATAAAATCCTATTGTATAAGTTCACTTTAGATATTTTTCTCTTTCTGAGACAGGCAAAGATAAAATATTTTTGTATTTGAGGCACAGAATAATTAAATATCTAGTCCTAACCTAAAACCTGGGGCATTGAAAAGAGAACCTCACCAAATTAATTAAAACATTTGAACTTATCAAAAGCAAGGGATTTTAGAAACTTATAAAAATGCAAGTACTTTTTCCCTCTCTCTCTGTCTCTCTTTCTCTCTCAATCCTTCTTTCTCTTTCTCTCTTCCTTCTCCTTAATCCTCCTTCCCTCTCTCTTTCAAATCAATTCCCAGTGTTTTCTCCCTTCACCCTTAATTAAAATCTCCCCCTTCTAAGTCATTTACCAATTTGATTAGTAGGGTCCCTGCCAACTCAAAACTCTGATTCATTAAGTATAGACTAAACATAATGAATATTTTGTTACTTGACTATAAAGGTTCAGTGAGTTCAGGTTATAAATACCCTGTTCTCCTAAGGCTTAAATTTTACTGAAAGTCAGTTTTCCTTAAGCTTAAATTTTGGTCATTTACATACCACTTTCCTAATATCTGCTATATTCTTGTCACTTTTATTATTAATTGCTTACTATTTTTAAATTAACTTTATTATAAATTTAAATATCTATTTTATCATTATCCTAAATATTTGGTTTTTTGGCATCATGGGCTAGATGTGCTAGATAATGTTAAAAACAAAAAATTTGTCTATGTACCATCTAAAATTATCTACAAATCACCAGTATTATACATATCTAACTAAATAGTCTACCTTCTGACATGACTTCTGTAGTCTTGATTCATGGACTATAGCTTTTATTTCTCTTTATTCAGAAATCCAGAATTTCATTATAATATAACTGCCAGTAATCAGATCAACACTATCCAGTATCATATCTATTTGTGGGACAATAGGGTGAGACAACTGGTGATGAGATCGGGTAAAGGAGTTTGTGTCTTTTCATTATCTTTTCCCTTGCCCCTCTCCTATGTGTCAGTTTTATAATTTTTTTTCAGTTTTCAATCCTCTACTATATACATGACTAAGAAGTCCTTGAGAAATTTGTTGAATCTTACCTTTTGCCCTTGATTTGAGCATGATAGAAACATAATGGAAATAGCATTAAAAAGCAAAATGAGTTTTCTTCTCAGAGGTAAGATGAAACTGCATTGTTTTAGCTTCAGGGCCCAGATGACTTGATCTGTGGCAGCCGTTTTTGGCTTACTATTCCAGCTGAAATAATAAATTCAGAGTACAGTTAGAATTGTCCTCAACTTCAGCATAGTAGAGAGTCTTTCATGCCTATAATCAGGATGGTTAGATTTTAACTGGTCTAAGGACTTTATGCTGATCCTTCAAAGCCTTTCAGTAGCCACTGTCCAATCTTTCTTACAATGGTCACTGTACCCTTGGTCCTCTAGCTCCTGGGTCAAAAATTGGCAGAGAGGAGATTGACATTGTCATCACTATAGAGGTTTGACAGAAAACAGTTCCATCTCCAGGAAATATTTGTTTCCTCTTAGGCATTATGTCCGTAATTCAGAGTTGCCTGGCTAGGGATGTATGGGTCAACTTATTAGGCAGTTTTCAAGCATGTCCATCTGAATCAAAAGATCTATTGTACATGCATCCATTCTCAATTATCTTACTTCTAAACCAAATGAAATAAAACAACACAAAACCAGCATAAGTACTGGCTAATCTTGAGTTACTATTATAAACAGTAATTCATAATTCAAAGTAAAATGCTAAGAAATACAAAGGTTTTGGTTTTTAACAAAGATGTACAGTGTCTTCCTCAGAAAATTATTGATAGAGTTTAAAGGAGTCATTACAAAGAACATCTCACAAGGTACTGACCAGGAGAGGTTTATTATGTTTTACTTACAAGCTGTCTCTGGAATTAAGGTTTCACTTAATGTCACCTTCTTGATAATGGGATGACATAACATGACATATAGATATGATGTCCTATTTCAGAGGATATCTTAGGGAAAAACACAATCAAAAGTCTTCATGCTTTTAATTGGCTCTAGAACATTAAAGAATGAATCCAGAAGTACCAATGGTATAGATTAATGGTTCTCAAACTTTAAACTGTATCAGTATCTCCTGGAGGGTTTATTAAAATGGAAACTTCTAGGTTCCATTTCTAGAGTTTCTGACTCTGTAGGTCTGGGGTGAGGCCTGAGAATTTGCATACCTACAAGTTCCCGGATGATGCTGATGCTGCTGTTCTGAGGAACCACACTTTGAGAAACATTGGAATAGAGCCAAATATGGCAAAGAAGTTCCATGGTCTTCAGAAGAGATAATATCAGCATTTCTGTAGGATATAAATAAAAATTTAAAAATCACAGAAAAGGAGAGGGACAAACATTTACTGAGCATCTACGCATGTGATGTACTTGCTAGATTCTTTACACAGATATTTAATTTCATTTTGACTACATTAGCTTCACTTTTCAGGTGGAAAAGAAACTTAGCAACATTAATAAATTTTCGCAAGTTCACATAGCTATTAGCTGGTGGAGCTGAGACTCAAACTCAAGTTTGTATGGCTTCAAAGCTTATAGTTTTTCTACTAAATCAATTGATTTTTAATATGCATAAGTCTGATTTTGTTTGTTTGTTTGTTTTTTTGCTTAGAGAGGTAATAGTATCCAGGGAAAGTGGAGTGAAGTGAGTGCCAGGACAATCAGGCTCCAGCTCTGACTCTGCCACTAATTTCATTTATTGATCCATCAATTCCGGTACCCATCCCCCCACCTATGCCTCCAACTATGCATTTGCTCATTCATCGAACATTACTTGAAAATTTGTAGCATTTTAGCTCTTCATTGTATGTAAATACTTTCCCTTCTTTAGGCTTCATTTTTTTCATGTGTGCAATGAGAAAATTGGACCAGATGATTTCTTTTTTAAATTTTTTAAATTGAGTTTTAGTCATTTTACAATGTTGTGTTAAATTCTAGTGTAGAGCACAATTTTTCAGTTATACATGAACATATATATATTCATTGTCACATTTTTTTTCGCTGTGAGCTACCACAAGATCCTTTGTATATTTCCCTGTGCTATACAGTATAATCTTGTTTCTCTGTTTCACATTTTAAAATTCCAGTCTGTCCCTTCCCACCCCCAGACCCCTTGGCAACCACAAGTTTGTATTCTATGTCTATGAGTCTGTTTCTGTTTGTATGTATGTATGTATGTATGTATGTATGTATGTATGTATTTATTTATTTTAGATTCCTCATATGAGCAATCTCATACGGTATTTTTCTTTCTCTTTCTGGCTTACTTCACTCAGAATGACATTCTCCAGGAACATCCATGTTGCTGCAATTGGCATTATGTTGTCAGTTTTTGTGGCTGAATAGTATTCCATCATATAAATATATCACAGCTTCTTTATTCAGTTATCTGTTGATGGACATTTAGGCTGTTTCCATGTCTTGGCTATTGTAAATAGTGCTGCTATGAACATTGCAGGTGTAATTTTGAAGTAGGGTTCCTTCTGAGTATATGCCCAGGAGCAGGATTCCTGGGTCATATGGTAAGTCTATTCCTAGTCTTTTGAGGAATCTCCATACTGTTTTCCACAGTGGCTTTCCTTGCTTCCCTCTCCCACTCTTAATGATTTAGATGTCTTCTTTTACAATTTTGTGTTTATTCTTTTTGTAATTCATGGCAGTTATCTCCTTTCCAGTTATGAGTTTCTCATTTTTGTTGCATCCTGCTGCTTTTCTATTTAGAGTAGACCTGTCAATATTTCTTCTAGCATGGGTTTAGTGTTGCTAAACTCTTTTAGTTTTTGCTTGTGAAGTTCTTTATCTCTCCTATTGTAAAGGATAGCCTTGCTGGATAGAGTATACTAGGCTGCATCATTTTTTCATTCAGGGCTTTGAATATATCTTGCCACTCCCTTCTGACCTGTAGTGTTTGTGTAGAGAAATCAGCTGATAGCCTTAGAGGAGTTCCCTTGTAACTCACTCTTTGTTTTTCTCTTGCTGCCTTTAGAATCATTTGTTTATCCTTGACTCCGGCCATCTTGATTATGATATGTCTTGGTGTGGGTTTATTTGGGTTCTTCCTGTTTGGGACCCTCTAAGCCTCCTGTACGTGGATATCTGATTCCTTTAGGTTTGGGAAGTTTTCAGTCATGATTTCTTCCAATACCTTTTCAATCCCCTTTGTTCTTTCTTCCCCTTCTGGAACCCCTATTATTGATATGCTTTCTATTATCCCATAGGTCCCTTATATTCTTTTCATTGTTTTTTATTTGTTTATCTCTCAGCTGTTCTGAGTGCTTTCTGTTGTCCTGTCTTCGAGGTCACTTATTCATTCCTCTGCATTATCTAGCCTGCTTTGTACAGCCTTTAGGTCAGCCCTCATCTTAGCCAATGAGTTTACTAATTCTACTTGGTTCTTCTTTATAGCTTCTATTTCATTTTTGATATATTTTATATTTCTAAACACTATTTCTTTTAGTTCCTTCAGTACTTTCATCACTCCTGTTTTGAAATCTTGATCTAGTAGGCCATCAATGTCTAATTCTTTGATTGTGCTTTCAGGCGATTTCTCTTGATCTTTTAACTGGGAGTGGTTCCTCTGCTTCTTCATCTTGCTCATAGCTCTCTGGCACTGTGGCTTAAGGATTATCAGTTATCCAGTTCTCCTGGAGATGGTGTGCTCTTAATGACTTTTCGAGAGGTCTTTGTGTATTCGCCCTGTTTTGCGAACTCAGCTTTCTGTTTCCAGAGGCCCACTGTTGGCGCCCTCCTCTGTGCTGCTCCCAGTGGCTGTCGGCGGGCAGATCACGCCCCCTCCCAACACCAGGTCAGGTCCTGAGCTCTTACCCAGTGGGTGGACGGGTCACTCCCCCTCCTGGTGCTGCAGTCAGATGCTACACTTGGATGAGGCAGGTAGGTGGATTGCACCCCCTCCCAGCACTGTGGTCAGGTGCTGCATTCCTGCCAGGAAGACAGGTGGCTGCCTGCCCTCTCCCGCGCCAGTCACTCCATTGCTCTGTGCAGCTGCCTGCTCCGCCTCAGGTTGGCTCTCTGAAGGCAGGCTTGGGGAAGACTGAAGAATGGCCCTGCCCCTGCTCCATGCCAAATCTCAGCTCCCTGTTTGTCTTGGCAGTGTGAGTTGTCTGAGGTGCCAGGACAGAAAGGTCCTATCTGCCTTGGGCTGTAAACAAGTTTCAGCCCTGCCTAGGAGGTTACAGAGCCACCAGGTGCAGATTCAGGTCTCAGCCCCATCCCCACCCAGGCACTGTGCACAGGAGGAGATAGCAGCTGTTGCTGTGCCCTTCCTCTCTTCTCGTGAAAAGTGCCAGTAATGGCTGCGTAGGTCTGAGGAGACAAAGGCTATGGTGTCCCTCCCCTCAGGGCACACCAGCCATGTTGCTTTGCTTTGTTCACAGTTTATTGGGGCCTGAAGTTGTTCTGCTCCATATCCCCTCCTAGCCACAGCATGCAGAACCCTGCAGTCCCCTGGGGCTGCCTCAGTGCAGCCACCCTAGTCTTCTGCCCAGCTCTGTTGGCCTGTCCCAGTGCCAGCTGCTAGCTCATGTCTTGGGCTGGGTGTCACGGGGACCCTTTGTGCCTGTTTAACTCAGTTCTGTCAGTCAAGGGTTGCTCAGGGCAGATATGAGCCTTGGAAACTCCCCCTCCATCCCAGTGGCCTCTCCGCTTGAGAGGGGAGACCTAGCGAATGAGCACCATTCCTCCTTTGCTGCTCCCTCCCTATGGGATCAATACCACACTGTTCTGCTTTATCTTCTTTCTTTTTTCCTTTTTTCCCACCAGATTTTTAGCGTCTTTGTCTTTTGAAGAGGGCGATGTTCTGTAGGAGTTCAGCAGGTGCTCTGGTTGGCTGAGTAGGTCTGTAAATGTGAGTTTTGGTGTATTTGTGGGAGAGGGTGAGCTACAAGCGTCCTTCTACTCCACCATCTTCCTTCTTTCTTGGACCAGATGATTTCTAAGATGACTTGCATTCTTTAAAGCCAGATGATACCCACAGTTCCTCTTCCTTCAGCAACAAAAAATTGCAGATCTTTGCAAGCAAGTAAAATAAGTTTTCCCTTATAAAAATGAATTCAGAGGAAATCTTTTGGTTATAGAGCATTGCTTGTAGATGAAAAACACATCTTTCTGTTAGGACTGCAAAAAAATCTCATTAATTAAAGTTGGGACATAGTTGAAGACCAGCAATTGTAGAAAAATTATTTGTGAATGTTTTGTAAAAATTTGAATAACAGTTTTACAAAAAGTTTAATTTACTAGATTTTGACAAGTTCAAAAGTACTCAAGAACCAAAGGCTTTATACTTAAGAAATACTTAAAACTAAATATAGAAATTGTAACCACCTAATACTTAGAAGAGTTTGAATTTTAAGTTCTCAAAATAAATGAATAATATACACTCATTACTTTATGAAAGAAACTTTTCATTTAATCTGGAAACATATCCTTTGCTCAAATCTCTTTCTTTCTAATTGCTTTGTGTTCATTAGAAAAATTTTAAGAGGATCACATGGAAAACTAACAAAAAGCATGACAACAACCACAACAACAAAAAGCACTATAAACGGAACCATGTGAGTAGTGACTGTAAAAAGTCAATGATATTCAAGTGTTGCAAGTGAATGAATGCCAGATTTGTCTGGGATTGAGTTACAGCATGAAATTACTTCATTCCTTACACAGACCTTGCATTTTGGTTAGGTTTGGCAATGAAATGAATAGGATTTTTTTTTTACCATAGCTATGTCCATAGCTCTTGCTGTAGAACTTTAGAGATCTACTAATCTAAATTAGTTCAGAATTTAGATCTTTGTCATTATTACATAATTGATGAAAGCAAAAATATTTGTGAACACTGAAATGCCAATATTTAAATTATTTTAAAATTGCTCATTTTAAATTATATTTCATATATATCAAGATGGAAGATTCATTATCTGACACATTTCCAGAGCCAGAATAATTTGAGTGAGTTTGTGAATTTCATATGTACTCTTTCCTAATTACTCTCAATGCTGACAGCTCCAAAGAAGGAGCAAACTAAACCTGAGATGTTACAGCAAGTACACTCATTAGGGAGAAAAAAATAACTTGATTGAAAGATGAATTTCAGTTGTCTTTTGACTTTGTTATCAAGAGTTGTCACAAGAAACAGACACTATCTGGAAATTTGGAAACTGCTTAGACTCTTGGGAGTTGCTTAGATGTTAACAGAATATTAATAAGGTATTTTTAGAGATAGGTTGCTATCATCACTTGAGAACATGCCCCAATATTATCTATTTCTTCTTTATGAAGAAATTTGCTTTCATTTTCCTTAAAGAATGTATTCTCTCAACAAAGACAATGCCCAGACTCCTACGACAACAACACAGATGTAAGAAAAATGCTATAGCATTGGAGCTTACATTTCAATATTCACAGTAATCAAAAGGAAAACAAATTTGTGCTGCCCCTCAAAGGGAAAAGTTGGCAGCACACTAAATACTCCTTGTAAAATAAAACAGTTGGAGAAACATTGTGTCCTTCCATTGATTGAGTTTTGATAGCAAATATGATTTTCAATAGTTATAGGAGACTAAAAATGCTCTGTTGATTTTGGAAGAAAATGAATTGATTCAGCTGTTCAATAAACAACAGATGACTTGGGGTAGTGCTTTTATTTGCCTTGTACTCAGAGTTATCACTATACTTTACCCTGTGTTCTTAATATAGTGAAAATAAATGGATTTCTCATAGGTAGTGAAATGAACCTCAGATTTTAACTTGTCATCATAGTTAAAAGGTATACACTTTTTTTATTGAAGTACAGTCAGTTACAATGTGTCAACTCCAGTGCTCAGCACAATGTCCCAATCATGTATATACACACACATTCCTTCTCATATTCTTCCCCATCAAAGGCTACCACAAGATACTGAACACAACTTCCTGTGCTACATAGAAGAAACCTTTAAAAAATCTGTTTTTACATACAGTGGCTAACATCCACAAATCTCAGACTCCCAAATCCATCCTCTCCCACGCCCCCTTCCTGGCAACCACAAGACTGCTCACCATGTCTGCAAGTCTGCTTCTGTTTTGTAGATGTGTTCATAGTGTCCTTTTTTTCTTTTCTTTTTTAGGTTCCATGTATGAGTGGTATCATATGGTATTTTTCTTTCTCTTTCTAGCTTACTTCACTCAGAATTACAGTCTCCAGGTCCATCCATGTTGCTGCAAGTGACATTATTTTATTCTTTTTAATAGCTGAGTAGTATTCCATTGTATACATATACCACAACTTCCTTATCCAGTTATCTGTCGATGGACATTCAGGTGGTTTCCATGTTTTGGCTATTGTATATAGAATTGCTATTAACATTGGGGTGCATGTATCTTTTTGAATTAAAGTTCCCTCTGGATATTTACTGAGAAGTGGGATTGCTGGATTATATGGTAAGTCTATTTTTAGTTTTTTTGAGGAATCTCCAAATTGTTTTCCATAATGGCTGCACCAAACTATATTCCCACCTGCAGTGTAGGAGGGTTCCCTTTTCTCCGTACCCTCTCCAGCATTTATCATTCATGGACTTTTGAATGATGAGGTATTACACTTTTAAAACTGAAAGAACTCCCTCTAGTCAAGTGCTTTGACCTAGGTTGGGAATTAAATAATGATTTTTTTCCATAATGTGTAGGAATTAGACTGTAACTCCTAAATACTAGTTTTATTATTGATTCCCAGTCAGGTCTTGAGGAACAGACTTCACATTATGATTATTATTATTTTCCTTTCATTTAGGTTTTGCCCAAGTTTTTATTTGCTCAATGTGATAACAGGCTAGGACTATATGGCTGTGTGGGATGTTTTGACTAGATTCAGAAGTTTATATTCACAAAGATATGCCCAAATTTGTCTAATAATTTCATAATTATTTTTGCTAATGATATATGAAAACATGCATGGTGGATTTGGTTTCATTCCATGGATGTTAGCATGGAATTCTGGATTTCAAAAAGTAGATGATTAACCTGGCCATAAAGTCTCAGTTTTAACTTCAACATGATGTGGTGGAAAGAACATTAAATCTTTAGCAAATCACTTAAGTTTTGTGGGCTATGATTCTCTGATTTTTCAAATGGTGCAGAAGTAGCTTTCCACCAACTCCCAAAGATGTTATAAGGATCAAATGAGAGAAAAATCAGAATATGTTTTGTAAAGTATAAATTCTACATAACTTTAAAATATTATTTATTTATTCCATAAACGTTCTGGTTAGAAGCAAATTTCTAGTCCAATACTATCATATCATAGGTAAGGGATCTGTGACACAGAGAGGTTTAATATCTCAACAAGATTGCCCAGCTAGGAAGTTGCAATCCCAGGACCAGAACCCAAATTATTTAATATTTGTCATAGAATTCTAAGAACTTAGAGTTATAGAGGCTAGAAGACTTAAACACTTAACTGTAGATAATGCTTGAACACACTCTCCCATGCTCTTGAAAAGTCTAATATCTGTTTGATCACTCCTTGGATGGAAAATGTGTAGTGAAAGGAAACATTCCATTTTTGGTGGGAAAGCTTTATATGGAAGTGAAAGCTCCATATTTCTTTAGAACTTCTACATAATATTTCTTGTTTTGCTCTCTGAGACTGAAGGAAATAAGTTCAGTTCCTTTTCTCATTACAGATCTTGAAATATTTGAAAGTAACTACTGTGTCCCACCTCTCTTATTCCTTCAGCACAGCAGCTAAGTTTCCTTTAGCTGTTCATTTATAATTTTTATTTTATTTTATTTTTTTACATTTTTTATTGATTCATAATCAATTGTGCTGAACACTGGAATTTGACACAACACTGTAAAATGATTATGAATTTTTATTTTTTAAAGTTGTTTGTTCAGCACCTGCTATGTGTCAGGCACTGTGCAGGAAGCTGATGATATTAAGATGAATAAGATCCAAACACTGCCCTCAAAAAGCCCTAGGTATGAAGACAAAGAAAAAGTCAATAGCTGTGAACTAAGAACTGTAATGGAGGTAAGCATAGAGTGTTGACAAACCACATAGAGGAACAAACCACAGTCTGAGGTGGAATATTAGAAAATGTTTACAAAAGGTAATGATGTTCTTCAGCTGAGAAACAAAATGAGGGTTGTAAGTCTGGGAAACAACATTTGGGACATTTGTTAGTAGGTTGGCATGATTGAATGAAGAGTCATTTTGGATACATAACAAAGGATAACATTGGACAAGGCAGAACAAAATCACAGTGGGATTTCAAGTTTCCTCACCCTTTGTGTATGTATGTATCAAATTGTAGATTCCAGAATTGAACACAGAGTTCCATTTATGAAATTCTTCTCAATGCACACTGACTTGACTTTTTTTTGTGGCAGATCTTATTGAATCATATTGATTTTATAGCCACTGAAACATCAAGTCTTTTCTTAAATATATTGCTACTAAGCCAAGCCTTTCTTGCTCCTACTCTTGTAGATTTGGATCACTTATCCTCATTACATTTTCTTGTTAGATTTTACTCAGTGTTCCTGTATGTCAAGATATTTTTTATCCTGATTCTCTCATAGAATGTATCTTATTTCTCCCTGCTTCATGTTATCCATTGCTTCATTTATATCATAATGATTTTAATTTTATTGGTGTCAAAATTTCCTTAATTTTTGCAAATTCTACCATAGGGTTTTAGACAAATAAACTGATATTTTGACAATAATTTTATAATTTCTCCCAAAGTATATGGGCAAAGGTGATTAAAAAATTATCAATGTTTGGAAGAAAATTATTTACTTTAGTTTGAAGTAATGAAAGTACCATAAAGAGAAAATCAAGTAGTTGTTTCTGAAAACTTTTATCACAATTAGAGATAAGAACAATGACTATATTTTGGAATATAACCTCTAATTCTCATTCTTATAATAGTCTATGTGTTCTGTTAAAACTAAATCTCATTAACTATGTCATTGTTTCATTTCAATCAGTATATTTGACAAAATACAAATCACAAACAAATGATTACTTGAATTGATCTCATGCATCCATGAGTTTAAATGATTATATGGGAAAAATTAAGGATTGCTATTGGAAATGCTGAAATTTGGGGCCTTGTGGCCTCTCTCGTTGTCAATAGAGTGAGTCATGAAGATGTATTTTACCAGTACAAATCACAACAGGGAAATATAGACAAGATCTTATGGTAGCTCACAGAGAAAAAAAGTGACAATGAATGTATATATGTTCATGTATAACTAAAAAATTGTGCTCTACACTGGAATTTGATACAACATTGTAAAATGATTATAAATCAATAAAAAATGTTAAAAAATTTTTGCAGATAAAAAATCAAACAAAAACAAAAACAAAAAGCAACAACAGCAACAACAAAAAACAAATCACAAAGGATCATTGTAAAAGATGAAGTCCAGTTGTTATTCTCTTAAATTCTATCACATACCTTATAGCTTGTAGAGACTTCACAGAATGTAACTCTTCATTACCTTAGAATGAAAACTTTGGGGGTGCAAAGGGCCTCTGGAGAGTATCTAATCCAACCCCTCAATGTTTATAGTCCAGTGCTCCAATGGGGAAATAACTTGATTGAAGTTGCAGTTTCTTAGGTCAAGCAGTTCTCTGAACCCAAAGTTGTGACCTATCTATATATCTATATCTGTATCTATATCTATATCTATATCTATCTATCTATCTATCTATCTATCTATCTATCTATCTATCTATCTATCTATCTATCTATCTATATACATTTACAATTACTGCCTAGAAAAGACTCTGGTCAGGCAATCTTATATTGAAGAGATATTAAAAAATCTCTGCTTCTGTCATTTGCAACAATGTGGATGGACCTAGAAAGTATTATGCCTAGTGAAATTAGTCAGAGAAAGACAAATACTCTATGTTACCAATTATATGGGGAATGTAAAAAAATAAAACAAACAAATGGATATAACAAAACGAGACTGACCCACAGACATAGAAAACGAACTTATGGTTACTGAGGGGGAAAGGGGCAGTGGAGGGATAAATTGGGAGTTCAGGACTTGCAGGTATTAACTATTATGTATAAAATAGATAAGCAACAAGGACCTACTGTATAGCAGAGGGAACTATATTCAATACCTTGTAGTAACCTGTAATGAAAAAGAATATTAAAACAAATACATATATATTTTAATCTATATTTAATACATATATCTGAATCACTATGCTGTACACCAGAAATTAACACAACATTGTAAACAGACTATACTTCAATTAGAAAAAAATAAACTAGTGGTCGTCAGTGGGGAGAGGCAAGGAGGAGGGGCAAGATAGGGGAATGGAATTAAGAGATACAAACTACTGGGCATAAAATAGATAAGCAACAGGATATACTGTACAGCACAAGGAAATATAACCATTATTTGGTAATAACTGTAAATGGATTATAATCTCTAAAAATATTGAATCACAGAAAACAAATATGTTTCTTGAGTTTGAACTAGAGATAGCAGGGGTGAGTATAAAGAGTGATCCAAAATTTCTTGTGTATACCTGTGCTACAGATAGGTTGAGATCAGTGAACAGAGACTCTTGCACCATGCTTGAGTTTGTGCTTTTTCCACCTACTTTAGTTTTGTAAACCAAATGGGAATTCACTATTCATCATTGAATCCCAAGGGAATAGGCCTCTTATTCCCAGGATTATTTTTTCTTCAGTGGAGAGAAACTGAATTTGTTTTTGGAGAAGTCTTTCTCAATTCAAATTCAATTTGAGCTAGAGAAAGCCCCAAGCACTCCCCAAGCAAGCCCTCTTTTGTGCACTGGAGCTGGATATGGTCTGGATTCTAGACTTAAGGACTGGCAATCTTTGACTTGTTTTACCAGCCATAACATTTGGGCTGATTTACTAGTGGTCTCTATTCTCTGTGCCTTCTGGTGAAGACTTACCTCAACAGTGTCTCCACTTTCCCATTCAACAAAATTGATTATATTTTCCTTTGCCACTGGCTTGTAAGAATGGACCATTACAAAGCTCTTTCATCTTCTTCTTATCAGAAAAATGGTGACAGGTTATCAACACTTGATATAATTATAACAAATAGGCAACAATATTTTGGAGTTAGCAAAGATAAGTACTCTTTGCTCAGATTTATTGTGTCTGAGGCCCTATATATGCATTGCCTCACTTTTTTCCTCACACTAGCCCTATGAGTTACTAGTTTTGCTCCCCTTTTATAGATAAAGAAACTGAGTCTCTGAGAAAGTAAGTAACATATCCAAGGTTATATAGCTTATTAGTGGTGAAGCTGGTATTCAAACCTAGGTGTGTCTGATTCCAGCATTTAAGCTCTTACATAAAACCATTCAGTCTCCAGATTGGAAAAATTGACAAAACTTGGTGTTTGTCTACAGAAACTGTATTTGATTAGTGGGTTAGATAACAGAAATAAGAGCCTCATGAGTCTGTCAAGAGACATAGTAGAGGTAGTAGAAAGGGCACAGTCTTAAAAATCCAAGAGAACTTCATTTGAATCCCAGCTCTGCCAGTTACTAATTATGTAACCTTAAGTAAGTCATTTAACCTCTCTGGGCCTGATTTTTTTATTTGTAAATTGGAAATAAGAATACTAACCTTATAAGGTTGCAATAAATATCAAATAAGATAATGAATGTTAAGTGCTTGGAAAATAGACATTGAACTTGTGGGAACTGCTAGAATTATATTTGTTGATGTTATAATTGTTATTTTTAAAGTTTTATCTACTTCCACATTTTATTGTTTTGGGTCTTATACCCCTGTGTAGTGTTAACTCTGCATGGAAGTGGCCTTCATAGAAGTTTTATAGAATACTGAATATGTTTTTCTACTCTAAGCAAGTGTTCATTTGCATATAGAAATTTAAGGAATTTTCAACAGTTTCAAGAAATATTGTTTCTGCTATGTGTATGGCATTGTGAGTGATACAAAGAGGTGTATAATCTAGAAAAAGATAATAGCCATTGAAAAATTTATGTTATCCCCTTTCATCCTGTTCATTCACTAAACAGACATTTAATGTCTGTTGCTCATTTAATGAGCAACTATAGTATTCAAGGCACTGCTAGTTTAAGCTGTGGCTGAGGTAGAAAATAAATCAATCTTATATATGAAAACTTGGCCTCTGTTTTCATGCAACTCTCTATTCTAGGTTGAAAGTGAAAAGTGCCTTAAGAAAGGTCAATACATAGGGCAATGAGAAATCAGTAAAGGAGATTCTTGCTGGTACCAAGTGAATGAGTGAATAAAGGAAGTATCATTTCAGTTGAATCTTCGTGATTTGTAGATAAGAGAGGGAAGGGTGATTTTTATCCTATTCTTTTAAACTCTGGTATAATTTTTTTCTATTTTGAAGCACAGTATAGTATAATAATTTCAAGTGCAGACTCTGGAGCCTGAGAGTCCAAGTTCATATCCTAGTTCAGCCACTTACTTATCTGTTCTGTGACTTGATTTCCTCATTTGACAAATGGGATAACAACAGAACCATCCTCATGGGGTTTTTGTAGGATTAAATGAGATAAAAACATACAAAACACTTAATAACAGTGGCTGGCACATATTAAATGCACAATAAATGTGAGCTGCTACTATTGTTATTACTAGGTCTTTGATACCAATACAGCTAACATGTTTAATCTTTCAGCACCCTACAAGTGAGCTATTCATGAATTGCTATACCTTAAGGAAGAATAGGGAAATTGTAACAGGAGTGGTACAAAGATGAGTGACTAGACAGAAGAAGCACTTTGTTGTTCCCTCAATAAAGGCATAGTGAGGCATTGGCAAAAGATCCACCTGTGGAGCTTGTCTTGTGTTCTTATTTGAAACTCAATTTAATTCCATGCTTGACACACAGTGTGTGCTCAATAAATTCTTTCTGAAAGATTTCATGAAAAAAATAAATTTTAAGTCCTATTTTACCATTTCCTATTGAAGAGGAAGGTATTTAATATTATCCAACCTGCTCTGATCAGATCTGTGCATCTCAAAAGTGATTCTTTTGGTCTGCAGAAAATAATTAACGATTATTCCACATTCTTCAGTAATCATACATTAGTAAACATTTGAACAGAGCCTGAAAAATTATAAAATGAAAACTGTTTAATTTTATCTCTCTGCTTTTTCATCTATAATGAGATGTGCAAGGAACAGAACATCTAAATTTGACTCCGGTTTCTCTTTTCTACACTGATTCAAGTGAAGCATTGAAATCATACCAGAATATCAGACTTTATGGGCAAATGCAGGGAAATGTGATTATCATTGACTATAAACTCCTTAAGGTAGAATTCAGTCTGGATTATTTCACTCTCCCCAGCACCTTGAACTGGTTCTTTCTCCTTGAAGGCACTGATGACTAACTGCTGAATGAAATAAAAAATAATTAACTTGTAGTGCTTCACAGGAACAAGTCTCAACCCTGGTTGGTGTAGGGTTAAGGGAAGTGAAAATGGGGGACAGTGTAAAGGAAGAAAAGGAACCCAGAAGGAACAGTTGAGAGTGTTGACATGAAACTTGGCTGACTTTTTCAATCTAGCAGAGGACTTGTCCTGGATAGAGTAATTGCACTGGTGATGCATGTCAGCATCTGAGCAGTAGAGCGCACAGCAGTGAAGCAAAAGATCCAATGACATATATATTTTACAAACAAAACCAAACTTTTAGGTCTAATTTAAAACCCATTAGATTTTCTAACATCCTTTTACAGCAAGTTAACTATGAATCTGATGTAGTTCTCTGCTTGGTTCTGTTTTCAATATAGTCCTGCAGTGATTACCCTTGTTATAACACTTCAACATTTTTTCTTCTCATTTCCTCTCATCTTAAGACATTTTAATTCTAAGCAGGATTTAAGACTCCAATTTTCATGTGTCACAACAAACACTGAAAATTCTTTTCTTTCTGGCTTATGGAAAATTTTTGACTTGGACAACACTAATGTCTTCCAGCTGTAGTGACTATTCATATGCTAAACTAAGGACATTGATACAAATGAGGCTAAGGTATCCTTTCTGCAAAACTGCAAACCTGGATTTTGGGGAACAAGCAAATGACTACACAGTTAACCTAGATTTTCTTTTCTGTTTTCCACATGTACATTCATATTTTATTTTGCTAGGAAAGAGATAAAGGGCAGAATAATGCAGAAAACATTCCCCTATAACACTTGCAATCTGGTAATACACATTGCCATTACTTCCCTCTCTTTTATAGCTATGGTTTTATTTCCCTTTTTGGGTTTTGGGGCAGCTGTAGGTGAGACTTTGTCCCTCCTGCTGTAAAGAAAATTGACCTAGCATATGTCTGAATCTCTGTTAACATACCTCATTAGCTACATATTATTTCATTCTTTGCCAAAACTTTATGCATATGCAAAGATTGATGTTAATGGCTGAGCTGTAATGCACTGGATTCTAACTCTTCACTTTTTTCCAGGGTAGGACCTTGGCCAACTTGTAAAAGAGCACAGTTGGAGCTTAGTTCAGCCTTCATTTTGAGGTCCACAATGATCTCATACTCTCCTCATTCTCTTGTTTCACTATCAAGATGGACTTTTTGTAAAGAATTTAATATGTGAATGTGACCAAGATGTAACTAATGAGAAAATCTTGCTGGGTTGTCTATTCTAGGAGGGATTTACAGTTTCTCAAAGGTTCAAGCTTTAAGCCAAAAGAATGATTTGCTAATGATACAATTTCTTTGAGAAGGTCCCCCTGCCCCCACCCCTTGGTCATTGGCAGTATGCTTAATCTGTATACACAAAAGACTGTTTCCAGCTGGTGAGTTCTCTACTCTTTACATTTGTGTCCAACGTTCTTTCTGATTTTTAGTCCCAATTTGTTAGTCTTTTTTGACTTTTTCAATGTACCCATTCCAGAAAGTGTAAGAGAGATGAGCATGGAGGAGAAACACTGCAGTAAGACTGCCTACACTGGAATCTTGGTTCCACCATTTACTTAGTATGTGACTTTGGACAAATTTAGAATCTCTCTATCAGAGTTTATTCATCTGTAAAATAAAAATAATAATAATCCCTAATTCACAGGTTTGTTCCAAGGATAAAATGTGAAAATATATAAAAATTGTTTATAACAGTGTTTGGCAAATAATATGCATTACGTTAGTGATAGGAATTATTTCCATTATGTTACAACCTTACATTTTCAGTTGTTAATGAGGTACTAGAGGAAGGTAAGGATGAAGAAGAGCAACACTGTAGTTCAGAAGTCCTTTAGAAAAAACTGTAAGTACTACATCAGGTTCTGTTCTCCTACTACCCAACACCAGTCACATTTCTATTTATTCTATCCTTTTTCTCTTCAGAAATTTCAAGCTCCTCATCTATTTTCTTGCCTTTTTGTCCTGAATTCCAACAACTTTTTACCAACCAAATTTTTCTATCTTGACTTATCTAATATTGTTATTATTCACTAATCTCTAGGATAGTAGAACACCATTGGGACCTTTATGCCTTACCGGCTATTACTGGGAGTCCTTGGATCAGCCTCTTATAGTATTTGTGCATAAAATATGAGAGTAGTTGTCTGATTTCTGTCATGAATTATCAACTGGCTTAGGCAATTGAATCAGATTTATGTATTATATCACTGTTTTATTAGAAATGATACCAGTCTTCTAATTAATTCTGGGCAGGGATTTTTTTAGAAAGGTGATAATATAGATGGTGAGTGGATTCTTTTATCCCAATAGAATGGTCTTGAGGCTGATTATAAGACTCACTGATCTATCAGAGCCCTTTTCCTTGTGAAGGGTTTTAATAAGTCTTATATGAATCTCATTATGTTCAGATATTTTTGATATTTTCATGAGGAGCAACTGCTTTTCATTTCATTGAAGACGTGAGGTCACTGGGGTGAGGTAATTAGGGTTGCAGATGGAAACTGGGGTACTTCTAACCATAAAGCTCCCTAGTAAAATAACTCTGTGTGTGTGTGTGTGTACTTTCTTTGACACTGGAATTCCCAGCAAATATCAAAAAGTGTTATATAGCAGAATTCAACTGCTTATAGTTCTAGTAGTACATCTAGGGGTTGGGGGTTCATACCCCAAGGACTGCTGGTGTGTAATTTGTAACACAGGTGTTTGGAAATGCTAGCAAAATTCCTTAACTCTGATGGAATAATCTATGAAGTGATAGGGTTAATATCTCACTCCATTTCTATGTCAATGGACAGAATTTCTACTTAAATAAGGGATAATTTCTTTGTAGGCAAAAATGGAATTATCACTAAAAGCTAGAAACCAGCAGCTGGAAAATCTGTACATGGAAATACAAATGACTGTGGGCAGCAGAAATTAGTTACTTTGGCAGATACTAGACATGTCCCATACACATTCAAGTCATATTTAATATGAAACACCAGCTTAACTAAGCAAAGCCATATGTTCATTATAAAAGACAACAAAAGTTAAACATTTTGAAGGTTAGGACAGTTGTTTGTAATCAAGAATAGACATCAGACTTTTCCTGCATCCAAACAACAGTTGAATGAAAAGACATGTGATATATATAGAAAAGATTAATGTAGAAAGTCAAGAAACTCAGGCACTTTGTATTTAAAAAATTTTTATTGATGCATAGTTGATTTACAATGTTGCGTTAGTTTCAGATGTACAGCAAAGTGATTCAATTATACATATATATTCTTTTTCAGATTCTTTTCCATTATAGGTTATGACAAGATATTGAATATAATTCCCTGTGCTATACTGTAGATCCTTGTTGTTTATCCATTTTATAAATAGTTGTGTGTATATGTTAACCTTAAACTCCTAATTTATCCCTCCCCGACTTCCCTTTTGGTGACCATAGTTCGTTTTCTACATCTGTGAGTCTATTTCTGGTTTGTAAATAAGTTCATTTATACCATTTTTTTAGATTCCACATACATGATATCATATGATACTTGTCTTTGTCTGACTTACTTCCCCTAATATGGTAAACTCTAGGTTCATCCATGTTGCTGCAAATGGCATTATGTCATTCTTTTTTATGGCTGAGTAGAATTCTATTTTATATATCTATATCTAAATCTATATCTATATCTATATCTATAATCTATATCTAAGATAGATAGATAGATAGATAGATAGATAGATAGATAGATATAGATATATCTATCTCACATCTTTTTCATCCATCAATGGACATTTAGGTTGCTTCCATGTCTTGGCTCTTGTAAATATTGCTACTATTAATATTGAGGTGTGTGTATCTTTTCACATTAGAATTTTCTCTGGATATAAGACCAGAAGTGGGATTGTTGAATAGTATGGTAACTCTATTTTTAGTTTTTTAAAGAATTTCCATACTGTTCTCCATAGTGGCTGCACCAATTTACATTCCCACCAACAGTGTAGGAAGGTTCCTTTTGCCAGCATTTGTTCTCTTTACTTTTTGATAATACACATTCTCACAGGTGCAAGATAGTATTTCGTTGTGGTTTCAATTTGTATTTCCCTGAAGATTAGTGATGTTGAGGATCTTTTCACATGTCTGTTGGCCATCTGTATGTCTTCTTTGGAAAAATGTCTATTCTGATACCCTGTCCATTTTTAAAATTGTGATGTTTGTTTTCCTGCTTCTGAGTTGTATGAGTTCTTTATATATTTTGGAGTTTAACCCCTTATCAGATATATGATTTACAAATATTTTCTCCCATTCCACAGATTGCCTTTTCATTTTGTTGATGGTTTCCTTTTCTGTGTAGAAGATTTTCAGTTTGATATAGTCTCATTAGTTTATTTTTTCTTTTGCTGCTTTTGCTTTTGGTGTCAAATTTAAAAAATCATCACCAAGACAGAGATCAAGGAGCTAACTGCTTATGTTTTCTTCTAGGAGTTGTACAGTTACAGGTTGTACAGTTAAGTCTTTAATCTATTTTTAGTTATTTTTTGTGTATGGTGTGGTCTAATTTTATTCTTTTGCATGTGGCACTCCAGTTTTCCCAATGCCATTTACTGAAAAGACTGTCATTTCCCAATTGTATATTCTTGGATTTTTTTTATCATAAATTAATTGGAAACATATGTGTAGAATTATTTCTGGACTGTCTGTTTGGTTCCATTGATATGTTTCTATTTTTATACAAATCTCATACTATTTTGATAACTATAGTTTGAAACCTGAGAGTGTGATGCCTCTAGCTTTGTTCTTCTTTCTTAAGATTGCTATAGGTATTTGGATTTTTTGGGGTTTTTTTTGTGGTTCTACACAAACTTTAGTATTGTTTGTTCTATTTCTGTGAAAAAATGCTAATGTAATTTGGATGAGTGTTGCACTAAATCTGTAGACTGATCTGCAGATTGAATTGTAGATTTGTGAAGTATGGGCAGTATAAAAATATTAATTCTCTCAATCTATGTGGATATAATATCTTTCTATATATTTGTTTCTTCTTCAATTTTTTAATCAATAGTTTATAGTCTTCAATGTACAGGTCTTTTACTTCTTTGTTTAAATTTGTTCCTAGGTATTTTTAATGCAATTATAAACAAGGTTCATTTTTAATTTTTCCTTCAGGTAGTTCATTATTAGTGTATAAAAATGCAATAGATTTCTATATATTTTGTATCCTACAACTTTACTGAATTCATTTATTAATTCAAACAGTTTTTGGTGAAGTTTTTAGGGTTTCCTACATATAATGTCATGTCATCTGCAAATAGTGACAATTTTACTTCTTCCTTTTCAATTTGGATTCCTTTTATTTCTTTTTATTGCCTAATTACTCTGGCTAGGACTTTCAATACTATGTTGAATAGAACTGGCAAGAGTAGGAATCTTTGTCTTGCTCCTGATCTTAGGAAATGCTTTGATCTTTTCACTGTTGAGTATGACATTAGCTCTGGACTCATCATATACAGATTTTATTATGTTGAGCTGCATTCCCTCTACACTGACTTTCTTCAGAGTTTTTTTTTAACATTTTTATTGATTCATAATCATTTTACAGTGTTGTGTCAAATTCCAGTGTTCAGCCCAATTTTTCAGTCATACATGGACATATACACACTCATTGTCACATTTTTTCTCTGTGATTTATCATAACATTTTGTGTATATTTCCCTGTGCTATACAGTGTAATCTTGTTTATCTGTTCTACAATTTTGAAATCCCAGTCTATCCCTTCCCACCCTCTACCCCGCCCCCCCAGTAACCACAAGTCTGTATTCTCTGTCCATGAGTCTATTTCTGTCCTGTATTTATGCTTTGTTTTTGTTTGTTTGTTTGTTTTTGTTTTTTAGATTCCACATATGAGCGATCTCATATGGTATTTTTCTTTCTCTTTCTGGCTTACTTCACTTAGAATGACATTCCCTAGGAGCATCCATGTTGCTGCAAATGGCATTATGTTGTCGGTTTTTATGGCTGAGTAGTATTCCATTGTATAAATATACCACTTCTTCTTTATCCAGTCACCTGTCGATGGACATTTAGGCTGTTTCCATGTTTTGGTTATTGTAAATAGTGCTGCTATGAACATTGGGGTGCAGGTGTCATCCTGAAGTAGATTTCCTTCTGGGTACAAGCCCAGGAGTGGGATTCCTGGGTCATATGGTAAGTCTATTCCTAGTCTTTTGAGGAATCTCCACACTGTTTTCCATAGTGGCTGCACCAAACTTCATTCCCACCAGCAGTGTAGGAGGGTTCCCCTTTCTCCACAGCCTCTCCAGCATTTGTCATTTTTGGATTTTTGAATGACGGCCATTCTGACTGGTGTGAGGTGATACCTCATTGTAGTTTTGATTTGCATTTCTCTGATAATTAGTGATATTGAACATTTTTTCATGTGTTTTTTGATCATTTGCATGTCTTCCTTGGAGAATTGCTTGTTTAGGTCTTCTGCCCATTTTTGTATTGGGTTGTTTATTTTTTTCTTATTGAGTCATATGAGCTGCTTATATATTTTGGAGATCAAGCCTTTGTCAGTTTCACTTGCAAAAATTTTCTCCCATTCCGTAGGTTTTCTTCTTGTTTTATTTCTGGTTTCCTTTGCTCTGCAGAAGCTTGTAAGTTTCATTAGGTCCCATTTGTTTACAGAGTTTTTTTTTTTTAACACGAATGTTGAATTTTGTCAAATGCATTTTTTGTATCTATTGAAATGATCATTTGAGTTTTATCTTTCATTTTGTTATTGTGGTATATCATGATGATGGATTTGCAGATGTTGAACCATCCTTGCACGTCTGAAATAAATTCCACTTGATCATGGTGTATGCCTCTTTTAATGTATTGTTAAATTCAGTTTGCTAATATTTTGTTGAGGAGTTTTGCATCTATGTTCATCAAGGATATTGGCCTGTAATTTTCTTGTGGAATTCTTATCTAATTTTGTAATTAAGCTAATTCTGGCCTCATAAAATGAGTTTGGAAGTGTTCCTTCCTCATCTGTTTGGAAGAGTTTGAGAACAATTGGTGTTAATTCTTAAGTGTTTGATAGAATTCACCAATGATGCTGTCTTGTCCTGGAATTTTGTATGTTAGGAGGTTTTTGATTACTGATTCAACCTTCCTACTAGTAATCAATCTGTTTAGATATTCTCTTTCTTCATGATTCAGTCTAAGAAGGTTGTATTATTCTAGGAATTTATTCATTTCTTTCAACTTGAGAGCAGAAAGAAGGGGACAGAGAAAAGAATCAGTGAAGCAGAAGATATAATGAGAGAAATCACCCAAGCTGAACAACAGAGAAAAGAAACACTAGAAAAAAAAGAAAACTTAACAGAGCTCACAGGGATGTGTGGTATAATAACAAGAATATCCAAAATTTTAGAATCATACAACCTTTCAAGACTAAATCACAAAGAAGTAAAATATCTGAATATACCAATCACTTGGAAAGAGATTGAAACAATAATCAACAAGCTCTCAAAAAACAAAAATTCAGGACCAGATAGCTTCATAGATGAATTCTACCAAACATTCAAAGAAGATTGAAAACTTATCCTTCTCAAACTCTTCCAAAAAATTGAAGGGAAGAAACAAACCCTAACTCATTCAACAAGCCCCACATTACCCTCATACTAAAACAAGACAACACAAAAAAGAAAATTGCAGACCAATATTTCTGATGAAAGTAGATTTAAAAATCCTCAATAAAATATTAGTAGACCAAATTTAAAAATACATCGAATGAATCATAAACCATGATCAAGTAAAGTTTATCTAGGAATGTAAATAATTTGACATCTGCAAATCAATCAATGTGATACACCATGGTAACAAATGATAAAAATCATATGATAATTTCAATAAATGCAGAAAAAGCTTTTGACAGAACAATCATTTATAAATAAAAATGTGTATAGAAGGATCATCCTTCAACATAATAAAGGTCACATGTGTCAAAACTACTGCTAACATTATATTCAATGGTAAAAAACTGAAAGCTATCCCTTTATAATCAAGAACAAGACGAAGATTCCCACTCTTGTCACTACTATTCAACATAGTATTTGAAGTCCTGGAAGAGAAATTACCCAAGAAAAAGAAATAAAGACATCCAAATTGGAAAGAAGAAGTAAAATCGTCAATATTTAAGTTCTCCTTTGATTTCTTCTTGTTCAGTAGCATGTCATTTAATCTCCAAAATTTTTTTAATTTTTCAGTATTCTTCTTGTAATTCATTTCTAGTTTCCAAAATTGTCATTTAATTAAGACTTTTGAAACTTGTAACATAAAAGGCCATGTGTAAAAATATTAATAAATCTGTAAAATTACCAAACCATCAAAATACTACCTACTATTATAAAACTATCTCCATAAAGTAGAATAAAAAAATGGAAAACAAAAACATCAAATTAGAGATTTACTTTTAGTATTTCCCCTAAGCCTCAATTATTAAAAATCAAAAGTACTTCCCAGAAGATGGAAAGATTTTACTTGTTTTCTAGTCCTCCTGTAACTAAAATTTCAGGGAATAGTATATGTAATAAACATAAGGAAACTCTGAAAGGTAGAGGGACAAGTCTGACAAGTGTGAGAGTACAGGACTTCAGGAACAACATGGTAATGAGTTCCCACATTTTCTTTTGGCCTCTTATATCCCAGATGTACCCTGGAATCCCAATAAATATAGATAAAAGAATGCCCTGACAAAAACCTGCTCTCTCTAGACAAAAGACCAGTGAAGGGTACTTTATCCAGCAAGGCTACCCTTTAGAATAGAAGGAGAGATAAAGAATTTCACAGACAAGCAAAAACTAGAAGAGTTTAGCAACACTAAACCCATACTAAAAGAAATATTGAAAGGTCTACTCTAAATAGAAAAGAAGCAGGATGCTACAGAAACGAGAAACTCATAACTGGAAAGGTGGTAACTAACATGAATTACAAATAGAATAAAGATGAAATTGCAAAAGAACACATCTAAATCATTAAGAGTGGGAGAGGGAAGCAAGACAATATACAGTAGTTCTCTTTCTTTTTTAAATTTTTTATTCTTAGTAGGATGGGTTTGAGCTTATATTACTATCTGTTTAATACAAACAGTTATAGTAATGGGTTAATAGATTTACAAAAAAGGTTAACCACAAGCCAAAAACTTACAAGGGGGGCACAAAAACTAAATATAATCCCAGATAATACAAAGGAAAATTACCAAGCCACAAAAGGAAGAAGAAAAGAACAAAGAGGAAATACCAAATCAATGCAAAACTAGGTTCAAAATGGCAATAAACACAATCTATCATTAGTTAGTTAATAGACTAAATGCTCTAATCAAAAGACATAGAGTGGCAGCCTGGATAATAAAGCAAGAACCTTCAATATGCTGCATACAAGAGACCCACTTTAGGGAGAAGGACACATATAGATTGAAAGTGAAAAGATGGAAAAGGATATTCCATGCAAATGGAAAAGCCAAAAAAGCAGGAGTAGCAGTACTGATTTCAGACAAAATAGACTTGAAAACAAAGGCCATAAAGAAAGATAAAGAAGGACATTTTATAATGATTAAAGGACTAATACAAGATAGGGATATTACACTCATTAATATATGTGCATCCAATATAGGAGCACCTAAGTATATAAAATACTTGCTGACAGAGATAAAGGGTGATATTGATGGGAATACAATCATTGTCATAGATTTTAACACTGCATTAACATCACAAGACAGATCTTCCAGAAAGAAAATAAATAAGGCAAAAGAGAAATTAAATGATACAATAGAAAAATTAGACTTGGTGGTTATTTTCAGAGAATTACATCCCCCAAAAATAGGATATACATTCTTTTCAAGTGCACATGAAACATTTTCTAGGGTTGATCATGTACTTGGGCACAAGATACCTCAACAATTTTAAGAAGATAGAAATGATTTCAAGCATCATTACTGACCACAATGCCATGAAACTAGAAATCAACAACAGAAAAACAATAGAGAACAATAGGAAAGCATGGAGATTAAACAATATGATATTAAAAAATCAATGGGTCAATGAGGAAATCAAAGCTGAAACTAAAAAATACCTTGAGACAAATGAAAATGAAAACACAACCACACAAAATTTATGGGACATAGCAAAGGCAGTGCTAAGAGGGAAGTTTACAGCAATACAGGCCTTCCTCAAAAAAGAAGAACAATCTCAAATAAACTGACCCACCAGGTAAAAGAATTGGAAAAAGAAGAGCAACAGCCCCCAAAAGTCAGCAGAAGGAAGGAAATAACAAAGATTAGGGAGGAAATAAATAAAATAGAAATTAAAAAAACCCAGAAAAATCAATCAGAACAAACGCTGTTTTTTTTGAAAGTGTAAATAAAATCGACAAACCTCTGGCCAAACTCACAAAGAAGGAAAAAGAGAGAGCAGAAATTGGCAAAATTAGAAAGGAAAATGGAGAAATTACAACAAATAATATAGAAATATAGAATATCATATGAGAATAGTATGAAAAACTATATGGAGCCAAAATGGATAACCTAGAGGAGATGGACAAGTTTCTGGAAACATGCAGTCCACCAAGACTGAATCAAGGAGAAACTGACCACTTCAACAAATCGATCACTAGAAATGAAATCGTACTAGCAATTAAAATCCTCCCTACAAATAAAAGTCCAGGACCGGACGGCTTCACCAGGGAATTCTACCAAACATACAAAGAAGAACTCATACCAGTCCTTCTCAAACTCTTCCAGACGATTGAAAAGGAGGGAATACTCCCAAACTCATACTATGAAGCCACCATCACCCTGATACCAAAACCAGGCAAAGACACTATCAAGAAAAGAAAATTACAGACCAATATCCCTGATGAACATAGATGCAAAAATCCTCAAGAAAATATTAGCAAATAGAATCCAACAGCACATGAAAAAGATTATACATCATGACCAAGTGGGGTTCATCCCAGGGACACAAGGGTGGCTCAACATACATAAATAAATCAATGTAATACACCACATCACATGATCATCTCAATAGATGCAGAAAAAGCATCTGATAAAAATTGACACCCATTTATGATAAAAACTCTCACCAAAGTGGGTATAGAGGGAACATATCTCAACATAATAAAAGCTATATATGACAAAACTACAGCCAGCACTGTACTCAATGATGAAAAACTCAAAACCTTCCCACTAAAATCTGGGACAAGACAAGAATTCCCACTATCACCACTCCTATTCAACATAGTCTTGGAAGTCCTAGCCACAGCAGTCAGGCAAGAGAGAGAAATAAAAGGGATCCAAATTGGAAAAGAAGAGCTAAAAGTGTCACTATATGCTGATGACATGATACTATATATAGCAAACCCTAAAAGGTCCACACAAAAACTACTAGAAATAATCAAAGAATTCAGCAAGGTAGCAGGTTATAAGATTAATGTACAAAAATCAGTTGCATTTCTTTACACTAATGATGAATCAATAGGAAAAGAATGTAAAGAAACAATCCCCTATAAAATAGCACCCAAAGTAAAAAAATACCTAGGAATAAATCTATCCAAAGAGGTGAAAGCCTTAAACATGAAAAACCATAAACCATTGATGAAGGAAATTAAAGAAAACTTTAAAAAATGGAAAGATATCCCATGCTCTTGGATTAGAAGAATCAATATTGTTAAAATGATCATACTGCCAAAAGCAATCTACAGATTTAATGCAATCCCTATCAAATTACCCAGGACATATTTCACAGAACTAGAACAAATCATAATAAAATTTATATGGAACCACAAAAGACTTAGAATTGCCAAAGTTTTACTGAAGAAAAAGAAAGAGCCTGGAGGAATAAATCTCTCAGACTTCAGACAATAGTATTGAGCTACAGTCATCAAGACAGCATGGTATTGGTACAGAAACAGACACATATACCAATGGAACAGAATAGAGAGCCCAGAAATGAACCCACAAACTTTTGGTCAACTCATCTTTGACAAAGGAGGCAAGAATATACAATGGAATAAAGACAGTCTCTTCAGCAAATGGTGTTGGGAAAACTGGACAGCAGCATGTAAAGCAATGAAGCTAGAACACTCCCTTACACCATACACAAAAATCAACTCAAAATGGGTCAAAGACTTAAACCTAAGACAAGATACAATAAACCTCCTAGAAGAAAACATAGGCAAAAGATTATCTGACATACATCTCAAAAATGTTCTCCTAGGGCAGTCTACCCAAGCAATAGAAATAAAAGCAAGAATAAACAAATGGGACCTAATGAAACTTACAAGCTTCTGCACAGCAAGGGAAACCATAAGCAAAACAAAACGACAACCTACGGAATGGGAGAAAATTTTTGCAAATGATGAAACCAACAAAGGTTTGATCTGTAGAATATATAACCAGCTCATACGACTTAATAAGAATAAAACAAACAACACAAACCTCAAAAAATGGCAAAAGACCTAAACAAGCAATTCTCCAAGGAAGAAATACAAATGATCAATAGGCACATGAAAAGTGCTCAATATCACTAATTATCAGAGTAATGCAAATCAAAACTACAATGATGTATCACCTCACACCAGTCAGAATGGCCATCATTCAGAAGTCCACAAATGATAAATGCTGGAGAGGCTTGGAGAAAAGGGAACCCTCCTACACTAATAGTTGGAATGCAGTTTGGTGCAGCCACTGTGGAAAACAGTATGGCGATTCCTCAAAAGACTAGGCATAGACTTATCACATGACACATGAATCCTGCTCCTGATCATATATTCAGAAGGAATCGTACTTTAAAAGACACCTGCACCCCAATGTTCATAGCAGCAGTATTTACGATAGCCATGACGTGGAAAGAACCTAAATGTCCATCAAGAGATGACTAGATAAAGTAGTGGTGGTATAATTATACAATGGAATAGTATTCAGCCATAAAAATGACAACATAATGCCATTTACAGCAACATGGATGCTTCTGGAGAATGTCATTCTAAGTGAGTTAAGGCAGAAAGAGAAAGAAAAATATGATATGAGATCTCTCATATGTGGAATCTGAAGAATAAAGAACATAAATATCAAACAGAAACAGACTCATAGACATAGAATACAAATTTTTGGTTGCCAAGTTTGGTGGGGAAGTGACAGAGTGGGAATCAAAATTTGTAGATACTAACAGTCATATGTAGAACAGAGAAACAAGATTATATTGTATAGTACAGGGAAATATATACAAGATCTTGTGGTAGCTCACAGCAAAAAAGAATGTGACAATGAATATATGTATGTTCATGTATACCTAAAAAATTGTGCTCTATACTGGAAACTGACACAATAGTGTAGAAAGACTATAACTCATTAAAAAAATAAGATAAAGTAAAATAAAATAAGTTTTGGTATAATGTTTCCAAAAACAAAGAATTTTTACCCTAATTTGTGTCCCATCAAATTAGAATCAGAAAATCAAATAAGTGAACCTGTATGTGATATTTTGTTACACTATCAAATCAGGCTACAGGTTACCAATTAATGCAATGTCTATTATTGAGCTTATTTTGTTTTCAGAATTTGCTATTTCCATAATCCTCCACCCCATTACCCAAGGCTTTGCAGCAGTTAGATGAGCAGCAGAATGGTTGTTGCTATGGATATCAGAGAGATGGGCTGTGTACACAGCACATGCTATATAACTTTCTTTGTTCAGACAACAGGGAACAAAATGTTTCTAATCAAATCAACGATCTTTAAGATGACAGTTGTTGGAATATTTAGCTCATGTCAGTGTTATTTTTAGTGACGCTGACATTGGGTTTTAAATGTCAGAAATGTGTTTTCTAGGAGAATCTTCTATTATAAGCATTTTTTACTTTCATAGCTCCTGTCATTTATTGGATCTTGTAAATTGCATGCTTGAAGTTTAAAGAGCTCTTTTATTTAGGTATGAATTTATGCTATATGGCAATGGTTCTCAAAGTGGAGATCCTTAAAAACCAACCAACAGGAACATGGGAAACAATCTCTGGATCTCTAGGCCAGAAACAGTTTATTTTGTCTCTTGCCAGAGTGGGAAAAACTGGTAATTTATGCACCAAGAACTATAATGCTCACAAGGGTATTATGTAGTGAGAAATGGGGAAAATTAAACCTTGACTAAATGGACCTACTGAGCACAGATTAAAAACAAGCCTTATGCAAGAGAAAGAAATAAAAGGGATCCAAATTGGAAAAGAAGAGGTAAAATATGCACTATATGCAGATGACATGACTTACTCATGACTTTCAGGAACAGCAAAAAAGCAGTGACCACAAGGGGCTCAACAGGTACCTAGGCTTGGTTGTTTGCTGCCCCTGGAGGTTTTTGGGTGATACGGGTGTCCCCTGTGAATCTCACTTCTGACACCAGAACTGTTAAATATAAACTGAAGAACACTAAAATCTTCATGAGTTTATATGCATGAACATTGGTTAAAATTTGGCAGCCCCAAATTAAAAGTGATTAAGAGCACTTCACCAATAAGAGTTAGAAGGAAGGTTTTTTTTTGTTTGTTTTTGTTTTTGTTTTTTTTTGTAGGGAAGATGCAGAAGGAAAAGAAGAACATTAATTGGCTATAGCCTAAGTAGTTGCCTTTTGGGGGAAAGCCTAATTGGCTCTTTGCAATCAATTGTCGTTAAGTTTCATTTTCCTGGATTTGAAGGCATTAGCAAAGGCTTACATTTAGGTTTATTTATGCAGGCTACTAAGGGTTAGAGCCACTCTAGTCTAGTGGCCTTCTCATTTAATTACTTTAACAAAGTCTATAAGGTAGATATTACTATTTTTCTGCATATGTGGAGTATAAGGCTTAAAGATATTATGTAATTTATACAAGATTACATAGCTGAAAAGTGGTGAGACAGTGATTAGAATCCAGTCATGCCTCATTTCAAAGTATATGCTCTCAATCATCAAACTATTCTAAGACTAAGAATGGTCTCATTCATTTTTCATCCTTTGTAGTACCTAAAATTAGTAGTTTATATCTGTAGGTGTCCAATAAATGTATAAAATACCTGTAAATTTGAATTAGTCAGCAAAGTAAATCCCCAGAGAGAAGATTTCATTCTATAGAAAGCGTCATTTGGAGAAAAGATTCATAAACAAATGCAAACTAGGCTCATGAATTAACTGGTCTACAGGGCAAAATAGAATCTAATGCACTGGCTTTTCAAAAGGCTTTATTTGCATCTGATAAGAGAATAGTACTGTCTTTTTAAAATAAGTAAGTGTCTCTGTTTATGGTTGACTTCCGAGGAATATGTTGTATTTAGATGGAAGAAAAAAGTCATCACAAGGAAGCTATTCAGAAAAATAGGTTAACCTGAAGCCAAAGTTCCATGCTAATCTTAGTAACCTGTGAATGATGAAGAATATAATCTTCCTCTGATGAACAGACATTTTGCGATATCTAGTGAAATCAGCCTGGAATGTGTCAACCATAAAACAGTATTCAGTTGGAAACATCACTGTAGTTCTCCTAGTGAAGCAGGATAAACACGGCATACTCACCCCCACTCTGCTACCCAAAGATAATAACAGTAAAAATAGAAAGAAAAAAACTGAAGAAAGAGAGGGAGTGAGAGAAGGAAAGAGAAAAGAAGGAAAGAAGGGAGGAAATAAGGCAAAAAGGGAGGAAGGAAGGAAGGAAGGAAGGAAATAAAAACTACCAGATTTTCCTTAATATAGTTCATAGCATAAAGGTCAGATAAAACTCAGTGATGAGGGCAAGGCTGCTATGTATGGACGTTCAGGTTTTTCACTGCCCAAAGATGTTCCATTTAAGGAACATTTTTCACATTATGGATAAATACTGACTTATATGAGAAGGAGGAGGGGCATGTATATTCTACAACTCTCAACCAAGTTCTAGAGCAGAAGAAAGTACCATCTTATGTAAACCTACACTGGCACATACAATCACTTACACACTTGAGAGAGCACACATGCATACACTCACTGGCAAACACATGTGTGACTTGCACCTTGTCTCTGTTGAACTTCAATGTGTACCCTGAGGTTACTCTTCTCTCTTGCTCACAACTCTCAGTGTCTGATTCTAACCTCTCAGAAAGATTCCAAACCTCATCTAGTCACCTTATTTGGTGATGGGGATAGGACCTTAAAATATGAATACTTCCTACTGAATTTGTGACTTAGCATCTATCCAGAGTATGTGTGAGCTGGAAGACCTTGGAAGCACTTCCTCACTCAACCAGGGTTTCCTTCTACATAGGGCTGCCATATATGCTTATTCAGGTTGTACAATGATTTACTAATTTATTTATCTTTTTTACTTTCACTGAAGGAAGATGCTCCTTTTTCCAATTTACACAATGTTCCTAACTGAGAGGCAAAGTCAGGTACAGTGGGGAACTAAGGATGGAATGGAGCGGAAGAGGATGATCAAACAGTGCTTTATGCATATATTTTTGCTAATGGTTATCTCCTTTCTTCAGCATCATTGATCAGTAGTAACTTAATTATATGCATTTACTATGCATTATGCACTGGAGATGCAGAAAATGTTAAGGCATAAGTCCTGTCCTTAATGAATTTATAGTTTGGAATTATAAAATGTAATATAATCATACCACTTAACATTTATGAGAAATTTTATATAAATCAGCAAACTTTTGGCCATGCACTACTACATCATGCAATCATCTTTTGACACTTTTACAAAATGTCAGATTTCCAAAATGATAAGTAGTAACCATGCTTGGCATATTATGTAAGTATTATGTAAGTTTGCAGAGATGACTTAGAGTTGTGGAACACAGTGGCAATTTGACAGTCATCAAAACTCATTTGTGGACCTTAGAAATGAAATAATCATGTCCTTGGAGTACTGTCTTTCAAGTTCTCTGGACTTATGGTTTGTACCCATGAATCTACATTTGTGTGCAGTATATGAAACCAATGCTGTTTCTAATTCAGTATGACTTTCTTTACTTGATTCAATGATGGTTCATACTATTAATTTCAATGAAATAACCAAGACGTGAAGGGGTTGGGACAATCCCTTTATTTCCAGACTAAATTAACCTCACATGAAGATATAAACTTATGATTTGACCTTGTAGGAAAGAGTGAGCGGAGAAAGACATCATATGTGGAGAGAAAGGAGTGCTAGAGTGGTTGATTTTCTGCATACTATCAGAGTCAAGCCTGCTGTAGTAGGGACTGGACATTTCTAGATTGTCATTATAATAGGGTCATAATCAAGTCAGGGCAAACCATAGGGAAACTTTGTGTTGGGGATATGCATCAGGTAGCAGGAGTTGAGGATAAAGGCATGAACTTCCTTTTGATGACTGCCGTGCTTTGAGGTCAGAGTTGAGGAATATGTGTTTCTGACAGAAATGTCAGGCAAAAGAATTCCAGGCAATAAACAGGACTGGGAGCCTGTGTCATAGAGGAGGAGGTTGTTGTGAAAACACACATATGCATACTCAAGAGTTTACATTTGCATTTTGATCTCTCCATAGTATGATCCCAACTTATCCTTAAGGGAACTTCATGGTTTTTTTTCTTTGGAAAGTATCATCCCCATCTCTTTCCATCCAAATCCTGTGTTTTCTTCAAGGTTCAGTTCAAGTACCTGCCATATCCTACACATGCAATCATTCACTCACCCATTCATTCAGTCAGCAAACAAATATTAAAATTTGGTTACTGAATCAACTTTTGCAGATTTCTACAGCTGGAAGCAATTTATGTCCTCTGAATCCTTTTAACAATTTGTTTGTACCTTTTAAAATGTCATTTACCATACTTGTACTATAATTTTATGACAAATAACTTATTTTTATTAAGCACCATGAAGACAGAAATAATTCTTATAATCTCTTTATGTACTTCACAATGACCTGAATGTGTCTGGTACATATTTTTGGATGATCCCCAGAGCCCTTGATGTACCCCCAGAACTCCTGTACTTCCCTTGTTCTAAATTTATTATTTCCAAAATATGCCAGGAGAGTCACTGTATCAAACACAGCCATATCTGTTGGTGAATGATTTTTCTCATGAGGCCACATTTATTAGAAAGGACCCTTTGTAAGTGTTTTGTGCTTCACACATATGACACTTTCAAAACAAATCTCCAGTTTGTTGAGCAAATGTGACCACACCAAAACGAGTAATGAGTCAAGATTTCAAATAGGTTAAGGTACTACTGTGTTAACTGGACAGTAAGAGATCAAGGATGGAACCATTTTTAAAGATGTGTCTTACTCAAAGTATCAAATCTCTTGTATCATCAAGAGAGCACTGTAGTTGCCTTTCCTATGCAATTTGGGCAATGAGGATACAGCAGTTATCAGTTTGACCTGAAGATGCCTTTGATGAAACCAAGCTACTGGCAAAAGGAACTAGCCATCTGCCAAATGACAGTTGATGAACCAGAAATCCCTTATTGTCCTATGAAAAGAGGCCCAAGCAAATTTAAGCAGAACAAGTTGATCAAAATAAGATTAGATTAAAGGGCTGGAAGTATACAGGCTGAAAAAAGTAGATTAAACTGTGGTGTTTTGATTTGGAACTATAAAAATTATTGAAAAAATGTGGCAGTGGTGGGGGGACTTCATTTTCATGGTTGCCAAATGTTTAATGAGAAATCATGGAGGTAAAAATTAGAGGAGAGAGTTTGGGCTTAGTATCAGTTAAAACTTTCATCAGTAATATCTTTTTAGATTAAAGCATGGTCTCTAAGAGTATATGACAGTATCATTTATGGCATCTCAACATGAACTGTGCAATATTTTTGAAGGCTGATCATAGAAAGTAATCCCATGTTGGCAAGAAAAGCCTCTAAATGTTTCTTAACCCTCCATTTGGTGTCTCACTCTTATGATCATGTTCATACTTTTATTTTTGTTATAACACATATTTAAAAGGCCAGCTAGGAAAATAAAAGAAGAATTTGATTTGGTAAGCTCTGAGTCATCAGTAAATGAAATGTTGCAAATGAAGCTAGATAAAATTTTGTCATGAATTTGTTGAGTCAGATAGAGAAAACTGGCATGGAATTTGTTAATAGGCAACCAGTTAATTTTAGCAATCAAAACAATAACAGAGTAGAAAACAGGAGAGAAAAAGAATAATTTTTTGATAGGGAATGCTGTTACTCATTGGAATGGTTTCCTTTAAAGACAATCCATTTTGCTTCTTACTGTTTCCATAGTGTCTCCAGAGAGTTTATTTGGGGCCCAGAGGTTCAGAGTGGGGCTTGAAAAATAGTGACATAGACAGTTTGTTTTCAACTCCACCATGCACATACCCTTTATGATTAGAAGAGTGGTGAGTAAGACTTCAGATATTACGTACTCCATCAGTTTTATCCCTTTTTTAAAAATTAAAAAAAATTGGAACAGGAGGTAATTTTTTTTTTATTTTAACAGAGGTACTGGGGAGTGATCCCAGGACCTTGTGCATGCTAACCACAAGCTCTACCACTGAGTTATACACTCACACCTCCAACTCTACCTTTTTCAAATGAAAGAGAAATTTGAATCTAAGGAGGGAAAGGATTTATCAAAGGTCATAAGTTATAATTTCTAGAAAACTAGATATTTCAACTTCTAGGCCAGTGTTCTTTCCACCACACCATGGTGTTTATAGTGTTCCTGTTCCTCCTTTCCTTTTAGAGTCTGTTGAACCCCCATGAACCCAACAACAAACTTAGATGTTCATCTTATACATTTTTTTATTTTAGATGCACATACTTAGTCTTTCTCCATCACTGTCAGAACTCTTCTCTATGCTAGAAAATAAATAATAAAGACACATTAATTTGCCTTTAGCAAGTGGTGTTGGGAAAGCTGGATAGCAGCATGTAAATCAATGAAGTTAGAACACTTCCTCACTCCATACATAAAAATAAACTCAAAATGGCTTAAAGACTTAAATGTAAGACAAGACATGATAAATCTCCTGGAAGAAAACATAGGCAAAACATTCTCTGACATAAATATTAGCAATGTTCTCCTAAGGCAATAGAAATTAGAACAAAAATAGACAAATGGGGCCTAACTAAGCTTACAAACTTTTGCACATTAAAGGAAACCATAAGCAAAACAAAAAGACAGCCTATGGAATGGGAGAAAATATTTGCAAATGATGCAACTGACAAAGGCTTAATTTCCAGAATATATAAACAGCTCATACAATGTAATGACAAAAAAAGAAACAACCCAATCCAAAAATGGGCAGAAAGCCTAAACAAACAATTCTTCAAAGAAGACACACAAATAGCCAATAGGCACGTGAAAAAATGCTCAATATCACTAATTATCAGAGAAATGCAAATCAAAACTACAATGAGGTATCACCTCATACCACTCAGAATGGCCATCATTCAAAAGTACACAACTGATACATGCTAGAGAGGCTGTGGAGTAAAGGGAACCCTCCTACATTGCTGGTGGGAATTCAGTTTGGCACAGCCATTATGGAAAACAATAATGGAGATTCCTCAGAAAAGTAAAAATAGACTTATCATATGATCCAGCAATCCCACTTCTGGGTATATATTCAGAGGGAACTCTAATTTGAAAAGACAAATGCTCCCCAATGTTCATAGCAACACTGTTTACAATATCCAAGACATGGAAGCAACCTAAACGTCCAATGACAGATGACTGGATAAAGAAGTGGTGGTATATTTATACAATGGAATACTACTCAGCCATAAAAAGAATAAAATAATGCCATTTGCAGCAACATGGATGCTCCTGGAGAATGTCATTGTAAGTGAAGTAAGCCAGAAAGAGAAAGAAAAATACCATATGATATCACTCATATGTAGAATCTAAAACAAGAAAAAAAGAAGAAAAGAGAAAAAAGGACACATGAACTCATTTACAAAAGAGAAACAAACTCTCAGACATAGTAAACAATCTTATGGTTATTGGGGGAAAAGTGTGGGAAGGGATAAATTTGGGATTTTGAGATTTGCAAATGTTAACCACTATATATAAAAATAGATTAAAAAAAACAAGTTTCTTCTGTATAGCACGGGGAACTATATTCAATATCTTGTAATAACCTTTAATGAAAAAGAATATGAAAATGAATATATGTATGTATATGCATGACTGAGACATTATGCTATACACCAGAAATTGACACATTGTAACTGACTGTACTTCAATAGAAAAAGAAGACATTATTGTTCACAGTAATTTGTATGTTACTTCTCAAGGGTAGACCTATTGTAATAGCATCCTTAACCTAAAAAGTATTATGTCATGGTAGAAAGTTCAGTCAGCAAAGCAGGCTTCTAGGAAGGTATTTTGGGCCAGGAAGGCCTTTCTAGGGATCACCAAGTCATACCATGTACATGAATACCTACTTGGCCTAAGCAGTGAGTTGCCCTTTGTTATTATATAATGGTTTCTCCTCTTTCGAGGTATTAAAATGGCCTGCTACCAACTACTGGCAGTTATTTTGTATTCACGTTTACTGTGGTCTCATAGTTAGGGCCTGAATCCTTAATCATAAATTGCTTCTTTAAAGGAAATTTCAGTGACTTACCAGCACATTGGATCTGGATAAGTCATAAGTCAGACCTATTATAGATTTCTAAATAAGAAAACCCTACCAAAAGGACACTTTACAGTTTTATTTCAGTTTTTATTTCTTCTTTTAATCATAAATTGGTCATGGTTCACTGAAGAGCAATTTGAATCACCCAGAAAAGGTTTCCAGCCTTTCTACAAACACGGCTGTCTTTTGGGGACTTTCCTTATTGCAAATATTCTTGAAAACTAACTTCTTGGCTTCTTTTTCTGTAAATGTCCCTGACCCATTAGATGAAGCTGTTCTTTCTTCCTGCAAATCTAACCTATAAACATTTTGAAATATAGTATTCTTATAATCTTAACGTATTAGAATTGTTTTGTTTTTTGTGCTGCCAAGTTAGCCTGGCAAAAACTGTGACATGCACATACATATCTAAAAGTGACCGTTGTCTTTCTTTCTTTACTCATAAAAATTGCAGCTGAGGAGTTTCTCCCCCCGCCACCCCCAACCAAGAGTATATTCTGTTTGCAGTAAGAGAGAAGTTTTTCATTAGTGACTGCATTCTAGAATGGGCCCACTCTATGGTCAAACAGTAGATATAAGATTGTTGAAAGATCTTTTTCTTCTTGTTGTGCTGTACTATGAGGAATGAAAGGCAATAAACCAGATTCTGGTATGGAAAGAGATGCCAAGGTTACAAACATTTACCTGAAAGAAGCAACAGGATACAAGTCAAAAATGAAATGAAAGTTGCTGTGGATAGTTTTGGTGGGCTGAGTTCAGAGCCAGAGTATTCCCAGAGGAATGGCAAAAACACATGTTTTTTCCTCCATCTCAAACTTAAAGGAGAACAAATGTTTTACATGTAAGCTTCATCAAACATAGTTTGCCCAATCATTTTTACAAAGTGAGAATGAGTTTAGAAAATGAATGCGTTAGAATTCTCAAAGAACTAGCTAGCAGGCTGAAGTGATTTGCACACACCATCTTTTTAAAAAATTGAGGTATAATTGACACATAACATTATATTAGTTTCATGTGTACAATATAATGCTTTGATATGCGTATACATTGTGAAATGATAATCATATTAAGTCCAGTTATCAGTCATTACCAAACATAATTACAAATTTTTTTTCTTGTGATGAGGATGTTTAAGATTTACTCTCTTAAGCAACTTTAAATTATGCAATACAGTATTATTAACTATAGTCATCATGCTGTACATTATAGCCCAATGATAGATTTATTTTATAACTGGAAGTTTGTACCTTTTCACTCATTTCACCCACCACCACCACCACCAATCCCATCTGGCAACCACCAATATATTCTCTGTATCTATGAGTTTGGTTTTGCTTGTTTGCTTGTTTTGACTTTTAGATTCCACATATAAGTGAGATCATACAGTATTTGTTTTTCTCTGACTTATTTCACTTAGCATAATGCCCTGAAGTTTCATCCTTGCTGTCTCAAATGGCAAGATTTCCTTCTTTTTTTAAAGGTTGAATAGCATTCTGTTGTATGTATATGCGCATGTGTGCATGTGTGTGTGTGTGTGTGTGTATAAACACATACATACCACATCTTTTCTTCTTTATTCATTAATCCATCAATGGACACTTAGGTTATTTCCAAATCTTGGCTACTGTAAATAATGCCTTAAAGAACATTGGGGTATATGTATCTTTTTGAATTACTGTTTTTGTTTTCTTCTGGAATATACACAGGAGTGGAATTGCTGGATCAAATGACAGTTCTACTTTAAGTTTTTGAGGAAACTCCCTACTGTTTTCCATAGTGGCTTTACCAATTTACATTCCCACCAACAGTGCATGAATTTTCCATTTTTTCCACATCCTTGTCAATATTTGCTGTCTTGTCTTTTTGATAACAGACATTCTAACAAGTGTGAGGTCATATATCATTGTGGTTTTGATTTGCATTTCCCCTAATGATTAGTGATGTTGAGCATCTTTTCATGTGCCTGTTGGCCATCTGTATGTCTTTTTTAGAAAAATGTTTATTCTGATCCTCTGCCAATTTTTGGAAAGTGAGATTATTTTCTGATATCAAGTTGTATGATAGATTTTTTTATTTATATAGTACTACATACATTTTGTATATGTAAATATACAGTCTAGATCTATCTTCTGAAGGAGTGTTCAATTAGGTCTTCAAAGGGCTTTTACACCAAGTATGTTTATCCCCAAGGTAAGCCAAATGCCTTTTTTACATCATACATGACCAGACTACTTTGGTTTTGTTTAAACCAATAAAACTGCAAATATTGCCAATGTTATGCAAACCTATAGCCTTATTTCTGTTCTTTTAATTATAAACACTTGAAAATGTCCTGCAGACCTATGTATTCTATGAGTTCTGCATTACTCTTACAAATTTTTCTCTGAAAGCTTTTTTCTGTCAACAAAACTGATAATTGGTGCCAAAATTGGCTCTTTGGATTCCAAGGATGGAGAAGAGTTACAGTCAAAATTATGTTAGCTTACTTGTTTCTTTAACAAATATTTCACACAGCTCTTGAACATTTGTTCTATGAACAATTGATATTACCTTTTTGAGTCTCTCTCATTAGATTTCGTTTTCCAATTGGATAAATAATGGTCACATTGTAATATACAGGACTAATAATAGAATTTCAATGAAATTGAAGACAGATATCTAGAACTTTTATGCCTTTAAGCATAAAAACAGATCAGAACTGTGTTGAGTAGCACCAGTAAGTTCCTGTTTTCCAACGATAAAGAGTGAGAGATCAACACAATGGATTGTAAGTGTGTTATAGCTTCTATGAACATAAACTTTTGTCCCTGAAAATGTAAGGAACACTTATTAAAGGTTATGTTTCAATACACCACAGTTGGCAATCTTAAAATAATTGAAAATGCTTTTCCCCCATAAATATTTATCTTGAGTAAACCATTTAATAATGAAGAAGTAGTCAGAGGTATGGGACATTTTCACATAGCTGGAGGAAAGGTGAAGAAATTACTCCTATTCTTTTTGCTAGTCAGGGGCAATTATTACTGATGTACATATGGCTGAATCCATCACAGCTCCGTGGGTAGGAACAAAAGTTTCTCCTGAAACCATGATGACATGATCCAGAAGGGTGGAGGAGGCCTTTATGGGCTGGGAATTGATAGGCCTTAAGTCCTCTGTATTCTTTGAAAGAATAACCCTGCCCTTCACACTCGAAATGGTGAGCATCTATATGGGCCAGGAGATGTGCTTCTAAACCAATGAGGGAAATAGCTGCCCTCTAGAAGAGTATTGAAAAGGGAATTAGCCAAGATTTCTGTTCAGGGCAGGCTTCACTTTGGGACCTTCAGAAAACTGATAGATTCTAAGTGTTCTTTGTGTTCCCTACATTAAAGTGTTTCTAGGACAGAGCTAGACCTGGAGCCATACACAAAAGGAGCTCATTAAAGATTACTTCCCCTCATTGTGCTTCAATCTTCCTCTACTGCTCAGGATGAATTGGCTAAGATTATTTAATAGAAATACCTTAAAAACAATGGGAAAACTTAAAGCTCACCACAGTGAAGTAACTCAGGATAGAAAGCAATCATTTAAGTATCATTAACAATACACTTGCTGGAAAATTGACAGCTATCCAACTAAAAGAGGGACAGAGGTTTGGTCAGAGGTAACAGTTACCTGAACTTGTTTGTAAAACACTGAGGAATGGCCTTGTAATCAATCAAATTGTTCTTTCTTGGGACCTCCATTCCCTTCTCTCTTACTTAATACCTTCGGCTAGCAGCCACATCCTGTCTTCTCCATTCTTCCCTATTCTGGACCCCACTGCAAGGACACTCTCACAAGCATTTTCCATTCTTTGACTCTGTCACCTTCCTTCTCATAGCTTTGGCAAACCCTGCCCAGGCTTGGCTCAGTTCAGTGGTCCACTTTGCCTGTTCTTGTTCCCAGACTTCTGAAGACCCATCTGGGGAAAATTGCATATCCATGCTCATTGGCTCCACTACAGATGTGTGCTTTCCAACCTCATCTGGACTCTCAACTCTCATCGTTAATCCTTTTCTCATCTGTAGTTGGCTCCTTTCATTTCCCATTGCAGCTGTTCCAAAACATCATTTCTATTTTCAAGGCCCCAGTTCTGGCCTCCTGACTTTGAACAAATGACCTACATTTCTATTTTACTAAAAAATGATCCCAGGTGACAATTCTCTCTTACTTCCTCATCCAATGTCCCTATGGTCATTGATCCTTTTCCTTCTCCTCTTCTGTATCATTGAACCTCATTTTAACTCTTATGTTTCCTCACAGCTTGCAAATGTGTCCTAGTCTCAACTGTGTTACATAGATACCAAACCTTTTATTTTTCCTCCCTACTCTTCAAGCTACATATGCCTCATTCCTTTCATAACCAAACATTTTAAAGGCATAGTTATTACTTGATGTCTCCAATTCTTCACCTTTGATTTACTCCTAACCTACAGGTATTCAGATGTTGACCCCCAGAGTTCTATGTGACTTGTCACAGAAGAATTATAAAAATCAGTAGTTCCCTGTATCTCTCTCCTCCATTTCCCATTTCCCATTTCCCAGAGGCAATCACTTCCAATTCTTCTAAGTGTTAAATTAGTTACAATTGAACTACCTGCTTTTCAGCTTTCAAATTGTGTTGCTGTGTCTCCTCTCTTGTTCTTTTTGTTTGTCGTTTTCTGACTCTAAATATATCTGTTCTGTTGTATTAATGGGGTTTTGAAGGGAAAAATTAGATACTTGAGTTTATTCAGTGATATTATTTGAAACTGTCATTCTCTTTCTATGTATTCTATTATTCTGCTTGCTCCTTAAGAGTATTTCTTGTTGCATTCTTTTTGATTCCTCTCTACTGTTCTTCCTGAGTGATCATATTCATTGCCTTGGCTTCAACTATGTCCTTTACGAATATGACTCTATAATCTATATCTCCAACTCTGAATTTTTTTCTGAGGCCCAGATCATCCATCTGTATACATCTAGGTGTCCTATAGTCATGTCAAACACAACCTGTTCAAAACCAAACTCATCCCTTTCCTTCAAACAGGTCTCCCTCCTGTCTTTCTTCTAGCTAATGGTATTACTCAGTCACCTAACCTAGAATACTCAGAGTCATGCTTATCCATCTCCCTAGCAAGGCATCTGTGTGCTTCTTGAAAGTCAGAGATCATGTCTCATTCATTTCTGGGTTCCCTAACCATTAGCACAGTTCCTCAAATAATGAGTAGGCTTTCATGTAAAGGTTTATTAAATTGATGAGAACTTGCCTTTGGTGTCTAAATATAGTGCAAGACTAAAGTCACTTATAGACAAAGAAACACATACAGTGTGTTTAGCTCATATGTAGTTAAACTGCTTATTTTATGAAATTAATACTTAACACTAGACCAAATTATGTACAGTTTATTTAATGATTAAAATCATCTCCCTTGCTTTGAAAATAATTGATTTCTTAAAATAAAAGCAATTGTGTAACTTTTGCCTCACTCTGTGTATCTCTGTAATAAAATTCTAGCCAGAGGGTTAAGAAGTCTTTGTGTCTTAATAAAGACCTTTGAAGCTTCTCCAAAAAGCACCAGGAATTACTAATTTACAAAATCTAGTCAAGTACTAGCCAGCGTAAATGTTTCCAATACAGATTTCCATTAACTCGCTCAGGTAGCATTCCATAGTTCTATTTTGATAAATACAAAGTGACAACAATAGTAATAACCTCTGGGACACATAGTAGAATTAATACATAAGAAGAATACAATGTTCTCTTTTCCATTTTTTCTTCTCCTTATTTCTAAACAGAAAGAAACAAATTTATACATGAATATTCTCATGACATTTCTTTGGATTTTACAATGGCTAAAATTATTCCTTACAGTCTTTCAAAATGTTGTGAGGAGAATATATGCATATGGATCTTTTTCACAAATAAATTCTTCCAGATGAGCCTATTAATTTCATTCATATATGATCAAAATTTTAACTGTGGTAAAAAACACTTAAGATGAGATCTACCATCTTAACACATTTTTAAGTGTATAATGCATATTGTTAACTATAAGCACAATGTTTTACAGAAGATCTTTAGAACTTTTTCATCTTACATAATGAAAACTTTATACCTATTGAAAAATGTCTCCTCATTTCCCCCTCCCCCTAGTTCATGGCAACTACCATTCTATCATCTGTTTCTATGAATTTGACTATTTTAGATACCTCATATAAGTGGAATGATGCCAAGATGTAGGGATAGCTTAAAGTTCCATTGACAAATGAATGGATAAAGAAACTGTGGTATATACATATAATGAAATATTATTCAGCCTTAAAAAGGAAAGAAATCTTGCTTTATGAGGCAACATGGATGAACCTTGAGGACATTATAAACATTCAAATTGCATTAAAATTTTTCTTGTTTCAAGAGGAAAAAATCACTCTTTATAGCTTGCTGATATGCTTCAAATATCCACAACCATTAAGGGTTCAAATTTTTGTATTTAGTTATTTTGTGTTAACATAGTGATCTTCTTGGAAGAGGTAACTAACTCATTCTGTTTTAAGTTATCAGCCTCTTCTTGTGGGCTGTCAGATCCATGGAGCCATTTGAGAACTGAGTACTATGGTGAGAAGGAGACATGACAGGAAAATTCTGAGTTTAAGTGAGGAGGAAGGAAGTACAGGGACTCCACTGTTAGGGGCAAAAGTCATAATAGGGGATCCCAGGTCATCATGAGGCAGTGTGAAGCCATAGGGCATTTGGGGAGCTGTGGGGAAGGGATGGATAACACAAAAAGAGAAAGTCACAGAAAACAGTATTGCATGGCCAATGAATACAAAATTAGCTGACTCCATAGTTCTGGCCCCATGCAGCAGTGGTCTTTTAATGGTTTTATTTTTTGTAACTTTCAACTAATACAGTCATATTGGGATTTGGAGAAATCATTTTGTCCAACAAAGGTTCATATTTTCATTTACAAGTAGACCATGATCCCTGACCATGATTTGACCCTGTGCTACCTGAAATCATTATCAGAAAATCCCTTTTTCCTGTTTCTCTTTGTATGCAAATACAGTCCTGAAGCCAATTGTGTCCCAACCAACAACCCAGAAAACACCTGTTGATTGCTTTACCTAAATTGAAGGATGTCTGATGAGGACCTTGATTTGATAATGATTCTCACTTGTTCCAATGTAAAATGATTGTTTGGCACATTATGTTTTTAGTTAGCATCTATATTCCTGATTGTTTATGGTTTGATTCTGTTTCAAGTTGAATTAATTGCTTGTAATGACTTCTAGGCTTTACCAGTCAGAAGGTAACTGTCAGGATATGTTTTACTTTATTTTGATGGGAATGATACTCACTTTTCAGTTTTATTATTCATTTTTTGGGTATCTTGTGAACTTGTAAAGCTCCTTGCCCATGAGTTCTCAGTACATTGGCTTATTTTTTAGGATCCATATGCAGGTCATTGGAATTTGTATAGACTTGCCATGACTGATTTTTCTCTCCTCTGAATGCTAGGAGAATTCATCCACTCTGTAAGAACTTCGGTAGGTATATGTGTACTCAAACTCTGTTCTTTGTTTGGAGTCAGCTCCATGACTTTTAAATTTCTTTGCTTATTATGTGCAGAGCAGCAAGACTCTCTGTCAAACTATGCTGTAGGTAAAAGTAGTAATAGGAGTGAGTAAAACACGGGCCTTGGTCTCAATGAAATTGCAGTCCAGTGAGGGACAGTGTCACATACATAAATGAGGTGATACAAAGCAGATTATAATGAGTATCTTTAAAGAGATTTGGAAATAGTACTGTGGGATTATAGCATAGGGAGAGATTTTATCTATTTGGGAAATCAAAGGCGGCTTCATGGAGGCAGTAAGGATGTGAACTGAACCTTAAAAGATGTATGAATCCAACAAGCAAGAAGGGTTGAAATAGAAAGGATGTTGTTTGGCAGAGGGAATATCACTGAGTATAGGTATGGAACTCAGTAAGTGCAAGAACAGTCTGGAAAGAGTGAATACCTAAGTGAAGTGGTAGCATGGAGGGCTTTAAACAAGATTAAAACATTTCAATACTTTATTGGAGGCAATGGGGAGCCACTGGAGGGTTTTGAGCACTAGAATAACATGTTCCAAGGTGCCCTTCAGAAAGATAATTCTGTTAACAGTGCAAGGGATGAACTCAAGACAGATAGTAAATATGAGGATGGAGAGAAAGAGATACTTGCAAGAGGTATTTGGGGGACTTAGTTATTGATTGGATATAGGGAATTAAAGAGTGCCTGTGTAACCAAGAAATTGTTCTGCCAATAAAAAAGCTAAGAACGTCAGAAAGATGCCTATAAAGTGCTGTAATTTTGAGACATATGGTCCTCAGAACTAGGAAGGAAATACCTTTAGAAATCTACTTAGTTGAAATTGTTCTTTCCATCCATTTTACAGATTAGAAAATTGAATACAGATATATGATATGATGTCATCATTCCAAGGTTACTTGATAGCAGAGCTAGGATATGAACTAAGCTCTTCTGAGGACAAAGCTGAGGCTATTTCCTTGCTACCAGATTGTATCAGTCTTTACAAAATAATGGGATTGGTGTGTGTGTGTGTGTGTGTGTGTGTGTGTGTTAGGGAGAAAGCTGATATCAACAAACAATACTAACTGTGGGATTGATAGAAATTAAAGACACTTGAGTGTTCATCTAGTCTAAACACTTCATTTTATAGATGGAAGTTCTGAGCCCCAGAGAGAGGAAACAATTTGTCTAAGGCCACATAACTGGTGGAGAATGGTTTCTGTTTATTTCAGAAAATAAGATCAGTACACTTGAAGCTGAGAACATAATAGCAAAGGATGTTATAAACACACCACCCAGGGAGAAAATGTCTAAAGAGCCATTTCACAGGCTGGCCTATGTCCTACAATGCCACAGTGGATTCTGGCCTGCTGGATAAATAAGAGTCACCAGGGAAATCATCATTGCCCCTTGTGAGAACTGCTATCAGGTACTTATGTGTTGTGACTACCAGTAAATAGTTAACTTAAAAGGAATAAACTTCTATATTGTTTTCCATTATGGCTGTACCAATTTATATTCCCACCAACAGTGTATAAGGGTTCCCTTTTCTTTGCATCCTTATCAACATTTACTTCTTGTCTTTTTGATAATAGCCATTTTAACAGATGTAAGGTGATATCTCATTGTAGTTTTATTTGCATTTCCCTGACTAGTAATTTTAAATAAAGATAACCATGTGTGATGATGACTGTGTTAGATTGTGGTAAACACTTAATAATGTATATGTATATTAAATAATCAAGTTATGCACCTTTAAAAAGCATCACATTGTGTAACCTAAATATATATACATATGTGTGTGTGTGTGTGTGTGTGTGTATATATATACATATATATATATAAATTTTATTCATCAATCATACCTCAATTAAACTAGAAAGAAATTACAAGAGAGAGGAGTTGGTCATTTTTTAAGACAAAGGACTCCATTTTTGAGTGAAAGAGCTATATTAGAAAATTTCTGCCCTGTAGGTAGAGAGAGGAATAAAGTTTTCTCCCATTTGATTCTTTTACTCAAAATGGGAACATCATACAAAGATGAAATATGTGTTTGAAAGGATTCAACATGAAAAAGAAAAGCTTTCCTCTTCTTTTCCCTTCTAATATTGCATTTCATCTTGCTACCTGAATTCTGCTTTACTTGCTTCTTTCCTCACTTGTCTTTTCCCTCCTTCTTCTACCAACCTCTCAGAATCCTTCACCTAGTTCCTAGTAGTAGAGCTACACTTATGCTTTAGATATACACATTCAGGGAAAAAAAGCACAAAGTAGGCATTTGGATTTGTAGCTGTTTTGCCAAGTGCAAATCCCCTTTGCTTGTGAAGTCTATGACATCAGTCTTTCCATTTGGTCTGCATTTATTTCTAACTAAAATGGAAAAATAACTCATAAGTGAAAGGGGCAGATTGAAAATGATTTTGTCCTCAGTGGATAAGAACCAGAGATGTTGACTGAATCAACGATACATATGTAGGAGCTAAGAGTGAAATCAATGTTACAGATGAAGGCTAAAAGATACCAAAAGTACAGAGGAAACTGTCCAATAGATCAATAATCGTTCCAAGGCTTTCAAAGTCTACTTCCATTCAAATACACAGAAGGTTAAAATTTAAAATTAAGTTAAAATTTAAAAGAACATGAAGGCTACATATGACTTCTGTTAGCTATTAGTTTACTTTTTAAAATGACTACATTGCATGGGACAAGAATGTGAAAATACATGGAACTTATTTGCAAATTAACAGAATATTTTAAAAATAAAGTAAATAAATAATCATTGAGTTTCTACTACATAAAAGACTTATGCTAAATGTTTAAGGGATACAACTATTAATAAAATGGAAACACTTGTCTTAGATTTTTATCAATTAATGGAAGGGAGAACTAGACAAGACCTATGGATGAAAGCTTAATAGCAACATTTAAAGGACAGTTTGAGAAAACACCAGAAGAAATATGACAAGTCAGTAAATGTGAAATCCAAGTAAAAAGAACAGATGTCAGATTAGTAGTCACACAAATGCATACAGGGGTGATCAGCAAAGGTTTTATGAAAGAGATAAAATTTGAATTGGATATTTAAAAAACAATAAAAAATAATTGGTGGCAAGATGGGGGAATAGAGACTCTGAGCTCAACCCCTTTTATAGGCACACTAAAATCACAACTATTTCCAGAACAACCATGATGAAAAAGACTAGACTCCACCAGAAATAATCTTTTACAACTAAAGAAATAAAGAAAAAACCACAGATACATAGGAGGGATGGAGTCGTGATATAGTCAAGTCTATACACCAGGTTAAGCAGTCAACAAAAAGGAGGATAATTACAATTGCAGAGGTTCTTCCAAAAGAGTGAGAAATATAAGCCCTAGGTTGGGATCCCCAAAGATACTGCACTAGGAAGTTGAGACCCCAGAGAATATGACTTCAGAGGCCAGTGAGGCTTACTTTTGGGAGTCCTAGAGGGATGAAGAGAAATAGTGACTTCATTCTTAAAGGGAGCACAGAAAATCTCATACACACTGGGACCCAGAGAAGCAGCAGTAATTTGATAGGAACCTGGGTCAGACCTACCTAATGGTCTTTGAGAGTCTCCAGGAGAGGCAGGAAGCCACTGCAGCTCACCTTGGGAACATAGACACTGTTGGCAACCATTTTTGGGAGCACCTTCTACCACATGGATACTGGTGCTTGCAATCACCATTTTGGAATCCTCCCTCTAGCTTATTAGCCCAAGGACCTGGTCCTGTCCTGGCTCAACAGTCTGTAGGCACCAGTGCTGGAATACCTCAGTCTAAGCAACTGAGTATAGACATAGCCCCATCCAGCAGCAGATAGACTGCCTTGACCCTCCCTGAGCACATGATCCCACCTACCAGAGGGCCTAGGACCTGGCCCCACACATCAGTGCACAGACACTAGACCTGGAACCCCAAGGCCCTTCAGTCAGAGACCCCAGGACCTAACTCCACTCACCAGGGAATCTTCTCTATCCTTGGGCCCAGCCTCGCCCACCAGGGGGCAGACACCAGCCACAAGAAAACTGCAGCCTGCAGTCGGCAGACCAAGACAAACTGGGACTAACTGGCCCCTGGTCGCATCCACCAGGGAGCCTGGTCTAGCCTCAGTCCCAGCCTTATCCACCAGGGGGCAGACACTAGCCACAAGAAAAGCACAGCCCACCCAACAGCAGGCCAGATCTTGCCCTAAGACTGGCTGGGTCTTGATCCCATCCACTAATAGGTGAACAGAAACTTTGGGACACCCCAGACCCTGTAGACAACTGTCAGGAACTGACCCCACCCACCAGTAATCTAACAACAGTTCTGGGAACCCCAGGCCTTGCAACCAGACCCTAGGACTTGGCTTTGCCCATCAGTAGGCTGGCACTAGCCCCAGGAACTGGCTTCATCCATCAATGGGTGAGCAACAACCCCAGAGGCTCCTGGATCTTGACTCTGTCCATTAGTAAGCCAGCATTATTCTCAGGGCTGCCTGGGGTTACACATTCAGCCACCTCATGACCTGATGCCATCAACTAGTGACAGATAACCTCCTCATGAGGCCCCTTTGGTTGACTGGGGGCCAACCAAGCCTACCACACTGCCCACATAGTCAGCCTATCACAACAGAAAGACCCATGCAGCCTTCATAGGGGGACTCCCTAAAGCATATAGCTCTAGTGATGAATGGGAGAGCACTGTTAGGACACATAAGACATCTCCTACAAAAGGATACTTCTCCAGGGTCAGGAAATGTAATCAACGTAAAAATAAAAACAGCGACTTAGTCAAAATAAGGTGACAGAAGAACATGTTCAAAATGAAGAAACAAGATAAAACCCCAGAAGAATTAAGTGAAGCAGAGGTAGCCAATTGATCTGAGAAGGCCTTCAGGATAGTGATTAAAATGATGATTGAAAAACTCAGGAGAATGGATTCACAGAGCAAGAAGTTAGAAGTTTTTAACAAAGAGAATATATAAAAAACAACTAAAGATGAAGAATACAATATCTGAATGTAAAATACACTAGAAGAAATCAACATTAGTCTAAATTATACAGAAGGATGGATCAAGGACCCAGTAGACAAAATAGTGGAGATCACTGATGGTGAAGAGAAAAAATAAAAATGAATGAAAAAAAGAGTACAGTTTAAGAGACCTCTGGGAAAACATCAAGTGAGCTAATATTTACATTTTAACAGTCCCAGAAAGAGAAGAGAGAAAGGGGCTGAGAACATAATTGAAGACATAATAGGTAAAAAAATTTCTAACCTGGGAAAAGTAACAGGCATCCAAATCCAGGAAGCACAGAAAGTCTCAAACAAGAATAACCCAAAGAGGAACACATCAAGACATGCTGTAAATACAATGGCAATAAAGATAAAGGTATGATACCAAAGTGGCAAAGGAGAACCAACAAGTTACACACAAAGAAACTCCCATATTACTGTCAGCTAACTTTTCAACACTAAGTGTGCAGGCCAGAGAGAGTGGTATGATATATTTAAAGTTATTAAAAGGAAAAATCTACAACCAAGAATACTCTACCTGACATGACTCTTGTTATGATTTGATAAAGAGATAAAAACCTTGACAGACAGGAGAAAACTGAAAGAGTTGAGCACCACCAAACCAGTTTTACAAGAAATGTTAAAATAACTTCTCTAAGAAAAAAAAAGGCCACAAATAGAAATAAGAAATATAAACATTACAAAAGGAAAAAAAATCTCATCAGTGAAGGCAAACATACAGTAAAGGTAGAAAATTATCCACACACAAAGCTAGTAGGAAGGTAAAAAGGTAAAAGTAGTAAAATCATTTATATCCACAATAAGATGTTAAGGGTTACACAAAAACAAATAGATGTAAAATATATTATCAGAAACAGTAATCATGAGGGGAGAAGAACAGAAACGCAGGATTGTTAAAATGCATGTGAAATTATGAGATCAGCTACTTAAAACAATCACGTAGATATATAGCTTGCTATATATAAACCTCATGGTAATCACAAACCAAAAATCTATGATAGATACACACAAAAAAGAAAAAGGAATCCAAACATAACACTAAAGACAGTCATCAAGTCACAAGAGAACAGAACAAAATAAGAAAAGAACAACAAATGTCTACAAAACAACCCCAAAACAATTAACAAAATGATAATAACATCAACAAAATATTAGCAAACTGATTTTAACAATACATTATAAGGATCATACACCATGATCAAGTATTTATCTGAGGGATTCAAGGATTTTTCAATATCCATGAATCAATCAATGTGATACACCATAATAAAAAATTGAAGAATAAAAACCATATCATCATCTTAATAAATGAAGAAAAAATTTTTGACAAAATTCAACATCCATTTATGATAAAAACTTTCCAGAATGTGGGGATTGAAGGAAAATACCTCAACATAGTAAAGGTCATGTATGACAAGCCTACATCTAACATCATTTTCTCTAAGATCAGGAACAAAATAAGAATGCCCATTCTTGCCACTTTTATTCAACATAATGCAAGTCCTAGACACATCAATCAGACAAGAAAAATAAGTAAAAGGAATCCAAATTGTAAAGGAAGAAGTTAAAATGTCATTGCTCTCAGATGACATATAATCTACATAAAAAACGTAAAGATGCCACCAAAAGACTACTAGAGTTCATTGATGAATTTGGTAAAGTTGCAGCATACAAAATTCAAATCTGTGGTAGTTCTATACACTAACAAGAAACTATCAGAAAGAGAAATTAAGGAAACAATCCCATTTACATTCACATAAAAAGAATTTAGCTAGGAATAAACCTATCTAAGGAGGTAAAAGATTAGTATAAGATATGGAAACCAGCCTAATTGTCCATCAAGAGATGAATGGATAAAGAAGCTGGTTATATTTACTTACACAATATTACTCAGCTATCAGAAGAATGAAATTTTGTCATCTCCAACAGCATGGCTGGACTCGAAGTGTATTATGCTAAGTGAAATAAGTCAGAGAAAGACAAATACTGTATGATATCACTTATATGTGGAATCCAAAAAAATAAAAGAAACTAATGAGCATTACATAAAACTAACAGACTCATAGATATAGAGAACAAATAATGGCTACCAGTGGAGATAGGGAAGGAATGGGAAGCAAGATAGATGTAGGGAGTTAAGAGGTACAAACTACTATGTATAAAATAAATGAACTGAAAAAATACATTGTATACACAGGGAATATATCCAATATTTTATAATAATGGTAAATGGAATTTAACCTTTAAAAACTATGAATCACTATGTTGTACACCTGAAGCTTATATAATGTAGATCAACTATAACTCAATAAAATATAAAATAAAAAAACAATTTATATTTTGAGTGTACACATGGATGGACACTCACACACATAGACAAACATAAAGCACACAAAGATGCATGCTATTAAATTGCTATCCCATAGGCCATTAATATATAATTCATAACCAGTTTCTTGAAATATATTTAAAGGTAGCTGATGTTATTTTCACTTATCCCATTGTAATATAGCAAATTGCCATTTCTTATTTTGAAATTAGACCATGAGTCATTTCTTTTTTTTAATTAATTAAAGCACAGTCAGTTTACAATGTTGTATCAATTTCTGGTGTACAGCACAATGCTTCGGTCATAATTGTTTTTGTTTTCATGCTTTATTCATTATAGGTTACTATAAGATATTGGATACAGTTCCCTGAACTATACAGTATAAACTTGTTTATCCAGTTTTGTGAGGATTTTCTTTGTAGGTCCAATAATAAGAGATATTCTACCAAAGTTCAGTAGGTATTTTGCGTGAATTGTTCCATATGTAGATGTAGTTTTTGTGGTATTCATGGGAGGCAGTGACCACCACTTCCTTCTACTCTGCCACCTTGGCAATCCCCCTGACCATGAGTCATTTCTAATATGTTACAATAAACTCAAATGTTTGCAGAATACAGATTATTTTAAAATGAAAATACTTGAGTTCTTTGCAACTGGATGGAATGCTAATTGATGGAATCTTCATAGGTCTCACCCATTTTTGGGATGAATGAAAGAGGTCATTTACTTGACCCTGTCCTCTCCTAGAGTTATCTTCCCTAGTTATTTTCTTTGCCAAATTTTTGCCTCATGACCTGCTGCATTCTATCTTCATTTCCTCTGGCTTTACCTAATTTGTTCTCTCAAAGATCATCCATGATCTCTTAGTCACCAGCCCTAATGAATAAACTCAAGCAAAATAAGAACCTTCTTCAGCATTTAACAAGCACTGCTATTTGACCATTCTTTCTTGAAACTATTTGGTGAATTTAGTGTCATAGAGTGTTCCTTGATCTTTTCAATGACTCCTTCCTCTTTTCCTTCCCCCACTTCTAAAATAGAGACAATTGCCAGAATTCAATTTTGGTCCCCTGTATTTTCCTTTGGTGAAATCTAAAGGCTTCAACTATTTGCTCTCTAGGATAACTCTCAAATCTGTATTTCTTTCTAGTCCTGACCTCTCATCTGAACCCCATTTCATTTTCTCACACTGTCTCCAGAAAATTTCCATTTGGAAGCCCTATTGTCACCTAAATCTTAATATGTCTAAAGTCAGTCTTTCTTTTTATTCCACTTTATTTATTTATTTATTTAGTACCATCAGTTAGAATGTGTCAATTTCTGGTGTACAGCACAATGTCCCAATCATGTATATAAATACATATATTCATTTCTTGCTTCATTTTTAATACAGATTCAGTTTATTGAACAAAGTAAAATTAACATTCAAATAAAAATTTAAGTGTCTTTATATAACAGGTTTGGGATGACATTCTTTTCTTTATAAAAGGATTATAGAATTAGTTTAAAGGGCAAACTAATTTTCCATGATGAATTTTGAATATATTTGTCCAAAACTTTTCCTGATGCATTTGCTTTGTAAGGCAGTAAATCTACAGTTATATTAACAGTTAAACAGGTTTTCATTGATGGCACTATACCCTAGCACCAAGCTAGATTTTGTTAGTTAATTTAAGGCACTTTTGAGTACTTAGTGACTACTAGGAATATATTTAATTAATCTTTAACTTTTTAAAAATTTATATCCTGTTGGAGATACAATTGCATAATTATAATTAACACACAATTTATTACTTTGTTGCTAAGTTTTATTTGATGTAGTGCTTATTTACCATTATTAGAGATTGTAATTGCTCTAATTGTTTTATGGTGATATTTGTAAATGCAATTATAAAATTTTATTTAAGGAAGATAGAAAAGTATCAGAAATGGGAGAAAAGTTTCCCCTGTTGGACTTGGAATTGTTGAGTAGCCCAAATTGGGAATGAATGAGCATTTTTTGAGTGAATTATATTTATTGAATGAGTGGGGTGCCCATTCAATCTCTTTACATGAGAGAGACATATGGACAATGAATCTACTTATAGGTCTATTAATATTTTTTATTTCCTCTTTAGTCAGTTTTGAAAGTTTGTGTTTTTCTTGGAATTTGTCCATTTCATATAGGTTATCTAATTTGTTGTTCATTCCTTTAGAATCCTTTTCTTTTAAGGTTGGTAACAATGTCTCCTCTTTTATTCATAATTTCAGTAATATGAGTCCTAATTTTTTCTTGATTAGTTTAGCTAAAGGTTTGTCCATTTTATTGCTCTTTACAAAGAAACAACTTTTGGCTTAATTGATTTTTCTCCTTTTATAAAAAAATTCTAATTTCATTTATTTCTGCTATAATTTTTACTATTTCCTTTCTTCTGCTTGCCTTAGGTTTAGTTGTTCTACTTTGTTTAATTTCTTAAGGTAAAAGTTTAGATTATTGAATTGAGATTGTTCTTTTTTAGACATTTATAGTTATAAATTTCCCTCTAAGAATTGCTTTCACTGTATTCTTTATGTTTTGGTATATTGTGTTTTCACTTTCATTCATCTCAATTGTTTTCTCATTTCTCTTGTAATTTTCTTCTTTGAGCCATTGACTGTTTAGGAGTGTCATTTAATTTCCATCTATTTGTGAATTTCCCTCCGTTATTGAGTTCTACTTTTAATCCATTGTGGTCAAAGATCATACTTTGTATTATTTCCATTCTTTTAAATTTATTGAAACTTGTTTTATGGCTTAACATGTTGTCAGTCCTAAAAAATGTTCCATGTATATTTGCAAAGAATGTGTTTTCAAGAAATTTCCCTTTAAAGGCACAATCTGTTGCACACATTGCCTCTATTCACATAGCTCACTGGCCAGTATGTAAGATATATAGCCTATACCTAGGTAAAATGGAGGCTGGAAATGTAATAACCAGTAGGGGAGCCATGTGTTCAGTTAAAACTTGGAGTGGAGAATGTTATTACTGATAGGGAGAAGAGAGAATGGATACTGGGGGACAGATCTGCCACAGGCAGCATTATGTTGTATTTGTGGTAATTTACTTTGAAACTTTAATAGGAATTGTAATCTGTATGAATATCTTGGGGTTAGCTGATTAGCATAAGGATTATTAGAAATAATTTTTGATTGCATGACTTGGTATAGCAGCGTCTGCTGCCCTTGCATTAATAACATTTAAGAAACCAGCAAACACAGCCACCAAATCCAAAAATCTTTGTTAGTCCTGGAGCCCCTTAGGAGTGGAACGCATCACCCCTGTATCTATCTATTTTGTAGGGGATTCTGTTTTCTCTTCTAGCTGGACAGTTTGTAGCATCTGCTTTCTGAGTGATCCTTTCTTAAGGTGCTGGGCCTTGTGGAGGCAGAGAAGTTGCAACCAAGCTATAGGTTGCATATTTGTGCCAATTTGCTAATAATATATATTTGTTAGCAAGTTTGAGAACATTGATAGGATAGCACCTGGTAGGAAGATTGCTGGAGTTGGGGTTATATTGGCTTTACCTTTCTCTCATCACTACCAGTATTCATCAACAAACAAACAACAACAAAAAACCAAACAAAAAACGCTGCTATTCAGTGAATAGCATTGGCTTAGGCAGGTTTGCTTCAGACCAGGCTGTAGCTGGTGGAGATCACTTGCAGCTAGAACTTTCTGCTTCTCCTTCTCTCACCATGCATGCTTTTGTTGTCGCTTCCTTCATGTAGAAGGTGCATGACGTGTGGCAGCTGTACCTCACAGTTTCAAGAGCAGTTAGGAAAGAGCTCTCCCCTTAACCCCAGTAGAAAAACTCCCTGGGAAAGGACTCTATCCTGCCTTGTCCCTGGGGCAGTTGGTCCTGTGATTGGCTAACTTGGTCAGATAACCTCCTCTCAGCACTCACTGTGCCTGGGAGACTTAGTCACACCAGCTTCCCTTGACCCCACAGTGGAGCTGAGTGGGGAGAAGTAGGTGAGAGTGCTCTGTGTCATTGTGGAAGAGAAGGAGGATTCAAGCCTAGCAGAGCACAGATATGGTCTGGGAGAGTGATTTCCAGGGCAACTATTCTAAATTGTGCCTTCTGTGTCAAACTCTGCTGTATTTTACATGTATAACATTGAGTAATTTATTTGATCTCCCAGGCATCACTTTCATTTATAATATGTAAATAATTCTTACCATGAAAGATCTCATGAGGTTTACTGTATATAAAGCGCCAGTCACATAGAGGGCATCAATAATTGAGAACTTGCTCCTACTGTTGATGCTACTGCTTTTGCTATCATTAATGTCACCATCATCCCTTTCCCCCATGTCCTTGTACTTAACAGTGTTATTTTTCTGTAATACACCTTTGAGAATGTTCATAAACCATCAGTAGATCTCCATTAACTATTAAATATAATTTAGTTTCCTTAACTTCTCACTATTTTTTCCAGATCCTTCAGGACCTGGTCCTCATATCTCTTCTTCAGCCTCATCTCTCTCCATGTCCCTCTTTGCTCTCTGCTTGGGGCTATCTGTCTACTCTGATGTTGTAGTTCCCATGGCTTGGAATGTCCTCTTCTTACTTTCCCTATTTTTTTATTAGGTAGAATTGTTAAAGTTTGACTACACATATACAATGTATTGCATATAAATACATATACACAATATACTACATATATTTTAAAATTTACATATATGTACTGTTCATTGTTTCTAAGAATGTTCAGGGCTTTAGCTTTTTAAACTTACATACTTCTCAAAGGAGTAAAGTCAACCACAAAATAAGAATTAATCCAAAAAGATACATACATCCTGCTATTTACAGCAACATTATTTATAATTGCCAAGATATATAAGCATTGTAAGTGCACATCAATAGATGAATGGATAATGAAAAGGCAGCATACATATGTAATGGAGTACAACTCACCCATAAGAAAGAAGGATATTTTGCCATTTGCAGCCCTTCATTCACTTTTTTCTTTACTTCAAAAACCAAAATTTTATAACTGGCATACACATTTCCATTCATTCCATCAAAAAGAGCAAAATACCTAGAAACAGACTTGAACAAGAAGGTTACTTATATTCTGAAAACTGTAAAACATTGATAAAGGAAATTGAAGATGATACAAAGAAATGGGAAGATACCTTATGCTCTTGGATTGGAAGAATCAACATTATCAAAATGACCACACTACCCAAAGCAATCTACAAATCCAATGCAACCCTTGTCAAAGTATTCACAACATTTTTCACAGAACTAGAACAAACAATTCCAAAAGTTATGTGGAACTGTAAAAGACCCTGAACTGCCAAAGCAATCTTTTATAAGTCTTTTTTTTCTCTTTCTTCTTTTTGTTCTCTTTTCTTATCGTTTGATGACTGTAGAAGTTCCTTTAACATTTGTTGTAATGCTGGTTTGATGGTGCTGAATGTTTTTAGCTTTTGTTTATCTGTGAAGCTTTTGATTTCTCCATCAAGTCTGAATGAGAGCCTTGCTGGATAGAGTATTCTTGGTTGTAAGTTTTCCCCTTGCATCACTTTAAATATATTGTGCCACCCTCTTCTGGCCTGTAGTGTTTCTGCTGAAAAATCAGCTGATAACCTTATGGTAGTTCCCTTGTATGTTATTACTTTTCTCTTGTCAATTTTAATATTTCTCCCTATCTCTAATTTTTGTCAGTTTGATTACTATGTGCCTGGTGTGTTCCTCTTTGGGTTGATCCTTTGCGGAACTCTCTGCACTTCCTGGACTTGGGTGACTGTTTCCTTTCCCAAGTAGGGAAAGTTTTTGGTTATTGTCTCTTCAAAATTTTTCTCAGGTTCTTTCTCTCTCTCTTCTCTTTCTGGGACCCCTATAATGTGAATATTAGAGTACTTCATGTTGTTCCAGTGTTCTCTTAAACTATCCTCATTTCTTTTTATTCTTTGGGGTTTTTTTTTTCTGTTCTGCAGTAGTTATTTCCACTAATCTGTCTTCTAGCTCATTGATCCATTCTTCTGCCTCATTTAGTTTATTCTTGTTTCCTTCTAGTGTGTTATTCATTTCAGTGATTTTTATCCTTCAACTCTGGGTATTCTTTATATTTTTCATCTCTTTACTAAAAACTTCACTCTGTGCATCTATACTGCCCTTGAGTTCTCTGAACATCTTTGCCATCATTACTTTAAACTCTTTCTCAGGTAAATTGCCTATCTCTTCATCACTTATTTCTTCTTCTGGGACTTTATCTTGTGCCTTGGCCTGGGAGATACTTCTCTGCTGCCCCATATTGTTTATCTTTCTATTTGTATTTTTAGGTAGATTGGTTATGTTTCTTGATCTTGGAGATGTGGCCCTCTGTGGGAGGTGTCCTATGCATCCCAATAGCACACTCTTGTCTATCCAAGGGCCAGGGTCCAGCTGTTCCCAGTGTAGAGTCAGACCTGTGCTTGAGGATTCCTTCCACAGGCTTTGGAATTGCTGTTTTCTTATTTCTAGTAACTGCTCCAGGTGGATGAGGCTGGACTAGAGGCTTATGCAGGTTTCCAGGCAGGAGGAGCCAGTGCCTGCCCACTGCTGGGTGAAGCTTGGTCCTGGACCTCTGGTGGGTAGGGCTGTGTCTAGAGGCCTTTGTGGCTTAGGAAGTCCACTGATGGGTGGGGCTGTGTTCCCACCCTGTGTGTTGTTTGGCCTGAGGCTTCCCAACCCTTAAGCTTACAGTCTGTTGGGTGGGGCTAGGTCTTGGTGCTAATGATCCAATCAAGATGTTAGCCTCCAGGAAAGCTCATGTAGATGAACACTACTGGAATGTCTGCCACTAGCTTTTATGTCCCCTGGGTGAGCCATAGCCACCCCCTATGTCCCCAAGAGGCCCTCGAAAACCAGTAGGCAGGCCTGACCCAGATTCCTATGAAATCACTGCCTCTGCCTTTGGACCTGGTGCACTCTATGTATGCTTCCCAAGAAAGTGAAGTCTCTGTTTCCTCCAGTCCTGTGGGGCTCCTGGAGTTAAGCCCCACTCGCTTTCAAAACCAGATATCCTGGGGTCTCCTTCTCCTCCCAATGCCAGTACCCTAGGCTGGGGAGCCTGACATGGGGCTTAGAACTCTCACTTATGTGGGAGGGCCTCTGTGACTTAATTATTCTTCAGCTTGTGGGTCGCAAACCTGGAGGGTATGGTTCCCTATTATATCATGAGCATGCCCCTCCTACTGTCCTGCTGTGGTTCCCTCTTTCTGTTTCTGGTTGATGACAATCTTCTTTGCTAAGTTCCAGTCTTTTTTCCCCATTTGTCTAGCAGTCAGTTGTGGTTTTGTTGTAGTCATGACAAGAGGTGAACTTGTGGTCCTACCACTCTGCCATCTTGACCAGAAATCCCCAAGTCAATGCTTTTTTATGAGTGAAAAATGTTATGCTCTATTTTTGTATTTTGATAGATGGTAAACTGCCTATCTGAGCCCTTCTCTTCCCCCTTTCTGAACTCCTCCTGATCCCCCTTCTACCAGTCTCTTTTGAAGTTAGAGTTTGTACAATTTAATATGTATCTAGTGTAACTTATGAAAAAATCACATTACACACACACATATACAAACACACATACATGCTATGCCTTTCCTGTACTGCCCAAAACCAAACTCTTTATCATCCCCCAGATTAGTTCTCTCTTACATCTTTTTTTTTTAATGACAACTTATTTCTTCTAGTTCCCTTGCATCCTTTCTTAACTTACATTTGTCCCTCTCCAACCTTTTCAGTGTTCCATACATCAACTGTTTGGAAGTCTGCTAAATGATCTCCCTGCTTCTCACCATTGGATTCTCCACATCACTGTCAGAGCAATCTTTCTAATGCAGAAATGTGACCATTACACTTCTAGACTTAAAACTCTTGACAAATAAGTTTTGTTGATTTTCTCTGCAAATATTGTTCAGATTCATAATTTTTTCTTTGTCCCTGATGCTCTATTATCAGCCCTGCTTAAGATAGCAGAAAAGGGCAAGGTTTAAATAACTAATGCATTTTTTAAGTTTAGACCCTCATACTTTGTCACCATCAAAAGAAATATACAGGGAAATATACGCAAAATGTTATGATAACTCACAGAGAAAAAAATGTGACAATGAGTGTGTATATGTCCATGAATGACTGAAAAATTGTGCTGAACACTGGAATTTGACACAACATTGTAAAATGATTATAAATCAATAAAAAATGTTAAAAAACAAACAAACAAACAAAAAATGATTTACTCTTCCCTCAAAAATCCTTGTGCATTTTTACTTCCTCACTTTTGCCTATCCTAATGCATAAACTAGATGCTTTCCCATACAACACTCTACTTCAAATCTTACATTGTTTTCAAGGGTCATTTCATATTCTTTCTCCTCCTCTGTGATGCCTTTCTGTGTAACAACTAATGCACATGATTTTATTCCTTTGCCAAACCCCTATGGCCATCAATAGGATTTTGATGCCTCAAATCTGTAGCGAGGGTCAGGGAAATCATTGTAAGTGGAGTATAATTAAGAAGGCTGGAATGTGTGGAATATTTTTAAAGGCAAACAAGCAAATCTTTCTGCCTTGAGTGACAGATTCACGGAGGGCAGTACTGGATGATAAATTTGGAATAATGAGTTGGGGTCACATGTGGGACAATTTACTGTCAAGCCAAGGAAGCTCTGTTTCTGTGAATTCATCAGAGAGACTTGCCTGCATTTAGCATTGTTTTAATGTTATATGTATTTTATTGAAGACTATCTAAGAGTTATTCATCAGTGAATATTATGGCTTCATTCTTTCAAATAATGTGAAAATTCATTAATCTGTATTTGAAGAAGTTGAGGTTAGGGGAAAAGACATGTGGTTTGTGTATTAAGATAGGTGAAAATATAGAGGCTGAAATGCACAACAATGTTTGAGGGATTGTAATGTTCTGATTGAAGGATAATTTATTATATTTACTTTAGGTTTATTTATTATCATGATTTTGCTTCCTGAATCATTTTGGATTTAATGTTATATTCAGTGTCACAGTTTATAGAGGCCAATTAGTGAACAGTGGTATAAGATTAAGTACTATAATATACCTGATGAGATGATGTCTGAAATAGACCACAAAACTGGGGTCTTTTGTTTAAATATAGTCTTTTTTGTTAGATAAGTATCTTATATTTTCATTTAAAATTTCAATCATTTTGGTGTATTTAACAATATAATATACATAGATGCCTTTCAATATTTCTGACCATAGTTCTTTGATGTGGCAAAAAGTCAAGTGGGAAAGACCTTTAGAAAAACACTGTATTGTGAGGTGCCATCTTCTGGTGGAAACCAGTGAGAGGGAATATAGTCATTGGTTTAGGGCTTGGTCATAGAACTTACAAAATTAGGTGTGATGTATAATTGGAGATCTGGAGAAAATGGTTTCCTAAAAGTATGTGGAGTAAATGGTTAATTAAATGGTGCATCAGCAATTCTAGCATAACGAGGTTTCTTGATAGTACACTGTATGATTTGGGCTGTCACATCCAGTTTCTAGGCTTTAGTTTTCCAAGCTAAAACATGAGGCAGAGATGGTGGGGAAAAGAGGAGGTTGTACTTGGAAGATTTCTTTAAAACCCTAGCCAGCTCTGACATTCTGTGTTTCTGGGATTTAATTTCAAACATACTTCCAGGAAGAGTGCTGGGCCGCATACATATTGAGCCCAATCTATACTTGCATTATTCATCCAGCTCACTCAACATTAGCAATATTTATTGAGAACTCTATGTAAGTTGGCCTATATTTATAGCACTTGCTTGCTCACACTCTAAAGGAAATATTAAACTGCCCATGACTGCAGCCCTCCCAAAGAGTAACCATCTTTTGTGTTCTTTGACCCCTTTGCCCTGGTCATGGCTGACTGGACTATAAACGGGTATCTAAATAAGGGAAATCTGTTCCTAAGCTTGGCACCAGTTTATAATACAGAAATTCCAGTCTACAAAAGATGAGGTAGCTCAAACAATTTCTGCTGCAGTTAGCAGCAGAGAAAGAAGCCAAAAGGATGCTTTGAGAATTACCATATTAATGACAGCAAATGCTCACACAGCACTTAACTATATATATATACCAGGCAAACGCTTATCTTACTCAGTCCTCATGGCAAACTATGGGGTAGATTCTATTATTATCATTATTTAACAAATGAGGAAATGAAATCACAGAGAGGCTAAATCAAGGGCACATAAGTAAGTGACAGAGTTACGATTGAAACGTAGGCAGTCTGGATCCAGAGGCTATATTCTTAACTACTATGTACCTGGCCATGGGTTGAAGTATAGTAAGCCAAAGGGCTAATCTTTTGCTAGACTGACAAAGAAAAGAAGATAGAAGACAACATTTAAACTGAAATTTTGAGAGAGCAGAAATACATAGAGTACAGAAAGGTGGAAATTAATTTGCAGAAAAGGGAGAACAGGGAAGGTCCATAAATATAAAGAGAGATGTAAAGAACAAGACTATAGAGCAGAAAGAGAGAGTGAAATAGTGAGAGTGAGAAACAGTGAGCAAGAGAGAGAAGGCCTGAGAGAGAGAGAGAGAGAGAGATGCCTTGACAATTAATAATAATAGTTAATATTTACTAAACACTATGTGCCAGCCACTCTTCTTACCACTTTACCTATACTAAATCACTTAATCTTTATATACTTACTATGAAACATGATTATCCTTATTTTATAGATGAAGAAATTGAAGCTAGTGGCTTGTACAAAGGCACACAACTAGTAAGGGTTTGAACCCAGAATTTGAATCCAGGTAGTCTAGTCTCAGAGTTAGTACTCATAACTACTCTACTCCTATCCCAGTTCCAGTTCCTATGAAACCTGGCTATATATCAGTTCTTGTCCTTCACTTTCTTTGAGACTCTTGTATATCTTTAACCCATGCTGCCCTTTTTACTTGAGTAGGATTTATTGGGCCTCTCTCCTTGAAGTCAAAAGATAGCTAACTGAAACAGAAAGATACCATACTGGATACATACTGAAGGGGAGGATATAAAAGTGATTAATAGGATATCTGCCCTCAAAGAGTTGGCAGTTTGTTTAGAAATATAGGTCATCCAGATAGAAAATTACTAATAATAGCAGACAGTATATATCCAGTGCCTGTTGAAGGAATGATGAAGAAAAACTCAATGAAGAGTAAAGACTGATTTGGGAATAACAACACCTGCAGCTGTGTAAATTTTGAAAGGTTCATGTATGTTTCCTCTATCCTTGACTCTCTGAAGTTGTTCAGTGTACAAACACCCCTGAGAAGAATTGGAAAGCAGATTCCCAAGTTCAATTTCATTACATAAAAATCCAGTCTTTTAGAAATTATCCTTTCCCATGTATGTGGGCTTGGGTACCATCTACACAGTAATACTCAATGAGTTTTGAAAGGAATCAGTGTGATCTCCAGGAATCACAGCAGAAAGTAACATGGACAGTTGGAAGCCACACTCTGGTTTGTCCTCTTATCATCTATTTTCTAAATTCAGAAATTATCCATAATAACTGAAAAGGTCACATAAATCAATACTAATAATAGCATTCATTAAAATAATCTTTCAATAAGAGTAACATCTTGCTGATGTAAATGGAAAATGGTATAGTTATTTTGGAAGATAGTTTGACAGTTTATTACAAAGTTAAATATAATGTTACCATACAATCCAACAATATTACTCCTTGATATTTACCCAAATGAACTGAAAGCTTTGTTCACACAAAAACTAGCACACAAATATTTATAGCAGCCTTATTCATTGTTGCCAAAATTTGGAAGCAACCAAAATGTCCTTCAGTAGATGAATAGATAAACCAACTGTTGTATATCCAGACAATGGAGTATTATGCAGTGACAAAAAGAAATGTTATCAAAGCCACAAAAATACATCAATAAATCTTAAATGTATATTGTTAAGTGAAAGTAGTCATTCTGAAAGACTATATACTGTATGATTCCAACTATGTGACATTCTGGAAAAGGCAAAACTATTGAGACAGTAAAAATATCAGTGGTTGCCAAGGGTTCAGGAAGAGCTAGGGAAGGATGAATAAGTGGAACACAGGAGATTTTTAGGGCAGGGAAGCTACTTTTTATGATACTGTAATGTAGACACATGGCATTATATGTTTGTCAAAACCATAGAATTGTATGACACAGAATGAACCCTAATGTAACTATAAGTTTTTGTTAATAATAACAAAATTATTATGAATCCATAAAATAATGAACTGTACCACACTAATACAATATGTGCATAAAAGGGAAACTGTGTAGTGGGGGAGAAATAAATGGAAACTGTACTTTCTGCTCAATTTTTCTGTAAACCTGAAACTGCTCAAAATAATAAAGTCTAATAATTTAAAAAATCTTGAAATGCAAAATCTTCAGAGGAATCTTTTATTATGTAGTTATTTTTATTGGAGATTATGAAAAGGATTAGAGTGTCTCCTTAGTTTAGTTTTGGAGTGCTTCCTGAAGCACCTAACTAATTTTGACTTTAATGAAAAATTATTACTTTATTAATCCACAGAAGACCATAAAGAAATTGATCTCCTTAGTAGTCATTAATCAAAGCACTATGGAGGAATACAATCAAGCTTCACCAATTCAAACTAATTGGAGGATAGAGGTAGGGAGTATGAATGATGGAATATTTTAAAAGGAATGCAATATATGATATTCAAAACTTTATGGTAGCTGAAATTAAACTCAGACTGTGTAGTTGAGGTCCTTCGGGGAATGGCGTTAAGAACAGATGTTCCTGTCTGTATCCTTTGTTCACATAATTTTCTCAGTCTGGAGTGCCCTTGTGTCCACCTACCAGATGCTTATTCACTCTTCAAGGCTTGAATTCTTCCTACTCTGTCAAGACTTCTCTCTCTGATATATTCATCAGGACTCTCTTCTGCTTTGATTTCATAGCTCTTTGAGTTCATATCTGTCAGATGTTTGGAAGCAGGGACAAAGAGTTAATCATCCTTATCATTATATCAGTTTGTGCTGTGCCTTGTACCTGAAGAGTACCTAAAAATGCCTGGTGAGTGCATTTGTTAACAATTATTGATATAGATTGTGATGGAATTTTAGAATAGTTGTTTCATTTTGAGTTTGGAGGTGAAAAGAATCCAGCATAGTAAAGAAAACAGACAATAGAAAGGAGTAACATGCATAAAATAAATTATATTTATCACTATAGAATCCCTAAATGTAAGAGCCCAGTGGATCTTGGAGACCATTGTTCAATACTTTCATCTTTTTCTTTTACAGTCAAAAGTGCTTACACATATTCAAGAAATCAACATAATAATTAGTTTCATTGTGTCCTTATTATTATTATTATTATTTAGAATCTCCATATAAATGATGTCATATGACATTTTTCTTTCTCTTTCTGGCCCACTTCACTTTGAATGACAGTCTTCAGGTCAAACATTATTTTATTCTTTTTTATGGTTGAGTAGTGTTCTATTGTATATATGTACCACCTCTTCTTTATCCGGTCATTTGTTGATGGACATTTGGGTTGTTTCCATGTTTTGGCTATTGTAAATAGTGCTGCTATGAACATTGAGGTGCATGTATCTATTTGAATTTTATTTTTCTCCAGATATATGCCCAGGAGTGGGATTGCTGGATCACATGGTAAGTCTATTTTCAGTTTTTTAAAAGAACCTCCATACTGTCCTCCATAGTGGCTGCACCAATCTACATTCCTACCAATAGAGTAGGAGGGTTCTCTTTTCTCCACACCCTCTCCAGCATCTATCGTTTGTAGACTTTTCAATGATGGCCATCCTGGCTGGTGTGAGGTGATATCTCATTGTAATTTTGATCTGCATTTCTCTGACAATTAGCGATGCTGAGCATTTTCTCATGTGCCTATTGGAAATTTGTATATCTTCATTGGAGGGTTGCTTGTTTAGGTCTTCTTCCCATTTTTGGATTGGGTTCCTTGTTTCTTTGATATTAAGGTATATGAGCTGTTCATATATTTTGGAAATTAGTCTCTTGTTAGTCACAACACTTGCAAATATTTTCTCCCATTCTGTAAGTTGTCTTTTAGTTTTGTTGATGGTATCCTTAGCTGTGCAAAAGCTTTTAAGTTTAATTAGATCCCATTTGTTTATTTTTGCTTTTAGTTTCAATACTCCAGGAAAAGGTTCAAAAAATATATTCCTGTAATTTATGTCTGAGAGTGTTCTGCCTATGTTTTCCTCTATGAGTTTTATAGTATCTGGTCTTACATTTAGGTCTTTAATCCACTTTGATTTTATTTTTGTACGTGGTGTTAGGGAATGTTCTAATTTCAGTCTTTTATAGGTAGCTATCCAGTTTTCGCAGCACCACTTATTGAAGAGACTGTCTTTTCTCCATTATATATTCTTGCCTCCTTTGTCATAGATTAATTGACCATACATACGTGTGTTTATTTCTGGACTTTCTATCCTGTTCCATTGATCTATGTGTTTTTGTGCCAGTACCATAGTGTTTTGATTACTGTAGCTTTGTAGTATAGTCTGAATTCAGGGAGCATGATTCCTCCAGCTCCATTCTTCTTTTTCAAGATTGCTTTGGCTATTCGAGGTCTTCTGTGTTTCCATAAAATTTTAACATTTTTTTTTCCTCTGTGAAGAATATTGTTGGTAAATTGATAGGGATTGCATTGAATCTGTAAATTGCCTTGGGCAGTATGGCCATTTTAACAATATTGATTCTTCCAATCCAAGAACATGGTATATCTTTCCATTTATTTATGTCATCTTTAATTTCCTTCATCAGTGTCTTATAGTTTTCAGCATACAGGTCTTTTGCCTCCTTGGTTAGGTTTATTCCTAAGTATTTTGTTCTTTTTGGCATGATGGTAAATGATATCGTTTCCTTAATTTCCCTTTCCACTATTTCATTGTTAGTGTATAGAAATGCAACTGATTTCTGTATATTGATTTTGTATCCTGCAACTTTACCATATTCATTGATGAGTTCTAGTAGTTTTCTGGTTGCTTCTTTAGAGTTTTCTGTGTATAGTATCATGTCATCTGCAAACAGTGATGATTTTACTTCTTCATTTCCAATTTGGATTCCTTTTATTTCTTTTTCTTCTCTGATTGCTATGGCTAAGACTTCCAAAACTATGTTGAATATAAGTGGTGAGAATGGGCATCCTTGTCTTGTTCCTGATCTTAGAGGGAATGCTTTCAGATTTTCCCAATTAAGTATGATAGCTGTAGGTTTGTCATATATGGCCTTTATTATGTTATGTTCCATAAATGTCCACTTCATAGAGAGTTTTGTTCATAAATGGGTGTTGAATTTTATCAAAAGCTTTTAATGTGTTTATTGAGAGTATCATATGGTTTTTATTCTTAAATTTGTTAATGTGGTGTATCACGTTGATTGATTTGCATATATTGAAAAATCCCTGCATCCCTGGGATAAATCCAACTTGATCATACTGTATGATTCTTTTAATGCATTGTTGGAGTTGATTTGCTAGTATTTTGTTGAGGATTTTTGCATCTATATTCATAAGTGATATTGGCCTATAATAATTTTCTTTTTTGTGATATCCTTGTTTGGTTTTAGTATTAGTGTGATTATGGCCTCCTGGAATGAGTTTGGAAGTGTTCCTCTGCAATTTTCTGGAATAGTTTCAGAAGGATAGGTGTTAACTCTTCTCTAAATGCTTGGTAGAATTCACCTGTGAAGCCATCTGGTCCTGGACTTTTAGTTTGTTGGGAGATTTTAATTACTGACTCAATTTCACTACAGTTAATTGGTCAGTTCGTATTGTCTATTTCTTCCAGGTTCAGTCTTGGTAGACTGTACCTTTCTAAGAAATTGTCCATTTCTTCTGGATTGTCATTTTTGTTGGTGTATAGTTGCTCATAGTATCCTCTTATGATTCCTTGTGTTTCTGTGGTGTCAGTTGTAACTTCTCCTTTTTCATTTCTGATTTTGTTAATTTGGGCCCTCTTCCTTTTTTTCTTGATGAGTCTGACTAAAGGCTTATCAATTTTGTTTATCTTTTCAAAGAATCAGCTTTTAGTTTTGTTGTTCTTTTCTATTGTGTTTTATTTCAGTCTCTATTTCATTTATTTCTGCTCTAATCTTTATGATTTATTTTCTTCTACTAATTTTGGGGTGTGTTTGTCCTTCTTTCTCCAGTTGCTTAAGGTGTAAGGTTAGGTTGTTTGCTTGAGATTTTTATTGCTTCCTGAGGTATGCTTGAATGCTATAAACTTTCCTCTGAGAATTACTTTTGCTGCATCCCAGAGGTTTTGGATTGTTGTGAACCCTTTCATCTTCTTAAAAATCTTATGGAGATATAATTTACATATCATTAATGTTCATGTGTTTAGAGTGTATAATTCAGTGGTTTTGATATATTCAAAGAGTTGTGTAGTTATCACAATAATCTAATTTCAAAATATTGTTATTATCCTTCAATATTTTTATAATCAATAGATTTTAATGTTATTTTTAACAGTTTTGTTGAAGTATAATCATTTGACCAATGTCTTCACCTATTTTATGTATATAATATGGAAGTTTGGGCATATGCATATACTCACGAAACTTTCACCACAGTCAAGAAAATAAATATATCTGTTACCTCTAAAAGTTTACTTGTGCCTTTTTTTTTGGTGGTAAGAACATTTAACTTGAGATATAGCCTCTTAACAAAATTTTAGCACAAAACTATATTGTTAACCACGGGCATAATACAGTACATCAGATTTTGAGAACTTTTTCATCTTGTATTGAAACTTTATATCCATTGAACAATAACTCCCCATTTCCCCTCCCTTTAGTCCCTGACAATCACCTTTCTGTTCTCTGCTTCTATGGGTTTGACTATTTCAGATACTTTATATAAGTGGAATCATACAGTAGTCATCCTTCTGTGACTGGTTTATTTCTGTGATCAGCTTATTTTACTTAACATAAGGTCTTCCAGGCTCATGTATCACATTTTCTTTATCTATTTCTCTGTTAATGGACATTTGTGTTATTTCTGTATCTTGGCTGTTGTAAATAATTATGCAATGAACATGAGAGTGCAGATATCTATTTGAGATTGTGATTTCAATTCTTTTAAATCTGTACCTAGAAATGGGATTACTGTATCATATGATTGTTCTATTTAAAACATTTTGAAGAACCTCCATACTGTTTTCCATGTTGGCTGCACCATTTTACATTCCCATAAATCATATAAAATGGTTGCAATTCCTCTACATCATCTCCAAGTACTTTTCTCTTTTAACAATAGCCATCCCAATACATATGAAGTGATACCTCCTTGTGGGTTTGACTTGCATTTCCTGGACAATTATTGAAGTTGAACACCTTTTCATGCCTGGCCATTTAGTTAGTATCTTTGGATGAACACCTATTCCAATCATTTGCTCATTTTTAAATTGAGCTATTTGATTTTTTTCCTTATTGAGTTGTAAGAGTTCATTATATTCTCTGCATACTAGACCCATACTAGATATATAATTGGCAAATATTTTCTCCTGTTCTGTAGATTGCCTTTTTTACTTTCTCGATGATGTTCTTTGGCTCACAAAAGTTTTAATTTTGATTAAATGTAAATTTTCAATCTTCATTTTTATTGCTTGTTGGTTTTATATTATAGCTAAGAAATTATTGTCTAACTCCAAATTTTGGAGATTTATGCTTGTTTCTCCTAAGAGCTTTACACTTTTACTCTTAATTTTAGGTAGATGGTTCACTTTAGGTTAATTTTTGCTTTGTGTATGATGTGAGGTAGAGGTTCAAAGCCATTCTGTTGAATGTTTATAACAAGTTGGCCTAGTACCATATGTGAAAAAATATTCTTTCCCAATTTAATTGTCATCGTGCTCTTGTCAAATATCAATTGACATAAAAGTGTGGGTTTATTTCTTCTGGACTCTCACTTCTATTCAATTAATCTGTATATCTGTCTATCCTTATGGCAGTAGCACACAATCTTGATTTACTGTAGCTTTGTATTAAGTTTTGAAATTGGTTAAATGTGAGTCTACTAACTTTGTTCATTTTTTAAAGATTATTTTGACTATTTTGGGTACCTTACATTCTCATGTGAATTTTTTTATTTTTTATTTTTTATTTTTTTTCTTTTTGCTGGGGAGGTAAATAGGTTTATTTGTTTATTTATTAATGGAGGTATTGGGGACTGAACCCAGGAATTTGTGCATGCTAAGAAGATACTACACCACTGAGCTATAACCTCCCCACTTCCATGTGAATTTTAGCTTGTCTGCAAAGAAGCCAGCTGGCATTTGATAAAAAATGTTTTGAATCTATAGATCAATTTGAGGAGTATTACTACCTTAAAATTTTTTATGTCATCCAATCCATAAATATAGGTTCTCTTCTTTATTTAGATATTCTTAACTTTCTTTCAACTATGATTTTCAGTATACAAGTCTTGCATTTCTCTGTTAAATTTAATCCCATGTGTTTTATTTAGTCTGATACTATTATAAATAGGATTTCTTTCTCTATTTCATTTTCAGATTGTTTATGACTGGTGTATAGAAATTCAACTGATTTTTGTATATTGATCTTATGTCCTGCAAACTTGCTGATCTTGTTTACTATATCCAATAGTTATTTTCTGGGCTATTTGGAATTTTTTAATGTACAGCATCATATTATCTGTGAATAGAGATAGTTTTACTTCTTCCTTTCCAATATGGATGCCTTTTATTTATTTTTCTTACCTAATTGCTCTGGCTAGAATTTCCAAGTTGAATAAAAGTGGCAAAAACTGACATCCTTCATAGCAACATTATTTACAATAGCCAAGATATTGAAGCAACCTAAGTGTCCATTGACAGATGAATGGACAAAGAAGCTGTGGTATATATGTGTGTGTGTGTGTGTGTGTGTGTGTATAATAGAACATTATTCAGCCATTAAAAAGAATGTAATTTTGCCATTTGCTGCAATGTGGATGGACCTGGAGGTTATTATGTGCAATGAAATGTCAAAGAAAGAAAATACTTTATGTTATCACTTACATGTAGAATTGAAAAAATAAAACAAAGGAATGGCTATGACAAAACAGAAACAGAATCACAGATGTACAGAACAAACCAGTGAGGAGAAGAAAGGAGTGAGGGGCAAGATAGGGGTAGAGTATTAAGAGATACAAACTACTATATATAAAATAAATAATCAACAAGGAGATATAAGGACATATTGTATAGCACAGGAAAACATAGTTATTATTTTACAATAACTTTAAATGGAATATAATCTATGTAAATTTTGAATCACTATGTTGTACACCTGAAACTAATATAATATTGTAAATCAACTATTAATTCAGTAAAAAAGTTTTGATATGTTTTGTTTTCATCTTTATTCATCTTAAAGTATTTTCTATTTTCCTTCATGATTCTTCTTTGACCCCCTGGTATTTAGGAGTGTATTGTTTAATTTTCACACTTAAAAAAGTCCCAATTTCTGTTGATGATTTCTAATTTAATTCCCTTGTGAGCTGTCAGCATATATTGTAGTATTTTAATGCTGTTAAATCTACTGAGGTATGTTTTATGCTCTGCATATGGTTTTTCCTGGAGAATATTCCATGTGCACTTGAAAAGAATGTATAGTCAGCTGTTCCTGAGTGTGATGTTTCATAGAACTCTTAGGTCTATTAGGTCTAGTTGGTGTATAGTGTTCTTCAATTATTCTTCTCTTCTTTTTCTTCTGTCATTCTTTTATTGAGAGTGAGGTCTTGAAGTCTCCAACTACTATTGTTGAATTGTCTATTTCTGCCTTGAATTATGTAAGTTATTGTTTCATGTATTTTGTGCCTCTATATATGGGTATATATATGTTTATAATGATAAAAATAGTCCTGATAGATTGACCATTATTATTACAAAATGTCCCTGTTTATCATTAGTACCAGGTGTTGTCTTAAGTCTACTTTAATATTAGCATACCCACTCTATCTCCTTTTTTGTTTTTTTTTTTTGTGCAGTATATCTTTTTCTATCCTTTTACTTTCAAGCTACTTGTGGCTTTGATCTAAAGTGTATTCTGTATAGATCACGTATTGTTTGATCTTAATTTTAAATTCAGTTTTATAGTCTGTGCCTTTTGGTTGGCTTATTTAATCTGTCCTATTTAATGTTATTAATATGGTTGTAATTTTATATGCCATTTTGCTTTTTGTTTTCTATATGTCTCTATTTTTGCCCTATGTTCCTCTTTTATTATGTCTCTCTTGAGTGGCTATTTTCTAGTGTACTTTTTCCATTATTTTAATAGTGTTTATTATATTTTTGAGGTGTTTTCTTAGTGATTGCTCTTGGGTTTCCAATATTTAGTTTAACTTATCAAAATCTACTTCAGATTTATACTAACATAATTCCAAAATGCTTACATTTTTTATTTGGTTTTGGTATTTACAAATTTTATTGTCTTTGGTAAGTCACTTTTTCCTCATGCCTTTCAAAGTTAGTCTGTGACTTTAGGCTTCATATTAGCAGATCTAGATCCAGAAAATTTCAAACCCTAGAAGGGTTCAAAAACTACATAATTGTTAGTTGGATTGGTCAGCTTCTAATGAGAGTTTGCATTATAAAAGGCAGATCCTTATGTTTGCTCATAACCAAGATAATCTGTGCAGAGTTGTAAGTGCTCTGGTAAAAGAAGGTGTGATTATGATTACTAGTCCAGAAATTATCAGAATTAATGGAGGAATTACTAGCTGCGTGGCTTTGGGCAAGTCACTTAACCTTTCTGTGCCTGATTTTCCTTAAGTATAAAACAAGAATAGTAACAGTAATTACATCATAGAGTTCTTGTTCAGATTAGATAAATAAATATAGATAAAGCACCTAGAATATTGTTTGGCATATAGTAATGCTCAAGAAAAGTTTTCTACTGTCATTATTATTACCTTGACATTTTCCTAAGCTATACCAAGCATTCAAGGCTCTGGGTGCTTTACAAAGCTCTTGGGTAAAAAACATTTTTTTTCCAACTACCAATCCCACCTACAGCGGTGGGAACTTGCTATTATCTAAGTCTGTTCAGTTAGTGAGAAGGAAATCCCAGTTGCTAGAGAAACAGCTAGGAGGTGATGGTACGGTATGAAGAATGAGCTAAAAATCTTCCAGGGAGTGTGCTTGAAAAAATGTTTTCTACCCTTTCAGTAATGTAGTGTTCAGTGTTATGCAGTGGTTTGGAACTTGTCCTTGTATTCCCTACCTCCTAGTCAACCAAAAAAAAAAAAAGACTACTAAAAAAGAAATACTGTAAGATTGAGGATCTCCTCTTTATTTTCTGAAAGGCTTCAATACATCTGCTAATTAATGCAAAGTGAGTAATTAAAAGGCTTCCTTTTGTAGAACACTGCCCAGGTTTGTGTAGGCACAGTGTTCATTTAGAGAATATGAGAGTTACCAAAATTGTTAGCTGTACCCTAAGCCATAGGCATAGTTAAAGTCCTTTGATTACATTTGTACTGTTTCTAAGGAAACTAGCATAGTTTTGAGTCCCTGGCACTTGGAGTGATTTCACCAGTCCTTTAATATTGTTGGCAGAAAGAAAAATTGATTTGGGTTTGAAGTGTTAAGGTCTTAAGCATCTGGCTGTTCTTATTCAAGTGTGTAAATTCTCAGTTGGAAGTTAGTCATATTTTAGTTAAGTTTCTTTTCAAACATATAAAAATGAAATGTATACTCCCCTAGGTAGTTCTGAATGCACTTTTTTCAGCTGCATATTCATTTCCCTCCCAGTAGCAAGGACATCATCAACTCAATGAAGGCTTGTTTAAAAGGACTTTTTGGGTTAAGTCGCATGTCTATAAAGTGGCTGTTTGGAGAACATCTTGGAAAAGCTTTCCTTTTCCCCCTTCCACCTTACAAATACTAGAGCAAGCAGAACCAGAACTTTCACACTGAGGATTGTGAGGTGAGAGCAAAAGGAGATGGCAGTGGATAAGATTCAGTACTTTCTTGTCCATGGGACTTTATTTCTTTATGTGTTTGTACTCTTTGTTCTGAAAAAAACACCTTGATATGGACTTGATTGTAAATGGATGAAATGGTACATGTTTTCAGCTGATGAGTAAAACAAAACAAGAAAACACATTGCTGCTTTGCTTAGGCAAGAGAGGTCAGAGACAAGAATTTTGGAGAATGCTACTAATATTAATTTTGAATTCAGTAGATAACAGACTCTATCCTCTTGAAGCTTGCTGTTGGGAGAGACTGATAGTCAAATAATCACACAAATAAAAAATTACCCAACAGCATGTAAACTTATACCTGTGATAAATGCAATGAAGAAAAGGTCCATGATGTTGTAAGAACGTATAAGTGGATATGACCTGAACTAGGGGTTAAGGAAGAGTTCCCTGAAGGCATGACTACTAGGATAATTTCTGAAGGAGAAATAAGAATTAACTTGGTGAAGGAGAGGCTAGAGAGAGGGGGAGCATTACAGGCAGGGGGAAGAGCACATGGAAATGTCTATGGTGTGAGGGATCATATCTCATTCTAGGAAATTGAAAGTAGGTCAGTGAGCCTGGAGCTCAGGTAGAGGAAGAGTGATGCTATAGAAGGGCATGTGACCCAGTGATATGGTAAATGACCCAGGAGTTGCTTGTGAGGTTAATCAGAAAGGTACCTGAGTACCTTAGGGAGAAATGAAGGTAGATGAATTGGAGAAGTGAGGAATATTAATCCAAAGAGGAGAAAGATAATGAGTTGGTCACACAGACAGATAGATATTGACCATGACTATAGGTTGACTTTAATCACTATGGTGCACTGAGTTGCTACAATTGAGTACTCCCCACAAGAGCTCTTCTCCTTACCTTTTTTTTCTCTTCACAAACCAGTTTCCTTTTCACTTTGTCTCATGTTACACGTACTACATTTAATCACTTGTGTCTGGCCACCTGGAAAGATTTTCCCCTTCTTTTCTTGGCTTCTTTAAGTACTAATCATCCATCGGTCCAGCTTAAAGCCCACCTCCTCTGGGAAGCCCTCCTGGCCCTATCCATGGGACTTCATCTCCATCCTCTGATCTATTAAGAACTTACTCTCCATATAACTACTTCAATATTTTTCAGAATTTTCCTTTGGTATCTCACTCCTTCATGTGTCTTGTGTCCCCAGTTAGACTGTGAGGCACTGCAGGGCAGTGACTGTATCTTTCTCTTGTAGACTGATAAATGTGCCAAAGGCTGGTCCAGCCAGGCCCAAAGTGGCTGAGTGACCACTTGTGAAGACACAGCCAATTCAGCAACTGACAGAAATAGACATACCTGAGATAAGTGGAGAGGGGAACAGAAGGGGCGGAGACTCAGGGGTGGGGAAGAGGGTAAGCTACAGAGAAAGTGCTTTTTAGAATCAGTCACAAGTAATAAGGCAGTAGCAGCTTCACACTCAGTTGTTTACTGGCCTCTACTCAGAACAACCACAATAGAGCTGTAGAAAGGGGGAGAATAAACTTGAGGCATGCCTTATTTGAGAGGCAGCATAATTACACAAAGTTTTGAAGCAATGAAGAGGATCCCTCAGCTCTTCGGGTCATGGCTCTGCCTCAGTAAGAAAGCACCTTATCCCTGGCCCAAGAGTTTCATTCCAGAGAAGGGGGAGGGGTCGCCGTTGTTGGTAGTGTTGGCGGTGGGTGGAGGTAGAGGAGAGAAGGATGAGGGGAGCTGGCAGAGGGGAAGAGCTAGCAATGAAATTACAGATGGATGAGTGAATTTTTGCAACAAATTCAGATCAGAGAAAGGGAGGGAAGCAGAAAAAACAGGGAGGCAAAAAAGCAGTGACCAAGGCAGTAAACCTACAGGAAAAGAACTTGCCCAAGGGGAAGCAGGAGTACAGTTGAAGATAACTTCCAATTATAAACAAATTGCATCTCTACTATTTATTTTGGTTTTTAGCAAGCCTCTGAAAACTTCATAGTAATTAGATTTCCAGTCAGGCAATTATTTAAGAGAAATGTAGACCCTCTTTTTGCCACAGAGCACTCCCCAGTGCATGGAAGATGGTTATTAGAGCGCTGGGATCCCAGCACATCTCCATCTGAAAGCATTTGACTGGCTTAAGTGAGTATAGTGTTAAATTTTATTTTATTGCGGCAGTGGGAGATTTAATTTTGCATGGTATGATAGAAATGTATTTATGTACCATTCATTTTTGCCTTTCCCTGCCTCGTACTTATTATTATTACTATTGTTATTGTGATTGTTTTAAACAATTTGGAACAAATGTGAGCTGCTCCATAAGCGAAACACTCCTCCCAGTTTGGAGTTTCCTCTCCTCCTCCTCATTAGAATTGTAAGGGGAGGAGGGGTGGGTTAGCAGTCCTGCAGCAAAGACAGGCACACAGGCTTTCTCTGTGGATGAATTGGTCAGGAAAGACACTTTTTATATTGTGAAGTGGCACTTAAGCTGCTAATTCTTGAGTGTGAAAACTTCTTTTCCCGGGTAATGCTCTTTAAAGAAAAACTTCTTCAGTCCAGTGATTGGTGACTAAGGGAACGATGGAGCAAAGGGGATTGGGCGGGATCTCGGCTCCTAATAATGCCTCCTTATCCAATGAAAAGCATTTCCTATTGAGACCCCCAAGAGTCCCCCCCAACCACCGCCCCCCCACCCCGGCCCTCGGCTCCAGCCCGGACTTTGGGCCTTTTCTTGTGTCCTGTTTGTTAAACGCATGCCAGCTACAACATTCAAGAGGGCCGTTCCTTAACAAAGGGAAAGAGATAAATGTGAATAAGCTCACATTTTCAGAATGAGCAGTTTGCTATAAGAAGCTTCGGCAGCCCAGAGTCTGCTACTTTGGGCTGAGTTTACCTTTCCCTGTAAAAAAAAAATGGATTAAAATATGCACTTCTAAAGTGCGAGTTGCCCGTTTATATGTTTATTAGCTAATTGTCTACAGGCATGAGCACACTCTCTCATCTAGCACACTCTTTCTTGGGGTAAGTCTCTTTGAGAAAGATTTGTTTCGGGCATTTGGGGGTGGGGGATGGCGTAACAAACTTCAGTGGAAACACTGATGCTTTGAGTGTTTGGGGAAAGAAATTAGATTTCAACGCTGAAGTGCTGAACAGGGATTGTCGTGTTAAATGGTTAAAAAAAAGAATTTCCATTGTTTTGGCAATAATACTGTTTCAGTGGAAGAGATACAGAATTTTCAAGCTGTTGTTTCATGTAAACACAGTTGTCCTAAAGAGCTGATTTAAAATCACAGAGTAGAGTAATTTAGAAATTCTTTTGGCTGACTTTATATTTCTTTGGTTTACAATGGATTGTGAGCTAATGTGGCTTCTATTATGAAGTTTTGTCTAGTAAAACTACACACAGCATGCCTTTGATGCCTAATTGATTTATGGAGAATGTGACATTTGCTATATTGAATAATTCATGAACTGGACTATAAAGGAAGAAACATATTTCAGTGAAAAAGTAATTCTGGCATAAATGGAATTTGCTGTTATATGTGAAATTAATTGCTATTTTCCATACATATGCAGTAATATGACATATTTAAAATTCTTTTTGTATATCCTGATAACTTTTAAGACTTTTAGTTACAAGATTTTGTTGAATTGATAAATATTGCATTTCAGTTACTTTGTTTTAGGAAATCTAGCAATATAATTCATTATTATTCCACCATGGAAGAGACCAGACAAATGCAAAGATTTGAACATTTCAGAGCTTGCTGGGGTTATTCACTTTGCTACCTTACCAAATTATACCAGCTTTCTTTTTCCTTGACTAACATGAAGATAGCAATTATCCAGTGGCTTTGAAACGTTTATTTTTCAGAAAATTTCAAGTAACAAAACCCATCAACATAGAGTGTAAATCCTTTTGCCTTGCCACAGATGAAATGTTGGGCTCTTGCTAAAAAGGGTGAGTTCAGCTGATATACTAGACGGTGGCTGCACTCTAAAGCATCTCTTGCTAATCAAAGATGCAAATGAAAGCCCTATTGGAACAATCAGACCAGTCTTTCAGAATGTGTACTTACAAAAGTTAAAGAGAGGACTAGGAACATGCCTTATAGCAACACTCATGCCAAGTTTAGCTAAAGCTTTATCTATTCAATTCCCTTTGAGAGATTGCAATGAGAATTGTTGCCCTTGCTGTGGTGTGGTCAGGGCCTGATTGTGTAGTTGCCTTTTTCCTGTGCGTATGGTCATTTTGTGTAGTCTACTCTTGGCCTTCTTAAGGGGGAGGAAAAAAATTCCATAATGTATTTGTGAATAATAGTACTGAAAATTGGAAATTTAATAGGAGGTCACCTACTATTGGGAATTAAGCCTCACTTTTAGTAGATAAGTATCTGGTTATTAGAGCAAGGCATAGGATAAGTAGCCTACTGATTCTATATAGTTATGTTCTGACGTATTTTGATAACCTTATATTTTGAGGAGAGAGGTGACTGGAAGCAGGTAGAAAAGGTTGAGGATTAAGACCTAGACAAGTAGAGCTGATATGGGCATAGGACAGAGAACGAGGGAAATGAGAACATTAGGAAGACTACGATATAAATGGCATCTTGATCTGTGATGCTTAGCTTATGACAATAATTAATAATATTTACTTCTGATATTAAATCTAAACTATATGGTGATGGATGTTGACTAGATTTAGCGTGATGATCATTTCACAATACATATAAATATCGATTGAATCATATTTGTACAACTGAAATTAATGTTATATGTCAATTTTTCTTCAATTAATAAAATAAAATAAATCTTCAAAAACTTAATTAAGTCTATTAAAAAGTAATTTCCCTTATCTCAGACTTTGAGGGATTAAAAACCTATTTTTGCCAACAAATGGGAGCAGGTGAAAACAACTGACAGGAGGAAACAGCCAGTGAGACCACACTGCCGTAGCATCAGTTGAAGGCTGCTGTTAGTCAAAGCAAAGGTGGAGACAGAAGAAAAACTGAGGTCAAGAAAGGGACTGTGACTTGGTCTCACAGTTAGTTAGTGATGGGGCTGGATGTAGCTATACTGAAGTAAAAGCAAATAAGAAAACTTCTGGATATTTGAACTTCCTAGTTTGATTGGATTCCAAACAAAAAGAAGTTTTCTTTATAATCTGTATCAATTGTGAAAGCCATAAAAGAAATGTTAATGCTTCTGTCTTCCTTTAAGATAAACCAGTAAAATAGTATTAATTTCATTCCAGGAATACTGCTCTCTGGAGGAGCGTGAAAATGAATTCTCTTTAATATCAAGGTGATCCCCAATGTATTTTAAATTGCGTAATGATTTTAGTTTTTTAAGTTTCACTTCTCCTAGATTAGAGAAAAAATATTTCAAGAAAGTTGAAGCATTATTTAGCAGTCTGCTTTGTTTAGTCCACCTTTGTTCAGAAGAGGGTGAGATGTGATGATAGTATAAGTTTGCCACTAGCAAATAATTCTACTTTACAGGCAATACATGAGTAGGGTTCAAATGCAGGTGCTATTTGTAAGAATTCCATTGCAAAGCATTTCTGGTTCTATGAAAGCATTTTGGATAGAGTTGTAATTTGAAGATGTTAGACATGCTATATTAGGTTGACCTAGGACATCCTAGGAGAGACAGCAGTGATTGTCAATGTACTAATATCCAGTAATTGAAGACTTGCTTCTATCACTATAGCTAAGGGAAGAAAGAAATTCAGCTAGGGTAGGGGTGCAGGTTAGAGACAAGGCAATGAGGTCTCCACTTGTTTCAGTCTTCTTTCCTCTTCCCCTGTCAAGGCCCCTGCCCAATAGTAACAGTTGTTGCCAGGGAAAAAGAAAAGAAAAAGAAAAAAAAACGAAAAAAACAAAGAACCAATATAACTTTAGGCTAAAAAAAGAAATCTCCTTTGTTCATTTATTTATAATATAATTAATGTATTGCCTTATAAAGCAGAGGAAGTATTTTTATGCCTTTTGTCACTAGTTATCTTTAAATGATTATGAGTTAAATAAATTCATGGACTTTATGCTGGTCAATATAACTAATAACCTATGGCACAACAGTAACAAGTTTTGAAAATAAAATGTTATCTACAATTCTGTAATAATTAAATCCAAAGCATTTAGATACCATTTAAAAATATGTTGACTCTCACTTACTCTGATTTATACTATATAATAAATTTCTTTACCTTATGACTTTGGTGTACATTTTATTGCAAACCTCTCTCCATGGTACACTATTATGACTAATTCTATTTCACAGCATCCATTGGAGGAAATCCCTAACCACAGTACCTCCAGAAAGTTCACTGATACCCCAAGTCTTGGATAAAATTGGTGCCAAGTAAAATTGGATAAAATTGGTTTGAAGTAATGTAATGAGTGCCACTTTCCTGGTAATAACTTTCTCTGTAATTTTTAATTTTATTCTACAACTTTTTTCTAACAAGTGCTTCCAGCTTATTACTGATCCAAAAATCCAGAATGGATGGAAGAGTTGTAATTATTTATTGTAATCCAGGCAGTTTAAGTCAAGATGAATATTGATTCTTTGGTTTAAACTTTTTCTTCCACTGATATATACCTTTAGCAGTGGGAGACATGGTTTTTGTTCATATTATCAGGGTCAGTATCCACATATATCAGATGAATTGGTATGCAAATTGATAACTGATTTACCCATTTAAATATGTGAAATAAAGCCAAATTTCTAGTTGGCATTTGTGAGTCTCACAGAATTTGGAAATGGACTTTTTGAGAAACACCAAAATTTTTTCCCAAAAGGTCTGGGCCTTCTGCTGAGATAAGATACTAAGTCTCAAGAATCTAGACAGTTTCATAATATTAGGTTGAGTAATTTCTCTACAGTTGCCTTACTCTATAACTTACTGCTAGGGAAAACTTTACTTTAGTAGGATTGATGCAATCTTTGGCCCCATCATGTTGAGCACTAAACCACATTATTTTTCAAAGATTATACTGTGTCATCAGGTAAATGGTTAGTGGGAGACTGGAATATTTTTGGGTGAAAACAATTAAGTTAATCAGTGAGGATAAGAACTGCTCAGATTAGGGCCTGTGTCAGTTTCCTGTTCTTCTCAAATAAAGTACGGGGAGAAAAACAACCATAATAATCTTAGTGTGAACCAAATTCAACATACAGAAGTATTTTTAAAATGGATATTTTCTTGCATAAAAAATAAATGAGGATAAAAAATAAAATAAATGAGGCTTAATCTAAATATTTGACACAGAGAGAGGCTTCTTTGAGATAAGACCTGATACAGATCAATTTATCACTTTAGTTCTGGAGTGAAACATTTACTTATAGTTTCCTCCATATGTAATTTCATAAGGCTACGTTGTATTTTGAAAACTATTATGAAACACCAACTAATGCATAGGAACATCAATTAGAACCATGTGTTTGATTGTGACCTATGCGTGTGGCTTGGTCTAGAAGGTTTACTTAAGGTGTCTTCTCTATTAGCAGCCACTGTTCTGAGGAGCAGCAGTCTGGACATATTCCCTATTATTCCAGCAGGATAGTTTTAATCTGCATTTTTGCAACATTTTTGTATTTTTTAGTTTGCTTCACTGGTAGATAATTATAGACAAGGACACAATAGGTTTCAGCTTCCTTTGAAAGAAGGAAGCAGAAATCTATTGTGTCAATGTTACTAAGCTTCGACCGGAGTAGAAAGAGGAAGTGCTCTGGGATCAGAAGCACTCTGATCTGACCCAAGATCATTAAAAAGGGAGCAGAGTAAGAAAATTTGAGTATACTCTTCCTTCAAGGCCTTGTATTTCTGAGCTTTGGACTGTCTTCTGTAGGGAACAAAAGCAAGCCAGCCTTTCTGGGCTACTAGGCATATGCCAGAAATTAGAGCTTTGTTTTCAATGTGTCATCTGAAAGTTTAGCATTTAGTAAAGTGATTTAGGTATTCATCTTTATGGGCAAAAAGGGTAACTCCACTTCCTTCAAGAGCCCCTGGGAGGACCCCAAACATGGTTTATTTCACTATCATTAAAATATTTCCCATAAAGGAAAAACATTGTGAACACTTCTATGAACTGTCTGAACTGGTTCCATATGTGTAGGTTAAAGTTAAAAATTCACTGAGGGTCAGATTTCTCTTTGGTCAATTGCCAGGTGACCTGCTTCCTGCCCATTGTCAGGGAAAATACAACCACTCAGAACTCTGAACCCCTTAGGTGATTAATTGTTGGAATAATTGGCTGTAAAATTATTCACAAGATAGTAGTCTAATGCTACTTGCAGTGAAAGATGTAATTAACTGTGTCAGCCTATTTTTTCCTTTTTCATCTCATCTGAAGCTCAAGTGTTGGCGCTTTGCCTTCATTCAGTGTACAGTATGTTAGCCATTTAGGAAAATCTAGTGGTTAAAAAACACTGTTTCAGTCAAAAGAAAAGAAGCCAGTCAGAAAAGAGACCTTGTTTCTCTTTCTCATTGATTTTCTTTCAGAATTAGTTTAAGAGCCAAATGACTCTGTGTTTTTTTTTTAACTATAGCTCAGTAGGAGATATTCCTTTTGGGACACACTCCTGGACTATCTGTCCAGTTATGATGAAATTGTGTAGTAAAGGTTGAAACTCAAGGGCGTATTTCTGAAGTAAAGGGTATACATGGTGTTAGGATATGTTGCTTATATGAAGTTCAGCATACCAAAAAAGACAGAGACATAGGTGTCCAGTTGTGTCAGTAGAGGGAGAAGGAAAAAAAAACTTCTGTAATGTTTCTTTGTGGTGAGGTAGAACTGAATACTGGGCAAGCTCGTAAAGCTACTCACAAGCCCTGTTGAATCTTCCTAGCCTCAGCTGTGAGGCTCAGAGGTAATGTTTATACAGGGAAGAGAAACAGTATAAGCCAAGTTACAGAGCGAACCAGTGTCTGAATCAGAAATAGAACTCCTTGCTTCTAGTGCTGTGTTAAATCCCAGCACCACACCCTCACTGCTAGACAGCAAAGGTGCTGTCTGTTTGAGCAAGGGAAAGCTATGAATAGGGCCTTAGTGACAGTTTTCCCATGCTCTCTCTTCAGGATTGAGACTGTAATGCTTTCTTGTCTGTTGTCCTTTCTCTCCTGCAGAATTTGGGTACTCAAAGCAGCAGAGCAGAAGTGTCAGGCATTTGCAGACAGCCTACTGTGGGTATAGTGTGTATGTTTTGGGAAATATAAAACTGAATAGAAAACCGGGGAGACAAATCTCATCTATTTGAAACATAACACCTTGGGAAGTACCAGTGAGCTAGATCTATACTGTGTAGAGTGTCACCAGTGGGCAGACTGGAGGGACTTGGGGCAAATTGAAAAGGCTTCTATTATGAAAGCACTTTCCAAATAAAATAAACTTATTGGAAGTACTTGTAAAAGGCAGGTGCAAGCAGATCATACTGGATGAAGCTTGGCTTAATGTTAGGGGTTTTGCAGTCCCATAATTTCTTTAGATTGTATGACTATGTTTGAGGGATATTTTTGACTCTCTTGATTTCACAATTTAAAAAAAAAAGACCTCCAGACAGGTAGCTAGTAGGGATGTAAAATAGTATATAATATGGTTTAATCAGTTGAGAAGTTTGCCATTCTCTTCTTTCTGCCACAACATTGGTGAAGCCATCTGGAGAAACTGAGGTCTACAGCTCCCAAAGTGAGATATGAACCCTATTGACTGAGATTTTCTAGGCTCTTCCTGGTTTTTTCTTTTCTGATCAGATTCAATGACCTTAAGCATAGTCATTGTGTACTGTTATTCTTTCTGAGAAAAGTGAAAGAAGTGAGATGAAGCAAGGTAAAGAGAATGGGATTGGAGGAATTATAAATTGGAAATACCTTCTGAGAGCCCTTAATACAAATTAGATGGCAGCGCTGACCTCTCTCCATCAAGGTCTCCTTTTTTGTCTTTTCTTCTGCTCTTCTCACCTTTTTATCTCTTCCTTGTCTCTCTTTTTTTCCCCTCCTGGACCTTACTTTATCAAGGCTCCTGCTATACTTTGTTTTTATATGCCAAGGTTGCATCTGGCAAAAGTTGAGCTGGGCCTATGAGATGAAGTGGCCAAGAAAGAATATGATCTTAGAGCAGTATTAAGCTTAGGGGAGGAATTCCATAGATTTGTTGAATGAGGATTTAGGAATAGCACGTTTCCAATTTTAAATTTAAAACTTTAGCTATTAAAAGTGGCAATGCTTTGCTTTGCATCTTGTATTCTCCAAGGTCAGCTCTTGCTCTAGTCACTGCAGTGAGTGACTTTTTTTTTTCTCAAGCCAAACACTGGTTGAAGTGACTTCAGGCCTCTATATCTCTGGCAGGTTCCCCCTGCCACTCCCTTCTCTGTTCTGTACAGAGGCCCTTTGACCTGTTCCCTGGGAATTGGAAAGAAAGAGTGACATAAGGAGGAATCACTTCAGAGAAATGACTTTCACATTTTAAAATATAATCATGTAAAAACCCATTATTGGGTATGTCAGGAACAAAGACCACTTTTATTTCACATTCTCCTCATTAAAAAGAATTCATTCAGCTGCAACTTGTTCATAGTGCATTATAGAGCATTCAAAAGACAGTCTTTCTCCAATAGTAGCTGTTAACCTAGGTTAGTAAGATTTCTATATGCACTTTTGAAGAATATTGATTCAGATACCCAACAAAGATGATTAGGTCAGTGACTGCCACTTGTACAAGTGGTGGCAGGCAGAAGACATGTAACTGGTCAGATCAAAAGTATACAGTGGAGCAGGGGGATGGCTGTTCACAACAAATCTACCTTTCACATTTCACTTGTATTCTGCCAGAAAAGGCCTTATTGGGCCATTTAAGAGCTAAAGGCATGAAAGTAACTGGTGGAATGGGCAGTGAGAAAGGGAGTAGGAAGCTATCCAAAGCTTAGGTTCTGGCATAAAAGAAGCTTGGAAAGGGACCACAATCTGAAGGAGGGAGATGCTGATATAATTATATGAATTATCTCTCTATAAAGGCAATGTAATATAGTAAAAAAAAAAGTTTTAGCCAGAAGCTTTAATGATCTGAGGGATCCCTACTCTCTGAACTTATATTTTGGGAGAAAAAGGTAAATCAACAGTTTACTTCAGGAGTTTAGTCATAACTTTTTAAAGAGGATGTCCTGGAGGTCCCATATCCACCTATAGTCTTGTGCAATAGAACTCAGACAGTTTAAACTCAGAAGTTTAGTAATAATGGAGAGTAGACAATACAATTTAGAGTAGTTTAATAATTCCTTGGTTAGGAATTAAAAACAAAACAAAACCAAACCCTGAATTCTGATTCTGACTATACCATTTATATGTTCTTCCAATTCTGACATTATTATAATTCTAAATTACATAAGCCTCAATTTCTGCTTCTGTAATATAGTGATAAATTCCTGCCTTGCCTACCTTATGGTGTTCTGGTAGGAATCAAATAAAACTTGCTTTTGAAAGTTAAAAAGTTATACAAATTTCAAAGTACTATTATTGTTTTAACTATCAGAGTGCCTTGGCCTCCCAAGGAACAAATACCTTATTCCTGTTCATTGCAATGCTGCAGTATTACCCTTACTGTATTGAGTGTGATCTCTCCTATTCCTGCAACATATTCTTTTAGTACCTTTTAACATGGTAGGTACTCAAGAGGTACTTATTAAACCAAACTGAATATGAATGTTATTTCCAATCTGGGTGGACAGAATATCTTTTACTGCACAGAAATCATGGATGGAAGGTAGATTTGATGATTCATTCCATCTTGTCTCCCGTAGGAGGAAAACATTTCCTACCAGTCCTTAGTCTCAGAGTGCTGAACCCTGCAGCCAGCAGGCCTCCTGAAAAAAAATCCATGGGTGACAGAAGATTCATTGACTTCCAATTCCAAGATTTAAATTCAAGCCTCAGACCCAGGTTGGGCAATGCTACTGCCAATAATACTTGTATTGTTGATGATTCCTTCAAGTATAATCTGAATGGTGCTGTCTACAGTGTTGTATTCATCCTGGGTCTGATAACAAACAGTGCCTCTCTGTTTGTCTTCTGCTTCCGCATGAAAATGAGAAGTGAGACTGCTATTTTCATCACCAATCTGGCCCTCTCTGATTTGCTCTTTGTCTGCACTCTACCTTTCAAAATATTTTACAATTTCAACCGCCACTGGCCTTTTGGTGACACCCTCTGCAAGATCTCTGGGACTGCATTTCTAACCAACATCTATGGGAGCATGCTCTTCCTTACCTGCATTAGTGTGGATCGTTTCCTGGCCATTGTCTATCCCTTCCGATCTCGTACCATTAGGACCAGGAGGAATTCTGCCATTGTGTGTGCTGGAGTCTGGATCCTAGTCCTCAGTGGTGGTATTTCAGCCTCTTTGTTCTCCACCACTAATGTCAACAATGCAACCACCACCTGCTTTGAGGGCTTCTCCAAACGTGTCTGGAAGACTTATCTGTCCAAGATAACCATATTTATTGAAGTTGTTGGTTTTATCATTCCTCTGATATTGAATGTCTCTTGCTCTTCTGTGGTGCTAAAAACCCTCCGTAAGCCTGCTACACTATCTCAAATTGGAACCAATAAGAAAAAAGTGCTGAAGATGATCACAGTGCATATGGCAGTCTTTGTGGTATGCTTCGTACCCTATAACTCCGTCCTCTTCCTGTATGCCTTGGTGCGCTCCCAAGCCATTACCAGTTGCCTGTTGGAAAGATTTGCAAAGATCATGTACCCAATCACCTTGTGCCTTGCAACTCTGAACTGTTGCTTTGACCCTTTCATCTATTACTTCACCCTTGAGTCCTTTCAGAAGTCCTTTTACATCAATACCCATATCAGGATGGAGTCTTTGTTTAAGACTGAAACACCTCTGACCACAAAGCCTTCCCTTCCAGCTATTCAAGAGGAAGTTAGTGATCAAACAACACATAATGGTGGTGAATTAATGCTAGAATCCACCTTCTAGGTACGAGAACTGTCTTTAGGTACAGATATGGTTTCTTCTACAATTTTTTCTATGCTATGAATAAAAGAAAATATTTGAAGCTAATGATACTGATAATAGATTAATGTACTGAATACAGTCAGATTCATTTATTTGAATGTTTATTGTACATATGCTGTTTTGTTCAATAATTATAGGTCAGGTCTAATTACTGCAACCAAAAGTTATTGCCGAACTCTTCTGCTTGGTTGGAAATTCATTGTACCACATTGTATAAGTGGACAGTGGCCTTGACTTAAGTGATATGAAGATTACTTTAAACTTTAAAAAAATATTTCCATTCTAGTAATATTTGGTAATTAGGTTGGGCCTATAAATATAGAACAAATTCAGGGATTATTCTTAAAAAAATTTATCTTACTACTGGTATGTGCTACTCTTTTTTTCTTTCTTTTTTGAATTATCATTGAGTTTATTTTAGCTCAAGAACATATTTTAGCTTAACATTATTAATAAACATATCAAATTTTAAAGAGCTGGCAAAAAATATTGTATATATTTTGAAAGGGAAAACAAATTGTTTGCATGAATGTGGTGGAAAGAGACAGAAAATTAACTGGATTTACATCTTTGCAATCACCAGCAGTGTCAGTTTTTAAAAGCCTCTTTCCTCTTTTCACATTACATTAAATTTCTTATATGAACCTTCAGATGCAGAAAAGCTGCTAAATATGTGCCTGAGACAGGGCACAATGGAAAATCACATAAAACAACAAACGTCTATAAAACACTAAGTGACATCAATATTTTTTCTTAGAATTTCCAATTATCTTTCTTTTGAGAGATTGGTTTCTATAAATATTCTTCATATGAAATTTTGGAGCACAGTGCAACCAGAAAGCTGCTGCATTTGTATGCAGGTCAGGAGCAAATTGAAAAAAATTAGCAACAAAATAATAGCAAAAAATAAAACAATAAAACAAAAATGTCTTAAAACTTGCATTAGTCATTTTTGGGGGCAAGGAGTAGAGATCTGTAACTTTAAATTACTTATTCTTTCATGTTAAATTTTGGAGCACAATGTAACCAGAGAGCTGCTGAATTTGTGCTCAGGATGGGAGCATATTGAAAAAAAATACATAAACCAAACTAAACCAATACAAACAAAGAAGCAAACAAAAAACAGAAAAACTACAAAAAGCAATGAAAAATAATTCCTAACACATACATTCATATTTTATTTATTTTTTTGGTATCTGTAAATTTTAAAATGCTATATTATTTTTATAAAGTTTTGGAGTACAATACGGGTAGAAATCTGCTACATTTGTGCCCAGATCAGGACCTAATGGGGAAAAAAAAAGTAAAACAAATGACCCCTTATAAAACAAAGCAAAAGAAAAAAACACACAGAAACTCAGAATTTTTTTTTGAGCATTTGTAAAAGTTCCAAAATACTATAACATTCATATGATGCTTTGAATCAGAATGCATCTAGGAAGCTGCTAAACTGGTGTCTAGTTCAGGAGCAATTAGAATCAATATTTAAAAATATAGTAAAGAAGAGAAAAGATTTTTTATAACTTGCTTAAACAACAAAAGTAACAAAAACATCCTTAAAAATATCTTACCATTTATTGGATGAAGTGTAGATTTAAGAATATTGAGACCTATATATAAAACTTTTGAGCACAGTATATAGCTTGAAAGATGCTACATTTTGCTCATATCAGAAGCAATGGAAATATATACCCTCCACATACTACGTGCACACAGACACAAAATGAAAGCATTGCAAAACAACAAAAATATTCTCAAAATGTGTTTTAATCAATTTTAAAATTATTTGGATGATGTGATAATTTTAAAAGGTTGAGACTTTTTAAGTAAAATTTTCAGGAACAATGCATCTTGTAAATTGCTGAGCTTGTGCCAGGGAGTGATTTCAAAGAGATTAAAACTATAAAACAATGCCAAAAAAGTAAAAATGTTAAAGCAATAAGCAAATTATTAAAACTCTCATTAACCTTTTTTTTTCTTTCTGACATATGTAGATTTTAAAATACTAAGATTTTTAGATAAAAATCCATGAGCGTAACTTCAGAAACTGCTAAATCTGTGCCTGGGTTAGGAACAAATTGAAAAAAATGCTAAAACAATAGAATGATAATAAAAATGAATTCTCAAAAATGGCATTACTTTTTCCTCATGATCTTGGGTCCTAGAAATAATGATTCATTATACTGTCTTGTGAAAACAGGTCATAGATAGAATATATAGGGCATTGGGTTGAGTTAGATGAAATTAAGTTAGGTTAGATAATGTTTGGTTGTTAGGTTATATTGTAAGATCAAATTAGTAATCAAAGTATGAGTAATCTTTCTGTTTCTTTTGATATTCTTTTTTTTTCTGTTTCTTATAAGTATAAACTATATGTGAAATTTTGTTTGTGCCTTTGGCTTTCAAAATTAAGAAATTTTAGGATTATGGCACCAAACCATTTAATGGGATATGTTAACCAAGTTGACAGAAAATATATCAATAAACCAGTTTCCTTTTGTGTAATTTCCATATTTAGTTTTATTTAATTTTCCATATTTTGATTTATTTTAATTTCCATTCTTACAGTTAATATAACTTGCTAATAATAACTTTTGTCATGTTAACAATGTAACCAACAAAATTTAATGTATAACTAAATGTAAAATGGCCTTTTATTTTACATTTAAAAGCAAAAGCAATCATTCAATTGTAGTTACTACTTGGATTTTAAATGCTTATTAAATGTAATAAAATACATTTGGGTTATCTAACAGTTATACTTTTGTCAAGTATTCAACTTGCCCTTTTTTATTGAATTATAATGACTTACAATATTGTATTAGTTTCAGGTGTGCAGAAGACCTGAATAGACATTTTTCCAAAGAAGACATACAGATGACCTACAGGCACATGAAAAGATGCTCAACATCACTAATCATCAGGGAAATGCAAGTCAAATGAAATACCACTTCACATGTGTCAGAATGGCTATTATTAAAAAGACAAGAAACAAGTGTTGGAGAGGATGTGGAGAAAAGGGAACCCTCAACTTTGCCTTTATTTGTGGGCACTCAGAGACATTTTTAATCTTCTTTCCATCCTTCAAGAAAGAACTTATTAAAGTATATTTCATCTCAAATCAATTCTAATACTTTGTTTTGGAGGCTGTCTGAAGACTAATGCAGAATTACAAATGGCCAATCCCTGAGTGACTTTTCAGGGATCAAGCTCAAAGATTAATGATATCCTTCTCTGATCTGTTCAACTTGGCTTTGATTTATTTGGAGTTTATTGCCAAGCTGACTCTTGAATCTGATTTATTGGATTTGATGAAATACCCTAGGACAACTGAGAGGCCTGGGGAAGGTCCGGGGCAAAAAAAAAAAAAATCTGACATTGATGAGATGATTTAGGAAGTAGGTTGCCGACTGATCAGTAACTAAAACGTGGTGGTGCCAGGGTAGGTGCACAGTGGGTACCTAGTCATTGTTCTCGTACCTTCTAACTCTCAGGGAAAGCAATGTCAGCATCTCATAAACTATGTTGTGTATTGGTTCCCCAAGTAATGACAGCAAATGCCTCTGCCTTTTCTGACATCATGACCAGCATGATCAGCCCTAGGCTATGTTTAAAATTATAAGAACTTTGTCATTAGTGAACTTCTAGGCTAGGTCCTCAAAAAAAATGAGGCTAGACGTCATTTGTTTCACATCCCTATTAGCTTTCTTCCACCTCTGTCTCTACCCTCAAACCCCTGCACCTTATGTTTTCTATGGTTTCCCAAACGCTTAACCTCTCTTGTCTGTCCTGTGGCCCTTTGTAACATCTCTCCTCACCTCTTACAGAAATACTGCTTCTTTGTGGATCAAAAATATAAACCTCTATCAAGACAGTGACATGCTGAACAGGTTTATATTAAGGTGTGAATGATTGATCCCTCCACCCACTGCTTTTAATCCTCCCATTGGTGTTTGCATCTTATAAAAGGAGTCTGGTTAATTCAAATGACTGCAGCAAAGTTGGGATGGGGAGAGATGACTGTCCTGGTAAATGGTAAATCATCTCTTGAGCCTCAGCCTCCCTCGCCTCATGGTAAAGCCTCTGTATTGCAATTCCCTTGTCCCACTCTCTTGACATTATCCTGTGTACCACTGAGTCCAAAACATACACTGCTTTCCTCTTGACAGCCCTCTTCCAAAATTGCCTGTGGTGACTGGAAACCCATGCTCTTATTTCATATGGGCTTGGATTCTTTCCCTCAAATGTCTCCTGATCCTGGTGAATTTGGTGGAATGGTTCTTAAAATGTGAAGCGTTTTTCTTTTTTTTTTTCAACAAGGAGACCAAAGCACAGATGACTGAGTAAAAAATTTTCCCCTATATTCAGATTTTTGAAGAGCTATATAATTCCCACTGCTTCACTTTTTTCCCTCTCTGAGGGTCTGAGAATGACGCTCTTCTGTCCAGAGAGGTACTGAGCCCAGGAGCATAGAAGAGTAAAGCCAGTGTGAGGCCTAAAATGTGGCAGCGAGGGAAGCCAGGCAAGCTGTAAGGTTGGGGTGACTTGTGTGTGCCTTGCAACTAGCTTTCTTTCTTACTTACCATGGAGGAGCTCTGACCATATAGATGAAAATCTTGTTATAAAGAACCCTAACTCCTTCCACTGCTAGTCTAGGGTAAACTGCTCAGCTTTTTACCTTCCTCACTCAAGTTGGTGGTATCAATGCCAAAATTTTGGGTCACCATCTTCAGTTGGGATTCTGGGACTTCTGGACTAACCTTGGTTCAAGGCAGTTTGAGATGCTTGGGAAATAGTTTGGGGGAATTCCTAGGGACCTAGAATTTAATCATTTACTTATTCAACAAACATCTTGAACACCAACTATGTGTCAGACCGCCTTCTAGGCACTGAGGATGCAGAGGTGAAAATAACAGACAAAAAGCTGTTTTAAAGCTCATGTGCTGGAGCCAGAGCAGGTGGAGCCAAAAACACACAAATAAAAAAGCTAAAAGGTAATATGACAGATAATAGTAAGTGCAATGGAGGAAAATAGAGCAAAGTAAAGGAGAGCATACACCTGAAACCATATTTTAGGTTCTATAGCAGTACTGGATTAAAACTTTAAAGATCATAAGCATTGAAAAGAAGAGGGTGCCTCTCTCTAAATAAATATTTTTAATTATTTTAATTAAATTTATGCTGTACTTATCAGTGCATGTAAGGAAGTGCAAGAAAGTTCTGACTTTAAAATATCATATTACTAGTGTTTATTTTTAAAGGAGTTATGCAACTGTAAATTGTCCAAATGCTGTGAATAATCTGTCTACCTTTGGGTATTTACACTGTTGCCAAAGCCACAGAGACCTCAAAAGGCCAATGAAAACCTAGACATAGGCAACTTTCAGTCAGCAAAGCTAATGATGTCATGGCCTTAGCCTCCTCTCCCATCAGACTTCATCTCATAGCAAGGCAGTTGCTTGCTTTCTCTTTGTCTCTGTCTCTATCTCTGTCACTTTCTATGTCTCTCTCCATTATTTCTTTCAGCAAAACATGCTCCTGGAAAAAGATTTGAATGCTAACTCTGTGCTATAACAAAGAGATCTGGGTTGGAAACCCAAATCTGGTTTTTATACTCATCTTTCCTACCTGCTGTGCGAACTTGGACAAGTCCCTTCCTCTCTCTGTGACTGAGTTCCCATAATAGTAAAATGAGCAGGTGTTCTCAGTTATCTCTGAGGTCCCTGATAGTTCTAAGACTGGAACTCCAAACACATTGATGCTGAGCTAGAACTAACAGTACTTATTAATAATGCTGATACGGATGAAGGTGCTTACTAAGTGCCAGATACTGTACCAAGAACTTTACATGCATTATTTCACAGCAATATTATGACGGAGGTTTTATGATTAGCTGCATTTTACAGTTGAGAAAACTGAGGTCCAAAAAGCTGAAGAAACTTAAAATTGCCATAGAGCTAATAAGTGTCAGTTTGCTTTGATCCCAGTTTTGTATGTCACTAAAGCTTGTGGTCTTAACCAGTACTGCTTTGTCCATCTGGAGCTGTAAGTTCTCAACACAAAGAAGACATTTTTAATGGTGGAACTTCAGCCATTAAGGAGTGGGAGGCTTTAAGAATAAAGGATCCTTCTAAGTTCATTTGAAAACATTCCACAAAAGTGACTGCCTACTCCCACATGAGGCCAGAAAGAGTTTAAATAATAACAAAAGCAGTATTAAAGGATATATGTTCAAAAGCTCAATATGTGTCAGAAAGTAGCATATGAAATTCTATTATCTCATTTTAAAGTTGACAAAACTGAGGAATAGGGAGCCTGAGTAATATGTCCAGAGTTGTACAGTCAATAGCAAAACCAGGACTTATATACAGGCTATCTATTTCTAATTAGCTACAGAGAGACTTGTTCTAATATACAGTAACTATCAGATGCTTACTATGTGTCAGGCACTGTGCTTTATAAATATTATCTCTCTTAATCTTCACAGCAATCTTGTGAGATAAGTATTGTTATTATCTGTCTCTTTTACAAGTGAAGGAACTGAGACACAGAGCTAAGGAACTTGCCCAAGGTCTTATAGATAGTTAGTGGGTCTTTATGAAATCCAACACATAACCATGGTATGGCCCCCCAAGATAAAGCCCTTACCTGTTGCCCAACCTCGTCTCTTACTACCCTCTCCTTCATACTCAAACTCCAGTTACATTGGTCTTCTTTCTATTCTTTAATAGTGAAGCTTATTCTTGGCTTAGGGCTTTTGCCTTTTCTGTTTGTTCTCTCTGCTTAGAATACTTTTCCCCTAGGTCTTCACATGGCTGACTTCTTCTCATCATTCAGGTTCAAATGTTACTTCTTCAGAGAGGGCTTCCTGATCATCCAATCTACAGTAGATATACAACTACTCTTATCAATTTACCCTATTATAATTTTCATCATAGAATTCTCTGATATGCTTCTTTTTAATTTATTTGTTCAGTGTCTGTCCACATCACTATTCATAAAATGTAAGTTCCATATGGGCAGCAATCATGTTGCTCTTTTTCAGTACAATATCTAGTATATAGTAGACACTCAAGTAATATTTGTTGAATGAATCAAAGTGTGGAAAACCACGTCTGTGTGACTTCTAAGGCTCTTGTTCTATACTGACTCTTGATTTATCCCATGAAGCTTTTCTTTTCTCCAAAGTGCAACATCTTTTCCAGTTGCTTTATGTGGACTTTCATCAGAAACTGAACACTGAAGAGCAAAATATCTTCATTTTAGGATACAATTGTGAAACTGCATACTTAATTTCCTAAAGAGGCTACTTTCATTACCTTATTGTTTTTGCTATTGAGTTTGTGCAGAATGCAGGGGTTCCCATCTTTCCAAGTATTCAAGGAATAGCTCAAAGAAATAAAACACATATTGAGTGTGTTTAAAACTTGTAAGCTATATTCACATCCTAAGTAAATAACTCCACCTTTCCTTTTACAGTTTTCCCTTATTTAATTTGTACTTTCTGGCACTTGCTGGCACTTCTGAGTTATACATTAGACTGGAGACTTGAGTCCATATGGCATGTCACACAGCATATAAAGTTGACTACAAAGAATTATCTTGTTTCTGTTATTCTGAAAAATCTCTAATTACTTTCAACACACATTCCTCTGGTTGATTTTCAGTCTATTTCTTTACTGGAAACCACTGTCTAGCCATTGAGAGAACATGTTTTTACTAAAAAAGAAAAAAAAATAGTAAAAGGGAGGGAAAAGCGCTATGTGATTGGATGCCATCCAGGAAGTGCATACATAGCTTTAACTGTAATGGAGTATAATGGCAGCCTTTTTCTAGGAGGATCTGGGGCCAGTGCTCACAGTTTTCTGTTTGCAGTTTTACTGGGAGAAGTCTGTGCTGGTTTCTCGCATAAAATGTACTGCTATCATCATCTGCCAAGATGCTAACTGAAAAGATCCATTATTTTTGATATTTAATACCTTATAAATTATATGGAGATTGTGTTGACTGACATGGACATCTGGAAGGATGGTCAGGAATTTTTTTCCTAGGTCAGGTAACTGAGTGAGTGCCTGTTTGTTCATCAATGACCAATTATGCATTCATAGAGAAAAAGTCTCTTCTCAGCTGCTGGTCAGCTAACCTCAGAGGAACTGGGATGGCTGGAATCAAAAGAGGGGATACAAATGAGCAGTGGCTAGTTGGAATTTATATGGAAAATGTATAGTTACTTGTTTCCTAACAGAGATGAATTGTGAGCTGGCTGGGGCTTGAAGATACAGACAAATCTCATCTTGGTTAAGCAGAGCTGAATGTGCTTTCAGAGCCTTTTTCACCTTCCATATTGGCTGTTTATGCCAACTGGAGAAGGTGCTTTGCTCTTGAACATTGATCAGAAGTTATCTAGTTTCTGATCAATGTCTACCCATTTACTCTCAGACTCATTTCAAGAAGAGAGAGATGAAAGTTATGAAACCAGTGGTGGTGTCTGGTTGGGCATGAAGTCTTTTTCTTCCACTGTTAATTCACTTGCTTGTTCTTTGCAAAAACACTTGGAGTTACATTTATGTTCACAGCTTTGGTTTTCCTCTGGGCCATTTTTGGCTTCATGTTTAGGTCTTAATGTGTAGAGTGCTTGATTCATCTCTACCTAAATCAGGGCATGCCTGGAGACTAGCAGTTCCCATGAGCCAAGATGGTTTTTCAATTAGCTGTTCATTCTATCTTGCCTGGTCCCTATGACAAACTGCATGCTTTTGCTAGGCAGTGAGTTAAGGCAGAGGCTATAGTGGGGGAAAAAATAATAAATGAAAAAGACTTCACTAAGTTGAAAAGCATTGCATGACAATTAAGAGTAATCAAAAATGGTCATCTTTATTGAATTAACAGATGATGAGTTAAAAGCAATGAAATTAATATTTTTAATAAAGTCACGGAGTTCAAAAGCATCAAAACCACTTTTATGAATGTAATTGTTTTAGCTGCATTTAGAAATTGAAACCAGCATTTAATGATCAGCTTTAATCTTTTTTAAGCACCAAACCAAGCATTATATTCATGAAATGCTGGCTGCCAATTTTGTTTCTGCACATAGAGCTTACTGTAAGTGGTGAGTGTGTGTGTATATTTGTATGTTTGTGTGTGTGTGTGTGTGTATGTGTGTGTAGTATGTACTCGTGCTCATAGACATACACATCATATGTATGTCTACATGTATATATATTATATGTTTCTTTTTAAACGCGTATTTTGTGAGTCAGTAATGATATTTGAAAGAGGTGGTCACTTATAGAAGTGCAATTTCAGCCACCTGATGACAACAAAGAGTAGATATTAGAAGTTCCACTTTTATGAAAAAATATGTGAGGGTAGGCTTATAATAATGCAGAAATTTCTTTTCTGTTGCTTCCTAGAAAAAACTAAAACATTATGTGAGCTGACAAAATGGACATCAATAGTAGAAGGGAACACCTCCCAATCCAGCTCCCCAACAATATCTACTCAGAAAAGCTCTAGCTATTTATCATTTATGTATTATTTATAAGTATCATTTAAGTATAAGTTCAACCATCACTTCCTCTAGTTAAGATTTCCTTATTATCCTAGGGAGAGTTAGTTGGTTGTTTTCTACTCTTGGCTGCCATAGCACTTTTTATATAACTCTGTTTTCCTGCCTGTCACATTATAATTTGCTTATTTCTATGTCTACTCTCCGATATGACATAATTACCTCTCTGGCACTATTTACCTGGCAAATAGTGGGTACTCAATAAATTCTAGTTGTGTGAAAGAATAAATAAGTGAGAAAGTGCCACATTATATATACTGCAAAGAACTCTATGTATAGTGATCACAATTTCTGAATCAATTATTGGGTCCTATGGCCTATCAAATGACTTTTATGCTGCTTTTGGGTTTGAGTGGCAGAGGTAAGAGATGTATTTTGAAAGGCAAGGTATTGCAGTTGCCAGGACTTTGCAGTGATTTATGAGGATGTAGGACTAAGGATACAATACTTGAAATTGGATCTGTTCTGGAAAAAAAAACTGATATGTATGATTGCCATAGCTACAGGATATCAAGAATTCTTGATTAAGGAGTGTGCATTTTATCTGATAAATGTTAGCAATACACTGTAGTAGAGGGAATGGTTGATGGTCCTGATCCCTGAAAGAAGGGTAGTGCACTGGGGATACTTTAAACATGGACTGTGGAATACCTAAATAAATGAAGTGAGCTCAAATGACTTAAATTTGCTCTCTAGAATATTTTTACAGAGAAAGAATAAAATACATTATTTTTAGTATGTACAGATTATCTAGTGACTTTTGCAAGGGCCCAGTCTATTTTCACGAATCATTTAGACTGCCACACTCTTCTGGGGATGAGAGAAGAGAAGAGGTTAATATTTACTGAGTACCTGTTATGTGTCTAGTACTACACTAAGACTTTAATGTACATCATTTAATCCTAGCTCTCAACCACTCTGTGAGGCAGGTACAATTACCTTTTTAAAGTTGACCAAAGTAAGATTTGAGAGGTGTGCAGTTGAGATTTCAACCCAGTCTGAATGACTCCAAAATGGTGGGGGTGGATTTCGAAGACAGATTTATATTGTTTTAACATTCATAATCTATCCATTGCACTCTGATGACTCCTAAACAAATTAAATTAACACAATTCCATGTAGCCAAGGGGAAATAGCTATCATATGTAGGCCTTTTGGTGTATATTTTGAACTGATTCATTTGCTGATTCTCCTGCTCTTGTTCTGGAGGGGGCCATAATTCCCTCTTCTGTGATAGACTCCTTTCCTTTTACCCCAGGGCTCAGGCAGTTCTCAGCAGTGCCCAAGAGCAAGCCCACCTTTAAGACTGTGAGTGACATACTTTTACCATGTATCAACTGTCATTCAGATTGCAATATCCGTGAAATGTGAACTTTCCTTCCCTCTGGCCATGGAACAGATAAGCAAGCATCTCTCAGAAGGAACAGAGCACTGCTGAGCTCCTGAAGCTAGAGATTGGCCAATATCTCAGCAAGGAATTCAAAGTATCACTGAGTATGTATGTTCTGAAGTGAGTTGGGGTTTGCTTCTATGTGTCACTGAGAGCTGGAGTTGCAGGGAGGGAAGGGTAGGAGGACATTGAGGCCTAGGCCTCTAAAAACCAGCCAGTTATACTTTTCCCAGGAGGCAGCTTTATGAGATATGCATAAGGGCCTTTATAAATGTGCAATGCCTGTATAAGCAACACTTGCCTTCACTCTCTCTGAAGTCTGTTCCTGGAATCCCTCCCACTGTATAAATAGTTCATATTTGCCTCATGTTTGTCCACTCTTTGCCTCAAGGAGAAACCAAAAATAGCTGCAGGTTTGTGCTTCAGGAGAAACAAGTGTTTGTATAATTCTAATTGTGGAAACATGTTCGTTCTTCCATTTGAGTGGTCAAAGGAGAACGCCTAGTCACACACAGGCACAGCAACAGAGCAGAGACCTGTGAAAGAAAAAAAAAAAGAACATGAATATTCCCTCAATCCCCCTCTCACCCACTGCCCTTTTCTGCACAAATAATGAAATTGCCAAGTGTTTCCAAGAAATTCTTGAAAATGTTGTCTTTAGCCTGTGGAATTTGTGCCATAAAATGTTAATAGTACATGCATTTTCTTCCAAAATGAGTTACAGGCAGTGTTCACCTATACATCAAATCCCTCTGCAAGGAATGCCTCTGTGGTTCACTCTAGCAGAAGCTTTCTCAAGGCTTAGGCAATAGCTTATGGGAAGGGGCTTCTACTGATTTGGTGAAAGGAAGCATTTAGCACAAAGGGTGTTTCTGCTGGGTTGCAGAAAGGAACAATTACTTTCCTGAGTGAAACAGCCAGCCAGAGCAGATCACTTAGCTTGAAAAACACTATTTGCTGAGCAGTTACACTGGCTAATTCACCACCAGAAGAGAGGCAGAAAAGCACAGTGGGAAGAACATCCAGCTTGGAATTAAACCAGAGTTTAAACTTCAACATTTTACTTAGTAGTTAATGGATTTTGGCAAATTACTTGACTCATGAATGATAGTTTCTTCAGTTTTTAAATGAAAATATATAATAATATCTACCTCACAGAGCTGTTGTAATGATTGGGGATCATAGCTAACTGTGCAGTATTAAGAGCTGTTTCCCTGGAGATGTCAGGGTGGCTGAGTATGCTTCACACTTCCATGGAGCATGGTGCTTAGGCCTTTGGTAACTTTGATTGACTCATAGCACCATTCACCATTCCCAAAGGTACAGCTGAAGCTAGGGTGAAGAAAATAAGCCCACATTATGATTTTGTACTTTGACAAGGTCCCCCTCTCTCGTTTCTTTTTTTCTTCTTTTAGCTGCTCTTCAAGGAAACTCCTAGGGCAGCTGCTAAGTAGCACCTGAATTTTAAAGGCAAAAATGTAGTAGACAAACAATCCAAAGACATTTTCTGTGGAGAAATGCTAGCAAGTAATCCTCTTTGTCAGCGTCAAGGTAGGACTTCTAGAAGCCAAGAGTGAAGAGAACTTTCATAGTTATGTTTGCTCCTTGCTCCTTAGGACTTTTGTCAGAGTGCTTGCCTTCCAGACACTTGAAATTGTTAAACTCAAACTCAAACTGAGGGTATAGTTTCTGGAATCAGATAAATCTGGATCTGAATCCTAGTACTACCACAGAACAAGCTGTGTGGCCTTGAACAAGAGACTTAACCTCTTTGGACTCCATTTCCTTCATCTGTAAAGGATGGGCTGTTGTGAGGATAAAAGGAGGTCAGTGTAAAGCACATAGCATAGCTCCTGGCACACACTAGATACCCAATAAATGATAGCTGATAATATAATTGAGCTGTGTTGAGGCAATTTATACTTAAGAGAAGTACTTGTAAACTATTCTCTGGACAAAATTGAGTTACTAGACTGATACATAATTTCGTTTAATATTTACTGAGTACCTACCGTTTCCTATGAACTATGACAGGAAATGGGTATAAAACAACAAAAAACAGAGATTCCTGCCCTCACAAATCTTAAAACTGAATAGAGGAAATGACAAATAAATAATTCTAATATAATGTGGCAAGCAATATTACGGAGATGGAAGAATCAGAGGATGGTATGAGAAAACACTGCAGTGCTCTCTAACAAACACAGATTTCAGAGGCAAGGCAGAAGAACAGTCAGGAAAGAGAGTTCACTAATATCAAATGTTGACAAAGAGGTAAATGAGTAAAGAATTGAAGAGTGTTATGTGGATTTAGCAATAAGAAGATTGTGATGCTAATATCATGTCCTTGACTTTCACTGAAGGATGACATGAGAAAGGACCAAATGACAAACATCACAACACAGCCTATAAAACGGCTACTACTGAAGACTTGAGTCTTTAATGTTTCTCCCTGTTCATCATATACATATACTCTTAACTAAATTCTTATTACAGATTAATGCCAGAAAAACTTTTCTCTCTTTCATGCATCCATTACACAGATAGCCATTGAATATCTACTGTATGACTCACTTATGAGCCCTTGGACTACAAAGGGAGTTGTCATAATACCTATTCTTAAAATCTCATTAAAACTTTATTCATTCATTCATACAATAAATATTTATTAAGCTCCTACCATGTGCCAGGCTCTGTACTAGCCACAAGATGGGTAGAGTCCCTGCCTACATGTCGCTCATGGTTTATTCCATGAAGAACTGTTATGCTTTCACTTATTGGACAATGGTCAGTTGTATAACTATCAAATTTTCCTTTCTATATTTGCATCAAAGAATCCCTGGATTATATTAATTTATACATCTGGAATAATTCTATTTCACTCCACCCTAATTCTTTGGCCTTATAACCTTCTTTTAAAAGCTCTAATTGCAAATGTCTTTTATCATATGACCCTGAAAATCCTCGTTGGAAGAAACTAAAGTATAAACAAAAACCAAAGGAATACACACAAACAAATAATGAAAACTGAGAATAGTAAGAAATGGAAACAGAGCCCTTACCAGTTATTGTGTTTTCTTTAGATATCCTTCACATAGCAATTACCCTTTGATTTCACTTATGCTGTCTATCTCCAACTTTCCAACAACTTTACTAGAAAAAGTAATTTTAACTTCCATACTACTCACTGAAACAGAATGAGATTTTATAAACATACCCCTTCAACTACATATCACTCAGATCCATGAGTTAAGGTCAAAGAGAACTATATGGGGGATATTAAATAAATGAATGATTCAAACAACAGAACACTTTTATGAGAATGAATGATACTTTGTTTAGGGGGTTTCCCTATTTTCCGCTTTCCACTTTATCTTCAGAATACTTGCTAATTTATTGCTCAAATCCTTGGTGTGTTGTATGTTGGTTAGGGAGGGAGGTGGATATGGAGAGACTGGACATCTGATCTGTTTCATCCCAGTGCTTGAAGTCTGGGAATGTGATTTCTAGTACAGTACTTATGACAATAAAATCCCACATTAATTTAAAAACCTGTTTGCCTCATAGAATTTACTGAAGTACGATTTTATCTGCATGAGTATGTGGTGAGAAATATAGAATAAATGTTTATATGCATTTTTCTGTTTTCTTTTTAAAAAGGAAATACATAACGAGAGTCAGGAAAACTACCAATAAAACCTACATATTAAACTGACAAGGGGATAAAAACAAATTTTAAAAAACCTCATTTCAACCCACATCACAGAGGCTCAGCTTCTATGAGCACTTCCACAGAAAGAGGACTTTTCCCTTCATGTTGCTTTCTGTGACCCCATAGCCCTGATTTGGGCTAGCACATAACAATGTTGAGGCTAACAGATCTTGTAACACCTCCTTTGAAGTTTTTCTCTTCTACTAGTCCCTTTATGAAAGGGGATTTGGAGACTACAAGTAGGCCTAGGGCAAGAGAATCTTGCTGCTTGCCAGCAAGAAAAAAATAGTTTCATTTGTTTCCTTTAGTTTCCCAATTTATTTTTTGTGGAGGCCAAAGCTTACTTCTCAGAAATAGACATCATATGGGCATATAGAAGACAACTTGGAGGTGGAGGGTCCTTCTGTTGCTGCTTGGATGGGCAGCTCTGTTTGCTAATTTCCATATATGTTTCCTCTCAGTTTCTTCTCTCTTCCTTCCCTCCACCCCAAGTTGCCTTGACAATCTTTTCTCAAACACACCAGCAGTAATTAGTATGATTATGAAGAACAAATCATTCTGAATGAGAACAGACTTCCTTTTTCTAAGGACTTCAGCCTAGAGAAACTGGACTTAATGACTAACCTAGTTGTATGTAGTTCAGATGTGACCTGGTGAAAAATAGAATGTGGAAATGGGAACCCAATGTCAAAATTTTTTGAGAGCCTCAATCTCAGGCACTGTGGCCTTTAGAGCATTCACAGGGTTTATTCATTCCTGGTAATGCTCAGCAATGCCAATGTGACTTGAATAATCCTGTGATGTAACAAGTCCACCTTCCAGACATGCCTTATAAAGGATTATGTTTAAAAGACATACTTTTTCCAGATACCTCCTATATTTCCTTTCCATATAACTGGAATCTATTTACCTACCTATCTAACTTTCTGTCTGCCTATCATCTATCTATTATGTATATCTTTTTGTGTGTTTCAGTTTCTGTTTGCTAGCAGTGTCTCAAATGGTAAGTATATGTTAAGGGTAAAATTTGAAGGACAATGTAGATCTTTAACTTCTGTGCCACACTCATAATTATTGCCTTAGGTGGCACTAGAACTGAGCAGAGATAGAAATCAGAGGTGGACACAGTTTGTGTCCTAAAGGCAAGGAAATTGGTAGGATGCTAGGACAGATAACGGGGCAAATAACCTAATAGGAAGGTCATGGAAGGCATAATACGGGTGGTAGCTAATATCTGGAGTCTGAGGATATAGTCTGAGATCACAAGTTGAGAATATTGGCAATGTTATGAGACAACCTGAAATATTCTGCCCACTAATGGGGAGATACCCATTCAGGGCTGCTTTATTGGGCTGTTTCCTCCTTTTCTTCCTTTCTTGCTTCCTCCATTTGCATTAAAAAGAATTTTTGAGACATTATGTTCTGGACAGTGAATTTGTTCCCTAAGTACCTTGGAAATAGCTCTGTTTAAATTTACATAAAGTCTATAGTTCTTAGCTCTTTTGAAGCAATCTTATGCTATATCTCCTTATTTCCTTGTTTCTACAGTGGATTTACCAAAGTAGTTGAAAGTAAGAGTTGAGTTTAAGATAATATAACAATGAAGATATGGGAAATTTGTTGGGCACGTATTATATGTCAGGTAGTTCCTTATGTACATGATTTTATTCCCTGATTATCGCAATAATCTAATAATCCTGTGGTGAAAACAGAGTAAGTGTTTATCTCCATTTGCAGATAATTCTGGCTCAGATAAGTTAAATAACTTGCCTAAGGTCATAGGCAGCAAAAATATTTAAACACAGGTATGCCTAACAATTATGCCAGGTGCTTGGGTTGAAAGGCAGAGAATGAGGGTGCTTAGATGCTTTAGGACTGGGGATTAGTAGTGAGATATGATTCAGATAAAGAGCAAAGGGAGTTGAGAGTTCTGGGAAAGAGAAAAATTGAGGTCCATAGTGTCCAAATTAGATAGAGAATGAAGTGAAGAGAGAGACAAATTGTGCATAGGGAGGGATTGAATGATTGACTGTAGGTCAGAGAATAAGAATATAAAAAAGGAGTAAGAGAACTGGAGGTGGATTGTCTTGGGGTTCATTAGTGAGATGTCTGAATTCACATTTTGTAGATGAAGCAGTTTTGCTTTATGGCAACGTTCAGATGTGGCCAGAGGAACAAGTGGCTGAGGCATAATTTGTAAAAAAAAAAATTTGTAGTTAAAAAATTCAAGGAACCATTGGGCTAAGGTAGTGGTTGGATTATTTATATGGACATCAAAATATCTCTAGATGACATCCAGGATTTAAAGTGGTAAAGTAGCTTGGAGATAGAGTCCTCATGAAAGGACTGGGGCAGTGATCAACAGATAGCATCAAAGTAGAAGGAAATGATTGTAAAGCTATATGACATTCATCTCAAAGGGCAACATTTGGGTATATAATAAAGGGAGATTTTTGGTCTGGAAGTGGCAATAGGAGCCAGGAGACTACCAGTGTCACCCCTGGAGATGTGGGAATCATGGCAGAACCAGAGCTCTGTTTAATGAAGCTGTAAGAAAACCAGTTAACTTAGGATTTGCTAATTTTCTCAAATAGAGACTTGAGATTGACATTTTATTATTGTATTTGTTGATTAGAATTTATTTTTCCCTATTTTCATCTTTACATATGGGTAAAAGAAATGTTTTATTTTGTTTATAGAAAGGTAATTCAAAAGATAATTTTACTAAACTTCAAGTATCTAATTTTTGTACCTTCTTTCACTTAACTTGTCATGATTGTTTTGTTCTGTGGGTCCATGGTCCTGGCCAGGCAAAAATAGGTGCTACCCCTGGGATAAGGTGGTATGTCTTAAGTAGCCCTAGTAAACTGCAATTAAGTATTGAACTTGGGAAGAGTAACATATTTATAGCCATTATCAATCATAGAGTACAGAGATTTGTAACTTGAAGTTTGGGGGGAGGCAAGAAACATTCTGGAGTTTGAACACAAATGTGAGCATGAGTATGAGATGTTACCAGGCTTGGTGACAGTGAGGATGGACCAGGTTGAGTAGTTTTGGTGGTAGTGGTGGGAGTCAGACTAGGGAATCACACAGGCTAAATATCCAGGAGCTAACTGTGGTGACCAAAGGGTAGGTTGCCTTGAGGAAAGGGGATAATGAATTGAGCAAAGCCTATGATATTCATTATGACAATTTAATCCTCACAGCAACACGGTTAGGTGGTTTTTCTTAAGCTTATTTTATAGAAGGAAAAAAGTGAAAAATCAGAAAATTTGAATAAAATGCCTAAGGTCACACAGCTAGTTAAGTGGGAGAGCTGGGATTCAAATCCAGGTCTATCTGACTCCAAAGCTCATCTTAATCATTCCAAACTGCAACTCTGAATTAATAGATCTGAATAGATTAAAGAGGAAGGTTACAAGTTGAATCAATTTAAGAGTTAAGTGTATGGACTCTGGAGTTGGAATGCCTGGACTGGCATTCCTGATCTGCCATTTATTAATTATGCAAATGGAAAAGTCACTTAAGTTCTCTGATGCTTAGTTTCTTCATCTGTAAAATGGAGATGTTAATATCTATTTCATAGAGTTGGGTTGTTTATTTTTTTCTTATTGAGTCCCATGAGCTGCTTATATATTCTGGAGATCAAGCCTTTGTCGGTTTCATTTGAAAAATTTTTTTCTCATTCCATAGGTTGTCTTTTTGTTTTGCTTATGGTTTCCTTTGCTGTGAAGAAGCTTCTAAGTTTCATGAGGTCCCATTTGTTTATTCTTGCTTTTATTTCTATTGCTTGAATAGACTGTTCTAAGAGAAAATTTTTGAGATGTATGTCAGATAATGTTTTGCCTATGTTTTCCTCTAGGAGGTTTATTGTATCTTGTCTTAGGTTTAAGTCTTTGATCCATTTTGAGTTGATTATTGTGTATGGTGTAAGGAAGTGTTCTAGCTTCATTGCTTTACATGCTGCTGTCCAGTTTTCCCAACACCATTTGCTGAAGAGACTGTCTTTATTCCATTGTATATTCTTGCCTCCTTTGTCGAAGATGAGTTGACCAAAACTTTGTGGGTTCATTTCTGGGCTCTTTATTCTGTTCCATTGGTCTATATGTCTGTTTTTGTACCAATACCATGGTGTCTTAATGACTGTAGCTCTATAGTATTGTCTGAAGTCTGGGAGAGTTATTCCTCCAGCCTCTTTCTTTCTCTTCAGTAATGCTTTGGCAATTCTAGGTCTTTTGTGGTTCCATATAAATTTTACTATGATTTGTTCTAATTCTGTGAAATATGTCCTGGGTCATTTTATAGGGATTGCATTAAATCTGTAGATTGCCTTGAGCAGTGCGGCCATTTTAACAATATTGATTCTTCCAATCTAGGAGCATGGGATATCTTTCCATTTTTTGAAGTGTTCTTTAATTTCCTTCACCAATGGTTTATAGTTTTCTGTGTATAATTCTTTCGCCTCCTTGGTTAGATTTATTCCTAGGTATTTTATTACTTTGGGTGCTATTTTAAAGGGGATTGTTTGTTTACTTTCTTCTTCTGTTCATTCATCATTAGTGTAAAGAAATGCCACTGACTTTTGAATCTTAATCATGTAACCTGCTACCTTGCTGAATTCTTCGATTAGTTCTAGTAGTTTTTGTGTAGACCTTTTAGGGTTTTCTGTATATAGTAACATGTCATCTGCGTATAGTGACACTTTTACCTCTACTTTTCCAATTTGGATCCCTTTTATTTTTTATTTTTATTTTTATTTTTTTGCCTGATTGCTGTGGCTAGGACTTCCAAGACTATGTTGAATAGGAGTGATCAGAGTTGACAGCATTGTCTTTTCCCAGATTTTAGTGGGAAGGTTTTCAGTTTTTCACCATTGACTACTATGCTGGATGTAGGTTTGTCATATATAGCTTTTATTACATTCAGATAAGTTCCTTCTATACCCACTTTGGTGAGAGTTTTTATCATAAATGGGTGTAGAATTTTGTCAGATGCTTTTTCTGCATCTATTGATATGATCATGTGGTTTTTGTCCTTTCTCTTGTTGATGTGGTGTATTACACTGATTGATTTGCATATGTTGAACCATCCTTTTGTGCCTGGGATGAGCCAAACTTGATAATGGTTTATCATCTTTTTTATGTGCTGTTGGGTTCAGTTTGCTAATATTTCAGTGAGGATTTTGGCATCTATGTTCATCAGTGATATTGGCCTATACTTCTCTTTTTTGGTAGTGTCTTTTCCTGGTTTTGGTTTCAGGGTGATAGTGGCTTCATAGAATGATTTTGGGAGTTTTACCTCCTTTTCAGTCTTCCGGAACAGTTTGAGAAGGACTGGTATGAGTTCTTCTTTGTATGTTTGTTAGAATTCCATGGTGAAGCCATCTGGTACTGGACTTTTATTTGTAGGGAGGATTTTTATTGCTAATTCAATTTCATTTCTAGTGATCGGTTTGTTCAAGTGGTCAGTTTCTTCTTGGTTCAGTCTTGGTGAACTGTATGTTTCCAGAAATTTGTCCATCTCCTCTAGGTTATCCATTTTGGTTCCATACAGTTGTTCATAGTATTCTTGTATGATATTTTGTGTTTCTGTGATATTGTTTGTACTTTCTCCATTTTCCTTTCTTATCTTGTTTATTTGTGCTCTCTCTTTTCTCTTCTTCAGGAACTTGGCCAGAGTTTTGTAAATTTTGTTTACTCTTTCAAGAAACCACCTCTTGGTTTGATTGATTTTTTTAAATCTCTATTTCATTTATTTCCTCCCTGATCTTTATTATTTCCTTCCTTCTACTGCCTTTTGGGGCTTTTTGCTATTCTTTTTCTAATTCTTTTAGCTGGTAGGTTAGATTGTTTATTTGAGATTGTTCTTCTTTTTAGAGGAAGGCCTGTATCACTATAACGTTCCCTCTTAGCACTGCCTTTGCTGCATCCCATAAATTCTGTGTGTTTGTGTTTCCATTGTCATTTGCCTCAAAGTATTTTTAAATTTCTTCTTTGATTTCATCATTAACCGATTGATTTTTTTTAGTAACATATTGTTATTCTCCATGTTGGGGAGGTGAACTGCTGCATACTCCTGACAATAGCCATTACCTCCCCACTTGGATCACACCCCAGACCCTCAGGGTTGTCTCTGCATAGCTAGATGGCCCTCTCCCAGGGCATGTCTGTCTGATATTCAACACTTAGCCACTGTACATTCTTGTAGCACCTCACTGCATGCATGCTGACAGTGTCTGCTTTGGTTATATCTGCCACTCCATTCCTGTGCAGATGATGGCCTCCACAGCTCTACATGGATCACACTTCAGGCACCTAAGTCTGTTTGTTTAGGTAGACTGAGTCTCTTCCTAACTATCATGCCAGGATGTGGTGTGGAGTGAGCAGGTCTTGAGTATGCACCCCAATGTATTGGGAAGTACAGTCACCAGTACAAAGCTCTCTCTGTCCTGATTGTCAGAAAGCCAGCATGTGTAAACTCCTTGAAATTAGATTCTAGGCTTCTCCAACCTTCTATCTGTCTCAGTGGATTTTCCATCATGCAAGGGGGCCCATCTCCTCCATGCAGTACCCCAAGAATGGGATGCTCAGATTGTGGTATGAGCTACTTACTCCTCAAGGTGAGGGTTCACCTGTGCAGACATTCTCCTCCTTACAGATCCCTCTCAGGGGTGCAGGTCCAGACCTAATGTCTTTTTCCATCCTACCCAGTTATGTGAAAATTTTTCTTGCAGCTTTCATTTTATAGGAGTTCTGTCAATTTCCAGTTTTCTGTGATAATTGTTCCACATGTGGATGTATTTTTGATGTGCTTATGGGGGGAGGTGAGCTCCTCATCCTCCTACTTTGTCATCTTTACCCTAATCCACCCTGGCTTTTGATGCTGCCATACATAGGACAAATCTCTCAATAGCCTGATTCTGGTGACTATCAAGGGTTGTGTTCTCAGATTCAATGAGAATATAACAAACAAATAAACAGGTTTTAACAGTTCTTAACTATCACCTGGGGGTTCAGTGTGGAAGAGCAGACAGATATGCTCTTCACTCAGTCATCCCCTCAGAGAAGTATATTGCATCCTTAAAAGCTGTTGCCTAAGGTTCCAGCTTCCAGTCTGCCTGAATCTAAGTGTTCATTGAGATCATCCCCTTTGCAACACTGATGGGTCTTGGCACACTCTCAACTAATGGAAACACTAAGAACAAAGTAGGCTGCTTGGACTGTCACAAAGGTTTGAGAGGCAACCACAAGCTAGGGCAAGGTTAAATGATAAGATTCATCTCCTCTATGAGACCACTTATTTAACTGGGAGAGGTGGCCGTTTTGTCTAATGCACAGAAATAAGCCCAGAGAATCAAGGGAAATGAAGAAACATGGGAATATGTTCTAAACAAAAAGACAAGATAAAATCTCAAAAAAAAACCTTAAAAAATTGGAGATAAATTATATACCTTATAAAGAGTTCAAAATAACAATCATAAGGATATTTACCAATTTTTGGAGAAGAATGTGTGAACAAAGTGAGAATTTCAACAAAAGAGAGGGAAAATATAAGTAAGTAACATTTGGAAGTCACATAGCGGAAGAATAAAATAATTTAACTAAAAAACACAATACAGGGGTTCAACAGTAGATTAAAGAAGCAGAAGAAAGGATCAGTGAACTCAAATACAGAGCAGTGAAAATCACCTAATCGGATATTAAAGATAAAAAAGAATATAAAATTGTTAAGATATCTTAAGGAAATTATGGAACAATATTAAGGGGACCATCTTCTGTATTATAGGAGACATAGAGGGAGAAGAGTAATTAACTCTTTTAGTTTTTGCTTCTCTAGAAACCCTATCTTTTCTTAAATTCTGAAAGACATCTTTGCCAGGAAGGGTATTTTGGTTGGCAGGCAGGTTTTTCCCTTTAAATATATATATATATAAATTTGCATGTGTGTGTGTGTGTGTGTGTGTATATATATATATATATATAAATATTACTCAGCCTTATAAAAGAAGGTAATCCTGTCATTTGCAACAACATGGATGGACCTTGAAGGGATTATTCTAAGTGAGGTAAGTTAGAGAAAGATAAATACCATATGATTTCACTTATAGGTGGAATTGAGAACAAAAAGAAAAACAAAACCCCAAATTATAGATACACAGAACACATTGGCAGTTGCTAGAGGTGGGGATTGAGGGTGGGTGAAATGTATGAGGGTGGTCAAAAGATAAACTTCCAGTTATAAAATAAGTAAGTCCTGGAGATGTAATGTACACTATAGTCATTAAAGCTAAAATACTATATTGTATATGTGAAAGTTAAAAGAGTAGATCTTAAAGTTCTTATTAAATGAACAAAATTTTGCAACTCTGCGGTGATGGCTGTTAGTTTGACTTACTGTGGTGATCATTTCACAATATATACATATATTGAATAATTATTTGCACAGCTGACTCTAATATAACATAAACATATATTATATCTCAATTTAAAAAGATACTAGTAAAAGAAGTATTTAGGAAGAAAATGTGTGGGTGTATGAGTTGTTGTGGTAGGGGGGTATAATGTGATTCAGCATGTCAATTAATGATCAATCTAATTTTCCTAAAGTTCTTTGAATGAATCAGTAAAAAACAAATCTGTCTTCTCCTTTACCTGATAACTATGACAAAGGAAAGATTTTCTATGCTAGATCCATGGCTGCTATTGTGGAATTTCTTCAGCAGAGTCCAGACTAGCACTTCATAATTTATATTGCTTTGATTGTACTTGAGCCTTCTCAGCTCTGTTGGAGTCAGCAGCATCCATTAAACCTAGACCATAAATATGCAGTCACTTAGTTCAGGGGAAGGGCTTCTCCAAGGTAGGTTCTGGAAAGGAATTTGTCCAGAACCAGTGTTTTTGCTGAGCTATCTATTGAAAGGACTCATTAAAGTTGTCCGTTCTGTACAAATGCCAATATAGTCACCCCTTTGCAAATAAAAATAGGCTTTAATGGTGAGTCTGTCCCTGAACTGAACCAAGATAAATGTTTATTCTGGAAATTTCTTGAAAACACTTGTTTTTCTAAATCTGAATCAGTGGGAGAACAAAGGTGAGGATTCAGAAACTTTGACTCCAAGATTTATACTCAGTACATTAATGTATTTCCCAGCACCTATTTTTTTTCTTTTTGGAAAACATAATTCTTTGAACTTCCTTAGAGAAATGGATAACTGAAAAATTCAGCTTTTGGCAAGGTTCTTCCCTGATGAGCTGGTCTCTGCATATTGTGGGGCAAGTGGACAACAGTCTTAGGCTGAATGACCAGGCATAAGCTATACTGTAGTAGGACCCAGAGATAAGATACAGAGGGAGAATTCTCTGGGGCTGAATATGACAGCTTCCTGAAACATCTACTTTTAGAAACCTCTGAAAAGAGCATGAACCACTTAACTCAGCCAATGGTCACCTCATGTTTCACTCCCTATTTTTTGTATCTTACATATATTTGTGTTGACCTAGTAATACTTTCACTGCTTTGAACTAAGGTAAGCTTTCCTATTATCTCCATCTGTTCTTTGGTCCACTTCTATCTATCCATTTCTCTTTTGAATGTGTATTCATGGAGATACAGCCCAGTCTAGTGAAGCGCATTCTAGATAGGAGGTTGGAAGGATTATAGTACTAGTTCTGTCACATGCTATGTGATCTTGGACAAGTGATGAAACTGCTGAATTGTATGACTCAGTGTGAAATGTATACCACTGGTAGATCCATGCATTGAATTTAGGTGATACACAGATAAATATTTTGAATTTGAATATTAATTTTTGTATGTAATTAATTCAATTAATGTTATGAAAGCTATAACTAGAACATTGTTTTTAATTTCATAGATACTGTTGCTTAGGACAGGCTAAAATATGTATTGAGGTAAAAAAATATACATTGACTTAAAGAAAAATATTAAGTAAATGATCAGATCAATAATATGTCAATATGACAAAATATACCAGAGAATGACTCAGTTTGGGAGAAATTTTTCTATGACTAGAAAGGGAACTTAGACAGCCTCTAATTAACTATTCACTTATACATTAAACATGTACTTACTGATCCGATGCTTTTGTCAGGTATTGTGTTAGGCACAGGTGCCAGAATTTAGGGGTTCAAATAAGAATACAAGTCACCTTGGCCCTTATAATACTTAGTTTAGTATATCAGGATTATGTAAGCAAATATTGATAACACAACATAGTAAATTCTATCTTAAAACAATGAACAAATTGTCTTGGAGAACATGAAAGGGGGAAAAAAGGCAAATAGTATTTGTAGGGACTGGGTAATTTTATAGAGCATTTACTCTTCAAAAATGAAAAATGATTAAATTTTAAGCAGGCAAAGAAGAAGGCAGAAGGACCAGTGTGACCAATACTGTACCACTTGGAAAAATTATGTGTTTTTGTGGGTAATAACCTGTAGCTTGGGTTTTTGGCAACATATAATGTTGGTGTGGGAAAGAGGAGCAAAGGTGGAGCTGACAAAGGAGGCAGGGAGCTAGGTTGGGAAGAGATTTGGATGCCATGTTAAAGAGATACTGGCTGTGGTTAGGAAACCATGGGGAGAAGAGAATTATAGCATTTAATTAGGGACATACCATGATCAGATTCATATGTTTAAAGATTGACTCTTGGAGGGGAGGCCAAGATGGTGGAGTAGTAGGATGCACATAGCTCATCCTCTCCCACAGATACACCAAGACTCACATCTATGGACCCACTCAGCCAACCAGAGCACCTGCAGAACTCCAACAGAACACTGTCCTCTTCAAAAGACAAAGATGCCAAAAATCTGGTAGGAAAAAGGGGAAAAATAAAAAGGAAGACAAAAAGGCAAAACAGTGCAGGACCGGTCCTGGGGGAGGAGTGGCAAAGGAGGACTTATGCCCATTCAATGGGTCTCCCCCTCTCCAATGGAGAGGACAGTGGGACGGAGGGGGAGCCTCTGAGGCTCGGATCTGTATGGAGCAGCCATTGACCGACAGAACTGGGTTGAATGGGCACAGAGAGTTCCTGATACATCCAGCCTGAGACCCGAGCCGGGAGCTGGGGGCTGGGACAGGCTGCCTGAACCAGGTGGAGGACGGGGACGGGTGCACTGAGGCAGCCCTGGGGGACTGTAGGGTGCTACACAATGTGGATGAGTGGGTGCACAGGGCAGAACAACCTGGGCCCTCCATGGAACAGCATGGCTGATGTGCTCTTGGGGGAAGGGTGCATACCCCCATCTCTGAAAACCCAGGGAAGGTTTTTGGCAAGGGGAGGCAGGGCTCAAGCACAGCCGCCATATCCTCCAGTGCTTAGCACCCAGGTGGAGGCGGAGGTGAAACCTGAGTCCACGCCTGGGGGCTTGGCAGCCTTGGAGGCCAGACAGTGACTTGTTTGCAGCCCGAATCAGATAGGATACTTTGGCCCTGGTGCCTTGCAAAGTTCGCGCCGCCAGGACAAACAAGGAGCTGAGTTTGGATGCAGAGCATGGGCGGGGCTGTTCCACAGTCTTTCCAGGTCCCACCTGTGGAGCGTTGACCCAGGGCGGAGAGCACAGCAGCTCAGAGCTGTGGAGCGACTGGCCCAGGAAGACGGCAGTTGACCCCTAGCCTTTCCCGCAGGAACTCTGTGCTAGGAGGGGTCTCAATCGGCTTGCCGACAGGCACTGGGAGCAGTACAGACGAGGGCGCCAACAGAGGGCCTCGAGAAACAACAAACCAAGCTCGGGAAACAGGGCGAAGACAGAAAGACTTCTCATTAAGAGCACACAGTCTCCAGGAGAACACCCCCTCCCCTATTTAGTTTTTTTTTGATCTGTTTTTGCCTGTTGTATTCTCTGTTACCTTTTTGATTTTTGCTTTTTAAACAGTTGTATCCTCTCAGTTTTGGTCCCTTTTGAATTTTGCTTTTAAAATGGCATGGTTGTTAATTTGAAAGATCCACATAGTGTCATTTTTTTCTCTCTTGGTTTTGATCACCTGTTGTTGATTGTACACAAGTTTCAAATGTGTTTTTGTCCTCTTTTGTCCTATTTTGGAGCTGTTTCAGAGACGTCTCAACCCAATTGCTGTTCTGCTTCAATTTACTCTTCAGTGGTTCATTGTACACTGTTTTCAGGCCTTTTTTTCCCCTCCCCTTTTTGGAATTCTCTCTTTATCATACCTTTTTTTTGTCCTATTTTTTATTACCTTTTGATTTCTAATTTCTGGAAAGTTGTGTATGCTTCTAGTTTTGGTTCCTTTTTGAATTTTTCTTTCTAGACAATTGTGTCTACTTCTGGTTTTGATTCCTTTTGGGTATTTCTCTTAAAGTAGTTATATTATTGTCTTTTAAAGAGAATCCACTTGATTGAATTTTCACTTCTTTTGGGTTTGATCTCCTGTTGTTGATTGTAAATGGGTTTCAGGTGTCATTTTTGGATTTTTTTCCTTTTAGTTTTTTTTGAGGGCTTTTAAAAAGATCTCAATTTGAATGCTAGTCTAATTCAAATTGCTCTTCTATAATTGACTATACACTATTTTCAGGCCTTTTATTTCCTCCCTTCTTTTAAAATATCTCTTTATTTTATCTTTTTTTAATCTATTCTATTTTTATTACCTTTTTAAATTTCCACTTTCTAACCATTTGTGTATGCTTCTAGTATTAATTCCTTTTTAAATTTTTCTGTTAAAGTAGCTATATTATTATTATTTTCTTAAAAACAAAATCCACCTGATTTCATTTTCACTTCTTCTGGTTTTGATCTCCTGTTATAGATTATAAATAGGTTCCAAATATAGTTCTTGGATGTTTTTTCCTTTTTTTTAAGGGATTTTAGAAAAAAAAAGGACATCTCAACCCGAAAGCTAGTCCTATTCAAACTGTGCTTCTATAATTGATTATACACTGTTTTCAAATCTTTTATATACCTTCTCTTAAAATTCTCTTTCTCTCTCTCTCTCTCTTTTTTTACTTTTTAAGTTTTATTTCTACATAGGCATTAGATAGATAAATAAATAAACTCCTTTAAGGACCGCAATAGACAACTGATACTCCATAAGCCACAGTACAAGAGGCATATCAATAAGATGAAGAGGCAGAGAAACCATTCCCAATTAAAAGAACAAGAGAAATCCCCTGAAAGAACGATCAATAAAGTAGAAATCAATAGCCTACCAGATCAAGATTTCAAAAAAGGAGTGATAAAAGTGCTGAAGGAACTAAAGAGGTAGTGTTAAGAGATATAAAATATGTCAAAAATGAATTGAAGCTAAAAAGAAGAACCAAGTAGAATTAGGAAACTCCTTTGCTGAGATGAGAGCTGACCTAAAGGCTGTAAAAAGCAGGCTAGATAATGCAGAGGAATGAATAAGTGACTTAGAAGACAGGACAACAGAAAGCACCCAATCAGAACAACTAAGAGAAAAACAAATAAAAAACAACGAAAACAACATAAGGGGCCTATGGGATAATGTAAAGCATGCCAATGTTCATATCATAGAGGTCCCAGAAGGGGGAGAAAGATCAAAGGGGATTGAAAAGGTTTTTGGAGAAATCATGACTGAAAATGTCCCAAACTTAAAGAAGGAATCAAATATCCAAATACTGGAAGCTCAAAGGGTCCCCAACAGGAAGAACCCAAATAGACCCACACCAAGACATATCATAATCAAGATGGCCAGAGTCAAAGATAAAGAAATGATTCTAAAGGCAGCAAGAGAAAAGCAAAGAGTATGTTACAAGGGAACCCCCATAAGGCTCTCAGCTGATTCCTCTACACAAACACTACAGGCCAGAAGGATGTGGCAAGATATATTCAAAGTCCTGAATGAAAAAAAGATGCAGCCTAGATACGTTATCCAGCAAGGCTATCCTTTAGGATAGAAGTAGAGATAAAGAATTTCACAGGCAAGAAAATTTGCAGGAGTTCGCAACACTAAACCAATGCTAAAAGAAATATTGAAAGGGCTATTCTAAATAGAAAAGCAGCAGGATGCTACAGAAATAAGAACTCACAACTGGAAAGGTGATAACTCATGAATTACAAGTAAAATAAACACAAAATTATAAAAGAAGACATACAAATCATTGAGCATGGGAGAGGTAGGTAGGGAATTATAGAATTTTTTTCTTTCTTTTTTAAATATTTTGTTCTCAGTAGGATGGGTTTGCGATCATGTTACTATCAGTTTAATAAAAACACTTATGGTAAGGGGCAAATAGATTTGTGAAAAAGGGCAAACACAAGCCAGAAATTTACAAGAGAGTCACAAAAATTAAATAAAATCCATGATAATACAAAGGAAAATTACCAAAAAAAAAAAAAAGGAAGAAGAAAGAAACAAAGAGGAAATACCAAGTCAACTGCAAATATAAGTTCAAAATGGCAATTAACACACATCTATCATTAATTACTGTAAATGTTAATGGTCTAAATGCTCCATTCAAAAGACATAGAGTGGCAGACTGGGTAATAAAGCAAGAACCTTCAATATGCTGCCTACGAGAGACCCACTTTAGGGAGGGGGACACATATAGATTAAGAGTGAAAGGATGGAAAAGGATATTCCATGCAAATGGAAAAGCCAAAAAAGCAGGAGTTGCAGTACTGATTTCAGACAAAATAGACTTTAAAACAAAGGCCATAAAGAAAGATAAAGAAGGACATTTTATAATGATTAAAGGAGTGATACAAGATGAGGATATTACACTCGTTAATATATATGCACCTAAAATAGAAGCACCTAAGTACATAAAACAATTGCAAACAGAGATAAAGGGGGATATTGATGGGAACAGAATTATAGTTGGAGATTTTAACACTGCATTAACATCACTAGACAGATGTTCCAGACAGAAAATAAACAAGGCAACAGAGAAATTAAATGATATAATAGAAAAATTAGATTTGGTGGATATTTTCAGAGCACTACACACCCCAAAATTAGGATATACATTCTTTTCAAGTGTGCATGGAACATTTTCCAGGATTGATCATGTACTTGGACACGAAAGAAACCTCAACAATGTTAAGAAGATAGAAATTATCTCAAGCATCTTTACTGACTACAATGCCATGAAACTAGAAATCAACAACAGAGAAACAAAGGAGAAAAAAAGGAAAGCATGGAGATTAAACAATATGTTATTAAAAAAAGAATGGGTCAATGAGGAAATCAAAGCTGAAATTAAAAAATAACTTTAGACAAATGACAATGAAAGCACAACCACTCAAAATTTCTGGGACACAGCAAAGGTAGTGCTAAGAGGGAAGTTTATAGTGATACAGGCCTTCCCCAAAAAAGAAGAACACTCTCAAATAAACAATTTAACCCACCAGCTGAGTTAAATTGAAAAAGAAGAACAAAAAGCCCCAAAAGGCAGCAGAAGTAAGGAAATCATAAAGATTAGGGAGGAAACAAGTACAATAGAGATTAACAAGACCATAGAAAAAATCAAACAAATCAAAAGCTGGTTTTTGAAAAAGAAAATAAAATTGACAAACTTCTGGCAAAACTCACAAGGAAGAAAAATGAGAGAGCACAAATTAACAAAATAAGAAAGGAAAATGGAGAAATTACAACAAACAAAATAGAAGTACAGAATATCATATGAGAATATTATGAAAAAATATATGGAACCAAACTGGATAACCTAGAGGAGATGGAAAGTTTCTGGAAACATACTGTCCACCAAAACTGAATCAAGAAAAACTGACCACTTGAACAAACCGATCACTAGAAATGAAATAGAAATTAAAAACCTCTCTACAAATAAAAGTCCAGGACTGCATGGCTTCACTAGGGAATTCTACCAAACATACAAAGAAGAACTCATACCAGTCCTTCTCAACTCTTCCAGATGATTGAAAAGGAGCAAATACTCCCAAACTCATTCTATGAAACCACCATCACCCTGATATCAAAACCAGGCAAAGACACTACCAAAAAAGAGAATTATAGGTCAATATCACTGATGAACATAGACGCCAAAATCCTCATCATAATATTATGAAACAGAATCCCACAACACATAAAGAAGATTTTACATCATGACCAAGTGGGGTTCATCCCAGGGACACAGGGCTGGTTCAACATATGCAAATCAATCAGTGTAATACATCACATCAACAAGAGAAAAGACAAAGACCACATGATCATCTCAATCGATGCAGAAAAAGCATTTGATAAAATTCAACATCCATTTATGATAAAAACTCTCGCCAAAGTGGGTATAGAGGGAACATATCTCAACATAATTAAAGCTATATATGACAAACCTACAGCCAGCATAGTTCTCAATGGTGAAAAACTCAAAAGCTTCCCACTAAAATCTGGGACAAGACAAGGATGCCCACTATCACCACTCCTATTCAACATAGTCCTGGAAGCCCTAGCCATAGCAATCAGGCAAGAGAGAAAATAAAAGGGATCCAAATTGGAAAAGTAGAGGTAAAAGTGTCACTATAAGCCAAAGACATGTTACTATATATAGAGGACCCTAAACGGTCCACACAAAAACTCCTAGATTTGATTGAAGAATTCAGCAAGTTAGCAGGTTACAAGATTAACGTTCAAAAATCAGTTGCATTTCTTTACACTAACAATGAATCAACAGAAAAAGAAAGTAAAGTAACAATCCTCTTTAAAAAAGCACCCAAAGTAATAAAATATCTCGGAATATACCTAACCAAGGAGATGAAAGAATTATTCACAGAAAACTATAATCTATTGATGAAGGAAATTAAAGAAGACTTTAAGAAGTGGAAAGATATCCCATGCTCTTGTATTGGAAGAATCAATATTGTTATAATGGTCACACTGCTCAAGGCAATCTACAGATTTAATGCAATCCCTATCAAATGACCCAGGACATATTTCACAGAACTAGAAAAAATCACAATAAAATTTATATGGAACCATCAATGACCTAGAATTGCCAAAGCATTACTGAAGAGAAAGAAAGAGGCTGGAGGAATAACTCTCCCAGTCTTCAGACAATACTATACAGCTACAGTCATCAAGACAGCATGGTATTGGTACAAAAACAGGCATATAGACAAATGGAACAGAATAGAGAGCACAGAAATGAACACACAAAGTTTTGGTCAACTCATCTTCGACAAAGGAGGCAAGAATATACAATGCAATAAAGTCAGTTTCTTCAGCAAATGGTGTTGGGAAAACTGGACAGCAGCATGTAAATCAAAGAAGCCAGAACACTTCCTTACGTCAGACAGAAAAATCATCTCAAAATGGATCAAAAGCTTAAACTTAAGACAAGATAAATAAACCTCCTTGAAGAAAAAATAGGCACAAATTATCTCACATACATCTAAAAATTTTTCTTCTAGAAGAAATAAAAGCAAGAATAAACAAATGGGACCTAATGAAACTTACAAGTTTCTGCACAGCAAAGGAAATTATAAGTAAAAAAACAACAACCTACGTAATGGAAAAATATTTTTGCAACTGAAACCAACAAAGGCTCAATCTCCAGAATATATAAGCAGCTCATATGACTCAATAAAAAGAAAATAAACAACCAAATCCAAAAATGGGCAGAAGGCCTAAATAAGCAATTCTCCAGGGGAGACTTACCAATAATCAATAGACACATGAAAGAATGTTTATTATCTCTAATTATCAAAGAAATGCAAATCAAAACTAAAATGAGGTATCACCTCACACCAGTCAGAATGGCCATCATTCAAAAGTCCATAAATGATAAATGTTGGAGTGGCTGTGGAGAAAAGGGAACCCTTCTACACTGCTGGTGGGAATGCAGTTTGGTGCAGTCACTGTGGAAAACAGTATGGAGATTCCTCAAAAGACTAGGCATAGACTGACCATATGACCCAGGAATCCCGCTTCTAGGCTTATATCCAGATGGAACCCTACTTCAGGATGACACCTGCACCCCAATGTTCATAACAGCATTATTTACAATAGCCAATACATGGAAACAGCCAAAATGTCTATCAATAGGTGACTGGGTTAAAGAAGAAGTGGTATATATATACAATGGAATACTACTTAGTCATAAAAACCAACAGCATAGTGCCATTTGCAGCAACATGGATGCTCCTGAAGAATGTCATTGTAAGTGAAGTAAGTCAGAAAGAGAAAGAAAAATACCATATGAGATCGCTCATATGTGGAATCTATAAAACAAAAACATAAAGCAAATCATAAATACAAAACAGAAATAGACTCATAGATATAAATAGAAACTTGTGGTTGCCAAAGGGGTGGAGGGTGGAAAGGAATAGACGGGATTTTAAGATTTTAGAATAGGTAAACAAGATTATACTGTAAAGCACAGGGAAATATTCACAGGTTCTTATGGTAGCTCACAGAGAAAAATATTTGACATTGAATATATATATGTTCATGTATACCTGAAAAATTGTGCTCTACACAGGAATTTGACATAGCATTTAAAATGATTATAAATCAATAAAAATGTTAAAAATAAGATTGACTCTGGAAACCAATTGAATTATAGGAAAACAAGACTATAGGCAAGGAAACCTGTCAGAAGGCTGTTGTTATATAAGTCCAACTAAGAAATAATAATGACAAAGGATAAACATCCATTTGTTACCAAGATGGAGTAACATGGACTGAATTTACCCATATGTCTGAAATTGACAAAAGAAACAGCTCAAGTGCATCTGTGAAACACTACAGATAACAATACTTATTAGAGAAAGATTAAATGCTTTTATTCTGAGATCAGAAATAAGACAAAGATGCATATTCTCACCACATCTATCCAAAATTTTACTGGAGGTTCTAGCGAGTGCAGTAAGACAAGGTAAAGAAATAAAAAGCACTGACATTGAGGAAAAAAGTAAACTCTCTTTATTCATAGTTACAGTAAAATGCCACTACACACCTATTAGAATGGTTAAAATGAAAAAGCCTGACCGTACCAAGTATTGGCAATGCTTTGGAGGAACTGAAATTAGCATACACAGAAATGTACAATGATACTTTGAAAAATACTTTGGAAAATAATTTGGCAGTTTCTTACAAAGTTAAATAAGTATCTACTGTATGATCTACTTCATTCCATTCCTTTGGTATTTACCCAAGGATTGAAAGCAAATCTTGATAAAAAGACTTGTACATGAATACTCATGTCATCTTTATTTTTAATGATTATAAGTTGGAAACAACTTCCAAATCCATCAACAGGTGAATGGATAACCAAATTGTGGTGCATCCATACAATGAAATACTACTCAGCAATAAAATATAATAAACTACTGATAATTCTAAAAACATGGATATATCCCAACATAATTATGCTGTGAAAGAAGCTAGAAGAAAGGACTGCATACTATATGATTCTATTTATATGAAAGTCTAGAAAATGCAAACTATTAGTTTTCTAGAACCACCATAACAGAGTACTATAAACTGAATGATTAAACAACAAAAATTTATTATCTCACAGTTCTGGAAGCTGGAAATATGAGATCAAGATGTTAGCAAGATTACAGTTTACCCTTCAATAACATGGGTTTGAACTGTGCAGATCCACATATATGTGGATATTTTTCAATAAATATATTGGAAAACTTTTTGGAGATTTGCAACAATTTGAAAAAACTGTCAGACAAACTGCATAGCCTAGAAGTATTGAAAAAAATTAAGAAAAATAAAGTACGTCATGAATGCATAAAGTATATGTAGATACTAGTCTAGTTTATCATTTACTACCATACAATATACATAAAACTATTATAAAAAGTAAAAATTTATTCAACCTTATGCACAAAACACTTACAGACTGTACATTTACAGTCCAGAGAAGTGTAAATATATGTAAAGAAACAATATTATATCATAACTTACAATATCAACTGTAGTACATACTGTACTAAAGTGATAATTTTGTAGCCACCTCCTGTTGCTATTGCAGTGAGCTCAAATGTTGCAAGTATCTGCTTAAAATGCCTGTGATGATAATCATCTGTGTGAACAGTTTACCTCACCAGTAAATTGTGTAACACAGTGAAAAGTGATCTCTGGCTTTTTTCTTGTATTTTTCATTGATGTTTAGTACAATACCTTAAATCTTGAATAACACATAGAGGCTCATATAAATTGCCACTTTTGATGGTGGGAATACTAAGAAGCAGAGAAAAGTTATGACATTACAAAAAAGTTTAATTGATAAATATATACCACATTTTTGATGTTGGTAGCTGCAGTGGCCCACCATTTCAAGATAATTCATATTAAAGATGATTGTAAAAAAGAAAAAGAAATCATGAAACCATTGCTGCAGCTACACTAGCAGACAGGGAAACCTTGCATTTTTGTGAAATACTTTTTTTGGACTCATATGAAATGTTCAGCCTTTATGTAGGTGCAGGATTACTATAAGAAAGGTATACCTATAGATTAATGTGATTCAAGAAACATCATTCTAAGTGAAGTAAGTCAGAAAGAGAAAGAAAAATACCATATGAGATCACTCATATGTGGAATCTAAAACAAACAGACAAACAAACAAAGCATAAATACAAAACAGAAATAGACTCATAGACATAGAATACAGATTTGTGGTTGTCAAGGGTGTGGGGGGTGTGAAGAGCTAGACTGGGATTTCAAAATTGTAGAATAAACAAGATTATACTTTATAGCATAGGGAAATATAAACAAGATCTTATGGTAGCTCACAGAGAATAAAATGTGACAATGAATATATATATCTTCATGTATAATTGAAAAATCGTGCTGTACACTGGAATTTGACACAACATTGTGAAATGATTATAAATCAATAAAAAATGTTAAAATATATATATAGCCACAGAAATCTAGATGAAAACAAAAGTAAATATAAACTATATAATTATATAGTTTATATAATTATATATAAATGATATAATTATAATTTCTGAAAAAATTAAAAATGTAAAGGCAAATAACAAACTTGTAAAAATTTTTGGCCATAACAGGAAGGCAAATGGCCAACTTTTTATTATATAAGTATTTCATGAAAATCAATAAGAAAAATACTCTAAATCAATTACATGGATAAGCAACATGAATAAAAAATATACAAAAGAGGAAATTTAACTGAACTAATGAAAAAAAATTGAATGACCAGTAATGAAAAACACATATAAAATAACTATACAACTTTGTCCCTTACAAAATCAACAGGAATAAAAATGAGTGATTAAAATCAATGTTAATGAGATTGTAAGACATTGCTAATTAGAATATGAATTTGTACAATACTCATGGAAAGCAATTTTTCAATATAGCATGAACTATAGATGTTTTTCCTTGCCTTTTAATCTAATAATCTCATTCATAATTAATTCCAAAAAAAGAAACAGTTGTTATATAACATTATATGACATATAAGAAGTCATTATATGACAGCTTAAGAGAAAATGAAGGTGAAGGACCTAAAGTGGGATGATTTAATGCCAGAAAAGGAAAGTTTGATAAGTTAAAATAGAAGTTTGTCTAAAAATTATCATGATAAGAAGAGAAGCAGCTTCTGCTGACTAAGAGGCAGCAGATGAGTTCCCAAATACAATTAAGAAAATCATTGAATATGGCTGTAGGTTTGTCACAACTAGCTTTTATTATGTTGAGATATGTTCCCTTTATACCCACTTTGGTAAGAGTTTTTATAGACTTACTATATGATCCAGCAATCCCACTCCTGGGTATATATCCAGAGGGATCCTTAATTCAAAAAGATAAATGCACCTCAATTTTCATAGCAGCAATATTTATAATAGCCAATACATGGAATAAACCTAAATGTCCATCAACAGATGACTGGATAAAAAAGCTGTGGTATATTTAGACAATGGAATACTACTCAGCAATATAAAAGAATAAAATAATGCCATTTGCAGCAACATGGATGAACCTGGAGAATGTCATTCTAAGTGAAATAAGCCAGAAAGAGAAAGGAAAAAAAATATGATATCACTTATATGTGGAATCTAAAAAGAAAAGATGAACTTATTTACAAAACAGAAACAGACTCACACACACAGAAAACATACTTATGGTTAACAAGGAGAAGAGTGGTGGGAAGGGATAAATTGGGAGTTTGAGATTTGCAGATACTAACTAATATATATAAAGTAGATAAACAACAAGCTTATACTGTATATCACAGGGAACTATATTCAATATCTTATAATAACTTCTGGTGAAAAAGAATATGAAAACAAATATATGTATGTTCCTATATGACTGAAGTGTGACACAACATTGTAAACTGATTTTATATATATATATATATATATATATATATATATATATATATATGAAATTATATATATATATATAAGCTTATATTATATATATGAAATTGTATATATATATCAATATATCTATATCTATATCTATCTGCCTATATATATAGATGTGAAAATCATTGATGAGAAAGGTTATTTGCCTTAACAGGTTTAAAATGCAGGCAAAAGTGCTCTATTCTGGAACAAAATTCCACAAAGTGCATTTATTAGTAAGGAAGAGAAGCAAGCATCAAGATTTAGGGCAGCAAGTGATAGGTTAACTCTACTATTTTGTACAAATGCGGTTAAATACATAATCAGTCTGTCCTTATCTATACAGCTGCTAAAACCCTGAGCCTTGAAGGGAAAAGATAAACATCAGCTGCCAGTCTTTTGTTTGTACGGTAAGAACACCTGGACAAGGAAAATCCTTTTTGTGGATTAGTTTCATTGATTCTTTGTTTCTGAAGTCAGGAAATACCTTGTCAGTAATGTGCTGCCCTTTACAGTTCCTTTGACATTGGACAAAACCCCCAGGTACCCAGAACCCCCAGCATTCAACACTGAAAACATCACAGTGGTCTACTTTCCCCCAAACACAACTTCTCTGATTCAGTTTCTAGATCAGAGGGTCATAAGGACCTTTAAGTATCCTTACACACAGTACTCTATGGAAAAGACTGTTAACACTATGGAGGAGAACCCCAACAGAAAGAACATCAAGAAAGTCTGGAAGGATTAAATCATTGAAGATGCCATAGTTGTTATAGAAAAGCCATGAAGCCATTAAACCTGAAACAATAAATTTCTGCTGGAGAAAACTGTGTCCAGATGTTGTACAAAACTACACAGGATTTATGAGAACCAATCAAGGACATCATGAAAGATTGTGGATATGGCCAAAATGGTATTTCTTCAAGATATGGATCTTGGAGAAATTCAAGACCTAACAGACACTACACCAGAGGAATTGACAGAAGACAACTTGATACATATGAGTCCTTCTGAACCAGTGCCAGATTATGAAGAAGTAGACATAGAAAGAGCAGTGCCAGAAAACAAATTGACACCAAAAAATCTGGTATAATGGTTCTGATTATTGTAGACTACTTTTGACTTCCTTTGCAACATGAACCTTTCTCTGACATGGGCACTGAAACTAAAGCAAATGGTGGAAGAAGGATTGGTACTGTATAGAAATATTTTTACAGAAATGAAAAACCAAAAACATCAGACAGTAATTATTATGTATGTCCATAAGTTAACACCAAATGTACCTGCTTCTCCTGCCCCCCTCCTGACTTCTCCAGTTATTCCTCCCTTGTCACCAATGAGACAGCATGATCAACCTCTTCCCTTCCTCCTCCTCAGAATAGTCAACATGGAGTTCCTGCTTCAGCCCCTATGCTCTGGCACTGCTTCCTAGTAAGAAGGAGGCTGTCATTGTCAATGAAAGTGCATACATTTGGAGGAAAACGAGTTGGCTGGGATCCTAGCCCTGCTTATGACCAAGGAAGAGATAGCCATTGCTGGGTATGTGCCACTGTCACATATTCCTACACACACTCCAGAGGGAGTGTAGCTAACTCCAATTTGGAGATTACCATCACAGAAGTGCACATGCCAGTGCACAACTGGGAGAAAGTTGGGTCGGCTCAGTAGTGTGTACTCCAGGCTTACTCAGCCTCTAATGAACATGCACATACCAAGAAAAAGGTGAAATAAGCACAGAAGCTGCCCCAAGCCTCCAGGATCTAGCCACATCCCAAACTAAGGCAGAGACTGCAATTACCCCGAGGAGAAACCCAAATCACTCAGAGCTCCTGCTTCAGCTCCTTGGGCCCCAAAGCCACCCCCCAAAGGATGGTGATGGCCATTGAGCATAAAAGAAATACTCGTACATACCTGGTTCTGGCTCTAACTCCTCCAATTCCAGCTCTACCTCCTCACCAAGATGTTGGCTGCCAGAACTCTGGGGAAAGATGCAACCATACTCACTTCAGATATAGCTCTCCCACAGAAGCCATTGGGCACACACAGACTACATAGGGATGCTCCCACAGAAAGACACATTCTCAAGACTGGGATAGATAACTGTTTCACCTAAGTTCATAGAGACAGAGAAAGTTAAACAAAATGAGAAGACAGAATATGTTTCAAACAAAAAGACATGAAAAAAACATAATGAAACAGAGATAAATAATTTATCTGATAAAGAGTTCAAAGCATTAGTAACAAGAATGTGACCTGAACTGGGGAAAAGAGCAGATGAACAATGTGAGAATTTTAACAAAGAACTAGAAAATATAAAATAGAACCAGTCATGGCTGAAGAATACAATAACAAGTGAAAAATACACTAGAAGGTATTAAGAGCAGATTAGGAGTTATAGAAGAATGCATAAGGGTTCTAGAAGATAAAATAGTGGAAATTATCCAATCAGAACAGCAAAAAGAAAACCAAACTTTAGAAAAATGAGAACTGTTTAAGGGAACTTCAGGACAACATCATATTAGCATTTGCATTATAGGAGTCCTAGAAGGAGAAGGTAGAGTGAAAGGGGTAGAAAATATATTTGATGAAATTATGACCTACAGTTTCCTGAAGAAATAGATATCCACATACAGGAATCACAGAGAGTCCCAAACAAAATGAACCCAAAGGACCCACACCAAGACATATCATAATTAAAATGCCAAAGTTAAATATATAGAGAGAATTCTAAAGGCAGCAATAGAAACACAAAGAATCACATACACAAAGGACCCCCATAAGGCTATCATCTGAATTTTCAGCAGAAACTTTGCAGGCCACAAGGGAGTGGCATGATATATCTAAAGTGCTGAAAGGAAAAATATCCTACAAATTAGGATCCTCTACAGAGCAAGTTTATCATTCATAAATGAAGGAGAGATAAAGAGCTTCTCAGAAAGGCAAAAAATTAAAAGAGCTCATCAATACAAAACTGACCTTACAAGAAGTGGTAAATGGTCTTTAAGGGAAAAATAAAGTGCTACAACAAGAAAAAAGACATTATATAATGAGGAAAATTTGACTGGTAAAGGTAATATATAATTAAGTCTCTGAATGAACAATGTAAATAAGCTAATATGAAGGTTAAAAAAACAAAAATTGTAAAATCAACTATAACTACAATAAACAGTTAAGGCATAGACATGAAGGTATAAAATATAACATGAAAAATACAAAACATGTCACAGGGAGTAAAAAGGTAAATCTTTTAGGAAGTGTTTGAACTTAAATGATTACCAGTTTAAATCAAGTAGATGTAGGTAAACTGTGAACTCCATGGTAACCACAAATCAAAAACCTATAATAGATATTCACAAACTACACAGAAAAGAGCATAAATACTACATATAAATCATCAAACCACAAATAAAAGAAGAAAATAACAGAGAAGAACTATAAAACTAATTAGAAAACAAGAAATAGCAGTAAGTACACACCTATCAATAATCACTTTTATAGTCAATGGACTGAAGGTGTCAATCAAAAGACATAGGGTAGCTGATGGGCTAAAAAAATAAGGTACATCTATTTGCTGCCTACAATTCAGGGGTAAAGATACACAGAGACTGAAAACAAGACAATGGAAAAAAGATATCCCATGAAAATTAAAATGAAAAGAAAGCTGGGTAGCAATATTTATACCACACAGAATAGACTTTAAAACAAAGTATAAAAAAAAGACAAAGGTGGACATCATAAAATGACAAAGGGATCAATAAAAAAGAGGATATAAATTTCAAAAACACATATGGACCTAATGCAGGAGTACCTAAATACATAAAGCAAATATTAACTAACAAAAAGGGAGAAGTTGACAACAATACAATAATAGTATGGAACACTAACACCTCACTTATATCAATGGACTGATCATCCAGACATAAAATCAATAAGGAAAGAGTGGCCTTAAATGAATTATTAGACCAATTGGACGTTATAGATATCTATAGAACATTTGATCCCCAAACAGCGGAATACATATTCTTTCCAAGTGCACATGGAATGTTCTCCCGGATAGATCACACGCTGGGCAACAAAACATATCTTAAATTGAAGAGTATAGTAATTTTATCAAGCACCTTTTCTAGCCTTAAAGTTATGAATCTAGAAATCAATTACAGGAAGAAAAATGGAAAAAAACCCACAAACACATGGAGAATAAAAAACATGGTAATAAAAAAAATTGAGTCAAAGAACTAATCAAAGAGGAAATCAGAATATACATTAACAACAATGAAAAGAATAACACAACTTTTCAAAATCCATGGGACAGAGCAAAAGCAGCCTAACAGGGAAATTTATAATGATACAGGCATACCTCAAGAAAAATGAAAAATCTCAAACAACCTAACCTGCCACTTACAGGAATTTAAAAAGTGAGAACAAACAAAGCTCAAAGTTAGCAGAAGGAAGATGATTCAAAGAAATGGAAAGATATCCTATGTTGACTAATTGGAAGAATTAATATTGTTAGAATATCCATACTACCAAAAGTAATTCACAGATATGATGCAATCTCTATCAAATTACAAATGTCATTTTTCACAGAACTAGAACAAATAATTTTAAAATTTGTGTGGAAACACAAAAGACCCCCAAAAGCTCAATCTTGAAGAGGAAAAACAGAACTAGTGGTGTCACACTTCCTGACATCATACTATACTACAAAGCTAAGGTAATCAAAACAATAAATACAAGGCTCATCCAGAAACAGACACAGATCAATGGAACAAAAATGGTCAATTAATCTACAACAAAGGAGGCAGGAATATGCAATGGAGAAAAGACAGTCTCTTCAATAAGTGGTGCTAGGAAACCAGATGGCATTAAAAGAATGATATTAGAACATTCCCTAACATCATATACAAAAATAAACTCAACATGTATTAAAGACCTAAATGTAAGACCAGATACCACAAAACTCCTACAGGAAAATATAAGCGGAACACATTTGGACATAAATCATAGCCGTACTTTTTGAGATCCATCTCTTAAAGCAAAGGAAATAAAACAAAAAGTAAACATATGGCACCAAGTTATATGTAAAACCTTTTGCACAGCAAAGAAAACCATTGACAAAACGTAAAGCCAACTTACCGAATGAGAGAAAATATTTGCAAGTGATATCAATAACAAAGGGTTAATATCCAAGATATATAAATAGGTCATACAACTCAATATCAAAAAACAAACAACCTGATTAAAAAATGGGCAGAAGATCTGAATAGAAATTTCCAAAGAAGACATACAGATGATCAACAGGCACATATAAAGGTGCTCAACATCACTCTTCATCAGGGAAATGCAAATCAAAACTCACACCTGTCAGAATGATTGTCATCCAAAAAACAGCAAATAATAAATGTTGATAAGGATGTGGAGAAAAGGGAACATGAGTTCATTGTTGATGGTAATGTAAATTGGTACAGCCACCATGGAAAACAGTATGGAGGTTCCTTAAAAAATTAAAAGTAAAACTGCTATATGATCCAGAAATTCCACTCCTGGTTATGTATTGGTTATATATTGGAAGAATATATATATATATTTAAAAAAATTAAAAGTAAAACTGCTATATGATCCAGAAATTCCACTCCTGGTTATATATATGAAGACACTAATTGAAAAGTTATCTGCACCTGAATGTTTATATTAGCATTATTTACAGTAGCCAAGATACGAAAGTAACCTAAGTGTCCATCAGCAGGTGACTGGATAAAGAAGTTGTGGTATATATACATAATGGAATATTACTCAGACATAAAAAAGAATGCAAATTTTCCATTTGCAAAAACTTCGGGTGGACCTGGAGGCTATTATGGTTAATGAAGTAAGTCAGACAGACAAAGACAAAACTGTATGTTTTCACTTGTATATGGGATCTAGAAAATAAAACAAGTGAATAAATGGAACAGAAATAGACTCATAGATACAGAGGACAAATGAGTGGTTGCCTGTGGTGAGAGGGGTGGGAGGAGTGGCAAATTAAGGGAAGAAGATTAAGAGATACCAACAATTAGGTACAAAATAAAGAAGATGTAAGAGTATAATGTACAGTCCAGGGAATATATCCAATATTTTATAATATCTTTACTTGGAGTATAATATATAAAAACACTGAATCATGATGTTGTACACTTGACACTAATATAACCTTGTATATAAATTATACTTCATTTGAAAAGAAAAAGATTTGTATTGGAGTGGATAGCCTATCCATATATTAGCTTTAGGTGGGCTATATTTAACATAAAATTGATAATGTCTTAGTTCTCTTATTTATAAGTTTTATAAGTTCACTTTCAATGAATTACATGGTAATACCCTATATCTCTCTCCTAATTGGAGAAACTGCATATCAGCCTATTATCACAAGTAAGTAGTTTTTAAAAAATGTAACAATGTTTCCTTTACTGTATTATGAAAATGACTATAATACTGTATGCCACACAATTTTTATAATGATTCATCAGTGTATAGACTAGGCTGCTGTGAAGTAATTGTATCAATTACACTAACCTATTATAAAGCAATCCTATTGTTGCTTCTTTGTTATCAGTGCATGAATCATTATACCTGTAAATAACTATGAAATTTTTCATTAGTATCTTTTCACTTTTGATGTCTAGTGTTAGTATTACAAATAGCATCTACAATGTTTTCTGTCATATAAGTCAATATTGATGTAGCTACCGACAGATGATTCATCTTATAAACAGAGGATGCATATTTACATTATTGAGAATGTACACTACTCTAAATATATTTTCTCTTCCTTATGGTTTCTCTAGCTTACTTTATAGTGAGAATACAGTATATAATACATGTAATATACAAAATATGTGTTAATTGACTTTATGTTATGGGTAAATCTTCTGGTCAACAATAGGTTATTAGTAACTCAGTTTTCAGAAATCAAAAGTTACATGTGGATTTTAAACTGTGTGGGGGCTTGGCACTCCTAACCCCCACACTGTTCATGGGTCTATGAGAAAGCATATTTTCTCCATGCCTCTTCCTTAGTTTCTGATGGTTTTCTGGAAATCTTTAGCACTCTTTGTCATGTAGAAGCATCCCGTTGATCTCTACCTATTCTTCACATGATGTTCTCCATGTGTGTGTGTGTCTGTGTCCAAATTTCCCCTTTTTATAAGGAGGCCATTCATATTGGATTATATCCCATGCTAATCTTGATTATGTTTGTGAAGACCCTACCTTCAAATAAGGTCACATTTTGAGGTAATAAACATTATAATTTCAACATATGAATTTTCCATGGGACACAGTTCAGCCCATAACACTAATATAATGACAGAAAGCAAATTAGTTGTGGGGATGTGGGCATATAAGGAAGGTTTCGAGGAAAGACTACAAAGTGCATGAGGAAAGTTTTAGAAGTTTCATTATTTTGATTATGGCAATGGTTTTACAGCTTTATTATAAGTCAAAATGCATCCAATTGTACAGTTTAAATATGTACAGTTTACTGTTTGTCAGTTTAGCATAAAAAGCTGTTAAAAAGCCTATACTCAAAACAAACAAATGAACAAAACTTACTGAATGATTGAAAAGAATCAAAAACTATATGCTGGTTTCTGACTTGAGTTTATAAATGGTGGATGCTATCCAATTTGAAAAATCATGAAAGAGGATCAGTTTAGGATGAGAATGGGAGATGATGAATTTAACTTTAGACTTGTTTACTTGAAGTGGATATTTTTGGATAACAAAAAATTGGGGATGTCCATTAGGTAGTAGTTTAATAGGTAAAAACTTAAGGAGTGAGCTTTTGGCCTAGTTTAGGAGTTAGTTGTATGTTGGTGGTAGTTAAAACTGTTGCATAAATGAGATCACTTAGAGCAAGAGCACATTATAAAAAATGAGTGGCACTAGAGACAGAGAAGGACTTTTTAGAGTATGTGGCAGAAAATCAGAGGGGATAATGTCATAGAAATCAAAGTAACAAGAATCAGGAGGAAGGTGTGATTGTATTAATTATGATAGGGAGACCACAAGTGAAATTGATAAATATACAGTAATTACTCCACATACTAAAACTAGTCAGGTAAATATCAGCCAACATGACTTATTCCTTCACTGATTTTATAAGTGAATTAAGAATAGACAAAACATTCACAAAACATTCTATAAATCTATAGCAGAGTGTGTTAAATATGATAAGGAGTTCTGACAACAAATGAGGCACTTGCAAACTTTTGGACTTACTGAAAATATATTTTGAATACACACGCACACACACACACACACACACACACACACACACACTTACTATTAGATCTCAAATGGCCATTAAAAGATCATTTAGTCTCTGCCTCTGCCTCCAGGTGATTTCATAAAACTTGTAGGGATTTATTTTTATCCTGTTCTATCTCTGATATATAATGAGCTAAAGCTTTTACCAGCTGCCTATTTGTGGGTGCTGAAGCAAAAAATAGAAGCAAGCTTTGGTGGAGTCCTGGGAAAACATGGACAGGATGTTGAAACACAGGATGTGGAGCCAAAATGAAGTTGAGGGCTGGCTAGACTCAGCTACCAGGTTAACAGAGAAGGAGATGACAAATTGGAGTGTGGAAAGTGTAAGGAGTCAGTTTATGGGCAAGTCTGTGATCCAAGGCAGCAGAAGTTTTGTGGGAAGCTTGAAAAAGGAACTTGGAGCAGTTGGCGATCAGTCTAGACAAGTGTCTGTGGATGGTATCCTGCTGTGGTGGTGGTGCTGAGATACTTCTGCCCATCTTAAAGGTACAGTTTTCTGAACTTCGTCCACCTCATAATCTCTCTCTGTTTCCTTTGGGCCAAAGCCTGGGCTATGTGAAGATTAAGAAGGTGGAAGACTGCTATGATGCCTTACTGATGAAGAGGTTGCTCCTCTCCATTGAAAACATGCTATCAATCTTCCCTAGTGCCAGCAGGCAATCCTTATATCTCCATGATAGGAACAGAGCAAAAAGGTACCCCACTGCTCAATGGGATACTGTTTATTTGGGTGGAGGAAGGTTTCATCTAGGAATGTGAAGTGCAAAAAGTAGAAGGCAAATATATCAATAAAGTCAGCTATGGGTAAGAGTCTTAGGAAAGCAATTTTCTTGATAAGCAGAAAAGTTACAGGTAGCATGAAGTGTCAAGAGTCCTTGGGGTAGAAAAGTGATTCCTACTACTCATCCTTCCAAGTATTTATACTCACTTATTTCTGCAATGATGCTCCCTGGAGGGTATAGTTAAGATTTCAGAAGTGCAGAGAGAAAGATGGCAGAGTAGAAGGATGCTGGTAGATCACCCTCTCCCACAAATACACAAAGACTCAAATCCACAGACCCACTCAGCCAATCAGAGCACCTGCGGAACTCCAACAGAACATCGTCCTCTTCAAAAGACAAAGACGCCAAAAATCTGGTAGGAGAAAAGGAAAAAAGAAAGAAAGGCAAAACAGTGCAGCACTGGTCCCACGGGGAGGGAGTGGCAAAGGACTAGCGTTCATTTACTGGATCTCCCCCTCTCCAACAGAGAGGCAAGCGGGGCAGAGAGGAAGCCTTCAAGGCTTGGATCTGTATGGAGCACCCCTTGACTGACAGAACTAAGTTAAATGGGCACAAAGGGCCCCTGAAACACCCAGCCCAAGGTACAAGCTGGCAGCTGGGGGCTGGGACAGGCGCCTGAGCCGGGCAGATTACTGGGGCAGCTGCACTGAGGCAGCCCCAGGGGACAGCAGGTGCTGCACACCATGGATGAGTGGGTGCACAGGGCAGAACAACCTGGGCCCTCCATAAAACAACACAGCTAATGTGCCCTGGGGGGAAGGGTGCATACCTCCATCTCTGAAAATCTACGGAAAGTTCTTGGGTGAAGAGAGGTGGGGCTCAGGCCTGATCGCCATATCCTCTGGTGCTTAGCATCAAGGAGGAGGTGGGGGCAAAATCTGAATCCATACCTAAGGGTTTAGCAGCCTCAAAGGCCAGAGACTTCTCTACAGCCCAAGGTAGATAGGATTCTTCCGCCCTAGTACCTCAGAGAACTCACGCTGCCAAGACAAACAAGGAGCTGAGTTTTGGCATGGAACAGGGATGGGGCAGTTCCATGGTCTTCCCCGAGCCCGCCTATGGAGTGCTGACCCGAGGTGGAGCAGGCAGCAGCACAGAGCTGGGGAGCAACCAGCGCTGGGAGAGTGCGGGCGGCCACCAGCCTAACTGGCAGGAACACAGCACCTGACCACGGTGCTGGGAGGGGGCGCGATTAGCCAGCCTACCTGGCCAGTCTGCAACATCTGACTGTGGCATCGGGAGGCACAGTGACCCGCCCACCGACAGCAAAGGAGAGCTGCACCTGACCCAGTGTTGGGAGGGGGCGCCATCTGCTTGCCGACAGGCACTGGGAACAGCACAGATGAGGGCGCCAATGGAAGGCCTCTGGAAACAGCAAGTTGAGTTCCTGAAACAGGGCAAAGACAGAAAGACTTCTCATTAAGAGCACACAGTCTACAGGAGAACACACCCACTTTTCAAAAAAATCTATTCTTATCTGTTCTATTTTATATTACCTCTTTAATTTTTACTTTTTAAACAATTATGTAGGCTTTCAGTTTTAATGCCTTTTAAATTTTTCTTTTACAATTTATTATTATTATTTTAAAAAATCCGCATCATTTCATTTTTATTTCTCTTGGTTTGGATCTCCTGTTATTCATTATACACAGGTTTCAAATTTTTTACCCTCTTTTCTCCCTTTCTAAAGGTTTTTAAAAGATGTCTCAAACAACTGCTATTCTGTTTCAACTTGCTCTTCTAATATTCATTATACACTGCTTTCAAATCTTTTTTCCTCCCTCCTTTAAAATTCTCTTTATTTTATCTATTTTAACTGTCCTATTTTCTATTAACTTTATAATTTCTACTTTCAAAACAATTGTATATGCTTCTACTTTAATTCCTTTTAAATTTTTCTTTTAAAGAAATTATATTAATATTATATTTTAAAAATTCACCTGATTTCATTTTATTTCTTTTGGTTTTGGTCTCCTGTTATTGATTATACATGGGTTTCAAATATTATTTTTTGATCTTTTTCCTTTATTTAAGGGTTTTTATAAAGATGTCTCAACTTGATTGCTAGTCTGATTCAAATTGCTTTTCCATAATTGAGTATACTATTTTCAAATCTTTTTTCTTCCTTCTTTTAAACTTCTCTTTCTCTATCTCTCTTTTTTTTTAACTTTTATTCCTACATAGGCATTAGATAGATAAATAAATAAACTTCTTAAGGACCACAATAGATAAATGATACTCCATAAGCCAAGTGCCAGAGAGACATGAGCAAGATGAAGAAGCAGAGGACCCATTCCCAATTAAAACAACAAGAGAAAACCCCAGAAAAAGTGATCCATGAAATAGACATTCATGACCTACTAGATCAAGATTTCACAAAAGGAGTGATCAAAGTACTGAAGGAACTAAATGAGATAGTGTTTAGTGTTATATAATATGTCAAAAATGAAATTGAAGCTATAAAGGAAAGCCAAGAAAAACTGGTAAACTAATTGGCTGAGATGAGAACTGATCTAAAGGCTGTACAAAGCAGACTACATAATGTAGAGGAATGAATACGTGACCTAGAAGACAGGACAGCAGAAAGCACACAATTAGAACAGCTGCAGGATAAACAAATGAAAACAAATGAAGGCAACATACGGGAACTATGGGATAATATAAAGCATGCCAATCTTTGCATAATAGGGGTCCCAGAAGGGGAAGAAAGAACAAAGGGGGTTGAAAAGGTATTGGAAGAAATCATGACTGAAAACTTCCTAAACTTAAAGAAGGAATCAGATATCCAAGTACAGGAAGTTCAAAGGGTCCCAAACAGGAAGAACTAAAACAGACCTACGCCAAGACATACCATAGTCAAGATGCTCAGAATCAAGGATAAAGAATTGATTCTAAAGGCAGCAAGAGAAAAGCAAAGAGTGAGTTACAAGGGAACCCCCATAAGGCTCTCAGCTGATTTCTCTACACAAACACTACAAGCAAGAAGGGAGTGGCAAGATATATTCAAAGTCCTGAATGAAAAAAAGATGCAGCCTAGGATAGCTTATTCAGCAAGTCTATCCTTTAGGATAGAAGGAGAGATAAAGAACTTCACAGACAAGCAAAAACTAAAAGAGTTTAGCAACACTAAACCCATGCTAAAAGAAATATTGAAAGGTCTACTCTAAATAGAAAAGAAGTAGGATGCTACAGAAATGAGAAACTCATAACTGGAAAGATAACAACTAATGAATTACAAATATAATAACACAAATTGTAAAAGAAGACATCTAAATCATTAAGAGTGGGAGAGGGAAGCAAGAAAATATAGAGCATTTTTTTTCTTTCTCTTTAAAAATTTTTGTTCTCGGTAGGATGGGTTTGAGATTATATTACTATTAGTTTAATAAAAACAGTTTTAGTAATGGGTTAATCCAAAAAGCATAACCACAAGCCAAAAACTTACAAGGGAGTTACAAAACCTAAATAAAATCCACGATATTAAAAAGAAAAATTACCAAAACACAAAAGAAGAAAGGAACAAAGAGGAAATACCAAATCAAATGCAAAGATAGGTTGAAAATGGTAATGAACACACATCTATCATTAATTACTATAAATGTTAATGGACTAAATGCTCCAGTCAAAAGACATAGAGTGGCAGACTGGGTAATAAAGCAAGAACCTTCAATATGCTGCATACAAGAGACCCATTTTAGGGAGAAGGACATATATAGATTAAGAGTGAAAGAATAGAAAATGATATTCCATGCAAATGGAAAAGGCAAAAAAGCAGGTGTAGCGGTACTGATTTAAGAAAAAAATAAAACTTAAAACAAAGGTCATTAAGAAAGATAAAGAAGGACATTTTATAATGATTAAAGGAGTAATACAAGATGAGGATATTATACTTATTAATATATAAGCACCCTATATAGGAGCACCTAAATACATTACACAATTACTAACAGATAAAGGGGATATTGATGAGAATACAATCGTAGTCAGAGATTTTAACACCGCATTAACATCTTTAGACAGATCTTCCAGACAAAAAATATATAAGGCAACAGAGAAATTAAATGATATAATAGAAAAGTTAGATTTGGTGGATATTTTCAGAGCATTACCCCCCCCCAAATAGGATATACATTCTTTTCAAGTACACATGGAATATTTTCTAGGATTGATCATGTACTTGGGCACAAAAGAAGCTGCAAAAACTTTAAGGAGATAGAAATCATATCAAGCATCTTTACTGACCACAATGCCATGAAACTAGAAATCAACTACATAGAAACAAAGGAGAAAAAAAGGAAAGCATGGAGCTAAACAACGTACTATTAAAAAACGAATGCGTCAATGAGGAAATCAAAGTTGAAATTAAAAAATACCTTGAGACAAAAGAAAATGAAAACACAACCACACTAAATTTCTAGGACACAGCAAAGACAGTGCTAAGAGGGAAGTTTATAGTGATACAGGCCTTCCTCAAAAAAGAACAATCTCAAAAAAGCAATCTAACAATCCAGCTAAAAGAATTAGAAAAAGAAGAGTAAAAACTCCCAAAAGGCAGCAGAAGGAAGGAAATAATAAAAATCAGGGAGGAAACAAATTAAATAGAGATTTAAAAAAACATAGAAAAATCAATCCAACCAAAACCTGGTGTTTTGAAAAAGTAAATAAAATCGACAAACCTCTGGCCAAACTCACAAAGAAGAAAAGAGAGAGCACAAATTAGCAAAATAAGTAAGGAAAATGGAGAAATTACAATAAATAAAATAGAAATACAGAATACCATGTGAGAAAATTATGAAAAAAGTATATGGAACCAAAATGGATAACCTAGAGGAGATGGACAAATTTCTGGAAACATACAGTCCACCAAGACTGAACCAAGAAGAAACTGACCACTTGAACAATCTGATTACTAGAAATGAAATTGAATTAGCAATAAAAAAAATCCCTACAAATAAAAGTCCAGGACTGGACAGCTTCACTGGGAAATTCTACTAAACATACAAAGAAGAATTCATACTAGTCCTTCCCAAACTCTTCCAGAAGATTGGAATGGAGGGAATACTCCCAAACTCATTCTATGAAGCCACTATCACCCTGATACCAAAACCAGGCAAAGACACTACCAAAAAAGAGAATTATAGGCCAATATCACTGATGAATATAGAAGCAAAAACCCTCACTAAAATATTAGCAAATAGAATCCAACAGCACATAAAAAAGATTATACATCATGACCAAGTGGAATTCATCCCAGGGACACAAGGATGGTTCAACATATGGAAATCAATCAGTGTACTACACCACATCAATAAGAGAAAGGACAAAAAGCAGATGATTATCTCAATAGATGCAGAAAAAGCATTTGATAAAATTCTACACTCATTTATGATAAAAACTCTCACCAAAGTGGGTACAGAGAGAACGTATCTCAACATACTAACAGCTATATATAACAAACCTACAGCCAGCATAGTACTCAATGGCGAATAACTCAAAAGCTTCCCACTAAAATCTGGGATATGAGAAGGCTGCCCACTACAACCACTCCTATTCAACATAATCTTGGAAGTCCTAGCCACAGCAGTCAGGCAAGATAGAGAAATAAACGGGATCCAAATTGGAAAAGAAGAGGTAAAAGTGTCTCTGTATGCCAGCAACATGTTGCTATATATAGAAAATCCTAAAAGGTCCACACAAAAACTCCTGGAGCTGATCTAAGAATTCAGTAAGGTAGCAGGTTACAAGATTCACATTTAATAATTAGTTGCATTTCTTTACACTATTGATGTGTCAACAGAAAAAGAAAGTAAAGAAAAATCCCCTTTAAAATAGCACCCAAAGTAATAAAATGCCTAGGAATAAATCTAACAAAGGAGGTGAAAAATTATACACAGAAAACTATAAACCATTGATGAGGGAAATTAAAGAAGACTTTAAAAAATGGAAAGATATCCCATGCTCCTGGATTGGAAGAATCAATATTGTTAAAATGGTCACACTGCCCAAGGCAATCTACAGATTTAATGCAATCCCTATCCAGTTACCCAGGACATATTTCACAGAACTAGAACAAACCATAATACAATTTATATGGAACCATAAAAGACCTAGAATTGCCAAAGTATTACTGAAGAGAAAGAAAGAGGCTGGAGGAATATCTCTCCCAGACTTCAGACAATACTACAGAGCTACAGTCATCAAGACAGCATGGTATTGGTACCAAAACAGACATATGGACCAATGGAACAGAATAGAGAGCCCAGAAATGAACCCACAAACTTTTGGTCAACTCATCTTCGACAAAGGAGTCAGGAACATACAATGGAATAAAGACAGTCTCTTCAGCAAATGGTGTTGGGAAAACTGGACAGCAGCATGTAAAGCAATGAAGCTAGAACACTTCCTTACACCATACACAAAAATAAACTCAAAATGGATCAAAGACATAAACATAAGGCAAGATACAATAAACCTCCTAGAAGAAAATATAGACAAAAAATTATCTCACATACATCTCAGAAATGTTCTCCAAGGACAGTCTCCCCAAATGATAGAATTTAAAGGAAGAATAAACAAATGGGACCTAATGAAACTTAGGAGCTTCTGCACAGCAGAAACCATAAGTAAACCAAAAGAACAACCTACTGAATGGGAGAAAAGTTTTGCAAAAGATGCAATCGATAAAGGCTTGATCTCCAGAATATATAAGCAGCTCATATGACTTAATAAGGAAAAAACTAACAACCCAATCCAAAATGGGCAAAAGATCTAAACAAGCAATTCTCCAAGGAAGAAATAAAAATGATCAATAAGCACATGAAAAAATACTCAATATCACTAATTATCAGAGAAATGCAAATCTAAACTACAATGTGGTATCGCCTCACACGAGTCAGAATGGCTGTCATTCAAAAATGCACAAATGACAAATTCTGGAGAGGCTGTGGAGAAAAGGGAACCCTTGTACACTGCTGGTGAGAATGCAGTTTGGTGCAAGCACTGTGGAAAACAGTATGGAGGTTCCTCAAAATACTAGGAATTTGCTTACCATATGACTCAGGAATCCTGCTCCTGAGTATATCCAGAAAGAACCCTACTTCAAAATGACACCTGCACCCCAATATTCATAGCAACATTATTAAAAATATCCAAGACATGGAAACAGCCTAAATGTCCACCAACAGATGACTTGATAAAGAAGTGGTGACATAATTATACAATGGAATACTATTCAGCCATAAAAACTGACAACATAACACCATCTGTAGCAACATGGTTTCTCCTGGAGAATGTCATTCTAAGTGAAGTAAGCCAGAAAAATAAAGAAATGTACCATGTGTGATTGCTAATATGTGGAATCTAAAAAACAAAACAGAACAAAACAAAGCATAAATACAAAACAAAAACAGACTCATAGACATGGAATACAAACTTGTGGTTGCCAAGGGGGTGGTGGGTGTGATAGGATAGACAGGGATTTCAAAATGTAGAATAGATAAACAAGATTATACTGTATAGCAAAGGGAAATATATACAAGATCTTATGGTAGCTCACAGAGAATAAAATTTGACAATGAATATATATATGTTCATGTATAATTGAAAAATTGTGCTCTACACTGGAATTTTACACAGCATTTTAAAATGATTATAAGTCAATAAAAATGTTAAAAAATAAATAAAAGAAAAGTAGAAATATGACAGACAGACAAGGAAGACAGGGAACATTATGAACAGAAACGTATTTCTCTAAAATCTTAACCTCCCAATATTCTGGAAAAACTCAGTTATAGAAATTATATCAGCTAAAAAGAATGTTTAAAAATAGATATAGAGAAAAACAAAGGAAATAAATGACGTAACAACTGCTTAATGCTAAAAGAGAAACTGCACCTGGGTAAGTCATGCTGGGAAGGAGAGTCTCCCATTGCAGGACCATCAGAGCTGAGTACATGGAGAAACCAAATGAGCAGTCAATGGATTGTCTCAGTCACAGAGTTCCCTGGACTGCGCCTTCCTAACTCTGGCAAGTTTCACTGTTTGACTAACGTCAGCCTGACCTCCTGAAAGCAGAGGCCAGGCCCATTTTGCTCATTGTTCCATCTCCAGAGCTGTGCCGGGCACATCGAGGCACTCAATATTTATTAAAGAAATGGATGCATGAAGCCCTGAACGCGAGGCAGCTGGGGGTTGGGGGCGGCTCCTGCAGGCAGACCACTCATCCTTCCTGCCAGAGCTTCCTGCACCCAGACTTCTTCTATCTTTCCATTTTCACCATGTGTCAGCAAGGGGATCTTTGCTCTGTGTCACTTTAACCAAGAGAATTTAAAATTGATATTAGTGTTGCAGCCATTATGGAAAACAGGATGGAGATTCCTCAAAAAACTAAAAATAGACTTAACATATGATCCAGCAATCCCACTCCTGGGCATATATCTGTAGGGAACTCTAATGTGAAAAGATACATGCACCCCTGTGTTCATAGCAGCACTATGTACAATAGCCAAGACATGCTAACAACCTAAATTTCCATTGACAGATGACTGGATAAAGAAGCTATGATATATTTATACAATGGGATACTACTCAGCCATAAAAAAGAATAAAATAATGCCATTGGCAGCAACATGGATGGACATGGTAATGGTAATTCTAAGTGAAGTAAGCCAGAAAGAGAAAGAAAAATACCATGTAACATCACTTATATGAGGAATCTAAAAAAAAAAAAAGAAAAAGGGCACTATGAACTCATCTACAAAACAGAAACAGACTCACAGGCTTAGTCAACAATCTTATGATTAACAGGGGAAAAGAGGTAGGAAGGGATAAATTTGGGAGTTTGAGATTTACAAATGTTAACCACTGTATATACAAACAGATTACAAACAAAGTTTCTTCTGTATAGCACAGAGAACTATGTTCAATGTCTTGTAATAACCTTTAATGAAAAAGACTATAAAAATGAATATATATATGTACGTCCATGACTGGGCCATTGTGCTTTACACCAGAAATTGACACACAGTAACTGACTGTACTTCAATAAAAAATAATAATAAAAAACAAAAATTAAAAAATGTGAAAAAAAAGATTTCAAAATGCTGTGATTTGGCTTTGGAAAAGAATCTAACCCTTTTGGCAAAGATCTGTACCCAGGGAGTCAGAGTGATGGTGCAATTAAAAATCATGTTCCCACTCACTGAAAACATCACTGAACAGGGCATACTTGTAAATCAGCCCAGATCAAGGGAATCCTGGATGGCTTTCCCCAGAATTGTCCCAATTTAGGCTGTATGCAGGCAATAGAGTTGTGTTAGTTTGATACAAATGTCACAGCTCAAGCATTCCACATATGTTTCCAGTCAAAATCCTGAGCAAAGGGAACAGGGGGACAGCAAAACGTAAATCTAGATTGTTTCAACAGTGTTGTGCATACTGACTCCTAGTGCTTAAGAATTGGAGGTATGGGTCCTACCAAGAAGGGATCCCAGTGATGGTGTTTAATATTACAGAAAAAGAAACAGGCTTAACCCCAGAGTGTATGTGTTTTAAAAGACCAAGCACTGAGTCAAGTTTTCAGAGATCTCGAAGTCCATGGAGGCATATATAAAGATATACAAAGGGAATGATTTCCAGTTGTAATCCAGGCACATGTTTCGACAATGATGACAGAGAGGTGGGGGTAGGCCCTGTGTCCACTATCTACGAAACTGCAGTATTTAGTCTGGATAAGAATGTCTTAGTGTCCTGATTGAGAAGTCTTTAAATTGTGAATCACTTTGTTCACTGGGAAGGAATAAGCACTTCATCCAGTTGTTTCACCAATCTTTTATGATGTAAGATCAAATTAGGAAGAGGCAGATCTTTAAATGCACTGAGTATCATATGTCAGACACTGTGCTAAATTCTCTACACGGATTATTTCACTTAGTCTTCACAGTGCTTTGAAATACATACTATTATTTTATCTCCACTTTATAAGTGAGAATGAAAATCTTACCCAAGTTTACAAAGCTAGGGAGTGTAAGAGCAAGGGCTTGAGCTCAAGCAGTTAGACTTCAGATCCTGTGTTATTAATCATTATCTACAATAAACTTAATCACTAGCAAGACCATGAGTGGCTGATGTTGGTTTGGGCTAAGAGGAAAGGAAGAGTATGGGCTTGGGAATGTTAGGTTTATGGTTAGAGTAACTTTTATTAGGTACTGAGCCACTACTCCATATGCGGAGTGTGTATATGTGTACCAGTGTCTGGAAGGTGATTGACTGCTTCTCCCAAGTGTGTCCTTCTGAGTGGGCTTCTTGAAAACTGGCCACAGAAAGCAGCTATGATCTATTCTGAATCTGAGCAATACTATGGATATAGAGTCATGATAAAGCATGATAAAGCAGAAATTTTCCATTAGTTATTGCTTCCTTACTGGGCTCTTTGGAAGATCCCACAGTTTAATTCTATATCAAGCTGCCTACCTCTTCTGGTTCCCTGAGAAACTGCTTGTTTGAAAGGACATCTGAAATGTACCATAGGAATATTGGGATTTTTTGAATGGTTTTAGAAGCTTCATAAAACCCAAGGGAGATGCCAGGTGGTGTAGTGGGTGTGCCTCCTAACCCAATGACATAGGCCTGTAGCATTTTCATCTGCTTTGTCTGAATATGGGCCAGGAGGCCCTGGTCTCCAGGTGGAAGGTGGGGTATTCTGTCTACAGTATGAAGAAATTCTGTCATCTTCTAAGTGTTCCCTGGATATAGATGTGATCTAGAATAGTTTCTTATCTGGCCTTATAGCTCGGTTGGGACCCTGAAAAGCTGTCAACTCTTAGATGGATGCATGTGAAGCCTCAAATTGGCAGACTGAGGTGGAGTGGCTTGAGATTCTGGATAGGATACCAAAATTAAGTGTATAGAGCCAAGGCAGAGTTTGGAGTAAGCTCTGTTTAGCTCCCAGGCAAGCCCAATGAGAGATAGCAAATTTGCCCTGACTGCTCCTTTGTTTAAAGCTTCTTTATATAGTTTGAGTGCTGAGGGCCTGGAGCTGGCATGAGGAGCAACTGATTTGTAAAAGCCATTTTAAAATATGTACCAACATTTATGTTTTAGAGTCAAAATATGTGTGTTTCTTCAGTTATCATTCACTCAAGTGTAGTCATCCACACCAGTTGCTGAAAACAACTGCTGTTCTATATATTCAGATTGTTAAATATAAACACTCAGGTGGTGGTACCTATACCAAACCAATGATATTGCTACCTGAAATAGCAATGGGAGTTCTTGGGATAATTAAAGCCCTTCACTGATTTAACCAGAAAGAGGAAGGTACAGATTGTGAAAATTAATTGGTCAACTGATCAATTTCCTACTTCTCAAATTTGTGGAAATTCTACTTAGAAAACCTAGCTTCTATGCTACTATGTCTGAAATGAAGATTCATGAGACATCTTGGAATTCTGTGGGCTTCTAAAGAATATGTAAAGGCTAGCTATACCCACACATGTTCTTTTTATAATTTCTAATATGAATTACTTGTAGTGTGTGATTAAAGTTCTAAGTTACAATATTAAACACTATTCCTTTAGATATTTTATTTAAAATAAGTAATCGTGTACTAGAACTCCAAGGGCTGTCAAATTTTGGGTCATACAGTGACCTCTTAATATTGTTCTGAGGTCTTTGGGTCAAAGGGGTGAAACTAGTAAGGCCAACAAAATTAATGTTACAAAATGTAGCTACATACAGTATTTGTTTCATTTTAACAAAACTTCTATTAACTATTCTTAGTGGGAAAAACAAATTTATATAAAAGAATGTTTCTAATTTTTCCCAAATAACCCAAATTATTGTATAAAATAAGTGCAATTGTGCTATTTATAAGATATCCTGGAGGAAGAGGCAAGATGGTGGAGTAGAAGGTTGCTCATAAGTCACCCTCTCCCACAAATACACCAAGACCCACATCTATAGGCCCACTCAGCCAACCAGAGCACCTGCGGAACTCCGACAGAACATAGCCCTCTTCAAAAGATAAAGACGCCAAAAATCTGGTAGGAGAAAAGGAAAAAAGAAAGAACGAAAGGCAAAGCAGAGCGGGACGGGTCCTGCAGGGAGGGAGCGGCAAAGGAGGACTGGCGCTCGCTTGCTGGGACTCCCCTCTCCAACTGAGAGGCCAGCGGGATGGAGGGGGAGCCTCCGAGGCTCGGATCTGTAAAGAGCAGCCCTTGTCTGACAGAACTAAGTTAAACAGGCACGGAGATTTCCCCCGAAACCCAGCCTGAGAGGCGGGCTGGCAGCGGCCGGACAGGGTCAGTCTACACAAGCCGGGTGGAGGACGGGGACGGCTGCACAGAGGCAGCCCCAGGGGACTGCACGGGGCTGGGCGCCGTGGCTGTGGGTGTACAGGGCAGAACAACCTGGAACCTCCATAAAACAGCAAGGTTGATGTGCTCTCGGGGGAAGGGTGCATACCCCATCTCTGAAAACCCGTGGAAACTTTTCAGGGGAAGAGGGGCGGGGCCCAGGCACAGCCTCCATATTCTCCGGCGCTTAGCACCCAGGAGGGGGCAGGGGCGAAACCTGCATCCGCACTGAAGGGCTTAGCAGCCTCAAGGGCCAGACTGAGACTGGCCTACAGCCCGGGGCAGATAGTATCCTTCCATCCCGATCCCTCAGAGAACTTGCTCCACAAAGACAAACAAGGAGCTGGGTCTTGGCTCGGAGCAGGGACGAGGCTGCCCCTCGGTCTTCCCCGAGCCCACCTGCGGAGCGCGACCAGTGCGGAGCGCCGACCAGGGCGGAGCGCCGACCAGGGCGGAGCGCGCAGCCGCACAGAGCAGTGGAGCTACCGGTGGCGCAGGTAGAGGGAGAGCGGCCCCCCGCCTTTTGGGCAGGAACACAGCCCCTGACCGAGGTGCTGGGAGGGGGCATGACCCGCCCTCCTGCCTGGCCAGTCTGCAACATCTGACTGCGGCATCAGGAGGGGCAGTGACACGCCCGCCCGCAGCAGAGGAGAGCTGCATCTGACCCCGTGTTAGGAGGAGGCGCGATCTGCTTGCAGACAGGTGCTGGGAGCAGCACAGAAGACGGCGCCAATGGAGGGCCTATGAAAACAAGCTGAGCTTCCAAAACAAGACGAAGACAGAAGGACTTCACGTTTAAAAGCACACTGACTCCAGGAGAAAACTGACAACCCTTTTTTTTCCTAATTTTTTTTGTTTTTCTTGTTTTTTTCTTTAAATCTGTCTTTACCTGTTCTATTTTCAATTACTCTCTTAATTTTTACTTCTTAATTCATTTCTTTTTCTCTTGGGTTTTGATGTCCTGTTATTGATTAGACACAGGTTTCAAATACATCTATTCATCTCCCCAACCCCCTTTGTTTTTAAGGTTTTAAAAGGACGTCTCAACCTGATTAACACTCTGCTTCAACGCGCTCTTCTATTATTCATTATACACTGTTATCAAACCCACTTTCTCCCTTCTTTAAAAATCTTTCTCTCTCTCTCTTATTTTTTTCTTTATTTTTTTTCAAAGTTCTATTCCTTATTAGGCATTAGATAGATAAAATCCTTAAGATCCAAAATAGACAAGTGATATTCCATAAACCACAGTGCCAGAGAGGTATGAACAAGATGAAGAAGCAGAGAAAACTTTCCCAATTAAATGAACAAGAGGAATCCCCTGAAAGAAAGATCAATGAAATAGACATCGATAGTCTACAAGTTCAAGATTTCAAAAAAGGAGGGATCAAATTGCTGAAGGAATTAAAAGAGATAGTGTTTAGAGATATAAAATATGTCAAAAATGAAATCAAAGCTATAAAGAAGAGCCAAGTAGAATGGGTAAACACATTGAAAGAGATGAGGAATGATCTAATAGCTGTGCAAAGCAGACTAGTTAATGCAGAGGAACGAATTAGTGATCTAGAAGACAAGGCAATAGAAAGCACCCATTCAGAAGAACCACAGGATAAGCAAATAAAAAATAATGAAAATAGCATTAGGGACCTATGGGATAATATAAAGCGTCCCAATCTTAGCATAATAGGGGTCCCAGAAGGGGAAGAAGGATCAAAGGGAATTGAAAAGGTTTTTGAAGAAATCATGACTGAAAACTTCCCAAACTTAAAGAAGGAATCAGATATCCAAGTACAGGAAGCTCAGAGGGTCCCAAATAGGGAGAATCCAAATAGACCCACAAGAAGATATATCATAATCAAGATGGTCAGAGTCAAGGATAAAGAAATGATTCTAAAGGCAGCAAGAGAAAAGCAAAGAGTGACTTACAAGGGAACCCCCATAAGGCACTCAGCTGATTTCTCTACACAAACACTACAGGCCAGAAGGGAGTAGCAAGATATATTCAAAGCCCTGAATGAAAAAAAGATGCAGCCTAGGATACTTTATACAGCAAAGCTATCCTTAAGGATAGAAGGAGAAATAAAGAGTTTCACAGACAAAAAAAAAAGCTGTAGGAGTTTAGCAAAACTAAACCCATGCTAAAGGAAATATTGAAAGGGCTATTCTAAATAGAAAAGCAGCAGGATGCTACAGAAATGAGAAACGTACAACTGGAAAGGTGATAACTCATGAATTACAAATAAAGAAAACATGAAATTATAAAAGAAGACATACAAATCAATGAGAGTGGGAGAGGGAGGCAGGGAAATATAGAAATTTTTTTCTTACTTTTTTGAATTTTTTTAAAAGTAGAATGGGTTTGAGATCATGTTATTATCAGTTTAATAAAAACAGTTATAGTAATAGGATAATAAATTTTAAAAAAGTGTAACCATAAGTCAAAAATTTACAAGGGAGTCACAAAAATTAAATAAACTCCATGATAATACAAAGGAAAATTACCAAACCACAAAAGGAAGAAGAAAGGAACAAAGAGGATATACCAATTCAACTGCAAAGATAAGTTCAAAATGGCAATAAACACACATCTATCATTAATTACTCTAAATGTTAATGGACTAAATGCTCCAGTCAAAAGACATAGAGTGGCAGAGTGGATAATAAAGCAAGAACCTTCAATATGCTGCCTACAAGAGACCCACTTTACGGAGAAGGACACATATAGATTGAGTGAAAGGATGGAAAAGGATATTCCATGCAAATGGAAAAGCCAAAAAAGCAGGTGTTGCAGTACTGATTTCAGACAAAATAGACTTTAAAAAAAGGCCATAAAGAAAGATAAAGATGGACTTTTATAATGATTAAAGTAGTGATATAAGATGAAGATATTACACTCGTTAATATATATGCACCCAATATAGGAGCACCTAAGTACATACAAGAATTACTAACAGAGATAAAGGGGGATATTGATGGGAATACAATCATGGTTGGAGATTTTCACACTGCATTAACATCACTAGACAGATCTTCCAGACAGAAAATAAACAAGGCAACAGAGAAATAAATACTACAATAGAAAAACTAGATTTGGTGGATATTTTCAGAGCATTACATCCCCAAAAAACAGGATATATATTATTTTCAAATGCAGATGGGACATTTTCCAGGATCAATCATGTAATTGGGTACAAAAGAAACCTCAACAAATTTAAGAAGATAGGAATTATCTCAACCATCTTTACTGACCACAATGCCATGAAACTGGAAATCAACAACAGAGAAACAAAGGAGAAAAAAAGAAAAGCATGGAGATTAAACAATATGTTATTGAAAAAACAATGGATCAATGAGGAAATCAAAGCTGAAATTAAAAAATACCTTGAGACAAATGATAATGAAAGCACAACCACTCAAAACCTATGGGACACAGCAAAGGCAGTGCTAAGAGGGAAGTTTATAGTGATACAGGCCTTCCTCAATAAAGAAGAACAATCTCAAATAAACAAGTTAACCCACCACCTGAATCAATTAGAAAAAGAAGAACAAAAAGCCACAAAAAGCAGCAGAAGGAAGGAAATAATAAAGATAACAGACGAATTAAATACAATAGAGTTTAACAAGACCATAGAAAAAAATCAACCAAACCAAAAACTGGTTTTTTGAAAAAGTAAATAAAATGGACAAACCTCTGGCCAAACTCACAAAAAAGAAAGAGAGAGAGCACAAATTAGCAAAATAAGAAAGGAAAATGGAGAAATTACAACAAACAAAATAGAAATACAGAATATCATACGAGAATATTATGAAAAACTATATGGAAACAAACTGGATAACCTAGAGGAAATGGACAAGTTTTGGAAACATACTGTCAACCAAAACTGAATCAAGAGGAAACTGAACACTTGAATAATCCGATCACTAGAAAGGAAATAGAAATAGCAATTAAAATCCTCCCTACAAATAAAAGTCCAGGACCGGATGGCTTCACAGGGGAATTCTACCAAACATACAAAGAAAAACTCAGACCAGTCCTTCTTAAATCTTCCAGACGATTGAAAAGGAAGGGATACTCCCAAACTCATTCTATGAAGCCACCATCACCCTAATATCAAAACCAGGCAATGACACTACAAAAAAAGAGAATTTTAGGCCAATATCACTGATGAACATAGACGCCAAAATCCTCACCAAAATTTTAGCAAATGGAATCCAACAACACATAAAAAAGATCATACATCATGACCAATTGGTGTTCATCCCAGGGACACAAGGCTGTTTCAACATACGCAAATCAATCAATGTAATACATCACATCAACAAGAGAAAGGACTAAAACCACATGATTATCTCAACTGATGCAGAAAAAGCATTTGATAAAATTCAACACCCATTTATGATAAAAACTCTCACCAAAGTGGGTATAGAGGGAACATATCTCAACATAATAAAAGCTATATATGACAAACCTACAGCCAGCATAGTTCTCAACGGTGAAAAACTCAAAAGCTTCCCACTAAAATCTGGGACAAGACAAGAATGCCCACTATCACCACTCCTATTAAACATAGTCCTGGAAGTCCTAGCCACAGCAATCAGGCAAGAGAAAGAAATAAAAGGGATCCAAATTGGAAAAGAAGAGGTAAAAGTGTCATTATATGCTGATGACATGTTACTATATATAGAAAACCCTAAAAGGTCCACAGAAAAGTTACTAGAGCTGATTTAAGAATTCAGCAAGGTAGTAGGTTACAAAATTAATGTTCAAAAATCAGTTGCATTTCTTTACACTAGCGATAAATCAACAGAAAAAGAAATTAATGAAACAATCTCCTTTAAAATAGCACCCAAAGTAATAAAATATCTGGGAATAAATCTAACCAAGGAGGCAAAATAATTATACACAGAAAACTATAAACCATTGATGAAGGAAATTAAAGAAGACTTTAAAAAATGGAAAGATATTCCATGCTCTTCTATTGGAAGAATCAATATTGTTAAAATGGTCACACTGCCCAAGGAAATCTACAAACTTAATGCAATCCCTATCCAATTACCCAGGACATATATCACAAAACTAGAAGAAATCATAATATATTTTACATGGAACCATCTAAGACCTAGAATTGCTAAAGCATTACTGAAGAGAAAGAAAGAGGCTGGAGGAATAACTCTACCAGACTTCAGACAATACTATAGAGCTACAGTCATCAAGACAGCATGGTATTGGTACCAAAACAGACATATGGAAAAATGGAACAGAATAGAGAGCCCAGAAATGAACCCACAAAGTTTTGGTCAACTTTCTTCGACAAAGGAGGCAAGAATATACAATGGAATAAAGACAGTCTCTTCAGCAAATGGTGTTGGGAAAACTGGACTGCAGCATGTAAATCAATGAAGCTAGAACACACCCTTACACCATATACAAAAATCAACTCAAAATGGATTAAAGACTTAAACGTAAGACAAGATACAATAAACCTCCTAGAGGAAAACATAGGCAAAACATTATCTGACATACATTTCAAAAATTTTCTCCTAGAAGAAATAAAAGCAAGAATAAACAAATGGGACCTAATGAAACTTACAAGCTTCTGCAGAGCAAAGGAAACCAGAAATGAAACAAGAAGAAAACCTACGGAATGGGCGAAAATTTTTGCTAGTGAAACCGACAAAGGCTTCATCTCCATAATATGTAAGCAGTTCAATAAGAAAAAGATAAACAACCCAATCCAAAAATGGGCAGAAGGCCTAAACAAGCAATTCTCCAAGGAAGACATACATATGATCAAAAAGCACATGAAAAAATGTTTAATATCACTAATTATCAGAGAAATGCAAATCAAAACTACAATGAGATATCACCTCACACCAGTCAGAATGGCCGTCATTCAAAAATCCACAAATGACAAATGCTGGAGGGGCTGTGGAGAAAGGGGAACCCTCCTACACTGCTGGTGGGAATGCAGTTTGGTGCAGCCACTATGGAAAACAGTGTGGAAATTCCTCAAAAGACTGGGAATAGACTTCCCATATGACCCAGGAATCCCACTCCTGAGCTTGTATCCAGAAGGAAATCTACTTCAGGATGACACCTGCACCCCAATGTTCATAGCAGCACTATTTACAATAGCCAAAACATGGAAACAGCCTAAATGTCCATAAACAGGTGACTGGATAAAGAAGAGGTGATATATTTATACAATGGAATACTTCTCAGCCATAAAACCGACAACATAACGCCATTTGCAGCAACATGGATGATCCTAGAGAATGTCATTCTAAGTGAAGTAAGCCAGAAAGAGAAAGAAAAATACCATGTGAGATCACTCATATGTGGAATCTAAAAAACAAAAACAAAAACAAACATACAAACAGAAAGAAAGCATAAATACAGGACAGAAATTGACTCACAGACAGAGAATACAGACTTGTAGTTACCAGGGGGGTGGAGGGTGGGAAGGGATAGACTGGTATTTCAAAATTGTAGAATAGATAAATGAGATTACACTGTATAGCACAGGGAAATTTACACAAAATGTTATGATAAATCACAGAGAAAAAAATGTGACAATGAGTGTGTATATATCCATGAATGACTGAAAAGTTGTGCTGAACACTGGAATTTGACACAACATTGTAAAATGATTATAAATCAATAAATAATTAAAAGAAGTTATACTGGAGTATATTCTTACGTTTTAGAGATCATCAGTTAATGTCTTCTTTACAAAAGTTGCGTTAATATTTAAAAATACTAAATTATAGTTTTACAAACAGTTTAAAAACATTAGAAGGTGATTGTTTGAGATGATATATTTTTAGAAATTAGGTAACATTTTCGTGTTTTGCTAGGGAAAAAAACACCTCTGCAAACTTGTTTCATGTAATGAAAGTTCTTTAAATGTAGCAGCTTCTGTCATTGTCTTTTCTTCAAAGTCTGCTTTCCACTTTCTTGGTTGGTCTTCAGTTAAATGTATGATAGAATGAAAAAACAAAGACTGTTCATTTTCGATATCCTGAGTTGGAAAGTGCATAAGAGAGAGAAGAATTTAATAAGCATGGACAGAAAAATAAAATTATGTGATACATAATTAAGGGATCATTATTTTGTTGGAGACCCACATAATCAGAAATAGCATCAGAATGAATATAAGCCAACATTTTGCTTTGCATTCAGATAATCCAGGTTGCTTCCAATACTGTCCAATTAGGTACTGTATGCCAAATGAAGTTGTTCAAATGAAGTTTTGTGAGAGAAAGAAGTAGTTTTAATGTCTACTTGATGTTTTCCAAAATAGAAATGATTGTTAAGTTAGAAAATAAAAAATCAAATAAATGCTATTATTTTTAAAATGTATGGTACAGTGAGGTACAGAGAAAATAAAATATATAATTCATAATCATCACTGTTAACATTTTGGATTCTTTTAGATTTTTAAGTATCAATATACATAGATATTCTTTTTATAAAAATATGATCATACTATATACTATTTTAAAATTTCACTTTTAATCTAACAATACGGTATAGGTAACTTTAAACTTGTCAATAAACAATTCTACATCATTCAGCAACAACAACTATAAAAGTTCCACGGTAACTTCAAATAGCTACTTATGGTTTATGTAAGCTCCTGCCTAACATTCCTGTATCATTTCAGACTGAACAGTCACCTTTTAGAAACACTTGGAGGTTTTATGCCTCTGAGCCTTTGCATCTATTAATGCTTTTATCTGGAAATCTCTTTCCTACTCTTTGTTATTTGTTGATGACTAAGTTTTATGTCTTTTCATCCTCACTGCATGTCATATAGTGCCCATTAAATGTTTTTGTTAAATGAATAAGTGAATGAATAAAATTTGACCATAAGAAAATGAGGGTAAGATTTGCAATTTGTAGTTAAATTGGACAATCAAAGCAAGCAGGGATTTACAGACAAGGGAAGATAGGGGGCACTAAGAGAGTATGTGGCTAGTCCAGAAAGACATGGTCTCATTGTATCTGTGACTCTTTGGAGAATTTTAGCTATCCCTATAGTTCACTCTGAAGTGGTTTTTAAAAATCTAGCATGGGATGTACATCCAAATAAAAGATTTCAAATACTTATTTCATCAGATAATCAGAATGTGGTTTTCAGTTAAAAATTTGCTAACCCTTTCAGAAATAGCTTGAGTTGTCAGTCAGATGACACCTACTTTTACAACATATTCTATTCTAAAATTTATACCTGTAGTATATTCAATATCTTGTAATACCTTATAGTAAAAAAGAATATGGAAACAAATATATGTATGTTCATGTACAGCTGAAGCATTATGCTATACACCAGAAATTGACACAACATTGTAAACTAATTATACTTCAATAAAAATATATATATGCAAATTAAAATTTAGACCTAATTGGTAACTAGTTTCCATACTGCTGTACTTGTCAGACTTGCAGATGTTGAAGGATTATTTAAATGTTTTTATTATTTTATTTTAAGTACAGTTGATTTACAATGCTTGAGGTGTACAGCAAAGTGATTCAGTTATATATGTATATTTACATATATATATATATTCTTTTTCAGATTTTTTCCATTATAGGCTATTACAAGATATTGAATATAGTTCCCTGTGCTAGACCATAAACCTTGCTGTTTATCTATTTTATATATAGTAGGGTGTATTTATGTTAATTCCAAATTCCAAATTTATCCCCTCTTTCTTCTTTGATAACCATAAGTTTGTTTTATGTTTATGAGTCTATTTCTGTTTTGAAAATAAGTTCATTTGTATGTTTTTAGATTATACATGTAAGTGATATCATATGATATTTGTCTCATTCTGCCTGACTTACTTCACTCAATATGACATTATTTAGATCCATCTACATTACTGCAAATGGCATTATTTTATTTTCCTATGGCTTAATAATATTCCATTGTATATATACACTGATTTCTTTATCTAATCATCTATCAGTGGTCATTTATGTTGCTTCCATATCTTGGATATTTTAAATACTGCTGCTATGAACCTTGGGGAGAATGTTATTTTTTCAAGTTAAGGTTTCCTTTTTTTCCAGATGCATACCCAGGAGTGTGATTGCTGGATCATATGGCAACTCTTTTTTAAAGGAACCTCCATAGTGTTCTCCATAGTGGCTGCACCAATTTACATTCTCATCAACAGCGTAGGAAAGTTCCTTTTTCTCCACATCCTCTCCAGCATTTATTATTCATAGACTTTTTAATGTTGGCTATTCTGCCTGATGTGAGGTGATACCTCACTGTGGTTTTGATTTGCATTTTTTTTTAATAATTAGCCATGTTGCGCATCCTTTCATGTGCCTATTGACCATCTGTATATCTTCTTTGGAGAAATGTTTGTTTAAGTCTTCTGCCCATTTTTTGATTGAGTTATTTGTTTGTTTGTTTTATATTGAGCTGTGTGAGCTGTTTTTATATTTTGGAAATTAATCCTTTGTCAGTCTCATCATTTACAAATATTTTCTCCTATTCTGTAGGTTTTCTTTTCATTTTGTCTATGGTTTCCTTTGCTATGCAAAAGATTGTAAGTTTAATTAGGTCCCATTCATTTATTTTTGCTTTTGTTTCCATTACTCTAGGAGACAGATTGCAGAAAATATTGCTATGATTAGTGTCAAAGAGTTTTGCCTGTGCTTTCCTCAAGAATATAATGTGGTCATGGTCTTACCATGGTCATGGTATCTGGTCTTACACTTAAGTCTTAAATCAATTTTGAGATTATTCTTGTATATGGTGTTAGATAATGTTCTAATTTCATTCTTCTACAGGTAGTTGTCCAATTTTCCCAGCACCATTTGTTGAAGAGACTGTATTTTCTCCATTGTATATTTTTGCCTCCTTTACCATTGAGAGATTCACCATAAGTGCATGGATTTATTTCTGATCTTTCTATCCTGTTCCATTGATTATGTGTCTTTTTTGGTGCCAGTACCATACTGTTTTTATTACTGTAGTTTTGTAGTATAGTCTGAAGTCAAGGATCATGATTCCTCCAGCTTTGTTCTTCTTTCTTAAGATTGTTTTGGCTATTTGGGTCTTTGGTGTTTCCATATAAATTTTTAAAGTTTTTTGTTCCAATTCCTTGAATAATGCCATTTATAATTTGATAGGGATTGCATTGAATTTGTATATTCTCTTGATTAGTACAGTCATTTTAACAATACTGATTCTTCCAGTCAAAGAACACAGTATATCTTTCCAACAGTTTGTGTCATCTGCAATTTCTTTCATTAGTGTCTTATAGTTTTTGGAGTACAGGTCTTTTGTCTCCTTGGATAGGTTTATTCCTAGGTGTTTTATTCTTTTTGATGTGATCATAAATGGGATTGTTTCCTTAATTTATTTTCTGCTACGTTATTTTTAGTGTATAGAAGTGCAACTGATTTCTGTATATTAAATTTGTATCCTGAAATTTTACCAAATTCATTGATGAGTTCTAGTAGATTTCTGGTCGCTTCTTTAGGGTTTTCTATGTATAGTACCATGTCATCTGAAAACAGTAACAGTTTTACGTCTTTCTTTCCATTTTTGGATTTCTTTTCTTTTCTTTTCTTCTCTGATTGTTGTGGCTAGAATTTCCAAAATTATGTTAAATAAAAGTGGCAAGAGTGGGCATCCTTGTCTTGTTCCTGATCTTAGAGGGAATGCTTTCAGCTTTTCATCATTGAGTATGATGTTAGCTGTGGGTTTGTCATATATGGCCTTTATTATGTTGAGGTACGTTCCCTCTCAGCTCACTTTCTGGAGTGTTTTTTATCATAAATGAATGTTGAATTTTACCAAAAATTTTTTCTGCATCTATTGATATGATTGTATGGTTTTTATTCTTCAGTTTGTTAATGTGGTGTATCACATTGATTGATTTGCTGATACTGAAAAATTCTTGCACTCCTGGGAAAAATTCCACTTGATCATAGTGTATGATCATTTTAATGTATTGTAGGAGTCAATGTGTTAGTATTTTGTTGAGGATTTTTGCATCTTTGTCCAGTGATATTGACCTGTAACTTTCTTTCTTTTATGATATCTTTGTCTGGTTTTGGTATCAGAGTCATGGTGGCCTCATAGAATGAGTTCAAAAGTGTTCCTTTCTCTGCAATTATTTGGAATAGTCTCAGAAGAACAAGTGTTAACTCTTCTCCAATATTTGATAGAATTCACCTGTGAAGCCATCTGTCCTGGACTTTTGTTTTGGGAGAGATTTTCAAATTACTGATTCAATCTTAGTACTGGTAATTGGTCTGCTCATATTTTCTATTTCTTCCTGGTTCAGTCTTGGGAAATTGTTCCTTTCTAAAAAGTTGTTCGTTTCTTCTAGGTTTTCAAATTTATTGCCATATCGTTGCTCATAAGATTGACATTTTTTGCCTTTTGACTTAATAGTTGTGTCCTGACTAATTAAACCGTGCAACATTTTATGGTTTCTTAATTCATTTTGTTATTTAGTAATCAGAACCTTGTGATAGGGAGAAATAATATTTAATGTGTACAAACTACATGGAAGGAAATATACTAGAAATGACAGCTACAATTTATTGAGAAATTAATATGGGCTAAGTGCATTAGATATTCTATGATTTCATTTCCCCATCATAACAACTGCAAAACAATTACTGCTACTACTCCCATATTTTGAGATAAGTAAATAGAGAATTAGAAAGATTAAATTTCTCCATGTCACAGACAAATAAGTGGCAGGACAATACTGAAATCCATAGCTTCTGACTCTAAGTCTAAGGATGTTTCCAGTATACCACGCTGTCTTTTTGCTACCCGCAGATAGTATGGGATGAAATTTATTGCTAGGAAAAGGTTTATTTAGCCTCAGACATCTCCCACACCAGCTTTGTGTCATTCCTAAAATCTCCCCAACCATGTTAATTTATTTGGGTTTGTAAGCAATGATATACTCTAGGTTACTCTCAACTATTAGACTCTGAGGGATCGATTGTTTCCTTAACAGAGAGGACCCTGAATGGATAAAACAGAGGAGAGGTATTTCTTTTTTTCAGAAAATGGAGACAAAAAGAAGGAACAGAAAAAAAATGCAGTTTTTTGAGGATACCAGAATAAAGAATCTGGGTGGACAAAGAATAACATGGGGGAGAGGGTATATGGGAAAGGTCTCTATGAATCCATTCACTTAACAAATATTAATTGAGGGACCTCCTCTGTGCCCAGCATTGTTCTATGCCATTAAAAGAACAAAACAGACAAAAATCCTGCTCTGCCTAGTGGAACTATTATTCTAGTAGAGGGAGACAGATAATAAATGATAAACATAATGAACAGCTGAATTTTATGGTATTTAGAAAGTGATAAATGATATGGAGGAAAAATTACACCATAGTAAAGGGGGTAATGAGTGTTGGGAATGGGAGTTTAATTTCAAATAGGTTGGTCACAATGGGATTCACTTGAGAAGGTGACACTAGAGCAGGCTTCAAGGAAATAGGAAGTTAAATATATATATATATATATATATATATATTATATATATATATATATAATATTTCAGGTGAGAAGACAGATAGCGCATTAGTCGATCATTCCTAGAGTGTTGAAGAAACAAAAAATAGTCACTATGGCTAGAACACAAAGAACCAGGAATTGAGTAGCAGTAAATGAATTCAGAGACATTGAGTAGACCCTATCATATAGGGCTTTGTAGGTTGTTGTAAGGGCTTTGGAATGATTTGAGAGTAAGCTATAGGAAGGCAAGGGCCATGTCTATTTTGTTCATCATGAGTACCTAGTTGCCTATCCCAAGTGCCTGATACAAGAAGACATTCAAAGAGTATTTATTTTATGAATGAATGACAGTTGTCTACTCTCAGGGACCTCCTGTTTTCCTGGTGAGAGGTAGAATAGTATAAGTATATAATGTAATGGAGTATTGTAGGTTATGTGGTAAATGTTGTTATTATTATCCCAACTTTACCAGAAAAGAGACTGGTGCTGGAGAAATTTGACTAGTCTAGTGGTTTTCAGCTTTTAAAAGCAGAATCCCTTCTTCAAACATAATTTATATAGAAATCAATGTAGAAATCAAGAAAAATGTAGATGCTTTGATTGTAAGATTATGAAATTGACACTCTTGCTTTTATCCTGTGAGACCACCATTGAGGAATTGTCTCAGGTTTTAGATGGTCCTATATCATGATGTCATAACATCTGATGTGAAGGGTCACAAAGTGTCTTTTGGAAAAGAGCTATGATTAGAATGTGGGTTGCTCTTAAGAGGTGCACTTACATGCCTATATGTTCATTGAGATGAAGTGAAGACATGGGGAAGAAAACCAAGGGATGTTGGTAGTCATATCAATGGGAGTCAAAGAAATTTTTACTTCTCATTTCCCACGTAGAATTTGCTGGCTGATCAAGGATCTCAAGCCCATCCTTTCCATGGCAGTGCCCCAGATGGATCGATTATATCTCATGGTGGCCCAAATTCTCCAGCTAATATCTGTTATTGCTATTTCTGCTCTGTTGTCCTGTGGCTTTTATTGACTCTGACACTTCTGACTGATGGTTGCATCTTGACATTGTCACTAGAATTTAACCTCAATACTGCTGTCCAGGTTGGCAGCCCTGCCCATGCTTTCTTATGTATCTCTGGCTATGTTACCACAGATGCTATCTTCTCATGGGGGAAGTAGGAGTGTCTCTACCAGAATAAAAACTTTACTAGGCTCCCTAAAAGAGAGGGGATAGACTTTCTCTCAAGTTGTTATATCATTCCAGCAGGCTAACTCATTTATCTAGCTCTTCTAAAGAATGGTTTCACTGTCTTCATTTATTATAGAACTATCTCTTGAGAGAGCTAGGACAAGAACCCCCAGGCCTGGATATTTAAGTGGTATAAAATGATACTAACTCAAAGTGTCTTTCTCAAACAACAATCATTATCACCTCCTACAGTATTAACATCACCTTATTCTCCTTCTGGTTTTACAGTAAAAATTCCATGTACCATGTACCATGGTCTAATTCTTAGTGTCACAGTTCTCCTTACCACTTTACTTTCTCAGAAGCCCTAATAAAAATTCTTCTACAGAAAGGAGCTCCAATGGCCTGATTTGTTATGCTGGGATGGGTATTCTGTTATGCTGGGATGGGTTTGTTTTGCTGGGATGGGTATTCTGGTTATATCCAGCTCTGGGATTCTTATTTCACGAAGTAATAAAATGGATTTCATATAAACTCAAATTAAATGTAAAAGTTATGTAAAAGTAATGTTGACCTCTATGATTTTCAGAAAATTTTGCCTAGAAATTATGCGATACTGATTTTATAAACTTTTACCACTACAATGTGTGGGTAAAGCCCACAGAGAATGTATAAATGAAATGGGAAGTAACTGGGAAAGGGGGAGAACAATTTCCAGTAGGAAGCAAGAACTAAGTCTCACTTTCTGTGGGTAGCAATAAAGTCTTCCTAAGCAATTATTTCATTTGATGCCCAGGCAGTCATCAACAAAAATGTGATTCCATTATAGTATAAACAGCCACAACCACAGCTGACTATTATGTTGTCATAGAAACACAGTACTAGTTTGTGATATAATCATGTCCTTTTTTTTTCCTTAAGGAAATGACCGAGATAGATTGGACAGAAGATGGCCCAGCGACTCAGCTCAGTTAGTGGTCACCATGATTGCAAGTAAGTAGCTGATCAAAGAAGCAGATCTTCAATTGTCTTCTAATACAACACTCCTTGAAGAAAAAGACAGTGTTGGACTAGCAGGTCAAGATTAAGCATGCAACACAGAATGCACAACTTCTGAAGGGATTGCAATGGGATGGTGGCTCTAGAAACAAAGCCAAATTGGGTTGGTCTGCTCAATGTTAATTTGGCTGGGCCTCCACTCTTTCTCAGGCTTAACGGGTCTAAAACACCAAACAGTACCAAGAATGGATAAAATTCCTAGGCAAAATTTTGCGATTAATACCTTTTTCCTATCACAAGCAGCTTATTGATTATGGTTGGTTCATTGTAAAAATGCACATGTGACTTTCTTTTCCTAAGTCATAGAATTCTTGTTCATTCTTTTGATCATTTAAAGGGAGTTCTGGTCTTTAGGAAAAACTCTATCAGCTTTGTGATTTTAGCACTTCATTCAACCATTTGAACTTCAGTTTCCTCATCTGCAATATGTACTTACACCAATAATAGGTAGTGTGATTTGGGTTGTCTGGAAAGAAAACACATTATTTACACACACACCGCCAGGAAGGAATTCAAACTTGTTTCCTGCCATACTTCAGTGTTCAGAGGCCCTGGGGGAGAGTAAGAGAGAAGCAGGCTTTTTCCAAATTAAACTATTGACCTAGTTAACCACCTTAAGTGTAAAAATATATTTGTGCAGTTTCTACCCTGTACTTGAATCAAACAAAAATCTTGTCTGCTTTCCCTTATGAAACACAGTCAAAGAAATTATAAGGACAGAGTAGGTAAAATGATTGTTCCATCAATCAGACATACAAATGGAAATGATTTACTCTAAGACTGCTGATTGTATCTCTGCCCTTCCTCTACCTTGGCTTTCACCACTGAGTATCACTCTTGAACTGTGGTTTTGTAATAATACTTAATATTGTATTCCCATAGGGCAGGACTAAGGCCAAGTGGTATTCATTACAGAAACAAATATTTGACCTGAATATTTAGTACAGCAAACTATCAAACAAACAAATAGAAAACGTTCTAACAATTAAAGTTATGGGGGAGCACGGAGAAGATGGCGGAGAAGAAGAGCGCTCGCAGCTCACCCTCTCCCACAAATACTCCAAGATCCACATCTACAGACCCACTCAGCCAACCAGAGCACCTGCGGAACTCCGACAGAACATCGCCCTCTTCAAAAGATAAAGACGCCAAAAATCTGGTAGGAGAAAAGGAAAAAAGAAAGAACAAAAGGCAAAGCAGCACGGGACGGGTCCCGCGGGGAGGGAGCGGCAATGGAGGACTGGCCCTTGCTTGCTGGGACTCCCCTCTCCAACTGAGAGGCCAGCGGGACAGAGGGGGAGCCTCCGAGGCTCAGATCTGTACAGAGCAGCACTTGACTGACAGAACTAAGTTAAATGGGCACAGAGCGTCCCCCCTGACACCCAGCCTGAGACGCGGGCCGGCAGCGGCAGACAGGGCCAGGCTGCACAAGCCGGGCGGAGGACGGGGGCAGCAGCACGGAGGCAGCCCTGGGGGACTACAAGGGGCTGCACGCCTTGGCTGTGGGTGTACAGGGCAGAACAACCTGGGCCCTCCATAAAACAGCAAGGTTGATGAGCTCTCAGGGGAAGGGTGCATACCCCCATCTCTGAAAACCCGCGGAAACATTAAAGGGGAAGAGAAGCAGGGCTCAGGCACAGCCGCCATATCCTCCGGCGCTTAGTAGCCAGGCGGGGCTGCAGGGGTGAAAGCTGCATCCTCACCAAAGGGCTTAGTAGCCTCAAAGGCCAGACTGAGACGGGCCTACAGCCCTGAGCAGATAGGATCCTTCCATCCTGGCCCTCAGAGAACTTGCTCCACAAAGACAAACAAGGAGCTGGGTTCTGGCTCCAAGCAGGGACAAGGCTGTCCCTCGGTCTTCCCCGAGCCCACCTGCGGAGTGCCGACCAGGGTGGAGGGCCGACCAGGGCGGAGCTCACAGCCTCAAAGAGCACCACAGCTACCTGCGGCACAGGTAGAGGGAGAGCGGCCCCCCCGCCTGTCGGGCAGGAACACAGCCCCTGACCGAGGTGCTGGCAGGGGGCACGACCCGCCCTCCTGCCTGGCCAGTCTGCAACATCTGACTACGGCATCCAGAGGGGCAGTGACCGGCCCACCCACAGCAGAGGAGAGCTGCACATGATCCAGTGTTAGGAGGAGGCGCGAACAGCTTGCAGACAGGTGCTGGGAGCAGCACATTAGAGGGTGCCAACGGAGGGACTCTGGAAACGGCAAGCTGAGCTTCCAAAACAGGACAAAGACAGAAAGACTTCACATTAAAAGCACACAGACTCCAGGAGAACGCCGACAATTCCCACCCCTTTTTTTTAAATCTGCTTTTACCTGTTCTATTTTCTATTACTCTCTTAAGTTTTACTTCTTACTTGATTTCTATTTCTCTTGGGTTTTGATGTCCTGTTATTGATTAGACACAGGTTTCAAATACATCTATTCATCTCCCACCCTTTTTCTTTTAAAGGTTTTACAAGGACGTCTCAACACGATTAATAATCTGCTTCAAATCGCTCTTCTATTATTCATTATACACTGTTTACAAACCCTCTTTCTCCCTTCTTTTAAAATTCTTTCTCTCTCTCTCTTAGTTTTTTACTATTTTTCCTAAGATCTATTCCTAAATAGGCATTAGATAGATAAAATACTTAAGATCCAAAATAGACAACTGATACTCCATAAACCACAGTGCCAGAGAGGTATGAGCAAGATGAAGAAGCAGAGAAACTTTTCCCAATTAAAAGAACAAGAGGAATCCCCTGAAAGAAAGATCAATGAAATAGACATCGATAGCCTACTTGATCAAGATTTCAAAACAGGAGGGATCAAATTGCTGAAAGAATTAAAAGAGATAGTGCTTAGAGATACAAAATATGTCAAAAATGAAATTGAAGCTATAAAGAACAGCCAAGTTGAATAGGTAAACTCATTGACAGAGATGAGGAATGATCTAATAGCTGTGCAAAGCTGACTAGATAATGCAGAGGAACGAATTAGTGATCTAGAAGTCAGGGCAATACAAGCACCATTCAGAAGAACTAAAAGATAAGCAAATAAAAAATAATGAAAAAAGCATAAGGGACCTATGGGATAATATAAAGCGTCCCAATCTTCGCATAATAGGGGTCCCAGAAGGGGAAGAAGGATCAAAGGGAATTGAAAAGATTTTTGAAGAAATCATGACTGAAAACTTCCCAAACTTAAAGAAGGAATCAGATATCCAATACAGGAAGCTCAGAGGGTCCTAAAAATGAAGACCCCAAATAGACACACACCAAGACATATCATAATCAAGATGGTCAGAGACAAGGATAAGGAAATGATTCTAAAGGCAGCAAGAGAAAATCAAAGAGTAAGTTACAAGGGAATCCCCATAAGGCTCTCAGCTGATTTCTCTACACAAACACTACAGGCCAGAAGGGAGTGGCAAAATATATTCAAAGCCCTGAATGAAAAAAAGATACAGCCTAGGATACTTTATCCAGCAAGGCTATCCTTTAGGATAGAAGGAGAAATAAAAATTTTCACAGACAAAAAAAACCTGCAGGAGTTTAGCAACACAAAACTCACGCTACAAGAAATATTGAAAGGGCTATTCTAAATAGAAAAGCAGCAGGATGCTACAGAAATGAGAAACTCAAAACTGGAAAGGTGATAACTCATGAATTACAAATAAAGAAAACACAAAATTATAAAAGAAGACATACAAATCAATGAGAGTGGGAGAGGGAAGAAGAGAAATATAGAATATTATTTTCTTACTTTTTAAAATTTTTTTCACAGTAGGATGTGTTTGAGATCATGTTACTATCAGTTTAATAAAAAAAGTTATAGTAATGTGTTAATAGATTTAAAAAAAAGGGTAACCACAAGACAAAAATTTACAAGGGAGTCACAAAAATTAAATAAAATCCATGATAATACAAAGGAAAATTACCAAACCACAAAAGGAAGAATAAAGGAACAAAGAGGATATACCAATTCAACTGCAAAGATAAGTTCAAAATGGCAATAAACACACATCTATCATAAATTACTGTAAATGTTAATGGACTAAATGCTCCAGTCAAAAGACATAGAGTGGCAGACTGGGTAATAAAGAAAGAACCTTCAATATGCTGCCTGTAAGAGACCCACTTTATGGGGAAGGACACAAATAGATTGAGAGTGAAAGGATGGAAAAGGATATTCCATGCAAATGGAAAAGCCAAAAAACAGGTGTTGCAGTACTGATTTCAGACAAAATAGACTTTAAAACAAAGGCCATAATCAAAGATAAAGAAGGACATTTTATAATGATTAAAGGAGTGATACAAGATGAGGATATTACACTCGTTAATATATATGCACCCAATATAGGAGCACCTAAGTACATACAAGATTTACTAACAGAGATAAAGGGGGATATTGATGGGAATGCAATCATAGTTGGAGATTTTAACACTGCATTAACATCACTAGACAGATCTTCCAGACAGAAAATAAACAAGGCAACAGAGAAATTAAATACTACAACAGAAAAACTAGATTTGGTGGATATTTTCAGAGCATTACATCCCCCAAAAATAGAATATACATTCTTTTCAAGTGCACATGGAACATTTTCCAGGATCGATCATGTACTTGGGCACAAAAGAAACCTCAACAATTTTAAGAAGATAGAAATCATCTCAAGCATCTTTACTGACCTCAATGCCATGAAACTGGAAATCAACAACAGACAAACAAAGGAGAAAAAAAGGAAAGCATGGAGATTAAACAATCTGTTATTGGAAAACCAATGGGTCAATGAGGAAATCAAAGCTGAAATTAAAAATTACCTTGAGACAAATGACAATGAAAGCACAACCACTCAAAACATATGGGACACAGCAAAGGCAGTGCTAAGAGGGATGTTTATAACGATACAGGCCTTTCACAAAACAGAAGAACAATATCAAATAAACAAGTTAACCCACCACCTGAATGAATAAGAAAAAGAAGAACAAAAAGCCCCAAAAAGAAGCAGAAGGAAGGTAATAATAAATATCAGAGAGGAATTAAATACAATAGAGATTAAAAAGACAATAGAAAAAATCAACCGAACCAGAAGCTGTTTTTTGAAAAAGAAAATAAAATTGACAAACCTCTGTCCAAACTTACAAAGAAAAAAAAAGAGAGAGCACAAATTAGCAAAATAAGAAAGGAAAATGGAGAAATTACAACAAACAAAATAGAAATACAGAATATCATATGAGAATATTATGAAAAAATATATGAAACCAAACTGGATAACCTAGAGGAGATGGACAAGTTTCTGGAAACATACTGTCCACCAAGACTGAATCAAGAAGAAACTGAACACTTGAACAATCCGATCACTAGAAAGGAAATAGAAATAGCTATTAAAAACCTTCCTACAAATAAAAGTCCAGGACCAGATGGCTTCACAGGGGAATTCTACCAAACATACAAAGAAAAACTCATACCAGTCCTTCTCAAACTCTTCCAGATGACTGAAAAGGAGGGAATACTCCCATACTCATTCTTTTTTTTTTTTACATTTTTATTGATTCATAAACATTTTACAGTGTTGTGTCAAATTCCAGTGTTCAGTACAATTTTTCAGTCATACATGGACATATACACACTCATTGTCATATTTTTTTCTCTGTGATTTATCATAACATTTTGTGTATATTTCCCTGTGCTATACAGTGTAATCTTGTTTATCTGTTCTACAATTTTGAAATCCCAGTCTATCCCTTCCCACCCTCTACCCCGCCCGCCCCCCGGTAACCACAAGTCTGTATTCTCTGTCCATGAGTCTATTTCTGTCCTGTATTTATGCTTTGTTTTTGTTTGTTTGTTTGTTTTTGTTTTTTAGATTCCACATATGAGCGATCTCATATGGTATTTTTCTTTCTCTTTCTGGCTTACTTCACTTAGAATGACATTCTCTAGGAGCATCCATGTTGCTGCAAATGGCATTATGTTGTCGGTTTTTATGGCTGAGTAGTATTCCATTGTATAAATATACCACCTCTTCTTTATCCAGTCACCTACTGATGGACATTTAGGTTGTTTCCATCTTTTGGCTATTGTAAATAGTGCTGCTATGAACATTGGGGTGCAGGTGTCATCCTGAAGTAGATTTCCTTCTGGGTAAAAGCCCAGGAGTGGAATTAATTTCAGCTTTGATTTCCTCATTGATCCATTGTTTTTTCAATAACATATTGTTTAATCTCCATGCTTTTCTTTTTTTCTCCTTTGTTTCTCTGTTGTTGATTTCCAGTTTCATGGCATTGTGGTCAGTAAAGATGCTTGAGATAATTTCTATCTTCTTAAATTTGTTGAGGTTTCTTTTGTGTCCAAGGACATGATTGATCCTGGAAAATGTTCCATGTGCACTTGAAAAGAATGTATATTCTATTTTGGGGGGGTGTAAAGCTCTGAAAATATCCACCAAATCTAGTTTTTCTATTGTAGTATTTAATTTCTCTGTTGCCTTGTTTATTTTCTGTCTGGAAGATCTGTCTAGTGATGTTAATGCAGTGTGAAAATCCCCAACTATGATTGTATTCCCATCAATATCCCCCTTTATCTCTGTTAGTAATTCTTGTATGTACTTAGGTGCTCCTATATTGGGTGCATATATATTAACGGGTGTAATATCCTCATCTTGTATCACTCGTTTGATCATTATAAAATGTCCTTCTTTATCTTTCTTTATGGCCTTTGTTTTAAAGTCTATTTTGTCTGAAATCAGTACTGCAACACCTGCTTTTTTGGCTTTTCCATTTGCATGGAATATCCTTTTCCATCCTTTCACTCTCAATCTATATGTGTCCTTCTCCCTAAAGTGGGTCTCTTGTATGCAGCATATTGAAGGTTCTTGCTTTATTATCCACTCTGCCACTCTATGTCTTTTGACTGGAGCATTTAGTCCATTAACATTTACAGTAATTAATGATAGATGTGTGTTTATTGCCAATTTGAACTTATCTTTGCAGTTGAATTGGTATATCCTCTTTGTTCCTTTATTCTTCCTTTGGTAGTTTGGTAATTTTTCTTTGTATTATCATGGATTTTATTTAATTTTTGTGACTCCCTTGTAAATTTTTGACTTGTGGTTACCCTTTTTTGTAAATCTATTAACCTATACCCGTTTTTAATAAACTGATAATAACATGATCTCAAACCCATCCTACTGTTAAAAAAATTTAAAAAAGAAAGAAAAAAATTCTATATTTCCCTGCCTCCCTCTCCCACTCTCAGTGATTTGTATGTCTTCTTTTATAATTTCATGTTTTCTTTATTTGTAATTCATGAGTTATCACCTTTCCAGTTATACGTTTCTCATTTCTGTAGCATCCTGCTGCTTTTCTATTTAGAATAGCCCTTTCAATATTTCTTTTAGCATGGGTTTAGTGTTGCTAAACTCCTGCAGCTTTTTTTTTTGTCTGTGAAACTCTTTATTTCTCCTTCTATCCTAAAGGATAGCCTTGCTGGATAAAGTATCCTAGGCTGCATCTTTTTTTCATTCAGGGCTTTGAATATATCTTGCCACTCCCTTCTGGCCTGTAGTGTTTGTGTAGAGAAATCAGCTGAGAGCCTTATGGGGATTCCCTTGTAACTTACTCTTTGATTTTCTCTTGCTGCCTTTAGAATCATTTCTTTATCCTTGACTCTGGCTATCTTTATTATGATATGTCTTGGTGTGGGTCTATTTGGGTTCTTCCTGTTTGGGACCTTCTGAGCTTCCTGTACTTGGATATCTCATTCCTTCTTTAAGTTTGGGAAGTTTTCAGTCATGATTTCTTCAAAAACCTTTTCAATCCCCTTTGATCCTTCTTCCCCTTCTGAGACCCCTATTATGCTAAGATTGGGACGCTTTATATTATCCCATAGGTCCCTTATGCTATTATCATTATTTTTTATTTGCTTATCTTGTAGTTCTTCTGAATGGGTGCTTTCTGTTGCCCTGTCTTCTAGATCACTAATTCGTTCCTCTGCTTTAACTAGTCGGTTTTGCACAGCTGTTAGATCATTTCTCAACTCTGTCAATGAGTTTACCCATTCTGCTTGGCTCTTCTTTATAGCTTCAATTTCATTTTTGACATATTTTATTTCTCTAAGCATTATCTCTTTTAATTCCTTCAGCCATTTGATCACTCCTTTTTTGAAATCTTCATCTAGTAGGCTATCGATGTCTATTTCCTTGAGCTTTCTTTCAGGGGATTCCTCTTGTTCTTTTAATTGGGAAAGGTTTCTCTGCTTCTTCATCTTGCTCATACCCCTCTGGCACTGTGGTTTATGGAGTATCAGTTGTCTATTTTGGATCTTAAGGATTGTATCTATCTAATGCCTATTTAGGAATAGAACTTAGAAAAAAAAGAAAAAAGAAAAAAGAAAAAAAGTGAAAAGAATAAGAGAGAGAGAGAAAGATTTTTAAAAGAAGTGAGAAAGATGGTTTGAAAACAATGTATAATGAATAATAGAAGACCGGGTTGAAGCAGAGTATTAATCGGGTGGAGACGTCCTTTTAGAACCCTTAAGAAAAAAAAAGGGGGGTGGGGAGATGAATATATGTGTTTGAAGCCTGTGTCTAATCAATAACAGGACATCAAAACCCAAGAGAAATAGAAATGAATTAAGAAGTAAAAATTAAAAGAGTAATTGAAAATAGAACAGGTAAAAACAGATTAAAACAAAACAAAACCAGAAAACAAAAAAACAAAACAAAGCAAAACAAAAACCAAAAAAAAAAAAGGGGGGGGGTTTGTCGGTGTTCTCCTGGAGTGTGTGTGCTTTTAATGTGATGTCCTTCTGTCTTCGTCCTGTTTTGGAAGCTCAGCTTGTTTTCATAGGCCCTCTGTTGATGCCCTCTTCTGTGCTGCTCCCAGCACCTGTCGGCAAGCAGATCGCGCCTCCTCCTAACACGGGGTCAGATGCAGCTCTCCTCTGCTGTGGGCGGGCGGGTCACTGCCCTCCGGATGCCGCAGTCTGATGTTGCAGACTGGCCAGGCAGGAGGGCGGGTCGTGCCCCTTCCCAGCACATTGGTCAGGGGTTGTGTTCCTGCCCGACAGGCGGGGGGCCGCTCTCCCCCTGCCTGCGCCGCAGGTAGCTCCGCTGCTCTGTGCGGCTCTACGCTCTGCGGCGGTGCTCCGCCCTGGCCGGCGCTCCGCCCTGGTCGCGCTCCGCGGGTGGGCTCGGGGAAGACCTAGGGACAGCCTCGTCCCTGCTCTGAGACAAGACCCAGCCGCTTGTTTGTCTTTGTGGAGCAAGTTCTCAGATTTTTGGCGTCTTTATCTTTTGAAGAGGGCGATGATCTGTTGGAGTTCCGCAGGTGCTCTGGTTGGCTGAGTGGGTCTGTAGATGTGGGTCTTGGTGTATTTGTGGGAGAGGGTGACTTACAAGCGTCCTTCTACTCCGCCATCTTCCCATACTCATTCTATGAAGCCACCATCACCCTAATACCAAAACCAGGCAAAGACCCTACAAAAAAAGAATTGCAGGCCAATATCACTGATGAACATAGACACCAAAATCCTCACCAAAATTTTAGCAAATGGAATCCAACAACACATAAAAAAGATTATACATCATGACCAATTGGGGTTCATCCCAGGGACACAAGGCTGTTTCAACATACGCAAATCAATCATTGTAATACATCACATCAACAACAGAAAGGACAAAATCACATGATCCTCTCAATCGATGCAGAAATATATTTGATAAAATTCAACACCCATTTATGATAAAAACTCTCGCTAAAGTGGGTATAGAGGGAACATATCTCAACATCATAAAAGCTATATATGACAAATCTACAGCCAGCATAGTACTCAACGGTAAAAACTCAAAATTTTCCCACTAAAATCTGGGACAAGACAAGGATGCCCACTATCACCACTCCTATTCAACATAGTCCCGGAAGTCCTAGCCACAGCAGTCAGGCAAGAGAAAGAAATAAAAGGGATCCAAATTGGAAAAGAAGAGGTAAAAGTGTCATTATATGCTGATGACATGTTATTATAGATAGAAAACCGTAAAAGGTCCACACACAAGTTACTAGAGCTGATCGAAGAATTCAGCAAGGTTGCAGGTTACAAAATTAACGTTCAAAAATCAGTTGCATTTTTTTACACTAGTGATAAATCAACAGAAAAAGAAAGTAAAGAAACAATCCCCTTTAAAATAGCACCCAAAGTAATAAAATATCTGGGAATAAATCTAACCAGGAGATGAAAGAATTATACACAGAAAACAATAAACCACTGATGAAGGAAATTAAAGAAGACTTTACAAAATGGAAAGATATTCCATGCTCTTGGATTGGAAGAATCAATATTGTTAAAATGGTCACACTGCCCAAGGCAATCTACAGATTTAATGCAATCCCTATCAAATTACTCAGGACATATTTCACAGAAGTAGAACACAACGTAATAAAATTTATATGGAACCATCAAAGACCTAGAATTGCCAAAGCATTACTGAAGACAAAGAAAGAGGCTGGAGGAATAACTCTACCAGACTTCAGACAATACTATAGAGCTACAGTCATCAAGACAGCATGTTATTGGTACAAAAACAGACATATAGACCAATGGAACAGAATAGAGAGCCCAGAAATGAACTCACAAACTTTTGGTCAACTCATCTTCGACAATGAGGCAAGAATATACAATGGAATAAAGACAGTCTCTTCAGCAAATGGTGTTGGGAATACTGGACAGCAGCATGTAAAGCAATGAAACTAGAACCCTCCCTTACACCATATACAAAAATCAACTCTAAATGGATCAAAGACTTAAACCTAAGACATGGTACAATGAACCTCCTAGAGGAAAACATAGGCAAAACATTATCTGACATACATTTCAAAAATTTTCTCCTAGTAGAAATAAAAGCAAGAATAAACAAATGGGACCTAATGAAACTTACAAGCTTCTGCAGAGCAAAGGAAACCAGAAGTAAAACAAGAAGAAAACCTACGGAATGGGAGAAAATTTTTTCAAGTGAAACCGACAAAGGCTTGATCTCTGGAATATATAAGCAGCTCATATGACTCAGTAAGAATAAAATAAACAACCCAATCCAAAAATGGGCAGAAGAGCTAAACAAGCAATTCTCCAAGGAAGACATACAAATGATCAAAAAGCACATGAAAAAATGCTCAATATCACTAATTATCAGAGAAATGCAAATCAAAACTACAATGAGATATCACCTCACACCAGTCAGAATGGTCGTCATTCAAAAATCCACAAATGACAAATGCTGGAGAGGCTGTGGAGAAAGGGGAACCCTCCTACACTGCTGGTGGGAATGCAGTTTGGTGCAGCCACTATGGAAAACAGTATGGAGATTCCTCAAAAGACTAGGAATAGACTTACCATATGACCCAGGAATCCCACTCCTGGGTTTGTATCCAGAAGGAAATCTACTTCAGGATTACATCTGCACCCCAATGTTCATAGCAGCACTATTTACAATAGCCAAAACATGGAAACAGCCTAAATGTCCATCAACAGGTGAGTGGATAAAGAAGTGGTTGTATATTTATACAATGGAATACTATTCATCCATGAAAACCGGCAACATAATGCCATTTGCAGCAACATGAATGCTCCTGGAGAATGTCATTCTAAGTGAAGTAAGCCAGAAAGAGAAAGAAAAATACCATATGAGATCGCTTATATGTGGAATCTAAAAAACAAAAACAGAAACAAACAAACAAAACAAAGCGTAAATGCAGGACAGAAATAAACTCACAAACAGAGAATACAGACGTGTGGTTACCAGGGTGGTGGAGGGTGGGAAGGGATAGACTGGGATTTCAAAATTGTAGAATAGATTAACAAAATTACACTATTACACAGGGAAATATACAGAAAATTTTATGATAACTCACAGAGATAAAAATATGACAATGAGTGTGTATATGTCCATGAATGACTGAAAAATTGTGCTGAACACTGGAATTTGACACAACATTGTAAAATGATTATAAATCAATAAAAAATTTAAAAAAGATAAAGTTATGGTAAGTACTAAGTTGACCATTCCCAAAAGCATTCAGGCAAATTTTGACAGCCACATACAGTAGGAAAAAATTCTTGTATATCTGATAGAAGTTCAACCTCTTAGATGTGTTTCTACTGCACCTTCACAAAAACATAATATATGAATCTTGTGTTTGAAACATATTTATTTATCTTTCAGGAGCCCATATAGAGAAAAAAAGCCATTTACATTAGTTGGAAGTCTGCTTCAATCATCAATTCCTTGCTAATGTTGCTAAGTGCATTTCAGATCAGAAAGCCCTTATTGAGAACCTACTTTATGCCAAGCCCTGGGTAAGACAATGCAGGGGAGACAGACAAGTAAGACATAGCTATCTCCATCCACCAAAAGCTCTCAATCTAGTAAAGAGCTTACAGGTTAATACAAACCCAATGTTAAGTCTCAGGGACAAAATGCAGTAAAAAATAAAGAAAATATGTTAATTTGTTCATTAGATATTATTTCTAATTATGCCTGTGTTCATTGCCACTGTTCTTCTTCCCCTTCCCACTTTTCTTTACCTGCTCAATTCAAGACCTGTAGTCCTACTTCTTCCAAAAAGCTTTTAATAAGTATTTCATTCTTTAGCAATTGCCCTCACTCCTAATTCCTATTATGGATTGAATTGTGTCCCCCCAAAAGATATGTTTAATTCCTAGTTCTAGTAACTTGTGAATGTTATCTTATTTGGAAATAGGGTTATTGCAGATGTAATCAAGTTAAGATGAGGTCATGCTGGAGTCTGGTGAGCCCTAAATCTAATATGATTGGTGTACTTATAAGAAGAGGTAGATATGAACACAGGCACAGAGACATGCAGGGAGAATGCCATGTGAAGATGGAGAAAAATATTGAAGTGATGAGTCTATAAGCCAAGGAACACCAAGAATTGCCAGTAACCACCAGATGCTAGGATAGACACATGAAACAGATTCTCCCTTAGAGTGCTCAGAAGGAATCAATCTTGCCAACCGTGATTTCAGACTTACAGTTGCCGGAACTGCTAGAGAACAAGTTTCTGTTCTAAGCCAATAAGTTTGTGATACTGTATTAAGGCACCTCTGGGAAACTAATATGTTCACATATCACTTGTCTGTATTAAATGTTTTAACACTAAGTACTCTTTATAGTAGGAGCTGACCAGAAGGATATCAGCAATAGGAAAAGTAGATAACATTATTGAGCATTTACTCTATACTGTAATAATCATTTTGATTCCTCATTTAATTTTCATAACAACCTTATGATATAGGTTCTATTATTATTCCCATATTATGGAATGAGGAAACGGAGGTTAAATAACTTACCCAAAGGATAGAGAGGAGCAAAGATGCGGCTTCAACTTACTTTAAAGCATTATGCTAAAATGCTTTCAATAATGCCTAGAAGGTAGGGAATATCTATTGGGTGTTTTGTTTTTGCTGTTAGCTCCATATTTTAACAGTTTTAAGAAAGTGGTAGGTCAAAACATTTTTATAATAACACTATTGAATAATTGAAAAATAACAAAAAATAAAATAACTCAAGTTTTACCACTGTCATGAAAATAATTTTGGTGGGGAGAGAGGTATTGCTTTCCAATTTAATAAAATGAAATGGTGCACTAAACCCTGTGCTAGGCATCCTGTTGACACAAAAATAGAAGACACTTGTCTGTTCACAGGGATTTGTGGTGTCCAGGGAACAATCTCTACAAGGGCATAGGATATACAGGGTAATGCAGAGCATATGGCATATATAAATACAAACTTTAATTAAAATATTTTATTGAGATAATTATAGATACACATGAAGTTATAAGAAATAATACAGAAAAATCTCTCATATGCTTTGCTCAGCTACCCCAATGGTAACATATTGCAAAATTGTAGTATAATGTCATAACCAAGAAATTGACATTGATACAATCCACCAATCTTTTTTGGAGCTGCCCAGTTTTATTTGTACTCATTTGTGTCTATATATATATGTGTATGCATCATAAGTTCTCTACAATTTTATCACCTGTGTGAGTTTCTTTATCAACCATCAAATTCTAAATACAGAAATATTCTATTTTGAATATCTAGTAAGACTCCCTCATGCTTTCTCTTTATACCCATATCCACTACTTACCTCCCCACCCTTCTCTATAATTTTGTCATTTCAAGAATTTTATAAAAATTTAATCATATAGTATGAGACTTTCTGAGATCTTTTTTATTTTCACTCACCTTAATTCTTGGGATATTTATTTAAATTGTTGCATACATCCTGTTTTTAATTTCTGAGGCGTATTCCCTGGTATAGATATACCATGGTACCTAGGATGTATGTACTTTGTTTAACCATTCACCTATTGAATTGAAAACAGCTGGGCTGTTTCCAGTTTGGGGATATTATGAATTAAACCTGTTATGAGCATTCATTTACAGATTTTTTTTGTGTGAACATAATTCTTGATTCCTCTAGGATAAATGCCCCAGAATGAAATTATTGGGTAGCATAGTAATTACATGTTTTCTTTGATAAGAAACTACCAAACTGTTTTCCAGAGTGACTGTACTGTTTTACATTTCCACCAGCAATGTATGAGTGTTCCAGTGTCACTGCATCTTTGCTAGCAGTTGGTTTTGTCACTATTCTTTTAAATTTTAGCCATTCTGATGTTGTGTGTTGGTATCTCATTTTGATTTTAACTTGTATTTCCCTGAATCCTAATGACTTTGAATATATTTTCATGTTATGTATACATTTTGAAGGGATCCAGAAAACAAAAAAAAAGTATATCAGAAAAAAGGTGAGTTTTGAGTGAAGTAAGTTGAGTCAGAACTACAGAAATGTACAGGATTTGAATCTGGAAGCAAAGGGTGGAGAGGATGTCAATACTCTGGTTGTAATTATGATACATGAGTTAGATAAAACCAAAAATGATAAAATTTAATAAACAGAACCTACACATCTACTTTGTGTAAGTTCCTAGACAAACTGGTTCATTTAACCCTCACAACCATCCTGCTATCATGCTATAGTTTTCTGATTGTGAAAATATGTTCATTGTAGATGTGTTGAAAGTTACAGAAAGATAAAACAAAAAATGTCAAAAAAAGATAACTTATAATCTCTTCAGAGTTAACTACTTAAAGTATTTCTTTCCTTTAAGTCATTCATTCCTTTAGACACACATGCACACACACATACACAATATGTATGCATATATGTAAATTGGGATAATACTGTATATATATATTTTTTTCTTATTTGCACTCACATTGTGAGTGTTTTCTCATAAGATTAAATATTGTTTAAAATATCCTGTAAAACATTTTCATAATATCTCATTAAAGAGATAAGTTATAATTTATTTAAAATTTTTCCTATTGTTAGTCCTTTAGGTTTCCAATGTTACTATTATAAATAATGCTGCAAGGAGTGACTTTGAAAATTAATGTTTGTTGGGCTTTTGAGTGTTCCCTTTGACCAATTTCTTAAAAGAGAATTTCCTGTGTCAAAGGTTATGGGTTATGAGCTATTTGAATCCTTTTGATATGTTTTGCAATTGCTTTCCAGAAAAGTTATGCCAGTTTACATTCCATTAGTATACAAGATGCTCATTTCACCACACCCTTGCCAACACTGCATTATTAATTTTGGAATCTTTGATAATTTGAAAAGAGAAAAAGCAGCTTTACATTTTTGTTCTTGAAGTATAGGTGACTTATAATGTTATATTAGTTTTCAGTGTACAACATAGTTATTCAAAATTTATATAGGTTATACTCTATTTAAAATTATTATAAAATATTTGATATATTCTCTGTGCTGTACATTACATCGTTGCATCTTATTTATTTTATACTTGGTAGTTTGTACCTCTTAATCCCCTTCCCCTGTCTTTCTCCTCTCTCCACCCATCTCCCACTGGTAACCACTGGTTGGTTCTGTATATCTATGAGTCTGTTTCTGTTTTGTTATATTCATTAGAATATTTTATTTTTTTGATTTAACATATAAGTGAAAACATACAGTATTTGGTATCATATTTAATGTGCACTTCTTTATTGTTAATGAGACTGGAAATTCTTCATACTTTTCAGTCATTTTTTATTTTGTTTTTCTGTAAGTTTCTTGTGCTCTTTGCTCATTTTCCTTTAAGGTTATTAAGTTTTTTTCTTATTAGTTAATTTAAGATAGATTTGATTAGCCTCATTTTGCAGATGAGGAATCTTAGACCTAGAGAGATTATATAACCTCCTCAAAATCACATGTATAATAAAGGTAATTCAAAGCCAATTCTGCCTGACTCTAAAGGCCTGTTCTTTCTTTCATGGCATGTCTCATTTAAAATAGTTCTTTGCTAATGAAGGACAACTCAATTGGCTTCCTGCTTAGCAGATATTTCCTCAATTTGTCATCTACATACATGTCCCAGCCACACAGTTGTTCCTGTGAACTTGATCAAGATGGTCCATATTATTCCTGGCTTCACCTAAAGCTCAAAGACCCATAAAGAATGAGACTTGAATCCAATAATGGCCAGAATTAACTCTCTGGTCAATCCTTCAGGACTTTTCCTCAACACAGTTTTCTTTCCAGATTTTACATTCTCTTACTGACTGGAGTGATTGAGTTCAGTTACAAAAACAACTCTGAATCCAGGTAGACAGTTTGGAATGGGGTTTTGTTCCATTTGATACCTAATCACTAGTGTGACTAAAGTTTTCATGTTTCAACCAATGTTTTCTCACATAGTGATTAAGAAGCTGAAGTTAGAGTTTGTAGTTGAGAACAATGAGCAAATTTTATTCTAAACAAAGGCTACAGTTTAAGATAGTGGATTAGATGGAATAATGATGTGCTCTAAAGAGTGACAATTCTCCAGATCCAACAAAGCTACCTATCAGCTTCATGTATAAGAAACTTATAAAGTAAAAGATATACCCAAACTTGAAAATAAACAACTGCCTTAAACTTAATTCCTTCCCTTGATATATGTTTCAGTGTCCACTGCATATGAAGCAAAAACATATACATGAAGACAAAAGCAGTCACTGCATTGAAACAAAAATTCCCTATCAAATTTCCTGCTAAGGGCTTGCAATAACTACAGTATTTGGCCATCCATCACCACATTGAAAGTTCACTGCCCGGTTCACAGTAACTGAGATTTAATTAGTATCTAAGGAAACAAGAAATTCCTGTTTGAAAAAAATCAAATGAAACGGAAAAAACAAATTACAATTGGTGTGCACATTTTTCCTGGCACTGTGGCCTCTGAATCAGTGTGGTGCTATGACCCAGACCTCTTTCCTCCTTGTGTGTCTGTCTCTCTTTCCTTCCTCCCAGTGAATGCAGTTTAAATAAAGAAACATCTGCTGGAACTCTGAAGTGGGAATCCCTGCTTTCAACAGACAAAGGGGGAAAAAAACTTAAGTACTTGTACAGATGTGTATAGTACAGCATGTAGGGTCTTTGCCAGACAGAGTCCATAAACTGGAAGTTGGCCATCATTAGAAGGAAGCTACTTATTTTTTTCCACAAGAATGGAGAAAGTACTCTAAAATCACCTGGTTATAGGACCTCTGACAAAGTAGGGAATAGGATTCTAGAAGAAAGATGTTAATAATGCATAAAGATAACTATTATCTAGTAAGCACTGAACAGACTCTGTGCCAACTATGGTATATACATTATCTTATTTAATCATCACAAAACTCTAAAATGGAGATATTTGCAGACTCATTTTAAGTCTAGGAAAATGAAGTTAAAAGAAATCATTTTGCCCAGTGTCACCCCATTAAGCAGTGAGAGCTGGAAATCAAACTCAGGATTATAAATTTCTGCTTATTCCTCTATGCCATCTTATTGCAGGGAGGGATGCTAATTTTAGTCTCATTGTTACTTAAAGAGAAAAATAAAATAAATTCCATTATTAATTCCACCAGTCAGTCTATACCATTTTTTCTTTTTATAATTTTTCTTATTAAGAATAAATGTGAAGACTTCTTATCAAGACAAGATGATATAAGCCTGTTTTTCCTTCTCCTCACTAAGCAAAATTATAAACCCTACAAATGGCCCAAAAGGCACCCAAAGGAGAACTTTGAAAGCTGGTAGGAAGAAAGTGAAATACATCTTGTGTCCATCATAAGAAAGAAGGTGGATTAGACCCAGTGTTTCCCGTCCCACGACAGAAGGCAGCCCAAGTAGTCACATTCTTTTCCTAGATCAAACTGGAGTCCATCTTGACATCAAGTAAGCCTGACACTTCCAGCAAAGAGTATCAAATAAGATCCTAGACAAAAATTAAAGAGCCAAGAGACTCACTCCTGCCAGTCCTGTGACTGTCTTCCCCACACCTATAGATACTGAGACTGGTGAACAGAGATGTTAGGAGATACCCAACTACAGTAGGTGACCTGGTCCAGGAAACCTCTTTGTTTCCTTAAATTTGAGACTGTCCTCCTGAACCCAGACACCAAGGATGGCAGGCAGAACTGATATGAGGGATGTAGCCATAATAAATGACTGTCTGGGAAGTCTCTTTCTTCTCTGGCCAAGAGTCTTCTCCTCTCACCCACAGAGTCTGAGGCATCTCAAGAAGGGGTCAGGTGGTACAGAGATCCTATCACACCCTAATCCCATGGGAAGACACCAGAATCTAGAGGGTCACCTGGGTAATCCCCTTCCATTCTCTCAGGCAGTACCAAAAAGAATCAGTGGGAGTCTCAGTAGCATCAGCTAAACCAAGCAGACTGAAATAACCCAGCAGATTCTATGGAAATCAAACTGCCATTGAAATTAAAACCTACAAAAATATACCAAGACCTGCACGTTAAACCTATACAGGGTGAATTCCTACTAAAATAAAACAGTTCAATAGGACCGAGAGTATCCTAAAATGATAGACAAACTGTCCAATGTATACTAAAAAAATCACCTGTTATGCCAAGAACCAGAAAAATCACAAGCTGAATGAAAAAAGACCATCAATTGACACCAACACCAAGATGAGATATTGCCTCTAGTTGACAATGATTTTAAAGAACATGAGATAAAATGCTTAAAAAAGCAATTGCAACTCATCTTGAAACAAATTGAAAAATAGAAAGTCTCAGCAAATAATAAATGTTACCAGTTGCTGAGTATGTACTACTATACAGAATCACTTGCTTTGCCTTCATAATTTCATTTGATCTTTAAGAAAAACTCAAAGGTTGATTTTATAATCTCATTATAAATATGAGAAAATGAAAGTTCACCATAACCCCTAGCATTCTTTACTGTATTATACATGATTGATTTCAGTCATTTCTATTACCTTCTTTTTGTGTTTGCCATCTCTGGTATAAGCACAGAGGACACTTTAAGTATGATAAAGAGAGTGAGCAAATACACAGAAGTAGAAATGGTTTTAGGACATTTAAAGACAGTGAGAAGACCAGGTATCTAAAGCAAAGATTATATGTTGAGGAATAACTGGTGAATATAGTGAAGAGGTAAAGAGGGGTCAGATTATGAAAGATCTTAATAAGAAATTAGAAGGGTAGGCATAGGGAGCTATTGTGAGTTCTAGAGGGAACATGATGAAAGAGCATCGGGAAGCAGAAAGCAGGAAAAAAAGAGAAATAAAGAGGAAAAGATGAAGAGAGGGAGGGAAGGAGGGAAGGGGAGAGAGAGAAAGAGGGGGAGAGAGAGAAAGAGAAAGAGAAACTGGAATATTAGATGCCTCTTATGTGTTCTTAATCCTCCTTTAATACCTGTTCCCTGCATGGACATGTATTTGAGTCAGTTTCCTAAAGTATCATGACTTTCTTTCATCTCTGAGACTTTCTACATGCTATCCCCATTGATTAGAATCCTTGTTCACAACCACCTAACCCAACCCCCTATAATTCCTTTTTATATCTACCTCCTATTCACTTTTCTTTTTTAACATTTTTTATTGAGTTATAGTCATTTTACAATGTTTTATCAAATTCCAGTGTAGAGCACAATTTTTCAGTTATACATGAACATACATACATTCATTGTCACATTCTCTTTTGCTGTGAGCCACCACAAGATCCTGTATATATTTCCCTGTTCTACACAGTACAATCTTGTTTATCTATTCTACATTTTGAAATCCCAGTCTGCCCCTTCCCACCACCCCCATTCACTTTTCAAGAGTCAACTCAGGAATAATGTCAACCCTTCCATGAAACCTTTTGTGAAACTCCTCTGCCAGTTAAGTTTCCCTCTCCTCAGTCCTCTCACTTTGTGTTAAGTGTTTTCTCTATGTTCCCATGACCCATTATGCACACCTATTTGTCAGCACTTATCCTGTTGCATTTATTCATCTGTCAGTTTACTTTCAAGAACTCTTGAGTTCCTTGAAGTCAGAGTATTAATTTCTATAGCCTAAGCTTCTAGCACAATATTGTGCATGTGGTAGAAGTTCAATATATTTTCATTGAATGAATGATTGATTAAATAAAGGAAGGAAGGCCAAGTATTTTACCTGGTGCTTACCATGTTATCCCATTTAATCTTCACCTCAACACACTTCACTGGTGAAACCTAAGTGAACAGAGGCAACAAGCTTGAGAGAGAAGGACTTTCCAGGCAAAGAAGCAAAGGCAAGGATGACATGAGAGAACATGCTGCATTTGAGGAACTACAAGGATTTTGGTGTGATTAAAGTATGGAGTGTGTGGTGGGGAGTGATGAGAGATGAGCCTAGAGAAGGAGGTAGGGCCTAGATAATAAAGAAACTTGCATACTTTTTAAAAGAATTTGTCCTGAGGGCAATAGGTTTTAAGCAGTGGGATGACAGGATAGATCAGATATGATCAAAGGTGAAGGATGTCTACCCATGTCAGGGGATATAGTTACTTCTTGAAAGTAAGGAACCAAGTGTAAGTAGTGGAGAGATGTTTGAAGAAAAGTTCAGAGTCAAATAGCAACCCAACCACCACCTAGTTCATATAGAAGGCACAGAGGGACTAGGAGTTTGTCCTGTAAAATTCAAATCAGAATTTAAGCATTGCTCTAGGTTGCTCAATTTAGAGTCCCTCTAATCTATTCTGTAGATTCACCTATTGTACTTATGTGAGAGCTAATGTTAGGAAATATGTTAGGCAGGAAACTTTCATGTATACATGGGAGACAAAGAGCCAAGGAGGGGAAAAAATAAATCTGAGGTTCTGTTCAATAGTGCTGATTACTACTGGTGTGAATTGTTTTCTGACATAGTAGGTGGAGTAAATAGGCTAATTAGTGAAAAGTTAAGTGCTAAGGGTTTCATTAACAATAAGAGTTTCTGGCTAATTAGCTTTGAGCCGGCTTGACACTGAAAACAAACTTAGTATCCCCTTATTATATCCAGTCTTCACAACCTGCTTCATATTACAACTTTAAGAACCAAATAGTGCCTCCTCTTTTCTTTCAGTTAATCTAATTTTGATCAAGGGGAAGACTTAAAAACATTGGCATTGTCCATTATGCTAACATGGTTTTTCTAGCAAATTCATTGAGTTTAGGCTTTGTGATGAGTGAATGAATAGGAAATAAAGGAGAAATGATTCTATCATCTGGGCTGTTGGAGAGACAAATCTTCAACAACTGGTCACATCTTGCTTGACTGGGCCCATAAATAAATAAAGACAATGAAGGAGAAGATGAAGGTAAAACAACAACAACAATAATGGTTATGACTAATTAAAACAGCACCATATATCATACAAAAAGCTAAGCACTTTACATAAAATATCTTCATGGTTCCTTAATGCTGACCTGTAACAAAATGAGCAAAAGGAGAATAGTATTTGATTTTTATAAATTTAATTTGTTTAATTTTGACTCTGCTTCTAGTTAGGATATAGAAACCTGCAAGAGAACATCACTCCCATTCAAATAACTACAAAAGTCTGACTAAAAATCACAATTATTTTATTGAGATATAATTGACATATAACATTATATTAGTATCAGGTGTACAACATAAAATTATAGATATGCATATATATTGCAAAATGATCAATGCAATTAGTCTAGTAAATATCCATCACCACACATAGTTACCAATTTTCTTCTGGTAAAGATGAGAACTTTTGAGATCTAATCTCTTAGCAACTTGCACATGTACAATAAAGTATTATTAACTATATTCACCATGCTGTACATTGCATATCATAACTTTTATAACTGGATATTTTTACTTCTTGACTACCTTAACCCATTTCACCTCTCACCCCCACCTCTGGCAACCACCAAGCTGCTATTTGTATCTATGGGTTTATCTTTTTGATTCAACATATTATTGAGATCATATCATATTTGTCTTTTTCTGAGTTGTTTCACTTAGCATAATGCCCTCAAGGTCTATCCCTGTTTTCACAAATGGTAAGATTTCATTCTTTTTAATGGCTGAATAACATCACATTTTATATATATCAGGTATATATACCACATTATCTTTTAAAAAAATTTACTGAGGTATAACTGATATAACATTATGCTAGTTATAGATGTACAATGTAATGATTCAGTATTTGTATACCTTATGAAATGATCACCACATTAATTTCAGTTAACATCTGACACCATACATAGTTATAATTTTTTTCCTTGTATAATGAGAACTATCAAGAACCTCCTAGCTGCTTTAAAATATGCAATACAGTATTATTAACTATGGTCACCATGGTGTATGTTACATCCCCATGACTTATTCATTTTATAACTGGAAATCTGTACATTTTGACCCCTTTACCCATTTTTCCCACCCCCAAACTCCACCTCAGGACAATATATTCTCTATATCCATGAGCTTGATTTTTTTTTTGTGTTTGTTTCATTGATTGATCTTTAGATTCCACATGTAAGTGAGATAATATAGTATTTAACTTTTCAGTCTGACCTATTTCACTTACCATATTACCCTCAGTGTTCATTCGCATTGCTGCAAGTAGCAAGATTTCATTCCTTTATTGTGGCATATATATATACATATATATATACATGTATATATACTTTTGTATATGGCATATTTTATATATATATATGTATAACATTTTCTTTACCCATTCATCCATCAATGGACACAGGTTGCTTCTATGTATTGGTTATTGTAATGAACATGAGGATGCAGATATCTTATTAAGTTAATGTTTTATTATTTCCTTTGGACAAATACCCATAAGTGGAATTTCCAGAACATAAGGTAGTTCTACTTTTTAATTATTTGAAGAATCTTCACATTGTTTTCCATAGTGGCTTTACTAGTTTACATTCCCACTAATAGTGCACAAGTGTTCCTTTTTTTTCTACATTCTCACCAATAGTTGTTATTTCTTGTCTTTTTGATAACAGCCATTCTAATAGGTGTGAGATGATATCTTACTGTGGTTTTGATTTGCATTTCCCTAATGATGAGAACTTTTTAATGTACCTGCTGGCCATTTATATGGCTTTGTAAAAATGTCTATTCTTTTCTCTGCCTATTTTATAAATCAGATTGTGTTTTTTTTTTTGCTATTGAGTTTTATAAGTTATTTGTATATTTTGGATTTTAACCTCTTATCAGATATATGACTTAAAATATTTTTCCCATTTGGTAGATTATCTTTTAATTTTGTTGATAATTTCCCTTGCTGTGCAGAAGCTTTTAATTTGATACAGTTCCATTTGTTTGTTTTGGATTTGTTGCCTTTGCTTTTGGTGTGACATCCCAAAACTCATCAACAAGAACAGTATCAAGTTAACCTCCTATGTTTTCTTAGTGAGTTTTATGCTTTCAGGTATTACACTCAAGTCTTTAATCCATTTTGAGTTAATTTTTATGTATGGTATTGTATAAGATAGGGGTCCAGTTTCATTTGTTTACATATGGCTGTCCAGTTTTCCCCAAATTATGTATTGAATAGATGGCCTTTTCCTCATTGTATATTCTTGGCTCCTCTGTCATACAGTAATTTACCACATGTGTGTGGGTTTATTTCTTGGTTCTCAGCTTTGTTCCACTGATCTATGAGTCTGTTTTATGCCAATACAATACTGTTTTGATTGCTATAGCTTTATGAGAGAGTTTGAAATCATGAAGTGTGATGCCTCCTGCTATGTTTTTCTTTCTGAAGATTGCTGTGACTGTTTGATGTCTTTTGTGTTTCCATACAGATTTTAGGGTTGTTTATCTATTTATGTGAAAAATACCATAGGAATTATTATAGGAATTGCACTGACTATGTAGATTACTTTGGTAGTCTGGACACTTAATTCTTCCAAATCATGAGCACAGAATATCTTTCCATTTATTTGTGTCTTCTTCAATTTCCTTCATCAATGTTTTGTATTTTTCAGTGTATAGATCATTCACCTCCTTGGATAAATTTATTCCTAGGAATTTTATTCTTTTTGATGCAATTGTAAATGGGATTGTTTTCATAAATTTCTTTTTCTGACAGTTCATTATTAGTATATAGAAACACAACCAATTTATATGTTGATTTGGTGTCCTGCAACTTTACTGAATTTTTTAATTAATTCTAAGGGTTTTTGGTGGAGTCTTTAGGGTTTTCTACATATAATGTTATCTACAAATAGTGACAGTTTTCCTTTTTTATTTTCTACTTTGAATCATTTTACTTCTTTTTCTTGCCTAATTTCTCTGGCTAGGACTTCTGTATTGTGTTGAATTAAAAATGGTGAGAGTGAGCTTCCTTGCCTTGTTCATGATCTTAGAGAAAAAGCTTTCAGCTTTTCAACTCATGCCATTGAGTGTGACATTAGCTGTGGATTTGTCATATATGGGCTTTATTATGTTAAGGTATGTTCCCTCTACACTGACTTTATAAGAGTTTTTTTTTAATCATAAATGAATGTTGAGTTTTGTCAAATGCTTTTTTGCATCTATTGAGATAATCTTATAATTTTTATTCTTCATTTTGTTAATGTTCTGTATCACAGTGATTGATTTATGGATGTTGAACCATACTTGCATCCTTGGAATAAATCCTACTTGATCACAGTGTATGATTCTTTTAATGTATTGCTGGCTTTGGTTTCCTATTTTCTTGAGGATTTTTGCATTGACCTGTGGTTGTCTTTTCTTGTGGCATCTTTACCTTTTTTACTATCAGAGTAATACTGGCCTTGTAAAATGATTTTGGAAGTGTTCCCTCCTCTTCTTTTTTTTGAAAGAGGTTGAGAGGGATTGGCATTAATGCTTTTTTAAATATTTGGTAGAATCCACCAATGAAGCCATCTGGTCCTTTGTTGGCTGGGAGGCTTTTTATTATTGATTCAATTCCTTATTAGTAATTAGTCTGTTGAGATATTCTATCTCTTCATGGTTGAATCTTAGTGGATTGTATGTTTCTAGAAATTTATGAATTTCTTCTAGGTTGTCTAATTTGTTGGCATATTATTGTTCATGCTTGTCTCATAATCATTTGTAATTTTTTGGTATCAGGTGTAATGTCTTCTATTTCATTTCTGTTTTTATTTCAGTTATCTCTCTTTTTCCTTGGTGAAACTAGCTGAAGTTTTGTCAATGTTGTTTACCTTTCTAGAAAACAGCTCTTAATTTCATAGATCTTTTCTATTTTTATAGTCCTATTTCAGTTATTTTTGCTTTAATCTTTATTTCCTCCCTTTTACTAAATTTGGGCTTTTTAAATCATTTTTCAGTTCTTTAAGGTGTAAAGTTAAGTTGCTTCTTTGAGATTGTTCTTGTTTCTTGAAGTAGGTATTTATCACTAAGAACTTCCTTCTTTGAATTGCTTTTGCTGTATCCCATAAGTTTTGGTGTGTTGCTTTTCCATTTTGATTTGTCTCGAGATAATTTTTGAAATTTCTCTTTTGATTTCTTCTCCATATTAATTTTTCAGGAGTATATTTTTGATTTCCACATATTTTTGAATTTTCCAGTTTTCTTTTTATAACTGACATCTAGTTTTATACCATTGTGATCACAAAAGATGTTAGATATTATTTCATTATTCTTAGATGTATGAATATTTGTTTCCTAGCCTAACATATGATCTATCCTGGAGAATGTTCCATGTGCACTTCATAAGAATGTATGTTCTGTTGCTTTTAAATGTAATGTTCTTTATATATCTGTCAAGTCCATCTGTTATAATGTATCATTTATAGCCAATGTTTCCTTATTGATTTCTCTCTCGGTGATATAGCCATTGATGATAGTGGGATATTAAATTCCCCTACTATTACTCTATTTCTGTCTATCTCTCCCTTTATATCTCAATATTTGCTTTATATATTCAGGCACTCCTATGTCAGGTGCATAAATATTTACAAATGTTTTATCCTCTTGTATTGAAACATTTATCATTATGCAAGGAACTTCTTTGTGTCTTATTACATTCTTTGTTTTAAAGGTTATTTTAATCTATGTAACTATAGCTTCCCCAGTTTTCTTTTGGTTTCCATTTGCATGGAATATCTTTTTCCACCCTTTCATCTTCAGTCTGTCATGTGGTCCTTACATCTGATGTGAGTCTCTTGTAGACACATAGAAACAGATATTGTTTTTTAATCCACTCAGCTGCTGTATGACTTTTGATTGGAGAATTTAGTCCTTTTACATTAAAAGTAGATATTGACAGATACATACTTATTACCATTTTGTTAATTGTTTTCTGGCTGTTTTGCAATTGCTTTGTACCTTTCTTCTCTTACTCTCTTCCTCTGAGATTTGATTATTTTCTGTAGTGTTATGCTCAGATTCCTCATTCTCTCTCTCTGTCTCTCTCCCACTCTCTCTCCCCCTCTTCTGTGTTTATGATAAGTTTTTCCTTTGTGGTTACCATCAGGCTTACATATTACAATTTATATTTATAACAATCTATTCTAAATTGGTAAGAAGTTAAATTTGAATGCAGTACAAAGCTCTACATTTTTACTGACCCCATATTTTATGCTCTTGATGTCACAGTTTACATCTTTTTATCTTATGATTCCCTTATGAAATTATTGTAGTTATAGATAGTTTTACTACTTTGTCCTTTAACCTTCATATTAGCTTTATAAGCAATTTACTCACCACATTTTCAACATTAGATTTTTCTGAATTTTACTATACATTTAACTTTCCCAGTGAGATTTATATTTTTATAGATTTCCTGTAATTAATCAGTGTCTTTCATTTTAGCTTAAAGGGTCCCTTTATTATTTCTTGCAAGGACAATTTAGCAGTGATGAGTTCTTTTAGCTTTTGCTTCTCTGGAAATTCTATCTCTTCTTCAATCCTGAAGGGCATTTTTGCTGTGTAGGGTACCCTTGGTTGGCAATTTTTTTTCCCTTAAACACTTTAAATACATCCTGATACTCCTATCTGTCCTATAAAATGTCTGCTAAAAAATCTGCTAATAATCTTGTGAGGATTCCCCTGTATATAACAATTCATTTTTCTCTTGCTGGTTTTATGTATGTATGTATGTGTATATGTATGTATGTATGTATGTATGTATGTATGTATGTATGTATGTATTTTTATAAGAATGATAGATTTTTTTAATTGATTGTGCTACAATTCATTACCACCATTCAAATTGTCCCAAATTTGGCAAATGGGAATATCTTTTGAAAGTCTCCATTGGTCTTGAATAATTCCTTGTTTTAGAGCTGGAATTAGCTGACTCTCCAAAGAAAGTTTTTTATTAAACATTTGTTTTTGATTTATAATCATTTTAAAATGTTGTGTCAAATTCGAGTGTACAGCAAAATTTTTCAGTTATACATGAACATATATATATATATATATCCATTGTCATATTTTATTCTCTGTGAGCTACCATAAGATCTTCTATATATTTCTCTGTGCTACACAGTATAATCTTGTTTATCTACTATACATTTTGAAATTCCAGTCTATCACTTGACACCTCCACACCCTTGGCAACCACAAGTTTGTATTCTATGTCTATGAGTCTGTTTCTGTTTTGTATTTATGTTTTCTTTTTATTTTATGTTGTTATTTTCAGATTGCACATATGAGCGATCTCATATAGTATTTTTCATTCTCTTTCTGTCTTACTTCATTTGGAATGACACTCTCCAGGAGCAAACATGTTGCTGCAAATGGATTTATGTTGTCAGTTTTTATGGCTGAATAGTATTCCATTGTATAAATGTACCACTTCTTCTTTATCCAGTCACCTGTTGATGGACATTTAGGCTGTTTCCTTATCTTGTCTATTGTAAATAGTGCTGCTATGAACATTAAGGTGCAGGTGTCATCCTGAAGTAGAGTTCTTTCTGGATATATGCCTAGGAGTGGGATTCCTGGGTCATATGGTAAGTCTATTCCTAGTCTTTTGAGGAATCTCCATACTGTTTTCCACAGTGGCTGCACCAAACTGCATTCCCACCAGAAGTGTATGAGGATTCCCTTTTCTCCATAGCCTCTCCAGCATTATTCATTAGTGGACTTTTGAATGATGGCCATTCTAAGTAGTGTGAACTGATACCTCATTGTAGTTTTGATTTGCATTTCTCTGATGATCAGTGATATTGAGCATTTGTTCATGTGCCTATTGATCATTTGCATTTCTTCCTTGGAGAATTGCTTGTTTAGGTCTTTTGACTATTTTTGGATTAATTGTTTGTTTTTTTCTTATTAAGTCATAGGAGCTGCTTATATATTCTGGAGAGCAAGCCTTTGTCAGTTTCATCTTTTGCAAAATTTTTCTCCCATTCCGTAGGTTGTCTTCTTGTTTTACTTATGGTTTCCTTCACTGTGCAGAAGCTTGTATGTTTCATTAGGTACCATTTGTTTATTCTTGCTTTTATTTCTATTGTTTGGGGAGACTGTCCTTGGAGAACATTTTTTAGATGTATGTGAGATAATGTTTTGCCTATATTTTCTTCTCAGAGATTTATTATATCTTGTCTTATGTTTAAGCCTTTGATCCATTTTGAGTTTATTTTTGTGTATGGTGTAAGGAAGTGTTCTAGCTTCACTGATTTACATGCTGCTGTCCAGTTTTCACAACACCATTTGCTGAAGAGACTGTCTTTATTCCATAGTATATTCCTGCCTCCTTTGTTGAAGATTAGTTGACCAAAAGTTTGTGGGTTCATGTCTGGGCTCTCTATTCTGTCCCATTGGTCTATATGTTTTTGTACCAATAGCATGCTGTCTTGATGACTGTAGCTCTATAGTATTGTCTGAAGTCTGGGAGAGTTATTCCTCCAGCCTCTTTCTTTCTCTTCAGTAATGCTTTTACAATTCTAAGTATTTTGTGGTTCCATATAAATTTTATTATGATTTGTTCTAGTTCTGTGAAATATGTCCTGGGTCATTTGATATGGATTGCATTAAATCTGTAGATTGCCTTGGCCAGTGTGACCATTTTACCAACATTGATTCTTCCAATCCAAGAGCATGGGATAGCTTTCCATGTTTAAAAGTCTTTAATTTCCTTCATCAATGGTTTATAGTTTTCTGTTTATAATTCTTTCATCTCCTTTGTTAGATTTATTCCTAGGTATTTTATTATTTTGGGTGCTTTTTTAAAGGGGATTGTTTCTTACTTTCTTTTTCTGTTGATTCTTCATTAGTGTAAGAAATGCAACTGATGTTTGAACATTAATCTCATAACATTCTATTTTGCTGAATTCTTCGATGAGCTCTATTAGTTTTTGTGTGGACTTTTTAGGGTTTCTATATATAGTAACATGTCATCAGCATTTAGAGACACTTTTACCTCTTCTTTTCCAATTTGGATCCCTTTTATTCTCTCTTTTGCCTGATTGCTGTGGCTAGGACTTCCAAGACTATGTTGAATAGGAGTGGTGATAGTGGGCATTCTTGTCTTATCCTAGGTTTTAGTGGGAGGCTTTTGAGTTTTTCACCATTGAGTACTATGCTGGCTGTAGGTTTGTCATATATAGCTTTTATTATGTTGATATATGTTCCCTCTACATCCACTTTGGCGAGAGTTTTTATCATAAATGGGTGTAGATTTTATCAAATGCTTTTTCTGCATATATTGAGATGATCCTCTGCTTTTTGTCCTTTCTCTTATTGACGTGGTGTATTACTTTGATTTGTGTATATTGAACCACCCTTGTGTCCCTGGGATTAATCCAACTTGGTCATGATGCATAACATTTTTTATATGCTGTTGGATTCTATTTGCTAATATTTTAGTGAGGATTTTTGCATCTATGTTCATCAGTGATTTTGGCCTATAATTCTCTTTTTTTGTAGTGTCTTTGCCTGGTTTTGGTATCAGGGTGATGGTGGATTCATAAAATGAGTATGGGAGTATTTCCTCCTTTTTAATCTTCTGGAAGAGTTAGAGAAGGACTGGTATGAGTTCTTTTTGTATCTTTGGTAGAATTCCCCGGTGAAGCCGTCTGGTTCTGGTCTTTTATTTGTAGGGAGGTTTTTTTATTGCTAATTCAATTTCATTCTAGTGATCGGTTTGTTCAAGTGGTCAGTTTCTTCTTTGTTCAGTCTTGGTGGACTGTATGTTTGCAGAAACTTGTCCATTTCCTCTAGGTTATCCATTTTGATTCCCTCTAGTTTTACATAATTTTTTCATATGATATTCTGTATTTCTGTGCTATTTGTTGTAATTTCCCCATTTTCCTTTCTTATTTTGTTAATTTTTTCTGTCTCTTTTTTCTTCTTTGTGAGTTTGGCCAGAGGTTTGTCGATTTTATTTACTTTTTCAAAACACCAGCTTTTGGTTTGATTGATTTTTCTATGACTTCTTAAATCTCTATTTCATTTATTTCCTCCCTGATTTTATTTCCATCCTTCTGCTGGCTTTTGGGGTCTTTTTACTTTACTTTATCTAAATCTTTAGCTGGTGGGTTAGATTGTTTATTTGAGATTGTTCTTTTTTGAGGAAGGCCTATATCGCTATAAACTTCCCTCTTAGAACTGCCTTTGCTGTGTCCCATAAATTTTATGTGGTTGTTTTTTCATTTTCATTTGTCTCAAGATATTTTTTAATTTCAACTTTGATTTCCTCATTGACCCATTGGTTTTGTAATAGCATGTTTTTTAAGCTCCATGCTTTCCTTTTTTTCTCCTTTGTTTCTCTGTAGTTGATTTCTAGTTTTATGGCATTGTGGTCAGTAATGATGCTTGAGATCATTTCTATCTCCTTAAAATTATTGAGGTTTCTTTTGTGCCCAAGTACATGATCAGTCCTAGAAAATGTTCCTTGTGCACTTGAAAAGAATGTATATCCTATTTTTTGGGGGGGTAATGCTCTGAAAATATCTACCAAATCTATCTTTTCTATTATATCATTTAATTTCTCTATTGCCTTATATATTTTCCGTTTGGAAGATCTGTCTAAAAATGTTAATACAGTGTTAAAATCTCTGACTATGATTGTATTCCCATCAATACCCCCTTTATTTCTGTTAATAATTGTTTTATGTACTTCGGTGCTACTATATAAGGTGCTTATATATTGACGTGTGCAATATCCTTATCTTTATTTCTCCTTTAATCATTATAAAATGTCCTTCTTTATCTTTCTTTATGGCTTTTATTTTAAAATCTATTTTTTTCTGAAATCAGTACTGCTACCCCTGCTTTTTTGCCTTTTCCATTTGTATGGAATATCATTTTCCATCCTTTCACTCTCAATCTATATATGTCCTTCTCCCTAAAGTGGGTCTCTTGTATGCAGCATATTGAATGTTTTTGCTTTATTACCCAATCTGCCACTCTATGTCTTTTGACTGGAGCTTTTAGTCCATTAACAGTTATAGTAATTAATGATAGATGTGTGTTTATTGCCATTTTCAACTTATCTGTGCATTTGATTTGGTATTTCCTCTTTGTTCCTTTCTTCTTCCTTTTGTGGTTTGGTAATTTTCCTTTGTATTATCATGGATTTTATTTAATTTTTGTGACTCCCTTGTAAGTTTTTGGCTTTAACCCATTATTATAACTGTTTTTATTAAATTGATAGTAATATAATCTCAAACCCATCCTACCAAGAACAAAAATTTTTAAAGAGAAAGAAAAAAATACTGCATATTTCTTGCTTCTCTCTCCCACTCTAAATGATTTAGATGTCTTCTTTTACAATTTTTTGTTTACTTTATTTGTAATTCATGAGTTATCACTTTTCCAGTTGTGAGTTTCTCATTTCTGTAGCATCCTGCTTCTTTTCTATTGAGAGTAGAACTTTCAGTATTTCTTTTAGCATGGGTTTAGTGTTGCAAAACTCTTTTAGTTTTTGCTTGTCTGTGAAATTCTTTATCTCTCCTTCTATCCTAAAGGATAGCCTTGCTGGATAAAGTAGCCTAGGCTGCATGTTTTTTTTTTTATTTAGGACTTTGAATATATCTTGCTACTCCCTTCTGGCCTGTAGTGTTTGTGTAGAGAAATCAGCTGAGAGCCTTATGGGAGTTCCCTTGTAACTCACTCCTTGCTTTTCTCTTCCTGCTTTCAGAATCATTTGTTTATCCTTGACACTGGCCATCATCTGATTATGATGTCTTGATGTGGATCTGTTTGGATTCTTCCTGTTTGGGACCCTTTGAACTTCCTGTACTGGATAACTGATTCCTTCTTTAAGTTTGGGAAGTTTTCAGTCATGATTTCTTCCAATATGTTTTCAATCCCCTTTGTTCTTTCTTCCCCTTCTGGGACCCTTATTATGTGAAAATTGTCACACTTTATATTATTCCAGTTTCCTTATGTTGTTTTGATTTATTTTTATTTGTTTATCTCTCAGCTGTTCTAGTTAGGTGTTTCTGTTGTCCTGTCTTCTTGGTTACTTATTCATTCCTCTACATTATCTAGTCTGCTTTGTATAGCCTTTAGATCAGTTCTCATCCTAGCCAATGAGTTTACTGATTCTACTTTGCTCTTCTTTATAGCTTCAACTTCATTTTTGACATGTTTTTATCTCTAAACACTATCTGTTTTAGTTCCTTCAGTACTCTGATCACTCCTTTTGTGAAATCTTGATCTAGTAGGCTATTGTTTTCTATTTCATTGATCGCTCTTTCAGGGGATTTCTCTTGTTGTTTTAATTGGAATTGATTCCTCTGCCTCTTCATTTTGCTCGTGTCTCTGGCACTTGACTTATGGAGCATCAGTTATCTATTGTGGTCCTTAAGGAGTTTATTTATTTATCTATCTAATGCCTATGGAGGAATAAAAATTAAAAAAGGAGAGAGAGAGAGAAAGAGAATTTTAAAGAAGGGAGAATAAAGGCTTGAAAACAGTGTATAATGAATTATAGAAGACCAATTTGAAGCAGAATAGCAGTTGGATTGACATGTCTTTTAAAAAACCTTTAAAAGGGGAGAAAAGAGGGGAGAAATTGAAACCTGTGTATAGTCAATAACAGTGATCCAAACCAATAGAAATAAAAATGAAATGATGTGGATTTTTTAAAATAATAGAAAAGAAAATTTTAAAGAAAAATTTAAAAGGGATTAAAACTGGAAGCATATATAATTGTTTAAAAAGTAAAAATTATAAAGATAATACAAAATATAACAGGTAAGAAAGTGATTCAAAAAAAATGGGGGTTGTTTTCCTGGAGACTGTGTGCTCTTAATGAGAAGATTTCCTGTCTTTGCCCTGTTTTGGGAACTCAGTTTGCTCTTTCCAGAGGCCCTCCATTGGCACCCTAGACTATGCTGCTCCCAGTGCCTGTTGGCAAGCAGATTGCGCCTCCTCCCAACACTGGGTCAGATGCAGCTCTCCATCGCTGTGGGATGGTGGGTCACTCCCCCTCCCTATGCTGCAGTCAGATGTTGCAGACTGGATAGGTAGGCGGGCTGATCATGCCCCCTCCCAGCACCACGGTCAGGTGCTACATTCTGCCAGGAATGCAAGTGGCCGCCCATGGTATCCCAGTGCTGGTTGCTCCCCAGCTCTGTGCTGCTACCTGCTCCGCCTCAGGTTGGCACTCCATAGGCGGGCTCAGGGATCAGCCCTGTCTCTGCTCTTTGCCAAAACTCAGCTTCCTGTTTGTCTTGGTGGCAGGAGTTCTCTGAGGTGCTAGGGTGGAAGGATCCTATCTGCCTTGGGCTGTAGACAAGTCTCTGTGTGGCCTTTGAGGCTGCTAAGCCCTTAGGTGTGGATTCAGGATTCAACTGCGCCCCCAACTGGGTGCTAAATTCTGGAGGATATGGCGATTGTGCCTGAAACCTGCCTCTCTTTGTCCAAAAACTTTCCATGAGTTTTTAGAGATGGGTGTATGCACCCTTCCCCCCAGGGCACATAAGCCTTGTTTAATGGAGGGCCCAGATTGTTCTGCCTTGTGTATCCACTCATCCACGGTGCAGCACCCTACAGTCCCCCGAGGCTGCCTGAGTGCAACTGCCCCAGTCCTCTGCCTGGCTCAGGCAGCCTGTCCCAGCCCCCAGCTGCCAGCTACATCTCAGGCTGGGTGTTACAGGGACCCTCTGTGCCCATTTAACTTAGTTCTCTCAGTCATGGGGTGCTTCATACAGATCTGAGCCTTGGAGGCTCCCCCTCCATCCTGCTGGCCTCTCTGTTGGAGAGGGGAAGACCCAGCAAATGGGGGCTTGTCCTCCTTTGCCACTTCCTCCCCACGGGACCCGTCCTGCACTGTTTTGTCTTTTCTTCTTTGTTTTTTTCCTTTTCTCCTACCAGATTTTTGGTGTCTTTGTCTTTTGAGGAGGATGATGTTCTATCGGAGTCCCACAGGTGCTTTGGTTTGCTGAGTGGGTCCGTGGATGTGAGTCTTGGTGTATTTATGGGAAAGCATGAGCTACAGGCATCCTAATATCCACCATCTTGGCCTCCCTGAACAGTTTAAGACAATGATGCAAACCATAACCAAAATTAAATGTAAGTGGTCATATCAATACCAAATAAAATAGAATTTAAAAAATTACCAGATAGAGAAAAAATATTTTATATTGATTAAAAATTCAATCCACCAAGAGTATATTACAATTATAAACATAAATATACATAAGAAGTGAGCACCAAAATACATGAAATAAAACCTGAAAGAATCAAAAAGAGAAATAAACAATTCAACAATATTAGTTGAAGACTTCAGTATCATATTTTCAGTAATGGGTAAAATAATCAAATGGAAGATTTTCAAGGAAATATAAGACTTGAACACAGCATAAGACAGCTAGACCCAACAGATACTTCATCCTGCAACAGGAAAACAAAGATTCTTCTCAAGTTCACATGAAATATTTCTTCAGAGAGACAGTTCATATGTTTGTAAGAATTTGTTTCTTTCACCATGGTTATCAAATTTAAGACAAATGGAATTTATTATTTGATAAATGACAAACAAGATTATTTGTTATGATAAACAGAAGTTGATTCAATATAAGAAAATTAAAAAAATTAACATTTTAATTGAATAAGGGACAAACCACATGATTTTCTCAATAGATGCAACAAAAGCAGTTGACAAAATCCTATTTTCTTTCAATATAAAAACCCTAAACTCCAAAAAAAAGTTGTGTAAAGAAAAATCCCTCAGTGTGATAAAGAGCATCTATGAAAATTTTCCATGGCTTCTATTCAACATTCAATATTAAATATTCAGTATTCAACATTGTCCTGGAAGTTCTAGGAAGAGCAATTAGGCAAGAGAAATAAATAAAGGACATCCAAGTTTTAAAGTAAGATGTCAAACTGTCTCTATTTGCATATGACATGATCTTCTATACAAAAAGATTCAAACTACACACACACTAAAATAACTGTTAGAGATAATTTTGAAAAGTCAAGGAGTTTGTAGGATAGAAGAAAAATATATAAATTAATTGTATTTCTATACACTAGCAAAGAACAACTTAACTGTTAAATGAACAATACAATTCCCCTAACAATGGAATAAAAAAGAATAAAATACTTAAAAATAAATTTAACAATTGATTCATTTTCGTGGATCAAAGAATTAAATATTTTTATGATAGCAATAGTCTCCAAAACAATCTACAGCTTCTGTGCTAACTCTATCAAAATCTCAGCTAAGATTTATGAAGAAATTAACAAACTGACCTTAAAATTCATGTTAATATTCAAGGGACCAAAGTAGTCAAAACAAACTAAAACTTGAAAGACAAAGTTGGAGGACTTACATGTCTTGATTTCAATCTTACTACAAAGCTATAATGATCAATATTGTATTGTACTAGTATGAAGATGCTCATGCAGATAAGTGGAATGAGACTGAGTGTCCAGAATAAACCTACATATTTATGATAAATTGATTTTTGACAAAAATATCAAGAGAATTAAATTGGTAAAGAATGTCTTTATGGCAAGTGGTGTTGTAGAACAGGATTCACATGAAAACCAATGAATTTGGACCTCTTTCTCATTCACTATAAAAACATTAATTAAAAATAGATCAAGGACCAACATGTAAAAGATGAAACAATTAAATTCTAAGAAGAAAACATAGGAATAAATTTCAGTTATATTAGATTAGAGAATAGTTTCTTAGATAAAACATCAATAACACAAGCAACAAAAGAAAAAGTAGAAGAATTGGACTTTATCAAAATTAAATTATTTGTCCTCTGAAGGACACTATCAAGAACTCTAGGAGAAGAGGCAAGATGGCGGAGAAGAAGGACGCTTGTATGTCACCCTCTCCCACAAATACACCAAGACCCACATCTACAGACTCACTCAGCCAACCAGAGCACCTGCGGAACTCCGACAGAACATCGCCCTCTTCAAAAGATAAAGACGCCAAAAATCTGGTAGGAGAAAAGGAAAAAAGAAAGAACGAAAGGCAAAGCAGAGCGGGACGGGTCCCGCGGGGAGGGAGCGGCAAAGGAGGACTGGCGCTCGCTCGCTGGGTCTCCCCTCTCCAATTGAGAGGCCAACGGGACGGAGGGGGAGCCTCCGAGGCTCGCATCTGTACAGAGCAGCCCTTCTCTGACAGAACTAAGTTAAATAGGCACAAAGCGCCCACCGACACCCAGCCTGAGATGCGGGCCGGAGGCGGCCAGCAGGGCCAGGCTGCACAAGCCAGGCGGAGGACGGGGGCGGCTGCACAGAGGCAGCCCTGGGGGACTGCAAGTGGCTGGGCTCCGTGGCTGTGGGTGTATAGGACAGAACAAACTGGGCCCTCCATAAAACAGCAAGGGTGATGTGCTCTCGGGGGGAGGGTGCATACCCCCATCTCTGAAAACCCGCGGAAACTTTTCAGGGGAAGAGAGGCGGGGCCCAGGCACAGCTGCCATATTCTCTGGCGCTGAGCACCCAGGCGGGGGCAGGGGCGAAACCGGTATCTGCACCTAAGGGCTCAGCAGCCTCAAGGGCCAGACTGAGACGGGCCTACAGCCCGGGGCAGGTGGGATCCTTCCATCCTGGTCCCTCAGAGAACTAGCTCCACAAAGACAAACAAGGAGCTGGGTCTTGGATCCGAGCAGGGACGAGGCTGACCCTCGGTCTTCCCCAAGCCCACCCGCGGAGCGCGGCCAGGGCGGAGCACTGCCAGGGCAGAGCGCCGGCCAGGGCGGAGCGCCGACCAGGGCGGAGCGCGCAGCCACACAGAGCAGCGGAGCTACCCGCAGTGCAGGCAGTGGGACAGCGGCCCCCCTGCCTGTCGGGCAGGAACACAGCCCCTGACCGAGGTGCTGGGAGGGGGCACCACCCGCCCTCCTGCCTGGCCAGTCTGCAACATCTGACTGCGGCATCTAGAGGGGCAGTGACCCGCCCGCCCACAGCAGAGGAGAGCTGCACATGATCCAGTGTTAGGAGGAGGCGCGAACTGCTTGCAGACTGGTGCTGGGAGCAGCAAAGAAGAGGGCGCCAACGGAGGGCCTATGAAAACAAGATGAGCTTCCAAAACAGGATGAAGACAGGACTTCACATTAAAACCACAGAGACTTCAGGAGAACACCGACAACCACTTTTTTCTTTTGTTTTGATTTTGTTTTTTTTTGTTTGTTTGTTTGTTTTTGTTTTGTTCTTAAATCTGCTTTTACCTGTTCTATTTTCAATTACTCTCTTAATTTTTACTTCTGAATTCATTTCTGTTTCTCTTGGGTTTTGATGTCCTGTTATTGATTAGACACAGGCTTCAAATACATCTATTCATCTTCTGACCCCTTTTCTTTTCTTTTTCTTTTTTTTTAAAGGTTTTAAAAGGACGTCTCAACCCGATTAATACTCTGCTTCAACTCGCTCTTCTTTTATTCATTATACACTGTTTTCAAACCTTCTTTCTCCCTTCTTTTGAAAATCTTTCTCTCTCTCTCTTATTATTTCTTTCTTTTTTTTCCTAAGTTCTACTCCTAAATAGGCATTAGATAGATAAAATCCTTAAGATCCAAAATAGACAACTGATACTCCATAAACCACAGTGCCAGAGAGTTATGAGCAAGATGAAGAAGCAGAGAAACTTTTCCCAATTAAAAGAACAAGAGGAATCCCCTGAAAGAAAGATCAATGAAATAGACATCGATAGCCTACTTGATCAAGATTTCAAAAAAGGAGTGATCAAATTGTTGAAGGAATTAAAAGAGATAGTGCTTAGAGAGATAAAATATGTCAAAAATGAAATTGAAGCTATAAAGAAGAGCCAAGCAGAATGAGTAAACTCATTGACAGATATGACGAATGATCTAATAGCTGTGCAAAGCCGACTAGATAATGCAGAGGAACGAATTAGTGATCTAGAAGACAGGGCAATAGAAAGCACACATTCAGAAGAACTACAAGATAAGCAAATAAAAAATAATGATAATAGCATAAGGGACCTATGGGATAATATAAAGTGTCCCAATCTTCGCATAATAGGGGTCTCAGAAGGGGAAGAAGGATCAAAGGGGATTGAAAAGGTTTTTGAAGAAATCATGACTGAAAACTTCCCAAACTTAAAGAAGGAATCAAATATCCAAGTACAGGAAGCTCAGAGGGTCCCAAACAGGAAGAATCCAAAAAGACCCACACCAAAACATATCATAATCAAGATGGCCAGAGTCAAGGATAAAGAAATGATTCTAAAGGCAGCAAGAGAAAAGCAAAGAGTGAATTACAAGGGAACCCCCATAAGGCTCTCAGCTGATTTCTCTACACAAACACTACAGGCCAGAAGGGAGTGGCAAGATATATTCAAAGCCCTGAATGAAAAAAAGATGCAGTCTAGCATACTTTATCCAGCAAGGCTATCCTTTAGGATAGAAGGAGAAATAAAGAGTTTCACAGGCAAAAAAAAAAAGCTGCAGGAGATTAGCAACACTAAACCCATGCTAAAAGAAATATTGAAATGGCTCTTCTAAATGGAAAAGCAGCAGGATGCTACAAAAATGAGAAACTCACAACTGGAAAGGTGATAACTCATGAATTACAAATAAAGAAAACATGAAACTATAAAAGAAGACATACAAATCACTGAGAGTGGGAGAGGGAGGCAGGGAAATAGAGAATTTTTTTCTTTCTTTATTAAATTTTTTTCACAGTAGGATGGGTTTGAGATCATGTTATTATCAGTTCAATAAAAACAGGTATAGGTTAATAGATTTACAAAAAAGTGTAACCACAAGTCAAAAATTTACAAGGGAGTCACAAAATTTATATAAACTCCATGATAATACAAAGGAAAATTACCAAACCACAAAAGGAAGAAGAAAGGAACAAAGAGGATATACCAATTCAACTGCAATGTTAAGTTCATAATGGCAATAAACACACATCTATAATTAATTACAGTAAATGTTAATGGACTAAATGCTCCAGTCAAAAGACATAGGGTGGCAGACTGGATAATAAAGCAAGAACCTTCAATATGCTGCATACAAGAGACCCACTTTAGGGAGAAGGACACATATAGATTGAGAGTGAAAGGACGGAAAAGGATATTCCATGCAAATGGAAAAGCCAAAAAAGCAGGTGTTGCAGTACTGATTTCAGACAAAATAGACTTTACAACAAAGGCCATAAAGAAAGATAAAGAGGGACATTTTATAATGATTAAAGGAGTGATACAAGATGAAGACATTACACTCGTTAATATATATGCACACAATATAGGAGCACGTAAGTACATACAAGAATTACTAACAGAGATAAAGGGCGATATTGATGGGAATACAATCATAGTTGGAGATTTTAACACTGCATTAACATCACTAGACAGATCCTCCAGACAGAAATTAAACAAGACAACAGAGAAGTTAAATACTACAATAGAAAAACTAGATTTGGTGGATATTTTCAGAGCATAACACCCCCCAAAAATAGAATATATATTCTTTTCAAGTGCACATGGAACATTTTCCAGGATCGATCATGTACTTGGGCACAAAAGAAACCTCAACAAATTTAAGAAGATAGAAATCATCTCAAGTATCTTTACTGACCACAATGCCATGAAACTGGAAATCAACAACAGAGAAACAAAGGAGAAAAAAAGAAAAGCATGGAGATTAAACAATATGTTATTGAAAAAACAATGGATCAATGAGTAAATCAAAGCTGAAATTAAAAAAATACCTTAAGACAAACGATAATGAAAGCACAACCACTCAAAACCTATGGGACACAGCAAAGGCAGAGCTAAGAGGGAAGTTTATAGCGATACAGGCCTTCATCAAAAAAGAAGAATAATCTGAAATAAACAAGTTAACCCACCACCTGAATGAATTATAATAAGAGAAACAAAAAGCCCCAAAAACAGCAGAAGGAAGGAAATTATAAAGATCAGAGAGGAATTAAATACAATAGAGATTACCAAGACCATCGAAAAAATCAACAAAACCAAAAGCTGGTTTTTTGAAAAAGTAAATAAAATCGACAAACCTCTGGCCAAACTCACAAAGAAGAAAAAAGAGAGAGCACAAATTAGCAAAATAAGAAAGGAAAATGGAGAAATTGCAACAAACAGAATAGAAATACAGAATATCATATGAGAATATTATGAAAAACTATATGGAACCAACCTGGATAACCTAGAGGAGATGGACAAGTTTCTGGAAACATACTGTCTACCAAAACTGAATCAAGAAGAAACTGAACACTTGAACAATCCGATCACTAGAAAGGAAGTAGTAATAGCAATTAAAACCTCCCTACAAATAAAAGTCCAGGACCGGATGCTTCACCGGGGAATTCTACCAAACATAGAAGGAATTCATACCAGCCATTCTCAAACTCTTCCAGACAATTGAAAAGGAGGGAATACTCCCAAACACATTCTATGAAGCCACCATCACCCTGATACCAAAACTAGGCAAGGTCACTACAAAAAAAAGAGAATTATATGCCAATATCACTGATGAACATAGACGCCAAAATCCTCACCAAAATTTTAGCAAATAGAATCCAACAACACATTAAAAAGATGATACATCATCACCAAGTGGGGTTCATCCCAGGGACACAAGGATGGTTCAACATACACAAATCAATCAATGTAATGCATCACAACAACAAGAGAAAGGACAAAAACCACATGATCATCTCAATCGATGCAGAAAAAGCATTTGATAAAATTCAACACCCATTTATGATAAAAACTCTCGCCAAAGTGGGTATAGAGGGAACATATCTCAACATAATAAAAGCTATATATGACAAACCTACAGCCAGCATAGTACTCAATGGTGAAAAACTCAAAAGCTTCCCACTAAAATCTGGGACAAGACAAGGATGCCCACTGTCACCATTCCTATTAAACATAGTCCTGGAAGTCCTAGCCACAGCTGTCAGGCAAGAGAAAGAAATTAAAGAGATCCAAATTGGAAAAGAAGAGGTAAAAGTGTCATTATATGCTGACGACATGTTACTATATATAGAAAACCCTAAAAGGTCCACACAGAAGCTACTAGAGCTGACTGAAGAATTCAGCAAAGTAGCAGGTTACAAAATTAATGTTCAACAATCAGTTGCATTTCTTTACACTAATGATAAATCAACAGAAAAAGAAAATAAAGAAACAATCCCCTTTAAAATAGCACCCAAATTAATAAAATATCTGGGAATAAATCTAACCAAGTAGATGAAAAATTATACACAAAACTATAAACCATTGATGAAGGAAATTAAAGAAGTCTTTAAAAAATGGAAAGATATTCCATGCTCTTGGATTGGAAGAATCAATACTGTTAAAATGGTCACACTGCCCAAGGCAATCTACAGATTTAATGAAATCCCTATCCAATTACCCAGGACATATTTCACAGAACTAGTACAAACCATAATAAAATTTATATGGAACCATCAAAGACCTAGATTTGCTAAAGCATTCCTGAAGAGAAAGGAAGAGGCTGGAGGAATAACTCTCCCAGACTTCAGACAATACTGTTGAGCTACAGTCTTCAAGAGAGCATGGTATTGCTACCAAAACAGACATATGGACCAATGGAACAGAATAGAGAGCCCAGAAATGAACCCACAATCTTTGGTCAACTAATCTTCGACCAATGAGGCAAGAATGTACAATGGAATAAAGACAGTCTCTTCAGCAAATGGTGTTGGGAAAACTGGACAGCAGCATGTAAAACAATGAAGCTAGAACACACCCTTACACCATATACAAAAATCAACTCAAAATGGATTAAAGACTTAAACATAAGACAAGATACAATAAACCTCCTAGAGGAAAACATAGGCAAAACATTATCTGACATACATTTCAAAAATTTTCTCCTAGAAGAAATAAAAGCAAGAATAAACAATTGGGACCTAATGAAACTTACAAGCTTCTGCAGAGCAAAGGAAACCAGAAATAAACAAGAAGAAAATCTACGGAATGGAAGAAAATTTTTGCAAGTGAAACCAACAAAGGCTTGATCTCCAAAATATATAAGCAGCTCATACGACTCAATAAGAAAAAAATAAACAACCCATTCCAAAAATGGGCAGAAGACCTAAACAAGCAATTCTCCAAGGAAGGCATACAAATGATCAATAGACACATGAAAAAATGCTCAATATCACTAATTATCAGAGAAATGCAAATCAAAACTACAATGAGGTATCACCTCACAGCAGTCAGAATGGCCGTCATTCGAAAATCCAAAAATGACAAATCCTGGAGAGGCTGTGGAGCAAGAGGAACCCTCCTACACTGCTGGTGGGAATGCAGTTTGGTGCAGCCACTATGAAAACAGTGTGGAAATTCCTCAAGAGACTAGGAATAGACTTACCATATGACCCAGGAATCCCACTCCTGGGCTTCTATCCAGAAGGAAATCTACTTCAGGATGACACCTGCACTCCAATGTTCATAGCAGCACTATTTACAATAGCGAAAACATGGAAACAGCCTAAATGTCCATCAATAGGTGACTGGATAAAGAAGAAGTGGTATATTTATACAATGGAATACTACTCAGCCATAAAAACCGACAGCATAAAGCCTTTTGCAGCAACATGGATGCTCCTAGAGAATGTCATTCTAAGTGAAGTAAACCAGAATTGGAAAGAGAAATACCATATGAGATCGCTCATATGTGGAATCTAAAGACTCATGGACAGAGAATACAGACTTGTGGGGTACCAGGGGGGTAGAGGGTGGGAAGGGGTAGACTGGGATTTGAAAATTGTAGAATAGATAAAGAAGATTACACTGTATAGCACAGGGAAATATACACAAAATGTTATGATAAATCACAGAGAAAAAAAGCCAATTAATCTTTAGTTATGGTGAAATATTTCACAATACATTTATGGAAATGCTGTCAGGTTTTATGAATGTTAATGAAACTGGGCTATTTAGTGTTGTCTTTGCTTATAATTGCAGTTAAATGCATAATAAAAGAATAAATCAACACATTAGTAGACTTAAAAAAAAACATGTTATTATTAGGAAAGACAGAGAACAACTGAATTTCATTACAAGGATCGAAGATATGTTTAACAGTCCGAAGTCAATGTAATTCATCTTGTTAACCATGACAGAAAGCAGAACAATGGTTTCCAGAAACTGGGGATGAGGTGAGAGGATTGCCTACCGGTGGCCACAAGGGAACTTTCTGGGATGCAGAAATACTTTATATCCTGATTGAAATGGTGTTTAGACAAGAACATGTACATTACAGATATTATAAATTTGAAAAAAAAAGAACTCTAAAAGATTATATGCAGAAAAAGAGAATATATTTTCACATTTAATAGGGCTTCTATTCAGACTATAGTAGTTTTCCTTATCTGTGGTTCTGCTTTCTCATATTTCAGTTATGCACAGTCACATGCCATCCAAAAATATTAAATGGAAAATTCTGAAAAAATATTGTTTTAAATTGTACACTGTTCTGGCTAACATGATGAAATTTTGTGCTGCCATGTTTTATCATGCCTGGAATATGGATCATCCCTTTGTCCATCATATCCATTTCGTTAGTCACTTAGTAGCCACCTCATTTATCAGATTGACTGTTACAATATTGCAGTGCTTTTGTTCAAGTAACCCTTATTTTTCTTAATAATGGTCTCAAAGTGCAAGAGTAATGATTGCTGGCAACTCTGATATGCCCAAGAGATGTTAAGTACTTCCTTTAAGGGAAAAGATCAATGTTCTTGACTTAATAAGGAAGGAAAAAATATTATATGCATAGATTGCTAAAATCTACAGTATGAACAAATTTTCTAACCATAAAATTGTTAAGGAAAAAGAAATTTTGCTAGTTTTACTGTCACACCTAAAATTGCAAAAGTTACAGCCTCAGTACTTGATAAGTTATGATACAAAAAGTATTAAATTTGTACAATAAGGGAGAGAGAGAGGGAGGGAGAATGAGGGAGAGAGAGTATACTTACAGTATATTGTTATAACTGTTCTTTTTTGTATATAGATTTTTATCCAAGTATAGTCAGTTTACAATGTTGTATCAATTTCTGGTGTACAGCATAATGCTTCAGTCATACATTAACATACACATATTCATTTACATATTCTTTTTCACCAAAAGTATATTGAATATAGTTCCCTGTGCTATACAGTATGAATTTGTTTATCAATTATATATATCAGTAAGTATCTGCAAATCTTGAACTCCCAATTTATCCCTTTTCACTCCCTTCCTCTACTGGTAATTGTAAGTTTGTTTTCTATGTCTGTAAGTCTGTCTCTGTTTTGTAAATAAGTTATTTTGTCTTTTTTTATATATTCCACATATATGGTGTGTTTCTTTCTGGCTTACTTACTTCACTTAGAATGACAATTTCCATGTCCACCCATGTTGTTGCAAATGGCATCATGTTATTATTTTGTTATGGCTAAGTAGCATTCCGTTGTATAAATATACCACAGCTTTTTTATTCAGTCATCTGTCAGTAGACATTTACGTTGTTTCCATGTCTTGTCTATTGTAAATCTTTTTAATATTAGTTATTATTGTTAATTTCTTACTGTGCCTAATGTATGAATTAAGCTCTATCATAAGTATATATGTATAGGGTAAAACATAGTATACATAAGATTCAGTACTTTCTATGGTTTCAGGCTTCCACTGGGAGTCTTGGATAACATCCCCTGTGGATAAGGGGGGAATACTATATATAAAACTCTTCCAACTCAATAACCAAAAGACAAATAACCAAATGGAAAATGGGCAAAGGATTTGAATGGACATTTCTTCAAAGATAATATACAAATGCCCAATAAACACATTAAAATATACAAAACATCATTAGTCATTAGGAAAAAGGAAACCAAAAGCACCATGACAAACCACTTCACACCCATTAAAATGGCTATATTTAAAAAGAAAAACAATAACAAGTATTAGAAACAATGTGGAGAAACTGGAATCCTTATGCAATACTTGGTGGGAAATGTAGAATGATATGGCCACTTTGGAAAAATATTTGGAAGCTCCTAAAAAGGTTAAACATATATTATATGACTAAGCAATTCCAGTCCTAGGTATGTACCCAAGGAATTCAATGAAGAAGTCCACAACAAAACCTTGAACACACATATTTATAGCAGCATTATTTATGATAGCCCAAATTAGAAACAATCCAAATGATCATCAACTGATGGATTGATAAATAAGATTTGATGTGTACATATAATGGAATCTTGTTCAGCCATAAAAATGAATGAAGTACTGGAACATGCTACAGTTAATTTATGACAAGTGAAAGGATCCAGACACAAAGGGTCACATAATGCATGATTCCATTTATATGAAATATCCAGAGTAGTCTACTTCATAGACACAAAGTATATTTTGAATAATACACCAAGTAATACAATGTAATTTTCCATAATTAATGTAATAGAGGTTGTCAGGCACTGAGGGTAGGGTGGGCTTGGGAGTAATTACTAAACATTGTAGTTTATTTTCGGGATGATGAAAATGTACTGAAATCAAATATTGATAATGAATGAACAACTTTGTGAATATACTAGAAACTACTGAGCTGAACATCTTAAAAAATGAACTTTGTGGAGTGTGAATTATATTTCAATTATAAAATTGTATAAGAAAAGTAACTATGAATATATATTAAGGCACCTAGTAGAAAAGGTGAACAGAATGCATTAACAGATGGCAAATTTTAGCAGGGAGAGGGAAACTATAAAGTCAAATTGAAATGCTAAAAACAAAACAAAACCTGTTATTAAAGATTCATTCCTTCAATGGGCTTATCTTCAAATTGGACTGAGCTGAAGACAAAACTCTATAACTTGAAGACATGTTAATGAAAATTATCTAAAATAAAACAAGAAATATCGTAGAATTATTTAATATTTAAAATCTGAGGTTATGTTTTCTTTTTATTAAATGATGGTAATAATAGATGGTAGTTTGTCCATTTGACAAAATGTTGAAGTCTTAGAATCCTATATAAGACTCTTTCCTTTTTGAATGTCAGCATTATTTTAATAAATCCTCACAACAACCCAGTCAGGTACCATTTTCTACACTTTATTAGTGAGAAATTTAAGATTTAAAGAGGTTATGTGACTACCTACAAAAGTTACATAGCTAACAAATGGTGGAGGAGAGCCAGAAATCCAGATAAATGCCAAAGCCCAGGTGCTTGACCATAATACTATACTGCCTCTTGGCTTTCTTTGGTCTACCACTACACCTTGAAAGATAAGATTATTTTCTACTGTTGCGTGGTGTTTCTGGCCACTAGAAAACAATTTGGGAATTTTTATAACTATTTCCACTCTTCATTCCTTATTCTTTAAAATACATATTCTATGAAGGCAGATTTCTTTTCTGTATTCTTTGCTACTGAATCATTAGCAAGTAGAATGGAGTTTTGACATAAAATCACTCAATAAATATTTATTGTTGGAATGGGTGGATAAACCCTCACCTGAGCTCAATATATAATTTCAATCATAATCAAAGAATATAGCTACCAAACCAACCTTAACTTATAGAAAATAGAGATTGTGGAAGCCCCTTTAATTCTGTGCCCCAGAACTGGATGCTTTCCAAATTGCCTATTTTCATTTTCTAACTTAGGTCTTCAGGAATGACTGATCTTGACAAATGACTTTTATACTTTAGATGGAGAAAGATCACATAGGTGTGTGCCTTGGTATATTTGCTGCTTTGGCCCATTTGATGGGACTCCTGTGCCTATTGAACAATAAGGCTAATCACATATTATTGGAGGAGTAGTCTTGAAAATTCCCACTCCTATGGCAAGGTTGGGATAAAATTATACATCTGACCTTCAAAGTTGGAATTTGATAGGTACTCTTGCATTGAAACAATGTTGTATATTGTTTTTAATTAAAGTTAAAATAAAAAATATTTATTAGGTATAGATTCTGTCCAAGATACTGTGGTAGGCCTTCAGGATGAATGGTAATCATAGAAGTTTTTTCACTCAAAGGAATCATAGACTCATAGGAGATGAAAACCACAAAAAAATACATGATGATGAAAACTTCCATGTTCTATGTTAGCCCTAAAGTGTAAGCAATCCACTATGCTTTGAGGATCAAGAGAGTCAAAAAGGATTATGCAGAAGGTAAATGTTAAAGGTGAGTCTGGAAGAATGAGTAGGGATTTGCCTGGCAAATGAGTGGGGAGGGGCATTACAGACAGAGGGAGCAGCATATATAAGGCATACATGTATAAAATAAATGTATAAAACAACATGATATATTCAGAAAACTGGCAGAACATGAAGCTGTGGAGGTGGACAGGAGTCAGCTCATTAAATATCTGGTAGGCTAGTTTTGAGAAGAAGGGACTTTATATGTTTAACAGTGGGAGTCACTGAAGGTATCTGGGCAGGGGAGTGACATGTCCAGACAATTTGGACATTAGGATGAAATGTAACACCTGAACTAACTAGATGAGGAAAGGGTAGGTAGAGATGATGTATGTTACAGAAGTAGAGGTTACAGGATTTAGTGGTAACTTCTTAGGAAGGAAAAGTGAGGGATAGAAAGGAATTCGGGTTGTAGTTCACTTCACTGAAAAATACAGGAGAACGTTTTTGATGTTATGAGGAGAGAGTTCGAATGGAGAGAAAGTGGAAGAAGGATGAAAAACAGTTCAGTTTGGACATGTTAAGGTTGAATTGCCAGTCGGATAACCAGATGGAAAGCCCTTATGGGCACTTAGAAATATGAGTTTTAAGCTAAGGGGGAGATCTGAACTGGAGATAAGTATTTGGTAAACATCAGCATATAGGTGGTAGCTGAAACTATATGTGTGATGAGATCATCTAGAAAAAATATGTAGACTGAAAAATTACTGAGTCAATGGACCGGCTTAGGACACTAATCACTACTAACTGCCTAGTTTCTGTGGAAAAATGCTCCCCAAAGTCCAAACAACCAGCTTACACACTGCTACGCCCTCCCCTGACTCTGGGAATAAAAACAAAAACTAAACAAAACAAAAATCTTGTGTTTGCAATAGAACTTTAGAGTTTACTAACCACATTCATAACTAGTACCTCATTTGATCATTATAACATACCTGTGGAGATAGTCAAGTCAGGGATTTTTCTCCCTTCCATATTAGTGATAAATTTGTATCTCCAAAACATAGTAACAAACTTTTGGAATGCATCCAGTTCAAGAGTTGAGGACAACATGTAATAATCATGCCTTATATTTATAATGCATTCTTTTTGGGAAATTAAATCCTTTGGCTATTCCAATTAACCTGGGAGGAAAATAAGATAGAGATTGTTACAGTGATTCTTTTGATCAAGAAACTGAGGTTCAGAGAGGTTAGACAATTTGGTGAAGATGTCACAGTTCCTTGGTAACAGAGCCAGGGTTAGAACCAAGCTCCTATTAAGTCCCCAAATGACCGTTTTTCCCTCCAACCAAACTACTTTCAGGTAGAAGGGGAAAATAGAACTCGACCATGGGAATACTTTACTGATGTTAATTCAAGTAAAAACCTCTATGGCAAAGATACATAAAAAGATAGAAGATATCAACTCTTAATATATCTTCTCATGTTAATAGCAAAAATACAACAACATTTTTTTCAGATAAGGAAAATATCGAAAGAAGTGACATCTCAGTGGGTTATAGTTTTCAGTGTATAAATCTATCACGTCTTTGGTTAATTTATTCTTAGGTATTTTATTACTTTGGGTGCTATTTTAAACGGGATTGTTTCTTTATTTTCTTTTTCTGTTGATTCCTTGTTAGTGTAAAGAAATACAACTGATTTTTGAAAATTAATCTTGTAACCTGCTACCTTGCTGAATTCTTCAATTATTTCTAATAGTTTTTGTGTGGACCTTTTAGGGTTTTCTATATATAGTAGCATGTCATCGGCATATAGTGACACTTTTATCTCTTCTTTTCCATTTTGGATCCTTTTCATTTCTCTCTCTTGACTGAATGCTGTGTCTAGGAATTCCAAGGCTATGTTGAATAGGAGTGGTGATAGTGGGCAGCCTTGTCTTGTCCCAGATTTTAGTGGGAAGATTTTGAGTTTTTCACCATTGAGTACTATGCTGGCTGTATGTTTGTCATATATACGTTTTATGATGTTGAGATATGTTCCCCCTATACCTAGTTTGGTGAGAGTTTTTATCATAAATGGGTGTTGAATTTTATCAAATATTTTTCTGCATCTATTGAGATGACCATGTGGTTTTTGTCCTTTCTCTCATTGATGAAGGAAATTAAAGAAGTCTTAAAAAAATGGAAAGATCTCCCATGCTCCTGGATTGGAAGAATCAATTTTGTTAAAATGGTCACACTACCCAAGGCAATCTACAGATTTAATGCTACCCCTATCAAATTACCCAGGACAGATTTCACAGACTAGAACAAATCATAATAAAATTTATATGGATTCACAGGAGACCTAGAATTGCCAAAGCATTACTGAAGAGAAAGAAAGAGGCTGGAGGAATAACTCTCTCAGACTTCAGACAATACTACAGAACTACAGTCAACAAGACAGCATGGTATTGGTACAAAAACAGACATATAACACAACATTTTAAAATGATCATAAATCAATAAATATGTTAAAAAAATCAGACATATAGACAAATGGAACAGAATAGAGAGCCCAGACATGAACCCACAAACTTTTGGTCAACTAATCCTCAACAAAGGAGGCAGGAATATATAATGGAATAAAGACAGTCTCTTCAGCAAATGGTGTTGGGAAAACTGGACAGCAGCATGTAAAGCAATGAAGCTAGAACACTTCCTTACACCATACACAAAAATAAACTCAAAATGGATCAAAAACTTAAACATAAGACAAGATACAATAAACCTCCTAAAGGAAAACATAGGCAAATCATTATCTGTCATACATTTCAAAAATTTTGTCCTAGTAGAAATAAAAGCAAGAATAAACAAATGGGCCTAATGAAACTTACAATCTTCCGCACAGCAGAGGAAACCATAAGTAAAACAAGAAGACAACCGACGGAATGGGAGAAAATTTTTGCAAATGAAACCGACAAAGGCTTGATCTCCAGAATATATAAGTAGCTCATATGACTCAATAAGAAAAAAATAAACAACCCAATCCAAAAATGGGCAGAAGATCGAAACAAGCAGTTCTCCAAGGAAGACATACAAATGATCAAAGGCACATGAAAAAATGCTCAATATCATTAATTATCAGAGAAATGCAAATCAAAACTACAATGAGGTATCACCTCACACCAGTCAGAATGGTCATCATTCAAAAATTCACAAATGACAGATGTTGGAGAGGCTGTGGAGTAAAGGGAACCCACCTTCACTGCTGGTGGGAATGCAGTTTGGTGCAGCCACTGTGGAAAAGAAAATGGAGATTCCTCAAAAGACTAGGAATAGACTTACCTTATGACCAAGAAATCCCACTCCTGAGCATATATCCAGAAGGAACTCTACTTCAAAATGACACCCGCACCCCAGTGTTCATAGCAGCAGTATTCACAATAGTCAAGACTTGGAAAAAGCCTAAATGTCTATCAACAGATGACTGGATAAAGCATTTGTGGTATATGTATTCAATGGAATACTACTCAGCAATGAAACCTGACAATATAATGCCATTTGCAGCAACATGGATGCTCTTGGAGAATGTCATTCTGAGTGAAGTAAGGTAGAAAGGGAAAGAAAAATACCATATGAGATTGCTCATATGTGGAATCTAAAGACTTTCAGTTTTAAAGCCAGATAGTCCATAAACCCATATGAGTTGGTCACCCTAGTATCCTTCACCTCACAGGTTTGGATTCAAATCTGGGTTCTGATGTATTGCTTTGTATGAATTTAATCTTAGGAAAGTTGTACAACCTCTCCAAGCAAAATCTCTTGTTGTTTGTTTCATCAAATAATAAAATTACACAATACCACCTTCTCCACAATTTTATGATTTAATGAGATGATGGCTGTGAAGATAAAGAATATTGAACCTGGCCTGAAATAGACACTCCATAAATATTGGTTCCCTTTCTCTTTCTTCTGGATTACTACTCTCTGCTCCATATCATGTCATATCAAAAAAGCCTGCTCACCCTGGGCCTAATTTCCTAGCACCAATAAACACTGCGGTGTTCTCTCCTGACTAGTGAGAAAATCTTTCATGCTACCTCTTTGGAATTGAGGCTTCATGCCTTGATGCTAGGTGAGACAATGTATAGGCTACTGGTGGGAATTATGCCACTCTTCTTCAGAAGACTTTAGAATCTGTTCATCCTCTCTGCTCTGTGTCTTCTGTGTGGGTATCAGTATATTTACAAAGCATACTAATGGATATTCCAATCTTGTTCACTGCCTTTTCAGAGCCCTAGGGACAAGTAAAGGGTCTGCAAAAATGGGAAAATCAGTTAAAACAGAGTGTGGGAACACAGTGAGCAATTCTGTCCTTTACTCACTGTTTCCCAATAGGAACTGCCTCACAGCTCTAGCTTGCTCCATGAGTTTTAGTACATCTAGCCTTGTTTCTGAGGGTCTAAGTTCTTTTCTTTCCCCCTCAAGAGCTCCTTCATTACCTGTACAGTTCTTTCTTTTCAACCCAACCCAATCCAGGCTTTAAGACTTAAGTCAGGCTCTGCCTTTCCAAAGATGTTTAATCCACACTCCAGTGTTGCTTGTATTTACCCTCACCCAGTGAGCCACTGAACAAGTCATCAGGATTTTAGTGGTACTTGTTAATAGCTTCCCTCTGTTAGTGTTTCCAATGCAATTATTGTAACAATGGATGATTATTAACCTCTATGTCCTCCTCAGCACCTGACACCAGACAGATTTAACAGTATGCCTGTGGATTGACTGACTAAATATTATTTGTGCCACTTCATAAATCTCTTCACTGGGCCTAATCACAAGGTACTGTAGTCATGCTTAGTATGTTTTACCCACTGAAGAGTTTTGCCCACTTGTACTGAGTGAATTAGTATCTTTCATGTATGTCCTTGCTCCAAATTTAGTTTGCTCAGTTCTTAGATTGCTTTCAGGGAAAGATCTACATATATTCTATGTATGTTCTGAGTTGGTCTGAATATTTCTAAAAGATCTCCTGCTGTTCTCAAATTTCCCCTCATTCTATGAAACTCCTATTCCTCTCTAAGTGGCATGAAAGTTTAGATGTGGCAAATGTGGTAGCAACCTTATGTGTGGAACATATGTGAAGAACCACATAATGCAAAGGGAAAAGAAAAAGTGTTGTAAGAGAAATATGGAGGAGAAAGAAAGAAAGAGAGAGAATGAATAATAGTAGAATTTTGGCATGCAAAACTAAGGCTGGAGAACTATGGAGGACAGTATGGAGGGTCCTTAAAAAACTAAAACTAGAGTTACCATACAATCCAGCAATCCCACTCCTTTGCATATATCTGGATAAAATTCTAAATTGAAAAGACACATGCACCCCAATATGCATAGCAGCACTATTTCCAATAGCCAAGACATGGAGAAATGTAAATGTCCATTGACAGATGAATGGATAAAGAAGATGTAGTATATATACACAGTGGCATATTGCTCAGTTATAAACAATGAAATAATGCCATTTGCAGCAACATGGGTGGACCTAGAGATTATCATATTAAATGAAGTAAGTCAGACAGAGAAATATGAATATCATATGATATTACCTATATGTGGAATCTAAAAAATATACAAATTTTATTACAAACAAGAAATAGAGTTATGGTCATAGGAAACAAACTATTGTTACCAAAGGGGAAAGGCGGGAGGGGTAAACTAGGAGTTTGGGATTAACAAATATCTACTACTGTATATAAAATAGATAAACAACAAGGAACTACTGTATAGCACATGGAACTATATTTGATTTCTTGTAATAAGCTATAATGGAAAATAATCTCTGAATATATACATATATATCTGAATCCCTTTGTTGTACACCTGATAATAATATTGTAAATCAACTACACTTCAATAAAAATAAAATTAAAAAAAGAAATAAGGCTAGAGGGGTGGGGGTGAGATTTGAGGCATGGAGAACAACCCAAGTACAGGCATGTTTGATCAAAAGTTTGGAGAATGTATGGAGAATGCATGGAGAATGCATGGCAAAAAGTAAATACTTTAGTATGCAATGAATAGTTTACAGAATGAGATGGACTAGTGGAAGGGAAGATTGAAAAGTGGTTTGGGACCACATTTTGAAGGCCTCTGAATGACAGGATAAGGTCTGTGGGCATAGAGGACCACTAAATGCTTTTGAGTAAAGAAATGTCTAGGAAGATTACTTTCATCAGGTCAGACTAAACTGTGGCCATGAGGAGCCACTGAGTCTGCTCTTTATAAAATGAAGAAAGTTAGAGTGTACACAAACTGTAATCTCATTCAACCATTGCACATTTGTGTGGCCTAAAGAAAATCCTATCCTGGAAGAAACATTGGCAATGCATTCCCACACCTACCCAAGCATACCATGATATTGATTTCCATAAAATTATTGCCATATAAATACATATTTGTTGTGTCTTTTTGTCTAGGATTGAGCTGAAGGAAATGACCCAGGTAGAAAAAATCAGATTAAGAAAATGAGAAAGAATAGCAAAAATCAACTAGTAATCAGGAAGCTAAAAAACAAAAATCAAGTAGACTTCTTTTCAAACAGCGAGCTTTTGAAATGTCCTTCTGAGCTTTCCTCCAGGAATTGCCCACACTGGCACAGATCTGAGAAGTGTAATTAACACACCTTCATTTCACTTAGAAACTGTACCAAGTTTTCCTTACTGGGTGAGCCCTACAGTTCTAGTTGAGTCTTCTTAGGAAGAAGTCTGGCTAATGATTCTTTTTGACATATGCAATGAATTACTATACAGAGAAACACTATAACTTATATTCTTTTATATTAATCCCAGAAGTTGGATAGCCCATTTTTTGGGCATGCAAAACTAGAGTTCCATTTGACCCAAAAATAAGTGGGTAGACACTTAATTATTGTAAGTTGGGGGTACCAGTAAATACTTTTGCTTCTCTAGTGTATACCTACCTTGCTGTGGTTATCTACTCATTCAAAGATTCTGGGCACACAGGCCCACCATCTTCCCTTTGATAGTTGACTGTTTTCCCTTGGAAGACTGGCCATCTGATTAAACTTATTCATTGACCATTCAATATAAGCATTGTTTAAAAAATAACTCCAAAATTTTGTCTTTCCCTTCTATCTCTATTCCCCTTCTTCTTCCAGAATAATCCATTGAGCTGCATCTTTAATCTCATCCCCTATATGATTACACCCTACCCTCAACACACACTTATTGCTCTCTACCCTCTGTACATACTCAATTGCACCACATCTTGAAAATATTTACTTTTCTCGCTTCTCTCTCTTTTCTTGTTAGGTCCATTTATCTTGTCATTACCAAAATACTGCCTCTAGTTGCTGTCCACAGAGAAATCAAAGTTAATGTTTACTGAGTTAATGTTTACATAACTTAACTCATTAAACTTTTACAACAATTCCATGGAGAAAATACCATTTTTATTCCACCTCCCAGTTTTGCAAATGGAGAAACACATTCATGAAGAATGTAAGAAATTTGTCTAAGATCACACAGATAGTAAATTGTAAAGACTGGATTCAGACTCAAGCTATTTGACTCCAGAGTTGATGCTTTTTACCATAATGCTATATCGTCTCCCAGTAACACTTCTGGAGATCAGTGAATTTTTAGTACACTGAAATACTATTGATTTAGTAATTTTGCATCTGTTCTTTTTTTAACATTTTTAATTGATTTATAATCATTTTACAAATTTGTGTCAAAATCCAGAGTAGTGCAAAATTTTTCAGTTATATATGAGCATATGTGTATTCATTGTCATAATTTTTTCTCTGTGAGCTACCATAAGATCTTGTGTATATTTCTCTGTGCTATACAGAATAATCCTGTTTATCAATTCTACAATTTTGAAATCTCGTCTATCCCTTCCCACCCTATGCCCCCACAATTTTGTATTCTATCTCCATGAGTCTATTTCTGTTTTGTATTTATGCTTTGTTTTTTTGTTTTGTTTTTTTTTAGATTCCACATATGAGCGATCTCATATAGTATTATTCTTTCTCTTCCTAGCTTGCTTCACTTAAAATGACATTCTCCAGGAGCATCCATGTTGCTGCAAATGGCGTTATGTTGTCTGTTTTTATGGCTGAGTAGTATTCCATTGTATAAATATACCACCACTTCTTTATCCAGCCATCTGTCGATGGAGATTTAGGCTGTTTCCATGTCTTGGCTATTGTAAATAGTGCTGCTATGAACATTGGAGTGCGGGTGTCATCCTGAAGTAGGGTTCCTTCTGGATATATGCCCGGGAGCGGGATTCCTGGGTCATACGGTAAGTCTATTCTTAGTCTTTTGAGGAATCTCCATAGTGTTTTCCACAGTGGCTGCACCAAACTGCATTCCCACCAGAAGTGTAGGAGGGTTCCCCTTTCTCCACAGCCTCTCCAGCATTTGTCATTTGTGGACTTTTGAATGATGGCCATTCTGACTGGTGTGAGGTGATACCTCATTGTAGTTTTGATTTGCATTTCTCTGATAATTAATGATATTGAGCATTTTTTCATCTGCTTATTGATCATTTGTATGTCTCTCTTGGAGAATTGCTTGTTTAAGTCTTTTGACCATTTTTGGATTGGGTTGTTTGGTTGTTGTTTATTAAATCGTATGAGCTGCTTATATATTCTGGAGATCAAGACTTTGTCAGTTTCATTTAGAACAAATTTCTTCCATTCCATAGGTTGTCTTTTTGTTTTACTTATGGTTTCCTTTGCTGTGCAGAAGCTCCTAAGTTTCATTAGGTCCCATTTGTTTATTCTTGCTTTTATTTCTATTGCTTGGGTAGACTGTTCTAGGAGAACATTTTTGAGATGTATATCAGATAATGTTTTGCCTGTATTTTCTGCTATGAGGTTTATTGTATGTTGTCTTATGTTTAAGTTTTTGATCCATTTTGAGTTTATTTTTGTGTATGGTGTAAGGAAGTGTTCTAGCTTCATTGCTTTACATGCTGCTATCCAGTTTTCCCAACACTATTTGCAGAAGAGACTTTGTTTATTCAATTGTTTATTCTTGCATTCTTTGTCAAAGATTAGTTGACCAAAAGTTTGTGGGTTCATTTCTGGGCTCACTATTCTGTTCCATTGGTCCATATGTTTGTGTACCAATACTGTGCTGTCTTGATTACTGTAGCTCTGTAGTATTGTCTGCAGTCTGGGACAGTTATTCCTCCAGCCTCTTACTTTTTCTTAAGTAATGCTTTGGCAATTCTAGGTCTTTGGTGGTTCCATATAAATTTTATTATGATTTAGTCTAGTTCTGTGAAATATGTCCTGGAACATTTGATAGGGATTGCATTAAATCTGTAGATTGCCTTGGGTAGTGTGACCATTTTAACAATATTGATTCCTCCAACAGAAGAGAATGGGATAGCTTTCCACTTTTTAAAGTCTTCTTTAATTTCCTACATAAATGGTATATAGTTCTCTGTGTATAATTCGTTCATCTCCTTTGTTAGATTTATTCCTGGGTATTTTATTATTTTGGGTGCTATTTTAAAGGAGATTGTTTCTTTACTTTCTTTTTCTGTTGATTCCTCATTAGTGTAAAGAAATGCAACTGATTTTAGAAAGGTAATCTTATAACATGCTACTTTGCTGAATTCTTCGATCAGCTCTAGTAGTTTTTGTGTGGACCTTTTAGGGTTTTCTATATATAGTAACATGTTGTCAGTATATAGTGACACTTTTACCTCTTCTTTTCTAATTTGAATCCCTTTTATATCTCTCTCTTGCCTGATTGCTGTGGTTAAGACTTCCAAGACTATGTTGAATAGGAGTGGTGATAGTGGGCATTCTTGTCTTGTCTCAGATTTTAGTGGGAAGAGTTTGAGTTTTTCACCATTGAGTACTATGCTGGCTGTAGGTTTGTCATATATAGCTTTTATGATGTTGAGATATGTTCCCTCTATACCCACTTTGGTGAGAGTTTTTATCATAAATAGGTGTTGAATTTTATCAAATGCTTTTTCTGCATCTATTGAGATGATCATGTGGCCTTTGTCCTTTCTCTTGTTGCTGTGATGTATTACATTGATTGATCTGCATATGTTGAAATACCCTTGTGTCCCTGGGTTGAACCCCACTTGGTCATGATGCATAATGTTTTTATGTGTTGTTGGATTTTATTTGCTAATATTTTGGTGAGGATTTTGGCATCTCTGCTCATCAGTGTTATTGGCGTATAATTCTCCTTTTTGGTAGTGTCTTTGCCTGGTTTTGGTATTAGGGTGATGGTGGCTTCATAGAATGAGTCTGAGAGTATTCCCTCCTTTTCAATCTTCTGGAAGATTTTGAGGAGGAGTGGTATGAATTCTTCTTTGTATGTTTAGTAGAATTACCTTGTGAAGCCGTCTGATCCTGGAATTTTATTTTTAGGGATGTTTTTAATTGCTAATTCAATTTCATTTCTAGTGATCGGTTTGTTCAAGTGGTCAGTTTCTTCTTGATTCAGTCTTGTTGGATTGTATGTTTCCAGAAACTTGTCCATCTCCTCTAGGTTTTCCAGTTTGGTTCCATGTAGCATTTTATAATATTCTTGTATGATATACTGTATTTCTATGTTATTTGTTGTAATTTCTCCATTTTCCTTTCTTATTTTGCTTATTTGTGCTGTTTCTTTTGTCTTCTTTATCAGTTTGTCCAGAAGTTATCAATTTTATTTACTTTTTCAGAAAACCAGCTTTTGGTTTGATTGACTTTTCTATGATTTTTAAAATTTCTATTTTATTTAGTTCCTCCCTGATCTTTATAATTTCCTTCTTCTGCTGCTTTTTGGGGTATTTTTGTTTTTGTTTTTCTAGTTCTTTTAGTTGGTGTGTTTCATTGTTTATTTGAGTTTTTTTGTTTTTTGAGGAAGGCCTGTATTGGTATAAATTTCCCTCTTAGCACTGACTTTGCTATGTCCTGTAAATTTTGTGTAGTTGTGCTTTCCTTTTCATTTGTCTCAAGGTATTTTTTTAATTTCAGCTTTGATTTCCTCATTGACCCATTGTTTTCTTAATAGCACATTGCTTAATTTCCATGCTTTCCTTTTTTTCTCCTTTGTTTCTCTGTTGTTGATTTCCAGTTTCATGGCATTTCCAGTAAAGATGCTTGAGACAATTTCTATCTTCTTAAAATTTTTGAGGGTTATTTTGTGAACAAGTACATAATCAGTCCTAGAAAATGTTCCATGTGCACTTGAAAAGAATGTGTATCTTATTTTTTGGAGGTGTAATGCTCTGAAAATATCCATCAAATCTAACTCTTCTATTGTATTATTTAGTTTCTCGGTTGCATTATTTATTTTTTGTCTGGAAGATCTGTCTAGTGATAATAAAGTGTTAAAATCTCCAACAATGATTTTATTCCCATCAATACGCCCCTTTATCTCTGTTAGTAATTGTTTTATGTATTAATGTGCTCCTATATTGAGTGCATATATATTAACGTGTGTAATATCCTCATCATCTATCACTCCTTTAATCATTATAAAATGTCCTTCTTTATCCCTCTTTGTGACCTTTGTTTTAAAGTCTATTTTGTCTGAAATCAGTACTGCAACACCTGCTTTTTCGGCTTTTCCATTTGCATAGGTTATCCTTTTCCATCCTTTCACTCTCAATCTATATGTGTCTTTCTCCCTAAAGTGGGTCTCTTGTATGCAGCATATTGAAAATTCTTGCTTTATTATCCAGTCTGCCACTCTGTGTCTTTTGACTGAAGCATTTAGTCCATTAACATTTACAGTAATTAATGATAGATGTGTGTTTATTGCCATTTTGAACTTATCTTTACAGTTCATTTGGTGTTTCCTCTTTGTTCCTTTCTTCTTCCTTCTGTGGTTTGGTAATTTTCTTTTGTATTATCATGGATTTTTTTGTTTTTATTTTTGTGACTCACTTATAAGTTTTTGGCTTGTGGTTACCATTTTTTGTAAGTCTGTTAGCCCATTACTATATCTTGAACCCATCCTACCGAAAGCAAAAAAATTTAAAAATGAAAGAAAAAAATAATCTGTATTTTCTTGCTTCCCTCTCCCACTCTCAGTGATTTGTATGTCTTCTTTTATAATTTCTTGTTTACTTTATTTGTAATTCATGAGTTATCACTTTTCCAGTTGTGAGTTTCTCATTTCTGTTGCATCCTGCTTCTTTTCTATTTAGAGTAGAACTTTCAGTATTTCTTTTAGCATGGGTTTAGTGTTGCAAAACTCTTTTAGTTTTTGCTTGTCTGTGAAATTCTTTATCTCTCCTTCTATCCTAAAGGATAGCCTTGCTGGATAAAGTAGCCTTGGCTGCATCTTTTTTTCTTTCAGGACTTTAAATATATCTTGCCACTCCCTTCTGTCTTGTAGTCTTTTTGTAAAGAAATCAGCTGAGAGCCTTATGGGGTTCCCTTGTAACTCACTCTTTGCTTTTCTCTTCCTGCCTTTAGGATCGTTTTTTATCCTTGACTCTGGCCATCTTGATTATGATGTCTTGATGTGGGTCTATTTGGATTCTTCCTGTTTGGGACCCTTTGCACTTCCTGTACTTGAATATCTGATTCCTTCTTTAAGTTTGGGAAGTTTTCAGTCATGATTTCTTCCAATATGTTTTCAATCCCCTTTGTTCTTTCTTCCCCTTCTGGAACCCCTACTATGCAAACATTGGCATGCTTTATATTATCCCATAGGTCCCTTATGTTGCTTTTATTTGTTTTTATTTGTTTATCTCTCAGCTGTTCTGGTTTGGTGCTTTCTTTTGTCCTGTCTTCTAGGTCACTAATTCGTTCCTCTGCATTATCTAGTCTGCTTTGCACAGCTATTAGATCAGTTCTCATCTCAGCCAATGAGTTTACCAATTCTACTTTTCTCTTCTTTATAGCTTCAATTCCATTTTTGACATATTTTATATGTGAAAACACTGTCTCTTTTAGTTCCCATAATACTTTGATCTCTCCTGTTTTGAAATCTTGATCTAGTAGTCTATCCATGTCTATTTCATTGATCACTCTTTCAGGGGATTTTTCTTGTTGTTTTAATTGGGAATGGTTTCTCTGCTTCTTCATCTTGCTCATATCTCTGGTGCAATGGCTTACGGAGTATCAGTTATCTATTGTGGTCCTTATAAGAGTTTATTTATTTATCTATCTAATACCTAAGTAGGAATAAAACTTTAAAAATAAAAAAGGAGGGAGAGAGAAAGAGAATTTTGAAAGAAAGGAGAAAAACGCTTTGAAAACAGAGTATAATCAATTATAGAAGCACAATTTGAATCAGACTAGCATTCCAATTGAGACGTCTTTTTTAAAAAGAAACCCTTTAAAAAAGGAAAAAAGATCAAAAAATGATATTTGAAAACTATTTGTAATCAATAAGAAGAGATCATTACCAAAAGAAATGAAAATGAAATTAGGTGGATTTTTAAAATATAATAATAATATAACTACTTTAAAATTAAAATTTAAAAAGGAATTAAAACTAGAAGCATATAAAAACCTTTAAAAAAGGGGAAAAGAGGAAAAATATATATTTGAAATCTATGTATAATCAATAACAGGAGATCAAAACCAAGAGAGATAATAATGTCATGATGTGGATTTTTTTAATAATAATAATATTATTTTAAAAGAAAAATTCAAAAGGGATTAAAACTGGGAGGATATATAATTTTTTAAAAATTAAAAATTAAAAAAGTAATAGAAACTAGAACAGTTAAAAACAGATTAAAAATAAAGGTGAGGGGGTGTTCTCCTGGAGACTGTGTTCTCTTAATGAGAAATCTTTCTGTCTTTGCCTTGTTTTGTGAACTCAGCTTGCTGTTTTCAGAGGTCCTCCATTGCTGCCCTAGTCTGTGCTGCTCCCAGTGCCTGTCAGGAAGCAGATCACGCCCTCTCCCAGCACAGCATTCCCGCCAGAATGGTGGGGGTGGCCACCCGCCATTTCCTGGTGCCGGTCGCTCCACAGCTCCTCACCATGGCAATCTCTGCCCCAGGTCGGCGCTCCGCAGGTGGGCCCCAGGAAGACCATGGAACAGCCCCACCCCTGCTCCGTATCCAAACTCAGCTCCTTGTTTGTCCTGGCGGCATGAACTTTCTGAGGCACCAGGGATGAAGGATCCTATCTGACTCGGGCTGCAAACAAGTCACCGTCTGGCCTTTGAGGCTGCTGAGCCCACAGGCATGGATTCAGGTTTCGCCTCCACCCCTATCTGGGTGCCAAGCACTGGAGGATATGGTGGCTGTGCCTGAGCCCTGCCTCTTCTCGCCGAAAAACTTCTGTGGGTTTTCAGAGACGGGGGTATCCACCCTTTCCCCCATGGCACATCAGCCATGCTGTTTTATGGAGGGCCCAGACTTTTCTGCCCTGTGTACCCACTCATCAACATTGTGCAGCACCCTGCAGTCCCCTGGGGCAGCCTCAGTGCAGCCATCCCCTTCCTCTGCCCAGCTCAGGCAGCCTGTCCTGGCCCCCAGCTCCCGGCTCGGGTCTCGGGCTGGGTGTTGCAGGGACCCTCTGTGCCCATTTAACTTAGTTCTGTAGGTCAAGGGCTGCTCTTTACAGATCTGAGCCTCAGAGTCTCCACTTCAGTCCCGCTGGCCTCTCCGTTGGAGAGGGGGAGACCCGGCGAACGAGCACCAGTCTTCTTTGCCACTCCCTCCCTACAGGACTGGTCCTGCACTGTTTTGCCTTTTCTTCTTTCTTTTTTTCCTTTCTCCTACCAGATTTTTGGTGTCTTTTTCTTTTGAAGAGGTCAATGTCCTTTTGGAGTTCCACACGTGCTCTGGTTGGCTGAGTGGGTCCGTGGATGTGAGTCTTGGTGTATCTGTGGGGGAGGGTGAGCTATGAGCATCCTACTACTCTGCCATCTTGGCCTCGTCTCTTTTGCATCTGTTCTTGAAATCAGTTTTTGACTTGGTTTCTTTGATCCAACATTGTCTTCAGTTTACTTTTACCTCTATTATTGTTCTTTCTTGGTCTTTTGTTTTGGTTCCTCTTAACTCTACTTCTCTACCTTCAATTTGAAGCCCTCTGTTTCCCATTCTAATAATCATGTCCTTTGAATAACACATTTAATTTCACAGTTTGATTATCAGCCATGTGGGCAAATCCCAAATTGCTGTCTTCTGACTTATATAGATTCGGCAAGTCTCATTGTTGCAAAGAGTGTTAAGGGTCATTTGGAGCCAACTACTGAGAAGTAAAAAGATCCTGCTATCATCACAGCTCAACATTTCTGAAAGTGGGAGTAATCACCCTCCCCCCACATTTTATCTTCCTCCTCATAACTTTTTTATTTTGGCAATGGTACTTTCATTCATCAAAACCCAAACCCTTGGAGTGATTCTCCAACTTACTTTCTTCTTGGATTCCATATTAATTTAGTTAATAAACACAACAAATATTTATTGAACTTCTACTATGTTCTGTATTAGATACTTGGGATATAACATGTAATTGTTAACAGGTTTCTTGACTTAATAAAGCTTAAAATACCTACAAAATCTCTTGCCTTATTCTTAACTAACCACCTTTTTCAAGCTTCAGTGATTTCACAGCTGGGTGTGTTCTGTAGCTTCAAAGATGATAATGATTGGTGCTGTCATTTATGTAAGTCCATGGGAGGAGAAGTAGCCATTAAGTGTAAAGTACAGAGAAGATAGGTTTTTTTGCCAAGTAATGTAGATTGATTTTTCAACAAATATCTCTTCAATCACAGTAATTGTGAACCAGTTAGGACACTGTCATTGTAAGTATGTAAGCACTGACTAAATTCAATCATTCATTCACTCATTAGTGTAACAGATATTTATTGTGCACCTACCATTTCTAAGCTCTGTGTTAGACTGTAAGCATATAGAAGTGAAAAAGTTAGAAAATATAATTGGGTTCATGGAACTTATTTTCTGGAAAAAGTAATTCTGTTTGGATCATGTAGATGGTAAATAGAATTCTAACACTTTTTGGGAGGCTGTACTAGATAACCCTGAATTCCCAACTCTAGGAATTTATAGTTCTGAAGTCTCCCTGCCCTGGCTACTTCTCCTTACCATACATCACTTGTATTAGCACCAGAAAAAATCTTTTTCAAATGGAAATTTGACAATATTACTTCCTGGGTCAAGAACTCCTATAGCTTCTTACTGACTACAAAAAAAGTTTGACATGGCCATAAAGTCCCTCAGTGACCTCATCTGACTTTTTTTCCTACCTTTTATCTCATTGTTCCCCTCTATAAACTCTAAGCTTTTGCAAGGTGAACTTTTTTTTTTTGCCTGTCAAACTTACCTTGGCAGGGCAACACACAGCTCTAGGTCCATTTAATTCACCCTTTTCTCTATTTAATTCATCCAGTCATTTAACAAATGTGCATTTACTATGTGCCAAGCACTGTTCTAGGTACTAAAACTGAACAAAATTAACAAAAATCATATCCCTTAAAGATATTATAGTGGGGACACACACATTACATGGCTTCTTGCATCCACCTTTTGCCTCACAGGAAGGTCCTCTCCAAGAGATCTCAACCAGTTAGAGGATAACTTGATATTATAGGACAACTAAGCTGGAGATACACCAAGAAGGATCAAAATGATTTAACATGGGAAATAACTGTGGAAAAAATGTATTTCTTCTGTTGTCTGAACCTGTCAGGGAATCTATAGGGAATGAAGAGGGTCAATAGGCAGTTTTTGGTGGTTTACAATCATCAGCCTCTGAGCACAGATCAGAAGAAGGTTATTTTTAATATATTAACAGGACTACTGTTCTTATAGCATCTGAAATAGATAACACATTATTTCTTTTTTTTTCTGACTGCCTAGCTCATGAGAGTGCAATGATGCCATTGGCCTATGCCATTTGGAAAGTTATATTGTTGGTCATATTCTGTTTTCAATATCTCCTTCTTTTTCCTTTCTTCTCTGATTTACTTAGCCTTGCTTGTAGAACAATCTTTGACTTGAAGTTACTCTGAAGTGCCATGTAACTCATTTTATATGAATTACAGGGACAATGAAATATACACTTCCTCAGGATCTTTCAGGCAGCTGCCTACCCTAAGCTTCACATCGGCCTCTGTGATACCTTTTACTCTTTCAGGGTGCTGTTAGACTTAATGTATATTTCTAAATTACTCTCTGTCCTCTGAGAATAAAGAATCATTGTACAGAAATGTATGTACTGAACAATGAGCTAAGAGACTTGGATCTTTTCCTGATGCTTCTACTAACTAGATATATAATTTAAACATGCTATTTCCTTTTCTTGGGCCTCAGTTCTCCATCTGTAAAGTAAGGTGCTTGGACTAGATAATCCTTCAAACTGCGTTCTAACTTGGCATTCCAGGGTTCTAGTGGGATGAATCAATGATTGAGTCTGCCTTGGCTTGGCATCATTGTGTATTAGTTATCCATGGTGACAAAACCCCCACAAACTGTATGGATGATCTGTTACATGTTTAGGGATTAAGAATTTCTTCATTCCTTTTGAAGGCATGCTGGCTCTTCTGGGTTAGAATTCAGAGTATGGAGTTAATGAGGCCAAGGTCATAAGGGTCATTTACCACATGGACCAAATAGTTTTGTTTGTTTCCTGGCCACAACCTTTCCCTTAACAGCTTTCCCCATCTCCTCTCCAAACATTTCACCAATACTATTTTCAAGGCAAAACTTAGCATGAATTTCTGTGGCTTAGTACAGCTCATCTTCAAGACTGGGAAAAGAGCTCAAATGATATTTAGGCAACAGTACCTTTGCACAGATGAAGTTAGCATAAAAGTAGAGGTCACCGTGATTTCTGGAGGTGACTCTGTCTTACATCAGCCAGATCAAGCACATTACAAGAACAGTCAACTAAAGACTAGCCAGAAAATGTATACAAGTGCCTCTGCTTTGTCAACTGGCGGTAGTACTTCTGAAAACCATGAGACAAATTATGGTCTGGAAAAGTGCAGATGAGAGAACTGTTTGTAGTGAAGGCCATCTGGGTTTTGTTTCTGGGTTTGAGCTCAAAACATCATTCCGAGGCATTTGGGATGAATCTTTCAGATGCATGGACTCTTTAAATTTTCATGTAAAATAGTAAACTAGGGTAAGGAATGAAATCTTAATTATTCTGTGCTGTGATAGTTTTGGTTGACTATGAAGGGAAATCTAGCACATTGTGGGTACTGCATCATCACAAGGAAGTACAGTGCACACCAATGATTCCCACATTTGACCAGTATGGTTGGCTGAGTTCATCAAAGTGTCTCCTTATGGTCATGGTTTATTTCTTTGCCTTGAAAAAAAAGATGTTCTGGTTGGGCAACTCTGTACAACTAAAGTTTAAACATGAGTAATGGTGGCTCAAACAGCTGAGATTTCCAACAGAAGTTCATCCAAAACATGAGCAGGGAAAAGTTACCGTAGGTGAAGCAAATAAGGGAGAATAAGGGCATCGTTAAGGCTCTGTGTTCTTATTTGTAAAATGAGAATAATAGTATTAATTATCTCACAAATACTAGTTTTCTGTTGTTTCAACTCTAAATGTTTAGATTCTATGAAGTTATTGTTCCAAACCTACTCCATCCATCTCTAGGCTTATAATGGAGATCACATCCTATACATACCATACATAAACATTTAAGATAGAGGTAGGGAGGACTGATTCTTATTTGTAATCAGATGTAAATGGCAGCTATTTCTCCTTTCTAAGAGCAAATTTTAATAGGATGAGAGGCAGAAGTGAGATTAGGGCATATATTTATGGAGCAGTTACTATACATAAGCACTGTCCTAGGTTCTTTATATATTTAGCTATCACTCCCCCCAAGCTTTAATAAGTAAGAGATATTATGTCTTTTTTAAGAATTAGAAAGTGATGGTTCAGACAATTATTAATTATTAAGCTTGAGAATGTTTGAACTAGGATTGAGACATAGGAATGGGTAACTTCCAAGCCTGAAGTCTATGTATGTATGGAAATTGCTCTTTCCATACAAATCCATTGGATTCTGAAAACAGTTCTGCAAAGTAGGCAGGTAGAGATTATTATTGTCATTTTACTGCCTCCAGTTTTAGAAGAAGAAAAATGGAACCTAGATAATTTTAGTGACTTGCTGCACGAGCTTCAAAACCAAAAAGTAGAATTTTGGATGCTTCTTCCTACTTCTTATCTCTCTTGCACCAACTGACTCTCCTTCCCAGTATGTTGGTAACATCGGCAAAGCTTCAAGCATAGAGCACATGGGTCTGTTCTCCATGGTACATGCTCTGACAGATGTTGGGATAAAAATTTAGTAGAAGGTAAATATAGTGATATAAAACTCACAAAATTATCTTAAGAATCCTTATCTTGTGATTTTGAACTGTGATTATTCACCTTTTTTGAGTTATGCACTCCTATGGGGATATGATGGAAACAGTGGACTCTTCCCAGAAAAGTGCACATGCACAATATTCCACAAATGATTTCAAGGGTTTGACAGACATTCTGAGACTATCCAATTTATAAACTTTTATCTTAGAGAAAGAGAAATTACCAGGACCACAAAAATGTGTTGTCCAAAGTACTTTACTCACCCAAAAAACTGCCTGAGTCATCCTTCCTTCACTGATCTCCCTTTTATCCTAGTAACTACACAATTTGATATTTTGCCCTACAGAGTTTAGCTCTATTGGGCTGTATTGTGCTGAAGGGGAACTCCATTTTTATTATTCATAACATGTGGACATTTCTTAGCTTCCTTACTTGACTGTGAGTGCCTCAAAGTAGGAGCCTTCATCAAAACCATCTTTGTATTCCTTGACATCACCCTCTTACAGCTTAACTTAGCATGATACTTTTACTAAGTGATGCACGTACATATTTGAACTAAACTCACCTCTCTGATCTCTCTGAAAAAAACAAACAAAAAACTCCTGTGGAAAATGAATTCTTACTTTTCCTCAGTTTGACATCTAAATTCTTCCTTTTGTGTGCAGAAGTGTGAAATAGCCTCACATGAATGGGCAACTCTAAGCAATTTTGTATGGCTGTAGTACAGAGTACAAAGGGAATGCTTAACTCCTAACAAGAAATATTTTGCACCCAAAGATTCCAAGGCTGAGGAAATTTCAAAAAAATTGCATATGGTCTTGTGTTATTTCTTGTGGTTTTCTCTACAAGAGGTAAAAGAGTATAGTACTGGTTAGCAGTTGGATAACTGAGACTAAATCCTGCCTGCTACTTGTGTATAATATCGATCTGTGAAGTTCAGGCATGCAAATTCTAAAGCAAGAACACACATTGTAGGTGAGGTGACTACTAAGCTAATAGTTCTCTAACTTTGAGTGAACGTGAATTTTTAGAGCCAAATAGGCTACATCTGAATCCAAACAGATGGTACTAGTAGGCAGAATTAATTAAAAATAACAAGTTTACATATATCTGAAATACAGGAGATGTATAGAATAGACAAAACTTACCAACTTAATTTAGCGGGGAAGTAAAGGAACAGGAAAAGTTGAGCATAACTGAAAATTGTTCATGTATGCCATTTTGGACTTACTGACTTCGAAAATAACTATGGAATATTCAGATACAAAGAAACAGGCCTGGAACTCAAAAGGAAAAGCTATGCATGCTTGGAAATGATCATAATAGAGGATGTAACAGAGGCTGTAATTATAAATGAGATATTAATAGTGATGATGATTATGATACCAACAACAAAAACTAATATTCTTTGAGTACCTCCTATATGTCAGGCACTTTAAGTACTTTACAATGTATCATGTAATTTATTTCTCACAAAACCCCTATGAGAAGAAGCAATTTGTCCAGGGTAATAGCATTGGTTAACGGTGGTTAAATGGTTAATTTATATTTAAATTCAGGGCTTCTTGGTTCCAGAATTCGAGAGAATGGGACACTAAAGAGTGCTGCCCTTTAACAGATAGACAGAGGGGAAAACCCTAAAGGAGGCTGACAGAAAGCAGACATTCAGGTAGGAATAAAATTTGAAAGAGTCTGATAGAAATGAAGGAAGGACAGAGCTTTAAGAAGGAAATGGTCAGTAATATTGAATGCAAAAAAGAGGTCAAAAGGAATAATAAGAGGATTTCTGAGAGAAAGAAAAATACCATATGAGATCGCTCATATGTGGAATCTAAAAAAAATAAAGAAAGAACGTGAATACAAAACAGAAACAGACTCATAGACATAGAATACAAACTTGTGGCTGCCAGAGGGGTGGGAGGTGGGAAGGGACAGACTGGGATTTCAAAACTTGTAGATACTGACAGGCACATGCAGAATAGATAAACAAGATTATACTATATAGCACAGGGAAATATATGCAAGATCTTGTGGTAGCTCCCAGAGGAAAAATATGTGACAATGAATATATGTATGTTCATGTATAATTGAAAAATTGTGCTCTACACTGGAATTTGACACAACATTGTAAAATGACCATAACTCAATAAAAAAGTTTAAAAAAGAGAGGATTTCTGATGGTTTTAGCAATGACCTGACAGAACAGTTTTGGTGGAGTAATAATGGAGTGTCCTAGTTACAGTAGGCTAACAATGAAAGGGCAGTAAGAAAGTGGAGACAGTGAAAATAAATTGTTCTTGTGAAAAGTTTGGATGTAAAAAGAGGGAAAAAGAATACTACACATTAGAAGGCCTTGGAAGTATAGAGCAGTGGTTATCAGTACATAGTCTGGACCCTGAAAGTCTAGATTTGAAACCTAGCTTTGCCATTTACTAGCTGTGTGATCTTGAGTAAGGTACTTGACTTCACTGTGCTTCAGTCTTCTCATGTGCAAACTAATGATAATGGTAGTGAATTACCTTATAAGATGGTTGTGAGGGTTAAGTGAGTTAGGTTATATAAATTACTTAAAAAGGTGCCTGGCACATTGTACTTACTCTATTTGTTCTATGGCTTGTTAACATTATATTGGGGGAGAAAAAAATTAATGGTTACATAAACTTGAATATGTTTATAAGCTATATGGTAGGAGACAAGAATGAATGAAAGATTGAGGATAGAGGCTAGATGAAGAATACTGATTAAGTAAGGTCCAATTTCTGATAGAGAATTGAAGTGGAAGGAGTGAAAAGCACAACTAGGGGATTAACTGTGGAGGAAAGCTGATTAAGATTGGCAGAAAGGAGGTGAAGTGGGTATAGTCATAGATAAGCAAATGTGAATATGATGAAAAATTCTTTCATCATAGCTTTATTTTTTGCAGTGAAGTATGAGGTCAGATTGCCTGCAGAAAGAAGAGGCTTTAGGAGTTTGAAACTTTGGGGAGTATTTTTGGAGTCCCATTGTGAAAAGGGAAATGGAAAACTGAGACAAGATAGTGAAGAGAATCCCTGTTTTGCAGTGAGTGTCCAGGTAAAGTTGGAGACTGCACGTTTTTTACAGGCAAAAAATTGTACTATAGGTGACTTTCTCCAGCAGTGTTTTAGGTAGTCCCTATGTAGGTGCTGAGAAAGGAAGGTGGAACAGAAAGGTAAAGGGATGAGTGTTTAGGGAGTGTTGGCAAAAAAGAGGATTGGGCTGTATGGGGAAGGAAGTGAAACCCTGAGGATGAACTGGGAGAAACAGAGGGGCTGAGAATGGGGAGGTTAAAAAGCATGGATGAATGAATGACTGGGCTCTGGCACTAAATAAGTTGTGACTTTAAGTAACTTATTTCCTTAATGGGGCCTCATTTTTTTCCTATTGTTTAAATGATGATGTTTGAAGGTGTGCTCTCTATTAAAGTATTTTTTCAGAGTCTACTTTCTTCTCTTATGTTTCACTGCCATCTAGTGTATGTGATGGATATAGAAGAAAGGCTATGAATCAGGAATTGGTTTAAAAAAATAAAAAATTACAAGTGTGTCAGTGGAAAAGTGAGGACAGAGCTGGATGGATTATATCTTAGTGTTTTCCAATCTGCACCTGTTTTTCTCTCCCCACTCTTTTCATGAATTCTGTGTCCTATTTTTCCCAGGCATCAATTCTATTCAAACAGAGCCTCTGGCTCTCTTTCTGGATATAAGAGGAAAATAATTTCAGATATATTTTCTGTCTGAAGATCCAAAAGAATGAATGTTTAATGTTAAAATTTTGGATGACATTAAAAATTGTAGGGAGCATATTTTTTGACCTGTAAAGCCTCTTCAAATCATCCTCTTCCCTAATGGGTGGCATTTATTCTATCTATGCTGGAAAGGGGGGCAGATGTAAGTCAGTTAAAGAAAGTGAGACAAGAAAATGAAATGAGAATGAGGCATCAAAAAGGCAATCTTACCATATGAAAAAAATAAGTTCAAGGAGTGAACACAATATGATGCACTAAGGAAGCTTATAAGTCTTTGGATCTCTTCATATTTGGAATCAGTGTTATGTTAAGGGAGAAGTGAGTTAGCTTACCTAGTGTGTTAGAGGGTTGGTAAGGGGATGTTCCAGTTCAAGGATATTTTCATATAAGGAGTAAGCCAGGATTTTGAAGTAAATCATACCTGTTCAAAACAGGAAGCCAGAACCTGTTTTGGTTTTGTTTTCAGCTTTCCACTCCAGTTTATTTGAAAGTGAGATTATATCTCACCATTCTAAAGGTCTTTTGTTTCCCTCTTTTATTTCTTTCAGTGAATACAAATCTCTCTTATTCACAATAATAAATAATTTCATGAGTCTACTGCTTTTTCCTGTCAACATGTATTTTTTACTACCACTGTACAGATAGTGGAGTCCATAGCTATTGCTTTGTATTCTTTACCACTCATACTTAACCCAGTATCATTTTTGCCCTAATCACAACCCTGAAATTTCCTTCATGTCTGACTTTTAAGGTAAGTCCAATTATTTTTGTTCTTCACATTCTATAACCTTTGTGTTTCATTTTACATGGCTGATTACCCTTGTCTTTACGAAACCCTCTTCTTCCTTATATTTCTTATAAATCGTACATTCTTGTTTCTTTTTCCTATGACCAGAAATTCTATTTTCTTTTTCTAAATTCTATCCTCCAATCACTATATCTAAATTATATTCTGGTGTTGCTTTTCCACCACTCTCTTCCCCACAACTTTATTCTCTTGGATTCTCAATAATTCAATAAATAAATAAATAATCCAATAAATAAATAGTCCAATAAATAAAATAGGTTCAAATAATCCATTTTTTGCTGATGACTTTAAAATCCCCATATCTATCCCTAACCATTAACAACAGTATGTACACACCTGACTATTTCTATTTGAATTGATCATAATTAGGTTTAAAATTGAAGTTGTCAGGTTTCCCCTTAAATTAGATTATCTTCCTAAATTTACAATTTTCACAGCACTTGGGTTAAAATTCTTAAGATCATCTTCGACTGTTTGCTGTCTTGAGTGTTCAGATGACCAATAATACCCCATTTACTCTATGCAGTTCTTCAAAGACAATTTGTGTTTGTTTTCCGTTGGAGGTGCCATGCCTTTTTAAAGTACCTGTTGTCTTCTATGGTGGAAAGTTTATCACAGATTGCATTTCTTTTGGGAAGCCTTCTTCAAGCACTCCAACTGGAAGTATTCTCTATCACAGATGATGTCTATAATGCCTGTATGGCATACATATGCAGCAGTACATTAGTATCACTTGAGCATGTGTCTTTTTTTCCATCCAATTATACGTGCCTAGAGGACAATGGCATTGTCTTATCCTTATTTGTGGATAAACTCCCATCTAGCATAGAATGTCAAAAATTATATAAATGGTTGGTTAATGAATGTGCTAAACCACCACCATATGATGTTGGAGGGAAGCTCTCTTCTAGTTCAGATGGCACAATGGAGATAAAGAAGGATGTGAAGTTTTGTGAGAATAAAAATTGTCATATTTATAGCCAGATATCACAATTTAAAGACTTTTATATATAGTTTTTGAAGATTGTTCATCATAGAATCACCCTGACTTTTTTCCCTCTGAAAAACAGTGAAGCACTTTAGAAAAAAATATGTGAAGCCATCATAGCCACATTTCCTTATTCAAATATAAGGATATTTTTAATCTTAAAATATTTTTGTAATTATAAATTAGTTCATGTTTTTATAAAAATCAAAACAATACAGAAAAGTAATAAGAAAAATTGTAAAAATCACTCAAAATCCTACTACATTTTGGTGATTCTTCTAAAATACCTTTATGTGTATTGAATGTGCACAGAAATACACAAGATCTATTTTTTTCTACAAGTGGTATGATATTATTTGTAAATGTTTTCAAATATTTTAAAATCCATATCCTATTCTGATTAACAGAAAAACTCATGCCCTCCTGGAGTGCTGTTTGAAATTTCACAATAAATTAAATGACATGACCAAAATGAATTTTAGACAAAAGTAATCTTAAAAGGGGAAAGCATTTTAATCTTAAAAGTTACAATTATTTCTTTAATCTTCAAGTTGACATTGGCTTGCTTTCCATAAACTTATTTATCCTAGGTAATATGGAACATAGAGTATAGCATAGGTACTTTATATAATTTGATTAACATTTTGTTAGAGGAGAAGTTGAGAGCTGCTTAAGAGGAAGAGACTTGTCAGACTTCAGACAATATGACAGAGCTACAGTAATCAAAACAGCATTGCATTGGTACACAAATAGACAGATGGATCAATGGAATAAAACAGAGAGACCAGAAATGAACCCACAAAATTTTGGTCAATTAATTTTTGATAATGGAGGCAAGAGCATACAATGGAATAGACAGTCTCTTCAGCAAATGGTGTTAGGAAAACTATAGCAGCATGCAAATCATTGAAGCTAGAATACTCCCTTACACCATACACAAAAATAAAAACAAAATGGACTAAAGACTTAAATATAAGACAAGATACAATAAACCTCTTAGAAGAAAATGCAGGCAAAACATTATCTCATATACATCTCAGCAATGTTCTCCCAGGGCAGTCTAACCAAGCAATAGAAATAAAAGCAGAAACAAACAAATGGGATCTCATTAAACTTACAAGCTTTAGAACATCAAAGGAACCATAAGCAAAACAAAATGACAACCTATGGAATGTGAGAAAATATTTGCAAAAGATGAAACTGACAAAGGCTTAATTTCCAGAATATATAAACAGCTCATATGATGTAATAGGATAAAAACAACCCAATCCAAAAATGGGCAGAAGACCTAAACAAGCAATTCTCCAGTGAAGACATATGAATAAACAATAGACACATGAAAAAATGCTCAATATCACTAATTATCAGAGAAATGCAAATCAAAAGTACAATGGGGTATCACCTCACACCAGTCAGAATGGCCGTCATTCAAAAATCCACAAATGGCAAATGTTCGAGAGGCTGTGGAGAAAGGGGAACCCTCCTACACTGCTGGTGGGAATGAAGTTTGGTGCAGCCACTGTGGAAAACACTATGGAGATTCCTCAAAAGGCTAGGAATAAACTGACCATATGACCCAGTAATCCCACTCCTGGGTATATATCCAGAAAGAACCCTACTTCAAAAAGACAGCTGCACTGCAATGTTCATAGCAGCACTATTTACAATAGCCTAGATGTGGAAACAACCTAGATGATATCCATCGACAGATGGCTGGATAAAGAAGTTGTGGTATATTTACACAATGAAATACTATTCAGCCTTAAAAAAGATTACATAATGCCATTTGCAGCAACATGGATGTCCCTGGAGGATGTCATTCTAAGTGAAGTTAGCCAGAATGAGAAAGGAAAATACATTATGGTATCACTCATATGTGAAATCTAAAACAAAAAAAAAACCCAAAAAACAAACAAACAAAAAAAAGAAAACAAATGAACTTAAATACAAAACAGAAACATACTCAAGAGACATAGAATACAAACTTGTGGTTGCTGGGGGGGAGGGGTGTGGGTAGGGACAGACTAGGATTTTGAGATTTATAGGTACTGACAGGTATATGTTGAATAGATAAATATGTTTATACTATATAGCACAGGGAAATATAGCCAAGATCTTGTAGTAGCTCACAGTGAAAAACAATATTAAAATGAATATATGTATGTTCATGTATGACTGAAAAATTGTACTGTACAAACCAGAAACTGACACAACATTGTAAACTGACTATAACTCAATAAAAAAAAAAAGAGGAAGAGGCTTGCTTATGGCAGCTTGCCTTTCCTTTGTGGCCTTGAATAGTTTAGCTCTTGGTACAAAATCTGTATATTACTATTTTCCTCTCAAAAAAACAAAAGTCCCACAATTAATTGGTCCCCTTCTTCCTTCTCTAGAAGTCTTACAGAATATCCATTTTAATTTCGATATGCTGTTTTCAATTAGGAGTGTTATTATTCCACATTTACACTGACTAAGTGATCTTTCCAAAAACACAAAGCATTATCCTTAAGGGGAGTATTGGTAAATACATTTTTATTTTATCTTTTCAGAGGTGTTTAGTGATCCTTACAGATCAGGTACTCCACCTGATAATTTGGTTGTGTTTCCCTATAAGATGTGGATGACATATCAAACACCATATTCTTACTTTTCCTTCTCTTCTTATTCTTGCTCCTACCTCAGTCTTCCCAATTTAGTAAATCCATTCATCTCCGTCCTCCATGCAGCAACTCTAGTTCAAGTGTCCATTGTTTTTCTTTCCCAAAGTGGCTTCCTATTTGTCTCCCTGTTTCCATCTTACCTCCTTCAGTATATCCATACAATAGAGTTATCTTTTAAAAACACAGAATCGGATAATAACACACTTCTGCCTAAAACCAGTCCTTGAATTTGAAGTTAAAACTGAACAAATTGCTACTGCCTAATGCCCTTTATGTTCTGCCTCCTGCTTATGCCTCTGTTCTAATCTTTTAAAATAACATATTTATTGAGATATCATTGGCATATCATAACATTCACTCATTTAAACTGTACAATTCAGAGGTGTGCAACAATTACCACTGTGCAATTTTAGAACATTTTCATAACAGCAAAAAATAAAAACAAATGAAACAGCAACCCTATATCCATTGGCAGTTATTTCCCATTCCTCCTTCTTCCCAGTCCCTAACAACCACTAATCTACTTTCCATCTTTATAGATCTGCCTATTCTGGACATTTCATAAAAATTAAATTATGTAATATATGGTCTTTTAGGGCTGGCTTCCTTCAGTGGGCAAAGTGTTTTTGAGGTTCATCCATATTGTAGTATGTTTCAGTACCTAATTTCTTTTTATGACTGAATAAAATGCAACTGAATGTATACACTACATTTTGTTTACCCTTTCATCCATTAGTGGACATTGAGATTGTTTCCACTTTTTGGCTGTTATGTGTAATGCTACTATATATATATCCACATACAAGTCTTTCTGTGGAGATATATTTTCAATTTTTGGGGGGTAGATACCTAGGAGTGAAAATTCTATGTCATATAGTAACTCCATGTTTAATTTTTTAGGAATTGCCAAACTGTTTTTCATAGTGGCTGCAACAATTAATATTCTTGCCAACAGTGTGAGAGGGTTCCAATTTTTCCACATTCTCATCAACACTTATTATGATCTGTATTTTTGATTATAGTAATTGTGGAAGATGTGAAGTGGTATCACATTATGATTTTGGCTTGCATTTATCTAATGACCAAAGATGTTGAGGATCTTTTCATGTGTTTGTTGGTCATTTGTATGTCTTCTTTTGGGAAATATCTGTTCAGGTCCTTGGTACCTTTTTATATCAGGTTATTTATTTTTTTCTATTGAATTGTGTGAGTTCCTTATATGTTTTGGACATTAGCCATTTATCTTATATGTGGCTTAAAATATTTTCTCCTTTGCCTTTCATTCTGCTTACTTTGCTGTGCAGAAGCTTTCTAGTTTAATGTAATCCCACTTGTAACCTTCGCTTCTGTTGTCTGTGCTTTTGGTGTCATATCCAAAAAGGAATTGCCTAGACTAATTTCAAGAAACATTTTCTCTATGTTTTTTCTAGTAGTTTAAAGATTCATGTCTTAAATTTAAGTCTTTAACCAGTTTTGAGTTGATTTTTGCATATAGTATGAGATAAGGGTGAAAATTCATTCTTCATTGGTTGGATATCCTGTTTCCTCACCACCATTTATCCAAGAGACTATCCTTTCCCCATTGTGTGTTCTTGGCATCCTTGTCAAGATCAGTTGACCATAGATTTGTGTACTTATTAATGAGATCATGGTGTTCCATTGGTTTTCTGTTGATTTTTATGTTAATAACATACTGCTTTGATTACTGTAGATTTGTCATATATTTTGGAATCAAGACTTGTGTTGTCTTCAACTTTGTTTTTACTCAAGAATGCTTTGACTTTTCTGGGCCTTTTATGTTTCCATACGAATCTTATGATTTTTTTGTCTATTTCTGTAAATAATTCCATTTGGGATATTGAGAGGGGTTACATTGAGTCTGCAGTTAACTTTAGACAGTATGGACATTTTAACAAAATTAATTCTTTCAATCCATGAACATAGAATGTCTTTCCATTTATCTGTGCTTTCTTTAATTTCATTTATCAATTTTTTAGTAATTTTCAGTGTACCAGTCTTTTATTGCTTAATTCCTAGCATGCTATTCTTTTTGTTGCTATTGTAAATGGAATTTTCTTAATTTTCTCTTCAGATTGTTTATATATAGAAATGCCACTGATTTTTGTATGTTGCTTTTGTATCTTGAAACTTTACTGAATTCATTTATTTGTTTTAACAGTTGTTACAATTGTCTTTAGAATTTTCTACACCACATTATTTATTATATGTCTACATTAAATACAAACAAATGTTCTTACTTCTTTTCCAATTTGGATGACTTCATTCCTTTTTATTTTCTATATGCTCTAGCTATGACTTTCTGTACTATATTGAATAGACATATTTACTTTTACCACATCTTAGAGGAAAATATTTCAGGCTTTCCCCATTGATTGTAATGTTGGGTTTTTCTTATATGGTCTTTATTGTGTTGAGGTAAGTTCTCTCTGTATTTATTTTGTTGAGAATTGTTATCATGAATGGATGTTGAATGTTTCCAAATGTCTCTTCTGCATCTAATAATATGGTCTTGTGGGTTTTATCTTTCATTTTGTTAATGTGGTGTATTACATTGATTAATTTGTTAGCCATGAGTGATCCAAAAATGAAATTAAGGAAAAATGTCTATTATCAATAGCTTCAAAAGAATAAAATTCTTAGGAACAAGTTCAACAAAATAAAGATAAGACTTGTACACTAAAAACCTGTAAAACATTGTTGAAAGATCTAAATAAATGGAAATACAGCCCATGGTCATGGATCAAATAGAAAAATTGTTTAATTTAAAACAATATTGTAAACTATAATCAACATATGGTACATTAGATCCACAGAATGTATTCATCTTATATCTGGATGATTGTACCTTTTTTATCAACATCTTCCCCATGTCCCTCATACCTCAGGCCCTGAAACCACCACTCTAGTCTCTGTTTCTATGAGTTGGAAGATTTTAGACTCCGTATGTAAGTGATATCATATAGTACTACTCTTTCTCTATTTGGTTTATATCTCTTAAAATTATGTCCTCAAAGTCCATCCATGTTGTTGCAAATGGCATGAGTTTCTTCTTTCTCATGGATGTATAATATTCCATTGTATATATATATACCACTACTACTTTATACATTCATACATTGAAATACATGGAAGTTGTTTCCATATCTTGGCTATCATGAATGTGTTGCTACAAACATGCAAGTACATGTATTACTTCAAATTCCTATTTTCATTTCCTTGGATATATACCCAGTCTGATTAGTTCTATTTTTAATTTTTTGAGGAACCTCTATATTGTTAGCCATAGTGACTGTACCTATTTTCATTCCCACCAACAGTGCACAAGGATTCCCATTTCTCCACATCCTGGTCAACACTTATTTTCTCCTGTATTTTTGATGAGAATCATTCTAACAGGTGTGAGGTTATATCTCATTATGGTTTTGATTTGCATTGCCTTGATGATTAGCGAAGCTGAACACGTTTTCATGTACTTATTTGCAATTTTTATGTCTCCTTTGGAAAAATATCTATTCAGTTCCTCTGCTCATTTTTAAATTGAATTGTTTTCTTGCTATTGAGTTGTATGATTTATTTATATATTTTGGATATAAATCTCTTACCAGATATGTGATTTACAAATATTTTCTCCCATTCCATAGGTGCCTTTTGTTTTTCTTTTTTTAAAAAATAATTTACTTATTTTTTTGTCAGGGGGAGGGAGGTAATTAAGTTTATTTATTCTTGGAGGAAATACTGGGGATTGAAGCCAGGACCTTGTGTATGCTAGACATGTGCTCTACCACTTGAGCTCTACCCTCCCCCTTGCCTTTTCATTTTGTTGATAGCCTTTGCTGTGCAGGAGTTCTTTAGTTTGATGTAGTCTCCTTACTTAAGTTGCTTTTGTTGGATTTACTTTCAGTGTCAAATCTAAAAAAAAAAAAATCGTTGTGACTGATGTAAGGAGCTTACCTCCTCTATTTCCTTCTAAGTATTTTAGGGTTTAAGGTTATATGTTCAAGTCTAATTTGCTTTGAGTTGATTTTTTTAGTATTGTATAAGAAAGGAGTCCAGTTTAATTCTGTTGACTGTAACTATCCAGTTTTCCCAGTACTATTTACTGAAGAGACTATTCTTTCTCCATTGTACACCTTGGCTCTTGTGTCATATATAAAGTGACCATATATGCATAGGTCCATTTCTGGGATTTCTATTTTGTGTCATTGATCTATGTGTCTATTTTTATGGCAAACCATACCGTTTTAATTATTATAGATTTGTAATATAGTTTGAAATCATGATGTGTGATTTCTCCAGCTTTGTCCTTTTTGATCAAGAATTCTTTGGCTAATCAAGGTCTTTTGTGGTTACACAGAAATTTTAGGATTATTTTTCTATTTTTTTGTAAAAAATACCATCGGTATTTTTATAGACACTGTATTGAATCTATAGATCACTTTGGGTAGTGTGGATATTTTAATTATACTAATTCCATTTAATAATACTAATTGGTGATTCATGAGCATGGAAAATTTTGCCATTTATTTGTGTTTTCTTCAATTCCTTTCATCAATGTCTTATAGTTTTCTGTGTATAGAAATTTAACATCCTTGGTTAAATATGATATTAAGTATTTTATTCTATCAGATACAACTGTAAATAAAATTTTCTTAATTTATTTATGATACATCATTATAAGTGCATAGATACAGAACTGTTCTTTTTCTCTATTGATTTCCTTTACTTTGTTCAATTAATATTTTCAGAGGGACAGATATGTGCCCAGCATTATAATACAAAGGAGGGGAAGCACTTCTCCACTGAAACATATCTATACCACAACATAAGCAAAAGGTTTATATAAAGACCATTTTTAACATTTTTTATTGATTTATAATCATTTTACAATGTTGTGTCAAATTCCAGTGTTCAGCACAATTTTTAAGTCATTCATGGACATATACACACTCATTGTCACATTTTTTTCTCTGTGATTTATCATAACATTTTGTGTATATTTCCCTGTTCTATACAGTGTAATCTTGCTTATCTATTCTACAATTATGAAATCCCAGTCTATCCCTTCACACCCTCTATCCCCCTGGTAACCACAAGTCTGCATTCTCTGTCCATGAGTCCTTAGATTCCACATATGAGCGATCTCATATGGTATTTTTCTTTCTCTTTCTGGCTTACTTCACTAAGAATGACATTCTCTAGGAGCATCCATGTTGCTGCAAATGGCGTTATGTTGTCGGTTTTTATGGCTGAGTAGTATTCCATTGTATAAATATACCACTTCTTCTTTATCCAGTCACCTATTGATGGACATTTAGGCTGTTTCCATGTTTTGGCTATTGTAAATAGTGCTGCTATGAACATTGGGGTGCAGGTGTCATCCTGAAGTAGATTTCCTTCTGGATACAAACCCAGGAGTGGGATTCCTGGGTCATATGGTAAGTCCATTCCTAGTCTTTTGAGGAATCTCCACACTGTTTTCCATAGTGGCTGCACCAAACTGCATTCCCACCAGCAGTGTAGGACGGTTCCCCTTTCTCCACAGCCTCTCCAGCGTTTGTCATTTCTGGATTTTTGAATGACGGCCATTCTGAGTGGTGTGAGGTGATAATTCATTGTAGTTTTGATTTGCATTTCTCTGATAATTAATGATATTGAGCATTTTTTCATGTGCTTTTTGATCATTTGTATGTCTTCCTTGGAGAATTGCTTGTTTAGGTTTTCTGCCCATTTTAGGATTGGGTTGTTTATTTTTTACTTATTGAGTCGTATGAGCTGCTTATATATTTTGGAGATCAAGCCTTTGTCAGTTTCACTTGCAAAAATATTCTCCCATTCCGTAGATTTTCTTCTTGTTTTATTTCTGGTTTCCTTTGCTGGGCAGAAGCTTGTAAGTTTCATTAGGTCCCATTTGTTTATCCTTGCTTTTATTTCTTCTAGGAGAAAATTTTTGAAATGTATGTCAGATAATGTTTTGCCTATGTTTTCTTCTAGGACGTTTATTGTATCTTGTCTTATGTTTAAGTTTTGAATCCATTTTGAGTTGATTTTTGTATATGGTGTAAGGATGTGTTCTAGCATCATTGTTTTACATGCTGCTGTCCAGTTTTCCCAACACCATTTGCTGAAGAGACTGTCTTTATTCCATTGTATATTCTTGCCTCATTGGTCAAAGATGAGTTGACCAAAGGTTTGTGGGTTAAATTCTGGGCTCTCTATTCTGTTCCATTGGTCCATATGTCTGTTTTGGTATCAATACCATGCTGTCTTGATGACTGTAGCTATATAGTATTGTCTGAAACCTGGGAGAGTTATTCCTCCAGCCTCTTTCTTTCTCTTCAGGAATGCTTTAGCAATTCTAGGTCTTTGATGGTTCCATATAAATTTTAGTATGATTTGTTCTAGTTCTGTGAAATATGTCCTGGGTAATTGGATAGGGATTGCATTAAATCTGTAGATTGCCTTGGACAGCGTGACCATTTTAACAATATTGATTCTTCCAATCCAAGAGCATGGAATATCTTTCCATTTTTTAAAGTCTTCTTTAATTTCCTTCATCAATGGTTTATAGTTTTCTGTGTATAATTCTTTCACCTCCTTGGTTAGATTTATTCCCAGATATTTTATTAATTTGGGTGTTACTTTAAAGGGGATTGTTTCTTTACTTTCTTTTTCTGTTGATTTATCATTAGTGTAAAGAAATGCAACTGATTTTTGAACATTAATTTTGTAACTTGCTACCTTGCTGAATTCTTCAATCAGCTCTAGTAGCTTTTGTGTAGACCTTTTAGGGTTTTCTATATATAGTAACATGTCATCAGCATATAATGACACTTTTACCACTTCTTTTCCAATTTGGATCCCTTTTATTTCTTTCACTTGCCTAATTGCTGTGGCTAGGACTTCCAGGACTATGTTGATTAGGAGTGGTGATAGTGGGCATCCTTGTCTTGTCCCAGATTTTAGTGGGAAGCTTTTGAGTTTTTCACCGTTGAGAACTATGCTGGCTTTAGGTTTGTCATATATAGCTTTTATTATGTTGAGATATGTTCACTCTATACCCACTTTGGCGAGAGTTTTTATCATAAATGGGTGTTGAATTTTATCAAATGCTTTTTCTGCATCAATTGAGATGATCATGTGGTTTTTGTCCTTTCTCTTGTTGATGTGATGTATTACATTGATTGATTTGCGTATGTGGAATCAGCCTTGTGTCCCTGGGATGAACCCCACTTGGTCATGATGTATAATCTTTTTTATGTGTTGTTGGATTCTATTTGCTAAAATTTTGGTGAGGATTTTGGTATCTATGTTCATCAGTGATATTGGCCTAAAATACTCTTTTTTTGTAGTGTCTTTGCCTGGTTTTGGTATCAGGGTGATGGTGGCTTCATAGAATGCGTTTGGGAGTATTCCCTCCTTTTCAATCGTCTAGAAGAGTTTGAGAAGGACTGGTATGAGTTCTTCTTTGTATGTTTGGTAGAATTCCCCGGTGAAGCCATCCGGTCCTGGACTTTTATTTGTAGGGAGGATTTTAATTGCTATTTCTATTTCCTTTCTAGTGATCGGATTGTTCAAGTGTTCAGTTTCTTCTTGATTCAGTTTTGGTGGACAGTATGTTTCCAGAAACTTGTCCATCTCCTCTAGGTTATCCAGTTTGGTTCCATATAATTTTTCATAGTATTCTCATATGATATTCTGTATTTCTATTTTGTTTGTTGTAATTTCTCCATTTTCCTTTCTTATTTTGCTAATTTGTGCTCTCTCTTTTTTCTTCTTTGTAAGTTTGGCCAGAGGTATGTCGATTTTCATTACTTTTTCAAAAAGCCACCTTTTGGTTTGGTTGATTTTTTCTATTGTTTTGATAATCTCTATTGTATTTAATTCCTCTCTGATCTTTATTATTTCCTTCCTTCTGCTGCTTTTTGGGGCTTTTTGTTGTTCTTTCTCTAATTGATTCAGGTGATGGGTTAACTTGTTTATTTGTGATTGTTCTTCTTTTTTGATGAAGGCCTATACCGCTATAAACTTCCCTCTTAGCACAGCCTTTGCTGTGTCCCATATGTTTTGAGTGGTTGTGCTTTCATTATCATTTGTCTCAAGGTATTTTTTAATTTCAGCTTTGATTTCCTCAGTGATCCATTGTTTTTTCAATAACATATTGTTTAATCTCCATGCTTTTCTTTTTTTCTCCTTTGTTTCTCTGTTGTTGATTTCCAGTTTCATGGCATTGTGGTCAGTAAAGATGCTTGAGATGATTTCTATCTTCTTAAATTTGTTGAGGTTTCTTATGTGTCCAAGTACATGATCGATCCTGGAAAATGTTCCATGTGTACTTGAAAAGAATGTATATTTATTTTTTGGGGGTGTAATGCTCTGAAAATATCCACCAAATCTAGTTTTTCTATTGTAGTATTTAATTTCTCTGTTGCCTTGTGTATTTTCGGTCTGGAGGATCTGTCTAGTGATGTTAATGCAGTGTTAAAATCCCCAACTATGATTGTATTCCCATCAATATCGCCCTTTATCTCTGTTAGTAATTCTTGTATGTACTTATGTGCTCCTATATAGGGTGCATATATATTAACGAGTGTAATGTCTTCATCTTTTATCACTCCTTTAATCATTATAAAATGTCCCTCTTTATCTTTCTTTATGGCCTTTGTTTTAAAGTGTATTTTGTCTGAAATCAGTACTGCAACACCTGCTTTTTTGGCTTTTCCATTTGCATGGAATATCCTTTTCCATCCTTTCACTCTCAATCTATTTGTGTCCTTCTCCCAAAAGTAGGTCTCTTGTATGCAGCATATTGAAAGTTCTTGCTTTATTATCCAGTCTGCCACCCTATGTCTTTTGACTGGAGCATTTAGTCCATTAACATTTACAGTAATAAATGATAGATTTGTGTTTATTGCCATTTTGAACTTATCTTTGCAGTTGAATTGGTTTATCCTCTTTGTTCCTTTCTTCTTCCTTTTTTGGTTTGGTAATTTTCCTTTGTATTATCATGGAATTTATTTAATTTTTGTGACTCCCTTGTAAATTTTTGACTTGTGGTTACCCTTTTTTGTAAATCAATTAACCTATGCCTGTTTTTATTAAATGGATAACATGATCTCAAACCCATCCTACTGTTAAAAAAATTTAAAAAAGAAAGAAAAAAATTCTCTATTTCCCTGCCTCCCTCTCCCACTCTCAGTGATTTGTATGTCTTCTTTTATAATTTCGTGTTTTCTTTATTTGTAATTCATGTTATTACCTTTCCAGTTGTGAGTTTCTCATTTTTGTAGCATCCTGCTGCTTTTGTATTTAGAATAGCCATTTCAATATTTCTTTTAGCATGGATTTAGTGTTGCCAATCTCCTGCAACTTCTTTTTGTCTGTGAAACTCTTTATTTCTCCTTCTATCCTAACGGATAGCCTTGCTGGATAAAGTATCCTAGACTGCATCTTTTTTTCATTCAGGACTTTGAATATATCTTGCCACTCCCTTCTGGCCTGTAGTGTTTGTGTAGAGAAATCAGCTGAGAGCCTTACGGGGGTTCTCTTGTAACTCACTCTTTGTTTTTCTCTTGCTGCCTTTAGGATTATTTCTTTATCCTTGACTCTGGCCATCTTGATTATGATATGTCTTGGTGTGGGTCTATTTGGATTCTTCGTGTTTGGGACCCTCTGAGCTTCCTGTACTTGGATATCTGATTCCTTCTTTAAGTTTGGGAAGTTTTCAGTCATGATTTCTTCAAAAATTATTTCAATCCCCTTTGATCCTTCTTCCCCTTCTGGGACCCCTATTATGCGAAGATTGGGATGCTTTATATTATCCCATAGGTCCCTTATGCTATTATCATTATTTTTTATTTGCTTATCTTGTATTTCTTCTTAATGGGTGCTTTGTATTGCCCTGTCTTCTAGATCACTAATTTGTTCCTCTGCATTAACTAGTCGGCTTTGCACAGCTATTAGATCATTCCTCATCTCTATCAATGAGTTTACCCATTCTGCTTGGCTCTTCTTTATAGCTTCAATTTCATTTTTGACATATTTTATCTCTCTAAGCACTATCTCTTTTAATTCCTTCAGCCATTTGATCACTCCTTTTTTGAAATCTTGATCTAGTAGGCTATCGATGTGTATTTCATTGATCTTTCTTTCAGGGGATTCCTCTTGTTCTTTTAATTGGGAAAGGATTCTCTGCTTCTTCATCTTGCTCATACCTCTCTGGCACTGTGGTTCATGGAGTATCAGTTGTCTATTTTGGATCTTAAGGATTTTATCTATCTAATGTCTATTTATGAATAGAACTTAGGGAGGAAAAGAAAGAAATAATAAGAGAGAGAGAGAAAGTTTTTTAAAAGAAGGGAGAAAGAGTGTTTGAAAACCGTGTATAATGAATAATAGAAGAGCGAGTTGAAGCAGAGTATTAATTGGGTTGAGATGTCCTTTTTAAACCTTAAAAAAAAAGAAAAAGAAAAGAAAAGGGGTGGGGAGATGAATAGATGTATTTGAAGCCTGTGTCTAATCAATAACAGGACATCAAAACCCAAGAGAAATAGAAATGGATTAGGAAATAAAAATTAAGAGAGTAATTGAAAATAGAACAGGTAAAAAAAAATTTAAGAACAAAACAAAAAACAAACAAAAAAACCAAAAACAAAAACAAAAAACAAAACAAAACAAAACAAAAGGTGTTGTCGGTGTTCTCCTGGAGTCTGTGTGCTTTTAATGTGAAGTCCTTCTGCCTTCGTCCTGTTTTGGAAGCTCAGCTTGTTTTCATAGGCCCTCCGTTGGCGCCCTCTTCTTTGCTGCTCACAGCACCTGTTGGCAAGCAGATCTCACCTCCTCCTAACATGGGGTCAGATGCAGCTCTCCTCTGTTGTGGGCGGGCGGGTCACTGCCCCTCTGGATGCCGCACTCAGATGTTGCAGACTGGCCAGGCAGGAGGGCGGGTCGTGCCCCCTCCCAGCACCTCGGTCAGGGGCTGTGTTCCTGCCCGACAGGTGGGCGGGGCCTCTCTCCTTCTGCCTGCGCCGCTGGTAGCTCCGCTGCTCTGTGCGGCTGCGCGCTCTGCCCTGGCCGCGCTCCTCGGGTGGGCTCGGGGAAGACCGAGGCGCAGCCTCGTCCCTGCTCCGAGCCAAGACCCAGCTCCTTGTTTGTCTCTGTGGAGCAAGTTCTCTGAGGGACCAGGATGGAAGGTTCCCACCTGCCCCGGGCTGTAGGCCCGTCTCAGTCTGGCCCTTGAGGCTGCTGAGCCCTTTGGTGCGGATTTAGGTTTCGCCCCTGCCCCCTCCTGGGTGCTAAGCGCCGGAGAATATGGAGGCTGTGCCTGGGCCCCGCCTCTCTTCCTCTGAAAAGTTTCTGAGGATTTTCAGAGATGGGGGTATGCAGCCTTCCCCCAAGAGCACATCAACCTTGCTGTTTTATGGAGGGCCCAGGTTGTTCTGTCCTGTACACCCACAGCCATGGCGCCCAGCCCCTTGCAGTCCCCTGGAGCTGCCTCCGTGCAGCAGCCCCCGTCCTCCGCCGGGCTTGTGCAGCCTGGCCCTGCCCTCTGCTGCCAGCCCGCATCTCAGGCTGGGTGTCGGGGGGACGCTCTGTGCCCATTTAACTTAGTTCTGTCAGACAAGGGCTGCTCTGTACAGATCCGAGCCTTGGAGGCTCCCCCTCCATCCCGCTGGCCTCTCAGTTGGAGAGGGGAGACCCAGGGAGCGAGCGCCAGTCCTCCTTTGCCGCTCCCTCCCCACGGGACCCGTCCCGCGCTGCTTTGCTTTTTGTTCTTTCTTTTTTCATTTTCTCCTACCAGATTTTTGACGTCTTTATCTTTTGAAGAGGGCGATGTTCTGTCGGAGTTCCGCAGGTGCTCTGGTTGGCTGAGTGAGTCTGTAGATGTGGATCTTGGTGTATTTGTGGGAGAGGGTGACTTACAAGTGTCCTTCTACTCCGCCATCTTGCCTCAAGAGCTCTACAGAACTTTTTTTTGTATTTGCTTTTGTATCTTGCAACTTTGATGAATTTGTTGATTAGTTCTAACAGTTTTTTTTTCTGAAGTCTCTAGCATTGTCAAATATAATATGTCATATGCAAATAGAGATAATTATAATTTTCTTTTCTGAATTGGATGAGTTATTTCTTTTTCTTGTTTTATTGATCTGGATAGGACTTTCAGTACTATGATGAATAACAGGTGTGGTGGTTGGGCACCTTTGTCTTGTGTCTGATCTTAGAAAAAATCCTTTCAGATTTTCACTATTAAAATTGCCTCACCTGTGGGCTTATATATAGCATTTATTATACTGAAGTAATTTCCATCTATACTGAGTTTGTTGAGTTTCTAATTTTCTCATTGTGTCCTTGCCCATTTGTTGTATCAGTGGAATATTGTAAATAAGTTTTGTAAAATATGTTTTCCTATTTTTTGGAAGAGTTGAGAAGGATTGCTACTTTTTATTGAATTACAGTTGATTTAAAACAATATATTAGTTTTGGGTGTACAACATAATGATTCAATATTTTTATAGATTATACTCCATTTAAAATTATTAGAAAATACTGTTTATATTCCCTGTGCTGTGTAATATATCTTAATAATTTATTTATTTTGTGCATGATAGTTTATACCTCTTAATACCCTACCCCGACTTGTCCCATACCCATCTCTTTCCCCACTGTTAACCACTACTTTGTTTCCCATAAAGTGCTTCTGTTTCTGTTTTCTTACATTTATTTGTTATTTTTTTTAGATTTCACATATGACTGATAGCATACAGTATTTGTCTCTCTCTGTCTGACTTATTTCAATAATCATAATCCATCTCAGTCCATCCATATTGCAAATTGCAGCATTTCTTTTTTTTCAGTGTGTTTCTGTTTTGGAGCTTCTTTATTTAATAGATTGACAGGAATAGAACACATTTTCATCTAGTTAGGATGAAATGAAACTGACATTTTAAATTTATCTTCTCTTCAGAGTGTCAAAAAATGAATATTTATTCTTGGATCTCTGATATTACAAAGTCATTCATTATCTTTCAGGGAACAGATTGGATTGTGAATTGACACCTCTAAGTTCCCAGATGACCATATCTCACAATTCCCAAGATGGGCTTGGCTGGTTCTAAGTCTCTAGAGCTGTAAACAAACAGAGGTCTGCGTAATAAACTTTTCCAGTCTAATAACTTCTCTGTGACTCATTTTCAATAATTTCAAAAATTCAGAAGAACACTTCTTTTATGATATCATACATAGAGCGTACCTAATTCACAATTCACTTCTTGTAAACTTATTTCTTTGGTCTCAATTTCTTCATGGTGTGTGGCAGGCTAACAGTAAATTTTTTAAACTAATTTTAAGTTAATTAAAAATAAAACGGATTCTTGAGCCTGGCTAGATTGATTGGAAAATGTTAGCTTGCATTCATATAGACTACTCATGGCCCTTCTTTTCCAAGAACAGACAGAATTTCACATAATCACTTGAAAATTGATGTAGCCTAGTGGTTAAAGGCTTGGGATCTTTCTACCTCCAGGAGGATTGTGAAGATGAAATGATTAAGCCCTTGGAGAGCCCTTGGAATAGTGTCTGGTGCGCAGTGCCATGTTCAATCTGCAAGAGAAGCTATTATTAGACTTTGCAGAGCTGACTTTCCATTTTGTTAGGATCTCTTTCCTACTCTGTGTCCAGACTTAGCTATAGTCCACTATCCAAGATTCAACTCAGAGGGAAGAGTGACTGCTCTGTGACAACTTTGAGTCCTTCTGTTGATAACATTTTAATAAAGTAAATATTTGACCTATTTGAAGGTCAGCTTTTGTTTAGCTGGAGCCACACAACTGCAGTGATTCCTTTTCAATGTCTAGCAACATTAAAATTGATGCAACTTTGGAAGGGCATTTTTAGGTGTCTTTCCATGAACGTGTAAGTGCTTCTTATTCTCCTGAATTCCTCCAAGTCAACTATAAGTAGTCAACTTATAGGGCAGATGCCTCATGCTTACTTCCTTTTAAAGTTCTTGTGCAGGCTTATGGGACTTAGTTTGTCCATTCTTCCAGACTTTGTTGTTGCTCTTCCCAGTTTGCAATGCCACTTGTTCCTCTTCGCCAACATTATCCTTCTTTTATTTTGAAACTGGCCTCCAAACCTCTGGGATCCTGTGTTGATTGTGTTGATTCCTTTGCCTGATCACTCATTAATACTTATATATCTTTTACATTGTTATTTTGCTCTTACGAATTATTGTTTGAAAAATGTATTTGTTTCTTATTTATTTATTTATATATTTTACATTTTTATTGAGTTATAGTCATTTTACACTGTTGTGTCAAATTCCAGTGTAGAGCACATTTTTTCAGCTATACATGAACATACATATATTCATTATCATATTTTTTTCACTGTAAGCTAACACAAGATCTTGTATATATTTCCATGTGATATACAGTATAATCTTGTATATCTATTCTATATATGCCTGTCAGCGTCTACATTTTGAAATATCAATCTGTCTCTTCCCACCACCCCCCACCCCCTTGGCAACCACAAGTTTCTATTATATGTCTTTGAGTCGCTTTTTTGTATTTATGTTCTTTTCTTTTTTTTTTTTTTGATTCCACATTGAGTGATCTCATATGGTATTTTCCTTTCTTTTTCTGGATTACTTCACTCAGAATGACATTCTACAGGGACATCCATGTTGCTGCAAATGACATTATGTTGTTGGTTTTTATAGATGAGTAGTATTCCATTGTATAAATATACCACTTCTTCTTTATCCAGTCATCTCTTGATGGACATTGAGGTTCTTTCCATGTCTTGGCCATTGTAAATAGTGCTGCTATGAACATTGGAGTGCGGGTGTCATCCTGAAGTAGGGTTCCTTCTGGATATATGCCCGGGAGCGGGATTCCTGGGTCATACGGTAAGTCTATTCTTAGTCTTTTGAGGAATCTCAATACTGTTTTCCACAGTGGCTGCACCAAACTGCATTCCCACCAGCAGCGAAGGAGGGTTCCTCTTTCTCCACAGCCTCTCCAGCATTTGTCATTTGTGGACTTTTGAATGATGGCCATTCTGACTGGTCTGAGGTGATACCTTATTGTAATTTTGATTTGCATTTCTCTGATAATTAGTGATATTGAGCATTATTTCACGTGCCTATTGATCATTTGTATGTCTTCCTTGGAGAATTGCTTGTTCAGGTCTTTTGCCCATCTTTGGATTGGGTTGTTTGGTTGTTTCTTATTAAGTCATATGAGCTGCTTATATATGCTGGAGATCAAGCCTTTGTCGGTTTCATTTGCGAAGATTTTCTCCCATTCCGTAGGTTGTCTTTTTGTTTTACTTATGATTTCCTTTGCTGTGCAGAAGCTTGTAAGTTTCACTAGATCCCATTTGTTTATTCTTGCTTTTATTTCTTCTAGGAGAAAATTTTTGAGATGTAGGTGAGATAATGTTTTGCCTATATTTTCCTCTAGGTGGTTTATTGTGTCTTGTCTTACGTTTAAGTCTTTGATCCATTTTGAGTTGATTTCTGTGTATGGTGTAAGGGTGTGTTCTAGCTTCATTGTTTTACATGCTGCTGTCCAGTTTTCCCAACACCATTTGCTGAACAGACTGTCTTTATTCCATTGTATATTCTTGCCTCTTTTGTCGAAGATGAGTTGACCAAATGTTTGTGGGTTCATTTCTGGGCTTTCTATTCTGTTCCATTGGTCTATGTGTCTGTTTTTGTACCAATATCTTGCTGTCTTGATTTCTGTAGCTCTGTAGTATTGTCTGAAGTCTGGGAGAGTTATTCGTGCAGCCTCTTTCTTTCTATTTAGTAATGCTTTGGCAATTCTAGGTCTTAAGTATTTTTATCTTTATCATTTTTTTTGGTTTACATATATTTACTAATTATTGTTTCTAAGAGCAGATTAGATCTTTAACTTTTTTAACTTAACTACATAAGTTTAAAATGGCAGAATTTCATTTTTATGGTTGAGTAATATTCCCTTGTTATAAGTAACAATTCTTTATCCATTAATCTATTGGTGGACACTTGGGTTACTTCCATATCTTGATTATTGTGAATAATGCTGCTATGAATATTGGAGTTTAGGTATCTTTTCAAATTACTGCTTTTATTTTCTTCAGATATATACCCAGTAGTGGGGTTGCTGGATCATATGGGAGTTCTTTTTTAGTTTTTTAAGAAAACCCTACCCTGTTTTCCATAATGGTTGCACCACTTTACATTCCCATCAAGAGTGTACTAGGATTCTATTTTATTGACATCCTCGCCAACATTTGTTATTTGTAGACTTTTTGATAGCTCTTCTGACAGGTGTCAGGTAATATCTCACAGTTGTTTTCACATCCATTTCTCTGGTGATTAGCATTATTGAGCATCTTTTCATATGCCTGTGAGCCATCTGTATATCTTCTATGGAAAAATGTCTATTCAGATGTGATACCATTTTTAATTGAGTTGTTTTTTTTATTGTGAGTTGTATGAGCTGTTTATATATTTTGAGTATTAACCACTTACTGATGATATTTTTTGAAAATATTTTCTACCATTCATTATGTTGTCATTTCATTTTGTCTATTATTTCCATTGCTGTGAAAAAGTTTTTAAGTTTAATTAGCTTTATTTGTTTATTTTTGTTTTTGTTTCCTTTGAATGAGGAGAAAGACCCTACCCACCCACAAAGTGCTACAATTTAAGACAAAGAATGTTCTGCCTATGTTCTCTCTAGGCGTTTTATGATTTCCAGTGTTACATTTATGTCTTTAATTCACTTTGAGTTTATTTTTGTATATGGAGTGTGAAAATATTCTGATTTCATTATTTTACATGTAGTTGTTCAATTTACCCAGCACCACATACTAAAGAGAATATCTTTTCTCCATTGTATACTCTTGCATCTTTTGTTGTAGATTAATTGACCATATATGCATGGGTTTATTTCTGGGGTCTTTACATTTTGTTCCATTGATCTTTGTGTGCTTTATCACCAGTACCATACTGTTTTAATTACTGTAGATTTATAATATTGTCTGAAGTTGCCAGCACAGAGTTGCTGGCAAATATCATCTTGCTAGAAGGTAGGGCTGAAGATGGAGTGATAGCTACAGAGCCAGGTGTGAGCCATGCTTCTCCTCTGCTCAGTTGCCAACCTTACCCTGTCCAACACAGGGGCAGGTCCCAAGTTGTTGGAGCAGAAGCACTGAGTGTTGAATCCAAGACAGTTCTGTCCCTTACAACTGTCCAAGGCAGCAAACTTCACCCTAGTGAGAAGCAGTTCCACAATCCACAGAGCAAGAAGGCCTGGAGTGGGTGCTTTATTTTGGCTGGGACATGTACGAGGATGATCATGGCACCAGTCAGATCTCCAAAATATTATTGATTTGCCATCCCTGGTATCACCAGTTGTGGCTGCCCTCTCCCCATTCAGATGCCATACTGGGTCCAAGCCTGGTCTGGAAAAGGATTGGTATTAATTCTTCTTTAAATTTTTGGTAGATTTCAGCATTAAAGCCATCAGTTCCTGGCTTTTATTTGTTGCTTCTATTTTCTGTGTTGGGTTTTTTTAATTACTGATTCAGTAATTTTTACTAGTATTGCTCTGACCAGATGTTATAATTCTTCATGTTTCACACCAGTTAGGTTGTATGGTTCTAGGAATTTATGCATTTTTTTCTGGGTGGTCTCATTTGTTGTCATGTAATTGTTCATATTAGTCTTATAGGGTCCTTAATATTTTGTAATATGCATTGTAATGTCTCCTGTTTTAATTGTAAGTTTATTTGATTTCTCTGTCTTTTTCTCTTGGTAAGTTTAGCTAAAGGTGTTTCTTTCCTTTTTTTTAAATATTTTTTGAAGTATAGTCAGTTTATAATGTTGTGTCAATTTCTGGTGTACAACACAATGCTCCAGCCATACACGAACATACATATATTCTTTTTCATATTCTTTTTCATCATACATTACTACAAGATATCAAATATAATTTCTTGTGCTATACAGCATGAATTTTTTTATCTATTATATATATAGCAGTTAGTATCTGCAAATAACTCACTCCAAATTTTTCCCTCCCACCCCCCAGTAACCACAAGTTTGTTCTCTAATTCTGATAGTCTTTTATGTTTTGTAAATAAGCTTATTTGTTTTTTTTTTTAGATTCCACATATAAGTGATACCATATGGTATTTTTCTTTCTCTTTCTGGCTTATTTTATTTAGAATGACAATCTCCAGGTCCATCCATGTTGCTGCAAATGGCATTATTTTAATTCTTTTTATGACTGAGTAGTATTCCATTGTATAAATATACCACCACTTCTTTATCCAGTCATCTGTCAATGGACATTTAGGTTGATTCCAGTTCTTGGCTATTGTAAATAGTGCTGCTATGAATATTGTGGTGCATGCATCTTTTTGAATTAAGGTTCCCTCTGGATATATGCTCAGGAGTGGGATTGCTGGATCATATGGTTAGTCTATTTTTAGTATTTTGAGACATATCCATACTGTTTTCGATAATGGCTACACCAAACTACATTTCCACTAACAACGTAGGAGGGTTCCCTTTTCTCCATACACTCTCAGCATTTATCATTTGTGGACTTCCAAATGACTGGTTCCAATGTGGACAGCCATTCTGACTGGTGTGACGTGATACCTTATTGTAGTTTTGATTTGCATTTCTCTGACAATCAGCAATATTGAGCATTTTTTATGTTCCTATTGGCCATTTGTATGTTTTCATTGGAGAATTGCTTGTTTAGGTCTTTTGCTCATTTTTTTGGATTGGTCTGTTTGTTTGTTTCCTATTAAGTTGTAAGAGATGTTTATATATTCTTGAAATTAAGCCCGTGTCAGTCTCACTTTTGCAAATATTTTTCCCATTCTGTAATTATCTAATTATTTTGTTTATGGTTTCCTCTGCTGTGCAAAAGTTTATAGGTTTAATGAGGTCCCATTTGTTTATGTTTGCTTTCATTATTTTTGCCTGGGTAGACCACCCTAAGAGAACATTGCTGAGATTCATGTTGGATACTGTTTTATCTATATTTTCTTCTAAGAGATTTATAGTGTATTGTTTTATGTTTAAGTCTTTAAACCATTTTGAGTTTACTTTTGTGTATGGTGTGAGGGAGCATTCTAACTTCATTGATTTATATGCAGCTGTGCAGTTATCCCAACACCATTTGCTGTAAAGACTGTCTTTATTCCATTGTATCTTCTTGCCTCCTTTGTCAAAGATAAATTGACCAAAAGTTTGTGGATTTATTTTTTGGCTCTCTATTCTATTCCATTGATCCACATGTCTGTTTTTGTACTAACACCATATTGTTTTGATTATTGTAGTTCTATGGTATTGTCTGAAGTCTGAAAGGGTTATTCCCCCAGCTTTGTTCTTTTTCTTAAGTATTGCTTTGGAACTTCTGGGTCTTTTGTGATTCTATATAGATTTCAGAATTATTTATTCTAGTTCTGTGATAAACTAGACCTGGGTAATTTGATTTGGATCACATTAAATCTGTAGATTGCATTGGGTTGTATGGCCATTTTAACAATATTAATTCTTCCAATCCAAGATCATGTGATCCCTTTCCATTTCATTAAGTCATCTTTAATTTTATTAGTCAATGTTTTGTAGTTCTTCACATACGTCTTTCACTTTCTTGGTAAGATTTATTCCTAAGTAATTAGTTTTTTTGGATGCAGTTTCACTTTTTCTTAAAACATTTTAAATGGGATTGTTTTTTACTTTCTTTTTCTAATATTGGATTGTTAATGTAAAGAAGTGCCACTGATTTCTGTAGGTTAATCTTGTATCCTGCTACCTTGCTGAATTCTTTAATCAGGTCTAATAGTTTTTGTGTGGAGACTTTTAGGCTTTCTGTATATATGTCATTCTCATATAATGACAATTTTACTACTTCTCTTCCAATTTGGATCGCTTTTATTTCTTTTTTTGCCCTGATTGCTGTGGCTAGGATTTCCAATACTATATTGAATAGAATGGTGAGATGGACGTCCTTGTCTTGTTCCAGACTAGTGGGAAGGCTTTCCAGTTTTCACCATTGAGTATTATGCTGGCTGTAGGTTTGTCAAAATGGCTTTTATTATGTTGAGATATATTCCCTCTATACCCACTTTGATTACAGTTTTTATCATAAATGAATGTTGAATTTTATCAAATGCTTTTTCTGCATCGATTGAGATGATCATGCAATTTCTATCCTTTCTGTTGATGTTGTGTATCACTTTCACTGATTTGTATGTGTTGAACCATCCTTGTGTCCCTTGGATGAAACCAAATTGATCATGGTGTATAATCTTTTTTATGTGTTGTTGGATTCTGTTTGCTAATACTTTGTAGAGGAATTTTGCATCTATGTTCATAAGTGATATTAGCCTATAGTTTTTTTTTGGTAATGTCTATGTCTGCCTTTGGTATCAGGGTGATAGCTGTTTCACTGAATGGGTTTGGGATCATTCTTCCCTCTTCAATCTTTTAGAAGAGTTTGAGAAGGATTGGTATGGGTGACACAGCTTGGAAATACAAAGGAGTGGTACTGTATATGATAGATGATAAGTAGTAATTATAGGCACCTGAGTAAAGGAGTGAATCTGGTGCAAAAAAATTTAACAAAAATATATCAAACAGTGATTGATGTGTAAGAGTAGGAGAGGCTAACACCAAAGTTCAGGGAAGACAGCAAAAAAACTGCTATAAATATTTTAGGTACAGGCTTATAAAGGAAAGACTGGGGAACTGAAGAGTCAGTAAGAAGGAGAACAAGAGGCAAAGCCAAAATGCATTTTAGAAGAACAGACAAGAAGATAAGGGATCTGTTATGTTGATGACAGGATGGAAAAGAAGGAAAAATAAAATAGTCTAAAGCTTTTGAACTTGGGGGCTTATATAAGTAATAAATGTATGTGGACAGAAATGAGAGTATAGGAATGTAGATTCAGATTTGCAGCTGAGAGAAGGAATATTAATTCACCTTGGAATTATTGACTAGGCTAAATATAAATTGTTTACTGCATTGAAGCTACATGATTGGTGCAGTGGCAAAGGTTGGGGGAGAAAGAGAGAGAGAGGGAGAGGAAAAGATGGGAGGAGAAAGAAAGAAAAAGAGAAAGAGGAATAATATCAGAATCATGGTGACATAACACATCCCTTTTTTTGTACTCCATTCAAGAACAAAAATTGGGCATCCATCTAAAAACAGAAGTGCCTCTGTGGGACTATGGAACACCAAGGGACCTGGAAAAGTTTTGTCCACTAGTGCATTGGGTAATAGGAAGATAGACTTTGGTACCATGTATGAAACCTACAAGAGACTACAGACTTGTTCTGAACCCTCTTGGCTGCATTTTGGGAATGCCTATGGAACACTGACTTGGATGGTTACCTATAGTTGAGACAGCCTTTATGGAGGACCAGTTTTCAAGATAATAATTTCCACCACTCTCTTGGAGGAAAAAAATAAGATGCATTGGAGTAGGTAGAAGGAATAGCTTGACAGTATTACCTCTCCCACAAGATGGCACTGCTGGAGGCTAAACTTGAAAGTCTGTGGTTTCTCCTGCAGGTGAAAGATAGAGTCATTAAATGAATGCCCAGCTTCCCCAGCTATGTGGGACTCTGTGAAGAGACTCATTTCTCTCTTGCAGCATCCAGTGTACATAAGTGGGAGCTTCATGACTGAGAAGAGGGAGCAGATTAAGAGAGTGGCATCTAAGTTTCCCAGAGTGCATAAAAGGCATTCTGGCCTCCATCAGGAAGCTTGCCCATAAGCCCCCATGGGAAAACCTCATCAATGGATCCCCCCACTGACACACAGGCTTCCATACTGCAACATGGGACAAACCCACATGTCCCTTCACTTTACAGCTAGCCTCCTGTACACTTTTCTGAGAGCTGTCATGAAAGAGAACTCTAGTAGACTGGTAGCATGCACAGAGAGCAGGCCATGCTGTGTACGCAAAGGAGAAACCACAAGCTTAAGCTATAGTGCCACCTTCAGAAAAACAAAAAATATTATATCAGCAGCTAAACTGGTGCATTGTTGGATCAAAGGAAGACAAGCTTAATTCTTCCACAAGAGGGAGCAAGAGGTGTGGAGCAGGTGTGTACTTAAAAGGTCTGAGAAAGTCTCAGAATCTATAGCAAGACTGATGAAAGATATTTTTATCCTGAAGTCAATGAGTAAAAATTGGAGGAGGAAACAGATTTAAAATGTGAAAACAGCAATGCAAAACTCTAAAAAAACCCTGAAAACTCAAGGGGATGTGATGTCAATAAGGATTACAATTTTTTTCTATAATCAAACCCAAAGTCATGGAGATCTGATAAAGAATTCAAAATACCTGTTTAATGAAAACTCAATGAACTATGAGGAAACACATAAAGACAATTCAATGGACTCAAGAAAACAATACATGATAAAAATGAAAAATTTAAAAAGAGATAGAAATCACAAAAAAGAATCAAATAGAAATTTTGGAGTAGAAGAATTCAGTGAATGAAATGAAAAATGCAACAAAGATCATCAACATCAGAGTAGATCAAACAGAAGAAAAAATCAGTGAGATAGAGAATAAAAACTTTGAAATTACCCAATCTGGAAAACAAAGGAAACAAAATGAAAAAGATAGAAAAGCCTATGTGATTTATGGGACATCATTAAGAAACCCACTATCTAAATCATTGGATTTACGAGAGAAGGAGAAGAGAATAGAAAGCTTATTTAAAGAAATAATATCTGAGAACTTCCCAAACCTGGAGAGAGATTCGGACATTTAACTTCATGAAGCTAATAGATCACCCCATTATATCAATCTAAATTTAACTTTTACAAGACACAGTGTACGAAAAAAATTAAAAAATCAAAGGCAAAGTGTAAATCTTAAAGGCAGCAAGAAAAAAAGAGTATTGTAATTTAGAAAGGAAATCCCTAATTTTAAACACTTAACAGATTTCTCAGCAAAAAACCTATGGGTCAGGAAGGATGTGGAATGGTATATTTAAATGCTAGTAGAAAAAATTTGCCAACTAAAAATATTATATCTGGCAAAGTTATTCTTCAGAAATAAAGGAGAAATGAACACTGTTCCCTACACACACAAAGCTGAGGAAATTTATCACCACTAAAACTTCCTTACAAGAAATGCTTAAAGGAGTTCTTCAACCTGAAATAAAAGGATGCTAACTAGTGATGTGAAAATATATGGCAATATACAAAACACTGGTAAAGGTAAATGTATAGTCAAATTCAGAAAACTCTAATTCTGATGTATGAAGATGTGTAAACCACTTAACTATAGTATAAACATTAAAAGACAATAACATAAAATTACTGTACCTACTATAATTTGTTAACAAATACACAATTCAGTAAAGTTGCAGTATATAAAATCAACATACATAAGTCAGTTGCATTTTTATGCAATACAAAATTATCTAAAAAAGAAATAAAGAAGACAGTTTCATTCACATCAAAAATAAAATAAAATACTTATATTAAATTTAACCAAGGAGGCAAATGGCCTGTTGACTGAAAGCTATAAGACATTGATGAAAGAAGTTGGAAGAGACATAAATAAATAAAACAATATTTTGTGTTCAAGGACTGGAAACAATAATATTGTTAAAATGTCCATACTACCCAAAGCCATATATATATTCAATGCAATTCCTACCAAAATTCTAATGGCATTTTTCACAGAAATAGAAAAAATATCCTAAAACTGGCATGAAATTGCAGAAGACTGAATATCTAAAGCAATCCTGTGAAAGAAAAAAGCTGGAGACATTGCATTTTTTATTTTAAACCATACTACAAAGCTATAGTAATCAAAACAGTATTGCACCAACATAAAAATAAACATACAGACCAGTGGTACTGAATTGAGATCCAAGAAAAATACCCCTGCATAAACGGTCAGCTACTAATTGACTAGGAAGCCAAGCTTCTTAATGGGGAAAGAACTGTCACTTTAGTAGTGTTGGAAAAACTAGATAACCACGTGCAGAAAAGTAAAATTAGACCCTTATCTTATACCCCTCACAAAAATTAACTTAAAATAGATTATAGACTTAAATTTAAGACCTGAAACTGTAAAACTCCTAGAAGAAACAGAAAAAAAAAAGCTTTTTGACATATGCCTTGGCAACAATTTTTTGGAAATGCCATCAAAGGCAAAAAGAAATAAGTGGAATTACGTCAAACTCAGAAGTTTCTACACAGAAAGAGAAACAATTAATAAATATTTCCAGACCACATATCTGATAAGGGTTTAGTATTTAAGATATACAAAGAAATCTCACAACTCAGTAACAAACAATGGGAAGAAGATCTGTATAGATATTTTTCCAAAGAATACTTACAAATGGTCAACAGGTACATAAAAAGTTGCACAACAGCACTTATCATCAGGAAGATTCAAATCAAAATCACAATGAGATATCACCTCATACCTGTTAGAATATCTGTTATCAAAAAGAAACAATATAACAAGTTTTGGTTAGGATATGGGGAAAAGGGAACACATGTGTATTGTGGGTGGGGATGTAAATTGGTACAGTAACTATGGAAAATGGTATGGAGGTGTCTCAAAAATTAAAAATAGAATTATCATATGATCCAGCAATTTCATTTCTGGATATTATAGCGAAAGTAAAGGAAAACAGGAGTTTTAGGAGATTTCTGTACTGCCATGTTCATTACAGCATTATTCACAATAGCCAAGATGTAGAAACAACTCAGATGTCCATCAACAAATAAATGGATAAAGAAGATGTGGTATATATACAGTGTGGAATATTATTTAGCCATGAGAAAGAATGAAATCCTGCCATTTGCAACACTATGGATGATTCTTGAGGGTATCATACTGAGTGAATAAATCAGACAGAAGAAGACAAATACTGTATAATTTTACCTATATGTGGAATCTAAAAATAACAAGTATGCAGAAACAGAGACAAAAGTGGTGGTTACCAGGGGCAGGATTGTGTGGGAAATAGGAATATATTAGTCAAAGAGCACAAACTTCCAATTATAAAATGAGTAAGCTTTGAGGATTTATGCACAACATTATGATTATAGCTAAAAATATTGTACTATATATTTGAAAGTTGCTAAGAGAGTAGATCTCATAGGTTCTCACAACAACAAAGAAATGATAATTATGTGATGTGATGGGAATGTTGGCTAACACTACAGTGGTAATCATATTACAATACATAAATATATCAAATCAAAACATTACACATTTTAAATTATGCAATGTTGTATCTCAATAAAGGTGGAAAATTTAAAAATGTAAAAAAGAAAAACGGAAGGAAAGAAAGAAAGAAAGAAAGAAGGAAAGAAGGAAAAAATGAAGGAGGGTAGGAAGAAGAGAGAGAAAGGAAGAACTTTTAAAAAAGAGGAAAATATCTGGATATCTGGCACATAGTTGGAACTGAATATATATTTATTAAACCAATGAGCAGTATACAAATTTTTAAAATTTCAAAAATCAAGGAGAATGAGAGCACAGTCCAAGCTGCAGCAAAAGAAAGTTACTAGAGACAGTAGAGAGGACAGGTTTGAAGGAGTGATAAAATGGTAGAGCATGGGGAGAGTAGGGAAGGAAAAGAAAGGTGCTAGATTGCAATTGCAGGAAGTTAGAAAAAAAGGTTGAGTACAAAGTAAAGAAAGTTGTGAACCATGGATTCTATGAGTTTGGAAAAGGAAGGTGAGAAACTGGTCAGGAATGTGAAAAGTCAAACACAGTTTTTTTTACTAGTTAGTTAATTCATTTAATATAGAAGAGCCCTGAGACTGGAAACAAAGAATAAAAGGGAGTTCATGGACCAAAAGATGGAGGACACCAGATGAAAGAAGGGGAAATGGTTGATAAGAATTTGTTATCCAAACAACCTGTAGATATAGCAGTGCCTTAATCCAAAGCAATAAAGGCTGACAGTGGAATTTCAGGAAGTATGACAGTCAGTTTGCAAAATCAGAACTCTAACCACCTCAAAGGTTAGAAGCCTACTCCTCTCCAAACCGGTTGTATCAAGCACAGCTGCATTAGTTTGCTTTTCTTTTGAAAATACTGCATTGAGTTGGGGGATGGGAGCAGGCCCAGTTGTCTCTGGAGCCCTAGTTTTAAGTAAAGTAGTTTCTATCTCTGGGGACAGTTAACATCTGAAGGAAATTGTTTCTTTTTAGCCCAAAGACTTCAGTTTCTTGGGGGTAATTCAGGTGATTCTAAATGTCAGAGGCCAATTATTTTGGTTTGGTGATGATGTGACTTGTATTAAGTAAGAAGAAAGGTAGAAACTTTTGGGAGAAGGTGTCACCCATATGCTAAAATAAAGAGAGTGATCTAAAGTATTTTTATATGGACTTACAATGTCATGGTCTTATAAACTTTCACAGTCCAGAACATGACACAGACATCCATCCTCAGTGACTTTTGCAATGCCAAGGAAAGCTTATTAAAAATGTCACTGGTTGTTTCTTATTAAGCCATATGAGCTGCTTATATATTCTGGAGATCAAGCCTTTGTTAGTTTCATTTGCAAAAATTTTCTCCCATTCCATAGGTTGTCTTTTTGTTTTACTTATGGTTTCCTTTGGTGTGAAGAAACTTGCAAGTTTCATTAGGTCCCATTTGTTTATTCTTGCTTTTATGTCTATTGCTTGAGTAGACTGTTCTATGAGAACATTTTTGAGATGTATGTCAGATAATGTTTTACCTATATTTTCTTCTAGGAGGTTTATTGTATCTTGTCTTATGTCTAAGTCTTTGACACATTTTGAGTTTATTTTTGTATATGGCATAAGGGAGTGTTCTAGCTTCATTGTTTTATATGGTGCTGTCCAGTTTTCCCAACACCATTTGCTGAAGAAACTGTCTTTATTCCATTCTCCAAGGAAGACATACAAATGATCAATAGGCACATGAAAAAATGCTCAATATCACTAATATCAGAGATATGCAAATCAAAACTACAATGAGGTATCACCTCACACCAGTCAGAATGGCCATCATTCAAAAATCCACAAATGACAAATGCTGGAGAGGCTGTGGAGAAAAGGGAACCCTCCTACACTGCTGGTGGGAATGCAGTTTGGTGCAGCCACTATGGAAAACAGTGTGGAGATTCCTCAAAAGACTAGGAATAGACTTACCGTATGACCCAGGAATCACACTCCTGGGCTTGTATCCAGAAGGAAAGCTACTTCAGGATGACACCTGCACCCCAATGTTCATAGCAGCACTATTTTCAATAGCCAAAACATGGAAACAGCCTAAATGTCCATCAACAGGTGACTGGATAAAGAAGATGTGGTATATTTTTACAATGGAATACTATTCAGCCATAAAAACTGACAACATAATGCCATTTGCAGCAACATGGATGATCCTGGAGAATGTCATTCTAAGTGAAGTAAGCCAGAAAAGAAAGAAAACTACCATATGAGATCACTCATATGTGGAGTCTAAAAAACAAAAACAAAAACAAACAAACAAAAACAAAGCATAAATACAGGACAGAAATAGACTCATGGACAGAGAATACAGACTTGTGGTTACCAGGGGGGTGGAGGGTGGGAAGGGATAGACTGGGATTTCAAAATTTTAGAATAGGTAAACAAGATTACACTGTATATAGCACAGGGAAATATACACAAAATGTTATGATAACTCACAGAGAAAAAAATGTGACAATGAGTGTGTATATGTCCATGAATGACTGAAAAATTGTGCTGAACACTGGAATTTGACACAACATTGTAAAATGATTATAAATCAATAAAAAATGTTAAAAAACACACAAACAAAGCATAAATACAAAACAGAAATAGACTCATAGACATAGAATACAAACTTGTGGTTGCCAAGGAGGTGGAGGGTGGGAAGGGATATACAGGATTTCAAAATTGTAGAATAGATAAACAAGATTATACTGTATAGCACAGGGAGATATACACAAGATCTATGGTAGCTCACAGAGAAAAAAAATGTGACAACGAATATATATAAGTTCATGTATAACTGAAAAATTGTGCTCTACACTTGAATTTGACACAACATTGTAAAATGATTATAAATCAATAAAAAATGTTTAAAAAAGTCACTGGGCCTTTGCATGCTCACTGCTGTTCTATCTCACAAATATTCAACACTATGTACATTCCAAGGCCTTCTGTATCAACTGCAAGGAAACCTTGGCTTGGCCCCTCTGTTAGCTTTACTTGAAACCAGATGAACCACTACAGGACAAGAGGAATGAATCACAGAGGGCCAGGAACAGGACTGGATCTTCCTTAGGACCAAAGGAAGGCTTAACATTCTCTGTGAGATTTATTACTTTCTGTACATCCTATATCACTGAATAACATCTTGAAAGCTAACTCTCCCTTCAGAACAGAAGGTAACATTGAGAATACTCAGATTAAAATGAGATTTTGTAAAATTCTATACCAACTATATGCCCAAGCTGGCAGGAATATTGGGATCCTCCATTTTACATGGAGATAAACTAAAATTATATAGGTACTGTGACTTGCCTAAGATCACACTGCTAATGAGAGTAGGTCATCATTAAAATTACGAGTTGATAAAGCATCAAGTTCTTAACTATCATTATAAGAAAACCTGTTGTGATTTCTTAGATATATCTTTTATCAATCTGTGATGGTTAATTTTGTGTGTCAACTTTGCTGGGCCATGGTACCTAGATATTTGTTGAAACATGATTCTGGATGTTTCTATGAAGATAGTTTTTGGATGACACTAACAATTAAATTAGTGGACTTTGAGTAAAGCCAATTATCCTCCATAATGTGGGAAGGCCTCATCCAATCTGGCCTTAATAGAACACGAACTATCCTTTCTTGAGAAAAAAGAAATTCTGCCAGCAGACTGTCTTTTGAATTTAACTGTAACTCTTTATTGAGTCTCCAGCCTGATAGCCTGCAGTGCATATTTTGGGCTTACTAAACCTCCACAATCATGTAAACCAATTTCTTAAAATAAATATTTCTCTGTGTATATAAACATATGACGATTTTGTTTCTTTGGAGAACTCTGCCCAATACAGTGGTCTGTTGTGACTGGTCTCTTTTACTTAGCACAACGTTTTCAAGATTCATGCATGTTGTACCATGTATCAGTACTCCATTCTTTTTCATGGCTGAATAATATTCCGTTGTAATGATATGATATATTTTATATATCTACTAATCAATTGATGAACTTTGTGTTGTTTTTACTCTCTGACTATTATGGATAATGTTGTTATGAACGTCTATGCACAAGTTTCAGTGTAAATATATTTTCAATTATCTTATTTATGTATCTAGTAGTAGAATTATGGTTGGCTGTATTGTAACTCCAGATTTAGCATTTTGTGGAACTGATAGATTATTTTCCAAAGTAGCCATACAATTTTACATTCCAACCAGCAGTGTATAAGGGTTCTAATTTCTCGACATACTTCTTAATACTTCTTAGTTTTGTTTAAATATTATATATACACAATTATATGTACATAGAGATGAAAATATATACAATGCATATTATATATACTATATATAATTTCACCCTCAATTCAGTCTTAAAAAGTACATATAAATAGAGTAAGGATTAGAAGATTATTCACACTTCCAGCTGAGCTGCTTTTAATTGAGGAATATAGACTGAATCTTGTCCTGAAGAAAATAGAGCATCTAAGAATATTCTAGCTAACACTGACCTAGTTCATATTGATATAAAGCAAGCAAGTATGATCCAAAAGGAAGGATTTTTCCCAAATCAGTTGTGTTTGTCTTTGGAGTACAACCTTTTTATAGGTTCACATCTATAACATGTTTGACCACTTGAATGGAACGTATCTATGTTGATTCAATTGCTCTTATTTGGAATTTGAGGAGTGACTGTTTATCTCAGTAAGATGATCAATTGCTTCATAGTGTGCACACATACTCAGATAATGACTTCCTTAATTAGCCCTGAGCTCAAATCCACTGTTATTATCTTTCATTCTAACAGGTTGGCAGTAAGATCCCTGTAGACCTCCAAGACATATAATTTGTGTGTGGAAAATGGAGAAAAACTCAGCAGATAATCTAGAGTCCTTCAGCCAGCAGGGTAGCCACACAATAGGGCAGGCTCCAACTTCACATATTTTCTACAATGTATTCTTTCCCTATGATGCACAGAGCTGGGAAAATGATAGCTCATCAATAAATTATCATTATGTAATTGAAGAAGAATGGAATGGAATTGAATGCTAAAATATTAGAGGAAGCTATAGCTAGTTAACGTATTCAAATTACATCAAAGAGGGTGGGAGAAAGTCATTTTCAGTTGGTGGTTGACCAGCTATTGTTTCACATCCTCTCCTTTGAACAGATGACACTTTTACAGACATAAATATCCAACTTACTACTTACTAGGTATATTTTAGTTTCTGGTAGCATCGACTATGGCTTTGGAAGGGCCAAGCACCCTTGGGCATATCATAATAAATTTCTGATATATTGCTTCATCTATTTCCCAAATCAGTTCTTTTTGGAAGTACATGCTGTAAGCACTTCCAATGATTATGTTATTTGTCTCTCCCAAAAGAGGTTGATATAAAGATTTAAGTTATAAGCTCTCTCTAGCACAAATAAGGTAACCATGCCAGACATGCCAAAAATTAAACCAGAAAAGCTAATTAGGGAATTAGCAATTTAGTTCATTTTTGTTGTTAATAACCAAAAAATATACTTGCACAAACTCATAAGTGACCCAAAGAGATAGGGGATTTTCCACCTCCTTCCAATTAATTTTAACAGTTAATATTCACCTAGTGCTCTTCCTGTCTGGTGTTCTGCTTATGATAACTGAGCCCTAAGGGAATTATCTCATGGTTCTCAGATGTGAAGCATTTATAAATTTTACTGGTACATTCAGAAAAGTGAAATCCCCCCAGCCCACAGGTCCTGTTAAGATTTGTTTCATCATGAAGTTTATATCTTTCTCCCCTAATCCATTCTCACTGATACCACCCTAATTCAGTCCCCTGTTTCCTGCATCATTGCTATGGCCTTTCTAATCTCTCTACCATTTAGTTCTTCTCATTCTCAACCATTCTGTGTATCCTTGTCTCCATGATGCTTTTGTTTTAATGCTACTTTCTAGTTATCCTCTGCTCAAAAACTTTAAATAGGTTTTTATTATCTTTTTGTTAAAATCTAAACTTGATCTGGCATTCTAGATTACCTCTTCACATGAGACCCTAAAGGAAAAAAATGTTTGCCCTTATTATCTTTGGTGAACCTCCTATAGTGAGACTGTTTGACTTATTGTTTCCCTAAACACTATAAACATTCTCACGTTTTCACTATTGCTTTTGCTGTCCCATTCCTTCCTTCACTCATGCTGCTTTTTGAAAGATCAACTTATTTTCAGTGTATTAAAACCCTGATCTGATCTGCATGTTATAAATACCAAGGTCATTATGTCAAAATTAATCAAGAGGTAAAAGAAGCTGGATAAATAAATTCCCTAAATGATAAATGATCTGGGGAGAATTGAAGAAAAGACACCTCTGCTTAATTTCAAATGACTTCATGCCATTTCATTAAAATCCAGCATGTGACATCCTAGGAGGAATGTAAGGCCTTGAGTTGAAGATCTACTTCTTTCTTTAGTTGTTCCATTTCCCCATAAACACATTAGCTTAGAGACATAATTTTAACTTTGGGGCCTCCTTTCACAGCTGCAATGTGATTAGCTCTCAAGCTCTTGCAATGAAAAGGTTACCAGAGCAAAATCTTTAGCCACATAACAAGGGAAAGGAGGCAGATGAAGTACTCATTTCAGTCTTTATATTTATAACTGTCTTTAAATAGCAATAAACAGACCCCATTAGGTTGGGTTTTCTTGATGAAGGAGAAGGTCTTGGTTTTCTGAACACAGCAGTGTAGAACTAGACTGTCAACCTGTATGGCTGAACTTTATGTTCTCTCTTGTATAATAGTGCTGGTGGACACAGTGAAAGAAAATCTCTAAAATTGCATTTTAAGCTTAGGCTCCAAAGACTGAAATACTTTTTATCCAGTGTTCTACAACATTTACCTTGGATGTTTGGTTTATAAATATGACTCTTGGGGAGGGACATAACCAAAGTGGTGACATAGATTATTTCTGAATTTATTCCCTCTCACAAGGAGAACAACTAGACACCTGCACCCCAGTGTTCATAACAGTACTATTTGCCAAGACATGGAAACAACCTAAATGTTCATCGACAGAGGACTGGATTAAGAAAATCTGGTATATTTATACAATGGAATACTATTCAGTAATAAAAAATGATAAAATAATGTCATTTGCAGAAACATGGATGGCCCTGGAGAATGCCATACTAAGTGAAGTTAGCCAGAAAGAGAAAGAAAAATACCATATGAGATCACTCATATGTGGAATCTAAAAAAAAGACAAATGAATTTATATATAAAACAGAAACAGACTCACAGACATAGAACAGACTTGTGGTTGCCAGGAGGTAGGGGGGTGGGAAGGGATAAACTGGGAGTTTGAGATTTGCAGATATTGACTAGTATATATAAAATAGATAAACAAATTTATACTGTATAGCACAGGGAAATATATTCAATATCTTGTAGTAGCTTACAGTGAAAAATAATATGAAAAGGAATATATGTACATTTATGTATAACTGAAGAATTATGCTGTACACCAGAAATGGACACAACATTGTAAACTGACTACACAAAAATTAAAAAAAAACAACAAATAACCATTTATGATCAACACTGAGAAATTTGTAAAACATGAAGATAAGGCTGATGAACCCCCTTGAAACTGATATAGATCACATTATAAAGGAGTGGCTACTCACTAGCTAAATTACTCTCCCCTATGCTGGTACAACATGACACTGAAGGGTCTCCTCTGAGTATATAGTTCTTCCAGTGGGAAAAGAGAGCCTAGGATGGATATCTAGCTCCACCAGTACCATTGTGGGTCACTTCTTGGGAGCTACACTATAGTCTTACTTCATGGGGCTCATGAGGAAACTTGTGTGTCCTTACCACTGGGAATAAAATTGTTACAAAGAAGAAGGAAGAGACTCATAACAACCAGTGCTTGTATCTTAGCAGTCGGAGTTCTTACCTGTAGTACCCAAGCTTTAGTCCCAACCAGTGGCTTTGCACATCTGCAGAGCCAAGATAGTGGCATGGTCCAACCAGAAAACCTAGCAGGACATAGGTTTACCTCACTTGGTATCTCAAAAAAAAAAAGAGCCTCATTGATCCTGGAGCCTGGCTTGCCTCTCCTCCCAGGTAAGGGAACAAAGTCATAACCCTGCTCACTGCTGAGTATAGCTCCTAGGTTTTCCCAACAAAAAACCTTGCCAAAACACTGGGAAGCTGAATGGCTCAAAAACACTTGGGTGGAGGGCCTGATGGGAAGAGCTGATCATCAGCAAATCAAAGCCAGTGGCCCCATTTGGCTAGGGAACATGAGGCATGGGTTACCTTGAGTCAAGACCACAAAGAGCCTTGCCTGCCTTGCAGCCAGATCTTCCACTTCACCCAGATATGTGAGCTAATTTACAGTACCACTTACTGCTGATTTTAGCTCCTGGCCCCACCCAACCAGAAAGCCTTGCCATTTTCCATTTGCAGCAACTTGGATGAAACTAAAGAATATTATGCTTAGTAAAATAAGTCAAGCAGAGAAAGACAAATACTGTATGATGTATGTGGATTCTATAAAATAATACAAATAAATATATATACAAAACAGAAGCAGACTCATGCATATAGAAAATAAACAAGCAGTAACCAAAGGGGAGAGTGAAGAAGGGAGGGACAAATTAGGGGAATGTTATTAAGAGATACAAACTACTATATATAAAGTAGATAAGCAATAAAGGTGTATTGTATATTATATGGAATTATAGCCATTATCTTATAATAATTTTAATGGAGTATAATCTCTAAAAATACCGAATCACTATGCTGTACACATGAAAGTGATATTTTAAATCAACTCTACTTCAGTAAAAAAAAAAAAAAAAAGCCTTGCCATAACACCTGAGAAGCTGCTTAGAGCCAACTCTCCTCCACCCAGGCAGGGGAACTAATTCACAGCCCCAATCACTTCTGAGTGTGGTTCTTGACACTGCCCAACTAGGAAGCCTTGCCTGAGCACCTGGGAAGGTATATAGATGAGCAACACTCAAGTGCAGATCCTGGCTGGCAGCAATGCCCATTTATAGAACAAAATTGATAGCCTTATCTTGCCAGGAAATTCAGTGCACAATCTTGCAAGATTCAAGGCCCCAGATAATGAGCAGTGCAGACCTTGGGGCCTGTTCTGCCCCCCTGCTAGGACAGGAAAGCTAATCCACAGACCCCCACATACTTCTGAGTATAGTACCTAATCCCAACCATATGGAAAACCTGACCAGAGAACCCAGCATTGTAGAATTCCTCCTACAGCCTTTCTTGGGCAGGGAATTTAGCCAGCATTCTTAACCAGCTGTTCTCAGTAACTGGCACCCCCACTGTCAACCTCAGAATCCAGGCAGTGGCCTTGCCCCAAAGTAGATCCTGTGACAATCCTCACTGCCCAAGAACACTACCAGCTGACATGTTGAGAACTGTGAGGCAAGTGGACTGGTGAAGAGCTGTTTTTGACAAAGTGGATTTGTCAAGACTGGAAAAGGAGAAAACTTACTCAGTGCACAGATACTAATGTAAAGATTCAAGGATCATAAAAAATCAGCTAAAGGAAACTAATAATCTCCAATAACTGATCCTAAAGAAATGAAGATCTATGAACTCTTAGACAAATAAATCAGAATAATCTTCTTAAAGAGGTTCAGTGAACTATAAGAACACACAGAAAAATAAATAAAATTAGAAAGCAATGCATACAAAAAACAGGAAGTTCAACAAAGAAACAAAAATCATCAAAAAAGCATCACAAACAAGACCCCTAGAGATGAAAAATAAAATGAGTGAAGTGAAGAATTCAATAAAAAACTTCAACAGCAGATTTGACCATGTAGAAGAAATGATTTGTGACCTGGAACACAGAACATTTGAGATTTTCCTATCAAAATAATAAAAATAAGAGAATAAAAAAGACTGAAGAAAGCCTAAGGGACATATAGGATACAATCATGAGAAATAATATCTACATTATGGGAATCCCAGAAGAAAAGAAAGAGAAGGACAGAAAGTATATTTAAATGGCTGAAAACTTGCCAAACCTTGGGAGAGAAATGGACATCCAAATCTGAGGCCTAAAGGACCCAAAATAGGTTGAAACCAAATAAGGCTACACCAAGACATATTCTAATTGATTTTTCAAAAGTCAAATATAAAAAACAAATTTTGAAAGCAGAAAATACCAAAAACAAATTTTGAAAGGAGAAAAAGCAGAAAAAAAATTACATACAAGGGAACTCCCACAGACTATAGGCAGATTTCTCAAAATAAACTATTCACTCCAGGAGATAATGGGTTATTATATTAAAAAATATTGAAATAAAATCTATCAAGAATTCTATACCTGGAAAAGTTATCCTTCAGAAAGGCAGGGGATAAAAAGACTTCCCAAGCAAACAAAAGGTTAATATTTCATCACCACTAAATCTGCCTCACAAGAAGTGCTAAGGGGCAGTCTTTGAATGAAAATAAAAGGACACCAATAAACATCATAAAAACATATTAAAGTAGCCTAAAATTCATTTGCAACAGTAAATATATAGTCAAAATTAGATTGTGCAATATGGAAATGATGCTGTGCAATTTACTTATTATTATAATTTAAAACAAAAATGTGTTAAGGATAATCATAACTATAAAATGTTATTGGATATACCATATAAAATATATAAACTATAATATCAATAACCAAAAATGTAAGGGGTAGAAAAAGTATAAAAGTTTAGAAATGCTATCAAAGTTAAGTTGTTATCAGTTTAAAATAGAATGCCCTACTTTTAGGATATTTTATATAAGCCCCAAGGAAACAAAAGGGAAAAACCTGTAGTAATTACACAAAAGAACATGATAAGGAAATCAAAGCATATTGATACCAAAAGACATTAAATCACACAGACACACACACATACACACACACACACACACACAGCAGGATAAGAAGCCAAGAATGATGGATCCATAAAAAAGTCAGAAAACAATTAACAAAATGGCAATTGTAAGCTATTACCTACCAATAATTACTTTAGATATAAGTGGATTAAATTCTCCAGTCCAAAGATAGAGTGACTAAATAGATAAAATTTAAAACAAGACAAGATTGAATGATATCCTGTCTGCAAGAGACTCACTTCATCTTTAAAGGCAGACATAGACTGAGAAGGAAGAGATGGAAAAAGATATTTCAAGCAAATGGTAACAAAAAAAAGCAGGAGTAGTTATACTTCAATTAGAAAATATATATTTTAAAAAGGTAAAAAGGGACTAAAGTCATTATATAATGATAAAGGGGTCAGTCCAGCAAGAAAATATAATAATTGTAAATAATTTTTGCACCCCAAAATGAAATACCTTAGTACATAAAGCAAAAAATAACAAAAATAAAAGAAGAAATAAACTGCAACATACCAATAGTTGGAAACTTTAATATCTCACTGTCAACAATGGATAGATTATTCAGACATAAAATCAATAAACAACAGATTTGAACATTACAGAGTGAATGGATCTAGCATATATATGGAATATTCAATCTGCTGACAGAAGAATACACATTGTTCTCAAGCACACATGGAACATTTGTTAGAATGGAACATATATTAGGTCACAAAAGAAGTCTTAGCAAATTTAAGAAGACTGAAATCAAACCAAATGTTTTCTCTGACCAGAAGTATATGAAACTAAAAATCAATTACAAGAGGAAAACTGGAAAACTCATGAATAAATGGACATTAAATAACATTATTTTGAACAATCAATGAGTCAAATAAAAAGTTAAAAGGGAAATTTAAAAAGTATCTTTAAAGTAGAGAGAAAAGGAAACCCTCCTACACTGTTGGTTTGAAAGTAAATTGGTGCTGGCACTATGGAAAACATTTTGGAGATTTCTTAAAAAAAAATACATTTTCCATATGACCTAGCAATTCCACTTCTGGGCATATACCTGGAAAAGGTGAAAACTCTATTTTGAAAAGATACATGCACCCCAATATTTATAATAGCACCATATACAATAGCCTAGTCAGGGAAGCAACCTAAATGTCCATTGACAGATGAATGGATAAAGAATACGTGGTGCATATATAATGGAATATTACTCAGCCAAAAAAAGAATAAAATAATGCCATTTGAATCAACATGGATGAACCTAGATATTATCATATTAAGTGAAGTAAGTCAGTCAGAGAAAGACAAATATCATATGACACCACTTATATGTTGAATCTAAAAAATAATACAAAGGAATTTATTTACAAACAGAAATAGACTCACAGACATAGAAAAAAACTTATGATTAACAAAGGGGAAAGTGGGGGTTAGAGATAAATTAAGAGTTTGGGATTAACATAAAAACACTACTATATATAAAATAGATAAAAACAAGGAAATATATTTAATACCTTATAATAAACTATAATGGAAAAGAATCTAGAAAAGAATATATGTGCATGCCTATATGTAACTGAATCACTTTGTTGTTCACCTGAAACTAACACAACTTCAAAAAATGACTGTAAAACCACTATAAGAGAAATAAAAACTATATTTGATCAATATATTAGATAAAGCTGAAGTTAAAAAAAATCAGAGCATTTGAAGACATAAGATAAGTCAACTGAAATTTCTTAATCAGAAATAGAAAGATAATTTTTTAAAAAGACAAAGTTGAATATCTTAGAATGGTGGTGCAATTATATGTGGTTTAACATGTCCATAATGGGATACCAGAAAGGGGGAAAATAAGGAAGAAAAGGAAAAGTAGAAATAGTTGAAATAATTATTACTGAGAATTTTGCAAAATTAATGACAGCCAACAAATCACAGCTCTAGGAAGCTTAAAGAACACCAAGAAGAATAAATACCAAAAATCTATTGACACATATCATATACAAACTGCAGAAAATTGAAGACAAAAACAAAATCTTAAAGAAGACAAAGGGACAAAAAACTTACGTTTTGAAGAAAAGAGTAAGAATTACATTGGAATTCTCATCAGAATTCATGCAAGCAAAAAGGGAATGGAGTGAAATATATAAAGTATTTAGAGAAAGAAAACTACTAACCTAGAATTCTGTGTCCAGAGAAATTATCCTTCAAAAGTGAAAGAGAGGAAACAAAAAGATTTTCTCAGGCAAACAAAAATTGAGGAAATTTGTTGCCAGTAGACCTGTCATACAAGAAATATTACTGGAGAATGTCATTCTAAGTGAAGTAAGTCAGAAAGAGAAAGAAAAATACCATGTGAGATCACTCATATGTGGAATCTAAAAAAAAAAGAACATAAATACAAAACAGAAACAGGCTCATACACATAGAATACAAACTTGTGGTTGTCAAGGGGGCTGGGAATGGGAAGGAACAGACTGGGAATTCAAAAACTGACAGGCATATGCAGAATAGATAAACAAGATTATACTGTATTGCACAGGAAAATATATACAAGACTTTGTGGTAGCTCATGGTGAAAAAGAATGCAACAATGAATATATGCATGTTCATATATAACTGAAAAATTGTGCTCTACACTGGAATCTGACACAACATTATAAAATGACTATAACTCAATAAAAATGTTAAAAAAGAACATTACAGATAAAGCTGAAAAAATAGAATTAAATTAAAAATTAAAAAAAGCATCAACAACAACAACAAAAATAAATGTTAAGCATTTTTAAGAAAAAACGAAAATGATATAGGTCACAAACTAAAATCTACAAAAGGAAAGAAAGGGTTCTTTAATTTCCTTCATCAATGGTTTATAGTTGTCTGTGTATAATTCTTTCACCTCCTTGGTTAGATTTATTCCTAGGTGTTTTATTACTTTGGGTGCTATTTGAAAGGGGATTGCTCCTTTACTTTATTTTTCTGTTGGTTCATTGTTAGTGTAAAGAAATGCAACTGATTTTTGAACGTTAATCTTGTAACCTGCTACCTTGCTGAATTCTTCAATCAGCTGAGTAGTTTTTGTGTGGACCTTTTAGGGTCTTCTATATATAGTAACATGTCATCAGCATATAGTGACACTTTAACCTCTTCTTTTCCAATTTGGATCCCTTTTATTTCTCTCTCTTGCCTGATTGCCATGGCTAGGAATTCCAAGACTATGTTGAATAGGAGTGGTGATAGTGGTCATCCTTGTCTTGTCCCAGATTTTAGTGAGAAGCTTTTGAGTTTTTCACCGTTGAGAACTATGCTGGCTGTAGGTTTGTCATATATAGCTTTAATTATGTTGAGATATGATCCCTCTATACCCACTTTGGTGAGACTTTTTAATCATAAAAGGGTGAAGACTTTGAAAAATGGGAAGATATTCCATGCTCTTGGATTGGAAGAATCAATATTGTTAAAATGGTCACACTGCCCAAGGCAATCTACAGATTTAATGCAATCCCTATCAAATTACCCAGGACATATTTCACAGAACTAGAACAAATCATAATAAAATTTATATGGAACCATCAAAGACCTAGAATTGACAAAGCATTACTGAAGAGAAAGAAAGAGGCTGGAAGAATAACTCTCCCAGACTTCAGACAATACTATAGGGCTACAGTCATCAAGACAGCATGTTATTGGTACAAAAACAGACATATAGACCAATGGAACAGAATAGAGAGCCCAGAAATCAACCCACAAACATTTGGTCAACTCGTCTTTGACAAAGGAGGCAAGAATATACAATAGGATAAAGACAGTCTCTTCAGCAAATGGTGTTGGGAAAACTGGGCAGCAGCATGTAAAGCAATGAAGCTAGAACACTCCCTCACACCATATACAGAAATCAACTCAAAATGGATCAAAAACTTAAACATAAGACAAGATACAATAAACCTCCTAGAGGAAAATATAGGGAAAAAATTTTCTGACATATATCTCAAAAGTGTTCTCCTAGAGCAGCCTACCCAAGCAATAGAAATAAAAGCAAGAATAAACAAATGGGACTTAATGAAACTTACAAGCTTCTGCACACCAAGGGAAACCATAAATAAAACAAAAAGACAACCAACAGAATGAGAGAATATCTTTGCAAATGAAACTGACAAAGGCTTGATCTCCAGAATATATAAGCAGCTCATATGACTTAATAAGAAACAACCAAACAACCCAATCCAAAAATGGGCAGAACACCTAAACAAGCAACTCTCTAAGGAAGACATACAAATGATCAAAAGGCACATGAAAAAATGCTCAATATCACGAAGTATCAGAGAAATGCAAATCAAAACTACAATGAAGTATCACCTCACACCAGTCAGAATGGCCATCATTCAAAAATCCACAAATGACAAATGCTGGAGAGACTGTGGAGAAAGGGGAACCCTCCTACACTGGTGGTGGGAATGCAGTTTGGTGCAGCCACTGTGGAAAACAGTGTGGAGATTCCTCAAAAGACTAGGAATAGACTTACCATATGACCCAGGAATCCCGCTTCTGGGCATATACCCAGAAGGAACCCTACTTCAAAATTACACCCGTACCCCAATGTTCATAGCAGCAGTATTTACAATAGCCAAGACATGGAAACAGCATAAATGTCCATCAACGGATGACTGGATAAAGAAGTGGTGGTATATTTATACAATGGAATACTATTCAGCCATAAAAACTGACAACATAATGCCATTTGCAGCAACATGGGTGCACCTGGAGAATGTCATTCTAAGTGAAGTAATCTAGAAAGAGAAAGAAAAATACCATATGAGATTGCTCATATGTGGAATCTGAAAAAAAAAGAACAAACAAAGTGTATGTACTAAACAGAAATAGGCTCATAGACATAGAATACAAACTTGTGGTTGCCAAGGAGGAGGAGGTTGGGAAGGGATAGATGGGATTTCAATATTGTAGAATAGATAGACAAATTATACTGCATAGCACAGGGAAATATACACAAGATCTTATGGTAGCTCACAGAGAAAAAATGTAACAATGAATATATATAAGTTCATGTATAACTGAAAAATTGTACTCTACACTAGAATGTGACACAGCACTATAAAATGATTATAAATCAATAAAAAATTTTGAAATTAAAAAAGGATACACTGGGCTTTAACTGCACATGTAGGCAATTTGAAGATATAAAAAAGAGGAAATCACCAATACTGATTTGAGAGTCCTAGTGTAAGTTAGTGAGGGTTTTAACTGGATCTTAGTAGATCTTCCAATTCTGTCAATTCTCTCCAGTCAAAGATCACTAGGACCACATGTATAATTTAAAAGTTGGATTTATTACTAGGTGCAGCAGAGGAGAACACACATCATGGAGAACTTCATGGCTTCTCTGTAAAAGGCTGTTAGAAGGGATTTATAAGATTTGAGATTATGTTAGAATATTTTGGTGAGATTTTAAGAGAACAGCACTGTTTTTGGATTGGATAGTATCAGGAAGTGGAGCATCCACAATTTCCTTGATTATATTAATAAATCTTAACTGAAATAACAGAAGAGTAAGGCTAAAGCTGAAACTGGTTAAGAACCAGAAGTCACACATATTCACTGGGAGAATAGAATGTTTTATAACTTGTGGTTTGTACAATGTCCGAATTTTATCTGTGTACAGACATCATAACAGAGTGGCCTTGTTTTTCACTGGATCCATTATGGTCACACAGTAATTTTAACTGTGTTGGGGTTATTTGACAGGTTTTTAAATTCAACAGGAAGATATGATCTATTTGAGGGTATCAGGCCACCAACTAGCAATATTAAGGTCTAGCTTATAGTATCATGCCAGCCCCAGAATATCAGAGGTTGCCTTTCTCATTCTCAAATGTCATACCTATGCTAACCTCTTTGTCAGTTCAGGGTACCATGACTTGATGTTCAAGTCTTTGCTGATTCAAGAGTAGACTTGCTTAAAATATGCTTTTTACTGTGATAGTTGAAAATATATGAAAAAAACTGTCCATTAGTCTGATCATAAAGAAAGGCAACAGCTTGAGGCCAAGGAAGATAGAAACAGTTGATATGAGTGATTCACACAACACTCTTCAGACCACAATGCAGTGTGAGCTTTTGGGAAGGTAAGTATAAGGAGTAAATACAGCCTCCAAAACAACATCAGTGAAATCTTCATTGATTACCAGCTGTAACAGTCATAAAAGGATATTTCTTCAATATTAGGTCAGCAAATTTTTCTTAAAGGGCCAGATAGTAAATATTTTTTAATTTTGCAAGTCACGTGGTCTCTGTCAGAACTCCTAGCCTCTCCCTTTGTAGCACAAAAGCAGCCAGGGTCAGTGCCTAAAAATAGGCACATGGCTGTCTTCCAATAAAATTTTATTTATGGACATTGAAATTTGCATTTCATATCATTTTCATGCGCCATGAAATTTTAATCTTTTGACTTTTTTCAACCATTTAAAAATGTAAAGAACCTTCTTAGCTTGTAAGCCATACAAAAACAGGTGATGGGCCATATTTGGCTTGTAGGCTATAATTTACTAACTCCTTTTTTAAAGTATAAGTTGCTAAATAGCAAAACTATTCATTTAAACACTATGTAATGCCCAATTTACCCAAATAAAGGGAGTTCTCAGATCTCAGAATGCATCTTTATGCTTCTGTTTGGTAATGTTCTTCCTGCCTCACATTTCATTTTCCAAACTCTTTTAGACTGATGTTTTGACCTGCTATTTATATCTTATCTCTCTACATTAGGTCAGTGTTCACAGATCGAAGCCTCATCTCCATAGCAGTTGTACATTACCAAAGCATAGAATTTGACTTTATTTATAACACCATTACTATCAACAATATTAAAGTACCTATTCTTTTGTTAGGATGAAATTTGTCTGTTCTTTGGAGTGATTCTCTCTCAGATCTAGCCAAAGTATAAGGTTCCGAAAGTGTGTCTTCAAACTGATCACGTTTCTCTCAAAACCCGATCTTTTACTGAACTTCCATATTTCTGTTACTGGTTTCATTATTTGAGGCTGAAAATGTTGTCATTATATTTGCATAATTTTACCCTTCTCCAAATCTTAACCTCTGCCACTGTCATCTGATCAGATACTGAGTTCTCTACTTCTCATATCTATTCTGTGCCACTATCTAAGCTGATGGCCTTTTCCTCTCTCAGCTCGGATACTTCAATAGTCTCCCAATTGTTCACACTTTGTTCTGCCATATGCCTTACCAAAAGCTATAAGCTTCATTTGCTTCAAGTTAATCTCTAATCATGTCCTTTTCCTTTCTCAGAAACCTTTAATGATTTATCATTGTTCATCAGTTCCTAGTTAAACTTCTCTACTTAGATCTCAAAGCCCTCTCAATATGGCTTCACTCTTCTTTTCTAATCTCCTCTTTCCTGACACTCCTAAAGGTACACTCTGTCTTAAAGAAACTGGATTATCACTATTCCCCAAACACATATTAGACTTTCTTATCTCCAATCCTTCATATGAGCCAATCCATCTTGCTGGAGTGCCCTTGTCGTCTCTTCTTCCAGTTAATATTCTACCCATGTGTAGGGGCTTTGACCAAACTCCACCTCTTTTATGACACCCTCTCTATTTACTTACCTTATTGGATGGGACCTTTCCATTCTTGGAACTTCAACATTTAGACATTTATATTCCATTTGACATTTTAGTTTTAGGTTTACCTGATTATCTACTGTACCTCCCACTAGATTTCAAGTTCCTGTCATACATATGACATGTACTCAATATTTTTATTGAATTGAATTAAATCTGGTGACCACCAAATCAGGATTTGTATAGATGTGACATTGGGAAACTTCTATATTCATTTCATTATTAAGGAGGATGTCAATACAAAATGTCTGGAATCTTTGTCTCTATTAAGGATATTTACTTATAAAGTAAATACTATTTTATTATATTATTTGAAACTTATAAAACACCTTTGGTGTTAATTGGACACTTTTGGTGTCAATTGGTATCTAAAACCTTTTGATGTCAATGTTATTGTTTTGTAAATATCTTATGATACTTTCTTATTTTGTAGTCAAATAATATTAAGTTTTTTAAAACATTTTTAATTGGGTTATAGTCAGTTTACAATGTTGTGTCAAATTACAGTGTAGAGCACAATTTTTCAGTTATACATGAACATATATATATTCATTGTCACATTCTTTTTCACTGTGAACTTCCACAAGATCTTGTATATATTTCACTGTGCTATATAGTATAATCTTGTGTATCCATTCTACATTTTGAAATCCCAGTCTGTCCCTTCACATCCCCCTCACCCTGGCAACCACAAGTTTGTATTCTATGCCTATGAGTCTGTTTCTGTTTTGTATTTATGTTTTTTTTCCTGATTCCACATATGAGTGATCTCATATGGTGTTTTTCTTTCTCTTTCTGGATTACTTCACTTAGAATGACATTCTCCAGGGACTTCAATGTTGATGCAAATGGTGCTATGTTGTCATTTTTATGGCTGAATAGTATTTCATTGTATAAATATAACACATCTTTTTTATCCAGTCATTTGTCAATAGACATTTAGGCTGTTTCTATGTCTTGGCTACTGTAAATAGTGATGCTATGAACATTGTTTTTTTTTTTTACATTTATAAAGTAACTGCCATGCTGCCCTTAGCCAAAGGTTTCCTCTATCTGTCTAGGGGAAAGGACATGAGATAAATGAGTTTGGTTCTAGTTTTGGCTCTACTGTAAAATGTAGATAATAATTCTTTCATCAGAGAATCGTTGCAAGAATCAAGGGTAAGAATATATGTGAAAGAAATGGCTTTTGAGAGATGGCAAAACAAAACATTAAAGTCAGCTGTTGCTAGGCACTTCACTGATCCTCAATGGAAATATTAAATCATTATAATCCATTAAAGGTCATACTTAGATTAAGACATATAAAATTGTTATTTTCTTCCTTGATTGAAGAAGAATGTATAGATCCCAAAACAGTTGATCTGATCAAGTCATCTTAGCAACCAAAAAATAAACAAAAATAAACAATTCAATTGCAAAGTGATTAACCTGCCAAAACTCAGTCTCACTTGTAAACCTGAATCTAGCTTTATTCCAAATATATTCTCTAGTTCTTCACATTTCGGTCTAATGATATTTTAGAGTATATTGAAACAGGAAACCAGTAATGTTTATGCTGGGGTCACCTTTGGTCCTTTTCCTTAATCAGATCTGTTACAGCTGTGGGCTAACTTGTACCAGGTTCTCATGGGAAAAAATGCTTACTGATTCAAGAAGCTACTGTAGAATCTGGCAGTATCACATTGTTTTCCAATAATTCAATCATTCTTCTCATCACCCTTAAAATTAGGTTTGGTGCACAATATGTAGATATTTTCACATTTATTCAGAATCCTTGAAAGTCATAGAGAAGGTAAAGTTGCTACCACTTCATATTGCTTATATGTGGAAGTAGCTTCAAGGTACTGAAATGTTATTCATGATAGAAGTTTGCTAACTGTAAAATATCCATTATATCTCAGAACAGCCATTCCAAATATCTTGTCTGCTCAGGTTCCAGAATGGAAGATTTATCCAGTCACATTTTAATAAAGGATCATCATTGCCTGTTGTCTTCTAAATGCTTCAACAAAATTTTATTCTTATTCCCAGAAAAATTGGTAAATTTAATGGAAAACTTAATATATAGGAAAAATGTTAGATCACCAAATATCATATTGATAATTGCTGCTAAAGATGTAGGGAATCAGCTACACTCAAACAGTGTATTGGAGGGTAGTTTGGCAACATCTATAAATATTTTAAGTGGATAAATTCATTAAGCCAACAATTCCACTTTTAGAAAATGCTCATTCTAGTGTTCATTAGTATACGAATGTGCAGATATTCAACAAGATAGTCCTTCATTGTTGCAAAACATTTCTGGAACAATTGCTGCCACTTTAAATTATGGCAGCATGCAAACTTAGTGAACTCTAATTAAACAAATCTAGTGACAAAGCACCAGCAATTATTTGGAGCTCTTTACATATTTTAATATATATGAACCTAGCAACTACCTGATCATGTGGGAAGAGCAATTAGAAATAGCTGTTCCTTTTCTTTTATGTTGCCCTGTTTTACTGATAGAGAAAAAGATACCCTGATAGTTGTAATTTGTTCATGTAAATTCATGAAGACTTGGGTCACTCCTTTCTCTACTTTTGAAACTGCACTCTGACTGTGTAGACTGACCTAGACAGTCTCTCAAATAGAATCAAATATACACAGGAAGCCAGTGATAAAGAGAAAACCAACATACATATTTTATCACCTGAAAGATTTATTATAGACTAAGGATTCCCAAATCTATATCTTCAGCCAAGAGTTCTTTACTAAAGATCAAAGTCATATTCCATGAATACCTGCTGAACAGCTCTACCTGAATGTCCCACATATACTTAAATTCGGGCTGTTCAAAGTTGAATTTATCATCATCTCCTTAAACCCTGTTTTCTCTCTCTGATCAATGACACCACCATGGTTGCTCAAGCCAGAAGCCTGAACATCGTCCTTGATTCCTCTCTCTTGTTTATCCCCAATACCTAATTAATCATCATTTTAAAATAATTATATCTCTAAAAAGTCTCTCAAATTCATCCACTTTTCTTTGTCCTCAAACTCCACTCTACTGCAGGTCACCATCATTTAGCCTGTATTACAGCAATTCTTACTGTCTCCAGAGAGGGTCAACCTCACAATACTTATTCTTTCACTTCCCCTTACCTGCTTCTGATCTTTTGATGGTTTCCAGTTGTTTGTAGGATAAATTCTTATTTCCTAACATGGCTTGTAAGGTTCTGGATGATTTAGACCCATCATTACCTGTTCAGTTTTATCTCTTATGAATTCTCATCTCATCTCCAACTACAATAGAGATCTTACTTCCAGTTCTTAGGCTGGGTTACATGTATCTTGATGTCCCTCTGCCAGCTTGAATCTTCCCTAGCATGGCACTTATGCCAGTATTTTGCCAATATTTGTTTACTGCTCTGTGTTTCCCACTGGAATATGCAGTTGCATAAGATCAGGAGCCATATTAGTCTTGATATCACCAGCACCTAGCCTGACATATAACAGACACTTCATAAATAGTTGTTGTATGAGTGGATATATTAATTTCCATTAATGGAGTCAGACCTAACACAAAGTCAATAAATTCTTCAGTTCAATGTCCAAATAATGCATTCATTCATCATCTTCTCAGGAAAAAAAAAAGATATCCTCTCCCCACTTGTGTTGTTTATCTAGCAGACATGACTTGTGGGTATAACTGTTTAAGGGTGGAAAGACTGTAAAAAAATGCATATAAGCACAAAAGAAACTGTTAATTTTGAGTGATCAACTGGCAAATTTACTGCAGGCAAATTCAAACTGCCTCTTCCTTCACCTTGATTCATGCCAGAGGGCTTTTGCACATTTATTTCTGAATTGTTTGTGCCTGAGGAGACTCTTTCCTGGAAAGGTGATAACTACCATGAATTACAAATAGAATAAACATGAAATTGTAAAAGAAGACATCTAAATCATTAAGAGTGGGAGAGGGAAGCAAGAAAATATAGAGTATTTTTTTCTTTATTTTTTAAATTTTTTGTTCTCAGTAGGATGGTTTTGAGATTATATTACTATCTGTCTAATAAAAACAGTTATAATAATGGGCTAATAGACTTAAAAAAAGGGTAACCACAAGCCAAAAACTTACAAGAGAGTCACAAAAGCTAAATAAAATCCATGATAATACAAAGGAAAATTCCCGAACCACAAAAGGAATAAGAAAGGAACAAAGGGGAATATCAAATCAACTGCAAAAATAAGTTCAAAATGGCAATAAACACACATCTATCATTAATTACTATAAATGTTAATGGACTAAATGCTCCAATCAAAAGACATATAGTGGCAGACTCGATAATAAAGCAAGAACCTTCAATATGCTGCATACAAGAGACCCACTTTAGGGAGAAGGACATATATAGATTGAGAGTGAAAGGATGGAAAAGGATATTCCATGCAAATGGAAAAGTCAAAAAAGCAGGTGTATCAGTACTGATTTAAGACAAAATAGATTTTAAAGCAAAGGCCATAAAGAAAGATAAAGAAGGATATTTTATAATGATTAAAGGACTAATACAAGATGAGAATATTACACTCGTTAATATATATGCACCCAATATAGGAGCACCTAAGTAGATAAAACAATTACTAACAGTGATGAAGGGGATATTGATGTGAATGTAAACATTGTTGGAGATTTTAACACCACATTAACATCACTAGACAGATCTTCCAGACAGAAAATAAACAATGCAACAGAGAAATTAAATGATACAATAGAAAAATTAGATTTGGGAGATATTTTCAGAGCATTACAACCCCCCAAAATAAGACATACATTGCTTTCAAGTGTACATGGAACATTTTCTAGGATTGATCTTTCTCTGTTAGAATGAGGAAATTTGTCTCTTATCAGGGTGCTGTATGTGTCTACCATTTTCACATAGCCCCAATTTTTTTCAGAGAAGCTTCCATAATCTTTGATCAAAATTAAACTATAGATGTCTAGAGACTAGTCACTTTTGACTCAGAAGAGGGTCTTCCAACATTCAAGGAACATGTTTAGGCAGAGATCCATGTCAGATAAGAGAGTGCATTTTCATCAGTCTTGAAAGATATACAACCAATTACTCCTAAAAGTCAGTTGTGCATATATTTTTATCTCTGTTTTCTCTTCATACTTGTAACTTTGCCAGTGGCTTCATAGATATGGCCTTTTGAAAAGAAAAATATTACTGAAAATCGTGAAAACAGAGCACAAATACGTCATTTTTTGCTGACTATATAACGTTTGGCAAATCACTTAACCTCCTTGAATCTCAGTTTCTTCATAAGTAAAATGGAGAAAAATATTTACTTCAAAGGACTGTGAAAATAAATGAGACAATGGAAGTACCTGGTATATAGCTGATGCTAAATAGATCATCATCACTGTCATCATCACCATCCAGGCTTATATATCAGAAATCTTAAAATTGTCTCTAATGCGTCCACTTTTCTTATTCACCTTACCAAAGCAAGCTTCAAATCCTGTTGACTTTATCTTCAAAATGTCTCTTAGATTCATCTCTTCCTCTCTTTCCACTGTTACAATCTATTTCTAGCTCCTCTTCCTTTCTTTATATTGTAACAGTCTCCAAAATGTTTTGTCTCCCAACCAGTGCTACCAAAGCCATTTTCATAAAATGTGAGCCTAGTAAAGTTACTACCGTGCTTAAAATCCCTTTAGTAGTTTTTCATTTGCTGCTAACTCTCACTCAAATTCTTTAAGTTGATCTTTAATTTCTCCATATTTTGGCCCTGTCTTAACTTTCCAGTTTTATCTTAGCCTACCTTTCCCTCAGCCACAGAGGAACTCAGTTGCCAAGAATGCCTCTGGACCTTTATTCAAAGGGCTGAAACTTCAAAGTATGAGCTCAATGTTTAATTCAAGCAACAAGCAGATAGTCTGAACCACAGAACTACATTTTACAAGTCAGTAAGCACAAATTTCCTGAAACTGAATAGACTGGTATAGAAAAGACTTTGAGAGAATAACACTTTTAAACTTTGTTTTGTGCTTGTCCCCACAATTTTGAATGCTCCTCTCCTTATTTTCCATTTTCTCCAGTGAGAGATTATTTAAATCTCATATTTAAAAAGTCACAACAAAGGCTACTCTTCTGTGAAGCTTTCCTAAATCTCTCAGAAAAATTAATCAGCCCCAAGGAGCCTAGTTAATACATTTATTGTGGGCTTCAACTAGTGTGCTTTGTATTAAATTTCATATGTATGCTGCCCCTTAGACCATGAACTCCTTAAGGGCAGGGACCATTTGAAGCCCAGAATTCTAGAGTTCATCTGTTTATAAAACAAATAGGAATAGCGCACCCCACAAGCACACCCAGATTGTATATGAATGAATTAATTTGCAAAAGAACTCTTGTTTGACTGAGAGAGAATTGGAGAAGAATTTGTGCAGGAGATTTGCAGGAAAAGAAGTTAGAGGACTTTAGTGTTACATCAGCATTGTAAAAGGTCCCTGAACAAATCCTGTGTGTAGTTTCCTAAAGATTTCCTAGTTTCCACACCAGATGCTGTACCCTCACATTACTTCTGATAAGCCTATATAATAATGTCTGTATTCATAGTCATAGGTAGACTCAAGTAGGTAGCTTATGGAGTTTGAAGTCTGGAATGAATGAGACAATCATTTTTTTTTAAAACTTTCTTTAGAGCTTTCCATCACAGAAAAATCCTTACCAACTCCAAGCAGGTCATCAAGACTTAGCTTGAGAAAACAATAGGGTTACTGAGTCACTGTGTCTTTCCATTTTGGTCTAGTAACATTTCATTTCTTTTTCTCTGTGGCATTGGTTATAAGCTGGGCTACTAGTCTCAGAAGCCAGGCTGAGAACAATAGAGGCTGAAGATCTAGCAATGCTGTGTCACTATGAGTCAACAACTGGGAAATGGAGAAGCAGTTCACTATAAAATAGAGAAGTAATTCACAGGCTTTTGGGGTACTCAAGTCTCAGAAGATAATCTCCCAGATCTAAGTGTTTGGGTGCTTTCCAAAATGTAAATAAAGTTCAGGCCAGTGTGGGGGAGTTTCCTCAGTAAGATCTCCAGACATACATGGCTACCTACTGAAGGTCGGGGCTGGGTTAGGCAGTGAGTGAAATAACTTCTCCAGGAGGGTCAAAACCAAGTTGTTAATCCAAAGTTAACATGAAGCAGGGGAGTTCAGGGGGTGGTCATTAAACTGCCATGAAAGCTCATGGTAGGCCAGAAAAAAGATCTTAAGACAAGTTGTTGCAGTCAGCACTGACCAAAAGAAGTTTATGACCTGGACTCTGATTTCATGCTTGAGGCTTCTATTCTAACTTTCTTCAGGAAAGTATAAGAAATAAGGTCTGCTCCTTCAGAGTACCCTCTATAATCAAACCTCTTATCCTAGACACCAGAGTAGACTGGGCTTTGATAAACCATAAATATCAAAAGATATTAGTTGCTTGCAAACAACCTTGGTGTCTCAGACACCAATTTTCACCTCTTCTATTAAAAACAGAATTTTATATTTTATGATCTCTGCTGAGAGAAAAATTTCTCTGAGTTTTGAATATTTGTTTTATATGAATTTCTCTTTAAAAAAACTAAAAGTTATTTCTAAACTTCAAATTGACCAAGTTGCAGAATAACATACTTTATTTTTATTTTCCTCCATTGCTGGGCTAAAAGAAGTGTTCACATGATATTAAGATCCTAATATTTATGTATAAAAGGAAAGGTGTGAGTATAGGGCCACTAAAAATACCCTTCACATAAATGAAGCTTGGAATCTGGCATTCTGGCATAGAAAGATGATGTGTGATGCTATCTAAGAGGTTAATGCTGCCTGACCCTTGTATTTAGGGGAGTATAATTTATCAGTAGCACTTTTTTGAGGAATATGGTAAGGGAACTTCTGCTGGTAGAGAAGTGCTCATAAACTTGTGAACAATATATACTTGATAAGCTTAAAAGAAAGGAGGATAATGGAAGAGAAAGAAATAGATTTACCAAACAAAAAGATAAATAAAAAAGAAGGAAATAAGGGGATAACAATTTGAAAGGTGTAAGGATAGAATGGGTAACTCTGCCTACATGTGCTTGGCTTGGCTTTATGATTAGTTAGGGTTGGCTGTTTTCTGGGTAAAAGAGTTGGACAGCTAAGGCCCATCTAGAAATCATAGTACCTGAGGGAGTAACATGAGACCATAGAACTTTTGTCCTCAACAGGTGATGGTTGTCACTGTGAGAGTAGAAACTACCACACATTAGACATATATAGATATAGAGAGGAATATTCTTCAGGGGTAGAGCATTTGACTGCAGAGAGGAGTATTCTTACAGCTAGTGCCCACAGAAAATTCTGGAGGGTTCTCTATGGCCAGGTGTCATCCTAGGGACCAAAACGTCATGAAATGTGGCAAAGGAGCCTCTGATCCTGCCTCCATTACACAAAAGGCATCTTTTCTTTCTTTCACTTTTATTGAGATATAATTGAGATACAGCACTATATATGTTTAAAGTGTACATCATAATGACCTGACTTAACAGATATTGTGAAACGATTACCATAGTAAGTTTAGCTAACATCCATCATCTCATATAGATACAAAAAAGATAAAAAAGTTTTTCTTTGTGAAGAAAATTGTATGATTTACTTTCTCAAAACCTTTCTAATATACCATACAGCAGTATTAACTATAGTCGTCATGTTATACATTACATCACCAATATTTATTTATCTTAAGACTGAAAGCTTGCAGCTTTTACCTTTGACTACCTTTATCTAATTCCCTCATTCCCCCACCTCTGCCTCTGGTAACCAAATGTCCAGTTACTTTTTCTATGAGTTTGATGGGGTTTTTCATTTTCATTTTTGTTTTTTTGAGAGGGTTGTTTGTGTTTTTTCATGATTCCACATTTAAGTGATATCATACAGTACTTGTCTTTTTCTACCTGGCATATTTCACCTAGCATAATATCCCCAATGTCCACCCACGTTGGCATAAATAGCAGAATTTTTGTGGCTGAATAGGATTCCATTTTGTGTGTGTGTGTGTGTGTGTGTGGTGTGTCTCATGTTTTTTTTTATCCATAGATCTGTTGATGGACACTTAGATTGTTTCCATGTCTTGGCTATTAGAAATTATACTGTAATGAACATGGGGGTGTAGATATCTGTTTAATAGTAATTTTGTTTCCTTCAGATGTATACCCAAAATTGGAATCACTATCATATGGTATTTCTATTTATATTTTTTGAGGAAACTCTATGCTATTTTTCATAGTGGCTGTACCAATTTATAATCCCACCAACAGTGCACAAGAATTATCTTTTCTCCATATTCTCACCAACATTTGTTATCTTTTGTATTTTTGGTGATAGCCATTAACAGGTTTAAGGTGATATTATGCTTTCAATATGCATTTCCCTAATTATTAGACATGTTGAGAACCTTTTCATGTCACTTCTGTCCTTTTGTATATTTTCTTGGGCGAAAAGTCTATTCAGTCCTTTTCCCCATTTTTAGTTGGGATTATTATTATTCTTAATTATTATTATTATTCTGCTATTCAGTTATATGAGTTCTTTATGTATTTTGAATAGTAATTCCTTATCAGATATGTGATTTGAAAGTATTTTCTTCCAATTTGTAGTTTGCCTTTGCATTTTGTTGACTGTTTATGATACTGTGCAGAAGCATTTTAGTTTGATATAGTCCAACATGTTTATTTTTAATTTTGTTGATTTACTTTAAGATCAAGTCCAAAAAACTCATTGCTAAGATTCATGTCAAAGAGCTTTTTTCCTGTTCCCTTCTAAGAGTTATCTGGTTTCAGATCTTATATTCAATTCTTTAATCCATTTCAAGTTAATTTTTGTTAGTGGTGTAAGGTATGTGTCTTGTCTCATTCATTTAATGTGAATATTGGATTATGCCAGCACTATTTATTGAGACTATCTTTTCCCCACTGATTATTCTTGGATTCCTTGTCAAATTTAGTTTACAGCATATGCATAGGCTTATTTCTGGATTCTTGATTCTGTTACTTTGATTTATGTCTCTCTTTTTATGCCAGTGCTATACTGTTTGAACTCCTATAGCTTTACAATACACCTTAAGATAAGGTGTGTTGCCTCCAATTTTATTCATCTTTCTCAGGATTGTTTTGGCCTTCAGTAGTTTGATGAAAAATTTTAGGATTATTTTTTCTACTTCTATAAAAAATGCCTTTGAAACCTTGATAGGGACTACATTGAATCTTTAGATTGCTAAGGTAGTATGGACATATAAATTTTTTTAATTTTATTTTTTTATTTTTAAGACAATTTAAAAACTACTGTCCTTTTACTGTTATTACAAAATATTGACTATATTCCCCATACTGTACAATACATCCTTGAGACTAACTTACACCCAATAGTTTCTACCTCATATCTCCCACCCCTGGATTGCACCACCCTACTGGTAACCACTACTTTGTTCTCTTTATCTATGAGTCAGATTTTTTTTTGTTGCATTTGATAATTTGATGTATTTTTTAGAGTCCACATATAAGAAAATAATACAGTGTTTGTCTTTCTCTGTCTGTCTTATTTCACTTAGCATAATGTCCTTCAAGTTCATCCATGTTGCTGCAACCGGCAAAATTTCATTCTTTTTAATGGCTGAGTTTTATTCCATTGTATATATACACTACATATTCTTTATCTTCTTTATCTATTGATGGACACTTAGGTTGTTTCCATATTTAACCAAATGTAAATAATGCTGTTATGAACATTGATATGCATGTATATTTTTGAAGTACTGTTTTTGTTTTTTTTCAGATGTATACCCAGGAGTGGAATTGCTGGTCTATATGGTAGTTCTATTTTTATTTTTTTTGAGAAATCTCCATATTGTTTTCCACAGTGACTGCATCAATTTACATTCCCATCAACTCTGTAGGAGTGTTCTCTTTTCTCCATAACCTTCCCAAATTTGTTATTTGTGTTCTTTTTGATGACAGTTGTTTTGACTGATGTGAAGTGATATCTCATGGGGGTTTGGAGTTGCATTTCCCTGATGACTAGCAATATTGAGCATCATCTTTTCATATACCTGTTGGCCATCTGCATTGCTTCTTTGGAAAAATGTCTACTCAGATCATCTGTCCATTTTTTTTATTTCTTAATAGAAGTATAGTCAGTTTAAAATGTGTCAATTTCTGGTATACAACATAATGTTTCACTTATACATATACATATAAACATTTTTTTCATTATAAGTTACTACAAAATATTGAACATAGTGTTATACAGTATAAACTTGTTATTTATCTATTTTATATATAGTAGCTAGTATCTGCAAATTTCAATCTCCCAGTTTATCCTTTCCCACCTCCTTTACCCACTGGTGACAGTAAGTTTATTCTCTTTGTCTGTGACTCAGTTTCTGTTTTGTAAATAAGTTCACTTGTGTCTTTCATTTACTCAACATATAAGCGATAACATATGGAGTTTTTCTTTCTCTTCAGGCTTACTTCACTTAGAATGATGATCTCCAGGTCCACCATGCTACTGCAAATAGCATTATTTTATTCTTTTTTGTGGCTGAGTAGTATTCCATTATATATATATATATATATATATATATATATATATATATATATATATCACATCTTTATGCATTCAAATGTTGATGGATGAGAAAAGGTGCCAAGAATGCAAAGTAGAGACTAATAGTGCTCCCTCTCCCACAAATACACCAAGAATTACATCTACAAACTTACTTAATTGCACAGAACAGCCACTAAATTCTGGCATAGTGTCTCTCACTTCAACATAACGGAGAATCTGGTAAGAAAAGAAAAAAAGAAAAAGACAATTGCTGCATGACCAGTCCTGTGGGAAGGGAGTGGCAAAGGAAGAAAGGCACCCTCATGCTGGGACACCCCCTACAGCTAGGAGGTCAGTGGGGACAGAAGTGGAGCTTCTGAGCCTTGGAGGAGAAAGTGGCAGCCACTTGGCAGACAGAACTAAGAGAAACTGGCATGGAGGGTCCCTGGCATCCTAAGTCCTAGATGTGAGCAAGCAAGGATAGGCTGGTACAAGCTTCTGGAAGTTGATGAGCCCAGGGAGAAGGCTGGGGCCCACTGCACAGAGGTAGCCTCAGGGGACTGAATGGTTGTGTGAACTCTGGCTGAGGGTATGTGCAAAACAAAACTACCTAGGACTCCCATTAAAAAACACTGCTGCTGGAGAAGGGTGAAGATGACAGAGTAGAAGAACACTTGTAGTTCACCTTCTCTCACAAATACACCAAGACTGACATCCATGGACCCACCCATCCAAACAGAACACCTGCTGAAATTTGACAGAACATCACCTTCAAAAGAAATAATATGCCACCAATCTGGTAGGAGAAAAGGGAAAAAGGAAGAAAAAGGAAAATAGTGTGAGACCAGTCCCACAGGGAGGGAGCAGCAAAAGAAGAATAGCACTCATTCACTGAGTCTCCCTCTCTCCAATGGAGAGGTCAGAAGGATGGAGGGGGAATCTCCAAGCCTCAGATCTGTATGGAATAGCCCTTGATCTACAGAATTAATTTAAATGGGCACAAAGGGTCCCAACAAGCCCCAGCCTTAGACACGAACTGGTAAGTTTGGGATGGAACAGACTGACCAAGCTGGTCATAGAACTCAGGCTGGCTGTACAGAGGCAAACTTGGGGGACTGTAGTGTGCTGTGTCCCATTGCTGGGAGGATATGCAGATTAGAAGAGCATGAGTACCCCATAATATAGGGGAAAAAAGCAAAGTAACACAGCTGATGTGCCCTGGGGGGGTGGAGTGCCATAGCCTTTGTCCCCACAGACCTGTGGCACCATAGCAGGCATGTTTTCAGAAGAGAGGCAGGGCTCTGCCACAGCCACCATATTCTCCAGTGCACAGCTCCCAGACAGAGGTGAAGTCAAAACCTGAATCCATACCTAGGGGCTCCACAACATCATAGGTGGGACTTAGACTTGTTTACAGCCCCAGGCAGATAGGAACATTCTGCCCCAGTGCCTCGGTGAACTTGCACCTCTAAGACAAATGAACAAGGAGCAGAGTTCTGGCACAGAGTGGGGTGAGGGCTGGTGCAGATGTTTTCTCTGAGCCCTGCCTATGGAGTGCAGACCTGACACAGTGCTGGGAGCAACACTGAATGGAGTGTGACCCTCCCACATACCATGCAAGAGCACAGCTACAGATGTGGTATTGGGATGAGGCATGACCCACTCATCTACCATGCATGAGCGCGGTGCCAAGACACAGCATTGGAAGGATGTGCAACCTGCCCGCCTACCAGCACTGTTAGCAGCACAGACTCACGGAGGTGACCTGAGGGCCCTGGAACCAGGGAGAGGAGTTTGCATAGCAGGGCAAGGGCAAGAGTGGCGACAACCACAGAACAAAAAAGAGGCTTCACTCAATAGCTAGGGCAATCTCTGGATGCCAGATCACTGGCCACACCCCCAGCAAAACAGATAACAGGCAAAAGGCACTGAAAGAAGACTTGGCAACCACTCATACTTAAGAAGGACCTCTTGACAAAATTATTAAGAATACACAGTCTCCATGGGAACACACACACTTCTTTTTCTTTCTTTTCTTTTTTCTTTCTTTTATTTTATCTTTCTTATTATTTTTTAAATTTTTTTGTTTATATTTTTAATCCCTTTTAAAATTTTCTTTTAAAATGTTTTCTTTCTTAAAATTTGTCTTATTTCATTTTTACAGCTCTTCCTTTGCTCTTGTGTTATCAATTATACACTGTTTTCAAATATTTTTCTTCTTTTAAATTTTTAAGTATTATTTCCACATCTGTTTTAGATAAGTAAGTAAATAAATGAACCCATTCAGACACAGTAGATAACTAATACCCCATAATTCATAGTGCCAGAGACATATAAGTAAAATGAAGAAGCTGAGGAACCACTCCCAATTAAAAGAACAAGAGAAATGCCCCAAAAGAACATTCAATGAAATAGACTTTGATAGTCTACTAGATCATGATTTAAAAAAAAAGAGTAATCAAAGTACTGAAGGAACTAAAAGAGACTGTGAATAGAAACAGGGAATATGTCAAAAAGGAAATTGAAACTATGAAGAGGAGACAATTAAAATTGGAAAACTCATTGGCTGAGTTGAGAGCTTACCTAAAGGCTGTAAAAAGTACGCTAGATAATGCAGAGAAACAAATAAGTGACTTAGAAGACAAGATAACAAAAATCACCCAATCAGAACAGCTGACAGGAAAGCAAATAAAAAACAATGAAAACAATATAAGGGACCTATGAGATAATATAAAGCATGCCAACCTAAACATAATAGGGGTACCAGAAGGAGAAGAAAGAGAAAAGGGGATTGAAAAGTTATTTGAAAAAATCATGACTGAAAACTTCCTAAACCTAAATAAGGAATCAGATATCCAAATACAGGAAGCACAGATGTCCCTAAACAAGAAGAACCAAAACAGACCTACACCAAGATATATTATAATTAAGATGGCCAAAGTTAAGAAATGAATCTAAAGGCAGCAAGAGAAAAACAAAGAATTAGTTTTAAGGGAACTCCCATAAGGCTTTCATCTGATGTCCCTACACAAACACTGCTTGCCAGAAGGAAGTGGCAAGATATATTCAAAGTTCTGAATGAAAAAAAGCTGCAATCTAGGATACTCTATCCAGCAAGAATATCCTTCAGAGTAGAAGGAGAGATAAAGAACTTCACAGACAAGCAAAAACTAAAAGAATTCAGCAATAATAAACCTACCCTAAAAGAAATACTGAAAGGTCTACTCTAAATAGAAAAGAAGCAGGATGCTACAAAAATGAGAAGATAATAACTGGAAAGGTGATAACTACAATGAATTACAACAGAATAAACATGAAAATTTTAAAAAATGTATCTAAATCATTAAGGGTGGGATAGGAGAGCAAGAAAATATAGTTTTTCTCTTCTTTTTAAATTTTTTTTGGTTTTGATAGGATGGATTTGAGCTTATATTACTATCTGTTTAAAATAAACAGATATAAAAATGGGTTAATATACATACAAAATAAAGCAACCACAAGCCAAAAGCTTACAATAGAGCCACAAAAACTAAAAATAAACCAAGATAGTACAAAGGAAAATTATCAAACCACAAAAAGAAAAAGAAAGGAACAAAGAAGAGATACCAAATCAACTTCAAAATAAGTTCAAAATGGCAATAAACACACATCTATCAATAATTAATGTAAATGTTAATGGACTAAATGCTCCATTCAAAAGACATAGAGTCACAGACTGGATAATAAAACAACAACCTATGATATGCTGCATATGAGAGACCCACTTTAGGGAGAAGGACACTCATAGATTAAGATTGAGAGGATGGAAAAATATATTCTATGCTAATGGAAATGACAAGAAAGCAGGAGTAGAAATACTGATTTCAGACAAAATAGACTTTAAAACAAAGGCCATAAAGAAATTTCATAATGATTAAAAGAGAAATACCAGATGAGGATATTACACTCATTAACATGTATGCACCCAATATAGGAGCACCTAAATAGATAAAGCTAATACTAACAGATATAAAGGGAGAAACTAATGGGAATACAATAATAGCAAAAGAATTAAACACCCCATTATCATCACTGATAGATCTTCCAGACAGAAAATCAATAAGGCAAAAGAAAACTTAAATGATGCAATAGAACAATTACACTTGGTTGATATTTTCAGGACATTACATCCCCCCAAAATAGAATATACATTCTTTTCAAGTGCATATGGAACATTTTCAAGGATAGATTATGTACTCGGGCACAAAAGAAACTTCAATAAATTTAAGAAGATAGAAATTATCAAGCATCATTTCTGACTACAATGCCCTGAAATTAGAATTCAACTACAGAAAAACAAAGAAGAAAAACATTACAGCATTGAGATTAAACAGCATGCTACTAAAAAACAATGGGTTGATGATGAAATCAAAGAAAAATTCAAAAATACTTTGAAACAAATGACAATGCAAACACAACCACACAGAATCTATGGGATGTAACAAAGGCAGTGTTAAGAGAGAAGTTTATAGTGATACAGACCTTTCTCAAAAAAGAAGAATCTCAAATAAACAATCTAACCCACCAGCTAAAAGAATTAGAAAAATAAGAGTAAGTAAAAAATACCAAAAGTCAGCAGAAGGAAGGAAATAATAAAGATCAGGGAGGAAATAAATGAAATAGAAATTTTAAAAATAGAAAAAAAGTCAATCAAACAGAGAGATGTTTTGCTTGAAAGAGTAAACAAAATTGACAAGCCTCTGGCCAAGCTAATTAAGAAGAGAAAAGAGAGGGCACAAATAAACAAAATAAGAAAGGAAAATGGAGAAAGTACAACCAATACCACAGAAATACAAAACATCATATGAGAATATTATGAACAACTGTATGGAAACAAAATGGACAACCTAGAAGTAGTGGACAAGTTTCTGGAAACACACTGTCCACCAAGACTGAATCAACAAGAAATTGACCACTTGAACAAACTTATCACTAGAAGTGAAATTGTAATAGCAATTAAAAAACCTCCCTACAAACAAAAGTCCAGGACTTGATGGCTTCACTGGGGAATTCTACCAACCATACAAAGAACTAATATCAGCCTTTCTCAAACTCTTCCAGAAGACTGAAAAGGAGGGAGGACTCCCAAACTAATTCAATGAAGCCACTAGTACCCTGATAACAAGAGCAAAGACACTGCCAAAAAAGAAAATTAGAGACCAACATCACTGATGAACATAGATGCAAAAATTCTCAACAAAATATGAGGAAACAGAATCCAACAGCACATAAAAATATGATACACCATGATCAAGTTGGGTCCATCCCAGGAACACTAGGTTGGTTCAATATACACATATCAATAAATATAATACACCACATCAACAAGATAAAGGACAAAAACCACATGATCATCTCAATAGATGCTGAAAAAGCATTTGATAAAACTCAACACCCATTTATGATAAAAACTCTCACCAAAGTGGGTATAGAAAAAACATATCTCAACATAATAAAAGCTGTTTATAACAAACCTACAGCCAACATAGTACTCAATGGTGAAAAACTTAAACCCTTCCCACTAAAATCTGGGACAAGACTAGTTGGTCCACTCTCACCACTTCTATTCAACATAGTCTTGGGAGTCCTAGCCACAGCAATCAGGTAAGAAAAGGAAATAAAGGATCCAAGTTGGAAAAAGAGGAGTAAAATTATCATTATATGCAGGTGGCATGTTGCTATATATAGAAAACCCCAAAAGGTCCACACAAAAAGTACTAGAACTAATAAAAGAATTTGCCAAGGTAGCAGGATACAAGATTAATGTAAAAAATCAGTTGCATTTCTTTATACTAGTGACAAATCAATAGGAAAAGAAAGTAAAGAAACAATCCTTTTTGAAATAGCACCCACAGTAATAAAATACACAGTAATAAATCTAACCAAGGATGTGGAAGACTTACATATGGAGAACTACAAAACATTGATTAAGAACATTAAAGACAACTTTAAAAAATGGAAAGATATCTCATACTCCTGGATTGGAAGAACCAATATTGTTAAAATGGTCATACTGCCCAAGGAAATCTACAGATTTAATGCAATCCCTATCAAATTACCCAGTACACATTTCACAGAACTAGAACAAATGATAGTAAAATTTATATGGAATCACAAAAGACCCAAAATTGCCAAAACGATGTTGAAGAAGAAGAATGAGGCTGGAGGAATAACCTCCCAGACTTCATACAATACTATGGAGCTACAGTAATCAAAACAGCATGGTATTGGTACAAAAATAGACATGTGAATCAATGGAAGAGCAAAGAGTGCATAGAAATGAACCCACAAACTTTTGGTCAATTAATCTTTGAGAAAGGAGGCCAGAACATACAATGGAATAAAGACAGTCTCTTCAGCAAAAGGTGTTGGGAAAACTGGACAGCAGCATGTAAATCAATTGACAGATGACTGGATAAAGAAGATGTGGTATATTTATACAATGGAATACTATTCAGCCATAAAATGACAACATAACGTCATTTGCAGCATCATGGATGTCCCCGGAGACTGTCATTCTAAGTGCAGTAAGCCAGAAAGAGAAAGGAAAATACCGTATGAGATCACTCATATGTGGAATCTAAAACAAAAACAAAAACAAAAACAAAAACAAAAAAAACCCTTAAATATGAAACACAAGCAGACTCATAGACATAGAATACAAACTTTTGGTTGACAAGGGGGAAGGGGGTGTGAAGAGACAGATTGGGAGTTCGAAATTTGAAGATACTGACAGGCATATGTAGAATAGATAAAAATGATTGTACTTTATAGGACAGGGAATTATATACAAGATCTTGTGGTAGCTCACAGGGAAAAAGAATGCAACAATGAATATATGTATGTTCATGTAAAAGTGAAAAATGTGCTCTACATTGGAAACTGACACAAAATTGTAATCTGACTATAACACAAAAAAAGTTAAAAAGTCTAAAAAATTTTTAAAAAATGAAGTTAGAATACTCCCACACACCATACACAAAAATCAACTCAAAATGGATCAAAGACTTAAACATAAGACAAGACGCAATAAACCTTCTAGAAAAAACATTGGCAAAACATTATCTCACATACATCTCAGCAATTTTCTCTTAGAAGAAATAGAAATAAAAGCAAAAATAAACAAATAAGACCTAATTACACTTACAAACTTTTGCACAGCAAAGGAAACTATAAACAAAACAAAATAACAACCTACAGAATAAGAGAAAATATTTGCAAAAGCTGAAACTGACAAGGGCTGGATCTCCAGAATATATAAACAGCACATATGACTTAATAAGAAAAGAGCAAAAAGTCCATTCCAGTAATGGGCAGAAGACCTAAACAAGCAATTCTCCAAGGAAGACATACAAATGATCAATTGGCATGTGAAAAAATGCTCAATATCACTAATTATCAGAGAAATGGAAATCAAAAGTACAATGAGGTATCACCTCACACCAGTCAGAATGGCCATCATTCAAAAGTCCACAAATGACAAATGCTGGAGAGGCTATGGAGAAAAGGGAACCCTCCTACACTGCTGGTGGGAATGCAGTATGGTGCAGCCACTGTGGAAAACAGTATGGAGATTCCTCAAAAGACTAGGAGTAGACTTACCATATGACCCAGTCATCCAGCTTCTGAGCATAAATCCAGAAGGAGCCTTAATTCAAAGGACACCTGCATCCCAATGTTCACAGCAGCACTGTTTATAATAGCCAAGACATGGAAACAGCCTAAATGTCCATCAACAGATGACTGGATAAAGAAGTGGTGGTATATTTATACAATGGAATTCTATTCAGCTATAAAAATGACAACATAACACCATTTGCAGCAAGATGAATGGTCTTGGAGAATGTCATTCTAAATGAAGCATGCTAGAAAGAGAAAGAAAAATACCATACAATATCATTCATAATTGGAATTTAAAAACAGAAAAAAGACAAATGAACTTATTTATAAAACAGAAACATTTATATTTTTGTTCTTTTTTAGATTCCTACTGATTATAACTCAATAAAATTGTTTTAAAAAAACAGAACAGACTCACAGATATAGACTTGCGTTTGCCAGTTGGGGGAGAGAGGTGGGAAGGGATAAACTGGGAGTTTGAGATTTGCAGATACTGACTGGTATATATAAAATAGATAAACAAGTTTATACTGTATAGCACAGGGAAATATATATTGAATATCTTGCTATAGCTCATGGTGGAAAAGAATATGAAAATGATTATATGTATATTCATCCATGACTGAAGAATTGTGTTGTACACATGAAATTGACACAACATTGTAAACTGACTCTAACTCAATTTAAAAAATAAGTTTAGAGACAGAGAAGATGGCGGAGTAGAAGGACGCGCATAAGTCACCCTCTCCCTCAAGTACACCAAGACCCACATCTACTGACCCACTCAGCCAATCAGAGCACCTGCGGAACTCCGACAGAACATTGCCCTCTTCAAAGAAAAAGATGCCAAAAATCTGGTAGGAGAAAAGGAAAAAAGAAAGAACAAAAGGCAAAGCAGCGCGGGACGGGTCCCGCGGGGAGGGAGCGGTAAAGGACTGGCGCTCGCTCGCTGGGTCTCCCCTCTCCGAGAGGCCAGCGGGACAGAGGGGAAGCCTCCGAGGCTCGGCTCTGTACAGAGCAGCCCTTGTCAGACAGAACTAAGTTAAACGGGCACAGAGCGTCCCCCCGACACCCAGCCTGAGACGCGGGCCGGCAGCGGCGGGCAGGGCCAGGCTGCACAAGACGGGCAGAGGACGGGGGCGGCTGCACAGAGGCAGCCCCGGGGGACTGCAAGGGGCTGGGCGCTGTGGCTGTGGGTGTGCAGGGCAGAACAACCTGGGCCCTCCATAAAACAGCAAGATTGATGTGCTCTCGGGGGAAGGGTGCATACCCCCATCTCTGAAAACCCACGGAAACTTTTCAGGGGAAGAGAGGCGGGCTCAGACACAGCCACCATATCCTCCGGCGCTTAGCACCCAGGCGGGGGCAGGGGGCGAACAAAACCTGCATCCTCACCAAAGGGCTTAGCAGCCTCAAAGGCCAGACTGAGAGGAGACTACAGCCAAGGGCAGATAGGATACTTCCATTCTGGTCCCTCAGAGAACTTGCTCCACAAAGACAAACAAGGAGCTGGGTTTTGGCTCGGAGCAGGGACAAGGCTGTCCCTCGGTCTTTCCCGAGCCCACCTGCGGAGCACCGCCCAGGGAGGAGCGCACAGCCGCACAGAGCAGCAGAGCTACCGGTGGCGCGGGTAGACGGAGAGCTGCCCCCCGCCTTTTGGGCAGGAACACAGCCCCTGACCGAGGTGCTGGGAGGGGACACGACCCGCCCTTCTTCCTGGCCAGTCTGCAACATCTGACTGTGGCATCCGGAGGGGCAGTGACCCGCCCGCCCACAGCAGAGGAGAGCTGCATCTGAACCCGTGTTAGGAGGAGGCGCGATATGCTTGCCTACAGGTGCTGGGAGCAGCACAGAAGAGGACGCCAATGGAGGGCCTATGAAAACAAGCTGAGCTTCCAAACCAGGATGAAGAGAGAAAGACATCACATTAAAAGCACACAGACTCAAGGAGAACACCAAAAATCCCACTTTTTTTTTAAATCTGTTTTTACCTGTTCTATTTTCTATCACTCTCTTAATTTTTACTTCTTAATTCATTTCTATTTCTCTTGGCTTTTGATGTCCTGTTATTGATTAGACACAGGTTTCAAATACATCTATTCATCTCCCCAACCCCCTTTTTTTTTAAAGGTTTTAAAAGGACGTCTCTACCCGATAAATACTCTGCTTCAACTCGCGCTTCTATTATTCATTATACACTGTTTTCAAACCATCTTTCTCCCTTCTTTTAAAATTCTTTCTCTCTATCTCTCATATTTTTTCTTTTTATTTCCTAAGTTCTATTCCTAAATAGGCATTAGGTAGATAAAATCCTTAAAATCCAAAATAGACAACTGATACTCCATAAACCACAGCGCCAGAAAGGTATGAGCAAGATGAAAAAACAGAGAAACATTTTCCAATTAAAAGAACAAGAGGAATCCCCTGAAAGAAAGATCAATGAAATAGACATCGATAGCCTACTAGATCAAGATTTCAAAAAAGGAGTGATCAAATGGCTGAAGGAATTAAAATAGATAGTGTTTAGAGATATAAAATATGTCAAAAATGAAATTGAAGCTATAAAGAAGAGCCAAGTAGAATGGGTAAACTCATTGACAGAGATGAGGAATGACCTAATAGCTGTGCAAAGCCGACTAGTTAATGCAGAGGAACGAATTAGTGATCTAGAAGACAGGGCAATAGAAAGCACCCATTCAGAAGAACTACAAGATAAGCAAATAAAAAATAATGAAAATAGCATAAGGGACCTATGGGATAATATAAAGCGTCCCAATCTTCGCATAATAAGGGTCCCAGAAGGGGATGAAGGATCAAAGGGGATTGAAAAAGTTTTTGAAGAAATCATGACTGAAAACTTCCCAAACTTAAAGAAGGAATCAGATATACAAGTACAGGAAGCTCAGAGGATCCCAAACAGGAAGAATCCAAATAGACCAACACCAAGACATTTCATAATCAAGATGGCCAGAGTCAAGGAAAAAGAAATGATTCTAAAGGCAGCAAGAGAATAGCAAAGAGTGAATTACAAGGGAACCCCCATAAGGCTCTCAGCTGATTTCTCTACACAAACACAACAGGCCAGAAGAAAGTGGCAACATATATTCAAAGCCCTGAATGAAAAAAAAGATGCAGACTAGGATACTTTATCCAGCAAGGCTATCCTTTAGGATAGAAGGAGAAATAAAGAGTTTCATAGACAAAAAAAAAGCTGCAGGAGTTTAGCAACACTAAACCCATGCTAAAAGAAATATTGAAAGAGCTATTCTAAATAGAAAAGCAGCAGGATGCTACAGAAATGAGAAACTCACAACTGGAAAGGTGATAACTCATGAATTACAAATAAAGAAAACACGAAATTAAAAAAGAAAACATACAAATCACTGAGAGTGGGAGAGGGAGGAAGGGAAATAAAGAATATTTCTTCTTTCTTTTTTAAACCTTTTGAACAGTAGAATGGGTTTGAGATCATGTTACTATCAGTTTAATAAAAATAGTTATAGTAATGGGTTAATAGATTTACAAAAAAGGGTAACCACAAGCTAAAAATTTACAAGGGAGTCACAAAAATTAAATAAAATCCATGATAATACAAAGGAAAATTACCAAACCACAAAAGGAAGTAGAAAGGAACAAAGAGGATGTAACAATTCACCTGCAAATGTAAGTTCAAAATGGCAATAAACACACATCTATCATTAATTACTGTAAATGTCATGGACTAAATGCTCCAGTCAAAAGACATAGAGTGACAGACTGTATAATAAAGCAAGAACCTTCAATATGCTGCATCCAAGAGGCCCACTTTAGGGAGAAGGACACAAATAGATTGAGAGTGAAAGGATGGAAAAGGATATTCCATGCAAATGGAAAAGCCAAAAAAGGAGGTGTTGCAGTACTGATTTCAGACAAAACAGACTTTAAAACAAAGGCCATAAACAAAGATAAAGAATGATATTTTATAATGATTAAAGGAATGATACAAGATGAGGATATTACACTCGTTAATATATATGCACCCAATATAGGAGCATGTAAGTACATACAAGAATTACTAACAGAGATAAAGGGGGATATTGATGGGAATACAATAATAGTTGGAGATTTTAGCACTGCATTAACATCACTAGACAGATTTTCCAGACTGAAAATAAACAAGGCAACAGAGATACTAAATACTACAATAGAAAAACTAGATTTGGTGGATATTTTAAGAGCATTACACCCCCAAAAAATAGGATATACATTCTTTTCAAGTGCACATGGAACATTTTCTAGGATCGATCATGTACGTGGGCACAAAAGAAACCTCAACAATTTTAAGAAGATAGAAATTATCTCAAGCATCTTTACTGACCACAATGCCAGGAAACTGGAAATGAACAACAGAGAAACAAAGGAGAAAAAAAGGAAAGCACGGAGATTAAACAATATGTTATTGACAAAAATGGATCAATGAGGAAATGAAAGCTGAAATTAAAAAATACCTTGAGACAAATGATAATGAAAGCACAACCACTCAAAACCCATTGGACACAGCAAAGGCAGTGCTAAGAGGGAAGTTTATAGCGATACAGGCCTTCCTCAAAAAAGAAGAACAATCTCAAATAAACAAGTTAACCCACCACCTGAATCAATTAGAAAAAGAAGATCAAAAAGCCCCAAAAAGCAGCAGAAGGAAGGAAATAATAAAGATCAGAGAGGAATTAAATACAATAGAGATTAACAAGACCATCGAAAAAATCAACCGAACCAAAGCTGTTTTTTGAAAAAGTAAATAAAATCGACAAACCTCTGGCCAAACTCACAAAGAAGAAAAAAGAGAGAGCACAAATTAGCAAAATAAGGAAGGAAAATGGAGAAATTACAACAAACAAAATAGAAATACAGAATATCATATGAGAATATTATGAAAAACTACATGGAACCAAACTGGATAGCCTAGAGGAGATGGACAAGTTTCTGGAAACATACTGTCCACCAAAACTGAATCAAGAAGAAACTGAACACTTCAACAATCTGATCACTAGAAAGGAAATAGAAATAGCAATTAAAAACCTCCCTACAAATAAAAGTCCAGGACCGGATGGCTTCAAAAGGGAATTCTACCAAACATACAAAGAAGAACTCATACCAGTCCTTCTCAAACTCTTCCAGACGATTGAAAAGGAGGGAATACTCCCAAATTCATTCTATGAAGCCACCATCACCCTGATACCAAAACCAGGCAAAGACACGACAAAAAAAGAGAATTACAGGCCAATATCACTGATGAACATAGACTCCAAAATCCTCACCAAAATTTTAGCAAATAGAATCCACAACACATAAAAAAGTTTATACAGCATGATCAAGTGGGGTTCATCCCAGGGACACAAGGCTGGTTCAACATATGCAAATCAATCAATGTAATACATCACATCAACAAGAGAAAGGACAAAAACCACATGATCATCTTAATCGATGCAGAAAAAGCATTTGATAAAACTCAACATCCATTTATGATAAAAACTCTCGCCAAAGTGGGTATAGAGGGAACATATGTCAACATAATAAAAGCTATATATGACAAACCTACAGCCAGCATAGTACTCAATGGTGAAAAACTCAAAAGCTTCCCACCTAAATGTGGGAGAAGACAAGGATGCCCACTATCACCCATCCTATTCAACAGAGTCCTGGAAGTCCTAGCCACGGCAATCAGGCAAGAGAAAGAAATAAAAGGGATCCAAATTGGAAAAGAAGAGGTAAAAGTGTCATTATATGCTGATGACATGTTACTATATATAGAAAATCCTAAAAGGTCCACACAAAAGTTACTAGAGCTGATTGAAGAATTCAGCAAAGTAGCAGGTTACAATATTAACGTTAAAAAATCATTTACATTTCTTTACACTTGCGATAAATCAAAAGAAAATGAAAGTAAAGAAAGAATCACCTTTAAAATAGCACCCAAAGTAATAAAATACCTAGGAATAAATCTAACCAAGGAGGTGAAAGAATTATACACAGAAAACTATAAACCATTGATGAAGGAAATTAAAGAAGACTTTAAAAAATGGAAACATATTCCATGCTCCTGGATTGGAAGAATCAATATTGTTAAAATGGTCACACTGCCCATGACAATCTACAGATTTAATGCAATCCCTATCCAATTACCCAGGACATATTTCACAGAAGTAGAACAAATCATAATAAAATTTATATGGAACCATCAAAGACCTAGAATTGCTAAAGCATTACTGAAGAGAAAGAAAGAGGCTGGAGGAATAACTCTCCCAGAATTCAGACAACACTATAGAGCTACAGACATCAGGACAGCATGGTATTGGTACCAAAACAGACATATAGACCAATGGAACAGAATAGAGAGCCCAGAAATGAAACCACAAACTTTTGATCAATTCATCTTCGACAAAGGAGGCAAGAATATACAATGGAATAAAGACAGTCTCTTCAGCAAATGGTGTTGGGAAAACTGGACAGCAGCATGTAAAACAATGAAGCTAGAACACACCCTTACACCATATACAAAAATCAACTCAAAATTGATCAAAAACTTAACTATAAGACAAGATACAATAAACCTCCTCGAGGAAAACATAAGCAAAACATTATCTGACATACATTTCAAAAATTTTTATAGAAGAAATAAAAGCAAGAATAAACAAATGGGACCTAATTAAACTTACAAGCTTCTGCACAGCAAAGGAAACAAGAATTAGAACAAGAAGAAAACCTACAGAATGGGAGAAAATTTTTGCAAGTGAAACCAACAAAGGCTTGATCTCCAGAATATATAAGCAGCTCATATGACTCAATAAGAAAAAAAATAAACAACCCATTCTAAAAATGGGCAGAAGACCTATACAAGCAATTCTCCAAGGAAGACATACAAATGATCAAAAAGCACATGAAAAAATGCTCAATATCACTAATTATCAGAGAAATGCAAATCAAAACTACAATGAGATGTCATCTCACACCAGTCAGAATGGCCGTCATTCAGAAATCCAGAAATGACAAATGCTGGAGAGGCTGTGGAGAAAGGGGAACCCTCCTACACTGCTGGTGGGAATGCAGTTTGGTGCAGCCACTATGGAAAACAGTGTGGAGATTCCTCAAAAGACTAGGAATAGACTTACCATATGACCCAGGAATCCCACTCCTGGGTTTGTATCCCGAAGGAAATCTACTTCAGGATGACACCTGCAGCCCAGTGTTCATAGCAGCACTATTTACAATAGCCAAAACATGGAAACAGCCTTAATGTCCTTCAATAGGTGACTGGATAAAGAAGAGGTGGTATATTTATACAATGGAATACTACTCAGCCATAAAGACCGACAACATAATGCCATTTGCAGCAACATGGATGCTCCTGGAGAATGTCATTCTAAGTGAAGTAAGTCAGAAAGAGAAAGAAAAATACCATATGAGATCACTCATATGTGGAATCTAAAAAACAAAAACAAAAAGAAACAAAGAAAAACAAAGCATAAATACAGGACAGATATAGATTCACAGACAAAGAATACAGACTTGTGGTTTCCAGGGGGTTGGAGGGTGGGAAGGGATAGACTGGGATTTCAAAATTGTAGAATAGATAAACAAGATTACACTGTATATAGCACAGGGAAATATACACAAAATGTTATGATAAATCACAGAGAAAAAAATGTGACAATGAGTGTGTATATGTCCATGAATGACTGAAAAATTGTGCTGAACACTGGAATTTGACACAGCATTGTAAAATGTCTAGAAATCAATAAAAAATGTTAAAAAAATAAAATAAAATATTTCCATGGAAAAAAATTAGTTTAATAACTCCATAAACAGATGAATGGATAAATGACAAGAGGTATATGGATGTGATAGAATGCTAATTACCCCTGAAAAATAAGGAAATAAAGTAATGTCAGCAAAATGGCGACATAAAAATATTCTGACACTGCCTCAAATAAATATCAATTTGAAAAACCATCTGTGTTTGAAAGTACACCACAAGAGCCAAAAATTCCAGGGGAAGGATTATAGCATCTGGGTGAAGTATAGAAATTTTAAAAATTTACATTGAGTAAGGTAGAATAGATAAAACTCACAGTACCCACATCACACTCTCCAAGCCCAGGCATCCCAGTATAGATAGAAACTTTTTATAAGAGGAGAGTTAAGCACTTGACTTCAGTGTGGACACCAGAGGCATCTCACCCTAGCACTGGGATGACTCTTATTGACCTAAGTGGCTTCCTGTGGGCTCCCATGTATACAGTTCCTAGGCTGACCTGGTTCCTGCTATCTCCATCAGCTTCAGGCCTCATCCTTAGCACTAGGCTCCAGGTGAGCTTCTACAAATCCAGGTATCTGGCTCATTCTGGTACCCTTTGGCTCCAGTGGTCTGGGTGGCTATTGTTGACTCAGGAGTTTCCTGTGGTACTAAGCTCTAGTGGGCTCCCATGAACCCTAGCAACAGACACACCTCAGTACCTGCTAGCTTCCATGACCACATCAGCTCCTGTGGTCCAAAGGTCCTGATAGGACCCTGTGAATTGTGGCTTTTGGTTGGTACTAACTGATTCCTTCATACTAGCCTTGCAGTGGATCCTATGAACACTGGCTCAGTGCTGGCTGGACCATGAGGTTCCAGGATGCTCCCATGGTACCATACTACCAGTATACTCCCTAGGACTCTGGATACCAGCACATTTAGGTCCAGACCCCAGAGACATAGATTTCAGATCAGCTCCCCTTGACTTAGGCTTCCAGGTCACCTTGTCACCAGGCCATCCCCTGTGGTTTTAGCCTCAAGGCAAGCTCCTAGTGCCAGACAGGCCACCACAGTCCCAATATCCAGGCCAGCCTCTGAGGCCTTAGATTACCAACCAACTTCTGTGGCCTCAGGCTTCAGGATCATCCTAGCATGAGACCAATCCTCATGGCACTAACCCCAAGCCAGATCCCACAAAATTAAGCTCCTATCCCATACCAGGCAACCTCTTCAGACCTAGACCCTAGTCTAATCCCTGTGACTCCTGGTAACTTGTTGACCCCTGTGAATCTAAGATCCAGGTCCACCAACACAGACGTGGGTACCAGAACATCAGCAGAGATGCAAAAGCCAGGCCCATCCTAGTGAACCAGGCTCCAGGCCTGCCCCTGAAGACTCAGTCACCAGGCCGTTCCCTATGTTCCCAAGTGCTAAGCTTGCTCACCTGCTAAGCCAAACACCAGATCTGTGGGCCTGAGTAATTCAGCAGCAAGCTTGCCTGCATACACCACCCCATGGTCCACTCTGAATCTCTGGGCAGGCTGACTGTTGAAGGGTTTTGTCTGCCAAAGCCTGCCTTAAAAACTGGAAGAGGTGCTTACTTCTTCAAATACACAGACACCAACATAAGGTCACAAGGATCAAGATTAATGAAGAAAATATAATACAATTTAAAAAACTAAAAAAAAATTAAATATCCAATAACTGATCCTAAAGAAATGAAAATCTCTGAACTACCTGAGAAAGAATTAAGTATAATCCTCCTAAATATATTCAGTTAATTACAAACAAACAGAGATAGATAACTAAATGCAATTAGAGAAGAAAAGCATTAAAAATGAGTTCAGTAAAGAAATAGAAACCATTAAAAAAAAAAACAGAATTCCTACAGTTGAAGAATGCAATGCCTAAACTGAACTATTCAATATACAGCTCAAAGAGCAGACCTGGGCAAGCAAATGAAAGAATTAGTGAACTAGAAGAAAGTTTATTTGAAACCATTCAACCAGAGGTGCAAAAAGAAAAAAATAAAAGCGTGAAGAAAGACTACATAAGTCCTGGGATACCATCAAAAAAGCAATCTGTGCATTTTTGGAGTACCACGAGGAGGAATGAGAGAAAGGAGCAGAAAGTTATTTAAAGTAATAATGTCTGAGAACTGCCTAAATCTAGAAAGAGATTTTGACTTTCAAATTCAGAAAGGTAATATGTTACCCACAATTTCAACCTCAAATGATCTTCTCTAACATACGTTATAACAAAACTGTCAAGGAAAGAATTTTCAAAGCAGCAAGAGAAAAAGTGTTCTCACATGGAAGGGAACTCTTATAACTCTATTAGTATATTTCTCAGTAGAAGTTTTGCAGGCTAGAAGAAGATGGGATAAAAGTGGGACCAAAAAATAAGCTAAAAAGCATATGCACAACACAATAAGCAATAAACAAGATGAAAAGGCACTGTATGAGATTTGAGAAAATATTTATAAAACAAATATTTGATAAGGCGTTATTATCCAACATATGCAAAAATCTCATACTACTCAATAACAAAAAACCCCAAAAATTCAGTTAAAATGGGCAGAAGACCCAAATAAACAGTTTTTTCAAAGAAGACATACAGGTAGCCAAAAGATACATGAAAATGTACTCAACATCACTAATCATCAGGTAAATGACAACCAAAACCAAAATAAGATATCACCTCACTCTTGTTAGGATAGCTAACACCAAGAAGACAAGAGATAGCAAGTGTTGGGAAAGATGTAGAGAAAAGGGAATCCTGTACACTGTTGGTAGAAATATAAATTGGTGCAATCAATATTGAAAACAGTATGAAGGTTCCTCAAAACATTAAAAGTAGAACTACCATATGATCCAGCAATCCCACTTCTGGACATATTTTCTAAGAAAATGAAAACAGGATTTGAAGATATATCTGCACTCCCATATTCATTGGAGCATTATTCACAATAGTCAAAATTTACAGAGAACCTAAATGTTCATCAACAGATGAATGGATAAAGACAATGTAATCTGTAGCCTTATCTACCTATCTATCTATCTGTCTATAGACATACATTATATGTTCAGACATGAGAAAGCAAGAAATCCCACCACCTGCAACAACATGGATGAATCTTGAGTGCATTATGCTAAGTGAAATATATCATCCAGAAAAAGTCAAATACTATATGCTATCACTTATATGTGAGCTCTATTAAAATCAAATAAGAAGCAAATAATAGAGTGGTGTTGTAAGGGACTGGGTGGTAGGGAAATAGGTAAATGTTGCTCAAAAGATAAAATCTTCTAGTTATAAGATAAATAGTTTATAGTGATCTAATATACAGCTTGGTAATTATGTTAATAATACTGTATTATATATTTGAAAGCTGTTAGAGAGTAAATCATAAATGTTCTTACCAAAAAAAGAAATGGTAATTTTGTAAGATGATGGAGATGTAACCTAAGGCTATGGTGTAGTCATTTTGCATTATATAAATATAAAATCAACACATTGTACAGCTTAAAGTTACACAAAGTTATATGTCAAGTGTATCTTGATAAAACTGGGAAAATTAATTTTCACTCTAAATCTATGGGAAAAAAGTAAACTAATATGTGCAACATAGGAGTTCTAGAATAAGACTGAGAGATAGAAGAGAGTATATTTGAACAAATAACAGATGAAAACTTTCCAAATTTGAGGAAATTCATTTATCTACAAATACTAAGAAAAAAATCTAAACAAAAAAACCCTTAAATTATTCCAAATAAAATAAGCACAGAGTCCCATACTGAAACATTTTAAAGTCAGATTTTCAAAAACAAACACAAAAAGAAATCTTGAAATCACCAAGAAAAAAATGACCCATCACATACATGGGAATAGGATCCTCAATATGATAATTAGCAGAAATCTCATCAGAAACCTTGCAGGCCTGAAGATTGTGTGATGATAAAAAGTTCTGAAAGAAAACAACCTATCAACTGAGGATTGTATATGGAGAAAAAATGTCCTTCAAATAGGAAGAAAAGTTAGAACATTTCCAAATAAACAAAAGTTGAGTTCATTAACAATAGATCTAGCCTACAACAAATGCTAAAGTAATTCTTTTCAGTTGAAATGAAATGATGCTATATAATAACTGAATAAACACAATAATATAAAAATTTCCATTAAAGGTAAATACAAGGACAAATATAAAAACCAGTATTATTGTAATTTTGATTTTCAGCTCTACTTTTTATTATTTTACAAGGTATAAAAAAGAAAAGCATAAAATAATTATATATCTATGTTAATGTGTACACATTATGTAAAGATGAAATATGGGTTGTTGATAACATAATGACAAATGAAATGTAAATAAGTTCTTGTATGCAATTGAAGTTAAGTTGGATATTATTTTAAAAATGTATTTTTAAAAATTTAGAATGGTATATGAAATCCATGTTGGTAACTATAAAGGACATTTGTGAAGAATATATCGACAAGGAAATGAGAAAAGAATCAGAATGAGATGCCAATACCGCCCAGTGTAATCCCCAGATTTAATGCAATCATTATCAGAATCCTAATGGCGTTTTTGCAGAAATAGAAAAATCCATTCTAAAATTCATATGAGACCTCCAGGAACCCAACATTACCAGAATATACTTGAAATATAATTTTAAAAGTAGAAGATCTCATACTTGATAATAACAAATCTTACTATAAAGGCATAGTAATCAGGGCAGTTTTTACTAGCATAAAGACAAACATTCAGCCTAACAGAATAGAATAGACAGTTCACAAATAAATCCTCATATATATTGTCAAATGGCTTTTTGACAAGGGAGTCAAGCGTATTTAATGAGGAAAGACAGTTCTTTCAAAAATTTGTTTTAAGAAAATTGAGTAGCCATATCTAAGAGAATGAATTTGGACCCTTATTTTGTATATAAATATCCATATAAAAATTCATTTGAAGTGGATCAAAGAGCTAAATAAAAGTAATACCTAAAACTATAAAACTCTTAAAAGGAAATATTAGGAGCAAGCTTCCTGACATTGGCTTTTGCAATCACTTTTTGAGTAAGAAACCAAAAGAAAGACCATTTGTTTTAAAACAGATAAATTAGATGTCATCAAAATTAAAAACTAAAATAGACACTATAATCAAAGGGAGGAGAACAAATTGGAACTGGAAAGGAAATACACACTTCTCAATTTAAAAACTTACTACAAAGTTACAGTAATAAAGCCTGTGTGGTACTCACATAGATATAAGCATATGGATCAATGGAATAGAACTCAGAACCCAGAAATAAATCTATACATTCATCATTAATTGATTTTCAACCAGAGGACCCAGACATTCAATGGAGGAAAGAATAATCTTTTCAGCAAATAGTACAAGGACAATGGGATATCCACATGTGTATAATGAAATTTGACCTCTTGATTAAACCACACATAGAAATTAACTTTATGTGGATCATAAATATAAATGCAAGAGCTAAAATATAAAATTCCTAGAAGAAAACATAATGTAAAATATTCTTGAAATTGGACATGGCAATGATTACTTGGATATGACATGAAAATCACAGGCAACAAAAGTAAAAATAGATAAATTAGACTAAATAAAAATTTGAACCTTCTGTGTATCAAAATACACAGTCTATAGAATAAAAAGGCAATCTACAGAATGGGGAAATATTTGCAAATCATATATCTGATAAGAGATTAAAATCCAGGATATATAATAAACTCCTTCAATGCAACTGAAAACAAACCACAAAATTTAAAAAATTGCAAAGAACTTGAAAAGAAATTTCTCCAAGAAAAAAATTTCTCCAAGTAAGATATACAAGTGACCAAATAAGCACATGAAGAGATGTTCATCATCACTAATCATTAGGGAGACAAATCAAAACCACAGAGAGATACCACCTCACAACCATTACGAAGGCTACCATCAAACCAAACAGAAAATAAAAGTGTTGGAAAATATATGGAGAAATTGAAACTCTTGTGCACCTGTGGTGGGAATGTAAATGGTGCAGTCACTATAGAAAACAGTATGATGTTTCCTCAAAAAATTAAAAACAATTATCATGGGTTCCAATGATTTCACTTTGAGGATATACCTAAGTGAAATGAAGAGATATTTATATGCTCATATTCATAGCAGCATCATTTACAATGGTCAAAAGGTGAAAGCAATCCACTTGTCCATGGGCAAATAAATAGTTAAATGAAGTGTGGTAATGTAAATACAGTGGAATGCTATTTAGCTTTAAAACAAGGAAATTCTGACACATGCCACACTGTGAGTGAACCCTAAGGATATTATGCTAAATGAAATAATCCTGTCCCAAAAGGAGAAATACTCTGATTCCACTGATATGAGTTATCTAGAGTACTCAAATTCATAGAGACAGAAAGCAGAATGGTGGTTTTCAGGGGCTGAGGGAGGGAAGAATGGGGAGTTACTGTTTAATGTTTACAGAATTTCAATTTTACAGGATAAAAAATGTTCTGAAGATGGATGGTATTGATGATTGTTTGCTCAACAATATGAACATACTTAAAAAAATACTTTAAAAAAGTTATTAAATTTTATACTGTGTGTATTTTACCACAATATGAAAAAAATTTCAAGGTTATGAAAAATAAATAAATATTAGAAAATTGCCAAATAGTATGGAATACTAAGGAAATATGATGTCTAACATGATGACTAAATGCAATATGGTTCCCTGGATTGGATCCTAGGACAGAAAAGGGATATTAATGTGAATACTGGTGAAATCTGTATAATATATGGTCTTTACTTAATTATATGGTATCAATGTTAATCTCTTATTTTGACAAGTGTCCCATGGTTATGATAGCATTCATGAAAAATGGATGTAAGATATCTAGGAACTCTGTACTATATCTGCAACTTTTCTATAAATATAAATTTATTTCAAAATTAAATGTTTTAAAATAAATTATTAAGCTATTATATATTATTTAAGAATATTATTAAAATTAATTATTAGTGATATTGAGCATTTTTTCATGTGCCTATTGGCCACTTGTGTGTCTTCATTGGAGAATTACTTATTAAGGTCTTCTGCCCATGTTTGGATTGGGTTGTTTCCTTTTTTGTGATTAAGTTGTAAGAGCTGTTTATATATTCTGGACATTAAACCTTTGTCAGTCACATCATTTGCAAATATTTTCTACCATTCAGTAGGTTGCCATTTTGTTTAGCTTATGGTTTCTTTTACTCTGCAAAAGCTTATAAATTTAATTAGGTCACATTTGTTCACTTATTCTTTTATTTATATTGCCTGGGCAGACTACCCTAAGAGAACATTGCTAAGATTTATGTCAGAGGATGTTTTGCCTATGTTTTCTTCTAGGAGGTTTACTGTGTCTTGCTGTATATTTAAGTCTTTAAGCCATTTTGAGTTTAGTTTTGTGTATGGTATGAGGGAGTATTCTAACTTCATTGATTTACATGCTGCTATCCAGTTTTCCCAACACCACTTGCTGAAAAGACTGTCTTTTATCCATTGTATATTCTTGTCTCCTTTGTCAAATATTAATTGACCATAGGTCTGTGGGATTATTTCTGGGTTCTCTGTTCTGTTCCATTGATCCACATATCAGTTTTTGCACCAATACCATGCTGTATTGATTACTGCAGCTCTGTAGTATTGTATAAAGTCTGGGAGGCTTATTCCTATAGCTTCATTCTCTTTCTTCAATATTGCTTTTGAAATTCTGAGTCTTTAGTGATTTCATATAAATTGTAGGATTATTTGTTCTAGTTCTGTGAAAAATGTCCTGAGTAATTTGATACGGATCACATTAAATCTGTAGATTGCCTTGGACAATATGAACTTTTTAACAAGATTGATTCTTCCAATCTAGGAGAATGGGATATCTTTACATTTCTTTAAGTAATTTTTAATTTCTTTAATCATTTTTTTTATAGTTCTCCATTGATAAGTCTTTCACCTCCTTGGTCAGATTTATTCTTAAGTATTTCATTGTTTTGGATGCAATTATAGAAGGAATTGTTTCTTTACTTTCTTTTCTTGCTATTTCATTGTTAGTGTAAACAAATGTAACTGATTTCTGTATATTAATCTTGTATCCTGTTACCTTGCCAAATTCTTTTATCAGCTCTAGTAGTTTTTCTGTCATCTGCATATAGTGACAATTTTACCTCTTCTCTTTCAATTTGCATCAGTTTACTTCTTTTTATTGCCTGATTGCTGTGGCTGGGACTTCCAAGACTATGTTGAATAGAAGTGGTGAGAGTGGGCATCCTTGTCTTCTCCCAGATTTTAGTGGGAAGGCTATGGTTTGTCATAAATAGATTTTATTAGGTTGAGATATGTTCCCTCTATACCCACTTTGGTTAGAGTTTTTATTATAAATGGGAGTTGAATTTTATCAGATACTTTTTTCTGCATCTATTGAGCTAATTATCAGAGAAATGCAAATCAAAACTGCCATGAGATATCACCTCACACCATTCAGAACGGCCATGATTCTAAATTCTACAAATGATAAATTCTGGAGAGGGTGTGGAGAAAAGAGAACTCTCCTACACTGGTGGCAGGGATGTAGTTTGGTGCAGCCATTATGGAAAACAATTTGGAGCTTCCTCAAAAAACTAAAAATAAGCTTACCATATGATCCAGCAATCCTACTCCTGGGCATATATCTTGAGGGAACTCTAATTCAAAAAATATATGCACCACAGTATTCATAGTAGCACAATTTACAACTGTGAAGACATGGAAGCAACCTAAATATCCATTGACAGATGAGTGGATAAAACATTTGTGGCATATTTATACAATGGAATACTACTCAGCCATAAAAGGAATAAAATAATCCCATTTGCAGCAACATGGATGGACCTAGAGATCATCATTTCAGGTGAAGTAATACAGAAAAAGAAAGAAAAATACCATATGATATCACTCATATGTGGAACCTAAAAAAAAGAAAAGAAAGAAAGGATACTATGAATTCATCTACAAAACAGACTTGCAGACATAGTAAGCAATCTTATGGTTACCGTGAGAAAGAAGGTGGGAAGGGATAAATTTGAGGTTGCGATTTGCAAATGTGAGCCACTGTATATAAAAATAGATTAAAAAATTTTATTCTGTATAGCACAGGGAACTATATTCAATATCTTATAATAACCTGTGATGAAAAAGAATATGAAAGATATATGTATGTATATGCATGACTGGGACATTGTATTGTACACCAGAAATGGACACATTGTAACTGACTGTACTTGAATTTTAAAAATTATTAAAAAATAGGAGAAAATCTTCAGGACCAAGGAATAGATAAAGAATTAGACTTGACAGCAAAAGCACAATCCATAGAAAGGGAAAAGTGATAAGCTGAACTTCACCAAAATTGAAACTTTTGCTCTGTGAAGGACCCTTTATAGGAAGATAAAAATATAAGCTATAGACTAGTAGAATATATCTATAGAATATATATCCAACAAATGACTATTATCTCAGATATATAGAGTTCTCAACACTCAACATTAAAAAAATTCTGATGAGATCTCTGAGTCAGTTCAAACTAGCCTTGTTGGCATTTCCCAGGGAATGTTCAGACCTGTCCAATAATGGCAATTATCTGGGAATATAGCTTTGGAAGGCCTCAAAACTTAGGCTGACCTGCAGGTTTTCACTGCGGTTCCAGGTTATTGGTTTTCAAGGCTATTATAGATCTCAAGAAAGAGTTACAGAAATAGAACAAGTTAAAACATCAGAAAGGTCACTATTTTTCACAAGATTTATCTATTTTGCTCCAATAAACATTTCCTGGGTTGTTGCAAGTCTTTAGTCAATTTCTAGAGTACTGAAAAAAGTTGCTTTGACACCTTTTCTAGTGTTTATATTGCTTTTATCAGGGAGAGCTCTTTAAGGGTTCTTTATTCTGCTCTTTTGAATCTATTGTACTTAGAATTCATTGAGCTTCTTAAATGTGTAGATTAAAGTTTTTCATCAAATTTAAGATATTTTTAAGTCATTATTTCTTTGAATACATTTTTTCTTCTTTAATTTCTTCTTTCTCATGTTCTCATTATGTATCATACACTTAGTAATATCCCATATTTCTCTGAGGCTCCATGCATTTATTCTCCCGCTTTCTCTCTGTTCTTTGGATTGCATAATCTCTATCAATATATCTTCAATTTTATTTGTTACTTTTTTGCCAGTTCAACTATACTTTTGAGTCCTTCTAGTGATTTTTTCTTTATGCTTATAGTACTTTTTTATCTCCAGAATTTCCATTTTTAATTAATATAATTTTAACAGTTTACTGATATTCTCTATCTTATGACAGAAGGAAAGTCATCATACTTTTCTTCCAGTCCCTTAACACATTTTCCATTTGTAGTTTGAATATATTTATTACATCTGTTTTGAATTATTTGTCTGCCAAATCCAACATCTTACCTCCCTCATAGGAAATTTCTATTGCTTGCTCTTTTTTATTATTTAGGGACACACTTTCTTGTTTCTTTGCATATATCACAATTTTTTAAACTGGGTAATTTTTTATAGTATGTTGCAGCAGTTCTTGACACTGAACTGTCATCCTCCTTGGGCCTTGTTGTTATTTGTTTAATTGCTTAATTTTTTAATGACTTGGCTAGGTTTGTTCAGTGAAGTCTATTTCTATTGTGATGTGAAGTGTAAATTTCTCCTCAGAGGGCACAGTTTTAGGCATACATTTTAGTCTTCCTTACCAGTGGGATTGCTTTAGATTTTTAGCCCAGAAAATTTGAAGGATAACACATCAGTCAAGGAGTAGACTTGTGGAAGGCACCATATTCAATGAGGTTTGGGATGCATTGAATCTATGTGAGAACTATAATATAAACAATTTTGATATATCTGCTCTGGAGACTTGGGTTTATTATAAGAATACAGGTTTTTATTTTTGATGATATTACCAAGGAGGAATAAAGAGACAAGAAAAGATGCATAATGATGGTATGTTTTGGGACACTGAAATTTAAGGCTTGAAAGAGGAAGAGGAAACAACAATAGGTTTAAAAGAGAGAGAGAGAGAGTAATTAGAGATGTAGGGCTGCCTGGATAGTGCATTGTTAATAAACCAAAGAGGGCATTTCATGAAATATCAAAAAAGATAACAAACATTTATTACAAGGTTCTTGTTAGAGCCCTTTAATTACGATAAATTCTCAGAATCAGCCTAAGAAGTAATTACGTTATCTCCATTTTATAGATGAGTCACTGAAGCTCAGATGGATAATGTAAATCATCTAATAACCTGGCTAATAAGTGGCAACAAAAGATTTGAACCCAGTTCTATCTGAACCTAGACCTAATTTTTTGTCCTTCATACTGGTTAACTATGCCAAAAGTCAGAGAGTCCAAGAAGATATTGAAGAAAGATCCATCAGAATGGATAATTACGATCCATTTGATAACTTTAAGTAGACCAATTTCAGTACAGAAGAGCACGTAGAAGCCACATTTCAGGGATTTGATTTGTAGAATGAGCATAGAGAAGGTATTGGCAAGGGGAAAATGGAATTTTTCAAATGAGGAGGAAAAAACAGTTAGCAGTGTATAATTGAAATAACTTTGGAGCCAGACTATAGTGAGTTCAAATATTGGCTTTGCCAGTCATTTAACCTTGGGCTCATTAACTGACTTCTTTGAATTTCAGTTACATCATGAGTAAAATGGAAATTCCTATCTTGCAGTATTGTTGTGAGGATTACAGATAATGGATGTAAAACTTTATATGTTAGACATTTATTCATTGAAGGAATTGAGATAAGAGCTATGATACAAAAAGAGCTGATGTTGTAAGAAGAGATAATCTAAATTATTTGACTAAGTATTTATTATTATGATCATTATTATTCCCAGTAGTGGTACTTGTATTTTTGGGGATCCCATAATTCTTATACACACAGACTTTTAAAGATAATTTTCCTGATCCCATGAGATAGCTTCATAGATCCTATGAAGGTTAAAAATAATAACTTACATGTACTGAATGTTTAGTATATATCAGATACTGCTATAAGTTCTTCACATATATTAATTTGTCCTCATTTTAAGGTAAAGAAACAGGCTCAGAGAGGTTAAGAAACTTGTTTAAGGTTACGCAGCTAACAAGGGCTAGGATTCATACCCAGACTATTCTACTACATTGCTTTATAAATTCATATGTTGAAAATACCATATGTAAAAGGATATTAGTTACAGAACAATTTTCAATAGCAAAAGCAAAATTACAAAGCACTTAAATAACCAGTAGAGAATAATTAAATAAATTATTAGACATTAATAAAAAATCATTGGTACTTCCTTATTTTTATGATAGGTAATTATGGCTAAGATAATTTACTAAGTGGAAAATCAAGGTTCAGATGAATGTATATAGTTTACTAATTTCTTGTATTAAAAACAAGACAGTAAGGATATATACATAGAGAGAGAAAGGATATATATATATATATCTCCTTGTACGTGCATAGAGTATCTGTGAAAGCATAGATAAAAGCCTAAGTATGGTGGTTGCCACTGAAGGAGGAAAAATGAGTAACTTGATCTCAGCCTGCATTGTACTCTATCACTAAGTGTATACATTCCTAACTTTCTAAATTAGATTTTAAATTCCTTAAGAACAGGGATTTGTATTATTCATCACTGAATCCACCCAAACATGTTCTAACACAGAATTTTTCAATTAGTAAGTGTTTAGTTAATATAGCTACTCGGAACTCAAATGAATAAAGGAAAGTAATGATAGAGGAGACAATAAAGAGAATACCAAAGGTACATTTGAAGACAGCCAAAAAGTTTCTACAAAGAACATATCACTTTCATGTTAATGTTAGAATAATATGACACAGATGTTGTAAGTTGATTCCCAGTATGAAATATTAACTGCATCTGTAATTATTTACTCATGACATTTTGACTGAATTTTTTTTAACAATCCCTTAAATGATTACTTCTAAAACATGATTTGAGACAAGCGTTCTCAAGGTGTGGTCTGCAGATCCCTGGGAATGCTGAGACTCTTTTAGTGGGCCCTCAGGGTCAAAACTATTTTTATAATAATACTAAGGCATTTTTACCTTTTCACTATATTGACATTTACACTGATGGTGCAAAAGCCATGAAAGGTAAAATTTCGGATGCCTTAATATAAATCAAGGGACCTGTATCAAACTATACTAGTATTCTTCACTGCCATACCTATATGGGTAGAAAAAGTAGTTTTAGTTAAGAATGTCCTTGATGCAGCAGTAAAAAATATTAGTTTTATTAAATATTGACCCTTAAATTAAAGTCATTTTTATGCTCTGTGTAAAAAATAGGAAGTATATACAAAGTACTTCTGTTGCACATTGAAGTATAATGGTTATCTTAAAAAAAAGCACTTGTGCATTAAGTTTTGTGCTGAACTACATACTTTTTCACAGAACACCATTTTTACTTGAAGGAAAGACTGAAAGAAACCAATGGTTATTTAGATTTCGGTATTGGGCAGATATTTCTTAGAAAAGATCAAAGTAAAATTGTCACTTCAAGGAAAAACAACTGACAAGTGTTAGTTGTGAATGTTAAAATTTGAGTCTTCAAGTAAATTAGGAATTTGGACAACTTGTACCCATCATCATGTGCTTGACAGCTTTCTGTTACAGACTTCTGATGAAACCAGTTGTGATGGTAACCAATGTGATGCATTTTTGATTCTGCAAAGTGGATTGTACCAACAATAGCATATATCAATGAATCAATATGTTCCAAGAGACCAATGAAAGTGGTTACAAATAACGCAAGCCTAAAGGAATCCATTCAAAATACAAGATAGTTCAATAAATTTTAATGAAATAGAGTAGGAAAAGTTTTTTGATATGCCTTCAGAATTCACATTGCAATTTTCCCATAAAAAGCTACTACTGGTCTAGCTTTAGTGTTGTAAAAAAGAATATATACATTTATATGAAAAGATTATTAAAATGCTCCCCCTTTTTCATCTCATCCATATAAGACCATATTTTTTCTCCTAAATTACAACTAAAACAATATATCACAGCTACCTTCTATTAAAGAGGTTTGCAAAACTGTAAATCAATGTCATTCTTACCATTATTTTTTGGTAAATTAGTTATATCTCATAAAATATATGCTATTTATGTTAACATGCAATATATTTGTTATTGTTTTAAGTGGACTTATAAATTAATTTTTATTGAAGTATAGTTGATTTACAATATTGTGTTAGTTTCAGGTATACAGCAAAGTGATTCAGTTATTTTCTTTTAGATTATATTCCTTTATAGGTAATTACAAGATATTTAATATAGTTACCCAAGCTGTACAGTAAATCCTTGTTGCTCATCTATTTTATGTATAGTAGTCTGTTTCTGTTAATCCCATAGTCCAACTTGTCCCTCTTCTACCTCCTCTCCCCTTTTGTAACCGTGAGTTTTTTTTCTATGGTATTAATTTCTAATGTCTAATATGGGAAATATTGATAATATTGACTTGAAATAAATAGACTGCCAGCTATTTCTGCACCAAAGATGGGCTTATCAGAATCAACAGAGAATTGTAATTTGGGTTCTGTAACCATGATGAACCAAGTGCAAGCCCCTACACAACAAGAGAAGGAGAATGTTTTATAGAAAGGACAAAGATGTTGGGGGGGTTAATAAATTTTATTTAATTATTTATTTTCAAACTTTATAAAGCTCATGTCAAGAGTCCAAAGAAACATCCAAAGAGTTTCATTCACTGAGTCCTTTCCAGGAAAGGAGAGGAGTCCTTCTTCTTCCTGTTGGGCTCTATGATAGTTGCAGAGCTCCACCTTCTGGCTTCCCAACTCTATTTAATTGAGGTTTTTGTTCATTAATTATTTATAACAGATACAGCCCATATAAACAAAAGCTCTTTGGAATCATAAATAGTTTTTAAGAGTATAAAGGGACCTGAGAAAAAAGCTTGAGAATTGCTTATTTGAAGAATTTAATTAGTTGCTGATTTGAGGAATCTTTGCTGCTTGTCAATGCCTGAAACTCCAGACACCTGGAATCCATTCTCATATGTTTGCAGTACTCAGATCCTAAAAATCCTTCTTCTTTTAGTATTAAAGATATAATCACATCAAATTCCTTTGTGATAACTGGAACCCTGAGGGTCTGGAAAAGAACTGTATCCTTGGAGAGAAAGCTAAAACAAAAGGCCAAAAAAGGAAGGTGGGGCAGAAATAGAGCATTCACCTATTCCATCATTTTCCCAATGATTAGTCCTAGTGACATTTATAAAGATAGTAAACCTCATAGCAAGGAGTTCAAAACAAGAAACTTAGAGAAGAAATACCTTTGCCTCATCCCTTGTCCTCTTGCCCATTGTTCATGGCTTTGACTATATAGAAACCAAATAGATGACCAAGAATTTCAGGAAAGCTTATCATTCATGCTAATTCACAACCTGTATATCCAACCAGCCAGATATTTAGCTGAAGGAAACCTCTTCTTATGGAAATTTTCTGAAACATACTTCTTTAGAAATTCACATCCATTGTGTAAATATACCACATCTTCTTTATCCAGTTATCTGTTGATGGACATTTAGGCTGTTTCCATGTCTTGGCTATTGTAAATAGTGCTGCTATGAACATTGGGGTGCAGGTGTCTTTTTGAAGTAGGGTATATGGTATATTTATACAATGGAATACTATTGAGCCATAAAAATGGCAACACAATGCCATTTGTAGCAACATGGATGTTCCTGGAGAATGTCATTCTAAGTGAAGTAAGCCAGAAAGAGAAAGAAAAATACCATATGAGATCGCTTGTATGTGAAATCTAAAAACAAAACAAAACAAAACAAAACCAAACAGAAACAGACTCACAGACATAGAATACAAACTTGTGGTTGCCAAGGGGGTGGGGGGCAGGAAGGGACAGACTGGGAATTCAAAATGTAGAATAGATAAACATGATTGTATTGTGTAGCATAGGGAAATATATACAAGATCTTGTGGTAGCTCAAAGTGAAAAAAATGTGACAATGAATATATGTATGTTCATGTATAACTGAAAAATTGTGCTCTACACTGGAAATTGACACTACATTGTAAAATGACTATAACTCAATAAAAAATGTTAAAAAAAAGAAATTTGCATCCTGTGAGATTAACCATTTCCCTTTTCAGGACTGTAGTTTCCTCACAGAGGGTCTCAAGATGTTGCCCTGTGCTAATATTTGTCTGCAAAACAAGCCTCGGAGGTTCAGGGAAATTAACTCCTCTTCCAGCTACAAAGCATGTTTTTCTCATTGAAGAAAGATACTTTAGTGTACATCTCAAAAAAATTTTAGTGAAAAAATATGCCAAAATTAAACCCCTTCAAAGACTGATTTATTTCTACTTGTGAAGATTAATTTCCTCTTTCATTTCACTGATTACAATTTTAAGAGCTCTTTTGAGAAAACTAATTCTTTTGAAATTACTCTTTATCTTCATTCTTAATGTCACTGCCCTAATCCATGCTCTTACTAACTTAAATTTAAATTATTGGCTTATTCTTCAAAAAGGATCTTCACCTTTTGTTTCCTCTCCTCCAGTCCATTCTGTGCACCTCTTTCTCAGCAATGTTTCAGGGAGTGGTGGAAAAAAGGTTGGATTCTGGAGTCAGACAGACTTGGGTCTGACTCTTGCCTCTCCCACTTATTTATTATATGATATTAAGGAAGTTAATTAACCTCTCAGTGCTTCAATTTACTTATGAGTAGGATAAGAGATAATATTAGTCCCTACCCCAAAGGATTGTTCTGAGGATTAAATGAGATTATGTGTGTAAATTGCCTAGAATGGTGGCCAGTACATAGAAAGTACACAATAAATAAAAGTCTCCTTCAGCTCTATTTAAAACCCTTCAATGATTTCCTGTATCCTATGGTTTTTATATTCTTAAATTCTTCTTTGTTTGGTTTCACCCTCTAAGTCTCTTTCCAACTGTTGCTTAGCATGTCTGGTGGTTTAGTCAAAACTTTGTTCTCACTGTCAAACAAATAGTTCATTTATCCTTCATTCATATCCTTGGCAATATTCTTTCTCTCTCTTGCAGCCCCTTGCCTTCTCCCCTGTCTTTAAGCTGGTATTTGCCAAATTTAAGATACATAAATATTCCTCCATTGTTTTTGTAATGTCTGCTTACCTTATATACTTTTATTTGTATGTGTGTATGTTTAATCTCACTAAAGCCTTAAAAACAAAGTCTTTAAAGTGTTACATTAAAAAAACCCAAAATGTATAACTAGAAAATGTTTAAAAAGCCATTCCTTGTACCACCAAAATAACCTTGCATGACTCCATTAGGAATACTGCTGAAACCAAATTTGTCTATTGAGCAAGTACCAGCCAACCTTCCCAAACAGTTTTAGCCCATACTGAACTCATCTTAACTTCTACATAATTTAATAGTAAATCATAGACTGTGCTGTGTTTTTAATTCTTCTATGAGTGATTAACTTATTTAAACTGTGGGCTCGGAAGACAGAGGACATATCTCATGCTTCTGAATTCCACCCTTCCCACTCCGCATCCAAAAAAATTGTTCATTGTTGTAGCTCCTTAAGTACTTGTTGAGTGATTAATTTTAAAATGGAGGAATACTCTGTAGATATAGAATCAGATATGGGAAACTCTTGAATACAGTTTATCAAAGCAATTAATACTAGTTCTAACACAAAAGGAATTGAGGTCACAGTTCACTATTTCCTCTTTTTTTCACTTTTTGTTATACTATTGTTCCAGAAATAATTGAAGATGATTTAAAAGGCAAGATAATAAAAATAAATAGCAGGTGAAAAATAATAAAGAAAAATGGACAAGGACATAAAAATAAAACCGTGAAATAAAAGCACACCAAAGAAATATGTCCAAACTTGCAACCAGCAGACTATAAGTTAGTTCCAGGTTTTTCATCAGACGTTATAAAAACAACACAACACAATTATCAGTATCTGTTAAGAACTGATGATTGTTAAATTATTAGTTTTTTGGTTTTTCTACAGCTTTGCCCCTTTTAATTAGCACTCAAAACTCTACCTGAATTGAAATGTTCTTTGCCTAAACTGGGTCACTGACTTTGGAGCTACTTTTGCTTCCTTTTTTAGGGCCAGTGAAAGGAGAAGATAATTGCATGCAAGAGAGCAATGAGGTAAGCTGACAGTCTTTTTTCTTATCAATGGTAAGATTTTGTCTGTAAAAAGAAGGTGGGAGGTAGTGATGATAGTTAGTTGTCAGGAAAGTGATCCTTTTATCCTCCTGTCCAAGGATTTGGCTTTAAAGATCAACAGGTCTGGAACTTTCTTTGGCCAAAGAAAGATCATATCCTAGGAAAACTGGCTCATGCTGCTCAAACTCACAAGGGATGGATTTGTACCAGAAAGCCAATTTAACAATTTATATTAAAGAACAGAACTGCCAAATCGACTGAAATATGTGTTGGCCTGTCAGTGTATCCTCCTTTCTGTAGGGATGCCAAGTCAGAAAATGAAATTAACAACATATTGGGGCTGGAAAAATATATGAAATCAGAATTAAGAAAGGTATTGCAAGGTCAAATGTGTTTCATTTGATATACCTCAGCCAGGATGGGTACCTTCTTTCTTTACTAGTTCTCACAGGTCATGGTCTTTTCATCAGTTCAAGATCTTAGTTTCTAGTACTGAAAGTGTCTCTTTTCCATTTCTTGATGACCTTGAAATTTATATTAGATATCTCTGAGTGTTTGGCATGACTCCATCTGGTTCTTAAATGATTCTAGTCTTATAAGGAGAGCTTTTTGCAGATCCAGTTTGCCCTCCTATAAACTGTTTTTATCCATTACCTTCTTTAATCAGTATTTTCTATAAATCCAAATGCTACTGTTTGATCTACACCACAGTACTTTCCTTTCTCCTTTGTTTTTATCCAGAAGTCTCTTTGTGCTGCTTTGCAAGCTTTATTTCTCAGAACTGTTCTCAGATTTGGCTGACACTATACTCCCCAAGTGTATGATTTTTCTTTCCTTGCATACTTATAAAGGCTCCATAGACATTATACATGAAGACCAGAACTTTAGTACACTGGAGGGAGACTCTGTGATATAAATGATTCATTTATTAATTCATTATTTGAATATTTTTTCATTCATTCTTTCACTTATTCATTTAGCAAGCATTCATGAAAGTACCTTGTGCTGTACTAGCCGAAATACAGTGATGAGTCAGACATGATCTTTGCCCTGAAGCAGTTTGCAGTATACTAAGAAGATAAGAAATGTACAAAAATAACTAAACTACACATTAAATTATGAACCTTGAAATGAGAGGTTGAAGGAAGGGTACTCCAAATGGAGGGAATAGCTTAAGCAAATGTAGTCCTACTGCTGTTAGTTCTGACTTCAGGTTTTCTCAGTCTTTGCCTCCTCAGGATTCAAGGAGTTAGGGTCTTCTTGTTCTTAGGCAAACTCTCTTCAGATTTTGCCTCAAAATCCCATCTTGCCACAGAGCCTACTGGAATCTAGTGAGACAGATAGGCATGGGGGTTGTGGTGGAAGGAGACAGTGAGAAATAGAGAGGAAGGCTGGTATAAAGTCATTATTTGATTTTGCACAGCTTTTGGTTCTCTGCTTTCTGAATTTCTTTGCACCAATGAAATAAAAACTAACTAAAACTTGAGTAGTGTTTTCTGCTCAAGGGACTTACCTTCAGTCTGTACAAATAAGGTTTCTGTGGTGAGACACCAAATGTGCTCAACTTCCTCTTTCAACAACAAATTTGTCAGTTATCAGTAGGATCCGTGACACCCAGAGTTAGGCTTTTTCACCCCCAGCTCCCTGCAAAGAAACAAGAGTGCTAATCCCGGCAAATCTCCAGGGTAAGTCACAGCCTAATATCTGGGAATTGGTATAATTCCATGAGGGAAGATTGGTGAGTGCATGAAGATCCAGGACAGAGATAAATGTGAGACCAGTGTCCAAATAGAAAATGGTCGCTGGTTTCTCATTTCAGACATTTGAGCAGAAGCAATGGTGATTTCCCTTGTGTCTAACTAGAGAACAAAGTTAGGGTTAATGCCATCAATCCACAACATTATTCCAGGAACATGGAGTCTGTGATACAGCTTACTGTTTGCTGAGGGCTTTTTGTTTCTTCATCAGCCAGGGAAGATGGCACAAAGTGGCAAGAAGGGAATGTGGTGAATGAGATTCATTGGGGCAACTTGACATATTCAGCCAGAAAAAAAAGATTTGAAATTCTTCTCTGTATAATTTACCTAGTTGCATAATGAAGGGAACTTTTTATGTATAAGCTCTTTGCCTTGGTAAGTTTAACTTTCACAGTAATTTTTTCAGGAAAGAAAGTCAGATCACAGATTTTGGAGCTGAAAGAGCTCTTAGAGATCTAAATCTTTCACGATACATACAGATGGGAAACCTGAGGGGCAGTGAAGACATTTAAGATCACCCAGCTAGTTAGTGGCAATGCTGGAACTAGAAAGTGTATATTCTAAATCTTGGTCCCTTTTTCCCTATAGAAACATGTATCTATCAGAGAATACTGTACATGTATTTATATTTCCATGTATTTATATTTCCCAAACTCTGTTGAAATGATTTCAGAGTCTGTTTAGAGGCATTTCTTGATCCTTTGAAAGCTGCCTTTTTATCCAAGTTCAGCCATACTGGGTAGCAGAGCCCCTAAAAGAGGCATCTATCTTTTCAGTGATTATTCTTATTACTCTGGGTGCTAGTAAGCTCTCTGATTCTGAGCCAAGATGACTGGGTGAAAAGGAGACCTCCAACTGGGGACTCCTTCACAAGGGAGGTGCCACGACTGTTGGTACCAGAATCATTCCGGATAGAATTATAACAAGTTTTCAGTGGAGTAGTCTCTAACCCAAGAATTCTGCAAATGGGAACATTTTTATTTTGGTTTTTCAAATGAACGTGAGAGTCATTTCTGTTTCTATTAATTCAGTTTATCCCTTAGCAATTATGACAGTAAAATTATTCACTGTTGAAAATAGGTAATATGCTGGTATATACAGGTGGAAAATGGCCTGAACTCTACTGAGAATCAGGTCATACATTCCGGGTAATTTCTTTGCAGTGGTTCCTGTTGAGCACAGGTCCTTCTTTGGTCAAAAGCAGTTCCTTTTTGGGCTCAACTGGGAAAGTTGTTGAGTTCAAATTGTGCAGACTGCTGAAATCCTGGCAGCAGTGGAGCATAAGACTTCAAATGAATGAACATACTTCTGGATTGTTTGAGGTGACTCTTCATGGCTAGTTGTGTTTGAGGTAAGTCAGTCGATGTCCTAAGAAGCAGGGCAGTCTATAGCTCTTTGTCACAGCTCTAGTAAAGAGGACAGAGCTGTCTGTTGTGAAACCACCTTTTCTAAGCATTCCAACAATCAGGGCAATGACTGGTAGGGAGTCTATGCTTTATTTAAAAACTTTTGGTCAAAAAGTCTACTTATATTCCAGGTCAGATTATTTTGCAGCTAAGTTTTTTTCTAGTATTGGTTCACTTACATCACAGACAGAGTGATGAAGTAAATAGATTGATGCACAGAGAGACAAAAGTCTTGGTTCTAGCTAAAGTTCTGCCAGTGATTCACTTTTGGCCTTGGACAAGTTGCTTTATTTCTCTGTGTCTCAATGGTCTCACCTATAACAAGGGGGGAGAGATCGAAATAGATGGCCTTTAATTTCCTTCCTAGCAATACAATGATTTGACTCAAGGCTCCTGGTACCTGAGAAGAGTTATATACCATGAGTTGGTAAATAATGGGACCATAGTAGGGAAATCTAACTACAGGGAACCTTCTAGATCTCAAAGGGAATTCAATAATCTTTGCTATGTTTTTTTTTCAGAATAATTTCATCACAAGCACTTCAACTTTTAGACCACAGGGAAGTGTTTTGTAAATAATTTCCTTTTTTTTTAAATGATAAAATAAAAATAACATAAGGGAGAGAGTTCTGAAATCTGACTTCTATAATGACAGTGTCACTCACTCAATGTTTCTCAATGTTTTAAACCCAAAGTTCCATTTGAGAAACATAAAAGTCTCACTACAATGTTACTGTGGACCTGTCTCCCTAGAAACCAGACCCTGGACTCCTAGAAAAACCTATTCCATCACGTTGACATTTTCCAAATACTGTAAGCCTAACAGCCAAAAAGACTTTTGTAGATCTGTACTTTCAGAAGTTTGTATTATATGAACAGTAATTTTGATTTCCAAATGTATTTACTGTAATAAGGAATTTTTTAAATTAACACGTTTTCCAATCTTCCACTTTAAGAATTATTGCATTAGTCCTGCTAAATATTTCACACCTATATTTTGGGGGAGATTTTCTAAACCCAGAAAAGTGCAGAATCCAACCAAAGGCCCATGGAAGCTACTCTCTGTGCAAGTAAAGTGGAAATGAACTAATATTTATTTAAAGTATACTGTGTACCAGTCATGAAAATAGATACATTTTCTACTTAATTATGTATGTTTTATATTTAATGTTCACAATAATGTATGTTTCAGGCAGTGTAATCCTAAATTTAAAAATGAGGAAACTGAAGCAAAGTGATATGAAATGAGTTGTTTTAGGCTAGACAGCTGATAAGTGAGTCAACGTATGACCTCAGATCTGCCCAAGGTACATGATTCTTTCCATCTCCAAAATGCTTTCCCAACTGCAAAAATGATAAATAATTAAACTTCTTTCCTATCCGATTAAAAATCTAATGAAGATGCATGTATGGACGTTCAATTCAAACTTTAAGATATTTATTAGTGAATGGTCTAATTGCTTTAATTAATTTAATTTAATTTCATTTTAAGGATAAAAATAATTTTTACTTTCTCTAATTTATGGGAAAAATGTCTAGACTTGCAGAATATATCCAAACTTTTGTGTTTCTGACATCAAGCCAGGTTATTTACAGCTGATTTAAATTAATTCAGGAAATGGCAGAGTTCCAAATTCCAATTGTTCTTCTTTGGCTGTGGTTATGAGTGATTGAATGAAGGATACCATGTTTATGGGAATCAGACTGGCTTAGGTAATTCATGTGAGACTTTTGTAGTTTAAATAAGAAGAAAAAGGTAAGAAAAAGTTAAGAAAAAGACAAGTTACATTCCCGAACTACCTGTAAATCTTCTACCCTGAAGAGTGGAAGGGCCCTTGTCAGCAATCTTTCCCTATTTAATTTTCCCTTTTCTTTCCAAGATGACAAGCCTGCATACTGGCTCTATTATCATAGAAAATAGGAGAAGCAAATTTCATAAACATGTTCACTTAGTGGTATTAGTGACTTAATGATGAGGGGTGAAATGAGGGATAGAACTGAGAAGGTAAAGCTTTGTAGAGCTGTACTAGGGAAAGAACAGTTACCCTGATGCCAGAAACAGGCTCTACCTTCTTCACTCTGCCACTTGTGTGACCTTCAGGTATATAAGGTCACTTCTTTGAGTCTCAGTTTCCTGATCTGTAAAATGAGGATGATATCCTCTGACCTAATTTATTATATATACACACACACATATATATACACACATATTTAATAACAATTAACAGCAATTATAGACCTAATAATACTTTGTAAAATATAAATCAGCAGGTGGGTTGAGACAGTGGCAGTTACATTAATGATGGCAGTGGCAGTGCTGATGGTATTACAGGCAGGGGTTTAGAGGTGCCATGCTCATAAAGTCATGTCAAGTTAGAGTTGGAAGGGAGTTAAGATCATCCATTTCCAATTGTCTTATTTCAACAATGAGGAAAATAAAACCCACGTAAGGGAAGGGGCTTAGCAAGGCAAAACAAAGTGATAGTATTTGAATAGTTACTAGAATCCAAGAGTCTTAGTTTCAAATCCAGTATTCTTTTTAATATATTCTACTGTGTTTGAGTCTTCCACAACCTGCAAGTCTTGCTACATTCAGCTCATTACTGGTATAAATACATGTTGCAGTGCTTTATCCACAAATCTATTATGATTTGAGTTCATAGGCAAAACTTGCTAAAGATCCCTGGTTTTGATACAACCCTACCCTGACACCGGGTGGGCAGTCATTTGCTATCTATTTATCTATCTGGTCATGAAAGTGCTAGAAATACAACCAAGATTACTAGCTGCATCTTTGAAGAATGGCCTTATCCACAGAAATGCCACTTTAAAATATTTTTGTGCAACAAGTTTTTTGCATAAGAAGAATTTTAGCTTTCTCTCATGAAGAGTCTCATTATGACTAAAAGCACAATAGCTATGACTTTGAGAAAGAAATGTAATTCTGCTGAGCCTTCATTTTCTGATCTGTAAAGGGGTATAATAATAATTAACTCAGAGCTCTCTCAAAGATCAAAGGTAATATATTAATAGCACTTAACTAGTGACTGGCAGGATGCATGAGGAAACTTCTTGGACTTAGTATTTCACTGAAACTAAGGAGTCTGGTACAAATTCTGAGGCCATCATAATATAAGCTCACTTTGGCTCTACCTTTGTGAAACCACAGCATTGAGCTAGTTGGTTGGGAAGGGAAGCTGTCTTTGGGTAGATGTCATCGGTATCTACTAAGTTCTTGGACTCAGGTACATTGAGTCGTATTTAAAGACCTGACATACCATTGTGTTCTGAGACAAAATTTAGTTGTTTCCATAAAGTCAAGTTTTTAACCAAATTCTCACTTGACTTTATGGGATCCCTGTTGGATTTTAAATAAAAGTTTGGGGTTACAATTTTGGAGTTTTAGGTGTCCATATTTATTCAACTCCAACTTTATATCCTTGTCTTGATCATATTTTCCTCAGTAGAAAAAGGAGGAAAACTCTGGTTGTTGCTTAGGAGAGTAGCCTATGGAAGAGACATCAGAAGTAAAACTGCTTAAGGCTATGCTAATATGTGCCTATTCTTCATACACTTACCTTTACAAGCCAATGAGTATGAACTGATCCTTTACTGCATGCGTAACTCTTTGCTAAGCAAAGTGAAGAATATAGAAGTGTAAGATACAGAGTCTTCCCTCACAGAGACTACATTCTTATAGTGCAGCCTCTAAGTCCAGTAAGAGTACAAAGAAGGAAGAAGTCAGAACAGGGTTACCTGGTATAAGAAAAAGATGAGAGTTGAGATGGGATCTTGAGAGAGGAGTAAAATATTGGCTTCTGAGATGGGACCAAGGGAGAAAGGAGCTTGATGGACTTTTAGTCACAACTTTATACCAATCTTCACTATCAGGAATATCCTTAGAACCACACATTGAAAGTGAATCTTGTTAGCTCAAATATAGTAGCTGATTTTTCTGCTCTGATTATTAATTAGAATTCTTTGCTGGTCATTCCCTTAAAGATTTGGCTCCTGTTACCAGACCCCTCTTTCAAGTGAAGAGGCATCCCTCTTCATGGTCCTGGCCTTTGATGTAGGCTGTGTGTACCCTAGGTAGAGCACTGCACACTGGAGAAATTAAGAGGCGTTTATTTCTATAAGGATGATACTGGTGGAACTGGGAATTCAGCTCTCATCACTATCTGGATGGTTCACAACAATACAGCTAGGACCTCAAGTATATACTATGGTTTGGATAGTAAAACAGAAAATGGATTGTGGACTTGATCTGGGACCAAGATCTTACCAGATGGTACAACAGAAGAATGGTAAACAAGGAAGTTGAGGGTTCTTGTGTGAGAATAATTAATTTGATCATTTAATCTAGTCTGTACAAGGAAGGAAGTAAAATGAAGGAGGGAGCTAGGCTGGACCAGAAGAAATGGAGAGATTTAGAAATTTAAGGTCTCTGAGAATTTGTCGTGCAAACTAGCATGGTGCAATTTGCAGTGAAGTTCAGTGATTGTGATATTAGAGAAAGAAAACCATTTTGAAGAGTCAGGAATCTATGAAGCTTGACAGAGTACAAATTTGAAAAGTTCTGGAATAGGTAAATTGACTCAAATTGTCAGGAGAGGTGAATGTTGTGAGCTGCTAATCTGAAAAGGCTTTGGAAAAGTCCTAAACTGTGATATCCTTGTATAACATTTCACATATTTTATAAAATAAGTTATGTTTGTCTCCTCAAACAGTCTCCCAAACTGGTCAATCATCAATTCCATATCTGTCTTATACTTGAAATTCTAATATTCCTGCCATATCAAGTCAGGGCTTATTTTTTTATTTCCTTGACTGTTGCAGTAGTAAGGTGATCAACTATTCTGTTTGTCCTGGACTGTCATAGTTTTATCACTGAAAATACTATGTTCTGGGAAACCCTCATGCAAAACTAAACTGTTGGACTCACAACTGATTTGGACTTCCTATCTCTGGTCTTCAACTTTTTCAATCCATCTCCAACACTTTTGCCAGAGTGACCTTTCTAAAATACAATGTAGTAATATCACATCTCTTCTCAGAATCCCTCAATGATTCCCCATAAATCCCTTCATGATCTGGTTGCATCTACCTTTTTACTTGTTTTTCTTTCTACTACCTTTTCCCACTCAACCTCCCATTCCATCTTCCCCACCATCACACACTGTTCTCCAGCTGGTATAGAACACCTATTATTCCTTTCTATAGGTTATTTTAAAAACTAAATTTTAAATGGGGGTACTGGGGATTGAACCTAGGACCTCGTGCATGCTAAGCATTTGCTCTACCACTGAGCTATACTCACCCTACATTCATTGTTTCATTTGAATGCTATTCATTAAACTCTGGAAGTGTTTTTCCATCCTTTCTTTTTCTTTCTTTTTTTTGTCAGCTTTAATTGTTTATTCAGAAAGTCCACTCTTTTTTTTTTAAATTGAAGTATAGTCAGTTTACAATGTTGTGTCAATTTCTGGTGTACAGCATAATGTTTTAGTCATACATATACATACATATATTCATTTTCATTACAGGTTATTCCATCCTTTCTTTTCCTACATGTTTCCCACCTCAACTGCTTATTAGAAATGGATTTATTCTTCAGGTTGAGCTTCCAATCCTCCTGTTCTATGCAGGATTCATTTCTACCTTTACAGAAACTTCTTTGTTATCTCTCTCATGGCACATTAAAAAAATCTACTATAGCTATTTATTCTTACATCTATCTCTCCTAAATGACTACAAATTTCTTGAGGACGACAATCACATATTATTCTTCCCTGAAATTTCCAACCCCACTCTACTATCTTTAGCACTTAGCATATTGGATACACACACAGCAGAATGTGACTTTGCTGGATGAAATTATGAATTGCTAAATCCCAGATAAGTAGTATTAATAACACCCAGTGCAGGCTTTCTTGAAGAGATGGGACTTGACCACAGCTTTGAAGGGCTACTTAGATTTAAATATAATACTGTTTAATTCAGGCAAAATAAGGCTAACTTTATCTCCTCCCCAGCCATCATCTGTATTTTTCTCTCTAACCTTGTCCCTATAGGAACCAATAAAAATTGCAGATGGTTTGACACAGGTGCCATATTCTCTGGCTCGAGGTACTCTGTCAGAATTCAATAGAAACAGCCTCACATGGTAGAAAGGACATTGAATAAGAAGCCTAGAAACCTGACTTCTGGTCCTAGTTCCATCATACTTTAACCCTGTGACTTTGAAGGGGTATTGAGCGCATCTCTTTGTCTGCTAAACAATATGGTAAGAGTATTACTGGTATTTTCCCCAGTTGAACTCATAGAGATGATGCTGTGTTAACATGAAGATTTCTTATCACCTATTCCATTCACTTCAGTTCTTGTTATGCAGTGAATGTGTTGTAGATTAAAAAAAATATTTTCCTCACCAAACTAGAATCTTCTCAGAGACATGGATTATTGCAGGTGATTCTATATTCTCCACATAACTTAGCACAGAGTTCATAGGATGGTGTTTACTAAATATATGTTGATTGAGTGATGGCCTCCAAGGCAGCCAGAGTCCTCAAAAAGCAAAGGAAGTAATGATTTTCCTTTTGTGCTTGATTTCCATGTGTGGAGAGCTTTGGGGACTACAGATGTAGCTTCCTCACTCTCATTCCAAGTTCCATGCATAGGTGTGTAGGAAGCCATTTCCTCATGAGATGAGGCAGATGTACCTTTCATTTACAGAATGACGGTCAACAAAAAGAGCTGAGATGCTTTTGGAAGCATATCATAAGGACTACCCTCTTCCTGAGGTCCAGGTAATAGTGTTGATGGTACTCTGAGACCTTGAACTGTGCTGGTTTCTACCCATAGGCTATGTCTGAATACCTGTGATTCTAAACTGATTATTTTGATCTTTTCTCCAGCTCCTAAAGGCATGACTTTTCTGAGTTTAAAAGGGTAAGTGCAGGGAATATTGTTGATAATAGCTGAAACCAAAAGACAGCATTTTAGGGAAATAGCAGGCAGTAAAAATGTATGAGTTGACATATCAAGGTTTGCATTTTTGCTTATTGCTTCCAAATAGGGACTTTAAACTATTGTGCATGTAATTCAATCCAACTGTATAACTTTTCTTTGAGTGCTTATTAAGTAGCAGGCTAAGTCCTGGCTGTACGGTGATGAACAGAATAGATCTTGTTATGGCATTAATAAAAATAAAAGCACAGTGGTTTAAATAACCAATAAACAAGAAAACAAACATCTAAATTACAAGTGTTGATGCTACAAAGAGATATTACACAGTGTATGAGAGTATGTAATGCTATATAAGATTGTCTAAATGGTTTTGGTAGTGAAGGTGTCTTTGATCTGCAAACAGGTTTAAAAGGAGCCAGACATGTGAAAGTGGAGGAATATAACTCCAGGCAGAGAACATGACATGTGCAGAGGCCTTTGCCAAGAAAAAAGCTTGACTTGTTCTAAAAACCTAAAGCATCTCAGTGTAGTTGAAACAATAGTGAATGAGGGTACAATATTAACTATACTTCAATTTTTTTAATTTTAATTATTTAATTTTTATTGCAGTTTAGTCAGTTTACAATGTTGTGTCAAATTCCAGTGTAGAGCACACTTTTTCAGTTATACATGAACATATATATATATATTAAGTGTCACATTTTTTTCTCTGTGAGCTACCATAAAATCTTGTATATATTTCCCTGTGTGAAGTAAACAAGATTATACTGTATATTTCAATTTAAAAAGCTCACATGTAAAAAAAATAGTGAATGAGGAAGAGAATGGCATGACATGATATTGAACAAATGGCCTTGAGACCACGGTGAGAAGTTTGGCCTTAATACAACAGAGAACCAGCAAAGTATTTTAGGCAGGAGAATGACATGATATTTTACAGAAAGTTCACTTAGGCCACAGTGTGGATGGGGTTAGAAGAAGTCAAGAGATAACATAGTCCCTGCCATAGGAGTGCAAAATCTAATTGAAGAAAAAGGCATGTTAACAGAATTTCAGTGTGTGTGTGTGGTAAGTGCCATGACAGAGGTAAGGGAGTATGGAGACAAGCATGGGTTCCAAGTCTAATATACCACCTCTACACTATGCAAGCTGTATGATTTTGGCACAATTTATTTAATCTCTCTTAGTCGCAGTTTCCTCATTTGTAATCTGGAAATAATCTATGGGCTGCTATGAAGATTAACGAGATACTATGTGAAGAGTACTTAGCCTGTAAATAAATGGTCACTCTTAATATACAGTAGCCATAATTAGTGTTAATGTTAAGCACAGTATGGAGACTAAACTACAGGGAAGAAAATTTGGGAGCAGGGAATACAGTAAGACATCTTTTACAATAATCAAGATGAATGATGACAATGGCTTGGGTTAGAAAGGCAACAGTGGAAATGGAGATGGATTGGAGATAGATTTAAGAGATTTTAAGGGGGAGAATCACCTCATTTCTGATTAGATATGGGTGAAATGAAGTGATAGGGGTGGGATGAATTCCCAGTTTCCATTCTTAGTGTCTGGGAGGAGAGTCATGGCACAGATTGAGAAGGGGAGCTTGGACTCAAGGGTGAATCACCAATCCCACACTTCTCTTTAAGGCAGGAACCAGATATATCTAATTGAAAGATAGAGAGATTGATAACACAGGGGGCATAAACCAACCAAAAAAATCAACAATAGAGCCAGAAACAAAGAGGGAGAGACAGAGACAGAAGCAGAGGCAGAGACTGAGATAAGGAACATATTCCAACTTTAGCCCTTTCATTCAGCATTTTTCTGTCAGTGGCTACTTAGGTTCTCCTTTCTAAAATTTCAGAAGCGTCACAGATTGTTAAGAGGAAGCTAAATGTTCTTTCTCTGATACAGTTTATATTTTCGCTCTACCCCAAACAAATTCCCCCAGCCTCTCCTTACCATAGGGGTTTTACATTTAATTGTCACCAGATTTGGGGAAAAACCCTTCCTTCCTCCCCTTCAGTCTGGAGAAGAGAAAGGGCTTTGGACAGCAGGCCATGTAAATATCTAAGCTTGAAATAAACTGAATTATAGAGGCATAAGAAACCACAGAAACAAAATAAGTTGTGAACTTGAACTCTAGCTTGCTGTTTTGGCCTAACAGAGCTCTGTTATTTAGCACAGAGGTGTGAAAAGAATATGCCCCCTTCGTAGGTAAAATTTTCTGTATCAGTGGAGCAGAAACAAAGAGCCATATCTGTAAAATGCAGAAGTGGAAGTGTGAATTGGGTGGGTGTAAACTGTTCTTCATTCTTAGAACTGTAATGCACTTGATGCATCTTCCTTTGCTCTCTCACAGTAGAAACAGTATCAATACTGAAGTCAAAGTAGGTGGTAAGGAGGGGTGGATGCCTTGTATAGGGACAGGTGTTTAGTTATATCTTGATGGCATAACTACACTAATCTTTGTGTTATAACATCATAAGGTCCTACTGTGAGATTAGAAATAGTCTGCCATAATGTGCCTTACTGATATCATGATGAACCCCATTCTATTAAAAAAAAATCCCTCCTGAGCAAGGATAGGCAAAGGGTGTAGTAGAAAGATTTGGAGCAAGGCAGGCATGATCACTAATCCCACTTTTACCATTTGCTAACTTGTTATCTGACAATTTACTGAATATTTCTGAACATCAGCCTCCTCATCTGTATCATAAGAGTAATAATAGTACCTACCTTTTAGGATGGTTGTGAGAATTAAATTAGGTAGTGCCCGTAAATAATTCCATTGCAGATTCAGGGGTAAATCAATGATAGTCAGACCATGATAATTATTTCTTGTCTTTTCACCTGTGAGTAACCCTCTACCCTCTATTCAAAGTCATACATACATAAGCAGGATGACTGCATGAGTCTTCAGAATATGGCACATATAGGCCAAGTACGGAGAATAGACTATAAGAGAAGAGAAAGTGAAAGTACTCTTTATAGGAGTGGTAGCTTATAAAGCTGCCTCTCTTTTATCTGTGAATTAATCCGTTGGGGTTTCATTCTTTAATCACATTTCTATTTCCTGGAGTAGGACTTAGAATGATATAGGAAGTCATTCTACTACTTATGAGAAGAATCTAAAAGCAGGCCACAGCTTTGCTTTCGTAAATGTACTTAACATAAAACAAAATAAAAACAATATCATCAACAAAAACCCTTACTCTACCTGAGGGATAACCTCACTACTTTCTTTTTTCCACTTCTAGTGCTAAAGGAAATGAACATTCCTGCAGTATGGACAGAAGTTATGTTTGTAAAATTTGTCTTTGGAGGAAAACAAATGATGAACAGCAGGGTGTGTCTAAAGATTAAGTAGGCAACTTATCCTCACATTTTAAGTCCCAGATCTTTTATTTAGTAGATTTGTGTCCTTAAAAACTCCTCTCTGGGCCTTGCTTTTTCTACCTGTATCATGTGGTGGCTGAATTAATTGAATTTTAAAGGTCCCCTTCAGTCTAAAATTCTATAAGAGACTTAAAGTAAAATAATGAGGTTATTGCTCTCCTGGCATTCTTATTTGCAGATAGCCTGCGTAAATCCATGGCCAGGCCTTTAGAAGCTCTAAAAATTATTATATATTCCCATGTATTATGTATAATACATAATAAAAACTACAGTAAAGCATAAAATAAGATTAAGGAAGTCCAGAAAACTTTTTTCCTTATAATGATTATTTTAATGAAAGAAAAAGTATTAAATCTCAATTTTTTACCAAAAAAAAAATTTTGGTTGCCTATTTTGCTGGTACCCTAAACAGTGTTCACTGTGACTGTTGAATAATCTACAGGATGTCACACCAGTACAGAATTTCCCTTAGATGGAGAAGTGGTCTTTCCCATTCACATAAGGGGAAATATCCTGGTTCAATTTCTGAATTCAAATATTACTGAAGTTTTTCATGTAAATTTGGAATGAAACCTAAGCTAAGAGAGAAAGACAAAATGTACAAAAACCACCAATCCTGAATATCATCCAGAATACTAGCAATTCAGACTAAAAGAAGCAAAGCCATTATCCAAGTGCTGTGGTGCCAAGTTAGGAAGTCAGCACCCAATGGAGGTGGCACTAAAAGGAAAGGCAAGGAGACCTTAAAGATAATGGATTTTTACCATTGCAACTGGGGAGGAGTGAACATTATTCATTTTAACCAGAGTCTGGGGCAAGAGAAATTTAGGTGTGAAAGAAACAGACTCAAATATCACACTTTTTTTAATCTGTGATGAGAACAATAGACAAAATATTTCAGGACTTCTTTGCCTGCAAGGCAGAGCTTAGACAGTCTTCGAGGGCAGAAAAGTTTGGGGACAATTCCATGGTTCTTTAACTGATTTCACTGGGTGACCTTGAGTTAATGGTATATCTTCCTTGAGCATCTGCTTCTACATCTGTAAACAGGCACCTGCTAATTTTAATATTCTATCACTCTGTAAGTATAAAAAACAAATCTGAGTGTCAACTAAAGAACTGGTTAACCATTATATTCTTTCTTGCTTTGTTTTGAGCAGGGATCATAACTCCACGGGTTACCTTGATGAATGTACTGAAGTATTCAAGATGGGTAGTAACAGTACCAGCAATGCTGAGACTCACTGCAATGTCACTAATTTGACATTTCATTACTCCCTCTATGCAACCACTTACATCCTCATATTCATCCCTGGTCTTCTGGCCAACAGTGCAGCCTTGTGGGTTCTGTGCCGCTTCATCAGCAAGAAAAATAAAGCCATCATTTTCATGATCAACCTCTCTGTGGCTGACCTTGCTCATGTGCTGTCCTTACCCCTCCGGATTTACTATTACATCAGTCACCACTGGCCTTTCCAGAGGGCCCTTTGCCTGCTGTGCTTCTACCTGAAGTATCTCAACATGTATGCCAGCATTTGTTTCCTGACATGCATCAGCCTTCAGAGGTGCTTCTTTCTCCTCAAGCCCTTCAGGGCAAGAGACTGGAAGCGTAGATACGATGTGGGCATCAGTGCTGCCATCTGGGTCATCGTTGGGACCGCCTGTTTGCCTTTTCCCATCATGAGAAGCACAGACTTAGCCAACAACACTGAGTCCTGCTTTGCTGATCTTGGTTACAGGAAAATGAATGCAGTGGCTTTGGTTGGGATGATTACAGCTGCTGAACTGGCAGGATTTGTGGTCCCAGTAGTCATCATCGCATGGTGTACCTGGAAAACTACTATATCCCTGAGACAGCCACCAGTGGCTTTCCAAGGAATCAGTGAGAGGCAGAAGGCACTGAGGATGGTTTTCATGTGTGCTGCAGTCTTCTTCATCTGCTTCACTCCCTATCATATTAACTTTATTTTTTACACCATGGTAAAGGAAGCCATCATTAGCAGTTGTTACATTGTCCGAAGCACACTCTATTTCCACCCTTTTTGTCTATGCCTTGCAAGTCTCTGCTGCCTTTTGGATCCAATTCTCTATTACTTTATGGCCTCGGAGTTTCGTGACCAACTATCCCGCCATGGCAGCTCTGTGACTCGTTCCCGCCTCATGAGCAGGGAAAGTGGTTCATCAATGATTGGCTAAAAATGAAAGGGAACTATGTTCCCTGGCTTTTTCCAAAGACCACAATGATCAGCCAGACAATTTCTTTAATTGAACTTTGGGAACAATAGAAGTAAATGTTTTCTTGTGTGATAGTTATGCTTACAGTGGTGTGATGGTGGAGGCAGAGTATGAAAAATGTGAGAGGGTAAGGGAAGTTGGGATTTGCCTGTTTCCTCTTTGAAATTCAAGGCACTTTCTTACTTATGAGACCTAGATCAAGGTTTTACAGATTTTTTTTTTAAAAAATGGAAATTGAATATTTTATCTTAAACATTTATTTAGTAAATATGATTGTTAAAGATAAAATAAAACATGAATATTTTCCAGAATGTAAATATAAATCTTTTTCATATGAAGACCATTATTTGTGAACAAAAGCAAAAAATCTCCAGTCTTTCTAAAAGATAAGTACACAGGCAAGAGGGAGTGAATATTGAAGTAATGTGGGAATAAATTTCAGGACACAAACCTCTTACTAAATAAAGGGTATTGAAATGTGTTCATTCACAGAAAATGTACTAGATGCTTATTGTATTCTGGGTTGCCACTTCCTTGGGTACTTTCATGTATATCATCTCATTTAGCTCTTCTAATAAATGTGTAGAAGTTTCCAACATAAATGAATAAATGGAACTTCAGAGAGATAAAGCAACTTGCCTGGGGATAAACAGTAGTGAGCCAAAATTTGTCCTGAATATACCAAATATGCTTAAGTTATTGCCTCTATGTGTTGTTATTTGCTTAAGTTATTGCCTCTATGTGTTGTTATTTTACAATATTAAATTTGTTTTGAATGGTGAAAACATAGACTAAAGCTAAGCCACATGATACTGAGACCATTTCTACCCAAGATTATTTGAAAAGTCTGTGAGTTGTGGGGAATGGAATGTCAGGCTTCAGGCTGCAAGATATCAAACAATAGATAAGTTGTTCTAATACTTTCCCAATCTACAGAGTCCTAATTATCAGAGGTATAGGAAACCCAAATAGTTCATTATTTCCCACAAAATGTATTTTACGGTTAAATGTAGGTAAGACAAACCCCATAAATGGATGAAAGAAAGAAAGCTGTAAAACTGGAAGATGAGCATTCTATAAAATTTAGATTTTTTTTGAGTTTGCCCAACTGTTCTTCTTAAACATTACTGTACACTTCTTTGAACAAATTTGTGTTTATTAAGAGACTTCTCTGTAAACAGAGCTCACAGAATTGCCTTGGAAACATAAAACATCATGAATGAATGGGAGAAAAGTGAGTATCCTCTTTTTGGCAATCTTCTTATCTTCATTTTTCTAGAGGTTATGGCTATTTTTTCAGAGTCATTATGGAGGACTTAAATACAAGCAATCCTCAGCTTTCAGGTTGGCATTTGTGAAGCTCAATCCATTACTCTTTTCTTTTATGGCTACAATTTAAATAGCATAGACACTTGTTGTGCAGGGAAGAGAAGGGAAGTGGTAGTCCTAAGAATACCCATTTAAACAGACTGTCTATGGAAGCAGAAGTAGGGACAACTGAAAAAGGAGGAGTTATTTTTTTTTAAATAGGGTTTCTAGGGAAGAAGAGAGTTATGTGATTATGAAATAATGAAACTGAATTTCTTGTGCTTTATTAATTTGTATCTGAAGATATTGCCTAAAGAGGGTTTCCAGATATGCTTGGAGTTAAGGGTAGCATTTTTAGAATGATTGAATAGACAGCCCCACTCTAAAGAGACAATTTTGAAAGGAACCCACTTGGAAATATGCACCCTGATATCTTTGTGAAGAAAAAGAACTTCAGTTCTAAATAATCACACTTCATATTTCTTCCTTTCAAGTTGTTGACAAAAGGTCGTGCTTCAAGCACCCAGATCTGTGAATTAGTGGCCAAATTAAATTATGTGCCTTTCATTTATCCATCATTAAAGTGAAATTTTCAGGCCTTTTCTGAAGTGGGAATTCTTATTGCAGTGAGAGAGAAGGTGATAACCCCAAAACTAGCAATGATTGGTTCTTGAATTTTAAAGACAGGGATGCCCTATGTAATGTTAGGGGAAAAGGTGACAATGCTTGATCTTATTAAATAACACCTCAAGAAATCAGTGAGACTGCTTTGAGGTATTAAAATTAACAATTTGAATAGTTGTTCCTATACTTATCACAAGGACATGCTGTGAGACAAAGAGGACAGCAGAATATATATCCTTGAATCAGTTTTTCAAAAAGTCACTGGAAAGCTCTACATTGTCCCCAAGTCTCTGCAAGACACATGTCAAAATGCGCCTGCAAACTACTCAGAATCTCATAACCCTAATGAAATACTCTAACTTTCTGGTAATTTTGGTTAAACAGGAAAAGATTTTGAGTTCTATAATAAAGTTGTACAATAATCTATATAATCATACATGCAGTTTATGGTGATTGATTATGCTGTTTACCTTTAGAAACTTTTAAATGCAAGCACAGTATATATATATATATATATATATATATATATATATATATATATACACACACACACACACATATATATAAGTTATCATATATTAAATAGATGATTCTTGTGAAGTATGTGGTCATTTTTATAAAAAATATTAAGCATTAGACACTTATTTGAAAATTGAACTCTCCTATTATAAAATTCCTTCTATAAGAAAACTAGATTCTCTTTAAATTATTTTGCATATTTTCCAGGAATATAAGCCACCATAAAAGTAAGTTTACTGCTTATAATAGAAATTTTAAACCACATTCCTCTTTTAAGTAATAAATAATGTGAGTGCCATATGAACTCTTCACAGATAATACTGTGTCTTTAAGTATATTAGAAATACAATATATAATTATAAGCATAAACATGCTATTATCCTCTAAAGCTCTGAGTTAATTAATCTCACAAAGTTCCAAATTTACCACGAATGAATAATTAAACAATTTTGGCTTCTTGATATTTTAATAATTAACCATAACTTTGTTTTTGGAACAGAAAATTCATTTCCATTTTTATATAGGTATTACTTTGTGTAAGTAAATTATATTGCAGGATTTTTAATATACAGAATTAATAAAGTAGGGAGGGAATAATTGGTTTATAGGAGCTGAATTTCAAACTGCATACTAAGGAGAAAGAAGGAGAGTAGCAAAATTTCAGGAGCTGCTAATATAAACTAGCAGATTCCCTGATCTTCTGGAGTTGGGGGAAGGTGAAGATTTCTGTGACCTGAGAAATTGCATTTGAACTGGGTCTTACATGATGGAAATGTTTTCAATTTGTTTCTAAATATAAAGGAAGAGTAAACATTCTTATTGGAAATCTTCCTGAGCCAAGGGTGGAAATATAAGAAAATCTGGAGGTGACTAGTACTGAATATTATAGTTTGGCTAGAAATATACAAAGGAGCAATAAGTAATGAAGCAATAAAATGTAGAGGCCTGGTTATGGTTCAAGATCCTGAACTCACCTAATCTCATGGACACAACAAATCTAAAGCAATATATTGAACAATTTCCTTTGAAGAAAGCCTTAAAACTGGTGTAGGAACCCCTTTATATCAAAAAATGAGAGAGAAACCACAATGAAGAAGGTAAAAAAGGCTAATACATAATCTCCCTATAAACCCCATCTCCTCCATAGTGACCCCAAATCAAGAGGGAACTCAAAACACAGAGTTTCAACTTGATGAGTAGAGTTTGTACCAGACATTTGGCACCCCAACTTTTAATATCAAGAGCTGAGAGATGAACCCTTGAAACATCTGACTTCCAAGGCCAACAGGGCTCAAGCTCACAAGATTAGTGGGGATAGGGTGGACTGAAAAATGACTCTTAAAGGACTTACATGCACCTCACCTGCTCAAAGTTCCAGCACAAAATAGTCCTTTGAAAAGTGCCTAGATGTTATGCAAAAGAGACTAATTTGCTAATTTTATAGTATTAGTCTGAGGGACCTGCTATGATGCTCTCTGTGGATGGAAGCTGGTGGGTATCAACTGTGCTCTTCCTCTGCCTTGCTACAGCTCACAAGTGCCATGTGATTTTTTCTCTTCTTCTTTTTTTCCAACTTTTTTTCATTTTTTTGTCTTCCTTTTTCTTTTCTTCTTTTCTTCCTTTTCCTTTTTTTCTTTTTTATCTTTTTTTGGCAGGTATATTATTTGCATTCCCCCTCTGCCTCATTGCAGCCAGTGGTCACCGTCTTTGCACTCAGCCTTTGCCATGTTCCAGAGTTGCTAGTATATTCCAGAAATGAGCTCCTACACACATCTCGTTACCTAATTTTTATATCTAGTGACCTGATTTTTGCAGCTGCCCCCAAAAGAATGTCTTTTAATCACCTGGCTCTGGAGGCTGGGGGGCTTGTGATCCCAGATTCTGTGCGATTGTGATAATTAAAGAAAGGTTTCTTGGTAGACTACCACTTCCAGGACACTGCAAAGACGGATGACCAAAATGCACTCTCAGTCTTTCTGAGAAAGAAGCATATTTGCTTGTCCAGGAGCTTTGGCCTAAAGGGTAAGCTTTTGGTTTGTCACATATTTTGAGGCTTATGGAGGTGTCCTCAGGGAATGGCGTTTAGGGATACAAAACTTTACACTTTCCCTCTATCTCACTCCAGCTCACCAATATCTTCCAGAAAAGAGCTTATACCTTATCTGGTGCCCTGATTTTTACAGCTGCTGCCAAAAGACACATCTCTATCTCCTGGCTCTCATGGTCAGTGGGGTTACCCTCACAGGTCCCACAGACTATAACCAATAGAGAAAGAGTTCTTAAACAGCTACCATCCCCTGGGACACAGCAAGAGGCAACAGACCAAAGAGCTCAGTCTTTCTGTGAAAGAGACCTATTTAGTATCTGGTCTGTTGGTTTTGCAGCTACTACTAAGGAGATACTCCTTTGATACTCCTTTGATTGTCTTGCTCTGATAGTCAAGGGGGCTTGGGATGGGAATGTAATAATCAGAGAAACAGTTATTGACAGACTACCACCCCCAGGAACTGCAAAGATAACAGACTGAAACACACCTTCAGCCTTTCTATGAAAAAAGCCTTCTTTGTAGTCTTGGAGTGTCAGTGTTAGGGTCAAGATTCAGGTTTGAATCCAGGGTACACATCTAGGGATTATTGAGGTGTTCTCAGAAAATGTAAGCCAGGGGGTCATCTTTGTGTCCTCCCACTTCCTCACTACAGTTCATTGGTATCATCTAGAAAGGAGCTTATACACTTATCTGGAACCTAAAGTCTTGTGACTTTCTCTTAAGGGACACCTCGTGATCACCTGGCTCTGGTGACCAATGGGGCTTGTGTTTGCAGTTTCACAAGACTATATATAGTTGTACACTTTAAAAGCTGATGCCTGAGGGTTTAGCTTTCAATCAGCATAAATCTGTTACTGACAGAGATCCTCTACTTAGGGACATTGACTGTCCCAAAGGTCTTGGCATAACTTCAAACACTGGGAGTTATTAAAATGAAATAGGCTGCTTGAACAATCACAAAAATTTGGGAGACAACCAAACACTAGGGTAGGTTTGAATGATAAATTTTATATCTTACATAATGTTAACCCTTCAAGGCTGGAAAAGGTGGCTGTTTGATCTAATGCATAGAAACCAACATAGAGAGTCACACAAAATGAAGAAACAAAGGAATATGCTCCAAATGAAAGAACAAGATAAAATCTTAGGAAAAAAAGAAACCTAAATGAAATAGAAATAAATAATTTGCATGGTAAAGGGTTCAAAGTAATGATCATGAAGATGCTTACCAAAATCAGGAGAAAAATGAATGAACACAGTGAGAAATACAACAAAGAGATAGAAAATACTATGCAGTACTAAGCAAAAGGCACAAAGCTGAAAAACACTTAGCTTAACTAAAAAAATATACTAGAGGAATTCAATAGCAGATTAGATAAAGAAAAAGAAAAGACCAATGAACTCAAATGCAGGGCATAGGAACTTACCAATCAGAGCAAGACAAAAAAGAAACATGAAGATAGTTAAGGGAATTGTGGGACAACACCAAGTAGACTAACATTTACATTATAGGAGTACTAGAAGGAGAAGAGAGGGAGAAAAGGGCAGAAAAATTATTTGAAGAAATAATGGCAGAAAACTTCCCTAATCTGAGGAAGGAAACAGATGTACAGATCCAGGAAGCCCAGAGCATTCCAAATAAGATAATCCCAAAGACAATCAAGCTAAGACACAGTAAAATTAAAGTGTCAAAAAGTAAAGACAACGAAAAAATCTTCAAAGCAGCAAGAAAGAAACAACTGGTTACGTACATGGGAAACCACATGAAACTAGCAGCAGTTTTTTTAGAAGAAATTTTGTAAACTGGAGGATGTGGCATGATATATTCAAAGTATTGAAGGAAAAAAAGTCCAACCAAGAATAAGCTATCTGGCAAAGATGTCATTCAGAATTGAAGGAAAGATAACTTTTTCTAGGTAAGGGAGTTTATTACCACTAAAGCAGCCTTAGAAGATTTGTTAAAAGGACTTTTTTAAGCTGAAAAGAAAGGCACTAGTTAGTAACAAAACATATGAAAATATACATCTCATCATAAAAGATATATAAATATATATATACACACACACATACATAGATAGATAATAGATTCAACACTTATAATGCTAGTATAAAACTTAAAAGAGAAAATTACTAAAAATACCAAGAACTACAATAATTAGTTGAAGTATACACAAAATAAAAAGATGTAAAATGTGATATTAAAAGCATAAAACATGGTGGAGGGAAGTAAAAGTACAGAGTTTTAGAATACATTAAAATTAAGTTGTTATCAACTTAGACTATTATATGTATAAGTTGTAATATGTAAGCCTCATGGTAACCACCAAGGAAAATTTATAGTAGATACACACACAAAAAAAAAATGAGAAAGGAATCTAAGCATACAACTAAAAAATTTATAAAACCACAAATGAAGAGAGTAAGAGAAGAGAAAGAAAAAAAGGAACTACAAAATGGAAAACCATTAACAAAATAGCAAAAGTATATAACTATCAATAATTACTTTTAATATGAAAATATTAAATTCCACAATCAAGAGATATAAAATGATTGAATAACTAAAAAAAAAACTATGCTGCCTTTAAGGGACTCACTTCAGGTGTAAGAAAACATACAAACTGAAAGTGAAGATGTGAAAAAATATTCCATGAAAATGGAAGCAAAAGAAAGCTGGAATAGCCCTACTTGTGTCAGATAAAAATAGACATTAAAACACAAAGTCTGCAATAAGAGACAAAGAAGGGCATTGTATAATGATAAAGGGGTCAATCTAACAAGAGAACATAACATTTGTAAATATTTATGCACCCAGCGTAGGAGCACCTAAATAAATAAAGTAAATATTTAAAGAACTAAAAAGACAAACAGGCAACAAAATGACAATAGTAGGAGAATTTAATAGCCAACTTATTACAATGGCTAGACATCCCAGACCAAAAAAAAAAATTCAAAAAGGAAACATTGTCTTTCAAGGACATATTAGATGTATTGAACACAACGTATATACAGAACTCCATACAAAAGCAACAAAATACACACTTTTCTCATTGCACATGAAACATTCTCCAGGGTAGATCATAAATTAAGCCATAAAACAAGTCTTAACAAATTTAAGAATACTGAAATTATCTCAAACCTCTTTTTCAAACACAGAGATATGAAACTAGAAACTAACTATAAGAAGAAACCTAGAAAATTAAAAATATGTGAAGATTTCACAACATAATACTAGACAAACAATGGGTCAATGAAGAATTCAACAGAGAAGTCAAAAATACCTTGAAAATAAAATATATCAAAACTTATGGAATGTGACAAAAACAGTTCAAACAGGGAAGCTCATAACAATAAGTGTTGAGAAGCCAGATGGTGGAGTAGAAGGACGCTTGTAGCCCATCATCTCCCACAAATACACCAAAGCTCACATCTACGGACCTATTCAGCCAACCAGAGCACCTGCCGAACTCCGACAGAATATCGCCCTCTTTGAAAGACAACAACGCCAAAAATCTGGAAGGAGAAAAGGAAAAAAGAAAGAAGAAAAAGCAAAACAGTGTGGGACTGATCCCTCAGGGAGGGAGCGGCAAAGGAGGACTGGTGCTCATTCACTGGGTCGCCCCTCTCCAAAGGTGAGGCCAGCAGAATGGAGGGGGAGATTCCAAGGCTCAGATCAGCCCCGAGCACCCCTTGAACAACAGAACTGAGTTAAATGGCCACAAAGGATCCCCGCAACACCCAGCCCAAGATGCGAGCTAGCAGCTGGGGCCAGGACAGGCTGCCTGAGCTGGGCAGAGGACTGGGGTGGCTGCATTGAGGCAGTCCTGGGGGACTGCAGGGTGCTGCATGCCATGGCTGGGAGGGAATATGGAGCAGAACAACCTCGGTCCCTCCTAAATTGTGGAAAAAGCAAAGCAACACTGCTGATGTGCCCTGGGGGGAGGGATGCCATAGCCTTTGTCTCCTCAGACCTGCACCATCATTACTGGCATGTCTCACAAGGAGAGAGGCGGGGCACAGCCACGGTTGCCATCGCCTCCTGTGCACAGTGCCCAGGCGGGGGCAGAGCCAAGGCCTGAATCTGTACCCAGGGGCTCTGCAACCACCTAGGCAGGACTGAGACTTGTTTACAGCCTGAGGCAGATAGGATTTTTCTGCCCTGGCAACTCAGAGAACTCACACCACCAAGACAAATAAGGAGCTGAGATTTGGCATGGAGCAGGAGCAGGTCCATTCCGTGATCTTCCCAGAACCTGTCTTTGGAGTGCCGACCCGAGGTGGAGTGGGCAGCTGCACAGAGCAGCTGAGCGATCAGTGCCAGGAGAGGGCAGGCAGCCACCCACCTTCCAGGCAGGAACACAGTACCTGACCACGGTGCTGGGAGGGGGCATGATCTGCCTACCTACCTTGCCTGAGCGCAGCATCTGACTGTGGCATCAGGAGGGGGAGTGACCCGCCCGCCCACCAGGTAACAGCTCAGCACCTGACCCAGTGTTGGGAGGGGTTGCGATCTGCTAGCCGACAGCCACTGGGAGCAGCACACATGAGGGTGCCAACAGAGGACCTCTGGAAACAGCAAGCTGAGTTCGCAAAACAGAGTGAAGTCACAAAGAACTCTCAATAAAATCATTAAGAGCACATTGTCTCCAGGAGAACTAGATAACTGATACTCCTTGAGCCACAGTGCCAGAATGAAGCAATATGAAGAAGCAGAGGAACCACTCCCAATTAAAAGATCAAGAGAAATCCCCTGAAAGCATGATCAAGAAAATAGACATTGATGGCCTACTAGATCAAGTTTTCAAAAAAGGACTGATCAAAGTACTGAAGGAACTAAAAGAAATAGTGTTAAGAGATATAAAATATGTCAGAAATGAAATAGAAGCTATAAAGAAGAACCAAATAGAATTAGTAAACACATTTGCTGAGATGAGAGCTGACCTAAAGGCTGTACAAAGCAGGCAAGATAATACAGAGGAACGAATAAGTGACCTCGAAGACAGGGCAACAGAAAGCACCCAATCAGAACAACTAAGAGAAAAACAAATAAAAAACAATGAGAACAATATAAGGGGCCTATGGAATAATATAAAGCATACAAATCTATGCATAATAGGGGTTCCAGAAGGGGAAGAAAGAACAAAGGAGATTGAAAAGGTATTGGAAGAAATCATGACTGAAATCTTCCCAAACCTAAAGGAATCAGATATCCAAGTATAGGAGGCTCAGAGGGTCCCAAACAGGAAGAACCCAAACAGACCCACACCCAGACATATCATAAACAAGATGGTCAGAGTCAAGGATAAAGAAATGATCCTAAAGGCAGCAAGAAAAAAGCAAAGAGTGAGTTACAAGGGAACCCCCATAAGGCTCTCAGCTGATTTCTCTACACAAACACTACAGGCCAGAAGGGAGTGGCAAGATATATTCAAAGTCCTGAATGAAAAATAGATGCAGCCTAGGCTACTTTATCCAGCAAGGCTATCCCTTAGGCTAGAAGGAGAGAGAAAGAATTTCACAGAGAAGCAAAAACTAAAAAAAGTTTAGCAACACTAAACACGTGTTAAAAGGAACATTGAAAGGTGTACACTAAATAGGAATGAAGGAGGATGCTACAAAAATGAGAATCTCATACTGGAAAGGAGATAACTGCCATGAATTACAAAAAGAATAAACACAAAATTGTAAAAGAAGACATCTAAATCATTAAGAGTGGGAGAGGGAAGCAAGGAAAGCCACTGTGGAAAACAGTATGGAGATTCCTCAAAAGACTAGGAATAGACTTACCATATGACCCAGGAATCCCACTCCTGGGCTTGTATCCAGAAGGAAATCTACTTCAGGATGACACCTGCACTCCAATGTTCATAGCAGCACTATTTACAATAGCCAAAACATAGAAACAGCCTAAATGTCCATCAATAGGTGACTGGATAAAGAAGAAGTGGTATATTTATACAATGGAATACTACTCAGCCATAAAAACCGACAACATAACCCCATTTGGAGTAACATGGATGCTCCTAGAGAATGTCATTCTAAGTGAAATAAGCCAGAAAGAGAAAGAAAAATACCATATGAGATCGCTCATATGTGGAATCTAAAGACTCATGGACAGAGAATACAGACTTGTGGTTACCAGGGGGTTAGAGGGTGGGAAGGGATAGAGTGGGATTTCAAAATTGTAGAATAGATAAACAAGATTACACTGTATAGCACAGGGAAATATACACAAAATGTTATGATAAATCACAGAGAAAAAAATGTGACAGTGGGTGTGTATATGTCCATGAATGACTGAAAAATTGTGCTGAACACTGGAATTTGACACAACATTGTAAAATGATTATAAATCAATAAAAAATGTTAAAAAAAAGACTAGGAATAAACTTACCATATGACCCAGGAATCCCACTCCTGGGTAGATGTCCAGAAGGAACCCTACTTCAAAATTACACCTGCACCCCAGTGTGCATAGTAGCATTATTTACAATAGCCAACACATGGAAACAACCTAAATGTCCATCAACAGATGACTAGATAAAGAAGCTGTGGTATATTTATACAACGGAATACTATTCAGCCACAAAAACTGACAACATAAATCCATTTGCAGCAACATGGATGTTCCTGGAGAATGTCATTCTAAGTGAAGTAAGCCAGAAAGAGAAAGAAAAATACTATATGAGATTGCTCATATGAGGAATCTAAAAAAAAAACACAAAACATAAATACAAAACAGAAACAGACTCATAGACATAGAATACAAACTTGTGGTTGCCAAGGGGGTGGGGGGTAGGAAAGGACAGACTGGGATTTTAAAATGCTGAATAAACAAGATTATATTGTATATCACAGGAAATATATACAAAATCTTGTGGTAGCTCATAGCGAAAAATATAAAGTGACAATGAATATATATATGTTCATGTATAACTGAAAAATTATGCTCTATACTGGAATTTGACACAACATTGTAAAATGACTATCAATCAATAGCAATAAATGTTTGCCTCATAAACAAAAAAATTTCAAATAAAGAATATAATTTCACACCTCAAGGAATTAGTAAAAGAAAAACAAATAAAGTCCAAAGTTAATAAAAAGAAAGAAATAACAAAGTTCATAGCAGAAATAGACATTTAAAAAGATAATAGAAAACATCTATGAAACAAAAGCCTGTTTCTCTGAAAGATAAACAAAACTGACTCACCAAGAAAAAAGACAGACAACTGAAATTAATAAAATCAGAAATAAAACAGGAAGTACTACAACTGATACCACAGAAATATAAAAAATTGAAAGAGGCTACTATCGATAATTATAGCAAAGATTTCACAACCTAAAAAAATTAATAAATTTCTAGAATCATGAAGTCACCTATGACTAAATTATGAAGAAATGGAAAATCTGAATAAATTAATTTCTAGTCAGGAGATTAAAGCAGAAATCAGATATATTCCAAGAAATAAAGTTCAGAAAAACTTGCTTCATTAATCAATTCTACTAAACATTCAAAGAATTAATACCAACACTTCTCAAACTCTTCCAAGACATAGAAGAGAAGAAAACACTTCCAAACTCATTTTACAAGACCAGCATTATCCTGGTACCATAACTATGCATAGATACCACAAGAAAATTAGACGCCAATATATCTGGTGAATATAAATGCAAAAATCCTCAACATAATATTAACAAACCATAATCAACAATGAATTAAAAGAATCACAAACCATGGTCAAGTAGCATGTATTCCAGAGTTGCAAAGTTGGTTCAATTTTTGCAAATCAATCAACAAGGTACACCACATTGACAAAATACAGAATAAAAATCATACAATCATCTCAATAAGTGCTGAAAAACTATATGACAAAATTCAAAATTAATTTATAATAAAAACTCAACAGAGTGGGTATAGACGGAATGTACCTCAATATAGTAAAAGCCATATGTGACAATCCTACAGCTAAGAACATACTCAATGGTGGAAATCTAAAATCTTCTCATCTAAGATCAAGAAAAAGACAAGGAAAACTCTAGTCTCCACCAGAATGAAAAAAAAAACTGTTACAATTAATAAATTAATTCAGTAGGAATGCAGGACACAATATCAATATACAGAAACTGGTTTCACTTCAATACACTAATAATGGACCATCAGAAAGAAAGAAATAAGAAAACAATCTCATTTACATCATTTAATCAAAAAGAATAAAATATCTATGAATAAATTTAAGTGAGAAGGTGAAAGACCTGTATTCCAAGAATGATTAGACATTGATTTAAAAGAAAAAGAATTTGAAGAAAACACAAATAATTAGAAAAGTATTCCATGAAATTAGGTTGAAAGAATCAATATTGTTAAAATGTCCATACTACCCAAAACAATCTACAGATTCAGTGCAATCCCTATCAAAATTCCAATGGCACATTTCACAGAAATAGAACAAGCAATCCTAAAACTTGTATGAAATGACAAAAAACAAAATGAAAGCAATCTTGAGAAAGAAGAACATGTAGGCATCACACTCCTTGATTTCAAAGTATATTACAGAGCTAGAGGAACCAAAACATTACTTTTTTCCCATAAAAACAAACACATAGATCAATGGAATAGAATAGAGAGGCCAGAAATAAACTCATGCATATATGGTCAATTAATTTTCAATGAAGGATTCAAGAATTCAAAGTGAGGAAGGGCCAGTCTCTTCAATAAGTGGTGTTGGGAAAAATGAAGAGCCATATGCAAAAGATTAAAACTGGACCTTTCTGTTATATAATTCACTAAAACTAACTCAAAATTAATTAAAGACTTGAATGTGATATCAGATCAAGATGACTGACTAGGAGGACATAGAGTTCACATCCCCCTGCCCCAAACATACAAAAAATACATTGGCATAGGGAACAAGCTTCATGGAATACTAACTGGAAACTGTCAGAAGAACTTCTACAGAACCAAAGCTACAAGAAAGATTTCTATGTAACCTCATAGGAAGGAAAAAAGGCATAGGGTAAGGACTTCTGCCCCTGGGAGGGATCTGAAAGGAAGAGAAGGCTTACACAGATAGGCACTCACCCCAGGGAGTGAGCAGTTTGAGCCACAGACTGGGCTTCTTCACCCTGGGGTCTTATACAGATGAGACAATCCATCTTGGCTGCTGGGAGAACTGCTAGTACAGAAAGGACTGGAGAAGCCTAGACTCCACTCACAAAGAGGGTGCTGGCTCACACACAAACATGGTAGAGAGCTCTGCACTTGCAGCTGCCACCCCACCACAGTCTCCAGTCCCAGTGGGGCAAACATGACTGCCCAATCATTACACTCCACAGCTTGGTGCTAGATCTTAGACAGAAAAGTCTTAGGAGAAAACATGATCTAAGGACACAGAAACGGCCTGGGGGAATGGGGTGTGGTCTAGGTGGAAGAGTAGTGGCCATTGTTGGCACTAAATTGGGTGGTGCCCCAGGAACCACTGTGATCAGCATACTACAGTCTGTTTAGTGCTCTAACCTAGCCCACTCCATGCCACATCTTGGCACTAGATTTAGGGAAGACAGGTCCTAGGAGAAGACTGCCACATAGTCAGTCCAGATCAATGAAGGCACTGCTATTCCTGCATCCACAATGCCCTAACCCCCAGATTCTGCCTAGCAAACACTCCAGCTCCACAAACTCCACACCAAAGCATTCCACTAGATCTGGAAAGACTGCAAAAGGAGAAGGTATACGACTTTGGGCTGCTTCTGTGTGGAGCCACAGATGCCTACACACATTAGACTTCTGTGAGTGCACAGGCCTCACTTGCTTCATCACCCCTCTTCTTTGGGTCAAGGCATTCAATAAAGAGGAATAGAGCCTCACTAAGTCTGACCCTCAGAGCTTCTACTCCAAGAAAAGAGGAGCAGGCCCAACCTCTAAAAAGGCAGAGACATTTGTTTATTTTTGCTTTTATTTTATTGCTTAGGTTGATGGCCCTAGGATAATATTGCTGTTATTTGTGTCAGATAATGTTTTGCCTGTTTTCTCTTAAGAGTTTTATAATGTCTTATGTTTAAGACTTTTAGTCACTTTGAGTTTATTTTTGTATATGGTGTGAGGGAGCATTCTAACTTCATTGTTTTACATGGGCAGCTGTCCAGGTTTCCCAACAACACTCTCTAAAGGGACTGTCTACTCTGTTGTATGCTCTTGACTCCTTTGTCAAAGATTAGTTGACCAAAAATTTGTGGGTTCATCTCTGGGCTCTCTATTCTGTTCCATTGATCCATGTGTCTGTTTTTGTACCAATACCATGTTGTTTTAATTATGGTAGTGTTGTAGTATTATCTGAAGTCTGGGAGGGTTATTCCTCTAGTTTCACTCTTTTTCTTCAGAAATGCTTTGACAATTCTAGGTCTTTTTTGATTCCGTATAAATTTTAGGATTATTTGTCCTAATTCTGTGAAAAATGTTCTGGGTAACTTGATAGGAATTGCATTAAATCTGTAGATTGCTTTAGGTACTATGGTTATTTTTAACAATATTAATTCTTCCAATCCAAGAGCATGGGATAGCTTTCTATTTCTTTAAGTCATCTTTAATTTTATTAGTCAATGTTTTGTAGTTCTCCACATATAAGTCTTTCACTTCCTTGGTCAGATTAATTCCTAAGTATTTTATTGTTTTGGATGCAATTTTAAAAGGGATTATTTCTTTATTTACCTTTTCTGATATTTCATTGTTAGTGTAAAGGAATGCTACTGATTTCTATATGTTAATCTTGCATCCTGATACCTTGCCAAATTATCTTTTCAGCTCTAGTAGTTTTTGTGTGTAGCCTTTAGGATTTTCTGTATATAATGCCATGTCATCTGCATATAATGACAATTTCACCTCTTCTCTTCCAATTTGGATCCATTTTATTTTTTTCTTGTCTAATTGCTATGGCTAGTACTTCTAATACTATATTGAATAGAAGTGGTGAGAGTGGGCATCCTTGTCTTGTTCCAGATTTTAGCAAAAAGACTCAGTTTTTCACCATTGAGTATTATGCTGGCTGTAGATTTGTCATAAATAGCTTTCATTATGTTGAGGTGTGTTCCCCCTGTACCCAATTTGGTAAGAATTTTTTTTTATCATAAATGGTTGTTGAATTTTATCAAATGATTTTTCTGCATCTACACTTGTAAGCTTTTGCACAACAAAGAAAACCATAAGCAAAACAGAAAGATAACCTATGGAATGGGAGAAAATATTTGCAAAAAATGAAGCTTACAAGAGCTTAATCTCTAGAATATATAAACAGCTCACACAACTTAATAAATAAGAAAACAAACAACTCAATCCCCAAATAAGCAGAAGACCTAAGCAAGCAATTCTCCAATGAAGATATACAAATGGCCAATAGGCACATGAAAAAATGCTCAATATCGCTAATTATCAGAGAAATGCAAATCAAAAGTACACTGGGATATCATATCACACCAGTCAGAATGGCCATCATTAAAAACTCCACAAATGGTAAATGCTGGAGAGGCTGTGGAGAAAAAGGAACCCTCCTATGCTGTTGGTGGGAATGTAGTTTGGTGCAGCCATTATGGAAATCAGTATGGAGATTCCTCAAAAAACTTAAAATAGACTTACCATGTGATCCAACAATCCCACTCCTGGGTATACATCCAGAGGAAATCTTAATTCAGAAAGACATCTGCACCCCAATGTTCATAGCAGCACTATTTACAATAGCCAAGATACAGAAACAACCTTAATGTCCATCAACAGATGACTGTGTAAAGAAGCTGTGGTATATTTATACAATGGAATACTATTCAACCATAAAAAGAATAAAATAATGCCATTTGCAGCAACATGGATGAACTTGGAGAATGTCATTCTAAATGAAGTAAGCCAGAAAAAGAAAGAAAAATATCATATTGTATCACTCATATGTGGAATCTAAAAAAGAAAAACCAGAGAGAGATAAACTTATTTACAAAACATAAACAATCTCACAGACAGAAAACAAACTTGTGGTTCCAGGGAGCAGGGGAAAGGGTAGGAAGGGATAAATTGGGAGTTTGAGATTCACAGATACTAACTACTATATATAAAATAGATAAACAACAAGTTCATACTGTATAGCACAGGGAACCATATTCAGTATCTTATTATTTATGGTGAAAAAGAATATGAAAATGAATATATGTATGTTCCTTATGACTGAAGTATTGTGCTGTATACCAGAAATTGGCACAACATTGTAAACTAATTATACTTCAATAAAAATATATATAAAATGAAAAAAAGGCAGAGACAGAGTAGAGAGGAATGTCCCACCTCACATGCTGCATAAGATTCATTTATTGATTTTTAAACAATAATGACCACAAGTTTGTCCTCTATATCTGTGAGTCTGATACATTTTTGTTATATTCACTAGTTTGTTGTATTTTTTATATTCAACATATAACTGTTATCATATTAGAACTTTAAATGAAGTACAATCTATAAAAATATTAAATCACTATGCTGTACACCTAAAATTACTATGACATTGTAAATCAACTATACTTCAATAAAAATTTTAGCAAATAAAAATACAAGTCCTTAAGACTATTGAGTGCATAAGAAATTAAGAAAAGTATTAAACACATCTCTACCAAAAGTAACTATTTACAGTGTATTGTTTATAATTTTCAATAAGTACATACTTTCCTTTTTAAATAATTGCTCCTAAAATATAAAAACAGAAATAAGTGTCTAATTAATTTTGTAATGTAATATGGTCCTTATAAGAATAAATACATAAAAATAAATTGTTATTTATAAATAGACTCAAAGCTAAATAAAATACTGTGAACTAAAATTCAGCAATACATTAAAAACTTAAAATTGCAATTTTGAAGTACTATTTTTGTAGCATATTTAAGCATTATTTTTGTACAAAAATACAAGGAAATTTCAACATAAAGTTTCTCCAATTTTAAACAAACTTAATAACATCAATCCTTTAAATTTCTAAACAGAAAAGGAAACCAACTTTAAGGGGAAAATTCAAAATCATGTCAGTTCATAAGAGATAGTTCAATAAAGCAATGTGAATTATCTGATTGCTTTAATAGGCTATTATCAAGTGGTCAAAGAGAACAAAGAGCATATATATGTCATTTGATTATCACCATTTTATCAAAAAATGGAATTCAATAATGGATTTGACTATTGAGCCCGAGAAAAATTGATGTTTTGATTTTCTTCAGTCTTTTGGCAACCTATAGATACTTGGTCCATAGAAGACAGTAGAGTTCAGTTTGCAAAGTATGTGGTCAGTTTCACTCAGGTTTGGGATAGAAGAAACATTTGTTAACAATCTCAAGAGACAGTCTCTGTTCAGGGTCAAAAAGCAAGATAATTTTGTATATAGAAACAGAAAAAATAAAGACCAGTTGTTAAAACCTAGGCCAGCATTTCATTTTTAGGACATCTGGCAAAATTTTAAAACTGAGAACTGTGTATTCTGGAATGATAACTGTAAAGACTTTCATAATTTAATTAGTGGTCCACCAAGAAACACAAGTCTTCATTGCACTGCATTAAAAAAATTTTTTCTTGTTACTCAAGACATATGAAGTATTTGATGGAAAGAAATTTAGCCTGATTTTCTTTGGAAAATCAAACTTAGTTTAAACCAGCATTATTGAGCTTCTTTCTATGTCATCTGCAAGCCGTGGTAATGAATCAGTAGTTTCTGATATGCAATGTGGTTACACTTGAATTTTTGTCATATATATAAAGATGCCATGGACATGGATTCCTTCCAACCACAGACCAAAGGAGGGTGACCGAGTATGTCCTGTGATGGAAAACACAAACCATAGGAGAGGCACATCAGAATAAAACTGATTACTTTTTAAAGATATAAAAAAACAGAGGAGAAGAGGGGAGGAGGAGATTCTATGAAGAAATCTGTCTTGGTTTTACCTTGCTTTTTTCTGACCTCTACCTCCTTTAGACTTTGTTTTAGTTCTCCAGTATGGACACACAGATGTTGCCTTACTTGTCTCACTGGTCTTGATAGTACACCTACTTTTATTCATTTTCACTCACTCAGACAATACCATAGTGAAGAAGAAGCACAGCTTCTGAGTCAAACAAGACTGAATCCAAGTCCTGATATTTCCACTTATTACCTATTTGACCTTGGGCAAATAGGTTTACTTCATTTAATGGAAATTCTCCAAGTCTTAGTTTTCTTATATATAAAGAGAAGCTTTCCAAAGACTTTTGTGAAGATTAAATAAATAATGGCTTTGAAATGGCTCTTCAATCTGTTCTATTAGTATAGTTTTACTGTTTATTCTGTATTTGTTGATAGCATAATAAGTTAAAGGCAACTTTCTAGATCTTTGAGGGCATAAATTGAAATAAATAAGTCATTTTTCACCACTGAAGGATTTCTTTAAGATCTGGGTTATCTCTACCTTACATTCTCTCTTATATATGCACTTACCAAAACTTACCTCATCTATGTTCCATTCCTTCAGGGCTCTGATTTCAGCTCTTCTATGTAATAATATAATCTATGATAAGGTGTTTATGCCTCCTGAGAGCAGCATGGGTTACCACTCAGGATATCTGGATATTTCAAATAGAGTACTTGGAGACTATGTGGCAAACAAAGGAATTACTGATAGTGGGAATTCCAAGTGCCCCACTCACTCAAAGTTCAGCTTTCTGTGAACCACATGTAGAAGTGGTTTTGGATTCTCACAATGTGTAGATTAGTCTTGCTAATATTTTACTGCAATGAAAAAAGATGACTCCTTTTTGGGAAACCGATTTGGCAAAATGTATCAGAAATTTTTCAAATGTTTGTAGCAATTTCAACTTTGATTTAGTAATTTAAATTTGACTTAGTAACTTCACTTTGAAGAATCACTTAGTGAAATAAATTTTATTAAAAATGTTTTTGACAAAGACGTTCATTATGAGCGAATGACAGCAGATAGTGTAAATGACCAATACTGGAAGAGTGATTGCAAAAAAAACTATACTCTATCCATCTTACATCGTGTTATAGATCCATTAAAATTATTTTATAAATATTTTAATAATGTAAGAAAATATTTGTTATAATGTTGATCAAAATAAAATGCAAAGTTGGATTTGGCATGAATATACAAAGTCATTTATAACATGAGTCAACTGTGTAAAATATTTAAAAAGTATATTCAAAAAGTAAGATATATCCATTTATTAGATCTCAGTTGAGCACTTACTATTTGATAGGTGCTTCCTAGGAACTGAGTATATACAGGTGAACAAGATAAAACCAGTCCTTGCCTTCATGAAGTTGGGAGAGTAGGAAAAAAATCTAGTTATTAATTGTATGAATTACAATGAAGGAAATAAAAGGACTTATGTGAAACAAAATACCTAAAGGGAACTAATTTATTATTAGGTGGTCAATGAAACTTTTGATGAAGTGATATTTGTATTGGAACTTCAATAATTTGAAGAGGGTACCCATCAAAGACTTGGGTAAGAACGGCAGAGGAGATGGAATGTCTAAAGACCCTGAGAAGAAAACTGATCTAGTATGTTTATAAAACATGAAGAGGACACTATGGCAGATAATAGTGAGCTATAGAAAAGTTGAATATAATAAACTTGGAGAGGTAAGTGTGAGCCAAATAATGCATGATCTTGTAGCTGTGATACAAAATCTGAATTTTGTATTAAGAACCATAAGCCATTGAATCATAAAATTTTTCATTATACAAAAACAATAAAAATCTGTAACAAAATACAACATAAATAAGTCAAAAGGGAAGTACTAAACTGGAGGAAGCTTTTGTAACATATGCAACAAAGAACAGTCTTTAAAAAACAATTATAAATAAATAAGACAAGAGAAGGACATCTCAATGAAAAAATGGACAAAAAACATAACCTGGGAATCCACGAAAAACATGCAAGCTATCCATAAGCATGAGAAAATATCCAATTTCAATATAAAATAAATACAAATTAACACAAAATGGGATATAATTATCCTATTAAAATAACATCAAATAAAGGAAATTATAATATATCCTCTTGGTGAGTGTTTAGATAAAATGTAGGCCCTGTTACAATTGAACTGTAAGTTAAGGAAAACACATTTTTTTCAGCAATAATATTTACAGAAATGTATCTTTATTAATTATGGTGCTCAGTGTTCCTCTGGAAAGCTTATCCTCAAGGAACAAATTTGACATTTTTCTTATATATATGAGTCTATGATGAAGTCCGTGACATCTTGATATGAATGAGTTTAAATATTAGTGTTTTAAAAGAAAATTAAATTCAAGTCAATGTTTTACTAAGAAATCTAAAATGTGTTATTTGAAATAATTTAGTAACATGCTCTTTTCAGCCACCCTTCAAATCATACAGTATTAACAGCAAACATTAATTATGTGGTATAGTATATTAGACACTGAGGATGCAGGTAGACACAAACTTTGAGGAAATCTAATGTAATGTGGAGAAAAACCCTAGATTTTAAAAGAGAAATAGTGAGTTTTGTATTTATTTGTTATACTGAGTCTCAACAAGAGATGCCAGAGAGACTGGTACAATCCCACTAAAAGTCACTTGTTTGCTGGAAAATTTCAAGAGCCAGGTGCTATCAGGACCCACCAAATGCATTTACAAATGCAAAATGTTAACTTGACACAATTCTGAATAACAATAACAAAAAATAAATATTTAGTGAACACTTACTTTATGCCAGACATTGGACAAAGAGGCTTATATTTAACTTTCAAAAAACCCTATGAGGTAGATAATATTATCAACTCGATTTTATACATAATAAAACAGGTTCAGAGAGGTTAAGAACTGTGTTCAGGGTTATAAAGGTGGCAGACAATAGAGCCAGATGTGACTCCAATGAATCTGAATTATTCTGGATAATAATAATTATAAAAATGTATTTTTATAGCATTTTACCTTATAAGAGGCTGTCACATAAGTTCATTTAATCCACACTACAGCAATTATTAGATACAAGTATTCTTATTATCCCCATTTTGCTGATCAGAAAATAGAGAAGTTAGGTGAAGATTAGACAGCCAATATAGACTCAAACTCAGGTTATCTGCCTCCAAATTTTATATTCTTTCCATGACACCACAGTCTGTGGTTATTGGTTTCCACATTTTGGATAGTCTCAGAGTGAAGCACATGATTCCTAATCATGTCCATATCCTACAAATACAGTCCACCAAACACTTTATTGCTCTTAAATTGACATATAGAGTTGTGTGGGAGTATTTGAGTATGTGTGTGTATGTGTGTGAGAGAGAGACAGAGACAGCGAACAAAGGAAAGACAGAAACAGATGTAGATGGTGAGATAGAGTGATTTGGAAAACAAATCAGAGAGAGAGAGAGACAGACAGACAGACAGAGAGACAAAGGCAACATGGAACAAAGAAATAAGAGGAAAAAGGACTATGGAATTTAAGTTCTAGAAATCAAAGAAATATACATTAAAATAGTGAGAAACTTATTTGGAGTTCAATTTGAAAATTGCCCAAGAATTTTTAAAGAAAAAAATAGTACTGTGATGAGACTGCTGATATAGTCCAAACAGGTATACTCCTACACAAATCTAACATCACATGAAAAATGTTTTAAAGGCTTTAATATCCAAAGACTCTAATGTCAAGTTGAGAATGTCCAGTGGACTGAACTCCTAAATATGGATGTGATTAGAAGTCATGTGCCGCATTTTGACTCTATCCAAAATGTGGAAATCAATAACAACAAAGTGTGTGTGATGGAAAGAACATATATTTTGGAGGCAGAACATCTGAGTCTGAGTCCTTATTAACTCTCTACCTTGGGTTTACTTCACTTAACTTCTCTGAGTCAATTTCCTAATCAGTAAAATAGGGATAACAATATCTATCTCTAAGGAATATAGTAAGGATTAAATGAGTTTATCTCTGTAAAGGTAAAGTGCAATAAAACTGATAGTTTTTAGACAGTAATTATACATTAAATTAAAAAAAAACTTTAGTAAAATGAGAATTCTTTTTGACCCTACAGTTCAACTTCTAGGTATTTAGCTTAAATAAATAATTAAGGGTACAAACAGATTTAGCTACAAAGATCACAGTGTAGTTTATTAAAAATATATATTTTCCAAGTGAATATTTGAAACCATGGATAGTACCATTACTGAGTCTAAACTCATTCTGCCTGCCCATGACAGGTCAATAAACTGGAAGATGAGGTGTTTGGGCAAGGAATAGCAACTATATCCAGAAAGCCAGTAGATGAGAAGATGGGGAACTAATGTCTTAGATAACCACCTTACCCAAGTCAGAATTCAGTCTCCATTTATACTAAAAAAGGGAGGGGGTGTGTTTTTTTTTTAACATTTTTTATTGTTTTATATAGTTAGGTGCTCCAATATTGGTTGCATATATATTAACAATAATATCCTCATCTTGTATAACTCCTTTAATCAGTATAAAATGTCCTTCTTTGTCTTTCTTTATAATCTTTGTTTTAAAGTCTATTTTGTCTGAATTCAGTACTGCTACACCTGCTTTTTTGGCTTTTCCATTTGCATGGAATATCCTTATCCCTCCCTTCACTCTCAATCTATATATGTCCTTCTCCCTGAAGTGGGTCTCTTGTATGCAGCATTTTGAAGGTTCTTGCTTTATTATCAGTCTGCCACTCTATGTCTTTTGACTGGAGCATTTAGTGTATTAACATTTACAGTAATTAATGATAGATGTGTGTTCACTGCCATTTTGAACTTATCTTTGCTGTTGATTTAGTATTTTCTTTTTGTTCCTTTCTTCTTCCTTTTGTGGTTTGTTCATTTTCCTTGGTATTATCATGGATTATTTTTTGTTTTTGTGACTCCCTTGTAAGATTTTGGCTTGTGGTTACCCCTTTCTGTAAGTCTATTAGCCCATTATTATATCTCAAACCCATCCTACTGAAAATAAAAAATTTAAAAAGAAAGAAAAAAACATTCTATACTTTCTTGCTTCCCTCTCCCACTCTTAATGATTTAGATGTCTTCTTTTACAATTTTGTGTTTATTTTATTTGTAATTCATGAGTTGTCACTTTTCCAGTTATGAATTTCTCATTTCTGTAGCATCCTGCTTCTTTTCTATTTAGAGTAGACCTTTCAATATTTCTTTTAGCATGGGTTTAGTGTTGCTAAACTGTTTTAGTTTTTGCTTCTCTGTGAAATTCTTTATCTCTCCTTCTATCCTAAAGGATAACCTTGTTGGATAAAGTAGCCTAGGCTGCATCTTCTTTTTCATTCAGGTCTTTGAATATATCTTACCACTCCCTTCTGGCCTGTAGTGTCTGTGTAGAGAAATCAGCTGAGAGCCTTATGGGGATTCCCTTGTAACTCACTCTTTGCTTTTCTCTTGCTGCCTTTAGGATCATTTCTTTATCCTTGACTCTGGCCATCTTGATTATGATATGTCTTGGTGTGGGCCAGTTTGGGTTCTTCCTGTTTGGGACCCTTTGAACTTCCTGTACTTGGATATCTGATTCCTTCTTTAAGTTTGGGAAGTTTTCAGTCATGATTTCTTCAAAAACCTTTTGAAACCCCTTTGTTCTTATTTCCCCTTCTGGGACCCCTATTATGTGAAGATTGGCAGGCTGTATATTATCCCATTCGTCACTTATGTTGCTTTCATTTGTGTTTATTTATTTATCTTGCAGTTGTTCTGATTGGGTGTTTTCTGTTGTACTGTCTTCTAGGTCACTTATTCGTTCCTCTGCATTATCTAGTCTGGTTTGCCCAGTCTTTAGATCTGTACTCATCTCAGACAATGAGAATACCAATTCTGCTTGGCTCTTCTTTATAGCTTTGATTCCATTTTGACATATTTTATATGTGTAAACACTATCTCTTTTAGTTCCTTCAATAATTTGATCACTCCTTTTTTGAAATCTTGATGTAGTAGGCTATTGATGTCTATTTCATTGATCATTCTTTCAGGGGATTTCTGTTGTTCTTTTAACTGGGAATGGCTTCTCTGCTTCTTCATCTTGCTCATATCTCTCTGGCACTGTGGCTTATGGAGTATCAGTTGCCTATTGTGGTCCTTAAAGGAGTTTATTTATTTATCTATTTAATGCCTATGTAGGAATAAAACCGATTTTTGGCATCTTTGTCTTTTGAAGAGGACAATGTTCTGTCAGAAGTCCACAGGTGCTCTGGTTGGCTGAGTGGGTCCATGGATGTGAGTCTTGATGTACCTGTGGGAGAGGGTGAGCTATGAGCATCCTACTACTCTGCCATCTTGGCCTCGTCCCTCCATAGTATTTATATTGTGGGTGTGGTTCTTTGTTGCAGACTTCTTGGTGTTGGGATCCTTTGTTCTTGCAGCTGTCCCGATAGGTCACGTCATGATATTCATGTATACCTCCAACAAGGCAAATGTTATTCTCTGTACTGCAACTTTTTATCTCTATATGAATGGAAAAGTGTTATTCCCTTAAAGGTCAGAGTCATGAGAATGAGCTGCCCTGTATATTTCAGGCTATAGGAAACATTCTTTTACAAAAAGTGCAGAATTAGCATGACTAAGCACAGAAAATAGAGCACTGGGCTAGAACTAAAGGAAAAGATCTAATATGGAGGCAGATTTGTTTTTCCCTATTACAGAAACAAATCTAAACATACACCATGTTTCTTTTCTCTACTATACCAATGAGTAGGTATCATATACATTTTGGACACACTGGATAAAAGAATGATTCACTTCTTTAGCTAGATGGAGTGGGTTAGTGTAAGATTTTATCATGTTGCTCAAAGCAGCACACAATTGGAAACTTATGATTTGTTTATTTTGGGAACTTATCATTTAATATTTTTGAATTGTACGTAGTCAACTCCACATAACTGAAGCCTCAGAAAGGGAAACCATGGCTAAGAAGGAGGACTCTTTATTGGTGACAACTTAAATGGTACTAAAACTTATGAACTATGCAATCAAAAGAATAAATACCATGTAACCATTTAAAATGGTGTTACAGTTGGCTATTAGCACAAGAGGAGATATTCAAGACATACTGTTAAGTAAGATAAGTAGATTATAAAACACTTTTAATAGTATATTTCAAATTTTAATGGTTATCATGAATTCATGGATAATTAAATTATGGTTAATTTATATATACTTCTCTTTCTTCTTGCTTTTTTTCTTGTGGCCTTCCTTTCTGCTCATTTTATCTGAAATATATTTTCTCATTGAAAATGAATATTCTTTGACATTAGAAAGAAAATTTATTTTAATTAAAAAGTAAATAAAGTACTTCTACTAAAGAAGCTAGAACACTCCCTTACACCATATACAAAAATTAACTCAAAATGGATTAGAGACTTAAACATAAGACAAGATACAATAAACCTCCTAGAGGAAAACATAGGCAAAACATTATCTGACATACATTTCAAAAATTTTCTCCTAGAAGAAATAAAAGCAAGAATAAACAAATGGGACCTAATGAAACTTACAAGCTTCTGCACAGCAAAGGAAACCAGAAGTAAAACAAGAAGAAAACCTACGGAATGGGAGAAAATTTTTGCAAGTGAAACCGACAAATACTTGATCTCCAGAATATATAAGCAGCTCATACAACTCAATAAGAAAAAATAAACAACCCAATCCAAAAATGTGCAGAAGACCTAAACAAGCAATTCTCCAAGGAAGACATACAAATGATCAAAAAGCACATGAAAAAATGTTAAATATCACTAATTATCAGAGAAATGTAAATCAAAACTACAATGAGGTATCACCTCACACCAGTCAGAATGGCCGTCATTCAAAAATCCAAAAATGACAAATGCTGGAGAGGCTGTGGAGAAAGGGGAACCCTCCTATACTCCTGGTGGGAATGCAGTTTGGTGCAGCCATTATGGAAAACAGTGTGGAGATTCCTCAAAAGTCTAGGAATAGACTTACCATATGACCCAGGAATCCCACTCCTGGGTTTGTATCCAGAAGGAAATCTACTTCAGGATGACACCTGCACCCCAATGTTCATAGCAGCACTATTTACAATAGCCAAAACATGGAAACAACCTAAATGTCCATCAACAGGTGACAGGATAAAGAAGAGGTGGTATATTTATACAATGGAATACTACTCAGCCATAAAAACTGACAACATAATGCCATTTGTAGCTCTAGTAATTTTTGTGCAAAGCTTTTAGGGTTTTCTCTATACAGTATCTTTCCATCTGCATATAAAGACAATTTTACCTCTTGTCTTCCAATTTGAATCCCTTTAATTATTTTAATTATTATTTATCTCTGTCTCTATTCATAGATTTTTTCATTTCCTTCAGTGCTTTTATCAACTTTTTGAAGTCATGATCTAGTATATTGTTGAGGTCTGTCTCATTGTTCATTCTTTCAGGGACTTCTCTTGTTCTTTTAATTGGCAGTTGTTTCCTTGCTTCTAAATTTTACTTATATTTCTATGGATCTATGGATTTAAGAGTATCAGGTATTTACTGTGGTCTTGGAGGGCTTGTTTATTTGTTTGCGTGTTTGTTTTTAAATTGCGAGCACTCCTGTGTAAATTGCATATATCTAAAATTTTGTTGCAATGGCTGTTTTTAGTATGGATGGTTCCCACATGTTTCTTATGTGTGTGTTGGGTGTTACCCCTTTAATTGTGGGTGTGGTTGATATCATGGTGATCAGAGCCTGCCCTGATTGGTGTTGCTGAGTGGGGCCTCCTTTTTTGTTCTGTGGTTGTCATAGCCTTGTGGGCCAGGTCTGCTCCCCTGTTATTGGAGTAGAGCCTTCTAGACCCATTTCTGACCTGCAGTGTGTGTTAGGCAGTTGGAGTGCTTCAGCTGGGAAGAAGAGTCACTGAGTATATCTCTGCAGGAGATGTCCACTAGGAAGTGCCCTCTGTGGTATTGTCTGTCACTTGTTATGCAGGCTCACAGAGAACTCTTTGTTGATGCTGCCTTTGTCCCCTCCTTAGCTGAAGGAATGCCAGCCACCTGCTTTGGTGTTCTGCAGGCTCTGGGACCCTGAAACCACCAGTGTTGACTTACCAATGTCAGGTGCTAGACCCACCATAGTGAGATGCAGGCACACACCTGAATTCTTGGTGCACCACAGGGTCAATGCAGACCCCCACTCTGCCTCTGCATACTGTATGGTATGCCAGCCTGTTTTAAATACCCATACTAGCCCCTGCTGTGTGCCAGAACTCTGCTCACTACCTGTTTGTCTTAGAGTTGTAGGCTCACAAAGGAGCCAGTGGAGCAAAACCAACCCTCTCTGCCTGGGGCTGTAAAGAAATCTTAGTCCAGCATTTGAAGTTGCAGGGCCCCTGGTGTGGATTCAGCTTCCAGCCCCGACTCTTTGCAGCAGTGTTGGCTATGATTGAGCCTTACCTCTCGTCTCAAGAGAACACACCAACAGTGGAGCCAAGCAGAGACAAAGGATATGGTGTGGCTGCATTGCACCCCTCTCCCCAGTACACACCAACAGTGATGCTTTTTTATGGGGGTCCCATGCTGTTCTATTCCACACAAATACCCAGCAAGAGCTCACACTGCCCTCCAGTTCTCTGAGGCTGCCTCTCTGCAGTGGGCCTTAGCCCTCTCCCTGGACCTGTCACAAATCTCCAGCAGCCAGTCTGGCTTGTCCTTGCTCATTTGCATCTAGGGCTGGGGATCACAGGGAACCTCTGTGCCAGTTTCTCTTTGTTCTGTCTGCCAAGCTGCTGCCACTTTCTCCTCTTAGCCTTGGAATCTCCACTTCTTTCCCTGTTGACCTCCTGGCTGTAGAGGGGGTGTCTCTGCATGAGGGTGCCTTTCTTCTTTTGCCACTCCCTCCCTGCAGGACTGAAGCTGCACCAAGTTTCTATTTCTTTTTCTCTCTTACTGGAGTTTGTAAGAAAACCCCTGTATTTCAAAGTGATAGACACTCTGACAGAATTCAGTAGGTGTTCTGTGGGATTCAAAGGGTCTGTAAGTGTAATTCTGGTGTATTTGTGGGAAAAGCTGAGCTGTGAATCTCTCTATTCTGCCATCTTGGCACCTCCACCAATATGTTTAGTTTTTAAACAACTAAACAAAATGTTTTACAAAATGAATGTACCGTTTTATTTCACTTTATTTTGTTTTGAATTGTAGTTGGTTTACAATTAGTTTCAACTGTACAAAAAATGATAAAATGTTTTTACAGATTATGCTCCATTGAAAGCTACTATAAAATATTAGCAATATTCACTGTAATGTACATAGCATCCTTCTTTCTAATTTATTTTATACCTAGTAGATTTTACTTCATTTCATTCCCTAACTTTGCCTTTCTACCCATATCTCTCCCTTCTGGGAACCAATAGTTTATTTCTATACCTCAGAGTCTGTTTCTGTTTTGGTATATTAATTTGTTGTTTTATTTTTAGATTTTACATATAAGAGAACACATACAATGTTTATCTTTCTCTGTCTAAATTAATTCACCAAACATAATACCATCCAGGTGCACCAGTGTTGTCACAAATGGCAAAAATATCATTCTTTTCCAATGACTGTTTAATATTCTATTATGTGTGTGCATTTTTCTCTGTTTTTTAAACTTTTTTAACTGAATTATAGTCATTGTACAACATTGTGTCAAATTCCAGTGTAGAGCACAATTTTTTAGTTATACATGAACATACATATATTCCTTTTTTTGTGTTGTAAGCTACCTTAAGATTTTCTATATATTTCCCTGTGATATACACTATAATCTTGTTTATCTATTCTGCATATGGCTGTCAGTATCTACAAATTTTCAAATCCCAGTATGTCCATTCACAACCCCTCCCACTTGGCAACAACAATTTTCTATTCTATGTCTATGAGAATATTTCTGTTTTGTATTTATGTTTTCTTTTTCTTAAATTACATATATGAGTGATCCCATATGGTATTTTTCTTTCTCTTTCTGGCTTACTTCACTTAGAATGACATTCTCCAGGAGCATCCAAGTCGGTGCAAATGGCATTAGGTTGTCATTTTTATGGCTGAGTAGTATTCCCTTGTATAAATATACCACCTCTTCTTTATCCAGTCATCCGCTGATGGACATTTAGGCTGTTTCCATGTCCTGGCTACTGTAAATAGTGCTGATATGAATATTGGGGTGCAGGTGTCATTTTGAAGTAGGGTTCCTTCTGGATATATGCCCAGGGGCAGGATTCCTGTGTCATGTGGTACATCTATTCCTAGTCTTTTGAGAAATCTCCATACTGTTTTCCACAGTGGCTGCACCAAACTGCATTCCCACCACCAGTGTAGGAGGGTTCCCTTTTCTCCACAGCCTCTCCAACATTTGTCATTTGTGGATTTTTGAATGATGGCCATTCTCATTGATGTGAGGTGATAACTCGTTGTAGTTTTGATTTGCATTTTTCTGATAATTAGTGATATTGAGCATTTTTTCATGTACCTATTGATCATTTGTATGTCTTCCTTGGAGAATTGCTTGTTTATGTCTTCTGCCCATTTCTGGATTGGGTTGTTTGTTTTTTTCTTATTAAGTCATATGAGCTGCTTAAATATTCTGGAGATCAAGCCTTTGTTGGTTTCATCATTTGCAAAAATTTTCTCCCATTCTGTAGGTTGTCTCTTTGTTTTACTTCTGGTTTCCTTTACTGTGCAGAAGCTTGTAAGTTTCATTAGGTCCCATTGGTTTACTATTGCTTTTATTTCTATTGCTTGAGTAGACTGTTCAAGGAGAATATTCTTGTGATGTATGTCAGATAAGTTTTTGCCTATATTTTCTTCTAGGAAGTTTATTGTATCTTGTCTCATGTTTAAGTCTTTGATCCAATTTGAGTTGATTTTTGTGTATGATGTAAAATAGTGTTCTAGCTTCTTTGCTTTATATGCTGCTGTCCAGTTTTCCCAACACCATTTGCTGAAGAGACTGTCTTTATTCCATTGTATATTCTTGACTCCTTTGTCGAAGATGTGTTGACCAAAAGTTTGTGGGTTCATTTGTGGGCTCTCTATTCTATTCGATTGGGCTATATGCCTGTTTTTGTACAAATACCTTGCTGTCTTGATGACTGTAGCTCTGCAGTATTGTCTGAAGTCTGGGAGAGTTATTCTTCAAGACTCTTTCTTTTTCTTCATAATGCTTTGGAAATTCTAGCTCTTTTGTTGTTCCATATAAATTTTATTTGATTTGTTCTAGTTCTGTGGAATATGCCCTGGGTCATTTGATAGGGATTGCATTAAATCTGTAGCTTGCCTTGGGCAGTGTGACCATTTTAACAATATTGATGCTTCCAATCCAGGAGCATGGGATACCTTTCCTTTTTTTAAGTCTTCTTTAGTTTCCTTAATCAGTGTTTTATAGTTTTCCATGTATAAGTCTTTCACCTCCTTGGATAGATTTATTCCTAGATATTTTATTACTTTGGGTGCTATTTTAAAGGGGATTGTTTCTTTACTTTCTTTTTCTGTTGATTCATCGTTAGTGGAAAGAAACTGATTTTTGAACGTTAAATCTTGTCACCTTCTACCTTGCTGAATTCTTCAATCAGTTCTAGAAGTTTTTGTGTGGACCTTTTAGGGTTTTCTACATGTAGTATAATGTCATATGCATATAGTGACACTTACCTTTTCTTTTCCATTTTAGATCCCTTTTATTTCTCTCTCTTGCTTGATTGCTGTGGCTAGGACTTCCAAGACTATGTGGAATAAGGGTTGTAATAGTGGGCAGCTTTGTCTTGTCCCAGATTTTAGTGGGAAGCTTTTGAGTTTTTCACCATTGTGTACTATGCTAGCTGTAGGTTTGTCACATATAGCTTTTATTATGTTGAGATATGTTCCCTCGATACCCACTTTGGAGAGAGTTTTTACCATAAATGGGTGTTGAATTTTATCAAATGCTTTTTCTGCATCTATTGAGATGATCATGTGATTTTCATCCTTCCTTTAGTTGATGTGATGTATTACATTGATTAATGTGTATGTTGAACCACCCCCGTTTCTCTGGAATGAACCCCTCTTGATCATGACATATAATCTTTTTTTAGGTGCTGTTGGATTCTTTGCTAATATTTTGGGAAGGATTTTTGCATCTATGTTCGTTAGTGATACTGTCCTGTAATTCTCTTTTCTTGTGGTGTCTTTGCCTGGTTTTGCTATCAGGGTGATGGTGGCTTATAGAATGAGTCTTTGAGTATTCCCACCTTTTCATTCTTCTCAAAGAGTTTGAGAAGGACTGGTATGAGTTCTTCTTTGTATGTTTGGTAGAATTCCTTGGTGTAGCCATTGGGTCCTGCACTTTTATTTGTAGGGAGATTTTTTTATGCTAATTCAATTTCATTTCTAGTTATTGGTTTATTCAAGTGGTCAGTTTCTTCTTGGTTCAGTCTTGGTGGACTGTATGTTTCCAGAAATTTGTCCATCTCCTCTAGGTTATCCATTTTGGTTCCATATAGTTTTTCATAATATTCTTGTATGATATTCTATATTTCTATGTTACTTGCTGTAATTTCTCAATTTTCTTTTCTTATTTTGCTTATTTGTTCTCTATTTTTTCTTCTTTGTGAGTTTGTCCAGACGTTTTTTAGGATTTTATATACTGTTTCAAAAAATCAGTTTTTGATTTGATATATTTTTTCTATTGTTTTTTAATCTCTATTTTATTTATTTCCTCCCTGATCTTTATTATTTCCTTCCTTCTGCTGCCTTTTGGGGCTTTTGCTCTTCTTTTTCTAATTCTTTTAGCTGGTGGGTTAGATTGTTTATTTGAGATTGTTCTTCATTTTTGAGGAAGGCCTATATTGCTATAAACTTCCCTCTCAGCACTGCCTTTGCTGCATCCCATAAATTTAGTGTGGTTGTGCTTTCATTTTCATTTGTCTCAAGGTATTTTTTAATTTCAGCTTTTGATTTCCTCATTGACACATGGTTGTCTTTTTTTTTAATAGCATGTTGTTTAATTTCCATGCTTTCTTTATTTTCTCCTTTGTTTCTCTGTAGTTGATTTCTAGCTTCACATCATTGTGGTCAGTAAAGATGCTTGAGATAATTTATATCTTCCTTTAATTGTTGAGGCTTCTTTTGTGCCCAAGTACATGACCAGTCCTAGAAAATTTTCCATGTGCACTTGAAAAGAATGTGTAATCCTTTTATGGGGTGTGTAATGCTCTGAAAATATTCACCTAATCTAATTTTTCTATTCTATCATTTAATTTCTCTGTTGCATTATTTATTTTCTTTCTGGAAGATCTGTCTAGTGATGTTAATATGGTGTTAAAATCTCCAACAATGATTATATTCCCATCAATACCCACCTTTATCTCTGTTAGTAATTGTTTTATGTACTTAGGTGCTCCTATATTGGATGCATATATATTAACATGTGTAATATCCTCATCTTGTATTACTCCTTTAATCATTATAAAATGTCCTTTTTATCGTTCTTTATAGCCTTTGTTTTAAAGTCTATTTTGTCTGAAGTCAGTACTGCTACACCTGCTTTTTTGGCTTTTCCATTAGCATGGAATCTCCATTTCCATCCCTTCACTCTCAATATATATGTGTCCTTCTCCCTAAAGTGGGTCTGTTGTATGCAGCATATTGAAGGTTCTTGCTTTATTATCAAGTCTGCCACTCTATGTCTTTTGACTGGAGCATTTAGTGTATTAACATTTACAGTAATTAATGACAGATGTGTGTTCACTGCTATTTTGAACTTTTTTTTGCAGTTTATTTGGTATTTCCTCTTTGTTCCTTTCTTATTCCTTTTGTGGTTTGGTAAATTTCCTTTCTAATATCTTGGATTTTATTTATTTTTTGTGACTCTCTTGTAAGTTTTTGACTTGTGGTTACCCTTTTTTGTAAGCCTATTAACCCATTATTATGACTTTTTGTATTAAACAGACAGTGATATAAGCTCAAACCCATCCTACTGAGAACAAAAATTTTAAAAAATAAAAAAGTAATGTACTCTATATTTTCTTGCTTACCTCTTCCACTCTTAATGATTTAGACGTCTTCTTTTACAATTTCATTTTTGTTCTATTTGTAATTCAGGTTAGTTACCACCTTTTCATTTATGAGTTTCTCATTTCTATAGCATCCTGCTGCTTTTCTATTTAGAGTAGACATTTCAATATTTCTTTTAGCATGTGTTTAGTCTTGTTAAATTCTTTTAGTTTTTGCTTGTCTGTGAAATTCTTTATCTCTCCTTCTATCCTAAAAAATAGCCTTGCTGGATAAAGTATCCTAGGCTGCATCTTTTCTTCATTCAGTAGTGTGAATATCTCTTGCCACTCCCATCTGGCCTGTGGTGTTTGTGTAGAGAAATCAGCTGAAAGCCTAATGGGGGTTCCCTTGCAACTCACTCTTTGTTTTTCTCTTGCTGCCAGTAGTATTATGTCTTTATCCTTGACTCTGTCCATATTGATTATGATATGTCTTGGTGTGGGTCTGTTTGGGTTCTTCCTTTTTGGGACCCTTTGAGCTTCCTGTACTTGGATATCTGATTGCTTCTTTAAGTCTGGGAGGTTTTCAGTCATGAGTTATTCAAATACCTTTTCAATTCACTTTGTTCTTTCTTCCCATTCTGGAAACCCTGTTGTGTGTAGATTGACATGCTTTATATTATCCCATATTTCCCTTACATTGTTTTAATTGATTTTTCTCTCAGCTATTCTGATTGGGTGCTTTCTATTGCCCTGTCTTCTATGTCACTTCTTAATTCCTCTGTATTATCTAGTCTGCTTTCTACCGCCTTTAGGTCAGCTCTCATCTCAGCAAATGTGTTTACCAATTCTAGTTGGCTCTTCTTTATAGCTTCAATTTCATTTTTGGCATATTTTATATCTCTAATCACTGTCTCTTTTAGTTCCTTCAGTACTTTGATCTCTACTTTCATGAAATCTTGATCTAGTATTTCATGAATGTCTATTTCATTGATTGTTCTTTCAGAAGATTTATCTTACTCTTTGAATTGGAAGTGGTTCCTCTGCTTCTTCATCTTGCTCATATCTCTCTGGCACTGTGGCTTATGGAGTATCATTTATCTATTTTGGTCATTTAGGAGTTTATTTATTTAATTATCTAATGCCTATGCAGGAATAAAACTTTAAAAAAGAGAGAGAGAATTTTAAAAGTAGGAAAAAAATTTTAAAACAGTTTATAATCAATAATAGAAGCACAAGTTGAATCAGAATAGCAATTGATTTGAGTCATCTTTTAAAACCTTAAAAAGAAGGAGAAATGAGCAACAAACAGTATTTGAAATCTGTGTATAATCAATAACAGGAGATCAAAACCAAGAGAAATAAAAATGAAATCAGGTGGATTTTTTTAAAATAATAACAATAAAATATTAAAAATTTAAAAGGGATTAAGGCTGGAAGCATATACATTTGTTTAAAAAGTAAAAATTAAAAAGGTAATAGAAAATAGAACAGATTTAAAAAAATGGTAGGTGATGTGTTCTAGTGGAGATTGTGTGCTCTGAATGATTTTATTGAAGCAGCAAGCTGAGTTTGCAAAACAGGGTGAAGACAGAATGCTCTCTCGATTTTGAAATCCCAGTCTTGAGAGATCTTTCAGTCTTCACCCTGTTTTGCAGACTTAGCTTGCTGCTTTCAGAGGCCCTCTGTTGGCAGCACTCATGTGTGCTGCTCCCAGTGCCCATGGGCAAGCATATAATGCCCCCTCCCTGTACCCTGGTCAGGTGCTGCACTCCTGCCAAGAAGGTGAGCATCCACCTGCCCTCTCCCAGCGCTGGTCGCTCCCCTGCTCTCTGCAGCTGCCCGCTCCATCCCAGGTCTGCACTCTGTAGGCAGGCTTGGGGAAGACAGAGGAACAGCCTCTCCCCTGTTGCTTGCCAAAACTCAGCTCCTTGTTTGTCTTGGCTGGTGAGTTCTCTTAAGTACCAGGACAGAAGATCCTATCTGCCTCAGACTGTAAACAAGACCCTGCCTGGCCTTTGAGGCTGCTAAGCCCTTAGGTATGGATTCAGGTTTCGATCCCAATCCCACCTGGGTGCTAAGCTCTGGAGGATATGGTGGCTGTAGCTGAGCCCTGCCTCTCTTCTCCCCAAAACCTCAGTGGGGAGAGGTTTTGGCACCCTTCCCCCCAGGGCTAATCAGCCGTGTTGTTTGATGGAGGACCCAGGTTGTTTTTCCCTGTGTACCCATTCATCCATGGCACACAGTACACTGCAGTCCCCCAGGGTTGCCTTGGTGCAACTGCCCCAGTTCTCCGCCAAGCTCGGTCAGCCTGTCCTGTCCCCCACCTGCCACTTTGCCTCTAGGTCTGGGTGTTGCAGGGACCCTCTGTATCCATTTCACTTAATTTTGTTGGTCAAGGTCTGCTCCATACAGATCCAAGGCTCAGAGGTTCCCCTTCTGTCCTGCTGAACTCTCTGTTGGAGATGGGGAGATTCAGCCCATGAATGCTATTCCTCCTTTGCCACTCCCTCCCCTCAGGACTAGTCCCACACTGTTTGCTTTTTCTTCTTTCTTTTTTCCTTTACTCCTACCACATTTTTTGTCTTTTGAATAGGGCAATGTACTGTTGGAGTTCAGCAGGTGCTCTTGTTGGCTGAGCGATCCGTGGATGAGAGTTTTGGTGTATTTGTTGGAGAATTTGAGCTATGAGCGTCCTTCTACTCTGCCATCTTGGCCCCTCCTTTTGTGTGTGCATTATGTGTGTTTATATATATGTATTTTTCTTCCACTCATAGGCTGTCTTTTCTTATTGTTGATGGTTTCTTTTTCTGTGTAAAGCTTTTAAGTTTAATTAGGTCCCATTTGTTTAGATTTGCTTTTGTTTCCTTCATCTTAGAAGGCAGATCCAAAATAACATTGCTAGGATTATGTTAAAGAGTGTTCTGCTATGTTTTCTCCTAGAAGTTTCTTGGTTTCTTCTCTTACATTTAGCAATAACTTGCATTAATCCATTTTATGTTTATTTTTATATATGATATGCAACAATGTTCTAATTTCACTCTTTTACACGTAGCTGTCTTGTTTACCCAGCACCACTGACTGAAGAGAGTGTCTTTCCTCCTTTGTGTATTCATATTCTCTTTGTCATAAATTAATTGACCGTAAATATAGCTTAATTTATGGGCTATCTATTCTGTTCCATTGATTCATGTATCTGTTTTTATAACAGTACCATATTGTTTTAATTACTGTAATTTTGTAGTGTAGTGTGAAATCAGGGAGCATGTTATTTGCATTCTTTTCTTTTTCTTTCTCAAGGTTGCTTTGTTTATTTGGGTATTTTGTGTTTCCATACAAAAGTTAGTATTAATTGTTCTAGTTTTGTGAAAAATGCCCTTGATTTTGATAGGGATTAAATTGATTCTTTAGATAGCCTTGAGCAATATTCTTCCAATTCAGAAACATGGTGTATCTTTACATATGTGTCATTCTAAGCCTCCATCATGAGTGTCTTATAGTTTTCTGAGTACAAGTCTTTTATCTTCTTAGTTAGATTTATTTCTAAGTATTTCATTCTTTTCAATGAAATTGTTTTCTTAATTTTTCTTTCTGATAACTCATTGTTACTGCATATAAATATAACTGATTTTGGTATATTACTAGAAATCAACTATGGAGAAACAATGGAGAAAAAAATGAAAGCATGGAGAATAAACAACATGTTACTAAAAAAAATGGGTCAATGATGAAATCAAAGTTGAAATTAAAAAATACCTTGAGACATTTCTGGGCTCTCCATTCTGTTCCATTGGTCCATATGTCTGTCTCTGTACCAATACCATGCTGTCTTGATGACTGTAGCTCTATAGTATTGTCTGAAGCCTGGGAGAGTCATTCCTCCAGCCTCTTTCTTTCTCTTCAGTAATGCTTTGGAAATTCTAGGTCTTTGATGGTTCCATATAAATTGTATTATGATTTGTTCTAGTTCTGTGAAATATGTCCTGGGTAATTTATTAGGGATTGCATTAAATTTGTAGATTATGAACCCACAAACTATTGATCAACTAATCTTCAACAAACGAGGCAAGAATATACAATGGAATAAAGACAATCTTTTCAGCAAATGGTGTTGGGAAAACTGGACAGCAGCAAGTAAAACAAAGAAGCTAGAACACTCCCTTACATGATACACAAAAATCAACTCAAAATGGATCAAAGACTTAAACATAAGACAATATACAATAAAGCTCCCAGTAGAAAATATAGGAAAAACATTATTTGACATAAATCTCAAAAATGTTCTCCTAGAGCACTCTACTCAAGCATTAGAAATAAAAGCAAGAATAAACAAATGGGACCTAATGAAACTTAAAAGCTCCTGTACACTGAAGGAAACCATAAGTAAAACAAAGAGACAACCTACAGAATTGGAGAAAATTTTTGCAAAAGATAAAACCGACAAAGGCTTATTCTCCAGAATATATAAGCAGCTCATATGACTCAATAAGAAAAAACAAACAACCCAATCCAAAAATGGGCAGAAGACATAAACAAGCAATTCTCCAAGGAAGACATACAAATGATCAATAGGTACATGAAAAAATACTCAATATCACTAATTATCAGAAAAATGCAAATCAAAACTACAATGAGTTATCACCTCACATCAATGAGAATGGCCATCATTCAAAAATCCACAAATGACAAATGTTGGAGAGGCTGTGGAGAAAAGGGAACCCTCCTACACTGGTGGTGGGAATGCAGTTTGGTGCAGCCACTATGGAAAACAGTATGGAGATTTCTCAAAAGACTAGGAATAGATTTACCATATGACCCAGGAATCCCGCTCCTGGGTATATATCCAGAAGGAACCCTACTTCAAAATGACACCTGCACCCCAATATTCATAGCACACTATTTACAGTAGCCAAGACATGGAAACAGCCTAAATGTCCATCAGCGGATGGCTGGATAAAGAAGAGGTGGTATATTTATACAACGAAATATTCTTCAGTCATAAAAACCGACAACATAATGCCATTTGCATCAAGATGGATGTTCCTGGAGAATGTCATTCTAAGTGAAGTAAGCCAGAAAGAGAAAGAAAAATATCATATGAGATTGCTCATATGTGGAATTTAAAAAAAAAGCATATATACAAAACAGAAATAGACTCATAGACATAGAACACAAACTTGTGGTTGCCAAGGGGGTGGGGGTGGGAAGAGATAGACTGGGATTTCAAAATTGTAGAATAGATAAACAAGATTATACTGTATAGCACAGGGAAATATATACAAGATCTAATCGTAGCTCACAGAGAAAAAAATGTGGCAATGAATATATATATATGTTCATGTATAACTGAAAAATTGTGCTCTACACTGGAATTTGACACAACATTGTAAAATGATTATAAATCAATAAAAAATGTAAAAAAATACTTTGAGACAAATCAAAATGAAAACACAGCCACATAAAATTTATGGGACATAGCAAAGGCAGTGCTACGATTGAAGTTTATAGCGATACAGGTCTTCCTCAAAAAAGAAGGAAAATCTCCAATAAACAATCTAACCCACCAGCTAAAAGAATTAGATAAAGAAGAGCAAAAGCCCCAAAAGGCAGCAGAAGGAAGGAAATAATAAAGATCAGGGAGGAAATCAATAAAGTAGACATTGAAAATAATAGAAAAATTCAATCAAACCAAAAGCTTGTTTTTTGAAAGAGTAAATAAAATCGACAAATCTCTGGCAAAACTCACAAAGAAGAAAAATGAGAGAGCACAAATTAGAAAAATAAGAAAGGAAAAATGGAGAAACTACAACATATAACATACAAATACAGAATATCATACAAGAATATTATGAAAAACTATATGGAACCAAAATGGATAACCTAGAGGAAATGGACAAATTTCTGGAAACATACAGTCCACCAAGACTGAATCAAGAAAAAACTGACCACTTGAACAAACTGATCACTAGAAATGAAGTCAAATTAGCAATAAAAAGACACCTCCCTACAAATAAAAGTCCAGGACTGGATGGCTTCACTGGGGAATTCTACCAAACATATGAAGAAGACCTCATACCAGTCCTTCTCAAACTCTTTCAGAAGATTGAAATGGAGTGAATACTCTCAAACTCATTCTATAAAGCCACCATCACCTTGATACCAAAACCAGGCAAAGACACTACCAAAAAAGAGAATTACAGGCCAATATCCCTGATGAACATAGATCCAAAAATCCTCACCAAAATATTAGCAAATAGAATCCACAGCAAATAAATAAGATTATACATCATGGTCAAGTGGGGTTCATCCCAGGGACACAAGGGTGGTTCAACATAATCAAATCAATCAATGTAATACATCACATCAACAAGAGAAAGGACAAAGTAGCATATGTTAATGTTAATACCTGGTCCTTAATAATCAGCAGGACTTTTACCAGCTTAATAATTATAACTGGCTCTGATGGTTTCTAGGCCTTACACAGAGCTGTATCCTTACTAGGAATTAGGGTTTGGCCCTTAACCTAGAAACACTTATACTAAAATCAAGTTCCTGACAAACACTCACTTTATATATCAGAATCATATAGATTTCAAAAAACATGGAGTCTTAGAGAGATCCACAAAAATGCTGACACTTGTTTGGATGCTGAGTACGTTGAAAGAGATCAATCCTACTTAAAGCCATCATAAGAATCCCAAATTTTACTTCCCAACTGGATTTCCCTCTGAAAGAAATAGTAAGTAGATTTCTCTGAAAGACAAAGAGAACAACCCTATATCATTCCCTCATCTCTTGTGAATAGACTGTTCCGGAGCCCTTTCTAAATTACGGTCACAGGATTATAAGCAATATACTGTATTTCAGGAACTTATTTTCTTTCTCTAATTCATTTTGGGTACCCAATGACCTCTTTAGAGTCCTGAAGCAAAAGTCAGGCATAAATGTGGGTACTCATTGTTTTTCGATAAATGACATGTTTTACCTCGATCCTTTCAGAATATATACTTTACTACTTAGGAAAGAAGAAAAGAAGTAATCTCTTGGGTAGACCAAATCACTGGGGTACAGAATATGGACACTGACTTGGCCACAGAGGAATGTTTTTGTATCAGACAGGTTTAGTAGTGCTTGAAGACGTTTTGTGATATTTTAGCAAACCAGAATTGAACTCTTGCCAAAATGCAAAAGAAGTTAATTTTGTTTCAGCTTTCTTTTCTTCTTAGTTGTCCTTCAATTTCTGGCTTAAATATGTTTATATGCTATTATTCCTCACATTCAAAATTTATTTTTTATTTATGTTGAGGTGTAAGTTCATTCATTCCTGATTTACAGTGCTTACTTTGTACAAGGCACTGGGCTAGTGCTAAGTGTGAATTAGAATCTCTATGCTCAAGAATCTCATAGATCACAGCTTAAAATATTAACCCAGGCAAGGTGGTAGGCATTTTAATTGAAGTCAAAGTCTTCAGTTGGTGAGCTGGACAGCCAATCTTTGGCAATTTAGGCACTACTAGGAAACATTTGGATGACACTAAAGTCATTTAGAGAAGGCTCAGCTGCTCCTAAAAATAGTTCAATGTTGTGCCATTGAGGACTTCAAATAAGAAGAGTCACACAACTTTTATAAAATAGACTATTTACTTTTAAGACTTATTGAGTTATATTTGATATACAAAGGGAAATAGACTGTTAAAACTGATTAAATTTTAAATCCCTGGAAGTCAAAGACTATATTTTTAATGTTTGTTGAATACCCAGAACCTAGTAGAGTGCTTAAGCTTGGGAAATGTTGGCTCTAAAAGTAAATCAATAGTAGAGGATGGAATAATTTTACAGGTCAGACCATGCCCTATGTGTCTGTCACACAAATGTGCTTTAGAGTGATCTCAGGACACCTGAAGAGTCCTCTGAGAAGGTTTCCCCCTCTTTTTTGTTGTTGCTGTTGAGGGCTTACACCTCATATTATACTCTTCCCCACCTGGAAAGAGATAGTCTTTCATTAGGAAGCTAAAAGTGACTGTGCAGTTGATGTGTAAGGAAAATGGTTGTTTTGGGCCCCTATTCCAAAGTGAGATTTTTTTCATGTAGCTAATATATATATGAATAAATTGGTCAGTATACAATTGATTACTCTATGTAAAATTTTATGTTGAATATTATATAAGATGTGAAAAAAGGCAAAGCATCCTTCTCATGAAAGAAGTAGTATAATTTATTGAAAAGAACAGAGGCCTTGGATGGACAAGTTTTGAAATTTTAGCTAAGCTACTTGTAGTTGTATAACCTTGGACAAGTTATTTGAAAATGTTTTTAAGACTCAGATTCCTAATCAGTAAAATGGAAATAATAATATTCATATAAGGATCCTCTAAGGATTACATGAGACAATGGTATGCATTTTGAATTTTCATTTTTAAGCTACACTTTGGGCTTCCTGAAAGACTCTGTGATTTTCATTCCTGTATTCACCCTGCACCCAGAAATTTCTGGTGTATTATAGGTGTTCAATAAGCATTTGTGGAATTAATTAAATCATTAAGTACATTTGTACAGAAAGAAATTCCTCTTAGCTAGTTTTTTTAAAGAACAAATGGAAGCAAATTAACAACTTCTGCTTTGTAATAGGATTTACCACATAGACAGTAATTAAATAAACCCTCATTATAAAATAAATTCCTAAAAGCCTGAATAAATTGCTTCATATACAAATGTGAAAACTTCAGCATTTCATGGGAAAGTATAGCTTAGTTTCTTAAATGACTTTGACTTTCTTTTTAATATAAAAGAAAAAATGTCTGAGCCAATGCTGTATGTTTGAAAAACAACTACAAGTTTCTTGAAAGCTCATCATAAACTGTAAGAAGTGTGAAAACAGGACTCCCACAGTTCAATTTCACACAAATATGTGAGGGAATTTGAAGCAGATTAGCTTCTTCTGGTTTAGTTAAAACACCAATAAAGCTAGGTCAATTACTTTTAATCACCCATTTCAATGAATGCAATATTGTGATGTCATAAATTTCTCTGCATAGTAAGTCTTATTATTTAATCACACCAAGAAGAAATCAATGTTGTTTAAAGGGGTCTAGAAGGCTTGAGAACAAAATTCTTGAGAACAAGGTTCATGACATATTCTTTCATCACTGTACCACTGAGCACAGTGCCTTCCAAGTACTAGTTGCTTAATAAATACCTGTTGAATAGATGAATGATGCCCTATTTCATCTTTTGATACCATCATTCAGCCAGTGACCTAGGCTCAAAATATAGTAACTAGCTATTCTCCAATTTCTTTCAGCCCCTCAAATCAGTGAGATGCAAAATTCAGTTATTTCTTCTTTTGTAACATCTCTCAAATCCATTCCTCTCTGTTGTAACCACCAATCTAATCTGTCACAGTCTGAAGGGACACAGTAAAATGACTTTCTTCTTGTTCTTCTTTGGCCCTTTAGTACACATCCACCACCCACATCATGTCAAATCTTGTTTACTCACACCCAATATGTGATAGGAGTTTAAGAATTATTTCTTCTCAGAACACTGGTCACAATTTTCCTGTGTTGCTGATGTGAAATTACTTCTCTATGATAGGGTATGAGACTTTTTTTAGAATTTCCATCATTGTCATTTCCCATTCCCTCCTCTTAAACTAAATTTCTAAGTAGAGTCTGTGTCTAGTTGAACTTTTCTTCTAACTTGCTTGAGTTGTGAAATGATGACCTCAAGTCTGTTTACTCACTTGCAGATGTTGTAATGGTAATGATTATCTATCTATCTATCTATCTATCTATCTATCTATCTATCTATCTATCTATCTTATTATTTTTCATCCCTTCATGTGTCCTACTCATTTCCCCCTAAATATATTTAAAGGTAGTTTACAATAAAAAAAATTATAAAACATGACAGTTAAAATAAATGTTAAATTGATGATAAAAATGCATTAGGAGTTTGCCCACAATTTCATTTTATGAGACTATTGCAATTCATCCATGGAGTCAAGATTAAGATCTCCTCATTTAGAGGAAGAAGAGAAGAGAATTGTGGTAGGGATCTGGAGCAAGGAATTTGGAACATTAAACTCAATTCTGAATGTCCTAGAAACTAGGGTGACAAAAAAGTAAACCTGGTTGGCTACTCAGTCTCATTGTCAAGCAGCACTACTCTATAATCATCACACCTACTCTTTGAAGCAGCTGATCTACTGACCACCTTCTTTGATAGGATAGCAATTCAATCTATTATTTTCTAATAACTCACTTCCTGGTTTTGAGTCTTTCTTTCTCAACTCCAATTTTCAATTGCTCATGGTCTTTTCATGACACTTTCCAACTTCAAATCCTTTTTCTACTCATGCTTACACTATTGCAACACTCCTGACTGATTTTCTTGCCTTCAGACTCACTCCATCACCAATATAGTTGTAAACTATCTTTAGCAGATTTGATCAAGGTCATTTCTAGTCCTTCTTGTTTCCTTATAAAATTAGAAAAAAAAAGTGACCTTTCCAGTCTAACATATTTCTTTGGTTTAAAGTCTTGCCTTTTGTAAATTAAAAAAAATTATAGACCTTCTTCCAGGTAAAGCAGCACTATTTTGTTTAGATTTCAGCTCCCATGCACATTTTAATCACTCTTTTGGACCACTGCATAACCATGTCCAGCAGTCCTGGCTTTGTTTACATTACTTCTCTATGTTAAACCTTTATTGAAGTTCTGTGGCTTATAACAGTGTCATTATCATTTGTTTTCCTTCCATATAAACTGCTTCAAAATAATCTGGAAAAGATTGAAAAAGGAAAAGATCCAAAGGAAAAAGAAGTTCTCTGAAAGCCATTTAAAATCTTACACTCTCAATCTATAACTACATCAATAGTAGAATTGACATTTTTGGGAAGAAATAACAGAAACTGTTCCAAATATCTAACTCACTTTTGATTTCAGATCTTTGCTCTTTCTGCATTTAATAATTTATCAGACAAAAGTCTGTTAAATGTCTGTTAGTGAATCCTTTTAATGGAACCAGTCAATGTCAAGTTTATGAAATCGTGAATGTTTGTCTTTGGAATCTTTACCACTCCTTTCTGAGCAACTTTTTCCATTTTTTAAGCATTTTATTCCTCTTCCACCCATGACTAAGTTTACACAAACAACACATCCCCAATATGGTGTTAAGGATTTAAATATGTTAAAATTAGCATTTTCAAAGACAAGTGTATGGAGAGGGCAATGCTCAACCCCTCCCCCAAAAAATGCTTCAAAAACTTTAGTCATCTTTATGAGAAACATTATTAAGCATAGTCTTTCTGGTGATCTCAAATTATTCCATTTCAGTAACCCAATGCTTTTTTTCCTGATTCTCAAGGAAATTTCTATTATTTTCACCCATTAACACTTGAAACAGACAATATGGGAGAACAAAGTAATGTGATCAAAACACTTCAATATGGCTTGAAAGCATTTATTTCATATAGCCATTCTAAAAAATCACATTTGACTCACAAGCACTCATGTATACACGGAAAAAGCAAAGGAAAAAAAAAGAGTAAGAGAGATGATAATAGAGTAAGATGGGTGTGTGCATAGCAAGAAGCTCAGTGCATTTTGACACATTCTTTTTTCAAGCACCATAGCAAAGACACATGACTTTTATGTCATTAGATAAAAACAGCAGTCATTGTATCTATGGAATCTAATGATGTCTGGAAGCATATCTTCTGTAAGTTTAGCAAGCTATGAAATAGCCTCTTGATAATCTTCAGAATAGTACAAGTGAAATTCCCCAAGAAGTTGATGCCTTGCAAAACTGCGAAGCAAGAAGAAGTCATTGGTAAGGAACAAAATATATGGATAGACAATGGGGAATCATTGTTTAAAACATGGTTTAATGATCTCTGTTAAAAATGATCAGCTTTTCAAAGATATCATAACTTATTTTGTTTTATTTTTAAATAGCAAAGTAAAATTTTAACAGTTAAGCTGGGTTTTTGCACTTTAAACTTTCAGAATAAACTGAGAAAACTATGGTAATACGTGGCAAATTAAAATCAGATACTCTGTTCCTGATTGAAGTGTACAAATCATGGAAACTCTGAATTTATCAAACCAAAATGTCAATTTTCTTTGCCCACAGTATACTCTGAGGGAAATGTTTTCCTAAACAACTAAGTGATGATGACTAACAGTTCTACCTCCCATCAGAGTTAAAGGATTTGGGGTTTTCCTGTTTTACTGAATAAACTACATTACTACCTCTTGTAGCTGTATAAGCCTGCAGTTCTCTACAGGATATCTGGGTAGAAAGGGTAAGATTTTTGGATTTCTATTCATACATTAAAAAATAGAACTTAAAATTCTCTGTGAATTGAAAATGGCAATGTGAAAATCTGCTGCTTCCATTGAAAATGTAATCCTGAGTCTGCTAATATTTTAAGGGTGTATTGTTGTGAAAAATGGAGACTCTGGTGAGATAATATCTATTTTTAAATTTAAGTGGTGAACATGTTCACTGAAACTGCTTCATGCTTTATATAAAGAAATGTGGCTGTCCAGATATAAAGCTCCTTTCTCTACAATATGCCATTGATATATGAACCAGGAGTCTAGACTTAAACACTGTTCCTAACAAATCTGTGTTAAAATTATGACAGTGGTTGATTAAATACATTGCTGTTAGTGTTAGTAGTGGAGGAAAAAATGAAATTTTAAATCCAGGATTTTATCAACCAAATAAGTGGCATTCAAATTATAAATACATTTAAATGCCTAAGTCTTTTCATAGGATGAGATTTGACATGTTTCTTTGATTGGGACATTTTCCATGCCTGCATTCTGGGGTCCAAAATGAGAGCTTCAAATAGCACAAAAGGATTTCCATTAAGCCCTAGAAGCTAGCACAGCTGTCAAATGTCAGAGGGGCTGATTCTCAATTTACAATGAACATTTCCTTGGTTGTATTTTTATTTTGAGAACATGGGAAATATTTCAAGAAGGGGCTCCAAGTGTTGTGCTGTCTCTGTTACATAGAATTTTTTCCATTTTCCTTACTTGAAATAATGAAATAGCCATTGCCCTTTTAAAAAGTCTTCTAATTTCACACTTGGAGTTTGATTCTTATGTATGTAAGATTATTCAGAATATGTAAAAATTATATAGGTCCTAGAGAAGTTAGTGTAAATCATCTAAGATTTCAATGAGATCTGGTAATACTGATACTTTCCCATGATATGAGCAAATCATTTTTTTATACACTGAATTCCCCCAGATTAGAGTTGGAGATATTAAGTTCCCTTTCAGTGAAAGATGGCTAGATAAAGATTTTTACAGTGAAATATCAGGATAAAGACTTTATTTTACTACTAACTTTATTTTCCAGAAATTAAATGTAACTAACAGTTGTAGACTACATAAGCATGACTCACAGGATGGCACCATATGCATATTATGATTGCCAAGTGGAACCATAATGTTGGATACTGAAAGTAGCTCTTAGTCTCTCTGACCACAAGTATAGGTGGAGTTTTCCTCCATCAAAGTAGTTCCAAAGTGGCTGAGGCTTGCAACAGCATACAAAACCCAGGCAAGCTAGGCAACTGCAGGGCTTTGGGAACCTCCAAAAAACTGAGGTCAGCTCTTTGGAATGATCTTCCTAGAAACTGTACTTTGGCGGGACTTTGAAGAAGAGATCTCCTCAACAGACTTGAAAGCTCTGGATTGAGATTTTTCTCCCAAATCTGCTTACCTTCCTCCACCCATCAAACAAGTTGACTGAGGAGGAGGCTGGTTGTTTAACTAGCTTCCAAGGCTGGGTGACAGTAGGGAGGAAATGAATCATCTCTCTATCCCTAATAGCAAAGTTTAGCCTAAAGCTTGTGCTTGGTAGAGCCCTAGGGGGAGGGAGGGTGTGCTGTTGGCTGACTGTGTTGAGGTCTTGCTTTCTATAGCTGTGAATGTGGGTGTCCTAGAAGACTATAAAGTATTCATTAGAGCTCGAGACAGTTTTCCACTTGGTCAAAATTATTGCTCAAGATTGGAAAAATAATAGTTGTCCCTAACTTCTGAGGGTAATAAATGATGACATATTACTAGAATTAGACTTACAAATTGGCAACACACACAACGTATTATTTTGAAACTGGGAAAATGCACCTTTAACCTGTCTCCTAGCCCTACCTGTGTGTCTGCCTTCAGCCAGAAGTGCCCCTACTAGTAATCTATTTCTGGAGGTTACTTGTTGCCTCTCCAAACTCTTTCTTGAATATAAAATGTTCCTGGGAATGGTAAAAGGCTAAGCAAATGAGTATATGAGATAGCTTTATCAGCCAAAGGCTAGATTTTCTGAAATAAGAAAAGCTGGCACTTCAGAAGGCACTAGGTTATCAAAAAGAGGGCAGTGGGAGCAAAAAGGGAGACAGTATAGGTTAATGGAAAGGAAACTGCTGCCTTCACACACCCTGCCTACTTACTTTTTAACCAGAAGTGTACAAGGCACATGTTCACTCAGCCAACAACTTACGAACATAATTCTGAACAATCATAGGGTTAAATTTTCTTTTTCTGGCTTTAGAATAAAGCAATGCTGCTGCATCTCTGTGGGTCAGTCAAAGATTACAGAGTTGTTAGGGACCTACAATCAGATTTCCTGAATATCTTTCCCAAGTGATGACTCTGATGCAAGATTCAGTTCAATGGCTGCAGACTGAGCATATGTTTTTTCCTGGACAGACTTCTGAAAGATATGTAATTGTACTTGCCAAAGCCAGGGAATTATTTTTATGTCAAACAGAAACAAGCAGAAACATATTTCATAATTATGGATTAATATTCTTGACAATTAATAGAATTGGAAGTCAAGATTGGGTGGATCATAACATGATTCCTCCGAAATGTGTTATATGTGAAAAATCTGAGATAAATCCTTTCTGATTGGTATCCTAATGGAACCAGCCAGTTGAGCTTCAGTGCATTTGAAGAGGAAGGTTTTTTTTTTCTTTTTTCTTGTTATTTTTCTATTGAAGTATAGTCAGTTTACAATGTTGTGTCGATTTCTGGTGTACAGCACAATGCTTCAGTCATACATGAATATACATATATTCATTTTCATATTCTTTTTCATCATAAGATACTGAAAGATATCAAATATAGTTCCCTGTGCTATACATTATAAACTTGTTTATCTATTTTATATATACCCATCAGTATCTGTAAATCTCAAGCTCCCAATTTATCCTTTCCCATTCCCTTCCCTAACTTTTTTATTTTGAAATATTTTTAGACCCACAAGAAGTTACAAAAATAGTATAACGCATCCCCGTGTACCCTTCACCCAGATTTTCCCAATGAGTAGTTCTTCAAAAACTATAGTACATTATTAAAACTAGGAAACTGACATTGGTATAATACTATTACCTAGACTATAAACCTTATTTATATTCTGTCAGTTTTTACACATACTCATTTTTATTTGTGTATTTGTATGTATGATTGTGTGTATGATTCCATAAAATTTTATCATATGTATATGTTTGTGTAACCACCATCAAAATCAAGATTCATAAGTGCTCCATTACTCACAACAACAACAAAAAATAGATTTGTGTTACAACTTACATCACAAATTCCTCCCATCCCTAACACCCTGTCAACTACTGATATGTACTCTATCTGTATAATTCTGTCATTTTGAGGTTGCACTATAAATGCAACCATTTCAGATTGGCTTTTTTTAATTGGAATAGTGTCCTTGAGACCTATGCAAGTTTATATATCAATAGTTGGTTCATTTTTATTGGTGAGTACTATTATATTGTATGGATAAATCACAGTATATCCATTCTCCCAGTGAAGGGCATTTGGGTTGTTTCCATCTTTGAAATATTATAAATAAAGCTGCTATGAAAATTCATATACAAGTTTTTGGGTAGACATGTTTTTATTTCTCTTCAATATTTACCTAAAGACTGAAGTGGAATTTCTAGGTTATACAGTAAATGCATGGTTAGTTTTATAAAAACAAAACAAAACAAAAAATCCCCCTAAAAACACCTGCCAAAATGTTTTCCAAAGTAGCTGTACCATTTACCATTTCTAAAAGCAATGCATTTGTGATCCAGTTCTTAATCCTTGTCAGAACTTGCAGTTGTCAGTATTTTTTATTTTAGACTTTCTAATAGGTATGTTATGCTTCCTCATTGTGCTTTTAAATCACATTTTCTAATGGCTAGTGATATTGAGTATCTTCTCATGTGCTTTTCAGGGAATTTCCTGTTCATGTCCTTTGTCATTTTCCTTTTTTAAAATTGAAGTGAAATTGACATGCAATATTATGTTAGTTTCAAGTATACAATGTAGTGATTTGATAATCAAATACATTACAAAATGATCACCACAATAACTAGTAATCATCTGTCACCATAAAAATTAATAAAATATTACTGACTATATTTCTTATGCTATATATTATATCCCTGTAACTTACTTATTTTATAACTGTAAGTTTGTACCTTTTAATCTCTTCACCTATTTGCCCAATCCCACATCCCCTCTTTGGCAACCATTAATTTTTCTCTGTATCAATAAGTCTGTTTCTGTTTGGGTTGGTTGGTTTTTTCATTGTTTTTTGTTTTTTAGAATCCATGTATAAGTGAAATCATATAGCATTTGTTTTTCTCTGACTTTTTTCACTTATCATAATATGCTCTAGGATGATCCATGTTGTCACAAATGGCAAGCTTTCATTCTTTTTTATGGCTGAGTAATATTATATTATATATATATCACATATTATTTATCTATTCATAATTTGATGGACATTTAGGATGCTTCCATATCTTGGTTATTGGAAATAATTGTGCAATGAACATAGGGGTGAATATATCTTTTCAAATATGTTTTTTTTTCCTTAAGGTAAATACTCAGAAGTGAAATTGGTAAATGGTATGGTAGTTCTATTTTTAACATTTGTGGAACATATACTGTTTCCCATAGTGACTGAACCAACTTATATTAGCACCGGTTGTGCATTAAGGTTCTGTTTTCCCCACATACTTGCCAACATTTGTTATTTCTTGTCTTTTTGATGATAGTCATTCTGACAGATGTGACGTGATATCTCATCAAAGTTTTGATTGGTATTTCCCTGATGATTAATGATGTTGAACATCTTTTCATGTGTTTGTGGCCTTCTGTATGTCTTCTTTGGAAAAATATAAATTCAGGTCCTCTGCTCATTTTTTGATTAGATTTTTTTTCGTGTTGAGTTATATGACTTATTTATATATTTTGGATATTAACCCTTTATGGGATATATAATTTGCAAATATCGTCTCCCTTTCAATAAGTTGCCTTTTTTTATTTTGTTGGTGATTTCCTTCTTTGTGTAAAATGTTTTTAGTCTGATATAGCCCCATTTAAAAAAATTTTTTTGCTATTGTTGCCCTTGCCTAGGGAGACAGATCCAAAGAAATATTGCTAAGACTGATATCAAATAGCATACTGCTTAGATTTTTTTCTAGGAGTTTTATGGTTTCTGGTGTTACATTTAAGTCTTTTATCCATTTTGAGTTATTTTGTATGTAGTGTAAGAAAATGATCCAGTTACATTCTTTTACATTTAATTGTCTAATTTCCCAGCAACATTTATTACAGAGGCTATCCTTTGCCATAGTATATTCTTGACTCCTTTATTGAAGATTAATTACCACATAAGTATGGGCTTACTTTGAAGAATTATATTCTGTTTCATTGATCTGTCTGATTTTATATCAGTATGATACTCTTTTGATTGTTATAGCTTTGTAGTATAGTTTAAAGGCAAGAACTAAGAACTTCTCATCTGTTCTTTTTTCTTGGGATTTCTTTGTGCATTCAAAGCCTTTTGTGGTTGCATACAAATTTTAGGAGTATTTGTTCTAGTTATTTGAAAATTACCATTGGTATTTTGATAGGAATTGCACTAAATTCATAGATTACTTTGGGAAGTATGGATAATTTAATAACATTAATGATCCAAATCAATAAGCATGGAGTATTTTTTCATTTATTTGTGTCTTCTTCAATCTCCTTAATTAATGCCTTACAGTTCTCAGAGTACAGGTATTTCACTTCCTTGATTAAATTTATTACTAGGTATTTTATTATTTTATGCAACTCTAAATGGGATGGTTTTCTTTATTTCTCTTTCTGATAGATAGTTATTAGTGTATAGAAGTGCTACAGATCTGTATGTAATTTTGTATCCTGCAAATCTACTGAATTAGCCTATAAGTACTAGTAGTTTTTGTTGGATCTATAGGGTTTTCTATATATAGTATCATGTCAAAGAGCAAATTTTTATTTCTTTCTTTCCAACTTAGAAGTTTTTATTTATTTTTCTTGTTTAATTGCTGTGGCTAGAACTTCAAATTCTATGTTCAATAAAAGTTGCAAGAATGGGCATCCTGTCTTCTTTTTGATCTTAGAGGAAAAGCTTTTAGCTTTTCAACATTGAGTATGATGTGAATTTGTCATATATGGCCTTTATTATGTTGAGGTATCTTCTCTCTGTAATCACTTTATTGAGATTTTATTATCATAAATACATGTTAAATTTTGTCTAAAGCTTTTTCTGCATCTTTTGAGATATGATTTTTATCCCTCATTTTATTAATATGGTGTATCATGTTGATCAATTTGTGGATATTGAGCCATCCTTGCATCCCTGGGAAAAGTTCCACTTGATCATGGTGCATGATCTTTTTAATGTATATTTGAATTTGACTTGCTAATATTTTACTGAGAATTTTTGCATCTATATTTATCACAAATATTTACCTGTATTTTTTTTTGTAATGTCTTTGTCTGGTTTTAGTATACCTTATAAAATGAGTTCAGAAATATTCTCTCTTCCTTCTGTTTCTGGATGTGATTTATAGAATTAGTATTTCTTTAATAAATGTTTGGTAGAATTTGTCTATGAATCCATCTAGGCCTGAAGATTTTTTTTGGGGGGGAGAAATTTTGTATCTTGCAATTTTAATTTCTTTAATGGCTATAAAAGTATTCAGATTATCCATTTTATCTTGGGTAAGTTTGACCATTTGTGGTTTTTAGAAATTGATCTATTTCATCTAAGTTTTCAAATTTAGTGCATGGAATTGCTCACAGTATTTTAATTAGCCTTTTATTTCTGCAAGGTCTACAATGACATTCTTTTTAAAAAGATTTCTGGTCCTAGTAATTTGTATTTTCTCTCTTCTTCATTTGTTGGTCTTGGGTTTTGTTAGTTTTACTGATCTTTTAAAAAAAACTGGGCTCTGGGTTTGATTTTTTTTCTGATTTCATTGGTTTTGACTCTTTCATTCCTTCTGTTTCTTTTATTTTGCTCTACTTTTTTAGTTCCTTGAGGTGAAATAATATATTACTAAATTGAGACTTTTCTTCTTTTCTAATATAAGTATTTAACACCCTCAATTTTTCTCTAAACAGTCCTTTAGCTACACTTCACATATTTTTATATAGTGTATATTAATTTTTATCCAACTTAATGTATAGTTTCATTTCTCTTGAGACTTATCTTTTGACTCATGTAGTAATTAGAAATGTGCAGTCCAATTACCAAGTGTTTGGAGAAGTTCCTGTTGTCTTCTAGCTTAATTTCTAGCATGTTAAGGATTATTAGTTTAATTCCTAGCTTAATTCCATTTAGGGGAGAGAACAGACTCTATATAATTTCAGTTAAAAAAACTGTTAAAATTTATGATCTGGGATATGGACTATCTTTGTGAATGCTTAATGTTTGCTTAGAAAGAATGTATATGTTGCTTTTGTTCAATAGCTTAATCTATAAATTTTGATTTGATCTTGTTGGCTGATGCTGATATTCAGTTCTTCTACATCCTTGCAGATCTCTGTCTATTATTTTTATCAATTGTAGAGAGCATTGAGGTCCCTGAATATAGTTATGATTTTTTTCTATTTTTCCTTTTAGCCATATCAATTTTTGCTCCATGTATTTTAAAGCTCTTTTCCTCTTACATATATATTTAAAACTGCAATTTCCTCTTGGTGGATATATCATTTTTATCATTATGTATAAATGCCTTCTTGTCCCTACTAATTTTTTTCCTTGCAGTCTGCTTTATCTGATATTAATATACTCAATTCTGCTTTCTTTTTGTTAATGTTTGCATGGTATATTTTTTTTCATACTTTTCTCTACAACTTGCCAATGTCATTATGTTTAAAATGAGACTCTTGTAGACAACATACATTTGAATGTGGTAGGCAGAATAATGTGTCCTCAAAGATGTCCACATCATAGTCTTCAGGACCCCTGAATGTTATGTTACATAGCAAGGATGAATTAAGTTTATCCTGGATTATACAGATGGACCAAATATAACAATAATAGTCTTTATATGTTGAAGAGGAAAGCAGGAGTAAAAGAAGTGAGATAAGATGGCATGAGAAGGACCTGATTGGCCATTGATAACTTTGAAGGTGAAAGGGAACCATGAACCATAGAATGCAGATAGCCTCTTGATGCTGGTAAAGGCAAGATAAGTGATTCTCTTCTAAAGCCTCCAGAAAGGAACAGAACTCTGCCAATGTCTTTATTTTAATCCAGTGAGACATGTTTCAGACTTCTGACCTTGAAAACTGTAAGATAATAAATTTGTGTTGTTTTAAGCCACTAAGTTCGTGGCAAATTGTTACAATAGCAATATAAAACTAATTTATTTGGCCACATTTTTCTATCTAGTCTGACTTTTTTCTTTCAATTAGTTTATTTAGACTACTTACATTTAATGTAATTATTGATATGTTAAGATTTAAGTCTATAATTTTAAAGCTTGTTTTCTGTTTATTCCTCTTCTTTTTCATTTCTTTGTTTTCATTTTCCTGGCTACCTCTCAAGTTACTAAAAAAGTTATTTTCTGTTCCACTTTTATTCTTCTAGAGTATTTTTGAGTCAAATTCTTTGTATAGTTGTTTTTATAAAACCGTTATTAATTTTTCACATAAAATAGTTCACATAAAATAAAATATATAATTTTAAAATGCATAATTCAGTGATTTTTGGTATATTCGTGGAGTTATGCAACCACCAGCACTATTTGATTTTAGAACAATTTCATCACCCCCCCAAAATTTTTACCCATTGTCAATTATCCTATATGCCCCTCCTCTGAGGAAGAAAACACTAACCTAATTTATGTCTTTATAGATTTGCCTATATAGGACAGTTGATATAAATGGAGTCATACAATATATAGTCTTTTGTGTCTGGCTTCATTTTTAGCATAATGTTTTCAGTATTTATCTGTGTTGCAGTATGCATCAGTATTTATAACAGTCAGCTCCAGCTGCCATACAGAATACAACAGACTAGGTGGTTTAAATATTAGAAATTTATTTTCTCCCAGTTCTGGAAGCTGAAATTCCAATATCAGGGTGTTAGTATGTTTGGGTACTGGTAAAGACTCTCATCCTGTTTTGCAACTTTCTCACTTTGTCCTCACATGGCAGAGAGAAACAGACAGAGAGAGAGCACTCTGGTATCTCTTCTTTTTATAAGGACACAAATTCTATCTGATCAAAGCTTTATGATCTCATTTAACCTTAATCATCACATTCAAAATTATTTGTGGAATTTTGAATGACGGCCATTCTGACGGGTGTGAGGTGATACCTCATTGTAGTTTTGATTTGCATTTCTCTGATAATTAGTGATACTGAGCATTTTTTCATGTGACTATTGATCATTTGTATTTCTTCCTTGGAGAATTGCTTGTTTAGGTCTTCTGCCCATTTTTGGATTGGGTTGTTTATTTTTTTCTTATTGAGTCCTATGAGCTGCTTATATATTCTGGAGACCAAGCCTTTATCAGTTTCATTTGCAAAAATTTTCTCCCATTCCATAGGTTGTCTTTTTGTTTTACTTATGGTTTCCTTTGCTGTGCAGAAGCTTCTAAGTTTCATTAGGTCCCATTTGTTTATTCTTGCTTTTATTTCTTCTAGGAGAAAATTTTTGAAATGTATGTCAGATAACATGTTGTCTATATTTTCCTCTAGGGGGTTTATTGTATCTTGTCTTATATTTAAGTCTTTGATCCATTTTGAGTTGATTTTTGTATATGGTGTAAGGGAGTGTTCTAGCTTCATTGTTTTACATGCTGCTGTCCAGTTTTCCCAACACCATTTGCTGAAGAGACTGTCTTTATTCCATTGTATATTCTTGCCTCCTTTGTCAAAGATTAGTTGACCAAAAGTTTGTGGGTTCATTTGTGGGCTCTCTATTCTGCTCCATTGGTCTATATGTCTGTTTTTTGTACCAATACCATGCTGCCTTAATGACTGTAGCTCTATAGTATTGTCTGAAGTCTGGGAGAGTTATTCCTCCAGACTTTTTCTTTCTCTTCAGTAATGCTTTGTCTATTCTATGTCTTTGATGGTTCCATATAAATTTTATTATGATTTGCTCTAGTTCTGTGAAATATGTCCTGGGTAAATGGATAGGGATTGCATTAAATCTGTAGATTGCCTTGGGCACTGTGACCATGTTAACTATTGATTCTTCCAATCCAAGAGCATGGGATATCTTTCCATTTTTTAAAGTCTTCTTTAATTTCCTTCATCAATGGTTTATAGTTTTCTGTGTATAATTCTTTCACCTCCTTGGTTAGATTTATTCCCAGATATTTTGTTACTTTGGGTGCTATTTTAAACGGGATTGTTTCTTTACTTTCTTTTTCTGTTGATTCCTCATTAGTGTAAAGAAATGCAACTGATTTTTGAACTTTAATCTTGTAACCTGCTACCTTGCTGAATTCTTCAATCAGCTCTAGTAGTTTTTGTGTGGACCTTTTAGGGTTTTCTATATATAGTAACATGTCGTTGGCATATAATGACACTTTTACCTCTTCTTTTCCCATTTGGATCCCTTTTATTTCTTTCTTCTGCCTGATTGCTGCGGCTAGGAGTATTAGTGCATTAAGATATAAATTTTGAGGGGGCGCAATTCAATCCCTAGTGGTATTTAATTCTTTTTTTAGTTGCTGAATAATATCCAGTTTTGTTCATGCCTTCTTCAGTTGATGAACATATAAGTCATTTCTAATTTTCAGCTATTATGAGTAACTCTTTTAATATTCATGTACTAATTTTTGTGAGGATATAGTTTTCATTTCTCTTTGTTATATATATAAAGGTGGAATTGCTGGGTCATATGAAAATACTGTTTAACATTTTAAGGCACTACCAAATTGTTTACTAAGTCAGGTGCACCATTTTACTATCCTATCTGCAATGGATAAAGGTTCTAATAATATCCTTGCCAATATCTGTTATTTCTGACTTTTTAATTTTAGTCATCCTAGTAGGCATGAAGTATTATTTTGTTATGGATTTTGTTTGTATTTCTCTTATTAATAAAGTAAGGCATGTCTTCTTGTGCTTATTTAACCATTTTATATATTTTCTTTAGACAAATATCGATTTGTATCCTCTACTCATTGAAATTTGGTTATTTGTCTTTTTATTGTGAATTATAATAGTTTTTTTCTTTACATATTCTGGATACAAGTTCCCTTTAAGACATGATTTACAAATATTTTCTCTCATCCTATGAATATCTTTTCATTTTAATGGTGTCCTTTGACATACAAAGATTTTTACATTTTTATTCTTGATAAAGTCCAATTTATCTGTTTTTTCATATTGTTTTGTTAGATGTACTTCCAGTGTTGTATCTAAGAAACTATTGTCTAACCCAAAGACACAAAATTTACTCTGATTATTTCTCCTATGAATATTATAGCACAGTTTTCACATTTAGATTGGTTTACACAATTGTAGAGTCTGGTTAGGCAAGTCCAAAATCCATAAGACAGGCTATCAGGAGGAACTGGCTGGTACTCTTTGGCATGAGCTCAAGCTGCTGTCCATATGTGGAACTTCTTTAGGAAACCCTCAACTCTACTCTTAAGGCCTTTCAACTATTGAATCAATCCCATCCAGATTATCAAAATACTTTCCTTTATTTAACATAAACTGTTTATGGATTTTAATCACATAGACCAAATACCTATACAGCAACACTTACATTAGTGTTTTATTGAATAACTGGGGACTATAGCTCTCAGCCAAGCTGACACACAGAAAAGAATATCACATTCCACTCTTTGTTCCCAGGGATGAGGACCTATATAATCTTTTTGAACCATACTTAACATCCAAATAGAGAAGGAACAAAGTCACACTTTCATATAATGTGATACAAATATCTTGTATACAGCTGATGAATAACCATTTCTTCATAAGGAAATGCAAGGTTCTTGGATGATGTACATTCTTAAACTTTGATATCCTATAGCTTATGGACTGTGATATAAAATTAACTATTTTTAGCAGTCTTCTGTTGGGTGATAAGAGAATATAGAGAGTAGAAAACAAACAAACAAAAAACTTTGGAAAACATTTATTTTCCTTATAATAATACAAGGAAAATACTCATAGGTATTACAGCACTTATTTCTGACAATGGTCTCTTGGTCATAACTGGTACTTTTAATTACCTTCTTTCTACTAACCATCGCCCTTCTCCACAGAAAGTATTTAAACTTGTCATAGTTCTTTGCCTAGTAGAGCACTCAAAACTTTATTATTGAATGATCTAGGTCTTTATCAGTCCTACCAAAATTTGGTTCTTGCAGTTTTCCATTGACTTTACTCACAGGGCATGGTAGCAGAGCCTTCTATTGTTATGGGCCTCACTAAAAACTAGTAGCTTTTTAGTTTACTCAGTTAATGGGCTGGAGTAGCACACTCAAATGTGGACTATGTTGCACCTAATATTTAACAGGGTCTGTTAGGTATTATATCTCTTTTTGGTGAGATAGTAAGGACCATATATAGCAACTTATCCTTCACTTTGGAAGGGATATCTCAACATATCCAACCACATTAGACCCCTAGAAATTTCACTGAAGTACAAACCTTCAGAATTTTTATAGGATTTATTTACCACTTTCTGACATGCAAATGTCTTACTGACATGCCTAGAGCAGTTCTTAATTCCTACTCACCAAGTCCAACCAATCAGCATAGTATCATCAATGTAATGGACCAGCATGACATTTGTAATCTTGTGCAAGGGAGATGTGATCAAGGTCCCTGTGGACCAAATTATGACAGAGTCAGAGTTGATTTACCCCTGAGGTAGGACAGTAAAGTTATTTGCTGGCTTTATCAGCTGAAAACAGCTGCTTCCAGTAGTCTTTCCTAGCAGGTATAGCAGGTATCAAGAAAAATGCATTTGCTACATATATATATATATATATATATATATATATATACATACATACATACATACACACACACACACACACCAGGGAATGTGATAGTTGTTCAAGCAACAAAATCACATTTGGAACAGTAGCTGCAAGTGGGGCTGCCAACTGATTAAGTTTATGATAATCCACTACTATTCTCCAAGATCCATCTGTTGTCGTCACAGGCCAAGTAGGCAAGTTAAATGGGGATATGGTGAGAATCATCACTCCTATATTTTTCAAGTCCTTGGTGGTATCACTAATCTCTTCATTCCCTTCAGGAATGTCATATTCTTTTTGGTTTACTATTTTTGTAGGTAGAAGCATTTCTAGTGGCTTCCACTTTGGTTTTCCTACTTTAAAAGTCAGGGAACCAATGTGGAGATTCTGTCAGTTGCTGAGTATATTTGTTTTATTTATACATTCCAGAACTGGGGAAATAACTATAGGATGGGTTCAGGAACCTACTGGACACACTGTGAGATAGATCTGAGCTAAAATCCCATTGATCACTTGACTTCCATAATCCTTTATTCTGATTGGTGAACCATAGTGACATTTTGAATATCCTGAAATTAGTGTCACTTCAGAGCCAGTCTGTAACAATCCCTGAAAAGTCTGATTATTTCATTTTCACCAATTCACAGTCATTTTTTAAATGATCATATGTCCCTTTGGGGAAGGCTTGGAAAAAGATTAGTAGTAAAAATTTGGGGCAGGAAAGGACTTGGACTCTCCTTCATTAAAGGAATTCTGGGTTTATAAATAGGTTCAATTCTGGGAATCCACTTTGGGGCCCTGAAACTCTGTTCTGGTGGCTTAAATTAGATTTTTGTTCGCTAGACATAGAACATTTTAATTTCTAGGCTTATGCAAATGAAGTAAGAGTTTAGTAGACTACTCATTTATTTCTTTTCTAGATACACCACAATCAACTAGCCAATACCATATGTTCCTGTGAGTCAAGTTATTCTGATTATTGTTTTGGATCTATTCTGCATTACATTAACCATGCTCACCTTCTTAGCAATTAAGTACTGTAACTTGGTCCCTGACACAAAGAACAACCACAGAGCTCTTCAAGAATGCTGGGGCTTCCTTCACGATTGTATTTCTCTAAGATATGGTGAAAAGTTTGTCCTCTGGACTCTCCTAGAGTGGGTGAGCAGGCCTTACATGATAAATTCACTCTACCATTCTAATCTCCTTAAGCTTTTGGATTCCCTCCTTTGCAGTATACAGTTTAGTATTTCAACTTTAATTTAGTATAGTTCGCCTTTGGAGTCATGCAAATCAACCAACCAACTAACCAACCAACCAAACTCTTAGAGCTTTCTCTAATCTCTGAAACTAAAATTTTGAATCTAATCTAGAATCTCTGCTTAGTTGATCCTTACCATTATATTCAGCCTGATACAACTTTATATTTCTTCAACAAGAATTTTACACACTTAAGATCCATTTCCACATATATTCCCCATGTTTCTGTCTGTATGAATTGGGAAATTAATGCAATACTTTTGGTGTGTATCACACCTTCTCATAGGTCACCCTTTGCACCTCATCCTTTGGCTTCTGCTAGGACTTGAGTTTAATTATAGGCGAGAAAGCAAAGAAGAGTGATAAGGTACATCCTGAAGAGAATTAGCAATATTTTGCAAGAAAACTACCCTAGGGGAAGTCATTATGGTTTCTCCAGTCAGAGGGGAAGTAACATCTTGAGGGAAAGGTAGAGGTCCTTCTTCTAATAGAAAGATTCAGTAGAATTTAGGAGTTTGATGTTCCCAGCGTCACTGGATTCTGCCCATATGTTCTCATTCCTCCCAGTCAATAACTTACTTCAAGAGAAGACATCCTGCAAGGCTGTGAAATTAATTTATGTTTTAACTTAGTTTCAGGTTAACACTCTGGTTTTTGGCTTAAATGTCTCAGCTCTATGGCTACAGAAGACAGGAGGTTCTTTCTGGGCAGAAAATAAAGTTTGTGAGATCATTAATGTAAAGCTAGAGCTCCAAATTTAAAGTAATGAACTAATTTTTTTCTTTTGCTAGTTCCTCTAGCAGTTAGAAATAACCAGCTAATCTCATTATACTCCTTGGCTTGACGAAATGTTCTAATGGAATAAATGCATGGTCATTCAGAAACTCAACTTATATAATATTTGATTAAGAACTTCTAATGACAATATTTTGTGTATTTCTATTGTGACATTAGACCATAGAACTACCACTGCCTATTTAACACTGAATATAGTTATTAATGCATTTAATTCTAACTGGATTAAATAAGCAATTTCATAAAACCCACAAGCAATTCAAAAATATGTCCTTAAGATGCTACACCTTTGGAATCACTTCCATTATCAGTCAGGGTTCAACCAGTGAAATAGAGCCAGTAGGAGATGTAAAGTAAGAGATACATTACAAGGAATTATTAGTTTGATTGTGGGGGCTGCATAGGCAATAGATCAGGGTGTCAGAAAGGGCAGGCTTGAATACAAGGTGAAGCTGTTGTCCTTGGGCAGAATTTCTTCTTCAGGAAAACCTCAACTCTGCTCTAAATGCCTTTTAATTAACTGAATCAGGCCCACTCAGATTATTTAAAATAATATCCTTTCATTAAAATTAACTGATTGTGAATTTTAATCACTTTTACAAAATAACTTCACAGCAACACTTACATTAATATGTGATTGAATAACTGGGTTCTGTAGCTTAGCTAAGTTGATACATACAAAAGACCATCATGGCTACCGATTTTATTCTTTACCATGTGAATATATGATTGTCTTAGCACCACTGGTTGAAAAGACTACTCCTTTTCCTTTGCACTTTTTTGACACACTTGTTGAAAATCAATTGACCATGAATTTAAGGGTTTATTTCTGGATTCTTAATTATATTCCATTGATTTATATGCTTATATAATGGCTTGATTACTGTAGATTTGTAGTAAGTTCTGAAATCGAGAAGTATCAGGACTCCAATTTTGTTCTTCTTCTCCAGGTCTGGTTTGGTATTCTTCGCATTTCCATTTAAATTGAGGATAAGCTTGTCAAATTCTGCAAATAAGACAGCTAAGGTTTGGATACACATTGTATTTAATCTATAGATTGATTGATAATATTGCCATCTTAACAACATTAAGTATTCTAATTTACAAGCATGGTATGTCATCCCATTTATTTTGTAACTTAGTTTCTTCAAACAGTGTTTAGTCTTTCCCTTGTACAAATTTTGTAAATATTTGGTTAAATTTATTCTAAGTATTTTATTCTTTCTGGTATTATTGTAAATGATAGTTCTTTTTAAACTTTATTCTTAGACTATTTATTGTTAGTATATAGAAATAGAACAGATTTTTTAATGTTCAACTGTATTCTGCAAACTTGCTGAATTTGTTCATTACTTCAAAAATATTTCTAGTGGCTTATTTAGAATTTTCTATATACAAGGTTATAACATATACAAATAAACATAGTTGCACTTCTTCTTTTTATTTCTTACCTAATTCCACTGTCTATAACTTGGAGTAAAACATTTAAAAGAAGTGGTGAAAGTGGGTATTTTCTTCTCATTCCATGTCTTAGTAGGAAAACATATAGTTTTAACCATCAAATAAAATGTCAGCTGTGAATTTTTCAGAGCTGTCCTTTTTCCTGGTTGAGGAAGTGTGTTTTTACTCCTGGTTTATTGAATATTTTTCATTATAAAATATGTTAGATTTTATCAAATTTTTTTGCATCTATTGAGATAGTAATATGGTTTTCATTTTTTCTTCTGTTAATATAATGTATTATACTGATTGATTTTTCAGGTGTTAAACCAAGCTTCATCATGGTATATAGTTCTTTTTATATTGCTGAATTCAATTAGCTAGTATTTTAGTGAGGATTTGGGCATCTTTATTGATAGGAATATTGTTTTATGTTTTTCTTTTGGTATCTTTGGCTTTGGTGTCAGGGTACTACTGGTCTCCTTGTCAAATGAGTTGGAGAGTGTTTTCTCCTCTTCTACTCTTGGAAGAGTTTTTTTAATAATTGATATTAATTCTTTAAGAATATAGTAAAACTCACTCATGAACTCATTTTGGCCTGGAATTTTTTTTGTGGGTATTTTATGATTACTAACTCAATTTCTTTACTTGTAATAAGTTGACTCAAGATTTTCAAATTTCTTTTTATTCTGTTTCAGTAGTTTCTGTTATTTGATAAATGTATTCATTTTATCTATGCTATTAATTTGTTGGCATACATTTATTCACAATATTCTCTTATAAACTTTTAAATTTCCACTGTCAGTAATTGTATTCTGTCTTTCAATTCTGATTTTAGCAATTTCAGATTTCTCCCCCTTTCTCTTTATCCCTCTCTTTTTCAATCTAGTAGAAACTTTGTCAATTTTTTTTTGATGTTTGCAAGAAATCAGTTTTGGTTTTATTGATTTTCTCCATTGTTTCTCTGTTCTCTATTTCATTAATTTGTTTTCTAATCTTTGTTATTTCCCTCTTTCTGCTTGCTTTGGATATCGTTTTGGGTCTTTTTTTGTTGTTGTTTTCTTTCAGTTGCCCATGGTGAGTGATTCAGTAATTGATCTGAGATTTGAGATATTTTTCATTTTAAATATATGTGTATTTATAGCTATAAATTTTCCTCTAAGGACTACTTCAGGTGTATCCAATAATTTCTAGTATATTGTGTTTTCATTTTCATTCATTTCAAAGTATTTTCTAGATTCTCTTGTGATTTCCTCTATGATCCATTTGTTACTTAGGAGTATGTATTTACGTTCCCATGTATTTGTGAATTTTCAAAAGGTCTTTCTATTTTTTAGCTCTAATTTTTTAAATTATTACTATAATATATTCACTTTTAAGATAGAGCTTCAATCAAATATTTTTCCACTTATATCCACTTATATATTACAGAATTTCAGTCACCATTCAAAGTAGATTAATTTAAAAAATTATTCACCAGAAGAGAGACAAGAAATCTGTCAGCTTTCTTTTTATGTTTCATTTAAATAGAAATATAAAATCTTATGTATAAACCACAACTTTCAAATTCTGGTTCTTTTTAATATAGAAGTTGATAAAGCTCCAACTGTATACGTGAATTTATGAGAAAATGTCACTTTTATAGCAGTTGGGATTCTAACTGTGCCTTCCAGCTTTAATCCATATGATTTTTAATTTTTTGTGCATTTTATTTTTTATTTTTTCCAGCTTTATAAAGATATTATTGACATAAAACATGTAAATTTAAGGTATGGAATATGATGATCTGATACATGTATGTATTACAAAAGTATTACCAGAAAAAAGTTAACATCTCCATTCTCTCATATAATTATATTTTTATGGTAATAATGTTTTTAACAACTTTCAAATATGTAATACAGTACAGTGTTTTATAGAAACCATGATTTATATAGATTCCCAGAGCTTATTTATATTATAGCTGAAAGTTTATACCCTTTGACAAACATTTCCTCATTTTGCCCACCCCCACAAACCCCTGACAATCACCCTTCTATTCTCAATTTCTATGATTTTAGTTTATTAGATTCCACATATAAGTGAGCACGTGTAGTATTTATCTTTTTCTGTCTGACTTATTGTACTTAGCATAGTGACACAAAGTTTCCAACCATATTTTCACAAATAGAAATATAGAAATCCCTTTTATTTTTTTACATTTTTTATTGATTCATATTCATTTTACAGTGTTGTGTCAAATTCCAGTGTTCAGCACAATTTTTCAGTCATTCATGGACAGATACACACTCATTGTCACATTTTTTTCTCTGTGATTTATCATAACATTTTGTGTATATTTCCCTGTGCTATACAGTGTAATCTTGTTTATCTATTCTAAAATTTTGAAATCCCAGTCTATCACTTGCCACCCTCTACCCCCCCCCGGTAACCACAAGTCTGTATTCTCTGTCCATGAGTCTATTTCTGTCCTGTATTTATGCTTTGTTTTTGTTTGTTTGTTTTTGTTTTTTAGATTCCACATATGAGCGATCTCATATGGTATTTTTTTTCTCTTTCTGACTTACTTCACTTAGAATGACATTCTCTAGGAGCATCCATGTTGCTGCAAATGGCAATATGTTGTCAGTTTTTATGGCTGAGTAGTATTCCATTGTATAAATATACCACTTCTTCTTTATCCAGTCACCTATTGATGGACATTTAGGCTGTTTCCATGTTTTGGCTATTGTAGATACTGCTGCTATAAACATTGGGGTGCAGGTGTCATCCTGAAGTAGATTTCCTTCTGGGTACAAACCCAGGAATGGGATTCCTGGGTCATATGTTAAGTCTATTCCTAGTCTTTTGAGGAATCTCCATACTGTTTTCCATAGTGGCTGCACCAAACTGCATTCCCACCAGCAGTGCAGGAGGGTTCCCCTTTCTCCACAGCCTCTCCAGCATTTGTCATTTGTGGATTTTTGGATGATGGCCATTCTGACTGGTGTGAGGTGATACCTCATTGTAGTTTTGATTTGCATTTCTCTGAAAAGTAGTGATATTGAACATTTTTTCATGTGCTTTTTGATCATTTGTATGTCTTCCTTGGAGAGTTGCTTGTTTAGGTCTTCTGCCCATTTTTGGATTGGGATGTTTATGTTTTTCTTATTGAGTCGTATGAGCTGCTTATATATTTTGGAGATCAAGCCTTTGTCGGTTTCACTTGCAAAAATTTTCTCCCATTCCGTAGGTTTTCCTCTTGTTTTATTTCTGGTTTTCTTTGCTCTGCAGAAGCTTGTAAGTTTCATTAGGTCCCATATGTTTATTCTTGCTTTTATTTCTTCTAGGAGAAAATTATTGAAATGTATGTCAGATAATGTTTTGCCTATGTTTTCCTCTAGGAGGTTTATTATATCTTGTCTTATGTTTAAGTCTGTAATCCATTTTGAGTTGATTTTTGTATATGGTGTAAGGGTGTGTTCTAGCTTCATTGTTTTACATGCTGCTGTCCAGTTTTTCCAACACCATTTGCTGAAGAGACTGTCTTTATTCCATTGTATATTCTTGCCTCCTTTGTCAAAGATTAGTTGACCAAAAGTTTGTGGGTTCATTTCTGGGCTCTCTATTCTGTTTCATTTGTCCATATGTCTGTTTTGGTACCAATACCATGCTGTCTTGATGACTATAGCTCTATAGCATTGTCTGAAGTCTGGGAGAGTTATTCCTCCAGCCTCTTTGTTTCTCTTCAGTAATGCTTTAGCAATTCTAGATCTTTGATGGTTCCATATCAATTTTATTATGATTTGTCCTAGTTCTGTGAAATATGTCCTGGGTAATTGGATAGGGATTGCATTAAATCTGTAGATTTCCTTGGGCAGTGTGACCATTTTAACAATATTGATTCTTCCAATCCAAGAGCATGGAATATCTTTCCATTTTTTAAAGTCTTCTTTAATTTCCTTCATCAATGGTTTATAGTTTTCTGTGTATAATTCTTTCGCCTCCTTGGTTAGATTTATTCCCAGATATTTTATTACTTTGGGTGCTATTTTAAAGGGGATTGTTTCTTTATTTTCTTTTTCTGTTGATTAATCGTTAGTGTAAAGAAAGGCAGCTGATTTTTGAGCATTAACTTTGTAACCTGCTACCTTGCTGAATTCTTCAATCAGCTCTAGTAGCTTTTTTGTGGACCTTTTACGGTTTTCTAAATATAGTAACATGTCGTCAGCATATAATGACACTTTTACCTCTTCTTTTCCCATTTGGATCCCTTTTATTTCTTTCTCTTGCCTGATTGCTGTGGCTAGGAGTTCCAGGACTATATTGAATAGGAGTGGTGATAGTGGGCATCCTTGTCTTGTCCCAGATTTTAGTGGGAAGCTTTTGAGTTTTTCACCATTGCGAACTATGCTGGCTGTAGGTTTGTCATATATAGCTTTTATTATGTTGAAATATGTTCCCTCTATACCCACCTTGGCGAGAGTTTTTATCATAAATGGGTGGTGAATTTTATCAAATGCTTTTTCTGCATCGATTGAGATGATCATGTGGTTTTTGTCTTTTCTCTTTGTTGATGTGATGTATTACACTGATTGACTTGCGTATGTTGAATCAGCCTTGTGTCCCTGGGATGAACCCCACTTGGTCATGATGTATAATCTGTTTTATGTGTTGTTGGATTCTATTTGCTGAAATTTTGGTGAGGATTTTGGCGTCTATGTTCATCAGTGATATTGGCCTATAATTATCTTTTTTGGCAGTGTCTTTGCCTGGTTTTGGTATCAGGGTGATGGTGGCTTCATAGAATGAGTTTGGGAGTATTCCTTTCTTTTCAATCGTCTGGAATATTTTGAGAAGGACTGGTATGAGTTCTTCTTTGTATGTTTGGTAGAATTCCCTTTTGAAGCCATCCGGTCCTGGACTTTTATTTGTAGGGAGGTTTTTAATTGCTATTTCTATTTCCTTTCTAGTGATCGGATTGTTGAAGTGTTCAGTTTCTTCTTGATTCAGTTTTGGTGGACAGTATGTTTCCAGAAACTTGTCCATCTCCTCTAGGTTATCCAGTTTGGTTCCATATAGTTTTTCATAATATTCTCGTATGATATTCTGTATTTCTATTTTGTTTGTTGTAATTTCTCCATTTGCCTTTCTTATTTTGCTAATTTGTGCTCTCTCTTTTTTCTTCTTTGTGAGTTTGGCCAGAGGTTTGTCGATTTTATTTACTTTTTCAAAAAACCAGCTTTTGGTTTGGTTGATATTTTCTGTGGTCTTGTTCATCTCTATTGTATTTAATTCCTCTCTGATCTTTATTATTTCCTTCCTTCTGCTGCTTTTTGGGGCTTTTTGTTCTTCTTTTTCTAATTGATTCAGGTGGTGGGTTAACTTGTTTATTTGAGATTGCTCTTTTGTTTTGAGGAAGGCCTGTATCGCTATAAAGTTCCCTCTTAGCACTGCCTTTGCTGTGTCCCATAGGTTTTGAGTGGTTGTGCTTTCATTATCATTTGTCTCAAGGTATTTTTTAATTTCAGCTTTGATTTCCTCATTGATCCATTTTTTTCAATAACATATTGTTTAATCTCCATGCTTTTCTTTTTTTCTCCTTTGTTTCTCTGTTGTTGATTTCCAGTTTCATGGCATTGTGGTCAGTAAAGATGCTTGAGATAATGTCTATCTTCTTTAATTTGTTGAGGTTTCTTTTGTGTCCAAATACATGATCGATCCTGGAAAATGTTCCATGTGCACTTGAAAAGAATGTATATTCTATTTTTTGGGGGTGTAAAGTTCTGAAAATATCCACCAAATCTAGTTTCTCTATTGTAGTATTTAATTTCTCTGTTGCCTTGTTTATTTTCTGTCTGGAAGATCTGTCTAGTGATGTTAATGCAGTGTTAAAATCTCCAACTATGATTGTATTCTCGTCAATATCGCCCTTTATCTCTGTTAGTAATTCGTCTATGTACTTAGGTGCTCCTATATTGGGTGCATGTATATTAACGAGTGTACTATCTTCATCTTCTATCACTCCTTTAATCATTATAAAATGTCCTTCTTTATCTTTCCTTATGGCTTTTGTTTTAAAGTCTATTTTGTCTGAAATCAGTTCTGCAACACCTGCTTTTTTGGCATTTCCACTTGCATGGAATATCCTTTTCCATCCTTTCACTCTCAATCTATATGTGTCCTTCTCCCTAAAGTGGGTCTCTTGTATGCAGCATATTGAAGGTTCTTGCTTTATTATCCACTCTGCCACTCTGTCTTTTGACTGGAGCATTTATTCCATTAACATTTACAGTAATTAGTGATAGATGTGTGTTTATTGCTATTTTGAACTTATCTTTGCAGTTGAATTGTTATATCCTCTTTGTTCCTTTCTTCTTCCTTATGTGGTTTGATAATTTTCCTTTGTATTATCATGGATTTTAATTAATTTTTGTGACTCCCTTGTAAATTTTTGACTTGTGGTTACCCTTTTTTGTAAATCTATTAACCGATACTCATTTTTATTAAAGGGATAATTACATGATCTCAAACCCATCCTACTGTTAAAAAAATTTTAAAAAGAAAGAAAAAAATTCTATATTTCCCTGCCTCCCTCTCCCACTCTCAGTGATTTGTATGTCTTCTTTTATAATTTCGTGTTTTCTTTATTTGTAATTCATGAGTTATCACCTTTCCAGTTGTGAGTTTCTCATTTCTGTAGCATCCTTCTGCTTTTCTATTTAGAATAGCCCTTTCAATATTTCTTTTAGCATGGGTTTAGTGTGGCTAAACTCCTGCAGCTTTTTTTTTGTCTGTGAAACTCTTTATTTCTGCTTCTATCCTAAAGGATAGCCTTGCCGGATAAAGTATCTTAGGCTGCATCTTTTTTTCATTTAGGGCTTTGAATATATCTTGCCACTCCCTTCTGGCCTGTAGTGTTTGTGTAGAGAAATCAGCTGAGAGCCTTATGGGGGTTCCCTTGTAATTCACTCTTTGCTTTTCTCTTGCTGCCTTTAGAATCATTTCTTTATCCTTGACTCTGGCCATCTTGATTATGATATGTCTTGGTGTGGGTCTATTTGGGTTCTTCCTGTTTGGGACCCTCTGACCTTCCTGTACTTGTATATCTGATTCCATCTTTAAGTTTGGGAAGTTTTCAGTCATGATTTCTTCAAAAGCCTTTTCAATCCCCTTTGATCATTCTTCCGCTTCTGGGACCCCTATTATGCGAAGATTGGGATGCTTTATACTTTCCCATAGGTCCCTTATGCTATTATCATTATTTTTTATTTGCTTATCTTGTAGTTCTTCTAAATGGGTGCTTTCTGTTGCCCTGTTTTCTAGATCACTAATTCGTTCCTCTGCATTAACTAGTCGGCTTTGCACAGCTGTTAGATCATTCCTCATCTCTGTCAATGAGTTTTCCCTTTTTGCTTGGCTCTTCTTTATAGCTTCAATTTCATTTTTGACATATTTTATTTCTCTAAGCACTATCTCTTTTAATTCCTTCAGCAATTTGATCACTCCTTTTTTGAAATCTTGATCTAGTAACCTATCGATGTCTATTTCATTGATCTTTCTTTCAGGGGATTCCTCTTGTTCTTTTAATTGGGAAAGGTTTCTCTGCTTCATCATCTTGCTCATACCTCTCTGGCACTGTGGTTTATGGAGTATCAGTTTTCTATTTTGGATCTAAGGATTTTATCTATCTAATGCCTATTTAGGAGTAGAACTTAGGAAAAAAACAAAAAAGAAAAAAAAAGAAAAAATAAGAGAGAGAAAGATTTTTAAAAGAAGGGAGAAAGAGGGTTTGAAAACAGTGTATAATGAATAATAGAAGAGCGGGTTGAAGCAGAGTATTAATCGGGTGGAGACGTCCTTTTAAAACCTTTAAAAAAAAAAGTGGGTGGGGAGATGAATATATGTGTTTGAAGCCTGTGTCTAACCAATAACAGGACATCAAAACCTAAGAGAAATAGAAATGAATTAAGAAGTAAAAATTAAGAGAGTAATTGAGAATAGAACAGGTAAAAATAGATTAAAAAAAACAAAACAAAAACAAAAATAAAAAACAAACAAACAAAAAAAAACAAGAAAAAAAAAAGTGGGTTGTCGGTGTTCTCCTGGAGTCTGTGTGCTTTTAGTGTGAAGTCCTTCTGTCTTCGTCCTGTTTTGGAAGCTCAGCTTGTTTTCATAGGCCCTCCATTGGCGACCTCTTCTGTGCTGCTCCCAGCACCTTTTGGCAAGCAGATCGCGCCTCCTCCTAACACGGGGTTAGATGCAGCTCTCCTCTGCTGTGGGCGGGTGGGTCACTGCCCCTCCGGATGCCGCAGTAAGATGTTGCAGATTGGCCAGGCAGGAGGGCGGGTCGTGCCCCCTCTCAGCACCTTGGTCAGGGGTTGTGTTCCTGCCCATCAGGCGGGGGGCCGCTCTCCCCCTGCCTGAGCCGCCGGTAGCTCCTCTGCTATGTGCGGCTGCGTGCTCTGCGCCGGCGCTCCGCCCTGGTCGCGCTCCGTGGGTGGGCTCGGGGAAGACCAAGGGGCAGCCTCGTCCCAGCTCCCAGCCAAGACCCAGCTGCTTGTTTGTCTTTGTGGAGCAAGTTCTCTATGGGACCAGAATGGAAGGATCCTATCTGCCCCGGGCTGTAGGCCAGTCTCAGTCTGGCCTTTGAGGCTGCTAAGCCCTTCAGTGCAGATGCAGGTTTCGCCCCCGCCCCCGCCTGGGTGCTCAGTGCCGGAGAATATGGCGGCTGTGCCTGGGCCCCGCCCCTCTTTCCCTGAAAAGTTTACGCGGGTTTTCAGAGATTGGGGTATGCACCCTTCCCCCGAGAGCACATCAACCTTTCTGTTTTATGGAGGGCCCAGGTTGTTCTGTCCTGTACACCCACAGCCATGGCACCCAGCCCCTTGCAGTCCCCTGAAGCTGCCTCCGTGCAGCCGCCCCCGTCCTCAGCCTGGCTTGTTCAGCCTGGCCCTGCCCGCCGCTGCTGGCCCGCATCTCAGGCTGGGTGTCGGGGGGACGCTCTGTGCCCGTTTAACTTAGTTCTGTCAGACAAGGGCTGCTCTGTACAGATCCGACCCTCGGAGGCTCCCCCTCCGTCCCGCTGGCCTCTCAATTGGAGAGGGGAGACCCAGCGAGCAAGCGCCAGTCCTCCTTTGCTGCTCCCTCCCCGCGGGACCCGTGCAGGGCTGTTGCCTTTTGTTCTTTCTTTTTTCCTTTTCTCCTACCAGATTTTTGGCGTCTTTATCTTTTGAAGAGGGCGATGATCTGTTGGAGTTCCGCAGGTGCTCTGGTTGGCTGAGTGGGTCTGTAGATGTGGGTCTTGGTGTATTTGTGGTAGAGGGTGACTTACAGGTGTCCTTCTACTCCGCCATCTTGCCCGGAAGTCAGAAATCCTTTTTAATGGATTAATAATGTACATATATATATATAATATGTATATATATCTCACATTTTCTTTATCCATTCATCTGACAGTTGACACTTGATCAGCACAATAAGTTTAGCTAACATCTGTCATCATATACAGTTACAATTTTTTTTCTTGTGATAAGGAATTTTAAGATTTACTCTCAGCAATTTTCAAATATGCAATACAGAATTATTAACTATAGTCTCAATGCTGTACACTACATCCCCATGACTAATTTATTTTATAACTGGAAGTTGGGACCTTTTGACTCCCTTCATCCATTTTCATCCAGCCTTCAAACCCCATCTCTGGCAATCAGTAATCTGATATCTATATTTATGAGCTAATCTGGTTTGTTTGTTTGGTTTGGTTTTAAATTCCACATATGTGTGCAATCATTCAGTATTTGCCTTCCTCTGACTGACTTATTTCACAGTAATTCTGTTTCTAATTTTTTGAGGAACTTCCACATTGTTTTTCACAGTGGCTGTGCCAATTTATACTCCCATCAACAGTGTGCAAAGGGTTCCTGTTTCTCTACATCTACACCAACACTTATCTCTTGGCTTTTGATAATAGTCATTCAAAGAAGTGTGAGAGGATATCTCATTGCAATGTTAATTTGCATATTCCTGATATTAGGGATGTGGTGAGCATATCTTCATATACCTGTTGGCCATTTGTATGCCTTCTTTGGAAAACTATTTATTTAATTTCTTTGCCAATTTTTTAGTCAGATTTTTTTTTGCTCTTTTGCTATTGAGTTGTATGAGTTTATTATATATTTTGGATATTAAGTTCTTATTATATTTATGGGTTGCAAATATTTTCTACCATTCTGTAGGATGTCTTTTGATTTTGTTAATCATTTCTTTTCTGTGCAGAAGGTTTATGACTTGATGTAGTCTCGCTTGTTTTTGTTTTGTTTTTGAAGTTTTATCATTACAGGTCTTACACTTACATCTTTAATCCATCTCTGGTTAGTATTTGTAGTGGTATAAAATAGGAATCAAGTTCCACTCTTTTGCATGTGAATATCCAATTTTCCCAGTACCACTTGTTGAAAAGACTGTCTTTTCTTTAATAAATATTCTTGGCTCTTTTCTCAAATATTAGTTAACTATAAACACATGGGTTTTATATCATAGCTCTTGATTTTGTACATTGTTTATGCATCAGAAATTTGCTCACAATTTGTATGTGACAGAGCCAGTATCCAAAGTTATACAATTTAACACCAAATTCTATGCTTTTTACCACAATGCTAAATTACTAATAGAATGTTACTTATCCTTTTAGTTCCTTAGTAGACTACATTTGGCCATTCTTTTGGCTGAAAGACACGGGGTAGTGGGCCTGGAGAGAGAAGAAAACATTTTCACTGTGGTGGACATGAAATACTGATCATTATGTCTTCCTGCAGTCATGTAACATGAAGTAAATAAGAATTAATGTTACCATTGTGTTACTGGATTCTGTATGAACACTGGGGTTTTGCTGTAACGTTAGTCTCTGAATTTCCCTTCCTGGGCCTTATTTTCCAATATCACCATCTTTGAGTGTAAATTGGAACAGAGAAATAATACAACTCAATGTAGATAGTGTAAGCTTTTATGTTACTATCATTAAGGAACAGTAAGCTTTATTGCAAAGCTGGATTTACACAGGTACATAGTAGATTATTAGTCAATAGCTATGATTTGAGGGCTACAGAAAATTCCCTGCTCCAAGTGTCTTTTAACTAAAGCTTAACTGTTTGAAAATCCACCATTCAATTCTTTGAATTAACTTATTTTTTCTTTAATTTCACCTTAAGTACAAATATCCTTGCAAATAATACTATTTTAAGTTATAACCAGTCACTAATATTTCAATGTGAATTGGTTCATTACATTATTGATTCTATTACTTGAAATGGACTGTAGCAGGAGGGCTGTGAAAGGCATTCATAGAATCCTCCATTAAGAAGGTACAAGTTAAATATAACTTTCATGGATGAATATTATTTTGTGGGGTGGATATAGTTCAATGAGATTAAAAGCTTCATGCCTGTCTTTTTACCACCCTATCATCAGTACCTAAAACAATGTTTAATACATTGAAGACATGTAAAATATTACATTAATTAAATAATATTTATTATTTTTAGAGGGAAAGTTATATTCTAAGTCCCAGATAAGGATTTTTTTTGCACTTGAAGGTATATGAAGTGAGATAATCAAGGGAAAGGCCCCAAGTCTGGTGTATAATTCAAAGAATGACTGTTATAGGTGGAGGGGAATAAGAAAGGTTAAATTACTGTAGTAAAATTCCTATGAATATTCATCTCTTTTTCCCACTGAGCCACAGCTCAGTTGCTCCCTACCTTTACCTACCATCAGTGCACTCATCTGTGGGGAGGTTCTCATAGAATCTTTTCTCAAGAGGGAGGCAGTCAAGTGAAGTAGAAAGATTATTAGAGAGAGAGGCTGATTTCTAGCTATATTTCAAAGTCTAATTAACTATGGAGCTCTTTATCCCTGGGCAAGTTACTTTACCACTATGTGCATGTGCTTCGCCAAATGAGCTCATGTATGTGAGGATTTAAATTATTTTAAAGATTTTCTGTGGAAAAGTCCTCTATTTCTAGGACCAATTACTTGGACCAGACATAAGCAGACAATTTACTGTAGTCCTTATTGGTAACTTCTCTGAAAATGTAGTGGTCTGTAACCATCTCTGCTGGCTCAGTCCCCATTAAGAAACATGAAATTCAGACAAAGCCAAAGGAGCACAATAGTGGTTAGATTATTCTGTTTCCAAACCTTTTGTTATCTAAAACCAGCACCTGTCTCTAGCAAGCATTGACAGGCAGAGGTGGAAAATATTCATGGTCCTATAGTTGGAGAAAAGAGGATGTGGTCTCTAATCTAGATGGAGTACCATTTACCTAAAATCCATTTGCAAAGCTAGTATTTTGAGAAGAACTGAAAGGTTTAAATAAAATAAAGGGAGCTTTCTACTTGTAAAGCAATTTTAAGGGCCAGAGTCCCTGGAGAACATAGTCTAACTATATGACTGTAAAGGGAAACTGGGAAAATCCTGAAGACGCCAGCAACCAAGCCATGGATGCTTGCAGTGGGATTTCCATAGTAAGATTTTCTGACCACTTTGGTGTAGATCTGGGGTAAGGCCCAAGAATTTAATAATTATGATTGAATACAAACTGTAATTTTAAAATAGCTTGTGTATACAACTAAAGCTTGGTAAAAATATCTACACAAGCATTCATTTACAGATCTATAGGCACAGAAAAAATATAAAATATTATACACCGAAATGTTTGCAATGGAAATATTGGTGATAGATGTGTATATATTTTGGGTTATTTTCGCTTATATCTGTTTTCTATTATGAAACTCTATTTCTGTATGGAGAAGTAATGAACATTTACAAACAAGCTAAGACTTTTAAGCAGACTTTTTACACAGTATTATCATTAGGGACTTAGAAATACTCACTCTGCTTTTAAAAACACTGTGTTTGTCCTGGAATATTTAGAAGGAACTAATCTTTTTTGCTTGTAACAGTTCACTGTCAAAGTTAGTGTTCTAAAGTATGGCATTGGTTTATTTCTGAAAGTTTGCATTATTATTACAAAAATATGGTTTTCCTCTTAGAAGTTCCTGGAAAAGTAAAATTTGTTCTGTAGAGGGAGGCAAGAGACCCTGTTCAGCCTTTGCCGCTAATTTTCTTGTGAATTTGGAGAATTTAATCTCCCTGTTTTTGATCTTGGTTTTCTCATCTATAAAAAGTGACAGGATCAGAAGATCTTAATGGCCTTTAACAGTTCTAATATTCTAGGAATCTGCAATGAATTTAGAAGCCAAACTGTTTTCAGAGAACTATATGAGGAAGTATGATGTCTGAAAAAAATAAAATAAAATAAATTCAGACTCTCTAAAGTGCCCTTTAAAAGATTCTTCTTCTGATATTACACATGATGTTATTGATACTTCTATCTTTTATTTTGATGTCTCTATTAGTGAAATTTTAAAATAATGTGTTAAAGATCAAAAGATGTTTGAACGTTGGTATAATTATGACATCTGGTGGTCAAATCAAACATCACAGTTAAATTCTAATTCCCCAGACACTCATTGTCCTCCTTTCAGTAGGACTTTTTCCCTGATTCATCTATTTGTTGTGTCTTCAGTCATTTACTAAAAAAAAATTAGTGGATATCTAATATGTTCCAGACAATTTACTAGGCACTTTACTATGGAGGAAAGGAAGAAGTAAGATAATGAGTTTTTGATATATATGTAGAAGATTGCAATCCATTCAGGAAACAAAATGAACTCCATGGAAGGCAAATAACCACAGCATTTTAGTGTGTTGATGCACTAAAGAAAATTATCACAACTGGGGAAACTGAGGTCGTAGTAGTTATCTGTGGTTTGAAGAGGCCTGGAAAGGCTTTCTTGGAGGAAGTGAGCCTTGCCTTTCTTGGGGCCACAGTTTCTCCTTCTGTAAAATAGTGGTAACATTTTATTGTTGCATAGGATTGCTGTGAGAAAATTTCTGGGAGTGTATTTAAAGTACTTATTACAGCATCTTGTCCAAAGTAGGCATTCAGTGATTGTTAACTATTACTGTACCAAAACCAGAGTGATCAGGGAAGATTTCATGTATATTAACTGTTCCTTAAATTTTTTTCAAGAATAATTCTGTTTCAGCTTTGTGTGTTTTTTTTTTAATTTAGACAGAGTATAGAGAACCCAAGATCAATTATCTTAGTTAATCCAGTGGATAAACAAAGAAATCACAAAAAAGATAATCTATCTACAGTTTGCTAAATTAACTAGCCAATTAAGCAAACAGTCAACTCAGTGGAAACAAACACATTTAAAGTAGTTGTTTACTTGAATGAACTGGTTGACTGCAATGAACTGTCAGTTAGTAAATATAATCTATCTGAGAGCCCCACGTAGTCAGCACAAAAGTGTAGATTGGCACTGTATGAACTGTCTCAAAAATGTGAATGTCTGAAGCTATCATAACTCTGTTAATAAACACAGACCTCTAAAGTTACTGAGCTTTCTGGAAAATGCCACAGTATATAAGTAGAACTACCTGTGCCCTCAGCCAAATTCTGAGACAAAGGTTATCTGAGTTGTACCATTTTTTTCCAATCTCCTATCTTTCCAAGTCCTGCTGACCTGCTAGCCCTTTCCCAGGCCTTTATCCCATGTTTCATCCTTAAACATTCATAAGCTCATCTCAGCAGTCATCTAATCCCTGATAAGTTTGCCATTCAAAATAGATTGAATTTTATCTCTCTCAAGGTTGATGATAGAGAAGTCAACTAGATCTCAAACTTTTAAAGTATAGATGGAAACAATTGTAAAACTGAAATGTGGATCCCTATAAGGCTGTTGGAATATAAGCTTGGGGGCTATTTGCCAGTGAAGACTTGCTTATAGGTTATATCTGCAAGTTTAATTACTTCCTCTGACTACTAAGGGAAAATACCGACTGAGAATACTGCTGAAATAGTGATCTTTTTGATCCCAGAAAATACCTTCCACAATACTGTTATACATTGGCAAGATATTTTCAGTTTATACAGAAAAGTGTTTTTTGAATTTATGAAAGTTCACACTTGAATACCTCTTTGGTAGAAAACAAATATATTTGTATACCCAAACATGGACTGATGTGCCCTTGACCCTATTTTTACTTTATTTTTTGCAGAAATCACCACTCTAATGATTTCCTTAAGGAAGGAACACAAATATTCAAGATGGGAAGTAACAGTGCAAACAGTACAAGAGCAAAGTGCACTGATCTTCAAATGCCATTTCAGTACTCCCTCTATGCAACCACTTACATCCTCATATTCATCCCTGGTCTTCTGGCCAACAGTGCAGCCTTGTGGGTTCTGTGCCGCTTCATCAGCAAGAAAAATAAAGCCATCATTTTCATGATCAACCTCTCTGTGGCTGACCTTGCTCATGTGCTGTCCTTACCCCTCCGGATTTACTATTACATCAGTCACCACTGGCCTTTCCAGAGGGCCCTTTGCCTGCTGTGCTTCTACCTGAAGTATCTCAACATGTATGCCAGCATTTGTTTCCTGACATGCATCAGCCTTCAGAGGTGCTTCTTTCTCCTCAAGCCCTTCAGGGCAAGAGACTGGAAGCGTAGGTATGATGTGGGCATCAGTGCTGCCATCTGGGTCATCGTTGGGGCCGCCTGTTTGCCACTTCCAATTCTGAGAAGTGCTGGCTTAGCCAACAACACTGAATCCTGCTTTGCTGATTTAGGGCTTCAACACATTAGCATGGCATCCTCTATTGGCATGATAACTGTAGCTGAACTTGGAGGGTTTGTATTACCTGTTGTAACTATTATTTATTGCACATGGAGAACAAGAAAAATTTTACAGGAATTCCAAGTTCCCCTTCAGAATACCAAGGAGAGAAAAAAGGCTTTGTGGATGGTCCTAATGTGCGCAGTGGTATTTATTGTATGTTTCACCCCTTACCACCTCAACTTCCCATTCTTTATGATGGTTAAGCAACAAGTCTTTTCAAACTGCTCATTTATTAAGAGTACTCTATGTTTCCACATCATTTCCCTGTGTCTTGCAAATCTAAATTGCTGTCTTGATCCAGTTGTATATTATTTTATGACCTCAGAATTGCGTGATGGATTTTTGGAACGTAGTAGTTTGATTCTTCAGTCGTGTGTAAGATGCAAGGACAGTGCTTTGGAAATTCATCATAAGAAAGAGAATCTTCAAACTATCTCTCTTGAATTTTTGGATGATTCCAAGACAATGTAAAAAATAATTACCTGGAATAATCTATATGATCTATCTATTTAGCTATGTGAACCTAAAGATTTTCTTTAAAAAATGGTGTTGTTGAGTGCCTTAATGAAACATGGCTCCTTTCCCTGCATCCTCCAAATTATTCTTAAAAAAATTATTAATGCCTATATTTTCTGTGCAAATGCATTGTTTTATGGAGCATATGAGAAAATGTTTCTCCTTACAGAGTGATAAGTAAACAAGATGAATTGCCCACCTGTTCCTCAGTAATAGGTCCTAACATTTAACTTCCTGCAAGAAACAAAATGCGAATTGAAAACAATTGAACATAGATGAATTGTCCATACACTTAAAAATGTACAGGAGAATGATATTATCCAAGCTTTATCATAAAAATATACAAGGGGAAGTGGCCAAGATGGCAGAGTAAGAAGACCCTGATCTCATCTCCTCCCACAGCACATCAAAATTACAGATACTTATAGAGCAACTATTGATGAGAACAACCTGAACACTAGCAGAAAAATATATTTTACAACTAAAGAGATAGAAGAGTAATCACAACAAGATGGGTAGGAGGGGTGGAGACACAGTATAGTCAACAGCCATACCCTTGGGGAAGTGACCCACAAATGGAAGAATAATTATAATTGCATAAGTTCTCCACAAGGAATGAGGGGTCTGAGCTCCACATTGGCCTTCCCAGCCCAGGGAGTCCGCAACAGAAAGACAAGCCTCTAGAACATTTGGCTCTGAAGGCCAGTGGTATCTATGTTCAGGAGAGCCACAGAGCTGTAGGAAATAGAGACTCCACTCTTAAAGGGCACATACAAAATCTCAGAAGTTCTGACTCCCGGGCAGAAGCAGTAATTTAAAAGTAACTTGGGTCAGACTCACTTGCTGACCTTGGAAAGCCTCCCAGAGAGGTAGAAGACAACTGGGATTCATTCTGGGTTTGTAGACACTGGCAGCATTCATTTTTGGAAGCTCATCCATAAGGACACTGGTACTGACAATACCGTTTTGGAATCCCCTTCTTAGCTTATTAGCACTATGGTGTGGTCCCACCCAATAGGGGGTCAGCAGCAGTCCTGGGATGCCCTAGGCTTAGCAGCTAGCTGTGCAAGGACAAAATCCCACCCACCAGCAATCTGGCTATATTGGACCCCTTGAGCTTCCAGATGCCCTTGGACCATGCCTGGCTCACCAGGGCACCCAGGATCCAGCCCCACCCACAGCAAGCCAACACCAAGTCATGAAGTCAAGACTCCAGAACCAAAGAATCTAAGACCCAGCTTTACCCACCAGTGGGCAAGCAATAGCCCTGGGATCCAGCCTTTTTGCCAAGGGTGGGCACAGTTCTGGGACCTACTGGGCCCTAGTACACCCACCCCCTTGCTTGTGAGTAGACACCAATTTTGGGAACCCTGCACACTGCAGCCAGAGACCCTAGGACTTAGTTGTACCCAGTGGGTCAGAACTAGACACAGGAACTTCTGGGTCCCAGCTCCATCCATCATTGGGCTGACACCAGCTCTGAAACCCCAGTCCCACAGCCAGAGAGCTCAGGTTCTGACTCTGCACATGATGGGCTATGAGTATCTATCCCAGGACCAAGCCTCACCCACCATTGGGTGGGCACTAGCATCAGGAAGCCTAGGACACCAGATTCACCTGTCAGGAGGCCAGTGCCAGTTCCAGGACATCTTGGGCCCCTCAGCCATGGCCTAGCACAAGAGCAGATGGATCCTAGCTCTGAGATTCTAGCCCTGCAGCCTGCCACCTCATGACATGGCCACACCCAGTAGTGGGCTGGCACCAGGAACAGGACTCCCCTGCTTATGCAGACAGCCGTGGCAGGATCTGGCCCTACCTACCAGAGGACAACAATCTCCACACAAGGCAGGGCCTGGCAAACAACTGGACCAATGGACAGCCATGCTTACCAGTGTGTCCACAGTAGTCAGCTTGCCACAGCAGAAGGACCCACATAGCCCATATGGGGGGCATCCCTAGAGCATATAGCTCTGGTGATAAGAGAGAAGTGTGCTACTGTTACTCATAGTATGTCTCCTACATAAGGCTGCTTCTCTAAGATAAGGAAATGTAAACAGCCTACAAAATACAAAGAAATAAAAACAGCAAATTAGTCAAAATGAAGTGACAGAAGAATGTTCCAAATAATGGAACAAGTTAATACCCCAGAAAAAGAACTAATTGAATTGGAGATAAGCAACCTACCCAACAAAGAGTTAATGGCAGTGATTATAAAGATGCTCAGAGAACTCAGGAGGGGAAAAAAATGGATAGACATAGTTAGAATAGTTAAAAATAAAAAGAGTTAGAAAATGTAAAGAAGAACCAAATAGAGGTGAAGAATACAATGACTGAAATAAAAAAGTGCTTGAATGAATCAACAGTAGATTCAATGATATATACAAATAGATCAGCAAACTGGAATATAGAGTAGTGGAAATCACTTTAGCTAAACAGAAGAAAAGAAAACAGAATTAAAAAACAGAATTAAAAAAAGAGAGAACAGTTTAAGAGACCCCTGAACATCTGAGACAATATCAAGCACACTAACAGTTGCATTATAGGAGTCCCAGAAGAAGAAGAGAAAGAGAAAGGGGCAAAAAATATATTTAAATACATAATAGTTGAAAACTTCACTAACCTAGGAAAGGAAACAGACATCCAGGTCCAGGAATTAGAGAGAGTCCCAAGCAGGATCAAATAAGACTCCACCAAGAGACATTGTAATTACAATGAAAAAATAAAATAAAATAGGCTATTAAAAGCAGCAAGGGAAAGCAACAATTTACATATAATGGAACTCCTATAATACTATCACTGACTTTTAAGCAGAAACTCTGCAGACCAAAAGGGAGTGCCATGCTGTATTTAAAGTGATGAAAGGGAAAAATCTAACATGAAGAATACTCAACCTGTTATCAGTCAGATTTGAAGGAGATATTAAAAGTTCTACAGGCGAGAAAATGCAAAAAGAGTCCAGTAGCAAAAAACCAGCTTTAAAAGAATGTTAAAAGAATTTCTCTAAGCAGAAAAGAAAAGGCCAGAATGAGAAATATGAAAATTATGAAGTGAAAAATCTCATTGGTAGAGGCAAATATACAGTAAAGGTTGCAGATCAACCACATATAAAGCTAGTAGAAAGGTTAAAAGAAAAAAGTAGTAAAATCATCAATATCCACAATACGTGGTTAAGGGATACACATGTTAAAAGAAAAATGTAGTAAAATCATCAATATCCACAATACGTGGTTAAGGGATACACATGCTAAAATAATAAATGGGGAGGATTAAAAATGCAAGGCTGTAAAAATATATTAAAACTTAAGGGATCAACAACTTAAAATAACCATATCTATCTATCTACCTAACTAGCTAGCTATATTTAAACCTCATGGTAACCACAAATCAAAAATCCATAATAGGAACAGACACAAAAGACAGAAAGAAATCTGGACATAACATTGAAGTTATTTATCAAATCACAAGGGAAAAGAGCAAAAGAAGAAGAAATGAACAAAAATAACTTATTAAAAATTACTTTAAATATAAATGGACTATATACTCCAATCAAAAAACATAGAGTGGTAGAATGGATACAAAAACATGACCCATATATATATTCTGCTTAAAAGAGACTTCCTTAGGATCTCAAGACACAAATGAATTGAAGGTGAGAAGACAGAAAAAGAGATGCCATGCAAATGGTAATGAAAAGAAATCAAAAGTACTAATACTTCTATCAGAAAAGAAATACTTTAAAACAAAAACTGTAACAAGAGACAAAGAAGAACATTACATAATGATAAAGGGATAGATACAAGAAGAATATATAACAATTATATATGTGCCCAACACAGGAGTACATAAGTATATAAGGCAAATATTAACAGACATAAAGGGAGAAATTGACAATAACACAATTGTAGGGGACTTTAATACTTCACTTACGTCAATGGTCAGATCATCCAAACAGAAAATCTATAAGGAAATACTGGCATTAAATGACACATTAGATCAGATAACCTCTATATCTTTCTTTTTATCTATCTATCTATCTACCTACCTACCTATCTATCTATCTACCTATCTATACATTCTATCCAAAAGCAACAAAATACACATTCTTTTCAAGTGCACATGCAACATTTTCAAAGATACATAAAATACTAGGCCACAAAACAAGTCTTTGTATAATTTAAGAAAATTGAAACCATATCTGCCATCATTTCTGACAACAGTGCTCTGAAACTAGAAATCAACTACATGAAAAAAACCTGCAAAAATCACAAACACATGGAGTCTAAACAACCAATGGATTACTGAAGAAATCAAATAAGAAATTGAAGAAAAAAACCTGGAGATAAACGAAAACAAAAATAAGATCCAAAATCAATGGGATTCAGCAAAAAGCATTTCTAAGAGGGAAATACAATACAAGCTTTTCTCAAGATACAAGAGAAATCTCAAATAAACAACCTAACCTTACACCTATTGAAACTAGGAGAAGAAAAAACAAAACCCAAAGTTAGTAGAAGAAAAGAAATCACAGCATAAATAAGTAAAGTAGAGACTGAAAAAATAGAAAAGATCAATGACACTTAAGATCTGGTTCTTTGAAAAGATCAACCAAATCATTAAGCCATTAGCCAAATTCATCAAAAGAAAAAGGGAGAGGGCCCAAATAAATAAAAGGAGAAATGAAAAAGAAGTTATAAGTGACACCACAGAAATAGAATGGGTCATAAGAGATTACTATGAACAACTATATGCCAATAAAATGGACAACATAGAAGAAATGGAAAATTTTCTAGAAATGTACAATCTCCCAAGATGGAATAAGGAAGAAATAGAAAATATGAACATACTAATTATCAGTAATAAAACTGAATCAGTAATAAAACAAAACTCCCAACAATAAAAGTCCAGGACCAGATGGCTTCACAGGTGAATTCTACCAACCATAGAGAGAAGAGTTAACACCTATCCTTCTCAAATTATTCCAAAAAAAAATTGCAGGGGAGGGGATTCTTCCAAGCTCATTATAAGAGAGGCTAGCATCACCAGACAAAGATGTCACACACAAAACAGAAAATTACAGGTCAATATCACTGATGAACACAGATGCAAAAATTATCTAGAAAATATTAGTACACCAAATCCAACAGTATATTAAATGGATCATACATTATGATCAAGTGGGATTTATTCCAAGGACACAATGATGGTTCAATACCCACAGACCAATTTGATACATCACATTATCAAACTGAGGAGTAAAAATCATATGATCATATCAATAGATGCAGAAAATAAAAACTTTTGACAGAATTCAACATCCATTTTTGATAAAAAAAAAAACTCCAGGAAGTGGGCATAGTGGGAACATACCTCAACATAATAAGGCCATATATGAAAAACCCACAGCTGACATCATACTCAATGGTGGAAAGCTGAAAGCATTTCCTCTAAGATCAGAATAAGACATGGATGACCAATCTTGCCACTTTTATTCAACATAGTATTGAAAGTCTTAGCTACAGCAATCAGATAAAAAGAAATAAGATGAATCTGAATTGAAAAGAAGAAGAAAAATGTTACTGCTTACAGGTGATACGATACTATGTACAGAAAATCCTAAAGACGCTATCAAAACAAACAACTAGAACTCATCCAAAAATTCAGCAAAGTGCAAGATGCAAAATTAATATATAGAAATCTGTTGCATTCATATACAATAATGATGAAATATCATAAAGAGAAATTAAGGAAACAATTATATTTCTCATCATAGGATATCCAGGAATAAATCTAACTAAGAAAGAAAAAGGCCTGTACTCTGAAACTATAACTCACTGATGAATGAAACTGAAGATGACAGATTCACAGACATAACATGCTTGTGGATAGGAAGATTAATATTACTAAAGTGACTATACTACTTAGGCAATCTACAGATTCAATGCAAACCCTATTGAAATAACAATGGCACTTTTCACAGAACTAGAGAAAATAATCCAAAACTTTGTATGGAAACATAAAAGACCCTGAAAAGCCAAAATAATCTTAAGAAAGAATAACAGCTGGAGGCACCATACTCTTTGACTTCAATCTATACTACAAAGCTACAGTAATCAAAACTGTACAGTACTGACAGAAAAACAGACACTTAGATGAGTGAAACAGAATAGAGGGCCCATAAATGAACCCACACTGACATGGGCAATTAATCTATGACAGAACAGGCAAGAATATACAATGGGGAAAAGATAGCCTCTGTATGACAAACCTACAACCAGCATAATACTCAACAGAGAAAAACTGAAAAACCACCCACTAAAATCTGGAATAAGACAAGGTTGCCAAATCTCACCACTTCTATTCAACATAGTCTTGGAAGTCTTAGCCACAGAAATCAGGCAAGAAAAAGGCATAAAAGGGACCCAAATTGGAAAAGAAGAGGTAAAATTGTCACTATATGCAGATGACATGATACTATATATAGAAAACCCTAAAAGCTCCACAAAAAACTATTAGAGCTAATAAAATAATTCAGCAAAGTAGCAGGATACAAGATTAATGTACAAAAATAAGTTTCATTTTTATACTAACAATGAATCAACAAGAAAAGAAATTAAAGAAGCAATTCCTTTTAAAATTGCATCCAAAACAATAAAATACTTGGGAATAAATTTGACTAAGAGGTGAAAGACTTATACATGGAGAACTACAAGACATTGATTAAGGGAATTAAAGAAGACTTAAAGAAATGGAAAGACATACCATCCTCTTGGATTGGAAGAATCAATATTGTTAAAATGGCCATACTCCCAAGGCAATCTACATATTTAATGTGATCTCTATCACATTTCCCAGAACATGTTTTACAGAACTGGAGCAAATGATCCTAAGATTTATATGGAATCACAAAAGACCCAGAATTGTCAAAGCAATATTGAAGAAAAAGAAAGAAGCTGGAGGAATAAACCTCCCAGACTTCAGACAATACTACAGAGCTACAGTAATCAAAACAGCATGGTATTGGCATAAAAATAGACGTATGGATCAATGGAACAGAACAGATATCCCAGAAATAAATCCACAGATCTATGGTCAATTAATCTTCGACAAGGAGGCAAGAATATACAATGAAATAAAGACAGTCTCTTCAGCAAATGGTGTTGGGAAAACTGGACAACTGCATGTACATTAGTGAAGTTAGAACACTCCCTTACACCATACACAAAAACAAACTCAAAATGTCTTAAAGATTTAAATATAAGACAAGACACAATAAATCTTCTAGAAGAAAACATAGGCAAAACATCCTCTGACATAAATCTTAGCAATGTCCTCCTAGAAAAGTCTACCCAGGCAATGAAAATAAGAGCAAAAATAATCAAATGAGACCTAATTAAACTCATAAGCTTCTGCACAGCAAAGGAAACCATAAGCAAAACAAAATGACAACCTACAGAATGGGAGAAAATATTTGCAAATGAAGCAACTGACAATGGCTTCATTTCCAGAACATATAAACAGCTCATACAAGTTAATAACAAAAAGAACAAACAACCCAATCCAAAAATGGGCAGAAGACATAAGCAAGCAGTTCTCCAGTGAAGACATATGAATGGCCAATGGGCACATGAAAAAGTGCTCAATATCACTAATTATTAGAGAAATGTAAATCAAAACTATATTGAAGTATCACCTCAAAACAGTCAGAATGGTCATCATTCAAAAGTCCACAAATGATAAATGCTGGAGAAGGTATAGAGAAAAGGGAATTCTACACTGCTGATGGGAATGTAGTTTGGTTCAGCCATTATGGAAAACAGTATAGAGATTCCTCAAAAAACTAAAAATAGACTTACTGTATGACCCAGCAATCCCACTCCAGGGCATATATCCATTGGGAACTCTAATTTGAAAAGATACTTGCACCAAAGTATTCACAGCAGCACTGTTTACAACAGCCAAGACATGGAAGCAACCTAAATGTCCATTGACAGATGACTGGATAAAGAAGTTGTGGTATATATGTATACAATAGAATATACCATTTGGCCATAAAAAATAATAAAATAATGTCATTTGCAGCAACACTGATGGACATGGAGAATGTCATTCTAAGTGGAGTAAGCTAGAAAGAGAAAGAAAAATACCACACAGTATCACTTATATGTGGAATCTAAAAAAAAAAGACACTATGAATTCATCTTTAGAACAGAAACAGACAGACAGACTTAGTAAACAATCTTATGGTTATCAGGGGAAGGGTGTAGGAAGGGATAAATTTGGGAGTTTGAGATTTACAAATGTTAGCCACTATATATAGAAATAAATTTTTAAAAATGTTTCTTCTGTATAGCACAGGGAACTATATTCAATATATTATAATAACCTCTAATGGAAAAATAAAAAATGAATATATTCATGTATATGCATGACTGGGATGTTGTGCTGTACACCAGAGATTGACACATTTTAATGGTACCTCGGTTTAAAAAAATTAAGTAATGAAGGCCAAAAAAAATACAATAAAAGAGACTCTTCTTCCCCCTCCCCACCCAAATTACAATAGAGATGGAGAATTGGAGGAGGAGAGAAATAATTGAGAGAGATTAAGGGATACAAACTTTTGGTTACAAAAGAAATGAATCACAGGTATGACATGTACAGTATGGAGAATAATCAACAATTATGTAATATCTTTGCATAGTGACAGATGGTAACTAGACTTATCATGTTGATCATTTTTGTTTGTATAGAAATACCAAATCACTATGTTGTGTAACAGAAACTAACATAGTGTTATAGGTCAATTATACTTCAAAAACAAAGTATCAAACAAAGTCATAGAAAAAGAAATTAGATTTATGGCTACCAGAGGCATGGAGTGGGAGCAGGGGGAATTAGATGAGGATAATCAAAAGGTACATATTTCCTGTTATAAGACAAATATTAGGCATGTAATGTAAAATATGATAAATACAATTAGCACTGCCTTACATTATATATGAAAAATTTTAAGAGAGTAAATCCTAAATGTTCTCACCACAAGGGAAATTTTTTTTCTATTTCCTTAGTTTGTATCTATATGAGGGGATGGATGTTCACTGTACTTATTGTGGTAGTCATTTCATGATGTATGTAAGTCAAATCATTATGCTATACACCTTAAACATAGAGTGCTGTAAGTCAATTATATCTCAATAAAACTGGAAGAAAAGAGAAAGTGAGACACAGATCCCTGTCTTACAGGTACATGTGGCAAATATTAAACATAAGTCTGGGCAGCTGTCAGGGGAGTATAGGAGCGAATTATGTCCAAGAGTATCAAAAAGACAACTGAAGTACAATTCTACCATTTGTTTCTCTCAAGCTTAGAAAGGAATAATCCAACAATTTCCTCAACACAGAAACTCAGAATGGAAATTACTTGTCTCCAAAGTGAATAACTGAAAACTATCCCAGTGCACAGACTACCCATAAAGAATACTCTTTTGCTCATATAAAGGTAATATTTAAGATATAAATGTCTTCTTATGTTGGTATCTGACAAAATTTTAACAATAATTGAAAATATTTGTTGAGTGCTTACTTTGCATCTGGAATGCAAGTGCTTCAAATAAATAAACTCAATTAATTTTCACATCTCTAAGATGAGAAAAGACAGAAAGAGGAAACTTGCCCAAGGACACAGAACTAGTGAGTAGGGTTTTTCCTCTGGATACCATGCTTTTTCATAAATATGCTCTACCTCCTCCCTGGAAATTCTGATCACTGCAGAATTCAAGAATGGCTACCTGAAAGGATAATATATTTCAACAGCGACTTCTACATTGCTCTCGCTGCTGCTGAAGATTCTTGATAGGGTAAATAGATGATGTTTCTCTACATACTTATTCACATCCTTTTTCTCACTCAAAATTTAAAAATAGGAGGGTTGAGTTCTTAGCACCTTTCCAGGGAATTATTAACAAATTTTCTTGAGAGTAATGTCCTTTGAAGAGGCTTAATCATCTGGGTGGTCCTAGAGGTCAGGAGATTGAGGCTGCTGCTTTGGAGGGGCAAGACTGAAGCAAAGAAGGCTACCTTTAAAAAAAAACCCATACAGGTTTGGATTTTCTTAAGTTTCTACAAGTGTTGGAAACTCTTGCTCCCTGTGCATTGTGCATAGCATGATGACTACTGGATGGCCATGGAGTCTCCATTCTAAGCTCTGTTACCTTGAACACATAGATAAAGTCTTTCTGGCGTGGCATGTGATGGCTAGGAAGACCACTCTGAGAGGTATTTCAGTGCCTGCCAAATGAAGGTAATCAGGAGACATGAAAACAACATTTATCAGAAGATTTGATGTCAAGAATGGCAGCCACCAAGGCTTATGGTGGGCACTCTTAATTTACAGGCAATTATAAGTGCCTAGAATACTTGTAAGAACTTAGAGAGAGGGAGATTACTGACACTCTCTTGACACTCTCCCATCTATTCTAATGAGTGGAGATTCAGAGTCAAATTAATGTGATTTAGAAAAACTGTGTAAGGTGAAATTTAATAGACCTGAGCAATGTGGATAATATTTATTTTACCATAATGTGATGTGTTGACTCTTAGAGTAGTTGCACCATAAGACAGTGAAGACATAAAAAGCAACACATTGTGATTCAAAAATAATTGAACACTTGAAAATATTAAGTACTTGATAGCTAGTTTATATTTAAATATGTAGTAAAAATAAATTTCTACAGGGACTTTCATGTTTATTTGAAATAATCTTACGGGTGCTCCATATGTACTCTTCATGTCACAAGTCCCACATCAGTACTGTCGCTGATCCATCCTAGAATATATGTCTCCACTGAAGGTAGAAGTGAAGCCACAGTGTTAGCTTCTTTCCTCAAGACCAAAAGGTGATACAAACCCAAGGTTACTCATGAATCCCCACAAAAGGTCAGGGAGCCTAGAACTTTTTAAAAGTCTTCCATTCAGTTTGAATCACCCAGTTTTTGTTCTTATATTCTCTGACAATATATCAAAGATGATAATTTAAAATTTTTGGAGAACAGCCATGTTCTCAGTAACAATAATTTCTCTAAACGTTTTTTGAGAACAGCCATGTTTTCAATAACAACAAGCATTTATCTAAACTTCATGCAGTCAACATGCTTACATTACACCACAGGTGTGCCATATCTCAATAGAAGCTCTTTGCAAAGGAGAGGAAAATAATGTTTCACAATGCTGTAGTGATTAAAAGCAGAGTACCTAGAGTTACCTTGCCTGGATTTTTAGATATTCCCCAAATATCACAAGATCATAAATTACTAAATTGAGGGAGCATTAAACCATATTAAAATATTTATCTTTATGTGTATGAGGGAAAGTACATTTGTGAATGAGTGTGCATATGTAGTATCTTCCATATATAAGATCATTTAACTTCAAGTAGGCACTGTAGCCTTGAGACAATAAAAATATATGCCCTAGATTTTCATTGCTTGTAATCTGGTATGATCATGATTATAGTATAAACAAATTTTAGAATTTTGTAATGTAATTCTCATACAGGTTTAAGGCATTTGTGTTTATTTCTATCACTCTTCTCAAGGATAATGTATTGAGTCATGTAATTAATCCTTTATAGAAATTTTAAAATAAAAAGTACAAAAAAAAAGAAAATATACACCATTTGAGAAAAGTTGAGTAGAGAAGAAATGTTTATCAATACTAAGAGGAGTTATGGGAATTAATATCTTTATAGCTTAGAGTATCTGAGACTTTTCTTTCCTTGGGGAAATAAGCAATTTAGATTCATCCCAAATATCTCAAAAGTATCATGAGATCCATACACAACACACACCTTAAGCACAAAATACAATTATATTCTAACATATTTCACAAACGGCAGAGTTTCAGAGTTGGCAATGAAGGCTCTTTTCTTGGATGTTTGTGAGTCTGTTTGATGTAATGCATGATTTATACATTGGCACCCACAGCAAATATTTTGTTATATTTGTTCATTAAAATCAACTGTGCTATGGTCTGCCTAGGTTAATTCCTTTATAAGCAACCTCAGTCACAACTTGATAGATTTAAACAATGAATTAATGAAGAATCACACACATGCGTATATTTTTTCATTTGGATTTCATTTCTCACAAGTAGAGATATATATAAGAACAGCAGTGAATTGAATCCTATTATAAGTGCAAAATGAAAATTTCTGTTTTAAAAATCTCTTTGGTTATATCATTTTCTAATACAAATCACCGGATGGTTTGAAATTTAAAATTTCACATATTGGATTTCATTAAAGTGGTATTTTAAAAAGAAGTAGTTAGTTTATAAAATTACAAACTATTTTCTTGCCTTCACAAGATTGGAAATTCACAAAATGGTTGATTTTTGTGAATTGTTTTGTAACATTGATTGCCTATCAGAACAAAAACAGATAATATTTACCCCAGTGAGGGTGGGGGTAGGGGGTGGCAGGGTAAAACCTAGGTTTTCTGAAGTCCTCTAGGGGTCTCTTTTTTAGATTTTTTTTTATCTTTAACATTTTTTTATTGATTTATAATCATTTTACAATGTTGTGTCAAATTCCAGTGTAGAGCACAATTTTTCAGTTATACATGAACACACATATATATATATATATGTATATATATATATATATTCTTTGTCACATTTTTTTCTCTGTAAGCTACCATAAGATCTTGTGTATATTTCCCTGTGCTTTACAGTATAATCTTGTTTATCTGTTCTACAATTTTAAAATCCCGTCTATCCCTTACCACCCTCCACCTCCTTGGCAAACACAAGTTTGCATTCTATGTCTATGAGTCTATTTCTGTTTTGTATTTATGCTTTGGGTTTTTGTTTTCGTTTTTTAGATTCCACATATGAGCAATCTCATATGATATTTTTCTTTCTCTTTCTGGTTTACTTCACTTAGAATGACATTCTCCAGGAGCATCCATGTTGCTGCAAATGGTGTTATGTTGTCGGTTTTTATGACTGAAGAGTATTAATTGTATAAATATACCACCGCTTATTTATTCAGTCATCTGTTGATGGACATTTAGGCTGTTTCCATGCCTTGGCTATTGTAAATAGTGCTTCTATGAACATTGGAGTGCAGGTGTCATCCTGAAGTAGGGTTCTTTCTGGATATAAGCCCAGGAGCGGGATTCCTGGGTCATATGGTAAGTCTATTCCTAGTCTTTTGAGGAATCCTCTATTTTAGATCTTTAAGTACCTGAATATTTAAAACACCGTTTTAGTGCAAATATTTCTAAATCATATTCTTTCCTACCAACTTAAGCAGTTTGGTTTAAACAAGGGGACATAGTGTATGAAAGAAACATTAATCTGGATTCAGAGGACCAGGATACTAGTTTCTGGTCTGCCACTGATAAGCTATGTGACTTTGGGCAAGTTACTTCTTTTGGGCTTTTAATTTTATTAACTGTCCATAAGGAGGGTAGACTAGATGATCTCAATATGAGGCATATTTTTTGGAAAGTGCTTTATAAACTCTTAAGCACTTTACAAATATTTGCTTTTGTTATTGTAAGTATTAATACTGTTATTATTTAGGAAGAGCTTCAGCACCAACATTTAATGTAATCTTTTAAGGATGACTGTCATCATTATAAACATCAGTTATTTTACTATAAACATTTGCTTTTCTCAGAGATATTGAAATTTGTAGGACTGCTTGTACCTACACTAAAATTGTCCCATGGGTTTTTAGTTCTTGTATATTTGATTTTATAGTGCTTCTTTCTCTATCTTTCCAGGCCATGTGTTCTTCTTTCTTGTCATTGTCAGTGGACCTATTTAAAGAAGTCCCTAACATTTCAATTAGTTTTTTCTGATCTTTTGTAGTTTTGAAAACACACTAATCAAGCTAGTTTTAACAGAGTTTAAGTTTAAATTTTACAAAAATGAGTGAAAGCCTGCTTATTTTATTTTATTTGGAGAAGATGTGTGTGGAAAAGGGAAAAAAATCTTCTATGGAATAAGTATAAGGGTTTTAGTTTTGGGACTTTATGACATCTCTTTTGGCCATTCAGGATTATTTTGCTTCCTTCCTGGCTCTGTCAGCTGTGTTTGGATAGCTGAGGTTGCCAGATATTTGAGTTACAGATCACTGAGATGTGACTAGCTGTTTATGACACCTTAAATTTCTTGGAACATAAATATCGCTCCCTTCCTTTTTAAGGGTACTTGGGAGAAATTTACCTATGTATTTGAAGTCCTATTTGAGATATAGTAATTAATATTTTATTTGAAGTTGGCTTTTTGTTATCATAAGTAATGAACACTATCCAAAAGATTTGGAGATGCATAGAAAATTTAATGCCTTACCAACTCTCTTGAAGTTATCAGAATTCTCCAGAAAACTCCAATTTATTCTTACTTCTAGAGGAAAGAGTATATGTAGTCTCCTTTATCCAATATTTCTGGGGCCAGGTAAATAGCCCACACCATCCCTCTATTCCATGCTTCCCAAAATACTGTGGTGCAGGAGTTCCAAGAATGGGCAAGCATGAGTCTACAGCTGTAACTGATTGATAATAATTAGACAGAGAGAGAGGTTCTGGTGCTATCTATGCTTTTCCTTAATTGTGGACTCTTGAGCAAGACATTTTACCACTCTGAAGCTGTTTCCTCATTTTCAATACGGTGATAATAATATTTGCTCTTTCTGCTTCATGAGACACTTGTAAATATCTGATAAAAATGTAGATGAATCTTATTTTTGAACTATAGTGATTATTTAAACATAAGTCTACAGGGACATGTAGCATTAAGAAAGGAATCAGGGAAGGGAGATAAAGTGTCCCCTTAAGCCATAAAAACGCAAATATTATTAAAGATTTCAAACAACCTATTAGCATCATAGAAAATGTGAAAGTGAGAAGTAGTGCAATAGGATCAAAGCAATATTGGCTGAGGCCTGGAGAGTAGCAGAAAGAGCCATTTACCTTGTCTTCCACCATGAGTTAATTAGGTCCAGACTTTTGGAGGAGAGAGTTATGATTAGGGTTAAGGATCTCTGAAAAATTAAATGTCAGAGACTGATCATAGCCTTAGGGAAAAATTAGGATAGTACAATAGGGCACAGTGTCTCCTATGAATGAATTTTGCAGATAGAAGGCAAGGTCTCTAGAACTTTAGGAAGGAATGGATTTGAAACAAATAAATATAAAGGAAACTACAGCTGTAAAGGGGAGAGCTGAAGGTAGGAATAGGTTACCTAGCAGTGTTGTTTGGGCATGGATACATTTGTTGAGGGGCATTTACACATTCAAAGTACTTCCTTCATTCAGTGCAGTTCTACAGTCTCTAGTCTGGTTAAACTTATTGGATAATCAAATCTGCATATACATGAAATATGCAAAAACTCAGTCTCCTTAAAAAACATTGAACATACTGCCTTTTCTCACACTGTTTCCCTGGCATGTATGCCTTTGCTTCTCCTCTCTGTTAAGTTCTACAAATTATTAAAGATTCATCTTGAATTCTACTTTGTTTTAAAACTACATCTCTGTTTCTTCCCCTGAAGGAAGGGATTTTGACAATGGCTGTATCAAGGAACAGTATTTGGATGGGGGCAGAAAATGGTTTTTAGCTCTCTTTCTCTTCCCATCAGGTCCTACTCCTTTATTCTATAATATTGACAAATAGCATTTTCTCAGTCTTGCAAATGCAGAATCAGGTCAGCTCTCCTAAGAAACTCCCCTCTTCTCTCTGATTCTTTAACCCGGTTTCACAAATGTTGAGCCCTAGGATGTGATCAAACCAGTTAGCTTTTCATTGATCTACAAGTGGGACAAACCTATAGAAGTACAATGAGAATCTAACCAGGCAGCCACCACTGGTCAAAGGAGAATAATGGTCCAGAGGAGACAGAGTGACCACAGAACAGCAAACTAGAACTGGAGCTGAAGTGGAAGCAAGAGCAGGAGCAGATTCCTGGCTACTATAGGAAATAAAACAGGTGACACTATTAACAACTTGGATGGAATTCACCCAAGTCTGACATCGTCAACACTTTATTGAATTCATTGGAAATAAAAGAAAGAAAAAAGGATATAGATGAAAGAGGGAAAAGGTAACTAATCTTGTGAGATATTATCTTTATTCTGCACTCACTCCTTCATACCTCCACTTCCCTACTGAGGAAAGAAGGAATAAATAATCCTTTGTTAATAGCAAAAACCACAGCATCAAAGTTAAAAGCAATCCCTCTTCCAAAAACATTTCTTAATGTTTTAATATTTAATGCACAGTTTACAAACACATTTTACAGAATTGCAAAAGTCAGAGTATACTGTTACATGGTTACCTAGTTAACTGAGAACCGACCAGAATTTGGCCCTGTTTGTAATCAACAAATTTAAGATACTGTGAATCTAGTGGCAGATATTCATTATATATATATGTCAAACTATTATGTTGTATACTTTAAATATATACAATTATATTTGTTAATTATTCTTCAATAAAGTTGGGGGGGAGCAAAATGAATGAATACCTTCTCAAGTACTTACCTCCTAGCAGTTGTCATGGTAATTAAAGGCAAAAGAATCAATGTATAAACCTTGTAACATGTATTGATGTCAACTTTATAGAAACTAGTCTTTTGGATATGTAACAAAAAATAAAGATAAAGAGGACAGGACTGGAAATCAGAATATCTGGATCTCAGCCCCTATTCTAACATCACTTACTGTGGGATCACTTACCATAGGATTCTGGTAATATCTAATAAGAGGTCCTGATTCATGAACACAAAATCTTGGTCATGTGCAAATGACCCTTAGGTTAGATGACTATTTCCATGGAAATCATAACTTACTCTCACTTAAATCTCTGAACTCTACTACCAGTAATTATGTCTTCATGTTTTGGTTTGACTTAGTTTACAAATTTGATGTTTAACTAACACTTAAAATTTGACTCAGGGTGGCCATAGCAGAGAGCTAGCATGAACAAGATTTAAAAACAAGAATAAAAATAAGAAAGAAAGGCAGTCAGTCACTTGAGAAGATAAATAATAAAGTTGCAGAAAGAAACCAGTTCACCCGAGCTCCCTAACCTTGAGCCCAAACCGACCTTGAGCCAGCAAAGTGGCAATAATTAACCCAATGAAAATTCAAATTTTTTACAGTCCTTTAGTCCTGAATTCTCTCCGTTTCTGTTTCTGTTTCTGTTTTCTCTCTGGCCTTAACTCTGTTACTAATAACCATTTACTGGTGGCTATGTTTACTGATAATTATGAAAGCATTTCTGCTATAGGGGAAAGACCACTGGCTTGGCAGTTAGGACACCAAGATTTAGTCCACTGTCTGCTGCTCATTTGCTATGACCTGACACAAATCATTAGCCTTTTCTGAGCCTCCATTTCTTCTTCTCTCAAATGAGATGGTTGGATTTTATGGTCTCTGGGGTCCTTTCTAGTCCTGCCACTCAGTGACTCCAAGAAGGGGTATCAGACTTTCTCAGGAAAGTCTAGGTACACTGATGCAAGTGTGTGGGGCATGGGGGAACAGTAAGGCACAAAATTTCTGGAGTAGAGAAGTGTAGGCTATAGGAGGTTACAATTTCAAAGAAGCAAAGATCAAAGGATGATATGTGTTATGGCTGCTGATACTATAGCCATGCCCCTTCATTCATCATGCACTTATCTGGACTCATATGGTTCACATGGAGCAGTGCCATAGTCAGGAGACAGCTAGTAAGATGTGAACAGGGACCAGACCCAAGTCCAGTCAAATGGGGAAGGAAGAAATACTTACCCTCTTCCCTTGCTCTTTCCAGAAAGTTATATTAAAAATGGCTTCAAAACAGTAATGCAAAAGGCCCTTGGCAAAACAATGCAAACATTACAATTTCATTCTTATTTATATAAGTAATGGTAAGAAAACACACCAGAGTCATAACAGTATTTAAATCAGAGCAAAACATTATTTTCTTTTCTGTGTTTTTAAGCATCTACCAATTTGTTTTACTATAACATTCTTAATGGATTCCTCACTTCACTCTTAATCCCTACAACCCATTCTTCATTGAGACCTCAGAATGTCTTTTTCTAAAAATATGAATCAGGTCATGTAAAACTGTTGCTTAGAAGCCACCAGTGGATTCCTATGATACTTGTAACACAAGCCAAGCTTTACATTACACTCAAAAGACTCTCCATTATTCACCACTTGACTTCTTCTAGGAACTAATTTCCTATCACTTTCCCTTATTGGCCTACATTATTTCAGCTCTTCTTTGAACTCTTGAAGCCCACTCCCACTTCAAGGCCCTTGCATGAAGTGCTCTTCTTGAAATGTTCACCTGTATAATTCATTTTTATTGTCATTATCAATTTCAAAGTTACTAAAACATAGAGGCCTCTTTTGACACTTATTATACTTCATCACAGCACTCTACTCTTCCCACTTAACATTTGCATAATTTGGTTTACAATTGCATATGCTTATATTATTCTTCTATCCCTCACTAACCTGTAAACTCTTTGATGATAAAGGCCATGTCTTTCTTGCTCAGCACTGTTTTTCTAGTGTCTAACACTATACATGTAACTTATTAGGTGCTCAATAACATTGGTGAATAAATAACTGAGCAAATGATTCAATCAATTGATGTGCATTACATTTGTAAGTAAGAAGAAAAATAGAGGGCAAAAGTATGGTAAAGATTTCATTTTTACAGTGTATCCTTGGTGGATAGGACAAGACCATTTCTTTTTATTTTAACATTTTTTATTGAGTTATACTCATTTTACAATGTTATCTCAAATTCCAGTGTAGAGCACAATTTTTCAGTTATACATGAACATATATCTATTCATTGTCAGATTTTTTTTCACTGTGAGCTACCACAAGATCTTCTATATATTTCCCTGTGATATACACTATAATCTTGTTTATCTACTCTACATTTTGAAATCCTAGTCTATCTCATCCCACCCGCCTCCCCCTTAGCAGCGACAAGTTTGTATTCTATGTCTAAGAGTCTGTTTCTGTTTTGTATTTGTGTTTTGTTTTGTTTTGTTTTGTTTTTTAGATTCAACATATTAGTGATCTCATATGGTATTTTTCTTTCTATTTCTGGCTTACTTCACTTAGAATGACATTCTCCAGGAACATCCATGTTGCTGCAAATGGTGTTATATTGTTCGTTTTATGGCTGAAGAGTATTCCATTCTATGAACATACCACAAATGCTTTACCAAGTCATCTGTCGATGGACATTTGGGCTGTTTCCATGTCTTGGCTATTGTAAATAGTTCTGCTATGAACATTGGGGTGCAGGTGTCATTTTGGAGTAGGGTTCTTCTGGATATATGCCCAGGAGCGGGATTCCTGTCTCATGTGGTAAGTCTATTCCTAGTCTTTTGAGGAATCTCCATACTGTTTTCCACAGTGGCTGCACCAAATTGCATTCCTACCAGCAGTGTAGGAGGGTTCCCTTTTCTCCACAGCCTCTCCAGCATTTGTCATTTGTGGATTTTTGAATGACGGCCATTCTGACTGGTGTGAAGTGATACCTCATTGTAGTTTTGATTTGCATTTCTCTGATAATCAGTGATACTGAGCATTTTTTCACATGCTTACTGATCATTTGCATGTCTTCCTTGGAGAATTGCTTGTTTAGATCTTTTGCCTATTTTAGGATTGGGTTGTTTGTTTTTTCTTATTGAGTCCTATGAGCTGCTTATATATTCTGGAGCTCAAGCTTTTGTCGATTTCATTTGCAAAAATTTTCTCCAATTCCGTAAGTTGTTTTTTGTTTTACTTATTGTTTCCTTTGCTGGGCAGAAGCTTGTAAGTTTAATTAGGTCCCATTTGTTTATTTTTGCTGTTACTTCTATTGCTTGCATAGACTGCCCTAGGAGAACAGTTCTGAGAAGTATATCAGATAATGTTTTGCCTATACTTTCCTCTAGGAGGTTTATTGTATTTTGTCTTACGTTTAAGTCTTTGATCCATTTTGAGTTGATTTTTGTGTATGGTGTAAGGGAGTGTTCTAGCTCCATTGATTTACATGCTGCTGTCCAGTTTTCCCAACACCATTTGCTGAAGGGACTGTCTTTATTCCATTGTATATTCCTGCCTCCTTGGTCAAAGATTAGTTGACCAAAAGTTTGTGGGTTCATTTCTAGGCTCTCTATTCTGTTCCATTGGTCTATATGTCTGTTTTTGCACCAATACCATGCTGTTTTGATTACTGTAGCTCTGTAGTACTGTCTAAAGTCTGGGAGAGTTATTCCTCCAGCCTCTTTCTTTCTCTTCAGTAATGTTTTGGCAATTCTAGGTCTTTTGTGGTTCCATATAAATTTTATTATGATTTGTTCTAGTTCTGTGAAATATGTCCTGGGTAATTTGATAGAGATTGCATTAAATCTGTAGATTGCCTTGGGCAGTGTGAGCATTTTAACAATATTGATTCTTCTAATCCAAGAGCATGAGACAGCTTTCCATTTTTTAAAAGTCTTCTTTGATTTCCTTAATCAGTGTTTTATAGTTTTCCATGTATAATTCTTTCGCCTCCTTGGTTAGATTTATTCCTAGGTATTTTATTACTTTGGGTGCTATTTTAAAGGGGATTGTTTCTTTAACTTCTTTCTCTATTGATTCATCATTAATGTAAAGAAATGCAACTGATTTTTGAACATTAATCTTGTAACCTACTACCTTGCTGAATTCTTTGATCAGTTCTAGAAGTTTTTGTGTGGACCTTTTAGGGTTTTCTACATATAGTATCATGTCATCAGCATATAGTGACACTTTCACCTCTTCTTTTCCAGTTTGGATCCTTTTTATTTCTCTCTCTTGACTGATTGCTGTGGCTAGGACTTCCAAGACTATGTTGAATAGGAGTGGTGATAGTGGGCAGCCTTGTCCAGGACATGACCATTTCTTACAAGGAACTGGATCCAGATAACACACCTTTCTTAACAGTGTGATTGCTATATATATATTTAACATCCCTAGTGTATAGGTCTTCTGAGGACTTCATACTGGATTATTTGATTCTAGCTACCTATTCTGCCTTACTAGTTAGTTACTTAGCCAGAAATAAGGTTCTAACCTTTGATTAAAGGAAAAGCCACCCAGAATCAAAGAGTAGGCTACATTTTCCTTGAAATTCTGTCAAAGTGAATAAATTGTATAGGAAGAAATGAGATTAAGGACCCTGTGGCCTTGGCTTATAAGTTATCTTCTGTTATGACAATTGGCAAAGAGTTTGCAATACCAGCGAAATTATAAAAAGAAACACAAAGTCTCACCATTTCTTTGTATTTCTCTCTTCACTCAAAGGCACACCTGGAAGAAAAGTAATTATTTGGATTTGATGATAAGATGTCTCTTAAGTAAGCTTCTCCCTGATAGACAATGAATCCATTAGTATTTTCTCACTTGAAGGGAGGAAAATATATTTTTGAGACACTTGGAGCCAAAGATTTTAAGATGCAGAGTCAACTGTCATTTGTACAAAGCATATATTTTAACTCATGAGAAAGACAGCTTAGCGTGACCCCCTGCAAAGGGTACTTGTTTCTATCAAAGACAGAAGTAATTTTTCCCTTTGGATGGTTTCCAAAAAAGATGCACTACCACTGGCAAGAAATATCCTCATATGTAATGTTTTTCTTTGACAGAATACCTTCTGTTCTTATAATTCTGCACAGCTAAGAATGCCACCTTCACAATTCTATTTAATTGAGATTTCTGATTATATTAATTTTTTACATTTTCCCCTTTTGATGAAGAATTTTCTATGAATACATTGCTAATCAAAAGCCAGTTTTTCTAGTTTCATAGAGATTTTGTCACTCAATGTCAGAAAAGATCTTTCCTGGTTGTAGTGTCTCATGTCAGAGGGAAAGGGCACAGACTCAAAATCTACTGAGGTCACACTGGAGTCTCAAGTAGGGGTAGAAGGGTTAACTCTCAGGCATATTTAATCTGAAGTCCATAAGTTACTAAGATCACAGATATTTGAGACCATCTGAAGTGTTATCATGAAAGGTTTGGTGAACAAAATTCCAACAGGCCTGGTCAGGATATCTTGGGAAAGCTGTCTCATCAGATGTCAACTGCTTCAATTCCAGAAAATGTTTACCTTCAGTTCACCAGTTGATGTGAAGGTACAGTAAAGGGCTTTGGTGCTTTTCTTTGTCTTTATTTTAGAGGTTTACATCTCTTTTGGTTTTGATTTTGGCTTTGGTTTTGGGATGGTGTGTGTGTGTGTATGTGTGCTTTCTTTAGATGTGTCACATGAATCCAAGAGTCTATTCCTTGTAGTCTGGCAGCACACGAGTTGGTTAGCAATACTTGATAGGGATCTTTACAGAAAGATTGAAGAGAGTTCTTCTGGAGTTGTCTTTTTCAATAGGTGAAATTTCCAGATTGTAAAGTGTAATGCTTAATGTCTTCATCTCCCAAGGGTGCACTGTGAAACTATTGCTCTACCAAAACATGATTATTTTAAATAGAAGCAATTAGACCTTTACAATTTTGGAGTATCTCTCCTTTATTGGTTATGGTCAAAAGAAGTAGAAGTTAAGTGCATTGGGCACCCTGTGACTATCCTAAACAGTGAGAGTTTATGAGTTCCAAAAGGGGTGGATCTGAGACTTAAAAGAACCAATGACAATGCTTTTGGTAAGGATATTTAGAGGGTCTGCATAAATTTTGCCAATTGAAGTCTAAATAATGCTGTTAGTGCTTTTGACTAAACTAGAAGATGGAAGGTGGTAACAATAAAATTTTGCAAAACTGGCCAATCAGCACATATTTGGCCAGTAAAATGGGTTCCTCAATTACTCTGAAGTTCTGGAAAAGTTCTCCAGGTAGGAGTAATCTTTTCTAAAAGGACTTTACACACCAAAGAGACATTAGCCTGTCTGCAAGGGAAGGCTTCTATCCAGTGTGAAAACATAGACCATGATTAAAACACATTTATATCCATTAGACAGAAGAAATTATGTGAAATCCATTTGCTAGACTTCAAATGGTCCATTAGGCAGTTTAAAATGTCCAGGAACACTATAAGCAGGCTTTCCTGGGTTGTACTTTGTACAAGAGGGACAAGTGAGGAAGACACTTTTTGCATTCTTGTTAATGTTTTCTCACTGATATTGATTTTTGAAGTCTATCGTATTGCCAGCAGACCAGTGGTTTAATGCATGTACAGTGGTGAGGAGTGAGAATCTTGGAGTCTCCAATAGGATGGGGTTGTCATTTTCTTCAAATCAGAGCTTTAAGAGGAAGAACCTCTATGGATACTCAAAGCCCCCTACTGAGAGTTGGAAGGATATTAAAAAGGCTGGATTTAAGGCTGAAGGTGTCTAAAGTCCTTAAATTTATAACAGTTTCTTTGCTATTACCCTGGCTTCTTGCAATAGTAGCAAAAAGTAAAAGGGTTTTATTTTTGTTTTTAGGAGCCTCCATTTGCTGGATCTGAAGAATAAGATTGTTGGCAGTCTTCCTTTGAGGTGACCCATCTAATGGAGAGAGTTGGTTTGCCAGATTAACTAAATTTGGAGTGGACAGTTTCCCATTCCATCATGGTCGTTTTTACTAGGAGGGAAATGTCCCAGTTCAGCCAATTAATAAATGTAGAGCTAAAAGCTACCCAGGTGGAATCAACACCTGAAGGATGACAAAAATTTTCTTTAAAAATAATCTGAAGTCGATTTTAATATTTATGAGTAGGTTCATCAGATTTTTGTGTGCAAGCCTGAATTTTGTTCCAAATAGCAAGATTTGGAAAATTCCTAGGAGTTGCTCAATGAAGTCACCTAGTGATTGCCTGAGCCTGATCATATAATAAGTTAGTGGGCTAGTCTTTCAATTACAGTTCTAGAAAACTTTCATGCTTTTGTCCCCATTAGTGGTTTTCATCAATGCTGGGCTTGGCCTTCACTGGCAAGTATATGAACTAGCTGATATAAGTAAGAGAACTCAGGATGATAATTTTAAATTACTATATTAAATTGCTCAGCAAATATGTGAGGACCCTCAGTTACCTTGGGAAAATCTTTGAATATGGCTTACAGTTGAACTTTATTTGAAAGAGTATAAGAAATTAAGGTTTTAGCCTCTGGATCCTCAGATGTTTTAATGTAAAGGGGCAGGTTTTGACAAGTTGAGAGGAAAAGAGAGTGGGGAGAATTTTAGAGAAAAGGTCAAGTTTTGTGGGAGAATTAGTATAGAGAAATTGAGAGTAGAGTAGAAGCCTAGGCAACATAGAAGTGAAGGAGGAAGATGGTGCCAGAGGTAGAGTCCTGCCAAAAGGAGCTGAGAGAGAGAGACAAGACGGTGCTGGAGATAATGCCTGAGACAAAGAAGTCAAGAAAGAAGAGTGTGGGTCTTCAGAAGTCATAATGTTTTTTGAAGTTCATCTATCTTGTACCACTTGATTCCTTTTTATGGCCAAAGAATATTCCATTGTATGAATATACCACAATTCTTTATGCATTCATTAATCAATGACATTTGGGTTGTTTCCACCTTTTGGCTATTATTAATATACTGCTGTGGGCACTCGTGTATAAGTTTTTATTTGAACATCTATTTTCTATTGTTTCAGGTATATAATAAGAGTGAAATTTTTGGCTCATGTGAAATTTTGTTATACTTCTTTGAGGAACAGTCAAACTATTTTCCAGAGCAGTTGCACCATTTTACATTCCCATTAACAGTCTATGAGGGTTTCCATTTCTCCACATCCTCCTCAACACTTATTTTATTTTTTTAAAGTATATTCATCCTAACAGGTATGAAGTAACTTCTTATTGTGATTTTTATTGGCATTTTCCTGATGGCTAATAATGTTGAGCATCATCATGTATTCATTGGCCATTTATATATCTTCTTTATAGAGATGTCTATTCAGACCCTTTGATCATCTTCTATGGGTTATTTGCCTCTTTATTGAGTGTAAGAGTTATTTATATATTTTAGAGGCAAATTCTCTATAATATATGATTTGCAAATACTTTATCCCACTTTGTGTGTTATTTTCCACTCTTGCGACAGTCCTTTGATGCACAAAATATTTTAATTTTGATGAAGTTCAATTTATCTGTTTTTATATTCTTTCACAAGCTTTTGGTGTCATATGTAAGAATACATTGCTAAATCTAAGGTCATGAAGGTTTACCCTAAGTTTTCTTCTAAGAGTTTTAACTCTTACATTTAGCTCTTTGATGCATTTTGAGTTAACTTTTGTATATGGTATAAAGTAGAATTTTAACTTTATTCTTTTGCCTGTGGATAGCACATTTTCCAGCCCCATTTGTTGAAGAGACTACTTTATGCTATTGAGTGGTCTTGGAACACTTTTCAAAAATCAGTTGACCACAGAGACAGTTTTACTTCTGAGCTCTGAATTTCATGCCATTAATACATGTGTCTAATCTTATGCCAATAACACACTGTTTGATGGCAGATTTGAACTAAATTTGGAAATTGAGAAGTATGAGTCCTCAGAATTTGTTCTTCAAGATTATTTTGACTATTCAGTGTCCCTTGCAATTCCATATGAGATTTAGGGTCAGATTTTATATTAATGCAAAAAAAGGACATTGGAATTTTGATAAGGATTCCATTGAATCTGTAGATTGTATTGGGGCATATTGCCATTTTAAAAATGTTGTTTTCCATTCCATGATCATGGGATGCTTTTCCATTTATTTATACTTTCTTTATTTTCTTACAGCAATGTTTTCTAGTTTTCACTGTATAAGTTGTGCACCTCTTTGTTTAAATATATTTCTAAGTATTTTATTATTTGTAATGCTCTTGTAAATAAAATTTCCTTTGTTTCATCTTTCAGTTTGATCATTCAATTGTGTAGACAAAGGATATTTGCACGTTGATCTTGTTGACTTGCAACTTTGGTCAATTTGTTTATTAGACCTAATTAGTTTTCTTGTGGAGTCTTTAAGATTTCCTGTATATAAAATCCTGCCATAGAGAATTGCTTGTTTAGATCTTCCACCCATTTTTGGATTGGGTTGTTTGTTTTTTACTTATTAAGTTGTAAGAGCTGCTTATATATTCTGGAGATCACATATACAAATGATCAATAGGCACATGAAAAGATGCTCAATATCACTAATTATCAGAGAAATGCAAATCAAAACTACAATGAGGTACTACCTCACACCAGTCAGAATGGCCATCATTCAAAAATCCACAAATGACAAATGCTGGAGAGGCTGTGGAGAAAAGGGAACCCTCCTACACTGCTGGTGTAATTCCACTCCTGGGCATATATCCAGAAGGAACCCTACTTCAAAATGACACCTGCACCCCAATGTTCATAGCAGCACAATTTATAATAGCCAAGACATGGGAACAGCCTAAATGTCCATCAACGGATGACTGGATAAATAAGTGGTGGTACATTTATACAATGGAATACTCTTCAGCCATAAAAACAGACAGTATAATGCCATTTGCAGAAACATGGATGCTCCTGGAGAATGTCATTCTAAGTGAAGTAAGACAGAAAGAGAAAGAAAAATACCATATGAAATCGTTCATATGTGGAATCTAAAAACAAAACAAAACAAAACAAAAAACCCAAAGCATAAATACAAAACAGAAATAGACTCATAGACATAGAATACAAACTTGTGGTTGCCAAGGGGGTGGGGGGTGGGAAAGGATAGACTGGAATTTTAAAATTGTAGGATAGATAAACACGATTATACTGTATAGCACAGGGAAATATACACAAGACCTTATGGTAGCTCACAGAGAAAAAAATGTGACAATGAATATATACGTGTTCATGTACAACTGAAAAATTGTGCTCTACACTGGAATTTGACACAACATTGTAAAATGATTATAAATCAATAAAAAATTAAAAAAAATCCTGCCATCTGGGAATAGAGATAATTTCATTTCTTCCTTTCCAATTCGGATGTCATTTTTTTGTCTTACCTGATTTCTTTGACTAGAATCTCAAGTACAGTGTTGAACAGAGGTGGTGAAAGCAGGCATCCTTAGACTTGTCTCTGATCTTGGAAGGAAAGTGTTCAGTATTTTACCATTGAATTACAAAGTTACCTGTGGGTTTTTCATAAATGGTCTTTCTCATGTTTAGTTAGTCCCCTTCTATTTTTGTCTAGTGCTTTTATCATGAAAGCAAGCTGGATTTTGTCAAATGCTTTTTTCTGTATCAATTGTGATCATTATTTTCAAAAATTGTTCCTTTTATTAATGTGGTTTATTACATTTGCTGATTTTCTTATGTTGAACATACCTTATATTTTTGAGATAAGTCCCACTGGAAATGATGTATAATCCTCTTCATATGCTGTTGGATTTGGCTTATTAGAATTTTGTTGAAAATTTTACATTTATATTCACAAGGAATGTTGCTCTATAGTTGTCTTTTCCTGTTATTTCTTTGTCTAGCTTTTGTATCAGCATAATGATGCCCTAACAATTGAGTTAGGAAGTATTCTTTCTCTTTTTATATTTAAAAAAATTTTTAGAATAGACTGAAAATGATTAGTGTTAATTAAAAATAAATTTGTGTATATTTCTCTGTGCTATACAGTGTAATCTTGCTTATCTATTCTACAGTATAGCACAGGGAAGTATACACAAGACCTTATGGTAGCTCACAGAGAAAAAATGTGACAATGAATATATATATGTTCATGTATAACTGAAAAATTGTGCTCTACACTGGAATTTGACACAACATTGTAAAATGATTATAAGTCAATAAACATGTTAAAAAAAAGAAAGAAAATATTGTATAAAATAAAAATAAATTTGGCAGAATTCACCAGTGAAACTATCTGGTCTTGTGTTGGGTTTTTTGGTTTTGATTTGTTTGTTTTTTGTTTCAGTTTGGTTTGGTTTGGTTAGGGGGTTTTTTGGTAGGATATGTTGATTACTGACTCCATTTCTTTACTGTTTTTAACGTCCTTTTATATTTTATCTTTCTTCTTGAATCAGTTTTTATAGTTTGTGTGTTTCTATGAATGTGTTTCATCTATATTGTTTAATTGGTATAGAATTGTTGATAGCATTCTCATATTTTTTCCCATAAGGTCTGTTATTAATGTCCACACACATTTTTGATTTTAGTTATTTGAGTCTTCACTCTTTTTTCTTTGTTGATCTACCTAAGGTTTTGTATTTATACTTAGTTACTTTTCACATTCTTTTATTAAGTTAATATATTATCATTTATATTTAAAATGATTGATGACTACGAAGGATTTACTATTGCCCTTTCGGTATTTTGTTGTCAGTATGTCTTATCTCTGTTTTCACAATTCTTTTTTTTTTTTTTTTACATTTTTATTGATTCATAATCATTTTACAGTGTTGTGTCAAATTCCAGTGTTCAGCACAATTTTTCAGTCATATATGGATATATACACACTCATTGTCACATTTTTTTCTCTGTGATTTATCATAACATTTTGTGTATATTTCTCTGTGCTATACAGTGTAATCTTGTTTATCTGTTCTACAATTTTGAAATCCCAGTCTATCCCTTCCCACCCTCTACCCCGCCCCCCACCCCGGTAACCACAAGTCTGTATTCTCTGTCCATGAGTCCATTTCTGTCCTGTATTTATGCTTTGTTTTTGTTTGTTTGTTTGTTTCTGTTTTTTAGATTCCACATATGAGCGATCTCATATGGTATTTTTCTTTCTCTTTCTGGCTTACTTCACTTAGAATGACATTCTCTAGGAGCATTCATGTTGCTGCAAATGGCATTATGTTGTCGGTTTTTATGGCTGAGTAGTATTCCATTGTATAAATATACCACCTCTTCTTTATCCAGTCACCTGTTGATGGACATTTAGGTTGTTTCCATGTCTTGGCTATTGTAAATAGTGCTGCTATGAACATTGGGGTGCAGGTGTCATCCTGAAGTAGATTTCCTTCTGGGTACAAGCCCAGGAGTGGGATTCCTGGGTCATATGGTAAGTCTATTCCCAGTCTTTTGAGGAATCTCCACACTGTTTTCCATAGTGGCTGCACCAAACTGCATTCCCACCAGCAGTGTAGGAGGGTTCCTCTTTCTCCACAGCCTCTCCAGCATTTGTCATTTTTGGATTTTTGAATGACGGCCATTCTGACTGGTGTGAGGTGATACCTCATTGTAGTTTTGATTTGCATTTCTCTGATAATTAGTGATATTGAACATTTTTTCATGTGTTTTTTGTATGTCTTCCTTGGCGAATTGCTTGTTTAGGTCTTCTGCCCATTTTTGGATTGGGTTGTTTATTTTTTTCTTATTGAGTCGTATGAGCTGCTTATATATTTTGGAGATCAAGCCTTTGTCGGTTTCACTTGCAAAAATTTTCTCCCATTCCGTAGGTTTTCTTCTTGTTTTATCTCTGGTTTCCTTTGCTCTGCAGAAGCTTGTAAGTTTCATTAGGTCCCATTTGTTTATTCTTGCTTTTATTTCTTCTAGGAGAAAATTTTTGAAATGTATGTCAGATAATGTTTTGCCTATGTTTTCCTCTAGGAGGTTTATTGTATCTTGTCTTATGTTTAAGTCTTTAATCCATTTTGAGTTGATTTTTGTATATGGTGTAAGGGTGTGTTGTAGCTTCATTGTTTTACATGCTGCTGTCCAGTTTTCCCAACACCATTTACTGAAGAGACTGTCTTTATTCCATTGTATATTCTTGCCTCCTTTGTCAAAGATGAGTTGACCAAAAGTTTGTGGGTTCATTTCTGGGCTCTCTATTCTGTTCCATTGGTCTATATGTCTGTTTTGGTACCAATACCATGCTGTCTTGATGACTGTAGCTCTATAGTATTGTCTGAAGTCTGGGAGAGTTATTCCTCCAGCCTCTTTGTTTCTCTTCAGTAATGCTTTAGCAATTCTAGATCTTTGATGGTTCCATATCAATTTTATTATGATTTGTCCTAGTTCTGTGAAATATGTCCTGGGTAATTGGATAGGGATTGCATTAAATCTGTAGATTGCCTTGGGCAGTGTGACCATTTTAACAATATTGATTCTTCCAATCCAAGAGCATGGAATATCTTTCCATTTTTTAAAGTCTTCTTTAATTTCCTTCATCAATGGTTTATAGTTTTCTGTGTATAATTCTTTCGCCTCCTTGGTTAGATTTATTCCCAGATATTTTATTACTTTGGGTGCTATTTTAAAGGTGATTGTTTCTTTACTTTCTTTTTCTGTTGATTTATCGTTAGTGTAAAGAAAGGCAACTGATTTTTGAACATTAATTTTGTAACCTGCTAACTTGCTGAATTCTTCGATCAGCTCTAGTAGCTTTTTTGTGGACCTTTTAGGGTTTTCTATTTATAGTAACATGTCGTCAGCATATAATGACACTTTTACCTCTTCTTTTCCAATTTGGATCCCTTTTATTTCTTTCTCTTGCCTGATTGCTGTGGCTAGGAGTTCCAGGACTATATTGAATAGGAGTGGTGATAGTGGGCATCCTTGTCTTGTCCCAGATTTTAGTGGGAAGCTTTTGAGTTTTTCACCGTTGAGAACTATGCTGGCTATAGGTTTGTCATATATAGCTTTTATTATGTTGAGATATGTTCCCTCTATACCCACTTTGGCGAGAGTTTTTATCATAATTGGGTGTTGAATTTTATCAAATGCTTTTTCTGCATCGATTTAGATGATCATGTGGTTTTTGTCCTTTCTCTTGTTGATGTGATGTATTACATTGATTGATTTGCGTATGTTGAACCAGCCTTGTGTCCCTGGGATGAACCCCACTTGGTCATGATGTATTATCTTTTTTATGTGTTGTTGGATTCTATTTGCTAAAATTTTGGTGAGGATTTTGGCGTCTATGTTCATCAGTGATATTGGCCTATAATTCTCTTTTTTTGTAGTGTCTTTGCCTGGTTTTGGTATCAGGGTGATGGTGGCTTCATAGAAAGAGTTTGGGAGTATTCCCTCATTTTCAATCGTCTGGAAGAGTTTGAGAAGGACTGGTATGAGTTCTTCTTTGTATGTTTGGTAGAATTCCCTGGTGAAGCCGTCCGGTCCTGGACTTTTATTTGTACGGAGGTTTTTAATTGCTATTTCTATTTCCTTTCTTGTGATCGGGTTGTTCAAGTGTTCAGTTTCTTCTTGATTCAGTTTTGGTGGACAGTATGTTTCCAGAAACTTGTCCATCTCCTCTAGGTTATCCAGTTTGGTTCCATAGAGTTTTTCATAATATTCTCATATGATATTCTGTATTTCTATTTTGTTTGTTGTAATTTCTCCATTTTCCTTTCTTATTTTGCTAATTTGTGCTCTCTCTTTTTTCTTCTTTGTGAGTTTGGCCAGAGGTTTGTCGATTTTATTTACTTTTTCAAAAAACCAACTTTTGGTTTGGTTGATATTTTCTGTGGTCTTGTTAATCTCTATTGTATTTAATTCCTCTCTGATCTTTATTATTTCCTTCCTTCTGCTGCTTTTTGGGGCTTTTTGTTCTTCTTTTTCTAATTGATTTAGGTGGTGGGTTAACTTGTTTATTTGAGATTGTTCTTCTTTTTTGAGAAAGGCCTGTATTGCTATAAACTTCCCTCTTAGCACCGCCTTTGCTGTGTCCCATAGGTTTTGAGTGGTTGTGCTTTCATTATCATTTGTCTCAAGGTATTTTTTAATTTCAGCTTTGATTTCCTCATTGATCCATTGTTTTTTCAATAACATATTGTTTAATCTCCATGCTTTTCTTTTTTTCTCCTTTGTTTCTCTGTTGTTGATTTCCAGTTTCATGGCATTGTGGTCAGTAAAGATGCTTGAGATAATTTCTATCTTCTTAAATTTGTTGAGGTTTCTTTTGTGTCCAAGTACATGATCGATCCTGGAAAATGTTCCATGTGCACTTGAAAAGAATGTATATTCTATTTTTGGGGGGTGTAAAGCTCTGAAAATATCCACCAAATCTAGTTTTTCTATTGTAGTATTTAATTTCTCTGTTGCCTTGTTTATTTTCTGTCTGGAAGATCTGTCTAGTGATGTTAATGCAGTGTTAAAATCTCCAACTATGATTGTATTCCCATCAATATCCCCCTTTATCTCTGTTAGTAATTCTTGTATGTACTTAGGTGCTCCTATATTGGGTGCATATATATTAACGAGTGTAATATCTTCATCTTGTATCACTCCTTTAATCATTATAAAATGTCCTTCTTTATCTTTCTTTATGGCCTTTGTTTTAAAGTCTATTTTGTCTGAAATCAGTACTGCAACACCTGCTCTTTTGGCTTTTCCATTTGCATGGAATATCCTTTTCCATCCTTTCACTCTCAATCTATATGTGTCCTTCTCCCTAAAGTGGGTCTCTTGTATACAGCATATTGAAGGTTCTTGCTTTATAATCCACTCTGCCACTCTATGTCTTTTGACTGGAGCATTTAGTCCATTAACATTTACAGTAATTAATGATAGATGTGTGTTTATTGCCATTTTGAACTTATCTTTGCAGTTGAATTGGTATATCCTCTTTGTTCCTTTCTTCTTCCTTTTGTGGTTTGGTAATTTTCCTTTGTATTATCATGGATTTTATTTAATTTTTGTGACTCCCTTGTAAATTTTTGACTTGTGGTTACCCTTTTATGTAAATCTATTAACCTATACCCGTTTTTAATAAACTGATAATAACATGATCTCAAACCCATCCTACTGTTAAAAAAATTTTAAAAAGAAAGAAAAAAAATTCTATATTTCCCTGCCTCCCTCTCCCACTCTCAGTGATTTGTATGTCTTCTTTTATAATTTCGTGTTTTCTTTATTTGTAATTCATGAGTTATCACCTTTCCAGTTGTACGTTTCTCATTTCTGTAGCATCCTGCTGCTTTTCTATTTAGAATAGCCCTTTCAATATTTCTTTTAGCATGGGTTTAGTGTTGCTAAACTCCTGTAGCTTTTTTTTGTCTGTGAAACTCTTTATTTCTCCTTCTATCCTAAAGGATAGCCTTGCTGGATAAAGTATCCTAGGCTGCATCTTTTTTTCATTCAGGGCTTTGAATATATCTTGCCACTCCCTTCTGGCCTGTAGTGTTTGTGTAGAGAAATCAGCTGAGAGCCTTATGGGGGTTCCCTTGTAGTTCACTCTTTGCTTTTCTCTTGCTGCCTTTAGAATCATTTCTTTATCTTTGACTCTGGCCATCTTGATTATGATATGTCTTGGTGTGGGTCTATTTGGGTTCTTCCTGTTTGGGACCCTCTGAGCTTCCTGTACTTGGATATCTGATTCCTTCTTTAAGTTTGGGAAGTTTTCAGTCATGATTTCTTCAAAAGCCTTTTCAATCCCCTTTGATCCTTCTTCCCCTTCTGGGACCCCTATTATGCAAAGATTGGGACACTTTATTTTATCCCATAGGTCCCTTATGCTATTATCATTATTTTTTATTTGCTTATCTTGTAGTTCTTCTGAATGCGTGCTTTCTATTGCCCTGTCTTCTAGATCACTAATTCGTTCCTCTGCATTAACTAGTCGGCTTTGCACAGCTGTTAGATCATTCCTCATCTCTGTCATTGAGTTTTCCCATTTTGCTTGGCTCTTCTTTATAGCTTCAATTTCATTTTTGACATATTTTATTTCTCTAAGCATTATCTCTTTTAATTCCTTCAGCAATTTGATCACTCCTTTTTTGAAATCTTGATCTAGTAGGCTATCGATGTCTATTTCATTGAGCTTTCTTTCAGGGGATTCCTCTTGTTCTTTTAATTGGGAAAGGTTTCTCTGCTTCTTCATCTTGCTCATACCTCTCTGGCACTGTGGTTTATGAAGTATCAGTTGTCTATTTTGGATCTTAAGGATTTTATCTATCTAATGCCTATTTAGGAATAGAACTTAGGAAAAAAAGAGAAAAGAAAAAAAAAGAAAAGAATAAGAGAGAGAGAAAGATTTTTAAAAGAAGGGAGAAAGAGGGTTTGAAAACAATGTATAATGAATAATAGAAGAGCGGGTTGAAGCAGAGTATTAATCGGGTGGAGAAGTCCTTTTAAAACCTAAAAAAAAAAAAAAGGCGGTGGGGAGATGAATATATGTGTTTGAAGCCTGTGTCTAATCAATAACAGGACATCAAAACCGAAGAGAAATAGAAATGAATTAAGAAGTAAAAATTAAAAGAGTAATTGAACATAGAACAGGTAAAAACAGATTAAAACAAAACAAAACAGAAACAAAAACAGAAAACAAAAAAACAAAACAAAGCAAAACAAAAACCAAAAAAAAAAAAAAAAAAAGGGGGGTTGTCGGTGTTCTCCTGGAGTGTGTGTGCTTTTAATGTGATGTCCTCCTGTCTTCGTCCTGTTTTGGAAGCTCAGCTTGTTTTCATAGGCCCTCCGTTGGCGCCCTCTTCTGTGCTGCTCCCAGCACCTGCTGGCAAGCAGATCGCGCCTCCTCCTAACACGGGGTCAGATGCAGCTCTCCTCTGCTGCGGGCGGGCGGGTCACTGCCCCTCTGGATGCCGCAGACAGATGTTGCAGACCGGCCAGGCAGGAGGACAGGTCGTGCCCCTTTCCAGCACCTCGGTCAGGGGTTGTGTTCCTGCCCGACAGGCGGGGGGCCGCTCTCCCCCTGCCTGCGCTGCAGGTAGCTCCGCTGCTCTGTGCGGCTGCGGGCTCTGCGCCGGCGCTCCGCCCTGGTCGCGCTCCGTGGGTGGGCTCGGGGAAGACCCAGGGGCAGCCTCGTCCCTGCTCCGAGCCAAGACCCAGATGCTTGTTTGTCTTTGTGGATCAAGTTCTCTGGGGTACCAGAATGGAAGGGTCCTATCTGCCCAGGGCTGTAGGCCCGTCTCAGTCTGGCCCTTGAGGCTGCTAAGCCCTTCGGTGCGGACGCAGGTTTCGTCTCTGCCCCCGCCTAGGTGTTAAGCGCCGGAGAATATGGTGGCTCTGCCTGGGCCCCGCCCCTCTTCCCCTGAAAAGTTTCCGCGGGTTTTCAGAGATGGGGGTATGCACCCTTCCCCTGAGAGCACATCAACCTTGCTGTTTTATGGAGGGCCCAGGTTGTTCTGTCCTGTACACCCACAGCCCCGGCGCTCAGCCCCTTGCAGTCCCCCGGAGTTTCCTCCGTGCAGCCGCCCCCGTCCTCTGCCCAGATTATGCAGCCTGGCCCTGCCCGCTGCTTCCGGCCCGCGTCTCAGGCTGGTTGTCGGGGGGACGCTCTGTGCCCGTTTAACTTAGTTCTGTCAGACAAGGGCTGCTCTGTACAGATCTGAGCCTCGGAGGCTCCCCCTCCGTCCCGCTGGCCTCTCAGTTGGAGAGGGGAGACCCAGCGAGCAAGCGCCAGTCCTCCTTTGCCGCTCCCTCCCCGCGGGACCCGTCCCGCGCTGCTTTGCCTTTTGTTCTTTCTTTTTTCCTTTTCTCCTACCAGATTTTTGGCGTCTTTATCTTTTGAAGAGGGCGATGATCTGTTGGATTTCTGCAGGTGCTCTGGTTGGCTGAGTGGGTCTGTAGATGTGGGTCTTGGTGTATTTGTGGGAGAGGGTGGCTTACAAGCGTCCTTCTACTCCGCCATCTTGCCCGGAATTCTGTTTTCACAATTCTTTCGTCACTGCCTCCTTTGTTATTTTTTTTCCTGCTTAACTCTTTTGATTGCCTTCTCATTTTTTTTTCTGTAGTTTTGTTTATTTTTCTTAGTAGTTACCCTGGGGATTACACTTAACATCTTAACTTTAAAACACTGAAGTTTGAATGAATATCAACTTAGTTTCAATATTATACAGTAACTCTGCTACTTTATATCTCCATGTCCTCATCCTTTATGTTGTTTTTGTTACAGATTAAATTGTTATACATTGTGTGCCCATTAGTATAAATTTATAATTATTATGTTATTCATTTGTATCTTCAGTAATACAGAAAAAAGTTTAAATTCAATAATGCAATAATACTGGCTTTTATATTTACCTATGTAGCTACCTTTAGTATTGTTCTTTATTTCTTGGTATGATTTCCAATTACTGTATAGTGTTCTTTCATGTCAAACTTAAGAAATCCCTTTAGAATATCTTGTAGGACAAGTCTTCTGGTGACAAACTTCCTCAGCTTTTGTTATCTGGGAATGTCTTCATTAATTTCTTTATTTCTGAAGTGTTGTTTTGCTAGATGTAAAATTTTTGGTTGAGTTTCTCTTTTTATTTCAGCATTTAAGACACGTCATCCCACAGCCTTCTGTCCTCCATAGTTTCTAAAGAGAAACTGGTTGCTAATCTTATTGAGAATCTTTTTTAAGTACTATGTTACTTCATATTTGCCACTTTCAAAATTATCTATTTGTCTTTCAATAATTTGACTACAGTATGGCTTAGTGTGAATTTATGTTTATCTACCTCGGAATTTTTAATCTTCTAGGAAGAATAGATTCATGTATTTCATCAAATTTGGAAAGTTTTTTGGCCATTATTCTTCAAATATTCTTTCTGCCTCTTTCTCTCTTTTCTCTCACTCTGGGACTCCCGTTATGTGTATGTTGGTACATGTGATGATGTCCTACAGGTCTCTTAGGCTCTTTTCATTTTTTTTCACTCTTTTCTCTTTCTGTTCCTTCCGACTGGATAACCTCAATTGACTTATCTTTAAATTACTGTTTCTTTAATTCTGCCTACTCAAGTCTGTTGAACATTTCCAGTGAATTTCTTTTCACTTTGGCAGTTATATTTATTACCTTGAAAAATTCTACTTGTTTCTTATTTATAGGTCCTATCTTTATATTGATATTCTCTATTTCGTAAGTCATTTTTCTTCTGGTTATTTATTTCCTTGACCATGGTTTTCTTTAGTTGTTTCACCATGTTTAAGGTAGTTGATAGTAGTTTTTGTCTATTAAGTAGAATGCCTGTGCTTCCTCAGAGAGAGTTTTTGTTAATTTAACTTATTTTATTCCCTGTGAATGGGCATGACTTTGTATGTTTTGTGAACTTCTGCTGAAAACTGGACATTTTTAATATTATAATGTGGTAACTTCTGGAAATCATCTTCTAGAACACTTCCTCCTTCAGGATCTGTTTTTGTTGCTTCTTGTAGTTTGCTGTTGTTTTTGTTTGTTTGTTTAATATCTTTTATAAATCATTTTTATAATATCTGTACTGTTTTTCAGTGTGGCCACTAAAATTTGTAGTCAATTAGTTTAATGGTGAAGTATTATTTTTACAGAGATTCCTTAAATAGTATCTACTGAGTAGCTGGGCATGTTTTGAGCCTTGAGGTCAATCATGATATTTCCTGCAGTTCTGAACTTGGTTTTCCCTTTATTGAGCATTTTCTTTATTGCCATAGACCTTTGGCTGTTTCCAGAACACCTATAAAGTTATGTAACTTATCTCTGGTTGTTTATTGAAGTTTTCATGAAAATCCATGTATATTCATTATGGAAATTAGAATACACAGTATCTAGTAGCCTTAAATCTGTTTGTCTCATTTAATATATAGGATTTATCCCTCAGTATTATTCATTGAGTCCAGGTCCTCTGACAATATCCCACTACATTGCAGCTGCTAGGACAAGGTAGATCCCTTGAGAAAGATCATTGCTTCTATAATAATATTTCTTAAAGTGAGTTTCACAGAAAGATACTTTGTTACTATTCTACAGCTTTTTTAAAAGCGGGGTGGTCTTTAGTCAAATAGGAAATACCAAGGGAATTGGCTATTCCGTTTGGCTTCCATCGCCGCCATCTTTCTGACCGTCTCTGTCTTGCTCTGTATCCCTGATGGACAACTCCTGAGGATTTTATTACCTGGGATCCCTTGTTTTCTGGACAAAGAGAGATACCTATAGCCTATCAGAGGGTTGGTGAAGGTAATTGAAGGCTTCCTCTATGAAACGACATTTAAGTTGAACATTGAAGAATGTTTCAGAGTTTTTTTTTTATATAAAGAAAACATTATTAACTCCCCTGACTTTTTTAACCTTAGGGATAAATGGCTCATTGCTAGTCTTTGGGTGCTACATCATCGCTTGTTTGTTCCATTAACCCTTACCAGGACTCTGTAGGACACTGCTTGTTTAAAGTATCTTTATGTGAACCACTTAAGGTGAATTCTGTTTCCTTCTAAGATTCCAACTGAGTTAAACAGTATTTAGTTTTTTTCTATACTTTAGAAGTTTGCAGCTTTAATATGTTTGTTAATTTCCCAATGGAGGTTGTTATTTCATAGAATTTCCCAAAATTATTTGTCTACAGAGCCCTTTTAGAAAAATAATAATATTTACTTGTTTATTCACTTATTTATGTGGACTAGCTTTCAGACTAGGATTCAAAGAAACTGGCTTTTGGAAATGCTGCTTAATAATAATAATAATAATAATAATAAAACTAGCATTTATCAAGAGTTATATTTATGACACTGCACTAAGTACTTTTACTGGCTTATGTCACAAAATCCTCATCAAAACCCTATAATGTGTTTTTTGATGATGATGATGATGATGATGATGATGATGATTTCCAATATTTAACTGAAGAAACACACTTTTAGGAAATTAAAAGCTGCACAGCTTATAAATGGCAAAGATAAGAATCAATTCCAAGTCTTCTTGATTTTAAAGTCCTTGCTCTCGGATCTCTAAGGCTCTGCTTGAGGTGAGTTAAGATTGCTACAACTATGACTAAGTGGTCTGAAGGTAGGTACCAAACACAGATGTGGGCTTGAAAATGGAGATTTCCAGTTAGCAAATAGACAGTTTAGTCAAGGTAATCAAAGTAATTGGCTAAATAAATTGTTATATAGTGCTTAGTAAGTAATTTCTAGTGAATATTGATGTTCCACGTGAGGATTTTTATAATCCCAGAGAACAAATGCAAGTATATAAGTCTTAACTGTTTTAGTCATGGTTCAGATCATGACAAAAGAGTGAAATAACAATTCCAGCATCTCAGAAACCATGACTTAAGCAGATGGATTTCAGGTACAAATGATCATGTTTTAAATAGATGTATGTGTGTGCGTGTATGTGTGTGTGCATGCATGTGTGTGTGTGTAGCAAGAGTGGGGAATGGTGTGTATGTGTATTATGTACATGTTATTGTGTGTGTTATTCCTTCCCAGAATGACCAAATGTATGGCTAGTTGAAAGTTAGGTCTAGGGAGCTAAGTGAGCAATTTTATTGAGCAAATGTAACTTTAAGTGAGCAACTTTTAATGAGCCCCTTGTTCTTATCCAGACCACTTGGGTCTAGTTCTTTTGTTGCAAAGGTGTACGCACATAAAAACAAGTTTGGCTATATTAAAAAATAAATGATAATCAATTTCCATCAAACCATCTAGACTTCTTTTGTCTACATAATTCTATGTTAACTTAATATTCACAGAAATTTTTAAGACTCAATCTATCCTTCCAATAAGGGGTTAATATTCAAAATATATAAATAGCTCATACAACTCAAAAAGTATATCAAAAATGGGAAGAAGACCTGAATAGACATATTTCTGAAGAAGACATGATGGCTAAACAGGCACATGAAAAGATGCTTTGTTTTGTTAATCATTAGAGAAATGTAAATGAAAACCACAATGAGACATCACCTCACACTTGTTATAATGGCTATCAGCAAAAAGACCACAAATAACAAATGTTGGCAAAGATGTGGAGAAAATGGAACCTTCTTACATTGTTGATAGGAATGTAAATTGGTGCAGCCACTTTGGAAAGCATTATGAAGGTTTCTAAAAAACTAAAGTTAGAACTATCATATGACCTAGAGATTCCACTTCTGGGTATTTATCTGAAAAAAAATAATGAAAATGCTAATTCAAAAAGATACATGTACCCCAATGTTCATAGAAGCATTATTTGCAGTTGCCAAGATATGAAAACAACCTAAGTGCCCATCAACAAGTGAATGGATAAAAAAGATGTGATACACACACACACACACACACACACACACACACACACACACACACACAATGGAATACTATGCAGTCATAAAAAATAATTAAATTGTGCCATTTGCAACAACATAGATGGAGTTGGAGAGTATTATGCTGAGTGAGATATGTCAGACAAAGAATGACAAGTCCTATAAGATTTCACTTATATGTAGAATCTAAAAAATAAAACAAACTGGTGAATATATCAAAAGGGAAACAGACTCAAATATAGAAAACAAACTAGTGGTTACTGGTGGGTAGAGAGTAAGGGGCAGTGGTAAGATAGGGCTAGGAAATTAAGAGGCACAAACTACTATGTGTAAAATAAGTAAGCTACAGAAATATATAGTACAACACAGGGAATATAGCTAATATTTTTAATAACTATATATGGAATATAACCTTTAAATTGTGAATCACAGTGTTATACAACTGAATTTTATATAATAATGTACATCAAATATACCTTAATAAAAAAATCAATCTTTCTGATTCTTTTGAGCTTGAGTTCTTATTTCTATGCATGATAAAATCTTTTTGTCTGTCTGTTTACCACACTTTGCAACACCTTTTTTTTTTTTCGCTATACCCAGATACCATTAATTATCATTTAGTTCATTTTCTTATACATTGACTGATGCCTTGTTATTTCTTAATGAAACTTAATTTTAAAAAATTTATTATTACTACCATAGATGGAAAATATTTATCATTCACCACTAACAGAAGGTATTAAAAATAAACACAGTAAAAAAATTGAAATTAAAATATATTTCCAGACTCTGTTGACTGTTCAAGGCTCTGAGCCTGAGATCTGCTGTCACTATGATAAAAGGAGAAGTTATCAAGTCTTACAGGAGCACCAAAGACTAATATCAGAGTTTTATCTTTGATATAATCAGAAATACTGAAAGAAAATTTAGGAGAAAATGCTTTCTAACTCTGTGATTCAATATACTTAATGCTGAACTTTTGTCACACCTCCTTACTTCACATTTTAGTGAAAACTCATAATTTATGCTGTTATGTGTGTCTAGCTCCAGAGTAGCATCCCTGTATCTTACAGAAGGGTGCCAACTGGGAAGATCTATAGAAAATTCCTTTTGTTCCCTGGATTAAAGAATGCTACAGTTGGGGCGAAGAGCACTTGCCCATTGCCACCAAGAAATCATTGACAGGGTTACACAAATCCTTTCTTGCCTAGTGTTGCAGTATTTAGTAGAAAGTTCAGTTATTAATAAAGACATGATTGATTAACCTAATCCAAACACTATACTATATTAATCATAACCCTATTAAGGTTTTGAGGCAGAGATTCCTTATTTCTCTGTATTCTGGCATTATTATTACTGTGATCATTATAGCATTGTTAGGATGACAGCCTCCCCCTGAACAGTAACAAGCACAGAAATATTTTATTTTGCATTGTTCTAAACCTTTTAGCTTCAGGATGATTTGTATTCTCCATTTCTTATAATTAAGTCAGCAGCACCATATAGAAGAAGTTCTGAATCTTACTTGCTTCAGGTTACAGACTTATTACTTGGCTGAGCAATGAACTTCGGTTGCTATTCATAAACCACTGGCAAAAACAGGATATAACATCACTTCCTTGGGTTTAAAACAAAAATCCCCTAGAAGAGTAACTAGTACAATCAAAGCGAATATGTGAGGCCAGATACTTAAAACTTATTAGTATTTAGCTGCTAATGCAGAAAAATATAGGATTGGGAATTTACCAGGTAATAAACTTACCAAAGAGGCATAACATTAAAAAGAGATACTACAGACTTCTCAAGCCTACTCTACTGGGCCAATCTGCCATATTCAAAGTGAGATTTTTGCTCTACTTTTGATAGAATGGGCAAAGTGAACAGGAAAACAAAGAAAATCTCTGCCATACATGTGAAAGCTTAAAATGTACCTGTTGGCATACAAACCACTGGGATAAACACGTGTCATATATTTGGGACCTATAGTCTCCCAAAATGAGTTTCTTCCTAGCTTTTTACCTGTTACAAAGACCAAATTGCTTTGTTCAGTCATTTGGCTTATTAATAGGCTGTAAATGAGTTTCTTTTGGACTATGTATGTTCTCCAGCAGCTTACTTACCATTTAATTAGGAAGGGAAGTATATGCAGAAAAAATAGTGAACACTACCAAAATTGCAAATGAAAATAAGATAATTCTGAGGCCTCAGAGTTTGATAACTTTTGGATCCAGTGAAAATTTGAAAGGGCCTTTGAAGGATAAAGGACACTTATGGTTTGAATGTGCAGAAAGGCATATCTTTTTCCATTTCAGAGACTATTCTGGTGTTCTTATTAAGATTAGTTTATCAGTGGGCTGTGCATAAACTAGCTGATTTTTTCTACTCATGTTTCTTCACTTACCTTGTACCCACTCTATGAATCTAAAGAAAAAAGTCTGATAGACAAATTAAAATAATGTCATCTTCTAAGTCACAAAAGTTTATGAACTAAACTTAACTTATGTGGATATATAATTCCAAACACAGGAAACTGAACAAAGAAAACTTGACCACTTTCTCCAAAGCAATAAGTTTAACATTATGCTTTAATCATTGCTATGGAACCCCTTTAAAATATTCTCTATAGCACTCATCACCACCTGCATTTGTATCAGTCTCTTCCTGAAGCACAGCCAGGCACTCCACTAAACATTCTTTAACCTTGGCAGACAGCTTAAACAAAGAAACAATCTCTTCTTTGATTTAAAATTAGCAATAGATTGAGCACTCAGAGAGACCTGACTGCAGTTTGAGAAGCTGTAATGCTTCAAACTCTGTTTCCCAGAGGTTCAAGCCTCCAATTAGAGAACTCTGAGCAATCAACCAACTGAGCTATTTAAGAGAGAACTGAGAATTCAGGCCAGCATATGAAATCAAGTAAGTGCCTTAAATATCAATTTTAAAACCTTGAAGTCCTAAGATTTCAAGTGCAATATCTCAAAGAGAAATTTTATGTCTAGGTAATAAAGAGAAACCAAGTAAATTCCATCATAATGGAATTTCTATAAATTCCTGAAAATTGAGTTTAAGAAATCTAAGAAAAATTATCCAAAGGTTAGTTACTGTGACAAGAATTCCATTTCCCTCAATGTACCTTCATGAGTTTGAAAGAAAATTTTAAGAAAATAAAGTCAGCTCCACCTCACTTCCAAAAAACTAAAAAATAAACAACCCAGAAAATAAGTATTTGCATGAATTCTATTTTTCCTGGGTGCACAAAGCCTGCTATTTGAAGTACATTACCTTCTTTTTTTTAAACATTTTTTATTGCATTATAGTCATTTTACAATGTTGTGTCAAATTCCAGTGTAGAGCACAATTTTTCAGTTATCCATGAACATATATATATATTCATTGTCACATTTTTTTCACTGTGAGCTACCACAAGATCTTGTATATATTTCCCTGTGCTATATAGTATAATCTTGTTTAGCTATTCTACATTTTGAAATCCAAATCTGTCCCTTCCCACCCTCCTCCCTCTTGGCAACCATTACCTTCTCAGTCATAACAAATCTGATTTCAGAAGCCTATACCTGTATCTTTGCCCTGGCCAAGATCAATGGTCTGTGCATAAACTAGCTGATTTTTTCTATTCATGTTTCTACAGAAAACCATGCAAAAATATGTTTTCCCCCCAATTTTCAGCTTTTTATCCCTTCTCTCTTCTTCCCATTATGCTACTCTTACCCCCTTATTCTGATTTCAGTTCCATCATTTTCTCTAAGATGCTAATGGCTAAGAACAGCTTGCCCATCAAGACGACTGTCATTTCAATACACTCAAATCTCTATTTAACATCTAGCATGTGCAAGGTCTTTTGATTCATTTGAGCTGGGATGAAGGCTTTAAACAAAGGTACAGGCACACATGTATGTGTGCATGTGCACACATGCTCATGAATGCAGGCAAACACACATACACAGAAGGTCTTTCGTCGTAATATTTCAATACTTCAGTCGAGTCGAAGAAATATTTGTTGTGGGGCCCTTTGGGTCAGTCTAGCCACTTTTATAAGTTCTAAAAGAGATCTACATTTGGGAAGTTTGAAAATCCAAAACTTGTCTTTCTGAGGATCAAAGATTTACTCTCATCATTCACAGTGAAGATGTTTTGAGATCCTAAATTAAGCCCTTTGTACAGATAAATTGGCTGGATTCTCCAGTGAAAGGATTCCTCTCTCCATCATCCCAATTAGTAATGATTTGTGGTGCCCAGAGTTATCTGTACTGTCTTATATACACAATAGGGGTCAAGACAACCACTTTAAAATGTTTTTAACAACAGTAGAAATAATCCATTTTATCACCATTGACAAGCATGTTGAAAGAGTTTACTATATGTGGGATATGGTACTGAATCCTTTTAAAATTTCATTCACATTACTAAGTAAGGTGAGCACCCACAACTATGAAATGAGTAGAATAAGTACTATTATTTTTGTTTGACATATAAGAAAAAAATTGTACAAAAATTTCATATATTTTTTTCAATTCCAGAAGTTAAATAAGCAGCCTATCTTGTGACTGTTTCACATAGCTCTTTACCTACTATCGTAAATAAAATTTGTAATTAGAATTAATTACATGTGTCTTCTATTGTTTTTGCAATTTATCATTAGGCAAGACCTCCAAACCACATACTTTGCTTTAAAAGAATGCTTGTTGTACATATGAAGGAAGAAGGTGCTTATCCAGACATATATGTAAGGCTTTCATCCCCCAAAGTTTATAAATCCGGAAGTGGAAAGGAAGGACCTATGAGGAGTTGCAAGACTGAAGAAAGAGAGCAGCTCACAGCTGTGGGAGAACTGCAGAGTTATGCATCAAGATTGGAATTTCACAGCTCTGAGGCCAAATTTGCAGGGGCTGTGACCCAAACTGGATGGTGGAAGAGGAGCATGGGGAATGTATGCCTCAGGCTCTATGTGGTGTTAGAAACTCCTCCCCCTCCAACTCCCAGGTGGAAAACCCTTCCAAACCAAACCAACCCAGAAGATACAGCAGGGAAAAAACTCAAATTTTTAGTATATCTCAGAAATCTGTGGAATTGGAAATGGCCTCAGAAATCATATAATCTGACACCATTTTTTTTAATAGAGGAAGAAATAGGCCTGGGTGGATGAAGGTAGGGGTAGGTAACTAGGTTACACACTGAGTCAGTGGGAGAGCTGGGGCAAGAGCTCAGCTCAGCACTTTTTGTCTGTATTTCTTTCCATTTCATCTTACTTCAAAGAAAGATATAGCCTTGTAGCAAGAAAACAGCAGTCTGAGCAGAGGCACTTAGCAGTTAAAGGGAGACACCATCAGAAAAGACTACTATTTGATTTTAGCTTTGTAGAGTATCTTAAAAATATGCTTCCTTCTCACCAGTTATCTGGAGAGCCTGAAAAGTGAATGACATAGGTGTGCTTGTGTGCAGGGGGTATTTAGTCATGGACAGACTACAAATACTTAAGAGGAAGAGAGCTTCTATAACAAGGGAAACAGCAGTGCACAGCTGTGGGATAACAGAAGAGTTACAAATCATGCTGGGAATTTCACAGCTTTGATGCTAAATTTGTAAGAGCTGTATCGCATCCTGGGAACGGTGAGCAGAGCATAGGAAACATGTACCCTGGATATCTGCAGCTCCAAGTGGGAGAGCAATAGAAGCTTGTGAGAAGGAAATCTTCCAAAAAGCTAATACATATCTGCTTTTGCAGTATATGATATTTTACCAGTATGATAATTAAAAATGTGCATTTTTTCTAAAATTACCTGAAGGCAGGAAGCATAATGTTGAAAATATGAAAGGCAGTAACCAAAAGTGATTCACAGTTCATCAAGTGAACCTAGGTTCAGGTACCTCTTGACATCTTTTTAGCACTTCAGTGAATCTTCTCTTCCATCACTCTACTCACACTTTTATAGCCTAATTTTGATCTTTCATTACTCAAAATTCCCTTCTTCAGCCCTCCATCAAGGCTTTCCCTCCCCTAAAACTCCCAGAATCTCTTGGTACTTCTTAGATCATAGCCACCCATTCCCAAATTGGAATTCAGATTCCTTAGGAATACTATTTTATACTTACTAATTTATAATATGATTTGGATCACTGGTCAACCCAACTATACCTACAACCTCCTGAGATGGTTTGAATCTTAAAAGAGAAGGCTGATTGATTCAAAGGAGTCAATTTATATAAGTAAGGGGTTGGCAAAGTTCTTCTGTAAAGGGTCAGATAGCAAATAATTTAGGCTTTGCACGCACTGTGATCTCTTGCAATTAATCAATTCTGCCTTTGAGTTCAAAAGCAGGCATAGACATAAATACATTCATGAATGAGCTTATATATGAATGAGCATAGGTGTATTAAAATAAAACTTTATTTATAAAAACAGACTGGTAATTTGAGGAGCTCAGCAGACTTTCTCCCTAGAGCACCAAGCATTTCACAGGTGAAATGATACAAAATTCTGGTTTTTGAAGTAAAAAAAAGAGTGAATAAAGGGCTTCAAATGGCAAAATATCCTTCTTTCTTATGGATGTGCTGTATTCCGTTATATATATCTATATATGCATCTTCATTATCTATTCAACTGTTGATGTGCACTTGGGGTGCTTCCATGTCATGACAATTATAAATAATGTTGCTGTTAATAGCAGAGTATAAGTATCTGTTTGAATTGATTTTTATTTTGTAGTTAACTTTATTCTTTCAGTAACCATGTAAGTTTAAAAAGCTAAAACTATAAACATGCTTAGAAACAATGAACAGTATGTACATGTAAACTAAAAAAAAATATGTGCAGCAAAAAAAAAAAAAGATCTATCAAGCCGTGGGAGAAACTTAAAAGTCGTATTACTAAATGAAAGAAGCCAGTCTGAAAGGCTACAAACTGTATGATTCCAACCAAATGACATTCAGGAAAAGGCACAGCTACAGAAATAATTAAAAGATCGTGGTTTCCAGGGGTTTGGGAAGAGGGAGGGAGGGAGGGAGGGAGGAATGAATAAATGGAACACAAGGGATTTTTAGGGCAATGAAATTATTCTGTATGATACTATAGTGATGGCTACATGTCATTATGCATTTGTCAAAATCCATATAAAGCACAACATCAAGAGTGACCCCTAATGTAAACTATGGACTTTGGTTGATAATAATGTGTCCATGTTGGTTCATCGATTGTACCAGATATGCCACACTGATGAGGGATGCTGAGGGTAGGGGAGTATATATGTGTGGGTGGGGAGGGCTACATGCGAACTCTCTGTATTTTCTGCTCAATTCTTCTGTGAACCTGAAACTCTCTAAAAATATAAAATCTGTAAAAAAAAGAAAATTATAGAAAATAGCCATTTAAATTATCTAAAAATTGGTCTAAGCAGCACACAAGAAATGATGAAATATTTATCCAAGAAAAGCTACTAAATCTAGTAAATCAGAGTCAGATTCTGTGACCTTTAAACTATGAACTCCCATTTTCTGCCCTCCCCAGCTCTCTGTTAAGGAATCTTTACTCTAGGCACTCTACAATTTCATCTGACAGGGACAAGATATATGTTTATCTCATGTGTTCTCCCTAGATATATGTTGCTCAAGCACTATTCTCATCAGACATGGCTGAGACAACTGGAGGCTTTTCTGACCACTCAACTTCTACTCATAGTATTAGAACTTTGCCCCAGCAGTGACAGAGAATACTAGAGCCTAATTGACCAAACTCTAGTTTGCTCATAGGGAAGAGGTCCCACTATGGGAGAGACAAGCTGAGGAAAATCAAGGGCTACCATACTTCTCTCTCTGAACCCACTGGTAGAGCAGAGATGTCCTCCAAGAGAAACAACATGTTGTCTCTACTCTCAGCTCCTGTGCAATGGCATAGAAGATCTGGACAAGAAGCAAGCCACAAAGATAGCTCTACCTGAGGGGACTGACTTTTGGGAAAAAATAGTGGGAAATTCCATAACTAAGGGCCTTTTCAAAACAATGGAGATTTTGGTGGAGAGCAGTAAGAGACAGCCAGTAGCTCTGATATAAACAAAATAGTAGAGAATCCAGAAGTGTAGAAGAGATACCTAGAGAAAGAGAAAGCCAAGAAGAACCCTCTTGGGATCACAGTCAACTCTAAGGGTGGGTAAGGCTGTGTGCATATACTACTCATGACCAGTTATAGCAGGGTATGATTCAAATTTGAAAGCATTCGCCACACCACATACAGATCAATCAGCAAAAGGTGGAAGCCTTCTTGGCCCATGGGGCTTAAGCACAACCTCTAACCAAACACTGATGAAATAATAATCTGTTCTGACCAAATAACTCCTAAGAATCTAGGCAAAAATAATAAGATCATATTCAACTGTGCTAGTCTGGAAGACTGTACATGTCCAAGGCTGCGTTACCAAAGAGGGGATTTCTCTCAAGAGTAGCTATAGAGGGAACTTCTGAGCCATTTTGCTTCTAAAATGAAGCAAAATCCAAGTTCCCTGAACTACAGAAATAGTCTCCAAGTAACCCACACATCCAGTGAGAAAGGGGGAAAATCTTACTAGCTAGTGAAATTTAGCACTGTCTTTGACCAGTAAGTGACTTATGATGAACTAGGGGTGTAACAGAGGAGACAGATTTGAAGATTAAAAAAAATGTAACCAAAGGAAAAGAATCTGAAAAGAGACATCAGAGACTGCATTATGCAAGAGGAAGACTTCACGGAAGTAGCCTAGCCAAGTAACTAAACAAACAAATGACCAAATAAACAACAAAAGAACAAGCCCCAACAAGGGAAGGGGCTCAGCATCCATAGTTGCTACAATCATGCTATGTAGAGAAACAGGAAAATGTGAGATAGACACAGGAAAAAAGCAATAGAAAGGACCTTTGAGAGAGCCCAGAAGTTGGAATTAGAAGATCAAGATATGAAAGCAGCTATTATAAATATATACAAAATTAAAGGAAACCATACTTAATGAATTAAAGGAAGGAATGAAAATGATATATCACCAAATAAATAATAACAAAAAGAAATAGAGATGATAAAAACGGAAATTCTAGAGATGAAAAATATAATAAAGTGAAAAATTCAGTGGATGAGCATAAGAATATATTTAGTTTTCAGATTAAAGAAGCAGCAATCTTTGTGATAACCTATAATGGAAAATAATTTGAAAATATATATACATATATATATAACTGAATCATTTTTCTATACACCTGAAACTAACACAATATTGTAAATAAACTATACCTCACTAAAAAAAAAGAGTCAGAAAACTTGAAAATAGATTAAAAGAGATTATGCAGTCTGAAGAACAGAAAGAAAAAGGAGTAAAGAAAAATGAACAGTCTCAGAGAAAAGTGGGGCATGATGAAAGAGACTAATGTATGCATAATGGAAATAGTAGCAGAAGAAGAAAGGAATAAACAGACAGAAAAAATATTCTAAAAAGAGATGGTTGTGAATTTCACCAATTTGATGAAAAACATTAACCTTCACATTCAAGAAATTAAAAACAAAAAATTAAAATCAGATTAACACAAAGTCCACAACCAGACACACAGTCAAAACATTGAAAGCCAAAGATAAAGAGAAAATCATGAAAGCAGCAAGGAAAAACAATAATGTACAAGGAGCCATAATAAAACTGACAACTGTCTTTATATCAGGAACAATGGAAGCCACAAAGCAGTGAGATGGTATATGCTAAGTGTTGAAAGAGGGAAAAAAAATCTCTATCAACCAATAATTCTTTTTTAGCATTTTTTATTGGTTTATAATCATTTTACAATGTTATGTCAAATTCCAGTGTAGAGCACAATTTTTCAGTTATACATGAACATATATATATTCATTGTCACTTTATATTTTTCGCTATGAGCTACCACAAGATTTTGTATATATTTCCTGTGCTATACAGTATAATCTTGTTTATCTATTCTACAATTTTGAAATCCCAGTCTATCTCTTCCCACCCCCATCCCCTTGGCAACGACAAGTTTGTATTCTATGTCTGTGAGTCTATTTCTGATTTGTATTTATGCTTTGTTTGTTTGTTTGTTTGTTTGTTTAGATTCCACATATGAACGATCTCATATGGTATTTTTCTTTCTCTTTCTGGCTTACTTCACTTAGAATGACATTCTCCAGGAACATCCATGTTACTGCAAATGGCATTATGTTGTCGGTTTTATGGCTGAGTAGTATTCCATTGTATAAATAATTCTATGTGCAGAAGCAATATCCTTAAAAAATGAGCAATAAATTAAGAAATTCTCAGATAGATACACTAAAACAGAAATTTTCTTGCTGGCAGACATGCATTTCAAGAAACACTAAATGAAGTTGCTTCAGGCTGAAGGGAAGTGATACTACAGTATAATGCAAATTTGCATGAAAAACCAAAGAACTAAAGATAATTATTTAAGTAACAATAAAAGACAGCATAATTACATATGTCTTTCCCTTTCTTTTCTGAAATAATATAAAAAGCAAGTGCATAAAACAATGTGCATAATTGCATTATAGGAATCATGATATTCATTAATTTAACACATTTGATAATAATAGTGGTAGAGTAAAATAATTATACTAGATGGTAATTTGAATCCACAGGAAGAAATGAAGAGAATTAGAGATGATTAAAAAAAAAGTAAATACATATTTTAAAAAATCCTCTAAATACACTGTGCTTTCCTTTCTTCTCCTAGACATAAGATTATATGAAGCAATAATTTTAACAAGGTATATTTGATTTGTTCATATGTTTGTGTGTATATATGTATGTCTATAATCTTATTTCTTCCAAAGATGCTAGAAGATAAATATCTCCTATGTATTTTGTGCTTATACATATTAGAATAAAAATGCAAGCATAAATGGAGCTATATAGGAAAAAAATTTCTTTATCTTACTATAATTAGAGTGGCATAAATCTGAAGGAGATTCTGATAAGTTAAAAAATACATATTAACCCTAAGAACTGCCACTAAGAAAACAACTAAAGATACAGTTAAAAACCCTTGAAGGAATAAAAATGGTACATGGGAAAATATCCACTTGGAGAAAAATAAAGGAGGGAGAAAGCATTGCAAAGTATCAAAGACATATAGAAAACAAAAGATAATGAAGACAAATATCCAAATATGTCAATAATAACGTTAAATTTAAATAGAGTAAATGATCTAATCAAAAGGAAATAATTGGCTGGTTGAATTAAATTGAAGAATATCCAACTATATACTGTCTATAGGAGACATACTTTGTATTCAAAGCTACTAATAAGTTATAAGTAAAATGGTAGGAAAAAGTATACAATTCAAATAGTAAACAAAAGAGAGCTAGGGTGGCTATTCTAAGATCAAACAATATTATTTAATTCCTAAAACATTATTTAAAACATTATTAAAATATTATTAAACATTATTTAAAACACTGTTACTAGAGATAGAGAGGGACATTTATAGTGGAAAAGTGTCATCTCATTAGTAAAATGGAACAATTATAAACATGTTTGTACCTAACAATAGAGCTCCAAAATACATGTAGCACAAACTGGTAGAATTGAAGAGTGAATTCAACCATTCAGTAATAATGGTTAAAGACTTCAATACCTCACTTTCAATAATGGATAGAATGATGAGGAAGAAGATCAACCAGGAAATAGATGTTAATACTATAACAGATTTATAGAAAACTCCAACAAACAACAACAGGACACATATTGTTTTCAGGTAGACATGGGATATTTTCCAGGATAAACTTATGCTTGGCCATGAAAAAAGTACTAACAAATTTGAAAGGATTGAAACTGTACAAAATATGTACTTTGACTACAAAGAAATTAAATTAGGAATGAACAATACAGAAAATTTTGTAAATGACAAATATATAAATTAAATATCAGACCCATTTATAATTACTGGGTCAAAGATAAAGTGTGAAAAAAACTAGAAAATACCTTGAGTTGAATTAATAAAAAACAAAACAAATATAAAATATCAATACTTTAAAGTTTATGGGATGGAGCTAAAGCAGTGCTTAGAGGGAAATTTTTATCCATAAGCAACTATATTAAAAAAGAACACTTCACAAATCAATAACCTAACCTTTCACCTTAAGACACTAGGAAATAAGAGAAAATTAAACCCCAAAGGAAACATAAGGAGGAAAATAATAAGGAATGAAATGGAAATTAATGAAAGAGAAAACAGAAAAACAGAGAAAATTTACTCAAAAGAAGTTGCTTCTTTGAAAAAAATCTTTAAAAAGTTGACAAACATTTAGCTAGACTAATCAAGAAAAAACATTACTAATATTAGGAATAAAATAGGTGTAATTTTACACAAATAAAAATATTATAATGGGATATTATGTTATTCATGTATGAAAACAAATTATAGGATGCCAAAATTATAATAACTTAGATGAAATGTACAAATTCTTAGAAAGATACATACTACTGTGCTGACTTTTGAAGAAGTAGAAAATCTGAACAGACCTATATAACAAGCTTATAAATTGAACTACTACTACTACTAATATTAATAATAATAACTTCCTCAAAAGAAAGTTCAGGACTAAATGGATTCCCTGGTGAATTTTACAAAACATTTAAAGAATAATTAATACTAATCCTGCTCAAAGTCTTCCAAAAAACAGAGATGAACATTTCTTACTCAACTCATTCTATACAGTTAGTAGTACCTGACAAGCAGCCAGAAAAAGACATCACAAGAAATGAAAATAGCTGTCTAATATCCCTTATGAATATAGATGTGAAATTCTTCACCAAAACACTAAATAAATCCAATAAAATATAAAGTGTTTTATATACCATTAATAATTAGGACATATACCAGGCATGCAAAGTTTTGTTTGAGCATTCAAAAATCAATGTAATATATTCTAGTAATTAAAGAGGATAATATATGCTTATTTCAATAGACACAGAAGAATCATTTGTTGAGATCCAACACAGTAAAAATGCTCAATAAATTAAGAAGAGAAGGGAATTTACCCAATCTGTTCAAGGGCATCTGTCAAAAACCGAAAACTAACATCATATTAATGGTGAAAGTGCGAAAATGTGTTTCCCACCTATTATTGGGAACAAGACACCGAGGTTCACTCTCACCACTTCTATTCAACATAGTACTAACTCAGGCAAATAGATAAAAAAAAATAAATACAACTCATCTAAATTAGAAAGAAGGAAGTAAACTATCTAGATTCAGAGATGACAATCTTATGTAAGGAAAACCTTTAGAAATCTACTAAAAAGCTGTAAGAGCTAATATTAGAGCTAACTGTTCTAAAAGTTAGAACTAAGAACCAAGTTTATCAAGGTTACAGCATACAAGATCAAAATTCAAAAATCAATTCTGTTTCTATGCCCTAAGAATGAACAACATGGAAGTGAAATTAAGAATATAATTTCATTTATAGTAAGTTATAATAATATAAAAATGAATACATTAGTGAAGAATTGAAAAACCTATACATTAAAAATTATAAAATATCATTGAAAGAAATTAAAGATTATCTAAATAATGGAAATATATCCATGATCTTGAAAACAAAAAACAAGCTTAGAGGAATCACAATTTTCAATTTTGTGGAGGAGGGGCAATATAGGGATGGAGGAGTGGAAGGCACAAACCATTGGGTGTAAGATAGACACAAGGATGTCTTGTACAACATGGGAAATATAACCAATATTCTGTAATAACTATAAATGGAAAGTAACTTTAAAAATTGTATAAAATTTTAATTGAAAAAATTTAATACAAGGAAACAGTAATTAAGATAGTGTGGTACTAGTATAAGGATAGACATATTGAGAAACAGAATAGATTTGAGAGTTCAAACATAAACTCTTATAATTATGGTCAAGAATTGGAAAAAAGATGGTCTTTTTTAACAAATATTTCTGGGATAACTGATGTCCACATGCAAAAGAGTGAAATTAGACTCCTACCTCACACCATGCATATAAATTAATTCAAACTAGATCATATATGTAAATGGAAGAGCTAACACTATAAAGTTTTAGCATAAAACATAGCAATAAATCTTCATGACTTTAGGCAATGTTTTCTTGATTACATCAAAAATATATAAGCAATAAAACAGAATATTGACAAGTTGTACTTTATCAAAATTAAGAATTTTTGTGTTTCAAGGGAGAGAATCAGGAAAATGAAAAGACAAAGATTGAGGGGGTACATTTGTAAATTATATATCTGCTAAACATCTTGTACTCAGACTATACAAAGAGCTCTTACAATTCCATAAAAAGACAGACTAAAATGGGCAAAAGTCTTAACAGATATTTCTTAAAAGCAAAAAAAACAAAAAGGCAATAAGCCCATGAAAAGACTTTCATCACTATGCACGAGGTAAATGCAACTCAAGACCACTTCATACTCATTAGAATGGCTATAATAGGAAAGACAGACAATAGTGTGTTGACAAGGATATGGAGTAATAGTTGAAACCTTTATATATTGTTGGAGGGATTGTAAAATTGTGTAGCTAGATTGGAAAACAGTTTGTTGGTTATGCAAAAGGTTAAACATGGAGTTACCACAGGATCTAGCAACTGTACCCCTAGATATTTACTCAAGAGAAATGAAAATCTACACTGATATAAAAACTTGCACACAAATATTCATAGAAGCCTTACACATGATAGTTCAAAATTCAAGACTGTCCAAATTTCCATCAAGTGATGATTGAATAAACAAAATGTGATATATCCACACAATGAAATGTTACTTGGCAATAAAAAAGATTGAAGTGCTGATGCATACTATAACATGGATGAATCTTGAAAACATTATACAAACTGAAAGAATCTAGCCACAAAAGGCCACAAATTTTATGATTCAATTTATATAGAAGGTTCAGGATAGACAATCTATACAGACAGAAAGTGTATTAATGATGGCTTAGGGCTGGAGGGGTGAGAAGAATGGGGAGAGCTGCTAATGGTTTCTTTTGGAGGTTCTGGTATGTTCTAAAGTGTTCCAAAATTTGTTTATAGATAGTGTAACACTCTGGAAATACTCTAAACAGATGAAGTTAATGGTATATAAATGTTAGATTTGATCTGGATGTTATACTTTGCCAATTTCCAATTTAAGCGGTAGAATTCCAATTTGTGGGACAGGGGAGAATGACAGGTAGAGATGGGGCAGTGGTTTGGAAAAGCCATTTTTTTAGTCATTTTCTATATTTAGTATATACCTATACACCACATAGGTAAATCCATAGAAATCTGGAAAGGGAGTGAAGTCAGGTAAATTTTCTTATTTTCCTCCAATAAATATACATCAAGCATTAAACTTACTAGCTATTTTTTAGTTCCTTCACAGTCCTGAGCTACTGAAATACAAGCCCTGTCTTTGTCAGAAGGAAGATGATGAGATCTCCATACACGGCAGCAAAATATTATGCTAGTGTCGGATACCTGAAGACTGAGAAATATTGTAGCCGTATTCTGAGAATGGATTTGGAACTCATTACAAACACTAATGGTGGCCTTTTATATAATAATGTTAATAATAATAATAGCTAAGATAAATCGAATGCTTACTAAGTGCTTTGTTATATTAACTTATCTATACTTCACAACATCCCCATATAATAGGTTCTATTATTATCCACATTTTACAAATGAGGATATTGAGGCACTGAAAAGTTAAATTGTGTGTGTCCAAGGTTAAGGAGCTAGTGAGCAACAGAACCAAGGTTGTTCTGTTTATAGGTAGAACTCTAGAAACTTTGCTTTATTTATTGTGCTACATGTGCTTTATTTATTGGTCATACAATCTCAAGTTTAGGAAGGATCAAAATAATTCATGGGCTCAACCATTTTTCCAAAATTTTAAAGCAATCAAATTATTTATCTAAATAATTTTTACATAAGAATTCTCTTTATAAAACATTTTAAGATGGAACCCTTTGAGTTGTGTGCCTGGATTCTTGCCTTTGCAGATTCCTTAGAACTTTTCAAATAATTTTAGAATCTTTGGTGTAGCCTAAGTTTTGTTTTTTTTGCTTAAATCTTCTGCAACTCCTCTGTCTTAGTCTGCTTAAGCTGACATAACAGAATAGACTGGTCTTTTAAAGAACAGATACTGATTTTCTCACAGTTCTGGAGGCTGGAAAGTCCCAGATCCATATTCTGGCAAGTTTCAGGATTCAGTTATGGTGAGAGTTTCTTCCTGGCTTGCAGATAGCTCTTACCACTGTTTCCTCACATCAGGGAGGGAGGGAGAGAGAGAGAGAGAGAGAGAGAGAGAGAGAGAGAGAGAGAGAGAGAGAGAGAGATCTGATATCTCATCCTCTTCTTATAAAATCACCAGTTCCATCAAATTAAGGCTCCATCCTTATAACCTTATTTAAATTTAATCATCCCCTCCCAGGCTTCATCTCCAAACATGGTCACATTGGGGATTAAGGTTTCAACATATGAATTCTGTAGAGGCTACAATTCAGTGCATAGCAATTCCCATCATGAATAGACTATTTTCTGATTTAATAACTTTATGAAGACACAGAACTCATTTGCTTGCCTAGGCTATCATTTTGGACATATATAATTTCTTGAATAGTTTATTTTCCCTTACATTCAGGAAGCATATGTCTCTTGAGAGTTGGTATCTGCTGCTTCCAGTTCTTCCTTTGGGATTGTGTTGATCAATCTGCTCGTGTAAAGGGCTTGACTCTGTAGCTGGTGAATAGTAGTTACTGAGTAAGATATTGTTATTCTTTTGTAAACAGCCACCGAGTTATTTAAAGGTAGAGGGCATGTGCTCCATTCTAAACTCCCAGATTCTTCACTCTAAACATCCTCATTTCTTTCAACTGTTTTATCCTGTAAATACCTTTTTACAATCTTAGATGTTCTCTTCTTGTATTCACCCCTCAAGTGTGACCACCTAAACTTTATAAACTATCTTAGAAGCTGGGAATGACTAGATCAGAGTAGAATATAAATATCACCTCCATCATCCCAGATAGTTTATTTCCATTAATTCAATCTAAGATAGCATTTATTTTTTACTGTTGATAGATTATTGGTCACTGTTCACTGAGCCTGAGTTAAGTATCAGCTTAAATTCCTCAATCTTTTCTACATGTGATGCTACTTAGTCACATCCTGTTCTCTAAATGGCTGATTACATTTTTGGATATAGAGTAAGGCAAGGCATTTTTTTCTATTTAAAACCATCTTATTAGAGACAGTCACGTTTAAGATCCTGTTGGATCTGCGTTGGCAAACCTTTTCTAAAGCTCTGTCTCAGTTCCAAGTTTGCCAGTAGGCATCTCATATAGTACAGAGATATCATGAGCCAAAATGAGAGATGATACATGGTATACTTGAGACATGATGCTGTCAGATTATGTCTGTCCCCAGCTAGTTGCTTCAGCAACCACTGGAGTAAAATGTAGATCTGAAAGGATGTGAAGTTTCTGACATAGTCACCTGCCTAATTAGCTATGTGATCTTGAACAGTTCTCTCAGGTCTTTAATCTGTGTTCCATTTTCCTCATGTATAAGATGAGTATAATACCTGGTCTACTTATCTTTCAGGACTATTGTGAGTACAGCTTATTATCACTTGTGGAAAGCCTAACTAGAATGAACCCAAGCCAGAAAAATGAGACAAGATATGACAAAAACATATTTCTTCTTTGATTATCTGAGAACCTAGGTACAGCAACCCTTGAAGATCTGGAAATTTCAGGTACATGGGCTAACACATTTTTTTAAAAATCCAGTTTAAATTGGGTTTCAGTCACTTGCATATGAAAGTATCTTGACTAAAACATCTTGGGTAGGGCAGAGGATGATTTGGTTAATGTGACGATAATCCCTGAGAGTTGAAATGTCTATGCTTTCCTTTAACCAAGGCATGTAGAGGACAGAGGAAAAGAGATAGTAATGAGACACAGGGGAGGCTTCAAATGGGGAAGGTGCCTTGGAACTTATATTATTGGGTATTTGATTAATTATTTGGGAGGGAGCATGGCCTTTTAGGATGGGGGGCCAGGGTCTTAGGCACTGCCTACATAGTGGTGATAGGAGCATCTTATCACTACTATATCATTTGCATCTTGCTGAGCTAACAAACAATGGAGTTGATGCTATTCTTGTTAACAGTTCAGTTGGTGCTTATGATGAGCTGGGGATGTGATCTTCATTTAATAAATGATGACAAGCAAATTTTAAAAGGCAATTGCTGATAAATTCTTTCAAGTCCATTTGATCTAACACAAATTAGAAAGCAGGTCAACATTAAAGACTTTATTTGTTGCTGAGTATAATCTCTAAAGTAAAACAGCTGGGAAAATGGGCTCAAAATATGTAGGCACATTCTAGATTGGAGATAGAAGTGTCATACATGAAATCTGCACAGCCTTATTAAGAAGAAATATGCATAGCCCATTTGGATATGGATATTCTGGTCTGATAGATTCCTTCAAACTAATTTTCTATTCCCCAGTCAAAAGGAGCATAGCAAACCCTTGAGGTTAGAAGGGAGTAATGGTCCAGCTACCTAAGCCAAGGGAAAATTGCTCCCTGCTGATCATTCTTGATTTCCTACTATATACCAGTAATAGTATATGGAGCCCATGGAGAATACACCTATAAAAGACTTCTCCGTATATTCTAGAAAAGAAAAGCATATTCATAATCTATCAGCCTCTGTTGCTGTAAGACAGACTGGGAATGAAAGTCAGCATACTGTGACCTTCAGCTGCCCTCTCCCAAGTAGATCCCCCAAGACTACTATCACCTTGCAGAGTTTAGCACAGACACAGAGAATGTTGCCTATGAACTTCTCATACTGAAACATGAGTCTTCATCACCACCACCTTCAATCTACTGTTCTTCCCTCAGCTATCAGCTTCTTTGTATTCTCTCTATACCCATCATCCAATTATCAATCCCATTCCATTTACTCTGTTGTTAATTTGCTTTTTCCTCACTGTGCTCTTGAACCAGAACCAGGCATTCCTGAGCTGGCAGGGTCCGCTCCTTAGTTCCTTCAAAATCCTGATATTATCAATTCTCTGTGGAATATACAGAGACATGGACAACTCCTAAAACAGGCACTCCAATTTAAGGATTGAAGACATAGCTTTAGGATATTTTACCTTTTTGAATATTTTTCTTCTCAATCCTATTTGGCTTAAACTAAAATTCCCAAGAGTTTTGTATCACAGCAATTCACTATGAAGTTAGATGGTTTAGGAGTGTCCTAAGGGGTCACAACATATTAGTTTTGATTTTAAGTTATTTCTTCAATGACCTTCTTATTTTCCCACCAATCCTAGCCCGTTTCGCATACTGCAGTATAAAATAGTTGACCAGTCTTACCTCCCATGGAAGATGATAGTCTATGTTGGGTCACCCAATAGTCATTCCAACTCCTTCTAACTTGACTTCTTTTGCTGGCTATGTGATATCTAAGCCTAATCTTTGTCACTCCTGGAGATCTAATAATTTATCTAATAATCTTCAATAAATTTCTTTCTGTCTAAATTAAGTACAGTCAATTTTAGAGTGTCTGTAACTAAAAATCTAACCTATGTAGCTTAAACTTACCCCAACCACAGTAGCTAGATCTACTTGAAAGTACATTAAGTGAATGATTTAGGGCAGAGAAGGCTTCCTTGCACTCATTTAAAAGGTTCTTTCTGTATTGAGTCTACAGCAGGTCTTTCCCACAAGTATGAAATAGGAGAAAGACAAAAATGCATCTTATTTAGAAAGAGAAGGTGGTAGAAAAAGAGATTGCTTGGGATAGTGTTAAAAATATTGAACCAAAGTTGAGAGATTGGGTTTGAGTCTTGGCTTTTCTAGTTCTTAGCTATCAGAGCATGCATAAATCCCTTTCCCTTTCTGGTGCTTAGTTTCCTTCACTGAAAAAAGAGTGAGGTCAGTAATTTTTAGAATTTTGGGGGATCATGGACTCTTAAGAAGCTTATGAAAGCTGTGGAACATTTTCCAAATAAAATATACACACAGAATCACATGCACACATGCACACACACACATACTCAGTCAAAAAGTTTTATACAATTTCAAAGATTCTCTGGGCTGAAGAATCTGTATTTTATTCAACATTTCCTTTCCCTTTTTGCCACCACTCCATTACTCAGATATGAAAATACTATCATAAACCTGTATCTAACACACTGAGCACCCTCTTTTCCACCCATGGTGACCCTCACAAAACAAACATCAAGGAAAATAGAAAGAGGTTAAGAGAGATCATTTCTCATTAGACTCAAAATAATTTTCACTGAACTCACTCTGATTATACTATATTGGACAAAATCTGTAACTCTCTGGGCTTCAGTTTCTTCACCTGGAAAATGAGAAAGTTGGACAGATCAGTAGTTTGTAACCATTTGGGGAATTACTATCTGAAAACCTTCACTCACTACGCTCTTCTTGCCAGGCTGCACTTCCTCAGAGCAGATAGTCTGAAGTGGTCACAGTCCCTTTTAAGAATCAGATTAAAATATGGACTTTCTCAAAAAAAAAGTACATGTATGATTGCACATAGAAGTTTTTATAAATGCTTTTAGAGATTCCAGTAATTTCTGAAGTCCATGCATGGTTCACCAGTAAAACTCATGCACAGAAAGATGTCTAAGAATTATTTTATTTTCAGTACTTTGTGAGTCTTTTATGTGGTCAGCATGTTTGGCCCAAGGCAAAATTATATGGATACTTCCCCACACCCTTCTCATTCCTCTTCAGCATTCCTTTCCTGTTAATTGTCCCGAAATTGCCAGGGTCGCTACTGAGAGTAGATTTACCTGATAAAGTTACACTAAGTAAGGAATTTGAAGCTATACATATTACCCTTCTCAACAGAGTTCGCTTTTGCAAAGAGGGCACTGAAGGGGAAGAACAAAAAAAAAAAACATTTCTGAAATACTGACTTTTCAGACTTGGTGGCAGGTATGTGAGTGGGCTTTTGGGGGTTATAACACTTGGACTGCATATTATATCGTGTGAGATAAGTGACCTTCTAGTCTGCATTTGAGTAAGGGTGTTTCTTTCTCTGTAGGGCATTGTCCACACATGTATATCTGAATACAGGCTGAAAAAGTGACCTTTATGGGCTCTGGTTGAATCCCTTATTACCAAAGTTCTAGTATAGTTAATACCCTCATTAACTACTTATTGCTAATTATAAGGACTTAAAATAAGTAACAATAAAACCATTCCTGCCTTAGATTCTGGTCTGAGCATGCAGATCCTTTGCTCTATTCCCTTTTGAGTGCTATTTTTGATTGGGAAGACCAGTGTTCTTTTGCACTTACACTGTGACTTTTAGTATAATGTTCTTGGACACTTTCAAAATAATAAAGTAGGCTCCCTTCAGGCCGTAAACATGTCCTAAAACACGATAACACTACTATTCCTTATTTTTAACACTGTCTTCTGGACCATTTATCTTTTCCTTTACTTTCTAAAGAATGAAAATTCAATGAACAAATTAAACTTTGCTACATTGAGTTTGTAAATGAGTGTGACCTGGAATAAACTGGTTTTTGTGTTTGACCACTGGGAGATTTGTCTGGGATAGAAAAAAACTTACCACCAATTCCCCTCCACTTTCTTGCTGGATTCAGTAAATTTCTACAAAATGAATTGTTTTCCCATCTGCTTCAATGATCAAGTCAGAGACTATCCTAAGGAAAAATAAAACATATAGGCATCAGATATAAATGAAAACTTTGGCAAAGAAAGAAAGAGTTGAGTAGATGATCTACCCTGGGACTGCTTGAAAGTTTGGGACTGAGAGATATATTGCAGTCCATTTAAGACTATGAGGGAGTTCCCTAAGTATGGAATCCCCCTTATGACATAACCCCATAATCCTAGGACTATGAGAACTTTTCTTTTGACCCTGAGCATCTCCTGAATCTATATTTATACTTTTTTTGTATGTATATTTATATGATGAATAGAATTTGGTTAAAATATTATTCTTTACTAATAGGTACCACTACAGCCTGAGAATCAACAATGATTTGTGTTTGTGAAATCTTAATTTCAAAACTCCAAATCAATCCTCAGCATTTCTTAACTATCAAAGCTGTGTAACTTGGGGAAAATTACTTAACATCTCAGAGCCTGTTTTTTTCAATTATAAAATGGGAAAAAATAGACCCTAAAACATAGGGCTGTTTTGATTAGTAAATAATATAATGAATGTAAAACAGGTAGCACAGTGCCTGAAGCATTGTCAACTCTCAGACCATGAAATACTCTCCCCTTCCACATCAAAAAATGCTTTACTTAAAGTAGGAATAAGTATAATTAGAACTTCAACTGGTAACTCTTCAAAGAAAATAATGCAGGTAACCTATTTTTATTAATGTATTTTAATCTGTTAATTGTAGCACTCTGATGTTTTATGAATGATGCTGTGTTAATTCTGTACAGTTACTTAAAAAGGCACAATGTACTTTGCAGATTATAGAATGCTAAAGAAATTCTAGCCATGATTAAATCACAGCCAATGAAAGTTTAAGCTATAGAAAGTTCTTAAAAAGGGAGAACCCCTGGTGTTTAAAAGTGTAGGTCAGATAGTATAAATATCTTTAGAAAATTATATTAATAATAACCTATATTAAACCATGTAATATTTTATGTAAAACACAGCAAAGAAGTTAAGTTGAAACATAGTAATTTTAGAATCATGAGGTAAACAGATGATAATGAAACATTTATTAAAAAGAAAATTTTCCCCTTAAATTGATAAGAGCTCAAATATTTCCTTTCTTTCTACTTTAATACATTTTATATTTCAGAACTACACTTTGGAGAAAGCATAAAGAATTATCTTGATCTGTATCCTTAATTTGAGTGGGCTTGACATTTTTCTTTTTAAGTAGATCTAAGTGAGTCAAAATGTCCACCCCTTTTATATATAAAGGCAGAGCCATAGAACTTAGTTTTCTTACTCTATTTGATATTTGATCTTTCTTCTGTAAGTAAATAAGACTAAGCCTTGCCACAGATGACTTAACTGCAAATAAATCAACCATTTCATAGATGCTATTAGACACTGGCCAGATAGAAATGATATTAGTGAGGACATTGTCTTAAAAGTCAAGAAACCCTGGTTTTGCTTCCACCTTTATTATTAACTCACTATGAGACATGAAGTGTGTTCCTTCTCTCTTATCTTCTTCATCTTTAAAATGAGAGATTAAACTAAATCATCACTCATATCCTCTTCAGCTCTGATATACTATTATTATTTGGCCAGTTTGAAGTGAAACTTAGCAATGTTTCTATAGGGGTATTCCTTTGACTCTAATCAGCCTAAAGTTCCTTGACCTAAATAGGAAAAAGTGTGGTCTAGCTCAGGAAATTTCACCACTGGATGTTTTATTTCAAAATACATGAAGCTCAAGGAGACTGATATACCTACGCCCAAAGCTTCTTTGGTGGAAGCAGACAGGAGGGAAATGAGGATACTAAAAGCTTAGCTTTCACAAAGCAGCAAAATTTATAGGTTTTCAGAAATCCAAATATCTTTCTGTTTGTTACTTATTGAAATCCTGCCATTCTTAATAGGCCCAACCCAAATTCTTCTGGAATACTTGCCTGACTTCCATCCTGAAATTCCATTCCTTACCCAGTCTTCCAGGATCCCTGACTTCTGCTATGAAGTCTTACAATACTAAATATGATATTCTTAGGCCCTTAACACACTTATATTGCCTCATATTTCAGGCAATTGCATAATGCCTTATCTGATTAACTAGATTTTATAAAGCTACTGGGAGGTGGCACCCTTTTCTTTACTATCAGCCCTCCTCCCACATTTTTTCCCTCATTCTCCCCTCTTCAGCTGTATTTGATCCACTGGTCTTCATTTAGCAGTTAATTAATAAATGTTTACTGAATGGAGTGTGAAGGCAGAGAGCATCATGATAACTTCTAGACAAGCCAAAAGCAAGTAGGAAAATTTTCTTTAAATAAACAAACAAAACATTACCCTCCTTATTCTGCCAGACCTTGGATTACAGAATAAAAAGAGAAAGCAAAGGTAATATATTTTGGCATGACAATGCAAATTTAGATGAATTTACTCTTTTTCCCCTTATATTTTCCTCAGCTTGTTCTTATCATAGCCATCCTAGTACAAAATCATTAAAGATTGCTTTTGGCAGTTCAGTTGTCCCATCCTGGGATCTCATCAGTTTTCCTTTATGACCTGCTCCCACCATCTACTCCCATCTTTCCAGTTCTAATGAACTCATTCACCCCAAGGTTTTCAAGCAAATATATTTCTAGGAGAGCATTAGGATTTGAAAACCAAGACTTCAGAAAGAAGGGAATGCTTACCTCCAAAGAACTGGTGTTTCAGGCATTAGTGAAGGAAGCATTTTGAAGCAGAGAGCTCCCTATAATACAGGTGCTCCCTATAATATATCACACAGGTATGTCCTGGTGTGAATCTGGACCTGTACTAATATACTTATTTGTCTCATGGCCTATGTGAAAATTTCCCTCACTCTGATCTAAATATACTACTCAAGTCTTGGGGATTGCCTTTAGTTTCCTCTTATTTATCTTCCAGTGGTGCTGATGGTAGCAGTGGTGGTGGGCTCTTAGGTGCCTAATACAGTATGTGTGCTGTGCTCTGGGACTCCAAGACTTCTTGGAACATCATTTTCAAGAGTTTGTGGCTATAAGTCTGGACTACAAGAAACCAGTCTCTTTTCACCCAGTCCTCCCTAAACACTGAGAGAAAATAGGTGCTTACCTGCACGTCCTAGTGACAAGGACTCTGAGAGGAATAGAGAATAGGTGGACAGGAAGTGGTGAGTTAAGTATTTCTAAATTCCTCTTAAGGAGTATGGTATTTATTTCAATGTCAGGAGTTTGGAGGTTTAAACATACACAAATATGCTGGACAAATGTCATCACCACCTTGACCTCTCCTATTGAAATCTAACTAAGGGGTATCCTTAGATAGGGTGTACTTTGGTACTTGAACACAACAACTGAGGGTCTGTGAGAAAGAATAATAGTGAAGACTGCAATGGTCCACTATCTATGCATGGAGCCAGAGGGTACCTAGCTTCAGCAAAGGACTCCATGAACAAATAGGCTGTGTATTATCACAAACTTAAAGCTGAGTGCAACCACAGGATTGGAAGGCAATGCACCGTGGTCCTATAAATAGAAACGAGAATTTCTTTAAGTGTGGAGCTTTGCAGGCTGTGTATACAGCCCATAGCGGTAGCCTTGCATCATTAATCAGAGGAAGAGAGACAGAAAGAGAGAGAGAGAGAGCTAGCTCAAGCTTCCCCTGGAAAACGGAAATGTTCAGTGTTCACAAAGTGGCTTACATATTTCACTCTGACATTTCACTACCATATTTTCCAACATGGTAGTGGTTATGTAATGCTGAGAATTTTATCTTTCTTTTTCCTTTTGTTTTCTTCATTTTTCTTTTAACTTTCTTTAATTTTATTTTCTTTTTACTCTTTCCTCCCTCCTTTTTTCCCTCCGTTCTTTCTTTCTTTTTTTTACTTTTTTTTTTTTTGGAGGGGGAGATAGTGAAGGGAGATTCGATTGGTTGTTCTCAGAACAGGGAGCCAGAATTAATGCACAGATCAGTAGCGTCCTTGTTGGAATGGCTGTCGCATAAATTCTTGGGAGATCTCTGGAGGAAAACAGAAAGAAATTGAAACGGTAAGCTCCAGTTTCTTTTTTTAATGCATATTGGCTATTGTCTGTGCCTTTCACCCTTGAAATCTTAAATTGACCTATTCATACCAGGTTCTGAGTAACCTGTCAGATCTAAGGGTGGTATGTATATAATAAACCTGGACCATCCTTGTATGTCATTTCCTTGGTATTTGCACAAACATAATTATACGGTTGGCTGCCTAAAGTGGGTGGGGGGAGGCAACTTTGAACTTGGAGAAATGTAAGTTTGACACGGAGATGTTTTTCATAATGTGTTTCAACTTATATTGAATAAAATAGCCTTGTAACCATTTGTAATTTAACCAACTCTGTATTAAATAGAGTTACTTAACATGAAAGTGCAGGATGGTTTTTATCTACCCTTTGCTACAACTCTTTGGAGATAATATTTTTATCTGCCAAAAGATTAAAATGATTACATTTGTGTTATTTTCAAAATGGGCTATGATTAAAAAAGTAAGAGAGCTATAATGTTTCAGGACCCTTACCAACATGAATGTGTGTTCCTACTAGTATAAGTCACATATTTTCACTTTAAAAGGGAATTATAATTAATGTTAGCTGTAGAGAATCTGCTTTCAAAGAAAGCACTCCAGAAAGGAAAAAAAAAAGCATGCTTTTAACATGAGAGAGGGGAAATAAGAAAGACAACAGGCACAGTTCATCATAGATAAGCTGCATCTATTACAATAATCAGTACATTTAAAAAATCAACAATGGATAAAATAATTTTAAATTAAATTTACATTTTTAGATACTCATAATTAACAACTTATTTTGACAAACTGTAAGTGAAATTGTTTTCTGACTTACATGTTGTTTTTCTTTTGTGCTCAAAGAGAAAATACTAAGGAAATTACCTTCTAACATTAGAAGGCTAATGTTAGACGAGGCTATCAATAGCATGTAACTGTTAGAAACTCCACTCAGAGATTAAAAGAAAGGAAATGATGGATTTCCATGGTGCAACATGACCCAAGATTAAATCTCAAATGACTTTCCTGCTCCCTTGTCTGCTGTCAATATTGGTGTACATGGACTTCATATTCTGCTGCTGTAATCTTTCCAGGGAAGAAAAAAGTTATAATTTTATTCAACTAGAAGAGCTACATTTGTCAGAGATTTGGGTCATTTAGTAAAGAGTGTATTTTTCTGAATGCTTTAGCTGCTGTAAATCTCATGTATGATGGCAAAAGCACCAATCTTATAGATGGGATTCAAGTTTTTCAGCCAAGGCAGATTCCACCAGCCACACTAGCAAATGTTTGGAATACATAAGTGCTATACTCTAAGAAGCTTGTGCTAGAGGATGATTTTTTTTAATTAAAAACATGTTCTTTGCACTTGTGAACTCATGTACTATTCTATTTCGATATATGTTGCAGTAGTATTTCTGTGAAACAGGAACCAACTATTGTATCTATTATATTGGGGCTGGCATAATACTTTACAGAATATTGTAAGGGTGAATAAACACAAGTGGGACATTAACTCTTCCAAAAAGCTCATTGAATTTACACCTAGGGACCCTTAGGAATGAATGAAATCAATTACCCACCTTTGCACTAATTAACTGAAATGAAAAGAAGAAAGAAGCATGCTTTCTGTCTTCCTCTCATAGATACTTTTGGCATCAATGAGATGCTCAGAACCAAAAGGGGAATTTAACTCCTTCTACTGACTCTTACTTAATCCCGAGAGGTGGGACCACAGATAGTACTGTTTTCCTTGTCCATTAAAGTTAACTCCTCAAAGCCTTCCTCTTGTGCCATAGATCCCAAAAATCAGTCACCAGAACTCTAGTCAGAAAATAAGAAATTATCAGAAACAAATTCAAATCCTGTCATTCACAGGAGCAATGGCAAACGTCTGAGACTCTTATGCTTTGGGAAGTGATATAGATTGGCAGTTTGCATTTGGAAAAACTGAGGCTCATAGAGTTGAAATGAAAAGGTTAAATACCTCTGTGAGTTTGTGACAGAGAAAAGACTAGAATCCAGGCTTCTTGACACTTTGTCCAGTGCTTACTTCACTTTTCTTCATTTCCTAAGAAGGCTTGAAGATTAAGAGGCACGTGCATTATTCATTACAAAATGTTAAAAGATGCCATTTTGAAATCACTTGAGAACCTCTCAGTACCGAGGGCACAATTCAGGCTTCTCCCAAGGGTCCTGATAACGTAGTAAACCTTGATTTGCTGTGCTTTACAATGGTTTCCTTTCAAGAATAGGAAAGAATTATTCCTACTGTGCCTACAGAAAAAAATCCCCAAATATAAATTGGTGTACACTAAGTGCCATAATACAATACAATAACAGAGACCTGGCTGTGGACTGGATGCTTATTTGCTATATATCTAGTGTCAGGGCAAAAGTCTGGCCACACTATAAGATAAGAGAGAGTATTCAGAAAGTCCTGAGGTGTCAAGGATTCCAGATTTAAGAAGTGGGTCAAAATTACAGGGTATCTGCCTGACAAAAACAGTATGTATATGGGGCTTAGATAAAGCGTGAGGATGCTAAATACTATGATTATTAGCGGTGTGTGAATCCTGAAGAGGTTACAGTAGTTAATGGCATGACTATCACTAATGTTTATCATATAAAAGAGTGATATCTTAGATTTGAAAATTAAAGTGGGCTCTCTTGGTATAGTCATTGGAAGACAATTCAGAAAGGAGAGTGTACTTCACAGGCATCACTTTCATGTGCAGGAATGGTTGCATTAGCATCAACCAGGAATCAAGATGCAAATAGAATTCTTGAGAAATAATCAGAAGTGCAGGATATTAACTAAATTCAAGTCTGTATAAACTCTGGAGATTTGGGTATGGGCCAAGAAGTTCACTAACACTGATTACCTAGTAAGGAAACCAAAGTTTAAACCGTTGGCCATGATCAATATGTGGGTCACATAGAAGCTTGACTTATATCCAGAGCATGAGCCAAGGCTACACATTCAGGCTCAGTTGTATCTCAGACAGCATAATTACTATCTCACTAGGTATCTAAATATATATGCAAATGTTTGGCATCAAATTAAAAGCCCCTCAATTCTCCCTTAATTCTTGACAATATTTTTGTTTCTTCCACGAGCTTTTGCTCAGTGTTACACTATTAATGGCAGATAATGGCAAGGTTTTGTCTACATTCTCAGCAACAGAAGAAAAGCTTTAATATTGTCATAATTATAATTATTTAGTTAAAATTCTTTTCAGCTTTACTTAGCGGATGAGATTCAGGTATTTCTCATAAGCTAATAACATGTTACCAGATATTTCTTAAAAGCTAATGACTTATTTTTATATGATAAAATAATTCTTATTACTTATTATCTTACAAGTTATTTAATAAGGATAACAGTACTGATGATGACTTACTGCTGGAGTATTTAATCTTTTTTAAATAACACAGAGTGACTTATGAATTGGTTTTTTAAAACTAAAAATTTGTTATCTTGGGTGGCTACTTTGAATTGTCTGACCAAATGGTATGCTGGAAAATGAATGACATGTAGAATATAGACTGATTTAGTATTGATCAGATGTGTTTTTTTAATCCTTTAAATTCCAAACCTGCAAAAAGAAATGTTTTCTTGATATTTGTCATTAAGGTCACATCAGTGGGTATAATTAAGCCACCTTGATTATAGAAGTGAATAAAAGAGTGAGACAGTGGCTCCAAACTACAGGAACAATTTTCTGTTCTAAATTAACTGTAAAAAGTTGAAAATCTCTTTCTCTCTCTTCTTCCTGGAAAATTGAAGTTGTTGAAACTAATGCACATTTGGCAACTTGACATATATTGTGCATATTAGTGAATCAAGGATATACACTAGACATTCTTATAGGGAGTCTAAAATAAAAGACTGATGTTATCTTTAAACACAATTATATGACAAAGTTAGATAACTTCTATTAAAAATTCTGTCAGAGGTACTCAAAGATTTGAAGTTATGTTTATACATGCCTCTCACATTGGAAAGTTAAAAGATTATTCAAATAATTCAGTTAATGTAGATAAAGAAAGAGTATAACCAAGATCTAATAAACAAACTTTTCTTTAGTACACACAATGTTGTTCTCTTACTGTTTTGTCAAAATTTAATCTGGTTAGTTTAAATTTGTAAGTGTAGAAATAATTTAGAAATTTACTTTTTTTTCTTTTTTTTTTTAATTTTGTGTGGATGGTTGGGACCTGCAGAGGGGATTTTTAAATCTACATTTTCCCACCCCTCATTGATTTTTACAACAAAATATTTTACTAATTTAATATTCTAAAGATATATTTATTTGGTATTTTCTTCCCACAGTCTCATAATAATAATAGCATCCTGCTTATACCTTCTGGAGTCCAGTTTTGGACAGGATCTGTTGTTGTTGTTGTTGTTGTTGTTGTTGTTGTTGTTGTTGTTGTTGTTGTTGTTGTTATAGTTTAATCTTTTTTCTCCCTCATTCTATTATTTTTAACTCTGAAGGTACAAACAAATTTCTCTTTTTTCTAAGGATGCTAGACTTAAAACTAGGTGATACTGATTTTTAATATTTATTAAACTAAGACAGTGAAATAAAGGAAAGTTCAGTCGCTTGACTTAGCATTAATCTAAGAAAGAGCCATTGATGATAGAAATACCTGGTTTTGTTATCAAAAATCAGGCACAGTCCATAGCAAGGAATCTGATACAATGATGCTTTTCCCTCTGAAAGTCTATGACCTCCAAAAGCTTATCAGGACTAAAAAAATGATTTGTGTTAATTTCACATCAGTGGATATAATAAATTCACCCCAGTGATGACCTTTCTAGCTAAAACACTGTTTAGAATATGACAGACTATGAAATGGCCAGGCTAGATAACCAATCCAAATTAATTAGAGGAAATAGGTTTAGGGCCTGAGTTATCCAGAGTAGGTATCATCCATTGGATTTTGGGCTATCCAGCTTTGCTCAGCCACTATCTGAAAGGTCCTTTTGGTCACGGAAGATACAGTAAACTTTCCTCAATTTTGGACCACGAAATTTGATTAAGCAAAGCACTGTGAAGACATTTTGCAATCTGCACAGACAACAGTGCTGTTTCTCAGAATTCACACAGTATGACCTGTATCATATTTAACACAGAATTACTTGTTAATAACCATATTGATTCTAAGTTACAGTTGTAATAATTGAACATTGAGAAATGTCATCTGTGTGTCTGTTTGAGTCTTTCCTAGGGGAACAATCACTCAGGAAATTTAAAGCTGCCTGGCCTCTAGGAATCAGTAAATTTGAAAATCCCTGTGACATCATTCTATAGGGAAGAGATATTAAGGTTGATTACCCTGGGTTATACGTTGCTCCCTCACTGGGACTTGGCCCAAACATATATAACCAGAATAAAAACCTATGCTAAAACAGTATCTGGAGAATATGGGCATGATGGTTAATCATGTTGGCTCATACTCAAAAATCATGGGATCTCCAATATGCAGGATGCTTTAATACACTGGGTAGAGATACAGTCTTTTCTCCAGCCTTTTCATTTAGTGACACATTTGAGAACTTGTTGGAAACATTGTGGACACTACAAAATGAAAACTGATGGTGAACCACCCTAATAAATTCCCTTCTAAGGACTTGATGATGTCACTTTGGAAATTTTAAGTCTAATCTAGTATGTGTTCATTCATTAGCTTCCTTGTCATATTGGGCCAAAGAACAGGAAATATTTCTAAGTAGTGATGATCAGTTCTTATATTTTCCCATAAACATTTAGCACATTTATTAAAAAAGGATGGATTTGATTTTCATGTCTAAAAGTATGCTTTCAAAGTAAAGTTTTAATTTCACATAGCCCTTTGGTGGACATGAATTATTTGTAGGTTTGAAAAAAATCATTTTGGCATATAAATTAGCTTTTATTTTTTCACTCTCACTCTTAAGCATGTTGACTTCATTTTCTTTACAGAGAATTCTGAGCCGTTGGCCTTGCTGTATTCTCACAATTCTGAGAGATCAGACTAGTTTTCAGAGGAAGGGGAAAATAATCAGAATTCTCCAATGTGATTTATGGGTGTAGGTTTATATTTAGTGATCCCAAATCCTCCTCAAAGGCCCTTCAAAGCAGGACTGAATTCCTCACCATGGACTAAGGGTAAACATCAGATTCAGGCCATCCTGGAGCTGTTTTCTCCCCAAAGAACTGATATCTTATTCAAAATCAAGTATCTTTCTAGTAATGACTTCTGAAAAAGCTATTAAATATCTAAGAAGCTACCTAGAGTCTAGGGTTTACCAGGTTTTTGAAGCCTATGTGCTATTAGCTCTAACTTTGGTTTTGGGTTCTCTACTATCAAAAATAATAATGATTAATTATTGTGCATTTATGGTGTAGTCAGCATTTGGCAAAATCTCATATCTTGACATTAACTCTATTATTTCCCTCATTTTATAGATTAAAAAAAAAACAATGTTAAAGAAATTAAATAAGTTACCCAAAGTTGTTCAACTGTCTTGGTTGAGTTTCAAACACAATTCTGTTAGTTGCCAAGGCTATTTTCATTATGCTATGCTGTCTCTATATAATAAAGTCACATTTCACTATTTTGTCTCTTTCTATTTGAGAATCAAGAGATTTTATAATAGGAGTCAAGATGTACCAACTTCAAAATAGATGGTTCCTTTATTAGATTTGGGTCTGTGAAATAGTAAATGAGGGGTAAAACACATAAAATAGGGAAGAGAAATGGATAAAAATGGGGATCATAGAAAGTATAGATGAATTACTTTAATTCTCTTTAACCACTCTTTATGGTATGATTACTACTTCTCTTTAACCAATCTTTTTTTTCTGGAAAAGTTGTACCATTTTATTTCGACATAACATTATAATATGAAAATTCCCATTTCCCTACAACCTCACAATTTTTAACCTTTGATAATCTGGTATGCGAATGTAATGATTTTTGTGTTTTTATAGTGCATATATGTAATTGTATTTGAGCATCTTTTCATTAATTTTGAAGCAATTGTATAATTTTGTGAATTTGTATTTTCCAAAATTAGTGTGTGAACACTTTATAAATTAAGGAACATATAGCAAATATTTTCTATTTTGTTTATTTTTTTTAATTTGGACATAGTTTTAAGTTTTTATGTGCTCAGTTCTGTCAGTCTTTCCCTCTGTGTCTGGTGGCCTTGATTTATTTGTTAAGAAGATATCTTCCTTACCCAAAAACTATAGAAATATATGCTTACATCTTTTCTAGTACTTCTACATTTTATTTCATCTTTAATCCATCTAAAATAAATTTTTAATCTGGCATGAAACAGAAATCTATTTAACCAATCTTTATGGTATGATTGCTACTTTTCCAATATAATATGGGTACTAATAGAAATCATATAAGATAAAGCCCCTGCCCTCATGGAGCTTATTTACTTGGGGAGGACAAAGTAGCATATATTAAATCTGACTACACAAAAGAGATTTAGAAGAAGGAATGTGACTTCATGACATATTTTGCCTTAAACGGAAATTTACCATCCCTACTCATATTTAAATGGATATGATGCAAAAGGGAAATCATTTTAGAGCTTTTACAATATTCACTTTTTAAAATCCCTAACCTAATCTATGCTATGTTAAGTTTAGAGCAAAAATTCTGAATTCCAGATATAAGACCATATCAGAGAATAGAACAGAATATATGGTTTTAAATGCAAGTTAAAATAAAAACAAAGAAAGGGCACAAACAAAAATGTATATAGATACTCTCCCAAACAGGCCTGGGGAAATAAACTTATTTTTATGTATACTTGTTTGCTGACCTAGTTCACTCTCTGTTGGCTATATGGCATCAGAATTGAAGGGGAAAACATGAGATCATTCATATATAAAATTGATGCTACACACCATCATCAAAGAAAGTAGAGCTGTATTTATATTTGTGGGTCATATTTTTCCCTTACAACCAAGGCCTTGGTGTTACAGGATGCCTGTTCCAATCTATGGCTATATTACAGAAATAATTAACTGGAATCTAACTCACATGCTTAAATTTAGGAACTTAATGTTGTAGACATCTGACCCATCTAATTACAGAACTCTGGGTGAAAAACTAACCGAACAAACAAACCAAAGAAACACAGGAACAAGATTTTAAGATAGTCTCTCTCCTGATATTGTTGGTTATTCCCCCATGTCTTCCTGCTCTCTGCAACCCACATACCCCCTCACCCATGTCTATGTTTCCTTATCCAAGAAGAAATAAAGGAAATGACTTGGGACATCTGTCTCTGATTTAGAACAGCTTCAGCAGGCACCAATTATAGCCTTGAGCTTCAAGTTGTGCTTCTTTCAGATTGGCTTGGGGTATAAACCTGAACAAGGCAGTGAGCTTTCTCATTTTTCAGTTTCTCTACCTGTGAAAAAGGTGTGACTGAGGGCACCTCTTTCTTAGAGGTATGGATCATCATGTTAATGCCTAATAGGTACTTTGCATTCCTTTGGTCAGAGTTCTTCTGTACAATTTTCAAAGTGTCATGTGCAACTGGATTGAAACCACACTGGGAAAATTAAGTTGCACCTGTCTTTCACCTGACAAAATTCCTTCAGCACATGAGAGTATTATGTTTGGTCAAGCTTGCAGCTTGAAATGCTTATGAGGAGAATAATAGTTAAAAGGTTTGCCCCAGAGTAAATGAGAAAAAGTATGAGTTTTAAAAATTAGTGAAAACAGTGCTTTTAGAAGTGTCTTATGGAATGGCCTACCCACATTAAAAACTATTGTGGGTTTGTACCTAAACATATGGCAGCTTTCTACAGAGCTTAGCATTTGAATTGCTGGATATAGCAATTGGTTTTACTCATTTCTCTCTTGTTTTGTCTATTGTGTCACTGCTAGCAGTATACAAGGTTTCAATGAGATAGGCCATGTCTCTGACATCTAGCATGGTGACTTCATTTACAACATGGTATTTATTGCTCATCTCATCAAGTCACTCCTTTGTCCTAGATTGATGATTTAGCAAATTGTAGCAGCAGGAAAGGGCCAAAGAGAAAAAATATCATTTACCTCATTTTGGTCAATTTTTTCCAGTCTTGTATGCCAGCAGAAATCAATGTCTGAGTGTACGTGTTTTCTGTGTGTGTGTGTGCGTGTGTGTATGTGTTTGGGGTGTAGGTAAGGAGAGAGATGTGGAAGAGGCAGGAATAGAAGTTGATTTTTTGGCACATAGTTAAGGACACTGGTTTCCAAGCTGTTACAGAAAGGAAAATGAGGGAAAATTGTTTCGGGTGATTTTTACACTCATGTCGATTTAAAAAATTGACAGCCTCAATAACAAAACTTTCATGCAAATGGTCGGACTATATGAGGGGAAGAGAAATATTCACACAAGTATTAGAGAATGTGTAGTTGGGAGGAAATATGATGTGGATAAAGGAACACAAGTCTTTTGAATTAAAACTTACGTTCTAGTCTTGGCTCTGCTATTAACTTGCTGTGCAACTCAGAATGAATCTTTTATATTCTCTAGCCCTCAGTTACCTGTTTGCAAAGACTAAAGAATCAATAGAGATTAATAGATTATTAATAGAGTTTTTTTGAGTAACTGTTTCCCAAATTTATCTTTCCACAGAATGCCTTTTTCATGTAAGGGCTATTAATATCCCATAGATCTATACATTTTTTAAATTTTTAATACATTTTTATTGAACTACAGTCAGTTTACAATGTTGTGTCAATTTCTGATGTGCAGTACAATACTTCAGTCACATAGGAAATTACATACACTCATTCTCATATTCTTCTTCACCATAGGTTACAAGATATTGAATATAGTTCCCTGTGCTATATGGTATAAACTTATTGTTTATCTATTTTATATATATTAGTATATATATATATAGTATCTGCAAATCTCAAACTCCCAATTTATCCCTTCCTACCCACTTCCCCCCTGGTAACCATAAGTTTGTTTTCTATGTCTGTGAGTCTGTTTCTGTTTGGTAAATAAGTTTGTCTGCCTTTGAGATTTAATAAAGATTAATAGTCTAAATTTTATTTTAAATGCTCAATCAGTTCTGCCATCAATTGAAAAATTATAATAAGCCTCATTGAATCATCATGATGTCATCTGTGGGCTTATCAATGAAAAAAGTATGCTACCCCAAGAGCTTAATAAATATTGCTATCTGAACTTGTTGAGTTACTTCATGTGTAGGCTGCTGAGCATGCTTCCTTGTATGATATGAGGGGTCAAACCTAATTAAAACCTCTCCCTTTTTCTTCTCCTATGGCACCATGATCTTTATTGCTTGGATCTGCAATAGTGCCCATGAATTATTTAAAGGTAGTTCTGCTGGGAAAATGTCTGCATGCTTTCTGTGAAGTTCCTGGATAATATCTTCTTGTTCTCTGTCATTAATACATTAACTTAAATCTACTTATTTTTTTAAGCTTAAATGTTTTGATGAGGAGCAGTCCATGACAGGAACAAGTCTGTGCCAATCAGGAAAGGCTGCCTAAGACTATGGATCCTGTATTAGAAATGGAGTCCAAGCAGTTAGGGTTGTGATGTGAGGACTCTCGGCTTGACCTGAGGTGATAAAGTACTGGAAAGGAAGAGTACAGAATTTCTTCATATTTTTTCCCAATTTTTATCTAGAACCAGGCTTATCTGCCAAATCAAAATTTCTACTAGACTTAGAGCATCAGAACCTTAAGGATAATTTAGTCTAGCTTCTTCATTTTACAGATGAAAGACTGAGGACCAGAGCTGGAAGGAACTTTCCTAAGGTTTTATCACTAACTAGTGATAAGGCCAAAACTAGAAGCCAGGTATCCTATATCTGACCACTGATCTTTCCCCTACACACTGCTTTCTCTCAGCTTAAGTGCTCTGTTTTGAGAAATCAAAAAGCCAGCAAGTGAAAAGACCAGCAAGTAAAACAGAATAGTTTTAGGATAGATGACTGTTTAAGAAGAAATTGAAGAAGAGACCCCCCCAAACCAAAATCTACTTGTTGATATCTTGTCTGAATCCTGTCCATGAAAATAATAAATTAAATGACAAAATTAAAAAAAAAAGTTGCTGAAAATATTTACCATCTTGATAGAATCTGCTTCTAGCCAGCTAGATTTGTCTGGTGGAGTTTATGATTAATTTGTGACCATACTCAGTCACTGAATTCTGTCCTTATGGATTATTGCTCTAGTTTGTCTTCACATATCTGCCCCACTTAGGTAGTACTTGGATAGTTATAATTCTACCTTCACACATAACAAACTACCAGTGGAAATCATAACTTTGTAACTTCCTCTCTGTGTTTTCTTTCCTAGCCCCCATGACAGATTTCTATGGACTCTAGGACATCTGGAAATGACTTTGGGTTACTCATTCTTTTCTCAGGTCTATTTCTTCCACATTGTTACTCTCTTTTAAAGACAAAGTAATTTAGAAAGAATTTTAGTCTATTTTATCCTCACCACTGATTTTTCTTCATCATATCCTTTTAAAGCATATATTGAGAAGTTCCTGTGTGCCTAGCACCCTATTTACTATGAGTTAGAGGCAAGAAGAAAAGGACAAATAACATGAATTTACCATCTATTGTGTGTCAAGCACAATCTTACTGGCTTTTACTTAGAATACCTTATATAATCTTAACTATACACCCCAGGAGTATTCTCTGCCAACACTTATGATACAATCTGGCTTCTCAAGTAATCCTACTATATTATACCATCTAAGACTATCTGCCTCTCTGTTTCTTTACCTCCCTTCTTCTATCAAGTAAAATGTCTCTCTGTATTTATTTCATCTTATTCACTTTTTAGGGTGAAAACTAGCTTATATGAATGATTACAGTTAATGGGTTAATGTGAAAATCCTCCTTGTAGTATTTTCATTTTAATAGGAGATTCTTAGAGACAAAGTGCTTTAAAGGATTGAAGGTATAGTGGGATATTTCAACCAAAGTGGCAAGCTTGGGCAAGAGATCATTGGGTAAACTGGAAGAGAAGAGCAAGTGTAGGGTGTGGGTTTTGATGACTCTAAATCACTCCACACAGAAAGCCATCTATAAGTATTGCAAGAGTACCTGTAAGGAAGTTTTGCATAAAGTTAATCTATCTTTTTAACACCAGCTGGGTCTCCCTCCGTGTGTATTCGCTGTGGTCATGAGAACTCAAAAAATTATCCCCAACTTAGAAAAGTCAGTTTCTAAGCTCCAACTGTGTTGTGAGTTTGACTAAAAACTGGGATTTTTCTAGGCTAGCTCATCATAAGGAGGAGCTCCTTATGACAAAGGAGTGAATGGTGAACACTGCCACCAACATCCCTACCTTCTCTCACCCTTTACAAAAGCTGCTAAGTCAAAAAGAGATGTTGGATGGTAGTAAAGGGATTCCCACTCACTCTACAATGCTACCACTAAGGACTAAGTGTAACTCTTTCCATGCTTTCCTTTGTCCATGTTAGTACATTTTTGGGGTCTCAGCATCCACTTGCTGAAATTTCGCAGCCCTCTGTGAGAATATTCATGCTGCACTTGATCACTGTTCTTTTATGTTCTTTCAGGCATGAATGAATTAAACCAGCCAGATTCCCTGTGGCTCCTTCAGGAGATCTTATCATTCTGATTAAAGAATTTCACCCACACTGGGGAAAACAGCAGGTACTCAAATATTATCTTGATTTCTCTTTTGGCATCATCTCTAAAAGAGTGCTCTTTCACTCTGTGGGCCCTAGACAGGTACTGAGAGCCCTCACTAGTCACCCATCCCACATTTTCTAGTCTATATGATATATTACCAAGTAATGACCAAGTTCTCAGAGTTGATAAATATAATCTTACATAATATGAAAGGCTGTGGTTTATGGAGTAGTTGGTAGAATGTGATTTTATTAATAGTGCCCCATTGAGTCATATTGGACCCTGAGACAAAAGGAAGAATCAGTTTAAATTATATATATAATATATATATATATATATATATATATATATATATATATATATATACACACACACACACACACACACACATACATACACACAAACACTCAGCACATATTGGCCACCCTAGTCATAAAATAGAGGGTAATATGTGTGTGTTGAGGAAAGAGATGCCATTTGCTAAGAAGAAAGATTAGAGTAGTTGTAGGTGACTCACATGAATATTAGGCAAGCATCTTTTCACTGATTGATAAGCTTAAAAGTCAATGAGTCTTAGGTTCAGAACAGATTTGGAAGAGGTAGATTTTAGAGATGGGGGATGTATGCTTGCTTTTTAGCTCTTTTGTCTTGATGCCTATTCTTAGAAAAAATGTATTACTGAAATGCTAGCCCAGATATCTAACAATCAGAAATGGACATGTCTAAAACCTAAGCACAATTTAAAAAATCATGAGTATAAGCCAAATTGACAAACCTTCACTTGATTTTAGCCAAAAGGCCGAGAAGCGATGACAAACCTTCAGATAGACTAATCAAGAAAAAAAGAGAGAGGACCCAAATAAAACATGAATGAAAGAGTTCAACTGATAGCACAGAAAAACAAAGTATGATAAGGGACTACTAAGAACAATTATATGCCAACAAATTGGACAACTGAAAGGAAATAGTAAATTCCTAGAAATTTATAATTGCCCCAGACTGAATCATGAAGAAATAGAAAATCTGAGTACACTTATTACTAGTAAGGAGTTTGAAACAGTACTCAAAAATCTCCCTACAAACAAATTTGCCTTAACTAGCCTTCACTCACAAATTCTACAAAGCATGGAATTAATATTTAATATGTATCCTTAAGCTTTTCCAACAAATTAAAGAGGAGGAAATTCTTACAAACATGTTTTATGAAGCTAACATTACCCTAATACCAAAACCAGACAAGGATACTACAAAATAATTAGGTTACAGGACAATATCCTTGATAAACCTAGATGCCAAAAATCCTTGACAAAATATTAGCAAGCCAAATCCAACAATATACTAAGTAGGATTTATTCCAGAGATACAGGGATGGTACAACGTATACACATCAATCAATGCAATATATTACATTAACAAAATGAAGGATAAAAATCATATGATCAGCTCAATACATGTATGAAAATCATTTGACAAAATTTCACATCCATTTATGATAAACACTCCTGACAAAGTAGATATAGAGGGCAGATACCTCAACACAATAAAGGCCATATATGATAAACCTACAGGAAACATCATACTCAATCATGAAAGCTTTTCCTCTAAGATCAGGAACAAGATGAAGATTTCACTCTTGCCGCAGGACACAAAATCAATATACAGAAATCTGTGATGTTTCTATATACTATTAGCAAATTATCAGAAAGAGAAATTAAGAAAACAATCCCATTTACTATTGCATCAAAAATAATAAAATACCTAGGAATAAAATTAACGAAGGAAGTGAAAGACCTGTAGACTGAAAATCACAAGACACTAATTAAAAAATGGAAGACACATATAAATGAAAAGATATTCCATACTCATGGACTAGAAGAATTATGGATATATGGAAGCTAAATTGAAGCCACTCCATCCTTTCTTTCTTGCACTTTCTCATAAAAGGGGAAAGAGCCTATTCTGGATACCATTTAAGAATGTTTTTCTAATGTACTCATTATGAGTATAGTTGGGGAGCTCAGTGAGATAAGGAGAAAAAATTAGGCATCTGTCCAAAACATATTATGTTTATAACATGCATAAATTAATGATCAGTGATAAGTGGGGTAGGCTAAATAACTAACTATATATTTCTGTTGTCTTTTGTAAAATAAATATCTGTTGGCTCAATTAAAGTACAATATTTCTGTTGGAAGTATTAACAAATGTTAAATGCTAGTTGAGCCTGAATCTCAGTTATGGTATGAAATTCAAATCAACTAAGGGAAATTTGAATATATTTTCATTTATTAATAACCATGAAAGTCCATAGTCAAGATACAACCTCAGGCTTGAGAGAGAAAGAGAAATAGTCAAATTCTACTACTAGCAAACAAACAAAAAGCTAAACAACAGAAACAACAATAAAACCTTTATATTAACAGGTATGTGAAGACACCTATGTAATTTGTTTAAGTGATTTCCTCCTGGAGACACTAGCCAGCATTCAGTCTTTGGCCACAGCATTATGCATATATATAATTATTTTACATTGTTTAAAGTGCTGAGAATTTGTTCATTTTTTAATGTACTTGTGTAGCAATTGCTATAGAATCTTGGAAATATTAACTCATTAAATACTCATTGATGTAGGCACTATTATCATCTCATTTTACAGATGAGGCAATTAAGACATCAAAATGTTTATGTAACTTAACCAAAGTCACACAACTCCTCATTACTTATAAAATACTTGCATATTTTGCAATAATTATATATACATGCAATGAAAACATATATATGGCATGGAATGCCAGTGCTAATTAAAACCCAGAAGTAAAATTAAAAAAAATTAGAGCTAGAAATGTTATTAAAAGTTATTTGGTTTAACCTGCACATTTCAAAGAAGAAATGGAGGCCCAGACAAATTGACTTGCTCAAGGTCACACAAGATAATCAATGACAGAGGTGGAACAAGAACTCAAGATTTCTCATTCTCAATCTGATATTATTTTTATTACACTAAGCTGCCTTTGCTATGACTAATTTAAATAAATACATCACTATATTTTTGAATAAATGTTACATCAAATGGTCACTTTGCAAATCTGTATGCTTACTCTAGTGATGTTGTGTTTTATTCTTATAACTTCTTCTTTGAAATTATCCTTCAGACTGGTTTGAGCTAATAAAGAAAAATGAGTCTTAACACACTATGCTCAAACCTTTTCATACCTTGCTTTTCGCCAAAAATGGCATTTTTAACTTGATCCTTAACTTCATTGCTCAGACTTCATTCTGAATGGCTTTTGACTATTTACCAAAATTCAACTATCCTTAAAAGGCAAATATTTTTCATCACAGAGATTTATTCTAAAATATATGAGGCAGGCTCTGACTACAATTCTAAAGCAAAGTTTCAAAAATTTCCTGAACAATAGAATATAGTTGGAATAAGTATATAACCTTTCAAAGTGGCAGCTTAGGAAGGGAAAACTAATTTGGAAGCTTGATTACTGATAATTTTTTAAAAATATTATCACTGTGGGGAATCCCATGTCCTAAATATTTCAACTCATGGATAGAGTCTAAAAAGGTAATGTGTCTGAGTGTGTGTGTGTTTGTGTGAGTGTTGTGTTGTATTTCTTGGGTGACTTTTCCCAGATGAAGAAATTCAAATGGAGAATACCATTCATCTTCTCAGGCAAAAGAAATTTATTAGAGATAAATATCTTGGTGTGGTATATAGGATATATTGAGGACACAGTTGAAGAGATTGTGAGAGTAGTAAGGAAGTCAGATGAGTAGAACTAGAACTAAGGCAGAAACAAAGTAGATAAGAACAGTGTTGCAGGGAAGGTCAGATGAACAAAGTAGCAATCAATAGGAGGCAGAGAGGAGATGCAGGGCAGAGGGAAGGAGGGGATTAAAACTTTGAAGTCAAAACTTTGAATTGTTAGTGATATCAGTGATGTTCTCAATATTGAGAAGGGCAGGGAAAGAGAAAGGTCCCAGTTTTAGATAAAGTTGCTCTTAGGATTATACTGTATGATGTCACTTATACGTGGAATTAAGAAATACGATGAACTAGTGGATATAACAAAAAAAGAAGCAGACTCATAGGTATAGAGAACAAAATAGTGGTTACCAGTGGGGGAGGGGCGATATAAGGGTGGGAGAGTGAGAGGTACAAATTATTGGGTATAAGATAGGCTCAAGGATGTATTGTATAACCCTGGAAATACAGTTAGCTGTTTTGTTTTAACCTTCCTCTTGTCCTGTCTGTGAAGCTTTGTCTAAATGACCAATGAACAGTTAGATAGATTGGAGGCCAATCACAGAAAAGTGATAGAAGCATGATATCATTTGATGATCATCTTAAAAAAAATACTTCACATATTTGCAATTAGTCTGTCACTGATATCAATCTCTGAAACAACTGGACCTCCAAATTGTCAAAGACTTATTTCTCCAATCTCTTTGTACCTAACGTATATTTAAGTTGGTGAGTACGGTGTGGAGGGCATCTGAATTCAAGTCTCCTGCCGTGTCTTAGAGCTAAATGTCATTGCTTTCCTACTTGTTAAAATGTTACAAAGAAAACAGAAAGAAAATACAATGCATTCAATCTAAATGAATCTCAAGAAGTGGCTAGTCATTTAGTTTTCAATCCAGTGAAAAAAGAGTCATCAAAAACCAACCAAATATTGCAAAATAATGCCATTTGCTGAAAAAAAACTTTGATTTACTGTCACTAGTTTTGGTTTAGAAGTACCTTCTCTCTTTAGCCTTTCACAAAATGCATTTAAGGGAAAGGGATTAGAAATAAATAAATAGCAACCATATGTCTAAATTACTTCTAAATTCACCCTGGGCCAATTAATTCCCTCAGCCTACAGGTATCCAGAAGTCCAGCATTACTCTCTGAGTAGGTAGTGACATAAAAAGGTAAGCAATTGGCTTATGTCAGAAATAAAAGTAAGTGAGCCAGCAGGTAAATTTCATAAGAAAAAATATAATCTTTTTCTCAACTACAGGTTTTGGAAACCAGTGCCTGTTCAACACACTTTCAGTACTTGGTGGGTCTCATGACTATGATGGGGGAGGGACTTGTCATTTCCTGCCATGAGAAGGCAGCAGGTGGTGATAAAGGGAAAAAAAAGTAAAAATAGCATCACATTACTGCAAAGAAGTGTGCTCTACTCCATTTTGATGTGTGTGTGTTTATGTGTATGTGTGGTGGGAAGGTAATACTTTTAAAACCTGACTTACTTTTTGTTGCACTTCCTTTGACTGTAATACAATATGGCTGTTTAAATGTATATTCTTAACAGTTAAGATATTTTTTGAAAAGGAAATGAGTGTATTTTGAGTCGTGTACTCTGCCTTAGCTCAGAGGTTGCAGATAAAAACGATAAAATTGTAGCTGAATGATTTTTTAAATGTTTAAAGGGGCATGGAGCTTGGGTGCCACAGCTGCTGTGAAGGAGGTGTTTTCTTCTTGATTGTTTCTGAAATTTCTTCAATTTGATTCTCAAACACTGAAGTGAACACATTTTGATTGTTTTGGGGAAACCATGGAGCAAATTGTAATCAGTTCAATGGGATGGCACCCAGAGCACTTATTATACCCATTGGCAGATGACCAATGAGGAAGAGCAAGTTTTTTCTATTGTAAATATAATTTTATAAAGAAAAAATTAAGATGCAAGTCTCAGTAAATAAAAAGTAAATTCTTTTTTAAAAGTGGCTTGTATAATCTCCAAATGCTTTGCAGTGGCCAATATCAATGATTAAAACAACAATGAGAAATTACTAAATATATTTTTGGTTTTATAACATGAAGAGCCTTAAGAGACATGCTTCAAAAATTGTACAGAACTGGATAATTGAAAAAAATTATGCAAACATGCAGGGACATTTGTATTAAAATTTAACAGGCACTTACTAAAGGTCTGCCAAAGAACATTTAATACAGGTCTATTCTAAGTGTTGTGAGAGATACACAGATGATTAGGACAGAGTTCCTACTCTCAAAGAGGTTACAATCTAGTGGTTATATAGACAACAAACTATACTATTAGACAGTATGAAACACATTAGACTATAATAGAGGTACAAGCATTATGCTGTGAGAAGGCAAAGGAAGGGGAGCTAATTCCAATTTGAGTGGCTCCGGAAAGTCTTAGAGGAAGAAATGATATTATCAAAATTCTCCTTTCTATCAAGGATTTTTCTATCAAAGGGGAAAAGTGGGGATGGGGGTATGGAACTTAAAGACATTAAGACTAAATTAAAAGAGAGACATTAAAAGGTACATTCAAGTTCATCCTGGCATGGTAGAAGTCTAGGGCATTTGGAAGAGTGTAATAAGAGATCAGGTTCAAGAGAGAAAATAGAGCTTTGAGTATCAGATGTTTAGGCCATCACAGTGTGAACACTTGAAGGATTTTGCACAAGTGCATTATATACTTCAACCTACACCTGATAAAGACATCTGTAGAAATATGTTAGTCTGAAATAAGAAGGTTATTCTATTTTACATAATAAAAAGGAAGTAGGGTTATTGCTTATGTCAAAATGTTGTAAACAGAGATAAAATATGAATACTTGTTCCTCCTTCTGAAACAGTGCTGAGTGTTACTGATACTGTGTTGTAAAGGTACAAAAAATTTGCAGTTGCTGGTGGATATTCATTATTTGCTTGCCTTTTCATCTTAGATAGATGATACCTCTCTAATCCTTTGAGTCAACATATAATAGAAGCTCAGGGTCCTTCTGCAAGAACATCTGCAAAAGACTTTGGAAGAAGGGATTTTCTGGGTCTCTTAGATACTTTTCAACTCATACTACAGACTCCAAGAAAACAATGGATGATAAATATCTGCTTTTAAAGCCAAATGGCAAGATCACACAACATTAGTTTGTCTTTCATTAAATCCCAATCTTGAACTGTATTATTTTTCACTCCAGTGAAATAAGGTCATCAAACATGAACCAAATATTATAAATAATGCCACTCACTGAAAAATCACTTTATTTACAAACAGAGCATTATGCAGTGAACATAACTATGCAAAATTCCAGTCAAATATTGCCCATGCATCAAGCTTCTGGGGCTGATATAGCCCCAGGCTTGACTTCAGATGGGGTTTGTGATCCTTTAGGGCACTTCAACCCTGTCCTAGAGAAGAGTAAAATTTCTGGGTCTTTGTGAATCTAGTCCCTAAAAGATTGTTGTGGGATGAAGAGAGTGTCATATGAAAGAGTTACATCTGACTCAGTTTTCACCACTTCCTTTCTATATATATATAGGGAGAGAAAGAGAAAGAGAAAGAGAGAGAGATGGAGAGAGAGAGATACCATATCAGACAAATGTGACAACAGTTTTGATGAGGACCTAAAATATAATTTGTTTGATGTTTCATACCTAGGTCATCCTTATTCCAGACTTGGGCTAGAGTGACCTCCAAGTGAGAATGTCATTGCCTAGGTTCTTGGATTGTGGATACAGTATATTGGGCACATGTATCTTTGAGGCTAGTCTAGGACTCTCCCCACTTCACCCCTTTAACCCTCCTTTTCAAGACAGGTCCAGGAAAGCAGACACCTATCTGTCTAATACTTTACAGTTATAACTCTTTTCTCAAATATGATGGCTTAAAAAAGAAGAAGAGTCTGGAAAGGAGGTGCATTAGCAGTTATGTGCCCCCTTCTCTGCTTCCACCTAAACCAGGAGGCGTGTACCTGTCAAAGTGGTACCATCGCTGGTGGAAGATTAGTCAAGGAATCCAGTCATCTTCTTTTTCCATGACACTTCAGTGTCAGTAACCAGAAAGATGCCTCTAAGAGCCAAGAGTTTCCAGAAGACTGTTTGCATCTACTAATCAGGACGGTTGAGATGCTAGAAGGAGACATGTAGGACTACACTAATGGTTCCTGGCATGTGGTTACTCTTTCAGAAGTGACTCAAAGTACTTTTGAGACATTTTTTGAAGTGAGGGACAAAGTGAACTCCTTTAAATCTTGCTTAATTTATAGGATCCACTTTCTTAGCATAGAAAACATGGTAGAAGATTGAGAAGTAACCAACCAGAATCCTGTTCAGAAAAGACATGTTATCAAGAGCCAGAAAATGACAGGCCTAGCAAAGACAAAGCTGCCACCAGAGGAAGCTTATATTTAATTATCTGGGATAGCAGCGTTCAGTGTCTTGTACTCCTTTCCCATGCCACCCTTAAAGCCTAATCTAAGGACAGGATCTATTACCTGCCATTTAAAATCCAAGAATGAGATCCTTTTTAAATTAGATTAATCACCTTGATCTTGGGTCATCAAATGTTTCCTGGGCATTTTTCAGAGTAATAACTGAAGGCTCTATGGGTACTTTTTAGGGTAATTACTGAGGGCTAAACAGTTCCTTTTTGCCACTTGCATTTTAGTATTTAGAATTAAATTTTAAGTAATTTTCCATCAGGATTCTTTATGAGGTTTCTGCAGACCCCCATGTCTGCTGAGAGGCGTCCATGATACGTGTTCCTTTTTAAAAATATAATGCTATACACTTTGGATTATATAGTGAGGAGAAAATGGCTCCAAATTATAAGTAAAACACAAGTAACTAGGGGGGGAAACCACTAAACACCAAGACCAGAAAGATCTGATACACTGAGCTAAAAGGCAAATGATGGAAAAGCTCTGAGATCTATTACACATGACCTAAAAATTCTGAGTTTGTGTGAGGTACTGACATTCTCCAAGAAAAGTTACCAGGTTTAAATTACTGGGCTCCATTTTAAAGCTGGGAGTCTGCAATTCCAAGCTTAAACTCTCTCTGTAGAGCAAAGGGCTTATCCTTAAGAAAAAGGAGTTTGGGCCTCAGCCAACAACTGGGAAAGGATTTTTTTTCTTTCCTTTTTCTTAAAGAAGGTCTTTTTGGTAATTTATGAAACTACAACACATTAGGTAGCCACCTACAGCCAAAATCAAGGCCAACCCTGGAGTGAGGCCCTGGAGACTGGTTTAACTTTCCACTTCACCCTTGCTTTTTTCACCAGAACCCATAAGGTTGGTTTACTCCTCCACTTTCACAGACTATTAATCCTGTGAAGCGGTGGATAGGGCACACTCTCAAAGAGAAAATTGCAAGAAAAAGAACTGCAAAAAAGTGAAAGGGGCCAGAAGGACCTGATTATCTTGGACCTTAGTTTATTTTATGTAAGCTTGGAAGCTTATAACTTTCCTTAAAAAATTTTCCCTTCTTATCCAAATGCTCATGCCTGGTCTGAGACACAAGGTGAATATTCAGAAGAGCTGAGGAAAATCCCCACAGCCGTGTCGGCACTGAGAACAGGAAATACGTACAGTTTTCCCACTGTAACATAACTTGTGATCTTCTCCTCACTTCTACAAAGTGAAAATATTTTAAATGTAATGTATAAAAGGGAACTTTGTAAAATGGCAACTTATATTTTAAATAGAAAGTTAGTATATATACCATGTTAGCCCTGAGACCACATTTTGAGAAACCTGCTTAAGAAAAACAGAAAGAACAAAAATAGACCCCTATAAATCATGTGGATAAGAGCAATACCCTGAGAGGTGGAAGCTGCATAAGAACAAACTGACTAACATTTATTTTTTGATGGATGGGAGGAGCGAGAAAGTGAATAGTGGCTAAAGTAATTGTTAATTATCAGTACAATTTCAGTAGCCTCTGCTGTCATCCATTCCCATTAACATTTGGCATTCCCTGGTCTCCAGGATATGAAATGATCACAAACTAGGATATCTGAGGAAAGGTAACATGACTGGGCATTATTCACTGCTGATGTGAGATTGAGTGATTATCTTCTTGCTTTTTTCAAGTAATTGTAAGTGTACTACTCAGAGCAGAGGGACAAGATGCACTATCTGCTGAAAGGGAAATGGGCTTCAGATCTCAGCAGAGACATTTGGACTCAGCTAAGTGAAACTTCCTGGCAAAATAGTAACTCACAGTAACTGCTTTCTGTACATAGATTGGTATTTCCTCCCTTCATGAAGCTTGCGTATCATACAATTACAGATATCAAAGATAAGAGAAGTTGGGAGCCTGACTGGATGTGGTATCTAGACAGAACAACCTTCTTTAAAATAAAATTTCTGATGGAACATTCTCCCTGGGAGAATTAACCAGGCAGAGATTTTCTGAAGTATTTGTTTACTGTGCTATAGCCAGTGCTTTATTTAGATACAGTGGCTGGACAGGTTTCCTGGCAAGACTGTAAGCTATTTGACTTAGAAAATTTTCGAAAGTAGAAAAAGAAGCCCTGAGATTTGCTGTGTGCTGATCAGAATTAGGAAAAATTCTGTCTCTTCTATACAATATTCGTTATTGCTCATGTATCAGAGGTACCATTGCCTCCACACTCCTTGTTCTGCCCCACATAATTTGCAGTCACTTGCATGACTAAGTCTGCTTTTTCTTGGCTTACTAAAGTTTGTACCTAACCAGAATTCTAAAATAAAGTTGGTTTTTAAGCAAGTAATTGCCAATGACCTATAATTGGATTGTTGATGGGCAGAGCTCCACATCCCAAAATATAGTTTCTACATGCCACTAATATGTCCCAAAGACCACCATTATAAATTAGTCCATTTAATGATTTAGTATTTTTAATAATATATTTTCCTTTATTAATATACAGAAACACATTTTGATGGGGGAAAGTCTAACATATCCATAGATAATAACAATCTGTTCAAGAGAAGTCTCAGTAAAAAACACAGAAATCTATCCCAGATATTCATTTAAACCAGATTTCCCTGAAATAAGCAAACAAAGATATAACAACATAATATTTCTGGAAAACACTCTTGAACCATATAATGAGTAAAATTTAGTGAGTTTCAGGTTCAGATAAACAGATGAATATTCATAAATAAAATAATAACTTCCCACAGTAACACCATATGAAATAGTTTCTGATCTGTAGATTGCTGGAAATCAGGCTAAATTCAGGCCATCAATTTCATTTTTTCTCTTATTTTTTCCTCTTCCCAAGGAAGTGAGTAGAATTAAGAAAGAATAGGTTCCCCAAGTAAGAAAAAAAATTTGCTTAAGGAATCTGGCATGTTGTTTCAAATAAATATCTCATTTAAAATTGGAGTATGTTCCAGTGTCTATTATAACATGAATTCTTTCCTGACAAAGGGAAATGTCAACAAAATAGTAGCAATGTCTGAAAAAAAAGTCCCATTCCTGTTTTGTCTCCATTACTCTTAAATACAGGAGTATTTATATTCATTATAACACAGATAACTAGGGTTTTTTTTCCATGTTTGAAAGCCTTTTCAAGCATCCCAAGCAACTTTTCCTACTGGAAAATAATGTAATCTAAACAAAAAGAAAGCATTATCAGCTTTTCCAGAAGGAAGCCAGAAGAATTTTAAGAGAGATGTTCTATTCAGGAGCATTTCAAGGCTACATTCTAGATTATACAGATAAAAATGCATTAAAATGTGGCCAATGAGGAGTGACCAATAGGAAAAATACAAACTTCAGCGGGGTAGTCTTGGCTTTAAGTTCACTTCACGTAATCAAATATGTTCTTAATATCTTAGTTAGTTCCCCTCTTTCGTGCTTATAGAGTACACTGTACATTGCCTATGATCACATTTTCATATTGTGCATCAATTATAATTCTCCCTCTCTAGACTATAAGGTCTAAGAAGAGAAAGATTATGTGTCTTTTTCCACTGTCTATACCTCCAGTATCAAGCATGGTGCCTGACAAATGATAAATGCTGAATAATTATTTGCTGAATAAATCTTGGATGAACTCAACAAATTCCAAACATAGTTCTAGGTGCTCCAGGGGGCAGACAGGTATATAAGACTCAGCCCTTGTCTTCAAGGAGTTTCTAGCCTAATTGTGGTGAAGTGGGGAGAAGAGGAGAACAGATGCATAAATAAGACACAGATACAAATTACTAGCCAAAAAGCAGAAGTAAGTGCTTTAAGAGAGGTATAAATGAGGATTTTAAAAAGGGACAAACATAACAGTGTTGAGTTAACCACAGAAGTTTTCATGAAGAACAGGAAATTTGAGAAATGTCTTTACAAATAGGTAGGACTGATAGGCAAAGAAGGTATTTCAGGCTGAGGCAGCAGAATGAGCAAATGCTGTTCATGGGGGGAGGGGGTCGGTTTGAATAGTATGGAGCTCAGTTTGGCTGGAATTCTGGGCATGTTAGGAGAGCAGTGGGAGATAAAGCTCTAAAGGCATGGTATTTAAGGAAGCCATTGATTGCCAGACTATGTATTTTGTGATTTGTTGGGCAATAGGAATGCTTTTTAAAGAGATCATTTTAGGGAAAAAAAATCTGACAGCATTATATAGAATGGAGTAGGAAAAGATAAGGGATAGGGAGTTAAATTAATAAGGTCCTGATCTAGAGTAGAAACAATGCAAATTTCTTAAAAAAATATGTTTCTGATAAATAATGCAGTTGCAGAAAATACTAATAATAATGTGAGTTATAATAACTAGTGTTTATTGAGCACTTATTGTGTACCATACATTATGCTAAATGAATTACACACAGCAGCTCAACTAATTCTCACACTGACTCAATAAGTTAGGTGCTATGATTATTCTCATTTTATCAGTGAGAAATTTAAGGATCAAAGAGATTTAGTGCTATACATATAGGCACACAGCTATTAACTACAAAAGCAAGAATTTAAACCCAGGTAGTTCTAACTCCTAAACTTACATTATTTCCCCCGTAGTATGCGATCTTCTCCTTAGGAACTTTCTTGGAAGTGGAAAATAAAGGACAAAGAGTCGATGTTTCCAAGACTTTGGGACAACCAGGGGAAACACTGGTGAATTTAATAGCAATGAAGAAGTCAGGAGCAGAATCTGGTTTTAAGTTTTGAGATGTGATGATTTTTATATGAGATATGTTGATATTTATAGTCAAATGATTTTTAACTGAAATTCTTTCATTCAACAAATACTGAGTACTTACTTTGTGTCTTCCACAGTCCTTGGTTTTGTTATACAGCAAGTAAACAAAATACAAAAGAATCTTTGTCCTCATGGACTTTACATTCTAGTAGGAAAAATATATTAAAATAAACTAAATAAGTAAAAATCAAAGAGTATGTTAGTTATGACTGACCATTGATAAAATAAATGCTAAAGGGAGATGGCATTGTTGGAGGACAGCTGCAGTTTTAAATAGGAAGATCAGGGAAAGCCTCATGAAAAGGTGACACTTGGGTAAAGATCTGAAAAATGTGAAATAGTAAAACAAATAAATAACAGGCTAAAGCATTTCAGGCACAAGGAACTGCCAATTCAAATGCTTTGAAGCAGGAATGTTCTTGATCTGTTCACCTAACAGCAAGAATGGCAAAGTTGCTGGAGCAGAGTGCAAGGGGGAGAATCTTAGGAGGTGAGTTCAGAAGAGAAACCAGGAGCTAAATCATATAGGATGCTATAGGTCATTGTAAGGACTTTGATTTTTCCCTCTCAGTAAGATGAAAAGACGTTAGGAGGTTTTTATCAAAGAGATGACATGATTTGACAAGGTATGACATATTTTAAATAAATAAAAGAGATGACTTCACTTTCATATGTTGAATGTTGAGGTGAGGATGAAACATCTAAGAGATTTTATACACAGTTGGAAAGAGAGCTACAGATCAGGATGACATAGATTTAAGAATCATTGGCTGTGATAGGACAGGTGAATGTTCAGTAGAAGTTAACTGGATGTATATTTGTAAACTTCTGATTTCTAATCAGTGATATTAGCATGTGATGACTTTTATATAAATAGTTGAAAGGAGGTTGAAAATCAAGGGCTTTGACTTTATGGTTTGCCACCCAAATTTGCCTGTCACCTAATCAAAATAATCAAAAATCACTACGTGTGAAATATTTCAAAGATGTATTTCAGTTTGGGAGTTGAACAACTTCGAAGTTTAACCACTCTTTCATTATTAATGTTATTACAGTTGTGCTTCGCTGCATTTTATAATACCATCTCTCTACTTCCTTATCTGAGAAATCTCAAGTATTTAACCTCTTCAACCTGAATGCACAGTTCATATCATTCATCAGGATGTTTAAAGTGAACACCATATTTTTAAACAAATTGTGTTATTTTACTTACCAGACAATTGAGGCAACATAAAAATAATTCCTTTAGGGGCTGAATCAAGCACACTTTAAAACACATGGATTTGATAATCCAAAGCAGGATGTTTTACAATTCCTAATTCATTTTTGTTCTTCCCACATATCTTTAAAATCTGTTAAGTCCTCCTGGATTTTAGCAGCTTGAGGCAACTATCCAGGTCCCTAAGCTAAAATTTGTTTTAGAACAAAGGTCAGGGACCTCACTGAGTCAACTTTCTGGGGATTTTGATTTTCTGCACTGGTGCCATAGTCTGTTGTCTTAGAAAATTGAGAGGTGACTAAATGACCCACAAAAACGGAAGTATTTAAAGAGAGGCTGGTTGCCCACTTATTTTCAGACATCTGGGAAAGATTTAGACAAAATCAGTGGCCCCTAAATGATGGTTCAAGGACAAATGTTAGGTTGGCTATATCTTAATCATATGGGGAGATTGTAAAAATACAAATTTCAGACCCTAGATACTAAATCAGAATCTCTGGAGGAAACACCAGGAAATCAGAGGAAAGCTGTGTGTTGTAAACTTTCCCAGGTGAATCTGGCAATCAGTGATGTTTGGTCCATATCAGAGCCTCTCAAATGTTAATATGCATAAGAATCACCTGTGGTTCTTCTTCAGCTTGTGGTACAGCAGGTCCCAGGTGGGACCTGAGATTCTTCTGCATTTCTAACAAGCTCTCAAATAACGCTGATTCATGGGTCACATTTTGAGTAGTAAGGGGCTAAATTACCTCTCAGTTTCTTTCTTGCTATACTTTCCTGTGATTCTAAAGTGCCTTGTGGAAACTGTGACTTATCACCCTCGCTCACATCAGAACTTTCCATTAAAGGTAATAGATTTTTTTTACATATATGCCTTTTTTTTCACACAAAGTGCTAGATAATAATTGACTTATTTTTTTTTTTTCACTTGCAGCTCTACCTTTGTTTCCCACCCTTTGGTTTTCAACTCATAACTGAAAAAGGCCCAGAAAGCTGATCCATCCAAGTTAATCATCTCTGAAGAATTGTGGACCCACTGAGTGCTAAAGCAAACCTTTCTCCTATGTGAGCCAGCAAAAGAAAAACAGCTTGTCAAACACCTGTAAAGAGATGGCTATCACCATATGGGAATTTGAAGAGCTGCTATATGGCACATTCATGATCCAAATAGGAGAGGATCAGCTGTCCCAGAAGGCCTTTTAACTGAGTAAACAAGAAGGGAAAATTATAACAGCTTGTCATTGTGCCTGCATACTAGACTTCCATGTAGTTACTATAGACAAATCCAAAGTAAGCATGCAGACTGTTCTTTGAAAAGCCCCCAGATCATGTATAGAGGCTGAGACCAATGCAGTAAAAAGAAAGTTATTCTATACTCAGTCTCTCCAACCCATCGATGATTAGTCTTCTAGAAAGAGCAGCAGTTGACTGTAAATTTAGGTTTTGAACCACCATTTAGCAAAGATAGTTTCTCTAGAAACATGTCTGTTAATGATACATGTGCTGCGTCAGTTGGAGAAAATAGGGACTTTCGATACTTCATCTATGCAGTGACATATACTGTCATTCTTGTGCCAGGTCTCATAGGGAACATTTTAGCCTTGTGGGTATTTTATGGCTATATGAAAGAAACAAAACGGGCTGTGATATTTATGATAAACCTAGCCATTGCTGACTTACTACAAGTTCTCTCCTTGCCACTGAGGATCTTTTACTACTTGAATCATGATTGGCCATTTGGACCTGGCCTCTGCATGTTTTGTTTCTACCTAAAGTATGTCAACATGTATGCAAGCATCTACTTCTTGGTCTGCATCAGTGTGCGACGATTTTGGTTTCTCATGTACCCCTTTCGCTTCCATGACTGTAAACAAAGATATGACCTATACATCAGCATTGCTGGCTGGCTGATCATCTGCCTTGCCTGTCTGCTATTTCCTCTCCTCAGAACCAGTGATGACACCCCTGGCAATAGAACCAAATGCTTTGTGGATCTTCCTACCAGGAATGTTAATCTGTCCCAGTCTGTTGTCATGATGACTGTTGGTGAGTTGATTGGGTTTGTCACACCTCTTCTAATTGTCCTGTATTGTACCTGGAAGACAGTTTTATCACTGCAAGATAAATATCCTGTGGCCCAAGACCTTGGAGAGAAAAAGAAAGCCTTGAAAATGATTCTAACCTGTGCGGGAGTTTTCTTAATTTGCTTTGCACCTTACCACTTCAGTTTTCCTTTAGATTTCTTAGTCAAGTCCAATGAAATTAAAAGCTGCCTAGCCAGAAGGGTGATTGTAATATTTCATTCTGTTGCCTTGTGTCTTGCTAGTCTGAATTCTTGCCTTGACCCAGTCATATACTACTTCACCACTAATGAATTCAGAAGACGGCTTTCAAGACAAGATTTGCATGATAGCATAAAACTCCATGCAAAATCATTTGTGAGCAACCATACAACTTCTGCCCTGAAAACTGAATTATGTTAAATTAAAAAAAAAACTGGGTGTGGAAAGAAATGCAAGTATACCAGAACACATTTGCAATACCCCAAGTCACTGGGAAGTAATCACGGGAAGCACTCACAGCTTTTCAATTATTCTTTATCTTACCTATATGAGGAATTCATATCTTCATAAAAGAACCTATTTAGAGCATTATACTACACCATTATAGATGTTGAATTGTCCGTGTAGTAATTTGTCACCAAGTCTTTAAGACTTAAACTATAAAATTTCAGTGACATCCTATACACATATGCTCTCAACTAGAGTCAGTAGTTTTTTTCTGTCAACTTAAGACACTTAGTTTTGTTACAATGGACTCTGAGTTTCTTTGTATTTAGAGGCAATGTAGTTATTTATTTATACTAGTAATCACAATTGATATCCCAATATCATATTTTTAGTTGTTTTCAGGTAGGATAGACAATGTATTATTTTGTGAAAACAAAATGTTATAAACAAGGAACCATTTTTATCTCCTGAGTGTGATTACACTCTTGGGTTGAAATAGCTATTTCTTTAATTCGGTGTCAGTATGAAAAATCATCTGTCATATCTATCAATAGAATGAAAATCTGAACTCAAGCCTCTGGTATGTTTAAAGTAAGAAAAGAAACAAGTTCACATACTCTCTCTGACTGTATAAAATGCCAAATTGAATCTACTCAGGACTTGTCAAAGTCCATACAAGGTGACAAAAATTTTCTCTATAGGTTCAGGAGAAAGTAAATAGGTGATAATCATAGTTCTGTTTCTTTTAAAATATATCCAAAGAACATCTCTGGAGATGTATGGATCTGCCTAGTAATGTGAATGTGTACCATGCTTCTAGAGTGATATTGAGGTACCTCTGACAGGTTACTGCAGTTTCTGAGCCTATAAAAGAAGTAGGGCACTAAGCTTAGGCCAGAGCAAAAAGATGATGTTATTTCTTACTTTAAGTTAGGCTGCAGCTGTCAAGCTACATTAAGAAGCCAGAGTAGAGTTTGGAGGCAGCCAGGCATGTGGACCCGAGTCTTCAGTAATTTTTCTGGCCCAGCTTTGCCCTAGTCATATTCTAAGGCTGGCACAGCCTCCCTCCCAGCAGCTAGGGAAATCAATTCTTTCCCCTTTTGAGAAAAGTACAGAAGATTAATTTTGGCCACATTGGACACCCCTTACAATGGTTTGCCTACTACCTGTTTAGTAGTAGTATGCAAGAAACAAATCTAGGATATGAGTAGGAATTTATCCTGAGGTCTTAAATATTAGAATACTTTGAACTAGAGCAAAAAGCTTTAACTTTTTAAAATGCTCTAATTAAACTGTGTTCTATATAATGAAAACACATGCTACTTCTTACCTGGAAGGAATGTGAAAATAAACAAAGAGCTCTATCATATTTGCAAGAAGAGAGTTATTTTAGGCACACAGTTATGATACCAATATGTCTGGGGAAAAGAACTGGTGAAATCAAAATGAATTTTAATATCTAAGATGAACAGAACATTTTCTAATGTTTTCTCTAGACAACTGTTGCTTTTGATTATACTGTTGTTAAAATGATTCTCTATTAGAAGACTGACTTGCTGCTAGAAATAGTGTGTGTATTTATCTCTTAATTATTCATTGTAAGGTACATATTTTGATGTTAAATGAGTTCTAAATGACTGTTAAATTGTGTTTTAAAAAGGGTAGCTGTAACTGTGTCTGGTCTGTTTGCTCTAAAGTGATCTGTGTTCGAATATAATTTAGTGTTGTATTGCGATCAGAAGTAATACTTTTGAGGGTACTTGTAGTGAAGGGGACTTTATCCTATTTATGTTTACTGTTTTCTAGATTAGCATGAATTACACTTCTTAGGGTCATTTCAGCAGACCAGTGATTTAATTTCATTAACATACTAATTTTACTTTAAACATATCTATTTTTTTAAAAAGGAGGGGAAATACTTCCAGGAGATTACTGAACTTCTTAGAGGAACTGCTGAGATGAGAACCCATTTATTAGGTAGTCCAGAAGCCCTTGAAATTCATTTATATCATTTGAGGAAGAACAGAGGGAACAAGTATCCAATGTTCTTATGCTGCTTAGCTAGGACTACCCCCTCCTCTTCAGGCCTGCTCATCTAAATTTATATTCAGTGCTGTGTTTTACTTTATCAACCCTTCCTCCCCATCAGCATGATTTGTCTTCTGTCCTATTCCCTGGTTCTTGTAGTCAGTAATCTGATGAATTTATTCAAACTAAGGTACTAATGACTAATATTAGTTTAAGATTGATTTGCCCAGGGATATCTGAATTCTAGGCCTTAGGGGTAAACTTTAACTCAAACTGTTCTGATTGCAAAATATACACATAATTATTCCAACAAGAGATATTTTGAATATGGAGTGATTTCCACGTGATTAATATTGTCATTATTGTTACTGTTATTGTTGCTGTATTCAAATTGTTTATAACTTTTCATTGTCACTTAGTTAAGCAGCTAATTCTATTAACCTGTAATTCCACAGAAAGGAGCCATCTGCCTTAGGAACAACAGATCAAATTAACTTGGTCTGAAAGTGTGTGTAAGTGCAACTGTTGTGCAACTTCACTTTTATGTCATCTTTTTTGCTTTTCCTCCCCAGACACTGTGAAAATGTTGCACTTGGAATGTATTTATGTCTGTAATTTATAATACGCATTTTAGTAATAAAGATAGTCTCTGTAATTGCATAGACAATTTCTGCCTCCAGAAGTCAATGTATACATGGTCATTTTTTCAGAAAACTGATATAATTGAGGTGCTTCATCAGTGTCCTCACATACATGGGTAAAAGTCCCATGAGGCCCTACTCTCTCTTTCTCTCTGGTAAGGTGCATTCTATTCTTAAATGGAAAGGCAAACCATTTCCCCATCCCTATCCACAGCCTACTAAGATTATTGCACATCCTCACTTGTTAAACAAATTTATCTGAATGAATTAAAGCCCTGTACTTGCTATAGTCTGAGGGCAGAAAAGGAGATGAGGAGACAGAGGGAATGTTTTCTCTTTAGTCTGAAGGATTGTTAGGAACCAAAAGTCTGATTTTTCTTGTAGATTGTCAGGGGGAAAAAATCCTCCACTGTCCCTGTCTGCTCCTCCCAAGACAGATCTACAAAACCAAAAGTGAAGTCAGGACGATTGTCTCTGGCCCTCCTCTCATCCTGATTATCTTTCTTCCATTTTATCAACTCCCTCCTCATCTCATCTATATTCCTAGTGCTTTCTGGAGGTCCAGGTATCTTCTGTGATAATCAAGTTGTTATGAACTCCACATTTTGTCTGAAAAAGAATAATGTTCCTAGGAAGTGATAAATACTTACTAAGGAGAAATTTCTGATGTTTTGGTAGACCTGAAGAAAATAATGAGATATAAATATAGGATCTACTCCATACTTCAAATGTCCTCAAATAATGTGCATCTCTCCTCTGTGCCTTCCTAAAGCCACTTCAGAAGTAATTTCACTGCTTTTACTATACCATATTTTGAGGGTAAAGGAGTGAGAGATTAATTCTTAAGTAAATGTGGCTCTTTCAACTTATTTATTCTTCAGTAATTAAAGGATATAACATGTATTTGGGGGGCAGGCAGTGAGTTGTAACTTTTTTGAACTTCATAGACCATTTCCTCAGCAGAACTTCCTCAGCTTTAACCACTTATTTGATTTTTCCAAGACCATATTTCTTCTTTTATTGCTTGTTGACAGAATTCCCTTCATTTAACTCCTTACTGCACATCTGCTGATCCATCTGTAGGCATAGCCCTTATTTAAGGCTTTATATTTGTCTTCACAAATCTCTTCAAGGAATGATAGAGCTACTGCTCCTTGACAGGTGGGTCAGGGGGTGGGCTGTCATTAGGCCTATTGCCTTAACTCCACTATCTTCTTTGCACAAGCTTCAGAAGCAGAGCTGAGAGGCCAACTTAGGATATTTGTTCTTCAAGTTTGATTCTGGCCTGTAATGGAGAGATATTTTTCAGCCTTTTATAAATAATGTTGAATATACACAACTTATACAAAGACCAATATTATTTACACTTTTTAAAATGCCAATCTATGAAGAAGAAAAAATAAAATAAACAAAAACAGTTTGAAGCAATAATGATCCAAAGTTGGGGCTCAGGGAATGAAAGTATGAAGGAAGTGGTCTTGCTATAAACTCCCCTCACCATGCCTGCATAAAGTAAATCATTGTGATACTGGATTTAAAATGGTGTGAAGTCACATTACTGCCCTATGTCACTAAGTATGTTTAACTTTTTCACTCAAATGTATATAAGGAGATACACACACACACACACACACACACACACACATATACACGTATGAGGAGTGTGTGTGTATATGTGTGTGTATGTTTTACTATGGAAAAATTCAAATATATTCAAAAGAAGACATGAAGAGCAATTAGTATAATAAACTCTCATGTACCCATTATTCAGCTTCAACAAGCATCAACACCTGGCCAATATTCTTTCCTGTATACCCACACCCACTCGCCTTACCCCAGATTATATAAAAGTACATTTCATACATTATGTAATTCTGTATTTAAATATTTTAATAAGTTATACTGTTATTTAAATGAATTATTCAATATATGATCAAAAGGGGTAAGGAATAAAAACTGATTTTTTGATGTTTTTCAGTAATGTTGTCAAACACTAAATTCCAAGCATAAAATTTTCTTTTTGATCAATCTGAGGAAGTTCTAGCTCAGATAAAATCATCTATTAACCTAACCTTGTTTTCCTTAGCTGAGCTTTCCTTCCACTGCAGAAGTGTGATGAAGAATAATATTGAATTCAGTTCAGGGATACTTTGGTTCACATTTATTATGGTTCCCATGGGAAGGAGTCCAGCACATTCAGGTATAAAAATATCACTGCTAAAAGCTTGAATTTCTACATTTTGTTTAAAACGGCCCACTAAAGAATACTTCTAGAGCAGTATTCGAATGCATCTATATAAATGTATACTCTGAAATTTTCTGAGCCCTTATGTCATATTTAGGTAAATTCTATGACTACTGCTTATAGTTAAGTAGTTAGATTTCTCTAAAATTTCCCTCAGACTTTTTACACTTTCATCCTTTGAATCTATTTTTACAAGCTGTACTGGTTAGGCTATGGTTTTAGCTGTGACTAATACAACTGTGGCTAGAACTAGATAGAAAAGTATTTCTCTTTCATTTTAAAGTCATATCCAGTTGGTGCCTTTTTTTAAACAATATAACATTTTTTATTGATTTATAATCATTTTACAATGTTGTGTCAAATTCCTGTGTAGAGCACAATTTTTCAGTTATACATGAACATATATAATATTCATTGTCACTTTTTTCCTCTGTGCACCATAAGATCTTGTGTATATTTCCCTGTGCTATACAGTATAAACTTGTTTATCTATTCTACAATATTGAAATCCCGCCTTTTCTGCAAGATATTGGATATACAGGCTCTTGTCTTATAACGCCAACATTTTGGGGATGTTTTCTTACTTTGAATGGTGCAAGGTTTCCTATCACATTTACATGGCAGCTAGTATGATTGGGGAAATTGGGAAAGGGAGACATGCTTTTCCTTTTAAGGGGATGACCCGAAATTGTGAAGATCCTCTCTGCTTACAACCCACTGGCTAGAAATCAGCTACATGGCCCTGACAGGGTGCATAAAAAACTAGACTATATAGTCATTATTCTAGGTTGCTGCACGTTAAGCTAAAAATTCTTTTATTATGAAAAAAGGAAAACAAATATTGTGTAACAACTTGTATTCATTACCATTCCATGGATAGCAGAAGTACTAGGGATGTCACTTTGCCCTAAGGATTCCATACAAATCAAAAACCCTAGCAGTCTCTTGTATACTCATTCCATTTTGTAAAACCATTTCCCTCTAATGGAGCAGCAAAATATCTTCCCTCATGGGGTTCCCTAATCAGTCAATGGCACCTATACTTACAGCAAAAAGAGTGGCAGCCTCTAGAAAAAGTTATGGTGGTGGTGCTCTGGCAGTGTATGAGCACCTAAAACCTGCAGCATTGGGAATCAAGCAGGAGGATAAGGGAAGTGATTGCATTTGTCAGTGTCTCACCTGTACTTTCTTTACCTTGTTCTCAGAGAGGAAACAACAATTCCCTCTTCTGATCTCCCATCAGTGAGTCAACTCAGGTGCAGAGCATAAGCTTGCTCTCAAACTTGATTGGTCCAAGGAATTAAAATTGCTTCAAAAAGTGTCCTGCAGTACTTGTTTCCTTCTGCCTAGACTGTTCTTCCAACAATTATCTTGTTCTGTCAAAGTTCTTCAGTTCTCAAAGTTGACCACCCTAGCTAAAGAGTTCCTCATCCCTCTAGACAGTTATCTTGATTTTTCCCTCACGGCTTCTTATAGTTTGTAGTTATTTTATTTATTTGTTTATTGTATGCTGCCCTACTTGATCATAAGATTTTTTTCACTTTTGTGTCTGTAATGACTACCTCACTATTTGCAACATAGTAGACACTGAAAAACATATATGTTGGGAGAATGACATCAGCAACATGACACCATAAGACATTCTTCCTTTGTATACCCTTTTAAAATTAACAAATTAGACATCCATACACCAATAAGAGCACCTCTGTGGGAGCTTCTGGATTTTGTACTTTTCTCTAAGTGATCCAAGAGGGATCTTTCCATCAGTGCAGACAGTAGGATACAGACAATTATATGGGCTGCAGAACTAGCAGAGCCAGTATGACTGGACTCTACTTGCTACTGTTAGGCAAGAATTTGAGGAGTGCTGAAGTTGGCATTCATCCAGAAGAAAGAACTTGCAGAACTACAGCCTTCTAGAGGGAGAATGCAAGACAACTTTTGATAACAAAAGGAAAACAAGAAAAAATATGAGTTTGGCCACAGTGTAGATGGCAAAGAAATTTCCCAGGGCTGCCCCATCTCCCAAAAGGCACTGATTTGAATTGATTTTCCAGTGGAGGTGATCACTCATGGGGGAAAAGAGAGAGTCCTCCTACCTCAGCTAAGTGTAATGCTGTTGGAGAAACCAATTTCTCTCCACTAGCACCAAGTACTAAGGTGGGAGCTCTGAAACTAGGAGAAGGGAGGCAGCATATTGAGAAAGAGCAGATTAGAATTTCAAATGGCCTTCAACGGATTGGATTCAGCAAAAAATCCATCCACGTGTCTCTGGGAGTGCCATCCTTGGAGGTTTGCCTACTGAGTCCTCAGGTATCAAAATTGGAAGGAAATAAGTAAAATAGTCTCTATTTGCAGATTATATCAATATATAGAAAGTCCTGTACACTCCACCAAAGAAAAAAATAAAGATTACATTCAATCAACTAATTCAGTAAAGTTGCAGGATACAAAATTAATATACAAAAGTCAGTAGTATTTCTATATACTAAAAATGAGTTTTCTGAAAAAAAAAGAAATAAAGAATCAATCCCGGAGAAGAGGCAAGATGGTGGAGTAGAAGGACGCTCATAAGTCACCCTTTCCCACAAATACACCAAGACCCACATCTACAGAACCACTCAGCCAACCAAAGCACCTGCGGAACTCCGAGAGAACATTGCCCTCTTCAAAAGATAAAGACACCAAAAATCTGGTAGGAGAAAAGGAAAAAAAAAAGAACAATAGGCAAAGCAGCACGGGATGGGTCCCGCGGGGAGGGAGTGGTAAAGGAGGACTGACGCTCAGCTGGGTCCCCCCTCTCCAACTGAGAGGCCAGCAGGACGGAGGGGGAGCCTCCGAGGCTCGGATCTGTACAGAGCAGCCCTTGTCTGACAGAACTAAGTTAAACGGGCACAGAGGGTCCCCCCGACACCCAGCCTGAGACGCGGGCCGGCAGCGGCGGGCAGGGCCAGGCTGCACAAGCCGGGCAGAGGAAGGGGTCGGTTGCACGGAGGCAGCTCCGGGGGACTGCAAGGGGCTGGGCGCCGTGGCTGTGGGTGTACAGGACAGAACAACCTGGGCCCTCCATAAAACAGCAAGGTTGATGTGCTCTCGGGGGAAGGGTGCATACCCCCATCTCTGAAAACCCATGGAAACTTTTCAGGGAAAGAGAGGCGGGGCCCAGGCACAGCCGCCATATTCTCCGGCGCTTAGCACCCAGGCGGGGGCAGAGGTGAAACCTGCATCCACACCGAAGGGCTAAGCAGCCTCAAGGGCCAGACTGAGACGGGCCTACAGCCCGGGGCAGATAGGATCCTTCCATCCTGGCCCCTCAGAGAACTTGCTCCACAAAGACAAACAAGGAGCTGGGTCTTGGCTCTGAGCAGGGACTAGGCTGCTCCTCGATCTTCCCTTAGCCCACCAGCGGAGCGCGGCAGGGCGGAACCCCGGCCAGGGCGGAGCGTGCAGCCTCACAGAGCAGAGGAGATACCGGCGACACAGGCAGAGGGAGAGCGGCTCCCCGCCTGTCTGGCAGGAACACAGCCCCTGACCGAGGTGCTGGGAGGGGGCACAACCCGCCCTCCTGCCTGGCCAGTCTGCAACATCTGACTGCAGCATCCGGAGGGGCAGTGACCCGCCCGCCTGCAGCAGAGGAGAGCTGCATCTGACCCTGTGTTAGGAGGAGGCGCGATCTGCTTGCCAACAGGTGCTGGGAGCAGCACAGAAGAGGGCACCAACAGAGGGCCTATGAAAACAAGCTGAGCTTCCAAAACAGGGCGAAGACAGAAGGACTTCACATTAAAAGCACACAGACTCCAGGAGAACACCGACAACCCTTTTTTTGTTTTGTTTTGTTTTTTGTTTTTGTTTTTTTGTTGTTGTTTTTTTAAATCTGTTTTTACCTGTTCTATTTTCAATTACTCTCTTAATTTTTACTTCTTAATTCATTTCTATTTCTCTTGGGTTTTGATGTCCTGTTATTGATTAGACACAGGCTTCAAATACATCTATTCGTCTCCCCACCACTTTTTTTTCTTTCTTTTTTTTTCTTAAAGATTTTAAAAGGACGTCTCAACCCGATTAATACTCTGCTTCAACTCGCTCTTCTATTATTCATTATACACTGTTTTCAAACCCTCTTTCTCCCTTCTTTTAAAAATCTTTCTCTCTCTCTCTTATTTTTTTTCTTTTTTTCAAAGTTCTATTCCTAAATAGGCATTAGATAGATAAAATCCTTAAGATACAAAATAGACAACTGATACTCCATAAACCACAGTGCCAGAGAGGTATGAGCAAGATGATGAAGCAGAGAAACCTTTCCCAATTAAAAGAACAAGAGGAATCCCCTGAAAGAAAGCTCAATGAAATAGACATAGATAGCCTACTAGATCAAGATTTCAAAAAAGGAGTGATCAAATTGCTGAAGGAATTAAAAGAGATAATGCTTAGAGAACTTAGAGTTAATGCAGAGGAACAAATTAGTGATCTAGAAGACAGGGCAATAGAAAGCATCCATTCAGAAAAACTACAAGATAAGCAAATAAAAAATAATGATAATAGCATAAGGGACTTATGGGATAATATAAAGCGTCCCAATCTTCGGATAATAGGGGTCCCAGAAAGGGAAGAAGGATCAAAGGGGATTGAAAAGGTTTTTGAAGAAATCATGACTGAAAACTTCCCAAACTTACAGAAGGAATCAGATATCCAAGTACAGGAAGTTCAGAGGGTCCCAAACAGGAAGACTCCAAATAGACCCACACCAAGACATATCATAATCAAGATGGCCAGAGTCAAGGATAAAGAAATGATTCTAAAGGCAGCAAGAGAAAAGCAAAGAGTGAATTACAAGGGAACCCCCATAAGGCTCTCAGCTGATTTCTCTACACAAACACTACAGGCCAGAAGGGAGTGGCAAGATATATTCAAAGTCCTGAATGAAAAAAAGATGCAGCCTAGGATACTTTATCCAGCAAGGCTATCCTTAAGGATAGAAGGAGAAATAAAGAATTTCACAGACAAAAAAAAGCTGCGGGATTTTAGCAACAGTAAACCCATGCTAAAAGAAATACTGGAAGGGCTATTCTAAATAGAAAAGCAGCAGGATGCTACAGAAATGAGAAACCCACAACTGGAAAGGTGATAACTCATGAATTACAAATAAAGAAAACACGAAATTATAAAAGAAGACATACAAATCACTCAGAGTGGGAGAGGGAGGCAGGGAAATAGAGAATTTTTTTTCTTTCTTTTTTAAATTTTTTTAACAGTAGGATTGGTTTGAGATCATGTTACTATCAGTTTAATAAAAACAGGTATAGGTTAATAGATTAACAAAAAAGGGTAACCACAAGTCAAAAATTTACAAGGGAGTCACAAAAATTAAATAAAATCCATGATAATACAAAGGAAAATTACCAAACCACAAAAGGAAGAAAGAAAGGAACAAAGAGGATATACCAATTTAACTGCAAAGATAAGTTCAAAATGGCAATGAACACACATCTATCATTAATTACTGTAAATGTTAATGGACTAAATGCTCCAGTCAGAAGACATAGAGTGGTAGACTGGATAGTAAAGCAAGAACCTTCAATATGCTGCATACAAGAGACCCAGTTTAGTGAGAAGGACACATATAGATTGAGAGTGAAAGGATGGAAAAGGATATTCCATGCAAATGGAAAAGACAAAAAAGCAGGTGTTGCAGTACTGATTTCAGACAAAATAGACCTTACAACAAGGGCCATAAAGAAAGATAAAGAGGGACGTTTTATAATGATTAAAGGAGTGATACAAGATGAAGATATTACACACGTTAATATATTTGCATCCAATATAGGAGGACCTAAGTACATAGAAGAATTACTAACAGAGATAAAGGGCGATATTGATGGGAATACAATCATAGTTGGAGAATTTAACACTGCATTAACATCACTAGGCAGATCTTCCAGACAGAAAATAAACAAGGCAAAAGAGAAATTAAATACTACAATAGAAAAACTACATTTAGTGGATATTTTCAGAGCATTACACCCCCCAAAAATAGAATATGCATTCTTTTCAAGTGCACATGGAATATTTTCCAGGATCGATCATGTACTTGGACACAAAAGAAACCTCAACAAATTTAAGAAGATAGAAATTATCTCAAGCATCTTTACTGACCACAATGCCATGAAACTGGAAATCAACAACAGAGAAACAAAGGAGAAAAAAAGAAAAGCATGGAGATTAAACAATATGTTATTGAAAAAACAATGGATCAATGAGGAAATCAAAGCTGAAATGAAAAAATACCTTGAGACAAACGATAATGAAAGCACAACCACTCAAAACCTATGGGACACAGCAAAGGCAGTGCTAAGAGGGAAGTTTATAGCGATACTGGCCTTCCTCAAAAAAGAAGAACAATCTCAAATAAACAAGTTAACCCACCACGTGAATCAATTAGAAAAAGAAGAACAAAAAGCCCCAAAAAGCAGCAGAAGGAAGGAAATAATAAAGATCAGAGAGGAATTAAATACAATAGAGATTAACAAGACCATAGAAAAAATCAACCAAACCAAAAGCTGTTTATTTGAAAAAGTAAATAAAATGGACAAACCTCTGGCCAAACTCACAAAGAAGAAAAAAGAGAGTGCACAAATTAGCAAAATAAGAAAGGAAAATGGAGAAATTACAACAAACAAAATAGAAATACAGAATATCATACGAGAATATTATGAAAAACTACATGGAACCAAATTGGATAACCTAGAGGAGATGGACAAGTTTCTGGAAACATACTGTCCACCAAAACTGAATCAAGAAGAAACTGAACACTTGAACAATTCGATCACTAGAAAGGAAATAGAAATAGCAATTAAAAACCTCCCTACAAATAAAAGTCCAGGACCGGACGGCTTCACTGGGGAATTCTACCAAACATACAAAGAAGAACTCATACCAGTCCTCTTCCAGATGATTGAAAAGGAGGGAATACTCCAAACTCATTCTATGAAGCCACAATCACCCTGATACCAAAACCAGGCAAAGACACTACAAAAAAAGAGAATTATAGGCCAATATCACTGATGAACATAGACGCCAAAATCCTCACCAAAATTTTAGCAAATAGAATCCAACAACACATAAAAAAGATTATACATCATGGCCAAGTGGGGTTCATCCCAGGGACACAAGGCTGGTTCAACATACGCAAATCAATCAATGTAATACATCACATCAACAAGAGAAAGGAGAAAAACCACATGATCATCTCCATCAATGCAGAAAAAGCATTCGATACAATTCAACACCGATTTATGATAAAAACTCTCACCAAAGTGGGTATAGAGGGAATATATCTCAACATAATAAAAGCTATATATGACAAACCTACAGCCAGCATAGTTCTCAATGGTGAAAAACTCAAAAGCTTCCCACTAAAATCTGGGACAAGGCATGGATGTCTACTGTCACCACTCCTATTCAACATAGTCCTGGAAGGCCTAGCCACAGCAATCAGGCAAGAGAAAGAAATAAAAGGGATCCAAATTGGAAAAGAAGAGGTAAATGTCTCATTATATGCTGACGACATGTTACTATATATAGAAAACCCTTTAAAGGTCCACACAAAAGCTACTAGAGCTGATTGAAGAATTCAGCAAGGTAGCAGGTTACAAAATTAACGTTCAGAAATCAGTTGCATTTCTTTACACTAATGGTAAATCAACAGAAAAGGAAAGTAAAGAAACAATCCCCTTTAAAACAGCACCCAAAGTAATAAAATATCTGGGAATAAATCTAACCAAGGAGGTGAAAGAATTATACACAGAAAACTATAAACCATTGATGAAGGAAATTAAAGAAGACTTTAAAAATTGGAAAGATATTCCATGCTCTTGGATTGGAAGAATCAATATTGTTAAAATGGTCACACTGCCCAAAGCAATCTACAGATTTAATGCAATCCCTATCCAATTACCCAGGACATATTTCACAGAACTAGAACAAATCATAACAAAATTTATATGGAACCATTAAAGACCTAGAATTGCTAAAGCATTACTGAAGAGAAAGAAAGAGGCTGGAGGAATAACTCTCCCAGACTTCAGACAATACTATAGAGCTACAGTCATCAAGACAGCATGGTATTGGTACCAAAACAGACATATAGACCAATGGAACAGAATAGAGAGCCCAGAAATGAACCCACAAACTTTTGGTCAACTCATCTTCAACAAAGGAGGCAAGAATATACAATGGAATAAAGACAGTCTCTTCAGCAAATGGTGTTGGGAAAACTGGACAGCAGCATGTAAAACAATGAAGCTAGAACACACCCTTACACCATATACAAAAATCAACTCAAAATGGATTGAAGACTTAAACATAAGACAAGATACAATAAACCTCCTAGAGGATAACATAGGCAAAACATTATCTGACATACATTTCAAAAATTTTCTCCTAGAAGAAATAAAAGCAAGAAAATCAAATGGGACCTAATGAAACTTACAAGCTTCTGCACAGCAAAGGAAACCAGAAGTAAAACAAGAAGACAAGCTACGGAATGGGAGAAAATTTTTGCAAGTGAAACCAACAAAGGCTTGATCTCCAGAATATATGAGCAGCTCATACGACTCAATAAGAAAAAAATCAACAACCCAATCCAAAAATGGGCAGAAGACCTAAACAAGCAATTCTCCAAGGAAGACATACAAATGATCAAAAAGCACATGAAAAAATGCTCAATATCACTAATTATCAGAGAAATGCAAATCAAAACTACAATGAGGTATCACCTCACACCAGTCGGAATGGCCGTCATTCAAAAATCCAAAAATGACAAATGCTGGAGAGGCTGTGGAGAAAGGGGAACCCTCCTACCCTGCTGGTTGGAATGCAGCTTGGTGCAGCCATTATGGAAAACAGTGTGGAGATTCCTCAAAAGACTAGGAATAGACTTGCCATATGACCCAGGAATCCCACTCCTGGGCTTGTATCCAGAAGGAATTCTACTTCAGGATGACACCTGCACCCCAATGTTCATAGCAGCACTATTAACAATAGCCAAAACATGGAAACAGCCTAAATGTCCATCAACAGGTGACTGGATAAAGAAGAAGTGGTATATTTATACAATGCAATACTACTCAGCCATAAAAACCGACAACATAATGCCATTTGCAGCAACATGGATGCTCCTAGAGAATGTCATTCTAAGTGAAGTAAGCCAGAAAGAGAAAGAAATGTACCATATGAGATCGCTCATATGTGGAATCTAAATCACAGAAACAAAAACAAACAAACAAAAACAAAGCATAAATACAGGACAGAAATTGACTCATGGACAGAGAATACAGACTTGTGGTTACCAGGGGGGTGGAGGGTGGGAAGGGCTAGACTGGGATTTCAAAATTGTAGAATAGATAAACAAGATTACACTGTATAGCACAGAGAAATATACACAAAATTTTATGATAAATCACAGAGAAAAACATGTGACAATGAATGTGTATATGTCCATGAATGACTGAAAAATTGTGCTAACACTGGAATTTGACACAACTTTGTAAAATGATTATAAATCAATAAAAAATGTTAAAAAAGAAGAAATATTCAGGGATACATTTAGTGAAAGAATTGTAAGATTTGTGAACCAATATCTAAAAAATATTGACAGAAATTAAATAATACCTAAATAAGTGGAAACATATTCCATGATCTTGAATTGGAAAGTTTAATAATGTCAAGATGGCAGTACTCCCAAAATTAATCTACAAATTCAGCACAATTCTTATCAATATCCCAGTTCCCTTTTGTTTTTTAGAAAATAAATTTATCCTAAAATGAATTTTTAAAAGCTAGTTTCCCACAGTATCTGAAAGTCTTGAAAAAGCATAACAAGGTGAAAGTCTTATATTTTCTGATTTCAAAATTTAATGTACACCTATAGTAATAAAGACTGAATGATGCAGGTATGAAGATAGATAGATACATAAAACAATGGATTGATATTGAGGATAGAACCCTACACATCTGTGGTCAGTTAATTTTTTTAACATGTGAGAAGACAATTCAATAGAGGAAAATATCATTTTCTTCAAAAAATGGTGCTGAGACAAGTGTGTATTGCATTCAGAAAAATATAGTTAAACATATAACTTACAATAGAAAAATTAAAGCCCTAATTTAAAATGAATTGAACACTTATTTGTTAGAGCCTGAATTTATAAAGTTCTTTTAATAAAACTTAGAAGTAAATATTTTTCATACTGCATTAGGAAACAGCTTGTGTGTTTGTGTGTTTAGTTTGTGTGTTTTATTGAGGTAAGTTGATGTAAAATATTATATGAGTTTCAGGTATAGCATAAGGATTCACAATTTTTAAAGGTCATGTTCCATTTGTAGTTATTATAACATACTGGCTATATTCCCTGTGTTGTACAGTATATTCTTGTAGCTTACTAATTGTATACATAGTATTTTGTAACTATTAATTCTTTATCCTTAGCTTCCCTTTGCCTCTTTCTACACCATGCTATTAATCATTAGACTGCTCTCTATATCTGTGAGTATGTTTCTTTTTGGATATATTGACTAGTTTGTCTTATTATATTTCACATATAAGTGATATATTTAGTATTTGTCTTTGTCTGACTTATTTCACTTAGCATAATACCCTTCAAGTCCATCCATATTGTTGCTGGAACAATATTTCATTACTTTTATGACTGAGTAGTATTCCATTCTGTGTATATGCCATATCTTCTTTATCCATTAATCTATTGATGGATACTTGGGTTGCTTCCATAACTGGGCAACTGTAAATAATGTTTCTACAAACATCGGGGTGCATGTATCTTTTTGAATTAATGTTTTTGATTATTCCTGATGTATACACAGAAGTGGAATTTTTGGGTCATATGATAACTCTTTTGTTTATTGAGAAATCTCCATACTGTTTCCCACAGTGGTTAGACCAGTGTACATTCCCACCAACAGTGTATGATGGCTCCATTTTCTCCACATCTTTGCCAAATTTGCTATTTTTGTTCTTTTTTATGATATCCATTCTTACAGCTGTGAGGTAATAGCTCATTGTGGTTTTAATTTGCATTTTTCTGATGTTTAATGAAGTAGAGCACCTTTTAATGTACCTAATGGCCGTCTGTGTCTTCTTGGGAAAAGTGTCTGCTTAGTTCTTCTGCCATTTTTAATTGTTTTTTTTTTTTGATGTTGAGTCATATGAGCTGTTTACATATTGTGGATATTAATCCTTTATCAGCCATATCATTTATAAATATCTTCTCCCATTCAGTTGGTTGTCTTTATATTTTGTCAATGGTTTCCTTTGTTGTGCAAAACCTTTTAAGATTAATTAGGCCCCAATTAAATTTTTTTCTTTTATTTCCTTTGTTTTAGGAGACAGATCCAAAAATATATTGCTACATTTTACATCAGGATTCTGCCTATGCTTTACTCTAGGAGTTTTATAGTTTCTGGTTTCACATTTAGGTCTTGAATCCATTTTTAGTTTACTGTAGAACATGATGCTAGAGGATGTTCTAATTTCATTCTTCTACATGTAGCTGTCCAGTTTTCCCAGCACAATTTATTGAAAAGACTGTCTTTTCTCTATTTTATGTTCTCTCATTTGTCACTGATTAATTAACCATAAGTCATTGGGTTTATTTCTGGGATTTCTATCCTATTCCATTGAGCTATGTGTCTCTTTTTGTGTCAGTACCGTACTGCTTTGATTACTGTAGCTTCGTAGTATAGTCTGAAATCAGGAAGCATGATTCCTTCAGTTCCATTCTTCTTTCTCAAGATTTTCTTGGCTATTTGGGGTCTTCTATGTTTCCTTGCAAATATTAAAGTTATTTGTTCTAATTGTGTGAAAAATGCCCTGGTATTTTGATAGAGAGTGCATTGAGTCTTGAGTAATATGATCATTTTAACAATAATAATTCATCCAACCCATTAACATGGTATAATTTTCTTTTTGTTTGTGTCATCTTCAATTTCTCTCATCAGTGTCTTACAGTTTTCTGAATACAGGTCTTTTACCACCTTAGATTTATTCCTGGGCATTTTATTCTTCTTTATGAAAATATAAATGGGATTGTTTCCTTAACTTTTCTTTCTATTAGTTTGTTGTTAGTGTATAGAAATGCAAAAAAATTCTGCATATTAATATTGTATCTTGCAATTTTACCAAAATTATAAATGAAATTTAGTAGTTATTTGGTGGCATCTATATAATTTTGTATGTATCCTATCATCTGCAAACAGTGGCAGTTACAACTCTTTGCTTCCAATTTGGATTATTTTTATTTCTTTTTTTCTTGTCTGATTGCTGTGGCTAGGACTTCTAATACTATGTTGAAAAGTGGTAAGAGTGGGCATACTTGTCCCTGAACTTAGAAGAAAAGTGACTTTTCACCACTGAATATAATTTTTGCTGTGGGCTTGTCATATATGTCCTTCATTATGTTGAGATATATTCTCTGTATATCCATTTCTAGAAAGTTTTTTTTTAATAAAAAAATGGATGTTGAAGTTTGTCAAAAAAGTTTTCTGTATGTATTTAAATAATCATGTGGTTTTTATTCTTCAATTTGTTAATATGATTTTTACATTAATAGATTTGCCAATATTGAACCACACTTGCATCACTGGGATGAATCTCAGGTGATCATGGTATATGATCCTTTTTATGTACTGTTGGATATTGTTTGATAATATTTTGCTGAGAACTTTTACAACTATATCCATTGGTAATATTGGACTTTTTTGTGATATCTTCTGGTTTTGTTATCAGGGCGATTCTGGCCTTATAGAATGAGTTTGGAAGCATTTATTTCTCTGCAACTTTTTGGAATATTTTGATAAGAATAGGTATTAACTCTTCTCTAAATATTTGTCAGAATTCATCTGTGAAGCCATTTAATCCTGGATTTCTGTTTGTTGGGATGTTTTCGTTTGTTTCATTTTGGATTTTACTGATTCAATTTCAATACTGTTATTTGGTCTGTTCATACTTTCTACTTCTTCCTGGTTTACTCTTTGGAGATTGAATATTTCTAGAAACTTTTTAATTTCTTCTAGCTTATACATTTTATTAGCATTTAGTTATTAAGGGTAATCTCTTATTATCCTTTGTACTTCTGTGTTTTCACTTGTACCTTGTTGGTGTCATGATATCATGTACACATACACACCATATGCAAAGAGAGATGATGGCTACTCTGTAGCTTTATTAAGTTACATAGTCTTATATAGCAAAGAAGAACAACAAGGGAAATTGTTAACAGGCAGTGTCTGGCTCAAGGTCAGAAGACCCTTTATGTTTTGGTAAATCATGTTCGTGTTGGCACCAGCGAGCCTTACAGCTTATCAGGGCAGAATGTATGAGAAACAGCTGCTTAACAATATTCTTCTTGGACTCGGGCAGCTGTGCCTGTCTTAGGTTGCCCACCTCTGGGGATCTTACCCGTCATTGGCTAACCAGCATTCTCACTTCTGAGTCTGCAGCTTTTTATAACGTGTTTACTATTCCAGCCCAAGGCTCATTCCTTTGTTCCTACAGTCAGGGGGCTACATATCCCTGTTTTTTATTTTGTTTTAAAGCAATGAAACAATCATGTTGTGTAGAGGCTAGAAGCCCCATCATAGCCAATGTTTGATTTGAGCCTGCTGTTGTTTATGCAACCAATATATACACTGCAACATGCATGGGATAGCAATGCTGAGGAGGCAAAAAAGCCTTACATTGAGAAAGATTTAGTCCTGAGAACCAATTTTTTGGTTTGAGCCAATATAAGCCATTTTGCATTTGCTCACTCTAAAAGTACATATAAACTCTGTTCATTAGACCAGGTTTTGTTAAGTGCTACAGGCAACCAGACATGAGCTTTTTTTTTTTTAATACCATAACAAAGGACACATTTTTAGAGGTTACATTAGCGTTGGATAAACAGTCAGAGTATTAAAAAGGTGAGGGTAAATTAACCATATATAATAGATTAACAGTAATATAGGCCTGTTAGGCCCCCACACCAAGATACATGGATGTGTAATACATATCATAACAGAATTGGAAACATTTTGTTTTAGTTTTATATTTACCAGAATGGTTGTTATAGTGGCCATGATAAAGAACCCTGTTAATAAAAGGCAACCTTACTCTCCAAATTGTTTTATGCATAGGACTAAAAATTGTATTTCCATCCAAGAGTTATAGAATAGGCCTAGATAGACTGTGTTTACTCCATGTGATGGGCGCTGTGGAATTCGGATTGAATTGTATGGTGATGTTATTACTGCTTAAATGTCTGTGAGGTTCCCAATTTAGTAGAGTCACGTTAAAAATGGAGCTTTTCTTAGGTTGAGGAATTTGACAAGGAGTCCATTTTAATGAGTAGAACTTATACTTCCAGTCCGGTTTTGGTTGGCAAATGGGTATAGGAGGAACTTGAGAGGCATTCACAAATGTTTTAGAGGATGTGGATATGACAGTAATAAATGTAAGGTTTGTTGTAGTGTTTCCCTTTTTAGGTTGGTAATATAAATACAATTGAGCTTATAATTGTATGCAAGGAGAATTACTTGTGTTATTAGATTGGATGCATATAGGAGGATTATAAGAGTACAGGATCAAAAAATCATTGCTGTGCAGATAATTTCCAGTACTGGTCACCAGTGGGATCCATGTTTCATCTGTTCACTCAGAATCATTAGGGGCAAGAGGGGGATCTGCATGCTACCAAGTTAAAGGTGTGAATAAAGGAGGGTTCAGAATATAAGCCCAATAAGATAGATTAAGCTCAGCATGCAAACATGCAAAGAAGAAAGAAGTAAGTATAAGGGTACAGAACCATACTTTACTCATCTTCAGCTGTTCTTTTCAATGAACTTCTTAACATTCTTCTGGGGTACCCACTTTAATCCAGCACTTGTATCAATACATAAAGACCCCCTCTCCCAAAATTTTACATCAAAAGGCCCTTCCCAAATATCATTAATTTTTTTTTATTTACACCTTAACTCCTTTTACATCTAAAGGTGGGTTTATAAACTTTCTAGCTGGTGTTAATCTATCTAGTTCTCAATTTAAAAAATTAAGTGTAAAAAGTGCATGATATAATATATTATGGCTTTTTTGTATTCTATAATTGTTCCCACCTTTTAATTTATGCAAATAAGATTTTAGTGTTTGATGGCATTGTTTAACAATAGCTTGACGAGTGGAATTATAAGGAATACCAGTAGTATGATCAATTTTTTAATTTTGACAAAACTGTGAAATAATTTTTGCAGAAAACTTAGGGCCATTGTTAGTTTTAATCTTGTGGGGTTTGTCTAAAACACTGAAAGCAGATAATCAATGTCAAATGACATTGTGGGCATTACATTTAATATGTAATGTGACATATATAAAATTAGAAAAAATGTCCACAGAAACTATGATATGTTTTAAATGTCTGAAGAAGGGAAACAAGATGGTGTCTGTTTGCCAAATTTGATTATTTTGAATACCTTTTGGATTAATGCCCTCTAAATTATAATTCGGTTTAGCAATTGTAAATTGATTACATTGTGAGTATGCCTGTATGATTTGTTTTGCTTGTCTTTTAGTTATATCATAAATATCTCTTAAGGCCTGAACACTGCAGTGGTGTAAGGCATGAAATTGTTTAGCCTTTTTAAATTTACTAATAGCAGGTTGGGTTTGAACATAATTAGATGCTATTTTATCAACAAAATTGTTGCCTTTTGACAATGATCCTGGTAAATTACTATGAGATCGCATATGAGCAATAAAATAGGAATATTATCTATTGTGTAGCAAATTTTTAATATTTAAAAAATATTGTAAATGTATTTTTGAGGATCTTGTTTTATTAATTGTAAATAGTGATGTCCAGCTTTATTTATGATATCAGCATAGACATGATAAGTAGTGGTCAAGGACCGAGTTAATGAGTGAGACAAATAAACCCACTCTCATAATAGTAAAATGTCTCTTTTTTGTGTAAGTACCCCTGTAGGTATTTGAGGTGTATTTAAAACAATAAGAATAATAGGTAACTTAGGTTGTAAAAATTGACAATTTAAAGCTTTATTAACCTTTTTAAATTTGTTGATAGCTCCATGGGTTAATGTACGTAATGAGGCAGGTTTTTTAATCTCCTTTTAACAATTGAAATAAATGGTGTAATTGGACTGTAGGTATTCCTTAAAAAGGTCTGATCCAGTTAATATGTCCTAGCAATTGTTGCAATTGAACTAATGTTATACAAGGCTTGATATTTAATTTTATATGGTGTGGTCTAATAGTTTTTGTGTTAATAGTTATCCTAAGAAATTTCAAGGTTGCATTTCTTGTACTTTATCTTGAGCAATAAAAGGCCCTTAGTTTGTAAAAATGTAACAGTTTTTTGAAATAATAGAAGGAGATTAGGTAGCAAAATGTCATCCATATAATGAAAACAGCTTTGTGTAAAGGTAATGAGAAAAAACAATCCTTTATGTCAATAACAATAAAGGACCAAGAGTCAGGAATAAGTGAAAGATTGGGTAGCCCCTTTTGTAAGGGTCCCATAAGTTGCATTATAGCATTTATAGCACGCAAATCTTGCAATAACCTCCATTTTTCTGATTTTTCAATTACAAAAAGAGTTGTGTTTTAAGGACTAGTAGAAAGTTTCAAATGACCCAGCTTTAGTTGTCCTGTAGCCAATTTTTGTAATGCTTGTAGTTTCTCTTTAGGAAGGGGCCATTGCTCCACCCAAACAGGTTGCTGTTTGGTCCATGTTAGAGCAATGGGAATAATATTTGGGATAGTAGCAGTAGCTCCTATTAAAAAGGATCAATCTTTAAGGTTAGGTTTTACTGAGCAAGAAGGTCCTTGCCCAATAGAGTGCAGGGTATTAGTAATATAAAAGGAGTTACAAAGGCCATTTTATTTTTAGGCCTTTGGACCTTTAGTGGGTGAGAACTTATTTTAGGTGCAATTAGTCTATAAACTCCTCGATAATAACATCAGATTTGTGTTTTTGCCAATCAGAAGACCAATGAAAACTAGAAATAATAGTTTTATCCATTTCTGTGTCTAATAACCCTGTAAATTGTTTTTCTTGTATTGAAACTGTTAATATAGATCTGTTATCAGTTAATGAATGTATCCAAAAAGCTTGCTGTCCTGTCCGAAGCCCTTATCTCCTCTATTATTTTTAGCAAATTTTTGAGCTGGTAAATAAGATGTTAAAATAATTTGAGCAATTTGAGATTGCTTAGGAATAATACAATAAGAAGAGACATGAACAATAATTTTAATTTCTCCAGTATAATCATTATCAATAACACCAGGTAAAACTGTTAAGCCTTTTAAGCCCATAGATGATCTCCCTATTAGCAATCCAAAATACCCAGAAGATAAAGGTCCCCAAACTTTAGTAGAGATTAAATAGGTTTTATTACTGTCACTTATCAACTCATTATCAATAGTATCTAAACTTGTGCTCCCGGGAGAAGCTGAGATGAGGTCAGAAGTGGTGGGATGGGACTTTGGCTGACAGTGATTTCCTATATTTGTTTTTGAGGGGCACCTGGGAGTGTGCTCCACTTTGAAATAGCCTTTAAGTAAATCCTCTGTTGTACTGTCAGCTGCTGTCCCATGGTTAGTTTGCAGCACACCTGATAGTCTGAAAATCCCTGATGTAAATTTTTCCCCTTACTTACATGTAGTTGCCACACTGATATTACATTGGGGTCACCAAATGTTGGTGTCGTGATATCATGTACACATACACACCATGTGCAGAGAGAGCTGATGGCTACTCTGAAACTTTATTAAGTTACACAGCCTTATATAACAAAGAAGAACGACAAGGGAAATGGTTAACAGGCAGTGTCTGGCTCAAGGTCAGAAGACCCTTTATGTTTTGGTAAATCACGTTCGTGTTGGCACCAGCGAGCCTTACAGCTTATCAGGGCAGAATGTATGAGAAACAGCTGCTTAACAATATTCTTCTTGGACTCGGGCAGCTGTGCCTGTCTTAGGTTGCCCACCTCTGGGGATCTTACCCGTCATTGGCTAACCAGCCTTCTCATCTCTGAGTCTGCAGCTTTTTATAACGTGTTTACTATTCCAGCCCAAGGCTCATTCCTTTGTTCCCACAGTCGGGGGGCTACAGTACCTCTTCTTTTTCATTTCTGATTTTAATAATTTGGACTGTCTCTTTTTTTTTCTTGATGAATCTGGCTAAATGTTTATCATTAAAATTTTTTTTCAAAGAACAAGCTGTTAGTGTCTTTGATCTTTTCTACTATTTTTTTAGTCTGATTCATTTATTTCTGCTTTGATTTTTGTGATTTTTTTATTAACTTTGGCTTATGTTTCTTCTTTTTCTAGCTCCTTTAGGTGTAAGGTTGGGTTCTTATTTGATATTTTTCTTGTGTCCTGAGGTAAGCTTGTATAACTATAAATGTCCATCTTAGAAATGCTTTTGTTGCATCAAATAGATTCTGGATCATTGTGCTTTCATTTTGATTTGTCTCCAAGTACTTTTTGATTTCTTCAGTGATCCATTGGTAGTTTAGTAGCATATTGTTTAGCTTCCACATGTATTTTTTTTAAATAAGTAGAGTCAATTTACAATGTTTTGTCAATTTCTGGTATACAGCATAATATTTCAGTCATGCATATACATACATATATTCCTTTTCATATTATTTTTCATTATAGATCACTACAAGATATTGAATATAGTTCTCTGTGCTGTATAGTATAAACTTCTTTATCTATTATATATATATATATATATATATATATATATATATATATGTTAGTATCTGCAAATCTTGAAATCCCAATTTATCCTTTCCCGCCTTCCTCCCCTCCAGTAACAATAAGTTTGTTTTCTATGTCTGTGAGTTTTTCTGTTTTGTAAATAAGTTCATTTGCCTTTTTTTCTAGGTTCCACATATAAATGATATCATATGTTATTTTTCTTTCTTTTTCTGACTTACTTCACTTAGAATGACATTCTCCAGGTCCATCCGCATTGCTGCAATTGGCATTGTTTTATTATTTTTTATGATTGAGTAGTATTCCATTGTATAAATATACCACAGATTCTTTATCCAGTCATCTGCTGATGGACATTTAGGTGGTTTCCCATATGTTTTGTGTGTGTGTGTGTGTGTGTGTGTGTGTGTGTGTGTAGTTTTTTCTTGTAATTGATTTCTAGTCTCGTAATGTTGTGATTAGAAAAGATGCTTCATATGATTTCAATTTTCTTAACTTTTCCAAGGTTTGTTTTGTAACCTAGAATGTTATCCATCTTGGAGAATGTTCCATGTGCTCTTGAAAAAATATGTATTCTACTGCTTTTGGATGGAATGTTTTATATATAGATAGATAGAGAGAGAGTGGGGGAGAGAGAGAGAGGAAAAGAAGGGGGGACCATTTGAATTAATGTGTCATTTAAGGTTAGTGTTTCCTTATTGGTTTTCTGTCTGGAAGATCAGTCCATTGATGTAAATGCATTGTTAAAGTGTTACTTTCAATTTTTCCCATTATGTCTTTTAAGGTTTGTTTTATGTGTTTTGTGCTCCTATGTTAGGTGCATATATATTTACAATTTTATGTCTTCCTCTTGGATTCATTCCTTGATCACTAAGTGATGTCCTTATTTGTCTCTGTAACAGTCTTTATTTTAATGTCTATTTTATCTAAATATTGCTACTCTGGCTTTCTTTTAATTTCCATTTGATAAATCATTCAGCCACTCTATGTCTTTTGATTAGAGCATTTAATCTATTTACATTTAAATTAATTATTTATATATGTATATAAATTGCATTTTGTTAATTGTTTTGGTGTTGTTTTTGTAGATTTTCCCCCTCTCTTCTTTTGTTGTTTTGTCTTGTGATTTTATGACTGTGTTTAGTGCTTTGCTTGGATTCATCTTTCTTTTGTGTCTGTATCTTTTATAAAGTTTTGGTTTGTTGTCACCATGATATATTTATCATGATAGTTTAGTTTGTTGATCTCTTAATTTCAAATATATTTTAACAACCCTGCATTTGTACTCTCCTCCCCCTCACAATTACTGTTTTTAATGTCAGACTTTACATATAATTATTTTGTGTCCCTCTTTACTTCTTATTGTGGTTGTAGATGATTTTCTACTTTTCTCATTTAACCTTCCTACTAGCTCTGTGTATGGATAATTTTTTACCCTTACTGTATAATTTTTACCAATTAAATTTGCATTTCATAATTTTCATGTTTCTAGTTTTGGCCTTTTTTTCACTTAGAAAAGTTTGACATTGCCTCTAAAGTTGGTGTGGTAGTGTTGAACCCTTATCTTATGCTTGTCTGTAAATCTTTCGATCTTTCCATTAAATCTGAGCAAGAGCCTTGCCAGGTATAGTATTGTTGATTGTAGATTTTTCCCTTTCATCACTTTAAATACATCATTACACTCCCTTCTGCCACACAGAGTTTCTCTTGAAAAGTCAGCTGATAGCCTTACGGGAGTTCCCTTCTATGTAATGTGTTGCTTTTTCTTTATTGCTTTTAACATTCTCTCTTTATCTTAAATTTTGCCATTTTTATTGCTATGTGTCTTGGCACGTTTCTCTTTTGGTTGATCCTATATGGGACTCTCTGCAAACCTTGGACTTGGACGTCTGTTTTGTTCCAGATTAGGGAAGTTTTCAGCTATAATGTCTTCATTTATGTTCTCAACTCCTTTATTTATCTCTTCTCCTTCTGGGATGCCTATAATATGAATATTAATGTGCTTGCTGTTGTCCCAGAAGTCTCTTAAACCGTCCTCATTTCTTTTCATTCTTTTTTTTTCTTTTATCTGTTCAGCATCCGTGATTTCCATTACTTTGTCTTCCAGCTCACAGATCTTTATCTCTACTTGGTTGTTCTTTATATATTCTAATTCTTTGTTAAAATTTTATAACTTCTTTTTCTATGCATCCATTCTTCCCCCAAGTTCTTTGACCATCTTTATGATCACTAGTCCCAACTCATTCTCAGGTAAACTGCCTATCTCTCCTTCACTTAGTTCGTCTGTGGTTTTACCTTATTCCTCCATTTGGAACATGTTCTTCTGTGCCTCATTTTGCCTAAGTTGCTGTTTTCATATTTATGTACCTGGTAGGTTGATTATGTTTCCCAACCTTGAAGAAATGGCCTTTTATAGGAGATATCCTATGCATCCCAACAGTGCACTTCCCTTTCATCACCAGAAGTATGTACTATAGGTGTGCCCACTATGAGGGCTGTGTTGATCTTTCTGTTGTGCTGGGCTAGGTGGGTGGTCTGGTAGGCTTGGTAGGACCCCAGTTCAGTTGGTTGCCAGGGTCTGCCCTGTATAGATGCTGCTGACAGCTGGATGGGAAGTGGCTAACTTCAGGAGTGTGGAGGCCCCAGGCTAATGCTGACTTACTTTTGGGTGGAGTCAGGGTCCATGAGACCCTAGGATTGTTCTCACTCACTGACTGGTGAAGCCATGTCCTGGGGCTAATGCCTGCTTACTAGCAGACCAAGCTGGGTCCCAGGATCTGTCTTTGGGGACCCTGGGTCCCAGAGCTAGTGTTGGATCATTCGTGGGTGGGGTCAGTTCCTGTCGCAGTTGGCTGTGGTCTCCAGAGTGTCCGGAAGCTTGTGTTGGGTAGCTAGTTGGCAGAGCCAGGGTCTGTCTTGGCCCAGGGCATGATCTAGTCTGCTAATGTATGAGCCAGGTCTGCAAGATATGGAGCCATGGTTTCCTTAAGAGTGGTGGGTGAGGCTGTGTTGGAGATTAGGGTTGGCTCACTGGTGTGCAGCGCTGGGGTCCAGGGAATTCTGGGTCTGATGCCTTCTTTCCAGTGGGCAGAGTTGTGTCCAAGGACCTCAGTGGGCTCAGGGGATCTTAAGGCAGCTTTTCTGCTGATGGGTGGGGCTGTGCCCAAGACCACTTAGTTGTTTGGCCTGAGGCATCCCAGTACTGGTTCCTATCAGCTGTTGGAACAGGGTGGGTCTTGGCCCCTGGATTAATAAACTAGAAGGAGGATTCTAAAATGGTTCTTGCCAGCACCAGTGTCTATGTGGTAGAAGGAGCTTCCAAAAATTGTTGCTGCCAGTGACTATGTCCCCAAGGTGAGCTACAGTTGCCTTCTGCCTCTCTGGGAGACTCTCCAAAATCATCAGATATCTCTGAGCCAGGCTTCTATCAAATTACTACTTCTACCCTGGGTCCTGGAGTTTGTGAGATATTTTGTATGCCCTTTAAGAGTGAAGTTCCTACTTCTCCAGGCATCTGTGACTCCTGAAATAAACTCCACTGCCCTTCAAAGCCAAATGCTCTAGAAGCCCATCTTCCCAATGCAGGAACAGTGGGCTGGGGAGCCTGATGTGGGTCTCAGACTTCTCACTCCTATTTATTCTCCAATTTCTGAGTCACACATCCAGGGGTATGGGACTTGACTATATCATGACTTCTCCTCCCTCCTCCACCAATCTCAGTGTGGTTCCTTCTTTACATCTTTAGTTGTATGAGATCTATTCTGGTAAGTTCCTTTCTTTTTCATCAATGGTGGTTTTGCAAATAGTTGTGATTTTGGTGTGCCTGTGAAAGCAGGTGAGCTCAGAGTCTTTCTACTCCATCACCTTGACCAATCCCCTGAAAATTGTGGGCTCTTAAGCCAACTTGTGTATCTCTTATATTTTTACATCTGAATTTTACTGTTGGTTTTATATTTTTAATTCATTTTTTTCAAGAAAAGAGTCTTCTTTGTCCATAGCCCTGCTCCCTAGGCATCCATTCTCTGAGCTTCAAGGAATAGTTTCTTTAATATGATAGCCAAAACACAAGAAGCAAAAAAAAAAAAGATAAATTATACTTCATCAAAATTAAAACTATTTTTACTTTGAAGGACAGTGTCAAGAAAGTAAAAGTACAGTCCAAATAATGGGGAAAATATTTGCAAATCATATATCTGAGAAAGGATTTGTATCCCAAATGTTTAAATAACTCTTACTCTTACAACTCAACAATAAAACATTTAATAACACACTTAAAATGGGAAAATTATTTGAGCAGACATTTCTCCAAAGATCATATACAAAGGGTCAGTAAGCATATGAAAAAATACTCAGGATCACCAGTCACTTGGAAGTGTAAATCAACATCACAGTAAGATACTACTTTACCCCCACTAAAATGGCTACAGAAAAAAAAAGAGATAATAGCAAGTGTTGAAAGGCAGTGAAGACATCAGAACCTTCATGCATTGCTGGTGGGAATGTAAAATGCTACAGCTACTTTGGAAAATAATTTGACAGTTCCTCAAAAAAGTTGCATATAGAGTTAACAAGGGATATATATATCCAAACAAGGGATTCTACACTTAGATATCTACCAAAGAGAACTGAAAAATATGCCCACACAAATATTTGTACATGAATTTTCATTTCACATTATTCATAATAGTCAAAAAGTAGAAACAATTCAATGTTATATACATACAATGGAATAACTATTTGACCATTAAAAGGAATGAAATACAGATATATGCTATGGCACAGATGAATTTCAAGAAAAGTGTGCCTAGTAAAATGTCAGACTAAAATGCCTCATATTATATGAGTCCAGTTATACAAAATATTCAGAATAGGCACTCAAATGAGACAAAAATCACATTAGTGGTTTCTAGGGCCTGGGAATATGAGGAAATGGGGAATGAATGCTAACTGATATGGAGTTTCTTTTTGTGGTAATGAAAAATTTCTGGGATTAGATAGTGGTGATTTTTGAAAACTTTGGCACTATACTAAAAACCACTAAAATGTAAATGTAAAATTGTAAACTGTAGTGTTACTTATAAAATATTTGATTTTTTATCAGAGTCACTGAACTCTGGCTCTCCCTCACATTCATTTACTGCATAAATATTTTGTGAACATCTACTAAATATCTGACAATGTACTAGACCTTGAGAATGTTGGCTTTAGTTGGATTTGAGCATCCACACAAATTCCTATGATGCTCTGCAGTAGGTACTGCTTATTGACACAAGGTCTTATCTACTAGGTTGATTTTTGGTTGGTATAATAAGCCACAGATTTCCTGGCCAAGACAGCTACAGGAAGAATTAACAGTTGGGTGGCCTTTTCAGAGTACAGGCTCATCTAGCATTCAGAAAACAGGAACATCTTCCTGTAACTTTATCAAAGCACTTGACTACATCAAAGAGTTTCCTTCATTAATTTTGTTACATGAAATGAATCCCCTTTTGTTTAGCACTTTACAATTCACAAAATATATTCTTAGATATTTTCTCACATAAGCCTCAAAAAAGAAAAAAGTTCTATGTAGTCAGCATAATAGTGATTATTCCATTCACATGATGAAATTAAGGCTCTGAGAAGCTAAGCAACTGAGCTAAGGTTGTGACTTTACTAGCATGTAGCAGAGCTGGCACTCATCCAGGTTTTTAATTCCAAAATCATCATTTATTTTTTTCTCTATACCAGTAACTCCTTTTTTATTTCATAAACTAGTATATTCAAAAAAGTGGATATTGACATAGGCTTGCTCATATTTTATTTTTTCAAGTTGAGGTTAATAAATAAGAATAAGTTATTTTCAACTAACACCAAAAATTAGGATAAACATAAACAGAGAAGAAAGAATAAGTCTTTAAATTAAATGCTTTTAATTTTATAAAGCACTTGCCACATTGTCCTGATTTTCTCATTTTGCATTAGATTGATAAAATCTTCCTCATGGGCAGTTACCTGCCAACTACTTCTAGAAGAGAGCTAAGAGAGCTAGTTTTGTGTTTGAGGAAGATTAGCCATGTATTTCATTGATAGAATAATGAATCAAGCTCTTTTATTTCCAATGTCATCCTGAACTCAGGTAGCGATAATGTTCACATCTTCTCCAATTCATTCATCTTGTTTTTGTCAAATATCACACTTGTTTGCAGATTTTAAAAAAGCATATTTTTAGTGAAGCAAACTTCATATATAAAACATCATAAACTAAAAGAAGAAATTGCTACCAATTAGGCATAAAGTATGCTTCTTCCCACTCCCTGCAGACTTCATAATAGTTGAGAATTTCAATACACATGCTTATCTTGTATGCTATACCTAAAACATGATTACATCTGCTTCCTTCTCAATTGCATTTTGGGCCATTTTACATTATGGTTACATTTACAAGATATCAACACATCTGTATAAAATGAAAACATTTTAGTTCATAATTCAGATGACTAAACTTCATGATCCTCAATATCTGGATTACTACAAATACCTGGGTGTTTGAGATTATCACAATCTATTGAATGTGCCTGTGGTTAACAACACTGATGATTGAACTCATGCTGTGGTGTTAGCTTAAGGTTGAACTCAGTAATTGTTAGATAAATGTTGGTTTACTGGTAGGCCAAATGGATACGATGGATGGATAAATGGATGGGAGGATGGATAGATAAGTGAATGGGTGAATAAATATTTTAGTATATATTGTGTAAATACAATTTAAGGCTTAAAACATTAATAATTATACTATATTGTTCAGGTTCTATAGTTCATATTATTTTATACTGTTTTATTTTTACCCACAAATACCTCATTTATACAGTTTTTACAATTTCCATATAAATAAACTTGGAAGTAGGAAGTATCATTACCTAGCACATAAAGCACTGTATTAGTTTTCTATGCTTGAAGTACAAATTACCATAAGCTGAATGGCTTAAAACAACAGAAATTTATTTTCTCACAGTATGGGGCTCACAAGCTCAAAATCAGTGTTGGCAGGGCTGCCTCATTTTCTTCCAGGGATCTGGGGAGAATCTATTCCTTGCCTCTCTCCTAGCTTCTGGTGGCTGCCAGCAATTCTTGGCATTTCTGTACATTACTCCAATCTCTGCCTCTATCTTCATCTTGCCTTCTCCTCTGTGTCTATATCTTACCCTCTTCTATCTTTTAAGGATACTTATCGTTGGATTTAGGGTCCATCTAGATAATCCAGGATGACATCTTCATCTCAAAATCCTTAACTTAATTACATGTACAATACCTCATTTTCCAAAAGAAGTAATACTCATAGGTTCTGGGAATTAGGGTATAGACATTTGTTTTTAAGGACCACCATTAAATCCATTACAAATATCAAAATATTTTCAGCAGGGCTATTTGTAAAGATTGTTATGTGTCTGCCTTATTAGATAGAAGATGGTTAACATAAGAGTGTTCTAATAGTTCAGGTCCTTTACTGGTAGTATATATATACAGTGAAATTCTCTTAAGGTATGTAGAGCTGTTTGCCTCTATACTGAGTGTTTCTGAACTAACACTGCTTCTTTAATTCTCGTGTTTTTTTTTAGAGTATTTCTGTCCCTTCTTTTTTTGTTAGCTGTAATTTTTTGATCCTGTGTTAGTATTGACACTCCTTTCCCTATTCTAATCTAATGTTTCTAATATTCTGTAATGACAATGCTTGTTAGAAGTATTTGTAAAATAGGAATCAATGGTTTAGAATTATTTAAATGTTGTAAAACACTAGATAAAACAAAAAATGTATAAATTGTATCTAATATAAATACAGCATTTAGGTTCAACAATATGAAAAGATCTGACATGATAACAATTCCTATTTAAGACATAACTTTAAGTGTGAAAACCTCACAGTATAATGTTGTTATCTATAATCTAGCAAAATCCTTTAATACATTAAGATATATACATTTCTCAGAATTAGGATGGTGCCATTCTTGTTCAAATCTACACTAGTAAGATGAGATTTGGATGTCAAATTTTATGACAGACTTAAATAAATTCAAGTACCCAGAGGAAGGAGACCAACATATTAATGATACTGGAAAAATGTATGTGGGGCCTGAGGAGGGCCGTGTCCTAGACCTTGGCTGAGTCCCTGGGACGTGCCTCATTAAGTGTGGGTCCTTGGCTTTGTGCAGGAAAGAATTCAAGAGTGAACCACAGTTGAGTAAAGACAGATTTATTTAGAGGGAGACATACTCCATAGAGTGTAGGCTGTTTCAGAAGGCGAGAGAAAGGCCATGAGGTGTGGGGGTTGGGTGCTCAGGCTAGAGTAAAAGCAGATACACACTCCGTAGACAGAGTGCTGGCCATGTCTGAAGACAAAGGAGCAAAAAGGGCGGCCATGAGGCGCCATGTTGCCAGTTTTTATGGGCTCAGTAGCTTTATTAAGCTAACAAGTGGGAGGACCATTTTAACTACCTTGAGGAAGGGGCTGGGATTCCCAGGAGGTTGGCCACTGTCCACTCTTTGACTTTTTATGATTAGCCTTGGAACTGTCATGTCGCCTGGGGGCACGTTATTCACCATGCTAATATATTATAATGGGCGTGTAATGAAGCTCAAGGTCTACTAGAAGTCAAATCTCCCTCCATCTTGAGCCTCAAGGCCTACTGGAAGTTGAATCTTCCACTATTTTGATGTTAATTACTCTATCATTCCTTGAATGGCTGGGCTCTACCCCCTTCCTCCCTGTCTCATTGAGAGGCTGAAAACTTGGATAATGAAGAATATATGATTAAACTAACGATGAATATCCTGGGGAAGTGAAAACTTTGATGTTAGAGAAGTGGAGGGAAAAGCATGTTTGCTGTCTTTATGTAGAAAAATGACTGTTAAGTGTAAGAGTGAGGAAGCTAATCCTTTAATATAATAGAAGAAATATATAGGCCCTATAAATAGAAGTTAGGTGGAGGTGGATTTCCATTTATAATATAGAACTTACTAGCAGTTCTTATACAGTAGGACAGATTGTTTATTAAAGTAGAAGTTCCCCATCACTGAAGAGATTGAACTGAGGTTAATTTTTGTTTACTTTATGGGATAGAAAATATGCTGAAGAAGTTTCTTGCTATGGAAAAAAATACATCTATAAGGAATTTTAGGTCTGCGAAAAATCTTTGTTAGTAGGTTAGCCTATGACCAAGGTGAAATATGCATCTGAATGCCAGGGAGAGAGCTGTGATGCCATGGCCATTGTTTTATAACCCTTTAATGCATATGCCTCTTTTTCTTTCTGTGTTTGTTTTCCTTTTCCTATTCACTTGATTCTCCCACCCAATCTATGCCTTAAGTCACTAAGGGCTTCCATTTATAAACTTTAAGGTTAAATAAGACATTGAGTTGAGGCTTGACATAGAAATTATTCTCACCCTAATTGATCTATTTCTATTTCTTCAACTACGATCTGTATGATCTTAAACAATTTTCCAAACTTGTTTTGATTTTAGTTTCCCCTGGTGTAAGATCATTTAAATAATACTTGTCCTTTTTTGTTATTGAAACAGTGTGCCTGTCTGTGAACAAGCATGTGTGTGTGTTAGAAAGACATCAAAATCAGCATCCAAGGGCAAGACATTATTAGTGACCACACTTTCTGAGAAATGAGTAAAGTTTTGGCAGTTTAAATAAGTTTTTTTCATAGAAAGTTCCCCATAGGTGTGTGTATGTGTGTAGTGGGGGAGAGAGAGTGGACTTAACTCAGTCATTACTACCCCAACATTCCAGATGCTATCTCCATTGAAAATGAAAGGTGTTTATTTTCCCTGGGCCAGAAATATTTTCCAGAAGGAAATAAAATATCTTCTTGGAGACTGGAAAACAATCCCATTCTCAGAAGAATTGCCAACATGTCTTTGTAGCTGCTCAAGAATATGTGGATAGGTTTTATGTTAGGTAACTCCCTATGAATGACAATAATTGCAGTGACCTCTAAGGAAGCACTCCATAAGCATGACACAATGACAGATATTTTAAGCAAAAACAGACAAACAAAAAAACCCTCTATAGATCCTGGGCTTTCTGAAGAACCATAGAATACAGCTACTGGCCCCCTCTGCTGGTGAGCTGCAAAAGATTGGTGAAGAAATGATGGCATCATTCACCATAGGAAATAGTGGCAAGTGATGCCTAGGTCTAGAGTGTTGACAGCAAAACACTATGTAAGGATCTGTGAGTAATCATGAGGATGATAGGTGAAGCTTTTCAGGAGTTTTGAGTAACTGAAGATCCATTTAAGTTAAACACTGAAACATAATCTCACACACACACACACATCCAGCTAATTCTGGCTTGTGCAAAATTATATTATAAACAAACAAAGAAAAAATAAAAGGTGAAGTCTTCAAGCCTCACTTCACAGACTGTAGAAAGTTATGATATTGTAGATTAATTTCAGGGTCTTTGAAACTGTTACCTAACAATGCTTGTGAGGAAATGCTACAGAGAAAAGCTAAAATGATGTTAAAAAGCAACCAAGAAAAGCACCACAAATTTTCTAATTCCTTTGAGATTCCCAGAGCTTAATTATCAAATGATATGAAGATCATTCAATCTCAGACTTCTCTCTGATAATATATCATGCCAAGAACAAAACAACGTGTTATCCAAGTTCTGTATGGTCTAGGGTAACCAGAATGTAGTATCAGAGGTGATAATATGAAGGCATCACTATTTCTGGAATCTTGTAAGTAAATATTCATTAATCATTGAAGAAATGCTAGTGAAGGGGAGAACTAGGATTAATTTACTCAGAAAGAGCTGGGAAATAAGCAACTCTCTTCTTACTTTTAGAATTAAATTCACCCTAGAAAAAGCACCTTGAATGGGGTGTGTAGTCAATTGCTATCTTTTTTATTTGATAATTATCAATAAACAGTATTTAATTCATATGCACTTCAGCGACTATTATGTATGCTTAGAATTAGTAAATTTTTAAAATTTTCTGAACATCTCTAGCCATGATTGACAATTTATAAGTAAGTTGACTAAGGAGAAGCAAGGTTATTTGGTTTTCCCTGGATAGTAATATAGATATTATGATGCTAATGCTGATGGTATATAATATTTATGAATGTCCTTCCTTAGATTATGTATATATACATATTATTTCATTAAATCATCACATGGCCTTGTGAGATATAGGACCTATTATTATAACCATTTCATAGATGAGAACATTGAGGTAAAAAAAAAGGCTAAGTTGTTTCCCTCAGGTTACACAACTATTAAATTGTAGACCTGGAATTAAGATACCAGGCAGTCTGACTTTTATAAGCCATAGAGTCTCCTTATTTATTGTCAATAATTAAGTGAGCATAACTTGAGAACAAGTTCCTAACTGCAATGCTAATATTTTTTCATTCTCTTATGACCCACTGAAGAAGGCTCTCTGTACCACCAAAGAAGCTGAGAGACTACATTTTAAAGGGTGACGGTCAAAGGAATTGTGTCTTTGTGGAAATAGGTAGGTAGCTGAAGCTGCAGCCAGCAAAATTTGCTTGTAGCCCTGAATACTCAAAACCACCCTTTTAAGCCAAAGGAAAGGTGTTAGCCCAGCAGCTAAGTCTATTTGAAAGACAATTTGATGGTGGCCCTCCTAGCCCCAGTTGCAGTCTGAGAAACACAGAGTTGTCATTTGCTATTGCTGGAGTAAGCTGGAGTTAGCACACCCCCTTTACAAGTTGGTTTCTTTATGTATCATCTCATAATCACTTGAGCGGCTGTTTCCATAGACACCCACACTTCAGTTTCCCAGCTTAACCACATTCAAACAAGAATGCAGGCCTTGGTTGCAGCAGCTGTGAACTGTTTTACCATGTGTCTAACAGGCACGTCTTATCTACTTTCCTCTATGTGTGCAACAGGACGGGTGGGGGTGGGGTTCAAAAAACAGTAGTAAAACATTACCTGAAAGACCCCTAGAAGTTTCAAAACACAAGAAACATATTTTGATCTATATGAAAGAAGGCAAAATCAGAAAAAAAAGGAAGAAAAACTTTGTTCTGCCTTTGGCTTTTGGGGACGGGGTGGGGCAAAAGTGGCTGGTGCTATGCTGTTTCACAAGCACAAAATGAGAGCACACGCCTTTCTTCTCTGTCTGAAACAGAGCTGCGGGTCCCTGGGGACCCATAGGGGAAGGTGGTGGGGTGTGGAAATCTGTAGACACTGAAAAATACTTGAAAATAAGCTAATAATATTCACAGGCCACTTGGCTGTGTTTAATTTTGAACTTGTACTAACAACAATCAAAGAAAATTTTGAATTAAATCATATTTAAAAGCAGTTGCCTGCTGAGAATCTGGGAAAAGAACATTGTAGTAGAAGTTTCCTTAGAGACAAAAAAAATATAATAATAATCTTTAAAATGTACTCCTGTGAAGAAGATAAGAAGTAAACTTGTCAGTTGGCCTAGAACCTTCAGGTATAGACATGCTAAAAGAGTGTCTATGCAGATACACACAAACACACATCCATTCTTATATGAAGCCTTTGTGTACATCCAGCACACAAATCTTGGTGGCTTGTGCACATTCCATTTGAACACAATATATATACAAACATGCCTCAAGTTGAGGAATGCTTTGAAGTTCAATGTAGCCAATCAAAGAAATATTCTGGGGTTAAGTGAAACCTGGTCACAAAAAGGGCACGATAAGGAATTCTATGTCTTAAAATAGTGATGAAGAAAAATTTCAACTCATATAATCATCACAACTATCCTATGATATAGATTCTATTATTACATTATTCAGATGAGAAAACTGAAGCACACAAGTATTAAGTAATTTGCCAAAAATCATATTGCTAATAAGAGATCAAACCACAATTTGACCTCAGGCAGGCTGGTGCCAAAATCTGTGCTCTTAATCTTTGTAGTTAGCACTTGGAAAGAAGTGCTTGGAGTCCAGTAGGAAAAAGTGGGTGCTTACCCACCCCTACTCTCTTCCTCTTCCAAGCATCTAGATATTTTCGAGTTACTATTCTATATCAGTGGGTAGGTGGGTGGGAATTTAAGTGGTAGAGATGTTTTAGACAGGGAGGGATGTGTGGCATGAAAAGTATTTGCTCTTTGTTGCAAAATGAACTCTTTGTAAGGAACTGAGCAGAGACTCTTCCTCTCCCTTAGCCTCTTACTCTTAAAATAGTGCATCATCTAGATCTTGCCTTAGATTGCATTTTCTTAAAAAGAAAAAAAAAACACATGTTCAGAATGATTTTTGGACAATATTTCAACTGAATCTTCCCCCTTGTCTATTATTTCCTGATTCATGAATATCACTGGTCATCCAGTATCTTCTTTTGCAATTTGCTGGAGCTAGTTGGTGCATTCCCATTTGGTGTAAACAGATTAAAGCACTCTTTATGTATCCAGTGTGTGTTTTATTCTTCTGTGCTCTAGCTTTTCCCAGCTAGTTCAATCTCTACAAATGAACACATCTCTCCACTCACAAGTAAAATTTCTGACTAGCGAAAGCTTGTCACCTTTCTTCAGATTCATCTTCCAGAGAAATTCAATCTCACTGGGTAGTCTCTGGGTCATTTGAAATGTGTTAAGTAGGCACACCAATGTTTTCCTTTGACTATTCACCTATACAAATACCGTAGAATCACAGATTAGACAAAGGAACTACAGCACTCCAAAGGTAGGCAATTCTGGTAATTCTCTCACTCATCTTAATTATGGATGCTATGCACAAATAGTTAGATTAATATGGCTTTGTCTAAGGATCAAATATATTACTATTATTATTATTATTATTTATTCCTTGTTTATGTTGTTTTATTTTATTGCAAGAAGTGGAGATAACAGAAATCACTGAGGCATTGCTTGTTTTTACATAATTGTGGGATTTGATTTAGGGCCTAAGAAAGGAGGAAGGAGGGAAACTTTTAGAGGTAGTGTAATCTAACTGTTGATTAAACAAAAGAGCTCCATAATAGGCACACCCAAGTTAAAAGAATTGAACCATGACTTCAGGATAGGGAGTAAAGGAGTATCTCTGGTGGTACTAAAGCAAAGCCTTTCCATCATTTCTTCTGGGCGCAGTCCTTGGCCTGCCTATAGGTACTGAGGAAGTAGGTGAGTTATGATCCTGTTTAAGCAAATTTAAAAGCTTGGCAGTTACCAAGGAGATCTGTCTTCAGTATATGTAATATGTGAAAGTGGATACAAGGGTATTTATTAAACAATTTAAATTTCCCAATTAAAATATTTAGAATATTTCCTACAAAAGATAATGGCCACATGAGATCCTTTAATGGCAAATTAATATAGTAAATTTGGGGTTATCTAAGAAACAATGCTAAAGTTCTTTTAAATCCAATATCACTATATAAAAGATATCACCAACTATCTAGATATGAGGCAGAATTATTGCAAATATTAAAATTTAGGACAAGTGACATACCGATGATTGGAAGTTTGAAAATTAAGTGAAATTATTGAGGTGCATGAGTAAGAAATTAATTTCAACAGATAGGTGCCAATAAATTGCATTTGAGGATTACTAGTTATGTGAAACACAAATACTTTTTTAATGAGGAAAATCGGTGAAATCCCTGGAGGCTCCACTTATAAAACTCAAGTTAAACTGGTTAGCCACTAGATGAATTACTCACATTCTTGGACACTATTCACTGTTGCTGATGAAATATGACCTGATCAACTGCTCAGGCCATGGAGATGTTTCACCCTAGATTAGGGGATCCCATGTATTTATATTTCAGTCACACTTAGGAAAGGAATGGGAACTGGCAGACATTGAAAGACTATGATTTAGCTCAGGGATTACTCCTGAAAAAGAAGTCAGGGAAATATAAGGAGGAGAAATGGCAAGGTATGAGATGGCAAGGGAACTTAAGATTTTGCCGACAGTGTTAGTCAGGTATGCTCTGGGTTTGCATATGAACAGGTTGCTATTTTGAGATCCCCACCACTGAGCTCTGCAGAAAGAAGCTGCTATGAAAATTCTATAAAAAGTGAATAAAAGAAATACACTGTGTATGTATAGACATGCAAAGTCATGAATTTATAAAGCAATTTAAAATATTGTAGCCCAGTTGGAAATGACTATTTGTGTCTCTGTACTGTTAGGAGTCACATCATAACATCATCACTATTTCTTTCCCTGAGCCACCTATTTTCACTGAAATTTGTAAACAGAGGAAAATAGAATATCTTTAAGAGGTGACAGAAATAGCTAGAACATTCACAAAAGTTTTTTTTTAAATGTTACCATCTGAACTATGAAAAGATTTTTTTCCCAGAGTCAGGAAATGTGTGGCTAGTGCTACTTAGTGGAAAATGAGGGGATAAACACTGGGGTATATACCCATACAACCCTAAGGTGCCAATGAGCTCAATTCTGTTTTCCCTGATGTTATAACCAAATGCAAAAAGCATACACTTCAGTGTTTTTTAACTAACTTACTTAAAAATAGATAGATATAAACTACATTAACCCCATTGTCTCATTTATCATTCTATTTTTATTTTTAAGGTAAGAACTCTTGTTATATCATTAAACATAGAATTATTTTTCACCAAAGTTATTTTTATACCTATTCACACTCATTTTTTTCCCTACAAGTGACCTTTACCCATGCATCCATTGCCTCTGAATCTCTCATAAAACCTGGATTCCCCCATTTTGTACCAAAAATACTCTCCTAAAAGTCACTAATGACTTCCCAATCAATATATGAACTTTTCTCAAATCCCCATTTTCCTTGACCTTTTTAAAGTATTTGACATTGTTCACCACCACTTTTTGAGACATTGTTCCCTTAGTTTTCTTAACCCAATAGCTATCCTGATTTTCTTCCTACCCCTGTTTCTATTTTTTTTTACATTTGTTTTCCTTTTGGTACAACTGTATGATGCCAAACCTTTAAATATTGTTGTTCCCTGGGTTACATCCAAGATCCATTGCTCTTCTTGTGTTTGCCTGCTCACACTGGACAATCATATCTATTTTTTCATCTTTTTTTCCTTCTAGTCTCATTAAGATATAATTACAAACAGCATTGTATAGGTTTAAAGTGTATAGCATAATGATTTGACTACCATATATGATGAAATGATTAACACAATAAGTTTCGTGAACATTCATCATTTTATGTACATACAAAATAGAAGAGAAAGAAAAACATTTTTTTTTCTTGTAATGAGAACTCAGGATTTACTCTCTTAACTTTCATAAAAACATAAAACAGTGTTAATTATATTAATCAGATTGTATATTATATCTCTAGTACTTATTTATTCTATAACTAGAAGTTTGTACCTTTTGATCACTTTCATCCAATTCTCCCTCCTCCCACTCACACCTCTGGTAACCACAAATCTGACTTCTTTTTCTATGAATTTGGTCGTTTGCTTTGTTTCATTTGTTTGTTGAAGTATAATTGACTTACAACATTATAGTAGTTCCTGGTGCATAACATAGTGATTCAGTATTTCTATGCATTACAAAACCATCACCACAAGTCTAGTTACCATCTGTCACCATACAAAGATATTACATCATTATTGACAATGTTCCCCATGCTGTACCTTTCATCCCTGTGACTCATTTATTTTGTAACTGGGAGTTTGTACCTCTTGACTTCTCTCACCTGTTTCACTCTTCCCTCACCATTTTCCCCTCAGGCAATCACCTGCTTTTTCTTTGTATCTATGAATCTATTTACATTTTATGTTGTTCATTTGTATTGCTTTTATATTCCACATAAAAATGAAATCATATGGTATTTATCTTTTTCTCTCTGACTCATTTGGATTAGTGTAACACTCTCTACATACACCCACGTTGTTGCAAATAGTGCGATTTCATTCTTTTTTATAGCTAAGTAATATTCTATTGTGTATATATACTGCATCTTTATCCATTCATCAATCAATGGGTGCTTAGGTTGCTTCCATATCTTCTTATTTTAAATAGTGCTGTAATGAACATTGGGGTGCATGCATCTTTTTGAATTAGTATTTTCATTTTCTTTGTATAAATATCTGGAAGTGGAATTACTAGATTGTATAGTAGTTCTACTTTTAATTTTTTGAGGAACCTCCATACTGTTTTCCACTGTGCCTGCACCAACTTACATTCCCACCAACAGTGCAAGAGGGTTTCCTTCTCTTCACATCCTCACCAACACTTGTCATTTGTTGTATTATGACAATAGCCATTCTGACAATTGTGAGATGTGATGTTTTGTGGTTTTGATTTGCAATACTCTGATGATTAGTGATGTTAAGTATCTTTCATGTGTTTGTTGGCCATCTGTATGTTTTCTTTGCAAAAATATCTTTTCAGATTCTCTGTACATTTTTCATCAGGTCTGTTTTTTAATGTCGAGGTGTGTGAGTCCTTTGTATATTTTGGATATCAACACCTTATCTGTTAAGTGGTTTGCAAATATCTTCTCCCATTCAGTAAGTGGCCTTTTTGCTTTGTTGATAGTTTTCTTTCTGTACAAAAGATTTTTAGTTTGATATAGTAGCATTTTGTTTATTTGTTTATTGTCTACTTGTATGCTATCAACTACTACTTCTACACTGATGATTCCTAAATCTCTGTTTCTGGCCTTGTGTGTGCTCCCCTTTGGTTCTTAATGGTATTCTGAAATCTGTCTTTGTTCAGAGCTAGAAGGATAGCTAAAAATATACTTTTCTTAGTTCTGCTGCTTTTATCAATTCTTAGAGAGAATTTATTGCCGTATTAAATGATGCTTGAAAGTGAAAATCAGAGGTTTAGTCACAAAAGACAAAAGAAAAACTATGTGTAATGATCTATTCAGTTGTAGTATCAGACGAGGTAGGTCAAAGGTTATGCTTATAATATAAACAAATCTCAGATATCTTCCTTCTACCACTTTACCCTGGTAGCAGCAGAGCAACTTCTTCCAGAGATGTTCAGCTTTCAGGATAGCTTAGGAGTATGGGACGTGCATGTCTTTCAGGAGCTATCTGAACATTGAACAGAGGCTTAGGACCCTCACCCCTCCCTTTACCTTATCATGTAAAACCCTTCATCAATATTACTTCTACTGACAGCCCAGTCTAGATAGCATTTCATAAAAGGCCAGAATGCATTGGTTCTATAATTATGCTGCCTACTCTGCTACCAATATACAAGGAGAATCCGAAGTGCCTCCCTTGCTAGTTCTCTCTTCAAAGTAGGGAAAGTAATATCTGCTCTGCCTACTTTCCTAGAATGTCTGAGCCAAGAAATTAATGGAAGTGTAGGTGCTATTCATAAAAGCAATAATTTCATTAATTACTATTGTTCAAAGAGCTAGCAAAAAAACAAACCTTGATAAATGTTGATATGGGTTGAAGAAAATCATAGTTTACTGGACAAAGTGTTAAACGGTTCCATTCATCTTAATGAAGCAAAAAGTTGCAGGGCTTGATTGATCCCAAAGTAGTTCATGCATGAGCCCTTGCATGGTAACCATAACAGATCTTTTGTTTGGGAGTTTAGTTTGTTCTCTTGGTTTTATTCTGAGTTGCAAATGCTCAAAAAGCACCATGTCATTCATAATGTTTATGTACCACAGTAGTAGAGAACCTATACCTGTGCTTGTAAAACAACCATACAGCCTGAAAATTTAGGCTGCCATTTGAGACTTATTCTGACCACCCACTGTAGAGGGCATTTTCATGAATATTTATGGTGAAATGAGAATTCATGGCTTATCTCTCTTGCTGTTCTGACGTCTTTTGAAAAAGTGCATGTGTTTGTAGACTTGTCATAGCAATTTCCGAGAAGAGCAATGTCAACATGTGGTAAGACAGCCTTTCATCTAGTAGGCAAGTTGCTTTTGCTGAAGATGATCTAGGCAGTGCTAACGCTTTTGGAACAAATGAGCACACAGCAGACACCCCGTACTAAAACACATAGTACTAAATGGAGGGAGAAGAATAAAGAGGTGAATAGAAAATAATTTCATAACTTAATTCTCTTTTTAGTTGCCATCATTTAAATCATAGAATCTAAGGACTAACAGCAACCTTGAGATTATCTGATCCTGTGTTTCTGAAATCTCAATCATTCTTAAACCTCCTGAAGGATTTTTCCACATCTATTTATCACTATTTAATATGTATAATAGTATGCATAACTTTCCTTAATCTATTCAAATTTAATTTTATTTAAATTTATTTAACTTCTTTTAAAATGAAATATTCTATTATATGTTCAGAAAACAAGTAACATCTGACATAAAGAGGTGGTAATTACAAAAATAAATACTAATTTTCTAATAAATATAATTAATTAATTGTTAAAATAAAGTATTTGTTCATAAATCTCCCTAAATTATATTGAATGCCACTTGTGGCAAATGGGTTCAGGTCTACACCTGCTTTGCATCAATAGAGTATGGAAAAAAGAACTTCTTTCTCCCAGAAAGTCTGACTCCTGTCTGAGATCACACAGCAAGGCCATGGCAAAGATAAGACTGATCTGGCTATAGAAATGTTTCACTATCTAAGAATAATAACTTCTTTTCTGTATGCTCCATGAAGAAAGTTTTCATTGAATTTTCAATTTACTTGAGGCTTACTAGGTTGTCACATAACTTTTTCCTTCCTAAATTTACTGGCATATTTAGAACTGTATCCCCATTTACAAAAGGTGTTAATGTAACAATCAAAGAGTTAAAAAGATGAAGTGAAATATGGGACAGGGCATCACCAGTGTTGGACCAGGGAAAAATCTTGATATAGATGGATTCAGATGTGCAAAACCTCAATCTCAACAGACAGAAAGGGAAATTAGACACTGATCACATCTCCTAAAAGCTACATAAATCTTGAGGGCCCAGAAAAACACCCAACTAGGAAAGGAACACCAGGTTTAACTGAAAATGTTAGTGACCAGGAAGGAGTTTGGTGTCTAGAAAAAAAAAAAAAGAAGCTAAACATCAGACATTTCTCCAAATTAGTCACTTCCAGGGTGTATTTTCCTGAATTTATTTAGTAAACAGTCATCCCAATTTCCTATATTTTCTTCACTTTAATCTCCAGATATAGGCAGTGAGAATTGGTGCTCAGCATAATGCTTCAAAAACTAGTATAGCCCTCATTTAACATCAACATCATTAGAATGGTAGCAAGAGTCTGCAAATAAAATTAATATTAATTTTTTAGCTTAATTAGCTTTATCAGTTGTTATCAGCTATAAATGAACATTAGCCAAAACCTAGCTAAATTGCACTAAATGATTTCAAATGGCTTTAACTAGAAATGCAAAATTATAAAGAGCTGTGAAGACCATTTGATGTAACTGTCTTAAATAATCAGGTGGGGAAACTAAAGTCCAGAGAGGGATGGAACTTGTCTACAATAACATAGAAAGATAACATCAGAACTGCAGTTAAAATCCACATGTAATGACTGCCAGTATAATACTACTTTTTAATACCGTGTTGTATGTGGTTATCAGCTTTCCCCTCTCTTTCCTTCACTTCTCACTCCAACCCTTGCTTTAGAATGTTTCTGCTCTTGCAAATACAGGATATTTTTTGAGAGAATATCCTTTCTTTTAAAACTAAAATTGCAGGTGAGTTTTTATTCAAAACCAAACTCTATTCCAAGTTCATCAAACTCACTTAGCTTTTGTGCAACCAAGACTTCATATTTTGGCCCTATTTCTTCATATTAACTAGAATCTACATCAGTTCTCGAATGGCTAACTCAGCTCTACCCTAGATCTTACATCTGTCTCTCTTTCCTGCACCTGGCTTCACTTATCTTTATACTTTTCAGCGTGTTTACATTGCCTGCACAAGCTAGATTTTCCTAAAGCCTCCTGCTCCCCATAACCTTTATTTCCCCATATTTGAATAATTTTTCCCTAAAATGTTTTCAAAATGTCAATTGTTTGTCCAGAAATTTCCTTCAAGGAGAGAGAACAAGTGTTTACAGGAAGAACTATTGTTTGCAAATGCACATTATACTACTGAGCTAGTGCCTTTTTGGGTGAATTGCCCCTTATGCCAAGAAATACAAATAAAAATTAACAAAATATGGAAGTTGAAACAAAAATGCAAGGTGAAGTAACAGAACCCAGCTCCTTTCGGAGGGAAACGGTGCCAGGATGTTTGAATGCTAGTAGATTTAGGCCAATTGCCTATTTACATTAGTAGATTGAAGGTGAAAAGTACATTGCATTTCAGAAAGTGGAAGCCATGCTTGGTCACTCTCCTATCTAGTTGTCTTCTGGAGGAGAAAAATTACAGAAGAATAGTTTCAAAAATGATTTGGACAGTATGATCCTCTTTCAACTCTAAATTTCAGCTTTAACGTTTTTGCGCTTGCTAGCTTATTTAACTTACTAAATAACTAAGGGATTTTGTTTATTTATTAGTTTATTTATTTATTTATTTTTCATAGAGGGTTTCTGTATATTAAGTTAGCTTTTTGCTACATAATCTCTTGTCATCTGTGTTATGTAACCAGAAGGTACATATGGTCCTTGCTTACAAGTGTTTAAAAGATACCTTCTCTTCTGGGAAAATCCAGTATATTTATATGTTGCTAGAGTCTCAACTTCCTTCCCCTTGATCTGTTTTACTGATTCTTCCCTGGTCCTGCTCCCCTGTTGATTATTCACCAGCATTCTGTGTCTGTGTATCTATATATTGATTGGATGATGACAGAGGGATTTCTTTTTCAATTGATTTGTTCTCCTTGAAAATTCAACTTTTAAATGTAGATTGTCAAACTGTTTAGGAAATATACTTTCAAATCAATTGTTGTAGAATCAAATTGTATTAAGAATCATCCTGCTTCCCACACCCCACATTCACAAACATACACACCCTGTAGACTATTGGTTTTGCTGGTTAAAATTAAAGGAACCAACAGGTATAGTGAAAATAATAAACTTATAGTCTCTATAATTGTGAGCTTAATCATATCTGTCTTAAAAACAAAAGCCTCAATTTTATCACATTATAGTGTATATAGTATCATAAACAGGCACACTTTTTTTTAGCAGAGACTATTTATAAAGTGTTTATTGTCATTAAGACATCCTTTATAAGAAAATTTTGATATGGTCATGATCATGGATCATTAAAATCTATCAATTTTGCATAATGGTGTAATTTCCAGTTACATAGGAGTCTCTCAAAAAGTTACTTTACCACTCTTTATTATAGAAATATTCAAATATAAACAAAAATGAGAATGGTGTGATAAACCCTAAACACCTATAACACGGCTTTAATAATTATGAACATGTTGTAAAACTTGTATTTATCTGCCTTCACTCATAATTTTTACTGAAAGATTTTAAACAAATACCAAATATAATGTCATTTCATCCATGAACACTTTAGAAAGCATCTCTAACTTATGAGGACAATTATTTTTTACATTACTACCATACACATTTTTTTTTTACTGGTCTTGCTAGCTTGCTATATTAGAGAAGATTCCCACAGAAGACTGGGAATGTTGGAATATTACCCCAACTCTGTCAACATCAAACTGTGTGACCCCTTGGGATGTCAGTTTCCCTTTCTGTCAAATAAAATAGATAGAATACCTAAGACCCCATTAATCTCTGATATTCTGGTTTTAAATAGCAAAAGATATTAAGTTTGATAATCTATCTTTTGTTATTACGCCATTAGGTAGGCACAGAGGAAAGAGGATTAAAACCTGGTATCTTTAAACTGCATTGAGAACTTGAGATTAAGATAGAAACTTTTAAAAATTAGTGAAATAGTTTCAAGGATGATTATTTCTATCTTCTGAGGAAACATTTCCTGTAACTGCCTACAGAGGAACACTCAATAATTATTTGAAAACAATAATAACGTGGTTTCATCATTCTAACCATCTTCTTCCTTAAAGGGCTAGCACTGTCTTGACAGAAGTGTTCCTAAAGCCTGTGGCGCCCTCTTCTGACCCCTCATCCAACAGGGTGAGTCAACGCTTTTGTTTCTGAACTGCCCTTGGGGTTTGGGCTTTCTCCTTAACTTATCTGTTATACTTTAGTCTTGAAATATCGTGTAAAAATTCAGATCTGACTGGTGGAAGACATAGGTCCTATGAAATAAATGTGACTACAGCTCCACAGTGAATACTTTACATATTCTTCCAGGTTTTGAAATTTGAGAATTGTTTCAGAGGAGAAGTAACATTGAAATTTGAAAGATGATAGAAGTCTTACTCATGCAATGAGCCTATATAAGAAAATCTTATGAAAAGAAGAAATGAGAATTTTATGCTAAAATATCTAAATTAATTACAAAGAAATAATTACTATATTAAAATTCAAGCTTCATGTCATTAACTCTGTTCCTTAGAGCAGAGAAGCAAGATGGACTGTTCTGCACAACTTGTAGTCCGCACTTTATAATTACTTTATGATTCTCTACTCAAAGATAGATGTTCTCTTGGAAAACATCTAATGTTTTATCTCACCCCTCATTGTCCATTCATGCTAGTTTCCTTTCCTATTCTTCACAAATGTTGCTCAAGGGAGTTTTCTAACAAAATGACCTCTTCTCTCCTTGACATTCTTCATCCAAGCAACTGACATCCTCATTACTTTCAGCCCCATCACAAATTTTATTTGCTTAAAGAAATCTTTCTTGAATGTTCCACATTATATGACCTGTTCTTTCCTCTGAATCCTTATATCTGGAATCACACTATTAAGAATTCCATTATACTATAATATAATGAGAATGATTCCACAAACTATCATTCTAACAAAATTTTTTAAATCTCACTATAATAGTCACGTTATATTCTCTGTTTTCTGATTGTTATTGTGTTTGAATTTTGATTTGTCTTCCCATTTGGAGTTTAAGCTTTAGAAATACGAAAACATACTGACCTGTTTGAAAGTTTCTCACAAGACTGGGTTCACTCAGTATCATTCCTAAAGTCCTAAGTTCTCTTGCTGTTGGGTCTTCTAGTGGTGGAATCTAGATAAGGCTGGGAATTGTCAGTTAAACAGACCACTCAGTTAACCAAAGTAACTAGCTTCCTGACCATCTCCATTTAATGGGTACCATATTTTTGCCTTAGTAGTCTTTTGCTGGCTGTTTTTAAAATTCACAATAAATCAACTAGTAATTTCAGCTACACATTTACTTTCCAGATAAATTTTCCATAAAAGCAAGTATTAAAATCACTATTGAAGAATATTGTTCCATTTCTTGAAAGCTATTTATATTTGCTGAAAGAGCCAGCTCCTGGTTGGATTCTGTACTGGAGCCAACTCTTTTACCAATTTGTTTGGCAAGATTAACTGGTATTGTCAAGATAGATTCAAACAAAAAATGGAAAGCAGAAAAATTTTTCAAAGACTAAAATGTTAATTTACAATGATATTTAATGCAAAATGAAACTAGGCAGGTCCATGCTATGCATTTGCCCTATTTATGGCAAATTTACCTTTGAAATCCTGGGTATGACCTTGTCCCTTGCTGCTAAAATGGTACAAAAAGTGCTTAGAGACACTGCACTTTTATGCAAATTAGAAGATATGCCATCAAGTGGAATATTTTGTCATTAAAGAAGGGATAAATATGAGCAAAATTTATTTTGAATTGATCACTGAAGCCTATGAAAAAGCAAGTGTTTGTATGATTGGCTTTCATGAAGCTTGGGTGATCTATTTTGAAGGTATCTTTTCCCCTCCTTAAAATTATTATTTTGTTTAGCCTACCCTTGGGACAGTACTGCCTCAGTGACATGCACGTACCTCCTTCCTCCTCTGTGACATGCTTTTTGAGAAATCTTGCCTTCCGTTCATCTCTGTTAACTCCTTGTTCCCTTTTCTCAGATGATCCACATCATTCCCCTTATGTTCTGTTTAGAACCTCTCTTCATTACTTTAAGTAAATGGTCTTTATAAAGGTTAGTGCTCAAGCCTTACTCACAGCTCATCACCCACTTTCCTTTTCAGGGTTTCTCAGATGAAACAGAAAAAAAAAAGCTGATAGGGAATCCAAGAAAATAGAAAGTACCAACTTACTAACTTATGGGAGTCACATTTCCTTAGACACAAAAAAGTCTAGGGCATTTTTAACATGTTTAGTAGATTAAGTTAGCATCTATAAACCATGATCATGAGACTAGAACTGCTTTCATTCATTTTTTCATTCATGCTTACTTTTATTATTGAATAAATATTTTTGAGCACTTTGAGCCACGTTGTGTTCTGAGTTATGAGAATACAGTAATGAACAAAAGATGAGCTATATTCTTATGGATTTACAGTTTATTGGGGGAAGAGAAGGATTTAAAAAGTCTGAAACATGATTATTTAAATTTAGAATAAGTGAAGTTTAAAATAATAAGTTATTAAAAAAACGAGTTCTTGTGAGAAAGACTTTTGTGGTAGAGTGGGGGCTACTTTGAACTGGGTGATCAGGGACATCCTCAATGAAGAAATGATAGTTAAAATCATATCTGAAGAATGATAAGGATTTAGGCACATGATGGAAGTGCAGGTGGAGATTAAGTATATCAAAGAGGGGAACAGTATTCCAAGGCCTTGAGGTAGGAAGAAGTATTGCCATAGTGAAATAAGAAGAAAGTGGCACAATAAGAGTGGGAAAAGCTTTACTGAAGAAAGAGGAATTTGCTCTATTTTTTCTGCCTCACTGCTTGAGCTGGGACATCTCATCTCATCATATCCTACACTTGGACTGGGATATATACCATTGGCTCAACTGGTTCTCAGACCTTTGTACTCAGACTGAATTACACAGAGAATAAGATTAAGAATCTGAGGGTGGGTGGGAGTGAAAAAATGTCTTTTTACATCAATTTTTAACATGTGGGACAGACATGATATCCTATAGTTTAATGTAAATACGTCTAAGTGAAGTCAGGGCTAGGACACAGATTGGGAAATCACAGTTGGTGTTGAAATATGGGAGTATATAAGGCTACTTTTCCATTACCAAAATAGAAATAAAATTTAAATAAAGACAACCTTTGACACTTGGAATTAATGAAACTATTTGGGCTTATTGTTAATTATCCTTCCTCTAATTATTGATCAGTATTCAAAAACATTTACACTTCCAGCAGATGGCAAGCATGGGAAAAAAGAAAAGGGTAGCTGTTCACATGACACTGAAGTTTCAATTCACTAATAAAAAATAAGCCAACCATATGAATATTTCCAAATACCTAGATGTCATCTAAGTAAAACATAAAAGTGATATAATGCAAAGAAAAATAATTTTGTATGCTTTCCATCAACTTGGTTTTTTGTTCTATGCACACAATAGACACAATAGTATTGAAAGCTTCTGTGACATTGATACTCTAGGAAAATCACAGTGTCAAATCCTAAAATTCTGGTGTAAGGCTATTTTCTTTTTCTTTTCTTTTTTTAAATCAGCACCTATTTATTATCTCACAATTCTATTCATCAGAAATCCAAGTACAATGTAATTTAACTGTGTCTTTTGATTAAAGTCTCACAAAGCCCAAATCAAGGTGTCTGCAAGTTTGTATTCCTTGCTGGAGGCTCTGGGGATATATACACCTCCAAGTTCATTCAAATTGTTCCCTCAGTTTAGTTCTTTGTGTTTACTGACAACTATTTTCGACTTGAAATATCACTCCTATCTTTTTAACAGGCCTGGTAGAGACTGAATGCCTTACTGTGGGTCACCAAGTAACCATGAACTTCAAACTGAACATCATAAAATTAGTTATTATCTGATGCATTGAATCATTAAAATTGGATATGAAGAATGGCATACCAAAGATTCGGTGACTGTGCCGGTTGAGAGGCAGCAACCTTAAAGCAGCAGTTGATAAATGATGCCTTCTCCCCATAGCCAGGAACCAATGGGTAGAGATGGAAAGTGACCTTCTCACTATTATATTTAACAATTCATAGAAGGAACTTTTGCCTCCTGCTATGAAAATATTGGGGTTTGATGGGATTGAAAGTCTTACTACTCTAATGCAGAATGCTTCCACTAGGGAACAGTCATGTTTTCATTAAATTGGAAGCTAAGACTGATTCTTAGCCATTTGAGGCTCCTCATGAGCTTATAGGCACAGAAAGAATAACTTACTGGCTGGGGTGATTGATTCTTATTACCAAAGGGAAATTTGGTTGCTGCTACACAATAAATCCAAGGAGGACTATTACTGGAACTTAATGGATTCACAGAGGTACCTCTTTTACTCTCACCAAATAGCCATGATCAATGAAAAACTGCAATAAATATAAGATTGTCAAAGACTCAGATTCTGCAGTGATAAAAGTTTGTGTTATTCCACTAAACAAAACAAAGCAAACACAGCTGAGATGCTGCAGAGAGCATAGGAAGACAAGGAATTTGTTGTGGAAGAAGAAAAAAATGATTATCAGCTTAGGACTCATGGGCAGCTAGCAAATCAGAGGCTGAAGAAGCTATGCTTTACTTTGCTTCTTTTCCCCTCCTACCCATTCCCATTGCCTTAAATAAAAAAAGAGTAATGGTGGTAACTAACATTTTATTTTCCAGTGGAAATGTCATTGAATTGACATTATCCTGCAATTAGACGGTAGATGATGGGAATTTGTGTCTTCTCTATGTTGGGGACATTAATATTTTACCTGGACACAAAATAAGAGTTCATCTTGAGGAGAAAAAGGAATGGGCTTTGCTGGATATTCCCTGCCTTGTTCTCCAGAGCCACTCCTCACTCTTATCCAGTCTGCTTGTAACCGGGAAGTTAACCTTTGTGAACTGCATCAGTGCACTCCTTTCCCTCTGGCTTGTAGTTGAGTTCAGCTGTGTCTTTTTTTAAACTTTGGTAAAAGGACAAAACTCCTGTTAGAGAAAGTCCTCATCTATAGCTAGTCTTCCCAGGTTCTGGGAATCATTCTTTCCCCTTGTATCATCAAAGCTAGGGACTATAAGTGTTCTTCAGTGTTGCTAGTCCTAGTGAGCTTCATTGAGATTTGTTGGTTTCTATTAACTTTTATTGTATCTTAGTAAATTGTCCCTTTATTACTCTTTTCATTATCTTGTTTGAGAGTGCCTTCTATTTTCTGTCAAGACCCTGAATGAAACATCAAGTATCAATTTCCCCCTATCTACCCTGAGTACGTTCTAGGATCTGCAAGGCCAAGTCATATTACCTTTTATCCAAGCCAAAAACCTAGGAGTCATCAATGACAAAACCTCTTACACTACATATCAAAACCATAACTATATTCTATCAGTTTTATACCAAAATATTTCAACGTCCTTTATTTCTTTCTTTCATCATTATCAATTTCCTAGTCCAATCTACTGTCATTTTTTTGCTCGAAATACTGAAATAGCCTCCTAACGGGTCTTACTTCCTTCCCTTTGGTCCTGCAATAATATATTTTCCTCACTGCAGCCAAAGTGATCTTTTAAAAATACTAATCTGTTCCCTTCCATGATCCTGATTGAAATCCTTCAATGATTTCCTTGGCATCATATTCTCTATCTTGTGTCATAGAGAGCTGGTCAATCATCTGCTTCCAGTTATTAAGTCCAGAAATTTGGTTTAAATCTTTAATGAGCCAGGCCATTCTCTCGGCACTTTTACCAACACAATTTGATAAACAATGCATCTTATGGCAGGGAGCTTCCTTTAGGATCCTGTTCTTTCACATATTCTCTATCTTGTGTCAGTGTCACCTTTAAACTTATTTCAAATTTAGCTATAGTTTAATAGTTGTTCATGCAAGAAAACCCTGAGTTACTCTTTTTTATTTCATTTTCCTTGCTAGCTATTCTCACCTATTTATGCTTTCAGTTGAACTTTCAAATAATTTTGTCAAATTCCAAAAATAAATCTTTGGGGATTTTGATTAGAATGAAGTTAAACCAATAAATTTAATAAGGAGACTATTTATTTGTAATCCTTTTTCTTCCCTTTCCATGTACTCAGCTCTTTTTTGTATCTGTTCATTAATTTTTGTGGTTTTCTTCATAATGAATCCAGAAATTTCTTGTTCCGTGCTATTTTATGTCCTTGTTACTATTATGAATAGACTATTTTTCACCTGTCTGTATTACCTTTTTAATTACTTGTTGGTGATATAAAGAAAAGCCACTGGATTTTGTTTATATTATGCTGAATCTTCTTGTTGATTTTTTAAGTTTTCAATCAATCCACTAGTGTTTTATACATAAAATCTCATGTCATAATAAACATAATTTCATCCTCCTTTAGAAAATGATATTTGCTATTTGTTTCACATATTCTCAGATAGTGACCAGAATGTCTAAAACAACACTGAATAGCTACAATAGCCAGCATCTTTTCTTTTGTTTCACCATTATCCATGGTGCTGACTATTTAAGATAAATATGTAAAGAATATGTCTCTTTTCCTAATTTTTATATTTTTAAACAAGGAACAGATGTATAATTTTATTGAATTCCTTCTGAATATTCTCATTCTTTATTAAGAATCAGTTCTTTAATTTTTTAGCCACTGTTATTTTCTAATTATTGCACCTGTTTTTTCCACTTTAAAGGTTTGTATTATTGTCTTATTTCTAAACTCTTGATAAATATTTAGTTAATGTGTTTTCTTCTTTTTAAGAGAGTATTTAGGGCTATGGATTTGACTGGGTACAGTTTTGGCTACCAAAATTAATCAACAATCACTGCTAGTAGGTAATCAGTGATATCAGGAACAGTTTTTAACCTAACCCAAGAGAAAGAGTCTAAAGTACTTCCCCCTTTGTAGGAAGTTTATACTCTTAGATAAGTGACTAGAGATCATATGGTGTGAAGTTATTAAAAGTCATCAACCTCTTATCCAAGGTTAGTTCTTAGTGAAGTATTGTAGTTGTATATGGTTGCTTAAATTTTTGTGAAAAAAGCAGCACATTAAAGGTTTGAAATTGCTATGGGCCTGAAGGCTCTTAACACATAGTTGAATTTACATGCAAGCTAATTATGGGGTGTCTATAAAATATTAATTGATATAATATCAAAAGAAGAGTAAAATATGAGATTATAAAATATAAATGTGTAGACATGGGAGTAAGGGCAAAGCTAAGTTCATAATTTTAGATCTATTGCAGGTATGCCAAAGTGAAATAAGTAGTGGTAATTGTTCATATTAAGTATCCCTCAAATGAGAAACAGTGGTTGAATATGGTAAAATTTATTATAGAGTTGTAGAATTCACACAACCTAAATTCCTCATAGCATTCAATACTTACAGTTTTGTGGATTTCACAATACAGTTATCAGCGAGAAAGAATCACTGCATTAGTGAAAATGACTTCTTTTGAAAGATTTTTTCACATACAAGTTTGATTTATCACAGAGCACCTAACAGAAATGCAAAGATGTAATTTCTAAATTCAGGAAATTTTCAAAAATAAAAAAGAAAATGAAACTTAACAATGTTAAGAGATTTGACATGCTTCACACAAAAAGGACAAAAAGAATTTTAAATATTTTAAACTTAAAACATGTTCTATTGTATGACTGAAAAGCTTGCTTTAAACACACACACACACACACACACACACACACACAAACAGAAAGGATGCAATACATTGTCAGGATGTTAGCTGATGCTGCTTTCAGAAATCTAAACTTTATAAATTCAAAAAAACATAAGAATTATTTAATTTCAGTTTCAAACAGCAAGCACTGCCAATTAAATTAAAAATTGACATAAGCTTGCAGTGGTTAGTAGTTTTTTTCCCTTTTTTTTAGTATAAGCCATAGAGTAAATGTATGAGTAAATATATCTTGAATATCCCACACACTTTAATGTTGAAGTCATATTGTTAATCTCTGACTTCCTATTACTAAGTGTACTCTTTTTCTGTTGTCTCTCATTCTTGACAGATCTTGGTCTCAACAATGAATTCGTTGGGGAAGTGTCTAATCTTCCAACACTTATCAATGGCACGTTTGTTGAAACCTGTAAGGAAATGTACAAAAAAGTGGCTTTTTCATTTTTGTGTAAATGAAAATATATCTAGATTTGCTCTCTAGTTTTTCCCATACTCCACCCATACTCTCCTTCACTGTCTCAGTAACACAGGGTGAAGGAAGGTATACATTACCTACCCAGCAAAAGGTCTCTTCTACGAAGGCGGAAGGACTTGCGGTTGTTGCAAAGTTGGTAAATAAAGATGCCAAGGTTACTAACATCACGAACCTCTTCCACAGCAACCAGGTCTTCATGAACCACATAAGTGTGAGGCAGGTATTTGCCACTCTAATTTTTTTTAAAAGATTGAAATGAGAAATTCTTAAAAACACTATTAAATACTCACCTATAGTAGATAAACCTTTTTTTTTTAAAAAAAAGGCTTTATTTTTGGAACAGTTTTAGATTCACAGCATACTTTTTATTTGAAAATTATTTCAGTAAAATGGAATATTTTGGCTCAAATAATTAATTTTTAAAATGAGGAAGCAATATTATTTGGAAATGCTTATGTAAAAGTTTGACATCCAAAATACATACTGCCAATTTGCCAAAGAGCTCCACCAGATTCTTTGGAGTCATAACAATGGAGGTATTGAGGGGCATCAGATAGCAGTTCCCCAGCAGCAAGTCTAGGTAAGCAGTCATGCCCTGTTGGGGAGGGGAAAAAGTTAGGTGTGATATAGAGAGTATCAATGCTGCAGATTTTCCAACTACTGTTGGAACAAGCAGCTACAACCTTTCAAAATCAACTAATGTATATTCAAAGGAAAAGAATGAAAGAAGCTTTGCTGCAAAAAGTTGTACATTTATAAACAGATTTAATACATACCAATAAACTAAGGAAAAAAGAAATTTCAAGAATACCTATGAGAATGAGAGACTCACCTTTTCAAAGTCATGTATAATTGCTGCAGGGTCACTATCAGAGAAACTGGGGACAGGAACATCAATGATTGCGATGTTGTCATCCTCACGAATGTCAGCCTCTTCTGTCACAGGTAGGAAGTAGGGCTCTTCTCCTTGAAGGGAATTTGTAGGGTCCTCAGAATCAAAGAAGCACATCTCTCCACGGTAGATGGTACTCTAAAAGACAAAAAAGGAGAATCAAAACTTTCTAATACTTACTACCATAACATTTGAATCATTTCTCATACTCATGTCAATTCATTGTACTATTTGTCAAGCTGAGGATTGGTGATTACAGTTATCACCATAAAGACAAATCCGTTTTATAAGCTGAAAGGTGATTTGAAACTTTTCCTAAATCTTCATTTCTTTGGTGAACACCACAGAATTATTTTTAAGTTGCCACTAAATGTATAGCAGCTAGTAACCCAAATGATAGGAATTTTAATTATTATTACCTTGGGCATGAAGTACTTGTAAATGCAGGCTCCACCAACAATAAGTCCTGCCAAGATGAATGAAAGGCCTAAGAGAGTAAGCATGCATCTCCCAGAGGAGCCCTCATTTTCCTTGGTGGCAACTCGAAGTTCCTATTTATTAAAAAGTAAAACCAAAAGCAAAAAAAAAAATTGCAATTTTAGACACATTGTTGCTTCTGTGCACCATTTACCTCCCTTGAAACCCAAGATATTTTAAAATGATGTTGTCATCCTAGCCTAAAATCATTTCAAGAACTTTCTGATATTTAATAGATGTGAAAATATCCAATTTATAATTTTTTTCTAGCATTTTCAAATCCAAATATAGATATAAAGTTATTTCAAAGTCCATGCTTATAAAATCAGCTGAAAATAACAATTCACTTATGCAATAAGTTATCCTCCTTAAATAAATGGAAGCTGTTAATTAGTTTTTGGATTGTGCAATGATATAATCACTAACATTCTAGAATACAATTATGTTTCTTTAGTATTTTTTGTAAATCAACTTGTTTGCCAACTTAAAGGTGAATTAATACCCTTTGGTTTATTAACTATTTTTGAAAAGGTGTTTTTTGAAAATTAAGTTTTATAAGAAGGAGTTCTATAAAGTAGGTATATACCATTTCCTCCTATTTTAGAAATTAAAATATTAAAGATGAGATATAATTCACAATGCTCTTAATTTCAATGAGTAATTAGGCTTCCTAATGTCACCCCATGTTCTATGGCTGTGTATTTCTTTAGTGAAATAATGTTTTCTAAGTTCTAGACAAAACACTAGATTTTAAAGAACAGCATTTGCGATAGCTAGGCACAAAAGCTGTGTGTGTGATAGTGACTATAAAATTCTCTTAAATCCTTAATTTTTTTAGTAACTGGAACAAGAAAGATCCAAAACAAACAAGTAACTGATTAGCTCTGTACTCTTCCCAGAGCAGTGGACCAAGGGGCCCCCCAATCCCATTCTTGTATGTCACAACATGGCATAAGCAGCATTAGTACAGAAGGGTAAAATAAACGAAGTCCACAAATCTAGTCTTTCTTTGTTAATCAGAGAGTAAACCATTCAGACTGCTATGTAAATAGAATTGTTTTAGTCTTTCAGGCCACTAGATCTTTTCTATGACAACTACTATAATGCTTATGGGATCAAATTAAACGTCAATTAATTTGGTGAAAACAAATACATGGATTCTAAGGAGAGGCAATCATTTCATAAATGGCTTCTCAAAAATGATTTTTCTTTAAAATTCAAAGAAATTTAGTATTCAAATTTTCTTAGCTACATTTTTTAACTTTAACACTACACAGGCTATAAAGTATGATTATGAATCACTGTAATCTAGAGCTAGAGGCTAAGAAATTATATTTTAGATGATAAAATGGTCCGGAAAAATGAAGTGACTTCCCTATAAGTTACAAAATGACTTATTCAAAAATCTCAAAAAGATGAATTTTTTTTCTTGTCACTGAGATGTGAGAAAAGCAATCTGCACTGCAATTTCATTTCTCCTTCCAATATTTCAGGGATTTTATTATTAAGCAAGGTCTAAGTATTAGAGTGTCAATTTCATAAAATTTCCCACCATAGTAAGCAAGGTATGAAAACTAAGTACTCATGGATGGATGATTGGATTAGAAATAAGGATTTTTTTTCATTTAAATTTACTGGACTTCAGTGTGGTAGGGGCTGTCACTTATCATAGCTCACTTCCCTCTGAACTGTATTTAAAGTCACTGTACACAACCTCTGACATACTATTCTGTTGTGCTCAATTTCTGATAAGCTAATCAATATATCACAATATAATATGCCAAATATTATTGAGTCAATGTCTTACAGTGGCCAGGTCAGGGTCCTGTGGAAACTTCTCAAACACTTAACAGAGAAATATAATCATACTGCATATGCTCATTCTTGTTTATTCCTCATCACACCACAGGCCTGGCATAAGTATTGCTTGCATATTAACTGAATTCAACTACAAATCATGAAGTCTGTGGTAGAAAGGGAAAAAAAAAGGATTACTATCTGGCTGTATTTAACTACTGGCATCTAATTAGACCTCCCCCAAAAATCTGGCCATATTTCCCTTACAAAGTAAGTGGGACAATTACATATTTGACCTTCTGTCATTTAATCAAAACCTCAACAGTGCAAGGGGTTACTTTCAAATTACGAAATGTGTAATACACAAAAGCTAGTTTGATTGCTTGGTTAACTATTTAAAGTTTCTGTGATAAAAATTCTGCAAAACACATTAGCATTTCAAATTGTGCACATAATCAGTTTTACTACATGGATTCTCATTTCACTCAATGATCTTTCCAAATTTCCACTCTGAAAACAAAAGTTTAAACTTTATAGAGAGAACAAGACAAGTTAGGACAGATCTGCAAACTTCAACACTGCATAGATTTTGCAGAACAAGAAGAAAAATATGATTGTGTCTTATAACATTGAGATTTAAATGAGGAAAACGTGGAGTAGTTTACAAACGCTGAAAACATGTTAGATAGACATTTAAAGGAAGTTGAACTGAATAAACAACTGGTAACATTTTTAGGGGGGAAACTCCCCTAGTTGCTGGCAATGCTAGATTAAATCACAAGGTCGGACCTCCTTAAGATCTTTCCATGGGGGAGGGTGGGTAGAGAGTATATCGCTCAAAGGATATTGAGCAAAAACCCTCAAAATTTCTTTCTGCGAAAGATGAGTGTTTTCTTTAGGAAATGCCACTCCGAAAACATGCAAGGCTCTTGCATAAGAGAGCACAGTGAACATTTCAAATTCTAATTAAGACCAACTTCAGTTTTGACAACTCCTTTACCGAATGCTTAACCCCTCTTATCTCCTCCAGGGAGAAACTGAAAATATGCACAGGCAGGCATACATATACTTGCCCCAACCTATACCGGTCAGGGTCAGAGCTGCCCCTTGTCCCCGTCCCACCTCTGCAAACACTCAGCAATCCTAGAAAGACTTAGATTTATCGAACTTTATATACGTCAAAAGTAAAAATAATTAAAACTCGTGTTCTTGCTCACCCTGCGATTCCTCTCCTCCCCTGTGGAGGCTGTGGACGCCCCCGGAGCTGACTGGGTGGTGTGACTCTCGTTGATCCCCAGCCACCCACATGTTCCCTAGGAGAAGGTGACTTCGTGTCCCAGGGGTTCTCCTCAAACTCCCTCCAACATCCCTCTGCGATGTAGAGAGTGGGCTGGGACAGACGGAACGTGGCGCTACGCGCGGAGATGCCAAGGGGCGTGGGGCACAGCAAGCGGAACGTGGCGCGAATAGACAGAATGGGGGCTACTGGGCAAACCCAATGGGCAGTGCAGAGAGGACTGCTTGGGAACACAGGAGCTCCGGAGCAGTTTACTTTTTGTCCTCAACCACCTACCCCTCTCCCTCCCCGCCAACCTTCCTCTCCCCACCTTCCCGACCCTGGCAGGCAGTCGGGGGTGAAGTGGGGACCGCTACCTTGCCGGTCAAGATCTTAGCTCGGACTGTACGGCTTACGAGGGCCTCCACGTCTTGCTGAGCCTCCTCTTTTTGCACCGCCGTGGGTGTATTGAAGGCGATTTTCACCATGGTGAATCTTCGGGCTGCGCGGTAAGGCGCGGCTCGAATCAGTGTCCTGGGCTGCAGGTTGGAAGAGGAGAGGATCGCGCTAGCCCTAGCAGCACCTTCTTTCTCCCCCGCTTGCCTTACACTACTGCAAACTCAGGTCTGGGGATACTTATGACGCAGCCCCAAGCTGGGTGGGATACCGTGGGCGGGCCCAGGGAGGGGCCGAAGGAGGAGCAAGAGGGGGCCCAAGTGCTGGAATGGGGGTGGGGGTTGCCAGTGAGAGAAGAGGAGGCGGGGTAGAGCTGAGGGCCGGACTCAGAAGCCTCACCTGCACTCCAGGCGTGCTCCCACCAGTTCTCTGCTCTCCCAGATAAGAGCAAGATAGGAAGGAAGCCTGCCGTGTCGTGTCTTTCTGCCTCTGTCCAGGCCACAATAGCCCCTGACCCTGATTCTGTTTTCCCAAACTTGGACCTGGACTCCCGCGGGGCAGGGAACTGTAACTTGGCACCAGTTCAAACTTCCTCCTCTCTGCACCCACCCAGGGCCCTAAAGCACAGTTCCAGGGCTGTTCTGTACGTTTACAATAATACCTTCCCTTTAAAGAACACTCAGAAGCACGTTTATAGTTGCTTGGTTTGCTCTCTCAACACGTTTTTCTTTTCATTCCTTGACATTTGTTTGTTTTGTCTTTTTAATTTCCCAACCTAGAGCAGTGCTAAATCAGAAATATAGGGTGCCTGCCTCCTCCACTCCCCATTTTGCAGGTAGGACATGACGAGACGCAGAGGCGTGTCAAAAGCTTGTAGAAAATCCCCGAAATAATCCAGAACTTTCACTCTCTCAGGTCAGGGAAACCAGACTAAGGTTTCAGCCCTGAGCTTATTTCTCTTTAGCCACCAGCTGTGAAATCTGCAGGGAGAAAAGCAGGGACGTGTGTGTACCTATGTGTTTAGGGAGGTGGAATTGTGGGTGGAAGATAGAAAATTTAGTGAGATGCTAACCCAGCTCTACTGGGAAAAAAAAATCTCAAAGGGGCTGAATTAGAAATCATTATGGGAACTTTTACATATACAGCCAGTGTAATCATGCTGTTTCTTAACAGTCAGTTCTCCCTCATTGGTGACACTAATAAAGAACCTCACCATATGAATTCATGCTAAAGTTGGTGACTGGGGGTGGCAGTCCTAAAGGGTATATAAATAGTCCTGCTATTAAAGACAGTAGAGGGGTCTGTTTTGTGAAAGTAATAACACCAAAGAAAAATTCAGCTTGTGCTAGAGAATCCTCCATCTGCTCATATACTTATTAAAATGACTTGAATATGTTGAGAGTCACCACCCCTCTGTCCAAGAAATTCCAGGTTGGAGTTTTTCCCACTGAGGTTTCCTTGATTCTGAAGCCCATAGCCTGGCTCCACTGAGGGAGCTTTGTGAAAACAGCCTTCATTTTCTTGGATAGGCTGCAGATGGGAAGGTAGATGGAGGGGAACAGTGCAAAGCCTGTGCCTTACACAGGGCAAGATGTTTGAATTAGCTTAGAAATACTGGCATCTTATGTTCTTTTATTTATTCTTTACTCAAGTGTGACCATTATAATTTAACACTCAAAAGGCAACCTTTAGTGTAGGCTGAGGATATCTCAACTTCCTAGGATATTTCTCTATTCAGTCATTTTCTGTTTGACATCACCTTTTGACAACTCAGCCTAGGGTCTGTGCTCGTCTGGCCCTGTGATCCATACCACACAGATGGTTGAACCAATGGTTGCTCCTCCATGTTTACCTACCAAGTGCAAGGTGCTGGGTGGGATAGTGATGCAGTATTTTAGTGTATGTTCCCTGAAATGTGGTCATGTAGAAGGGGCAAGGGTGTTTCTATTTTTCAAATGAATAAACCCAAACTCTAATAATAATCAATGGAGTATATGATTAATTGTTGGGTTTGTGACATTGAGCAAGTCTCCACATCTCCATGGGCCTCATTTTCTCCTCAGTAGAGTGGTGCAATATTTTCATTCTACTGCTGTATCATTTAGGATAATGCAGGAGGAAAGATATTTTAAATTATGGAAAGGATAGAAGAATTAAACGGATGGTTATTTTAGTATGTAACATAACCATGTTTCAAAGTTATAATGATCATCTATTTTTTATCCTTCAACATTTTTTTAACTTCTACAGCTGCTTAAGACCCCACAGTGTCTGAGTACAGATCATTTTGGAAAAGGCCAGACTTCTAAGAATAAAGTCATGTAAATCAGCATCTAACTTCTCTGTTGAACTTTGAAAACATTGGCCATCTTTTGTTTGTTAATGCCATGCCCTCTTTTAGGAATGCCACTCATACATCTCTAAGGACCTTTGCCCTTAGACATAAGTGATGTAGGCCTGGTTTCAAGTTAGCAGACACTGTTATTATCTTCTCAATATAAATAAGTAATGCTTGTGTTAGAGTCATAGAATAGCAACACCACCACCCATTGTTAATGTCCGTTTCTGAAGGGCAAATAATTCTTGCATGTTTTTTGAATTTCAAAATATAACCTGCTACTTGCAAACAGTAGTAAATGTATTTCATCTACTAAAAAAAATGGTTGTCATTGGTTAAGCTTTTTCTTGTACTTACTCCTTTCCAGAAACTGTTTCTTATTTTTTAGAGTCAATTTCTTTCACTTTCTTGTCCTTGAAAACTGTGGGGATCTGGCTGCCATGACGATTCCAGCTCACATTGTTAATTATGTCAGAATCCACACCATATGACTTCCCTGTTCTCACATGCCAGGTGCTGACTAAATTATCACAACTTGAGCTGAATGGAACATGGTAAACAATTGAATGTCAAGCAATGATGTCAATTCCCTTTGAATGATTTGAAAGTTCTCAAAACTCATGGCATATGTGATACGATTTAATTAACTCATTTATTAAATATCAAATATTTACCGAAGGTCTACTGCCTTGTGATGAGATCAACTATGGGAATACAGTGGTAACCAAATAGATACAATTTTGCCCTTGTAAAGCATATCACTGCTGCACCCATGGCAATGATATTTATTATGAGCTCTCCAGTTTTTGTAGTAAGAACGCTGGTCCTGTGCGTGGAGTAGGATACAGCATTCTGCAGTCCAGCAGAGCAGTTCCACCCATAGCTAGTGCTACTAGAAATGTGTAAATTCCTGGCTAACCTGCAATTTCCTCACACCCAGCATTCCATTTTGGAAAATTAATCTGATAGCAAGATGTATTGGGAAATGAGTTAGGAGACAGTCTCATATTCCAGGTGAGAAGTGGCAGAATACATTAATAACTAAAATACTGAAAATAAAGGGACAATTTTCATAGATGTTTATGAGCCATACATTACAAAGTCTGGTGCTGGAATAAATCACAAGAGAGAGATAAAATAGAAAAAATAATTCTGTTTTAGATGATTGGGAATCAAAGATTTGGAAGATAATGGTGCCTTTGATAACAATATTAAACATTTGTTGAACATATCAAATGCTGGATTTCTGTGATAAGCCCATTAAATTGATTATGTCATTTAATCTTTACCACAATGCTGTTAGGTAATAGCATGTTCCCCACTTCACTGATGAAGAAACTGAATTTCCAAGAGGTTAGTTGACTTGCCCAAGGTCAGTTTCTAACCCAGGTGGTCTGATTCCTGTGTTTATATTCTTAACCTCTATCTTGTCTAACTGCCACTAAAATAAATGGGAAAATCAAGAAGGGAGCTGGCTTGAAAACACTGGAAAAAAATTAGCATATTCTCTAGGGAAATGAAGCACTAATCCCCTCCCCATATTGTAAACAGAGATTCCTGCCTAGGATTTAATTCAGGACTGAAGACTTTTGAAACCCTTGTACATCTTTGCTGGCCATGGGTGCATGGCTATAGGTTACTCATTTTAAAGCATATTTCTCCTAAGTTGTGCAGTTGCTTTTGTCAGCAAAGAAACAGCTACAAAGAGAGCTGGTCAACCATCTGCTTCCGGGTATAACTCCAGAAATTTGATTTAAATCTTTAATGAGCCAGGCCATTCTCTAGGTGCACTATATTCCTGCAAGCTCAGCTTGGGAAGTATAGCTAGGGCTCTTCACACAAAGTAATACAGGACTCTCACTTTCTGGAGTAGACTTTTGTTTGTTTACTCCATTTAAGGTTTTCTTTTTAGGCTAATAAGTTATAACAACAGGAGGATGCAATGTTTTCTTAAATATAATAATAAATTTCATCATCTCTTCACAATGATATAGTCATATTTTTGAGGTTAATGGGAAGTTGTACCCCACCCTCATTTACAAAAGTCACTTTTCTTTCTTTGTCTTTTAAGACAACTGAAAAATCTACATTTTCAATGCACCTTCTCTAAATTGTGTAAAAATTCTTACCTTTTTGTAGACTACCTGGGAAATTTCTTAAAAAAGAGTTATGAATTAATATATGAACATGTTTTATCTGGTCAACCTTTAAAGAAGTTCCAGTCCTGAATGATACAAGGGAGAAGCTCGAGTTTAGCCCTAGGACTGCTTTTTAGAATATCTGGTTGATTCAGTTGCTCCATAATGTATTATTAAGTGATACTAATATGTCTTTGTGACTTTATAGTTATGTTCCTTTTCAATGAAAACACAAGCATTTGTATTTTCATTAAAAAGTATTAAACCAGGTATGTTCTTATCCCTGTGTTTTGTTGATGGGTCAAAATATTCTGTCCCTAGTTTGTTCTCAAGGAGCACAAAATCCCAAGTTGTTTTATGACACGAGATTCACCTTGATTGTTCTTGAAATGCAACTTTGTTTTTTGTTTTCATTTCACTGATTTTTAGATAACTCCAATGTATTCATACTCCAAAGCCTTTAATTATTCTAGAGCTTGATGGCATATTATTAATAATGAGGTCAGAAGAGTGTACACAAAAAAGGAATGCTCTAAACTGGATTGTCGTCAGGTCAATGGCACAGTCAGTCCCAACAAATTAAGGCAGATCATGATTGGAAAATCCTGGTTGACAATCTCCTAACTCAAACTCAAGGTCCTCTGAAAGTGCTACTTACACTTTAGTGTGGTTGCCATGTTTCTGTATTAGTGCAAAAGGGAAGTCTTGCATAAAAGGAGAATATAGTGTATGACACATCAATTACATTTCCTGACTTTCAAGTTAGGGGAATTATCTTCTCAGAATTTTATTTTATATTTTTTGTTTCAGCAACTGAAATTTATAATTGCAATTACCATATTGAGAAAAATTCTACATAAAGAATATTGTCCACACAGCTTTGGAAGTAAGCCGTCTCTTCTCCTATATTCTGTCTGTGTTACAGTTAACTGAGAACAAGTGGTTTCTTTCCTCACATTTCGCATTGGAATTTTAAATTTAAAAGATTCTATTAAGTGGGAAAGCTTAGAATACTGGCATTGGTAAGTAGAAATAGCTAATTACACAAATGCTAACACTTATTATGTATAAAGAAGATATTTTCTTTCATAGACTGTAGTCTTACTCCTTGACTTGTAAGCTTTAAGAAGACATTCTACTTACTGGATTGTGACATGGTTAATTCTCCACTTCTGTAAAACTTGCAAAGTAACTAAAGGCTGTCTTATATTGGAGTACTCTTACTTGGTCTCCCTTTCAGCAACTTTTTGGGTTGGAACTTTTAGTCAAGTGGCATTGGTATCTTATTTGGTGGTTTATTTGTGAAGATCTTGAAAATAAATAAATTCTTAATCAATGCCAAGAATTGTTATCGAACAATTGAGACATGCACAGAAAAGAAAAATGCACATATATTTAGAAGTGACCCAGGAAATGAATTCAACCAGGAAGAAAGTATATCCTATAGTATTGTGCTCTTGGATGGAGAAGTGATGACTGATTAACAAGAGCATCCAACAAATACTATGATGAACGTGCTGAGACTGTGGCCAGAATATGATTCTGCCACCTACAAAGCAATTTCTTCAAAGACAACTCTGCAAGAAAAACATTTGAATTCCAAATATGCATCCTAAATGCAGCTGAAAATCTCTCCCCAGTGATTCAAAGTAAAGGTAACTGTAATTGCTTATTTGGGAAATTCAAAGAAGCCAAAAAAAGTCTCCCAACAAATCAGCTAAGGACATAATCTGTTTTGTGTGTATGTGTGTGTGTTTTAATGAGCACATTCTCTTGAGATTACTTTCTCCAAATCACACTGCTGTCTTATGCATCCAAAGAAGTTTTAACTGGAACCCTCCAAAGTACATCTATATACTCATCTATATACTTTGTGTATTGGTGATGTACAGCATATGATAGTAAATTTCTTCCCATCATATACTGCACCTTAAACTAGAACAATATTGACATTGTTCTTATTTCTTAGTCCTTACTAGTATCTTCATTTTTGTGTTTTCTATGTACAGGGGTATCTGGGGGGTTTATACTTTTGGCTTTCCAGGCTGGTGGAAGAAGGACAGAACAATTTATAAGGGACAAATCAATTCCCTGTGCTTCTGCAGTAGCTGACAGTGATTCAGAAACTGACTTTTGCTAAGAAAGAATGAAATAGGTTTTTATGATATACTATTATAAATAGTGTTTTGTTCTATTTTTAATTCCATATATATATCTATCTTTTACCTCAATCAACCTCTGTCTAATTCACCTTTGAACCCTTGACAGTGTTTGGTCCTTTGATTGTTACAAAGAAGAGACTAAATGAAATTGTTGAATTGACCTGAATCTGAGGTTCATAGGCAAGCACTCAAATTGTAAACATAATCCAGCAAAGCAGATGGGACCAGCTCCGCCTCTGCACATATATCTCTTAGGATTCTCACATGGACTTTTCTCCTTCAGAGATGGCTCCAACCGATCAACTGATGCTCATGTGATTCCATCTGTATATATGTATTTTTAAAACTTGATGAGACAGTGCATGATGTATAGCCCACCTTGCCTTCGAACTATGTAGCATCCTTGAGAAGTCTTAGGTGTAACCATCTCCTTCAGGATAAGTACACAGTAAAATCTGTTCACTCAAATTCTCACTTCCCTCACGGTGCTTTCCTGGAGCACAGTTCTTCTCACATTCTTTGACCTCCACCAACACTAACTTTATATAAATTCTTTCTACTGTTTTCTCATGATACAGTATGTGACTATATTTCATCTCCCTAACTGTATTATATGTTTGTAAAGGGAAGAGACTGGGTCTCACTTTTTGTATCTCCACAATGTAAGTCTGAGCTAATGCCTAGTCAGTTTTCAAACCAAACTTACAGATTATTTTAGTTGTTGACAATTGCTTCTCCTTGGAAAGGAAATAGGTGGAAAATTAAGGGGGCTTTATACTTCCTATACTGTCTCATAATTTCAACCTAATAATTAACAAATCTACAGTGATCTTTTTTTATGTGTCCAACTATATGCTATGTAGAAAATACAGAAACACAAAGAATGCTATCTTCTATAAAGACATTTAAAATCTTCCTCAAAAGAATAGTAATAAATTAGTTTTTCATCCCTTTTTTCATTTGATCCTACAAAAAACTATATTCATCATGGCAGAGCTTATCATCTCCCCCCCCCTTTTTTTTACAACTAATAAAGCTGCTTGGGGAATGTGTATCATATTGGTAGAAAAAAATGGACTTGCTAATATACCCTTCCTCCTGAACTGAGTTGAGACTCTGGCAGGTCTACTCAGCAGGGCACACCTGCCCCAGAGAAGACAGAATGTGTTATACCTATAGCTCTGAGTTCTCAAGGAGGAAGAAATATACTCCTCTTTGATTCACCAGTAGAAGAGTCACTGCTCCCATGGGAAGGAGGAAATAGGGTTGAGTGAGGGTGAAAAACAGGGATTCCTTTCTAGAGAATTCTACCTCTCCACATAGAAGGAAGAGCACTGGAAAATAAATGTTCATCCCTAATACCTACATCACTGGGTTCTTTTAAATTTTTCATGTGATAATTTTTTATTAAGATATAACTGACATACAACATCATATTAATTTCAGATATACAGCAAAATGACTCAATATTTGTATATATTATGAAATGATCACAAGAAATCTAGTTAACATCCGTTATGATACAATATTACTGAATTTTTTTCTTGTGATGAAAAATTTTAAGTTCTACTCCCCAAGCAACTGTCAAATATGCAAAACAGTATTATTAACTATGGTTGCCATACTGTGACTTATTTATTTATAATTGGAATTTTGTACCTTTTGACTCCCTTCCCCCATTTCTTCTAATCCCCACCCCTGCATCTGCCAACTGCAATTCTGTACTCTATCAATGAGTTTGTTGTTTTGTTTGTTTTTAGATTCCACATATAAATGAAATCCTATGGTATTTGTATTCCTCTGACTTATTTCACTTAGCAAAATGCCCTCAAAATCCATGTTGCCACAAATGGGAAACCATTCTTTTTTATGGCTGAATAATATTCCATTGATTATATATTCTTTATGCAAGTTTCCAGTGATGGAAACTTAGGTTGTTTTCATACATGGCTATTGTAAATAATGCTGCAATGAACATGGGGTGCATATATATTTTCTAATTAGTGCTTTTTTTCCTCAGATAGATATCATTTTTAAAATACAGCTATAAGAAATAGTTTCAAGTGAGTGGAGTATTGAAGAAATACATTTATGCTGATCTTCAGAAAAATGTCCAAACTTTCAGAATTGAGTTTGCAACAATTTTAGTCATATGAAATCTCCACATTGGATTCTGTACCAGTCCATGTTTTTGAAGTATTGTTGTCTTAAATTATTTTATAAAAGCCTTTAATGGTGTGAGCTTTTAATCAGATTTTTCTTTGTTTTGCTTTTATTTCCTTGAAAGAACTAATGCTTTACTAATAACAACTAGAATTAAAACCACAAAATGCTCAATTTGGTTTTAAATTCAGAAGATATGAAGTTTGTTTTTAAAAGTGGCAACATTTTAAGTATCTATAGACAGCACTGGGAACATCTTCTGTTGGTGTTTAATTTTCTAACCCAGAAAATATAATTTTGATATTACTCATGGCTCAAATTAATTAATCTAATGTTGAATCTCCTTCCTTGACTCTGAGAGGAGTAAAGTAGGGAAACAGGTTGAGTGGCAAGAAACAGGGTGGAGACCAAAGCCCTTAAGGACTCAATGCCTCCTCTAAAAAGGATCATGCAGCTTTGCATAAGAGCATTTCTACCTAAAATGGGTGATGTCAAAGTTGAGACAGTCTTTTTGGGTAGCGATTTAACTACATTAATATTACAAGAAGATCTTTGTATAAGTTGATAAACTTAATTTGGAAGCAAATAACTGAGGCCTGCTAGTAGGAGTCCAGATAATACAGAGAGCCCAGATTTAAGGATTTCTTCTGTAAGCAGATTCCATCCTTTTTATATGAATTCTATGACTTTGCACAGACTAATATTCAACTGGTAACAAGATTATGGGTTGAGTGATAGATTATCCTTGTGATATCCTACCTATTAATTGGAGGGAAAGTACCTTGTAGTATTTTCAGCATCTTCTCTTAGATGGACACACTTACTTGAGTAGTAGGGTAGCTTCAGAAAGTTTCCAAAAAGACAGTGGAATTCAGAACATGTGTCAGAGGACTAAAGCAGTAGAAATTAGAAGTCAACACCAGAGAGAACTTGGAGCAGTTCATGAAGACTAGCTATTTGTGTAACTTATGTATTGACAGGGATAAGAGAATAAAAAAGAAGTCTAATTCTGGGATGTAAAGGATCTAAGAACTGGGGAACAAGATCAGAGCATGGCTAACAACGAGCTTGCCTTGATGCTACTTCACTAGATTCCAGCTACTAAATTGATCTCAAAAAAAAAAAAACTTCAGAGAATTAACTGGAACCTCCTGGTGGACTATTGTTTCACAGAAGAACCAAAGAACTAAGAAACTTTTCACTTTATTAAGTTTTATCTCATTAAACCATAACATCCTTGCTTACCTTTTGACCTTGAAGCCTCTATGCCAAATGCAAAAATAAACCTATCTCCTTTGCTTTGTGACTCATTTAGGAAAAAATACTTTTATCAGAAAGTTAGTGGCTTTTCCCCTTTATATATAATTACCATTAGACAGACCCTCCCACCCTTCCCATATACCCCACTTAGCAAATCTTGATTATTCAGTGACATTCATTAGAAAATTGGAGTCATGCTTCTTAGGGAAAAACCATTGACCTCAAGGCATAATGAAATTCCAGTTTCCCCTATTTTCCTCCTCCTCTCTCCAGGCGTATCCTAAGGAAAAATCACCATGTGCTCCCCTTTTCTTTCCAAGCTTGCTTCTTCTTGGCTTTTTTCGCCCTCCACACACTGCCTGCCTTGGGGAGTACACAGAGTAGGCTCTCTTCGTGTGTACACAAGCCTTATTTAAATCATGAGGGCCCTAACAGGACTTCAGGCTTCCATCCCAGCCCCCGTTTGCATTTTAAGCAGCTTTGGAAGTTGTGATCAGAAGTTCTCCATCAGAACTACAGGCCTCTATATTTGCTTGTGTGACTTTTGCTTGATGTTTATTCTCTTTGAATATAGACATGCCTGGTCCCCCTAGTCTTTATATGCTGCTCTTTCCATTATGGCAAGAGTCAGCAGAGCTAAACCTGCTTACAATTTTATGGCCCTAAACCTGTAAAGAGTGTGGTTGCTTAGCTATGAGGAATTTTCAGTTTTCCAGTATGTACTTTCCTTTAGAAAATCTGGGAGCAGATGCTTATGTTTTTCTAAAATCCTTCTGCTCCTTACTAGCTGCCTGATATTTATCAATATAATCTTCTTTAAAGGGGTATATTTTGAGGATAGAAGAAACAGATTTGAATTGAAAAGTATAATCAGGAGTTCTATAGGTTCCCAACTGCACAAAAGGACTCAAACTCCAAATTAAAGGTACTGACATGACTAAATGTCTACATAAAAGTACTATTATTGTTACAATATATTTGTGCCTTCTCACTAGGCTCCTCAGGAAAAGCACTACCGAAATAACTATGTTTGAAAGGTTTGTTCTTTCAAAAGCAAGCAGAAAAATAATGAGACCTCATAGAATCATAAAATGTAAGATCTAGAAAGGATCTTAATAGCTTTGTTCAATTTCCTCTTTGGCTGCCCGCTGAAAAGATGCTTTGCCCAAATTCATAGTCAGCAAGAGAGGGGAACTGGTAGCCCATGATTTTTCAGCCCTTTCTCCTATAGTCTGCCACCTACAGGATATAGTATCTCCTCTGACCCAGCTTTTACTGATGATTACACTTACATCCCTCCTCCACAAAAACCCTCTTCACAGAAAATCAAACAAAAATAATACTAAATGCCTTTTCCAGTTCTATGTAAGTTCCTCTTTTCATAATCATTTTTCCTTTCCAGGAACTTTCTCTTGGTACACATTTTGTTGTTACTTTTATATTTTGTTTATTCCAGCAGTATTTGGGACCACTGAGTTCTATATCTGTGTGAAAGGGATTTTTGTTTTATTTTTAATAGCGTTTGCCTGAGCATGATTGATATGCATAACTGGACACAAACACACACACACACAGAGTTGCTCAGAGGCTGGCTGGTGACAAGAAATGAACAGGTGTGAGGGATAGTCAGGAATCTGCAGTCTGGTCTTCAGACAAATTCAGTGTCCCATTGTGATGATTTACTTTGGGTCAAAATGAGCACAAATGCTTCAAGTATCACCCAGTGTCTATTTAATATTAATCTGTCTGCAGTGCTCACTAGAAAATATTTGAGTTTAATTTCCCTCACCTCCTGCTGGGTGCCCTCCTTTCACCCTTCCATACTCCTTTGCTCCCCTATCCCCTTGTAGCCTGCTGCCTCCCTTTCCAGGTTAGGACACCCTGGCTGCATGATGACCACATGGAAGCAGCCTGAATCATGTCAGCCTTGGCCTGAGGGTAAGTTCCAAAGCTTTATTGCCATGATAATTGACTGATCTCATAAATTAGACATATGAATTCAAAGCTCTTCTTTAAATGTTCACTCATTGTGCACTTATTTATTACTGAGTTGTAACAGCAATTTTCACAGAAGAAAATGTTTTTTGTTTACATTTTTTTGTTTGTTTTGTTTTGTTTTTTGTTTTTTTAACATTTTTTTATTGATTTATAATCATTTTACAATGTTGTGTCAAATTCCAGTGTTCAGCACAATTTTTCAGTCATTCATGGACATATACACACTCATTGTCACAATTTTTTCTCTGTGAGTTATCATAACATTTTGTGTATATTTCCCTGTGCTATACAGTGTAATCTTGTTTATCTGTTCTACAATTTTGAAATCCCAGTCTATCCCTTCCCACCCTCCACCCCCCTGGTAACCACAAGTCTGTATTCTCTGTCTATGAGACCATTTCTGTCCTATATTTATGCTTCGTTTTTGTTTGCTTGTTTGTTTTTGTTTTTGTTTTTGTTTTTTAGATTCCACATATGAGCGATCTCATATGGTATTTTTCTTTCTCTTTCTGGCTTACTTCACTTAGAATGACATTCTCTAGGAGCATCATGTTGCTGCAAATGGCATTATGTTGTCGGTTTTTATGGCTGAGTAGTATTCCATTGTATAAATATACCACATCTTCTCAATATCACTAATTATCAGAGAAATGCAGATCAAAACTACAATGAGGTATCACCTCACACCAGTCAGAATGGCCGTCATTCAAAAATCCACAAATGACAAATGCTGGAGAGGCTGTGGAGAAAGGGGAACCCTCTGACACTGCTGGTGGGAATGCAGTTTGGTGCAGCCACTATGGAAAACAGTGTGGAGATTCCTCAAAAGACTAGGAATAGACTTACCATAAGACCCAGGAATCCCACTCCTGGGCTTGTATCCAGAAGGAAATCTACTTCAGGATGACACCTGCACCCCAATGTTCATAGCAGCACTATTTACAATAGCCAAAACATGGAAACAGCCTAAATGTCCATCAACAGGTGACTGGACATTTTTTTTTTGTTTTGTTTACATGCCTGATTCATGAACGAGGCTTTACAAATCAGTATATAACTCCTTTAAATGCCCTATGATCATATTTTTAAAAGACTCTATGACAGGGGCCCTAGCACATTAAATTGAAAGACTATAAAAACTTCAAAACTTTTGACATAAAACTGATGCATTATGTGATAATATTTCTAGTATAAACCAGTACCTCATTCATCACAAAGGATATTCCTTGGCCAAGTTCCATGCTGTATGTTAAGGGAACCATAACCTTTTACTCAAAGCAAAGATTGTCACTCCTAATCAGAGCTGGGTAGCTTAGAAATTTTGAAGGAAAATAAATACCGCTGTGAAAAATTAGTTTTGCCAGAATACTGACAACAAACTCAGGCACCAAGCCTCCAGTCAGGACCCTTCTCAAGGTGGGCCACAGTTTTATCCTCTACAAAATGTGATGGACCTATAATCCTATACTACTGTGGTATAATTTACTGTTTTTCTTGATGCAAAAGTCTGTAGCTGTTCCATATGCTGGAGATTAACTTAACAATGGTAGACGTTAACTAGGAAGCTAGGAGCAATAATCTTTTGATTAGACTGGGGACTGATTTTGCCACACCCTAGTGGGTCTTTGATTATCTCAGAAGGCATTGTGAAATGCCTAGAAGGGAAAAAAAAGTACAAAATTAGTTGAAACTCATTTGAACATAAAGTAGGAGCCAAGAGCATTCAGCACTTGTAAGTTTGTGGGAAGGAGTGTTAAGAAGTTGAACAATGCTTTTCCTCTTCCTCACCCCCATAACCAATCAGTCAGCATATTCTGCCAAGCCTTCTCAGACAATATCTGTTGCATCTGTTCCTTTCCATTTACGGCACTGCCATCCTCACTGCAGCCTTTTCCCATCTCACCCCTGGTTTACTTTGAAAGTCTCTTGGGTATTCTCTCTGCCTGCTTCTGTCCATCTTTGGCTCTGCCATAATATCAATCTTTCAGAAGTAGAGCTTGTTTTAAAGAGAAGGAAAGAAGGAAGGAAGGAAGGAAGGAAGGAAAGAAAGAAAGAAAGAAAGAAAGAAAGAAAGAAAGAAAGAAAGAAAGAAAGAAAGAAAGAAAGAAAGAGGGGGGAGGAAGAAAGAAAGAAGGAAAGAAAGAAAGGAAGAAAGGAAAAAAGAGAGAGGAAAAAAAAGAAAACATCTTCATTGGCTCTCCATTGCTTCTGGCAATAAGAGAGAACCACTTTGTCTTAAAATGTAAAATCCCCTCACACTTCGGCCCAAACTTAGGTTCTCCTGCCTTAGCTACCTCACACACATTCTTTCCTTCAATAAAACAGGTTATTCCCTAAACACAGCTTGGTCTTCACTGCTACCACCAAACTTTTTTCTTCCAGTCTTTGTACCACCTTGAGAATACCCAACCTTATTCCTTTCACCTATGCAACCTCCAGCCTCTAATTCCCAGTCAAATCTCATCTTTTTCTTAAAGACTTCCCAAGCTACAAAGCCTGAAATGCTCTCTCTCTTCGAATTCCTTTAGTAATTATTCATGTGCTCATGAACACTTTACTGCCTTATTTCTTATTAAATCATTTGTTTGTAATTTTTCATTGCAGAAAAGGTATGCCATTAAAGAAATACTTGAGAAATGGGGAGGATGATAGGTGGAGAAGCTGACCCATAATCCCAGGTCCCTAAGTGGAAAACTTCTGTTTGGGGTAACATAGGTGTTCTGTCCCATGTATCATTATTTATGAGCTTTGTGACCTTGAAATAGTTAATATCTCTAAGTCTCAATTTCCCCATCAGGAAAATAGGAAAATAACAGTACTTACTTCCCAGGGTTGTTATGATTATTTAATGAGATAACACGTGTGAAACAGAGTAAGAACTCAGCCTGGCACAAGGGAATCAGCAAATTTTCTGATATTGTTATTCTTATATTACATTTTAGTCATGTCGTATGTATATTATCATAGCTGACACCATGCTTTTCTTCAATTAACAATGTTTTATAAGCATTTTTTCTATTTTGGTACCATCCTCAGACAGATTATTTTTAATAATTTTATAACAATCTCTAGTATGCATGTATCATAATTTACTCACGCATTCTCCTATTGTTAGGTACTGGGTTGATTCCCCTATTCTTTTGTTATTATAATGTTTTGATTAATATTTTTAAGCAAAAAAATCCCCTCCATTTGGATGATTTCCTCAAAATAAATGTCCAGAAATGAGGTTTTTGAGGAAAAGAGTATGCACATTGTTATGGCTCTTATGCCACCAGCAATTTTAGATAACACTAGTTTTATATAGACACCAATTTTGTGTAGTATCAATTTTACAGCTATGCAATATCAAAATAGTATCTTTTTAAAAATTTTGGAGGGTGGGGAATAGCTTAGTTGCAGAGTGCAGTCTCAGCATGCACAAGGTACTTGGTTCAATCCCCAGTAACTTCATTAAAAAGAATAGTATCTTTTTGTGTTTTTTTCTTTTTCTTCAAACACTGTAGTAGCAAGGTTGGATATTTTTCATATGTAGATTTGCTATTGTATCCTCTTTTATAAATTGTTTATGTTCTTTACTCATTTATTTATTTGAACCTTAATATCTTTGTTTTAGTTTCTCTAGGCTCTTTATATCAAGAGTAATCTTTTGTCTGTCATATTTGCTGCCATATTTTCTTAGTCCATTATTTACTTTAAACATTTTTAAGCTTTTTTAAATTTACAGGAGTTTTACATTTGTGCGGAGTTCAGTATGACAGTATTTCCTTTGGGATTGTTTATATTAATTCTCAGCCTTCAAAGTTATTTTCCAATCTACTTCCTTTGACAGCTTTTCCATTGTTATGTTGTAATATTATTTTAGTCTATTATTATTTAACTATTCTCAACTTAGATTATAAACTCCTTAAATTCAAGGATCCTGTTTTATGCCATAAGCAGAAGGGAAAGAGGACTCACTTGTGAGTTCAAAAGCCTGTGCTTGAGTCCACAGAATTGCTATGCAACTTTAGATATGTCAATTCATTTCTTTGGCTTTATGAAATAGAGACCTACCCCCTGCTTTTTCCCACAAGTTATAAGGAGAAGCCAATGCAGTTATATACATATGAAAGTTTTTTAACTGTAATGCACCATTAAAAGAGTCAGTTGTAAATTTTTGTGTTCCAACAATGCCTAGCACAGTGCTGCTTTGATAAAAGGTTCTTAGTAAGACTGATTAACTTAGATTTTATGAGGTAATCCTATTTCAAGAAAAAGAAGAGAGAGTAAGTCACTATACAAGATTATCTTGTTAGCCAAGATTACTGTCTATACATTTTAAATTTCCTAGTATACAATGAATTGTTTATGTCCCTCCTAATTGTAAGATGTGTCTTGGTTTAATTTGGGAAATATGGTATCCTTGGCTGTGACCTTCTTATTAGTGGACTTTGGCTAGGTAAAAAAAAATTAAAGTTAGCTGTTGTTTATCTTTAACCATGAAATAACTGTGGAAATTCACTTTAAGGATCTTTTGAAAACTATCTCTATTGCAAAGTGAAAATTACCCATGCTAGAAGTATGTGATCTTCTAAATGAAAGATAATCTGGAAAATCAAGGTTTGATACAGTGTTTAAGAACCCAAGAGACCATCATGTTCCTTTCCTTTAAACCTATTCTGTCAAACATAGAAATACTGCAGTAAACTGGCAGAGGCAACACTGGATATGCTTTCAGTTATGTGAGATTTGTGGCAACAAATGAAGAAACAAAAATTGTGGACTGACATGCATCTTTTAGAGATAGAGAATATATAACTTAAGATAAGGTGCCTACCTTCATGCATGACGAAAGTCGACACCATGAAGTATGAAGCCATAACAGACAGAACTTACTCACAAATCAAAATGAAAGGGTAACAGTTCTTTATGACTTTCTGGAAAAAATGCAAACACAAGTGTAAACACACACATCTGATGCTTTGTGTTCCTTGTTTAAAATATTTTTTACTATATATCTATATGTATAGACAGATAGATAGATAGATCTATATATGTACATACTATATCCAAACTTGAAGGGACGAGACTGGGGAGAGACAAAATAAATATGCTTATATTTTTAATGAGCCTAAAGTTCTGACCATGCCTTTTAGAACCTTTCTAATGTATTTAATTTTATAATCTATGGTGAGATTAAGGAAAGATTCAGTAAAATAAAGCGCAATACTTCCAAAGGTTATTCTCCTTACAGAAACTATCTTTCCTCATCACGTATATAAACATCAAATGAAATAAAAAATAGTCAGATTCAATATATACTACACACTATGCTAGACAAAATTAACTTAAAATTTTGAAATTAGTGGAACTTGTAAAGGGAATTAAAAAGAGGATAATGTGGAAAATGTATCTGAGTAGCAAACACATTGGCCTCAAAAAAGATGATGAGGATGGAAGGAAGATTAATGAGCAGAAACATTAATAGAAATGTAAAGAACTCTAAAGATGGTGTATAGATGAGTGAAGGCAATTTCAGTAAGGAAAAAACTAAAAAGAAAGAAAAGAAGAAGAGAGAGAAAAGAAAAGAAGGAATGAATAAAGGAGGGAGGAAGAGAAACAAGGAAGATAACAAGGAAGATATATATATATACAGAGAGAGAAAAAGAAAGGAAGGAAGAAAGAAAGAAAGAGAAAGAAAAAGAAAAAGAAAGAAGGAAAGAAAAGAATCTTAGTCCTTTTACTGGACTTTCTAAAATCAGAGCCCTCTCTTTTAGGGCCTAGTACAAGAAATTGTATGTTTAGCATAGACATTCAGTAAAAGATATCCATAAGGATGTCAATCAGAATAAATTATCGATTTTCTTCAAATACTAAACTATTTTGTTAGTGCCTCTATATCTCCAAGAGGTATTTTTCATGCACTTTAGAATTTTCATATTCTTGCCCAGTTGGTAGAGTTATTTAAATAATGCACATACGATTCAGCATTTGGACTTAAGATCAGGTACTATCTTCGAATGTAAATAGAGCAAAATATATATATACTCTTACTATGAAACAGAATTGTGGAAACAATAGAACTCTAAACTAGAATATTCATAAAATGTAAATAGCAGAGTTGAGAAAATGGAAATTAATCTCAGCACATTTAAGGAATACTGTGTTAAAGTAAAATAAAATTTATTTTAAACCTCAGATTTTATTACTAATTTATGATTAATGATTAGTTAAATTTTGTTTTATTTCTAAAGAAAGTAAAATACTTTCCTGCCATAAAGCCTTTGCTTATGCTATTTCTCTACCCTGGAAAGCGTCCCTCTCCTAACTTCTATACCTAGAAGACATTTATCTCTAAAAATCTAGATGAAATAGTACTTTTGACACGAAATTCCTGAATTTCTTATTTCATGATTGCCCTTTCCCTCTTCTATTCTCATAACATGTTGCTCTCTTATTTTAATATTTAGAATCATAAAGCCAGATTTTAAAGTTAAAAAGGACCTTAGAGATGATATAGTTCAATATAGCCCCTTTATTTTATAAATGAACTGGATAGTTCATTATCACTTCCGTTTTTCATTAGAGTTAATTGTTAACACACTCATCTCCCTGGTTAAATTTACAGTCTTTAAGTTAGGACTTTTGTGTTTCTTTGCATCTTTCTTAGTGCCCTGCACAAAAAGGAGTGCTCAAAAATACTTATTGAATAAATGTTACAAAATGAATGGAAGAAGGAACCAGTTGAATTGTCTGTAGCAAAATAGTGATGCAAGCACAATTTTGATTGTTAACACCTGCTTAAATACTGTTACTCTTTTTATCATCCCAGACTTCCCCTCCTTCTTCTAAAGCCCCCTTTTTTTTTGCCATGTTAATTCCTAGTACTGGGTATCTCATTAGGGTGCCCTCAAGAATATGAGTGTCCGAAACATGGAAACAGCCTAAATGTCCATCAACAGGTGACTGGATAAAGAAGATGTGGTATATTTATACAATGGAATACTACTCAGCCATAAAAACTGACAACATAATGCCATTTGCAGCAACATGAATGCTCCTAGAGAATGTCATTCTAAGTGAAGTAAGCCAGAAAGAGAAAGAAAAATACCATATGAGATCGCTCATATGTGGAATCTAAAAAACAAAAACAAAAACAAACAAACAAACAAAAACAAAGCTTACATACAGGACAGAAATAGACTCATGGACAGAGAATACAGACTTGTGGTTACCAGGGGGGTGGAGGGTGGGAAGGGATAGACTGGGATTTCAAAATTGTAGAATAGATAAACAAGATTACAATGTATAGCACAGGGAAATATACACAAAATGTTATGATAACTCACAGAGAATAAAATGTGACAATGAGTGTGTATATGTCCATGAATGACTGAAAAATTGTGCTGAACACTGGAATTTGACACAACATTGTAAAATGATTATAAATCAATAAAAAATGTTAAAAAAAGAATATGAGTGTAGTATTTCCATCATCTCTCATGGAAAATATCTACCACCTGTTGTATATAGAGCTAGTCAAGCTGAACCACTTGATATTTTCTGTAGAGCATATGTGGTGGGACCAGAATTTCCTGGTCCCTGCTGTGTAGCATGTCTATGTTGATGATCCATGGCAAATAGACAAACTGTGTATTTTTGTCTCATCTGATTTGGCTGCACTCATAAAGTTTTTCTTTACTAAGCTCAGTGACCTTTCCCCTTCCACCTATCCTGTTTATCCTAAATGAAGAATTTTCTTCCACTTGACTACTGTTAGTACTTGAATTAACAGTAAATTCTTTAACATCTGCTCCTCTTCCCTGTGGTGACTTATTGTTCGGAAGTCACACGAAGTGTTGGTGATTTTCCAGGAAATATTCACAGTAGCATAAAGAGATCATTTACCATAAAAAAGAAAAATGTTAACATTGACATATCTGCATGGAAGTTTTTAAGGACCACTTGAAATAATTAAACTGAACTAAACTTTTAAGGACTTAATGCATTAGCAAAATAACTGAAAGAAAAGTAGGAATTGAGACATCAAAATATTCAAAATCACAAGAAGTCACTTTAAAAAATAAATATAATAATATATATTTAATATGAGTTATAATATGGTAAAATTATTTATTATTGTCATCCTATATTAATATAGCTGTCTTGGACTCTGGAGACTTCAACTTGAACATGATGACCTTAACATAACTGAATTCTGGGAACACTGCTACATGGGAGCACTGAAAGCAACGCAAAAATTGCTTGACATCTGAATACCATCACAAGTCATCAAGTGTATTTTCCTTTGAACTCAGTCTGTGTCTCATCATCTTATCACTCCACCAACTAAAAAATATAAAATAAAACTAAATTCACTCTTAAATATTTTAGAACCTCAAATTTTCTGGCGGAGTAGAGAGACTCACAGCTCACCCTCTCCCAAAAATATACCAAAGATTACATACACAAACCCACTGAATTGCACAGAACACCTGCTGAACTCTGGCAGAGTGTCTTTTGCTTTGAAATACAGGAGAATTCTCACAAAATCTAGTAAGAGAGAAAAAGAAAAAAATAATTGGTGCAGGACTGGTCCTACAGAGAGGGAGCAGCATAGGAAAAAAGGCACCCTCACACTGGGATGTCCCCTCTCCAACTGGGAGGTCAGCAGGGACAGAAGCAGATCTTCCAAGGCTTGGAGGGAAAAGTGGCAGTCACTTGGCAGACAGAACTAAGGGAAACTGTCATGGAGGTTGCCTGTGATCCCCAGTCCTAGATGTGAACTGGTAGGGACAAAGCAGGACTGGCTGCTGGAGATGAGTGAGGAGCCCAGGCCAAGGGCTGGAGCCCACTGCACAGAGGCAGCCTCAGGGGAGCCCTAAAGGGTGAGGTGAGCTCTGGCTGGGAGTGGGTGTGGAACAGGACAGCTGGAGACCCACATAAAAAAGCATCACAGCTGGTGTGTGTGGGGGGTGGGAGAGGCACAATGCAGCTGTGCCACAGCTACTTTCTTTGCTTGGCTGCAATATTGGTGTGTTCTCACAAGAAGAGAGGTGGGGAATGGTCATAGCCATCACTGCTGTGCAGAGGTGAGGCTGAAAGTGGCCCTGTAACTTCACAGGTGGGACTGAGATTTTTTTACAGCCCCAAAAAGAGAGGGTGGATTTGCTCTTTCTGGACCCTTTTAGACCTGTGCCTCTGGGCCAAACAGGTAGTAAGTGGAGTTCTGGTACACCACGGAGGCTAGTATGGGGTATTTACAACAGGCTATTGTACCCTACCATACACAGAGGTAGGGCTAGGGTCTACGCTGACCTTGTGGCATGCCACAGATTCAGGTATGTGACTGCACACTGGCTACAGTGGGTTCTAGTGCCTGACATTGGCAGATCTGTGCTGATAGTTTCTGGGGATCAGAACCTGGGGGACATCAGAGTGGGTGGCCAACATTCCCACAGCTAACATGGGGAAAAAGGCAGCATTAACAAAGCATACTTTGTAGGCCCATATAACAAGTGACAGACAACATCACAGAGGTCACTCCCCAGTGGATATCTGACTACTCTTCTTCCCAGCTGAAGTGCTCCAGCCCTGCCTACTACACACCACAGCCCAGAAATGGGTCTATAAACCTCTATTCCAGCAACAAGGGAGCAGACACAGCCCCTGTCAAGGCTATGAAAACCACAGAACAAAAGGGAGGCCCCACTCAACAACAACAATCAAGGCAGACTCTTATCACCTCAACACCAACCATGCCCCCAGACAAAGGGATAACAGCTAACATACATGGAAGAAAGATGTGGCAACCACCCATACTAAGAAAAGCCCTCACAACAAAACTACTAGACACACACAGTCTACACAGGAATGCTCCCATTTTATTTTATTTTATTTTATTTATTTATTTTCCAATTTTAAAGTTTTTATTTTTTTAACATTTTTTATTGATTTATAATCATTTTACAATGTTGTGTCAAATTCCAGTGTTCAGCACAATTTTTCAGTCATTCATGGACATATACACACTCATTGTCACATTTTTTTCTCTGTGAGTTATCATAACATTTTGTGTATATTTCCCTGTGCTATACAGTGTAATCTTGTTTATCTATTCTACAATTTTGAAATCCCAGTCTATCCCTTCCCACCCACTACCCCCCTGGTAACCACAAGTCTATATTCTCTGTCCATGAGTCTATTTCTGTCCTGTATTAATGCTTTATTTTTGTTTGTTTGTTTTTGTTTTTGTTTTTTAGATTCCACATATGAGCGATCTCATATGGTATTTTTCTTTCTCTTTCTGACTTACTTCACTTAGAATGACATTCTCTAGGAGCATCCATGTTGCTGCAAATGGCATTATGTTGTCAGTTTTATGGCTGAGTAGTATTCCATTGTATAAATATACCACATCTTCTTTATCCAGTCACCTGTTGATGGACATATAGGCTGTTTCCATGTTTTGGCTATTGTAAATAGTGCTGCTATGAACATTGGGGTGCAGGTGTCATCCTGAAGTAGATTTCCTTCTGGATACAAGCCCAGGAGTGGGATTCCTGGGTCATATGGCAAGTCTATTCCTAGACTTTTGAGGAATCTCCACACTGTTTTCCATAGTGGCTGCACCAAACTGCATTCCCACCAGCAGTGTCAGAGTGTTCCCCTTTCTCCATAGCCTCTCCAGCATTTGTCATTTGTGGATTTTTGAATGATGGCCATTTTGACTGGTGTGAGGTGATACCTCATTGTAGTTTTGATTTGCATTTCTCTGATAATTAGTGATATTGAGCATTTTTTCATGTGCTTTTTGATCATTTGTATGTCTTCCTTGGAGAATTGCTTGTTTAGGTCTTCTGCCCATTTTTGGATTGGGTTGTGGAATGCTCCCATTTTAAATAAAAACAAACAAACAAAAAAACTAGCCCTTCAAGACCACAGTAGATAACTGATAATCCTAAATCCATACAGCCAAAAAATATAAGTAAAATGAAGAAGCAGAGGAACCACTCCCAATTAAAAGAAGAAAAGCCACCTGAAAGAAGATACAATGAGACCGACCTCGACAGTCTACTAGATCATGACTCTAAAAAGAGGGTGGTAAAAACACTGAAGGAAATAAGAGAGGTTATGATTAGAGACAGAGAATACTTTAAAAAGGAAATTGAAACTATAAAAAGGAGCCAATTAAAAACAGAAAACTCAATGGCTGAGATAAGAGCCAAGCCACAGGCAGTCAAAACCACACTAGATAATGCAGAGAAATGAATAAGTGACTTAGAAGACATCATAACAGAAGTCACCCAATCATAACAGCAAACAGATAAGCAAGTAAAAACCAATGAAAATAAAGTAAGGGAACTATGGGATAATATAAAGCATGCAAACCTACACATAATAAGGGTCCCAGAAGGAGAAGAAAGAGAAAAGGAAGTTGAAAAGATATTTGAAGAAATCATGAGTGAAAATTTCCCAAACCCAAGAGAGGAAACATATATGCAAATACAGGAAGCACAGAGGGTCACAAACAAGATAACCCTAAGAAACCGACACAAACACATATTGTAATTAAGATGGACAAAGTTAAAGATAAAGAAATGTTTCTAAAGACAGGAAGAGAAAACCAGAGTTAGTTACAAGGGAGTGTCCACAAGGCTTTCAGCTGATTTCTCTACACAAACACTGCTGGCCAGAAGGAAGTGGCAAGATATATTCAAAGTACTGAATGAGAAAAAGCTGCAACCTAGGATACACCATTGTGTAGAAGGAGAGATAAAGAATTTCATAGACATGAAAAACAAAAAGAATTTAGCAATACTAAACTTATCCAAAAAAGAAGTATTGAAAGGTCCACTCTAAATAGAAAATAAGTAGGAAGCTATAGAAATGAGAAAACCATAATAGTAAGTGTGTAACTACAATGAGTTGTAAGAGAATAAACAAGAAGATGTAAAAAAAAAAAAAGATATCAAAATCTTAAAAGGTGGGAGAAGGGAGGAAGAAAATATAGTTTTTTAAATCTCTGTTCTTATTTTTCCTTTCTTTTTTAAAATATTTATTTATTTTAGGATGTGTTTGAGCCTGAATGACTACCAGTCTAAAGCAAACAGATACATTAAGTGGTTAACATACTTGAAAAACAGGTTAACGACAAACCAAATGCATATAATATTCACAAAAACAAAAGCAAAAAGAACAAAAATCAAGCTGATACAAAAAAAATTATCAAAACACAAAAAGGAAAACAAAGAAACAAAGAAGAAATACTAAATCAACTGTAAAACATAGTTCAAAATGGCCATAAACACACATCTATCAATAATTACTATAAATATCCATGCACTAAATGCCCCAATCAAAAGACATAGAGTGGCAGATTGGATAATAAAACAAAAGCCTACAAAATGCTGCCTATAAAGGACCCACTTTAGAGTGAAGGACACACATAGATTGAAGCTGAAAGGATGGAAAAATATATTTGATGCAAAAATGGAAATAACAAAAAAACAGGAATAGCAATACTGATATCAGACAAAATATACTTTAAAACAAAGGTTACAAAGAAAGATAAAGAAGGGTAATATATTATGATTACAGGAGCAATACAAGATGAGGATATTACACTTCAAAATTGTAGAATAGATAACAAGATTACACTGTATAGCACAGGGAAATATACACAAAATATTATGATAACTCACAGAAAAAAAAAAGTGTCAATGAGTGTGTATATGTCCATGAATGACTGAAAAATCGTGCTGAACACTGGAATTTGACACAACATTGTAAAATGATTATAAATCAATAAAAATGTTTAAACAAAACTTATGTACCCAATATAGAAGCACTTAAGTATAAAAAACAAATACTAACAGACATAGAGGGAGAGATTAATGGGAATACAATAATAGTAAGAGACTTTAACATCCTAGTAACATCATTGGACAGGTCTTTCAGACAGAAAATCAATAAGGCAATGGAGATATTAAATGACACAATAGAACAGTTGGTCTTGGTTGATATTTTTGTGATAAAAATTCTAACCAAAGTGGATACAGAGGGAACATATCTGAACATAATAAAAGCTATTTATGACAAATCTACATCCAGCATATTACTCGATGGTGAAAAGTTGAAAGCCTTCCCTCTAAAATCTGGAACAAGCAAGGTTGCCCACTCTCACCTCTTCTATTCAATATAGTATTGGAAATCTTATTCATAGCAATTAGACAAGAAAAAGAAATAAAACGGATCCAAATTTAAAGGGAAGAGGTGAAATTGTTATCATATGTGGATGACATGATACTATATATAGAAAACCCTAAAGGCTCTACACAAAAACTACTAGAGCTGATAAAAGAATTTAACAAGGTAGCAGGATATAAGATTAACATAAAGAAATCAGTAGCATTTCTTTACACTAACAATGAAATATCAGAAAAAGAAAGTAAAGAAATGACCCCTTTTGAAATTGCATCCAAAAAAAAAAAACCTAGGAATAAATCTGACCTAGGAGTTGAAAGATTTATACATGGAGAACTACAAAACATTGACTAAGGAAATTAAAAATGACTTAAAGAAATGGAAAGACATCCCATGTTGGATTAGAAGAATTAATATTGCTAAAATGACAATTCTACCCAAGCAGTCTACAGATTTAATGAGATTCCTATCAAATTACCCAAGACATTTTTTCACAGAACTAGAACAAATAATCCTAAAAGTTACACGGCATCACAAAAGACCCAGAATTGACAAAGCAATACTGAAGAAAAATAATGAAGCTGGAGTAATAACCCTCCCAGACTTCAGACAATACCACAGAGCTACAGTAATCGATACAGCATGGTATTGGTACAAAAACAGACATACAGATCAATGGAACAGATTAGAGAGTCCAGAAATAAACCCTAAAACTTTTGGTCAATTAATCTTTGACAAAGGAGGGAAGAACATAAAATGGAGACCTAAACAAGCAATTCTCCAATGAAGACACAAATGAACAATAGGCACATGAAAAATGCTCATTATTGCTAATTTTAAGAGAAATTCAAATCAAAACTATAATGAGGTATCACCTTACATCAATCAGAATGGCTATCATTGAAATGTCCACAAAACATAAATGCTGGAGAAGGTATGGAGAAAAGGGATCTCTCCTACACTGTTGGTGGGAATGTAGTTTGGTTCAGCTGTTATGGAAAACAGTATGGATACTCCTCAAAAGACTGAAAATAGACTTTTCAAATGATCCAGGAGTCCCACTCCTGGGCAAATATCCAGAGGGAATCTTAATTTGAAAAGATACATGCACCTCAATGTTCATACCAACACTACTTACAATAGCTAACAGCTGGAAACAACGTAAATGTCTACTGACAGATGACTGAGCAAAGAAGCTGTGGTGTATTTACACAGTGGAATACTACTCAGCTGTAAAACAGAATGAAATAATGTCATTTGCAGCAAACCAGAGGGACTTGGATTATTCTAGGTGAAGTAAGCCAGGAAGAGAAGGAAAAATACCATAAGATATCACTTATATGTAGAATCTAAAAAATAATAGGAAAACTTATTTACAAAACAGAAATAGACTCACAGACACAGAAAACAAACTTATGGTTAATGGAAAGAAGAGGATGGGAAGGGATAAGTTGGGAAGTCGAGATCTGCAGATACTAAGATATATATATATATATATATATATATATATATATATATAATAGATAAACAACTTTATACTGTATAGCACAGGGAACTATATTCAACATCTTATAGTAACATATCATGAAAAAGAATATGAAAATAAATATATGTATGTTCATGTATGACTGAACCTTTGTGATATACACCAGAAATTGATACAACATTGTAAACTGACAATACTTCAGTAAAATATATATATATATACAAAAAAAGGTTCTCAAGTTTTAAATAAGCCAACTTCTCAAAGGATCACAATGTTAGTGTCCATTGGTCGACTGGAGGATGAGATGAGGGGAAATACAAATGGACATGTGTGGTTATAGACTGATATATTTCTTGAGATTGGTGGCATGGTGTAGGGAAAAAGCCAAGAATTTAGTCAAGGAACGTATGTTTCACACTATCACCAACCCCCCATACAGCTTTTTGCAAGTCACTCCCCTCTGTTTGTCCTGCATACTAATGAGTTTCTGTCAACATTGAGACAATGTGTGAGAAAAGTCTTTGTAAACTGCAAAGCACTATCCACTTTATGCATTATATTATCAATAATATATTATCAAAGTATCACTGAAAGAAACTAGAGATCTAAATAAATGAAAAAATGTGGCCCATGTTACTAGGTTGGAAGACTTAATATTGTTAATATGACAATATTCTTAAATTTGATCTAATGATTCACTCTAATCCTTATCAAAATCCCAGCTGGCTTTTGTGTAGTAATTGACAAGTGATCCTAAAATTAATATGAGAATGCAGGAGATCAAGAATTCCCAATATAATCTTGAAAAATAACAAAGTTGGAGGACACATTTCACAACATCAAAAATTACTGCAAAACCACAATAATAAAAACTGTGTGTGTAGTACTGGCAAAAGTATGGACATATAGATCAATGAAATAGAGCTGAAAGTCCAGAAATAAACCCTTACTTTTATGGTCAATTGATAAAGGTGACAAGGACACACAGTGAAGGGAAAGCATAGTCAATTCAACAAATGGTACTAGGATAACTGTATATTCATACACAAAATGATGAAGTTAGATCCATACCACACACCATGTACAAAAATTAACTCAAAATTGATAAAGGTCTAAATATAAGGGGTAAAACTATAACATTCTTAGAAGAAAATATAGGAGTAAATCTTCTTGACCTCGGGTTAAGCAATGGTTTCTTAGATGACACAAAAATCACAAGTGGCAGAAGAAAAAAATAGACAAATTGGACTGCATCAAAATTGAAATCTTTTGTTATTTAAAGGACACCACCAAGAAACTCAAAAGACAATCTACAGAGTCAAAGAAAATATTTGTAAAACATATGTCTGACATGGAACTTGTATCCAGAGTATATGAAGAATTTTTACAACTCAACAATAAAAAGACAATCTTACAAACATAGAAAAATTATTTTCATAGGATTTCTCTAATGAAAAACAAATGACCAAAAAACACATGAAAAGAGACTCAACATCATTAATCATGAGGGAAATGCAAATTAAAACCACACTGAGATACATTTTACATCCATTAAGATGTTTATAACCAAAAAGACAGGCAGTGGCAAGTGTTGATAAGTATGGAGATATCAGAACCATATTACACTACTGATAGGAATATAAAACGATGCAGGCACTTTGGAAAAGAGTTTGGCAGTTCCTCAAAAAGTTAAACATAGAGTGACCATATGACCCAGAAATTTTACTCCTAAGTATATCCCCAAGATAAAAATTATGTCTCCACTATAGATTGTATGCAAGTGTTTATAGCAGTATTATTCATAATAGTCAGAGTGAAACCAACTCAAATGCCCATCAACTGATGAGTGGATAAATAAAATGTGATATATCCATGCTGAGGAATATTATTCAACCATAAAAAGTGAATGAAGTACTGATTCATGCTAAAGTATGAATGAAAACTTTATGCTAAGTGAAAGTAGTCACTTACAAATTATTGCACATTAAATGATATGATACATATGAAATGTCCAGAATATGAAGAACCATACAGACATGACTTAGGTTAATGGTTGCCAGCATCAGTGGGGAGGAGGTAAAGGAGATTAACATGGAGTTTATTTTGAGGGTGATAAAATACTTCTGGAATTAGATAAATGATAGTTGTATAACCCTGTGAATATACTGAATGCCACTAAATTATACCCTTTAAAATGGTTAATTTTATTGTATGTCAATTATAAATGAATATACATGTGTTTTTCTCTTCCAGATTTATTGATTTATAATTGACACATACCGCTGTATAAGTTTAAGGTATATAGCATAATGATTGATTTGAGTTGCATACATCATGAAATCATTATCATGATAAGTTTAGTGAACACCAAATGTCTCATATAGATAAAAAATTAAAGAAAAAGAAAACTAATTTTTCCTTATGATGAGGACTCAGGATATACTATAACAACTTTCATATATAACATGCAGCAGTGTTAATTATATTTATTATGCTGAACATTACATCCCTAGTACTTATTTTTCTTATCACTGGGAGTTTGTATCTTTTGAATGTCTTCATCCAATTCCCCCTCCTCCTACCCTCACCTCTGGTAACTACAAATCTGATCTCTTTTTCTATGACTTTGTTTATTTGTTGGTTTCTTTGCTTTTGAACTATAGTTAACCTACAACACTATGTTATTTCCTGTTATACAACATAGTGATTTGATATTTCTGTTTGCTTCAAAATGATCACCATGGTAAGTCTAGTTAGGATATGACATCATACAAAGGTATTACAGAGGTATTCACTATATTCCCCGCACTGTATGTGTATGTGTAATACCCATGACTCATTTATTTTGCAACTGAAAGTCTGTACCTGTTAGTCTCTCTCACCTATTTCTTTACTCCTCCAAACTACCTCCTCTCTGGCAACCACCTGTTTGTTCTCTCTGTATATAACTCTGTTTCTGTTTTATGTTTGTTCATTTTTTGTTGTCTTTCAGATTCTACATATAACTGAAATCATACAGCTCTGTCTTTCTCTGTCTGACTTATTTCATTTAGAATAATACCCTCTAGGTCCATCCATGTGGTTGCAAATGGAAAAATTTCATTCTTTTTAATGGCTGAGTATAATTCCATTGTATATACATACCACATTTTCTTTAAACACTAATCTATTGATGGGCACCTAGGTTGTTTCCATATCTTAGCTATTATAAATAATGCTGCAGTGAACATAGGGGTGTGAATATCTTTCAAATTAGTGTCTTCTTTTTCACTGAATAAATACCCAGGAGTGAAATTGCTGGATCATATACTGTTCTATTTTTAATTTTTTGAGGAATCTGCATATGGTTTTCCATATTGGATGTACCAATTTACATTCCAACCAATAGTGCATGAGGGTTCTTTTTTCTCAATATCCTGGCCAACACTTGTTATTTGTTGTCTTTTTTAAAATATCCATTCTAACAGATGTGAGGTGGTATCTCATTGTGGCTTTCATTTTTATTTCCCTGATGATTAGTGATATTAAGCATCTTTTCATGTGCTGGCTGGCCATCTGTATGTCTTTGGAAAAAAATCTCTATTCAGATCTTCTGAACAGTTTTAAATCAGTTTTTTTGTTTTTTTTTTTTTGGATATTGAATTGTATGAATTCTTTGTATATTTTGGAAATTAATCCTTTATCTGATATATCATTTGCAAATATATTCTGCCATTCAGTACACTGCTTGTTGATAATTTCCTTCTCTTTGCAAAAGTGTTTTAGTTTGATGCAGTCCCATTTTTTAATTTTTATTTTGTTTCCCTTGCTTAAGGAGACATATAAAAATATTACTAAGATTGATGTGAAAGAGCATGCTGCCTATGTTTTTTTCCTAGAAGTGTTAAAATTTCAGGTCTTACATTTAGGTCTTTGGTCTATTTTGAATTTATTTTTGTGCATGGTGTAGAAAATAGTCCAGTTTGATTCTTCTGCATGCAGCTGTCCAATTTTTCCAACATTTATTGAAGAGGCTGGCTTTCCCCCATTGTATCTTCTTCCCTTATTTGTCTTAGATTAATTGCCCATAAAGTGTGGCTTCATTTCTGGGCTGTCTATGCTATTTCACTGATCTATTTGTCTTTTTGTGACAGTACCATGCTTTTTGATTACTGTAGCTTTATATTATGATTTGAAATCAGGGAATGTGATACCTCCAACTTTGTTCCTCTATCTCAAGATTACTTTGCTATTCGGAGTCTTTTGTGTTTCCATATAAATTTTAGAATTATTTGTGTTCTATTTAGAAATATCTAGTTCTGTGGAAAATATCATTAGTATTTTGATAGGGATTTCATTGAATCTGTGGGTAGTTTGGTCATTTCAATAACATTTATCCTTCCAATCCATGAACACAGTATGTCTTTCCATCTGTTTGTGTCATCTTCAGTTTCTTTCATCCATGTTTTATAGTTTTCTGGGTACAGATATTTTATTTCCTTAGATTTATTCCTGAGTATTTCATTATTTTTGATGCAACTGTAAATGTATTGTTTTCTTAATTTCTCTTTCTGATAGTTCATTTTTAGTGTGTAGAAATATAACAGATTTCTGTATGTTAATTTTGCATCCTGTAACTTTACTGAATTCATTGATGAGTTCTAGTAGTTTTTTTTTTTTTGGTGTGTCTTTAGGATTTTCTATGTAAAGAATCACATCATTTGGAAACAGTGACAGTTTTAACTCTATCTTTTCAGTTTGGATTCCTTTTATTACTTTTTCTTCTCTAATTGCTGTAGCCTGAACTTCCAATACTATGTTGAATAAAAGTGGTTAGAGTAGCCATCCTTGTCACATTCCTGATCTTAAAGGAAATATTTTCAGCTTTTCACCATTGAATATAGTATTAGCTGTGGACTTGTCATATATGGCCTTTATTATGTTGTGGTGTGATCCCTCTATAACCACTTTGTTGTGAGTTTTTATGACAAAAGGATGTTGAAATTTGTCAAAAGCTTTTTCTGCATCTATTGAAATGATCATATGATTTTTATTCTTCAATTTATTAATGTGGTGTGTTACACTGCTTGATTCATGGGTATTAAATCATCTTTGCATCCTTGGGAAAAATGTCACTTGATCACGGTGTGTGATTGTTTCAATGTATTGTTGAAGTTGGTTTGCGAATATTTTTTGAATTTTTTGCTCCTTCATTCATCAATGGTATTTGCCTGTAATTTCTTTCTTTCTTTCTTTCTTTCTTTCTTTCTTTCTTTCTTTTTGATATATTTGTATAGTTTTCATACCAGGATGATGCTGGCCTTGTAGAATGAGTCTGAGAATCATTTCTTTTTCTTCAATTTTTTTAGAATAGTTTGAGAAGGACAGGTGTTAACTCTTCTCAAAATGTTAAGCAGAATTAACCTGTGAAGCTAACTGGTTCTCCGCTTTTGTTGTTTTCTTATTATTATTACTATTAATTCAATTTCATTGGTGGTAATTTACTCATATTTTCTATTTCTTACTGGTTCTGTCTTGGAAACTATACATTTCTAGGAATTTGTCCATTTATTCTAGGTTGTCCATTTTGTTAGCATATAATTATAAACTTTTTAGGTCCTTTTTCTTTCTGTTGTATTGTTTGTAATCTCTCCTTTTTCATTTCTTATTTTATTGATGTGGGTCCTCTCTTTTTTTCTTGATGAGTCTGGCTAAAGATTTATGAATCTTGTTTTTCTTTTCAAAGAACTAGTTTCATTAGTTTCATTGATCTTTTTATTGATTTTTGTAGTCTCTGTATCATTTATTTATGCTCTGATATTTATGTTTAATTTTCTTCTATTAATTTTGGATTTTTTGCTCTCCTTTTTCTAATTCCTTTAGGTGTAAGGTTATATTACCTATCTGAGATTTTTCTGGTTTCTTGAGTTAGGCTTGTATTACTATAAACTTCCCTCTTTGAACTGCTCTTGTGTCCCATAGATTTCCAATTGTTTGTTAGATGAATATAAATATATAATATATATATTAAAGAATAATGCAGTGGCTTCTTTTGGACAGAGCCAGTGTGCAGCAGCAGATCATGCAACTCCCAAGGCAGAACTGCTGCAGTAAAAATAAATCAAAGGAACATGCTTTCCTGTATTGCTATGTGTAGAAATATCTGTAGTCTTCATTGTCTTCCTCAGCCATACTCTTGTCCATACTAGCAGATATTCAGATATGAGAGGTGAGATTTTAGAATTGGGGTCAAAACAAATGTGGAAATGTATTTTCCTTCCTATTCATTTGTTCTATTTACCTCATCTTTAGTTATTAAGTGATGTCATACATTTGCTAGCAGCCTAGTCCTGAGTATGATCCCAGACTCAATTCATTTGCCGCAAAAGAAAATGAGCCTCATTTATTTACAGTAGCATTTATATTTCATTAAGAATTCAATTAGCATGCTTGCCCATCCATCTTATTCACTAGGCATAACCCTGAATAACTTCTATTGATTTTCAGAAATAAAAACCATGATGAGCATTTGCCATTTTGATCATATTAAAAATATTTCACCTGGACACAATGAGCAATTCTAAAAGAATGTGAACTCCAAAAATATTGTACTGTCTCCCAGGGTAACAGCTTAGAAGACAAAACATTCATTTGAATGCATATACTGTATAGACTGTCTTATAACTATGGAGACTTCATGTCCAGGAAAGTCAAATCATCTTCTAGCTCCTCTTTTTTTCTTTAGTAGAAAATACTGAAACATGTACTTCTCAATTCCTTAAAAGTTAATAAACTAAAAATTGCAAAATGAAAAATTTATAATATCTTGGTATAGAGATGACCCAATTATAATTATACCAGAAATGTTTATTGTTCATGACAGTAACTACCAGGCATGTTGAGAACTCATCAATCAATTATCTGCAATGTCAGATAAAAGCAAACAAAAATTAGTCATTTAATGAAGAAGGCTTTGTGGCCTTACATTACTGACTGGTTCCAATTATCTACAGACTCCTTAATTCTCTGCATTCCTTTGGATACACTTAGCCACAGGAGCACTGGAATTCAAATATTGTTCCTTGATTTGTTTCCAAAAGTAGCAATTGAAACAGAGTGGAAAGGAAAGACACCAAGTAGTCAGTGAAGTTCTTTCTCAGATTACACTTATTTAATTAGGATAATATAGATTTTCTTCCATGCAACCAATCACATTTTTCCTTTTTAAGAAGGAAAAAATTCTAGGTCAAGTTTGCAGCAAGACTCAAAGAAACCATTAGCCAACTTAAAAACCATCAGTATTTTGCCATATTTGTTTAATCTATTCCCTCTGTAAAAGTTGGAGTATTTTAAAATTATTCCTGGCATAATGTTATTTCTCCCCTAGATACTTCAGTTTGTTTTTCAGAAAAGATAAATAGAGACATTTGCATTAAAAAATCCATCATCATAACTTTAAAATTTCCAATATATTAATAATTAGAATTTAATATTCAGTCCTCATTTACATACCCCTGATTGTCTAAATATATCTTTTTACTATTTGTCTGTTTGGATCAAGATCCAAATAAATTTAGCTCATATTTAGAAATCATATCTTTCAAGTATCTTTAATTTCTTTTATTCTAAAACAGATCTCTCCCCATTCCTCCATCACATTTCGGTTTTTATGAGTGCCACTATTTTAATCATATGCCTTTCAGTTTAAGAATGTAAAGGGTCTATTTACATTTTTTTCTGAATTTAACATTATATATTATTTAGCTGGGACAATCATTCATACATCTATTAATTGAACAGATACTTCTCAAATACTTACTGTGTGCCAAACATATTTCTGGTGCCAGATATTCAGTAGTAAAATTGACAAGAGACCAGGCTCATGCCATAGTATATAAACAGACAAATGATTACATACGTAGTGTCAGTTGTTATAAGTTACATGATAAAAAAATAAAGCTAATAAAGGGATACAATGGGGTAGGATGAGGGAGCTATTTTAGATAAGGTGATCATAGAATAGCTTTATAAGTGGCCACTTATACCAAGAATAGAATATAGAATGATAGGCTGCCTGAGTTGAAAGTTGTCTTAAAGATTACACAGTTCCAATTTCTGGACTATTTGATGAATTAGTATTTGCTAGATGATTTGTAAAACACTCAGACTTCAAGAAATTACTATCCAGGTATTTTTAAGGGTTTCACAGTGGTTGTGAGTTGGTATGCTAATGTAAATATACATATACATACACTGTGAGCATATATTTGACACAAATTTGGAATGACCAAAATCAAAGAATTTGGAAATACATATGAACTCACCTTATTTTTAAAAACAACACATTGAATTGAGGACAGGAATTTTATAATGTAAATTATCTAAATTTGAAAACAAAGAAATTATGTTGCCATGTATATATATATTTTCTGTTGTGGTGTTTAGTGCAGGAAGTAGATGAATGCATTCAATGAAGGTTATGAGAGGAAGTGACACATGGCTCAGGAAACTGGAAACATTAGAAAACTTGTTGCTGAATTTGTGTGCAGTAAATATTACTTGAAACATATCGTTAAATCTGTTGTCTGGTTTCAAAATCTACTGCACAGAGAGTGGTAGATAACAGAAAAAAGGCAAGTATAATACGTATAGTCAAAGGAAAACAGGCATCAGAGAAAGAGCTGTGAAATTATGACTAACTTCAGCAAACTTTATTTACTAGTCAAAAGACATTACATTTGATTTTAAAGACTAGTAGTCTGGTTTTTAAATTCCTGAGAATGTATATTTCCAGAAAATTTAGTGTTAGTAAAGTATATATGCACTCTACTCTTATTTTAAATAACAAATATTTGAGTGGGTTAATCATTTAAGATTAACAGAGCAGCAATTATTTCATATGATTTGTCAATACATTCTAATGAAGGAAAATGGAGATTTCACTAGGGAACTGTAGCTTCATGTATACCTCATTATTGGGGAAACATCATACTTTTGGGTCAAGATGCAAATGGGATGGGGAGAGAGAAAGGGGCATTTGCCCAGTTTTGTTTACAAATTGCTCTGAGATGATGAATTATATAAATGTAAACATAAGTAAATTAGATCAAATTTTATCCTCCCATATCTTCTCTTACCTAAATTAAATTAACTATTTAATTTTTAACATTTTTATTGAGTTATAATCATTTTAAAATGTTGTGTCAAATCCCAGTGTAGAGCACAGTTTTTCAGTTATACATGAACATATATCTATTCATTATCACATTTTATTTTCTGTGAGCTAGCATAAGATTTTGTATATATTTCCCTGTGCTATACAGTATAATCTTGTTTGTCTAGTCTACATTTTGAAATCCCAGTCTGTACCTTCCCACCCCCAGCCCCCTTGGCAACCACAAGTTTGTATTCGATATCTATGAGTCTGTTTCTGTTTTGTATTTATGCTTTGTTTTGTTTATTTTGCTTTAGATTCCACATATGAGTGATCTCATATAGTATTCTTCTTTCTCTTTCTGGCTTACTTCACTTAGAATGACATTCTCCAGGAACATCCATGTTGCTGCAAATGGCGTTATGTTGTCAGTTTTTATGGGTGAATAGTATTCCGTTGTATAAATATACCACAATTGCTTTATACACTCACCTGTCGATGGACATTTAGGTTGTTTCCATGTCTTGGCTATTGTAAATAATACTGCTATGAACATTAGGGTGCAGGTGTCATTTTGAAGTAGGGTTCCTTCCAGATATATGCCCAGGAGTGGGATTCCTGGGTATATGGTAAGTCTATTTCTAGTCTTTTGAGGAATCTCCATACTATTTTCCACAGTGGCTGCACCAAACTGCCTTCCCACCACCAGTGTAGGAGGGGTCCCTTTTGTCCACAGCCTCTCCAGCATTTGTCATTTGTGAACTTTTGAATGATGGCCATTCTGAGTGGTGTGAGGTGATACCTCATTGTAGTTTTGATTTGCATTTCTCTTATAATTAGCGATATTGAGTCTTTTTTCATATGCCTATTGATCATTTGTATGTCTTCCTTGGAGAATTGCTTGTTTAGATCTTCTGCCCATTTTTGGATTGGGTTGTTTGTTTTTCTCTTATTGTGTTGTATGAGCTGCTTATATATTCTAGAGATCAAGCCTTTGTTGGTTTCACTGTTTGCAAAAATTTTCTCCCATACTGTAGGTTGTTTTTTTGTTTTTCTTATGGTTTCCTTTGCTGTGCAGAAGCTTGTAAGTTTAATTAAGTCCCATTTGTTTATTCTTGCTTTCATTTCTATTGCTTTGGTAGACTGCCCTAGGAAAACATTTTTGAGATGTATGTCAGATAAAGTTTTGCCAACATTTTCTTCTAGGAGGTTTATTGTATCTTGTCTTACATTTAAGTCTTTGATCCATTTTGAGTTTATTTTTGTGTATGGTTTAAAGGAGTATTCTAACTTCATTCATTTACATGCTGCTGTCTAGTTATCCCAACACCATTTGCTGACGACAGTCTTTATTCCATTGGATATTCTTGCCTCCTTTGTCAAAGATAAGTTGACCAAAGTTTGTGGGTTCATTTCTGGGCTCTCTATTCCATTTGTATAGATGTCTGTTTTTGTACCATTGCCATGCTGTCTTGATGGCTGTAGCTCTACAGTATTGTCTGAAGTCTAGGAGAGTTTTTCCTCCAGCCTCTTTCTTTTTCTTCAGTATGCTTTGGCAATTCTAGGTCTTTGATGGTTCCATATAAATTTTATTATGATTTGTTCTAGTTCTGTGAGATATGTCCTAGGTAATTTGATAGAGATTGCATTAAATCTGTAGATTGCCTTGGGCAGTGTGACCATTTTAACAACATTGATTCTTTCATTCTAGGAGCATGGGATATCTTTACGTTTTTTAATTCCTCTTTAATTTCCTTCATGAATGGTTTATAGTTTTCCATGTATAAGTCTTTCACGTCCTTGGTTAGATTTATTTGTAGGTATTTGATTACTTTGGGTACTATTTTCAAGGAGATTGTTTCTTTACTTTCTTTTTCTGTTGATTCATTGTTAGTGTAAAGAAATGCAACCGATTGTTGAACATTGATCTTGTAACCTGTTACCTTGCTGAATTCTTTGATCAGCGGTAGTAGTTTTTGTGTGGATCTTTTAGGGTTTTCTGTATATAGTATCATGTCATCGGCATATAGTGACACCTTTACCTCTTCTTTTCCAATTTGGATCCCTTTTATTTCTCTATCTTGCCTGATTGCTGTGGCTCGGACTTCCTAGACTATGTTGAATAGGAATGGCGATAGTGGGCATCCTTTTCTTGTCCTAGATTTTAGTGGGAATCTTTTGAGTTTTTTACCATTGAGTACTATGCTGGCTGAAGGTTTGTTATATTTAGCTATTATTATGTTGAGATATGCTCCCTCTATACCCACTTTGGTTAGAGACTTTATCAAAAATGGATGTTGAGTTTTGTCAAATGCTTTTCTACATCTATTGAGATGATCATGCGGTTTTTGTCCTTTCTCTTGTTTGTTTTGTGTATTACAACAATTGATTCATGTATGTTAAATGAACCTTGTGTTCCTGGGGTGAACCCAACTTGATCATAGTGCATGATCTTTTCTATGTGCTGTTTGATTATATTTGCTAGTATTTTGGTAAGGATTTTTGCTTCTGTGTTCATCAGTGATATTGGTCTGTAATTCTCACTTTTGGCAGTGTCATTGCCTGGTTTTGGTATCAGGGTAATGGTGGTTTCACAGAATGAGTTTGGGAGTATTCCTACTTTTCAAACTTCTGGAAGAGTTTGAGAAGGACTAGTGTGAGTTCTTCTTTGTATGTTTGGTAAAATTCCCTGGTGAAGCCATCGGGTCCTGGACTTTTATTTGTAGAGAGGCTTTTTTTATTGCTAATTTGATTTTTTTCTAGTGGTTGGTTTGTTCACATGGTCAGTTTCTTCGTGGTTCAGTCTTGGTGGACTGTATGTTTCCAGAAACTTGTCCATCTCCTCTAGGTTATCCAGTTTGGTTCCATATAGTTTTTCATAATATTCTCATATAATATTCTGTATTTCTATGTTTTTGGTTGTAATTTCTCCATTTTCCTTTCTTACTTTGCTTATTTGTTCTCTCTCTTTTTTCTTCTCTGTGAGTTTGGCCAAAGGTTTTTCAATTTCATTACTCTTTCAAAAACATCAGCTTTTGGTTTGATTGATTTCTTCTGTTTTTTTTTTTTTAATTTGTATTTTATTTATTTCCTCCCTGATCTTTATTATTTCCTTCCTTCTGCTGTCTTTTGGGGTTTTTTGCTCCTCTTTTTCTAATTCTTTTAGCTTCTGGGTCAGATTGTTTATTGACATTGTTCTTTTTTGAGGAAGGTCTGTATCATTATAAACTTCCCTGTTAGCACTGCCTTTGCTGAGTCCCATAAATTTTGCGTGATTGTGTTTTCATTTTCATTTGCCTCAAGGTATTTTTTAATTTCAACTTTGATTTCATCATCGACGCATTGGATCTTTTCCCATCCAAGTACTAACCAGGCTCAACCCTGCTTAGCTTCTGAGATCAGATGAGATCGGGCACATTTAGGGTGGTATGGCTGTAGACATCCTTTGCTTTCTAATAGCATATTGTTTAGTCTCCATGCTTTCCTTTTATTCTCCTTTGTTTCTCTGTAGTTGATTTCTAGTTTCATGGCTTTGTGATCACTAAGATGCTTGAGATAATTTCTGTCATCTTAAAATTGTTGGGGCTTCTTTTGTGCCCAAGTACTTGATCAATCCTAGAAAATGTTTCCTGTGCACTTGAAAAGAATGTATATCCTATTTTTGGGGATGTAATGCTCAGAAAATATCCACCAAATCTAATTTTTCCATTGTATTATTTAATTTCTCTGTTGCCTTACTTATTTTCTGTCTGGAAGATCTGTCTAGTGATATTAATGCAGTGTTAAAATCTTTGACAATGATTGTATTCCCATCAGTATCCCCCTTTATCTCTGTTAGTAATTGTTTAAGGTACTTAGGTGCTCCTATATTGGGTGCATATATAAATGAGTGTAATATCCTAATCTTGTATTACTCTTTTAATCATTATCAAATGTCCTTCTTAACTTTCTTTATGGCCTTTGTTTTAAAGTCTATTTTGTCTGAAATCAGTACTGCCACATCTGCTTTTTTGGCTTTTCCTTTTGCCTGGGGTATCTTTTTCCATCCTTTCACTCTCAATCTATATGTGTCTTTCTCTCTAAAGTGGGTCTCTTGTATGCAGCATATTGAAGGTTCTTGCTTTATTATCCAGTCTGTCACCCTATGCGTTTTGATTGGAACATTTAATCCATTAACATTTTCAGTAATTAACAATACATGTGTGTTTATTGCCATTTTGAATTTATCTTTGCAGTTGATTTGGTATTTCCTCTTTGTTCCTTTCTTCTTCCTTTTGTGGTTTGGTAATTTTCCTTTCTATTATCAAGGGTTTTTTTTAGTTTTGTGACTCCCTTTTTAGTTTCTGTCTTGTGGTTACCATTTTTTGTAAGTCTATTAACCCATTACTCTTACTGTTTTTATTAAACAGATAGTAATGTAGTCTCAAACCCATCCTATCAGGAACAAAAAAAAAACAAAAGAAAATAATACTGTATATTTTATTGCTTCCCTCTCCCACTTTTAATGATTTAGATGTCTCCTTTTACGATTTCATGTTTATTCTATTTGTAATTTATGATAGTGATCACCTTTACAGTTATGAGTTTCTCATTCCTGTAGCATCCTGCTTGTTTTCTATTTAGAGTAGACCTTTCAATATTTCTTTTAACATGGATTTAGTGTTGCTAAACTATTTTAGTGTTTGCTTGCCTGTGAAGTTCTTTATCTCTCCTTCTATCCTATAGGGTAGCCTTGCTGGATAAAGTATCCTAGATTGCATCTTTTTTTCATTCAGGATTTTGAATATATCTTGCTCTTTCCTTCTGGCTTGTAGTGTTTTTGTAGAGAAATCAGCTGAGAGCCTTATGGGGTTCCCTTGTAACTCACTCTTTGCTTTTCTCTTGCTGCCTTTAGGATCATTTCTTTATCCTTGACTCTGGCCATCTTGATTATATGTCTTGGTGTGGGTCTGTTTGGTTTCTTCCTGTTTGGGACCCTCTGAGCTTCCTGTACTTGATATCTGATTTCATCTTTAAGTTTCGGAAGTTTTCAGTCATGATTTTTTCTAATACCTTTTTAATCCCCTTTTCTCTTTCTTCCCCTTCTGGAAACCATATTTTGCATAGAGTGGCATGCTTTATATTATCCCGTAGGTCCCTTATGTTGTTTTCATTAGTTTTTATTTGTTTTTGTCTTAGCTGTCCTGATTGGGTGCTTTCTATTGTCCTGTCTTGTAGGTCACTTATTCATTCCTCTGCATTGTCTGTTCTGCTTTGTACAGCCTTTAGATCAGTTCTCATCTCAGCCAATGAGCTTACCAGTTCTACTTGGCTCTTCTTTAAAGCTTTGGTTTAATTTTTGACATGTTTTATAAATCTAAACACTATCTCTTTTAGTTCCTTCAGTACTTTGGTCACTCCTTGTTTGAAATGTTGAACTAGTAGGCCATCAGTTTCTATTTCATTGATTTTGCTTTCAGGGGATTTCTCTTGCTCTTTCAATTGGGAATGGTTTCTCTGCTTCTTCATGTTGCTCACACATCTCTGGCTCTGTGGCTTGTGGAGTATCAGTTATCTATTGTGGTCCTTAAGGAGTTTATTTATTTATCTATCTAATGCCTATGCAGGAATAAATCTTAAAGAGAGAGAGAGAAAGAGAAAGAGAATTTTAAAAGAAGGAAGAAAAAAGTTTGAAAAATTATATAATCAATAATTGAAGAACAATTTGAATCAGACTAGCAATCAAGTTGAAACATCTTTTTAAAAACCCTTAAAGAAAGGAAAAAAGATATAAGAACAATATTTGAACCCTCTGTATAATCAATAACAGGAAATCAAAACCAAAAGAAATGAAAATGAAACCAGGTGTGTTTTTAAAAATAATAAGAAGAAAAATATTTTAAAAGAAAAATTTAAAAGGTATTAAAACTGGAAGCATATACAATTGTTTAGGAACTAAAAATTAAAAATGAAATGGAAAATAGAACAGATAAAAACAAATTAGAAAAAAGGGGGTGGTGTTCTCCTGGATACTGTGTGCTTAATGAGAAGTCTTTTTGTCGTTCAAGCTGTTTCACAGACTCAGCATGCTCTTTCCAGAGGCCCTCCATTGGAGCCCTCACCTGTACTGTTCCCAGTGCGTGTCAGCAAGCAGATCACACCCCCTCCCAACACTGGGTCAGATGCTGCTCTCCTTCAAGGTGTCAGGTGGGTCACTTCCCCTCCCAATGCAGCAGTCAGATGTTGCAGTCTGGGGAGGTAGGCAGGCGGATCACGCCCCCTCCCAGCACTGAGGTCAGGTCCTGCATTCCTCCCAGGAAGATGGGTGGCCACTCACCCCCTCTTGCCACAGGTCACTCCCCTGCTCTGTGCAGCTGTCTGCTCTGCCTCAGGTCCACGCTCTGTAGGTGGACTCAGGGAAGACTGTGGAACAGCCAGTACCAAAACTCAGCTCCTTGTTTGTCTTGGTGGTGTGAGTTCTCTGAGGTACTAGGGTGGAAGAATCCTATCTGCCTTGGGCTGTAAACAAGTCTCTGCCTGGCCTTTGAGGATGCTAAGCCCTTAGGTATGGATTCAGGCTTCAACTTCAACCCTGCCACTGCCCCTACCTGAGTGCTAAACTCCTGAGAATATGGCAGCTGTGCCTGAGCCCCACCTCTCTTCTCCTGAAAACCTTCTGTGGGTTTTTAGAGATGGGGCTATGGCACCCTTTCCCCCAGAACACATCAGACGTGTTGTTTTATGGAGGGCCCAGGTTGTTCTGCCCTGTGTACCCACTCATCCGTGGCGCCCAGCACCCTACAGTCCTCCAAGGCTGCCTCAGTGCAGCCTCTCCAGTTCTCCGCCCAGCTCAGGCAACCTGTCCTGTCCCGCAGTTGGCGGCTTGTGTCTCAGGCTGGGTGTCACAGGGACCCTCTGTGCCCATTTAACTTAGTTCTGTTTGTCAAGGGATGCTCCATACAGACCAGAGCCTCAGAGGTTATCCCTCGTCCCACTGGCCTCTCCATTGGAGAGTGGAAGACCCAGCAAATGAGTGCTAGCCCTCTTTGCCGCTCCCTCCCCACTGGAGCAGTCCCACACTGTTTTGCCTTTTCTTCTTTCTTTTTTCCTTTTCTCCTACTGGATTTTTTGCATCTTTGTCTTTTGAAGAGGACGATGTTCTGTCAGAGTTCTGCATGTGCTCTGGTTGGCTGAGTGGGTCCGTGGATGTGAGTTTTGGTGTATTTATGGGACAGGGTGAACTACGAGCATCCTTCTACTCTGCCATCTTGGCCTCCAATCATAAATAAACTATTTTAATGTTCTTTGGTAGAATTGGATTCCAGCATTTCCCTCCATTTTTTAGTTTAATTTCACATTTTATAAGGTAGCATATACTCACACTTCTCATGTATGCTTGTATTATGAGTTCCAGAAAGAATGAAAACAAAGCAACAGTAGGGCATTTTCTTCTTGGTACATACTCACCCTCCATATATTTGGATAGTTATATATATATATATATATATATATATATATATCCATACCTAAAATTACTAGTTGCTCTGATAAACATAGTGATCCTTAGATTAAATGTTTTTTAAATGTGTAAAGTGTCATAATACAACAAAGAGTGCTTTGGTGGAACAATGTAAAGATAAAAAATAAAGAAAAATAATCCAGAGAAAAATCATTCAAAACCCATATACTCTATCAAATATTTATCTATAAATTAAGACATATATATGCTTCTGATTTTGGTAATAAGTGAGATATTCATGCCAGTCATCTTCACTATCACTTAAAAATATTATGCCATTTTAAGCAAATTATTATATTCCAAGTCTTACTCAGTTTCTCTAAAGTTAGCATTAACTCTGAATTGAATGTTTAGAATCTACAGCCTTAGAAATCTTTACTTCTCTTTCCAAATTATATAGAGGTGAGGCTAAGGTAGAAAGAGTCAATTTAATTACAGTGAACTCTCTAGAATTCATACTAAAATTAAAGTACTGTATACTCAAATTTTAGAGCATACTAAAATTAAATTACTGGGACATTTGGAATCAGAGACCTTACCCAAAAGAAATCATGAAAATAAGTAACTCCTGAAGCAACAGATTTTGTGATTCTCTTTGCTTTCTTCCTCTCCTCCATCTTCAAAAAATATAATGTGATGTCACAGGAGCAAAGGCACATGGGAGAGATCAGTAGAATGGAATATTTATGTGTCTTGATGGAGTTGGTGGTAGTAGAGAACATTTGGTTTTAGATTTACTGCCTAGCCAGCTAACAATGAACACATTCCAGAGAGTCTTTTAATTATTAGAAGGTTGCAGTGGCCTTCAGACAGTGGCATCATTACAAATTTATAGAAAGTTTGTGCATGCTTAAAGCAAAATTGGCTCAACACCTTAAATACTGCCCTAAAATGAGATAGTTTCTGATAAAATGTTCTTTATAAAGTCCAAGGCTAATAATGAAAAATAGTATTAAAACTGGTTGTACATTTCACTTCATCCAAAATAATTATTTAATACCAACTTTTAGACTAAGAGTCAAGTATGTCTTCATATGCCTCTCTACACAAAAGAGCAACTTGAAGATAGGCCATGTATTCAAACATTAATTTCAGCACAGTTTTTCTCATTATTCAAACTTGATTTTCATACATGTCATTCATCTTTCTCACTCTTATCCAAACTGGGAACAGAGCTGTACAGGGTTTCCTGAGATAAACATCCATGTATTTCTATTTCCATTAGCTGATGATAGTTTTTCAATTTCCTTCCTCCTCTATTAGTGCAATGAAATAACATTTTGATTTGAACTCGCTTAGATTAGTTACTTACTTAAGTTGAAAAATATTTTTAAAAGCTTTCAGGAGTTGGGGGATGGGGAGAGCACTCTGAATATTAACAGTTAGTTATCACCATAATCTTACATAGAAGTCTGGGGGAAAAGCATCCATTATCAATATATGGATAATGTATTTCTCTTTCTTAGCATGATTGAAGTGACCAGATATATTAGATTGGCTAGGATTCTCTACTTTTATTTTATTGCAGTTGGCTGCCCTTGCATGACACTTGGAATTTGTAAGCCATAGCTGAATGGATTCTGGCAGGAGCTTGAAGACTTGATCCAAGAGAGAATTTGGCATGAACAGTCAATTGGAACAGGAAGACAATTGATTCACTGACAAACTGACTGAATGACCAGGCATTTGAACAGTCTCTGTATGAAAGAACTGATACATGAGAATCAAAAGACAAAGAAAAATCATTGTTTGAAAATGATTTGAAGATGGTATTTAAACTTATGATTTCTATTTCTAAATAATTTCTAATAGCTTTCTCCTTTTGGTTCTCAGTTTCCTAATTGTTAAAAATGAGGAGATGACTTATTTCTAAGAACCCTCTTCAGTTATAAAACATTGATGATTCTAAGTTTTAGGTTTGGGGCAAAAATACCTTAGGTTCAGAGCAGTGGTTCTAAATCAGGCATTCTTCACAAGACATTTTGTAATGTCTAGAAATATTTGGCTGTCACAATTGGGATCTGGGTGCCACAGGCATCTGGTGGATAGAGGCCAAAGATATTGCTAAACATCCTGAAACCACTGGACAGTCCCCTACAACAAATAATTATCTAACTCCAAATGTCAATAGTACTTAGGTGGAGAACTCTGGTTTAACGTTTCTTGACAAATAAACACTTTCAACCTTCATTCTCTTCTACCTTAATATATCCTAATTAGAAGGATAATTTTCATATACTTAAGTATTCCCAAAATAAGTCTATAGTCCAGTGTCTCCACATTTACCTAGGTCATTTAACTGGTATTCACTAAGTCAAAAATCTTAGATTTTTAAAGTTTAGTTCCTAGCAAAAAGGATATGGTACTATTATTGGATGTCCCAAGTCAAAGTTCATGCAAATAAATACCTTAACTTTACAGAAATCCCTGAAGATCTTTAGGGTTCATAGACTTGCATTTACCTATTATAACCCCTTAAATAAATGTAATTAAAAACCCTTGAAAAATTTTTGCAAATGCTTCACCAAACTAAGAAGGGAAGCAGTTTTCTTTGTTATTCTTTATTATTCTCTTCTGTCTTGCTTGTACTTGTACTTGTTTCTTTTCCTACTTGTCTTAAAACATTGACTTTTTACGAGATTTCCCTCTTCTAACTCTCCTAGGAGTGGGCAGAATTTCCTGTCCTGAAATTGTGCTTTTGTCAAGTACCCAGATATGATCCGGAAAATAAGGATATTGAAGTGAAATATCAAACTATTGTAGCCAGTTTTGAATGTCTGCTTACCTCATTATAGCATGTCACTAATTTATTCAAATATTTACTTAATTTTAACTTTGTAGTCTAGGACAACAATTTTCCTTGTTTTGATTTAGTCACTAGTTACATCTCTGGTTAAATGATAGTGATGAGAGAGAAGCTCTTTGAGAGATTCTTTCATTTATCTATCTCCTACATAATTTATTAAAATATTTTGCATGTAAAAAGGATAACAATTTTCATTTAGTTGAATTGAACTTCTTTGTTTAAAAATCTTAAAGCATAGCATATCTTCAAAGAGCTCTCAAACTAGTTTGGGATCAAGGTGACAAATGCAAACATCAGTAGTAAAACATAATAGTAGCAAGGTGAGTGGTACATACAATAAATACCATGAAGATCCACAGGTAGAAGAAGATACTTTCTTTTGATAAGAGTCAGATTAAGGAAGACTTAAAGGAGAAAGTACTCAAATAATTTATCAACAGTGATATTTGTACACTTACTGTTAGAAACTGTATTGATCTTTCTCAAACTCTTTCAAATGACTGAAGAGGAGGGAACACTTCCAAACTGATCCTATGAAGCCACAATAACCCTGATACCAAGACCAAAGAGACACTATCAAAAAAGAAAATTACAGGCCAATACGTTTGATGAATATAGACAGAAAAATTCTCAACAAATGTTAGCAAACCAAATACAACACGTAAAAAAGGTCATACACCACAATCAAGTTGGATTCACTCCAACGTCACAAGACTGGTTCAACATACACTACACCAGATCAACAAAAGAATGGATAAAAACCACATGATCATCTCAATAAATGCAGAAAAATCATTTGATAAAATTCAACATCCATTCATGATAAAAACTCTTACCAAAGTGGGTATAGAAAGAACATATCTCAACATAATAAAACTATATATGACAGATCCACAGTCAACATAACACTCAATAGTGAAAAGTTGAAAGACTTCCCATTAAAATCTGGAAAAAGACAAGGACACCACTCTCACCATTTCTATTCAATGTAGTAATGGAAGTCCTAGCCATAGCAATCAGACAAGAAAAATAAATAAAAGGAATCCAATTTGGAAGGGAAGAGGTAAAATTATCACTATATGTAGATGACATGATACTGTATGTAGAAAATCATAAAGACTCCACACAAATACAACTAGAGCTGATAAACAAATTTAGCAATGTAGTAGATTACAAGATTAACATACAGAAATCTGTTGCATTTATTTACTCTAAAAATGAAATATCAGAGAAGCAAAGTAAAAAAAAAATCCCTTTTAAAGTTGCTTCACTTGTGTCATTTCTTTTTTAGATTCCATATATAAGTGATATCACATGATATTTTTCTTCCTCTTTCTGGCTTCCTTCACTTGGTATAACAATCTCCAACTTCCCTACTGTATAACACAGGGAACTATATTGCCTATAATGAAAAGGAATATATACATAGATATATATGTATAACTAAATCGCTATGCTATACACCAGAAATTAAAACAACATTGTAAACTGACTATACCTTAATTAAAAAAACACATCAAAAAATAAAATGCTTAGGAATAAACATGACCAAGGAGATGAAAGACTTATATACAGTGAACTATAAAACATTGATTAAGGAATTAAAGATGATTAAAGAAATGGAAAGATATCCCATTCTCTTGGATTGGAAGAATTCATATTGTTAAAATGGCCGCACTACAACAAAGCAATCTGCAGATTAATGTGATCCCTATCAAATTACCCAGGACATTTTTCACAGAAATAGAAAAAATAATTCTAAATTTTATATGGAACCACAAAAGATTCAGAATTGCCAAAGCAATACTGAAAAAAAAGAAGGAAGCTGGAGGCATAACCCTACCAGACTTCAGATAACACTACAAAGTTAAAGCAATTAAAACAGCATGGTATTGACACAAAAACAGACACATGGATCAATGGAGCAAAATAGAGAGCCCAGAAATAAACCCACATACCTACAGTGAATTAATCTTCAACAAAGAAGGCAAGAATATACAATGGAGAAAAGACAGTCTTTTCAGCAAGTGATGTTGGGAAAGCTGGATGTCTGATGTAAATCAATGAAGTTAGAACACTCCCTCACACCATATACAAAAATAAATCCAAAATTCTTAAACACTTAAACATAAAACAAGACACAATAAATTTCCTAGAAGAGAACATAGGCAAAACATTCTCTGACATAAATCTTAGCAATGTTCTCCTAGGACAGTTTACAGAGGTAACAGAAATAAAAGTAAAAATAAACAAATGGGACTTAATTAAACTTAGAAGCTTTTGCACAGCAAAAAAAAAAACACAAAAAGAATGAAAAGATAACATACAGAATGGGAGAAAATATTTGCAAATGATGAAACTGACAAGGGCTTAATTTCCAGAATATACAAACAGCTCATACAACTCAATAACAAAAGAACAAACAACCCAATCCAAAAATGAGCAGAAGATCTACACAGACATCTTCCCAATGAAGATATACAAATGGCCAATAGGCATATTAAAAGATGCTCAATATTGCTAATTGTCAGAGAAATGAAAATCAAAACTACAATGAGGTAGCACCTCACACTGATTAAAATGTCCTTCATTAAAATGATCACAAATGATAAATGCTGAAGAGGGTGTGGAGAAAAGGGAACCCTCCTACACTGTTGATGGAAATATTTTGGTGCAGCCACTTTGGAAAACTGTATGGAGATTCTTTAAAAACTTAAAAATAGACTTACCATATAATCCAGCAATCCAACTTACAGGCATATATCCAGAGAAAACTTCAATTTGAAAAGATACATGCACCCCAATCTTCATCACCATTATTTTCAATACATGGAAGCAGCCTAAATGATGACTGAATAAAGAAGTGATTTTATACACACACACACACACACACACACACACACACACACACACAATGGAATATTAGCCATAAAAGATTAAAATAATGCCATTTGCAGCAACATGGATGGATCGAGAGATTATCATACTAAGTGAAGTAAGTCAGACAGAGAAAGACAAGTATATGATGTCGCTTATGTAGAATCTAAAAAATAAGAGACAAGTGAACTTATTTACAAAACAGAAAGACACTCAAAGGCATAGAAAACAAACTTATGGTTACCAAAGGAGAAAAGTTGGGGAAGGATAAATTGGGAGTTTGGGATTAGCAGATACAAACTACTATATATAGAATAGATAAACAAAGTCCTACTGTATAGCACAGGGAACTGTATTCAATAACTTGTAATAACTTATAATGAAAAAGAATATATATATATATAACTGAATCACTATGCTCTACACCAGAAACTAACACAACATTGTAAATCAACTACATTTCAATTAAAAAACATGTAGTCTGTTACAGATGAAAGATATCTTAGTTAAACCTCTTTATTTGCACATTTGAAAGTTTATATCCAGTAATAAAAATTATCAGACAAAATTCACCCAAAGACTCTTACTTTAAGTGAAACATGGTACAAAATACTTCACACCTTTAGAAATAAAATGTGTGCCATATTGTCAGTCAGAGCCGTTGCATATGGACCCACAAGCTATTTTACCAGCCTGAGTTTGGAGAGCCTGTCCCATGGATGATACATGCTAAATCTGTGGTTATTTCCCCATGTGCTCACCTGAGGTGTTAAATTGGGGAAAAAAGACTTGGAAACATTGTTTTTCTCTGTCCAGAAAATTGTGGGCTTCTCCAGTCAAACACTTGATTGGAAAACAGTGAATGAATGGAATTGGAATTTCTAACATTCATTGTACACTTCTAATATTGTAACATTCATTGTCTAGAATTAGCTTCGAGACACCTCTAACATTCATTGTCTGCATCCATTCACTGATTGGTATATATTCCCAAAGTACCAGGGCACAATATATTTTAGAATCCTTAGAGTCTTTCACATTTCCAATCTCAAGTTAGAAATATCTTTAAGGTCATCAAGTGAATCCCCTCTCCTCCCTTCTAGGTCTCCTACCTTCCAAATACTAGAAAGTTCTCTACTGTCATTGCCAGATGATAGTGAGAGGGGTGAGGAGGATAACTGATTACACTGGAGCATACCATATTTTAAGCTATTTTGCCCTCATTTCTTTTGTCTCCAGAACTGTTTCAGGTCCCAGTCTACTTGAATATAATTTCTTAGAAATCAGGCAGCTGAGAAGTCACATAAATTTGCCCCCACTTTATATATTTAAAGAATTTGGTCATCCTTCATTTCTTAATGTCAAGTCCCTAATTGAGTCTATAGCCTACAATCCTCTGAGTGTCTTAGCTGTTGAATGTGTTCAAGTGTTGGACATGTAGGCTGGTATAAAGATCATATATATAATAGCAGCAGAAATTCATGAATAGTGATCATTTTAGGAAGGGCAAATGAGACTTTAAGAACGATCCAGGACTGAACCCTATAAACTTTACTAAAGCACTTAAAGAACATAATTATCTCTTCAATTATTAGAATATTTCAGGATCATCAATTGGTCCTGGACCAAATGGAAATCTGATTAAATCGTAACAACACAGAGGCTGATTTTATTCCATATTAAACAAAACCCCAAAGATGTCAAACTGATTGTGGAAAATCACAGCCTCTACAACATGATTACAATCTCCACAACATGACTGTGGAGATAACTATAGAGACAGTCCTGGAAATGTACCCTATGTTAAAATAAATTTTAGATGAATAAAAGCCCATCAGTTATGAGAAATTTTATAATATACATTTTAAAATATATTAGATTATTCATAGATTATTCATAAGTTAATCAAAATTAACACTTTCAACTCTTAGATTGGTTTGGACTATACTTCTTGGATTTTTTCTTGGGAATAATATGGTTTAGGGTTTCTAATTACACATAATATAAGACATTAGTACTAGAAGGAACCACAGGAAATGATCTCATCTAAATTCAAGCAGGCATTTTTGAACAAAGAGGTCAGTTCTGATTGGTCTTGAGGATTAAACTCTAGATCACCAATGCTTGAATGAATTATCATATAAAGACATTAATTATATACCAAGGAGTAAGGAGTTTTAGATATATCTTGATAATATAGGTACCACTAGGTATTTAACTTGTTTTATTTAATCCTTGCTATAGACTTATGGTATAGACACTAGTGTTATTTTTATTTTTCATAGGAGGAAAGTGAGAATTGGAGAGGTTAAACACTTAATGCAAAAATCACACATTTTCAATCAAGACTGAAACCTAAGTCTGCCTTCAAAGTTAATCTCACTATACTATATCTTAGTTTTGCTTCTTTGTCCAGAATGACCAAGCAGTTTTTATTCTGCATAGTCTGCCTTCAAAGTTAATCTCACTATACTATATCTTAGTTTTGCTTCTTTGTCCAGAATGACCAAGCAGTTTTTATTCTGCATTCTAGAGTAGAAGTAAGGGTGATTGCAAAATTGATAACATTTCTGTGGACATTCCATTAGATCAGTTGAGCAACCAAAGCCATTAATTACAAGTCTTTAAGCCTATTTGCTCTAAGAGAATCTACTAGTTTCATTGTGAATCTGAAGATTGGCTAGATAAATTCTTTGTGATGCTTCTATTTTAATACTATAAACAAATGTTGAATTGGCTCTCATACTACAATTTACATTTCCATCACTTTTGTCCAAACCCAAAACATCTTGTTTCTGGATTATTGCACTAGCCTCCAATTCTCTCTTCTAATTACCTTATAATATACTGCCATCTTTATCTTCTCTAAAAGTCTTTTTCACTACATCATTGCTCTGCCCCAAATTCTTTAATGTTACTACATTTTCTTTAAGATAAAGTGTGTCACAGTTTTCTCGTACTGTCTGGTTCATTCAGCATTTAATTTTACTGCCCCTTGTTTCTCAATATGAAATCCCCAGTTTAGTCAGATAATATATTTTTCTGTCACTAAGTCATCATGTGAATATCCATCTTTCTTCACTGATTTGTTCATACTCATCTCATTAACTGAAATACTCAGTTCCTTCCTCTCTGCCAATCCACTTTATATGCTCTTTAATCTCTCCACTCCACCCAATCTCTGAAATCCAATAGCATTTACTATCTGTTTGGCACATTCCATAATGTGTCTTATTTGTATAATGTCCTAAACTTTCTTGGCTCAGTGTTTGTCCTCTTCCAACTGGGCTAAAGCTTCTCTCACATGAGATTGTGGCATGTTTCTTCGTATTTATTTCTCAAAGCATAGCTGCCTTGCACATAGTGGATACTCTATAAATAGTTTAATATTACATATATTAACAAACCCAATAAGAAGCTGTCATTTTAGCATAGGGGACTTAATATTTCCAAAGTTGCTAACCTAGAGGTAACATTGAAATTGTCCAACACATTTAAAAAGAGCATAGAACACACAGTAATACACTTTATAAACTAGAAAATTATTTTCCAAAACTATTTGCTCTGCCTTCCTATACACAATACTTTGGGAATGTACTGTATATATTGTAATGATTCCAATTTTAATTTTTGTTATAAAAGTGACACAAAGAGGAGAACAGAAACATGTCAGTTTATAATTGCTTTAGCCTCCCATGTCCTTCAAGTGAATGTAATATAGATTTGAAATATTTATTTAATTTGTCATTTCCCTGTATGGAATTCCCAAAAACTTTGGCTCCTTTTCTCATAACCCTTACAAAAAGAACTTGCAGACTTCCATAGTGAGTTGGCTTAAGATACATGTCCAAATTTGTTTCCAACTTTTATCTAAAGTTGAAAACCATTTGCTTGAATTTTGGCTTTATAATATTTCACATGGAACATATTTCACTTGGGAAATACCTGCTTTTAAAGTTTTTGAACCATTTTTCCATTTTGAATTTCTGTTTTGCTTGGTTGTCACTCTCTCCCTTTTTTAAATTAATATACTCTCTTTGAGGAACTGTAGGAAATAGTTTAATCTTAAAGGTAAGGTCTCATGAATTTATGAAAAGGGTGATTTATTTTTATCTGTTTTGCATAAAATTATTCATATTTTCATTGAGACATGCAAGCTTTGGTTTATATTTTCTGTGAGAGTGTGTGTGTGAGAGAGAGAGAGAATGAAAGAGAGAATGATAATCGGTGGAGTACAGATATTTATTATTAACATAGTATTTAAAGTTAATTATGTTAATAAAGGCATTTAAAAAGAAATTTAACAAAATAAGAAGAAAACCTGCACAGCATGAAAAGTGAAAAGAAAGAACATCTCCCAAATATCATCAGTTTCCGTAAGACATCCAGTTTCACAAAAGTTGTTTCTGTCCACCATGAAATACCTGCCTATTAAAGTGACAGATACAGGCATGTTCTTCTTAAGTGTTTCCTTCATCCAACAAATTAAGAGGGCTAAACTGTTTCTGAAAACAACGAAACCATTTTCTCAGCTCCAAATTCAGGAAAGAATATGGAATGACTTAATATTTAGTCAACTCTAATGTTCAGTGAAACTGTGTTTTACAAAATAAACACACCCATGGTGAAATAAATCACCTTTTCAAAAAGTTTAAAAACAACTGCATTTTTTTTTTCAATCAAAGACCTTTTATAAATTTATTCTTGTATTTGATCTTCACACGCCCCCTTGTGGTAAATCATAGGAGAAACTCAAAGAGCTCTTGAAAACGGAAATAGACTAAAGTATATTTAGGCCTAAACTGTTCTTTTTAGAATTTCCTCAAGTATTTTTGTAAATAGATAATTGTGCAACAGAAATTGATACCATTGAAAACCTCGGGTTGTTCATATGGAAATAAACTCTTACACTTTGTCATCTTTATGAAGAAAAAATATACACAAGCATACCTCAGAGATATTGTGAGTTTGATTCCAGACCACTGCAACAAAGCGAATGTTGCAATAAACCAAGTGACACAAATTTTTTGGTTTTGCAGCACATATAAAAGTTATGTTTACACTACACTGCAGTGTACTAAATGTGCAATAGCATTTTGTCTTAAAAAACAATGTACATACATTAATTAAATGTACTTTATTGCTGAAAAATGCTAACCATCATCTGAGTCTTTAGCTAGTCATAATATTTTTGCTGCTGGAGGGTTTGAAATATTTAGAGAATTACCAAAATGTGATACAGAGAAAGGAAGTGTGCAAATGCTGTTGGAAAAACGATGCCAATGGACTTGCACAATGCAGAGTTGCCACAAACTTTCAATTTGTAAAAAATGCAATATCTTTCAAGAGCAGCAAAGTGAAGCACAATAAAACGAGGTATTCTTGGTATTTACAACAATAATAGACTATTGGATTTTACAAAACAAGTTATGGTAGGTAGATCAAGGGAAAGATATTTAATAAGACATACTGATGGTCTCCTTCTTGTGTCTCTCATAACTTAAATTAAAATTGAAGTAACTACAACATATATAATGAGCTCCCAATGCATTTTGTATAAGATATCAGAGAAAATAATTTCATTTTCCAAAATGGGATATCAACCTCAAGCTTGTTCTAAGAGCTGTAGTGAGGACTTATTAAGGAAAGCCTTTGTACAAATAGTGTTAATGGTGTAGATTCTGAGCCTGGGAAAAGAAGCTAGACATGTTACAGCACCGAAATATTAAGAAAAAGTCAGTTATGTGCCTGAAATAAATGTCCTTTAGACACTGCTAGCAGTACAGAGCCCTGTACAAAGTCATGTGTGGAAAGCAACAGAAATAGAGATCTGCTCCTTGTCAAACTGCAGATTTTACAGTAGTCTAACCTAGTAACAGTAGTATAAAATATACAGTATGGTGACATCTAAGGATCTGGGACTGCTCTGCTAAATGCTTCCTTAGAGCTACCAGATTTAGCAAATAATAGCGGAAACCAGGTTAAATTGGAATTTCACATAAACAATGCAACATATTTTAATAAACTATTTCCCATGAAATATATGTTCCAAATACCAGTCTATGATGAAATTTCCAACTATGTATAAAAAATAACTTTTTCGGATAATGCAATGAATTTTTCATGGAACTACATTTATTCCACATTTTACCTCTAAAGATTATGTCTGCCTCACATTTTTGGTTTGCACAAAAAATGCACACTTTCTATTATGACATTATGGTGACACTAGGTAGCATTTTTTTTTTTTTGCTTTTTAATTGCCAATTGAAGATAACAACATATTTTATTATTATGTATATACCTATTTGTGTATGTTTATATATACAAATTCCTTTTAATAGCTATTTAATATTCTATCATATAAATATACTATATTTATCTAGTATCCAGTTGATTAATTTTGTTTCTAATTTTTGCTATTAAAAACAATGTTGACTTTAGCATTCTTGTACATGTATTCTCATGTACAGTGTATTTATATAAAGTATATGCCTAAAGTGTGATTGCAGAATTTTTAGGGTCTGCACATTTCCAATTTTACCCAGAACTACCAAACCTCTTTCCAAATTGGCTATATAAATTTTAACTCCGTATCTCAACCATATGATCACTGTATTTGATATCTTCAGATTTTTCTCCCAGCTTTATTGAAATATAATTGACACAAAGTTATGTAAGTTTAAGGTGTACAATGTGGTGCTCTTATGCTGAGAACATTAAGCTCTACTCTCAAAGTGTGATATAGCTTCACATTTCACACAATCCTTTAACCTACAATAGCATCCTTTATAGCCTTTGTATGTTCTGGACTGGCCTGCTACACAATCCAATCATGCTACTGCTTCCCAAAGTTGACAGTATAGTAACCAGCCTGGTCTTGGTTCCTTCTCTGGCTAATGTCCTAGACTCCAGATCTCCTTTATCAGCCAGAGCTCTTTAGTTCCTTAATGTCACATTTCTTTAGGGTCTTGATTAATTTCCACTAAATGATTTTTGTATGATTAATTATTTAAAGGATTATCTCTCTCAGTTTGTATTTGTATTTTAATAGTCCTTGTTAAGGAGATAGACTAATACCCATAGGTAGGATGAGATTAAGTGGTGGATGTGATTATGCAAGAGGTCCTTTAGAGTGACATTCAAAATCATACAATTAATGTGTCGTGGTTAGCCAGCATACTTGAGGAATAGGGTAGTTCTGGTTAAATTAGTTCAGATAAATCTTCTTTCACTTGAAGACTTAGAAAAATTCATGAACAAATTTCTTACATTATTCAAGTTAGTCTAGTGACTATGATTAATTTTTTGCTGATTTTTTAGGACTTTGGAGTCATCCTTTTGAGCATCAATTTCCAGTCAGAACTAAAGATGATGATGGAGGTTGAAACAAGCCAATTCTATTGTGTACTGAGCCTAGGATATAATCTGAAAGGTAATTTTTCTTATTACTAAATCATTGATGCCAGATGTGTTGTTTTTATGTTTTCCTTAATTACAACTTTACTATGCCTGCAATTGTGTAGTTTTTGTGTTGTTGTAACTTTATTTCGCATCTGTGACTTTATGACAGTTGATCTTAATGGTCATTTGTGATCTGCACATATTTGATTTATGTTCTACATTTCTTAAATGTCTTATTAAAAATGCCAGTGACAAAAATATAGCCACATCTTGGAAACTGCCTACAGAAAAACAGTCTGGAATTTGCCACCTAGCATCATCTCATGTGTGCTTAATATTTTTCTGGCACATTATAGTTGCTCTATAAATGTGATTGAAAACCTGAATGAATTAGTGACCAGGTTCACTTTGAACAAGTTAATATTTCCTCTGGAAATCTATCAAATCACTGTGTTTAATTGCAAAAGAATTAAGATGATTCTCTGACTAGAGGTTGATGGAGAGGCTATTTGAACAACGTTTACTTCCTAGCTCCTCATTTGATTGTGGCTTCTAGGCAGGATACAAATACTCCTCCAAAAAAAGTGCAAGTTTATCAAATGAAGAGGCATGGAGAGCCAGAAGTCTCTGTTTCTCCTCTGAGCAATTATGGAGTGTACTTGAAAGAAATGACTGTAAATTTAGCTGAATGGTGCTTATTCTCCCATAGCCAAAAGTCCAGCCTGAATTAGTTGAGCAATAGAGAAGGGAGTAGCTTTTAAAACATAGTAGCTGCATTAATGTGGTCTGCACAATTATATGTCACCTGGGGGCAATTTATTCAGAAAAATTACTTATATTACTGAAACTGTTGTCCCTACTTATATTTCAACCCAACAGTATATAGAGGTTGATTAGTTACTGAAGATTTCTTCCCTCTGGAACTAAACACAGAGAGGCTGTATACTAGTTTCTCTTCTTTTCTGTGGTTCCTGAAAGCCTATCGGAAAGAAATTTACAAGTCTGGAAAGCAGCAAAAGCTTAGCTTAGTTAGCATATGAAGAAACAGGAAAACTTTTGGGGTTTGGAGTTATAACAACTTGAAACTGGTGGAAATGTTAAAATGCTGCTCTTCATCCCTTCCCCCTATCTGTGTCTGCTGCCAGCCGCATTCTTTGGTCACTAATTCATGCAGTATGGTTTGCAAGTAACTTTAAAGCAATATTTTCCTTGCTGATATTCCTTACATTTTCATTTGTGGCCTAAATGATTTATGTAGGAAATATTTACTTTGAGGCTTTGGTTTGGCTCAAAAAATGCTAAGTGATCAAACCCAGGCAATGAATCCATTGATCTCAGCAATGGAAACTTTGAGTGTAGAATAACATACAGGCAAGCTGCTACAAAAAATTTCCAAATTATATTTGCAAATTTAATGACTCTAATGTTATCCCATATCTAAAAGACAGGTAGAAAGTTGAATTCTCTCTGAACTTTTATTTTTGTCTTTAGCATATTCCTGAAAGGAAATAAAAATGAAAATAGATGGTAAAATTTAATTTTGATGGTTCTAGTTGTGCTTTTCTTCAGTTGTCCACTTTTTATTTCCTGATTTAATTCTAAACTTTATTCAATTTGATTTACAGTAAATATTTGTGATTGTAAGACTTTATGTCTAAACTTTGAGTAATCCCAATCTCTTACAGTAAGAAAAGATTTCTGTACACTTAAAATCCTGTAGTAAATAAGGGGAGGAATTATATGTATGTAGGAGTATTTCTTTTGATTCAGTAATCTCCCTGTATCTTTGAAGCTATACTTGGTAAATAACCTCCTACTCTAAGGCATCTTCCAATATAACCCACCTATAACCTATACGATAATTTTGTGTACCACATACTAAGATAATTCACCACATCTTCATGTCTTTTTTTAGGGAAACACAAACACAAACATTTTCAAGTCTTTGGAGTAGTTGTGTATGAAACAATATACAAAGCAGAGGGATTTTTGGTAGGAGTGTATCTTTATGAATGCAAAATATATTACATAAAATGATAATTAAAGTTGCAACTATGAACTTAAAATGATTGAACCACTTTCAATTAAGTGTAATTTGTGTATGGATTTTTGTGGTGTATATACTCCCACAATGAATGATCTAAAGCAACCAAAGAAAAGTCAGTGAAGAGGGAATTGGTAAGATAGGCACAAAATGGGCTCTCTTGCACCTGTAAGAACTAGCTTCAGCAAACCACTAGTAGGTTATCATCTTATGTTATCTGCTTTTAAGATATTTACACTACAGAAAAGAACCCCACAAATGAGCACTATTTAAAGAAAATAATGATTTGCTAAGAGTGCAAGTGAAAATGACAGTGAGAGGTACTTTGTGTAAGATTTATAAGTTACTTTCTGGTACTCTTTGAATCAAGTCATGTTAATCAGCTCCTCTTCAAAGCATCAGTATTAATAACCCAGTATAATGCGGCATGTGAAGACGTACTGATTTGCTATGAAAGTTTTATAAATCAATGTCCCCAAAGACCTGGATTTCTAGGCATATTTTATGGGTATTTTCTTAATTATTGAGATAATTGCTTTTTTAATTTTAGGCTCAAGTAATCATACAGAAAGTAAAATAATAACCATTGTTAAGTAGAACAAACTTACACTCAAATAAGGAACCATAGAGTTCATGAACTTGTTTCCACATTATTTCATTCTTTTTCCTCCTGAAAGTTCAAATACTGCCACATCTCATTTCTTTTAGGCTTAACTGCCTCATTACTTCTTGTTGATATATTCTCACACCCCTGCTGCCTTCTTTCTCAAAATGTGCAATAAGAAATGAAAGTCCCATGAGTCTGAATCAGAGGCCAAAACCCTAATGGAGAGGTCCAGCAGACATCAGGATACTGGAATTTTCCAAGATAGCTCTCAAGTCAAATATGATTTAGGAATTGGATTCTGTACTGACTCAGTGTCCTGGCTTGTTGTATTAGGCTCATGAAAGGAGAAACTGAAAAAAGAAAAAAAGAGAGAGAAAGGGGTCTTGGTATGCACTTACCACTATGCATATATTAATTAAAATAATGTGAATTACAGTGGAATTCTTCATAAAGACTATCTCAAAATAGTATCAATATCTAATAGTGGGAAAATCCTAGGCCTAATGGAGGGTTTAAGGACAGAATGATTTGTGGGAAAAAAACCTCTTTTTCTGTATATTTTCCAGAATTCTTAAGCCTCTGACTGCAGGTGTTTAAATCCCAAGGTTAATTTAACATGCTTATGTCTAACTTGGATAGAGGTAGACAGTATTGTGGAGTTTTTCAGGAAATGGTAAAGTATTTCAGAATATAATCCTGTCAAGGCTAGCCCTTGAAAAAATAAACAAAAAAGTAGGGTTCAGCTTCAGTAGTTTCTTTTTCAGATATTCCTCTTTTCTGTTTTTGGCACACTGTCCCATCATATGTCACAGGTCCCAGGTGATCTTCCTCCTCTCTCCATTAAGGGCTAATCAGACCTGTCATCACATAATTTTGACATATTGAAGTGATCTTGCCTCACTCTGAAGAGTCTAAACTCTGTTTTTCATAAAACATTTCAGTCCTATTATTTGTCTCTCAAAGTGCTATTCTCTAGAATCAGCCAATCCTATAGACACAAGGAAAAAATATGGAAGGATCACTGATACTAAAATAGTCTTTTATTTATTATTTTCTACTATAGTACAATGGACATAACATAAAATTAATCATTTTAACAATTTTAAAGTGTAGCCCATGGTATCAAATGCATTTGTAATGTAGTAAATCATCACCATCTAGTTTAAATACTTCTATATCACCTGAAACAAACTCTGTAAAGTTTAGGCAATCACTTCTCATTCTCACCTCTCTACAATCTGAGACAACCACTAATCTGCTTTCTGTATCTATGGATTTGCATGTCATATAAATGGACTCATACAACATCTGACCTTTAGTTTCTGATTTCTTTCATTTACAAGTGTTTTTAAAGTTAATCCATGTTGTAGCTTACATTATTGCATCATTCCTTTTTTATGGATGAGCAGCATTCCATTGTATGAATATACCACAGTTTTTCATCCATTTATCAGTTGATGGAAGTTTGTGTTTTTTTCCTCCTTTAACTATTATGAATAGTGCTGCTATAAGCATTCTTGTACAAATTTTTTGTTTGAACACCTGTTTGCAATTCTCTGGGGTATATATGTAGGAATGAAATTGCTGGGTCAAATTATATTTCAATAATTAAGTTTTTGATGAATTGCCAAAGTATTTTCCACAGCAGTTGCAACATGTTACATTCCCATCAGCAAAGTATGAGGATTTCAGTTTCCCCACATCATCATCAGACCTTATTATTTTCTATTTTTTAAACATAGCCATCCTAGTGGATGTGAAGTAATATCTCATTGTGGTTTTTATTTGCATTTTCCTAATGACAAATGACATTTGAGCATATTTTCATGTGCTAATTGGCCATTTGTCTTGTTTGGAGAAATGTCTATTTAGATCCCTTGTCAATCTTTTTAAGTTGGGTTTTTTTTTAATCTTTTCGTTGTTGAATAATAAGTGTTATTTATATTCTGAATTCTTGACCTGTAATAGATATACAATTTGCAAATATTTCACTGTATAAGTTAAAGAAATAAAGAATGGTAGTTTGAATTACATATAATATGAAATGATTACCAAAGTAGGTTTAGCTAATATTTGTTTTCTCATACAGATACAACAAAAATATAAGAAGAAAAGAAAAAAGGAAAATAAATTCTCCTTGTGATGAGAATTTTTAGGATTTACTCTCTTAACAAATTTCCTATATATCCTACAGCAGTCTTAGCTATAGTCATCATGCTGTACATTACATCCCTAATAATTATTTATCTTAGAAAGACTGCAACTTTTGACCACTTCCCTCCTATTCCCCATTCTGTACCCACTGCTTTTGGTAACCACAAATATGATCTCTTTTTCTATGAGTTTTTTTTAAGATTCCACATATAAGTGAGGTAATACAGTATTTGTCTTTCTCTGTCTGACTTATTTCACTTGGCATAATGCCTTCAAGATTCACTCATGTTTTACAAATGGTAAGATTTCTTTATTTTTAATGACTCAATAATATTCCATTATGTATATCTCACAAATTTCTTACTTATTCATGTCTATCTTGGCTATCGTAAATAATACTGCTATGAACGTTGGGATGCAGGTATCATTTTGAGATAGTGTTTTAATTTCCTTTGGCTATATTCCCAGAAGTGAAATTACTGGATCATATGGTAGTTCTATTTTTAATTTTTTGAGGATCCTCCATACTGTTTCCCAAAATTTACAATCACACCAACAGTGCAAAAAATTTCCCATTTCTCCAAATTTATACCAGCATTTCTTGTCTATTGTCTTTTTGATAATGATCACTCTAAGAGATGTGAGATAATATCTCATTGGGGTTTTAATTTGCATTTCTCTAATTACTAGTGATTCTAACCATCTTTTCATGTGCTTGTTGGCCTTTCATATATCTTCTTTGGAGAAATGTCAATGCAAGTCCTTTGCCCATGTTAAAACTGGGTTTTCTGTTTCTTTGCAATTGAGTTGTATGCTTTCTTTATATATTTTTAATTATTAACCCCTTATGAGATATGTGGTTGGAAAATATTTTGCCCATTCTGTAGTTTGTTTTGCACTTTGTTCATGATCTCTTTTGATGTGGAGAAGCTTTTTAGTTAGGTGAAACCTTATTTTATATTTTTTTATATTGTTACTTGTGCTTTACTTGTTGCATATAATAAAAAATTACCAAGATCCACATCAAAGAGCTTTAGTCCTCTGTTTTCTTCTAGCAGTTTCATGGTTTCAGGTAATATAAGTCTTTAATCCGCTTTGAGTTATTTTTTTATAACTGATTAAGATATAGGTCCAATTTCATTTTTTTTACATGTGAACATCCAACTATCTTAACATCATTTATTGAGAAGACTGTGTTTTTTTTTTCTATTGAGTCCTATTGGCTCCCTTGTCAAATATTACTTAACTGTATATGTTTGTGTTTATTTCTGGGCTCTTGATTCTTCTGTTCCATTGGTCTGTTCTTATGCCATTATCATTATGATTTGATAACTATAGATTTATATATCTTGAAATCAAGAAGTACAATGCTTCCTGTCCTGTTTTTTCTTGAGATTTCTTTGGCTATTTGGAGTCTTTGTGGTTCCATATAAATTTTTGAAGTGCTTTAACTAATTTTGTAAAAACAAAAAAGTCTTTGGAATCCTTATAGTTATTACATTGAATATATAGATGGCTTTTGGTTGTATAGACATTTTAAAAGTATTTTGTCAATCCATGAATGCAAGATATCTTTTATTTATTTATGTCTTCTTTGATTTCTTTTATCAATATCTCATAACTTTCAGAGTAGAGATCTTTCACCTCCTTACTGAAATTTATTCCAAAGCATTTTATTGTTTTTGATATTGTTGTCAATAGGATCAAATTCTTTATTTCTGTTTCAGAAAATTCATTGCCAGTGAATAGAAATGGTAGAGATTTTTGTATGTTAATATTGCATCTTGCAACTTCACTGAGTTTATTGATTACATATAAGCTTTTTGATTGTCTTAGAATTTTCAGTATATAAATTCAGTCACCTGCAAATGGGGACAATTTTACTTCTTCTTTTGCAATTCTGGTACTTTTATTTCTTTTTCTTGTCTGATTGCTCTAGCTAGGACTTCCAGGACTATGTTGAATAGGTGTTGTGAGAATGGGCACCCTTGTGTTATTCCTGATCTTAGAGGAAAAGCTTTCAAACATTCACTACTGAGTATAGTGTTAGCTGTGGGCTTGTCATATATGACATTTATTTTTTATGTTGAGAGATGTTCCTTCTATGCCTAATTCGTTAAGAGTTCCTACCATGAATGGATGCTGAATTTTGCCAATGCTGTCTCTCCATCTATTGAGATAATGATATGATTATTTTCTTTCATTTTATTAAAATGATATATTGAATTCTTTGATTTGCATATGTTGACCCATCCTTGCATCCTAGGGATAAGTCCTACTTGATAATGATGAAACATCCTTTTAATGCATTGCTGAATTCAGTCTGATAGTATTTTATTGAGAATTTTTGGATCTATATTCTTCAGAGATATTGGCAGATAGTTTTATTTTTCTAGCCATGTTCCTTTCTGGTTTTAGTATCAGAATAATACTGGCTTCATAAAGTTATTAGTTTGGAAGTCTTCTGTCCGATTTTTTAGACGAGTTTGAGAAGAGGTAGTGTTAATTCTTTAAATGTTAGGTAAAACTCACTCATGAAACCATCTGGTCCTGCACGTCTCTTTGTTGTGAGATTTTTGATTCAATCTCCTTAATAGTAATTAGTCTATTAAGATATGTTATTTTTTCCTGATTGTCTTAGTAATTTGTATGTTTCTAAGAATTCTTCCAGTTTTTTCTAGGTTGTTCGGTTTGTTGGTATATAGTTGTTTACAGTAGTCTCTTATGACCCTTTGAATTTGTGTGGTATCTCTTGTAATATCTTCTGTTTAGTTTATAATTCTGTTGATTTAGATCCTTTCTTTTTTCCTTGGTTAGTCCAGCTAAAGATTTGTCAATTTTGTCCAAATTTTTGTCCAAATAATTATTAATTATTTTCTATTATTTCATTTATTTCATTCTATTTTTTATTTTTGCCTTCTGTTAACTTTAGGCTCAGTTTGTTCTTTTTCTAGTTCCTTAAGGCATAGAGTTGGGTTGTTTATTTGGGATCTTTCTTATTTCTTAAAAATACTTGTTTATTGCCATGAACTTCCCTGTTAAAGCTGCTTTTGCTGCATCCCACAAATTCTGGTATATTGTGTTTCCATTTTCTTTTGTTTCAATAACCTCTTTTTAAAAAAAATTTCTCTTAAATTTTGTCTTTGATCCATTGGTTATTCAGGACAGTGTTTTTTTATTTTCCACATGCTTGTGAATTTTCCAGTTTCCATCTTGTTGATTTCTAGTTTCATCCCATTGTGGTCATAAAAGATACTTTGTATGATTTTAATTTTCTTAAATTTGCTAAGACTTTTTTTTGAAGTCTAGCATATATTTTAGCCTAGAAATTTCTCACTGTTCACTTTAGAAAAATGTGTAATCTGCTATTGGATAGAATGTTTTACGTATGTTTGTTAAGTCCATTTGGTCTATAGTGTTGTTCAAATCTGCTGTTTCCTTATTGATTCTCTGATTGTGTGATCTATCCATTATCAAGGGTAGGGTATTAAAATCCCCAACTATTACTGTATTATTGTCTGTGTCTCATTTTAGCTATCATTTTTTGCTTTATATATTTAGGTTCTCAGATGTTGTGTGCATACATATTTATAACTGTTATGTCTTCTTGACAGTTTTACCCTTTTATCATATATAATGACCTTCTTTGTCTCTTTTTACCATTTTTATTTTGAAGTCTATTTTTAAGTAAGTATGGCTACCCTTAAATTTTTGTGTCACCAGTTGTTTAAAATATCTTTTTCTATCCCTTCACTATCTCATTATATTTGTGTCTAAGGTTAAAATGAATCTCTGGAGGGCAGAGTATTGTTGAATTTTGTTCTTTTATTCAGTCAGCCATTCTATGTCTTTTAATTGGATAATTTTATGTGTTTACATTTATATTAATTATTAATAGGTTAAAGCTTACTGCTTCCATTTTGGTCCTTGTTTTCTGGCTATTTTTTAGGTACATTGTTCCTTGTTTCTTATCCTGCTGGTTTTGTTTATGTGTGCTTTCATGTCTTGTGCTATCAGTATGCTTTGACTTTTTTACATGTTCATTTGTAAAATTACTACCAAATTTTCCCTTGTGGTTACCATAAGGCTTATATAAAATATCTTAAGTTTATACCATTCTACTTTACGCTGATAACAACTTAACTTTAAAAGAATTCCTAAACTTAGCACTTTTAATTCTCTTCCTTCTCACTTTTTAGGTTATTGTTTTTACAATTTACATGGTTTTAAATTGTGTAGCTAATAGCAGATTATTACATTTATGGTTATTTTTGCTAAGTTGTTTTTAACTTTTAAAGCAGAGTTGTAAGTGAATGATGCATCTCTGACTATACTGCAGAATCTAACTATGACTATAAATTTACCATTATCTATGAGATTTATGCTTTCTACATTTATATGATATCAATTAGTGTCCTTTTATTTTTACTCAAATAATTTACTTTATATTTTTTTAAGTCAGGTCTGGTAGTAATGAACTATCTAAGCTTTTGTTTGTTTGGAAAAGTCTTTACTCTTCCTTTATTTATGAAGGACAGCTTCTTTGAATATAAAGTCCTTGGTTTACAGCAATTTTCTTTCAATATTTTGAATATGTCACTCAGTTATCTCCTTGCCTAAAATGTTTTTGTTAAGAAATCTACCAATAGTCTTATGGGGATTACCTTGTATGTAGATTCTCTCATTTCTTTTGCAGTCCTTAAAATTTTCTTTATCTTTGTCATTTGACAATTTAATAAATATTTGTCTTGTCATAACCTTATTTGATTTCAACTTAGTTTGGGTCTTTTAGGCTTCAAATCTGGGTGTCCATTTCTCTTCTCAGGTTTGAGAAGTTTTCAGTCATTATTGCTTTAAAAATATTTTCTGTCCCTTTCTCTTCTTCTGGGATTCCTAATATGTGGATATTGTTTCATGCAATTGTGTCCCATAAGTGCCTTAAGTTTTCTTCATCAATCTTTTCTATTCTTTCTTCTTTTTAATGCTCTGACTGGGTAATTTTTAATGTCATATACTCCAAGTTTCTAATTATTTTTTCTGCATGATCAAGTCTACTTTTGAAACACTTAATTGAATTATTCAGTTCAATTATTGCATTTTTCAACTCTAGGACTTCTGTTAGGTTTTTGGATGGTTGCTATTTCTTTGTCTAACTTCTCATTTTGTTCAAGCATTTTCACTAGTTTCATTTAGTTATCTGTCCCCTGTAGTTCACTAAACTTTTTAAGGAGGATTATTCTGAATTATTTGCCTGACAGTTCATAGATCTCCATATCTTTATGCTCAGTTATTGGAGTTTTATTATTTTCCTTTGGTTGTGTTATGTTTACCTGCTTTTTTATGATTCATGATTCTTTACGTTGGTATCTGTGCATTTCAATAATCAAGTTTTTCTTCCACACTTTATAGTTTTGTTTTGGCACAGACCATTCTTCACCAGTCATCTTAGTTTAGGTTTTGGTTGTGTGTGCTTGTAATGTTCTTGGGTAGATAAGACTTGCTATTATGGTCTATTTTGGGGTGAGACAACTGTTAAAGCTGTGAGTACAAGGAATGGAGATTATGTTTCTAGCTGAAAATAGTTGTGTAGGACTCTGGCTTAGTTTACTATGTATATGAGACTAGAATGGGCTCCACAAGAGCCTGGATTCTTTGGTTAGATTTACTAGATGGTCAAGACTGGGTACTGTATTTATTAGTAGATGATGCTATTAATTAGCTTCCCTGCCCTTGCAGGGGAGTAGGATGTGACCCAGGGACTGTATAGCTTGTTTCTTAGAGACTGAACAAAACCAGTCATGGCACAGACGTCAACTTTATTAACCCTCTCAGCAGCACTACAAGAAAAGTTCTGTTCTGTTTTAAAACTTTTTAAAAAGTGAGATATAAGTACATATTGTAATGATACAAACTTTAAATATTTAGCTTGATAAATATTCAAACTTCTTTAACAGCCACCCACTTCATTTTTGTATACATTGTGCCTTGATGGACATTTAGGTTGTTTTTATTTTGGAAACCATTATGAATAAATCTGCTGTGGATATTCATGTACAAATTTTTGGTGAACATAAATACTCATTTCTATGGGTTATATACTCAGAAGTAAAACTTGTGAACCATAAACATATATGTAGTTTTATTCAGTACTATCAAAGAGATTTCAGTGGTGGTTTTACAATTTTACATTTCCAGAACCAATGTATACAAATTATAGTTGCTTATTATTATCACTAAAAATTGTTACAGTGAGTACTTTAAATTAATGTCATTCTGATGGAGGTATAATGTCATATTTTTGGATTTAATTTATTTCTCACATGACTAATAATTTTGAGAAATTTTCATATCTTTACTTGCCATTTTTATATCTTACTTTGTGAAATATTTTTTAGCTCTTTGAGCATATTTAAATTAAGGTATCTTTCTTTGTCTTGTCAATTTGTAAGAGGCTTTTTCACTTGTATATATTTTGGAAAATATTTTATTTTCAGACATCTCTTTCTCTCTCACTTTCTATCATCTACATTACAAATATTTTTTCCAAGTATATAGCTTGCCTTTTCACTCTCTTAAGGATTTTTTCCAATTCAATTCCACAATAGTTTATTGATCTCTTAATATGCAAAAAAGAAGAAAAAGACAAATTAATTTTATTCACATAACACTTGTATTTAAACTGACATCAGTTATGCTTTTTACTTTTAAAAAATTATATAATTTTAAAAATTTACTTTCCATTTATAGTTATAGTTCCATTTATAGTTCCTTTCTATTTATAGAATATAGTTAATATTCCCCATGTTATATAATATGTTTGAGGCTATCTTACAACCACACAAGTTTTTACTTTCCATACCCCCATCCTTTTGTCACCTCTTCCTGCCCTCTCCACTAGTAATCACTAGTTTGTTCTCTGTATCAGTGAGTCTGCTTCTTTTTTGTTATATTCACCAGTCTGTTGTATTTTTTAGATTCCATATATAAGTGATATCATACAGTATTTGTCTTTCTCTGTCTGACTTATTTCACTTAGCATAATGACCTCCAAAGTCTATCGATGTTACTGCAAAATAGAAAAGGTTTTTTTTTTTTCTTTTTTGGTGGAGTAGTATTTCATTATAATATCACATCTTCTTTATCCAGTCATCTGTTGATGGAAACTTAGATTGATTCCATATCCTGGCAATTATAAATACTGCTGCTATGAACATTGGGGTGCATGTATCTTTTTGAGTTAGTGTTTTTGTCCTTAAGTTTATTCCTAGGTATTTTACTCTTTTGATGCAATGGTAAATGAGATTGTTTCTTTGATTTCTCTTTCTGATAGTTCATTGTTAAAATATAGAAATGAAACAATTTTCTATGTATTAATTTTGTGTCATACAACTTTACGAAACTCACTGATGAGCTCTAATAGTTTTCTGATGGTGTCTTTAGAATTTTATACGTATAGTATCATGTCATCTGCAAACAGTGACAGTTTTATTTCATACATAAGGATTGTTATTAAATGAATAGAAGTTAGTAATTTCAATAAAGCTTAAATTATAAATCTTTGTAGAGTGAGTGATTTTTGTATGATGTACTTTTATGGCTTTTTTCTAGAAGCTTTATTGCTCTTCTTTTATATTTAGATTTATAATCAATTTCAAATTAATTTTTGTTTGTAGTAAGAGTTGGGAGTTAAAATTCACTGTATTTCATAAAGATTTCCAATTGTTTCAGTACCACATATTAAAAAAGAACACCTTTCATCTCTTAAGGGTAGAAACATGTTTGTTGTAAATCAGATGATCATATTTTGTAAGTTTGTTTATAAATTCCAGGTTTTTCTTCTCTCTGTGGTATATCCTCATGCTAGTGTCACACTTTTTTTATTGAAGGTAGTTGATTTATGATGTTTCAAGTATACAGCAGTGATTCAGTTATATATATATATATATATATATATATATATTCAGATTATTGTCTATTATAGGTTATTATAAAATATTGAATATAATTCCCTGTGTTATATAATAAATCTTTGTTGCTTATCTATTTCATGTATAGTAGCTTGTATTTTTTAATCCCATAATCACAATTTATCCTCCACACCTTCTTATTCCCCTCTAGTGACTGTAAGTTTGTTTTCTACATCTGTGAGACTGTTTCTGTTTTGTGTATAGATTCATTTGTATTATATTGTAGATTCCACACATGAGTGATATCATTTGTCTTTCCCTCTCTTAGTCCACTAAGTATAGTATTCTTTGGGTCCATCCATGTTGCCACAAATGGCAGTATTTCATTATTTTTAAGGCTAAGTGATACTCCATTTTGTGTGTGTGTGTATGTGTGTGTGTGTGTATATATATATATATGTGTGTGTGTATATATATATATTTCACATCTTCTTAATTCAGCCATTTGTTGATGAGCAGTTGAGTTGTTTCCATACCTTGGCAACTGTAAATAGTGCTATGAAAGTTGGAGTGTGTGCATCTTTTCAAATTAGAATTTTCATCTTTATCAGATATATACCAAGGAGTGGGATTTCTGGATCATATGGTAGTTTTATTTTTAGTTTTTTAAAGAAACGCCATACTATTTTTGTGTTGCATCAATTTACATTCCTACCAACCATGTATGATGGTTCCCCTTTCACCACACACTCTCCAGGATTTATTATTTGTAGAATTTAATGACCATTCTAACTGGTGTGAGTTGATACTGCATTGTAGTTTTGATTTGCATTTTCCTGATAATTAGCAATATTGGGCATTTTTTCATGTGCCTGTTGACCATTTGTATGTCTATGACCTTAATTTTAGATGTTACTCAGTTAAACTTAGAAAGTATTAGAAAGATACATTCCAATGATTTCCTTTTGGGATATGGAAGTGCATATATGGATTCAACATACATTTGTTTATAGTCCTCTTTTTTCCCCAGATTTATTTAAATATAATTGACATATAACATTATGTAAATTTAAGGTGTACAACGTGATTATATGATGTATATATTGCAAAATCATTACCACAATAATGTTAGTTAATACCTATATCACCTAACATAAACACTTTATCTTTTGTGGTGAGAACATTTATGATACACTCTCTTAATAACTTTCAACTATATAATACAAGATTATTTACTGTGATCATCATGCTTTACATTAAATCCTCAGAACTTATTTATTTTATAACCAGAAGTTTGTACCATTTGACTGACATGTTCACAATTCCCATCGCCCTGGCCCAAGGAAGACTTATGTTATTCTGTTTTTTTGAGCTCAGCTTTTTTAGATTCCACGTATAGGGGATATTGTCCAATATTGGTTTTTCTCTGGGTATTTCGCTTAGTATAATGTCCTTAAAGTTCCATCCACGTTGTCACAGTGGTAAGGCATTTCTTTCTCACGGCTGAATAATAAATATGATAAATTTTGATGTTTATTAGAATTAACCAAGGAAACTCACTGGTCCTGGGCTTTCTTATGTTGGGAGATTTTTTTTATTACTGAATCAATCTCCTTATTTGTTATTGGTTTGTTTATATATATTCTATTTCTTCCTGAACACACTTTTGGTAGGTTGTATGTTTGTTGGGATTTGTCCATTTCTTCTAGGTTTTCTCATTCAATGGCATATAATTGTTCATAATAATCTTTTATTCTCCTATGTATTTCTGTATGATCAAGTATAATATCACCTCTTTCATTTCTGATTTTATGTATTTGAGATTTATCTCCTTTGTGCTAGTCTAGTTAAATGTTTGTCCATTTGTTTTTAAATAGTTTGTTTAAATTTGTTTCTCAATTGTTTGTCCATTTGTTCTTTGTTTTATCAATACTTTCATTTTTTCTTATGTCTATTTCATTCATTTCTGCTCTATTTGTTATCTCCTTCTTTCTGTTTTCTTAGGTTTTAAATTGTTATTTTTCTAGACATTGAGATTTACTGTTAGGTTGTTTATTTTATAATATTCTTTTTTTGTTTATGTAGGCATTTATGGCTATAATGTTTTCTCTTAAACGGCTTTTGTTGAATTTTTATATGTTTTGTTTTCATTTTCATTTGTTTCAATATATTTTGTAATTCCCATTCAGATTTTCTTTGAGTCAATATTTTTTTCAGGGGTTAGTTGTTCAATTTTGAGAAATTTTCAGTTTTCTTCCTCTTAATTTATTTCTAGTTTTACACCTTTGTGGTTAAAAAACTTGTTTTGTGACATATTATATGATTTAACTTGGATAATGTCCAAGTACACTGTTATTATTTTTTAATTGAACTGCAGTCAATTACAATGTTTCAGTTTGGTGTACAGCACAATGTTCCAGTCATGCAAATACATACATGTGCTCTTGAAAAGAATGTATATTATGCTGCTGTTGTATGTAATGTTCTGTACAAGTATTTTATGTTCTACAGTCTAAAGTATACTTCAAGATTAGTGTTTACAAATTGATTTTATACCTCGATAATCTCTCCTTTGTTGAAGGTAAGTATTGAAATTCCTTGGTTTCATTGTATTATCTGTTTCTCCTTACAGTTCTTTTTTTTCTTTTAACATTTCTTATTGATTTATAATCATTTTACAATGTTGTGTCAAATTCCAGTGTTCAGCACAATTTTTCAGTCATTCATGGACATATACACACTCATTGTCGCATTTTTATCTCTGAGAATTATCATAACATTTTGTGTATATTTCCCTGTGCTATACAGTGTAATCTTGTTTATCTATTCTAAAATTTTGAAATCCCACTCTATCCCTTCCCACCCTCCACCCCCCTGGTTACCACAAGTCTGTATTCTCTGTCCATGAGTCTATATCTGTCCTGTATTTATGCTTTGTATTTCTTTGTTTGTTTGTTTTTGTTTTTGTTTTTTAGATTCCACATATGAGCGATCTCATATGGTATATTTCTTTCTCTTTCTGGCTTACTTCACTTAGAATGACATTCTCTAGGATCATCCATGTTGCTGCAAATGGCATTATGTTGTCAGTTTTAATGGCTCAGTAGTATTCCATTGTATAAATATACCACCTCTTCTTTATCCAGTTACCTGTTGATGGACATTTAGGGTGTTTCCATGTTTTGGCTATTGTAAATAGTGCTGCTATGAACATTGGGGTGCAGGTGTCATCCTGAAGTAGATTTCCTTCTGGGTACAAGCCCAGGAGTGGGATTCCTGGGTCATATGGGAAGTCTATTCCTAGTCTTTTGAGGAATCTCCACACTGATTTCCATAGTGGCTGCACCAAACTGCATTCCCACCAGCAGTGTGGGAGGGTTCCCCTTTCTCCACAGCCTCTCCAGCATTTGTCATTTTTGGATTTTTGAATGACGGCCATTCTGACTGGTGTGAGGTGATACCTCATTGTAGTTTTGATTTGCATTTCTCTGATAATTAGTGATATTGAGCATTTTTTCATGTGCTTTTTGATCATTTGTATGTCTTCCTTGGAGAACTGCTTGTTTAAGTCTTCTGCCCATTTTTAGATTGGGTTGTTTATTTTTTCCTTATTGAGTCGTATGAGCTACTTCTATATTCTGGAGATCAAGCCTTTGTTGGTTTCACTTGCAAAAATTTTCTCCCATTCCGTAGGTTTTCTTCTTGTTTTATTTCTGGTTTCCTTTGCTGTGCAGAACCTTGTAAGTTTCATTAGGTCCCATTTGTTTATTCTTGCTTTTATTTCTTCTAGGAGAAAATTTTTGAAATGTATGTCAGACAATGTTTTGCCTGTGTTTCCCTCTAGGAGGTTTATTGTAACTTGTCTTATGTTTAAGTCTGTAATACATTTTGAGTTGATTATTGTATATGGTGTAAGGGAGTGTTCTAGCTTCATTGTTTTACATGCTGCTGTCCAGTTTTCCCAACACCATTTGCTGAAGAGACTGTCTTTATTCCATTGTATATTCTTGCCTCCTTTGTTGAAGATGATTTGACCAAAGGTTTGTGGGTTCATTTCTGGGCTCTGTATTCTGTTCCATTGGTCTATATGTCTGTTTTGGTATCAATACCATGCTGTCTTGATGACTGTAGCTATATAATATTGTCTGAAGTCCAGGGGAGTTATTCCTCCAGCCTCTTTCTCCTCAGTAATGCTTTGGCAATTCTAGGTCTTTGATGGTTCCATATAAATTTTGTTATGATTTGTTCTAGTTCTGTGAAATATGTCCTGGGTAATTTGATAGGGATTGCATTAAATCTGTAGATTGCCTTGGGCAGTGTGACCATTTTAACAATACTGATTCTTCCAATCCAAGAGCATGGAATATCTTTCCAATTTTTAAAGTCTTCTTTAATTTCCTTCATCAATGGTTTATAGTTTTCTGTGTATAATTCTTTCACCTCCTTGGTTAGATTTATTCCCAGATATTTTATTATTTTGGGTGCTGTTTTAAAGGGGATTTTTTTTACTTTCCTTATCTGTTGATTCATTGTTAGTGTAAAGAAATGCAAGTGATTTTTGAACGTTAGTTTTGTAACCTGCTACCTTGCTGAATTCTTCAATGAGCTCTAGTAGCTTTTGTGTGGACCTTTTAGGGTTTTCTATATATAGTAACATGTCATCATCATATAATGACACTTTTACCTCTTCTTTTCCAATTTGGATCCCTTTTATTTCTTTCTCTTGCTTGAATGCTGTGGCTAGGACTTCCAGGACTATGTTGAATAGAAGTGGTGATAGTGGGCATCCTTGTCTTGTCCCAGATTTTAGTGGGAAGTTTTGAGTTTTTCACCGTTGAGTACTATTCTGGCAGTATGTTTGTCATATATAGCTTTTATTATGTTGAGATATGTTCCCTCTATACCCACTTTGGCGAGAGTTTTTAACATAAATGGATGTTGAATTTTATCAAATGCTTTTTCTGCATCGATTGAGATGATCATGTGGTTTTTGTCCTTTCTCTTGTTGATGTGATGTATTCCATTGATTGACTTGCGTATGTTGAACCAGCCTTGTGTCCCTGGGATGAACCCCACTTGGTCATGATGTATAATCTTTTTTATGTGTTGTTGGATTCTATTTGCTAAAATTTTGGTGAGGATTTTGACATCTATGTTCATCAGTGATATTGGCCTATAATTCTCTTTTTTTTTTGTGTCTTTGCCTGGCTTTGATATCAGGGTGATGGTGGCTTCATAGAATGAGTTTGGGAGTTTTCCCTGCTTTTCAATCATCTGCAAGAGTTTGAGAAGGACTGGTATGAGTTCTTCTTTGTATGTTTGGTAGAATTCCCCGGTGAAGCCATCCGGTCATGGACTTTTATTTGTAGGGAGTTTTTTAATTGCTATTTCTATTTCCTTTCTAGTGATCTGATTCTTCAAGTGTTCAGTTTCTTTTTGATTCAGTTTTGGTGGACAGTATGTTTCCAGAAACTTGTCCATCTCCTCTAGGTTATCCAGTTTGGTTCCATATAGTTTTTCAAAATATTCTCATATGATATTCTGTATTTCTATTTTGTTTGTTGTAATTTCTCCATTTTCCTTTCTTATTTTGCTAATTTGTGCTCTCTCTTTTTTCTTCTTTGTGAGTTTGGCCAGAGGTTTGTCCATTTTTTTTACTTTTTCAAATAGCCAGCTTTTGGTTTGGTTGATTTTTTTCTATGGTCTTGTTAATCTCTATTGTATTTAATTCCTCTCTGATCTTTATTATTTCCTTCCTTCTGCTGCTTTTTGGGGCTTTTTGTTCTTCTTTTTCTAATTGATTCAGGTGGTGGGTTAACTTGTTTATTTGAGGTTGTTCTTCTTTTTTGGGGAAGGCCTGTATTGCTATAAACTTCCCTCTTAGCACTGCCTTTGCTGTGTCCCATAAGTTTTGAGTGGTTGTGCTTTCATTATCATTTGTCTCAAGGTATTTTTTCATTTCAGCTTTGATTTCCTCATTGATTCATTGTTTTTTCAGTAACATATTGTTTAATCTCCATGCTTTTCTTTTTTTCTCCTTTGTTTCTCTGTCGTTGATTTCCAGTTTCATGGCATTGTGGTCAGTAAAGATGCTTGAGATAATTTCTATCTTCTTAAAATTGTTGAGGTTTCTTTTGTGTCCAAGTACATGATCGATCCTGGAAAATGTTCCATGTGCACTTGAAAAGAATGTATATTCTATTTTTGGGGGGTGTAATGCTCTGAAAATATCCACAAAATCTAGTTTTTGTATAGTAGTATTTAATTTCTCTTTTGCCTTGTTTATTTTCTGTCTGGAAGATCTGTCTAGTGATGTTAATGCAGTGTTAAAATCTCCAACTATGATTGTATTCCCATCAATATCGCCCTTTATCTCTGTTAGTAATTCTTGTATTTACTTAGGTGCTCCTATATTGGGTGCATATATATTAACGAGTGTAATGTCTTCATCTTGTATCACTCCTTTAATCATTATAAAACGTCCCTCTTTATCTTTCTTTATGGCCTTTGTTTTAAAGTCTATTTTGTCTGAAATCAGTACTGCATAATCTCTTTTCTTTTACCTTTTTAATTTCTACTTCCTAAACAATTGCATATGCTTCTAGTTTTAATTCCTTTAAAATTTTTCTTTTTAAGAAGTCATATTTTTATTTTCTAAAACATCCACCTGATTTCATTTTCATTTCTTTTGGTTTTGATCTACTGTTATTGATTATACGTAATTTCAAATATTGTTTATTGATCTTCTTTCCTTTTTTAAGGTTTTTGTTTTTTTAAAAAAAGACAACTAAACTTGAATGCTAGTTGGATTCAAATTGCTATTGTATAATTAATTATACACTGTTTTCAAACCTTTTTTCTACCTTCTTTTAAAATTCTCTTTATCTCTCTCTCTTTTTTTAAGTTTTATTCCTACATAGGCATTAGATAGATAAATAAATAGGTTCCTTAAGGACCACAATAGGTAACTGATGCTCCATAAGCCACAGTACCAGAGATATGAGCAAGAAAAAGAGACTGAGAAACCATTCCCATTTGAAAAAACAAGAGAAATCCCCTGAAAGAATGATCAATGAAATAGACATCAATAGCCTACTAGATCAAGATTTCAGAAAAGGAGTGATTAAAAAAAATTACTGAAGGAACTAAAATAGATAGTGTTTAGAGGTATAAAATATGTCAAAAATGAAATTGAAGCTATAAAGAAGAGCCAAGTAAAATTGGTGAACTCATTGGCTGAGACAAGAACTGATTTAAAGGCTGTGCAAGGCAGACTAGATAATGCAGAGGAACAAATAAGTGACCTAGAAGACAGTACAACAGAAAACACCTAATCAGAACAACTGCGAGATAAACAAATAAAAACAAAAGAAAACAACATAAAGGACCTATGGGATAATATAAAGCATGCCAATCTTCACATAATAGGGGTCCCAGAAGGGGAGTGATCAAAGGGGGTTGAAAAGGTATTCAAAGAAATCATGACTAAAAACTTCCCAAATTTAAGGATGGAATCAGATATCAAAGTACAGGTAGCTCAGATGGTCCCAAACAGGAGGAACCCAACAGGTCCCAAACAGGAGGAACCCAAACAGACCTAAGACATATCATAATCAAGATGGCCAGAGTCAATGATAAAAAATGATCCAAAAGGCAGTAAGAGAAAAGCAAAGAATGAGATATATGGGAACCCCCATAAGGTTCTCAGCTGATTTCTCTACACAAACAATACAGAAGGGAGTGGTAAGATATGTTCAAAGTCCTGAATGAAAAAAAGATGCAGCCTTGGATAATTTATCCAGCAAGGATATCCTTTAGGATAGAAAGAGAGTTAAAGAATTTCACAGACAAGCAAGAACTACAAGAGTTTAACAACACTAAACCCATGCTAAAAGAAATATTGAAAGGTCTACTCTAAATAGAAAAGCAGCAGGATGCTACAGAAATGAGAAATTCATAACTGAAAAGGTGATAACTGATAAATTACAAATAAAATAAACATAAACTGTAAAAGAAGACATCAAAATCATTAAGAGTGGGAGAGGGAAGCAAAAAAATAGAGAGTTTTTTTCTTTCTTTTTTAAATTTTTGTTCTTAGTAGGATGGGTTTAAGATATAGTAATGGGCTAATAGACTTACAAAAAAGGTAAGCACAAGCCAAAAACTTATAAGAGAGTCACAAAAACTAAATAAAACCCATGATAATACAAAGGAAAATTTTCAAACCACAAAAGGAAGAAAAGTGGAACAAAGAGGAAATATCAATCAGCTGCAAAAATAAATTCAAAATGGCAATAAGCACACATCTATCTTTAGTTACTGTAAATGTTAGTGGACTAAATGCTCAGGTCAAAAGACACAGAGTGGCAGACTGGATAATAAAGCAAGAACCTTCAATATGCTGCATAAAAGAGACCCACTTTAGGGAGACAGAAACATATAGATTGACTGTGAAAGGATGGATAAGGATGCATGCACATGGAAAAGCCAAAAAAACAGGTGTAGCAGCACTGATTTCAGACAAAATAGACTTTAAAACAAAGGCCATAAAGAAAGATAAAGAATGACATTTTGTACTGATTAAAGGAGTAATACAAGATGAGGATATTACACGTGTTAATATATATACACCCAATAGAGGAGCACCTAAGTACATAGAACAGCTACTAACAGAGGTAAAGGGGGGTATTGATGGGAATACTGTCGTAGTTGGAGATTTTAACACCACATTAACATCACCAGACAGATCTTCCAGACAGAAAATAAACAAGGCAACAGAGAGATTAAATAATACAATAGAAAAATTAGATTTGGTGGATATTTTCAGAGTGTTAAAACCCCCAAAATAGGATATATATTCTTTTCAAGTGTACATGGAACATTTTCTAGGATCGATCATGTACTTGGGCACAAAAGAAGCCTCAACAAATTTAAGTAGATAGAAATTATCTCAAGCATCTTTACTGACCACAAAGCCAAGAAATTAGAAACCAAATACAGAGAAACAAAGGAGAAAAAAAAAGAAACATGATGATTAAACAACATGCTATTAAAAAAACCAATGGGTCAATGATGAAATCAAAGTTGAAATTGAAAAATACCTTGAGACATTTGAAAATGAAAACACAATCACACAAAATTTATGGGACACAACAAAGGCAGTGTTAAGAGGAAAATTTATAGTGATACATGTATTCCCAAAAAAGAAGAACAGTCTCAAGTAAACAATCTAACCAATCAGCTAAAAGAATTAGAAAAAGAAGAGCAAAAAATCCCAAAAGGCAGCAGAAGGAAGGAAATAATAAAGATCATGGAGGAAATAAATAAAATAGAGATTTAAAAAACCATAGAAAAATCTATCAAACCCAAAGTAGGTTTTGTGAAAGAGTAAATAAAATTGACAAACCTCTGGCCAAACTCACAAAGAAGAAAAAAGAGAGAGCACAAATTAGCAAAATAAGAAAGAAAATGGAGAAATCTCAACAAATAAAATAGAAATACAGAATATCATATGAGAACATTATGAACACTATATGGAACCAGAATGGATAACCTAAAGGAGATGGACAAGTTTCTGGAAGCATACAGTCCACCAAGACTGAACCAAGAAGAAACTGAGCACTTGAACAAACCAGTCACTAGAAATGAAATTGAATTAGTAATATAAAATCTCCCTACAAATAAAAGTCCAGAACTCGACGGCTTCACCAGGGAATTCTATGAATCATACAAAGAAGAACTCATACCAGTCCTTCTCAAACTCTTCCAGAAGTTTGAAAAGTAGGAATACTCCCAAATGTATTCTATGAAGCCACCATCACCCTGATACCAAAACCAGGCAAAGACATGACCAAAAAAGAAAATTATAGGCCAATATCACTGATGAACATAGATGTCAAAATCCTCACCAAAATATTAGCAAATAGAATCCAACAGAACATAAAAAGGATTATACATCATGACCAAGTGGGGTTCATCCCAGGGACACAAGGGTGGTTTAACATACACAAATCAACCAATGTAATACATCACATCAACAAGAGAAAGGACAAAATCTACATGATCATCTCAATCGATGCAGAAAAAGCATTTGATAAAATTTAACACCCATTTATGATAAAAACTCTCGCCAAAGTGGATATAGAGGGAACATGTCTCAACATAATAAAATCTACATATGACATACCTACAGCCAGCATAGTACTCAACAGAAAAAACTCAAAAGCTTCCCACTAAAATCTGGGACAAGGCATGGATGCCTACTGTCACCACTCCTATTCAACATAGTCCTGGAATTCCTAGCCACAGCAATCAGGCAAGATAGAGAAATAAAAGGGATCCAATTTGGAAAAGAAGAGGTAAAAGTGTCACTATATGCTGATGACATGCTACTATATATAGATAACCCTAAAAGGTCCACATAAAAACTGATAGAAAAATTCAGCACGGTAGCAAGTTACAAGTTTAATGTTCAAAAATCAGTTGTATTTCTTTACACTAATGATAAATCAACAGAAAAAGAAAGTAAATAAACAATCTCCTTTAAAATAGCACCCAAAATATTAAAATATCTAGGAATAAATTTAACCAAGGAGGTGAAAAAATTATACACAGAAAACTATAAACCATTGATGAAGGAAATTAAAAAAGACTTTAAGAAATGGAAAAATATCCCATGCTGTTGGATTGGAAGGATCAATATTTTTAAAATTGTCACACTGCTCGATGCAATCCCTGTCAAATTACCGAGGACATATTTCACAGAAATAGACAAATCATAATAAAATTTATATGGAACCATCAGGGACCGAGAATTTTCAAAGCATTACTGAAGAGAAAGAAAGAGGCTGGAGGAATAAATCTCCCAGACTTCAGACAGTACTATAGAGCTACAGTAATCAAGGTACCAAAAGAGACATATAGACCAATGGAACAGAATAGAGAGCCCAGAAATGAACCCACAAACTTTTGGTCAACTAATCTTTGACAAAAGAGGCAAAACATACAATGGAATAAAGACAGTGTTTTCAGCAAATGGTGTTGGGAAAACTGGACAGCAGCATGCAAATCAATGGAGCTAGAACACTGCTTTACACCATACACAAAAATCAACTCAAAATGGATCAAAGACTTAAACATAAGACAAGATACAATAAACCTCCCTGAAGAAAGTATAGGCAAAACAGTATCTGACACACATCTCAAAAATGTTCTCCTAGGGTAGTCTACTCAAGCAATAGAAATAATAGCAAGAATAAATAAATGGGACCTAATAAAACTTAAAAGCTTCTGCACAGTAAAGGAAGTCATAAGAAAAACAAGAAGACAACCTACAAAATGGGAAAATTTTTTTGCAAATGATGAAACCAACAAAGGCTTGATCTCTAGATTTTATAAGCAGCTTATATGACACAATAAGAAAAAAAACCAAACAACCCAATTCAAAAATGGACACAAGACCTAAACAAGCAATTCTCCAAGGAAGAAACACAAATAATCAATAGGCATATGAAAAAAAGCTCAATATCTCTAACTATCAGAGAAATGCAAATCAAAGCTGCAATGAGTTATCATCTCACACCAGTCAGAATAGCCAATGTTCAAATGTCAACAAATGACAAATACTGGACAGACTGTGGAGAAAAGGGAACCCTCCTACACTGCTGGTTGGAATGTAGTTTGGTACAACCACTGTGGAAAACAGTATGGAAATTCCTCAAAAGACTAGGAATAGACTTACCATATGACCCAGGAATCTCACTCCTGGGCATATATCCAGAAGGAACCCTACTTCAAAATGACACCTGCACCCCAATGTTCATAGCAGCACTATTTAATATAGCCAAGACATGGAAACAGCCTAAATGTCCATCAACAGGTGACTGGATAAAGAAGAAGTGGTCTATTTATACAATGGAATACTATTCAGCCATAAAAACTGACAACATAATGCCATTTGCAGCAACAAGGATTCTTCTGGAGAATGTCATTCTAAGTTATATAAGCCAGAAAGAGAAAGAAAAATACTATATGAGATCGCTCACATGTGGAATCTAAAATTAAAAACAAACAAGAAAAACATAAATACAAAAGAGAAAGAGCCTAATAGACATAGAATACAAACTTGTGTTTGCCAAAGGTGTGGTTGTTGGGAAGGGATAGTCTGGGATTTCAAAATGTAGAATAGATAAACAAGATTATACTGTATAGCACAGGGATATATGTACAAAATCTTAAGTTAGCTCACAGAAAAAAATATTTGACAATGAATATATATATATATTCATGTATAACTGAAAAATTGTGCTCTACACTGGAATTTGACACAATATTTTAAAATTATTATAAATCAATAAAAATTGTTAAAAAGAATTCAGCAAGGTAGCAGAATACAGAATTAACATATGGAAACCAGTGGCATTTCTTTGCACTAACAATGAATTATCAGAATAAGAAAGTAAGGAAACAATCCCTTTTGAAATTGCATCCAAAAAAATAAAATACTTAGGAATAAATCTGACCGAGAAATGAAAGACTTATATACAGAGCACTGCAAGGTACTGACTAAAGAAATTAAAGATGACTTAAAGAAATGGAAAGACATCCCTTGTTTTTGGATTGGAAGAATTAATGTTAAAATGGCCATACTACTGAAAACAGCTATTTTGAATTCTTTATTTGGTAAATAAAGAACTAGTATGTTCTTGAATTTGGTACTATGAGATTATTGTGATCATTTAATGGTGTCATTTTCCTTGATTTTATATATTATTTCATGTTTTGTGTTGTTGTCTTCCCATTTGAAATAGAAGTCACCTCCTTCAGTTACTAATAACTGCCTTCCAAAGAGAAATTATCTTCCATCAGCTCTGTTAAGGTTCTGAGATTTCTCAGATCTTCTATGAATACATCTTATCTATAGTTCTTGCTCTGTCTTGTTGCAGAATTTTTAAGCGTCTATGTCTTCTCTCAATCCTGCAGTCCAACAGAACATGTGCTGATAGCCTTCTGTTGTTTGCCAAATGTGGCACTAAAGTGCAAGTTTATTGTTTCTCCCTGGCTTGCAGAATCATGCTACTTTCTGAGTATGCTTATTACCCACTTGTCAAAACTTGCTCTCACTGCCATCATTGGATGCATTTATAGGGATCTGGCTACAGAAGGGAGGAATGTGTGGGTAATGCATGCAGAACCTTTGTGGTGCCCAGGGGCCAGTTATGTGGATCCATATTTGACGCATCCACAGTGACTTATTAACAGACTTCTTGATGGAGTCTGCAATGCTTATAGTAAGATTCATGTCCCTTTAATGCCATTCAAGAATTCAACATGCCACTCTTCCAGCCTCTTTCCCCTCAGACATGCAACACACAAGTCAGTACTCATCTCCAATGCACTCAAACTTGTATTTTTTTCATCCAATGGAGTGTTGGAAATTCTCTGCTGGAAATCTGTACTTCCATAAAGACTATCTAGTCCATGGGTGATTTTCTGAGGCAGTTTTCTCCAGGAATTCTTGGACCACTACAGAGAGGGGCTGGTTCAGTAGCAACTGAAGAGTCTACAGATGGGACTAAGGTCTGTATGCCTATTGCCTGATGCATGGGTGAGTGAGACTCTTCCCGAGTATCTTAGTAAATAGTTCTGGATCTCACATCTCTTACAGAGGTGCTTTTATCTGTGGAGAGAAGCCAAATTATTGTTTTAGAGGTGGGTCGGAAACGTGAGATGTCTTTTTCAGCCATGTTGTTGACATCACACTTGGAGATCTACTTAGTATTTTCTATGTGTCAGTCTCTGTATTAGGCGCCAATGATACAATTATCAGTCACTGTTTTATTTGCCCATGAACCTAAAGGTGGCATGAGTTAACTTCTACATGTATACCATTGTTGCCTCAAGCATAAAATAACTTTGTGGATCAGGTCTTGATCTGATGGACCCAAGCACCATCTTAAACTTTCTTTTGTATATTTAACACTGCTGATAGTCAACATCCCCATCAGGTTCTATCTGGGATATCATTTTATGTGGCTGACACTGCCCATTAAACAATGTCTGAATTCTCCATATTGCTTAGAGAGAGGGACATGACTCCATCATAACCTAAAGAACTTATAGTCTTCATTTTATTTTTAACTACTAGATCTAGCTGTACATACTGTGGTGTTTGCTGCACTTCCATCTACAATGAGAATTCTTGAGATAAATATACTCACCAGAAGTTTATGTTCAGACCAAGAGACAAACGAGTTCTCTATAAATTAGAATGTAGCATACCATGATACACTGAATACTTGAGGTGTCTGTACCTACCAAACTTATGAAATGTCTTTTCCACCTTTATGACAGAGTTTTGACTCCCTTCTGACATTGCAAATATGCTAGTTTCTTAATTTTGAGTATACATTTTCTAGTTAGACAAATGTGTTTGTTTTCAGAATTTAAGATTCAGGCATTATAGGAATATGTAGATGATCATCAGTAAATGTTTATCTACAAATTTCCCTGGCTAGAGGCTGTCTGCATTTTATGTAGAAAAAAATGGCTATATCACATGATAGAACAGGGTTTCTCTAATTGATCCTTAACTTGAATTTGCTGAATATATAAACAGCACATACAACATAATAATAATAATAAATAAAAAAAAATCCAAAAATGGGCAGAAGACCTAAACAAGCAATTCTCCAATGATGACAAACAAATGGCCAATAGGCACATGAAAAATGCTCAATATTGTTAATTATTAGATAAATGAAAATCAAAATTACAATGAGGTATTGCCTCACACCATTTAGACTGGCCATCAGTAAAAAGTCCACAAATGATAAATGATGGAGAGGCTGTGGAGAAAAGGGTACCCTCCTACAGTGCTGGTGGGAATGTAGTTTGGTACAGCCATTATGGAAAACAGTATGGAGATTCCTCAAAAGACTGAAAATAGGCTTACTGTATTTTCCAGCAATCCCACTCCTGGGCATATATCCAGAGGGAGCCTTAATTCAAAAAGATACATGCACATCAATGTTCATAGCAGTACTATTTACAATAGCCAAGACTAGGAAGCAAATTAAATGTCCATCGACAGATGGCTGAATAAAGAAGTGGTGGTATATTTATACAATGGACTATTACTCAGCCATAAAAAAGAATAAAATAATGCCATTTGCAGCAACATGGATGGACCTAGAGATCATCGTTCTAAGTAAGCCAGAAAGAAAAAGAAAAAATGTCATATTATATCAATTATATGTGAAATCTAAAGTAAAAAAATTAACTTATTACAAAACAGAAACAGACTGACAGACATAGAAAGCAAACTTATGGCTACCCATTGGGGGAAGGGGTTAGGAAAGAATAAATTGGCAGTTTGGTATTTGCAGATACTATCTATTATATATAAAATTGATAAACAACAACTTTGTACTCTATAGCATGGGGAACTATATTCAATATCTTGTAGTAACCTATAATGAAAAAAGTATATGAAAATGAATATATGTATGTACATGTATGACTGAAATATTATGCTGTATACCAGAAATTGACACATTATAAACTGACTACTTCAATTAAAATAAACACTTTCATCAACCACCAAGGACACCTACTTGTTCTTCATAGGTTCAGTGACAGTGCTGAGTTCAGGAGTAAGGTAACAGAAAAAAGTTCTTTTGCATTCAGTATAGCTGGTGAGTTTATACATCGTTATGCTTTTTGGATTTTATTATATCTGGGAGGTTTTCCAACATTTTATGAACATAGTGTTTCAGGACTTTCATGGATTGAAGCATGATTATGTATCTGGGCAATATCTTAGACTACTCATGACAGCACTGTCCAGATGGTCCTTGAAAATCTCCAATAGCATCAAACTTTTGCCAAAAATTTAGAATTATGAATTTTATGAAGTACAAGTCAAGGGTTTTTTCTGTGTAACATCCTCACAAGGGATTGGGATGGACCTCTGGAAAGTCAGATCAGTACTGATTAAGACACATATCTAATTCTAAAATAAACTTTCAATAATCCTTTACATTCCATGGATAATTATATTAGGTTACTACTCCCTCTTTTGGCCCTGGGTCTTTCTAATCAATGGTCTTGGGAAATACTAGGCACTTCAATGAATTCCTGAGTCTGAGAAAACTTTCAAGGAATAAAAACACAGGTTCATTTCTACTCACATCCTGGTATATTCTTGTCCCTAAAGATTTATCTCTTACATTATTATTCAAGCATTCTACCCTCTTCTTCCTAAAAATAAAAAAAACCCTCTGGATTTTCCACTCTATCTATCTATCTATCTATCTATCTATCTATCTATCTATCTATCTATCTTTCTACCTAAACTATTTAATTATCTCTATCTTTATCTCTATCTCTACCTATCCTCTATCTCTATCTCTATCTATCTCTGTTCTTCAAAGCTTACTTCTTAAAAAGAGTTGTCTATACATGGGCAAGTGTTGTGGCATTTAGCAAATAAAAATAAAGGGCATTCTGTATTTTGTCTGGCAACCCTAAAAGTTCTCATAGTATTGTTACTTACATTACTCCCAGTAACTTCTCAACTCACACCAGTCATCCTTCCATTGAAATCCGTCTTGCCCATGATCTTTATAAAATTATATGGAAACAATTTTAGTTTATTTGACCTCTTATCATTGGACATTTGAATTCTCTCTTCTTAAAACACTCTCTTTCTTTAGCTTATATGACATTAAATTTTAACTGTGTCCACTTTACCTCAGGTTCTTTACCTCTGCTATCTAGTCTTCAAATATTGGAATTCCATAGAATTTCATTATGAGTGCTCATTTTTCTCTACCGGATTTCCTCTCAAGAGAAAATCTCATTCAGCATTACAATTTTAACTGTTATCTACATGCTGCTTACTCTAAAATTTGTACTTCCAGTTCCCAAACTGCAGAATGTTATATACCTACTTAATATTCTACCTACTGCATTTAAACATATTTCAGGCAATTGAAACAGAAAATTTTCCAAACTGAGTATCTGACACTCACTTGTTCAACCTCTCTCTCAATCAGTATTTGCCATTTTAATAAATCTTACCTTCCCATTGTGCACTTAAGAAACCTGGAAGTAATTATTGACACCATCACCTATCTTATATCCCATATCCAAATACTAAGCTCGGTAGATTATTCATCCAAAATAAAATTCTAATAGATCCACATGTTTTCATTCCCATTACCACTATGCCACTCTCTTAAGGAAGTGCTCCATGGTCTCCATTAGTCATTCTACTAGTATGAAAACTCAGAACACAATGTATCTATTCTATATAGTATTTGTCACAATTACATTTTTCATATTCAGGATTATTAGATAAATAAATATCTATCTCTTTCACTAGCTTGTATATTCCATGAGAATCTTGTCTTAGTCTGCTTAGCATAGTATTTAGTAAGTAATAGGTGGTAAATAATCATTTGATGAATTAATTATATAATATAAAATTGTTAGTAAGAATTGAGAATTTACCATGTTCCAAGAATGATGCTAATGATGAACATGAGATATCTCATTTAATTCTCTCAATTATCTTATGAGAAAGTTATTATTATTATTTCCATTTATATTGACAAGGAAGTTAAGTCCCAGAAAGTCTAAATATCTTGCAAAAATTTACACAAATTGTTAGAGGTAGAGCTGCGAATTAAAACTGTCCCTTATTTTTTATTTGACAAATTTCTTTATTTCACTTTTCCACCTTTACAAGGAATAATTTACAAATAAAAATTATATAAATTTAAGAGAAACCACATGATTTTTTCCCTTCCGGTTTTATGGAGATATAATTGACATACAGCACTGTGTAAGTGTAAGGGTACAGCATAATAATTTGACTAACATACATCATGAAATGGTTATTACAGTAAGTTTAGTTAACACCCATTATCTCATATTGATATAAAATTAAAGAAATAGAAAAATGTTTTGTGATGAGAATTCTTAAGAATTACTCTATTAACAACTTTCATATTTAACATACAGCAGTGTTAATTATATTTTTCATCCATTGTGCTTAATTATCTTATTACTGGAAGTTTGTACCTTTTGACTACCTTCATCCAATTCCCCTTCCTCAGAAACACCACCTCGGGTAACCACATATGTGACCTCTTTTTGTGAGTTTTCATGTTTGTTTTTGAAATATAATTGACCTACAACACTATGTTAGTACCTGTTACACAAATGATTTGGTATTTTTGTACATTTCAAAATGATCACTGGGATAAATCTAAGTGTTGATAAATCATCTTAGGAAGATATTACATGGTTATTGACTGTATTTCCTACACTGTACATTTCATACTTATGACTCATTTATTTTGAAGTTTCTACCTCTTGTATCCCTCACCTATTTCTTTTCTTTACCCTCTTCACTCACTTCTGGCAACCACCTGCTTGTTCTCTATATCTTTAACTCTGTTTCTGTTTTGTTATTTTTGTTCATTTATTTTTCAGATTCCACGTATAAGTGAAATTATACAGCATTTGTTTTTCTCTGTCTGACATATTTCACTTAGCACAATAACCTCTAGGTTCATCCATGTTGCAAAATGGGAATATTTTATTTTTATGGCTGAATAATAATCCTTTGTACATATATGTCATGTCTTCTTTATCTATTCTTCTAGTGTTAGGCATTTGAATTGCTTCCATATCTAGGCTATTGTAAATAATGCTGCAATGAAAATAGGGGTGCATTAATATTTTCTAATTAGTGTTTTTGTTTTCACTGGATAAGTATCCAGGAGTTAGGTTACTGAATCATATGGTAGTTCTATTTTTAGTTTTTTGAGGAATCTCCATAGTGTTTGTCACATTGTCTGCATCAACTTACATTCTTACCTGCATGAGGGTTCCCTTTTCTCCACAACCTCACCAACAATTGTCATTTGTTGTGTTATTGATAAATGCTTTACTGACAGGTATGAAGTGATATCTCATTGTGGTTCTGATTTGCATTTTCCTAATGATGAGTGATGTTGACATCTTTTAATGTGCCTGTTGTCCATCTGTATGTCTTCTCTGGAAAAAAATGTCTTCAAATCTTTTGCCTATTGTTAAATAAAGTTTTTTTTAATGTTGAGTTGTATGAATTCTTTACATATATTGGATATTAACCTCTTACCATATATGTTGGTTGCAGCTATCTTCTCCCATTTAGCAGGAGGCCTTTTCCTTTGTTGATAGTTTCTTTCAGTTTGCAAATCTTTTGTTTGATGTGGTTCCATTTGTATATTTTTGCTTTTGTTTCCCTTGCCTGCAGAGACATATCCAAAATATCACTAAGACCAAAGTGAAAGAGTGCACTGCCTATGTTTTCTCCTAGAAGATTTATGGCTTCCGATCTTACATTTAATTTTTTAATCAAATTTCAATTTGTTTTTGTGCAGGATGTGAAATAGTAGTCCAGTTTGATTAATTTGCATGTAGCTGTCCAGTTTTTCCAAGAGAATATATTAAAGAGGTTGTTTTTTTCTCACTATACATTTTTGCTTCCTTTGTCATAGATTAATTGCCCATATAAGTGTGGGTTCATTTCTGAGCTGTCCAGTCTATTCAGTTGATCAATGTATCTGTTTTTGTGCCAGTACCACACTGTTTTGATGACTGTAGCTTTGTAGTATAGTTTGAAATCAGGGGGCATGATACCTTCAGGTTTGTTCTTCTTAAGATTGTTTTGGTTATTTTAGGTCATTTGTGGTTTGATACAAATTTTGGAATTATTTGTTCTAGTTCTGTGAAAAATACCATTGGTATTTTGATAGGGGTTGCAATGAATCTGTAGATTGCCTTGGGTAGTACGATTATTTAACAATTTTATTTCTTCCAAACCATGAGTATAGTATATCTTTCCATTTGTTTGTGTCAACTTTAATTTATTTCATAAGTGTCTTATAGTTTTTAGAGTATAGATATTTTACTTCCTTAGTAGACTTAGTCCCAGGTATTTTATTCTTTTTGATACAGTTATAAAGTGGATTACTTTAATTTCTTGTTTTGATAGGTTGTTAATGTATAGAAATGCAACAGCTTTCTGTATATTAATTTTATTTCCTGATACTTTTGAATTAATTTATTAGTCCTAATACTTTATTATGTGGCAACTTCAGGATTTTCTATATAAACTATCATGTCCTCTGCAACCAGTGACAGTTTTACTTCTTCATTTCAAATTTGGATGCCTTTTATTTATTTCTCTTGTCTGATAGCTGTGGCTAGGACTTCCAATATTATATCAATTAAACATGGTGAGAGTGCACATCTTTGTCTTGTGCCCAATATTAGGAAAAATGCTTTCAGCTTTTCACCATTGAAAAGGATGTTGGCTATAGTTTTGTCACTATGGCCCTTATTATGTTGAATTATGTTTCCTCTATACCCATTTTGTTGAGAGTTTTTATGATAATGGATGTTGAATTTTCTAATACCTGGTTTATTTCACATATCATAATATTCATGTTCATCCATCTTGTCACAAATGACAGTAATTCTTTATTTTTTAGATCTCTATTTTATAGATGTGTGTTAATAGTATATATAATACATAATTATATATATAGCAATTTCTTTGCCATTCATCCATTGACTGGCATTTAGATTGTTTCCATATCTTAGCCACTATGAATAATGCTTCAGTAAACCTGACAGTGCAAATATCTTTTTGAGATAATGATTTTACTCCCTTTGGATATATCCAGACTTAGCTTTGCTGGATCATATGGTAGTTTTATTTTAATTTTTTGAGGAACTTCTTTACTCTTTTTCATAATGACTATACCACTTTACAATTCCCACCAACAGTGCACTAATGTTTTCTTTTCTCTAAACTTCTCCAATACTTATCTCTTATGTTGATAGCCATTCTAACAAATGTAAACTGATACTGTGGTTTTGCTTTATATTTTTTTTTTGATGACTAGTGAAAATGATTCCTTTTTCATATATCTGTTGGCCATTTGTAGGTCTTCCTTGGAGAAGTGTCTATTCAGGTCCTTTGCCAATTTTAAAATTAGGTTACTTGTTATTAAATTATTGATTTGTAGGTGTTACTTATAATTTTGGATATTAATTTACTAACAGATGTATGGTGTACAAGTATTTTCTCCCATTCTGTCAGCTCTCTTTTCATGTTTTTGGTTGTTTCCTTTGCTATGCATAAACTTTTTAGTTGGATTGAAAACCACTTGTCTATTTGGGCTTTTGTTGCTTTGCTTTTGAGGGTATATCCACAATATTATTGCCCAGATGATAAGAAGATTTTTTTCTCTACATTTTCTTCAAGTAGTTTCATAATATCAGGACTTATGTTTACATTTTTAATCCATTTTGAGTTGACTTTTGTATATGGTGTGTGATAAGGGCCCAATTTATATCTTCTGCATGTGGATATCCAGTTTTCCCAATACCATTTATTGAGAAGACTATCTTTTCCCCATTGTCTCAAAGATAATTTGACTATATATTCACGGATTTATTCCTGGGCTTCTTATTCTGTTAATTTATTTATATATTTTTAAGTAGGAGTACCATATTGTTTTGATTTCTGTATGTTTGTAATACATTTTGAAATTAGAAAATGTGATGCCTCCACCTGTTCTTTTATTGTACAAAATTGCTTTGGTAATTTGGGTATTTTTGTAGTTCCGTATAAACTTTGGGGTTTTTTTTTAACTTTGGTAAAAAGTGTCAGAATAATTTTGATAAAGATTGCATTGATCCTGTAGATCTCTATGAGTATTATGGGTAATTTAAAAATACTAAGTCTTGCAATCCATGTTTTGGGGATATATTTCCATTTATTTATGTCTTATTTAATTTCTTACATCAATATTTCATAGTTTTCAATATACAGATATTTCCCTTCCTTGGTTAAACTTATTCTTAAATATTTTTTATTCTTGATGCTGTTGGGAATGGGATTTTTCATCTTGTTTAATTTTTAGATAGCTTATTATTTTCTGTTGAGAAATTGCAGAAATGCAACTGGTTTTTATGTGTTGCTTTTGTATCCTGCAAATTTAGTGAATTTATTTATTAGTTGTAAAAGTTTCTTTGATGATGTTTTTACAATTTTCTATATATAAGATAATGTCATCTGCAAACAGTGATAATTTTACTTCTTCCTTTCCAATTTGGATGACTTTAATCCTTTTCTTCAATAATTGTTTTGTTTATGATTTCTAGTACTATGTTGAATAAGAGTGTTTAGAATGGGCATCTTTGTTGTGTTCCTGAACTTGGAGGAAAAACTTTCATCTTTTCATCATTGAGTATGACATTACCTATGGACTTGTTGTATATTGCCTTTATTATTTTGAATAACATATTGTTTAATCTCCATGCTTTCCTTGTTTTCTCCTTTGTTTCTCTGTTGTTGAGTTCTAGTTTCATGGCATTGTGGTCAGTAAAGATGCTTGAGATAATTTCTATCTTCTTAAAATTTTTGAGGTCTCTTTTGTGCCCAAGTACATGATCGATCCTGGAAAATGTTCCATGTGCACTTGGAAAGAATGTATATACTATTTTTTGGGGGTGTAATACTCTGAAAATATCCATCAAATCTAGTTTTCTATTGTAGTATTTAATTTCTCTGTTGCCTTGTTTATTTTCTGTCTGGAAGATCTGTCTAGTGATGTTAATGCAGTGTTAAAATCTCCAACTATGATTGCATTCCCATCAATATCCCCCTTTATCTCTGTTAGCAATTCTTTTATGTACTTAGGCGTTCCTAGATTGGGTGCATATATATTAAGGAGTGTAATATCTTCATCTTGTATCACTCCTTATATCATTATAAAATGTCCTTCTTTATCTTTCTTTATGGCCTTTGTTTTAAAGTGTATTTTGTCTGAAATCAGTACGGCAACACCTGTTTTTTTGGCTTTTCCATTTGCATGGAATATCCTTTTCCATCCTTTCACTCTCAATCTATATGTGTCCTTCTCCCTAAAGTGGGTCTCTTGTATGCAGCATATTGAAGGTTCTTACTTTATTATCCAGTCTGCCACTCTATGTCTTTTGACTGGAGCATTTAGTCCATTAACATTTATAGTAATTAATGATAGATGTGTGTTTATTCCCATTTTGAACTTATCTTTGCAGTTGAATTGGTATATCCTCTTTGTTCCTTTTTCTTCCTTTTGTGGTTTGGTAATTTTCCTTTGTATTATCATGGATTTTATTTAATTTTTGTGACTCCCTTGTAAATTTTTGACTTGTGGTTACCCTTTTTTGTAAATCTATTAACCCATTACTATAACTGTTTTTATTAAACTGATAGTAACATGATCTCAAACACATCCTACTGATAAAAAAAATTTTAAAAAAGAAAGAAAAAAATATTCTGTATTTCCCTGCCTCCCTCTCCCACTCTCAGCGATTTGTATGTTTTCTTTATTTGTAATTCATGAGTTATCACTTTCCAGTTGTGAGTTTCTCATTTCTGTAGCATCCTGCTGCTTTCTATTTAGAATAGCCCTTTCAATATTTCTTTTGGCGTGGGTTTAGTGTTGCTAAACTCCTGCAGCTTTTTTTTGTCTGTGAAACTCTTCATTCCTCCTTCTTTCCTAAAGGATAGCCTTGCTGGTTAAAGTATCCTAGGCTGCATCTTTTTCTCATTCAGGGCTTTGAATATATCTTGCCACTCCCTTCTGGCCTGTAGTGTTTGTGTAGAGAAATCAGCTGAGAGCCTTATGGGGGTTCCCTTGTAATTCACTCTTTGTTTTTCTCTTGCTGCCTTTAGAATCATTACTTTAGCCTTGACTCTGGCCATCTTGATTATGATATGTCTTGGTGTGGGTCTATTTGGATTCTTCCTGTTTGGGACCCTCTGAGCTTCGTGTACTTGGATATCTGATTCCTTCTTTAAGTTTGGGAAGTTTTCATTCATGATTTCTTCAAAAACCTTTTCAATCCCCTATGATCCTTCTTCCCCTTCTAGAACCCCTATTATGCAAAGATTGGGAAGCTTTATGTTATCCCATAGATCCCTTATGCTATTTTCATTATTTTTTATTTGCTTGTCTTGTAGTTCTTCTGAATGGGTGCTTTCTATTGCCCTGTCTTCTAGATCACCAATTCGTTCCTCTGCATTATCTAGTCGGCTTTGCACAGCTATTAGATCATTCCACATCTCTGTCAATGAGTTTACCCATTCTGCTTGGCTCTTCTTTATAGCTTCAATTTCATTTTTGACATATTTTATACCTCTAAACACTATCTCTTTTAATTCCTTCAGCAGTTTGATCACTCCTTTTTTGAAATCTTGATCTACTGGCTGTTAATGTCTATTTCATTGATCTTTCTTTCTGGGGATTCCTCTTGTTCTTTTAATTGGGAAAGGTTTCTCTGCTTCTTCATCTTGCTCATACCTCTCTGGCACTGTGGTTTATGGAGTATCAGTTGTCTATTTTGGATCTTAAGGATTTTATCTATCTAATGCCTATTTAGGTATAGGTCTCAGGAAAAAAAGAAAAAAATAATAGAGAGAAAGATTTTTAAAAGAAGGGAGAAAGAGAGTTTGAAAACAGTGTATAATGAATAATAGAAAGCGAGTTGAAGCAGAGTATTAATCGGGTTGAGTATTAATCCTTTTGAAACCTCTAAATTAAAATAAAGGGGTGGGGAGATGAATAGATGTTTTTGAAACCTGTGTCTAATCAATAACAGGACATCAAAACCCAAGAGAAATAGAAATGAATTGAGAAGTAAAAATTAAGAGAGTAATAGAAAATAGAACAGGTAAAAACAGATTAAAAAAAAAAGGGGTTGTCGGTGTTCTGGAGTCTGCGTGCTATTAATGTGAAGTCTTTCTGTCTTCGTCCTGTTTTGGAAGCTCAGCTTGTTTTCAGAGGCCCTCCGTTGGCGCCCTCTTCTTTGCTGCTCCCAGCACCTGTCGGCAAGCAGATCGCGCCTCCTCCTAACACGGGGTCAGGTGCAGCTCTCCTCTGCTGTGAGCGGGCGGGTCACTGCCCCTCCGGATGCCGCAGTCAGATGTTGCAGACTGGCCAGGCAGGAGGGCGGGTCGTGCCCCCTCCCAGCACCTCAGTCAGGGGCTGTGTTCCTGCCTGACAGGCGGGGGGCCGCGCTCCCTCTACCTGCACTGCAGGTAGCTCCGCTGCTCTGTGCAGCTGTGCGCTCCACCCTGGTCGGCGCTCAGCCCTGCACTCCGCGGGTGGGCTAGGGGAAGACCGAGGGACAGCCTCGTCCCTGCTCCGAGCCAAGACCCAGCTCCTTGTTTGTCTTTGTGGAGCAAGTTCTCTGAGGGACCAGGATGGAAGGATCCTATCTGCCCTGGGCTGTAGGCCGATCTCAGTCTGGCCTTTGAGGCTGCTAAGCCCTTCGGTGCGGATGCCGGTTTAGCCCCCGCCCCCGCCTGGGTGCTAAGTGCTGGAGAATATGGCGGCTCTGCCTGGGCCCCACCTCTCTTCCCCTGAAAATTTTCCGCGGGTTTTCAGAGATGGGGGTATGCACCCTTCCCCCGAGAGCACATCAACCTTGCTGTTTTATGGAGGGCCCAGGTTGTTCTGTCCTGTATACCCACAGCCACGGCGCCCAGCCCCTTGCAGTCCCCTGGGGCTGCCTCGGTGCAGCCGCCCCCATCCTCCGCCCAGCTTGTGCAGCCTGGCCCTGCCCGCCGCTGCCGGCCCAAGTCTCAGGCTGGGTGTCGAGGGGACGGTCTGTGCCCGTTTAACTTAGTTCTGTCAGACAAGGGCTGCTCTGTACAGATCCGAGCCTCGGAGGCTCCCCCTCTGTCCCGCTGGCCTCTCAATTGTAGAGGGGAGACCCAGCGAGTAAGCGCCAGTCCTCCTTTGCCGCTCCCTCCCCTAGGAACGCGTCCCGCGCTGTTTTGCCTTTTGTTCTTTCTTTTTTCCTTTTCTCCTACCAGATTTTTGGCATTTTTATCTTTTGAAGAGGACGATGTTCTGTTGGAGTTCCGCAGGTGCTCTGTTTGGCTGAGTGGGTCTGTAGATGTGGGTCTTGGTGTATTTGTGGGAGAGGGTGTCTTTCAAGCGTCCTTCTACTCCACCATCGTCTCTTAATTCTCCCTAATCCCTTTATTTTAAGCCTGTGTGTTTCCTTGAAACTGAAGGCAACATATAACTGTGTCTTTTTTAATCCATTTAGTCACTCCATACCTTTTGATTGGATAACTTAATTCATCTACATTTAAAGTAATTGTTGATAGACCAGGCCTTACTAATGCCATCTTATTGTTTCTTGGCCCTTTTGTAGTTTCTTTGCCCCTTTCTTCTTATTTTGCTGTGTTTCATTGTGATTGATGATCTTCCATAGTGTAAAACTTTAATTTCTTTCTAATTATTTTTAATATTTATTGTAGGTTTTTGTTTTGTGATTACCATGAGGCTTATATAAAACATCTATAGTTATAACAGTCTATTTTAAGCTGATAACTATTTAACTTCAGTTATGTACAAACACTATATTTCATTCCCTTTTAAAATTTAATGTTATTGATATCTCAAGTTATATCTTTTTGTATTGTGTATTCATTAACAAATTATTGTAGCTCTTGTTATTTTTAATTTTATTGCCTTTTAAATTGTATGCTAGCTAAAAGTACTTTAGAAACTACCATACAGCATTTTCTGAATTTGATTTTATATTTACCTTTACCATTGAGTTCCATAATTTCATTTATTTTCATATTGTTTCTTAGTGTCCTTTATTCAACTTGAGAACTCACTTTATTATTTTTTGAAAGACACATGTAGTAATGAACTCCCTCATCTTTTGTTTATCTGTGAATGTCTTTATCTCTCCTTATTTTTTGAACAGTTGCTCTGTTTAGTAAAGTATTTTTTGGTGACAATTTTTTTTTCTTTAGAAATGTCAATATATTGTTCCATTCTTTTTTTGTCTTGCAAGTTTTCTGCTAAGAAATCTGCTGAGAGTCTTATGGAAGTTCCCTTGTTTCAACAAATTGCTTTCTCTTGCTGTTTTAAAAATTCTCTTTTTCTTTGAGTTTTGAGAACTTTATGATAATGTATCTTATTGTAATCATTGAGTTATTCTTTTTGGGGACTTCTGTTCTTTATAGATCTAGGTGTCCATATTCCTCTCTATGTTAGGGAAGTTTTCAGCCATTATTTCTTTAAAGAAGCTTTTTCAATCTTTCCCTTCAGAAAGAAAGATTGTTCCTTCTGGAACTCCTATAATGCACATATTAAGTTTTATAATATCCAAATAAACTGGAGGATTTCTTCATTATTTTTTATAATTTTTGTTTATTCTTATCATCTAACAGGACAATTTCAATGACCTGTCTTGGATTTTACAGATTCTTTCTTCTGTTTGATTGATTCTACTGTTAAAGGTTTTTGCTGCATTTTTTTTAAATTTTTTATTGATTTATAATCATTTTACAATGTTGTGTCAAATTCCAGTGTTCAGCACAATGTTTCAGTCATTCATGGACATATACACACTCATTGTCACATTTTTTTCTCTGTGATTTTTTTTTTTTGGCTGGATTCAGATTACTTTTATTTTTTTATTTTATTTTTTTTTTACATTTTTATTGATTCATAATCATTTTACAGTGTTGTGTCAAATTCCAGTGTTCAGCCCAATTTTTCAGTCATACATGGACATATACACACTCATTGTCACATTTTTTTCTCTGTGATTTATCATAACATTTTGTGTATATTTCCCTGTGCTATACAGTGTAATCTTGTTTATCTGTTCTACAATTTTGAAATCCCAGTCTATCCCTTCCCACCCTCTACCCCTCCCCCCCGGTAACCACAAGTATGTATTCTCTGTCCATGAGTCTATTTCTGTCTTGTATTTATGCTTTGTTTTTGTTTGTTTTTGTTTTTTAGATTCCACATATGAGCGATCTCATATGGTATTTTTCTTTCTCTTTCTGGCTTACTTCACTTAGAATGACATTCTCTAGGAGCATCCATGTTGCTGCAAATGGCATTATGTTGTCTGTTTTTATGGCTGAGTAGTATTCCATTGTATAAATATACCACTTCTTCTTTATCCAGTCACCTGTTGATGGACATTTAGGTTGTTTCCATGTTTTGGCTATTGTAAATAGTGCTGCTATGAACATTGGGGTGCAGGTGTCATCCTGAAGTAGATTTCCTTCTGGGTACAAGCCCAGGAGTGGGATTCCTGGGTCATATGGTACGTCTATTCCTAGTCTTTTGAGGAATCGCCACACTGTTTTCCATAGTGGCTGCACCAAACTTCATTCCCACCAGCAGTGTAGGAGGGTTCCCCTTTCTCCACAGCCTCTCCAGCATTTGTCATTTTTGGATTTTTGAATGACGGCCATTCTGACGGGTGTGAGGTGATACCTCATTGTAGTTTTGATTTGCATTTCTCTGATAATTAGTGATATTGAGTATTTTTTCATGTGCTTTTTGATCATTTGTATGTCTTCCTTGGAGAATTGCTTGTTTAGGTCTTCTGCCCATTTTTGGATTGGGTTGTTTATTTTTTTCTTATTGAGTCGTATGAGCTGCTTATATATTTTGGAGATCAAGCCTTTGTTGATTTCACTTGCAAAAATTTTCTCCCATTCGGTAGGTTTTCTTCTTGTTTTATTTCCGGTTTCCTTTGCTGTGCAGAAGCTTGTAAGTTTCATAAGGTCCCATTTGTTTATTCTTGCTTTTATTTCTTCTAGGAGAAAATTTTTGAAATGTTTTTTCTCTGTGATTTATCATAGCATTTTGTGTATATTTCCCTGTGCTATACAGTGTAATCTTGTTTATCTATTCTACAATTTTGAAATCCCAGTCTAGCCCTTCCCACCCTCTACCCCCCTGGTAACCACAAGTCTGTATTCTCTGTCCATGAGTCTATTTCTGTCCTGTATTTATGCTTTGTTTTTGTTTGTTTGTTTGTTTTTGTTTTTGTTTTTTAGATTCCACATATGAGCGATCTCATATGGTATTTTTCTTTCTCTTTCTGGCTTACTTCACTTAGAATGACATTCTCCAGGATCATCCATGTTGCTGCAAATGGCATTATGTTGTCGGTTTTTATGGCTGAGTAGTATTCCATTGTATAAATATAGATTGATGTTACTGTTGAAGGTTTTTGCAGCATTTTTTAAAATTCAATCATTGCATTCCTCAGCTCCAGAATTTTTGTTTAGTTTTGTTTTATCATTTCCATCTCTTTATTGAATTTATAGTTTTCTTCATGTATTGCTTTTTATGATTTATTTGAATTCTCTTATCTGTGTTTCCTTGTTATTTGCTGAGCTTCCTTGCAATAACTATTTTGAACTGTATGTCAGGCAATTCATAACTCTCCATTTCTTTGAATTTGTTTACTGGAAAATTATTGTGTTCTTTTGATGCTATCATGCTTCCTTTTTTTTTTTCTTGTTCTGTTTTCCTGTGAATACATCCTCGTTACCCCTCATGTTTCCTCTTGAGAGCTATGTCTTAAAACTGTATGTTTTCTCTTGATGTTCCAAATTCAGGCCAGAAGCTGAGAACCTTTTTTTATTTTCCCTAGACAGTGCTCTGAAGTATTCAAGGTTATGCATCTTTTCCCAAACTAGCACAATTGAGGCAGATGTCTGTAAATGTACACGCACAATCTACAGATGCTGACATATCTTGGACACTGCTTATGGAAGGGGAGTACTTGGGATGCACATGTCCTTGTTGGGGGTGAATATGCAGGTGATATACCTCATGAGGTTCATGAGAAAGTCTCTTGGATGGAGTTTGCAAAACTGTTAATAGAATCCATGCTCTTTTATTCAATCTTGTGTCCATTTATAATTCCTGTCTCTTTTCTTCTGCTCCTATATAGACCCTGGGCTATCCTGTCTTGCCAGTAATCTCAGTATTCTTATTTGAGTGAGAAAGAACTGGTCTTCTTGTCAGTGTCCTGCATAGCTTGGAAGCCAGGCACCCACTAGGATCTCAGTTTCATTTGTGGGAGCTATCACAGGCCAAATCTCTCTTGGAAATTAACTGTGTCTTTCTAGGGGAGAGAGTGACAGAGGTAAAGTGAAGGTGTTTTTATTACCCTCTTCTATATGTCTATTCTCAGATTTTTTGCTTCAAATTCATGTTGGAACACCTTTGCTGGACTCCCAGGCTCCCACAAAGATATTCTTATTGATGGATTGTTGTAAAAGTTGGTATTACTATGAGTGGATGAGGGCTGAAATTTCATGTTCTGCTATCCAGCTGATTTCCTAAAATGCCACTTAATCTGTTTCTTTTAGTCTCCCAAGTTTGTATTTCTAATGGTAAAATTTTTAAGGATTTTAGATTTTGTTTTTTCTAGTTTTCTTTTGAAATTTTGGGTTTGTTTTTATGTGGTTTCACTCATGCAGGAATGAACTTCTATATAAAATGGCATGTACTGTCAAGCAAAGCCTTTATTTTCCTGTCAGTGCTTGTCTTTCACATGTGGTACATTTATTCATAATATACATTACTTTTATGCAGGGGATATTAATTTTATGATGTATAACACTCCTCACCATGATATAAGCTTCTTTAAAACACTGTTCTGTGGCATTTAATGGGTCCATATCTGAGACCAAGTAACATTATACACTAACCATTTCTGCCTTCATCCAATATTAATAGACACTTGTTTCCTGAGCTTAGCTACAGAATAGCCTTAATGCCATACTATAGTATTATCTTCATGTTGGTTCAACAAATTAATAAAAGACCTCTTCATTCCCCATTGGGACTTACATATTCAAGATATTGTTTGAATTTTATAGACCAACAAATCAGGTAATATTATAAGGAGCACACTTAAGTTGAATTGTTGCAACTACATTGACACTTTTATTATTTCTATCATGCTGTGCATTTAAGGGGGTGACATTTACATTTGCATCTCTAAATCATTCCCAAAGGCTTTCATAGTGCCTGGCCCATTAGGCTATACATTGTGAAGGGTCATCCTCTCTTTCTTTTCCATTAATAGATGATTAATTAATAAATTCTACACACTGATCACAATAACTTAGAATAAAGACTGTGCTTATTATCACTTATGAGATCAAAATAATAAAATGTCTTCTCTTTTCACAATTGAATTTGTGTATTTGTGTTATACACTTCCATTCAGAATATTCTTGTCTTAAGGTCTTTTGTGAGAAACAAAAGAAAAGCAACACTGATAAACTTGAGCAAAAAGAAATTTAGCAAAAGGATACAGAAGCCTCAAAGAATTAATGCGAAACTTAAGTATCATGAAGATTTGAAAAAGGAAGAAGGAGGAAATAAAAATAAGCACCTATCTTTTAAGAAAGGTCCACGTATTCAAAAGTTATTTCTAGTTTGCCAGTTCTATTACCACCACCACGTGGCTGCAGATCTAATAAATATTATGTCCAAATATGCATTTTGACTTTATCGTTTTTTTTCAAAATTCAAAGTTCAGGAAAAAAGCTTTTAATTGGTAGAGATTAAGTTATGTATCCAACTTTTTGTTCCTCTCAGCACCCATAGTCAGAAGTATGGAGTTGAGCAGTGGGACCTGATTGCATATAGCATTGTCATGTAAAAACTACACATCATGAGGAAGAGGTAAATTTCTAGGAAAAAACTAGGATGTTATTAGTATGAGTGTGGCTTCTGGCAGCTAAAAAAAAATGACAACTATCTGTCCAATATCTACTATAAACTATCTTCCATGTCAATAATGAATTATACTCACATTACCTACTGCTTACTTCTGATAATGCACATAACCTTTTATGATATAGACTAATATGGCAGTTTTGTGTGCTTGGTACTGTTGGAGTCAAATGAAATAGCTTGGTTATTGGGATGGGATACCTTTAAATATTAGATGCATTTATGTGGAAACATTGGGTTAGCATCCCACTTCAATGTTGTTCATCTTAGTAGATTTCCACAAAATATACCCCATTAAAAATTTCACTATTCCCTAGGCATGGAACTGAGGAAGGAAGAGTGTCAAGTTGCCTAAAAATGTTTAGGAGTTGTATTCTTTAAACTGTATCTACATAGATATTTTCTGGTCATGGTATTGCTTCAAAAAGTATTGGCATTTTTTTTTCACATATGTTAGGAAAACACTGAATGGCCCAGTGATCTGTTTACTTATTCACCTTCTATCTAGATTTAAGTTTTTCCTCATCTGTGCTTGGATTTCAGTACAACTTTGACTTTATCATTAATAACCTGATGTAAAATCCAGTTAAAGCTAGGATTTGGATTCCTAAGTCTCATTCCTGTTTGTCTCTTAAAACCACTAAATAGATTACTTCCTTTTTAAAATCTATTTAAGACCTTTTGATGTATGGTAATTTTATTACATGTATGAGTTGTAACTCCACCCTTTTCTATGCTTCAGTCCAGTCCAGGTCCCTTCCTCATGGCCAAGTTGATGTGTCAAGAAGTTTCTTTCAGTTGCAGACAAATAACTGATCCTGTCAATATCCAGCATGTTATGCCCATTCTGATCTTCTGCTGCCCTCTTATGGCTGATGCTTGCTTAGCCTCACTTGAGACATAAATAGGCAGATTTGTCTTCTTTTATCGGTCTGTCTGTCTATCTATCTATCTATCTATCTATCTATCTATCTATCTATCATCATCATCATCATTTATGTCTTACATTGTATCCGATGAAAGAAAGACAAAAACTCCAGAACAGTCATCAACTTAAGATACATTTAAAAAATGAATTCACAATTAGAATAAATACTATTATTTACAGTCTTTAGTGAAACAGAACCATTAGCTTTACTGATGGGGATTTCTTTAATTTTTGCTTATTTATAAGAAAGAATAAAATATTGACATAGAATTTAATTCTGTTGTATTTTAGTAGCCTATTTTAATAGTCCCACTGATAGAACAGACAGCAATGTGTATAAACTAAACAAAATGGAGGAGAGGAGATCAAGATGTCAGAGTATGAGGATGCTAAGCTTATCTCCCCACACAAAACATCAAAATAAATCTAGATGTGGGGTAATTCTCACTTAAAAAAAGACAAATTAGTGATTGGCATAAAAACTTTTCTACAACCAAGGCTGTGAAGAAAATTCCACATGGAGTCAGATAGGAAGGACGGAGAAGTGATCAGGTCAGGACCATAACCCTAGGAGGTGACACAGATGAGGAGGGGAAAATCATGGGTTCAGAGATCCTCCATAAGAAATGAGGGGTTTGAACAACATATTGGGCACCCTAGCCCTGGGGTCTAATGCAAGGAAGACAAGTATCCTTAGCTGGTTTGAAGACCAGTAGGACTCATAGGAGGGCTGTAAGAAACTGACACTGTACTCTTGAAGAGCATGCACATGCTTTCTTACTCATGATAACAAGGCAGAGCAGAGGAAGCAGACTGAAACTGACTGGGGCTCTGGCAGTTTTCCTATGAATGTACCAGCACATGCTCACCCTCACCAAGTAGTTACCCTGACCCCTCCAACTCTGGTGCAGCTCCCTACTAGGGCAAAGGCTGCCATTGCTGAAAAAATGCACACTATGGGGGCAGAGTCAGGCCAGAGCTGGCTCAGACCTGGTACTGCACTTGAATAGGATGAGGATGTCCATTATTGGTATTTGCAGAGGCAGTGGATTGGGAAAAGTCTGGAGCCCTGACTGTCATGCCAGAACCATCCCACTGCATTCCCAGCCCACAGCAGGTATCCACATTAGATCCTCTTTCTCTAGCACAGCTTCCCTCAGGGGAAAATGTGCTATTGTCAAGATGGGGGAGTGTATACACTTAGAGGGAATGGAAACAACTAAGCCTTGAAATTCAGGGATTTGTTCCAGCTCCTTGGGACCCACACCTGCTCCTGCAGAACCCTTGGCTTACACATGGCTTTGACTCTAGCTTTTCTATTTCCAGCCCCACCACAGAATAAGATGATAGCTGACAATGCACCTTGGGGGAAGAGCTGACCTGTGGTAACTTTGGATCCAGCTCACCCACCAAAGCCACTAGGCACATGCAGACTGCATTAGATGCTCCCACACAAAGAAACATCTTCAAAGCAGGTATAGTTAACTGCTTCACTTAATTTCATAGATAAAGGGGCATAGGACAAGATGGCAGAGTAGAAGGACTCTCGTAGCTCACCCTGTCCCACAAATACATGAAGAGTTACATGCACAGACCCACTCAGCTAACCAGAGCACTTGCGGAACTTGGACAGAACATCATCCTCTTCAAAAGATAGAATCGCCAAAAATCTGGTAGGAGTAAAGGAAAACAAAAGAAGAAAAGGCAAAACAGAGTGGGATGGGCCCCGCGGGGAGGGAATGGCAAAGGAGGACCAACGCTCGTTTGCTGGGTCTCCTCTCTCCAACCGAGAGGCCAGCGGGATGGAGGGGGAGACTTCAAGGCTCAGATATGTACAGAGCAGCCCTTGACTGACAGATCTAAGTTAAATGGGCACAGAGGGTCCCTGGGACACCCAGCCCGAGATGCGGCCCAGCAGCTGGGGGCAGGGCCAGGCTGCCCGAGCTGGGTGGAGGATGGGGGCAGCTGCACTGAGGCAGTCCCTGGGGATTGCAAGGGGATGCGTGCCATAGCTGTGGGTGTATAGAGCAGAACAACCTGGGTCTTCCATAAAACAGCATGGTTGATGTGCCCTGGGAAGAAGGGTGCATACCCCCATCTCTGAAAACCCACAGAAAGTTTTCAGGGGAAGAGAGGTGGGGCTTAGGCACAACCGCCATATCCTCTGGTGCTGAGCACCCAGGTGGGGGTGGGGAAGAAACCTGCATCCGCACCAAAGGACTTAGCAGCCTCAAAGGCCAGACTGAGACTTACCTACAGCCCAAGGCAGATAGGATCCTTCCGTCCTGATCCCTCAGAGAACTTGCTCTGCCAAGATAAACAAGGAGCTGTGTTTAGGCTTGGAGCAGGGACAGGGCTGTACCTCGGTCTTCCCCAAGCCCGCCTGTGGAGTGCTGACCCTAGGCTGAGTGTACAGTGGCACAGAACAGTGGAGCGACTGGTACCAGGAGAGGGCAGGTGGCCCCCTGCCTTTTGGGCAGAAACACAGTCCCTGACTGTGGTGCTGGGAGAGCACGACCCCCTCCTACCTGGCCAGGCTGCAACATCTGACGGTGGCATCGGGAGGGGCAGTGACACACCCACCAACAGCAAAGGAGAGCTGCACCTGACCCAGTGTTGGGAGGAGGCACAATCTGCCTGCTGACAGGCACTGGGAGCAGCACAGACGAGGGCGCCAACATAGGGCCTCGGGAAATGGCAAGCTGAGCTTCCTAAATAGGATGAAGACAGAAAGACTTCATATTAAAAGCACACAGTCTCCAAGAGAACACCGAGCTCCACTTTTTTTCTTTTTTTAAATCTGTTTTTACCTGTTCTATTTTCTATTACCCTTTTAATTATATTTTTAAACAATTATATATACCACCAGTTTTAATCCCTTTTAAATTTTTAAAAATATTTTTATTATTATTATTTTAAAAAATTCTGCTTCAACTTGCTCTTCTATTATTCATTATACACTGTTTTTAAACTTTTTTCTCCCTTCTTTTAAAATTCTTTCTCTCTCTCTTTTTTATTTTTCTTTTCTATGTTTTATTCCTAAATAGGCATTAGATAGATAAACTCCTTAAGGACCACAATAAATAACTGATACTCCATAAAAAACAGTGCTAGAGATGTAGGAGCAAGATGAAGAAGCAGAGAAACTATTAGCAATTAAAAGAACAAGAGAAATCCCCTGAAAGAACAATCAATGAAATAGACATCGATAGCCTACTACATCAAAACTTCAAAAAAGGAGTGATCAAAGTACTGAAGGAACTAAAAGAGATAGTGTCTAAAGATAAAAACATGTCAAAAATGAAACTGAAGTTTAAAGAAGAGCCAAGTAGAACTGGTAAACTCATTGGCTGAGATGAGAACTGATCTAAAGGCTATACAAAGCAGAACAGACAGTGCAGAGGAATGAATAAGTGACCTAGAAGACAGGACAATAGAAAGCACCCAATCAGGACAGCTGAGACAAAAACAAATAAAAACTAATGAAAACAACATAAGGGATGTATGGGATAATATAAAGCATGGCAATCTATGCAAAATATGGTTTCCAGAAAGGAAAGAAAGAACAAAGGGAATTAAAAAGGTATTAGAAGAAATCATGACTGAAAATGTCCCAAACTTAAAGACGAAATCAGGTATCAAGTACAGGAAGCTCAGAGGGTCCCAAACAGGAAGAACCCAAATAGACCCACACCAAGACATATCATAATCAAGAAAGCCAGAGTAGAGGATAAAGAAATGATCCTAAAGGCAGCAAGAGAAAAACAAAGAGTGAGTTACAAGAGAACCCCCGTAAGGCTCTCAGCTGATTTCTCTACACAAACACTACAGGCCAGAAGGGAGTGGCAAGATATATTCAAAGCCCTGAATGAAAAAAAGTTGCAACCTCGGATACTTTATCCAGCAAGACTATCCTTTAGGAAAGAAGGAGATATAAATAATTTCACAGACAAAAAAAGCTTCAAGAGTTTAGCAACACTAAACCCATGCTAAAACAACTACTGAAAGCTCTACTCTAAACAGAAAAGAAGCAGGATGCCACAGAAATGAGAAACTCACAACTGGAAAGGTGATAACTCATGAATTAAAAATAAAATAAACACGAAATTATAAAAGAAGACATCCAAATCATTAAGAGTGGGAGGGGGAAGTAGGAAAATATAGATTTTTTTTCTTTCTTTTTTAAATATTTTGTTCTCAGTAGGATGGTTTTGAGATCATGTTAGTATCACTTTAGTAAAAACAGTTATATTAATGGGCTAATAGACTTACAAAAAAGGGTAACCACAAGCCAAAAACTTACAAGGGAGTTACAAAAACTAAATAAAACCCATGATAATACAAACGAAAATTACCAAACCAAAAAAGAAAGAAGAAAGGAACAAAGAAGAAATACCAAATCATCTGCAAACATGTTCAAAATGGAAATAAACACACATCTATCTTTAATTACTGTATATGTTAATAGACTAAATGCTGCAGTCAAAAGACGTACAGTGGCAGACTGGATAATAAAGCAAGAAACTTCATTATGCTGCCTACAACAGACCCACTTTAGGGAGAAGGACATATATAGATTAAGAGTGAAAGGATGGAAAAGGATATTCCATGCAAATGAAAAAGCCAAAAAAGCAAGTGTTGCAGTACTGATTTCAGACAAAATAGACTTTAAAACAAAGGCCATGAAGAAAGATAAAGAAGGACATTTTATAATGATTAAAGGAGTGATACAAGATGAGGATATTACACTTGTTAATATATATGCACCCAATATAGGAGCACCTAAGTACATAAAAAAATTACTAACAGAGATAAAGTGGGACATTGATGGGAATACAATCATTGTCAGAGATTTTAACACTGCATTAACATCACTAGACAAATCTTCCAGACAGAAAATAAATAAGGCAACAGAGAGATTAAATGATAAAATAGAAAAATTAGATTTGGGGGATATTTTCAGAGCATTACATCACCCAAAAATAGGATATACATTCTTTTCAAGTGCACATGGAACATTTTCTAGGATTGATCATATACTTGGGCACAAAAGAAACCTCAACAATTTTAAGAACATAGAAATTATCTCAAGTATCTTTACTGACAACAATGCCATGAAACTAGAAATCAACAACAGAGAAACAAAGGAGAAAAAAAAAGCATGGAGATTAAACAATGTGATATTAAAAGAACAATGGATCAATGAAGGAATCAAAGGTGAAATTAAAAAAATACCATGAGATAAATGAGAATGAAAGCGCAACCAAACCAAATTTATGGGACGCAGCAAAGGCAGTGCTAAGAGGGAAGTTTATAGCAATACCGACCTTCCTCAAAAAAAGAAGAACCATCTCAAATAAACAATCTAACCCACCAACTAAAAGAACTAGAAATAGAATAGCAAAAAACCTCAAAAGGCAGCAGAAGTAAGGGAATTATAAAGATTAGGGAGAAAATAAATTAAATAGACTTAAAAAAATAGAAAAAATTAAACAAATCAAAAGCGGGCTTTTGAAAAACTAAATAAAATAGACAAACCTCTGGCCAAACTCACAAAGAAGAAAAAAGAGAGAACATAAATAAGCAAAATAAGGAAGGAAAATGGAAAAATTACAATAAATAAAATAGAAATATAGAATATCATACGAGAATATTAAGAAAAACTATATAGAACAAAACTGGATAACCAAGAGGAGATGGACAATTTTCTGGAAACATACTGTCCACCAAAATTGAATCAAGGAGAAACTGAGCACTTGAACAAACAGATCTCTAGAAATGAAATTGAAATAGCAATTAAAAACCTCCCTACAAATAAAAGTCCAGAACCGAATGACTTCACCAGGGAATTCTACTAAACATACAAAGAAAAACCCCCACCAGCCGTTCTCAAACTCTTCCAGAAAATTGAAAAGGAGGGAATACTCCCAAACTCATTCTATGAAGCCACAATCACCCTGATACCAAAACCAGGCAAAGACACTACCAAAACAGAAAATTATAGGCCAATATCACTGATGAACATAGATGCCAAAATCCTCACCAAAATATTAGCAAATAGAATCCAACAGCACATAGAAAAGATTATACATCATGACCAAGTGGGGTTCACCCCAGGGACAAAAGGGTGGTTCAACATATGCAAATCAATCAATGTAATACATCACATCAACAAGAGAAAAAACAAAAAACACATGATCATCTCAATCGATGCAGAAAAAGCATTTGATAAAATTCAACACCAATTTATGATAAAAATTCTCACCAAAGTGGGTATAGAGGGAACATATCTCAACATAATAAAAGCTATATATGACAAACCTACAGCCAGCATAGTACTTAACAGTGAAAAACTCAAAAGCTTCCCACTAAAATCTGGAACAAGACAAGGATGCCCACTATCACCACTCCTATTCAACATAGACTTGGAAGACCTAGCCACAGCAATCAGGCAAGAGAGAGAAATAAAAGAGATCTGAATTGGAAAAGAAGAGGTAAAAGTGTCACTATATGCCGATGACATGTTACTATATCTAGAAAACCCTAAAAGGTCTACACAAAAACTACTAGAGCTGATTGAAGAATTCAGCAAGGTAGCAGGTGACAAGAATAACGTTCAAAAATCAGTTGCATTTCTTTACACTAACGATGAATCAACAGAAAAAGAAGTAAAGAAACCTACTTTAAAATAGCACTCAAAATAATAAAATACCTAGGAATAAATCTAACCAAGGAGGTGAAAGAATTATACACAGAAAACTGTAAACCATTGATGAAGGAAATTATGGAAGACTTCAAAAATAGGAAAGATATCCCATGCTCTTGGATTGGAAGAATCAATATTGTTAAAATGGTCACACTGCCAAAGGCAATCTATAGATTTAATGCAATCCCTATAAAATTACCCAGGACATATTTCACAGAACTAGTACAAATCATAATAAAATTTATTTGGAACCATCAAAAACCTAGAATTGCCAAAGCATTACTGAAGAGAAATAAAGAGGCTGGAGGATTAACTCTCCCAGGCTTCAGACAATATTATAGAGCTACAGTCATCAAGACAGCATGGTATTTGTAAAAAAAAAACAGACATATAGACCAATGGAATAGAATACATAGCCCAGAAATGAACCCACAAACTTTTGGTCAACTCATCTTCGACAAAGGAGGCAAGAATATACAATGGAATAAAGACAGTCTCTTCAGCAAATTATGTTGGGAATACTGGACAGCAGCATGTAAAGCAATGACTTTAGAACACTCCCTTACACTATACAGAAAAATTAACTCAAAATGGATCAAAGACTTAAACATAAGACAAGATACAATAAACCTCCTAGAGGAAAATATAGGCAAAACATTATCTGACATATATCTCAAAAATGTTCCCCTAGAACAGTCTACTGAGGCAAAAGAAATAAAAGCAAGAATAAACAAATGGGACCTAATGAAACTTACAAGCTTCTGCACAGCAAAGAACACCATAAGTAAAACAAAAAGACAACCTTCAGAGTGGGATAACCTTTTTGCAAATGAAACCAAGAAAGGCTTGAAATCCAGAATATATAAGCAGCTCATACAACTTAAGAAGAAAAAAAAAAACAATCCAAAAATGGGCAGAAGACTTAAACAAGCAGTTCTCCAAGGAAGACAATCAAATGATCAATAGGCATATGAAAAAATGCTAAATATCACTAATTATTAGAGAAATGCAAATCAAAGCTATAATGAGGTATCACCTCACACCAGTCAGAATGGCCATCATTCGAAAGTCAATAAATGACAAATGCTGGAGAGGCTGTGGAGAAGGGGAATCCTCCTTCACTGCCGGTGGGAGTGCAGTTTGGTGCAGCCACTGTGGAAAACAATATGGAGATTCCTCAAAAGACTAGGAATAGACTTACTATATGACCCAGGAATCCCGCTCCTGGGCATATATCCAGAAGGAGCCCTACTTCAGGATGACACCTGCACTCCAATGTTCATAGCAGCATGATTTACAATAGATAGGACATGGAAACAGCCTAAATGTCCATCAACAGGTGACTGGATAAAGAAGTGGTATATTTATACAATGGAATACTACTCAGCCATCAAAACCGACAACATAGCCATTTGCAGCAACATGGATGCTCCTGGAGAATGTCATTCTAAGTGAAGTAAACCAGAAAGAGGAAGAAAAATACTGTATGAGATCGCTCATATGTGGAATCTAAGAAAAAAAAAAGGCAAACAAACAAAGCATAAATACAAAACAGAAACAGCATCATAGACATAGAATACAAATGTGTGCTTGCCAAGGGGGTGGTGGGTGGGAAGGGATAGATGGGATTTCAAAATTGTAGAATAGATAAACAAGATTATACTGTATAGCACAGGGAATATACACAAGATCTAATGGTAGCCCACAGAGAAAAAATGTGACAATGAATATATATATGTTCATGTATAACTGAAAAATTGTGCTCTACACTGGAATTTGACACAGTATTGTAAAATGATCATAAATCAATAAAATATGTTAAAAGAAAAGTTAAATCCACTAAAAAAAAAGACTAAGTTCAGGGTTAGTGCAATGTTCATGGTTAGTTCTAGGTTCAGGGTTAGGGCTAGTTTCAGGTTTAAGGCTAGGTTCATGTTTAGGGGTAATTTCAGGTTTAGGGCAAGTTTCAGGGTTTGGGCTAGGTTCAGGGTTAGAGCCATTTTCATGTTTAGGCCTATTTGAGAGTTAAGACTAGGTTCAGTGTTAGGGCTTGGTTCAAAATTAGGTTTAGTTGAATGCTTAGTGCTATTTTCAGGGTTTGGTGTAGGTTCACGTTTAGGGCTAAGTGCAGGGTTAATTCTAGTTTGAGGTTTTGTTATAGGTTGAGGGTTAGGGCATGTTTCAGGGTTAAGGCTAGGTTCAGGGCTAGGTCTAGGTTCTGGTTTATGGTTAGGTTCAGGGAGAGGGCTAGATTGAGGATAAGGTCTAAGTTGAGGGTTATTGCTGTGTTGAGGGTTAGGTCTAGGTTCAGGGTTGGGGATAGGTTCAGAACAAAAAATAAAAGAATATACAACGGAGAAAAGAGAGTTTCTTCAATAAGTGGTGCTGGGAAAACTGGACAGCTACATGTAAAAGCATGAAATTAGAATATTTTCTAGTATCATATATAAAAATAAACTCAAAATGGAGTAAATATCAAAATATAACACTGAAAACCATAAAATTTCTAGATGAAAACATAGGCAGAACCTTCTTGGACATAAAATTGTAGCAATATACTTTTGGGACTGCCCCCTCAGGCAAAGGAAACAAAAACAAAAATAAGAAAATGGAATTTAATTAAACTTAAATGTTTTTGCACAACAAAGGAAACCATCAACAAAACAAAAAGGTAACATATTGAATGGGAGAAGACATTTGCAAATGATATGACTAGTGAGGGATTAATATCTATAACATATAAGCAGTTAATGCAACTCAATATAAAAAACAACCTAATTGAAAAATTGGTAGAAGACTTGAATAAATATTTTTCCAAATAAGATATATAGAAGTCCAACAGGCACATGAAAATTTGCTCAACATCTTTAGCCATCAGAGAAACGCAAATCAAAACCACAAGTGGATATCACCTCACAACTGTCTGAATGGCTAAATTTGTGGTCAAAAAGACCACAAATAACAAATGTTGATGAGGATGTGGAGAAAAAGGGACTGTAGTATACTTTTGTTTGGGTTGTTAATTGGTGCAGCCACTATGGAAAATAGCACGGATGTTCTTCAAAAAATTAAAGATGGAACTACCATATGATCCAGCAATTCCACTCCTGGGTTTTTAAGAAACAAAAACACTAATTCAAAAAGATACATGCACTCCAATATTCATACCACCATTAGTTACAATTGCCAAGATATGGAAGTAACTGCTAAGTGTACATCAACAGATGAATTGATAAAAATAACATGGTATATTTATATATAATATTGTATAATACTCAGCCACAAAAGGAATGACATTGTGGCTTTTGCAACAGCATGGATGGACAAGGAGGATATCATTCTTAGTGAACTATGTCAGAGAAAGACAAATACTTTGTGTTGTCACATATGTATAATCTTAAAAAATGAAACACATGATTGAATATAATACAATAACAAAACAGAAACAGACTCACAGAGATACAGAACTGGTTACTAGTGTGGAGAGAGAAGGGGGGAAGGGAAAAATGGGTATAGGGGATTAATAGGTACAAATTACTGTGTATAAAATAAATAAGCTACAGGAATACATTATACAGCACAGGGAATATAGCCAGTGTTTTATAGTAACTGCAAATGCAAAATAATCTATAAAAATATTGGCTCACTCTGTTTTATATCTGTAAATAATATAACATTGTAAATGTACTATACTTCAACAAAAAGAAATAAATGAATACATACATACATACATAGCATTTGGTATGTCTTGATGATAGGAAAAACCTATGTCCAAAGTCCATAAAGTAAAAAATTAATATTACATCAATAAAAATTAAGGAAATTAATCCTAAGGCAGATATTGATTTCTAAGAAAATGTAAGCAGAACAAAGGTTAACCGTATTTGTATTTCTACCAGTATACTGCTACTATTTTACTTCTAACACTATTATCTTTCCTCTTTTCCTTTTTCACCTTTTAGTTCTCCTTTTGTTTTTTCTTATCCCAGAGATTGACCTTCAAACTGTTAGGGGAATGAAGCCTGAATTCCACGTTTTCTTTAAAAGTCTCCTATGTCATCATCCAAGGTTTGTCATGTTTTTTACTTAGTTTTCTTCCCTCCAGTCCCAACCATGTCATACCCAAATGAAAGAGGCAATGGTGCAAAAAGCCCAGCCAATATGAATGTTAAGCACACAGAAGAAGTGAGTGGCCGGGAATAATGGTTTGGGAGTCAGGAGAGAGAAAACAAGAAACAGAATCTTGCCATGGTGGTAGAGGTTAAGTTGTGGAATAAAACCCGGAGGCGGCTCCCAGAATAGAAACTGATAAAATAAGAATCTGAAAGTAAAATGCAGGAGGCAAAATTTTGGGAGGAGTTTGAGGTCTACAGAAATATAAATAAATATATTAAAGTGCAATAATTTGACTTTAAACATAGGAAACTATCACTTATTTCTCTTAAAGTTTACTTTCATCAGTGTCTCTTTGGACATAGATAGAGAAGGTAGGGCTCTACTTCCACTGGGTACTCCTTCAGCTTTCCTAAAACTTTTTGGATTAGCCATTTGATATCTAACTCCATCCCTTTTCTTCTCCTCTCCTCCTCCTCCTCCTTCTTCTTCTCTGTCTCTCTCTCTCTCTCACACACACACACACACACACACACACACACATCTTTGTCTCTCTCCAAGAACCCTGGTACTGAAAGGGAGGCTGTAAGTTAACGATTTCAACAGAGTGAAATTCTTGGTCTACTCTTCAGGTCTATCTCTCTTTCAGTTGATTTATCTCCTGCTGGTTGGAATCTAATATAGCCCAGATGTCATACCTAAACTCCTCATCCTCCAAGGTATGTGTAGTATACTAAGTGCAGATTGGAGAATGTAAAATGGGGTCCTTGTTATTCAGACAGAAGATTAAGAGAAAATGTCATATACCTGGAGTGATGATAGTATCTATAGCCAAAAATCACCCAGATGACGATGACAGTTAAGGGGAGTGTGTCCAAGAACTTTCTATCCACTTTTCTTCATGAATGGGAGGACAGTATGAAACGTGTAGATAGGTACATGTGATGTTCTCTGCTAGGAACTTTCAAATTACATTCCATGGAAACCTAGAGTTATATCAGGGGGGCAATAAATCATTCCTTACATCCATCCTCTTTTTCATTGGAGCATTTCCACTATTATGAATTTTGTATGTTAAGTATCTATAAAAATTTTCATTTGAAGAAAAGAAAAACATATGTTTAAGGACTATTGCTCTTTTCAATGCAACACCCAGCATTTGTTGTTGGTCAATAGAAAGTTTGCAATAGATATTTATTTCTGACATGTGGTTTGAAGAACTCAAGAACTCAGACTTGTGGGTAATTCTCTGCAGTGAGGTTGCTAGTGAATGAGACTAGCTTTGACAGTAAGGAAGTGTTGAAAATTATAGAAAATTGATAATGGCCAAAATTAGTTATACTGCTAGTAGGTATTGGTTGAAATATTCTGATGTGTGCATTGCCAATATTATATTTAGCTAGTTAGGTTATCTAACTAGGGATAATATCCTTAGAAAAGGTTAACTTTGGGAAGAAATGCCTCCTCCAACTCCAAGAACTTGGAAATAAATTTTAAAAATCTGGTAAAAATTTAACCCATAAGGACACAGACACACAATTTATTTGATGAAAATGCCCTATATCAGTGGTCGGGGCATCTCAAGCTTGTCATACAAGAGCCTTATTGCATATATAGAAACTATATACTTCAAGCATCAAAAATGATATCACCAAAAGACCAAACTGGTGAATATTTGCTACACATATCATCTTAGACAAAGAGTTAATTTTCTTAATATATGTAGAACCCTTATAAACCAATAAGCAAAGAAATAAACATAACTAAATAAATAATCAGGCAATGGATATAAGCAGATAAAGGAAATATATATAGTCCAAAATGTAAGAAAAAGTCTTCTACATCACTCATAAAAAGATAAATTCAGAAGTGAAACTGCAGGATCTTATGACAGTTTTTTTTAATATTTGGGATATCTCCATACTGTTTTTCATAGTGGCCACATTGATTTAAATTTCCACTAACAGTGCATGAAAGTTCCCTTTTGTCCACATTCTCACCAACACAATTTTTTTTCCTTTTTGATAATAGCCATTCTGACAAGTTTGAGGTTATATCTCATTGTGGTTTTGATTTGCATTTCCAGGATGATAAGTGATGTTGAGCATCTTTTCATGTAACTGTTGGCCATCTGCATGCCTTCTTTGGAAAAATTTCTATTAAAGGCCTATGCTGATTTTTAATCAGACTTTAAATATTGAGTTGTATGAGTTCTTTATAAATTTTGGAGATAATTAAAACCCCTTTGAGATTCAATTAAATAATATTTTTATCTTTCTTCCCTTGCTTGACTCACAATACTGTCCAGTATTTTCAGTTTATAAACCTAATATATCCAATATATCTCCTTCCAAAATTGGTCATTTTTATTATGGATTAAGTTTAGTGTCTGTTTGCTGTTTTTTAGAGATGATCCTACATTATGTAGATTTTTCCTTTTAGTTTTGCCTACACATGTGTAATTCCACATTTGAGAGAGTGACCATCATTAGAAAGTGGCATTGTCTTTGAGATTAGACAATTCAAACTGCAAACCATGAACAATAATACATAGAATTTTTGCTGAATAGCACATAGTTAGGGGGAACCTAGGGACACCCTTAGCTAGATTCTTGGTTTTTCTGACCCTGTTTTCTCACAATTAATGATGATAAAAACATATGGGTACATACATTATTTCTGTGGTGCTCCTTATGATGATGTAATAAACTTCTACATATCCAATTTGTTCCCTTCCAAAAGAGAGTACCTGTTAGTCACATTACTGTCATAATACTAGTCTTTGCACAGAAGCATATATGTTCTGTGACACCAAGTGTTATTTATAAAATTGCTGTAAGTTCCAAAGTCCACCAAAAAAAACATTAACAGGGATATGATAGTGTTCATAAAGTTATAAATTTGTGCATCATTAATTAACCATGGGGCAGTTATAAACTGGTAGGTGTTAAGAAGGCATGACTTGGACTGGCCTATCTCATGGTATCTTTATTGGAAGACTAAAGTGATCTTCCTGGGAGGAATGTTGGTAATTTGCTAAGCATTTTCTGTGTGGCAGCCCACTTGCTTGATATATATATGTATAACTGCCCTTCTATTGATCTGATTCAGTTTATTAGAAAAAAACCTAGGCATATTTTCTCAGGGGGCATAGGTTAATCTCCTGTCAGGAAGTGTGAGAAGTTAGCACCACACAGTAGGAGATTGCAAGTGTTAGTTTTATGTAGTGAAATATTAAAATAAACAAAAATATAGTTTGCTAGACCTAGATAGGATGTTTCTCTGGATCTAGAGCTAGCACAAAAAATCATCATTATACTGTGAGATTAAGAATATAGATTGTGGAACCAGACTGTGTTGTTTCAAATCCTAACTTCAAACCTTGCAATGGACTTGTGCCTTGGTTCATGTCTGTAAAGAGAGTATGGTATTGTTGATTACTCCATGGGAGTTATGAGGAGTAAATGATTAAATATATGTAAAATGCCTAGAATGATGCTTTATCCTAAGGCAGCTGTCTTGATAGAAATGTGGAATGGCCTCTTGAAAATTCAGTAGCAGAACAAGTTAAGTAGCAATTCCTCGCAAGATTGGGTCAGGGTTCTCCAGGAGGCTATATGTACCCTGAATCAGTGTCCAATATATGGTGCTGTTTCTCTCCTAGTCAGGATTATGGGTCCAGAAGTCAAGAGGTAGAAATGGGAGTGGCACTACTCACTATTTCCCCTAGGGACCCACTAGCAAGATTTTTTGCTTCTTGTCCCCACAATCATATGCTCTGTTGGCCTAGAGGTCTTAGTTCCAAGGGAGGAAGAAGGATTCTTCCACCTGGAGAAATAACAATAATTCCTTTTAAATAGAGGTTAAGACTGCCACCTGGCCACTTTGTGTTCCTCATGCCTCTGAATCAAAAGGCAAAGAGAGTTACTGTGCTGGCTGAGGTGACTGATTCTGACTACCAAGGGGGAAACTGCACTGCTACTCCACAATGGAGGTAAGGAAAGGTATGCCTGGAATACAGGAATTCCCTTAGTGTATCTCTTAGTATTACCATGCCACATGATTTAGGTCAATGGAAAACTACAGCAACCCAATTCAGGAAGAACTACTAATGACCTAGATCCTTCAGGAAAAAACTTCTACATCACCTAACCTGGAAAAGAGTCATTAACAGTTGAGATGCTTGCTTGAAGGCAAGGGAAACACAGAATAGGTAGTGAAATAAGGTGGTTATAAATATAAGCTAAAACCATTTGGACAGTTACAGAAATGAAGACTATAATGGTCACAAACATGTTCATAACAAGATAATATATAATCATATCTATCTGTCTATCTATCTATCTATCTATCTATCTATCTATCTATCTATCTATCTATCTGTATGTCTTTGTTTCTTCCCTCTATCATGACCTAAACAGACAGCAAAATGCATTGATTTACATCATAGTATTTAACTATTGTTGATTTAACACCATAGCATTTAAGTTATAGGATATCAAGGAGAAGAGTAAATATCACCACACAAAGATGTTATTTCCTCTTCTGATGTAAATGATTAGTGAATACTTAGTTGCTCATAGGATAGTTGTATCATGTTAGGCAAAAGTGTGACCTTGTTATTATTTTTATTGGTGATTAAGTGTAATTTAAGGAGATGTTTATGGATGCTGAGTTGACAAAGGATGAACTTTTGATGTTTAATCATATGTGTTAACTTGGCAAGGCCATGGTAGCCAGGTATTGGGCCAACACTATTCTAGATGTTTCTGTGCATGTAATTTTTGATGGAATTAACATTAAAACAATAGACATTAGTTAAAGCAGATTACCATCTATAATATGAATGGACCTCATCCAGTGAGTTGAAGGCCTTAAGAACAAAAGTGACTTTCTATGAAAACAAGAGAATTCTGCCAGTTGATTGCCTTTGAATTTGAACTACAACAATTCTCTGGGTCCCTAGCCTACTATCCTACTGTGTAGATTTTGGATTTATCAGTCTCCAAAATTGTATAATCCAATTATTAAAATCAATCAATCAATCTCTTTCTCTGACTGTCTCTGTCCATTTCTTCACACACACACACACACACACATGCACACATGCACACATGCAGACACACACACACTATTGGTTTGGTTTCCCTGAAGAACTCTGATTAATATAGACAACAAAAATGCTCCTATAGAAGTGTATGTTAAGTGAACATGGAGAACATCATTGGAGAAAGATACATATGATACTTCTAGCTTTGATCACAGGGGTGGGAGGGGATGGAAAGGGATAATAAAGATTAAGTAATAAGATAATACTAATTTTGCCTATGTATTTGTCATTTCTCAGTGAATATAAAGCTCTTTGTAAAATTTTTAGAATACATTTAATTTAGGACAAAAATTAATGAAATAGAATAAATGCAAAGGGAGGTAGATGGCAGATTCTGAAGAAATTTTCTCATTCTTAGAGGGTAGCTGAAAATGCTTTTTATAGGTTGTTGGCAATGTTGGGTGTGAGAAAAAAGGGGAAAGTTCATGAAATATGTGTATCCTTGTAAGGATGTTAACCTTCAGAATAATGTGATATCTGAGGGAAGAAAGTCAAGAGAAGAAATATAGCTGAACAGTAAAGATGTCACAGACATTGGAATACTGCAATGGATTATTTTGAACTTAGAGACAAGAAAAGTCCCTGTGAATAATACTGAATGTTTTGGATAGGGTTCAGTGGCTTTACAGAATCATAGTGTAGCTCTGATAAATCACCTGTGTGAGACTCCCCAGCAGCAACATACAGTTACCGTCCCTTGTATAAAAGGCCTTCTTGTCATTCTGCATCTCCCAGGATGGCCCGTAGGTGGCTCTATATTCCAGGCACTGTCTTACATACATAACTTACAGTTTTCTATGCTAGATTCTTCCTCTGATCCCTGGTGCTCTGGTTTCAGGTGTGCCATGATGAAATGGTATAAATAGCTTACTAGAAGGAAAGAGTCTGTGTGACTTTACGTAAGCTGAGCTGTGTATCTCATGAGCTCCAAGTTCTCATTATATGAGGAAGTCCACTGGGAATCTCAGAGACATGTAACATTCTTATTTTTTCATCTGACCTTTTGTTCTTGACTTTTTTCCTCCTGTTCACAAACTAAGTAGTGCTAAATGTAAATAAGTTTAAGTAAATATTGTATTTTTTATGATAAATGTCTAAATAATAAAACATAATTCTGTAGTATTTAAATTTCTATGTCATTTGATGAGTATGATTGTTTTCTTATTGAGGTAAAATTCACATAACATAAAATTCATGATTTAAACTACTTAAAGTGTGCAAGTCAGGGGCTTTTAGTACAATCACAATGTTGTTATCCATTACCACTATCTAATTTCAGAACATCTTCATCATCCTTAAAAGAAAGCTTACAGCAACTAAGAAATCACATACCACATCCTTTTTCCCTCTCCCCTGAAACAATGGCAATCGCTAATCTTCTTTCTCCATGTCCATTACATCCATACGCCTTAATGTATGATTCAGTCCATTGTTTCTGTATTGATTTTCTGTCTGGATAATCTATTCATTGATGAAAGTGGGGTTTTGAAGTCCCTACTGTTATTTTATTAGTATTTTTTCTTTCTGATCTGTTAGTATTTGCCTGTATATTTAGATCCTCTGATTTTGGATGTATATATGTGTGTGTGTGTGTGTGTGTGTGTGTGTGTATGTGTGTAGTTATATTATTTTGATGAATTGACATGTTTATCTTTATATTTTGACCTCATTTGACTCTTGCTAAAATTTTTGGCTTGAAGTCCAATTTGTCTGGTAGAAGAGTAACTATCCCACTTTTATTTGGTTTCCACTTGCATGAGAGATACTGGCCTGTAGTTTTATTTCTTTGTGTCATCTATTTATCTTTTATTTCATAGTGATGTTAACCTCATAAAGTGAATTTAGAAGTATTATTTCTTTTATTTTTGGAAGCATTTAAGAAGGATTGATTTTGTTTCTTCTTTAAAAGTTTGGCAGAATGGTGTGAACACTTTAAGTGAAAGGAAATAGAGACTTAGTGAAGAAATCAAGATGTAAAGATGAACCAAATGGAAAACAAAAACCAACTTTAAAACATAACTCCCTAGAGAGGGGTAATATGAGCAAAATATCAGACTAGAAGCACCAGATACTCACAGACCATGTAAATATTTTTAAAATAAAAGAAAAAAAAAACCCTAACTTGCTGAACTAACCTTATAAGAGCTATGGAAAATAAAAATCTACTGCAGCCAAGTGAATACTCAATCAAGAAAAAAGGCCTCAATTAAAATAATAGGACCTACACAAATCAATATGGTCCAGTAGGAGGACACAGTACTCACCTTCCTCTAGGAACACTTCAAAAATACATCTATATGTGGAATCATTTTCACTGAAAACTAACAAAAAGACTACTGTAAAACCAAGGCTGTAAGAAAGATAGGGGACCCATGCCCCTGGAAGGGGACTCAAAGGAAAAGGAAGAATAAACAGGTGGAGAACCTCTTGGGGAGTGAGTGATTTGGGATACATATTGGATGTCCAAGCCCTGGGGTCCAACAAAGGGAAGAGAAACCCTCTTGGATGGTTGGAGAGCTGGTGCAACTAACAAGGGGGCTATGGGAACCCTGGGCTCTACCTTTTTAAATTGAAGTATAGGCAGTTTACAATATTGTGTTAATTTGTGCTGTAGAGAACAGTGTTTCAGTTCTATGTATATATCCTTTTCATATTCCTTTTCACTATAGGTTATTACAAGATATTTTATATAGTTCCCTGTGCTTCACAGTAAAAAGTTATTGTTTATCTATTTTATATATAATAGTATCTGCAAACTGCTAGCTCACAATTTATCACACCATCACCCTCCTTTCCCCTGGTAAATGTAGGTTTGTTTTCTATGTCTGTTAGTCTTTTTCTGTTTTATGAATAAGTTTATTTGTGTCATTTTTGAATTCCACATATAAGTGATATCATATTGTATTTTTCTTTCACTTACTGGCTTACTTCACTTACTATGAAAATCTCCAGGTCCATCCATGTTGCTGTAAATGGCATTATTTTATTCTTTTTATTTTTATTCTTTTAGTATTTCATTGTACATATATACCAAAACTTCTTTATCCAGTCATCTGTCAATGGCCATTTAGGTTGCTTCCATGTCTTGTCTATTGTAAATAGTGCTGCTATGAACATTGGGGTGCATAAATCTTTTTGAATTAGAGCTTTGTCTGGATATATGCCCAGGAGTGGGATTGCTTGATCATGTGGTAAGTCTATTTCTAGGTTTTTTTTTTTAATGAACCTCCATACTGTTTTCCATAATGGCTGTACCAACCTACATTCCCACCAACAGTGTCAAAGGGTTCTCTTTTCTTCACACCTTCTCCAGTATTTATCATTTATAGACTATTTATTGAAGGCCATTCTGACTGCTGTGAGGTGATACCTCATTGTAGTTTTGATTTTCATTTCTCTGATAAATAGTGATATTGAGCATTTTTTTTCTGGGCTTATTGGCCATTTGTATGTCTTCACTGGAGAAATGATTGTTTAGGTCTTTTGTCCATTTTTGGATTGGGTTGGGTTTGGTTTTTTTGTTGTTGTTGTTATTCAGTTTCATGAGCTGTTTGTATATTCTGGAAACTAAGTTCTTGTCAGTTACATCATTTGTAAATATATTCTCCCATTCTGTAGATAGTCTTTTTATTTTGTTTTCTTTGCTGTGGAAAAACTTGTAACTTTAATTAGGTTCCATTTTTTTTTGCTTTTATATAAGTTGCCTTGGTAGACTGCCTAGGAGAACATTGCTAATATTTTTGTCAGAGAATGTCTTTTAAGTAGTAGATTAGATTGTTATGGGAGATTGTATTTGTTTTTGCTGAAGGCCTGTATTGCTATGAACTTTCTTCTTAGGGCTGCTTTTGCTGCATCCCATAGATTTTGTGTGGTTGTATTTTCACCGTCATTTCTCTCAAGGAATGCACACATTTCTTCTTCTTCCTTTGCCTAGGTTTCCTTCTAAGAGGTTTACAGTATCTTGCCTAACGTTTAAGTTTTAAGCCATTTTATTTTTGTGTATACTGTGAGGGAGTGTTCTAACTTCATTTATTTACATGTAGTTTCCCAGCTTTCACAACACCACATTCTGAAGAGACTGTCTTTTCTCCATTGCATATTTTTGCCTCCTTAGTTTAAAATTAATTGACCATAGGTGTGTGGAATTATTCTGGCCACTCTATCCGGTTCCTTTGATCCATATGTCTATTTTTCTTCCAGTACCATGTTGCTTTGATCACCATAGCTCTGCAGTATTGTCTGAAGTCTGAGAGGGTTATTCCTCTAGCCTCGTTCTTTTTCTTCAGCATTGCCTTGGCAATTCTGGGTCTTTTGTGATTCCATATAAATTTTAGGATTATTTGTTATAGTTCTGTGAAGAATGTCTTGGCTAATTTGATAGGGATTACATTTAATCTGTAGATTGCTTTGAGTAGTATGGCCATTTTAACAATATTGATTCTTCCAATCCAAGACCATGAACTATCTTTGCATTTCTTTAAATCATCTCTAATTTCCTTAATCAATGTTTTGTAGTTCTCCAAATGAGCTGACAGTATAGAAAGGAATTATTGAACCAAGCCAAAATGGGAGCCAGCCCCTAAAGAATTAAGCAGAATAATAAAATTCACTTTTGCCTTAATATTTGGACTGTGGAACTGATTTATGATTATTATGGGCTAGTGAGAGTAAATGAGAGAGAAAGTAAATCCAAAGGCCAATGAATAGTGTGAACCTAAGAGTCTCATATTAATCTGGAACTTTGAAAGGCTACATCCTTAGGAAAAAGGTAAATCAGAATTAAAAGTCAACACTCTCAAGAGCCAAATGTTAATAAACATTCAAATGAATAATATAATAATTTTATGTGGGAAGGGATAGACTGGGATTTCAAAATTGTGGAGTAGATAAAGAAGATTATACTGTATAGCACAGGGAAATATATACAAGATCTTATGGTAGCTCACAGAGAAAAAAATGTGACAATGAATATATATATGTTCATGTATAACTGAAAAATTGTGCTCTACACTGGAATTTGACACAACATTTTAAAATGATTATAAATCAATAAAAATGTTAAAAAAAATAATAATTTTATGTGTTGTAAGTTGAATGTTATGCAGCAATAAAAGTGAAAAAATAAAGATATATGTAACAGCATGGATAAATATTGTAAGCATGATTTTGAGTAAAATAAGCAAGGCATACTGTATAATTTTATTTATAACAGGCTCAAAAATTAGACAAAGAGAATCAGGTTGTTTATACACAGGTGTTAAACCTAAAGAAAAGGAAATATCTATTACTATAAAAGTCAATATTGTGATTAGATATAGAATTTGGAAGAGAAGGGTATGATTAAGAAAGGAACTACAGAGTTACTCTGGGATACTTTCAGTGTTATTTTTCCTGATGTGGGTAGGGATCACATGTGTGCATCTCTTTATACTTATTTTTAATGGTAATATATAGTTCATGAGATATAATTCATATATCAAAAATTCACCCTTTTAAAGTGTACAATTCAATGTTTTTTATTATACTCACAGAGTTTGCAACTATCACTATTACCTAATTTTAGAACATTTTTACCCCCTAAAGATAAATCACATAATAATTAGCAGTTACTCCACATTCTTCCTTTCCTCAGTCTCTAGCAACCACTAATCTAAACTCAGTCTTGGTTATGACTATGCTGGAAAATTTCATATAAATGGACTCATGCAATATTCTTTGCTATTCTTTTGTGTTATGGCTTCTTTCACTTAGCATGATGTTTTCAACGTTCATCTATATTTTGTAGCATGTTTCAGTACTTCATTCCTTTCTGTGGTTGAATAATACTTCATGGCTTCTTTCACTTAGCATGATGTTTTCAACGTTCATCTATATTGTAGCATGTTTCAGTACTTCATTCCTTTCTGTGGTTGAATAATACTTCAACATATGGATAAAGCACATTTTATTTATCAGTTGATAGACATTGGGATTGTTTCTGCATTTGGGCTGTTATAAGCAATAGTATACAATTTTTTGTGTACATATGTTTTCAATTTTTTCACACATATACCTGAGTGGAACTGCTGAGTCATATGATAATTCTAAGTTTAATTTTCAAGAAATTGCAAACTGTTTTCTACAGCAGTTGCACTGTCTTACATTTTTACCAGAAATCTGTGAGGGTTCCAATTCTCCACAACCTTGTCAATATTTTTAATATTCTTTTTGTAGAAAAAATTATAATCATGCCAGTGAACATAAAGTGGAATATTACTGTGATTTTGAATTACATTTTCCTAATTACTAATGATATAGAGCATCATTTCATGTGTTTATAGGCTACTTCTATATATATTTTTTGAAAATGTCTATTCAAATAATGTGTCATTTTTAAAATTTGTGTTATTATTTTTTATTATTAAGTGATAAGTATTCTTCATGTATTCAGGATATTAGGCCCTTATCAGATATAGGTTTTGGTAATATGTTCTACCATTCTGTAGATTGCCTTTGCACTTTCATTGATAGTGTTCTTGATGTACAAAGATTTTTTTAATTTTAATGAAATCCTATTTACATACTTTTTATTTTTTTATGACTTGTGTATTTAGTGTCATAGCTAATAAATCATTGCCTAATTTAAGACTATGAAAATTTACATCTATATGTTTTTATCAATGTTTTATAGTTTTAGTTCTTACATTTAGGTCTCTGATTTTTACTTATTTTTTATGTATGTTGTGAGTTAAGGTCTTTTGTACATGTAAATCCACTGTCCAAGTATCATTTTTTAAAATTGAAGCATAGTCAGGTACAATGGTTCCATTTCTGGTATACAGCACAATGTCCCAGTCATGCATATACATATATATTCATTTTCTTATTCTTTTTCATTAAAGTTTATAACAAGATATTGAATATACAGTTTCCTGTGCTATACAGAATAAATTGGTTTTTTAATCAAATTTTACATATAATGGCTAACATTGGCAAATCTCAGACTCCTAAATTTATTCCTTCCCACCCCCTTTACCCTAATAATCATAATATTGTATACTATATCTGCAAGTCTGTTTCTCTACTGTAGATGAATTTGTTAGCATCCAATTTGTTTTTTTTTAGATTTTACATATGAGTGATAACATATGGTATTTTTCTTTCCCTTTTTGGCTTACTCCACTTAGAATGACGATCTCTAGGTCCATCCATTTTATTGCAAATGGCATTATTTTATTCTTCTTTAATGGCTGAGTAGTTTTCCATTGTGTAAATATACCACAACTTCTATCCAGTCAAATGTTGATGGACATTTAGGTTGCTTCCATGTCTTGGCTATTGTCAATAGTGCTGCTCTGAATATTGGGATGTATGTATCTTTTTGAATTAAAGTTCCTTCTTGGTATATGCCCAGGATAGGGTTTGCTGGATTACGTGGTAAATCTATTTTTAGTTTTTGAGGAATCTCCATACTCTTTTCCATAATGGCTGTACCAAACTACATTCCCAAAAACAATGTAAGAAGGTTCCGTTTTCTCCACACACTCTCCAGAATTTAGCGATTGTAGATTTTGGATGATAGCCATTCTGACTGGTATGAGGTGATACATTATTGGAGTTTTGATTTGCAATTGTCTGATAATTAGTGATATTGAGCATTTTTATGTGCCTATTGGCCATTTGTATGTTTTCATTGCAGAACTGCTTATTTACATCTTCTGCCCATTTTGGGATTAGGTTGTTTATTTTTCAGTCCTTAAGTTGTATGATCTGTTTATATACTCTGGAAATTAAACTTTTTCAGTTACATCATATGCAAATATTTTCTCGCATTCTGAGGGTTGCCTTTTTCTTTTGCTTATGGTTTCCTTTGCTGTGCAAAAGCTTATAAATTTAATTAGATCCCTTTTTTTAAAATTTCTGTTGCCTGGATAGGGTGCCCTAGGAGAACATTGCTAAGATTTATGTCAGAGAATGCTTTACCTATGCTTTCTTTTGGAAGGTTTATTGTGTCTTTTTTATATTTAAGTCTTTAAGCCATTTTGAGTTTATTTCACTGATTTGCATGCTGCTATCCAGTTTTACAAATATCACTTACTGAAAAGACTGTCTTTTCTCCATTGTATACTCTTGTTTCAGTTGTCAAAGATTAATTGTAGGTCTGTGGGTTTATTTCTGGGCTCTCTATTCTGTTCCATTGATCCATATGTCTGTTTTTGTATCAATACCATGTTGTTTTGATTACTGTAGCTCTGCAGTATTGTCTGAAGTCTGGGAGGGTTATTCCTCCAGATTCATTCTTTTTTCTTCAATATTGCTTTAACAATTCTGGGTCTTTTGTGATTCCATATAAATTTTAGGATTATTTTTTCTAGTTCTACTAGAAAGTTATAGGTAATTTGATAGGGATCGCATTAAATCTGTAGATTGCCTTGGGCAGTATGACAATTTTAACACTATTAATTCCTTCAATTCAAGAGCATGGGATATCTTTCCATTTCTTCAAGTCATCTTTAGTTTCCTTAGTCAATGTTTTGTAGTTCTACATGTATAAACCTTTCACTTTCTTGGTCAGATTTATTCCTAGGAATTTTATTGTTTCAGATACAATTTTTAAAAGGGATTGTTTCTTTACTTCCATATCATGCTATTTCATTTTTAGCGTAAAGAAAGGCAACTGATTTTTGTATGTTAATTTTGTATCTAGCTACCTTGTCAAATTCTTTTATCAGCTCTAGTAGTTTTTGTGTGGAGCTTTTAGAGTTTTCTATATATAGTATCATGTCATCCACATATAGTGACAATTTACCTCTTCCCTTCCGATTTGGATCCCCTTTATTTCTTTTTTCTTGCTTGATTGTTGTGGCTAAGATTTCCAAGACTCTGTTTAATAGAAGTGATGAGAATGGGCATCCTTGTCTTGTTTCAGGTTTTAGTGGGAAGAGTTTCGGTTTTTCACCATTGAGTATTTTTTCTGTTTTTATTATTATTTTTATTGAGATATAGTCAGTTTACAATGTTGTGTCAATTTATGATGTACATCACAATTCTTCAGTCATACAATAACATATATATATATATTCACTTTAATATTCTTTTTCACCATAAGCTTCTACAAGATACTGAATATATTTCCCTGTGCTATACAGTATAAACTTGTTTATCTATTTTATATATACCAGTCAGTATCTGCAAATCTCGAACTCCCAGTTTATCCCTTTCCACCACCATCCCCTTTGGCAATGACAAGTCTGTATTCTATGTCTATGAGTGTGTTTCTGTTTTATATACAAGTTCATTTTTCTTTTTTGTTTTAGATTCCACATATGAGTAATATCATGTGGTATTTTTCTTTCTCTTTCTTCCTGACTTCACTTAGAATGACATTTTCCAGGGCCTTACATGTTGATGCAAATGGCATTATTTTATCATTTGTTATGGATGAGTAGTATTCCATTGTATAAGTATACTACAACTTCTTTATCTGGTTATCTGTCAATGGACATTTAGGTTGTTTCCCTGTCTTAGGTATTGTAAATAGTGCAGCCATGAACATTGGGGTGCAGATGTCTTTTTCAATTAGTGTTCCCTCTGGATATATGCCCAGGAATTCACCATTGAGTATTATCCTGGCTGTGGGTTTGTCATAAATATCTTTTATTATGCTGAGATATGTTTCCTCTATACCCACTTTGATAAGAGTTTTTATCAAAAATGGGTGTTGAATTTTATCAAATGCTTTTTCTGCATCTATTGAAATGATCATGTGATTTTTGTCTTTTCCTTTATTGATGTGGTGTATCACATTGATTGGTTAGCATACATTGAACCATCCTTGTATCCCTAGGATGAATCCAACTTGATCATGGTGTTTGATCTTTTTTATGTACTGTTTGATTCTGTTTACTAATATTTTGTTGAGGATTTTTGTATTTATGTTTATCAATTACATTCACCTGTAATTTTATTTTTTGGTAGTGTCTTTCTCTAGTTTTGGTATCAGTGTGGTGGTGGCTTCATAGAATGTGTTTAGGGGCACTCCCTCACTTTCATTCTTTTGGAACAGTTAGAGAAGGATTGGCATGAGTTCTTTGTTTTTTTGGTAGAATTCCCCAGTTAAGCCATCTGGTTCTGGACTTTTATTTGTAAGGTTTTTTTTAATTGCTGATTCTATTTCATTCCTAGTGATTGGTCTGTTTAAGTGGTCTGTTTCTTCTTGATTCAGTCTTGGTGGACTGTATGTTTCCAGAAACTTGTCCATTTCTTCTAGGTTGTCCAATTTGTTTCCATATAATTTTTCCAATTAATTTTTGAAAGACTATTCTGCTGCCATTGAATTCTAGGGGCAACTTTGCTGATCAATTAATGATAAATGAATGAGTTTATTTTTGCTAAATCAGAAATCTAGGCCTCTTAATATGCTTTTGTGTGTGTGTGTGTGTTACCTCTCTGTTCCTAATCATATCTTACATTTTTTTGTTGAAAACTTGACATTATAGATAAAATATTATCACTGTGCTAGATACTGATTGTTCCAGAGATTGTTGTTGTTGTTATTTTATTTTTTCTGTTTACTTATTTAATGACTTTTCTAGACTAATTCCTTGGTCTGTTTTCCCTTCAGTGTGTAGCCTTTGATATCCATGATGAAAAATTTTCCTCATTGTTATTTTTAAGACTTGCTTCATAGATTTTGCCCCTCAGTCAGTATTATTGATTTGTCAGCCATTGTTTGGTAGCTGACTCTTGGACTTGTAAGGTTTCCAACCATAATTGTTAAATCTGCATGTAGATTTTAGACTACTTTCACTCTTTAGAGTGTTTACCAATTTGTGCTACACTTAGTCAGGGACTTGTACTTTAGAAATTTCTTTCCTAATTTTTCCTCAGAGGGCACAGTCTTGGAGATGCTCATAGTCTCCCAATAAGCAGGGATATCTGTGATTTTACCTTGGATCTCTTAGACTATCATTTGTTTCTGAACACCTCATTAAACTTCTGGTTGGTCTGTCTAAATTGTATCACACCAGCTGTTATAATTTATTACTAATTGCTAGCTGATTGCCTATTGTTTTGGATCTCTCAAATGTATGCCCTGGAGCATAAATTGCTACAAAGTCTGCTCCAATTGAATTTGTGCCTTTTTTCAGGGCCAGGGCATTGCCAGTCTTTGAAACTTATTTTGACTCTTTACTGGAAGAACCTATTGCTATGGAGCAAGAGCTGGGATGAGAGAAAGGAACTTTCTCATCACTGACTTTCCCACCAAGATCATTTCTACAGGGCAGGAGATGTGTGTGTGTGTGTGTGTGTGTGTGTGTGTGTGTGTGTGTGTGTGTGTACTGGTATAACTGTTCAGCTGTTACCATTACTCTATACAGGCCTTCTGAAGCACGAAAGTGAAAAATATGATCTTCAGATACTAACCTGTTGCCAAATCCACGTGGAACAATTTTTCATCCCAGGCAGCTGTGAGAGAGGTGAACTGCCTCTTGACTGTTGAGAAATATGAAGCAACTCTTCTACATGGCAGAAATATGGAGGATGGCTATATTCCATAGCAGGAATCCCATTCCACCATTTTTCTTACCAAGTTTCTATAGATTTTGCTGAATAAATTCTTCTCAATGTTTTGAAAGTCCTTTGATCAACCACAGGGACTTTGAATGATAATTTTATTTATTTTCACAAGCTTAATAGATGTATCTGTGGGGGAGAGGTTACCATATGCTTCTCATACTGCCATTCAAGAAGTCTGCCTCCAAATATTTATCTATTCCTTTTTTAATAAACACATTTTAAATATCAAATACATTAGAAACAATAAAGAATACTATATTCTGTGTTGTAGTATTTAAAGAAGTCTGAAATGAATAATGTACAACTTTAGAAGGTAGGACTGAGTAAGTGATTTTAGAAATATAGATGGGGATGGATACTAGTGAGATACCTAGGAAAATAATCTATAGTGTAAGACAATGTTTTCTAGACTTCCTGCAGCCTCATTTATAGATGAGAGTTCAGAATTTCTAGAAAATATAGCTTTAAGTTTATAGATGGAGAGTGGGTGGAAAGCAAAATGAGGATTAAAAAAACTATTTATAGCATTCTCTAAAGCTAAGATGCAAACTAGCATCCACAATTAGATTTTAGTTGAGGTCAGTTAACAGGAGTGGACCTTACTTTTAACTCACAAGTAAAATATACCTTGTACCAATGGGTATGATACACTTTGTATTATTTTAATTACAATATTGATCACAACCAAGATGGTTTCATAGTTTTCAGAAACAGATAATTTAAATGTCAAATCTAACATGACATATTTCTGTGGGACATGGAAATGAGAAACAACCTCTTGAATTACCCAAAGCATACTTTAACTTGATTAAAATATTCCAAATTATAATGTATTACAATTTGTTATGTTACATGCAGAGTCTAGACAGAATAGTATCTTGGAAATCTAGGCATGAAGAAGGTGAACATGTCTTGAGTCCCTGAGTGGAAATTATGATGGGAGCTTATAGGAATTCCAATTAAGAGTCAATAGCCTTGTTTTTTATGAGTCTGCCAAAAGCTTATCAATTTTGCTTATCTTTTCAAAGAACCAGGTTTTAGTTTCATTGATATTTCCTATTATTATTGCAGTCTTTATTTCATTTATTTCATTTTTGATCTTTATGATTTGTTTTCCTTCTACTAACTTTGAGTTGTTGTTTTTTTTTTCTCTCTAGTTCCTTTAAGTGTAAGTCTAGGTTGTTTATTTGAGATTTGTATTATTTCCTGAAGTAAGCTTGTACCACTGTAAACTCCCCTCTTAGAACTGAATTTGCTGCATTCTATAGGTTTTGGATCATTGTGTTTTTGTGTTCACTTGTCTCTAGGTATTTTTTGATTTCCTGTTTGATTTCTTCAGTGATATATTGGTTATTTAGAAACATGTTGTTAAGCTTCCATGTGTTCGAGAATTTTGCAGCGTTTTTTTTTCTCCTTATATTAAAAAAAAACAGAAAGGGACCAAATCAATAAAATCAGAAATGAAAATGAAGAAGTTACAACTGACACCACAGAAATACAAGTGATCATAAGAGACTACTACAAACAACTATATGCCAGTAAAATGGACAACTTAGAAGAAATGGATAAATTCTTTGAAAGGCATGATCTTCCAAGACTGAACCAGGAAGAAATAGAAAATATGAACAGACTAATTAACAGTAACAAAATTGAATCAGTCATTTGAAAACTCCCAACAAACAAATGTCCAGGTTCTGATGGTTTTGCAAGTGAAGTCTCCTAAAACTTCAGAGTAAACATCTATCCCTCTCAAGCTATTCCAAAAACTTGCAGAGTAAGAACCATTTTGATCTCAATCTTTGAAGACACAATTACCCTGATCCCCAAACCAGACAAAGGTATCACAAGAAAAGAAAATTACAAGTCAGTAACACTGATAAACATAGATGCAAAAATCCTCAACAAAATATTAACAAAGTGAACCCAACAATACATTAAAAGAATCAAATACCTCGATGAAGTCGAATTTATCCCAGGGATGCAGGGATTTTTCAATATCTGCAAATCAATCAACATGGTACACCACATTAACAAATTGAAGAATAAAAACCATACAATCATCTCAATAGATGCAGAAGCTTTTGATTAAATTCAACATCCATTTATGATCAAAACTCTCCAGAAAGTGGGCATAGAGGGAACATACCTCAACATAATAAAGGCCATATATGACAAACCCACAGCTAACATCATACTTAACAGGGAAAAGCTGAAAGCACTTCCTCTAAGATCAAGAACAAAATAAGGATGCCTACTCTCACCACATTTATTCAACATAGTTTTGGAAGTCTTAGCCATAGCAATCAGAGAAGAAAAAGAAATGAAAGGTATCCAAATTGGAAACAAAGAATTAAAACTGTCACTGTTTTCAGATGACATGATTCTATACATAGAAAACCCTAAAGAAGTGACCAGAAAACTACTAGAGCTCATCAATGTATTTGGTAAGAGACCAGAAATAAACCCACACACTATGGTCAATTTATCTATGAAAAAGGAGGCAAGAATATACAATGGAGAAAAGACATTCCCTTCAATAAGTAGTGCTAGGAAAACTGGATAGCTACATGTAAAAGAATGAAATTGGTACATTCTCTAACATCATATACAAAAATAAGCTCAAAATGTATTAAAGAATTAAATGTAAGATAGGATACCATAAAACTCCTAGAGGAAAACATAAGCACACCACTCTTTGACATGAATCACAGTAGAATTTTTTTGATCCATCTCCTAAAGCAAAGGGAATAAAAGCAAAAACAAACAAATGAGACCTAATTAAACTTAAAAGCTTTTGCAAGGGAAAGGAAGCCATTGACAAAATGAAAAGACAACCTACTGAATGGGAGAAAATATTTGCAAATGACATGACTGATTAGAGGTTAATAACCAACATTTTAAAATAGCTCAAAGAATTCAACATCAAAAACAAACAAACAAACGAACAAGCAAGCAACCTTATTGAAGAACTAAATAGACATTTTTCCAAAGAAGAAATGCCAATGGCCAGCAGGCACATGCATAGATACTCAACATGTCTAATATTCAGAAAAATGCAAATCAACACCACAGTGAGCTATTGCCTCACGCCTGTCTGAATATCATCAAAAAGAACACAAGTAACAAATATTGGCAAGGATGTCTAGAAAAGGGAACTCTCATATGCTGTTGGTGAAAATGCAAATTGGTGCAGTCACTGTGGAAAACAGTATGGAGGTTTGTCAAAAAAACTAAAAATAGAACTACTATATGATTCAGAAATTCCACTGCTGGGTATGTATCTGAAAAAATGACAAACACTAATTCAAAAAGATACATGTATCCCAATGTTCATAGCAGCATTAGTTACAATTGCCAAGATATAGAAGCAACCTAAGTGTCCATCAACAGATGGATGTTTAAAAAAGATGTGATTATATACACGTGTGTGTGTGTGTGTGTGTATTATTTTTTCTCAGCCATAAAAAGAATTACATTTTGCCATTTGCAACAACACAGATAGACCTGCATAGTATCATGTTTAGTTAAATAATTCCAACGAAGGAACACAAATACTCTATATGTAATCTAAAAAATAAAACAAGTGATTTTATATAACAAAACAGGAACAGGCTTATAGATATAGGGAACAAACTATTGATTGCTAGCTGGGAGAGGGAAGGGTGGAAGTGCAAGATAGAGGTAGGTGTTTAATAGTTACAAACTACTGTGTATAAAATAAATAAACTACAAAGATATATTGGTCAGCACAGAAATGTAACCAGTATTGCATAACTTTAAATACACTGTAACATATAAAATTTTAAAGTCACTATGTTTTACACCTGAAACTAATATAATACTATAAATAAACTATACTTCAATTTGAAAAAAAAGAGTAAAGAGCCTTGAATGTGTAATATTTATCAGCTGGTGGTGTTACTAAGACAACAGTGAAGTATTTGGGTATGGGCCTTCTCCTGCAGGATGTTCAGACAATCTCCACAGAGAGCAGATTATCTAGACATCCTACTCCTTCTAGCCTTGATCCACAGTGTGTTTAAATTTCTAGAACTGCTGTACATAGTCACACATCATGCAAAATTATCTAGATGTGAGTGAACTTGTCAAGTGTAACAATTTCCCAATGGGCATTAGTGAGGTAAATAATTCTATAATATGTTTAAATTGTCAGTGTTGTGTTTGAAAGGCTATCTTCTACTTCTTGGTAAACATAACATGAACATGTTGATAATTGCTGTGAAAGTGCAATTTTGTAAAGATCCATGTTTACTTCATAGGCAGAGAAAGACACGGAATCAATAAAGAAGGATAGCAAATATAGAATATGGAAGCTTATGGATGTCTTGGCAATTGTTTTTCCCTCATAAATTGCACCTTGGCCTCCGTGGGGAAGGCACATGTTTAAAAGACCTCTGTCTATAAAGTTGTGTATATTCTTGATTTGAAAATCTGAGAGATGGGTTTTTTATCTGGATTCCATGGATATTAACCTGGATATACAACTCAAATTTAAAGCGTTTTAAAGGAATAAAAGCTGAGAAATAATTTGAAGTATTAACAATACTTTATCAGTTGAACAAGGAGGCAATGAGTTTTTTATGCAGAGGGCTCATATTATACAGAGGCTTAAGATGACTAAATATTTCTTTGAAATTTCAAGGGCTAAGACAGCAGCAAAGGAGAAGATCAGGGAAGTAAACAGAGGATGTATAAAAAAAGGTATTTTGAAATTATGCTAAAAATTTTATCTTCATCATTTATATTACTGTTTCTCAAACTTCTCTGAATTCATTCATGAATTTCATGAATATTTTCAGGTTTCACCGTGGACATGCCAAGCAGACCAGTCTTTGGGTCCATCACTTCTGCTTTAATCATAAAAGTAACTTTAAATTTTTAAAAAATATTTTAATAGGCTTCCAGGTAAGTTTTTATTTGTTAATAAAGGTCTATGGCTAAAACAAAGTGTGGAACCTATTGTCATATATGATGAGGAGCCTTGCAAAAGTTTTAAAAAACAAAGTGATATAATTTAAATTACCTTTCACAAAAATTCTTCTGGATGCTGTGTTAAGAATGGATTCATAGAGAGGCATGAGTGGAGACTGGAAGACCAGTTAGGAAGCTGTTAACCAAGTGAGGAATAAGGGTATCTGGATCTCAAGCATAGGTAGTGGAGGTGAAGAAAAATGAACAACTGAAAAGTCAGTTATGAGATATAACTAATGGGAGTTGATAACATATCTGAATTTATAAAATTGCTTTTTCGCCTGTGTAAAGTGTTCTTCTTTTATGTTTGCTACCTAAAGAAAATACATAAAATTCAGAAAAAAATAAAAAAGATGGAAACAAAACTTATCCACAGTTCTACTACTGAAATACAATCACTGCTACTACTCTATTTGCCCTCTTGTAGTCCTTATTCTCTTTCTCTTCTCTCCCTTTCTTCCATAAGTTAAATACAATCAGTTATGTATATTAAATGTGCTTAACTCTAGCATTTGTTTTGTCTAGAATAAAAAGTATTTTTAACCAGAGTGTTTCAGAGCTATAACTATATACAGATGGATACATATAGTGAGTCTAATAGTTATATCACCTTGCCACAAAACATGACTAAACATGGATACTCATTCTTGTTATTATTCTTATCGTTTCTTTTCCCCAGTGAGTTAGTTGTTAAGTAACTCTGTGATGATTATTAAAATGTGACTACTAGCTACAGTGATGTCTCCTGAACATGTTAGAAAAGTTTTTAAATGTATGCATCAGTAAAAATGAGGATTTATAATACATTTTGACACTTTAGAAGATGACCAAAAGCATTATATTTTATGACAGTCTTTTATTATGACAAGATTAAATATGAAATGCAGTATTTATTATTTTTAGGAGTAATATATAATTATATATAATTATTTTAAAGAAAAGACTAAATATATGATTGAAAGGAAATAATATCAAAACTAAAAAATGAAATTAATATATAATATTCTTTTCTTCAGTACTTCAAATTTAACAGTATATGAAAATCATTCCTAGTAAAAAAAAATATTAGGAAAGATAATTCCCCTATAGGATATTAGAGCTGGAAGGGACATTAGACATCATCTAATACAAACTTTCATTTTACAGATGATAAAATTGAGGCTAAGAAGGGTGATATGCTCAAAATTGTTATTGGCAGAACTGAGACTGAAACTTACATCAGTTATCTTTTTATTCCTCCATACTTCTACACACACACACACACACACAGAGAGAGAGAGAGAGAGAGAGAGAGAGAGAGAGAGAGAGAGAGAGAGAGAGATTTTCCTAATACAATTCTCTCTGAATTTATCTCAATTTTGACAATTACCTACTCCTTACTCTTACCAATGTGGGATTCTTCTTTTGATTGCTTTCTGGTCTGGACCAATAGCTATATACAGTCCATTATACCATGCATTTTTCATGCTAGGGAGTAGAAAGGAAAGTTACTTCACTCACTAGTTACTCAACTATTGTTATGTATTATCCCTCCAAACGTGTAACACTTTGATAACAAAGCTGAGCAGTATTATGTCAGAGCATTTCTTTTACATACAATACAGTTTTAATAAACTTGAAAGCCTTAAGTAGGGATTTTTGGACCACTAAATTTTTAGATTAAGTGAGGCATAAAAGAAAAAACTTATGTTTTGTCAATCATTACAAATTGCTCAAGCCCCATTTCTAGATATTTTATAGTTGAGTGGCTATAATTTAATATATATATTTCTTTATATTTTTTCACTGACTGAGGATATTACAAGACCTAGCTGAACATCATTTATCATTGTCCAGGACTAAAGATATAAAGAGTACATAAAGGGATTTTTGTATATTATACAGCAGAAAAAATATCTGGAAATATTAAAAATTCTCCAATATAAATTTGTTGTCCTACGACTTACTTGTTTTCCTTAAAAATGGACCATAACAGAAAAATCCTATACATTAGAGGTGTGTTCCAACTTTTTAGGCTTGATATTACTCAGGATGGATTTTACTAATCACCATTTTAATGAATGCTAGGTTTAAGGAAGACCACTTAGTGTATACTTTTACTTGGAAACTTTCACTATTTTGTTCTTTTTGAAAGATAAGTAATATCTTCCACATCTAAACTGCTCCAAGTCAAATATCTCCATCACTATATTTCTATCAATATTATGACACACATCACATTTAGTTTTTTTTATAGTTAATTGTATGTGTGTGCTTCTCACTGTATTTTTGTTCTTAAATATATTTATTTAGTATATCTATTTTTAAAACTTGTTTTACATATATTATTGTTTTTAATCCTGTGCTTTAGTAAATTGTCCAAATTACTTGAAAATAGCAGAACTGAACTTGAGCCCAAGTCTTTGATTTTTTTTTTTACCGTATCCTCTTCTGAACAACCATACTGCTTTTCATGATATTGTTAATGGCAGAAGCTGTATTTCCAAATTTATCTTATGCATTTTTACTTCTCTAATAGGAATATTTGTAAAAATAAATGCTTGTACAAATAAATATTCATTAAATTTTCATTTGAATGGTAGAACACTTATTCAAGGATAAAAGAAACTGCTAGTCAAAAGTGATTAGAAGCAATTGTGTAACATAGGATGTTAGCACTCTGTGCCTCTTAACAGGAATACTGCCATTCTTTTGATGTCTTTTGTTAACGTCAGAACAAATTTATCTGACATTTGGGGCAATTTGACTGGAGCTGTTTTATTTTTGAGAAAAAGTATCTTCTAAATAGACAGAGTTTTCACTTAAGTGATTTCAACACTTTTACCTAGAACTGATATAATTGCCACATGAGCAAGTCCAGCATTTCTCACATTGATCCTTTTAGTGCAAGAACCATATCTTCTCCATCACTGAACTTAACTTTTAATAGTTTTTAAATTGATGTGTTACTCACAAATATTTTTGTTCATTCTAAAAGCCAGGAATTTTAAAGCAAAGCTTCCCAAGTAGTAAGCAAAACAACGGTTACAGGAGTACCAAGACATTGATTCTCTCAGCCCTCAGGATGGTACAACAGAGTAAGGCAGCCTGATACCAGGCCTTCTGACCATGAAGAGTCTGGTCTATTTCCCTTCAATGTGGTGTTCAAATATCATCATAAAGTTTGGGATAGCTATTCTGAAGGACAATGCATGGTTAATTTAACTTTCTAAATATATTAGAAAATATTTTAAAATTTGACATTAATTAATATTTTTCCTATTGTTTGAAACACTGAGGTTTGACTCCAAACATGTAAATATGAGATGTAATAATCTTCTCTTTTAAAAATCACATTTAATCTACTAAAAATGAGTATTTATCTGTGGCAAGATAATTTTCCTCATGTTAAATTTCCCTATATGTTTGACTAAGTCTCATAAACCAAGGGCTGCAACAGGCCAATATCATTATATGGTTGTTGACATTCTTTTTTTTTTAAATTTTTTATTGATTCATAATCATTTTACAGTGTTGTGTCAAATTCCAGTGTTCAGCACAATTTTTCAGTCATTCATGGACATATACGCACTCATTGTCACATCTTTTTCTCTGTGATTTATCATAACATTTTGTGTATATTTCCCTGTGCTATACAGTGTAATCTTGTTTATCTATTCTACAATTTTCAAATCCCAGTCTATCCCTTCCCACCCTCTACCCACCCCCCCCGGTAACCACAAGTCTGTATTCTCTGTCCATGAGTCTATTTCTGTCCTGTATTTATGCTTTGTTTTTGTTTGTTTTTGTTTTTTAGATTCCACACATGAGCGATCTCATATGGTATTTTTCTTTCTCTTTCTGGCTTACTTCACTTAGAATGACATTCTCTAGGAGCATCCATGTTGCTACAAATGGCATTATGTTGTCAGTTTTTATGGCTGAGTAGTATTCCATTGTATAAATATACCACTTCTTCTTTATCCAGTCACCTGCTGATGGACATTTAGGTTGTTTCCATGTTTTGGCTATTGTAAATAGTGCTGCTATGAATATTGGGGTGCAGGTATCATCCTGAAGTAGATTTCCTTCTGGGTACAAGCCCAGGAGTGGGATTCCTGGGTCATATGGGAAGTCTATTCCTAGACTTTTGAGGAATCTCCACACTGTTTTCAATAGTGGCTGCACCAAACTGCATTCCCACCAGCAGTGTAGGATGGTTCCCCTTTCTCCACAGCCTCTCCAGCATTTGTCATTTTTGGATTTTTGAATGACGGCCATTCTGACTGGTGTGAGGTGATACCTCATTGTAGTTTTGATTTGCATTTCTCTGAAAAGTAGTGAAATTAAATATTTTTTCATGTGCTTTTTGATCATTTGTATGTCTTCCTTGGAGAGTTGTTTGTTTAGGTCTTCTGCCCATTTTTGGATTGGGTTGTTTATTTTTTCCTTATTGAGTCATATGAGCTGCTTATATATTTTGGAGATCAAGCCTTTGTCGGTTTCACTTGCAAAACTTTTCTCCCATTCCGTAGGTTTCTTTCTTGTATTATTTCTGGTTTCCTTTGCTGTGCAGAAGCTTGTAAGTTTCATAAGGTCCCATTTGTTTATTCTTGCTTTTATTTCTTCTAGGAGAAAATTTTTGAAATGTATGTCAGATAATGTTTTGCCTATGTTTTCCTCTATGAGGTTTATTGTATCTTGTCTTATGTTTAAATCTGTAATCCATTTTGAGTTGATTTTTGTATATGATGTAAGGGTGTGTTCTAGCTTCATTGTTTTACATGCTGCTGTAGAGTTTTCCCAACACCATTTGCTGAAGAGACTGTCTTTATTCCATTGTATATTCGTGCCTCTTTGCCGAAGATGAGTTGACCAAAAGTTTGTGGGTTCATTTCTGGGCTCTCTATTCTGTTCCATTGGTCTATATGTCTGTTTTGGTACCAATACCATGCTGTCTTGATGACTGTAGCTCTATAGTATTGTCTGAAGTCTGGGAGAGTTATTCCTCCAGCCTCTTTCTTTCTCTTCAGTAATGCTTTAGCAATTCTAGGTCTTTGATGGTTCCATATAAATTTTATTATGATTTGTTCTAGTTCTGTGAACTATGTCCTGCGTAATTGGATAGGGATTGCATTAAATCTGTACATTGCCTTGGGCAATGTGACCATTTTAACAATATTGATTCTTCGAATCCAAGAGCATGGAATATCTTTCCATTTTTTAAAGTCTTCCTTAATTTCCTTCATCAATGGTTTATAGTTTTCTGTGTATAATTCTTTCACCTCCTTGGTTAGATTTATTCCCAGATATTTTATTACTTTGTGTGCTATTTTAAAAGGGATTGTTTCTTTACTTTCTTTTTCTGTTGATGTATCGTTACTGTAAAGAAAGGCAACTGATTTTTGAACATTAATTTTGTAACCTGCTAACTTGCTGAATTCTTCGATCAGCTCTAGAAGCTTTTGTGTGGACCTTTTAGGGTTTTCTATTTATAGTAACATGTCGTCAGCATATAATGACACTTTTACCTCTTCTTTTCCAATTTGGATCCCTTTTATTTCTTTCTCTTGCCTGATTGCTGTGGCTAGGACTTCCAGGACTATATTGAATAGGAGTGGTGATAGTGGGCATCCTTGTCTTGTCCCAGATTTTAGTGGGAAGCTTTTGGGTTTTTCACCGTTGAGAACTATGCTGGCTATAGGTTTGTCATATATGGCTTTTATTATGTTGAGCTATGTTCCCTCTATACCCACTTTGGCGAGAGTTTTTATCATAAATGGGTGTTGAATTTTATGAAATGCTTTTTCTGCATCGATTGAGATGATCATGTGGTTTTTGTCCTTTCTCTTGTTGATGTGATGTATTACATTGATTGATTTGAGTATGTTCAACCAGCCTTGTGTCCCTGGGATGAACCCCACTTGGTCATGATGTATAATCTTTTTTATGTGTTGTTGGATTCTTTTTGCTAAAATTTTGGTGAGGATTTTGGCGTCAATGTTCGTCAGTGATTTTGGCCTATAATTCTCTTTTTTTGTAGTGTCTTTGCCTGGTTTTGGTATCAGGGTGTTGGTGGCTTCATAGAATGAGTTTGGGAGTATTCCCTCCTTTTCAATCTTCTGGAAGAGTTTGAGAAGGACTGGTATGAGTTCTTCTTTGTATGTTTGGTAGAATTCCCCGGTGAAGCCATCCGGTCCTGGACTTTTATTTGTAGGGAGATTTTTAATTGCTATTTCTATTTCCTTTCTAGTGACCGGATTTTTCAAGTGTTCAGTTTCTTCTTGATTCAGTTTTGGTGGACAGTATGTTTCCAGAAACTTGCCCATCTCCTCTAGGTTATCCAGTTTGGTTCCATATAGTTTTTCATAATATTCTCGTGTGATATTCTGTATTTCTATTTTGTTTGTTGTAATTTCTCCAATTTCCTTTCTTATTTTGCTAATTTGTGCTCTCTCTTTTTTCTTCTTAGTGAGTTTGCCCAGAGGTTTGTCGATTTTATTTACTTTTTCAAAAAACCAGCTTTTGGTTTGGTTGATTTTTTCTATGGTCTTGTTAATCTCTATTGTATTTAATTCCTCTCTGATCTTTATTATTTCCTTCCTTCTGCTGCTTTTTGGGGCTTTTTGTTCTTCTTTTTTTAATTGATTCAGGTGGTGGGTTAACTTGTTTATTTGAGATTGTTCTTCTTTTTTGAGGAAGGCCTGTATCGCTATAAACTTCCCTCTTAGGACTGCCTTTTCTGTGTCCCATAGGTTTTGAGTGGTTGTGCTTTCATTATCATTTGTCTCAAGGTATTTTTTAATTTCAGCTTTGATTTTCTCATTCATCCATTGTTTTTTCAATAACATATTGTTTAATCTCCATGCTTTTCTTTTTTTCTCCTTTGTTTCTCTGTTGTTGATTTCCAGTTTCATGGCATTGTGGTCAGTAAAGATGCTTGAGATAATTTCTATCTTCTGAAATTTGTTGAGGTTTCTTTTGTGTCCAAGTACATGATTGATCCTGGAAAATGTTCCATGTGCACTTGCAAAGAATGTATATCCTACTTTTTGTGGGTGTAAAGCTCTGAAAATATCCACCAAATCTAGTTTTTCTATTGTTGTATTTAATTTCTCTGTTGCCTTGTTTATTTTCTGTCTGGAAGATCTGTATAGTGATGTTAATGCAGTGTTAATTTCTCCAACTATGATTGTATTGCCATCAATATCCCCCTTTATCTCTGTTAGTAATTCTTGCATGTACTTAGGTGCTCCTATATTGGGTGCATATATATTAACGAGTGTAATATCTTCATCTTGTATCACTCCTTAAATCATTATAAAATGTCCTTCTTTATCTTTCTTTATGGCCTTTGTTTAAAGTCTATTTTGTCTGAAATCAGTACTGCAACACCTGCTTTTTTGGCTTTTCCATTTGCATGGAATATCCTTTTCCATCCTTTCACTCTCAATCTATATGTGTCCTTCTCCCTAAAGTGGATCTCTTGTATGCAGCATATTGAAGGTTCTTGCTTTATTATCCACTCTGATACTCTATGTCTTTTGACTGGAGTATTTAGTCCATTAACATTTACAGTAATTAATGATAGATGTGTGTTTATTGCCATTTTGAACTTATATTTGCAGTTGAATTGGTATATCTTCTTTGTTCCTTTCTTCTTCCTTTTGTGGTTTGGTAATTTTCCTTTGTATTATCATGGATTTTATTTAATTTTTGTGACTCCCTTGTAAATTTCTGACTTGTGGATACCCTTTTTTGTAAATCTATTAACCTATACCCATTTTTAATAAACTGATAATAACATGATCTCAAACCCATCCTACTGTTAAAAAAATTTAAAAAAAGAAAGAACAAATTTCTATATTTCCCTGCCTCCCTCTCCCACTCTCAGTGATTTCTATGTCTTCTTTTATAATTTCGTGTTTTCTTTATTTGTAATTCATGAGTTATCACCTTTCCAGTTGTACGTTTCTCATTTCTGTAGCATCCTGCTGCTTTTCTATTTAGAATAGACCTTTCAATATTTCTTTTAGCATGGGTTTAGTGTTACCAAACTCCCGCAGCTTTTTTTTGTCTGTGAAACTCTTCATTTCTCCTTCTATCCTAAAGGATAGCCTTGCTGGATAAAGTATCCTAGGCTGCATCTTTTTTTCACTCAGGGCTTTGAATATATCTTGCCACTCCCTTCTGGCCTGTAGTTTTTGTGTAGAGAAATCAGCTGCGAGCTTTATGGGGGTTCCCTTGTAGTTCACTCTTTGCTTTTCTCTTGCTGCCTTTAGAATCATTTCTTTATCCTTGACTCTGGCCATCTTGATTATGATATGTCTTGGTGTGGGTCTATTTGGGTTCTTCCTGTTTGGGACCCTCTGAGCTTCCTGTACTTGGATATCTGATTCCTTCTTTAAGTTTGGGAAGTTTTCAGTCATGATTTCTTCAAAAACATTTTCAATTCCCTTTGATCCTTCTTCCCCTTCTGGGACCCCTATTATGCGAAGATTGGGACCCTTTATATTATCCCATAGGTCCCTTTTGCTATTATAATTATTTTAGTTTGCTTATCTTCTAGTTCTTCTGAATGGGTGCTTTCTGTTGCCCTGTCTTCTAGATCACTAATTCGTTTCTCTTCATTAACTAGTCGGCTTTGCACAGCTGTTAGATCATTCCTCATCTCTGTCAATGAGTTTTCCCATTTTGCTTGGCTCTTCTTTATAGCTTCTATTTCATTTTTGACATATTTTATTTCTCTAAGCATTATCTCTTTTAATTCCTTCAGCAATTTGATCACTCCTTTTTTGAAATCTTGATCTAGTAGGCTATCGATGTCTATTTCATTGATCTTTCTTTCAGGGGATTCCTCTTGTTCTTTAATTGGGAAAGGTTTCTCTGCTTCTTCATCGTGCTCATACCTCTCTGGCACTGTGGTTTATGGAGTATCAGTTCTCTATTTTGGATCTTAAGGATTTTATCTATCTAATGCCTATTTAGGAATAGAACTTTGAAAAAAAAGGAAAAAAAGAAGAAAAGAGAAAAAATAAGAGAGAGAGAGAAAGATTTTTAAAAGAAGGGAGAAAGAGGTTTTGAAAACAATGTATAATGAATAATAGAAGAGTGGGTTGAAGCAGAGTATTAATCGGGTGGAGACGTCCTTTTAAAACCTTTAAAAAAAAGGGGGTGTGGGGAGATGAATATATGTGTTTGAAGCCTGTGTCTAATCAATAACAGGACATCAAAACCCAAGAGAAATAGAAATGAATTAAGAAGTAAAAATTAAGAGAGTAATTGAAAATAGAACTGGTAAAAACAGATTAAAAAAAACAAAACAAAAACAAATACAAAAAACAAAAAAACAAAAAAACAAAAAAAGAAAAAAAAAGGGGGTTGTCGGTGTTCTCCTGGAGTGTGTGTGCTTTTAATGTGATGTCCTTCTGTCTTAGTCCTGTTTTGGAAGCTCAGCTTGTTTTCATAGGCCCTCCGTTGGCGCCCTCTTCTGTGCTGCTCCCAGCACCTGTTGGCAAGCAGATCGCCCCTCCTCTTAACACGGAGTCAGATGCAGCTCTCCTCTGCTGCGGGCGGGTGGGTCACTGCCCCTCCGGATGCCGCAGTCAGATGTTGCAGATTGGCCAGGCAGGAGGGCGGGTCGTGCCCCCTCCCAGCACCTCGGTCAGGGGTTGTGTTCCTGCCTACAGGTGGTGGGCCGCTCTCCCCCTGTCTGTACCACCAGTAGCTCTGCTGCTCTGTACGGCTGTGTGCTCCGCCCTGGCTGGCGCTCCGCCCTGGTCGCGCTCCGCGGGTGGGCTTGGGGAAGACTGAGGTGCAGCCTCGTCCCTGCTCAGAGCCAAGACCCATCTGCTTGTTTGTCTTTGTGGAGGAAGTTCTCTGGGGGACCACAATGGAAGGATCCTATGTGCCCAGGGCTGTAGGCCCGTCTCAGTCTGGCCCTTGAGGCTGCTAAGCCCTTCGCTGCGGACGCAGGTTTCGCCTCTGCCCCCGCCTGGGTGCTAAGCGCCTGAGAATATGGCGGCTCTGCCTGGGCCCCTCCTCTCTTCCCCTGAAAAGTTTCCGCGGGTTTTCAGAGATGGGGGTATGCACCCTTCCCCCGAGAGCACATCAACCTTGCTGTTTTATGGAGGGCCCAGGTTGTTCTGTCCTGTACACCCACAGCCACAGCGCCCATCCCCTGCAGTCCCCTGGAGCTGCCTCCGTGCAGCCGCCCCCGTCCTCCACCCTGCTTGTGCAGCCTGGCCCTGCCCGCCGCTGCCGGCCCGCTTGGTGTCGGGGGGACGCTCTGTGCCCGTTTAACTTAGTTCTGTCAGACAAGGGCTGCTCTGTACAGATCCGAGCCTTGGAGGCCACCCCTCCGTCCCGCTGGCCTCTCAATTGGAGAGCGGAGACCCAGCGAGCAAGCGCCAGTCGTCCTTTGCTGCTCCCTCCCCGCGGGACCCGTCCAGGGCTGTTGCCTTTTGTTCTTTCTTTTTTCCTTTTCTCCTACCAGATTTTTGGCGTCTTTATCTTTTGAAGAGGGCGATGATCTGTTGGAGTTCCGCAGGTGCTCTGGTTGGCTGAGTGGGTCTGTAGATGTGGGTCTTGGTGTATTTGTGGGAGAGGGTGACTTACGAGCATCCTTCTACTCTGCCATCTTGCCCGGAAGTCCGTTGACTTTCTTATCATTATGTTTTAATCCCAAGCAATTACTTTAGTGACACTTCATATCTCAGAGTCACATTTATTTTTAACCATATTAACATTCATTTATTTGTTTTTCACAACTGCCTATGCATGAACACTTCATTAGAAGTCAATTTCATACAGACCAGAAACCAAGCCCAAGTTCCTTCAAGATTGTGCCTCTTCAGAAGCCACCATGAGCACAGATTCTTAAATCCATGCTCAAGAGAATTAAACCAATATTCATTTAGATAACCCACCCAGCACCTTTAACTCATGATTACTTGTTCCTCAACTTCATTTCACTTCAGCTACTCACTTTCATGAATACACTATGGGTTTTGCAATGATTTAGAACTGCTCCATCTCTGAAATAACAAACTTCAGTGCCTCACTTTCTGAACCACTATTTTCCGTCATTCACTTTAATTTATTCAAAAATATTTATTGAGTACCTTCTATGTGGAAAGTGTTGTGCAAAACACTGGATGTGTAGTGATTGAATAATAACTGTGACTGTCACAAATGCTATGAAAAAATACAGGTTATAACCAAATCAGGATAAGTTACACGATATTACTGAGTCTTGATGAGAACACATTCTCAGTAACTCTCAAATCTATCCCTTCCTTTGTTGTTCCAAAGCCATTTCCTTATATAAGTTTCATCCATGCTTATCTACTTGTTGCATCAGTCCCTAACTTGGTTTCCTGATTTATCTCATCCTCCTTTCCTTCACACTAATTCTAAAGTGATCTTTTACAAACTCATAACATGATTATGTCATGTTCATGTTTAAAATACCTCAAAGGCTGCCCAGATCTTCCAGACTAAAGTCAATTTCCTAAATTTAGCACATAATGCACTTCATATTCTGACAAACATCTATTTCTGTGATCTCATTCACTGCCATACTCCACGTGCAAGCCCTCCTCTCAGTATACTGAACATAGGTTCCAGAATGCATCTTGAATGCTTGATATCATCATGCTGTTTAATACGTTCATTTTACTGCTTATGGTGCTTTTCAGACCTCCTTTATGTAACTCCCATTAGTTCTTTTTTAAGACATTATTGTCAAATAAAATTGTATATATTTAAAGTACAAAAGTGATTTTGATATACATATACATTTTGAAATGAGCACAATCAAATTAATTATGATATCTATCATCTCTACATAGTTACCCATGTGTGTAGGTGAGTGTGTGAGGAGAAAATATTTGATTTAAGATCTAGCTTTTTAGAAAATGCCACCAGGCTGTACATTAGAATTACAGAAATTATTCATCTTGTGTAACTGAAACTTTGTACTCTTTGACCAAAAACATGTAATTTCCCTTTTCCCCTCAGCCCCTGGCAAACATCACCTAACTCTCTGTTTCTGTGAGTTAGACTGTTTTAGATTACACACATAAGTGGCATCATGTAGTATTTTTCTTTCTATATCTTGCTTATTTAACTTAACATAATGTCTTCTAGCTCCATCTGTGTTATGAAAAATGGCAGAATTTCCTTCTTTTTAAGGTGAATAATATTTTATTGTGTGTGTATCAATTTATCTTGACTATTGTGAATGTTGTTGCGATTAACTCTAATTTGTCCTTTAAAGTTCATAATAAACATCATAATCTCCAAGAATCCTTCCTGATCACCTTCCTCCAGTCAATCTGATCTATAAGCCCAGACTCTATTTTCTTATAGCACTAGTGAATATCTCTATTATAGTATTTACTCTATGTTTTTTTAATGAATTGTTACACTCTATATTGTACTTTATGATATCATGTCTCTTTCTAAGTTATGAATGCCTTGAGGGCAGGGATTTTATCTTACTTGATAATGTGTCTCCAAGACCTCATACAGAGTAGGTGCTTAAGAAATGTTCACGATTTGCATTTCTCTGATAATTAGTGAAATTGAGCATTTTTTCATGTGCTTTTTGATCATTTGTATGTCTTCCTTGGAGAATTGCTTCTTTAGGTCTTCTGCCCATTTTTGGATTGGGTTGTTTATTTTTTTCTTTTTTTTAACATTTTTTATTGATTTATAATCATTTTACAATGTTGTGTCAAATTCCAGTGTTCAGCACAATTTTTCAGTCATTCATGGACATATACACACTCATTGTCACATTTTTTTCTCTGTGACTTATCATAACATTTTGTGTATATTTCCCTGTGCTATACAGTGTAATCTTGTTTATCTATTCTACAATTTTGAAATCCCACTCTATCCCTTCCCACCCTCCACCCCCCCCGGGTAACCACAAGTCTGTATTCTCTTTCTGTGAGTCTATTTCTGTCCTGTATTTATGCTTTGTTTTTGTTTGTTTGTTTGTTTTTGTTTTTGTTTTTTAGATTCCACATATGAGTGATCTCATATGGTATTTTTCTTGCTCTTTCTGGCTTACTTCACTTAGAATGACATTCTCCAGGAGCATCCATGTTGCTGCAAATGGCATTATGTTGTCGGTTTTTATGGCTGAGTAGTATTCCATTGTATAAATATACCACTTCTTCTTTATCCAGTCACCTGTTGATGGACATTTAGGCTCTTTCCATGTTTTGGCTATTGTAAATAGTGCTGCTATGAACATTGGGGCGCAGGTGTCATCCTGAAGTAGATTTCCTTCTGGATAGAAGCCCAGGAGTAGGATTCCTGGGTCATATGGTAACTCTATTCCTAGTCTTTTAAGGAATCTCCACACTGTTTTCCATAGTGGCTGCACCAAACTGCATTCCCACCAGCAGTGTAGGACGGTTCCCCTTTCTCCACAGCCTCTCCAGCATTTGTCATTTGTGAATTTTTGAATGACAGCCATTCTGACTGGTGTGAGGTGATACCTCATTGTAGTTTTGATTTGCATTTCTCTGATAATTAGTGATATTGAACATTTTTTCATGTGCATTTTGATCATTTGTATGTCTTCCTTGGAGAATTGCTTGTTTAGGTCTTTTGCCCATTTTTGGATTGGGTTGTTTATTTTTTCCTTATTGAGTCATATGAGCTGCTTATATATTCGGGAGATCAAGCCTTTGTCGGTTTCACTTGAAAAAATTTTCTCCCATTCCGTAGGTTTTCTTCTTGTTTTACTTCTGGTTTCCTTTGCTGTGCAGAAGCTTGTAAGTTTCATTAGGTCCCATTTGTTTATTCTTGCTTTTATTTCTTCTAGGGGAAAATTTTTGAAATGTATGTCAGATAATATTTTGCCTATGTTTTCCTCTAGGAAGTATATTGTATCTTGTCTTATATTTAAGTCTTCAATCCATTTTGAGTTGATTTTTGTATATGATGCTCCTGTCATTCTAAGTGAAGTAAGCCAGAAAGAGAAAGAAAAATACCGTTTGAGATCGCTCATATGTGGAATCTATAAAACAAAAAGAAAAACAAACAAACAAACAAAAACAAAGCATAAATACAGGACAGAAATAGACTCATAGAGAGAGAATACAGACTTGTGGTTTCCAGGGTGGTGGAGGGTGGGAAGGGATAGACTGGGATTTCAAAATTGTAGAATAGATAAACAAGATTACACTGAGTAACACAGTGAAATATACACAAAATGTTATGATAAGTCACAGAGAAAAAAATGTGACAATGAGTGTGTTTATGTCCATGAATGCCTGAAAAATTGTGCTGAACACTGGAATTTGACACAACATTGTAAAATGATTATAAATCAAAAAAAATGTTAAAAAAGAAATATTTTTCACATTTCAAACACTTGAAAAAAATTTAAAAGCTACATTCTTATTGTGTGTTATATTGCATGAAATAAAATGATGATTTGGAACTTTTCCAATGAAAATTGTAAACATATTCTCATAACAAATGTAATTCAATTTTTATGTATCTATGTAGCTTAATGGCATTATTAGGCAATTATCCAAAAAAAAAAAAAAAAAGAAATGTTCACGAGAATGCAGAGAGATGGCAGTGGAGAGAGATAAATAAAGTTGAGAGAGGGAGGGAAGTAGAGCTGAAAGATGGGAAGAATGGAGCTGAAGAAGGCAAGAAGGTAGACAGGAGAGCAGGCAATAAGAAGGATGGAAGGAGGGAAGGAAAGATTTAAGGGAGGAAGGGAGGAGGAAAGAAAGAAGAAAAAAAAGGAGGAAGAAGGAAGGAAAGAAATATTAAATAATTCATGAGAAAGTATAGAAGGCTTCTGCCATGCTTGAAAAATGAAAGAAGAGAGTTTAAGGAGTATATTCAGGAATCCTAAAAAATATTACTTGAAGAGACCAAAAAAAAAAATTCATTACTTGATCAGTCATCAGTTAAGTGTATAAAACTATAAGGAACTCTTGCAGTGAAATATGACCATTGTTCATATCTGTTTGCTTGTTCTTTGTAGTGACATTCTTTTACATGTGTACTAAAGTTTCTACAGTTTAAAAATCTTAATTTGCTTGTCAATGAGCTTGTAGAACATAATCACACTCCTTAATTAGAACAGACTTAGACAAACAGTATTACCATTTTCTTCATGGGGTAAATAGTAATTCAATGCAAAATGTTCTGCTGTTTTACATTTTCCAGAGCTTTCATTCATTCTTGCTTAGTGATTACAAATGGCTCATAAATAAACACTTGGCATGATTTCTGAAATGTTCTGTATTTACTTACAAGGCTTGTTCTTCCATCACTGGGTCATTTAAGTGGTTTTGAAAGATTGTATACAGGTTCATTTTACAAGGTATTTTAAGTTTGTAATCCTGCTTAAATACACAAAAATAGGAAGGATTAACAAACTGCTATTTGGAGCAGATAGAGAAGATAGAGCTCAGGGCAATCAGGACAGAGTCTATCAGGAATACAAAATCAATTGGTCAAAAATGGAAGACCGTCAACAAAAATAACATGCTATGGACCCTCAAGGCTTGTTGTTTATGCTAGAGGAAGCCTAAAATAATCTGCGGTTTTTGATGCTTGATTTAGTTTTCCACAAGCCTAATTAGCACCAGATTAAGTTTGCTGCCAGTATAGTTTATTGTTGAGACTGACAAATACTTGCTGTTTATTTGTCTCCTGTGCAGAAAGACTGGCAGCAATAATATAATGACATATTTAATAATACTGACAACAGTATAATAATACTACTGTACAGAAATTTGTGGGCTATTATAATATTTTTTAGAAAGTCATTTTTCTAATGAACAAAGAATTCCCTAGAAACAACTAAGCCATCACATATTCTATCTGAGTGTGTCCACTTGGTTTGTTATAAAATGCAATTTTAAACATCCCCTGTTTTAAGACAGGTCTCATTTGCTTTAGCAAGACTAAATATGAAGACAACTTATTTGAATTTGTCACCAAGTGTCGGTAATCTCTTCTTTATGAGGAATATATAAGAACAATTAATTCAGGGATCTCTGTTCAGAACATGCAATGAGTAAGTGAATTGCGACACTCATTCATTCTTTTAGGTTTCATTTTTTCTAACACCAGAAGAAACTCCCTAATCTCATCTCTGGAGTTGTTGATACATATTACAATTCAAGGTCAAGTTGGAATAATACTACTTATTTGCTTTTCTTTGGATCTTTAAATTCAGCGCAAGATTTCACAGGGATAAAATAGAACAGAAAATGTTTGTTTATATATGTGAACAAACTGGGAACAAAATTTTCATCTTTATCCTTGAATGCTGTCCTTTGATTTCAAAGAAGTTTGATACATATAGAAACATACAAAAGGGTAAAGCTGGGTAAGAAGTCAGTATAAAAGGGCAGGATACTTTATCAATAGAATATGTATGACATACACCAAGAAGGCATAGTCAACTGTCAATGTGACTCTTAATTGAGAAATGAGGTTTGAATAACACAATCTAAAAAATAAGTATTTTAAACTGTGATTTATACACACATATGTGCAATCATTCTTCCCTTTCTGGCCCCTTGGCCTAGCTTTTTCTAGTGGCCAGGGCTTAGCAACTTTTCAATGAACCACAATAAAAAGGAGAGTAATTTCCCTTTACTATTATTTATTCAACTATTCAACTTTTTGCCTTAGCTAATATGATTTGTCTAAAGTTTTAAATTTTCTGTTCCTTCCCAAATTCTTTTTCTGAAAAGTGTGAGAACCTACAGACCCCATTCCCTAAGACTTCTATACTTCAAATTCCTCAAAGCACATCATGGCTGATCAAGAAAATCATGACTAGAAAAAAATTTTAAAGTCATTTGACTTCTCCCTCCCTCTCCATGGCATATGTTGCCTAATACAAAGATTGATACCCAATAAGTTCTCAAAGAATTTCAAAGTAAAAAATAATGGCTGCTTCAGTGGTCTGTTTGGTATCTTAAAATGTCTCTCTGTGTTCCAAAATCCCATTTGAATTAAACTGCAGTAATGCATTGATGGTGCTGTTTAGGTTTATTCTCATAAGAGATTTTCTAACTAATGTGTTGGAGTAGCAGTAGTCAAACTTGGATGAATAACTCTTTGAAAGAACTGTGGAGTTAATCCTAACACAAACCATCGTACTGTGTTACAAAGATGGCCTCCAAAAGACTAAATGCACTGAACACTATATAATACCACTCTTTGACGTACATACCACCTCCTTTATTACTCCTAGGTAATAGTTTTCTTCTTTTTAAAAGTGTTTTGAGAGAAGAGGCAAGATGGCGGACAAGAAGGACGCTTGTAAGTCACCCTCTAACACAAATACACCAAGACCCACATCTACAGACTCACTCAGCCAACCAGAGCACCTGCGGAACTCCAAAAGATCATTGCCCTCTTCAAAAGATAAAGACGCCAAAAATCTGGTAGGAGAAAAGGAAAAAAGAAAGAACAAAAGGCAAAGCAGCGCGGGACAGGTCCCGCGGGGAGGGAGCGGCAAAGGAGGACTGGCGCTTGCTTGCTGGGTCTCCCCTCACCAACTGAGAGGCCAGCGGGACGGAGGGGGAGCCTCCAAGGCTTGGATCTGTACAAAGCAGCCCTTGTCTGACAGAACTAAGTTAAACGGGCACAGAGCGCCCCCCCTGACACCCAGCCTGAGACGCGGGCCGGCAGCGGCGGGCAGGGCCAGGCTACACAAGCAGGGCGGAGGACGGGGGCGGCAGCACGGAGGCAGCCCCAGGGGACTGCAGGGGCTGGGCGCCGTGGCTGTGGGTGTACAGGACAGAACAATCTGGGCCCTCCATAAAACAGCAAGGTTGATGTGCTCTCTGGGGAAGGGTGCATACCCCCATCTCTGAAAACCCGCAGAAAATTTTCAGGGGAAGAGAGGCGAGGCCCAGGCACAGCCACCATATTCTTTGGTGCTGAGCACCCAGGCAGGGGCAGGGGTGAAACCTGCATCTGCACAGAAGGGCTCAGCAGCCACAAGGGACAGACTGAGACGGGCCTACAGCCCGGGGCAGGTGGGATCCTTCCATCCTGGTCCCTCAGAGAACTTGTTCCACAAAGACAAACAAGGAGCTGGGTCTTGGCTCTGAGCAGGGACTAGGGTGCTCCTTGGTTTCCCCTAGCCCACCCATGAAGCGCGGACAGGGCGGAGGGCGACCAGGGCGGAGCACACAGCCGCACAGAGCAGCGGAGCTACCGGGGGCGCAGGCAGAGGGAGAGCGGCCCCCCGCCTTTTGGGCAGGAACACAGCCCCTTACCGAGGTGCTGGGAGGGGGCACGACCTGCCCTCCTGCCTGGCCAGTCTGCAACATCTGACTGCGGCATCCGGAAGGGCAGTGACCCGCCCGCCCACAGCAAAGGACAGCTGCATCTGACCCTGTGTTAGGAGGAGGCGCGTTCTGCTTGCCGACAGGTGCTGGGAGCAGCACAGAAGAGGGTGCCAACGGAGGGCCTATGAAAACAAGCTGAGCTTCCAAAACAGAACTAAGACAGAAGGACTTCACATTAAAAGCACACAGACTCCAGGAGAACACCGACAACACCTTTTTGTTTTGTTTTGTTTTTTGTCTTTGGTTTTTTTGTTTGTTTGTTTTTTGATTTGTTCTTAAATCTGTTTTTACCTGTTCTATTTTCAATTACTCTCTTAATTTTTACTTCTTAATTCATTTCTATTTCTCTTGGCTTTTGATGTCCTGTTATTGATTAGACAGAGGCTTCAAATACATCTATTCATCTCCCCACCCCTTTTCTTTTCTTTTCTTTTTTTTTAAAGGTTTTAAAAGGACGTCTCAACCCGATTAATACTCTGCTTCAACTCGCTCTTCTATTATTCATTATACACTGTTTTCAAACCCTCTTTCTCCCTTCTTTTACAAATCTTTCTCTCTCTCTTTTATTATTTCTTTCTTTTTTTTCCTAAGTTCTATTCCTAAATAGGCATTAGATAGATAAAATACTTAAGATCCAAAATAGACAACTGATACTCCATAAACCACAGTGCCAGAGAGGTATGAGCAAGATGAAGAAGCAGAGAAACATTTCCCAATTAAAAGAACAAGACGAATCCCCTGAAAGAAAGATCAATGAAATAGACATCGATAGCCTACTAGATCAAGATTTCAAAAAAGGAGTGATCAAATTGCTGAAGGAATTAAAAGAGATACTGCTTAGAGAGATAAAATATGTCAAAAATGAAATTGAAGCTATAAAGAAGAGCCAAGCAAAATGGGAAAACTCAATGACAGAGATGAGGAATGATCTAATAGCTGTGCAAAGCCGACTAGTTAATGCAGAGGAACGAATTAGTGATCTAGAAGACAGGGCAATAGAAAGCACCCATTCAGAAGAACTACAAGATAAGCAAATAAAAAATAATGATAATAGCATAAGGGACCTATGGGATAATATAAAGCATCCCAATCTTCGCATAATAGGGGTCCCAGAAGGGGAAGAAGGATCAAAGGGGATTGAAAATGTTTTTGAAGAAATCATGACTGAAAACTTCCCAAACTTAAAGAAGGAATCAGATATCCAAGTACAGGAAGCTCAGAGGGTCCCAAACAGGAAGAACCCAAATAGACCCACACCAAGACATATCATAATCAAAATGGCCAGAGTCAAGGATAAAGAAATGATTCTAAAGGCAGCAAGAGAAAAGCAAAGAGTGAATTACAAGGGAACCCCCATAAGGCTCTCAGCTAATTTCTTTACACAAACACTACAGGCCAGAAGGAAGTGGCAAGATATATTCAAAGCCCTGAATGAAAAAAAAGATGTAGCCTAGAATACTTTATCCAGCAAGTTATCCTTTAGGATAGAAGGAGAAATGAAGAGTTTCACAGACAAAAAAAAGCTGCGGGAGTTTGGCAACACTAAACCCATGCTAAAAGAAATATTGAAAGGTCTATTCTAAATAGAAAAGCAGCAGGATGCTACAGAAGTGAGAAACTCACAACTGGAAAGGTGATAACTCATCACTTACAAATAAAGAATACTCGAAATTATAAAAGAAGACAAGAAATCACTGAGAGTGGGAGAGGGAGGCAGGGAAATAGAGAATTATTTTTCTTTCTTTTTTAAATTTTTTTAACAGTAGGATGGGTTTGAGATCATGTTATTATCAGTTTAATAAAAACAGGTATAGGTTAATAGATTTACATAAAAGGGTAACCACAAGTCAAAAATTTACAAGGGAGTCACAAAGATTTAATAAAATCCATGATAATACAAAGGAAAATTACCAAGTCACAGAAGGAAGAAGAAAGGAACAAAGAGGATATACAAATTAAACTGCAAAGATAAGTTCAAAATGGCAATAACCCACATCTATCATTTATTACTGTAAATGTTAATGGACTAAATGCTCCAGTCAAAAACGTAGGGTGGCAGAGTGGATAATAAAGCAAGAACCTTCAATATGCTGCATACAAGAGACCCACTTTAGGGAGAAGGACACATATAGATTGAGAGTGAAAGGATGGGAAAGGATATTCCATGCAAATGGAAAAGCCAAAAAAGCAGGTGTTGCAGAACTGATTTCAGACAAAATAGACTTTAAAACAAAGGCCATAAAGAAAGATAAAAGGGACGGACAGCTTCACCGGGGAATTCTACCAAACATACAAAGAAGAACTCATACCAGTCCTTCTCAAACTCTTGCAGACGATTGAAAAGGAGGGAATACTCCCAAACCCATTCTATGAAACCAACATCACCCTGATACCAAAACCAGGCAAAGACACAACAAAAAAAGAGAATTATAGGCCAATATCACTGATGAACATTGACGCCAAAATCCTCACCAAAATTTTAGCAAATAGAATCCAACAACACATAAAAAAGATTATACATCATGACCAAGTAGGGTTCATCCCAGGGACACAAGGCTGGTTCAACATACGCAAATCAATCAATGTAATACATCACATCAACAACAGAAAGGACAAAAACCACATGATCATCTCAATTGATGCAGAAAAAAGCATTTGATACAATTCAACACCCATTTATGATAAAAACTCTCGCCAAAGTGGGTATAGAGGTAACATATCTCAACATAATAAAAGCTATATATGACAAACCAACAGCCAGTATAGTACTCAATGGTGAAAAACTCAAAAGCTTCCCACTAAAATCTGGGACAAGACAAGAATGCCCACTATCACCACTCCTATTCAACATATTCCTGGAAGTCCTAGCCACAGCATTCAAGCAAGAGAAAGAAATAAAAGGGATCCAAATTGGAAAAGGAGAGCTAAAAGTGTCATTATATGCTGATGACATGTTACTATATATAGAAAACCCTAAAAGGTCCACACAAAAGCTACTGGAGCTGATTGAAGAATTCAGCAATGTAGCAGGTTACAAAATTAATGTTCAAAATTAGTTGCCTTTCTTTACACTAACGATAAATCAACAGAAAAAGAAAGTAAAGAAACAATCCCCTTTAAAATAGCACCCAAAGTAATAAAATATCTGGGAATAAATCTAACCAAGGAAGTGAAAGGATTATACACAGAAAACTAAACCACTGATGAAGGAAATTAAAGAAGACTTTAAAAAATGGAAAGATATTCCATGCTCTTGGATTGGAAGAATCAATATTGTTAAAATGGTCACACTGTCCAAGGCAATCTACAGATTTAATGCAATCCCTATCCAATTACCGAGGACATATTTCACAGAACTAGAACAAATCATAATAAAATTTATATGGAACCATCAAAGACCTAGAATTGCTAAAGCATTACTGAAGAGAAAGAAAGAGGCTGGAGGAATAACTCTCCCAGACTTCAGACAATACTATAGAGCTACAGTCATCAAGACAGCATGGTATTGGTAACAAAACAGACATATGGACCAATGGAACAGAATAGAGAGCCCAGACATGAACCCACAAAACTTTGATCAACTAAACATCGACAAAGGAGGCAAGAATATACAATGGAATAAAGACAGTCTCTTCAGCAAATGGTGTTGGGAAAACTGGACAGCAGCATGTAAAACAATGAAGCTAGAACACACCCTTACACCATATACAAAAATCAACTCAAAATGGATTACAGACTTAAACATAAGAGAAGATACAATATACCTCCTAGAGGAAAACATAGGCAAAACATTATCTGACATACATTTCAAAAATTTTCTCCTAGAAGAAATAAAAGCAAGAATAAACAAATGGGACCTAATGAAACTTACAAGCTTCTGCACACCAAGGGAAACCAGAAATAAAACAAGAAGAAAACCTACGGAATGGGAGAAAATTTTTGCAAGTGAAACCGACAAAGACTTGATCTCCAAAATATATAAGCAGCTCATATGACTCAATAAGGAAAAAATAAACAACCCAATCCAAAAATGGGCAGAAGAGCTCACAAGCAATTCTCCAAGGAAGACATACAAATGATCAAAAAGCACATGAAAAAATGCTCAATATCACCAATTATCAGAGAAATGCAAATCAAAACTACAATGAGTTACCACCTCACACCAGTCAGAATGACCGTCATTCAAAAATCCAAAAATGACAAATGCTGGAGAGGCTGTGGAGAAAGGGGAACCGTCCTACACTGCTGGTGGGATTGTAGTTGGTTGCAGCCACTGTGGAAAACAGTGTGGAAATTCCTCAAAAGTCTAGGAATAGACTTACCATATGACCCAGGAATCCCATTCCTGGGCTTGTATCCAGAAGGAAATCTACTTCAGGATGATACCTGCACCCCAATGTTCATGGCAGCAGTATCTACAATAGCCAAAACATGGAAACAGCCTAAATGTCCATCAATAGGTTACTGGATAAAGAAGAAGTGGTATATTTATACAATGGAATACTACTCAGCCATAAAAACTGACAACATAACGCCATTTGCAGCAACATGGATGCTCCTAGAGAATGTCATTCTAAGTGAAGTAAGCCAGAAAGAGATAGAAAAATACCACATGAGATCGCTCATATGTAGAATCTAAAGACTTATGGACAGAGAATACAGACTTGTGGTTACCAGGGGGGTAGAGGGTGGTAAGGGTTAGACTGGGATTTCAAAATTGTAGAATAGATAAACAAGATTACACTGTATAGCACAGGGAAATATACACAAAATGTTATGATAAATCACAGAGAGAAAATGTGACAATGAGTGTGTATATGTCTATGAATGACTGAAAAATTGTGCTGAACACTGGAATTTGACACAACATTGTAAAATGATTATAAATCAGTAAAAATGTTTAAAAAAAGTGTTTTTTTTGAGGGGATATAGTTTACAGATAGAAAATTGGACATATGTTAAGTTCACAATTCAATGAAAGTTTACATATGTGTCCGTGTGTGTAACCACCCAGGTAAAGAAAGTAAAGATTTCCAGCACCTCAAAGGCTCCCTTGTAAGTTTTATTCAGTGTCCTCAGATAACCATTATTCTGACTTCAATATACGTAGACTGATTTCTCAATATTAACTTTATACATATGAAATCATAGAATATATAGTCTTATATCTGACTTCTTTTACTCCTAATTATATCTGTAAAATTAATCCACATTGTTGCATGTATCATCAGTTCATTATTTTTTCTTTACTTTCTGATTATTGTCTAAATCTGTTGCTAAAAGTTTATAAATCACAACATAATTGCAATACTTGGATATCTAATTGAAAAAGAAACATTTGACTTCAAAATATTAATCATACCCTGCTTAGCCCACCATATCTATGTTACTGGTATCATATAATTGAGCCAGTCTCAAAAGGAATGTTTGTTTTACAAACATATCAGAATTATCTAGCAGTTTTCTAATCTAAAGGAACATCCAATTTTGAAACTGTCTCCGTTGTGTAATAACAGTATTATTGATATGGTGGAGTAAGCAGGCTGTTACTGAAATTGCATTTTTCTGAGAAATTTGAATATTGGAACCCATGTTCCCTCAATAGTACATTTTTTCTCAAATATTCTAGTCTTAGAACGTTTTTCACATCCCCAGGAATATTAGAAGCACACCTCACCTCAGTTAAGGATTCTGTATTTCCTTAAGTCTAGGATAGAATCATTTTCAACATATAATTTGTAAGAAGCAGACTAACTGAAGTGAAACCATGTAAAAGGACTAAGAACAGACTTTAAAAAAGCCAAGATGTAGAAGTTAGGAAGGTATAAGTTGCAAATAATTCTACTCAAATATGCTTAAAAATATAAGAATTTATTCTCTCGCATATTTGGAGGGTATATGTTTATAGGCAGATATACTGAGGTTCAGTGAGACCTTCAAGGATCCAGTCTCTTAGATTATGTCCCTCTTTCTGTTCTGCATCTCAGTGTTGGTCCAGGGATACATAATTTGTCATTCAAATTTAGTAAAGAAGGTGGAAAGGGAGAGAAAGAGAGAGAGACAGAGAATTCTTTGCCAAACTGTGGAAGTCCTGAGCTTTATGCTGATTGAATCTACCCCTCGAGCTGGAAATGGGATCTATCACATTTAAATCTTTTGGCAGCTAACGAAGGAGAGAAGCGTGAAATGATATTAGGAAAACAATTTGTATGCACAAAGTCTGTTCAAGTTTCATTCATTCTCCAGCTTCCCTTTGAAATGGCTCCCAGTGTTGTCAAAAGATTTTTTATTTCATGGTTGTAATTAAAAGACAAGTAGACTTTCAAGGAAAGTCCTTTTGTGGGGCAGGAACTATTGCATGAACTCCTCATTTTTTTCAATTTAAAAAGGAATCACTTCAAGATACAGTACAGCATATATAATAGAATAATGGCAATCCCTTAGCATAGAAATAAAGTATGTTGACTTCTCCTCAACATTTCCAATGTCACTAAAACAAAGTGACAGCAGCAAAATAACCAAGGAAGTGGAGGACATGGCAGAACAAAGAAAAAGGTAAAGATGGGGGTAGGGCAAGGGAGGAATGCGGAACTCAACATTTTTGGAATTGCTTAAACCTAAGACTAGTTTTGCTACTGACATAGTCCTAATTAGAATAAATATTAACAAACAAAATTTTCATGCATGGCTTAGAAAACGCAGAAAAATCCTAGAGATTGAAGGATCAGGTGAGAACAAAGCACATAATTAATAACTTTATATTAAAACAATGTATGGGCTTGGGGAAAAATCAGTAGATAAAGCCTTCCTTGTTACATAAACAAGACTATGAGTGAATGGATTTAACCAATAGCCAACATGTGATTAGATATTTACTCATATATTACAATTTGTACTCAGTTTGCTTGAACATAGATATTCACATTTTGATGTGGACAGCAAAATGTGCCAAGAAATTGTGATTATCATCCGACCTCCATGCAGCAGACTATTAACAAAACCAGCTTTGCTTTTAAGAATAAGCTCACCTCCAATTCATTGCAACATTTTATTTCCTATTTATCATGCAGTATTTTGTATGGCATATTTTAATGTTTCATAACATGAAAGAAATGACAATTTCAAATATGCAATATCACTTCCTGCTGTATAAAAAGAAGAAGGCCAATTTTCTAGCCTCTTTTTCCTTTCATAAGGTCCACCCTTCCGATTTTGGATGATTTTAATGGCTTATCCATATATCTTTCCTAGCAGTTTATAGATTGTGAATTTACAAAGTTAGAGTCAAAATATTAGGGCTGGATGGGACCTTGAAGATTTTTTTTTCAATATCCTTATTTTACCAATATGCAAATTGAAAACTGGGGAGGTAAAATGATGTATCCAAGGTCTACCCAAATAATTAGCTATCTGAGACTTCCCAAAACCTTTGAAAAATTTCTGGGAGCAGTGAAGCTCTGCTTGAGAAGAAAATATAAATTAAAGTCAGCTGAAGTTATCACTAGGTGTCCAGAAGAATGTGGTCTATGGTCTTTCTTTTAAGTGTTTCTTACAACATAGCAAGCAGTCAACAATAGTTATTTAATAAATAAATAGCTTCCAAGTTATTTTCTGAGTTTGGATTTTCTACCTGCTAAAAAAACCAGAATGACAGATTCTTAAATGGAAATATTATATACTGAATCTTGGTTTTGTTGTGACTTGATTCTTGACTAACCCCATGTTTCCAGTTCATTTGTGCTTTAGGTGTCTTCAGATCAGTTGACGCCATTGAGACTTCTGTTTTCTGCCTGTAAATCAGCATGTCCCTGGAGAATACACACACACACACACACACACACACACACACACTCTAAATTAATGAAAGAGCTACAGCTAGAATCTAGGTCACCTAGTTATTCTTAATTCAGTATTGTTTTTAGTCCATACATTATCACATACTTGATGGCTATTGAGATACATTTTTAAATCCAGTAGGAATTCCTCCTATATTTTTTTAAACAAAGGCTAAGATACTAAATAGTTGAGGAAACTAAGCAAAACAAGTTGAAAGTGAAATGATCAATTTCTAAATTTAACATTCTAATGCTTTGGCTACACTTTTAATACAAAATAGCACTTTATATTTTGTCTATTGGTTTAGCTCCTCTGATAGTATCTCATCAAATTAGAACTACTTTCTACTTATAATGTGTTTTGTAGTGTTGATTATCAACATTTCAAGAATGGAAAACTAAGATCAATCGAAATTTACTTATTTATCTAGGGACAGAAATAAGTCAGAGATTTCATCCCTGTTGAAGCCAATACTATTTCAGTTGCATTTAAATTAAGAAACCTCACCAAGCGTCTATTAAGTATTTTTCACTGTGATACAAAGTGATTTAAACAGTTCTTATTTATATAACGTATTTTATAATTATGTTTTATTGCATTTTATTAGAAAAATTACATGCTATAATAAAATGTAGGCACTTGGTAATTCATGATATTCTCATGACAGTTAATTGTGAATGGCAGGGAACATTTTTATTTGCTGTAACAAATACTTAAAAATGTGGAAGTGGCTTTGAGACTAATAATGGATAGAGGCTGAAAATTTTTGAGAAAAAAGTTAGAAAAAGATTAGATTTCCTTGAATATACTATTAGTGTAAATATACACTCTGGTGGGAAGGGTTCAGAAGGAAAGGAAGAACATGGCAGAAAGAAATCTGTATCATCTTAGAAATACATATGCCGTCATAAACATACTGTTCGTAGAAATATGGACATTAAAGATGCTGCTAATGAGTGCTCAGAAGGACATAAAGAGCATGGTATAGAAATTGCTGCACTGATGGCTTTTAAAGACAGAAGAAGGGGCCATAAGCCAAGTAAGAGGCCTCTACAAGTTGGAAAAATAAAGGAAACCAATCCTACTCTAGAGCTTCCATAAGGAAGGAATGCATCCCTAAGGAAACATCTAATATTTCTGATCTTCAGAACTGTAAGAAAATTAATTTGTGGGATTTTAAGGCTCTAATTTGTAGCAATTTGTTACAGCAGAAATACAAAACAATACAGTTCGGGGGAATTCCTAGATACCTATCTGTTTGATCTCTTTCTAAAGATTTTGCGTTTTGATTTGTCACCTGAATTGTATCCAGATCAAATTGATTAGGCCACTTAAATTCAGCAATCTTTTAAATACTCTTGAGGAAGATCTTGGTAAAGGGAAAATTCTGATTTAGAGGATCCAGGGTTGGCCCTAAAATTCTAGATTTTTAACAAATTCCCAGGCAATGCTGACACTGCTGCTCCTAAGGTAACACTTTGAGTAGCAAGATGCTCGGGTAAAACATTAATCACAGGCCTCCTTAGTGCCGACATTGTAATTTTGTTCATATTATGACTTGCCCTTTATTCCTATAACCACTGAAGGGAGTCATTTAAAGTGGCAGAGGCTGAAATTAAAGCAGGCATTTCCCCTTTCGCAGGAGGAATGAAAAAAGCTTTATTCTTATTTTTTCCATCTAAATCTTCTTCTTGTGAGCTCTCACATAAATCTAGAGTGAAGCCTACTCATACTTGTTGGTTATCTTGTGTAAAATGAAATCTTGAGGGTCACAGCCAGTTGATGAAATGGCTATAGACCCTAATGCAATGGAATATTTTTGTAACTGGTTATCCTGCGTCAAAACAAGAGGACATGTAGAAGTCCAAGTTTCAGTATGAGAATACAATCAGTGGTATGTGTATGCAAGGTAAATGGGGAGACAGATTTGTGCAGCAAAACTCTACTGCTTACTACCTCTCAGACAAGGCCCTTCTCTCTGCTAAGCCTCAGTTTCTCCATCTATAAAATAAGAGAGTTGGACTCTGTGTTCTTTAAAGGTTGTTATTAGTTTAAGGGACCAAAATAGCAACATATCTGAGATGCAGTTGCTGTCCATATTTTACATAGTTTATATAAAAAGGTGACTAAATCTCTGCCTATGTGACTTTCTTGAAATGGAGAAAATCTGAACCAATATTGTCAGTGACTTTCTTTTTCTGGGTAAAATTTTCACAGGATCATCTATCACTACTAAACAATGCTTGACTGTTAAACATAACTGCTCTTACAGTACACACATACACATGCACGCACACACACATGCACGAATATCCTTCAGCCTCAAAGAGTGTAAATAAATCTACTTAAAATTAAATCTCTGAAGTGAACTAAAATTACCATTTCTTTAAACTGATGAGCTTTTTCCTATTAAGTTAATCAGAATCTTTTTAACAAAAATCATCTTTCCTAATTAAATGTGAGTTCAATTTCTCCTGTTAAAATTGCTCACTTCTTCCTAGAGAGTCATTTTGAGCCTTACTCTGGATAAAGTTATGATCAGTTTTGAATTTTGATAAGGAATGGTTTTAAGTGCAATCTTCAGAGATATGCTACAGGCTTTGTCCTATGAAAAGGTTACTGTAAATTGAGCAGCATGAATTCTGGTTTTAGTTTGACATTTGCTTAGCCAGTCAAGAGCAAATATCCAAGTAAATTTTGCATACAAAACCTTATGTTATTTGTGCAGAAAGATCAAGGAAATGTATTTAATTTCTGACTTTTAGTAGCTTAAAGTCACATAAAATATGAAAGTGACTTAGTAGCAGTTATCAGATAGCATATAAATAAGTGTTAAGAAAAAAAATTCAATTCAAATTCACATGTACCAATAGGTCCCAGAACAATGGTATGATCAGAGGAAACAAATTAAGGAGAGTTCTTCTTCCCTTTGTAAAGCCAAGATTTATTGAGTGTCTGCTATGTCACAGGCACTGTGCAAACCACATATATGCATTATTGCACTTAATTCTCACTAAAACATTATAAAATCAGTATAATTATTAATCTCACTTTAAAGATGAAGGTAACTGAAACAGGGATAATTAACTGGCCCAAAGTCATGAGGCTAGAAAGTGGCAGATCAAGAACGAGAACCCACATCTCCTTGACTTCAAAATTTGTTATTTTAACCACAATTTGCTGGTACAGTGTACATATTGATCCAAATCAAAGTAAAGAAATCCTGGTAGACATTTTATATACTGAAAAATCAGGTTTATCATTATTATTTAGATTATGATGACTTTGGAGTTAAAAGGTATGAGTCTCATATTACAGAGGTGGAAACTGAAGTTTAGAGAGGGAAATGACTTGCTCAAACTCACAATAACCATAACTGGCAAATTGCTATTAGAACTCAGGTTTTCTGACCCCTAGTAGCTGTTTACAGCACTACACTAATAGAATGTTTGCCCAATATAATTTTTATATACAATGTTTTTGTCTAAGTTAGTCTCAGCTCTATTATACCAGTCACATGCCAATAAATGCATATGATTCAGCAAATTACTTCCACCACCCTGATTTGCTCTTAAAATGAAAAGCAGTTTTCTCCTGGTGACTCAAAATATGGAATGGACAAAAAACATCATTTGAACTTATGGCTAGAAGCAATTAGAAATAACCAAGTCAACTGCATACGTTCTTCTGGGTCCCATGACTACTAATCTGTTCTGCAATTGGTACTTCTAGTTGTCTCAATTGCTGCCTCAAAAAGTTTTGGTACATGGCTGTGAGGTTTATGAATGCTGTTAAGAAACTTCCTATCTCCTTAAAAAATTGCCACTGAGTCTGACAGAAAGCTGCCAAATGGAAAAAATAATTCACATAATAGACCTAATTATTTTTAGCAAAGTACTACAAAGAGAGAATTTCCTTCAGTACTCTTAGTTGCATCTACTGCTGCCCACTTTCTCATTTCTTGACTATCCAAGATATGACAGGGCATCAGTTGAAAGGGATGTAATTAGAAAAGCAGTTGTTTGGGTGTATGCCTTGATTTGCTGTGTAAGATGGCACCTGTATTAAAATATGACTTTAAAATGAATTCTGGAGCTAACAGAAGTTGAAAGGGGCAAGAAATGGATTCTTCTCTAGAGCCTCCAGTGTTACATGGCTGTGCTGACCCACTGATTTTGTCCAGTGATACTCATTTCAGACTTCACATACACTTACGCACGTAATATATTTTCTGCACTTTTTGATAGAAAGCGCATATGTCATACCTTTTTACCACTATATTCCTCAGTGTGCATTTATGACCAGGTAGGACATTCTCTTATGTTACCACAGTACAGTTATTAGCCTCAAGAAATTTAGCATTGATGCAACACCTTTAGCTAATCTGTCACCCTTATTCTAATTTTGTCACTTGACCCAGTAATTTTCTTTATAGAGATTTTTTCTCAAGTCAATGATCAAAATACTGTCTTTTTGTGTGCCTTCATCATCTTTGCCACTGCCCTCAGAATGCATTTAGTCCTCCTCATCAATATCCTTTCAAAGCATCTTGTTAAGACATGAATACATTATTCTAAGAGAAATCTAATCAGTACAAAAGACAGGGAATCTCTTACTTTCATTATCTTATATCTTTCATGTCTTGTTTTAAAACAGCGCCATCAATATACCATAAGTTTCAAAATTTTCCAAACTACTAATTTCAACTATTTAAAGTGTACTATTTAATTTTTTAATATATTTACAGGTTTCTGCAACTACCACTACTGTCTAATTTTAAACATTTTCACTCGACAAGAAATCCAATGCCCATTAGTAATTCTCCACTCTCCCACAACACCCCAACTCTAGTCAACCGCTAGTCTACTCTTGGTTTCTATGGATTTGCCTATTATAGCCATTTTATGTAAATAGTTTCATATAATATGTGGTCTTTCACAACTGGCTTATTTTACTCAGCATAATGTTTTCAAAGTTCATCCATGCCATAGCATGTATCAATACTTCATTTGTTTTCATTTCTGAATAATATTACATTGCAGGAATACATCACATTTTATGTATCCATTCTTCAGTTAATGGATATTTAGATTGCTTCCACTTTTTGGTTATTATGAATAATGCTGCTATGGACAATCATGTAAAAACATGTTTCTAATTCTTTTGGATATGTAATTTGGAGTGAAACTACTAGATCATATGATAACTCTATATTTAATATTTTGAAGAACTGCCAAACTTCCAAATTCATTATTTAGAACTTCATATTCCATTAGACTATTAATTTTATTAATTGCATGTTTGATTCTAAAAAAGTGATTACAGTGACATTAGAAATTTTGTACAGATATTTGATAATTTCAGAATTCTTTCTAGTTTTCTGCTGAGATACATTTAGTCTGTAGCTATAAAATAACTGCATTTAGACCATATGAAATGTTATTAACAGTTTCTACAATATTATATACTAAACTTAGTTTGGAAGCTATTATAATGATCAAACTTCTCAGAGTTATTTTAGAGCTTTTAAGATGTTCGAATGAATGGCTTTACAGGACTGTTTACTTTTCTATTGTGAATGTTTTGACAGGACCCAGAAGAAAGGCAGTTCTTGAGAACTTTCCAATGTGATTGTAAAGCCAAAGTGAAGGAAATCCCATTTCAAAGAATGTTTTCCTGAAACTTCCTAAACAAATTATAGTTTCCAGAAGTGATTCTTCTGATTAGTTGAATGTAAACAATTAGTCTTGGAGATAGGATTGCCGACAGTCCTTCCTCTCAGCCACCTCCCAAGTACTAACAACAACCTTTAACAAAGCAAGAAACTTCAAGGCCTCTGTTAGTCTTCTTTTGCAAACAGTGCTCATTGCTACATCTCTGCTTTTGTTCTTGGTCTTCGCCATTTTTGTGTGTACTCACTATGCTTTTCCTCTTTAATAAACCTAATCTGAACCATTCTTCAAAATTCAACATAGTCTCACTTTAATGCATCATTTTCCTTTTGATAGTTCATTCTTTGAAGTATTGCAACATAGATTTTTAAGCACATAAACATGCATATGAATATATACCTTACATTGTCCTCTAATAAAATCACAGACCTTTAGAAAGCAAGCCATTTCTCCTTTTGTGTTTCTTAGAGTGTCTTCAACATGCATATTAGAAGTTAAATATATACTTACTGAATGATTTATCTTCACCATTTTAAGAATAGTTAGTTCTTCTAGCCAGAAAGACTTCTTCCTATTTTGAAAAGTGAATTGGTTTTGAGTAGACAAATCCTAATGTTAGAGCATACCTTATATAGTACCAAAAAAGTCCCTAATTAGAAGAATAGATTCTACTCCCAGAACAATCATTATACTACAGTGGTTACAAACAAGGAATTTGGAGTCAAATAAACCTGAGTTTGCACCCCAACTTCACATTCACTAGCTATTTAACTCAGGACCATCAATCATCTCTAGGTGTCAATTTCCTCATTTATAAAATATAGAACATAATATAATCTGTATACTATATCTCAGAGTCATTATGGGAATTAAATATGACCATGTATGAAAAGATTCTTTGAAAATTATACAGGATGATGTAGAACTATTTAATTTACAACAAACTATCTGATGAAGACAATAACAACAACAACAACAACAAAAACTCAACATAATACAGTCTTTATATTGCACAGTGGTGTGGAATCACAAAAGTGGCTATAGAAGCTGAAGCCATGCAAAGCAATCTTTAGAATCAATAGGAAAAATTATAATTCTTCTGAGACTTTAAACATTTGTTGTCAAAGCATTAAAAACTCTGTTACTTTTGGTTACAAATTAAAACAAAAATAGGAAAACTATCAATTTAGTGCACTGTGTTTTAAATATTCTAAAATTAAAATGTTTTATTTCTTTGTAAAATATATGAAGAGTGATCAGAACAGTGTTCTCCTTCTAGTCATATAACTTATGATTTGGACGAGGCATGTTTTCTCTGTCTTGGAGAATTGTCACACTCATTTCTAAGTTTGAATTAGCTTCCAACATTTTATCTTTTGTACATTCATTGTTAAGAAATACTTCCCAGAGTTCCTTTAATATGAAATATTTGTCTGCATTATTTTCTCTGGGATACCTTCATCCTTTTTATCACAATCACTCGTGTGTATATAAGTGTGTCTTAACTAAGTTCCTCTAGGTCTAGAGTTTCTCAGTGGCGACAGTGTCAATATTCCCACAGACAGCTATTTCTACTGTAACTCCATTTACATTTGATTTAAATTTAATTTTCAGTAGTATCACTTTTTATTCTTTTGATGCCTTTTGATCTTTGTTGGTCAGTCTCCCCTTTCAATTATCCATTGTTTTAAAACACCACATGAGTTATCTCTGAGAGGCAATGTGACAGCATAACTACATGAACTGTATAACATATCCACAGTGACCAATTGCTGATAGACTTTTAAAGAAGCCATGTAATTGGTCATTGACCATGACATGCATTTGTTTTTTATGTAATGATTTGTGGACTAGAGCCAGCAGTAAAATTTGTAATTTAAGCAAGTACTCATAGAACATTGTGGTAAATATAAACAATGTTGTTGTAAGACTGGTACTATTTAACTAAGCTCTGGTAATTGTAACTTTTAAATATAAGAACCACACAAAGAGAGGAGTGTCTTTATTTAGAACATATTCCTAAATGGGTCAAGACACAAGATCAGAACTACTGGGCCAAGTTGTATGAGAAGAGAGTCCAAAGAAATCAGCCTTGCTCTTAGTGCTCCTTCTGCTTATCCTGGTGAGGCATCTTAAAGACTGAGTAGAACTTTTAACAACCTCACCAGCCTAGTGAGACAAAACTTCGAATCCAGTTTCTGCCAGGTCTAAGGACCCTAGTAAATCACCCTTCAATTAATATTAAGATCCTGAAAAACTGTACCCAGGGATCAAGGACAAACCTGAAGTAGTCCAGAACTCACATGGACTGTTGCTGCCTAGCTTCACGTTATTTTGATAGCCCAGAAAATCTCAAGTTCTGAAATTTGAAATTGACCCTAGATTGCTAGTTCCAATATACTAGAAGAAAGTATATAAAAGTATACTCTAAAAAAACAAATATATAATCCTAAGTGTTAAATTATTTCCAGAAATAATTTTGCAACTGCAATGTCTAACACACAAGCAAAATATAATCAGATACATAGAAAAAAAAAACAGCATTAACTAGCATCATCACAAACACCAGGTAATAGGACCAGACCCGCAAGTACACCAGATAGTAGAATTACTAGGCAATTTTCATATTCATGGAGATAAAATTTAAAATTTCAGAAAGAAACTAGAAAGTATAAAAATTACATTGCAAATCTGGGGGGGAAATCTGGAAATTCTATAACTGAAAATTACATTAAACAAATAAAAATTTGATGAATAGCTTAAATAGTGGATAAGTAAAGAGTAAATTAGTCAAAAATAAAATATGACACAAGAAGGAAAGAAATGTAGGAGTGACATCTGCAAAAATGGAAGTGGAAAGTGAATTCCAAAAATTTATCCTTGTATAAAAGCAATAAAATGAGGAAAATTGTCAGAATCAACATTTTCAGAACTCTGGAAATTAACCAGACTTGCAGCAACCTGATGATCATTTAGTAAAAGATAAAAATATATATGAATCTCCATAAGAACAGTGGATTTGTGGTATTTCAATTTATTCTGGCCTCATCCCTCAGTTACAGCTCAGTGGCAGCCTTGAAAAAAATCAGCTCACATTTCAAATATTGAAGGCAGCAAAATGCAGCTGGAACTTTTCTAAAGCATAATTCTCAAAAAATAGCCATTATTTGAGCTATCTGGTGGTTCCCTGGAAGACCTTCCCAAAAAAGCTTTTTTTACATTTGAGCTCACTCATTCAGTGACCCAGTACTAAAATCTTCTCTGTAAAGGAATTTATTGAACATTTTAATGAACATCACAGCTGCCTGAAGTATTAGAGAAAGGCAAATAGGCACACCAATTTTTTTTTTAAAAAAAGCTCAGGACGAAATGTCCATGAGACTTTGAAAAACTCCAAAATAGTCTTGAGGGTCTAGAAGTCCACATTCCTTTGTTGGGCTGTGTGCAAGCTCAGGAAAGATCTGAGAAGGCCCTAAGCTTTTGATTCCAGCTGACTTTGAAGCTCTATTCAAGCAGGAAGTAAAGGCTAAGGCAGAATTGTGAACTGTCCAACAGAAAGTTGAATACATGTTCCAACAAACACATAGAGCCCATTAGCCGAGACAGGAGGATTTGTTGGTTTCAGACATTTAAAGAAATATCTTATGAATCACTAGTTGACCATTAAGCTAAGGGAATAGAGACTTCAGTTGACAAACATGATAGAGAACACATAGTTTACATAATTAGTTCAGAAAACTCACTAAAGAAACAAACAAAAATTATGATAAAGAGTAACAATAGCAAACATGGGGGAAGGGAGAGAATCTGATTTTCAGGGCTACCACATATATTAATTGAAATATCTAGTTTAAAAATATGAGACATAAAAAGAAATGACACCATGACCCATGCATAAGAAAAAGTAATCAATAAAACCTATCTCTTAGATTCCACATATGAGCGATCTCATATGGTATTTTTGTTTCTCTTTCTGGGTTACTTCACTTAGAATGACATTCTCCAGGAGCAACCATGTTGCTGCAAATGGCATTATGTTGTCGGTTTTTATGACTGTGTAGTATTCCATTGTATAAATATACCACATCTAAAAAATAAAAAACAAAAACAAAAACAAATAAACAAATGAACAAAAACAAAGTGCAAATACAGGACAGAAATAGACTCATAGACAGAGAATACAGACTTGCGGTTGCCAGGGGGGTGGAGGGTGGGAAGGGATAGACTGGAATTTCAAAATTGTAGAACAGATAAACAAGATTACACTGTATAGCACAGGGAAATATACATAAAATGTTATGATAACTCACAGAGAAAAAAAATGTGACAATGAGTGTGTATATGTCCATGAATGACTGAAAAATTGTGCTGAACACTGGAATGTGACATAACATTGTAAAATAATTATAAATCAATAAAAAATGTTAAAAAAATTAAAAAAATAAAACCTATCTCTGAGGAAGCTCAGATGTTGTACATACTAGAAAATACTTTAAAACAATTATTTTAGGTATTTTCAAAGGGGTAAAGGAAACTATATCTGAAGAACTGCAGAAAGTATAAATGTCCCACCAAATTAAGAACATCAATAAATGAAGAGAAATGAATACAGAAACTAAACATAATTTCTGAAGTTTAAGATACAATAACTGAAATAGAAAAAATCATGAGAGGAGTTCATCAGCAGATCTGAGCAGGTAGAAGAGAGAGTCATCAAAGTTAAAAATTAACCAATTAAGACTATCCAATCTGAGGAATAAGAAGGCAAAAACAGAAGAAATTTTACAAAGCAGCAGATACCTGTGGGATACCATCAAGAGTAGCACCATACACAGTGGAAGTCACAGAAGAAGAAAATAAAAAATGGTGTGTGTGTGTGTGTGTGTATATATATATATATATATATGTATATATATATATATATATAAAAGAAATAATGGTCAAAACCTTCAAAATTTGAGGAAGCACATTGGTCTACATATTTAAGAATCTCAATGACCTCAGAGTAGGACAATCTTTAAAAACTTTTTATTAAATACATTATCTCATTCAGTCTTCTTAAACCTGTGAGTTGTGAAGGAAAGATATTATCACTACCACTAGACAGAAGAAGAAGCTGAGGCTCAGATTATGAGGTATTACTAAATTCAACTAGTGAAGGAACTAGGAACAGAACCTAGGTTTCCTGACTCTTAGTCCAATATGCCTTCCAAATGACATATTACCATATTTATTTGAGCAATTTTGTGCCTCATACCACAAGTTTAATGGTGACATAATTTAGACTTAAGATTTATAAGGTATTCTCTGGGACAAAGTTGTCAAGCTAAAGTTTGATAGCTTATATTTTCTTTCTTCTATGCCTACAACTTATCAAGGTCATCAATTTTGTAAAAGGTGATAGAATTGCTAAAGCTTTTAAATTTCTTCTGTATTTTTAGATATTAACCCAGAATATTAACATATTCATTCAGCAAAGTATTCATTGGTGACATGATCTTGAAAAGAAATGAACAAAGTTGCTTGTAGAACAGTTGTATAATAGTGATAAAAATTAAGTTTACCAATGGTGATGAAGAAAGAAATAGCATTGAATCTTCATAATGTCAATTTTTACTTCATCAGACAGGAGCAAAATAATATCTTGTGAAATTAATTTGAAGCCCACTGAAGCAAACAAACAACTAATCCTGAAATGTTTTTATTTGTGAATATAGAGAAAGGTTTTCTGATATTTTACTAAGTCAGAATTTATGTTGTTATTATTTTTTCTAATGTAACAGCCAAATTAGAAGTAAAGATATTTGGTTTTAACATACTCAACTGTATTTTAATACGAGATATCTCCACCAAATGTTTAAAATTAAATATTTTTCTATCTGTAATTGCATTAGGATAAGATAATCAAACATTGATTGGAAATCAAAACAAAGAACATGACTTGTATGACCAAGGGATACTGGAGATTATTTTACCTAACCTTATTTTACAAAAGAAAAGACAAAAGCTACCATAGTATGAATATTGTGTCTCCCCCAAAATTCATATGTTGAAACTTCATCCCCAATATGATGGTATTTGGATGCAGAAACATTGGGAGGTGATTAGTTCATGAGGATGGAGACTTCATGAATGAGCTAAGTGCCTTTATAAAAGAAACCCCACTGACCTTCCTTGCCCCTTCCACCATGTGAGGTCACAGTGAAAAGATAACTGTCTGAGAAAAAGTAAGTGGATTTTCACCAGGCATAGAATTTGCTAGCACCTTGATCTTTAATTTCTCAGCCTCTAGAATTGTGAGAAATGTTTGTTGTTTAAACCACCCAGTCTATGGTATTTTTGTTACAGCAGTCCAAGCTGACTAAGAAATTATTACTGAGAAAAGGGCTGCTGCTGTAACAAATATCTAAAAATGTGGAAGCAGCTTTAGAACTGGGTTATTCTTGTGAGAACTCAGTGAGAAAAGAGAGTTATAGAAAATACCTAAATCTTCTTAGAATATACCTAAGTAATTCTAAACAGAATATTGGCAGAAATATGGATGGTAAAGACTATTCTGATGAGGTCCCCCTAGAGAAATAAAGAACATGTTATTGGACACTGAAGGAATGGCAATCCTGTCATAAAGTGACAAAGAACTTGGCTAAATTATATTCATGTTTCCTGGCTGTTTGAATGCAAGAAGAGAGAAGTGACTTCAAGATGGAATTCTTCAGCAGAAAAGAAGCAGCAGTCAAATATTAGAAAATTTCTAAGACTATCCATATTGCAAAAAAAAATGAGAAAACCTGCTCAGGAGAGAACACAAAAGCTATGGACAAATAACTGTTTGATAAGGATATTAATATGAATCAACTTTCTCACTGTTTAAGACAATGGAAGAATGACCCTGAAGTTGGTTCAGAGATCATCAAGGCTGCCAACACCATCACAGGCTCAGAGTGCAAGGGCTTGGAGGGTAGAGTGGTTTCAAAGGACAGACTATTGACATGTGTGAGACTTCAGCATGCACTGCCTCATGCTACCTCACATTGCATGTTCCTCTCCCCATACTTCAGGATTGCATTCTTCATCTACTCCAGGTACAGCTCCAGTAAATCTTGGGTCAGTGCAGGCTTTTGTGGCCACCTCTCTGGAGGCAGCAAACAGAGTGTACCTAGAGTGCACAGGTCTGTGGGTAAGGCTGCCTTCACTTAGATTTCAAAGGACAAGACTACCCATCAGAACCATGGGCTCAGGACTCCAACCTGGGAGAGGCATAGGATCTAGGCAGAGAACCCCTGCAGAGGTGGGGTGCAAGCAGAAAGCTGCTGTAGGAACTTTCCACTGAGCCTTGGGGGTGATGTTGCCACCCTAACAGGCTTGGAAGGCAGAGCATTGAGCTAAAGAAGATTATTCTCATAATTTAAGATCTAATGTTGTTTGTCCAGTTGGGTTTGGGCTTACCTGGGGCCTGTCATTCCTTAATTTTTCCTATTTATCCCTTTTGGAATGGCAATCTTTCCTATGTTTGTCCCATCATTGTATTTTGGAAGCAGATACGTTTTTAGTTTCACAGATGCACAGCTGGAGTGGAATTTGCCTCAGATGAATTATACCTTGAGTCTCACCCACATATGATTTAGATAGTATTTAAATGAGACTTTGGACTTTAGACTTTTGAGTGGATGCTGGAACAAGACTTTTGAGGCTGTTGGGATGGAATGAATTAATTTCACATGCAGAAAGAACATGAGTTTTGGGAGACCTAGGATTGAATACCATAGATTGAATGTTTGTGTCCTTCCTCCAAACTTTACAGTTTGCAATCTAATCCCTAATGTGATGATTATTGGAGTTGGAGCCTATAGGAGATAATTAGGTTATGAGGGCAGAACTCTAATGAGTGGGATTACTGCCCTTATAAAACAGACCTTGTTAAATTCCCTTATTCCTTCCACCATTCCAGGATGAGGACACACGATAAGACAGCTGTCTATGAACCATGAAGATGGCTTTCACCAGACACTGAATCTGCCAGTGCCTTTATCTTGGACATCTCATTGTTCAGAATTGTGAGAAATGAATGTTGTTTAAGCCACTAGGTCTATGATATTTTTTGTTATAGCAACCCAAGCTAAAACAGAAGTTAAGAGAGGTGAAGTGCATTTCTCATGGTTAAAATGCCAGTGACAGAATTAAGAATGAAATCCAGTGTCTTAACTCATCAATTTTCCAGATGTCAAATATGAAACAATAGAGTAAGAAGCAGAGATTTTTTTTAACTACAGACATGTGAATTTCATATTTAATTCTGCACAAATACTCTTCAGTCAGTGCTTTGCATAGATACTGTAGGTTAATATTAGTTGATTATAAAAGTTTTGGGGCAATCATGAAAACAATTTGGAGTGTGTTATTCAATCCATATTAGCCTCCAAGTAGTTCTTTTTCATGAAAAAGAATTTTAAAATGCATTTGGATTTTCAGAAGGTCTTCACTAGAATTTGATTGAATACACAAATGGATGGCAGATTTCCAATCAGAAAATAAATGGGTTGAAATCCATAATAATAAATCTTAATGCCTATATTTTCTCCAAGAGGCCCTTGTTAAAATTTAAGTACCCCAGTAGAGTTACCACTCAAAGTCATTAACAACTATTAACACTTTAATTGCAATTATGTTATCATATTATTTTTCTAATGCAATAGTTGAGATCAATGCCTCTAGGTATAGAAGGTAAGCACAGCCCCTGAGCAGCTGTGGAGACTAGGAGAAAATAGAGTGGTGCTGAAATTTATCAGTTCCTTTTAGGTCCTTATGGAAGACACTTAACTTTGATTTTAAGAGAAAAATTGCATCAAGAAAAGAGTCCATAACAAGAAAAAGATCATGGGCAGTTGATAAACTTTGATTAGCCACTGCAAGTATAGGCACAGTTTTCACCTTTCCCCTTTTCTAAAGAGATGATATAGGGATATCCACCTCCATTTATTTCAAAAATAATAACTGAGTGCCTACCATATGTTTTTTGTTTTTTTGAAACTGAGCATAAAATGATTAATATATCAGATTAATCTCATGGACCTTACAATGCAGCTCAGAAAGGACAGACAATTAAAAACACAGTTCTATGCAAATAATTAAATTAGGTGATGTGATAGGGAGTGACTGGGTGATGATTTTACATGGGGTGTTCAGAGAAAGTTTCACTGAAGAAGTAACATTTGTGAATGAAAAATATTACAAACCATATCAGTAAACAAAGAATGCTGAAGCCATCAAGTTATCAGCCGCTGCTGCCACTCCCCACAGTGAAGATAAGCAGGCAATTCTCTACAGCCTGAGGGGACTCAGAATGTGAAAGAACAGGTTACTGGCCCTAGATAGCTAGATTCTTGTCAAAAGAATGATTTCAGTGAGCCCAAATGTTTGCTCCCTCCCATACATAGAAAAGTGCTAAATTCTTTAACTTCAGATGTCTGGCTTTCTTCAGTTAACAAGGTATCTTTTAATGTTCTGACTACCTGGTCTTTGTTGAAAAACTCCTATTTATCCTGATTCCTCCCCTACCTATTCAAAGCAGTCTCTCAGAGCCATCTGGGAGGTTGTCATTCCGCACTTGAAGGGGATCAAGTCCTCAAAAATGTCCACCAAAAAAACATAACTCTCAGTTTTTTTGGCTGTGCATTTATTTCAGTAGAAACATTTAAACTAAGATCAGAATGACAAAAATTAGCTAACCATAACAATAACAGAAAATAACATTTTGGACAAAGGGAGTGCTGGTGCAAAGATCCAGAGGTGGAAGCAATTTTTAGGCCATTGGTGACTAAGTCTCTCCAAGAGTAAGTAGCAGGGACAAGCAAGCTGTTGAGTGAGCCTTAAATAACTCCCTATCACTGCTGCCATGTTCATTCATTCTACTAAGCAAGTGCTGAGATGACTTGGGAAAAAATTGGCAAACTTTGGAATAACCCTCCCTCTTATTAGCATATGAATTTACCCAGCCCATAGAAACTAACCATCCTCACACCTCAAGGCTACTTCTCTTGTCTTTTGAAATGGCCTGGCCCATGCTTTGTCTATGAAGTGTGTATCTCCCTGAATAAATCTACTTTCACTTTTCTATGGAATGTCTATCTCCTAGGGCTGTTCTCCCTTCTGAGATGGACTGCATATTGTCCATGGAATGGGTGTGTCTAAATAAACTTGCTTCTTTTCCACCAGTGGAACAGAACAAATAAGCCACAAATAGACCTACATATATGAATATTTGGTTCTTGCTAAAAATGGTATTTCACTTAATTGGGAAAAAATGGACTATTTACTTAACAAAGTTGGGATAATTGGATATTCATTTATGGAACAGTAAACTAGATTGCTACCTAACATTACAACAGATATCTTGTTGGCATGAACTGATTGTTAACATTCAGTCTTTTCTGAAGGGTCAACACTTGTGCCATAACAATAGTTCAATATTATTAATTTTCAAATTTTTTAAATAGTGTCAAACTTGCACAAATCTTTTAAGTACAAAAAACTTTTTCCTCTGAACAAGTTGAGAGTGTAGCCAGTATAACTCTCACTCATTCTCAAATGCTTTATTTCTGACAAACATGAGTATTCCCTAAGATAACTGCAACAAAACCAACGAAATCAAGAAAACAACATTTATACCTTACTACCCTCTAATTCTCATACTTCATCGAAGTTTTGCACATGTGTTGTTTTCAGTTTGTTTCTTTAGATTCTTTAAAACTAGAACTGAGTGATAATATTCACTTAATCACTTAAGGTAGTGTGTGCCAAGTTTCTCATCCATAAAATTATTTTGTGGGAGAGATTTTGAGATTATGTAAATACCCTGTTCCTCATCATACCTTCAAATTTTTAATTCATTTATTTATATCAATATGTACTCATGCTTATTATTTTATTTAATATATTATAATACATTACTACTAATATTATTTTGTGCTCAAATTATTTCAAATATGGCTACTAGGTGCTCATTAAGGCTGGTTTCATTGTTCCTTTGATAAGTCCCAATCATTCTTTGAGCACTTCCTTGCTTTATGACACTACAAGATGTCCCACACCAGATTCATCTTGTATTTTCCCTGCGCCAGCCTTGGAATCAACCACTTCTCCAATGAGCCCAGGTACCTTTTATTGGAGAATGATATTTAGAAACTGAAACTTGAATATCAAGTATGATTATTACTTTTGGAGATTACAGAATTTAGACTTTCTCAGGAGAAAGGTCTAACTAATATATGTATGTATAGGCATATGCATTTACATCAATCTGTCTATCTGTCAATCTATCTATCATCTATATATCTATCTTTGTTCTTAAAAAAATATGAGTCTACATTGATGCCTCCAATTCCAATTCAACAACACAGGGTTATAGTAGTTGTATCTCTTTCCATATTTGTAACTCCTTTCTCTAACAGCAAGAAACCTATTTTCATTATGTTTAAAACATCTACTAATTTGATAAGTTTCTTTGTAAGTAACCAATCTGTCTTTGTTATGTTCAGGTTCAACTAAAAACTTTAGGATTAAATTGCTTAGAAAGACAAGGGAAAGAGAAGAGGATGATGAAGAAGAAATTGTTAAATATTTCAAATATAATTTCTGCATAACACTATCTACAAAATAATTTAAATTCTTGTTAGTACATATTAAAAATGTACTATGTAATAATATAATATAAATTGTAAAAAAGGTATTTAAAAAATATCACAAAAATCTTTATGGCTTTGAAATAAGAAAGGCCACATAAACTAGATAAAAAAAGAAAAAAAAATAAAACAGAAAAACAAAAATTAAAAGATTGATAAATATGAGAATGCCAACGTTAAAAACATATATATGATGGAGAGGAGGCCAAGATGGTAGAGTAGAAGTACACTTGTAGCTCATCCTTTCCCACAAATACACCAAGACTCACAACCACAGACTCACTCAGCCAACCAGAACACCTGAGAAACTCCGACAGAACATCATCTTCTTCAAAGGACAGAGACACCAAAAATCTGGTAAAAGAAAAGGAAAAAAAAAGAAAGAAGAAAAGGCAAAACAGTGCAGGACCGGTCCTGCGGGAAGGGAGTGGCAACGGAGAACTGGCGCTCATTCACTAGGTCTCTCCTCTCCAACTGAGAGGCCAACGGGACAGAGGAGGAGCCTCTGAGGCTTATATCTGTACAGAGCAAACCCTAACCAACAGAATTAAGTTAAACGGGAACAGAGGGTCCCAGTGACACCCAGCCTGAGATGCAGGCCAGCAGCTGGAGGCTGGGTCAGGCTGCCCAAGCCAGGAGGAGGATGGAGATGGCTGCACTGAGTCAGCCCCCAGGGACTGCAGGGAGCTACATGCCGTTAGTGTGGGTGCACAGGGCAGAACAACCTGGGCCCTTCACAAAACAACACGGCTGATGTCACCTGGGGGGAAGGGTGCATACCCCCATCTCTGAAAACCTGTGGAAAGTTTTTGGGTGAAGAGAGACAGGGCTCAAGCACAGCCACCATATCCTCCGGCGCTGAGCACAGATAGGATACTTCTGTCCTGATCCTTCAGAGAACTTGCTCCACCAATACAAACAAGGAGCTGGGTTTTGGCCCAGAGCAGGGGCAGGGCTGGTTCTTGGTCTTCTCCAAACCAGCTTAAGAAGCACGCAGCAGCACAAAGAGGTGGAGCGACTGGCCCCTGGAGAGGGCGGGCAGCCCATGCATTTCAGGCAGGAATGCAGCCTCTGACCGTGGTGCTGGGAGGGGACGTGACCCGCCCTCCTGCCTGGCCAGTCTGCAAAATCTAATTGCAGCATCTGGATGGGCAGAGACCGCCCACCCACAGCAAAGGAAAGCTGCACCTGACCCAGTGTTGGAAGGGGAAGTGATCTGCTTGCCAACAGGAACTGGGAGCACCACAGATGAAGGTGACAAAGGAGGGCCTCTGGATACTGCAAGCTCAGCTTCCAAAACAGGATGAAGACAGAAAGACTTTGCATTAAGAGCACACAGTCTTCAGGAGAACACCACCATCCCTCCTTTTTTTTAAATCTGTTTTTCCTGTTCTATTTTCTATTACCCTTTTAATTTTTACTTCTTAAACAATTATATATACTCCCAGATTTAATCCCTTTTAAATTTTTTAAAAATATGTTTATTGCTGTTATTCTTCAAAATGCACAACATTTCATTTCCCTCTTGGTTTTGATGTCCTGTTATCGATTATACACATGTTTCAAATACACTTTTCACCGCTTTTCTCCTTTTTTTAAAGGATTTTAAAAGACGTCTCAACTCAATTGCTATTCTGCTTCAACTTTCTCTTCTGTTATATATTATACACTGTTTAAAACTTTTTTTAACCCTTTTTTTGAAATTATCTTTTTCTCTCTCTACCACTCTTTCTTTTTATTTTAATGGTTATTCCTACATAGGTATTAGATAGATAAACGAATAAATTCTGCAAGCAACAAAAAAGATAACTGATACTCCATAAACCACAGTGCCAGAGAGGTATGAGGTGAAGAAGCAGAGAAACCACTCCCAAATAAAAGACCAAGAGAAATCCCCTGAAAGAATGATCAATAAAAAGATATCAATAGACTACTAGATCAAGATTTCAAAAGAGGAGTGATCAAAGTACTGAAAGAACTAAAAGAGATAGTGTTTAGAGATACAAAATATGTGAAACATGAAATTGAAACTGTAAGCTGACCAAAAGTGTGTGGGTTCATTTCTGGGCTCTCTATTCTGTTCCATTGGTGTATATGTCTGTTTTGGTAACAAAACCATGCTGTCTAGATGACTGTAGCTCTATAGCACTGTCTGAAGTCTGGGAGAGTTATTCCTCCAGCCTCTTTCTTTCTCTTCAGTAATGCTTTGGCAATTCTAGCTCTTTCATGGTTCCATATAAATTTTATTATGATTTGTTCTAGTTCTGTGAAATATGTCCTGTGTAATTGGATAGGTATTGCATTCTATCTATAAATTGTCTTGGGCAGTGTGACCATTTTAACAATATTGATTCTTCCAATCCAAGAGCATGGATATCGTTCCATTTTTTAAAGTCTTCTTTAATTTCCTTCATCAATGGTTTATAGATTTCTGTGTATAATTCTTTCACCTCCTTTGTTAGATTTATTTCCAGATATTTTATTACTTTGGGTGCTACATTAAACGGGACTGTTTCTTTACTTTCCTTTTCTGTTGATATATCGTTAGTGTAAAGAAATGAAGCTGATTTTGGAACTTTAATTTTGTAACCTGATACCTTGCTGAATTCTTCAATCAGCTCTATTAGCTTTTGTGTGGGCCTTTTAGGGTTTTCTAAATATAGTAACATGTCATCAACACATAATGACACTTTTACCTCTTCTATTTCAATTTGGATCCCTTTTATTTCTTTCCCTTGCCTGACTGCTGTGGCTAGGACTTACAGTACTATGTTGAATATGTGGGGTGATAGCGGGCATTCTTGTCTTGTCCCAGATTTTAGTGGGAAGCTTTTGAGGGTTGACTTTTGAGTACTATGCTGGCTGTAGGTTTGTCATATATAGCTTTTATGATGTTGAGATATGTTCCCTCTATACCCATTTTGGCGATAGTTTTTATCATAAATGGGTGTTGAATTTTATCAAATGCTTTTTCTGCATCGATTGAGATGATCATGTGGTTTTGGTCCTTTCAACAAAGGAGGCAAGAATATACAATGGAATAAAGACAGTCTCTTCAGCAAATGGTGTTGGGAAAACTGGGCAGCAGCATGTAAAACAATGAAGCTAGAACACTCCCTTACACCATATACAAAAATCAACTCAAAATGGATTAAAGACTTAAACTTAAGAGAAGATACAATAAACCTCCTAGAGGAAAACATAGGCAAAACATTATCTGACATACATTTCAAAAATTTTCTCCTAAAAGAAATAAAAGCAAGAATAAACAAATGGGAACCAATGAAACTTACAAGCTTCTGCACAGCAAAGGAAACCAGAAGTAAAACAAGAAAACCTACGGAATGGGAGAAAATTTTTGCAAGTGAAACCGACAAAGCCTTGATCTCCAGAATATATAAGCAGCTCATATGACTCAATAAGAAAAAAGTAAACAACCCAATCCAAAAATGGGCAGAAGACCTAAACAAGCAATTCTCCAAGGAAGACATACAAATGATCAAAAAGCACATGAAAAAATGTTCAATATAACTAATTATTAGAGAAATGCAAATCAAAACTACAATGAGGTATCACCTCACACCAGTCAGAATGGCCATCATTCAAAAATCCAAAAATGACAAGTACTGGAGAGGCTGTGGAGAAAGGGGAACCCTCCTACCCTGCTGGTGGGAATGCAGTTTGGTGCAGCCACTATGGAAAACAGTGTGAAGATTCCTCAAAAGACTAGGAATAGACTTACCATATGACCCAGGAATCCAACTCCTGGGCTTGTATCCAGAAGGAAATCTACTTCAGGATGACACCTGCACCCCAATGCTCATAGCAGCACTTTTTACAATAGCCAAAACATGGAAAGAGCCTAAATGTCCATCAACAGGTGACTGGATAAAGAAGAAGTGGTATATTTATACAATGGAATTCTATTCAGCCATAAAAACCGACAACATAATGTCAATTACAGCAACAAGGGAGCTCCTGGAAAATGTCATTCAAAGTGAAGTAAGCCAGAAAGTGAAAGAAAAATACCATATGAGATCGCTTATATGTGGAATCTAAAAAACAGAAACAAAAACAAACAAACAAAAACAAAGCATAAATACAGTACAGAAATAGACTCACAGACAAAGAATACAGACTTGTGGTTACCAGGGGGGTGGAGGGTGGGAAGGGATAGACTGGGATTACAAAATTGTAGAATAGATAAACAAGATTACACTGAGTAGCACAGGGAAATATACACAAAATGTTATGATAAGTCACAGAGAAAAAAATGGGACAATGAGTGTGTATATGTCCATGAATGACTGAAAAATTGTGCTGAACACTGGAATTTGACACAACATTTTAAAATGATTATAAGTCAATAAAAAATTAAAAAAAAGAAACTGAAGCTATAAAGAGGAACAAAGTAGAATTGGTAAACTCATTGGCTGAGATGAGAAATGACCTAAAGGCTGTGCAAAGCAGACTAGGTAATGTAGAGGAATGAATTAGTGACCTAGAAGACAGGAGAACAGAAAGCACCCAATCAGAACAGCTACAAGATAAACAAATAAAAACAAATGAAAACAACATAAGGGACATATGGGATAATATAAAGCATGCCAGTCTTCACATTATAGGGGTCCCAGAAGGGGATGAAATATAAGAGGATTGAAAAGGTACTGGAAGAAATCATGAGTAAAAACTTCCCAAACCTAAAGATGGAATCAGATACCCAAGTACAGGAAGCTCACAGGGTCCCAAACAAGAAGAACTCAAACAGATCCACAACAAGACATATCATAATCAAGATAGCCTGGGTCAAGGATAAAAAAAAGATCCTAAAGGTTGCAGGAGAAAAGCAAAGAGTGAGTTACAAGGGAACCACCATAAGGCTCTCAGCTGATTTCTCTACACAAACACTACAGGCCAGAAGGGAGTGGCAAGATATATTCAAAGTGCTAAATGAGAAAAAGATGCATACTAGGATAATTTACCCAACAAGGCTATCCTTTAGGATAGGAGACATGCAGAATTTCACATCAAGAAAAAAACACAAGAGATTATCAAGACTAAACCCATGCAAAAAGAAATATTGAAAGGTCTAATCTAAATAGAAAAGCATCAGGATGCTACAGAAATGAGAAATTCATAACTGGAAAAGTGATAACTCATGAAATAAAAATAAACACGACATTGCAAAAGAAGACATGTAAATCATTTGGAGAGGGAGTCAGGAAAATATAGATTTCTTTTTCTTTCTTTTTTAAATTTTTTTTCTCAGTAGGATGGGTTTGAGATCATGTTATTATCAGTTTAATAAAAATAGTTATAGTAATGGGTTAATAGACTTACAAAAAAGGGTAACCACAAGTCAAAAATTTACAAGGGAGTCACAAAAACTAAATAAAATTCATGATACTACAAAGGAAAATTATCAAACCACAAAGTGAAGAAGAAATGAACAAAGAGGATATACCAATTCAACTGCAAACATAAGTTCAAAATGGCAATCAACACATATCTATCATTAATTACTGTAAATGTTAATGGACTAAATACTCCAGTCAAAAGACATAGAGTGGCAGACAGGATAATAAAGTAAGAACCTTCAATATACTGCATAAAAGAGACCCACTTTAAGGAGAAGGACACATATAGATTGAAAGTGAAAGGATGGAAAAGGATATTCCATGCAAATGGAAAAGCCAAAAAAGCAGGTTTTGCAGTAACTGATTTCAGACAATATAAACTTTAAAACAAAGGCCATAAAGAAAGATAAAGAAGGACATTTTATAATGATTAAAGGAGTGATACAAGATGATAATTTTACACTTGTTAATATATATGCACCCAATATAGGAACACCTAAGTACATAAAACAATTACTAAAAGAGATAAAGTGGGACATTGATGGGAATACAATCATAGTTGGAGATTTTAACACTGCATTAACATCACCAGACAGATATTCCAGACAGAAAATAAATAAGGCATTAGAGAAATTAAATAATAGAATAGAAAAATTAGATTTGTTGGATATTTTCAGAGCCTTACACCTCCCCAAAATAGGATATACATTCTTCTCAAGTGCACATGGAACATTTTCTAGGATTAATAATGTACTTGGTCACAATAGAAACCTGAACAATTTTAAGAAGTTAGAAATTATCTCAAGCATCTTTACAGACCACAAGGCCATGAATCTGGAAATCAACAACAGAGAAACAAAGAAGAAAAAAGGAAAGCATGGAGATAAACAATATGCTATTAAAATATCAATGGGTCAAAGATGAATTCAAAACTGAAATTAAAAGTATCTTGAGACAATTGAAAATAAAAGCACAACCACACAAAATTTATGGGACACAGCAAAGACAGTGATGACAAGGAAGTTTATAGCGATACAGGCCTTCCTCAAAAAAGAAAAATAATCTCAATTAAACAATTTAACCCACCAGCTGAAAGTACTAGAAAAAGTAGAACACAAAGCCCCAAAAAGCAGCAGAAGGAAGGAAATTATAAAGATTAGGGAGGAAACAAATAAAATAGAGATTAAAAAACAATAGAAAAATCAACCAAACCAAAAGCTGATTTTTTCAAAAAGTAAATAAAATCGACAAACCTCTGGTCAAACTCACAAAGAAAAAAAGAGACAGCACAAACTAGCAAAATAAGAAATAAAAATGGAGAAATCACAATAAATACAATAGAAATACGAATATCATATGAGAATATTATGAAAAACTGTATGGAAACAAACTGGATAACCTAGAGGAGATGGACAAGTTTCTGGAAACATACTGTCCACCAAGACCGAATCAAGAAGAAACTGACCAATTGAACCAACCGATCAGTAGAAATGAAATCAAAATAGCAATAGAAAATGTCCAGGACTGGATGGCTTCACCGGGGAATTCTACCGAACATACAAAGAATAGATACCAGTCCTTCTCAAACTCTTCCAGAAGATTGAAAAGGAGGGAAAACTCCCAAACTCATTCTATTAAGCCATCATCACCCTGATGCCAAAACCAGGAAAAGATGCTAACAAAAAAGAATTGTAGGCCAATATCACTGATGAACATAGACGCCAAAATCCTCACCAAAATGTTAGCAAATAAAATACAACAACACATAAACAACATTATGCATCATGACCAAGTGGGGTTCATCCCAGGGACACAAGGGTTGTTCAACATACGTGAATCAGTCAATGTAATACATCACATCAACAGGAGAAAGGACAAAAACCACATGATCATCTCAATAGATGCAGAAAAAGCATTTGATACAATTCAAAACCCATTTATGATAAAAATTCTCACCAAGTGGGTATAGAGGGAACAATATAAAGGCTATATATAACAAACCTCCAGCCAGCATAGTACTCAATGGTGAAAAACTCAAAACTTCCCACTAAAATCTGGGACAAAACAAGGATGCCCACTATTACCACTCCTGTTCAATATAGTCTTGGAAGTCCTGGCCACAGCAATCATACAAGAGAGAGAGATAAAAGAGTTCCAAATTGGAAAAGAAGAGGTAAAAGTGTCACTATATGCTGACGACATGTTACTATAAATAGAAAACCCTAAAAGGTCCACACAAAAACTACTAGAACTGATTGAGGAATTCAACAATGTAGCAGGTTACAAGATTAACATTTAAAACTCAGTTGCATTTCTTTACACTAAGGATGAATCAACAGAAAAAGAAATTAAAGAAACAATCTCCTTGAAAATAGCACCCAAAGTATTAAAATAACTAGGAAAAAATCTAACCAAGAAGGTAAAATAATTATACATAGAAAACTATAAAACATGGATGAAGGAAATTAAAGAAGACTTTAAAAAATGGAAAGCTATCCCATCCTATTGGATTGGGATAATCAATATTGTTAAATTGGTCACACTGCCCAAGGCAACCCACAGATTTAATGAAATCCCTATCAAATTACCCAGGACATATTTTACACAGCTTGATCAAATCATAATAAAATTTATATAGATCCATCAAAGACCTAGAATTGCCAATGCATTACTGAAAGGAAAAAAAGAGGCTGGAGGAATAACTTTCCTAGTCTTCAGACAATACTTTAGAGCTACAGTCATCAAGACAACATGGTATTGGTACTAAAACCGACATATAGACCAATGGAACAGAATACAGAGCCCAGAAATGAACCCACAAACTTTTGGTAAACTCATCTTTGACAAAGGAGGCAAGAGTATACAATGGAATAAAGCAGTCTCTTCAGCAAATAGTGTTAGGAAAACTAGACTGCAGCATGTAAAGCAATGAAACTAGACCACTCCCTTACACCATAGAAAAAAAAAAAACTCAAAATGGATCAAAGACTTAAACATAAGACTAGATACAATAAACCTCCTAGAAGAACATATAGGCAAAACATTATCTGAATATGCATCTCAAAAATGTTCTAGAACAGTCTACTCAAGCAATAGAAATAAAAGCAAGAATAAACAAATGGGACTTAATGAAAGTTACAAGATTCTACACAGCAAAGAAAACCATAAGTAGAACAAAAAAGACAACCTACAGAATGGGAGAAAATTTTTGCAAATGAAATCAACAAAAGCTTGATCTCCAGAATACATAAGCAGCTCATATGACTTAATAAGGAACAACCAAACAACCCAATCCAAAAATGGGCAAAAGACCTAAACAAGCAATTCTCCAAGGAAGACATACAAATTATTATTAGGCAGGCGCATGATAAAATGCTCAATATCACTAATTATCAGAGAAATGCAAATCAAAAGTATAATGAGGTATCACCTCACATCAGTCAGAATGGCCATCATTCAAAAATTCACAAATGACAAATGCTGGTGAGGCTGTGGAGAAAGGGTAACCCTCCTACACTGCTGGTGGGAATGCAGTTTGGTGCAGCCACTATGGGAAACAGTGTGGAGATTCCTCAAAAGACTAGGAATAGACTTACCATATGACACAAGAATCTGGCTCCTGGGCATATATCCTGAAGGAACCCTACTTCAGGATGATACCTGTACCCTAATGTTCATAGCAGTGCTGTTTACTATAGCCAAGACATGGAGACTGCCTAAATGTCCATCAGTGGATGACTGGATAAAGAAGAGGTGGTATATTTATCCAATGGAATACTACTCAGCCATAAAAACCTACAACATAATGCCATTTGCAGCAACATGGATGTCCCTGGAGAATGTAATTCTAAGTGAAGTAAGCCAGAAAGAGAAAGAAAAATACCATATGAGATCACCCACATGTGGAATCTAAAAAAATTTAATAAATAAACACAAAGCGTAAACACAAAACAGAAATAGACTCATAGACATAGAATACAAACTTGTGGTTGCCAAGGGGTCAGAGTGTGGGAAGGGTTAGCCTGGGATTTAAAAATTTTAGAATTGATAAACAAGATTATCCTGTATAGCACAGGGAAATATATACAAGATCTTATGGTAGCTCACAGAGAAAAAAAACGTGACAATGAATATATATATGTTCATGTATAACTGAAAAATTGTGCTGTACACTGGAATTGAAACAACATTGTTAAATGATTATAAATCAATAAAAAATGTTAAATAAAATACACATATATAAGAAAAATTCCAAAACAGAGGGCTGAGTAATGGAAAAAACAAAACAGATGGCTATGTAGTGAATACTTATTTCATATTTAGCTGTCATCTTAAGAGTAAATTAAGGAAGTGTACATGATTCCGGAGTAGCAGGATACTCATAGCTCACCCTCTCCTACAAATACACTGAGACAGACATCCAGGGACCAACCCATCCAATCAGAACACCTGCTGAACTTTAACAGAACATTGTCTTCTTGAAAAGACAAAAGACGCCATGAATCTGGTAAATGAAAAGGGAAAAAGAAAGAAGAAACAGCAAAATAGTTTGGGACCAGTCCATGGGGAGGGAGCAGCAGAAAAGAAATAGCACTCATTCACTGAGTCTCCCCTTCTCCAATGGGGAAGTCAGCAGGACTCTGGGGGAACCTCCAAGGCTCGGATCTGTACAGAATAGCCCTTAACTGACAGAATTAAGATTAACAGGCACAAAGCGTCCCTGTGATCCCCAGCCTTAGAGGCAAACTGTCAGGTGTGGGAAGGGACAGGCTGCCCAAGCCAGGCAGAGCACTAGGGTCAGTTGTACAGAGGCAACCTACGGCGACTGCAGTGTGCTGTGCACCATTGCTGGGAAAGCATACAGAGCAGAACAACCTGAGTGCTCCACAAAATATGAAAAAAAAAGCAAAGAAACTGTTGTTGTGCCCTTGGGGGAGGGTTGCCAAGCCTTTATCTCCAACGACCTGGGGCACTTTCTCAGGGAAAAGAGAAGCAGGGCTCAACCACAGACACCATATACTCAGGTATGCAGTGGGGTTAAAACATAAATCCATACCTAAGGACTCTGCAACCTCATAGGTGAGACTGAGATTTATTTATATCACTAGGCAGGTAGGATCTTACTGCTCCAGTACTTCTATGAACTTGTGCCTCTAAGACAAACAAGGAACAGAGTTCTGGCACAGAGCAGGGGTGAGGGCTTGTTGGCCTTTTTCTCCAAGCCCGCTTATGAAACACAGAACCAGTGCAGAGTAGGGAGCTGTATGGAGCAAGGAAGCAACCATCTGGCCTAGTTTGTACTAGCCTGGTGCCAGATCACAGTATCAGGAGGGGGCGAACAATCCCCATGAGACCACATCCAATTTTCTTCTGTTCTATTTTGTTTTACTTGTTTTAATTTTACTTTTTAATATTTTTTATGTTTCTGTTTTTAATCCCTTTTAAAATTTTCTTTTAAAATATTTCTATGATTATTTTTTAATTTCTCTCAATTTCGTTTTCTTCTCTTTGTTTTGTTCTGATACTGATTATACTGTTTTCAAATCTTTTTTTCTTCTTTAAATTTTTTTAATTTCTCTCAATTTCATTTTTATTTCTCTTGGTTTTGGTCTTCTGTTATTGATTATAATCTGTTTTCATTTTTTTAAAATTCTTTTAAGGTTTTTAAATACATCTCAAATCAATTTTTATTTTTCTTCATTTGTACTTCTGTTAGTGATGATACTCTGTCTTCAAACTATTTTTTTCTTTTAAATTTCTTTTTTTAGTTTTATTACTGCATTTGCTTTAGATAAATAAATAAATAAACTCCTTAAGGACCACATTAGATAACTGATACTCCATAAGCCATAGTGCCAGAGAGATATAACTAAAATTAAAGAGCAGAGGAACCACTCCCACTCCCTGAAAGAGTGATCAATGAAATAGACCTTTATAGTCTACTAGATCATGATTTCAAAAAAGGAGTGTTCAAAGTACTGAAGCAATTAAAATGTATTGCATTTAGAGACAGAGAAAATATCAAAAAGGAAATCAAAACTATAAAGAGGAGCCAAGTAAAATTGGAAAACTCATTTGCTGAGATGAGAGCTGAGTTAAAGGCTTTAAAAAGTAGGCTAGATAATGCAGAGGAATGAATAAGTGACTTAGAAGATGGAAAAACAGAAATCACCTAATCAGAAAAGCTGAGAGGAAAACAAATAAAAACCAATGAAAACTATATAAGGGACTTATGGAATAATATAAAGCATCCCAATCTATGCATAATAGGGGTCCCAGAAGGAGAAGAAAGAGCAAAGGGGAGTGAAAAAGTATTGGAAGAAAACATTACTGAAAACTTCCAAACCAAAAGAAATAATCAGATATTGAAGTACAGGAAGCACAGAGGGTCCCAAACTAGAAGAACCCAAACAGATCCACAACAAGATATAATATAAACAGGAAGGCTAGGGTTAAAGATAAAGAAATGATCCTAAAGGCAGCAAGAGAAAAGCAAAGAGTATGTTACAAGGGAACCCCCATAATGCTTTCAGGTGATTTCTCTACACAAACACTACAGGCCAGAAGGGAGTGGCAAGATATATTCAAAGTCCTGAATGAAAACAAAGATGCAGCTTAGGATACTTTATCCAGCAAGGCTATCCTTTAGAATAGAAGGAGACATAAAGAACTTCACAGACAAGCAAAAATTAAAAGAATATAACAACACCAAAACTATGCTAAAAGAAATATTGAAACATCTACTCTAAACAGAAAAGAAGCAGGATGCTACAGAAACTAGAAAACCATAACTGGAAAGGCAATAATTATCATGATTACAACAGATTAAACATGAAACTGTAATAGAGGACATCTAAATCGTTAAGGGGGGAGGGGGGCAAGAAAATATATATAGTTTTTTTTTCTTTTTTAATTATTTGTTCTCGGTAGAATGGGTTTAAGCTTATATTACTGTCCGTTTAAAATAAACAGTTGGAGTAATGGGTTAATATATGTACAAAACAGGTTAACCACAAGCCAAAAACTTACAATAGAGTCACAAAAATTAAAAAAAAGGCCAAGATAATACAAAGGAAAATTACCAAACCACAAAAAGGAAAAGAAAATTACAAAAAGGAAATACCAAATCAATTGCAAAATTTGCTCAAAATGGCAATAAACACATTTCTATCATTAATTACTGTAAATGTCAATGGAGTAAATGTCCTAATCTAAAGATACAGAGTGGCAGACTGGATAATAAAACCGGAACCTACAATATGCTGCAAACAAAGTACCAAATTTAGGGAGAAGGACACACATAGTTTGAGTGATAGGATGGAAAAATATATTCCATGCAAATGGAAATGACAAGAAATCAAGAGTAGCAATACTGATTTCAGATAAAATAGACTTTAAAACAAAGGTCATAAAGGTTAAGAAGGACATTTTATAATGATTTAAGGAGTAATACATGAGGTTATTGAACTCATTAACATATATGCACCAAATATTGGAGCACCTAAAGGCATAAACTAATAACCAAGAGATATATGGGAGAAATTGATTGGAATACAATCATTGCAGAAGACTTTAACATTCCATTAACATCAGTGGACAGATCTTCCAAACAGAAAATTAATAAGGCAACAGAGAAGTTAAATGACACAATAGAACAACTAGCCTTGGTTCATATTTTCAGAACATTACATAATCCCAAAATAGAATATACATTCTTTTCAAGTACACATGAAACATTTTCTATGATAGATTATGTACCTAGGCACAAAAGACCTTCAACAATTTTAAGATGATAGAAATATTTCTGACCACAAAGCCATGAAGCTAGAAATCAACTACAGAAAAAAAATGACAGCATTGACATTAAACAATGTGCTACTAAAAAAACAATTGGTCAATGATGAAATCAAAGTTGAAATTAAAAACTATTTTGAGATAAATGATAATGAAAACACAACCACACAAAATTTATGGGATGCAGGAAAGGCCTGTGATACAGGGCCTCCTCAAAAAAGAATAATCTCAAATAAACAATCTAATGTAAAGCTGAAAGAATTAAAAAAAGAAGAGCAAAAAACCCAAAAGTCAGAAAATGGAAAGAAATAATAAAGATTAGGGAGGAAATAAATAAAATAGAGATTAAAAACAATAGAAAAATATCAATCAATTCAAGAACTGGCTTTTGAAAATGTAAACAAAATTAACAAATCTCTAGCCAGGCTCTGCAAGAAGAGAAAAGAGAGAGCACAAATAATAAAAATAAGAAAGGAAATGGAGAAATTACAACCAATATGATAGAAATACAAAATATCACATGAGAATACTATGAACGACTATATGGAAACAAAATGGATAACCTAGAGGAGATGGACAAATTTCTGGAAACATACAGTCAACCAAGACTGAATAAAGAAGAAACTGACCACATGAACAAACTGATCACTAGAAATGAAATCGAATTAGTGATAAAAAAAATCCCATACAGATAGAAGTCCAGAACTGGATGGCTTCACTGGGGAATTCTACAAAGCATACAAAAAAGAACTCATTTCAACCCTTCTCAAACTCTTCCAGAAGACTGAAAAGGAAGGAATATTCCCAAACTCATTCTATGAAACCACCATCACCCTGATACCAAAACCAGGCAAAGACACTACCAAAAATGAGAATTACAGACCAATATCACTGATGAACATAGATGTAAAAATCCTTACCAAAATATTAGCAAATAGAATCTAACAGCTCATAGAAAATATCATACACCATGATCAAGTTGGGTTCATTCCAGGAACACAGATTGGTTCAACATATATAAATCAATTTGTGTAATACACAACATTAACAAGAGAAAGGACAAAAACCACATGATCATCTCAATAGATGCAGAAAAAGTATTTGATCAAATTCAACACCCATTTATGATAAAAACCATCACCAAATAGTGTGTAGAAGTAACATATCTCAACATAATAAAACCTATTTATGACAAACCTACAGCCAGCATGGTACTCAATGGTGAAAAACTGAGAAACTTCCTACTAAAATCTGGGACAAGTCAAGGTTGTCCACTCTCACTATTTCTATTCAACATAGTCTTTTTTTTTAAACATTTTTTATTGAGTTATAATCATTTTACAATGTTGTCAAGTTCCAGTGTGTAGAGCACAATTTTTCAGTTATACATGAACATATATATGTTCATTGTCACAATTTTTTCTCTGTAAGCTACCATAAGATCTTGTATATATTTCCGTGTGCTATACAGTATAATTTAATTTATCTATTCTACATTTTGGTATCCCAGTCTGTCCCTTCCCACTACCCACCCCCTTGGCAACTACAAGTTTGTATTCTATGTCTATGAGTCTGTTTCTGTTTTGTATTTATGTTTTGTTTAGTTTTTTTGTTTGATTCCATATATGAGTGATCTCATATGGTATTTTTCTTTCTCTTTCTGGCTTACTTCACTTAGAATGGCATTATCCAGCAACATCCATGTTGCAGCAAAGGGTGTTACGTTGTTGGTTTTTCTGACTAAATAGTATTCCATTGTATAAATATACCAGCATTTCTTTATCCAGTCTTCTGTTGATGGACATGTAGGCTGTCTCCATGTCTTGGTTATTGTAAATAGTGCTGCTATGAACATTGGAGTGCAGGTGTCATTTTGAAGTAGGGTTCCTTATGGATATATGCCCAGGAGTATTCAACATATTATTGAAAGCCATTGCCACAGCAATCAGGCAAGACAAATAATAGGAATCCAATTTGGAAAAGAAGAGGTAAAATTGTCACTATATGCAGGTGACAAGACACTACATAAAGAAAACCCTAAAAGTTACATACAAAAACTATGAAAACTAGTAAAATAATTCAGCAAGATAGCAGGATACAAGATTAATGTACAAAAATCCGTTGCATTTCTTTACAGTAATGGTGAATCCACAGGAAAAGAAAGTAAAGAAATAATCTCTTTTAAAATAGTACCCAAAGTAGTAAAATATCAAGGAATAACTTTGACCAAGTAGGTGAGAGACTTATGTATGGAGAACTACAAAATATTGAGTAACGAAATTAAAGAAGACTTAAAAAAATTGAAAGATATCCCATGCTCCTGGATTGGAAGAATCATTATTCTTAAAATGAACATACTGCCCAAGGCAATCTACACATTTAATGCAATCCCTATCAAATTATCCAGGACATATTTCTCAGAACTAGAATAAATAATAATAAAATTTATATGTTATCATAAAACATCCAGAATTGCAAAAGCATTACTGAAGAAAAAGAATAAGTCTGTAGGAATAACCCTCTGAGAATTCAGATAATACTACAGAGCTACAGTAATCAAAAAAGCATGGAATTGGTACAAAAACAGACATAATGGAACAATGAAATAGAATAGAGAGCCCAGACATGAACCCACATACTTCTGGTCAAATATTCTTTGACAAAGGAGGCAATAACGTACAATGGAATAAAGACATTCTCTTCAGCAAATAGTATTGGGACAACTGGACAGCAGCATGTAAATCAATGAAGTTAGAATACTCCCTCTCACTATACACACAAATAAACTCAAAATGGATTAAAGACTTAAACATGAGACAAGACACAATAAACCTCCTAGAAGAAAATATAGGCAAAATCTTATCTCACATACCTCTCAAAAATGTTCTCCTTGGGCAGTCTACCCAAGCAATAGAAATAAAAGCAAAAATAAACAAATGAGAGCTAATTAAACTTACAAATATTTGAACTGCAAAGGAAGCCATAAGCAAAACAAAATGACAACCTACGGAATGGGAAAAAATATTTACAAAAATGAAACTGACAAGGGCTTGATCTCTAGAATACATAAACAGCTCATACAATTTAATAACAAAAAAACAAAGAACCCAATCCAAAAATGGGCAGAAGTCCCAAGCAAGCAATTATTCAATGAAGACATACAGGATAGAAGCCAAGATGGCAGAGTAGTAGGACTCTCATAGCTCACCCTCTCCACAAATACACCAAGACTCACATCCATGGCCCACTCAGCCAAGCAGAGCACCTGCAGAACTCTGACAGAACATCATCCTCTTCAAAAGACACAGACAGCAAAAATCTGGTAGGAGAAAAGGAAAAAAGAATGAAGAAAAGACAGAACACTGTGGGACTGATCCCTCGGGGAGGCAGCTGCAAAGGACAACAAGCACTCATTCGCTGGGTCTCCCCCCTCCAATGGAGAGGTCAGTGGGATGGAGGGAGAGCTTCCGAGGCCTGGATCTGTACGGAGCAGCCCTTGACCGAAAGAACTAAGTTAAATGGGCACAGAGGTTCCCTGCAACACCCAGCCCAAGACACGAACTGGCAGCTGGGGGCTGGGACAGGCTACCCGAGCAAGGTGGAGAACTGGGGCAGTTGTACTGAGGCAGCCCTGAGGGACTGCTGGGTGCTGCATGCTGTGGATGAGTGGGTACACAGGGCAGAACAAACTGGGCCCTCCATAAAACAACATGGCTGATGTGCCCTGGGGGGAAGGATGCATACCCCCATCTCTGAAAACCTGCAGAAGGTTTTCAGGTGAAGAGAGGTGGGGCTCAGGCAGAGAAGCCATATTCTCCAGTGCTTAGCACCCAGTCAGGGGCAGGAGTGAAACCTGAAACTGCACCTAAGGCTTAGCAGCCTCAAAGGCCAGACAGCGACTTGTTTACAGCCCAAGACAGATACGATTCTTCTGCCCTGGTCCCTCAAGGAAATTGTGCCACCAAGACAAACAAGGAGCTAGGTTTTGGCAAGGAGCAGGGGTGGGGTTGTTCCACGGTCTTCCCCAAGCCCGCCTATGGAGCATGGACCCGAGGCAAAGCAGGCAGCGGCACACAGCAGGGGAGCAACCGGCACCAGGAGAGGGAGTGTGGCCACTGGCCTTCCTGGCAGGAACGGAGCATCTGACCGTGGTGCTGGAAGGGGGCGCGATCAGCCCACCTACTCAGCCAGTCAACATCTGACTGTGGCATCCGGAGGGGGAGTGACCCGCCTGCCCACAGCAAAGGAGATCTGCACCTGACCCAGTGTTGGGAGGGGGTGCCATCTGCTTGCTGACATTCACTGGGAGCATCACAGATGAGGGCACCAATGGAGGGTCTCAACAGAGGACCTCTGGAAACAGCAAGCTGTGTTCGTGAAACAGGGTGAAGACAGAAAGACTTCTCATTAAGAGCACAAAGTCTCCAGGAGAACACCACCCTTTTTTAAAAATCTGTTTTTACTTGTTCTATTTTCTATCACCTTTAAAATATTTATGTTTTAAACAATTATATATGCTTTCAGTTTTAATCCTTTTTAATTTTTTTAAAAAATACTTCTATTACTATTATTTTAAAAAATCCACATCATTTCCTTTTTATTTATCTTGGTTTTGATATCTTGTTATTGATTCAACACAGGTCTCAAATTTTTTTCTCCCCTTTTCTCTTTTCTTAAAGGTTTTTAAAAGATGTCTCAACCCGATTGCTATTCTGCTACAACTTGCTCTTCTATTATTCATTATACACTGTTTTCAAACCTTTTCCCCCTTCTTTTAAAATTCTTTTTATTTTATCTTTTTTATTTTTTCTATTTTCTATTACCTTTTTAATTTCTACTTTCTAAACAATTGTATATGCTTCTAGTTTTAATTCTTTTAAAAGATTTCTTTTATATTAGATATATTATTATTATAATTTAAAAATCCACCTGATTTCATTTTCATTTTTTTGGTTTTGATCTCCTGTTATTCATAATACAGAGGTATCAAATATTGTGTTTTGAAATTTTTTCCTTTATTTTAAGAGTTTTTAAAAAGACGTCTGAACTCGATTGCTAGTCTGATTCAAATTGCCCTTCTATAATTGATTATCCACTGTTTTCAAACCTTTTTTTCACCCTTCTTTTAAAATTCTCTTTCTTTCTCTCTACTTTTTTAAGTTTTAATCCTACATAGACATTAGATAGATAAATAAATAAACTCCTTAAGGACCACAAAAGATAACTGATTCTCCATAAGCCACTGTGCCAGAGAGATATGAACAAGATGAAGAAGCAAAGAAACCATTTCCAAATAAAAGAACAAGACAAATCCGTTGAAAGAACAATCAATGAAATAGACATATGTAGCCTAGTTGATCAAGATTTCAAAAAAGAGGTGATAAAAGTACTGAAGGAACTAAAGGAGATAGTGTTTAGAGATATAAAATATGTCAACAATGAAACTGAAGCTATAAAGAAGAGCAAAGTAGAATTGGTAAACTCATTGAATGAGATGAGACCTGATCTAAAGGCTGTGCAAAGCAGACTAGATAATGCAGAGGAATGAATAAGTGACCTAGAATACAAGACAACAGGAAGCACACAATCAGAACAGCTGTGAGATAAACAAATGAAAGCAACATAAGGGACCTATGGGATAATATAAAGCATGCCAATCTTCACATAATAGGGGTCCCAGAAGGGGAAGAAAGATCAAAGGGGATTGAAAAGGTATTTGAAGAAATCATGACTAAAAACTTCCCAAACCTAAAGAAGCCATCAGGTATCCAAGTACAGGAAGCTAAGAGGCTCCCAAACAGGAAGAACCCAAACAAACTCACAGCAAGACATATCATAATCAAGATGGCTAGGGTCAGGGATAAAGAAATGATCCTAAAGGCCGCAAGAGAAAAGCAGAGTGAGTTACAAGGGAACCCCCATAAGGCTCTGAGCTGATTTCTCTACACAAACACTACAGGCCAGAAGGGAGTGGCAAGATACACACAAAGTCCTGTATGAAAAAAAAATTCAGCCTAGGATACTTTATCAAGAAAGACTATTCCTTAGGATAGAAGGAGAGATAAAGAATTTCATAGAGAAACAAAAACTGCAAGAGTTTATCAACAGTAAACCCATGCCAAAAAAATGTTGAAAGTTCTACTCTAAAGTGAAAACCATCAGGATACTACAGAAATGAGAATCTCATAACTGGAAAGTTGATAACTCATGAATTACAAATAAAATAAACACGAAATTGTAAAAGAAATCTAAATCATTCAGAGTGGGAGAGGGACGCAAGAAAATATAAAGTATGTTTTTTTTTTAATTTTTTGTTCTTGGTAGGATGGGTTGAAATTAAATTACAGTTATAGTAATGGGCTAATAGACTTACAAAAAAAGGGTAACAACAAGCCAAAACTTTCAAGGGAGTCACAAAAAGTAAATAAAATCCATGATAATACAAAGGAAAATAATCATATCACAAAAGGAAGAAGAAAGGAACAAAGAGGAAATATCAAATCAACTGAAAAAATAAGTTCAAAATGGGAATAAACACACATCTATCATTAATTACTATAAATGTTAATGGACTAAATGCTCTAGTCAAAACATGTAGAGTAGCAGACTGGGTAATAAAACAAGAACCTTCAATATGCTGCATACGAGAGACCCATGTTAGGGAGAAGGACACATATAGATTGAGTGTGAAAGGATGGAAAAGGATATTCCATGCAAATGGAAAAGCCAAAAAGCAGGTGTGGCAGTGCTGATTTCACACAAAATAGACCTTAAAACAAAGGGCATAAAGAAAGATAAAGAAGCACATTTTATAATGATTAAAGGAATAATACAAGATGAGGATTTTACATTCATTAATATATACGCACCCAATATAGGAGCAGGTAAGTACATAAAACAATTACTAACAGACATAAGGGGATATAAAGATGGGAATATAAACATTGTCAGAGATTTTGACACCACATTAACATCATTAGACAGATCTTCCAACAGAAAATAAATAACACAACAGGGAAATTAAATGTTACAATAGAAAATTTAGATTTGGTGGATATTTTCAGAGCATTAAACCCCCCCCCCCCCAAAATAGGATATACATTCTTTTCAAGTGCACATGGAACATTTTCTAGGATTGATCATGTATTCGGGCACAAAAGACACCTCAATATTTTTAAGAAGATAAAAATTATCTCAATCATCTTTACTGACCACACTGCCATAAAACTAGAAAACAACTACAGAGAAACAAAGGAGAAAAAAAGAAAAGCATGGAGATTAAACAAAATGTTATTAAAAAACCAGTGGGTCAATGATGAAATCAAATTTTAATCTGAAAAATACTTTGAGATATTTGAAAATGAAAACACAAAACAAAATTTATGGGATGCAGAAAAGGCAGTGCTTAGAGGGAAGTTTATAGCGATACAAGCCTTCCTCAAAAAAGAATAATCATCTCAAATAAACAATAACCCACCAACTAAAAGAATTAGAAAAGAAGAGCAAAATCCCCAAAAGTCAGCAGAAGGAAAGAAATAATAAAGGTCAGGGAGGAAATAAAGAAAATAGAGATTATAAATACAATAGAAAAACTGAATCAAACCCAAAGCAGGTTTTTTGAAAAAGTAAATAAAATCAACAAACCCCTGGCCAAACTCACAAAGAAGAAAAAAGAGGGAGCACAAGTTAGCCAAATAAGAAAGGAAACTGGAGAAATTACAACAAATAAAACAGAAATACAGAATATCATATAAGAATATTATGAAAAACTATATGGAACCAAAATGAAAAACTTAGAGGAGATGGATAAATTTCTGGAAACATACAGTCCACGAAGACTGAACCAAGAAGAAACTGATCATTTGAATAAACAGATCACTAGAAATGAAATTAAATTAGCAATTAAAAACGTCCCTACATATAAAAGTCCAGGACCAGATGGCTTCACTGGGGAGTTCTACCAAACATACAAAGAAGAACTCATACCAGTCCTTCTCAAACTCTTCCAGAAGATTGAAAAAGAGGGAATACCCCCAAACACATTCTAAGAAGCCACCATCACCCTGATACCAAAACCAGGCAAAGACACTACCAAAAATGAGAATTATAAGCCAATATCAGTGATGAACATAGATGCCAAAATCCTCACCAAAATATTAGCAAATAGAATCCAATAGCACATAGAAAAGATTATACATCATGACCAAGTGGGGTTCATCCCAGGGATACAAGGCTGTTTCAACATATGCAAATCAATCAATGTCATACATCACATCAACAAGAGAAATGACAAAAACCACATGATCATCTCAATCAACACAGAAAAGCATTTGATAAAATTCAACACCCATTTATGATAAAAACTCTCACCAAAGTGGGTATAGAAGGAATATATCTCAAAATAATAAAAGCTATATATGACAATCTTACAGCCAACATAGTACTCAATGGTGAAAAATTCAAAATCTTCCCACTAAAATGTGGGACAAGACAAGGATGCCTACTCTCACCACTCCTATTCAACAAAGTATTGGAAGTCCTATCCATAGCATTCAGGCAAGAGAGAGAAATAAAAGGGATCCAAACTGGAAAAGAAGAGGTAAAAGTGGCACTATATGCCAATGACATGTTACTACATATAGAAAACGCTAAATGGTCCACACAAAAACTATTAGAGCTGATCGAACAGTTCAGCAAGGTAGCAGGTTATAAGATTAACGTTCAAAAATCAGTTGCATTTCTTTACATTAATGATGAATCAACAGAAAAAGAAAGAAAAGAAATAGCACCCAAAGTAATAAAACACCTAGGAATAAATCTAACCAAGGAGGTGAAAGAATTATACACAGAAAACTATAAATCATTGATGAAGGAAATTAAAGAACCCTTCAAAAAATGGAAAGATATCCCATCCTATTGGATTGGAAGAATCAATATTGTTAAAATGGTCACACTGCTCAAGGCAATCTACAGATTTAATGCAATACTTATCAAATTACCCAGGACATATTCCACAGAACTAGAACAAATCATAATAAAATTTATATGGAACCATCAAAGACCTAGAATTGCCAATGCATTACTGAAGGGAAAGAAAGAGGCTGGAGGAATAACTCTCCCAGACTTCAGACAATGCTATAGAGCTACAGTCATCAAGACAGCATGGTATTGGTACAAAAACAGACATATAGACCAATGGAACAGAATAGAGAGCCCAGAAATGAACCCACAAACTTTTGGTCAACTCATCTTTGACAAAAGAGGCAAGAATATACAATGGAATAAAGACAGTCTCTTCAGCAAATGGTGTTGGGAAAACTGGACAACAGCATGTAAAACAATGAAACTAGAGCTCTCCCTTACACCATACACAAAGATCAACTCTAAATGGATCAAAGACTTAAACATAAGACAAGATACAATAAACTTCCTAGGAGACAATACAGGCAAAACATTATTTCACATACATCTCAGAAATGTTCTCCTCCCACTCCTGGGCATATATCCAGAAGGAACCCTACTTTAAAATGACACCTGCACCCCAATGTTCATAGCAGCGCTATTTACCATAGCCAAGACATGGAAACAGCTTCAATGTCCATCGACAGATGACTGGATAAAGAAGAGGTGGTATATTTGTACAATCGAATACTATTCAGCCATAAAAACTGACAACATGACGCCATTTGCAACAACATGGATGTTACTGGAGAATGTCATTCTAAGTGAAGTAATCCAGAAAGAGAAAGAAAAATACCGTATAAAATCGCTCATTTGTGGAATCTAAAAAAATATATAAATACAAAAAAGAAACAGACTCATAGACATAGACGTAGAATACAAACTTGCGATTGCCAAAGGGGCGGGGCATGGATGGGGAATAGCCTGGGATTTCAAAATGTAATATATATAAACAAGATTATACTGTATATCACAGGGAAATATTTACAAGGTCTTATGTTAGCTCACGGAGAAAAAAATGTGACAATGAATTATATACATGCTCATGTATAACTGAAAAATTATGCTCTATACTGAAATTTGACACAGCATTGTAAAATGATTATAAATCAACAAAAAATGTTAAAAAATTATTTTTCTCTTGGTAGAGGCAGTTAGACAGCCTGTCACACTCTTATCCTTCCCCCTTGGGAAGCAAGGGTGTCTGTTAACAACATAAGGAGACAGGGTTCAGGTTTGGGTCTGAACAAAACTGAAACAAAATTGCCAGCTTCTGTGAGACCCTCAAGCATAGACATTTAATAAAAGTTTCTAACCAACTGAAAAAAAAAAGACATGCAAATATTGAATAGGCACATGAAAAAATGCTCAATATCACTAATTATCAGAGAAATGCAGCTTGAAACTACAATGAGGTATCACCTCACACCATTCAGTATGGCCATCATTCAAAAGTCCACAAATGATAATCACTGGAGAGGGTATGGAGAAAAGGAAGCCCTCCTACACTGCAGTTTGGTGCAGTCCTTGTGGAAAACAGTTGGAGATTCCTCAAAAGACTAAAAATAGACTTATCATATGACTCAGTAATCCCACTCCTGGGCATATATCCAGAAAGAACCCTACTTCAGGATGACACCTGCACTCCAATGTTCATAGAAGCACTATTTACAATAGCCAAGGCATGGAAACAGCCTACATGTCCATCGACAGATGACTGGATAAAGAAGACGTGGCATCTTTATACAATAGAATACTATTCAGCCATTATATTGACAACATAATGCCATTTGCAACAACATGTCCCTGAAGAATGTCATTCTAAGTGAAGTAAGCCAGAAAGAGAAAAAAATTACCATATGATATCACTCATATGTGGAACCTAAAAAAAAAGAAAGAAAGAAGACAAATGAACTTAAATATAAAACAGAGACAGACTTACAGACATAGAATACAAACTTCTGGTTGCTAGTTGGGAGGGATGTGGGAAGGTATAGCCTCAGAATTTGAGATTTGTAGATAGTGACAGGTATATACCGAACAGATAGACAAGATTATACTGTATAGCACAGGGAAATATATTCAAGGTCTTGTAGTACTTCACAGTGAAAAAGAATATTCAAATGAATATATGTATATTCATGTATGACTGAAAAATTGTTCTGTGCACCAGAAATTGACAGAATGCTGTAAACTGACTATAACTCAATAAAAAAGCACAAGCAACAAAAGGAAAAAATAAATAAGTGAGAGTACATCAAACTTAAAAGCTTCTGCACAGCAAAAGAAATGATCAACAAAATTAAATGTCAACCTACAGAATGGAAGAAAGCATTTACAAAACATATGTAGGATAAGAGGATAATATCCAAAATGTAAGAAACATACTACTCAAAGCAACACTCTGATTTAAAAATGGGCAGAAATACTGAACAGATTCTTTTTCAAAGAAGACATATTATTGTCAAGAAGTACATGAAAAGATGTTCAACGTCACTAATAATCCAGGAAATGCAAATCAAATCCATAATGAGATATCACCTCATACCTGTTAGAATGACTATTATAAAAATGAAAAGCGATAACAACCATACGTGAGGATGTAGAGAAAAGGGAACCCTTGCACTCTGTTGGTGGGAATGTAAATAGGTTATTTTACTATGGAAAATGGTCTAGAGGCTTCTCAAAAATTAAAAATATAGCTACTATGTGGTACACCAATCCTACTTCTGGATATATATCCAAATGAACTAAAATCAATATTTAGAAGAGTATCTGGACTCCCATGTTCACTGAAGTATTACTCACAATAGCCATGATATGGAAGCAACCTAAGCATCCAACTATAGATGAATAGATAAAGATGATGTGAGATACCCACACACACATATACACATATGCACACATACAATACAATGTTATTCAGCCATAAAGAAAAAGGAAACCCTGCCATTTGCAACATTGGTGAAAATTGAGGGCATTATGTTAAGTGAAATATGTCAGAGAAAGACAAATACTGTATGAAATAACTTGCATGTTGAATCTAAAAAAAAAAAAGCCTAACTCATAGAAACAGAGAGTAGAATAGTGAATGCCAGGGCCTGGGCAGTAAGGGAAATGAGGAGACATTGATCAAAGCAGGCAAATTTCCAATTATAAGATGAATGAGTTCTGGGAATCTAATATATAGCATGGTGATCAATTATAGTTAACAATACTGTATTATATACTTGAAAATTGCTAACAGAGTAAATCTTAAATATTTTTAACCACACAAAAAAACATGACAACTATGTGAAGTGACAGAGATGTCAACTAACCCTACTGTGGTTATCATTTAATTATATATGTGTATCAAATCATCACATTGTATACCTTAAACTTGCACAATGTTATATATTAATAAAGCTGGGAAAAAGAAATAACAGTATAGTTTGATGTTCATGGTTGCCTATAATCTGGTTAGAACTTATCTTCTTATTCCCATCACCCTCATTCCATTTTATACACCCAAGGCAACAATAGTTTTCTTGCTATTATGTCCTCAGATCTCATGATTGCCACCTCCCATTTTTAGCTGGAATTTTCTTATCTCCCCAAAACACTTTATGCTCAAATTCATCTGTCTTTTTTATTCATGGAAATACTCCCACCAACTGGATCATCTCTCCCTTAAATTCTACTAAGGCTTTTAATGCCTCTTATGCCATTGGTTTGAATCTGCTCTAATCTATATGTCCTCATTAGATTCTCTGCCTTTTCAGGGCAGGGTTTGTCTCTTATGTACCTCTATTCTGTATCTTCTTCAGCAATTACTCAATAACTGAATGAATAATGTAAGACAGCATATAATTAAGTACCAAAGTAAGTATGAACAGAAATAAATTCTGTATGATTTCAGAGAAGGAAAAGATTATTAGAGAAAAATATTTCACAGGGGATAAGTTACATGAACTGGATATTCATGGGTGAGGTAGATGAGAGACTAAAATATTACCTTTTTACTAATAGAGCTGACATAGAGGATATTGTTTCCTTAATATAAACCACAATTTAGATAGACTTACCAATTTAGGAACAGGCATTACTGTCCACCACAGACTTTCTGTGTGGGGTCAGTCTGTTAGGATTTAATTCATGGAGTTACAGAGTAGAACACATGATTTCTACAGGCAAGCCATCTTCCACAAGTAAAAGGGGATATGTCATTTAGTTATGCCTATCAAGCTCCTACTTTCAAACTTATTATTCAGATTAAATCATCTCTGCTGGGTAGGAGTAAGAAAGTAAAGAATGGACAGGGCTGTTACACTAGTACTCCCTCCTTATGGAAAAAAAAATCAGGCTTGAAAAAGCCTTTCTCCTAATTCAAAATTCCACAATTTTGTTTCCTTTAACTCACTAAGGTCAATAATTAAGCCTATATTCCACCAGAAATGTGGCTGACCTTACTCAGAGGAGGAGATCAGCAGTCTACAGGTACAGTCTTGCTCCCACCTTGGTAAAGCTTTACTCTAACACTGACCACTGGTTCTTCTCAGGCCATGGATGGGTAAGGCTCCCAGAGGGGTTTGAAATGGTCAATACAGTATGTATATCAGCTAAATTCATTTCAAGTCTAATCTGCACCTAAGGCCAAAAGTGCACTTTCTTATATTTCCTATTCCAAATAATTTCTAGACATGTTGCCCAATAAAAGCCATTAGATATTCTGCATAAAGGTAAAATGATAAGACTAAGATACTGCAGTAATGAAATGCCAGCACAAAAATGCCCCAGATTTTAATATCAAGCTTTTTCATATACCGAAGCCATCTACAAATTTAATGCAATCCCTATCAAGATTCCAATAGCATTTTTTACAGAAATAAGCAATCCTAAAATTTCTGTGGGACCACTGAAGACCCCCAAATAGCCAAAGCAATCTTGAAAATGAAGAGAAAAGCTACAGGCATCACACTCCCTGATTCCAAACTATACTAAAATGTATAGTAATCAAAATGGTATGATATTGGCATAAATACAAACACACAAATAAGTGGAACAAAACAGAAAGTCAAGAAATAAACTCACGTTTATATGTCCAACTAATTTATGACAAAAGAGTGAAGAATATACAATGGGAGAAGGAAGCCTTTTCAATAAATTGTTTTGGGAAAAATAGACAGCCATATGAAAAATAATGAAACTGGATCACTATCTTACACCATGCACAAAAATTAACTCAAAATGGATCAAAAACTTGAATGTAAGACCTAAAACCATAAAACTCTTAGAAGAAAACATAGGTGGTAACCTCCTTGATATTGGTCTTGACAATGATTTTTGTATTTCCCAAAAATTAAAAATAAAACTACCAACTAGATAAAGTAATTTCATTTCTGGGAATTTATCTGAAAAAAACAAAAACACTATGTTAAGGAGATATCTTCACATACCATATTTATTTACAATAGCCCAGACATGAAAACAACCTAAGTGTCCATTGACATATGAATGAATAAGGAAATATACTATATATGTGAAATAAGAAATGTGATATATAAATATCCCATTATATATGTGTATATAACATATATACACATACATATATATATACATATATAAAGAGATATCATTTTGTCATAAAAAAGAACATTTTGCCATTTACAACAACATAGATGGGCCTTGAGAACATTATGTTTAGTAAAATAAGTCAGACAAAGAAAGATAAATATCATATGATCTTACTTATATGTGGAATATAAAAATAAACAAACAGAAAGTGAGCCCATAAATACAGGGAATAGATTGGTGGTTGCCAGAAGTGGGGGGTTGGCAAAATAGGTGAAGGGAGTCAGTTATTAAATAAGTCATGTGTATTTCATTTATTAACTAAATAAATTACATGCATTTGAGGTACAGCATGGTGACTATACTTAATATTTTATTGCATATTTCAGAGTTGCAAATAAGGTAGATCTTAAAAGTTCTCATCCTCAAGAAAAAATTGTTACTATGTATGGTGACAGATTTTAACAAGCTTATTGTGGTGATCATTTCACAATATATACAAATTTTGAATCATATTGTACACTTGAAACTAACATTATATGTAAATTTTATCTCAATAAGAAATAATAAAAATTTTTAGGAAAAGATCATCCATCGAATTTCCAGTGATAAAGTCAAAAATTTAAATATTCTTGCACATTAATATCCAAAGGGCAAAATCCAAAGGAATTAAACCTTCAATTTAAAGTCTGTAGCCCTTCTGAGTTAAAAGCCCTGACTCCACTCCCACCAAATTTATAAAATATGTCACTCTCAAGGGTGTATTATACAACACAGGGAATATAGCCAAGATTTTTAATAACTGTAAATGGAATGTAACCTTTAACAAATGCATAAAAAAGAAAAAAATAATGTCGATCTTTCTCTAATTCTTCCAAAATATTGAAGTGGTGATAACACTCCTAAACTTGTTATACAAGTCCAGCATTAAAATAATACCAAAGCCAGGAAAGGACACTACCAGATAAGAAAACTATAATCCAATACCTCCAGTGAATATAGATGCAAAAATTCTCAATTAAATACTTGCAAAACTCATTCAGCAGCATAGTAAAAAGATCATGTACCTGATCAACTGGGATTTATGCCTGGAATGCAAGGAATGTTTAAATATGCAAATTAATCAATACATTACATTATATTGATTGAAGGAAAGAAAGAAATTGTATGGTCACTTCAATGGACACAGAAAAAACATTTCACAGAATTTAAGATTTGATCATGATAAAAAGTCTTTAAAAAATTAGATATAGAAAGAACACACCTTAACATAATAAAATCCACTTATTCTAAGCCCACAACTAACATCATGCTTAATGGCAAGAGGTTTAAAGCTTCTCCTCTAAGACCAGAAACAGGATAAGTGTCCATTATCACCACTTCTATTCAATAAAATATTGGATGTCTTAGCCAGAGCAATCAAGTGAAAAAAAATAAAAGGCAACATAATTCAAAGGAAAGAAATAAACTTATCTCTCCTTGCAGATTACCTAATTTTATATAAATATAAAACCTAAAGACTCCACCAACAAACTATGAGATCTAATCAAATAATTCAGGAAAGTTGAAGAAAAAAATAATATTCAAAAATCAGTAGTGTTATATTTAATACACTAACAACACATTATCTGAAAAAGAAATAAAGAAATAAATCCTACTTACAGTAGGTTCAAAAACAATAAAATACTTAACCAAGTATTAACCACAGAGGTAAAAAGTCTCTACTATGAAAACTACAATTCATTATGAAAGAAAATGAAGAATACACAAATAAATGGACAAATATCTTGTGTTCATGGGTTAGAAAAAATAATAGTTAAAATATCAATACTATCCAGGGGGGAGGGTATAGCTTAGTGCTAGTGTGCGTAGCATGCACAAGATCCTGGATTCGGATAAATAAATAAACCTAATCACTCCCGTGAAAAAAAATTTGAAAATTATTACTACCCCAAATCGTCTATAGATTCAATCCAGTCTCTATTAAGATTTCATTTTGTATAAAAGAAAAAGAAATAATCCTAAAATTTATATGGAAGTGCAAACTCCTTGGATAGCCAAAGTATTCACAAGAAAGAAGAACAAAGTGAGAGGTATCACACATTCTGATTTCAAGCTACGTTATATAGCTATACTAATGAATATATACAAATGACCAACAAGTACATGAAAAGGTACTCAACATTACTAATCATTAGGGAACTGCATGTCAAAACTAGAATGAGATACCACCTCACACTTGTTAGAATGGTTATTATTAAAAAGACAAGAGGTAACAAATACTGGAGAGAATATAAAGAAAGTGGACCCCTTGTGCACTGATAGAGGGAATGTGAACTGTTACAGTCATAGCATGATGTTCCTTATAAAATGAAAATATATAACTATGATGTTACCCAGAATTATCACACTGAGAATATATCTGAATGAAACAAAAATGCTATGTTGAGGAGATATTTCCACCCACATGTTCATGGCAACATTATTTACAATAGCCAAGAAATGGAAACAAAGCATCCATTGACAGACCAATGGTTAAAAAAATGTGATGTGTATACATATATATTAGTCAGCCACAAAAAAAAAATTAGTCAGCCACACACACACAAAAAAAAACCCAAGGTAATCTTGCCATTTTGACAACACAGATGGAGCTTGAGGGCAGTATGCTGAGTGAAATAAGTGAGACAGAATGACAAATACTGCATGATCTCACTTGTATATGGAATTAAATATATATATATAGAGAGAATATATTTGTGGCTGCTGGATACAGTGGTTTGGAGAAGGCAAATTGCATGAAAGCATTCAAAGTGTGCACACTAATAGCTATAAGATAAATCCATATTACAGATATAATATGCAGCATGATTATGATAATTAACATTGCTGTATGGTATGTGTAAAGATTGTTAATATGATGGATCCTGATGTTTCTCATTACAAAAAAAGTTTTAAAACATATTTTGTTTCTATGTGAGATGGTGGTTCTTAGCTAAATTTATTTTGGTGATTATTTCACAATATATGTAAAGTCAAATCATGTGCTACACTTTAAATTTATATAATGCTATATGTCAAGTATATCACAACAAAACTGAAAAAAAAGGAAAATAATAATCTGTGGGAAAAGTAATTCTATCTATCTATCTATCTATCTATCTATCTATCTATCTATCTATCTATCATCTATATCTATTCATCCATCCATCTATCATTATTAATAAAATTTTATTCATTGTAATAAATATGATCCAGGAGAAGACTCTCACCCAAAAAAGGCAGATAAAAGAAGGTATAATATAAGATCAGAATCTTCAGACATGCTTAATATTGATTACAATAAAGATAATGCCATAGATGTCACATCATTCCTATGATATAAGAACTATTATATTCTCCTGTTAAAGTTAGGAAGTTGATGATTTAAAAAATTAAGAAACTTACTCAAATAGTCTTCTAGAGTCAAACTTTGAACTCAGGAAGTCTGGCTCTAGCACTTAAAATCTTTACTAAACTACTACTTTTGTAAGGGGAGGCTCTTACAAAAGTCCAAGATAGGAGGATTGTGTCACTGGGGAATTCCACCAAACATATGAAGAAGAGCTAACACCTATCCTTCTCAAATGATTCCAAAAAATTAAGAGGACAGAATACTCCCAAATTCATTTTACAAGACCCACATTAGCTTGATTCCAAACCCAGAGACACTACAAAAGAAAAGAAAAGAAAAGAAAATTGTAAGCCAATACCTCTGATAAGCATAGATGCAAAAATATTAACAAAATATTGGCAAACTTAATCCAACAATACATAAATCACACGATGTGATCAAATGGTATTTATTCAAAGAATGCAAGAATGGTTTATTATTTACAAATCAATCCGTGTGATACACCACATGAACAAAAAGAAAGATAAAAATCACATGAATATCTCAATAGACACAGAAAAAGCATTTAACAAAATTCAACATTCATTTATGATAAAAATTTTCATCAGAGGTGGTATAGAGAGAACATATCTCAACATAATAAATGCAATTTATGACAGACTCATAGCCAAAATACAAAATGTTGGAAAACTCAATAATTTTCTTCTAAAATCAGGAACAAGGCAAGGATGCCCACTCTTGCCTCATCTATTTAACATAGACTTGGAATTTCTAGCCACAGCAATCATAGAAGAAAAAGAAACAAAAGGCAACCAAATTGGGAGGGAAGAATTAAAACTACACACACACACACACACACACACACAAAAACTATTAGAACTAATAAATGCAGTAAAGTTGTAGGGTATAAGGTTAATACACAGAAATCTCATTTTTTACACACTAACAATGAGCTATCAGAAAGAGAAAGCAAGAAAACAAAGTCTTTTAAAGTCACATCATAAATATAATAACATATAATATTATTATATTATATGCATAACAAAATAGTTATTAAACTTAACCAAGGATATAAAAGATCTATACTTTGAAAATTACACAACATTGATGAAGGCATTTGAAAATAATTCAAGATATGGAAAGGTCTTCCCTGTTCTTGGATTGGAAGAATTAATATTACTTAAATGTCCATAGTACCCAAAACAATCCACAGATTTAATGCAATCCTTATCAAAATACCCATGGCATTCTTAACAGAGCTGGAAGAAATAATCTTAAAATTAATATGGAGCCACAAAGACCCTGAATTTCTAAAGCAGTCTTGCCAAAATGACAAAGCTGGAGGTATCATGCTTCCCAATTTCAGACTATACCACAAAGGTACAGTAATCAAAACACCATGGTGCTGGTACAAAAACAGACACATAGATCAATGGAACAAAACAGAGAGCCAAGAAATAAGTCCATACACTTATGGATAATCAGTCTATGACAAAAGAGGCAAAATGTGCAATAAAGAAAAGACAGTCTCTTCAATAAGTAGTGCTGGAAAACTGGACAGCTACATGTAAAACAATAAAATGAGAAAATTTCCTCCCACCATATCAAAAAATGAACTCAAAATGGAATAAAGACCTAAATGTAAGACCAGATACTGTAAAACTCCTAGAAGTGAACATGAGCAAAACACTGTTTGACATAAATCATAGCAATATTTTTTGGATATATCTCTTAAGGAAAAAGAAATAAAAGCAAAAATAAACAAATGAGATCTAATTAAACTTAAAAGCTTTTACACCGAAAAGGAAACCATTCACAAAATGAAGACAACCTACTGAATAGGAGAAAATATTTGCAAATTACATGACAGATAAGAGATTAATATCCAAAATACATAAATGGCACATACAACTCAATGTTTAGAAAATAACAGCCAAGTCAAAAATGTGCAGAAGACCTGAATAAACATTTTTCCAAAGAAGTCATATAGATGGCCAACAGGCACATGAAAAAATGCTCATCACTAGTTTTAAGTGAAATACAAATCAAAACCACAAGGAGATATCACCTCACAACTGTCAGAATGGCTATCATCAAAAACACCACAAATAACAAATGTTGGGACAAATGTGGAGAAAAGGGATTCCTTGTACACGTTGGTTGTAAAGTAGATTGATTCAGCCACCATGGAAAAGAGTATGAATGTTCCTCAAAAAACTAAAAATAGAACTACCATATGACTCAGCAATTCCACTCCTGGGTATATATTCCACTCCTGGGTATATATCTACTCCTGGGTAGAACTACCATATGACCCAGCAATTCCACTCCTGGTATGTATTCCACTCCTGGGTATATATTCAATGTTCACAGTAGCATTGTTTACAATAGTCAAGATATGGAAGCAACCTAAGTGTCCATCAACAAATGAATTTAGAAAGAAGATGAGGTACATATACAATGGAATAATATTAAATAATAAAAAAGATAAAAATTCTGTCACTTGCAACAATATGAATGGGCCTAGAGTGTATTATATTTAGTGAAATAAGCAAGACAGAGAAAGACAAATATTGTGTATTATCACTTACATAAGGAATCTAAAAAATAAAGCAAATAAATGCATTTAAATAAACAACAGCAGACTCACAGGTAGAAAGCAAACTTGGTTATCAATGGGGACAGGGAAGTGGGGAGGGGCGAGATAGGGATACGTAATTAAGAGATACAAACTACTGTGTATAAAATAGATAAAGAACAAGAATATATTGTGGAGCACAGGGAAATATTGTCTTTATTTTGCAGTAAGTTTAAATGATGTATAAGCAATAAAAGTATTGAACTACTATTTTGTCCACCTGAAACTACTATAATAATTTAAATCAACTATACATCAATTTATAAAACTGAAAACTATAAGAGCAATATTATGAATATTTCTCAATGTCTTTAAGACATACATTCACTAAACCAAATTAAGATTTAAACTGAGAAATTGCTTCTACCATAAAGCACAGGAAAATGGTTTATATTCTTAATATATAGAATTCTCAAAAAAAAACTCAGAAAAAAATATTAACTGCTAAACAGTAAAGAGAAGTTACAGGAAATAAAGAGAAAAATAGACAAAAATATGTGTAAATATTTGACCAAAATATTATTATATTAAATGCAAACTAAAAAAATAAGATGTCATTTCCTCTTACTTTCTGGCAACTATGAAAGAAGCTAAAATTCATGTTGCCATGATTCAAGGATAGGGAAATTTATGCTCTTCATATGAAGCCATAAACTATTGTATCTGGGAGACAATTATCAAAATACTTCAACAGTCTTAAAACATACTTAAATATCCACCTATAGAGTATTGGTTAAGTTATTTATTCTATATAAAATATAAGACTATGCAACAAGTTCATATATACAATATATATTTAGTGAAAATGGAAGTTATGAAACTATTGTACTATTTTCCACCTTTTGTTTAAAAAAGAAACAAAAAAGTGTGTCTATACTTGTTTGTCCATATTAATGGTGTATATAAGTGTGTTTTACACTCTTTTGCAGCACCAACCCATTATAACTCAAATGCCCAAGTATTTCACTGGAATCTCTGTTTCATTCCATTGTCTGCTTTCTATTCTTATGTAATATAACACAATTCATTATACTAAGCCTTCATGTCTAGTAGTGTAAAATTTCCAGGTGTGGTGTTTTTCAAGCAAGTCTTGACTATGCTTTTCATTTCCACCTAAAATTCAAAACAAGCTTGTCAATTTTGACAAAAAAACTAAGAATTTTATTGTCATTGAATGAAATAACTCATAGAATATATCCTTAATACGCTGTGGTTAAAACAGAAATGTGTAGCAAAAAGATAGCTAGGAAGACACAAATGCCTGAAAATTAGATAGTGTGCTTCAACATGATCAAATCATCAAATTATATAAGCAAAAATAAAAAAATATTTTGAAAAATGAAAATATGTCATAATACAATTTGTACAGCTAGAATTTCTAGGTCCATTGATTTTGCTGCAAATGGTATTGTTTTATTACTTTGTATGGTTGAGTATTATTCCATTGTATAACTGTTCCAAAACTTCTTTATCCAGTCATATGTAGGTGGACATTTAGGTTGCTTCCATGTCTTGGCAATTGTAAATAGTGCTGCTATGTATATTGGGGTGCATGTATCTCTTCAAATTAGAGTTTCTTCCAGCTATATACCTAGTAGTGGGATTGCTGGATCATATGGTAAGTTTATTTCTAGTTTTTTGAGCACTTTTCATATTGTTTTTCGTAATAGCTATGCCAAACTACATTCCCACCAGTGAAGGAGGAAGGTTCCCTTTTCTCCACATCCTCTCCAGCATTTATCTTTCATAGATTTTTTGAATGAAGGCCATTCTGATTGGTGTGAGGTGATACTTCATTGTAGTTTTGACTTGCATATCTCTGATAATTAATGATACTGAGCTTTGTTTTTTCATGTGCCTATTAACCACTTGTATGTCTTCATTGGAGAATTGCTTGTTTAGGTCTTCTGCTCATTTTTGGATTGGACTGTTTGTTTTTTTATTATTAGGTTATATAAGCTGTTCATATATTCTGGAAATTGAGCCCTTGTCAGTCACATCATTTGCAAATATTTTCTCCCATTCCATAAGTTGTCATTTTGTTTTACTTATGGTTTCCTTTGCTGTGAAAAAGCTTGTAAGTTGAATTAGGTCTCATTTGTTTATTTTCACTCTTACATCTATTGCCTGCCTACTGCCCTAAGAGAACATTAGAAAGATTTATGTCAAAAAATGTTTTGCCTATGTTTTCTTCTAGAAGATTTATCATTCTTGTCTTATATTTAAGTGTTTAAGCAACTTGGAGTTTATTTTTCTGTATGGAGTGAGGGAGTGTTTTAACTCATTGATTTACATGCTATTATCCAATTTTTGCAACACCACTTACTAAAGACATTGTCTTTCCTCCCTTGTATATTCTTGCCTTCTTTGTTGAAGATGAATTGGCCATAGGTCTATGGATTTATTTCTGGGATCTATTCTGTTCCATTGATCCATGTCTTTTTTAATGTTGATACCATGCTGTTTTGATTACTGTAGCTCTGTAGTATTGTCTGAATTCTGGGAGGGTTATTCCTCTAGCTTTGATCGTTTTCTTCAGTATTGCTTGGGCAATTCTGGGTCTTTTGTGATTCCATATAAATTTTAGGATTGCTTGTCTTAGTTCTCTGAGAAAGTCATATGTAATTTGATAGGGATTGCATTAAATCTGTTGATTGCCTTGAGCAATATGGACATTTTAATGATATCAATACTTCCAATTCAAGAGCAAGGGATATCTGTCCATTTCATTAAGTCATACTTAATTTATTTAGTCAATGTTTTATAGTTCTCCATGTATAATTCTTTCACTTCCTTGGTCAGATTTGTTCCTAAGTATTTTATTGTTTTTCATGCAATTTTAAAATCGATTGTTTTTTACTTTATTTTCTTGATAATTTATTGTTAGTGTAAAGAAATGCAATTGACTTTGTATGTTAATCTTGTATCCTGCTACCTTGTCAAATTCTTTTATATGTCAAGTAATTTTTGTATGGAGCTTTTAGAGTTTTCTACATATAGTATCATATCATCTGTATATAGTGACAATTTAACCTCTTCTCTTCCAATTTGGATCCATTTTATTTCTTCTTCTTGCCTGATTGCTGTGGCTAAGACTTCCAAGACTGTTTCATAGAAGTGGTGAGAGTGGTCATCCTTGTCTTATTCCAGATTTTATTGGGAAGGCTTTCAGTTTTTCACAGTTGAGTACTATGCTGGTTGCAGGTTTGTAATAAATACTTCTTATTATGTTGAGATACTTTCCCTCTATAACCACTTTGGTAAGGTTTTTTTATCATAAATGGATGTTGAATTTTATGAAATGCTATTTCTGCATCTATTGAGATGATCATGTGTTTTTTGTCCTTTCTTTGTGGATGTAGCATATCACATTAATTGATTTGCATATGTTGTACCATCCTTGTGTCCCTGGGATGAATCCAACTTGATCATGGTGTATGATCTTTTTATGTGCTATTGGATTCTGTTTGCTAATGTTTTGTTGAGGATTTTTGTATCTGTTTTCATCAATGATATTGGCCTGTAATATTCTTTTTTGATAGTTTCTTTTTCTGGCTTTGATATTAGGGTGATGGTGGCTTCATAGAATGAGTTTGGGAGTACTCCCTTTTTATCAACCTTTTGGAAGAACTGAGGACCAGTATTAGTTCTTCTTTGCATATTTGGTAGGATTCCCCAGTGAAGCTGTCTGGTCCTGGGCTTTTGTTCATAGGGAGGTTTTTTACTGCTAATTCTATTTCGTTTCTAGTAATCAATCTGTTTAAGTGGTATATTTCTTCTATTTTTAAACATTTTTTATTGATTTATAGTCATTTTACAATGTTTTGTCAAATTCTACTGTAGAGCACAATTTTTCAGTTATACATGAAAATACATACATTCATTGTCCCATTCTCTTTTGCTGTGAGCCACCACAAGATACTGTATATATTTCCCTGAGCTACACAGTACAATCTTTTTATCTATTCTACATTTTAAAATCCCAGTCCCTTCCCACCCCCATCTCCCTGGCAACCACAAGTTTATATTCTATGTCAATGAGTCTGTTTCTGTTTTGTATTTGTGTTTTTTTTAAATTCTGCATATGAGCGATCTCATTTTTTCTTTCCCTTTCTGGCTTACTTCACTTAGAATGACATTCTCTGATATATTTCTTCTTTATTCAGTCTTGGAAGATTGTATGTTTGCAGAAACATGTCCATTTCTTCTAAGTTGTCCAATTTGTTTCTGTATAACTGTTCATAATATTCTCTTATGATATTTTGTATTTCTGTGATATTGGTTGTAATTTCTCCATTTTCCTTTCTTATTTCATTTATTTGTATTATCTCTCTTTTCTTCTTGGATAACCTGGCCAGAGATTTGTCAATTTTGTTTACTCTTTCAAAACACCATCTCTTGGTTTGATTGATGCTTTCTATTGTTTTTTAATCTCCATTTATTTCCCCCCGATCTTTATTATTTCTTTCCTTCTGCTGACTTTAGGTTTTGTTTGTTCTTTTTCTAATTCTTTTAGGTGGTATGTTAGGTTGTTTTTTTGAAATTGTTCTTTTTTGGAGAAGGCCTATATTGCTGTGAACTTCCTTCTTAGGACTGCCTTTGCTGCATCCCAAAGATTTTGTGTGGTTGTTGTCATTCTCATTTGTCTCAAAATATACTTTAGTTTTGTCATTGATTTAATCATCGACCCATTGATTTTTTTTTTTTTAGTAGCATGTAGTTTAATATCCACACTATCATGTTTTTCTCCTTTGTTTTTCTGTGGTTGATTTCTAGTTTCATGGTATTGTGGTCAGAAAAGATGCTTGGGATAATTTATATCCTCTTAAATTTCTTGAAGCTTCTTTTGTGCCCAAGTACATGATCTATTTTACAGAATATTCCATGCACACTTGAAAAGTATGTATATTCTTTTTTGGGAGGATATAATGTCCTACAAATATCAACAGAGTTCAACTTCTCTATTGTGACATTTAGTTTCTCCATTGCCTTATTGATAGAAGATCTGTCCAGTGATGTTAATGAGGTGTTAAAGTCTCCTACTATGATTGTATTCCCAAAATTTTTTTCCCTTTTATATCTGTCAGCATTTGCTTTATGTATTTAGGTGCTGCTACATTGCATGCCTATATGTTAACAAGTGTAAAACCCTCATCTTTTATTGCTCCTTTAATTGTTATATAGTGTCCTTCTTTATCTTTCTTTATGGCCTTTGTTTTAAAGTCTATTTTGTCTGATATAAGTATTGCTACTCCCGCTTTCTTGTCATTTCCATTTGCATGAAATATCTTTTTCTATCCTTTCATTTTCAATCTATGTGCATCCTTCTCCCAAAAGTGGGCTTCTTGTATGTAGCATATTATAGGCTCCTTTTTATTATTCAGTCTGCCACTCTATGTCTTTTGATTGGAGTGTTTAGTTCACTAACATTTACACTAATTATTGATCAATATGTGTTTATTCACATTTTGAACTTAGTTTCGCAGTTAATTTGGAATTTCCTCTTTGTTCCTTTCTTTTTGTTTTTCTTTTTGTGCTTTGATAATTTTCTTTTGTATTAGCTTGTTTTCTTTTTGGTTTTTGTGACTCTATTATATGTTTTTGACTTGTGTTTACCCTATTTTTCAAGTATATTAACCTATTACTATATCTGTTTGCTTTAAACTGATAGTCATATAAGCTCAAACTCATTCTAAATAGAACAAAAAAAGGGAAAAAAACCCTGTATTTTCTTGCTCCCCTCTCCCACATTTAATGATTTTGATGTCCTCTTTTACATCTTCATGTGTATTCTGTTGTAACTCACTGTAGTTATCACCTTTTCAGTTGTAGTTTTCTCCTTTCTATAGCACCTTGCTTCTTTTCTATTTAGGGTATTTCTTTTAGCATAGTATTTAGTATTGCTGAATTCTTTTAGTTTTTGCATGTCTGTGAAACTCTTTATTTCTCCCTCTATTCTAAAGGATAATCTTGATGGATAGAGTATTGTACATTGCAGATTTTTCTCATTCAGAAATTTGACTATATCTTGCCAGTCCCTTCTGGCCTGCAGTGTTTGTGTAAAGAAATTAGCTGAAAGCCCTATGGATATTTCCTTGTAACTAACTCTTTGTTTTCCTCTTGTGCCTTTAGAATCATTTCTTTATCTTTAACCTTGGCCATCTTGATGGGTCTGTTTGGGTTCTTCTTGTTGGTGATCCTCTGTGCTTCCTGTACTTGGATAACTTATTCCTTCTTTAGGCTTGGGAAGTTTTCAGTCATGATTTATTCAAAGACTTCCTCAATCCCCTTTGCTCTTTCTTCTCCTTCTGAGATCCCTATATGTGTAGCTTGGCATGCTTTATATTATCCCATAAGTCCCTCATATTGCTTTCATTGGCATATACTTGATTTTCTGTCTGCTGTTCTGATTGGGTGACTTCTGTTATATTGTTTTCTAAGTCACTTATTCATTCCTCTGCATTGTCTATTCTGCTATTGACAGTCTTTAGCTAGGCTCTTCTCTTTGCCATTGAGTTTTCTGTTTTTAATTGACTCCTCTTTACAATTTTAATTTCCTTTTCTAAGTATTACCTGTCTCTATTCATAGTCTCTTTTTTTTCCTTCAGTGCTTTGATCATTCTCTTTTTGAAGTCATGAGATAGTAGACTCTTGAGGTCTATTTCATTAATTGTTCTTTCAGGGGATTTCTCTTGTTCTTTTAATTGGGAGTAGTTCCTCTGCTTCTTCATTTTACTTACATCTCTTTGTCACTATGGATTATGAAGTATCAGTTATTGACTGTGGTCTTGAAAGATTTTTTAAAAGAGGATGTGGAAATAAATGTAATAAAAATAACAAAAAAGTTTTAATGAAAAAAATTTTTAGTTTTTTTAATTGAAAATTTTCTTTTAAATTTTAAAAATAGATGTGTCCCTGTGTAGACTGTGCATCCCTAATTATTTTGTTGTGAGGCCTGGTTTTGGTATGGATGTTTGCCACATTTTCTTTCATGTGTGTTTGCTGTTATCTTTTTGATTTGGAGTGTAGCTGGTGTTGTGGTGACCACAGCCTGCCCTACTTTTTGAACAGGGCCTCATTTTTGTTCCATGGTTGTCACAGCCCTGACAGGGGCCAGGTCTGTTCCCCTTTTATTGGAATGGAGGCTCCCAGACCATTTCAGAGCTGTGGTTCATAGTAGGTGGGATTGAGTGCTTTATGTACTCTTTGTTGACTTTGCCCTTGTTGCCACTTAAGCTGTGGGAATGTCGGTGTGCTGCTCTAGTGTCCCTCAGTTTCTCTGCCCTCAGAGATACCCATGCAGTTCCACAGACTTCTGGATTGCACACCTGGATCATCACTATCTGGTCAGTGCTTTGTCCAACACCAAATGCGTTCCTGCACTTGCCCCACTGTGTGAAAACTGCTTGCTCATTTCAGAGGCCAGCAGGTAGTGCCACCGGGTAAGCACTGTTCCTAGCACTGCATCCACATACAGTAGGCAGGCTTGCAGAAATTGGCCACACCAGCATTTACCCCTGCTGTGTGCCAGAACTCTACTCCTTGCTCATTTGTCTTAAAATGCAGGTCCACAGAGGCACCTGTAGAGCCAAATGGGGCTGTAAACAAATCTCAGTCCCGTCTATGAAGTTGCAGAGCCCCTGGGTACAGATTCAGGTTTCAACCCCATCTTCACCAGGGGGCCGCAAACCAATGAATATGGTGGCCATGACTGAGCCCTGCTTTTCTTTACTGGAGAATGTACCAGCAATGGGGCTGTGGGTCTTCAGAGACAAAGGCTATGGTGCCTTTCTCATCAGCATGCATCAGCAGCCTCTCTTTCTTTCTTTCTTTCTTTCTTTCTTTCTTTCTTTCTTTCTTTCTTTCTTTCTTTCTTTCTTTCTTTCTTTCTCTTTCTTTCTTCCTTTCTTCCATTCTTTCTTCCTTTCTTCCTTTCTTTCTCTTTTATGGGGAACCCAGGCTGTTCTTTTCTGCATGCACCACCACCTATGGCACACAGTACATGTCAGTCCCCAGAGGTTGCCTCTGTGCAGTTGGCCCCAGTCCTCCACCCAGCTTGGGCAGCCTGTCCTGGCCCACCTTCACTGGCTCACATTTAGGGCTGGGGGTTGCAGGGAACCTTTGTGCCCCTTTCACTTAGTTCTGTTGGTCAAGGGCTGCTTTGCATAGAGACTCAGAAGTTCTCCCTCTGTCCTGTTGACCTCTCAGGTGGAGAGGGGTGTCCCAGATTAAAAGAACTATTCTTCCTTTGTGCTCCCTCCCCATGGGACAGGTCCCACACTAATTTCTTTTTCCTTCTTCTTTTTTCTCCTAGTTGATTTGTGATGAAGGCAAATTGTCTTTTAAAGGAGGCAATGTGTTGTCAAAGTTCAGCAGGTGTTCTGAGTGAAGGGATGGTTCCATGGATGTCTCTCTTGGTGTATTCATGGGAGAGGGTGAGCTAATAGCATCCTTCTACTCTGCCATTTTGGTTTCTCACCTCAACTCCTTCTTGAATCTGTGTTTCTTGGGTTGCAGCTCTAAGAAATCCACAAATACCTTTTTATTCTATTCAGGTCTCCACGTCTGATATTGTAGTTGGCACTGTCAAATCACTTTAAATGTCAGTGTACTAAATGCTTTAATCAAGAGACATACAGTGGCTGATTGGATGAAAAAAAAAAAGACCCAGCTACCCATCTATATGCTGCTTACAAAAGACTCACTTTAGAGCTTAAGAGCACACACTGAAATTGATGGAATAGAAAAAGATATTCCATGCAAATGGATACAGAAAGCTTGGGTATCAATACACATATCAGACTTTATTTGTATTTTTACTGAAGTATAGTTGATTTACAATATTGTGTTAGATTCAGGTGTACAGCAAAGTGAACTAACTAACTAACTAACTATATATGTGTATATATATATATATATATATATATATATATATATACACACACACACACATATATATTTTTTAAATTATTTTCCATTACAGGGTAACACATGATATTGAATATTGTTCCATATGTTATTCAGTAAATCTTCTTTCCTTATATATTTCATGTATAGTTGTTTGTATCTGTTAATCCCATATTCCTAATTTATCCATCCCTTGCCTCTTTCTCTCCTTTGGTAACCAAAATTTGTTTTCTTTGTCTATGAGTCTATTTCTGTATTGTATATAGCTTTATTTGTGTTATTTTTTTAGATTCCCAATATGATGATATCATATAATATTTGTCTTTCTCTATCTGATTTATTTCACTTAGTATGATATTTTCTAGGTCCATCTATGTTGCTGCAAATGGCATTATTTCATTCTTCCTATGGTTGAGTAATATTTCATTGCTTGTCTGTGTGTATTATTAAGCCAATCAATTGTTTATAGGCATTTGTGTTCTTCCCATGTCTTGGTTATTGTAAATAGTGCTGCTGTGAACATTGGGGTATATGTATCTTTCTAATTCAGTTTTCATCACTTCCATATGTATGCCTAGGAGTGGAATTGCTGGATCACATGGTAGCTGTATTTTTAGATTTTTTAATAAACGTCCATGAAGTTTTCCATAGTGGTTGCACCAATTTACATTCCCACCAACAGTGTAGGAGGGTTCTCTTTTCTACACGTCCTCTCCAGTATTTGTTATTTGTTGGATTTTTAATGATGGTCATTATGGCTAGTGTGAGGTGATACCTCATTGTGGTTTCCATTTGCATTTCTCTAATAATTAGTGATGTAGAGCATTTTCATGAACCTGTTGTCCATCTGCATGTCTTCTTAGAGAAATGTCTCCTCAGAACCTCTGCTCATTTTGTGACTGAGTTTTTTTTTTTATATTGAGTTGTATGAGCTGTTTGTATATTTTGGAAATTAACCCCTTGTCAGTCACATTATTTGTAAAGTTTTCCAATTCTGTAGGTTGTCTTTTTGTTTTGTTAGTGATTTTCTTTGTGGTGCTAAAGCTTTTAAGTTTGGTTAGGTCTCATTTGCTTATTTTTGCTTTTACTTCATTTGTCTTGGGAGACTGATCTAAGAAAATATTGCTGTGATTTATTTATGAAAATGGTATGCTTATGTTCTATTCTAGGTGTTTTATAGTGTCATGTCTTATATTTAGATCTTTAAGCCATTTTGAGTTTACTTTTTGTATATTGTATGAAGGAATATTCTAATTGAAATCATTTACATGAGACTGTCTAGCTTTCCCAACATCACTTGCTGAAGAGATTATCTTTTTTCCATTGTGTATTCTTGCCTCTTTTTCATAGGTTAATTTACTGTAGGTGTGTTGGTTTATTTCTCAGCTCTCTACTTTGTTCTATTGATCTACATGTCTGTTTTTGTGTCAATACCGTGTGGTTTTGATTACTGTAGCTTATTAGTGTTCAGATAAAATAGACTTTAAACTAAAGACTATAATAAAAGACAAAGAAAAACATATATTAATAAAGGGGTCACTACATAAAAAGGATATAACATTTGTAAATATATATGCACCTAATATACAAACACAAATAATAAAGTACATGTTAACAGACATAAAGACAGCAGTTGACAATAATACAACAATAGTAGGGAACTGTAACATCTCACTTAGAGCAATGGGCAGATCATCCTGTAATAAAATCAAGAAGGAAACAGTGGCCTTGAATTAAACATTAGACCAGTTGGACCTTATTGCTATCTATAGGCACTTCATCCAGAAACAGCAAAATACACAATGTATACATTGTATATAAGATACAAAGATATACTGTCCAATATAAGGAATATAGCCAATACTGTATAATATCTTTAAATGAAATATAATCTATAAAACATCAACTCATTTTTCTGTACATCTGAAACTAATATGATATTGCAAATCAACTACACTTCATTAAAAATTCATCTAGGTCAAGAGTTGACAAACTTTTACTATAAAAGACCAGATAGTATATATTTTAAGATTTGCAGGCCACATGATTTCTGTCATTATTATATAATTATGCCATTGTAGGTTTAAAGCAGCAGTAGATAATAAGTAAACTTTGTCCCAATAAATATATATTCATATTTATATTTTATAAATAAAAGCAGGGAGAAGGACACATTTGACCTGTAAGCCATAGTTCATTAACCCTTGATATAAAGGCCAGAGAGAAGTGCTCAGGAACCAATTTAAAAGTGTTCCTACCGACCAGACCTGGAGCAATCTGAGTAACAAAATAACTAGAGACAACATTGAATTATAACTTAAGTAATGAAATAAATATCAGTGGGCACATATTGATATTAATAAGTGATTAGATAGTAAGTAGATAGATAGATAGATAGATAGATATGTGAAGGAGCATAGACACTCTTCTTTACCAAAGAATACCAGTTAGCAAAGGCAGGAGGATGATAGAAATAGAAATTTAGCATTAGAAAAACAAAATAATTATTTCTGAAGGCAAGATTCATCAATAAATGCTGAAGTTAGTGCATAGAAGCTTGAGTAGAGAATAGTAATTCATGTAGTCTAAAAAAACTGTCTCCTGCAAGGGGAAAATAGAAACTTTCCACAAGGAAATTCAACAGACCACCTTAGCTAAGCAATTTTAAAAAATAAAAATGTACATTTTTTGCAGAAAAATTGCCAATACTAAGTTCTGTGAGGAGGTAAAACAGAAAGAAATCTTATTTATTCTGGGTGGGAATTAAAACAATCAATCGCTTTGGAAAATAGCTGGGCGGTTTCTTATAAAGTTAAACAGAGGCTTGCAATTGGTGCCATAATCATGCTCCTAGGTTTTTACCTAACTGATTTGAAAGCTTATGTCTACACACAAATACCTACATGTAAAAGTTTATACAGGCTTCATTTCATGATTACTCAAAACTGAAAACAACAAAGATGGTTCCTTAACAGATGAATGAATAAATAAGGAATGCCTAACTTCTCAGGAATAAAAATAAATGAGTTATTAATAAATACAACATGAATGACTCAAATGCTTATTCCTAAGTGAAAGAAGCCAGACTGGAAAAGCTACATGCTATATGATTAAATTTATATGACATTCTAGAAATATCAAAATAGTAAAGCAGTAGAAAAGATTAGTGGTTGCCAGGGCTTTGGGGAGTTAGGAGTGTTTGACTAAGTGAAACTCAATGAATATTTTAGGGCTGGGAAACTATTTTGTATTGTACTTAATGGTGGATATATTACATTATACATTTGTTGCAATTCTTGAACACGTAACATTTTGTAGCAAAATGAATGAACAAAAATGATTATTTTTTTAAATCTACTTAGAGATCAGGGGTACCCCAAATGAAATGCAGACTAGAAAATTATTTCTGCATATTGCAAAAGTAAGGCATAACCACTTTGAAGAGGGTGGGGAAGGGGTGGTGCTGATCTAAATAACTTTGGAAATGACTGGATTTTGTAAGACTAAAAACAAAAGGAGCTGCACATAAGCAATTGATAAATTTGCTTCCCATGTAAGTATAGTTAACAATTCTGAAACAGTGGTTCATGTCACTGGAATTGAACAAATATGTAAAGGGATGGTAGACAGTAGGAGACAAGTTTCTCACTTCGGGAGTGTGAGGTTACATATAAGCAAGGAATAAAAGCTAGAACGAACCATGTGATACTGGATTAGAGTTGAATATATCAAGAGATAAATGAATATTAACCCATGTTTAACTTAATATGGATACAGGTAAATATATATGTAAATATACACAAATACACATTCATACATATACAAACATGCATATATAAACACATACACACATATGTGTGCTGAGGTAGGGAATATACAAGATGGTCCTGGAACATTTTGCATACCTAAAAATTAAGAAAAAAGTTTAAAAAAATGCTACAATGACAAGGATACATCAAAGGGACAAAGGAGTCAATTGAAAGAACTCACAAAACCCAAAGATAAAACAATTTAAGCAACAGAATAAAAAATGTAATAGTGCAGAATTCCAAATAGCTTAAGCTGGTGGAGCATAACTCTGTACCCCTTAAGTATGGGCTAAACTTATTGACTTGTTGACAAAAAGTAGGGTATAGAAAAGAAGGGAACAAAGGAGGAAAGAAGGAGGAAGAGTGATAAGGGAAGTCAGTTTATTGTAGAAATACTTAGCCAGGTGTCCAAGGTTAACATCATCAGTGATTAGTCATGTTGATAGTGTGTACATTGGAAATGATACAATGAGAATGGTTTTTTATCCTTGTGATCTTCTTGCAAAAATCTTATAAATTCAGTTTATCATGAGAAAAAACATCAAACAAATCTCAACTGAGGAACATTCCATAACATATATGACCAGGTCTCAAAACTGTCAAGCGGTATGATAAAAACTCTCGCCAAAGTGGGTATAGAGGGAACATATCTCAACATAATAAAAGCTATATATGACAAACCTACAGCCAGCATAGTTCTCAACGGTGAAAAACTCAAAAGCTTCCCACTAAAATCTGGGACAAGGATGACCACTATCACCCCTCCTATTCAACATAGTCCTGGAAGTCCTAGCAACAGCAGTCAGGCAAGAGAAAGAAATAAAAGGGATCCAAATTGGAAAAGAAGAGGTAAAAGTGTCATTATATGCTGACGACATGTTACTATATATAGAAAACCCTAAAAGGTCCACACAAAAGCTACTAGAGCTGATTGAAGAATTCAGCAAGGTAGCAGGTTACAAAATTAATGTTCAAAAATCAGTTGCATTTCTTTACACTAACGATAAATCAACAGAAAAAGAAAGTAAAGAAACAATCCCCTTTAAAATAGCACACAAAGTAATAAAATATCTGGGAATAAATCTAACCAAGGAGGTGAAAGAATTATACACAGAAATCTATAAACCATTGATGAAGGAAATTAAAGAAGACTTTAAAAAATGGAAAGATATTCCATGCCCTTGGATTGGAAGAATCAATATTGTTAAAATGGTCACACTGCCCAAGGCAATCTACAGATTCAATGCAATCCCTATCCAATTACCCAGGACATATTTCACTGAACTAGAGCAAATCATATTAAAATTTTTATGGAATGACATAAAACCTAGAATTGCTAATGCACTATTGAAGAAAAAGTAAGAGGCTGGAGGAATAACTCTCCCAGACTTCAGACAATACTATAGAGCTACAATAATCAAGACAGCATGGTAGCAGTACAAAAACAGGCATATGGACCAATGGAACAGAATAAAGAGCCGACAAATGAACCCACAAACCTTTGGTCAACTCATCTTCTATCAAGGAGGCAAGGGTAAACAATGGAAGAAAGACAGTCTCTTCAGCAAATGGTATTGGGAAAACTGGGCAGCAGCATGTAAAGCAATGAAGCTAGAACACTCCCTTACACCATACACAAAAATAAACTCAAAATGGATCAAAGGCTTAAACCTAAAACAAGTTACAACAAACCTCCTAGAAGAAAATATAGGCAAAACATTATCTCACATACGTCTCAAAAATATTCTCCTAGAGCAATCTACCCAAGCAATAGAAATAAAAGCAAGGACAAACAAATGAGACCTAATTAAACTTACAAGCTTCTGCACAGCAAAGGAAATTATAAGCAAAACAAAACGACAACATATCAAATGGGAGAAGATTTTTGCAACAGATGAAACCAACAAAGGCTTGATCTCCAGAATATATAAGCAGCTCATACAACTTAATAAGAAAAAAACAAACAACCCAATCCAAAAATGGGCAGGAAACCTAAACAAGCAATCCTCCAATGAAGACATACAAATGATCATTAGGCACATGAAAAAATGTTCAATATCGCTAATTATCAGAGAAAAGCAAATCAAAACTGTCTCTGTATTTCAATTTAATGGTTTGTTTTGTTATGTGGGTTTTTTATTTTAATGTACTCAATTTTACCAACCTTTTGCTTAATAGGTTTTGTGTTTTATCATGTTTAAATACCTTCCCTATAATGGGGTAATAAATACACCCTCTATATTTTTATTATAATGTTTTCATGGCTTTATTTATTGCGTTAAAGAAATTAACTCAGGTTGTTTCTATATCATGGCTATTGTAAATAGTGCTGCATTTGAAACTAACATAACATTATAAATCAACTATAGTTCAATTAAGAAATAACTCAATTGGGACCTTTTTAATGATGTGGAGGTAGGAACTATGTGAGGTCTCTAAGACAAGTAGGGACCTTGGCATGATTGAGGAAATTAAAGAAACCCAGTATGGCTGGATCATTATAAATTTAGGAGGAAAGTGGTATGAGATTAAATTAGAGATGTAGGCAGGGGCCAAATCAAGAGGCCTTGTTTAATCTGAGTTTGTTCGTGTGTTAAAGCTTCTGGAGACTGTATGTTGCTATATCCATGCATGTACCTGGAGCTATGTGGGATAAAAGGAAACACAAATCAGTTGAAAGTAGAAAAGAAATTAAAGAATTATTTGGGCCATTTAGTCTATAGACAAGCTGATACAGATATACCCTATACAGTAATTAAATTGAATGGAGGTAAGGTCTGGAATATTTCTGTAAGTTCTATAGGTGATTCTGTTATAGGCATAATACAGAACCACTGATTCAGTGTCTTCTCTAACTTTCATTTGCTCCTCTTGTAACTATTCCCATGCATTCTTAAATTATTTACCATATGGCAACACAGCTAGGGGAAAATACAATCTGCTAATTGGCAGGGTCATTAATTTGCCTTAGGAGTACTCTGCAGTTCAAAAAGAGAAAAATGAATGCCATTAAATGCTACCTAAGTGTTGTGTGTTCTTTTCCAGTCTCAAGAAACATCTTGGAAGAAGCATACAGGTAGTTATATAATTAACTTATTATATAAAGTCACTTCATATTTTTTCAAACAATTCTTGAAAAACAACATTTAAGGGATGCAACTTAGAAAAAAAAAACCTCCCAGTTAGCAATTATTTCTATATGGTCTAAATTTGTCTTCTCTATAATGGAAAAATTAATTTTATTATTTTATTTGTTTTCTTAATTATAAACTTTTGATCAAAGTCAACTTTGTCTTGGAGCTACAGATTAAGCAGGTTTAGAGAAATAAATCTGACAAGAAAGCAAAACTCTTTCCCAGCAGAGGAGCTCAGCCACAGACATGTATTTTGTGAGCCTATGGCCTTCAGCTGAATCCTGCACTTTTTTCCTTTACTTAATTTCACTTCTACTTTAGTGACTGCTGTACAGAATGATCCACACACTCAAATCTTTTCATTTAATTGACATGGAAATTTGATAATTTCATTCTAAAGGAGGGTTGAAGAAAACTCAGGAAGAACTCTGATTACTGAAACTGGAAAAAATTAATCTTGATTAAAGCACTTCCCCCATGAAAATAAGACCTCCTGAACTTTGTAAGGGCTGATTATGGGAGGCTATTCTTTGGGGAATGCATAACTGTACTTTATAGGATTTTCCAGGAAAATAGAACTGAAATGGTGGAGACATCAAAAAAGACGTTTAAAGGTGTAATTTAGTGGAATGTTGGCAGTAATTTACTTCAATTCCTCTCTAAAATAAAGTGCCAAAATATGCAAACTACTTTCTGAAACCAAGATGTTTGTAAGGAATGCCTGTCAGCTTCATCACCAATAAGGCTTTCCATGTGAAAAAAAATTGAACCTGGAGGATCGCAGGAGATTTATTGTTCACTTTTTTAAAAAGGCATACTGTATATTCATCATTAGGAATATAGTGGATTTATTTGCTCTACTTAATAGTTTCAAGCATAAGAATTAGGAGTAATTTGCAAAGATTACGTTACTTGAAATTTCTGTTGTTTTGATGACTACTCATCTTTACTATATAAATCAGTAAGTGTAGCTTCAAATGGCTTACCTTGTTAACTCAGTATTATAAACTTATAGCTTTCCATGTGACAGAAAAATGTTAATCTTTTGCAGTCCTCAATGCTGCAATGAGCTGAATTAATTTTATTTGATTGGAAATGTCTCCTATTGGCTTTATAGGGCAATGAAAATAAAGGAAGTAAATGTTTGGAGTTATTTTAAGTGATTCTGCCATGATTCAAATCTGTATTTGCATTATTTTCTTTAATTTCAACATCTGGCATGAGTGACAGGAGAATTTTCTATTTCAATACCAATTATATCATTTTCCACCATGTTCTTTCCAGAAAATTGGAAGGTCTACACCACCCTTATCAAATGTAATTAATAAATGTAAATATTAACTCCTTATATTGTAAACATTTGGTGTACAGAGAATTGACACTTTAATGCTGTTTGAATATATTATAGCTGTTATTGACTTCAGAGTCTTAATGAGTTGGAAATATCCTTATGTAAATCCATTCTTAGTAGCCAATGCAGGCACAGGGATGGCAGTACAACTCCAGATGTTCTTTCCGATTGGAACATGCAACTACTAGAGCTAACTGAGCAACCAAATATAATCCTATTGGAAAAGATAATTTAAGACATTTCTAAGAGTGTTTTCCTTCTACCATGTGATAGCAGAAAACCTGTCCCTATCCAGGACAACAAAAACATGGCTTAGATTCATCAAACCTTCAAATTGGAAGGAAATCTAGAAGTAGAATCCACCTTCCTATTTTTTAAATGATACCTCTAATAGATAATCATAACTATACATGAACATTACCCCAGTGAGTAGTTCAATCTCTAAAGCAATCCATTTGATTGGCTGGCATCTTTATTCAGAAGTTCCTCTTGAACTGAACTAAATTTGTTTCCTGGTAAATTCCACTCATTTGATCCTAGAAAAACCTTCACCTCTCATCCATATCACAGTTCTTTAAATGTTTGGAGGCAATTATTTTGCCTTAAAAATCCATCTTCCTCAGTCTATATAGCCCATGTTCCTTTAAACTTTCCTCATATGATTTTAATTCCAGACTACTTATGATCACGATTGTCCCCCAAGATGGACCTATTTTTCAATATCTGTTTTAAAACATGGCCTGAAAACTGAATATTTGTCTCTAAATTTGGACACTACATTACAGATTTTGTAGTCAATAAGTTTCAATGTCAAACTGGACTGCCAAGCTATTGTTCTATTCTACATTCCATATGGCCAGATATTATGTGACATTGTTTCTGCCACTCATATAATATGCAGTAATGCTAACTTAATAAAAAATAACTAATTCAGACCCTCTCTATTTACAGAGAAAACAGCTGAAGTCAAAGAGGATATCAGAAAAGCAGACAAACTCTTATCTTCTAATTTTACAGCAGTGAGATTATATGCAGAAAACAAAAATTCAGAGAAGAATGATAATTTCAGGCAGAGTTTAATAGAAATTGATTTCTCTTAAATGTTACTTAGCCCTGAGGGTTAGGGAAAAAAATGATATTTGGATACAAAGTCACCACAGGTTATGGAAATAGCAAGAGCCAAGATAAGTAGAGAATGTGCACTGAAGACTCAAGTTGGCTGGAGAAAAAGTGTAACTGGGAAAATCATCTGCAACATGACCAGAAAGAGAGGTTGAGAGCAGATTATGGAAGACATTATAACAACCTTAAGGTTTTGGACAATTATCTGTACTTAAAGAAGCCAACAATTTTTTTAGAACTAAGTCGTGAAAAATATGGCTGGTGGGGGGGGGAATAACAGCAAGTATATATTCTGCCTATCACATGGTTTCCTTCCTTTTCTCTTCAGCCAGGTCTCTCACGGACCAGTCAAGCATGAGAGCTTTCTTCTTTGCCACAGCTTTCAAATACTAATCTGAAATCAGGTTTGCACTATCAGAGGAAATTTGAGGCCAAATTTAAATGTCAACAGAATTAAGGAGGATCACATTTATCGGCTTAGTTAATTTTACTTATATTCTAAAAGAAATTGACTTACAGAACAGAAAAATAACATAGAGAGATAGAACAGATGAAGAAAACAAAGCCCAGAGATGTGGGAGTCTTGGTCAAATTATACACCTGCTACTGTGGGTAGTTAAAGAGAGGAGATGTCTGGGCTCAGTGTTCTTTGAACTACATAAAACTGACTCTCCTCTTGATGCAGATATGACAAAAAATAAGCCCAAAGAAGAAAAAAATCCTATTTCTTTTATCTTTCCTTTTTCAATATGCCAATCTAAAATATATCATGCTGTGGGACTGAAGATGACACTCAATAGTCACACATTTTATTAAGCCAAGTCTACAACTCCATCAGATATCATAGAATATTGCAATTCTGAATTGCTATGGAGAACTGGACTAGGATATCTGAGCCTTTATTGCTTTGTGGGTAAAATGATAAATGGAGGTATGAACATAGCCTTTGGTGAACTGAAATGACAAATCTTTAAACTGTGTTTAATTACAACTGATTTTTTTAGTCTGTTTTAAAAGGTGACCCTGGATGGCTGTTGTGTTAAAGAACACGTCTACCACATTTGTTTTTCAAGGCAGGGGCAGTCCTGGGGTTATTACTTATTCTTTTGCCATGGCTTTGTGCATAAGAAACCTAGTATTAAAAGAAGCTGGTGAAAATCAAAGATTTTTTAGAGACCACAAAAACTATTTGAGGCAGTGGTTATACTATGTTATAAGATAAGTATATTTTTGCCACATTGATCAGTTTATTTCCGTTAGCCTATCACTTTCATTGGGTGGAAATTATCCAAGAAGAGAGTGGTCCTATTTGTTTGCAGGAGATATATATATATATATATATATATATATATATATATATATATATATATATATATATATAGTGTTGGCAGGAGATATATATATATTATATATATAGTTTGCAGGATATATATATATATATATAGTGTTTCAAAGATATGATATCTGCCCAAACTCTCATCTAGACTCCATCTTATTTGAATTTCTTCAAAGCTGGCCACTACTTATGAAACATTGTTTACATTTTAGGAGGATATTTTACCAGCATGCTGCAAATGCATTAGACATTTAAATACATATGCAAATACATAGACATTTAAAAATAAATACATTTATTCTAGCTGGATTTGAGGTTATTTGATAATTTAAAAGAAAATTTAATTATTGCAATTTAGCAATCAAGATTCCTCATCATCTGGTTTGTCTGTTTATTAACACTCAATGGTCTTCATCAATGAATTAATTCCCAGAAATATGGCTTGTATTTTGTAGCCTCTTCAATGAGTAAACAAAGAAAACTTTTCTGAAATAAAAGACAAGTGGTAATGTAAAAATAAATCATAAATTTAAAAAGATTGATCAAATTGAATGCTGATGGCATTTAGACAGAAGCAGTATTTTCTAGTAGTTATTAAGGAACTACCATTTGCCATTTGGCCAGAATTCAGACATCTATAAAATTCAGGTTATTGTGTTAGATTAGACAAGATCTAAAGTCATTTCTATTTGTACTATGCTATCATACTAAAAAGTAACTAGGTAACTCAAGTCTTATTCAAGATTATATTTTTCTTCTTAGTACTATTTAATAAGTCAACTCTTGTCATGGTTGTTTCTTTATGGTCTAAATAATTCATTTGTATTGTAAAAGAGTAGAGCCTCCCCTGCCCATGAACAGAGTATTTGCCTTAATCCAGCATAGAATAAAATTTAACATATATTCTTAATACTGTGGAGTGATTCCCCTTTAGCTCCCTCTAAAGGCTCACATAAACAACTAATACCCTCAAGCCAGACAGCAATAACAGTTCTTTGTTTTTCTACATGATTTCAACTTTTCAAAGAACATTTATTACCTATATGCTATTCTAACAACAGTCTTCTGAGAAAATGAATAATATCTTCATTTGGCAGACATATGAATTAAAGCATATAGCAGTTTAATTACTTTTCTCCAGTCATATAGTTAACAAGAGAAATAAGTCTGGAACCCACATCTGTTCATTTCCATCCTGTTGTGCTTTTCTCTATATCATTACCCAGCCTTGATCATTGATAATGCTGCTCATGATGTAATTAATTCAGTCAGGATAGGCAATGCTATGCTGCCTAACAACCCCCCCCAGATTTCAGTGGTTTAAAACAACACAAGTTTATTTCTCACTCCTGCTACATTTCTAACATGGATGAGCAGTATGCTGTTTCTTATTTAGTTTATTCAGTGACCAGACTAGCAGATGCTGTACAATCTGGTAACTATATTATCTGGAATATATGGACTACTTGGTCAACAGAACAGAAGATTAGAAGAATATGAATAATTTACATTCACATTTCTAAATTTTGATCCAGAAATTATATACATTAGTTTCATCTACAGCCTATGGGACAGATGTTGTAATACAACACAGTCTCAACCAACTACAAAGAGACTGGGTAATGTGGAGAAGTACATGGATACCTGGTGAGCAGTAAATTTCTCTGCCATGGTAACTAACATTTATTGAGTTCTTAATATGTGTCAGGCACTGTGCTAAATACATTGTGTCATTGCCTCATTTAATCCACACTATAGTCCTGTACTATAAATATAATCATTATACCAATGAGAGAATATAGTTTGAGAGTAACAATCTACCCAAGGTTTCACAGACAATAGATAACAGGGGCAGGATTCAAATACAGATAATTCTGATTCTAGAGTCAACTCTAAGTTAATTTATTCAAGTCCAATTCCATTTCATATGCCTTCCTTTTAGTCATCCGCAGATCCTTTCTTTAAATGAGCTATAGTATTCACCTGTTCTCCCCCACCCTTGACGCCTATGTCTACTTTTATTTTCATTCTAAATTTATGAAGTATGAAGAGTGATAGAAGACAGATGAATGAATGATAACAAGATCCCTTTTGCTGTATTTTCCCTCCATTCCCACAATAGTACTTTCTTTTGTATAGAAGGTCCTAGAAGCCAACCAGAAAGGGTATTTAATTGCTAAGGGCCAAATGATACTCTTAATAATTTAGAATATGCCTGTCATAAGATGCTTTCTTTTATAGCTATTTACAACTAAGGTCACAATTTATACCCAGACTTAAATATAGATCAGCTCAGATAAGTATAGAATGATAAATTTTCACAAACATAATTAAAATAAAAGTTTTTAGATAGCCCTGTTATCCCAAAACTCAATTATACAGAAATATGCATATCCTTGCTTAAAGTTCCCGATAATTTTTAAGAATTAGGATTTAAAACACTTATGAAACTCCAGCTAGTGTGGAAAATAATGGCTTAATAGATACATTTTACTAAGTAGTATCTGGCTAATGTCTTATAGACTCAATTTGGGGGTTAAAAGCAACCTCCCTCATTTCATCCATAAGGGAATAGGAGTTTAAGAGAAGTTATTAATTCAAAATTAGGCAAATAGTTAGAGGCAACACAGTTAAGAACCTAGGCCTCCTCAGATTCTCACTTTAAGGTAATTTAAAGTAGTCATATTCACAAAATCTTACTTCTGAAAAGTTAAAATCAAGCTTTCTCAAATCACTATGTTTATATTAGGTAAGCAACACATTTCTGTTAACATATTTATAATGCATAGCTTAGAATAGTTATATTTCAAATTTTTCATTGATTACCAGGAAATAGTTATAAAGATCTACTCAAAACAGGTATAGAAACACAATAGACATAGAAATATGTCTAGACTATCTTCATCATTAATTAGTAATATGTGTTTTCTCATGTGTTATAGCAAATTTTAAATATATCTTTGTAACATTTGGCTTATAAAATGAGCATGGATTGCTTTTATAATTAACAAGAAAACTTTTTTGCAAAGTTTTAAAACAAAACAGTATCTTATATTTATTTAAAATATTTATCTGGTGATCTTAATGTACTTTCCTGACTTGTAAGAACAAAAAGTAATTTCATGCAATGTCAAAAAGAGAGGATATGTGGAGTTTTAGAAAAGCATCAAGGGTTTAAGATGTGTCATTTTGTTACAACAGAACAGTGGAAGGTCTAAGTTATTGTCTTAATTGTGTGAATTTTGGTAAGCAGGAAGTAATTACTCCAAATTTTTTTTTCATGTATCATATAGGGATAAAAATACCATCCTTGTCAACATCACAGGCTTGTTCTGTGGATTATATAATTTAATATATGTGAAACTTTTTGTGAAAATGAAAATTAACATAAATTTAAGATATGATTTTGTGTGCTAACATACATAAACTAATTTCCTTTTATATGCATCAGTGTACTTGTATCAACATTTGCCCTACTCTAATAGCTTGCTTTTTTATTCACAGAAAGCAGACAAAAGTCAAGAAGTTAGATTATTTGTATTAAATTCTGTAGCAAATAACAGACTTTAAGAGCTGTTTTTTTTTATGCCATCTATCTTCTATGTGGTCTAACCCTGTGAAATACATATATATATATATATAAATTGAAGACCAGGGAGGTTAAGTAAGTTGCTCAAGGTCACACACTCAAGTTCACACAGCTGGTAAGTAGAAGAGCCAGGGTTCACATATAAGTTTGTCAGACTCTTTTTTTTTTCTTTATTTTTTGCTGTCTTTCAGAAATCATTGTCACCTGCTGGGCAATGTTCAATTTCTTTTGGCATGCATATGTGTTTTCAAGACATTGAAGTGGTACAGAACAGCAGGATTTTTTTTAACTCTCTTTCTCTAATATAAATGTCTCTGTTTTGACATCTGTTCTGTTGACCTTGTGTCTTTGTGCTGAAAACCTTTTTTCTAACATGTCATTTCTGTAAGACTGAAAATTTTTATTGGATATATCATAGTCCAGAAATATGAAATTTTTTTATTGGATTTATCATAGTCCAGAAATATGGGGCCTTTTTGAGCTTAAAGTGTTTACAAGGATAGCCTTTTCCTCTGGATTTGATTATCTCATTGACAGCAGTAGATATCTTCATGCATAGGAATGTATTTACTTATAGGCACATAAGTAATTCATTTATAAAATTCAATTATCTGACTAGGGAGATTGTGTGTTTTGATTGTGTAACAGTCCTTCTGAAACTGACTTAAAATTGATAAAATCCAGATGGAAAGCGGAAACAGTCCATTTCATGACTCTTTAAATGTTTAAGTTTGTTAACCCTTGCACTCCACATTTTTTGAATTTCAGGGATAGAGTGGAAACAATTTGTTGGTGAGTTTTAATATGTAAAATGTCCAGAAAATGCTTATAATATTCCATACCAGAGAAAAGAATTTGGGTTTAAGAGAGTTTCAAGGACAGCATTAATGGCTCATCATTAAAATCTGGTTTATTGCTCTTTAGTTTCTTTTTTATATTTTTTCCTACAAATGATTTTTAATGTGTATATTGTGTTTGCTAGTACCTTTTACGTGTAAGAGCTGATTCTTAGTTTCTCCAAAATATCTTACTATATGGACACATATCCCTATATTATAGGTACACATGCAGCATATAAATAGATTTCTTAATAAACCATTTGTCATTTTCCTAAAATAATTATTTAAATATCAGTTAATATTATAAGCAATTTTATGGATTATAAATTAATCCTCACGGCAACTTTCTAAGGTAGATAGTATCGTTACCAACACACTTTTTTTAGACTGGGGAAACTTAAGCTTACAAACCTCACACAGCTTTCCCATGGTCACAAGACTAGGAAGTAGTGGAACCAGGATTTGAACTGACTTCAGAGTCTCTTCTTTTAACCACTAGCTTATATTGTTTCTTTATTTATTAAGAAACCAGTCAAAAATGACAACTTGTGGAATGGGAGAAAATATTTACAAATAATGCGACAGACAAAAGCTTAACTTCCAGAATATATTAATAGCTCATACAACTAAATAACAAAAAAAGAACAATCTAATCCAAAAATGGGCAGAAGACCTAAACAAGCAATTCTCCAACTAAGGCATACAAATGGCCAATAGACATATGAACAAATGCTCAATATCACTAATTATCAGATAAATGCAAATCAAAACTACAGTGAGGTATCACCTCACAGCAGTTAGAATGGCCATCATTCAAAGTCCACAAATGATAAATGCTAGAGAGGATGTAGAGAAAAGGGAACCCTCCTACACTGCTGATGGGAATGTAGTTTGGTGCAGCCATTATGGAAAACAGTGTGGAGCTTCCTCAAAAAACTAAAAATAGACTTAACATATGATCCAATAATCCCACTTCCGGAGTATATATCCAGAGGGAACTCTAATGCGAAAAGATACATGCACCTCAATGTTCATGGCAGCACTATATACAATAGCCAAGACATGGAAGCAAACTGAATGTCCACAGAAAGATGTCTGGATAAAGAAGCAGTGGTATATATATACAATGGAATACTACTTTGCCATAAAAAAGAATAAAATAATGCCATTTGAAGCAACATGGATGGACCTAGAAATCGTCATTCTGAGTGAACTAAGCCAGAAAGAGAAAAAAAAAATACCATATGATATCACTCCTATGTGAAATCTGAAAAAAAAAGACAATATGAGCTCACCTATAAAATAGAAACGTACTCTAAGATTTAGTAAACAATCTTATGGTTAACAGGGAAAGGGGGTGGGAGGGGATAAATTTGAGAGTTTGATATTTACAAATGTTAGCCGCTATATATAAAAATAGGTTTTAAAAAGTTTACTTTGTATAGCATGGGGAACTATGCTGAATATCTTGTAGTAAACTTTAATGAAAAAATATGAAAAAGAATACATGTATGTATATGCAAGCCTGGGATATTGTGCTGTACAACAGAAATTGATACAATGTAACAGACTATACTTCAAAAACAAAATTAAACTAAAAAATCAAAACAATTGAGTATGATTGTATGATAAGCACATACAAAGAAAACAGCTCCTTCCTATACTTTTTTTTAATATTTTTTATTGACTTATAATCATTTTACAATGTTGTGTCAAATTTCAGTGTTCAGCACAATTTTTCAGTCATTCATGGACATATACACACTCACTGTCACATTTTTTTCTCTGTGAGATATCATAAAATTTTGTGTATATTTCCCTGTGCTATACAGTGTAATCTTGTTTATCTATTCTACAATTTTCAAATCCCAGTCTATCCCTTCCCACCCTCCACCCCCCTGGTAACCACAAGTCTGTATTGTCTGTCTGTGAGTCTATTTCTGTCCTGTATTTATGCTTTGTTTTTTGTTTGTTTGTTTGTTTTTTGTTTTTGTGATTTATTTCCACATATGAGCGATCTCATATGGTATTTTTCTTTCTCTTTCTGGCTTACTTCACATCCAATGACATTCTCCAGGAGCATCCATGTTGCTGCAAATGGCATTATGTTGTCGGTTTTTATGGCTGAATAGAATTCCATTGTATAAATATACCACATATTCTTTATCCAGTCACCTGTTGATGGACATTTAGGCTGTTTCCATGTTTTGGCTATTGTAAATAGTGCTGCTATGAACATTGGGGTGCAGGTGTCATCCTGAAGTAGATTTCCTTCTGGATACAAGCCCAGGAGTGGGATTCCTGGGTCATATGGTAAATCAATTCCTAGACTTTTGAGGAATCTCCACATTGTTTTCCATAGTGGCTGCACCAAACTGCATTCCCACCAGCAGTGTAGGAGGGTTCCCTTTCCTCCACAGCCTCTCCAGCATTTATCGTTTGTGGATTTTTGAACGACGGCCATTCTGACTGGTGTGAGGTGATACCTCATTGTAGTTTTGATTTGCATTTCTCTGATAATTAGTGATATTGAGCATTTTTTCATGTGCTTTTTGATCATTTGTATGTCTTCCTTGGAGAATTGCTTATTTAGGTCTTCTGCCCATTTTTGGATTGGGTTGTTGATTTTTTTCTTATTGAGTCGTATGACCTGCTTATATATCCGGGAGATCAAGCCTTTGTCGGTTTCACTTGCAAAACTTTTCTCCCATTCCGTAGGTTTTCTTCTTGTTTTACTTCTGGTTTTCTTTGCTGTGCAGAAGCTTGTAAATTTCATTATGTCCCATTTGTTTATTCTTGCTTTTATTTTTTCTAGCAGAAAATTTTTGAAATGTATGTCAGATAATGTTTTGCCTATGTTTTCCTCTAGGAGGTTTATTGTATCTTGTCTTATGTTTAAGTTTTTAATCCATTTTGAGTTGATTATTTAATATGGTGTAAGGGAGTGTTCTAGCTTCATTGTTTTACATGCTGCTGTCCAGTTTTCCCAACACCATTTGCTGAAGAGACTGTCTTTATTCCATTGTATATTCTTGCCTCCTTTGTCGAATATGAGATGGCCAAAAATTTGTGGGTTCATTTGTGGGCTCTCTATTCTGTTCCATTGGTCTATATGTCTGTTTTGGTACCAATACCATGCTGTCTTGATGACTGTAGCTCTATAGTATTGTCTGAAGTCTGGGAGAGTTATTCCTCCAGCCTCTTTCTTTCTCTTCAGTAATGCTTTGGCAATTCTAGGTCTTTGATGGTTCCATATAAATTTTATTATGATTTGTTCTAGTTCTGTGAACTATGTCCTGGGTAATTGGATAGGGATTTCATTAAATCTGTAGATTGCCTTGGGCAGTGTGACCATGTTAACAATATTGATTCTTCCAATCCAAAGGCATGGAATATCTTTCCATTTTTAAAGTCTTCTTTACTTTCCTTCATCAATAGTTTATACTTTTCTGTGTATAATTCTTTCACCTCCTTGGTTAGATTTATTCCCAGACATTTTATTTCTTTGGGTGCTATTTTAAAGGGGATTGTTTCTTTACTTTCTTTTTCTGTTGATTTATCGTTAGTGTAAAGAAAGGCAACTGATTTTTGAACGTTAATTTTGTAACCTGCTACCTTGCTGAATTCTTCAATCAGCTCTAGTAGCTTTTGTGTGGACCTTTTAGGGTTTTCTATATATAGTAACATGTCATCAGCATATAATGATACTTTTACCCCTTCTTTTCCAATTTGGATCCCTTTTATTTCTTCCTCTTGCCTGACTGCTGTGTCTAGGACTTCCAGGACTATGTTGAACAGCAGTGGTGATAGTGGGCATCCTTGTCTAGTCCCAGATTTTAGTGGGAAGCCTTTGAGTTTTTCACCATTGAGAACTATGCTGGCTGTAGGTTTGTCATATATAGCTTTTATGATGTTGAGATATGTTCCCTCAATACCCACCTTGGCGAGAGTTTTTATCATAAATAGGTGTTGAATTTTATCAAATGCTTTTTCTGCATCGATTGAGATGATCATGTGGTTTTTGTCCTTTCTCCTGTTGATGTGATGTATTACATTGATTGATTTGCGTATGTTGAACCAGCCTTGTGTCCCTGAGGTGAACCCCACTTGGTCATGATGTATAATCTTTTTTATATGTTGTTGGATTCTATTTGCTAAAATTTTGGTGAGGATTTTGGCGTCTATGTTATTCAGTGATATTGGCCTATAATTCTCTTTTTTTGTAGTGTCTTTGCCTGGTTTTGGTATCAGGGTGATGGTGGCTTCATAGAATGAGTTTGGGAGTATTCCCTCCTTTTCAATCGTCTGGAAGAGTTTGAGAAGGACTGGTATGAGTTCTTTTTCTATGTTTGGTAGAATTCCCCAGTGAAGCCATCCGGTCCTGCACTTTTATTTGTAGGGAGGTTTTTAATTACTATTTCTATTTCCTTTCTAGTGATCAGATTATTCAACTGTTCAGTTCCTTCTTGATTCTTTTTTAGTGGACAGTAAGTTTCCAGAAAATTGTCCATCTCCTCTAGGTTATCCAGTTTGTTTCCATATAGTTTTTGATAATATTCTCGTATGATATTCTGTATTTCTATTTTGTTTGTTGTAATTTCTCCATTTTCCTTTCTTATGTTGCTAATTTGTGCTCTCTCTTTTTTCTTCTTTGTGAGTTTGGCCAGAGGTTTGTCAATTTTATTTACTTTTTCAAAGAACCAGCTTTTGGTTTGGTTGATTTTTTCTATCGTCTTGTTAATCTCTTTTGTATTTACTTCCTCTCTGATCTTTATTTTTTCCTTCCTTCTGCTGCTTTTTGGGGCTTTTTGTTCTTCATTTTCTAATTCATTCAGGTGGTGGGTTACATTGTTCATTTGATATTGTTCTTTTTTTAAAATTTTTTATTGATTTATAATCATTTTACAATGTTGTGTCAAATTCCAGTGTTCAGCACATTGTTCTTCTTTTTTGAGAAAGGCCTGAATCACTATAAACTTCCCTCTTTGCACTGCCTTTGATGTGTCCCATAGGTTTTGACTGGTTTTGCTGTCATTATCATTTGTCTTAAGGTATGTTTTAGTTTCAGCTTTGATTTCCTCATTGACCCAATGTTTTGATAACATATTTTTTAAGCTACATGCTTTTTTTCTCCTTTGTTTCTCTTTTGTTGATTTCCAGTTTCATGGCATTATGCTCAGTAAAGTTGCTTGAGATAATTTCTCTCTTCTTAAGATTTTTGAGGTTTCTTTTGTGCCCAAGTACATGATCGATCCTGGAAAATGTTCCATGTGCACTTGAAAAGAATGTATATCATATTTTTGTGGGGTGTAATTCTCTGAAACTATCCACCAGATCTAGTTTTTCTATTGTAGTATTTAATTTCTCTGTTGCCTTGTTTATTTTCTGTTTGGAAAATCTATCTAGTGATGTTAATGCAGTGTTAAAATCTCAAACTATTATTGTATTCCCATCAATATCCCCTTTTATCTCTGTTAGTAATTCTTGTATGTACTTAGGTGCTCCTATATTGGGTGCATATATATTAACGAGTGTAAAATCCTCATCTTCTATCACTCCTTTAATCATTATAAAATGTCCTTCTTTATCTTTTTTTATGGCCTTCGTTTTAAAGTCTGTTTTGTCTGAAATCAGTACTGCAACACCTGCTTTTTTGGCTTTTCCATTTGCATGGAATATCCTTGTCCATCCTCTCACTCTCAATCTACATGTGTCCTTCTCCCTAAAGTGGGTCTCTTGTATGCAGCATATTGAAGGTTCTTGCTTTATTATCCAGTCTGCCACTCTATGTCTTTTGACTGGAGTATTTAGTCCATTAACATTTACATTATTAATGATAGATGTGTGTTTATTGCCATTTTGAACTTATCTTTGCAGTTGAATTGGTATATCCTCTTTGTTCCTTTCTTCTTCCTTTTGTGGTTTGGTAATTTTAGTTTGTATTATCATGGATTTTATTTAATTTTTGTGACTCCCTTTTAAATTTTTGACTTGTGGTTACCCTTTTTTGTAAATCTATAAACCCATTTTTTAACTGATTTTATTAAACGGATAGTAACATGACCTCAAACCCATTCTACTGTTAAAAAATTTAAAAAGAAAGAAAAAAATATTCTATATTTCCCTGCCTCCCTCTCCCACTCTCAGTGATTTGTATGTCTTTTATTTAATTTCGTGTTTTCTTTATTTGTAATTCATGAGTTATCACCTTTCCAGTTGTGAGTTTCTCATTTCTGCAGCACCCTGCTGCTTTCCTATTTTGAATAGCCCTTTCAATATTTCTTTTAACATGCGTTTAGTGTTGCTAAACTCCTGCAGCTCTTTTTCTGTCTGTGAAACTCTTTATTTCTCCTTCTATCCTAAAGGATAGCCTTGCTGGATAAAGTATCCTAGGCTGCATCTTTTTTTCATTCAGGGGTTTGAATATATCTTGCTGCTCCCTTCTGGCCTGTAGAGTTTTTGTAGAGAAATCAGCTGAGAGTCTTATGGGTGTTCCCTTGTAACTGACTCTTTGCTTTTCTCTTGCTGCCTTTAGAATCATTTCTTTATCCTTGACTCTGGCCATCTTGATTATGATATGTCTTGGTGTGGTTCTATTTGGGTTCGTCCTGTTTGGGACCCTCTGAGCTTCCTGTACTTGTATATCTGATTCCTTCTTTAAGTTTCAGAAGTTTTTTTTTCATGATTTCTTCAAAAATCTTTTCAATTCCCTTTGATCCTTCTTCCCATTCTGGGACCCCTATTATGAGAAGATTGGGACACTTTATATTATCCCATAGGTCCCTTATGCTATTTTCATTATTTTTTATTTGCTTATCTTGTAGTTCTTCTGAATGGGTGCTTTCTATTGCCCTGTCTCCTAGATCACTAATTCGTTCCTCTGCATTAACTAGTCGGCTTTGCACAGCTATTAGATCATTCCTCATCTCTGTCCATGTGTTTACCCATTCTACTTGGCTCTTCTTTATAGCTTCAATTTCATTTTTCACATATTTTATATCTTTAAACAGTATCTCTTTTAATTCCTTCAGCAATTTGATCACTCCTTTTTTGAAATCTTGATCTAGTAGGCTATCGATGTCTATTTCATTATTCTTTCTTTCAGGGGATATCTCTTTTTCTTTAATTGGGAAAGGTTTCTCTGCTTCATCATCTTGCTCATACCTCTCTGGCACTGTGGTTTATGGAGTATCAGTTTTCTATTTTGGATCTTAAGGATTTTATCTATCTAATGCCTATTTAGGAATAGAACTTAGGAAAAATAAGAAAAAAAAGAAAAAAAATAAGAGAGAGAGAGAAAGATTTTTAAAAGAAGGGAGAAAAAGGGTTTGATAACAGTGTATAATGAATAATAGAAGCGCGAGTTGAAGCAGAGTATTAATCGGGTTGAGACGTCCTTTTAAAACCTTTGAAAAAAAGGGTGGGGGGATGAATAGATGTATTTGAAACCTGTCTCTGATCAATAACATGACATCAGTACCCATGAGAAATAGAAATGAATTAAGAACTAACAATTAAGAGAGTAATAGGAAATAGAACAGGTAAAAACTGATTTTAAAAAAAGGGGGGGTTGTCGGTGTTCTCCTGGAGTCTGTGTGCTTTTAATGTGAAGTCCTTCTGTCTTCATCCTATTTTGGAATCTCAGCTTGTTGTTTTCATAGGCCCTCCGTTGGTGCCCTCTTCTGTGCTGCTCCGAGCACCTGTCAGCAAGCAGATCGCGCCTCCTCCTAACAGGGGCTCAGATGCAGCTCTCCTCTGCTGTGGGCGGGCGGGACACTGCTCCTCTGGATTCCGCAGTCAGATGTCACAGACTGGCCTGGTAGGAGCCGGGTCATGCCCCCTCCCAGCACCTTGGTCAGGGGCTGTGTTCCTGCCCAAAAGGCGGGGGGCTACTCTCACTCTACCTGCTGTGCCGGTAGCTCCGCTGCTCTGTGGGGCTGGGCGTGCTCCGCCCTTGTCGGCGCTCCGCAGGTGGGCTTGTGGAAAACCGAGGGACAGCATTGTCCCTACTCAGGCCAAAGCTCATCTCTTTGTTTGTCTTTGTGGAGCAAGTTCTTTGAGGGACCAGGATGGAAGGATCCTATTTGCCCTGGGCTGTAGGCTAGTCTCAGTCTGGCCTTTGAGGCTGCTAAGTCCTTTGGTGTGGATGCAGGTTTCGCCCCCGCCCCCTCCTGGGTGCTAAGCACCAGAGGATAAGGCGGCTGTGCCTGAGACCCGCCTCTCTTCCCCTGAAAAGTTTCCGCGGGTTTTCAGAGATGGGGTATGCACCCTTCCCCCGAGAGCACATCAAACTTGCTGTTTTATGAAGGGCCCAGGTTGTTCTGCCCTGTACACCCACAGCCACGGCGCCCAGCCCCTTGCAGTCCCCTGGGGCTGCCTCAGTGCAGCCGCCCCCGTCCTCTGCCCGGCTTGTGCAGCCTGGCCCTGCCCACTGCTGCCGGCCCCATCTCAGGCTGGGTGTTGGGGGGACGCTCTGTGCCCATTTAACTTAGTTGTGTCAGACAAGGGCTGCTCTGTACAGATCCGAGCCTCGGAGTCTCCCCCTCCGTCCCGCTGGCCTCTCACTTGGAGAGGAGAGACCCAGCGAGCAAGTGCCAGTCCTCCTTTGCTGCTCCCTCCCTGCAGGACCCATCCCGCGCTGCTTTGCCTTTTGTTCTTTTTTTTTCCTTTTCTCCTACCAGATTTTTGGCATCTTTATCTTTTGAAGAGGACGATGTTCTGTCAGAGTTCCGCAGGTGCTCTGGTTGGCTGAGTGGGTCTGTAGATATGGATCTTGGTGTATTTGTGGGAGAGGGTGACTTACGAGTGTCCTTCTACTCCGCCATCTTCTCTTTCCCTAGCTAGCTTACTGTTTTCTGACCTAAAGTTCTACAACTACTTCCTGTTGCTCACACTATTCCATTTACATCAGTCTCCTTGCTTTTCCTAGACCATGTCAGACATACTTCCCAGGGTGAAGAAACTTCCTTTTTCAGGGTTCCCTCCCAGGGGCACAAGTCCTATCTCAATACCATTTTTTCCCTTTAGTCCTACTTGTTTATATGGGATCTTTCTTACAGCTTTGGTTGTGTGAGATCTTCTATCAGCTTTCAGTTAGTATTCTGTGAGAATTGTTCCAGAAGTAGATGTATTCTCAATGTATTTGTGGAGGGAGGTGAACTCCCTGTCCTACTCTGTCATCTTGATCTCATCCCCTGTGATCCCTATGACTAGAGTTTTCTTAAAATAAACAGAGAGTGTGAAACGAAAAGAAAGAGAAAAAAATCTGTAAAATTCTGTTTACCTATTTTCCTCTCTCTCTTTCTTCTATTCTTGCCTTCTTCAAAAAGCCACACTCTGGTATAATTTACTTTAATGACTCTCAATTTTTTAGATTTTAAATGTCAGCAAAATTTCAAACACTACATTTTAGGGACAAGCATAGTGATGACAACTTTTTATTTTGCCAAGAAAGTAGAACTTTAAAACACCAAGTACTATGATTTAATTTTTTTCTTTTTGATACTCATTTTAAAACATTTTTGTTTTAAAATCATTATAGATTAGTACAAAAATCCCCCCAAATTAAAGAGAGACTCTGTATATTCCTTAACCAATCCCGTCTAATGGTAAGATCTTGTGAAACTATATAATACAGTAGCAAAACCAGGAAGCCAACATTATTACAGTCCACTGAACCTAGAGTTCATCAGTTTTATGTGCTTTCATTTCTGTTTGTATAATTCTATGTAATGTTATCACAAGTGTAAGTTTATTTAACTACCACCATAATCAAGATTTTGACAGTCTCATCACCTTAAGGATCGCTTGTATTGCCCTTTTATAAATGAGGCCACCCTTTCTCCCCATCTCTAACCACTCGCATCCTCTATAATATTCTGTTTTCAAACTTTATTAATTTGTACATTAAAATATTATATAAATTGAATGATACAGTATGTGATCAATTGGCACTAGGTTTTTTCACACAATGTAATATCTTTAAGATCCAACCAAGCTCTTATATTTATTAATAGTTTTTTCTCCTATCTATTGTTTAGTTTGGATGTTCCAAAGTTTATCTAGCTACTCACATACTAAGGTGTATTTTGGTAGTTTTCAGTTTGAAGCTACTACAGATGAGGCTGCTATAAACATTTGTGTATGCTTTTATGTGAACAAGTTTTCATTTATCTGGGATAAATGCCCAAGAGTGCAATTGCTGTGTCATACAATAGTTGTAGGTTTAGCCTTTTTATTTTGGCTTAATTTTATTTTTGGCTTTAAAGAAATTCCCTTTTATTCTTGAAGGATATTTCTGATGTATGTAAAATTCACAGTTGACAGCTCCTTTATTTCAGTACTTGAAAAATATTGTGCCACTTTTTCCTGGCTCTCATGATTTTGCATGAGACATCTTTTCTTTTCAAAACTGGGTTCCTTTTATTTATTTTTATTATCTGATTTCTATGGCTAAGACTTCTAAAATTGTGTTGAATAAAAGTGGGGAGAGTTAGCATCCTTGTCTTGTTCTTGATCTTGGTAGGAACACTTTTAGCTTTTTGCCATTGAGTTATGTTAGTCTGGGTTTGTCATATATGGCTTTTATTATGTTGAGGTATGTTCCCTCTATGCCCACTTTATGCAAGTTTTTATTATAAATGGATGTTGAATTTTATCAAAAGTTCTTTATGCATCTATTGAGATGATCATACGGTTTTTATTCTTCAATTTGTTAATGTGGTATATCACATTGTTTGGTCTTCAGATATTGAAAAATCTTTGATCCCTGAGATAAATCCCAGTCAATCATGGTGTATAATACTTTTAATGTATTGCTGGAGTCAGTTTTCTAGTATTTTGTTAAAGATTTTTGTGTATATGCAAAGGCATATATAACACACATAAGGGGCAAAATTGACAGTAACACAGTAATAGTGGGGAACTTTGACACTATACTTACACCAATGGCAAGATCATCTATACAGAAGATCAATAAGGAAGCATAGACCTTAAATGACACATTAGACCAGATGAAATTAATTGATCTTCGCAACAGCAGCAAAATATACATTTTTTTCCCAAAGCTAAATGAAATATTTTCCAGGATAGATCACACACTTGGCCACAAGGCAAACCTCGGTAAATTTAAGAAAACTAAAATCATACCAATCAATTTTTCTGACCACAATGCTATAAGATTAGAAATCAGCTACAAGGAAAAAAAACTGCAAAAAATGCAAACACGTGGAAGCTAAACAATATGCTACTAAACAACCAATGGATCACTGAAGAAACCAAAAAAGAATAAAAAAAAAACTTAGAGACAAATTCACATGAAAAATATAATGATCCAAAACCTACAGGACAGAACAAAAGCAGTTCTAAGAGGGAAGTTATAGTGATACAAGATTACCTCAGGAAACAAGAAAAATCTCAAATAAACAACCTAATCTTACACCTAAAGTAACTAGAGAAATAGGAACAAACAAAACCCAAAGTTATTAAGGAAATAAATTAAAGAAAGTTAAGAAGGAAATAAATCATATATACAGAACAGAAATAAATGAAATAAATTAAGCAGAGACTAACTAAAACAGTACAAAAGATCAATGAAACTAAAAGATGGTTCTTTGAAAAGATAGACAGAATTGATAAACCTTCAGCCAGAATTATCAATATAAAAAGGCTAAAATCAATAAAATGAGAAATGAAAAAGGAGAAGTTACAGCTGACACCATATAAATACAGAGGAGCAGAAAAGACTACTATGAGCAATTATACACTAATAAAATTGACAACCTAGAAGAAGTGGACACATTCTTAGAAAGGTACAATCTCCCAAGACTGAAACAAGAATAAATAGAAAATATGAACTGACCAATTACCAGTACTGAAATTGAATCAGCAATTTAAAAACTCCCAATAAACAGAAGTCCAGAATCAGATGGCTTCATAGGTAAACTCTACTAAACAGTTAGAAAAGAGTTAATGCCTATCTTTCTAAAACTATTCCAAAAATTTACAGAGGAAGGAACTCTTCCTATGAGGTCACCATCATCCGGATACCCAAATCAACAAATATATCACAAAAATAGAGAAAGTTACAGGACAATATTAGTTATATCTAGTACTTTAATAAGTGAAAGTGACCTTCCCATGAAGAGGCAAGAATGGCATCATAAGATGAGAAGACCTTATGGGTTTTTAATTAATTAATCTAAAAAAATCAACTAAACCATTAATGATAACAAAACTTTAATATTTTAACAATTGTGATTGGGGTGACTTTGGAGAGTAAAACAACCTCTGATTGATTAAAATTTAGTCTAAATAGTAAAAGGTTTTATCACTTATTAATCCAAAACATTGATAAACAGAACCAGTTACCCTATGGATAATAGCACAATTATATTCTAGAATTCATAGTGACAAAAGGGTTTACAAGTTCAATGTTGGATCTCAATATTTCAGTGGTGTAACTGCTATTAAATGTTCATTTGTTCAAAAATAAAGTCCTGTGCGATCTGAGTTCAGACCAGAGTAATCTAGGTCAGTTTCTATCTATATAGATATCTATCTATCTATCTATCTATCTATCTATCTATCTATCTATATTCTAACTAATAGATATATAGATATATAGATATATATCTTATATATATCTTAGTATGAAAGGACAAGAGAAATAAGGCCTACTTTACCAAAGCACCTTCAAATTGTTGATATAATCTTAATTCAGTTAATTTATACATATGCCTTGCTGAAGAACTGGGTTTGTTACAGTGATAGAGTCTGGTATTCAGATAAAACTGAAAATTTGATTACCAGAAGTTCAATTCTTCTTCTCAATGATGTGTTTACAATTAACATTTTTTCACTCATTGTCCTGGTCTTACTCACTGTAGCATTCCTCACATTAATTGAATGAAAAGTCTTAGGCTATATGCAACTCTCAAAAGGACCAAATATCATTGGACACTATGGATTATTACAACACATTGCTGACACATTTAAATTATTTATTAAAGAACCATTCTGACCATCAATTTCACCAATTTCTATATTTATCATTGCACAAATTCTAGTTTTAATCCTCGTCCTTATAATATGAATTCCTCTTCCCATATCCTATCCACTCATTGACTTAAATTAGGTGTACTATTTATTTATTTTTTAAACTTTTTTTATTGATTTATAATAATTTTACAATGTTGTATCAAATTCCACTGTAGAGTACAATTTTTCAGTTATACATGAACATATATATACTCATTGTCACATTTTTTTCTCTGTGAGCTACCATAAGATCTTGTATATATTTCCCTTTGCTATATAGTATAATCTTGTTTATCTATTCTACAGTTTTGTAATCCCATCTATCCCTTCCCATCCTCTGCCCCCTTGGCAACCAAAAGTTTGTATTCTATGTCTGTGAGTCTGTTTCTATTTTACATTTATGCTTTGTTTGTTTGTTTTTAATTTTAGATTCCACATATGAGCGATCTCATATGGTATTTTTCTTTCTCTTTCTGGATTACTTCACTTAGAATGACATTCTCCAGAAGCATCCATATTGCTCCAAATGGCATTATGTTGTCAGTTATTATGGGTGAGCATAAATATGCCACTTTGTATAAATATTGTATAAATATACCACTTCTTCTCTATCCAGTCATCTGTTGATGGACATTTAGGCTGTTTCCATGTTTTGGCTATTGTAAATAGTGCTGCTATGAACATTGGGGTGCAGGTGTCATCCTGAAGTAGGGTTCCTTCTAGATATATGCCCAGGAGCGGGATGACTGGGTCATATGGTAAGTCTATTCCTAGTCTTTTGAGGAATGTCCATACTGTTTTCCACAGTGGCTGCACCAAACTGCATTCCCACCAGCAGTGTAGGTGTGTTCCCCTTACTCCACAGTCTCTCCAGCATTTGTCATTTGTGGATTTTTGAATGATGGCCATTCTGATTGATGTGAGGTGATACCTCATTGTAGTTTTGATTTGCATTTCTCTGATAATTAGTGACATTGAGCATTTTTTTTTCATGTGCCTATTGTATGTCTTCCTTGGAGAATTTCTTGTTTAGGTCTTTTGCCCATTTTTGGATTGGGTTTTTTTGTTTGGTTGTTTCTTATTAAGTCATATGAGCTACTTATATATTCTGGAGATCAAGCCTTTGTATGTGTAGTATTTGTATTAGCCATATCAAGCCTGTCCATCTACTCCATCCTCTAATTTGGATGAGCTTCAAACTCAAAACACACACTAATTGGAGCTCTATGGGCAGTAACACAAACAGATTCATATGAAGCAACATTATCAATTATTCTCATCAGTTCTACTGATTAATCATTTATACTTCCAATACTAATTATTACACAAGAACATTTGTGACTAATTTTCCTATCCTGATGTCCAGTGATAATATGATTTACTTCTATATCAGCAAAAGTCAACTGAGCCCCACTTGATTTAACAGCAGGAGAATCAGAACTCACATCTGGCTTCAATGTAGAATATACAGCAGGCCTATTTGCCTTATTTTTCTTAGCAGACTATGCCAACACCATCATAGCAAATATTTTACAGTAATCCTATTTTTATAAACATCTCACAATCCCTACGTGCCAGAATTACATACAGCCAATTTCATCATTAAAACAATTCTAACAATTTCTTTCCTATGAATTTAAGGCTCCTATCCACAATTCAGATATGATCCACTCTCATCTATTATGAAAAATTTTCTTACCACTAATTCTAGCCCTAAGCATATGACACATTTCACTACCCATTTTACATCAAACATCCCACCACAAATATATGAAATGTATCTGATAAAAGACTTACTTTGATAAAGTAAATAATAGAGGTATACATCCTCTTACTCCTAGAATTATAGGAATTGAACTTATGCTTTAGAATTAAAAATTCTTTATGTTACCATATTACACCACATTCTATAGTAAGTTCAGGTAAGTAAGCTATCAGGCCCATACTCCACAAATGTTGGTTTATATCCTTCCCACATTAATAAATTCTATCATTTTTTATCATTCTATTATCTTTGGGACCATAACTAATCATATTGGCCTCTTACTTGAATTGAATTTGAAATAAATATACTAGCTATAATACCCATACTAATAAAAAAGTTTAATCCACAAGTTGTAGAGTTATCCACCAAATATTTTCAAACACAAGCCACTGCATCAATACTACTTAAAATGGCCATTATCATAAACCTACTATACTCTTGTCAATGAACTATCACAAAAATCTTTAACCCAAAAGCAACTGCCATCATAACAATAGCCCCAGTCATAGAACTAGGATTTTTCCCATTTTACTTCTGGGTTACCTGAGGTTACACAAGATATTCAACTAACAACAAGCTTAATCCTATTGACATGACAAAAACTTGCACCTTTATCAATTTTATACCAAATCTCATCATCTATTAATCTAAATACACTATTAATTATATCCATGTTATCAATTATAGTTGGAGGTTAAGGCAGACTAAACAAAACTCAGAGGAGAAAAATTATAGCCTACTGATCAATTGCTCGCTTAGAGTAACAAATATCATAGTGTACAATCAAACCATAACATTTCTAAATCTATTAATTACATTAAGGTAACACTCACTATCTTCATATTATTTATGCACAGCTCATCCACCAAAACATTACTGTTATCACACGCATGAAACAAAGTGCCTCTCATCACTACCCTTATCCTCACCATACTATTTTTAGGAGTTCTCCCACCACTATTAGGATTTATACCCAAATGAATAAACATTTAAGAGATAAATAGTAACACTATTCTACCAACACTGATAGCCATTATTGTTAAAGTCTGAGAGAAAGAAAGGAGAGAGAGGGACAGATCAAGGGCAGAGACAGGTTTATTTGAGAAACAGCAGAGGGGTCTCCAGTTAGACTGGAGCCAGTGCTCCTCATGCAGGCTTTGGGAGAAACCAGCAGAAGCCGTCTCCAGCTGGACTGGAGCCCGCTTTTGACATACAGACTTGGTTATTTTATGCCTGGGGGTTGGAGCTGATTGGTGGGTTCTTATTCAAATGAGGGGTACTGAGAGGTAAGTTTTGATTGGTGGGTATCCTGAAAGTGAAAGGGGCGTGTGTGAAAGAGAGAGGGGCATGGATGAACTTTCCTGCCAGAAGTTCTCACTCAAGTCTGGGGAGGCGGAAGTTGTCATGCAGATGAGGTAAGCTGAAGGGTAAATGCTGATTGATGGATTTTGCTGAAGGCAGAAGTTATTACCTGCAGTTGGCTTGGCTTGTCCCAAAATAACAGCAGATTGGTGAAATGGAGTTTGGTAGTGTCTATCAATTATGACACTAGTTAACCTATTTTTCTATATGGACTAACATATTCACATCATTGACTATACTTCCAATAATAAACAACATAAAATAAAATGACAATTTGAACACACACAAATAACGTTTCTACCAACAGTAATCATAATATCCACACTATTATTATCCTTAAAACCCATCCTATCAATACTAGACTAGTAATTTAGGTTAGCACAGACTAAGAGCCTTCAAAACCAGCTTCTACACCAGTATTGTTTACTTAAGTCCTGAAAATTCAGGATTGCAAAACTCTATACTGCATCAATTGTTTACACTTTAATTAAGCAAAATCTACACCACTATATTTTAGTTAACAGCTAAATACCTTAGTCAAGTGGCTTCAATCTACTTCTCCAACTTTCAAGAAAGAATAAAATAAAATAAAATAAAAAGGCAGGAGAAGCCACAACAGAATTAAAGCTGCTTCTTTGAATTGGCAGTTGAATATGTTAATTTGCCACAGGTCTTGGCAAAAAGAGGGCTCAATCCCTGTCTTTAGATTTACATTCTAATGTTTACTTGGCCATTTTACCAATGTTCATGAACTGCTGATTATTTTCAACAAATTATAAATTATATTGGCATTTATATTTACCATTTGGTACTTGAGCTGAACTAGTAGGCATTGTGTTAAGTCTACTAATCTGTGCTGGGCTAGGCCAACACAGAGCATTACTTGGAGATGATCAAATCTACAACATAGTTTAATGGGCTATGCATTTGTAATAATTTTCTTTATACTCATGACAACTATGATTGGAGTGTTCAAAAACTGACTTTTCCCACTAATAAATTGGGCACCTGATATAGCATTCCCCCAAATAACAATAAAAGTTTTGGCTACTTTTCCTTTCATTCCTACTCTTACTTGCATTATTGATAGTAAAAGCTGGTGCTGGAACTGGCTAAACTATATATCCACAATTAGCCTGACCCTCCATTTTCTCCTTTAGAGGATATCTCCCCAATTCTAGGTGACATCAATTTTATTACTATAATCATTAATATAAAATCACCAGCCATACCTCAATAAGGCTTGATCTCCAGAATATATAAGCAGCTCATACAACTCAATAAGAAAAAAATAAACAACCCAATCCAAAAATGGTCAGAAGACCTAAACAAACAATTCTCCAAGGAAGACATACAAATGATCAAAAATCACATGAAAAAATGCTCAATATCACTAATTATCTGAGAAATTCAAATCAAAACTACAATGAGGTATCACCTCACACCAGTCAGAATGGCCGTCATTCAAAAATCCACAAATGACAAATGCTGGAGAGGCTGTGGAGAAAGGGGAACCCTCCTACACTGCTGGTGGGAATGCAGTTTGGTGCAGCCACTATGGAAAATACCATTATTTTTTAGTCTGTCTTAATCACAGTCATGTTACTATTATTACTCCCTGTACTAGCATCCAGAATACTGTGCTTTTAACAGACTGATATCTAAACACAACCTTTTTCAACCTCACAGGAGGAGGCGACTCAATCCCATTACCAACACCTATTTTGATTCTTTGGTCATTCTAAAGTCTATATTTTTATTTTACCTGGGTTCAGAATAATCTCACATATTGTTACATATTACTCAGGGGGAACAAAGATACTTTTGGATGCATGGGAATAGTATGAGCCATGATATCCATTTTTCCTTTTATATGCACTCACCATATGTTTACAGTAGGGATGGATGTTGACACACATGCATACTTTACATCAGCTACTATGATTGCTATCCCTAAAGGAGTAAAAGTATTTAGGTGATTAGTAACTCTTCACAGAGTTAATATTAAATGATCTCTTGCTATATTTTGAGCTTAGGCTTTATTTTCTTTTTTACAATAAGTAGTTTAACAGGAATCATCCTAGCTAATTCACCTTAGGATTTAGTCCTTCACAATACATATGTAGTAGCACACTTCAATTATGCATTGTCAATGAGAGTTGCCTTCACCATTATAGGAGGCTTTGTGTATTGATTTCCACTATTCTCAGGTTACACACTCAACTTAGCATGAGCAAAAAATCTATTTCACAATTATGATTATAGCATTAAATATAGCATTCTCCCCACAGCACTTGGGCCTCTAAGGAATGCCATGACAATATTTCTACTATTCTGATGCATAAGTGACATGAAATATAATTTCAACTGTAGGCTCATTCATCTCATTAATAGCAGTAATATTAACAATTTTCATAATTTGGGAAGCATTTGCATCCAAGTGAGAAGTCTGAGTAGCAAAATTAACCACTACTAACAGAACGATTACATGGATGCCCTCCATCATATTACACATTTAAAGACACTACTTATGTAAACTTAAAACAAGTAAGGAAGGAAACAACTTTCCTCAACTGGTTTCAAGCCAACATCATGGCCATTAGTCTTTCTCAATAAAAGATACTAGTGGAAATATTACATAACTTTAACTTTATCAAAGTTTAATTATAGGTGAGAATCCTACATGTCTTTATGGCATATCCATTTCAACTAAGTTTTCAAGATGCAACAAGACCCACTATGGAATTACTCTTACATTTTTATGATCACATATTAATAATCATCTTCCCAATCAGTTCTCTAGGCCTGTATATCATTTTATTATTATTAACAACTAAACTGACCCATACAAATACAATAGATGCACAAGACAATTTTATTGTTTTTGATGTTGATGTAAATGGATTTTTTCAGAAAAGTTTGCTGAAAGTGGTTAAAAACACAACTAATTACTGCATATTGATTTTGTTTCCCATAAATTTACTGAATTAGTTTATTATTTCTACCAGTTTTTTTGATGGAGCACAAGATTTTCTATATAAAAATCATATCAACTTTAAACAGATGCAATTTTATTCCTTCTTTTCACATCCTGATGCCTATTTTTGCCTTCTTAACTGTTCTGACTCTAGTGTTAGGCTGAATATGAGTGGTGAGAGTGAGCACTCTCTTGATTTGTTCCTGGTTTTGGCAAAAAAATATTTTCAACCTTTCACCATTGAGTATGTTGTTAGCTGGAGATTGTTGTTTATGGCCTTATTATGTTTTGGTGTGTACCTTCTATACACGAATTTCAGAGAGTTCTTGTCATAACAGTTTGTTGAATTGTGTCAAATGAATTTTTTGCATCTATTGAGATGATCTTGTGATTTTTTTCTTCAGTTCTGTTAATGTGGTATATCATATTGGTTGATTTGTATAATTTAAATTGCCCTTGCATCCCAGGAGTAAAACTCACTTGATAATGCTTTGTGACAATTTTAATGTGCTGCTGAATTTGGTTTATTAATATTATATTGATAATTTTTGAATCTATATTCAACAGAAATACTGGTCTGCAGTTTCCTTTGTTGTCTTTATCTGACTTAGTATCAGTGTAAGGCTGCCCTAGTAAAATTCGTCTGAGAATGAGCCCTCTTCTTCAAGTTTAGAAGAGTTTGAAAAGGACTGTTACTAATAATCCTTTAAATGCCTGATAGAATTCAACAGTAAAACCATCTGGCATTCTGATTTTCTTTGTTGGGAATTTTATTTTCCTTATTGATTTCATCACCTTATTCATTATGGGCCTCTTCAGATTTTTTTTCCCTTTCTCAGATTTATTAGGTAGAATTATTACAGTTCAACTGCACATACACATTTTATTGCATGTAAATACACATATACAATATACTGATAATTTTTGATATTTACATATATGTACTAGTTATTGTTTCTAAGAACAAATTAGACATTTAGCTTTTTAAACTTACATAGTTATCAAAGGAATAAAGCCAACTACAAAATAACTATCAATGGAATGCAGTAATCCAATCATAAAGGATAGTCAAATGTGCTAACACATATTCAAGAAATCAAAATAATAATTAGTTCATTTGTGTCCTTATTATTATTGCTATTATTTTTTAGATTCCTCATATAAATGATGTCATATGACATTTTTCTTTCTCTTTCCAGCCCCCTTCAATTAGAATGACAATCTTCAGGTCCATCCATATTGCTGCAAATGGCATTATTTTATTCTTTTTTATGGCTGAGTAGTGTTCCATTGTATATATGTACCACATCTTTATCCAACCATTTGTTGATGGACATTTGGGTTGTTTCCATGTCTTTGCTATCGTAAATAGTACTGCCATGAACATTGGGGTGAATGTGTTTTTTTGAATTTTATTTTTCTCTGGATATATTCCCAGGAGTGGAATTGCTGGATCACATGGTAAGTCTATTTTCAGTTTTTTAAGAAACCTCCGTACTGTCTTCCATGGTGGCTGCACCAATCTATACTCCCACCAATAGTGTAGGAGGGTTCCCTTTTATCCATATTCTATCCAGCATCTATCATTTGTAGACTTTTAAATGATGGCCATTCTGGCTAGTGTGAGGTGATACCTCATTGTAGTTTTGATCTGCATTTCTCTGACAATTAGTGATGCTGAGCATTTTTTAATAAGCCTATTGTTCATTTGTATGTCTTCATTGGAGAATTGCTTGTTTAGGTCCCTTCAGATTTTCTATTTTTTCCTGATTCAGTTTTGGTAGGTTGTGTATTTCTAAGAATTTATCAATTTCTTCTAAGCTACTCAATTTTTGACATAAAATTTTTCATAGTAGTGTCTTATGATTCTTTGTATTTCTGTACTGTCAGTTATAGTGTCTCTTAATTTGTTTCTGATTTTATTTGACTTCTTCCTTTTTTTGGAATTAGTTTAAAATTTGTCAATTTTTTGTCTCATCAAATAAATAGTTCTTAGTTTTGTTAATCTTTACTATTGTTTTTATTGCTTCTATTTATTTTGTTTTGCTATAATATGCAAAATTTGTGCTTAGTTTATTTTACATTTTTAGTTCTTTGAACTGTAAGCTTAAGCTGTTTATTTCAGATCTCTTTTTCTTAATGTAGGTATTTATCACTACAAACTTCCTTCATATAATTGTTTTTGACACATCTCACATTTTGGTAGGTTTTGTTTGTATTTCATTTGTTTCAAAATATTTTTATTCCCTTTTTAATATATTGGCTCATTTTTTTTTAGAATTATGTTGTTTCATTTCCACGTATTTTTTAAATATGCAGTTTTTCTTCTATTATCTATTTCTAATATCGTACCATTGTGTTTGCAAAAGACACCTGGTATGATGTCAAGTTTCCTCTATTTTTAAGACTTATTTTGTGGCCACACATATGACCTATGTTGGCAAATGTTTCATGTACTTTTAAGAAGATTGCACGTTCTACTGCTGTTTGGTGGAGTAGTCTGGATATGTCAGTTGAGGCATTTGGTTAATGGTATAGTTCAAGTGCAATGTTCTCTTATTGATTTAATGTCTGGATAGTCTATACATTGTTTAAAACAGAGTATTGAATTTCCCTTCAACTATTGTAAAGTTATACATTTTCCCCTTCTGGTCAGTTTATCCGTTAGTTTTATGCTTAGGTACTCCAATGTTGGGTGCATATATATTTACAATTGTGTTATCCTCTGAATGAAATACCTCTTTTATCATTTTGTAGTGACATGTTTGTCTTTTGTTACAGTTTTAATGTCATTTTGTCTCATAAAACTATAGCTACCCCTGCTCCTTTTTGGTTTCCAGTTGTGTGGTAACTTTTTCTATTCTTTCATTTTGGGCCTATGTTTTTTTCTTGAACTTGAAGTGATATTCTTGAAGGCAGCATATAATAAAGTATTTTAAAATTATTATCTTTGCTATGAAACATTGTATTAGTTTCTTCCAATCCAGGAGCATGGGATATCTTTCCATTTTCTTAAGTCTCCTTTAATTACTTCATCAGTGGTTTATAATTTTCTGTGTATAAGTCTTTCACCTCCTTGGTTAGATATATTCTAATGTAGCTTATTACTTCGGGTGCTATTTTAAAGGGGATTATTTCTTTATTTTTCTGTAGATTTATTGTTAGTGTAAAGAAATGCAACTGATTTTTGAACATTGATCTTGTAACTGGCTACCTTGCTGAATTCTTTGGTTAGTTCTAGCAGTTTATGTGTGGACCTTATAGGATTTTCTATCTATAGCATCATGTCATCTGGATATGGTGACACTTATCTCTTCTTTTCCAATTTGGATCCCTTTTATTTCTTTCTCTTGCCTGATTGCTGTGGCTAGGACTTCCAAGACTATGTTGAATAGGAGTAGTGATAGTGGGCATCCTTGTCTTGTCCCAGATTATAGTGCGAAGCTTTTGAGTTTTTCACTGTTGAGTACTTTGCTGGCTGTAGGTTTATCACATATAGCTTTTATTATGTTTATACAATGGAATACTATTCAGCCATAAAAATGACAACATAATGCCATTTGCATCAATATGGATGTCCCTGGAGAATGTCATTTTAAGTGAAGTAAGCCAGAAACAGAAAGAAAAATACCATATGAGATGGCTTATATGTGGAATCTTAAAAAAATAAATACAAAACAGAAAGGGATTCTTAAGACATAGAATACAAACTTGTGGTTGCCAAGTGGGTAGGTGGTGGTGGAGTGGGAATGGACAGACTGGGATTTCAAAATTTGTAGATACTGACAGGCATATGCATAATAGATGAACAAGATTATACTGTATAGCACAGGGAAATATATACAAGATCTTGTGGTAGCTCACAGTGAAAAAAAATGTGACAATGAATATATGTATGTTCATGTATAACTGAAAAATTGTGCTCTACACTGGAATTTGACACAACATTGTAAAATGACGATAACTCAATAAAAATGTTAAAATAAATAAATAAATAAAATATAAGAAAATTGTATTAGTATTATCTGTACAGCAACTGATTTGATATTTTATACCTTATAAAATAATCACCACAGGTTCAATTCCATCTGTTACCATACAATGTTTGTTGTTAATGATATTATTGATGATATGGCCTATATGTATATTACATCCCCACGCGTTATTTCTTTTATAGCTGAAATTTTGTGACTCATAATCTACTTTACCTGTTTTATTCATCCCCACAAACCCTATCCTCTGACAGCCACTGGTTTGTTATCTTTATCTATGAGTCTGTTTTTTGTTTTGTTTTGTATGTTTATTTGTGTTGCTTTTTAGATTCCACATATAAGTATATTGTCTGAATTACTTCATTTAGTGTAATAACCTCTAGGTCCATCAATGTTGTAAATGTCAAGATTTCATTTGTGTTTTTGTTTTTTTTTTCAGATTAATACACAAAAATGGAATCACTGCATTGCATGGTAGTTCTAGTCATAAATTTTGGAGGAAACTGCGTACTGTTTTCCAAACTGGTTGCACCAATTTACTTTCCCACTAGCAGTGCACAAAGTTTTCTTTTCCTCCACATCCTTGTCACCACTCGTTGTTTCTTGTATTTTTGATAACAGCCTTTCTTACGGATATGAGTTGGTATCTCATTTCTTATTTTGATTTTGATTTGCATTTCCATGATGATTATTGATGTGGAGAACCTTTTCAGGTGCCAGTTGACTATCTGTATGTCTTCTTAAGGAACATCTACTCCAGTTCTCTACCCATTTTTTAATCAAGTTGGTTTTTTTTTTTTGGATATTGAGTTGTGTAAGTTTTCTGTATATATTGCATATCAATCCCTTTTCAGAGATATTGTTTGAAAATAGTTTCTTCTATTTAGTAGGATGATTTTTTTTTTGTATTTTGGGGTTTTCCCTAACTGTGCAAAAGCTTTTTAGTTTGATGTAATTGTGTTTTGTGTTTGTTATTCTTACTTTTGTTGCCCTTGCCAGAGAAGACATATCCATAAACATGTTGCTAACACTGATGTCAGAGAGTTTACTGTTTATCATTTCTTCTAGGAGTTTTATGATTTCAGGTCTTATATTTAAGTCTTTAGTCCACATGGGTTTATTTTTGTATGTGGTGTAAAATAGTGCTCCGGTATTTTTTTTTTTTTACATATGACTATGTGGCTTCCCAAGTTCACATCATTTATTGAATGTACTCTTTTTCCCATTATATATTTGTGCCTTTTTCTCATAGATTAATTGACCACATAAGTGTGGGTTTATTTCTGTGTTCTCCATTCTATTCCATTAATCTATGGATCTATTTTTGCAGCATTACCATATTGTTTTCATTACTGTAGCACTGTAGTATAGTTTCATGTCTAGAAGTATGATTCCTCTGGCTTTGAACTTCTTGATAAAGATTTCCTTGGATATTCAGGATCTCTATTTGTTCTATATAAATTTTGGAATAATTTGTTCTAGTTTTGTGAAAAGTGCATTGATATTTTAATAGATTGCATTGAATTGTGTATTACTTTGGGTAAAACAGATATTTTAACAGTATCAGTACATCCCCATGAGTATGGTATGTCCCATCACTTATTATGTCATTGTCAATTTCATTCCTCAGAATCTTATAGATTTTAAAGTCTTTCATGTCCTTGGTTAAATTTATTCCTAAGTATTATAGTATTTTTTTATGTGAATTTAAATAAGATTTTTATTTGTTTTTCTGGTAGTTTGTCAGTGTATATAAATATAACAAGTTCCTATACGTTTTGTATATATAGAATAGTATATTAATTTTGCATTTGGCAAATTTACTGAATCAATTTATTAGTTATAATACTTTTGGTGGCATCTTTGAGGTTTTCTATATGTAGTATCATGTCATCTGCCAATAATGATATGCTTACCTTTTCCCTTCCAATTTAGGTGTCTTTTAGATTATTTTTTTCTTTTCTAATTGCTAGGGCTCAAACTTCCAATACTATGTTGCACGAAGGTGGGGAGGGTAGGAATCATTATCTTGTTCCTGATCTTAGGGGAAAAACTTTCAGATTTTCACTATTGACTATGATATAAGCAGTTGGTTAGCCATATATGGCTGCTATTATGTTGATGTATGTTCTTTCTATACCCTCTTCTTGAGGATTTTTATTATAAATGGATACTGAATACTATCAAAATATTTTTCTGCATTTATTTATTTATTTTAATTTTTTAACATTTTTTATTGATTTATAATCATTTTACAATGTTGTGTCAAATTCCAGTGTTCAGCACAATTTTTCAGTCATTCATGGACATATACACACTCATTGTCACATTTTTTTCTCTGTGAGTTAACATAACATTTTGTGTATATTTCCCTGTGCTATACAGTGTAATCTTGTTTATCTATTCTACAATTTTGAAATCCCATTTATTGAAATAATCATAGTTTATAGCCTTCATTTGTTAATATAATACATCAAATTGATTGATTTACAGGTAAACCATCCATGCGTCCCTAGAATGAATTCTACCTGATCATTGTGTATGATCCTTTTAAAGTATTACTGAAATCAGTTAGGTAATATTTGGTTGAGGAATTTTTCTTCTATATGCATGAGCATATTGCCATGTAATTTTCTCTTCTTGTGATGTTTTTGTCTAGTTTTTGTATTATGATAATACTACCTTATAAAATTAGTATGGGAGTGTCCTTTCCACTTCATTTTTTTGAATAGTTTGAAAAGGATAGGTATTAATTCTTTTTTATATGTTTGGTAGAATTCACCTGTGAAGCCATCTTGACCTGGAATTTTGTTTTCTGGAATTTTTAAATTACTGATTCAATTTTTCTTCTGCATTTTTATTCATAACCTCTCTTGTTCCTTCAATGTTTTTCTCAGCTCCTTTTTCAAGTAATGTTCTCATGGAGTTTTTTGGTTCTAATTCATTGATTGTTCTTTAAGGGGTTTTCTCCCTTTTATAATCAGGGATGGTTCTTCTTTTTCATTTAATTATGTATCTATGTCTCTATGGCTTAAAGATTATCAGTTATCTCTTTTAGAGTTGAAGGGCATGGAAGCTTTTCTATGCAAGTTGTACAAAGTTCATAATATTGTATGAGGGCTCTTTTGGTTATTGATTGATGCACTGTCTTCCTTCTGTGTGTGTTGCCTCTTATTTCTTTGATTGCCTGTGTGGCTTTTGTTGTGGTGGTCATCACTCACTCTTGTTTAGTAGAGCCTCATTCTGGTTAAGTGTTTATCACAGCTTTGACGGTGGCAGGGCCTAATCTATTTGTTTGGAATTCTGGCTACGAAATGTTCTCTGGGCTGCAGCATGTGGTATGTGGGGTTGGAATTGTTCCAATACTCTTTCTTTTTTTTAACTTTATTTATTGAGCTATAGTCAGTAGACAATGTTGTGTCAATTTCCAGTGTAGAGCACACATTTTCAATTATACATGAACACACATATATTCATTTTCACATTCTTTTTTTGCTGTGAGCTACCACAAGATTTTGTATATATTTCATTGTGCTATACAATATAATCTTATTTATCTATTCTGCATATGCCTGTCAGTATCTACAAATTTTGAACTCCCAGTCTGTACCTTCCCAAACCCTCCCCCTTAGCAACAACAAGATTGTATTCTATGTCTGTGAGTCTGTTTCTGTTTTGTATTTATGTTTTTTTTTTTAATTCCACATCTCATATGTTATTTCTGTTTATCTTTCTGGCTTATTTCACTTAAAATGACATTCTCCAGGGACATCCATGTTGCTGCAAATGATGTTATGTTGTCGTTTTATGGCTGAATAGTATTCCATTGTATAAATGTACCTCACCTTCTTTTTCCAGTCATCTGTCGATGGACATTTAGGTTGCTTTCATGTTTTGGCTATTGAAAATAGTGCTGCAATGCACACTGGGGTGTAGGTGTCTTTTTGAAGTAGGGCTCCTTCTGGATATATGCCCAGGAGCGGGATTCCTGGGTCATATGGTAAGTCTCTTCCCAGTCTTTTGAGGAATCTCCATACTGTTTTCCACAGTGGCTACACCAAACTGCATTCCCACCAGCAGTGTAGGAGGGTACCCTTTTCTCCATAGCCTCTCCAGCATGTCATTTGTGGATTTTTGAATGATGGCTATTCTGACTGGTGTGAGGTGATATCTCATCATAGTTTTGATTTGCATTCCTCTCATAATTAGTGACACTGAGCATTTTTTCATGTATGTATTGATGATGTGTATTTCTTCCTTGGAGAAATGCTTGTTTAGGTCTGCCATTTTTGGATTGGGTTGTTAGGTTTTTTTCTTATTATGTCATATGAACTGCTTATATATTCTAGAGAGCAAGCCTTTGTCGGTTTCAACTATTCCAAAAATTTCTCCCATTTAATGGGTTGTTGTTTTGTTTTGATTTTGGTTTCCTTTGCTGTACAGAAGCTTGTAAGTTTAATCAGATCCCATTTGTTTATTCTTCCTTTTATTTCTATTGCTTGGATAGACTGCCCTAGGGGAGCATTTTTGAGATGTATGTGAGATAATATTTTGCCTATATTTTCCTTTAGGAGACTTATTTTTTCTTTCCTTATATTTAAGTCTTTGATCCATTTTGAGTTTATTTTTGTGTATGGTGTAAGGGAGTGTTCTAGCTTCATTGATTTACATGCTGCTGTCCAGTTTTCCCATCACCATTTGCTGAAGAGACTGTCTTTATTCCATTGCATATTTGTGCTTCCTTGGTTGAAGATTAGTTGACCAAAAGGTTGCAGGTTCATTTGTGGGCTCTCTATTCTGTTCCATTGGTCCATATGTCTGTTTTTATACCAATACTATGCTGTCTTGTTTACTGTAACTCTATAGTATTGTCTGAAGTCTGGAAGAGTTATTCCTCCAGCCTCTTTCTTTTTCTTCAGTAATGCTTTGGCAATTCTAGGTCTTTTGTGGTTCCATATAAATTTTATCATGATTTTTTCTAGTTCTGTGAATTATGTCCTGGGTAATTTGATAGGATTGTATTCAATCTGTAGATTGCATTGGGCAGTGTGACCATTTTAACAATGTTGATTCTTCCAATCCAGGAGCATGGAATATCTTTCCATTTTTTAAAGTCTTCTTTAATTTCCTTCATCAATGTTTTATAGTTTTCTGTGTATAATTCTGTCACCTCCATGGTTAGATTTATTCCTAGATATTTTGTTACTTTGGTTGCTATTTTAAAGAGGATTGTTTCTTGTCTTTCTTTCTGTGTTGATTCATCATTAGAGTAAAGAAATGCAACTGATTTTTGAACGTTAATCATGTAACCTGCTACTTTGCTGAATTCTTCAATCACCTCTAGTAGTTTTTTATGTGGACCTTTTAGTGTTTTCTATATATAGTATGTCATCTGCATATGATGACACTTTTACCTCTTCTTTTCTAATTGGGATCCCTTTTACTTCTCTCTCGCCTGACTGCTGTGGCTAGGACTTCCAAGATTATGTTGAATAAGATTGATAATAGTGGGCAGCCTTGTATCGTCCAACATTTTAGTGGGAAGCTCTTGAGATTGTTCACCATTGTGTATTATACTGGCTGTAGGTTAGTCATGCATAGCTTTTACTATGTTTAGATAAGTTCCCTCTATCCCTACTTTGGTGAGAGTTTCTATCATACATGGGTGTTGAATTTTATCAAATGCTCTTTGTGCATCTATTGATATGATCATGAAGTTTTTGCCCTTTCTCTTGTTGATGTGATATTTTACATTGATTGATTTGCATATGTTGAACCAGCCTTGTGTCCCTGGGATGAACCCCACTTGGTCATGATGTATAATCTTTTCTATGTGCTGTTGGATTCTATTTGCTAATATTTTGGTGAGGATTTTGGCATCTATGTTCATCAGTGATATTGGCCTATAATTCTCTTTTTTGGTAGTGTCTTTGCCTTCTTTTGGTATCAGGGTGATGGTGTCTTAATATAATGAATTTGGGAGTATTCCCTCTTCCCTCCTATTCAAACTTCTGGAAGAGTTTGAGAAGGACTGGTATGAGTTCTTTGTGTGTTTGGTAGAATTTCCCAGTGAAGCCGTCCAACACTGTACTTTTATTTTTAGGGAGGTTTTATATTGCTAATTCAACTTCATTTCTAGTAATTGGTTTGTTCAAGTGATCAGTTTCTTCTTGATTCATTCTTGGTGGACTGTATGTTTCCAGAAACTTGTCCATCTCCTCTAGGTTATCCATTGTGTTTCCATATAGTTTTTCATAATATTTTCATATGAATCTATATGTTATTTGTTGTAAATTCTCCATTTTCCTTTCTTAATTTGCTTGTTTGTGCTCTCTTTTTTTTTTCTTCTTTGTGAGTTTGGCCAGGGGTTTGTCTACTTTATTTACTGTTTCAAAAAACCTGCTTTGGTTATCATTGATTTTTTCTTTTTTTTTTAATCTCTGTTTTATTTATTTCCTTCCTGATCTTTATTATTTCCTTCCCTCTGCTGACTTTTGCAGTTTTATTGCTCTTTTTTTCTATTTCTTTTAGCTGGTGGGTTACATTGTTTACTTGAGATTGTTCTTTTCTGAGGAAGGCCTGTATCACTATAAACTTTTCTCTTAGCACTGTCTTTGCTGTGTGCCATAAATTTTGTATGGTTGTGCTTTCATTTTCATTTGTCTCAAGGTAATTTTTTAAATTTCAACTTTGATTTCATCATTCCCCCATTGTTTTTTTTTTAGCAGCATGTTATTTTATCTCCATGCATTCTTTTTTTTCTCATTTGTTTCTCTGTAGTTGATTTCTAGTTTCATGTCATTGTAGTCAGTAAAGATGCTTGAGATAATTTGTATCTTCTTAATATTGTTGAGATTTCTTTTGCGACCAAATACATGATCAATCCTGGAAAATATTCCATGTGCACTTGAAAAGAATGTAAATCATATTTTTGGGGAAATTAATGCTGTGAAAATATCCATGACATCTAATTTTTCTATTGTATCAGTTAATTTCTTCATTGCCTTATTCATTTTCTGTCTGGAAGATCTGTCTAGTGACATTAATGCAGTGTTAAAATCTCCAACTATGATTGTATTCCCATCAATTCCCCCTTAATCTCCGTTAGTAATTGTTTTATGTAATTAGATGCTCCTATATTGGGTGCACTTTGTGTTACTCCTTTAATCATTATAAAATGTCCTTCTTTATCTTTCTTTATGGCCTTTGTTTTAAAGTCTATTTTGTCTGAAATCAGTACTGCAACACTTGCTTTTTTGGCTTTTCCATTTGCATGGAATATCCTTTTCCATCCTTTCACTCTCAATCTATATGTGTCCTTCTCCTTAAAGTGGGCCTCTTGTATGAAGCATATTGAAGGTTCTTGTTTTATTATCCAGTCTGCCACTATATGTCTTTTGACTGGAGAATTTAGTCCATTAACATTTACAGTATTAATGATAGATGTGTGTTTATTGCCATTTTGAACTTATGTTTGCAGTTGATTTGATATTTCCTGTTTGTTCCTTTCTTCTTCCTTTTGTGGTTTGGTAATTTTCCTTTGTATTATCATGGATTTTATTTAGTTTTTGTGACTCCCTTGTAAGTTTTTGGCTTGTGGTTACCCTTTTGTGTAAGTCTATTAGCCCATTACTATAACTGCTTTAATTAAATTGATAGTAACATGATCTCAATCCCATCCTAATGAGAACAAAAAATTTAAAAAAAATTCTATATTTTCCTGCCTCCCTCTCCCACTCTCAATGATTTAGGTATCTTCTTTACAATTTCGTGTTTTCTTTATTTGTAATTCATGAGTTATCACCTTTCCAGTTGAGTTTCTCATTTCTGTAGCATCCTGCTGCTTTTCTCTTTAGAGTAGACCCTTCAATATTTCTTTTAGCATGGGTTTAGTGTTTCTAAACTCTTCTACTTTTTTCTTGTCTGTGAAATTCTTTATCTCTCCTTCTATTCTAAAAGATAGCTTTGCTGAATAAAGTATCCTAAGCTGTATTTTTTTTATAATTCAGAAATTTGAATATATCTTGCCACTCCCTTCTGGCCTGTAGTGTTTGTGTAGAGAAATCAGCTGAGAGCCTTATGGGGGTTCCCTTGTAACTCACTCTTTGCTTTTCTTTTGTTGCCTTTAAGATCATTTCTTTATCCTTGACCTTGGCCATGTTGATTATGATATGTCTTGTTGTGGGTCTGTTTGAGTTCTTCCTGTTTGGGACCCTCTGAGCTTCCTGTATTTGGATACTTGATTCCTTCCTTAGGTTTGGGAAGTTTTTGGTCATGATTTCTTCAAATATCTTTTCAATCACCTTTGTTCTTTCTCCCCCTTCTGGAACCCCTATTATGCATAGATTAGCATGCTTTATATTATCCCATAGGTCCCTTATATTGTTTCATTGTTTTTTATTTTTTTTTCTTTCAGCTGTTCTGCTTGGGTGCTTCTTCTTGTCCTGTCTTCTAGTTCAGTTATTCGTTCCTCTGCATTATGTAGTCAGCTTTGTACAGCCTTTAGTTCAGCACTAATCTCAGCCAATGAGTTTACCAATTCTACTTGGCTCTTCTTTATAGCTTCAATTTCATTTTTGACATATTTTATATCTCTAAGCATTGTCTCTTTCAGTTCCTTCAGTACTTTGATCTATTCTTTTTTGAAATCTTGATTTATTATGTCATCAATGTCTATTTCATTAATCATTCTTTCAGAGGATTTTTCTTTCTATTTTAAATGGGAGTTGTTCCTCTGCTCCTCCATCTTTCTCATATCTCTCTGACACTGTGGCTTATGGAGTATCAGTTACCTATTGTGTTCCTTAAGAATTTTATTTATTTATCTATCTAATGCCTATGCAGGAATAAAACTTTAAAAAAAGATTAAGAGAGTTTTAAGAGAAGGGTGGAAAAAAGGGTTTGAAAACAGTGTATAATCAATAATAGAAGAGCAATTTGAGTCAGACTAGCAATCGAGTTATGACATCTTTTAAAAACCTTTAAAAAGTAGATAATATCAAAAAACAGTATTTGAAATCTGTGTTTAATCAATAACAGGAGATCAAAATCAAGGGAAATGAAAATGAAATCAGGTGGATTTTTAAAATAATGATGATAAAATTATTTTAAAAGAAAAAATTTAAAAAATATTAAAACTGGAGGTGTGTACAATTTTTCAAAAAATAAAAGTTAAGAAAATCATATAAGATATAATAGATAAAAAAGATAAAATGAAAAAGATAATTTTAAAACAAGGGAGAAAAAACAGGTTTGAAAACAGTGTGTCATCAATAATAGAAGAGCCATTTGAAGTAGAATTCAATCAGGTTGTGACATCTTTTAAAAAGCTTTAAAAAAGGAGAAAATAGCCAAAAAATAAAAGTAACCTGTATATAATCAATAAAAGGAAATCAAAACCAAGAGAAATCAAAATGAAATCAGGTGGATTTTTTAAAATAATAATAAAAAATTTTAAAATAAATATTTAAATGGGATTATAACTGGAAGCATATGCAATTGTTTAAAAAGTAAAAATTAAAAAGATAATAAAAAATAAAACAGATTAAAAAAAGAGTGGGAGGAATATGTTCCCTTGTAGACTGTGTGCTCTTATTGATTTTATTGAGAGGTCTTTCTGTCTTTGTCCTGTTTTGCGAACTCAGCTTGCTGCTTCCAGAGGCCCTCTGTTGGCACCTCTCATCTGTGCTGCTCCCAGTGCCTGTTGGCAAGCAAATCACGCCCCCTCCCCACACTGCTGTCAGAGGCTGTGCTCCTTCACAGTGGGTGGGCAGGTCACTCCCCTTCCCAATGCTGCAGTCAGATGCTGCACTCTGTGAGGTAGGCGGGTAGATTGTGCCTCCTCCCAGCACTGTGGTCAGGTGCTGAGCTCCTGCCAGGAAGGTGGGTGGCCACCCACCCTCTCCCAGTTCTGGTTGCTCCTCTGATCTGTGTAGCTGCCCACTCTACCCCAGGTCCGAGCTCCATAGGCGGGCTCAGGGAAGTCAGTGGAACATCCCTGCCCTTGCTCCGTGCCAAAACTCAGCTCCTTGTTTGTCTTGGCTACAGGAATTCTCTGAAGTACTGGGGCAGAAAGATCCTATCTGCCTCAGGCTGTAAACAAGTCTCCTCTGGCCTTTGAGGCTGCTAAGCCCTTAGGTATGGATTCAGGTTTTGACCCCTCCCCTGCCTGTGTGCTAAGAGCCTGAGGATATGGAGGCTGTGCCTAAGCCCCACCTCTCTTCTCCAGAAAACCTTCAGTGGGTTTTCAGAGATGGGAGTATGGCACCCTTCCCCACAAGGCACATCAGCCATGTTGTTTTTGACAGCCCAGGTTGTTTTGCCCTGTGTACCCACTCATCCATGGCATGCAGTACCCTGCAGCTCCCCAGGGGTGCCTCAGTGCAGCTTCCCCAGTCCTCCGCCTGGTTCAGGTAGCCTGTCCCATCCCTCACCTGCTGCTTTACCTCTGAAGATGGGAGCTGCAGAGACCTTCTATGCCCATTTAACTTAGTTCTGTAGGTCAAGGTGTGCTCTATACAGATCTGAGCCTCAGAGGTTCCACCTGTGTCCCACTGACCTCTGTTGGAGAGGAGGAGATTCAGTGAATGAGTGTTATTTCTCCTTTGCTGCCCCTCCCTGTGGGACCGGTCCTGCACCATTTTGCTTTTTCTTTTCTTTTTTGCTTTTCTCCTGCCAGATTCTTGGTATCTTTGTCTTTTAAAGAGGGTGATGTTCCTTTGGAGTTTAGCAGGTGCTCTGGTTGGCTGAGTGGGTACATGGATGTGAGTTTTGGTGTATTTGTGGGAGAAGGTGAGCTACCAGCGTTCTACTCCACCATATTGGCCCCCCTCTTTATTACATTTTATTTATCCATTCATCTGTTGACATTCATTTAGGTGGTTTACATATCTTGGATAGGGTGATTAATGCTGCAAAGAAATGAGAGTGCAAATATTTATCTGAAATGCTTTATTTTATTTCCTTTGGTTATAGGCAAGATGTGGGATTTCTGGATCACATGGTAGTTCTATTTTTAAATTTTTGAGGGACCTCCATATTGTTTTCTATAGTGGCTATACCAATATATATTCCCACTAGCAGTGCAAAAGTGTTACCTTTTCTCCACATCCTCATTACCACTTATTACCTTTTTTTTGTTTATAGCCATTTTAACAGCTGTAAAGTGAAAATGAATTTTATTTTTGATTTGCATTTCACTGATGATTAGTGATGTTGATCACTTTTTCATATATCTGTTAGCTTTTTGTGTATTTTCTTTTAAGAAATATCTGTTCAGGGCCTTTGCCAAATTTCAGTCAGGTTTTTGAGTGTCTGTGTGTTGAGTTATATGAGTTCCTTATATATTTTGGCTGTTAGCCCGTGATCAGATATGTGGTTTGCAAATATTTTCTCCCATTCCAAATGTTGCTTTTTCATTCTGTTGATTATTTCCCTTGTTCTCAGATTCTTTTTAGCTTAATGCAAACTAGATAAATCATCTGCCTGGATGATGTATCCATTATAGATTGGGATATTAAACTTCCTACTATTATTGTATTGCTATCTATTTATCCCTTCAGATACATCAATGTCTGTTTTACATATCTAGGTACTTCACTGTAGGGTGTGCATATATATATACACACACACATATATTTATAGTTGTCATGTCTTCCTTTTAAATTGAGACTTTTATCACTTTTTAACCTTTTTAATTGATTTATAATAATTTTACAATTTTGTGTCAAATTCCAGTGTAGAGCACAAATTTTCAGTTATACATGAACATATATATATTCATTGTCACATTATTTTCTCTATGAGCTACCGTGACACGTACACCCCAATGTTCATAGCAGCACTATTTACAATAGCCAAGACACGAAAACAGCCTAAATGTTCATTAACAGATGACTGGATAAAGAAGATGTGGTATATTTATACAATGAAATACTATTCAGCCATAAAAACTGACAACATAACACCATTTGCAGCAACATCAATGCTCCTGGAGAATGTCATCCTAAGTGAAGTAAGCCAGAAAGAAAGAAAAATACCACATGAGATCACTCATATGTGGAATGTAAAATTAAACAAACAAAACAAATACAAAACAGAAATAGACTCATAGACATAAAATACAAACTTGTGGTTGCCAATGGGGTGGGGGCTGGGAAGGGATAGACTGGGATTTCAAAATGTAGAATAGATAAACAAGATTATTCTGTATAGCACAGGGAAATATATACAAGAGCCTTTTATCATCATATGATGATTTTCTTTGTCTCTTGTGACAGTTCTTGACTTAAAGTCTATTTTGTCTAATGGAAGTATAATTAATCTGCTATCTTTAATTTACCATTTTCATGAATTATCTGTCTCTAGCCCTTCACTTTTAGCATATGTGTGTCTCTAAATAAAAAGTGAGTCTTATGTAGAAAACATATAGTTAGTTATTTTTTAAATGTATTCAGCCACTCTATGATTGGGGAGTTAAGTCCATTCACATTTAAACAAATTATTTATAATTAAGGACTTAATATTGCCATTTTGTTAAATTTTTTGGTCTGCTTTGTGGTTTTCTCATTTCTCTCTTTTCATATTGTCTTTGTGGTTTGATGATATTTTTGTACTGGTGTGCTTTGATTCTTTTCTTTTTATCTTTTGTGTATCTATTGTATTTTTCATTACCATGGAGTTCACAGCAAATATTTTAGCTATAGTAGTCTGTTTTAAGTAAATAGTAACTTAGATTGCATAAAGAAGCACTCTACTTTACCTCCCCCACAAATTTTATGTAATCGATGTTAGATTTTACTTTTTTAATATATATTATGTTTCTACTAACAAATTTCTGTGGTCATATTTCTTTTGTCTTAAATTATATAATAGTGTTAACAATGATTATATCACCATTACAGCATTACAATATTCTGTGTCTGTCTTTATGTTTACCTTTGTCAGTAATACTTACATTTTCAAATGCTTTTTGGTTGTTGTTTAGCGTCTTTTTGGTTTAAAGTTGAAGAAATCCCTTAAGCACTTATTGTTAGGCAGATCTATTGATGATAAACTCTCTTAGTTTTTGTCTTTTTGGGAAAGTCTTATCCTGTCTTTTATTCAGAAAAGACAATTTTTTCAGGTAAAGTGTTTTTAGTTGCCATCCTTTTCTTTCAGTACTTTGAGTATGTCATCCCACTCTCTCCTGTCCCACAATGCTTCTGCTAAAAAACACACTGATAGTCCCATGGGAACTTTGGATATAACAAGTAGTTTTTCTCATGCTGTTTTCAAAAATATTTCTTTGTCTTTGACTTTTGATAATTGAATTAAAATGTGTCTTTGTATAGATCTTTTTGGGTCAATTCTATTTAGAGATTTTTGAACTTCTTTAACCAAGATATCCATTTCACTGCCTAGAATTAGGAAGTTCTTCTAAGGACATTATTCTTTAGATAAGTTTTCTCTTTCTTCTCCTTCTGGGATTGCCTTTATGCACATATAATTTCATATCATGATGCTGAATAAATTTTTATTCATTCTTCACTCTTTTCTCACTCTCTTTTTAAAAATTATTTTTGCTTCTCTAACTGGATAATTTGAAATGTCCTGTCTTTGAGCTTACTGATTCCTATTTCTGCATGATCAATCTGCTATTGAGACTTCTATTTCATTTTTCAATTCAGTCATAACATTCTTCCATTCTAGAATTTGTTTTTTATGGTTTTTATATCTTCATTAAATTTCTCATTTCATTCATATATTATCTTCCTAATTTTATTTACTCTATCTGTATCCTCTTTCAATTGATTAAGCTTCTTTACAACAACTGTTTTGAATCCATTGTCAAGCAATTCATGGATATTTACTTCTTTAAGGTCAGTTATTGGAGCCTTATTAGTTACCTTCAGTGGTGTCATGTTTGTCTGATTCTTCATGATCTGTGTAGTCAGTCTTCCTTTGGTGTCAACACATTGGAAGATGTAGACATCTCTTTCAGTCTTTAAAGACTGATTTTGACATGTTAAGATCTCCTGCTGAGTCCCTAAATTAACGGGACTACTTCCAGGATCGCAGTTGAGTGTGGCCGCTGTCAGGTCACACATGTGCTGCTGGATTCACAGTTTGTTCTGTGATTGATGGACCTGTTACTAATGGCATGGGTACATGTGATTCCTGCCAGGCTCCCTAGCAGATGGGACTGCATCTTGGACTATGGTCTAGTGGGGTTGTAGCTGGATCACAGTGCCAATGCTGGGTCTACAACTGGGTCTACAGGCAGCTGGCCTGTTACCAGGGAAGGGAGCAAATGTGAACCATGCCATGTCCCAGGAAAGGCTCTTGCCAGGTCCTTGTATACAGTGAGAAATAATATGAACAAAAAGAATAAGATAAAGTGTATCATAAATAAAGGGGGGGAGAATAACATCACCATCATGGTGCCATAAGACATCCCTCCTTTTTATTACCCCTTTTAACAATTAATTAAACATCCATAAAAAACCAAAAGTGCCTCTATGGAAGTTGTAAGATCCAGCACTACACATTAAGGGTCCTGGGTAGAGTCTCATGCACCTTCACATCTGGTAATAGGCATATAGATCTCAGTATGAGCTGTAGAGGCAGTGGTGCCAGCAAACTTGCCCCAACCCCTCTCAGCTGCAGTCAGCGGTGACCTGGGTAGATAGCTGTGGGTGAGAGAAAATTTGAAGATTTTTAGCCTCCCCAAATGGAGATTGTAGCATGACATAACTAGAAAAAAAATCAGTTTGAACACACAAAAAAGAAGAGGAACTTTGCCAACACTGTCTATCTATGTGCCATGAGAACACAGTGTTAGACTTTATTTCAGACTTTATTTAGAGCTTCTGTGTGAGAAAAGAACAGTAGCGAATGAGTGTACAGCAAACACAGCTGTGTGAGATGCTGCTGAGAGGAACTTGTTTCTCTCTAGCACCACCCAGAGTACTAAAGTGAGACCTCCAGGACTGGGGTTGGGGAGATGTCAGAAAAAAGGCAGATAAGAATATCAAAAGGCATTAAAGGGATGTGGTTTATGCTAGTTAAACCCAAAATTTCAGCAGGAAGTTTACCCATAATCCTCTAGGAGAACCTTACCTGATGACACCACTGGACCTGTGGATACAACCAATGTCTCAAATACTAAACTCACATTTTCCCTCACTCTGAGGCCAGCTCTTTGTGCATGTTCCTGAGTACAACACAAGAGCAAGATTGAATGGAATGCTATCACAAGAGTAAACAAGGATCTGTGGGCAAGCAGGAAACCCCAAATTTGAGCTATAGGGTCACCTTCTGGAAAGCAACTGTTAGTCTGGTGAGTGCTAAGAACTGGAGAAGATATAAAATCTTAAATATTCTGCTACAAGAGAAAGCAAGAAAAATAGACCAACTGTACCCATAAAAAGGCAGAGAAAATCACAGATACAATACCACCAATGAACAGAATAACCTACCTGATGGCAGTTACTAAAGTTTAAGGGGATATCTGCTACTTCAAATGTGAAAGTAGCAACACCAAATTAAGAGGAACATGAATATCAAGTAAAAATGTCATCTCTAAAATATAATAACTATCTAATAACAGAGTGCAAAATCATATAATTTTACAATCTAGACAACAACAAATTCAAAATGTCTGTTTTGAAGAAGCTCAATGAGCTACAAGAAATTTCAGAAGCATAATTCAACTGAATCATTAAAAACATACAGGTTTACAGAGAGATGTTTTCCAAAGAGATAGAAATAATTTTAAAATACAAGCAAAAATTCTAAAGCTGAATAAGTCAATAAAATGAAAAATGCAACATAGAGTATCTGAATAAAGTAAAGCAAACAGAACACAGAATAAATGAACTAGAATACAGGGATTTAAAAGTGGCTGAGTCATAGAAGAAAAACAACAGAAAAAAAATTTAAAAATATAAAAACAGTAAAGAAAACCTATGTGATTTATGGGAACTCCTTAAGAAATAAATAATAGATAATCAGGATTCTAGCAGTAGAAGAGAATAAGGAGGGTCAGAAAGTTTATTTAAAAGTAAATAGCTACTATACCTCAATTAAAAAAAAGAACTGGTCTAAAAATGGGCATAAGACATAAACAAGCAATTCTCCAATGAAGACATATGAATGACCAATAGGCACATAAAAAAATGCTCAGTATCACTAATTATCAGAGAAATGCAAATCAAAACTACAATGAGGTACCACCTCACAGCAGCCAGACTGGCCATCATTCAAAAGTCCACAAATGATAAACACTAGAGAGGATGTGGAGAAAAGGGAACCCTCCTATACTGTTGGTGGGGATGCAATTTGGTGCAGCTATTGTGGAAAACAGTGGAGAATTCTCAAAAGACCAAAAATAGACTTACTATATGACTCAGCAATCCTACTCCTGAGCATATATCCAGAGGGAACCCTAATTCAAAAAGACACCTGCACTCCAACGTTCATAGCAGCACTTTTTACAATAGCCAAGGCAAGGAACAACCTAAATGTCCATAGACAGAATACTGGATAAAGAAGAGGTGGTATATTTATACAATGAAATACTTCTCGGCCATAAAAAATAATAAAATTATGCCATTTGCAGCAACATGGATGGATCTGGAGATTTGTTATACTAAGTAATCCAGAAAGAGAAAGAAAAATACCACATATCACTTATATGTGGAATCTAAGATAGAAGACAAATGAACTTATTTACAAAACAGAAACAGACTCACAGTCAGAGAAAACAAACTTACAGTTACTAGAGGGGTAAGAGCATGGGAAGGGATAAACTGGGGGTTCGAGACTTGCAGATATTGACTGGTATATATAAAATAGATAAAGTTTATACTTTTTAGTACAGGGAACTATATTCAATATCTTGGAGTAACTTATGGTGAAAAATAATATGAATATGAATATTTGTGTGTTCATATATGACTGAAGCATTGTGCTGTACACCAGAAATTGACATAAAATTGTAAACTGACTATACTTCAAAACTATAGAAAATGTGTGTGTGTGTTTGTATATATATATATAAAATTAAGCAGAAAAACTCATACACACTTCTTACTCTGTTCTATGCTACCCACTTTTCAGAACCCAGAGCAAATTTCCAAATTCAACAAAAGAAGTGTCCACAGACACATTTAATCCAGGTTTTCTGCATCTTGGCAAGATCAGAATCAGTGTAGGCTAACTGGATAAAGAGAAAAAAGCTAGGAATAAGCTTTCATATAGAGTTAAGTAGGTGTTATTTTCAGTGAGCATCCAGGTTGGTAATGGGTCCTCAAGTGAATAGGTGTCAAATAGAAGAGAAGCCGAAATTATACGTTTGTGGAGTGAAAGTGAACTGAGAATGAGATATGATGGTGGTGTATAAATACAGAGAGCAAAAGTCCAGGTTCTTGTGAATTCTGTTTAATGGCTTATTTGATGATTGATGGCTTGTATTTGGCCAGCTCTTTTCACCATAGGGCATAGTAACTAAAAAGCAGATATATACAAGATAAGTCCAAGATGTGGACACACTCAGATTAGACTAGGATGGTAGTATATGATTAGATAGAAATGTATGCAATATTCAGGGAATTTTCACTTTTACATTGCAGTCACCAGTTCCAATTATAACCTTGACATCAGTTGTGCCAATTAATGGTGAAATATCTATGCATTGTGATAACTGAAATGTAGAAGAAAATAATCCACTATATACTCAAAAATATAACTTTTACTGATGCCTAAAATTCTAGGTTTTGGCCTTAAAATATGTTTATGAGAGGAAAAACCATCAGCTTTTAACTGATAGAAAAAGTGTTGCCAAGGCTGGTTTGGATTGAAATAGCTTGAGACTGATGGTTCTCTGGGAGAAAGAGATTCTGGAAGAAAACAGATAGAAGATACAGAAAAGAAGGCAGAAATGCCAAAGATAAACTTTAATGCCTTTACAATTTTGATGGCTGTTCTTAGGTATCACTCTACAGTCAACAGAATTGCTTTGAAGCCACTGCCAGAAAAAGAGGCTAATGATTTTTTTCTTATCAACATATGGACACAATACTCAAAAAGAAAAAAAATGCCACCATTGTTTAAATGTTTACACCAATACCACACAGTTTGTGTCAGTTTCCTCATTGAAAGACCCATTTTTACTACACGAAGAGTAAAAACTACACTTTTGAGCATATCTACATAAGTACAAAGTGAGCTGAAGATTTAACAATAATAGAGATCCCCTGATAAATGAAGACAGCTAATCTGGATAATTTAGATAAATCACATGTAAAGGGTTACTTACTCTAATCAAGATAACTATAAAATTGCTCAGTATCACTTCATTAGGCATGGTTGATTCAACATAACCTGTCATGGCTAATCTGCTATGATGATTTTCATAGTTAAATCCTCAGCTGATGCTCTGAAACTAACTATGGAAAGTACTAAAGCTATGTTAACACAGTATCTAAACATCCAGTTAAGAGGGTTATATTTATTCAGCTAATTTTACTTGTGTTATATTAAACATTTGGAAATTGGTTTTTATGTGGGTTTTCTATACTTGTACTGAAGATTGTATGCTTTTCTATTGGAAGAAGCAGCATTTTTGTGCAATAGAAAAATCATTGGACTCAAAGCAAAGAGATACAGCTTTTGTCCCAGCCCTGATAGTAATAAATTGAATAGCTTTTGAAAAACTCCTTAACCTCCTCTAGCCTTCATTTCTTTGATTCTGCCTGCCTACTTACCTCATTAGGAATGTTGTGGTTATCAAAATTGACTTTAAATACAAAACCACTTAGAAAATTTGAAAGTGAGGTTTAAGTGCAAAGAATTTTCATATTTATGTTTAGAATCATATTAATACAGGCTACTATGTGAGATAAGTGCTCAGGTAAGTATACTAAATTGTAAGTTCTGAATGGGAAAACATAAGTAAAAAACTGTAAAAGTAGATTTTATTGCTAAAGTGGTCCCAGCTGTGCCTTGATTTCTGTGTTTCAAAGATAAGTTTCAAACTTCCACTACTAGTTTTACTGCCTTGATCTGAGTACTTCTGCTACGAGTTTAATAATAAGCAATGGCTCAATTGCAGAATGATAGATCTCATTCATTCGTATTAATGGCAAAAATAACCATGTGTGGTTCAGTTAATTCAGTCACTACGATAATCAAACTGGAGAAGCCTACTGCCTAAGGCACAGCTTAAATAATATCACTTCCCTGCTCAAACTCCTTTAATAAAACTTTAGTGATTAAAGATAATGCTCAAATGCCCAAGGATGGAGTTCAAGGCCTAAATTTTACCTTTCCAATGTAATTTCTCCATTGATTTTTCTTACATAGATTTCTCACATGTGTTCCAATTAGATTAGATTACTTCTGTTTCTACCAATTCTGCAGTATCTTTGAATTCATAACTTTGTCCAGGTTGCTCTTTCCAAATGGAATGGTTATTTTCCCTAGCTTTGCTTCTCAATCCTAGCAATCCTTCAAGTTTCTGCTCAAATACCACTTTTCTTCCATGAACTCTTCTGTTATCCCATCTAAACCTAATCTTTATATTTTGGACTCAATGTTTTGTGCCTCTGTTTAGCACTTTTTGCACTCTTCTTTGTATCACAAAAATGTTTTTATAGAAATCTAATCTCTCCAGACATTCAGTTTCTTCAAATGTGATTCCATCTCTTTTATCTTTGTATTATGCACTCTAACCAGACAATGTATTGCATATAATAGATGCTTACTAAATATTTAATGTTTGTCCAAATAATTTCTAAGCAATTAACTGAAAATTAATCATTCTGGGGAATTAGTAGACTAGGCATAAAAAAGCGTTGTGTTCCATCTAGCAATATCGGTGTGGAATAAGCCTTAATATTGTAATCAAGAAGACAGAAACCATAGCACATACAAACTAGTTGACTGAAAACATTTAGAAATTTGCAAATAATTTTAGCATAAGCAAATTAATCATCATAGTCATAGTCTCTTGTATTTATTCCTTTCAATTTTAAAATATGTTAAGATCTACTATGATTGAAGATGAAATAATTGATTTGCTAAGATTAAAGATATATGAAAGATGTTGGCAAGGTACATAATGCACAAATGTATGAATAATTTCTTTAACATTGTGATTATATAAAAGAGGCTTATTTTGTATCCTGACCATTTACCTGCTATTTAACTTTGGGCAAGTTCAGTAGTCTCTAAATTTTAGTTTTCTCATTGATTAAATGAGGATGCTAGTAGTAACTATTTTATATTATTGTAGCAGGAGCAAAATAAAAATGCTATGAATTTTTTCCACTAGGAACACAAAGTAAATTTTTTTCAGAATTCAGTAAGTTAGATTATGTACAATTTTATGCACATAAACACATACATTCCAAAGCTGCTATGTAGAGTGGATACTTAGAGAATGCCTACTTTCTTACAGCTAATGTTCAATGTCAAGTTTTTAATATACCAAGGCTGATCATTTTGTATTATACCATACAATCTTTTTATCTCAACTTTCCATGTTGGCAAATAACATGAATATTGTTTTCTATTTAATGTTTAAGGTACTATGGTAATAAATTTAGAAAGATAATCATTCAAAATATGTTTATTTATTTACTTTGTTTATTGACCATTTCAATTTTCCCTCAGATACAAAAAAAAATTAGAATGTATCTGAGAATGGTGCTGCTTGTGGATATTACAAAAGAAATATATTTGAAAAATCAGTCTGCAACTGAAATTTATATGCTTTTGCTCAAGCTTGGCATTGTAAGACTGCAAATCTTCTAAGGGCTAAAATATGTCACTTATAAGTCAAAATTATGATTATAACTGGCCGGTGTGGAACTTTAAGCATGGTCCCTATATCAATTGCTTTGGAGAATTTGAAATCTGAGTAATAGAAATGATATAGCAAATGTGTGGCTCCACTGCAAAGTGGGAATTATCATTATTAAAATTACCATCACCTAGTGCTTATCTGTATTTGTAAGTCTTCACATTGAGTATTTTATCATCTGTTATTAATTCCATCACCTGAGCAAAAAAAAAAAACAATTTCATCTCATGCATTCAATTGTTTGAGTATAAAGTGCCATGAACCATGTGGATCTCATTTGAAACTCTTCCAAGTCATAGATATCCATGTGCAACTGATAAAAGCCAATTTATTTGGTGGTAGGGAATGGAGGACTGCTCTCAAGTCCAAGGAGATCACCCTATAGGCTATCTAAGTACTAAACTCAAGGGAAATTACTTCATCACAATTTGATCCAGATCACAGTAATGAATATTGTGATGTAGCCAGTGATCAATTATGTTGACTTTACAGTACTGGAATTAATCCATCTACATCTTAGCTCAGTGAAGTCATTTCTGGCATATAATTATTTTGAGGCTGACTTCGTCTTTGCAGGCCCAGATGCTGAACCACATAATTCTGGGAATTAATAATGTTACTAAAATGCTGTTAAACTTTTGATAATACTTATGTTGTGTGACATAAGTCTGCTGAGATAATTCTCTTATAACCTGAAGATATTTTTCAGTGCCATTTTGCAATTGTCTATCAATATGTATTCTCTATGTAAAGTAGTGCAATATACCAATGGTTAGCTGCTTTAGAATTAGGGTAATCGGTGAGGTTATTTAAAGCTTAAGGTTAAGTATGATTAAAATTGTAATATATATGACAGACTGAGTCTCAGAAATTTCTTAATGTGAAGTCTACATTACCTGATTAATTTGAATTGCAATTACAAGATGGATTGAGGTTTATGATATTAATACCAATGCCACTATAGTCTTGCAAGACCTGGAGGTTTTACCATGGCGTGACCTGTCTCCTTGCGTCTACTCATTTCTCTCCTACATGTTTCAATGTATTCTTAAAGCAGAAGCTATAGGGAACTTGTTAAAATGTGGCAGACCTTGCCACACCTGTTCAGTGCTGAAAACCATTCAATGGTGTCACATTTTACTCCAAATAAAATCCAAAGTCCTTATAGTGACCTACAGTCCTTACATCACCTTCCATCTTCCCCAAACCATTAGCCCTCTGACCTCATTTCCAATCCTTGGCTCCTAGGTTCTTCTGCTGTAGCCACACAAGACTCTTTCCTATTCCTAGAATATACCATGGCGCATTTTGACTCACAGTCATTGCTCTTTCTAGTCTCTATTCCTGGATTGCTTTTCTTTAAGAAAAGGTTTGTTCCCGTTACTTAAAATTCACCTTTTTGTTTGTTTGTTTGCTTTTATTGAAGTATAGTCAGTTTACAATGTTGTGTCAATTTCTGGTGTACAGCACAATGCTTTAGTCATACATGAATGTACACAGATTTGTTTTCATATTCTTTTTCACCATAGGTTAATGCAAGATATTGAATATAGTTCCCTGTGCTATACAGTATGAACTTGTTGTTTATCTATTTTATATATATATATAAATATATATATATATATATATATAAAATAGATAAACAAAATACATATATATTAGTATCTACAAATCTCAAACTGCCAGTTTATCCCTTCCCACCCCCTTCCCCAACCCTGGTAACCATAAGTTTGTTTTCTGTCTGTGAGTCTGTTTCTGTTTTGTGAATAAGTTTATTTGCCTTTTTTTTTTAGACTCCACATATAAGTGATTACATATGGTATTTTACTGGTTTGATATTTTTCTTTTGTGTTAGCTTGGTTTCTTTTTGGTTTTTGTGACTCTATTGTATGCTTTTGATTTGTGGTTCCCCTGTTTTTCAAATATGTTAATCCCTTACTATATCTGTTTGCTTTAGACTGAGTCATGTAGGCTCAAACACATCCTAAAAAGAATGAAGGAAAAAAAAAGAAAAAAAGTGAGAGAAAGAAAACTATAAATTTTTGCTCCCCTTTCCCACCTTTTAGGATTTTGATTCTCTTTTTTTTACATCTTCATATTTATTCTCTTGCAACTCATTGTAGTTATCACATTTCCAATTATTGTTTTCTCTTTTCTGCAGCATCCTGCTTCTTTTCCATTTAGAGTAGATCTTACAACATTTCTTTTAGCATAGGTTTAGTATTGCTGAACTCTTTTAGTTTTTGCTTGTCTGTGAATTTCTTTATCTCTCCTTCTATTCTAAAGGATAGTCTTGCCAGATAGAGTATCCTAGGTTGCAGCTTTTTCTTATTCAGGACTTTGAATATATCTTTCTGCTCCCTTCTGGCCAGCAGTGATTGTGTAGAGAAATCAGCTGAAAGCCTTATGGGGTATCTGCTGTAACTAAGTCTATGTTTTTCTCTTGCTGCCTTTAGAATCATTTCTTTATCTTTAAATTTGGCCATGTTAATTATAATATGTCTTGGTGTAGGTCTATTAGGGTTCTTCTTGTTAGGGACCCTCTATGCTTCCTGTATTTGGATTTCTATTTCCTTCATTAAGTTTGGAAAGTTTTCAGTCATGATTTCTTCAAATACATTTTCAGTTCCCTTTTCTCTTTCTTCTCCTTCTGGGACCCCTATTATGTGTAGGGTGGCATGCTTTATATTATCATATAGGTACCTTCTATTGTTTTCATTGTTTTTTACTTGCTTTTCTGTCTGCTGTTGTGATTGGGTGACTTCTGTTATCCTGTCTTCTAAGTTACTTATTCATTTCTCTGCATTATCTGGTCTCCTTTTGACTGCGTTTATCTCGACTATCATCTCAGCCATTGAGTTTTCCATTTTAAATTGGCTCCTCTTTATAGTTTCTATTTCCTTTTTAAAGTATTCTCTGCTGCTATTTACAGTCTCTATTATTTCCCTCAGTAGCCTTATTACCTCTTTTTTGAAGTCATAATCTAGTAGATTGTCAAGGTCTATCTCATTATTTGTTCTTCCAAGGGATTGCTCTTATTCCTTTAATTGGGAGTGGTTGCTCTGCGTTTTCATTTTACTCATATTTCTCTAGCTGTATGATCTAGGAGTATCAGTTATCTACTGTGGTCTTGAAGGGCTGTTTTTTATTTGATTTATTTAAAATGGGATCTGTCCTGTGTAGACTATTCTTCTAATAGTTTTGCTGCAAAAGCTGTTCTTAGTATAGATGGCTGCCACATCTTTCTTCCGTGTGTGTTGGCTGTTAACCCTTTGATTGGGGGTGCAGTTGGTATTGTGATCAGAGCCTGCCCTGATTTTTGTTGTTGAAAGAGGCCTCCTTTTTTGTTCTGTGGTTGTCACAGCCCTGACAGGTGCCAAGTCTCCCTTGTTGCTGGAATAGAGGCTTCTAGACCCATTTCTGAGCTGTGGTGTGTGGTAGGCAGGGTTGGAGTGCTTCAGCTGGGAAGAAGAGTCACTGAGTGTACCTCCACAGAAGATGTCCAATGGGAAGTGTTCTTTTAACTAACTGGTTTAAAACTAGGTTCAATGACAGGAATAAATAAGATATCCTGAAGCTCTGGATGTTGAAGAATAGGAAAACTTAATCCATCAAACTGCCTCTGAAGTTCATCAAATAACAGATTTTTCACACACAGTACTGAGGCTAGGTGGGTATTTACTCTGACAGCTGTGAATGATGGAGGGTGTGAAAAGTGACTTAACAGTTTAAAATTTCCTTTCTGCTTCTTGTTTACCTCAAGCAGATACAACATCACAGAGAAAAAAAATGCATGAGGAGGGATCCGTCATGAACTGGAAACCACCCTTGTATCAACTCGATCAGACTCAGCCTTAAGGCCACACTTCCAAATGCTCACTCCCTCTTTCTCAGGTAGAATTCACCTTCTTAATGAGAACTTTCCTGATCAAACCTTTACATGTTTATTTCTACCCCAACACTCCTTATCCCCCGTCCTTGTTATTATTTTACTATTTTCAGAGTCCATAATAACATCTAACATATTTTAAAATCTTCATATCTATTATATCATTATTGTTTGCTATCTATTCACACTAAAATGAAATTCCACAATGGTAAGAATTTTTGTCTTTTTTATTCATTGCTATATAGTCAGTTCTAGAACTTTGACTGGCAGACACTAAATAAATATATATAAAAGATGTAGTCAGTGTTCATTTACCCTGGAATGGATCAAGTTTCTCCCATTAATACATAATAAAAGACAATACAACTTTTTATTAACATTTTTAAGAATCCTTTCAATAAATTACATTAATAAATTAGAATTCAAAACCCAAAGACTTAAACCATTGATTCTTAGAGATAGGGGACAATGCATATGAAAATTTCTGTGATTTTCATCAAAAATACAAGTTTTGCAACTTCAGTACTATTCAGTGGAAATCTGTATCAGCAACCCCAGAAAACTGCATTTTTAATAAATATACCACATAATTATTTTATGTATGAAATTTTGAGAATAACTTCTTTAAATTATGAGTGAGCTACCATTGCATATTGTAATCCCTATTTTCCTTAGGTAATTGTTTCCTTACCAAGAAAAAACCCCATCATTTTCTGTGATAACCATGAAACTTGAAAAAAATTTAACAAGCACATACATACATCTAGTTTGAGCACTTCAAAATAACACTTAAGAGAAAAACACAGTCTTGAAAGAGTTTATCTTCACAAGTTGGGGTATTTTAATTGTTTTCTTCAAATATGTTATTAAGTACATTGTCACATCCTACAGAAAAAAAGGAAAACAAAATTACTTTTTCTCTATAAACATCAATAAATCATGTTTTAATTTTAAGAACCCTCAATTCAATCAAAATTTAAATTAGTCAAAGTTTAAATGTAACTTTTTTTCTTTCTATGCAAGTTTACTTACCAGCACCCAAATGAAAGCATAAATAAAAGTAGACTTCAAAAATAACAAAATTATAACTGAACTTCATAGTTTATTAAAGACCTTAGATAAAATTTCCACAACAGATTTTTTAGTTTTATTCTTATCATAAAAGTAATTTAGTGAAGTAAAAATAATAAGTTTTCCATGTTCTATTTTTTAATTAAATGTATTTTCATAATTATTCTCCCATCTTGTTTAAACCATGTTATAAAATTTAATCATATATGTATAAATAATTTTTATAAAATTTCACAAGGGAGTAGTGAAACAAATTAAGAAAGGAATCTTGTTAAATATTCTGATGTAGCTATAATTTGATTTAGGATAATGGGTAATACATTTTTTTTAAAGGATAACCCTAAAAGACCGCCTTTTTTTAAGGGCTTAGTAAGCACAGAGTCTAATTATGTGTATGCCAAATTTTATTTAATTAGATGAAGTGCACTAACCTGCTTTTACTTTTACTTTTCAAACTCACTAGGAACAGGTATTTAAGCTCAGGGCAATAATGAATAATATAATATTCCACCTAAGTGACTATGAATGCTCACATCTCACAACTAAAAAATACCACATCATTATATTTCATTAAGGCAATATTTTCAAATGCCTGGTGCTCTTTCACCATACAAAATTTTATGTGGAAACCTAGCATGAAAAATCTGAGATTGAGTTGTTATAATTTGAGGAAGTGAAGGCATGTAATCCAAATGCTTACCATTTCAGAGTTGGTAGTGCCCAATGACCACCTCTGAGACATTCTTTATTATTCCCAGACTCAAAAAATTACAGTATGAAAAAAGTAAAGAATTAATCTGATGTATAAGATACACTGAATTGGGCAGCAAATAGTAAGACAGTAATTTTTAAAAATAGTAAACCCATGGATTGCTATTCCCAAAGGAACAGTGACTTCATACAAATATTTTGTTCACTTGGATCCATGAATCAGTCATTTTTTAAAGCTGATTTGTTGGTTTCAGTTACTATAACCATTATGAATTAAGAACTTAGAAAATAATTTGCAAATTATTTTATCTTGCTTATAATGCATATAGAAAACTATGTCTTATATTTTGTATATTACAAATTAAAAAGTAAATGAAGAGAGGGAGTAAGACATACAGCTAAGGAGGAATGAAGAAGTTGACAGACCATTTCCATAAAAACGACAATTAAATTGAATAAAATAGTTAAAAGAAATTATAGAGTTCTGGACACTGAACAAAAGCAACAAATTGAGAAGTAATGACAAAAACAAACAGATTAAATTTAGGTAAGAACAATGGGAGTATGCCCAGTAGTGTATGGAAAAACCATGAAGCATTCCTAGCCTAAGGCTTCAGTGCTAGTTAGAACAAAAGGAACCTGAAGTCTAGCCATAAATTTAACTTAGACTGCCTGGAAATTAGATAACCATTTAATGACTTTATTAACATTTCCTGTGTCTCTGGTTGTCTGAGACCCTTACAGCAATTATAGTGGAGATCTCAGAGGACTTAGTGAAAAATAAAAATTATAGAAATCTTAAAAAGCTGCTTGAATTTGAATAAAATACCAAAAGCAAACTTAGATCTACAAGTAGTGAATAAACACATTTTTAGGACTAAAGATGTTTGAGCACAAACTTTGATAATTATCAACTGACCAATAATAGATGCAGATAGAGAAGAACCTCTAAGAAGACAAGCTAAAAATTCAGCATTAAATTTAATCAAACAACAATAACTCTCAGGAGATAAACAAAGACAATAAGAAATCACAGTGACTATAAAATATTAAAATTTTATGTCCATTTCTTGTAAGCTATCCATTTTATTGTTGTATCTTATGATTTTGGCTCTTTTTGGTGTCAATTATAAATTCTTTTTCACTTCATTTCAGACTTTAATGACTTGGACCCTCTCCTTTTTTTTTTCTTGATGAGCCTGGCTAAAGGTTTATCATTATTGTTTATCTTTTCAAAGAATCAGCTTTTAGTTTCATTGATCTTTTCTGCTGTTTTTTTTTTAGTCTCTTTTTCATTTATTTCTGCTCTGAACTTATGATTTATTTACTTCTACTAACTTTGAGTTTTATTTGTTCTTCTTTCTCTAGTTGCTTTAGGCTTAAGGTTAGGTTGTTTATTTGAGGTTTTTCTTGTTTCATGAGGTAAGCTTGTATCACTATAAACTTCCCTCTTAGAATAGCTTTTGCTGTGTTCCATAGGCTTAAGATTATCATGTTTTCATTTTTATTTGTCTCTAGGTATTTTTTGACTTCCTCTTTGACTTTTTCAGTGATCCATTGGTTGTTTAGCAGCATATTATTTAGCCTCCACGTGTTTGTGTTTTTTTTGAAATTCTTGTTTCTTTGTTTTTTGTATTTGATTTCTAGTCCCACAGTGTTGTGACCAGAAAAAAAAAATTCTTGATATGACTTCAATTTTCTTAAATTTACCAAGGCTTGTTTTATGGTCTAGTATATGACCTATCTTGGAGAATGATCCATTGCACTTAAAAATAATACGTATTCTGCTACTTTCAGATAGAATGGCCATTATATATCAATTAAGTTAATTGGATGATTTGTCCATTGATATGAGTGGAGTGTTAAAGTCCCTTACTATTACTGAGTTACTCTTGATTTCTCCTTTTATGTTTGTTAATATTTGCCTCACATATCAAGAAACTCCTATGTTGGTAAATACATATTTACAATTGTTATATCTTCCTCTTAGATTGATCCTTTGATTATTATTTAGTGTTCTTTGTCTCATATTTTAAACTGTATTCTTTCTGATAGAGCCTCTTGTAGGCAGAATATATATACGTCTTGTTTCTGTATCCATTTGTACTGTTCTCCCATCATGATTTTTTTAATATCATATTTTACATCAAACTGTTTTGGGTATCCCTTAACTTCTTATTGTGGGTATAGATCAGTATGCTACTTTTGTCTTTTAATCTCCCTACTAGTTTTGTGTGTGGATGATTTCCTACTTTTACAGTATGTTTGCTTTTACCAATGAGATTTTTCCATTTATAATTTTCTTATTTCTAGTTGTGGTCTTTTTCACCTAAAGAAGTTCCTCTAACATTTTTCGTTAAGCTAGTTTGGTGGTGCTGAACTAATGCAATTAGAGCCAATTTGGTATCAATTAAATTATATTATTATGAATTTAGAATGTTCTATGTAGTGCTCATGGTAACCAATCAGCCATTCTTCCATCTCTCTCCCTCTCTTCAGGCTTCCCTATTCTTTGAGACAGGCCAATATTGAAATTAGGTCAGTTAACAACGTGACAATGGCCTCTGAATGTTCAAGTGAAAGGAAAGGTCACATGTCTCTCACTTTAAATCAAAATCTTGAAATGGTTAAGCTTAGTGAGGAAGGTATGTCAAAAGTAGAGACAGGCCGAAAATTAGGCCTCTTGTACTGAACAACCAAATTGTGAATGTAAAGGAAAAGTTTTTGAAGGAATTTAAAAATAGTACTTCAGGGAACACATACATGATTAGAAAGCAAAGCACCCTCATTGCTGATATGGATAAAGTTTTTGTGGTCTCAATTAAAAATCAAACCAGCCACAACATTTCCCTAAGTCAAAGCCTGATCTATAGCAAGGCCCTAACTCTTTACAATTCTGTGAAGGCTGAGAGAGGTGAAGAAATAGCAGAAAAAACTTTGAAACTAGCAGAGATTTCTTCATGAGTTTTAAGGAAAGAAGCCATCTCCATAGCATAAAAGTGCAAGTTTAAGCATCAAATCGTGATGTAGAAACTGCAGCAAGTTATACAGAAGATCTAGCTAAAATAATTAATGAAGGTGGTTACACTAAATGACAGATTTTCAATCTATTGGAAGAAGATGCCACCTAGGACTTTCATAGCTAGAGAGAATCCAATTCCTGATTTCAAAGCTTCAAAGGACAGGCTGATTCTCTTGTTAGGAGCTAACACATCTGGTGAATTTAAGTTGAAGCCAATATGCTCATTTACCATTCCCAAATCCTAGGGCCCATAAGAATTATGCTAAGTTTACTCTGCCTATGAACTATAAATGGAAAAATAAAGCCTGGATGGCAGCACATCTGTTTACAATATGGTTCACTGAATATTTTAAGCCCACTGTGAGAACTACTGGTCAGAAAAAAAGGATTCCTTTTAAAATATTACTTCTCACTGACAATGCACCTGGCCACCCACAAGCTCTGATGAAAACATATAACAAGATTAATATTGTTTTCATTCTTACAAACACAGCATCTGTTCTACAGCCCATGAATTAAGGAATCATTTTGATTTATTCTTATTTCAACTTATTATTAAGGCACTTGACTGAAGTTATTATTTAAGAAACATATTTTCAGGGATGGGACAAGACAGCAGAGTAGAGAGACTCACAGCTTGCCTTCTCCCACAAATACACCAAGAATTACATCTACAAACCCACTGAATCACACAGAACACCTACTAAACTCTGGTAGAGTGTCTCCTGCTTTGAAAGATTCTCACAAAATCCGGTAACAGAAAAAAAAAGAAAAATAATAAAAAAGAAAAAGGAGATCGATGTGAGATTGATTCCATTGGGAGGAAACAGCAAAGGAAGAAAGGCACCATAATGCTGTGACACCCCTCTCTCCAGCCAGAAGGTCAGCAGGGACAAAAGTAGAGCTTCTGAGGCTTGGAAGACAAAGTGGCGAACCACATAAGACAAAACTAAGATAAACTAGCATGGAGGGTCCCTGCAATTCCCAGCCCTAGACATGAGCATACAGAGACAAGACAGAGCTGGCTGCTGGAGATCTGTGATGAGCCCAATGAGAGGGCTGGGATCCACTGAACAGAAGCAGCCTCAGGGGACAAGAGTGTAGTATGAGCTCTGACTGCAGGTGTGTGTAGAACGGGAAATACTGGGACCCCCATAAAAAACCACCATTGATGCTGTGTGTGGAGGGGAGGGGCACAATACAGCCACATCATAGCTGCTATCTCCATTTGGCTCCATTGTTGGTGTGTTCTCACAAGAAGAGGAATGGGGCTTGGTCATAGACATCACTTTTGCACAGAGGTGGGGCTGAAAGCTGAATCCATACCCAGGGGCCCTGCAACTGCAAAGGTGGGACTGAGATAGTTTTATGGCCCAAGGTAGAAAAGGTGGATTTACCCACTGGTTCTTTGTGAATCTGCATGTCTGGGATGAACAGGCAGTGAGTGGAGTGCTGGAAAAATGCAGGGGAATGTATAGGTATTTACAATAGGTTGGTGTATATACCACACAACACGGTGGGGCTGGGGTCTCTGCTGATGCTGTGGTGAACCACAGATACAGGTGTGTGACTGCATGCTCATTACAGTGAGTCAGTGCTTGACATTGACAGATGTGCATTAGTGGTTCTGGGGTCACCAGAGTAGGTGACTGACATTCCCACAGCTAAGGCAAGGATAAAGACAGTGCCAACAAAGAATAGTTTGTAAGCCTACATAACAAGTGATGAATAACTCCACAGAGGGCACTTCTGAGAAGATATCTTCTGCTGAGGTATACTCAACAAATCTTCTTCCCAGCAGAAATGCTCCAACCCTGCCTACTACACGCTGCAGCTCAGAAATCAGTCTAGAAGCTACTATTCCAGCAACAGGGGAGCAGACTCATCACCTGTCAAGGCTATGATAACCGCAGAACAAAATAGGAGGCTCCACTCAATAACAAAAGTCAGGGCAGGCTCTAATCACCACTACACCAACCTTACCCACAATCAAAAGAGTAACAGCCAACACTCATGGAAGAAAGATGTGGCAACCATCCATACTAAGAACAGACCTCACAACAAAACTATTGGACGCTCATAGTCTACACAGGAACACTCCCGCTTTAAATAAAAACAAACAAACTAAAAATAAAATAGCCCTTCAAGACCACAGTAGATAACTGTTACTCCTAAACTCATAGAGCCAAAGAAATATAAATGAAATGATGAAGTAGAGGAGCCACTCCCCATTAAAAGAACAAGAGAAGTCTCCTGAAAGAATGAACAATTATATAGAAATTAACAGTCTCCTAGATCATGAATTCAAAAATGGGTGATAAAAGCACTGAAAGAAATAAGAGAGACTATAAATAGAAAAAGAATACTATAAAAAGGAAATCAAAACTATAAAGAGGACCCAATTAAAAACAGAAAACTCAATGGCTGAGATAAGAGCCAAGCTAAAGGCACTCAGAAGCAGACTAGATAATGCAGAAAAAGAATAAATGTCTTAGAAGACAAGATAACAGAAGTCAGCCAATCAGAACTGCAGACAGAAAAGCAAGTAAAAACCAATGAAAGCAATATAACGGATCTATGGGATAAGATAAAGTGTGCCAAACTACACATAACAGCAGCCACAGAATGAGAAAAGCAAAGGAGATTGAAAAGAAATTTGAAGAAATCGTGACTGAAATCTTCCCAAACCTAAAGAAGGAAACAAATATCCAAGTAATGGAAGCACAGAGGGGCCCAACTAAGAAGAACTGAAACAGAACTACACCAAGACCTACTATAATTAAGATAGCCAAAGTTAAAGATAAGTAAATGATTCTAAAGACAGCAAAAGAGAAACAAAGAGTTATTTATAAGGGAACCATCATAAGGCTTTCAGCTGATTTCTCTACACAAACACTCCTGGCCAGAAGGGAGTGGCAAGATATATTTAAAGTCCTGAATGAGAAAATGCTGCAACCTAGAATATTCTATCTGGCAAGAATATCCTTTAGAGAAGAAGGAGAGATAAAGAATTTCATAGACAAGCAAAAACTAAAAGAATTCAGCTATACTAACCTTACCCTAAAATAAATTTTGAAAGGTCTACTCTAAATAGAAAAGAAAAAGGAAGCTATAGAAATTAGAAAACCATGATTGATAATGCGATAACTAAAATGAGTTGCAAGAGAATAAACATAAAGATGTAAAGAAAAAAAAGGACATTAAACTCATAAAAGGTGGGAAAAGGAGTAAGAAAAATATATTTTTCTCTCTCTCTCTCTTATTTTTTTTCTTCATTCTTTTCAGGATATGTTTGAGCCTACATGACTACCAGTCTAAAGCAAACAGATATAGTAAGGTGTAAACATATTTTAAAAACAGGGTAACCAAAAATCAAAAGCATACAATAGAGTCACAAAAACCAAAAGGAACCAACGTAATACAAAAGAAAATTATCAAACTACAAAAAGAAAACAAAAAGAAAAAAAAAAGGAACAAGATGAAAAAACAATTCAACTTTTCAAAATGACAATAGACACACATTTATCAGTAACTACTATAAATCTCAATAGACTAAATGCTCCAATATAAAGATATAGAGTGGGAGATTGGATAATGAAACAAAAGCCTACTATATGCTGCCTGCAAGCAAACCACTTTAGAGTGAAGAACACACATAGATTGAAAGTGAGAGGATGGAAAAAGATATTTCATGTAAATGAAAATGACAAGAAAGCAAGATTAGAAATACTCATATCAGACAAAATAGACATTAAATCAAAGACAATAAAGAAAGATAAAGAAGGACACAATATAATGATCAAAGGGGAAATACAAGATGAGGATATTACACTCATTAAAATATATGCACCCAATATAGGAGAACCTTAATATATAAAACAAATACTTCCAGACATAAAGGGAGACACTGATGGGAATACAATAATAGTAGGAGAGTTTAACACTCCACTAATATCATTGGACAGGAGTTCCACACAGAAAAATCAATAAGACAACAGATTTGGTGCTAAACCATATGAAGATGACGTGCTTCTGTGTTGGGGTTTTGTACATAGCACAGGAGCTACCTCACTGTGATCTATTGAAACTCAACCCTTGACACAAGGGTTTGTAAAAAATAAAAAAATAAAAATAAAAATAAAGGCAAAGGAGATAATGAATGACACAAAAATATAGTTGGATTTCATTGATATTTTTAGGACATTACATCCCCAAGAAACAGAAAGTACGTTCTTTTCAAGTATTCATGGAATATTATCTAGGATAGTCTACATAAACAGGCACAAAAGAGGAGAAGAGGAAAGATGGCGGAGTAGAAGGACGCTTGTAAGTCACCCTCTAACACAAATACACCAGGATACACGTATACAGACTCACTCAGCCAACCAGAGCACCTGCGGAACTCCGACAGAACATCGCCCTCTTCAAAAGATAAAGAAGCCAGAAATCTGGTGGGAGAAAAGGAAAAAAGAAAGAACAAGGGGCAAAGCAGCACGGGACAGGTACCGCGGGGAGAAAGCTGCAAAGGAGGACTGGCGCTCCCTCGCTGGGTCTCCCCTCTCCAGCTGGGAGGCCAGCGGGACGGAGGGGGAGCCTCGGAGGCTCGGATCTGTACAGAGTAGCCCTTGTCTGACAGAACTAAGTTAAACGGGCACAGAGCGTCCCCCCGACACCCAGCCTCAGACGCGGGCTGGTGGCGGGCAGGGCCAGGCTGCACAAGCTGGGCAGAGGACGGGGGCGGCTGCACGGAGGCAGCTCCGGGGGACTGCAAGGGGCTGGGCGCCGTGGCTGTGGGTGTACAGGACAGAACAATCTGGGCCCTCCATAAAACAGCAAGGTTGATGTGCTCTCGGGGGAAGGGTGCATACCCCCATCTCTGAAAACCCGCGGAGGCTTTCCAGGAGAGGAGAGGCGGGGCCCAGGCGCAGCCTCCATATTCTCAGGCGCTTAGCACCCAGGCGTGGGCGGGGGCGAGACCTGCATCCCCACCGAAGAGCTCGGCAGCCTCGAAGGCCAGACTGGGAAGGGCCTACAGCCCGGGGCAGGTGGGATCCTTCCGTCCTGGTCCCTCAGAGAACTTGCTCGACGGGGACAGACGGGGAGCTGGGTCTTGGCTCAGAGCAGGGACGGGGCTGCCCCTCGGTCTTCCCCGAGCCCACTGGCAGAGCGCGGCCAGGGCAGAGCACGACCAGGGCAGAGCGCGACCAGGGCGGAGCGCGCAGCCGCACAGAGCAGCAGAGCTACCGGCGGGGCAGGCAGACGGAGAGCGGCCCTCTCGCCTGTCGGCCAGGAACGCAGCCCCTGACCAAGGTGCTGGGAGGGGGCATGACCCGCCCTCCTGCCTGGCCAGTCTGCAACATCTGACTGTGGCATGAGGAGGGGCAGTTACCCGCCTGCCCACAGCAGAGGAGAGCTGCACCTGACTCCGTGTTAGGAGGAGGCGCGATCTGCTTGCCAACAGGTGCTGGGAACAGCACAGAAGAGGGCTCCAACGGAGGACCTATGAAAAAAAGCTGAGCTTCCAAAACAGGACTAAGACAGAAGGACTCCACATTAAAAGCACACAGACGCCAGGAGAACACTGACAACCCCTTTTTTTGTTTGTTTTGATTTTATTTTGTTTTTTCTTGATTGTTTTTTTGTTTTGTTTTTCAATCAGTTTTTACCTGTTCTATTTTCAATTACCTTCTTAATTTTTAATTCTTAATTCATTTCTATTTGTCTTGGGTTTTGATGTCCTGTTATTGATTAGACAGAGGATTCAAATACATCTATTCATCTCCCCACCCCTTTTCTTTTCTTTTTCTTTTTTTTAAAGGTTTTAAAAGGACGTCTCAACCTGATTAATACTCTGCTTCAACTCACTCTTCTATTATTCATTATACACTGTTTTCAAACCCTCTTTCTCCCTTCTTTTACAAATATTTCTCTCTCTCTCTCTTATTATTTCTTTCTTTTTTTCATAAGTTTTATTCATAAATAGGCATTAGATAGATAAAATCCTTAAGATCCAAAATAGACAACTGATACTCCATAAACCACAGTGCCAGAGAGGTATGAGCAAGATGAAGAAGCAGAGAAACCTTTCCCAATTAAAAGAACAAGAGGAATCCCCTGAAAGAAAGATCAATGAACTAGACATCGATAGCCTACTAGATCAAGATTTCAAAAGAGGAGTGATCAAATTGCTGAAGGAATTAAAAGAGATAGTGCTTAGAGAGATAAAATATGTCAAAAATGAAATTGAAGCTATAAAGAAGAGCCAAGCAAATTGGGAAAACTCATTGACAGAGATGAGGAATGATCTAACAGCTGTGCAAAGCCGACTAGTTAATGCAGAGGAACGAATTAGTGATCAGAAGACAGGGCAATAGAAAGCACCCATTCAGAAGAACTACAAGATAAGCAAATAAAAAATAATGAAACAGCATAAGGGACCTATGGGATAATATAAAGCGTCCCAATCTTCGCATAATAGGGGTTCCAGAAGGGGAAGAAGGATCTAAGGGGATTGAAAACATTTTTGAAGAAATCATGACTGAAAACTTCCCAAACTTCAAGAAAGAATCAGATATCCAAGTACAGGAAGCTCAGACGGTCCCAAACAGGAAGAATCCAAAAAGACCCACACCAAGACATATCATAATCAAGATGGCCAGAGTAAAGGATAAAGAAATGATTGTAAAGGCAGCAAGAGAAAAACAAAGAATGATTTACAAGGGAACCCCCATAAGGCTCTCAGCTGATTTCTCTACTCAAACACAACAGGCCAGAAGGGAGTGGCAAGATATATTCAAAGCCCTGAATGAAAAAAAGATGTAGCCTAGGATACTTTATCCAGCAAGGCTATCCTTTAGGATAGAAGGAGAAATAAAGACTTTCACAGACAAAAAAAAGCTGCGGGAGTTTGGCAACACTAAACCCATGCTAAAAGAAATATTGAAAAGGCTATTCTAAACAGAAAAGCAACAGGATGCTGCAGAAAGGAGAAACTCACAACTGGAAAGGTGATAACTCATGAATTACAAAAAACATGAAATTATAAAAGAAGACATACAAATCACTGAGAGTGGGAGAGGGAGGCAGGAAAATATAGAATTTTTTTCTTTCTTTTTAAAATTCTTTTAACAGTAGGATAGGTTTGAGATCATGTTATTATCAGTTTAATAAAAACAGGTATAGGTTAATAGATTTCCAAAAAAGGGTAACCGCAAGTCAAAAATTTACAAGGGAGTCACAAAAATTAAATAAACTCCATGATAATACAAAGGAGAATTACCAAACCACAAAAGGAAGAAGAAAGGAACAAAGAGGATATACCAATTCAACTGCAAAGATAAGTTCAAAATGGGAATAAACACACATCTATCATTAATTACTGTAAATGTTAATGGACTAAATACTCCAGTCAAAAGACATAGGGTGGCATACTGGATAATAAAGCAAGAACCTTCAATATGCTGCATACAAGAGACCCACTTTAGGGAGAAGGACACATATAGATTGAGAGTGAAAGGATGGAAAAGGATATTCCATGCAAATGGAAATGCCAAAAAAGCAGGTGTTGCAGAACTGATTTCAGACAAAATAGACTTTAAAACAAAGGCCATAAAGAAAGATAAAGAAGGACGGACGGCTTCACCGGGGAATTCTACCAAACATACAAAGAAGAACTCATATCAGTCCTTCTCAAACTCTTGCAGACGATTGAAAAGGAGGTAATACTCCCAAACTCATTCTATGAAGCCACCATCACCCTGATACCAAAACCAGGCAAAGACACTACAAAAAAAGAGAATTATACGCCAATATCACTGATGAGCATAGACGCCAAAATCCTCACCAAAATTTTAGCAAATAGAATGCACCAAAACATAAAAAATTATACATCATGATCAAGTGGGGTTCATCCCAGGGACACAAGGCTGGTTCAACATACGCAAATCAATCAATGGAATACCTCACATCAACAAGAGAAAGGACAAAAACCACATGATCATCTCAAATGATGCAGAAAAAGCATTTGATAAAATTCAACACCCATATGTGATAAAAACTCTCACCAAAGTGAGTATAGAGGGAACATATCTCAACATAATAAAAGCTATATATGACAAACCTACAGCCAGCATAGTTCTCAATGGTGAAAAACTCAAAAGCTTCCCACTAATATCTGGGACTAGACAAGGATGTCCCCTATCACCTCTCCTATTAAACATAGTCCTGGAAGTCCTAGCCACAGCAATCAGGCAAGAGAAAGAAATAAAATGGATCCAAATTGGAAAATAAGAGGTAAAAGTGTCATTATATGCTGATGACATGTTACTATATATAGACAACCCTTAAAGGTCCACACGAAAGCTACTAGAGCTGATTGAAGAATTCAGCAAGGTAGCAGGTTACAAAATTAATGTTCAAAATTAGTTGCCTTTCTTTACACTAACGATAAATCAACAGAAAAAGAAAGTAAAGGAACAATCCCCTTTAAAATGGCAGCCAAAGTAATAAAATATCTAGGAATAAATCTAACCAAGGAGGTGAAAGAATTATACACAGAAAACTACAAACCTTTGATGAAGGAAATTAAAGAAGACTTTAAAAAATGGAAAGATATTCCATGCTCTTGGATTGGAAGAATCAATATTGTTAACATGGTCACACTGCCCAAGGCAATCTACAGATTTAATGCAATCCCTATCCAATTACCCAGGACATATTTCACAGAACTAGAACAAATCATAATAAAATTTATATGGAACCATCAAGACCTAGATTTGCTAAAGCATTACTAAAGAGAAAGAAAGAGGCTGGAGGAATAACTCTCCCAGACTTCAGACAATACTATAGATCTACAGTCATCAAGACAGCATGGTATTGGTTCCAAAACAGATATATGGACCAATGGAACATAATAGAGTGCCCAGAAATGAGCCCACTAATCTTTGGTCAACTCATCTTTGACAAAGGTGGCTAGAATATACAATGGTATAAAGACAGTCTCTTCAGCAAATGGTGTTGGGAAAACTGGACAGCAGCATGTAAAACAATGAAGCTAGAACACTCCCTTACACCATATGCAAAAATCAACTCAAAATGGATTAAAGACTTAAACATAAGACAAGATACAATAATCCTCCTAGAGGACAACATAGGCAAAACATTATCTGACATACATTTCAAAAATTTTCTCCTAGAAGAAATAAAAGCAAGAATAAACAAATGGGAACCAATGAAACTTACAAGCTTCTGCAGAGCAAAGGAAACCAGAAATAAAACAAGAAGAAAACCTACGGAATGGGAGAAAATTTTTGCAATTGAAACCGACAAAGGCTTGATCTCCAAAATATATACGCAGCTCATACAACTCAAGAAGAAAAAATAAACAACCCAATCCAAAAATGGGCAGAAGACCTAAACAAGCAATTCTCCAAGGAAGACATACAAATGATCAAAAAGCACTTGAAAAAATGCTCAATATCACTAATTATCAGAGAAATGCAAATCAAAACTACAATGAGGTATCACCTCACACCAGTCAGAATGGCTGTCATTCAAAAATCCAAAAATGACAAATGCTGGAGAGGCTGTGGAGAAAGGGGAACCCTCCTACACTGCTGGTGGGAATGCAGTTTGGTGCAGCCACTATGGAGAACAGTGTGGAGATTCCTCAAAAGACTAGGAATAGACTTACCATATGACCCAGGAATCCCACTCCTGGGCTTGTACCCAGAAGGAAATCTACTTCAGGATGACACCTGCACCCCAATGTTCATAGCAGCACTATTTACAATAGGCAAAACATGTCCATCATGATGTGGACATCCTAAATGTCCATCAATAGGTGACTGGAAAAAGAAGAAGTGGTATATTTATACAGTGGAATACTACTCAGCCATAAAACCCGACAACATAGCACCATTTGCAGCAACATGGATGCTCCTAGAGAATGTTATTCTAAGTGAAATAAGCCAGAAAGAGAAAGAAAATACCATATGAGATCGCTCATATGTGGAATCTAAAGACTCATGGACAGAGAATACAGACTTGTGGTTACCAGGGGTATAGAGGGTGGGAAGGGATAGACTGGGATTTCAAAATTGTAGAATAGATAAACAAGATTACACTGTATAGCACAGGGAAATATACACAACTTGTTATGATAAATCACAGAGAAAAAATGTGACAATGAGTGTGTATATGTCCATGAATGACTGAAAAATTGTGCTGAACACTGAAATTTGACACAACATTGTAAAATGATTACAAATCAATAAAAAATGTTAAAAAAAGAAAGTCCATGGACCACATACAAAAAAAAAGAGATTGTTAGCAAAACAAAATGAAATATAAAATACACCAGTACATGTCAAAAAAAAATAAATCAGGCACAAAAGAAGCCTCAAAAAATGTAAGAGGATAGAAATTATTTCAAGCATTTTCTCTGACCACAAGTGCATGAAACTATAAATCAACTACATAAAAAATGAGGAAAAAAATGACAACATGGAGACTAAAACATGCTTCTAAAAAACCAGTAGGTCTACAAAGAAGTCAAAGGAGAATTTAAAAAATACTTTGGGTCAAATGATAATGAAAACACAACCACAAAATATTTATACAATTCAGCAAAGGCAATCTTAAGAAAGAATGTTATAGCAATACGGGCCTTCCTCAAAAAACAAGAGCAATCTCAAATAAACCACCCAACCTAATGCTTAAAAGAATTAGAAAAAGAAGAACAAAACCTGAAGTCACCAGAAGATAGCAATTATAAAGAGTAGAGAGGAAATAAATAAATAGACATTAAAAAACAACCGAAAAAATAAATCAAACCAAGAGCTAGTTTTGAAAAGGTGTAAACAAAATTGAGACACCTCTGGCCAGGCTCACCAAGAAGAAAAGTTAGAGGACACAAATAAACATCAAAAAAGGAATAAAGATGGATAAATTACACCCAACACCACAAAAAATTCATAAGAGAATACTATGAACAACTATATGTCAATACATTGGACAACTTAGAAGAAACAGACAAGTTTGTAGAAACATTTAGTACACCATAACTGAATTATGAATAAATAGATCATTTGAACAGACCAACAACTAGAAGTGAAATAGAAACAGCAATTAAAAAAGCCTCTCTAGAAACGAAAGCCCAGGGCCAGATGGCTTCACTAGGGAATTCTATCAAACATACAAAGAAAAGTTTATACCAATCCTTCTCAAACTCTTCCAAGAGACTAAAGATGAGGGAATACTCCCAAACCCACTCTATGAAACCACTGTCATGCTGATACCAAAGCCACAGAAGACACTACCAAAATAAAAAAACTATGGGCCAAAATCATTGATGAACATAGGTGTAAATTCTCAACAAAATATCAGCATGCAGAATCGAAAAACACATACAAAGGATTACATCACATATTCAAGTTGTGCTCATCCCAGGGACACAAGGATGCTTCAACATATGCAAATCAATCAATGTGATACACCACATCAAAAAGAGAAATGACAAAAACCAAATTATCATCTCAATAAATGCAGAAAAAGCATTTGATAAAATTCAACACCTATTTATGATAAAACTCTAACCAAAGATGGTATAGAGGGAACATATCTCATCTTAATAAAAGCTATTTATGACAAACCTACAGCCAGCATAATACTCAATGGTGAAAAGCTAAGACTTTCTGCTAAAATGGGATAAAACAGGGATGCCCACTCTCATTATTTCTATTCAGTATTGTAAGTCCTAGCCATAGCAAATAGACAAGAAAAAGAAATAAAAGGGAAGAGAAGTGGTATATGTGGATGACAGGTTACTATATATAGAAAAACTTAAAAGGTCCCCAAAAAAACTACTAGAGCTGATGAAAGAATTTGGCAAGGCAGCAGGATACAAGACTAAATAACATACAGAAATCAATTACATTTCTTTACACTAACAATGAAATATTAGAAAAGGAAAGTAAAGAAACAATCACTTTTAAAATTGCATTCCAAACAGTAAAATACTTAAGAATAAATCTGACCAAGAAAATGAAAGACTTGTACATGGAGGACAACAAAATATTGACTAAGGAAATTAAACCTGATTTAAAGAAATGGAAAGATATCTACTGTTCTTGGATTGGAGGAATTAATATTGTTAAAGTGTCCATACTATCCAAAGCATTCTACAGATTTAATGCATTCCCCATCAAAGTACCCATGATATTTTTCATAGAACCAGAATGAATAATCCTAAAATTTATATGGAATCACAAAAGGCTGAGAATTGCCAAAGAAATACTGAAGAAAAAATTAATCTGGAGGAATAACCCATCCAGATTTCAGACAATACTACAGAGCTACAGTAATAGAAACAGCATGTTAGGTGTACAAAAAAGACATATGGATCAATGGAACAGAACAGAGAGCCTACTAATAAAGCCACAAACTTTTGGTCAATTAATCATTGACAAAGAAGGCAAGAATATACAATGGAGTAAAGACAGTCTCTTCAACAAAAGGTGTTGGGACAATAACACCAGTACTGGGCATATATCCAGAGAGAAATTTAATTCAGAAAGACACCTGCATCCCAATGTTCATAGCAGCACTATTTATAATAGCCAAGACATGGAAACAACCTAAATGTCCATCTACAGATGACTGGATAAAGAAGTTGTGCTATGTATGTATATATATATATATATATATATATATATATATATATATATATATATATATACACTACTCAGCCATAAAAAATAATAATGCCATTTCCAGTAACATGGATGAAATTGGAGAATGTCATTCTAAGTGAAGTAAGCTAGAAAGAGATAGAAAAAATACCACATAATATCACTTATATGTGGAATCTAAAAAAAAAAAAGACAAACTTATTTTCAAAACAGACACTGGCTCACAGACACAGAAAACAAACTTATGGCTACCAGAATGGAATGGAGTGGGAAAGGATAGACAGAGAGTTTGAGATTTGTAGATACTGACCAATATATATATATATAATAGATAAACAGCACAGGGAACTATATATTCAATATCTTGTAGTAACTTATGGTGAAAAGTATATTAAAATGAATATATGCATATTCATGTATGACTGAAGCATTGTGCTGTACACCAGAAATTGACACAACATTGTAAACTGACTATACATCAGTAAAATAAATGGTCTTGGAATAACTGGACAGCTGCATGTAAATCAATGGAGTCAGAATACTCCCTCACACCATACACAAAAATAAACTCAAAATGGCTTATAGACTTAAATATAAGATAAGACACTATAAATCTCTTAGAATAAAACATAGGTAAAACATTCTTTTTTTTTCCCTACAGCCAGCATAGTAGTCAACAGTGAAAAACTCAAAAGCTTCCCACTAAAATCTGGGACAAGACGAGTCTCCCCACTATCACCAATCCTATTCAACATAGTCTTAGAAGTCCTAGCCATAGCAATCAGGCAAGAGAGAGAAATAAAAGGAATCCAAATTGGAAAAGAAGAGGTAAGAGGTAAAAGTGTCACTATATGCAGATGACATGATACTATATATAGAAAATCCTAAAAGGTCCACACAAAAACTACTAGAGCTGACCAAAGAATTCATCAAGGTAGCAGTTTATAAGTTTAATGTTCAAAAATCAGTTGCATTTCTTTACTCTAATGATGAATCAACAGAAAAAGAAAGTAAAGAAACAATCCCCATTAAAATAGCACCCATAATAATAAAATACCTAGGAATAAATCAAATCAAGGAGGTGAAAGACATATACACGGAGAACTATAAACCATTGATGAAAGAAATTAAAGGAGACTTTAAAAAATGGAAAGATATCCCATGCTCCTGCATAGGCAAAACTTTGTATGACATAAATCTTAGCAATGTTCTTATAGGGCAGTCTACCGAGGCAATAGAAATAAGAGCAAAAATAAAATGGGAACTAATTAAACTTATAAGCTTTTGCAGAACAAAGGAAACCATAAGCAAAACAGAAAGACAACCTACAGAATGGGAGGAAATATTTGCAAAAGATGAGACAGACAAAGGCTTAATTTCCAAAATATAAAAATAACTCATACAACTTAATAATAATAATAAACAAACAACCCAATCCAAAAATGGGCAGAAGACCTAAACAAGTAATTAACCAAAGAAGACATACAAATGGCCATTAGGCACATGAAAAAATGCTCATTATGACTAATTATAAGAGAAATACACATCAAAACTACAATAAGGTGTCACCTCACAGCAATCAGAATAGCCTTCATTAAAAAGTTCACAAATGAGAAATGCTGGAGTTGGTGTGGAGAAAACGGAACTCTCCTAAACCACTGGTGGGAATGTAGTTTCATACAGCCATAATGGAAAACAGAATGGAGATTCCTTAAAAAACTAAAAATAAACTTACCATGTGACTCGGCAATCCTATTCTTGGGCATATATCCAAAAGGGACCCTACTACAGAAAAAAAAACCTACATCCCAATGTTCATAGCAGCAGTATTTACAATAGCCATGACATGGAAACAAACTAAATGTCCATCGACAGATGATCGGAAAAAGTAGTAGTCATATATTTATACAATGGAATACTGTGCAGTCATAAAAAATGACAAAATAATTCCATTTGCAGCAACATGGATGTCCCTGGAGCATGTCATTCTAAGTGAAGTAAGACAGAAAGAGAATGAAAAATACCATATGATATCACTCATATGTGGAAACTAAACAAAAAATAGAAGACAAATGAACTTATTTAGAAAACAGAAACAGACTCACAGACATAGACTACAAACTTGTGGTTGCCAGGGCGGAGGAGGGTGGCAAGGGATAGACTGGGAGTTCAAGATTTGTAGATATATATACACAGAAAACTATAAACCATTGATGAAGGAAATTAAAGAAGACTTTAAAAAATGGAAAGATATTCCATGCTCCTGGATTGGAAGAATCAATACTGTTAAAATGGTCACACTGCCCAAGGCAATCTACAGATTTAATGCAATCCCTATCCAATTAACCAGGACATATTTCACAGAACTAGAACAAATCATAATAAAATTTATATGGAACCATCAAAGACCTAGAATTGCCAAAGCATTACTGAAGAGAAAGAAAGAGGCTGGAGGAATAACTCTCCCAGACTTCAAACAATACTATAGAGCTACAGTCATCAAGACAGCATGGTATTGGTACCAAAACAGATATATAGACCAATGGAACAGAATAGAGAGCCCAGAAATGAACCCACAAACTTTTGGTCAACTCATCTTCGACAAAGGAGGCAAGAATATACAATGGAATAAAGACAGTCTCTTCAGCAAATGGTGTTGGGAAAACTGGACAGCAGCATGTAAATCAATGAAGCTAGAACACACCCTTACACCATATACAAAAATCAACTCAAAATGGATTAAAGACTTAAACATAAGACAAGAGACAATAAACCTCCTAGAGGACAACATAGGCAAAACATTATCTGACATAAATTTCAAAAATTTTCTCCTAGAAGAAATAAAAGCAAGAATAAACAAATGGGACCTAATGAAACTTACAAGCTTCTGCAGAGCAAAGGAAACCAGAAATAAAACAAGAAGAAAACCTACGGAATGGGAGAAAATTTTTGCAAGTGAAACCGACAAAGGCTTGATCTCCAAAATATATAAGCAGCTCATATGACTCAATAAGGAAAAAATAAACAACCCAATCCAAAAAAGGGCAGAAGACCTAAACAAGCAACTCTCCAAGGAAGACATACAAATGATCAAAAAGCACATGAAAAAATGCTCAATATCACTAATTATCAGAGAAATGCAAATCAAAACTACAATGAGGTATCACCTCACACCAATCAGAATGGCCGTCATTCAAAAATCCACAAATGACAAATGCTGGAGAGGCTGTGGAGAAAGGGGAACCCTCCTACACTGCTGGTGGGAATGCAGTTTGGTGCAGCCACTATGGAGAACAGTGTGGAGATTCCTCAAAAGACTAGGAATAGACTTACCATATGACCCAGGAATCCCACTCCTGGGCTTGTACCCAGAAGGAAATCTACTTCAGGATGACACCTGCACCCCAATGTTCATAGCAGCACTATTTACAATAGCCAAAACATGGAAACAACCTAAATGTCCATCAACAGGTGAATGGATAAAGAAGATGTTGTATATTTGTACAATGGAATACTACTCAGCCATAAAAACCGACAACATAATGCCATTTGCAGCAACATGGATGCTCCTGGAGAATGTCGTTCTAAGTGAAGTAAGCCAGAAAGAGAAAGAAAAATACCATATGAGATCGCTCATATGTGGAATCTAAAAAACAAAAACAAACAAAACAAAGCATAAATACAGGACAGAAATTGACTCATGGACAGAGAATACAGACTTGTGGTTACCGGGGGGGGGTAGAGGGTGGGAAGGGATAGACTGGGATTTCAAAATTGTAGAATAGATAAACAAGATTACACTGTATAGCACAGGGAAATATACACAACATGTTATGATAAATCAAAGAGAAAAAAATATGACAATGAGTGTGTATATGTCCATGAATGACTGAAAAATTGTGCTGAACACTGGAATTTGACACAACACTGTAAAATGATTATGAATCAATAAAAAATGTAAAAAAATAGAGATAGATGTATAAGTAGATATGAATATTTAAATAATCTACATTAATATAGGGGAAAGCAGGATAAATAAAATCTGTAAAAAAAACGATTTGTAGATATAGACAGATATATATATAGAATAGATAAACATTAAGTTTATAATGTATAGCACAGGGAACTATATTCAATATCTTTTAGTAACTTATGGTGAAAAAGAATATGACAACAAATATATGTAGGTTTATGAGTGACTTACACATATTGCTGTACACCAGAAATTGACACAAAATTTTAAACTCACTATAGTTCAATTAAAAATATACATATACAGAAATAAAATAGATTTGTTTTCTATCAAAAAAAAAGAAATGCATTTTCTAAGGTTATAGCTGGTATAAATAGCATTTCCTCTGATGAATCTGGGCAAAATAATTTAAAAAAAAGATTTCTGGAATGAATTCACTATTTCAGATGCCATTAAGTATATTTGTAATTCGTGGAAGGAGATCAGCATATTAACATTAACAGGAAGAATTTGATTCCAGCTGCCATTGAAAGCTCCAGTGGAGGATGTAACTTCAGATGTGGTGAAATAGCAAAATAACTACAATTAGAAGTGGATCATAATGATGTGACTTAATTGCTGAAACCTTGTGATAGAACTTTAACGGATGAATGTTTGCTTCTTACGGATCAGCAAAGAAAACAGTTTCTTAAGATGAAATCTACTCATCTTTAGATGCTCTGATGATGATTTAGAATATTACATAAACTTAATTGATAAGGCAGTGGCAGGGGATTGACTCCAGTTTTAAAAGATGTTTGACTTTGGCTAAAATGCTATCAAATTGCATTTCATAATACAGAGAAATATATCATGAAAGAGTCAAATGATGAGGCAAACTGCATTGTTCTCTTATTTTAAATAATTGCCACATCTGCCTCAACACTTAGCAACCACCATCATCATCAGTCAGCAGCCATCAACAATGGGGCAAGACTCTCCATCAGCAAAAAGATTATATGTCTCAGATGATGGTTAGTATTTTTAGCAACACAGAATTGTGGATATATTCCCACTCAGTATGTTTTTTTGGCCAGAGGCTTCCCAGCACTTAAGTCTACAGCCTGTTGAGTGGGGCCAGGTTCAGCACCAGTGACCCAAGCAGTATGTCAGCCTCCAGAGAAGCTCATGTAGATAAACACTCCCTGAATGTCCATCACCTACTTTATGTCCCCAGGGTGAGTTGCAGCTACCCCTCATTTCCCCAGGAACCCTTCCAGAACCAGTAGGCAGGTCTGGATCAGGTTCCCATAAAATCACTGTTTCTTCCCTTGGTCCCAGTGCACATTAGATCCTATGTGCTCTTTCCAAGAGAGAGAACACTCTGCTTCCCCCAGTCCCATGGAGCCCTATCCTGACATAATTCCCTCTTTATGTTTCAGTTGAGAAGATCTTTTATGCCATGTTCCAGTTCTCTTCCATCAGTGGTTGTTAAGCAGTCAGTTGTGATTTAGTTGTAATTGTGAGATGAAACAAGCTCATGGTCCTACTACTCTGCCATCCTGACAGGAAAATCTCCTAATCATAGTGGTTTTAGATTCACAGTTTAATAATTCCAACATTCTTGACACATCTGAGTCTGGTTATGATGATTATTCTATCTCTTCAAACTGTTTTTAATTTTCTAGTGATGCCTTATGATTTTTTGTTGCTGAAACTAGGACATGATGTAAAAAGAACTCCAATAAATAGGCCTTTAATAATAAGGCATTAAGGTGTAGGGAGAGAGGAAGCATTGTACAGTCATATTGGTCTCATAGTGAGCATGTACCTCTGGGCTGTGAATTTCACAAGTGGCTTTCAGTTTTATCTCTGCCTTAGGTGGGACAAGTTGGCTAGAAGAGACTACAGTTTGGCATTTCTCTTTCCCCATGTGGAAGTCTTGAGCAGGTAAAACCTTGGTATTTCTCTTCCCTCTGGTTGATTGGGCTTTTATAAAACTACAGTATGGTTATACCTCAATAAACTAGTTTATCTTTGTGTCAGGCTTTATAATGAAAAAGAGAAAGTCCTGGTGTAATTTTTAAATTGAAAAACAGACAGCTACAATATGTCAATTTCAAGTGTACAGCACAATGTCCTAGTCATGCATACACATACATATAAATTTTATATTATTTTTCACTAAAGGTTATTACAAGATATTAAACATACTTCCCTGTGATATACAGGAGAAACTTTCTCTTTTTAAACCTATTTTTGTATATAGTAGCTAACAATTATAAATCTCAAACTCCGAAATTTATCCCTTCCCACCCGCTTCCCCCAGTAACCATAAGATTGTTTACTATGTCTGTGAGTCTGTTTCTGTTTTGTGGATGAGTTCATAGTGTCCTTTTTTTTCTTTCTCCCTCTCTTTTTTTTTTCATATTCCACATATGAATGATACCTTATGGTAGTTTTCTTTCTCTTTCTGGCTTACTTCAAATAGAATTATGATCTCTAAGTCCATCCATGTTGCTGCAAATGGCACTATTTTGATCTATTCTATGGCTGAGTAGTATTCCATTGTATAAACATACCACACCTTCTTTATCCAGTCATCTGTTGATGGACAGTTAGGTTGCTTCCATGTCTTCACTGTTTTATATACTGCCACTATGAACATTGGGGTGTATATTCTTTTTTTTTAACATTTTTTTATTGATATATAAGCATTTTACAATGTTGTGTCAACTTCCAGTGTACAGCACAATTTTTCAATTATACATGAACATATATATATTCATTGTCACATTCTTTTCTCTGTGAGCTACCATAAGATCTAGTATATATTTCCCTGTGCTATACAGTATAATCTTGTTGATCTATTCTACAACTTTGAAATCCCATTGTATCTCTTCCCACCCCCCCCTTGGCAACCACAAGTCTGTATTCTATGTCTATGAGTCTATTTCTGTCCTGTAATTATGCTTTTGTTTTTTTGTTTCTTTGTTTTTTAGATTCCATATATGAGTGATCTCATTATGTTAGTTTTCTTTCTATTTCTGGCTTATTTCACTTAGAATGGCATTCTCCAGGAGCATCCATGTTGCTGCAAATGGCGTTATGTTGTCAGTTTTTATGGCTGAGTAGTATTCCATTGTATAAATATATCACTTCTTCTTTATTCAGTCACCTGTTGATGGACATTTATGCTGTTTCCATGTTTTGGCTATTGTAAATAGTGCTGCTATGAACATTGGGGTGCAGGTGTCATCCTGAAGTAGAGTTCCTTCTGGATAATAAGCCCAGGAGTGGGATTCCTGGGTCATATGGTAAGTCTATTCCTAGTCTTTTGAGGAATTTCCATACTGTTTTCCACAGTGACTGTACCAAACTGCATTCCCACCAGCAGTGTAGAAGGGTTCCCTTTTCTCCACAGCCTCTCCAGCATTTGTCATTTTTGGATTTTTGAATGACGGCCATTCTGCCTGGTGTGAGGTGATACCTCATTGTAGTTTTGATTTGCACTTCTCTGATAATTAGTGATACTGAGCATTTTTTCATGTGCTTATTATCTACAGATTTAATGCTATCCCTAACAAATTACACAGGACAATTTTTACAGAACTAAAACAAAGAATCCTAAAATTTATATGGAATCACCAAAGACTCAAAATTGCCAAGACAATATTAAAGAAAAAGAAAGAAGCTGGAGAAATAACCCTCCCAGACTTCAGACAATGCTACAGAGCTACAGTAATCAAAACAATATGGCATTGGCATAAAAACAGGTGTAAGGATCAATGGAACAGGATAGCCCAGAAATAAACCCATAGACCTATGGTCAGTTAATTTTCTACAAAGGAGGTGAGGATATACAATGGAAAAAAGACAGTCTTTTCAGCAAGTGGTGTTGGAAAAACTGGATAGCAGCATGTAAATCAATTAAGTTAGAACACCCCCTCACTCCACAAAGAAAAATAAACTCAAAATGGCTTAAAGGCTTAAATATGACAAGACACAGTAAATCTCCTAGAGGAAAACATAGGCAAAACATTCTCTGACTTGAATCTTAGCAGTATTCTCCTAGAGCAATCTACCCAGGCAAATGAAATAAGAGCAAAAATAAAAATGGGACCTAATTAAACTTATAAGATTTTGCAGAACAAAGGAAACCATAAGCAAAACAAAATGAAAAACCTACAGAATGGGAGAAAATATTTGCAAATGATGCAACTGAAAAAGGCTTAATTTTCAGAATATATAAACAGTTCATACAACTTAATAACAAAAAGACAAACAACCCAATCCAAAAATGGGCAGAGGACTTAAACAAGAAATTCTCCAATGAAGACATACAAATGGCCAAAAGAACATGAAAAAATACTCAGTATGAGTAATTATCAGAAAATTACAAATCAAAACTACAATGAGGTATCCCCTCACACTAGTCAGAGTGTCCTTCATTCAAAATCCCATGAATGATAAATGCTGGAGAGGGTGTGGAGAAAAAAGAACCTTCCTACACTGCTGAGTCAGAAACTGAGAGTCTAAGTTATTAGAATTTTAGAAGAATTTATGAGGCTTCAAATAGTTCTAAAGAGTAGGCATTGTTGAGAACCACAACTGTAAAGGCATAGCTTCTAAAAAGAACACAACCTGCATTATGCATGAGTGCACTGCTAATTATCTGATAGTAACATATTTCTGTACAAGAATTAGTATGTGCAAAGAAGGTCTTTATAGTCATTCTTGGGAAAAAATGTATTAGTCTACTTGGGCTGACATAACAAAATATCATAGACTGCATGACGATAACAGCAGTAATTTATTTTCTCACAATTCTGCCTCAAGATAACAGCAGGTTTGGTTTCTCCTGAGATTTCTCCCTGACTTACAGATGACCACCTTCTTGCTGTATCCTTACAGGGCCTTTTCTCTATTCACATGCATCCCTTGTATCTCTTCCTCTTCTTGTAAGGACACTATTCCTATCAGATTAGAGCTCCACTTATATGACCTCATTTAAGATGAATTAAGTCTTTAAAGTCCCTATTTCTGAATACACTTACATTGGGAATTATGGATTCTACATATGAATTTAGAGAGGAGACACAGTTCAGTCCATAACATTCAATGTTTATTATGCCTCTTTTCTGATTTGTTCAAATATTGAAGTTTTAATTTAAACATACTCAGTTGCTTTTCTCTTAAGCAAGAATCTTGCCAAATCAGTATGGACTGTGGAAAAATGTTCATTAAGTAATTCTTCTTATCAACATTCTCTGGATTAAAATTGAAAGAAAATAATACTGATGGAAATTCTCAATGTATGATTCAATGAATTTTCTCCTTAAAGATTCTCTTAGTTGCGATAAACACTTTGCACATAGCAAAATGAAAATCACTTCATCGTATAAAATTTACTCTATTATAAAGCTAAGTAGACTAAATGTAATTATTTGATTTACATTCAATAAAACTTGTTTAAAATATGTAGTTAAAAATCTTTGGCAAAATTATACTAGAAATTCAAGTTATTTTTAATTATAATTCAATTAATGTTCCACTTTTTGTATAAGTAGAAAAAGTCATCAATTAAGTAAAGCACATAAAAGAAATACAGGCCATATGAATTATTCACAGGTACAAGACTTTATCATGCTTTTCAGTGGAACCTAAAAAAAAATCCATCAGCTTGTGTGCAAAGTGTCACCCATGCAAAATTAGACAAAGCAGTCAATACAGAAATTTTGGACAATATTTTAAAAAAATCATTTCTTTTTATGTTGAATTTGACAAATGTAGTCATTAGCAAATTTAAACTCATAGCTTTTGAATTTTGGAATATCTGCCTTTAATTATTAATTTTGCCTTTAATTATTAATTTTGTATAATACCATATGTCAGCTATTAAGCTAATGTCTTCAGCCCCAAACTCACTCTTCTATAATCACTTCAGTAGTTCTGATGGTAGAATTTTTCAAATCATGTTTCTATTTTCTCAGTAAGCATTCTGTTATGTTTGCCAATATGGGCACAGGTAATAGACTGCAAAGCTAGAGTAAGAAGGAAGAATTCTGCTTCCTCTCTGTTTTCTTTTTCTATGAGCATTGTGTTAGCAAAGCTTTTTTATCTCACAGCAGCAACTGAATCCTGTTTGAAATATCTGCAACACTTGCAGAAGCAGTTCACCACTCCCTCACATCCATCCCAGAGACAAAAGGAGAAGGCAGGTAGCATATCCTCAGAAGAGGTCTGAGTTTCAGCTGCATGAAAACCTTTCTCTAATTTTCTAAGTTTTAATAATTTCAGCTTCTTTCCTTTGTTCCTCAGTATTAGCACTGTTATCTATATCCTGCATTTATTACTTCGGCTATACTAAAGAATTCTCTTTTACCCTTTTGATTGACCCATTAACAATTTTATACCTATTTGTCAATTCTTTATATAAATATCTGTGTTCTAATAATCAATGTGTTTTTTCTCTCCTGAAAGACCCCCAAATGCTTCACCTATTACCGATAAACTAAAACCAAAATTCTTATACATCTTTGAGTTCCACTGTACAAATACATTTTGTTTTTTGGGATCAGTTTAACAGCTATATTGAGATATAATTTGCAATCCATGAAATTCACTCATTTAAAGTACAGAATCAGTAGTTTTGAGTTGATTCCCAAAGTTTTATAACCATTACCTCAATCTACTTTTATTTTTTTTAATTGAAGTATAGTCAGTTTACACTTTTGTGTCAACTTCTGGTGTACAGTATGTTTCAGTCTTACATATACATATTATATTCTTTTTCATTGTAGGTTACTACAAGATATTGAATATAGTTCCCTGTGCTATACAGTATAAACTTGTTTTTCTCTATTTTATATATATTTTATATGTTTAGTTAGTATCTGCAAATTTTGAACTCCCAATTTATCCTTTCCCAGCCTCTTCCAATCCTGGTAATCATAAGTTTGATTTCTATGTCTCTGAGTCTGTTTCCATTTTGTAAATAAGTTCATTTGTATCTTTTTCTTTTCTTTTTTTTTTGATTCCACATATGAGTGATATCATATGATATTTTTCTTTCTCATTCTGGCTTACTTAAACTTAGTATGACAATATCCAGGTCCATCCATGTTGCTGAAAATGGCATTATTTTATTATTTTTATTATGACTGAGTAGTATTCCATTGTATAAATATACCATGACTTTTTAACCAGTCATCTATCAATAGACATTTAGGTTGTTTCCATGTCTCGGCTATTGTAAATAGTGCTGCTGTGAACAGCAAATAACTCACTTAAAAATGGCCAAAAGACCTGGATAGAATTTTTCCAAGAAGACATACAAATGGTTGATAAGTTTATGAAAAGATATCAACATCATTAATCATCAGGAAAATGCAAATCAAAACCACAATGAGATATCACCTCACACCTAATAGGATGTCTATCATCAAAATGACAAGAGATAACAAATGTTTGCAAGAATGTGTAGAAAAAGAAAACCATATACACTGTTGGTGAGAATATAATTTGGTTCAGCCACTATTGACAACAGTAGAGAAGTTTCTCAAAAACTTAAAAGTAGAATTATCATATGACCCAGGAATCCAAATTCTGAGTATATATCCAAAGGAAATTAGTTCACTTATCTCAGAGATATCTGTACTTTCAACTTCATTACAGCATTATTCACAATAGTTAAGACATGGTAACAACTTAAGTGTTGGTCAAAGGATAAATGAGTAAAGACTATGTCACATATATCTATAGATATATACAGATATATAAATAATGAAATATTATTCAGCCTTTAGAAGGAAGGAAATCCTGCCACTTGTGAAAACATGAATGAACCTGGAGGGCATAATGCTAAGTGAAATAAGCCAAATGTAAAAAGATACTGTATGGTATCTCTTATATATGAATGTAAAAGAAAAGAAAAACAAAAAATGTAACTCAAAGGAACAGAAAATAAGATATTGATTGCCAGCGACTAGGGGGAGAATAATGGGGAAAGGTGATTAAAAGTGTACAAATTTTCATTTAAACAATGAATGAGTTCTAAGGATCAAATGTGTAGCATGGTAACTATAGTTAATAATACTGTACTCTTGAACATTCCTAAGAAAGTAGATCTTAATTTTTCTAGTCAAAAGACAAACCACAGAAATGGTAACTATGTGAGGTGAGGTGATAGATGTGTTAATGAACCTGATTGTGGTACTTATTTTACAATGTATATGTACACCTTAAATATACACAATTTTGTTAATTATACTTCAATAAACCTGAAAAAATTGCATTGCTTTGCTAAGATGTGTGTACAATGAAAAGGGTGAAATAGGTAACATTCTTTTTTTTGCAAATTGTAACTAATCCAGCAAGCTGAACACAACTAATCAACTGCATTGAGACAGTTTCAAGAGGGAACTGAGAGTCCAATCTGTCAAGAGTGGATAAAGGGGTCATATTCCCTGTTATGTGCCCTTCCCCAACTTTCAACTTTTACAAATTAAGAATATATTCAGTATTCGTGTATCAGAAACATAGATCTGATAAGCAGATCAAATTTTAATTAAATCATCAAAAAAGCCCTTTTGGTGGGTATATGCAAATGACTTAGTTCAGCTAGCATCCCTGATGAATTTATAGTTTATTGCCTCAAAAAGAAGTGCCCTAACATCTGCAACACTCCCATAATCAATGTATTATTTATTAAGTTTATTGTATGGCTAAGGTGCATCATATAAACAGTATCAGATTTTAGCTTAGAGTCAGGTCCAAGCAATAAAGGTCTGTGAATTTAAGTTTCCAAAAAAATAAAAAGAGGCTTTTTTTTGCAGGAACAAAGCAGGAAACCTGCCGCTCTGGATAACCATGTTCCGCATACAAGTGGCAAGCAAGACTTTCCTAAGCCTTTTTCCTTTTAACAGTTTTATAGTCAAAATTGGCCCATTCTGAAATATCTGCATTAGGCTGGTATATCATTAGCTTCTAAAAGTCAGGCATGTAATTTTATAAGAGCTCATTAGCAACTGAGACTACTTTTTAAAACTCCAAAAATGTGTTTCCATGTAGATATTACTTTTTAAATTTTATCTTCATTTTTTCATTGTCTCCTATAGGTAAAATTTCTAGCAAAAGTTATCACTTATGGAGATTTTTCTCTGTTTCCAATACTCAAAGAATTTTACCCATCAAAGATAAAAATCAAAGTACTGGTGAACCATTAATATTTTTCTTTGCATTTTTCCCTAATTGAGATGATTTTTTTAATATTAATGGAATTTCAATATATAATATTTACATGAATTTTATTATACATCTAATTCAATAGCCCCAAAATGGAAAACCATTTTAAGAAATTGTCCCACATTTATTGCAAGTTTACTCAAGTCCCTATCAGTAAATTTAGCATTTACAAGGTTAACATTATAGCTGCCATAAGATCTCTGCCAGATTGCTGTGGGGGGATGGAGGGAAGATGCTGCTGCAAGAGCTACCAGAGTGTTTCTTGTCCTTTCCTTTTCAACTCCAGCAAATGATTTAACTTTTTGCTCCTTTCACTTGGAGAAAATAGTATTACTCATTTTTAACATATTTGTCCCACCCAAAGCTACCTTTTGGAATATTTGTGCTCTATCTACTCTAACCTGAGATAGAGAACAAAAAACAAAGGCACCACACAATCTGAACTTTTAAAAAAATATTTTCACAGTCAAAAGCAGCCAGGAAATCCATTGAGCTAACTCTTCCAGGCTTGGACCTGTCATTTAATAAATTTGTGCACAACTTTTATTATTTATAATAGATACAAGTTAAGATGTTCTTTTGTACTATGGTTATCCCCATAGGCACCCAGAAAAGAAAGGTTTACTATTCCCCACCCTTCCATTTTTCCTTTTTCCAAAATATGTTTTTGGTATAGTTCACTGACTCAGCATCATTTGAGCAAATACTACCACTGCCACCCAAGTTCGATAAATCGCTAAAATGATTCACAAAAGTGAGCATATATTCTTACTTACAGATGTTATTTATTACAGCAACAGGATAAAAAACAATAGAGTTGAATTTTGTGTAAGGTATAAGATAAGCGTCCAATTTTATTCTTTTTTATGTGGATATCCAGTTTTCCCCTACACCATTTGTTGAAAAGACAGTTCTTATTTTCTTTGTGTATTCTTGGCATTCTTTTCAAAGATCTGTTGACCATACATCTGTGTGTTTATTTCTGAGCCCTCTATTGTGTTCCATTGATCTATATGTCTGATTTTATTACTGTATCATACTGTTTGGATTACTGCCACCTTGTATTGTATTTTAAAAATCAGCAAGTGATGCCTTCAAGTTTGCTCTTCTTCCTCAAAACTCCTTTGGCTATACAAGGTCTTTTGAGGTTGCACATGAATTTTAGAAATCTCCTTTCTCTTTCTATAAAAATGCCATTGGAATTTTGATAAAGGTTTCATTGGATTTATAGATCACATTGGACAATAAGGAAATTTTAGCAATATCAATTCTTCCAATCCATGAACATAGAAATTCTTTCCATGTGTTTGTGTCTTCTTTAATTTTCTTTATCAAAGTTCTGTAATTTTCAGTGTACAAACGCTACGCTTCCTTAGTTAAGATCATTTTAAAGATTATTGTGTTTCTGATGCTATCTTGGTCTGTTTGGGCTGCTATAACAAAATACCATAGACTGGATAGCTTATAAACAGCAGAAACTTATTTCTCACAGTTCTGAAGGCTAAAAGTCTGAGATGAGGGTGCTAGCATGGTCAAATGAGGGCTGATATCCAGGATGCTGTGTTTTGCTGTGTTCTCACATGGCCTAAACTACCAGAGTTCTATCTGGAGACTTTTTTATAAGATGCTAATGTTATTTATGGCAGTTCTACCCTCATAACTTAAGCACATCCTAAAGGCTCTATATACTCATACATCACAGTGGGTACTAGGGTTTCAACATATGGATTGTGAAGGAAACAAACATTAAGACCATGGCTGTTGTAAATGTGGTTGTTTTCTTAATTTCCTTTTAAGATACATCATTCTTAGTGCAGAGAACTCAACTAAATTTTGTATGTTGATTTTGTGTCCTGCAAATTTACTGAATCCTTTTATTATTTCTAAAAGTTATTTTGTGGTGTCTCTAAGAGTTTTTAATTTTAGATAATCTCATCAAATTGCCAACAGACAATTTTACTCCTTCCTTTTTCATTTTGATTCCGTTTATTTCTTTTTCTTTCCTAATTGCTCTGCTAGGATGTCCAGTACCATGGTGATAGAAATGGTGAAAGTGGGCATCCTTGCCTTGTTCTTGATCATAGAGAAAAGCTTTTGATTTCTGAATATTATGAATGATGTCAACTGTGAGCATTTCAGATATTGTCTTTATTATGTTGAGGTAATTTTCTTCTTTCCCTCATTTATTGAGTTTTTATCATGAAACTATATTAAATTTTATCAAACATCTTTTCTGCATCTCTTGAGACTATCATAATCTTTTATCCTTTATTGTGTTAATATAGTTTATCACATTTATAGATTTTCATATGTTGAACCATATTTGCATCATAGGGATAAATCTCACTTGGTCATGGTGTGTGATGTTTTTAATGTGTTTAATTCAGTTGGCTAGTATTCATTGAGGAATTTTACATCTGTATCCTTTAGAAACGTTGGCCTATAGTATTATTTTGTTGTGGCTTGTATGGCTTCGGTATCAGGGTGATATTGGTGTCATGAAATGAGTCTAGAATTGTTCCCTCATCTTCAAATTTTGGAATAGTTTAAGCATGAATGGCATTGATTATTCTTTAAAAGTTTCACAAAAGTCACCTCTAAAGTTATCTGACCCTGATCTTTTCTCTGTTTTGAAGCTTTTGATTACTGATTTAATCTTGTTATTTATAGATCTTTTCAGACTTTCTATTTCTTTCTGATTCAGCCTTGATAGGTTTTATGTTTCAAGGAACACATCTATTTCTTCTAGGATGTTCAGTTTGGGGCATGAAGTTATTTATAGTAGTCTGTTTGAATTTTAATTATTTCTCTAGCATTCATTGTCTTCTTGTTTCTGTCTGATTTTGAGTCCTCTCTCTTATTTTCTTATTGAGCATAGCTAAGTTAAAAATTTTTTTTCAATATTTAAAAAAAATCATAATGTCATTGATTATTCTATTGTATTTCTATTTCATTTATTTTCTGCCCTACTTTTTATTATATACTTCTTTTGTTAATTCCAGGTTCAGTTTTTTCTTCTCTTTCTACTGTTGGAGTGTAATATTAGATTATTTATTTGAAATCTTTCTTATTTTTTTCAATGTAGCATTTATTATTATAAACTTTATATCAGTTCTTATTTTTGTACATGCCATAAGTTTGAGTATGCTGTATTTTCATTTTAATTTGTGTTAATATGTTTCCTAACTTACCTTTCAATTCTGTTCAAACCTTCTTTTTTTCAGGAGGTTAGTGTTTAACTCCCACTTACCTGTAAATTTTCAAGCTTTCCTGTTATTATTGACTTCTAGTTTCAATACATTTACATTGTGGTCAAAAATGATAATTGATACAGTATTAATCTTCTTAAAATTGTTAAGACTTTCTGAAAGTGCTATTCCCTAGAGAATATTACAAATGTGCTTGAAAAAAATGTATATTTTTCTCTTGTTGAAAGGAATGTTTTGTATATAACAGTTAAATTTGTCCATACTGTTAAGTTCACTCGTTCTTTGTTGATTTTCAGTATTTTTCCTCCTATTATTAAAAGTACAGTATTGATATATTTATACAATGGAATATTACTCAGCCATAAAAATAATAAAATAATGTCATTTGCAGCAACAATGATGAAGCTGGAGAATCTCATTCTAAGTGAAGTAAGCCAGAAAAAGAAAGAAAGTTACCATATGATATCACATATATGTTGAATCTAAAAAAATGATGAACTTATTTACAAAATAGAAATAGACTCACAGACATAGGAAACAAACTTAAGGTTACAAGAGGGGAAGGGGTGGAAAAGGATAAATAGGGAGTTTAAAATTTGAAGATATTAATCAATATATATAAAACAGGTAAACAACAAGCTTATACTCTATGGCAAAGGGAATTATATTCAATATATTTTAGTAACTAATGGGGAAAAAGAATATGAAAATGAATATATGAATGTTCCTACATGACTTAAGTATTGTGTTGCACACCAAAAATTGACACAAAAGTGCAAATTGATTATACTTCAATAAAAATATACTTTAAAAGTACATTATTGAAAACTTCTATTATTGTATTGTCATTTTCTCCTTTGATATCTGTCAATTTTTTATTTTAAAAAGAATCTCACATTTATTTAATTAGTATTATATTATTTATTTAATTTTACATATGTCACCTAGGTCCTTTCACATAGGTTATCTCTATTATTTTTCTTAACATTTTTAATTGATTTAAAACATTTTAAAATGTTGTGTCAAATTCCAGTGTTCAGCACAATTTTTCAGCTATACATGAACATATATATATTCACTGTCACATTTTTTTGCTGTGAGCTGCCATAAGAATTTGTGACTATTTCCCTGTGCTATAAAGTATAATCTTGTTTATCTATTCTAAAACTTTGAAATCCCATCTATCCCTTCCCACACTCTGCCCCCTTGACAACCGCAAGTTTGTATTCTATGTCTATGAGTCTATTTCTGTTTTGTATTTATGCTATGTTTTTGTCTGTTTGTTTTGTTTGTTTTTGTTTTTTAGATTCCACATATGAGCCATCTCATATGTTATTTTTATTTCTACTTCTGACTTACTTCACTTAGAATGACATTATCCAGGAGCATCCATGTTGCTGCAAATGGCGTTATGTTGTCAGTTTTTATGGCTGAGTAGTATTCTATTGTATAGATATACCACTACTGCTTTATCCAGTCATCTGTTGATAGACATTTAGGTTGTTTCCATGTTTTGGCTATTGTAAATAGTGCTGCTATGAACAGTGGGCTGCAGGTGCAATCCTGAAGTAGGGTTCCTTCTGGATATTAGCCCAGGAGTGAGATTCCTGGGTCACATGGTAAATCTATTCCTAGTCTTTTGAGGAATCTCTACACTGTTTTCCATAGTGGCTGCACCAAACTGCATTCCCACCAGCAGTGTAGGAGGGCTCCCCTTTCTCCACAGCCTCTCCAGCATTTGTCAATAGTGGATTTTTGATTGACGGCCATTCTGACTGGTGTGAGGTGATACCTCATTGTAGTTTTGATTTGCATTTCTCTGATAATTAGTGATATTGAGCATTTTTTCATGTGCCTTTTGATCATTTGTATGTCTTCCTTGGAGAGTTGCTTGTTTAGGTCCTCTGCCCATTTTTGGACTGGGTTGTTCATCTTTTTCTTATTGAGTCATATGTGTTGCTTATATATTCTGGAGATCAAACCTTTATTGGCTTCATCTGCAAAAATTTTCTCCCATTCAGAAGGTTGTCTTTTTGTCTTACTTATGGTTTCATTTGCTGTGCAGAAGCTTGTAAGATCAAAATAGATTTTAAAACAAAGGCCATAAAGAAAGATAAAGAAGGATATTTTATAATGATTAAAGGAGTGATACAAGATGAGGATATTACACTCGTTAATATATATGCACAAGTTTTCAATTATACATGAACAGATGTATATTCATTGTCACATTTTTTTCCATGTGAGCTACCATAAGATCTTGTGTATGTTTCCCTGTGCTATAAAGTATAATCTTGTTTATCTATTCTATAATTTTGAAATTCCAGTCTATCTCTTGCCACTCCCTGCTCCCTTTGCAACCAAAAGTTTGTATTCTATGTCTATGAGTCTGTTTATATTTTGTATTTATGCTTTGTTTGCTTTTTGATTTGTTTGTATTGTTTGGTTTTGTTTTGCTCTGTTATAAGATACCACATATGAGTGATCTCATATGGTATTTTTCTTTCTTTTTCTGGCTTACTTCACTTACAGTGACATTCTCCAGATGCATCCATGTTGCTGCAAATGGCATTATGTTGTCAGTTTTTGTGGCTGAGTAGTATTCCATTGTTTAGATATACCACTTCTTCTTTATTCAGTTATCTGTTGATGGACATTTAGGCTGTATCCATGACTTGGATATTGTATATAATGCTGCTATGAACAGTGGGGTTCACGTGTCATCCTGAAGTAGGGATCATTCTGGACACATGCCCAGGAGTGGGATTCCTGGGTCATATGTTAAGTCTATTCCTAGTCTTTTGAGGAATCTCCATACTGTTATCCACAGTGGCTGCAACAAACTGCATTCCCACCAGCAGTGTAGGAGGGTTCCCCTTTCTCCACAGCCTCTCCAGCATTTGTCATTTGTGCATTTTTGAATGACGGCCATTCTGACTGGTGTGAGGTGATAATTCATTGTAGTTTTGATTTGCATATCTCTGATAATTAGTTATACTGAACATTTTTTCATGTGCTTATTGATCATTTGTATGTCTTCCTGAGAGAAATGCTTCTTTAGCTCTTTTGTCCATTTTTGGATTAGGTTGTTTGGTTGTTTCTTGTTAAGTCATACTAGTTGCTTCTATATTCTGGAGATCAAGCCTTTGTCAGCTACATTAGCAAAAATTTTCTCCCATTCTGTAGGTTGTGTTTTTATTTTATTTATGGTTTCCTTTGCTATGCAGAAGCTTGTAAGTTTCATTAGGTCCCATTTGTTTATTCTTGCTTTTATTTCTATTGTTTGAGTAGAATGTTCTAGGAGAACATTTTTCAGATATATGTCAGATAATATTTTGCCTATATTTTCCTCTGGAGGCTTATTCTATCTTGTCTTATGTTTAAGTTTTGATCCATTTTTAGTTCAGTTGTCTGTATGGTGTAAGGGAGTGTTCTAGCTTCATTGTTTTACATGCTGCTCTCCAGTTTTCACAACACCATTTACTGAAGAAACTGTCTTTATTCCATTGTATATTTTTGCCTCCTTGGTCGAAGTTTAGTTGACCTAAAGATTTTGGTCCATTTCTGGGCTCTCTATTCTGTTCCATTGGTCTATATGTCTGTTTTGGTACCAATACCATGCTGTCTTGATGACTGTAGCTCTATAGTATTGTCTGAAGTCCGGGAGTTATTCCTCCAGGCTCTTTCTTTCTCTTCAGTAATGCTTTAGCAATTCTAGGTCTTTGATGGTTCCATATAAATTTTTTTATGATTTGTTCTAGTTCTGTGAAATATGTCCTGGATAATTTGATAGGGATTACATTAAAACTGCAGATTGCCTCTGGCAGAGTGACCATGTTAACAATATTGATTCTTCCAATCAAAGAGTATGGGATATCTTTCCATTTTTTGAAGTCTTCTCTAATTTCCTTCATCAATGGTTTATTGTTTCCTGTGTATAATTTTTTCACCTCCTTGGTTGGATGTATTCCTAAGTATTTTGTTTCTTTGGGTGCTATTTTAAAGAGGATTGTTTCTTTACTTTCTTTTTATGTTGTTTCATCTTTAGTGTAAAGAAATACAACTGAGTGTTTTACTTTAAACTTGTAACCTGCTATATTTCTGAATTCTTTGATCAGCTCTAGCCATTTTTGTGTGGAGCTTTTAGGGTTCTCAATATAAAGGAAACATGTCATCGGCATATAGTGACACTTTTACCTCTTCTTTTCCAATTTGGATCCCTTTTATTTCTCTCTCTTTTCTGATTGCTGTGGCCAAGACTTTCATGTCTATGTTGAATAGGAGTGGTGATAGTCGGCATCCTTGTCTTGTCCCAGATTTTAGTGGGAAGTTTTTCAGTTTTTCACCATTGAATACTATGCTGGGTGTAGGTTTGTCATATATAGCTTTTATAATGTTGAGATAGGTTCCCTCTATACCCACTTTGGGGAGAGTTTTTATCATAAATGGGTGTTGAATTTTATCAAATGCTTTTTCTGCATCGATTGAGATGATCATGTGGTTTTTGTCCTTTCTCTTGCTGATGTGATGTATTCCATTGATTGATGTGTGTATGTTGAACCACCCTTGTGTCCCTGGGTTGAACTTCACTTGATCATGATGCATAATCTCTTATGTGCTGTTGGATTCTATTTACTAATATTTTGGTAAGGATTTTTACATGTATGTTCAGCAGTGATATCAGCTTATAATTCTCTTTTTTGGTAGTGTCTTTGCCTGGTTTTGGTATCAGGGTGATGGTGGCTTCATAGAATGATTTTGGGAGTATTCCCTGTTTTTCAATCTTCTGGAAGAGTTTGAGAAGGACTGGTATGAGTTCTTCTTTGTATGTTTGGTAGAATTCCCCAGTGAAGCCATCCCATCCTGGACTTTTATTTGTAGGGAGGATTTTTATTGCTATTTTGATTTCATTTCTAGTGATTGCTTTGTTTAAGTGTTCAGATTCTTCTTGATTCAGTTTCGGTGGACAGTATGTTTCCAGAAACTTGTCCATCTCCTCTAGTTTATCCAGTTTGGTTCCATATAGGTTTTCATAATATTCTCATATGATATTCTGTATTTCTATTGTTTTTGTTGTGATTTCTCCATTTTCCTTTCTTATTTTGCTAATTTGTGCAGTCTCTTTTTTCTTCTTTGTGAGTTTGGCCAGAGGTTTGTCAATTTTATTTACTTTTTCTAAAACCCAGCTTTTGGTTTGTTTAAGTTTTTTCTACCATCTTGTTAATGTCTATATTATTTATTTCCACCCTGATCTTTATAATTTCCTTCCTTCTGCTGCCTTTTAGGGTGTTTTGTTCTTCTTTTTCTAGTTCTTTTAGTTGGTGGGTTAAATTATTTATTTGAGAATGTTCTTGTTTTTTGACAAAGGCCTGTATCGCTATAAACTTCATTCTTATCACTGCTTATGCTGTGTCCCAGAAATTTTTTGTGGTTGAGCTTTCATTGTCATTTGTCTCAAGGTATTTTTTAATTTCAGCTTTGATTTCCTCATTGAGCCATTTTTTTAATAACATAATTTTTAATCTCCATGCTTTCCTTCTTTTCTCCTTTATTTCTCTGTTGTTGATTTCTAGTTTCATGGCATTGTGGTCAGTAAAGATGCTTGAGATAATTTCTTTCCTCTTAAAATTTTTGAGCTTTCTTTTGTTCCCAAGTACATGCTCAATCCTGGAAAATGTTCCATGTGCACTTGAAAATAATGTATATCCTATTTCTGGGGGGCGTAATGTTCTGAAAATATCCACCAAAACTATTTTTTCTATTGTAGTATTTAATTTCTCTGTTGCCTTGTATATTTTCTGTCTGGAAGATCTGTCTACTGATGTTGATACAGTGTTAAAATCTCCAACTATGATTGTATTCCCATCAATATCCCCCTTTATATATGTTAGTAATTCTTGTATGTATTTAGATGTTCTTTTATTGGGTGCATATATATTAACGAGTGTAATAGCCTCATCTTGTATCACTCCTTTTATCATTATAAAGTGTCCTTCTTTATCTTTCTTTATGGCCTTTGTTTAAAGCCTATTTTGTCTGAAATCAGTACTGCCACACCTGCTTTTTTGGCTTTTCCATTTGCATGGAATATCCTTTTCCATCCTTTCACTCTCAATCTATATGTGTCCTTCTCCCAAAAGTGGGTCTCTTGTATGCAGCATATTGCTATATAACCCAGCGTGCCACTCTATGTGTTTTGACTAGAGCATTTAGTCCATAAACATTTACAATAATTAATGATAGATGTATATTTATTGCCATTTTGATCTAATGTTTGTAGTTGATTTGATATTTCTTCTTTGTTACTTTCTTCTTCCTTTTGTGGTTGGGTAATTTTCCTCTGTATTATAATGAACTTTACTTAGTTTTTGTGACTCTCTTGTAAGTTTTTGGCTTGTGGTTACCCTTTTTTTACACCTATTAGCCCGTTACTATAACTGTTTTTATTAAACTGATAATAACATGATCTCAAACCCATCCTACCGGAAACAAAAAATTTAAAATAAGAAAGAAAAATAATTGCATATTTTCCTGCCTCCAGCTGCCACTAAAAATGATTTATATGTCTTCTTTTATAATTTTATGTTTTTTTTAGTTGTAATTCATGAGTTATCACCTTTCCAATTGTGAGTTTCTCATTTCTGTAGCATCCTGCTGCTTTTCTATATACAATAGCCCTTTCAATATTTCTTTTAGCATGGGTTTAGTGTTGCTAAACTCCTGCAGCTTTTTCTTGTCTGTGAATTTCTTTATCTCTCCTTCTATCCTAAAGGATAGTCTTGCTGGATAAATTATCCTAGGCTGCATCTTTTTTTCATTCTGCACTTTGAATATATCTTGCCACTCCCTTCTGGCCCATAGTGTTTGTGTAGAAAAATCAGCTGAGGGCCTTATGAGGGTTGCCTTGTAACTTACTGTTTGCTTTTCTCTTGCTGCCTTTAGAATCATTTCTTTATCCTTGATTCTGGCCATCTTGATTATGATATATCTTGGTGTGGGTCTATTTGGGTTCTTCCTGTTTTGGACCCTCTGAGTTTCCTGCATTTGGTTATCTTTTTCCTTCTTTAAGCTTGGGAAGTTTTCAGTCATGATTTCTTCAGAAACCTGTTCAATCCCCTTTTATCTTTCTTCCAATTCTGGGACCACTATGTTGTGAAGACCGGCATGCTTCATATTATCCCATAAGTCCCTTATGTTGTTTTCATTTGTTTTTATTTGTTTACCTTGTAGCTCTTCTGATTGATGCTTTCTATTGTCCTGTCTTCTAGGTCAGTTATTCTTTCCGCTGCATTATGTAGTCAGCTTTGCATAGCCTTTAGGTCAGTCCTCATCTCATTCAGTGACTTTACCAATTCTACTTGGCTGTTTTTTATTGATTCAATTTCATTTTTGACATTTTATATCTCTAAACACCATCTCTTTTAGTTCCTTCAGTACTTTGATCACTCCTTTTTTGAAATCTTGATCTAGTAGGCTATTGATGTCTATTTCATTGATGGTTGTTTCAGTGGATTTCTCTTGTTCTTTTAATTGGGAATGGTTTCTCTGCTTCTTCTTCTTGCTCATATCTCTCTGGCACTGAGGTTTATGGAGTATCAGATATCTATTTTTGTCCTTAAAGAGTTTATCTATGTAATGCTTATGTAGGAATAAGACTTAGGAAAAAACAAAGAGAGAAATAATTTTAAAAGAAGGGAGAAAAAAAGGTTTGAAAACAGTGTATAATGAATAATAGAAGAGCAAGTTGAAGAAGAATAGCAATTGGGTTGAGATGTCCTTTAAAAACCTTTAAAAAAAAGCAGAAAAAATGAAAAGATGTATTTGAAAGCTGTGTATAATCAAAAACAGGACATCAAAACCAAGAGAAATAAAAATGAATTAAGAAGTAAAAATTAAAGAGTAATAGAAAATAGAACAGGTAAAAACAGATTTTAAAAAAACGGGGGGTGTCAGTGTTCTCCTGGAGACTGTGTGTTTTTAATGTGAAGTCTTTCTTTCTTTGTCCTGTTTTGGAAGCTCAGCTTGCTGTTTCCAGAGTCCCTCCGTTGTCCCCCTTGTCTGTGCTGCTCCCAGTCCCTGTCAGCAAGCAGATCGTGCCTCCTCCCAACACTGGGTCAGGTGCAGCTCTCCTGTGCTGTAGGTGGGTGGGTCACTGCACCTCCAGATGCTGCTGTCAGATGTTGCAGACTAGCCAGGTAGGAGGGCAGGTCACGTCCCCTCCCAGCACTGTGGTCAGGGCTGCTTTCCTGCCCGAAATATAGGGGGCAGCCCTCCCTCTCCTGGCGCCAGTCAGTCCATTGCTCTGTGTCACTGCATGCTCCGCCTCGAGTTGGCGCTCCTCAGGCAGGCTCAGGGAAGACCGAGGAACTGTCTTGTCCCTGCTCAAGGCCAGATCACAGCTCCTTGTTTGTCTAGGCAGAGCAAGTTCTCTGAGAGACCAGGATGGAAGGATTCTATCTGCCTTGAGCTGTAGACAGGTCTCCGTCTGGAGTTTGAGGCTGCTAAGTCCTTAAGTGTGGATGTAGGTTTCACTCCCATCCCCACCTGGGTGCTAAGTGCCTGAGGATAAGGTGGCCATGCCTGAGCCCAGCCCCTCTTCACCCAAAAACTTTCTGTGGGTTTTCAGAGATGGGGTTATGCACCCTTCCCCCTCAGGGCACATCAACCTTGTTGTTTTATGGAGGGCCCAAGTTGTTCTGCCCTGTGCACCCATAGCTATGGTGCACAACCCCCCACAGTCCCCTGGTGCTGCCTCAGTGCAGCCGCCTCCATTCTCTACCTAGCTCGGGCAGCCTGGCACTGCCCCCAGCTGCTGGCCTGCATCTCAGGCTGGGTGTCACAGGGATCCTCTGTGCCCCTTTAACTTAGTTCTGTCCATCAAGGGCTGGTCTGTACAGATCTGCACCTCGGAGTCTCCACCTCTGTCCCACTGGCCCCTCAGGTGGAGAAGGGATACCCAGTGAAGGAGCACAAGGCCTCCTTTGCCACTGCCTCCCCACGGAATCAGTCACATAGTGTTTTGTCCTTTCTTCTTTCTTTTTTCCTTTTCTAATACCAGATTTTTGGTTTCTCTATCTTTTGAAGAAGACGAAGTACTGTCAGAGTTCTGCTAGTGCTCTGGTTGGCCGAGTGGGACTGTGGATGTGAATCTTGGTGCATTTGTGGGTGGGGGTGAGCGACAAGCGTCCTTCAACTCCACCATCTTGGCCTCCTCCTCTGTCAGTATTTATTTTATATATTTATGATCTGTGATGTTCAGTTTATATATGTTTATAATTATCATATCTTCCTGATGAGTTGACCTTTTATCATTTTATAGCATCCTTCTTAATCTCTTACAACAATTTTTTAATTAACGTCTAATATTTCTAATAAAAACCTAGCCAGCACTGCTCTCTTTTGGTTCCCATTTGGATGGAATATAATTATCCATCCTGTAATGTTTACTCAGTGTGTGTGCTTGCATCTAAAGTGAGTATCTTGAAGACAGAAAATGGTTTAATATTTTTTATCCATTCAGATACTCTATTTCTTTTTCAGTAGGTAATTTGATCAATGTACATGTAAATTAATTATTAATAGGAAAGGTTTACTCTTGCCATTATTGTTTTTTTTATTTTATACTTGCATTCATTTTTTTCCTTTTCTTAACTTTTTATTGATTTATAATCATTTTACAATGTTGTGTCAAATTCCAGTGTTCAGCACAATTTTTCAGTCATTCATGAACATATAAAAATATATGGTCAAATTTTTTCTCTGTGAGTTATCATAATATTTTGTGTAATTTCCCAGTGGTATACAGTGTAATCTTGTTTATTTATTCTAAAATTTTGAAATCCCATTCTATCCCTTCCCACCCTCCACCAACCTGGTAACAACAAGACTGTACCCTCTGTCTGTGAGTCTATTTCTGTCCTGAATTTATGCTTTGTTTTGTTTGTTTGTTTGTTTTTGTTTTTGTTTTCTTAGATTCCACATATGAGCGATCTCATATGGTATTTTTCTTTCTCATTCTGGCTTACTTCACTTACAATGACATTCTCCAGGAGCATCCATGTTGCTGCAAATGGCATTATATTGTCAGTTATTATGGCTGAGTAGTATTCCATTGTATAAATATACCACCACTTCTTTATCCACTCACCTGTTGATGGACATTTAGGCTGTTTCCATGTTTTGGCTATTGTAAATAGTGCTGCTATGAACATTGGGGTGCAGGTGTCATCCTGAAGTAGATTTCCTTCTGGATACAAGCCCTGGAGTGGGATTCCTGGATCATATGGTAAGTCTATTCCTAGTCTTTTGAGGAATCTCCACACGGATTTCAATAGTGGCTGCACCAAACTGCGTCCCCACCAACAGTGTAGGAGGGTTCCCCTTACTCCAAAGCCTCTCCAGCATTTGTCATTTGTGAATTTTTGAATGACAGCCATTCTGAATGGTGTGAGGAGATACTTCATTGTAATTATGATTTGCATTTCTCTGATAATTAGTGATATTGAGCATTTTTTCATGTGCTTTTTGATCATTTCTATGTCTTCCTTGGAGAATTACTTGTTTAGTTCTTCTGCCCATTTTTGGGTTGGGTTGTTTATTATTTCTTATTGAGTCATATGACCTGCTTATATATTCTGGAGATCAAGTCTTTGTCAGATTCCCTTGCAAAAATTTTCTCCCATTCAGAAAGTTTTCTACTTGTTTTACTTCTGGTTTTCTTTGCTGTGCAGAAGTTTGTAAGTTCATTAGGTCCCATTTGTTTATTCTTGCTTTTATTTCTTCTAGGAGAAAATTTTTGAAATGTATGTCAGATAATGTTTTGCCTATGTTTTCCTCCAGGAGGTATATTGTATCTTGTCTTATGTTTAAGTCTTAAATCCATTTTGAGTTGATTTTTGTATATGGTGTAAGGGAGTGTTCTACCTTCATTGTTTTACATGCTGTAGTCCAGTGTTCCCAACACAATTTGCTGAAAAGACTATCTTTATTCCATTGAAAATTCTTGCTTCCTTTGTCGAAGATGAGTTGACCAGAAGTTTGTGGGTTCATTTCTGGGCTCTCTATTCTGTTCCATTGGTCTATATATCTGTTTTGGTACCAATACCATGCTGTCTTGTTGACTGTAGCTCTATAGTATTTTCTGAAGACTGGGAGAGTTATTCCTCCAGCCTCTTTCTTTCTCTTCAGTAATGCTATGGCAATTCTAGGTCTTTGATTGTTCCATATAAATTTTATTATGATTTGTTCTAGTTCTGTGAAATACATCCTGAGTAATTGGATAGGGATTGCTTTAAATCTGTAGATTGCCTTGGGCAGTGTGACCATTTTAACAATATTGATTCTTCCAATCCAAGGGCATGGAATATTTTTTCACTTTTTAAAGTCTTCATTAATTCCTAAATCAATGGTTTACACTTTTCTGTGTATAATTCTTTCACCTCCTTGGTTAGATTTATTCCCAGATATTTTATTACTTTGGGTGTTGTTTTAAAGGGGATTGTTTCTTTACTTTCTTTCTCTGTTGATTTATCGTTAGTGTAAAGAAATGCAACTGATTTTTGAACGTTAATTTTGTAACCTGTTACCTTGCTGAATTCTTTAATCAGCTCTAGTAGCTTTTGTGTGGACCTTTTAGGGTTTTCTATAAAGTAACATGTCATGAGCATATAGTGACACTTTTACCTCTTCTTTTCCAATTTGGATCCTTTTATTTCTTTCTCTTGCCTGATTGCTGTGGCTAGGACTTCCAAGACTATGTTGAATAGGAGTGGTGATAGTGGGCATCCTTGTCTTGTCCCCAATTTTAGTGGGAAGATTTTGAGTTTTTCACCATTGAGTCATATGCTGGCTGTTGGTTTGTCATATATAGCTTTTATGATGTTGAGATATGTTCCCTCTATACCCACCTTGGCGAGATTTTTTATGATAAATGGGTGTTAAATTTTATCTAACGCTTTTTCTGCATCGATTGAGATGATCATGTGGTTTTTGTCCTTTCTCTTGTTGATGTGATGTATTACATTGATTGACTTGCGTATGTTGAACTAGCCTTGTGTCCCTGGGATGAACCCCACTTGGTCATGATGTATAATCTTTTATATGTGTTGTTGGATTCTATTTGCTAAAATTTTGGTGAGGATTTTGGCGTCTATATTCATCAGTGATATTGGCCTGTAATTCTCTTTTTTTGTAGTGTCTTTGCCTGGTTTTTGTATCAGGGTGTTGGTGGCTTCATAGAATGAGTTTGGGAATATTCCCTCCTATTCAAACTTCTGGAAGAGTTTGAGAAGGACTGGTATGAGTTCTTCTTTGTATGTTTGGTAGAATTCCCCAGTGAAGCCGTCCGGTCCTGGAGTTTTATTTGTAGGGAAGTTTTTAATTGCTATTTCTATTTCCTTTCTAGTGATTGGATTGTTCAAGTGTTCAGTTTCTTCTTGATTCAGTTTTGATGGACAGTATGTTTCCAGAAACTTGTCCATCTCCTCTAGGTTATCCACTTTGCTTCCATACAGTTTTTCATATTATTTTCATATGATATACTGTATTTCCATTATGTCTGCTGTAATTTCTCCATTTTAATTTCTTACCTTGCTAATTTGTGCTCTCTCTTTTTTCTTCTTTGTGAGATTGGCCAGAGGTTTGTCGATTTCTTTTACTTTTTCAAAAATCCAGCTTTTGGTTTGGTTGATTTTTTTCTATGGTCTTGTTAATCTCTATTGTATTTAATTCCTCTCTGATATTTATTATTTCCTTCCTTCTGCTGCTTTTTGGGGCTTTTTGTTTTTCTTTTTCAAATTCATTCAGGTGGTGGGTTGAATTATTTCTTTGAGATTGTTCTTCTTTTTTGAGGAAGGCCTGTATCAGTATAAACTTCCCTCTTAGCACTGCCTTTGATGTGTCCCATAGATTTTGAGTGGTTGTGCTTTCATTATCATTTGTCTGAAGGTATTTTTTAATTTCAGCTTTGATTTCCTCATTGATCCATTTTTTTCAATAATATATTGTTTAATCTTCATGCTTCCTTTTTTTCTCCTTTGTTTCTCTGTTGTTGATTTCCAGTTTCATGGCATTGTGGTCAGCAAACATGCTTGAGATAATTTCTATCTTCTTAAAATTTTTGAGGTTTGTTTTGTCCCCAAGTACATGATCAATCCTGGAAAATACCCCATGTGCACTTGAAAAGAATGTATATCCTATTTTTGGGGGGTGTAATGCTGTGAAAATATCCACCAAATGTAGTTTTTCTATTCTAGTATTTAATTTCTCTGTTGCCTTGTTTATTTTCTGTTTGGAAGATCAGTCTAATGATGTTAATGCAATGTTAAAATCTCCAACTATGATTGTATACTCATCAATATCCCCCTTTATCTCTGTTAGTAATTCTTGTATGTACTTAGGTGCTCCTATATTGGGTGCATATATATTAATGATTGTAATATTCTCATCTTGTATCACTCCTTTAATCATTATAAAATGTCCTTCTTTATCTTTCTTTGTGGCCTTTGTTTTAAAGTCTATTTTGTCTGAAATCAGTACTGCCACACCTGCTTTTATGGCTTTTCCTTTTACATGGAATATCCCTTTCCATCCTTTCACTCTCAATCTATATATGTCCTTCCTAAAGTGGATCTCTTGTATGCAGCATATTGAAGGTTCTTGCTTTATTATCCAGTCTGCCACTCTGTGTCTTTTGACTGGAGCATTTAGTCCATTAACATTTACAGTAATTATTGATAGATGTGTGTTTATTGCCATTTTGATCTTATTTTTGCAGTTGAATTGGTGTATCCTCTTTGTTCCTTTCTTCTTGCTTTTGTGGTTTGGTAATTTGCACTGTATTATCATTGATTTTGTTTAATTTTTGTGACTCCCTTGTAAGTTTTTGTCTTGTGATTACCCTTTTTTGTAAATCTATTGGCCCATTACTATAACTGTTTTAATTAAACTGACAGTAACATGATCTCAAAACTATCGTATCATTAAAAAAAATTTAAAAAGAAATAAAATGTATATTGTATATTTCCCTGCCTCCCTCTCCCACTCTCAGTGATTTGTATGTCTTCTTTTATAATTTCTTATTTTCTTTATTTGTAATTCATGAGTTATCACCTTTCCAATTGTGAGTTTCTCATTTATGTAGCATCCTGCTGCTTTTCTTTGGAATAGACTTTTCAATATTTCTTTTAAGATGGGTTTAGTGTTGCTTAACTCTTGCAAATTTTTCTTGTCTGTGAAATTCTTTATTTCTCCTTTTTTCCTAAAGGATAGCCTTGCTGGATAAAGTATCCTAGGCTGCATCTTTTTTTCATTCAAGACTTTGAATATATCTTGGCACTCCCTTCTCACCTGTAGTGTTTTGTAGAGAAATCACCTCAGATTCTTATGAGGATTGCCTTGTAACTTACTGTTTGCTTTTCTCTTGCTACCTTTAGAATCATTTCTTTATCCTTGACTCTGGCCATCTTGATTATGATATGTCTTGGTGTGGGTCTATTTGGGTTCTTCCTGTTTGGGACCCTCTGAGCTTCCTGTAATTGGATATCTGATTCCTTCTTTAAGTTTGGGAAGTTTTCAGTCATGATTTCTTCAAAAACCTTTTCAATCCCTTTTGACCTTTCTTCCCCTTCTGGGACCCCTATTATGCGAAGATTGGGACTCTTAATATTATCCCATAGGTCCCTTATGCTATTTTCATTATTTTTTATTTGCTTATCTTGTAATTCTTCTGAATGGGTGCTTTCTATTGCCCTGTCTTCTAGATCACTAATTCGTTCCTCTGCATTATCTAGTCAGATTTGCACAGCTATTAGATGATTCCTCTTCTCTGTCAATGAGTTTACCCATTCTACTTGGCTCTTCTTTATAGCTTCAATTTCATTTTTGACATGTTTTCTATCTCTAAACACTATCTCTTTTAATTCCTTCAGCAATTTGATCACTTCTTTTTTGAAATCTTGATCTAGTAGGCTATTGGTGTCTAATTCATTGATCTTTCTTTCAGGGGATTTCTCTTGTTGTTTTAATTGGGAAAGGTTTCTCTGCTTCTTCATCTTGCTCATACCTCTCTGGCACTGTGGTTTATGGAGTTTCAGTTGTCTATTTTGTATCTTAAGGATTTTATCTATCTATTGCCTATTCAGGAATAGAACTTAGGAAAAAAAAGAAAAAAAATAAGAGAGAGAGAGAAAGATTTTTAAAAGAAGCGAGAAAGAGAGTTTGAAAACAGTGTATAATGAATAATAGAAGAGCGAGTTGAAGCAGAGTATTAATCGGGTTGAGACGTCCTTTTAAAACCTTTAAAAAAAAAGAAAAGGGGTGGGGAGATGAATAGATGTATTTGAAACCTGTGTCTAATCAATAACAGGACATCAAAATCCGAGAGAAATAGAAATGAATTAAGAAGTAAAAATTAAGAGAGTAATAGAAAATAGAACAGGTAAAAACAGATTTAAAAAAAAAAGGGGGTTGTCGGTGTTCTCCTGGAGTCTGTGTACTTTTAATGTGAAGTCTTTCTGTCTTCGTCCTGTTTTGGAAGCTCAGCTTGTTTTCAGAGGCCCTCCGTTGGCGCCCTCTTCTTTGCTGCTCCCAGCACCTGTCTGCAAGCAGATCACGCCTCCTCCTAACACGGGGTCAGGTGCATCTCTCCTCTGCTGTCGGCGGGCGGGTCACTGCCCCTCCAGATGCCACAGTCAGATGTTGCAGACTGGCCAGATAGGAGGGCTGGTCGTGCCCCCTCCCAGCACCTCGGTCAGGGGCTGTGATCCTGCCCAAAATGCGGGGGGCTGCTCTTCCTCTACCTGTGCTGCCTGTAGCTCCGCTGCTCTGTGCGGCTGCGTGCTGCATCCTGTTTGGCGCTCCAACCTGTTCGGCGCTCCAAAGGTGGGCTCAGGGAAGACTGAGGGTCAGCCTTGTCCCTGCTCTGAGCCAAAACCCAGCTCCTTGTTTGTGTCATTATTGTTTTTTAAAAACTTTCTTTAGTTCTTTATTCCTTTTTCTCTCTTGCTGTTTCCTTTTTTGTTTCACTGATTTATTGTGTTGATATACTTTGAAGTTTTTCTTATATTATTTTGTGTAATTTCATAGGACTTTTCTTTGTGGTTCACATGGAGCTTGCAGAAAATATCTCATTGTTATAGCAATGTATTTTAAGCTGATAAAAACTGATCTTCAATTGAATGGAAAACCTCTAGACTTTTACATACCCTCTTGACACAAATGCCTCATGTTTTGGGTGTCACAACATAAACCTATTTATACTATATATTTATTAACATATTTTATTTATTTTTATTTTAATATTTTATCTTTTAATTTTTACCAGAATTGAAATGGTTTATCTACCTCTATTACAGTAATAAAGTATTCTCTATTTGTCAATGTATTGACCTTTTCCATTGAGCATTATATTTTCATATTATTTTATGGTGCTCTTTAGCATGATTTTATTTCAACTTAAAGAACTTCCTTTGGCATTTTATGTAAGTCAGCTCTAGTGGTGATGACCACCCTCAACTTTTATTTTTCTGGAAAAGTCTTTATATCTCCTTCCTTAAATGAAAGACTTTTTTGCCATGTATATTTTCTTGGTTGACAGCTTTTCTTTTTTTCTTTCAGCACTTTGAATATATTATTCCACTCCCTCTGGTCTGAAACTTTTCTACTGAAAAATCTTCTCATGATTTTATGAGGGTTCCTTTGCACATGACAAGTTCTTTTTTTAACATTTTTATTGAGCTATAGTCATTTTACAATGTAGTGTCAAATTCCAGTGTAGAGAACAATTTTTCAGTTATGTATGAACATAAATATATTCATTATCACATTTTTTCACTCTGAGCTACCAGAAGATCTTGTATATATTTCTCTGTGCTACAGTATAATCTTGTTTATCTATTTTGCATATGTCTGTCAGTATCTACACATTTTGAAGTCCCAGTCTGTCCCTTCCCACCCACTTCCACCTTGGCAACCACAAGATTGTAATCTATGTCTATGAGTATGTTTTTGTTTTGTATTTATGTTCCATTTTTTTTTTTTTAGATTCCACATATGAGTGATCTCATATGGTATTTTTCTTTCTCTTTCTGGCTTACTTCATTTAGAATGACATTCTCCAGGTACATCCATGTTGCTGCAAATGGCGTTATGGTGTCATTTTTATGGCTGAATATTATTCCATTGTGTAAATATCTTTTCTCTTGTAGCTTTCAATTTTTTCTTTGTCTTTGAGTTTTTACAATTTGAGTATAACATGCCTACATGTGGATTTCTCCAAGAAGTCATATTTGATATCTTTTAGAATTCTTTGATCTGGGTATTAATTTTCTTCTGCAGATTTGGAAAGATTTTTAGATACTACCATTTTGAATATACTTTCTGATTATTTCTCTCTTCTGAGACTCTCAAAAGCATTTACAGCCATTCCACAGTATCCACTGGGGAGTGGTTCCAGGACCTCCAGCAGATACCAAAATTTACAGATGCTCAAATTCCCTATATGATGTAGTATAGTATTTCCTTATAACCTATGTACATATTCCTGTATAATTTAAATCATCGCTAACTTACTTATAATATGTAATACAATTCAAATGTTATTTTAAACAGTTGAAAATTTAATGTAAATGCTATGTAAATGATTGTTTCCACATGGCAAATTCAAGTTTTAACTTTTGAAGCTTTCTGCAATTTTCTCCTGAATATTTTCAAACTGTGATAATTTGAATATGCAGATTCAAAATTTATTGATATGAAGGACTGACTTTTTTGGTCTCCTCGATGGTGTCTCATAAGTTCCTTAAGCTTTCTTAACTCTTTTTTATTCTGAATTTTCTCCTGACCTGATTATTTCCAATGGCTTAACTTTGTATTATTTTCTGCCTGCTTTAGTCTACTGTTGAACCTCTCTAGTGAATTTTTCAGTTCAGTTTTTGCATGTTTTCACCTCCAAGATTTCGGCTTGTCCTTTTCAAAATTTTCTGTCTCTACTGAAATTTTTAATTTGTTCCCATGTGTCCCCCTGAGTTCATGGACTATTTTTTTGACAGTCATTTTGAATTGTCCTCCAGGTTATAATTACATTACCATTTCATTAGGGTCACTGTTCTGTTTGGTTTTTTGTTTGTTTGTTTTTTTGTTTTATCTTGTTTGTTTGTTAGGATCATCTCTTCCTATTTCTTTACTATCCTTGAATCTTTGTGTTGGCACTTATACACCAGAAAAAAACACCACCTCTCCCAGTCTTCATGGATTGACCTCACACAGGAGAAATGTTTCAGAAGACAATTTGGCCAAAGTTTCTGTGGGCTTCTCAAAACTTCATACTGGTGGTGGCAGAGCCAAGATGGTGTAGTAGACTCACAGCTTGCTCTCTCCCATAAATACACTAATAATTACATCTACAAACCCATGAATTGCACAGAATACCTACTGATCTCTGTCATATTATCTCTCATTTCAAATACAAGAGGACTCTCACAAAGTATGGTAAGAAAAAAAGGAAAAAAGAAAAAATCAGTGCAGAACTGGTCCTGCAGGGAGGGAGCAAGTGGCATAGAAGAAAGGCACCTGCATGCTGGGACACCACCTTTCCAGGCAGGAGGTCAGCAGGGACAGAAGGGGAGCTTTTGAGACTCAGAGCAGAAAGTGACAACTGCTTGGTAGACAGAACTAAGGGAAACAGCCATGGAGGGTCCCTGCAATCCCCAGTCTTAAATGTGAGCAGGCAAGGATAAGCCAGGACAGGCTGCTGGAGTTTGGTGAGGAGACCAGGCAGAAGGCTAGGACCCAATGCACAGAAGCAGCCTCAGGGGACTGGAGGGCAGTATGAACTTTGGCTAGGGATTTATGTGTAACAGAATAGCCTAGGACCCCCATAAAAAAAGGAGCACTGTAGGTATGGGTGGGGACGGGCACAACACAGCTGTGTCTTAGCCACCTTCTCAGCTTGGCTCCATTGTTGGTGTGTTCTCCCAAGAAGAGAAGTGGGGCTCAATCTTACCCATCACTACTTCAGGGAGGCAGGGCTGAAGGCTGAATCTATACCTTGTGGCCCTGCAACTTCTCTGGAGGGACTGAGATTTATTTACAGCCCTGAGCAGAGAGGGAAGATTTGCTTTCTCTGGATTCTTTGTGGACTTATGCCTCTGGGACAAATTGTCAGTGAACAGAGCTCTGACTCATGGAGAAGGTGAGTATGGATATTTAAAATAGGCCAACTTACTTTACTGTAAGTGGAGGTGGAGCTGGGGTCTGTGCCAACCCTGTGGCATACCACAGATTCAAGTGTATGAATGCATGCTTGCTAAGGCATGTCCTAGTGCCTGACATTGACAGATCTGCGCTGGTGGTTCCTGGGGCTCAAATTCTGGGACATCAGAACAAGTGGCCTACATTCCTGCAGCTAAGGTGGGGACAAAGGCAGCATCAACAAAGAGTACCGTGTAAGCCTGCATAGCAAGTGACAAACAACACCAGAGAAGGCACTTCCCAGTGGATATCTCTTGCCTACTCTTCTTCCCAGCTGAAGCACTCTTACCCTGCCTACTATGCACCACAGGTCAAAATTGGGTCTAGAAACCTCTACTCCAGCAACAGGTTGAGGCAACTAGTCCCCTGTCAAGGCTGTGACAACTAGAGAACAAAAAAGGAGACTGACTCAACAACAACAATCAGGGCAGTCTCTGACAACAACACCAACCACACCCCAATCAAAGGAATAAGCTGTCAACACTCATGGAAGAAAGACTTGGCAACCATCCATACTAAGAACAGCCATTGCATCAAAACTATTAGATGCACACAGTCTGCACAGGAATGCTCCCACTTTAAATAAAAGCAAACAAACAAAAAACAGCCCTTCAAGAACACAGTAGATAACAGATACTCCTAAATCCATATAGCCAGAGAAATATAAGTAAAATGAACAAACACAGGAACTACATGCATTAAAAGAACAAGAGAAATCCCCTGAAAGAATGATCAATGAAGTAGACCTCGATAGTCTACTAGATCATGACTTCAAAAAGGGAATGAGCAATGCAGTCAAGGAACTTAAAGTGATTATCAATAGAGACAGAAAATACTTTAAAAAGGAAATTGAAACTCTAAAGAAGAGCCAATTAAAAAAAGAAAACTCAATGACTGAGATAAGAGCCAAGCTAAAGACATTCAAAAGCAGACTAGATAATGCAGAAGAACAAATAAATGACTTAGAAGACAGGATAACAGAAGTCACTCAATCAGAATGACAGAAAAGCAAATAAAAATCAATGAAAGCAATATAAGGGACCCATGGAATAATATAATATTTGTCAACCTACATATAATAAGAGTTCCAGAAGGAGAAGAAGTAGAAAAGGGGATTGAAAAGATATTTGAAGAACTGATTGAAAATTTTTCAAACCTAAAGAAGGAAATGGATATCCAAGTACAGGAGGCACTGAGGGTCTCAAATAAGAAGAACCCAAACAGATCTAAATCAAGACATGTTATAATTAAGATGGCCAAAGTTAAAGATAAAGAAAGGATTCTAAAGGCAGTAAAAAAAAATAGACTTTGTTACAAGGGAACTCCCTTAAGGCTTTCACCTGATTTCTCTACACAAACACTGTTGGCCAGAAGGCAGTGGTAACATATATACAAAGTCCTTAATGAGAAAAAGCTGCAACCTAGAATACTCTCTCTGGCAAGACCATCCTTTAGAGTATAAGGAGAGATAAGCAATTTCACAGATAAGCAAAAACTAAAAGAATTCAGCAATGCTAAACCTATGCTAAAAGAAATATTGAGAAGTCTATTCTATCTAGAAAAGAAACAGGAAGATACAGAAATGAGAAAACCATAATTGGAAATGCAATAACTACAGTGAATTGCAAGAGAATAAACATGGAGGTGTAAAACAAATAAAAATAAAAATTATCAAAATCATAAAATGTGGGGGAGGGGAGCAAAAAATATAGACTTTTTTTCTCTCTCCTTTTTTTCTTTTCTTTCTTTCTTTTTTTTTTTTTTTGCTTCATTCTTTTTAGGGTGTGTTTTAGCCTACATGACCATCAGTCTAAAGCAAACAGATATAGTAAGGGATTAACATACTTGAAAAACAGGGTAATCACAAATAAAAACATACAATGGAGTCACAAAACCCAAGAAGAAACCAAGTTAATACAAAAAAAATTATCAAACCACAGAAATAAAAACAAAAAGGAAAAGAAAGAAACAAAGAAGAAATACCAAATCTCCTGGAAAACAAAATTCAAAATGGCTATAAACACATATATTTCTATAATTACTATAAATGTCAATGGACTGAATGCTCCAATCAAAAGGCATGGAGTGGAAAATTGGATAATAAAACAAAAGCCTAGAATATGCTGCCTACAAGAGACCCATTTTAGAGTGAACTAGACACATAAATTGAAAGTGAGAAGATGGAGAAAGATATTTCATGCAAATGGAAATGACAAGAAAGCAGGAAGTAGCAATACTCAAAACTTCATGCTAACCCAAACTGTCGTCTTTGTTCTTAGCAGTCCCCAGATCCCCAAACATCTAAAGTATGTAGAGCCTCATCAGAACTCCAAGACAGTTTAGACAGAGGCCAGATCCTTGGATAACTCCCCCAAAAGTTAAAACATGATGCAAAGTTAAAGTTCAACTCTTCCTCCCTTAACAGTTTCTTGATGCTGGAGATTTTTGCCTTCTCGCTCTACATTGAGCTGTAGTGAGGATCTGTGATTAGTCCCTGAATGCTAAGCAAACCACTGCCTTTGTTTTCTTGCAGTCCCCGAGGGATTAGAATGTTATGTTCTCCATCAGGGCTCCAAGACAGAAGAGACTGAATCCAGTATTCCAGGCAGTACCTGGAAAACTTGAATGTTGCATGTGTGTTCTAAATCTTTTTATTCTCAGTAAGAAGCTGGAAACTGAGGTTTCCTCTTTATCGTATGGCACTGTGCCAGGAGTGGGAATTATGAGTAAGGGTTATCTCCAATTTTAATACAAGTTTTAATGTGGCTGGTTTTGCACTCACCCAGGGTGCAGGAAACTCTCAATTAGTTCCTTTATGTCTCATAAAATGAATTTATCTATTTATTGTTGTTGACTTGATGTATCTGTAGTAAAAAGAGAGTCCAGGGTTCATATTCACCAATTACTAAAATCAATCTCGAAGTATCTTCTAATATTCCTTATTATTTCTTAATTGGCCCATTTGTTATCTCAAGTGATATTGTTTAATTTTAGAAAATATTTAAATTTTTCCAATTTGAGATGGATATTTATTCCTAATTTCATTCCACTGTTTTGAGAGAACATAATTTGTGTTGTATCAATCATTTTAAATTCATTGAGGTATTTCTTACAGCCTAAGGTGACTTTTACCCAGGAGAATACTTTATGTGAATTTGTGAAGAATATGCATCATTCTGCTGTTGCATGGAGAATTCTACAGTTGTATTTTGGGTCTAGTTTGTTCATAGTGGTGTTCATGTCTTCCATATACTTGCTTATTTCTTGTCTTTTTGTTCCACGTATTAATGAAGATGAAATATTGAATTACCCAAATATTATTGTTGAATTACTTATTTCTCCCTTCAGTTCAGGCAGTTTTTGCATTGTGTAATTTGGGGCTCTATTGTTAGGTGCATATATATGTAAAATTTAAGGTATATCTGCTGGATACACCGTTTTATCATAAATTTTTTTATACCTATTTATCTATATCAATATAGTTGATTTAAAGTCTGCTTTATATGATATTAATATAGCCACTGCAGTTCTTTTATGCTTATTTGTACAGTAAAACATTTGCCATTATTTCACTTTCACTACATTTATATATTTGAATCAAATTTTTTTCCTGTAGCCGAAACATAGATGGCTCTTTTTAAAAAAAAAATCTGGAAATTTCTGCTTTTTATTATATTGTCTAATCCATACATATTTAATTTTATTACTGATAGAATTGACTTTTATATCTTCTGCTTTGGTTTTCTTTCTATATGTTTGTCATTTTCTTCCTCTATTCTTTTCTAATGTTTTATTCTGTCTTAAGTAAATATTTTAGTGTTACATTTTACTTCTTTTAATGATATTTTATTACACTTTCTGAGTTACATTCTTAGTGATTGCTCTAGGGCCTGAAATAAACACACTATCTTCTGAGAACTCCTTCAGATTTATACTGACTAAATTACAGTGAAATATAGACATTTTACATTTATATAGTTCCATTCTCTCCCCTCTATTTTTAGTTGTATTAGGGTCATATCTACTACTTATATATACATTACAAAATCTACAGTACACTATTATAACTGTTACTTTGCATACTCTTAGATCCTGTAAAGAGTTGACTGAAAATGGTAAACAAGTAATATTTGCAGAATGTTATATTAACCTTCTTATTTAACCTTTCTGATTGTCTTCACTTATTCCTATAGAATTCAATTACTGTCTGTTATTTCCTTCAATACATTTTTTTCTCAACTGCTTCCTTTGTGCTGTTCTTGTCAAATATATTATATTTCCATAATTTGTAGGCCCTAAAACACAATTATATTCTTGTTTAAACAGTTAATTTTTAATCAGTTATAGAAAATAATGAAAAATTAACATTTATACCATCTTTTTTAAAATTTTCATGTAGATTTAAATTACTCTATGTGTCCATTTATTTTCTTTGGGTTTTTTTTGGCAAATTTTTTTAACATTTTTTATTGATTTATAATCATTTTACAATGTTGTGTCAAATTTCAGTGTTTAGCACAATTTTTCAGTCATTCATGGACATATACACACTCATTGTCACCTTTTTTTCTCTGTGAGTTTACAATGGAATTCTACTCAGACATTTATTTTCAATCTGAAGAGTTTCTTTTTTTTTTTAAGGCAGGTATATAAGCAATAAATTATCACCTTTGGGTTATCTAGAATTGTCTTAAAAACACTTTCATTTTGAAAAATCCTTTCATTAGGTATAAGATTCTTGGTGGAATTATTTTTCATTAAATGCTTTAATTATGTATGTCATCCCACTTTTCCTAGCTTCCATTGTTTCTTATGAGATACGAGTTATGATTGTTGGGGTTACCTTGTATTTGCAAGTTGTTTTTCCTTGCTGAATTCAAAATATTCCTTTTGGCATTGTCTTTCAACATTTTTACTGTGATGTATCTGAGTGTGAATCTTCCTTTCTGTTCATTTTACTTGTTTTTCTTAGTTATATAGATTTTTTTCACCAAATTTGAAATTTTCAGCCATTAGTTATTTGAATATTTTGTCGATCCCATTATCCTTTTAATATTCTGTCACTCTAATTACATATATATGTATGCAATTAATGGCATCTTATATCTTTTTGAAGCTGTGTTTATATTTTCTATTATTTTCCTCCATGTTCTTCAGAATGAATAACCTGTATCAATTAGTTCACTAATTATTTCTTCTGCTAGCTCATATCTACTGCTGAGCCCTTTTACTATTTTTTCTCATTTCAGTTATTGTACTTTTAAGCTCCCAAGTGTCCATTTTGGATCTTCTTAAAAACATTTTAATTTCTATATTAATATTTCTATTTTAAAGAGAATGGCTTCATATCTTCTTTTATTCTTTAAGTGCTATTTCCTGTAGTTTTGTGAACATACTCACAGTAGTTTCTTCGAGAGATAGTTTTATTGCATGTCCTGCTCCTGCATTTGTGGCACTATTTCTTGTTTCTTTGAATGTTTGAAATTTGCTTTGAAAACTGGACATTTTAAATATTACAAAGTAGCTTATCTGGATGCTGAAACACACCTGGTTGTTTTTATTATTTTCCTTGTCATTTATTTGTTTAATCCCCTTGATGAAAAGTTCTATGAAGTATATTTCCTCCATAATGTAAAGTCATTGATGTCCCTGCTCAGATATCGTTTCCATCATTTTTGCCTTTTTGCCTGAGTACATAGATATTCTCTCTTGGTTGGCATAAGCCACATAATGTCTAAGATTCTGCTTAAGAGAAACATCCAAAAATCATTTTTCCAGAAAATAAATGAGAAAATGGACATAAACTATTAAAATATACTTATTTATATATGTGGAAATGAAACAAGCACTTGCAGGATTCTGAAGAGAATTTATTCAATAGAAATAGCTTAATCTCTGTAACAACAATTACTTTGTTACCTTTTATGTTACTTTATTGTCCTATTCCCATCCCAAGCACTCAAGCTTTACAATATCCTTCAATACAAATAGCTCAAAATCACAGTGAAAATCATCAGCCTGGTAGCCACCACAGTGAAAGAACTGTCTTTGACCTCCTTCAAATCCCCATTACCAGAGATTGTCACTACCTGTCACTTTTGATAAGTCAGTGGAAGACCACATTTGAAAGATTATCTTTATTGATATTACTTATCTTACTCTGTGTGGAAATGTTTTGTTTGTTGAAAATGTTAAGAATAATTGTTTAAATTCACTGCTACCTGAAGCAGTGGGGAAAACTTGAGTAAACAGTAGGATATAGAAATCTTGAAACTAAACCTAGGGGAAAATATGGGATGTCCATAAAAGCCATGAAATTATATGACACATTTCTGATATTTATATCTATGCACATGCAAACAACAGTATGCTATCCCAAGGTTTTGTACATATTTAATAAGTAATTGAGAAGTCCCTCAGATCCAATTTTGAACAATAGGTGGGTTGATATGCAATTAGGAAATGAAGATAAAGTTAGAGTTGTCAGTGTTGGGATTAATGTTGTAAGTATGCTATGACATGTAAACAGAAGACATCAACAAAAACTTGGAAACTTATTAGCTTCAAAATTTAAGAAAAGATCTCTACAAGCTTTAGCTTGAAAGTAAGCTGAATAGAGGTATTGTTGGCCACAAATTACAAAGAATACAGACTTTATAAAATTATTTCAGAAATGTTACTAAAGTAACAACTACCACAACAAATATAAACAGTAACAAACCCTGAGAAGGGGAAAATCTGATTTCCATATTTGCCACATTATTTATTTTAAATATCCACCTTTCAAGAATAGAACAAAACATGCAAAACAACAAGAATATATGGCCCATAGACAGGAAATAATGTGGTTGACATAAACTGTCACCAGGGATGCTCAGATGTTGAACTTACTAGACAAGGATATTGAATCAACTCTTATTAGTATGTTCCAAAAGCTAAAGTAAATCATGTGTAAAAAACATATATAAAGTATAAGATTCATATTTCACCACTTAAGGAGTATCAATAAAAATATAAATTATAAAAAAGAAATAGAAAGTATAAAGGTAAAAAACTTAATAAGTGAAATAAAACACTTATTAGAAGACCAAAAGATGATTTGAGATGACAGATGAATCAGTAAACTTAAAGATAAAGTAATTGAGATCACTAAGTAAGAGAAACAGGGAAAAAAGTATTTAATAAAAGGAACAGAGTCTCAGAGATCAGTGGGACCCATCAAGCATGCCAACCTACAAATAATAGGGGTCAAGAAAGAGACATAGAAAAAGGCAAAAAAAAACTTATATAAACAATAGCTAACTCCTTCTCAAATTTAATAAAAAAATAGGAGTCTATATATCAAAGAAGTTCAATGAATTCTAGTTAAGATGAACTTATAGGCATCCTACACTTGTATAAATCATAAAAGAACAGTCTAAAGCCAGAGACAAAGAAATAATCTTGAAAGCACCAAGACAAAAGTGTCATCATGTATAATGGATCCTCAGTAAGATTAATAGCAGACTTATCTTCAGAAAGAATGGAAACCTGGGAGACATCAAGATGGCAGAGTAGGAGGATGCTGGACTCACCCCCCATCATGAACACATCAAAACTACAACTGCATAGTGTGACACTAACTGAAATTGACCTGGGGAGAAGCAGAACAGCTCTTCTACAATCAAGGCAGTAAAAAAAGATTTATACATAGTAGAGTAGGAAAGGAGAAGTAATACCATCAGGTCCTGATCTCCTTATGTGGGACACAGAAGAGGAGAGAGATATCACATGCTTGGAGATCCTTCCTGAGGAGCAAGGAATTTGATTCCCATGTTAGACACCTCAAATCTGGGGTCTGACATGGGAAAGACAAGCCCCCTTAACTGTTTGAAAACCAGTGGAATTTATACGAGGGCTAAAAGAACCTGAGGTTCTGCTCTTGAATGCATGCACAGATATGCTTACTCTGGTTATAGCAGGACAGCAGTAGACTGAAAACTACTTGAAGCTCTGGTTGGCTTTCCAGAACTTCCGAAGTGTGCACCCCAGCCTTCACAAGATGCCTGCACCAGCACCATTTGTTCTGGTGCTCATCTCCATTAGGGCAGAAGCTACAGTTGCAGATGAGAGTGTGCAAACCTAGGAGAAATGAAACAAGCTCAGACCCAACCATGCCTTTGATCAGGGCTGAGACAGCCATTTCCAGAATGTGTGTCACTGCTCACATTTAGGAGTGAAAATAGCTCAAGGGTAGAGACAGCCATTTTCAGCAGAAGCAAAACCAGCTCAGTAATGTAGCACCAACAGCAGGGGCTCTAAATTAGCTTCTAACCAAGGCATGAACACTGGGACGGGGGAGTAAAATCAGCACTGATGTGCAACTCCAACCCTTCAGGCCCTGGGCAATTGCCAAATCAAGGCAGAGATTGCCATCATACACAGGAGAAACTCAATCCTCTCAGGGCTTCTAGGCTACTAAATCTTACCAAGAGAGCAATAATGGCCACTGAGCATAGGAGAAGCCCTGGCTAACATGTGACTCTGGCTCTAGCCCAACTCTAGGACAATATGAAGAATAGAATCTCATTATATGTGGCATTAAAAGGAGAAGAAACAGAGAAAAGGGAATATATATATATATACGTGTGTGTGTATCTTTGGTGAAATGATGGCAGAAAATTTCATGAACCTGAAGGAAGAAAAAGATATCTAGGTAAAGGAAGCACAGAGAGTCAAAAACAAGATGAACCAAAACAGACACACACCAAGATGTAATATAATTAAACCAGAAAAAATTAAAGACAAAAAGAAAATTCTAAAAATAGCAAAAGAAAAACAAAGAATCATATAAAAAGGAACTTCCATAAGACTAGCAGCTGAGTTTGCAGAAGAACCTTTTCAAGTCAGAAGGGAATGGAATGATATATTTAAAGTACTGAAAAGAAAAAAAAACTACAAACTAGGATACTATACTCAACAAGGCTATCACTCAGAACTGAAGGAGAAGTAAAGAGTTTATCAGGCAAGTGAAAACTAAACATCATCAATACTAAGCTGATTTAAAGGGTCTTCTTTAAGTGAAAAAGAAAAGGCTACAATAATAAATAAGTAATTTTAAGAAGAATAAATTATCACTGGTAAAGGCAAATATACAGTAAAAGATGTAGCTCAACCACTTAAATAAACTAGAATAAAGGATAAAAGGCAAAGTTTTAAAATCAACAGTTGAGATAGACATGAAAATGTAAAATATGACATTGAAAATGCAACACATTGGGGGGGTACTAAAAATGTAGTTTTTAGAAGTTATTTGAACTTAAATGACTATCCTTTTAAAACAAGTAGATACAGTTATAGGTTAAAATAACTGAACTACATGGTATAAATATACCACATCTTCTTTATCCAGTCATCTGTTGATGGACATTAAGGCTTTTCCCATTTCTTAGCTATTGTAAATAATGCTGCTATGAACATTGGGGTGCAGGTGTCATCCTGAAGTAGGGTTCCTTCTGGATATAAGCCCAGGAGCAGGATTCCTGGCTCATATGGTAAGTCTATTCCGTCTTTTGAGGACTCTCCATACTGTTTTCCACAGTGGCTGCACCAAACTGCATTCCCACCAGCACTGTAGGAGGGTTCCCTTTTCTCCACAGCCTCTCAAGCATTTGTAGTTTGTGGACTTTTGAATGATGGCCATTCTGACTGGTTTGAGATGATACCTCATTGTAGTATTGATTTGCATTTCTCTAATAATTAGTGATGTTCAACATTTTTTCATGTGCCTAATGATCATTTGTATTTCTTCATTGAAGAATTGCTTGTTTAGATCTTCTGCCCATTTTTGGATTGAGTTGTTTGTTTTTTTCTTATTAAGTCATATGAGCTGCTTATATATTCTGGAGATCAAGCCTTTGTCAGTTTATTCTTTTGGAAAAATTTTCTCCCATTCCGTAGGTTTTCATTTTGTTTTACTTATGGTTTTCTTTGCTGTGCAGAAGCTTTTAAGTTTCATTAGGTCCCATTTGTTTATTCTTGCTTTTATTTCTATTGTTTCGGTAAACTGCCCTAGGAGAACATTTTTGAAATGTATGTCAGATAATGTTTTCTTCTAGGAAGTTTATTGTATCTTGTCTTATGTTTAAGTCTTTGATCCATTTTGAGTTTATTTTTGTGTATGATGTAAAGGACTGTTCTAGCTTTATTGATTTGCATGCTGCTGTCCAGTTTTTTCAACACCATTTGCTGAAGATGTGTTATATTTATACAATGGAATACTATTCAGCCATAAAATGACAACATAACACCATTTGCAGCAACATACATGTCCCTGGAGAATGTCCTTTAAAGTGAAGTAAGCCAGAAAGAGAAAAAAAAATACTATATGAGATCGCTCATATGTGGAATCTTAAAAAGAAAGAAAGAAAGGAAGAAAGAAAGGAAGAAAAAAAGGAAGAAGGGAAGGAAGGAAGGAAGGAAGGAAGGAAGGAAGGAAGGACAAAAGAAAGAAAGAAAGAAAGATAGAAAGAAAGAAAGAAAGAAAGTAAGAAAGGAAGGGAGAAAGAAAGGGAGAAAAAGACAAATGAACATAAATATAAAACAGAAACAGACCCATAGACATAGAATAGAAACTTGTGGTTGCCGGGTGGTGGGATGTGGGAAGGGATAGACTGGGAGTTCAAAATGTGTAGATACTGGCAGGCATATGTAGAATAAACAAACAAGATTATACTGTATAGCACATGGAAATATAAACAAGATCTTGTGTTACCTCACAGTGAAAAATAATGTGACAATGAATATATGTAAGTTCATGTATAACTGAAAAATTGTGCTCTACACTGGAAATTGATGCAACATTGGAAACTGACTATAACTCAATAAAGAAAAAGACACAGGTGGGCCTTCCTAATGAAAAAGACAGAAAAATAAATAAACAAGCAAACAAACAAACAGACAACATGGTAACCACAAATCAAAAAACTACAATAGATACAAAAGCCAGAGAGAAAGTGATAAAAATATAACACTAAAGAAAATCCTCAAACCACAAGAAGGGAGACTGAAAGTATAAGAAAATAACAGAGAGGAACTGCAAGAATAACTAGAAATCAAATAAGAAAATGGCAAAATGAACATACCCATCAATGATCACTTGAAATGATCTCTCCTTGCTACAATGATACCACAACTGAATGCTAAACAAACATCAAAAAAAGACCAGAACCTAGCCAAAAAAGATCTGCAACTGGAAACATAAAGAAGGAACCACAGCAGGATGGTAAGATGGGCATGCTTGTAATATAATTGGGCCCCATATCCCTTGGGTGGGTGACACACAAGCTGAAGGTTTGTTAAGTCACAGAGGCCCTCCCACAGGAGTGAGATCTCTAAGCCTTACGTCAGGCTCCCCAGCTCATGTCCCATATTGGGAAGAGAAGCAGACCCGAGAACATCTGGTTTTGAAGGCCAAGGGAGCTTTGCTCTGGGACCCTCACAAGACTGGGGGAAATGGAGACTCCATTCACTTGGGAAGTGTACACAGAAACTCACGTGTACCAGTTCCAAGGACAGAGACAGTGATTTCATAGGAACTGGGGCCAGAGCTGCTTGCTGGATTTGGAGGGTCTCCTAGGGACATGTAGGATGGCAAAGCTGGTGGTGGATATTCCAGAAGTGTTACTCTACATGAATTTTCCTGGAGGGTGGCATCTTGATTTGATCATTAGCACCAAGACCTAGCCCCACCCAACGGCCTGTAGGGAAGCATCAAGCCAAACAACATACAGGGTGAGAACACAGACACACCCATCCTCAGACTTCCTAAGCCACAAAGGCCTCTAGACACAGCCCTATTCATCAGAGGTCCAAGACCTAGATTCACTCAGCAGTGGGTAGGAACTGGCTCTTCCTACCAGGAAGCCTGCATAAGCCTCTAGTCCAGCCTCATCCACCAGAAGCAGAAACTAGAAATAAGAAAAAAATAATCCCAAGGAAGAGGCCAAGATGGTGGATTAGTAGGATGCTTGTAGCTCACCCTCTCCCACAGGTACAGCAAGACTCACATCCATGGACCCACTCAGCCAACCAGAGCACCTGCTGAACTCCTACAGAACATTGTCTTTTTCAAAAGACAAAGATGCCAAAAATCTGGTAGGAGAAAGGAAAAAATAAAAGATGAAAAGGCAAAGCAGTGTGGGACTGGTCCCTCAGGGAGGGAGCGACAAATGAGGACTGGTGCTCTTGTTCGCTGGGTCTCTCCCTCTCCAACGGAGAGGCTAGTGAGACAGAGGGGGAGCCTCTGAGGCTCGGATCTATACGGAGCAGCCCTTGACTGACAGAACTAAGTTTATGGGCACAGAGGGTCCCTGGAACACCCAGCCCGAGACCCGAGCCAGGAGCTGCGGGCCAGGACAGGTTGCCTGAGCCAGGCAGAGGATTGAGTCAGCTGCACTGAAGCAGCCCCGGGGGACTGCAGGGTGCTGCACAACGTGGATGTGTGGGTGCACAGGGCAGGACAACCTGGGCCCTCCATAAAACAGCATGGCTAATGTGCCCTGGGGTGAAGGTGTAGACCCCCATCTCTGAAAACCCACGGAAGGTTTTCAGCGAAGAAGCGGGGCTCAGGCACAGCCACCATATCCAGCGCTTGGCACCCAGGTGGGGGCGGGGGTGAAACATGAATCCGCGCCTAGGGGCTCGGCAGGCTCAAAGGCCAGACAGTGACTTGTTTGCAGCCCGAGTCAGATAGGATCCTTCAGCCCTGGTCCCTCGCAAAGTTCGCTCCACCAGAACAAACAAGGAGCTGAGTTTGGGCATGGAGCGGGGGTGGGGCAGCTTCTCGGTCTTCCCAGGGCCCTCCTGCAGAGCGCCAACCCAAGGCAGAGCACACAGCAGCACGGAGCAAGCAGCGGCACAGAACCCTGGAGCGACTGGTGCCAGGAGACAGCGGGTGGCCCCCCACCTTTCCAGCAGAAATGCTGTACTGGGGTGGTGCGATCTGCTTGACGACAGGCACTGGGAACAGCACAGACGAGGGCGCCAAGAGAGGGCCTCTGGAAACAGTAAGTCAAGCTCATGAAAGACTTCTCATTAAGAGCACACGGTCCCCAAGAGAACACCCCTCCCCCTTTTTTAACCTGATTTACCTATTATATTTTCTATTATCTTTTTAATTTTCACTTTTTAAACAATTATATATCCTCTCAGTTTTAATCCCATTTAAATTTTTCTTTTAAAATAATATTATTATTTTAAAAAATCAACATCATGTCATTTTTATCTCTCGTGGATTTGATCTCCTGTTATTGATTATACACAGGTTTCAAATATATTATTTCCTCTTTTCTAGTATTTTAAAGCTTTTTAAGGAAAGTCTCAACCTGATTACTCTTTTGCTTCAACTTACTCTTCAATTATTCATTATACACTGTTTGGAAACCTTTTTTTCTCACCTTTTTCAAAATCCCCTCTTTATCATAACTTTATCTCTTATATTTGTTATTACCTTTTTAATTTCTACTTTCTAAACAATTGGATATGCTTCTAGTTTTAGTCCCTTTTAAATATTTCTCTTAAATTAGTTATATTATTATTTTTTCAAACTCCACCTGATTAAATTTTCACTTCTTTTGGGTTTGATCTCCTGTTATTGATTATAAATAGGTTTCTATTTTTTTTAATTTTTTCCTTTTTTTTAAGGGTCTTTAAAAAGATGTCTCAACTCGAAAGCTAGTCTGATTCAAATTGCTCTTCTATAATTTACTATAAACTGTTTTCAAACATTTTATTTCTCCTTTGTATTAAAATTCTGTTTATTTATCATTTTAATCTATTCTATTTTCTATTAACTTTTTAATTTTTACTTTGTAAACAATTGTATATGCTTCTACTTTTAATTACTTTTTAAATTTTTCTTTTAAAGTAGTTATACTATTATTTATCTTTAAAAATCCACCTGATTTCATTTTCATTTCTTTTGGTTTTGATCTCCAGTTATTGATTATAAATGGGTGTCAAATATCGTTTTTGGACATTTTTCCCTTTTTTTAAAAGGGTTTTTTAAAAAAGACCGCTCAACTCGAATGCTAGTCTAATACAAATTTTACTTCTATAATTGATTATACAGTTTTCAAACCTTTTTTCTCCCTTCTTTTAAAATTCTCTTTCTCTCTCTCATATTTTTATTTTATCAGTTTTATTCTTACATAGGCAGTAGACAGATAAATAAATAAACTACTATAAGGACCACAATAGATAACTGATACTCCATTAGCCACAGTGCCAGAGAGATATGAGCAAGATGAAGAAGCAGAGAAACCATTCCCAATAAAAAGAACAAGAGAAGTCCCCTGAAAGAACAATCAATGAAATTGACATTGATAGCCTACTAGATCAAGATTTCAAAAAAGGAGTGATCAAAGTATTGAAGGAACTAAAAGAGATAGTGTTTAGAGATATAAAACATGTCAAAAATGAAATTGAAGCTAAAAAGAAGAGCCAAGTAGAATTGGTAAACTCATTAGCTGAGATGAGAATGGATCTAAAGGCTGTGGAAAGCAGACTAGATAATGCAGAGGAATGAATTAGTGAACTAGAAGACAGGACAATAGAAAAAACACCCAACCAGAACAACTGCAAGATAAACAAATAAAAACAAATGAAAGTAACATAAGGGACCTATGGGATAATAATGCCAATCTTCGCATAATAGGGTTCCCAGAAGTGGAAGAAAGATCAAAGGGAATTGAAAAGGTTTTTGAAGAAATCATGACTGAAAACTTCCCAAACTTAAAGAAGGAATCAGATATCCAAGTACAGGAAGCTCAGAGGGTCCCAACCAGGAAGAACCCAAAAAGGCAAACACAAAGACATATCACAATCAAGATGGCCAGAGTCAAGGATTAAGAAATGATTCTAAAGGCCGCAAAAGAAAAGCAAAGAGTGAGTTACAAGGGAATCCCCATAAGGCTCTCAGCTGATTTCCCTACACAAACACTACAGGTCAGAAGAGAGTGGCAAGATATACTCAAAGTCCTGAATGAAGAAAAGATGCAGCCTAGGATACTTTATCCAGCAAGGCTATCCTTTAGGATAGAAGGAGAGATAAAGAATTTCACAGACAAGCAAAAACTACAAGAGTTTAGAAACACTAAACCCATGCTACAAGAAATACTAAAAGTTCTACTCTAAATAGAAAAGCAGCAGGATGCTACAGAAATGAGAAATTCATAACTGGAAAGCTGATAACTCATGAATTACAATAAAATAAACATTAAATTGTAAAAGAAAACATCAAAATCATTAAGAGTGGGAGAGGAAAGCAAGAAACTATAGAATATTCTTTTTCTTTCTTTTTTAAAGATTTTATTCTCAGTAGGATGGGTTTGGTATATAGTAATAGGCTAATAAACTTACAGAAAAGGGTAACCACAAGCCAAAAAGTTACAAGGGAGTCATGAAAACTAAATGAAATCCCTGATAATACAAAGAAAATTACCAAACCACAAAAGGAAGAAGAATGCAACAAAGAGGATATACCAAATCTACTGCAAACATAAGTTGAAAATGGCAAAAAACCCCACAAATCAATCATTATTCACTTTAAATGTTAATGGATGAAATGCTCCAGTCGAAAGACACAGAGTGGCAGACTGGATAATAAAGCAAGAACCTTTAATAAGCTGCATACAAGAGATCAACTTTAGGGAGAAGGACACATATAGATTGAGAGTGAAAGGATGGAAAAGGATATTCCATGCAAAAGGAAAAGTCAAAAAAGCAGGTGTTGCAGTACTGATTTCAGACAAAATAGACTTTAAAACAAAGGCCATAAAGAAAGATAAAGAAGGATATTTTATGATGATTAAAGGAGTGATACAAGATGAGGATATTACACTTGTTGCTATATATGCACCCGATATAGGTGTACCTAAATACATAAAATAATTACTGACAGAGATAAAGCGGGATGGATATCCATGGGAATACAATCATAGTTGGAGAATTTACTGCATTTACATCACTAGAAAGATCTTCCAGACAGAAAATAAATAAGGTAATAATACAATACAGAAACTAAAGAATACAAAAGAAAAATAAGATTTGTGGGATATTTTCAGAGCAGTAAACCGCCCCAAAAAAGGATATACATTCTTTTCAAGTGAACATGGAACATTTTCTAGGATTGACCATATACTTGGGCACAAAAGAAAGCTCAACAATTTTAAGAGGAAAGAAATTATCTCAAGCATCTTTACTGACCACAATGCCATGAAACTAGAAATCAACAACAGAGGAAAAAAGAAAAAAGGAAAGCATGGAGATTAAACAATATGCTATTAAAAAAAAACAATGGATCAATAAGGAATTTAAAGATGAAATTAAATAATACCTAGAGACAAATGAAAATGAGAAAACAATTAGACAAAATTTATGGGACACAGCAAAGTTAGTGCTAAGAGGGAAGTTTATAGTAATACAGGCCTTCCTCAAAAAAGAACAATCTCAAATACACAATTTAACTCGCCAAATAAAAGAACTAGAAATAGAAGAAAAAATAAAACACAAAAGGCAGCAGAAGGAAGGAAATTATAAAGATAAGGGAGGAAATAAATAAAATAGACGTTAAAAAGACCATAGAAAACATCAACCAAACTAAAAGCTGGTTTTTTTGAAAAAGTAAATAAAATTGACAAACCTCTGGCCAAACTCACAAAGAAGAAAAAAGAGAGCACAAATCAGCAAAATAAGAAAGGAAAATGGAGAAATCACAAAAAGTAAAATAGAATTACAGAATATCATATGAGACTATTTTGAAAAACTATATGTATAACAAACTGGATAACCTAGAGGAGATGGAAACATTTCTGGAAACATACAGTCAACCAACTGAATCATAAAGTAACTGACCACTTGAACAAATAGATCACTAGAAATGAAATGGAAATAGCAATAATACTCCTCCGTACAAATAAAAGTCCAGGACCGGACAGCTCCAACATTGAATTCTGCCAAACATACAAAGAAGAACCCATACCAGTCCTTCTCAAACTCTTCCAGAAGTTTCAAAAGGAGGGAACACTCCCAAACTCATTCTATGAAGCCACCATCACCCTGATACCAAAACCAGGCAAAGACACTACAAAAAAAGAGAATTATAGGCCAATATCACTCATGAATATAGACGCCAAAATCCTCACTAAAATATTAGTAAATATAATCCAACAACACATAAAAAAGATTATACATCATGATCAAGTGGTGTTCATCCCAGGGACACAAGGGAGGCTAGACATCCACAAATCAATCAATGGAATACATCACATCAACAAGAGAAAGAACATAAAACACATGATTATCTCAATTGATGCAGAAAAAAACATTTGATAAAATTCAACACCCATTTATGACAAAAACTCTCACCAAAGTGGGTATAGAAGGAACATATCTCAACATCATAAAAGCTATATATGACAAACCTACAGCCAGCATAGTTCGCAATGGTGAAAAACTCAAAAGCTTCCCACTAAAATCTGGGACAAGACAAGGATGCCCACTATCACCACTCCTATTCAATATAGACTTGGAAGTCCTAGTCACAGCAGTCAGGCAAGAGAGAGAAATAAAAGGGATCCAAATGGGAAAAGTAAAGATCAAAGTGTCAATATATGCCAACGAAATGTTACTATATAAAGAAAACCCTAAAAGATCCACACAAAAACTACTAGGGCAGGTCAAATAATTCATTAAGGTAGCAGGTAATAAGATTAATGTTCAAAACTCACATTTATTGACATTAATGATGAATCAACGGAAAAAGAAAGTAAAGAAACAATCCCCTTTAATGTAGCACCAAAAGTAATAAAATACCTAGGAATGAATCTACCCAAGGAGGTGAAAGAATTATACACAGAAAACTATAAACGATTGATGAGGAAAATTAAAGAAGACTGTAAAAACTGGAAAGATATCCCATGCTCTTGGATTGCAAGAATCAATATTGTTAAAATGGTCACACTGCCCAAGGCAATCCTCAGATATATTGCAGTCCCTATCCAATTACCCAGGACATATTTCACAGAACTAGAACGAATCATAATAAAATTTATATTGAACCATCAAAGACCTAGAATTGTCAAAGAATTACTGAAGAGAAAGAAAGTGGCTGGAGGAATAACTCTCCCAGACTTCAGACAATACTATAGAGCTACGGTCATTAAGACAGCATGGTATTGGTACAAAAACAGACATATAGATCAATGGAACAGAATAGAGAGCCCAGAAATGAACCCACAAAATTTTGGTCAACTCATCTTCGACAAAGGAGGCAAAAATATACAATGGAATAAAGACAGTCTCTTCAGCAAATGATGTTGGGAAAACTGGACAGCAGCATGTAAAGCAATGAAGCTAGAACACTCCCTTACATCATACACAAAAATAAAATCAAAATGGATCAAAGACTTAAGCATAAGACAATATAAAATAAACCTCCTAGAGGAAAATATAGGCAAAACATTACCTGACACATATCTCAAATTTTTTTTCCTTCAAGAAATAAAAGCAAGAATAACAAAATGGGTCCTAATGAACTTTCCAAGCTTCTGCACAGCAAAGGAAACCAGAAGTAAAACAAAAAGTCAACCTACGGAATGGGAGAAAATTTTTGCAACTGAAACTGACAATGCTTGATCTCCAGAATATATAAGCAGCTCATATGACTCAATTAGAAGAAAATAAACAACCCAATCCAAAAATGGGCAGAAGACCTAAACAAGCAATTCTCCAAGGAAGACATTCAAATGATCAAAAATCACATGAAAAAATGCTCAATATCACTAATTATCAGAGAAATGCAAATCAAAACTGCAATGAGGTATCACCTCACACCAGTCAGAATGGCCATCATTTAAACGTCCACAAATGGCAGATGCTGGAGAGGCTGTGGAGAAAAGGGAACCCTCCTGCACTACTGGTGGGAATGCAGTTTGGTGCAGCCACTGTGGAAAACAGTATTGAGAGTCCTCAAAAGACTAGGAATAGAATAATCATATGAGCCAGGATTCCTGGTCCTGGGCTTATATCCAGAAAGAACCCTACTTCAGGATGACACCTGCACCCCAATGTTCATAGCAGCAGTATTTACAATAGCCAAGACATGAAAACAGCCTGAATGTCCATTGACAGGTGACTGGATAAAGAAGAAGTGGTATATGTTTACAATGGAATACTACTCAGCCATAAAAACTGACAACATAATACCATTTGCTGCAACATGGTTGTTCCTGTAGCATGTCATTCTAAGTGAAGAAAGACAGAAAGAGAAAGAAAAATACCATATGAGTTTGCTCATATGTGAAATCTAAAAAAAAAAAAACAAAAAAATCAAAAAAGCAAACAAAGCATAAATACAGAGCAGAAATAGACTCATGGACATAGAATAAAGACTTGTGGTGGCCAAGGGAGCAGAGGGTGGGAAGAGATAGACTGGAATTTCAAAATTGTAAAATAGATAAACAAAATTATACTGTATTGCACAGGGAAATTTATACAAGATCTTACATTAGCTCATAGAGAATAAAAGGTGACAGTGAATATATATATGTTCATGTATAATTGAAAAATTGTGCTCTATGCTGGAATTTGACACAACATTGTAAAATGATCATAAATCAATAAAAAATGTTAAAAATATTATAGAATAGATAAACAAGATTATACTTTGTAGCACAGGGAAATATACACAAGACTTTATGCTAGCACACACTAAAAAATATGACAATAAATATATATATTTTCATGTGTAAGTGAAAAATTGTGCTTTACAGTGGAATTTGACACAGTACTGTAAAATTATTTTAAATCGGTAAAAAATTTTATATGGTTAAAAAATCTTTTAAAAAATAAAAAAAAATTTAGGAAAAAAATAAAAACAATAATCCCAAAGCCTGTATAAGGAATCCACAAACACATAGAAAGATAGACGATTGAGGCATCAAAGGATTATCTTCCAGGCCAAGGTACAAGATAAAATTTCCAGAAGATGAAATAAGTGAGGAGGTGATAGACAATTTATATGAGAAGGAGTTTAAAGTAATGATGTCCAAGATGTTCAGTAAACTCAAGAGGAGTATAGATGCACAGAGTTAGGTTTTCAGCAAAGAGTTGGAAAATATAAAGAATATCCAAACAGAGTTGAAGAATAAAATCACTGAAATGAACAGTACACTAGAAGGAACCAAGAATAGACTAAATGAGGCAGAAGAACGGATCAGTGAACTAGAAATAACTCTGGGACAGCATGAAGTGCACAAATCTTAGCATTTTGGGGTCCCAGAAATAAGAGTGAGAGAAAGGACTTGAGAAATTATTTGGAGAAATAATCTCTGAAAACTGCTCCAACGTGGGAAAGGAAACAGTCACCCAAGTCCTGGAAGCACAGAAAGCACCACACAGAATCAGCCCAAAGAGGAACACACCAAGGTACATAGTCATCAAATTGACAAAAATTAAGTATAAGGAGAAAATATTAAAACAAGCAAGAGAAAAGCAACAAATAAAATACAAAGGAACTCCCTTAAAGTTATCAGCTGATTTTTCAGCAGAAACTCAACAAGACAGAAGGGAGTGGCATGATATATTTAAAGTGATTAAAGCAGAAAACTTACAACCAAGAATACTATATCTAGCAAGGCTCTCATTCAGACTTGATGGAGAAATCAAACCCTTCACAGATGAACAAAAGCTAAAAGATTTCAGCATCATCCAACCAGTTTTACAGCAAATGTTAAAGGACCTGCTCTAGTCATCAAACCATAAGAAAATCGAAAAATCACTTTAAATGTAAATGGACTAAATGCACCCAACAAAATACATATTGTGGTTGATTGCATTAAAAACCAAAACCCGTCTATATGTTACCTAAAAGAGACTCACTTCAGATTGAAATACAAACACAGACTGAAAGTGAAAGTATGGAAAAAGATATTTCATGGAAATGAAAAGAAAGCTGGGCAGCAATACTCATATTAGACAAAGTAGACTTCAAAAAAAGTCCATAATAAAGGAAGAAAGACATTATATAATGATAAAGGGATCAAAACAAGAAGAGGATAAAACATTTATTAGCGTATATGCACCTACTAAAGGAACATATATATATACAAAAACCAACAATTATCAAACATAAGGGGATAAATTGACCATAATACAACAATACTAGGGGACTCTAACACCCATTTTATGTCAATTGAAAGATCATCAGAACAAAACCAATAAGGAAGCAGTGGTCTTAAATGACACATTAGGACTAGTTGTACTTAAATAAATTCCTAAAAATACACAATCTTCCAAGACTGATTTAGGAAGAAATAGATAATGTAAACAGATAGATCACAAGTATTGAAACTGAATCAGTAATCAAAAAGTTCCAACAAACACTTATCCAGAACCAATGGCTTCAGAAGATAACACTACATATAAAAAAGAGTTAACATGTATCCTCTCAAACTATTCCAAAAAACTGAAGAGAAAGGAACACTCTCAAATTCATTCTACAAGCTTACCATTACTGTGAAAACAAAACTAGGGGGAAAAAAAGATACTATAAAAGAGATAGAGATAAGAGACAGAGAGAACTATAGGTCAACATCAGTGCTGAATATAGATGCAAAAATCCTCAACAAATTATTAGAAAATTGAATTCAGCAATATATAATAAGAATGATACACTACAAGCAAGTGGGATTTATTCCAGGAATGCAAGGATGTTTTAATATCGGCAAATCAATAAATGAGATATACCAAACTAAATAAAAGGACAAAAATAATAGGGTCATCTCAATAGATGCAGAAAAAGCATTTGACAAAACTCAACACCTATTCATGAGAAAAATTTTCAACAAAGTTGGTATAGAGGGAGCACATTTCAGTATAAAAAATGCCTTCTATGAAAAAAACGACAGCTAATATCCAATGCTGAGAAGTTGAAAGCTTTAGCTCTAAAATCAGGAACAAGACAAAGATGTCCACTCTCACCACTTCTATTTAATACGGTATTGTAAGTTCTAGTCACAGCAATCAGATAAGTTTTTTTAAATTATTTATTGATTTATAATCATTTTACAATTTTGTGTCAAATTCCAGTGTTCAGCACAATTATTCAGTCATTCATGGACATATACACACTCATTGTCAAATTTTTTTCTCTGTGAGTTATCATAATAATTTGTGTATATTTCCCTGTGCTATACAGTGTAATCTTGCTTATCTATTCTAAAATTTTGAAATCCCAGTCTATCCCTTCCCACCCTCCACCACCGTGGTGACCACAAGTCCGTATTCTCTGTCCGTGAGTCTATTTCTGTCCTGTATTTATGTTTTGTTTTTGTTTGTTTGTTTGTTTATGTTTTTGTTTTTTAGATTCCACATATGAGCGATCCCATATGGTATTTTTCTTTCTTTTTCTGGCTTACTTCATTTAGAATGACATTCTCCAGCAGCATCCATGTTGCGGCAAATGGCAATATGTTGTCAGTTTTTATGGCTGAGTAGTATTCCATTGAATAAATATACCACTTCTTCTTTATCCAGTCACCTGTTGATGGACATTTAGGCTGTTTCCATGTCTTGGCTATTGTAAATACTGCTGCTATGAACATTGGGGTGCAGGTGTCATCCTGAAGTAGATTTCCTTCTGGGTACAAGCCAAGGAGTGGGATTCCTGGGTCATATGGCAAGTCTATTCCTAGTCTTTTGAGGAATCTCCACACTGTTTTCCATAGTGGCTTCACCAAACTGCATTCCCACCAGCAGTGAAGGAGGGTTCCCTTTTCTCCACAGCCTCTCCAGCATTTATCATTTATGGATTTTTGAATGACGGCCATTATGTCTGGTGTGAGGTGACACCTCATTGTAGTTTTGATTTGCATTTCTCTGATAATTAGTGATATTGAGCATTTTTTCATGTGACACTTGATCATTTCTATGTCTTCCTTGGAGAATTGCTTGTTTAGGTCTTCTGCCCATTTTTGGATTGGGTTGTTTATTTTTTTCTTATTGAGTTGTATGAGCTGCTTATACATTTTGGAGATCAAGCCTTTGTCGGTTTCACTTGCAAAAATTTTCTCCCATTAAGTAGGTTGCCTTTTTGTTTTACTTCTGGTTTCCTTTGCTCTGCAGAAGCTTGTAAGTTTCATTAGGTCCCATTTGTTTATTTTTGTTCTATTTCTTCTAGGAGAAAATTTTTGAAATGTATGTCAGATAATGTTTTGCCTATATTTTCCTCTAGGAGGTTTATTGTATCTTGTCTTATGTTTAAGTCTATAATCCATTTAGAGTTGATTTTTGTATATGGTGTAAGGGAGTGTTCTAGCTTCATTGTTTTACATGCTGCTGTCCAGTTTCCCCAACACCATTTGCTGAAGAGACTGTCTTTATTCTATTGTATATTCTTGCCTCCTTTGTCGAAGATTAGTTGATCGAAATTTGTGGGTTCATTTCTGGGCTCTCTATTCTGTTCCATTGGTGTATATGTCTGTTTTGTACTAATACCATGCTTTCTTGATGACTGTAGCTCTATAGTATTGTCTGAAGTCTGGGAGGGTTATTCCTCCAGCCTCTTTCTTTCTCTTCAGAAATGCTTTGGCATTTCTAGATATTTGATGTTTCCATATAAATTTTGTTATGTTTTGTTTCAGTTCTGTGAAATATGTCCTGGGTAATAGGTTAGGGATTGCATTAAATCTGTAGATTTCCATGGGCAGTGTGACCATTTTAACAATATTGATTCTTCCAATCCAAGAGCATGGAATATCTTTCCATTTTTTAAATTCTTCTTTAATTTCCTTCATCAATGGTTTATAGATTACTGTGTATACCTCTTTCTCCTCCTTGGTTAGATTTATTCCCAGATATTTTATTATTTTGGGTGCTATTTATTGAGGATTGTTTCTTTACTTTCTTTTTCTGTTGATTTATCGTTAGTGTAAAGAAATGCAACTGATTTTTGAACGTTATATTTGTAACCTGCTACTTTGCTGAATTCTTCAATCAGCTCTAGTAGCTTTTGTGTGGATGTTTTAGGGTTTTCTATATATAGTAACATGTCATCAGCATATAATGACAGTTTTACCTCTTCATTTACAATTTGGATCCCTTTTATTTTTTCTCTTTCCTGACTGCTGTGGCTAAGACTTCCATGACTATGTTGAATAGCAGTGGTGATAGTGGGCATCCTTGTCTTGTCCCAGATTTTAGTGGGAAGCTTTTGAGTTTTTCACCATTGAGTACTATGCTGGCTGTAGGTTTGTCATATATAGCTTTTATGATGTTGAGATATATTCCCTCTATACCCACTTTGGCGAGATTTTTTATCTTAAATGGATGTTGAATTTTATCAAATGCTTTTTCTGCATCGATTGAGATGATCATGTGGTTTTTGTCCTTTCTCTTGTTGATGTGATGTATTCCATTCATTGATTTGCGTATGTTGAACCAGCCTTGTGTCCCTGGGATGAACCCCACTTGGTCATGATGTATAATCTTTTTTATGTGTTGTTGGATTCTATTTGCTAAAATTTTGGTGAGGATTTTGACGTCTGTATTCATCACTGATATTCGCCTATAATCCTCTTTTTTTGTAGTGTCTTTCCCTGGTTTTGGTATCAGGGTGATGGTGGCTTCATAGAATCAGTTTGGCAATATTCCCTCTTTTCAGTCGTCTGGAACACTTTGAGAAGTACTTGTATGAGTTCTTCTTTGTACGTTTGGTAGAAATCCCTGGTGAAGCCATCCAGTCCTGGACTTTTATTTGTAGGGAGGTTTTTAATTGCTATTTCTATTTCCTTTCTAGTGATCGGATTGTTCAAGTGTTCAGTTTCTTCTTGATTCAGTTTTGGTGGACAGTATGTTTCCAGAAACTTGTCCATCTCCTCTAGGTTATCCAGTTTGTTTCCATATAGTCTTTCATAATATTCTTGTATGATATTCTGTATTTCTATTTTGTTTGTTGTAATTTCTCCATTTTCCTTTCTTATTTTGCTAATTTGTAGTCTCTCTTTTTTCTTCTTTGTGAGTTTGGCCAAAGAAAGTTTTGTCGATTTCATTTACTTTTTCAAAATACCAGCTTTGATTTCGTTGATTTTTTCTATGGTCTTGTTAATCTCTATTATATTTAATTCCTCACTGATCTGTATTATTTCCTTCCTTCTGCTGCTTTTTGGGGCTTTTTGTTCTTCTTTTTCTAATTCATTCAGGTGGTGGGTTAACTTGTTTATATCAGATTGTTCTTCTGTTTTGAGGAAGGCCTGTATCGCTGTAAACTTCCCTCTTAGCACTGCCTATGCTGTGTACCATAGATTTTGAGTGGTTGTGCTTTCATTATCATTTGTCTCAAGGTATTTTTTAGTTTCAACTTTGATTTCCTCATTGATCCATTGTTTTTTTAATAACATATTTTTTAATCTACATGCTTTCCTTTTTTTTCTCGTTTGTTTCTCTTTTGTTCATTTCCAGTTTCATGGCATTGTGGTCAGTAAAGATGCTTGAGACAATTTCTATCTTCTTAAATTTGTTGAGTTTTCTTTTGTGCCCAAGTACATGATCGATCCTGAAAAATGTTCCATGTGCACTTGAAAAGAATATATATCCTATTTTTTGGGGGTATAATACTCTGAAAATATCCACCAAATCTAGTTTTTCTATTGTAGTATTTAATTTCTCTCTTGCCTTGTTTATTTTCTGTCTGGAAGATTTGTCTAGTGATGTTAATGCAGTGTTAAAATCTCCAACTATGATTGTATTCCCATCAATAGCCCCCTTTATTTCTGTTAGTAATTTTTGTATGTACTTAGGTGCTCCTATATTGGGTGCATATAAACGAGTGTAATATCTTCATCTTGTGTCACTTCTTCAATCATTATAAAATGTCCTGCTTTGTCTTTCTTTATGGCCTTTGTTTTAAAGTCTATTTTGTCTAAAATCAGTAATGCAACACCTGCTTTTTTGGCTTTTCCATTTGCATGGAATATCCTTTTCCATCCTATCACTCCCAATCTATATGTGTCCTTCTCCCTGAAGTGGGTCTCTTGTATGCAGCATATTGAAGTTTCTTGCTTTATTATCCAGTCTCCCACTCTATGTCTTTTGACTGGAACATTTAGTCCATTAACATTTATTGTAATAAATGCTCAATGTGTGTTTTTTGCCATTTTGATCTTATCTTTGCAGTTGAATTGATATATCCTTTTTGTTACTTTCTTCTTCCTTTTGTGGTTTGGTAATTTTCCTTTGTATTATCATGGATTTTATTTAATTTTTATGACTCCCTTGTAAATTTTGGACTTGTGGTTACCCTTTTTTGTAAATCTATTAACCCATTACTATAACAGTTTTTATTAAACTGATAGTAACATGATCTCAATCCCATGCTACTGTTAAAAAAGTTTTAAAAAGAAATAAAAAAAAATTCTATATTTCCCTGCCTCCCATCCACTCTCAGTGATTTGTATGTCTTCTTTTATAATTTCGTGTTTTCTTTATTTGTAATTCATGAGTTATCACCTTTCCAGTTGTGAGTTTCTCATTTCTGTAGCATCCTTCTGCTTTTCTATTTAGAATAGCCCTTTCAATATTTCTTTTAGCATTGGTTTAGTGTTGCTAAACTCCTGCAGCTTTTTTTTGTCTGTGAAACTCTTTATTTCTCCTTCTATCCTAAAGGATAGCCTTGCTGTATAAAGTATCCTAGGCTGCATCTTTTTTTCATTCAGGGCTTTGAATATATCTTGCCACTTCCTTCTGGCCTGTAGGGTTTGTGTAGAGAAATCAGCTGAGAGCCTTATGGGGGTTCCCTTGTAAGTCACTCTTTGCTTTTCTCTTGCTGCCTTTAGAATCATTTCTTTATCCTTGACTCTGGCCATCTAGATTATGATATGTCTTGATGTGGGTCTATTTTGTTTCTTCCTGTTTGGGACCCTCTGAGCTTCCTGTACTTGGATATCTGATTCCTTCTTTAAGTTTGGGAAGTTTTCAGTCATGATTTCTTCAAAAACCTTTTCAAACCCTTTCGATCCTTCTTCCCCTTCTGGGACCCCTATTATGCAAAGATTTGGATGCTTTATATTATCCCATAGGTCCCTTATCCTATTTTCATTATTTTTTATTTGTTTATCTTGTAGTTCTTCTGAATGGGTGCTTTCTATTGCCCTGTCTTCTAGATCACTAATTCGTTCCTCTGCATTATCTAGTCAGATTTGCACAGCTATTAGATCATTCCTCATCTCAGCCAATGAGTTTACCCATTCTACTTGGCTCTTCTTTATAGCTTCAACTTCATTTTTGACATATTTTATATCTCTAAACACTATCTCTTTTAATTCCTTCAGCATTTGATCACTCCTTTTTTGAAATCTTGATCTAGTAGGCTATCGATGTCTATTTCATTGATCTTTCTTTCAGGGGATTTCTCTTGTTCTTTTAATTGGGAATGGTTTCTCTGCTTCTTCATCTTGCTCATACCTCTCTGGCACTGTGGTTTATGGAGTATCAGCTGTCTATTTTGGATCTTAAGGATTTTGTCTATCTAATGCCTATTTAGGAATAGAACTTAGGGAAAAAAATAAGAGAGAGAGAAAGAATTTTAAAAGAAAGGAGAATGAGGGTGTAAAAATAGTGTATAATGAATAATATAAGAGCGAGTTGAAGCAGAGTATTAATCGGGTTGAGACTTCCTTTTAAAACCTTTAAAAAAAAAAGGGGGAGGATGAATAGATGTATTTGAATCCTGTGTCTAATCAATAACAGTACATCAAACCCAAGAGAAATAGAAATGAATTAAGAAGTAAAAATTAAGAGAGTAATAAAAATAGAATAGGTAAATACATATTTAAAAAAACAAAGAGGGGTGTTTTTCGGTGTTCTCCTGGAGTCTGTGTGCTTTTAATGTGAAGTCTTTCTGTCTTTGTCCTGTTTTGGAAGTTCAGATTTTTGTTTTCAGAGGCCTTCCTTTGGCGCCCTCTTCTGTGCTGCTACCAGCACCTGTCGGCAAGCAGATCACGCCTCCTCCTAACACAGGTTCAGATGCAGCTCTCCTTTGCTGTGGGCGGGCCGGTCACTGCCCCTCCAGATACCATAGTCAGATGTTGCAGACTGGCCAGGTAGGAGGGCGGGTCGTGCCCCTCCATGCACCTCGGTCAGGGGCTGTGTTCCTGCCTGAAATGCTGGGGGCCTCTCTCCCTCTGCGCTCCAGAAGCTCCGCTGCTCTGTGTGGCTGCGAGCTCAGCCCTGGTCGGCGCTCCGCAGGTGGGCTCCGGGGAGACCAAGGGACAGCCTTATCACTGCTCCGAGCCAAAACCCAGCTCCTTGTTTGTCTTTGTGGAGCAAGTTCTCTGAGGGACCAGGATGGAAGGATCCTATCTATCCTGGGCTGTAGGCCCATCTCAGTCTGGCCTTTGAGGCTGCTAAGCCCTTCTGTGCGAATGCAAGTTTCGCCCCCGCCCCCGCCTGGGTGCTAAGTGCTGGAGAATATGGCGGCTGTGCCTGAGCCCCGCCTCTCCTCCCCCGAAAAGTTTCCGCGGTTTTCAGAGATAAGGGTATGCACCCTTCCCCCGAGAGCACATCAACCTTGCTGTTTTATGGAGGGCCCAGGTTGTTCTGCCCTGTACACCCACAGCCACGGCACCCAGCCCCTTGCAGTCCCCTGGGGCTTCCTCCGTGCAGCCGCCCCCGTCCTCCGCCCGGCTTCGGCAGCCTGGCCCTGCCTGCCACTGCCAGCCCACGTCTCAGGCTGGGTGTCAGTGGGACGCTCTGTTCCCGTTTAACTTAGTTCTGTCAGTCAAGGGCTGCTGCGTATAGATCTGAGCCTCGGAGTCTCCCCCTCCATCCCGCTGGCCTCTCAGTTGAAGAGGGGAGACCCAGCGAGTGAGCGCCAGTCCTCCTTTGCTGCTCCCTCCCTGCGGGACCCGTCAAGCGCTGCTTTGCTTTTTGTTCTATCTTTTTTCCTTTTCTCCTACCAGATTCTTGGCATCTTTGTTTTGAACAGGGCAATGTTCTGTCAGAGTTCCGCAGGTGCTCTGGTTAGCTGAGTGGTTCTGTAGATGTGGGTCTTGGTGTATATGTGGGAGAGGTTGACTTATGAGCGTCCTTCTACACCACCATCTTCTCTGTCCCCCAGATAAGATTTTTTTAAATGGCCTCCAAATTGGAAAGGAAGAATTAAAACTCTGTTTGCAGGTGACATGATATTATATATAGAACACTCTAAATTCTCCACCAAATAATTATTAAAACTAATAAAAGTTTCAGGATACAACATTAATATACAGATACGTGTTGCTTTTTTGTAGATTATCACTGTTATTTTGGATCTGTCTCCTTAGATGAGGGAAACAATAGCAAAAATAAACAAATGGAACCTAAGTAAACTTACAACCTTTTGCACAGCAAAGGAAACTGTTAAGAAACAAAAAGACAACCTCTTGAATGCAAAGGATATTTTCAATGTTATGTCTGATAAGGGGTTAACAACCAAAATATATAAAGAGCTCATGCATGTCAATATCAACAAAAAAGAAATAACCCATTTAATAATTAGGCAGAGGATCTGAATAGATATTTTTCAAAAAAAAGACATGCAAATGTCTAACAGGTACATGAAAAGATGCTTAATCTCACTAAGTATCAGGGAAATGGAGATTAAAACCACAATGAGTTATTACCTCACACCTGTCATAATGGCTGTCATCAAAAGACAACAAGTAATAATTGTTGGGAAGGATGCAGAGAAAAGATAGCCCTAGTTCACCGTTGGTGGAAATGTAAATTGGTACTGCCACTATGGAAAACCTTATGGACATTCCTCAAAATGCTACATATTTTAAACTGCCGTGTGACTCAGAAATGTCATTATTTTGTGTATGTATGTGTGTATATATATGTATACATGTATATATATGAATAGATATCACTATCTCAAGGAGATATCTGCACCTCCATGTTAATAGCATCATTATTTACAATAATCAAGATATGAAAACAACATAAATGCCCAGTGATGAATGAATAAAGAAAATGTGGTATATCTGTAAAATGAAATATTCTCAACCTTAAAAAAAGAAATAATCCTACCATTTTCAACAACACGGATGAACCTGGAGGACATGCTAAGTGAAATAAGCCAGATACAGAAAAACAAATACTGCATGATCTCACTTATATGTGGGATTATAAAAGTTCCACCTCATGGAGAAGGTGGCCCAGATGACTGAGTAGGAAATCCCTGAGCACACCTTCTCTCATAAACTCACTCATATTACAACTATTTACAGACAAACTATTGAAGATAAAAACCAGAAGACTAGCAGAAAATATCTACTGCAACTAAAGATATAAAGAGGGAACCACAATAAAGTGGGTAGGATGGGTGGAAAAGTGGTAGAGTCAATACCCAATCCCCAGGTGGGTGACTCCAAAATGGGAGTATAATTACAATTTAGAGGTTCTCGCCAAGGAGCAAGTGGTCCAAGCTCCACATCAGTCTCCTCAGCCTGCAGGATTAGCCTCTAGATTGTTTGGATTTGAGGCCCATAAGGCTTACTTTGGGGAGTTCTAGAGGGCCAGAGGAAATAGAGACTCCACTCTCAAAGGACACACACAGGATCTCACATGTTCTGGGACACAGGGAAAAGATTTTAATTTGAAAAGAGCCTGAAAGAAAAAAAAAAAGAAAAGAAAAGAGCCTGGATCTTATGCACCTACTGGTCTGGGGAGCTTCCCAGAGAGGCAGAAGGCAGCTGGAGCTCACCCTCGTTGTGTTCAATGGCTGCAGCCATTTTGGGGAGTTTCTTCTACTATATGGATACACATTTTATTTTGGAATACTCCCTCTTGCTTATTAGCACCAGGACCTGGCCCTGTCCACCAGCCTGTCAGCACCAGTAATGGGATACCTCAAGGAAAGTAATGAGCAGGAGAGGAAACAATGCCATTCGCCATCAGTCATGCTGCCTTAAGAAACCCTGAGCCTACAGCTGGACAGGAATTGACCTTGTCAACCAGAGGACCCAGGACCCAGCCTCACACATCAGTGTGCTAGAACTATCCCTGAGACACTCAGGGTCCTGCAGCCAGAGAATCAGGGACCTAGCTCCACCAATCAGTGAGCCATCATTAGCCCCAATATTCCCCTAGCCTCAGTCCCTCTCATCGGCAGGCCAACATCAAATCTAGGAAGCACATGTCTTGCAGCCAGAAATGCCAGGAAATGTCTCCAGCCATGGGTGGGTCACAATCAGTCTCAGCACCTAGAATCACCCACCAGTGGGTGGGCAACAGTTTAGGGATTTCCTTAGCCCAGTCCCTACCAATCAGCAGGCAGATATGGGCCCGAGGACCACCAAAGTCCTACAACCTGACATTTCAGGACCTAGCCTACTCACCAGCAGACTGGTACCTGCCCCAGGAACACATAGTCCCTGGCTCTGCCCATTAGCAAGCCACCACCACATCTGGAACAATCATGATTCTTTAGCTAGAGGCCTTGGGGCCAAACTCTGACCACCATTTTCCTGCACTAGCCCATGACTCCCTGGGCCTCAGCCCTACACACAATAGCAGGTCAACAACACCCCTGGAAAGCCCCCAGACCCTGACCCAACCAACTGCATGCAGCACAATTTCTGTGACACCTTGGACTACTCAACCACTCTCCCTGGTAAATGTCCCCATTTACTGGTGGGCCAGCACCAGCTTTGGAAAACCCCAGACCTCACAGCCACCACCCACCAGCAGGCTAACACTAGATCCAGGAAACCTGTTCCTGTAACCTCACAACCTAGCTCCACCCACAAGTGGGCCAGCAATAACCTGGAATCCTACAGTCTTTACAGCCTTCCACTTTGTGATATGGGTTCACCTAATAGCAGCCAGCAGCCTACACACAAGGCAATGCCTGGCAACCATCCAGATCAGGAGCCAGCCATGCCTACTAGATCAACAACAGGTCAGCCTGCCACAACAGAATGACCTACATGGAACACAAGGGAACACCACTAAAGCATATAGCTCTGCTGACTAGAGGGAAGTGTGCTGTTGAGACTCGTAGGACATCTCCAGCAAAAGGTCACTTATCTGAGATCAGGAAACATAAACAACCTACCAAATGCATAGAAATAAAGGCAGAAAATTAGGCAAAATGAGTCAACAGAGAAAATGTTCCAAACAAAGAAATGAGATAAAATCCCAAAAGAGGAATTAAGTGAAGTGGAGATAAGCAGCCTTTCCCATGAAGTGTTCAAGGTGATTATCATAAGATACTCAAAGAACTCAAGAGAAGAATGGATGAACAGAGTGAGAACTTTAACAAACAGATATAAAATACAAAGAAGAATCAAACAGAACTAAAGGATACAATAACTGATATTAAAAAATATACCAGAAGGAATCAACAAAGATAGGATGATATAGAACAGATCAGTTAGCTGAAAGAGAGTGGTGGAAATCACTGGAGCTGAACAGAAAAAAAGAGGACAATTTAAGAGACTTTTGGGAATACATTAAGTGTACTATATTCACATTATAGGGGTCCCAGAAAGAGAAGAGCAATAAAGGGCCAGAGAACATAGTTGAAGACATAATACACAAGAACTTCTCTAACCTTGGAGAGGAAATAGACATCCAAGTCTAAGAAGCAGAGTCTCAAACAGGAACAACCCAAAGATGATCACACCAAGATACATTGTAATTAAAATGACAAAAATTAAAGACAAGGAGAGAATACCAAAAGAAACAAGGAAAACTAACATGTACAAGGAAACTCTTATAAAACCATCTTTTAACTTTTAAGAAGAAGGAAGTGACATCATATATTTAAAATTATACAAAGGAAAAACCTACAATCAAGAATATACTCTAATAACAAGGCTTTCATTCAGATTTGATGGAGAGATTGAAAGTTTTACAGACAAGTAAAAGCTAAGATTTCAGCACCACAAAACCAGCTTTACAAGAAATGTTAAATAGAATTCTCTAAACAAAAAAGTAAAGGCACAACTAGAAGCATGAAAATTAGAAAAGGAAAAATCTCATTGATAAAGCCAAATCAGTCTCTTCAATAAGTGGTGCTAGAAAAATTGGAAAGCTATATGTTAAAGAATAAAAATAGAACATTTTCTTATAACATATACAAAAAAAAAACCCTCAACATGGATTAAAGACCTAAATGTAAGACCAGAAACAATAAAACTCCTAGAAGAAAACATAAGCAGAACACTCTTTGACAAAAATAATAACAATTTTTTTGGATCTTTCTCCTAAGACAAAGGAAAGGAAAGCAAAAATAAACAAATGGTACCTAATTAAATTTACAAACTTTTGCACAGGAAAAGATACCATCAACAAAAAGAAAATTCAGCCTACTGAATGGGAAAAAATATTTTAAAATGACATGACTAGTAATATCCTAATTATATAAACAGCTCTTAAACTCCATATCAAATAAGTAACAAGATTAAAAAATAGGCAGAAGACCCAAATAGACATTTTCCAAAGAAGACATACAGATGGCCAATAGGCATATGTAAAAATGCTCAACATCGCACATCAGCAGGGAAATGCAAATCAAAACCACAATGAGATACCAACTCACACCTGTAAAAAATGGCTATTATACATATGTTGGCAAGGATGTGAGGAAAAGGGAACCCTCATGCACTGTTTGTGGGAATGTAGATTGGTTAGCTGCTATAAAAAAAAACAGCATGAGTTACCTCAAAAAATTAAAAATAGAAATATCTTATCATCCAGTATTTCCAATCCTGGTATTTATCCAAAGAAAACAAAAATACTAATTAGAAAAGATATATGCACCCTTGTGTTTATTGCAGCATTATTTACAATAGTCAAGATTTGGAAGCAACCCAGGAACCCATAAGTAGATGAATGGATATTGAAGTTAGAGACACATACACACACACACAGGCACATGCACACACAAAATGGAGTATTACTCAGCCATAAAAAGAATGGAATTTTGCCATTTGCAACCACATGGATGGACCTAGATGGTATTGTTCTAAGAGAAATAAGTCAGACATAGAAACACAAATACAGTATGATCTCACTTATATGTGGAATCTAAAAACCAGAACAAATGAACAAATATAGCAAAGTAAAAACAGAGTTTTACATACAGAGGACAAACAGGTGATTGCCAGGGGGGAGGGGTCAGAAAAAATAGATGAGGGAGATTAAGAGGTACAAACTCCCACTTGCAAAATAAATGTCACTGGTATAAAATGTACAGGGTAGGGGAATATAGTCATTAACTATGAAATACCTTTGTATAGTGACATTTTGTAGTTAGACTTATTGCAGTGATAGTTTGAAATGAATAGAAATATCTAAACACTATGTAATAGGAACACAGTGTTGTAGGTCAATTATACTTCAAAAAGAAACAAAGAAACAGAAATTAGCAAATTAATAATAGAAAAGGAAATCAATTTGTTGTTAGCAGATGTGGGGTGTGGGTAAGTGGGAATTGTATGAAGGCAGTCAAAAGTACAAAATTCCAGTTATAACATAAATAAGCATTAGGGATGTAATGTACAAAATGATAAAAACAATTAACACTGCTGTATGTTATATGAGAAAGTTGTTAAGAGAGTAATCCTAAAATTTCTTATTATAAGAAAACATTTTTTTCTATATTTTATATTTTGTATGTATATGAGATGATGGATGTTCACTAAGTTTGTGATAATCGCTTCATGACATATGGAAATCAAATCATTATGCTGTACACTTTAAACTTATACAGTGCAGTATGTCAACTATATCTCCATAAAACTGAAAGAATTTTTTTAAAGTCTAACTTGTAAAAGTGGAGAATAGAATGTTTACTGCTAGTATTTTGGAGGGTGTGAAAATGGGGATATTGGTTAAAGTATTCAAAGGTCCAGTTATGTGGAATTAATAATTCTGTAAATGTTATACACAGCAAATTGACTATAGTTAATATTTTATTGTATACCAGAAATTTGCAAAGAGTTAATCATAATTGTTTTCACCACAAAAAAAATGTAACTATGTAAGGTGATGGATATGCTACTTAACTTGGTTGTGGTAATTATTTAAATACATACATACATATATATATGTATATAAACACACACACACACACACACATATATATATACACACACACATGACATTGTATACCTTAAATATATACATATTTTATTTGACAATTATACCTAAATAAAATTGGAAAAAATTTAAAAGAGAGATTCACAAGCCACACACACACACAAAGTGACCAATTCTTTTAAAATGATAATAAACATTATTTTTTCAATCCTCATGCTAGAGGAAATTTCTCTCAAGTCTTAAACCCTGTCACTTTCTTCTTCTCCCTCTCTTGGCAAATGACTTACCTATTTTTTAAAAATTTTGTGTTTTGTGTTATTGTAGTTTTGTTTAGATTCACTAAGCTGTGTTTTTATCAGTCCAGATGTAGTGTTGTCAATTAAGGATCTATTTTGAATAGTTACTTCAGGGGCTTGTGGACATGCGACTCACAAAATTGAAAGAAGTAAAATTTATTTTTGGCACTCATAGTCTCATAAGTCCATTAGAAAAACTAAAATAATAAAGGTTTAGAGTTTCTTTTACTTGATCTTGAAATTATTCTTTGTAGCAAGTCAATTGAATTCAACAAACATATATTGAGCACCTACTATGCCTATAATATTTAATTACTATTTTCATAGAACAAGGCAAATCTTTAAAGTGCTAAGTAACAAAAATGACTTAACCAAGATGAAACATGAAGACTATAGGAAACTGAAAAAAGGAAAAGAAACTCTTCCAAATTAAGCAGTAAGCAAAGTAGTTTGCACTAAAAATACCCATGCATCATCTCATCCTCAAAGTAATCATCAGTGAAAGGTAGTGGAAAACTTCAAAGAGAACAGCATCCTAGTTCTCTCCAATTAAAGTAATCTACTCAAATTGACCCAAACCAGATATTTCCTTTAATTTAAAAAATTATAATGCTTACTTACTTTAATTTTCTAGCTTTATAATGAAATTGGTTACTTCCACTAATAAGACTGACATTGCCAAACCAATTCCAAAGCAGTATTTTGATGATACAGAAACAATTACACAAAATAATTCTCCAGATGTTTCAGGAAATAGCACTCTACTTGATATTAAAAATATACTGAGGTATTTTGCATAGATTTTTATCTGGATAAAAACAACAAAATTAGTTTGAAATGAAAAGAAAGAGCACTTGGCATCAAGACCTGCCATGTCACTTCAGTGGCAAAGTGTAGGCCCATAGGTACAACCCTTGTCCTGTCTACAGTCATACTTGAATCCTAATTTCTCTTCTAGGAAAATGTGGCAGTCATGTGAAATGATATATCTTATTCTAATGTTCACAGTATGCATGGCATGGACTCTGAAGTATCTTATCTGTAAAATGAGATCAGAATAATGTTTAGATAGCTAGAGATATGAATAAATATTATTTCTTTCAGTTTTGTAACAGATGTTAAAATATTTTAAAATTATATATGCTCTTCACACAAATGGCAGTTATAGACAAAATTGACAGTGGATTCTCCAGAAACATACTTTTACTGTAAATGTCTAGTTTTCTTTCTGCTTTGTACTACATTCTTGTCTTGGTAATGGATCTCTGTAACAGTTTCCATCTTGAGTAATATGTACCTTCCAAGCAAAAAATTTTGAAATGAAGTGTTATTTTTTGGTTAGAGTCTCCCATAAAATAATTAAATACTGTAACCATTGTTATAAGGCTTGTATATTAGTTTGACTATAATAGAGCAGTCTGAATTTAGGTGCCAAGGCTTAATTCGTTGTAATTGGTTTTTATGAATGTATTTTAAATGATTGATTAGTTATTTTTGCCCAGGCTGCTCCAAACATTAAATGTATATGTATAGCCCAATCCCTAAACACCCTTGGTGTGTTTAGGCTCCATGGCCTCTGCTTTGTCTCACCATTTTTTTCTCCACATTTCTACCCACCAATTTCCACAAATTCCCACTCACCTCATAGGAATAAATTCTTTTGTTAATTTCTAATATCTCGTTCTGTGTTTCTTTATGCAAATACAGATAAATATGAATATATTCTTATCCTGCTACTTTATGTTTGTATGCAGAATACAGTATTCTGCACTTTACTTTTTTAAATTAATACCTCCCACAGATCTTTCCACATCAGTAAATAGAAGACTCTCTCATGTTTTATATTTACATCTATATATTACTCTAATATATATGGATGTGCCATAGTCTATTAAATCAGTTCCCTATATATGGACACATGGTTTTCCAAATTTTTGCTATTACAAACCATGCTCAGTGAGCAAACTTTAAATATATATATATATATAATATTTGTGTACAAATATATCTGATAAATTTCCATAAGTTAATATTCTAAATATATGGTTGATTCACAATATTATATTAGTTTTACATGTATAGCATAATGATTCAATATTTTTATAGATTATGTAAATATTATTAAAAATAATCTATATTTCCCTGTACTATACAATATATTCTTGTTGCACATCTATTTTATACATAGTAGTTTGTATTTCTTAGCCCCAAACTCCTATCTTGCTCTTCCCCACTACCTTCTCCCCACTGGTGACCAACACTTTGTTTTCTGTATCTGTGAATCTGTTACTGTTTTGCTATATACATCCATTTCTTTTATTTGTTCAATTCCACATATAAGTGATAACATACAGTTTGTGTCCTACTCTGCCTGACTTTTCTAAGCAAAATACTCTAGGTCCATCCCCATTGCTGCAAATGGCAGAATATTATTATTTTATGACTGAGTATACATAAATATACAATGGAATACATACATATATGATGTACATATAAATATGTATATATGTGTGTGTGTGTGTATATGTGTGTGTATGTATGTGTGTGTGTGTATATCTTCTTTATCCATTCATCTGTTGATGTACACTTGAAATGCATCTATATCTTGACTATTGTAAAGTTGCTATGAACATTGGAGTGCATGTATATTTTTAAATTACTCTTTTAACTATTTTCAGATATACCAAAGACTGGAATTGCTGGATCATATGGTACTTCTATTTTCATTTTTGGAAACTTCCATGCAATTTTCCATAATGGGTGCACCAATATACATTCCCACCAACAGTGTACAAGGGTTTTCTTTTTCGCGCATCTGCACCAACATTTGTTATTTATAGACTTTTGATGACAGCAATTATGATAAGTGTGAAGGGATATCTTATTGTGGTTTTGATTTGTATTTCTCTGATAATTAGCAATCTTGAACATCATTTCATGTGTCTTTTGGCCATCTGCACATCTTCTTTGGAAAAATGTCTATTCAGGCCTCCTTCCATTCTTTAATCATGTTGTTACTTTTTTTGTTTTGATCGAGTTGTCTGAAATGTTTATTTATTTTGGATATTAAATCCCTTATCAGTTATATCATTTGCAAATATTTCTCTCATTTCATAGGTTGTCTTTTCATTTTGTTTATGGTTTCCTTTTATGTGCAAAAATTGTATGTTAAATCAGGTCCTGTTTGTTTATTTTTGCTTTTATTTCTATTGCTTTAAGAAACACATAAAAAATATTTCTATGATTTTGCCTATGTTCTATTTTAGGAGTTTTATGGTTTCATGTCTTACATTTAGGTCTTTAATCGACTTTCAGTTTATTTTTGTATGTAGTACGAGGAAATGTTCTCACTTAATTCTTTTACAAGTAGCTGTCCAGTTTTCCTAGCACTACTTATTGAAGAGATTGTCTTTTCTCCATTGTCTATTCTTGCCTTTTTTGTCATAGAAAAATTCACCATAGGTTTATTACTGGGCTCCCTATTCTGTTCAATTGAATGATGTGCTTGTTTTTGTGCCAATTCCACGCTGTTTGATTACTGTAGCTTTACAAAATAGTCTGAAGTCTGATAGGGTGATACCTCCAGCTCTGTTCTTTTTTCTCAAAATTGCTTTGGCAATTCAGGGCCTTTTTGGTTTCATATAATTTTTATCAATAATTGATCAAATTTTGTAAAAAATGTCATTGTATTTTGATAAGGATTATATTAAATTTGAAGATTGCTTTGGGTTGTATGGATATTTTTAAAATAATAATTATTTCAGTCTAAGAAATGGGAGAGATTTTTTGTCTCACTTTCAATTTCCTTTGTTTCACCTTCAATTTCCTTTATCAATATGTTAATGTGTTCAGTGTATAGGTCTTTAACCTCATTGGTTAAGTTTATTTGTGGGCATTTTATTCTTTATGATGTAATTTTAAATGAGATTTTTTTTTTGCTTTTTACTTTCTCATTATGATAGTTTATTATTAGCGTATAGAACAGTGACAGATTAATTTTGTATTTTGCAACTTTACTGAATTAATTTATTAGTTCTAATAGTTTTTTGGTGGAGATTTTAGCATTTTCTATATAAGGTATCAGGTCATCTGCAAATAGTGACATTTTTACTTCTTCTCTTACAAATTGGATGCCTTTATTTCTTTTTTTCTTGTGTGATTCCTATCCCTAGGACTTCTGGTACTATGTTAAATAGAAGTGGCAAGAGTGGGCATTCTTATTTTCTCCATGATTTTAGAGGAAAAGCTTTTAGCTTTTCACTGTTGAGTATGATGCTACCTGTGGGTTTGTCATAAATGACCTATATTGTGTTGATAAATGTTCCCTGTGCACCAACTTTGATGCAAGTTTTTATCATGAATGGATTTTAATTTTTGTCCATTTTTTCTGCATCTGTTGAGATGATTATTTAATTGTTTTCATTCCTTTTGTTAATATGGTGTATCACATTGAATGATTTGCAAGTATTGAACCATCCTTGCATCATTGGAATAAACCCCACTTGATCATAGTGCATGGATCTTTTACATATTTATTTATTCTTAGTTTTTATCATTATATAATGTTCTTCTTTGTCATTTATTATAGGCTTTCTTTTAAAGTCTATTTTGCCTGATATGAATGTTGATTCCCTAATTTCTTGTTATTTCTTTTTGCATGAAATATGTTTTTTCATCCCCTCACTTATCTATGTATCTTTAGCTCTAAAGTGAATCTGTCGTAATAAACATGTATATGGACCTTGTAATTTTAATACAATCATTCACCTGGTATCTTTTGATTGGAGTATTTATTCCATTGCTATTTAAAGTAATTATTTATAGATATGCACTTACTACCATTTGTTGCTTGTTTTCTTGTTGTTTTTTTAACATTTTTTATTGAGTAATAGTCATTTTACAATGTGGTGTCAAATTCTAGTGTAGAGCACAATTTTTCTGTTATATATGAACATATATATATTCATTGTCACATTTTTTCTCTATGAGCTACCACAAGATCTTGTGTATATTTCCCTGTGCTATTACAGTATAATCATGTTTATCTATTCTGCATTTTAAAATCCCAGTCTGTCCCTTCCCACCCCCAGACCCCTTGGCAACCACAAGTTTGTATTCTATGTCCATGAGTCTGTTTCTGTTTTGTATTTATGTTTTGTTTTGTTTTGTTTTTAGATTCTTCATATGAGTGATCTCATATGGTATTTTTCTTTCTCTTTCTGGCTTACTTCACTTAGAATGACATTCTCCAGGAACAACCATGTTGCTGTAAATGGTATTATTTTATTATTTTTTATGAATAATTAGTATTCCATTGTATAAATATACCACAGTTTCTTTATCCAGTCACCTGTCGATGGACATTTAGGTTGTTTCCATTTCTTGTCTATTGTAAGTAGTGCTGCTATGAACATTGGGATGCATGTATCTTTTTGAATTAAGGTTCCCTCTAGATATATGCCAAGGAGTGGGATTGCAGGATCATAAGGTAAGTTTATTTTTAGTTTCTTGAGAAATCTCCATACTGTTTTCCATAATGGCTGCACTAAACTGCATTCCCACCAGCAGTGTAGGAGGGTTCTCTTTACTCCACAGCTTCGCCATCATTTATCAATTGTGGACTTTTTAATGAGGCCAATCTGACTAGTGTGAGGTGATACCCCATTGTAGTTTTGATTTGCAGTTCTCTGATAATTAGAGATGTTGAGCATGTTTTCATGTGCTTATTGGCTATTTGTATGTCTTCATTGGAGAATTCCTTGTTTAGGTCTTCTGCACTTTTTTGGATTGGGTTGTTTGTTTTTTCTTATTAAGTTGTTTGAATTTTTAATATGTTCTGGAAATTAAGCCCTTGTCAGTCTCATTATGTGCAAATATATTTCCTATTTTGTAGGTTGTCTTTTTGTTTTACTTATGGTTTCCTTTGCTCTACAAAATTTATAAGCTTAATTAGGTCCCATTTCTTTATTTTTTATTTTATCTCTATTGCCTGATTAGACAGTCCTAGGAGATCTTGTTGCCTTTCAAATCATCTCTGTATCTTTAACTTTTGCCATTTTAATTATAATATGTCTTGGTGTAGTCTGTTTGGATTCATCTTGGTTGAGATCCTCTGTGCTTCTCCTACTTGAATGATATCTATTTCCTTCTTCAATTTTGGTTTGTTTTCAGCCATAATTTCATTAAATACATTTTTGTCCCCCCTTCTTCTGAAGCCCCTAAAATGTAAATGTACCTATGCTTGATATTATCCCAGAGATCTCTTAATCTGTTCTCATTTTTTTTTTCAATTTGTGTTTCTTTTTGTGGCTCTGATCGGGTCATTTCCAGTATCCCATTTTCTAGATTGCTAATACATTCTTCTGTATCACTTAGTCTGCCAGTAAATCCTTCTGCTCTGTTTTCCATTTCAGTTATTTTATTTTTCAGTTCTGACTAGTTCTTTTTAAATTTTCTAGTTTTTTTGTTAAAATTCTCACCATGTTTATCTATTATTTTCTTTAATTCAGTTAGTATTCTTATTACTAATGCCTTGAACTCTTTATCCAGTAAATCGTTTATTAGTTTCATTATTTTTTCAGGTGTTTTTTATTGCTATTTCAATTGAGACCAGTTCCTTTATTCTAAGTTTGCTTAACTATCTGTATGAATTTCGCTAAAGCAGTTACTTATTGCAGTCTTGAATGGATATCCTTATGTGGGATCATCCATAAACAGTCTGCATGTGCCCAGGGGGCCTTTCGTTGGAGAGATGGATTTGATGTAACAATAGATGTCTTCCTTGGGGTGTGCTGGCAGCTATCATTTCTTTCCCTGGGATGTTTTGTATTAGCTATGGGTAGAGATGGAGGGGCTAGGGCCAGACTCATGTTTGAGGTCTTTCCCTCTGCTCAGTGGCCATTGTTACCCTGTGGAGGGCAGGATCGGATTCCAAGTTGTTGGAGCAGAAGCCTTGAGGGTCAAGTCTGATCTATCTCTGTTTCACTTAAGTGTGTACTCTCTCCTACTGCAGCACTGACACCCTTACCTCAGAAGAGAGCAATGTTAGAGCAAGAGAGATCTGTGCAGACTCTCAGCTCCTGTCGGAGTATGGGCTGTCATAGTCTGGCTTCCATCAGAGATTGGGGTTGCTACTGAAGTGCTGCCTATGTAGGAACCAACAATGGCATATATTGCCCCATTCATATGCAGCAGTGGGTCCAGGTAACATCTGCACCCAATGACCAAGCTCTTTTCCCAGTCATGGTAGTCCTCACTCCAGTATGGTGCTGTGATGTGAAGTAAGCAGGGCTGAAGCATGTACTCAGCTCACGTTCAGCCTCAATGGGACAGTCATGGGAAATCAGGAAGCCACTGGAGCAGTCTCCTTTCTTCACTCTGCTGCAAAAGCAAGCCAATTTGCATCATCTCCTCTCTAGTGGAGTCCAGGCCTCCCCACAGCCCTCATATTAGGCCCTTTGACCCTCCAGCAAGCCAAGGAGTTTGGTCTTCCCTGTGTCAGACCCCAACACTGGGTTTCCCAATATGTAGATCTAACTGATCACTCCTCAGGGAGGGATTCAACCCATTTATTCTCCCTTTTCCTCTGAGTGCACTTCCAAGGGCACAAGTCCCAACCTGAACACTTCTCTTCCCCCTCCTACCCAATTCTACATGTATCTTTCTTATAAGCTTTGATGTACAGGAATCTTTCTGCCAGTTTCCAGTTAGTTTTCAGTGAGAATTGTTCCACATGTAAATGTACTTTTGATGTGTTCATGGGAGGAATTGAATTGTACATTCTCCTACTCTGCTATCTTAATCCAACTTTCCTAATATCTACACTTTAATTAGATTTCCTTCGTTTTTCCCTAACACTCTCTGTGTTATAGGTTTTTCTAATATAACATATTATATTTAGTCTTAATATCTCCCTAAGTTCCTCATGGTTGTGAGTTTCTTAGTCTTTCCTTTATTTTGATGACTTTTACTGTTTGGGGAATTACTAGTCTTGTATTTTGTAAAATGTACTTCAATTTGGATTTTCTTAACTTTTTATCATGGTTAATGTATTAGTTTTCTAGGTTTGCTGTAATAAGTTACCACAAACTTAATATCTTAAAAACAGCAATATTTACTCTGTCACAGTTTTGAAGCCCAGCTGGCATTTAACCCGCTATAGTTAGAAAGAGATTAGAAGTACTTGGGAGGAAGAAAACAGAAACAAAATAGCATCTTTATCACATAATATCAAGGATACATATTTTCAAGGCGATTTATCAATAATGTTCTTGACCTTGATTACCTGATTGAAGTAACATTTATCAAATTTCTTTGCTAAAAGTTGTGCAGTTTCTCCATTTCTATTCTTTAATCTTGGACAGGAAATTACTATGTGGTAAATTATTTTTCCCTTCTTTGAGGGCAAATTACACATGTAAATTATTTGGGTTTTTTCATGGGAGGATTGTTTCTTCTCTTTCATTCATTATTTTTTTATTCACTTATTTATTCATTCAGTAATTTATTTGTATTAAGTATTTACAGATATTTATTTTATATTTTGGGTTATAATCTAGTGGTACTTAATTTTGTTGTTTAAATTGTTTTAGCTTTGCCCAATGATAACTCTTGATTTGCTCCTGTGCCCTGTGACATATATCCATTCTTTTTAAAAATATGTGTAACATACACTATTTTAACCATTTTAAGTGTACTGTTCAGTGGCATTAATTACATTTGCAATGCTGTGCAATCACTATCACTATCCATTCCCAGAACAATTTCATCATCCCGAATAAAAACCTGGTAACCTCAATTATACTTTCTGTATCTATAAATATTATTCTGGATACTTCATGTAAGTATATATAAGAAAAACCAGAGACTTACTATAGTTAAAGTGATCAAAAAAAGATTTTAGTTGGGAACAATATCAATAGAGCAAAAGATACCTCATTATAGAACTAGGCTCATTTCTGAATATAGCATGAAATAGTAGAGATTTATAGCCAAAGTTTAGAGTGAGGGTCAGTGGGTGAATAATTACTAAGAAGAAACATCAGTAAGGGGCATTTTGGATAAATCAACTTCACAGAATTTTTGCTGAAGGCATGCCATGGTGATTAGATATACCCTGGGGTGTGGTGAACAACAAAAATTTATCAGATAGGAGTTATCAGGGCAGGGGATTTTTGCTACTCTATGTTAGTAAGACCCTTGCTACAGTTGAGTGTTGAAAAGATGAACACAGAAGTCCAAAGGTTGAAGGCTGGATGTAAAGAAGTTTCAGAGAAGCCTGGTAAAAATTTGGTTAAAGATGGAATCTTTGTTAAATGGAATTATACATTTTTATGTATGACTTATTTCATTTAGCATATTGTTTTCACAGTTTATCCTTATTGCAGCATGAGTCAGAGTTTTGTCTTTTTAAAGTTGAATAATATTCCATTGTATGTATACCACATTTTGTTTATTCATTCATCTGTTGAGGGACATTTGGGTTGTTTCCACTTTTGGGCTACTGTGAATAATGTTGCTATGAACTTTGGTGTACAAGTATCTGTTTGAGTTCCTGTTTTCAATTATTTGGGGGTATATATTAAGAATATAACTTTTGGATCACTTGGCAATTCTGTTTAAATATCTGAGGAATCACTGTGCATTTTCCACAGTAGTTGCACCCATTTTACATTCCCACCAGAAAAACACAAGGGTTTCTATTTCCCCACAGCACTTATCTTCATCAACAATTATTATATTCTGTTATTTCATAATATCCATCCTTGTGGATGTGAGCTGTTATTTCTCTGTGACTTTGATTTGCATTTCCCTGATGACTCGTAATATTGATCATCTTTTACATACTTATCAGCCATTTGCAATATCTTCTTTGGAGAAATGTCTATTAAAGTACCTCACCCACTTCTGTATTGGGCTGTTTGTTTTTGTTATTGTTGCATTGTAAGAGTTCTTCATATTTTCTGGATGTTAATTTCCTATCAAATATATGATTAGCAAATTTTTTCCATTTCTTTGGATTGTCTTTTCATTCTATTGAGAGTCCTCTGATGCACAAAAGTTCTAACCTTGATATAGTCCAATTTATATATTTTTCATGTTCCCTGCTCTTTTGATATCATATCTAAGAAATTTTGATAAAATCCAAGGCTATGAAGAATTCCCCACTTTTTTCTGAGTTTCATAGTTTTGGCTCTTAAGTATTGGTTCCATTTCAAGTAAATTTTTATATTTGGTGTATGGTAAGTATCCTATTATTATTTCCATGTGAATATTTAATTGTCCAGACACCAATTGTTGAAAAGACTCTTCTTTCCCTTTTGAATGTTCTTGGCACGCTTGTTGAAAATCAATTGATTATACATTGAAGGGTTTATTTGTTATTTTTAGTCCATTCTCTTGATTTGTATGTCAAATTTGATGTCATTAGCATAGCTTTGATTACTGTAGTTTAATAATAATTTTTTAAAACAAGAAGTGAGAGTGCTCCAATTTGGTTACTTTTTTTCAATATTGTTTTAGCTATTTGAGGTCCCTTGAGATTCCATATGAATTTTAGTATGATTTTTTATTTAATAAAACTTACCATTGTGATTTTGATAAAGATTGCATTAAATCTGTAGATCACTTTGAAGTGTACTGTCATCTTCATGTTCACGAACACAGAGTGTATTTTCATTTATTAACATCTTTAATTTCTTGCAAAAATTTTTTGAAATTTTCAGTGTACATGTTTAATGTTGGTTACTTTTATTCAAAAGTATTTTAATTTTTGATGCTATTGTAAATGGAATTGTTTACTTGTTTCCTTTTTGGATTGTTCATATTACTGTATAAAAGAGCAACAGATTTTTGGGTACTGATTTTGTATACTGTAAATTTACTGAAATTGTTTAGTAGTTTTAACGTTTCCTTGTGGTGGACTATTTAGTGTTTTCTGCATTTAAGAACATGTTATCTGCAGATTATTTTAATTCTACTTTTGTAATTTGAATGCCTCTATTTATTTTTATACTTATTTTGACCAGAATTTTCAATATTATATTGAATGGAGTGTTGAAAGTGATTATCCTTGTCTAATTCCTTATGTTGGGGGAAAAATTTTTAGTCTTTCACCATTGAGTATAATGTTAGCTGTGAACTTTTCATATATGATCTTTACCATGTTGAGGACATCTCCTTTTACTACTGGTTTATTCCTGGTATTTAACAGAAAGCAGTTTTGATTTTGGCAAATGATTTCTCTGAATTAGTTGAGATAATCATATGATTTTATTCCTCACGTTATTCATTCTAACATGGTATATTACACTGATCATTTTTCGTATGTTGAGCAACCCTTGCATTTCAGAAATAAATCTCATTACATAGTGTTTAATCCTAATATGCTGCTGAATTTGGCTTACTAGTATTTTGTTCAGGATTTTTTCATCAAAAAATCATAAGGAATATTTGTCTATAATTTATTTTCTTATATTTGTCTGGTTTGATATCTGAATAATACTGTTCTCATAGTATGAGTTAAGAAGTGTCAAAAATGTGTCCATTACTATTCTATTTTGGAAAAGTTAGAGAAGAATTGGTGTTGATTCTTTAAATGTTTAGTAAAATTCGCTAGTGAAGTCATCTGATATAGAGCTTTCCTTTGTTAGGAGATTTTTGATTTCTGGCTTAATCTCCTTGTTAGTTATTTCTCTACTGAGATTTTCTAGTTCTCTTTTATTCAGTTTTGGTACCTAAAGTATGGTATGAAATAAATTGTGTTCCCAAAAATTTAAGTGTTGAAACTCAAACTCCTAATACTACTGTGTTTGGAAATAGAGCTTTCAGAAGTTAATTAAGGTTAAAATGTATCATAAGTGTGGGGCCCTGATTTAATAAGGGTTTTGACTTTTAAGAGGAGGAAGAGAGCAAGATCTTTCTCTGTCATATGAAGGTAAAACAATAAGATGGCCATATGCAAGACAGGAAGTGAGCTTTCACTAGAACTTGATCACGCTGACACTGATTTTATACTTCCATTCTCCAGACCTATGAGAAAATAAATGTTTGTACAAATGGCCAATACACACATGAAAAATGCTCAATATCACTAATTATCAGTGCAGCAAATCTAAACCACAATGAGGTATCACCTCACACCAGTCAGAATGGCCATCATTTAGAAGTCCACAAATGGTAAATTCTTGTGAGGGTGTGGAGAAAAGGGAACCCCCCTACACTGTTGGTGGAAATGTAGACAGGTGCAGCTATTATGAAAATAATATGGAGATTATTCAAAAAAAACTATAAATAGACTTAGCATATAATCCAGGAACTCCACTCCTGAGCATATATAATAAGGGAATTCTAATTTGAAAAGATACTTTCATCCCCAATGTTCATACCAGCACTATTTACAATAGTCAAGACATGGAAACAACCTAAACATCCATTTGGTAGATGACTGGATAAAGATATTGTGGCATATTTATACAATGGAATACTACTCAGCCATAGGAAAGAATAAAACAAAGCCATTTGCAGCAAGATGGGTGGACTTGGAGATCATCATTCTAAGTGAAGTAAGCAAGAGAGAGAAAGAAAAATACCATATGATATCACTCATATGTGGATTCTTAAAACACACATGCACACACAAATGAACTTATTTACAAAACAGAAACAGATTCACAGACAGAAAGCAAACTCATAGAAAACAAACTTACCGGGGGGAAAGGGGGTGAGAAGGGATAAATTGGGAGTTCAAGATTTGCAGATACTACTATATACAAAATAGATAAACAACAATTTTCCACTGTATAGTACAGGGAACTATATTCAATATCTTATAGTAACTATAATGAAAAAGAATATGAAAAGGAATATATGCATGTATATGTATGACTGAAATATTATGCTGTACACCAGAAATTGATACATTTTAAACTGACCATACTTCAATTTAAAAATGTCTGTTGTTTAAATCAGCCAGTCAGTGGTATTTTATTATAGCAACTGAGGTGACTAACATAGTTTATTTCTAGGAATTTGTCCATTTCCCCTAGATTATCCAATGCACATACAAATTTTCTTACTATTATCTGATAATCCTTTTTATTTCCATAATGTCCCCATATTTATCTCTGATTTTACTAAGATGAACATTTTCTCTTTTTCCTTAACCAATCTTGCTAATGGTGTGTCAATCTTATCTTTTCAAATAACCAACTTTCATTTTTCTTGATTTTCTCTGTTGCTTTCCTGCTCCCTTTAATTTATTTCCACTCTAATATATATTATTTCTTTCCTTCTGATATTTTTGAGTTTAGTGTGTACTTCCTTTTCTAGTTCATTAAGATGCAAAGTTAGGTTATTGACTGAGGTTATTCTTTTTAATGTATAAAATTACAATTGTAAATTAACTTTATAATACTGCCTTTGCTACATCCCAATAAGTTTTGGTTATGTTGTATTTTCATTTTCATTGGTCTCAAAATTTTTTTTATTTCCCTTTTGATTTCTTCTTTAACCTGACTGTGTATAAATAAAAGTTGATTCATTAGTGCATCTGTGAAATTTCTATTTTTCTTTCTAATATTGATTCAATTTTCATTCCATTGTTATCAGAACACATTTTACTTAGTATGTATTTTTTGAGATCCCCATTTGCCTTTAATATTTCTTTGTAATAACAGTGGTAGAAACTCTAACTTTTTATTGAAGTATAGTCAGTTAAAATGTGTCAGTTTATCGTGTACAGCATAATATCCCAGTCATGCATATACATATATTTGTTTTCATATTCTTTTTCATTAAAAGTTATCACAAGACATTGAATATAGTTCACTGTTCTATACAGAAGAAATTTGGTTTTTATCTATTTTTATATATAGTGGTTAACATTTGCAAATATCAAACTCCCAAATTTATCACTTCCACCCCTTTTCCCCTGGTAACCATAAGATTGCTTACTAAGTCTGAGAGTCTGTTTCTGTTTTGTAGATGAGTTAATTATTATCCCCTTACTTCTTTCTTTCTTTTTATTTTTTGGATTCCACATATGAGTGATATCTTATGGTATTTTCCTTTCTCTTTCTAGCTTACCTCGCTTAGAATGATGATCTCCAGGTCCTTCTATGTGACTGCAAATGGCATTAATTTATTTTTTTATTGATGAGTAATGTTCCATCGTAGAAGATATACCACAACTTCTTTATCCAATCATCTGTCAATGGACATTTAAGTTTCTTCCATGTCTTGGCTATTGTATATAGTGTTGCTATGAACACTGGGGTGCATATATCTTTTCAAATTAGAGTTCCCTCTAGATAATGCCCAGGAGTGGGATTGCTGGGTCATATGTTAAGTCTATTTTTAGTTTTTTGAGGAAACTTCATACTGTTTTCCATAATGGCTGCACCAAACTGTATTCCAACCAGCAGTATAGGAGGATACCCTTTTCTACACACCCTCTTCAACATTTATGATTTATGGACTTTTTAATGATGACTATTCTGATGGGTGTGAGGTGATATGTATTGAAGTTTTGAATTGTGTGTCTCTGATAATTCACAATATGGCGCATTTTTATGTGTTTATTGGCCATTTGCATGTCTTCATTGGAGAATTGCTTGTTTAGGTCTTCTGCCCATTTGTATTGGGTTGTTCACTTTTGTGTTATTAAATTGTGAGAGCTGTTTATATATTTTGGAAATTAAGCCCTTGTCAATCTCATCTTTTGCAAATATTTTCTCCCATTCTGTAGGTTGTTGTTTTGTTTTACTTATGATTTCCTTTGCTGTGCAAAAGCTTATAAGTTTAATTAGGACCCATTTATTTTTGCTTTCATTACTATTGCCTGGGTATACTCTCTTTGAAGAACACTGCTAAGATTTAGGTCAGAGAATGTTTTGCCTATGTTTACTTCTAGGAGGTTTATAATGCTTTGTCTCTTATTTGAGTCTTTGATCCATTTTGAGTTTATTTTTGTGTATGGTGTGAGGGAGTGTTCTAAATTCGTTGATTTATATTCTACTGTTCAATTTTCCTAGCACAATTTGCTGAAGAGACTGTCTTTTCTCCATTGTATATTCTTGACTCCTTCATCAAAAACTAATTGACAGTAGGTCAGTGGGTTTATTTCTGAGCTCTTTGTTCTGTTCTATTGATCCATATATCTGTTTTATGCCAATATGACACTGTTTTGATTACTATAGTTCTGTAGGATTGTCTGAAGTCTGGGAGGGTTATTCCTCTAGCTTTGTTAATTTTCTTCACTATTGCTTTGGGAATTCTGAGCCTTTGTGATTCCATGTAAATTTTAAGAATCTTTATTCTAGTTTTGTGAAAAATGTCCTGAGTAATTTGATAGGGATTGAATTAAATCTGTAGATTGCCTTGGGCAGTTTCATCATTTTAATATTGATTCTTCTAATCCAGGAGCATGGGATATCTTTCCATTTCTTTAAGTCACCTTTAATTTCCTTAATCAATGTTTTGCAATTCTCAATTTATAAGTCTCACACTCCCTTGGTCAGATTTATACCTAAGTATTTTTTAGGGATGCAATGTTAAAAGGGATATTTACTTTCTTTTCCTGTTATTTAATTGTTAGTGTAAAGAAATGCAACTCATTACTGTATGTTAATCTTGTATCCTGCTACTGTGCCAACGTCTTTTATCAGCTCTAGTAGTTTTCCTATAAAGCTTTTAGGGTTTTCTTTTTTTCTCTTTATTTTATTGAAGTGTAGTCAGTTTACAATGTTGTGTCAATTTCTGGTGTACAGCACAATACTTCAGCCATATAGGAATATACAGATATTAATTTTCATTCTTTTCCACCATAAGCTAATACAAGATATTGAATATAGTTCCCTGGGCTATACAATATAAACTTGTTAATAAATTTTATATATACCAGGCAATATCTGAAATCTTGAACACCCAAATTATTCTTTCCCACCCTCTTTCCCCCTGGTAACCATAAGTTGTTTTCTATGTCTGTGAGTCTGTTTCTCTTTTATATATAACTTCATTTGTCTTTTTTTTTTAGATTCTACATCCATATGAGTGATATTATATGGTATTTTTCTTTCTCTTTCTGGCTTTCTTCATTTAGAATGACATTCTCCAGGTTCATCTATGTTGCTGAAAGTGACATTATTTTATTTTTTCTGGCTGAGTAGTATTCCATTGTATAAATATGCCACCACTTCTTTATCCAGTCATCTGTTGATGGACATTTAGGTTGTTTCCATGTCTTGGCTATTGTAAACAGTGCTGCTATGAGCATTTGAGTGTATGTATCTTTTCAAATTAAAGTTCCATCTGGATATATGCCCAAGAGTGGGCATGCTGAATCTAATGGTAAAACTATTTTTAATTTTGTTGAATCTCCATAATATTTTCCACAATGGCTGCACCAAACTTCATTCCCACCAGCAGTGTAGGAGGGTTCCCTTTTCTTCACACCCTCTCCAGCATTTAGTGTTTGTGGATTTTTGAATGACGACCATTCTCACTGCCATGAGGTGATACCTCACTGTAGTTTTTATTTGCATTTCTCTGATAATTAATGAAATTGAGAATTTTTTCATGTGCCTATTGGCCACTTGCATGTCTTCAATAGAGAATTGCTTGTTTAGGTCTTCTGCCAATTTTTGGATTGGGTTGTTCATTTTGTTTGTTTTTTTTCTCATTAAGTCATATGAGCTGTTTAGATATTCTGGAAATCAAACCCTTTTCAGTCTCACCTTTTGCAAATATTTTCTCTGATTCTGTAGGTTGTTGTTTTGTTTTACTTATGGTTTCCTTTGCTGTGCAAATGGTTATAAGTTTAATTAGGTCCCATTTGCTTATTTTTGCTTTTATTTCTATTGCTTGAGTAGACTACTCCAGGATAACATTGCTGAGATGTATGTGAGATAATGTTTTACCTGTTTTCTTCTAGATTTATTGTGTCTTGTGTTATATTTAAGTTTTTAAGCCATTTTGAGTTTATTTTTGTTTGTGGAGTGAGGGAGAATTCTAACTTCGTTGATTTACATGCTGCTGTCCAGTTTTCCCAACACCATTTGCTGAAGAGACTGTCTTTATTTCATTGTGTATTCTTGCCTTCTTTGTCAAAGATTAATTGACCAAAAGTTTGTGGGTTCAATTCTGGGTTCTCTATTCTGTTCCATTGATCCACATGTCTGTTTTTGTACCAATACCACACTGTCTTTTTTTTTATCACAGTTGCTGGTTTTTATTTGTTTATGTGATTATATTTTTTTCTTTTTTTTTTACATTTTTATTGATTCATAATCATTTTACAGTGTTGTGTCAAATTCCAGTGTTCAGTACAATTTTTCAGTCATACATGGACATATACACACTCATTGTCACATTTTTTTCTCTGTGATTTATCATAACATTTTGTGTATATTTCCCTGTGCTATACAGTGTAATCTTGTTTATCTGTTCTACAATTTTGAAATCCCAGTCTATTCCTTCCCACCCTCCACCCTCCTGGTAACCACAAGTCTGTATTCTCTGTCTGTGAGTCTATTTCTGTCCTGTATTTATGCTTTGTTTTGTTTGTTTGTTTTTGTTTTGTTTTTGTTTTTGTTTTTTAGATTCCACATATGAGCGATCTCATATGGTAGTTTTCTTTCTTTTTCTGGCTTACTTCACTTAGAATGACATTCTCTAGGAGCATTCATGTTGCTGCAAATGGCATTATGTTGTCAGTTTTTATGGCTGAGTAGTATTCCATTGTATAAATATAGCACATCTTCTTTATCCAGTCACCTGTTGATGGACATTTAGGCTGTTTCCATGTTTTGGCTATTGTAAATAGTGCTGCTATGAACATTGGGGTGCAGGTGTCATCCTGAAGTAGATTTCCTTCTGGATACAAGCCCAGGAGTGGGATTCCTGTGTCACATGGTAAGTCTATTCCTAGTCTTTTGAGGAATCTCCACACTGTTTTCCATAGTGGCTGCACCAAACTGCATTCCCACCAGCTTTCTCCACAGCCTCTCCAGCATTTGTCATTTTTGGATTTTTGAATAACGGCCATTCTGACTGGTGTGAGGTGATACCTCATTGTAGTTTTGATTTGCATTTCTCTGATAATTAGTGATATTGAGCATTTTTTCATGTGCTTTTTGATCATTTGTATGTCTTCCTTGGAGAATTGCTTGTTTAGGTCTTCTGCCCATTTTTGGATTGGGTTGTTTATTCTTTTCTTATTGAGTCATATGAGCTGCTTATATATTTTGGAGATCAAGCCTTTGTTGGTTTCACTTGCAAAAATTTTCTCCCATTCCGTAGGTTTTCTTCTTGTTTTATTTCTGGTTTCCTTTGCTGTGCAGAAGCTTGTAAGTTTCATTAGGTCCCATTTGTTTATTCTTGCTTTTATTTCTTCTAGGAGAAGACTTTTGAAATGTATGTCAGATAATGTTTTGCCTATGTTTTCTTCTAGGAGATTTATTGTATCTTGTCTTATGTTTAAGTCTTTAATCCATTTGAGTTGATTTTTGTATATGGTGTAAGGGTGTGTTCTAGCTTCATTGTTTTACATGCTGCTGTCCAGTTTTCCCAACACCATTTACTGAAGAGACTGTCTTTATTCCATTGTATATTCTTGCCTCCTTTGTCGAAGATGAGTTGACCAAAAGTTTGTGGGTTCATTTCTGGGCTCTCTATTCTGTTCCATTGGTCTATATGTCTGTTTTGGTACAAATACCATGCTGTCTTGATGACTCTAGCTCTATAGTATTGTCTGAAGTCTTGGAGAGTTATTCCTCCAGCCTCTTTCTTTCTCTTCAGTAATGCTTTAGCAATTCTAGGTCTTTGATGGTTCCATATAAATTTTATTATGATTTGTTTTAGCTCTGTGAAATATGTCCTGGGTAATTGGATAGGGATTGCATTAAATCTGTAGATTGCCTTGGGCAGTGTGACCATTTTAACAATATTGATTCTTCCAATCCAAGAGCATGGAATATCTTTCCATTTTTCAAAGTCTTCTTTAATTTCCTTCATCAATGGTTTATAGTTTTCTGTGTATAATTCTTTCGCTTCCTTGGTTAGATTTATTCCCAGATATTTTATTACTTCGGGTGCTATTTTAAAGGGGATTGTTTCTTTACTTTCTTTTTCTGTTGATTTATCGTTAGTGTAAAGAAAGGCAACTGATTTTTGAACATTAATTTTGTAACCTGCTACCTTGCTGAATTCTTCGATCAGCTCTAGTAGCTTTTTTGTGGACCTTTTAGGGTTTTCTATATATAGTAACATGTCATCAGCATATAATGACACTTTTACCTCTTCTTTTCCAATTTGGATCCCTTTTATTTCTTTCTCTTGCCTGATTGCTGTGGCTAGGACTTCCAGGACTATATTGAATAGGAGTGGTGATAGTGGGCATCCTTGTCTTGTCCCAGATTTTAGTGGGAAGCTTTTGAGTTTTTCACCGTTGAGAACTATGCTGGCTATAGGTTTGTCATATATAGCTTTTATTATGTTGAGATATGTTCCCTCTATACCCACTTTGGCGAGAGTTTTTATCATAAATGGGTGTTGAATTTTATCAAATGCTTTTTCTGCATCGATTGAGATGATCATGTGGTTTTTGTCCTTTCTCTTGTTGATGTGATGTATTACATTGATTGATTTGCGTATGTTGAACCAGCCTTGTGTCCCTGGGATGAACCCCACTTGGTCATGATGTATAATCTTTTTTATGTGTTGTTGGATTCTATTTGCTAAAATTTTGGTGAGGATTTTGGCGTCAATGTTCATCAGTGATATTGGCCTATAATTCTCTTTTTTTGTAGTGTCTTTGCCTGTTTTTGGTATCAGGGTGATGGTGGCTTCATAGAATGAGTTTGGGAGTATTCCCTCCTTTTCAATCGTCTGGAAGACTTTGAGAAGGACTGGTATGAGTTCTTCTTTGTATGTTTGGTAGAATTCCCTGGTGAAGCCGTCCGGTCCTGGACTTTTATTTGTAGGGAGGTTTTTAATTGCTATTTCTATTTCCTTTCTAGTGATCGGATTGTTCAAGTGTTCAGTTTCTTCTTGATTCAGTTTTGGTGGACAGTATGTTTCCAGAAACTTGTCCATCTCCTCTAGGTTATCCAGTTTGATTCCATATATTTTTCATAATATTCTCGTATGATATTCTGTATTTCTATTTTGTTTGTTGTAATTTCTCCATTTTCCTTTCTTATTTTGCTAATTTGTGCTCTCTCTTTTTTCTTCTTTGTGAGTTTGGCCAGAGGTTTCTCGATTATATTTACTTTTACAAAAAACCAACTTTTGGTGTGGTTGATTTTTTCTATGGTCCTGTGAATCTCTATTGTATTTAATTCCTCTCTGATCTTTATTATTTCCTTCCTTCTGCTGCTTTTTGGGGCTTTTTGTTCTTCTTTTTCTTATTGATTTAGGTGGTAGGTTAACTTGTTTATTTGAGATTCTTCTTCTTTTTTGAGAAAGGCCTGTATCGCTATAAACTTCCCTCTTAACACTGCCTTTGCTGTGTCCCATAGGTTTTGAGTGGTTGTGCTTTCATTATCATTTGTCTCAAGGTATTTTTTAATTTCAGCTTTGATTTCCTCATTGATCTATTGTTTTTTCAATAACATATTGTTTAATCTCCATGCTTTCCTTTTTTTCTCCTTTGTTTCTCTGTTGTTGATTTCCAGTTTCATGGCATTGTGGTCAGTAAAGATGCTTGAGATAATTTCTATCTTCTGAAATTTGTTGAGGTTTCTTTTGTGTCCAAGTACATGATTGATCCTGGAAAATGTTCCATGTGCACTTGAAAAGAATGTATATTCTATTTTTGGGGGGTGTAAAGCTCTGAAAATATCCACCAAATCTAGTTTTTCTATTGTAGTATTTAATTTCTCTGTTGCCTTGTTTATTTTCTGTCTGGAAGATCTGTCTAGTGATGTTAATGCAGTGTTAAAATCTCCAACTATGATTGTATTCCCATCAATATCCCCCTTTATCTCTGTTAGTAATTCTTGTATGTACTTAGGTGCTCCTATATTGGTTGCATATATATTAACGAGTGTAATATCTTCATCTTGTATCACTCCTTTAATCATTATAAAGTGTCCTTCTTTATCTTTCTTTATGGCCTTTGTTTTAAAGTCTATTTTGTCTGAAATCAGTACTGCAACACCTGTTTTTTGGCTTTTCCATTTGCATGGAATATCATTTTCCATCCTTTCACTCTCAATCTATATGTGTCCTTCTCCCTAAAGTGGGTCTCTTGTTTGCAGCATATTGAAGTTTCTTGCTTTATTATCCACTCTGCCACTCTATGTCTTTTGACTGGAGCATTTAGTCCATTAACATTTACAGTAATTAATGATAAATGTGTGTTTATTGCCATTTTGAACTTATCTTTGCAGTTGAATTGGTATATCCTCTTTGTTCCTTTCTTCTTCCTCTTGTGGTTTGGTAATTTTCCTTTGTATTATCATGGATTTTATTTAATTTTTGTGACTCCCTGGTAAATTTTTGACTTGTGGTTACCCTTTTTTGTAAAACTATTAACCTATACCCGTTTTTAATAAACCGATAATAACATGATCTCAAACGCATCCTACTGTTAAAAAAAATTTTAAAAAGAAAGAAAAAAAATTCTATATTTCCCTGCCTCCCTCTCCCACTCTCAGTGATTTGTATGTCTTCTTTTATAATTTCGTCTTTTCTTTATTTGTAATTCATGAGTTATCACCTTTCCAGTTGTACGTTTCTCATTTCTGTAGCATCCTGCTGCTTTTCTATTTAAGATAGCCCTTTCAATATTTCTTTTAGCATGGGTTTACTGTTGCTAAACTCCCGCAGCTTTTTTTTGTCTGTGAAACTCTTTATTTCTCCTTCTATCCTAAAGGATAGCCTTGCTGGATAAAGTATCCTAGGCTGCATCTTTTTTTCATTCAGTGCTTTGAATATATCTTGCCACTCCCTTCTGGCCTACAATGTTTGTGTTGAGAAATCAGCTGACAGCCTTATCCAGATTTCCATGTAACTAACTCTTTGTTTTTCTCTTGATGCCTTTAGAATAATTTATTTCTCTTTAACCTTGGCCATCTAAATTACACTGTGTCTTAGCATAGGTCAATTTATATTCTTTTTGGGGACTCTCTGTACTTCTTGTACTTGGATGTCTGATTACTTCTTTATAAGTGGGAAATTTTGAATCATGATTTCTTCAAATACCTTTTATTTTTTTAAACATTTTTATTTAGTTATAGTCATTTTAAAATGTTGTGTCAAATCCCAGTGTAGAGCACAATTTTTCAGTTATACATGAACATATATATATTCATTGTCACATTTTCTCCTCTGTGAGCTACCATAAGATCTTGTATATATTTCCCTGTGCTATACAGTATAATCTTGTTTATCTATTCTACATTTTGAAATTCCAGTTTGTCCCTTCCCAGCCCCTGCCCCCTTGACAACCACAAGTTTGTATTCCATGTTTATGAGTCTGTTTCTGTTTGTATTTATATATATATACACATACACACATATATAAATATATATATATATTTATATATATATTTTTAAGATTCCACATATAAGCAATTTCATATGGTATATTTCTTTCTCTTTCTGGCTTACTTCACTTAGAATGACATTCTCCAAGAGCATCTGTGTTGCTGCAAATGGCATTATGTTGTTGGTTTTTATGGCTTAATAGTATTCCATTGTATAAATATACCACATCAAATACCTTTTAAATCCCCTTTTGTCTTTTTCTCCTTCTGGGACACTTATTATGCATAAATTGGCACAATTTATATTATCCTTTTTGTCCCTTATGTTGTTTTCATTAGTTTTCAGTTGCTTTTCTGTCTGTTGTTCTGATTGGGTTATTTCTGTTTTCCTGTCTTCTAAGTCACTTATTTGTCCCTCTGCATTGTCTAGTCTGCTTTTGACTGCCTTTAGCTCAGCTTTTATCTCAGCCGTTGAGTTCCATTTTTAATTGGCTCCTCTTTATAATTTATATTTCATTTTTATAGTATTCTTCATTTTTGCATAGTCTTTTTTATTTCTGTGGTGATTTTTTCATCCTGTTTTTGAAGTCTTGATCTAGTGGGCTGTCAAGGTCTATTTCATTGATCTTTCTTTCAGGGGACTTTTCTTGTTTTTTAATTGGGAGTAGTTCCTCTGCTTCTTCATTTTACTTATATCTTTCTGGCTCTATGGATTAAGGAGTATCAGTTATCTACTCTGGTCTTGAAGGTTTTTTTTTTTTAAAGGATGTCTTCCTGTGTAGACTTTGTGCCTCTAACAATTTTGTTGCAAGGTTTGTTTTTAGTATGGATGGTTTCTACATCTTTCTTCCATGTGTGTTGGCTCTTATACCTTTTATTGGGGGTATGGTTGATGTTGTGGTGATCAGGGCCTGCCCTGGTTATTGAGCAGGGCCTCCTTTTTGTTCTGTGATTGATACAACCCTGAGAGGGGATGGGTCTGTTCTTCTTTCATTTTAATGGAAGCTTCTGAGCTACAGTGTGTGGTAGGAGGATTTGCAGTGCTTCAAGTACTCTGTATTGATGCTGCCTTTTTTCCTGCTTTAGCCACAAGAATATCAGTACTCTGCTCTGGTGTCCCCAGGTTTTGTGCCCTCAGAGCTACCAGTGCACATCTGTTGACATCTGGATCTGCCATAGTGATCATGCAGTCACACACCTGGATCGTGGTGCAATATCAGGGCAGTGCTGTTTCCAGCACCACATCTACATATGGTACACAGGTCTGCTGAAAACACTGCTTCCAAAGTCACCCCCTCTATGCAGCAGAACTCCACTCATTCATCTCAGAGGAGTGTGCTCACCAAGCCACCAGGTATAGTGATTTTGCAGTCATACACCTGGATTTGCAGTGTATGACTGGGTAGCACCATCCCTACCACTGTGTCTGTGTACAGTTCACAGGTCTGAGTGCCTCTTGTGCACTCCTCAGAGCCTCAGAGGTTGCTGCTCCACCCCCTCTGAACTTTCCATTGGAGAGGGGGAATCCCAGAGTAAAAGCATTAGTCCTCCTTTGCCATTCCCTCCCCATGGGACAGGTCTGGCAGTAATTTCCTTTTTCTTTTTTTTTCTCCTGCACTATTTTGTGAGGAATTTTGTTTTTTAAAGTAGGTGATATTCTCTCAAAATTCATCAAGTGTTCTGAATGAATGGGCGGGTTTATGGATATCTCTCTTAGTGTATTCATGGAAAAGGGTGAGTTAAGAACGTCCTACTACTCTGCCATCTTGGCACCCTTTCTACTCTGAATACTTTCAATATTCAACAATACATTAAGTTTTGTTTTGTAATCTAACATACTGCCTATCTTGGAGAAGTTTCCATTAGCACTTAGAAAATGTGTTCTCTGGTGTTATGAGGTGAGTGTCCTGTGTGTGTGTGTGTGTGTATACACACATATATCTGTTAGATATAATTGGTTTATAATGTTGTTCAAGCTGTCTATTAACTTATTTATCTTATATCTGTTTACTCTATCCATTATCAAAAGTGAGGTAACGAAATTTCCATATGTTTTTGTACCACTGTTTATTTGTCCCTTTGATTATGTCCACTTCATGTTTTTTGAGGCCATGATGTTCAGTACATATATATTTACACTTATATTATCTTATTGAATTGACACTTTTAGTAATATATAATGTCCCTCCTTGTGTCTTGTAAAGTTTTTGACTTAAGGTCTATTTTTAGGTATGTAAAGTTACCCCAACTCTTTTGGTACCACTAACATGGAATGCAACTGTCTATCTTTTCACTTTCAATCTATTTGGGTAATTAGACCAGAAGTGAGTCTCTAACAGATGGAATATAGTTAGAAAATGTATATGTGTATGTGTATATATATATATATATATATATATATATATATATATATATATGATTGTATTTTATTTTTTAACATTTTTATTGAGTTATAATCATTTTACATTGTTGTGTCAAATTCCAGTGTAGAGCACAGTTTTTCAGTTATACATAAACATATATGTATTCATTGTCACATTTTTTTTCTGTGAGCTACCATAAGATCTTGTATATATTTCCCTGTGCTATAGAGTATAATCTTGTTTATCTATTCTACATTTTGAAATCCCAGTCTGTCCCTTCCCACCCCCCACCCCCTTGGTAACCACAAGTTTGTATTCTATGTCTATGAGTCTGCTTCTGTTTTGTTTTTTCTTTGTTTGTTTTTCATTTTAGATTCCACATATGAGCGACCTCATATGGTATTTTTCTTTCTATTTCTGGCTTACTTCACTTAGAATGACTTTCTCCAGGGACATCCATGTTGCTGCTAATGGCGTTATGTTGTCGTTTTTTGTGGCTGAATAGTATTCCATTGTATAAATATACCACTTCTTCTTTATCCAGTCATCTGTTGATGGACATTTAGGCTCTTTCCATGTCTTGGCTATTGTAAATAGTGCTGCTATGAACATTGGGGTGCACTTGTCATTTTGAAGTACGGTTCCTTCTGGATATATGCCCAGGAACGGGATGACTGGGTCATATGTTAAGTCTATTCCTAGTCTTTTGAGGAATCTCCATACTGTTTTCCACAATGGCTGCACCAAACTGTATTCGACCAGCAGTGTAAGAGGGTTCCCTTTTCTCCTCAACCTCTCTAGCATTTGTCATTTGTGGACTTTTGAATAATGGTCATTCTTACTGGTGTGAGGTGATACTTCTTTGTTGTTTTGTTTTGCGGTTCTCTGGTAATTAGTGATATTGAGCATTTTTTCATGTGCCTATTGATCATTTGTATGTCTTCCTTGGAGAATTGCTTGTTTAGGTCTTGTGACCATTTTTGGATTGGGTTGTTTGTTTTTTTCTTATGAAGTCGTATGAGCTCATATATTCTGGAGATCAATCCTCTGTAGGTTTCATTGTTTGCAAAAATTTTCTCCCATTCCATAGATTTTCGTTTTGTTTTATTTATGGTTTTCTTTGATATGCAGAAGCTTATAAGTTTAATTAGGTCCCATTTGTTTATTCTTGCTTTTATTTCTATTGCTTGGGTAGACTGCACTAGTAGAACATATTTGTGATTTATGTGAGATAATGTTTTGCCTATATTTTTCTTCTAGGAGGTTTATTCTATTTTGTCTTATGTTTAAGTCTTTGATTCATTTTGAGTTGATTTTTGTGTATGGTGTAAGGGAGTGTTCTAGCTTCATTGCTTTACATGCTGCTGCCCAGTTTTACCAACACCATTTCCTGAAGAGACTTAGACAATGTATATTTGTCCAAGGTGCCAATCTATGGCTTTTGATTGTAGAGTTTAATCTATTTATATGTAAAATAATTTCTGACAATGATGGAATTATTTCTAACGTTTTGCTATTTTGTTCTGTATGTCATAATATTTTCCCTCATTTTTTTTACTACTTCTTTTGTGTTTTAGTTGAGTGTTTCTAGAGACAAGTTTTGACTCCCTTCTCGTTTCTTTTTGTGTATATTCAATAGATATTTCATCATGGTTACCATGAGGATTGCATTTTAAAGTTATTACAATCTATTTTGAATTGATACGAACTCTCTAGTCTGTATCCATTAACCTGTGTTACTCTTCTTTTTACAATTCCATGTTGTCTTGATTGATAAAAATTTATATATATTCTCCAAATTATGTACTGTCAGTCTACAGACATTGTACTTCTTCAGTATTGTGTGGGCTATTTGATGTTTTTTATGTTTCCATATAATCTTCATATTCAGTTTATTGATATCTTTAAATTATCCTTCTGGACTTTTGTTTGATGCTATACTAAATCTATATATCAAGTTGGGAGTACCTGATATTTTAAAAATATCAAATTTCCCAAAGAATGAAGTGCAATAGACCACTATTAATTTATATCTTTATTTATTTCTTCAGAGTGTTATAGTTTTTATGTTATATTCATATATATAGTTAGTTAGATTAACATTTAGTACTCATTTTCACTACTGACTTAAATGACATTGTGTTTTTAATTTCACACTGCAGTTGTTCATCACTAATATATAGGAAAGACATTGTATTTGTGAATCAACATTGTTGACATTGCTATAATTTCTAAGTAATTCTGGGAGATGTCTTTTTGTCAATGTTTTGTGATTTTTCTACATAGACAATTTTGTGCTATGTGAACAAAGACCATTCTAATTTTTTCTTCCTAAAATATATAAAATGTATTTTCTTTTCTTGCTTATTGAACTAGCTAAGACTTCCAACACTATGTTGGAAAAGAGTAGTGAGATTGAACATCTTGCCTTGTTTCTGATTTCTCACTAGATTTATACACCTTAAAGATTTATGTATCTTTTTGGAGAACATACCCCTCCTTTATTGTGTGATTCCCCTCTGTATCTTTGATACATTACTTTTTCTGGTATTTAATCTGTTTAATTAAAGTAAGTACTCCAGATTTCTTTTGATTCTTATTAGCATAATCTATCTTTCTCCATTCCCTTTTATTTTAAGACAATTTTTAGAGTGGTTGTTGTTTCACAGAAAGATTCAAAGAAACAGAAATTTGTCATATACTCTATGTACCTACATAGATAGCCTCCCCCATTATCAACAGTCCTTGTGAAAGTGGTCTATTTGTTACAATTGATGAACCTACAATAACATAATATAATTTTCCAAAGTCCACAGTTTGTATTATGTTCACGCTTGGCGATGTGCATTGCATGGATTTGAAAAAAAAACATATATAATGAAAGTAATCCATCATTATGATATCATACAAATAGTTTTTATTGCCCTCAAATCCTCTTGGTCCACCTATTTATTCCTTCCCCTCCTAATCCTGGGCAACCACTAATTTTTACAGTGTCTCCATAGTTTTACCTTGACCAGAATGTCATATAATGTTGGAACTGGAATCATACAGTATGCAGCCTTTTAAGATTGACTGTTTTCACTTAGCAATTTGTATTTAAGTTTCCTCCATGTCTTTTCATGACTTGATAGCTACTTCTTTTTAGTGCTGAATAATATTCTGTTGTCTAGATGTACCAATTTATCCATTCACTTACTGGAAAACATTTTGATTGCTTCTAATTTTTGAGCAATTATTGATAATTCTGCTCTAAATGACTGTGTGCAGACTTCTATTTGAACATAAATTTTCAACTTTTGTTTCAGTAAACACCAAGAAGCACAATTGTTGGGTTACATGGTAAGAGGATGTTTAGATTTGTAAGAAACAACCAAACGTTTTTAAAGTGTCTGCATCATTTTTCATTCTCACCAGAAGTGGATGAGTATTCCTGTTGTTCCATACCTTTGCCAGAATTTGATATGTTAGTATCCATATTTTGCCACTCCAATGGGTGAGTAGTGGAATTCTATTGTTTTAACTGGCATTTCCTAGATGACATAGGTTATAGAGGATCCTTTTGCATGCTTATCTGCTATCTTTCTCATATAGATATACATATATATAAACATACATTTATATACATGTATATACACACATATATATGATATATTGGCAAGGTGTCTATTACAGTCTGTGGAAAATTATTTATTTATTTATTTATTTAATCTTTTAATGAAGATACTAGTAATTGAACCCAAGACCTTGTGAACGCTAAGCATGCACTCTACCACTGAGCTGTATTCTCCCAGAAAATTTTTAATCAGGTTGCTTATATCTTAGTTTAATTTTTAAATTTCCTTTTATATTTTGGACAACAGTCCTTCATCAGACATGTCTTTTGATTTTTACCCACTATGTGGCTAGTCATCTCACTTAGTTGAAATTGTCTTTCATAGAGCAGAAGTTTTTTTAATTTAATAATGTTTATCTTATCAATATTTCTTTCATAGATCATGTTTTTGGTGTTTATATGAAAAGTTCTCACTATACTCAAAGTCATCTGGATCTTCTCTTATGTTACCTTCTAGGAATGTTATAGTTTTGTTATTTATATTTAGCTTTGTGACCCACTTTGAGTTAATTTTTGTAAAGGTGTAAAGTCTGACTAAATTTTTTTTAATATGGATTACCAGTTGCTCCAGCACCATTTGTTGAAAAAAACAATCTTTATTTCATTGTTCTTCCTTTGCTCCTCTGTCAAAGATCACTTGACTATATGTTGATCTATTTCTGGTCTTTTCTTCCCCATTGATGTATTTGTCTATTATTTTGACAATACCACACTGTCTTGGTTACTGTAGCTTTATAGTAAATCTTGAAGTGGTGTAGAGTAAGTCCTCCTACTTTGTTCTTCTCCTTCAATATTATCTTGGTTATTCTGGGTCTATGGCTTTTTCATATGAAGTTTAGAATCAGTTTCTCAGTATCCATAAATTAACTTGGTAGCATTCTGAGATTGCATTGAATCTGTAGATTAAGTTAGGAAGAAGTGACATTTTATCAATATTGAATCTTTATATCCATGAACACATAATATCTCTCCAATTAATTTTTCTTTGATTTTGTTCATCATTGTAGTTTTACTTATTTAGATCTTGTACATATTTGATTATATTTATACTTAAATTTCATTTTGTGAGATGTTAATTTAAGTGGTATTATGTATTTAATTTCAGATTCTACTTTTCATTGTAAACATATAGGAATGATTGGCTTTTCGATATCAACCTTGCTTCTTTCAACCTTGCTATAATTCTTTATTAGATTCAGAGATTTTGGTTCATTCTATTCAATTTTACCAATGGTTGGCTGTGTCATTTTCAAACAAAGGCAGTTTTGGTTTCCCCTTCCCAATCTGTATACCTTGTATTTCCTTTTCTTCTTCCATTTCACTTGCTATAAATTTTAGTATGGTGTTAAAAAGGAGTGGTGATAGGATACATCCTTGCTTTTTTTGATCTTAGTAGGAATTTTTTATATTTTCATCAAGGATGATGATTTTAGCTATAAGGTTTTTTTGTATGTATTCTTTATCAAGTTAAGAAAGTTCCCCTCTATTCTTAGTTTACTGAGTTTTTATCATAAGTGTGTTGGATTTTGTAAAGTGATATTTTTCTGCATCTATTGATATAATTATGCAATTTTTCTTTTTTAGCTTGTTGATGTGATGGATTACATTAATTGATTTTTGAATGTTGATCCAGCTTTGCATACCAGGCATAATTTTCACTTACTCATGGTGTATAATTCTTTTTTACATTGTGTAATTTGGTTTGCTAACATTGTGTTTAAGATTTTTGCATGTAACTTCAAGAGTCTGTACTTTTTTTAAATTTTTTTTTGTCTGAGTTGAATTACAGTAATACTGGCCCCACAGAATCAGTTAGGATTTTTTCTCTACACTTGTTTCTTTCTAAACTTTTTTTTTATTGAGATATAGTCATTTTACAATGTTGTGTCAAATTCCAGTGTAGAGCACAATTTTTCAGTTATACATGAACATACTTATATTCATTGCCTCATTTTTTTTGCTGTGGCTACCACAAGATCTTAGATATATTTCCCTGTGCTATACAGTATAACCTTGTTTATCTATTCTACATATGCCTGTCAGTATCTACAAATTTTGAACTCCCAGTCTATCCCTTCCCTCCCCCCTTTCCCTTGGCAACCACAAATTTGTATTCTATGTCTATGATTCTGTTTCAATTTTGTGTTTATTCCTTTTTTATTTTTTAGATTTCACATATGAGTGATTGCATATGGTATTTTTCTTTCTCTTTCTGGCTTACTTCACTTAGAATGACATTCTCCAGGGACATACATGTTGCTGCAAGTGGTGTTATGTTGATAGTTTTTATGGCTGAATAGTATTCCATTGTATAAATATACCACATCTTCTTTATACAGGCACCTGTTGATGGACATTTAGGCTGTTTCCATGTCTTGGCTATTGTAAATAGTGCTGCTATGAACATTGCGGTGCAGGTGTCTTTTTGAAGTAGAGTTCCTTCTGGATTTATGCCCAGGAGTGGGATTCCTGGGTCATTTGGTAAGTTTATTCCTAGTCTTTTGAGGAATCTCCATGCTGTTTTCCACAGTAGCTGCACCACTTCTATCTTCTGAAAAAGAATGTAAAATGTTTCGTCCCTCTACTCTTAACCTATTTTATTTTATATTTTAGTTAAACTACTGATAATTAATGTATATTTGGGCTTTGTTTTTTATTCTCTCTGATAATCTCTATCATTTAATTGATGAATTTGGACTATTCACAAAGTGATTACTGATATAGTTGGATTAATATCTACTATGTTTGTAATAGTTTCATATCTATAAATCCATTCCTCCCCTCTTAGCATATCAATTGTATTTCTTTTTGTAAATAATTAGTTATTGCCCTGCAGTTTGCAATGTACATTTTCAACTAATCTATGGCCACTTTCAAATAACAGTATAGCATTTTACAGGTAGTGTATGTAACTTATAATACTGTACTCCCAACCTTTTATCTCATTTCTTATAACATTGTTGCCATTCATTTCACTTATTCCTATGCTGTAATCAACCAAACTGTTGTTATTATTATTACTTTGAATATTTTTAATTATCTTACTTTATGGATATATGAGTTTCTGACTTATACAATTTTTCCTCTCTCTTAAGACCTTCTTTCAACATTTTTTTGCAGAGCAGCTCTGCTGGGCATAATTACCTTCAGTTTTTGTTTCTTTGAGAAAGAATCTTTATGTTTTCACTTTTGAAGGATGGTTGTACTAGTTACCTATGTCTATCATAACAAATTGCCACAATTTTGATGGATTAAAGTAAAAAAAACTAATTTATTGCAATTCTAGAGATTAGAAGCTCAAAATCAAGGTGTCACTAGGGTTGTGCTCTCTTGAAGTTCTAGATGATAATCTATTTCTTACCTCTATCAATAAATACATATATATTTGATTGATATACATGATAAATATATATGTTCTCTCTATATGTATGCACACCCATATGGGTTGCATATATGCATACACATAGATATACACATGAACATAAACTTACATAAAAAAATTCAAACAGGTCTTACGCTGCACATTTCAAATCCAATCATACAGCTGTATCTTTTATTTTCAGCAGAAACTTTGTCCCGAAGTAACTGAATCCCTGACTATACTTCTCATGGTCCAAGACTCCACTAGAAAACAGTTCTAGTGGAAACTTGAAATTATAACTTTTCTTCTTAATTTACTTTTTGAACTATAATAAATAAGAATAATTAAGTTCAGTTCAACTGTAACTAAATGAACAAAATTAAAATTAAGTAAAAAAAATCTGGTGAAAGTGTTTAAATAAAGCAATTTTTCTATTTCCAGATTTTGTTTTAATTATAATAAATAATTGAACTCACAATCCCTAACTTACAGTATATATGCATGCTATAGATCATACTGATATTATTTATTTCCCCCCTTATATGATTAAAATAGAATTACTTTTCCAACATAGAAGTAATGGTAGAATAAGACTGGTGGCATGTTCAGAAATGGTGGAATAGACAATTCCATGTCTTTGTCCATCTCCCAAAACAATTAACTGACAAGGAATGTAAGAAGCAATTTTTGCAGCGCTCTAAATCTAGTGAAAAACAAAAGAACTAGAGATTGGCTTGATGAAGAAAGAAGCTAGGGTTTTAGTTTAGTTTTGTTTTGTTTTTAATAAAAGAGCAATGCAGATTTTAAATTACATGCCTGCATTCCTCACACTCCAGATAGACAGAGATTATGATGATAGCAGCTCACACTCTTCCTGATTGTTACTATTGACAAAGGGAGCATGGTAACAAAAGGCCTGAGAAGACTCTAAATATTTACTTCTCTCCTTGATCTTTAGGCTCCACTTGAGTAGGAAGTAAAGGCTAAGGAAACATTGTAAATGTAATGGTTAGGCATGAAGTAGTGCTTCAACACAGAGCCAAAATGTACCTGTAAAGACTGGGACAGATTTTTTTTTTTTGTTTTGGCTTTGGTTTAGTGTCAGGTGTTTAAGATCATTCTGTCAAACACTAATCACTAAGCAAATGAATCACAGACTTCAGTGGCCACATATGAAAGGGCATTTTGTCTTTACAAAAATAGTTTATAAAAGAAGTTAAACAAACAAATAATAATTACCCATATCAATTAATAATAGCAAATTATGGTTATGAGAAACAAAATGATACCAAGCTTTGCAATATTAGTGAGGTCAGCATCATGGCAGACTGAGTTGCTTTCTCTACCTTTACTTTTAAAGCTACAGCCAGTAAAATATCCAGAACTAAACAAAAGTGCCTCTGTCCAAGACACCACAATGCCAGAGAATTTCACATTTCTGTACATATAAAGGTGGATGGACTGAAACACATAAAGGAGACAGAACCAGGGGAACAGAGGCAGTGCCTGTAATTCCAGTCCCATGGTCACAGCAGTTGAGCTCACAGCCCCATAGAACCCAATAGCAGCAAGAGAGGTTGCACACAACACTCTGGCCTCCCAGCCACAGTGGTGCTTGTGGCCACAGGTAACTGTGAAGCAGTGACAATGTGACCTGGGGCCCCCATTCCTCCACCTACAAAGGCACTCATGACTCTAGCCCCCTAACCCTAACTCACAATAGCCAAGGCCATGGCCCTTAAACACCTGGTACAGCAGAGGTGCCCATCTGAGCCCAGCTCCCATCTATTCTCCCCTCCCACTGTGGTGGTGGATCCTGTAACACAGAGGATTCCAGTCAAGGTGGAAGAATCCACCATCCTGATGCCCCAGGCAACAATGTAAGCAGCACTGGCAGAAGCAAAGTAACAATGACTACAGTGGCACAAGAAGCAATAATGATGTCCTGAAGGAGAACCTCTGACAGAGAGAGTGGACAGAAGAATAACTCTCAAATATAACCAGAGACAACTCAGGTAAAAGAAGTAAAAAACTTGTGCTATACCACCACCTACTGGAAAACAAAAGAAAAATCTCAAATTTCAAAACTGTTGAATCACTAGAATCAAGCAGAAAGCTTTTCACTATTTCAAATGCACCAACAAACAAACAACTTATCAAGAACCATAAAGAACCACAGTAACACTGTACCACAAAAGGAAAAAAGCAGTTTTCCAGAAACCAAACCTTTAAGTTATGGATTATTTCAATCTGATAGAGAATTCAAAATAGCTGTACTAAAGAAACATAACAAGCTGCAAGAAAACTCAAAAAGGGAGTTCAATGATTTCAGGAATAAAATAAATTAACAGAAAGAATACTTTATCAAAGAGATTGAAACTATAAAAAAGAGGCAAACAGAAATTTTGGAGCTGAAGAACTCAATAAACAAGATGAAGAACATATAAGAAAGCATTGAAAAGAGAGCATATGGAAGAGAGAAATAGTGAGCTTGAAAATAGAAATCTAGAAATAATACAAGTAGAAAAGGAAACAGAAATAAGATATAAAAATCAAGGAATTGTTTGAGAGCTATTTGACTCTTTTAGTAAAGGCAATATTAGGGTAATTAGTACAAAGAAAGAGAAGAGAGGAAGGGAGAAGAGAGTTTATTTAAAGAAACAATAGCTGAGCACTTTCCAAACCTGAGGAATGAACAAAATACACAAGTCCATGAAGTTAAAACAATGCCTAATTACTTCAATTCAAAAAGACCTTCTCCAAGACACATTATATTAAAACTCTCAAAAATCGATGACAAAGAAACCAAAATGTCAGACAGAAATACAAGGAAAAATTAACAATCACGATATAGAGCAAACAGAAAGCAAAAGCTAAAATGACAGTAATAAGACCTAATCTATCAATTATCACCCTACATGTAAATGGTTTGAATTTACTGGTTAAAAGACACAGAGTGGTTGGATGGATTAAAAAACAATACCCAACTATATGCTGCCACCAGGAAAATCACTTAGCTACAATTACAAATATAAGCTCAACATGAAGGGATGGAAGATGATTCTCAAAACAAATGGCAGCCAAAATAAAAAGCATAGCCATACTTATATGGAAAAAGTATAGATTTCAAGCCAAAAAAAGTAACAAGAGATAAAAATGAACAGTAAAAAATAATAAAGAGAACAATTAATCAAGAAGACTTAATGGTTATATATATATATATATACACACACAGATATATATATATATATAACATTGGAGTGCCAAAATATATTTTAAAATGTATGAACAGACTAAAGAGAGAAATTAGCAGCAACACAATAAAAGTAAAGGAGTTTATCACCCTACTTACACCAATGGATAGATCTCTCAGACAAAAAGTCCAAAAGAAAACAGTGACCTTAACATTAGCTGAGATGAATTTGATACATTTTTACAAAACATTCCATCCAAATGCAGCAGATTACACATTCCTCTCAAATGCACATAGAACTGTTTCAAAAATAGACCATACTTTTCGAAAAACAAATCACAGTAAGTTTAAGAAGACTGAATTCATATCAAGTATCTTTTCCAACCACAATGATATAAAACTAGAAACTACAAAAAGAAAGCTGGAAAATATAAATATGTAGACACTAAGCAATATACCATTGAACAAATATTGGGTCAATAAGGAAATCAAAAGATAAATTTTAAAAATACACTGAAGACAAATGAAAACAAAAATGACATAACAAAATCTAAAGGATGAATAAAAAGGTAATAAGAGAGAATTTTGTAGCAATACAGGCCTATCATAAGAAGTAAGAAAAATCACAAAAAACTCTAAATTTATAGCTAAAGTAATCAGAATAAAGGATGAACAAAGTCCAAATTCAATAGAAAGAATTAATAATAATGATCAGAGTGGAAATACATGAAATAGAGACTAAAACGACAATAGAAAATTTCAATCACACTAAAAGGTGATTATTTGGTTTAGAATTATTATTGAGTTATAGTCATTTTACGATGTTTTCTCAAATTCCAGTGTAGAGCACAATTTTTCACTTATACATGAACGTATATATATTCATTGTCACATTGTTTTTCTCTGTGAGCTAACATAAGATCTTGTATATATTTCCCTGTGATATACAGTATAATCTTTATCTATTCTGTATATTCTTGTCAGTATCTACAAATTTTGAACGCCTAGTCTATCCCTTCCAACACCCCTCCCCCTTGGCAACCACAAGATTGATTTCTATGTCTATAACTCTGTTTCGGTTTTGTATTTATGATCTTTCTTTTTATTTTTTAGATTCCACATATGAGTGATCTCATACAGTATTTTTCTTTCTCTTTCTGGATTACTTCACTTAGAATGACATTCTCCAGGGACACCCATGTTGCTGCAAATGGCGTTATGTTGTCGTTTTTATGGCTGAATAGTATTGCAATATATAAATATACCACATCTTCTTTATCCATCCAGGCATCCGTTGTTGGACATTTAGGCGGTTCCCATGTCTTGGCTATTGTAAACAGTAGTTCTATGAACATTGGGGTGCAGGTATCATTTTGAAGTAGGTTTCCTTCTGGATATATGCCCAGGAGCGGGATTCCTGGGTCGTATGGTAAGTCTACTCCTAGTCTTATGAGCAATCTCCATACTGTTTTCCACACTGGCTGCACCAAACTGCATTCCCACCAGCAGTGTAGGAGAGTTACCTTTTCTCCACAGCCTCTCCAGCACTTGTCATTTGTGGACTTTGGAATGATTGCCATTCAGACTGGTGTGAGGTGATACCTCATTGTAGTTTTGATTTATATTTCTCTGATGATTAGTGATATTGTGCATTTTTATACGTGCCTATTGATCATTTGTATGTCTTCCTTGGACAATTGTTTGTCTAGGTTTTCTGCCCATTTTTGGATTGGGTTGTTTGTTTTTCCTCATTAAGTGATATGAGCTGCTGATATATTCTGGATATCAAGTCTTTGTAGGTTTCATCATTTGCAAAAATTTTCTCCCATTCCATAGGTTTTCATTTTGTTTTCCTTATGGTTTCCTTTTCTGTGCAGAAGCTTGTAAGTTTCATTAGGTCCCATTTGTTTATCCTTCCTTTTATTTCTTTTGCTTGGGTAGACTGCCTTAGGAGAAAATTTTTGAGATGAATGTCAGATAATGTTTTGCCTCTATTTTCTTCTAAGGGGGTCATTGTATCTTGTCTTATGTTTAAGTCTTTCATCCATTTTGAGTTGATTTTTGTATATGGTGTAAGGGAGAGTTCTAGCTTCATTCATTTATATGCTGTTGTCCAGTTTTCCCAACACCATTTGCTGAAGAGACTGTCATAATTCCATTGTATATTCTTGCCTCCTTTGTCAAAGATTAGTTCACCAAAAGTTTGTGGGTTCATTTCTGGGCTTTCTGTTCTGTTCCATTGGTCCATATGTCTGTTTTTGTATCAATACCATGCTGTCTTGATGACTGTAGCTTTATAGTATTGTCTGAATTCTAGGCGAGTTATTCCTCCAGCCTCTTTCTTTCTCTTCAGAAATGCTTTGGCAATTCTAGGTCTTTGATGGTTCCATATAAATTTTATTATGATTTGTTCTACTTCTGTGAAATATATCCTGGGTCATTTAACAGGGATTGCATTGAATCTGTAGATTGCATTCGGCAGTATGACCATTTTAACAATATTGATTCTCCAATCCAGGAGCATGGGATATCTTTCCATTTTTTAAAGTCTTCTTTAATTTCCTTCATCAATGTTTTATAGTTTTCCGTGTATAAGACTTTCACCTCCTTGGTTAGATTTATTCCCAGATATTTTATTACATTGGGTGCTATTTTAATGGGGATTATTTCTTTACTTTCTTTTTCTGTTGATTCATCATTAGTGTAAAGAAATGCAACTGATTTTTGAACTTTAATCTTGTAACATGCTACCTTGATGAATTCTTCAATCAGCTCTAGCAGTTTTTGTGTGGACCTTGTAGCATCTTTCATATACAGTATAATGCCATCTGCATATAGTGACACTTTTACCACTTCTTTTCCAATTTGGATCCTTATTTTTTCTATCTTGCCTGATTGCTGTGGCTAGGACTTCCAAGACTATGTTGAATAGGAGTGGTGATAGTGGGCATCCTTGTCTTGTCCCAGATATCAGTGGGAGGCTTTTGAGTTTTTCACTGTTGAGTACTATGCTGGCTGTAAGTTTGTCATAAATAGCTTATATTATGTTGAGATATATTCCCTCTATACCCACTTTGGTGAAAGTTTTATCATAATTGGGTGTTGAATTTTATCAAATGCTTTTTCTTCATCTATTGAGAGATGATCATGTGGTTTTTGTCCTTTCTCTTGCTGATGTGATGTATTATATTGATTGATTTGCATATGTTGAAACACCTTTGTATCTCTGGGATGAATCCCACTTGATCATGATGTATAATCTTCTTATGTGCTGTTGGATTATATTTGCTAATAGTTTGGTAAGGATTTTTGCATTTATGTTCATCGGTGATATTGGCCTACAATTCTCTTTTTTTGGTAGTGTCTTTGCCTGATTTTGGTATTAGGGTGATGGTGGCTTCATAGAATCAGTTTGGGAGTATTCCCTCCTTTTCAATCTTTTGGAAGATTTTGAGAAGGACTGGTATGTGTCCTTCTTTGTATGTTTGGTAAATTTCCCCAGTGAAGCAATCTGGTCCTGGAGTTTTCTTTGTATGGAGGTTCTTTATTGCTATTCCAATTTCATTTCTGTTGATTGGTTTGTTCAAGTGGTGAATTTTTTCTTGATTCTGTCTTGGTGGACTGTATGTTTCCAGAAACTTGTCCATTTCTTCTAGGTTGCCCATTTTGTTTTTCGTATAGTTGTTCATAGTATTCTCTTATGATATTTTTGTATGTCTGTGTTATTTGTTGTAATTTCTCCAATTTCCTTTCTTATTTTGCTAATTTGTTCTCTCTCTTTTTTCTTCTTTGTGAGTTTGGACAGGGGTCAATTTTATTTACTTTTTCAAAAAACCAGCTTTGTTTTTTTTAATTTTTTCTTTTTTTTAATCTCTAATTCATTGATTTCCTCCCTCATCTTTATTATTTCCTTCCTACTGCTGACTTTTGGGGATTTTGCTCTTCTTTTTCTAATTCTTTTAGCTGGTGGGTTAGATTGTTTATTTGATATTGTTCTTTTTTGAAGAAGGCCTGTATTGCTATAAACTTCCCTCTTTGCACTGTCTTTGCTGTGTCTGATAAATTTTGTGTGGTTGTGCATTCATTTTCATTTTCATTTGTCTCAAGGTATTTTTGAATTTCAACTTTCATTTCATCATTGACCCATTGGTTTTTTAATAGCATGTTGTTTAATCTCCATGCTTTCCTTTTTTTCTCCTTTGTTTCTTTGTTGTTGATTTCTAGTTTCATGGCATTGTGGTCAGTAAAGATGATTGAGATAATTTCTATCTTCTTAAAATTGTTGAGGCTTCTTATGTGCCCAAGTACATGATCAATCCTAGAAAATGTTTCATGTGCACTTGAAAGGAATATATATCCTATTTTGTGGGGATGTAATGCTCTGAAATTATCCACCAAGTCTAATTCTTCTATTGTATCATTTAATTCTCTGTTGCATTATTTATTTTCTGTCTGGAAGATCTGTCTAGTGATGTTAATGCGGTGTTAAAATCTCTGACAATGATTGTATTCCCATCAATATCCCACTTCATCTCTGTTAGTAATTGTTTTATGTACTTAGGTGCTCCTATATTGGGTGCATATATATTAACGAGTGTACTATCCTGATCTTCTATTACTCATTTAATCATTATAAAATATCCTTCTTTATCTTACTTTATGGCCTTTGTTTTAAAGTCCATTTTGCCTAAAATCAGTACTGCTACACCAGCTTTCCTGGCTTTTCCATTTGCATGGAATATCCTTTTCCATCCTTTACTCTCAATCTACATGTGTCTTTCTCCCTAAAGTGGGTCTCTTGTATGCAGCATACTGAAATTTCTTGCTTTATTATCCAGTCTGCCACTCGGTCTTTTGATTGGAACATTTAGTCCATTAACATTTACAGTAATTAATGATAGATATGTGTTCATTGCCATTTTGAACTTAGTATTGCAATTGATTTGGTATTTCCTCTTTGTTCTTTCTTCTTCCTTTTTTGGTTTGGTAATTTTCCTTTGTGTTATCTTGGATTTTGTTTAGTTTTTGTGACTCACTCATAAGTTTTTGGCTTGTGGTTACCGTTTTTTTGTATGCCTATTAACCCATTACTGTAACTGTTTGTATTAAACAGATAGTAATATATGCTCAAACCCATCCAACGGAGAACAAAATATTTCAAAAAGAGAGAAATAAAATTCTTTATTTTCTTGCTTCCCTCTCCCAGTTTTAATGATTTAGATGTCTTCATTTACAATTTATTGTTTATTCTATTTGTAATTTATGGTAGTTATCACCTTTCCAGTTATGAGTTTCTCATTTCTGTAGCATCCTGCTTCTCTTTATTTAGAGTAGACCTGACAATATTTCTTTTAATGTGGGTTTAATATTGCTAAACTCTTCTAGTTTTTGCTTGTCTGTGAAATTGCTTATCTCTCCTTCTATTCTAAAGGATAGCCTTCCTGGATAAAGTATCCTAGGCTGCATCTTTTTTTCATTCACGAATTTGGATATATCTTGCCATTCCCTTCTGGGCTATAGTGTTTGTGCAGAGAAATCAGCTGAGAGCCTTATGGGGGTTCCCTTGTAATACACTCTTTGTTTTTCTTGTACTGCCTTTAGGATCATTTCTTTACCCTTGACTCTGGCCATCTTGATTATGATATGTCTTGGTGTTATTCTGTTTAGGTTCTTCCTGTTTCAGACCCTCTGATCTTCCTGTATTTGGATATTTGATTCCTTCTTTAGTTTTGGGAAGTTTTCAGTCATGATTTCTTCAAATACCTTTTCAATCCCCTTTGTTACTCTTTCTTTCCTTCTGGAACACCTATTATGCCTGGATTGGCACACTTTATATTATCCCATAGTTCTCTTAAATTGTTTTCATTGGTTTTGATTTGCTTTTGTCTCAGCTGTTCTGATTGGTTGATTTCTGTTGTCCTGTCTCCTAGGTCACTTATTTGTTCCTCTGCATTATCTAGCCTGCTTTGTACATCCTTTAGGTCAGCTCTAATATCAGCCAATGAGTTTATCAATTCTTCTTGGCTCTTCTTTATAGCTTCAGTTTCATTTTTGACATATTTTATATCTCTCAACACTATCTCTTTTAGTTCCTTCAGTACTTTGATCACTTCTGCTTTGAAATCTTGATCTTGTAGGCCATCAGCATCTATTTCCTTGATCATTCTTTCATAGGATTTCTCTTGATTTTTTATTTGAGAGTAGTTCCTCTGCTTCATCTTGCTCATATGGCTCTGGCACTGTGGCCTACGGAGTATCAGCTATCTTCTGTGGTCCTTACAGAGTATATTAATTTATATATCCAATGCCTATTCAGAAATAAAGCTTTAAAAAAAGAGAGAATTTTAAAAGAAGGGAAGAAAAAAGTTTGAAAACTGTATAATCAAGAATAGAAGAACAAGTTGAAGCAGAATAGCAATCAAGTTTAAAAATCTTTTAAAAAATCTTAAAAAGGGAGAAACGAAAAACAACAACAAAAATATTTGAAACCTGTGTATAATCAATAACAGGAGATCAAAACCAAGAGAAATGAGAATGAAATGAGGTGGGGTTTTTTAAAATCATTCTAGTAAAAATATTTTCAAGGAAATATTTAAAAGGGACTAAAACTGGAGACATATACAAGTGCTTAAAAAGTAAAAATGAAAGAAGTAATAGAAAATAGAACAGGTAAAAAAGATAAAACAAAAAGAAAAAATTTTAAAGAAGCGAGGAAAAAAAGGTTTGAAAACAGTGTATGATCAATAATAGAAGAGCAAGCCAAAGCAGAGTATCAATTGGGTTGAGACGTTTTTAAAAACTTTTTAAAAAGTTGAAAAGAGGAGGAAGAGGCAAGATGGCGGAGTAGAAGGACGCTCGTAAGTCACCCTCTCCCACAAATACACCAAGACCCACATCTACAGACCCACTCGGCCAACCACAGCACCTGTGGAACTCCAACAGAACATCGCCCTCTTCAAAAGATAAAGACGCCAAAAACCTGGTATGAGAAAAGGAAAAAAGAAAGAACAAAAGGCAAAGCAGCGTGGGACGGGTCCCGCAGGGAGGGAGCAGCAAAGGAGGACTGGCGCTCGCTCGCTGGGTCTCCCCTCTCCAACTGAGAGGCCAGCGGGACGGAGGGGGAGCCTCCTAGGCTTGGATATGTACAGAGCAGCCCTTGACTGACAGAACTAAGTTAAACGGGCACAGAGCTTCCCCCCGACACCCAGCCTGAGACGCGGGCCGGCAGCGGCGGGCAGGGCCAGGCTGCACAAGCAGGGCAGAGGACGGGGGCGGCTGCACTGAGGCAGCCCCAGGGGACTGCAAGGGGCTGGGCGCCATGGCTGTCGGTGTACAGGACAGAACAACCTGGGCCCTCCATAAAACAGCACGGTTGATGTGCTCTCGGGGGAAGGGTGCATACCCCCATCTCTGAAAACCCGTGGAAACTTTTCAGGGGAAGAGAGGCGGGGCCCAGGCACAGCCGCCATATTCTCCGGCGCTGAGCACCCAGGCAGGGGCAGGGGCGAAACGTGCATCCGCACCGCAGGACTTAGCAGCCTCAAGGGCCAGACTGAGACGGGCCTACAGCCTGGAGCAGATAGGATCCTTCCATCCTGGTCCCTCGGAGAACTTGCTCCACAAAGACAAACAAGCAGCTGGGTCTTGGCTCGGAGCAGGGACAGGGCTGCCCCTCGGTCTTCCCCGAGCCCACCCGCGGAGCGCCAACAGGGGGACAGGGGCGCAGTGCCGACCAGGGCGGAGCACACAGCCGCACAGAGCAGCGGAGCTACTGGTGGTGCAGGCAGAGGGAGAGCAGCACCCCGCCTGTCGGGCAGGAACACAGCCCCTAACAAGGTGCTGGGAGGGGGCACGACCCGCCCTCCTGCCTGGCCAGTCTGCAACATCTGACTGCGGCATCCAGAGGGGCAGTGACCCGCCCGCCCACAGCAGAGGACAGCTGCATCTGACCCCCTGTTAGGAGGAGGCGCGATCTGCTTGCCGACAGGTGCTGGGAGCAGCACAGAACAGGGCGCCGACGGAGGGCCTATGAAAACAAGATGAGCCTCCCAAACAGGACGAAGACAGAAGGACATCACATTAAAAGCACACAGAATCCAGGAGAACACCGACAACCCCTTTTTTTTTTCCTTTTTTTTTCTTTTTTTTAAATCTGTTTTTACCTGTTCTATTTTCAATTACTCTCTTAATTTTTACTTCTTAACTCATTTCTATTTCTCTTGGGTTTTGATGTCCTGTTATTGATTAGACACAGGTTTCAAATACATCTATTCATCTCCCCACCCCCCCTTTTTTTAAGGTTTTAAAAGGACGTCTCAACCCGATTAATACTCTGCTTCAACTCGCTCTTCTATTATTCATTATACACTGTTATCAAACCCTTTTTCTCCCTTCTTTTAAAAATCTTTCTCTCTCTCTCTTATTTTTTTTCTTTTTTTTCTTATTTTTCCTAAGTTCTATTCCTAAATAGGCATTAGATAGATAAAATCCTTAAGATCCAAAATAGACAACTGATGCTCCATAAAACACAGTGCCAGAGAGGTATGAGCAAGATGAAGAAGCAGAGAAACCTTTCCCAATTAAAAGAACAAGAGGAATTCCCTGAAAGAAAGATCAATGAAATAGACATTGATAGCCTACTAGAACAAGATTTCAAAAAGGGAGTGATCAAATTGCTGAAGGAATTAAAAGAGATAATGTTTAGAGAGATAAAATATGTCAAAAATGAAATTGAAGCTATAAAGAAGAGCCAAGCAGAATGGGTAAACTCATTGAAAGAGATGAGGAATGATCTAATAGCTGTGCAAAGCCGATTAGTTAATGCAGAGGAACAAATTAGTGATCTAGAAGACAGGGCAATAGAAAGCATCCATTCAGAAAAACTACAAGATAAGCAAATAAAAAATAATGACAACAGCATAAGGGACCTATGGGATAATATAAAGCATCCCAACCTTCGCATAATAGGGGTCCCAGAAGGGGAAGAATATCGAAGGGGTTTGAAAAGGTTTTTGAAGAAATCATGACTGAAAACTTCCCAAACTTAAAGAAGGAATCAGGTATCCAAGTACAGGAGCTCAGAGGGTCCCAAACAGGAAGGACCCAAATAGACCCACACCAAGACATATCATAATCAAGATGGCCAGAGTCAAGGATAAAGAAATGATCCTAAAGGCAGCAAGAGAAACGCAAAGAGTGAATTAAAGGGGAACCCCCATAAGGCTCTCAGCTGATTTCTCTACACAAACACTACAGGCCAGAAGGGAGAGGCAAGATATATTCAAATCCCTGAATGAAAAAAAGATGCAGACTAGGATACTTTATCCAGCAAGGCTATCCTTTAGGATAGAAGGAGAAATAAAGAGTTTCACAGACAAAAAAAAAGCTGCAGGAGTTTATCAACACTAAACCCACGCTAAAAGAAATATTGAAAGGGCTATTCTAAATAGAAAAGCAGCAGGATGCTACAGAAATGAGAAACTCAGAACTGGAAAGGTGATAACTCATGAATTACAAATAAAGAAAACATGAAATTATAAAAAAAGACATACAAATCATTGAGAGTGGGAGAGGGAGGCAGGGAAATATAGAATTTTTTTTCTTCTTTTTAAATTTTTTTAACAGTAGGATGGGTTTGAGATCATGTTATTATCAGTTTAATAAAAACAGTTATAGTAATAGATAAATAGATTTACAAAAAAGGGTAACCACAAGTCAAATATTTACAAGGGAGTCACAAAAATTAAACAAAATCCATGATAATACAAAGGAAAATTACCAAACCACAAAAGGAAGAAGAAAGGAACAAAGAGGATATACCAATTCAACTGCAAAGATAAGATCAAAATGGCAATAAACACATATCTATCATTAATTACTGTAAATGTTAATGGACTAAATGCTCCAGTCAAAAGACATAGAGTGGCAGACTGGATAATAAAGCAAGAACCTTCAATATGCTGCATACAAGAGACCTACTTTAGGGAGAAGGACACATATAGATTGAGAGTGAAAGGATGGAAAAGGAAATTCCATGCAAATGGAAAAGCCAAAAAAGCAGGTGTTGCAGTAATGATTTCAGACAAAATAGACTTTAAAACAAAGGCTATAAAGAAAGATAAGAGGGATATTTTATAATGATTAAAGGAGTGATACAAGATGAAGATATTACACTCGTTAATATTTGTGCACCCAATATAGGAGCACCTAAGTACATACAAGAATTACTAACACAGATAAGGGCGATATTGATGGGAATACAATCATAGAGATTTTAACACTGCATTAACATCACTAGACAGATCTTTCAGATAGAAAATAAACAAGGCAACAGAGAAATTAAATACTACAATAGAAAACTAGATTTGGTGGATATTTTCAGAGCATTACACCCCCAAAAAATAGAATATACATTCTTTTCAAGTGCACATGGAACATTTTCCAGGATCGATCATGTACTTGGACACAAAAGAAACCTCAACAAATTTCAGAAGATAGAAATTATCTCAAGCATCTTACTGACCACAATGCCATGAAACTGGAAATCAACAACAGAGATACAAAGGAGAAAAAAAGAAAAGCATGGAGATTAAACAATATGTTATTGAAAAACCAATGAATCAATGTGGAAATCAAAGCTGAAATTAAAAAATACCTTGAGACAAATGATAATGAATGCACAACCACTCAAAACCAATGGGACACAGCAAAGGCAGTGCTAAGAGGGAAGTTTATAGCGGTACAGGCCTTCCTCAAAAAAGAAGAACAATCTCAAATAAACTAGTCAACCCACCACCTGAATGAATTAGGAAAAGAAGAACAAAAAGCCCCAAAAAGCAGCAGAAGGAAGGAAATAACAAAGATCAGAGAGGAATTAAATACAATAGAGATTTACAAGACCATAGAAAAAATCAACGAATCCCAGAGCTGGTTTTTTGATAAAGTAAATTAGATCGACAAACCTCTGGCCAAACTCACAAAGAAGAAAAAAGAGAGAGCACAAATTAGCAAAATAAGAAAGGAAAATGGAGAAATTGCAACAAAAAAAATAGAAATACAGAATATCATACGAGAATATTATGAAAGACTATATGGAAGCAAACTGGATAACCTAGAGGAGATGGACAAGTTTCTTGAAACATACTGTCCACCAAAACTGAATCAAAAAGAAAGTGAACACTTGAACAATCCGATCACTAGAAAGGAAAGAGAAATAGCAATTAAAATCCTCCCTACAAATAAAAGTCCAGGACCGGATGGCTTCACAGGGGAATTCTACCAAACATTCAAAGAAAAACTCATACCAGTCCTTCTCAAATTCTTCCAAACGATTGAAAATGAGGGAATACTCCCAAACTCATTCTATGAAGCCACCATCACCCTGATACCAAAACCAGGCAAAGACACTACAAAAAACGAGAATTATAGGCCAATATCACTAATGAACATAGACGCCAATATCCTGACCAAAGTTTTAGCAAATAGAATCCAACAACACATAAAAAAGATCATGACCAAGTGGGGTTCATCCCAGGGACACAAGGCTGGTTCAACATACGCAAATCAATGAATGGAATACATCACATCAACAAGAGAAAGGACAAAAACCACATGATCATCTCAATTGATGCAGAAAAAGCATTTGGTACAATTCAACACCCATTTATGATAAAAACTCTCGCCAAAGTGGGTATAGAGGGAACATATCTCAACATCATAAAAGCTATATATGACAAAACTACAGCCAGCATAGTTCTCAATGGTGAAAAACACAAAAGCTTCCCACAAAAATCTGGGACAAGGCAAGGATGCCCACTATCACCACTCCTATTCAATATAGTCCTGGAAGTCCTAGCCACAGCAATCAGGCAAGAGAAAGAAATAAAAGGGATCCAAATTGGAAAAGAAGAGGTAAAAGTGTCATTATATGCTGATGACATGTTAGTATATATACAAAACCCTTAAAGGTCCACACAAAAGCTACTAGAGCTGATTGAAGAATTCAGCAAGGTAGCAGGTTACAAAATTAATGTGCAAAAATCAGTTGCCTTTCTTTACACTAACGATAAATCAACAGAAAAAGAAAGTAAAGATACAATCCCCTTTAAAATAGCACCCAAAGTAATAAAATATCTGGGAATAAATCTAACCAAGGAGGTGAAAGAATTATACACAGAAAACTATAAACCTTTGATGAAGGAAATTAAACAAGACTTTAAAAAATGGAAAGATAATCCATGCTCCTGGATTGGAAGAATCAATATTGTTAACATGGTCACACTGCCCATGGAAATCTACAGATTTAATGCAATCCCTAACCTATTACCCAGGACATATTTCACAGAACTAGAACAAATCATAATAAAATTTATATGGAACCATCAAAGACCTAGAATTGCTAAAGCATTACTGAAGAGAAAGAAAGAGGCTGGAGGAATAACTCTCCCAGACTTCAGACAATAGTATAGAGCTACAGTCATCAAGATAGCATGGTATTGATACCAAAACAGATATATGGACCAATGGAACAGAATAGAGAGCCCAGAAATGAACCCACTAACCTTTGGTCAACTCATCTTCGACAAAGGAGGCAAGAATATACAATGGAATAAAGACAGTCTCTTCAGCAAATGTTGTTGGGAAAACTGGACAGCAGCATGTAAATCAATGAAGCTAGAACACACCCTTACACCATACACAAAAATCAACTCAAAATGGATTAAAGACTTAAACATAAGACAAGATACAATAAACCTCCTAGAGGAAAACATAGGCAAAACATTATCTGACATAAATTTCAAAACTTTTCTCCTAGAAGAAATAAAAGCAAGAATAAACAAATGGGACCTAATGAAACTTACAAGCTTCTGCACAGCAAAGGAAACCAGAAATAAAACAAGAAGAAAACCTACGGAATGGGAGAAAAATTTTGCAAGTGAAACCGACAAAGGCTTGATCTCCAAAATATATAAGCAGCTCATACGACTCAATAAGAAAAAAATAAACAACCCAATCCAAAAATGGGCAGAAGACCTAAACAAGAAATTCTCCAAGGAAGACATACAAATGATCAAAATGCACATGAAAAATATGCTCAATATCACTAATTATCAAGAAATGCAAATCAAAACTACAATGAGGTATCACCTCACACCAGTCAGAATGGCCGTCATTCAAAAATCCACAAATGACAAATGCTGGAGAGGCTGTGGAGAAAGGGGACCCCTCCTACACTGCTGATGGGAATGAAGTTTTGTGCAGCCACTGTGGAAAACAGTGTGGAGATTCCTCAAAAGACTTGAATATACTTACTGTATGACCCAGGAATCCCACTCCTGGGCTTATATCCAGAAGGAAACCTACTTCAGGATGACAGCTGCATCCCAATGTTCGTAGCAGCACTATTTACAATAGCCAAAATATGGAAAGAGCCTAAATGTCCATCAACAGGTGACTGGATAAAGAAGTGGTGGAATATTTATACAATGGAATACTACTCAGCCATAAAATCCGACAACATAATGCCATTTGCAGCAACATGGATGCTCCTAGAGAATGTCATTCTAAGTGAAGTAAGCCAGAAAGAGAAAGAAAAATACCATATGAGATCACTCATGTGTGAAATCTAAAGAACAAAAACAAAAACAAACAAACAAACAAAAACAAAGCATAAATACAGGACAGAAATAGACTCTTGGACAGAGAATACAGATGTGGTTTCCAGGGTGGTAGATGGTGGGAAGAGATAGACTGGGATTTCAAAATTGTAGAATAGATAAACAAGAGTACACTGTATAGCACAGGGAAATATACACAAAATGTTATGCTAACTCACAGAGAAAAAAATGTGACAATAAGTGTGTATCTGTCCATGAATGACTGAAAAATTGTGCTGAACACTGGAATTTGACACAACATTGTAAAATGATTATAAATCAATAAAAAATATTTAAAAAAAAGTTGAAAAGTGCAACAACAGAGAAATATTTTACACTTGTGTAGTCAATAACAGGAGATCGAAACCAAGAGAAATAAAAATGAAATGAGGTGGATTTTTTAAAATAAAAAATGTTTTATTAAAAAAATTTAAAAGGGATTAAAACTGAAAATATATACAATTGTTTAAAAAGTGAAAATTAAAAATGTAATGGAAAATAGAACAGATTAAAAAAAAGATTACTAAAGGGGATTTGTTCTCATGTAGAGTGTGCACTCTTAATGATTTTATCAACAAGTCTTTCTGTCTTCGCCTTGTTCAGGAACTCAGCTTGTTGCTTCCAGAGGCCCTCCATTGGTACCCTTCATCTGTGCTGCTCCCATTGCCTGTCGGTAAGCAGATCATTCCCCCTCCCAAAACTGAAGTCCGGGACTGCACTCTTACATGGTCGGCGGGAACGTCACTCCCCCTCCTGATGCAGTGGTCAGATGCCGCACTTGCGCAGGGTAGGTGGGCATGTCGAGCTCCCTTCCAACACTGTGGTAAGGTGCTGTGCTCTTACACAATAGGTAGGCGAACCACACCCACTCCCAGCACCACAGTCACATGCTGTGCTCCTGCCATGAAGGCTGGTGGTCCCCTGCCATCTCCCAGCGCTGGTCACTCCCCTGCTCTGTGCAGCTGCCTGTTCCAACCCAGGTATGCACTCCATAATTGGTTTACAGGGAGATGCCAGAACAGCCCCACCCCTTCTCCATGCCAAAACTCAGCTCCTTGTTTGTCTTGGAGGCATGAGTTCTCTGAGGTACCAGTGCAGAAAGATCCTATATGCATCAGTTATAAACAAGTCTCCATCTGGCCTTTGAGTCTGCTAAGCCCTGAGGTATGGATTCAGGTTTCAACCCACCTCCTCCAGGGTGCTAAGAGCCTCCTCCAGGCTGCTATGGCAGCTGTAGCTGAGCCACACCTCTCTTCTCTGGAAAACCTTTGGCGGGTTTTCAGAGATAGGGAGTATGGCACTGTTTCCCCCAGGGTACATCAGCCATGTTTTTTTGTGTATTTTATGGAGGGTCCAGGTTGTTTTGCCTTATGTACCCACTCATCCACAGCACACAGTACCCCAGGGGTGTCTCAGTACAGCTGCCCCTGCCTTCCACCCTGCTCAGGCAACCTGTCCTGTCCCCCACCTGCCACTTTGCCTCTAGGGCTTGAGGTTGCAGAGACTCTCTGTGCCCATTTAACTTAGTTCTGCCTGTCAAGGGTTGCTCTGTACAGAACCAAGCCTCAGAGGTTTCCCCTCTGTCCCACTGACCTCTGTTGGAGAGGGGGAAATTTAGCAAACAACCGTATTCCTCCTTTGCTGTTCCCTCCCTGTGGGACTGGTCCTGCACTGTTTTGCTTTTTCTTCTTTCTTTTTTTCTTTTCTCCTACCATATTTGTGATTTCTTTTTCTTTTGAAGAGGGCATGTTCTGTTGGAGTTCAGCAGGTGTTCTGGTTGCCTTGTTGGGTCTGTGGATGTGAGTTTTGATGTATTTGTGGGAGAGGGTGAGCTACAAGTATCCTTCTACTCCACAGTCTTGGCCACCTTTCCCAAAAGCTGATTCTTTGAAACAATAAAATTAAGAAAACTTTAGCAAAACATATTAAGCTAAAAGAGAGACAGCCTCCATAAATAAAATTAGAAATGAAATAATAATGGGTACCAGAAAAATACAAAAGATTACAAGAGAATATTATGGACAGCTGTAGTCCAAAAATTGTACAACCTAGAAGAAATGGAGAAATTCTAGAATCATACAACTTTCCAAGACTAAATCATAAAGGAATATTAAATCTGAATAGACTGATCACTCATAAAGAGAATGAAACAGTAATCAAGAAACTCCTCAAACACAAAAGTCCAAGAAAAAACAGGTGAATTCTACCAAACAACCAGATTTAATATTTATCTTTCTCAAATGCTTCCAAAAACCTGAAGAGGAGGGAATGCTTCTAAACTCATTTTATAAGGTCAACATTGCCCTGACACCAAAACCAGAAAAAGGCACACACACACACACACAAAAGAATTAGGGAAGCATGCATGGAAAGTCACGTGCATCAAGTCCAAGGACAGAGACAGTGATTTCACAGGAACCTGGGCCAGACCTACCTGCTGGATTTGGAGGGTCTCCTGGGGAAGTGGGGGATGGCTGAAGCTCACTCATAGGGCATAAATGCTGGTGGTGGAAATTCCGGGAGTGTTCAGCTACAGGATCTTTCCTGCAGGCTGACATCTTGATTGGATCATTAGCACCAAGACCGATCTCCATCCAACAGGCTGTAGGGAAGCCTCATGCAAAACAACATTCAAAGTAGGAACATAGCCCCACCCATCAGCAGACTTCCTAAGCCACAAAGTCCTCTAGACATGGTTCTACCCACCAGAGGTCCAGGACCAAGCTTCACCCAGCAATGGGCAGGCATTTTCTCCTCCTGCCAGGAAACCTGCATAAGCCTCTAGTCCAGCCCCATCCACCAGGGGCAGATACTGAAAATAAGGAAACAACAATCCCAAAGCCTGTGGAAGGAATCCACAAACACAGGCCAGACTCTATACTGGGACTGGCTGTACCCTGACCCTTGGGTGACAAGAGAGGGGTACACTGATAGGATGCATAAGACATCTCCCACAGAGGGCCATCTCTTTAAGGTTGAGAAATATAACTAATTTACCTAAAATAAAAATAGAAAGACGATATGAGGAGGCAAAGGAATATCTCCCAGGCCAAGACACAAGATAAAATCCCAGAAGAAATAAGTGATGTGGATAGATAATTCATCTGAGAAAGAGTTTAAAGTAATGATGTGAAAATGTTCAGAGAACTCAAGAGGTGTATAGGTGCACAGAGCAAAGTTTTTAAAAAATAGTTGGAAAATATCAAGAATTCCCAGAGTTGAAGGAAAAAATCAATGAAATGATCAATAAACTGGAAGGAATCAAGAATAGACTAAATGAGCCAGAAGAACAGATCAGTGAGCTAGAAGACAGATTAGTGGAGATCATTACTGCAGAACAGAAAAAAGAAAAAAGAATGAAAAAGAATGAGCATATAAGGGAACTCTAGGACAACATGAAGCACACTAATATTCACATTATAAGGGTTCTAGAAGGAGAAGAGAAAGGAACTGAGACAATTTTTGGAGAGATAATCACAAAAAATTTCCCCAACTTGGGAAAGGAAACAGTCACCAAAGTTCAGGAAGCTCAGAGAATATCACACAGGATCAACTCAAAGAGGAACACATCGAGGCACAGTCATCAAATTGAAAAAAAAAACTTAAGGATAGGGAGAAAATATTAAAATTAGAAAGAGAAAAGCAGCAAATAACACACAAGGGAACTCCCTTAAAGTTATCAGCTGATTTTTCAGCAAAAACTCTTCAGGCCAGAAGGGAGTGGCACAATATATTTAAAGTGATAAAAGGGGAAAAATTACAACCAAGAATACTCTATCTAGCAAGGCTCTCATTCAGATTTGAGGGAGAAATCAAAAGCTTCACAGATAAACAAAATCTAAAAGATTTCAGCACCACCAAACCAGCTTTACAACAATTGTTAAAGGAACTTCTGTCGTCTTCAAACCATAAGAAAAGAAAACAAATAGAAGAAAAAGAAAAAAAAATACCTATAAAAGATTGCTTTGGCTCTTTGGGGTCTTTTGTGGCTCCTTATAAATTTTGGAATTGTTTGTTCTAGTTCTCTGAGGAATGTCATGCATATTTTGACAGGGGTTGCATTGGATCTGTTAATTGCTTTGGATAGTGTGGCCATTTTGATAGTATTGATTCTTCCAATCCAAGAGCACAAGAAATCTTTCCATTTCTTTGTGTCATTTTGGTTTCTGGAGTATAGGTAATGTCCTTGGTTAAGTTTATTTCTTGGTATTTTATTGTTCTTGATGCAATGGAAATGTTTATGCCAGTTATAAAATTCTGGTTTTTGAAGTGAAAGAAAAAGTGAATGAAGGGCCAAAAATGGCAAAATATCCTTCTTTCTTATGGGTGAGTTGTATTCCATTATATATATATATACTGCATCTTCTTTATCTATTCAACTATTGTTGTGCATTTAGAATGTTTATGTATCTTGGCAATTGTAAATAATGTTGTTGTTAATAACAATGTGTATGGATCTTTTTGAATTAATTCTTATTTTGTGGTTGGCTTTATTCCTTTGATAACTATGTAAGTTTAAAAAGCTAAAGCTTTAAATGTTCTTAGAAACAGTGAACAGTGCATATATGTAAATTTAAAAATATATGTGCAGTAAAAAAAATCTATCAAGCCACGAAAAACATGGAAGAAACTTATAAGACATACTACTAAGTGAAAGAAGCCAGTCTGAAAAGCCTACAAACTGTACGAGTCCAACCAAATGACATTCTGGAAAAGGCACAGTTACAGAAACAATAAAAATATCATGGTTCCCAGGGGTCTGGGGAGAGGCAAGGAGGGAGGAATGAATAGATGAGCACAAGGGATTTTTAAAGCATTGGAATTTTTCTGTATGATACTATAGTGGTGGCTACATGCCGTTATGCATTTGTAAAAACCCATAGAATGTACAAGTGAATACTAATGTAAACTATGGACTTTGTTTGATAATAATGTGTCCATGTTGCTTCATTGATTGTACCAAATATGCCACACTAATGAGGGATGTTGAGGGTAGGGGAGTATATATGTGTGGATGGGAAGGGATATGTGCAAATTTTCTATATTTTCTGCCCAATTCTTTGGTGAACCTGAAACTGCTCTAAAAATAAAGTCTATTAATAAAATAAATAGATAAATAATTTTTTTTAAAAAAGAGGGGAAGTAGCAATAATGAGTACAATGTGGGAAGTGTAGTGACCTGAAGGAGTGTCCATAGGTGAGGAAAGTATAATGTACAAGTGCTTCTAGAAATAGTAATAAACATGTTTGGCTGCAGCAAATTATATCTACAGTAATGTGAGTGAAGCTCAAAAGACAGCCCAGAAGTTAATTGTTGAAGACCTTTCATTTTAGAAGGTTGGGCTTTATTTTTGAGGCTATGGGAGCTTATGATAGATTTTGAGTAGGGGAGTAATATGATGAATGCATGTTATTTACACCACTTATTTGACATGACATATGTACTACCTTGTGTCATTATGTAAGTCCTTGGACACAGGATTAAAGTTTGCTCAATAAATTCTTGTTGAAAAAAAAAAAAGGTCATCAGTAGATTTCTCAACAGAAATTTTTCAGGACATGAGATAATAAGATGATATATCCAATATATCCAAAGCACTGAAAGGAAAATACTGTCAACCAAGAATGCTATACTCAGCAAAAATATCTGTTAAAAATGTAGTAGAGATATAATCAATCCTAGACAATCAAAAACTGAGGGAGTTTGATACCACTAGGCCTACCTTTCAAGAAATGCTTAAAAGGTATCTTCAAATGGAAACAAAAACATACTAATAACATGAAAGCATTTGAAAGTGTGATTCTCACTGCTGAAGGTAAATATATAGAAAAATACACATTGAAGTAAACAATAATGGTGGTGTGTAAAGTACTCTTAACCCTAATATAAAAGTTAAACATTATGTTAATTGATAGAAAATATAAAGAGAAGCAAACTGACTATAAGAACAGAAAGTACATGGGGTAGAATAGAAGTGTGGTATTTTAGTATGAGATTGAAGTTAAGCTGTTATCAACTTAAAACAGAAATTTACAACTATAAGATAATTTATGTAAGCCTTGAGCTAACCACAAATGAAAAGATCTACACAGATAACAGAAAGATAAATAGAAAAGAATCAAAGTAAATCATTACAAAAATCATCAAGGAAAAAAGGAAAACAACAAAAGAGGAAGAGAGGGACAAAGCAACTGCAAAACAGAAAATAATAACTAACAAAATGGCAATAGCAATAATTCACATAATAATTATCTTAAATACAAATTAGTTAAACTCGCCAATCAAAGGCACAAAGTGACTGAATGGATTACGAAAAAAATAAGTTCCAGCAATATGGCTGTCTACAAGAGACTCACTTTACATTTAACAACAGAGATAGGCTGAAAGTTAAGGGATCTAAATAGCTATTTCATGCAAATGGTAACCAAAAGAAAGCAGGTATGGCTCTATGACAAAACAGACTTCAAATCTAAAACCGTCTTTAGAGGCAATGAAGTTTATTATATAAAGATAAAAGGGTCAATTCAACAGGGAGATATAACAGTTGTAAATGTATATGTATCCTATATGAGAGTATCTAAATATATAAAACAAATATTGACAGATTTGAAGGTAGAATTAAAAGTAATACAATTAGAGAAGGAGACCTCAAACATCACACTTACAATAATGGATAGAATATCCAGAGAGAAAATCAATTTTTAAAAAATCGGTTGGTTGAATAACACAATAGATCAAATATATCTAAGAGACACAGAACTTACTACCAGCAGCAAAATATTCACTTTTCTCAAGCACACACACAGCATTCTCCAAGATAGATCACATTTTAGGTAACAAAATAGTCTTAACATATTTAAGAACACCAAAATTATTCCAAGTATCTTTCCTGACCATATTGGAATAAGTCAATAACAATAAGAAAACTGTAAAATGCACAAATATGTAGCAATAAAGCAACACACCCTTGAATAACCATTGTATCAAAAAAGAAATCAAAAGGGAATTTAAACAGTATGAGACAAATGAAAACAAAATCAAAACATACCAAAACTTATGGAATGCAGCAAAAGAAGTTCTGAGAGGATTTTTATAGCAATAAATGCCTAAATTAAAAGGGAAAAAAGAGCTCAAATAAACAACATGATTTTATTCCTCAAGAATTTTAAAAAGAATACACTGAATGCAGAGTTAGCAGAAGGAAGGAAATAATAAAGATTCGAGCAGAGACAGATAAATCAAATAAAAAGTAAAAAAATAGGTAAAAAATTAATGAAACTAAGAGTTAGTTGTTTAGAAAAGTTAAACAAAATATAGGATTCCTTAGACAAATTAACTAAGATAAAAATATAGATGACTCAAATAAATAAAATCAGAAGTGAAAGAGGAGCTGTTATACTGGATAGCTCAGAAATAAAAAGGCTAATAATGGACTATCATGAACAATTATATACCAACAAATTGGATAACTTAGAAGAAACTGATAAATTCCTAGAAATATAAAATTTGCCAAAATTTAATCAAGAAGAAATAGAAATCCTGAGCAGACTAATAAACAAATAAGGTGATTGAGCCAGTAACCAAAAACTTCCTGATGAAGAAAAGCCCAGAACCAGATGGCTTCACAGCTGAGTTACAGCAAATGTTCAAATAAGAATAACTACTCACAACATTGTAAAATAACTATAACTCAATAAAATAAGTTAAAAAAGAATGATTACTGATACTTCTTAAACTCCTACAAAAAATAGAAGAGGGAACCAAATTAACTTTATGAGTCCATCATCATCCTTACATGAAAACCAGACAAAGACAATATAAGAAAAGAAAACCATAGGCCAATGCTACTGATGAACATTGGTGCAGAAACCCTCAGTAAAATATTAGCAATCCAAATTCAAAAGCATATTAAACGTTTTTGTCATAACCAAGTGGGATTTATGCTGAGATGTAAGGATGGTTTAACCACACAAATCAACCAATTTTAACAAAATGACAGAAAGAAACCACATGAATATCTCAATAAATGAAGAAAAATTCAACATCTGTTTATAACAAAAGCTCTCAAAAATTAGATATAGGAGGAGCATACTTCAACATAGTAAACGCCATATATGACAAGCTAGCTAACATCATACTTAATGGTACTCTCTAAGGTGAGGGTACCCACTCTTAACAGTCATATTTAGCACAGTACTACAAGTACTAGCCAGAACAATTAGATAAGGAAAAAAAAGACATCCAAATTGGAAAAAAATGAAATAAAACCATCTTCATTTGCAGATGACACGCAATTTGAAGGATACAAAATTAATACGCAAAAAGTAGTTGTGTTTTTATGCACAAACAATAAACCACCTGAAAAGGAAATGAAGAAAACAATTCCAGTCACAATAGCAAAATGAAAAACAAACTGAAACAGGTATAAACTACTTAACCAAATAAGTGAAAAAGATTTGCACATTGAAAATTATAAAACACTGATAAAGAAAATTTAAACAAGACACAGATAAATGGAAAGACATCTGTGTTCATGGACTGGAAAAATTAATATAGTTTAAATTTCCATACTACCCAACATGATCTACATATTCAATGCAATCCCTATCAAAATGTCATTTTTATAGAAATATATAAAATCCTAAAATTCATATGGAACCACAAAGACCATGAGAAGCAAAAACGCAATCCTGAGTAAGAAGAACAAAGCTAGAGACATCACACTTCCTGATTTCAAAATATATTACATTGTTGCAGTAATCTAAACAGAAGGATACTGATATAAAATTAGATACATAGAACAATGGAACAGGACAGAAAACCCAGAAATAAATTCATGCATCTATAGTCACCTGATCTTCAACATAGGTGCCAAGAACACATAATGGGGAAAAGATGGTCTCTTCAAAAACCAGATTTGGGAAACCGGATTTCCCATGCAAAAGAATGAAATTTGACCTTTATCTCACATCATGGACAAACATCAACTCAAAACTGATTAAAGACTTGAATGTAAGACATGAAACTGTAAAACTACTAAAAGAAAACATAGGGGGAAATTTTTCTGACATTGGTTTGGGCAATGACTTTTTTAGATATGACACCAATTTTTGGATTGGGTTGTTTGTTTTTTTCTTATTAAGTCATATGAGCTTCTTACATATTCTGGAGATCAAGCCTTTGTCAGTTTCATCTTCAGCAAAAATTTTCTCCCATTCCATAGGTTATCATTTTGTTTTGTTTATGGTTTCCTTTGTTGTGCAAAAGCTTGTAAGTTTAATTAGGTCCCATTTGTTTTTTTTTAACATTTTTTATTGATTTATAATCATTTTACAATATTGTGTCAAATTCCAGTGTACAGCACAATTTTTCAGTTATACATGAACATATATATACCCAAAATGACACCTGCACCCCAATGTTTATAGCAGCACTATTTACAATAGCCAAGACATGGAAACAGCCTAACTATCCATCAATAGATGACTGGATAAAGAAGAGGTGGTATATTTATACAATGGAATACTATTCAGCCATAAAAACTGACAACATAACGCCATTTACAGCAACATGGATGCTCCTGGAGAATGTCATTCTAAGTGAAGTAAGCCAGAAAGAGAAAGAGAAATACCATATGAGTTTGCTCATATGTGGAATCTAAAAAAAAAGCATAAATACAAAACAGAAATAGACTCATAGACATAGAACACAAACTTGTGGTTGCCAAGGGGGCGGGGGTGGGAAGGGATAGACTGGGATTTCAAAATTGTAGAATAGATAAACAAGATTATACTGTATAGCACAGGGAAATATATACACGATATGGTAGCTCACAGAGAAAAAAATGTGACAAGGTCCCATTCGTTTATTGTTGCTTTTATTTCTATTGCTTGGATTGACTGCCCTAGGAGAACATTTCTGATATGTATGTGAGATACTGTTTTGCCTAAATTTTCTTCTAGGAGGTTTATTGTATCTTGTCTTATGTTTAAGTCCACCAAAAGCAGAGGCAACAAAAGCAAAAATAAACAAGTGGGATCACCTCAAACTAAAAAGCTTCTGCACAGCAAAGGAAACAGCAGAGTGAAAAGGCAACCTATGTAATTGGAGAAAATATTTGCAAACCATGTGTATGATAAGCAGTTAATATTCAAAACATTTAAGGAACTCATGAAACACACTAGCAAAAACTATATATATATATATATATATATATATATATATATATATATATATATATACACACACACACATACATACATACATAAGGAAATAGACATATTTATATAGACATTTCTCAAAAGAGGACATTAAAATGGCCAACAGGTATATGAAAAGTGTTCAACTGCACTAATAATGAGAGAAATGCAAATCAAAACAATAATCTCTTCACACCTATTAGAATGGCTACTATCAGAAAGACATAAATGTTTTGCAGCAAAAGGAACTTGTACACTGTTGGTGTGAATGTAAATTGGTACAGTCATTATGGAAAGCAGTATGGAAGTTCCTCAAAACATTAAAAATGGAACTATCTTATAATCCAGCAATCTGTGTATATGAGCAAAGTAAATGAAATCAGAATCTTGAAGATATGCTTGCACACCCATGTTAATTTCAGCATTATCGAAATAGCCAAGATAGGGAAACAATTAAAGCGTCAGTGAATGGATGAATATACACAATGAACTATTATTCAGCCTTAAAAAAGAAGAAAAGCCTGCCATTTTTGACAACGTAGATGAATCTGGAGGACATTACACTAAGTAAAACAAACCAAACACAGAAATATGAATACTGTATGCTCTCATTTACATGTAGAATATAAATTAGTCGAACTCACTGAAACAAAGAGTAGAATAATGGTCACCAAAGACTGAAGAGAGGGGGAAATGGGGTAATGTTGTACAAGCTGTATGAAGTTTCAGGTTTGTAAGATGAATAAGTTCTGGATATCTAATGTCCAACAATGTGACAGCAGTTAATATTGTACTGTACACTTGAAATTGGCTAAGAAGATAGATCTTAAATGTTGTCATTACATGTACACACACACACACACACACACACAAAAGGCGACTACGTGAGAAGATTAATATGTTAATTAGGTTGATTGTGGTGAATATTTCATAATGTATACATAAATCATCATGTTATACACTTTAAATATATACAATTTTTAATTGTCAATAGTAAAGCTGGAAGAAAACAATGTCCTATGTTGGGTATGAGTATAATAAAACATGGTGGATATGAATAGGGGTGGGGAACCAGAACTGTCTACGTATTTATTTTTATAATGTTTTGAATTTTGGAATATGTGACTCAGTTATCTATTCAAACATTAAATTAAGAAATAAAAATAAAGAAAAAATATGAAAGACCTGAGCATTAGCTTTGGCTAGAGGGAGGGCCTCTTCTGTGAAAAAAAGAAGGAAACTGATTAAAATGTAGTCAGTAGCAATAAAAGAAAGGTGTTGTGTACAGGTAGCTCATTCAAAGATGCTTGACAGTTAAAAATATGAGAAATAGTAAAAACAGTAATTAACAAGGGTAGAAAAACTAAACATAGAGTCTTTGAAGTAGGAAAATACATGCTTATATAAAGCAGAATAGAAAGAAGGAACTAAGGGATAAAAAAACATATCATCTGGATGAAGAGTCAAACGATAAATGTAGGAGGATGGTCCTCGGGGTCCTGGAAAAGATAAAATACACAGATTAAGGAGAGGTAAAAAAGGAAGGATATTAAAATTGTTAAACACAAATAACATTTTTAGATGAAAATGAGGTAGATTAAAAACTTTCCATATACTTAATAAAAAGATTTGAGGTCTTCAGCTTGAATGATGGGGTAAGGAAATGGGATTTAAGGGGGAAAGGATATGGTCATTGTGAAACATGAGCCAATGAAAAGATGAAACATGTACAATAGGATTGCTAAACTGTGGTCAAAGCTAAGATTTAGCTCAAGCACAAAATCTTGGACTAGACTACATTTGCCCAGTTTTAGGATGACATGCTAAACAATATTCCAGCAACGATGTGAAGAAACAGGAGGTGATTAGTATGTGTTAAAAGTCCCTTACAATCTGAAAGGTGAATGCTATTATTATCTATATTCTACAGATGATGAAATTGAAATTTAGAATCAATAAAGAATTTGCTTACAGATACGCTCTTAGAAAGTGTTAGAGTCATAATTCAAACACAGGTTGATCTGACTCCAAGGTTCATGCTCCTTATCACCAAGCCTGGCACATAAAAGATATTTGTCAGGTGCTTTTGAAACAACTGTCTACTAGGAATATAAATCATAAATTATGGAAATAAATAGCACTGGAGGCTGGGTAGTCAAGATTAACAAATAGCAAAATGTAGTACAAAAAAGTTGATTTGTTGGAGAAGAAAGCACTGAAATATTGCTACAAACTTCACTAAATATTTCAATCACTTTCCAAACCTCTATTAGGACTTGAGAATGCTAGGTATATTCAGAATGTTAGGTATATTCAGAAAATAATTCATGAAATCTATATCAAAAATCTGCCAAAGTAAAAATATGTATTGGCTTAAAGATTGAAAATTTTTATACTTCTGCTAAACTTATAAAATAAAATGTATTTGTGAATGTAATCAGATAATTTCTAGATCTAATATATCTCCCAGAAAATATTGTTTCTAGAAATTATAAAGTGTAATAACTGTATGCATGCTCCTATCAAAAACAGAAAATATTGAAGATTCACTTAATTGATATCACATACACATAAATTGGGAACATGATTGAAAACAATTATTTACACACAACAGACCCACAAACACACAAACTTGCACATATGTATGTGAATGAATACACCCACAATTATATGGACATTTTGAAGCATCAAAAGAACTATTGTTCATAGATAGGTCCTTCAGACTATACTTGTACAGAGATATAACACTTATCCTTAGTAAATTAAGCTTCATATACAAACTAAATAAAGCCGTTCATCTGACACTTGGAAAAATAAGGGAAAATCTTTAAGCTTTTCTCTGGGGTTAGGCTATACACTTTCATTAAAAACCCATTATGTTAGATGACCAAAATGATTGACACAGTTTCAAGAATACATAAAGTCCACATCACATGGCCAATGGACCATAGTTAAAGAATATGTACAGAAAAGGCCCACAATTCCTAACATTAACCTCTAAGATTTATCCTCCACACGTTTTGAATATTCTACTTTCAGATTACAAGATTAGAGAATATTTTTTGCTTTAGTTTTGTTTGATTTTTGCTGATAAGAAAAGAGATATAATCCCTCTCTGTTTACATCTTACATTGTGAGTAAATCTGGTTAGTAGATGTATGTGCCAAGACATACATTACTCCAAAACTTGATGGATGGTTCAGCTATATAAAATGATGAAAACAGAGACCAATCTCTTAAAATAATCAATCACTAACAACATATTAACTCTAAATAGTAAACTGTATCACTACGCAAAGAAAAAACTTCCTTCTCAATTATCATTCACAAGTTCAAAGGGATATAAACCAGTACTTGGAAATAACAGCAGAAGTATAAAGCAAAATCCTCAGTTGCCACTTGTAGATGGAAAGGTAGGGAAAATTTGTATTTACTGAGTCTCCTCCACAACATGGTACAATGAGAAGAGTGTAACCAAAATAGAGAAGAAAAAACTAGAAATGTTCAGGATTCTGTTTTCATTTTATTCACATTAGCACATGGCTTTCCTGAGCTTTTCAGGGCAGAATTCACTTTAGATTTAATCTTTCTTTTTAGGAGCCATAGTTCTGCACTTAAGCATACATTATATATAAATAAGAGAACAGAAGTTCATAAAACTTCATTAGGGGAAAATAAACTCTAAAATGAAATTAAAGCTGTGCTTGGTGATGCGACATTTGAGAACAGAGAGGAAAATTATCTCACAAGCTACTAGGTATTTCTGCCAATGTTTACTTAGCCTTTGAGATATTTTGAAATGAGAGATTTGTCCTTAAAAATTTTAATAGTTTAATTTGATAACAGGCAATAATTGAATCTAAATAGTCAAACTATCTTTGGTGAAGCATCTTAAACATGTGTTTATCAATGACAGAGCTTTAAAAATGTGTTAATATAACCTATTGTATTTTATTGAATACAAAGTCTTCAATATAAAAATCTTATCATTATTGCATTTGTCAAATACAACTACACGTTCTTATATTGCTTTAGACTATTTCTACTATGTTTAGTATTATAAATTCACTACCCTAAATTTTATCCCCTCCTTCATTGATGCTACATGTTAAAAATATGCTTTAAATTTCAATTAACATGAGAATATTTGTTGAATAGATCTTGTTTCAAGTAATTAAGATACAATATCAAAGTAAAATTTTATTTTTGTAAATTAAATGTTCTTAAAGATATTTAATATCACAAAATTTGAGATTTAGAATATCACTTCATACTTGTAAGATTTATTAATTTCAACTTTGTATTCCACCCTATAAATTTCCAGCAAAATATATTCAAAAATATTCTAATAATTGGTTATTTCTGTGCATTTCCAAATCAACTCTATTTACAGAGAAGATATTTACTACATATTTTAATATATTTTTGAAATCATCATATTCTGAAACAAACTCTATAAGGTCTACTTATAACATTAATTTTTGCTGAATTCTAAACCTGTTTTATTTTCTAATGCTAACTGTCTTCTTTGTGAACAATACCTTTATGCAGATAACACTGGATATACTTTGTACCAAACAGTATCTTTCTCAAAATGGAATTAGGTATTTAGTAGGCAGCTGGAGCACAGCAGACTACATTACTGTGATAGGAGGGAGAAGTTTGACCACTGAAACTCAGCTAATTTCTCTGTGCTTACATAATATTGACAAAATGCGGGACCTCGACCTTTATGATGGTTAATGAAGAACTTTCAGTCAAGCTTCAGGGAATTCAATTAATCTACACACTTCAGGGGCTAAATCAACTGTGATGAGTTTCTAAAAATATGGAGCAAAAAGTGACTAACTTAAGAAAATTATATGATAATTAATGCTCATTACAATTTTTAAAAATCCCACTGTTAAAAAACATTTCTAAGCCCCACCTAATGGCCCATAGTCACAGTGCTTTATTGATCTGGTTACATAAAGATTTTCTATATAGTTATTGCCAGTCCACACCTATAAAATAGTCATTCACTAAGACGAAAAAAAAATTCCAATATCTGATTACATAATATGGAAAACGTGCAAAGAGACACCAAAGATGAAAGAGCTCAAACTTCAGCCCAATGTCAAAGTATAGTAAGAAAAAACTATGTAGGATTTTCTTTCAAAGAAAAGTGAAAAGCAGTGGAAATAACTGACTCTGATAGGAAGAATGGCGATATAGGCAAAAATATTTTATCCTTCTATGTTATCCAAATTCTTAAAAACAACTGTGTCTGTGAGTTCAGTGTTAAGATTGATAAAGCTTTAGAAATCGCCCTTATATATTTCAAACTTATTTTGAGAAGTCCAAATGAAAATAAAATTGCAATACTTAGTATCAAATAATGAAAGCATGCCTTTAATGTTGAAATTAATACGATACAATCCTTTTAACTTTTACTAATGACATATCACTGCAAAAACTTGTATAAAATATTCTTTTACTGTATGTCCACTTGGGACACAATCTTCCTGCTTCTGAAAAGTATTTTCTAGCTCTCTTCCTCTCAACCATTTCCAAAAAGGAATGGCTAAGTTCTGAATATTACTTACTAAAGGAAGGTAGCAAACTCCTATTTATTTACAACTAGCAACCAGACTAGTCACTTTTCACCACACTAATCAGATGAATCAGAACTTATTAAGATAATTTGATGCTTCTGCCATGCTTCCTATTAACATGAATGAGATAAATAACCAGTTAAGCATTGGTAAAAATGCAATTAAATCTTTAACAATCCAAAACAGTGGGCAAGTGGAAGAAATAAAAGCAGTAAGAGTGGTGATGGGAGAAAGGAGCAGTTTTTAAAAACCTGTACCAAAATATTTATAACAGACTTATTTTTAATCACCAACAATGGGAAACAACTGAATGTCCTTCAGTAGATGAGTGGTTAAAATAAATTGTGTACATTTACACCTTGGGTGTACCATAATAAAAAGGAACAAACTATTGATATACACAACTTGAACGAATCTCAAAAAAATTATATTAAATGAAAAAAAAAAACAAAACAAATGGTTACATGTTACCTATGCCATTTATGGGTGAAGACTGGAGACAGTGGATGTAGTTATAAAAAGGCAGACTGAGGAATCTTTGTGGTTAATTGAACTGTTCTATATGTTGACTGTGGTAGTGATCATACAAAACTTTACATATATAAAATTTCATAGAACTAAATACATGTATATGGGCACACACACATAAATGTGTGTAAAACTGGCGAAAACTGAACAAAATCAGTGGATCATAACAATGTCAAAATCCTGGTTGTCACATTGTAGTATAGTTTGACAAGATGTTACCATTAGGGTAAACTGGGTGAAGAGTACATAAGATCTCTCTATATTATTTCTTCCAACTGCATGTGAATCTACATTTCAGAATCAAAATTAAAAAAAAAATTAAATCTATGGGAAAAGAAAGCAGAGCACATGATTCAGGTGTTTTTTTTAATTATACTATTCTGTTAGCTTTTATTTTTAATCAAAGTGTGGACTTAATATCAAAAATTAAATTATTTAACTTTTATTTTAAACCAGGATAAGGTTGAACTATAGATAATAGTCATACAACTATCCAAACTTGAATTTGAAGAAAATTATTAATCATTTGAAATGGTCTCACCTCAGGAATTTTCATCAAACTATTGGATATAAGTCAGTGGTCACTGTTCTTGTTGCCTGTGTTTTCACTGAGTGTTCAATAAAATTTAGCTAGGTGCCAGGCATTATTATTATTGCATTCTTATAGGGACCCAATGAGACAGTAATTACTTTTTTCCTTATTGTATAGATGAGGAAACTGAGCCTGTGAGGAGCTGAGGAATCTGTTCAAAATTACCAGATAATTATATATTAGATTTAAGATTCTAATCTTGGTCTGTCTGATTCAACCCAGGTCTCAACTATAGTCATCCTTCAGTATATGCAGGAGAATCGTCCCAGGACCTAGAGAATAACAAAATTCCCAGATGATCAAGTCCTTTATATGAAATGGTGTAGTATTTGCATATAACCTATGCACATCCTCCTATATACTTTAAGTTCTCTCTATATTACCATATTACTATATTATTATAATACCCAATACAATGTAAATGCTATGTAAATAGTTACCAATGTGTAGCAAATTTAATTTTTGCTTTTTGGAATGTTCTGGAAAATTTTGAATATTTTCTATCCATGGTTGGTTGAATCTGCTGACGCAGAACCCAGATACAGAGGGCTGACTATACTATGCTTTAATATCAATGATACATTTTACCCTGGAAGACTTTCTAAGGAAAGCCATTGTTCTTTTCTATAAGTATGAAACTATATTGATGCAGTGTGGGGCGGGGGATGGGGCTTGTTAGCATCTTGTCAGATACTCATGAGTTTCATGATCTACCTTATAAATAATTACTCAGATATGGAGTGTGTTAATGACAGTAAATTTTGTAGTGGAAATATGTTAGTATCAAATTTGTAACTATGACACTGTATAAAGCCCTAGTTTTAAGACAATCAGATGAAAACATAATAAATAACAATATCAGTTACCAAATTAAATACATGTGATTTGTCAAGCTGAACTATTACCTGAAAGCTAGACACAAGTTTTTGGTTACTGCAAGAATGAAACGGTTAGTAAAACCACAGAAAAATTCAGTATCCTGTCAGCTGAGTTTTGTTAGGATGTAGTATTAACCCTTGAACTTTTGAAAACTTAATACATAATTAAAATATTATTTATATTCACAAGTTTGAAAATGAGATGTTTCCTTTAAAGGCATATAGAGCAGGTTCAAATAATTTTAATTTTGGATTTTATTTCTTTTGCTTACTGACCAGAGTGTCATACCATACCATAAAACTAATTTCTTGGGACTCAGTAAGGTTACAAAATGCAATAATGATTTGAACCAATCTGTAACAGATAGATTTTACCCCAATTCAACAGAAAATGTTGTCCAGCTTACCATACAAAGCTACATCCACTTCAAAACTATTCCTTATTACATTATCCCAATTGTCCTTTTTGTTGTTCTTTTCATTTTTCCCCATAAAAAATTAAAATGATCAGGCTGATCTTTGTCCAAGTTTCTGAAATGTGTTGTAATACAGAAATAAAACATTATTTGACATACTTTAAAATAATGTCATTCAGTTAGAGATAAAAGTGTCTCAGCTGGATTCTATCAGTATCAATAAAAAGAAAAATCATGAATGAAATATAAAAGACTACATAGTTGTACTTAATATTAAATTTGTGATTGCAAGCCACTATAATGACAGCTACATTTGCTATACATGTTTTAATTATACCTTTGGGAGAGGGTATAATTAAATTAAATTAAATTATTAAATAATTAAAATTAATTTCATTAATTTAGAAAGTGTAATTAAAGAATGACAATAGGATTATATAATGAAAATGTTCTTCACTTGTTTTATTATCATGCTGAACACAATTACAAAAGTAAAACCAAGTATGTAATAACAATGAAACTAAAGGAAAAACTCAGCAGATAATAGGAAACTAAGAATTAGGGAAAAGTTAGAAACCAAGAAAATGTACAACAGTATTAATTAGTAACACACTTGCCATTAGCATCAGATACCTTCTTCTAACCTAAGAAAGCCCTTTATATTTTATTTAGAGATCACTAAATGAACTCTAAGACCTTTGAAGTATGGTTAGATTTTGTATACTTAAGTCTATTTTCCATTGTAAAGTTTTCTAAATCTTGAAATCCCTACAATCTCTCCATTGGTTGCAGTAAAAAAAAATTCTTCATTCAAGTAACAAGGTCTACTTTATCATTTTTTTTCTTTCAGTAAGACAATTTTGTGGCAGCTGTCCCTGTGACAAAGGTCTCTTCAATCAATCAGATCTGCTGCTTAACCTTTTTCAGTTGGGATGACCCTAAGCAAGAGATCATTTTTCTATCTGTGATTTTCATAAAATAAGCTTAGTTTTTAAATATTAAAAATAAGTCCACCAATGTGAAACATACATTTACATCGTTGTGTTAAAAATGTTTATTGACAATTTGAACCCAGGGTATGTGTACTAAAACTGTACAAAGAATAAAGCTTACATTTTATTAAAGCATAATCGTTTTAACTCCCACAATAGATTATTTTTAGGTATTGAGAAATAAAAGTGTTGAAAAGAAATTGGAATATTTAAAATTTTAAAGATTTTATTTCAGAGGTATTACACACTTCATGCACCACAAAATCTTACTTTAGAATGCTTTTTTTTTCCAACATCACATCATCTCAACAGTTTATGTCATTCAGAGTGCTATATATCATGTTTCCTCAATGTGGTGATTGCTTAAGATATGCTATAGTGAAAAAAAAGTCTTATAATTGCTTCTAATTTGAAGGAGTTTTAGCAAATAGTGAAAGATCCTTTTAAAATAATGGTACTTAAAAGGCTAACATGTATATGTAAATACAATAAAACAAAAATTGCAACCTGATTTTCAAAGTTATTTCATTGGGCCTCTTAAGTGCTGGTGTGCTAATTGCACCTGAAATTGGCCACTTATATTTCTGAAAGTAGATTCAGTGGCTAATCTGAACAGTTAAGTAATGGTGCTAATTAAAAGAAAGAATGTTGTCTGAAAATCTAACCAGTAATTTTCCATCAGTCGTGTCCAATGTCAACCTCTTCTGAGAATGGTCAGTATAAACAGCCTAAAGTTCCCAATTTAAAAAACTGGAAAAAAAACGGGCATTTTGATACATTCTAGGAAGGGGAACTATGTGAAACCCTTCTAGGCTTCTTACACAGTCAAAATCTTAGTAAATTAATGGCCCCATGAATTGTGATCATTTAAAGGTCATGCTGGTCCAGGAAGATGATGGGAAGCTAAATGGTAGGTGGGGTGATATCACTGGGTAATAGAGACAGAGAAGCAGGGCAGAAACTGATGTTTATGCTTTGACTTCCTAAAGTATTGTTTGTGAGGTGGTCTATTTGTCCCAGCCAGAGCTTTTCTATTATAGGAAGGAGCTTTTGGAGGCCCTGATGTGTGGCAGCAGCCTTTCCCACAAACATTGGAGCATATTTAGGCACACAGGGCATTGATAAGCTTAGCCGGAAAGAAAGCTAGGCTCCTGGAAGAACTGGGAAAGTGCAAGCTCTGTGAGTTGCCAGGATGTGAGGGTTTGCTCAATGAGCAGTACCAGAAGGTGGAAGCCAGAAGATCAAGCTAAACAGAATGATGTCAGCCCTCCTTGAGAGGCCAGCAGCTGAGTTTTGCCCCCAGACCCCTCAAAGCCTCTCTTATTGTGAATCACTTTGAGGATCTGGGGTGGGAGAAGACTAAATAATGGTAGCAAAAGGTTTAGAAATTCCCTACTTTCTGGTCCCTGAGTAGTGCTCTTGGAAGCTCACTGCAGTTGCAGTACTGGAGATTATCAGCTGGCTCTGCCACTTAATTTCTAGGACTACATTATTTCATCTGGATAGTGAGGGAATGAAATTAGCTACCTCATTTCTTAATGTTTCTGTGTGGATTAATATTATATAAAGTGTTAACAAGTAGCAAGCTTCATAAAAGTCAGTGATTATTGTTAGAGGCCCCTCTCCCGGTAGCATCTTGCCAGAATTCTGCCAAGATCACCTGAACTGTGGAAAGCCAAGCCCTTGTTCTCTTCTATTCCCCTAGTCTGGTGTGTTAGGAGCCACTGGCAGTTGGATGCACCTGATGAAGTCATAAGAAAAGGTGGCAGTTTCTTTGGAATGTCAAAATTTGCCTCTGGGTGAGGATCAGTGCAGCAAGTATGCTGACAGTGCACACCTAGAACTTCGTGGACCTGTCTGTAGGCACGCTGAGACAGGTTTCTGGCAAACACTTGCCCCCTTGGCTCCCTATCTGACTCTGTATATTGTCAGAGTCTGATCTAGAATCCCTCACCCCAAAGGCTAGAAGTGAAGTATCATCTGGCTGTCCAGGGCCTGAAACCGAGCACTAGGGAGCTCACGTGGGACAGTGGAGGGAAGAAGAAGAACTCAGGACTCTTGAGTTGCCTGGGTGGTATTGTTTAGGAGCTAGCCACAAGTTTCTTCCGCTCCAGGGGGCAGCGACCTTGCCAACTCAGGATCTTGCCTGCAGTTGCACTCAGCTCCCTCCCCGCACAGGAGAAAATGGTGGCCTGGCCGGGGTTCTGGGAAGACAATTTGGGATGTGGGTCCTAGTCCCGCTGCTGCTCACCAATGCAGAAAACTCTATTTCATTCATAAATAGTTGCCTGCCATGCTCATAACTAAAGAAAAAAATAGTTACAAATTCCTTTGTTTTGCTTGGGAAGTGATCAGCTTTGGTTGGTAATTGCCTGCCTGATCAAGAGCCATTTCCTTCATAGTTAACAAAACATGAATTCGACTCAGCCAGGCTCGTTTTAAATATCACCAAAAGTGAATAGCCCCAATTACAACAGGAAACACATTTCCCTGACATAAAACGAGGACCAGAAACAGATTTGTCTGTGTTTCAAAATGCAGAGACAGATTTGTCCATGTTTCAAAATTCTTTTTTAAGGGATGTGGAAAGACCCGTTGGAAAATCCTCTTTCTGAGTTATCTTCAAAAATGGCTGGAACCTGTTCATTACATTGATTTCTTTTCTGGCTTAAAAGTAGAAATAAAATGAAAGGGAGTCATAAACGAAAAAATAAAATCCTTCTTTTTACTTTCCTTGAGAGAAGGGGGAAAATATTCTCCAGAAAAATTACTTTAGAACGACAATTCTCTTTAGACAATTACAACTTGTACAGGAAATTGTCAAGAGAAACTATAGATTTATGTGTGGTTGACTCTGAATTGCAAACACCAGGAACCCGGGAACACATTTGCACCCTCATAATTCAGGGTCAAACTTTGATAAATAACGTGAAGCATCGCTTGGCCGTTGGTTTCCCACGCAAGATCCTCAAATACTTTAAGTGGTTCGGGGTCTCTTCAGAGGCCCCCGGTTCCTCCAGGTAAAGGAGGACGTCGCAGCGAGGTAGCCAAATGCTGGCTGCCTGGGGTTTCCCTCATTTCTTGGGAGGTTTAGCGCTCCCCGCAGTGGGAGGGGAAAAATGCTAGGGCGTTCATCCAATTAAATCGCCCTGATTCGAAATCTGTCTTCCCCGGGAATCACTCTACTCCAGGATAAAACAAGAATTTATTTTCTAGTCCCTACAGGTCACTTGGTGCTAGTAAAGTTTTCTGGCTTTGAGTCGTAGTTAGCCCTTTTCAATTCTCTCTGAGCTGCCCTAGAGAAATAAATCAAATAAAAATCAAACGTTCTATTCTGCCTCGGGAAACTCAACCAACGCATTTCTGGGATTCCCTAAAAATATATTTTTATATCTTTTTATATATATAAATATATATATGTATGTGTGTGTGTGTGTGTATACACACACACACACTGACTCTTTCCTTTGGGAGTTGTAGAGTTTGCTTATGTGCGCGTAAAGTCGACCTGAGGAGACAGACACTGTAGCTCTGAAGAGTGTCTGTGCTGCCCAGGACATCTAGCAGCGGCTGCCTGTGAAATCGCTGAGCCTGAATGGGTAGCTTAGTGGGCTACCGGCAAACAGCAGAAGGAGCTCGAGCTGGGCCTCTTGGGCGCGGGCGGAACTGCTGAGCTGCTGTTGATTTGGGTTTGAAAGGGGTTTTCCAACCGCTCGGGATGGAGGTGGGCCGATTCAAAATCAATCTACTTCTGGTTTGAAGGCAATTTTCCCAAGAAGCGTTTGCCTGCAGCTCAGGTCAGAGAACAGCCCGATAAGCCACCTAGGGAGGTGAGGAAGGAAGATGAGAGCCTGAAGGCTTGTTATCCAGAAGGCTGAAATCACAGACGCTCACTCTGCCTTCGTGGCTGGCCTTGCCTGGGGGAAGGCGCGTGACGGTCCAACCCAGGAAGCAGCAGTGCAGTTCTGGCCGCTGGGGTCAGGAACATCGAATTCTCTTGTACCCTGGCTCCAGGCCACTCTCCTTTGAACTCTGGAGACAGTTGGTGCTGGCATCTACAGTGCGAATGAGCCCAGCCTGAGACTCAGCTTTCAGAGCACAGACAGGTCTGGCTCTTGACACAGCGACCAACCACTTCTTGCCTTCCAGGTAAAAGCCCCTGCCTTACTGGTCAAGCTGTTTTTGTTTTTGTTGTTGTTGTTGTTGTTTTGTTTTGTTTGGTTTGGTTTGGTTTTTAGAGCCTCAGGTGAAAGGATTCTTCTCAGCATCTGCCTTTCCTGCCATCATCAGGCAAGTCCATAAAGTTAGGGAGGTCCAGCTGAAGTCACAATTGTTGGTTTCATCTCCTTCAACTGGAAGCTATGTAACAGGAATCCTGAAACCTCTACTTCTCAAGGGAACTGAAGTGGAATGTTAATGATTCTTAAAATAAAGTTTAGAGTTGGCCTGTCTTTTGAGAGTATGCAATGACACGCAAATGACCTAGTAATAAATAGTCTTTCCCCTAGGGAAGAGTCACTATGGGAAGGCCCCCAGCCCCAGGAAACTTCATGAAGGGTAGGTTTAGAGAGCAAGAGAGCAAAAGGAGGAAGTTTACATGCCTCACTGGAAGGTGAGGACTGTGGTCCGTGACAAGGCCAAATCTAAGAGAAGCATACTGAGCTGAGTGGCAAGTGTATATCACTAAGACGTGGCAGGAGGGTTCTGAGCAGTGATGCTTTCTCCCCAGCCTCTTCCTTAAGGAGCTCCAGATCATTAAGCCAGCAGACTTTTTCAGAGTTCACCTTGCACTCACTTGACTTCAGTCCCTCACCCTCAGAAAGAGGTCTGAGGCCCCAGAATGTGTGGCATTGACCACCCCAGGGGAGGGGGTAGGGAGCAGCAGGGTGTGCTAAAAGATACCTTCTTCTTTAACTCATTCCTGGTTTTTTTTTTCACCAGGGTTTTAATTAAGACACTGCATTGTAAACCTACACACACACACACACACACACCTGCCTTCAAGCTACAGGAGGAGACTACAGAGGGCATCTGAGTGAAAGAGATGTCAAGGAGGTTGCTGTAGGGTGGTAGGTTTGGGTTATCGGTAGGGGAAAGAATATAAAAGATGGAGAGAGACAGGGAGAGGGGGAAAGAGGACTAAACAGAAAAAGGAAAGAAAAAAGAGGAAGAGGAAAAAAGAGATAAAGACACAAATTGAGTCACAGAGGTTGAGAGAGACAGAAACAGACACAGAGAAAAAAAATCAAGAGGCAGGAAAAAGAGACACAAAGAGGGAGATACCAGAAAACTGAGAGGGTGGGAGGAGCAGAGACCCATTGAGTCTTCTAACAGTAGATGCTGCCATAACAGCTTGACCTAGGCTTGCTTATTGTTTCTGGAAAACTTGATGAAATGCAGCAAGATCTCTTTCAAGCCAAGATCCTCAACTCAAGCCAGCTCTGGTGCCCTGGGGAGCCCCGACATTCTATGTTGGCTCCAGTTTATCAATATATCATGTAGAGGAAAAGTGAATATTGAACCCATGCTGGATAAACACACTGTCACCTAAAAAAATTCAAAACTAACTTTTAACTCTTTTCAATGCCAAAATGAAATGATGGGGAACTGAAGGTGGAAGGTTTGTTAAAAAAAAATGAAATCACTCTTGAGGAAAGTGCTTCATATTAGTGCTCTCTCTACGTATGTCTTCTGACATTCTTACTTGAAAATATAAACCTATGGTCATTTTCACAGCACACACAAAAACACAAACATTTAATGTGAAAATTTTCTTCTAGCCACAAAAGCTTATTAAAACATTAAAAGACATTCTAGCTAATCCTTAGACAATAGAAAGAGAAGAGGATGTATGTGTGCATCAGTGAAAATGACTGTAAAGTTTTAAGCTTGCCAAATAGAAAGTAAAGACTAGGCTTCTGTTTAAGATAGAGTTTTCAAAATTCATCTCTTTGTAATAAAATTAATCAGACCAGGACCATAATCTGAGAATGGAAATCAATTGTGAAATGATACCAAGTACTTTAGAGTTTATTAAAATGCTAGCACACTGAACCTCCTAACCCATTTATCATCCAAAAAGTAACTGACATCATTGCCTTGAAGAAATTCAGTAATCACTTTTTATGAGAAATATACGTACACACAATTTAAACAACTCTGGATTTACGATCATAAAATATAAATATTAATGTGCATTACAAATTTCTATCAGACTTTTTTTTGGTGCTGTCAGGTGAGTCAAGTTTTACGCTGAGGGTACAAAGTCCAAAGTGTGAGAAGTAGCAATTATTGAACTGGCTTCACTGAGATGATTTAGTCAGTCACTTAACTGAGTAGTAACCAGAGTGAGTTGCCTCCAGGGTGTACATCATGACTCTGTTGATCCAATTTATTAAAGGCTGTCGTTCATTTGTCAATAGACATAACCATTGACTTTACTCTTCCTTCATGTTCTCTTTCTCCCCAGGTAATTGAAACACAATGAATTCAGATAGTGAGACCCTTGTTTTCAGTGGTTCTTCTTTTGTATCTTTCTTTGTGTATCTATATTGCTTTATTATTAAGGCCTGCCCTTTTGCCCCTTGGAAGTAACTCTAGAAACATTTACTACATGCAGAAGCAGCTTTTTGTCTAGTAATGTTAATATAGGAACCCTGGGAAGGAAGATTGTGGGTGAAAGTAGCATAGACTTGCTTTAAGTGTAGGAAAGGTAGATGTTTGCCTACCTTTTGTGTTTTGATGGACTTAGGGAAAATCTCTCAGCCTACTACCAAATATTTCTCACCACCAGTACTTCTGTAGATGTTGCATATTGAAAAGCCCTGATCAAAAGCAGATCATTATAAATACAGAGAAGGAAGCTTTTAACGCTTTATTCACATATCTTGGCCATGATGAGGTGGGGTGCCAAATAAGGAGGGAAAATATATTAGAAATACCAAGTAAATAGAAATCAAATGGACATGAGATTTGGTGGGTTAGTCTAAACAGCTCATGAAGATTTCCTTCTTAGTGGCAGGATCTACCTCTGTTGTGCTCATGACTGCCCAAATTAGACAGAGCCAGAGGAAGGTGGTCCACTAATCTGAAGTCAGGTTTTTGACTATGTTGACTGCATGCAGAGTTATTAAGTAAGAGAGTGTGTCAGTGGAAGGGTGTAAAACAGGCCTTTACTTGGTTGTAAAGAGATACAATGATTCTTCTTAACAGTATTTTTTCTAACAATTCATTCATGGAATAAACTTGGTATATCCCTGTTCAAGTGATCTGTGCTGGTGATATTTTGCTACATGTCAGAACTATTTATTTAAAATTATCAAACTGAAACCTATAGCCATTTCTCAAACCCTAGCCCATTTTCTTTGGGGCTGATGCATAAAGCATATTTGGAGGTAATTCTGACTCTTGCCCTCATAAAAGCAGAAGTCAATATGAAAGAAAAGACAAAGAAAGGGAAAACAGAAAATGGGGAAAGTCAAGGAAATCTGTAATGCATAAAACTCAAATTAGAATGACCCAACATTAAAATTCACTTAACAAAAACTCAGGCCATGGAGAATTGTGACCTCTAGCAATCCTGACTGAACCTTCAGTTAATGTATAACTGTACAAATGCCAATGCAGCACCAGAGAAGTGACATAAGAAAGGATTAGACTCAAGCTCTTTGTTTCAATGTGGAGTGTTTGAAGATTGAAAGATGCAGGATACATTTACAATTATGGATTACTTACACTGTGCCAGGCAGTCAAGGGCAGCTGTGAAGTGGACCTGCAATATCTATTCTGGCAATTATCTAGCTCACTAAAGAGTAGGGCCACATCTGGGCTTATTCTTTATATTATTTATTTTTATTTTATTCATCTTCTCTGCCCAAAATTAGCCAAGAACAAAAATTGTCCACGTATTTCTGACGGCAAGGCTCCTTGATCCAAATTAAAAAAAAAAACTGCCATAAGTTATAAATTGAGTAGAAAAAAAATGGGGAAAATAGTCACATGCTTTTGCTATCTACTTCAGCAAAAATGAGGAATATAATGAACCCAAGAACAATGTTATAATTATTATCATATGAAGGCTTTCATCATTTGATTGCACCATGAACACATGACGTGATTAAATTCAAAGGAATCAATTTTCCCCCATCTAATGTTTTGGGAAGAATAAACATTTAGTTTCCTAGTCCTCACCATGAGAATGCAATGAACAAAGATAAGTATTTGACCCCCCACTCTTTCCCCTCCTCTACCTGGGAACATAGATTACAAAGTGTGACATCTATTACTCCATTATTAGATGCATTAAAGTAGAGTTCTTGAATGATTGTATTGAATTAAACTTACCAGAATTTGAGGAATTCAGTGTGAGAATTACTTTTAATATTAAGTAGACCAATTTCCTTTAATTTCCTAGAGTGACAACACAGTTCTATGTTAGGAGCCTTTAATTAATAAATTTTATTTACTTACTATGAAAAGAAGAACATACACTTACATTGCATTAGTAAAATATCAAAAATAATCTTTTGAAGGATTGAGTTGATAAAATCAGACCAGAATATGTATTCTAACATATATATTTCTCATGTATTTTTGAAATTCAAATGCAATATTTTTTAATTCACCAATTTTGTTTATTAAAATGGTTCTCAAATTTAAGAAAGCTGATTAAAGACTTCTGAACTTTTGAATCTGATTTAAGATTTAAACAAAAGTTGAGGGTGTCAGTATTGGCACAAATTTCTTCTGTGTCTAATGTCAGGCCACAAAGGATTTATAATTGTATGGTTAACGTAAAAATTAACACATTCTTGAAATTAACCTCCATCATTCTTTTAATGTTGAAAACAGCTGCGAGTGCTTACTATGTTCCAGGCATTATACAGAGTAGTTTGTGTATATTATTTTAATACTCTCAGATATATACACTTACAGAAACATATTCTATGATGAAGGTATCAAAAACAAAATTTTAAAACCTTAAAATTAAGAGACTGAACATTTTTAAAAAGACTTATATAAGGTCACTCATATAGAAAGTAGCAAAGTCAGAATTTGAATCAGGTCAGTCTGAATTCAAATTCTGTCCTTCTACATGCTATACTGCTTGAGCTTTATACTTTTTTGTTAATTATCATAGTCTTAGTAATTTGTGTAGAAAGTAAAATTTCCAGTTTTATGATTCTGGGGTAGTGTGTAGCACGTAATTTCCTAATTCACAGAACCAGTAGTATTGAAGGAGGAGGAAGAAAAGAGGAAGAAGGACTAGGGGAAAAAAGTGATTTATCAAATTTTTATCAAGACGAGTGTATTTGCCAGGATTCTTTTGGTTGCAAGTGATGAAAACACAGCTGAAACTCACTTAGGCAAAGATAATTTATTTATTCAAGTAACTTAGCTAGTTAAGGCAAAGTGTATAATTCTGGTACTCAAACAGTGTTGTGAGGAAACAGACTTTCTGCATTTCTTGACTTTGGTATGCTTTTCCCAAGTAATGACAAAAATAATCATGAGCAACCTATTTCAGACTCACATTCTACAAGCTTGGAAGTATGCCAAAATATCTTAACTTTATGGAATGTGGATCAAGGGACGAGGAAGAAGAATAACAATTGGAGGAAAAAAATCTCTTTCATGAAGTTGCTTGTACTTTTGCCAAAGTGTGGCACTAGGTGACAACCAGTCTCAAAGCATTTTATTTTATTTTATTTTATTTATACTTAATATAGGTATATATTTGAAGTATTTATTGATTTATTTCAGTTAATTTGTTTCATTCTTTCTTTTCTAAATTAAAAGTGGCAATTGGAATCCCTTCATAAAGATTTGACATCATCCCTTTGGTTAGTAAGTACTGCAGAACACAGGATTTTTTTTCCCCTACAGTCATATTTAGTTTCTTTCAAATATACCCATATTACCTATACAGAAAACTAGAGAGGCCATGAATCTTTGCCCTTGACATGTCATAAATATCTGAGAAATGTAACATTTTCATGTACATTAGTTTAATTCTGAATATCTACTTTAATGCACGTACAGTTCTTCAGAAGCATTATCTTCAGAGCTGACCTTGTTTTGTGCATATGTTAATTCATATACCTATTTATAGCAATTAATAAAATGTTGATTTTTTTTGCTAGAGAATTACAAATTGCTTTCTGTTTCCTTAAAACAGGTTCAGATTTCATATCCAATAAAAGCTCTTATAAACCATATAGCCCTTAAGGCACAGGTATATCCTCTGTATCTCCATACATTTTGAATATATTTGATTTATATTAATCACAAATTTATTTTTTCTTCAAGAGATAAATCCTCTGTGTGTTCCTAGTGATAACTTTTTGGCAATTTAAAGTTAACATTTTACTGTAAGGGTTTTCCAATTGTCAATTTTAAAAATTTCTCTTCTTTCTAATGTGGGCATCTGTGGGTCCCAGAGCCTCTCTCTGCATGTTCCACATGGGTTGAAGAATCTCTTATAAAGGTTTATGGAGTTCCTGGCTGAAGTAAAGAGAATATTTAAAAGAGACTTTCAGCTGTGAAAAATGAATTTCTGTCATAAATATATGCCCCTCACATCCTTGGTACCTGACAACTCAGTGCTTTGGCAGTTGATCCTGAACCTTGCAATAATTTTACTCTCAAATAAAAGTTAACAGGAATTGACTACATCTTAGCCCAATACACATGGGGGTTCCTTTTTCTCCCAGTCATATCATCAGATAGGTACTGAAATGGGAATGCAAAAAGTTCAGATTACAAAATACAAAGTCCTGGATGACTAAATTACATGTGTATAATTAGTATCTAGGAAGAAGTTTCTCCTAAGAAAGAAATTTATATCCCAATATATGCTATTTCCTTGATTAAAAAATCCCATCATACAGTAGATAGTCTGAAATGCTAAAACAGACATTGGCAACAAACATTTTTGCCTTATTTTTACAGAAACCTGGTTTTAAGAAAAACTACCAGACAGAATCTTCCCTTGATACACAAGGCAATTTCCTGCTTTCTGGCAATAAAATTAGCCAGGATTCAAAAGCAAGAAAATGCTTATATTATGAAACACTGATGCAAGTGATACATTGTGATTAGCACTCAAAATTAAATAAAATAACTCTTTTCTGTTTTTCAGCTGTGTCTTTCTCAGCTAGGAATATGCAATGGATAGAAAACTTATCTTTTGAATAAGAAGAGATGGACAAATGTATTAATATCCTCTTCCTCCCCTCCAATAGCTGCAGAATGAAATAAATGTCCAAGGAGTTGTGTCCAAGATCACTCACAGACCTGAATTTTCCAGCTCAAGTGTCTGGTATACTAGCTTTACAGGGAGCTTCACTACACCCCTCTAAGGTAAGGGTAGTGTCTTTCCCAGCCCTGCAGGGTGAGCAGATTATTAAACCAAGCCCTTCAGCAGCATTCAGATTGTAATCAACCTTTTGCCATAGTACCTGAAATAATTCATCAGATGTTTAAAGTTTACCAGATTCCTAAAGATCTCCTTTCTATGGACTAGCTAGAAGTTAATCTCACCCCACCCTCCAAACCACCACCACCATTTCCACTGCACCCTTGTATCTGAGGAGCTGAAACTAAAGGGCCACAAAAAGTCTTTTACTGTCAAACTCCAGCACTGAAATAGTATCAATTCATAGAAGTTCTAGCCTAGTTTTAACAAAGTTGAATAGACTTTAAATGTCCTTAGAACAAACTGTGTCAGAGGAGAACAGAATAATCTTTCAGAAAAGGTAAAAATGTCAGTAGTTAGGATGCAGTTTGCGAGAGGCCAGAGGTGCCTGATTTCTTATTTCTGATGAAAAGTGGATGACCAAATCCTACCCAGTCAGACATCTCATATCTGCATACATAGACATGCCCCTTAGAAGTGGTAGGGAAGTCTCTTCCTGGCACAAAGACAAGATATCTTTATCTATTTTAAGGAAAAGTAAAACTTATTCCAGGAAGCTATTTCAGGAGACACTGGAATCAATTATCTGAGCAGAACATTTTGAAGTGCCACATTCTTGGGAGCACAATTCTGCTTAGTGCTCTGCTGATGGCCCTGGAGTTCTTAGGCTGTGTTTGCTGATTAAAGTCAGAAGAATAGGAAGAGGAGGCTGTGTGGGGGAATATTGGGCTCCAGGAGAGGCAGGGCTTGAAGGCCCAGGTTTGCTCTTGATCCTTGAAAGAGGGCATCTGGGAGCCTCCTACCTGCCCTGACCCTTATCTTCCCACCTGGATAGAGGTTAGACTAGCACAGGGCTCACCTAGTTTGAGAGCCAGACTGAAGAATAAATTAAAAAAAGAAAGCTTGTGCTCTTCTTTGTTTCCCCAGTGCATTCACTTAGGAGTAAAAGACCCCTTATACACTTCTCTGGATCTGGTTAAATAATATTTTCACTTTTGTTAGAAATCACCCAAAGTAATCACCCTCGTGGTGATTACTTCGCATGTCTTTGAGTTTCACAATTTAATGTAAAACAGTAAGTTTGCATAGCCCTCCTCCCTACTACCCTGAGCCCCTTTCTAGCCAACTTCCAACCCCTTTCCATCCCCGTACTGCCCCTTCATCCCCGTCAGACTCTGAAGTGCCACTCATGGTGTTTTGTTATGCTTCCAACAGTTTCCAAAACAAACAGTGGAGGCTGTGACCAGCCGGCTATTCACTCAGTCCTATGCAAAAGTATCTCCCAATCCGAGCGGCCTGAGCCGCCATTGGCGGCAGGTCCGCTCCCTAAAAAGACGCGTTTGCCAATCTCTGCACTCTGCCAGGTCCCGGAATCAGGGATTTGAGGGCTGATGGTCTGCACATGCCCATTGGGAGGGAGGAGACCGCAAAGAGAAGGAGGACTAGACTCCAGAGGACTTTGGCTCCAGTTTAATCTTCTTCTCCTTTCATTCTGTCTATTTAAAGAAAAACTATACATATATATAAAAACATCATACACACGCACAATTTCTTCCTTTGAATATAGATTTTAGAAAGTGTCTTTCTGATTTGGGGATTTTTCTGCTTTCCTTCCTTTGCCTGTCATCTGCACCCTCCCACCCTCCCTCCCTAACCCAGCTCAGGTTGAAACTCTGCCTAGCGCATATTCCTCTCCCTCTCCAGGGATGGCTCTGAGCTCTCGGGCGCACGCCTTTTCAGTGGAAGCCTTGGTGGGAAGACCCAGCAAAAGAAAACTGAAAGACCCAAGAGAGGAGGCACAGCCTGAGCTGCTGGAGAAAGAGGGTGGAGAGGAGGAGGAAGAAGAGAGAAGGAGCAGCGCCACAGTGAAGAAGAACGAACAACAAGGTAAGTACCTCTACTGCGGCTCCAAATCCCTGAGCCGCTACCCCGGGCTTGCTGGATCAGAAAGTCTCAGACTGGCCCAGCGACGCTGCTGGAGGGCGGCTAGCCTTACCATAGGATGTCAGCAGAGAGCTGCGCTCGGCGCCGCGGGAATATCTCAGACATCTGGCTGTAGGGGAAGTTTCATAGCCTCGAAGTTCAGCCCCTTAGTGTTATATGGTTCCTTTGCGGTGAAGGAGAGGGTCCGCACAGGTTTGTAAAGTGAGACTCTCCAGACTTTTGAAGCCCTGGGAACCGGACTGTTTCTCGAGGTAGGAAGCAGGGCATGCACCCAGTTCCTAAGGGGATTCAGCGTTGGGGACCAAAAGTCTCCGAGAAAATGAGGATGGTCAAACAGGGCGCAGACCTGGGCCCCCTTTCTCTCCATCGGGGGTCCACAGCGGGTGTTGTGGGAAATTTGGAGACCTCAGCCAAGATTCCCGGGGAAGAGACTAGGCCGGTATGTTTTGAGATAGGCGTCAGCGAAAAGGGGGCTCATGAACTGTGACGCTCTCTCAAACTCTCAGCGTCTCTGTGTCCAGCAGAAAAGCGACCCAAGACAGAACCCTTAGCAACTACTTTCTCAGGCTGTGGAGGCGGCAGCGGCGACCGCAACAGCGGCGTAAGTCTGGAAGAGAAAGATGCTATCCAAGTGGAGCTTCAAGGATCCGAGCTGTGGAAGAGATTCCATGACATTGGGACTGAGATGATCATTACCAAGGCGGGCAGGTTCGGCTTTGCCCAAGCTGTCCAAGGGCCCTACACAATAGGCACTTAATGTTCTGCTGTCATAAGAGGGTTGCCTCCAGTTTTATGCTCTGGTACCCCTCTCCCCATGTCCCTATCCCAGACAGGTATTAGAAAGCCACTGCCCCTCAGTCGAGCAAACTAGTCCTTGCCTGGCCCATGTTAGTGTCTCAGTCTTTCTTTCTTATATACCCTGATTCCAAGAACTCATTCTTCTAGCTCTTGCCTGTGTGGTATAAAAATTATACCTGCCAAGGCAGGTGCCAGATGCTACCCCTACATCCTAAGCCATGGCCAGGCCATGTTAAAGCCTCACAGTTATCAGTGGAAAATATCCCATCTAGCAGATTCCCAGCCCACTGTCTTTAGCCCAAGTCAGTTTGAGGTGTGCCTTTTCCTCTTCTAGCTTTTGCTGTGGGGCAGCTTCTTCACCACAGCTGGGTAATTTTATGTGTGTGTGTGTGTGTGTGTGTGTGTGAATCTTCCTAATTTCAGTCTTTCCCATATCTGCCTCACAGAAAGTATCACTGAAAACTCAAGGGAGGGGCAAAACTCTTACTCTCCTACTTTTTCTTCTATAGCTTTTTATTATGGTGGTGGTAGAAAGTGGGATGGGCAAAGCCTTGTGGTAAGGATACTCTGATCCACTCAGAAATCCTGACCTTGTTCAATCAAGCATATAACCAACAATCTTAATTTGTGTAGCAAATATTTCCTTAACCTGTCCTAGAGTGGAGAACGTGTTGTGAATTCCTTCAATTTTCATTTGTCCCCAACCCTGCCCAACTCCAAGTGTCTCTAATAGTACTCGGGTCAGTCTTCATTTTCTCTCTCACAGGAGGATGTTCCCCTCTGTTCGGGTCAAGGTGAAAGGGCTGGACCCAGGGAAACAGTACTATGTGGCTATCGATATGGTGCCTGTGGATTCCAAACGCTATAGGTAACCAGGCTCAAATGAGGGTACCAAGCCAAGGCTGGGAATGGGGATTCAGATCTAGGGAATCTGAAAGCACTGTTTTGAAAATTCTATCATGGGAGGGGGTATTTCTCTCCCATGGGCTTTGAGAGTTGAATTTTCTCTCTCAAACTAGACCTCAGACTGAGAGAAAAGCAGACTTGTTCCTCTTTCTTCTCACTCCTGAAACATAGGTTCCAATTGGTGCTTCAGTGTACCCCAGGCCTCTTGCCGACCCACTGTTCTGGCCTTCGCTCTGCAAACTGCAGAGGATGTGGACTCAGGCATCTGGGAGGAAAGCTGTTTGAAGGAATTTGAGAAGAAATTCCTGGGCTTCTGGGTCCCTACCGGGCTCTGGGCTGTCCTACTTTGGCAGCAGGGTCCTTGAGTGATGCCCTGATTTGTCATCCAAAGCTAGTCTAGAAGTTATTACACATAGGTTCATTTGTCCTTCCTTAGCCTCTGCTGAAGCAGAGGCCAGGTCCCGGAAAATCAAATAACCTTTCTCTTGATGAGAGCTCTCTACCTAGAGCAGGCTGTAAGTGACCAAACTGATTTAAAGTCAACAGGCTTTCTGTGCTCGCAACCCAGAAGCTCTGCTGGTCTGCCAGTGCTTTAACTCGGGGGTTATGGGGATTGGGCGGCAGTGCTTTAGCTCAAGGGCTATGGGGGTTGGGCGGCTGCTGCCGGCACTCTGGCTGTGAGCTTTTGACTGAAGTGGGTGTCTAGCCTTTCTGGGATACAGCCTGCCTCTCCCCCAGTTCTGGGTTTGCGGGGCAAAAAGAAGGCTGGGCTCAAGGACCTGCTGGGGTCGCAGCCTGGAAATAGCACAAGCTGTTTGCTTAGCTCATGTTTGATCTGGCTGGGGAATTCGGCACACAACTGAGAGGCTGAGATTGGAGACAATGTGGAAATCAGCCCAGAGGCCCCAAGGGGAGAGTTCCTTGGGGATATTCTGATGTGAATTTTTGTTGGCCAAAGAGCTTCCACGAGGACTGGTAGCTGTAGGCTGCACAGACATTCTTCTCATCTCTCAGCTCCTTCCATGACTCTTGTGGCCCAAGACACAAGACACCAGGATTTTCCAGGTGTCTCTGCACGGTAAAATGAGTTAGATCAATATCTGTTGCAGTTTCTGTGAGAAAATACAAACCAGACTCTGAAATCCCATGGACGCTATACTTGCCCTGGCACTTCACTACATTTTAGTGACATATGCTTATTTACAGTTTGCTTTTTGTCTCTGAACACTCTTTGGAAATCAAGTTGGATCTTTACTACTTACCTTTGAGATTAGTGGGCAAACCTGGGCCGAGACCTTAAGAATGAGATGCCAGCAGCCCACACTCCTGGCTTTGGCTCGCTGCATCTAAAGCCACACTTTGCGCATTTTCAGGTATGTGTATCATAGCTCGCAGTGGATGGTAGCTGGGAATACAGACCACTCATGCATCACTCCCAGGTTCTATGTTCACCCGGACTCTCCCTGCTCTGGAGAGACCTGGATGCGACAGATCATCAGCTTCGATCGAGTCAAACTCACCAACAATGAGATGGACGACAAAGGCCACGTAAGTGTTCTCAATCTTCTGCCCAGAGGAGAGGAGGGGAATACCAAAGCGTCAGAGTGAGAGTCGCCCTGGAGAGGCCAAGGAGGTGTCTCCCTGATGCTCTAGTTGTGATCTTAAGAACTGTCCAAGTTCTAGGCCTGTGGCTAAAGTAGCTCTTGTGAATTTTGTTTGGCATCTGAGAGTGCTGGGGGTTGGGGATGGTGAGTGAAGGGAGTTTGAGGATCAAATGAGGCTTGTTCAAACTAGAATGCCTGGTCTGAGAGAGTGGGAGGGAATGCTTCCCTGAACTCTCTGGAACTTCAGCCTCCCTGGCAAGCATTGTGAGCTCTGGTTGGCTTCCTCTGACAGGCATCTTCTGTGAGGCATGGTGTGGTGGAAATCTCCCCAACAACCTGCCGCCATAGAAGGCCTTTTAAGGTCACCTAGATCTTGAAACTTCTTCCCAGGTGCACCCCACCTCTGCTCTGCCTGGCCTGGCCCTGTGCCAGCCACAAAAAGAAAATAGATGCTCCTGGGATTAGGAGATGGGGGATGTCAAATGATTGCCCATCAGTTACATTAGCCCAGGGAATTTATGACAGGTAGTCAGATACTAATGACATTTAGGGACATCACATGGTCATGCATATTTAGAAGCAGGAAAAGCTCTCATCTGGAAATGGAATTACTGCTGCCCCGTGCTGCTGTGATGCCTGGCTCCTGAAATGCCTTAGCCTCAAGGACCTCCGTGCAGGGCCAAATGGCAAAGTCCTTGTGTGTGGCTAGCCTAGGCTTTCTGGTTTAGCTTCACTTTTGTGTGGGAAGGTTGGGAGTGCTGATGAGAGGGGGACAGTGTCGGGGAGGGGAAGTCAATTTCCAGGCAGCATTTGATGATTTCTCCTCCAGATCATTCTGCAGTCCATGCACAAGTACAAGCCCCGTGTTCACGTGATGAAGCAGGACAGCAGGGTTGACATGTCACGGATTCAGTCCCTGCCTGCTGAAGGGGTTAAAACATTCTCCTTTAAAGAAACTGAGTTCACCACCGTGACAGCTTACCAAAACCAGCAGGTAAAACCAATTAGGCCCCAGGCAAGCAGGGATGGCTCCAGAGAAACTTGGGATAGTGTGAAGCTGCACTATATAAATCGAATTTTCCATGATTGAAAAGAAATTCATAGTCTTATTGCATGATCACCAAGGCAAATTTGATTATGAATTGTGTGCATCTTGTGTTAGAAAGGAGAGCAGAACAAAGAGTTCCAAGAGAGAAAGGAGATAAACATTCCAAATTTGACTTAGCAATATGCTTATATTTATTTAACATGCCATGTTACACATTGAGAAGTTTTGTGGTTGTTGTAACCATTAAAAGCAACAGTGATAGTGTTACTGCTGAGGGCATTGACTTTATCTTTCTTTCTCTTTTAAATTCATAGATTACCAAACTGAAAATAGACAGGAATCCTTTTGCGAAAGGATTTAGAGATCCTGGAAGAAACAGGTAAGCAACATTACAGTCACATCTAATATTTATATAGCCCTTTTCACAAGTATTACAGGTAAGGAAATGGTGGCTCAGAGACTCAGAGGCCTTCAATTTTGTAACTAATAGGTGGTAAGAAAAGAACCTAGATATTTTGTCTCCAAAATCTTACCTACTCCCACTCCCTTCCCAACCCATTTTTAAGATATTGCTTATTCTAGATTCATGGGGCTCTTATTCAGGGAATAATCACTGGGAATTTTGTTTAGAAGTTAATTATAAAAGAAAAATATCTCAGATATTCACCCCTAAAAACTATAACAAAATAATTCAAAAATTTACACAAATGATTATTTTCATGAATTGCATTCTTGACTTGCTGAAGGTTGAATCTCTTTTTCAGGGGTGTATTGGATGGGCTTTTAGAGACCTACCCATGGAGGCCTTCTCTCACTTTGGATTTTAAAACTTTTGGTGCAGACACACAAAGTAAGAAAAATTTTATTATTTTTATTTTTAAATGTTGATGAAATAACAACAGCAAAAACCTCTGTACAAATGCTACATAAGAGGATAAGTACATGCCAGAAAATGTGTGTATACAAGCATGTGGGTGTATACTTATCCTGATGAGGAGGTAAGAAGAAAAAAGGGAGGGTAACTGGCATGAAGGAAAAAGAGCACAAACATAGTAATGGTGGATTTATTGACTTCTGTTTTCTTGATTTATCAAACATCCTGAGAGCTCCAGAAATCACCTGGATTCTCCAGCATCTCTTCTCATCTCATATTCTTTAAGATCTGCCTGTAGTGCACTAGTAGTCTTATTTGTAAATATGTTAGATATTGAAGTAAACATTTTAAGTTTTGATGAGAAACTTTCAGCACATGATAAAAATGACTTCCCTTAAATTTTATCATTATTTGGCTCTAATTTTCCTTTTGTTGTGAGTAGGCAAAATAAATTTTGAAAAAATATGAAGCCATCACAATTAGCTTAATTGCCATAAGCATTTAAAACGTTTGCAAGGTATTTGATCTCAGGTAGTGCATTACATAATTACATAATAATTAGACAATGCAGGCTTTCTGGTGGAAGAATGCATACCTTTATTTATTCTGATATTTAACAATAAATAGAAGAGTCTTTTTTTTTGTAAGTGATATGGAATTATTTTACCCTTTTTGCTTTTACTCCGTTAAAGTTGTTTCTCTTTGAACATTAATTCAAGGTTACAGATATGGAGAAAATCATCAACATTATAGTTAGGTTGAATTTTACATGATCCTATAATAATTGAAATGTAAAGAGACCAATTTTAATCATTTGGTGAAATATTTCATTGGATTGACTATTAATTTGGCTTAGAGAGTTGCGTAGAAAAATATGAGCACTTACTTGACAGTATCACTTAAATAGTATCTAGGCAGCATGCTTTTAAAATATCTAAATCAACATAAAGTGCACTAATAAAAAAGCTAAAGATGATCATTGATTGATAATTTAAAGTACACAGTTTTCTTAATTATTTAAGATGTCCAGAATGCTCTCAAATTGCAAAGAAAAAAGGTACAAGTTTTTTAAAAAAATAACTTTTGATGTTTAATTATAAAAGATATTTGCCACCCTATTGATAAAGGATTAGACTATGTCTATATGCAAAAATGGTTAAGAAAAACAGCAGCACTTAAAAAAACACAAAAACTTGATTAGGTTTTGTAAATAACCAATTTAAAAAAAATTCAAACATTTATAAAAATAAGATGTAGATTCTAGATTTTCCTGGACCTTATAATTATCTCTAGTTTTAGTAGATGCTAGGCAACCATAAAAGATCACCTGACAGTGTCGATATGAGCACTTTCATCTTCATATTTTTTAAACTGCAAAAGTGTTTTTAACTCTTGATATAGTGAACCATGGAACTTTTTCATCTGCAATATTCATGTAAGAAAAAAAACTAATGTATTTAAATATGTTATTTCAATTTGTAAAGATTACTTTCATATGCACTGTTTTTTTAATCAGACTGAAGCTTTCTATAGAGTTTCAAACAACCAATTTGTTTAATTTAGTCAAGTGCTTATTTCAGTAATATTTTAAAGTTAAAAAACTTAGCTTTTATTTGTAAGATATGATTTATCTGGATCATATTTAATTGGGCTTCTTTTGTAATTCACTGAATAAATAGTGTTAAGGTGCCTAATATAGTTCTAGAGCACAGTGAATGCTCAATGCATGATACATAAAAATAATGCTAAAATTAATAGTGGGAGTAGTAGAGATACTATATTCAACTTTGGTCAGAGGAATGTTCTTTTCCAAAGAAGTTAAAGGAATGGTGAATTTGCAAAGAAAGCCAGTCTAAGAATGAAGCAGGATAGTTTTGAACATGATTACTGATTCAGTAGGCACATCAAGTTCATTGTTCATTGACTTAATTGTCATTCGCAGGTGGAAGCAGTGGCTCATCTCCAGTGACCTCTATTGGAGGGGCTCCCTCTCCTTTGAACTCTTTGCTTTCTCCACCTTGCTCCCCTCCTACGTTTCACATACCTACAGGCTCCCTTGGAATGCCCTGTTCAGAAGTGTACCTACACAATATCAACCTGCCCCTTTGCTACAAGATTTGCCCAACTAATTTTTGGCGACAACAGCCTCTTATCTTGCCTGCTCCTGAAAGGCTAGCAAGCAGCAACAGTTCTCAGTCTTTAGCCCCACTCATGATGGAAGTTCCCATGTTATCTTCCTTGGGGGTCACCAATTCAAAAAATGGTTCATCTGAAGACTTCAATGGACAATGTCAACAAGCTCCTAATTCTGCCAATCAAATGTTGTATGGATTACAGTCACCTGGAAACATTTTATCACCAAACCCCATTGCCCGGGAAGCAATTGGTTGCTCTTTCTATCCTTCCTATGGTTTTTATAGGTACAACTTTTCCATGCCATCTAGACTGGTAAATGCTGCCAACCGTCTCAAAGTGAATGACAACAGTCACATTTCTTTTAGAGAAGGCAAATGTAATCATGTTCCTTGGTATCCAAAAATTAACCATTGCCTTTAATGGAATAGTCACATTCCTAAAACAGTTACCTGTGAGCATATATTTTCTTTATTTGTAGCCAAAAATTGATCAAGAGCTAATGGGCTTAAAAAGCTACATTATCAGAGGGTATTTCTCTGTTATGCATTTGAAGTGCCATATGAAATGTTCATGAGACATTGTTATAGGTCTATAACAATCTCTGATTATAGTAGCCTTAGATCTCAAAGTAAGATATCCAATAAATATTGTTTGATGAGGTAAACTACCAGTGGAAAATGACTTCAGGTGATGAAGTCTTTAATTATAGTGAAGCTTGTTTACCATGTCAACTGCCTCTTACATATAGACAATGACCAAAAGAATATGGATTTAATTCACATGAAAGTAGTGAAACAATTGCAGTTTTATTTATGAATATTGGCTTCATTGTAATTATTTAGTAATTGTAGAAGAAAATTTCATTGTACACTTGCTTTTTATATCTGCTGTTGAAGGAACTACTAATCTCAATTTTAAGGTACAAATAAGGGCATAAACTTTCTAATATTAATAATTGCAGCCTAAGGACCTTTTAGTCCTAAAGGAACACAAAGCTTAAATGAAAACCAAAATATTCCAAATAAATTTGATCTTTTATTTCCTTTTATTTTTTGGATAATTCTGAGGTGAAGCTTGTTTACTTATTCTTTTAACAAACCTGATATTTTATACACAGTTGACAAAAACAAATCGTTCTTAGTCCTCCAAAAAGATTAAGAAGTTATGATTTGAAGGGAGAGAATATATTTGAATCCATTAATATGAAAACATAATTATAATGGTACAATTTAATTCCATTCCTGTGCATTAATCACAGTAAATCACACAAAACCAGCATAAATGAGACTATTTTAGTTTATGAAGTTGAAACGTTTCCTTTCACTTGGTCCTAAATTTTTTGAAAAGGCTTATTAAGTATAACCTATATATAACCTCTGTATCCTTAAGATGAATGGATTTTAATTTTGATGCTACTCGCTCTATAATTTATTAAGCCAAGGCCTTTCATATCGCAATGCCATGACTTGACTTTTGACAAACCAACCATACTGATAAATAGCTTTTTAAAAAATTTTCCAACACATGTTAAGAACAGCATGCCACTATTACTTATTTTGTTCAAAATGTTTTTTCCTCTTAAATGTACCTTATAAATATACTTTCTTATATATGCGTTAAAATGATAGGCCCCTTCACTTCTGGGTGTAGGGTAGAACAGCACATAGTTACATTCAAATTGAGTATTCTAGTCAAGAGGAAATATTATTTGTGGCCCAAACTAATTAGGTATCCTTTATAAAAGTCTTTGAGGCAGAAAATCTGTACTACCCAAAATTATCAAATCAGGGATTAAACTAGCAAGTACACTTTATTTCTGTCTATTTCAAAATAGGAAAGCTGTAGGCTAACTTTAACTGATAAAATTAATTATAATTTTAAAAGCAGAAACTCCCATTTCAGATTATAATGAAACTTATTCTGATGGTTTAAATGGCAGATATTTGGTAACTAACAGCAGAAAGTATTTAACTGAAAAATCCAGAAAATCTCTGGATTATTTTTCAATGATTATTTAAGAGAGGGCATTCATTTTGTAGCTGCTCATGTACATATACCCTGCACTCTATATATTTCGATAATTTTTCTATATATAACCCATATAAAATTTATAATACAGAACAATATTGATAAAGGCAATTAATATAAAGGGGCAAAAGTTTAAAAGCTAGAATCTAGACATGTATTTAAGCTGCTTTTATATAGTGTTCACATTTCATACTTTTAATTGAAGAAGTTACCAAGGGAAAGCCTTTATAGAACATTAGACTTGGAAGAGACCTCAAGAAGTTCAGTAAGCAGGCCCCTATCTCCTGAGCAAGTTACTCATCTGCAGGAAATTGCTAACACCTCTAATTCATGCACAATTAATACTTAATGCCCTTACTGTTTTGTATTGAATAAATACTTACTCCCAAATAGGATGGTGCAAAACTTGAGTAACTTGGTAAATTGAGACTGTGGTTATGGAATAAAAAACAAAATGCTGTGGAATTACATTAATTTCAACTGCATCAACTAAATATTAGGCTTGCTTTAAAAGCCTACAAAAATCAAAACCACTCTAGTTAGACAAAGTAAGAAATAGTTAGCAAATAAAAGTGACCAAATGATACTTCATAGATCCCCAAGTCTAATAATCAAAACTGCCAATTCCACTTTGTTTAACCATACCTACTATATATCCCTTTCTCCCTTTGAAAGGAAAACATCTTAATTAACTATCTAGATATATAAAATCTGATTCTTAACCTGACCTGGTTATATGCATTACCCCAAATAAACCTAAAGAAAATAAACTTTTCATCAACTCTGTAAAACCTGTACATTGAGTCAGGAAATAATTGAATGTTGCTTTATCTTTGCACAACTCCCAGTCAAGCTGAAACCTGTAGTCAGATTCTCTTGTCAGGAAGATTCTACTTTGTGGAACAGTAAGTCAAGATTAAATCAAGGACTTGAACTGAAGTTTGAGTCTGTTGGCAAAACACAGAATAAATCCTCTCTATTTATTACATTTTAATTACCAAAAGATAACTTTAGGTCACATAACTTAGAACATCAAAACTGTTATTTTTTTCACTAAACAGAAGGACTAAGGCCTCTGAACATTGCATTTTAAAATTAATGCATAATTTTAGATCACATAATGTCAGAGTCTTCAAACATTAATATCATTTCTCCTATTCACTGTACTACAAAAATGAAGTTATATTTTCTTCAAGCTACAAAGATAAATAATCATGGTATTTCACTGCTGTTAGGCATGGATCCATTCCTAGTCCATATGACTTCATTCTACTTTTGTGAGGTTAAAATGTGTCTATGGCGTGAGAAGAAATCAACAATTAGAATCAGCAAGTGATGAGTCAGTGAATCAGTCTTTGAATGATCAGAGTTCTATGTGCTGACGAATTGAAAAAGTGTCAACAATGAATAAAGACAAGCATCTTTATTGGACATTATGGAATATTTCCCTTTTTATTCTCCTAATCATTTATAGTATGCACCTTGGGAAAAATCATGGTGCACATAAAGCTGATAACATGTATCTTTTAACTGTTATTGCTGCAATGCTAAGCCAGAAAATGATTGAAATAAATGTTTTGTACAAATATTTGAAATATATTTTACAAAAATCTACAAATATGCTGATGACAAAGTTAGCTACTTTGAGACAATAGTGCTGCATGTCCATGTATATAGTAGGGTAATAAACAGTTGACATCTCCTTACTAAATGTCAATAACAAATCTTTTCCTTATTTGAATATACAATTTGATAAATTCCAGATGTTACACTGTAATTTATACAACCAGTAGGGTTTTCGTCTACTTTTTTTTTAAAATAATTTATACCATGTTGCTTTTTCTCCTTCCTCTTCTCAAAAAGAGATGCTACAAAGAACATCTAATCATTGCATACTTATACTATCAATTATATATACTTACGTGGCAATTCAGATTTAAATATAGTTAGAAATGTCTAATTGCGTGTACTGTATTTTGTGAATTGAATTGACAGGGTAGAAGTACAATGTTTTTACTCCAATTTAGACATACATTGCTTTTGTGCTGAAAAATCTTCATTTATCCAAAATAACAATAATATCCTGGCATACAGCAACAGTTTACCACTTCATTTCACTGGAATTTAACATGTTTATTGCAGCAGTTTAAAATAAACCTAATGCATAGTTTAGGCATTGGTGGTTGTTGCTTTGATGTAAGTGCCTTCATATATATTTAATCTTCTTAAGTTTGGACTGCAATTAAATGATAATTTGTATTAAAACTGTGCAAATAAACATGGTTTGGATGACAATATAAAACAGAACAAATAGATACACAGAACATTTGAAACATATCCAGTATTAAAACTATTTACCAATGTGGTGCTGGCCAATTTTTGAAATGCTGTTTCAATACAATATTGCGAGGAAAACGGCTAGTATCATTTCCTTTCAAAGTTTCATATATTCATGTTTACAAATTTGTACTGCACATTAATATGCAAGCATACATTATAGTGAGCAGATGTACAGAGAATAGTGAGCAGATGTACAGAGAATTGTTATAGGATATTTCTACTTGTGAAATGTACACATGTATACTGGATTTATTTTTCAAAGTACCTAAAAAAGTTACAAAATTTGAAATGAAATAGAAAACCTTGAAACTATAGTACAAATTGTATCATTAAACTCTTTTATCAAATTATATATTTGTTATTGTTAAAGATGACAGAATTTTGATTTTAAGATCACATACTTATGCACATGATAATTAAGGTATAATTTAATATTTTAGACGTTGAAAATTGTTTTAACAATTCAAAATTTTACTAGAACAAGGAGGGAATAAAATCATGTGTTTAAATCAGGTAAAAATTGATGTCTTTAAATTAAAGATGTTTTGATTAAATATATAATTCATTTTCCCATTTTTATGGTAATTTCTTTGAAAGTGTTGATATATTAGTATTTTACATTCATTTAAATTTTGCCTAAAATTGAATTTTCATATTTCTTTTGTGACATGAAGATTTTGTGACCTCTTACTAATTATACTGGTTTCCTACTTTATTGAATTTTGTAAATTTTAGGAAAAATTGTTTCACTAAAACACCAACACATAGATTACCCCTGGAAAGAGGCATAATTTCTTAGTAAGATTCAAGTTGAAGTAGCAATTACTCACTACTGCACTTACACAGACATTGTATTTGGCTTTCTTTACAGGAATTCATGCACAGGCCAAACATATGGTATTTAAATGCTGATTAATAACTGTTTTCAAAATCCAGGTTGGATCATCTTCAAACTATGATGCCAAGCAAGAGAAAGAACTGTTTGACAAGCATACCATTACTTTGTAAACTGTTACCATGATTCTTTTCTGTAGTTGTAACATTCATGAAACTGGGATAGGGATGGAACATCACATTTCAAAAAGGCTCTGCAGGTCCTAGCAACATGCATAGGGGATTAGGACAAACTGATCCAATGTTTACCCTCAATTGTTGTAGCCAATTACAGCAATCTCTTGGGAGTGCTGGATTAGGGCAGTTGCCCTGAACCCCTGACTAGTTAAGATTCAGAGCTGTTTAGCTGCTACTGGACAAGATTCAGTGCTCCAGCTGATACTAACAAAAACATGAAGCTTCACACACACATATTACTATATTTTAGTTTTGTTGTTTATATGCATGTTTCTCCTACTAGACTGTGAGTGAGGGGAGGAATGGCACTTTTTAAATAACTATTTTCCAACTTTTAAGAGTTTATATGTACATTATCACAAATTAAACACAAAAAAATACAAAAATATCCATAATCACAATGTATAGTTTGAGTTCTAGTCATTGTGTATGTCTACACACAACTGAGTATACATTTTTAAAAATGTGGTTGAGGTCATACAGTATTAATAATGCTTTCTCATACACCACGAATATTTACCAACTCAAAGTCCAAAGGCCATGAGTATTTTGATGACTGAGAATATGCTAAATCAAAAAACTGGCCTTTCACAGGACCAGTTTTTTAAAAAAAGATGGAAATGGCAACAGGCTTCTATCGATGTTAGGAAAGTTACAATTAAAATACTGCATTCCCTTAATGCTCAATCAAAAATTAGACATAAAGTAATAAAATACAGTAAGCATAATTCTTCTAAGGTAAGTCATTATCATTTTTGTACTACTAAAATAATAGTGAGAGGGTTTATTTCCACTGAATTGTATTCCATGGTATGGCTGTATCACAGTTTGTTTAACTATTAACCTGTGGGTAGACAGTTGAGTAGTTTCCATTTTTTGGCTATTACAAATGAAGCTATAATGATCATTTATGTACAGGATTTTGTGGGAAGATGAGTTTTTCTTTCTCTGGGTAAATGTCCAAGATTGCAGTTGCTGGATTGTATGGTACCGCATGTCTAGTGTTTTAGGGAACTGCCAAACTGTTTTGCAGAATGGCTGTACAATTTTATATTCCCAGAAGCAATGTGTTAGTGACCCAGTTTATTCTCTACCTAGCCAGAACTTGGTGGTGTTGCTATTTGTTGCTCTTTTTGTTATTGTTATTTCAATAAGCTAGTACTGGTAACTGGTGATTTTAATTTGCATTCCCCTGATAGTAAATGATATTGAATATCTTTTCATATGTTTATTAGCCATTTATATCCCCTCTTCCATAAAATGTCTGTTTGATGTTTTGTTCATTTTAAATATATTATTTGTTTTTAAATTGTTGCATTGCATTTTAAGAGTATGTATATGTGTATGTGTGTGTGTGTGTGTATTTTTTTCCTTTTGTGGATTATACTTTTGCTGTCTAGTCTAAGAAATATTTGCTTAGCCCTAGATCTCAAAGAACTTCTCCAGTGTTTCTTTTTCAAAATTTTATGATTTTGTTTTACATTTACATTCAAGATCCATTTTGTGTTAAATTTTATGTAGAGTGTGAGGTTTAGGTTGAAGTTCTTTTTCATTTTTCAGTTTTTTGGCCTATGGATATTCAATTGTTTCAGCACAACTTACTGAATTCCTTTTCCCATTAATCCATTTAATACTGAATTGGTTTTACATCTTTGTAAGAAAAATTAGTTGGGAACATCTGTGTAGGTCTATTTCTGGATTTTCATTCTATTCCTTTGGTCTGTTTCTAGCTCTCTACTATAATACACTATCTTGATTATAGTAGCTATATAGTAATTCATAATATCAGGTAGATTAATTCCTCATACTTAATTCTCCTTTTTCAAAATGATTTTACCTATACTAGCTCCTTTCTACCTTTCTATATAAATTTTAGAATTAATTGACTATGTCTATGAAAAACTTTGTTGAAATTTTTATAGAAATTGCATTAAACCTATAGATCAATTTGGGGAGAATAGACATTTTAGTTAGTTGAGTCTTCTAATCCACAAATGTGGTATGCCAAACCATTTAGTTTTGTTTTGTTTTGTAGTTCTTTCATCAGCATTTTGTAACTTTCAACATACATTTTGTACATGTCTTAGAATTTTATCTAATAATTTAATTTTCTTTGGCGCAATTGTAAATAGTATTGTGTTTTTTTATTTCGATTTTTTTATGTTCGTTTTTAGTGCATAGAAATACGATTGTTTTTTGTATGTTGATCTGGTTTCTTGCAAACTTGCTGAACTAACTTAGTTCTACAAGTTTTGGGTTTTTTTTTTTTTTTTGGAGATTCCTTGAGATTTTCTAGGTAGAAAACCATATCATCTGCAAATACAGACAATTTTGTTTCTTCCTTTATGATCTCTATGCCTTTTATTTCTTTTTCTTGATTCATTATGCTGGCTAGGACTCCCAGTGCTGGTTGAATAATTAACAGTATATTACCATATGATTCAATAATCCTACTTTTGGGCATATATATGAAGGAAATGGAAATAGTGTATCCAAAAGATGTCTACACTTCCATGTTTATTGCAGCATTATTCACAATAGCCAAGACCAGGAAACAGCCTTTACATCTGCCAATGGATGAATGGATAAAGAAGATGTGATATATACGTATATAAGCAATGGAATATTATTCAACAATGAGAAAGAAGAAAATCCTACCATTTGCAACATGCATGGACCTTGAGGACATCATGCTGAGATTTCAGACAGCCAAAGACAAATATTGTATGGTATCACTTATATGTGGAATCTTAAAATGGCAAACTTAAAGAAACATAGAATAGATTGCCAGAGTATTGGGAAGATGCTGGTCAAAGGAATCAAACTTACATTTAGAAGATAAGTTCTGGAGATCTAATGCACAATGTGATGTATCACAGTGATTGATTTGCTGATATTGAAAAATTCTTGCATCCCAGGGATAAATCCCACTTGATCATGGTGTATGATCCTTTTAATGTATTGTTGAATTTGGTTTGCTAGTGCTCTGTTGAGGACTTTTGCATCTATGTTCATCAGTGATATTTAAAGTAATTATTGATAGTATGTACTGAGTGATACTTTAATCCTTATTTTCCAGCTGTATTTGTAGTTCTTTGTTTATTTCTTCTTTTTGTTTTTCCTTTTGTGATTTGATGCATTTCTTTTGTGGTGTGCTTGAAATTCTTACTTTTTGGTTTTTGTGAATCTGTTGTATGTTTTTAGTTGTGATTATCATGGACTTCAAGTATGTTGACCGATAACTATATCTACTTTCTTTAAACTGATAGTCATTCAAGCTCAAACACATTCTAAAAGATTGACAATTTTATAGTCCCTTCCCCCACAATTCGTAATTTTGATGTCTTATTTTACATCTCCATGCTTATCTTTGTACTGTTTAATTAGTTATTATTGCTTTTACAATTTTTAAGATTGTTTTCTAATCTATGTACTGGCTTATTTTAAGTGATCTTCAAAACTTTTATATATTTGCCTTTCTTAATCTGATTTTCCATTTCCTATAGATTCTTGCTTCCTTTCTATTTTGGGAAGACCTTCCATTGTTGCTTTTAGGGTAGGTTTAGTATTGCTGAATTCTTTTAGTTCTTGATTATCTAAGAAATTCTTTATCTCTCCTTCTATTCTAAATGATAATCTTGCTGGGTAGAGTATCTTAGATTATTAGGTTTGGGAAGTTTTCAGCCATAATTTCTTCAAATACATTATCAATTGCCAGCATAGTCACAGAGGACTATGTGCTGAGTGTGTAGGTGTTTCGGGTTTCACTCAGAAGCAGCCCAGGGTTGTGTCCAGTCCTTTTTCTTTTTCTCCCCAGATTTAATGCAAAGCTATAGTGTGGAGTAGGCTAGGGTTGGAGGTCAGGGCCTTGTGGCTTCAGGAATTGAGGTGTTTGAGCTGCCACATGAAATCTGGGCTGCCTCTTGTGACAGACTTTTCCCAGAATCTGTCTGCCCCAGATCTAGTGCTAAGCTGAAGTGGGCAGTGGGCTGAGTTGTGTAGGGGGTGTAGCTGAGGCAATCTCACTGGAAAATGAACTGCTGCATACTTCTCCCTAGGGCCTATCTGTCTGATATTCAGTGCTTAGCCACTTTGCTCTCTTGTGGTGCAACCCATTGTGTACTCTGATAATGTCTACTGCAGCCCCACCCACTGCCCAATATGTACACTGACAATAGTCTCTGCGGCTCTACCTGGATCACACCTCAGGCACCCTGGTCTGTCTCAGAGTTGCTAGACTGAATCTTCATCCAACTCTCATGCTAGGCTGTGATCTGGAATGAGCAAGACCTAGGTGCTTGCCCCTTTGGATTGGGAAGTGTGGTGAGGCCCCTGACACTGGTGCAAGGCTCTCTCTGTCCTGGTGGTTAGCAAGCCTGCATGTGTGCAGTCCCCAGGAGTAGAGTCTAGGCTTCTCCAGCCCTTTTGTCTGTCTCAGATTTCCCAGCAGGCAAGGGGGTTTGTCTACTCCACCCTGGACCCTGGGACTGGGATGCCCAGATTGTGGCTCAATCTACTAACTCCCCACGGTGAGAGTCTGCCTATGTAAACCTTCTCTTCCTTATAGATTCCTCCCAGGGGTGCAGGTTCTGTCTTGATGCCTTTTTTCCCTCCATCCTACCCTGTTATGTGGAGATCTTTCTAGCAGATTTGGTTGTGTAGGAGTTCTTCTGCCAGTTTCCAATTAGTTTTCCAAGAGAATTGTTCCACATGCAAGTGGTATGTCTGTGGTACAAGTAAGCACTACATCCTCCTACTCTACCGTCTTCATCCCCCTCCTAAGCTATCACTTCTATTTATTCATTTATCAGTAATGGATATTTGGGTTGTTTCTACTTTTTGGCTAATATATACAATGCTGCTATGAATATGCTGTAAGTTTTATGTGAACATATATTTTCAATTCTTTTGGGTATATACCTAGAAGTAGAAGTGCTGGGTCATGTGATAACTCTAACCATTTGAGGAACTGCCAGATTATTTTCCAGAGTGAATGCACCATTTTATGTTTCCAACAGCAATATATGGGGGCCACAATTTCTCCACATTATTGCCAACAAATTGCTAATGTCCAACATTTTAATTTTAGTCATTTTAGTATATATGAAGTAATCTCTCATTGTAGTTTTGATCTACATTTCCCTATCACTACTGATACTGGGCATTTTTTCATGTGTGCTGTGCCATTTGTACATCTTGAATTTTTGAATGAATTTTAGGATCAGCATGTTAAATTCTGCAAAAAAAAAGTAAAGAAAAAACATCTGAGGATTAAATAGGGATTATGTTCAATGTGTACATCAATTTGGGGAGTATTATTATGTTGTACACTGGAAATTAACACAACATTGTAAACTGACTATATTTCAACAAAAATGTATATACAAAAACCAAAAAAACCCAAATATAAAGCCCATTTTAAAGTATATATAATAAAATGTACAAATCATCTTAATATGCAAAAATAAAATCATACTTTATGCAGTTTTGCAAATAAAATATATTTTAAAAATTAATATTAGTTTTATCAAATGACAAATATAAGATTACTTTTCATATTTAACTATTCTCAAATAATTTAGCTTCTTCCTTTACAATCTGATTGGCTTTTTTTTCCCCTGTGCTATAACCTTACTAGAACCCACAGGAAAATGTTGAATAGAGTTGGAGAAAATAGACATCTTTATTTCACTCCTAATCTTAAGGGTAAAATGTTATTCTTTCACCAGTAAGTTGATGTTAGTTGTGCACTTCTCATTGATCATCTAATTTTGATTAACTTCCCTTCTATAGCTAGTTTGCTGAGTGTTTTTTAATTAATTGATAAATTTATTTGTTTTTATTGAAGTATAGCCAGTTACATCATGTCAATTTCTGGGGTACAGCACAATGTCCCAGGCATGCATATACATACATATATTTGTTTTCATATTATTTTATGGCTGAGGAGTATTCCATTGTATAAATATACCACAATTTTTTTATCCAGTCATCTGTTGATGGACATTTAGGTTGCTTCCATGTCTTGGCTATTGTATATAGTGCTGTTATGAATATTGGGGTTCATGTTCCCTCTGGGTGTATGTGCTAGATTAAGATTGCTGGATCATATAGTAAGTCTATTTTTAGTCTTCTGAGGAATCTCCATGTTGTCTTCCACAGTGGCTGCACTAAGCTTCATTACCACCAACAGCACAGGAGGGTTCCCTTTTCTCCACAACCTCTCTAGCATTTATCATTTGTGGACTTTTTAATGATGGCCATTCTCACTGGTTAAACTTGTAAGCTTTTGAACAGCAAAGAAAGCCATAAGTAAATCAAAACAACAACCTACAGAATGGGAGAAAATATTTGCAAAAGATGTGACTGATAAAGATTTAATTTCCAGACTATATAAACAGCTCATACAATTTAATAAAAAACAAATAACTCAATCAAAAAATAAGCAGAAGACCTAAACAAGCAACCTTCCAATGAAGATATACAAATTGCCAATAGGCACATGAAAAAATGCTCAATATATCTAATTATCAGAAAAATGCAACTCAAAACTACAATGAAGTATCACCTCACACCAGTCAGAATGACCATCATCCAAATGTCCACAAATGATAAATGTTGAGTGTTTTTACTTCATAAAGTTGATGTTGTTGTCAAATGCTTTTTGTGTATCTATTGATATGATCATGTGGTTTTAGTCCTTTATAAAACTATTAATAGGATGCATTGCATTGATTTATTTTCGTATATTATCTGATTTTACATTGCATTCCCTGGATAAATCTCACTTGTTTATGGTGCATAATTCCTTTTCAAGGTTGATAGATTTGGTTTCCTAGCATTGTGTGAAAGTTTTTTTAAATCTATATTCATAAGGAATATAGTCTATAGTTTTCTTTCCCTCTTATAGTTTTGGTTCTTGTGTCAGAATAATACTGGCTTTATAGAATGAATTGGATAATTTTCCCTCCTAATTCTTGGAAGGGTTTGTGAAGAATGGTGTTATCCTTTAAATATTTGTTGGAAACCAGCAGTGAAGCCATATGGACCTAGGCTTTTACTTTGTGGGTCATGTTTTGATAACTGTTTTAATCTATTTACTTTTTATAGTTCCATTCAGATTTTGTATTTTCTATTGTTGAGTTTTGGTAGTTTGCTCTTTCTAGGAATTTGTGTCATCTAGCCTGTTTAATTTGTTGCCATAAAATTGTTCATAATATTCCCTCATAATGCATTTTATTCTTGTTAAGTTGTTAGTGGTGTCCCTGCTTTTATTCCAGATTTTAAAAATGTATTCCTTTTTTCCCTTGATCAGCATAATTAACGTTTAATCAATTTTGTTGATTTTTTTCCCAACAAGCAATTTTGGTTTCTTTGTTTTTTTCCTATTGTTTTTCTATTCTCAATTTAATTTCTTTCTGCTGTAATTTTCAGTATTTCCTTCTTTCTGCTTGCTTTGGGTTTAATGTCTTCTTCCAGTTTCCTAATGTGAGAGATTAAAATCTTGATTTTAGATCTTTACCTTTTAATTTGAATGTTTACAACTTAAAATTTCCTTCTAAGTGCTGCTTTAGCTATATATATTTTAATATGTTGTGTCTTAATTTTCATCAATTTAAAATATTTTCTAATTTCCATTCTGATTTTTTTTTCTGACTTACTGGGTTTTTTCTCAGGAGTGTGGTAATTTCTACATATTGTATTTTCCCCATATTTCCTTCTGTTTGGATGTCTACTTTCATTCCATTTTATGATTTGAATTATTTTTAAATTTATTGATATTTTTTATGACTTAACATATTTTCTGGAGCATGTTCTATGTGCACTTGAGACAAATGTAAAAACATGTATTAGGCTATTGCTGGGTGAGGTGTTCTGTTGTTGTGTGGAGAAGTCTGTTAGGTCCGATTGATTTATAATGTTTTTAATGTTCTTTATTTCATTATTAATCTTCTACCTACCTGTTCTATGTATTACTGAAAACAAGGTAAGTTTGCACTATTATTGTTGAATTGTATATCTCTCCCTTTAATTCTATTAGTTTTGACTTCCTGTATTTTGAGATTCTATTATTACATGCATTTGTGTTTATTATTGCTATACTTTCTTGATCGAATGACTTTTATCATATTGTGCCCTTCTTTGATTGTAGTAAAAATTTTTGTCTCAAAGTCTACTTTGTCTGATATTAGTGTGGCCACTCCAACTCTCTTTTTGTCACCATTTGCATGGTATATTTTTCTAATCCTTTTCTTTCAACCTATTTGTGTTTTTCAACCTAAAGTATGTCTCTAGTGTACAGCATATAGTTAGATTATGTTTTTTAATCCATTTTGCCAATATCCGCCTTTCATTTGAAGTTCTTGTTCAATTTAAATTTAATTACTTACTGATAAGGTAAGATTTACATCTGTCATTTTGCTATTTTTTTACATCAGATTTTTTTTCTATTCTGTATGACTCCATTAATACCTGCTTTTGGGTTAAATATTTTTTAGTGATCCATTTTTAATCTTCTGTTGTTGAGGATATTGAGGATGCTTTGTATGTGATGAGTTGCTTCTTTTGCTGCTTTGCCTTTGTCTTTGAAAAGTTTGACTATGATGTGTCCATGTGTGGATCTGTTTGTGTTAATTCTACTCGAGATTCACTGAACTTCTTTGATGTGTAGATTGTTTTGTTTTAGTTTTCTAATTTGGAAAGTTTGGAGCCATTGCTTTTTCAAATTTTATTTTGCCCATTTCTCTCTCTCCTCCCCTTCTGAGACTTTTATTATGCATATGCTGTTACACTTGAGAGTGCTCCATAGGTCTTTGAGGCTGTTTATCTTTCTTTATTCTTTTTTCTTTATGTTTCTTGGACTGTAATTCTTCAAGTTTGCTTATTCTTTCTTTTGCCAACTCAAATCACCTGTTGAGCTTCTATAGCAACTTGTGCATTTTAGCTATTATGTATTTCAACTCCTTAAATTCTCTTTCATTCTTTTTTATAATTACAGTAGTTGATTTAAAGTCTTTATATAGTAAATCTCACATGTGGGCCACTTCAGTGACAGTTTCTATTGATTTATTTTTTTGTTTTACTTATGTATGGGTCATATTTTTCTGTTTCATGTGTCAAAAATTTTGTTAATAACTGGATGTTTTAAATAATAAAATGTGGCAATTCTGATGATCAGATTCCCTCCCTCTCCCTAGGATTTGTTGTTGGGTCTGTTAGTGGTTACTGTTGCTGCTTCTGTTTGTTTAGTGACTCTTCTGGGCTAATTTTGTGAAGTCTGTTTCCTTTGTTGTGTACTGCCACTGTCATTTCTCTTCAGTTACTTTTGTGGTCAGTTAATGATTGACAGTGCTTCCCTTAAATATTTTGATCCCATCTCTGACAGTGACTGCCTGTGTATGTTGGATCATGCCTTCAATATTCTAGAAAGCTGTTTATATCATCGCCTTAGACTTCATTTTCTGTTTACACTAAACCTGAAGATCAGATAGATGTGAGAAGCTAAGGCTTTCTCAGATTTTTTCTGGGCATGAACACAGTATTGGGCATGTGTATGGCCTTCTAGATTTCCAGGAATATGTTGGAGCTTTTCAAAGCCTGCCACATAAATATATAGTTTGTGTGTGTGTGTGTGTGTGTGTGTGTGTGTGTACAGTTTGTTTGTTTTAAAGGCTACCTCTTAGTTAAGGTGGGAGGGAGAGTTGGAAATGAATTAAGGTAAATAATGTCCCAAATCTCACTGTTCTTACCAAATTTAGCTGTACTTCTGTAATAGTTGTTGCAAATCCTTGGTTATTTTCCAGAGTGCTGAAAAAGTTGATTTTGACAATTTTTGCTTTTATGGAGTAGATTTTTGGACATTCTTACCTTGCCATTTCAGAAGTGCTTCTTATTGGTATCTTTTAAATCACAAATCTAATTTCCATTATAGGTATATGATTATTCTAGCTATTTCATCTTGGCTCAGCTCTCATACTTTGTGGTTTCTGAGGTATTGGCCCATATATTTTAAATTGTTTATAAGCATTAAATTGATTATGGTATTCCATTGCTATCATTTTAATGGCTGTAGAATTTGTAGTGATATCCCCTTTTTATTTATAATATTGGTGACTTACTTGTGTCTTCTCTTTTTATCTTTGTCAGTCTTGCTAGAAATTTGTCCATTTAAAAAATCTTTTTAAAGAACCAACTTTTGATTTTGTTGTTTTTCTCTGATTTTTTAAAATTTCTATTTAATAATGTTAACTTTTATTTTTATTATTTCTTTTCTTTTTTATAATTTGGATTTTTTATTCTTTTTCTAGTTTCTTAATGTTGGAACTTACTTTATTAATTTGAGACTTTTTCTCATTCCTAATGTAAGCACTTAGTATTATACATTTACTTCACAGTACTGGTTTAACTGCATGCCACATATTTTAATATATTGTATTTTCATTTAGTTCCACATATTTTTTTCTTTGTTTTGAGATTCCCTCTTTGACTCATGAGTTGAACAAACATGGATGTATGCTACTTCTGTAGGAAGTCTAATAAATTCATTTCAAAAAATCATTTCTGGCAGATACTTCTATTATTTTTTTTAACAAAAGTTCTTTTATAAGATGTGATTTTCTAACTCAACTTTATCATACCACCCCAAAAGTTAAGAACAAATTTTATTCATTTTACATTACAAATCTTTCCAAAGTATAGTGTACACTTCTTGTTGGTCAGCTGTGCTACATTATTCTACCATTTCTCTTTCATGATATCAAAGTCTTATAGAATGAAACCCAGTGGTCAGATGGCTAATGGCAGCTATCTGCTCCACTTATCTTCCTCAGAGGTCCTATTCACCTTCCAATTGTCAAGGCCTTTGTCTTTTGTGGAGACAGAGTGGTGTTCTCATGCAATTGAGAAATGGTCTATCTCGGTTCCTGAGTTTGTGAGACTTGGTGGCCAGGGTCACCATTCTCGCCCCACTTCACCTGTCATTCAACAATCCAGAATAGGATGAGACTCAAGGTGCCAGAGGTATGTGTTATTTGCTCATGGTGATGAGTCACTTTTGTTTTGGGTCCTGTGCTGAGCTGTTGAATGATCAAGATTAGGGTTCTATATGATAGTGTCCCCATTCAGCCCAGACTACTCAGCTCACTGGTTGACTTGCAACAAGTATGGCTCAGTGGGTAAAAAGGGTGCTCCACTTCTCACTGCCAGAACTTAATGGTATCATTTTTACCTGTAACAAGCACAAAATCTATCACATGGCTGGTGCTCAATCAATCCTCATTGAATATATTAATAAATTAATGAATGAGAATAAGGAGAAAGACATATAGTATTATTTGTACTGAATCCAGTCTCTGCTAGGAACAGGCCTTCATAGTAGGTCATACAACTATTGAATTGAGCAAGATTCAGAGACTGTTACACATAGGAATGCAAAATAATGCATGCTGCATCTGGGTTTATATGTTATCATAGACCTTCCTTGTACCGTACTGAACAGTTCAAACTGAAGCACTTCACAGTACAAAAGCAACAGAATTCTCCACCTGATGTATGTGTTGTGGATGGGTTACAAGTGTGCTGAGATTTATCCATCAGAGTGGAAGGCCAGGATCTGAATTGGCCAGAGTTCTAGGGATGAAGTTACCAGAGTCCAAATGCCAGTTACCCCTGCTCAAGAACCACTGCTTACTTCAGTGTACCATATAAGCATTATCATTCTCCACATGTGCCATGACGTAAAGTGGTTTTAAGTTCTAGACACACTATAATTTTGAGTACTACCTGTGAACATTTTAATGTGTAATATTCAATCAAGACTTATTTTGTGGGCCCCTTGCTGCACTGAGTTCACATATACTTCCAGAATATTATAGAGAATTCTCTTGGGAATTTTATCTTTGCTGTTTCATCTGTAATTTTTATTCAATCAAATGTGCCAAACTGTCTTACAATCTTAGTGAAGCCATGAAAATTAATGGTTATTATCCTATTAGAAAGCATTTTACCTAGCTAAAATGGAATAAATCTGCTCCACAATAGGCCAAGGTCTTGTAATTGATATAAGCTCACCCTCTTTTTAGAGAAAAACCATAACTGCCCAGCATTTACTATAGGTACACTTCAAAGAAGAAATGTTTACTTCTTTCTTGTGGTTAAAATATTTGCATCTATCCTGCAACCTGTGAAATTTGCCACCTGTTATAACCAGTTATTGATTCACTCATTTGACAAATACTTCTTGAGCATCTTTTATGCAATGACATATTCAGAGGAAGAAAAAAAGTATAATGCATGGTTCTTGTTCTCAAGGAGTTTATAATCATTAGGAGAGGCAAGACTTGAACATATTAAAAGCTGTTTAAAATAATGCTAAACTACTGTAAACCATTTCCCATGGTGGCATAAACTGAAATGCCAAAGGAGTCATAATAATTATAAGTAACATAGGAGTTCAAAGGAGCACAAGGATGTTATGTGATTTCCTGGAAATGATTGGGAGATAAAACTGATCTTTGAAGGAGGGAGAAAGAAAAATAATAATAGCAAACACTTACATAGAAAATACTTTGTGCCAGGCACCTTCTTCGACATTTTATATACTAGTTCATTTAATATTCACTAACACAGAGAGTAAAAAACACAGAGAATTTTGGTAACTTACCTAAGGTAAAACAGCTAGTAAGTGTCAGAATAGAACACAGGCAGTGTGTGTTTTAACCACTATACTGTACTATCCCTTGGTAGATATTCCAGGACTTGAGAAGCAAATAAACAAAGGCACAATAGGGTTTACTAAGATCAATTAATAGACCAAAGAGGGGGCTGAGATTGATGAGAAAGGTGATATATTTCTGGTAACTCTGCTCCTGCTTCTTTTGTGGTTAGGATTCTTTACCCCATCTAGTTAGAATGAGTGCCTATGGTTCAGGGTTGCCAATCCTTCACAAGCACCCAAGGACTAGTTTATTAACTCTATTTGTCAGTTATTTGTTTTCTCTAATTCTATAGTTTCTTAGGCTTAGAAATAAGTTGTGTAGAAGTACTGTGTTTGCCTTTTTCTGTCAGTGAATTTGTCTTTACAACTTAAGTGCTTAAACTATCCTAGCTGACAAATCTCCCAGTTTGCATGATGTATAGCATTAGATGAGTTAAGATTGGATATTTGACAGTCTTGCCTTTGGGATCAAGACTTAGAACTTTAATCTGGCTCATAAAGGGGAGCCGTTGGAAGCACTTGGGTAAGAGAACACTGCAATAGTAGTGGTATTTTATCTGGCAGTCATGTGCCTGGTGGATTGGATAATAAATTATCAGTTTCTAGAAATGAGCAACTGTACAGATTTCATTTTTCTAGGCTTTTCTCCCTGGTTTTAGGCAGTAAAACAAGGCTATTAAGCTTTTAAAAAAAACTTTTCAGCTTACCTTCCACATGCTTTGTGGACCTAATATTAAACTGAGAGTGTTTGCTCAGCTATCTGCCACACATAGAATTCTGTTTGTTTTTGACATATTTTAGGAGGCCACAAAGTGTATAGAATATGTATAGAATATGCAAGATTTCAACTTCCAATGAGATATATATATTTTTTTTATTTTAGGCTGTCACTAAAATTTGAGAGGAAAAAGTGTTAACAATGTCACAGTGGAACTTTACATTTTATTAAGTCTGCTTTGAGATATTTGAATTACTTTTCACTATAAACTTGCTTTTAAGACAAGAAGCTGTTCAAAATCTCCTACTATATTTGTTAATTTAAGAAGTCTTTGTAGTTTATGTTTTTGCTTTTCATTTTTCTTTTATTTTACTTTGCAAATCCAAGAAACCCAATTCTCATAAAAAAATCCATGTATCTTTATGATGCTTGCTCCAAATCTTCTCCAGTAAGGGGAGGCCCTGATTTTCTACAATTTCCTCAATGGCTAACCTAACAGCTGTAAGCACTTAACAACTAATCAGCTCAATTCAGCTCACCTATGTGAGTGATCCTTGACAGCACCATCTGCTTTGAGTCAGGTTTTCTTAATTTTCTTCTTTTGTACAAGACTTAAAGGGAAAAGAACTAATGAATTTGCAAGATTACTTTTAGCTATTCTGAGTGTTATTCAATGTAAAAAATGTTTAAAATTATACATTTACTTTAATACATATGTCTAATCAACAAATGGCTGCCATATTATTAGGCAATGAATACTATTGACAACAAATACAACACAAATTATCAGAAAGTTTGGTATGTATTTCAAAAGATAAATTGAGAAAATGTTGGCCAAAAAAAAAAAAAAAGTCTGGGCCTAAACCTTTAAAAACATAACACATTTATAAGAACTATTTAATATGGCAGAAGTTCCAAAGAAGCTAGAGTAAATGTTAAATCTCTTAAAAGACAGGTCTTTAATACCCACAATGAGGCTAACACTGTATTATGCTTGGATATGGAGACTGAGGAGTTTACTAAAGAACAAAACAGTGCCCTTATCATTACTATGTAGAAAAGGAGTGTGGTTTTTCAGGACATCAAGAAGCTATGCAGCTATTGAGTAAGGAGGGAAAATTATGACCTGCTCTTACTCTCATTTGGATCCTTTGATATTGATCCACACTGCTTCTGTGTGGAAGATGACATCTGACAAAAATATCAAAAACTTCACTCAGCCAATAAAAACCTTATTTCCCCAGAAGAATAATGTAGAGCTATTGACTATGAAGTGCATTTTACATATACCCACATCTAGCTGTAATAAGAACACACTATTTTTAACACTTTTACAATTGAGAAACTTCAGCCTCTTTCTAGTCATTTATTCGTTCCCCTTTATAATAGCCCTGTATTAAATAAGCCTAGTTGTTTGCTCATTAATATCAAATAACAATGCCTAGGATGACTTGCTTAGAGTTAGTAAGAGTCAGGCATAGGCTGCCTGGCTTTATCTAAGGCCAGGTGCTCCCCATTAAATTGCAGGGCCAGAAATGATGCAAGGTTAACAAAACCTCTGCTTAGACCAAAGAAAGCTCTGCTCTTACCCCTCTTCCAAATTTTCAGATTAAATTAGGATGAGCTAAAATGCCAAGTACTTTTTATACCCAAAAGGAGAGCTTTAGGAAGCCAGTGGCTTGAATTTCAAAGAACATGTCAGACATCAGAGCAGCAAGGATCCTTTCAATAATATTGTATATTATTAAGTTCTTCATTGTACAGATGGGAAAACTGAGATAAAGACTGGTGGACAGACTGGCCCAAGGTTTCCTGAAGTAGTTTTCTGCTAAATGTCACTGGAGATTTTCCAGAAAAGTGATCCCCATAAGCCTGTAACACGGTGTCTTGCCCTGTAGATTACCTGCAAAAGTATGACATTTCTCTTGCTATTTGAGCACTTAAGTGACTTCATGATTCTGTAAAAAGTATGTTTTTCTTTTAGAAAAGAGCCTCCTCAAACCAATGCTATGTTCAGATATCCTAGCCTTTGACAACAACTCAGCACCTGTTTAACTTTGATGTTAAAGCATTTGACTTTCAAAAGCATAAATAATCAGTCTCCTTGTGCCTTAACAACCATGTTAACCAAACTACCCACTGTTTCTCCTTGACCCCATCCCCCAAGTCATTTCAATATCCACTTATATAGGAAAACAAATGTGGCTGCTTTATGATATTTTTGGAAGACATACTTTCTTCAATTTGCTACTTAGGAAAATGTTACATGGCACAATGTTTTCATGGATTTTATTAAAGAGTTTGGGAAATAATTGTTACCAATGGACAGAAATAAATGCTTTCCATAATAAGAATAAAGTATCATGGCTAAAGCTTTGGAATTATAGTCAGAAGAACTGAGTTCAAATGTGGTCCTGCTACTTACTATCTATATATAATTGAGCTGGCCACTTCTTAATCACTTATGTTCAGTTTCCTCAACTATAAAATGGGATACTAACTACTTCAGAGGGCATTCACCATGATTTCACAAGATAATGCATATCAATGTTATTTATGCTAGGGAATACTATAAAAATGTAAAATAATGTTACTCAGCACCTTTATTTATTCTTAAGGGGATGACTTTTAATGATTCAAAAGATTGTAAAGAAGACAAATGCATATGAACAAATGATTTGGTTTTCAGGAGTAATAAGAGCCCAGTTGGTTGAAGTTTTCTTCAGCACATAGAGCACATAGATTTTGACCAATTATATTGTTCCTAAATGACTTGTATCCATTGACTAGCCCAAAATCTGAATAGGCTTGTTAAGCAAAAGTCTAAATTTAAATGATCATATTTATAATTCTACAAATAGAATCATTTTCTTCATTTTGGGAAAGAAACCATGTTTTTTATGACTTAGTTGGGAGAGTTGTATTTACATATTTCTCATGTTTCATTAATGCCTTCATAGTCACACTCATCTATGAATTAGAATATATATATATGAATTATTTGATAAATCACTTTGCCAGTAGCCAAGAAGTATGCATATGTTTGCCACTTCATAAAGATAAGGGTTTCCCCAAGCTTCAGTGGCAGATTTCATCCTACTGCTCATGCAGTCCTGGCATGCATTCTTATCCTAGGATATTTTTTTCCTATATAAACAGTTATTGGAAATATGATCCTCAAAAGCTTGTTGGGAGCATACAACGAGACTACATGTAGATGGGGAGTGGCCAAGATGGCAGAGTAGAGGACGCTCTTAGCTCACCCTCTCCCATGAATACACCAAGAGAGACATCCATGGACCCACCCATTCACTCAGAAAACCTGATGAACTTTGATAGAATATCACCTTCTTCAAAAGACAAAATTCATCACAAATCAGGTAGGAGGAAAAAAAAAGAAGAAAAAGGAAATTAGTCTGGGACCAGCCCCACAGGGAGAGAGCAGCAAAGGAGGAATACCGCTTTTACACTGGGACTCATCCTCTACAACAGAGAGGTCAACAGGGCCAGAGGAGGAACTTCAGAGGCTCGGATCTGTGCAAAGCAGCCCTGACTGACAGAACTAAATGAAACAGGCACAAAGGGAATTGCGACCCCCAGCCCTAGATATGAACAGGTTGGGGGTGGGATAGGACAGGCTGCCCTAGCCTGGCAGAGAACTGAGGCAAATTGCATAGAGGCAACCTCAGGGTACTGGAGTGTGCTGTGTGTAGTGGCTGTGAGGGAATACAGAACAGACTAGCCTGCGTCACACATTAAAAAAAAAAAAAGCAAAGCAACACTGCTGGTGTGTCCTGTGGGGTGTGGTGCCTTAGCCTTCATCTTATTTTTTCTTTGTGAGCTTGGCCAGAGATTTATCAATTTTGTTTACTCTTTCAAAAAATCATCTCTTGGTTTGATTGATACATAAGACAAGATACATTAAACCTCCTAGAATAAAATATAGGCAAAACATTATGTCACATACATCTCAAAAATGTTCTCCTAGGGCAGTCTACCCAAGCAATAGAAATAAAAGCAAGAATAAACAAATGGGACCTAATGAAACTTACAAGTTTCTGCACAGCAAAGGAAACCATAAATAAAACAAAAAGACAACCTATGGAATGGGAGAAAAAATTTTTAAACGATGAAACTGACAAAGGCTTGATCTCCAGAATATATAAGCAGCTCATACGACTTAATAAGAAAAAAAACAAACAACCCAATCCAAAAATGGGCAGAAGACCTAAAGAAGCAATTCTCCAAGGAAGAAATACAAATGATCGATAGGCATATGAAAAACTGTTCTATAGCACTAACTATCAGAGAAATGCAAATCAAAACTATGATGAGGTATCACGTTACACCAGCCAGAATGGCCATCATTCAAAAATCCACAAATGACAAGTGCTGGAGAGGCTGTGGAGAGAAGGGAATCCTCTTACACTGCTGATGGGAATGCAGTTTGGTGCAGTCACTGTGGAAAACAGCATGGAGATTCCGCAAAAGATTGAAAATAGACTTACCATATGACCCAGGAATCCTGCTCCTGGGCTTATATCCAGAAGGAACCCTACTTCAAGATGACACCTGCACCCCAATGTTCATAGCAGCACTGTTTACAATAGCCAAGACATAGAAACAGCCTAAATGTCCATAAACAGATGACTGGATAAAGAAGAAGTGGTATATTTATACAAAGGAATACCATTCAGCCATAAAAATGACAGCATAATGCCTCTAACCTCCAGGAGTTTCTTTTTCAGTTGTTTATATCTTATGAATGTCTGGTTGACCATAGTTTAAAAAAATATTTTAACCACTACCCTAAACCAAAGAAGCAGGAATTTCAAGCTCTGTGGCAGAACATTGCTGGGGGTTAAAATGGGGATAAGGCAGTGGTCATATCCTTGAGCAGATAGGATTACAGGTTAACACTGTGACATTACTCCCTACTATATCACATGTGGTCAACTACTTTGCTAAGAAATTAGTTAATCCACCATTGACCACACTGCCTAGGCAGGGGTGGCAATTTATATTATACATGAGTCTCAGAAATGTTTGATGGGAAGGATGTATTTGTTTCAGCTCTTATTTCTTTTTCTGTTTTGTCACTGCACAAAGCACAGGATGCTGCAAGGGAAAAAATGGCAAATTGTCTCATGGCTTATGGGGGAATTTGCTTTCTTGGCATTTCTTCAAAAGCCTAAGCCTTTGCAATATTTACCTTGGCATTTGGCATCAAGTCTTCTCCTTCACAAAACCAGAAGGATGGAGACCTTTGTCTTGGATGCTCAAATTTATTAATTTGTTTTGAGGACCTGCTCTGTGTCAAGTACTAATCTAAGAGCTGGGACGCAGAAATGAACAAAACAGAAAGTCATTTTAAATTATACTCCTGCTTGCCCCCCACCCCAAATCAAACCTGTTTATTGGCAAAATACTACTAAACTGTGAGCTTTTAGAAAACTGGATCTATCTTATTTTTAGTTTAGTACCCCCAATATTTATACAATGCCTGGTGGCAAGTAGGTGTTCAGTAAATGTTTAGTAAAGGAAGGAAGAAATGAAGAAACCCACAAACAGAGTCATCAGTAACTAATAAGGATTATGTCATATACCTCCCGAGGATATGTGCAAATTCAAGGAGAAAAGTCACCTAACACACTTTACTAGCTTGAAGAGAATATATTGGTGGCAGAAGAACTTATTGGTTAAGAGTATAGACTTCAGAATTGGACAGATCTGCCTTCAAATTACCAGTTCCTCCATTATGTGTGTGGCCCTAAGCAAGTTACGTTTCCTTAGTTTCCTCATCTGTAAAATGGAGCAAGTAATACCAATCTCATACAGTTGTTGGGAGGTTACATAAGATGAGTGTACAAAGAACTTAGCACAGTGCCTGCCTCATATCAAGTGTTTTGTGCTTATTAACATTAAATAAATTTCCTAAAGTCAGACCTCAGGCAGCTACAACTGTGAGTATCTGGAGAAGGAACCTTTTGAACTCAGAAATAACCTGGACCTCATCTGCCCAGAGGAAGCTCACCCACTCTGGCCTGATATCTAGAGGTTCTTTGAAGCTGCCTCTATCTGTCTCTAGGGGGCAGTGGATAGATGGCTTCTGACTGTCTAGAAATCTGATTCTCACAGATCTAATCTATAGAATAGATCCTAGAAAAAAAACTTTTCTTGGATATATATTCTTACTGATTGGCTTGAACAGGCATACAAAACCATTTATTTCTAATCACAGGAAGAAATTTGAACATCCTAGTTCCAGGACTAAAATAAAACTTAATTTCAATAAATAAAAATGAGACCAAGTGATGATTTAGAAAGGAAATACAAAGTAGACAAAACCCAACTGTGCAGGGACGTAGGGGCTTGGGAATGAAGCAATTGAAGTCTGGACCCAGGGTGTCCCCTTGGCAAAATTCTAAAATATCCTCTGTGTTTCCAGTCTTACAGAGCTAGGCACTTTCCCACATTTCTAAGTCATTTGCACTCAGAGATAAATTTAGGAAAATGGAAGAGAGGCAGAGAAATGCCCCAATCTGAGTGTCTTCTGTGTGACAGGTATTATGCTAAATTCTTCATATGCATTAAAGATACATCAGGCAACTCTGTAAAGACTATATTATTGGCCTCATTTTGAGATAGAGGAAAATAATCTTAGAATGATTAAATAACATGGCATCATGTCTTTCATGTGGCTGAGTCAGGAGTAGTACCTAGATTTGTCTGTAGTCAGAAGCTGGGTCTGCATACAACACAATGAAATTCTTAAACTAAAAGGATAAAGTTCAGGAAGGTGGGATTGGGATGTGAACAAAGCTTTGAACAGTAGGCAAACTCTTAAGTCTAAGAACAATCTTATTTAGGCAGATCACAAGAAACTGCAGACTCTCATACATAAAATACAATCTCCCTTCTATACCCACACTGCCTTTAGTGTTTTATTTGCTTGTTTGTTTGTTTTAATCACAGTTCTCTCTATAGGCTCCTTTCAATGAAAACTTCCTGTGACCTTTAATATGCTTGTCAAAGCCCCAGAGCACCTAAGACTTCCTATATAGATACCAGGGCATAGAAAAGAAAAGTGGGCCTCCTTCTGTCCCAGTACTAATTTGGAGAAATTTTAGGTTTTATCAATTACATAGATGTTTTACTGCTTCCCTTCCCAGTATACATTTGCATCCTTTTCATCTCTCCTGACTTCTGAAACTTATTCATCAAGGATATTGGGGAATAAATGAAAGAAAACATGGCTTTCACTCCACCACTAGGTCACTCCACCACTAGGTCACTCCACCTAGTCACCAACAACTTAATTACAGTATGTGGTTGAATTGGATCCTTCACTCCTTCTACCACTGTATATCTTGGAGTTTTCTTAGAAACTTTAAGATTCTCCACAAGTATCATTTTCACCCCCTTTAGTCCCAGCCTTTTACTTTGTTTGAGGCTTTGGCCAGGTAGAGCCGGGAAAAGCCATGAAGGTGAAGAAGTGCTTGAATACTCAACAATCTAACAGCTTTGGAGCTATACAAGGGAAAGTATTCATGTTTTATTTATGTCTGAGTTGCTGGCATCTATATACTGTCTGACATACAAGGGGCACTGAGTTAGTATGACTAATGTCATTTGTTGAGCATCTCATATAAGGAGACTACTCAGAGGAGATGAGATTTTTGATGGGCTTTGCAAGAAGATTAGGAGGAGGAAGGGTAGAGAAATAAAAGCCAAACAGAATGGAGATCTGGGTCTGTCTGGGGATGCATCTTTGACTCAGCCAGCTGCTGTTTAGCTCTCAATAATTTATGTATTATTTTTATGTGCCTACATCCTGTGTGCAGGCAGGCATGCAACTGGAATCTTCAGTTGAGAAGAGTCCAAACTGTATAAAAATCCTAATGAGACAACTCCAAAAGAAACTAGAAGCAGACAACTGACTGCTTAGGTTTACAGAGAAAAAGGGAAGAAGTGTTACCAGAATCTGGTATGAGAGAATCATGTAAAACAGGCCACCTTGAGAGGAACAAGGACCCATGGGCAACAGACTCAGCCAGTCTGCAGTGATCCTTCAGGGAGCGAGCTGGAATATAGTAATTGTTCAGTAAATGGTAGCTATTATTTGATCAACATGATGCATGGATTACTTAAAAGCTAAACTTAAATAACTGAATTACTACGTGCTAGTCATAATTTTCAAGTACTTAACACGTATTAATTCACCTTAATCCTCACAACAACTCCAAAAGAGTTGCCAGTATTAACTTCAATTTACAAATGGTGACACCAAGGCACAGATAATTAAATAACTTTTTCAAGATTATATTTCTAATAAAGCAGCAGATCCATAAGCTGAATGCAGGTAACTTTTACTCTAAAACCTAAATCCTTAACCACTATTATATACTCCTTGAGCTAGGTAGCGCTCTTTGGTCCTGAGGGTGAAGGCAGCTGTTGAGTAGGGTATGCTTCAGCTTATCTTATTTCCTCTTTTTTTCATCTCTTACCATGTCACTTGAAGATGGTGGATCTCCATTTTATTGTATGTAAGGCCCAATTAAAAAAAAGAATTTTAAAAGGTCTCTTTATGATGGTATACAATTAGTAGCCCCTGTCCAGTATCTTTCAACAAAATAAATGAGGAAATAGGGGATTGTTATGTAAAATGAAACATTAATAAAATGAAGATGCTGGTATTGCAAGCATGACTATGCAACAAGCAAGTGGAAGTCATATTCATCCCTGCAATTGAGCTAATGATGATAATACTGGCCAACCATCCAGGGATAGCTACCTATATCTTAAAAATTACTTACTTCAACCAATAATAATTAGTCTTTGGTCATTTTTGATGTAACAAATGTTCATTGGGCCACAAGGCCCAATCCAATTATTGCTTTTATTTCCATCACTGTCCTCTCAAAATAAAATACACCTGTATTGTAAGTTATGAAAAACATTCTGAAGTTGGATTGTATTACAGTGATATATTTGGCATTAGATTGTTCTTTTTATATGATTTGCTCTAATGATCACTTAGTGTTATGATTTATTGCCTGGGATTAATTAAAAGATGTCTTTTGATCAGTATAACCAACTTAAACAGTTGTTTATTGTTAGAAAGCTCTTCAAGCACAAGGGATAAATGTTGGGGGTTTTATGTATATGTGTTTGTACACACATGAATGTTTATCTGTATATGTATATGTGTATGTGTCTCTGTGTGTTGGTTCAGCAAGACTTTGTGGAATTTGTGATTTAATGCTTGCCAGAATGTGTGAAAACATAAGGAATGCCATTGGTACAGAACATTAGTCAATTCCTAATCATAGTGGAGGTATGGACTTATAATTGGGTGACTGCTATGGCAATCAGTGTTGCATAAGGACCATTTCTATAAAAGCACCCCATCAACTCCCACGTGGTCCAGGAAAAGGTTAGCCATAGAAAACCCCTGTGCTGAACTTCAAACAATTCTTTCTTTTGAACATGGTCAAACTGCTCACTTGCCTCCTTGCAGTCAATCAGAGATCGTAAAATGTATCTGAAGACCAATTAGAAAGTCTTCCATTAAAACATCTTAATAATCACTTAAAAGAAAGTTTGTCAATCATACACTATTTTAGTATTGTCTCATTTTATTCTATAAAACTTACCTCCTTTCTAGCACCCATGAACCCCTACTGAAACAAAAGTGAAGACAGATGGGTTCCTGTGCTGCAAGTTTATGAATAAACAGATTTTGTTAATTTTGTTTCAGACTTAGTTTTGTCTTTTATACTCCTTTTGAAGTGTATTCCAAATGAATTCAGTAAGCCTTAATTGAATAACTTCTCAAGAAAATTTCTTAGTTTAATTCCTTGTAAAAACTAAGGTTACTAGGTTATCACTCTCCACTTCAGTTTAAGATTGCTTTTATATTAGCACGCCTGCTTGTGAAGAGAGAAGTAAACATATTCTAGATGCAATTGCAAGATCTCTTTGTCATTTGCTAAATTTGTCCAGATGCTAGAGTGGATGATATAGTGAAATAAATTGCCATGTTATACCTACTAATGTACATTTTGTGATTTCTATTTTCAAATGTAGTGATCCTTTCTATAAAAGGAATCACCAGTGAACAATATATCAAAATAAAAAGTAAATGTCTTTTAGCAACTTTACCATAGGGAAAGACTTAGGGAAACTTCTTTTTATGCACTCTTACCCCTCCTTGGCCTCCAATTATGATTACTATTGTTCAAAATGAACAATGAGGTTTTTTTTCTATGAGTGTTAAACTTCACAAAACTTGTAATACTCTCAGGAGGAAAGACACAACTTTCCATCTGATTCTGGGAAAAATCAATAATAAAATCATCACCTCTGTACTACATTGAAATGTCAAAATGCAGAGTCAGAAAAAAGAGTCCTCGTGTTTCATAATTTGATGCCAAAATCATATTGTAATGCACTGGCAGTTCTGGAGCACAAATTTGTTATTTTGGGTCAATCTTTATTACTTAAAAGGCCTGCTTTAAGATAGATTTTTTTTAATTTGCATGAATATTTTAAATAAAATCCCTGCTTTATCTTGTAGCCAAATTGTAAGGGAAAACCAGAAACCTTGGCTCTGTAGGCTTGACAGCATAATTCTTAAGGTTACATGTAACATATTAACACAGCTGTGACCAATAACTGCACTGTCTTTATTATTCTCCTATGAAATGAAATTAAAATGAAATGGAAATGTTTATTCTATAAATGGTGGGCTACACTTTAAACAAATAATAAAATCTAAGGATTTGCTTGAAAGCAAAAAGGGGTCTCTCATTCAATTAAACTGAGAGGTAACCCAATGCTAAGCTTGTCCAAATGGGAAAAGACAGCTGACCAACCTGTCAGGAGACTAGATCACGTAGCAATATCTTCACTAGGGAGAATTATTCCTCTTTTAAAATTCCCATGTGCCATGAAAAAATGAAGCTTTGTTTCACATGGTGAATTGAGTTAGCCCATTTCAATTGGTCATGTTTATATGAAGAGAATTTTTCTTTATGGGACATTTTTCATAAGACTATTTTGGTTTTTGTTTGCTTCTCTTTTGAAATCCCCCTGGAGCCTGTTTAGTAGTTGTATGTTAATACTTTGGTCAGACTGATGGTATTTTTACTCACTTAAAAAAATTTACTATCACATTTAATCATCTCAATTCAACATTCTTTTGATTTGTTTGTGCCAATCAATAAGTTGAACCAAATCAAATTATTGAAGGTTGTTAATTTTCAATCAGATAAGTGCCTTATTCCAACATGTGCACCTGACATGTATTTTGTTTGAAATAAGATACTTTTCTGTCAACAGACACATGCCAATCAACAGTGCTACATGAGGAAATGCCATAACTGCATGAAGATGACTTGCTGACATGGGTCTGCAAATTGATCTTCAAGATGTTCAGTATCTTTGGGGGTTGGAAAAGGGCACCATATGGGGAATCAAGAACTGCAAGAGCTCAAAGTATTCTTAATTTTCTTTCCAATTGTATTTGTATATCAATGTAGCACTGTACAAATTACTGCTGACTGCAAATGACACAGAAACTTAGAAATTCCAACAAAGTTTCTTACAGTCATGTTGCTCTATTGCATTACTAAAGCTATAGGAACTAGTCCTAAAATATCCTGGAGAGCATTCGACATTCAGGAAAATGCAAGATCATTGTCTGTGAAAGATTAAGGGGATGTTTGATGGTGGTCAGAGACACTGGCAGATGGTTGCAAAACTTTTGCAGTTTCACTGTACCTTATTCCACTGATAACATGACTGAGACTATAGGTAAAAAGTTTCAGAATGCCATTGTGTGCTTCAGAGAGGAGAGGTCTAAGAGTTCTGGGCCCTACTGAGTCCTGATTCCCCAGGAGCTTGTCTTAGAGCCTCATGAATTGGGGATGCCAAGCAAACTCTGTGGGCCCTCTAGGGATGGCAGAATGGCAAGAGGCAAACTGAGAGGAGAAGGGGGACTTACTCTCAGCTTGTACTAAAAAAATAACAGCTGAAGTACATTTATAATTGAGTCATCCCATGACACCATTTCCCTCCTATTTTCAGGAACAAAGAGTGAGAATGACCTTTTGTCTGTGAAGTCACATTTCCCCCTCAGCTACGTATTGGTGACTCTGCTTGTCCTTGATTTTCACTTCAACCTGATTTCATGGTTTCAAATCTTGATGTTTAGAGAGGTGTAGAGGGAGATTTGTCCCCAGCCCTGTTCCCTTTTTGGGATAGTCCCAGGCCCTATAATTGTGCTAAAAGATGGCACTGATTCAACCTGTCCTCTACTAAACACCATCACATGGCAACCTTATATCAACAAAAGATCCTCTACTGTTAGCTATGGTTTATTACTTGGTGTGTTTCTTACCACATGCTGATAGTCAAATGTTATCATCAATACTTCATGCCAAATTAAAGTCTGCTCTCTTCCATTTGGCAAACATTAATTTTCCCTTCCTTGCCTTCCTTTGGCACCAAATATAACTTATATCTATTTGAATTTTCCTTAACAGCATTCTTGAGCTTGGCTTCAGCGCAAGGATTTGCAATTGTTTAGAAAATGGTACTGTAAGATAGGCCAAAGCAAGAGAAGAATATTGCTGATGGTTTATGAATTTTCTTTTAGTAAACACTGGTAGTTTAGTGCTGAAAGGAAGGGGCTGCTAAGGTTGAATATTCAGAAGTTTGGCTCAGATGAGTTTAGTCATGACATATCTAGGATTGCTGTTCCAAAAATATTTAATATATTTAAGGTGTAGTGAGTACCTCTACATCCCCAGACAGTATGTTTAGAGTAGTGTGCAACATCTATGACATATAAAACACAAATCTTGCTCTCAGGTATTTGTAATCAAAGGAGAGCAAAATAGAAAATGCCCTTAGAACTATTAGATGAAGCAGTAGTACAGATGTTATGTGCTATGAGAGTTCAGAATAGGCAAAATGTGATTCTTCTGCACTGCATTATTCAGGACAGCTTTCCAGAAGGAGTTAGGTTTTGAGGTAGGCTTTGAGGGTTGGGTAACAGTTGAATAGACAGAGGTGAGTATAACATGTAAAGGGACAGGAAAAATCTGAGTAAAAACACAGAAATGGAAAGCACAAGGACTACTTACTGAAGGTGAGCAAAATAATAATATCTGAGGAAAAAATGCAGTAAAGACTAGTCATATCAAAAAGTACTGATTAATCCCACATGTTCAGGTCCTTTAAAAATCAAGCTCTGAACTAAAACAAATTCTATCATGTTATTTTAACAGTGTTATGCTAGTAAATGGAGCAGGAAAGGTAATAATTTCTTATACTAATGCAGTTTAAAAAATTAAAATTAATATTTTTAATTAAATGTTAAGTCTGCACCCATGTTTCTCAAAATTTATTTTGCAGCAGAATCAGCTAGGGGGTGGAGCTTGTTTAAAACACTCATTGCTGAGTCTCACCTCCAGACTATTTTATTTGGTTGGTTTCTGATGGTCCTGAAGAATTTGCATTTCCCAAATAACAGTGATGTTGCTGATTTGGTGACTGTTCTCTGGGAGAAGTGTTTCAGTAAGAGGAAACAGCTAGTGTAAAGACCTTGAGACTCAAGTTAGCCTGGCATGTTCAAAGAACAATGAGGAGGTCTCTCTGCCTGGAGCAATAGTTTGAGCAAGGGAGACAGTAGTAGATGAGGTGAGAAAGGTAACAGAGACTAGATCCAGGGCCTTGGAGGTCATTATCATGATCTTGGTTTTTACTCTGAAATTGGCAGTTGTTTGATTTACATTTTAGCAAGTCTCTCGGTTGTGTTAAGAACAGATTTAAGAACAAGATAGGAAACAGAAGAATATTGTGGTAAACTAGGCCTGAGATAATTTATTACTTGGATTAGGGTGGTAGTAATGGAATTGGTGAGCAGCAGTGGACTCTGGACATTGAACATACAGCCAAAATGATTTCCTGACAGAGTGTGGGATCTAAAACTGAAAACGATCAAAGATGACTCCAAAGTCTTTGTTTTGAGCAACTGGAAGATGGAGATCAACTAAGATAGGGAAGATTATGGGAAGAGCAAATGTGGAGGTGGGGAAATACCAAGAGTATAGTTTGGGGTATGAATAGTTTGAGATTTATAGACTCATGAAATATTACAACTCGGAGGAGCTATAGAGATTAATAGCCCAAAGGAGGATAAGCATTTGACCAAAGTCACATAGCTATACAGAAGGGGATCTAAAAATAAGACTCTTTATATTTCTTTCATATTTCTAAGAGTGCTCATCACTCTGCTAGGCACATAGTAGGCACTTTATAAAGAACTTTTGAAAGCTGTCATAAGGAATACTTACATTAGCATTCTTAACCAATGTAGATTGAGGGGAGCAAGTCAAGTCAAATTCCTTCAGCAATAATATGAAAAGCTTGGTTTACACATTGTTTTTAGGTTCTAAATCTAAAAATGCATATATATTGGTGCTATGACAATCTTCCCTGTCCTCGGCATCACACATTGAGCTAACTTCCATTTTGAGGATTTGGTATCCTGAAATAGCATCTTTTGGCCACCAGCAGAAATAATGTCCTTAAATGCTGAATCCAGGAGAGATAATTAAGTTATTCTTTGTGACAGCTGAACGAGTACTATGTCGGGACTCAACAGACCAGAGTTCTGGCCTCCGCTTTGCTCCTATCTCTGTGTGTCTGGGCAAGGCAACCCCCCTATCTAGGCTACGGTTTCCTCACCTGTAAAACCATGATGTTGGCAAACATGACCTCTATATGTACTTGAAATTAGATTTCCAATTTCATTTTTTCAGAAGGAATTTATGACTGAGCTTTTTTGTCCCTCGGATCTTCCGTGTGTGTCTAGAAATGCACGTACTTAAACAACTAGACATGAAACATGAGTTTGGCACTCTCCACTGGAAAAGGTAAGACTTAAAAGTTACTGCAAAGTAGTAAGTACTTGGACTTGGAATCAGAGTCTTGGATCCTTTCTCTGGTTCCACCACTGACTCACTATGTGATTTAACTATGTTTTTAAACCTCAGATTTCAGTTTTCCTCTTGCTCAAAGAGGGCTACTGCTTGTCCCTCCCACATCATAGAGATTCTGTGATAGTCTAATGGAATAACAGATGTAAAAGAGCTTTGAAAAAGATAAGCTCTTTTCAGTCTAAGCTGATGTAGTATCTAACAACAATAAAACAATAATAATAGTTAATATTTATTGCTCATTATATGTTCTCACCACATCAAGTACATACTCTCATTTTACTAAATCTATTTTTTTCAGTTAGGAGTTCGCTGACCACTCTTTATAATTATACACCTCCATTCATGCTCTTATCACCTTATTCTGCTTAATTTTGTATAGCATTTATAATTTGCTAACATCCTATATAATTTAATTCAATCTGTTATTGTCTGTCTCTGTTCACTAGAATTTATAATCTATAAGGAAAGGAATTTTGTCTGTTTAGTTCCTTCCTGTTTCCCCAGCATTTAAAACCATGGACTGATATACAGCAGACACTCAAAAACTATTTGTTGAATAAGTGAATTCTTCCAGATAAACCTATTTTCTCCCATCTAGGTACATGTAGTATTAGCTGGTGTGAAATCAACATCTTTGTTTTTTATCTAGCAGAAGTCAGTCTTTGTGCTGTGCAAGTAGCTAGTTGTCTACCTGTTATCTTAGAAGTTACTGAGGTAAGACAAGTCTTTTTCTTTAGATATAATCAGCCTTTTGAGGCTACTCTCCCACAAGGTTAACCTTATGGTTAGGTGAGATAAGTAGTTATTATATTCTGAGGGGTATTGCTTAATGTAATGTTTTACTTGTTGTCCAAAACCATCTCTACCATGTATTAGCTATGTGACCTTGAACATGGTACCTGAATCTCTCCAGGTCTCTGTTTTCTCATTGATGTAATGGAAATTACAGTAGTACCTTCCTCATAAAGATTTTGGATGATCAAATGGGACTTTATACATAAAGCACTTAACACAGTGCCTGGAACATTGTAATAAGCAAAGCAAAGAAATAGTAGTCTTATCTATGTGATGTCATTGGAGAAGGGGTGGTTTGTAGAATGACTTTCAAGTGTCTCCTTCACTGTTGGAAGCATGTATGATAATATCCTCCCATTCCTACAAAATGTAAATTTCATGAGGCATTCATATATGGAACCAGAGAGTATATGTATATTCCCATGGCTGGGCTCTTGATGGGGAAAGGAAGTGAAGGAGTAGTAGGTGGAAAAGAGGCTAAAAATTCTGAAAAAGCACTTCACCAATTTCACACAATTGTGCTGGCTGGCTTTGATGTTTGGAACTTGGTCCATAGTACTTAAGAAAATATTCATAAGGCAAGTACGTTACAATAGAGAGTACAGGATACTGGAACACGTGCTGTGACATGGAAGCTTCTCTTCTGTCAATATATTCATGGCTGCCAAAAAAGCAGGCAAAAATCTCCCTTCAACAAACTTAATTAGTATATGCTGCGTGCACTTAGGCATAAACTCCCAGCCCTCCTTTGGATGAAACTATAACTCAGCAATATCATATCCCACTTATGGACAGATTTCCTCTAACCTAGGATTTCCTTCTGATTGCTTTCCTTTGTTAGATGAGAGGAGAGGCTTCCTTGGCTTAAACATCACTTCCTCAGATTGTTTGTGATTGATCACACTCAAAGGAAAATCAAATAAACTCCACCCTCACAGAAGACATCAGTGGGGTGTCACTTTTCAGGCTGGAAATCAGACCCCAGCAAGTGTGCTCTCCCCTGGGATGGCAGCCACAGGATGCCACATGTCTGTTTGGCCTTCTTCCAGATGGTGTGTGTTTGGAACTACTCATGGGAGGTCATTAACCTACAGAGGGGACATTTGTCCTTTTTGCTACTTCACTTAAGAAAGAGCAGAGATAAGTTTCAAAGTGACTGTTTCCATCTATTCACAATGCCCAGGGAGAAGTATTAACCATTTTGCCTCCAAAACTGGATGGATACGAGTATAGTGGAGTCAACCTGACCCTAAAAGAGATGATTTCAACAAAAATACAGCACAAAGTCATAATGATGAGTTATTCCATTGACTCCTCTGGAAATTAATTAATTTTTTTAACATTTTTTGTTGATTTATAATCATTTTACAATGTTATGTCAAATTCCAGTTTAGAGCACAATTTTTCAGTTATACATGAACATATATATATTCATTGCCACTTTTTTTTTCTCTGTGAACTACCATAAGATCTTGTGTATATTTCCCTGTACTATACAGTATAATTTTGTTTATCTATTTTACATTTTGAAATCCCGTCTATCCTTTCCCACCCTCTGTCCCCTTGGTAACCATAAGTTTGTATTCTATGTCTATGAGTCTTTTTCTATTTTGTATTCATGCTTTGTTTTTGTTTTTGTTTTGTTTTTTTTTTATAGATTCCATATGTAAGCGATCTCATATGGTATTTTTCTTTCTCTTTCTGGCTTACTTCACTTAGAATGACATTCTCCAGGAGCATCCATGTTGCTGCAAATGGCATTATGCACTGGAAATTAATTTATGTAATGTGTGTATCACACACACACACACACACACACACACGGTTTAGAATTGGAGGAGACTGGATATGTATCCATATTAGGAAAGGATGTCTATAAATACCCATTCACTTTTCTAGAGTATTTTATATTCATTACTTAGTTTAAGACAGAAGGCTGCACTGTGATATAGCTCAGGCAAATCACTCTCCATTTGGGGATTTTCAAACTGAGGCATAGAGAGGTTAAACTATCTGTCCAAAATCTTAAGGTTAAAACCAAGACTAAAATCCAAGCATACAGATTTCTATGTTTAATATTTTGTAAATCAGCTATTAATGAATTTCTCATCTTTCCAAGGGGACCTAGAGGAACAGCTGCTCTATATTGACTGAGTGTCATTCCCTTCTGATAGATATTAGTCTATAAGATCAGATATTAATCTAAAGATCAGAGAGGAAACAAATACAATAGAGATTAACAAGACCATAGAAAAAATCAACCAAACTAAAAGCTGTTTTTTTGAAAAAGTAAATAAAATCAACAAACCTCTGGCCAAACTCACAAAGAAGAAAAAAGAGAGAGCACAAATTAGAAAGGAAAATGGAGAAATTACAACAAATACAATAGAAATACAGAATATCATATGAGAATATTATGAAAAACTATATGGAACCAAACTGGATAACCTAGAGGAGATGGACAAGTTTCTGGAAACATACTGTCCACCAAGACTGAATCAAGAAGAAACTGAACACTTGAACAATCTGATCACTAGAAAGGAAATAGAAATAGCAATTAAAAACCTCCCTACAAATAAAAGTCCAGGACCATACAGCTTCACTGGGGAATTCTAAAACATACAAAGAAGAACTCATACCAGTCCCTTTCAAACTCTTCCAGATGATTGAAAAGGAGGGAATACTCCCAAACTCATTCTATGAAACCACCATCACCCTGATACAAAACCAGGCAAAGACAATAAAAAAAGAGAATTATAGACCAGTATCACTGATGAACATAGATTCCAAAATCCTCACCAAAATATTAGCAAATAGAATCCAACAACACATAAAAAAGATTATACATCATGACCAATTCGGTTTCATCCCAGGGACACAAGTGTGGTTCAACATCCACAAATCAATCAATGGAACACATCACATCAACAAGAGAAAAGACAAACACCACATGATCATCTCAATCGATGCAGAAAAAGCATTTGATAAAATTCAACACCCATTTATGATAAAAACTCTCACCAAAGTGGGTATAGAGGGAACATATCTCAACATAATAAAAGCTATACAAGACAAACCTACAGCCAGCATAGTACTCAATGGTGAAAAACTCAAAAGCTTCCCACTAAAATCTGGGACAAGACAAGGATGCCCACTATCACCACTGCTATTCAACATAGTCCTGGAAGTCCTAGCCACAGCAATCAGGCAAGAGAGAGAAATAAAAGGGATCCAAATTGGAAAAGAAGAGGTAAAAGTGTCACTATATGCCAACGACATGTTACTGTATATAGAAAACCCTAAAAGGTCCACACAAAAACTACTAGAGCTGATTCAAGAATTCAGCAAAGTAGCAGGTTACATAATTAACGTTCAAAAATCAGTAGCATTTCTTGACACTAATGATGAATCAACAGAAAAAGAAAGTAAAGAAACAATCCCCTTTAAAACAGCACCCAAAGTAATAAAATATCTGGGAATAAATCTAACCAAGGAGGTGAAAGAAGTATACACAGTAAACTATAAACCATTGATGAAGGAAATTAGAGAAGACTTCAAAAAATGGAAAAATATTCCATGCTATTGGATTGGAAGAATCAATATTGTTAAAATGGTCACACTGCCCAAGGCAATCTGCAGATTTAATGCAATCCCTATCCAATTACCCAGGACATATTTCACAGAACTAGAACAAATCATAATAAAATTTATATGGAACCATCAAAGACCTAGAATTGCCAATGCATTACTGAAGAGAAAGAAAGAGGCTGGAGGAATAACTCTCCCAGACTTCAGACAATACTATAGAGCTACAGTCCTCAAGACAGCATGTTATTGGTACAAAAACAGACATATACACCAATGGAACAGATTAGAGAGCCCAGAAATGAACCCACAAATTCGACCAACTAATCTTCGACAAAGAAGGCAAGAATATACAATGGAATAAAGACAGTCTCTTCAGCAAATGGTGTTGGGATAACTGGACAGCAGCATGTAAAACAATGAAGCTAGAACACTCCCTTACACCATATACAAAAATCAACTCAAAATGGATCAAAGACTTAAACATAAGACAAGATACAATAAACCTCCTAGAGGAAAACATAGGCAAAACATTATCTGACATACATTTCAAAAATTTTCTCCTAGAAGAAATAAAAGCAAGAATAAACAAATGGGACCCAATGAAACTTACAAGCTTCTGCACGGCGAAGGAAACCAGAAATAAAACAAGAAGAAAACCTACGGAATGGGAGAAAATTTTTGCAAGTGAAACCGACAAAGGCTTGATCTCCAGAATATATAAGCAGCTCATATGACTCAATAAGAAAAAAAATGAACAACCCATTCCAAAAATGGGCAGAAGGCCTAAACAAGCAATTCTCCAAGGAAGACATGCAAATGATCAAAAGGCACATGAAAAAATGCTCAATATCACTAATTATCAGAGAAATGCAAATGAAAACTACAATGAGGTATCACCTCACACCAGTCAGAATGGCCATCATTCAAAAATCCACAAATGACAAGTGCTGGAGAGGCTGTGGAGAAAGGGGAACCCTCCTACACTGCTGGTGGGAATGCAGTTTAGTGCAGCCACTATGGAAAACAGTGTGGAGATTCCTCAAAAGACTAGGAATAGACTTACCATATGACCCAGTAATCCCATTCCTGGGCTTGTATCCAGAAGGAACCCTATTTCAGGATGACACCTGCACCCCAATGTTCATAGCAGCACTATTTACAATAGTCAAAACATGGAAACAGCCTAAATGTCCATCAACCGATGAATGGATAAAGAAGAAGTGGTATATTTACACAATGGAATACTACTCAGCCATAAAAACCGACAACATAATGCCATTTGTAGCAACATGGATGCTCCTAGAGAATTTCATTCTAAGTGAAGTAAGCCAGAAAGAGAAAGAAAAATACCATATGAGGTCGCTCATATGTGGAATCTAAACAAACAAAAACAAAAACAAACAAACAAAACAAAGCATAAATACAGGACAGATATAGACTCATAGACAGAGAATACAGACTTGTGGTTGCCAGGGGGGCGGAGGGTGGGAAGGGATAGACTGGGATTTCAAAATTGTAGAATAGATAAACAAGATTATACTGTATATCACAGGGAAAATATACACAAAATGTTATGGTAGCTCACAGAGAAAAATGCGACAATGAGTGTGTACATGTCCATGTATGACTAAAAAATTATGCTGAACACTGTAACTTGACACAACATTGTAAAATGATTGTAGATCAATAAAAAATGTTTAAAAAAAGAGTGATATTTTGCACTCTCATTTTCTTCTCATTTTGTTCATTCCCAGGATATCCATTATATTCTTTGGCATAAAGGATTAACCAGGTGGTAGAAAATTACTTATTCTCAGTATAAATACAAAGTGACAGTTTAAAGTTTGAAAATCCTAAAAAGGACTATAAATCTTTGTTTGTTATTATGTTTATAAGGGACAAGTTGTAGGGAAAAAATAAACATCTAGAGAAAGGTTAATGTCTATGAAAGGCAAAGAATAGAAATGACAAATTTAAGCAGTCAGAATTTTATGGTATGGAAGGAAAAGGAAAAAATGCTGGAGGCCCACATTCACTACCAGTTTGAGTGACACATTAGCAACCATGGCTCTGTGTCAGCCGAGGGAGACTGAAGTGGGATTTGAGAAGGTGAATGGCCCAACTGGAAAAATGTGTGAGGAGCTGCCATATCTCAAAACAGACTGCACCAGGAGCCAACATGGAGCGAAAGAGGACTTTATTCTACTACCACAAGGTGGTGCATGCCCCATGGCGCACTTGTCCTGCTTTTATCTAATTTCTGCCTGCACATACGCAGTGTCATTTTCTTTGTTCATGAGGCTTATGACACCACAAGCGCATGTGTACTTCTACTTTCTTTGTTCTAAAACTTATATAACTGGCACATGCATACAATCGTTATTTACCTTGTACTATAAGCATGTTGTGACCTCGGCCTTGGGCCCCATGGCCTACTCATTCAAGGACATTAACACTCTGTTACAACATTATCTCTATAGAGCCTTTCTTGATATTCAGGCTCCTTCATACTCACACCCCTTCTTTCAGTGTCCTATTTCATCACTCTGCCTGCTCTCCCTGAATGATATTTCACGCTTCCACCTCTAGTCCTCCCACTTCATCTAAGATACCCGTTGCTTCTTGCTACCCTATTTCCTTAACTCTCTAAGGGCTGGGATGTCATTTCTCTCAAAACTATTGAGAAAATTTTAAAAAGTAACTTGAATTGTAAAAGTCTGCCTTGACATTTACCAAAGTGGGATAACAGGCACAGATAAAGGTAGCTGCAAAGTTAAGAGGAATGAATATCTTCCCCCCAAACAGGTTGCAGCTAAAAAATGTCCCAACAATCCCTCCTTTAAGTCACTGCTGCTTTCTTACTCACTGAAGAACATTGTTCTCTAAATTCATAAACTATCAGAAACTTTACTGTTAGAAATTACATCAATAAGAATGAAAGATTCCACTCTTGCCTTGAGGATCTAAGGGTTTAATTTTGACCTAGAGAAGCAGCCTTAATTTTTAAATGAAGTGCACAGCTTCAGATATTTTTTTACATCGATTTTAATTTTATTGGTTCCAAAGACAGGACTCTTGTTCCACTTTTGCAATCTAGACCAGATGTTGATCACTTTACACGTAACCCTGCTTTGCTTTGAGCCTAAGAACACATTACTTCTTGTCTTATCTCTGCTCCACAATGTCTGGAGCTTCAGGCAGGAAGACAAGGTAGAAGCAATACAACAGCTGGGATTTGGTATCATCTGAACATTGATTTACTCACATGTATGGAGCCAGGTTTAGATAACTCAAACACTAGAACTGCCAAAGACATGCAAATGATCAAAAGGCACATGAAAGTGCCTACATGAGTCCTCTCCAATTGGCTTGCCTTCCTCCCAGCAAGGCAGCCTCAGGGTAGTTGAACTTTTTACTTGATGGTTCAGTGCTCCAAGCATGAATTTTCCATTTAGCAAGGCAGAAACTAATGGCCTTTTATGATAGCCTCAAAAGTCATATAGTATCACTTCTGCCGTATTCTACTAATTGACCAGTCACAAGTCTGCCCAAATTCAATGGGAGAGGACATAGATCCATTGTTCAATGGGAGGAGTATGAAAGAATTTGGGGCTGTATTTTAAAATTGCCCCAGAGTGTTTTAAAGCATTTAGTTTTGTACAAGGTGCTATATTAGTATATTTGCAGCAGTTTCAAAGAAGAATCAGATGCGGCTTTTCACTTCAGGGATGATATATTCAAACAGGATTTACTGATATCTTGCTGTGGGATCTTAGGAATGCCACTTACCCTCTCTGAAATATTTTTCCTTATTTGGGTAATAAGAATAATAATTTTTCCATAAAGAGAAAGAAAAATACCTTATGAGATCGCTCATATGTGAAATTTAAAAACAACAACAACAACAACAACAACAACAAAAGCATAAATGAAAAACAGAAACAGACTCAAGAGACATAGAATACAAACTTGTGGTTGCCAAGGGGGTGGGGGGTGGGAAGAGATAGACTGGAATTTCAAAATTGTAGAATAGATAAACAAGATTATACTGGATAGCACAGGGAAATATATACAAGATCTTATGGTAGCTCACAGAGAAACAAATGTGACAATGAATATATGTATGTTCATGTATAACTGAAAAATTGTGCTCTACACTGGAATTTGACACAACATTGTAAAATGATTATAAATCAATAAAAATGTTTAAAAAAATAAAACCTGGAGAGTTGGATTTTAAATAAATAAATAAATAAATAAAAATGTTTAAAAATAAATAAATAAATAAACAAACACACAGTCAGTTATATAATAAATAAGAGGGGAATGTCATATTCAAAATAAGTGATATGGTCAATAATATTGTAATAGCTTTGTATGGGGACAGATGATTACTAGATGGTGATTACATAGTGATCATTTTATAATGTATGCAAATGCCAAATCATTGTGTAACATACCTAAAACAAACATAATATTGTGTATCAGCTACAGTTCAATAAATATAAAAATAAAAATAAAATTTTAATAATAAAAAAAGAAGAAGAATTTTTAGCCGTCAACACCCAGGCATTACAGAGTTATAAAAATAAAGTAAGATCATTGTAGTAACTAGCCTCCAAGATAGCTCCCAATAACTTCCACCTCCTCATTCTCTTGTGTAGTCTCCTTTCACATTATACCAAGGTTTGTCTATATGGTCAGTAGCATACAGCAGAAGTGATAGTATGTCACTTCCAATATTCGATTATAAAATTCTTCATTTGGGGCAATACCTTGATTGCTTGTTTCCTTTCTCTTTATTGTATCCTTGATTTGAGGATAAAACTATGTTATAAACAGCCTTATTTAAAAGTTAGTATGGCAAGAAAATCAGGCCTCCTGACAATAGTTATAAGAGTGAGCTTGCAACCTCATGAGAGACTTAGAACCAAAATGAGTCAGTTAGGCTGCTTCTAGGTTCCTGACGTAAAGAAATTATATAATAATAAATACTTCTTTTAAGCTTCTGGGTTTCATGGTAACTTGTTCAGCAGTAATAGATAACACATAGAATCATGTAGGAGTATTTCAGACAACTATAAAGGAGGATTTTTTTTAGATACTTTATTTTTTATTTTTATTTTTATATTTTGAGTTTTTAAGCTGATATAGATGGACAACGCTATTGGATATCCATACTTATTAATTAACAATCTCTGTGCATATGCACATATCAGTTTTAGTTTGCTATAGAACTATGGCATAAGATGTTACTCCTAAAAAAATATGAATCCACAGTAAAGGAGGGTCTTCCTGTGTGAGTTTTCCCTTGAAATTTGTCTATAAGCATACATCATTTCAGTAGCAAAATATAAGAGAAATGTTAAGATGAGAGGTACCAAAGGGTGGTTAAAAAAGAAAGAAATCCTGGGAGCTAGGAGTAGACACGTGTAATTCTTAATCTCATTTGTTACTGATAAATTGTGTGATCTTAAGCTAGAGACTACCTCCAACTGAACCTCAATTTCTTTGTTATTAAAAAAGAGAAGATTCAACTATATTAGTGACTTTTAAAACTTTTTGACCATGACTCAAAATAAGAAATATATTATACATTATAATCCTGTGCATATATGTGAATATATGTATCTAAATTTAAGTAGAAGTTTCCGGATACAATACTTTATCATCTCTTCATAAGATGCACATTAATATTATTTTCTATTCTACTGTATTCCATAAAAATACCACTAGTCAAGATCTACTAAATTAACTTTGATTTGCAGTTGAAAATAGTATAGTATTGGACTATAGATGGTCCGTAAAGAACTGTGTTTAGAATTCCATGACTCTAAGTAAGAAACAACTCTTATTGAGGGTAGCAGACGTAGCCAAACACTAAATATACTCTGCTAAAAAAATGTTAAGTGTGAAAGACAATTGCCACCACATTTGGGGGCAAAATAATATAAGGATGGCAGAAGAAAGTCAAGAAGACATTCAAACTTGGCTGTATAAATTTATATAATTGATTCTTCATTACTTTTAAGGTAGACCAGAATCAGGGATACTAGTGAAGAGAATTGAATACTTGGGTTTTCTAGTCAGGGCACCTTTCTCCTTGGACAGATCTTGAAAGAAACTGAAAAATTTGAAATTCATTCTTTCCTAAATTCCTTACAGAGATCTCTGCTGTCAACAAATTATTTTTTCCACAAAGTATAATACAATTGATTGAAGCACAGCAAGTGACATGCTAACACATCCGATTATACCCTGGGCCCCTTGATTTAAATTCGGATAAAAATGAAACAATTTAGTCATCCATTTATAAAGTATCCCTTTGTGTTATTATCAATATTTTATAACTTTTCATTTTAGGGAGAAATATTACCTTAAATTTTTGTTTTTTAGTTATTAGACAAATGTTTATTGAGTACCTCCTGGAGGCTAAACATTTTTCTAGGTGCTGGAGATGCAACAATGACTAAGGCAGAGAAGGTCTCTATCACATGGAACCCACACTGGTGTTGTTTCTGTGAACCAATTACATTAATGTGTCCTTCCCTATGCTACAGGCAGAGCTAACCTACTTTATGATTTGATCAACATAAGGTACTTAGGGGGAAAGTAATTGAGCTTAGTGGAAAGGAAAATAGATAAAGACAATATAGATCCAATTAAAATAGCTGGGAAAACGTCAGCTCTAAATCGATAAAGTTGTAATGAATCTAGTTGCCTAATGAGCTGAAACCATTTGAAACATTGCAGCCACTAAAAGCCAGAGTTTTAGTTACATTATCTCAAACATTAATCCATTCACTTTAAGGAACTCCTGTGATCCAATTAACAAGCAAGGTCTACAGGGGTCCTGGATGAATGTTCAGGATTTCAATGGGAGACTTGGCTCTGAAATGTGACTGATAGAAACAACCTCCACCTAGGGTGTCTGAGACAGTGAGGCACATACACATGAAGGGGGAAAGGAGAGAATACTAAAAGTAGAAAATGCAAAAATGGGAACTGATGTGCATGTTGTTTATTCTAACTGTTCTGGGTGTTGCTTTCTGAAACTACATAAGTACTGCAAACTTTGTAACTGGGCTTATGAGCACATTGGCTAGACCTCTAACTTGTTTTGACTTTAGGAGTATATTTTTATTTATTCTTTTTCATTGAGGTGTAATTGATGTAATATTGTGTACATTTAAGGTGTACAACATGATCAGTTGATAGGTTTATATATTCCAGTGAGTACCACCAAAGCATTACCTAGCATCTCTATCAAGTCATGTAATGATTATCTCTTTTTTTGTGGTTAGAACATTTAAGATTTATTGCCTTAGCAACTTTGAAGTGTATAATACAGTATTGTTTACTATAATAACAATGCTATGTATTAGATCTCCAGAAATTATTCATCTTCAAACTGCAAGTTTGTATACTTTAACCAACGTCTCCCATTTCCCCCATCCCCCAACCCCTGGTAGCCACCAATCTACTCTCAGTTTCTATGAGTTTGTTTTTTTAGGTTCCACATATAAGTGATATTATACAGTATTTTTCTTTCTCTGTCTGCCTTATCCCACTTAGCATAATTCCTTCAAGTTCCATCCGTATTGTTGCAAATGGCAGGACATTTTTCCCCCACAGCTGAATGGTAGTAGATAGATAGGTAGGAATATAAATAGATAGATAGATAGATAGATAGATAGATAGATAGATAGATAGATAGATAGATAGACAGACAGACATATATTTCACTTCTTTATCTTTTCATCCATTAATCAATGGATATGATTGTTTCCATATCTTGGTTATTGTGAGCAATGCTACAATAAACATGGGAGTGTAGATGTCTTTTGATATCCTATTTTCATTTTGGGGGGATATATAAATCCCAGAAGTGGGATTGCTGGATCATATAATACTCTTACTCTTAATTTTTTGAGGAATCTCCATACTATATTCCATGGTGGCTAAACCAATTTAAATTCCCACCACAGTGCACAAAGTTTTCCTTTCTCCACATTTTCATCAATACTGTTATCTCTTATCTTTTTGACAATAGCCATTCTAACAGGTGTGAGGTGGTATCTCCCTGTGGTTTTTCTTTTTTATTTGCATTTCTGTGATGATTTTTGATATTGAACAACTTTATTTACCTGTTGGCCATTTCTATGACTTCTTTGGAGAAATGTCTATTCAGGTCCTCTTCCCATTTATTAATTGGATTGTTGGTTTATTTGTAATTGAATTGTATGAGTTCTTTGTATATTTTGGATATTAACATCTTTTCAGATATATGGTTTGCTAATATTTTCTCCCATCTCTAGGTTGACCTTTCATTTTGTTGATGGTTTCCTTTCCTGTGCAGAAGCTTTTTAGTTTAATGTAGTCCCACTTACTGATTTTTACTTTTGTTGTTTGTACTTTTGGTGTCATATCCAAAAATATCATTGCCAAGACAAATGTCAGGAATTTTTTCCCTGTTTTCCTCTAGGATTTTTAAGATTTCAGGCTGGATGAATAAATCTTTAATCCATTTTGAGTTAATTTTTATGAATGGTGTGAAATGGAATCCAATTTCATTCCACTGCCTGTGATTATCCACTTTTCCTAACACCACTTATTGAAGAGACTCTCTTTCCACATTGACTACTCTTGACTTCCTTGACAAATATCAGTTGACTGTATATGTAGGGTTTTTTTCCTGGCCTCTTGTTTCTGTCCCATTGTTCTAAGTGTCTGTTTATGTGCCAGTACCATGTAGCATTGATCACTTTTTTTTTTGGTATTGTTTGAAACCAGGAAATGTGACACCTCCAGCTTTGTTCTTCTTCCTCAGGATTTTTTTAGCTATTCTGGGTCTTTATTGTCTCCATACAAATTTTAGGATTATTTTTTATTTCTGTGAAACATGCCATTGGAATTTTGATAGGAATAGCATTGAATATATAGATGACTGGGCAGTATGAACATTTTAACAATATTAATTCTTCTAATCTATGGACATAAGATATATTTTCATTTATTTGTTTCCTCAATTTCTTTCATCAAAATCATGTACTTTTCAGTGCATAGATATTTCACCTCCTTGATTAAATTTATTTCTAAGTATTTTATTTTTGATGCTATTGTGAATGTGATTGTTTTCTTTGTTTTTGCAAATAGTTTGTTGTTATTGCATAGAAACACAACTAATTTCTGCATGTTAATGAATCCTACAACATTACTGAATTAATTAGTTCTAAGAATTTTTAGTGGAATCTTTAGAATTTTCTCTATATAAAATCATATCATCTGCAAGCAGAGAAAATTTTGCCTCTTCCTTTCCAATTTGGATGCCTTTCCTTTATCTTGCTTGATTTCTCTAACTAGGACTCTTGTTACTATGTTGAATAAGAGTGGTATGAGTGGGCATCTTTGTCTAGTTCCTCATTTTAGAGATAAAGCTTTCAAATTTTCCTGATTGAATGTATCAGGTGTGGGTTTGTAATATATGGCTTTTACTGTGTTGAGGTATATCCCTTCTGTACTTAATTTTTGAGAGTTTTTTATCATGAAAGGTAATTGTATTTTGTCAAATATTTTTATGCATCTATTGAGATGACTGATTTTTATCTTTCATTCTGTTAATGTGGTGTATCACATTTGTTGATTTATGTATGTTAAACCATCCTTGCACACAAGAATAAATCTCAATTCTTCACAGTGTGTTCTTTTATTGTGCTATTGAATTCAGCTTGCTAGTATTTTGCTAAGAATTTTTGTATTTATATTCCTCAGAGTTATTGGCCTCTAGTTTTCTTTACTTGTATGGTCCTTATCTAGCTTTCATATCAGGTAATGCTGGCCTCATAAAATGAGTTTGACAACATTCCCTCCTCTTCAATTTTTTAAAAAGGTTTGAGAAGAATTGAAGTCAATTTTTCTTTAAAAGTTTGGTGTAATTAACCGATGAAACCACCTGGTTTCTTTCCCCTGCATTGGGAGGTTTTGGATTGCTGATTTAATCTCTACTAATTATTGGTCTGTTCACATTTTCTATTCTTCATGATCCAGTCTTGATAAGTTGTATGTTTTTAGGAATTTATGCATTTCTTCTAAGTTTTCCAATTTGTTAGCATATAATTGTTTACACTTGTCTCTTTTGATCCTATGCATTTCTGTGGTATCAGTTGTAATGTCTCCTCTTTCATTTCTGATTTCATTTATTTGAGCCTACTCCTTTTTATTCATACTGTAGCTAAAAGTTTGTCAATATTTTTTATCCTTTAAAACAGCTCTTAATTTGTTGACCTTTTCTATTGTTTTTCTGGACTCTGTTTCATTTATTTCCACTCTGATCTTTGTTATTTCCTTACTTCTGCAAAGTACAATATGTTTAAAAGCAAACAAACAAATAAACTTAACCATATCAAGACTAGTGAATATGGGGATCAAATCTCATAGAAAAGACTTAGCTAATGGATAAGGATTCAAAATGCTTGTTCTATCTTATTTGTTAATTCATTCATTGTTCCAACAAATATTTATTGAAAACCTGCTATGAACCAAGTAAAGTACTAGGCACTTGGGATATAAATGGTCTCTACCTTTCTGGAGAAGTGAAGGGAGTGGTGAAAAGAAAACAATGACACAACCAATACATAAGAAATGCAAAACCAGAGGAAAAAAAGAGCCCATGGAGCAAAATTTTAGCCTCTTGCACTACTGCATATATTGGGAGGAATCATTTGTGTGCCCTGTTTTGGTGTCTGAAATACCAGCAATCTAATTCAGTTTGAATGATTCTAGGAAATTTATCAGTGCTTCAAATTTCTTCACTGAAGTGAAAATACCCTCAAAGCAAAATATACTTCAAGTGTGCAGGCTGTTCCTTTTGTTCCTTGTTCTCTGTCCACTACTCTATGTGAGTAAATAAGTTCTCCTGGCTCATAGAAAGTGCAGAGAGAACCAGCTGTCCGAGTTTCTGTGCTCCCAAAGAGCCCCTACAAATAGCCAAGACAATAAGCCTCTGCTATTTCCCATTTCAAAATCCCTTCCAGCCAATAATATGTACCCATATAATTTATAATATATATTAAGTTTGGTCAAGGTCAGTGAGAAAAACAACTGGTAATCACCATACTTGGAAGTTCTCAAGTGTGTGGGCTCAATTTAACCCTCTCATATTAACCAAAGTATTCTCTAATGACTTCCTCTTTTGTCTATGGCACAGACTCCTCTCAATACTTCTTACTAGACATCCATCCAAGATTAAGTATGCTTGGTTATATGAGGCTTAATTCCTAATTACTGTTCATTATATTTGCATGTTTTCCCAACTTATGGCTATAATCATAAAGTGACTCTTATTATCAGGGTACTCAGGAAAGGTTCCTGATCAATTTGTCCTTTACTGAAACTTTAATTTCATTTAGTCCAACTCCCACTGTTTCCTTGTCTTCCCTCTCACTATTGTGGCTGAAATAATGCAAAATATTACACAGTTCTCTTGGCTTCTTCTTAGTTTTTTTGTTTGTTTTTCCATAAAATCTCATTGATTTGCACACTCTTCTGAATTTACTAGCTTAACTCCATTCATTGCTGCAATCTAGCTTTGGTACCTTTTCCTCCTCTAGCATGATTGATTTACATTTTGATCAATATGACCCATTCAACAGTTTCTTCTTCCTTAAATGCCTTTCTTCCAAAAAGTAGGCTTATTTTTAACTATTTTAATAATGAGATCAGTATAAACTAACATTGAGGTTAGCATAGTCACCTATTGAATGTTATTGATAAATTAAACTTTACCATTTAATACCTTATTATAGAGTAGTTTTCTTTTTTGGAGAGAGCAAGGAATAGGCCTGGAGCAGGAAAGTGTATGGGTAAGAGGTGTAAGTTGGGAGGTGAGGTTATAACAAAGACTAACTTTCCCAACTTCAGAGTTCTGCTTTGGATTGGTCCTTCCCTCCCAGGGACCATTTGGTACTAGCTTCAAAAAAATTTTTTTAAAATCTCAGCACATGAAAACAAGCTATCTCTTAATCAAAAATTTAAAATGATTTGACCCAATATATTTCCATGTCTCACTTGGCTATCTGGAAGCTTAGAGCAAATTAAAGAACATAAAACAAGATAACAAAGTATTCAACACAATATTGACCCATAAGAGATACTCAATAAATATTAATTCCCTTCAAAATTGGAGTCAATTAATAGTAAATGACTAATCTCAAGGGCCTATGTAATTATCTCCTCTTTTTCCTTTACAACAGTGTTTCTTAACGTATGGTCCCTGGGCCAGCAGCATCAGAGTCAATTGAGAGCTTGTTAGAGATGCAGACGGACATGTCTCAACCCAGACATACTGAATTAGATACCCTGAGGGTGAGGCCCATAATTTGGGTTTTAACATGTCTTTTAGAAAATTCTGTTAGATACACATGTCTGAAAACCACAGCTATAGACAGATTTGCTCTGTTTTTTCCTCAAATGTTTTACTTTGTATTATGTTTTGATTGATGAGCTACTTTAAATTGCTCAGGGAAATGACAGGATATAAACCTGCTTAAAATATGTATTAAATGAACTGTATAACTTACTACAAAGAAGAAAAGTTGGAACAGAACTCCATACTACAAATCTCTTCAGTAACCCCAAAGTCCTACCCAGTATAAATTATACTTTCAAAAATGTATGCTTTTGCCTGTTTACCATTTAAAGTTGTCCTACTGCCCATGCTGGTAATTTAAAGTAGATTTCACTAAAACATTCAAGTTGTGAGTCAGGCATGCATTTTAATTAGGTCATGCTGCTAATATTGTTCCATTCCATTAACTTCACTTCCTATGCTTACTGTCCCCCAACCCCCAATCCTCCAATTCTTCTTCACTAAAACTTTCCTTGGGATCCACAAAATAATAAATAGCATGCCTAAATATCCTCAAGTATCTTAAAGAAGCATCTGATTATAGATGCTAACTCTGTACAAACTGTTTTTGACTAGTAGACTTCTGGGCCTTGAATAAAGATCTGTTTTTTGCACATACACACCCCCAGCCACCTGCAATAAGAACACAAATTCCTCACTCTCCAGTGGCTCCAGGTGGAAAGATCCTTAAATTGGAAATCTCCCTGGAAATGTGTAGGCCCATCAGGGATGTTATGCCCTTATAAGGCCTGTTGAAAATCTGTTAACAAATTAATGGTCTGAAAGGTTAAGTGACAGTTTGACAAACATGTGTGGAGGTGGGAAGGCACATGCCAGAAGAGTGCCCTCCTGACACTCTGCCTATGGGGGGCAGTTAAGGCAGCATCAAATTGCAGGCTTTGGGGCCAGTTTAAGTAACACAAAAGAAAACAGTGTAACATGTGGCAGACTCAGACCTGCAGAGAGGAAAACAGCTAATAAAACGGCTGTGGAAATTCCTTCTTTACTTAGATCTCTATACACTTCTTTACTCAGATCTCTATATGGTTAAAACAATAAACAATTATAATGTCCTCTTTGCTTGTTACACAACTAGAAAGCGTCAGAAACAAATGGGTGGACTGGAGAAAACTACTGCAGGCAAAGCAATTTCTAATATCTAGTCAGGGCAAGTCCTGATGTCTTCAAGCAGCAGCAAGACACATGGTGAAAGAAGCAGTGGACTGGAAATCAGGAGTCCTGGATTTTAGTCTAGGCTCTGTCACATTCTGGCTGTGTGACTGTAAGCTTCATTGTTTCTTGAAATTCCTTCACAGAAATCTACTTTAATATCATGTCATTGACTTTTACTGAAGATCAATATGACAAATGCTCATGTGAAAAATATTTATGTTCAGTAAGTCCTCTATTTTAAAGACAAGCATACACAATCCCAACACTTATTGAACAATTAATATGAAGCAAGCACTGTGGCAAGTAGTTTATCTGTACTATCTTATTTAATCCTCAGAAATATCCTATGAAAGAGGTATTATTATATTAATTATTACGAATGAGGAAATGGAGATGTAAAGAGGACACTAAGTAAGTGATGTTGATGGAAATTAAGTCTGGCTCTACCAACACCAAATTCTATGTTTTTATCCATTATGTTTTGCTAAGTATAGATTTTCTGTTTGTAAGGATTTACAGATTTATTCATTTGAATTTGGTGTTATGAAGAAGGCTATTTCCTTTGGCTCACTGGGATTTTTTAATCAGATAATAAGACTATATAACACTTATTTTGCCTTGCCTCCTTACAAAGTCAAAATTAAGCTTTATACTCAGTTTTGGTAACTACCTTTTTGCCTGTTCCTGATTTCCACGATGCCCTCCCCTCCTCCATTACATAACTCTTGCTCTTTTCTAATTGTCTATATCTGTCTATTCTATTATAAGCAGCACAAAACTTTTTTGAAGTATAGAGTATAAAGTCATTCCACTTGTTTAGAACTCAATTATTCATCTATAAAATGAAGAGTGAGGTAAAGTGAGTATCATTGACCCAGTACTCTGTAAGGTACCTTCTAATTGTAAAATTTTCAGGTTTCCTCTGACGTTCTTTTGCCTTAATTTTATTATTTTAATAAAACTAATACAGACTCATAATTACTGTTTTCAAATATTAGAAAAGTGTGTAAAGCAAAATGTAAACTCTCTCTCCTACCCCTAATCCCTTATTTCCACTTTTCATAGGTAAAATAACTTCTTATGTATCCCTATGACAAATGATCTATGCCTAAATATATAAACATACATATGTATTATTAATTTAGTTAGCTATTGCTGCATAGCAATATTACCACAAACTTAGTGACTTAAAAAAGCGTACATTTACTATATCACAGTTTTGGTGAGTCAGGAGATTGCACATGGCTTGGCTGAGCCTTCTGCTTTAAGGATTCACAAAGCTGCAATCAAGGTGTCAGTTGATGCTATGGTTTTCTCTAAGGCTTGACTGGGGAAGCATTTCCCTTCAAGGTCGTTTAGTTGTTGGTAGCATTTTCTATGTGAGCTGTAGAACAAGAGCTGCCCTCAGTTTCTTGCCACATGGGTTGTCTTAGTCATAGACTGGGTGGTTTATAAACAACAGAAATGAATTTGTCACAGTTCTGGAGGCTGGTTTGAAGCCCAAGATCAAGGTAAAAGTAGATTTGGTGTCTTCTGTGAGCCCACTTCTTGGTTCATAATCAGTCATTTTGCTATGTCCTCATATGGTGGAAGGAGCAAGCTAGCTCTCTAGGGTCTCATTTTTATAAGAACACTAATCCCATTCCCTTATGAGACATAGTCCTCATGACCTAATTACCTCCCAAAGCTCCACCTCCAAATACCATCACCTTGAGGTTTAGAATCTCAATGTATGAATTTTGGAAGGACAAAAACATTCAGTCTATGGTGTAGGCCCTCCCAGCATGGCTTTTTGCTTCCTCAAAAGCAGCAAAGGAGAGAGTATCTTCTCACAACATGAGCCTTACAATCTGATGTAATGTAATCATGCACATGTAATCACCTAAATTCCATGGTTTTTGCCATATTCTATTGATCAGAGTTAAATTACAGATCCTGCCCACACTCACAGGGAGGTGACTAAACAAAGGCATGATTACTAAGAGACAGGAATCATGGTGGCCACCTTAAAGTCTGCCTACCACAATTCTTTTTTCACAAACATTAAAAGGAAATCATGGTCCATATTTTGGTCCATACTTTGCTTGTTTTCCTTAAAAATATATCTTTCATATTTTCTCATAGCCTCACATAGAGGAGTATCTTATACTTTTTAATAGGTCCCTAATATTCCACAATGCAAATGTATCACAATTATTTAACTCATCCCTCCTTGAATAACAGTTAAATCATTCTACCTTTTTGCTATTATTGATATTGCAATAGACATCTTTGCATATGTACCATTGGGTATGTCTCAGTATATGCATAGATAAAATTTTAGAAGTGTAATTTCTGTTTCAAAAGGGTATATGCATTAAAATTTTTGTCAAATGGTGTACAGAGTGAGCCAACTCTGAATATTATCAAACATTTTAATATATGTCAATCTGATGGTTTAAAATGTCATTACATTGTTTTTTATTTTCATTTATTTCATTGAGAGAAGTAGAACATCTTTATATACATATTGGGCAGCTTATTTTTAATTTTTGAAGTACCTTTGCTATTTTTCTATTGTTTAATCTTTTTTCCTATTGATTTATAGTCCTTTGTATATAAGAAAAAGTAGACTTTTTTCATACTTATTGCATTTTTAAGTTTGTCATTTGCCTTTTGATTTTGTTTATGACTATTTTCCTATAAAATGTTTAAAATTTTAAGTAGTTATATATATATATATATATATATTTAAATCAGGTTGTTTGGGGTTTTTTTTTGACATTGAGTTGTGTGACTATTTCATATTTTTGGATATTAATCCTTCATCAGACATCATTTGCAAATATCTTCTCCCATTCAGTAGGTTGTCTTTTTGTTTTGTTGATGGTTTTCTTCCCTGAGTAAAAGCTTTTCAGTTTAATTATGTCCCATTTGTTTATTTTTGCTTTTGTTTTCCTTACCTGAGGAGACAGATTCAAAAAATAATATGTCAAAGTGTTGTACTGCCTCTGTTTTCTTCTAGGAGTTCTATAGTTTCTGGTCTTACATTTAAGCCTTTAATGCATTTTGAGTTTATTTTTGTATATGGTATGAGAAAATGTCTTAATTTTATTTTTTTACATACCGCTATCCAGTCTTCCCAAAATGATAATTGAAGACATTGTCTTTTTAAATAATTCTTGAATGTTTATTTTGTGTTAAACATGAGAAAATTTAATTTAATTTTTACATATAAGGGAGGTTTCTTTTTTAATACCTTCATTGTGGTATGGTTCCTGTACAGTAAACTACACATATTTCAGATGTATAATTTGATGAAATTTGATAGATGTATACACCCATGAAACCATCACCACAATCAAGATAGCTAACATTTCCATCACTCCCCAAGAGGTGCAATTTTTGAATTCCCAATATACCCCTTCCCACCCTCTTTACCCACTGGTAACCATAAGTTTGTTCTCTATGTCTGTGAGCCTGTTTCTGTTTTGTAGATAAGTTCATTTGTGTCTTTTTTTTTTAGACTCCACATATAACTGATAGCATATGGCATTTTTCTTTCTCTTTCTGCTTTACTGCACTTAGAATGATGATCTCCAGGTCCATCCATGTTGTCACAAATGTCATTATTTTATTCTTTTTTATGGCTGAGTAATAGTCCACTGTATAAATATGCCACAACTTCTTTATCCAGTCATCTGTCAATGGACATTTGGGTTGTTTCCATGTCTTGGCTATTAAGTAATGTTGATGTGAACATTGGGGTGCAGGTGTTGAAGAGACTGTCTTTTTCCCATTGGATATTTTTGCCTCCTTTGTCATAGATTAATTGACCATCTGTGCATGGGTTTATTTCTGGGCTTGCTATTTAGTTCCATTGATCTATGTGTCAGTTTCTGTGCCAGTACCATACCATCTTGATTACTGTAGCTTTGTACAATCTGAAGTCAAGGAGAATGATATCTCCAGCTTTGTTCTTTATTGTCAAGATTGCTTTGGCTATTTGGAGTCTTTAGTGGTTCAAAACAAATTTTAGGATTATTTGTTCTAGTTCTGTGAAAAAATTGGCATGAGCATTTTGATAGAAATTACATTAAATCTGTAGATTTGTGTGAGTAATATGGTCATTTTAAAAAAATATCAAGTCTTCTAATCCATAAACATGAGATACCTTTCTATTTGTGTCATCTTCAATTTCCTTCATCAATGTGTTACAGTTTTCAGAGTATAGATCTTTCATCTCCTTGGTTAAGTTTGTTCTTAGGTATTTTATCCTTTTTGCTGTGATTTTTAAATAGCATTGTTTTCTTAAATTCTCTTTATAAAAGTTAATTGTTAGCATATAGAAATGCAACAGATTTCTGTACATTAATCTTGTCTTTTGAAACTTTACATAATTCATTTATTAGTTCTAACAGATTTCGTGTGGAGACTTTAGGGTTTTCTAAATATAGTATCATGTCATCTGCAAATAGTGACAGTTTTACCTCTTCCCTTCTAGTGTAGATTCCTTTGTTTCTTTTTCTTATCTGATTGCTGTAGCTAGTTCTTCCAATAATATGTTAAATAAGAGTGTCAAGAGTTGGCATCCTTCTCTTGTTCCTGATTTTAGAGGAAAAGTTTTCAGCTTTTCACCATTGAACAAGATGTTAGCTCTGTGTTTGTCATAAATGTCCTTCATTATGTTGAGACTGATTGCCTCTATACCAACTTTGCTAAGAGTTTTTATCATGAACAGGTTGTTTTTCCAAATGCTTTTTCTGCATATACTGAGATGATCATATGGTTTTTATTTTCCATTTTGTTGATTTGATGTATCACATTAATTGATTTCTGTATGCTGAACCATTCTTATATCCCTGGAATAAATCCCACTTGACCAAGATGTGTGATCCTTTTTATATATGGTTGGATTTGATTTGCTAATATTTTTTTAGGTTTTTTGCATCTATGTTCATCAGAGATGTTGGCTTGTAATTTTTTTTTTGTAGAGTCTTTGTCTGATTTTGGTATCTAGGTAATGGTGGCCTTATAGGATGAATTTAGGAGTATTACCTCCTCTTCAATCTTTTTGGACTATATTGAGAAGAACAGATATTAACTCTTCTTTATATGTTTGGTAGAATTCTCCTGTAAAGCTATCTGATCCTAGACTTTTGTTTGTTGGGAGTTTTTAAATTACTGACTCAATTTCAATATTAATAATCAATCTGTTCAGATTATCTATTTCTTCCTGATTCAGTCTTGGAAGATTGTATTTTGCTGAAAACATACATTTCTTCTAAGTTTTCTAATTGCTTGGCATAAACTGTTATTAGTACTCTTTTATGATTTTCTTATGATCTGTGTTGCCACTGTAATTTCTCTTCTTTCATGTTTTATTTTGCTTATTTGAGTCTCCTCTCTTTTTTTCTTAATGGGCCTGGCTAAATGTTTATCAATTTTGTTTGTATTTAAATAATAGTTCTTTATTTTATTGATATTTTCTATTTTTTTGGTCTCCATTTTATTTATTTCCACTCTGATCTTTATTATTTCCTTCCATTTACTGGGGTTTGTTTGTTCTTCTTTTTCTAATTCATTTAGATGGTAGGTTCAGTATTTTATTTGAGCTTGTTCTTATTTCTTGAGGTAGGTCTGTATTCCTATAAAATTTCCTCTTAGAACTGCTTTTGCTGTGTCCCATAGATTTTGAGAAATTTTGTTTTTATTTTCATTTGTCTCAAGGTATTTTCTGATTTGCTTTTGATTTCTCTACTGATCCTTTGTTTCTTTTTTTAGTACAATTGTTTAATCTCCATGTATTTGTGCTTTACCCATTTTTTTCTTGCTGTAATTGATTTCTAGTTTCATACCATTGTGGTTAGAAAAGACGCAATTTCTATCTTCCTAAATTTATTGAGACTTTTTTCTAATCTAGCATGTGCTCGATCATGGAGAATGTTCCATGTACACTCGAAAAAATGTATATTCTGCTGTTTTTGGATGAAATGTCCTATAGATATCTGTTAAGTCCATGTTGATGAACATTTGAGTTGCTTCCATATCTTGGCTATTGTGACTCTTGCTGTAATGAACATGGGAGTGAAGCTATCTCTTCAAGATCATGATTTTAATTCTTTTGGGTATATACCAAGAAATGGTACTGCTGGATCTATTATTTTTTTTGAGGAGCCTCCTACTATTTTCCATAGCAGCTGCACCATTTTACATTCTTATCAACAGTGTAGAATGGTTCAAATTTTTTCTTATCCTTGCTCACACTTGTTATTTTTTTTGGTAATAAGCATCTTACCAAGTATGAAATAATAACTCATGTGGTTTTTATTTGTATTTCCCTGATTAATAATGATGTTGAATGTCTTTTAATTTACCTATTAGTCCTTTAAATGTCATCTTTGAAGAAATGTTTATTCAAGTCCTTTGTTCAGTTCCATTCTTTGGCATGCAGATATGCAGTTTTGAAGAGACTATCTTTTCCACATTGTGTATTCTTGGCACACTTGCAAAGCTCAGGTGACTGTATATGCATGGTTTAATTCTGGGATAGTTTTTTTTCCTTTTACATTGCTCTAAATGTCTGCCTAAATGCCAGTATCATACTGTTTTAATTACTGTGGGAAATGGGGCAGAAACTAGCCCTTTGGGGAGCATACCAGTAGGTCAGGGATATTGAATCCAAGTTCTACCCCTTCCCTTCTGGAGAAAAGTCCTCAGTTCTGTGGTCTATCAAAGCTTTGCAGAGCCTAGCTGGCTGTAGGAGGGTGCTCATCCCCTTAGCTTCCTGAGTAAACTGAACTGTGCCAAAGCTGAAAAATGGGAAATTAACTCATGCCTGTAATTTCATCTAAATTTTGACTCTTCTTTACAATCTGTCTGTGTTTATTCATTTTCCTGAAAGAGATATTTGATGTATTCTTACCATAGATTTTATTATTCATGTGTAGGAAGTTCAGTGTGTTAATAACTTAACCCTCCACACTAGAAGTGGAATGCTCATGTCATTAATTAAAGCCTTCCCAGACTACTCATTTCAGGTGGAGTTTATTATCCTTTCTCACCTATGAGTTACATCTGCAGCTGGTTTATACTGTACATTTATTTTTAACTTACTACATTAAATTATAATTTTCTGCTGCTATTTTTATCTCTCCAGCAACAATCAGGCAATGTCTTCATTTTTCTGTATTCATACCAGTGCCTGTAACATCATAGCTTCTCAATGAATGAACTGGATAAAGAAGGATAACAAGCATTTCAAGCAAAATCAATGGAATTTTTAAACATTTTTAAAAATAGACTTTATTCTTTTAGAGCAGTTTCAGGTTCACAACAGGACTGAGCAGAAAATGCAGAGAGTTCACACATAGCTCTCCCCATCCACACATATATACTTCCCTACCTTCAACATCCCTCATCAGTGTGGCATATTTGGTACCATCAATGAAACAACATGGGCACATTATTAGCAACCAAAGTCCATAGTTTATACTAGGATTCACTCTTGATATTGTACATTCTATGGGTTTTGACAAATGCATGATGACATGTAGCCACCACTATAGTATCATATAGAATAATTTCATTGCCCTAAAAATCCCTGTGCTCAATCTATTCATTCCTCCCTCTCTCCCTCTACCCAAGCTCCTGGAAAACACGAACTTTTTATTGTTTCTGTAGCTGTGCCTTTTCCAGAATGTCATTTGGCTGGAATAGTACAGTTTGTAGCTTTTTAAGACTGGCTTCTTTCATTTATTAATATGTCTTTTACATTTCTTCCATGTCTTTCATGGCTTGATAGATCATTTTTTTAACTGCACATAAATTTTTTTTAATTTACATATATGTACTGTTCATTGTTTCTAAGAATGTTTAGACCTTTAATTTTTTTTAATTTTCACAGCTATCAAAGGAATAAAGCTAACCACAAAATAAGAATTAAATCAAAAAGATAAGTACACCCTGCTATTAACAGCAATGGAATTTTTAAGATCCTTAGAGAATGGGAGCATGACACATTAAGGAAGCACGGCTAAATCACAGAAAGAAAAGGGGAGTGTACTATGAGATGAAAATGTGAAGATAAGAGGGCCTAGACCTTGCTGGGTTTTGTAGACCATATTAAGAGTTTTGTCTTTGTCTAAAGTGTAAAAGTATTTTAAGCAAGGTAAAGTAAGGAAGTGAGAGAGAAGACTCTTTTTTTCCCAAAGATCTCCTGGCTTTATATGAAAATTGGATAGCTTATGGGCCAGAATGGACAGAAGTATGGCAAGCAGGAGACTACCGTAGTAATCTAGGGAAAAGTTGATAATAATTCAGAAAGTGGTAGAAATAGAATCAAATTAATAGTTTCAAGATATATTTAGTGTGCTACCTGAAGGAAGCACTTAGACACATCTGGTGTCCTGGTTTTTGTATCTGGTGCAACAGTTTTCACAGTTGCCAGCAAAGGGACTCCACTTGACAACCTGGCTCTAGTGGCCTTGGGGACAAGACTATAAAAAGTGGAGACAGTTCTTGACAGACTACCATGCTCAGAGTATTGCACAGATAGCAAACTAAAATATACTTCCAGTCTTTCTGCATAAGTGGCCTATTTGTTTATCCTGGAGCCATGGCCTGACAGAAGGCTTCAGGTTGAGTACATACTTACAGGCCTACAGATGTGTTCTCAGAGAATGTAGGGTGGTATATGCCATATTTGAGCTCTCCATCTGTCTCACTAGTACCTCCCAGCAAAGAGCATATACATACTGTTTGGAGCTCTGATTTTTGTGATGGCTACCCAGGGGATACTTCCTGATAGCCTGGCTCTGGTAGCAGCAGGGTTTATGCTTGTGGTCCCATAGGCCTGTATATATTTGCATAATTTAAAAGCTGCTGCATGATGATCTAGCTTTCAATTAGCCTGAATCTCTCACTATATATACTTAAAATGGCAATTTAAAAAATGAAGGTTTATGAAAAAATGCTCAATATCACTAATTGTCAAAGAAATGCAACTCAAAACTACAACAAGGTATCACCTCACACCAGTCAGAATGGCCATCATTCAAAAGTCCACAAATGACAAATGCTGGAGAGGCTGTGGAGAACAGGGAACCCTCCTACACTGTTGGTGGGAATGCAGTTTAGTGCAGCCACTGTGGAAAACAGTATGGAGATTTCTCAAAAGACTAGGAATAGACTTACCATATGACCCAGTAATTCCACCCTTGAGCATATATCCAGAAGGAACCCTAATTCAAAAAGACACCTGCACCCCAATGTTCATAGCAGCACTATTTACAATAGCCAAGACATGGAAACAGCCTAAATGTCCACCAACAGAAGACTGGAAAAAGAAGTCGTCGTATATTTATACAATTGAATACTATTCAGTCATAAAAACAACAACATAATGCCATTTGCAGGAACATGGATGTCCCTTCTCAGTGAAGTAAGCCAGAAAGAGAAAGAAAACTATCATATAATATCACTCATATGTGGAATCTAAAAAATAAAGAAGACAAGTGAACTTATATATAAAACAGAAACAGACTCACAAGCATAGAATACTAACTTGTGGTTGCCAGTGGAGAAGAGGGTGGGAAGGAATAAACTGGGAGTTCGAGATTTCCAGATACTGACAGGTATATATAAAATAAACAAGTTTATACTATATAGCACAGAGAAATATATTCAATATCTTGTAATATCTCATGGTGGAAAAGAATATGAAAATTAATATGTGCCTATTCATTTATGACTGAAAAATTGTGCTGTATACCAGAAATTGACACAACATTGTAAACGGCCTACAACTCAATAAATAAATGAAGGTTTATGGGTTGCACTAATGCAGAAATCTGAAGCAAACAGTGATTCCAAGTGAAGGAGACATTTGAGGGGTGGAAGCACATACATTAAAAAAATAACTACTTTAAGTATCAAACAATTCATGTGTGTGTGCATAGATAGAGAGATAGATAGATAGATAGACTGATGTAATATGTGTGTGCAGTGTGGCACTGTCTTTATATTTGTGATACATGGACACAGCCACTAGGATTTCAAATACTTTTATAAAAGTATGATGGTAAAATTTCCAAAAAGAGAGAAAAAAATCCGTCCTCTCCCTTTATCTATAGCTCATTGCCATGTATATTTGAGACTTCCATTCTGATTCAGTCAGCCTTTGGACTCTCTTTGGCTAATCTAACATCAACAGACTTGACAGACTGCAGGCAGAGACATGAAAATGCTTATGCATTGGAATTTTCTCTCTTGCTGTTCTTGGAACACTTTGATTGCCATATGAACAGGTCCAAGACAGATTAGTGGAAGATGATAGACCCTAGTTATTCCAACTATCCTAGATAACATAAACTGGTCAGTCATAGTTAATCCAACAGCTGAACCCCTATACATGAACAAATTAGGCTGAAATAAGAATAACTAGGTCTAAACAAGAAGAATCATTCATTAGCATTGTGAGCTAAATTTTGAGGTTGTTTATTACACAGCAATAGATAACTATTGCACATATTTAATAAGATTCAAATAAATTTAAAATAAATTAAATAAAACATAAACTTTAAAAACAGTTTTATTTCTGTTAAGCATGATCCATACAAAATTAATAAGAATTTAGCAAATTTTAATGAAGATTTATTTACTGATTAAAACAATGAAAATGAAAATGTTCCATCAACTCCTCAATTTGAACAGATCAGAAGAAATACTTGCAACTTTATATTCTTTATTCAATATTTAGTTATTGATAAAATTTGTGAAAAGAAAAACATAATTATGTATATGAAATTCATATATCAGAAGCAATAAGTGTAACTGACAAACCTATGAAAACATGGACAAAATTGCATAAATGTAATCAACAAATTGGGATAGAAAGATAAAACCTTTAGAAATTTACTATTTTGTTAAATAATCCTGGAAAATTTTGTATCATTCTGACACTATGAAAAGATTTCTTTTAAAAATTAATTCAATTTAAGTTCATGATTAGCACTTTATTTAGTACTAAAATTAATCCAAATGGAGAAAAAACTATAGAAATTGGCAGTTACAGTTTAAGTTCAAAGACAAGAGTATTTTATTACTACATCTATATATCCATCAAACTAGTCTTCAGATCAGGTCTGACCAACAGATGTATTTTTAACTGGAAACAATTAGGTTTGTGATTAAAATAACATGTAATGACATTTTTACATATGCAATTTCTAGAACTGAAAAACAGGCAGAAAAAATTAAACAATTAAAAATGCAAATCAAAACTACAATGAGATATCACCTCACACCAGTCAGAACTGCCATTATTAAAAAGTTTACAAATGATAAATGCTAGAGAGGTTGGGGAGAAACAGGAACTCCCCTACACTGTTGGTGGGAATATAAATTGGTGCAGCCACTATGGAGGACAGTATGAGGTTCCTTAAAAAACTAAAAATAGATGTACTGTATAATCTAGTGATCCCACTCTTGGGCATATATCCAGAGAAAAATATAATTCAAAAAGACACATGCACCCCAGTGTTCACAGCAGCACTATTTACAATGGCCAAGACATGGAAACAACTCAAATGTCCATCAACAAATAACTAGATAAAGAAGTTGTGGTATATATACACAATGGAATATTACTCAGCCATAAAAAAGAATAAAATAATGACACTTGCAGCAACATGGATGGATCTGGAGACCATCATTCTAAGTGAAGTAAACCAGAAAGAGGAAGAAAAATGCCATATGATATCACTTATATGTGGAATCCTAAAAAATGATGCAAATAAATTTATTTATAAGACAGAAATAGACTCATAGACATGGAAAACAAACCAAAGGGGAAGGATAAATTAAGAATTTGGGAATAACATATAGACACTACTACATGTAAAATAGGTAAACAATGAGGACTTACTGTATATTACAAGGAATTATATTCAATATCTTGTAATAACCTATAATGGAAAATAATCTGAAAAATATATGTGTATATATGTGTGTGTGTGTGTATAAAACTGAATCACTTTACCGTACACCTGAAACTAACACAACATTGTAAATCAACTGTACTTCAATAAAAAGTAAAATAAATAAAATTAACAAAACATAATACAGAAAACAATGGGAATGTGTAGGTTTAGTAGAAGTGATTTTGAAATGTGTTGCTAAAATGGGTAAATTTTAAGACTTTAAAATAGTGAAACAAATAATTACTATGCAGGGTTTGTCATTCAAAAGGATATTTTTAATCTAATCTAACGAATAGTGAAGGGAGAGAAGAAATAAAATTTTTAAATGGAAACATTACTCAGTTTAACTAGATTGTGCTAAGAACAAGCCAACATTTATTATATACATTATTGAACTACCAAAATTTAAAAAGGGATTTTAAATTAATTAGTATTTCATTGGATCCACAACTGTTTTAAAAATTACCAATTTTCAACATTGTTATTGGTTTATAATAATTTTACAATGTTGTGTCAAATTCCAGTGTAGAGCACAATTTTTCAGTTATACATGAACATGTATATATTCATTGCCATATTTTTTCCTCTGAGCTACCATAAGATCTTGTATATATTTCCCTGTGCTATACAGTATAATCTTGTTTATTTATTCTACAATTTTGAAATCCCAGTCTATCTCTTCCCACCTCTTGCCCCCTTGGCAACCACGTTTGTATTCTATGTCTGTGAGTCTATTTCTGTTTTGTATTTATGCTTTGTTTTTTTTTTTTTTTAGATTCCACATATGAGAGATCTCATATGGTATTTTTCTTTCTCTTTCTGGCTTACTTCACTTAGAATGACATTCTCCAGGGCCATCCATGTTGCTGCAAATGGCGTTATGTTGTCAGTTTTTACCATTTTTCACTTAAGTGAAAAACTGAAAAAAATTTCAGTTTCAAGCTTCAGTTTGAAATATCACCTATGGAAAATCTATGATAATGGAAATAACATGTTATGCAAGGCAAATTTTAGCAGAAAGCTCAGAAACGTTTTTTGGACCATGCACAGAGCCTATCTTGAATTCATTTATGAGAGTAATGGCTGCAGCTGTGCTGATAGTAATGGCATTATTTTTAACGCACCAAAGATTATATATGATAATTTCTTGATTGGAAAAAGATGGAACATCATGATGAAACACCAAATTTGGTGTTACAATTACCTTTAAAACACATAATGCAAATGCAAACTAAATGCATTTAATTTACGTAAGTTAGATGTTGCACTAGAAGTGAGCAATAGGAGATTCTCAAATAACAAAATATACCCATAACAGCACAAATAGTAAACTTTAATGTTTACAAATTTAAAAATTCAACTAGGAAACTGGAAAGAATATCAGGATGTAATGAAGACTATGACAAAATATTCTAGCTATATTTTAAAATATATGGCATAATCTCACTGAAGGGAGTTGGGGAAGTGCTGACCTAAGTAACTTTGGAAATACCTGGAAACTCTAAGAAAAAAGACAAAAGAACAGTCATAAGCACTGTAGTCTATTTGGTAAAGTTTTTTCTCATGGGGATATGGGTTAATAATTCCAAAATGCTACATATGTATACAGAAAGTAAATAAATTAGTGGATGGCAGATGGTGGGAGTTAGGTTTCTCACTTTTGGGAAGGGAGATTATAAGCAAGCAAGAGGCAAAGACTGGAATGAACCACTTGGTATTGGGACAGAGCATTGACATCTGTATAAACTCACATTTAGCTTAATATAAACATAGATGATAGATATAGAAATAATTATATGTATAAATAAAGATATATAAATAAATTAAATATATGTGTATAAATATATATGTGTGTATATAATGAGTATATACATGTATATATATATTTCTGTTCACTAAGTGTGGCAAGAAACAGTGACATCCCAGTAGTAATTAACATATCCTGAACCAAGAAATACCATTCTATCATTCTTCAGGGATTCTTGAACAAATGGCTAATTTTAGGGCAGGAACAGGGAATACACAAGATGACCCTTAAGCATCTTGTAGTACCTGAAAGTTAAAAAAATTTCTCAGAAAGCAAAATGATATGGACATGTCAAAGTGGCCCAGAAGCAAAGTTGAAAATCCTCCCAATGGCCAAAGCTGGAACAATTCAAGCAACAAAATAAAGTATCAGTTTATAATCTAAATTATAAAATAAATATTCATGAGTCCATTGTGATATAAATTAAATGATAGAATAAATTCATAGAGGGGAAGAGACAAATCTCCCAAACAAAAGAATAACAAATAATTTACTGAGATATTGTCCTTCAAAGAGATGGAGCTAAGCTACCTCCCACCCATACCCCAAGTGCCCAATTTTCAGCTACACTTAGTAATACACTTACAAAAAGTGGAGTATATAAAAGGGTGCAGAAAATAATTTTACGTTAGAGAAATGTGGTGAATTACCTCAGTCAAACGAGCAAGTATAATATTATCAGTGATAAGTCACCTTGATGGCACGTACCTTTTAATGATAAGTCACGTTGATGACACGTACCTTTTAATGATATAATAAAAATGACACTGTATTAATTGGGATTCCCCAAAGAAACAGAACCAATATAACATGTATATATTAAAATAAATTTATTATTAAAAGAATTGGCTTAGAAGATTATAAAGATGAAGAAGTCCAAGTCCGCAGTATAGGCTAGCAGGCTCAAGACCCAGGAGAGCCAGTGGTGCAGATGAAGTCCAAAGACACACCGCTGAGGTCTTTTTGTTCTATTCAAACCTTCAACTGATTGAATGAGGTCTACCACATTGTAAAAGGCAATCTGCCTACTCAGAGTCCACTGATTTAAATGTTAATTTCATCCAAAAACACTCACCAATTTCACACAAAATTAACCATCACAGTTCCACTCCTTTTTAATTGGCACCTGTATGGATCTCTTTAAACTATACTTAATCTCCAAATAAAGGCAATAACAATGACATGCTTCCACTTAACATGACACAACTATCCTGTATACAACCAAAAATGCACTAACCCTTTCTTCTCTTTCTTCAGAAGAAGATGCAAAGTCCTTGGATGATGTTTTGCTCTTCCCCTTGATGCCCTCTAACTTAAATGCTATGACATAAAGTTAACAATACATAAATGCTGTGATAAAAAGTCAATATGCTTTATGTTACATGATAAGGGGGTAAGAGAAAAAAACAAAAAAATATTTAATATATATACACATACACATTCATGACAAAATAAGGACATGACAATTATAGTCCTCATTTCTGTAACTGGTCACATGGTTGCAAGCTGATGTTTAAAACTACATTTTTATGCTACTCTTTTCATATTCCCTTTGTCTTCAGCAAACACGTCAGCTAGTCATGATTCTCCAACTGGTAGGATGACTCAAAATTAATCACTGAAGGCTATGGGTAGTCAGTAGTCCTGCCTAGATTGACTTCTTATAGTTTTCCATTCAATTTAGTAACAGGGCATGGTAGTATTAAAAAAAAAATGCTCCAGGAGGCCTCTTGTATTCTAGATAATACTCTTTCTTACCTCCATTGTGGAGTAGCAGGCCAATTTAACCTTGGTCACTAGAATCAGTCACTCCAGCTAGCACAGTGACTCTCTACTTGTTGAGGTGTTCAAATCCAGTAAAGAAACAACTGGATTGAGAAAAGGCAATCAACAGATACCAAAAAGGAACTAAATTAGATATTGAATTATCTTACAAGGAGTTTAAATCAGCCAGCATTAAAAAATATTTCAGCAAGCAAACATAAATTTTCTTGAAATAAATTAAAAATTGAAAATCTCAGCAAAGAAATAGAGTTAAAAATAAAAACCAAATGGAAACAAAAAGAACTGAACACTATATTAATTGAATTCTTTAAAGCCTAACTGGATCTAAATGGTAGATCTAAATAGTAGATGGAGATGACAGGGAATAAAAGCAGTGACGAGGAAAAATTGATCAAATTTACAAAATCTGAACAGGGCCTATTAAGTGTTCAGCACAATAAGTGAAAAAGCACCCATACCAATCAATGAACAACACCATAAAATTTTAGTACATCTGAGATAAAGAAAAGATCACAAATTTTTTCAGAAAGGAAAAATAGGTTATATACAAAGGAACAGGCATTAAAATTATATTGGGTTTCTCAACAACAACATTGATAGCTCAAATATTATGTAGAAAAACTTTCAAACTTCTGAGCGATATTTTTTATCTTAGAGGTCTAAGCCCAAACAAAGTATTAGTGTGAAGGTAGACTGAAAACATTTTCAGATATGCCAGGTTTCAAAATTTTACCATACTTGCACCCTTTCTTGGAAATAATTATATAATGTGCTTCAACAGAAGAATATAAAAATGTTGAAATGAAATATGCTTCAGTAAGAAAGAGAACTATGAAATCAAAAAGCAGGCCCAACTACAAATGGAAATTTACTACATGATCTCACATCAGTGGAGAAAAGAACTGCTTAAAAAATGCACTGGGATAACTGGATAGCCATATGGAGGAAAAATAATTGTACCCATTTTTTTACACTATGCAACCAGATAGATTCCAAATGAAACTGAGATTTAAAATTAGAAATATACATATATATAAAAGAAAAAAAGATTAATTTCTCTATAACCAATCCATAAACTTTCCTAGTAATTACTAAGAATAAGGAAAAGTAACTAAGAATAAGGAAAAGTAATTACTAGGAAAGTTTATGGATTGGTTATAGAGAAATTAATCTTTTTTTCTTTTATATATATGTATATTTCTAATTTTAAATCTCAGTTTCATTTGGAATCTATCCGGTTGCATAGTGTAAAAAAATGGGTACAATTATTTTTCCTCCATATGGCTATCCAATTATACCAGTGCATTTTTTAAGCAGTGACAATGAATGTGTATATGTCCATGAATGACTGAAAAATTGTGCTGAACACTGGAATTTGACACAACATTGTAAAATGATTATAAATCAATAAAAAATGTTAAAAAAATGAAAGAAATATATATATATATATATTTATTCAGTTACATTAAAATGTAAAAATAAATTTTATCCATTATAAATAATTTAAACAATATTAAAAAGACAAATTTAAAAAACTGGAGAAAATATTTACAATTTATGTCATATTTGAAAAAGTGAGTATCCTCAAGGGTGCCAAGAACATGTAATGGGAAAAAGATAATCTCTTCAGTAAATGCTGATGGGAAAACTGAATGTCCACATGCAAAAGAATGAAACTGAACTTTTTCCTAGACTATGCACAAAAATTAACTAAGAATGGATTAAAGACTTAAAGGTAAGATCTGAAACCATAAAGCACCTTAAAGAAAACATAAGGGAAAGGCTTCCTGACATTAGTCTTGGCAATGACTTCTTGAATATGGAATATGGCACCAAAATCACAGCCAACAAAAGCAAAAGTAGACAAGTGGTGCCACATCAAACTAAAACACTTCTATACAGCAAAGGAATTTTACTAAGAAGTTTGCATAGGAAACTATGGAATGGGAGAAAATATTTGCAAACCATATATCTGGTAAGAGGTTAGATTCCAAAATATATTAAGAACTCCCATGACTCAATAACTAAAACAAAAACCAAACCCAATGGATTAAAATAGGGGCAAAGGACTTGAATAGACATTTCTTCAAAGACATACAAATGTCCAATAGGTACATGAAAAGACGTTTCTGTTTTGTAAATGAGTTCATTAGTGTCTTTTCCCCTTTTTTAGATTCCACATATGAGTGATATCAGGTGGTATTTTTCTTTCTCTTTCTGGCTTACTTTACTTAAAATGATGATCTCTAGGTCAATCCATGTTGCTGAAAATGGCATTATTTTATTCCTTTTATGGCTGAGTAGTACTCCATTGTATAAATATACCACAACTTCTTTATCCAGGCATCTGTCGATGGACATTTAGGTTGTTTCTATGTCTTGGCTATTGTAAATTGTGCTGCTATGAACATTGGGGTGCAGGTATCTTTTTGGATTAAGGTTCTTTCTGGATATATGCCCAGGAGTGAGATTGTTGGATCATATGGTAACTCTATTTTTAGTCTTTTGAGGAATCTCCATATTGTTTTCTAAAGCTTGAATTGGAATTTTATAAGTGTTTATAAGGTACAATAATGTTTTGAGTAACTACCATCAACAAATTTTAAGAAAATTATTTTAATTTTCATAGGCTGATTCCTCAGATATTTTGAATACTTTTTCTTATAAAATTATTAATCCAGTATCATTACATGGAAACTCTGAAACTGGTCATAGGAAAGCATGAGACCCAGAGAGACCTATTTGTTTTATTCTTCTCTCTTTCCTGCTTCATTTCACCAGATAAAAGACTTCAAGGCCAATCTGATATAATTGGTTTGACTGAATAGTCCCCATACACTCAGCTACATGAAAACCTGAAGTTCACTCTATTCTTATAATCATAAACAAATTATTTGATAAACCCTAATTTCAAGTCAGCAATGGAAAAATAAAGTTTGTGGGAAAAATTAAGTTAATGGAAAAATTAGGCTAATGTATTAAACTCAATCCAATCCCATCTACTCCAGTTACTATGGGTTTAAAGATAGTTCCTCCTTCATTCATAACTCTATAAAAGTTGGTTTTTATTATTAGCCAGTTTACTATTACAGCTCAGTCTCAGGACTAGACAAAAACTGTACCCCTAAGGATAGATATATGAGAGACTGCTAGATTCTTACTGGTAGAGAGGGACATGTCCTGCTCATTTTCTCTTTCCCACTCTCTTCTTCTTCTCTTCTGCACCTTCTCTACCTGTTGAAGTGATTGGTATTTGAAAAGGGGTGGAGGGACAACTGCTAAACCAAAGATCCATATGCTTATGGTAGTAAATTTGCTTCTACTTTTCCTTAGTTCTTGTTGCTTCTCTGTCAGATACTGTACAGACAGACAGACTGACGGCCTATGTTTCTTTGCCCCATGTAAAAGCTGAATGATAATGAATTCTGCTTTCAGGATGTTCTGGGAATAAGCAATAGGTGTACATGAGACTGTTTCTTCTACTTTATTTCTAATGGCTGGTGGGGTGCCATTTTTCCCCTCAGTGCCACCATCGGTGTTATTGAAAATCCTCCTTTTATGTTGCCTGCTCCTTTACTTAAATAGGTCAACTATCTGGTCCATATCTCTGTTTTAATATCCTAGATTTCCTTTCATATTTTCCTGGATCCATGTACTTCTAGCTTGGGAGTTTATGTGTGGATGTGGTGAGGAGTTGTGAAGGTTGACTTCCATTCACTATTTAGGCACCCTGCACCATGAATCTTTATACCAGCCCAGCATGGTTCAGTTCTATGAATGTCCAGGCAAGAAGTAAATCCTTGTTCTTTACCTGTAATTTTTAAAAAGTAATGAGAAATTTTATTTGGACTAATCCTAATTTTGGGAGGAAGCAAGTCAAACATACTATACTCACCTATAGGATATGGGTATGGAAAATATAGCAATTTCTCATTAGCTTTGCTCTCTCCAAGCAGGAAACCTCCCTTTCCCTTCACCCACTTCAAACCTTTTTTATATATCCATAAAGAAAGAGATTGGTATTAGTTCATAGTAAGCCCTATGGTGAGATGTGTAGCCCTATAAGTAGGCTTTTAAATGAACTTAGATGGAGAGTATATAGCATCTTTTGTGCTCAGGATCTAGTTGTCTCCGTAGTGAATCTTGTACAGTATTGTAATGTGAGGAAACTGGTATTTCATCTTCTCATGTTATACTGATATAAGGGAAAATGGGGTAACAAACCTAAGCAAAAGTTAACCAAACCAAGACATCTTGATTAAGAAAGAAATGCTTTGGCCATCTCCCATTGGCAAATAAGGAGGCTTTGTGTCCAATTTTTCAAAACTGCTAGGTAAGTTAAAATAGTACAAATTTCCTTCAGGTTGGAGTTAAGTGATGCCTCCCTTTGGGCTAAGTATAATTTTTTACCTAAAAAATCCCCAGGTGTTCTAAAAATAACTAAAATTCTGTCCTGTGGGAGATAGTGCTTTTATAGCCTAGATTTACAGGTTTTATGATTCAAGAATTTGGCTCACTGTTATTGTTTGGAGATTTTCCCCTTTTGACTACTTATTAAAAATAAAGTTAAGGAAGGAAAATTATACTGATCATCCACTATATTATAGAAACTTTCTATATGTTATCTCGTTTAATAAATGAATGATATCACAGAATTACTGTGCCAAATGAGATAGAATAATAATACTGTGTAATGTATAAACTGCTTTGCAAATATGAATTTATTATAATTTCCACAATAAATCTATCATGCAGTGAGGTGAAAGACACCAAATTTGTGTAAAATGAAACGGCCATTAGTTAGGTTCAATGGAGATACCAAGTTACAAGGTTGGTGAAAGTTATTTTTAATTCTTGTCACCTTCTTTGAGAAGGATAGAAACATACCTCTTAGAGGTAATATCTCTTCAAAGTAAGGATAAAAACAATAAATGCACAGATTTTTGAGAACCAACGTATGACAAATCAAGAAAACCATCATCATTATTCCTTTGATACATGTATGTTTATTCAAAAAAATGAAGAAAATTACTTCTTTTCTTAACATTTTTATTGATTTATAATCATTTTAGAATGTTGTGTCAAATTCTATTATACAGCACAATTTTTCAGTTATATTTGAACATATATATATTCACTGTCACCTTTTATTCTCTATGAGCTAACATAAGATACTGTATATATTTCCCTGTGGTATACAGTGTTATCTTGTTTATCTATTTTACAGTTTTCAAATCTCAGTCTATCCCTTCCCACCCTCTGCCCCCTTGGCAACAAGTTTGTATTCTATGTCTGTGAGTCTATTTCTGTTTGTATTTATGCATTGTTTGTGTGTCTGTGTGTCTGTGTGTGTGTGTGTTTTTAGATTCCACATATGAGCGATCTCATATGGTATTTTTCTTTCTATTTCTGGGTACTGCACTTAGCATGATATTCTCCAGGAACATACATGTTGCTACAAAAGGCATTATGTTGTCAGTTTTTATAGTTGAGTAGTATTCCATTGTATAAATATACCATCACTTCTTTATCCAGTCACTCGTTGATGGACATTTAGGCTGTCTCCATGTTTTGGCTCTTGTAAATAGTGCAACTATGAACGTTGGGGTGCAGGTGTCATCCTGAAGGAGGGTTCTTTCTGGATATATGCCCAGGAGCCGGATTGCGGGTCATATGGTAAGTCTGTTCCTAGTCTTTGAGGAATCTTCATACTGTTTTCCACAGTGGCTACACCAAACAGTATTCCCACCAGCAGTGTAGGAGGGTTCCCCTTTCTCCACAGCCCCTCCAGTATTTGTCATTTGTGGATTTTTGAATGATGGCCATTCTGGCTGCTGTGAGATGATACCTCATTGTAGTTTGGATTCACATTTCTCTGAAAATTAGTGATGTTGAGCATTTTATGATGTGCCTATTAATCATTTGCATGTCTCCCTTGGAGAATTGCTTGTTTAGGTCTTCTGCCCATTTTTGGATTGGGTTGTTTGGTTGTTTCTTATTAAGTCATATGAGCTGCTTATATATTATGGAGATCAAGCCTTTGTCAACTTCATTTGCAAAAATTTTCTCCCATTCCATAGGTTATCTTTTTGTTTTACTTATGGTTTCCTTTGCTGTGCAGAAGCTTGTAAATTTCATTAAGTCCCATTTGTTTATTCTTGCTTTTATTTCTATTGCTTGAGTAGACTGTTCTAAGAGAACATTTTTGATATGTATGTCAGATAATATTTTACCTCTATTTTCTTCCAGGTGGTTTCTTGTATCTTGTCTTATGTTTAAGTCTTTGATCCATTTAGAGTCGATTTTTGTGTATGGTGTAAGGGAGTGTTCTAGCTTCCTTGTTTTACTTGCCACTGTCCAGTTATCCCAACACCATTTGCTGAAGAGACTGTCTTTATTCCATTGTATATTCTTGCCTCCTTTGTCGAAGATTAGTTGATCAAAAGTTTGTGGGTTCATTTGTGGGCTCTCTATTCTGTTCCATTGGTCTATATGTCTGTTTTGGTACCAGTACCATGCTGTCTTGATGACTGTAGCTCTACAGTATTGTCTGAAGTCTGGGAGGGTTATTCCTCCAGCCTCTTGCTTTCCCTTCAGTAATGCTTTGGTAATTCTAGGTCTTTGATGGTTCCATATAAATTTTATTATGATTTGTTCTAGTTCTGTGAAATATGTCCTGGGTAATTGGATAGGGATTGCATTTAACCTGTAGATTGCCTTGGACAGTGTGATCATTTTAACAATATTGATTCTTCCAAACCAGGAGCATGGGATATCTTTCCATTTTTTAAAGTCTTGTCTAATTTCCTTCATCAATGGTTTATAGTTTTCTGTGTATAATCCTTTCACCTCCTTGGTTAGATTTATTCCCAGATATTTTATTACTTTGGGTGCTATTTTAAAGGAGATTGTTTCCTTACTTTCTTTTTCTGTTGGTTCATCGTTAGTGTAAAGAAATGCAACTGATTTTTCAACGTTAGTCTTGTAACCTGCTACCTTGCTGAATTCTTCGATCAGATCTAGTATTTTTTGTGTTGACCCTTTAGGGTTTTCTATATAGAGTATCTTGTCTTCTACATATAGTGACACTTTTACCTCTTCTTTTCCAATTTGGATCCCTTTTATTTCTCTCTCTTGCCTGATTGATGTGGCTAGGACTTCCAGGACTGTGTTGAATAGGAGTGGTGATACTGGGCATCCTTGTCTTGTCCCAGATTTTAGTGGGAAGCCTTTGAGTTTTTCACCATGGAGTACTATGCTGGCTGTAGGTTTGTCATATATAGCTTTTATGATGTTGAGGTATGTTCCCTCTATACCCACTTTGGCGAGAGTTTTTATCATAAATGGGTGTTGAATTTTATCAAATGCTTTTTCTGCATCGATTGAGATGATCATGTGGTTTTTGTCCTTTCTCTTGTTGATGTGATGTATTCCATTGATTGATTTGTGTATGTTGAATCAGCCTTGTGTCCCTAGGATGAACCCCACTTGGTAATGATGTATACTCCTTTTTATGTGCTGTTGGATTCTATTCGCTAAAATTTTGGTGAGGATTTTGGCGTCTATGTTCATCAGTGATATTAGCCTGTAATTCTCTTTTTTTTTTTGTAGTGTCTTTGCCTGGTTTTGGTATCAGGGTGATGGTGGCTTCACAGAATGAGCTTGGGAGTACTCCCTCCTTTTCAATATTCTGGAAGAGTTTGAGAAGGACTGGTATGAGTTCTTCTTTGTATGTTTGGTAGAATTCCCCAGTGAAGCCCTCTAGTCCTGGACTTTTACTGTAGGGAGGTTTTATACTTCTACTTCAATTTCATTTCTAGGGATCAGTTTCTTCAAGTGGTCAGTTTCTTCTTGATTCAGCCTTGGTGGACAGTGTGTTTCCAGAAACTTGTCCATCTCCTCTAGGTTATCCAGTTTTTTAACCATATAGTTTTTCAAAATATTCTCGTATGATATTCTGTATTTCTATTTTATTTGTTGTAATTTCTCCATTTTCCTTTCTTATTTTGCTAATTTGTGCTAACTCTTTTTTCTTCTTTGTGAGTTTGGCCAGATGTTTGTCGATTTTATTTACTTTTTCAAAAAAACCAGTTTTTGGTTTGGTTGAATTTTTTCTGTGTGTTTGGTTTTTTTTTTGCAATCTCTATTTTATTTGTTTCCTTCCTAATCTTTAGTGTTTCCTTCCTTCTGCTGCCTTTTGGGGCTTTTTGTTATTCTTTTTCTACTTCTCTCAGCTGGCGAGTTCAATTCTTTATTTGACATTGTTCTTCTTTTTTGAGGAAGGCATGTATCACTATGAACTTCCCTCTTAGCACTGCCTTTGCTGTGTCCCATAGGTTTTGAGTGGTTGTGCTTTCATTATCATTTGTCTCAAGGTATTTTTTAATTTCAGCTTTGATTTCCTCATTGACTCATTGGCTTTCTAATACATATTGTTTAATCTCCATGCTTTCCTTTTTTTCTCCTTTGTTTCTCTGTTGTTGATTTCTAGTTTCATGGCATTGTGGTCAATAAACATGCTTGAGATAATTTCTATCTTTCTAAAATTGTTGAGGTTTCTTTTGTGTCCAAGTACATGATCAATCCTAGAAAATGTTCCATGTACACTTGAAAAGAATGTGTATCCTATTTTGGGGGGTTTAATGCTCTGAAAATATCCACCAAGTCTAATTTTCCTATTGTATTATTTAATTTCTCTGTTGCTTTACTTATTTTCTGTCTGGAAGATCTGTCTAGTGATGTTAATGCAGTGATAAAATCTCCAACTATGATTGTATTCCCATCAATATCCCCCTTTATCTCTGTTAGTAATTGTTCTATGTACTTAGGTGCTCCTATATTGGGTGCATATATATTAACCAGTGTAATATCTTCATCTTGTATCACTCTTTTAATCAATATAAAATGTCCTTCTTTTTCTTTATGGCCTTTATTTTAAAGTCTATTTTGTCTGAAATCAGTACTGCAACACCTGCTTTTTTGACTTTCCCATTTGTATGAAATATCCTTTTCCATCCTTTCACTCTCAATCTATATGTGTCGTTCTCCCCAAAGTGGGTCACTTGTATGCAGTATATTGAAGGTTCTTGCTTTATTATCCAGTCTGCCACTCTGTGTCTTTTGACTGGAGCATTTAGTCCATTAACATTTTCAGTAATTAATGATAGATGTGTGTTTATTGCCATTTTGAACTTACCTTTGCTGTTGATTTTGTATTTCCTCTTTGTTCCTTTCTTCTTCCTTTTGTGGTTTGGTTATTTTCCTTTGTATTAGCATGGATTTTATTTAGGTTTTGTAACTCCCTTGTAAGTTTTTAGCTTGTGGTTACTCTTTTTTTAAGTCTATTAGCCCATTGTTATAATTGTTTTTATTAAACTGATCGTAACATGATCTCAAACCCATCCTACTGAGAACAAAAAATTAAAAAAGAAAGAAAAGAAATTTCTTTATTTTCCTGCTTCCCTCTCCCAATGATTTAGATGTCTACTTTTACAATTTCATGTTTATTTGAATTTCATGAGTTATCACCTTTCCATTTGTGAGTTTCTCATTTCTGTCGCATCCTGCTGCTTTTCTATTTAGAGTAGACCTTTCAATATTTCTTTTAGCATGGGTTTAGTGTTGCTAAACTCTTTAAGTTTTTGCTTGTCTGTGAAACTCTTTATTTCTCCTTTTATCCTGAAGGATAGCCTTGCTGGATAAAGTATCCTCGGCTGCATCTTTTTTTTCATTCAGGACTTTGAATATATCTTGCCACTCCCTTCTGGCCTGTAGAGAAATCAGCTGAGAGCCTTATGGGGATTCCCTTGAACTCACTCTTTTCTTTTCTCTTGCTGCCTTTAGTATCATTTCTTTATAATTGATTCTGGCCATCTTGATAATGATATGTCTTGGTGTGGGTCTACTTAGGTTCTTCCTGTTTGGGACCCTCTGAGCTTCCTGTACTTGGATATGTGATTCCTTCTTTAAGTTTGGAAAGTTTTCAGTCATGATATCTTCCAATATCTTTTCAACCCAGTTTGATCTTTCTTCCCTTCTGGGACCCCTATTATGCGAAGATTCGCGTGCTTTATACTATCCCATAGGTCCCTTATAGTATTTTCATTTGTTTTATTTTGTTTATCTTGTAGCTGTTTTGATTGGGTGCTTTCTGTTGTCCTGTCTTGTAGGTCACCAATTCGTTCCTCTGTATTATCTAGTCTGCTTTGTACAGCCTTTAGATCATTCCTCATCTCAGCCAACGAGTTTACCCATTCTACTTGGCTGTTCTTTATAGCTTCAATTTCATTTTTGACATTTTTTAACTCTAGATACTCTCTCTTTTACTTCCTTCAGTACTTTGATCACACCTTTTTTGAAATCTTGATCTAGTAGGTTATTGATGATTTCATTGACCGTTCTTTAAGGGGATTTCTCTTATTGTTTTAATTGGGAACAGTTTCTCTGCTTCTTCATCTTCCTCATACCTCTCTGGAACTGTGGTTTGTGGAGTATCTGTTATCTATTGTAGTCCTTACAGAGTTTATTTATTTATCTATCTAATGTGTATGTAGGAATAACACTTAAAATAAAAAAGAGAGAGAGAGAGAAATATAATTTTAAAAGAAGGGAGAAAAAAGGTTTGAAAACAGTGTATAATGAATAATAAAAGCAAGTTGAAGCAGAATAGCAATCAGGTTGAGACATCTTATAAAAATCTTAAAAAGAGGGAAAAATGTATTTGAAACCTGTGTATAATCAATGACAGGACATCAAAACCAAGAGAAAATTGAAACTTTGTCGATTTTTAAAAACAATAAAAATATTTTTTAAAATTTAAAAGGGATAAAAACAGAGTATATGTAATTGTTTAAGTAGTAAAAATTAAAAGGGTAATAGAAAGTAGAACAGAGAAAAACAAAATTTAAATAAAAGGGAGATGATTGGTGTCATCCTGGGGACTGTGAGCTCTTATTGTGAAGTCTTTCTGTCTTTGCCCTGTTTTGGAAGCTCAGCTTGCTGTTTCCAGAGGCCTTCCATTGGCGCCTTCGTCTGTGCTGCTCCCAGTGCCTGTCAGCAAGCAGATCGTGCCACCTCCCAACATTGGGTCAGGTGCAGCTCTCCTTTGCTGTGGGCGGGCTGGTCACTGCCCCTTATGATGCTGCAGTTAGATGTTGCAGACTGACCATTAGGAGGGCAGGTTGCGCTCCCTACAAGCACCGTGGTCAGTGGCTGCATTCCTGCTGGAAAGTTGGGGGACTGCCCGCCCTCTTCAGGTGCTGGTCACTCCAAAGCTCTGTGCTGATTTGTGCTCCATAGGCGGGCTTGGGGAAGACCAAGAAACAGCCCTGTCACTGCTCCAAGCCAAAACCCAGCTCCTTGTTTGTCTTGGTGGAGCAAGTTCTCTGAGGGATCAGGATGGAAGGATCCTATCTGCCTCAGGCTCTAGACAAGTCTCCGTCTGGCCTTTGAGGCTGCTAAGTCCTTAGGTGCAGATGCAGGTTTTGCCCCCACTCCCGTCCCCTCCTGGGTGCTCAGCACCTGAGGATATGGTGGCTGTGCCTGAGCCCTGCCTCTCTTCACCCAAAAACTTTCCACGGGTTTTCAGCAATGGGGGTATGCTCCCTTCCCCCAAGGGCATATCAACCGTGTTATTTTATGGAGGACCCATGTTGTTCTGCCCTGTGCACCGATACCAACAGTACTGTGGGGCTGCCTCAGTGCAGCCATGCCCATCCTCTGCCCAGCTCGGGCAGCCTGGCCCTACCCCCAGATGCCAGCCTGCATCTCAGGCTGGGTGTTGTGGGGACCCTCTGTGCCCACTTAACTTAGTTTTGTCAGTCAAGGGCTGCTCCATACAGATCCGAGCCTCAGAGGTTCCCTCTCCATCCTGCTGGCCTCTACATTGGAGAGGGGAGACCCAGCGAAGTAGTGCCAGCCCTCCTTTGCTGCTCCCTCACTGCGGGACCTGTCCCACACTGTTTTACCTTTTCTTCTTTCTTTTTTCCTTTTCCTCTACGAGATTCTTGGTGTCTCTGTCTTTTGAAGAGGATGATGTTCTGTCAGGGTTCTGCAGGTGCTCTGGTTGGCTTAGTGGGTCAGTGGATTTAAGTCTTTGTGTATTTGTGGGAGAGGGTGAGCTACAAGCATCCTTCTACTCCGCCATCTTGGCCAAACTCCTCCAAGAAAATCACTTCTCAGTCAAAAAATAGAATGTTAAAGTATAACATATGCCAACATAGAATTTAATTATGTATATGTATTCAGATAAGTTTTTTGGCCTATTTAGGACATCGTAACCTTAAACTAGTTGTTGGGCTTCCCAAAGCTACTCTTTACTTATATTAAACACTTGTATATGCATGAAATAAGCATTAGGTTATAAGCTTCTTGGACTTTTCATTTAGTTATTTCATCATCTAAGTTAACAGGGCTTTATCTTAGTGACTTGTATTTATCCTGTATTTCTTGCCGTAGTTCCAATGACACAGTCTTCCAAATACTAGTGTCAGAAGAAACATGAAGTTACAGAATCACTGAGTCAAGCCTAGAAATTAATACATTCCCCATATCAAAACTAGTGGAGTGGGAAGACGGAGAAGATGGCGGAGTAGAAGGATGCTCGTAAGTCACCCTCTCTCACAAATACACCAAGACCCACATCTAGAGACCCACTCAGCCAACCAGAGCACCTGCAGAACTACGACACAACACTGTCCTCTTCAAAAGATATAGATGCCAAAAATCTGGTAGGAGAAAAGGAAAAAAGAACAAAAGGCAAAGCAGCGCGGGACGGGTCCCGCAGGGAGGGAGCAGCAAAGGAGGACTGGCGCTCGCAGCTGGGTCTCCCCTCTCCAACTGAGAGGCCAGCGGGACGGAGGGGGAGCCTCCGAGGCTCGGATCTGTACAGAGCAGCCCTTGACTGACAGAACTAAGTTAAACGGGCACAGAGCGTCCCCCGCGACACCCAGCCTGAGACGCGGGCCGGCAGCGGCGGGCGGGGCCAGGATGCCCAAGCTGGGCGGAGGACAGGGGCGTCTGCACGGAGGCAGCCCTGGGAGACTTCAAGGGGCTGCACGCCATGGCTGTGGGTGTACAGGGCAGAACAACCTGGGCCCTCCATAAAACAGCAAGTTTGACGTGCCCTGGGGAGAAGGGTGCATACTCCCATCTCTGAAAACCCTTGGAAACTTTTTGGGGGAAGAGAGGCAGGGCTCAGGCACAGCCACCATATCCTCTGGTGATTAGCACCCAGGCGGGGGCGGGGACAAAACCTGCATCCACACCGAAGGGCTTAGCAGCCTCAAAGGCCAGACTGAGACGGGCCTACAGCCCGGGGCAGATAGGATCCTTCCATCCTGGTTCCTCAGAGAACTTGCTCCACAAACAAGGAGTTGGGTTTTGTCTCAGCAGGGATAAGGCTGTCCCTTGGTCTTCCCCGAGCCCACCTGCAGAGGGTTGACCAGGGAGGAGCGCCGACCAGGGCGGAGCGCACAGCTGCACAGAGCAGCGGAGCTACCCGTGGCGCAGGTAGAGGGAGAGCGGCCCCCCGCCTTTCGGGCAGGAACACAGCCCCTGACCAAGGTGCTGGGAGGGGGCATGACCCGCCCTCCTGCCTGGCCAATCTGCAACATCTTACTGTGGCATCCGAATGGGCAGTGACCCGCCCGCCCACAGCAGAGGACAGCTGCACCTGACCCCGTGTTAGGAGGAGGCGTGATCTGCTTGCCGACAGGAGCTGGGATCAGCAGGAAGAGGGCGCCAAAGGAGGGCATCAGAAAACAAAAAGCTGAGCTTCCAAAACAGGATGAAGACAGAAAGACTTCCATTAAAAGCACACAGACTCCAGGAGAACACCGACAACTTCCCCCGTTTTTTTTTAAATCTGTTTTTACCTGTTCTATTTTCTATTACTCTCTTAATTTTTACTTCTTAATTCTTTTCTATTTCTATTGGGTTTTGATGTCCTGTTATTGATTAGACACAGGCTTCAAATACATCTATTCATCCTCCGCCCTTTTTTTTAAAGGTTTTAGAAGGAAGTCTCAACCCGATTAATACTCTGCTTCAACTCGCTCTTCTGTTGTTCTTTATACACTGTTTTCAAACCCTCTTTCTCCCTTCTTTTTAAATTCTTTCTCTCTCTTTCTTATTTTTTTCTTTTTTTGCCTAAGTTTTATTCCTAAATAAGCATTAGATAGATAAAATCCTTAAGATCCAAAATAGACAACTGATACTCCATAAACCACAGTGCCAGAGACGTATGAGCAAATGAAGAAGCAGAGAAACCTTTCCCAATTAAAAGAACAAGAGAAATCCTCTGAAAGAAAGATCAATGAAATAGATATCGATAGCCTACTAGATCAAGAATTCAAAAAACAGTGATCAAATTGCTGAAGGAATTAAAAGAGATAGTGTTTAGAGATATAAAATATGTCAAAAATGAAATTGAAGCTATAAAGAAGAGCCAAGTAGAATGGGAAAACTCATTGGCTGAGATGAGGAATGATCTAATAGCTGTGCAAATCTGACTAGATAATGCAGAGGAACGAATTAGTGATCTAGAAGACAGGGCATTAGAAAGCACCCATTCAGAAGAACTACAAGATAAGCAAATAAAAAATAATGAAAATAGCATAAGGGACCTATGGGATAATATAAAGCGTCCCAATTTTTGCATAATAGGGGTCCCAGAAGGGGAAGAAGGATCGAAGGGGATTGAAAAGCTTTTTGAAGAAATCAAGACTGAAAACTTCCCAAACTTAAAGAAGGAATCAGATATTCAAGGACAGGAAGCTCAGCGGGTCCCAAACAGGAAGAACTCAAATAGACTCGCACAAAGACATATCATAATCAAGATGGCCAGAGTCAAGGACAAAGAAATGATTCTAAAGGCAGCAAGAGAAAAGAAAAGAGTAAGTTACAAGGGAACCCCCATAAGGCTCCCAGCTGATTTCTCTACACAAAGACTAGAGGCCAAAAGGGAGTGGCAAGGTATATTCAAAGCCCTTAATAAAAAAAAGATGCAGCCTAGGATACTTTATCCAGCAAGGCTATCCTTTAGGATAGAAGGAGAAATAAAGAGTTTCACAGACAAAAAAAAAAGCTGCAGGAGTTTAGCAACACTAAACCAATGCTAAAAGAAATATTGAAAGGGCTATTCTAAGTTGAAAAGCAGCAGGATGCTACAGAAGTGAGAAACTCACAACTGGAAAGGTGATAACTCATGAATTACAAATAAAGAAAACATGAAATTATAAAAGAAGATATACAACTCACTGAGAGAGGGAGAGGATGGCAGGGAAATATAGAATATTTTTTTCTTTCATTTTTAAATTTTTTTAATAATAGGATGGGTTTGAGATTATGTTACTATCAGTTTAATAAAAACAGTTATAGTAATGGGTTAATAGAATTACAAAAAAGGGTAACCACAAGTCAAAAATTAACAAGGGAGTCACAAAATTTAAATAAAATCCATGATAATACAAAGGAAAATTACCAAACCGCAAAAGGACGAACAAAGTTACGTAGAGGATATTCCAATTCAACTGTAAAGATAAGTTCAAAATGGCAATAAACACACACCTATCATTACTTACTGTAAATGTTAATGGACTAAATGCTCCAGTCAAAAGATATAGAGTGACAGACAGGATAATAAAGCAAGAGGCTTCAATATGCTGCATACAAGATACCCACTTTAGGGAGAAGGACACATATAGATTGAGAGTGAAAGGATGGAAAAGGATATTCCATGCAAATGGAAAAGCCAAAAAAGCAGGTGTTGCAGTACTGATTTCAGACAAAATAGACTTTAAAACAAAGGCCATAAAGAAAGATAAAGAAGGACATTTTATAATGATTAAAGGAGTGATACAGGATGAAGATATTACACTGGTTAATATATATGCACCCAATATAGGAGCACCTAAGTACATACAAGAATTACTAACAGAGATAAAGGGGGATATTGATGGGAATACAATCATAGTTGGAGATTTTAACACCGCATTAACATCACTAGACAGATCTTCCAGACAGAAAATAAACAAGGCAACAGAGAAATTAAATACTACAATAGAAAAACTAGATTTGGTGGATATTTTCAGATCATTACATCCGCAAACAATTGGATATACTTTGTTTTCAAGTGTACATGGAACATTTTCAAGGATCGATCATGTACTTGAGAACAAAAGAAACCTCAACAATTTTAAGAAGATAGAAATTATCTCAAGCAACTTTACTGACCACAATGCCATGAAACTGGAAATCAACAACAGAGAAACAAAGGAGAAAAAAAGAAAAGCATGGAGATTAAACAATATGTTATTGAAAAAAATTGATCAATGAGGAAATCAAAGCTGAAATTAAAAAATACCTTGGGACAAATGATAATGAAAGCACAACCACTCAAAACCTATGGGACACAGCAAAGGCAGTGCTAAGAGGGATGTTCATAGTGATACATGCCTTCCTCAAAAAAGAAGAACAATCTCAAATAAACACGTTAACCCACCACGTGAATCAATTAGAAAAAGAAGAACAAAAAGCCCCAAAAAGCAGCAAAAGGAAGGAAATAATAAAGATCAGAGAGAAATTAAATACAATAGAGATGAACAAGATCATAGAAAAAATCAACAAAACCAAAAGCTGGTTTTTTGAAAAAGTAAATAAGATCGACAAACCTCTGGCCAAACTCACAAAGAAGAAAAAAGAGAGAGCACAAATTAGCAAAATAAGAAAGAAAAATGGAGAAATTACAACAAACAAAATAGAAATACAGAATATCATATGAAAATATTATGAAAAAATATATGGATAACAAACTGGATAACCTAGAGGAGATGGACAAGTTTCTGGAAACATACTGTCCACCAAAACTAAATAAAGAAGAAAGTGAACACTTTAACAATCTGATCAGTAGAAAGGAAATAGAAATAGCAATTAAAAACCTCCCTACAAATAAAAGTCCAGGACCGGATGGCTTCACCAGGGAATTCTATCACACATACAAAGAAGAGTTCATATGAGTCCTTCTCAAACTCTTCCAGAAGATTGAAAAGGAGGGAATACTCCCAAGCTCATTCTATGAAGCCACCATCACCCTGATACCAAAACCAGGCAAAGACACTACAAAAAAAAAGAATTACAGGCCAATATCACTGATGAATATAGACACCAAAATCCTCACCAAAATTTTAGCAAATAGAATCCAACAACACATAAAAAGGAGTATACATCATTACCAAGTGGGGTTCATCCTAGGGACACAAGGCTGATTCAACATACACAAATCAATCAATGGAATACATCACATCAACAAGAGAAAGGACAAAAACCACATGATCATCTCAATCGATGCAGAAAAAGCATTTGATAAAATTCAACACCCATTTATGATAAAAACTCTCGCCAAAGTGGGTATAGAGGGAACATATCTCAACATCATAAAAGCTATATATGACAAACCTACAGCCAGCATAGTACTCCATGGTGAAAAACTCAAAGGCTTCCCACTAAAATCTGGGACAAGACAAGGATGCCCAGTATCACCACTCCTATTCAACACAGTCCTGGAAGTCCTAGCCACATCAATCAGGCAAGAGAGAGAAATAAAAGGGATCCAAATTGGAAAAGAAGTGGTAAAAGTGTCACTATATGTAGAAGACAAGATACTCTATATAGAAAACCCTAAAGGGTCAACACAAAAAATACTAGATCTGATCGAAGAATTCAGCAAGGTAGCAGGTTACAAGACTAAAGTTGAAAAATCAGTTGCATTTCTTTACACTAATGATGAACCAACAGAAAAAGAAAGTAAGGAAACAATCTCCTCTAAAATAGCACCCAAAGTAATAAAATATCTGGGAATAAATCTAACCAAGGAGGTGAAAGGATTATACACAGAAAACTATAAACCATTGATGAAGGAAATTAGACAAGACTTTAAAAAATGGAAAGATATCCCATGCTCCTGGTTTGGAAGAATCAATATTGTTAAAATGATCACATTGCCCAAGGCAAACTACAGATTTAATGCAATCCCTATCAAATTACCCAGGACATATTTCACAGAACTAGAACAAATCATATTAAAATTTATATGGAACCATCAAAGACCTGAAATTACCAAAGCATTACTGAAGAGAAAGAAAGAGGCTGGAGGAATAACCCTCCCAGACTTCAGACAATACTATAGAGCTACAGTCATCAAGACAGCATGGTATTGGTACCAAAACAGTCATATAGACCAATGGAATGGAAGAAAGAGCCCAGAAATGAACCCACAAACTTTTAGTTAACTAATCTTTGACAAAGGAGGCAAGAATATACAATGGAATAAAGACAGTCTCTTTTGCAAATGATGTTGGGAAAACTGGAGAGCAGCATGTAAAACAAGGAAGCTAGAACACTCCCTTACACCATATACAAAAATCCACTCAAAATGGATCAAAGTCTTAAACATAAGACAAGATACAATAAACCTCCTAGAGGAAAACATAGGCAAAACACTATCTGACACACATTTCAAAAATTTTCTCATTGAAAAAAAAAGCAAAAATAAACAAATGGGACCTAATGAAACTTACAAGCTTCTGCACAGCAAAGGAAACAAGAAGTAAAACAAGAAGGCAACCTATGGAATGGGAGAAAATTTTTGCAAATGAAACGGACAAAGCTTGATCTCCAGAATATATAAGCAGCTCATATGACTCAATAAGAAACAACCAAACAACCCAATCCAAAATGGGCAGAAGACCTAAACAAGCAATTCTCCAAGGAAGACATGCAAATGATTAATAGGCATATCATAAAATGCTCAACATCACTAATTTTCAGAGAAATCTGAATGAAAACTTCAATGAGGTATCACCTCACAGCAGCCTGAATGGCCGTCATTCAAAAATCCACAAATGACAAGTGCTGGAGAGGCTGTGGAGAAAGGGGAACCCTCCTACACTGCTGGTGGGAATGCAGTTCAGTGCAGCCACTATGGAAAACAATGTGTAGATTCCTCTTAGACTAGGAATAAACTTACCATATGACCCAGGAATCCCACTCCTGAGCTTGTATCCAGAAGGAAATCTGCTTCAGAATGACACCTGCACCCCAATATTCATAGCAGCACTATTTACAATAGCCAAAACACAGAAACAGCCTAAATGTCCATCAACAGGTGACTGGATAAAGAAGTGGTGGTATATTTATACAATGGAATACTACTCAGCCATAAAAACCGACAACATAATGCCAATTGCAGCAACATAGATGCTTCTGGAGAATGTCATTCTAAGTGAAGTAAGCCAGAAAGAGAAAGAAAAATACCATATGAGATCGCTCATATGTGGAATCTAAAAAAGAAAGTCAAAAATAAACAAACAAACAAAAACAAACTGTAAATACAGGACAGAAATAGTCTCATAGAGAATACAGACTTGTGGTTGGCAGGGGGGTTGTGGGTGGGAAAGGATAGATTGGGATTTCAAAATTGTAGTATAGATAAACAAGTTTACACTGTATAGCATAGGGAAATATACACAAAATATTATGATAACTCACAGAAAAAAAATGTGACAATGAGTGTGTATATGTTCATGAATGACTGAAAATTTGTGCTGAACATTGGAATTTTACACAACATTGTAAAATGATTATAAATGAATAAATAATTTTAAAAATAAACTGGTGGAGTGGTAGGATGCATTCTACATTTGGAAGGGAGATCCATTTCCTGGAAGAAGTGATGCTTTGACTATTAAAAGCCAGGTTAGCAAGAAAGTCAAGCATTCCAGGAAAGAAAAAGAGTTCAGTTTATGTAAAGACAGTGTGATAGAAGAGGTTATGAGCCTTTTGGAGGCATCAGTCTTATTTAAAATCATTGATAATCCAGTGAGTTAAGGACCATTGCCCTTCCTTCATAGGCTTGAGTTGTTTCAAAGCATAGATTTCCAAACAATGCAGATGCCACATACCCATGTGAAGAGAAAAAATTAATCCCCTCAACCTTGGGTATGATCAGGAGGGTCGTGGAAAGGGTGAAGCCTCCAAATTTGGCCATATATAGCCATTGTGGTATCAATTTCCTTGTACTTTACCCCAATGTGCTATGCAAATGTCATCATTTCTATGTATCCATGATGTAAAAAAAGTTTGGAACGCCTTTTCTTACAGAATTAAGTGTCTTAATTAAGAATTAGAGCCATAATTAGAATCCAGAAGTTTTGATTCTGCATCTAGGACATTCTCCCTACTTCACAACATACTGTGTATTTGGAAAGAGTTTTGCTGAAGACTCTAGAACTTCACAATTCTGCCAAGTTTCTTCTTACTATTTGACAGGATGGAGGACATTAGTGCTGAAAGGATTCTCTGAATCTTCAAGGTCATATACACTTACCTTTTCCTAAATACCTAAAAAAGGAGATCCAGAGATTGCCTTTTAATAACTATTTCATGTGAATTATTGACTTCTTAAAATTAAGAATATTTAGTTCAGCAAAGCAGCTGATAATAAAGATTGTTGAAATAATTGTTTTTAAAAAACTTTTAAAATCACAGTTTTATAGTTACAATTTTTATTCTATTGTTATAGTCACGTCACAAAAGATGTAATATTTTTCTAGTTCCTCTTTAAAACAATAAATCAAAAGTGGTACTCCAAAGGGAAGCTAGATCAATGTAATCAGATTTTATTATAAAGCCAATATTTTCAGCATTTCTTCTAACAAAGTATTGTGTGGCCCTTCAACTGTATTTGCAAGGAACAAGTTTTAAGAAACACTAAACTTGTTCATGATCACATAAAGGATTCTTTGATTTGTAGAGAGACCAAATTTGTTTTCAGATTACCCAGAATACGTAGCCCTACCAGAAATACTACAAAGGAAAATTATTTCCACTTTTATAACTATTTGTAAAGTAATAACAAAAATTGGATTAGGAAAATTTCTAGACCATGTGTCTTGAAAGTTTACAGGAAAATGAAATTTTACCAGGAGGTCATAGTCCTGATGTAATTTTCTGAGTGATTGCTTTTGCTGCTGAGGAGGGTCAATACACTTCCCCACCCATAAATCAAACTGGACTATGTATTGTTAATCAAACATTGACTTGCTTTCCTGCCTGCAGATAATATTCCCACATTTCTCTCAGCCTGGAAGGAAGACTCTTGCCTCATCTCTGTCCATCCAAACAAATTTACCTGTCATTTAAGATTAATCTTCACATTGTCCACCATGAATCATTCGTTAACACATGCACACAGGCTGAAGATCATTACTTCTTATGAATGCTCACAGCATTTTACATATCTTATTAAACCTATTTTTAAATGAATATTTCATTTGCTATTTTTAAAATCATGGCTTTATTTCATTAATATGTTTTACCCCTCCCTTACTATACAGTTCTTTGAGCATAGGATTCTGTGCTGTATCCTCCACAACACAGCTTACCTCAGATCAAGTTCTGTACAAATAGGTGTTCAATAAATGTTTATTGAATAAAAAATTGACTAAATCTCTAGATGATAGGGTTGCATCCAATGTCAAGCTAAGGTCCAGAACATTCTAGTTATTGAAATTTTCTCTCATTTTTATAAGTATTTCAGGAACTTGTAAACAATGTTCCAGTTGGTTATCTTTGTAAGGAGATATTTATGTGGTAAATACACTCTGTAATGTAACTTTGACATCTTCACTTTTTTGTCTACACCTTTAGTCCAGAAAATAAACATTTTCCTATGTCAGTCTATTTATCTGAGTAACATTACTCAATAAATTGTTAAATGACAAAAGTGGCTTAAATATCAAATGAGTTGGGGTCTGTGTGTTAAGATGAAAGGAATACCAAGCTTGGAGGCAAAAGCCCTCAAAATACCATTCTATAATAATTAACATGCCCAATTCAGTAAAATTTTCTGGCTGCAATTTCCTTGTATGTTAAAAGAAACATTATAACTTTCATCCTACCTACCCTGTAGACTACTGAAATTACATTGATTCATTCATCAAATGTTTACTAAGAGCTTACTTTTTGTGAGACACTATTGTAAGAACAGAGAAATTGAACAATGATTATGAGAGAAAAAGGCCAATACTCTCATAGATTTTACATTCTAATTAGGAAAAAGATAATAAACTAGCAAACAATAACCAAGAAATTATAAGGTAGCAATAAATAATATAAGTAAAATAAACTAATGTCATGTAAGATAAAATGACCAGGGGAAAACACTAATTGAGTGTGAGTGCTCAGGAAAGTCCTAATTAAAGGGACATTTGAACTGACATCTGATTAGAAAGAAGCAGCAAATAATGTGAAGATTTAGGATCATAATGTTTCAGAGAGAACGAAAAATGTGCAAGGGAAAGAGAGTAAGTTTGATGTGCTATTGGTACAAACTTATGGCCATAACAGCTGGAACAGATGGAGACAGTAGCAGAAAATGAAGGCAGAGAAATAAGCATAGTCCAGATTACTTAAGGCCTACTATACCAATGTAAATAGTACAAATTTATTCTAGGTATCATGGAGAGACAACAGAGGCTGTTAAGCTGGGTAATGATGAAATCTTATTTATATTTTAAAAATATTACTTTGACTGTGGAAAAAGAGTTAAGTCAGTAACTGGCAACATATTGTTCTATGCAGATGCTGACTACTTATCAGGCATTCATTTCACTCACAAGACATAGAAATGCTCAATAGAATTTTATCAAATAAAAATGTTAAGACATAGATGAACTCAAAAAAGGAATTCCTCAAATATCAGAAATGAATAAAGACCTCAAAACTGTAGTGCTGAATACCTAATATCAGTTGATGTACTGAGGAGCTACAGTCTAGGGTTCTCCAGTGGCCTTGGATTTGTCTAAAACATTGAAACTGAAATCATTTGCATAGAGTGACACACTGAATGAAGGACTGCTACCTTTATGAAAATCAGAACAGAAAACTCCACCCTCACATGTCAGAAAATTAGACAAGAAGCTATCATCTGGTCACTACTATGAAAGAAAATAAAAAGTCTCCTGTAAGAAATCAAAGCCCCAGTTCCTTGCCATGATTGGACACAGAATTCATATTTAAATTACCTTTATGGTTGTGGAAATGAAAGGAAAAAAATTAGAATGAAAACTGACTTAAGATCAGTGAAACGACTGGGACCATGGCAGAAGCAAACACAGAAGCATTCTGTTGGACTCTTCAACAATCCAGGGCTCTCTGGACATGCATAACAAAAAAATAAACACAAATAATGCAAACACATATTTTAAAATCTAGCTATATTTATCAGGAAAATAGAGGACCAAAATGTTTTTTTAATTAGAAATGAAAAAAAAGAGAAGTTATAAATAACACCACAGAAATACAAAGGATCAAAAGATGTTACTAAGAAACATTATATGTCAATAAAATGGACAACCTAGAAGAAATTGATAAATCCCTAGAAATGAACAATCTCCCAAGACTGAATCAAAAATAAATAGAAAATATGACCATACTGATTACCAGTAATGAAATTGAATAAGTAAATTTTAAAAGTCCCAACAAACAAAAGTTCAAGATCAAATGGCTTCACAGCTGAATTCTACCAAAGATTTCAAGGATTAACACCTATCGTTTTCAAACTATTCCAAAAAATTGCAGAGGAAGGAATGCTTATGAACTCATTCTATGAGGCCAGCATTACACTGATAACAAAACCAGGCTAATTACCCCCATGCCCAAAAAAGACAGGTCAATGACACTGATGAGTATAAATGCAAAAATCTTCAACAAAATATTAGCAAAAGAAAACCAACAATACATTAAGAGAATCATACACCATGATCAAGTGGGAATTATCTCAGGGATGCAAGAATAGTTCAAGATCCACAAATCAGTCAATGTGATCCACAGTATTAACAAACTAAAGAATGAAAACCATATGATCATCTCAATAGATGCAGAAAATGCTTTTGAAAAAATTCAATATTCATTTAACATAAAATTTCAGAAGTTAACTATCCACACTGAGAGTACATATATACACAACACAGAAAAAGTAATGACAAGAATTTGAGAGAGCATAATATTCCTAAATGGACCCCAAAATAATTATATTTTAAAATATAAAGGAAGTCAAAAGGAAATGCAAGCCATAATGAAATAGAAAAATAGTATGAAAAAAGTCATATTTGTAAAAGAACAAAATAGAAATTCTAGGAATGACAGCTATCAAAATTAAACTCAGTAAACACGGTAAATAGCTGACACAGTCAGAAAGAAAATTAATGATTTGAAAGGCAAAGATTAGAATAACATAGATTGTAACACAAAGAAATAAAAAGATGGAAAATAGGAAATAGTTTAAGTTGTGGGAAATACAATGAGAAAGTCCAACATACATGTTGTAGATTGAATGTTTATGCTCCTTCAAAAGTAACATATGGAAGCTCTAACTCCCAGTGTGATGGTATTTGGAGGTAGGGCCTTTGGGAATTAATTAGGTTTAGATTAGGTCATGAGGTTTAGAATAGGACCCTCCCAATGGGATTAGTGCCCTTTTAAGAAGAAGAAGAAAACTCTCTCTCTCTCCCCCTACTTTCCTCCCTCTCCACTGTATGCACTAAGTAATGCCACGTGAGCACACAGCAAGAGGTAGTGATCTTCTAGCCAGAAAAATAGCTCTCACCAGAACTTGACCATTCTGCCATTCTGATTATAAACTTTTAGCCTCCAACACTCTGAGAAAAATGATGTCTGTTGTTTAAGTGAACCAGTCTATGATATTTTGTTGTTGCAGCCCAAGCAGACTAAGACAGTACATCTAAAAGGAATTTAAGAGAGAATAGAAACAATGAGAGAGAGAGTTTTTCAAAACTGAAAACACGTGTCCTCAAATTAAATAAGCATACTGATTGCTGGGTATAATAAATACAAATAAATATAAATCTAGACATATTGTGGTGTACCTGTGGAACAACAATGACTAAGAAAATAGTGAGAAAAATCAGAGAAATACAGTTTTTCTACAAATAAGCAATAAGACTGATAGTATATTTATCATTAACAATAATTTATTTAAGCAGACAATATAATACTGTTGTCAAAGTCTTCAAGAAAAACAGTTCCCATCTCAGAATTCTATATCCAGCTAATTTATCATTCAAGAGTAATGGTTAAAGAACTAAATTTTCAGACAGCAAAAGATAATAGAGCTTACCATTTACAGACTTTTGCTGAAAGATATATCAAGATAAATGAGGAACAAACTGTGAATATATGGGTAAATATAAATAATAGCTAACATTTTACAAAACCAAAATTATAATAGTGACTATAGGAGATTAAAAACAAAGTGATACTAGAATACTAGACATGTGAAATAAAACTGAAGATGGGAGGGGGTAAATGGACTCAAAACTTTTGAAAGTCCTTTCAAATTTTTCAGGAGGACATTATATATATATTAATTGATTTTTTAAAGTTTAATCACTTAGAGAATTCAAGTTTAATATATAACTTCAAAACCTGCACAGGATAAAAAGACATAAAGAAAACATAAGGAATCTAATGGAAGACAGGAAAGAAGAAAAACAGCAAAGGAAAAACATGATAAATAGAAAACACAGAATGAGAGGGCAGAAATGAGTCAAAATATATCAGTAGTCACATTAAATATAAGTAGACAAAATTTGTATATGGACAGAATAAAATGTAGCTTACAAAAGTAGGATCATTAGAGCTATTATAGCTTTTATATACAGTGAGACACATGGTTTCCATGTAAGAAAAAAATAGGTTGGATTTCTAAGCTGCCATTTGCAACACTGTGGATGGACCTTGAGGGTATTATGCTAAATGGAACAAGACAGAGAAAGACAAATACTATATGAATAGACTTATATATGGAATCTGAAAAGTGAAATTAATGAACAAACAAAACAAGATTCATAAGTACAGAGAATAAATTGATGGTTACCAGATGGGAGAGGCATTGAGGGTGGGAGAAATGGGTGAAGAGAATCAAAAGATACAAACTTCTAGGTATAAAATAAGAAATCACAGGAATGTAATGTACAGCATAGGGAGGATAGTCAATAATATAGCATTAACTTTCTATGGTGTTAAATGTTAACTAGACTTACTGGAGTGATCATTTCACAATGTATATAAATGCTGAATCACTATGTTGTACACCTGGAACTAATATTGTATGTTAATTAAAAGAGGAAAGTGAGATTTTTTTCCACAGCAGTGCTGTTTAAAATGAACAAACCTTGAAAACAACTTAGATGTAAACCAGGGAATGGCTAAATAAGCTATTATATAACCATATAATGAAATTCTAGCCAACAGTTTAACTGAAATAGCTCAATAGGCATTAAAATGGGAATTTCATCAAATAGGAGATTAAAAGAAAGTTGAAGAGTAATATGTGTTATGATACCAATTATTTTATAGTACCCACATACATAATATGAGGTGAAATCATGTTAAATTGCCAATATTTTGATTACTAAAATGGCAATTGTATATAAATAGATCTAATTACTATGTATTTTATGGGTACATTTATGTATCTGTAAATTAAAAGAAAAAACTCTGAAAGGAATTAGAGGCAGAAGGGACTTTATTTTTACATGTACTATTTTAAACTTTTTATAAGGAAAATATATTAAAATTTTATAGTTATTTTTTCCAAATATTACCTCATTACATCTATTGAATGATTATTCTGGACAAATCACATTATAGCAAAGTTTTGGCATATTTTCACTTTGCTCTACTGTCTTCCCAGAGAAGAAGAAATTTTTAAAACTTTGAATAATTTGACCTAAGAGTTTATTTCCAACTGGCCTTTGATCTATCCTTTCAATTGTAAACATGCACAAACCATTGCCAGAGCTGGATGCCACTTGCCAGGTAAATACAGTATTTTAAAATGAAATTTATTGGGTATCATTCAAGTCCTTTTTCTTCAAAGTTGCAGTAATGGTGCACAAATTCTAGAAAAGTCTTACATTAGTGGAGAAAACAAGCTTTGAATGGGGCCTCATATTCCCATGTTGAGAAAAATTCAGCATCCATCCCATTGCTGCTGGGGTGAGAAGGAAGTGGACTGCACAGTGAGCTGTCAGCAGCTCCCCAGGATCTGATGGAGCCCAACATATGCTCCCCACATTCTGACCTGTTCTGTCAATCACCATTCACCAGTAACCCATTCTTCTTATACAATTGTCATCTGTTCCCTAGACAGAAACATTTGGATATAATTTTTTGTGGGCTGTCATTTGTCATTATTTTGGTAATGAATAGAGAGTAAGGCATACTTTGGAGTGGGTATTTCCCCTGTATTCCATATATTCTGAGCTTGCAGAGAAGACAGTTGCTCCCATTTTATACGTAAGTGCCCTACATTTTATCAACAGAAGTAACACAATTCTTTAAGGAGGAAACCATTACTTGAGAGACTTCAGCTTCCACCTCAGGGAGGATTTGACTTATAATGATAAGCCACATAAGGCACCTCAGTCAGTCTGTCAGCCCAAGCAAACAATAAACAAAGCTAAGCACAAAAGTGACGCCCTGTCATTTGAGTAATTTGTTCAACTATACAGTTATGTGTAAGGAAAATTTTCCCTTGTACTGAATTACAATTGTTGGCTTAATTCATGTCAATTGATCTGACAGGCTCATAATGTCTTTCCCCTTTGGAACAAGTCTGCTTTTTGATTTCTAAATTTTTCTGTCAAAGTGTTATGCATTTTCTCAATTCAACTCTCTAGCCAAATTAGTTTTCTTGTTCCCTTAAAGTGGGTTTTACTTTAAATCGCCAAGGTCCACACAATTTCATTTTTTTACTTGGAGGAAGATGAAGACCTCCAACATTCATTTTACAAAGAAACTTCTTTATTTGAGGTAATAGTCTAGAGGATTAGGAAACGATAGGGAATTATTGTAAATAATCCAGTTGCTTCTGTATGTAGCAGTGCTCTCATAGTAAAATATGGTTTCATATTGCCACTGGTAGTTTTGTCATTCTTCCTTACTCTCTGCTTACACTACCATATTTATTTATATAGCATTTTTTTCTTCAAAAATTTCCAAACATTTTCCAGGATTTAAGGTAGAGATATGGAATAACCAATATATGGCTGAAGGAGAATCATGAAGAAATGTATTTGTATACAAAAGACTACTCAGAACAGAAACTTAAACATAGAACCTTGTGATATAAAAAGATAGAAGGGACCTTAGAAATTACTTCCTCCCACATTTTATAGATAAAGAATCTGAGATTTAGAGAAGGTAAATTGTTTAACCTCATATAGTTTAATCTCAGCTCATCATGACAAAGCTAACACTAGAACTCAGATCTTCAAACTCCAACACTAGTGCTATTTCCACTACAGCATGTTAAACAAAGGTGTGTAGTTTAACCTAAAAGGAAAGGAAAGAGATGGAGGAGTTTGTTCTGTACACAATATCAACGTGAATATTCAAGATATTCAGGCTTAAAAATATTTCAAAGCTGATATGGCAAATTCAAGTCCTACATGTTTACGGCTGTTCCACAGGAGAAAAGGAGAAAAATAATGACCTAAGAAGCTTGAGTCACCACACAACAGTCAGAAGCCATAAGTTACTTGGATAAAATTGCCACAGCTGAGTGTTCATCTGGCATAGTAACATGGAACAATATTCTATAGCTTAGGCCATCAGTTTACATTAATTTTCAGAGGTGCAAAGTCACCTTTTTCTATTTGCAGGGATACTACTACAATATTAAAAAAAAACAACTAGAATGAAGATGAGTTTACCTTCTGGCATCTTGTGTGTTAAATAAACTATAGTGAAAGAGCATAATGAAACTTTGGGCCCATATATAAAGAGTTATTCTTCAAGGCCAAAGATTGGATAGGTAAAGGGCAGCTCCTTAGAGTTAATGCCTGGCAAAAGAATGAGGGTTCCCTACCTGTTGTACACACCTCACAAGTTACTTATAGTTGTGGTTCCCAAACTGTGTAATGAAATACTGCAGCATCTCAACAAATCAACATGTCTACCATAGATTATTATGCATTTTTGAGGGAAAAACGGCAGTAGTCAACACCTAGCTTGAGATAAGTACATTTTCAACGTTAGATTCTGTCCCATTCTTTTGTCATTTTTTTGTTTTGCAAAGCTAGATTTTCTGCAGTTGATGTAAAAAAAAGTAGACGCTGCTAAGGATAAGGAGTTGTTGGGGGATAGCACAAGGGAACTCCTTGGTGGTGATAGAACAGTTATGTATTTTGATTGTGGTAGTGGTTATACAAATATGTATGAGGGAAGACTGCACAAAACTATGAATACACTAACAAATGTATGTAAAACTAGTGAACTCTAGTTAAGTTCTGTTGATCATACCAATATAAATGTCTGCTTTTGTTATGGTGCTATATTAGACAATATTATATGTATTATACATATTATATAATTGCATATATATTATACATGAGATATTACACATACATATTATGTAATATGTAAGATGTTATCATTGAGAAAAACAAGGTGGAAGATTAATAAGACCTCTTTGTAATATTAAAAAATATCTTTACTAGGATATATTCATATAGCATACATTTTCCCATTTAAAGTATATAATTAAATGTTTTTTAGTGTATATAGAGACATGCAACCATCAACAGAATCACTGTTAGAAAATTTTCATTAACCCAAATAGAAACCCTCTACCCCTTAGCTGTCACTCACAAACCTCCTTGTCCCCCACACTGGCCAACCACTAATTTACTTCATATCTCTGTAGATTTTCCTATTCCAGAAATTTTACATGAATGGAATAATACATTATATTGGCTATTTTTACTGGTTTCTTTCACTTAACACAATGTTATCAAGGTTCAAAAAAGTTTTAAATTTTGGTGACCTGAATCCTCAATTTCTTTCCCTTTGGTTGCTTGTGACTTTGTAGTATCTTCTCTGTTTGTTTCTTCTTCAATCTAGGTAAAGTTCTGCCAATTTTGTTCATCTTTTTAGAAATAATCCAACTTCACAAAATTGTGCCCCAGGTTTTCTTCTACTCTTATACTTAGATCTTTGACCTATATTGATCTGATCTTTGTTTATGGTGCTAGGTAAAGGGTCCAAATCTATTCCTTTGCATATGGATATCATGTTGTCCCAACACCAGTCATTAAAAAGACTATTCTTCCCCCATTGAATTATTTTGGTATCTTTGACTAAAATCAACTGTATGTAAATCTGAGAATTTCTGAATTATCAGTTATAGTCCATTAATATCTATGTATCTAGATATTTGTATATATCTAGATACATTGTTTATTGATATCTATACATGCATATATAGATACTTACACCAGTAGTATACTACCTTGATTGCTGTAGGTATATAATGAGTTTTGAAATTGGTTAAGTGCAAGTCCATCAACACTTTACTTTCAAAAATTTTTGGCCATTCTACATCGTTTGAATTTTTATATGAATTTTAGAATCAGTTTGTCAATTCCTGCAAAGAAGTAAGCTGGTATTTTGATCAGGATTATGCAAAATCTGTAGATCAATTTGAGTAGCATTGCCATCCTACAATATTGTCTTCTAATCCATAATCATGGGATATATTTTCATATATTTAGATCTTATTTAATGTCTTTCAGCAATTTTTTATTATGGTAAGAACACTTAACATAAGATCTACCCTCTTAAATTTTAAGTGTACAATATAGTATTGTTAACTATAGACACAATTTTGTTCAGCAGATCTCTAGAACATATTCATCTTACATAACTGAAGCTTTGTACCCATTGAATAGTAACTCTCCATTTCCCTCTCTCTCCAACCACTGGCAACCACCATTCTACTTTCTGCTTTTATGTCCCATTCAACAATGTTTTTATAGTTTTTAGAGTGTATGTTTTGTACTTCTTTTTTAAATTATCGTAAGTATTTTATTTCTGATGCTATTGTAAGTGGAGTTGTTTCATTAATTTCATTATTGGATTTTTTCATTGCAATGTTTAGAAATACAATTAAATTTGTATATTGATCTTGTATTCTGCAATCTTGCAGAAAATGTTCATAGGTCTAATTGATTTTTAGTGGATTTCTTAGTATTTTCTATATATGTAAAATTATACCATCTGTGAATAGACTTCTTCATTTCCAATCTGATCTCTTTTATTTCACTTTTTTGCCTAACTTCATGGGCTAGAACCTTCAGTACAATGTTGCGTATAAGTGGTGAGAGTAGACAGTCTTGTTTTGTACCTGATTTAAGAGGAAAACATTCTTTCACCATTAAGTGTTAAGTTGGTTGTGGGTTTTTTGTTGGTGCCCTTTATTAGGATGCAGTAGTTCCCATCTTCTCCTAGTTTTTTTGAGTATTTTTCACATGGATGGACTTTGGATATTTTTTAACATTTTTTATTGATTTATAATCATTTTACAATGTTGTGTCAAATTCCAGTTTAGAGCACAATTTTTCAGTTTTACATGAACATGTATATATTCATTGTCACATTTTTTTCTCTGTGAGCTAACATAAGATCATGTGTATATTTCCCTCTGCTATACAGTATAATCTTGTTTATCTATTCTACAATTTTGAAATCCTGTCTGTCCCTTCCCACCCTCTGCCCCCTTGGCAACCACAGGTTTGTATTCTATGTCTATGAGTCTGTTTCTGTTTTGTATTTATGCTTTGTTTGTTTGTATTTGTTTTTGTTTTTAGATTCCACATATGAGTGACCTCATATGGTATTTTTCTTTCTCTTTCTGGCATACTTCACTTAGAATGACATTCTCCAGGAGCATCCATGTTGCTGCAAATGGTGGATGGACTTTGGATTTTGTCAAATTCCTTTTTTTTCTTTAGATTGAGATATCACGTGATTTTTGCCTTTTAGTCTATTGATAATGGTGTATTAGATTAATTGATATTTGATGCTAAACCAACCTTGCATTATTGGAATAAATCCCCTGGATTCAGTTTGCTAGTATTTTATCTAGAATTTTGTTTTGTCTATATTCATAAAAGATAATGGTTTGTAGTTTCCTTTTCTTGTTATGTCTTTGTCTGACATTGTTATCAGGACAAACTGGCTTCATAGAATAAGTTGGTAAGGGTTTCCAAGTCTTCTAGTTTTTGGAAGACTTTTTAAAGAATTATATTTATTTCTTTTTAAAAGAATTCAGTAAAATGCATTAATGAAATAAACTGACCTTGGATTTATCTTTGAGGCAGTCTTTATTTTTAACATTTTTTATTGAGTTATAGTCATCTTAAAACGTTGTGTCAAATTCTAGTGTACAGCACAATTTTACAGTTATACATGAACATACATGTATTCATTGTCACATTTTTTTTCTCTGTGAGTTACCATAAGATCTTGTATATATTTCCCTGTGCTATACAGTATAATCTTGTTTATCTATTCTACAATTTTGAAATCCCAGTCCACCTCTTCCCACCCCCCGCCCCCTTGGCAACCACAAGTTTATATTCTATGTCTGTGAGTCTATTTCTGTTTTGTATTTATGCTTTGTTTGTTTGGTTTTTTTTTAGATTCCACATATGAGCGACCTCATATGGCATTTTTCTTTCTCTTTCTGGCTTACTTCACTTAGACTGACGTACTCCAGGAGCATTCATGTTGCTACAAATGGCATTATGTTGTCAGTTTTTATGGCTGAGTAGTATTCCATTGTATAAATATACCACCACTTCTTTATCCAATCATCTGTTGATGGACATTTAGGCTATTTCCATGTCTTGGCTATTGTAAATAGTGCTGCTATGAACATTGGGGTGCAGGTGTCTTTTTGAAGTAGGGTTCCTTCTGGAATGGGAAAAAAATTTTGCAGATGAAACCAACAAAGGCTTGATCTCCAGAATATATAAGCAGCTCATATGACTCAATAAGAAAAAACCAAACAACCCAATCCAAAAATGGGCAGAAGACCTAAACAAGCAATTCTCCAAGGAAGACATACAAATGATCAATAGGCGCATGAAAAAATGTTCAATATCACTAATTATCAGAGAAATGCAAATCAAAACTACAGTGAGGTATCACCTCACACCAATCAGAATAGCCATCATTCAAAAATCCACAAATGACAAATGCTGGAGAGGCTGTGGAGAAAGGGGGAACCCTCCTTCACTGCTGGTGGGAATGCAGTTTGGTGCAGCCACTGTGGAAAACAGTATGGAGATTCCTCAAAAGACTAGGAAGAGACTTACCATATTCTTGCTTTTATTTCTATTGGTTGAGTAGACTGTTCTAGAACATTTTTGAGATGTATGTCAGATAATGTTTTGCCTATATTTTCTTCTGTGGGGTTTACTGTACCTTGTCTTATGTTTAAGTCTTTGATCCATTTTCAGTTTATTTTTGTATATGGTGAAGGGGACTGTTCTAGCTGCATTGCTTTACATGCTGCTGTCCAGTTTTCCCAACACCATTTGCTGAAGAGACTGTCTTTATTCCATTGTATTTTCTTGCCTCCTTTGTCAAAGATTAGTTAACCAAAAGTTTGTGGGTTCATTTCTGTGCTCTCTATTCTGTTCCATTGGCAGTCTTTTTTAAAATTATTAATTCAATCTTTATTTTAGATGTATAGCGATTTTCTGTTTCATATTGGGTCAATTTTGGAACTTTGCATCTTTCTAAGAATTTGTCAGATTCATCTAAGGTATCTAATACATTGGCATACAACTTTTTATTGTATCCTCTTATAATCTTTATTTTAAATTTCTACAGTGTTGGTAGTAATACCCTGTCATTCCTAATTTTAGCAATTTTCAATCTTCTCTCATTGTTTCTTGTTCATACTAGGTAAAAATTTTTCAATCTTGCCTATTTCCAAGAATCACCTTTTAGTTTTATTGATTTTCTTTATACTTTTCCTATTCACTATTTTCTATTCATGTTGATTTCCTTCATTATACTTCATTTACTTTTAGTTTGCTATTCTTTTTTCCAGTGTCTTAAGGTGGAAGGCTGGGTTAATTTATTTAAGACATTTTTAAATATAGGTGCTTACACCTGTAAATTTCCTGGTGAGTACTGCTTTAACTACATCTTATAAGTTTTGGTATGTTGTGCTTGTTTACACTCATCTTAAAATATTTTCCAATTGCCCTCTAACTGCATTAACTCATTGGTTATTTTGGAATGTGTTGTTTAGTTTTCATATATTTGTGAATTTCTCAGTTTTCTTTCTGTTGATTTTTTATTTCATTCCATTGCAGTCAGAGAACATATTGTGTATGCATTGTGGTTTGTTTTATAGCCTAAACATGGTCTATCCTAGATAATGTAAAATGTGCACTTAGGAGACTGTATATTCTGCTGCTGTTGGATGAAGTGTTCTATAAATGTTTCTTAGCTTGAGTTGGTATATAGTATTTTCTAAGTCTTCCAATTCCTTATTGATCTTTTACCTAGGCATTCTATCCATTATGGAAAGTTAGGTACTGATATTTCCAACTATTATTGTTGAATTGTCTATTTGTCCCTTAATTTCTGTCATTTTTGCTTCATTTTGGGGGCTCTGTTATTGGGTGCATATGTATTTTTTATTACATCTTCCTTATGGATTGATCTATTTATCATAAAATGCCCCTCTATATCTGGAATTTTATTTTTTGGTTTTAAAGTAAAATTTGTCTAGTATTAGTACGGATCCTCTAGCTTGCTCATGGTTGTTGCTTCCATGATCTACTTTTTTCCATATTTTTACTTTCAACCTATTTGTATCTTTGAATCTAACATTTATCTCTTGTAGACAGCCTATAGTTGGAATTTATTTTCATCCAGCTTGAAAATTTCTGCCTTTTTATTGGATTGTCTAATACATTCAAATTAAGTGTTATTATTGATTTAGTTGTATTTACACCTGCCATTTTTTTCTATATGCCTCATTTATTTTTTGCTCTTCCATTACTCCTTTATTTCTTTCTTTTGATTCCTTTCATGGTTTTTTTTCACTATTTTTTGAGTTATTTTCTTAGTAATTGTTCTACTCCTTACCATATACATCTTAACTTATTAGAATCTACTTCAGATTTATACTAACTTAATTCCAGCGAGATATAGGAATAATATTATTCCTATATAACCCTATTACCTTTCCCTTATTTTCTGTTATTTGTATACATATTACATCTATATATGTTACAAATATAACTGTATGTTATCAAAATTATAAAATTTTGTCATTTAAAGAAGCTGTGAGCAAAAGAGATAAAAATGAATTTATAGTTTTTGTTATATTAGCCTTCATATTTACCATTTCTGATTTCCTTCACCTCCTCTCTTACTGAACCCTTTCTTGACAATTATCTCTCAGATACACTTCCTTGCTTTTTCTTGAATACATCAGGCCACTCATGTTTTAGTTCTCTTGTTTTAAGTATCCCCCAACTGTTACCAGGAATACTTCTCCCCCAGATAACCATATGATTAATTCTCTCATCTCCTTCATGTCTTTGCTCAAATGTAATCTTATCAATGAGGCCTATTCTGACTATCTTATCTAAAACTGCAAACTTCCCCTTATACCCTACTTCCAGCACTACTAATCTCTCATGCCTTGCTCTATGTTTTTCATTTTCCAATATCACTTATCTCCTTCTAACATAATGTGAAATGCACTAGTTTATTATATTTATTTATTGCCTTTCTCCCCATCTTATAGTAGTATATAAGTCCTATTACTGCAAGGTTTTATGTCTGGTTTGGTGACTGATGTTTCTCTGGTATAGCACTGAGGCTAGCCCATGGTAGTTACTCAATCAATATTGATTGAATAAACAACTGGATAGCATCCCAGCCTGTAGTATTTCCTCCTTCAAATCTCTTCTCACCGCAAATAGAGGGACATTTCAAAAAGGCAAATTTGATTGTTTCTCTTATTTCCCCTGTTTAAAGCTACTACTGGGTTCCCACTGACAGGGTGCAAGAAGGGCAGAATAATGGAAGGTAAAACTGAAAACAAGGTGATAGCAGATCTTTGTGGGTCTTGAATGCAAGCCTAAGGTATTTAAGTGTAATTATGTAGTTAATAAGGAGTCATTGAAGATTTTCTAATAAAAGAGTAATATAGTTGTATTATAGGAATATTACTTAGGACAGAAGTGTGACAATCAGGTTAGAAAGCAGGGGAGATTGAAGGCAGGTAGAGTAGTTTAAAGTTTTTTTCACTAAGTTTTAACAAAGAATAGTCATCTATATCATCATCATCCCATGCAGGAGTAGAGCACTTGAGAGTTTAGAAGTTGCTTTCCTCAAAATTATACCATATGCTCCTCAAAATAACCATTTAAGTAGTAGGGAAAAGATTATTAATTTCCAGGTAAGCAGTATGAGGCCCAGAAGATTAGATTGCTCAAAAATCACAAAAAGTAAAAGTAGAACTGATATCTCTAACTGCAGGTTCAGTGGGTCTTCAATTTTTTCTTCACAACAAAAAGTTTATAATGACACCTATACAAGGCCCCAAATCTGCTTTCAAGACAGAGTCCTTAGATACCTTAAGCTATTTAAATTTTAATTAATTAAAATTAAATAAATAATCAGCACCCCAGTCCCTAACCATATTGCAAGTGCTTAATAGTCAAATGTGGCTAATTGTTACTGTATTGAAATTCATGGAAAGTTCTATTGGACAACAATAGCTCAGATATTTATTCTATGTTTACTGAAATACAAATTTATGTAAGATAAAGTCTTCAAGACAAACTGAGGCTCTGAAATTCTTTAGCATTTAGTTACTGAATCCAACTGGAAACTTTGTTTGAATTCTTCCTGAAATCATTCTGAATTAAGGGATTCCAAATCCACCATAGTTTTCCAGAAATACTTGGAAACCAACAATTCAGCCAAGAATCAGATTGAACATCTCTTCCAAGGTGGAAACTATGGGGAGTAAAGGATGGGATGCAGATGACAGAGGCTGGCAGGTATAGTCAGGAAGGCAGAATGTTGATCTCAGAGAATCAAACAAAGTTGAAATGGCCACAGTGCTAGATACTGAAGGAATTGTCATGGAACTAATCATAGAGTCCAGTGAGGTCAGATAAGACCAAAATAACCAGGCAAGTCCAGAGCCAAGGTAGACAGAATCAAAGAGTATTAAACTATGACACAGAACACACTGAGGTGACCTTTGGCTCTGGGAAAAGTGTGCTCTTTTTCCTTGTTACTCTTCTGGATCCACAGGGGAACATGGACACACAGATGCCTGCTGTTCTAGAATGTCTAAAGCCAGGGTTAGAATTGGATCATTGAACTCCTCCCACCAATGTTTTTAAAAGATCTGAATTGAATGCCTTTTCTTTTCCTGCAATACATGCTTTTTCTTACTTACCACATACTCCCTCTGCTTCACCACCAACTCCTAGTTGGACTTCTGCCCAGCATTTACACATTATGCTACCTGCTTGGGCTCCTGAAGGCATTTGAGTTTGTGATCTCTGGCCTATGTCCTGCTGATGCAACACTCTTCTTGTAAATTAAGGTAAAAATGTTAGGCCTCCTAAAATGTTCTTAAACTCGTTTACCTAGGAAGACAATGTGCAAACTAATATAAACCAGAATGGCTTGCACTAGGTTTTATAGTGCTTTATGCCCTGTTAATTCGATAGAACATATTACATATTAGTGCAAATAGGAGATATATTTATACAACATATATAAGTATATATACATAAGTATATATATTTGAACATACATGTGTAATACTGTGGGAACTGGATATGGTAAGAATTCAGGGGAGAGAAAAGTTAGTATAAGCTGAAGTAACAGAAGAAGGTTTCTTGATGGAAATGGAATATAAAGTGGGTCCTGAAGAGTAGGTAGTGTTTAAACTAAGAAAAGGGAACTGAAAAGAATTCTAGGTTGAACCATCTGAAATTCTAATATTTAATGTCTTTAGACATAAAGCAGAAATTTCATATGGTGCAATCTAACAGAGGAAATCAAAGACATTGGGATAAGGAGCTGACTTTGCTGGAGCAGAAGGAACTTTGAGGGGAGAAGAGAAAGATAAAGTTAAATGGTTGGAAGTGGCTAGATTAAGGAGCTTCTTGTAAGTGAAGCTAACTAATGTAGTCTTTTTTTATTATTGATTTATAATCATTTTACAATGTTGTGTCAAATTCTAGTGTTCAGCACAATTTTTCAGTCATACATGGACATATACACACTCATTATCACATTTTTTCCTCTGTGATTCCCTGTGCTATACAGTATAATCTTGTTTATCTATTCTACAATTTTGAAATCCCAGTCTATCCCTTCCCCCCCTCCAGCCCCCTGGCAACCACAAGTGTGTATTCTATGTCTACTAGTCTATTTCTGTCCTGTATTTATGCTTGGTTTTTTGTTTGTTTGTTTGTTTTTGTTTTTTAGATTTTAGACTCAATAAGAAAAAAATAAACAACCCAATCCAAAAATGGGCAGAAGACCTAAACAAGCAATTCTCCAAGGAAGACATGCAAATGATCAAGTGGCACATGAAAAAATGCTCAATATCACTAATTATCAGAGAAATGCAAATCAAAACTACAAAGAGGTATCACCTCACACAAGTCAGAATGGCCATCATTCAAAAATCCACAAATGACAAATGCGGGAGAGGCTGTGGAGAAAGAGGAACCCTCCTACACTGCTGGTATGAATGCATTTTGGTGCAGCCACTGTGGAAAACAGTATGGAGATTCCTCAAAAGACTAGGAATAGACTTACTATATGACCCAGGAATCCCACTCCTGGGTTTATATCCAGAAGGAACCCTACTTCAGGATGACACCTGCACCCCAATGTTCATAGCAGCACTATTTTCAATAGCCAAGACATGGAAACAGCCTAAATGTCCATCAACAGATGACTGGATAAAGAAGATGTGGTATATTTATACAATGGAATACTACTCAGCCATAAAAACCAACAACATAACGCCATTTGCAGCAACATGGATGCTCCTGGAGAATGTCATTCTAAGTGAAGTAAGCCAGAAGGAGAAAGAAAAATACCATATGAGATCACTCATATGTGGAATCTAAAAAACAAAAACAAAAACAAACAAACAAACAAAAACAAAGCATAAATACAGGACAGAAATAGACTCATGGACAGAGAATACAGACTTGTTGTTACCAGGGGGGTAGAGGGTGGGAAGGGACAGACTGGGATTTCAAAATTGTAGAATAGATAAACAAGATTACACTGTATAGCACAGGGAAATATACACAAAATGTTATGATAAATCACAGAGAAAAAGATGTGACAATGAGTGTGTATATGTCCATGAATGACTGAAAAATTGTGCTGAACACTGGAATTTGACACAACATTGTAAAATGATTATAAATCAATAAAAAATGTTGAAAAATAAAATAACAAAAATAATTATTTAATATGTTTATCTTTTAAAATTAAATTCCTTGAAAGTATACTAGTGTACATGAAGTGAACATACATATTGGTTTGAAGAGATTAAATGAGCAAGTTCAGATCTCAATCAACTTATTATAGCTAAACACTACTACCCACTGTGTTCGTTTTGACTTTCATACATTTTTAATTGTCTAAGTGATTTTCTATCCATAATTAATTATATGTTAAAATAAGAAACACTAGGAATATTGATACTGACATGTAACACTTTAATCAAAAACATTAAGCAACAATTTTGAAACTTTGCCTTAAGATTCTGTTCATCATATATAGATATGTAAGTTGCACTCACCCAGTATTCTTATACAACATAGCAAGTTATCTCTAATACCTCAAAAACTAATTTGAGAGACAGAAAATAAAGCAAAAATTATATTTAATTGTTTTTCCTTCATAGGAAGAAAGACCATCCACATTATTTGCAAATGGAAACCTAAAATCTCTTTAACCTCATTATTCATAAACAAAACACCAAAATTACATTAATAAATAATTTGGCTTTTTCAAATCATAAAATTCAGGGATTACAAATATCTGATATTTGGATACATTCATCAATAATTATTCAAACTAATCTAAATTTATTAGACATTGAGTTTTTATGAGTTGCAAAAGCTAAAGAACCCATGCTATCGTAGAAAATATAATTTTTCTGTGTGCAAGAACTATTGTCAGATATTCACTGCTGTTAATTTGACAATTTATTCTCCAAAAACATAATATCTCCACAAATACATGTTATATTTGAAGTCATGATTCGATGACTAAAGGAAGAGTGAGAAAAAATACAAGATGAGAAAAGTTGAAAGATGAGACACCTGATGTTCCTAATCTAGTCATTTATATATATATATTTGATTCTCAAGCCAAAGATGTGCTACTTTTGAATGTATTTGTTCACAAATCATGCTGTTACTTAACTAATTTACATTTATCAATGTGTATTAATGTTAAAGGGAGAATGTGTCCTTATATAAACTATAATTGTTTTCTTTTAAATTAACTAAATCTATATTTGAGATACAGATTTTTTAATATTTATTTTTATCACAAAATAACTAGCCTATATAATGAAAAAATGAAATGATTTTTCTTTTTCTTAAGTTATAAGGGGGTTCAGGAGATTAAAGGTAATTTTAAACTTTACAAACTGGTTGGAAAACACTGTTTTCAAAGTCCTTCTGTTGCTTGAGAAATTGCTTGCTAAAATAAATTATTTTTATAACCATCCTTAAAGCAGAGAATAGTCATTGCCCTGTACCCCTGTTTGCAGAATATCAGTTTATTATCCCAGAGGTTGCATTGGCCACCCCTAGCAGCCTGAACTGTTGCTGGTCTGTTTTCTTTAGATTCTTCCTTTGACTTCGTTTAATGGGTTACTCATCTGGAAGCAATTATTTGTGTAAATGAGAGCCACATTTCTCACTTTTGCCTATGACTAGTTCCTAGGCAAAGTCTCACCCTTTTTTTTCTATTTTAAAAATCAGGTCAGTTATCGCTTTTTAGGAGACCTTGGAAATTAGCAATGGAAACAGGCTCCTTGGCCATTCACTTAGTCTATCTGCCAGGCCAGCTTCCTAGCTTGCACAGCCTGTCTTCACCTTGCACAGATGGAACCATAACTGCTAAGGCATCACCCTTTCAGAGGCAGCTAAATCACCATTGTTTTCATGGTCACGCGTTTTCTCACATAGTTATCTGAACTTTATGCTTTTTTATGTCATTTTAAATGGGCCATCCCTATAACACGTTAACTGTTAACCTCGAGTCTTTTGAAATACACTAAACACTAAGGTGCTGTCTCAGCTGTTATCTTGCTGAAGCCTCATAAAGACCCTGCAAATTAGGCAAAGGGATGATTAGTCCTAACAGATGAAAGGGAGAGAATGGAAGGAAATCACTTTCACTGAGTGCTTATTATGTACTGGGCTCTTTACTATGTGTTTTATATACACAATATCATTTAATTCTTTCTCAAAACAGACTAGGGATGTAGGTACTGTTACTATCCACATTTACTCAATGAAGAAACACTCTCAGAGTGGTTGAGTAACTTGCCCACAGATACACAGTTAGAAGTGGCAGAGCCAGGAGTTGGATGTGTGACTTTAAGATTATTCGTCTAGTTTGGGGTTTAGTTCCTATAAATATACCCTCCATGGACAATTCATAAGAGGTTTCTTTGATGCAGGTATTTAATCCTAAATTACACCCCCAAAGAGGCTCAAATCACATTTTCTCTTAGTGAAATCAATGTGCACTCAGCCAATGAATTAGCTAAAAGAAAATATTATCAGGTAAACTCACTGGGGTTGGGCTAAAAGTAGGAGGTGGGGAAATCCTGTCTGTATTTCAGTGCCTTATAGAAATGAGCAATAAAATGAGGCCTAATCCAGTTTCTCTGGGTTCTTAATGACTACAATTGACCCTTTTTTTTAACCTCTTCTCAGGTTGTGGTAAGTTTGTGATGCCAATATCCCACCTAGCCTTGCGTCGTCTAATACTAGAGTTCTGTGCTTGGCTTTAGGAAGCTGTAGATGCCCCTAAACTAGGGAGCCACACTATCAGTCTTCCCCTGTCCATGCCCATGCACTTGAAATATCCTATCTGTATCCTACTGCCCAGTTGAGACCACCACATGCCAAACTGTGACACCTTGTAAGGCTCTAATCTGTGTCCTCCAATTTTAACTTCATCTTCCATACTCACAGAGGTAATGTGCTATAGTAGAAAAATGACAGACAATGACATAAAAGGAGATTTGAATCAAACCAAGATTTGAATGGAGGAGTGAATCAATATTGCAAATATATAATCATTTCTTCCCTCATATAACCTATAAGTTCAGTGCTGTGTCAGCAAAAATCTCAATAAGATTTTCTTTCATGGAACTGATTTTAGAATTTTTATTTTGGAGTACATGTATAGTAACCAATTCATGTTTTTTTAAAAGGTACCTAAAGAGTAGAACTTGTTCTACCAGATATGACATATGACAAAACTATATAAAGTAAAACAGTGTGCTTTAGTTAAAGAATAAATAATTAGCTCAGTAGAACTGAAGCATTTAGAAACATATATAACTAATACATGATATATTTGATTATATACAATTAGTATATAGTATGTAATTGGCAATTAGTATATGATGTATGATCAGTATGTGGGAAAAATAGTATTTCCAACAGTGGTGAATAAATAGATTACTCAATTGTTCAATTGTTGAGACAATTGGCTGTTGATTTAGAGAAAAATAATATTAAAGCCATACTTCACAGAATTCACAAAGTTAGTTCTGGAATAGTGTTCCCAAAAAAAGACTCACATAGGAAAAAAAAAACACTCACATAGAAAACAAACTTACCAAAGGGAAGGGCAGGTAGGGACAAATTAGGAGTATCAGATTAACAGACACAAATTGCTATACATAAGATAGACAAGTAACAATGATTTACTGTATAGCACAGAGAATTACATTCAATATCTTGTAATAACCTATAAAGGAATATAATCTGCAAATAATTAACTGAACCACTATGATGTATGCCTGAAACTAATGCAATATTGTAAATCAACTATAACTTTAAAAATATTACAAAAGTATTAAATGAATGTATATGATATATGATTTGAAGCTTAAGAAGTCCTTTTATTAAAGAAGAAAAACAAAAAGTAAAAATATAAAGAAGAACAATAATAAAGTTGACTACATTACTAGAATATAAGCAAAATACATAGAAAGACATTTCACCAAGGAAAATACATATACATGTGGCAAATAAGCACATGTAAAGATGTTCAATATCCTTAGCCATCATAGGGATGTAAATTAATACTACAATAAGCTAGCAGTATACACTCATCAAAATGACTAAAATTAAAAAAAAACACACAGGAACAACACAAAATGCAAGTGAGGATTCAGAGAAACTAGATTACTCATACATTGTTGGTAGGAACATGAAATAATACAACCATTCTGGAAGAGTATGGTAGTTTCTTTAAAATTAAACATATATTTGCCATATAGCCCAACAACTTGCACTCTTAGTCATTTATCCCAGAGAAATTATACCAAAAACTTGTACATAAATATTCATAGCAGCTTTATTTGCAATAGTCCTACCTAGAAATATCCTAGATGGTTATATCCAGAAGATTAATGCTTACACTGTTAAATCCATACTCTGGAAAACTATGCAGCAACAAAAAGGGACAAACTATTAATACATGCAACAACCCGGATGAATCTCAAGGACATTGCACTTAGTTTAAAAAAAAGGCAATTTCAAAAGGTTACACACTGATGCCTCCATTTATATAAGAATTCCAAAAAGACAAAATTATAGAGATGGAGAACAAATTAGTGGCTGTTAGAGTTTAGGGATGGCAGAGAGGGGGAGGGTATGACTATAAAGGGAGCACAAGGAAGATCTTTGTGATCATGGAATAGTTGTGCGTGATAATTGCAGTGTTGCTTACAGGAATCTACACATAAGATTAAAATACACATACACACAAAAATTAGTACATGTGAAAAATGGTGAAAACAGAATAAATTCTGTAGTCTAGTTAATAGCATTGTACTAATGTCAGTTTCCTGGTTTTGATATTGAACTACAGCTATTTACGATGTCATCATTATGCCAAACTGGGTGAAGGGTACAAGAAATTTCTTTAGCAACCTTCTCTGAGACTATAATTGTTTTGAAATAAAAAGTAAAAATATAAAATAAAAGTATCAATAAATTTGATTACACCATTATTAAAGACTTCTCTATGACAAAAAGATACCATTCTTAAGTTAAAATACAAGTTATAATATTGGGAAAATATTCACAACATACTTAGCTGAGAAAGGATTAATATCTAGAATATATAAAGTACTCCAACAGATCATAATAAAAAGATAACTATTCCAATCATAAAATACAAATAGTATACACAGACATTCTAAAGATGAGGAAAATCAAATGATAAGTTCCTATGTGAAATAAAGTCCAACTTCATTAGTTATCAGGATAATGCAAATTAAAACTTTTTTTCACCAAGGAAGTTGGCAAAAGTAGAAATAAGTACTCTCAGACACTGCAGGTGAAGTATAAATTGTGACCATCACTTGAAAGTGCAATTTGACATTATTTATTAACAATTTAAAAGTGTCTATACAAAGACATATGGTTACTACAATAAATAAAATTTTGTACCTATGCACAGGGCAACATATGCAAAGATGTTCAGCATTATTGGCAATAATGAAAAATTTGGAGCAGCTTAAATGTCCATTAAGAAGGTACTGGCTGAAATTATCATAATTTATGTATATAATGGACTACTGTTTATTAGCTAAAAAAGCTAATGTTATGGAATTATCCATATAGATAGATAGCAATATATACATATATATATATTGATATAGATAGATACCATATATACATATATACATACCTGAATAAAAAGTAACTACAGAACAATATATTCAGTATGGTATCATACAATCACACAAATCAAATGATATACATTCTATGACTATATAAATTTGTATGTAAATGTATAGAAAAAGGTCTAGTAAGATATAGACCAAAAAAGAGGGAGGAATTAGGATAGATATTTAGAAAGTAGTTTATTCTTATATGAAAATATATCAATTTTTCTAAGGATAATGTATTCATACATTAAATGTAGAACTAAAAATATAATAGGCTACCCCTAAAACCAGTTACACTTGGGTTTGAAACCCCATCTCTTTAACTTACTAGCTATGTGAGCTTAAGCAAGTGCCTTACCTTTTTAGGTCTCAAGTTTTATGTCTATAATCTAGGAATAAGAATATTACTTACCTTGGGTTGAATTTTAGAGAGTATATAAGTAAAATAACAACACATAGAAGACCCTCAGTAAATAGTGAATATTGTTAGCATTTTAAAAATTAATTTCTATATGAACTGATCTTGGCCTCCAGTGAATGTTCTGATCTGGTCGTTCCATCCTGTCAACCACCTCTTTGTCTGAGACCCTTCCAGCCATCCTTCCCTATAGCTGTACAGAACATCATATAGACAACAAACTGGAGGCATCAATCTCTTGCTGCAGAGAGTAGGTTAAGGTATTGTCCTATTTTATTTTGTTTTAATAAATAAACCTATTACAAACACTAAACCTAATTTGTTACCTACTGTCTCTCCATTTCTTTACCTTTTTTCACCATTTGTCTTTTGGATGTGCTTCTCTGAAGACAATTTGGGACAAGAACTGGACTGGGATTCAAATAACCTGAATTAGATTTCTTGTTCTGCAACTAATGTTTAGGAGAGATTAGGCAATTGTTGAAACTCTTCCCTGTTTGTAAAATGGACAAATTCCTCCCCATCTTCTCTATCCATTGTGCAAATCAAAGGAAAAAAATAAAATGAAAACACCTGTCTACGGTAGAGATCTATACAAAGGAGAATATTATATTAATTGTATATTGCTTAATAAGACAATTAACCAATGGCTACTTTAAATAAATAATGTATAATTAATAATATAAATAATGTCAAATAATACTTTTTTTGAGTAAAGGTAGATTTATTTAGAGAGATACATACTACATAGAGTGTAGGCTGTTTCAAAAAGCAAGAGAAAGACCAAGAGGTGTAGGGGTTGTGTGCTCAGGTTAAAGTAGAAGTAGATACACACTCCATAGACAGATTGTGGGCTGTCTTTGAAGATGAGGGAGTGAGAGAGGCTGTGAAAGGCAGTGTTGCCAGTTCCAAAATAATACTTATTAATTTAATAACTAGCTCTATCTTGATGGAGGAGAAATACTCAACTAGAATTATTTTCTATATCATTTCTCCTGCACCAATATCTGTGGAAAACCAGGGCTGGTTCCAATAAGGGCTTACTCCATTCACCTTTTTCTCTAAGAACTGTAGGCCATGGTGTCCAGGAAAAGCTTATCAAGTGAAGGTCTAAACAATTTATCTTTACTCTCCTGAGGATAGACATTGTATATTCCATTTCTTACTATCCTCAAACTTAGCTTTAATATAAATTACAAATGAATATTATGTTCCATACATTCACCTTTGTGCCTGCAAATACATCATTTGTATTATAAGCCTTAGAGTAGATGTGAAAAAATCATTCAAATGAAATTGACAAAAAAATAGCAGTACTGGAGAAAACTGTTTTTTAGTGTTTTCTTACTTCCTAGCAACTCTAGAAGGCAATAGCTGACAAAGCAGCAATGGAAACATGGACCACTAATTATAAAGGAAACTTCAATGTCATTTCAAGTTATCCAGCCCAGACAAGGTATAGTACTGATAAGCTTTGAGATCATCCCTCCGTTCAAAGTCAAATAAAAGAAATACCATCCCTCAACAATCAGGGGACTAATATGGGCTATGTGTGTTTAGATAGTGTTTAGAAAATATTTATATAACTTAAAAGTACTTCACAAGCAGTCAAAAACTTAGAAGCAATAGAGTTTAATGGTTAAAGTTTGAATTCCAGAGCCAACTGGATGGGTTTTGATTCTACTATTTATAAATGAGTGACCATGGGGAAATTAGTTAACTTTTCTGTGTCTCATTTTTCTTACCTGTAAAATGGATATGAGGTTGTTTGGAGGACTAAACAAGATTTTTCATGTAAAATGCTTCTTAAAACAATGTTTGAGTCTTAGCAAGTGATTGATAATAATAATAATTATTGTTGTTATTATTATCATCATGCCACCTGGTATAGCATGAAGCAGGACCACATATTATTTTATTTTTTAATTGAAGTAATGTTTGTTTACAACATTATATAAGTTTCATGTATACAATATTATATTTCTACTTCTGTATACACTACAGCATGCTCACCACCAAAACTTCAGTTTTCATTCATCATCACACAGTTGACTTGCTTTACCTAGTTTACCTTCACCCTGCCCTTTCCTCTCTAGTAACTACTACTCTGTTCTCCATATCTATGTGTTTATTTTTGTTTAGTTTGGCTTATTCATTTATTTTTTGCTTGTTTTTTTATATTACACATATCACAGAAATCCTACAGTATTTGTCTTTCTCCATATGACTTATTAAAGACATAGGTTAAAAAAACTGAAGAGGACACAAATAAATGGAAAGATATTCTGTGCTCATGGATTGAAATAATTAACTTTGTTAAAATTTCCATATTACTTAAGCAATCTACAGATTCAATGCAATTCCTATAAAAAAAAATCCCAGTGACATCTTTCACAGAAATAGAACAAAAAATTTGCAAGAAAACAGATATAGATCAAAAGAACAGAACTGAGAGCCCAGAAGTAAACCCACACTTATATGGACAATTAATTTACAACAGAGGAGCAAACAACATACAAAGTAGAAAGCTTTGTCTCTTCAATAAATGGTGTTGGGAGAATTGGACAGTCACATGCAAAAAAAAAAAAAAGAAACTAGACTTCTATCTCACACCATACACAAAAGCCAACTCAAAATGGATTAAAGGTTTGAATGTAAGATATGAAACCATAAAACCAAAAGAAAACATAGGCAGTATGCCCTTTGACATCAGTCTTAGCAGTGTCTTTCTGAATGTCTCCTCAGGCAAAGAAAATAAAAGCAAAAATAAACAAATAGAACTACATCAAACTCAAAGCTTCTGCACAGCAAATAAAATTATCAAAAAAAAAAAGAAAAGACAACCTACCGACTGGGAGAAGATATTTGCAAATCATGTATCTGATAAAGGCTTAATATCCAAATTACAAAGAATTCATACAACTCAACAACAACAAAAAAAGCCCAATCTGAATGAAAAATGGGCAGAGGAACCAAATAGACATTTTTCCAAAAAACACACACAGATTGCCATCAGGCATATAAAAAGATGATCAAAGTCAATAATTATTATGGGAATGCAAGTCAAAGCCAAAATGAGATACCATCTCTCACCTGTTAGAATGGCTATTATTAAAAAGGCAAGAAATAGATTCTACTAATAGGTGATATCATGTGATATTTGCCTTTCACTGTCTGATAACCTATAATGGAAAAGAATCTGAAAAATAATATATATATATACTCAATCACTTTGCTGTACACCTATTAACTAATACAACATTGTAAATCAACTATACTTCAATAAATTTTTATAAAAGGCAAGAAATAACAAGCATTGGTGAGGATATGGAGAAAGGGAACCCTTTTACACTGTCGGTGAGAATGTAAATTGGTGTAGCTACTATGAAGATCAGTATGGAAATTCCTCAAAAAAATTAAGAATAAAACTACCATATGATCCAGTTATTCCACTTCTGGGTATTTATCCAAGGAATATGTAAACACTAATTTGAAATGATATATGCACCCCTGTGTTCATCACAGCATTATTTACAATAGCTAAGATATGGAAACAACCTAAGTGTCCATCAACATATGTGTGGATAAAGAAGATGAGGTATACGTATACAATGGAATACTATTCAGCTATAAGAAAAGATGAAATCTTGCTATCTGTGACAACATGAGTGGACCTTGAGGGTATTAGGCTAAGTGAACTAAGTCAGAAAAAGATAAATACTTAAAAAAATAAATTTAATATTCCATTGTCACTACCATATTCATACCGCCAAAAATAAAGCCCTTCTTATTAGGGACATTCAGACTACCTGTCTGATTGAGCGACTGACCCACTATACACATTTCTAAGCAGTTCAGTTGAATAATCCTAGACAAGAGTTGATCATTTATTATGTGAACTTGGTTCTCTCTCTCTCTCCTCACTTGCTCTCAATCTCCCTCCCTCCCTCCCTCTCTTTCCCTCTGTCTATGGAACCTATGATTATATTACCTTACATGGCAAAAAGTACTTTGTTGTTGCAGATATGATAAGGGTATGGACCCTTAAATTATGAGATCACTTTGGATTATCTGAGTGGGTCCAATCTAATCACATGCATCCTTAAAATCTGGAGAACTTTCCTGGGCTGTGGTCAGAAGGAGATATGACTAAGGAATAATGGTCAGAAAGATGCAATATTGCTGGCTTTGAAGATGGGAGAAAGAGGCCCTGCATTCTTTGGAATGCAGGTGGCCTCTAGAAGTAGGAGAAACCAAGGAAATGGAATCTCCCCTAGGGCACACAGGAGGGATAAAGCATTTGACTTTAGCCTGGTGAGACCCTTGTCTGATTTCCAAGCTACAGAAATTTGCAGTCACAAAGAAAGGATATTTGGGAAAGAATTGCCTTTAACCTCTCTGAACTCCTGATCTTCCCATGACTATCCAGGAAGTTAGATGTAGTGTTTACCTTAAGATAGTCTGACTGTACCAAAAGGAAGTAGAATGGATTAATATTCTCAGAGAAAGAGGCAAGATGGAACTTCTCCTTTCTTGCCTTATTCATCTTTAGTCCTGTAATTCCTAATCCATTACTGGACCACAGCTAACCTCCAACTTTGAGCATTTTCATGCCTAATTCTTCCTTTGGAGACAGTCTCCATCTGGATCTCAAAAGGTCAGCTTAACTAGAATTTCCTTCTTTGTTTTGACTTTAGTAAATGCCCCCAGTAATATATTGGGAACTTGTCTGTTCCAACTTTTCTCTTCCTATGCTAGGATTCTCAGCTTAACTCAAAAGAAAGAGACACCCAGGGAGCAGAATGGTTATGAGGTTTTTCAAGTCACACTTCTCGCTCCACAGGGTCAAAATGTCTGCGTGGGGTTTTTCAAACACAGCTGCTCCCTCTCTTTACTAAACTCTCTTGGAGGGATCGTGGAATAAGAAAATTCTCTTCTTCAATATCTGCCTGGAAGCCAATATGAATATCGTGCCTACCAGCAAGGCTAGCTGCAAATTTAACTACTATAAAGAGAGCTCTGAACTAAGCATATTCAGAGAGACATTTGAACAGCAAGCATAGCTTCTATCATCCTGTCATTTCCCACTCTCTCCCCCTAAACTTTTTCTTCCCTTCAAGCATCCTCTCATTCTCCCCTTGTTTGCCCCTCTCTCCTTTGTTCTTCTCCCTTCTCTCCTTTTTCACTTTCTTCTATACTTTGAGCTGAAAGCCACTTGTTTTTGTCTCAGTGAAGGCTTATAATCGCCATCTACTGGTTGTAGGATATAAATACAAGTTGTGGCTGTGTATTCATGAGTATTTGCATGCTTGATTATTGTCCATCTCTATGAGGTAATTATTTTCCTTTCTTATTTTCCTTTTTGGTTGAACAGTTAAAATCGTTTCTTGAAAAAGGTGAACTGTTGTTTATCAAGTCTTATGTTTTCATATAATGTGCTTCTAAGGGACTTTCAAGCTACAATTACTAACTTATAATTTATTAAGCCCCTTCCTTCAGAGAGGGACTGTGTTCAATTCACTGAGTGCCCGGGCCACAGCAAGAATTTTGTGAGTATATTTCGAACAAATATTTGTTGAATTGGTCCCTTGACACAGAAACAAAGCCTGTGTGTGTGTGTGTGTGTGTGTGTGTGTGTGTGTGTGTGTGTATGAACTGGCTATTTTTGCTATTTGCCTAACTAGATCCCTTGCCTTTATTTCCTTCCACTCTAATCTATTCTACATTTGTTGATAGGTTGATTTTCCGGAAGTTGAGCTCTCTATTCATGCCAATAAACATTTTTATATGTCTTTAATAACTCCCCATTTCCCACAAAATGAAGTTCAAAGTCATTGGCCTGACATTCAAATCTTTCATGCCTCAAATCTGACCTCATCCTAATTTGCTGAGTTCATCTCCTATAGCTCCCTTCATGACAAAAACAAATTACCTGTCATTTGCAAAACAGACTGTGCACTTCACTGTCTCTATACCTTCTATTAGAATGTGATTTCCCTTCCTTCTCCACATGTTGTAACCCTAACTTCTCTTCAAGTTTCCTCTTGCAAACAGTTGTCTCTTTTAAACCTTCTTTGATTATCAGTGGCATATATGTTGCCCCCTCAGAAGTGTTCTCTCTTGCTTCTGAACTCCCAGGTCACTTTATCTTGATGTTTCTCGGCACTTTGAACTTTCTACTTTGTATTCTAATTATTTGAGTACTGGTTATATTCTTCCTACTGGATTGTGAACTTCATAATCACAATAGAAATATTAACACTTATTAACGCTTATTGAATACTTATAGGTCAGGATTACTGAGAGGTAATATAGGACCTAGTATGTAGTAAAGGCTGGGTAAGTGATAACTATCATTACTGTTATTATTGTTGCTCATTTTTAAACAAATTTTCCCAAATTTATCCACTGCTCTTTTAAAATATTCACCTTCAGAAGTCATAAAAAAAATCCAGCTGTGATTTCATCATTCAAAACTTTTGTTTCTTTTCTTTTTGTCTTCTTTTGAAAATTCTTACAGCTAGGCAACAGAAAGCCACTCTGCTTGTTTGAATCCTGACTTTGCCAATTTATAGTTGTATTACCTGGAGCAAGTCAATTCCTCTGTGTTTTTTTCCTCATCTATAAAATAAGGATAATAATAGTACCTACTGCATAGGGTCATTATGATTATATAAGTTAATGTAAATAAGTACTTATAACAATGTTTGCAATATAGTAAATACTATATAACTTTAGCTATTGCTATTATTATTATTTTTGGAGAAATGCTATGAAACAGGCACTTTGATGTACATTACCTCATTTAATTCTCAGAAAAATGATGTGAGATAATTTTTTTTTTCTGTTTTGCAGATGTGCAGCCCTAAACTCAATAAAGTTAAATATTCTTCAAAGGACTCACAGGTAGTTAAAGCCAGAGCAGGATTCAAAGCCAAGTGCATTTACTGCACCCTAGAAAGTTAAGAAAGCATTGTTATCAGTGTTATGAAAGGTTAAGAACATTTGCAAATATAGAAAAAGGAGGCAATTATCCCAAAGGTATGATTTGAAGGGGGCTCTGCCACAAAATCCCACTACTTAACTTCAGTGCTACAAGGTTTTTAAAACAACTGCTGTTACTTTATTCTATGTGTTAAGCATTTCCCTCTCTAGACTCATGCAAGAAACAGCGCTTCAGCATGAATGAGTTTATCACATTCATTAATAATGATAGAAATGCTTAAAAACAGGAATCCCCAGAGGGGAACGATTTTCTTTAGGCCAACTTTGATATAGTGCACTGCATTCAGAGAACCTGATTTAACCTGGATTCTTTCTCCATCTCAGTTTGGAAGCAGCAAGTTTGGGTTAACAGATCCTGGGTTGAAATCCCAGCTTTAGCACATCTTAGTTGTATGACCTTGGGAAAATCACTAAGCCTATTTCCTTATCTGTGAACTGGGGATAACTATTTCTACTTCAGAAAGTTTCAAGGACTAAGTGACTGAGTGCATATAAAGGCTTAGTGCAGTTCTTGGCACATGGCCAGTGTATAAACATTAGCTGTTTTATTCTTGCTTCTGTTGGCTTCTGTGCAGGGCAAGCCCTAGCCTCCTGCCCCTATAAAAGGAGCTGTGTCTTTACTTTCTTTTTCTGTTGATTCATCATTAGTGTAAAGAAATGAAATTGATTTTTGTACATTAATCTTGTAACCTGCTACCTTGCTGAATTCTTCAATCAGCTCTAGTAGCTTTTGTGTGGACCTTTTAGGTTTTTCTATACATAGTATCATTTCATCTGCAAATAGTGACACTTTCACCTCTTCTTTTCCAAATTGGATCCCTTTTATTTCTCTCTCTTGCCTGATTGCTGTGGCTAAGACTTCCAAGGCTATGTTGAATAGGAGTGGTGATAGTGGGCAGCCTTGTCTTGTCCCAGATTTTAGTGGGAAGCTCTTGAGTTTTTCACCATTGAGTACTATGCTAGCTGTAGGTTTGTCATATTTAGCTTTTATTATGTTGAGATATGTTCCCTCTATATCCACTTTGGTGAGAGTTTTTATAATAAATTTGTGTTGAATTTTATCAAATGCTTTGTCTGCATCTGTTGAGATGATCATGTGGTTTTTGTCCTTTCTCTTGTTGATGTGATGTATTGGATTGATTGATTTGCGTATGTTGAACCACCCTTGGGTCCCTGGGATGAACCCCACTTGATCATGATGTATAATCTTTTTTACGTGCTGTTGGATTCTATTTGCTAATATTTTGGTAAAATGGGCAAAAGACCTAAACAAGCAATTCTCCAAGGAAGACATACAAATGATCAATAGGCACATGAAAAAATGCTCAATATCACTAATTATCAGAGAAATGCAAATCAAAACTACAATGAGGTATCACCTCACACCAGTCAGAATGGCCATCATTCAAAAGTCCACAAACAACAAACACTGGAGAGGCTGTGGAGAAAAAGGAACCCTCCTACACTGCTGGAGAGAATGCAGTTTGGTGCAGCCACTGTGGAAAACAGTATGGACATTCCTCAAAAGTCTAGGAATAGACTTACCATATGATCCAGGAATCCTGCTCCTGGGCATATATCCAGAAGGAACCCTACCTCAGGATGACACCTGCACCCCAATGTTCATAGCAGCATTATTTACAATAGCCAAGACATGGAAACAGCCTAAATGTCCACCAACAGATGACTGGATAAAGAAGTGGTGGTGTATTTATACAATGGAATACTACTCAGCCATAAAAACCGACAACATAATGCCATTTGCAGCAACATGGATGCTCCTGGAGAATGTCATTCTAAGTGAAGCAAGCCAGAAAGAGAAATAAATATACTGTATGAGATTGCTCATATGTGGAATGTAAAAAAAAAAGAAAAGAAACTAAATACAAAACAGAAATAGACTCATAGACATAGAATACAAACTTGTGGTTGCCAAGGGGAAGCAGGTGGGAAAGGACAGTCTGGGAATTCAAAATTTGTAGATAGTGACAGGCATATGTAGAATAGACAAACAAGATTATACTGTATAGCACAGGGAAATATATACAAGATCTTCTGGTATCTCACAGCTTAAAAGTATGTGACGATGAATATATGTATGTTCATGTATAACTAAAAAATTGTGCTCTACACTGGAAATTGATGCAACATTGTAAAATGACTATAACTCAATAAAAAATGTTAAAAGAAAAAAACAACAGAAGGAGTTTTGTCAGCTATTTGAGTATGTTTAAAAAATAATAATCATAAGCATAATCCTGACATTTGTATGCCTTTAAGTTTTAAATAAAGTGTTTATATAAATAAGGTGTTGGGGGCCTACACAATTGAGATAAACAAATCCTCACTTTACATATAAAGAAACTGAGACCCTTTGAGGAAGGTTTAGTGACTTATCCAAGGTCATAGATTTAGTGAGGAACAGAGAAGATGAGACCAAGTTCTCCTGTCTGGTGCTTTTTCCTCTCAATCAAATTAACTCTGAAATACTTGGATAAAACCTCAAAGTTGTTTAGCTCATTTTTTGCTTGCTGGCTTTGCCTCTCATAATTTTTCATCTTCTGCCAGTGGCTCTTCCTTTTTATTTTCTTAACAAAATGATCTTGTCTTTTCTATTTCTAGGAAAAATATGAGAGACCTAATTTTGCCAGTAACTTTCTTCTTTTACGTTCAATATAATGTACAATGGTTTAATTCACTGTTATCCATTTCTTGATCAGTCTCAAGTCCTTGAGAGAGAGAGTGGGCACACCATACATACAAAAGTATCTCTCAGCAGTGGAAATAGGAAGATTATCCAGAAAAAAAATGCCCATGACTTTCAGTAGATAAAACTGAGTAGCAGAAAATAATTAAGATATAAAGGTTTTCCTTTGTCTTCTTGGTGCTTTTCTTTTTCTCTTTCACCTGTTTTCATTTCCTTTCCTTTGTTCTTTTTACTCTCCAAACACCAGAGGAAGAAGAAAATCAGCCCAAACCTTGAGTTTCCTAACTTTTGTCATTTAAAGCACAATCTTAAATTCCTTAAACATTATCTAGACTTTATACAGAGTGTTCAGTTGACCTACTATTAGCATCTGGGCCTTGTTACATGGTTTTCCTTTTTGGAACATGTAATCATATTGCAATGAGACAGAGGTCATAGCAGAATATTTTTCTTCCTTTCTTTAAAAAGAAAAATTGGAGGTGAGATCAAAGGGTAGTGATAAGTAATCCATTCACATATGAAATAGCCATGTAAAGTGAGAGAATTTTCAACTGATCAGTTATCCAGAGGGAGAGGTGTAGAGAACATATGCTATACTAACGTCATTTTCTTTCTCCCACTAGTAACGTATCAATGGAATTAAAGCAAGCAGATTTTAGCCTTCACAAGTTCATGCTAGATGGGCTTCATGATTGTCTGTCTCCTTCACTATGTCTCACTTTAATCTATTACTCAATATTAATCAAACATTTGGAAGCATCCGATAGCAGTGCTGCATAATCCAGCTCTGTGATTTACTGTCTGATTCTTTCAGCTCCTGTTTGCCTCTTGTTTGGTTTTCATGTGGAGTAGAAAAGGTCAATCAATCACCCTAGGAGCTGTGAGTAGTCCCTCTGGTTCCCATTTGTTGCTGTCAGTCCACCCTGATGCCTCCCCTCACAGACATGCATGAAGTGTTCCTACTCACCAACACTGAGATAATAATTGATTTGTAGGAGCCCATTCTTCAGCTCCATTTAGGAGGTCACCTACCAGGTTTGCTGCTCACTGTCAAAGGGAATTTAATTAACACACTGCAAGTGTTACAAACTCTTCAATGATCAATATTGTTACCAGCTGTCTTGAAGTTTCTGACCATCCATTTCTTGGCTATCTAGGGATGCCCAAGAATAATGGAAGAACTCTTCCAAGTTGTTTCTTTTTCTCCTTCTCTTTCTCTCAATTTCCTTTTTCTTACACCAGGCTGATGGAAAGTGTTTCAATTTCTGCATCTGAGAGCCATGCATTAATATGATCAAAGGGGGAAAAGACTGAATTCCTATTTAAAGCAAAAGCAAACTCTGAAAACAATTTAATGAACACCACATTATTACCAAATTGTGGGCTAAACAGTGTGTGTCTGAACATCAGTCAACATATTTCATGCTTTATGTTTGCTGCCAAAGGCATTTAATAAATCTGTAGCTTTTCCTGATTCCTAAGATTCTCTACAAAGAACTAAGGTGATATATACATTTATAATGTGTCCAATTGGATTTTCAAATAATATTGCATTTGGAAACATTCCCAAATTAAATATTATAATCTGTCCATCCCTGTCTGAGATTCTTAATGCTTCCTTATTAGATGTTGTTCAAACAATAGTCTGTGCATTCTATATGATGGTGAATGTAATGTCTCTTAAAAGAAAAAAAAAGAGATTAAACAAATAAGTTGTGACTCACCAAGTTCCCTAAAGCAGACATACTATATTTTGACAGTTCATGTCTGGCAACATCTGGTATCACACTTATACCACAGACTAGTAAGATACATTGAGAATTAGCCTCAGGAGAAAACTGTATTTGCTTCTTTTGCTTGAGATATTTAGCAAAGCCATCATCTGAATTATTTTCTCAACAAAAATTGAGTTTAAAGAAAAAGAAACCAACAGTATTTTACCTTAGTTTTAGGATTCATTTTCCATAGGTCTCAAGTCAAAATAAATTTCTTAAGATTAAATGCCATCATATCCACTTTTAAACAATAGAATTAGAAGCAGAAGCCATAGGTTTTTGTCCCAGTACTGTCAGGTTCCAGCTGTATGGCCCAGAGGCAAGGAAATGTGAGCTATAGGCTACAGCCAACTGCTTCAGTTGAAAAAAGAAGACTATTTTTTTCTGTCAGATTAAAAAAAATTAATGTATTTCTCTTTTGTTTTTCTACTGAACCATTTGAGAGGAAGTTGCAAAAATCATGACTCTTCACCCCTAAATATTTTGGTATATTTCCAAAGGACAAATACAATATCTTGTATAATATAGTACAATTATCAAATTGAGGACAGCTAACATTAATGCAATTCTAGTATCCTATGTACAGTCCGTATTCAAATGTTGCTAATTATAGATAGAATGACTTCTAAAATGACTTAAATAGAAGAAAGATATAGCATGATTAGGTCAGGGGAGGAAGTAATATATTGTAAAGATTGTCTGAATCTGAGAAGTTTCTGTTTGTCTCAGTTTACCTTCATTTAAAATGCTTCTCATTATATGATGTCCTGGACATCTGTTCTTCTTTCCCTTTCCCTCTTCCCGTAAGTTAAAGTGAGATTCTGTAGCAAGGAAAGGAGTAACTGCTGATGAAGTAAAGATATCAGTTAAAATCATTATTGCCAAAACCTTAATTTTACCTATTTTAATTTATTTTTCTTTATAAAATATTTTATTTTTAATTGTGGCTACACTCATATATCATTAAATTTACCATTTTGTGGTTAGCACTCTGAACTTTGGAAAGCAATTTTAAAGTTAACAATATTGGTATTAAGAGTTCACTGAAACAACAATTTAAGACAATATGAAAAAAATGAAGAAAGAAGATTCCTTCTTGGATCAGTGACAAAGACTGAATGCTTCTACTAGAAAGTACACGCTTGCATTTTCAATCACTTTCATATTTTTATCCATTGTTTAAGGAGATGCACAATGAAAATCCTGTCCTTACCTAGGGTAGGGGTCTAAACAATGCTGGCAAAATGCTTAACGTGTTTGCAGAATGCACTAACTAATGTCAAAGGCAGATGATTCAGACATCCTGTAAGTGTAACTGAGCAGAGAGGAAAATGAATGTGAAGAGTATCTAAGCATTAACCATGCCTCCCAAAATCTCCAAAGTCTCCAAAGGTGAATAATGCCCAGATCCTAACCCAAAGTCTGGGAGAGATGGGATTGTGGTGGGGGGGTGGACTGCCAACCAGACATACATCTTTAGGGCCTATTCATCTTGAGAGGGTCTCAGAAAGATCTCTGGAATGCCTGTAAGCCAAAAAGGAGGAATAAAATCATAGCCTGGATGCATGTGTCTTTATGAGAGTAGTCATCTCTAGTATGTTCTGCAATATAGTGGTTAAATATGTGGATTGTGAAGCCAAGCAGGTACAAATCCCAGCTCTAAATTTTAGCTGTTTTATTTTGAGAAAATTACTTAATATTCCTGTGTCTAGTTTCCTTGTCTACAAAATGGGAATAATAGTATATCTTTATCTCATAAGGTCATTGTGAAAATTAAAAGCTAATATTTGTAAAATGACCAGTGCCAAATATAGAAAAAACTATGAGAGTGCTTCTTAATCAAATAATTTGGTGTTCTTAGTAACAGATTCTTTAAAGTAAATGTTGATGTGTTAGTTATTAGAAATATGATAAAAATATATTGGAGAATGCCAAGTAAAAGCAAGTGTATGATGTCTGTAAAGAAGTTAGTAAAAGACATCTGTTTTGTGTGTTAGCTCCTTCACCAATCAGTGGTGTGGGTGGGCCCTGCCTCACTCTTTCCTATGCCTCTGACTGGATGACAATCAAAACAAAACCAGGATAAAGTGATCAAAAATAAAACCACTGGGGAGAGACTAGGATGGAAATAATAGATGAACAGAAAATTCAACAGCTAAGGAGTGTCTGGAGCAGATGCCATCAGGATATTCAAGAAGCTTGGTCTTAGAGCCCCACGCAGATTTCTCACTCATTTCCTACTTCTCCCCCTGTAGAACCAGCCATTCTCAAACCTGTTCTATTCCTTTGCTCTTGCCCTTCTTGTTATTTGAAATACCCTCCCTTTCCTCCAGCACCCATTCTGCAAGGCCCATTTTCTTCACAAAGCCACAATTGCAATATAATGAAGTGCCAAAAAAAAAAACTGATACAGAGAGTTTATACCTTCACCTCTGCCATTTTCTAGCTGCCTAATCTTGGGAGAGCTGCCTAATCTCTTTGAGATTACTTTATTCAGTTAAATTGGAGTCAGTAAATACCTACTTGATCAGGCTCTTATGGGGATTAAATGAGACAATTTATATACAATACAATATAATTACAGAATAAATGGCAGTTCTATATTTTAATTGTAATTTGTCCCTTTTCTGAAATCATGCTATCTGTACCCTTAGGGCTGAACATTTTGTAGTTTGTATTTTAATTTTTGAAATCATCTCCCTTACTATGAGGCCCTGATGATAATGATCACTTATGTATGAATCAAAACTTTCCATTTGTAATAGGGAGAAGTTCAACTAAAACTGATTTTAGAAATGCAAGAAATTTATTCATTATTGAAAACTCCAGGAAGACTCAGGGGCTGAAAAATGTCACGAGGAGTTGGTCTCTATTTTTCTTTCCATGTATATATGTCTGGGTAGTTCAGGTGTGGCATGGGGTGGGTAGTCTTTAATAGCTCTATTCCTACATATAACCAGTTGCAAGTCCAGTGGAAAGAAATAACTCTTTCCAATAGTTCCAGCAAACATTCTGGAGTTAAACCAAATATCTATGGTTTAGGGGGAAGTAGTTTTGATTGGTCAGATCTGGCTCATGTGACAACTCTACTTGCTGCAGAGAGATGTCAGCCACACTGGACTCACATAGACTGAGAATGAGAAAAGGATGTTTCCTTAGAGAAAAATCAATATGTATGACACAAAAAGAAGGAATGGATGATAAGAAAGAAAAATAATACTGACATTTTGTAAGCCACACTCTCTCTTATAAATGTGGAAGACATCATAGTCAATATACTTAGTCTCCTGCAATCAGTCTCATCCTAAGTGGCCTTCAAGTCCACATACACACTGAAAACTACATCCTGCATAACTATGAAGGGAAATGTCTTAAAGCATATATCTTAAATATCAGATCACAGAAAATTTCCTCAACTTCTACTTCCAGCCAAAATAAAGTAGCAGGGACTAGATTTACCCTCTTACTTGAAACCACCAAGGTGGACAAATTATATAAAATAACAGTTTTTAAGATACTGGATATCAGGAAACAAAGGACAGTGATCTCTGAGAGATGAAAAACAAATGAGATGAGCCCTATGATTGCCCCTGATTACTATTGTGAGAGAGTTCCCAGGCCACAGAACAAAGAGACTGAACACAGGCAGAGCAAACTCCCTGTGTTAAGGAAATGGAGCTAAAATCCCAGGGAGACTAAGTTGCCTTGACTTCAGCAGACAAAATACCAGAGAGGAAAGAGCTACAGAGAAAGAACCCTGGAGAGTTGCAGACAGTTTTAGCAGAGTACTCATCAGAGAATGCATGTAAGTAAACTGCTGGAGAAATGACTGTTTGATAAGATTACAAAGAATAGTAGTCACATAGGGCTAGAATTAGTGTCTTTTACTACCCATGATATTGGAAAATCTTATAATTTATAGGCAAACAGGTACTCTGAAAGCATTTGCCTTAGTGGTGGGGAATAATGAATCTTGAGTCTACATTCCAGACTAAATGCTGTTCTTTTCCTGCCTAACAAATCTTACAATGAAGACTTGGAATGATCAAAACTCTTTCTAGTCAACCTAATGGTAGCTCAGAGTAAAGTTCAAGAATATTTACAAGAATACAAAAATATCCAGCATTCAAAAAGGCAAAATTCACATTTGATATCCAATCAAAAACTACCAGGCATAAAAAGCAAGGAAATGCATGCCATAATGAGAAATATTAATCAATCAAAAGTGATTCAGAACTGATACTGATGTTAGAATTACTAGAAAAGGATGTTAAAACAGTTATTGTAACTATATTCCATATGTTTAAAAAGCTAAGTAGAGACATGAATGATGTAAACAAGAACCAAGTTAAACTTCTAAGGATAAAAACTACAATGCTTGGAATTTAAAATTCACTGGCTGCAATTAACAGCAAATTACAAAATTACACATCCCAGAAGAACAATGTTGGTGGACTTGAAAACATAGCAATACAAACTATTCAAATATAAACAGAGAAAGAAATGAGAATTTTAAAAGTGAAAACATCAGTAAGCTCTGGAACAACTTCAAGAATCCTAATATATATGTATTTGAAGTACCCAAAAGAGGGAAGGCAGAAAAATATTTGAAGAAATAATGGCTGAAAAGTTTCTAACTTCGATGAAAACTATAAACCCACAGATCCAAGAAATTCAATAAACCCTAAGCATGAGAAACATGAAGAAAATTAAACTGTACCAAAGTGTATATTAATCAAATTGCTAGGAAACAAAACAAAATAAGTGATAAAGAGAAAATCTTAAAATCAGTCCAGAGAAAAAATACATATTACATACAGAGGGACGAATATAAGGATGACAGTACTTTTCTCATCAGAAGCAATGTAAGCAGGAAGACAGTGGAGTAACATTTTTAAAGTGCAGAAAGAAAAACACCTTTCAAGATATAATACCCTATCATTAATTAAATGAAAACTGGAGTTGTTAATATCATAAAAGTTTTGTTGTGAGGGGAAACAGAAAAAAATGCTTTTTTCACAATGTTTGCTTGTACATGTCAGTAAGAAAAATGGCCATTTTGATTCCATGCAGTAATAGAAGGAAATACAATTTCAACAACTGGCTCTCTGAAGACAAATAAAATGAAAAAGTCCTGATGTGTCTTGGTGTTTGTGTTCACATGAGGGCCAATTTTCAAGCTACTTGCTCACAAATTTCCTGAAAACTTAAAAGTAGGCTCTCATGAGCCAGTCCCAACCAGCTACAACATACCACTATTCCATGCTATTAAATTATGGGTATATCATTATTTTATTCCTGCCAAGTGACTCTCTTTTGAAAATAAAATACATATTTAGAACCACTGTTTGAAATTTAAACTCTGAAAAATTAAAGTCACACATATGATCTAGGGGATATAAATAAATATGCTCTAAATTTGAAATAGGATTTCTAGCAGTATTCCACCCCCAACACTTCCTTATTGAATAATTTAGCCTTTCTTTTGGCCTTAATAAATCTAGGCACCTGTTGCCTGAATAAATAGAAATCTGGTTGGACATTAAAATTTCACCATGGAAATTGAGAATGCCTGCAGAAGATGAGAGGAAAGGCCTTTTGGGATGTCCTAGGCCACTCTATTTGTTAAATTCTTGAAAGAAAAGTTAGAGAGAAGAGAGAAAATGGCAGAGTAGAAGGACGCTCGCAGCTCACCCTCTCCCACAAATGCACCAAGACTCACATCCACAGACCCACTCAGCCAACCAGAGCACCTGCAGAACTCCAAGAGAACATCTCCTTCTTCAAAAGATAGAGACACCAAAGATCTGGTAGGAGAAAAGGAAAAAAGAAAGAAGAAAAGGCAAAGCAGAGCAGGACGGGTCCCGTGGGGTGGGAGTGGCAAAGGAGGACTGGCGCTCATTCGCTGGGTCTCCCCTCTCCAACTGAGAGGCCAGCAGGATGGAGGGGGATCCTCCGAGGCTTGGATCTGTACAGAGCAGCCCTTGACTGACAGAACTAAGTTAAATGGGCATCGAGGGTCCCCGCAACACCCAGCCAGAGACGCGGGCTGGCAGCTGGGGGCAGGGACAGGCTGCCCAAGCTGGGCGGAGGATGGGGGTGGCTGCACTGAGGCAGCCCTGGGGGACTGAAGGGGGCTGCACACCGTGGCTTTGGGTACACAGGGCAGAACAACCTGGGCCTTCCATAAAACAACAAGGTTGATGTGCCAGGGGGGAAGGGTGCATATCCCCATTTCTGAAAACCTACGGAAAGTTTTTTGGTGAAGATAGGTGGGGCTAGGGCACAGCCACCATATCCTCTGGGGCTTAGAACCCAGGCAGGGGCAGGGGCAAAACCTGCATCCTCACCTAAGGGCTTAGCAGCCTCAAAGGCTAGATGGAGACTTGTCTACAGCCTGAGGCAGATAGGACCCTTCCATCCTGGTCCCTCAGAGAACTTGCTCCAGCAAGACAAACAAGGAGATGGGTTCTGGCCCAGAGCAGGGACAAGGCTGTTCCTCCATCTTCCCTGAGCACACCTACGGAGTGTCAACCTGAGGCAGAGCATGCAACAGCACAGAGCAGTGGAGAGACCGGCACCGGGAGAGGGAGCGTGGCCCCCCGCATTTCAGGCAGGGCACAATCCTTGACCACAGTGCTGGGAGGGGGCACGACCCGCCCTCCTACCTGGCCAGTCTACAACATCTGACTGCAGCATCAGGAGGGGCAGTGACCCACCTGCCCACAGCAAAGGAGAGCTGCACCTGACCCTGTGTTGGGAGGAGGCACGATCTGCTTGCCAACAGGCACTGGGAGCAGCACAGACGAGGGCGCCAACGGAGGGCCTATGAAAACAAGCTGAGCTTCCAAAACAGGATGAAGACAGAAAGACTTCACATTCAAAACACATAGACTCCAGGAGAACAGCGACACCCTGCCCTTTTTTTTTTTTTTAAATCTGTTTTTACCTGTTCTATTTTCTATTACCCTCTTAATTTTTACTTCTTAATTCATTTTTATTTCTCTTGGGTTTTGATGTCCTGTTATTGATTATACATAGGTTTCAAATACAGCTTTTCACCTTCCCCCCCCCTTTTTTTTTAAAGTTTTAAAAGTATGTCTCAACCCAATTTCAATTCTGCTTCAACTTGCTCTTCTAATATTCATTATACACTGTATTCAAACCTTTTTTTCTCCCTTATTTTAAAATTCTTTCTCTCTCTCTCTCTCTTTTTTTATCTTTTATTCCTAAGTCTTATTCCTACATAGGCACTAGATTGATAAACTCCTTAAGGACGACAATAGATAACTGATACTCCATAAACCACAGACCAGAGAGGTATGAGCAAGATGAAGAAGCAGAGAAACCATGCCCAATTAAAGGAACAAGAGAAATCCCCTGAAAGAATGATCAATGAAATAGACATCGATAACCTACTAGATCAAGATTTCAAAAAAGGAGTGAACAACGTGCTGAAGGAACTAAAAGAGATAGTGTTTAGAGATATAAAATATGTCAAAAATGAAATTGAAGCTATAAAGAAGAGCCAAGTAGAACTGATAAACTCATTGGCCGAGATGAGGAATGATCTAAAAGCGATGCAAAAGTGACTAGATAATGCAGAGGAATGACTAAGTGACCTAGAAGACAGGACAATAGAAAACACCCAATCAGAAGAGCTACAATATAAACAAATAAAAACAAATAAAAATAGCATAAGGGACCTATGGGATAATATAAAGCAAGGCAATCATCGCATAATAGGGGTCCCAGAAGGGGAAGAAAGATCAAAGGGGATTGAAAAGGTTTTTGAAGAAATCATGACTGAAAACTTCCCAAACTTAAAGAAGGAATCAGACATCCAAGTACAGGAAGTCCAGAGGGTCCCAAACAGGAAGCAACCAAGTAGACCCACACCAAGACATATCAAAATCAAGATGGCCAGAGTCAAGGATAAAGAAATGACCCTAAAGGCAGCAAGAGAAAAGCAAAGAGTGAGTTACAAGGGAACCCCCATAAGGCTCTGAGATGATTTCTCTACACAAACACTACAAGCCAGAAGGGAGTGGCAAGATGTATTCAAATTCCTGAATGAAAGAAAGATGCAGCCTAGGATAATTTATCCAGCAAGGCTATCCTTTAGGATACAAGGAGAGATAAAGAATTTCACAGAGAAGAAAAAGCTGCAAGAGTTTAACAACACTAAACCCATGCTAAAAGAAATATTGAAAGGTCTACTGTAAATAGAAAAGCAGCAGGGTGCTACAGAAATGAGAAACTCACAACTAGAAAGGTGATAACTCATGAATTACAATTAAAATAAACACGAAATTATAAAAGAAGACATACAAATCATTGAGAGTGAGAGAAGGAGGCAGGGAAATATAGAATTGTTTTTCTTACTTTTTTTAAATTTTTTGTTCTCGGGAGGACGGGTATGAGATCATGTTACTATCAGTTTAATAAAAACAGTTATAGTAATGGGCTAATACATTTATGAAAAAGGTTAACCACAAGTCAAAAATTTACAAGGGAGTCACAAAAATTAAATAAAATCCACGATAATACAAAGGAAAATTACCAAACCACAGAAGGAAGAAGAAAGGAACAAAGAGTATATACCAATTCAACTGCAAAGATAAGATCAAAATGGCAATAAACACATATCTATCAATAATTACTGTAAATGTTAATGGACTAAATGCCCCAGTCAAAAGACATAGAGTGGCAGACTGGATAATAAAGCAAGAACTTTCAATATGCTGCATACAAGAGACCCACTTTAGGGAGAAGGACACATATAGATTGAGAGTGAAAGGATGGAAAAGGATATTCCATGCAAATGGAAAAACCAAAAAAGCAGGTGTTGCAGTACTGATTTCAGACAAAATAGACTTTAAAACAAAGGCCACAAAGAAAGATAAAGAAGGACATTTTATAATGATTAAAGGAGTGATACAAGATGAAGACATTACACTCGTTAATATATATGCACCCAATATAGGAGCACCTAAGTACATACAAGAATTACTAACACAGATGAACGGGGATACTGATGGGAATACAATCATAGTTGGAGATTTTAACACCACATTAACATCAATAGACAGATTTTGCACACAGCAAATAAATAAGGCAACAGAGAAATTAAATAATACAATAGGAATATTAGACTAAGTGGATATTTTCAAAGCATTACAACCCCCCAAATAAGATATACATTCTTTTCAGGGGCACATGGAACACTTTCCAATATCAATCATGTACTTTGGCACAAAAGAAACCTCAGCAATTTTAAGAAGATAGAAATTATCTCAAGCATGTTTACTGACCACAATGCATTGAAACTAGAAATCAGCAACAGATAAACAAAGGAGAAAAAAAGGAAAGCATGGAGATTAAACAATATGTATTAGAAAGCCAATGAGTCAATGAGGAAATCAAAGCTGAAATTAAAAAATAACGAGACAAATGACAATGAAAGCACAACCACTCAAAATCTATGGGACGCAGCAAAAGCAGTGCTAAGAGGAAAGTTTATAGCGATACAGGCCTTCCTCAAAAAAGAACAATCTCAAGTAAACAATTGAACCCAAGGTGAAAGAACTAGAAAAAGAAAAACAATAAAACCCCAAAAGGCAGCAGAAGGAAGGAAATTATAAAGATCAGGGAGGAAATAAATAAAATAGGGATTAAAAAAAAACGTAGAAAAATTCAACGAAGTCGAAAGCTGGTTTTTTGAAAAAGGAAATAAAATCGACAAACCTCTGGCCAAACTCACAAAGAAGAAAAAAGAGAGAGCACAAATTAGCAAAATAAGAAAGGAAAATGGAGAAATTACAACAAACAAAATAGAAATACAGAATATTATACGAGAATATTATGAAAAACTATATGGAACCAAACTGGATAACCTAGAGGAGATGGACAAGTTTCTGGAAACACACTGTACACCAAGAATGAATCAAGAAGAAACTCACCACTTGAACAAATCAATCAGTAGACATGAAATAGAAATAGCAATTAAAAACCTCCCTACAAATAAAAGTCCAGGACCAGAGGGCTTCACCGGGGAATTCTACCAAACATACAAAGAAGAACTCATACCAGTCCTTCTCAAACTCTTCCAGATGATTGAAAAGGAGGGAACACTCCCAAACTCATTCTGTGAAGCCACAATCACCCTGATACCAAAGCCTGGCAAAGACACTGCAAAAAAAGAGAATTATAGGCCAATATCACTGATGAACATAGATGCCAAAATCCTCACCAAAATATTAGTGAATAGACTACAACAACACATAAAAAAGATTATATATCATCACCAAGTGGGGTTCATCCCAGGGACACAAGGGTGGTTCAACATTCACAAATCAATCAATGTAATACATCACATCAACAAGAGAAAGGACAAAAATCACATGTTCATCTCAACAGATGCAGAAGAAGCATTTGAAAAAATTCAACACCCATTTATGATAAAAGTTCTTGCCAAAGTGGGTATAGAGGGAACATATCTCAACATAATAAAAGCTATATATGACAAACCTACAGCCTGCATGGTACTCAACAGTGAAAATCTCAGAAGCTTGCCACTAAAATCTGGGACAAGACATGGATGCCCACTATCGCTATTCCGATTCAACATAGTCCTGGAAGTCCCAGCCACAGCAGTCAGGCAAGAGAGATAAATAAAAGGGATCCAAATTGGAAAAGAAGAGGGAAAAGTGGCACTATATGCTGATGACATGTTACTATATATAGAAAACCCTAAAAGGTCCACAAAAAAAGCTACTAGAGCTGATTGAAGAATTCAGCAAGGTAGCAGGTTACAAAATTAATGTGCAAAAATCAGTTGCCTTTCTTTACACTAATGATAAATCAACAGAAAAAGAAAGTAAAGAAACAATCCCCTTTAAAATAGCACCCAAAGTAATAAAATATCTGGGAATAAATCTAACCAAGGAGGTGAAAGAATTATACACAGAAAACTATAAACCATTGATGAAGGAAATTAAAGAAGACTTTAAAAAATGGAAAGATATTCCATGCTCTTGGATTGGAAGAATCAATATTGTTAAAATGGTCACACTGCCAAGGCAATCTACAGGTGTAATGCAATCCCTATCAAATTACCCAGGACATATTTCACAGAACTAGAACAAATCATAATAAAATTTATATGGAACCATGAAAGACCTAGAATTGCTAAACCATTACTGAAGAGAAAGAAAGAAGCTGGAGGAATAACTCTCCCAGACTTCAGACAATACTATAGAGCTACAGTCATCAAGACAGCTTGGTACTGGTACCAAAACAGACATATAGACCAATGGAACAGAATAGAGAGCCCAGAAATGAACCCACAAACTTTTGGTCAACTCATCTTTGACAAAGGTGGCAAGAATATACAATGGAATAAAGACAGTCTCTTCAGCAAATGGTGTTGGGAAAACTGGACAGCAGCATGTAAAACAATGAAGCTAGAACACACCCTTACACCATATACAAAAATCCACTCAAAATGGATTAAAGACTTAAACATAAGACAAGATACAATAAACCTCCTAGAGGAAAACATAGGTAAAACATTATCTGACATACATTTGAAAAATTTTCTCCTAGAAGAAATAAAAGCAAGAATAAACAAATGGGACCTAATGAAACTTACAAGCTTCTGCACAGCAAAGGAAACCAGAAATAAAACAAGAAGAAAACCTACGGAATGGGAGAAAATTTTTGCAAGTGAAACTGACAAAGGCTTGATCTCCAAAATATATAAGCAGCCCATAAAACTCAATAAGAAAAAAATAAACAACCCAATCCAAAAATGGGCAGAGGACCTAAACAAGCAATTCTCCAAGGAAGACATACAAATGATCAAAAAGCACATGAAAAACTGTTCAATATCACTAATTATCAGAGAAATGCAAATCAAAACTAAAATGAGGTATCACCTCACACCAGTCGGAATGGACGTCATTCAAAAATCCAAAAATGACAAATGCTGGAGAGGCTGTGGAGAAAGGGGAATTCTCCTACACTGCTGGTGGGAATGCAGTTTGGTGCAGCCACTATGGAAAACAGTGTGGAGATTCCTCATAAGACTAGGAATAGACTTACCATATGACCCAGGAATCCCACTCCTGGGCTTGTACCCAGAAGGAAATCTACTTCAGGATGACACCTGCACCCCAATGTTCATAGCAGCACTATTTACAGTAGCCAAAACATGGAAACAATCTAAATGCCCATCAACAGGTGACTGGATAAAAAAGATGTTGTATATTTATACAATGGAATACTACTCAGCCATAAAAACCGACAACATAATGCTATTTGCAGCAACATGGATGCTCCTAGAGAATGTCATTCTAAGTGAAGTAAGCCAGAAAGAGAATGAAAAATACCATATGAGATCGCTCATATGTGGAATCTAAAAAACAAAAACAAACAAACAAAGACAAAGCATAAATACAGGACAGAAATAGACTCATGGACAGAGAATAAAGACTTGTGGTTCCCAGAGGGGGGGTAGAGGGTGGGAAGGGATAGACTGGGATTTCAAAATTGTAGAATAGATAAACAAGATTACACTGTATAGCACAGGGAAATATACACAAAATGTTATGATAAATCACAGAGAAAAAAATGTGACAATGTGTATATGTCCATGAATGACTGAAAAATTGTGCTGAACACTGGAATTTGACACAACACTGTAAAATGATTATGAATGAATAAATAATGTAAAAAAAAAGAATAAACAAATGGGACCTAATGAAACTTACAAGCTTCTGCACAGCAAAGGAAACCAGAAGTAAAACAAAAAGACAACCTTTGGAATGGGAAAAAATTTTGCAAATGAAATCAACAAAGGCTTGATCTCCAGAATATATAAGCAGCTCATACAACTCAATAAGAAGAAAATAAACAACCCAATCCAAAAATGGGCAGAAGACCTAAACAAGCAATTCTCCAAGGAAGAAATACCAATGGTCAATAGACATATTGACAATTGCTCAATATCACTAATTATCAGAGAATTTGAAATCAAAACTACAATGAGGTATCACCTTACACCACTCAGAATGGCCATCATTCAAAAGTCCACAAATAACAAATGCTGGAGAGGCTGTGGCGAAAAGGGAACCCTCCTACACTGCTGGTGGGAATGCAGTTTGGTACAGCCACTGTGGAAAACACTATGGCGATCCCTCAAAAGACTAGGAATAGACTTACCATATGACCCAGGAATTCTGCTCCTGGGCTTATATACAGAAGGAACCCTACTTCAAAAAGACACCTGCACCCTAATGTACATAGCAGCACTATTTACAATAGGCAAGACATGGAAACAGCCTAAATGTCCATCAACAGATGACTGGATAAAGAAGTGGTGGTATATTTATACAATGGAATACTACTCAGCCATAAAACCCGACAACATAACGCCATTTGCAGCAACATGGATGCTCCTGGAGAATGTCATTCTAAGTGAAGTAAGCCAGAAAGAGAAAGAAAAATACCATATGAGATTGCTCATATGTGGAATCTATAAAAAAAAAGCATAAATACAAAACAGAAATAGACTTATAGGCATAGAATACAGACTTGTGGTTGTCAAGGAGGTGGGGGGTGGGAAAAGATAGACTGGGATTTCAAAATTGTAGAATAGATAAACAAGATTTTACTGTATAGCACAGGGAAATATATACAAGATCTTATGGTAGCTCATAGAGAAATGAATGTGACAATGAATGTACACATGTTCATGTATAATTGAAAAATTGTGCTCTACACTGGAATTTGACAGAACATTGTAAAATGATTATAAATCAATAAAAAATGTTTGGAAAAAAAGAAAGAAAAGTTAGTGTAACTGTCATGAATTTTATCAACTTCCTGGTCATATCAATTCGTCTCAGCATTTTCTAACAGGTTGGAACTAAGTTGTAACACTCTTGAAGGGAAAACTGAAATTTCTTATGATGATTTATTAAAGGAAATATTGATAAAGACTGACTTCTTAATTAATTCATCATTTATTTTTATTTTTAGTGTGTTGGGCAAGGAAGGAGAGTGCAGTTGCTGCTGGATTTGATTTTTGGTCTTTTCAAATTATTGTTAGATAGGTACTAGGTGCTTTCACACATGCAATCTCATGTATGAAATGCGGTAGTGACAAAAAAAATAGATAATTGTGAGATTTCAGGCACCATACCTCAAAAGTCAGGGAGATAAATTCCCGTGTGACTTTTAAGTGAACACACATAACCCTGATTTTCAGCCAATTTCTCTGCCTTATCTGGTGTAAGACCAACCTTAACTTCGGGACTTGACAAATCACCCTCCCCTGAAAACACCTTTAACCTGAAAACTGTGAATTTTTTAATCTATCATCTAATCTGACCACAAAACAAAAAGTATCATATCTCATCTGTAAGCTAAATAAAAGTTGGGAGATAAATCCTGATCTGAATATGCAAGTTTTCTTTTTAGTGTGTTAGGCCAGAGTGTACTAGCTGAGTGATTTCCAAAACTACAAACTGTTAGGAATATGCCACCTTCACTCTTGAGTTCCTGACTTACACAGGCTATGCTGCACACAGCTTTTAAGGAGGAATCTTAATTGATCACATTAATTCTATGGCCTCTAAAAAGCAGCAGTCCTGCTGTTTAATGGTGCATGGCAGCTCAGCCTCCGTGTTTATAGTTCAGGACATGAAGAGTAGGACCTGGAAGCTGGAGGTGGTGGGAAAGGCAGGGAGATTGGGACAGAAAGAGGTAGAGAATGTGAAATAGTGGCAAAAAGCCTAGTACCCAGAATCAGTAATGCAGGGATTTCTTATCCCTACCACTCACTAATTTCTGCTGACCTTGGACAAGTCCTTTTCCCTCTCTGACTTCTGAACAAGGAAGGTTTTGGACTAATAGCTTTTAAAGCCTTTCTAGCCCCAAGGTTCAATGATTTTAGGGACTCCTTTAACCCCTCTGACTTACTCTATTTACCGTAAGTAAAGTGAAATGACTCATGCCTCTTAGAGCTATATGGTCTAGTTCAGCTTACAAAGTGCTCTCTATAATTACAATGTGTTTTAATCCTAGTAATAGACTTCTGAGATAGGTAGAATGCATATGTTCAGCCTCAGTTAACAGACGAAGAAACTGAAACTCAAAGGCTAGATACATTTACTGATCACTTGCTCTTTTTAAAATTTTTTTTCAATTTTTAGTTTTTTGTTTTTTGGGGGTAATTAGGTTTATTTCTTTAATGAGATGCTGGGGATTGAACCCAGGACCTCGTGCATGCTAAGCTTGTGCTCTACCTCTGAGCTATATCCTCCCCCATCACTTACTCTGTCAATATGTTAAGCATGTTACATGGATCATCTCCTTTAGTCCTCTCAATGACCCTTTGAAGACTTTTATGGTAGGTGATACAATTATTCACATTTTACAGATAAAGACACTGAGGCACAAAGAGTTTCAATGATTTTCCATGGTCACCTGGTAACAAGTACCAGACTGATTTCAGAGTCTTACACTTAACAATTATGTCATATATTGATTGCCTCTCTCATAAGAGCACAGATGGAGCTTTGCCTTTGAGAATAGGAGATAAGGATTGGAGAAGAAACACTCAGAATTAGCGAAGGAGTGAGTGGGTTATACATCTTCTTTGGGCAAGCTGATTCTTGGCAAAATTGTGAATAGTTTGTCTTTGTTGCCTCCTTACATCTCCCTCCCCAATAGCCCCCGTGCCCAGGGACCAATCAAGACTCATTTTCATAGGCCCTATTCACTAACAGTCAAGGAGGTGCTAAAACAGTTTCTACAACAAGGGCTTTCAATCCTCACTGGCTAGGTGGGACTCGTTGAACATTACATTAAATTGGTAAAATTTAGATTCAATTTTTAAGCTTTCCAGGTGATTCTAAAGTGCAGTCAGGGTTCAGCACAAATGTTGTTCTCAGTCTTGGCTGCACAATGAAATCATTTAGAGACCTTTTAAAGGTTACCAAAGTATCAAACCTCCAGAAATTCTGAAGTAATTGGGCTGGAGTGTGACTTTGACTCTGGGATTTTTATAAGATCCCAAGTGATATTACTGTGCAGCCATGATTGAAAATCACAGATCTAGAGTCAGAAGACCTGAGATCTACTATAGACTCCATCATTTACTATCTTAGACTAGTAACTGAATCTCACTGATATAGTTTCTTCATCTTAAAAATAGAGAAAATAATAACTCACTTTGTGGGTTTATTCTGAGAATTAAATGAGATAAGCCCAAATCTGGCACCTTTACCACTAAAAAAAAAACTATAATGACAAGCTACTATGCAGGATTAAAAGTATCTGATAATCTAAATCCTACTAAGGCAATGGTTCTCAAACTTCAGCATGCATCAGAATCACCTGTAAGCTTGTTAAAACACAGACTGCCTCTCCCCACCCATTTTTCGGTCTGGGTTGGGACCAATAAAATGCTTTTTCAAGGAGTTTCCAGTAGATGCTGATGCTGCTGGTTTGAGTATTATACTTTGAGAACCACTGTTTGAGCTTTACAGTTTAAGGTTCCCCTTCAAAAGAGTATTGATGATTTACTACACCCAAAAGATGTTATTATGATGGAACTTAAGATATTTCAGTTTACAGTATGGAAATATTCTGGGGCAAGAGACATCCTTGTAGGAAGCTGACTATTCCATTTAATTTTAAGGTAGGTGAGTCCTTGTCAGTTTCTCAGTGCTGTTTTCCAAAGCAATGGACAGATTAGCCGCTGCTCAAAATGGGATTTTTGTAACAGTAAAGGAAGCTTTGGAAATTTTTGTTTTCCTTTCAGCACTATTTTGAGAGCTACCCTTTCCATTCCTTCACATTCCCCTTCAATTTGGAAACCATACCATTAGAGTGGCACATGTCTATAGAAGGACCGTTAGAGTGGCCCATGTCTATAGAAGGAATAAACTCGTGTTTAAATGTTATGTTAAGGCTTGTAAAACACATCAAGATGGTTGAGATATGATTATTTCTCACTGAAAAGTATCAGAGAAATGAAGATGTTTTCTAGTGTGACTGAGGTTACAACAAATAGACTAAGGACAGCAAATTTGTGCCTCAGTCTTGACAGCTACTGAGGCCATCATTTCTAGGAGAGATGACAGACTCTGAGACCAGTGGAGAAGTTGGCAAATCTTGTCTGCAGCATACTCTCCTTTTAGTGACTCCCCTCACATTACCCAGCCCCGGCTTCCTAGTTCTCCGACACTATTTCTGGGCAGTGGGCATTCTCCATGTTAATCCTCATCCCAGTCAATATCTATTTTGACTTAACTTCTATTTCTCTAATGTCTGGCTAGGGCTAGGCGGTTGACTTGCTGAATTTAGATATAGAAATTCACAATGAATTTGTGAATTGTTGATACTGCTTGATGGGATATTTATTTCAAGGAACTTGCATGAAAAGAAGCAGCTCAAAGGAGTGCATCAAATAGTAGAAAAAGCAGCACTGGTGACTGATGGCAGAATTTTATTTTAATTTTAATTGTGTGTGACATGGTGGGGGTGGGGGACTTTGAACAATTTTCACATTATACTCTTTCCATCTTTGGGAGCAGCGGGTAAAGTGATATGCTTGTTAGGTGGTTTTTGGGCAATAGCTGCCAATATACTCCAGAGAAGAAAAAGTAGGGAGAATCCTACAAGCTTAGGACCACAGGTGGATGTGACCTTCAAGACATCACTCAATATCATTGTCTCCAAATATTCTCCTATAAAACAAGGTTAATAATATTCTTCTCTGCCTCCTTTCTTTATGGTTGTAAAAATGAATCTTCATGTCAGATGTGAAATCATCCTGTAAATTATCAGATGTCAGAGAAATTCAAACTTTTGAATAATTGAATACTAATTATTATGATGGTGAAAAATAATAAGTAATAATAATAAATCCTCAGCAGATGAGTTTCAACAAATAAGATATCAACTTATCTGGAGGGGAATAGAAAAATAGGTTGAATGTTAGTAAATTTTTCACTCTAGAAAAGTTATACTAAATTATTTAAAAAGTGCTCTTTTGATGCAGTCAAATTAAGTTTAATATTATCATTCCTCATATTTTAGACCCGAGAAAGCAAACTGATTTGATGCAGATACAGCATATTTACCAGGCATGTCCTTCTCAGGGTCTCAGTGTCCCCATCTGTTCCAAGAAGGGGTAGGAGGCCCGGATATTCACTGATAGCCCGGTTTTCTGTGTATTCATAGGGAGGAAAGAAGCCCAAGGTGAAGCTGGCTGCCTGTGCAGTATACTCTTCTGTCCAGAAGGGGTAGCCCAAGGGCCACAGAAGGAACAGCAATCCTTTGTAGGGGTCTATACTCTGTAGGGAGGCCACTTGGAGAACCCTAAGTGGCTCGCTGCTGCTCCTTCCAAGTGAGCTGCTTTCAGTGGAAGAGTCACAAGTTCTAAAGACACTTCACAACAGTGAAACAGTGGTCCACACTGGCTCAAAGCTCCAGGCAGTAAGTATGAAATGATTGCTCAATCAATAGTAAATATTCCAAGGACTTCAAATGATCCAGGATTACTTCTCTTTGAATCATCTCACTGGGGAAAGAAGCAATGAACTTACAGGAGAACCTTGGTGTATTTGCCCTGGTATCTGCAGTCCATAGCCTTCACCTCTCAGTACTGAATTAAACGAGCATAGACTGTTTATGCTGAGAAGGTTTAAGACAATGAAACTCTATGTTCAACCCCAAAAGCCCTAACAGTCGGCCATCCTCAGAAAAGCAGCAACTCGTAGCTGGTCAGACTCAGATTCCATGGTTATCCAGCACAACTTGCTACAGGTGAAAAAGCGAAGGGCTGCAAAGAAGAGATGATCATCTCTGCATAAAATGGGCATCAAGAGTAGTTCCGTTGTTGCGCTAGGCCTTAATTTAGGGAATTGGGTTAGGGAAGTGGGTAACAGAGAGCCTGCTTCTAAAATGTTTATCTCCACATAAGCAAGAAGAGGGTTGCTTCAACAGGAATAGCCTTATAAACAGATGCACTACAATTTCCCACTAAAAAATATTTTCTTGTAAGCCTTGCAATCATGCCTCAGATTCTATGGGCAGTGCTTGTGTTAAGCATTGCCCTCTTCCTAAGGCCTTAAAATGGAAAGCAGTGCATCTAGTGATTAAGAGCCAAGTTTCCAATTGGGACTCAGCTATTTACTAACTCTTCATCCTAGGAAAGTTGCTTAAATTCTCTAAAGTTCAGTTTCCTCGTCTTAAAAGGGGTAACAAATGGTACCTTCCTCAAAGAGTTGTTGAGATGATTAAAGAGAGAACATTATTAAGTGTTCAGCACAGTGCTTGGCACATAGGAAATGTTAAAAACAAAAACAACAACAAAAAATGGCAGCTGCCCTTATTACGTAAAATACAAATTACCTTGCGGAAGATTTCCCAAAATCTCCATGAATGAGTTTGGCAGGTGACTCTTTTTCAGATAGTTTGGCAGAGAGTAAACACCATGGGCTTTGAATTCGGATGTGGGATTAAATCCAGGCTCTGTCATCCTAGCTCTGAGAGTCTAACTCACTTTACCTGTCTGAGCCTCAGGCACAGTCTATTTTAAAATGGGGATAACATCTCACTTTATGGGACTGTTGTGAGAATTACAAGAGATGTTTGTGACATGTCTGGTACATAGTAAGGACTGAATATGTGAATCCTTTCAGGAAGGCAACGGGCTCTGACACATTATGAGAGGGAGAGTGCTGAATGTAGGGAGATGGATGTTAAAAGGAACGTTGGGAAACTGGAGACAAACTTATGCCTTCTGGGCTTGACCTGAGATTTGAGTACTCTACTATCAAGATAATGGAAAGGTGTTAAGGACCTAGTGCCATAAAAATTTTAGTACACCATAATAATAATAAAAAGAAGTGATATGGTATAACTATATATGGGCTTAGGGATCAATATACAGGACAGGGCATGATTCCCATCCTACTCGGGGGCAGGATATATTGGGCTTGTTAATTGGCATGAAAACTTCGCCAGTAGGGGGCCTAGTAAGATGATGACAGGCTAAGCCCATCAGATCCTCTCTTGAATTTGGTAGTGAGGGAGGAGGATCAGGGACACGGAAAATAGAAAAAGATTGTTTATGGCAATAATGGGTGCTGATTGATGCAGTACAAACAGGTAGGGTAAGCTGATAATGGTAATCATTACATCACCAAAATGCTTGAAAATTAGTGGCAGGAGAAACAGATAACAGTTTTGAGGGGAACTATTATTAGAGGTATTGACAATCCATATCTCTCCCTAGACTGCTAGAGCTACTGTTTTATCCTGAATATGTAAAGATTCCAGTTATCTATGAGGCTTGGTTATATGGTCATCAAAATGGTGTACTTGTACTGACCTCTGTATTTCTCTATATATCTTTATAATAAATTCTCTTTAGCAGACAGGATCTAAGCTTATCTGGGTTCTTTACAAACTGAAAGAACTTAAAAGAAATATTTTGGTGTGAATTTCAGCCCTGCCACTTACTAATTTCTTCATCTGTAAAATGGGAAGTGAGGATTAAGAGTTCATACGTGCAGAACATTTAGAATAGTGCTTGGCATACAGCAAGTGTTCAAAAAGTAATTATCATTATTATGGACAAGGCCTGAATTTGTTTTCTTATCTATAAAATGGGATTATATTCACCTCATGAGGTTGTTGAGGGGGTTAAATGAAGTAATAGATGAACTAGTGCATAGCTATACCTGGTACTTAATATATGTTGGTTATCACATTCCTTCCCTCAAAAAATATCTCTAAATATTTTGAATCACTAAACATCTATCTGGAAAGTATAAGTGGAATCAATTTAGGCTCTGTGCATAGTAAGTGCTGAATAGTTATCTAATGTGAAATTTTCCTACTTCAATGAGTGTTGCCATTTTTAACCTCTTTCTCACTCTCTAACCTCACACTCAGCCTTGGAAGAATCAGGGTCTCAGATATGGTTCTACTTGGATATTTATAGCAAGAAGGTTTTTCCATAGGCCCAGGTTTTCTTGGTCAGTTAAAAGTAAGCAAAATAATCTCAAGTCCTTTCCAAGTGGGATGGTATTGCTATCTTCACCCTAGCTAAGTAACATCTGTTCCTTAAAAAGTTTACAATGGGTGCAACATGAATGGAGTAGTGAATTTGGCCTTGGATTCAACTTTCTTCCCACAAACGGGCAATTCCACATGGCAGGCCTCAAAAGGCATAATGAGCTGTAAACCTCTATAGATTTTAGTAATTGTAAATCTTTCTTTACTTCCCATTACCGGGAAAAGCATCCTCTATCACATCTTTAATCCCAGAATGGCTCTTACACTTTGATTGAATCTAAAGAAGATATTTTGATAAAATTCCATGGAATTAGTTACTTCAAATCCAAATCTCTTTATGGAAGTAACAAAATTACTGTGCAGTAATGTTTTCCAAAACTTTTAACCTTTTTTCTCCCAATGATTTCATGTCATTTTTATAAAGCAAAAGCTTAACACGTCAAGCTCTGTCATGATCAAGTTTAAGTAACAAACAGACACAGAAGAGTTTGTTTTATGAACCTTCATTTGGAACATGGGACCCAATTTTAATGACTAAGAGACATATTAAATGAAGATTTTTTCCCTTCCCTTACTAAGTTTGAGAACAAACAAAACAGAACAAGCTATTTAGGAATAAATTTTTCTTTAACATTCTATTTGGACTTTTCTAACTGAATTCTGAAAGGCGTTTAGCTGTCTGGCAGACAAAACAACTCATGAGTTAGTGATTAATATATCAACTATTTAGTAAGCACTATAGGCACATCATTTATTTGTAGTGAGGCATTTCTAAGAACTTTGTACCTGCTAGTACTGTACAGAAGTAGTATATTTATACGAATATAGACAGTATCATCAGTAGGCTGGATAGATTTTATTTTTGTAATTTTAGTCAAATTATTTTTACCTATGTATCTTTTTTCTTGGGAACATTTTCCAGAGTGGAAAATGAAAAGCTTGAATCTGAATACTGTTAGTTAACTTTGCAACAAATTCATTCTTTTTTTAACTTATGAAAAAATGGCCACGATTTCCAAATTTGAATACTCGTATTTTCCTGACAGCTCAGACTGGGAAAAAAAAGAACCAATCCTTGCCTAGAAATGCTCTGCTAAACACCTATTTGTTTCAGGATGAACTACTCTCTAGTCAAGAATTTGATTAGTAGCTTTCACTGTCTCAGCAATAAAATAAAAAAATTATACAGTGGGAATAAAATGTGGATGAGGTATAACAAGACTTCTCTTGTAAGTCCAGTTAGAATCCAGGTGTAGTACACTGCTATGAACACTGGATTTGAAGTGAGACACATCTGTGATAAAATCCAAGCTCTCTTTTTTGGTAGCTGCATGAATCTTCACAATCTACTTTAACTATCAAGTCTATTTCCTGTTCTCTAAAAATTGGGATAACAATCACCCACCTGCTCACAGGATTCTTTTTGAGAATTACATAAACCAATGTATCAAAGTACCCAGAACCATTCCTAACAAACAATAGATGCTCAACAAATGTGGTGGATCTGATTTTCTCTGGCCTCCTCTTATGTAAAATGGGTGGTAGGGTGGATTAGATGTCCTCCAGGTTTCCGGAGACATAAGATTCTAAGACCCATAATATCTTAATACTGCATTTAGAATTCTTTGGGGTGAAAAGCAGAAAATTAAAAAAAAAAAGAATGGAGGGAATGTACTGTACTACAGCAACTCACTTCAGTTTACACAACCAATGTACTCTGCAGAGATTTGTAGAAAGGGAATCTAAGGCACAGAAGCAGGTAAGAGGATTATCAAGTTAGCAGTCAGTATCAGAGGCAGAGCTAGAAATCTAAATCACTGGAGATCAGGGCTTTTTTCCTCTACTCTACACTACACTAGAGCCAATTTAAGACTTTACCTTGGAGCTGTCATCTACTAACTTCAGCAAATCCACAGAAAATTAGGCTTAAGTTTGTCTCTGACAACCTGTCAATCACTTTGTTCTTATTTTCTTTATAAATAACTAGTACCCTTAGATTCTCTTCAGATAGTCCATCCAGAGGTTCCTTTCCCATAACTTTCTAAACTATAAGCAAACTAATCTCTCATCATAATTTACCTGTTCTAGGTCCTATTTCTGTCTATTTGTACCAATGATTGGTAATAAATTAACCAGGTAAAATAATCCAGCCCATAATGCTTACCTAAGATGGTTCATAAGAAGGTGGAAGATTTTAGGCATGGAAGCATTTAGGAGCAGAGGTATGACTTTTGTCAGGGGTTCTTTTTAAGAATGCTTTAAATAATGGCCACATTTTCTAAAGGGTGAAGGTGATGCAAAATGTGTCTGAGCATTTAATTATACTTATACATTCTACCAAATGATATAATCAAATACTTAGAAAAAAATCTGAAGAAAATTAGATAGGGAACTAAAAATTATGATGTCTACATTTCATAATAGCATAACTGGATGTGTTATTTTTCATTTTTTGAATCACTTATCAAATTAGAAATATAATTTATACCAACAAGGTAAGAGTTCACAGGTTGTGCAGCTATTGGTCTAAGGACAAATTGTAAGAAAGAAATTTTTATTATATTTATAAGATAATAGATGAATCCAAAAGTAAAATTTGGGTGTCTACCAGAAACAATATTTTTAAAAGATAAATCTGATATGGCTGTTAAATAAAACTATGAGCAGTTATCTTTAGATCAGAATCATTTATATTTCTAGATTTAAGTAAGCCATGTTCATAATTTAAAAATTTTTATTCAAGTCAAAAGAACAAAAGCTACAATTCCCACCAATGGAAAATAAGAAAACTCTATTTTATAGATATTTTAACCTCTTCTATACTTCTCTGGGATGTTCCAAATATAAACACATAAACTTACCCTTTACGTAGAAAAGACAAGGTATCAGTTATAAACAAAATGGAAGATTACCACATTGAGGTGACATCATATAGTCAATTACCAAGAATGTTAAATAGGTTTAACCCAAACTTAGCAAAAGAGTAATTTCTCATTTCATTAACCAGTAAAAAATAATCTTCATTTATATATGCTGTCATCTATAGTAGGAAACATCATATATGAATGGTGAGTACTTAACAAAAAAGAGCCTCCATAATTGCACTTTGAGTGCTTTCATGACTTATAATGGAAAAATTATCAAAATACATTTGCTCTTAATAGAATTTCATGAAATACTGGAATTCTTTCATGGATCAATCATACATTAAGTAAGGAAAATCACGTTATTTACTTAATTTAGATTAGTAGTATACTGTCTAAAATATAACTTGGTCACTTCTCCATATCTGAGGCTGTTACATCAGAAAATTGCAGGCATGTGTTAATTTGTTCATTTTAGTTTGGCAAAATACAGGTATTTCTGGGGAGATGGCAAGTAGTACAGCTGGTCATCATATGCTTTTCCCCAAGGATCTTGGCCTTCCAGAGTCTAGCGTTCTTTATAATCTTATGACTTTTCTGTTCATCCACCCCCTATGTTATGCTACCAACCTCCATTGGGCTGGAAGTTATTTGCATCACTGGGCATAACTTTCATTTATTTTATTTCCACTTCATTTATTCCAGTTATTCAAGTTGTTTAAGATAAAAGAATGAACACATTCAACCAGAACTTATAGTACAGCTGACCCCATAACAACACAAGTTTGAACTGTGTGGGTCCACTTATACACAGATTTTTTTCAATACTATAGTACTACACAACCTGCAGTTGGTTGAATCTCTGGATGTTGAACCGCAGATATAGAGGGCCAACATAATTATAAAATTGTATGTGGTTTTTCAACTGCAGAAGGGGCTCAGAACCCCTAAGCTTCACATTGTTCAAGGGTCAACTGTAGTTGTAACTAGAGTTGGTTCAACTTTGTTATTTTTTTTTTTTTGGTTTAAAAACACAGGCCAAGATTCTCGAAAACCAATCAACAATTATGTGGGAAATGTAAATGATATTAAGGCCATGCAAATTAATCTCCTTTTAAAACACAATCTAACAAGGGTTGAGTGGAAATAGGAGAATCATTAAGAATGTGTTTCAATTTCATTTGAAAGTATGAAAGGTTGAATTTCTGAGTCTTACCAGTGATATTTACCAAAGAGAATTTTTTTTAAATGAGCAAATCTTAATTTCTTTAATTTTGCTGATTTTTTATCAATGAAAAAATTTTTAATTTAAGGAATTTAAATAATATTCATTAGGCTACTGGGTAAAAATTCTCATAATAATCTAAATTCAAAAGCTGATGAACACAAATTAAAAGTCAACTGAATTTGTTTGGATAGTAAAAACAAACATAAAACACAAAAAGTAGCATTGTCCACTGTATGACACTAAATGAGGTACTTTCAGTTATGTAAACATATTAAGTAAACATGTTTTCCCTGCTTTTATTTTTATGCATCACATGTGAATGCAGACAGAGATGTAAAACTACTTTGAGTTAAAAAGAAACCATAATCTTTATTTTATAGTTTATTCTGTATAAATTACTTTATTCTGTAGTACTTTGATGCTAGATTTTTCATGTAATTTTTGAGGAAGATGTTTCATATACAACAAGTTAATGCTAGCTCAAAGACATCTACAAAAACTGTCTCACACTTTTCAACATAATATACAAAACTGTAAAGTCTGTCAAGGTGGAAACCCTTTGGACTTTCTTATTGGAAAGTATAGCAAGGTAAAAAGAAAGCATTATATACAAATAATGTTTAAGCATTCTGTAACAGATGGTGTTCTCAGTGTAACTGAAATGAAACTTATCTATATATACACACAAAATATTTCAGAAGTGAAGTAAACAAAAGCACCAGTTCTTTAAATTACACTTGATCACGTAGACGAGCAAGTCTCTGTGATAGTTCATCCTGGAGAAAACAAATTTTGAAAGTCATAGGGCTGTGACAAATATAAATCACTAATATTTTAAATAGTTCATATTTAAATAAGATTTAAAATATCATCTCAAGAATTCACACAAAAACCAACATTAATAGTTTAGTTTTTTAAAACATTTCAGAATATATGGAGAACTTAATAGAGCAGAAGGCTATGAAGGGGAGCAAATTCAATTTCTAAAAGAAATATGCATGCAAATAGAAAATGTCCATCATTAGTAAGTTAAAGGCTAATCACATTTTGCTAATTTATGATGTCATATTATAGTAGAAAAATACCTTTTATAAAAGAAGAAAAGGAGAATATACTTATTTATATATAAATATGAATACATATATATTTAATTCATTCATCAAGTTCATACAAATGAAGATAAAATCCAACATCTACCTGTTCCATGGAAGTAACACTTGTGCCAACAGAACCGGTCTGACCTTGCGGTAGTTCCATATTGAGATCAAGGCTACAATTTAAAAATAATTAACATAAATGAATGTTAATATAGGCATCTTGCTCCTTATCTAATTATAATAAGCAATAAAACAGGCTTATTGCAAACTTGAATATTCCATCTAGTATTTTACCTTAATTTAAATTAACATAATACTGATTCAATTTTATTAATGTGAACAGAACTTAAACATCTTCTGAATGTCCACCTTAGGATAAATGAATGTACTATTTTTAAAGAGTTTTTGTTGAGCCCTAATGGAGACCCATGTAGATGATAATCTTATGATAGAAAAGCTAATAAAAGACAGGAAAATGTTCTGGTCCTCTGAAAAAAGACCAAAACAACGGTCATCCAACATACTGAATTTATTGGAGATTACTATTATGTCTCCTACTGTAAAGAAAATTAATAATATGCCGAAATAAGATAAAACAGGCTAGATATATGTAGCCTTAGGATCAACATTCATATTTAATATCTGAGCTAATTTCAAGTTTAGTGTTTAGCTCCTGAGCTACCATTGGTAGAAATCATTACTTGCATCTAACTATATAACTGAAGCTTAGAAAATTTAAGACAACTTGCCCAAGGTCACTCTAGTGATAGACAGGATTCAAACCCAGGTTTGTCTGCCTCCAAGGCCCATTATTTTAATCTCTATTATAACTACTTCTCTAGGATACAAACTAGTCTTTCTGCCTGTATCTAGACCAGTGTATGCCAAATCCAGTTTGAAAACACTACAGTGAATGTAGTAACTTTAATAGTCATTGGGAGATTCTACAGAAATATTGTTATTTAAAAGGTAAAGATGCTATACTAAAATTTTGCTATAATAAAACAGAATGTGAATAAACATCTTTAAGGATGGGCATCAGTATTTCAACATCAGTGTTCTACCTATTTCTTCTGCTCCAGCTACTACCCATCATTGACATAAGAAATCTTTCTCCATTTGGCTCCACACCCTCAAAGAATATTTGACAATGTCTGGAGGCATTTTTGGCTGTCACAACTGGTGGGAGGGGTGATACTGGTATCCTGTGGGTAGAGGCCAGGGATGCTGTTAAATATTCTACAATACATAAGACAGCCCCTGGGATTATCTAGCCCAAAATGTCAATAGTGTCGAGGTTGAGAAATTCTACTCTAAATCTTATCAAAAAGTTTTCTACTGAACTTGATTTCCACTGAGGGTTGGCAAGGCTGTAATACGGCAATATTCATTTTATAAGATCTCCCCATCTGTATTTTCAAGCCCAATCTTCTTCTTTTGTCTTTGGTAGAAACAGAAATAAGTCCTTAGCCTCATATTACTAAAACAGTCTTCTGACATGCCTTGGTCTTTTTTACAATACTTAAAAATCACCTTTCTTACTACCTTCCTGTTGGTATATGGGCTATGTCAGGATACTTAAAACAAAATAGTGTACAACTTAACGTCCAGCCCTGTTCTCAAATAATGTAAACCTGGTTTATTAACCTCGGTTTTAATTCACTAATGATAGATACATTAGTGATCTAAAGAGCTGATAAACTAAACTGTTCATTCCAATTAAGCATTAATTTAGACACGAATAATACTCATCAACTCTATTTTCCAGGTGTCTTCAAATCTTCTCTTCTCAGGAGAAAAGAAAAGAGTACAAAATCTCTTTCAATCTATTACTCTACCTTTGAAGATAAAGCATAAAACTTTAGTATCACTCAGTCTTAATCTCTATCTTTGAAAAAAATTTTATTCTTTACTATAATGCTCTCTTGAACTAAATAATATACCAGAGAAAACTGATATGACTTCTGTAGCATACAAGTCATTCCCCTCTAACAAGAAGGGCCTAAAATAAATAGCCTCTTAACAGACACCCTATTTCTAATAGCAGTACCACAAAAGGTGCCAATTATTTACTTAAAAAAAAAACAAATAACCATCTGTAATAATGAAATGTTGCCATCTTTTGAACCCCTTGGACATTTTGCACATATTGCTCAGTTTGCAGGACTCAAATTGGGCTTAAGACTTAATGGCCTGATCATAGTAGAATTCTTTTGGAAGATCCTAGATTTAAAAAAGTAATCATTTGCTATATGCTGAACACAGAAGGTACTGAAGAAATTTTAAACACTCCTTCCTCCCTCAATCACCTTCCTCAATTTCTTATCACACAATAATTGAATCTATCTCCAGAGATTTTTAAGAAATACTAGGATGATTTGAAAAAAGTTATATTTTTATGAGCTTGACAAGTTGCTGGATGATTGTTCCAAAGGCCCTTCCAGCACTAAATTCTAGGGTCAAAACCTAACTCTGACCACTGGTGTAGTTATTAAATCAACATTATCTAATAGCACTTGAATAATTTCTTACCCAGCTTCATCTGCCATTTCCTGAAGCAGCATATCCACTTGGTTCTAGAATAAGAAAAGAAGAATTTTTATTTAAATGATATTTGCTTGTTGGGTAGTTTTTGTTTCTAATTTAGCTTCAAAAAGGGGGAACTGGTCTACAATTTTTAGAAGAAAGCTTTTTTAAAAAAGTATTTTTTTACCACCAGAGGGAGCTGAATTATCTCAGAAAATGATTTATTTCTGAATAATGCTAAATTATAGCCTTAAACTATGAGGTTACATGAAAAATATTAGCAGTGATATTCACATTATAATTTGAATCTGGGTAATGTAGCTCTCCAAGGAAGTGAAGCAATTTATAAAGCTCTGTTCTAACCCACTTTGCTTGTATTTAAAATGTAACAGATTTAAATTTTAATCATAACTGTTTAACTTAGTTAAAATATTTTGAACACACAGGTGTGAGTTCTAAGATGTAGTCACAGCTGTACCACTAACACGGTACATGATTTTACACAAATCACTAATAATGCTGTTGGGTCTTAGTTTCTCTTATTCTCTTTCATTCACTTTCAAAGTATTTCCAAAATACAAAAGTCCAGAAAATAATAGATCAAATACTTATGTGCTTAGATAAAATATCAAATACTTAGATCATTTTGTTTTTACCTCATATCTAAAATAACAATATTTGTATTTTTCAAATTCACTTAAATGGCATTATACTATGTATACTCATTATTCTGCAACCTGCTTTTTTCACTTAACCTAATAAAATCTAGTTATATTGAGATCTAGAGATCTAGTTCATTAACTTTCACTGCTGTATATTACTGCAATAAAGAAATATTCCCAATTATATTTTTCTATTTTATTTATGGACATTTAAACATTTTTGCCTAATCTCTCCTGATTACAGACAATGGTTCAATGAACATTCTCATATAGAAGTATGTTTATACACACATGTAGGGGATTTTTTGTGTATAAATTTGGAAGTAGAAGGACTAGGTTACAGGTTACATGCATTTTCATATACTTTGATTTTTTAAAAAATTTTAATTGTGCACCTACTTTATGCCAGATATCATTTTAAGTGCTGGGGATGCATCAATAAACAACAGTGCTAAAAATCCCTGCCTTCGTTAAGCTTACATTCTAGTGTGTGCATGTGAAAGGGGTGGGAGCAGATAAAACTTTTTCTAAAAAATTATGTGGTATATTAAGTGATATGTACACTAGAGAAAAATAAAGCAGGGATGGCAGATAGGGAGTATGGCACATGGTGGGCGTGCCGTTTGCTGTACTTTTAAGGATGGTCAGAAAAGACCTCACTGAGAAAATGACATTGGAACAAAGAACTGAAGGAGGTAGGGGAGCCAGCAATGAGAATGCTTACAAAACAGGAGGAAGAAGACTCAGGCAGAGGAACCTGTGAGTGGAATGACTTTAAGAAATGTACTTGGTGTGTTTGACAAATAACAAGGAGGCCAAGTACCTGAGTAGAGTGATGAGTAAACATAGGTGATAAGGTCAGAGAAGCAGGGTGAGACAGATCCTAAAATGACACTATAGGCCATTGTAAAGATTTTGGCTTTTATAAATTGAAGGAGATGTAGAGCCACTGAAGGGTTTTGAGCAGAACAATGACATGATCTGAACTATTTTAACAGGATTACTCTGACTGCTATGTTAAGAACGAACTGCAGATATTACCACATTTCTTCTCCACAGTGAATATGCCAATTTAATTCTAATTATTCATTAGCATGGTATAAGAATTTGGGCGTGTTCTAAGCGTGTTCAACCAGATCCCTCTCCATTTCTGCTGTAAGTTTTGGCTGACTCTTTATGAAGAATGTTTTGTACATATTTAAAGGTCCCAGAACCTAGCACAATACCTGAAGCAGGAGAAGGTGCTCAGCAAATGTTAGATGAATGAATCTCAAGATTTTTCAGAGTTATGAGGCATTTAGATATCATCAAATCCAACCCATACATTTTACAGCTATGGAAACTGAGGCCCAACGTAGTGAGTATTTTAAGGTCACAAACTTAATTAGTGGCAGACTATGGATTAGATCAAGTATCCTGATTATAAGTCATTCTTCTAATTCATTTGTGTTTTCCTGAACTTGACCATAAAATTACCTGGAAATCACCTAAGGTGCTTGAGTAAGAAACAGAAACTCTAGAACAGCACTTCTCAAAATCAGTGCACAAAAATCACCTGGTAATCATGTTAAAATGATTCTGATTCAATGTATCTGTGGACAGGGTCTGAATTTCTGCAATCCTAATGAGCTCCCAGATGATACAAATGTTCCTGATTCTTGCACCACACTTTGGGGAGAAAAGCTTTAGAGTAGGTATTAAAGTAATGGCTAAATATAAGCTCACTATAAGACATACACATTAATTCTTTCTTTCTCAACTCTAAAACCAGACATAAGCTTTTTCTCTTATTTACCTCAGTGAAAGGCATCATCTGCAGTAAAATTTTGATGGATGTCTATTGATTTTTTCCTAACCTATTTTGTAAATTATATTTTTCCATATTATCATCTGAAGTAGTGAAAACAAGTTCTTTGTTTACTTAATTAACCATATGATAGGCACTGGGATCAAAAACAGTGATAATGAAATTAATTGGCTATATGAATACTTAAGTTTCACAAAAACTTTGTTTCTGGCTTGTGTGACATCCAAACTAGTTTCAAATTTTAATGTTCTCTGTGCCATGTCTCTAAGTTGCAAATTCAACAACATCCTAGAAAAAAACCCTAGTTTTCTGAAAATAATTGATCTTATAATTTATTATTTGTTCACCTGTGGCTTGTGCATAAATAACATACTGAAAGAGCAGGCAGGAAGCAGAATGCTTGCAAATGAGATGAATTAGCTGAGGCTTAGGATAATATTTAATACCCACTGGCCTCAGTTAGCCTCTAGTGCAATGCCTTCATCAGTAAGAACCACTAGCAGTAAGGTAGAATCAAGTTCTAGACCCTCTAGACATGTGACCTATTATGATTCTTAGAATGTCAAAACAAGATAGGAAATGTTGTCTTCCAACATGTTCTCAGGAATCCTGGGTCAGAGCATAATTTCCTATTTGCATTTTGGGGATACATCATGTTTACTTAACACTCTAGAAATGATTTAGGCTCACAAAGCCATTATATTTTGAAGTTGGGTAATTTAAAAAGTTATTTTAAGTAGAGAAACCATTCTTACTTGTGGTGTTGTTAGGGTTGTAGTACTACTCATTGTGTCTTCCATTTGTTGTGTTTGAACATCCAGTGTTTCAAATTGCTGTTCAAATTTGTCCATGAGGGCAGAAATCTGCGAAAATAAATATAGTCATAAGGAAAAACTTACACTGAAAAGATTCTAGCTGAACATCATTTTTTTTTTTACCTTTTCAAGGTTCATACTTCTCAACGTAACATCCATAGACTTAACTACACCTGCCATGGACTTGGTTACCTATTAGGAGTTAAAAAAAAAAGACTGAGAATCCTATAATATAAGAAATCTCAAAATTTATGTAGTCTCTTAAATAAATTACTTGTAGATCATCTTGTAAATTTATCTACCATTTCCTTAATAGTAAAAATGCAGTATGTATTTCTAGTGTAGGCATTGACTTTTATCTTTGACTCTTCATTAGAAGACAACTAATCAGACCCTAGCTGAAAAGCCACTGCCAAAATAATTTTCTTCACTAAGCATTTTGATTATGCCTCCCCTGCCCTATAAAAGCCTTACCAACACCCTGTAGCACCTTTCAATAGATTTAGATTTCTGACAGCTCTTAATACCTTCAATAATTTAAATCAAGAGTTCCTATTATTTACAGATATTAAGGTTTACCTTGCCCATTGTTACTGCAGTTTGAACTCTGGCTGCCACAGCATCAACCCTAGCACTCATTCTCAAGAAATTAATTGCTTGGTTCTTCTGGCGGATTGCATTTTCAGCATGTATTCTTGCAACTTCTGTATTACCTTTCTGAATGGCCTGTTTTAAATACAGGAAAAGTAAATAGTGACGACAAAGACCAAAAGTAAATATTGGCGAAGAAAGGGACCAAAAGTACAGAAATTTTAAAAAAGAGGAAAACCCCAATTAACATATTTTAATAATATTTAAGAGGTTTTAGAATTAGTTTTTTAGGAAATAAAAGGAGAATCTATAATTTTTAAATTTTTTATTTATGATTAGAAGATATATGCTCATTAACATTTTAAGAGATTTGAATATAAAGTTTAAAATATTTCCCATAATCACTGAGCCATTACAACTATTAATATTTTAGTGTAAAGTATTCCAAGTACATAAACCTATTTACTAGAATGTAAATTACAAAAGTACATGCATTAAGAGTATATTGTTTTCTCACCTAGTTAAGGAAAGATTTTCAATTAAGTCAATAAAAAGATAACTACATCATCATTTCTAAAGGCTGTGTTGTATGGATGCACCATTAATCAGGACTTTCCTTGTGTGTGGTACAAACACTATACCGATAGTACATAAAATGATTTTAGATGTTACACAGACATAAGTACTTCATTTTAATTATGCATTCATTTAAATGTATATTTCAAATGGATGTAACTAGCATAGATTCATGCTTTCTGCTATACTGTAATAGGCATGGCCAGGTATAAAGTTAAAAGTCTATTTAAAGAAAAATATTAAATAGTTCAGATGTTACACCAGTATAGCAAAACTGATACAACACAGAAGCAACTGAAATTAGAGAACATGGATCAATAAGATATCTGATTGCTGGGTATTTAATTTACTTCCAATTATTCAATAATACAAAAACCAATGTGATAAATATATTAGTACATGTAAACTCAACACTTTCCAAGGTTTTATTCTCCTGGTTAACATCCATAACCACACACAGTTATAATTTTTTTCTTGTGATGAGAACTTTTAAGATCTACTCTCTTAGCAACTTTCAATATACAATACAGTATTATTAAGTATAGTTACCATGCTGTACATTATATCCCCAGGACTTTTTTTATAACTAGAAGTTTGTACCTTTCGACCATCTTCACCCATTTCACACATTCCCTCATCTCACAGACTCGCCCATTTCCTGCTTCCAACAACCACAAATCTGTCCTCTTTATTCATGAGTGTTTTTTTTTAAGATTCCACATAAGTTAGATCACATGGCATTTGACTTTCTCTGTCTAACTTATTTCACTTGGCATAACACCCTCAAGGTCCATCCATGTTGTTGCAAATGGCAAGATTTCCTTCCTTTTATGGGTGAATAATATTCACTTTATATACATATATATATATATACATGCACACACATACATACATAAATATATATACATATATGTACATATTCTACATTTTATTTTTCCACTCATCCATCGATGGACAACAGGTTGTTTCCATGTCTTGGCTATTATAAATAATGCTGCAATGAAAATGGGGGTGCATGTATCTCTTTGAGTTTAGTGATTTTTTCCTTTAAATACCCAGAAGTGTAACTGCTGGACCATATGGTAGGTTCTAATTTTCATTTTTTGAGGAACCTCTATACTATTTTCCATAGTGGCTACACCAATTTATATCCCTACCAACAGTGCATAAGAGTTCCCTTTTTTCCACATCTTCTCCAACACTTGTTGCTTCTTGTCTTTTTGATGACAGCTATTCTAACAAGTGTGAGGTGGTATCTCATTGTGCTTTTGATTTCCACTTGTCTGATGATGAGTGATGTTGAGAACATTTTCATGTACCTGTTGGTGATTTGTAATTTTTTTTAAAATGTCTATTTAAATGTCTGTGCATTTTTAATCAGATTTTTTCCTATTGAGTTGTATGAGTTAATTACATATTTCACATATAAACCCCTTATCTGATTGATGTATGATTTGCAAATATTTTGTCCCATTCAATAGGTTGCTTTTTAAATTTTTTAATAGTTCCTGTTGCTCTGCAGAAGCTTTTTACTTTGATGCAGCCACATTTGTTTATCTTTGCTTTTGTTGCCGTTGTTTATGGTGTCAATTCCAAAAATTCATTGTCAAGACCAGTGTCAAGGAGATTTACCACCTATGTTTTCTCCTAGAGTTTTATGGCTGCAGGTCTTGAGTTCAAATCTATAACTTATTTTGAGATAATTGTTGCAGATGCTGTAAGACAGTGGTCTAGCTTCATTCTTTTGCAATATGGCTGTCCAGTTTTCCCAACACCATTTACTGAAGAGACTGTTCTTTCCCCACTGTATATTCTAGGGTTGTTTGTTGCAAATAAATTCCCATATATGTGTGGGTAATTTCTGATTTCTCTATTCTGTTCCACTGATCTGTGTGTCTATTTTTATGTCAATACCATGCTGTTTCACTTAACTATAGCTTTGTAATAATAGTTTGAAATCAGGAAGCATGATGTCTTCAGCTTTGTTCTTCTTTATCAAGGTTGCTTTGAATATTCAGTCTTTTGTAGTTTCATATAAATTTTAGGATTGTTTGTTCTATTTCTGTAAAAAAAATGCCATTGGTTTCTTGACAGGGATTTCACTGAATCTGTAGATTGCTTAGGGGATTATGGATATTTTAGCAATATTAATTGCTGTGATCCATGAGCATGGAATCTCTTTCCATTTATTTGCATCTTCTTCAATTTCTTTCATCAGTGTTTTATAGTTTTATGTGTAGTCTTTCATCTTCTTGGTTAAATTTTCCTAGGTATTTTACTTTTTTGATGCAATTGGAAATGGGATTGTTTTCTTTTTTACTTCTAGTTTTATTGAGATGTAATTGATATACAGCACTGTATAAGTTTAAGGTATATAGCATAATGATTTGACTCCATACTTCAAGAAATGTTTTACCACAATAAGTTTAGTAAATATCCATCATCTCATATAGATACAAAATTAAAGAAATAGAAAAAATATTTTTTCCTTGTGATGAAAATTCTTAGGATTGTTTTCTTAATTTCTTTTTAATAGTTTGTTATTGATTACAGAAACACAACCGATTTTTGTGTATTGATTTGTGTCCTGTAACTTTACTGGATTTGTTTATTCTAACAGTATTTTTGATGGGGTATTCTGTATATACTATCATGGGTTTTCTATATATAATATCATGTTATCTGCTAATAGAGACAGCTTTACTTCTTTCTTCCTGATGTGGATGCCTTTTATTTCTTTTTCTTGCCTAATTGCTCTGGCTAGGACTTCCAGCAGTATGTGGAATAAGAGCGGTGAAAGTGGGCATCCCTGTCTTGTTCTTGATCTTAAGGACTATCTTTTAGCTTTTCCTCCTTGAGTATGTTAGCTGTGGGCTTCTCATATATGGCTATCATTATGTTGAGGTACATTCCCTCTATATCCACTTTGTTGAGAGTTGTTAACATGAATAGATGTTGAATTTTGTCAAATGCTTTTTCTGCATTTATTGAAATATGATTTTTATCTTTCATTTTGTTTATGTGGATATCACACTGATGATTTGTGGATGTTGATCCATCCTTACATTCTGAAAAAAATCCCATTTAATCATAGTCTCTGATTAAATAAATTCTGTTTAATCCACATAAATCCCCTTTAATCAAATGCACTGCTGCATTTGTCTTTTAATGCCTTTCAAAGCATTGTTGAATTTGGTTGCTACTATTTTGTTGAGGATTTTTGCATTTATGTTCATCAAGGATATTGGCCTATGTTTTTTCTTGTAGTTTCTGTGTCTTGTTTTGGTATTAGGGTAATGCTGGCCTTATTAAGTGAGTTTGGATGTGTCCCCCTCCTCTTTTAACTTTTTGGATGAGTGAGTTTGAGGTTGGTATTACAGTTGACCCTTGAACAACGTGGGGGCTGGGGTGCAAACCCTCCATGTAGTCAAAAACCAATATATAACTTTATAGTTGGCCTTTGTATCTGCAGTTCTACATCTGCAGATTCCACAACCTTGGATACTTGCAGTACAGTAGTATGTATTTGTTAAGAAATTGTGTATAAGTGGACCTGTGAAATTCAAATCAGGGTTGATCAAGGGTCAACTGTAATTCCTTTTTTTTATAATTCTTTAAATGTTTGGTATAAATCACCATTAAAACCATCTCATCCTGGTCTTTGTTTATTGGAAATCTGAATATTTTAGTACTGCTGTACTTGCCTGAGATTTGAAAATTCAAAAATTATTTTTAGATTATTTCTAATTTCCTCAAGATACAAAGATATTAGATCTTTTTTATATTTTCTCTCTCCTTGAATAGTTGGGCTTATACTTTTAGAAAAGCATGATGATAATAAATCAATTTTAAGTTTACCTCTTCTTCTAACTCAGCCTAACTACTTTTATCTCCTCTTCTGAAAGTTTTTTTCCCTTAAAGTTTTCTCTATTAGGAATGAGATAAAATTCACAAAGTGGGATTTCCAGTCAAGATGGTGTAGTAGGACCACGAGCTCGCCTCAACTCGTGACTACAACGAAACCACAAGTGACTGCTAGAGCATCGGAAAATGACTGGAACTTAGCAAAGATCGTCTTCAACTGGAAACATAAAGAAGGAACCACAACAGCATGGTAGGAGGGATGTGCTCGCAATATAATTGGGCTCCATACGCCCCAGGTGGGTGACCCACAAGTGCTGAAGAATAAACAAGTTGCAGAGGCCCTCCTACAGGAGTGAGGGCTCTAAGCCCCACATCAGGCTCCTCAGCCTCGGGTTCTGGCATTGGGAGGAAGAGGAGACCCCAGGGCATCTGGTTTTGAAGGCCAGCTGGGCTTAGCTGCAGGACCCTCATGGGACTGGGGGAAAAAGAGACTTCATTCTCTTGGGGAGCATACACAGAATCTCGAGGGCACCAAAGGCAGAGGCAGTGATTCCATAGGAACCTGGGCCAGGCCTGCCTGCTGGTATTGGAGGTTTTCCTGGGGACGTAGGGGACTGCTGTGACTCACCCAGGAGACATAAAAGCTGGTGGCACACATTCTGGGAGTGTTCATCTACATGAGCTTTCCTGGAGGCTGACATCTTGATTGGATCATTAGCACCTAGCCCTAGCCCCACCCAACAGCCTATAGGGAAGCCTCAGGCCAAACAACACAGCCCCACCCATCAGCACACTTCCTAAGCCACAAAGGCCTCTAGATACAGCCCTACCCACCAGAGAGGTCCAGGACCAAGCTTCACCCAGCAGTGGGCAGGCACTGGCTCCTCTGCCAGGAAACCTCCATAAGCCTCTAGTCCATCCTCATCCACCAGGGGGTAGATACCAGAAGTAAGAAAACAACAACCCTAAAGCCTGTGGAAGGAATCCACAGACAGGCCAGACTCTACATTAGGACTGGCTGGACCCTAGCCCTTGGGTGACGAAAGAGGAGTGTACTGCTGGGACGCATAGGACACCTCCCACAGAGGGCCACCTCTCCAAGGTCAAGAAACATAACTATCTACCTAAAAATACAAATAAAAAGATAAACAATATGAGGCAGCAGAGGAGGATCTCCTAGGCCAAGGCACAAGATAAAATCCTAGAAGAAGAAATAAGTGATGAGGAGATAGGCAATTTATCTGAGAAAGAGTTTAAAGTAATGATGACAAATATGTTTAGAGAACTCAAGAGGAGTATAGATGCACAGAGTGAAGTTTTTAGCGAGTTGGAAAATATAAAGAATACCCAAACAGAGTTGAAGAATAAAATCACTGAAATGAATAACACACTAGAAGGAACCAAGAATAGACTAAACGAGGCAGAAGAACGGATAAATGAGCTAGAAGTCAGATTAGTGGAAATCACTACTGCAGAATAGAAAAAAGAAAAAGGAATGAAAAGAAATGAGGATAGTTTGAGAACTCTGGGATAATGTGAAGCACATTAATATTCACATTATAGGGGTCCCAGAAAGGGAAGAGAGAGAGAAAGAACCTGAGAAAAATTTTGGAAAGATAGTAACCAAAAACTTTCCCAACTTAGGGGAGGAAACAGTCACCCAAGTCCAGGAAGCACAGAGAGTACCACACAGGATCAATCCAAAGAGGAACACACCAAGGCACATAGTCATCAAATTGACAACAATTAAGGATAAGGAGAAAATATTAAAGTTAGCAAGAGAAAAGTAACAAATAGAGTACCAGGGAACTCCCATAAGGTTATCAGCTGATTTTTCAGCAGAAACTCTACAGGCCAGAAGGGAGTGGCACGATATATTTAAAGTGATGAAAGGGGGAAACTTACAACCAAGAATACGCTATCCAACAAGGCTCTTGTTCAGATTTGATGGAGAAATCAAAGCTTCACAGGTAAACAAAAGCTAAAAATTGCAGCACTACCAAACCAGCTTTACAACAAATGTTAAAGGAACTTCTCTAGTCATCAAACCATAAGAAAAGAGAACAAAAAGAAGAAAGGGAGAAAAAAAGACCTACAAAAGATTGCTTTGGCAGTTCGGGGTTTTTTATGGCTCCATATAAATTTTGGAATTGTTTGTTCCAGTTCTGTGAAAAATGTTGTGAGTATTTTGACAGGAGTTGCAAGATATGTAGATTGCTTTGGGTAGTGTGGCCATTTTGATAATGTTGATTCTTCCAATCCAAGAGCACAAGATATCTCTCCATTTCTTTGTATCATCTTCAATTTCCCTCATCAGTGTTTTACAGTTTTCAGAGTACAGGTAATCTCCTTGGTTAAGTTTATTTCTAGGTGTTCTGTTGTTTTCGATGCAATGGAAATGTTTTTACCAGTTATAAGATTCTGGTTTTTGAAGTGAAAAAAAAAGTGAATGAAGGGCTGCAAATGGCAAAATATCCTTCTTTCTTATGGATGAGTTGTATTGCATTACATATATATGCTGCATCTTCTTTATCAATTCATCTATTGATGTGCACTTATGTTGCTTCCATATCTTGGCAATTATAAACAATGTTGCTGTTAATAACAGGGTGTATGTATCTTTTTGAATTAATTCTTATTTTGTGGTTGGATTTATTCCTTTGATAACTATGTAAGTTTAAAAAGCTAAAGCTCTAAACGTTCTTAGAAACAATGAACAGTTCATATACGTAAATTTTAAAAATATGTGTAGTATATTGTGTATATATATTCATATGCAATACATTGTATATGTGCAGTCAAATTATAACAATTCTACCTAATAAAATTGAAAAATGAAAAAAAATACACAAAGTGACTCAATTTAAGGGCTGGATATATGCTATTACCAAAGATCTGAGTATCAAAGTTAATAAAATATTAAAAATAGATACATAAATACACATGTGCAAGCCTGAGTCTGCTGTACGTAGAAAGGTCTACTTACAAGTTTTGCATCTGACTAGCATGTAGGAACTTTGATTTGGGGTGGTTTCCCATCTTTCCTTGAAATGTTAAGTGTGACTCACTGTGCCTGGACTCTTTATACAGACAATATGGTTTATGCCAAACACTGGATTTCTATCTGGGAGACTGGAATTTTGTGTGTACTAGGCAGAGGATCCCTACATGACTACCAATAAAAGCCCTGGACTTATAGTCACAACAGAACTTTCTTGGTAGACAACATTTTACACATGTTGTCATAATTTGCTACTGGAGGAATTAGGCTTGTCCTGTGTGACCTTACTGGGAGAGAACTCTCGGAAGCTTAAGCTTGGATTCCTCCAGACTTCACCCCATGTGCCTTCTCCCTTTGTATCCTTTAGTGTAATATATCATGAGTACAATTATATGCTAAGTCCTATGAATCCTAGCAAATACGCAGGCCATGATATACATTAATGCCATGCACAGTTTATATATAAAACTTTAGAAGCTACAGAAGTTAAAATAAGACAAAAATGTTAAATATTACTGTTATATACAGGCTTTATATTTCTCAGTAACAGTGGTTCTGGCTATAAACCAAAGGACAGTCTTTAGATGTAAGTAACAGAAGAGTAGGATAACAGTACAGTCATACTCTTGTTGTGAGCTATAAATACATACATAAGTAGAAATAAAAAAGAGCCATTATTAATTATGTCATAAATAAATTTATTTAAATAGATATTTAGCTTAGAATTCTAACGCCAGCAATCTTTCTTAAATGTAAAATAAACTGAAACACTCTTCCATGATTAACTGTGCTCATTTCATGAGTTTAAAAAAAAAAGTAAAAAGATTGAAAATGACTTACCTTTTTAATCTTGGCCTTTTCAGCCTTTTCTTCTTTATCACATTTCTTGGCATTCCTATTAAGTTCTTTTGCAGCAAACTTCAAGTTAAATAGGTGTTCTGAAAATATATGTTAAGGTTAAAATTAAGTCATTTTCCAACCTAACTACCTGAAAACAAGATGTTAAAGTTATAAAACCTATCAGATAAGATTATGTTATTTAAACAAATATTAACAAAGTGTTTGAGGAAACAGAATAATTTTATCTCTTCCACATTTGTTTTCTATTAAAATAAACATAATTAAATTAACTGTGAGGATATTAATTACAAAAGGAAAAACAGCAACTGTATAGTAGAGAAATCTGGCAGATATCACTTTACCAAGTGATAATATCGCCAGTAATAAGACATTTCAACTTCATTTACCTTCTGAAATAATGAACTTGAGAAAGGTACAGCATTACTTTTACAGTGTTGTTGTCAAAAACATAATCACAGTCTACTCAAGAGAAAAATCAGGCAGTCCTGAACTGAGAGAGAGATTCTACAATGTTACTGACCAGTGTTCTCTTCAAATGTCAAGTTCATGAAAAGCAAAAAAAGACTGAAAAACTGTTACAAAATAGAAAAGACTAAGGAGCCACACTGACTAAATGCAAGGTGGGATTGGATCCTGAAACAGAAAAAGGACATCAGGGGAAAAACTGGTGAAATCCAAGTAAGATTTGTAGTTTAGTTAGTAATATTGTGGTGATGTGGATTTCCTTTGGTTAATAATTATACTATGTTTATGTAAGATGCTGACATAAGGAGAAGCGTGGTAAAGGGTATAAAATAATTCTCTGTACTATTTTTGTAATTTCTCTTTAAGTCTAAAACTATTTTAAGATTAAACTTTTTAATTAAAAAAGACAAACATATAATGAGAAGAAAAGTGCTCCATTCAGTGAGACCCCAATAAGCAATAGCATAAAATTTCCAATTTCATGACACAAAAACAAATATGAAATATAAACACATGACTATGACAACACAATGTGGACTACTTCAAAACCAACTGCTTTGTATCATTATTAAATCACTAGTTAGGAAGATTATATTTGTTTTCTCCTCTTTAAAAAATGTAACATCTACTCTTTTTTTAACCTTGATTCTGTATTTCTTTGGGACATCTATAAAAAAGATGTAGGTTCATTTTTTTGAAAGATACCCATACACTATAGAGTTTAAAGCGCTGACTTTTGGATTGATTATATCACCATCAGAAAATAAGAATTATTTGATTATTTGCCAAAGCTAAATCATAAATTAAACTTGTTCATCTCTCAATGGCTTCATGGTTCTAAATAAACTATTTATGGATAATGAGAGTGATGAATTTGCTACCTTGAGTATTTATCAACAACAGATACACGTAAAATTCTTAAAATAAGTATATATGTATGAATTTTGGAATAACTTTAATGAATTCTATACTTTACATTTTTAAGATTTATCGGTTTCAGCTAAGTGACTGAGAAACTTACAGCTCCTTTTATAAATAAGGTTTTTCAACCTAAGTACTATTGATATTTTGCGCTAGATAAATACTTCATTGTGAGGGATGCCTTGTGAACTCTAGGAAGTTTATCAGCATCCTTGGCCTTTACCCACTAGATGGCACTAGCATCCCCCAACCAAAAATGCAACAATCATGAAAAAGAATGCAACAATGAATATATGTATGTTCATATATAACTGGAAAATTGTGCTCTACACTGGAAACTGACACAACACTGTAAACTGACTATAACTCAATAAAAAAATGCAACAACCAAAAATGTCTCTAGGCATTGTCAAATGTTACCTGGGGAGGACGGCAAAATCAAACCCTGCTGAGAATCTGAATCACTGATACAGATGGAAATAAATAAAGAAAAAAAGGAATAAATTTTTCATTTCCCAAATCATCTCCCAAATAGACTTGATGTCTCAGTAGAAAAAGTCATAGTTAAAAGCTGAATTAAGAAGCCAATTATTTTAGATGAATTCATGTAGTTTGTATATTATTTGCTATTTTTTAAAGAATTATTTCAGTATCTTTTAAATTTGAAATTTACTCTAAACTACCAATGCTGAGGACTGACTACTGGATGCCTATTAAAGCCAACTCTAACTTAATATTAATAAAGATTGATCATGATATAAATTAGCCAAAAAATTAATAGGAGATCCATTATAAAAGTCCATTTAATACCATAAAACTTTCTTCCGTTTCATCCTAAAGAGACATGAACCACTTCCATAAATATGGAGGCCTAGACATTTATGAAAAACACCCTGAAAAACTGGATAAACTACAACCAATGTCCTTTAAATACAGAGCTTGGATTGAAAAAAGGAAAATCCTCAGGAGAAAGAAACAAAGAACTAAATACCAGTTGCAGGTAAGCACTGAAGCCCATGAAGACAAAGGCCCCTATTGAGTCTACACAAGATGAAATGCTGGAAATGAATTTTCTGAGTAAAGCTAGAACCTTTGAAGGCTACAACACTAGGATAAGGATGAGACAGAAAGAAGTTTTATTAGCTGGCAAAGGAAGATGATATGACAAGATTAACTCATTATGGGCCTTTGCTCATGGCTAGGGACAGAGCAAACTAGATAAACAAAATTAGACAAACTGAGGAGAAAATGAGCAACCTGAATATAGATCTGAAATAAGATTAGAGTAAAAAAAATTAGGTTAATATGAAAGAGAGGATAAAAGATAAAGAAAATAGAATTAAAAAGTCTAATATCTGGAACAACATAAAGACATAATAAAGAGAATGTGTAAAAGGTTACATTCAAAGAGATAATGCTTGAGAGTTTGCCATAATTGATGAAAAAAAGAATAAAATCTTTTAGATTTGGGAAGCAAAACAAAAAACCAAACAAACAAAAAAATCCTAAGCAGGACACATAAAAATCAATCCACACTTAGACACACCATAGCAAACCTTTAAATACCAAATACTAAAATATTTCAAAAAGCCATAGTAAAAATTCAGATTACTTATAAAAGAACTAAAATCAGTCTGAGCACAATTTACAAACAAAATGCTAAAGTAACTTCCAAAGGATGTACAGTGGATTCACATTATTCACAGTAGCTATGTTTCATGAAACCACTGCAGAGAATTAATGAGTACAGAAACATTGCTCCTAGAGGAAATACAGGGTTAGGTTCCTGTGAGACTCTGGTCATAACACTTTTGTCAACCTATGAATACATTACCTTGTTTTATGTATATTTTTGTTTTAACACATTTTACTTAATATATTGCTGACTCATTAACATTGAATTCATGGCCAAAAGCATTATAACTCATGCCTGAAAGAAGCTTATCTAACACACGTATATTCTACATAAGGGACATCACAGTCTTGCACTTAGGAACACTATACAGCACGTCAACACTATACTTAGGGATTAGAAAATTTACCAACAAAATGCAAAAAAAAAAAAGTGGCACCTGACAGAAAGTGAAAAAGACACTTGTTTACAGTATGAGAGCTGAAATAAGAAGGCAGAGCATCAGAATGTTCACCCTCAGCTGGGAACATGCTCCTTTGCCCCCAACTCTTCACTGCCTGAGCATGTTCACAAATAATCCTGAAAGCATGGTAAAGACTGATTTCAGGTTAAAAATAGAGTCTAGTGTGTAGGTGAATATGCAAATACAGAATCTGTGAAAAATGATGACCAAATGTACTTCACAAGAAATAAAATTTAGGTCTGGCATAAACAAAGGCTTAGTGAGCACAGAGACTAGTAAACACATGAGTAAATCCAGAGAAACACTGACTATAAGACAACTGTAATGTTTGTTTTTGGAGATAAAAAAGGCAGAACAAACATAACTAGACAATAAAAACATAGGACAGAGGATGAGGTGACAAGCTAAATGTTTAAAAATCCAAGAAAAGATTTCGAGTATTTAGACATTAAATTAACTATCCATGTAAAAATGTGAAGGGTACTGCTACGGAAATAGCATGTGACTTCTAAAATAACAGGGAAAAAAGGGGTGAATCACTTAATAAATCCAAAAGAAGGTAGCAAAAGTGAACCACAGAGAAAACAGATAAACAGAAATTGTAAAATAAAAAGAAATATCCCCAACATGTGAGGATAGATTTTAAAAATAATGAAACAAATTACAGCTATGTGCTTTAAACAGGACTTTAAATCATAAAAACAGAAAGGCTGGATTTAAAAGGCAGAAAAAATTATACCATACAAATACTAACCTTAAAAAAAGTTTTAGTTTTGTTTAGTATCAATCAAAACAGACTACCTAAAAAGAACTTCAGAAAATTTTAAAAAGTGGGGGCCACTATAAAATGCTAGAAAGTAAATTCACAAACTGATAAAATAATTCTAGATATCCATATTCCTCTACATAGCCTCAAAGTGTCTTTGTGTATACATATATAAAACTGACAGAGAAAATTATCGATCTTGGTAGATTTTAAAAAAACTTTCTCAGTAACTGACAAAACTAAGTAAGAATATAGAAAATATGAAAGACCATATTAAGAAGTTTAATTAACATAGAGAATTACAGCCAAACCTGTACCCAATAATTTCAGAAAACATATCATTTTCAAGCAGATGAAACATATGAAAACTGATCATACACTGAGCCATAAAGCAAATCTGAAATAATAGATATCAGACAAACCTGCTGTCTAACCACAACTCAATAATGAATTTATTAATGTGGGAATGTGTTCCACTATTTTTCTTTAAGAATCTAATAAACTGTTCTAGGATTAAAAGTTTATTCCATATAAATATACACACATCTCTCTCTCTCTCTCTCTCTTTCTATATATATATATATATATATATATATATATATATATATATACACATATACATATATATATACATATATATATATGTATATATATATACACATATTTGGAAAAGACTATACATATGGATTAAAGCAAAACATTTTAAAATATTTAGAATTAAGTGACAATGAAATGAGTGGAATGCGACTTATGAGATGTAATGCTAATGCCATACTCAGATGGAATTTTCTAGCCTTAAAAATTCACATTACATAGGAAAGTAGGCTGAAAATTAACTTGATAAGTATTCATCCCACAAACTCAGGAAAAACACAGAATTTGAAAAAAGTATAAGAAAAAACTCAAAGGGAAAAAAATAGAAACATATATAATAGGATCAAAAAATTTTAGTTCATTGTAAAGACTAACAACGTTACCTCTGCAGATACTGATCAAGGAAAAAGAGAAGACATAAACAAAGTGCAGAAATAAAAATGAATAATTGCAAATACAGTAAAGTTACTTTAAAATAATATATTATAAACTCTATTCCAATCAACTGGAAGTCTTAGGTGAAAAGGACAATCATACAATAGTATTTCTGAAATAAACTAAAAACAAATAAATAGAATTCTAAATTCTTGATTCAATACATTAAAACATTTTAACATATAAACAAATTAATTAATTAACAACAGATACAGGCCCAAATTATTTTACTGGTGCAGTACATCAATCTTTTGAGAAACAAGCAATTCCTATCTTATACAAACTCTTGCCAAGAATAAGAAAAATAAAGAACATTCCTCAACTTTTGACAGCCAAATCAAAAAGGATACTACATATGAATGGACAGTTACAAACCAAACTCACTTATGAAAAGAGAAGCAAAAATACTAAACAAAGTATTAGCAATCAAGCAGTAGTTTTTCCCCTCTGTGGAATTTTTACATGCAGTTTTAATGAATGAATGAATGAACATAGCCTGATTACTTCAGTTAATTACTCTGAACTGTAGCTGCCAAGATTTTAAAATCATCATGGAATAATACTCCAAGAACATATTGATTTCTTTCATCATTCAGAATCAAAATGTGGGGACCAAGAAAAAAGTTATTCAAGCAATGAATTAAAGACAATTCATACTCATGATGGGTTTAGCCTAGAAATGCAAGGATGGTTTGCCATTAAAAAAAATCAATCTATGTATTTTAACCACATTAGGAGATTAAGGAAGAAAACACAAATGATTATCTCAATATATAAAGAAAAACATTAAATAAAATCCAACATATGATGGATTCATCAAACCAACTTTCTGATGAATGGTTCATGACCAAACTTCCAGTAAATTAGGAATGGAAAAAAAAAACCTTACTTAACCTGCAAAAGAAAAAAGTGTATCTATCAAAAACTACAGCAAACATCATCCTTAATAAGGAAAAATTAGAATTTACTTTAAAACCAGTACAGTCAGCCCTCTGTATCCAAAGGTTTGTATCTGTAGATATGGAGGGCCAACTAAGAGATTTGCACATTCACAGATTTTGGTATCTGCTAGGGTCCTGGAACCAACTCCTTGTGGATAGTGGGGGTGTGGAACTAACTGTAACAAAAAAATGATCCTGTTTTATATATATATATATATGTGTGTGTGTGTGTGTGTGTGTGTGTGTGTGTGTGTCTGTGTTAATTAAGCATTGTTCTGGAGTCCTAGCAAGCAGGATAGAAAAGAAAAATAAAAGGTATACAGACTACAATGGAAATAATCAAGGAATCATTACTTTCAGATAATACAAATATCTACATAGAAAACTGAAAATACCCGTAGACTCCAACCCAACAATCCCACTCCTACGACATACCCTAGAGAAACTGTCCCCAGTCTACGTAACAAATAAGAACAAGAATAATCATAGCAGTATTGTTTGTAATGACAGAAAACAATGGAAACAATCTAAATGTTCATCACTAACAGAACGGATAAATTTTGGTATTTCTACAATAAAAGACTATATATTTTGGCATCTTCAAAAAACTGTCATTCATTTTTGCACTTGTCCCTTCATCCTGCAGGGCAGCCTTTATGATAGGAACATTATTATCATAACTATTCTTTTTTTTTTTTGCCTTTACAAAGTGAATTTTATTTATTTATTTTTTTTACATTTTTTATTGATTCATAATCATTTTACAGTGTTGTGTCAAATTCCAGTGTTCAGCACAATTTTTCACTCATTCATGGACATATACACACTCTGTCACATTTTTTTCTCTGTGATTTATCATAACATATAATCACCATCCAGAAGAAAACACCCACACAAGCTATCTTGTCATAAACTTTTATGTCCATTTTACTATCTGCTTCTTCTCCCCTTATTTTTCATTCAGTAACCTTTCCCCTTGTGCTTTCCTATAAGCATTAGATTATTATTCAAGAACTGGTCCAGGAACTGGCATGTAGTACTGGCTCAATAAATCTTTATATGAATTGAAACATCCTCCCCAGATGGCCCTTCTGACTAGGTCTCCCCAGGGAGCAGGGCCTACCTAGTGGCCCTGTCTTCAGAGGCCACTCATTACTGAGCAGCAGGGTCTAGAGTGATGTGGATATTCTGCCAGCTCCCTATTGCTCCTTCCTATCTTCTTTCCATCTTCATGACAAAAGCCTTGGTCATTTGAGATTCATGCCATCTCAATACTGCCCTATGGCTTTTCTTATAGTCCATCACTTTCAGCATTGCTTATTAAAATCATAATATGATTCATTCTCTTTCCTTACACTCAGTCTCTTGCCATCATCATGCATGTGGATGACACATCCAATTTCCAGCCTCAAAGATGACTAAACTCATCAACTCCAGCAACTTCACCTACGTTCTGCTTCAGCTGCCCACCTGTATGGCTACAGTTTCACTTAGGGAATGTTAATAGTGTACTATATTGGATTATTTAATAGATTTTTACAAATTACAAAATAATACAAGCTCATAATTCTAAAATGAAAGCCTATCTTTATGGAATGGAAAGTAAAAATGTCTATATAGTTCTAGTTAGATGTAATTAAAAATTAAAAACACATTCTTCTAGACTTTTTCACAGATTATTTACCTAAATTGAAACATATTACATAGTATAGCATAGCATTTTGTGTGTGTGTGTATATATATATATACACACTTATATATATAAATCCTATTTTCATCTAATAATATATAATTGCATATTAATGCATGATAAATTCATTATTTTAAGCAGTTACCTAGGTTTTACTTTATGAATAAATTATAATTTATTTACTCAATTCCTTCTTTGTAGACATTTAAACTGCCTGTACTATAGTAACAATGAAAGCTTCCTCAGTCATTTTTGTATTTACTTCTTTATACTCTTTCTTAAATCTTAGAATATTTTTCTGGAAGTGAAATTACTGGGTCAAAAATATGTACATTATATTAAATTGTACTTTGGAAAGTTGAAAACTTTATTCTCCTTTAGTGTATCCTTCAGTAAATTAGGAATTTGGGATTAACATATACACACTACTGTATATAAAATAGATAAACGAGGACCCCTGTATAACACAGGGTACTATAGTCAATATCTTGCAATAACCTATAATGAAAAAAAATCTGAAAAAGAACATTTATATGTATATACATATATACACACAGATATATAAATCACTTTGCTGTATACCTGAAACTAACACAACATTGTAAATCAACTATAGTTCATTAAAAAAAACTATGTAAGTGTGAAAATGACAATGAATCTGCAGCATCATCTTGAATAAGAAAATGACAGTATGATAACATATAAAATTGGAAAATATGTAAGACATACCTTAAGAATGTATATGTATGTGGTCAATATAAAGAAATGCATGGAAATGATAAATATGAACTTTTAGACAGTAGTTGTCTTTGGTGGCGAAAGAAGGGAGATGTGTAGGCAATGTTTTATTTCTTAAGCCCAGTAGTAGGTAATTGGTATCTTATTCTTTTTTGTACTTTTTTGGGGGGAGAGGATTAAAACTGCATGATTTTTGTAAAAAAAAATCATTTCAAATAAAAGGTTAGATTAATTAAGAGTTTATAGTCCTTATTTCATGAGATGGTATCTGAATTTTAAAAAGGAGCATTGTTTGAATATTTTTTAAAAAACCAAACCATGTATTAAACGATATTGGTGTATGAACAATACTATTAGAAATGTGTAGTAGTATTATAACTTGGTTAAGTTGAACCTGTTTGTGCTTGATATAAATTTAATATAAAATAGCTGCTCTCCAAGACTGTCTTCATTCTGTTCCTAAATTTTAAGCATACTCTTAGAAACACTAATTTGAAATTTACAGTGTCAGTAGCTATTTATTCTGTATTCTCATGATGCTTTATGTTATGTACTTTTCTGTATTTCATTTAACTCATTGTTTATATGTCCAGTTCTTCAACTAGATTATGGACACCCTGAGAATAAGGATGAATCCTAATCATCTTCATACCATCAGTTTAGTGCAGTGTTTAACAGAAGTACTTAATAGTTTCAAGTAAATGAATAGTAGAAAAATATTTTGCAGTGGTACCTGATATACTGGGGGAAAAGCACCACTGATGCTGGGCAAGAGGATTCAATTATACATATAAGTTTATAAATAATAAATTTATACTAATATAACACTGTTTATTTGTGTTCTATATGAAGATTCTACATAAGACTCCATACAGAAAATAAAGGGCTCTGCTGCTAAGTTAAATCACTCAGTATCCTTTTCCACAAGAAAATTGAAAAATTAGAATTTTTTCATTGCAATTATAAGCAACATAAGAGACCATGGACATCTGATTCTTATGATATACTTACATATTCTTATGATAAATACATATATAGTGGAATGTTTCTGTTATGATCTCTTATCCCCAATTCCAAAAGCCAAAAAGTTCTACAAACTAAGTTATACATAATATTTGATAGCAAAACATGACCTGACTAGAACAAATCTGTTAATAAAACCTGATCTCAACAAGTTATCGATAGTCTTTTAATTTATTCCACGTGATGTTAATGTTTTAGTGTAGTGTGTGACTATGAAGTATTGACCCAAGCCACCAAGATGTAATGCAAAATATGGCATATGTGCCTATTGCCTTTCTAAAATTTAAAGAAATCTGAATTCTGACTTGAATATTAAAACAAATGGCAACTCCAATCAAAATCTGTTTCCCTGTATATGGCAATTTTTTCAATCACCCATTATACGCAATGGTTATTGTTCAAAATGCTCACACCTTAAAAGTATAAAAGTACCTAAGAATGAGGAATAAGGCAATTTTTAATGCTTCTTTTGGGAAAGGAACTCTATATAAATACTTTCCTGCATAATCAAATTATTTATAAGTTTATGTCAGGAATATCTTCTGTTTTAAAGGATATGGGGCTTAGTAAACAGTTTAAAATTTTATACTCTTATATAAATTAAATTTTAAGGTAACTCAATTTAAAAAGTAATTTACTTTTAGTTGCCATGAGGACTATTATACCTATGGAAAGTACTTAATACAATGCAACAATAAGTAAAATAAAGCATGAGAATATGGAGTCATAATTACTAGCAGTTCTGACAACTATAGCCTTTATTATTACACTTGTTTTAATAAATTCAGAGTAACAACTCAGTCCTATAAAAGCAGAAAATGCATGTTGTGTACACACACACACACTCTGTAGTCAAATTCTTTTTAAAGAAACATTAATTATCATGAGGCTAAATGTACAATGAATTTTTATCAGTTCCTATTTCAAATAATTCTACATATTCTAAATTGAATAAGGAGATGAATTCCATGACCTCAACTTTTCACTAGAATATGGCAGACAGACAAGATTACCAACAATTTTAGAACAGTTTAAGTATAAATAAATGTAAGCACAGGATTCCATACAGGAAGACTACATTCCACCACTGTCAATTGTACTCATATGTGTCTATGTAGCCCAGGCAACTTGTAGCACCAATGTTTTTCTGATGATGTATCTTTTGTATTAGGCCAGAAATCAAAACACTCCTGGGTCCAAAACCTTGCTCTAACTCTCAGGTACTTTCTACAACAAGGTATGAGATTCTTAATCCAGGAGTCTGCTATTCAAATGATCACCCTCTGTGTATACTATAAGTAAATATCCTCTATACTGAAGTGGGGAAAATTGATTGCTAACGTGGAAAATAATGGTGTCAATTGAAGTACTAAATTGAGCTATGAACCAGAGTTGACATACTGTGAAATATTTCAGATATTTTACTTGGCTGTAAATCCCTGGAGTATTTTTCTATTTGGAAAAATAACACTTACAAAATAATCTCCTTCACTGACTAATCATAAACTCAATTTGACAAAGCGGTTGCAATGCTTAAGACATCATTTTTTTTCTTTGCCAACTGAAAAGACAATGGCTGAAATACTTTATTTTTGATGAACTGAAAGTTTAGAAAGGTTGAATAGTTGTATACATTAACATATGTAGAGTAATGCATAAGGCCCTAAACTAGATGTTGGGTAATACCAGGCTCTAGCACCTTGTGCTTCAGTGATGTTAGCCTCCATCAGTTACCTGACTCTCTGACTTCACATAGAGTTCCCTTGCCTAGTGTACCATTCTTCCTCCCCTCCCCACCATCTTCCTCTTAACCTCTATGTGGTTTAGGACACCACTATGCTTGCTTTTTGGCTAACATGATAACACTGATTCTGAGAAAGTGGTCTCAAAGACTTCAATTAATGACAATAGGTTTCCCTCCTCCTGTCAAAATTTATGCAAAAGCAAAAAACGAATTCACTTGGCCTTTGGGGTTGATAAATAAGGAAATCAATGAATCATCTGAACATTTAATTCAAATTTTCAGAAAGTATTAATTCTCTATTTTCTAACTCTACTAAATTAAAATCCAAAACATTACATCATATAGGCATATTTTAATAGGAAACATCTATGAACCAGACTTGTCTTCAAAAGAATCTAAGCTAGGCTTTCCCTAAAGTGATTGTGTAGTTTCATGGTTTTTCAAACTCTAAAGCAAAAATCTCAAGTGGAATGTCAATATATATAAAAAGTAGTTCTGCATAACCCTAGAACTCAATTAAACATAGCTGAAGTATACTGTTACTGCTAGAGGCACTATGGAAACATGAACACAGCAGAGACTCTGGAGCCAAGCCCAGATCCTTTACTCTACATTTACAAGCTCTGCAACTTTCTTAGTGTTAATTTTCTCTTCTATAAAATGAGGATACTACCCACCCATTTTTGAGTACTGTTTTCAGAGTTTCAGATAATATACACAAAATCCCCAGCACAAAGTCTTGCACACAGTAGGTGTTCAATTTACTATGTCATAATCACCTCATGACTTGGCTAAGTCACCTATTTTAACTGAGCAATATGGTTAGTTAGGGAATAAAAAAATCCCAATGTTTCTTTAAAACATTCTCTGTGATTTCATTTAAGAGTAGGTATACTGCTGACAGGCAAAGGACAGAAATCAGCTATGTCTTAATAGGGTTCCACATATTCATTATGCATACAGAAGGGAGTCCTGCTTTAATATTTCAATCTGCTTCCTCAAGAAAAATTTATAGTCAGTTTACTAACAGAAATTCACAGTAGGAATCTTACAACCTGCCTACCTCTCTGAAGTGGGTGGATCAACACCAAGTAATAGGGCATAAAGCTATTTGATTCCAAGTGCCAACAGTAGGATTATGCAATTTCTTGGGAACATAAAAGTAAAGGGTGAAAACAAAGAAGGTAAGAGAAAGGATTAAGAATGTTGTACTAGCACCTGCCTGCCCCAGAATAAAGCAGTGGTGCCAATACCATAGATTGTTAGTCGTATGTTTGATGTGAAGTAGCATTACATATTCAACTTTCCTCTTATTCAGCACCCCACGATTAATCTTAATCATCCCTTGTGTATTTCTAAGAGGTTGCGTTTAGGATCAGAGAAACTCAGAGAGATCATCAGAATTGAAAGAAACCCTAGAGATCACTTGTCAACTTCCCTCATTTTATAGATTTGAAAAGTGGGGCCTCAAGATGGATAACTGAGTAACTGCTGAAAAGAAGAACACGAAGGAATTCAAAGACAGCTCACCTCTTATTTCTCTCTCTGCATTTTAACTTTCATAGTGAATTGCTAAGAACTGGTCCTCAAATAGCATCAAATGATGAACCATAAGCAATCCTTACATGCAATATTTCTTGTAAGACACAACATTATCCTAGCTAACTAGGACATAAATTATAAGACTACCATTAGGTGATGATATTTAAAAAGCAAATTTGTAATATTATTAGTATCTTGGTCAAAAAAACCCCACATTTGTCAACACTAGCAAAACCTCAGAGACTCTGATACGTAATTCTGCTTTAGGATGTAAAGCCACTCACAATGAAGAACAGACATTTTCAAGGTGGCTGGCAATGTTTGCCTAAAACATAGTCTCATCTGTCTAGGTGACTACAAAAGGAAACGATGATACCAGTCCAGTTCATAACATCCCTTTCTCTACTTTCATAATGCCTACAGTATCTGTTACCTACTTCATTGCTTCTCAACCTTTTTCAGGTTAGAATCCATCGGATAGATGTCAGCTACAAATATTTTCTCCAGGAAAAGGCACATACTTAATATACAAATTTTGCATCATACAATTTCAAGCCTAGTAATCTACACATGGGATCAAGAATTTCTGCTCCAGGATTCACTTCTTTTAGTATGTGCTACCTTGTATTGCTATTTATCCCCATCCATATGTGTCCTGGCTCGGTGAGATCAAAAGTTGCTTGAAGATGGAAATGGGTCCTATAATCCCTCTGCATAAACCCTAGGTGCATTTCTCAGGTCATGGTAGAGACTCAATAAGTGCTAATAATTAATTCTTAACAGAAGGTCACTTGTTCATTTTTTTTTGTCCACTATGGGCCAAGTGCTTGTGCAAGAAAATTAGGATTCAAAGAAACAAGAATCCCAACTTCAAAGAATTCAACCTAGTGAAAGACATAAGTAAACATATGGTTACAAAAATTAAAAAAAAAGTGGAGAGAAAACAGATGGGTAAAAGAGCACAGAGTAGGAACTGGTGGAAACCGGTGCTCTCAGATTTCCAGGTTTGCTGGGATGGTGGGTTAGGAGACTAGGAAGATAACATGAAAAGCTTCCTGAAAATTAAGCATGCTTGAGGTAAATCCAACCAAAAAAAAAAAAAACCCAAAACACAAAATGACAGAACAGAAGAGAGGCAAGAAAGAAAGAAAAGAAAGAAAGAAAGAAAAAGAAAGAAGAGCATGGAGTAGGGACATTTCCCTAAATTATTTCTTTTATTACTTCATCAAATACTACTCCTGAAATGCAGTGTAAATACTGCACACATACTACTGTTAACTCTATACTTGTAAAACACCCATATGAACACATTACAACAAATAAATTTGGCCATTCCATCAAGTTCTTTAAAGTGGACTTGATCTAATCCAACGTGATAAATTCACTCTGCTTAACTGTCCAAAGACAGAAGTCACAATTACCATGCTAATTCAATTGTATTAGCATATTCGTTCTTCTTATATACTGTAACAGTGGGATTTTCGTATTTTATATAGGTGACAAATAAATGTTACTTAAGTTTAAGTTCAAGTTATTTATTTATGGAAGACAGGTCTCAGTCCATATGTCATTTTTTTCCTCTAAACACAAAGGAAAAGTTCTGGATCCTACAAAAAGAATCAAGAGAACTAATCACTGCCAGATGGTATGAATCAAGTTAAACCTCACTTCCTTTGATGGACTGAACAGTAAACAGTTCCTTTTTGTTGGGTATTAAACAACTGATAATAGTACCACTAATTTTAATTATAGTCCGGCATACATAATTTTCAGTGAAAGAAAATTATTAACTATCTTATTATTGGAAATCACATAGGATAGGCTTTTAGGTAGCAAAAGTAACTTATTAGAGTAGAAAATAAAAGCAATTAGAGTTATTATCTCAAATCCTTTCAAAAAGGCTGGGGAAAAGACAGCAATTTGTACTCTTTTTTGACACTTAACAACATGTTCAAAATTTTATAGTTTAGTAAGCCCTTACATTTTACTTTATCTTCACAACAGCTTTCTAAGGTTGGCAGATAGGTGAGTATGTTTATAGATGAGTAAACATTGCATGACAGAGGCTGTATGACTTACCCTAACTCACATGTTTTCTTAAGAGGTAGAACTGGGATTGGAAATTGATCTTCTGACTCACAGTCCAGTGCTCTTTCTTTTATGATGCTACTTTAAAAAAATCATCTAGCACAACTACACTTCCATGAATTATATCCTTTAAACTGCAGTGATTACTGGGCCTTTAGTCATCTACTTTATTCATGAAATGACCTATATCTGCATCTCCACAAGGGTTCACATTTTATTCTTGGTTTATACTGGCCAGTTCAGCACAAAACATGTTACCAATATTCTCAGTACGGTTTACATAATTGAATCCTCTCACCAAATTTCTTTCTATATTTCAGAGTTACAAACTAACGAAAGCAGAAGAGTTTTAATATGAGCTATCAAAGAATTACTCTTACGCACATTTTGTTATTTTGCCAAGTTTCATTCAATAGTAAAATATCAAACTACTCTATTTTCCGTACTGCCAACTTCTGAAAGGAGGAATTACAGTAACATGGAAATCCTGTAATAGTATCTCAGTGGTGAAAAACAATTTCATTCTTCAAAACGCAGCTTTGTACAGCTTGGTTCCTAACCTCGACCTCATTGTTTAAGTGGTAACGCAGTTGCAAGTAACGAATTTTTGTACCTTTAGGGAACTGTGAATTTCCTCATGTGCTAAATCAGATTAACAAGCACTTAACTTTCTTCGGAGGGCTGCTTATTAAGCACTTTAACTCATTACCAGTCACCTCTACTCTGAAAAAAGGAAGAACTTCCACAAAAACTATCTGCCCTTGTTATGTATTCAAAACCTATACCTCTGCACCAAACCTCTGGCAAACTCCTGACGTGTCTGTTTCTGCACGACTCTCCTTCGATTTCTAAGAAGTGGATACACTCATTGAAACCACAGGAGACAGCAGCCCTCAAATACGGAGGGCTTGCATTCGAGAATCTTATCAAATCAGTCCCCTGACTATTGCCAAAGCAGCCCCAAGTTCCCTGACTCTAGAACGGCTGCTGCTACCAAGAAAACATCAACAAAGCAAAACAAGCTACTGGCGCCTACCAATCGGCATCAGAGCCCTCACCCCTCCACAACTAGACCTAAACAGTCACTACCAGGCCGCTTCCAGGGCTCCGAGCATTGCCCTTCCCCTCTTCCCGAAGTCCTAGCAGCAGCTTTTCAGACAGTTAAGGATACTCTCCATATTCGACATGGTCTCACGACTTTTCCTGGGAGGCAGCAGCACAGATCTGATGGCAGGGCGTTCGGAGTACAGTTGTAGTCCCGAGCTGCTGCCAGCCTGGCTTGTAGGTCCGCAATCCCACTTCCGGTTTCTGCGCCGGGCAGGCCGGGGGGTGGAGCCGTCTACGCCCGAGGGGCGGGGCTGGGGCAACGCCAAAATGGCTGCCTCTCTGAGAGGTGGTTAGGGTGCGCGGTAGCCGCTTGGGGGCGTGTGGGATCGAGGTTACGCCCCTCCCCCTCCTGTCTTTAGCGTGTAAGCTAGCCTAACCCAGCGCCTAACGGTTTTCACCTCCCAACTAACCTTCCAGTTCTTTCTTTTGTCGTACTCCTCCCCCACCTCTTCCCTCAGATTTCACACTATCCTTGACCCCTCACTTCTGTTCTCAGAGATTAAGTCTTACGGATGAAGGAAAAAGGTATAGGGCTTTTAAAGTACTTTTAAAAAGTTATAATCATATGAAATAAGGGCCTGAGGGATTAGCGGGGTTGGTAATTTTGAGTTGTGAGGGTCAACTGAAGTTTTAAAAAGGTTTATGATCCTTAAAGTTTTAGGTTAGACGGGAAGGACAAAAAAAGTAAGCCTAAGTTTAAGAAGTGAAGTTGCTATGAAATATATATATTCGTAATAAATAGATTTTTTTATAATAGATGGTGTAAAATATGAAAATTATGAAGAAATCTATCATAGGCGAGAGTTTAATCGGAATTCTACACAGTGGTTAGCATTTATGTGTGACGTATTAAAATATCAAAAAGTAATTTATTAGATGCTACATCTCTAGATTTATGGGAAAGTAAGAAATCTTTGGCGTTGGTGTCGCAGCATTTTAATTCAAAAGTCTTGGAAATTCCAAAAAAGAGTTAAGAGGTTTCTCTTTGGGATTCTAAAAAAACTGGTGTACGTATATCCTTATTGAGGAATTTTATAAGTTTGACTTTAAATTTTTTCTTCACTATTTCAGTATGTGTGGAAAACAACAAGTAAATAATTGGCTAACCTTTTTATCTTCAGGATCATTTCTTGTTGAACCAAAATGGTTCTAAAAGCTACTGTTTTACTCTTTTGTGTTGATGATTGGTGGGCTTCAGACTGTCTCCTAATTATAAACCTTAATGCTGGAAAAACAAAACAAATCTTTTTAAGTATAAAGTTCTGGGAAAGAACAATCTGGAAACCACTTCCATAGTTCAAACTGTATAAAGATTATTTTTATTTTTTAATGTTTCTCTCTCTCTCCGTATATACGTATATGGATGAGATGCAAGGTTTACCTTTATGGCGATAAACAAAACTTGGCAAATATCGTCATTGTTTCAACACTTTCCATTCTAGATGAACAATTCTATTTCACTGTTCGAGACCTTTTTTTTTTTGGTATAAAGGTTAAAAATATGTTTTAAAAAGTTCTTACCTGGATGTTTAATATATATTAACACAGCTCTTTCAACAAATCCACATGTAGACCAGAACAATCCAATAAAGCATAAGCATTTCCAAGTTTATGTAAAGAATTTTTAGTTATATATAGGTAACCTATAGGAATAAGCCTTTTATAAAAAGTGTTTTTAAAGTGGTTTTTCATATTGAAGAACTTCTTAAGAGAGGGATATTAGGGTAGGATCAAGTTTTTAGTAAAATTAAGATCTGAAGATATTTGCTCAGTTAGGAAATTTGTTGTTGTCCATCTTAAGTAAAAAAAAAAAAGCCTGTATCTTTGATTTACTAACCACTTAGAAGATTAAAAAATTGTTTTTATTTTTATGAGTTCTAAACTGATTTTGACTCCAGACCTTGCAGTCATGTTATTCCTTAGCTGTCTCATTTCTTAAAGTTAGATTTAGAAATTTTTTTGATCTTAGGCCCAGTAATAAAACTATTTAAAGTATATGCATATTCAGTTATAACTGCTGCTGTTGAAAATAAGGAATTGAAATCTGTTAAAATCATAAACTTGTTTTATTACAGAGAAAGTATATTGCAGAAAAAGAAAGACACCTTATTTTAATTGTTTTATTAAATATTGAATACTTATAAAAATATCTGTAAAACGTGAATACAGAATAAACAGAAGCAATACAACAAACTCCTGGGACTTATCACCCATTATGAGAAAAGAAATTTGCTGTTCCCTATAAATTCCCTTGTGGACTCCTTTCCTAATCACATTCCTTTCCTTCCCTCTTTAGAGGCAACTGCTGTTTTGAATTTATATATAATTTCCTTGTTTTAAAAATAGTTTTACCATAATATTTGCATCACTAAACAATATGGTCTTCAGTGTTGCATATTTTTAAACTTTGTTTAAATGAAATCATACTGCTTTTTCTTCTTCTTTGACTTGTTTTTGTAACTCATCATAATGTTTCTTGTTTGTGTTACATGGAACCATAGTTCATTCATTTTCACTGCTGTAGAGAATTCCACTGTATGAATATATCATAATTTATTCATCCTCTCTCCTGATGATGGCTATTTGGGTTGTTCCATGTTAATATAGCCTCTAAGAATATATTAGTGTTATATTAATACATACTCTAATTAAACTCTTAAGATCAATAATTTATTTTAATCTCCTAGACATGTTAGTATGAAATCTGGAAATGTTTAGTTTATTATAGTGATGATTAAGGTTAACCTTTTTAAAGCCACATGTAGTCTTTAAATATATAATTTTACTCTCTCACCCTAGGCACAATTATTCATTGTTTATTTTATTTATTCATATTTCTTATGGTTTTGGGTTATCTTAGATATTGGCTTTGTTTCTTCCACTCTACCAAACTTAGTAATACCTCCTACCCTCACTAACCTAAACAGGCAACTACCTTTTTCTTCTTTCACCCTTAGAACTGAGCCATAACATTAAAGATGTTAGGTATAGGACCTCCCAAACTGTTCTTTTGGGACTTAATTAACTCTAAGGTTTAATTGAACCAACATCAGCCACATACTGATGAACTCAGATATGGTAAAATTCACCTATGGAAACCTAGAAAGGTGTGTTTTAAAAGATCTTGAATTTTTACTAGGATAATTGAGATGTAAAGAACCAAACAGGACTCAGCAGCTATTGAATCTGTTCAACTTTGGCATGAATAAGGCTAATGTGGTAAATTATAATAGCTCCCTCAAGAAGTTGAGTATTTTCATGATTCTTCTTTAGTTTTCTAAGTATTTCGCAATCCATTGTATTATAAAGAACAAGCTTTGCTTTTTAAAGTTAAAAACATTTGTAAAAAAGTTGCAGTTGAAATCCAAATTACATAATTTTTAAAATTAATTTAGGTTGTTTTGTGACAACACAACATATTTGTTACGTTTTAGCAAATATTTCAAGATGATTAGAAAGTTAAATGGTACATGACAGGTAAACTTTCACTGAAGTAGAAAGCAAAGAGTACACCAGAAATGAGAATGGTGTAGTATTGACTAGTAGCGCTCAAACTTTAGTGTCCTTGTTAAAAATATAGGTGGGTGGGATTCACCTCTATAGATTCTGATAAAATAAATTTAAAACAGGGCCCAGAAGTCTATATTTTGCCTCTGTTTGTGTAATGGAAATAAACATTCTATTATAGAGTAATATAAATCCTATACTGACTAAAATAACTCAATTTGGATGGAACTTCATAGTTTAAAAATGCTTATTAAACATCATTTCATTTGATACTTATAGTAATCTGAGGCGAATTGGCAGGCATTATCATCTTCTTTTTGTCAATTAAAGAAAAAAAGAGAAACAAGCCTCAGAGAGAGTGTATGATTTACCCAAGCAAGTTTTGAACAAATGGAGTCTATTTTCAGTTCAAGACTCTTTGATTCCTAATCCAGTACTTTTGAATGCATATAGCAGATTGGCAAGAAGGAATCATAAATAAGACCACTTCTGCTTCTTGCTTTCTATAGCTCAGGTATCCATTTAGCATAAGAGTAAAATGAAGAATTATTCTGCCGGCTAGCAGTCTTTCTGGTTTCTACAAGAAAGCTAATCAGTTTCCTGGGAATCCTAGTCAGGTGTCAACCAAAGGTCTTTCCTGTTCATAATAGAAAAGCTTTTTCCCTAGGCATGCAAAGAACACCTTGCTAGTTTCATTGTTCTGCTATTTTTGATTGGATTTTTCAAAATTTCGTAGGCTAGAACACTTCAAGTGATAAGTGAAAGAGATTAAAGCTACAGATGAGGTAAAGCTCTTTTAGCAGAGGCAAATAGAAGATGAATCAGGAACAGAAGTTTAAAGACAAGAGGAATCGGTTTGAGTGGCTGCAAAGGGTGATCTGAAAAGTCATCCAGTTTAAAGTTAGGAAGTGAGAGATGAGCACAAGGAGACCAGATGAGAAGTGAATGTAAGATTCAGGTGAATAGAAAAATAACCAAAAAAAAGGCTTGGATAGTTAGGAAAAATATATCCACATATTTACCATTTCTATAAGTGATACTTTCTGAGATTTCATTGTTATTTTAATAATAAACGGTGATATGTGGTGATTGCAATATATAGTTGTCAGAAAGAGCATTTCTCTAGAAACCTTTAATTGTAACAGGGCACTCAAGACTTTAAAATTTCTCTCTGCCAGGAAACCTTTTTAAAACTTGAATAATCAAATGAAATTATATTTTGGTATATATAAACTGAGCTGAGTTAATTGATTCTTAAAGGGTTATGTGACAAAGAATAAAATCATTGGCTATTATTAGAGATACTTTCCACTTCAGATGATTCTAAAGTAGTTTTGAGGGTTGTATGATTCAGAAATTCTTTAATATAGGTATAAGTGTTTATAGAGAAACTAGTTTTTTTACTTTTCTTTTTTATTTAAGTATAGTTGATTTACAATATTATATTAGTTTCAGAATTACTACATAGTGATTCAACATTTTATAGAGTATATTCCATTTAAAGTTATCATAAAATATTAGATGTATTCCATGTTCTGTACAGTATATCCTTGTAGCTTATATATTTAATACATAGAAATTTGTACCTCTTAATCCCCTACCTCTATCTTGCCCCTCCCCCATCCCTCTCCTTACTGGTAACCACTAGTTTGTTCTCTTTATCTGTGAGTCTTTTTATGTTTTGAAGTTTCCATTGTATATATATACCATATCTTCTTTATCAATTCATCTGTTGATAGACACTTAGATTGCCTACATTATCTTGGCTATTCTAAATAATGCTGCTGTGAGCATTGGGGTACGTAAATCTTTTTGAATTAGTGTTTCTCTTTTCTGCAGGCATATACCATGAAATGGAATTGCTAGATCATATGATAGTTCTATTTTTAGTTTCGTGAGGAACCTCCATACTGTTTTCCATAGTAACTGTACCAATTTACATTCCCACCAACAATGTACTAGTGTTCCCTTTTCTCCACATCTTTGTGAATATTTGTTATCTGTTGTCTTTTTGATGACAGCCATTCTGACAAGTTTGAGGTGGTATCTCATTGTGGTTTTGATTTGCATTTTCCTGATAATTAATGATGCTGAACATCTTTTTATGTGCCTGTTGGCCATCTGTATGACTTCTTTGGGAAAAAAATGCCTATTTAAGTCTTCTGCCTGTTTTTAAATATTTTTTAATATTGAGTTGTATGTGCTCTTTATATATTTTGGATATTAACCTTTTATCAGAGATATTAGCAAATATTTTCTCCCATTCAATAGGTTGTCTTTTCATTTTGTCGATGGTTTCCTTTACTGTGCAGAAACTTTAAAGTTTAATTAGGTCCCACCTGTTTATTTTTGCTTTTGTTTCCCTTGACTGAGGAGAGAGATCAAAAAAATATGCTAAGACATGTCAAGCAGTGTACTGGCTATGTTTTCTTTTAGGAGTGTTATGGTTTCAGGTCTTAGATTTAGATCTTAAGTCCATTTTGAGTTTATTTTTTATAAGGTGGGAAAAAATTTAATTTTATTGAGTTATAGTCAGTTTACAATCTTGTGTCAATTTCTGGTGTACAGCACAATTTTTCAGTCATACATGAATATACATATATTCATTTTCATATTCTTTTTCACCATGAACTACTACAAGATCTTGTATATATTTCCCTGTTCTATACAGTATAAACTTGTTTATCTATTCTATATATACCTGTCAGTATCTACAAATCTCAAACTCCCAGTCTGTTCCTCCCCACCGCACTCCCCCCGGCAACCACAAGTTTGTATTCTATGTCTGAGTCTGTATCTGTTTTATATTTAAGTTCATTTGTCGTCGTCTTCTTTTTTTTTTTTTTAGATTCCACATAAAAGAGATATCAGATGGTATTTTTCTTTCTCTCTCTGGCTTGCTTCACTTAGAATGACATTCTCCAGGGACATCCATGTTGCTGCAAATGACAGAGAAAATGTCTTAATTTCATTCTTTTACAAGTAGCTGTCCAGTTTTCCAAGAATGTTTTACTGAAGAGACTGTCTTTTCTCCATTGTATATTTTTGCCTCCTTTGTTATAGATTAATTGACCAAAAGTGCTTGGGTTTATTTCTGGGCCCTCTATTTTGTTCCATTGATCTATGTGTCTATTTATGTTCCAGAACCATGATATTTTGATTACTGTAGCTTTGTTGTATAGAATGAAGTCAGGGAGCGTGATACTTCCAGCTTTGTTCTTTTTTCTCAAGAATGCTTTGGCTATTCAGGGTATTTTGTGGTTCTACATAAATTTTAGGATTATTTGTTCTAGTTCTGTGAAAAATGTCTTGGGTATTTTGATAGGAATTACATTAAATCTGTGGATTGCTTTGGGTAGTATGGCCATTTTAACAATATTAAATTTCCAATCTGAGAGCATGGGATATCTTTCCATTTATTTGTATCATCTTTAAGCCTTCAGTGTTTATAGTTTTTAGAGTATGGATCTTTCACTTCCTTGGTTAAATTTATTCCTAGGTATTTTATTCTTTTTGATGTGATTTTAAATGAGATTATTTTCTTACTTTCTGATAGTTCATTGTTAGTGTATATAAAAGCAACAAATTTCTGTTTATTAATCTTGTATCGTGCAACTTTATTGAATTAATTTATTAGTTCTCATACTTTTTTGATGGAGCCTTTGGGTTTTCTATATATAGTATCATGTCATATGAAAATAGTGACAGTTTTACTTCTCCACTTCCATTTTGGGTGTCTCTTATCTCTTTTTCTTTTCTGATTGCTGTGGCTATGACTTCCAATAGTATGTTAAATAGAAGTGGTGAGAGTGGGCACCTTTGCCTTGTTCTTGATTTTAGAGGAAAAGCTGAGAAACTCATTTTAATAAACCTTTTCCTAATCTCTATTTTACCATCCAGGAGCTGTTTGGTGAGAACTCTTAAAAGAAGAAAAAACAAAAATAAGAGACTGTTATCAGAAAGGCAAGTGAAGGAAGATAAAAAACAAACACACAAAACACTGGCTGTCTTAAAAGACTACTGTTCTCTACTCATATATCATTTTACTGGCCACAGAACCTATACACTTAACTCCATATACCACTTTTATTTAGTATTACTTTCTAACTGCTCTTCATCCCAGATCAATTTTGATATCTCAAGTCAAAATTCTGTCAAAGTCCTTCCCATAGTTTTAGAACTTTATGTAGAGATTGGTTAAAACAGAGTTAGCATGCTTTGTAAATTTTTCAAGTCTCCTATACTTTAGTACATGTTTTTTGAATATTATTTTCTTCAAAACCAGCTATAGTTTTTGGTCCACAATTTTTACCTGTAGACCAAGGTTTCTTAACTAGCACTATTGACATTTTGAGCTGGTCAATTATTTGATTTGAGGGGCTGTCCTGTATGTTATAGGATGTTTAGTAGTATTCCTGGCCTCTACCTCCTAGATACCAGTAACCTCCACCCCAGTTTGTGGCAGCCAAAAATGTCTCCAGAGATTGCAAAATATACTCTGGGGGATAAAATCACCTCCAGTTAAGAACCACTGCTGTACATCTAGAAGTATCTAGTGGTGCCTTTATATTAAACTAACAGACACACAATGATAAGAACAAAAACACATATTAAGCTTAGTCTTTTTCAGGAATAGCCATAGCAAGATCAAAGCAACAATAGCATTGAACCATTTTACTATAATTAGTAAAATTAAGATGAAGGAAAGGATTTTGAAATCATTGTAAATTTTTCCACTTTGGAGGCAGTGGAAAGAGCTAGGCATTTGGAATCATTCAGAGCTAGGTTTCACTTTCTGGTTCTTATACTGAATGGCTGATTATGTTGGGCAAGTTATTTAACCTATTTGTGTTTCAATTCCCTCATTTGCAAAAACAGGGATTATAGTATTTATTTCCTAGCTTTATCATGAGAATTAAATGAGATTATCCTGAATGTTAGAATAATTAGAATGGAGGCTCTCAGACATAGTAGCTAAGTAATGTCCTCTCTAGCCAAAAAACCAAAACAAAACAAAACAAAAAACAAACAAACAAAAAACTCAACAAAGAGGTAAACATCATCAAGAAAGGTATTTGAAACAAAAAAGAAACCATACTGATTGATATAAAAGCATGTCCTTGGTGCTTGGGAAAAATTAGGCATTTATGTTAACCATTCCTTAAGAAAAAAATAATGTCAAAGGTGCTAAAGTTACAGTTACAAGTTACATACAGTTACAAGTGCCATAGTGGCTTTGATCAGGGTAAACTGTTTAATATTTTTCTGTATAGAAAGAATGGGTAAATGTTGATTGAATCAGTGTGTAAAATCAGAGGGTATGGATAGAGTAAAAGTGAATTTGCTTCTGGAATCTTGAGCAACTTAGGCTCTTAGAATCATTCTATGACTCAGCCTACTCAGTGTTAGAAGGAGGTAGTCTTTTTATTTTCATAAGTTAAATAGCATATTAAACGTGCTTTCAGTATTACATGATTCTCATCATAGTTTTATAAGAAATTTTATTTTATGAGAAATTTAAAAAATATATAAAATAAAAAAATAATATATTAAACACCCATGTTTCCACCTCCTCCAAAAATGTACAATAGTTAATATTTGTCACAATTCTTTCAAATCCTTTTTAAAATAAAATAAATAAAGCAATATAGAAGTTGAAGTCTTTTCTGACCACACTCACTAGTCTTAGTCTCTGCACTCCCTCCTGAAGACAACTACTTTCATGAGGTACTGTGTGTCCTTTACATGCATAAGTATACATTCATGGATAATATACAATATTTTGTATGTGTTTTAATTTATGTAAATATTATACTTAGTATGTATCCAGGCTCCATACTTTTTACTCAGCATTGTTTTTGAGATCTGTCTGTATTGATGTATCTACATTTGTATGTATAATAATCCATCATATCAGAATGCTGCATTTTATTTATCCATTCCCCTCTTGGTGGACATTTATAGGTTACTTTCTTTTTTTTTTTTCAATTATAAGCAATGCTGCTTTGACTCACTGTGTCTCACTGTACACATTTGCAAGAGTTCTCTAAGGTATATACTGGGACATAGGATAGAAATAGCTAGTTTAAAATAAACAAAATTTCTATTTTATATGTTACATGGTTTTATGTACTGAAAAATGAAGATTCAAAAAGGAGTTAAATTTGCTTGCATTTTATGGAAAAGATGGCTTTTATTTGGGAATTGGTGCCTTAAATATCAGACATGCCTGCTTATTTCAAGAACAATTCAATGAAATATTGATTGCCTTCTGTGTGCTCAGCACTGCATAACTGACATTGTCAGTAACAGAATACTGAGCTGGATGGACTCTGAGTACAATCCAGATTGGCTTTTGTTATGCTCATATTCACTCAGAAGGAAATACTATAGGACAATATCAATGTATCAGGCAAAAGTCTACAGAGGGTAATTATATCAGGTTAATAGCCTATTTGATTTGCATAGCCCTGGTCTAGAAGTTTTGTCATATACTTTCATCCTCTCTAAACCTCAGTTTTAAAGACCATTGTTGGTCAGTTGTAGCTGAGATATACTAAAAGTTAACATTTCCATATATATAATTCTTTCCTAAAATGGGTATTGAGTAAGGCATATAAAGATATAGAGGGAAATATACTTCCATATCACTTGATCCACCATAAAACTAGAATAAAAGAGGCAACCAGTTAAAAGACAAATTCTAATAAGAATGTAAAGAAGAAAAAAACTTAGAAATGTAGAACTGTGAAAAGCCAATCCTATGGGCACTCTTGATAGCAACTTGTTAAAATGGTATTTATCAGACTTTTCATGGAACTTTTCACTGAGATAACTACTTTTACCACAAGTCTCAAATTCCGTATTTGGCTAAAAAAAAGTCTTGAAATTTAATTTCACAAATTATTCCAGACCTTGTGTATCTCAGTTGCCTGAAAACAAAACTGATTTTCTATAGCAACTGAATTCAATTGACCCATTTCTAAGTCAGGTCCTAAGACAAAGCGTAATCAGAATTAGGCAGTGATCCAGACTACACAAAAATTAATAATCTTCTGTTTCTGTTTTTCAGATTTAATTGTTTGTAAAAAAGAAGTCATCCAATATTTCTCATCTATCTAACTGAAGTTTCATTAACTGGAGGTAAGATATAAAGTTTAGAAAGACACAAATTTATAAGTTGAAGGAAAAAGAAGGGTATATAACTTGTTAAAGAAGAACCATATATCAGGTTGTGTGAATTAAGCCTTTCATTCTTTATTTTAGTCTTCAGATAATCCATCATTTAAGATGCATTTATTAACAGGATAGAAAGGATCATCTTAAAAATTCTCTTTGACAATTATATTAATAAATATAGTATGATATTAATAAATATTTGTTCAACTTTCGATAGAGGGAGGAAAAAAGATTATGGACATACATTTGACAAGCATTTGCTCCATTATATTATTCTTTTATACTTTTTTTGTTTGTTTAAACTTACAGTATTTCTCTATTAGTGTTTTTTTCTCATTTGTTATTAGCCTTTCCCTATTTTTTTTACTAAATCTCATATTCATCCTTAGAATAACTTTCTAGATAATTTAAAAATCATGCTTGAGTAAGGAATCTCAAGATCAACCTAGATTTCTATACATTAGACCCATAAGGGTTTACTGGAATTCACAGAGTGCAGTGCAATTAAGATGAAGATTTAGTTAGTAGTCTTATATTATGCAAGAGAAGCCACATCAGGTGCATGAGTGTATAAATATTCTGATATGATATGATAGACATGTTGAAGCCTATCAACTTCCAAAAAGGTGCCATTTAAAAATTTGGTATCAAATATTCAGAGTGATACAATCTCTATGGTAATCACCCTAGTAAACATCTTTGGTTACTACATAAATTATAATTATCTTTTTATATGTGTGCCTTATCTCTTCAATTAATTTATAATCTTCTTTAGGACGAGGTCACTTTATTCCATATATGAATTTGACCCCTAAAACAACTGATTTATTTCCATGTAGTTGAAACTTAGTGCACTTTTAATGTTGATGAGGTTTTATTATTACTTTAAAAATATAACTATTCATTACAAAAGCTGTCTTCTTATCCAGTTACATTTCTGTGATTCGAAGAAATATGCAAATATTTCAGGAGTAAGATATTTAGAACACATTAATGGCTGAAAAGAGAAGAGTAACTCAGTTTATTTTCAATGGCCAAAAGTATCTATTAAAATCATCTTTCTCCTTAAGTAAATAGTATATTTAAAGTTGAGAACTGCCTGTTTAATACAAATAGCAGATTCTTTATATCTTAACTTATTAGATACTTTTGATACCATTCAGTAACTAAGCATGAATCAGCTCCCAACAGAATTAGCACTGTAAAATATTCTCTTATCAACCTTAGGTGTCTTTGGGCTGATAATGATTTTTTAAAAATCAGTTTTGGTGTTAGCAAAGTTGTTCCTGATTTTATGAATGATAGAATTACAAATTAATTGACTGGTGATCCTGCAATTTTACAATTATTACATATCATATATTAAAGTGTCCTTCTGATAAGAATACCGTTCAAGAGAAATGTACCTTCACCTCAACACAAAAAACAGTTTTCATAATGAATGGCTAAAAAAGAAAACCATGTCAAAATACCATGTAGTTAAGTGTTATATCAAGCAAGTCCTGGTTTATTATTATTTTTAACTATATATAAAGCATTTTTGTGATAAAAATGTAGTAAGAACTTTTAAATACTGGTTCTCTCTAAAATGGAATAGACAACTATCTTAAATCTTATAATCATAGGAAAATTGAGATCACAGACTTTACAGAGAACACACCAATTTTATTACAACCAATAGTTTCCTCTTCTTCGTGAAGCAGGCCTATGATTTTAGTTGCTCTTTGGAAATTTTTCTTTTTTTAATTTTTTATTGATTTATAATCATTTTAGAATGTTGTATCAAATTCCAGTGTAGAGCACAATTTTTCAGCTATACATGAACATATATATATTCATTGTGACATTTTTTTCTCTGTGAGCTATCATAAGATCTTGTGTATATTTCCCTCTGCTATACAGTATACTCTTGTTTATCTATACTACAATTTTGAAATCCTGTCTATCCCTTCCCACCTACAGCCCCCTTGTCAACCACAAGTTTGTATTATATGTCTATGAGTCTGTTTCTGTTTTGTATTTATGCTTTGTTTGTTTGTTTTTCTTTTTGTTTTTAGACTCCACATATGAGCGATCTCATATGGTATTTTTCTTTCTCTTTCTGGCTTACTTCATTTACAATGACATTCTCCAGGAGGATCCATGTTGCTGCAAATGGCATTATGTTGTCGGTTTTTATGGCTGAGTAGTATTCCATTGTATAAATACACCACCACTTCTTTATCCAGTCATCCGTTAATGAACATTTAGGCTGTCTCCATGTCTTGGCTATTGTAAATAGTGCAACTATGAACATTGGGGTGCAGGTGTCATCCTGAAGTAGGGTTCCTTCTGGATATATGCCCAGGAGCAGGATTCCTGGGTCATATGGTAAGTCTATTCCTAGTCTTTTGAGGAATGTCCATACTGTTTTCCACAGTGGCTGCACCAAACTGCATTTCCACCAGCAGTGTAGGAGGGTTCCCCTTTTCCCACAGCCTCTCCAGCTATTGTCATTTGTGGATTTTTGAATGATGGCCATTCTGATTGGTGTGAGGTGATACCTCATTGTAGTTTTGATTTGCATTTCTCTGATAATTAGTGATATTGAGCATTTTTTCATGCACCTATTGATCATTTGTAGGTCTTCCTTGGAGAATTGCTTGTTTAGGTCTTCTGCCCATTTTTGGATTGGGGTGTTTGTTTCTTATTAAGTCGTATGAACTGCTTATATATTCTGGAGATCAAGCCTTTGTCAGTTTAATTTTAAAAAATTTTCTCCCATTCGGTAGGTTGTCTTTTTGTTTTACTTATGGTTTCCTTGCTGTGCAGAAGCTTGTAACTTTCATTAGGTCCCATTTGTTTATTCTTGCTTTTATTTCTATTGCTGGGGTAGACTACCCTGGGAGAACATTTTTGAGATGTATGTGAGATAATGTTTTGCCTATATTTTCCTCTAGGAGATTTATTGCATCTTGTCTTATGTTTAAGTCTTTGATCCATTTTGAGTTGATTTTTGTGTATGGTGTAAGTGGGTGTTCTAGCTTCATTGCTTTACATGCTGCTGTCCAGTTTTCCCAACACCATTTGCTGAAGAGACTGTCTTTATTCCATTGTATATTCTTGCCTCCTTTGTCAAAGACTAGTTGACCAAAAGTTTGTGGGTTCATTTCTGGGCTCTCTATTCTGTTCCATTGGTCTATGTGTCTGTTTTTGTACCAATACCATGCTGTCTTGATGACTGTAGCTCTATAGTATTGTCTGAAGTCTGGGAGAGTTATTCCTCCAGCCACTTTCTTTCTCTTCAGTAATGCTTTGGCAATTCTAGGTCTTTGATGGTTCCATATATATTTTATTATGATTTGTTCTAGTTCTGTGAAATATGCCCTGGGTCATTTGATAGGGATTGCATTAAATCTGTAGATTGCCTTGGGCAGTGTGACCATGTTAACAATATTGATTCTTCCAATCCAGGAGCATAGGATATCTTTCCATTTTTAAAAGTCTTTAATTTCCTTCATCAATGGTTTATAGTTTTCTGTGTATAATTCTTTCACCTCCTTGGTTAGATTTATTCCTAGATATTTTATTACTTTGGGTGCTATTTTAAAGGGGATTGCTTCTTTTCTTTCTTGTTCTGTTGATTCATCATTAGTGTAAAGAAATGCAACTGAGTTTTGAATGTTAATTTTGTAACCTTCTACCTTGCTGAATTCTTCAATCAGCTCTAGTAGTTTTTGTGTGGACCTTTTAGGGTTTTCTCTATATAGTAACATGTTGTCAACATATAGTGACACTGTTATCTCTTCTTTTCCAATTTGGATCCCCTTTTATTTCTCTCTCTTGCCTGATTGCTGTGGCTAGGACTTCCAGGACTATGTTGAATAGGAGTGGTGATAGTGGGCATCCTTGTATTGTCCCAGATTTTAGTGGGAAGCTTTTGAGTCTTTCACTGTTGAGTACTATGCTGGCTGTAGGTTTGTCATATATAGCTTTTATTATGTTGAGGTATGTTCCCTCTATATCCGCTTTGGGGAAAGTTTTTATCATAAATGGGTGTTGAATTTTATCAAATGCTTCTTCTGCATCTATTGAGATGATCATGTGATTTTTTGTCCTTTCTCTTGTTGATGTGATGTATTATATTGATTGATTTGCATGTGTTATACCACCCTTGTGTCCCTGGGATTAACCCCACTTTGTCATGATGTATAATCTTTTTTTATATGTTGTTGGATTCTATTTGCTAATATTTTGGTGAGGATTTTGGTGTCTATGTTCATCAGTGATATTGGCCTATGATTCTCTTTTTTGGTAGTGTCTTTGCCTGGTTTTGGTATCAGGGTGATGGTGGCTTCATAGAATGAGTTTGAAAGTATTCCCTCCTTTTCAATTGTCTGGAAGAATTTCAGAAGGACTGGTATGAGTTCTTCTTCATATGTTTGGTAGAATTCCCCAGTGAAGCCATTCGGTCCTGGACTTTTATTTGTAGGAAGGTTTTTTATTGCTAATTCAATTTCATTTCTAGTGATCAGTTTGTTCAAGTGGTGAGTTTCTTCTTGATTCAGTCTTGCTGGACATTATATTTCCAGAAACTTGTCCATCACCTATAGGTTATCCAGGCAAGAGTTATAGTGATGTTGGCTGTGAGTCAATATTGATGAATTAAATATATATATATATATATATTATACATACATACATACATGCATTTATGAGATATGGTAAAACAGGAAAACATGGAAACAAGGTTATGTATTAAGTGGTTGACAAAAATGCTGTGACCAGCAGCTTATAGACGTCTAATCCTTTATTTTCCCTGGGAATTATGGTTCATTACTCGCTAACTCAGTGTTTTTGGTGACTTTATGAAAAATAACTACTGCAAATAATGAGAATGAACTGTATGAATTCTTACTGAGTTTGTACTGTTTCCTAAGTCTGATGGGAAATTAGTCTTCTTTCCTGCATGTTTTTTATTATTTCTTTCAGGCCAATTGATGACGTATAGCTTCTCTGAATCTTTAGTACATCTGTGGAGTTATCTCTTCATTTTATATTGTGTCTTCTAAGGTTGAAAACATTTTTTGACGATCACTTTATTCAGTGTGTCTTTTTGTGGAATTAAATACAAATTATCCAAAAGATTTAAATTTGTAATGTTATGTGACCATGTAAGTAAGCTGAGTTACATCAGATGTTTTTAACACTTCAGTGTCATCTAATATAAATACAACCTTTGGGCATATGTCTAAAACAGTAACAAAGCTCAGTCATATTTTAAAGTGAATATTTTAGTTCTCTTCCACTCCCTTCCTAGTAGTTGGCTGCCAGCATTTCAAGAATTTTGCCCTTGACTTTCTTGATTTCCTCACTTTAGCTCTCTTGTGACAGTTTTCCACATCTAACTAGTTCTTTGTCAGCTGAGCCTGTCTGTCCTAGAACCTCTACCTCAAAAGTCTAAAAATAATAATACAACTCCAAGAGCTCCTTCTCTTTCATTCAATCAAGGAATTATCACAGCACTTGTTATTAGATTATGAAATAAAGCATAAATCAGCAAATGCCTTAGACAATTTTTACATGCAATTAATCAGTGTCAATGCCCTCATATATTATTTTCATTGTCAGAAAAAAATGATAGCATTTCTAGGTAAAAGTAAATATAAAAGGATAAACATGACTGAATGAAATTTCCAAACTTGTCTAAAGGTAGATAACATATGGATAAACTTCATATCCTTCTATGTTAACCAATCTAGTCATGCAGTAAGATTTTCATTTTGCTTAAGCTATTATTTAATAAAAGCCATGCAAGTATGATCAGGAATTTTGGAGGTGTTAAAAAATACTAAACCATTGGCAATATGGAGGAAACATGAGTCTTTAAGATTCTTATTTAACATTTATTTTAACCAGCTCTTGCATTGCATTTCAATGCTGTTGACAGGCTTAGAATAGGTAGTTTGTTAGTAGGATATCTTAAACTACTGTGACATTTTAATACATAATTATTGACTTCATATTGTTGACATATTCCTAACTTCCAGCATTAACTTAGAAGTCATTGGATATAAAACCAAAGTTTCCTGTTACATTAACATCGTTAACACAGAATGGACCATGACAGCCAGAGTTTGTTTGCTTGTTTGTCTCCCTTTTTGTCAAGGTGTCAATCCTGTGTATGAAGTCTCTGACAAGGTCCTCACTTCTCAATGCTACTTTTCTTTATCAGGAGGTCTTTGGTGCCTTTCTTCAGCCGGTCCTTGTTTATTCTATGAAATAGAAATCCTTAAAAATTTCTGGTTTGTAGATATTACTCCAGTGTCTCTAGATTTAGGCCTGTTTTTTATATCCTGGCTGCCACCTATGACTTTTGGAAAGTTAATTTCCTCACCTATAAAATGAGGAGAGTTATATTTTCTTCATACAGTTGTTGTAAAGATTAAATGAGATAAATACTTAACAGTATTTAGCAGATCACAAGAAACACAGCTGATGTTCAATAAAAGGAATATTTAACTATTAAGAACAGCAGCAGTAGTAGAATAATTGTAACAGTAATAGTTGTTGTTCTTTTTATTCTACTTTGTTTTGTCATAGCAATATGTTATGTCATAGCAAGTGTGAAATCTCCAAGCAGGCATTTAGTTCACCAGTTAATTAGTTCATAAGTCTCATTTGTGCTATTTAATATCTTCTCATGGTATTTTAAGTTGAAAATAATGTTAGTATCATTATTTATAAAACTAAATAGATTACTCCAGTGGTGGGTAAGTGTGTATGTGTGTGTGTGTATTCCTTATAGAACTTATTTCACAAATGTAGTATGAAGCCTTAATAATGGAAAAAAAGTATTGTTATTGAGAAAATAGTAAAATGTTTTATTTTTCTGGCACTTTAGCTTTAATATAGTTATTAATATTGTTTATCATACAAACTAACTTTAGGATTTTGCCCTTTTATTACAATTCACTTAAAGTAGTAATACTTTCCAAAAAGTAAAGCACAGTATTTTTGGCTATAGTTTATTATTTCATTTGTTTTGAATAAGGACTTTCTCAGTTCTCCTTTGTGTCATAGAAGACACAAGAGCGAAATATTTTTATAGCAGCATGCTAGATATGCATTTTTCTAAAAGATATAGTCATATATTCCATTTAATTTTTAGGAAAGGTTAAGAGAATGGATGTTTTATTGAATACTCACTGTGTATTTTCTCATTTAATCATCAAATAGCCATATGAAGTGTATTATTATCAGCCCATTTTGAAAATGAGGAAACTAAGGTACAAAGGTGAAATAACTTATTTATCATAACATAGTTTATAGATTGTAAATACAGGTTTAAGCCCTGGTGTGTTAGGAGTCTGAGACTATCGAAATCAAAGTCCACTTGCTACTAGAATAACAACAATAACAAAGATAGGGTATCAATAGGAAAACAAAGAAGTATTCAGAAGTAGGTAGGAGTTTTTATCCGAATTTACCCATAGGAATTAAAATGTACTACAAGTCATAAGCACCCAGGCTGAAAACAAAAATAAGACTGGAAAATATGGAAACTCTTAAATTTAGAAAGAATAACAGAAAACCCAAGGTTCTTGGTTATAAATTCCATAATTTACAGAGACATAGATGCCTAAGATATGCTAAACCTGAAGCTTGATTTTCTAGATAAGCCCAGGAAAATACATTTCCAAATTGAGGAAGTAAGAAAACAGGTATGAAATATGAAATAATACCTGGACATTTGTTAGAATTATATGCGATAACTGGTCAATTAGCAATGAGGAAACTTCATGTTGAGGTCAGAGTACTTGAAAATTGAGCACAGTAATAATCGTAACTATATAGTTTGATTCATCTCATAACAAGAGAAATTAGATCTAGAATTACTGATGTCATATAGGACTAAAAAGTCAAATTAATCAATAAGCTTGTTTATTTTCTAACACTCTGTACAATCTAATGCAACTTTGAAAAAATCGTTTTTATAGGAATCAGTTCATGTATGTAGCTACTGTGGGGCCTACTTTATTTAGTTAAACATGCACCATTTCAAGTTACACATTATGGTACTACATGGCATTCAGAGTAAAAAAGAGAAAAAGTGCTCAGCGTCTCCAAACTTGAAGGGATCCTAAAGACACAATGGACCCTTCAACAATGTGAAGGTTAGTGGTCCTGAACCCCTGGTGCAGTTGAAAATATGTGTATAACTTTTGATTCCCTCAAAACTTAATTACCGTAGGGGAGGGTATAGCTCAGTGGTAGAGACTGTGTGCTCAGCATGCACAAGCTCCTGGGTTCAATTCCCAATACCTCCATTAAAAATAAAAAAATTAAAATAAATAAATAAACCTATTAATTACCTCCCTGACAAAAAAGAAATCGATACCAAAGTTTGTGTTTACAAGTTGAAACATCTATCTCTCAGAACCCACGTCAATATTGTCTTACATGATACAAAATACTGTAGATGTTATATATATTGCTAATACTAGACATCAAAGGTGAAAAGATAATATGAAAAAGATATTCATATTTATTTATAGGTATAATGATTCATGCATTGATAATGAAGAAGTAGCAATATGATTGCTTTATGGTAACCTAATGTAAATAGTATAATTGCTTCACAGTAGCCTGGCCTGTACACTAGTGAATAAACCATTATAAAATTCTTATGGCATATAATATTATAGTCATATTCATAATGCAGTGTTGGAAACATAGTTACATGTTTTAAAAAACCACTTACCTGTTATTATAGTCTGATACCTAGCTTCTACATTTAAGATAGAGAAGTGTACTGTACAGTAAGGTAATTCTTTGAAAGCAAAGTTAAAAATCAGTAAGAAAACTAACATATGATTAACTTTATATTAAATTTCACTTACCTTATACCTATGTAATTATAGGCTATCCACTTCAGTACAAATCTTGCACATGATATTCTACATGATGAATGCTTAGGCAATGATGATGACACAAAAATGCATAATATAGTTCTTGCCATACAGTTATTAGATTTTTACACAAAAGACACGCACATAAACAATAGATAAGTTTATTAACTGTTCAGAAGGATGACTACTGTTCATTAAGTGGAAGTGGATCATCACAAAAGTCTTCATCCTCATCGTCTTCATGTTGAGTAGGATGAGGAAGAAGAGGTAGAGGAAGGATTGGTCTTCTTGTCTCAGGGGTGGCAGAGGAGGAAGAGTTAGAAGAGATGGAAGGGGGGGCAGGAGAGACAGACACACTCAGTGGTGTAACTTTATGGAAATACATCATAATTTCTGTCTGACCGTTTTGCTTTTCCATTTCTCTAAAAATGTTTCTATGTAATGCCAATCCTTCTTCCACTGTTTGCTTTAATTTCAGTGCCTGTATCCTAGAAGGGTCCATGTTGTAAAAGCAGTTGAAAACAGTCTTGAATAATCAAAACCCTTCTGCCAGATTGTCAAAATCAATTTGTTTTTTGGCATTGCTTTTTCTATGCCTCTTCTTAATCATCTGTCACTGGTTCTGAAGTACTCATATCCATCAGTTGTCTTCTGTTAATTCCTCTGATGTTGTGTGTATTAGATCCTGAATTTCTCTAAGATCCATATATTGAAACCCTTCACAACCCCCACCCCTGCCTTTTTTGTCATATCTACAATCTCTTTCATGATTTCCTTGATTGGTCCTGTCACAAATTCTGTGAATTCATGCACAGTATCTGGACACTGTTTTCTCTAGCAGAAATTTATTATTTCAAGCTTGATGGCTTTTATGGCCTTTTCTGTAACAACTATGGTATCTTCAGTGGTGTAATACTTCCAGACTTTCATGATGTTTTATCGGGGTTCTCTTTCATAACATTGACAATCCTTTACAGAGAGTATCAGGTATAATGAGCCTTAAAGGCCCTTATGACCCTATGGCCTAGAAGCTGAATTAGGTATGTGTTTGGGGACAAGTAGACAACTTTGATGCCTTCAGGGTTGGATTCATGGGGTTCTGAGTAGCCAGGGGCATTTCCAATATCAAAAGAACTTTAAAAGGCAGTCCTTTACTGGCAAGGTACTTCCAAACTTCAAAGACAAAGCATCAATGGAATCAATCCAGAAAAAGGGTTCTCATTTTCCAGGCCTTCTTGTTGTACAACCAAAAGACTTGTAGCTGCGGTTTATCTTTTCCCTTCAAGACTCGGGGATTAGCAGCTTTATAAAGGAATTCTGATTATAAACCTGATGCATTTACACAAAACAGTAGAGTTAGCCTGTCTCTGCCTTATATCTTGCTGTTTGCTTCTCTTCCTTACTAATAAATGTCCTTTTTGGCACTTTATTTTTACCAAAATAAGGCACTTTTGTCTGCATTAAAAGCCTGTTCATGCAGATACCCTTTCTCCTCAGTGATTTTCTTAATGGTGTCCGGGAACTTGTCTGCTGCCTCTTCGTTGGCAGAAGCTGCTTCTCCTGTTATCTTGACTTTTTTTAAGCCAGATGTCTTTCTAAAATTATTCAAACCATTCTTTTCTGGCATTAAATTCTCCAGCTTTAGATCCTTCATCTTCCTTTTGCTTTAACTTGTCATATAGTGAATTTGCTTTTTTTGAATAATATTAAAGCCTATAGATTTGTCTTTTTTATAGCAATCCTGAACCACATAAAGGCTGCATTTCAATCTGAGATAAAAAGGCATTTCACAACATGTGCAAGGTTTCTGTGCCTGGTGGTGTAGCTGCAGTGAAGGCTTCACAAATTTCCTTATTTTTTTTTTAACAATGGTCCTTACACTGGATTCATTATCTTGAGATAGCAGGCAACCACAGCTGCAAACCTCAATCTAGGGCAAGTCAGCTTTTTCTTGTAATGTCATGACTTTTCTCTGCTTCTTGGGAGCACTTTCAGCATCACTTTGTATGGGTTCCATTGTGTTATTCAAGGTTTACAGTATTGCAATGGATATGAAAAATATGCAAGAACTGCAAGAAATCACATTTTATTGTGATGTGCAATTTACTGGAAAGACGAGCTGCTCATGTGGAGACGATTACTGTCACACTGCCTTTTAAGTGGATACTGGCAACACTTGAGCTCACCACAATACCAACAGGAGGTGGCTATAAAATTATTACAGTAGTACAGTATGTACTACAGTTAATTTTATGCAGTTAATTTAATACTGCGTCTTTCCATTTGCTTACATTTCTTTTGACTGCAAATGGTACCATGTATGGTTTGTGACTGTGTGCATAAATTTTGATAATTTTTAACTTTTTATAACAAATTTGTGTATATTTTATGTAATAAATGATTAAAGACTAGTATCTACATATTTTTATGCATTCATTGCATACCTAATTTTTTCTTAAATTTTTCATTATTTCTAGGCTACACAGTTTGTGGGTTTTTTCAAATTGTTGCAAGTCTCCAAGAAATTTTCCAACATATTTATTGAAAAAAATCCACATATAAGTAGACCTGAGCAGTTTAAACTCGTATTGTTCAAGGGTCGATTCTACTCTAATTTAGACCGTTATTTAGGTAATTCAGTACCCATCTTATCTATAATGTGATCAGTAATCTTGTATAACAACAGAACAAAACAAAACCCTGTGGTCAGTAATTTTTTATCTTGATTCATTTCTACATTGTTTAATATCCTTGGCAATCAAGTAGTTCTTTCTTTGTTTTGTACAATATAGCTTTATTTTAAGTTTATTTCCTTTCTTCTTGTCATTTGTTAGAATGGGGAAAAAGAAATGGAGGCAGAAAACCCCAGGTTACTTGCAAGTTTTCGTTGAGCTCAGCTAATTTAAGATCATGGCATTGTGTATGTGTGTGTGTGTAAGTGTGTGTGTGTTTGTGTAAATATATAGTCTTCTATCTTCCTCATAATTGACAATATAATAAATATATTTCTTCTCCCCAACCAGGAAAATGGTCTCAAGTAATTTCCTTAATTTAAAAAAATTTCTCATTAAAATTATCTTTCTCCATGGTCTGCAACATTGGTGAGGTAGATACCTACCTACATGGTAAGAGCTCCATAAGGAAAGAAACCCATGATTATTTTGTCCACCACTCTATGCTCAGTATATAGCATTATGCTTGGCAAGTAGAAGGCACTCAATAAAACATCTGTTGAATGAATAAAGGAATTTATGGCCCACTGAAATCTTAGTTTCTCTTCCATTCCACAGAAACTAGTATTGTTATTTATGTAACTGCCAAGCCTGATGAACATATTTTAAATGTCTTATCTTACTAGATAACACAACTTCATTTCACAATGTTGATTGCATTGTTGATTTCTCTTTGAAACTTTCTGCTTCATAGTGCTCTTAAACAAACATTTTTATTGGCTCTCCTTGTACATATTTAACTTTATTTTCTCTGTATATTTTTTTTGGTCTCCTCTTCACCCTCTAAATGTATGTAATAACCAGGGTTCTGTTATGCAACTTTTTTTTTCTGATTTCATACTCTCTCCTTGGGTGAACTAATTTATACTTAACTTCTATTACCTATATGATAATGACTCACAAATCTATATGTCTAGCCCATATTTCTCTCACTTTAGCTTCACACTCCATTATCCTGCTCTTGCTAGGTATCTCTGTCTCACAGGCACTTCAACATACCTAAAATTTACCTCATCATTTTTCCCTCAGAAGAGGTCTTCATTCAGTATTTTCAGTCTCATTTGGAGACACCATTTCCACCCAGTTACTCAAACCAGAATTTATCTTGTACTTCTTTATATTTCACATTTAGTCAGTCACTGCTGATTTGATATAAATATTTCTTGAATTTTTTTCCTTCCATTCTACTCCTGCTTCCACAATTATAGTTCACACTCTCACCATCTCTTGTCTGGACTATTATAGCTTCATTCAGTCAGTCATTTTTTTCAACAAATATTTTCCTTATCTCTATTCTCTTTTTTTATTGAGTTATAGTCAATTTACAGTGTTGTGTCAATTTCCATAGTAGAGCACAATTTTTCAGTTATACATGAACATACATATATTCATTGTCGCGTTCTTTTTCACTGTGAGCTACCACAAGATCTCCTTACCTCTATTCTTATCCCTTTTAAATACATCTACACAACAGCTACCAGGAGGCTCTGTCTGAAGAAGTCTTATGATGCCACACCTCAGTTTAAAGCCCTTTAATGGTTCCCCATCATTTTCAGCATAAGATTTGAGTATTTTTTTTAACATAGTCACATAAGGTCCATTATGATTAGGTCTGTTCCAATCTCTTTTAGCCTTATATTCTGTAATTATTTGCTTTATACATTATTTTATACCAATCCAGAGCTTTGTGTCCAAGTCTATATGATGCTATTTATCACCTCTGTGGCTTTGTTTTGGGCTTTCATTCAGCCTAGAATTCCATATTCTCTTAATAATAATTTCTATTCTTCGTATAAGACTTGGCTCTGATGGCATCCCTAGGTACCTTTTCTTGGCCACTTCACTACCTCCTTGTATAATCATATCATTCTTTGTACTGACAGATTTATTTATTTATTTAGGCTAGTGTTTCTCACTATTATTGAACTTTTTGAAGGTAACAACTCTATCTTCTATTATCTGGGCCTGTCATGATATTTTTGAAGTACCACCTAGTGGTACTTCAATGGGTGGTACTTCAAAAATGTTTATTGTACTCAATTGGTTTAAATTGTATGCATATCTTTGCCAATGCTATACATATTTGAGCAGTGATTCCCTAAGGAATCAAGAGCTCTGAGTCATTACAGGTGATGCTTGTTTTTATGTGCAACAAAAATTGACTATGGTTTAAATAAAATCCCCAGTACACAATTATTTTTAAATGTTACTGAATTTTTCAAAATTATTATTGCTATACAGTTATTCAGTGACACTGAACATGATAACTACTGTCCTGTGAGGTTCTGGGAATCTTTTTGGTATCAGAAAGAGGTCTTTATACTCAAAAAGCCTGAGAGCTATTACCTTGTACTGTAAGTTGTGGAAAGCAGGAACTTATTCTATTAACCTCTTTTTTCTTGAAATATCAGTTATTGGCAGTAGTGAATGGTAATAAGTAAACATTATAGCTATGCTATTTCAGTAGATGTTAATAGAGCTCTTATTTTTTTGCCAGACCTGTCACTAGGTGCTGAACTATTATGCTATACACCAGAAATTGACACAACATTGTAAACTAACTATACTTCAATTTAAAAAAAAGATAATGGATTTCCCCTGGTGTATACACATAATGATTTTTGCTTCAGTTATCTCATAATATAGGCATGAGTGATTTGGAGGGCTTGGATTTTTCAAATAGTATCCTAGTTTATTTGAATGTTATTTTACTTTGTGTTAGACACATTTTGATCAAGAAGCTTAAAGGGAAAGTTTTTCATGGTCATGAGCACTGTTCATTCTTTATTATGACTAAAACGAAAGATGTTTCAGAGCAAATATAAATATTCTCAAATAGAAATTCAAAAAAACCAAATTTAAGGAGAATTATACTAAGAATTGTACTTAGATTTTACTGTCATCCTGAAGAAACATTCCATCATGAATGTCTGAAATGAAAGGCATTTTGAAAATATATCAGGAAGAGATCAAGACAGAAATATGATAGACCACCTAACATTTGAAATAGTGAATTATCTAGCATTTAGAAGGAAAATTCATATGCCAACTGATAAATTCCAAAGAACATTATTTCAGAATACTGTTTATCCTTAGTACCTAGCATTAGAGTACCTAGGTTACCTAGAGTAGAGTATTTTTCTCCATAAACATTTATTGATCATAAGAAACAAATAAAAGCACTGCAAAATTGTTTGCATTCAACTGATATTATATACCACAACTAAACCTCTAGTTGTAACATTATTATATAATTTTAATTGATTTAAAACGCTTTTCTGATTATAAAATACATGTTAATTGTAGAAAATTTCAAAAATGCAGAAAAAGTTTTAAAAAACTGAAAAAAATCATCAAAAGTTAATCCGTTGTGTTTTATTATTTTTCTACCCGTATGTATGTTATGTATATCATATTTTTTCTTAACCTGGATGATAGTATATAAAATTTTGTATCCAATTTTAACGTCTTGAATATTTTATAATACTATTAAGTATTTTTTAAAATGATTTGAAGTGTTTATTTAATATTCTATCATCCATTATGTATCTAAACATTTCTTCCTTGGTTAAAAGTTTCAATTAATATTATTTCAATGTATATTTTCGTGCATAAAGCTTTGTTTACACCTGATTTTTCAATTGCTGTTTTAAGCAAAAATGCTGTCTCATTGCTATTTTTACTTTTATTGGTATGTTTCTGGAATTATTAGATTTGGGGAATAAAAATAAGTAAGATGTATCTCTACCTCAAGGACTTGAGGGTCCAATGAAAGAGACAGAAATAAAAGCAAATGATATGATACAATGTGAAGTGTTAACAATATGAAGTAATACATATATGTAGAAAGTGCTATGGAAACCATAAGGAGCAACTATAACTCCATATAATTTTGTGATTTCACTTTCTCATGTAAAATTTTGCAAAACTTAGTTACTGTGTATATGCACCAGTGATAAGGAGAATAATTTCCTGAATATTTGAGGGTGCTTTCATGAGAACCATTCCAAATTGGAGTGTGTATAGATTCCATTTTGATGGATTTCTCCTCATTTTCTAAACCTGGGATTCTTATAGTATGGCCCCTGGACTAGTAGTACCAGCATCACCTGGAAAGTTAGAAATGTACATTTTCTGACACCACTTCAACCTTCCCAATCAAAAATTCTGGGAGTGAAATCAACAATCTGTATTTTAAGACACCTTTCAAGTGATTCTGATACAGGCTAAAGTTTGAGTACTATTGTTCTAAATAAAACAATTTCTGCCATTTAGTACCATTGTTCTTCTAGTCACCCAGGTTTGAAGTCTTGAAGCCGTTGAATCATGGAATCATTTTGGATTTAGATGAGCTGTAGAGAATCTTTTCATTATAATAGATAAGGAAACTGAGGTACAGAAAGTTAAATAATTTGACCAAAGCCATACATCTAGTCCTCTTGGTTAATCATTCTCTTCTGATCTCCTATATATATATTCATCACCACCTGTGATTGATTCTAAAGTTATAATGTTTGACATCTCCCATTCTTCTGTTTTCCCCTTGCTGTCATCATGCTTCCTGGCTTTTGCCTCTTACCCTATCTAATTCACTTTATGTACTGTTTCTAGATTAATCTTCACCAAAAAGCATAATTTTAAGTCACTTTCATACTCAGAAACTTTAGTGTCTCACTATGACCTAAACTATATTTTAAACTTATCTCCTACAATTCTCCTACTTGATAAAAACAAGTCTGGTTTACTCTTTGCCTCCCATGTGCATACCTGTTTATTCCATTTCTTTCCCTTTATTACTGTTGTCTTTCACCTTCCATTTACACTCCTATGTTTATCATTTTTCCTTCCTGGAATATTCACTCCATCCCCATTACCTATTTATCAGATTTCTACCTATTTTTCAAAATAAAAGTTAAGATCCATACCTAGAAGCCTTCTCTCATCACATCCAGTCTCTTCCTTCTCTGAACTCTAATACTCATTTTCTGTGCAGTTCATTGGGTACTTGATTATATATACTGCTTGCATTGCTAGTTAACTTTTTAGATGTGTATAACTTATTTTCCTAGGTAACTTAGAAATTTTTGTTGGCAAGGATAGTGCCTTATGTTTTCTCGTGGCCCCTAAAGTGCCTTGATGTAATTGGTGCTCAGTAAACTGCTCAATAAATATTTATGATATTGCAGAAATAACTTGATAACTTTATAAGTTTTGTGACAATGAAAAATTCCTAATTATGCTCCAGTTTATAACTATGTTGTGTACAATTTGTACATGTGTATTTTAAGTCAGTTTAATTCGAATGACCTTTTCACCCATTTGTGTTGTGATTATATTTTTTCTACCTCCTTTTCTCTGCTCATTTCTGGAAGACAAGAAAACTTTCAGTGAAAAACAGTGCTTCTATGATGTTAATACAACTCATGCTAATTTTTAGTGAAACTTGATATGGTAATTCAAGCATAGTAGTTCTGAAAAAAACAATAGAAACCTTTAATGACAAATAATGTTAAAACTCAAACTGTAGACTACAGATTTCTAGAAAAATATAGCTCTGTTTTTAGAGTACTGGTATTATTTTTATTCTCTTAAGAATTTAGCTTTGTGTTTACTCATGTTTCTGGTGAAATTGAATACCTGATTGTAATAAAGAAGGCAATAAATACAATGTGCCATATGTTTGTTTACTTCTTATTTGATAGAAATAGATTTTTATGGCTCTAGATGGTAAATTAAATAACACTTTCTGAACATTTTCTGAAATTTCACACTGTTGGACTAGATAAGAAATTTTGACGTTGATTTTTTGGGAGGTGGCATGTGATAGAGTTCTTAAGACAGTTTGGTGTTTACTACTTGCAATGATTAAAATTTATGGCCTAATTGCTTATTCTATTGGACTTTAGTTTTCCTCTGTTGAAATAATAAGAAGTAAATAATCTACTCACTGTATTATAAATCCTATTTTCTCTTTTTTGTTAATCTCCGTTTATAAAATCAATGGTTTCTTGTATCTTGATGAAATTGCAGTTTTCTCTCTACCATAATTAGAAAATAGTCTATGCAACAAAATATATCTGCTAGAAATGGGTACAATAAGAGTTATTTCTTATATGTAAACATGGATGGCTGAAATTTATCTTTTTGTTGAACAGAGCACTCGTCTTTGTATATTTTAGCATTTTTTTTATCTTCTCCTTCCAATTGCTCCTGTCTTGTCCATCTTTGAGTTAAACAGTCTTTTCAGACTTAACAGAATGTACACTAGGTAAATGTGTCTTTAAAAATCTTTTGTGAAATTGGCTAATATTTTGTAGTCAGGCCTCACTCTTCCATGTGTTAATTATTTTGTGGATAAACTCCTTTATAGATTTTAGTTTTCCCCATTTGTCATCATGTTAGATTTTCCTTGCTGAGTAGTCAGTGTATGCATATTCAAGGAATATAATTTAATTTTATTATTTCACCTAATCATAAATTTCCTTAAAGAGGTAAATTTGCTGTCAAAAACTCTGTAATACATTTTAAGGTCAAACATAGTAGTTATTAGGATTATCAATTGTTTTAAATATCTGTTTGTTTTTACTCTCACGCTAGCACTCATACTCAATAGTAAACAATTACCTTCCTAGATCATGACACAAATTTCCCACATAATGGGAAATTAAGGACAAGTTAAGAATATAATGAGCACCTGAGTCGAGGAGACGGCACCATCAGTAAGGATGAAGGCTATCATAGGGACTGCTGGTGTCACTCTGCTTATTTTCCCAGTTTTTCCAAGAGTCATGACTAGTTATTAGCAAGGATTTTAAGAAGAACATAGTAGAGCTACAAAGATACTGAATAAATTACTCCTTTCTTGCCCATGATTACTAGGAAATTGTGTCTTGTCAATAATTCTGTTTGTTCCACTATTTTAGTAGAGAGCCTAACTTTCTCTGCAGTCTTATCACCCATGTCTCTAAATAGCGTAAAGTGTTTTTCTCTTTAGCTATTTCTTCTCCAAGCATAAATATTTACATTTATATTAAATTCTGAAAAATAGTCCCAGTACCTTCATTATCAACCATACCAGCTGTTTGACCTTAAATCATTTAACCTTTCTGAAACTCACTTTTTCAGATGTAAATTGAAAGGAATGCCTATTTTTGTATATATATACATGCTTGCTTTACACACACACATGTGCACACACACACACATTCACACACACACAAAAAAAAACTAACACAGTGTTTCAGGTACTGGCCTAAGGACTTTATATATAACTCATATAATCTTCAAAATAACCCATGAAGTGCACAAATTATTCTTTCCATTTTCCAGATATTGAAATTTATTCAGAGGGATGGATACAAAATAACTACCTAAGGCCAGGTAGCTAGTAAGTGCTAAAACCTGGAAGTAAATCCAGTTAGTCAGACTTCAAAACCTCACACTTTTGCTACTATGTTATACCACCTTTTCAAAGTTTGTTAACTCCACATTTTAAACTTTCTATTTGCCATGTATTTCTCCCTCCTCTTCCCTCCCTTCTTCCTTTCCTCTCTCCTCTTTCCTTATTCTCTTTATTCCCTTCTCCTCAGGTCTTGCTTTTTTTTTTTTGTCTTATATCTATAATGTCATCTTCTTTCCTCTACTTTGATTTGGGTTTCTCATGCCATACAACACTTGTTCAAAATTCCCATTTTCTAGGATGTATTCCTTAGTAAATGCCGCCTTATTCTAAATACTCCTTCATGAATATTTATATAATATTTTAGTACTTTATTGCTTGGCTCTTCTTGTTGCTTTTTAATTTAATTTACATCTTTGCTGGGTTTATTTTTGTCTTACCTACAATACATGTACTTTGTTTTCACAAATGTGAAAAAACATTTAGTAGAATTATAATTTAAGTTCATAAGGGAATTCATTAAAGAAACACATAGAAAAATATTTTCTAATATAATCACCCAGTAATTCATCTATTTTGTAAATAGTTTGTTTGCTTAAGGAAGAACCAAACTGTATATTGATTTACGCCATATTTTGTGCAAACAGATATATAAACAGTATTTGGCATTAGTCTATGGGAAATTTTTTCATGTATAAGTTGTGCTTTTAGTTGGATTTCACATGTTTCATATCTTTTTTGACGGCGAGGAATGTCTATTTTTCTCACAAACCATTGGGCTTAGAGAATTGGATGAGCACATAGAGTAGTGGTTCTAACTCTTGGCTGCACAATAGAATAATCTGGGAGCCTTTAGAATTCTCAGTGATTAGGCCAGTTTCCTCAGAATATTTTTTATGGGACCCATGCATCAGTATATTTTAAAGCTCCTCAGGTGCTTGTTGCAGCAGTTGCTCAGTGAAAGCTGCTAATAACAAAGATAACTCGGTAAAAAAAGATAGATTATTATAATGAAGAGTATCAGTACTTGTGTTCCCATGTACCTAGGTGAAAATCCCTGGCCTTTCATTAACTAATTTATTTTAGTCAAGTTACTTTTCTGAATCTTTGCAAATTATAAAATAGAAATAGTAGTAATATATATCTCATGGGGTTACTGTGAGATAAATAAGACAATATATGTAAAACACTCAGAACAGTGCCTGTGAATAATAGTTGCTCAATACTAGGTTCGTCTGAATGCATAGATGTTTAGTTCAAGTTAAAAATGAGGTTGGTGCTGGCATAATGCTGAATTAATATCATCATTTTGATGTGTTACAAAATAGAAGCTAGGAATAATTTAAGAACAGGATGCCCTCTTAGGTCATGGTTGAATAATAACTGTCTGGGTATCACTGAATTACCATGATGTAAATATTTGATTGATAAAGAATTTTATTTTACACATTTGCCAATATATAATCTTTTATACACAGACTAAATTTATTGCTGTTTTAAAAATAGAAAATATTTTATTAAATCCAAGGCAAATCTCTTTTTTTTAATACTTTATAAAAGTAGGTCATTCATGATGTTTGTATGTTTTCAGTATTTGGGGGTACCAGCTCTCATTATCTTGGTGTCTTTATTTTAGCCTGTAGAATTTGTAGAGCTCTGCAAGACAGAAAAATAGGGAAAATTCACATATAATAATTGTTTTATGATAACATAAATTCTTTCCCCATAGTTAAGATAACTGCAAATATTTCTTTTTTTAAAAATCCAGGCTTTTCTTTGAGAGGAGAACTCTTCAAGCTGGTTAACTATTCTGTACTTCTTTTTATAAAAGTGGCATCTACTGTGTTCTTGTCTTATGCAACTGACTCATAAGCTGTTTATGTCACAGCAAGGACTAGCACGTGAGCTACCAAGTCAAAGTGAGGAACACAATGGCATACATCAAATATATTGATATCTATGTGTTCTTATATTAAATTAGCTAGAGCTGCCACTTTTCTATTCAGTGGGAGATATTTTCTAACAAGTGGGTATAATTTTTAGTTTCCTTTTCCTTTTCTGATAGTGACATGGTAATGCTACACATCATGTAAATGAATGAGAAAAGTCCATATTTTGGTCCCAACCAAATGTATTGTAAATTGAAATTTTAAGCCTGAGGACTGGCTGACTGTATTTAATTTGTATGCAGTAAATCTCATATAGTTATAATGTTGGGCAGTGAGATGTTTTGGTTAATGCTGTATTGTGGTTAACTTTACACTGCCACACATGCAATTTATAGCTTATCATTTCACAGAGATATCAATTAAAATAAAATATATTTCACATCAAAACTGTTCTAAACTTAATCTTGTATAAGACGTTTGAGAATTTCACAGGATCTCAGGATCGTCACTAAAAGTGTTAACTGCTATATATGATGCTATACATCTATAAGGTATAGAATATTTAGCTGAAGTTATACTAACCCTATGAGAGGTGGATACTTTTCTCAATAAGTCCCTGATATCAAATTCCCTTTCTGTCATTAGCCTTCCATGGAAAAGAATATACAAAGCATAATAATTCTAGTTGCTTTAAAGGATCCCAATGGACAGGGCTGTACAGAATTTATTGTCTTTTCTCTTTCTAAATACCTTCTATAACTCATCTTTACTCACATTACATTACTCTTTCTTTGGGGGATTTTTTTCTCATTGTATTCTCTTAATTTCTATCTTCTTAATTTCTATTTTGGGTCACTCTTTTAAAAAAATGACATTATTGGATACTGGAAGATGTTAACCTAAAACAAATAGACCGCCAGATATTCTCCAGCAAATATGGGATTATTCAGGATCAGCAGAAAATTGGAATTTGGATTCTGCAACGATGGTAAGCCATATACAAATTCCTGCATGGCAAGGGAAGGAGAGCACTTTTATAGAGAGGAAAAGGAAGTTAGGAGGGCACTAGTAAACAAAGAGTCCATGCCTGTTCATTGACTGACTTCTTACCATGAAAGAACAGGAGTCTTGCTCTTCCTCTTGAACTCTGCTACCATCACAGGGCATGAGAGCTTTCCCTTCTTGTTTCTTAGTTCTATTTAATTGAGTTTCTGTTTATTATTTTTTTTACATTTCTCCCTTTTGATCAAGATCTTTCTATGAAATCATTACTGATCAAGAGTCAAGTTTTCTGGTTTCAGCAGCTTTCTGTCCTTTTTTCAGTGTCTAGAAAGATCTTTCCTGGGTGTAGTATCTCATGTAGGAGGGAAAGTACACAGATTGGAAATCTATTAAGGTCACATTAGAGTAATAAGAAGGAGTAGTAGGGAAAACTCTCAGGTACATTGTTATCTGAGATCCACATGTTAGTAAGATTGTAGGCATTAGAGATCATCTAAAGACTTATGTCATCATCAAAAGTTTGGCGACAGACTTCCAGTAGACCTGGTCCAGATATCCTGGGAAAGCTGTCTCACTGGATGTCATCTGCTTCAGTTCTGAGAAATCTTTACTTTCAGGTCACCAGATGATTTTCAGGTCCAGTCGGGACTTAGTGTTTTCTTTAGATGTGTCACATGAATCCAAGAGTCTATTTTTTGGACAGTGGTGACACGAGGTTGGTTAGTAATACTTGATAGGGCCTTTCCAGCGATACTGTAGAGAGTTCTAAAGATATCTTTTCCAATAGACAAAGTCTCCAGTTTACAAAGTATGATGCTTAAGGTCTTCATCTCCCAAGGGCACACTGTGAAAAGATAACTCTACCAAAGCATAGTTATTTCTTTAACATTTTTATTGATTTATAATCATTTTACAATATTGAGTCAAATTCCAGTGTAGAGCACAATTTCAATTCTGCATGAACATATATATATTCATTGTCACATTCCTTTCTCTGTGAGCTACCATAATATCTTGTATATATATCCCTGTGGTATACAGTATAATCTTGTTTATCTATTCTACAATTTTGAAATCCCAGTCTATCTCTTCCCACCCCCTACCCCCTTGGCAATCACAAGTCTGTATTCTATGTCTATGAGTCTGTTTCTGTTCTGTATTTATGCTTTCTTTGTTTGTTTGTTTTTTTAGATTCCACATATGAGCGATCTCATATGGTATTCTTCTTTCTCTTTCTGGCTTACTTCGCTTAGAATGACATTCTCCAGGAGCATCCATGTTACTGCAAATGCCATTCTGTTGTCGGGTTTTATGGCTGAGTAGTATTACATTGTATAAATATACCACCTCTTCTTTAACCAGTCACCTGTTGATGGACATTTACGCTGTTTCCATGTTTTGGCTATTGTAAATAGTGCTGCTATGAACATTGGGGTGCAGGTGTCATCCTGAAGTAGGGTTCCTTCTGAATACAAGCCCAGGAGCAGGATTCCTGGATCATATGGTAAGTCTATTCCTAGTCTTTTGAGGGATCTCCATAGTGTTTTCCACAGTGGCTGCACCAAACTGCATTCCCACCAGCAGTGTAGGAGGGTTCCCCCTTCTCCACAGCCTCTCCAGCTATTGTCATTTGTGGATTTTTGCATGATAGCCATTCTGGCTGTTGCGAGGTGATACCTCATTATAGTTTTGATTTGCATTTCTCTGATAATTAGTGATATTGAGCATTTTTTCATGTGTCTATTGATCATTTGTATGTCTTCCTTGGAGAATTGCTTGTTTAGGCCTTCTGCCCATTTTTGGATTGGGTTGTTTGGTTTTTTCTTATTATGTCATATGAGCTGCTTATATATTCTGGAGATCAAGCCTTTGTCGGTTTCACTTGCAAAAATTTTTTTCCCATTCCGTAGCTTGTCTTTTTGTCTTACTTATGGTTTCCTTTGCTTGCAGAAGCTTATAAGTTTCATTAGGTCCCATTTGTTTATTTTTGCTTTTATTTCTTCTAGGAGAAAAATTTTGAGATGTATGTCAGATAATGTTTTGCCTATATTTTCCTCTAGGAGATTTATTGTATCTTGTCTTATGTTTAAGTCTTTGATCCATTTTGAGTTGATTTTTGTATATGGTGTAAGGGTGTGTTCTAGCTTCATTGTTTTACATGTTGCTGTCCAGTTTTCCCAACACCTTTTGCTGAACAGACTGTCTTTTGTCGAAGATTAGTTGACCAAATGTTTCTAGGTTCATTTCTGGGCTCTCTATTCTGTTCCATTGGTCTATATGTCTGTTTCGGTACCAATGCTATGCTGTCATGATGACTGTAGCTCTACAATATTGTCTGAAGTCTAGGAGAGTTATTCCTCCAGCCTCTTTCTTTCTCTTCAGTAATGCTTTGGCAATTCTAGGTCTTTTGTGGTTCCATATATATTTTATTATGATTTGTTCTAGTTCTGTGAAATATGTCCTGAGTCATTTGATAGGGATTGCATTAAATCTGTAGATTGCCTTGGGCAGTGTGACCATGTTAACAATATTGATTCTTCCAATCCAAGAGCATGGGATATCTTTCCATTTTTAAAGTCTTCTTTAATTTCCTTCATCAATGGTTTATAGTTTTCTGTGTATAATTCTTTCACCTCCTTGGTTAGATTTATTTCCAGATATCTTATTACTTTGGGTGCTATTTTAAAGGGGATTGTTTCTTTTTTAACATTTTTTATTGATTTATAATCATTTTACAATGTTGTGTCAAATTCCAGTGTTCAGCACAATTTTTCAGTCATACATGGACATATACACACTCATTGTCACATTTTTTTCTCTGTGAGCTACCATAGCGTTTTGTGTATATTTCCCTGCGATATACAGTATAATCTTGTTTATCTATTCTACAATTTTGAAATCCCAGTCTATCCCTTCCCACCCTCTGCCCCCCTGGCAACAAGTCTGTATTTTCTGTCTATGAGTCTGTTTCTGTCCTGTATTTATGCTTTGTTTTTGTTTGTTTGTTTTTTAGATTCCACATATGAGCGATCTCATATGGTATTTTTCTTTCTCTTTTTAGCTTACTTCGCTTAGAATGACATTCTCCGGGAGCATCCATGTTGCTGCAAATGGCGTTATGTTGTCGGTTTTTATGGCTGAATAGTATTCCATTTACTTTCTTTTTCTGTTGATTCATCGTTAGTGTAAAGAAATGCAACTGAGTTTTGAACATTAATCTTGTCACCTGCTACTTTGCTGAATTCTTCAATCAGCTCTAGTAGTTTTTGTGTGGACCTTTTAGGGTTTTCTATATACAGTATCATGTCATCTGCATATAGTGACACTTTTACCTCTTCTTTTCCCATTTGGATCCCTTTTATTTCTCTCTCTTGCCTGATTGCTGTGGCTAGGACTTCCAAGTCTATGTTGAATAGGAGTGGTGGTAGTGGGCAGCCTTGTCTTGTCCCAGATTTTAGTGGGAAGCTTTTGAGTTTTTCACCATTGAGTACTATGCTGGCTGTAGGTTTGTCGTATATAGCTTTTATTATGTTGAGATATGTTCCCTCTATACGCACTTTGGCGAGAGTTTTTATCATAAATGGGTGTTGAATTTTATCAAATCCTTTTTCTGCATCTTTTGAGATGATCATGTGGTTTTTGTCTTTTCTCTTGATGTGATGGATTCCATTGTTTGATTTGTGGATGTTGAACCAGCCTTGTGTCCCTGGGATGAACCCCACTTGGTCACGATGTATAATCTTTTTTATGTGTTGTTGGATTCTATTTGCTAATATTTTGGTGAGGATTTTGGCATCTATGTTCATCAGTGTTATTGGTCTATAATTCTCTTTTTTGGTAGTGTCTTTGCCTGGTTTTGGTATCAGGGTGATGGTGGCTTCATAGAATGAGTTTGGGAGTATTCCCTCCTTTTCAATCATTTGGAAGAGTTTGAGAAGGACTGGTATGAGTTCTTCTTTGTATGTTTCGTAGAAACCCCCAATGAAGCCATCCAGTCCTGGACTTTTATTTGTAGGGAGGTTTTTAATTGCTATTCCTATTTCATTTCTAGTGATCCATTTGTTCAAGTGGTGAGTTTCTTCTTGATTCAGTCTTGGTGGACAGTATGTTTCCAGAACCTTGTCCATCTCTTCTAGGTTATCCAGTTTGTTTCCATATAGTTTTTCATAATATTCTCATATGATATTCTGTATTTCTATTTTATTTGTTGTAATTTCTCTATTTTCCTTTTTTAAGCATGGTTATTTTTAATAGAAGCAATTAGGCTTTTGCAATATAGAAGTATCCCTTAATCAGCTGTGTGCCAAAAGAAGTGGGTATCCTCTGACTATTTCAGAGAGTGAGATTATATGAGTTCCAAAAGGGATAAATCTGCAATTTAGAAGGACCAACAGCACTGCTTTTTGCAAAGTTATTTGAAGAGCCTCTACAAATTTTGCAATTTGAGCCTTGATAATGTCGTTAAAGTGTTTGTCTAAACCAGAGGATTAAGGGTGTTAAATATAGTTAAAGTGTTGTAAAACCAGCCAAACACTATAGACTTTTCAAAGTACCTGACCAGTAAAATGGGTTCTTTGATCACTATGAAGTTTGGGTGAATTCTCCAGGTAAGGATAATCTTTTCTAAAAGGATTTTTTAGCCACAGAAGAAGCAGTAGCCTGTTTGCAAGGAAAGGCTTCAGTACAGTGTGAAAACATACAGACCATAACTAAAAAATATTTATGTCCATTATATGGAGAAAGTTGTATGAAATCCATTTGCCATACCTTGAATGGTCTATGAGGCAGTTTAAAATATTCAGGAGTAGTACAAACAGGCTTCCCTGGGTTGCACTTTGGACAAGTGGAACAAGTGAGGTAGGCAATTTTTGCAACCTTTTTAATGTTTCCCTACCAATGATGATTCATGAAGGCTATTTTTTTGTCAGTAAGCCAATAGTTTAATTCATGTACAGTTGGAAAAGTGGGGATTTTAGAGTCTGTGGTAGAACTGGGTTGTTATTTGTTCCAAAGCAGAGCTTCCTCTTTTTATCAAACCGACAATTTTGTTTATTGATTTTTTTTACAAAGGATACTCATAGACTAATAGTACCCATCAGGTACAAAGTTTGGTATGAAGAAGCATTCAAGTGGCAGTCATTTCCCTTACTGCTTCAAGAAGTGTTTTGTTTTTGCTATTGTTGTTTGTGTGTATGTGTATGTGTTTTAATGAAAAACATGAGGAAATTAATTTAAACTTTTATTATAATACTGTACAACACTAATGCAAAAATACCTTCATTATTTTTAGAATTCTACTCTGTTTAGAGAAACAATGAACCTTGTATTGTAGAGAATTGAATGTTAGTTTCTGCTCGAGGTGAGGGTTTAGATTTCTACTGGATGGTATAATAGACAGAAACCCAGAAATTCCTGGATCCTGACTTGTCAATTGCCCCTTCTCCCAACAGAGTTTTTCTGCAACCAATAACAAAGCAGAATAGGAATCAAAGTTTTGCTCTATGATTAGCTGCCCTAGCATCTGATACACTAATGTACACTATGATACACTATGCTGCATTTTTTACTATAGCATGTGGTTTGAGATTCAGATTTTAGGGCCATTGGGGGTTGATGACTTCTTTTTACCCATGGAATAAAAATATTTGGATTAGCACTCTCAAATAGAAATATTTGAACCAGCACCCCATTTCTAGGTCTGGGCAGAAGCAAAAAATTGAAAAATAAAATAGGTGGTAGAGTGTGTGAAGCAGGTCCTGTTTTAACTGAACTGAGGTTGAATAGGGGAAGTAGAAAAGAAGGAAGAAAAGATCTGCTTGTCTTTCCCTCTCTTGCCTTCCGAGACAGCCCACCCTGTGTCTACTGAGCGTGTATCTACCTTTACTTTAACCACTGCTCCTCCCTCCCCATGCACCATGTACATCTCTCTAAATAAATCTACTTTTACTCAGAGAAAAAGTTCTTCTCAGTCTATCTTAAGGAAGGTGACTTGATCTAGATTTGAAGCAGGAAGCTGGAGATATAGGTCCCTCAAGGCTTCTGCACTGCATTAACATTAGAAGGCACTATTCACATCCTAATCTATGAGAATGGTGCCTCTTAGAGTTAAGCAGTATATAGCCTATGTGGGCATTTCCAAAACTGATTTTTTCCAAATGTATTGACCTTTCACTCATTAATGCCTGGAAAAATCTGGGTCCTGTATTCTGAACATTCTAAGAGGGTGACCCAAACCAGGTTTAGCATGGGTGAAGGGAATTGGAATCTTCTCCTCCTATAGTTCCTAACCTTAGAAAAACATATATGCAAGTGCTACTTACAGTACAGTTAAATAGGATAATTTACCAGGAACTATGAAACTAGAAATTTAAAAAGTAAAAACATGATAGCTCTGAATCTGAAGGTGAGTGTTTCAGATATTGTAAATGTATGATTCATTGTGTATTTGTATGCAGAGGTAAATATACAGAGATTACAATGGTCAGATTCTTTATTAACTTACTAGCATTTTATTTTTGAAGGTTGGAATCTTACTTTAAATTCCAAACACATTTTCCCCTATATTTCAGTGAAGTATAAATGTCCAGCTATTAGGGAAAATGCCCTTTACAGAAATTTTCTGGAAAACATTTTACAGGTCCAGTGAAGAAGACTATTTGGTATAATCCCAATTGTCTTCTGTTGTAGTCGCACTTCTATTTTTCCCACCCCCTAATTTAGCTCTTTAACAAACATCTATTATATATATTATTATGTTTACTGTGATAGCTATTATTATATGCTCTACTATCAAAGATGAATAAGTTAAGACTCCTGCCATTAAAGAACACTGGGTACATTCCACTGTTTTTTAATCAAAAAATGTTATGATTCATATTAAACAAAATGCAAATACCTGGAAAGCTTGATTTGAAGGTATATGTCCTCTACTAGACCATGAAGTACTTGAGGACAGGGACTAGTCCTTATACATCTTTGAATTTCCAGTGCCTGAACTATAGTAAATTCATGCTTTCACTCAACAAATATTTGTTGAGCCTCTACTATGTGCAGGTCACTATTTTATTTGCTTGGAATATTGCAGTGGACAAAAAGCCTGCCCTTATTTTAACAGTGTGGTGGCAGATGATAAATTAGATAAATAAAAATACATAGAATGTTGGAAAGTAATACATGCTAAGGAGGAAAAGCAAGGGAAAGGGAAAGAGGATGTGAGAGGTATGTGGAGACAGGACAATGAAATTTTACAAAAAGTGGCTAGGGAAGTTCTTACTGAGAAGATGACTTTTAATTTAAGATCTGAAGGAAATAGGGGAGCAACCACATAGATATATGGTTAAAGCACATTATAGACCAGAGAACACACTGAGGTGTTAGTGTGCCAGGCATGTTCATGAAACAGCAAAAAGGCCAATGTAGCTGGAGTGGATGTAAAAAGGAAGTATAGTTGATGAGATTAGAGAAGTAATGGGGAGCCAAATCATGTCGGTCTTTGTAGGTCATAGTCAATACTTTGCTTTTTATTTTGCGTGAATCAAGAAACCACTAGAGGGTTTTGAGTAGAGGAGTGACATAATCAGACTTCCTTTTTCAAAGGATTACTCTGGGTTCTATATTGAAAAAAAAATTGCAAGAAGGTAAAGGGTAGAAGGAGGAAGACCAGTTAGGAGGCTATTCTGATAATCCATGCAAAAGATAATGATAGTTTGGACCAAAGTGGGAATGGTGGGGTGATAAGGAGTGGTTTGACATCTGTTTGTATTTTGAAGGTAGAGCTCACAACACTTGTTGATAGATTTAGGTATGAGTGAAAGAGGTGAGCCCATGATGACATAGTTAACTCAGATTTAAGCAATTTACATGAGGATATGTTTTAGAGTGGTGAACTCTACCATGAACTAGTTTTGGAAGTTGTTATATTTAAGAAGCATATTCAACATCAAAGTGAATAAAGCCAAGGAGATAGATATATAAGTCTGGAGTTCAAGGTAGAGGTTCAGCCTGGAGATTTATATTGAGAAGCAATCATCATATAGATGGTATTTAAAGCTGTGAAACTAGTACAATTGCTCAAGTAGTAAAAGTATCTTTAAAAAATCCTAGAACTGAACAGACTCCAAATTTAGAGAAATGAAAAAGAACAAATAAAAAATGATAAATGGTAGCCAGAGACAGTGAAAAATGGTAGGACTAATTGTTTGTAGGTCCCGTGGGAAGATAGGACTGTTGGAGTCAGAGTACTAAAAGGTATGGTATTGAAAGACAAGATGGTCAGAGAATAAAACTTTTGAAATTAAAATAATGGAAGGATTGCAGTTATATCAAGGGGAATAAATGTCCTACACAGGGTAGAAGACAGGATCATTTGAGAAGAGGGCTAGAAACTGAGAGGCAAGGATATTGGAAGAAAGACAATGAGAGTGGATATTGAAATCATCAATAATGATGAACTTATGGGTGTGTGTGTCTATGTGTGTGCTTGAGTATACACAGATGTGTACTATTTACCAATATAAGAACAGGTATACTTACCAAACCTATTCCTTTATCAGAGTTGTATCTCTTAGTGAGAAAGAGCAGTTTTGAGACAGAAGACCTGAGTTCTAGCTTGACTCTATCATTTGCTGGTAAGCCCTATGATCTTAGGAAAGTTAATAGCCTTTCTCAAATTTAGTTTCCTAAAATTCATTGATTCATTTATTTATCAAAATTTTTGAGCACCTATTATATATTAGGCATGTGTTAACTTTTATGGGAATATAATAGTGAGAAAACATGCAGGGTCTCTGCTTTCATAGGGCTTTCAGTCTGACAGGATGAGATAGTCCAGAAATTGCCACAAGAAAGCAGAAGTACATTGTTAAGAAAGGATGTGATCAAAGTTCCTGCTTTAAGTAGTACACAGCTACAATAGGCTAACTAGAGAGACAAAGCAAACAAAAAAAGGACAGATGGGGGGAGGATATAGCTCAGTGGTAGAGTGCTTGCTTAGCATGCATGAGGTCCTGGGTTCAATCCCCAGTACCTCCTCTAAAAATAAATAAACCTATTTACCTCCCCCTACCAAAATAAAATAATTAAACAATATAGTAATAAATAAAATACAAAGTTATTTAAAAAAATAGGACAGACAATCCATTAGTAGTTAAAATGTGAAGTGTCAGGACCTAGATAGAGCTATAGTGGAATTATTTTTTTTAAAAAGCTATAAGATTAAGCTACTGACCAGAGGGTTATTGTATGAAGGAAAAAATTATTTGAAAAGATGTTGAGAGAGTGAGATAGAGTAGGATTCCATATATGTTGGAACCATGGAGTTTCCAAGACTAGGAAGGTCAAAGAAAAATGAATACTTTAGTTTATATTCAATTTATAGAAATAATTTTGAACAAATATTTGGGTGTTATTCTTGAAACTCTGGGAGAATATTGATATTACTTCATAGAAAATAGAATCACTTTTCACTCTACATCTTATTAAAAGAACTACCAAGCAGCTATGGAACTTGTATTGAAATAAAATGAAAATGTCATTCCCTTTTGGTGTTCATCAGTAGTCTTCAGTCCTATTTCTGTGCTATAAATAATTCCCCTATTACTCGTGTACCCAACGGCCAAATCTCTATTTGGATTTGTTTACTTTATAACTTTATATTGCAAGCTAAACAGTCAAGAGGGGCTCTTTATTGTGTTTTTTATACTTTTACAATTATAAGCTTGTGGTGTTTAATGTCACTTGACTTATTTATAGACGTAGGTTGTCTAAGATTTAGATTTTTCATCAGATTATATTATGAGATAAATATATATGAATTGAATAAACTTACTATATATATATCTTTAATTAACACTTTGGAATCTTTCTCTTTAAACTTTAACCATTCTCAATTATGGCATAATATAAAGCTCATTACTCCAGTTCTAAGTAAAACCTTCCTTCTAAACTACCATGCATTCTTATTTTTGAATATATTTTCCTAGACTGATCAAAATTCCAGCAATTTCACTTCCTAAAATTCTGACCATCTTGCTATCAAAGTCCTTCTGGGACCTCTATCTCAGCCTTACATATAATGATATGGCATCACCTCTGCTCTGATAGTTTAAAATACATCATGACTAAAAAATGAACCCTGAGTGTATAGGTAAGTTATATGCACATTATTTATAAAATACCAGAATTCTGTACTGAACATCCCTTGAAACCTAAAACAAATAGTGGTAAAAAAAATTATCGTAAGAGAAGATGCAGGCTACAAATAAAGTGAGACATCATTTCTCATAGTGTTTATTATATATGGGACAATCCAAGACTCCATTTAAAGAGGTTCAAGTGCCACTAGGCACTAGACACATTCACTCATAGATCAACCTTATCCTTGTATACTCCAAGTGTAGGATATTATAGCAAATCTCATGAGAGGCAGTTTGATATAGTGAAAAGTATAACATGTTTAGACCAAATGGGCCTAGAATTTGTATCCCACTTCTACCACTTAAAAGCAATGTTATCTGGAACAAATTAGTTAATATATTTAAGACTCAGATTTCTCATCTTTAAAATATGTATAATGATATTAATCACAAATGACTGTGAGAGTTAAATGATATAAAAATATAAATGGTCTAATAATATCTGAAACTTAGTAGGAACTTGACAAACGTTAGTGCACTTCACTTTTCTCTTCAACTTTATGCAGTAAGTTTAAGAAAGATTTAGGTTGGCAAGAGAGAAATAAAATGGATCCAAATTGGAAAAGAAGAGGTAAAAGTGTCACTATATACAGAAGACATGATACTATATATAGAAAGCCCTAAAAGGTCCACACAAAAACTACTAGAGCTGATTGAAGAATTAAGCAAGGTAGCAGGTTACAAGATTAATGTTCAAAAATCAGTTGCATTTCTTTACACTAACAATGAATCAACAGAAAAAGAAAGTAAAGAAACAATCCCCTTTAAAATAGCACCCAAAGTAATAAGATATCTGGGAATACATCTAACCAAGGAGGTGAAAGAATTATACACAGAAAACTATAAACCATTGATGAAGGAAATTAAAGAAGACTTTAAAAAATGGAAAGATATCCTATGCTCTTGGATTGGAAGAATCAATATTGTTAAAATGGTCACACTGCCAAGGCAATCTACAGGTGTAATGCAATCCCTATCAAATGACCCAAGACATATTTCACAGAACTAGAACAAATCAAAATAAAATTTATACGGAACCACAAAAGACCTAGAATTGCCAAAGCATTACTGAAGAAAAAGAAAGAGGCTGGAAGAATAACTCTCCCAGACTTCAGACTATACCATAGAGCTACAGTCAAGACAGCATGGTATTGGTACAAAAGCAGACATATAGACCAATGGAACAGAATAGAGAGTCCAGAAATGAACCCACAAACTTTTGGTCAACTAAACTTTGACAAAGGATGCAAGAATATAGATTGGAATAAAGACAGTCTCTTCAGCAAATGGTGTTCGGAAAACTGGATGGCAGCATGCAAATCAATGAAGTTAGAACATTCCCTTACACCATACACAAAAATCAACTCAAAATGGATCAAAGACTTAAACATAAGACAAGATACAATAAACCTCCGAGAAGAAAACATAGGCAAAACATTATATGACATACATCTCAAAAATGTTCTCCTAGGGCAGTCTAGCCAAGCAATAGAAATAAAAGCAAGAATAAACAAATGAGACCTAATGAAAGTTGCAAGCTTTTTCACAGCAAAGGAAACCATAAGCAAAACAAAAAGACAACCTATGGAATGGGAGAAAATTTTTGCAAATGATGAAATCAACAAAGGCTTGATCTCCAGAATATATAAGCAGCTCATATGACATAATAAGAAAAAACCAAACAACCCAATCCAAAAATGGGCAGAAGACCTAAACAAGCAATTCTCCAAGGAAGACATACAAATGATCAATAGGTGCATGAAAAAATGCTCAATATCACTAATTATCAGAGAAATGCAAATCAAAACTATAATGAGGTATCACCTCACATCAATCAGAATGGCTATCATTCAAAAATCCACAAATGACAATAGCTGGAGAGGCTATGGAGAAAGGGGAACCCTCCTACACTGCTGGTGGAAATGCAGTTTGGTGCAGCCACTGTGGAAAACAGTATGGACATTCCTCAAAAGACTAGGAATAGACTTACCATATGACCCAGGAATCCCACTCCTGGGCATATATCCAGAAGGAACCCTACTTCAGGATGACACCTGCACCCCAATGTTCATAGCAGCACTATTTACAATAGCCAAGACATGGAGACAGCCTAAATGTCCATCAATAGATGACTGGATAAAGAAGATGTGATATATTTATACAATGGAATACTATTCATCCATAAAATCTGACAACATAACACCATTTGCAGCAACATGGATGCTCCTGGAGAATGTCATTGTAAGTGAAGTAAGCCAGAAAGAGAGAGAAAAATACCATATGAGATCGCACATATGCAGAATCTAAAAAAAAAAAAAACATAAATACAAAGTAGAAACAGACTCATAGACATAGAATACAAACTTGTGGTTGCCTTGGGGACGGCAGGTGGGAAGGGACAGACTGGAATTTCAAAATGTAGAATAGATAAACAAGATTGTATTGTGTAGCACAGGGAAATATATACAGGATCTTGTGGTGGCTCACAGCGAAAGAGAATGTGACAATGTATGTATGTTCATGTATAACTGAAAAATTGTGCTCTACACTGGAAATTGACACAACATTGTAAAATGACTGTAACTCAATAAAAAAAAGTTAAAAAAAAGAAAAATACCATATGAGATTGCTCATATGTGGAATCTTAAAAAAACCCCATAAATACAAAATAGAAACAGACTCATAGACACAGAATACAAACTTGTGATTGCCAAGGGGGCAGGGGGTATCGAGGGACAGACTGGGAGTTCAGAATTTGTAGATACTGACAGGCATATGCAGAATAGATAAACAAGATTATACTGTATAGCACAAGATCTTATGGTAGCTGACAACAAAAAAAATGTGACAATGAATATACTTATGTTCATGTATAACTGAAAAATTGTGCTCTACACTGGAATTTGACACATCATTATAAAATGACTGTAACTCAATAAAAAATGTTACAAAAAAAGAAAGATTTAGGTTGGGTAGCCGTTTTAAAATAATCTCTTAAGAGACCTATAAATCTTTGGGAACTTAACCTTAGTACTTTGAAATTAGTATCATGCTTTTCCAGAAATCACTTTGGGGCCCTATTAAATGGCAGTCTCAATAGGCTAATGCCTACGATCTTATGTGGTTTAGGATTTTTAATATTTTTATAGTTTTATCATCATTTTATTCTTAAAACGTATTTTTTATAAACTTCTTCCTTTGTCTTACAATGTGATTAAATTTTCAGTTAGGCCCATCATTTACATGATAAAAATTCTGGTTTTCCTTGACTTTAGGCTTCCTTTAACCCAATTTGCACTGTATTTCCTAAAGCCACATGAATATCTTTAAAAGTCTTTGTAAATATTACTTATTATTGGTTCAAGAGGCTACAACCACCTGTATGTGAAACTGAGAACAGTTCAGGAGGCTTATATTACACAGAGAAATATTTTTGATTCTTTGTGAATCATTCGACAATCAACTAGTTGGTTGAAATTAATGTAGCTAGGTGTGTGTCTGTACTTGCGTTTGCTTTTTTTCTTTGAATTTCTTGGATCTGTGATTTATTGTATTCTATTGCTTTTGGAAAATTCTCAGCTATTGTCTCTTCAAATATCTCTCCTACGTTTATCATCCTCTCCTTCTGGGGTTGCAATTGCAAGTTATGTTAAATAATTTTATATTGTCCCACATCTATTGGATGCACTGTTTTGTTATATTCTTTCTCTCTTCCTCTCCCCATCCTTCTTCCCCTTCTTCTCTCCTCCCTCCCCTCTACCTATTGTGTTTTAGTTTGGATAATTTCTGTTGATCTATCTCAAAGTTCACTGATTCTTTTCTCAGCTGTGTCAAGTCTACTGATAACACCTGCTGAAGATATTCTTTATCTCTGTTATCTTATTTTCATTCCTAATAGTTTAACTTGACTTTTTTCTTATAGTTTCCATCTTTCTACTGTATTCCCCATCTCTTCATGAATGTTGTCCACCTTTTCCACTAGAGTATTTAATCATAGTTCTTTTAAGTTTTCTGATAATTTCACCATATATGTTATTTATATTTGAATCTATTTCTGTTGTGTTGTTCTTTCTTGATGTTTTGTAACTCAGAATTTTTGCTTGATAGTTGTACAGAATGTATAGAACAGAACAGACTAGGGTAAATCATATTTATGCCTTGAAATGGGCATATCTTCTCTGTTAGGCCTTTGAAAGTGTCAGGAAATCGAAATAATACAATCAGGAATTGAAGTGGGTGTGGATTTTGCTTCTCCAAGTTAACCAGTGCTCATGTTCCTTTTCTTCTTGGAAGCACCCATCTTTCCTTAGATTTCAGGCCAGTTTGTTGCCCTGTGACCTTGCCTCTCTGATAGGCTCATGGAAATGTGTGATTTTGTATTTTATCCAGTTTATCTTGTTAGTGTGGCAATGATACTCTTGCTAACTTTCTGTATACTAAGTGGAAGCCAGAACAGCCCCTACAATGTTTTTATTAGAGTAATAAGATTTAGCAATATCTAAAAGTTGTGGAAAGAATGTAAGAATCACACGAAGTAAAGCAAACATAGCTATAATAAACAGAGCACCTTGGAGAATTATAAGGAAATTAGAAGGAAAAGTAGATAAATTAGGACAATTTTGGTTATAAAGTATAAATGCTTTAAACCTTAGTGATATAAAAATGATGACATAGCTAATAACAATCATGAGTGAGACGAAATATCAGTATGCTAACTTCATTATCTTTCATACCTTGAAATCAGTAAATTCCATCAAAGTTAAAATAGGTAGTTAAAAATACAAAAATATTTAAATGTCTGTGTAGTATAGTTGTTTTTACTATATAGGAATCTTTTAAAAACTAACCTATCTTGCTGTATAGAGATATTCAGCAGTTTCTTCAGTTTAACCTCAGTTTCTCTGTCTATTAAATTAACTAAAATTAGATTTATTGTTCTGTTTATAATAATAGTATATGATCCTTCTGTAGTAAAATTGTTTATTTCTAACCTTCCATATGATATATGCACAGAGAGAACAAAGTGCTCCTGAGTGTGTTTCCTCAAATGTAAGCACTAGTAGAATTCAAGATAATTTGTTTCTAGCCTACTTGTAATATTTACTGTTGCTTAAATATTTTCAAGTGAACGTGTATTTTTACTAAAATGAAGTCACTGTGCTAAATAATCAATTAAATGCATTTTGAGTAAAAATTAAAGTCTGAATACTTTTTAGAGTTTAAAAAATTGAATCTGCCAGGAAAAGCAGCAATATAAAAATGTGAAATACCTTTAATACACTGTTAATTACCTAATAATATGCTGTTATTTTCCTTTCTTAAACCAGAAATTTCTGACATTTTTATAAAATAGAACCTTACAGTTTTAGAGACCTTAGTATCCTTTACTAGCAATACTTCTCATTGAATCTAAGTAAAATGTATGTGTACTTCCTAATAGCACAGGGTTTCTCAACCTCAGTAACTATTGACATTTAGGCTGGATAATTCTTTGTTATGGAACACTGCCCTGTGCTTTGTAGAATGTTTAGAACATCCTTAGCCTTTACCCATTAGGTGCCAGGGGATGCAATACCCTGTCCACAGTCGTGACAACCAAATATGCCTGCAGGTATTGCTAGATATCCTCTGGGGGGCAAAATCACTTCTTGCTGAGGACCACTGTGATAACAGCACTTTGGAGGAACTATTAATTTTTCCCACAGCATTAATAATTGATAAAAAGTTATGGGGTTTTATCTCACCGACCCTATCATCACCCATAATGAAAGAAGAACTTCACTAAGCTCTTGCCCCAAATTTTCCTCCGACTTTATTATCTAAATCATTATACTTTAAATTTACCATCATAAATCTTGCTGTTTTCATGTTTTATTTTCCTCCAGTATATTATAAGAGCTCAAAAGTCAAGCATGGTCTTCTATTTCATACACACATCACGTAGCTCTGTATGCTACACATTATATGACTTCAGTAAATGTTTATAGGTTCAAATCAACCTATTCTTATTGAGAAAAGCATTGTGCTAGGCCTTGACGAGTATACAAATATGGAGAAGACTAGCTGCTCCCTCAGGAAGCACATTTATTAGTAACAGAACTAAAATAAATATATAAAAATTAGTAGGAAGGAGAATATGTTAAAAGCCATAAGATACAAGCAAAAGACAAAGGTAAGAATAATCAGGAAAGGCTTAAAGGATGAATATGATTTTTGAAATGAGCCTAAAAGATGACTGTTAGGGAAGTTTGTGGAGAGTAGAGGGTAGAAAAAGGTTTTTATAGGCATAGTTTAAGGGAAGCATTGAGGAGTGAGGGACAAATTATTGGAGACAGAAAAGCTTAAATTATGTTTTGGAAATAGGAAGAAGTGTTGATAATATAAACCCATTAGATCTTACTTGATTAAAGTCATGTTCTGTCTTTTATTTTTGCCAAACATAAAACATCCTTGTCATCAAAGATATCATGATGTTTTATGTAAAGAATTTCTATTAATTTTCTGGAAGTATTTTTAGTATAGTGAATGTTTGGAATAATAAAACAGGGAGATTCATATGCAGTTTTATTTTTTATCTTAAAATAAAATGTATTTAAAGTTACTCTTTGAATTTTATATAGTTTTTTCTTTCTGTTTCTTTATTTCATTTTAAATTATCACTATATGCAGTGAGCTGTGATTTTATATTTACTAAACATTTTCTGTTCATATTCCCCTCCCTTGTAATGTGAGTTTGGTCCTCCAAGTGGCAGTAGAAAGTTATATAGCTCTGACATAGATCAATTGGGGAATAGAAAATAACTATTAGATTGTAGTTCCCTTTTTCCCATAGGAACAACAACAACAAATCTTTGTGTTCAATAAAATTTTAAATTTCATTGCCTAAAATATAAAGTAACATAAAGTAAGCTTTGGGTGCAAATAAAAATCAATGGGAAATTCATGCTTATAGGTATACTCCTTGCAAGTAGCTCACAAAGTATATTCCAAGGACCCCTAGAGTCCCCAATACCCTTCTGGGGGTCCATGAAGTCAAACTGTTCTCATAATTCTAAAACATTATTTTCATTATATACTATGTTGACATTTACATGATTGTGCAAAAGTAATGGTAGGCAAAACTACTAGTGCCTTAGAATGAATCAAAGCACTGGTACTAAACTGTAGTAGTAGTCATTTATATTCTTCACTACAGTGCACTCAGAGGGGGAAAGAAGCCAGTTTCACTTAATGTCTTTGATAAAGCAGTAAAAGCTAAGTATGGTGATTGTCTCCAGAAAAAGCACTTATGAGATTGTTTGAATTGTAGGACTTCCGTAGCTGCTTTTTTTTTTTGTGGAACATCATTTTTTCTTGAAACAACTAGTGACAAACTAGTTATTCTGATTTGGTTATTTGGCAGATACATTTTTCAAAAATGAATGAATTGAGTCTTTCACTTCAAGGAAGACAACTTTCAAGTGAAAATTGGAATTTTGTTTAAAATTTCAGTTTTAAGTTTGTTTTAATTGAACTATAGTTTATTTACAATATTGTGCTAGTTTCAAGTATACAGCCTAGTAATTCAATTAAATTTTTTCAGATTATTTTTATTATAGGTTATCACAAGATATTGAATATAGTTTTCTGTGCTATGTGGTAAATACATATTGCTTATCTGTTTTGTGTATAATAGTTTGTATATGTAAATTCCATACTCCTAATTTATCCCTCTTCCTCCTTCCCCTTTGGTAACCATAAGTTGGTTTTCTATGACAGAGTTTGTCTCTGTTTTGTATGTACATTGATTTGTATTATTTTTTAGATTCTATATATAAGTGATATCATATAATATTCGTTCTTTGTCTGACATACCTCACTTAGTATAATATGCTCTAAGTCCATCCACATTGCTGCAAAAGATAATAATTCATTCTTTTTTATGGCTGAGTAATATCCCATTTTGTGTATATATGTGTGTGTGTGTGTGTGTGTGTGTGTGTATACACACCACATCTTCTTTAACCAATCATCTTTTGATGGGTGCTTGGATTATTTCCATGTCTTGGCTATTGTAAATAATGCTGCTATGAACATTGGAGCACATGTATCTTTTCAAATTAGAGTTTTTATCTTTTCCAGATATATGCCCATGAGTGGGACTGTTCAATCATATGGCAGCTATATTTTTAGTTTTTTAAGGAATCTCCATACTATTTTCCATAGTGGCTGCACTAATTCACATTCCCGACCAATAGTGCATGATGGTTTCCTTTTCTACACACTCTATCCAGCATTTATTATTAGTAGATATTTGATTATAGCCATTGTGACTGGTGTAAGATAATACCTCATTGTGGTTTTGATTTACATTTCTATGATAATTAGTGATGTTGAGCATCTTTTCATGTTCCTATTGACCATCTGTATCTCTTCTCTGGAGAATTTTCTATTTCTATCTTCTGCCCATTTTTTGATTGGGTTGTTTGTTTTTATGATATTGAATTGTATGAGCTGTTTGTATAGTTTGGATATTAGCCCCATGTCAGTCACATCATTTGCAAATATTTCCTCTCATCCCATAGGTTGTCTTTTTGTTTTGTTAATGTTTTCCTTTGCTGTGCAAAAGCTTTTTGAAAAAAATTTTATTGAAGTGTAGCTGATTTAAAATGTTAGTTTAAGGTGTACAGCAAAGTGATTCAGTTATACATATACATACATATATATTTTTCTTTTCAGATTCTTTTCCATTATATGCTATTACAAGAAAATGGATATAGTTCCCTGTGCTATACAGAAGGTCCATGTTGTTTATCTGTTTTATATGTGTGTCTGTTAATCCCCAACTCCTAATTTATCCCTCCCTGCCCTTTCCCCTTTGGTAACCATAGTTTGATTTCTATGTCTGTTAGTCTTTTTTGGTTTATAAATAGAATTTGTATCTTTTTTTTAGATTTCACATATAAGTGATATCATATGATATTTGCCTTTCTCTGTTTGACTTACTTAACTAAATATGATAATCTCTAGGTCCATCCATGTTGCTGCAAATGGCATTATTTCATTCATTTTGTGGCTGAGTAATATTCTGTTACATATATATATATATATATATATATACACACACACACACACACATACACATACACACACACACACCACACCTTCTTTATTCAGTCATCTGTTGGTGGACATTTAGGTTGTTTCCATGTCTTGGCTGTGGTAAATAGTGCTGTTGTGATCATTGGGGTGAATGCATCTTTGTAAATTACAGTTTCCTCTGGATATATGCACAGAAATTTGATTGCTTGATCATAAGGTAAGTCTACTTTTAGTTTTTTGAGGAATCTCCATACTGTTTTCCATAATGGCTGCACTAATTTACATTACCTCCAAAAGTGTAGGAGGGTTCCTTCTTCTCCACATCCTCTCCAGCATTTATTATTTGTGAACTTTTTAGTGATGGCCTTGTGACTGGTGTGAGATGATACCTCATTGTAGTTTTGATTTGCATTTATCTAATAATTAGTGATGCTGAGCATCTTTTCAGGTACCTGTTGGCAATCTGTATGTATGCCGTGGAGAAATGTCTATTTAGTTCTTCTGACCATTTTTGGATTGGGTGTTTTTTATATATTAAGCTGTATGAGCTCTTTGTATGTTTTGGAAATTATTTCCCTGTCAGTCATGCCATTTGCAACTATTTTCTCCCATTCTGTAGGGTGTCTTCATTTTGTTTATGGTTTCCTTTGCTGTGCAAAAGCTTAAGTTTAATTAGGTCCCATTTGTTTATTTTTGCTTGTATTTCCATTACTCTAGGAGATGGTTTGAAAAAATATTGCTGGAATTTATGTCAAAGAGTGTTCTGCCTATAATATCCTCTAGGAGTTTTATAGTATCTCGTTTTACATTTAGGTCTTTAATCCATTTTGAGTTTATTTTTGTATGTGGTGTTAGAGAATGTTCTAATTTCATTCTTTTACATGTAGCCATGTAGTTTTCTCAGCACCACTTATTTAAGTGATTGCATTTTCTCCATTGTATATTCTTGCCTCCTTTTTCCTAGATTAATTCAATGTAAGTGTGTGGGTTTATTTCTGAACTTCCTATCCTGTTCCATTGATCTATGTGTCTGTTTTTTTGCCAGTACCATATAGTTTTAATGACTGTAGCTTTGTAGTATAGTCTGAAGTTAGGGAGCCTTATTCCTCCAGCTTCATTCTTCTCTCTCAAGATTGTTTTGACTATTCAGGATCTTTTGTGTTTCCATACAAATTTTAAAACTTTTTGTTCCCGTTCTGTGAAAAATGTCATTGATAATTTGGTAGGGATTACACTGAATCTGTATATTGTCTTGGCTGGTATGGCTATTTTAATAATATTGATTCTTCCAATCCAAGACCATGGTATATCTTTCCATTTGTTTGTGTCATCTTTATTTTCTCTCATCAGTGCCTTATAGTTTTCAGAGTACAGGTCCTTTTCCTCCTTAGGTACATTTATTTGTAGGTATTTTATTCTTTTTGATGTGATGGTAAATTGGATTGTTTTCTTAATTTCTCTTTTGCAAAATTTGTTGTTAGTATATAGAAATGCAACTGATTTCCATGTATTAATTTTATATCCTGTAACTTTACCGAATTTATTGATGAACTCTAGTAGTTTTCTGGTAGCCTCTTTAGGATTTTCTACATATAATATCATGTCTTCTACAAACAGTGACAGTTTTACTTCTTTTCCAATTTGGATTCCTTTTATTTCTTTTTCTTCTCTGATTTCTATGGCTAGGACTTCCAAAACTATGTTGAATAAAAGTGGTGAGAGTGGACATCCTTGTCTTGTTCCTGATCTTAGAGGAAATGCTTTCATCTTTTGACCATTGAGAATAATGTTGTCTGTGTGTTTATCATCTATGGCTTTTATTATGTTGAGGTCTATTCCTTCTGTGTTCACTTTCCTGGAAAGTTTTTATTGTAAATTGGTGTTGAATTTTATCAAAAGTTTTTTGTGCATCTATTAAGATGACTATATGGTTTTTATTCTTCAATTTGTTAATGCGGTGTATCACATTGATTGATTTGTGGATATTGAAAAATCCTTGCATCCCTGGGATAAATCCCACTTAATCCCATTGGGTATGATCCTTTTAATGCATTGTTGGAACCAATTTTCTATGATTTTGTTGAGGATTTTTGCATCCATATTCATAAGTTTTATTGGCTTGTAACTTTCTTTCTTTTGTGATATCTTTGTCTCGTTTTGGTATCAGGGTGAAGATGGCCTCTGAGAATAAGTTTGGAAGTGTTCCTTCCTCTACAATTTTTTGGAGTAGTTTCAGAAGGATAGAAATTAACTTTTCTCTAAATGTTTGGTGGAATTTGCCCGTGAAGCTCTCTGGTCCTGGACTTTTGTTTGTTGTGAGTTTTTAAATTACTGATTCAATTTCAGTTCTGGTAATTGGCCTGTTCATATTATCTATTTTTCCCTCACAATCTTGGGAGATTGTACCTTTCTAAGAAGTTGTCCATTTCTTCTAGGTTGTCCAATTTGTTAGCATATAGTTGTTCATAGTAACTTCTTATGATCCTTTGTACTTCTGTGGTGTAGGTTGTAGCTTCTTCTTTTTAATTTCTAATTTTATTAATTTGGGCCCTCTCCCTTTTTTTTCTTGATGAGTTTGGCTAAAGATTTATCAATTTTGTTTATCTTTTCAAAGAACCAGCTTTTGTTTCATTGATCCTTTCTATTGTTTTTTAGTCTCTATTTTATATATTTCTGCCCTAATCTTTATGATTTCTTTCCTTCTGCTAACTTTGGGTTTTGTTTGTTCTTTTTTCTCTAGTTGCTTTAGGTGAAAGGTTAGGTAATATTTGAGATTTTTTTTGTCTCCTGAAGTAAACTTGTATCGCTATAAGCCTCCACCTGAAAACTGCTTTTGCTGAGTCCCATAGGTTTTGGATCATAGTGTTTTTATTTCATTTGTCTCTAAGTATTTTTTTCAACTTCCTCTTTGATTTCTTCCCTGATCCATTGGTTGTTTAGTAGCATATTGTTTAGCCTCCACATGTTTGTTGCTTTTGCAGTTATATTTCTTGTAGTTGATTTCTAATCTCATAGCTTTGTGGACAGAAAAAAATGCTTGTATAATTTCAAATTTTTTAAATTTACTGAAGCTTGCTTTGTGGGCCAACATGGGATCAACCCTGGAGAATATTCCATGTGCACTTGTGAAGAATGTGTATTCTGCTACTTTCAAATGGAATGCTCTGTAAATGTCAGTTATGTCCATTTGGTATAACATGTCATTTAAGGCCTGTGTTTCCTTATTGATTTTCTGTCTGGATGATCTGTCCATTGATGTAAGTGGGATGTTAGGGTCTCCCACTATTGTTACCATCAATTTCTCCTTTTATGTCTGTTAACAGTTGCCTTATATACTGAGGTGCTTCTGTATGTGTCTGTAGCTCTGAAGTGAGTCTCTTGTAGGCAGAAAATATATGGCTCTTGTTTTTGTGTCCATTCAGCCAGTCTGTGTCTTTTGGTTGGACCATTTAGTCCATTTACATTTAAGGTAATTATCAACATATATGTTCTTATTGCCATTTTGTTAATTGTTTTGGATTTGTTTTAGTAGGCCTTTCTCTTCCTGTTCTTCTTTTGTTCTCTTGTGATTTGGTCACTCTCTTTAATGTTATGTTTGGATCCTTTTTTCTTTTTTGTGTGTATATCCATTATAGATTTTAAGTTTGTGGTTACCATAAGGTTTTGGTTTAACATTCGATTGCTTTAATTTGCCAATCTCTTATTTTGAAACACATTTTAAGTACTCTGAATTTGTACTCTCCTCCTCTTATGATTACTGTTTTTGATGTCCCATTTTGCATTTGTTTTGTGTATCTCTTAACTGTTTATTGTGGAAACTGATGATTTTTACTACTGATGTCTTTTACCCTCCCTCTAGTTTGTGCAAGAATGATTCCTTACCTTTACTTTATGTTTGCCTTTACCAGTGAGTTTTTCCATTTTGTAATTCTCTTGTTTCTAGCTGTGGCCTTTTCTTTTCTGCCTTTTTTGCCCCTCTTTCTCAGGTGGATTGTCTATCTCCCCATCACTTATTTCTTCTTCCAGGATTATCTTGTGCCTTTGCCTGGAACATGTTCCTCATTTTGTCCAAATTTCTATTTGTATTTTTATGTAGGTTAGTTATGTTTCTCAACCTTGGAAAAGTTGTGCAAAAGCTTTTAAGTTTGACTGGTTCCATTTGTCTATTTTTGCTTTTATTTCTTTTGCTTTGGGAGGTTTATCCAAGAAAATATTGCTATGATTTATGTCCAAGAATATTTTGTCCATGTTTTGTCTATATTTAGGTCTTTAAACCATTTTGAGTTTATTTTTTGTATATGGTGTGAGGAAATTTCTAATTTCATTGATTTACATATAGTTGTCCTGCTTTCCCAACACAAATTTTTGAAGAAACTGTCTTTTCTCCATTTTATAGTCTTGCCATAGATTAATTGACTGTAGGCATATTCATTTATTTCTGAGCTCTCTATTTTGTTCAATAGATCTATATGTCTGTTTTTGTGCCAATACCATATTGTTTTGATTATTGTAGCTTTGTAGTATAGTCTGAAGTCTGTAAGGGTTCTATCTCCAGCTTTGTTCTTTTCCCAGGATTTCTTTGGCAATTCTGGGTCTTTTGTGGTTCCAGAAGAATTTTAGGATTATTTGTTCTAGTTCTATGAAAAATGTCATGAGTATTTTGGTAGAGATTTTATTAAATCTGTAGATTGCTTTGGGTAGTATGACCATTTTAACAATATGAATTCTTTCAATCCAGGAGCACAGGATATCATTCCATTTCTTTGAATCATCTTCAGTTTCCTTTATCAATGTTTTGTAGTTTTCAGTGTATAGATCTTTCATCCCCTTGGTTAAGCTTATTCCTAGTTATTTTTCCCTCCTTTGGTGTGATTTTAAATGGGTTTTTGTTTAGGTTTTGGGGGTGTAATTAGATTTATTTAGTTATTTTTTTAGAGGAGGTACTCTGGGGATTGAACCCAGGACCTCGTGCATGCTAATCATGTGCTTTACCACTTTGAGCTATACCCTCCCCTCAAATGGGATTTTTTTTAAACTTTCTCTTTCTGATATTGCACTGTAGTGTAAAGAAATGCAACAGATTTCTGTTCATTAATCTTGTGTCCTGCTACCTTGCTGAATTCATTTATTAGTTGTAATAGTTTTTGTGTGGAACTCAGTTTTCAGTTCTGACTGATAAATCTGGATAAATTTAATCCATGTAAACAAAAGCTCTTGAGTTCCTCAGTTCTTAAGAATGCAAAGAGATACTGAGGCCAAAATGTTTTGAGTATTGCTTGTCTACAGTCTTAACTATATTGTAGGGTACCTTGTAAGAAGCAGTCAACTAATTTTCTTTCATAATTCTTTGTCATTTATGTTCCAAGTAACACTTTTCTTTTATATAAATCTGAGCTGATCATTAAGCACAACTCAGCCAGCTGTTAGCTGTTTTTTCAGATTTACCAGTCCAAGTTTCTTAATTTTGTTTCCTTATTTTTTCTCTTGAAACACACTTATGATACCAATGAGAGCTTGATATTTTCTTTTTTCCCCTTTGCAAAATAAACACTTTAATTTCCTTCACATTTCTGCTTATTAAGTCAGTTAAACTGGTTATCTGATATATTTTAATATATTTATCAGTTTATAACATTGTCTAAATCGTTCACAAACTGTTACAGAGTTGAACTTTTTGGTAATTAGGAGTTTTGTATTATAAAATTGATTTAAGTCACAGCACTCAAATATGTAACTTGTTTTATCTTACAAATCAGCACCTAAAATATGCCATTCTGTTTGTTTACATTTTCTATCAGCAGCTTTTTCTTAAATGCTTTTCACCAATTGAACATTTCCTTTCTTAAGAATAGAAGATAGTGGTTACCAACAAGGTCAGTGTGTTTGGTGAAATATATGATTTTAAATAAGTATCCCTGTAATGTGTGCTGTGTTTTTAAGAGAGCTCTAAACATATGAAAGCTATTTAGTAAAATCTGTTGAATATAAAATCAGGAGAACTGGATCATTTTCAGAATGTCATGATCACAGTGTTAAGGAGATTCAGACATAGAATATAAATAATTGTTGGAGGAAGTACAGTGTTTGTTTGCCTGGGGAAAAGAGATCCTGGAAGACTTGAATGCAGTCTTCAAATATTTGAAGAGTATTCATAGTAATTAAGGGTAACTTCGTCTCTACCCACCTAAGCATTAGAACTAGAGCCTGGTCTAACAGTAACAGAAAGACTAATTTGGGTTCAGTATAAAACCTTTTTGGCAGAGCTATCCAAAGCTAGAATGGGTTGCTTTAGAGTGTGTTACTTGTCATTGGGGATATTTAGGTTTGGAGTTATAACTGCATGTTAGGTAGGCCCAGTGCATGGAGAATTCAAGAACTGTATGGATGATTGTACTGGATGACCTTTTAGTCCCTTTATAACTCTTAAATCCTATGATTAATAAGTTTTCATTTTTATTTCTGAGTTTAGTTTGTTTTAGGACATGAAATTCAACAATGGGACATGACTTGTGGCAAAATTAAAGCATGATGAAGAGCATTGTATTCTTTACTAATACAGAAGCAGTGTAATAAATAGTACTGCCTTGTATGTCTATACTAGCGAGACTAATTAACGAATTAATAAATCAGGGTTCTGGTTACATTTTTGCTGTGGGTGTAATGAAGTGTCTCAAAAACTAGGTACAAAGCTGTGTCTTTAAGTGGAGGAAGGGATCTCTGAGAGGCCATGCATTGGGTCTCATGACATGAAGCACATGGGTGAATATCCCTTAACCATTCCTTCACAGCTTTCTAACTCTTTGACCTACCCACAATGTTATGTTTTTTCTATACAATCTGTGTCCAGCACTAATCAAATATATTGGTCATGTCCTACAAAAAGACCCTTATAAAATAACATTAAACAGTGGATAAATAACAGCCATTTATTCTTGTGAATCTACTTCTTCATCTATAAAATGACATCATAACATCTTCCCTGCCTGCCTTTCAGACTTGAGATAATGTATATAGACATAATTTGTAAACACTAAAAGAGTTGTTGAAATTTAGGGAATTATAATTAAGATAAGTTAGTCTGAGTGATTGATTATAGTGTCAGGTAATATTTCTACATAAAATGTTGACCATATATGGGTCCTATTAGTGAAATTCAAATGTAATTTTAAAAATTCAAATAAATATTTGTGTACTCTTAGACATTTATAGATTCAGTCACATGAATATAGTAAACAAAATTCTGGCTTTAGATAATAGATGTATAAATAGAAATCAGCATTATTGACTTTCTTCACTGTTTTTCCTCAGCTTGAGACATTCTAAGTGCAAAATCAGTCTTTATATACAGCTCCACAGTGCCTTATCCACAATTAAGAAATTAAAAAAAAAACTCTGAAAACCTAAAATGTTTTCATAATTAATTTGGTGGCAGAATCTGACCTAACTTGAACTGCTTTGATAGCAAAACCTAGGAATGTAATGTGCTAATTATTATATTGATTTATCCCATTTAGTGTGAATGATCATATGTTTAATTGCAGAAACATTAGTGTGTTTGATTACAGGGTGATATCCCAGATCCCAATGGAGGTGTTACATAATATATACTATATTTTCCCATATTGCTTTTTTAAAATCTGAAAAATTCTGAAATTCAAAAGACATCTGCCCTGTCATCCCCCTCCCAAGTGTCTCAGATAAGGGACTCTAGTATCATGTACACAGTCCCTATTTTTCTCTGCACTACCAGTGCATATCTTGCTATTTTAAAAATCAGTAGAGACTATTTGGTATACAAAGAAGTATTACAAGATAAGGACAAAGCTTTATATTGTATCACAATAACTTTACATTTTTAAAAACAATCTAATTTTCTTAGCCAAGATCTTTTAGTAACTTCTGTTTGTTCTTACTCATTTATTTTGCCAAAGTTATATTAAATGACATTGGTATCTGGAGTTTTTATGTTGAATTTGTTGACCAAATGTAATCTTTGAGTTTACTCCAGTGAGTATCTGTTTGTAAGGACCAGTCAATCTGAATCAGTGAAAAAGAAAGGCAAAAATATATATTAAAATCATGCTGAAGTTGTAACTCTAAAATACAGTGTAGCTTTTTAACTATAGCAACATTTTACTGGTAAAATGAGATAAAGTGGAAAATTCTAAGCAAATTATTCTTCATTCTGATAAGCTCATAAGGAAGTAGATGTTAGTGCCCTTTGTCTGACTAGCTCATAGCTGATGACAAATGTTTTCAGTCAAGATAAATGTCACTGGTCAATAATTTATCCATCTGTGTACTTCAAATATTGAGTCTTTTTCATAACTAGCAGCTTATTTTCAGAAAGCCATTCAAAGATTCTTTTGCACTGTCCACATCATATTCAAAGTCCATTATCCTGATTTCTACCCTTCTGGATCTTCACAGAACAATTCCTCTACTACTTTTCTCAGGAGTTCAAAGAAAGAATTGTTTTACCCTAAAATCTGACAATTCACTCAGTAATTTTTAAGATCATTCTTGTTTCAAAAAAAAGGATTTTTCATGATTAAAAAAATATATCTAGCTGAGTCAAAAGAGATATGACACTGTTATTCAAATAGAGAATTTTGACCTTTGAAATGAATGGGGCTGAAATCAGACTTTTGGATGTCTAAACAGCTACTTAGTGATAGTTGTTTTGGCTTCTGTTTTGTTTTTTTCTACTTCCAAGACTCCTTCCCATCTTCTTCCTCACTGTTACATGTACTGTCTTTATTTTGTTACTATATTGTTTTAACCTTTAAAATTCTACTTAGAACCCCTCCCCCACCCTGTGCTTTCCTGTCTCTTTGTTAATTCTGGACTGTTTTATCTATTACTCTACTTGTTAATTCATTTTATAACTTATTCTCTAGTTTTTCATGTGAATCTTGGGCCCTTCTAATTTTCTTTACATTCTTTTGAGTGAGAATCAAATGAGTTAATTAAAGCACTTAGTACCTGACATTATAATAAGCATTATATAATTTTTAATTATTATTACCATTTAATTACACTTAGTGAATTAAAATTTTAAAATCTGTATTCAGTATTATATATCACAAAGTGTCATGTAATTTCTATGGTTTTTGTTTAGAAAATCTCCAGATATATTTTCCTTTTCAAATTAATCTCTGATCTAACATTCTTTTTTATATACATGTTTTATACTCTTAGATGTGATCTGAAAATTATCTCTTCTTTCTTTGACATATATTATAGCACCAGAAAAATTATCTTGTTTCATCTTTGACCCTTCCAAAGTGTACTTAGTACCTTCTATAGTTTACTGCAAAATGACATACATGGGCTGTCCAAAACACATCCCACGGATCGTTGGCTTTGACAAGTGATTTGCTTCCTCTATCTATTTGCCTGCCTATCTTCTTAATTTTTATATTTTTACTAAAAGCAGTTATAGGATGATTTCTATAAGCTGGACATAATATAACAAGATCATATGTTGGGAAGAACTTTGTCTTTTAAAATGTTTTTATGTTGGGGGAGGGTATAGCTCAGTGGTAGAGTGCATACCTAGCATGCACAAGGTCCTGGATTCAGTCTCTAGTATCTCCATTAAAAACATAAGTAAATAAATAAGTCTAAGTATCTCCTCCCCAAAATGGTTTTATATTAATCTTTGGCATTCAAAACAATTATCAAATGTTTATCAACCACAATTTTTAATTGAGGATTTTGAAACACTGTTCATTTGGGGGATAAAATTAATAAATATTTCTCCAAAGTCTGTATATCAAAAATTACAACTTAATTTTGATTTCACATGTAGTTACAATAAAAGTATCTGACATCTGCATCAGTTATCTATTTATCTTTACTATTTTTTATTAAAGTCAAAATAACTTGAGGAATACATTTTTAATCTTCATTATGTCCAATGTAGTGTTGTTTTACTTGTGATTTAGGATTCAGAATTGCCCCACATTAAGTGTTCATTTGAAAATATTCTTAACTCTAAGAGCATTAATGATGCAACAGTAATATTCTTGGTCTCCTGGCAATAGTATCCATATTGTTGTGACAAGTGAGGTGCAAAGAACATGGGGTATCAGTTGATAGAGAATTCCAGAGAAGGAAGTTAGTCTTCAGAGTAGGTGTTGTTAAATTAAACAGTGTGCTAACAAAAGATAAGGTGAGAAGTCCCATAAAAAGGAAGTTTCATTACTTTTCCTTTTAGTTTCAACTATGAATAGACACTAAAATTACATTCTGTTCAAAAACACATTTTGTTAAACTAAAATGGATATACTGAACTTCTTAGAACATTAGCTCTTTTATTAATAATTCTGCCTATGTGGCTGTGGTAAAATTGAACTCAGTTAATGTACTGAAAAAAGTATCAGTAATTATTTTAATATTTTACTTTTGTGCTAAGTCAACAGTAATAAACAGGAGATACAACTGATATGTTGATGTAGTATTAAGAATTAGGTTTATTCACAACTCCAGGGTAAAGAAAATATAAAAAACCCTAGATTAATTGACTAACATGTTGACATCTCAAGAAATAGTCTGATAGTGAATGATTTTCAAAATTTAACTTCAGACATTCCTAAAGTGAACTATTAAAGTTAAGGTCTGTACCTGTTTTTTAAGATATCAGATATGTTTAACTACTACATGCCACTGAAAGAAAGTTATAGCGAGGTAACCAAGTATCTTTACATATATATATATATGTATTTTTCTATAATCTTGAACTTCTTTTCAAGATTTTTTTCTTCCTGTAAAGCACTTATTAGTTACCTCTTTTGTATAGTCTTTAGGTACCTTAAAAGTGAACTCTATTTTATGCTAGTAAAACAATTTAATGCAAATAAAGGTTAGAAACAAAAATCAGATTCATACATTTAATATTACTAATCATAAACTTAGTGGACTTCACTAAAGTGTTCTATTTTAAACTATCAAAGACTGCATTTTGAAACTGTATCTTTAAAGAATGCCATACAACTGTTTTCACTTATGAGAAGTGGCTATAGATACGGGGAAGAAAAAAGACCTAAATATTTCTAGCCCAACTAGGAGAAGAATTATTAAAGTGAGGGAGGGAATTCCTCATGATAAAGAGAGTTAAGGAAAAAAGACAACACTAGAAAAAAAAAGCCACTTGTTTCAGAAAAACTGTCTTCTGAATTAAGTTTGTGTTTATGTTAGCAATGATTGAAGAGGTAGGGGGTGGAGTTGCTCATTTGTGTGTGCATGTTGTGGGGGGAGTGGATGGGTGGAAGGTAGGAAAGACACAAGCTAGACAATATTTGTGGGGGTGAGAAGAAATTCTCCCTTTGGGAAGGGAGAAAAGGTAGTATTAGTCCACCCGAAAAAGTTCAGCACAAAAGGAAAAAGGAAAGTAGTGGAGAGATTGCCAGCCTGGGGTAGGTGGAACTCATATGACTCAGTGCTAGGGACCACCTTAAATTGTGTAATGACAGGTTGCCATGGAAATGCTTTTACGCCACAAAGGTGGGTTGAGCCTGAGAGGAAGGGAAGTCTGTGGAGTGGGTGAGTGGGACTGGAGGGGTGTATTGGGGGAAGTCATTTCAGCACCCAGTTGCCTTTGGACAGCAGCGGTTTAGCGGCTCTGGCAGCTGTTCCTAGTGCTTGCTCTCTGCATTCTCTGTCCTTTCTTCCTTAATTTCTTTTTTTTCCCCTCTTTTCTCCCCTTTTTCCTTCCTTTTTATTTTAATCTCTTCATTTTTCCTTTTCTGTCTCTGACACTCCTCCTTTTCTCTTGTGTGCTTACCAGAAGGCCCCACCACTCCAGAGCCTTACTTTAGCACAGCATCCCTGGCCCTCTTCAGTTGCTCTTTGCCTGGATGGATTTGAAGAGAGCAGTAGTTTGTAAAGTGAGTTCTTACCATGGAGAGCGTTAGGTGAGGGGGAAGAGGGAGAGACGTTAACAAAGATTTTTTTTTTTAAGCTGAGGCTTTTTCTTTGAGCATTCTGGTCGGTTCCTACTTTACTGCTTCTTCAGTTAGTGTCCCTGAGTCATGTGGAAGGTGTATATGGTGTTGGCTACATAATTCCAAAGTTCCTTTCAGTCTCCGGAGAATCCTTGGTGCCTTTAGTATTGGCAGGGTTATCCACAAAGGGGTAAGAGATCTGCAATGACTTGGAGAATGCTTACTTGGTTACTGGATTTATTGTGAGAGTCATAGTGAGCTGAACAGGGTCCAGTGCAGAAGTGATGGTGCTTTGGTCTCACTAGGTAGCTTTAGCTTGAAGCTTTCCCAGAAGCCTCTTGCACTTTAGAGTCTTCACAGTGATATCGCCACCCAGTCACTCCCTCCACAGGGAACTGGAGTTCTCTCTGGCCAGCTCCTCTGGCTGAGGTTGATGGCAGTTTGGAGAGGCAGCAAGTGTTTTCATTAGGTACATCAGAAGTAAAAGAACCTTATTTGGAAGCTGTTGAATTCACATAGCTATCAGCCTCTACCAGTCTCTGTAAGGAACTGAGGGAAAAAGGAAGGAGGCAGTGCTGCTGCTAGCTCTCATACTTCCCACTGTAAGGGGATGGCACTAAAACTGAAAGGAGTTGGGAGATGACTTCCTTAGAACAGTGCATGCTTTTAATCCTTAAAAGCAACAAACAATATCCACATCAACACAAAAATAAAAACAAACACAAGAAAAGTATGTATGCAGGTTGGGACAGAGTGGAAAAGAAAGTGGTAAGATTTCTCAGGGATTAGGGGCAGAGGTTTAAGGTGGGAGAGCAGTTCCTTTTAAGCTTCTGAGCACAATGCTTTAAAATTCAGAGCTGTTTCTCTTTGGTATCTTTGTGTTTTTTTTCTAGGTGCCTGGCATGTTTATCTTAATTGTTCCAATGCACCTTTCACCTGAGCTTTTCCACTCAAAAAACCCTCTTTTAGTGTGGTTCCAACCACATATAAGAATTTCATGAACAAGTTATTTCCCTATTATCAATGGTAGGAAACTGAGAATTCATGTGAATTCTCAGTCAGTAAGAACACTATTAGAATGAGAAATGGAGCTAAGCATAGTGTTTGAGAAGAGGTGGTCATAAAGTAGAGAAAATGACAGACCAGGATATGAATAGTACTAAAATAGAAACTATATGGCTGCTTTGTTGTGGGTCTGAATGGAAGCTATAAACCTTGAGTACTTACACTATCTTTTGGTACAGGAGAAATTGATGTTCTCCTTCCTCTCCCTGCGTGGGCCAGGCCTAATTATAATAAGCCCAATAACATTTCTGAGCACTTTGTCACTTCTGGTAGTTGAAAATTAAGTTATTACACACATTTTAAAATAATTTTAAATGTTATTATTAAGAAAATTAAAAATAAACATGTTTTTCTCAAGCTTCACAATTATCTGAGGTGCATTTGTAAGAAGCTATAAATTTGGAAAATGAACCCATTTATTTTATTAATAGAATCCTGGACAAGTGAATCTTTGGAAGTGAAATAGTTTTGTGTCTGGTCCTAAATTGTAACTGTTTTAGCATCAGTAATAATGTGACTCATTCTTCATAACCAAATTGAAAATGACTAATGCTAAAAGCAAACTTGTGTTGAGAACTCTCCCTCAAATCTTTAAATGCTATAAACTTGTAACATCAATAATATGTTATGGCATTAAATGATACAGGGTTTTAGGATTCAAGCACTGAGGTCAATCATGTAAAAATTACATGGACACAATAATAAAAGCAGATAAGCATTCACATAGCTTAATCTTACTATGACTTTCTCATTCTTTTTCAATTCTGTTACAATAGAACACATCAATATTACAATTCTAAATTCAACAATACATAAATTATATATTGGATTTTTTATCTAAATTAAAAACTTTAAAAATGTGCAGCTTCCCTTTTAAGTGTTTATACTTTTTAACTTCAAACATTCATCCGTTGACACATTTTAACCTGAAATATGTTTTAAAGGTTGCTTTGTAATTAAATATTTTGAATGTAATCTGCTAACAGAAGAATCCATGAGGAACAAATACTTTATTATGATCAATGACTTTAAGTCAAGATATTTATTTTGAACAGATTATAAAATAGCTGCCTATTTACAATAACTGATAAACACATTGTGATTATGGTGTTTATAAGAAGAATTTCATAGGTTGTCCACAGAGCTTATTGCTAGTACTAATTCTTATAGAGAATAAATATCCTTTAAAATGCTATTAATTTATAATTAGAGTCAAAATACAGGCTTATTTCTTTTTCCTTGCAAGCAAAACCTACTCCAATTTTAGTGGAACAAAAACTAATGAATCTCATTGAAAAGAAAAACATAAAAATTAGCATGACAGCCACAGAGAAAGAGTCTGCCTCAAGGTGTTGCAAGTAAGAGTTTTCATTTAAATATAGATCAGACTACCTGAGCAACTTTAAGTACGTGTATCTATATTTTCTTACATCCTGCTACTAGTTTCACCTGTCATGTACAGGCATACCTCATTTTATCGTACTTCACTGTATTGCACTACGTAGATACTGTGTTTTTGTTTTTTTTTTTTTGATTAGGGAGGGTTTGGTTGTTTTTTGTTTGTTTGTTTTTACAAATTGAATGCCTCTGGCAATCCTGCTTCAAGTAAGACTATTGGCACTATTTGTCCAACAGCAATTTCTCACTTTGTATTTCTGTCACATTTTGGTAATTACCACAGTATTTCAAGCTTTTTCATTATTATTATATTTGTTTTTGTGAGCTGTGATTGGCAATCCTTGATGTTACTGTTGTAATTGTTTTGGGGCACCAAGAACCGTGCCCATATAAGGCTGTGAACTTAATTGGTAAATGTTGTGTGGGTTTTGATTACTCCACCGACTGGCCTTTTACCCATCTCTCTTCCTCTCCTCGGGCTTTCTTATTCCTCGAGATACAATATTGAAATTAGACCCATTAATAACCCTACAATGGCCTCTCAATGTTCAAATGAAAGGAAGAGCCACACATCTCTCACTTTAAATCAAAAGCTAGAAATGATTAAGCTTAGTAAGGAGGCATGTAGAAAGCCTGGATAAGCTGAAAGCTAAGTCTCTTATACCAAACAGCCAATTGTGAATTCAAAGGAAATATTCTTGAAGGAAATTAAAAATGCTGCTCTAGTGAAAGCACGAATGGTAAGAAAGCAAAACAGCCTTATTGCTGATATGGAGAAAGTTTTAGTGGCCTAGACACATTAAACAACAGATCTTCAATGTAAATGAAACAGCCTTCTATTGGAAGATGACATCTAGGAATTTTGTAGCTAGAGAGGAGAAGTCAAAGCCTGGTTTCAAAGGACAACTCTCTTTTTAGGGGCTAATGCAGCTGGTGACTTTAAGTTGAAGCCAATGTACACTTACCATTATGAAAATTCTAGGGTCCATTAAAATTATGCTAAATCTATTCATTATGCACTCTATAAATGGAACAGCAAAGCCTGAATTACAGCACATCTGTTTACAACATGGTTTACTAAATATTTTAAGCTCACTGTTGAAATCTGCTGTTCAGAAAAAAACTTTCTTTTCAAAATATTACTAATTCACAATGCACTTTGTCATGATAGAGCTCTGATGGAGATGTAGAACAAGATTAATGTTGTTTTAATGCCTGTTGACACATCCATTCTGAAGCCCATGGATCAAGGAGTTATTTTGACTTTCATGTCTTGTTTTTTAAGAAATATATTTTGTAAGACTATAGTTGCCGTAGACAGTGATTCCTCTGGTGGGTCTTGGCAGGGTAAATTGAAAACCTTCTGGAAACGATTCACCATTCTAGATGCCATTAAAGATATTTGTGATTCATGGGAAGAGGTCATAATCTCAACATTTAACAGGAGTTTGGAATAAGCTGATTTCACCCCTCATGGATGACTTTGAGGGATTCAAGATCTCATTGAAGAAGTAACTGCAGGTGTTATGGAAATAGCAAGAGAACTTGAATTAGAAGTGGAGCCCGAAGATGTGACTGAATTACTGCAATCTTATGGTAAAACTAATGGATGAGGAGGTGCTTCTTATGGATAAGCAAAGAAAGTGATTTCTTGAGAAAGAATCTTCTCTTGGGGAAGATACTGTATGAAGATTGTTGAAATGACAAAAAAGATTTAGAATATTACATATATTTAGTTGATAAAGAAGCAACAGGGTCTGAGAGAATTGATTCTAGTTTTCAAAGAAGTCCTACTATGGGTAAAATGCTATCAAACAGCATTGCATGCTACAGAGAAATCATACAGGAAAAGAAGAGTCAATTGATGTGGCAAACTTCATTATCTTATTTTAAGAAATTTCCAGTCACCCCAAGCTTCAGCATTCACCACTCTGATCAGTCAACATCCATCAACGTCGAGGCAAGACCTTCCACCAGCAAAAAGATTCACTGAAATGTCAGGTGATGGTTAGCATTTTTTAGCAGTAAAGTATTTTTAATTAATGTATATGTACAGTGTTTTTAGACATAATGCACGCTTAGAGTACAGTCTAGTGTAAACATAATTTCTATATGCACTGGGAAACCAAAACATTTATATGACTCACTTTATTGCAATATTCGCTTTATTGTGGTGATTTGGAACTGAACCCACAATGTGTCAAGTATGCCTATAATTTGAAATATTCTATAGAATCATCCCTGTCTCTTTGAAGGGATATCTGTTCTGATTTGTTGGCCAATCTAAGCATTGCCTTAGGATTATACAGATAGTTGTAGTAGGCATTTAGAAAAGGAAATATGTATAATTACTGTGGCCTGTAGCTACATAGCTGAGATACATAGGTAAATTGTTGATATATAGTGATAACTGCACAATACTCATGGCTTTCGAGACAAAATGAATTGAAAGTACACTAATTTTTAATCTTGCTCCTATCTATATTATAAATATTATAAACAGATTTCTGCTCTTAATTTGCTGTCTCTTTAATCAGGCAACTAAATCACTGGAGCTCTCTATTGATAAAGAGATCACTTATATCTCATTTAAAGCAACATCCTTTGCCTTTCACTGTTTTTATTATCTCTGACTGGTATCATGTACTTTGGTTAGCACAGTAAACAAGTTAGAAAAAAATGTTTTTTGCCGTGTTAGACAGTTTTAAAAAGTCAAACCTGTTAAGATATTTTGGTTAAGAGATTTATCTTATTTATTCCTACATAGCTATTGCAATACTTTATTACTTTTACAATTTCCCCTGTAGTCCCCAGCAACTATTAAAGCAAAAGAATATGGTTTGAGTAACCAACTACTTGATTGACATCATAACTTTATTTGTGGAAGGCAAAAAAATAAAACAGTAGACATCTTACATTTTTTTTAATCACAGATCCAGACACAAAGCATTGACCATGACGGCTTATGGGTTCATTGGTATCCCAATCAGTATTTTATTAAATGTTTTTTCAGATTTCAATGAGTCAAATATCACTAGGTGTTTTCTCGTAGGTTAATGTAATACTTCACTCTTTTCTTTTGACAGAATGAAAGTAATGCAAGACATTTCTATGAGATGATTAATACTTGTTTCATAGATTTTTTTTAATTTCGTGCATTGTACTATTAATGTTGGCTAGAGTATTCTACCATCTTACTGAATACAGCATGAAAACATCAAAATAATATAATTTATAATCATAATGTTTTCTTCTTGATATGCAAAAATACTATTTTTTTCTGAAATGGGTATCTGTATTTTTAAAGGGATACTGGTTGATTGTGAGTAAATCATAATGTAAATACTGCATTGACATTTCATACCATTTCTCACAGACATTAGCATTCTCCTCTTAGAAACAAATGCAGTATACCAGGTAAAACATCCAATACCTTTTTCCAGTTGGCAAATAACATTCTATTCTTTGGACTGGTAAAATACATTGTGATCAAAATACATCTATTGTATATAGGTATATGTGTATATATGTTTTAACAGCTCCTAAAGCACAGGTGTCCATTTCTATATACTGTCATTTATGATAGATAGTGGTACTAGTTAGACTTATACTTTAGAATCTTAATACAAACTTTATAAATTTTTTCTATTAGCTTTAATGTTTAATTGAAAAAATAATATTGGACTGTTAAAATGTATAAGTAAAAAGCCTAGATGATTAAAAGAACATTCATTTTGATTAGAATTATCTACGTTATTCAATGTAATGCTTTAAATTAAATAGAAATAGCCAAATTATGAGGGACTAGGTATTGCTATTGGGACTACTGTTCCTTTACTCTTCTTTGTTAGTTTCCTTTAGATTAGTAGTTCTTAAAGTGTGGTTCCCTTACCAGAAGCATCAGTATCACCTGGGAAGTTGGTAGAAATGCAAATACTCATGCCCCACCTTTTACCTGAACTGAAAATTCTGGATTAGGGACCCAGATTTCTGTGTTTACAAGCTCTCCATATAATCCTGATGTATGCTAAGATAATTTTTTTCTGTCTTTCTGTCTCCCTTTTTCTGTGTATGTGTGTGTGTAAGCAATATAAATATAATTTATAGGCCTACTGACCAGAAGTTACCAGGTTGCTTGTATATAACATTTATTAAATTACTCTATGGTGCTTGCTTTTTTTCTCCCTGCAGTTTTCCTGGTTGATTAATGACTTTATTCAGTGATAAGATGAAAATTCCTTTCTTCACTGAAGGATCCACTGAATTATCATATTAATTCAACTGCATTGCTTCCTTCCCTGAAAGTAATCCTTCCAAAGTAAGTCTTAAGTCTTTTCTTTCTCTTTGAAAATACCATTCTAATATTAATACAAATATGAAAAACAATTTCTAACTTCTTCATTTCCCATAGGGTAGTGGTGGGGGGAAATTATATTTTATTATACAGATATATATTCACAGCCCTCTATGAAATCTTGGCAACTCACTCATTTTGCCTTGCATTCCCAGGTGAATTTAACCAGTTGAATAATGGAAACCCCTTAGTTTTGATTTCATTATTTACTGTAGTCAGGTACACTAATATTAGCTAAGCTAGATGGAAAAAGTGATAGCATTAAGGATAAATAAATTGGGAGAAGGCAGAGAGAACAAGATTTATATGCTCTGTTAAAATAGTGAACTACAGCTGATCTCCACATTTGGATCATAATTAGGAATTTTGGAGTTTTGTGCTTCTGTTTGGATTTCTGTGGCAAATTATTGAAGGGTTTCTGCCTTGAATTTCAGCTTTTAGTTCATGAAAATATAGCTTTATACTTAATGCTCAAAAAACACACTCTCAGTACTAAGAACTGTACTGTACCCAAGACAGAAATGTAAGCAATATGGATGGTTTTGTTAGAGTTTTCCCACTTTTAATATGATAGACATCCAAAGTTTATTTAGCCATACTTTTTGGTTCAGCAATTCAAATTAAATTTCCTGAAAGTTTTGTAATTTTTTTTGTCTTTGCTATAAAGTATTCGATTCTGTTTTATGAAATGTGACAGTTAAATGCTGAGCCATAATCTACACAGGAAGATAAATCATTAATGTCATATTTGAAATCTGTACTTATAGCATTATATTGATAATGTACATTAAGTGAAAATGAGTAATAGATGTGCCAGAGAAGCATAGCATTACTCTCAAATCTTGATTATCTTTGTTAATAGAAATAAGCATTAATGGTGGTGTGTATAGATTTCAGATCAATATAAGTGACTTATATTATTCCATTGACATTATTACATTATATTTTGTTTGCCCATATGTGTCAATATGTGTGTATGTGTTTGTGTGTATGTGTTTGTTATCATAGATTTATTATCATAGATAATAATGTGTGTATCACAGATTATTTTTATAATTATTTTTTTCCGAACGTTGTTTAAAAAATTCTAATTTGCATTTCCTGAACATAAAGCTGTAGAGGTGATCAGTGAGATGGTAGCTCAGAAATCCTTGTTAACGATATGTTAATTCCATAGAAAAATAACCTTGATTTTAAAAATAAGTTTATGTAGTTGTGGATAAAGAAAGGTAAAAATACTAACTGCCTTTTAAAGCACTGATTTTGAGAGTTAATTAGTATATTGCTTAATCAAGGCTACAAGTTTCCCAAATCCTAGCAAGTTGTCTTCACTCTTACCTTTTTTTTAACGATAAATACTAGGCCTGAAAGACTGTGTGTATTTTTGTTATTTTTTTTGATTGAAGTATAGTCAGTTACAATGTGTCAATTTTGGGTGTATAGGACAATGTCTCAGTCATGCATATACATACATATATTCATTTTCATATACTTTTTCATTGAAGATTATTATAAGATATTAAATGTATTTCCCTGTGCTATACATAAGAAATTTGTTTTTTATCAATTTTATATATAGTGCTGAACATTTGCAAATCTCAAACTCCCAAATATATCCCTTCCTACCACCATGGACTGGTAACCATAAGATTGTTTACTATGTTTGTGAGTCTGTTTCTTTTGTAGATGAGTTCATTAGTGTCCTCTTTCTTTTTTTTCTTTTAATATTCCACATATGAGTAAGATCATATGGTATTTTTATTTCTCACTCAGGCTTACTTCACTTAGAATGGTGATCTCCAGGTCCATCCATGTTGCTTCAAATGGAATTATTTTACTATTTTTTTATTGCTGAGTAGTATTGCATTGTAGAAATATACCACCGCTTATTTATCCAATTATCTATTGATGGACATTTAGTTTGCTTCAATACTGGCTATTGTAAATAGTGCTGCTATGAACACTGGGGTGCATGTGTCTTTTTGAAGTAGGGTTCTTCTGGATATATGCCCAGGAGTGGGATTCCTGGGTCATATGGTAAGTCTATTCCTATTCTTTTGAGGAATCTCCATACTGTTTTCCACAGTGGCTGCACCAAAATGCATTCTCACCAACAGTGTAGGGGGGTTCCGTTTTCTCCACAGCCTCTTCACAATTTATCATTTGTGGACTTTAAATGATGACCATTCTGACTGGTGTGAGGTGATACCTCATTGTAGTTTTGATTTGCATTTCTTTGATAATTAGTGATATTGAGCATTTTTTTATGTGCCTAATGATCATTTGTATTTCTTCCTTGGAGAATTCCTTGTTTATTTCTTCTGACCATTTTTAGATTGGGTTGTATTTTTTCTTCTTATTATGTCATATGAGCTGCTTATATATTCTGCAGATCAAGCCTTTGTTGGTTTCATCTTCTGCAAAAATTTTCTCCTATTCTGTAGGTTGTTGTTTTGTTTTGCTTAAGGTTTCCTTTGCTGTGCAGAAGCTTGTAAGTTTAATTATGTCCCATTTGTTTATTCTTGCTTTTATTTCTATTGCTTGGGTAGACTGCCCTAGGAGAACATTTTTGAGATGTATGTGAGATAATGTTTTGCCTTTATTTTCTTCCAGGGGGTTTATTGTATCTTGTCATAGGTTTAAGTCTTTGATCCATTTTGAGTTTATATTTGTGTATGGTATAAGGGAGTGTTCTAGCAACATTTATTTGCATGCTGCTGTCCAGTTTTCCCAACACTATTTGCTAAAGAGACTGTCTTTATTCCATTGTATGTTTGTGCCTCATTTGTCGAAGATTAGTTGACCAAAAGTTTGTGGGTTGATTTCTGGGCTCTCTATTCTGTTTCACTGGTTCATATATCTGTTTTTGTACCTATACTCTGCTGTCTTGATGACTGTAGCTCTGTAGTACTGTCTGAAGTCTGGGAGAGTTATTCCTCCAGCCTCTTTCTTTTTCTTCAGCAATACTTTGGCAATTCTGGGTCTTTTGTGGTTCCATATATCTTTTATTATGATTTATTCTAGTTCTGTGAAATATGTCCTGGGTCATTTGATAGGGATTGAATTAAATCTGTAGATTGCCTTGGGCAGTGTGACCATTTTAACAATATTGATTCTTCCTATCCAAGAGCATAGGATATCTTTCCATTTTTTAAAGTCTTCTTTAATTTCCTTAATCAATGTTTAATAGTTCTCTGTATATAAGTCTTTCACCTCCTTGGTTAGATTTATTCCTAGGTATTTTGGTACTTTGGGTGCTAGGTTAAAAGGGATTGTTTCTTTATTTTCTTTTTCTGTTGATTCATAGTTAGTGTAAAGAAATGCAACTGAGTTTTGAACGTTAATCTTGTAACCGCTACCTTGCTGAATTCTTCGATCAGCTCTAGTAGTTTTTGTGTGGACCTTTTAGGGTTTTCTATATACAGTATTATGTCATCTGCATATAGTGACACTTTTACCTCTTCTTTTCCAATTTGGATCCCTTTTATTTCTCTCTCTTGTCTAATTGCTGTGGCTAGGACTTGCAAGACTATGTTGAATAGGAGTGGTGACAGTGGGCATCCTTGTCTTGTCCCAGATTTTAGTGGGAAGCTTTTGAGTTTTTCACCGTTGAGTACTATGCTGGCTTTAGGTTTGTCATATATAGCTTTTATTATGTTGAGATATGTTCCCTCTATACCCACTTTAGTGAGAGTTTTTACTATAAATGGGTGTTGAATTTTATCAAATGCTTTTCCTGCATCTGTTGAGATGATCATGTGATTTTTGTCCTTTCTCTTGTTGATGTGATGTATTCCATTGATTGATTTGCATATATTGAACCATTCTTGTGTGCCTGGGACATAGCCAACTTGGTCATGGTATGTAATTTTTTAACTTTTTTTATTTAGTTTTATTTTATTTATTCATTTTTAAAACATTTTTACTGATATAATCATTTTACTATGTTGTATCAAATTCCAGTGTAGAGCAATTTTTCAGTTATACATGAACATATATATATTCATTGTCACATTTTTTCTCTGTGAGCTACCATACGATCTTGTATATATTTCCCTGTGCTATACAGTATAATCTTGTTTATCTATTCTACAATTTTGAAATCCCTGTCTATCCCTTTTTATGTGCTGTTGTGTTCTATTTGCTAATATTGTAGTAAGGATTTTTGCATGTATGTTCATCAGTGATACTGGTTTGGAATTCTCTTTTTTGGTAGCGTCTTTGCCTGGTTTTGGTATCAGGGTGATGGTGGCTTCATAGAATGAGTTTGGGAGTATTCCCTCCTTTTCAGTCTTCTGGAAGAGTTTGAGAAGGACTGGTATGAGTTCTTCTTTGTATGTTTGGTAGAATTCCCCATTGAAGCCATCTGGTCCTGGATTTTTATTTTCAGGGAGTTTTATTTTGCTAATTCGATTTCATTTCTAGTGATCGTTTTATTCAAGTAGCCAGTTTCCTCTTGGTTCAGTCTTGGTGGACTGTATGTTTCCAGAAACTTGTCCATCTCTTCTAGGTTATCCATTTGTTTCCATATAGTTGTTTATAATAGTCTCATTTGATATTTTATATTTCTGTGTTATTAGTTGTAATTTCTCCATTTTCCTTTCATATGTTGCTTATTTGTGCTGTCTCTTTTCTCTTCTTTGTTAGCTTGGCCAGAGGTTTGTTGATTTTATTTACTTTTTCAAAAAAAACAGCTCTTGGTTTGATTGATTTTTTCTATTGTTTTTTTAATCTCTATTCTACTTATTTCCTCCCTGATCTGTGTTATTTCCTTCCTTCTGCTGACTTTTGGGTTTTTTTTTTTTTTTGCTCTTCTTTTTCTAATTCCTTTAGCTGGTAGGTTAGATTGTTTATTTGAGATTTTTCTTCTTGTTTGAGGAAGGCCTGTATTGCTATAAACTTCCCTCTTAGCACTGCTTTTGCTGCAGCCCATAGATTTTGTGTGGTTGTATTTTCATTGTAGTTTAACTCACAGTATTTTTTAAATTTCTTATTTGATTTCATCATTGACCCATTGATTTTTTAGTAGCATGATGTTTAATCTCCATGCTGTCGTTTTTTTCTCATTTGTTTTTCTGTGGTTGGTTTCTAGTTCATGGCATCATGATCAGAGAGTATGCTTGAAATAATTTCTGTCCTCTTAAATTTGTTGAGGCTTCCTTCATGCCTGAGTATATGATCTATCCTAGAGAATGTTCCATGCACACTTGAAAAGAATGTATATTCTGGTTTTGGGGATGTAAAGTCCTAAAAATATCAACCAAGTTCAACTGTTCTAGTCTGTTATTTAGTATGTCTCTTGCTATATTGATTTTCTGTCTGGAAGATCTGTCCAGTGATGTTAATGGGTTGCTAAATTCTCCTACTATGATTGTGTTCCCATAAATTTCTCTGTTTATGTCTTATGATTTGCTTTTTATTTTTAGGTGCTCCTATATTGGGTGCATACATGTTAATGAGTGTAATATCCTCATTTTGTGTTGCTCCTTTAATCATTATATAGTGTCCTTCTTTATCTTTCTTTATGGTCTTTGTTTTAAAGTCTATTTTGTCTAATATTAGTATTGATACTCCCACTCTCTTGTTGTTTCCATTTGCATGATATATCTTTTTCCATCCTCTCAGTTCAATCTATCTGTGTCCTTCATCCTAAAGTGGGTCTCTTGTATGCAGCATATTGTAGGCTCTTGTTTTATTATACAATCAGCCACTCTGTGTCTTTTGATTGGTGCATTTAGTCCATTGTCATTTATAGTAATTATTGATAGATGTGTGTTTGTTGCCATTTTGAACTTAGTTTTCCAGTTTATTTGTATTTCCTCTTTGTTCATTCATTTTCTGTGATTTGATAATTTTCTTTTGTATTATTCTAATTTCTTTTTGATTTTTGTAACTCTGTTGTATGCTTTTGATTTGTGGTTAATCTGCTTTTCATGTATATTAACCCGTTACTATATCTGTTTTCTTTAAGCTGATAGTCATATAAGCTCAAACACATCCTAAAAAGAATGAAAAAAGAAAAATATATATATTTTCTTGCTTCCCTCTCCCACCTTTAATGATTTTAATGCCATATTTTACATCTTCATGTTTATTCTAGTGCAACTCATTGTAGTTATCACATTTCTGTATATAGTATTCTCCTTTCTATAGTGTCATGCTTCTTTTCTACATAGAGTAGACCTTTCAGTATTCCCTTTAGCATAGGTTTAGTATTACAGAATTCTTTTTGTTTTTGCTTGTCTGTAAATTTTTTTATCTCTCTTTCTATTCTAAAGGATAGTCTTGCTGGATAGAGTATCCTAGGTTGCAGCCTCTTCTCATTCAGTACTTAAAATATATCTCAACTCTCCCTTCTGTCTTGCAATGTTTGTGTTGAGAAATTAGTTAAAAGCCTTATGGGGGTTCCCTTGTAAATAACTCTTTGTTTACTCTTGCTTCCTTTAGAATAATTTCTTTATCTTTAACTTTGTCCATCTTAATTATAATATGTCTAGGTGTAGGTCTATTTGTATTCTTCTTGTTTGAGACCCTCTGTGCTTCCTGTATTTGGATATCTGATTCCTTATTTAGTTTGCGAAGTTTTCATTCATGATTTCTTCAAATACCCTTTCAATCCCCTTTTCTCTTTCTTCTCCTTTTGGGACCTTTATTATGTGTATATTGGCATGCTTTAGAGTATCCCATAGGCATAGGTCCCTTATATTTCTTTCATTAGTTTTCACTTGATTTTCTGTCTGTTGTTTTGATTGGGTGATTTCTGTCATCTTGCCTTTTAAGTCACTTATTTGTTCGTCTGCATTATCTAGTCTGCTTTTGACTGCCTTTATCTTGGTTCTTATCTCAGCCATTGAGTTTTCTGTTTTTAATTGGCTCCTTTTTATGGTTTCTATTTCGTTTTTATAGTATTCTGCATTTTTATTAATATTCTCTTATTTCCTTCAGTTCTTTTATCATCCTCTCTTTGAAGTCATGGTCTAGTAATCTGTCAAGGTCTATTTCATTAATCATTCTTTCAGGGGACTTCTCTTGTTCTTTTAATTGGGGGTAGTTCCTCTACTTCTTCATTTTACTGATATCTCTCTGGCTCTACAGATTAAGGAGTATTAATGATCTACTGTGATCTTTTTTAAAAACATTTTTATTGAGTTATAGTCATTTTACAATGTTGTGTCAATTTCCAGTGTACAGCACAGTTTTTCAGTTATACATGAACATACATATATTCATTGTCACTTTTTTTTCACTGTGAGCTACCATAAGATCTTGTATATATTTTCCTGTGATCTTGAAGGGCTGTTTTGTTTTGTTTTATTAAGAGGATGTATTCCTGTGTAGACTGTGCACTTCTAAATTTTGTCACAAGGTCTATTTTTAGTATAGATGGTTGCCACATCTTTCTTTTGTGTGTGTTGGCTGTTATCCCTTTGACTGGGGGTGTGGCTGGTGGTGTGGTGATCAGAGCCTGCCCTGGTTGTTGAACAGGGCTTGCTTTTTGTTCCATGGTTGTCACAGCCCTGACAGGGCCCATGTCTGTTCTCCTTTTGTTGGAATGGAGGCTTCTAGACCCATTTTTGAGCTTTGATTGGAGCACTTGAAATACTCTTTGTTGATGCTGTCCTTGTCCCTGCATTAGCTGTGGGAATGTCAGTACTCTGCTTTGGTGTCCCCCAGGTTCTGTGCCCTCAGAGCTACCTGTGCAGATCTGCCAACGTCAGGCACTTGGGTCTATTGCCGTGATCTTGCAGTCATGCATCTGGATCCACAGTGCACAACCTGGTCAGTGCCATCCCCAGCACCGTGACCATGTATGGTAGTCAGGTCCGCTGAAAACTCTGCACCTACACTACCCCCCACTGTGTGCCAGAACTGTGCTCCTTGCTTGTTTGTCTTAGAGGCATGGGTCCAAAAAAGCACCTGTGGAGCAAATTGATCCCCTCTGCCTTGGGCTGAAAACACATCTCAGTCCCACCTATGAAGTTGCAGAGCCCTTGGGTATGGATTCAGGTTCCAACCCCACCTCCTCCTGGGAGCTGTGCACCAGGGAATATAGTGGCTATGGCAGAGCCCCGCCTCTCTTCTCATGAAAATGTGCCAGCATTGGTGCCATGGGCCTGTGGAAACAGTGGCTATGGCCCAGCTGTGTTGTGCCCTTCCCCACAAAGCACACCAGCAGTGTTGCTTTTTAATGGGAGACTCAGGCTGTTCTTTCTGTATACACTCCCAGTCACTTCCCACAGCACACTCCAGCCCCATGAGACTGTCTCTGCACAGTCAGCCCCAGCCCTCTGCCCAGGTTCAGACAGCTAGTTCCTGCCTACCCCTGCCGGCTCGCATCTAGGGCTGTGGATGATAGGGACCCTTTGTGCTGATTTCTCTCAGTCATGTTGGCCAAGCAGCTGCTGTGCACTCCTCTGAGCCTTGAAGGTTCCTTCTCCATCGCTACTGACCTCTCCATTGAGAGGGGGCATCCCAGTGTAAGAGCACTATTCCTTCTTTGCCGCTCCCTACACATGGGACAGGTCCTGCACTAATTTCCTTTTTCTTCTTTTTTTTTTCTCCTACCAGATTTGGTGAGGAATCTTGTCTTTTGAAATAGACAATGTTCTATCAAAGTTCAGCAGGTGTTCTGAGTGAACGGGTGGGTCTGTGAATGTCTCTCTTGATGTATTCATGGGAGAGGGTGAACTAAGAATAAGAACATCCTTCTACTCCACCATCTTGGCACCCTATATATGTTTATTTTTTTAAAGCTCTCCAGATAATTCTGATGACCACAAAGTTTGGGTGTCATTAACATAAGTAATCAAGGAACAACTAATGAGTTGCATAATTTTTCCTAAACCATTTTCCTGCCATAAAATGAAGTTAAAACTTTGGACCTCTTTCTTGTCTTTGCAGGATCTTACTGTGATTCTGTCTGGGAAACAAAATTATGTACCTTTCCTTCCTCTACTATCTATGAGCAGATCCAAGATATAAAGCAAGACTTACAATTTCTTGATTTGAAAGACTCCTTTTTGATAAAGGACTCCTGATGTTAACAGTTAACTTAGTCATCTCTTTGGGTGGTTTAGTTACACAGAAAGGTCCTGGAAACTTCTGTATGGAAAAGAATTTGGTAATTTCAATAATGTCAATGTACCAATGTAAATTATCTTTATTTTCAAATCGTTAGTGATTAGAGGTATAGATTAAATGGGGATTATAGCCCGAGGATTAGACCATTGAATTTTTAACTTTTAACTAGTATTGGCACAGGAAATTTTCCATTAAGGGAAGGAAAATTTCCATTTGCAAAATAAATTTGCATATTAAAAAGGAATTTGGGAACTTTCCCTATATTACATAAATGACTGAGCTCCCTAAATCCTTAACATGAAGCCAGCCAATGAATTATTATGAATTATTATTTTCCCAGATCAAGAATTTAAGGGTAACAAACTTTGTTAGTGTCAACTAATTTAGTGATAATTCCAGGAAAATAAATTAGAAAATAAGCATGCCAGTTCTTACTGCATATTCTGTCCTTCAGGTAGCATTTTGGTCTTTCCATTGCCCTAAGGACACTATATAGATAATTTCACTTAATGGATGAATTTATTTAGCTCATTCACCTTTAAGGATTGATTTGGATATTGACATAACTGATAAACCTGTGTGAACATTAGCAATTTATGTGGCTTAAAATGAAACACACAACACATTATATGGGCCATTTTCTCATGTAATAAAGATAAATACTCTTTAATTCATATTCATGGAGATTTCATATGGAGAAACAGAATAGGTTTAGTCTTATTTTCTTACTGACACAGATCTGCCATTACTTAGTTAGCCTTTTACAAAATGCTTGAACTGTCAAAGTTGGTTCAACAGATGTGAAAAAAGATGATTCTATTTTCTCTAGTTCTACTAAGGAAATATACTACACTAGATTCTAAATATTTCAGTTCTGTTCTAATGGCTCCCTAGTTAGGCAAGATATGAATACTGTCTATAAAAATCTGTCTTAAGCTTTATATAATTTTTATTTCTGAAATTCAGGAAAGAATGCCTAAACCCAAAGCTACATTTGTAATGAGCTTTATTTACTAGATTTATTGCTTAAATAGCTTAATAGAGTATTTGAAGATCCATGTAATAACTGTAATTGTACTAATTATATAATAATTTAATCATATTTATAGTGTTTATAATTTTAACTTCCTAATGTCTCCCAACTAAAACTTTCTGAGCATATCATATTGCACATCTGCAGAAAACACTTTTTTAAAACTCAAGAATATTATGCTTTTGTATATTCTTGCTCTCATTTTGGAGACAAACTTAGTAATCTCATTTGTTTTTTATTTTAAAATGACATTCATTATTTCCTTCAACCAACATTTCTTTAAGGGCTAGTGGGTACATAGAAGAGATGTTGCATTGTGTTCTCATCCTCAAGCAATTCAAGGAATTCATACTCTAATAATAGACTTCAGTAATATTCTTTAAAATGACAGCAGTAATATATATGAAACTAAATAATAGAATGCTCTGATATTTCTGGATTAAATATGTTATATATTGCTTTTAAACATTATTCTGTTCAGTCTGTTGGGTCTAAGCGACACAAACATGCCAACTGAGCTTACTTTAAATTCATGGCAGTTAACCTCAATTATGTACCATGATCATCTCATGAACAATATTTATACCACCAAATACATTTTTCATAGTATTTATATGAAGAAAGATTGAGAAAGGCACCATTTCACATTAAAAATAATTATAACTGTAACAAAGCTCTGATAATGTCTGCTTGCATGCACCAATCAATCTAACAATTTTGACATAATCATAGTGGCTTTTATTTCACTTACAGATTTCAACACAATTAGATACATTGATAGTTTACTTTCTAGTACTAGTTTGATTTATGTTGAGGGTAAGTCTATTTTTAACTTTTTCATATGCTTTAGCTATAACATTGATTTCAAGATGCTAATATGTCTTCTTAATATTTTGCTTGCTTTCTAGTTGATCTACTGACTTCATAATGTCTGAAATCAGATTCGGCAATCTCACTTGGGATCAAGTTATGACACTCAATCAAGTGTTAGATGAAGTAATTCCAGTTCATGGAAGGGGGAATTTCCCTACATTGGAGGTAAAACCAAAAGATATTATTCATGTTGTGAAAGATCAACTGATAGAGCAAGGAATTACTGTTAAAAATACCCGATTGAATGGTTCCACAGCAAGTTACATACTTGCAAGTCACAATGGAATCAGCTATAAGGATCTGGATATTTTTTTTGTTGTTGAACTACCAAGTGATCAAGAATTTCAGGTTGTTAAGGATGCAGTTCTAGGTTGTCTACTTGACTTTTTGCCAAAAGGTGTAAAAAAGGAAAAGCTCACCCTAAAAACTATGAAAGATGCTTATGTGCAGAAGATGGTCAAAGTTTGCAACAAGCATGATCGTTGGAGTCTAATCTCTCTTTCAAATAATACTGGGAAGAATGTAGAGCTAAAATTTGTGAATTCACTCAGACGACAATTTGAATTTAGTGTCGATTCCTTTCAAATTGTCTTGGATCCCATGTTAGACTTTTATAGTGACAAAAATGGTAAACTAACCAAAGAAATCTGTCCTGCTGTGGTGGCTGAAAGCATGTATGGAAACTTCCAGGAAGCAATGACACATTTGCAGTGCAAGCTTATATCTACCAGGAAACCTGAAGAAATTAGAGGTGGTGGCCTTCTGAAGTACAGCAACTTGCTAGTTCGTGATTTTAAGCCAGCTTGTGAAGCAGAAATCAAGACCCTGGAACGTTATATGTGTTCTAGATTCTTCATTGATTTTCCTGATGTAGCAGAACAGCAAAAGAAGATTGAATCATACCTCCACAACCATTTCATAGGTGAAGAAAAGAGCAAGTATGACTACCTCATGACCTTGCATGGAGTTGTGAATGAAAGCACTGTTTGCCTCATGGGTCGTGAAAGAAGACAGACTCTCAATATGATCAGCCTTATGGCTTTAAAGGTACTTGGAGAACAGAATATCTTACCCAATGCAGACAATGTAACTTGCTTTTATCAGCCTGCTCCATACTTTGCTGCTGAGGGAGGGTACCCTACTTATTATGTAACATCTGGACCACCACCAGTTTTCTTTCAGCCATACCACCCACTGCATTTTCATGTACCAAATGGTATGATTTAAAAAAAACACAGTGGAAACTTTGCTTTAATTAAACACCTCTTAAAAACAAGTTTCCAAAATTCCATAAAATTTAAGATCTATTTTTGTGCAGTTACCAACTAATTTCCATCAATTATAGCTTAAACCGTCATAGTAAATACAATATCATCTGTAAAGTGACCTCTTTAAATAATATTCAAATGTTACAGATTAGCTATAATAACTTTCAAATGTTGTAGAGCAATTAAAATGATTTTCAGATCTGACTGATTACTTATGACTTTCAGATTTGCTGGGACAAATACATTAGAGATGCCTGCATCTTTGATTAAAATGTAAAAGAACAGATGCATGTTTTAAAATCCAGAGGTTCAGTAAAGACAAGTGCCAGCATATTTATAGTCAATCAATTCCTTTGTTACCTTCACTTTATTTTTATCTAGTGAATAGTACCATCAATGAATTTTCAATACCTAACAAAAATGCCTAATTTCAAAAACAACAGATTCAGAAGACATTAAAATTCTGGACTTTGCAAGCATACATTTTGCTTCCCAATTGAATTGGGCTAGATTCATAATCCTACTATAGTTTGAAGAAGCACCAAACAAATGGTTCTGGAAAACACTGGATATCACTTATTTATCAAGTATCAAATAAGTTAATTTGTAGATCTGAAGAATAATACCATCTAGCTGGACAACCAATTCTGTGACCATTTATACAAGTTTCTTTATTTTTTCCCCCAAGCAAGTTGAAAAGAATGAAAATGATCAGCTATGAATGTGAAAGTTTTCTAGCCTCATCTGTTAAAAAGAGACTCTAAATGGCAAGCAAAGAAACAGGAAGAGGTTATTCATAGTGGCATTTACAATTTTTATGACCAATTTGATCATCATCTTAATATATCTCGAGATGTTCAATATTAGTAAATGAAAATATTTTCATTATTACTAGATGAAGCTTTTTTTTTCATTTTGCCCTTACCAAAGATCAGTTTTTAACATGACACTCAAGTGCCTCCTCATGTGAGTTTTTGCATAACACTATAATTTATTCAACAATTGTAAATGTTCATCAGGTATCTGAATATCTACTCACTACATCGAATATGCTGCTAGCAAATCTGATTAAAACAGTATTTTCTTCCTATAATGAAGAAAATAATCTATGACCAATATTATCTGGGATGACAAAAGTAGAACTATCCTGAATGAATATAGATAAGACCATCAGAAAACTTCACTACATTTACTTGCTTCTGATTTTTATGAGTTTCTATCTCAGTTTTCATTGACCATCTCAAGGTTTTCCATCACAACATGATCCAACAGGCATATTCTGAGAATTTGTCACTTACAGACTGTGCTTAATGTCTTCTCTGTGTTAAAATATTCAACACAGGAAGTACACCAAAGATAGCATTTTCAAATAACCTATAAGGGGAGGGTATAGATCAGTGGTAGAGTGTGTGCCTAGCATGCACAGAGGTCATGGGTTTAATCCTGGTTACCTCCACCAAAAGTAATAATAAATAAATAGATAAACCTAATAATCCCCCCAATAAAATTAAATCAAATAATCTATATTTCTGAGATGTTTTATACCACAGCACCACTGGCCATCAGTATATTTTTAAATAACTATATTTAAAATATATATATAAACATATATAAATACTGTATATATTTCACAATCCTGAAATTTAAAACATTATATAGATTCACACTTCCTTACTTGAGACAAATAGAGAATTTATAAATGCTATGTTAAAGAGAAAACTCAGTATTCTATTGATATAATGTATCAGCTAAAAATGATTGATATTTCTGCCCTAAGTATACTCCTTAGTTTTCAGTTAATGAGAATGCTTGTACATAAAACTGAAGGATTATATGCTATATTAACAGTACCAAAAATTGTTCCAAAATATAAAGGGAAATATTTAATAATAAAATAACTATGATAGAGTTATGAATCGCAGGTAAAGGTTCAGTATTTTCCAGAGTAGCATTTTATGTTGAATAACATAATTTTGAAGCTATTTGGAAATGTCTTGTCACCCATGTACTCCCTTAGCTTCCTCTGGTCCTACTGACAATTTGAACTCCTTTCCTAAAAAGTAAATTCCCTATGGTATTCCTCTAAAGCTTTAAATCCTACTGTAAGAATGGCCTGAAAGCTACATGTTTCTTCCTAGCATGTCAAACACACATTTCCATTATAGTGAAAAGGATCAAAATTGTCATTTAGAAAGCTCAGATTTTTCTCAAGAGAACCCAAATTTGTTGAAGAGAATGGTATCACTAAAGAGAAAGCTACAGCTTTATCTCTTATGACTTTCTTTCTGTAGATACCATCACCAAGCCAGGCTGTCCTTTGCTCCCAACCAACTGAAAAAATACCTATCTTCAGTAGTGTATGAGTATCTCTTGAAGCTTAGGCTAGTTGCCTTGAGAAGCAGTATTATCTCATTGTGTTCATTAGGATAATAAACGGAAACATTTTTCTGTAAAGAAATGAGCTAATCTTTTGGCCTAAAGGAGTTAATAGAATTTAGTTTAAAAATACAACTGTATAAGCACATATCATTCTGTTACAAGAGAGAAATGGCATTGTCTTTTCCTATTTATTTTATAAAAATCCAAGACTGAGTCTTGGCTCAGTGGTTTTCTTTTTCCCTCTAGAAACCTAACTGAAGTCAAAAAAGAAAACCGTTTTGATATACTTTCAGCATTCATATCAGTGAGATATATTTAGTGTCAGTTATTGGTACATATTTTTTAAACTAAAATATTCTTGCATTTTAAAAATATTCACACATTATTAAAGGTCTACTAGTAAAATATTTGTAACTTTTACATTCAGAGATATTGTAAAAGTGATTGATGTCCAGTATAGTCAAGTCAAAAGAAGTTGAAGAGAAGGATTAAGTGGTTGTTTTAAACAAGAGCCCAGCTAAATTCAAGACAAACTATCAAAGCTAGAAAAGTTGTGAATTTCCTTTAAAAACTGGGAAAGCTCTTGGGCCCAAATCCCATTTTTTATATTATTTCAGAAAGACTCTATTAAATTGCATCCAAACTGAAGAGTTTTAAAAATTGCTCTTTAGAAACATTTTACTTTTAGTCATTGAGGAAAGATAACAATATGAGAAATGAATATCTGATTAAAACTTTTTATTCCATGTATCTATTATCTGAAAATATTCACCCAACTTTAAAAATATAAATCAAAGTATATAATTGAGAAAATTTTTGAAGTTTTAAAGTTTGTAATGCTTTTCAAAATTATAATGATATATGAGTACAGCAGTTCCATTTACAGAGGATTGTTTTTAGAAATAACTGTAAATTAACATTAAAACAGGTTTGGGAAATATGTGGGACTACAATTTGGTAAACATTCTTATGAAGACTCTTTTAGCAAGGCATAAAACCCAATATTTTACCCTGTTTTGGTATTCATTTGCTTTACCCTTATAAAATAAGTACATTTAATGATGTTTTGTTTTCAGTTCTGCTGTCATTTTAGTGGTTGTATCTTATATACTATAATGTTAAAATTTATGTAGTTAACTGTTGGAAATTATATTGCTGATCCTTTGCTTCATTTTATGAACATTTTTTTCAGCATGTATAACTGGAGGCAGCTAATTTGTCGGGATGTCAGTGTATTGCTCTTAAATGTTTTCCCAAGGAAAAAATTTTCCTTGAATTTTCTGAGTTTGAGCAAAAATATACTGTTTAGAGTGCTTCCTATCTAGAAACCAGTTTAACATGTAACAGATGATCTTTAAATTCAACACATTGCACCTTTTGTTTTGCTTTGTTTTAATATAGGGAAATGTGAAGTTACTTTTCACACAATTGTTGTGTCTAAGGTAGTGGCTACCTGGATTGTATTAGTGTTTGAAAAAGCAACAGAAATCCCTTTTTGTTTAGATGTAGCCCTTGAAAGAGCAACAGAAAAGTTATAGATTACTTTGTTGTATATGTACTTTTTATGACTCTTCAAAAAAACCAAACTCCTTATTCTAGAAAAGGAATACCATTTAGCTATACCTCTCAGTGCTGCAGGGTCAAGACATTAACCTCTGTAAACGCATAAGTGGCTTTTCCAAGAGGGAAGTGTCTTGAGAGGGCCCTTTATGCAAAATTTTCTCTTATGACTCCAAATTAAAAGTGATGGATTGAATAACCCTGTTAAATCCAATTCAAGTACTTTCATGATGATTTATGAAAATTCACTTTTTATACAGTCTAGACTGGTGATAGAATTTCAACTATTCTTTAAAATTCTAAAAAGTAGTCCATTTACCTTATAATAAGGTATGACCAAGTTACACTTGGTCCTTTGGCTCAACTAGAGAACCCAGAATATTGAATTCTTGTTTTAGCATTGATACAGCCTTGGAGATATCAGTGGAGGAGATTGGTTGCCATGAAAGTGACAGTAGATACTGGTATGAGTGTTCACACTATCTTATTCAACAATTTCATTTTTATCATAAAACAACATTAAAAATAATTTTCTATATATAATGTGGCTACAATCCCAAATGAAAAAATAAGAAAGATATTGTAATATCTTCAATTGTAAAACCAGAGTTAAAAAAGGAATTTCATATATTTGCAGTAGTCACTTCTAAAATGTTTCTTTAAAATAAAAATCAGTAGTAGATAGCCACTGACATCTAAAATTTCCATTAAAAAATTTTTTTTACAAATGTTCACCTCTCCACAATAAACTTGAATGGTCAGCCCAAACATAGATTAGTGGATATTTTAATCAAGAGGAGTAAAAATAATGTTCTCTAAGCCTTACATGTGACATATTTGAACAAAATGATTTCTACAGAAATTATTTTCTTTATGGGTTTGGGAGCTTTGTAGGGTAGCTTTGGAACACTTAAGACTAAATGCCTTCAAAAAACAATGGTTTCTCAAGTAGTGAACTCCAAATAACTATTGTCTTATTGTAACTCTTTCAGATTTATTATCAGGTAAAATGCTTTCAGAGAGTGCCAGCAGATTAAAAATGTAAATTATAATGTTTTTAAGGTGAAAAATCTACTTCTTTTAAAAGCACCTAAATACATTTTTAAAATAAGAGACATCATCTTCTACTAGGTAAATAATATATGCACTGAAATAGAACCATGCCAGGAAGGTTATCTGCTTTAGAAATGAAGAGAACTACATCTAATATGCTATAAATAGATTTATATGAAATTCAGTAACTGTTTACTTAGTCAAGAAGGGTACCTCTGTAGAAGGGATATACAAATTATAATCTTGACAATTTATAAAAAGGGAACACATAATCCATTTTCCTGAGGAACAAGCTTTCAATTCCTCCAGTTTTTCTTCTACCTTTTTCTTGTTTACTAAAATGGCACCTTTCTGTGCTCACACTGACAAGGTGCAAAAATAAAGTCTAGGGGCAATTTATTACTGTTTATATTACCAAAAGAGAAAATGACATTATTCCAATTTTAGTTTCTTAGTGAGAGAAGAGCCTGGAAATGTCAGAATTATTCACTGAGGTAGGATTGTGATGGTAGATGGTTCCATTCTAGAGAATAAAGTTTTCATGTGTGCTTTGTGGAGAACCAATTTTAGGATCTCTAATTTTTTAAGGTTTCTCTTAACCAGGCTAGACTAACAACACTTTGATTCAAAGGCCATGATTTTATGGATAAACATTCACTTTTCAGTTCTTTAAGAACCTGGAATTCTAAGCAACTAAAGTTAATAAATCACTTACATGTTACTGTATCATTCAAAGGTCAGACTGGAATAAATTACAAACTAGATTTTTTAGTAGGAAACAGTCAAAATCATTTTAAACATTGTTATGTGCTCTTGTATAATTCTTGGGAATTTTTTAAACTTAGGTAAGTTGCATTTCTAGTTTTAATTAGTACATATAAAAATGATAAGTTAAACCAACTAAACTGTTTTAAAACAGTTTATCAATTTAGATTTAATGCATGAAATTATATGTCAAAGTATATAAGCTTACAAAATTTTTAAATTTGTATAGAATTAATGTTAGATTAAAATATAAAACTATTAATGGATTATTGACCTTCATTAATTGCAATGCAGTATCACATATATTGAAAAATTTCAGTATATTTCATGTATCTCACTTAAAAATCTTGTGTTTTCCAACAACTATTGGAACTACCCTGTTGGGTTATCTCAGTTTTCCAAATCTCAATCCATTGTAATTGAATAATATTGTCCTATGGCTATCTTTTCCAATTTATCTTTAAGTTCTCATTTTACAAATGACATGCTAAAACATAGCAAACTCTTACTTGTTCTTTAATAAATATATTCTGCCATTTTAAAACAAATCCTATATACCACTTAAATATATAAATCTACTTTAATCCATAGACTGCTACTAGATTTAAATGAAAAGTAAAGTTCCCTTTGACAGTTTGTGGCTAATTGTTTCATCTCTCACTCCCTGTTTAGATTGATTGAAATCAGTGTTAGTAGCTTCCTTCTAGTTTGATAAGCATGAGCAAGTAGAAAGTTGTTTCTTTAACATTCCTCTGGATGCTAAATGAATGTCTCATCCTGCAAAACAAAGAATGAAGGCAATTATCCAGATAATTCAGACCAGAAACATATCACTAAGCAGTGAACAAGGAAAAGTGGACCTAAATTATTTATGATTCAACCTATTGACTAACTGCATTTATCCCATATAGACCAGACCAAAACTAACTATTGGATATGAAAAAGTCCTACAATACCATTTCACTAGATGTAAAGCAATTCATCCAATAAAGAACAAATTTAAAATTAGAAGATCTGACTTCAAAGCTTAGCAGACAAACTGAATTTATAAGCATTTATTTTAAAGATGTGTTTCAAGTTTCAATTAATCCAAATCCAATTGTTTAGCATTAAAGAAAATATCAACAAAAGGAATTATAATCACTGATTGAGAAATGAAATAGAAACATATAAATATAATTACCCAGCACCCAGGAAAATTGCTGATATGATTTCCTATACTGCTTCAAGACAGACCTACATTTTAACATTAAGTAATTTAGCATTTTAGGAAAGCAGTGAATATAAACATAGCTTTATAAATATAAATGTTTTATGTGCCATTTTAGCCTTATAGTTCACATCACCAATTTTAATATTTTACTGAAAAAAATTGAGGTATTCTTTAGAACTTACTGTGTTTCTGTAAATGAAAACTTAAAGTGTATTAATGGAGTGTAAAAGAGATGGCTGAAATGTCCATAATTAAGTGAACTGTGCATCTTTGCTTTCATGTTGACCATGTGTTAACTCAGATTAAATTAATGGTAACTCAGATTAGTTTTTTTTTACCATGTTATTTCTCATTATAAAGTTCTAAGACATGTATGTACTGCTTTAGATAATATACTTTACTGTTGGCAAAAATTTAATGTTATATAAAGAATGCAGGGGATTTTTCGTGGAAACTATTTTTAAATGAATTATACCATAATTGTATATTATTGTTTACCTAATATCTTTTATACCTGTTGCATATGCTTTGTCTCATGCTTTTGTACACCTTGTGGGAAAAGCACTGTAGAGATTGTTATTAGATTAGATGAATTTTTGAAATAAAATCACTGCAAAACATGCAGCAATGTACCAACTGCAAAATGGGTAAATGCTTATTATTTCATACACCACCTAATTAACTATTTGCAGTGTGTTCAAAAAAGTACTTAGAAGGGAACTTTACCGTAGAATTTGTACAGAGTCCTTATTAATAATGGGAAGGGCCTGGCTTTCGGTATATTATGGCTCTGTATAATTGACTTTTATCATTTATAATAGATTAAACAACAGAGAATCCCATTTGCATAGCCTAATTATCTAAATGGTTTATATTCATTCATTCATTTTCTAAACTTCATTTGAGTTTACATTGGTAAAATTTACTTATTTTCTCTGCCCACTCAAATAGATGGTACCTACAACACATTGTATAAGAACACAATTGGTAATGAATAGAATGACAGTATCATTCAAAGAAATGAGTCAAATGATATGACATTGTATTGAATCCTCCTCCCAACAAACATGCACACACACATAGCATCATTCATTTGGCAAAGCCAGATAGTGTCTCTATTCAGGTCTGTGTATACTGACCACATATCCAAACAATGATCTTAGTGATCATTTTATGGAGTGACAAGTAGGTTAGAATACAACATTTATTAGAAGAACAAAGAACAACAGCAAAAAGTGTTCAGGGAGTTGAAATACTACTTGGTATGGTTTGCTTGATATTTCCACAGCTTTAGCAACAGGCTAACATCTCTGTAGAGGATAAAGTATCTTATGCGACATGTAGAGCAATATATCAGTAATGCCATTATGCTAAAAATGGCATATTTTCTCTACATAATGTAAGTTATCAGATGACTAAAGCTTAAACTAAAATAGTTTATTACAATTAAAAAAACAGAATGACCCATGGACACAAGACTGCTTTTTAAGCCTTTAATGTGCAAGAATAAGTTGTGCCTTGTCTGGTGCAAACTTTACCAGAAGGCATAGATACTTACATATACATACACATAAAAATAGCCAAGTTTAAATTTAGTATAACAAATAGTGATTAAAAAAATACAAATGCAAGCCAAAAATATTCCTATTGTTGTCTAACAATGTTTTGCTTGTAATGTGGCAGTTAAATCATAGATGACAAAAGCCACCGTTAATTAATGCAGTATATTTTATCAAGCACTGTAACATTATTTTATTATTAAGCATAGAAATGAGATTCGTAGAAATGAGATTCATTTACTTTGGGATCCCTGACAATGATGCCATTAAAGTACTTGAGTATTATGAAATTTCTGATTGATCTTGATGACTGATGTACTTGTCCTCCCCCAACATTATTTCCAATGTTAAAACAAAGTGGTGACACATTATCACTGTGTCTGTTCTCATCCCCGCCCAAATCAGGTGTGGTTCTTAGTAGGAATATCTAAAATTATCTACTTGTATGATTTCTTCAAAGGTGTACTTTGTTCACTTTTTTCTTAAAATTTTAACAATCTTTTCACATATTTAAAAACAAAATTGTAAAGACATAAAAAGATAGTGAATAGTATTCTATTTCCCATCACTGTTCACATTACATGTTGTCCTTCCCAGCTGCTTCCATATTCATCTCTCATATCCTCTGCTACTACAGGCTCTCCATTTCTGAAGTCACAATTATTTGCCATGGAAAGAATTACAATATTAAAATATGATCAAACAGCAAATTGGGTCTCCCATAGAATATACATATACCTGTGAAATGGACTCCACATTCCTTTTAACACTATTACAGACTCCATCCCGTGACATCCACACACAAGGAATTGTAAATACAGCAGGTAATTTTAATATACATGTCATAGAGGAAAATCACCTATTCAGTTTCAAAAGGAGACTGAAAACGAATACATGTAATAATAGTCTTAGATTATAGTTAAAATATTTAGTTGAAACTGGTCATTTTTCTAGGCACACAAGAGATGGGGATAAGACAGTGGCTGAACTGAGAGGCATTACCAACTGAGATTATAGAAAATTGTAAAAAAAAAAAAAGAGAGAGAAAACCAGAGAAGTCCTCTGAGAGTAGTTCTATGTGAAAGTAATTACCATATTGTTATAGGTTTCTGTAGCATTAATAGATTCTAAAGGAGACTCAAAAATCACCTGACCAACTTTTGTTTGAGCATGTCTGGGTATCTTCTTTCAAAATTCATTCAAAGATCACTATCTCTGAAATGGTGACTTCCTTCATCCACTCCAATGCCTAAATGAAATAACAGAACATCCCCATTGGGAAGCATTCAGGGAAGTTGTTGATCATGGTTTTATCATTCCCTTCCAAAGATTCAAACCCCTATGCATTTGAATCTGCATCCTAGCAGTCCCCTCCACACTTCACCCATCTCATACATATGTACATCCTGATGTGGTTTCCCCTCCTACAGGCTGCACAAAAGATCCCTCCATCAAAATATTAATGCTCCAGGACATCATCTTCTGCCAAGTTAATTCTTTTAACTTTTCTTTGCTTATATGAAATATCCAGGGTGGAGTCAGTAAAAATGGTGGAAAAAGGACTTTCAAAAATTTGATTATTGATAAAAACAATGAAAAAAATTGTCAGAATTAATCTTTTCAGAACTCTAGAAATTATCCAGAGGCTTACAGCAATGCAAAGAGGAAAATGGCTGAAATCTTATAACAGATGCTTTGTGGCCTTTTTTAACAGACATTTTTTAAGAGCATTTTTAAGTTCACTACAGAGTTGAATGGAAAGTGCAGAGAGCTCCCATATATCACCTGCTCTTACACATGCCCAACCTCCTCCACTGTTAATACCTGCACCAGAGTGATACATGTATTGAAAGCAACGAACTTACATTGACACTATCACCAAGGTTATAATTTATATTAGAGTTCAATCTTGATGATGTACATTTGATGGGTTTGGAAAATTTAAAAGGCATGTTACCATCATTACAGTATCATAATAATTTTGCTGCCCTAAAAATCCTCTATATTCTGCCTATTTATCCCTGCTTCCCCCCTTTTTTCTTACACATTTTTTATTGATTTATAATCATTTTACAATGTGGTGTCAAATTCCAGTGTTCACCACAATTTTCAGTCATTCATGGACATATACACACTCACTGTCACATTTTTTGTCTGTGAGTTATCATAACATTTTGTGTATATTTCCCTGTGCTATACAGTGTAATCTTGTTTAACTATTCTACAATTTTGAAATCCCAGTCTATCCCTTCCCACCCTCCACCCCCCTGGTAACCACAAGTCTGTATTCTCTGTCTGTGAGTCTATTTCTGTCCTGTATTTATGCTTTGTTTTTGTTTGTTTGTTTGTTTTTGTTTTTTAGATTCCACATATGAGCGATCTCATATGGTATTTTTCTTTCTCTTTCTGGCTTACTTCACTTAGAATGACATTCTCTAGGAGCATCCATGTTGCTGCAAATGGCATTATGTTGTTGGTTTTAATGGCTGAGTAGTATTCCATTGTATAAATAAACCACCTCTTCTTTAACCAGTCACCTGTTGATGGACATTTAGGCTGTTTCCATGTTTTGGCTATTGTAAATAGTGCTGCTATGAACATTGGGGTGCAGGTGTCATCCAGAAGTAGGGTTCCTTCTGGATACAAGCCCAGGAGTGGGATTCCTGGGTCATATGGTAAGTCTATTCCTAGAATTTTGAGGAATCTCCATACTGTTTTCCATAGTGGCTGCACCAAACTGCATTCCCACCAGCAGTGTAGGAAGGTTCCCCTTTCTCCACAGCCTCTCCAGCATTTGTCATTTGTGGATTTTTGAATGACGGCCATTCTGACTGCTGTGAGGTGATACCTCATTGTAGTTTTGATTTGCATTTCTCTGATAATTAGTGATATTGAGCAATTTTTCATGTGCTTTTTGATCATTTGTATGTCTTCCTTGGAGAATTGCTTGTTTAGGTCTTCTGCCCATTTTTGGATTGGGTTGTTTATTTTTTTATTATTGAGTCGTATGAGCTGCTTATATATTCTGGAGATCAAGCCTTTGTCGATTTCACTTGCAAAAATTTTCTCCCATTCCGTCGGTTGTCTTCTTGTTTTATTTCTGGTTTCCTTTGCTGTGCAGAAGCTTGTAAGTTTCATTAGGTCCCATTTGTTTATTCTTGCTTTTATTTCTACTAGGAGAAAATTTTTGAAATGTATGTCAGATAATGTTTTACCTATGTTTTCCTCTAGGAGGTTTATTTTATCTTGTCTTATGTTTAAGTCTTTAATCCACTTTGAGTTGATTTTTGTATATGGTGGAAGGGAGTGTTCTAGCTTCATTGTTTTACATGCTGCTGTCCGGTTTTCCCAACACCATTTGCTGAAGAGACTGTCTTTATTCCATTGTATATTCTTGCCTCCTTTGTCGAAGATGAGTTGACCAAATGTTTGTGGGTTCATTTCTGGGCTCTCTATTCTGTTCCATTGGTCTATATGTCTGTTTTGGTACCAATACTATGCTGTATTCATGACTGTAGCTCTATAGTATTGTCTGAAGTCTGGGAGAGTTATTCCTCCAGCCTCTTTCTTTCTCTTCACTAAAGCTTTGGCAATTTTAGGTCTTTGATGGTTCCATATAAATTTAATTATGATTCGTTCTAGTTCTGTGAAGTATGTCCTGGGTCATTTGATAGAGTTTGCATTAAATCTGTAGATTGCCTTGGGCAGTGTGACCATTTTAACAATATTGATTCTTCCAATCCAGGAGCATGGAATATCTTTCCATTTTTTTAAAGTCTTCTTTAATTTCCTTCATCAATGGTTTATAGTTTTCTGTGTATAATTCTTTCACCTCCTTGGTTAGATTTATTCCTAGGTATTTTATTACTTTGGGTGCTATTTTAAAGGGGATTGTTTCTTTACATTCTTTTTCTGTTGATTTATCGTTAGTGTAAAGAAATGCAAGTGATTTTTGAACGTTAATTTTGTAACCTACTACCTTGCTGAATTCTTCAATCAGCTCTAGTAGCTTTTGTGTGGACCTTTTAGGGTTTTCTATATATAGTAACATGTCATCAGCATATAATGACACTTTTACCTCTTCTTTTCCAATTTGGATCCCTTTAATTTCTTTCTCTTGCCTGACTGCTGTGGCTAGGACTTCCAGGACTATGTTTAATAGGAATGGTGACAGTGGGCATCCTTGTCTTGTCCCAGATTTTAGTGGGAAGCTTTTGAGTTTTTCACCATTGAGTACTATGCTGGCTGTAGGTTTGTCATATATAGCTTTTATTATGTTGAGATATGTTCCCTCTATACCCACTTTGGCGAGAGTTTTTATCATAAATGGGTGTTGAATTTTATCAAATGCTTTTTCTGCATCGATTGAGGTGATCATGTGGTTTTTGTCCTTTCTCTTGTTGTTGTGATGCATTACATTGATTGATTTGTGTATGTTGAAACATCCTTGTGTCCCTGGGATGAACCCCACTTGGTGATGATGTATCATCTTTTTAATGTGTTGTTGGATTCTATTTGCTAAAATTTTGGTGAGGATTTTGTCATCTATGTTCATCAGTGATATTGGCCAATAATTCTCTTTTTTTGTACTGTCTTTGCCTGGTTTTGGTATCAGGGTGATGGTGGCTTCATAGAATGTGTTTGGGAGTATTCCCTCCTTTTCAATTGTCTGGAAGAGTTTGAGAAGGACTGGTATGAGTTCTTCTTTGTATGTTTGGTAGAATTCCCGGGTGAAGCCATCCAGTCCTGGACTTTTATTTGTAGGGAGGTTTTTAATTGCTATTTCTATTTCCTTTCTAGTGATCAGATTGTTCAAGTGTTCAGTTTGTTCTTGATTCATTTTGGTGGACAGTATGTTTCCAGAAACTTCTCCATCTCCTCTTGGTTATCCAGTTTGTTTCCATACAGTTTTTCATAATATTCTCGTATGATAGTCTGTATTTCTATTTTGTTTGTTGTACTTTCTCCATTTTCCTTTCTTATTTTGCTAATTTGTGCTCTCTCTTTTTTCTTCTTTGTGAGTTTGTCCAGAGGTTTGTCGATTTTACTTACTTTTTCAAAAACCCAGCTTTTGGTTTGGTTGATTTTTTCTTTGGTCTTGTTAATCTCTATTGTATTTAATTCCTCTCTGATCTTTATTATTTCCTTCCTTCTGCTGCTTTTTGGGGCTTTTTGTTCTTCTTTTTCTAATTCATTCAGGTGGTGGGTTAACTTGTTTACTTAAGATTTTTCTTCTTTTTTGAGGAAGTCATGTATCACTATGAACCTCCCTCTTAGCACTGCCTTTGCTGTGTCCCATTGGTTTTGAGTGGTTGTGCTTTCATTATCATTTGTCTCAAGGTATTTTTTAATTTCAGCTTTGATTTCCTCATTGATCCATTGGTTTTCCAATGACATATTGTTTAATCTCCATGCTTTCATTTTTTTCTCCTTTGTTTCTCTGTTGTTGATTTCCAGTTTCATGGCATTGTGGTCAGTAAAGATGCTTGAGATAATTTCTATCTTCTTAAAATTGTTGAGGTTTCTTTTCTGTCCAAGTACATGATCGATCCTGGAAAATGTTCCATGTGCACTTGAAAAGAATGTATATCCTATTTTTTGGGGATGTAATGATCTGAAAATATCCACCAAATCTAGTTTTTCTATTGTAGTATTTAATTTCTCTGTTGCCTTGTTTATCTTCTGTCTGGAAGATCTGTCTAGTGATGTTAATGCAGTGTTAAAATCTCCAACTATGATTGTATTCCCATCAATATCCCCCTTTATCTCTGTTAATAATTCTTGTATGTACTTAGGTGCTCCTATATTGGGTGCATATATATTAACGAGTGTAATATCTTCATCTTGTATCACTCCTTTAATCATTATAAAATGTCCTTCTTTATCTTTCTTTATGGCCTTTGTTTTAAAGTCTATTTTGTCTGAAATCAGTACTGCAACACCTGCTTTTTTGGCTTTTCCATTTGCATGGAATATCCATTTCCATCCTTTCACTCTCAATCTATATGTGTCCTTCTCCCTAAAGTGGATCTCTTGTATGCAGCATATTGAAGGTTCTTGCTTTATTATCCAGTCTGCCACTCTATGTCTTTTGACTGGAGCATTTAGTCCATTAACATTTACAGTAATTAATGATAGATGTGTGTTTATTGCCATTTTGAACTTATCTTTGCAGTTGAGTTGGTATATTCTCTTTGTTACTTTCTTCTTCCTTCTGTGGTTTGGTAATTTTCCTTTGTATTATCATGGAGTTTATGTAATTTTTGTGACTCCCTTGTAGATTTTTGTCTTGTGGTTACCCTTTTTTGTAAATCTATTAGCCCATTACTATAACTGTTTTTATTAAACTGATAGTAACATGATCTCAAACCCATCCTACTGTTAAAAAAATTTTTAAAAAGAAAGAAAAAAATATTCTATATTTCCCTGTCTCCCTCTCCCACTCTCAGTGATTTGTATGTCTTCTTTTATAATTTCGTGTTTTCTTTATTTGTAATTCATGAGTTATCACCTTTCCAGTTGTACGTTTCTCATTTCTGTAGCATCCTGCTGCTTTTCTATTTAGAATAGACCTTTGAATATTTCTTTTAGCATGGGTTTAGTGTTGTTAAACTCTTGCAGCTTTTTTTTTGTCTGTGAAACTCTTTATTTCTCCTTCTATCCTAAAGGATAGCCTTATTGGATAAAGTATCCTAGGCTGCATCTTTTTTTCATTCAGGGCTTTGAATATATCTTGCCACTCCCTTCTGGCCTGTAGTGTTTGTGTAGAGAAATCTGCTGAAAGCCTTATGGGGGTTCCCTTGTAACTTACACTTTGCTTTTCTCTTGCTGCCTTTAGAATCATTTCTTTGTCCTTAACTCTGGCCATCTTGATTATGATATGTCTTGGTGTGGGTCTATTTGGGTTCTTCCTGTTTGGGACCCTCTGAACTTCCTGTACTTGGATATCTGATTCCTTCTTTAAGTTTGGGAAGTTTTCAGTCATGATTTCTTCAAAAACCTTTTCAATCCCCTTTGATCCTTCTTCCCCTTCTGGGACCCCTATTATGTGAAGATTGGGATGCTTTATATTATCCCATAGGTCCCTTATGCTATTTTCATTATTTTTTATTTGCTTATCTTGTAGTTCTTCTGAATGGGTGTTTTCTATTGCCCTGTCTTCTAGATCACTAATTCATTCCTCTGCATTATCTAGTCGGCTTTGCACAGCTATTAGATCATTCCACATCTCTGTCAATGAGTTTACCCATTCTACTTGGCTCTTCTTTAAAGCTTCAATTTCATTTTTGACATATTTTATATCTCTAAACACTATCTCTTTTAATTCCTTCAGCAATTTGATCACTCCTTTTTTGAAATCTTGATCTAATAGGCTATCAATGTCTATTTCATTGATCTTTCTTTCAGGGGATTCCTCTTGTTCTTTTAATTGGGAAAGGTTTATCTGCTTCTTCATCTTGCTCATACCTCTGTGGCACTGTGGTTTATGGAGTATCAGTTGTCTATTTTGGATCTTAAGGGTTTTATCTATCTAATGCCTATTTATTAATAGAACTTAGGAAAAAAAGAAAAAAAATAAGAGAGAGAGAGAAAGAATTTAAAAAGAAGGGAGAAAGAGGGTTTGAAAACAGTGTATAATGAATAATAGAAGAGCGAGTTGAAGCAGAGTATTAATCGTGTTGAGACGCCCTTTTAAAACCTTTAAAAAAAGGGGGTGGGGAGATGAATAGATGTATTTGAAACCTGTGTCTAATCAATAACAGGACATCAAAACCCAAGAGAAATAGAAATGAATTAAGAAGTAAAAATTAAGAGAGTAATATAAAATAGAATAGGTAAAAATAGAGTTAAAAAAAAAAAGGGAATTTGTCAGTGTTCTCCTGGAGTCTGTGTGCTTTTAATGTTAAGTCTTTCTGTCTTTGTCCTGTTTTGGAAGCTCAGCTTTTTGTTTTCAGAGGCCCTCCTTTGGCGCCCTCTTCTGTGCTGATCCCAGCATCTGTTGGCAAGCAGATCATGCCTCCTCCTAACACGGGGTCAGGTGCAGCTCTCCTCTGCTGTGGGCGGGCGGGTCACTGCCCCTCCGGATTCCGCAGTCAGATGTTGCAGACTGGCCAGGTAGGAGGGCGGGTCATGCCCCCTTCCAGCACCTCAGTCAGGGGCTGTGTTACTGCCCGAAAGGCGGGGGGCTGCTCTCCCTCTACCTGCGCCACTGGTAGCTCCGCTGCTCTGTGCGGCTGCGCGCTCTGCCCTGGTCAGCGCTCCGCAGGTGGGTTCGGAGAAGACCGAGGGACAGCCTTGTCCCTGCTCCAAGCCAAAACCCAGCTCCTTGTTTGTCTTTGTGGAGCAAGTTCTCTGAGGGACCAGGATGGAAGGATCCTATCTGCCCCGGGCTGTTTGCCCATCTCAGTCTGGCCCTTGAGGCTGCTAAGCCCTTCGTTGCGGATTCAGGTTTTACCCCCGCCCCCACCTGGGTGCTAAGCACTGGAGGATATGGCGGCTGTGCCTGAGCCCTGCCTCTCTTCCCCCAAAAAGTTTCCGCGGGTTTTCAGAGATGTGGTTATGCACCCTTCCCCCGAGAGCACATCAACCTTGCTGTTTTATGGAGGGCCCAGGTAGTTCTGCCCTGTACACCCACAGCCACGGCGCCCAGCCCCTTGCGTTTCCCCAGGGCTGCCTCCGTGCAGCCGCCCCCGTCCTCCGCCCGGCTTGTGCAGCCTGGCCCTGCCCGCCGTTGCTGGCCCGCGTCTCCGGTTGGGTGTCGGGGGGACGCTCTGTGCCCTTTTAACTTAGTTCTGTCAGACAAGGGCTGCTCTGTACAGATCTGAGCCTCGGAGGCTCCCCCTCCGCCCCGCTGACCTCTCAGTTGGAAAGGGGAGACCCAGCGATCGAGCGCCAGTCCTCCTTTGCTGCTTCCTCCCCGCGGGACACGTCCCGCGCTGCTTTGCATTTTGTTCTTTCTTTTTTCTTTTCTCATACCAGATTTTTGGCGTCTTTATCTTTTGAAGAGGGCAATGTTCTGTCGGAGTTCCGCAGGTGCTCTGGTTGGCTGAGTGGGTCTGTAGATGTGGGTCTTGGTGTATTTGTGGGAGAGGGTGACTTACAAGTGTCCTTCTACTCCACCATCTTGTCCGTCTCCCCTGCTTTCCCTTTATCTCTGGTAAACACTGAGTTTTTAACTGTCCCTAGTTTTGCCTTTTCCAGACTGTCTATCGTTGGGATGTTACAGTATGTAGCCTTTTCAGATTGGCTTATTTCACTTAATAATATATGTTTAAGGTTTCTCCATGTATTTTCATGGTTTGATAGCTCATTTCTTTTTAGCACTGAATGATATTCCATTGTCTGTGTGTACCACAGTTTATCCGTTCAATTACTGAAAGACATTGGCTGTTTCCAAGTTTTGTCAGTTCTGAATAAAACTGTTATAAATACCTGTGCAGGTTTTTGAGTGGACACACATTTTCAAAATTTTGATTAAATACTAAGGAGCATGTTTTTTGGATTGTTTAAGAATATGTTTAGTTTTTTTTCTTTTTCTGAGAAACTGCCAATCTGTCTTCCAAAGTGGATGTACCATTTTGCATTCCCATAATCACTGAATGTGAGTTCCTGTTGCTCTACATCATTGCCAGCAATTGTTGTCATCAGTGTTTTAGAATTTTGCCATCTTAAATGGTGTGTAGTGATATCTCATTATCATTTTAATCTGAAGTTTTCTATTCAGGACTTTTGCTCATTTTTTAAACCAAATTATTTTGTTTTCTTACTGTTGAGTTTTAAGAGTTATTTGTTTATTTTGAATTACAGTCCTTTATGAAATGCTTTTTACAAATACGTTTTCCAAGCCTGTGGCTTGTCTTCTCATTCTCTTGACGGTATATTTTGCAGAGTAGTTTTTAATTTTAATGAAGTCTAGCTTATCAATTATTTCTCTCATGGATTTTGCATTGGTAACTTTGGTGTTAGATCACCAAACACAAGGCCAGCTAGATTATCTCCTATGTTGTCTTTTAGGATGTTTATAAGTTGTGTTTTACAGTTAGATCTATCAACATTATGAGTTAATTTTTGTGAAGGATGTAAGATCTATGACTAGATTAATTTTTGCTTGTGTTTGTGAAAAGATTTTTCTCCATTGTATTACCTTAGCTCCTTTATCAAAAACAGGTTGAGTATATTTGTGTGGCCCTACTTCTGGGCTCTCTATTCTCTTTCAGTGATCTATTTATCTGTCCTTTCACCAATACCACACCATCTTGATTAATATAGCTTTATAGTAGGTCTTGAAGATTGGTAGTGACAGTACTCTGACTTTTCTTCTACTTCAAAACTGTGTTGTCTATTCTGGGTCCTTTCTCTCTGCATATAAATATTAAAATCAGTTTCTCAATATCCACAAAATTATTTGCTGGTGTTTTAATTGGGATTGCATTGAATCTATGGATCACGTTGACAAGAAGTAACAGCTTGATAACATTGAGTCTTCCTACCCATGAAGATGGACTATATCTCCATTTTTGTTAGTCCTTTCTTTATTTCTTTCCTCTATTTCATGGCTCTCCTCTTACAAGTCTTATATATATTTTGTTAGAATTATATCTAAGTATTTCATTTTTAGTGCTAACATAAATGGTATAGTATTTTTAATTTCACTTGTTCATTCCTGGTATATAGGAAAGTGGTTAATTTTTATATATGAACCTTCTATCTTTCAATTTCATAATTGCTTAATTCTAGTTTTTTTAATATTGATTCTTTTGAATTTTCTGCGTAGACAATCATCATCTTCAAACAAAGACACATTTATTTTTCCTTCCCATTTTGTGTCTCTTATTTCCTTTTCTTGTCTTATTCCATTAACTAAGAGTTTAATAAGAGTTTAAAGTAAGATGTCAAGAAACAGGGGTTAGTAGGGGTATTCTTGCCTTATTCCTGATCTTATAAAGGAAGAGTCTAGTTTTTCATCATTAAGTATGATGCTAGCTATAGGTGTTTTGAAGATATTCTTTATCAATTGAGGAATTTCCCCTATATTCCTAGTTTACTAAGAGTTTTTATCATGAGTATCTGTTATATATGTCAAATAGTTTTTCTGTATCAATCAATATGATCATTGTGATTTTTTTTTCTTCTTTAGCCTGTTAGTGTGATGGATAGCATTAATTAACTGTCGAATTTACAACTAACCTTGCATACTTGGAACAAATCCCATTTGGCCATGTTCTATAATTCTTTTCTTTTTAAACATTTTATTGAGGTATGATCGACATACAAAAAACTGTACATATTTAATATATACAAAATGATGACTTTGGAGATAAGTATACACCCATGAAACAATCACCACAATCTATGCTATAAAAATATCTATCACCTTCAAAATTTTCCTACCACCTTCTTCATTATTATTTTAAAATAAGAACTCTTGGACTCAGTCAGGTTTCCTGGGTCTTTCTGATATATATGTAATATTACACTTTGATTTCCTCTGTTTAAAAAAAAATTCAACATAACATCTACCCTCTTAGCCAAATTTTAAGTCTACAACAATTATTAACTATAAGCACCATGCTACATAGTAGACTTCTAGTGCTTATTCAAACTTGTATAATTAAAAATGTGTACCATTTGACTAATATCCTCATGTCCTCTTAACCTAGTTTGTAACAACCACCATCCCAGTCTTTGCTTATATTTTTTTCTTTTGTGTGTGTGTGTTTCTTTTTCTTTTTTTTAACACTTTATTGTAGTATGGTTCCTGTACAGTAAAATACACATATTTCAAATGTACAATTTGATGAATTTTGATAGATGTATACACCAGTGAAACCACTACCACAATCAATATAGCTAACATTTCCATCACTCCCCAAGAGGTGCAATTTTCAAATTCCCAAGTTCTCCCTTCCCACCTCATTTATTCCTTGATAACCATAAGTTTGTTCTCTATGTGAATCCATTTCTGTTTTGTAGGTAAGTTTATTTATGTCTGCTTCTTTGAGCTTGACTATTTTATATTCTTCGTATAAGTGGTATCATGAAGTATTTGTCCTTCTGTGTCTTGCTTATTTCAATTAACATAACATCCTCCACATTCATCCATGTTGTCACAGATGTTGAGATTTTCTTCTTTTTTACGGGAGAATAACATTGCATTTTTGATATTTGTTACATTTTCTTTATCCACTCATCAATCAATGGATATTTGGGTTGCTTCAATGTATTGTTTATTGTAAATAATGCTGAAATTAACATGGGAGTTCAGATATCCCTTAGAGATATTGGTTTAAATACCTTTGGATATAGAACCAGGACTAAGATTTCTCAATCACATGGAGGTTCTGTTTTTACGCTTTTCAGTAACCACCGTACTGTTTTTTATAGTGGCTGCACCAAATTACATTCCAACCAACAGTGTATAAGGGTCCCCATTTCTACTATCCCCACCAATGCTAGATATTTTTGAAAAAATAATAGCTATCCTAACAGGTGTGAGGTGATAGCTCATTGAGGTTTTGATTGTAATTCCCTAATAACTTAAAATGTAAAACATACACCTGTTGGCCATTTTTAAATCTTCTTTGGAGAAACGTCTATTCAAGTCCTTTCCCCATTTGGTTTTCTTTTTTCTTCTGGTTTTTATTTTGTTTTATTTTTAAATTTTTTATTGAAGTACAGTTGATTTACAACATTGTATTCATTTCTAGTGTATAGCTTAGTGATTCAGTTATTTGATTTTGACTGTTTCTTTGTTTGCTAATGAGTTATAGATGTTCTTTATATATTTTGGATATTAACCTTTCATCAGATATGTGGTTTTCAAATAATCTCTCCCATTACATAGGTTACCTTTTCATATGTGTATTGTTTCCTTTGCTGACTAAAAGGTTGTAGATTGGATGTAATTACATTTTTATATTTTTGTTCTTGCTGCCTGTGCTTTTAGGGTCATTACCAAGGAATCATTGCCAAGGTCAGTGGGAGGAAGCTATTTCCGTATATTTTCTTTTGGGAGTTTTATAATTTAAAATCTTATATTTAAGTCTATTATTCATTTTGAGCTGATTTTTGTGTATGATTTTAAAGATTCAACTTCAGTATTTTGCATGTGGATATCCAGTCTTCTCAGTACCATTTATTGAAGATTCTATCTTTCCATCATTGTGTGATCTTTGTACTCTAATTGAAGATCAGTTGAATGTAAATGATCCTATTCAATTCCATTGACCTATAAGTCTGTTTTTTTTCAGTATCATATTATTTTGATTAATGTTGCATTCTAATTTGGTTGAAATCAAGAAGTCTGATGCCTCCTGATTTGTTCTTCTTGCTCAAAATTGCTTCAGCTATTCATACTCTTTTGTGGTTCCATATGAATTTTAGGATTGTTTTTTAAATTTCTGTTAAAAAAGCCATTGAGATTTGGACAGAGATGGCACTGAGTCTGTAAATCACTTTGGGTAATATATACATTTTAACAATATTAATTCTTTTTTATTGAAGTTTAGTCAGTTTATAATGTGTCAATTTCTGGTGTACAATGTAACATTTCAGTCATACATATACTTACATATATTCGTTTTCATATTCTTTTTCATTATAGGTTACGACAAGATATTGACTATAGTTTCCTGTGATATACAGTCGAAACTTATTACCTATCTATTTTATATCTAGTAGTTGGTATCTGCAAATCTTCAACTCCCAATTTATTCCTTTCACACCCTTACCCCGGTAACCATAAGTTTGTTTTTTATGTATGTAAGTCTGTTTCTGTTTTGTAAATACATGCATTTGTGTCTTTCTTTTTCTTTTTAGATTCCACATATGAGTGATATCATATGGTATTTTTCTTTCTCTTTCTAGCTTACTTCACTTAGAATGACAATATCCAGGTCCATCCATGTTGCTGCAAATGGCATTATTTTATCTTTTTTATGGTTGAGTAATAGTCCATTGTGTAAATATACCACTACTTCTTTATCCAGTTATCTGTCCATGGACACTTAGGTTGATTCCATGTCTTGGCAATTGTAAATGTGCTTCTATGAATATTGGAGTGCATGTATCTTTTTGAATTAAGGTTCCTCTGGATAAATGCCCAGGAGTGGGATTGCTGGATCATATGGGAAATCTACTTTTACTTTTTTGAGGAATCTCCATAGTGTCTTCCATAATGGCTGCACCAAACTACATTCCCATCAGCAGTGTAAGAGGGTTCCCTTTTCTCCGCACCCTCTTCACCATTTATCATTTGTGGACTTTTGAATGATGGCCATTCTGACTGGTGTGAGGTGAAACCTCATTGTAGTTTGGATTTGAATTTCTCTGATAATTAGCGATATTGAGCATTTTTTGTGTGCCTATTTTCCACTGTGTGTCTTCACTGGATAATTGCTTGTTTAGATCTTTTGCCCATTTTTGGATTGGGCAGTTTTTTTTTTTCTTATTAAGTTGTATAAGCTGTTTATACATTCTGGAAATTAAGCCTCTGTCTTAAAAAGCTTCATCTTTTGCAAATATTTTCTCCCACTCCATAGGTTGTCTTTCTGTTTATCTTATGGTTTCCTTTGCTTGGCAAAAGCTTATGAATTTAATTAGGTCCCATTTGTTTATTTGTGCTTTACTTTCTATTGTCTGGGTAGACTGCCCTAGGAGAACATTGCTAAGATTTATGTTATAGAATGTTTTGCCTATGTTTTCTTCTAAGAGGTTTATAACATATTGTGTTTAAGTCTTTAAGCCATTTTGAGTTTATTTCTGTGTATGGTGTGAGGGAATGTTCTAACTTCATTGATTTATATGCAGCTGTCCAGTTATCCCAACACCATTTGTTTAAGAGACTGCCTTTACTATTCTCACCTCTTTTGTCAAAGATTGATTGACCAAAAGTTTGTGAGTTTATTTCTGGGCTCTCTATTCTGTTACATTGATCCATATGTCTGTTTTTGTGCCAATACCATTCTGTTTTGATTACTGTAGATCTGTATTATTGTCTGAAGTTTGGAAGGGTTATTTTTCCAGCTTCATTCTTTTTCTTCAGTATTGCTTTGGCAATTATGGGTTTTTTTGTGATTTCTATATAAAGTTTAAGATTGTTCTAGTTCTGTGAAAAATGTCCTGGGTAATTTGATAGTGATCGGATTAAATCTGTAGATTGCTTTGGGTAGTATGACCATTTTAACAATATTAATTCATCCACACCAAGAGTATGAGATATCTTTCCATTTGTTTAAATCATCTTTAATTTACTTAATCAATGTTTAGTAGTTCTCTGCATGTAAGTCTTTCACCTCCTTGGTCAGATTTATTCCTGAGTATTTTATTTTTTGGATATAATTTTAAAAGGGATTAGTTCTTTACTTTCTTTTTCTGATATTTCATTGTTAGTGTAAATAAATTCAACTAATTTCCATATGTTAATCTTATATCCTGCTACCTTGATGAATTCTTTCATCAGCTCTAGTAGTTTTTGTGTGGATCCTTTAGGGTTTTCTATGTATAGTATCATGTCATCCACATATAGTGACCATTTTACCTCTTCTCTTGCAATTTGGATCCCTTGTATTCTTTTTTCTTGTCTGATTTCTATGGCTAGGACTTCCAATACTATGTTGAATAGGAGTGGTGATACTGGGCATCCTTGTCTTGTCCCAGATTTTAGTGGGAAGCATTTGAGTTTTTCAGCATTGAGCACTATGCTGGCTGTAGGTTTGTCATATATAGCTTTTATTATGTTGAGGTATATTCCCTCTATACCCACTTTGGTTAGAGTTTTTAATCATAAATTGGTGTTGAATTTTATCAAATGTTTTTTCTGCATCAATTGAGATGATCATATGACTTTTGTCCTTTCTTTTGTTGATGTGTGTATTATGTTGATTGATTTAGGTATGTTGAACTATCCTTGTGTCCCTGGGGTGAATCCAACTTCATCATAGTATATTATCTTTCTTAGGTGTTGTTGGATTATGTTTGCTAGTATTTTGTTAAGGATTTTTGCATCATGCCTATAAATGATATTGACCTATAATTTTCAGTTTTGGTAGTGTCTTTGATTTTAGTATCAAGATGTTGTGGCTTCATAGAATGAGTTTGGGAGTGTTCCTCTTCAATCTTCTAGTGATCAGTCTGTTCAAATTATCTATTTATTCTTGATTCAGTTTTGGTGGACTGTAAGTTTCTAGAAATTTGTCCATTTCTCCTAGGTTGTCCAATTTGTTTCCGTATAGTTGTTTATAGTATTCTCTTCTGCTTTTTCCTGTGGTATTGGTTGTAATCTCTCCATTTTCATTTCTTATTTTGTTTGTGTGCTCCGTTTTCTTCTTGGTGAGCCTGGCCAGAGTTTTCTCAATTTTGTTAACTATCAAAAAACCAGCTCTTGGTTTGATTGATTTTTTTCTATTTGACAATATTAATTCTTTTAATACCTGAACACAAGATGTGTTACCATTTATTTTCTTCTGCTTTAATTTACTTCATCAGTTTTATAATTATCAGTGTAAATCTCTCACCTCCTTAGTTAACTCAACTTCTAAATAGTTAATTATTTTTGATGCTTCTGTAAATGCGGTTGTATTCTTAATTTCCTTTACAGATAGTTTATTGTTAAAACATAGGAGCAGAAATTGGTTTTTAAGTTAATTTTTTATCTTGTTACTTTACTGAATTAATGTGATAGTTCTAACACTCTTTTGTAGAGTCCTTAGAGTTTTCTACATAAAAATCATGTAATCTGCAACAGAGAATTTAACTGCTTATTTTTTATTCATATGTCTTTTATTTCTTTTTCTTACAAAATTGCTCTAGCTAGGACTTCCATCATTACGTTCAATAGAACTGATGAGAGGAAAATCCTTGTCTTGTTCCTAAACTTAAAGGAAAGGCTTTTAACTATTCACTATTGAGTACAATGTTAGCTGTAGGCTTGTCTTATATGACTTTAACATGTCTAGGTGCATTTATTTTATACCTAATTTTAAAGAGGTTTTTTTTCATGTAAAGATGCTGAATTTTGTCAAAAGCTTTCCCTGCCTCTATTTAAATAATCATATGATCTATATCCTTTATTTTGTTGCATGATGTATCGCATTTTTATGTGCATCTGTTGAACCATCTTTGCAGCCCAGGGATGAATCCCACTTAATCCAATGTATGAACCTTTTAATATACACTTGAATTTGGTTTGCTAGTATTTTGTTGAGTATATTTGAATCTGTATTCATCAGTGATATTGGACTGTAATTTTTATGCTTTTGGTGTCCTTATCTATCTTCAGTATAAGTGTAATGCTGGCCTTGTAAAATAAATTTGGAAGTATTCCTTCCTGTTCAATTTTGGAAAAATTTGAGAAGGACTTTTGTTCATTCTTGTTTAAATATTTTATAGAATTCACAAGTGAAGGCATCTGGTCCTGAACTTTTGATGATTTTTAAATTTTGGGGTTTAGAGAATTTTTTACTGATTCAATCTTCTTACTTGTTATTGGTCTGTTGAGATTTTCTATTAACTCCAGGACTTAGTCTGTTTTAAGTTGTATGTTTTTAGGAATTTTTTTTTTCATTTGCTCTAAGTTATCTAATGTGTTAGTGTATGATTGTTCATAGCAGTCTTTGTATTTTTGTGCTATGATTTATGTCTCTTTCATTATAATTTTATCAATTTTAGTCATCTCTTTTTTTCTTAGTCAAGCTAATGGTTTGTCAATTTTGTTTATCTTTTCAAAAAAACAGCTCTTAGCTTTGTTGACCTTTTATTGTCTTTCTAGCCTCTATTTCATTTATTTCTGCTATATTCTATATTATTTCTTTCCTCCTGATAACTGTGGGCTTAGTTTCACTTCCTTTTCTAGTTCTGTGTGGTGTAAAGTTAGGTTGTTTAAGATCTTTCTTTTTTATTATTGTAGGCATTTATCTGTATAAACTTCTCTATTAGAACTGCATTTGCTGTATCCCATAAGTTTTGTATGTTGCATTTCAATTTAGTTTGTCTCAAGGTATTTTAAAATTTTTTCTTTACCTAATTGGTTGTTCAAAAGCATGTTGCTTAATCTCCATATATTGGTGAATTTTTGAGCTCTTCTCCTGTTATTGGTTTCTAGTTCTATTCCATTGTGGTCAGAAAAGTTACTTTATATAATTTCAGTCTTCTTAAATTTGCTAAGACTTGTTTTGTGACCTAACATATGATCTATCCTGGAGAATGTATCCTGGAGAATGTCATGCACTTAAGAGGAATGTGTATTTTGCTGCTGTTGAGTAGAATGGTCTGTGTGTGTGTGTGTGTGTGTGTGTGTGTATATATATATATATATATATATATATATATATATATGATCTATTTGGTCTAAAGTATAATTCAAGTCCATTACTTCCTAATTGATTTTCATTATGGAAGATCTATTCACTGATGAAAATGTGTTATTGAGGTTTCCTACAATTATTACATTGTTGTCTGTTTTTGCCTTCAAATCTGTTAATAATTGTTTAATAAAGCTAGGTGCTGTAATATTGGGTGCATATATATTTACAATTATTATATCCTCTTAATGAGTTGACCACTTTACAATTATATGATGACTTTCTTTGTCTATTTTTAGAGCTTTTGACTTAAAGTCTATTTTGTCAAAGTATAGCTACTGTTGATGTCTTTTGTTTTCCATTTGTATGGAATTTTCTTCTTATACCTTCACTTTTAGCTTATAAGTGTCCTTATAACTGAAGTGAGTCTCTTGTGGGCAGCATATAGTTGATTTCTTTCCTTTATCCATTCAGCTACTCCATTAATTCTGATTGGAGAATTTAAACAATTTTCTTTGTAGTAATTATTAATAGATAAGGACTTATTATCAACATTTTCTTAATAATTTTCTCACTATTTTGTAGCTTTGTTCTTTCTTCTTCACTTACTGTCTTCTTTGTGAATTGATGTTTTTCTTTTTGTTATTGTAGCTTTGATTGTTTTCTCTTTATCATTTGTGTAGCCATTATAGGTTTTTACCTTGTGATTACTATGACACTTTCATAATATAGCTAATGATAATATATTTTAAGCTGAGAACAAATCAACTTCAACTTCAAAAATTTCTACATTTTTACTTGCCCACACCCACATTTTTTATTATTTTATCCCAATTTAAGTATTTTATATTATGTATCCATTAACAAAATATTGTAGCTATAGTTATTTCTAACACTTTTGACTTTTACTCTATATTATGGAATTCAAATTTATATATACACCATCATTGCATTATTATTTTGAATTCAACAGTGTTTCACTTTACCAGTGAATTGTATAATTTGCTTTCTTTTCATATTACTATAAAAGGACTAATGTCCTTCATTTCACCTTAAAGAATTTCCTTTAGTATTTCTTGTACAGGAAGTCTAGTGGTGAAAAATTCCCTCAGCTTTTGTTTGGGAAGATCTTTTTCTCTCTCATTTCTGAATGACAACTTTGCTGGGGAAAGTATTCTTGATGTCAGTTTTTCTCTTGAGTACTTTGAATCTATCATCCTACTCCCTCCAGGCCTGCAATATTTCTGCTGGGAAATCTGCTGATAACCTTTTTGGGATTAATTTGTATGTGTTTTGTCTTTTTTCTCTTGCTGCTTTCAAAATCCTTTCCTAATCTTCAAGTTTTGAGAACTTCGTTATATTGTGTCTTGGTGAAGATCTCTTTAAGTCAAATATATTTGTAGATCTTTAAGTTTGAGTACCTGGATCTTCCTGGATGGCCATATCTACCCTGAGATTTGGGAAGTTTTCAGCCATTATTTCTTTAAATAAGTTCTCTCTCTCTGTCTCCCCCTGTACTCATTCTGAAACTCCCATAATGCAAATAGTATTTCTTGGGGGGAGGCCAAGATGGTGGATAAGAAGGATGCTCATAGCTCACCATCTCCCATAAATACACCAAGACTCACCTCCACAGACCCACTCAGCCAACCAGAGCACCTGCTGAACTCTGACAGAACATTGCCCTCTTCAAAAGACAAAAACAACAAATATCTGGTAGGAGAAAAGGAAAAAAGAAAGAAAAAAGGCAAAACAGTGTGGGACTGGTCTGAGAGGAGAGAGTGGCAAAGGAGGACTATACTCATTCATTGGGTCTTCTCCCCACCAACTGAGAGGCCAGTGGGATAGAGGGGGAGCCTCCAAGGCTCGAATCTGTATGGAGCACCCCTTGACCAACAGAACTAAGATAAACAGGCATAGAGGGTCGCCATGACACCCAGCCCAAGATGCGAGCCTGCAGCTGGGGGATGGGATAGGCTGCCCGAGCCAGGCAGAGGACTGGGGTTCCTGCACTGAGGGAGCCCTCGGGTATTGCAGGGTGCTGTGCATCATGGTTGGGTGGGCACACAGGGCAGAACAACATGGATCATCCATAAAACAACACGGCTGATGTGCCCTGGGGGGAAGAGTGCCATACCCCCATCTCTGAAAAACCGTGGAAGATTTTCATGCAAAGAGAGGTGGGGCTCAGGCACAGCTGCCATATCCTCCAGTGCTTAGCACCCAAGCAGGGGTGGGGGTGAAACCTGAATCTGTACCTAAGGGCTTAGCAGCCTCAAAGGCCAGACAGAGACTTGTTTACAGCCTGAGGGAGATAGGATCCTTTGGCCCTAGAACCTCAGAGAAATTGGGGCTCTGAGACAAACAAGGAACAGAGTTTTGGCATGGAGCAGGGGCGGGGCTGTTCTGCGGTCTTCCCTAAGCCCACCTACAGAGCTGGGGCCTGAGGTGGAACAGGCAGCAGCACAGACCAGAGGAAGGACCCGTGCCAGGAGAGGGTGGGTTGCCACCCACCTTCCTGGCAGGAATGCAGCACCTGACCAAGGTGCTGGGAGGGGGCATGATCCACGCACCTACCTGGCCAGTCTGCAACATCTGACTGCAGCATTGGGAAGGGGAGTGATCTAACCTCCCACAGCAAGAGAGAGAAGCACCTGAACCAGTGTTGGGAGGGAGTGAGACCTGCTTGCCAACAGGCACTGGGAACAGCACAGATGAGGGTGGCAATGGAGGGTCTCTGAAAACAGCAAGCTGAGTTTACAAAACAGGGTGAAGACAGAAAGACTTCTCATTAAGAGCAGACAGTCTCCAGGAGAATACCCCCCTTTTTTTCAAATCTGTTTTTACCTGTTCTATTTTCTATTACCTTTTTAATTTTTACTTTTTAAACAATTATATATGCTTCCATTTTTAATCCCTTTAAATTCTTTCTATTAAAATATTTTTATTATTATTATTTTTAAAAATACACCTCATTTCATTTTTATTTCTCTTGGTTTTGATCTGCTGTTATCGATTATACAGAGGTTTAAAATATATTTTGTTCCTCTTTTCTCCTTTTTTAAAGGTTTTGAAGAGACGTCCCAACTTGATTGCCATTCTGCTTCAAATTGCTCTTCCATTATTCATTAGACACTTTTCAAACTGATTTTCCTACATTCTTTAAAAATTCTCTCTTTATTTTATATTTTTATCTGTTCTATTTTCTATTACCTTTTTAATTTCTACTTCCTAAACAATTTTATATGCTTCTAGTTTTAATTCCTTTAAAATTTTTGTTTTAAAGTATATTCATAATTATTATTTTCAAAAATCTACCTGCTTTCATTTACATTTCTTTTGGTTTTGATCTCCTGTTATTGATTATACACAGGTTTCAAATATTTTCTGATCTTTTTCTTTTTTTAAGGGATTTTAAAAAAGGAGTTTCAACTCGATTGCTAGTCTGATTCAATTGCTATTCTATTATTGATTACACACTGTTTTCAAACCTTTTTTCTCCCTTCTTTTAAAATTCTCTTATTTGCTCTCTCCCTTTTAAGTTTTATTCCTACAAAGGCGTTAGATAGATAAATAAATTAACTCCTGAAGGACTACAATAAATAACTGATACTCCATAAGCCACAGTGCCAGAGATATGAGCAAGATGAAGAAGCAGAGAAACCATTCCCAACTAAAAGAACAAGAGAAATCCCCTAAAAGAATGATCAGTGAAACAGACATGGTTAGCCTACTAGATCAAGATTTTAAAAAAGAAGTGATTGAAGTACTGAAGGAACTAAAAGAGAGAGTGTTTAGAGATATAAAATATGTTAAAAATGAAATTGAAGATATAAACAAGAGCCAAGTAAAATAGATAAACTCATTGGCTGAGATGAGAAATGATCTAAAGGCTGTACAAAGCAGGCTAGATAATGCAGAGAAACGAATAAGTGACATAGAAGAAAGGACAACAGAAAGCAACCAATCAGAACAGCTGAGAGAAAAACAAATAAAATGTAATGAACACAGCATAAGGGACCTATGGGATAATATAAATCATGCCAATCTTCAAATAATAGGGGTTTCAGAAGAGGAAGAAAGATGAAAGAGGATTGAAAAGGTATTTGAATAAATCATGACTGAAAATGTCCCAAACTTAAAGAAGGAAGCAGATATCCAAGCACAGGAAGCTCTGAGGGTCCCAAACAGGAAGAACCCAAACAAATCCACACCAAGAGATATCATAATCAAGATGGCCACAGTCAAGGATAAAGAAAAGATCCTAAAGGCAGCAAGAGAAAAGCAAAGTGTAAGTTACAAGGGAACCCCCGTAAGGCTTTCAGCAGATTTCTCTACACAAACACTACAGGCCAGAAAGGAGTGGCAAGATATATTCAAAGCCCTGAATGAAAAAAAGATGCAGCCTAGGATACTTTATCCAGCAAGGCTATCCTTTAGGATAGAAGGAGAAATAAAGAATTTCACAGACAAGCAAAAATGAAAATAGTTTAGCAACACTAAACCCATGCTAAATGAAATATTGAAAGGTCTACTCTAAATACAAAAGAAGCATGATGCTACAAAAATGAGAAACTCATAACTAGAAAGGTGATAACTCATGAATTACAACAAAGTAAATATGAAATCATAAAAGAAAATATCTAAATCATTAAGAGTGGGAGAGGGAAGCAAGAAAATATAGAGGTTTTTTTTCTTACTTTTTTAAATTTTTTGTTCTCATTAGGATGAGTTTGAGATTATATTACTATCAGTTTAATAAAAAGAGTTATAGTGAGCTAGCTAATAGACTTACAAAAAACGGTAACAACAAGCCAAAAACTTACAAAGGAGTCACAAAAACTAAATAAAACCCATGATAATACAAAGAAAAATGACCAAACCACAAAAGTAAGAAGAAAGGAACAAAGCGGAAATACCAAATCAACTGCAAAAATAAGTTCAAAATGGCAATAAACACACATCTATCATTAATTACTTTAAACGTTAATGGACTAAATGCTCGAGTCAAAAGGCATAGAGTGGCAGACTGGATAATGAAGCAAGAACCTTCAATACAAGAGACCCACTTTAGAGAGAAGGACACATATAGGTTGAGAGTGAAAGGATGGAAAAGGATATTCCATGCAAATGGAAAAGCCAAAAAAGCAGGTGTTGCAGTACTGTTTTCAGACAAAATAGACTTTGAAACAAAGGCCATAAAGAAAGATAAAGAAGGACATTTTATAATGACTGAAGGAGTATACAAGATGAGGATATTTCACTAGTTAATATATATGCACCCAATTTGGAGCACCTAAGTACATACAAGAATTACTAACAGAGAAAAAGGGGGATATTGATGGGAATACAATCATAGTTGGAGATTTTAACACTGCATTAACATCACTAGACAGAAAATTATTAAGGCAACAGAGAAATTAAACAATACAGTAGAAAAATTAGATTTTGTGGATATTTTCTGAGCATTACATCCCCCCAAAATAGAATATACATTCTTTTCAACTGCACATGGAACATTTTCTATGATTGATTGTGTACTTGGGCACAAAAGAAGCCTCAAAATTTTAAGAAGATAGAAATTATCTCAAGCACCTTTACTGATCACAATGCCATGAAACTAGAAATCAACTATAGAGAAACAAAGGAGAAAAAAATGAAAGGATGGAGATTAAACAACAAGCTCTTAAAAAACCAATGGGTTGAGTAGTATTACATTGTATAAATATACCACATCTTAAAATCGACAACATAACGCTACTTGCAGCAACATGGATGCCCCTGGAGAATGTCATTCTAAGTGAAGTAAGCCAGAGAGAGAAAGAAAAATACCATATGAGATCGTTCATATGTGGAGTCTAAAAAGCAAACAAACAAACAAACAAACAAAGCATAATAGAAAACAGAAACAGAGTCATAGACATTAGAATGAAAACTTGTGGTTGCCAAGGAGGCAGAGGATGGGAAGGGATAGACAGGATTTCAAAATTGTAGAATGGATAAGTAAGATTATACTGTATAGCAGAGGGAAATATACACAAGAAATTATGGTAGCTCACAGATAAAAAAAGTGACAATATATATATATATATATATATATATATATATATATATATATATATATATATTCATGTATAACTGAAAAATTGTGCTCTACACTGGAATTTGATGCAACATTGTAAAATGATTATAAATCAATACAAAATGTTAAAAGAAAACAATGCGTCAATGTGGAAGTCAAAGTTGAAATTAAAAAATACCTTGAGACAAATAAAATTGAAAACACAACCACACAAAATTTATGGGACATAACAATGGCAGTGCTAAGAGAAGTTTATAGTGATACAGGCCTTCGTCAAAACAGAAGAACATTCTCAAATAAACAATTTAACCCACCAGCTGAATGAATTAGAAAATGAAGAATAAAAAGCCCCTAAAGGCAGCAGAAGGAAGGAAATTATAAAGATTAGGGAGGAAATAAATAAAATAGAGATTAACAAGACCATAGAAAAAATCAACCAAATCAAAAGCTGGTTTTTTGAAAAAGTAAATAAAATTGACAAACCTCTAGCCAAACTCACAAAGAAGAAATAAGAGACAGCACAAATTAGCAAAATAAGAAAGGAAAATGGAGAAATTACAACAAATAAAATAGAAATACAGAATATCATATGAGAATATTATGAAAAACTATATGGAACCAATATGGATAACCTAGAGGAGATGGACAAATTTCTGGAAACATACAGTCCACCAAGACTGAACCAAGAGGAAACTGACCAGTTGAACAAACTGATCACTAGAAATGAAATCGAATTAGCAATAAAAAAAAACTCCCTACAAATAAAAGTCCAGGACTGGACAGCTTCAATGGGGAATTCTACCAAGCATACAAAGAAGAACTCATACCAGTCCTTCTCAAACTCTTCCAGATGATTGAAAAGGAGGGAATACTCCCAAACTCATTCTATGAAGCCACCATCACCCTGATACAAAAACCAGTCAAAGACACTACCAAGAGAATTATAGGCCAATATCACTGATGAACATAGATCCAAATATCCTCACTAAAATATCAGCAAATAGAATCCAACAACACATAAAAAGGATTATACACCGTGATCAATTGGGGTTCATCCCAGAGACACAAGTGTGGTTCAGCATATGTAAATCAATCAATGTAATACATCACATCAACAATAAAAGGGACAGAAACTACATGATCATCTCAATAGATGCAGAAAAAGCATTTGATAAATTTCAACTCCCATTTATGATAAAAACTCTCACCAAAGTGGGTATAGAGGGAACATATCTCAACTTCATAAAAGCTATATATTACAAACCTACAGCCAGCATAGTTCTCAATGGTGAAAAACTCAAAATCTTCCCACTAAAATCTGGGACAAGGCTGCCCACCATCACCACTGCTATTCAACATAGTCTTGGAAGTCCTAGCCACAGCAATCAAGCAAGAGAGAGAAATAAAAGGGATCCGAATTGGAAAAGAAGAGGTAAAAACGTTACTATATGCTGATGACATTTTACTATATGTAGAAAACCCTAAAATGTCCGCACAAAAACTACTAGAGCTGATTGAAGAGTTCATCAAGGTAGCATGTTAACATTCAAAAATCAGTTGCATTTCTTTTCACTAACGATGAATCAACAGAAAAAGAAAGTAAAGAAACAATCCCCTTTAAAATAGCACCCAAAGTAATAAAATATCGAGGAGTATATCTAACCAAGGAGGTGAAAGGATTTTACACAGAAAAGTATAAAACATGGATGATGGAAATTAAAGAAGACTTTAAAAAATGGAAAGATATTCCATGCTCTTGGATTGGAAGAATCAATATTGTTAACATGGTCACACTGCCCAAGGCAATCTACAGATTTAATGCAATCCCTATCCAATTACCCAGGACATATTTCACAGAACTAGAACAAATCATAATAAAATGTACATGGAACCACAAAAGACCTAGAATTGCCAAAGCATTCCTGAAAAGAAAGAAAGAGGCTGGAGGAATAACCCTCCCAGACTTCAGACAATACTACAGAGCTACAGTAATCAAAACAGCATGGTATTGGTACAAAAACAGACATATGGACCAATGGAACAGAATAGAGAGCCCAGAAATGAACCCACAAACTTTTGGTCAGCTAATCTTCGATAAAGGAGGCAAGAATATACAATGGAATAAAGACAGTCTCTTCAGCAAATGGTGTTGGGAAAACTGGACAGCAGCGTGTAAAACAATGAAGCTAGAACACTCCCTTACACCATACACAAAAATAAACTCAAAATGATCAAGGATTAAACATAAGACAAGATACAATAAACCTCCTAGAGGAAAACATAGGCAAAACATTATCTGACATACATCTCAAAAATGTTCTCCTAGAACAGTCTACCCAAGCAATAGAAATAAAAGCAAGAATAAACAAATGAGGCCTAATGAAACTTACAAGCTTCTGAACAGCAAAGGAAACCATAAGTGAAACAAAATAACAACCTATGGAATGGGAGAGAATTTTTGCAAATGAAGCCGACAAAGGCTTGATCTCCAGAATATATAAGCGGCTCGTATGACTAAATAAGAAAAAAAAAACTACCCAATGCAAAAATGGGCCAAAGACCTAAACAAAAAATTCTTCAAGAAAAAATACAAATGATCAATAGGCAAAGGAAAAAATGTTCAATATCACTAATTATCAGAGAAATGGAAATCAAAACTACAATGAAGTATCACCTCACACCAGTCAGAATGGCCATCATTCAAAAATCCAGAAATGACAAATGCTGGAGAGGCTGTGGAGAAAAGGAGCCATCCTACAATGCTGGTGGGAATGCAGTTTCAGGCAGACACTTGAAAACAGTTTGTAGATTCCTCAAAAGACTAGGATAGACTTTTACCTTATGACCCTGGAATCCTGCTCCTGGGCATACATCCAGAAGGAACCTTACTTCAAAAAGACACCTGCAACCCCATGTTCATAGTAGCACTATTTACAATAGCCAAGATATTGGAACAGCCTAAATATCCATCAACAGATATTTGGATAAAGAATAAGTGGTATATTTATACAATGGAATACTATACAGCCATAAAACCCCACAGCATAACACCATTTGCAACAACATGGATGTTTCTGGAGAATGTCATTCTAAGTGAAGTAAGCCAGAAAGAGAAGGAAAAATACCATATGGGATCGCTCATATGTGGAATCTAAAAAAAAAAACATAAATACAAAACAGAAACAGACTCATAGACATAGAATATAAACTTGTGGTTGCCAATGGGGCAGGGTTTGGGAAGGGATAGAGTGGGGTTTCAAAATGTAGAATAGATAAAGAATATTATACTGTATAGCACAGGGAAATATATACAAGATCTCACAGAGAAAAACATGTGACAATGAATATTTTTATATTCATGTATAACTGAAAAATTGTGTTCTACACTGGAATTTGACACAACATTTTAAAATTATTATAAATCAATAAAACAATTTTAAAAAGAAACAAAGAAACAAAATAGTGTTTCTTTTGATAATGTTCCATAAGGCATACAGACTTTCTTCCCTTGTTTTCATTATTTTCTTTTTTCTACTCTGGATAATATCAAGAAATCCATCTTCAAATTTTCAGATTCATCTTTCTGCTTGATTGAGGCTGATTTGAAGCTCTCTATTTTCCATTTTGTTTTATTTTTTTCCCCAGAATATCTTTTTTTATTTCATTATTCATATCTGTATAACTTCTCATTTTGTTCATGTATTGTTTTCCTGAGTTTGTCGAGTTGTCTACCTGTGTTTTCTTGATATTGTTGAGCTTCTTTATAATAATATTTTTAATTCTTTTTCACATAACATGTAAATCTCCATTTGGGGAGATAAATTTTTGGAAAATTATTGTGTTCCTTTGATGTCTTGTTTTCCTTGTTTTCTTGTGTTCCTGATGGCTTTGCATTAATATCTGCACATTTGAGGAAGCAGTTGCTTCTTATAGCCTCTTTAGACTGGCTTTGGTAGAGAAAATATTATGCCTGAAGGTGGCTTTGAGCCCCTGCTGGATGGTGTGCCTTATCTCTGATTAATGGGAAGGCACAGTGATGTAGTCCTCATGTAGCTCTGTCAGATGAGATAAATGTTAGTGAAGACTGCAGAGGTCTTCTGTAGTCTAGACTACATAAATCCTGTGCATGATAGTGACAGCTTGGACTATTGGGGTCCTTGAAGTAGGAGGCTCCTGAGGTCCTCCTGTTCAATATTTTGCCTGCAAGGGGAAGTTATATCTAAAGGAATCCATCTTGGCACCAGGTGCTGACAACCAGCACTACAGCACAGCTGGGACCCAATTATCCGGCACTTGTGGAACTACCACAATACCTGAGTTCTGGGGTATAGGTGCACTTGCTGTGGCAGTGGTGCTGCTAGCTGTGGTGTGGACATGGGAATATCTCCTATAGAACAGGGGTCTGAATCTCTGGTAACTCAGGTCAGGGAGGGTGTGGTACACAGCAGCAGCACTGGCTCTGGGGTGAATTGGTGAAACAGTGGCTTGGGCCTAAGGCCCAAGGAACAGTAGCTGTACAACCTGGTGATGGTGTGTCAGTGTCCCAACTCTGGCCCCAGGAAGCAGTCTCCTAACAGTAGCATCATGTCCTTAGTAATGGCATATTAAAAACACATGTCAGGACATAGAGTGTGAGGTGCAGAGCAATAGCAGCACAGCACTGGTAATGGTAGGTAAAAGTCTGACCTGGGGACCTGGCATGAGGATCAGAGAAATAGCAGCTACACCCCAACAATGATGGATCAAAGCCAAGATCTTGGACCCAGGGTCAGGACTCAGAACAGCAGTAGTGTGCCCTAATAGTGTCAGGTCAAAGTGGGAGGCAGGGCAGAGAGCAATGACAGCACAGCTAGATAATTGTTGGTCAAAGCTGCAACCTGGGATCTAGGGGTGGGATTAAAGCAGAGGCAGCTCCAGTCCAATAGATGGTGAGGTCCTATGGTGTCCTTATCCTGGAGAGGGGAGACAGCAGCAACTGGAGCCCCTGGGGGCAGATCTCACTGAAGTGACATCTCTAGCTCCTGGAAGGAGATGTAGTGGCAAGGACTCTGGGCAATTCAGTCAGCTGGGATCAGTGTTTGTGAAGACTGTGGGAGTCCTCAGTAGAAAAAACTGCAAATAATCACAGTATAACCACAGTGGTGAGACTTGGTGGGGTAAAATACTTTTGAGGAACTCCCTCCTTGGTGTGAGCTACTCTGGACTGTGGGATAAAATGACACAGATAAAATGCTTCCTGCACTTTTCTATGTGGCCATTCTTGGTTTTTGAGTTCTGTAAGGTTTCTGTTTCTTCTTCCTTGTATTCCAGTTTTCCCATACTTATTTTCATCATTTTGTTGTTATTGTGGAGAAGATGAACATTGGGACTTCCTAGCCCTCCATCTTGCTAACAATCACCCTGCCAAAACTTTTTGAATGCTATATTTTTGTTATGCTTGTTTTCAGTTATTTTCTAACATCTGTTTTTATTTGACCCAATGATTGCTCAAGTGTGTTATTTAATCTCCATTTATTTGTGAATATTTCTGTGTTCTATATTGATTCTAATTTTGTTCTGTTATGGTTAGAAAAGACACTTTATTTCAATCTCCTTAAATTTGTTAAGACTTATTATTTGACTTAGCTTGTGAAATATTCTGGAGAATGTTTTATGTGTCCTTGAGAAGAATGTGTTTTTTGCTGTTGTTTGTTAGAAAGTTCTGTATAAGTTTGTTAGACCCATTTGTTCTATAGTGTTGTTCAAGTCCACTGTTTCCTTGTTGAATTTTTTGTCTAGATGATCTATCCATTATTGAAAGTGGGGTACTGAAGTCTCCTACTATTATTGTGTTTCTCCCTTCAGAACTCTCAATGTTTGCTTTATATATTTAGGTGCTCTGATATACATTTATAATTGTTATATTTTGCTGGTGGTGAATTGACCCTATTATCATTATGTAGTGACCTTCACCTCTTGTGACAGTTTTTCACTTAAAGTATACTTTGCCTGACATAAGTATTACCACTCCTGCTTTCTTTTAGTTTCAATTTTCATGAAATAACTTTTCTTAGCCCTTCAATTTTAGGATATGTATGTCCTTAAATCTAAAGTGAATCTCTGGTAGATAGCATATAGTTGGAATTTTTCCTCTATGGGAGAATTCATATGCTGAGGAGATCTCTCTCAGCAATGTGCTATGATAGCTTGGGGAAGTGGTGAAGTGGGTCAAGTGAAATTGTTCTTACCCTTTTAATATTTCTTTTCATATTTCTGTGCTCCACTGAGCTTCCATAACCTCTCAGCTGGATTGCAGATACTTTATGAATGTTTTTCATTTCTTGATGATTATTATGTGTTCTTTATTTTTTTTTTTTAGTGTTGGCGGGGGAGAAGGTTGGAACATCCTATTCCACCATGTTGCTGACATCCCCTTCTTTATAATTCTCTTTATATATAATTGGATTCAATTTGCTAATATTCTGTTCAGGATTTTTACATCTAGTTCAAGAGAGATATTGTCCTGTAGTTTTGCTTTCTTGTAGTATCTTTGTCTGATTTTGGTATTAGGGTTATGCTGGCCTTTTAGAATAAGTTAGGAAGTAAAGGCATACCTGATTTTATTGCACTTTGCTTTATTGCACTTCATCAATATTATGGGGTTTTTCTTTTACAAATTAAATGTTTGTGGCAACCCTGAGTCAAGCAAGTCTATTGGCACCATTTTTACAACAGCATTGACTCACTTCTCTGTGTCACATTTTGATAATTCTTACAATATTTCAAACCTTTTAATTATTTTTCTATTTATTACAATGATCTGTGATCAGTGATCTTTCTTTTTGAGTTATAGTCAGTTTACAATGTTGCATCAATTTCCAGAGTAGAGCACAATTTTTCAGTTATACATGAACATACATATATTCATTGTCATATTCTTTTTCACTGTGAGCTACCACAAGATCTTATATATATTTCCCTGTGCTATACAGCATAATCTTGTTTATCTATTCTACATATGACTGTCAGTATCTACAAATTTCGAACTCCCAGTCTGTCCCTTCCCATTCCCCTCCCCCGGGCAACCACAAGTTTGTATTATATGTCTGTGAATGTTTCTGTTTTGTATTTATGTTATTTTCTTTTTTTTTGATTCCACATATGAGCAATTTCATATGGTATTTTTCTTTCTCTTTTTGGCTTAATTCACTCAGAATGACATTCTCCAAGAACATCCATGTTGCTGCAAATGGCATTATGTTGTAATTTTTTAGGGCTGAATAGTATTCTATTGTATAAATATACCACCTCTTCTTTATCCATTCATCCATTGATGGACATTTAGGCTTTTTCCATGTCTTGGCTATTGTAAATAGTGCTGCTATGAACATTGGGGTGCAGGTGTCTTTTTGAAGTAGGGTTCCTTCTGGATATATGCCCAGGAGCAGGATTCCTGGGTCATATGGTAAGTCTATTCCTAGTCTTTTGAGAAATCTCCATACTGTTTTCCACAGTGGCTGCACCAAACTGCATTCCCACCAGCAGTGTAGGAGGGTTCCCTTTTCTCAACAGCATTCATCATGTGATCAGTGATCTTTGATGTTGCTACTATAATTTGCTTAAGACTCAGATGATGGGTAGCATTTTTTAGCTATAAAATTTTTTTACTTAAGGTATGTACTTTTTAAAGATATGTACTTTTTTTTAGACATAATGCTATAGCACACTTACTAGACTTCTGCATAATATATATAAACATAAGTTTTATATGCACTGGGAAACCAAAAATTTTGTGTCACTTGCTTTATTGTGATATTTGTAGTAATCTGGAATCAAACCCACAATATACTTGAGGTAGACCTGTATTTCCTCTGCTTCTATTTTATGGAACTGATTGTGAAGAATTGATATAAATTCTCCCTTAAATATTTGGTGAAATTCACCACTGAATCCATTTGGGGCAGATGCTTTCTGTTTTGAAATGTTGTTAACTATTGATTTAATTTTTAATAGATATAGGCCTATTCAGATGGTTTTTTCTTGTGTGAGTTTTGGCAGATTTTGTGTTTCAAGGAATTAGTCATTTTCATCTAGGTTACCAAATTTGTGGACATAGAGTTGTTGTTAGTGTTCCTTTATGATCCTTTTAATGCTCATTGGATTTGTAGCAATGATCTTTTTTCCATTATTAATATGAACTAATGTGAGTAATTTGTGTCTTCTCTCCCTTTTTAGTTAGCCTAGCTAGAAGCTAATTGATTTCACTGATCTTTTTAAAGAACAAGGTTTTTGGTTTAGTTTATTTCTCCTTTGATTTCATGTTTTATTTTCATTGATTTCTGCTCTAATTTTATTATTTTTCTTCATACATTGGATTTAATATGCTCTTCTTTTTCTATTTTTCTAATATGGAAGCTTAGATTATTTATTTTAAATGTTCCCTCTTTTTAAATACATGCCTTTAATGCTAAAAATTAATTACCCTAAGCACGTGTAGCTGCATCCCACAAATTTTGATGTTTCATTTTCTTTTTAGTTTATTCTAAATATTTTTAAAATTCTCTTGATATATTCATTCATGTATTCATTTGTTCATGGTTTCACTCATCTGGCAGTCATTTATTGGTATTGATTATATGCCAGTTACTATATTGTAGTACACTGTGAAGAATTAATAGATTACATGCCCTCAAAGAGTTCATTATCTTTCAGGGAAAATGAGTCATGCATATACAGAACAATTATACAAGATGAAAAAATGCATTTTATAGGAAGATAATTTTCCATGAGCATTCCAATGAGTTAGAGGTCACTTGTAACTGGAAAACATCTAGGAAATCCTCATTCATGAAGATAATTAGATGCATGCCAAGGAACTACTGGAAATGACTAGAAAAGATGGGCAAGGCTTCCTCCCCAACAACATCTTCCTGAAATGTGAGTTCACTCTTGGACTTTTACAAAATTATCTATATAATAATATTTTTTCTAGCATTGACAATGCCGTGAAAATCATGCACTCTACTGATGGCATACAGTAAAATTATTGTGTCCATATATGCATTTACTTTCATGAAGAGAGAGTCATCTTTGTGGTTCCTAAGACAACTGCCATGGTTGCTGTTTTTACAGCTTCTTATTGTATTATGATAAATAATGTGATTTACTGCATGTTTGGAAAAAATATAAACATTTGATTTCCTTTGAAATAAAATATATACCCAAAGATATTAAAGTTATGTACTCAGTTGGAGCCTCTATATTATTGTTGATGGAGGACATACTTAGAAATGACATAGTCTTTAACTAGTCTAGCAGAAGCTGTTGACACCTTATACCATATCTCTTTGGTATACCTCTAAGTTCAGTTGCAGCTTCAATTCTCTTATATGCTAACAAAGACAAAAAACAGCTTACATAGCTTTGCTTCTCTTTCCAAGGGTATTCTTTTGCAATGGGGTAACTTGCTTTTCCCATAGGAGGGTTCCTCAACTTGGACACTATTAAAATTTTTGGCCAGAAATTCTGTGTTGTGAGGACTGTTCTGTACATTGCAAAGTGTTGAGCATCGTACCTGGCCTCTACCCACTAGATGCCAGTTGTACCCCCTCTCCCCAGTCATGACAACCAAAACTCTTTCTAGACATTGGAGCAAAATTGCTCATGTTGAGAATCACTGGCCCAGAAGCAGGACAGTCAGAAATGCCTAGGAATTGATGCCTTCAGGGGCAACCCTAAACTAATGAGGAAAGCAAGTTGATTCCCTGTTATTCAGTAGGACAATTCTGAGACAAATTATACAAAAGTTCCCAGAAAGCTCCCAGAAAGATTAGGCAAGACTAAGTCCCAGTTATCCATAGTAGTACCTGCTCATTAATGCATATATATCAGTTTTTCTTGCTTCTTTGTTTCATTTTTCTACCCCTTTACTTGTGTTTCCTGGTATGACCTCTCAAATGATGTACCTGCATCCAAATTCTTGTTCCTTGGACTGATTTTGGAAAACCCTAAGAAGCCCACTGGAATATACATCTTGATTACATTGTTAAGGTCTGTAAGACCACTTTTTATTGATTCCCTTATCTAATGAACTTAGCATGGATTAAAGATAATTATGTGAGGCTTTTGCTCCTTCAGAGAAATGCCTAATCATGGGGTCATTTGGAAGGCTGTATTCTCATAGTTTCTAGAGAGACATAGTTGTGAACTCAGACATATTTCTCTATCTCCTTTGACCTTGATTTCTAAATATTTCCTTTAACAATTCAAAGTTTTGTACAGAGATTCCAATTAAAGTCATGAAAAGGTATAATAAATGGTACCAGCCTTGCTATAGAGCATGCTGGTTGCATCTATTAGGGAGAAAGGAGTATGCTTGAACCAAGCCAGGATCAATGTGGGCAGAGAGTAAGGTTCACAAAAACCAAGTCCAAAAAATCTGACAAACTTAGGTGTATCTAGCCAAAAGTTAATGTCTGGGAGGCATCTGAATAAAGGAGCACATATTGATACTTTTGTCCATATGTATTTGTCCATATATATGTTCCAGTATTAATTCTAGATTCTTTGTGATGAGACTCACATATGTATTAGAAATTCATATATAAAAGCAGAACCTAGTCCTAGTTAAAAGAGCTAGATGAAAGGATCAAACTGTCCAGAGTTTTCCTTAAGATTTAGGGCCAAAATCTTTTTTTTTCAATTGAGTTATAGTCAGTTTACAATGTTGTGTCAAATTTCAGTGTAGAATACAATTTTTCAGTTATACATGAACATACATATATTCATTGCCACATTTATTTTCACTGTGAGCTACCACAATATCTTGTATGTATTTCCATGTGCTATATAGTATAAACTTGTTTATCCATTCTATATATGCCTGTCTGTATCTACAAATTTTGAACTCCCAGTCTGTCCCTTTCCACCCGCCCCCGGCAACCACAAGTTTGTATTCTATGTCTATAAGTCTGTTTCTGTTTTATATTTAAGTTCATTTGTCTTCTTCTTTTTTTTCTTAGATTCCACGTATGAGTGATATCATATGGTATTTTTCTTTCTCTTTCTAGAGCCAAAATCTTATTCACCTGGCAACCAAATTGTTCTGAACACCTGGGATCTAGGAAAACAAGTCAGGATTTTAGGTTAGATAAGGAAGTAGCAGCTTAAAAGTTTCCTTAGTCACCCAGAAGGCAAAGCCTTTCCTTGAAGTTACTAGGCACTGGAGCAAAAGACAATTTCTAGACTCCAGAAAGAGTGGGACTCCTGTTACAGCTGACCTCACTCTTATTGTTCCAGAGTATGCTTAGGTCTGAGTCTATGGAGGTAGCTGAGGTTAGATTAGGGTAGGCAGGGATGGTTAAAAAGGAATCTCACTCATTTTTAGTTGACAACAGGAGGCCTTATCAGGTAAAGTGAAACTGTGAAAAGAGGCAAGCTTCTTAAATAACATCAGAATGTAGTTCAGAGAAATTCTCAGAGCATACACTCATTTTTTCCTACCTGTGGACATCTATAGACTCAGTAAATTAAACAACAGAATTTTGTGAACCTGTAAAATGGAAAAAACTTGCATAAAAAATGAATTCATGGGATATATTGGCTAATTCAGAAGGAAGTAACACATATAACATATTGATACTACATAATGGAGGATATTTATTAATAGGATGCTGAGCAAGGCTTGACTTTTTCTACAGACCTCAGTGTTATCCACAATCTGGTTCAACCCTTTTATCAACTGATTATCAAGAGTTGATATATTCTTCATACTCAATGTTATTATTTTCTAGTGACTGGGTATAATGTTTTTTGCCATCTTTACATTTAATGAGATCCATGTCTACGACTAAATAAGTGATCGTTCCCATTTCTTCTAAGTCTTCTAATTTACATCAAATAGAGCCCACAACACTTCATCTTAATGACAGTACCAGCAGAAGAGAAAAGACCAACACTAAATTTTCCTATGTTTGAATAGATCTCCTTTCTGAGTGGCTACTATTCTTTAAGCGGGTTACCATTGCTGCAAGGCACATTTTTTTTTTAAATGAGCAAACATTGCTTGTGTTTGCTTATGTCTTGTTAGAAAACCAGTTTGCTTATGTATCAAGGCCTGGGGAAGTCACACTTCAGTTGTTTCCAAACAAGATAAACAGGATAAAATACTGAAAGTAGCTCATAGTCAAGGGAAATGGTTATCAGAAAGCAAGTGAAATTTTCCTCCAATTATATTCTGCCTTTTTTCTCATTTCTATTTTTGAATATCTCACTCTGAAGTATAATTTTTCTCTCTCTGGGAGATGTGGAGAATATATCTGAATATGCAACCTGGCATTGATGAAACTGCCTCCAATATGTACTGTGAATGTAGGAGGGGTGGAAGAAATTTGGGGATTAGGGTTGGGGACAGGAAAAGTCCAACAGACAGTCTTAAAGGAGAATCTTCAGACTTTGTTGGGGTAGAATGCCAATACTGTTATAGATACAGGATGATTAGAAGATGATGGTAGGTAGCTGACACTTATTGAACACCTCCAGCAACCCAGGCACCATATTAAGTACTTTACATGCATTACCTTTGTTGATATAAGAAAAATATCTTAGATGTTGTCCTTATTTTACAGATAGGAAAACTAAATATACCTTTTGGAAGTTGGAAAGGTGGTGATTGGAGTGAATGATAAGCAGGTTTTTCTGGCTCCCTGCCCATTTAAGAATTGCCTTGCCTATGAGGCAATGCCAAATCACCTTCCAAACCAAAGGAAGTGGAAATTGAGCATTTGAACAGAGAAAGATGAAACAATCTAGAAACCCAAATCTGAAAAAGGAGTTAGATGAATGTATCCCTTTGAGATAGAATATTCCTCTTCATCTGAAATCCTTCCCTAATATCTTTCAAATGAATAAAAGCCAACATAATAAAAGGGGCACTACCTTTATTTTTTTCAGAGCAATATGTTCTATCCAAAAACAAGTAATGCTATTTGAAATAAGGTTATTTCCCATTTACATACTTCTGATAAGATTAGAATAACCTTTAACTTATCTATACAAAAAAACATTTGTTAGTCAGAATGAATTTTTCACTAATCTCAGTATAGTTCAAGTTCAGTGCCGCTGTCTTTTTTCAGCTTTCTAAGAATTCCTCAGCTAGTATGTCAGAATAGTGATGTGAGACTTCCCCTTACATTTTGTAGAGCATCTTACACAAAGAATTGCCAAGATTAACAAGTCCTTCTCTGTCTATAAAGTTCCCACAAGCCCTTTTTTACATAGTGTGAAAAGAAAGTTCTTTCCAGAAATTTGTTTTAATTCATATAAGATGCTCCTAATAGCACTGCCTATTTCCCCCAGTTTGAGAAGCATAACTATAAGCTAACATTCGAGTTTGTGATTCTTGAGCACATACCTACTTATAGAACTGGCAAGAGATGACTCAAAAACATTTTAAGGATAAGAAAACCCATTGGATATTAGAATATTTGTGGTAACTAATCCTACAATGTCTCTGATCAGAATTACTCATAATTATAAAAGCTACCCTTTATCATGTGCATACTATGTATCGAATGCTTTATAAACACTATCTTGTTTAACCATATGGAACAACTACTATTATTATCCCCATTTTACAGATGAGGAACATGAGATTTGGAGAAATTCACTGACTTCTCTGAGTTTATGAAGCTTGTAACAAGTAGTTAAAGAGAAGGGCAGGGTTGATCTTTGGTCTGTCTGCCTCCAACAGCTATGATTTGGAACTTCCTCTATCAGCCATAATTGAGGAACTGGAATCAGACATACCTTCTTAATATAAACAACTAGAAAAATTGGATAACATAAAACAACTATTTTTAAACAATGGACAAGAGTCCCACAGGACTGTTATCCTTGAAAGAAGGGAAACAAAGAAGGTGAGACCTAGGATTTTACAACTTTCTGCCTGGAGGCACTTTCCAAATTGTTATTTAGGGAGGAACATTGCAAGAGAAACAGCAGTCTCACTGAGCTGAGGAGACAAAAATCTATGTTCAGAGATCCTGATACAGCTGGAATTTCCAGAGCAAAGTTCAGCAAAGGAGGCAGCAATACAGAAAAAGAGCCCCAGAAATATATATAACAACTTTCTTGATCTATTTACTTCCTGCTGAGTACCAAGTTTTATATGTGTGTGTGTGTGTGGGGATGTATTGAGGAGGACTTACATATCATGTAATCAAGGGCTTTAATGTGCAGCACCCCAGTAGTCTCTCTCTCTCTTTCTCACTATCTCTCAAAATCTCTTCATTGGGATTTTTCTTTTCAAAAATTTTAAAAGACTAATATATAGTAAAGATAAAATGAGACTACTCATTTTGAAGCAGATATGCAATATCTGGAACCACATTTTTGCTCCCCCTCCATCTGTAGCATTACCTGATGCACATTCAAAGAACCCTGGGGTTCCATGGAGCATCATCTGAAAAACACTGGCCTAGATACTACCTGGAGATGAACTTCATACAATAAATATATCAATGGAGTTAATGTAGAATATGAAAGCTTCCCAGAGGAATATAGAATTGTCCTGGGTAAGATTTAGATGAACAGAAGAGGTAATGCAACACTGAGGAAAGAGGGTTATATGAGGGAAAACCTAGAGACGCTTGTTCATGGAGAATATTTTCCCGTGGAACAATGGGGCTTAGAATCATTATACCTGAGTTTGAGTTTTGACTCCATGATTTACCAGTTGCATGGTCCTGCATAACAAGAAGGTTGACTATTAGGAACTGATGTTTACCTCAGAGTGAAATTTACATGGAAGGTGCTTGTTGGAATTCCTGGGAACAGAAAGTAGGAAGCTTCCAAGCTTATGAGAATAGGCTGTTGCCCTGGTTTTGTGCATATTTGTGAATATTTGTTTGTGTAGATGGTTTAGGTCTTAAATTTGCATTCATTGTAATATAACACCTGGTAGTAAGGTTACTAAGGAAGCTGATATATAGTTCTTGTCTACTTGTAATCCATGGAGGCTGCTCACACTTATCAGAAGAATATGATATTGGTTGAATGGTCAAATTGCTTTAGACCAGTTTATAATTCAGTACTCATGTCACTGAATTTAAAATGTACAACTTATGTTTATTAGCCTCATTTTGGACATGAATAAACTGAGGCACATAGCAGTTAACTAATTTGCCCTAACTCACAATAGCTTCAGTACAGTAACCCAGTTGACCAAAGCATTCTTGCTTAACTTACATAGGGTGATGCATTCATTTTATATCTAAGCAGAGCAAAACCTTTCCTCCATGTAGGATTTGAGGAGAAACAGTTGGCCCATGAGGCTTTAAGTATTCTGCTGGCATATCAATGTACTGGAAATTTTATTTTTAGTCATGTATTTGATGAAAAGGATTGTCTCCAAATGACCTATATTACCGATGTGCAGGTGTCACATGTCTCATTCAAATCTATTATTTCCATCAATATCAATATGAATTAGCTTATTAAATTATTCAGTTACTTAATAGGGCCATAAAGAAAAAATAGCATGAAATTAATATGTTTTAATGAACAGAGTAGAAGAGTATATTAATATGATATGGTTGCCATAACAAAATGCCATAGACTGAGTGGCTTAAATAACATAAATTTATTTTCTCACAGTTCTGGAGGATAGCAGTCTGATATTAATGTGTTAGCAATTTTCTTTTTATAGCCTGTCTCCTTGACTTGTACATGATGGCCATTTTCTCCCTGTGTCTTCATATGATCTTTTCTCTTTGCATACCAGTGTCCTAATTTCCTCTTCTTGTAAGGATATCAGTTGTATTGGATTAAATCCCACCTCAGTTACCTCATTTAACCTTAATTACTCTTTAAAGATGCTGTGTCTAAATATAGTCACATTCTGAGTTAATTGCGGTTACAACTTCAACATATGAATTTTGCAGTATACACAACTTAGCCTACAACAAAGAGAAAGAGAAAATTCTGGAGCCAAGCTTAATATGTGATGGAGAGCTACTCCTTTGGAGTCCATGAGAAAGCACAGAGTGTCATGTATATCCGGGGTACTTATTTGGATGAGCAGAAGAAGGGAAGCAGGGACACTGAAGATCAATTCCACTTGTGTAAGATGCTGCCATGAGCTAGCAAGGCTGGATTGATTCTTGGAGGACAGAAATAAATTCTTCTGAGGCACTGAATGTTGAATTTACCTGTTAAGAACTTTTTGGTGCTTTTTGTAGTTAAGATACAATGACAGTGTTTTGCTTGAGCCCCATGAGTAATCAATGAATGCTGACAGATAATAATAGTACAAATAAAATTCCCCATATAACTCTTCATCTGCTCATTCTTCCATATTACACCACCTGTATTACAGCCAATTGCTTAGATATCACTACTATGGGCTTTGTTTTTTCTAGCTTCACACCAAGAAACTCACCTGACATATTTTCTAATGATGGCAAATACAAAGTTTTCCCTTATGATCTTCTTATTCATATCTGTTTCTTTCAGAAATTACTCTATTACTGCTGGGTAGAGTGTTCCCCAATACATCTTCCCTTTGAAAAGGAAATATAGAAACAATTTTGGTGTCAGTAACAGGGCAGAATCTTGGAAAGAAATGGCTATAGTTACAGTGAAATTAGAAATTGTTTACTCCAGGAACCTATGTTGCTAGCTAATCATCCAGACTTTTGTTTTTGCAAGCCAGAGTTGTCTCCACTTCTGGGTAAAATAAAACAAGTTTTCTCAGCAGTAAAACAAACACATCAGCAATTAAAGGAATAAGTATGAGGCAAGAAGATTAACTAGTTAATAGGTCAGGCTGATGGTAATTAAAAAGGGTAGCTATACTGGGTTTGGGGCAACTGTCAGTTCAAATGTTGCTTTTCTGAAATTTAGAGAAAAGACACTACTTTTCTCAGGAAGACATAATCTCACATTGGGTTATGTGTGCATAAATGAGCTAGACTTTGTCCACTACTCATTCCTTCAGCTGAGTACCTTTAGGCAGTGAACAACTTGACCACCTGTATGTGGAGACTCCAACTATGTCTATTGGCTTGTCCTCTACTTCTTCTCAATCTCAAAATATTCCCAATTACAAAGGCATCTATGTTTTTCATCATGTTATCACATTTCTGTAAATTTTCCATATCAGCAATGGCCTATCCCATCCTTTCCAGGTCTACTTCTGGGGGAAGGGTCCTGTAAAGATGCTAGTAGAAAGAGTTACAGAGTAAAAGGAGCAATATGGGGACAAGCACAAAAATGAATGAGAATAAATATCAGCAAGAGAGATTCTTAAAAATCTATGTTTCAACCGTTTAAGGAAGATGATGTTATAGATTGGAAAGATGCTAAGAAAGTGGGATAATTCCTACTCTAAGGACGAGATACTAGTTATTCTGTAATTTTTGGTATGTTCTTTCATAGGAGACATGGAAGTTCATCTTGGGTTGTTAGAGCTAGGAATTCCTTCTGTTTGGGTGAAACTATGGATTCTAGAAAAACTGAGGGTCATAATGAGGTCTGGAAGGAAGAAGAAAGGAAGCTGCTTAAATTATTTAGAGTTAATTCAAAGCCCTGAAGTCAGGGATGAGGGAGAAAAGAGATCTTTGGATTAACATATAGGATGACTGAGTCACATGGAAAGTCTATTCCTAGTCTTTTGAGGAATCTCCATACTGTTTTCCACAGTGGCTGCACCAAGCTACATTCCCACCAACAGTGTAGGAGGGACCCCTTTTCTCCACAGCCTTTCCAGAATTTGTCATTTGTGGACTTTTGAATGATGGCCATTCTTACTGGCATGAGGTGGTATCTCATTGTAGTTTTGATTTGCATTTCTCTGATAATTAGTGATATTGAGCATTTTTTCATGTGCCTATTGATCTTTTGTATTTCTTCCTTGGAGAATTGCTTGTTTAGGTCTCCTGCCCATTTTTTGGATTGGGTTGTTTGTTTTTTTCTTATTATGTCATGTGAGCTGCTTATATATTCTGGAGATCAAGCTTTTGTCAGTTTCATCATTTGCAAAATTTTCTCCCATTCTGTAGGTTGTTGTTTTGTTTGGCTTATGGTTTCCTTTGCTGTGCAGAAACTTGTAAGTTTCATTAGGTCCCATTTGTTTATTCTTGCTTTTCTTTCTTTCTGCTTTTTCTTTTTTGAGTTATAGTCATTTTGTAATGCTGTGTCAAATTCCAGTGTAGAGCACAATTTTTCAGTTATACATGAACATATATATATTCATTGTCACTTTTATTTTGCTGTGAGCTACCATAAGATCTTGTATATATTTCCCTGTGCTATACAGTATAATCTTGTTTATCTATTCTACATTTTGAAATCCCGGTATGTCCCTTCCCACTCCCCGCCCCCTTGGCAACCACAAGTTTGTATTCTATGTCTATGAGTCTGTTTCTGTTTTATATGTATATATATATATATTTAGATTCCACATATGAGCGATCTCATATGGTATTTTTCTTTCTCCTTCTGGCATACTTCACTTAGAATGACATTCTCCAGAAGCATCCATGTTGCTGCAAATGGCAATATGTTGTCAGATTTTATGGCTGAATAGTATTCCATTGAATAAATATACCACCTCTTCTTTATCCAGTCATCTGTTGATGGACATTTAGGCTTTTACCATGTCTTGGCTATTGTAAATAGTGCTGCTATGAACGTTGGGGTGCAGGTGTCATCCTGAAGTAGGGTTCCTTCTGAATGTATGCCCAGGAGCAGGATGACTGGGTCATATGGTAAGTCTATTCCTAGTCTTTTGAGGAATCTCCACACTGTTTTCCACAGTGGCTGCACCAAACTGTATTTCCACCAGCAATGTATATTTTTGTATATTGATTTTGTACCCTGTAATTTTACTGAAATCGATTTTTTGATCTTACAGTTTTTTGATGATGTCTTTAGAGTTTTCTATGTATAATATCATGCCACCTGAAAATAGAGACAATTTTACTTCTTCTTTTCCAATCTAAATGCCTTTCACTTCTTCTTGTCTCATTTCTCTGGTGAGTACTTCCAGCATTATGTTGAATAGAAGTAGTGAGAATGGGCTTCTTTGCCTTGCTTCTATTGTTAAATAGTTTCACTATTTCATAGTTGAATATATTAGATGTGGGCTTGTCATACTTAGCATTTATTATGTGATGCACATTTCCTCTATACATAGTTTGCTGGGAGTTTTTATCATGAAAGAATGGAGAATTTTGTCAAATATATATTTTTTCATCTATTGAGATGAACATATGATATTTTGTCTTCATTTTGTTAAAGTGTTGTATCAGTTATTGATTTATAAATGTTGAAGTTCCTGAAATAAATTTCATTTGATGATAGTGTACGATCCTTTGATACATTATGGAACTTAATTTGCTAATATTTTGTTGAGGATTTTTTTATTTATGTTTATCAGGGATATTGGCTTATAATTTTCTTTTCTTGTAGTGTCTTCTCCTGGCTTTCTATCAGGGTAATAAGAGCCTCGACATATTTTTTAAAAAATGTTCATTCCTCTTCCATTTTTTTTGAAATTGTTAGAAAATTGGTATTAATTCTTCTTTAAATTTTGGGTATAATCTACCAGTGAAGCTATCTGGTCCTGGGCTTTCCTTTGTTGGGACACTGTTGATTACTGATTCAATCTCCTAGTAATTGATTTATTCAGATTTTCTATTTCTTCATGACTCAGTCTTGATAAGATTTATGTACCTAGAAATGTAGTCATTTATTCTAGATTGTCCAAATTACTGGTGCATATTTGTTATAGTACTCTCTTACAGTTCTATTTCTGTAGCATTTGTTGTAATGCCTCTTCTTTTGTATATAATTTTATTTATGAGTCTTTCTCTGTTTTTCATAGAAAGCCTAGACAAAGATTTAGCTATTTTGCTTATCTTTTTAAAAAAGAAAACAAATCATAGTTTCATTCATGTTTTCCATTGTCTTTTTATTTCTTATTTCATTTATTCCCACTCTAATCTTTGTTATTTCCTTATTTCTAATTTGGGGCTTATTTTGTTCTCCTTTTTCTAATTCCTTGAGGTGTAAAATTTGATTGCTTATTTGAGATATTTTTTTTCTTAATATAAGCATTTATTGCTATAAACTTCCCTCTTAGAACTGCTTTGATGCATACCATAAATTTTAGTATGTTTTGTTTCTATTTTCATTTGTCTCAAGATTTTTTCAAATGTATTTTTTGATTATTTTTCTTTGAAACCTTGGTTGTTCAGGAACATGTTTAATCTCCTTATAATTGTTTACTTTTAATTTTCCTTGTTGTAATTAATTTCTGGTTAATGCTATTGTAGTCATAAAAATGTTTGATAAAATTTCAATTATCTTAAATTTGTTAAGACTTATTTTGTGGCCTAACATATAATCTATCCTGAAGAATGTTTCATGTGTGCTTGAAAAAATGGAATATTCTGTCTGTTAGGTCCATTTGGTCTAATGTATAGTTTTAAGTCCAGTGTTTCCATATTGATTTTCTGTCCTAATGATATATCTATTATTGAATATGAGATATTGAACTCCCCTGATAATACTGTATTGTATATTTCTTCATTCAGATCTGTTAATATTTGGTTAATATATTTAGCCAAATTTTATTCCTCAGTGTTGGGCATTCTTATTTTTATGATTATTATGTCTTCTTGATAGATTGATAATTTTATCATTATTTGGTAACCTTCCTTGTCTCTTGTAACCTTTTTGGTTTAAAGTCTATTTTGTCTGATATAAGTAGAGATATCCTTGCTTTCTTTTGATTTCCACTTTATGGAATTTTTTCATTTGTTCACTTTCAGTATATTTATGCCCTTAAAGCTAAAGTAAACTTCCTGTAGATCATATGTAGTTGGGTATTGTCATTTTTATCCTTTCAGCCACTCTAGGTTTTTTGATTGGATTATTTAGTCCACTTACATTTAAATTAATTACTGCTATGGATGGACTTATTATTGTCATTTTGTTCATTATTCTCTAGCTGTTTTAGAATTTATTTGTTCTTTTCTTCATCTTTTTCTCTTTGTGATTTGATGATTTTTTATAGTGGTATATTTTGAATCCTTTCTCTTTATCTTTTGTGTATCAACTGTGTGCTTTTGTTTTGTGGTTACCATGAGGCTGTAACAGTCTATTTTGAGCTTAGAAAAACTTAAGTTTGAACTAATACAAAACTTCCCCCCATATATTTTATATTTTTGATTTTAAAACTTCAGTATTTTTTATTATTTTACACTAAAAAATTACTGTAGTTATATTTTCAATACTTTGTCTTTTAACCTTTATGCTAGAATTACAATTGATTCACCCACTACTATTACAACATTAGAGGACTCTGCACTTAATTGTATTTTTATCTTTATTATTGAGTTTTGTACTTTCATATATTTTTTTGGTACTGATTAGTGTCCTTTTGTTTTTGTTGGAATAATTCCATGTGACATTTCTTGTAAGGCTGGTCTATTGGTGGTGAACACTTTCAGCTTTTCTTTGTCTGGAAAACTCTCTCCTTCAATTCTTATAGGACAATTTTTCAAGGAAGAGTTTCTTGGTTGGAAGTTTATTTTTTTTTCAGCACTTTGAGTATACATCTCATTCCCTTCTGTGATAGTTTCTGCTGAAAAGTCATATAGTAGTCTTGTGGGAGTTCCCTTGTATGTACCATGTTGCTTTTCTCTTATTGCTTTTAAGAATCTGTCCTTGTCTTTAACTTTTCACAATTTATTTTTAATGTCTCTCAGTATGCATCTATTCAATTGATCTTATTTGAAACTCTCTGTGCTTCCTGGATTTGGATGACAATATCATTTTCCAGGTTAAGGAGGGTTTTTTTTTTGACATTATTTCTTTGAATAAGCTTCCTTCCTCTTTCTCTCTCCCCTCCTTCTAGGACCTATCTAATGTGTATGTTAGTCCACTTGATGCTGTCCAACCCTTAAGCTACCACAGATTTTTCCATTCTTTTTTCTTTTTGCTCCTCTGATTGGATGAATTTCACTGCCTTGTTTTTGAATTCACTAATAATTTCCTCTGTTTGATCTAGTTTGCTGTTGGACCCCCATATAGAATTTTTCAGTTTAGTTACTATCTTCCTCAGCTCTGTGATTTCTGCTTGGTATTTTCTTATATTATCTATCTCTTTTGTAATTTTCATTTTGTTCATGCATTGCTCCCCTGACTTTAGTAAACATCTTTAGAACAATTATTTTGAATCCTCTATTAGGTTAGTCACTTATCTTCCTTTCATTAAGCTCTGTTTCTGGGGATTTATCTTGTACTTTTGTTTGAAACATATCCTTGTTTCTTTGTTTCTCTTGATACTCTGTGTCAGTGTCTGCTCATCAGATAAAATAGCCACCTTTCCTAGTCTCATGTAGGAGATGAAACTCATTGACCAGCCCAGCCCAAGTGCCTGATTGTGTCTCAAATTTTTGTGATTGTTCAAGCCCCTTATTTGCTCTTAGTGATTCCCTGTAGTTGAGAGTGTGCTAAGATCCATCCGTTTCCCAAAGGGGATGCTTGGACAGTGTCCTGATGGCTGGGGAAACTGAGTGCCACTATTCTCTTCTTTTCCTTCTTGGGAGGAATCATGGACTGAGGGGGTCTATCTTGGCACTGAGTTTTTCTGCCTAGGGAGAGGAATGATATAGGTAAAGTGAAGCAGTTTTCTTTACCCATTTCAATGCAACTATTCCATGATTTTTTGCACCAGTTGGGTACTGAAAACCATCTGCTGGCTCCTCAAAACATATACTCATCCATTCATGGTGGTCAAAACTGTTATTTCTGTGGGAAGAATGAGGACCAAAGTCTACTGTCATCTTGCTGATGTCATTATTCCTTAAATCTTTCCTTATCTCTATCTCTCAGGGCAGCTCAGCTCTTGAAAAAACGTATCCAGGCTTTCTCATCACTTCTACTTTTGCTTCTTTTGTCTAAGCCACTATTACTTATTGTTTTGAGCATTAACAGCAACCTCTTAATTGGTATCCCTATTTCAACCCTTGCTATTCTTCAGAGGGTTTTCAATACTGCAGCCAGGGTGATTTGATTAAAATCTCAATTCATATCATAGTTCTATTCAAAATCCTCCAATACTTTTCCATCTTACTCGGTGTTAAATCAATTTTCTTTGCATAAAATGTGTCCCACATTTCCTCTTATATCCCTTTTCCTATTCTCCATGCCTCCACACTCACTGCTCTAGCCACAGTCTTCTTTGTTGTTCCTTGAACATTCCTGGTTAGTTTCCATTTCAGGGGCTTTTCCAATTATATTCCTGTTACTTGGAATACCATTTCTTCAGGTATCCTCATGGCTTGCTCCCTTACCACCAGGTCTTTACTCAAGTAATATCTTTCCAGGAGGCCATTCATCCCTGATCACCATATTTAAAAATGCAACTCTTTACCCAAGAATTTCTTTTCTCAATCCCTCATTTTTTTCCATGTATGGTGCTAACTACTATTTCATATATTACATATTTTACTTATTATTCATAGTTAGTTCTTCTATCACTAGAATGTAAACTATATAAAAGCTAGAGGATTTGTTTGTTTATTTTCTTCATTGCTGTATGTACAGTGATTTTATAGTGCCTGGCTTACAGTACTTTCTCTTTTGTTAATAGACAATTTTGAAGCTAGAACCCTCCCTTACACCATACAGAAAAATAAACTCAAAATGGATCAAAGACTTAAACATAAGACAAGATACAATAAACCTCCTACAGGAAAATATAGGCAAAACATTATCTGACATACATCTCAAAAATGTTCTCCTATAACAGTCTACTTAAGCAATAGAAATAAAAGCAAGAATAAACAAATGGGACCTAATGAAACTTACAAGCTTCTGCACAGCAAAGGAAACCATAAGTAAAACAAAAAGACAGCCTACAAAATGGGAGAAAATTTTTGCAAATGAAACCGACAAAGGCTTGATCTCCAGAACACATAAGCAGCACATATGACTTAATAAGAAAAAGATAAACAACCCAATCCAAAAATGAGCAAAAGACTTAAATAAATAATTCTCCATGGAAGACATACAAATGATCAATGGGCACATGAAAAAATGCTCAATATCACTAATTATCAGAGAAATGCAAATCAAAATTACAATGAGGTATCACCTCATACCAGTCAGAATGGCCATCATTCAAAGACCCACAAATGACAAATGCTGGAGAGGCTGTGGAGAAAGGGGAACCCTCCTACACTGCTGGTGGGAATGCAGTTTGGTGCAGCCACCATAGAAAACACTATGGAGATTCCTCAAAAGACTAGAAATAGACTTACTGTATGACCCAGGAATCCAGCTCCTGGGCACATATCCAGAAGGAACCCTACTTCAGGATGACACCTGCACCCCAATGTTCATAACAGCACTATTTACAATAGCCAAGACATGGAGGCAGCCTAAAAGTCCATCAACAGGTGACTGGATAAAGAAGATGTGATATATTTATACAATGGAATACTACTCAGCCATAAAAACCGGCAACATAATGCCATTTGCAGCAACATGGATCCTCCTGGAGAATGTCATTCTAAGTGAAGTAAGCCAGAAAGAGAAAAAACTACCATATGAGATCGCTCATATGTGGAATATAAAACAAAAAAACAAAAACAAAGCATAAATACAAAACAGAAATAGACTCACAGACATAGAATACAAACTTGTGGTTGCCAAGGGGACGGAGGGTGGGAAGAGATAGACTGGGATTTCAAAATTGTAGACTATATAAACAAGATTATACTGTATAGCACAGGGAAATATATACAAGATCTTATGGTAGCTCACAGAGAAAAAATGTGGCAATGAATATATATATATGTTCATGTATAACTGAAAAATTGTGCTCTACACTGGAATTTGACACAACATTGTAAAATGATTATAAATCAACAAAAATGTTAAAAAATAAAAAATATGTACAATTTAAAATTTTGACAATTTAATTTTATTTTAAATTAAAATAAAATAAATTTTTATTGAACTACTATTTAATTAGTATTACTTTCAAGTATACAGCAAAAGTAATTCAATTATTCATATATATACAGTTTTTTCAGTTTCTTTTCCATTCTGTTATTACAATAAACTGAATATAGTTTCCTGTGCTATACAGTACGTCCTTATTGTTTATGTATTTTATATATGGTAGTGTGTACTTGTTAATCCCAAGCTTCTAATTTATTCCTCACCCACCATTTCCCCTTTGATAACCATAGTTTTTTTCTATGTCCATAAGTCTTTTTTTTGTATTTTTTATTGAAGTATAGTCAGTTTACAATATTCTGCCTATTTCTGGTGTACAGCACAATGATTCTGTCATACATGAATATATATATATTCATTTTTATTTTTCACTGTAAGCTACCACAAGATATTGAATATAGTTCCCTGTGCTATACAGTATAAACTTACTTATCTATTTTATATATACCAGTCAGTATCTGCAAATCTCAATCTCCCAATTTATCCCTTTCCATCCCTTCCCCACTGGTAACCATAAATTTGTTTTCTATGACTTTAAGTCTGTTTCTGTTTTGTAAATAAGTTCATTTGTCTTTTTTTATATATTCTATATATGTGTGATATTACATGGTAATTTTTATCTCTTTCTCTCTTACTTCACTCAGAATGACATTCTCCAGGTCTATACATGTTGCTGCAAATGGCATTATTTTAGTATATTTTATGGCTGAGTAGTATTTCATTGTGTAAATATACCACAACTTCTTTATCCAGTCATCTGTTGATGGACATTTAGGTTGTTTCCTAGTCTTGGCTATTGTAAATAGTGCTGCCATGAACGTTGGGGTGTTTGTGTCTTTTGGAATGAAGGTTCCCTCTGGTTATATATGGCCAGGAGTGGAATTGTTGGATCATGTGTTAAATCTATTTTTAGTTTTTTTCAAAGAATCTCTATACTATTTTCCATAATGGCTACACCAGACTATATTCCCACCAACAGTGTAGGGGGGTTCTTTTTTCTCCAAAGCCTCTCCAGCTTTTATCATTTGTAGACCTTTGAATGATGACAATTGTGACTGTGTGAGGTGCTACCTCACTGTAGTATTGAATAGCATTTTTCTGATAATTAGAGATACTGAGCATTTTTTCATATGCCTATTGGTCATTTGCATGTGTTCATTGGGGAATTGCTTCTTTAGATCTTCTGCCCATTTTTGGATTCAGTTGTTTGTTTTATTCTTATTAAGTGTTATAAGCTCTTTTTTATATTCTGGAGATTAAGCCCTTGCCAGTCTCATCTTTTGCAAAACTTTTCTCCCATTCCATAATTTGTCATTTTGTTTTGCTTATGATTTCCTTTGCTGTGCAAAAGCTTGTGAGTTTAATTAGGTCCCATTTGTTTTTTTCTTGTTTTCATTTCTATTGCTTGGGTAGACTGCCCTAGGAGAACATTGCTGAGTTGTATGTCAGATAATGTTTTGCCTATGTTTTCTTCTAGGAGATTTATTGTGTCTTGTCTTACATTTAAGTCTTTAATCGATTTTGAGTTCATTTTTGTGTATGGTGTGAGGGAGTGTTCAACTTCATTGATTTACATGCAGCTGTCTGGTTTTCCCAACACCATTTGCTGAAGAGATTGTCTTTATTCTATTGTATGTTCTTGTCTCCTTTTTCAAAGATTAATTGACCAAAAGTTTGTGGGTTGACTTCTGGGCTCTCTATTCTTTTCCATTGATCCATATGTCTGTTTTTGTACCAATACCATGCTGTCTTGATGACTGTAGGTCTGTAGGATTGTCTGAAGTCTGGGAGGGTTATTCCTCTAGCTTCATTCTTTTTTTCAGTAATGCTCTGACATTTCTGGGTCTTTTGTTATTCCATATACATTTTAGTATGTTTTGTTCCAGTTCTGTAAAAATGTCCTGGGTAATTTGGTAGGGATTGAATTAAATCTGTAGATTACTTTGGGCAGTATGACCATTTCAATGATATTAATTCTTCCAATCCAAGAATATGGGATATCTTTCCATTCCTTTAAGTTATCTTTAATTTTCTAGACAGCACTTTGAAGTTCTCCACACATAAATCTTTCACTTCCTTGGTCTGATTTACTCTTGAGTATTTTATTTTTTTGGATACAATTTTAAAAAAGATTATTTCTTTACTTTCCTTTTTTGATGTTTCATTGTTGTTAAGAAATACAACTGATTTCTGTAAGTTAATCTTGTATCCTGCTACCTTGCTGAATTATTTTATTATTTCTTGTAGTTTTTGTGTGGAGCCTTTAGGGTTTTCTGTATATAGTATCAAGTGATCCCATATAATGACAATTTTACCTCTTCTCTTCCAATGTGGATCCCTTTTATTTCTTTTTCTTGTCTAATTTCTATGACTAGGACTTCCAATACTATACTGAATAGAAGTGGTGAGAGTGGGCATCCTTGTCATGTTCCAGATTTTAGTGGAAAGGCTTTCAGCTTTTCACTGTTGAGTATTATGCTTTCTGTAGGTTTGTCATAAGTATCTTTTATTAGGTTGAGATATGTTCCCCCTATACTCACTTTGGTGAAAGTTTTTATCATAAAATGTGTTGAATTTTATCAGATGCTTTTTCTGCATCTGTTGAGATGATCATGTGATTTTTGTCCTTTCTCTTGTTGATGTGGTGTATCATGTTGATCAATTATTGTATGTTAAGCCATCCTTGGGTCCCTGGGATGAACCGAACTTGATCATGTTGTATGATCTTTTTCATGTGTTGTTGGATTCAGTTTGCTACTATTTTGTTGAGGATTTTTGCATCTAAGTTAATCAATGATATTGGCCTATAATTCTCTTTTTTCAGTAGTGTCTTTGTCTGATTTTGTTATCATGGTGATGGTGGCTTCATAGAATGAGTTTGGGAGAATTCCCTCTTCTTCAATCTTTTGGAAGATTTTGAGAAGGGTTGGTATGAGCTCTTCTTTGTATATTTGTAGAATTCACCAGTGAAGCCATCTGGTTCTGGACTTTTGTTTGCAGAGAGATTTTTTTTATTGCTGAATCTATTTTACTTCTAGTGATCAGTCTGTTCAGATTTTCTACTCCTTCCTGATTCAGTTTTGATGGATTGTATTTTTCTACAATTTAATGTGATGTGTATCAAATTACTCAGGACATTTTTCATAGAACTATAACAAATAATCCTAAAGTTTATATGGAATCACAAAAGACCCAGAATTGCCAAAGCTATACTGAAGAAAATGAAGAAAGTTGGAGGAATAACCCTCCCAGACTTCAGACAATACTACAGAGCTACAGTAATCAAAAGAGTGTGGTATGGGCACAAAAACAGACATAAAGGTCAGAACAGAATAAAAATCCCAAATATAAACCCACACATTTATGGTCAATTAATCTTCAACAAAGAAAGCAAGAATATATTGACACAACATTATAAACTGACTATAACTGAATAAAAAAAGTTAAAAAAAGAATATATGATGGATAAAAACAGTCTCATCAGCAAGTGGAGTTGGGGAAACTGGACAGCCACATGTAAATCAATGAGGTTAGAATACTTCTTCACACCATACACAAAAATGAACTCAAAATGTATTAAAGACTTAAACATAAGACAAGACTCAATAAATCTCCTAGAAGAAAACATAGGCAAAACATTATCTGACATACAACACAGCAATGTTCTCCTAGGGCAGTCTACCCAAGCAATAGAAATGAAAACAAGAATAAACAAATGGGACCTAATTAAACTTACAAGCTTTTGCACAGCAAAGGAAACTATAAACAAATGAAAAAGACAACCTACAGAATGGGAGAAAAGGTTGGCAAATGATGTGACTGACAAGGACTTAATTTCCATAATATACAAACAGCTCATACAATTTAACAAGAAAAAAACAAACAACTGAATCCAAAAATGGGCAGAAGACCTAAACAAGCAATTCTCCAACGAAGACATACAAATCGTCCTTAGGCACATGAAAAATGTTCTATATCACTAATTATCAGAGAAATGCAAATCAATACTACAATGAAGTATCACCTCACATCAGTCAGAATGGCCATCATTAAAAAGCCCACAGAGTGTTGGGAAAACGGAAACCTCCTACACTGCTGGTGGGAATGTAGTTTGGTGCACCCATTATAGAAAACATTATGGAGAGTCCTCAAAAAACCAAAAATAGACTTACAATATGATCCCACTCCTGGCATATATCTGAAGAGAACTCTAATTTGAAAAGATTCATGCACCACAATGTTCATAGTAGCAGTATTTACAACAGCCAAGACATTGAAACAACCTAAATGTTTACTGACAGATGACTGGATAAAGAAGTTGTGGTATATTTATACAATGGAATACTATTCAGACATAAAAAGCATAAAATAATACTATTTGCAGCAACATGGATGGACCTTGGAATCATCATTCTAAGTGAAGTAAGCCAGAAAGAGAAAGAAGAATACCATATGATTTCACTTATATGTGGAATCTGAAAAATAAGCAAACCACAAATTAACTTATTTACAAAACAGGAACAGACTCACATACATAGAAAACAAACTTATGGTTACCAGAGGAGAAAGGGTGAGAGAAGGAATAAACTGGGATTTCGAGATTTGCAGATGCTGACTGCTATATATAAAATAAGTAAACAAGTTTATACTGTAGCACAAGGAACTATATTCAATATCTTTTACATATAAAATAGGTAAGTAAGTTTATACTGTATAACACAGGGAACTATATTCAATATCTTATAGTAATCCATCTTTAAAAATAATATGAAAAGAAATATATGCATGTATATGTATGACTGAAACATTATGCTGTACAGAAAAAATTTACACAACATTATAAACTGACTATACTTGAACAAAAAAAAATTAACTCTGGGTTACTTAAACTGAAAAGGATATTGGAAGGATATTGAGCAAGCTTACAGAATTTAAGCAAAGACTGGAAATAAGGTTGAGAAAATAAAGAGAAACTAAGAAAAAGTGAGCAGCTCATTCTATAGCCAAGGTCAAGCCACAGAAATAACCTGGCTAAGTCACTGTTGCCACTTTCATTGATGTCATGTCATAGTTCTCTTCAGTTGAGGGAAGAAAGCTGGGCCTTTCTACTCTTATACTGACCAGTCATTGCATGTGGTCTGTTATTTGACCACTTCCTTATTATTGGGTGTTTATTTTATTATTTATTTTGCTACTGCATATAATACTAGATTAAATTTTTCATACCTACATTAGTCTGCCCATTTAGACTTCATTCCCAGAAGTAGAATTACTTTGACAAGTGGAAACATATTTACATTTTGATAGATAGTGTCAAACTGCCCACCAAAAGGCCATATCAGTTTATATTCCCACTAATAACACATGAGAAGTATTTTATTTTTTCCTAAACACCCTAGTCAACACTAGATAATAGCATATTTTTAAACTTTGCTAATCTTGAAGCAACAATATATTTTTTTAATTTTCATATATCTTGCACTCCTGTGATTGAGTTATTTTCATGTCATTGATTATTTTGTGGAATGCATGTGAAAATAATTTGCCCTTTTTTCTATTGGATTATTTGTTTTTTCTTACTTACTTGTAAGTATTTGTATATTCTTTGGTCTTTGTATATTTTCCCCACATTTTCTTTTTTGTATTATTTATCTTTTAACTCCTCTCATAATGCCTTTCATATAAAATATTTTATCATATCTTTTGATTTTTTACTCATTATTTTGCTGATTCTAATCTTTAGGGGATTTATTTGTTTGTTTTGCTTGTGGAGGCCACCTCCACTTACAGATTACACATATTCACCCATACACTAGTCTTTGATACTTTTTCTTTAATAGTTATATATTTTTAAAAAAAAATTCATGCTGATTGAATGTGCCATATAATTAAGAATTTTTGAAATTATAGTATTTTCCCTACAGTATTTACTCAGGCATTCTTTCCATATTGATAGTAAATGCTAATATAATCATATTTAATTATCATATAAGCATGGCTCCATTTTATGAATTCTTGATTCTATTTCATTGACACATTTTTACAAGTTTTATACTAAAATACATTGCTTGAACTATTATAGTTTTATAGAATGGATTAGTATCTGATAGGAAAAATTATATCTTATTGCTTTTTGTTTTCAAAAATACTTAGTTGTTTTAGTACATTTTCTCTTCTAGATAAATTTCATATTTTGAAATTTTTATTTTAGTCTGTTATATAAGCATAATATTTAAAGAATCAAATGTTTCTACATAATTTGTTAGGAAAACAGCCATTTTTATTGCTCATCTGTTTCCCCTTCCCCTGAGGCAATCACATTTTCCTTTAATATCATTTTGATATTTTATTTCAATGTGTCTAAATAACATTTTTGTACTATTTATATTTCAATTTTGAGCATTAATTGTTGACTTTTCACCATAGAACAGGATTTATGTTTCTTCCTCTTCCATTCCCCTTCATTATCACACACACACACACATACTGCTTCCAAACTCCTATCTTCCCAATCACCTCAAATGCCCATCCAGCTACCATGTTCTCTACTCCACTTCAAAATCAAACTTAGTGGAAGCTGTGTCTACCCACTTTCTCATGATATATTGAACAATTCCAAAGTCATTAATTATTGCCTTCTGTTTCCCCACTGAAACTACTCATTGAGTTAAATAGATCTTTGTGTTCTAAAGCCAATGGATATTTTTGGGTTCTCATTGAATATTACCTCTCTGCAGCATTTGATATAGTTAAATGTTCTTTTCCCAAAATAGTTATGCTCGGGATTTAACATACTCTTGTTTCCAGATTATTTGTTCCTCTCCTATCTCTATGATCATTTAGCCTCAGTCTTTTCTGATGACTCTCCACCTTTCCCATAGCTTTAAGTTTTAGAATTTCTTACTCAGATCTTGGTTCTCTTTTTTATATTCTTTCCTAAGTTCAACCAAAACCATTAATTCAACTGACTTTGTAAAATAACTTACTAAAACATATTTTGATATTATTTGGTCAAAGTTATTAATGCTGAAAACATTTAGGAAATCTTAAACTCTTGGAGATAGGTCAATTGTGTTAGATAATAAGACCACTTAAAAAAATTAAAGGTTGATACTGCATCTAGAGGTACATTTAGAGCTATAAATTATATATGCTTAGTAAATGCATTCATGTGATTAAGATAGAGCTTTTTAAAGCTTGAGTTAAGTATTAGTTGAAATGGAAAAAAACATCCTCGATAACTGCAGAATTTCAATATTAATTGTCTTCAAAAATATTTTATAAAAACCACCATAAGGGTTATCAGTGCTTAATAACTCAGTAGATTGGGTTTATTTGTGCAAATTAAAACTGTAAAATATTTAGGGTGGTGTGTGTTCTGGCAGTTTCTTTGGGAAAAAGATAGTAATAGTGTTTAATTTTAAAAGCCAACAAAGCAAAATATGAGAAATGGCTTAATAAAATAAAATAATACAATAGACATTTATTTTTACTTTAATTACATTTATTTGTTTACTTTTCCTCATTCCAATCAGCCTCACTTTCTGATTTACCAGAGCTATACCCCATAGCTTTACAATGAATCAGGATACTGCTTGCTTCATTTTCAGGAATCTCCATTTTGATTTTGGATACACACTAATCTTTAGTTTTGCGTAGCAGAACACCTCTTCTTACTGTTTCCATCAGAGCCCTTCTCGCTTTATTGACTATTGGTAGAGTTGATGAAGGGGACTGCTTTAAACCAGGACAAACTGGAGCTGATGAAGATCAGGACACACATAGAGCCCAAGGGCTTGATGTGGATGATGGTGATTGTATGAAAGAAAACAGTGATTGTAAAGTGGAAGATTTTGTTGACTTCAAACTTGGTGATTTTGGGTGTGGTGTAATCAAATGTCCTGTTGGTTGTGCAACTGAAGATCTTGATAACTGTATGTCTAAACATCCTGACAATTGGGCAACTGAACATATTGGTGACTGGGCAACTGAACGTCTTGATGATGAAATCAAAGATATTGATATTTGTGGACCTGAAAATACTGATGATAGTGGGACTGAACTCTGTAGTGTTTGTGGAGTTGAAGATCTTGGCAATGGTGTAAATGAATATCATGATGGTGGAACCACGTATCTTGGTGTTGGTGGAAGTGAAGATCTTAGTCTTGATGGAAATGAAGATCTTGGTGATTTTGCAACAAAAGTTCTTGATGATTTTGCAAATGGAGATCTCACAACTTGAAAAACTGAAGGTCTTTGTGATTGTACAACTGAAGCAGACTCACTAAGCTCTGTAACTGAAGTGCTTGATTGAATTCTAGGCAAAGTTACTGGAGAAAGAAATAAACATGGGGACATTCTCTGATCTGCACCTTCTGGGACTAGATCATCTGATATCAGTTCAAAATATGGGAGGGTTTCAGGAATTAGAGGATAGAAATCTGTTTGAAGTGGTGTAATTGAAAGAGCATCAGGAGTAGTGTACAGGCAATCAGGAAGGGATAATGCTGCTGGATTCCTGAAAACAGTTGCTGGAAGTTGATTTGGGGAATGTATTATTGAGGGAAGATTTGTCTTCTGTGAAGCTCTTAATAGAGCTAACCAATCAGGTGGTAATGGAGTTGGTGAATTTGGTGCTGTGGGACTCACAAACACCTCTGCTTTTTTTTAAACATCTTCTATTGATTTATAATCATTTTACAATGTTGTGTCAAATTCCAGTGTTCAGCACAATTTTTCAGTCATTCATGGACATATACACACTCGTCACATTTTTTCTCTGTGATTTATCATAATATTTTGTGTATATTTCCCTGTGCTATACAGTGTAATCTTGTTTATCTATTCAACAATTTTGAAATCCCAGTCTATCCCTTCCCACCCTCTAACCCCCTGGTAACCAAAAGTCTGTATTCTCTGTCTGTGAGTCGGTCTCTGTCCTGTATTTATGCTTTGTTTTTGTTTGTTTGGTTTTATTTTAATTAAGGAATTTAATTAAAGAGTTTGGGAGTATACTCTGTAAAAATACAGAATCACTATGTTGTACAGTGAAACTAACATTGTAAAATAACTATAATTAGAAAATTTAAAAATTTTAAGAATTAAGTGTTTGGGTGTCTTATTCATTAAGAGGAAAAATAAAAACCAAGTAAGCTTGAAATAGGTTTTCTCTTTCCTCGTAGTTATTTTTTTTTACATTTTTTATTGATTCATAATCATTTTACAGTGTTGTGTCAAATTCCAATGTTCAGCACAATTTTTCAGTCATTCATGGACATATACACACTCATTGTCATATTTTTTTCTCTGTGATTTATCATAATATTTTGTGTATATTTCCCTGTACTATACAGTGTAATCTTGTTTATCTATTCTACAATTTTGAAATCCCAGTCTATCCCTTCCCACCCTCTACCCATCCCCTGGTAACCACAAGTCTGTATTCTCTGTCCATGAGTCTATTTCTGTCCTGTATTTATGTTTTGTTTTTGTTTGTTCTTGTTTTTTAGATTCCACATATGAGCGATCTCATATGGTATTTTTCTATCTCTTTCTGGCTTACTTCACTTAGAATGACATTCTCCAGGAGCATCCATGTTGCTGCAAATGGCATTATGTTGTCGGTTTTTATGGCTGAGTAGTATTCCATTGTATAAATATACCACCTCTTCTTTATCCAGTCACCTGTTGATGGACATTTAGGTTGTTTCCATGTTTTGGCTTTTGTAAATAGTGCTGCTATGAACATTGGGGTGCAGGTGTCATACTGAAGTAGATTTCCTTCTGGGTACAAGCCCACGAGTGGGATTCCTGGGTCATATGGTAAGTCTATTCCTAGTTTTTGAGGAACCTCCACACTGTTTTCCATAGTGGCTGCACCAAAATGCATTCCCACCAGCAGTTTAGGAGGGTTCCCCTTTCTCCACAGCCTCTCCAGCATTTGTCATTTGTGAATTTTTGAATGACGGCCATTCTGACTGCTGTGATGTGATACCTCATTGTAGTTTTGATTTGCATTTCTCTGATAATTAGTGATATTGAACATTTTTTCATGTGCTTTTTGATCATTTGTATGTCTTCCTTGGAGAGTTGCTTGTTTAGGTCTTCTGCCCATTTTTGGATTGGGTTGTTCATTTTTTCTTATTGAGTAGTGTGAGCTGCTTATATATTTTGGAGATCAAGCCTTTGTCGGTTTCACTTGCCAAAATTTTCTCCCATTCCGTAGGTTTTCTTCTTGTTTTATTTCTGGTTTCCTTTGCTCTGCAGAAGCTTGTAAGTTTCATTAGGTCCCATTTGTTTATTTTTGCTTTTATTTCTTCTAGGAGAAAATTTTTAAGTGTATGTCAGAAAATGTTTTGCCTATGTTTTCCTCTAGGAGGTTTATTGTATCTTGTCTTGTGTTTAAGTCTTTAATCCATTTTGAGTTGATTTTTGTATATGGTGTAAGGGTGTGTTCTAGCTTCATTGTTTTACATGCTGCTGCCCAGTTTTCCCAGCACCATTTGCTGAAGAGACTGTCTTTATTCCATTGTATATTCTTGCCTCCTTTGTCGAAGATGAGTTGACCAAATGTTTGTGGGTTCATTTCTGGGCTCTCTATTCTGTTCCATTGGTCTATATGTCTGTTTTGGTACCAATACCATACTGTCTTGATGACTGTAGCTCTATAGTATTGTCTGAAGTCTGGGAGAGTTATTCCTTCAGTCTCTTTCTTTCTCTTCACTAATGCTTTAGCAATACTAGGTCTTTGATGGTTCCATATAAATTTTATTATGATTTGTTCTAGTTCTGTGAAATATGTCCTGGGTAGTTTGATAGGGATTGCATTAAATCTGTAGATTGCCTTGGGCAGTGTGACCATTTTAACAATATTGATTCTTCCAATCCAAGAGCATGGAATATCTTTCCATTTTTTAAAGTCTTCTTTAATTTCCTTAATCAATGGTTTATAGATTTCTGTGTATCATTCTTTTGCCTCCTTGGTTAGATTTATCCCTAGATATTTTATTACTTTGGGTGCTATTTTAAAGGGGATTGTTTCCTTACATTCTTTTTCTGTTGATTTATCGTTAGTGTAAAGAAATGCAACTGATTTTTGAATGTTAATTTTGTAACTTGCTAACTTGCTGAATACTTCAATCAGCTCTAATAGCTTTTGTGTGAACCTTTTAGGGTTTTCTATATATAGTAACATGTCATCAGCATATAAACCACTTCTTTTCCAGTTTGGATCCCTTTTATTTCTTTCTCTTGCCTGATTGCTGTGGCTAGGACTTCCAGGACTATGTTGAATAGGAGTGGTGATAGTGGGCATCTTTGTCTTGTCCCATATTTTAGTGGGAAGCTTTTGAGGTTTTCACCATTGAGAACTATGCTGGCTATAGGTTTGTCATATATAGCTTTTATTATGTTGAGATATGTTCCCTCTATGCCCACTTTGGCGAGACTTTTTAACATAAATGGGTGTAGAATTTTATCAAATGCTTTTTCTGCATCAATTGAGATGATCATGTGGTTTTTGTCCTTTCTCTTGTTGATGTGATATATTACATTGATTGAATTGCATATGTTGAACCAGCCTTTTGTCCCTGGGATGAACCCCACTTTGTCATGATGTATAATCTTTTTTATGTGTTGTTGGATTCCATTTGCTAAAATTTTGGTGAGGATTTTGGCGTCTAAGTTCATCAGTGATATTGGCATATAATTCTCTTTTTTTTGTAGTGTCCTTGCCTAGTTTAGGTATCAGGGTGATGGTGGCTTCATAGAATGAGTTTGGGAGTATTCCCTCCTTTTCAATCGTCTGGAAGAGTTTGAGAAGGACTGGTATGAGTTCTTCTTTGTATGTTTGGTAGAATTCCCCGGTGAAGCCATCCGGTCCTGGACTTTTATTTGTAGGGAGATTTTTAATTGTTATTTCTATTTCCTTTATAGTGATCGGATTGTTCAAGTGTTCAGTTTCTTCTTGATTCAGTTTTGGTGGACAGTATGTTTCCCCTCTGAAAATATCCACCTAATCTAGTTTTTCTATTGTAGTACCTTGCTTATTTTCTTTCTGGAAGATCTGTCTAGTGATGTTAATGCAGTGTTAAAATCTCCATCTCCGATTGTATTCCCATCAATATCCCCCTTTATCTCTGTTAGTAATACTTGTATGTACTTAGTTGCTCCTATATTAAGTGCATATATATTAACGAGTGTAATATCTTTATCTTGTATCACTCCTTTAATCATTAAAAAATGCCCCTTTTAGCTTTCTTTATGGCCTTTGTTTTAAAGTCTATTTTGTCTGAAATCAGTACTGCAACACCTGCTTTTTTGGCTTTTCCATTTGCATGGAATATCCATTTCCATCCTTTCACTCTCAATCTATATGTGTCCTTCTCCCTAAAATGGATCTCTTATATGCAGCATATTGAAGGTTCTTGCTTTATTATCCACTCTGCCACTCTATGTCTTTTGACTGGAGCATTTAGTCCATTAACATTTACAGTAATTAATAATAGATGTGTGCTTATTGCCATTTTGAACCTATCTTTGCCATTGAATTGGTATACCCTCTTTGTTCCTGTCTTCTTTCTTTTGTGGTTTGGTAATTTTCCTTTGTACTATCATGGATTTTATTTAATTTTTGTGACTCCCTTGTAAATTTTTGACTTGTGGTTACCCTTTTTTGTAAATCTATTAACCTATTACTATAAGTGTTTTTATTAAACTGATAATAACATGATCTCAAACAGATCCTACTGTTAAAAAAATTTAAAAAAGAAAGAAAAAAATTCTATAATTCCCTGCCTCCCTCTCCCACTCTCAGTGATTTGTATGTCTTCTTTTATAATTTCGTGTTTTCTTTATTTGTAATTCATGAGTTATCACCTTTCCAGTTGTGAGTTTCTCATTTCTGTAGCATCCTGCTGCTTTTCTATTTAGAATAGCCCTTTCAATATTTCTTTTAGCATGGGTTTAGTGTTGCTAAACTCCTGCAGCTTTTTTTTTTTGTCTGTGAAACTCTTTATTTCTCCTTCTATCCTAAAGGATAGGCTTGCTGGATAAAGTATCCTAGGCTGCATCTTTTTTTCATTCAGGGCTTTGAATATGTCTTGCCACTCCCTTCTGGCCTGTATTGTTTGTGTAGAGAAATCAGCTGAAAACCTTATTGGGGTTCCCATGTAATTCACTCTTTGCTTTTCTCTTGCTGCCTTTAGAATCATTTCTTTGTCCTTAACTCTGGCCATTTTGATTATGATATGTCTTGGTGTGGGTCTATTTGAATTCTTCCTGTTTGAGACCCTCTGAGTTTCCTGTTCTTGGATATCTGATTCCTTCTTTAAGTTTGGGAAGTTTTCAGTCATGATTTCTTCAAAAACTTTTTCAATCCCCTTTGATCCTTCTTCCCCTTCTGGGACCCCTATTATGTGAAGATTGGGATGCTTTATATTATCCCATAGGTCCCTTATGCTATTTTCATTATTTTTTATTTGCTTATCTTGTAGTTATTCTGAATGGTGCTTTCTATTCCCCTGTCTTCTAGATCACTAATTCGTTCTTCTGCATTATCTAGTCGGCTTTGCACAGCTATTAGATCATTCCTCATCTCTGTCAATGTGTTTACCCATTCTACTTGGCTCTTCTTTAAAGCTTCAATTTCATTTTTGACATATTTTATATCTCTAAACACTATCTCTTTTAATTCCTCCTGGAATTTGATCACTCCTTTTTTGAAATCTTGATCTAGTAGGCTATTGATGTCTATTTCATTGATCTTTCTTTCAGGGGATTCCTCTTGTTCTTTTAATTGGGAAAGGTTTCTCTGCTTCTTCATCTTGCTCATACCTCTGTGGCACTGTGGTTTATGGAGTATCAGTTGTCTATTTTGGATCTTAAGTATTTTATCTATCTAATGTCTATTTATGAATAGAACTTAGAAAAAAAAGAAAAAAATAAGAGAGAGGGAGAAAGATTTTTAAAAGAAGGGAGAATGAGTGTTTGAAAACAGTGTATAATGAATAATAGAAGAGCGAGTTGATGCAGAGTATTAATCGGGTTGAGACGTCCTTTTAAAACCTTTAAAAAAAAAAGAGTGTGGGGAGATTAATTGATGTATTTGAAACCTGTGTCTAATCAATAACAGGACATCAAAACTCAAGAGAAATAGAAATGAATTAAGAAGTAAAAATTAAGAGAGCAATTCAAAATAGAACAGGTAAAAACAGATTAAAAAAACAAAAACAAAAACAAAAAAAGAAACCAAAAAAAGGGGTTGTCGGTGTTCTCCTGGAGTCTGTGTGCTTTTAATGTGAAGTCCTTCTGCCTTCGTCCTGTTTTTGGAAGCTCAGCTTGTTTTCATAGGCCCTCCGTTGGCGACCTCTTCTGTGCTGCTCCCAGCACCTGTTGGCAAGCAGATCGCGCCTCCTTCTAACACGGAGTCAGATGCAGCTCTCCTCTGCTGTGGGAGGGTGGGTCACTGCCCCTCCGGATGCCGCAGTCAGATTTTGCAGACTGGCCAGGCAGGAGGGCGGGTCGTGTCCCCTCCCAGCACCTCAGTCAGGGGCTGTGTTCCTGCCTGACGGGCGGGGGGCCGCTCTCCCTCTGCCTGCGCCGCCGGTAGCTGCGCTGCTCTGTGCGGCTGCACGCTCTACAGGCGCTCCGCCGCCCTGGTCGGCGCTCCGCGGGTGGGCTCAGGGAAGACCGAAGGGCAGCCTCGTCCCTGCTCTGAGCCAAGACCCAGCTCCTTGTTTGTCTTTGTGGAGCAAGTTCTCTGAGGGACCAGGATGGAAGGATCCTATCTGCCCCGGACTGTAGGCCAGTCTCAGTCTGGCCCTTGAGGCTGCTAAGCCCTTCCGTGCGGATGTAGGTTTCACCCCCGCCCCCGCCCCAACCTGGGTGCTCTGTGTGAGAGAATATGGTGGCTGTGCCTGGGCCCCGCCTCTCTTCCCCTGAAAAGTTTCCGCTGGTTTTCAGAGATGGGGGTATGCACCCTTCCCCCGAGAGCACATCAATCTTGCTGTTTTATGGAGGGCCCAGGTTGTTCTGTCCTGTACACCCACAGCCATGGCACCCAGCCCCTTGCAGTCCCCTGAAGCTGCCTCCGTGCAGCCGCCCCCGTCCTCAGCCTGGCTTGTGCAGCCTGGCCCTGCCCTCCGCTGCTTGCCCGCGTCTCAGGCTGGGTGTCAGTGGGACGCTCTGTGCCTGTTTAACTTAGTTCTGTCAGACAAGGGCTGCTCTGTACAGATCCAAGCCTCGGAGGCTCCCCCTCCGTCCTGCTGGCCTCTCAGTTGGAGAGGGGAGACCCAGCGAGCGAGCGCCAGTCCTCCTTTGCCGCTCCCTTCCCGCGGGACCTGTCACGTGCTGCTTTGCCTTTTGTTCTTTCTTTTTTCCTTTTCTCCTACCAGATTTTTTGGCGTCTTTATCTTTTGAAGAGGGCGATGTTCTGTTGGAGTTCCGCAGGTGCTCTGGTTGGCTGAGTGGGTCTGTAGATGTGGGTCTTGGTGTATTTGTGGGAGAGGGTGACTTACGAGCGTCCTTCTACTCCGCCATCTTGCCTCTTCTCAACACCTGTTTTAAGATGAGTTCGAGGTTGGGGTTGCAACTCTTCTCCCATTCCAGTTCCATAATTGACATAGGTATATGAATTTTTCACATCACCAGCTTCATGCACTGGCTGTTGTAGAGGGCTGGTTAACACTTTTCCTACAGCACTTGTTAGAAGTTTACTGATTTCACTAAATAGGAAAGTGGAGAATGAACTTTCAGCTGGTTGATCCACATATGAATGAGGAGTCTCACTACAAGCACCTGCAATATGGTCCCCTGGAATATTATTTTCTATCAGTTGACTTTGAGACACACTTTCTGGTTCATTGGGATAATGTAGGTGCTTCTTCTTTTGCTTGAACTTCCCTTCATTTTGTTCTTTATTCTCAGGTATAATATTTTCTTTAGAAAGTGCAGAAAAATATGAAACATCAGGATAAATCTTTAAAACATCTCTATCATCTTGGCAGTAATGAGCAGGCATAGTAAGAGGTGAAGTCTTTACACAAGCATCATGTGTTTCACACATTTTAACAGATAACTGCTGTGTTTGAATAGTTGTTCTTTGAAACCTCTTCCTTGATTTTGTAACTTGCAAGTACACTCCTTCAGTTGGATCCTTGTGGGTAATACCATAAGTTAACTGGCTCACACTCTGTTGTAAAGTCTTAAGTTTGAAAGAGACCCTATCTACCTCTTTGGTTAGTTCCCCAAATAAGTATTCAGTATACTTATTTAGATAATTTGCTTTTCTAGCTATATTGTTTAAAAACTTCTGGGTTACATCTTGAATTTTGGGGGGCATCTCTGATTGATAAGGATGTCCCTCCTTTTTTTCTTCATTTAATGACATTTTAGATGTGCTGGCACAGTACAAAACTGGGGGTGGGGGCACCCCTGCCTCACCTTCTTTTGAGCATCCCCAACTCTTTTCAGATCCACTGCAAGTTTTGCCAGGTTTTGAATTTTGCCCGCAACATCTGGCAATGGCAGAGGCTGCTTGCTTGTATGTGAGAATAAAAGCTCTTGCCACCAGTTTTTGAGCAGTAGTAACCTGGCAACTAAGGCCTATGTCAGAATCTTATGATTTTGCAAGCGGTGAGAGAAGAATGCCTTCCTATCATTGTCACACCCCTCTGGCCTAGCCTTTCAGAAATTAGTTTCATGAAGATGGGGAGAGACAAGCTGGAGAGGGAAAAAAAAAGGCTATTACCTATACTTTCATTTTATTTTTCTCATAGTGTGGCCCTAGGTATGAGAACAAACTGTCCCATGTGAACACCAGCTTATCTCACTGACTTTAAATAACATTTTTCACTCATCTGATTCCAAAATTTTCTTCCATTTAAAATGTCTATTCTGAGCTCTAGTGGGATATTACACAGCCACCTCAATCATCTCAACCCTGTACTTGTTCTCTTGCTATTCTACCTACATTTGACTCTCTTCTCTACATCCCTTATTTCTGAATATGGCAATTCCATCCATCCAGTTGCTCATGCCAGAAACCTGGTAATTAACTTTTTCCTCGACACCTCTCTTATTTCCACACTCAGTCTACAAGTATGGTCAATTCTACCCTAAAATTTATCCTAAAATGTATCACTTCTCTCCAACTACCTTACCACTACTAGAGTAAATTTCACCATTATTCCACCAGAATGACCAGAACAGACTCTTAAATAGTCTTTTTGATACTCTTTTTATCTTTTCCAATCTCTTCTTCTTCCCCCTTCCATCCATGTATCCATGCATCCATTCTTTAAACATCTATCAAAGTGATCCTTTAAAATTTTCTATCTGGGAGGATATATAAGCAAGAAAATAGAGTATAGCCAGATGGCAAGAAAATCCTCAAAAAACAAATGATTAACAAAAGTGAATTTTAAAATAAAAAATGAATACATCAGCACTACATAAAAGAAAGGGGATAATCTCCTACAATGCAGTCTGGAAATTGGAGTCCAAGGACATAGAGACCAGGTATTTTAGGTCCTGGAACATAAGTTCTATCCACATTGCTTGAGGAATGGTTTGATGATGGGGCCAAGTGTAATATTGGCTGGAAGAAAGTGGATAGCATTTGGAAAGGTGTTACTTATACCTCCTAATTTACAGGGAAGGGGACTGAAAAAAGCAAATGTGTTTCCTGGGTGGTACAGAGTATCCCTCCATCCTCCATAATTCCACACTGATACAGAGTTAGAAAGCAAACAAACAACAAACCTGCCAGGGCTCTCTAGCTGGGAGAAATATGGGAAAGAGAAGACAAAAAGTCATAATTAGTAAGAGATAATTAGCTGTGACAATAAGCAGAGATTTACCAAATATGAAGATATAATATAAATAACTACAAAGAGTGTGTATCTATTTGGGAAAAGGCACAAAATGTCGATATAAGTCTGTCTCCTCAATTGTGGGCTAACAGTGCCTTGGCCAACCCCCCAAAATGTAATGTCTTGGCTTCAGAACAAAATATTAGTATTACAAACTTGAAAATATACATTTAGAACTATAAAGAAACAAAAATTGGGAAGTACGGTACAAAAATTTAAAAGTTGTTATCATGGTATTTTTTTTCATTGTTTATAGTTGCCTCTCCTCGTCACTACAACGGAACCACAACTGACTGCTAATCAATTAGCAGGGGGAAAAAAGACTGGAATCTAGCAAAAAAGATCTTCATCAACTGGAAACATAAACAGGGAACCACAGCAGGATGGTAGGAGGGGAATCCTCACGGTATAATTGTGCCATGTAACTCATGGGTGGGTAACCCACAAGCAGAAGAACAATTAAATCACAGAGGCTCTTCCACAGAAATGAGAGTTCTAAGCCCTATGTCAGGCTCCCCAGCCCAGGGTTCAAGCATTGGGTGGAGGAGGAGGAGGAGACCCCAGGACATCCAATTTTGAAGGCTAGCAGGGCTTAACTCCAGGAGCCCCATGGGACAGGGGGAAACACAGACTTCATCCTCTTAGGAAGCGTACACAGAATCTCACATGTGTCAAGTCCAAAGGCAGAGGCAGTGATTTCATAGGAACCTGGGCCAGACCTGCCTGCTGGATTTGGAGGGTCTCCTGGGGGCATGGGGGATGTCTGCTGCTCACCCAGGGGACATAAAAGCTGGTGGCAGACATTCTAGGAGTGTTCATCTACATGGGCTTTCCTGGAGGCTGATATCTTGATTGGATCATTAACACCAAGGCCTAGCCCCACCCAACAGCCTGTAAGCTTAAGTGTTGGGAAGGCTCAGGCCAAACAACATACAGGGTGGGAACACAGCCCCACCCATCAGTGGACTTCCTAAGCCACAAAGGCCTCTAGACACAGCCCTACCCACCAGAGGTCCAGGACGAAGTTTCACCCAGCAGTGGGCAGGAACTGACTCCTCCTGCCTGGAAACCTGCATAAGCCTCTAGTCCAGCCTCATTCACTAGAGGCAGATACCAGAAATAAGAAAACAACAATCCCAAAACCTGTGGAAGGAATCCACAAACATAGGCCAGACTTTACACTGGGACTGGCTGGACCTTGGTCCTTGGGTGACAATAGAGGAGTGTATTGCTGGGATGCATAGGATATCTCCCACAGAGGGCCACTTCTCCAAAGTCAAGAAACAGAACTAACCTACCTAAAAATATAAATGGAAAGGTAGACAATATGAGGAAGCAGAAGAATATCTTCCAGGCCAAAGCACAAGATAAAATCCCAGAAGAAGAAACAAGTGATGAGGAGATAGGCAATTTATCTGAGAAAGAGTTTAGAATGATGATGGCCAAGATGTTCAGAGAACTCAAAAGGAGTTCAGGTGAACAGAGTAAAGTTTTTAGCAAACAATTGGAAAATATAAAAATACCCAAATAGAGTTGAAGAATAAAATCACTGAAATGAATAACACACTAGAAGAAGCCAAGAATAGACTAAATGAGGCAGAGGAATGGATCAGTGAGCTAGAAGACAGATTAGTGGAAATTACAACTGCAGAACAGAAAAAAAGAAAAAAGGAATGATAGGAAATGAGGATAGTTTGAGAACTCTGGGACAACATGGAACACACTAATAGTCACATTATAAGGGTCCCAGAAAGGGAAGAGAGAGAGAAAGGCCTGGGAAAAGTTTTGAAAAGATAATAACCAAAAATTTTCCCAAGTTGGTAAATGAAACAGTAACCCAAGTCCAGGAAGCACAGAGAGTTCCACACAGGATCAACCCAGAGAAGAACACACCAAGGCACATAGTCATCAAATTGACAAAAATTAAGGATAAGGAGGAAATATTTAAATTAGCAAGAGAAAAGCAACAAATAGCATACAAGGGAACTCCCATAAGCTTCTTATCTGATTTTTCAGCATAAATGCTTCAAGCCAGAAGGGAGTGACATGATATATTTAAAGTGATGAAAGGGAAAACTTACAACCAAGAATACTGTATCCAGCAAGGCTCTCATTAAGATTTGATGGAGAAATCAAAAGCTTCATAGATAAACAAAAGCTAAAAGATTTCAGCACCACTAAATCAGTTTTGCAACAAATGTTAAAGGAACTTCTCTAGTCATCGAAACACAAGAAAAGAGAACAAAAAGAAGAAAGAGGGGGGAAAAAAGACCTACAAATGTTTGCTTCGGCAATTTGGTGTCTTTTGTGGTTCAATATAAACAAATTTTTGTTGGTTTTAGTTTTGTGAAAAATGTATTTTGACAGGGGTTGCATTGGAGCTCTAGATTTCTTTGGGTAGTATGGCCATTCTGATAATGTTTATTCTTCCAATCCAAGAGCACAAGATATCTTTCCATTTCTTTTTGTCATCTTCAATTTCCTTCATCAATATGTTACAATTTTCAGAGTATAGATAACCTCCTTGGTTAAGTTTATTTCTAGCTACTTTGTTGTTTTTGATGCAATGGAAATGTTTATGCCAGTTATAAAATTCTGATTTTTTAAGTGAAAAAAATTAATGAATGACTGCAAATGGCTAAATATCCTTCTTTTTTATGGGTGAGTTTTATTCCATTACATATATCTGCTACATCTTCTTTATTGATTCATCTATTTATGTACACTTAGGATGCTTTCATATCATGGCAATTATAAATAATGTTGCTGTTAATAGTGGGGTGTATGTATCTTTTTGAATTAATTTTTTCATTTTTCTTGGATTTATGCCCAGGAGTGGAATTGCTGGGCCATATAGTGGTTCTATTTTTAGGTTTTTGAGAAACTTCTTTATTGTTTTCCATAGTGGCTGCACCAATTTACATTCCCACCAACAGTGTACAAGTGTTCCCTGTTCTCCACATCCTTGCCAACACTTGTTATTTGTGTTCTTTTTGGTGATGGCCATTCTGACAGGTGTGATATGATATCTCATTTTGATTTTGATATTAATTTCCCAGATACTAGTGATGTTGAGCAACTTTTCATGTTCCTGTTGGCCATTTGTATTTTCTCTTTTGGAAAAATGTCTGTTCAGTTCTTCTGTCCATATTTTAAATGGGTTAGTACATTGTTTGCTTTTTAATTGAAGTACAGTTGACTTTAAGTACTGTATTAGTTTCTGATGTATAGCATAGATGGACTTGGAGGGCATTATGCTAAGTGAAATAAGTCAGACAGAGAAAGACAAATACTATATGATAGCACTTATATGTGGACTCAAAAATACAACAAACTATTGAATATAACAGAAAAGAAACAGACTCACAGATGTAGAGAAGTAATTAGTGGTTATCAGTGGGGTGAGGGAAGGGGAAGAGGCAAGATGGAGGTGGAGGATTAAGAGATAAAACTATCAGGTATAAAATAAGCTGTAAGGATGTATTATACAACATGGTAAATATAGTCAATATTTTATAATAAGTATAAATGGAATATAACCTTTAAAAATGTAAATTACTATATTGTATACCCATAACATATAATATTGTACATCAACTAAACTTCAATTTTAAAAATATGATATCGCAAAAGAAATACACAAATAAAAAACAATTAAAAAGTACACTAGCAAAAAACAAAGAATACTACTAGAAACTTCCATATTCCCTTGATTAAGATTTACCAATTGTTTTTATTTGTTCCAGTTTTTTATTGCCTTTTGTCCCTCCCTTTCTCCTTTGTGTGTGTATATACACACACATATGACTTTGTGTGGACCCCTGTTTTCATTTTACTTCTCTTGGGTAGATTTCTATAAATTGGGGCATGATGTGGTGCATTTGTTTAACTTTTTAAGAATTTGATGAACTATTTTGAAAGTAACTCTATAATTGTATGTTCCAAATACCAATGTATGAAATGTTCCAGTTTCTCCATATCTTGCACAGTGCTGCTTATAATCTTGTCTTTTTTGACAAAGCCATTCTACTAGTGGGTATGAAATAAAATCTCATTGTGGATTTAATTTACATTTACCAAGGACTAGTGATTTTGAACATCCTCTGCTAGACTGTTGGTCATCTGTACATCTTCTTTGGAGAAATGCCAATTCAAATCCCCCTTTAGATTGTTGTCTTATGTGTTATAACAGATCATATTTTCAGAAGACAGGTCCTTTATCATATGTATCTTGGTTTTCTGTTTCTTTCTCATCTAGTCTGACAATCTCTGTGTTTTTTTTTCTTTCTTTTTTTAGCAAGAGAAGGAACAATTTACTATTTGAAGCAAGTAAGGAAAACACTGGGTATCTTTCTCAAAGTAGTGTCTCCTTGAACAGCAAAACTAGGGAAGATTTAATCTAAGGGTACATGCATATTCATGTAAAGGCTTAAGCAGAGGAGAATTCAGCATAGAATTGGGGCAAAGGTTGACAGAGTCCAAGCTTTAGTTGATTGAAGTCATGAGGGTCAGAAAAGGTCAGCAGCATCATTCCTTAGGTTCTAGCCAGCCTGGGATCTCAGCAAGTAGTTACTGTTCTCCACCTGGTTGGGGGCCTTAGTTCCTACAGACCTCAAAACAATCTCTGTTATTTGAATAGACTATTTACTTCATTCATATGTAATGTATCATTGCTTTTGTATCTGGCACTTTGCTTTTTATTTTCTGTTTCTCTCATATATAAAGAGATCCCTCTGTTCTTTCTCTTTTGAGTTATGTCTTAGCAGTTACTCTAGGGATGACAGTATGCATCTTATTACTCTTAATCAAAGTCTACTTCAAAATAATACACATTAAATTCTGGTAAAATTTTCTTTGTTCCAGTATAGCTCCTTCTCTTCTTTGTGCTATTGTTGTCAGGTTACATCTGTACATGTTACAACAACTCAACAATACAGTGACATAACTATATTCTATATAATCTTAAGTCCTCAGTCTTTATATGAGAGTCTTTATTTTGCCTCTTTTTTAAGAATATTTTTGCTGGATATGGAATACATGGTTAACAGTTTATTCTTTAATCACTTTGAATATGTCATCCCACAAACCTTTGAATTCCAATTTTTTTTTTGGTGAGAAGTCAGCTGTTAATGATAATTTTGGTCTCCTTTTCTGATAGGTTGTTTTTCACTTACTGCTTTCAAGATTTTTTTTCTTAGTTTTGTCTTTAACAATTTGACGTTGATGTGTATAAGTGTGTGTCCTTGAGTTTTTCCTACTTGGGATTTGTTGAGCTTCTTGGGGCTGTAGATTGATGTTTTTGATCATATTTGAGAAGTTCTTTGCAATTATGTCTCCAAATATATATATTTTTTGCCCTTTCTCTCTCTTCTTCTTCTAGGATTCTTTTTCACATGTGTTGGCAAATATATGCTTGTTCATGTATGACTGAAGTATTATGCTGTATGCCAGCAATTGACACAACATTGTAAACTGACTATACTTCAATAAAAAATACATACACAAAAAATTGCCATATGGTATCACTCATATGTGGAATCTAAAAAGAAAAAAAAAGAAAAATGAACTTATTTACAAAACAGAAACAGACTCACAGACATAGAATACAAATGTATGGTTACCAGAGGGGAAGGGGATGGGAAAGGATAAATTGGGAGTTTGAGATTTGAAGATACTAATATATATAAAATAGATAAAGAACAAGTTTCTTCTGTATAACACGGGGAACTATATTTAATATCTTGTAGTAACCTATGGTGAAAAAAGGATGTGAAAATAATTATATGTATGGTCATGTATGATTGAAGCATTATTCTGTACACCAGAAATTGATACAACATTATAAACTGTAAAAGAGTGTGGGTTTTAATCTGAGGCTCAAGGGAATCCATCAAGGGATTTAAGCAGAGGAGATACGTGATGCATTTTATTTTGTAAAATTTTACTGTGGCTCCTGGGCAGAAAGTGGACTGTGGAGTGTTAAGAGTGGAGGCAGGGAAACCAGTTGCAATAATCCATGCACGAGATGATAGTGGATATATCAAGATTGTGTTAGTGATAAAGGTTGTGAGAAGTGATTTCATTCAAGGTGTATATTAGAGAGGAAGAGCAGATTTGTGACAAAAATGAGGAAGTACAGTACAAGCAGTAAGCACAATCAGGAATTATGCATAAGTTTGGGCCTGCAGATGAAAAAATTTTGTAGTGTGTAGATGGTGTTTAAAGCCATAGAACTGGATGAGAAAATCTAGGAAGAAAATACATGTAGAAAAAAGTCACATCCTCTGATTATCATAAGGAATATAAACACACATTTGAAACAAATAAATCATAAAATACATAGCAAAAGCTAGAAAACTAAGGTATAAAGAACAATAATTATATAAAACATGGTAGAATTAGGAAGAGTATATTGTATGTAAACAAATTTCAATGTTATAAATTCATTTATTAAAATTAGCAGGCAAGTATTTGAAGCATCAGGGAAACAGTAATGAAGATTACAGATAAAGTCTCTGTCCTTGTGGGGCTCACATTCTACTAAATGAGATTAAAATAAACAAGCAAATAAATCAATATATAATATAACTTCAGATAGTAATAAGTACTATCAAAGACTATAGAGCCAACAACTACTATATATAAAATAGAAAAATAAAAAGTTCCTACTGTATAGCATAGGGAACTATATTCAATATCTTGTAATCACCTGTAAAGAAAAATAATATGTATAAATGTGTGACTGAATCACTGTGGTGTACACCAGAAACTGACACAAATTTGTAAATCAACTATACTTCAATAAAAAATAAGAAAAGCTTCTTATCCTTTCTGTTCCTCAGTTCTGATTTGTTAAATGATGCAATATTTGCACTGAACTCATACAGCTGTATGAATTAAGGTAATTTATTAATGGAAAGTGTTTATAAAGTGTGTATACCACATAGTAAGCCTTCATTAAATGTTAGCTCTTATTATTACTTTCATTCTTTGAGTCATGGTGTGTATCCCTTGATAGAATGAAGTAATGTATTTTGACCATGTATGATCATTTTTTCTTCTAATTGATATTTATAAGATTTATATTTATTTTTGTAATACTTACATGGTTAGTCTTAATTATGTCAGCTTTTTAAATATTTTTATGAATCCTTTGATTTTAGTTATTATTTATTGTCCTTTGATTTCAACTTTGAAGACTCCCTTTAGTATTTCTTATATGACAGATTTGCTAACAATGAATTCTCCTATTTTTTTTTATCTGAGAATTCTTAGTTTCTCTTTCAGAAGGAAAATTATGGTATGAAATTCTTTGTTGACTTTTTTTTGATAGTACTTTAAATTTTATCTGGCTTCCATTATTTCTGATTAGAAATCAGCTGTTAATATTACTGAAGATTTTTCATATGTGATGAGTCACTTATCTCTTTACACTTTTAATAGTCTCTGCCTTTGGCTTGAAACAATTTGATTATGATGTGCTTGCCTATGTTTGTACATGTTTGAGTTACTATTTGTACTTCATTGAACATCTTGGATGTGTAGAATGCTATTTTTCATCAAATTTTGGAAGTTTTCAAACATTATTTCTTCAAACATTCTTTGCAATTCTTTGTCTTTATTCTCTGGTACTTCCTTTATGTGTATTTAGTATACTTGATGGTGTCCCACAGGTCTTGGAAGCTCTGCTTATTTTTTCTTTCTTTTTAATTGTGTTTTTCAAATTAAAAATTTTAAATTGAACTGTTTTCAGATTTGTTGTATATTTGTTCTATTAAAATCTACTGTTGAGCTTTCTTGTGAATTTTTATACCAGTTATCATACTTCTCCACTCTAGAATATCTATTTTTTTAAATTTTGTATCTCTTTATTCATGTTCTATATTTGGTGAAACATCATCCTTTTTTTTTTTTTTAGTTCTTTGGCACGATTCTTTTAGCTCTCTCTTTATATCTGATTTAAAATCTTTGTCTAATAAGTCTAATGTCTGGGCTTCCTCAGAGTTTCAATTTTTCCTTGTGTATAAATTGTATTTTCAAGTTTCTTTGTATGTCTTCTAATTTTTTTAAAAAATGGACATTTCATATATGTGGCAACTTTTGAAACTCTATTCCCTCACCTCAGGGTTTGTCATTGTCACTGTATTTTGCTGTTGTCATTTTTGCAGTTTATGTGTTTAATGACTTTCCTATACTAATTCTTTAAAGTCTAACAAACAGCCTTAGTAATTCAAAATATTATATGATTGCAACTGATTGTTTTTAGTCAACACCCTGGGGATTGTTATTTTCCCAAAGAGGGGGCTTCTAGTCAAGTCAAGTAACAACAATGTCCTGTGAAAAGACCATGTTAAGGGAGCTACAAGACATTCTTAATAGTGATAACACTCTGGTGATACGACTTTCCATGGAGTTCCAATCTCAGTCTGTACCCTTTTAAGTGTACTGCAGCACTGAGGTGAGATGGATCAGAATAGGTTAAGTCATAACATCTCTAACCCTGGTGTTCTTACTGAGGCTTGGTAGTTTTTCTTAGATTGCATAGTTTTCCAAGTTCTGGAAAAGTTTATTTTTTCCATATTTGGGAGCATTTTCATTAATTTTATGGATAAGAAGACTTAAGAAGTTCCTGATTCCAACATTCAAAAAAACTCACCTCTCAGAGCATTCCATCTTGACCCTTACTATAATATTTCTTCCACGTGTTCATTTCACCTGCATTTGAATATCTTTAGTGACACAAATCATGGACTGCAAAAACATCATTTCTACTTTGAACAACAATTTCTATTAGAAAATCCTGCCTTACATTATCTTTCTGGTGCTTACTTACCTTGATCTAGTTCTGTCATATGGGGCCATTGGGACCACATATTTTTAAATGTTAGTAAGTTCAAGACTCAAGTGCCTTTGTTGCCTCTTTCTATGCTCAATGACTCATCACACTGAGCCCCAATAGGTTTCATGGTCTAAGCAGACAAGCAATACCAATCGATTGAAGTTGACCTTGGAAATAAAACCTATTTGCCACCCAGGATTTAATCTGTTTACATCATTTTCTTTCATATAATAGAAAGATTTATTTATTATATGTCTTTGTTAAAAGTAAGTGTTTACTATGTTCCAGGCATTGTGTTATATACTTTGTATACATGATGCCATTCACAGAAACTTTATAAATCAGATAATATTATATAATCAATTTTAGGCAAGGATGTGGTGGTACAGAGTGATTAATATAGCCAAGATTAACAATTAGTAAATGATAGTTCCTAGATTCTGAGGTCTGTCTAATTTCACATCCCTAGCTTCACTTTTACTTTTCAGAAATGTACCCAGCTACTTTTTAAATTTCATATCTCTAATGCATAGTAATATAATGATGTCTCTCCATGTGAAATTGATGAGTTAAATTTTAAGAACCCAGCATAAATTTACAGAGGTGGGAATTTACTGAATGGCAGAACTGGGACTAAAGTACAGGGTTTCTGATGATAAAACCTACTCTTTCCTAATGGACTAAGGATTTCCTCATGGAGTATGTTTTGTAGGCCATGCTGGTCCACTCTCCTCATTTTACAAAGGAGAGAACTGAGAACTGAGACCTAAGGAAAAGAAGAGACTTACAATCACATGGTTAGTGGCAAAGCCTTGACTAGACCACAGGATTTTAGACTGTTCAGTGTTCTTTCTCTATACTGAATTTTCTAAGGTCATCAGAATTAAAATCTTCTGGTCTGTCATGAAAGTGGCCTTACTGTCTAAGATAGCCATTAACATAGCCAGAACAACTAGCTTTCCAATTTCAAAGAAGCATTTCAGAATGTGTGATAAATTAGAAAAGTAACAGTTTGAAAAAATAGTGGAATCTAGAAATAATAACTACATTTGGTCCTTCTAAGTTTGTTGAGAATTTTTAATATCTAAAAATCTAATCCTAGGTCCCTGGTGACTCTAAAAGACAAAAGGGTTTCAGCTGTGCAAACCAAATCTAAAGGATTTACAATGCAGTCTGTATAAAACCAATGACCAAGATTTGTTCTGGAAACCATAAGCTTCCTATAAAGAACAAGAGATGGCACTACAGGAGGAACAAATTGCATACAAATGTCACCTGCAGCTTATACACAATGGGTGTTTCATCTATGTTTGAGGACACACTCTCTTAATACTTCCTGGCTACCTATTGAGGACTCTGATCTTTCACCACCTTTCAGCTATTTGGTACTTGTTTTGGATCTGACTATCCTTCCTGCACTCATGCCACCAGACCCAGTTATGTCTCATTTGCTTTTGGACTGCCATGTGGTCTACAACATCTTCATTTTTATTCCCCTTAGCTTTTTTATTCCCATGCTATTCTTACACTGACTTCCAACCACTTAACCCTAATCAGCTTACCAATGTCTAAGACTTCAGACTTCAAATCTTACTGGTACCACCAGGCTCAGCTCATCTTATAAAGTTCACTATGTCCTAGAGGCTAGAACCTCAACTAAGGAAATTTATTGTTAGAGGAGAAATAAAGGAAAGCAGAACTTTCCCTAGGAAGCCAGTTCTAGTCTGCATGCAGTGCAGGGATGAGTCAACGGTATGTGTGCTTGACTCATAATCAGAGACAGCTAGAATGGAACACACAAGGGAAGGAGAGAGAGTTCTCCTTTTTCTATTTAGTGGTTTTAAATAGAAATATACATAGATATTTCAAATTTTTATCTGGTTTGTTTGATATATTTTCACCAAATATGAAATACACATTTTGGATGGTCTGTATTAAGATATAGGCCCTGTAGTAAATGTGAAACTCAATTTGGGGACACTGGGTGACAGATACCTTCCAGAAAAACTGTAAAAATATGTTTTTTAACAAATTTGTAAGAATATGTTTTGAATGGTCAGTCTATTCTTTTTGAGGGGAAGCAGAGTATCTGGAGTTTCCTTCAAAGAGACAGACATTTTAATACTGATGTACAGTGAGAAACCCATGTAATTGCTACCTGGAGAAGAGACATTGTATTCATACTAAGATCCTATGGATAGAAAACACAAATGAGGATTTCATATTTGACCCTCAAATTGAAAATCACAAGGACAGACACTGAATTAAAAGGTCTTATTATGAATTAAGGTTCTTCTTAAGTAAGTATTTCAATGTAGTGTTTCCTAGAATAACTGCAGAGATTGATTTATTTATAAATGGCCAACAAGTCTCTTAGGCTACATGTAAAATCAAGAAGGACCACTAGAGGGAAATATGGGGGAAGGTAGAATAGAATAACCAAGAAAGTAAAATTTTGGAGCCATATATGTAGCTGATATCTTCCAACTCCATTTAAGCAAATGGGAGAAATATAAGCAGAAGTGTAGACCAGATCATGGTCACATGGTCAAGTGTTAGGAACACAGGCAGGAAAACTCCATGGGGACAGATGATTTTAACGAAGTTGTGGTAGCAGCTGACTTTGTCATTATGTGATATGACATAAAACCCTAGGAATTTTCCCCTTTGTTTCTTGGTGTGTCTGGTTTTTTCAGTGGGTCCTTCCCAGTCAGATCTTCACATTCTTTTTCAGATTGTACTCTATTATTCTTAATCCTTATCAGAGCTCAGCTGTTACCATATGATCCGGCAATCCCACTCATGGGCATATAGCCAGAAAAACTCTAACTCAAAAAGTTATATGCATCACAATGTTCATAGCAGCACTATATAGAACAGTCAAGACATTCAAGACATGGAAACAGCCTAAATGTCCATCAACAGATGAGTAGATAAAGAAGATGTAGCATATATATATAATATATATATATATATATACACATACACACACATGCATACATACATACATATATACACACACATACATATATATACATATATACACACACACATATATATACACACATAATGGAATAGTACTCAGCTATAAAAAAGATTAAAATAATACCATTTTCAGCAACATGGAAGGACCTGGAGATTATCATACTAAGTGAAGGAAGCTGGAAAGAGAGAAAAATACTCGATGATACCACTTATATGTGGAGTCTAAAAAAAGATAGAAATGAACTTATTTACAAATATATATATATATATATATAACTGAATCAATTTGCTGTACACTTGAAACTAACATGACATTGTAAATCAACTATTTCAATTAAAAAGAAGAGCTCAACTGTTAAAATATGCTGATACACATTGTAGTTTTGATTTCCAATTCTCTAATAGCAACATTGAACATTTTTTCATGTGCCTCTTGGCCATTTGTGTGCCTTCACTGGAGAAATGTTTGTTTACATCTTCTGTCCACTTTTTTATTGGGTTATTTCTTTTGTGTTATTAAGTTGTATGAGCTGTTTTCTATTCAGGAAATTAAGCCCTTGTCAGTCACATCATTTGCAGATATTTTCTTCCATTCCATAGGTTTTCTTTTCATTTTGTCTATAGTTTCCTTTGCTGTGCAAAAGCTTATAAATTTAATTGGGTCCTATTTGTTTATTTTTGCTCTTATTTCTATTGCCTTGGTAGATTATTCTAGAAAAATATTGCTAAGATTTATGTCAGAGAATGTTTTGCTTATGTTTTCTAGTAGGAGGTTTATAGTGTCTTAACTTATGTTTAAGTCTTTAAGTCATTTTGAGTTTATTTTTTTGTATGGTGTGAGAGAATGTTCTAATTTCATTGATTTACATGCAGCTGTCTAGCTTTCCCAACACTACTTGTAGAAGAGACTGCCTTTACTCCATTTCGTATATTCTTGTCTCCTTTATTGAAGATTAATTGACTGTAGTAGATGTGTGGGTTTATTTCTGGGCTCTCTATTCTGATCCATTGATCTGTATGCCTATTTTTATGCCAATACCATGCTGGTCATCATTAAGAAGTCCACAAATGATAAATGCTGGAGAGGGCATGGAGAACAAGAAACCCTCCTACACTGCAGATGGGAGTGTAGTTTGGTGCAGTCACTATGGAAAATGGTATGGAATCTCCATACTGGTAAGTCTTCCAGTGACTCCTTAAAAGTTGCTGGAAGACTTACCATATGATCCAGCAATCCCACTCCTGGGCATGTATCTGGAAGGAACTCTAATTTGAAAAGATACAGGCACCCCAATGTTCATAGCAGCACTGTTTACAATAGCTAAAATGTGGAAGCAACCTAAATGTCCTTTGATAGATGAATGGATAAAGAAGATTGGTATATATATAATGGAATACTACTCAGCCATAAAAAAGAATGAAATAATGCCATTTGTAGCAACATGGATGGACCTAGAGATTAACATATTAAGTGAAGTAAGTCAAAGAAAGACAAATATCATATGATATCACTTATATGTAGAATCTAAAAAAAGATATAAATTTAATTTACAAGCCAGAAATAGATTCACAGACATAGAAAATAAACTATGGTTACCAAAGGAGAAAGGGGAAGGGGATAAATTAGGAGCTTGTGATTAACATATACACAATATTATATATAAAACAGGTAAACAACAATGACCTACTGTATGGCACAGGGAACTATATTCAATTTCTTATAATAAGCTCTAACAGAAAAAATCTGAATATATATATGTATATCTATAACTGAATTGTTTTGCTGTACACCTGAAAGTAATATTGTAAACAGTAAAAACAAACCACCCTCCCAAAAAACTAATCCTTTGGTGCTATTTATCAAAGATATGAACAGTTTTATATACATGTTTTTTTTTTTCCCAAAAAGTTGCTGGAAGGAAAAGCAAAGTTGCCTACAATTTGAAAAAAAAAGACAAAAAAGAATTTGAAAAGGATTATATATGTCTATATTTTTATGTATGTGTATAACTAAGTCACTATGCTGTAAACCAGAAATCAACACAACATTGTAAACTGACTGTAGTTCAATAAAAACATTTTTAAAAAACAAAGAAATGCTGGGCTCCCATGACCTGAACTTCTCAACTTGGTTTTGCCTGTGGCAGTGCAGAGGGCATTGAATATTTGTGACCAAAATCACATCCTGTGTGCTGGTGCACAGGCAGTTATTCACACCAGACAGTTCACCCTCTCAGCCCATTGTTTAACAGGAAGAAACTCAGCCTTTTCCATGCTAGGTTTGGAATTAACACCTAGTTATTTGGAGATCCAAATTGTATCCTCTAATTTCTGTATTTTACTGCTGTTCTTACTGCTGAATAAATTGTCTACATAGCAACTATGAGCTTGTCTTTTTCTGGCACCAGTAGCCTGAAATTTACCTTCATCTCTGCTCCATCAGGTAGGTATTCCTGGATTGTTTGTAGGAAGAGCAAGCCTAAAGCATGACAAAGTGGTAAAAGTTTTAAACTGTTTCTGGAAGGCCAATTAGTCAGAAAATATAATTAAGCTGCATGCTATACTTCAAGTTGTCTCTCTCTTGGCTATTATCAGGTATTTTATACTGGATTATATTTCCAGATCTATCACTAATGAGCTCTGATGCCTTGGGAAAGTCATTTTGTCCCTTAAAGCCCTAACTTTCCTCATCAATAAATCAGAAGAGTTGGATTATATTCGAAAATTTCTAGCTCTTTCTTTCTCCTCTAACATTATTTGACTCTGACTTATAAATGAATGAGAAGACCTTTATTGATTTACCACTGTTTACAAAAAGCACAGTTTTCTCAACATTTTCCATCCCAAACAATGACATATTTTAGAGCTGTGATCCTCAAAATTTTTCTACCTCAATAAATATGAAATATGGCATCTACAGGTGTTACATGCTTCCAGAAATGACCAGAGCTGCATGTAATTTCCTTTATGCTTGCTCTAATCTCAGCCACTTATTTCCTGTTCAAGAATGTACAGTGTATAAGCTGGTTTGAGTGATATTATCATTGGGAAAACCTGGAATTGTTGCTATGTATGTATAAAATAAGTAAATTATTTGTAACATTGGGGCTTTATGATTGTTAGCGAATTACTGGTGACAGATCACAACACATATGTGGATCACTGAGGTTTAGAAACATTAGTGTGAAGGTTAGTGGACTGGTGAAAAAGAGATTATGGGTTTCAGTTCCAGTTTTTGTATTAACTAGTTGTGTTGTCTTTGGAGAAACATTTTGTCTCTCTGAGTTTCAGAATCTTCTCATTTGTAATAAGGAGACAGACCTAAACAATCTCTATTGTTTCTGTTATATCTATCCTTCTCTAAGGATGAGGACCTTCTGTAGTTTGCATACTATTTATGCCATCCCTTCTTTTCCTGCCCTAGGGAAAAGATCCTAGACTAGGCCTAGGATCAGAAAAGCATTGCCTTTCTTTTCTTACCCCTGCCCTTGTACAACATAATACAAATTATTTAATCTTTCAGAAACTCCCTTTCCCTAGCTGTGAAGTTAAGAGACTGCTACCCACCTCCCAAGGCTGTTGTGAGAACTGATTTAGAATAATGTATATATAATCTATATAAGACACACAGTGTGTTACCTAACCCCCAGTTAGTACTAGATACATGGATATATAAATATTTCTTTCCTTATTCCCATTCCTACTTCCTTCACCATCTTATATTCTTTCCTGCTCCCTGCTCTCTCCCTTATCTCTATGTGCTCTGTGTTCCTTTCTTTCCTTATTTCTTAGCAATAGTTTCTGCCCCAGTGAATCCCTTTATAGTCACACAATCTACCTCTTGCTGAGTTCTTTCATTCCTCCTAGAACTGATAAAAATGGTTATTAAAATTATTTTTACAGTTGCTAAATATTTATCTTTCCTGCTAGATTGTATGCTCCAAAAGCATGTGTGTGCATTTGTGTGTAATAGTACACACATTAATAAATATTTGTTGAGTGAATGAATTACCTCATTTCAATTAGCTGCCACATTGGTATTGGTCAGGGGGCTAAGCATATTTCTTGTTGTATATCAGGAGCATTGCTTACCAGAACATTCTGGAAGGTATAGGGGGACTGTATAAATTTTATTTGGCCTGTTTTTCATTCTATATTTTCTCCTTTCTTATTTTGGTCTTAATTGAGAAAATGATGCAGATAAGCAGAAAATTTTTGTCGTTTGGAGTTTTTATTCAAAGAAAATTACTTTCCCAAGTCTTTATTTTTAACAATGAGCACTTTGGTCACATTATATGTATTAATATACATGCAACATAAAAGTTGTAGGATAGAAGCAGGAGGGCATATGACTCACTGCCTTACAGTTAGCGTATCTCCAGTTTTCAGATGAGAAAATTGAAGGGAGAAAAGTTAAGTTAAAGTACTGCAGGAAGTGAGTGACAGTAGGAACCAGGACATGGTTCACAAACTAAAATGCTTCTATACTATCTGTTATTGTTGATTTTAGTAAATTCCTAGTAAATTTTAAGGAATCATAATATGTACTAATGCATTAAATGGTCTGATATGACACAATAATTTTTCAAAATGCTTCTTAGGATATAAATTTTGGTTTCCCTAACCTGCTATGATCATTAAGTAAAAGCCAGTCCATTAACTTGAGTGTTGAAAACTGAGATATACTGAGGTAGATTTTATTTTAAAATTATGATAGTTACTTTTAATTATGAAGCATAAATTATCTTGGAATAAAGTATGAATTCATGTAGCTTGTCCTTTGCTCTTATAGAAGTTCTGTGGAATTGACATTTTTAACAGTAAGTCACCTTAGGGAAAAGGTTGAAACCAGCAATCCTGACTTCTCAAAAACTAATTATATATTTGTTGATGATATCATTTAGCACATATGCTAGTTCTTAATCTGTAATTTTAAGTACAAATATGGAAATCACCTAAATTAAATTACTTTCATTCACTCTATCATTAATTTATTTGGAATGCTTATTTCAAGGACTGTTAGGCATCTAACCTTGAGCTGAATGCTGTAGAAGATACCATAAGTGGTCAAGAAGTCCCAGTTCTTTCAACCAGCTACACTGTAGATGAATAGGCCAAGCTTAAAGCTGCCAGAGATATTTTCTCAAAGTGTTACTAGAATTTAGAACAAAGGAAAGCTTTTCAATAGCTTGAGATCTAAACTCATTAAATCATGAGTAGTGACAATTGTTTATTTTATTTATTTATTTACTTACTTACTTACTTATTCATTCATTCACTTATCTACTTGTTTAATTATTTTTGCCAAGAGAGATTATTCAACATTTTAAGGTTTTGTTCTGGGAGATGGAGAGTACTTAGGATATGACATTGCAGACAGCAGAACTTTGACAAAGAGTAAAAATACAGAAAATAATTTGGCTCAGAAAAAGGGAAAATTTCATAGCAACTAGAGTGTTCTCACATTTAGAAACATTGTATTAGAAATATTTCAGAATAGGGTGTCATTTGGGTAGGAAGAAAATCTAGATAATAATCTTAACCCTAGGACACATATATTTATTCTGATAAATATTCTATATAACATAATTATCAGGTAGGTGAAATCATCTAGGTTTTAAATTTTTCAATTCTTAAGTATTCAGATGAAGCATGGCAACTATCTTAAACTTTTTATCTGAAGACTTTCATCATCTAATTTGGACTTACTGAAAACCTCAAACTTCCATATCAAATGACCAACAAAATTTTCTGAAAGCAGATTTTCCTACTTAGAAAAGTGTAGTTTTAGACCATTTTCTTTCTTCAGTCCATAAAAAAAGTCAAAAAAGGAGAAAGAAGTAGAATCAGTGTGTGTGGGGGTACTAGGGTAGAGCTGATAGCAGAACAGAGTGAGCTGAACAACACAAAGCAGAGGAACCCATAAATACTACTGACTGATTTACAGAAATGCAAGGGTGCAGTTAGTTGCCTTTCTGTCTACTGAGAAGGAAGGCTTCTTGTGCATCCTTTCTTTGTGAGTCCTTGAACTGCTCATGATCTATATTTATTTTTGTAGTGAGGGGGATCTGAAATAATCTTCAATGACTATGCCTGAATTTTGTCATGATTTCTCTGAACAATATTCCTGGACATCAGCTTCATCCTCACATGACTGGCTTAGATATCTTACTGAGTTTTATTCCTGGTACTAAAGCCCAGACAAAAATGTCAGCTCAGTAAAATGAAACCCCTATATTCCTTGCTTTTATCTGCAGGCTCTGGGACTTGGATTTATTTTTTTTGAAATATTACTAGCTATTGGCTTTTTCTTGGATTTACCACTTTGCTAACTGAGATGTTATAATCCTGTAGCTGACACTTTTGTCTGGCTATTCAACAACCATTACTCTCTTATTCCTTGTTAAGAGGGTCTTAGTTTTGATCCATGTTGTGATTATGACTTGTTTTCTTATGAATGATCCAGTGCCCAGGCTTGAGAGTTGATATTTGAATAATATAAGCCAATGCTGGTAATTTCATTCTTGCTAATGATTTGCTTAGGAAGTATCATATCAGTTTATTCTAACTAATAAGAACTAAGACACTCTCTGGGATAAGGAGTGCTTGATTTCTTAGAAGGAAGAGATAGTTTCTTTTCTACCTTTCCACGTCCATGCATGGGTATATGATGACTAGAGCTTACTGTACTTATTTGTAAGAATGAGGAAAACTTGTAAACACCCTGATGATGCGGGAGACACACAAAGACTCTGACTGATTGAGAAACCAGGAAGTTGATGTCTTCCTTCACACTAGAACACAGTCACTGAATTAAATGACACAGAACCAGAGACATTAAAGCAGAAAAAATGTTCTTTCTTGTTAACTGAATAGATAATGCTGAATTTGTGTAAGTTCATTATGAATATGGTGCCACTCACTGTACCTCTTTACATTTAGAATTTGCTATGCTTTTATATCAAATTTACCATTTCATTCCCACAACAAATGATTTAAAGTAAATCTAACTAACCCTAATAATCTTAATTACATAATCTTTATTTTAGCCTAACCATATTGCTTCCACTCTGAACCTGTATTCTAGTTCTGATAACTGGGTTCTTGCCTTATTTCTGTAGCTTTGTACCTATCCCATTTCTACTCATTGGGGGCTGTTATTTTAATCTTTTACCTAAGTTATCCTGCTCCAACTTTAGATGTGGCTCCCAATATATCTCATTTGTAGGAAAAGTAGTATATTCATAACAGTAACTACTTATAAAGTCAAGTTATATAATCTCAAGTGTTTGAATAACAAAGGAATATTGCTATTTGCATAAGAACATAACTAGATGTCCACCTGACTTTGTGAATGTTGATCATGGCTGAATCTGTCCAGAAAAATTATTTTATACAGAAAACCAAACCTGTTTGATGAAAAAATTGATGCAATTATTAATCATGTATCAAATAAAAATCACATTCAAAGTAAAATAATGTTGGCATGATAAAATATATCAAAATATTGTCACTTGGTGGAGGTCAGTGACAACTCAGATATGCTGAATAAAAGAATATGCTGGGATAAAATAGTATCAAATAGATTCTAATTTAAGTGTTCTGGAATGGGGTTCTGGGCATTGGTATTCTTTAAAAGTTACCTGGGTTAATCTAACGTACAATTAGGTTGAGAACTATTGGTATTGAAAGAAAAATGGTGTGATGATTTTTGAGAAAGGAGCTATATTCGTGCTGAAATTCTACTTTAAGTAAAAAAAGGAGAATTTCTGTATCTAGTCTAAAAATTAATACTCACAACAAGGGCAAAAAAATACGTATGTTGAAGTTGAGTGGTGGTAAAAATGTATTTTATTTTAATATTAGTTCAAGCTTTACACTGGCACATTAGATCAATCATTTATCTCTATTGTCTCTTCTTGCACCTGCTATGACATCTCCCTCCCCCAAACCTTATGTAGTTATTTGCATGATCATGTCCTTATAGCTATAACCTTTATATTATCTATACCTGAGGGCTTTCTTGAAATGTCCTAAGATATTGTAAGTTCCTGGAGGTCAAGGGTTATCACTTTTTCATCGTTGTATTTTACATAATAAAATAATAGGTGCTTAATAAATATTTGTTGACTAAATAGATGTGATAGTTAATAATTCAGCCTTTTTAACAATTGAAACTGATTCTTCCTTATCAATCAAAACAGTAAGATTAGGCTATATATTGCTTAATGATGGTGATTAAAAGTATGACTTGGTGTCATTGTCACTTACAAGTTTTTGAAAATTTAAAATCATGTGTAGAAGTTTCATAAAGAGAATTACATAGAACCTTTGTATCTTATTTGGTTATGCTGCACAGAATATAAGTCAAAATGTATCAGCAAACACTGAGTATTTCTATCAATGTAGTTCTTATTTTCTATTCTAACATTTCCAGGAGAGATATAAAGGGAAATGTCATATGTGAAGATACAGAGAAACATTAAAATCCTTCTTGAGATCTCTAACTAGCATATTTAACTCATCTTCTGTAGTAGAAGGTCCTGTTACTTAAGTTAGGAGACCTTATGATTCAGTGTTCTGTCTTTGATGAGTTTCCATGGTTTTATTTTACTGAAATAGGAGTAGGGTTAACCAGGTATAGTTTTTACCCAAATAACACATAGCTGTTGGAAGTTTGTTTATCTCTTTTACATAGCTATCATTAACTAACCTTGTAATTATGTGCCAGTCTCTATGCTGGGCACCTCAGTTATGTGATCTCATTTTTCCTCATAACAAGTATGAAAGATTCAAATTATTTTCTCCATGTATTTGATGAGGAAACTGAGTCTCAGAGAGGTTAAGTGGTTTTAACAATAGTTCACAGTTATGGAACACAATACCTACTGGACACTAAAAAGGAAGTTAAATAATGGCCTGTGAATTAAGTTCATAACTAATATTATTAAGCAGTGTTTGTAAGGCTAATATAGGGTTATATTAAAATACATTATTAGTCATCATACTTACCACAATTCAAATACTTAGGATCTTTCCACTTTAAGTTAAAAAAATAAATAAAGGGCCATAAACAGTTCTGATACCTTACATAATACTCTTTGTGGCTAAGGGTCTCATTGCCTAGAAACAGATTTCTAAAATGTTGAATTCACCAACCTGAGGGAGAAATTCGAGCAACGCTTGAGTTTGGAGTCTGTGCCAATATATCATTAGGAATATGATATATCACTGATGTTTCACTTTATGGTCCTTTAGTTGTGTTTAGCAAAAAATAAAATGCCAATCATACTGAGGTGTAGTATTGTCAAAACAGCACATGGAAGGTATGGCTAGGAGAGGAGCTTGTTGAATAATTACAGTTGTTTACAAAATATTAAAATTATCTTATTTGTTCCCAATAAAACTTTTCATGGGAAAAAATCTGTGTTATCTCAGAAGGTAGGTGTTATATTACCTTGACCATGTTATTTGCAGCATATCTTGCATTGGTTAAAAGATATGTCAGGTACCCATGGATGGGATTCTGGTGCTAAAGTGTAAAATAGAGAGCAGATGAGGATGTTTTAACAAACAGCCATTTTTTTTTAAAGTGGAGCTGGGTTTACCTTACTTGGGCTTGAGGAATTGTTTCCAGGAAAAAGCTTTAACCAAAAATGGTAAAATAGTTAGTCTGAAAGATGATGGAGAAACTATTTGTGTCACCCAAATATCCCATGCTTTTTCAAATTGCTGTGTTTTTGCACATTTTCCACTGGCAAAATCTTACATTTCTTTCAAGGTCCACTTTAGACATCCCTTATCTCCTAAGGATAAATAAATCTTTTCTTTTGTACATGACGAACACTTTATTTTACCTTTATTTACAGCAATTATGTTACAGCTATTGTGATTGGATCTGAATCCTCTGTAAGATTTTAACCTAAATGAGACAACGTAACCATAGACCACCTTTTTTTTTCTGTGTCATACTTCAGTACCTATGATGTACAAAGTAGTATGTCATATAAAGTGTCACCTAGTTAATAAATCAAAAAACTGAAATGAGAAACCAAGCCTTTATATCCTTAGTCTATGGCCATTCCAAAAGACCATGTGGCTGGTATAATTTTGTTCTATTTCAAACAGATATGTTTTTCTTTATAACTGACGCACTAATCAAAAGCATCTTGAGTAAATATCATGTTTCCTAGTGGCAATCTGACTTCCAGTTTCCCAAGCAAATTTCAATAGTTTGGATTTAGTGTATTCCAATAAGTTTAATGGCCTCTGTGCTCTTTTCTTTAAGAAGGTCCCATCTTTGAGGGAAAGCAAAGTCAATTCTTGGTGAATGGAGAGATCTCTATATAGTCAATTTCTGATTTTCTCCACTATTAGGTTTCTGTGTGCATATATTTGTATGAATATTCTAGTATGTGTGTGAGGGGGTGGATGAGATAAGACTTCAATTACATAGTGAGTCATCCAGATGTTTTAGAGATGCCAAAGCTAATTTTCTTCCCAGAATTGCTATTTCATATGAACATAACAGAAAAAAATTAAGTTTATTTTTGTTTTAAGTTTATTTTACCATCATCTTACAAAATAACAAAAAAAACTACTCATTTCCAAAAAGATCAAGAAATCAAAGCAAACTATGATTTAGTCATGATATAATCATAACGTGTGCCATTTTAAAATTCCAAATATATCAAGAGATGCTCTTAGCCACCACTCCAACCAGAATGTCCATTACTATTTTATGGAAAAAATACTGATTTGGGAGATAGCAAAGATCATCCACTAGATTCTAAAAGGTGTGGGAATAAAAAGACTAAATGAAAGTTATTTTACTGCTCATGATCCTGTACACCTGAGTGACTGGAGTGTCAGTGGACAGAGAGCTGAAGTCTTTGAGATGTTCTGACAAGACAGGAAAGACAACCATCTGAGGCTGCACAGAACACAAAGGATTGGGTTAGTGGTTGCTGGCAAGTTTCTCTCAGAGCAACACAGCCTCAAGATTTAATGAAAGCTCCCTGCTGAGAGTAGGGTGATGTTTACTACAAATGGAATCAATGAGAAGGACATTTTGAGAGAAATAGATACCTCTTTGTTTTATTAAATGTTCAAAGCTGATGTGGCATTTGCTCTATTATGAATACTCACTGAGTCTCAGATCAGATCCACAGTATGTAAACATTGAATATGACACAGACATAAAGATGTTATTTTAAGACTTTTGCTCTCCAGTTGTTGGAAAGTAAATACTGGTTATTATATTCAACAGCTCATTTTAAGCCTGATTTCACATCTTCATAGTGTGCTTTTTTAAAAAGATGATGCTTGTATTATGAATGACTAAACTGAACAGAAACCATATTACTATCCCAAGGAGTACAAACAAAGTAAGAATTCCAGCAATAAAGAGTTTTTTATAAATGCCTGCTTTCTACCCTACATTTTGCTTCCCTCAAATACAGCAATATGAGATTCTACACATAAGCTTTATGAAGGCAGTGGTCATGCCTACTTTGGTTCATTTCTAGGTCATATCTTCAAGGCTCAATAGAGAGTCAAGACCATAGTAAACTTCTCAAAAATCAACTGGTGAATAAACCAGTGATTAAGAGCACACAGGGAGGAGAATTCAAGGTGGTAGCATATACAAATCCTGAACTCACCTCCTCCCACAGACACAACAAATCCACAACTACATGTGAAATAATTCGCACTGAAAGGCTGAAAGGGATCTGAGCACTGGATGAACAGAGCCTCCACAGCAAAGTGTAAAAGAACAGCATTGAGACAGGTAGGAGAAGCAGAGATATGGTCTTGCCAAGGGAAAAATAAAACACCCCAACCAGAGTCATCAACAATCAGGAAGGTCACAAAGGTACATATATTTTCTTTGAGGAATGAAGAATTTGAGCACAACATCAAGCACCCAAAACCTTAGATTCTGCACCAAAGAGACAGATCCCCAAAACACCTGGATTTGAAAAACAACAAGGGATACAACCAGGAAAACTATAGAACTGCAGGGAACAGAAAATACAGTCTTATAAATCTTGTGCACAGATTCACTTAACACAAAAACCAGTGCAAAAACACCTGATTGAAAAGTGCATAAACTATAAGTGAAGGGGACTCACTTACTAATCTTGAAGTGTCTTCCAGAGAGGCAGGAACCAGTTGTAATGCTCCTCAAGGAGAGAGACACTTTAGGAGCCATTTTTGAAATCTTAGGCTACCTTGCTAATGCCAGTGGTGGTGGGTACCATTTTGGAATTCTCTCTCTAATCTATTAACACCAGTGAGTATGTTCTGCTGAGAGCCTTTCCCACCCCTGCACCTTGGCCATTCCTCACAGCTGGCTAAGTGATAACCCCATCCATCAGCATGCTACAATAGTTGGTAGTTGCAGCCAGAACCTACAGTTGGGCCAGGGGAGAGGCCCACACACTAGGGGGCTGCAACAGCAGCCAAAGCCCTGATACAACAGGAGGGTGCATGCAGCCTACATAGGGAATGCCCTTTGAGTGCCTGAATCTGGTGATCAGGTGTAATTTTGCTTCTTGGTGTGTGTCTCTTTGGATTTACAAAAAATCTCCTACATAAAGCCACACTTTCAAGACTGGGAGAGGTTGCTGAATTACATGGTACATAGAAGCAAAAACAGAGAATTAGGCAAAGTAAGGAGACATAGGAATATATTCCAATTAAAAAAAAACAAGAAAAAATTTCAGGAAAAGAACTAAACAAAATGGAGATAAACAATCTACTTGATAAAGAATTAAAAATAATGATCATAAAGATGCTCACTGAATGTGGGAGAAGAATAGATGAACACAATGAGAACTTAAAAAAAGAAATGGAAAATATAAGAAAATACCAAACAGAAGTTATAACTGAAATGAAAAATATACTAGAGGGGTTCCAAAGCAGACTGGATGAGGTAGAAGAAATAACCACTGAGCTGGAAGACAAAGTAATTGAACCTATCCAGACAAAGCAACAAAACAAACAACAAAAAAAGAATTTTAAAATAGTGAAGATACCCCTAGGAAACTTTGGGACAATGTCAAGCAGAATAGCATCTACATTACAGGGGTCCCAGAAGTAGAAGGGAAAGAAAAGGGACCAGGAAATTTTGAAGAAATAGTAGCTAAAACCTTCCTTAATTTGGGGAAAAAAGAAGACATCCAAGTGCAGGAAGACCAAAGATTTCCAAATAAGATGAACTCAAAGAGACAAACACCAAGACACATTATAATTAAAATAGGAAAAGTTAAAGAGAGAATCCTAAAAGCAGCAAGAGAAAAAAAACTTGTTATATGCAAGAGAAACTCCATAAGACTATCAGCAGACTTGTTAGCAGTAAGTTTATAGGCCAGAAAACAGTGTGTGGAATACTAAAAGTAATGAAGAGAAAAATCTTCCAACCAATAATTCTCTCATTAGCAAGGATAGTATTCAAAATTGAAGGAGAGATTTTGAATTTTCCAGATAAGCAAAGGCTGCAGTAGTTAGTCACCACTAAACCAGCCTTGCAAGTATTGTTAAAAGGAATTCTTTAGGCTGAAAAGAAATGACACTAGCTAATAATAATAAGAAAACATATGAAAATAAAAATCACACTGGAAAAGGCAAGCATATAATAAAGGTATTGGACTAATCACTTATAAAGCAAGCATACAGGTTTAAAAATAATAGCAGAAAAATTAACTAAAATTGCAATATTTAGTTAAAGGATGCATAAAACAAAAAGATGTAAACTGAGACATCAAAGGAATAAAACATGAGGGAGAGTAAAAAGATAAATTTTTGAATGTGTCCAAATGAAAGTTGCCACCCACTTAAAACAGATTGTTCTTTACAAAGAATGTTGTATGTAAATTTCATGGAAACCACAAGGAAAAAAATATTATAGCAGATACACAAAAGAAAATAAGAAAATAATCTCTAAGCATAACATTAAAGAAAACCAGAAAATCACAAAGGAAGAGAGAAAGAGAACAGAGAGGAACTACAAAAGCAGTCAGAAAACAACAAAATGACAATAAGTACATACGTATTGGTAATTGCTTTAAATGTAAATGGATTAAATTTGTCAGTCAAAAGACATAGAATGGCTGAATGGATTTTTTTACAGACCCCTCTGTATGTTGCCTGCAAGAACTCACTTCAGAAATAAGGAACCACACAGACTGGAAGTTAAGGGATGGGAAAAGTACTTCATAAAAATGGAAATTAAAAGAAAGCTGGAAAGGAAGAAAGAAGATGGCAGAATAGATGGACAGTCGCAGCTCACCCTCTCCCACAAATGCACCAAGACTCATATCCACAGACCCACTCAGCTAACCAGAGCACCTGCAGAAGTCCGACAGAACATCACCCTCTTCAAAAGATAAAGAAGCCAAAAATCTGGTATGAGAAAAGGAAAAAAGAAAGAACAAAAGGCAAAGCAGAGCGGGACGGGTCCTGCGGGGAGGGAGCAGAAAAGGAGCACTGGTGCTCCTTCGATTGGTCTCCCCTCTCCAACTGAGAGGCCAGAGGGACAGAGGGGGAGCCTCTGAGGACCAAATCTGTATGGAGCAGCCCTTGACTGACAGAACTAAGTTAAACAGGCACAGAGGGTCCCCAAGACACCCAACCTGACGTGGGCCGGCAGCTGCGGGCAAGGCCTGGCTGCCCAAGTCAGGTGGAGGACTGGGGGTGGCTGCACTGTGGCAGCCCTGGGGGACTGCAAGGTGCTGCGTGCCGTGGCTGTGGGTGTACAGGACAGAACAATCAGGGCGCCCCATAAAACAGCACAGTTGATGTGCCCTGGGGGAAGGTTGCATACCCCCATCTCTGAAAACCTGCGGAAAGTTTTTGGGGAAAGAGAGGTGGGGCTCAGGCACAGCCACCATATCCTCTGGTGCTTAGCATCCAGGCAGGGGTGGGGGCGAAATCTGCATCTGCACCTAAGTGCTTAGCAGCCTTAGAGGCCAGACTGAGACTTGCCTACAGCCCGAGGCAGTTAGGATCCTTCCATCCTGGTCCTTCAGAGAAGCTGCTCCACAAAGACAAACAAGGAGCTGAGCTTTGGCCTGGAGCAGGGACAAGGCTGTCCCTCGGTCTTCCCTGAGCCCATCTGCAGAGCACAGACACGAGGTGGAGTGTACAGCAGCACAGAGCAGTGGAGCTACCTGCATGGGGAGAGGGAAAGTGGCCCCCCACCTTTAGGGCAGGAACACAGCCCCTGACTGAGGTGCTGGGAGGGGACACGACCCGCCTTCCTACCTGGCCAGTCTACAACATCTAACTATGGCATCGGGAGGGGCAGCGACCTGCCTGCCCACAGCAAAGGAGAGCTGCACATAACCCAGTGCTGGGAGGAAGCACAATCTGCTTACTGACAGGTACTGGGAGCAGCACAGAAGAGGGTGCCAATGGAGGGCCACTGAAAACAGCAAGCTGAGCTTCCAAAACAGGATGAAGACAGAAAGACTTCACATTAAAAGCACACAGACTCCAGGAGAACACGGACTATCCCCAATTTTTTTAAAATCGGTTTCCATCTGTTTTATTTTCTATTACCCTCTTAATTTTTACTTCTTAATTCATTTCTATTTCCCTTGGGTTTTGATGTCCTGTTATTGATTAGAAACAGGTTTCAAATACACCTTTTCATCATTTACCCTTTTTTTTCAAAAGGTTTAAAAAGGACGTCTCAAACTGATTGATACTGTGCTTCAACTCGCATTTCTATTATTCAATATACATTGTTTTCAAACCATGTTTTCTCCCTTCTATTAAAATTCTTTCTCTCTCTCTTATTTTTTCTTTTTTTTTCCAAAGTCTTATTCCTAAATAGGCATTAGATAGATAAAATACTTAAGATCCAAAATAGATAACTGATACTCCATAAACCACAGTGCCAGAGAGGTATGAGAAAGATGAAGAAGCAGAGAAATCTTTCCTAATTAAAAGAACAAGAGAAGTCCCCTGAAAGAAAGATCAATGAAATAGACATCGATAGCCTACTAGATCAAGATTTCAAAAAAAAAGAGTGATCAAACTGCTAGAGGAATTAAAAGAGATAGTATTTAGAGATATAAAATATGTCAAAAATGAAACTGAAGCTATAAAGAAGAGCCAAGTAGAATGGGTAAACTCATTGACAGAGATGAGGAATGATCTAATAGCTGTGCAAAGCCGACTACATAATGCAGAGAAACGAATTAGTGATCTAGAAGCCAGGACAATAGAAAGCACTCATTCAGAAGAGCTACAAGATAAACAAATAAAAAATAATGAAAATAGCATGAGACCTGTGGGATAATATAAATCATCCCAATCTTCGCATAATAGGGGTCCAAGAAGGGGAAGAAAGATCAAAGGGGATTGAAAAGGTTTTTGAAGAAATCATGACTGAAAACTTCCCAAACTTAAAGAAGGAATCAGATATCCAAGTACAGGAAGCTCAGAGGGTCCCAAACAGGAAGAAACCAAATAGACCCACACCAAGACATATCATAATCAAGATGGCCAGAGTCAAGGATAAAGGAATGATCCTAAAGGCAGCAAGAGAAAAGCAAGGAGTGAGTAACAAGGGAACCCCCATAAGGCTCTCAGCTGATTTCCCTACACAAATACTACAGAACAGAAGGGAGTGGCAAGAAATATTTTAAGTCCTGAATGAAAAAAAGATGCAGCCTAGGATACTTTATCCAGCAAGGCTATCCTTTAGGATAGAAGGAGAAATAAAGAATTTCACAGACAATAAAAAGCTGCAGGAGTATAGCAACACTAAACCCATGTTAAAAGAAATATTGAAAGGGCTATTCTAATAGAAAAGCAGCAGGATGCTACAGAAATGAGAAACTCACAACTGGAAAGGTGATAACTCATGAATTACAAATAAAGTAAACATGAAATTATAAAAGAAGACATACAAATCGCTGAGAGTGGGAGAGGGAGGCAGGGAAATATAGAATATATATTTTCTTTCTTTAATGGTAAGATGGGTTTGAGATCATGTTACTATCAGTTAAATAAAAACAGTTACAGTAATGGGCTAATAGATTTCCAAAAAAGGGTAACCACAAGCCAAAAATTTACAAGGGAGTCACAAAAATTAAATAAAATCCATGATAATACAAAGGAAAATTACCAAACCACAAAAGGAAGAAGAAAGGAACAAAGAGGATATACCAATTCAACTGCAAAGATAAGTTCAAAATGGCAATAAACACACATCTATCATTAATTACTGTAAATGTTAATGGACTAAATGCTCCAGTCAAAAGACATAGAGTGGCAGACTGGATAATAAAGCAAGAACCATCAATATGCTGTGTACAAGAGACCCACTTTAGGGAGAAGGACACATAAAGTTATTGAGAGTGAAAGAATGGAAAAGGATATTCCATGCAAATGGAAAAGCCAAAAAAGCAGGTGTTGCAGTACTGATTTCAGACAAAATAGACTTTAAAACAAAGGCCATAAAGAAAGATAAAGAAGGACATTTTATAATGATTAAAGGAGTGATACAAGATGAGGATATTACACTCATTAATATATATGCACCCAATATAGGAGCACCTAAGTACATAGAAGAATTGCTAACAGAGATAAAGGGGGATATCGATGGGGATACAATCATAGTTGGAGATTTTAACAATACATTAACATCAGTAGATATACCTTCCAGACAGAAAATAAACAAAGCAACAGAGAAGTTAAATACTACAATAGAAAAACTAGATTTGGTTGATATTTTTAGAACATTACAACCCCCAAAAATAGGATATACTTTATTTTCAAGTGCACATGGAACATTTTCCAGGAAGGATCATGTACATGGGCACAAAAGAAACCTCAACAATTTTAAGAAGATAGAAATTATCTCAAGCATCTTTACTGACACAATGCCATGAAACTGGAAATCAACAACAGAGAAACAAAGGAGAAAAAAAGGAAAGCATGGAGATTAAACAATATGTTATTGGAAAAACAATGGGTCAATGAGGAAATCAAAGCTGAAATTAAAAAATGCCTTGAGACAAATGACAATGAAAGCACAACCACTCAAAAGCTATGGGACAGAGCAAAGGCAGTGCTAAGGGGGAAGTTTATAGTGATACAGGACTTCCTCCAAAAAGAAGAACAATCTCAAATGAACAATGCAACATACCACCTGAATGAATTAGAAAAAGAAGAACAAAAAGCCCCAAAAAGCAGCAGAAGGGAGGAAATAATAATGATCAGAGATGAAATAAATACAATAGAGAATAACAAGATCATAGAAAAGTTCAACAAAACCAAAAGATGGTTTTTTGAAAAACTAAATAATATTGACAAACCTCTGGCAAAACTCACAAAGAAGAAAAAAGAGAGACCACAAATTAGCAAAATAAGAAAGGAGAATGGGGAAGTTACAAAGAATAAAATAGAAATACAGAATATCATACAAGAATATTATGAAAAACCATATTGAAAAAACTGGATAAACTGGAGGAAATGGAGAAGTTTATGGAAATATACTGTCCTCCAAGACTGAATCAAGAAGAATCTGAACATTTCAACAATCTGATCACTAGAAAGGAAATAGAAATAGCAATTAAAAACCTCCCTACAAATAAAAGTCCAGGACTGAATGGCTTCACAGGGGAATTCTACCACACACACAAAGAAGAACTCATATCAGTCCTTCTCAAACTCTTCCAGATGATTGAAAAGGAGGGAATATTCCCAAACTCATTCTATGAAGCCACCATCACCCTGAAACCAAAACCAGGCAAAGACAGTACCAAAAAAGAGAATTATATGCCAATATACTGATGAACATACAAGCCAAAATCCTTACCAAAATTTTAGCAAATACAATCTGACAACACATAAAAAAAAATTATACATCATGACGAAGTGGGGTTCATCCCAGGGACACAAGGCTGGTTCAACATATGCACATCAATCAATGGAATACATCACATTAACAGGAGAAAGGACAAAAACCACATGATCACCTCAATCGATGTAGAAAAAGCAGTTGATAAAATTCTACACCCATTTATGATAAAAACTCTAACCAAAGTGGGTATAGAGGGAACATATCTCAACATAATAAAAGCTATATATGACAAACTTCCAGCCAGCACAGTACTAAATGGTGAAAAACTCAAAAGATTTCGACTAAAATCTGGGACAAGACAAGGATGCCCACTATCACTTCTCCTATTCAAAATAGTTTGGAACTCCTAGCCACAGCAATCAGGCAAGAGAAAGAAATAAATGGAATCCAAATTGGAAAAGAAGAGGTAAAACTGTCACTATATGTCGATGACAAGTTACTATATATTGAAAACCCTAAAAGATCCACACACAAAAACTAGAGCTGATCAAAGAATTCAGCAAGGTAGCAGATAACAAATTAACATTCAAAAATCAGTTACATTTCTTTACACTAATGATGGATCAACAGAAAAAGAATGTAAAGAAACAATCCCCTTTAAAATAGCACCCAAAGTAATAAAATACCTGGGAATAAATCTAACCAGGGAAGTGAAAGAATTATACACAGAAAACTATAAACCATTGATGAAGGAAATTAAAGAAGACTTTAAAAATTGGAAAGATATTCCATGCTCTTGGATTGGAAGAATCAAAATTGTTAAAATGGTGACACTGCCCAAGGCAAGCTACAGATTGAATGCAATCCCTATCAAATGACCCAAGACACATTTCACAAAAGTAGAACAAATCATAATAAAATTTATGTGGAATCACAAAAGAACAAGAATTGCCAAAGTTTTACTGAAGAGAAAGGAAGAGGCTGGAGGAATAACTTTCCCAGGCTTCAGACAACACTATAGAGGTACAGTCATCCAGGCAACATGGTATTGGTACCAAAACAGACATATAGACCAATGGAACAGAATAGAGAGCCCAGAAATGAACCCACAAACTTCTGGTCAACTAAACTTCGACAAAATAGGCAAGAATATACCATGGAATAAAGACAGTCTCTTCAGCAAATGGTATTGGGAAAACTGGACAGCAGCATGTAAAACAGTGAAGCTAGAACACTCCCTTACACCATATACAAAAATCAACTCTAAATGGATCAAAGACTTAAAAAAAAAGAAAAGGTACAGTAAACCTACTAGAGGAAAACATAGGCAAAACATTATCTGACATACATTTCAAAAATTTTCTCCTAGAGCAAATAAAAGCAAGAAAAAACAAATGAGACCTAATGAAACTTACAAGCTTCTGCACAGCAAAGGAAACCATAAGTAAAACAAGAAGACAACCTACGGAATGGGAGAAAATTTTTGCAAAAGAAACCGACAAAAGCTTGATCTCCAAAATATATAAGCAGCTCATATGACTCAATAAGAAAAAAATAAACACCCCAATCCAAAAATGGGAAGAAGACCTAAACAAGCAGTTCTCCAAGGAAGACATATAAATGATCACTAGGCACATGAAAAAATGCTCAATATCACTAATTATCAGAGAAATGCAAATCGAAACTACAACGAGGTGTCACCTCACACCAGTCAGAATGGCCGTCATTCAAAAATCCACAAATGACAAATGCTGGAGAGGCTGTGGAGGAAGGGGAACCCTCCTACACTGCTGGTGGGAATGCAGTTTGGTGCAGCCACTATGGAAAACAGTGTGGAGATTCCTCAAAAGAGTAGGGTTAGACTTACCATATGACCCAGGAATCCCACTCCTGGGCTTGTATTCAGAAGGAACCCTACTCAGGAAGACACCTGCACCCCAATGTTCATAGCAGCACTATTTACAATAGCCAAAAGATGGGAACAGCCTAAAAGTCCATCAACAGGTGACTGGATAAAGAAAAGATGGTATTTTTATACAATGGAATACTACTCAGTCATAAAAACCGACAACATAATGCCATTTGCAGCAACATGGTTGCTCCTGGAGAATATCATGCTAAGTGAAGTAAGCCAGAAAGAGAAAGAAAAATACCATATGAGATCACTCATATGTGGAATATAAAAAACAAAAACAAACAAACAAAAACAAAGTGTAAATACAGGACAGAAGTAGACTCATAGACAGAGAATACACACTTGTGGTTGCCAGTGGGGTGGAGGGTGGGAAGGGATAGACTGGGATTTCAAATTGTAGAATAGAGAAACAAGATTATACTGTATAGCACAGGGAAATATACACAAAATGTTACGATAACTCACAGAGAAAAAAATGTGACAATGAGTGTGTATATGTCCATGAAGGACTGAAAAATTGTGCTGAACACTAGAATTTGACACAACATTGTAAAATGATTATAAATCAATAAAAAATGTAAAAAACAGTATTGAAAGTCCTAGCCAGAAGTATTAGGCAATAAAAAGGAATAAAATACATTCCAACTAGAAAGGAAGAAGTAAAAGTGCATTATTTGCAGGTGACATAGTATTATATATAGAAAATTGTAAAGACTCCACCCCCACAAAAGAAAACATTAGAACAAATAAACAAAGATAGGAGAGATGCAGACTATACAATTGTTTTACAAAAATTACTTGTATTTTTATACACTAATAAGAAACTATAAGAAAGGGGAATTAAGAAAACATCCCATTTACAGTTGCATTAAAAAGAATTAATTATGTAGGAACGAATTTAAACAAAGAGATAAAGACCTGTACACAGAAAACTGTAAGTATATTGAAAAGGAAATTGGACATAACAGAAATATTTTATGCTCATGGGTTAGAAAAATTAATATTGTTCCAATGTCGATACTACTTAAAGTAATCAGTAATCTATAGATTCAATGTAATCCCTATCAAGTCCCAATGGCTTTTTTCACAGAACTAGGACAGAAAATCCTAAAATGTGTATGGAATAACAAAAGACCCTGAATGGCTAAAGCAATGATGAGAAGGAACAAACTGGTGGCACCATGCTCCCTGGTTTCCGACTATATTACAAATCTATAGTAATAGAAACAGTATAGTATTGGCATAAAAAACAAACACATAGATCAATGGAACAGAATAGAGTGGCCAGAAATAAAACCAAACATATATATTCAATCAGTTTATAATAAAGGTCCCAAGAATATGCAATTGGGAAAGATAGTGTCTTCAATAAATGTTGTTGGAAAAACTGGAAAACGTGCAAAAGAATGACACTGGATCATTGTCTTGCTTCACCACAAAATCAGCTCAAAATGGGTTGAAGACTTGAATATAGTACCCAAAGCCACAAATCTCCTAGAAGGAAACATAGTCCATAAGCTCCTTGATATCAGTCTCCACAGTAATTTTTTGTTTGTTTGTTTTGGATCTGACACCAAAAACAAGGGCAACAAAAGTGAAAATATATATAGAACTCACACAACTTAACATGAAAAAAAAAATAACCCATTTTTTTTTAAATGGGCAAAGGATATAAAGATAATTTTTTTCCCAAAGAAGATGTACAAATGGCCACCAGGTACGAAAATTTTCTTTCTCAGTGTCACTAATTACCATGGAAATGCAAATAAAAACCACAGTGAGATTACCTCACACCAGTTAGGATGACCATTATCAGAAAGATAAGAGATTGGTGAGGATGTGGAGAAAAGGGAACTTTTGTGCAAAGCTGGGAATGGAAATTGGTGCAGACACTATGGAAAATAGAACGGCAGTTTTTCAAATATTTAAAAATAGAACTACCATATGATCCAGCAATCTGACTACTGAGTATATATCTGAAGGAAATGAAACCAGTATCTCAGAGATATATCTGCACTCCCATGTTCATTGCAGCATAATTTACAATAGCCTAGATATGGAAACAAACTAAACATCCTAAAGGTTCTTTGACAAATGAACAAAGAAAGAAAATGGGCTAATTCATTTTCACATTCAGCCACAAAAAGAAGACAACCCTGCTATTTGTGACAACATGGATGAATGTGGAGGGCGTTATGCTAAGTGAAATAAAACAGAGAAAGACAAACATTGTATGGTATCACTTATGTATGGAATCTGAAAAACAAAGCCGATTTCAGAGAAACATAATAGAATGGTGGTTGCCAGGAGCTGTAGTAAGGGAGGAATGGGGAGATGTAGGTCAGAGAGTACAAACATCCAGTTATGGGTAAGTTCTGAGAATCTAATATACAGCATTGTGACTATGCTTGATAATATGGTATTGTGAACTTGAATGTTGCTGAGAGTAAATCTTAAGCATTCTGCACATAAAATAGTTATCTATGTGAGGTGATGGAGGTGTTAATTATCTTGATCTTGGTAATCATTCCACATTGTATAGGTGTATCAGATTATCACGTTGTACATTGTAAATATTTACTATTACATTTGTCACTTATTTCTCAATAAAGTTGAAAGGAATAGATATAATTTCATTGTGAGGCTTATTGTTGCTAGTCTGAAAGTTAATTACTAATGTCTCTCTTTTTTTTTCTTTCTGCTTTAAAAGTGTTTCTCTTTGTCTTTCATTTTGATCAGCTTTACTATGATGCGTCTAGTGTGGCATTATTTGAATTTATCTTGTTTTGTGTTCTTAGGGTTTCATGATTCTAGGGCTTCCTGACTTCCATCATTTCTGTAAAAATTTAGCTAGGACTCTCCAAATTTTTTTGTTCCCTGTTCTCTCTTTTCTATTTACAGGATGTCAATTACACATATGCTAGATCTTTTTAATGTACCATACAGTCCATGTTCTTTTCCATAATTTTCATCCTATTTTCCCTCCATGTTTCCATTCAAATGACCCATCTTCCAATTTACTAATCTTCTCTTCTGTTGTATTTAATATGCTGTTAAATCCATATATTAAGATTTATTTTAAATATCTCATTGTATGGCTCTATAATTTTCACTACGTTGTTGATAAAAATTCCAGTTTTCTTGTGAGATTTTCCATGTTTTCCTCTATTTTCTTGAGCTTACTAATCATAGTTATTTGCTTTCTTTATTGAGCTTTAATAGTCATATATTAAATACATAAAGTGCACTAATCTCAATCACTGATGGACATAAAGTTCAATTCTATTTTGTGTTATGATGAATAAGACTGATATGAACATTACTGTGCATGTCTTTTGTTAGATATATACACTTATTTCTCTTGAGTATATACATAAGAGTTGGATTTAGGATCATAAGGTAGGCATAATCAAAGTTATTTTAAAGTGTAACTACGGTATCTAGATCACTTGTTTATGTGTTTCTATTGTGTGTTTTTATCTCTTGGTTTTCTCTCATTTGCTCCTAAGTTCTTGAAAGATGAATGATTTCAGATTACACGGTGGGCGTTGTGTATAAAAACTTGCTGGGGATCTGGATATTATCTCATTATACATAGAATTTACTTTTCTTCTGGCCTTCAGTTAGGGTGGGAATGGGACACCTTGGTTACATAAGAGATTAAGATGTTTCTAGGCTTAGTCTGAAAAGGCTACAAACTGTGAGATTCCAACCAAATGACATTCTGGAAAAGGCACAGCTACAGAAATAATAAAAAGATCGTGGTTTCCAGGGGTTTGGGAAGAGGGAGGGAGGGAGGAATGAATAAATGGACCACAAGGGATTTTTAGGGCAATGAAATTATTCTGCATGATACTATAGTGGTGGCTATATGTCACTATGCATTTGTCAAAACCCATAGAATGTAGGACATCAAGAGTGAACCCTAATGTAAACTATGGACTTTGGTTGCTAATAATGTGTCCATGTTGGTTCATTGATCGTACCAATTAGGCCACACTGATGAAGGATGTTGAGGGTAGGGGAGTATATATGTGGGGGTTGGGAGGGCTATGTGGGAACTCTGTATTTTCTACTCAATTCTGTTGTGAACCTGAAACTGCTCTAAAAGTATAAGGTCTATTTAGAAAACAACATAAATTTGTTATTTAATAGTCTTAAATAATAAATTTAGGTCATAAATCTGTGTAGATTCAAGTAGGTTCTCTGCTTAAGTTCTCACTAGTTTGATATCAAGTTATCCACCAGTCTGAGTTCTCCTCTAGAGATTCAGAGGAAGAATCCACTTCTAAACTCATTCAGATTGTTAGCTAAATTCATTTACTTGTGTTTGTATAATTAAAGTCCTCATTTCCTTTCTCGTTGTTAGCCAGGGGCTACTCTCTTTTCCTCAATGTTGCCCACATTACTTCTCATACTTTCTAGGTTTTCCTCTAGCAAAAGATGGTTAAGTTCCTCTCACAATTTGTATCTTGTTAATATTCCCTTGTATTTCATTTCTCTTCTTCCTCCATCCAGAAAGTTTTCTGTCTTTAAAGGGTTTACATAATTGGATTAGACCCATCTAGATAATGTAGGATAATCTCCATATTTTAAGGTTTTTCATATTAATTACAACTTCAAAGTTTCTTTTTTCACTTAATGTAACTTTTTCATATGGTCCAGGAAGTAGAGCATGAACATATTTGGAGGATTTTTTTTATACCACCAAACCATCTATGTCTACGGGTGGTTCTGGTGCTAAACCAAATTGGTAATCCTGAGTTAAAGGTAAAAGTAAAGACTTATCTGATGAGTTGCTTCCTCTGAATGAAACTAGTCCTTGACAAATAGAACATTTCCTGATATATTTACTTGCAAATGGTGTAATTCAAAATAGCTAGGTTCTGTTTTCTTAAAATCTGACTCTGATAAGGATTATCCTTTGATCTAAGTGCAATATCTATACAAACTAAATCATACTCTGATCTTATTTTGAACAAAAATTTCTAAATAATGCCTCAGTTTTCCAATCTGAGCAATAAGAGGTCTAAACTATATGATTCCTAAGAGCTTAGATATCTTCTACATTCTAAAACTTGAACATCTCATATTCAAAATGACCAAGGATATCTTGGCCTCCAAATCTTTTTGTTGGACTCTGTCATGTATTTTTTCCACAAAAGTCTTATTTTCCACCAAAAACTTTAGAGTTTTAAACACTATTAGAGTTTTTACATTGTTATACATGTATACATTCAGTTTTTGGAATTTTTTAATATGAAAGTACAGAAACAAGCAATCTTACTCTATCCCATTCATTTATAGGTTACTCTGGCAGCAACTGGGTCTTAAGGTACTGCTATACTGATAGTTGGCTCTATATTGCTGTTTTCTGGGAATGATTAAAGTGTAAATTTCCAATTATCTAAATTATGGTACTGAGGCCAAAAAAGAGCTATAAAGTCAAGATAAAAAGCTTCCTCTCAAATTGCAACTACTATATATTAACAGACTATAGACAGAAAACAGAAATCTTCATAAATTCATGAGAAATGATTGTTTATATTGTTTGTATAAAGAGCTTTCCAACCATTTAACTGGGACTTACTGATGTATTAAGAATTAATTAAAAGGTATGCCAGTAAGCCATTCTAGATGTTAGCCCTTCCCACCAATGCCCAGTAGCTGTGGTGGCCAGACCTTATAGTCATTATGGGGGCCATCCCCACTCACCAGTGTGCCACAGCAGCAACTACAGCTCTGCCAAAACAGGAAAGTGCACAGAGCTAAATTGGGGACAACCCTTGAGCATCTGATTCTGGTGGCCAATAGATATTTTGCTTCTGAGCCCTATAAGATATGGCTATATATGGCTACTCCTTCAAGACTGGAAGAGTTAGCTATTTAGCTAATACATAGAAACAAACACAAAGCTTTAAGAAAAATGAGGAGATATTTGGATACTTTTCAATCAATATAATAAGACAAAACCTCAGGAAAAAAATCAAGATAAGCAATCCACCTGATAAAGAATTCAAAACAATAATAGTAAATATACTCACTGAACTCAGGAGAAGAATGGATAAACACAGTGAGAACTTCAACAAAGTGAAAATATAATAAAATACCAAACAGATGTTAAAACTGAACTGAAAAACACACTAGAGGGATTCAACAGCAGACTGGATGTTGTAAAAGAATGAATCATTGAACTAGAAGACAAAGTAGTGGAACCCACCTGAATAAATTTAAAAAAAAATTTAAATTGATGATACCTTAAGGGACCTTTGAAAAAACATCAAGTGGAATAACATTTGCATTATAAAGGTCTCAGAAGTACAAGAGAGTGAGAAAGGGCCAGAAAAATTATTTGAAGACATAGTGGCTGAAAACTTCCCTAATCTGGGAAAGGCAGGAGACATCAAAATAAGAAAGCCCAGAGAGTTCCAAGTAAGATGAGCCCAAAGAAAGTCACACCAAGATGCATTGTAATTAAAATGGTAAAAGATAATGATAAAGATAGAAACCTAAAATCAGCAAGAGAAAAAAACGGTTTGTTACATAAAAGAAAAATGCGGTAAAGATATCAGCAGATCTTTCAGCAGAAAATTTACAGGTCAAAAAGGAGTGACAGAACATATTTAAAAAACAAAACAAAACAAAACAAAACAAAACAAAACAAAACAAAAAACTTCCAAACAAGAATTCTCTACCAGGAAAGAAAATCGATCAGAATTAAAGGAGAGATTAAGAGTGTCCTAGATTGGATTGTTTATTTTTTTCTTATTGAGTCGTATGAGCTGCTTATATATTCTGGAGATCAAGCCTTTGTCGGTTTCACTTGTAAAAATTTTCTCCCAGCAACATGGATGCTTCTGGAGAATGTCATTCAAAGTGAAGTAAGCCAGAAAGAGAAAGAAAAATACCATATGAGATCGCTCATATGTGGAATCTAAAAAACAAAAACAAACAAACAAACAAAAACAAAGCATAAATACAGGACAGAAATAGACTCACAGACAGAGAATACAGATTTGTGGTTACCAGGGGGGTGGAGGGTGGGAAGGGATAGACTGGGATTTCAAAATTGTAGAATAGATAAACAAGATTACACTGTATAGCACAGGGAAATATACACAAAATGTTATGATAACTCACAGACAAAAAAATTTGACAATGAGTGTGTATATGTCCATGAATCACTGAAAAATTGTGCTGAACACTGGAATTTGACACAACATTGTAAAATGATTATAAATCAATAAAAAATGTTAAAAAAAAAGAGTGTCCTAGAGAAGCAAAAGCAAAAAGGAGTTCACCACCACTAAAATAGCCCTACAAGAAATGTTAAAGGGACTTCTTTAAGCTGAAAAGTAATGGCACTAGTTAATAATAAAATAAATAAAAGTTAAAATCTCACTCAAAAAGTTTAATATATAATAAATGTACTAGATCAATCATTTATATTTGTTTGCTTGTTTAATACATCCTTGTAGCTTATCTTACACCCAATACTTTGTACCTCTCACTCCTCTACCCCTACATTACCCCCTCTGCTGGTAACCACCAGTTTGTGCTCTATATCTGTGAGACTGCTTCTTTTTTGTTATATTTGCAAGCTTGTATTTTTTAGATTCTACTTACAAGTGATATAATACAGTATTTCTCTTTCTCTGTCTGACTTATTTCACTTAGCATAATGCCAAGTCCATTAGTGTTCCTGCAAAAGGCAAAACTTCATTCTTGTCTATGGTTAAGTAGTATTCTATTCTATATATATAGCTATATTATCATCTCAGTAGATGCAGAAAAAGCATTTCACTAGATTCAATATCCCATCATAATTTTTAATAAAAGAATTTAAAAATTTCCTCAACATGATTAAAAGGGCCTCTATGAAAAATCTACAGTTTAAATCATACTTAATGATGAAAGACTAAGTAATCCCCCCTTAGATCAGGAACAAAACAAAGATGGCCATTCTGATCATGTCTATTCAGTCATTTATTGGAGGTTCTAGCTAGGGCAATTAGGCAAGAAAATGAAATTAAAAGAGTCCAGAATAGAAAGAAAGAAGTAAAACTCTCTATATTGGGAAATAATATAATCTTGTATACATAAAATCCTCTGGAATCCACTAAAAATGTATTAGGCTAATAAGTGAGTCAGCAATGTTGCAGGATACAAGATCAATATGCAAAAATCACTTGTATTTCTATATACAAGTATCAATGAGCAAACCAGAAAGAAAAGCAAGAAAACAAACCCATTTACAGTATCATCAGAAAGAATAAAACACTTAGGAATAAATTTAAGAGGAGCAAAACTGATACTCTTCAAACTATAAAACTTTGTCCAAAATAATTATATAAATAAGTAAACAAAAAGGTGTGACATGTCAAAGTATTGGAAAACAATAGTGTTAAGATGTCAACACTCCCTAAATTCATTACAGGTTCTTCACAATTCTTATCAAAATATCCAGTGGATTCTTAATTCCCAGACTAGTCCTAAAATTTATACAGAGGTTCAATGTACTTAGAATAATCAAAATCATCTTGAAAATAAATAAGAAAGTTAGAAGTCCCACACTTCAAATTTCAAAACTTACTTTGAAAAAAGAGTGATCAAGAGAGTGTGGTATTGGCATAAGAGTAAACATATAGATCAATTATATTGAAACAAGAATCTAGAAATAAACTTTCACATTTATAGTACATTACATTTGATTTTCAACAGAGGTGCTAAGGCAATTGAATGAACAAGGAATAGTTTTGTTTTTTTTTTTTTCCAAAAATTGGTGCTAGGCTGACTGGATACCCCAATGCAAAAGAATAAATTTGAACACCTACTTCATACCATATACAAAAGTTAACTCAAAATGGAATAAGGCCTAAATGAAGGGCTACAACTAGAACTCTTAGAATAAAACCTAAGTGTAAATCTTCATGACCGTGGATTGGGTAATTGTGTCTTAGATCTGATACCAAAATAACAACCAAAAAAAAGAAAATAAATAAATAAATTAGACATCATCAAAGTTAAAATGTTTTGTGCCTCAAGGTACACTATCAATATTATTAATATACAGCTCACAGATTGGGGGAAAATTTTTGCAAATCATGTATCTGATAAGAGACTTGAATCTAGAACATACAAAAGAACCCATAACCTCAAGAATAACAATACAAGATACCCAGTTAAAAACTGGGCAAAGGATCTTTTTTTATTGAGGTATAGTTCATTGACAATATTATATTAATTTCAGGTATACAACATAGTGATACAAAATTTTTATAGATTATACTTTATTTATAGTTATTATAAACTATTGGCTATATTCCCTGTGCTGTGCAATATATCCTTCTAGCTTATTTATTTTACACATAGTATTTGGTATCTCTTAATCCCCTACCCCTATCTTGCTCTTCCCCATATCTGTCTCCTCACTGGTAACCACCAGTTTGTCCTCTGTATCTGTGAGTCTGTTTCTTTTTTGTTATATTCACTAGGCTTTTTTTTTTCAGATTCCACATATAAGTGACAACATACAGTGTTTTTCTTCCTCTGTTGACTTATTTTGCTAAGCATAATACCATCCAGGGCAAAGGATATTAATAGACATTTCTTCGAAGAGAGTATACACACACACACACACACACACACACACACACACACACACACGACAAATGAGCACATAAAAAAAAGTTTAATATCATCAGCCATCAGCGAAATGGCAAATAAAGTGACAATTATATGTTAATATTCTCAATATATTTTAGTATATTCTAACTATATTCCTGGTATAAACATGCTATATTTTGTCTCAGAATTATTACTTTATATCTGTATTGTTATATCTGAAGATACCACTTCACATCCACTAGCATGACTATAATAAAAAGGTAATTACATGTTGGTGAGGATGTGCAGAAATTGGAACTCTCATACATCAATGATGGGAATATGAAATAGTGCAGCTGTTGTGGGGAAAAGCCTAGTAGTTCCTCAAAAGTTTAAACATAGAGTTATCATATGATCCAGCAATTCCACTCTTAGAAATACACCCAAGAGAATTAAAAATAGGGGTTCTAACAAAATTTGTACTTGAACGTTCATTACAGCATTATTAATTATAGCCCAAAAGTGGAAACAACCCAAATGTTTATCAACTGATAAATGGAAAAATAAAAGTGGTATATATATATATATATATATATATATATATATACAATAGGATATTATTAAGCAATAAAAAGAAACAAAGCACTACTACAGGCCTACTACATGGATGTGCCTTGAAAACATTATGTTAATGAGAGAAGCTAGACACAAAAAGTCATATTTTGTATTATTCTGTTTATATGAAATATTGAGAATAAGCTGATCTATAAATAATGCAATTTATTGAGAGCTGGCTGGTAGGGGTTTGGCAGGGTATGTTGGGGGGAAATGGGAATTGACTGCTAATAGGTAGTGAGTTTATTTGGGAAATGATGACAATGTTCTCAAATTGATTGTGGCGGTAGTTGAACAACTTTGTGAATATACTAAAAACCATTGAATTTTATCCACCTTAAATGGTTGAATTATATGTTATGTGAATTATATCTCAATGAATATGTTTAAAAGGCTAAAATAGTAATTATATCTCAATAAAGCTATTACTCTTTAAATGGATAAACATAGTCTTCAGAAAAACAATTTTCAGATGTAACATAATCCTAAGACATAAATTACCATGACTATTTCAAGAATATAGTTTCAAGACTATGCCAGGAATTTATTGAGAATATCAAGTAAAGAGATTCTATCAGTCTGGAGTAAGCCTTAAAAGCCTGTGTATTAGTAAAACTCAGTAGGTAATGACATGATGTGAATATTCAGTTAGAAACTACTGAAATGAAAGTTGCTAGATTCAAACTGAATAATTAAACCTGTGACAAAGTGAACATTTAAAAAATATCTGATGTAATGGCTGATAACACTATGCTATTATTATCTTATACCTGGCAAAGCAGCACCAGGACTCTGATAAATACAAACATATTGACAGTAAAGGCATTGACAAATCTCCAGGAACTTCCCTTATAGCATACAATTTCTAAAATATTTATACTAATAACATTTATTGATTATTTAACCTAGAAAAGTCTAAGTCTCTCTTTCAAATTTGACAACTCTTGCCGTGCATCTCATCCATTACTACATGATTACTAATTACTATTAGCACCTCTCTTTTTACAAGGTAAAAGAACAAATCATTTGTGATTTCCAAAGGCCCTCTATGAAATTTCAAAGACAGTTTTAGGTGCAAGAGATAATGAGATTCAATTTGGGGACAGTGAAACATCAGAAGTTGTCAGATTTGAACACTTGATTAAGAGAGGATTATACGTTGCTGAGAAACAATTCTTGCATACCTGTTTAACCACAGTGACAAAAGATTTTTAAAGTAAACTTAAGAGGTAACATGATTGTAAAGAATCTTACAATTTTCCTAAGTGAGAAACATTTGTTCTTTTAAATAATCAAGGGCATAGTAAAATCAACATAAACCATAGAAAATTTGCTATCTAGGCAGATTACACAAAATAAAAAATAACCTAAAACTTCTTATTAAGAGTAAACCAATAATCCAAGAAAATTTTGTTAACTTAACAGAGAGAAAAAGCAAATTCTAGTTTTGCATCTATGTAATATTTCATAATAAATGAAACACAGCTTTTTTTGAAAATCTTATGAAAAGACCAGTCAAGCCTTAGCCAGGTTTGTTCATGGTAAATAAAATTCCCTTTCCATGAACTTTCTGCAACTTTCTATTTCCACTCAGGTTTTGTCCTATACTTTGCTTTTTTTTCATTTTGGAAAAAATATTTTACTTTAGGATAAACTACTCTATTTTCCCTATAACAAAAAAATATCCCACATATTTTGCATACAAAGTTGGGCCTCTCTGACACTATTGCTCCTACTAGAGTCTTATTCATGTATACTGATTATAACTCTTAAGTAAAATAATGTCTATTTTTCAGAGAAAGCTAGATGGTAGATAATTATGAACCGTCACATACCAGCATTTTTCAGCAGACTAGTAGAGCCTGTGAATATATACAATATAGCTTTATACGACCACATATATCCTTTATACAATTTCTCCAAGTGGCAAAAATGAACACATTTATTAACAAACCCAAAGATACAGCTTCTCTGTAGCATATAAAAACAAGAACCAAAGAATATAAACTTAAATTATGCTTCATAATGTTTCAGTACTCTTCTTACTAGCAACAAACATCTAATGACAAGTTAGTATTAATAAATGTTTTTAGTTATCTAAAGATCTCAAAACTTATCTTTTAGCTAATATACTGTAAAATATAATTATTGTTAAAATAAAGTTTATCAGAATAATGATTCAATTTGGTTAAACATATATTTACATTTTTCAATCTTAAACATTTAGTAGAATTAATGACAGCTGATGCAATCAGTAAACCTATATCATTTAGGAAAAACATAACACAAGTAGAATAAAAATCTACATGTTATACCTAATATTGATTACCAGAGAAGACATAGCTGTTTTTGTCAAACAAAAAATATTAAACTAACCTCATTTGCCAAAGATATACTAAATTATATGAGCCTACCAAAGATATACTAATTTATATGAGCCTGAATTCTTAAAATATTTGTTTGTTTCTGTAAATTTACTTTTTATTTTCTAACACACTGAAAATATTGGAAGTTCAATGTCCTTAGTGCATGGGAATTTTAAGAATTTTCTTTTTATATAAGCATTTATTTATTGCTAAAGCAATCAGAATAGATCTTTAAGATTTTTTATAGCCTAATTCAATAATACACAATCTGGAGGTAGGAAAGTATTACATACTTACACAATGAGAGGTAAAAGCTTTTATGAATTACAGACACATTAACTACCACACAGAGAGATGGAAATCATATAGCTTCAATTTTATTTCATCCCTGAGTCAAAAGTAAACACAAAATTACAAAACTCACCAATCCCTATCAAAAATACTTTCTCTTATCATTAGGTAAGATTCTTTCATTGATTTGAGTTTAAAATAGGTAGGCAAACAGAAAAGATTAAAGAGCTAGCTTCCTTTCCATTTTCATTCAACAGAGACAAGATCTCTATAAATCATTAATTCATTTACAGAGATCGCTGGATGGTCAGACAAGGCAAAAGAAGCAAGTACCAAAAATCAAGTGAGTATTCAGAGTATTCAGTAATAAGTTCTTACTTAACTACCAGTGGACAAGATTCTGGAACACAGGACCTAGAATCAGACTCACTGTTGGATGCCTGGATCACCAGTCAGGAACTGAGTACAAAAAGGCCATGAGATGCCTGGTTACCTGAGTAAAGTAAACAGGGATCCAAAGCAAGATGGAATTCCATCTGGGTCATGGCACCAAACTGCCAAAGACACAAGGCACTGGAAAATTAAGGACATGATTTTATTCAGGTTATTGCAATAGAGAGAAGATTCATTAATGAGGGATATCTCAAAGAAAAGGAAGGGGGTCTGAGATTTTCTAGAGATGGTAGAAAAAGGTAGAAAAAGAAAAATTCATCATCAAGAAGGCGAATGTGAGGTTTATCTGAAAAGTAGGGGCAGTTAGTTCTCAGAACACACGAGAGAGATTGGGGGGTAGGTTTCTCAACTGTCCCTTCTTTCTGGAAGCACAGGGTTTAGATAAAGTTCGACATTGCCATATGCATGCTATCTTTCTCTTTTTTAGGATAAGGTGATAAGAGGAGCTCAATGTCACAATGCTTAGAAAAAGAGACATTTAGAGACAAATTACTTATACATCCAGCAATGTCCAAGAAAGATACAAAGTTATTTCATTTTTTTCAAAATGTGTTATTAATATTTCTTTTCCCAGCAACTTCCAGAATTAGTTTGTAATCTGGAATGAATGTAAATTTAATTAAAAGAATGAAATTTGACAATCATTTACTCACTCTTGCCTCCTCATTTTCTAGGGAATCCACTGGTAACTCTATATCCTCCAAGCAAGCACATTAACTTTATTATATTTTCCTCAGTTAAACCTACCAAACTATGTTCTCTCAACTAGCCAATACCTCATATAACATTGAAGAATGTAATTAGCCCCAAAGAAAAGTGAAGATGTTTTCACTTAGCAGCAAATTGTCAGTCATACCTCTCAGCTCTGTGCACATGTTCATGCTGCCTTACTGTCAAATATTGTGATAACTGGAATCTTTATATTGTTCAAATATCTGTAGGGTAATTAAGTTTGTTGAAACAAAATATATAAAAGCTTAAACATTTTCCCCTGGCTGGAAGAGTTCCCAGAGCATATGACAGGAGATTGTGAACATACAAGAAATTAAACAGATGTAAACATTACTCTGACTTAAAACTCTTTTTAAAAAAAATATTTTCATCTCAAATTTGAAACATCAGTAAAACAGATCTTGAATGAATGGAAAACATTAACTCATATGTATGCATGTCTTGAAAGATTTTGTGGTTTTTGGAAATGACAAAACAGAGGAAAGGAACAGAGTGCTTTTATAAAAAAAAACCATTCTATAAACAAAAGCCATGTGTTGTCTTTGAGGCATATCAAACTCTAAATTCATTAAAATTTCTACCTTGTACAGTTGCTAGAACAATGTAAATAAATGCCATTATGTACCTGACTTGTCTTTTTCCCAGGGGTGACATTATCTTCTACCAGAGTAACATTTCCTAGACAAGGTAGTTTCACACAGACCACAAAGACATCAGAGCCTATAATCTCACTTCCAGAAATTCTAACCCAGCTCTGATTAAAGTTTTCCTACCCTTGCCAGCTCCTTAACTAGTCACTCACATGCTCTAAGTTTAGACTCAAAGAACTTGAGAAAGCTGGTAAATCCTATTTTTTTTCAGAAAGTATATTTGTTGATGGAAGCCAAGTAGTTAAAGAAAAAAAGTGTATAGTAAGCCCTGGACATTATTACACTCTGAAAAACTGGCTTGATACACAATAAAGGTATATATCAGTATAAAAGTTATATAGGTATAGGTATATATCAGTGTAAAGAATTGGATTTACTACCACAGTCAAAGCATATTTAATGGTACTGCTCAATATAGAGGGAGGAGGGAATCCATATGTAGTGTGGATTCTAATAAAATAGTGATACCTCCCACCCAAAGGAGAAGAATAATTACAATGTGTAATAATCCCACTTGACTCCAGACCACCCCATTCACAAAACATTTTAACAGCTGAGACAAAAGAGCACTATTGGAGAGTAACTTGGGCAGGAAAGGTTACTCAGGTTAGATAGAGAGTTGCAGAACCAACAAAGACCTAAGCTGTTTCTCTGGTTAACAAAGAAATGAGGTAACAAAGATTTTGCACAAGATATTGAAAGAAACAAATCTCTTGTGAAAAATCTACTTATATTTTAAAATATTCTTAAACGGAACTTTGAGGAATTACCTAAGTAAATTCTGAGAATAATCTGCAAATTATCTGAGCAGTTCTAACACCAACTTCGAAGAACATGAAATTCAGGGACATGAAAAAGATTCAGAAGAAATGAAGTGAAGAAGATTCCAGACTGGACCAAACAGGCCTTCTTCTCTTAATTTATAATTAAGGCTTAGATTCTCATCAGATCCTTAGGAGGAACTGGAAACCCATCTCAAAACTCCATTCAGTATCTTTATAGTGATTATATCTGTTTAACTTATTTAGAATAAATTGCATCTAATTTTCACTAAAGAGATATTTTAAGGCATTCTCTGAATTCTTGTGTTGTATTCATAAAATTCCAAATTTAAAAAATTCCTTCAGACATTTATATGGTGATGGTTCCTACCTAATTATAATAGGGTTAAAAGTAGATTACTCAGAATGGACAAAAGCAGGTAACTAGTCCCTGCTCAACCGTACACCACCCCCATCACCTCTTTCAGAATACTCTCCTTTTAGAGTTTTAGGATAACTTCTTCTTAGGTTTGCACTGATTACCCAGGCAGTCTTTATGCTGTGAACAAACTGCTTATAAGTTTTTCTTGGACATTGCTTTTTCCTCTCCCACTCACTCAGAATCTGTTTTTGTAAAGTAGCAGTGCTACTTTGATAATGTAATACACTTACAGCAAGTGAAAAATGTTTTTTTCTAGGCATACTCTTTCTCTCTAAATATGATCATACACACATTTCATGACTTATTTTCCTTCTATCTTTAACCTCACTGCTTGATTATTTTCACTTACTACAATCCTTGCCTCCTTTTAACCCCCTAGCATGGTGTTTATCATAGAGTAGGTTCTTAATAACTTGGTTTCTCTTCCTTTTCTTTTTCTCTCTTTCCTATATATTTCCCAGTTACTATCTTAAAAAAACTCTCCTTTCTATTGTTCCACTTGTAAGTGAAAATACTGCAATGTGAATGAAAATACTGCAACCATATACCTTGTCAGTAAACAAAGAATGCTGAAATCAAGTCATCAGTGGCTGCCACCCCCCGCCCCCCCCCCCCCCCCCCCGTGAGGACAGTCCTGCAGCCCAGCCTCTGCAGCCATTCACAATGGTGCCCTCTGAGCTGACTTAGAATAAGAAAGGACAGGATACTGGCCCTAGATAGCTAGATGCTTGTCAAAGGAATGAATACAGTGAGCCCAAATGTTTGCTTCCTCCCATACATAGAAAATCACTAAATTCTTTAACTTGAGATGCCTGGCTTTCTTTAGATAACAAGCAATCTTTTATTGTTCCAACTACCTGGTCTTTGTTGTAAAGCTCCTATATATCCTAGCTCCTCCTCTACCTCTTCAGAGCAGTCCCTCAGAGTGATCTGAGAGTCTGTCATCTAGGCTCGAGTCCTCCCACCAAGTAAAACAACTCTTTTAACTGTTAGGCTGTTCATTTATTTCAGTTGGCACACTCATAGGTTAAAAAAAAATACCTGAATCAGATAGCAAATGCATGAGTATTTTAAGTAATGCATAAAGAAAATCCATACATTTTGAAATAAAATAAGACTTCATGTTCTACTCTAAGGCACTTGCAAGTGAACAGAATTTATAATCTAAATTTCATAATTTATATTATAGAATCTCAACAGTAGTATAGTATCTCAAGCTTCACGCTCCTCTAAATCTACTTTTCCCCAAGCATAAGAGTTCAAAATAATTTGTCTTTATTTTTGTCTGTATATTATGGGAGTTTTGGTTTATGCTATTTTCTATTAAAATACACATTATCACACAACATTGTAAAATGATTATAAATCAATAAAAATGTTATATTGTTAAAGAAAAATAAATGCACATTATCTCATGAATTTAATGTTATAAATTAACTTTGTGGGCTATCAGAAGCCTCACCATCATTTGGAACACTATTTCAATAAGAGAATGCATTCCAAGAAGGTTTAAAGGGCTACTTGGAAGTGAACTTTTTGGAAATTACTGAACGGGATTAGAGCATGCCACCTGAAAGTATGTCACTTTGACATATTTATTTTGAATTGAAGGCAGTTAAGAAAGAGCAAACACATGAGGAGTTTCCATTTGTAAATGTGTTTCCCTCTCCCTTACCAGGAAGAAGAGGACAACTCTTATCAAATGAGTCAGCATAACATACCTTACTAAACAACCCTTATCTATGCATATCCTAGGTAACTTCTCACAATGTACCACCCTTAGGATCCCTAACCCCCTTTTCCTTTGTCTAGTCACTTCTCCACAGTTTATCATCCTTTGCTAAAATGATATATAAGCCCTCACGTATAACTGAATCTTTGGGCTTTTACTTTTTTTTCTATGAAGCCTCCTATGTTGCATGAAAATTGAAAACATTAATATGCCTTTTCTCCTGTTAATCTGTCATAAGAGGGTAGAAGCAAAATTTATCTTCCGTGACAGTTCAGTGGGCTCATAAGCTCAATATTGCAGCATTCTAAGATATGTAATCAAATACAAGCAAAACTTTTAAATTATAATTTAGTCATATTTGCAATTCTGAAATTATTTGCTATTTTCTCTCTATTATTTTTTCTCAACCAGGAGCATAGTTAAGGACAAGATAAATGAGTTATGGATAGTGGCAGGCAGGTGAGAAAAAGTTTTCTAAGTGTTATTGATGCACGAGTCCTCTCCCAATCACTGTTGCAAACATTTGTCTTCTGCTATAAATTTGCACTGCCTCTCAGAATATATGCAATCATGGCCCCCCAAAACAGTTTCTTAGTAAACAGTCTTGTCCATTCCAAACCTCAGGATGGGTAGGTTGAGGGTACCCTCTGTACTTGCTTACTAACATTTATCAACTGTTGCTACCTGGGACCCCACACTATTTATAAATAAGTCTTTGACTCTCACTCACTCTTCCTCAGCTTACTGGTTTCCTCTTAATAGGGAAGCATATATCTACATAGAAGTGTCTGAGGGCACCATATTCAGGATATCAACCCAGACATGAAATTACAAATGTTCATCATTCTTGGCAGAAGGAAAAGCGGTAGAGACTGAGGTTCCAATTGGGAAATTCAGTAAACTAAAAGGGCTGTAGAAAGTCAAGCACTCTTTTATTTTTAAACACTTTTTATTGAGTTGTAGTCATTTTACAATGTTGTATATAATTCCAGTGTATAACACAATTTTCAGTTATAGATGAACATACATATATTCATTGTCACAATTTTTTTGGCTGTGAGCTAACACAAGATCTTGTATATATTTCCCTGTGCTATACAGTATAATCTTGTTCATCTATTCTGCCTATACTTGTCAGTACAAATTTTGAAATCCCAGTCTATCACATCTCATCCACCTCCCCCTTGGCAAACACAAGCTTGTATTTTAGGTCTATGAGTCTGTTTCTGTTTTGTACTTATGTTCTTTTATTTTTTAGATTCCACATATGAGCAATCTCATATGGTACTTTTCTTTCTCTTTCATTTCTCTTTCTCTTACTTCACTTAGAATGACATTCTCCAGGAGCATCCATGTTGCTCCAAATGGCATTATGTTGTCATTTTTATGGTTGAATAGTGTTTCATTGTATAAATATACTACATCTTCTTTATCCAGTCATCTGTTGATGGACATTTAAGCTGTCTCCATGTCTTGGCTTTTGTAAATAGTGCTGCTATGTACATTAGGGTGCAGGTGTCTTTTTGAAGTAGGGTTCCTTCTGTATATATGCCCAGGAATGGGATTCCTGGGTCATAAGGTAAGTCTATTCCTAATATTTTGAGGACACTCCATACTGTTTTCCACAGTGGCTGCACCAAACTGCATTCCCACCAGCAGTGTAGGAGGGTTCCCTTTTCTCCACAGTCTCTCCAGGACTTGTCATTTGTGGGCTTTTGAACGATGACCATTCTGACTGGTGTGAGGTGATACCTCATTGTAGTTTTGATTTCCATTTCTCTGATAATTAGTGATATTAAGCATTTCTTCATGTGCATATTGATCATTTGTATTTCTTCCTTGGAGTATTGCTTGTTTAAGCCATCTGCCCATTTTTGGTTTGGGTTGTTTGTTTTTTCCTTGTTAAGTCGTATGAGCTGCTCATATATTCTGGAGATCAAGTCTTTGTTGGTTTCATCTTTTGCAAAAATTTTCTCCCATTCTGTAGGTTGTCTTTTTGTTTTACTTATGGTTTCCTTTGCTCTGCAGAAGCTTGTAAGTTTCATTAGGTCCCATTTTTTTATTCTTACCTTTATTTCTATTGCTTGAGCAGACTGTCCTAGGAGAACATTTTTGAGATGAATGTCAGAACATGTTTTAACTCTATTTTCTTCTAGGAGGTTTATTGTGTCTTGTCTTAGGTTTAAGTCTTTGATCCATTCTGAGTTTCTTTTTGTGTATGGTGTAAGGGAGTGTTCTGGCTTCATTCATTTACATGCTGCTGTCCAGTTTTCCCAATACCATTTGCTGAAGAGACTGTCTTTATTCCATTGTGTATTCTTGCCTCCTTTGTCAAAGATTAGTTGACCAAAAGTTTGCGGGTTGATTTCTGGGCTCTCTATTCTGTTCCATTGGTCCATATGTCTGTTTTGGTACCAATACCATGCTGTCTTGGTGACTGTAGCTCTATAGTATTGTCTGAAGTTTGGGAGAGTTATTCCTCCAGCCTCTTTCTTTTCCTTCAGTAATGCTTTGGCAATTCTAGGTCTTTTGTGGTTCCATGTACATTTTATTATGATTTGTTCTAGTTCTGTGAAATATGTCCTGGGTCATTTGATAGGGATGGCATTAAATCTGTAGACTGCCTTGGGCAATATGTCCATTTTAACAATATTGATTCTTCCAATCCAAGAGCATGGGATATCCTTCCATTTTTTTAAGTCTTCTTTAATTTCCTTAATCAGTGTTTATAGTTCTCCATGTATAAGTCTTTCACCTCCTTGGTTAGATTTATTCCTAGATTTTTTATTACTTTGGGTGCTATTTTAAAGGGGATTGTTTCTTTACTTTCTTTTTCTGTTGCTTCATCATTAGTGTAAAGAAATGCAACTGAGTTTTGAACGTTAATCTTGTAACCTGCTACCTTGCTGAATTTTTCAATCAGTTCTAGTAGCTTTTGTGTGGATCTTCTAGGGTTTTCTATATGCAATAACATGTCATTGGCATATAGTGACACTTTTACCTCTTCTTTTCCAATTTGGATCCCTTTTATTTCTCTCTTATGCCTGATTGCTGTGGCTAGGACTTCCAGGACTATGTTGAATAGGAGTGGTGATAGTGGGCATCCTTGTCTTGTCCCAGATTTTAGTGGGAACCTTTTGAGTTTTTCACTGTTGAGTACTATGCTAGCTGTAGGTTTAGCATGTATAGTTTTATTATGTTGAAATATGTTCCCAGTTTGATAAGGGTTTTTAGTCATAAATGGGTGTTGAATATTATCAAATGTAATTTCTGCATCTTTTGAGATGATCATGTGGTTTTTGTCCTTTCTCTTGTTGATGTGATGTATTACATTGATTGATTTGCATATGTTGAACCAGGCTTGTGTCCCTGGGATGAACCCCACTTGATCTTTTTTATGTGCTGTTGGCTTCTATTTGCTCTTATTTTGGTAAGGATTTTGGCATCTATGTTCATCAGAGATATTGTCTGTAATTCTCTTTTTTGTTAGTGTCTTTGCCTGGTTTTGGTATCAGGGTGATGGTGGCTTCATAGAATGAGTTTGGGAGTATTCCCTCCTTTTCAGTCTTCTGGAAGAGCTTTAGAAGGACTGGTATTAGTTCTTCTTTGTATGTCTTTTAATATTAATTCTTAGTTTATGAAATGAAAGTGTCCAAATGGCGCTGGAGGAATTACAAATCAGTTTGGACTTGAAGAGTCTGCTGTTGCTATTCATCTGACTGAAATAACAGACAATGATAAAGTCAGTTGAAAATTAACAGGAAACAATGTTTTTCCCCAAAGATCCATTGCAGCTGTAAAGTATCATTTCAGTCACTCTCTTTGAGTGACTACTGCTTTCTCTAAAATCATAGACTATCAGAAACACTGCTATTTGAAACTCAATCAGGAAGAATAAAGTATCCCAATTCAACCTGCAGAATCTAAAATACTTTGACCCAGATAAGGGGCATTGATTTCCAGCTAAGATACAGAGATTCTGATAAGGGGATTCTGGGTATAACATTCTACACCTATATTAAATTCTTTTTCAATGGATATAGGATCTTGAGTCCACTTTGAAATTCAGTTTAGGTGTTGATCAAATTCAGTTCAGTTACATATAATCCTGCTTTTGTTACCAAGGCCGTTGTTCCAGAATCATACCCTTGCCCCTCCCCCAAATGGAAACCAGCTACTCTTATCTAAGTTTCTGGAAGAAGCTGCAAAGAGAAAAAAATTACTGATTAGAACCAACTAGACTAAAGATGGTGGAAGATTTGATCTCCAGTAGACCTTGAGCCTCATTATATACTCAGTATAATACACTAGCATGCTAAACTACACACTCACCAGCCTGATGACAGTTGACAATTGCCTTGGCAACTAGAAAAGCCCATACAAGGACTGGAAAGGAGTCATGCATCAGTTCTAGGTCTAAACCACACTTTTGTTTTCAGATAAGTCATGAAAATTCCTCCCATTCCTTCCAAATCCTCCTCATTTTACTTCAACCCTCCTATGTATTGGTGTCCACCTGAATTGTGTTAAGAAGTTGATTTGGGAACTAGATTCCTGCTTCTCCATTCTTTGGCCATTGAATTAAGCTTGTGATGTTCCAATCTCAGCTTTGGTTTTGTTATTGGCTCTGTGAATATGATTGGGAAAAAAAATAACCTCCTTGGCTGAGACAAGAGGTCTTGGCCTGGGCTAGAATCCTGGCATGGGTCCAGTTGACCAATTCAGTAACACTGTGCCCATGAAAACACAACTTCACTTGGATTTCATCTAAACTCTACCTTTCTCTCATATATATCATTTCTGGTCTCTTCATGTCATTATGTAGATATGAATTTCCATCTGGAATCTTTTTCCTTCTCCTTGAAGAAATTATTCTAACATTTATTTTGTTCAAATCATTTGGTAATTAATTCTTTCTGTCTTCATGTGGAATGTCATTGTTTATCTTTTATTAAAAAAAAATTTTTACTGGGTATTACTCTCCAGTTTAATTTTTTTTCTTTCAGTACTTTTAAAGATGTTACTCCATTGTTTCTGGCTTTCACAGATTCTAATGGAAGATGGCTGTCATTCTCATTTTGTTCCCTTAATATGAATTTTTTTCTCACTGCTTTTAAGATTTAATCTTTATTACTGTTATTTTTCATTTATTGTGTGCATTTTATAGCTTTTCCAATATTTCTCCTGCATTTAGTTGGTATAGAATCTTGGATATCATGGATTATAGTTTGTATCAAATTCAGAAAAAATTTGGCCATTATTTTTTTTAATTAATTGTACATCACTCCTTCCTTCTGGGACTCCAATTATGTATAGTTAGACAGCTTTATATTGCCCCACAGCTCACTAAATTTCTGTTCATTTATTTTTTCTTTCTTTTTTACTTCCGTGCCTCATTTTGGACTATTTATCTTACTGTAACTTCAAGTTCACTAATCTTTTATTCTGAAATGTTCAACTTTCTGTGTTATGAATTTGTCAAACTAACACTTCTTAAGTGGAGCATGGGGTGTGGATAGTGAGCCATGGTTCAAAAATAGACCAGAGAAATTTAAATAGATTTGTGACTCATAGGTCCTGGAGGAAGAGCCTGTCATGCAGCAAGAGGCCACATGAAAATGGTCAAGGCAAAATGCAGACAGAGAGAGACAGGACCTGGCACACATGCCTATATTAGGGTCTGTGCTTAGAGTGTTTTGGGGTTCTTGGGCTAAGGCTGGTTGGTCAATTCAGACCAAAAGAATAGTGTTTAGTAAGCTCTACAAGGGTCTTCTCTAAGGGGAACAAAAGAAAAGACACTAGGAGGAACTGTTTGATCACAAGTGCTTTGGAGTAGTCATATCAGGCAAGAACAGTGAAAGACCCTGAATAGCCAAAGATATCTTGAGGAGGAACAGCAAAGTAGGAGGCATCTGCCCTCCTGATTTCAATTTATTTTACAAAGTTATATTAATCAAAACAGTATGGTAGTGGCATAAAAACAGGAATATAGAAAAGTGGAACAAAATAGAGAGCCCAGTTATAAATGTAAGTGTATACGGTCAGCAATCTTTGGCAAGGGTGCCAGGAACACACAATGGGGAAAAAATACTCTTTTATAAATAGTATTGAAGGGGCGGGACTGGAAGGTGCCTAGGGCTGGGGCATTGTAGGCTGGTGTCGTGTGTTTCTGTTACCCTGGCTCCCAAACATGGTCCTCTATGCCAAGCTCTTCAGGGCCGGCAATGTACTGCAGCAGCTGCTGCCAGGTGGCCAAGCCTACTGGCAGCAGACACAGCACATGGCCACCATGGCCGTAGCCTTCACATGAACTTCAACTATGTGTGGCTGCACCTGCTGAAGTGTGCATTGCCAGGCCATGCATGGTGCACCATCCTGGCCAAGGTGCTGTGTGACCAGGCACTCAATGTGTTTGTGGGGTCTCTGCCTTCTATGCAAATGTGAGTATTCAGTATGTAAAGGATGGCATATTTTTCGACATGAGACAAAAATTCTGGGATATCTTTAAGAGTGGTCTGATGTACTGGCCTTTTGTACAGCTGGCCATATTCAGCCTTGTTCCTATTCACTGGAGAACATCTTACACTGTACCCTGGTTTTCTGTGGGTCACCTTCCTCTGCTTCTCACAACAGCGTGGGGATGGCATGTTAAAATCAGCTTTCACTCTCCTTCATATAAAGGGGACACACAAATTTGAAAAGACTCCAGAGAAATGACAAGTCATGAACTCCCTGAAAATGACTGGCTTTTCCTCTTAAATGCAGTGGATTGACCACAGATGAAATATCCTGCTTAATAGTTTTGTGCTCCATTTTGAAGAATTACTAGTCCATAGACCCAAATATTTTTTAATTAGCAATAACTTTCATTTTCATTCACATCTCCTTTTTCCCAATCTAATCTGAAAGTATTACTTCTCTAATACTTTGGCTATTATCAATAACAGAGGCAAAGTGGCATTTTATAATCATTACTATTTCTAGTCTAATATTTTATTGACAACTGATTTAAGGAACCCCTCTCATTTTAATTGTATACATCTCTCATCTAAATTCTCAGGTTATCTCCTAAACATTTTTTGGATCATATTGCCTTTTATAACAAAAATATTCCTTATAGTAAATTTCTATTTACATGGAATTCAGTTGGGAAGATTGAATGATCAGGTTTCCCACTAAAATACTGTATAATAATTTATTATTATGTTGATGCTAAGGTTATGCAAGTACATTTTATATCAATCAATGAATCAATCAATCAATAATAATGAAGAACAATAATATTATTGGGAAATTGAATATCCACATGCAAAAAGAACAAAACTGAATCAGTATTTTATCTCACTCACAAAAAATAAATTGACATTAATTAAAGACTTACATGCAAGCATGAAAATATAAACCATCTATGAGAAAATGTAAGGAAAAATTACCCTGACATTGGTCCTGGAAATGATTCTTTTGGATAAGACAATAAAAGCACAGAGAACAAAAGCTAAAATAAGCAAGTGAGACTACATCAAACTAGATAGAATCTGCAAAGCATGTAAAATTCAATAAATTGAAATGGCCACCTACAGAATGAAAGAAAAATTTTGAAAGCCATTTATTGGATAATGGGTTAATATAACAAAAAATATTAAAAATTCATGAAACTGAAGAGCAAAAAAAGCAAATAATTCAATTTTAAAATGGGCAAATGACCTGAACAAATATTTTTCCAAAGAAAACATGCAAATGGCCAGTAGGTACATGAAAAGGTGCTCAACATCCCTAATCATCAGGAAAATATAAATTAAAATTGTTACATGTCAAGTTAAAAAATGCATATCCAGAGATTTCCAGTCAAGATGGCAGAGTGGTAGGACCATGGACTCACCCTCTCTAACAATCACAACAAAACAACCACTGACTTCTAATAAACCATCAAAAATAAAACCTGAAACCTAGCCAAAAAAAATCTTCAACTGGAAACAAAGAGAGAATTCAGTCAGTAGGAAGGGCGTGCTTGCAATATAATTGAGCCTCATACCTCCTAGATGAGCTACCCACAAACTAGAGATTAATTAAATTCCAGAGGCCCTTCCACAGGAGTTAGAGTTCTGATCCCCATGTCAGGCTCTCCAGCCCAGGTTTGCAGCATTGGGAGGAAGAACTCCCAGGACAACTGGTTTTGAAGGGCAGCAGGGTTTAATTACGGGAGCTCCACAGGACTGGGGAAAACAGAGACTTCACTCTCTTGAGAAACACAGAGAATCTAGCATGTGCCAGGAAAAAGGGCACAGGCAGTGATTTCATAGGATCCTGGGCCAGACTTGCCTGCTCGCTTTGGAGGGTCACCTGGGGAGGTCGGGGGCAGCTGTGGCTAATCCTGGGGGACAAAAAGCTGGAGACATACTACCTAATAAAACTACAAAAGAAAAATAAAAGCTGAAAACAGACATTCAGGGAGTGGTCATCTACATGAGCTTTCCTGGAGACTGACATCTTGCCTTGGTTATTGTCTCCAAGACCTGGCTCCACCCAACAGCCTGTAAGCTTAAGTGCTGGGAAACCTCAGGCCAAACAACATACTGTATGAGAATGATGCCCCACCCATCAGCAGTCTTCCTGAGCCCACAGCTGCCTCTAGACATGCCCCTAGACATATCCCTAGACATGTCCCTGCCCACCAGAAGGCCAGGACCCAGCTCCACCTAGCAGTGGGCAAGCACCAACTCTTCCTCCCAGGAAGCCTGTATAAACCTCTAGTCCAGCCTCATCCGCCAGGAGGCAGATACCAGAAATTAGAAAATAAGAATCCCAAAGCCTGTGGAAAGAATCCACAAACAGGTCAAACTCTACACTGGGACTGGCTGGGCCCTAGCCCCTGGGTGACAAGAGGTGAGTGCATTCCTGGGATGCATAGGACATCTCATATGGAGGGCCACTTCTCCAAGGTCAAGAAATGTAAGTAATCTACATAAAAATACAAATAGAAATTTAGAAAAAATATGGTGGCAGAGGAATATGCTTCAAGCAAAGGAACAAGCTTAAATCCCAGGAGAAGAAATAACTGATGAAGAGATAGGCAATTTATCTGAGAAAGAGTTTAGAATGAAGATGGTGAGGATGTTCAGAGAACTCAAGAGAATTATAGATGCACAGAGTGAAGTTTTTAGAAAAGAGCTGGAAAATATAAAAAATACCCACACAGAGTTGAAGAATAAAATTACTGAAATGAATAACACACTAGAAGAAACCAAGAATAGACTAAATGAGGCAGAAGAATGGATTAGTGAGCTAGAAGACAGATTAGTGGAAATTACTACTGCAGAATGAAAAAAAAAAAAGAATGAAAAGAAATGAGGATAGTTTGAGAAATCTGGGACAACATGAAGCACATTAATATTCTCATTATAGAGGTCCCAGAAAGGGAAGAGAGAGAGAAAGGGCCTGAGAAAATTTTTGAAGAGATAGTAACCAAAATTTTTCCCAAATTGGTAAAAGAAACAGTCATCCAAGTTCAGGAAGCACAGAGAGTCCCATACAGAATTAACCCAAAGAGGAACATGACAAGACACATAGTAGTCAAACTGACAAAAATTAAAGATAAGAAAAGAAAAATATTAAAATCAGCAAGAGAAAAGCAGCAAATAATCTACAAGGGAACTCCCACAAGGTTATCAGCTGATTTTTCAGCAGAAATTCTACAGGCTAGAAGGGAGCAGCACATTTCAAGTGATGAAAAGAAAAAACTACAACCAAGAATACTCTACCCAGCAAGGCTCTCATTCAGATTTGCTGGAGAAATTAAAAGCTTCACAGATAAGCAAAAGTTAAAATAATTCAGAGTCACCAAACCAGCTTTACAACAAATGTTAAGGAAACTTCTCTAGGTAGAAAAGAAAAGGCTACAACTAGAAACAAGAAAATTACAAAATGAGAAAGCTCAACAGTAAAGGCAAACATATAGTAAAAATAGGTAATCGTCCACACACAAACTAACAGGAAAGTACAAAGAAAAAACTGGTAAAATCATCTGTATCCACAATAGGCAGTTAAAGGATATGCAAAAAAATTACATGTAAAATATGATACTGAAACCAGTAATTGTGAGGGGAGAAGGGTACAAATGAAGAACATCTAAAATGCATTTGAAATTAAGAGATCAGCAACTTAAAGCAATCATATACATATAGACTTCAATGCCAAAACCTTATGGTAACTGCAAACTAAAAATCTGTAATAGATATACACACAAAAAAGAAAGAGAAATTCAAATGCAACTCTATAGTCATCAAAACAAAAGAGAAAAGAACAAAAAGAAGAAAGAGAAAAAAAGACCTACAAAAACAAATCCAAATCAATTAACAAAATGGCAACAAGAACATCCATATTGATATTACCTTAAAAGTAAACAGATGAAGTGATCCAACCAAAAGACATAGACTAGTTGAATGGATACAAAAACAAGACCTATATATATATATGCTGTCTACCAGAGACCCACATCTGAGTTAGAGACACATACAGGCTGAAAGTGAAGGGAGGGAAAATGATATTCCATGCAAATGGAAACCAAAAGGAAGCTGGAGTAGAAATACTTATATCAGACAAAATCAACTTTAAAATAAAGACAAGAGACAAAGAAAGACACTACCTAATGCTCAAGTGATCAATCCAAGAAGATGTAACAATTATAAATATATAAGCATCCAACATAGGAGCACCTCAATATAGAAGGCAACTGTTAATAGACATAAAGGGAGGAACTGACAAAAACACAATAGTTGGAGACCTTAACACCCCAATTACATCAATGGACAGATCACCCAGAAAGAAAAATCAGTAAGGAAATACAAACTTTAAATGACACATTAGAGCAGGTGAACTTAATTGATATTTATAGAGCATTCCAACCAAAAGGAGCAGAATGCACATTCTTCTCAAGTGCACATGGAAAATTCTCCAGAATAGATCACATGCTGGCCCACAAAGCAAACTTTGGTAAATTTAAGAAAATTGAAATCATATCCAGCATCTTTTGCAACCACAATGCTACAAGAAAAAAAAAAAACTACAAACAGATGGAGGCTAAACAATATGCTACTAAACAACCAATGGGTCACTGAAGAAATCAAAGAGGAAATAAAATACACTTAGAAACAAATGAAATTGAAAAGATGATGATCTAAAACCTCTGACACACAACAAAAGCAGTTCCAAGAGGGAAGTTTATAGCGATACAAGCCTACCTCAAGAAACAAGAAAAATCTCAAATGAACAACTTAAACTTACACACAAAGCAACTAGAGAAAGAAAAATAAACAAACCCAAAGTTAGTAGAAGAAAAGAAATTAAATATTAGAGCAGAAATAAATGAAATAGAGACAAAAAAAAAAAAGAAACAAGACCCGTGTATACGATGCCTTCAAGAGACTTACCTCAGATCTACAGACATATACAGACTGAAAGTGAGGGGATAGAAAAAGGTATTCCATGGAAATGGAAATTTAAAAAAGCTGGAGTAGCAATACTTATGTCAGACAAAAGAGGCTTTAAGATAAAGACTGTTACAGGAAACAAAGAAAGACACCACATTATGCTGAGGTGATCAATCCAAGAAGATATAACAATTGTAAACACATAGGAACCCAACATAGGAACACCTAAATATATAAGGCAAATAATAATGGACATAAAATAGATTTTTAGAAATTTTGAAATAGGTGACAGAAAAGCTAAATTATCAGACCCAGAAAGTTGGAAAGCTGAAAATTGGTGGACTCTTCCAGGTCAATGTAAATTTTTGAACAGTAAGACTTTCTAGTTTATACACAGTAAAATACTATTGTCTTTTTTATGATTCTTTAATAGACATAAAAGATGCTGAACTACAATTCTAGAATGGGATTACTACCTTGAAACATCTGGGTAACCATCAGTGACCTGATGCTGTTTTTTTACAATGTCTTATAAGTGGATGAATAAGAACAGAATACTTTGGACCACTGTGTCCTGCATAAAGTTAAGCTGCATGAGGAACAAGATTGTAGAATTCTGCAAACTTCACATTAATGCACTAAAGCCCCAATAAGGAAAGGGATAAGCTTGCTCTCCAGTATTCCCTAAGATTCACTTCTGCTTCCTCTGCAGTCCTATTTAGAGCAATAATTATCAAACCTGACTACACTTTGAATTACCTGGAGAGTATTAAAAACCACAGGTGGCTGGGCCCTTCTCCAGACCAGTTAACATCAGAATTTGGTTGTGGAGCAGGATGGGTTGCAATCCCCAACCTCAGCCTTTGAAAATATTGTAAAATCACCTATATCCTCTTCCTCCTCCTTCCTAAGAACCCAAGGCTCCATTATCCAGCCAGACTGGCCTTGCTCTCATAACTATTTCTGTCTGAACCTGTCACTCTCCCATCTGTTGTCCTACTCCTTCAATTCCAGCAAATAACTGACTAACCTTCAGTGCTGAGTCACAACAGAGTTTTGTTAATTGAGAACAGCTTAGCATGCTCCACAGAAACACAAGCAAGAGAAGAGGGAGTTTTAATTACATGGGAATTTCAATAACAAAGAATATAAAATCAAAGGAATGAATCTGGGAAGGAATAATTCCAGGCATTATATTAGGGGACAAAAGACAGATATTTGGGTACAAAATTCATATGAGAGCCCCTCAGTTACCTAGAGGTAGTTATCTTTTCTGCCTGTGTATGATATGAGCTGTGAATATGACCTTCTTTACTTGGGAGTAGAGATATGTGTTTATTCTTCGGAATGGAACATTAGAGAGGGAAGATTAAAACATAAAATAAAAGATAATAAATAGTTACTGATAGTCCCCACAATAGCAAAAATGTTCCAGCCAGTGTTCCTGCTCTCTGCTACTGAATCCATATACATGTTTTGGGGGAGGCAAGCATTTTTATTCCCTTCTGTGTTTCTGGGAAGAACTAAATGAACACTGAAATATATTGTCCTTGGGCTGAAGGGAAAACATTTTAACTACTTGTTTGTATGGATTTCTATCTTGTTTTTTGGGGGATTGAAAGGTCAGGGTCACTCCTATTTGTACTTATTTTGAATTAATTACATTGCAAACACAGGGGGAGGGTGGAGTTTGGATAAATTTTCTTCATTCATGGAAAAGAATGAATGTGCATGACTTGACCAAAACACAAATTATAAAGAGAACAAAAGATTGTGAGCTATTAATCTGAGGAACTGAAGTATCGGTGTCTATAATTTTTTCTTAACCTACTGGCAGAACATTTTTTATTTTTGTTGCAGGGCTATAAGCACAAAGTAGCCATGGGTTGAACATCCATATGTATGATTAAGATGGTGAAAGAATATATAAAAATTAAAATTGCCAAAAGTTGTTCCAGAAGAAAAGAAAATTATACTCAAAAATAAAAGGATATAAATAAACTTTCTGGATGGAGGAAGAAGAGAAATGAAATACAAGGGAATATTAACAAGATACAAATTGTGAGAGGAACTTAACCATCTTTTGCTAGAGGAAAACCTAGAAAGTATGAGAAGTAATGTGGGCAACATTGAGGAAAAGAGAGTAGCCCCTGGCTAACAACGAGAAAGGAAATGAGGACTTTAATTATACAAACACAAGTAAATGAATTTAGCTAACAATCTGAATGAGTTTAGAAGTGGATTCTTCCTCTGAATCTCTAGAGGAGAACTCAGACTGGTGGATAACTTGATATCAAACTAGTGAGAACTTAAGCAGAGAACCTACTTGAATCTACACAGATTTATGACCTAAATTTATTATTTAAGACTATTAAATAACAAATTTATGTTGTTTTCTAAATAGACCTTATACTTTTAGAGCAGTTTCAGGTTCACAACAGAATTGAGTAGAAAATACAGAGTTCCCACATAGCCCTCCCAACCCCCACATATATACTCCCCTACCCTCAACATCCTTCATCAGTGTGGCCTAATTGGTACGATCAATGAACCAACATGGACACATTATTAGCAACCAAAGTCCATAGTTTACATTAGGGTTCACTCTTGATGTCCTACATTCTATGGGTTTTGACAAATGCATAGTGACATATAGCCACCACTATAGTATCATGCAGAATAATTTCATTGCCCTAAAAATCCCTTGTGGTCCATTTATTCATTCCTCCCTCCCTCCCTCTTCCCAAACCCCTGGAAACCACGATCTTTTTATTATTTCTGTAGCTGTGCCTTTTCCAGAATGTCATTTGGTTGGAATCTCACAGTTTGTAGCCTTTTCAGACTAAGCCTAGAAACATCTTAATCTCTTATGTAACCAAGGTGTCCCATTCCCACCCTAACTGAAGGCCAGAAGAAAAGTAAATTCTATGTATAATGAGATAATATCCAGATCCCCAGCAAGTTTTTATACACAACGCCCACCGTGTAATCTGAAATCATTCATCTTTCAAGAACTTAGGAGCAAATGAGAGAAAACCAAGAGATAAAAACACACAATAGAAACACATAAACAAGTGATCTAGATACCGTAGTTACACTTTAAAATAACTTTGATTATGCCTACCTTATGATCCTAAATCCAACTCTTATGTATATACTCAAGAGAAATAAGTGTATATATCTAACAAAAGACATGCACAGTAATGTTCATATCAGTCTTATTCATCATAACACAAAATAGAATTGAACTTTATGTCCATCAGTGATTGAGATTAGTGCACTTTATGTATTTAATATATGACTATTAAAGCTCAATAAAGAAAGCAAATAACTATGATTAGTAAGCTCAAGAAAATAGAGGAAAACATGGAAAATCTCACAAGAAAACTGGAATTTTTATCAACAACGTAGTGAAAATTATAGAGCCATACAATGAGATATTTAAAATAAATCTTAATATATGGATTTAACAGCATATTAAATACAACAGAAGAGAAGATTAGTAAATTGGAAGATGGGTCATTTGAATGGAAACATGGAGGGAAAATAGGATGAAAATTATGGAAAAGAACATGGACTGTATGGTACATTAAAAAGATCTAGCATATGTGTAATTGACATCCTGTAAATAGAAAAGAGAGAACAGGGAACAAAAAAATTTGGAGAGTCCTAGCTAAATTTTTACAGAAATGATGGAAGTCAGGAAGCCCTAGAATCATGAAACCCTAAGAACACAAAACAAGATAAATTCAAATAATGCCACACTAGACGCATCATAGTAAAGCTGATCAAAATGAAAGACAAAGAGAAACACTTTTAAAGCAGAAAGAAAAAAAAAGAGAGACATTAGTAATTAACTTTCAGACTAGCAACAATAAGCCTCACAATGAAATTATATCTATTCCTTTCAACTTTATTGAGAAATAAGTGACAAATGTAATAGTAAATATTTACAATGTACAACGTGATAATCTGATACACCTATACAATGTGGAATGATTACCAAGATCAAGATAATTAACACCTCCATCACCTCACATAGATAACTCTTTTATGTGCAGAATGCTTAAGATTTACTCTCAGCAACATTCAAGTTCACAATACCATATTATCAAGCATAGTCACAATGCTGTATATTAGATTCTCAGAACTTACCCATAACTGGATGTTTGTACTCTCTGACCTACATCTCCCCATTCCTCCCTTACTACAGCTCCTGGCAACCACCATTCTATTATGTTTCTCTGAAATCGGCTTTGTTTTTCAGATTCCATACATAAGTGATACCATACAATGTTTGTCTTTCTCTGTTTTATTTCACTTAGCATAACGCCCTCCACATTCATCCATGTTGTCACAAATAGCAGGGTTGTCTTCTTTTTGTGGCTGAATGTGAAAATGAATTAGCCCATTTTCTTTCTTCGTTCATTTGTCAAAGAACCTTTAGGATGTTTAGTTTGTTTCCATATCTAGGCTATTGTAAATTATGCTGCAATGAACATGGGAGTGCAGATATATCTCTGAGATACTGGTTTCATTTCCTTCAGATATATACTCAGTAGTCAGATTGCTGGATCATATGGTAGTTCTATTTTTAAATATTTGAAAAACTGCCGTTCTATTTTCCATAGTGTCTGCACCAATTTCCATTCCCAGCTTTGCACAAAAGTTCCCTTTTCTCCACATCCTCACCAATCTCTTATCTTTCTGATAATGGTCATCCTAACTGGTGTGAGGTAATCTCACTGTGGTTTTTATTTGCATTTCCATGGTAATTAGTGACACTGAGAAAGAAAATTTTCGTACCTGGTGGCCATTTGTACATCTTCTTTGGGAAAAAAATTATCTTTATATCCTTTGCCCATTTAAAAAAAATGGGTTATTTTTTTTTTCATGTTAAGTTGTGTGAGTTCTATATATATTTTCACTTTTGTTGCCCTTGTTTTTGGTGTCAGATCCAAAACAAACAAACAAAAAATTACTGTGGAGACTGATATCAAGGAGCTTATGGACTATGTTTCCTTCTAGGAGATTTGTGGCTTTGGGTACTATATTCAAGTCTTCAACCCATTTTGAGCTGATTTTGTGGTGAAGCAAGACAATGATCCAGTGTCATTCTTTTGCACGTTTTCCAGTTTTTCCAACAACATTTATTGAAGACACTATCTTTCCCAATTGCATATTCTTGGGACCTTTATTATAAACTGATTGAATATATATGTTTGGTTTTATTTCTGGCCACTCTATTCTGTTCCATTGATCTATGTGTTTGTTTTTTATGCCAATACTATACTGTTTCTATTACTATAGATTTGTAATATAGTCGGAAACCAGGGAGCATGGTGCCACCAGTTTGTTCCTTCTCATCATTGCTTTAGCCATTCAGGGTCTTTTGTTATTCCATACACATTTTAGGATTTTCTGTCCTAGTTCTGTGAAAAAAGCCATTGGGACTTGATAGGGATTACATTGAATCTATAGATTACTGATTACTTTAAGTAGTATCGACATTGGAACAATATTAATTTTTCTAACCCATGAGCATAAAATATTTCTGTTATGTCCAATTTCCTTTTCAATATACTTACAGTTTTCTGTGTACAGGTCTTTATCTCTGTTTAAATTCGTTCCTACATAATTAATTCTTTTTAATGCAACTGTAAATGGGATGTTTTCTTAATTCCCCTTTCTTATAGTTTCTTATTAGTGTATAAAAATACAAGTAATTTTTGTAAAACAATTGTATAGTCTGCATCTCTCCTATCTTTGTTTATTTGTTCTAATGTTTTCTTTTGTGGGGGTGGAGTCTTTACAATTTTCTATATATAATACTATGTCACCTGCAAATAATGCACTTTTACTTCTTCCTTTCTAGTTGGAATGTATTTTATTCCTTTTTATTGCCTAATACTTCTGGCTAGGACTTTCAATACTGTTTTTTACATTTTTTATTGATTTATAATCATTTTACAATGTTGTGTCAAATTCTAGTGTTCAGCACAATTTTTCAGTCCTTCATGGACATATACACACTCATTGTCACATTTTTTTCTCTGTGAGTTATCGTAACATTTTGTGTATATTTCCCTGTGCTATACAGTATAATCTTGTTTCTCTATTCTACAATTTGAAATCCCAGTCTATCCCTTCCCACCCTCCACCCCACTGGCAACCACAAGTGTGTATTCTCTGTCTATGAGTCTACTTCTGTCCTGTATTTACACTTTGTTTTTGTTTGTTTGTTTTTGTTTTTTATATTCCACATATGAGTGATCTCATATGGTATTTTTCTTTCTCTTTCTGGCTTACTTCACTTAGCATGATATTCTCCAGGAGCAACCATGTTGCTGCAAATGGCATTATGTTGTCGGTTTTTATGACTGAGTAGTATTCCATTGTATAAAAATACCATCTTTTCTTTATCCAGTCACCTGTTGATGGACTTTTAGGCTGTTCCCATCTTTTGGCTATTGTAAATAGTGCTGCTATGAACATTGGGGTGCAGGTGTCTTCCTGAGTAGGGTTCCTTCTGAATACAAGCCCAGGAATGGGATTCCTGGGTCATATGGTAAGTCTAACCCTACTCTTTTAAGGAATCTCCACACTGTTTTCCATAGTGGCTGCACCAAACTGCATTCCCACCAGCAGTGTAGGAGGGTACCCCTTCCTCCACAGCCTCTCCAGCATTTGTCATTTGTGGATTTTTGAATGACGGCCATTCTGACTGGTGTGAGGTGACACCTCGTTGTAGTTTCGATTTGCATTTCTCTGATAATTAGTGATATTGAGCATTTTTTCATGTGCCTAGTGATCATTTATATGTCTTCCTTGGAGAACTGCTTGTTTAGGTCTTCTTCCCATTTTTGGATTGGGGTGTTTATTTTTTTCTTATTGAGTCATATGAGCTGCTTATATATTCTGGAGATCAAGCCTTTGTCGGTTTCAATTGCAAAAATTTTCTCCCATTCCGTAGGTTGTCTTCTTGTTTTACTTATGGTTTCCTTTGCTGTGCAGAAGCTTGTAAGTTTCATTAGGTCTCATTTGTTTTTTCTTGCTTTTATTTGCTCTAGGAGAAAATTTTTGAAATGTATGTCAGATAATGTTTTGCCTATGTTTTCCTCTAGTAGGTTTACTGTACCTTTTCTTTTTTTTAAGTCTTTGATCCATTTAGAGTTGATTTTTGTATATGGTGTAAGGGAGTGTTCTAGCTTCACTGTTTTACATGCTGCTGTCCAGTTTTCCCAACACCTTTTGCTGAAGAGACTGTCTTTATTCCATTGTATATTCTTGCCTCCTTTGTCGAAGATTAGTTGACCAGAAGTTTGTGGGTTCATTTCTGGGCTCTCTATTCTGTTCCATTGGTCTATATGTCTGTTTTGGTACCAATACCATGCTGTCTTGATGACTGTGCCTCTATAGTATTGTCTTAAGTCTGGGAGAGTTATTCCTCCAGCCTCTTTCTTTCTCTTCAGTAATACTTTGGCAATTCTTGTTCTTTTGTGATTCCACATAAATTTTATTATGGTTTGTTCTACTTTTGTGAAATATGTCCTGAGTAATTTGATAGGGATTGCGTTCAATCTGTTGCTTTCCTTGGGCAGTGTGACCATTTTAACAATATTGATTCTTCCAATCCAAGAGCATGGAATATCTTTACAAATTTTAAAGTCTTCTTTAATTTCCTTCAGAAATGGTTTATAGTTTTCTGTGTATAATTCTTTCACCTCCTTGGTTAGATTTATTCCCAGATATTTTATTATTTTGGGTGCTATTTTAAAGGAGATTATTTCTTTACTTTCTTTTTCTGTTGATTCACCGTTAGTGTAAAAAATGCAACTGATTTTTGAACGTTGATTTTGTAACTTGCTACGTTGCTGAATTCCTCGATCAGCTCTAGTAGCTTTTGTGTGGACCTTTTAAGGGTTTTCTACATATAGTAACATGTCGTCAGCATATAGTTACACTTTTACCTCTTATTTTCCAATTTGGATCCATTTTATTTCTCTCTCTTGCCTGATTGCTGTGGCTAGGACTTCCAGGACTATGTTGAATAGGTGTGGTGATAGTGGGCATCGTTGTCTTGTCCCAGATTTTAGGGGGAATCTTTTTAGTTTTTCACCGTTGAACACTATACTGGCTGTAGGTTTGTCATATATAGCTTTTATTATGTTGAGATATGTTCCCTCTCTACCCATTTTGGTGAGAGTTTTTATCATAAATCGGTGTTGAATTTTATCAAACGTTTTTTCTGCATCGATTGAGATGGTCATGTGGTTTTTGTTCTTTCTTTTGTTATTGTGATGCAGTACATTGATTGATTTGTGTATGTTGAACCACCCTTGTGTCCCAGGGATGAATCCCACTTGGTCATGATGTGTAATCTGTTTTATGTGTTGTTGGATTCTATTTGCTAATACTTTGGTGAGGATTTTGGCATGTATGTTCATCACTGATACTGATCTTTAATTCTCTTTTTTGGTAGTGTCTCTGCCTGCTTTTGGTATCAGTGTGATGGTGGCTTCAGGAATGAGTTTGGGAGTTTTCCCTCCTTTTCAATCTCCTGGAAGAGTTTGAGAAGGACTTGTATGTGTTCTTCTTCATATGTTTGGTAGAATTCCCCAGTGAAGCCGTCTGGTCCTGGACTTTTATTTGTAGGGAGGTTTTTTAGTACTAATTCCATTTCATTTCTTGTGATCGGGTTGTTCAAGTGGTCAGTTCCTTCTTGATTCAGTCTTGGTGGACAGTATGTTTCCACAAATTTATCCATCTCCTCTAGGTTATCCAGTTTGTTTCCATATAGATTTCATAATATTCTCATATGATAGTCTGTATTTCTATTTGATTTTTTGTAATTTCTCCATTTTTCTTTCTTATTTTGCTTATTTATGCTCTCTCTTTTTTCTTCTTTGTGAATTTGGCCAGAGGTGTGTCAATTTTTTTTATTTTTCAAAAAAAACAGATTTTGTGTTTATTGATTTTTTTCTATGGTCTTTTTAAATCTCTGTTTTATTTATTTCCTCCCACATCTTTATAATTTCTTTCCTTCTGCTGCCTTTTGGGGTTTTTTTTATTCTTCTTTTAGTTCATTCTGCTGGTGGGTTAATTTGTTTTTTTGAGATTGTTCTTTTTTGAGGAAGGCCTGTATCACTATAAAGTTCCCTCTTAGCACTGTCTTTGCTGTGTTCCATAAATTTTGTGTGGTTATGCTTTCATTTTCATTTATCTCAAGGTATTTTTTAATTTCAGCTTTGATTTCCTCATTGATTCATTTGTTTTTTAAAAGCATATTATTTAAACTCCATGCTTTCCTTTTTTTCTCTTTTATTTCTCTGTTGTTGATTTCTAGTTTCATGGCATTGTGGTCAGTAAAGATGCTTGAGATAATTTCTATCTTCTTATAATTGCTGAAGTTTCTTTTGTGCCCAAGTACATAATCAATTCTGACAAATATTCCATGTGCACTTGGAAAGAATTGATATCCCATTTTGGGGGGGTGTAGTGCTCTGAAATTATCCAACAAATCTAATTTTTCTACTGTATTATTTAATTTCTCTGTTGCCTTGTTTATTTTCTGTCTGGAAGATCTGTCTAGTGATGTCAATGTGGTGTTAAAATCTCCAACTATGATTGTATTCCCATCAATATCCCCCTTTATCTATTTTAGTAATTGTTGTATGTACTTAAGTGCTCCTATATTGGGTGCATATATATTGGTGGGTGTAATATCCTCATCTTGTATCACTCCTTTAATCATTATAAAATGTTCTTCTTTATCTTTCTTTACGGCCTTTGTTTTAAAGACTATTTTGTCTGAAATCCGTACTGCAACACCTGCTTTTTTGGCTTTTCCATTTGCATGGTATATCCTTTTTCATCCTTTCACTCTCAATGTATATGTGCCCTTCTCCCTAAGGTGGGTCCCTTGTATGCAGCATATTGAAGGTTCTTGCTTTATTATCCAGTCTGCCATTCTATGTCTTTTGACTGGAGCATTCAGTCCATTAACATTTACAGTAATTAATGATAGATATGTGTTTATTGCCATTTTGAACTTATGTTTGCAGTTGATTTGATATTTCCTCTTTGTTCCTTTCTTCTTCCTTTTGTGGTTTGGTAAGTTTCCTTTGTATTATCATGGATTTTATTTCATTTTTGTGACTCCCTTGTCAGTTGTTGGCTTATGGTTACTCTTTTCTATAAATCTATTAGCCCATTAGTGTATCTTGAACCCATCTTATCGAAAACAAAAATTTAAAACTTAAGAAAGAAAAAAATACTCTATATTTTATTCCTTTCCTCTAACACTCTTAAAGATTTAAATGTTTTCTTTTACAGTTTCGTGTTTATTTTATTTGTAATTCATGAGTTATCACCTTTCCTGTTATGTTTTTCTCATTTCTGTAGCATCCTGCTTCTTTTCTATTTAGAATAGACCTTTCAATATTTCTTTTTGCATGGGTTTTGTGTTGCTAAACTCTTTTAGTTTTGCTTGTCTCTGAAACTCTTTATTTCTCCTTCTATCCTAAAGGATAGCCTTGCTGGATAAAGTATCCTAGGTTGTATCTGTTTTTCATTCACAACTTTGAATATATCATGCCACTCCCTTCTGGTCTGTAGTGTCTTTGTAGAGAAATCAGCTGAGAGCCTTATGTGTGTTCCCTTGTAACTCACTCTTTGCTTTTCTCTTGCTGCCTTTATGATCATTTCTTTATCTTTGACTCTGGCCATCTTGATTATGATGTGTCTTGGTGTGGGTTTGTTTGGGGTTTTCTTTTTTGAACCCTTTGAACTTCCTGCATTTGGATATCTGATTCCTTCTTTAAGTTTGGGAAGTTTTCAGTCATGATTTCTTCAAATACCTTTTCAATACCCTTTGATCTTTCTTCCCCTTCTGGAACCCCTATTATGTGAAGATTGGCATGCTTTATATTATCCCATAGGTCCCTTATGTTGCTTTCATTTTTTTTATTATTTATCTTGCAGTTTTTCTTATCATGTGCTTTCTGTTTTCCTGTCTTCTAGGTCACTATTTCATTCCTCTGCATTATCTAGTCTGCTTTGCACAGCCTTTAGATCTGTTCTCATCTCAGCCAATGAGTTTACCATTTCTACTTAGCTCTTCTTTATAGCTTCGTTTTCATTTTTGATGTATTTTCTATCTCTAAACACTATCTCTTTTAGTTCCTTCAGTATTTTGGTCACTTCTTTTGTGAAACCTTGATCTAGTAGTCTATCAATGTCTGTTTCATTGATCATTCTTTCAGGGGATTTCTCTTGTTTTTTTAATTGGGATTCGTTTCTCTGCTTCTTCATCTTGCTCATATGTCTCTGGTACTGTGGCTTATCTAGTATGTATTATCTATTGTAGCCCTTAAAAGAGTTTATCTATTTATGTATCTAATGCCTATGTAGTAGTAAAACTTAAATAGTAACAAAGGAGAGAGAGAGAAGGAGAATTTTAAAAGAAGGGAGAAAAAAATGTTTGAATACAGTGTATAAACAATTATTAAGCACAATTTTAATCTGACTAGATTTTGAGTTGAAACATCTTTTTTTTTAAACCCTTTAAAAAAAGGGAAAAAAGATCCAAAAATGATATTTGAAATCTATTTATAATGAAAAACTGGAGATCAAAACCAAAAGAAATGAAATGAAATCAGGTGGATTTTTTTAAAAAAATAATAATAATATAACTACTTTAAATGAAAAATTTATAAAGGAATTAAAACTAGAAGCATATACAACTGTTTAGAAAGTAGAAATTAAAAAGGTAATAGAAAATAGATAAAAATGATAAAACAAAGAGATAATTTTAAGAGAAGTGAGGAAAAAAAGGCCTGAAAATAGTGCATAGTCAATTATAGAAGAGCAATTTGAATTAGACTAGCATTCGAGTTGACATCTTTTTAAAAACCCTCAAAAAAAAGGAAGAAAATAAAAAAGTGACACCTGAAACCCATTTACAATCAACAAAAGTAGTTCAAAACCAAAAGAAGTGAAAATGCAATCAAGTGTATTCCCTTTAAAAAATGACAATATAACTACTTGAAGAGAAAAACCCAAAAGGAATCAAAACTAGAAGCACACACAATTGTCTAGAAAGAAAAACTCAAAAAGGAACCAAAACTAGAAGCATACACAACCGTCCAGAAAGTAGAAATCAAAAAGGTAATAAAAAATAGAACAGACCGAAAAAAGATATGATAAAGAGAGAATTCCAAAGAAGAGGAGGGAAAAAAAAGGCCTGAAAACTGTGTACAATGAATAACTGAAGATTAAGTTGAAGCAGAACAGCAATCGTTTTGAGACATCTCCCAAAAAGCTCCAAAATAGGATAAAAGAGGAAAAAACAAAACACATTTGAAACCTGTGTACAATCAACAACAGGCGATCAAAACCAAGAGAGAGAATAATGACACCACGTGGATCTTTCAAAATAACAACCATACCATTTTAAAAGCAAAATTCAAAAGGGATCAAAACTGGGAGGATATACAACTGTTTAGAAAGCAAAAATCAAAAAGGTAACAGAAAATACAACAGGCAAAAACAGATCAAAAAAATAAATAAACGTGAAGGGCTGTTCTCCTGGAGACTGTGTGCTCTTAATGAGGTCTTTTTGTCTTAGCCCTGTTTCGCTAGCTTGGCTTGTTTCCCAAAGCCCTCTGCTCCCAGGGCCTGTCAGCAAGCAGATCGCACCCCCTCCCAGCACAGCGTTCCTACCGGAAAGGCTAAGGGCCACCCGCCGTCTCCTGGCTCTGGTTGCTCCGCGGCTCAAGGCCAGTGCATGCTCCAGTTTGTGGACTTTTGAATGATAGCTATTCTGACTGGTGAAGTGATATCTCACTGTAGTTTTGATTTGCATTTCTCTGATAGTTAGCAATACTGAGCATTTTTTCATGTGCTTATTGGCCATTTGTATGTCTTCATTGGAGAATTGCTTGTTTAGGTCTTCTGCCCACTTTTGGATTGGGTTTTTTTTTTTTCTTATTAAGTTGTATGTGTGATTTATATATTCTGGAAATTAAGCCCTGGTCAGTCTCACCTTATGCAAAAATTTTCTCCCATTCCATAGGTTGTCTTTTTGTTTTGCTTATGGTTTCATTTGCTGTGTAAAAGCTTATGAATTTAATTAGGTCCCATTTCTTTATTGTTGCTTTTATTTCTATTGCTTGTGTAGACTGCCCTAGGAGAACATTGCTGTGATACATGTCAGATAATGTTTTACCTATGTTTTCTTCTAGGAGGTTTATAATATTAATGTCTTATGTTAAAGTCCTTAAGCCATTTTGAGGGCTTTTTTTGGTGTGTGTATGGTGTTAGGGAATATTCTAACTTCATTGATTTACATGCAGCTGTGCAATTTTCCTAACATCACTCGCTGAAGATACTGTCTTTACTCCAATGTATGTTCTTGCCTTCTTTGTCAAAGATTAATTGACCAAAATTTTGTGGGTTTATTTCTGGGGTCTCTATTTTGTTCCATTGATCCATATGTCTGTTTTTGTACTAATACCCTGATGTTTTGATTACTGTAGCTCTGTGGTATTGTTTGAAGTCTGGGAGGGTTATTCCTCCATCTTCATTCTTTTTCTTCAGTAATGTTTTGGTAATTCTGGTCTTTTGTGATTCCATATAAATTTTAAGATTATTTGCTCTAATTCTGTGAAAAATGTCCTGGATAATTTGATAGGAATTGCATTAAATCTGTAGGATGTTTTGGGTTGTATGGCCATTTTAACAATATTAATTCTTCCAATCCAAGAAGATGGGATATCTCTCTATTTCTTTAAATCATCTTTAATTTCCTTATTCAGTGTTTTCCAGTTCTCCACATACAATTCTTTCACTTCCTTCATCAGTTTTATTCCTAAGTATTTTATTTTTTTGGATGCAATATTAAAAGGGATTATTTCTTTACTTTCCTTTTCTGATATTTTGTTGCTAGTGTAAAAAAGTCACTGATTTCTGAATGTTAAACTTGTATCCTGATATTTTGCCAAATTCTTTTATTAGCTATAGTAGTTTTTGTGTGGAACCTTTAGGGTTTTCTGCATATAGTATTATGTTATCCACATATAATGACAATTTTACCTCTTCTCATCCAATTTGGATCCCTTTTATTTCTGTTTCTTGTCTAATTGCTATGCCTAGGACTTCCAATACTATACTGAATAGAAGCGGTGAGAGTGGGCATCCTTGTCATGTCCCAGATTTTAGTTGGAAGGCTTTCAGCTTTTCACTGTTGTGTGTTATGCTGGCTATAGGTTTGTCATAAATATCTTGTATTAGGTTGAGATATGTTCCCTCTATACCCACTTTGGTAGGAGTTTTTATCATAAATATGTGTTGAATTTTACCAAATGCTTTTTTGAATTCATTGAGGTGATCATGTGATTTTTGTCCTTTCTCTTGTTGATGTGGTGTATCATGTTGATTGATTTGCATATATTGAACCATCCTTGTGTCCCTGGGATTAATCCAACTTCATCATGGTGTATGATCTCTTTTATGTGTTGTTGGATTCTTTTTGCTAATATTTTGTTGAGGAATTTTGCATCTATGTTCATCAAGGAAATTGGCCTATAGTTTTCTTTTTTGATAATGTCTTTGTCTGATTTTGGTATCAGGGTGATGATAGCTTCATAGAATGAGTTGGGACTGCTCCCTCTTCTTCAGTCTTTTGGAAGAGTTTGAGAAAGTTTGGTATGAGTTTTTCTTTGTATGTTTGATAGAATTCACCAGTGAAGCCATCCGGTCCTGAACTTTTGTTTGCAGGGAGATTTTGGTGTTTGTTTGTTTGTTTGTTTGTTTGCTGATTCTATTTCACTTCTAATGATTGGTCTTTTCAAGTGATCTATTTCTTCTTGGTTTAGTTTTGGTAGAATGTATGTTTCTAGAAACTTGTCCATTTTTTCTAAGTTGTCCAATTTATTGCCATATAGTTGTTCATAGTATTCTCTTATGATTTTTTTGCATTTCTGTAGTGTTGGTTGTAATCTCTCCATTTTCATTTCTTATTTTGTTTTATTTATATTCTCTCTCTTTTCTTCTTGGTGAGCCTTGCCAGGGGCTTATCAGTTTTGTTTATTCTTTAAAATAACCAGCCCTTGGTTTGATTGATTTTTTCTATTTTTTTAGCTCTATTTTATTTATTTTCTCCTGATCTTTATTACATTGATTTTTTTAACATATTACTTTATTTCAATGTTTTAAATTCGACTTGATTCTTTTTCAAATTTACCTGAATATATATTTTCATATATATATTTATTCATATATATATTTGGATTTCATTTTCATCTTGTAGGTATTTCATAATCTGTATATGCCTATTCAAATAACTGAAGGAAAAGCCCCTGGAAATCTAAATCTATTGTTTGCTTTTTATCCATTGAAAGTCACTCAATGGTTTTGTCCTTGTGTGTTTTGACCTTCTATTTTGAGCTCATGTCTTATTGGTCTTTATCTGTGGGACTCCAAGGAGTTTAAATTGAAGAAACTTTCATCCAGAGAAGATATGCTTTTGTCAGTGTGTATGTGTTTGTGTGTTTGTGTGCCAAAGTACACTATTAATTGGGGCCACTTCAGTTTCTTTTGGACTAGGTGTCTTGGCTTAATGCCCATAGCCTGAAATTCAATTCCCTTGCTTGATGCTGACCCAAAGTTAGTCTCTTCATCCATTTCAGTGCTGATAAGAATATTTGTCTTCATATTTAAACCATCTTTCTGCTTGCTTGCTGCTGTAGCCTCTGGTTTCAGCTTACCCTCATTTTAGCTAGCAGGGAGGGTGTCTTAAAATTTTCTCTCATTTTCTAAGTCCAGCAATACATTAAATATCTATTTTGTTCAGAATCTAATTGATGCATTTGAGAAATCTTTTCAATATATGTAGTCCATTATATTATGGAAGAACTCTTCCTACTCTTCATTTCACTGGAATCTGGCTTCCTGCTCTCACATTTTATCTGAAATTGTCATCAACAAGATCACCTAAGTGTTTTATACAGCTAGATCTAATAGATGTTTCTGTCCTTGTCAACACTTTACCTTTAATCCACCCTTGACTCTACCTTAGTTTCCTTTGCAAGTTCTTATATCATCCAACCCTTAAATGTTGAGATTCCTTGAGGTTCTAACCTTAATTCTTTCCTTTTAAATCCACACACTTTCTATGACCAATCTGATCCATTCCAGTAATTCCAGTTACCACCTATATATTTTAATGACCCTCAGCATGGTATCTTCATCCCAGACAGAAGCTATATATCCAGCTACCTGCTCTACTTAAATGTTCCAGAGTTCCATATATTCAGTGTGTTAAAAACTGAAATTAACATCTTGCTTTTATACTTCAACTGTTTCCCCTGTATTCTCTATTCAAACTGCACAAGTCAGAAACCAATCATTCTCAATACCTTCTTCTCTCAAAACTTCCCCATTCAATAAATCACCAAACCTGACAGTTTCTACATTTTTGGACCTATTTTCTCTGTTTTTGATGACACTGCTCTAGTACAGACAAGTCACTTTCATCTAATGCTGGGAGTATGGTGACAGCATCTTAACTGTTTCCTCTGCCTGTCCTCTTGAATCCTCCCCTCTCCACCACCCAATCTAGCCTCCATACTATTGTGAGCAATCTTTCCAAAATCTTAGTATGTAATTATTTTGCTTAAGCAATGATTAGCCATTGGCTACAGAATAAAGTTCAAGATCTTCCGAAGTCTTTCAACATCTGGCCTCTGCTTATTGCCCAGCCTCATCTCTCTCTCACACTACATTCCCGAGAAATCTTGACTTACATGCATTTTCTCAAACATGCTCTCTTAACAGAATGCCTTTGTACTTATTCTTCCTGTCTATAGTCCTTTTACTTGCTGTCTCCCATTTCTTGGGAAGGTTGCTCCCATAAAATCCTTCATTTACCTTTAGTAGTGTATATCTTATTTCTCTGTACATATCTTCTGTCTTCTTCATTAGGGTGTGAGCTCCTTAAATACAGTCTAGGTTTTACTTATCACAGCACCTAAACATACTAAACATAAGCATTCAACAAATGTTTGCAGGAAGAAAGCAAAACAAAGCTAACCTGAAACCTTAGCTTTATTTGTAACATACTATTGTAGTATAGAGAAATAGGAAAAATGGGGCGTGCAAGCAATTCAAAGCCTTCTGGCAATTATCAATTCTACTTCCAATCTAAATGCATGTATTAGTGTGGTAGCTATTATATAAGTCCATTACTCCTTTCCAATTAACTACAAATTTCAAATAACATCATCCTGGAGTACCAAGTATACTGTTACAGTGCTATAGAACTTACCAGCTTTTATCAGAACTAAAAAGAAGCAGAATCTTGGCAAAGATTTACTTAAGGGGCTCTGTTCCTATCTTTTAGTTTCTAACTTAGTTTCTTATGATTATAAAATGGAAAGAGTTTATTAGATTAGATTTGCTTAGATATGAAATTTTAAAAAATAAAACAGCCTAATGAATATTGTTTTGTTATGAAAGCAAATATTATGAGGGAGGGAAAAGGTGAGCAAGAGCATGTAGCCTTCCTTTTCCTGCTGTTCAAACTTTCTGCTGCTGCCATCTAGTGTTCTGTCTACACTGTTTGCATTTGCTTTTTAGCATTAACTGATATTCCTCTGTATCCCTAAATGTCACTGCAAGAAGGAATCTGGCTATTCTGACTTCCCTGTCCAATGCTCTTTCCACTTCACCACATTTGGGATACAGTAAGATATAATCATAATAACTGTAGCTATCATTTGTGATGGCCTCTGCAGTTTACAAAGTGCTTTCACACACTTGTCATCCCAGATTGCTCCCAATAGCAGCATTTCAATTATCTAGAGACTACAAATTCTCAAAGGCAAATAATCACAGAATGCAGAACTGAAAAGGGTATTAGAGCACAGCTAGCTCAGTGGTTTTCAAACCATGTTTTTCTCTGTCCTAGGGGTCCAGGAAAGTGACTTGGGGGTAGGGATAGATGTAAGAGGACTTCTTCCCCACACCATATAACCACAAAACACACCTTCTTTATATATTGTACTTGTCCACTGATTTTTTATGTTTTATCTACTTGGATTCGATATAAGACTTCTTTTTTTGTATTTTTTCCACAGCCATGATTCTACTACTTAAAAGTAAAAGCTGAGAATCCATTACAGATGAGAAAACTGAAGCTCAGAGAGGTAACCACAAGACAAATATCATACAGCTAGTAAGTAGCAGAGCAAGGTCTGCCTTATTACAAGGCCCAAGTTGGCTTCTCAAACTATGGGAGTTGCTTCTAATGAAACAAATTAAATCCACATAAATAAAACAAATGAAAGGTCAGACAAGAAAACATAGCTTTTTAAAAATTGTGGCAATATATACACAAAATTTACCATTTTAACCGGGTTATTTTAAGTTTACAATTCAGTGTCATTAAATACATTTACAATGTGTACCCACATTGTATCCATCACTATCTCTTTCCAGAACTCTTTTGTCATCACAAACAGAAACTCCATATCCATTAAACAGTAACTCCATTCTCCCCCTATTCAGCCTCTGGAAACCAACATTTAGTCTCTGTGTCTATGAATTTAACTGCTCTAGGTACTTCATAAAAGTGGAATCATACAATATTTGTTCTTTTGTGACTGGCTTATTTCACTTAGCATAATGTCTTCAAGGTTCATCCATGTTGTAGCATGTGTCAGAATTCCCTTTCTTTTTATGGCTGAATAATATTATATTGTATGTATATACTACATTTGTGTTTATCCACTCATCCATCAATGGACATTGGGTTGTCCCCAACTATTGATAATTGTCAATAATGCTGCTATGAATATTAGTGTACAGATATCTGTGAGTCCCCAATTTTATTTATTTTGGGTATATAATATATATATATTTATTTTCAGAATAAAATTGTTAAACCACATGATATTTCTATATTTAACTTTTTGAGGAACCACCAATTTGCTTTCCACACTGAAGTATTTTTAAAAGCATTGGATTATAAATTCAGACAATATGTTTTCCAAATAATTTATTTACCACTACCAATAAAGGTTTTTCTTTATGTTAAAATGTTTTTTCATAGAACACTGTTGTCCATAAACAAGAACACCTTATATCACAGCATATACTGAAGATTACATTGAGTTGAAGTTTTTGCTGATGGTTAATGCTAAGTTTTATAAGTCCTGTGTTGTCTATGAAGGCATGTTTCTTTGGAATCTCTTCCTTTTTGTCTACCTGCCCTAACTTATTATGACAAGGCCCTAATATAATAGCAATTCTGCCATTTATTTAAACACATTTGTCTGTAAACGATGGAAGAATAAGACTAATATATCATTCTATTTTTAAAAAGTTACTTCTGATCAATTAAATGCTCTCTTCTCTGTGTCAAGTCTTCAGGTGTCCCAAGGCATAACTTTCAAAATTTAAAATTTGTCACTTGATCAAATAATAAAGGAACTGAATGGTCAACTTATAGTATCATGTCACAATGTCTCTTCTACCTGAAGTAACCCTGTGGTACAGATAAAATGTTCTTTTTATTTTTATCGCAAGCACAGACTGTGAAAAAGGATCCAGCAGATGCATAATATGAAATAAAGTTGACCAGGATTGTTCAATCATTATTACTAATATGACAAAAATAAATTTGCTTGAAGGAAGTATTCCTACATTCACTGATTTCTAAAAGACAATTCTACCAACATATTGACAGGTTCAAGCATTTAGTTATCCAAATGTTTACCCACAAACTTATTATATGCCAAATAATCTTCTGAGTTAAGATTATGAGAGAGAATATTTCTGTTTTCATGGAACTTCCAGTCTAGTGCCACAAGATAGACAGAACAGCACAAATAAGCAAAATATAATTTCAAATATTGACAAGTGGTAGATGGAAAGTGTTATTCTTTTAGATAAAGTGGCTAGGGAAGACTTTCTTGAAGAGATGATATTTGAGCTGACATCTAAATGACAAGTAGGAGGCAGACATGCAAAATATGATCCTGGCAGAGGAAATAGAATGTGCAAAGGTTATGAGGTAGAAGAGGGAAGGCATGCATATTCCAGATCATATAGGGTCTTGAAAGCCATTATAAGGAAGTTAGATTTTATCCTCAGATCAATTTATGTCAGTGTATAATTTACTATGAAATGCATATTCTCCTATGTAGTTAGAGCACCATGTATAATTTACTATGTAAGAATCTAAATTTGATTCAGAATTTTACAGGACAATTAAAAGGCAATTACCTCACTCCTGTGGTGGAGAACAAGCCATTGAAAGTAAATCTTATTATAAGTCCAATAAGTGATCATATCTGTGCACTTTTTTAATACAAATTTATGGTTGGACAGTACTGATGAAAAGAGAGGAAAATGGGTAAGTGGTATTGCTGCATTTTTTGTGATGCTTTCAAGTGAAGTATGTTGCAATAGGAGAAAACAAGGAATTTGATTTCAAAGAATTTTAAAAACTACATGGTTTTATGATTATAGGGCGCAAGACTGACACACTGGGCCAGGAGGATAGTAGTAAACCACTTATTAATTGCAGTATGAACCTAAAACCCCCACCATTTCCAGCTAATCCTTAGTCTTTGGAAAAAATGAAGTTTGGACCCAGTGAAATGAAATCTAGACAGTAATTGGGGTCTTGCCATTTTTATGGCCACGTCCCTACCTTTTCACCCAAATTGGCTTCCTATACTTCAGGAGAAAAGATGGAATAATAAGTGTTGGTGGGTCGAAATGTGTACTTAGAAAAAGGCCAGAATTCCTAGTAACCAGAGGGATGATGGAAATGTGTAGACCTTGAAGAAATGCCATTTCATCTGTTGACGCTCATTAGCTTTTCATTGCTATGTTACATGATGAATGAAGACTCCTCCCCCAATATTTCCAAAGGGTAGGATACAGGAGTGACCAATCTAAGAAGAATTCGGTGTTGCTGCAGGTGATGACACTGTTGTCTACCCCAGGAAGTTAAAGACGGAAATAGCTCACAAAGCCCATAGTAGCCTCCTAGTCATGGGAGGAGGCCTCAATCTTGCAACTAAATGTTAACAATACCCTTGGGCTAATATCTCATTCAAGACATTTTGAATTGGATTTGAATATGCAGGGTTAAGTATCCTTCAGCAAATTGCAGTAGCCAGGAACCAATTACTAATTTCCAATCACCTATCTCTAGATACCACTCATATTTCTTTCATACTATTACTTAGTTGACTCAGATCTAGTGGAAGATGTGAGATTGATTGGGGTGATGGTGATAAATTATCAGCAGGAAAGGACATTTCTCTAAGTTAACACTTTTGCTTTTTCTTTCTGTTTTGAGTTTTTCAATTGTGAGTGGGAGAAGAAAAATATGAAGATTTTATCACTGTGGGGGGTATTCTGAGAAGATGGTGGAGTAGAAGGGCACTCGCAGCTCACCCTCTCCCACAAATGCACCAAGACCCACATCCACAGACCCACTCAGCCAACCAGAGCACCTGTGGAATTCGGACAGAACATCGCCCTCTTCAAAAGATAAAGACGCCAAAAATCTGGTAGGAGAAAAGGAAAAAAGAAAGAACAGAAGGCAAAGCAGAGCGGGACAGGTCCCGCGGGGAAGGAGCGGCAAAGGAGGACTGGCGCTCGCTCGCTGGGTCTCCCCTCTCCAACTGAGAGGCCAGTGGGATGGAGGGGGAGCCTCCGAGGCTCGGATCTATACGGAGCAGCCCTTGACAGACAGAACTAAGTTAAACAGGCACAGAGGGTCCCCCCGACACCCAGCCTAAGACGCGAGCTGGCAGCGGCGGGCAGAGCCAGGCTGCCCAAGATGGGCAGAGGACGAGGGGTAGCTGCAGGGAGGCAGCCCCGGGGACTACAAGGGGCTGCGCGCTGTGGCTGTGGGTGTACAGGGCAGAACAACCTGAGCCCTCCATAAAACAGCAAGGTTGATGTGCTCTGGGGGTAAGGGTGCATACACCCATCTCTGAAAACCCGAGGAAAGTTTTCGGGGGAAGAAAGGCGGGGCTCAGGCATAGCCGCCATATCCTCCAGCGTTTAGCATCCAGGCGGGGGCGGGGGCGAAAACTGCATCCGCACCTAAGGGCTTAGCAGCCTCAAAGGCCAGACTGAGACTTGCCTAAAGCCCAAGGCAGACAGGATCCTTCCATCCTGGTCCTTCAGAGAAGCTGCTCCACAAAGACAAACAAGGAGCTGAGCTTTAGCCCGGTCAGGGACGAGACTGTCCCTCGGTCTTCCCCAAGCCCACCTACGGAGCGCCGAAAAGGGCGAAGTGCGCAGCCGCACAGAGCAGCGGTGCTACCGGCGCGGGGAGAGGGAGAGTGGCCCCCCGCCTTTAGGGCAGGAACACAGCCCCTGACTGAGGTGCTGGGAGGGGGCACGACCCGCCCTCCTACCTGGCCAGTCTGCAACATCTGACTGCGGCATCCGGAGGGGCAGTGACCCGCCCGCCCGCAGCAGAGGAGAGCTGCACCTGACCCAGTGTTAGGAGGAGGCGCGATCTGCTTGCCGACAGGTACTGGGAGCAGCACAGAAGAGGGCGCCAACGGAAGGCCTCTAAAACAGCAAGCTGAGCTTCCAAAACAGGACGAAGACAGAAAGACTTCACATTAAAAGCACACAGACTCCAGGAGAACACCGACAACCCCCCCTTTTTTAAATCTGTTTTTACCTTTTCTATTTTCTATTACCCTATTAATTTTTACTTCTTAATTCATTTCTATTTCTCTTGGTTTTTGATGTCCTGTTATTGATTAGACAAATGTTCCAAATACATCTTTTCACCTCCCCCCCTTTTTTAAAAAGGTTTTAAAAGGAAGTCTCAACCTGATTAATACTCTGCTTCAACTCGTTCTTCTATTATTCATTATACACTGTTTTCAAAACTTCTTTCTCCCTTCTTTTAAAATTCTTTATCTCTCTCTCTTATTTTTTTTTCTTTTTTTCCTATGTCTTATTCTGAAATAGGCATTAGATAGATAAAAAAAATTAAGGACCAAAATAGACAAATGATACTCCATAAACCACAGGGCCAGAGAGGTATGAGCAAGATGAAGAAGCAGAGAAACCATTCCAAATTAAAAGAACAAGAGGAATCCCCTGAAAGAAAGATCAATGAAATAGATATCGATAGCCTACTACACCAAGATTTCAAAAAATGAGTGATCAAAGTGCTGGAGGAATTAAAAGAGATAGTGTTTAGAGATATAAAATATGTCAAAAAAGAAATTGAAGCTATAAAGAAGAGCCAAGTAGAATGGGTAAACTTATTGACAGAGATGAGGAATGATCTAATAGCTGTGCAAAGCTGACTACATAATGCAGAGGAACAAATTAGTGACCTAGAAGATAGGAAAAGAGACAGCACCCATTCAGAAGAACTACAAGATAAGCAAATAAAAAATAATGAAAATAGCATAAGGGACCTATGGGATAATATAAAGCATCCCAATCTTCACATAATAGGGGTCCCAGAAGGGGAAGAAAGATCAAAGGGGATTGAAAAGGTTTTTGAAGAAATCATGACTGAAAACTTCAAGAAGGAATCAGATATCTAAGTACAGGAAGCTCAGAGGGTCCCAAACAGGAAGAAACCAAATAGACCCACACCAAGACATATCATAATCAAGATGGCCAGATTCAAGGATAAAGAAGTGATTCTAAAGGCAGCAAGAGAAAAAAAAAGAGTAAGTTACAAGGGAACCCCCATAAGGCTCTCAGCTGATTTCTCTACACAAATACTACAGGCCAGAAGGCAGTGGTAAGATATATTCAAAGCCCTGAATGAAAAAAAGATGCAGCCTAGGATACTTTATCCAGCAAGGCTATCCTTTAGGATAGAAGGAGAAATAAAGAGTTTCACAGACAAAAAAAAAAGCTGCAGGAGATTGGCAACACTAAACTCATGCTAAAAGAAATATTGAAAGGTCTATTCTAAATAGAAAAGAAGCAGGATGTTACAGAAATGAGAAGCTCACAACTGGAAAGGTGATAACTCATGAATTATAAATAAAATAAACACGAAATTATAAAAGAAGACATACAAATTACTGAGACTGGGAGAGGGAGGCAAGGAAATATAGAATATAGTTTTTCTATCTTTTTAAAATTTTTTTAACAGTAGGATTGTTTTGAGATCATGTTACTATCAGTTTAATAAAAACAGTTATAGTAATGGGCTAATAGATTTCCAAAAAAGGGAAACCACAAGCCAAAAACTTACAAGGGAGTCACAAAAATTAAATAAAATCCATGAAAATACAAGGGAAAATTACCAAACCACAAAAGGAAGAAGAAAGGAACAAAGAGGATATACCAATTCAACTGCAAAGATAAGTCCAAAATGGCAATAAACACACATCTATCATTAATTACTGTAAATGTTAATGGACTAAATGCTCCAGTCAAAAGACATAGAGTGACAGACTGGATAATAAAGCAAGAACCTTCAATATGCTGCATACAAGAGACCCACTTTAGGGAGAAGGACACATATAGATTGAGAGGGAAAGGATGGAAAAGGATATTCCATGCAAATGGAAAAGCCAAAAAAGCAGGTGTTGCAGTACTGATTTCAGACAAAGGCCATAAAGAAAGATAAAGAAGGACATTTTATAATGATTAAAGGAGTGATACAAGATGAGGATATTACACTCATTAATATACATGCACCCAATTCAGGAGCACCTAATACATAAAAAAATTACTAACAGAGAGAAAGGGGGACATCGAAGGGAATGCAATCATAGTTGGAGATTTTAACACTGCATTAACAACACTAGGCAGATCTTCCAGACAGAAAATAAACAAGGCAACAGAGAAATTAAATGGTACAATAGAAAAACTAGATTGGGTGGATATTTTCAGAGCACTACAACCCCCCAATATAGGATATACTTTCTTTTCAAGTGCACATGGGACATTTTCCAGCATAGATCATGTACTTGGGCACAAAAGAAACCTCAACAAATTTAAGAAGATATAAATTATCTCAAGCATCTTTACTGACCACAATGCCATGAAACTGGAAATCAACAACATAGAAACAAAGGCGGAAAAAAGGAAGGCATGGAGATTAAACAATGTGGTATTGAAAAAAAAATGGGTCAATGAGGAAATCAAAGTTGAAATTAAAAAATACCTTGGGACAAATGATAATGAAAGCACAACCACTCAAAACTTATGGGACACAGCAAAGGCAGTGCTAAGAGGGTAGTTGATAGCGATACAGGCCTTCTTCAAAAAAGTAGAACAATCTCAAATAAACAAGTTAACCCACCACCTGAATGAATTAGAAAAAGAAGAACAAAAAGCCCCAAAAAGCAGCAGAAGTAAGGAAATAATAAATATCAGAGAGGAATTAAATAAAATAGGGTTTAACAAGACCATAGAAATAATTAACCAAACCAAAAGCTGGTTTTTATAAAAAGTAAATAAAATCGACAAACCTCCGGCCAAATTCATAAAGAAGAAAAAAGAGAGGCCACAAATTAGCATAATAAGAAAGGAAAATGGAGAAATTACAACAAACACAATAGAAACACAGAATTTCATACAAGAATATTATGAAAAACTATATGGAAACAAAATGGATAACCTATAGGAGATGGACAAGTTTCTGGAAACATACTGTCCACCAAGAATGAATCAAGAAGAATCTCAACAGTTGAACAATCTGATCACTAGAAAGGAAATAGAAATAGCAATTAAAAACAACCCTACAAATGAAAGTCAAGGACCTGATGGCTTCACTGGGAATTCTACCAAACATACAAAGGAGAAGACATACCAGTCTTTCTCAAATTCTTCCAGACGATTGAAAAGGAGGGGAAACTCCCAAACTTATTCTATGAAGCTATCATTACCCTGATACCAAAACCAGGCAAAGACACTACAAAAAAAGAGAATTACAGGCCAATGTCACTGATGAATATAGATGCAAAAATCCTCACCAAAATTTTAGCAAGTAGAATCCAACAACACATAAAAAAGATTTTACATCATGACGAAGTGGGGTTCATCCCAGGGACACAAGTCTGGTTCAACATATGCACATCAATCAATGGAATACATCACATCAACAAAAGAAAGGACAAAAACCACATGATCATCTCAATCGATGCAGAAAAAGTATTTGATATAATTCAACACCCATTTATGATAAAAACTCTCACCAAAGTGGGTATAGAAGGAACATATCTCAACATCATAAGAGCTATATATGACAAACTTCCAGCCAGCATAGTACTCAATGGTGAAAAACTCAAAAGCATCTCACTAAAATATGGGACAAGACAAGGATGCCCACTATCACCACTCCTATTCAAAATAGTCCTGGAAGTCCTAGCCATAGCAGTCAGGCAAGAGAAAGAAATAAAGAGATCCAAATTGGAAAAGAAGAGGTAAAAGTGTCATTATATGCTGACGACATGTTACTATATATAGAAAACCCTAAAAGGTCCACACAAAAGCTACTAAAGCTGATTGAAGAATTCAGCAAGTTAGCAGGTTACAAAGTTAACTTTCAAAAATCAGTTGTATTTCTTTACAATAACGATGATTCAACAGAAGAAGAAAGTAAAGGAACAATCCCCTTTAAAATAGCACCCAAAGTAATAAAATATCTGGGAATAAATCTAACCAAGGTGGCGAAAGAATTATACACAGAAAACTATAAACCATTGATGAAGGAAATTAAAGAAGACTTTAAAAAATGGAAAGATATTCCATGCTCTTGGATTGGAAGAATCAATATTATTAAAATGGTCACACTGTCCAAGGCAATCTACAGATTTAATGCAATCCCTATCCAATTAACCAGGACATATTTCACAGAACTAGAACAAATCGCAATAAAATTTATATGGAACCATAAAAGACTTAAAATTGCCAAAGCATTACTGAAGAGAAAGAAAGAGGCTGGAGGAATACCTCTCCCAGACTTCAGACAATACTATAGAGCTACAGTCATCAAGACAGCATGGTATTGGTACCAAAACAGACATATAGACCAATGGAACAGAATAGAGAGCCCAGAAATGAACCCACAAACTTTTGGTCAACTCATCTTTGACAAAAGAGGCAAGAATATACAATGGAATAAAGACAGTCTCTTCAGCAAATGGTGTTGGGAAAACTGGACAGCAGCATGTAAAGCAATGAAGCTAGAACACTCCCTTACACCATACACAAAAATCAACTCTAAATGGATCAAAGACTTAAACATAAGACAAGATACAATAAACCTCCTAGAGGAAAACATAGGCAAAATATTATCTGACATACATTTCAAAAATTTTCTCCTAGAAGAAATAAAGCAAGAATAAACAAATGGGACCTAATGAAACTTAGAAGCTTCTGCACAGCAAAGTAAACCAGAAGTAAATCAAGAAGAAAACCAACAGAATGGGAGAAAATTTTTGCAAATGAAACTGGCAAAGGCTTGATCTCCAGAATATATAAGCAGCTTTTACGACTCAATAAGAATAAAACAACACCCCAATCCAAAAATGGGAAGAAGACCTAAACAGGCAATTCTCTAAGGAAGACATACAAATGATCAAAGGCACATGAAAAAATGCTCAATATCACTTATTATCAGAGAAATGCAAATCAAAACTACAATGAGGTATCACCTCACACCAGTCAGAATGGCCATCATTCAAAAATCCACAAATGACAAATGCTGGAGAGGCTGTGGAGGAAGGGGAACCCTCCTACACTGCTGGTGGGAATGCAGTTTGGTGCAGCCACTATGGAAAACAGTGTGGAGATTCCTCAAAAGACTAGGATTAGACTTACCGTATGACCCAGGATTCTCACTCCTGGTCTTGTATTCAGAAGGAACCCTACTTCAGGATGACACCTGCACCCCAATTTTCATAGCAGCAGTATTTACAATTGCCAAAACATGGAACAGCCTAAATGTCTATCAACAGGTGACTGGATAAAGAAGAGGTGCTATATTTATACAATGGAATACTACTCAGCCATGAAAACTGACAACATAATGCCATTTGCAGCAACATGGATGCTCCTGGAGAATGTCATTCTAAGTGAAGTAAGCCAGAAAGAGAAAGAAAAATGCCATATGAGATCGTTCATATGTGGAATCTAGAAAACAAACAAACAAACAAAAACAAAGCATAAATGCAGGACAGAAATAGACTCATAGACAGAAAATACAGACTTGTTGCCAGGGGGTTGAGGGTGGGAAGGGATAGACTGGGATTTCAAAATTGTAGAATAGATAAACAAGATTACACTGCATAGCACAGAGAAATATACAAAAAATGTTATAACTTACAGAGAAAAAATTGTGACAATGAGTGTGTATATGTCCATGAATGACTGAAACGTGCTGAACACTGGAATTTGACACAACATTGTAAAATGATTATAAATCAATAAAAAGTGTTAAAAAAGATTTATATTTATCACAGTGATTTAAACCTATTAAACAAAATACATTTAAATTTGATTTTTAAAGAAAATATGATTTTACTTATTTATTCTTATTCAGGGCACTGTGCATTTTCTTAAGAGATTTTTGAGATATAATTTATGTAACGTAAACTTCACTGTTTTAAGTTCACAATTCAATGTTCTTTTAGTATATGTACAGAGTTGTAGAACCATTACCATAATCTTTTATAGAACATTAAATTACCCCAGAAATAAACAGCATACCCATGAGTAGATACCACCCTCTCCACCCAAACTATATGTAACCACTAATCTACATTTGTCTCTATAGATTTGCCTATTCTGGACACTTCAAGCCTGATTTATAGTTGGATTGGCTACAGTATATAATATGTTGGTTTCCTGGGCTGATTACTAAAGGTTGTAGGTCTGAGTTATATTTTCATGTGTGATTTGACCTTGTCTGTTTGCATATTCAGTCTCTAATTACTGTGTTTTTCAAAAGTATAAATGAACCGAAAATGATATCAGCTATGAATCAACTGAAAAACTTACAAAATGGAAGAATAAAATATATGGCCTTTTGTGACTGACTTCTTTCACATAGCATAATATTTCTAAATTCATCCATGTTGTAGCATGTATGAATACTTCATTCCTTTTTATGGCTCAATAATATTCTGTCACACAAATAAACATGAATAAAGATCTGTTTATCCATTACCCAGTTGATGGACATTTGGGTTATCTTTATTGTTTGGCTGTTATGAATAATCCTTCTGTGAACTTTTGTGTAAAACTTTTTGGGTGGACATACGTTTTCAGTTCTCTCAGGTATATGTACCGCAGAGTGGAATCGATAGAATATGCTAACTCAATGTTTTAGTTTTTGAGGAACTGCCAAAGTGTTTTAGAAAACAGCTGTGCAATTTTACATTCTCACCAGCAATGTATGAGGGTTTTAATTACTCTATATTCTGACCAATATTTGTTATTGTCTGTCCTTTTATTATTAGTAATAGCACTATTATTATTATAGCCATCCTAGTAGATAGTAGATGGCAAGTGATATCTCCTTGTGGTTTTGATTTGAATTTCCCTAAAGACTGATGATGTTAATTGACTTCTTCTGTGCTTATTGGCCATTTGCTTATGTTCTTTAGAGAAATATTTATTCAAATTCTTTGCCCATTTTTAAATTGGTTTGCTTATTTTTTTGTTGCTGAGATGAGAGTTCTTTATATATATATATATATATATATATATATATATATATATATATATATATATATTCTGGATACTAGGCCCTTATCATATATGTGACTTGCAACTATTTTCTCTCTTTCTATGGGGTATCTTTTATTTCTTGATAATATTCATTGAAGCACAAAAATGGTTAATTTTGATTGAGTCCAGTTTATTGTTCTTCCTTTCTTGTTTGTACTTTGGTTGTCATATCTATAAAACTAATGCCTAATCTAAGGTAACAGATATTTACATCTAGGTTTTCTTTAACAAGTTTTATAATTTTAGTTTTTACCTTTAGGTCTTTTATTCATTTTGAGTTAATTTTTGTATGTAGTGTGATACAGTGGTCTAACTTCATTCTTTTGCACGTACATATCAAACTGACCCAACGCTATTTGTTGAAAGGACTACACTTACTCTCATTGAACTGTCTTGGCATCATTGTAAAAATCAGTTGATCTTAGATGTATGGTTTATTTCTGGACACTGAATTCTATTCCATTGATTTATATGTATATCTTTATATCAATTCAAGTCTTAATTACAGTAATTTTTAGAAAGGTTTGAAATTGGGGTGTGTGAATCCTCCAACTTTGTTCTTTTCAGGATCATTTTGGTTATTCTGGGCCCCTTGCATTTCCATATGAATTTCTAAAGTTTCTGCACAAAAGCCAGTTGGGATTTGGTAGAGATTGTGCTGAATCTGTAGATCAATTTGGGAGTATTGCCACTTGAATATTATGTCTTTGAAACCACAAACACAGGATATATTTCCATTGACTTAGTTCTTGTATAATTTCATTCAATCATATTTTGTAGTTTTCAATGTATAGGTTCTGTACCTTTGTGAAGCTATTCTTAAGTATTTTATTATTTTGATGCTATTGTAAATGGGACTGCTTTCTCAATTTTATTTTTGGATTATTCACTGACAATGCATAGAAATATAACTGGATTTTTAGATATTGATCATGTCATACAAATATTCTGTAGTCATTCATTTGTTACATACCTTTTACATGCGTTCTTTAAGATTTTCCCTTTTTTTCCTTTTTTTAACATTTTTTATTGAGTTATAACCATTTTATAATGTTATGTCAATTTCCACTGTAGAGCACAATTTTTCAGTTATACATGAACATATATATATTCATTATCACATGTTTTTCTCCGTGAGCTACCATAACACACTGTATATATCTCCTGATGCTATAAAGTATAACCTTGTTTATCTATTCTACATTTTGAAATCCCAATCTGTCCCTTCCCACCTGCAGCCCCCTTGTCAACCACAAGTTTGTATTCTATGTCTATGAGTCTGTTCCTGATCTGTATGTATGTATGTATGTATGTATGTATGTACGTATTTATTTATTTATTTATTCCACATATGAGTGATCTCATATGGTATTTTTCTTTCTTTTTCTGGTTTACTTCACTTAGAAGGACATTCTCCAGGGACATCCATGTTGCTGCAAATGGCACTATGTTGTCGGTTTTTATGACTGGATAGTATTCCATTGTATAAATATACCACCTCTTCTTTATCCAGTCATCTGTTCATGGACATTTAGGCTGTTTCCATGTCTTGGCTATTGTAAATAGTTCTGCTATGAACATTGGAGTGTAGGTGTCATTTTGAACTAGGGTTCCTTCTAGATATATGACCAGGAGTGAGATTCCTGGGTCATATGGTAAGTCTATTCCTAATCTTTTGAGGACTCTATACTGTTTTCCACGGTGGCTGTACCAAACTGCATTCCCACCAGCAGTGTAGGAGGGTTCCACTTCCTCCACAGCCTCTTCAGCATTTGTCATTTGTGGATTTATGAATGATGGTCATTCTGACTTGTGTGAGATGATACCTCATTGTAGTTTTGATTTGCATTTCTCTGATAATTAGTGATATTGAGCATTTTTTCATGTGCCTAGTGATCATTTGTATGTCTTCCTTGGAGAACTGCTTGTTTAGGTCTTCTGCCCGCTTTTGGATTGGGTTGTTGTTTTATTCTTATTAAGTTGTATGAGCTGCTTATATATTCTGGAGATCAAGCCTTTGTTGGTTTCATTTGCAAAAATATTCTCCCATTCTGTAGGTTGTCTTTTTGTTTTGCTTATGGTTTCCTTTGCTGTGCAGAAGCTTGTAAGTTTCATTAGGTCCCATTTGTGTATTCTTGCTTTTTTTGCTATTGCTCGAGTAGACTGTTGCATGAGAACATTTTTGAGACATATGTCAGATAACATTTTCTCTGTTTTTTCTACTAGGTTTATTGTATAGTGTCTTATGTTTAAGTCTTTGATCCATTTTGAGTTGATTTTTGTGTATGGTGTAAGGGAGTGTTCTAGCTTCATTGATTTACATGCTGCTGTCCAGTTTTCTCAACATCATTTGCTGAAGAGATTGTCTTTATTCCATTGTATATTTTTGCCTCCTTTGTCGAAGATTGGTTGGCTAAAAGTTTGTGGGTTCATTTCTGGGCTCTCTATTCGGTTCCATTGGTCTATATGTCTGTTTTTGTACCAATACCATGCTGTCTTGATGACTGTAGCTTTATAGAATTGTCCAAAGTCTGGGAGAGGTATTCCTCCAGCCTCTTTCTTTCTCTTCAGTAATGCTTTGGCAATTCTAAGTCTTTGATGGTTCCATATAAATTTTATTATGATTTGTTCTAGTTCTGTGAAACATGTCCTGGGTAATTTGATAGCAATTGCATTAAATTTGTAGGTTGTTTTGGACAGTGTGACCATTTTAACAATATTGATTCTTCCAATCCAAGAGCATGGGATATCTTTCTATTTTCTAAAGTCTACTATAATTTCCTTCATCCATGGTTTATAGTTTTCTGTGTATAATTCTTTCACCTCCTTGGTTAGATTTATTCCTAGGTATTTTATTACTTTGGGTGCTATTTTAAAGGAGATTGTTTCTTTACTTTCTTTTTCTGTTGATTCATCATTAGTGTAAAGAAATACAACTGATTTTTGAACGTTAATCTTGTAACCTGCTACCTTGCTGAATTCTTCGATCAGCTTTAGTAGTTTTTGTGTGGACCTTTTAGGGTTTTCTATATATAGTATCATGTCATCAGCATGTAGTGACACTTTTACCTCTTATTTTCCTATTTGGATCCCTTTTATTTATCTCTCTTGCCTGATTCCTGTGGCTAGGACTTCCAAGGCTATGTTGAACAGGAGTGGTGATAGTGAACAGACTTGTCTTGTCCCAGATTTTAGTGGGAAGCTTTTGAGTTTTTCACCGTTGAGTAGTATGCTGGCTATAGGTTTGTCATATATAGCTTTTATTATGTTGAGATATGTTCCCTCTATACCCACTTTGGTGAGAGTTTTTATCATAAATGGGTGCTGAATTTTATCAAATGTTTTCTGCATCTGTTGAGATGATCATGTGGTTTTTGTCCTTTCTCTTGTTGATGTGATTTATTCCATTGACTGATGTGCATATGTTGAACCAGCCTTGTGTCCCTGGGATGAACCTCACTTGGTCATGATGTATAATCTTTTTTATGTGCTATTGGATTCTATTTGCTCTTATTTTGGTGAGGATTTTGGCATTTCTGTTCATCAGTGATATTGGCCTATAATTCTCTTTTTTTGTAGTGTCTTTGCCTGGCTTTGGTATCAGGGTGATGGTGGCTTCATAGAATGAGTTTGGGAGTATTCCCTCCTTATCAATCATCTGGAAGAGTTTGAGAAGGACTGGTATGAGTTCTCCTTTGTATGTTTGGTAGAATTCCCCAGTGAAGCTGTCCAGTCCTGGACTTTTATTTTTTGGAAAGTTTTTTTTATTGCTAATTCCATTTCATATTAGTGATTGGTTTGTTCAAGTGGTCAGTTTTGTGTTAATTCTTCGTGGACTCTATGTTTCCAGAAATTTGTCTATCTCCTCTAGGTTATCCATTTTGTTTCCATATAGTTTTTCATAATCTCATATTGTATTAGGTATTTCTATGTTATTTGCTGTAATTTATCCATTTTCCTTTCTTATTTTGCTTATTTGTGCTCTCTGTTTTTTCTTCTTTTTGAGTTTGGCCAGAGGTTTGTCGATTTTATTTACTTTTTTCAAAAAACTGGCTTTTGTTTTGATTTATTTTTTCTATGGTTTTTTAAATTTCTATTTTGTTTATTTCCTCCCTGATGTTTATTATTGTCTTCCTTCTGCTGCCTTTTGGGGTTTTTTGGTCTTCTTTTTCTAATTCATTCAGGTGGTGGGTTAAATTGTTTAGTTGAGATTGTTCTTCTTTTTTGAGGAAGGCCTGTATTGCTATAAAGTTCCGTCTTAGCAGTGCCTTTGCTGTGTCCCATAAATTTTGTGTGGTTGTGTTTTCATTTTCATTTGTCTGAAGGTATTTTAATTTCAACTTTGATTTCCTCATTGACCCATTGTTGTTTTAATAGCATGTTGTTTAATCTCTATGCTTTCCTTTTTTTCTCCTTTGTTTCTCTGTAGTTGGTTTCTAGTTTCATGGTTTTGTCATCAGTAAAGATGCTTGAAATAATTTCTATTTTCTTAAAATTTTTGAGGCTTCTTTTGTGTCCAAGTCCATGATCAATTCTAGAAAATATTCTATGTGCACTTGAAAAGAATTTATATCCTATTTTGGGGGGGGGATGTAATGCTCTGAAAATATCCACCAAATCTAATTTTTCTAATATATTATTTAATTTCTCTGTTGCCTAATTTATTTTCTGTGTGGAAAAGCTGTCTAGTTATGCTAATGCAGTGTTAAAATCTCTGAGATGATTGTATTTTCATCAATATCCCCCTTTATCTCTGTTAGCAATTGCTTTATGTACTTAGATACTCCTCTATTGAGTGAATATATATGAACGAGTGTAATATCCTCATCTTGTATTACTCTTTTAATCATTATAAAATGTCCTTTTTTATGTTTCTTTATGGCCTTTGTTTTAAAGTCTATTTTGTCTGAGATCATTACTGCTATACCTGTTTTTTTGGGTTTTCCATTTGCATGGCATGTCCTTTTCCATCCTTTCACTCTGAGTCTATATGTGTCCTTCTCCCTAAAGTGGGTCTCTTGCATGCAGCATATGGAAGGTCTTGCTTTATTATCCAGTGTGCCACTCTATGTCTGTTGATTGGAGCATTTAATCCATTAACATTTACAATAATTAATGATAGATGTGTATTTATTACCATTTTGAATTTTTCTTTGCAGTTGATTTGGTATTTCCTCTTTGTTCCTTTCTTCTTCCTTTTGTAGTGTGGTCATTTTCATTAGTATTATCATTGATTTTTTAGTTTTTGTGAGTCACTTATAAGTTTTTGGCTTGTGGTTACCCTTTTTTGCAAGTTTGTAGTTACATTACTAGAACTGTTTGTATTAAACAGCAATATAATCTCAGTCCCATCGTATTTAGAACAAAAATTTTAAAAATGAAAGAACAAAGATACTCTATATTTTCTTGCTTCACTCTCCCACTCAATGATTTAAATGTCTTCTTTTACAATTTCATGTTTATTGTATTTGCAATTCATTGTAGTTATCATCTTCCAGTTGTAAGTTTCTCATTTCTATAACAGCCTGCTTCTTTTCTATTTAGAGTAGACCTGCCAATATTTCTTTTAGTATGGGTTTAGTGTTGCTAAACTCTTATTTTTTGCTCCTCTGTGAAATTCTTTCTCTCTCTTTCTATTCTAAAACATAGCCTTGTTGGATAAAATATCCTGATCTGCATCTTTTTTTTCATTCAGAGCTATGAATATATCTTGCCACTCCCTTCTGGCCTGTAGTGTTTGTGTAGGGAAATCAGATGAGAGCCTTATGGGGGTTCCCTTGTAACTCACTCTTTGTTTTTTACTTGCTGCCTTTAGGATCATTTCTTTATCCTTGACTCTGGCCATCTTGATTGTGATATGTCTTGGTGTGGATCAGTTTGGGTTCTTCCTGTTTGGGACCCCCTGAGCTTCCTGTACTTGGATATCTGATTCCTTCTTTAAGTTTGGGAAGTTTTCAGCCATAATTTTTACAAATACCTTTTCAATCCCCTTTGTTCTTTCTTCCCCTTCTGGGACCCCTATTATGCATAAATTGGTATGCATTATACTATCCCATATGTCCCTTATACTGTTTTCATTGGTTTATATTTGTTTTTCTCTCAGCTATTCTGATCAGGTTCTTTCCATTGTCCTTTCTTCTGTGTCATTTATTCATTCCTCTGCATTATCTAGTCTGCATTGTACAGCCTTTAGATCAGCTCTTATCTCAGCCAATGAGTTTACCAATTGTATTTGGCTCTTCTTTATAGCTTCCATTTCATTTTTGACATATTTTATATCTCTAAACCGTATCTCTTTTAGTTCCTTCAGTACTTTGTTTACTCCTTTTTTGAAATCTTGATCTAGCAGGACATCCATGTCTATTTCATTGATCATTCTTTCAGGGGATTTCTCTTGCTCTTTTAATTGGGAGTGGTTCTTCTGTTTCTTCATATTGCTCATATCTCCCTGGCACTGTGGCTTATGGAGCATTAGTTATGTTGTGCTACTTAAAGAGTTTATTTATATATCTATCTAACGCCTACATAGGAATAAAACTTTAATAAATAGAGAAAGAGAATTTTAAAAGAAGTGAGTAAAAAATGTTTGAAAACAGTATATAGTCAATAATGGAAAAGCAATTTGTATGAAAATAGCAATTGAGTTGAGATGTCTTTTTAAAAACTTTAAAAAAAGGAAAAAAGTGCAAAAAATATATATTTGAAAACTCTGTAAAATCAATAACAGAAGATCTAAACCAAGAGAAATGAACATGAATCAGGTGAATTTTTTAAATTAATTATAATTAAAATATTTTAAAGAAAAAATTTAAAAGGGATTAAAACTAGAAGCATATATAATTGTTTAGAAAGTAGAAATTAAAAAGGTAATAGAAAATAGAGCAGATAAAATAAGAGAAAATAAGAGAGAATTTTAAAAGAAGGGAGAAAAAAGTTTTGAAAACAGTGTGTAGTCAATCATAGAAGAGCAACTTAAAGCCGTTGGGTTGACACGTCTTTTAAAAACCTTTCAGAAAGGAGAAAAGAGGGAAAAAAATTTTGAAACCTGTGTATAATCAATAACAGGAGAAGAAAACCAAGACAAATAAAAATAAAGTGAGGTTGATTTTTTAAAATAATAATAATAAAAATATTTTTTTAAAAATTAAAAGGGATTAAAACTGGAAGCATATATAACTGTTTAAAAAGTAAAAAAAAAGGTAATAGAAAATAGAACAGGTTAAAACAGATTAAAAAAAAAAAAAGATGGGCTGTGTTCTCATGGAGACTGCTCACTCTTAATGAGAAGTCTGTCTTCGCCCTATTTCTCAAACTCAGCATGCTGTTTCCAGAGGCCCTTCATTGGCACCCTCTTCTGTGCTGTTCCCAGTGCCTGTTGGCAAGCAGATCATGCCCTCTCCCAACACTGGGTCAGGTGCTGCTCTCTTTTGCTGTGGATGGATGGGTTACTCCCCTTCCCGATGCTGCAGTCAGATTTTGCAGACTGGCCCGGTAGGCAGCCGATCACACCCCCTCCTAGCACCTGCCAGGAAGGTGTGGCCGACTGTCCTCTTCCAGGGCCGGTCGCTCCACTGCTCTGTGCTGCTGCCCTCTCTGCCTCGGGCCTGCACTCCGTAGGTGGGCTCGGGGAAGACTGTAGAACAGCCCACCCCTGCTCCATGTCAAAACTCAGCTCCTTGTTTGACTTGGCAGTGTGAGTTCTCTGAGGTGCTAGGGCAGAAGGATTCTATCTTCCCTGGGCTGTAAACAAGTCTCCCTCTGGCCTTTGAGGCTGCTAAGCCCTTCGGTACAGATTCAGATTTGGTCCCCACCCCCGCCTGGGTGCTAAGCACTGGAGTGTATGGCGGCTGCGCCTGAGCCCCATCTCTGTTCAACCATAAACCTTCCGTTGGTTTTCAGAGATGAGGTTTTGGCACTCTTCCCCCAGGGCACATCATCCGTGTTGTTTTATGGAGGGCCATGTTGTTCTGCTCTGTGTACCCACTCAACCACAGCACACAGCACCCTGCAGTCCCCTAGGGCTACCTCAGTGCAGCTGTCCCCATCCTCCACTGAGCTCAGGCAGCCTGTCCCATCCCGCAGCTGCCAGCTCATGTCTCGTGCTGGGTGTTGCAGGGGTCCTCTGTGCTCATTTAACTTAGTGCTGTCAGTCAAGGGGTGATCTGTACAGATCTGAGCCTTGGAGGCTCCCCCTCTGTCCTGCTGGCCTCTCTGTTGGAGAGGGGGAGACCCAGCAAATGAGAACTAGTCCTCCTTTGCCACTCCCCCACCACGGGACCAGTCCTGCACTGTTTTGCCTTTTCTTCTTCCTTTTCTCCTACCAGATTTTTGGCGTGTTTGTCTTTTGAAGAGGGTGATGTTCTGTCAGAGTTCCACAGGTGCTCTGGTTGGCTGAGTGGGTCTGTGGATATGAGTCTTGGTGTATTTGTGGGAGAGGGTGAGCTATGAGTGTCCTTCTACTCCTCCATCTTGGCCTTCTCTTCTAAGATTTTCAATATACAGAGTAATATAATTTGCAAATATAGATACTTTTCCTTCTTTTCAAGTCTGGGTGGCGTTTATTTATTTTTATTACGTAAACATCGTTTTAGGGCCTCAAGGACAATGTTGAATAGAAGTGGAGGGAGCAGAAATCCTGTCTTGTTCCTTATCTTAAGGTGAATATATTCAGTATTTCTCTATAAAGTAAGATATTAACTGTGTTTTTTTTTAATAGATACCCTTTATAAAGTTGAGGAAGTTCCCTTCTAGTCCTAGCTGCACATTTTTATCAAGAATTGGTGTTGAATTTTGTCAAATAATTATCCTAATGACAAGATCATGTATTTTTGTTTTGTTTTGCTTTGTTTTATTCTATTAGTATGGTGCATAACATTAATTAATTTCCAGATTTTAAACCAAACTGCTTTCCTGGGATAAATCCCACTTGATCATGATGTATAAACTTTTTTTATGTTACTGGATTTGGTTTGCTAGTATTTTTATACCTATGATAACTTATAAGGAATATCACTCTGTAGTTTTCTTACGTTGTCTTTGTCAGATTTTGGTATCTGTGTAACACTAGGCTCATAGAATAAGTTGGAAAGTATTCCTTTCTCTTCTATTTTCTGTAACAGGTTTTGAAGGATAAATGTCAATTATATTTGGTAGAATTCACCAGTGAACTCGTCTAGGACTGAGGTTTTCTTTGTGCGTTGTTTCAAAATTATGAATTCAATTTACTTGTCTTAGTTCAAGTTGCTATAACAAAAATATCATGGAGAGGACAGCTTAAACAGCAAACATTTCTCACAGTTCTGGGGCTGGAAAGTCTAAAATTAATGTGCTGGGAGATTGAATATTTGGTGAGGGCCCTCTTCCTGTCTTGCAACAGCCATCTTCTCATTGTATCCTTATGTGATGAATAGAGCAGGGTTCTAGTCTCTCTTTTTATAAGGACACTAATCTCATCATAGGGGCCCCACTCTCATCACCTCACCTAAACCTAAGTACCTCCTGAAGGCCCTACCTCCAAATACTATCCCACTGGGGGTTGTGGTTTCAACATATGAATTTCTGGGAGACAGAAACATGAAGTCCATAACACTTGTTATAGGTCTATCTGGATTTTCTATTTATTCTTAGTTTGATAGTTTGTGTTTTTCTAGGAATTTGTCCATTTCACATATGTTATCTAATTTGTTGGCATGCAGTTTATTATGGACTGAATTATGTACCCCTTCCTCATATGTTGAGGTTCTAACCCTTAATATGACTGTATTTGAAGACAGAGTCTTTAAGGAAGTGATTAATGATAAATGAGGCCATAAGGGTGGGGCCCTAATCCAATATGATTGGTGTCCTCATAAGAAGAAGAGACATCAGGGATGCATGACTCTCCATGGAAGGAAACAGAAAGAAGGCTTCCGTCTGTAAGTCTAAGAGAGAAGCCTCAGAAGAAACCATCTCTTTCAGCACTTTGATCATGTAGTCTCTAGAGCTGTGGAAAAAAAAAAAACCAAACCAAATTTCTGTTGTTTAAACCACCCAGTCTGTGGTATTTTGTTGACAGACCTAGAAGACTGATACACTAGTGTTCATAGTATTCCCTAATAATCCTTTTGATTCTTTTAAGGTAGGTAGTGATGTCTTGCCTTACGTTCCTGATTTTAGTAATTTGAGTCTATCTTCATTTTTTTCTTAGTGTAGCTAAAGGTTTGTCAACTTTGTTGATCTCTTCATAGAGTCAATTTTTTGTTTAATATTCTCTATTGTTTTTCTATTCTCTATTTCATTGATTTCCACTATTTATCATGTCCTACATTCTGCTTGCTTTGGGTTTAGTTTGATATCCTTTTTCTGATTACCTAAGGTGAAAGGTTAGGTTATTGATTTGAGAGCTTTCTTCCTTTTTATATTAGGTACTTACAAATATAAATTTTCATTTGAATACTGCTTTTGCAGACCTCATATGATTTGGTATGCTGTTTCATTTTTATTCATCTCAATATATTTTCTAATTTCCCTTATGATTTCTTCTTTGATCTATTGGTTATTTAAGAGAGCATTGTTTAACTTCCACATAATTTAAAATTTTCCAATTTCTTCCTCTTGTTGGTTCCCAGTTTCATTCCATTATAGTGCGAGAACATATTTTGCAAAACTTAACCCTTTTAAATCTACCAAAGCTTGTTTTATGACTTTGCATATAGTATATTCTGGAGAATATCCCACGTGTTCTTGAGAATAAGGTGTATTCTGCTGTTACTGGATAGAGTGTTCTATATAAGTCTGTTAGGTCTAGCTGGGTTATAGTGTTCTTTGAGCCTTTTATATCTTTAATTTTCTTCCTAGTTATTCTATTGAAAATGGGGTATTGAGTCCCCAAGTGTTATTGTTTTAACTATTTATCCTTCAATTCTGTCACTTTTAGCTGCATATGTTTGGGGCTGTTGTTAGGTGCATATAGATTTATAATTATCTTCCTGAGTGACTGGACCTTTTATTATTATAAAATAAACATTTTTATCTCTAATGTTTTCATCTTAAGTTCTACTTTTGCTTATATTTGCTATATAAGTACCACCTCTCCACCTTTTGCCATCCTTTTACTCTCCATCTATTTGTATCTTTAAATTTGTCTTCTATAAATAGTGTATAGTATTTTTTCTTTATCCAGTATACCTTTTGACCGTATTGTTTAATCCATTCACATTTAATGTTATTTATATGGTTGGGTCTACTTTTGTCATTTTGTTTTCACTTTCTATGTCTCATGACTATTTTGTTGGAAATTGGACAGTTAAAATAATATACTATAGCAACTCTGGGCTTATTACTGTTATTTGCTTTTTACTGGATTATTTTAGTGAGGTCTACTTCTGCTCCCACAGCGTTGAGTCTAATGTTGCTCCTCAGGGAGGTCCAGCTTCTGGTATACCCATAATCACCCTAGGATGACAGTGGTTGGGAAGGGGTCTCTTCCTTTTTCTCTGATTGCACCCAGCTGTTAAACCCCACTAATTACAGGCTGATTCTTTAATTGTTTTCAACAATGCCTTGGGGCATACAAGTTTGCTTTACAAACTCAAGTTTCTGAGCTCAGTGTTTGACATTTGTTCTGGCCTTAGGAGAAATTATCTCATTCCCTGGTTCTCTCCTGCAAACTAGCCTGCCTACAGTTTGGCCTGTTTCTTGAATCTCCTCTCACTTACTTTCACCACATTCTCCATTCTTCTTGAGGGCAATTTTAAGTCTGCTGTAATAAATTCAGTTCCTTTGGAAAGAGCTCAGAAAGAGATTAGTTTTGTGGCCTGCTTCTCCCTCTAAGGCAAAACTCTTGAGTCAGGGCTCTGGAGCTGGTAGTGAGAACAAAGGGAAGCTTCTGTCAGAGTGACATCCCCACTCTAGGAACTGAGCATTCAGCAGGGGCAGGGATAGCAGCTTGAGGTCTTCTTCTGGCATAGAGACACGTCATGAGCTGGGGCAATGATGGTTAGTGACTCAGTCTTCTCAGCCCACACTACCAAATTAGAGATTCCATACCATGAGTGGGGACTAGGCAAAAGAAGGGAGCCCCCACCTGTCAACCTCACTGAGACTTAAGCCTCAGTAACACATAGCTGGGGGAAGGATGAGATATGCTGATGTCCTGCTCCTACCTGAAATAAAGCCCTTACCCTGGAATCTGGAGGAAGAGGGAGCGAGCCTGTGTTCTTGGCTGTAGTAGTCTAGAGTAGTCTCTGCTTCACTGACCTGGGATGGGGTAGGAACAGAACCACCTTGGTCTTGGTTCAGATACCAGATTTTCATCTTTCTTACAGAAGTTTCATAGATTTTCTATTTGCTGTTTGCCCTTATGACTATTTCCAGAGGTTTTCACCAGTTCCACTGAGAAGTGAGTCAGTGGTGCTCCTCCCACTGTCATGCTAGAACTTAGTCTTTCTAATTAATTTTTCACACTAAATTGCATTTTGTAAGCCTTCCTTTGTGAAAACTGAAACATCCTAAAGCAGTTCAGATATTTGTCTTCAAATGAATAACTAATCCATAGGATATAGAGCTTATCAAGATTCTAAGAAAATCAAGCCTCTAATGAAAGTTAAGTTTTGGAGATTAGGAAGATGTATAAAGAAAGGACACATGAGAAATTTGAGAATAAAATCATAAGGACCTTAGAAATCGTTTAGTGATCAATTCAGCCTTATATCTAAAGGCAACTGAAACCAAGGAAGAAAAGGGAATTGGTCAAAGCCATTGAGTAAGTTTGACACATCTAGGACTAAAATCAGTCCAATAGGAAGTGGCATACATAATAATGGCTTGGCATACAGGCTTTGGAACAGATCGGAGTATAAATCTTGCCACTTATTAGCAGTGTGATCTTAGGCAAGTTTGTTTTTCTATACCTCAGTTTCCTCATCTGCAAAATGGGGCTAATAATACCTTCCTAACAGTGTTGAGCTCTCAAGAAATAAAACTATTATTTCTAATACATCACTTCTGACATCAGAATCCCATCATCACCACCACCAATTCCTTTGCAATCCCCTCCCCTCAAAACAAACAAACAAACAAAACTCATGTGGGGCTTCCCCTAATCTGTTTCTGAGGCTGCTGTGCTTGAAGGCATAGACACCCAAATCCTGAACACTAGAGGATTTCATTCCTCATTAACCTTCCAAACCCCATTCCTCTCTCTCTAGTTAAGATAGATCTTAGTAAGGTATCAACATTTCCCTTTAGCTTTCCTTTCTCCTCTTATCCTCCACCATAACCATAGTACCTGACTCCAGGTCAAACTACTTCCATCTGAACACACACTGTCAAGCATACAGGACAGGCCACAGAATGGTGTCCAACCAGAGCACAAGGCTCTAACCCAGATTTCTAGGTTACATTCTCCTAATACAGGCAAAAATTAGTGTAGGTATAATCAGTTAGCCAAATCTGACTTGCTCTGTTTAGCCAGAAAAGTCAAGTTTCCTTTTTTTAAGCCCCAAATAAAGCAGAATTGACTTACTAGAAATTAAGCAGCAAGCCCAGAGAAAATTAATATACTCTATTTTCCATTCTCTTTCTGTTTGATTTTTACAGAAATCTTTATTGACAGAAGAACTCTACAGTTTATCTGTTAGAAACCAATATTTCTGTTCCTTGGATGACAATGAATGGAAAGTGGTTAAAAAGAAAAGGTGGCATTGTGAAATATGAATGAGATCAATGTAAATTCCATAAACCAAATGCAACTTGGGTAGTCCTAATGGCTTTTCAAAATCCACTACAAACTCCATTACTTAAGAATAAAGAGGGGGACATCTACCACTTATTAGCAATGTGATCATGGGTTCATGCAAGTCCTGGGTTAAATTACTTGAAGTTTTTTCCCCTAATAACCACATATACTATAACATTATTGTTATAAAGTTCAAATTACCAGGGGTTCAAATTCAGTTTTACTATATTTATAGGCCTACTCGAGCCCCACCAAATATGATCACTGCCTCAGCCCCAAAGTCTTAATTGGGAAAAAAAGTCCAACTCATTAAAATGATACCAAAGAAGGATTGGTATATGAAAGTTGGGTTAGTAAATGCTTTCTTTTTGAAATGGTCTTATTTTCCTTGGACATTTTGGATTTAGGGAAAAAAATTTAAATGAGGGTGCAAAGGAAGAGTGACAAATGAGTCAAAGTCAGATGTAATTCAAAGAATGTTAAAAAAAAAACAAAACCACAAAACACACTCCAAAACAAAACCCCTAAGCTAAATTAAACTCATGGCTTAAGTCAGGAGCCTTACTGCATTCTCTGTGAACTGACTTAAAACCCATTTAAACTCAGAAGGAAAAAGTGTTCTATGTTTTGCAGCCAGCAAGAGAGCATAGAGTATGTAAGGTAACAATAACTGGTAAGTTTTGTATCACACACTGTAAAGCACACTTGCATAAATTATTAGCAAAATTAATTGTCAAAATAATATATAAATAAATTCTGTACATTTTTCTTGGATATTTACCTTTGTGTAAATATGCATAAGATATGTACTTTAAGAGCTCCATTCATTTTTCCACTTCCAAATCTGATGTTTAAAAATTTTAGCTTCTAACTACACCTCCCCAAAGTGCTAAGAAGCATAAAGATCCACATATCAATGTCCTCTTTATTAAATTATCTTTGTCAGAAGCAAAAGGAAATGTGATCCTCACATTTATACATTATATGACTTTGGAGTCTTCATTGCATGGACAATGTAAAAAAAGGAAAATGAAACACCATTCCATTAATAATAAGATATAAAAGCTAAGACTAGAAACCTGGAAGTAGATATTCTGGATGAATCAAGGCTTTTCTATTTACTAGCCATGTGACCTTCGGTAAATTACTAGATTTCAATGAAACTAATTTTTCTGATCAGAAAAATGGAATTTACTGATAGTGTCATTCTAGTGCTTGAGAATGTATTTGAAGATAGAATTTATAAACAGGAAATCTCTTTAAAAAGTTACAGTGCTTTGCACATAGTAGGTATGCAGTAAATGTTGAATTAATAAATGTTGAATGAATTAACAAAATGAACAAATAAATAAGCCTGGGAAAGAACAGACTAGTTTTCCTTTAGCCACCTTTTATCACTGATATAAAGAATATAGGCCACAAATTCATGCTGGTATATCTTCTTCTAAGAAGGATATACCCATATGTATTTGGAAAAAAGAATATAACTCATTATCTTAGGTTGTTCTCTGATAATTTCTGCTTGAATACTTATAAGAAAAGCAATAAAAGATTAGTATTTTGATAGTGCTAAAAACTTGTCATTGTATTCACCAGTCATATTTTTGAAGAAACTGGAGAGTAAAAATATATCTACCATAAACTTGAACAATTATTTTGCCTTAATAACCATTTTTCTACAACATAACTACTCAAAACGATTATAATAAAAATGAACAGCAACTTCCAAAACTGAAAGGAGTACTTAACACTTAAATTCTTATATACAAGGATTGTGCTAATTTATAAATTACAATTTAACAAATAGAAACAGTTCAGAACCACTGGCAGTTCATTATTAATATTTTGGATTAACAATACCCAAGGTTAACAAAAAAAACCCTAAAAATAAAGCTATTATATAATTTGGAATATAAATCTCACTTTAACATAGTATTCTAAACTTTTTAAAATAATAAAAAAAACCTTCACACACCTTAAAAAAGTTTTACTGCCTTAAATTATTTGAAAGACTACATAAAATTTCTAATATAAATGAACATGTTACTATACAAATACTACTTAGAATTGTAACATGACAAAAATCAACCACAAAAACATTCTTAAAAATAAACAAATTTTACCAAATAACAGTAATAACCTAAATCAAGCAATTTAAAAAGTTCTTATTTCTTCATCTATCTACTACAAAACTTAATTCTCTGAAGAGAATCATAAAGATGCTGAGTAGGCAAGTTGACAATACACAATTTCTAAGTTAATGAAAAGATACTAGCTAAGAAAGTTGTCTTTAAAAGTTCTCCAATGTCAAATTAAACTTTAATTTGTTAATAATAAGTTAGAATTATCTATTAGATGTTTATAATCTCCAGATGAGAGGTAACTTTATTAAGGCAACTGCCACAGCTGGCAAAGGAAAAACATACTAAAGTTACAAAGAAAGGAAAGGAAAAAAAAATGTTTCCTCAAAACTTTGGAAATCAACAAGTGGTGCTAGGAAAAGTGGACAGCTACCTGTAAAAGACTGAAGTTAGAATATTCTATAACACCATATACAAAAATAAACTCAAAATGGATTAAAGATCTAAATGTAAGACCAAATACTATAAAACTCCTAGAGGAAAACATAGGCAGAACACTTTTTGACATAAATCACAGCAATATTTTTTTTGAAACAGCTCCTAGAGTAATGGAAATAGAAGCAAAAATAAACAAATGGGATCTAATTAAACTTAAAAGCTTTTGCACAGCTAAGGGTACCATCAACAAAACGAAAAGACAACCTAAAAATTGGAGAAAATATCTGCAAATGATGTGACAAATAAGGGACTTGTTTCCAAAATATACAAACAGTTCATACAGCTTAATATTAAAAAAAAAAACTCAGTCAAAAAATAGGCAGAAGACCTAAATAGACATCTCTACAAAGACATTCAGATGGCCAACAAGCCAATGAAAAGATGCTCAATATCACTAATTGTTAGAGAAATGCAAATCAAAACTACAATGAGATATCACCTTACACCAGTCAGAATGGCCATCATTAAAAAGTCCACAAATGATAAATGCTGGAGAGGGTATGGAGAAAAAGTAACCCTCCTACACTGTTGGTGGGAATGTAAATTGGTGAGCCACTATGGAGGACAGTATGGAGATTCTTCAAAAAACTAAAAATAGACTTACCATATGATCCAGCAATCCCACTCCTGGGCATATATCTAGAGGAAAATATAGTTTGAAAAGACACATGCACCCCAATGTTCACAGTAGCACTGTTTACAGTGGCCAAGACATGGAAACAACCCAAATGTCCATAAACAGATGACTGGATAAAGAAGATGTGGTGTGTGTGTGTGTATGTGTATACACACACACACACACAGGAATACTACTCAGTCATAAGAAGGATAAAACAATGCCATTTTCAGAAACATGGATGGACCTGGAGATTGTCATTTTAAGTGAAGCCAGAAAGAGAGAAAAATACTGTATATCGCTTATATGTGTAATCTAAAAAAATGGCACAAATGAACTAATCTACAAAACAGAAACAGACTCACAGACATAGAACAAACTTATGGCTACCAGGGAGAAGAGGACGGGAAGGGATAAATTGAGAATTCAAAATTTGCACATCTTGATGAGTGATGGAAATGTTAGGTATCTTGATTGTGGTGGTGGTTTCATTGGTGAATACATCTATCAAAATCCATCAAATTGTAACTCTGAAGTGTGTGTAGTTTACTGTACAGGAATCACACCACAATAAAGATGTTAAAAAAAATCTTTGGGAAAACACTGACACCATAAATAGCTCATTTTATTTAATGTTGTATTTGGTTTACCAGCAATATGTAGCATAAAAAATCTTTAAAGTATTTATATAAGGGAAAGAAAGGAAGCAACTGTCAGTGTATGGGCTTAAATATAAACAGAAAACTAACTCACAGACTCAGTGTATTGGTTTCCATTTATTTTGTGCATTTTTGGAAAGTAGCTTTAAATTGTCAGGGGCATATAACTGAGAAAGAGGGTAGAGAGCACTCTACCCTTGACCTTCTAAACTAGGAAAAACAATGGCTCTTCTGAGTACTTCTGTAATATTTTGTTATAAAGATTCTTTACTTTTCCTAAAAAACCTGCAGGTGAAGTCAGAAAACATCAAAGCCTGCTAATAAATAATTTTTAATATACACTTTTATATCTTTAAAGAGGACTATCTTTAACCAATCAAGCAACTACACACAAATACCAAATATCTGTACTTCGACCTTCAAATACTGCAAAAATTTGGACTACTTTCATAGTCATAGAATACAATACCAGAAGGCAAAGGTGTTGTGTTTTTTTCTAAATAGCTTATTTCTTAATTTTAAATACACAAGACAGTCCAGTCTTTGGTCAGCTTACTTACCTTGAACCTAATGGAGTTCTTACCATTGGGAAGAAAATTCTGAGTAACCATTTAGTTGCATAAATGGGATGAATTGCTCTTGCTGGGGCTTTCAGTTCCTGGATCAAAAGTTACCTCTCACCTTACTTCACTCCCTCCTTCACTTACATTGAATTAAAGTACCATTTATAATATAGTTAGGCTTCTGTGAGCAATTTTACTATAAATAAAAATGTCAGATTCATAGTTCAGCTGCTAAAATGTATAAGCCATAAAGACATTAGAAACCTATTCATTTCAAACAGATTTCTCAACAAAACAAAATGTTGAATAAAACTTTGCAGGCTGTTATTTAACACACCAAGCAGCCCACATTTAAAACGTTAATATATTTATTACCCAAAAATGACTCAAAGGAATATATGCAACAACTAAGGCAAACACACACACACACACACACACAAAACAATTTTCTTTGATAGAAAGCATTCTAGTTTCTCAGATTAAAATAATAACAATAATAAAATAGTATATGACAGGAAAACAAGAAACGAAAGGCCCAAGAGTTACAGGTAACAATCTCTGAAGCTGGATAATGGAAAGTAACTCCACATTTCTTCCTTCTTGTTAATTTATCTCCAGTACCTGAGTTGAGGCATAAAGCAGCAAGAGTGCAACTGATTCCAAACAACTTGGAATTTTATTGTAAACATCCCATAAAGAATGGCAACAAATTAGTCCAGTTATTTTTTGTCTTTGAAGATAATTGCTTATAATGACTAATAAACTGCCAAATAAAACATCTTTTATAAACCAAGCCAGTTTAGTTTACCTTTCTTTACTGAATTTTAGTTTAATGGACATTTTGTCCATATACAACATCATATCAACTATTAACTGAATGATTTTCCATCTTAAAATTTGTGGATACTCAGAACAAACATAAGGTACAGTTTTGTTATTACTTTGTAAGGGATTACAAAAGACAAGGATGATAAGTTACAGGACAAAGAAATAAATTACTGATTGCCATCACCACAGTATTGTTTAAAGAATTAACATTTGTAGTACTGCCTAATGTGTATCTGGTGACATATGTAAAAACACATTTCCCAACTGGGTTTCTAAATATTTTTGTATGTGATTTTAAAAGTCAATTACCAATGGCGATTTTAATAGTATCAATAGTTTTATTTTTTAGAAAATACTTACAATGCATTTATGTCAAAGTCTCATATTCTAGATTTAATTAAGATAGGTATAAGAATAACAAATGGGCATACATATAAATAAACACACCTTAACTCTAAACTGCAGGGCCTTTCTACTGTACTTCTCCCATCAATGAATCATAAATTGCCAGTCTTGTTGAAATGTGCTAAATTAGGTGCGGTCTTCATTGCAGAAAGAGAAATGAAGATAATAAATGCAAGCAAGACAGGAATGATGGAAGAGGAAATAAGCAAGGATAAGACAATGTAATAAACAAATGTTAAGAAACTTGAGAGTAATCCATATTCCACAAAATACAGCACCATGAAAAAATTTAACTTCATAATTAGAATTTAATCAAAATTTGGTAAAGAAACTTTACTGAGAGGTAAAAACCAAAAAACATGAAAATATTTTCACACTAGTTTTTAAAACAAGCCTTCAAAATGATCTTAGAATATTCTATTTTCAAAAACTTTCATAAAGCCTCATGTAACACAAAAATGTTGGGGATGAAGTTAACATTTAAAGCTATGATTTGTCAAAATTGTCAAAAATTCCACTCCTTCCCCCAGAAATAAATCATTTATTTCAGACCTCAAAATGTTGGTAATTGTTTAAAAGGCTGGATGTCAAAGTATACTGAAAATTATACTGGATGGAAGTCTCCTTTTCGTGGATGTAAAAATTCCAACTTTAAAGATAAGTACCAGTTGGTAAATGTGCATAAAATAATTCCCAAGATATATAAGCAAGTAATAAGATGTTTAATTGTATCACTACCACAACATACAAATTTTGAAAAATGCTCAAAAAAGTTTTGATCAAAAAGTAAGAAGTGGCAGTCACATCTTTCTCTTTTAATCATTCTGTTATTGTCTGATGATAATCTAGGATTACAACAAAAACAACAGCAAAGATAAATCACTCAAATTTTCTTCAAAGTATTGGAAGGCTGAGTTAGATATCTGAGCACATAATTGTGCAGAATAAGATTCATGAACTTTACTCAGTTTCTTAGCCTCTGGTGAAACAAAGTGCTATATGAAAGAATTCAAACAAAAGTCTGGGCTCTGGGAAGGGAAACAGAAAAACACACAAAAGAAGGGAAAACTGAATTTAAAAAATAGAGCAACACATGTACACAACAAAACCTAGATTGTTTATCTAGAAGGCATAATGATATGGAAGATCAAGCAGTATATATACAGGCTAAGCACTTTACAACAGAAGCAATGAACTGGTAGACAGTGAATACGGCTGCCTTCCATACAAATTTCTTTTTTTTTTAGTATCTGAGATAAAGTGTGTCAAGTTGGAAAAAAAACCTACATACAGGCACACATATGTGTGCACGAACACACACACACACAAATTTAGTCATTACACTAATAGGCTAGTGAATGTTTTGGAGAGCATCCTATTGCTGGAAGAGATACACACAGCAAGCCATAGAAGAAACACACAATTCTGTTTTCATAAATAGATACACATGCTAAGATCTTAAAGCTGGGAATTAAAACATTATTAGCATTCATGAGAAATATTACAAGTTATTGACTATCAACATTTAGCATAGGAATAGGCTTGTACATGTATATGCTCTCAAGGACCTAAATTTAAGTGTTTTTTCTTATCAATTCATTTAAGATTTAGACGTCACAATTCTTAGCTCATTTTCTACTTGCTTTTCTATGGCTAAACCCAGATCTTATTTAGGTTTAAAGGACCTCTAAAAAATTAAAGTGATAAAATATTCAATGTGATACAAATTACAACACATTCACAGGAGGTGGTGCTACAAAAAAGGCAAAGTATAAATTGGGGGGGGAAGTCCAGATATAAAAGTAAAAATACTGTCTTCCAAACTTTTATTTTCACACTTATTAAAATAATTTGCATGCAAACAGAAAATGATGTTTGTTTTATAATAAATGATAACTATGCCCATCTAACCTACCCTGATGACTAACTCTTTAAATTCTAATAACTGAAATCAACATTACAGCAAAATGCTGTTCACTAGTATTTTCACAGTATTTCACTACATATAAAATATGCTTAAAAATGTCTTCAGCCTTATTATTCTAATTATCTAACCCCAGAAAATCTTGACATTTGGGAAATAAATGTGCCATTTTTATTTTTCAAAATAAATTATAAATAAAGCTTGAGATAGCTAAATCACACAAATGGCAATTCTTCTACATTTCAAGAGGTCAGCTCTTCATAGAAGAATGTCAAACAAATTTCCACACTAAAATGATACATGTAATACACATTTGGGTAAATCCATGAAGGTGAGGAATATGTTACTTTGAATACGGTAAGCCAAAGTGTTACTGATTCCAGGAAAACACAGGCACAAACTTAGTCTAAATGTCCAAGAGATGAATAACTAAAATAGTACATTTTAGCAAAAATCAAAAGCAGAGTTTCAAACATGAAGATTTTTGAATCTGTATTATGGTCAAAAGTGGCAGCTGAATTACAACCAGAAGTAGTTTTGGTTTACTGAAAAGAAGACTACAGCAACAACAAAAATATCAGCTTGATCTGTCCAGTAACAGAAATTAGTTCATTAACAATCACAAAACTTTCTTAAAGCCTGAACATCATTTCTACTGCAAGTGAAAATTGCTTAAAGATGTTAGTCCAAGAATAACCCTTACCCAACCCAACCAAAAAAGCAAAGTTATGTGTGTACTCCTTCCTCTGCACTTACAGATTTTCAGATGCATGAAATGACTGAAAGCATGAGACAAACATATAAGCTTAAGAAATATCCTGGGATTACTAAAGCATACACTAAGAAGTTTCTTTTATTCCACAAGTCTGATCTATGTGCAACAAATCTGTTGTTATAAAAACAGAGATCGGTATCATCCTTCTCACCTCAAAAAACTAAGTATCTAACAAATTAGCAAAATTGCAATCTCTCAAATTTGAGGAGTAAAATTGATCTTGAAATTCAAACTTGCTTATGGAACCATGTGCACTCTACTGCTGTAAACAAGACCATAGGGTGGATTTTTTTCATCTATAAAATAATGAATGAAAATAGTGTGCAGTGCAATGAGGTTCTTTTCTGAAAGATTATAACAGAAGAACCCTTTGGAATGGTAATGAGCAGAACCTATTAAAGTTGATTCAAAATATTAGCTAGCCAAAACATTCCAACTCAGATTAGGTGCTGTGTTACATTTTAAAATTCAAAATCAGTCACTCACAGCTGTTAAATAAGTGGTAGCAGAGATACATAAGCAGTAGATCAAGTCTACTTACACAAATATGTTCTAAGAAAAGCCTAATAAGGTAGACTATACTATACTTAAGAAGTTTAATTACAACTATTAATTTGAGAGCCAATACAATTATTAACAACTTCTCAGCTTATAACTTATGAGAATTCATTCCTACCACGCTTGTTCTATTTCTCCTTAGTCAGTAATGAATAACAGCATCTATTTTTTCTTAATGTTTCCAGTAGTTGTAGTTAATAGAGGTAGCTGAGCTACTATTCAGTTATTCTTTGTGGATGAGGATTTTTCAAATGTTTAAGTTATTCTTTAAGCTACACAAGTTCTATTAATGCAATAAAATATAATAGGAAAAAGAAAATGGATGCAAGGAACTTTTGCATTTGGCACCTTGTCTAGATTGATACCTCAAGTATTCTTTTTTAATAAAGTTAATGCACACATCAGGACACACCACAAAGATTTGCTACATATTTACAAGGCACCAACCCTTTCTCACCTTTAACATGAATTAAGCAGATCAATGAAAAGCATATTAAGAACCCCCCACCCCCCACAAAACTGTAGTATAAATATATACTTCAGTTCAGTACAATTCATGAAAGTTTGGCCTGGGAAGAGTAAAATAATCCAGATCGTTCTTACAATATAGAAACTGTAAACATTTAATAGCTGCCTTTAGGATTGGTGTATTGTGCAAAAGTCATTATTACTGGTACAGGAATCAAAATGGCAAAAACAAACTATATAAAACTCTGTAAGAAGGTGCTATACTTCTGTGATACAAAAGCAAAAGAGGGATATTCCATTGAGATAAAAATGTCATGCTACTCTTAAGAAGCTGAATGCTTCTTTAACGTAGTAAATCTGTAGTGTGTCTATGGTGTGTGTGTGTGTGTGTGTGTGTGTACAGAATTTTTTTAACTTTAAGGCCTAATGAGTAAGGCTTGTTTGAACAAATGAAGTGTGGAGATCAAAAGTCTTGAAACAAATGTATACTGGCATAATGGAAAAGCACCAATGTGAAAGGAAGCAGAAGTCCCCACACAACTTGCTTTGTAGATTTCCTGGTAAATTCCCTGCAGTAGAAGGCCATTGAATTTTTTAAATTATTCTAAATTTATTAACTGTTAATAATTCCATCCCATGAGATGGCTAACCCTGGCTTTTTCTGTCATTTTACGCACTCTGCCTGATCTGGATGTACCAAGATTCAGAGGATCTTCAGTGGACACAAAATTGTCATTATCAGAATCATCATTATATAAAACAGTCCTCCTGCCTTGGTTTCTTGTTTTAATTCGAGGCAGTCTACTAAAACGTCCTGAAAACATCGTATCAAATTCATCATCTGCAATACGTGCACGTTTGGCTCTGGAGGCTCCTCTAGAAGCACCTCTTCCTCCTCTCCCTCTCCCTCTCCCTCTCGTGCCACCTCCACCTCTTCCTCGACTGCCTCGTCCCCTGCCTCCTCTTCCTCTGCCTCCTCTACTCCATCTACCCCATCTGCCCCATCTGCCTCTTCCTCCTGTGCCTCTCGTCTTCCAGTTTCTTTTTCCATTGGCATATTGCTTTCTGAGTTTTCTTTTAGGCCTAGTTTGTATAAATTTGCTATAGTCATGGTCTCCATCTACGTAATCTTGATCAGTTCTGGAAGTTGATTCAGAGTCAGAATCAGAACCACAGGTACTTTCAGAACTTAAACTGGATCCTAACTCTCCACTCTCTGAGGAAGATAAATGTGATTTCTCTTTTGTTTCTTTTTTCTCTTTTTCTTCTCTTCCCATGCTTTCATCTTCTTCTGATGCACTAAGTAGCTTTCTCTTGATGCCTGTCCGGGGCTCTCTGCCATCACCATTTGTAAGGGGTCCATCAAGGGAGTGATCTAAATCAAGACGAATGATTTTTTAAAGCTTTGACACTGATTAAGATAGTTATTTAAGTTCAAAAGTAAAATAAACAGTCTGTCAAAAAGTATTCGGTGCCCAAAGATAGATGTGATAAAATCATGGAGAGTGCTGGAGTATGAATTTAAATAAGTTGGAAACGGAAAATATTAAAGTTTTAATTTTTGTCTGCTTTTTGCAGGGGATGGGGGGCAGTATGGAGGGATGATGGGTGGTGAGGTAGCTATACAGAAATTTTAAGGGCTAGAACTCTAGAAGTAATTATCTGGGAACATGTATTAGAATAATTTTATTCATTCATTCAACAAACAGATTACCTACTATGGGCCAGGCATAGTTTGGAGCTTGGAAAATGGCAATGAGACAAAGTCTTTCCTCTTTGAATTTATATTTCAGTAGGAAAAGCTTGATAGACAATGAAATGAACAAATAAATAATATAATTTGAAGTAATAATATGGGCTATAAAGAAAAAGAAAAGTGAGTAAAAAAGAGCGCAAATGTATGTATGGGGGTGTTATTTTAGATAGGGAAGACTTCTGCTGAGCTAGTATTTGAGTAAAGAACTGAATGAAATGAGATCTGGGGAAAGGACATTTCACTGGAGAAAACAGAAAATCAGTGTAACTAGAGTGGAAGAGGAAAATCCGTACTTTTTCAGGAGTAGTAGTAGATGACTGTCAGTAGAAGGTTTTAAAGCTGGAGAATGAATAACAGGATCTAATTTAAATTTATACAAAAGTGGTATGGTTGCTGTATAGAGAACAGAATACAGACAGGGAAAGATTGGAAGCAATGATCAGTTGGGAGTACAATGCAATAGCTTAGGTAAGATATGATGAGGGATGTACTAAAAGAGGTGATGAGAAGTGATCAGATTTAGAATATTTCCTTCTAGAGGATCCACCAGAACCAACCTTTAAAGTTCAAACTGACAGGAACTGCTGACAGATTGGATGTCAAGTACAAAGCACAAAATGAAGGTCAACTCCTACATTTTATGGCCTGAGCAACTGGGTGAATGGTAGAGACATTTTGCTAGGTTAGAGAACAATAAAGAAGGAATAGGTTTGTCAAGCTGGTAGAAAAAAAAAATCAACATTGCAGTTTTAAATGCTATTAGAAATCCAAGTAAAGACATTAAAAAAAAAAGCAGGTAAATATACCAGTCTAGAAACCAGAGGAGCCTCTATATAGAGCTGGAGATATAATTTTGGAAGTGTTCAGTAAACAGATAATATTTAGGGCAAAAAAAAAAAAACAGAGAGTTCATTGAGAGAGCAAGTAAAGAAAAAGAAGTGGCCGAGGAGTGAAACTTGGGATATTCCAACATTTAAAGGTAAAGAAAAACTGGCAAAGATAAGTGAGGTAGGAGGAAAACAGGAGACAGAACTGCAAAGATTGGAGAGAGCAAAGAGGAGGGTTTTGTGGTAACTGCAATTATAAGATCAGTCTAATAGTCTAGGTGTTATGGACTGAATTGTGCCCCCCACCCAGAAATACATATGTTGAAGTCCTAACCCCCAATATGACTGTATTTGGAGACAAAGCCTTTAAAAAAAAGTGAGAAACTGCAAATAAGAGGCACAAAAGTCAGAAGAAAAGAAAAAAATATAGAAATATAAGACAAACAGAGATATAGGAGAATCAGTAGAGTATAGAAGCCAAGCAGGGAGTAGAGTTCCTAGGGGGGTAGTCAATAGCATGGACTGATATGGAGGGATTGAGGAGATGGGGACTAACAAAAGAACACTTGCTGGTCACTGAAGATTACCAGTGATTCTGGGTAAAATAGCTTCTGGAGAGTGTTGAGGGCAGAGGCCAGACTACAAAGGGTGAAGAAATGTTTAGATGGAAAGAAAACAGAGGTAGGAAGTATAAGCTACTCTTTCTAAAAGCTTGACAGTGAAGGGAAGGGCAAAAAGAGATGGAAGTGCAGCAGGATCAGAGGAGAGGGTAAAGATATAGATTGGGAAGAATAAAGGCACTAATTCTTTTAAAGTAATCAGATGTTTCAATATTTCAAAAATAATCAGTAAAATATAACTTTATAGTGTCTATTTTTAAGTTATTTGAAACTTCAATAATAATGGATAAGTTACTTAATCTTTCACTAAACATTTACATAAAATAAAAATGTATTTCAATAAAGATACTTGGAAAAGCATATTAACTACTATTCTTCACAAACTTCAAATAGATGAACAAATTAGAACTTTCTTTGAACATGTTCAGGGCCCAAAATATAGGACTAGGTATAAGAAGAAAGTTTATATAACAATAATAAACTTAAAATATTTATAACTGATTCCCCTAGACACGATTCAAAACGGATGTACCTGATAACGAATGATTAGATCAGTTATTTTTTTTGAAGCAGTGAAAACTGTCCTCCAAATAAGTTATACGGAAGCTCATCAAATGAAATAAAAACAGAGTTGTACAGGTTGAATGGGAAAGCTCTTCTGAGAATTCCTGAAGTACTTAGTGGATTACCCAGAAACAGGTAGGGCAGTCTGAAAACCCCTAAATGACTGAGACAGCAGGCTCCAAAGGAAGAGAATATCTGAGTTATATAACTGGAATACCAAAGGAAGATGGTAGGTGGGAGTTGACTGAAAGAAGGCTCATTTTCAACACAAATCCTCTTGTAAAACTGGGGTAGCCCTTAAAAATATGAATCCTATTTAACGATGATTTTGAAAAAACGTTTTTCCTTTCTTATTAATATAATTTAATAATACAAAGAATCCTGTGTCTAACTGTCTGGTTTTTATGTGTTGGGGGAAAGATCTCTTTATTTTTTCCTCCCTATTCATTTTACATTTTGTTTTTAAAAGACTAAGATATGTTTAAAAGACTAAGATATGTTTGGAAATCCACCCATTCCTATTTGTGGATATGAAATCCTATATGACTCAAATTTGACAATATTAAAATCCTCATAAACTATAAGGACATGCTAACTTTATGACCTAAACACATCAGCTTTTAAATGAGCTGTCTGCCATCAAAAAGGAACAAAGAATAAATGCTCTGGCCATATTTATTTCTTACCTTGTTTAATAGGCAAAACTCTATTTCGAAATGATTTGGCTTTTCCTGGGTCATGGCTATTTCCACTTCGGCTATATCCACTGAAGCTCGATGAAGAAAATGGCCCATCCGGTTCATCATCTAGTAAATACAGTGAAAGCCCTTCAGCAGCATCTGAAACTTACATTTAAAAAGACTGTAAGGTTAACATAATTATGTTTTCAGAAAAGTTAAACAGGTTGTTTTTAAAACTATATCTCACTCAGTTATTTAACTCTAACATCAAAATTACAAGTTGTCTCAAGGAGGAAATATGAATATTTTGAGAAGAAATGTTTTATCACATCATTAAACTTTCAAGCACAGAATGTGAGAAAAACTTGTCCAAGGAAACCATCTCCCCACATAATGAATCTTCAATTCAATTGTAGATGAGTGGTCTGAGACACTATAGATGTTAAAAAATTACAGAATTTAAAAATTACGTGACTTTAAAATTCACCTAGTCTTAACACCGTCATTTTAAAAATGAAGAAACTAAATCCTATGACTTAATGTCATAACCAGGGCCACACAGATAGAAGAACTGGAGATAAAATGCAACTTTTCTACATCTAAATCCATTGTTCTTTGTAGTATAAACCACACTGCCTCTTCGATATCCTTAGTACCATTATTAAACTAAAATACAGAACAACATAAACAAAAGACATACTTACCAGGAGATGAGAAAGGAGAGCTAGTCCTGGCATAACACACTGAGGTATTCTGGTCATTTTTAGGCTGCAACTTCATTTGTTTCTGTTTCCCTTTTGGACTACAAGTGAAAATAAATAAAATAATGAACATTTTCTATTAGCAACGTAATATGCTAGAGACAATACGATACAAAATGCTTAAGTTGACCAAAGAAGAAATAAAATATAATTTAAGTGAAATGCTTCAAACTGGTAATAGGACAAAGTTAAATTTCAATCATTAATTTTTTAGAAAAAAAGTTTTGGTATAGTAAAATCCACATAAACAAAGCTTTGAGTTACCAGCTCCATCTTTACACAGGTGTAAGAGTTCTTAAAAAAAATCTCTTGAGTCTTGAGATCCCTTCAAAGTAGCCAATAAACTTTAAAAAATGAGTAATACACATAAAATGCTTCGAAAACACAAACTGTGACATCAATGTAATGTACCTAGGAGCTCTGCTACTAGATAATGAACTGCTGCTGCTTCTTAGACGTTTTCTGTACCGTGGCCTTCTCCTCTTCTGACTCTGGATTGCTGACTTATATTCAGAGATGATATTTTTAATATGACTTTCAAATAAGGCAGATAATCGCAGTGTCATGCTATAGATCTGAAAAGGTAGAAATTAGTCATTTTATCAACTACTTTAATTATATCAAAATAAAAAGTATAAACCTGTCTGGACCAATACCAGCATCATCCTTTCAGACAAAATATATGTGCTATATCATACAGTAGAAAAATTCTTCCTGAAGAAGTAAAACAAGGTACCATTTTCACCTATATATTAATCAAGATTTTTATAAGATAATGTCCATTGTTGGGAAGGATAGGATAAAACATTCTCATACACGGCCAATGGGTATTTTAACTGGAACAATATTCTAAAGACAATTTGCAGTACATGTCAAAACTTTAAAAATATACATATCCTTTGGCAAACAATTTTACTTCTAGAAATTTATCCTAAGGAAATATCAGAGAATTACACATACAAAATAATTATGTTCAAGGGTCAAAGATGTTAGCCACAGCATTATTCATTTAAAGTGAGAAACAAAAAACAACCTAAACCTCTAGCATCAGGATACTGGTTAAATAACAAACCCGCCTATACAGTAGAATACAATGGAAACATTAAAACTTCTGTTTTTAAAGAGTAATAATAAAATGGGAAAATGTTCATAATACATAAGTTAAATTAATACTGTCAATCACTTTTACTTATCAAATTATTTACTGGACATAGTAAAGAGTACTCAAATTTCTACCACTCCTTTCTTTGATTTCTTTTTGGTAAATATAAGTATTGCTTAAGAGTAAAGAAGAGGCAGGTAGAAGAAAGGAAGAGGGGCTTAATTTCAGAATGACCTTGCTAAATGTATCATGAATGCATGCCTAATAAACAGTTTCAGAGAAAGCACTGAGAATCAAACTTCAATAACTATGTCAAAATTGTAGTACATATTTGTTTTGCAATTTTAAAACTAGTGAAAGAAAACTGCCTGACATATATAACTAAATGCTTAGGTAATTAATCCACCTAATATTTGTTTTTCATACCCTTGACTTTTTATTAGAGGTATAAGCTTTGGAGTTGCTGAATATTTGGCGAACATCCTTATAAAATTCCAGAGGACTACCATAGTTTCCTGCTTCCAAAGTTTCTTTCACAGTGCTGAAGTCCATAGGAGTATCTATAACATCTTGATTATCCTACAAAGAAGAATGTGTTATTAAATACACAGTCTGAGTAACAACACTACATAATACAATGGTACTGAGATTTGCACCACCAATCCACCATGAAATAAACACACTGCTCTTCAATTTGCCAACTACCTCCCCCTAGCTTCAAACCATCCATTTAATAGAGCTCTTCTGGTGGCTCAGGAAAATAGCAGGGGTCTGTGTGAGGGCCTTGGCTCTCACCCTGCAATGGATAACGAGATGACTCTTTCAAGGAGCAGAATACAAAATGCACAGCCATTGGCTTCATCTCTACAAAGCTAGGAGTATCTTGTAAATATGTAGCTAATTTGTGACATGTAACCATTTAATTCTATGTCAATAATCCCATCTTCAGCCTTTGTTGAGCAATTTGTCAGAGACTTGGCATGCGGGGATTCTACCCAAACTGTCATTAGTTGAAGGTCAAAGTCAAAGTGGCCATGTCTGTGCCTTTTTCCTTTTTGTTTTTTAATAAATGTGATACTTTTGCTTACTCCATCTCATAGATTCACATTAGTTTCATTTTGATTAATTAGGAGAGGGAAAAGACTCTTTTAACCCAGATCTTTCAAGTCTACTTAAGATAGTCGTAGGGTTAGCATATGGAATTTCATAAGATATTTGTGAGGTTATCATATGAAATTACATCTGAAATTTATACTTATATATACCACAACTACCAATAACAATACCAATTTTGAAAAAAATACCTTTATTTCATTCTTAACCACAGTTCCTCATTCATGGGAATTTTGTACATGCTAGGCACTGCACAACTTCTTAAATCTTGGCTTAAGATTGGACAATAATACTTAAGATTGGGCAATAAGATTTCATGACCTAACAGAGATCTGTGTGAAAGACACAGCAGAGTCATAAAAAGTATTAAACATTTAAAAAGCAATGATATTTTGTGTTTTAAGTTAACAAAATCAAGGTGCATTTTTATTTAATCCTCAGAACCATTTTGAGAGGCAGGTATACCCTGAGGTTTAAAACAGCTAACTCAACTAATGTTGTATGTTTAAAAAGTGGCAATGTAAATTTTTTGAATACATTTTAAAGAGAGTTTACAGGAATTATTTCTGAAAGAGAACTTTCAACAATTAAATTAAAAGAATAGTAGATTTTGGGGATGTAAGTAACTAGGTATAAATCTGTGGAGTTGGTAATTACCATGTACCTACAATGACAGAGGAATAGAAACAGATCCTTAGTGCAAAAAAAAAATGACAGTAGAAATTATATTCTCAATACAAACATTCTTCAATCTCCTACCCAGTCCATTCTTAACAGTTCTGGATAAAAATGATGCACTTTTTGCTAGTTAACCTGTCATCTGATGACTTTATATTGTACTGAGCTAAAAATTGTTCACCTATTTCTTCTAATCTGTCCCTTTTCAACTAAATAGAAAAAAATACATACTTTCATGGCATCCCTTCAAAAATGTAAGGAATGTTACTATATCTTTATTCTTCTCTTCTTTGAGTTAAATATTCTAATTCCTTCAAAAGTATATGACAAGGTTTCCTCATCTGTCACTGGCTTGACTACAATACCACCTAACATCTGCATGATATTTTACAGTGTCTAAAGCTGTAATAAATGTATTTTAGAGTGAAAACCACAGTCAGTATTAGAACCTTTATCATATTTAGAATCATTAAGAAGTAAAAGCACAACATTTCTCTCAAAGGAGAAGCCAAAGGGGCAGAAGAGAGGTATTATAAAAAGAGAGAAAATATTTTTGAAATTATGAGAAACCGTAATTGATTTTAATGTATCTTTTAAATTTTTTTTGCTTAAATCATAAAAAACAAAAGTGTATTCTCACATAGTATGGCTTATGAACCAAAGATTTTCACAGAGGAAAAACATTGGAACTTTGTGCATTATGATGACCAAAACTTAAAAAAGACCTAGTCACCCTGCTGAATGAAGTCCCAGTGGGAATAATCAATTGCAATTACAGATATAATTATGTTGTGTAATTGATGTTTTTGACTCTGCTACAGTGGGTTTATATCTATAGAAACAAACATCTACGCAAATATTATAAAGAACACTCTTGAGCACATGTTGATTTAAATCAGCTCATGTTGATTTAAAAAACAAAAAAACAATCAAAAAATCAAAAAAAGGTAAAAAGAGAGTGAGCAGAGTTGGAAAATAGTTTTATAAAATATAAAAGGTTCATTTCATTATGGAGATTTTAAAAAGTAAAACGATACAAAACAACCAGAATATATATGGCTTTTTAGAGACTACTAGGCCTACCTCACAAAAAGATGGGTCTTGTTGTTCTAGAATAACTGACTCAGAGGATTCACCCTCTTGTTCTTGATGGCCCTATTAGGGTAAAGAAAATATATTGTGTTTCCAGACTGCCAAAACAAATTCTCAAGACTTGCAATGCAATTATGATTTAATGCTCAAAGATCCATAAATAGGAATTATGCTTTCACTGACTGTAATTTAAGATGAAGGAATTCTACATTCACCATTCTCCTCTGCTATGAAAAAATAAGACTAGTTTATTCTACCCAAACTCTCTACAAACAAAACAAACAAAACAAAACAAAAACAAGCTTTGTTGAACATAATTTTATTCCTTATTTGAATGACAATTTTTCCCAACTGTAACTTGTGTATGCAGAGAATACTAATGCTTACTAATTTCAGAGGATGGTCTGATGTATTTCTGAAATATTGCTGTACCATTTCTCTGAAAAAGTTAAAACAGATTTGCTATTCAACATATAAATATATATACTCCTAGAAAAGGAATCCTATAATCTAAGTTCTCATGCTTTTATCTTTGATGAAAAGTAATATAGTGTATTATTTACTCTAAGTGTTCATATTGGATAACATATTTAGTATAAATTAAACAGGTCTGACATATGTTACCAAGAGTCTCCAGTGTGTAGAAGTGTATTAGAACTTAGGAAAATGCATTAACAAATATCTAAAGTAAAAGCAGGAAGGAATTACAAGGATATGTAGATTGAAATTTGGTTTACAACTGCATAATTTACACACAAAGTACATGTCAGGCATTTTTCAAAGTCATAAGTAATCAAACTACCCATTTTCACAATTCAAAGATACACCAACAAGGAAGGAAGAGGAAGAAAGGAACAAGGAAGGAAGGATGAAAGAGGAAAAGAGGATCTTAACTAGATCTTACCATGAACAGTGATGGGAAATTACATATTGGCAATTACTTAAATAACTGTATGCTTACTGGGTAGGAAAGATGATCGGATGGCTGTCGAAATGGCTCTGAGTCTTCACGTTCATAAATGAGGCCCAACAGCTCTTTGCACTGTTTTCTCCAAGCATCAGGATTACACTTTAAAGACTGTCTTCTGCCTCGGCATTTGACCTGCAGATTTAACAGAATTATACCTAAAAGCTCTTTCCTTAAATATTCATTGATTTTCTCTTATCCTCTTGATGTTAATATATCTATATAAGACTGAGTAGCTGCTATTTAAAAGTTTCTTAGTTTAATTTAGACATCATTTCCCCTCACACAAAATAAACAAATTAAAAACTAGATATTATATTCACGAAATAGCAAGATGTCTAGTATTCTGAATTCTCATTTTAAGAAAATCTAAACCTCAAATACGAAATTTTTTTGCAGGGGGGGAGAAATTAGGTTTATTTATTTACTTGGTTTTCCAGTAGAGGTACTGGGGATTGAACCCACAACCTCATACATGCTAAGTATGCACTCTACAACTTGAGTACCTTCCCCCTAAACCTCAAATAAAACACAGATGAACAAACTTTTATTTTCTATACAAGGTTAATAATTTTAATGCCTTAATTTTTGCTCGTAGTTAAGAATATTTGACAATGGCACCATAATTTTCTCAAAATAACACTTGACCTATGTGTGTATAAATATATATGTGTGTGTGTGTGTGTGTGTGTGTGCGTGTGTGTATGTATATTTATTTATTTATTTATTTAAGCAAATCCTTTGTGGTCAAAATACATTCTGGCCTTTACAATTTGATTCCTTTGTTATATGATATCTTTCAGTATTTGAAAGGAAACTTTTCCTTATATACAACAAATGTTTGTCTATTATCATAGAGGGGAAGTGTGCAGAACAGAGTTAACATAACAGACCTGAGGCTATCTTTAGCAGGGCTTGCTTGTAAGGTTGACCCTTAACTGGCATCTGGGAACGTGGCACTTGAACTCTTTCCTAAATAAGAAAGGTGGTTTACTGTGCCCACATTGTTTATACAAACAATGTGATTTGTGCTGAACACCCACTTTCCTATATATTTCCTGTGCTTTCCTGCATTCTGAGAGTCTATAATCCTGGCATGTGCTGCTAGTCAGATGGTTGTCTACATAACAAACTCCCAATAAATTCAATACATTTCTTGGAAACTGAGTCTAATCACATACATGTAGCTACATTTTCATTGTGGAGGAAGTGTGTACTCTGTGTGGTCCCTCAGAGGAGACAGAGTATAAAGAAATGTGCATATGGATTTCTCCAAACGCTGCCTGTATCTTTTTCCCTGTGATCCAGCTATATATCTTTACTGTGTCACTTAGCAATGAGTTAACAACTATATATACTGAGTTCTGTAAGTCTTTCTAGCAACTCTCCAAATATTTGGAGCTGTACTTAGGGATCCCTGACATAGGAAATCTGAAATTGTTTCTTATCAGCAGTTCATTTATTCACTCACCCTTCTTCCAGATGAAGTACCAGGACCATCTGAATCTAAATCAACCATTTCTGTATCCTAAAATTAAAAGGGAAGAGCCAAAGAAGATATTAAGTTACAATCAAAGTCTTACAAGTTAGATAAACATTTACAAAGAAATGGCAATTAACTCCCTCATTGGAGCAGGCAGCAGAACCAAGTTGAGAGGGGAAACTCATTCCAAACTTTACCTACATGCTGTGCACAAGTTGAAAAGTATACTGCAAGAAGAGTAAACAAGGTTTCTCTTTAAATAAGAACAGGGAATGAGGCGGAAAGTATTTAGTGATTGGTATCTAAAGTTGCACCTAAATGCTAGTATTTCTTTAAAAAAAACTTACTTTATATGAACTGCTAATTTAGTATGATAATCATGAATTACTCATGATTTATCTTTTGCTATTTCAAGAAGTACATCTATTTTCTATGTGTATTAAAATGTGAGATTTAATTAATATCCCTACGAACGATAGTTTTCTTTTTTTTAATACAAAAAGGCAAGGCCCACACACCACTATTTAACCTGGTGATCGTGAAGCATAGAGGTAATGCCCAGGAGAAAAGAAAAGTAGCTTATGAGCCATTGGTGCCCCTTTCTAATAAAATAAAGTTGCTGAATTATGTTTTACTCTAATTTTCCATTCTGACCCAAAGAGTGCTACTCTGAGCAGAGTAACATTTATCCATGATAAGAACTCTCAACAAGATAGGTATAGAGGGACTGTATGTATCTCAACATAATAAAGACCATATATGACAAGCCCACAGCTAACTTCAAGATCAATGGTAAAAAGCTAAAAGCTTTTCCTCTAAGATCAGGAATAAGACAAGTATGCCCACTCTAGTTAATTTTATTTAACATAGTATTAGAATTCCTAGTTAGAACAATTAGGCCGGCAAGAGAAACAAAATACATTCAAATTGAAAAAGGAGGAAGTAATACAGTCTCTATTAGTAGATGACATGACATACATATAGGAAATCCTAAATACTCTACCAAAAACCTGTTAGGACTAATAAACAAATTCAGTAAAGTTGCAGTGTACATAATCAATATACAGAAATAAATTGTATTTCTAAATACCAACAAAGGAATATCAGAAAGTGAAATTCAGAAAATGATACCATTTATAATTACATCACAAAGAGTAAACTATATTGGAAAAATTTTAACCAAAGAGGTGAAAGATCTGCACACTGAAAACCGTAAGGCATTGATGACAGAGATTGAAGAATATACAAATAAATGGAAAGATAGTCCATGCTCATAGATTAGAAAAAATAATATTATTAAAATGTCCATACTACCTAAAGCAATATACAGATTCAATGCAATCCCTATCAAAATTCTAACAGTATTTTTTTGCAGGAATGGAAAAAAATCCTAAAATTTATACGAAACCACAAGAAAGAATCCTAATAGCAATCTTGAGAAAGAAGAAAAAAGCTAAAGGCATCACTTCCTAATCTCAAACTATATTACAAAGTTATAGTAATCAAAAGAGTATGGTATTAACATAAAACACATAGATCAGTGGAACAGAATAGAACACAGAAATAAACCCATGAAGATTGGTCAATAAATTTACAACTAAAGAGCCAAGAATCTACAGTAGGGAAACAATAGTGTCTTCAATAAATTGTGCTGGGAAAACTGGATATCCACCTGCAAAAGAGGTGGATATGAAACTGGACCCCTAGCTTACATTATACATAAAACTCAACTCAAAATGGATTAAAGACTTGGATGTAAGACATGAAACCATAAAACTCCTAAAAGAAAACACAGGGGTTAAGCTCCTTAACATCTATCTTGGCAATAATGTTTTTAGATTTGAGAAAATCCAAAGGCAGCAAAAAGCAACAATTGCAAAAATAAACAAGTGGGGCTATATCAATCTAAAAAGCTTTTGCACAACAAAGGAAACCATCAACAAAATGAAAAGGCAACATACTGAATGGGAGAAAATATTTGCAAATCATATATTTGATAAGGGGTTGATATCAAAAATATATAAACAATTTGATAGCAAAAGAACAAATAATCTGATTAAAAAATGGGCAGAGAAACTGAATAGACATTTTTTCCCAAAGGAGACATCTAAATGAAAATACGCTCAACATCATTAATTATCAGTGAAAAGCAAATGAAAATCACAATGAGATATCACTTCACATCTGTTAGAATGGTTATTATCAAAAAGACAAAGAAATAAAAATTGTTGTATACTCTTGATGGGAAAATTGGTACAATCACTATGTTAAACAGTATGGACACTTCTCAAAAAATTAAAAATAGAACTACCATATATTTCAGCAATCCCACTTCTAGGTATACATTCAAAGGAAATAAAAACAAGAGATCAAAGATATAAAGTTACACTTCCAAGTTCACTGCAGCATAATTCACAACAGCCAAGACATGGAAACAATCTAAGTGTCTGTCAGTAGATGAGTGGATAAAGATGATGTGGTATACATATACACAATGGAGTATTATTCAGCCTTGAGAAAGAAGGTAATTCTGTCATTTGTGACAACATAGATGGACCCTGAGGGCATTATGCTAAGTTAAATAAGCCAGACAAAGAAAGAGAAAAATTGTATGGTATCACTTATATGTAGAATCTTAAAAAAAAAAGAGTCAAACTCATAGAAACAAGACAGAAAAGTGGTTGGGTGGTGAACTGGATGGTGGGAGAAAACACAGAAAGGATGGCAAAAGGGTACAAACTTTCAGCTATAAGATGAATAAGGTCTGAGGATTTAAGGATCTAATATAAAACATGGTGACTATAGTTGATAACACTGTATTATATAACTGAACTTTGCTAAAAGAGTAGAACTTAAATGTTCTCAGAGACAGAGAGGGAGACAGAGAGAAAGAGAAAAAGAAAATAAAGTTGCCAAATTACATTTTATTTTAATTTTCTATTCTAATTCATGTAGTAGTACTCTGAGGAGAAATTCTTACTATATAAAATTCTGAGTCAAAAGGCATTTATATGAAATGTCAGAGAAAATATCAGAAATAAGAACGGTAATTTTTTCATTAATTTCAGGAGGAGAATATCTAATTGGCATATAAGAGTTTTCCTTAATATATAAATAACATTTAACTTCAATAATGTAACATTTTATAGTCAAAAACATTTTCATGAAAGTAAAAAGCAACACTGGAGATTTATCATTCTGTGAATTAACAGTACAGAAAATATAAACATGTAAAATACCCCTGTACAATAGCCACTGCAATAAAATCTAGCATAGCTGAATCACTCATCCATGGGATGAATTTTTTCCCATTAAAGATTTTTGAATTATTATTTTCCATTATTGTTTCAGCCTCTTGGTTTCTGCTTCTATCATAGCCTCTAGTTAAAAATAGCTTAATGTAAATTAGGGACATGACTGGGTGGGGAAATCAGATATGTCAGAGGGTCAGCTGACAATACTAATTCCATTTTAATTATGAAAAATTGGTTTAGGGGGAGGGTATAACTCAATGGTAGAGTGTGTGCTTAGCACATATGAGGTCCAGGGTTCAGTCCACAGTACCTCTGCTAAAAGTAAATAAATAAACCTAATTACCTACTTCCTGCACACACACACACAAAAAAGAAAAACTGGTTAATGTTTGCAAATTTCCATAAAGGAAATCAAATAGCAATTCCATGAAACTACTAAAACTGAAGACTAAAATCTGAAATTTGAAAACACTTTTTTATTTTATATAGATTGTGTAGAAAATAAATCCCTACTAAAATTTCCTTCAATGAACCATTCTTTTAAAATACTATTTAGTGCTTTGTCCTGTTTTCAAGGGCTAGAAAATTAAGTGTTGATTTCTCATCACTGAAATCCACTGTGTAAAAAGAATGACTGGTCACCTCTCTCTGACTAAACACTGCAGCACTACTACATTTTTGGTATATACTATCTAATTACAGGTTAAGGAGTTTAATACAAAAAGATGCAGGCATTCAGCCAGCTTTTTTTAAAATTGAAGTATAGTCAGTTTACAATGTTGCAATAATATCTTTAAACAGTATTTTTTGGGAAGGAGGTAATTTGGTAATTAATTAGGTTGTTTGTTTGTTTATTTATTAAATGGAGGTTCCAGGGATTGAATCCAGGAACTCATGCATGTTAAGAATGTACTCTACTACTGAACTATTACCCGCCCCCCCAGCAAGCTTTTGGAAATCAGTTTCACTGTTCATAACCAGTTATAACACTTACATACTTACTGTATTTTAAATAACAGAAAAGGAATTCATTCTTACTACTCATGCTGCAATTCTTACCTCCTCTGCATCAGTACTATTTAGTTCTTCTGCTTTAATTTTATTATAAGTATCCAGTATATCAGTACAGCTCTGATCCCTAAGAAACAAGATAAGTTGAAATACATTTCAGTACATTTAAAAAAAATCAGAAGTCAGCCTTTACAGAAGACAAAACTGCTTCTTACCCAATAAATCGAAGTAAGACATCAGTTACAGTTTTGGCTGCTTTAACTATAGGACTGTCTGGCTCATTGAAAGTCCTAGCATTATGCTCAATGTAGCGTACTTCCCACATTAATGCTGATATTCTCCTATGAACAAAAAAAAATGCCCTGTTATTCTTGATTGATATATTTACAGTCTATTCTATGATTAGACAATGTAGAACAAGTAGATATTTAATCATGGTATGTCAAAGGTGTTCGAATATATGTATGTGACTCAATATATGTGTGTGACTAATATCTACTAATAAAGGTATATAGTTACAGTATCTGAAGCACAGGCAAGAGTTTAAAACCACTCGGCTATAAACTTGGGTATTAAAACTTGGAAAAGAACTGACCCACAACATTATGGGTAAACAATGATTTGACCAAATACAAAGAAACAAAAGCATTCAGTGCTTTGATAAAGTCAAAAGAATGTTTAGTTTTCAGAGAAGAGGAAAAAAAGAACCAGACTTAGAAAAGGAAAGATTTTTATCTAGTTACTTTTATGACATATATTACTGAATTACATTAAAAGTAATGTTATAACATACACCCAAACAGTTATATTTACAACCAATTCATGGAATAACTGTAATTAGACACAGTAGACTCTGGGGTGAGAGAGGTATCAAAATTTGCCCTCCACTACCCTCCCATAATCACCCCACTCACGACCAGCACCAAAGAAAAAATAACTTGGCTTTTTCTATACAAATTTCTTTCAGGGCTAGTAATTAAATCTAAGTGACTGCTGCCTAATTCCCCAACAGGGGATTTAAACATGCTCCAAGTCTCTGGAGCACTGTAATCATGATGAATCCACAAACCACTTAATCTGCATTTAATAAAACAAAATTAACTGTCGGTTTTGTTTCATATGTGACTGTGCTACTCATAATTTCCTCTCTGTCCATACTCTTTCTTACCCTAGAAGATTGAGAATCTATTGAATTAAGGGGAATTAGTGTTCCAAATTTTCAGAAGAAATTTTGGAGTGGGTCGTTTGAATGGTTATTTTAAATGGAAACACAGATCTCAGTGTATCATTATGCAAAAAGGAAAGCAAAAGACATAAAGCTGTAAGCTTTATAGTAAATGATAAAACTAAACAGACCTGTAAAAGCGATTTTCAAGTCTCCGCCTGATGGTGTTGAGGTCAGTTGGATAAGCAACTACAGTACAGTACAAGGGATAGGCACTGAGATCCACTGGAACAGCAAAAGGACTGGCAAAATCTATAATATTTCCAAAATCAAAAAAGGTAGTTATAAAAAAAAGTAGTTATAAAGAACAGTAACATTTCATGTTAACAGATAAAAACACATATAAACAAGCAGGGTAGGCAATATAATACTACATTTCTAAAATTATAATATTCAATTATGCAAATATGAGGCCAATACTATTATAATATTTTTATTTGGACATAATATCTATGAATCATGCATTATACACTGGCCCTAATCAGATAAAATGAGACAAAATTAAAGGAGAATTGTGTTTAACTTCAAAATTTTGTCTTTTCTGGATAAATGCCAAATGTCTCAAGTGATATGTTTCAGAAAATATAACTTGTCACAGGGTAAAATATATTACTATACCCACTGTCTTTGTCAAACAACCCATCCAAAGTCAGGCTCAAGGAATAGCTAGAGAGCCAAAATGACCCAAGAAAGTAAAAGACACCTATAGCCCAGAACTGAAAAGGTTTGCCAGGCATTACTTTGGCCAAGCATAAAAAAATGTTAGTATTAAAACTAGAATCAATGTGTCTCTTTAGTTAAAAGTATACAGTAAAAAAATGCATTTCCTTTTATAGAACTTAAAATTCTGCTGGTTTTCATTATTCCTTTCCATCTTCTTTCACATTCACCATACCCAGGGAAAGAAGGTGGTTGATGCCCTGAATAACCCGTTCACACTCCTCATCTCTGGAATGAGCCCCCCATTCTCCTTCCTGGGGTTTGTAGAGCAAAGCAGTCAGTTCCTCCTGGGACACAGGAACACCTGCACCAACTTCATCTGGAAATGCAGCTACGCATAAGATGAAAAATCATAAATGATTAGTTTCCAATATCAAGCTACTGCCATTTTTCTTTTAGAGAAATAGTTAATTTTTAAAAGCATTAAAAAAAAGCATATTTACTTCCTTCTGGAATTGGCTCCATATCCCAGGGGCTCATCTTTTCTCTCTCGTTATTGTCCCAGCTATTAAAAATAATGATACAAATGAAATTCACGTAACACTTTTACATACTATCGTAATTTGCATGACTTCTTGGGGGTGAAATCTGGAAAGGGGCAATACAGTTTCCTTGAAGTACAACTTTGCTTATATAAAGATATTAATAAATCTCTAATAGAGAAAACATGGTTCACCAATATGAAACTTAGCTGTAAGTTGACTCTTAGCTCTGTTTGGCTTTAAAAAAAAAATTCCAAACAAGCTTACATTCAATGTTAAGCCAAGGTACAGAATAAAAAGATCTCTTTGGAAAAAGGTCAAATTAATAGATCACTTTCTGTTAGATAATCTACTTCATTCTAACTGGTTAAGTATTATAGCATCTCCAAAATTTTATTATTCTATGTTGATCTGCAATATGGAGACTAAGTCAATCTACACAGAATAAACATTTCTTCTATCATTCCTTTCTTTAATTTTTAGACATTTTTTATTGATTTATAATCATTTTACAATGTTGTGTCAAATTCCAACATAGAGCACAATTTTTCAGTTATACATGAACATATATATATTCATTGTCACATTCCTTTCTCTGTGAGCTACCATAAGATCTTGCATATATTTCCCTGTGCTACACAGTATAGTCTTGTTTATCTATTCTACATTTTGAAATCCCAGTCTATCCCTTCCCACCCCCACCCCCTTGGTAACCACAAGTTTGTATTCTATGAGTCTGTTTCTGTTTTGTATTTATGTTTTGTTTTCCACATATGAAGATGTGGTATATTTATACAATGGAATACTATTCAGCCATAAAAACTGATAACATAACACCATTTGTAGCAACATGGATGTTCCTGGAGAATGTCATTCTAAGTGAAGTAAGCGAGAAAGAGAAACAAAAATACCATATAAGATCTTCTATCATTCTTGAGTACAAAGCTTTGTTTACTAGGAATCTTACAACTCTGATATTTCATGAAGAAGAAAGTCAATGTAGACAAATAGTATGTCCAAACATACTGCAGTCACCTCTGCCTAGAATTCATACCATTAAATAAAAGACTATTATAAAAATTACTTTAAACATTGAATTAATTTGCATTCTTCATGAAATAACATTTGTAATTCTTTTTTTTTTAAATTGAAGTATAGTGGTTGACAATATCTTGGGTATACAGCAAAATGATTTAGTTTTATATATATATGTCTATATATACATAGACATACATATTCTTTTTCACATTCTTTTCCATTATAGGTTATTACAAGATACTGAATATAGTTCCCTGTGCTATACAGTAGGTTCTTGTCATTTATCTATTTTATATATAGTAGTGTATATCTGGTAATCTGAAATTCCTAATTTATCCCTCCCCCACCTTTCCCCTATGGTAACCATAAGTTTGTTTTCTATGTCTATGAGTAATAGCTGCCAATCTTGTCTAAAATAGAAATATTTAAGAGAAAATACAGGAATAAAGTAGGCAGAAATTAAGTCTTCAGTTGCTGCTTTGTTTTAGAATGCATATTGGATCAAAAGTTTTATCACCAAATTCCTTCCTTAGAGAAACTATGATTACTTCCTTACAGGTATAGGTCTTGTAAGACTAAGTAAGTTAGTAAAAAAGTATTACTTCTGGTAGAGTTTATACAGTCTGTATAGTTCTAAAGTATTATATCAGGTATAAAAGACCGTAATAGTACTTACTGAACACTGTAACACTGGAAAGAACTATCAGGATACTCTGGTTGAAAAGGCTGCTGACTCTCCACAGTCCCAAACCACCAGGCGTCATCTATTATACTGCGGAATCTATCACCTACAATGTTTTTAGAAATCTTTTTAAAAGAGAGCTCTTGAGAGTAATAGCTCTGTTCCCACTCTAAACTACCTTTTGTTGAATACAGAAGTAGCATTGTATCTAGCATTATTAGAAGTTTCAATCTGAGTTTTCCAAATAAGTGAACTTTACATTTCACCCTCTTTAAGGATTTTGATTCCTAAGTGTTAGCAATCATTTTGAAATAAATCACATATGTATAGATATATCTTCTTAAATAAATGTTACCACATATAAATTTTATCAAGTACTTGGGATCACCATTAGGCGTACTGCTTTTTGTACTGCACATATGATACTATAGTTGTTTCTTATTTTTTGTTTCACCTTTTTGTTGTTACAAATCTCTTCATACTAGTTTTCTGCCTCTGATGGCTAAGAAATACAAAACTAACTATTGTGGACAATAATGATTCTTCCACATAAGAAAGAAGAATTTAAAAGTAATTATAGTAGACAATAACAGGATTTACTCTATGTTAGGTACCACTTTAAGTGCTTTCTATAGATTAACTCATTTATTGCTCACATCAACCTTATAGGTATGTTCTGATGTGATTCCCATTTTACAGATAATCAAATTGAGGGGCAGAGACGTTAAACTCTTGCTCAAGATTATACAGGTAGTAAAAGGGGAAGTAATAGAAAGGGAGAGAAAGAGAGGGGTAGAGAACAAAAGGAAGAAATGAGGAGGGAGGGAAAGAAGAGGGTAGACGGGTAGGTAAAAAGAAGCAGAAGGAGACAGAGAAAGGGGGAAGAGAGAGAGAAAGAGAGAGGGGAAGAGAGAGAGAAAGAGAGAGGGAGAGAGAGAGAGAGAGAGAAAAGAGAGAGAAAACCACAAACAGTAAAGGTCTATTAAGAGCCCAAGTACTCAATTTTAGGGCAATTGACATTTGAAGATTTTCTTTTAAATTCAGTTTTGTATTCTAATAGAGTAGGCATTGATAGAAAAGGTTTTATGTCACACACAATGTGCATAAAACCACCTAAACATAACTGAAAAGAAAATTTTATTTTTTCTAATTTTGGCTAGTTTTTTCAGGCTATATGTTAAACTGGTTTCTTTCTGTTAAATCAGAGTTAAAAAGTTACTCACTCTATTTCAATAGTAATTATTAAGTGAGAATTCTATACTTACCAATCTGCCAGTTCCTTTCTTTGGCTTCATTATAAAACTGATGTAGCACAAGGAAGTCAATGACATCTGGCATGTCATGATACCTGTAGACAAAACAAAGCACACGTGAATCAGTACAGAGACATAAAAGTATGTATTACTTTCTAAATATCCAGGAATATATGTTTAATGGGAAGCCACTAAGCAAAATGTTGCAAATCTCAAGGTCCCAACAAATGCCTTTACTTAATTAAACTCCACCTGTTTTGATGTCTTTGGCAGTGACCTGCCTACTGCTGTATCACTTTATAATATAAAGATGCCAATGGAGGTACTTAAAGCTAAAGATAAGGTATTTTATACTAAGGACTTTCAAAGAAAAGTAGGAATTGAGGTTCTTTCACCTTCTTAGATTTCAAGATCAACTTTAAGAAATGTGACATTGACTATATTAACAGAAATAAATGTAACTTACATATTTCAAATACATTTATAAAGGTTTTTCTTTTATAACTCACAACAACCCTGAAGAACATATAAACGCTTCTGTTTTACAGATGAAGGTATAAACTGAAAGAGGTTAAGTAAAGCTTGTAGAGATATATACACACATAAAACCATACACACTAACAGCTATATATAAATGCAAACAAAAAAAAATGCTGCCTGCTATTCCAGTTCTATAAGGATTAAGTCATTAGCCACTGTAATTGCTGACCTATAGCACACCCTGAAAAGAATTCAGGGTGAAGCATTCTGTGTTTTGGATATATGGGCCCTTAGATAGTTAAGATGCATACCTAAGGAAGAATTTCAATGACCCCAGATTCATGCATCTTCCCATACACATACACACACACACACACACACACACACACAACCAGAGGTAGATACTCACTTAATGGAAAAAGATTCTCCAGTCATTTTGCCTGAAATGGGGTCCAGAAATGCAAGCTTCAAGCAGCATAGTGTAGGTGGTCCAACCTCATATTTGATTCCTACAATCTTAACAAACTCTTGTTCCTAATCATGAGGATACCAATAAATTATTAATTTCAATATAAATAACTGCTTAACATTTGCATATTATTTCATTATTATTTAAACAATTTAAAAATTATCTGAATACCCACCAAATTCAAGGCACTCCACTAAGTGTTAAAGGTAGTAAGACATGGCTCTTGACCACTTAATAGCAGTTTGTAATTTAGTGCAAGGCTCCAAACCAAGCATAAGTAGCAGATCCCCTTGGGAACCTTTTTTAAAGTCACGTTCCTAAACCCTATTACCATAGAATTAAGTTCACTATGTCTTCAGTAAAGTTCAGTCATATATTTTTTGAAAAAACTCCACAGCTTTTTATCTGGGGAGTTAAGAATCACTCTGCTGGTTAAGAATCACTCCTTTAGAAGAAATACAGTTTGTAAGTAAGCAGATGGACATGTATGTATATGCCTGGGGAAAGGACATATATTTGAATGCCTACAATAATATTTTATAATACCATCCTTACGTACTGTTAATTTTTTTCTTTTTTTTCTATACACTGTTATTAGTTACACTTAATAGATGACAAAACTGAGCCTCATGGGTACAGTGATCTGCTTAAAGTTATACACTAGTATATAGCAGAGATGGGATTGAAATTCAGGTTTTATTCCAAATTCCAGGCTCTTATACCACACATTTGCTGTCTCCTACAATTTCCTAGAACCACAGGGTTAGAATTTAAAATACAAAATCATATGGTCTATTCATTCCTCTGATTCTTAAAAACAACAACAATAAAAGCAATTTTCAGCTGATTCAGAATAGATAGTAGCATCCTTTATTTCCCAAGAAATGACTATGTAAAGCTCACTTGATAAGATTATTTAAACATCTTACAACCTTAATATAATTTTATGTGTCTAAATCTTTATTTCAGTAAATATACACATTCTCTCTTATATCCTTCCTGCTAAGCATCATTATACAAGACCATTCATTTACCTGGAAAACCATCATAAAATTGTCCTTTAGTCTCTTATTCTCCAAGTCAAAAAAAAAAAAAAACGAAAGAACAAAACACGTGTAAACCTAAATAAAATGTAACCCTGTTTCCTTGTATTCATATATGTATATATGAATGAATGAATATGTGTTTATAGTAAGGAAATCCTTCTCTAAAAATATACATTTCTATTTTACTCAAAACATGTAGCTACATAGGTACTATATCAAAAAGATGAGACATAAAGCACCACAAAGTCATGAGTTTCTTAGGATTTGTATTTACTACATTCTAAAGCTGCCAGAATCTTGTGGGTGCATGTGGTCCACACACGTAGTCACAGTTTATAGAGCTTGCAAAATGTATAAAGCTGCTGAAGAAAATATCCACACCATGGAACTATTTCTTTGTTTCAATTAGAGTGATATACACTAGAGGACTTGAAACTTGAAGGAAATTAGGTCAAATAATCAAGACAATAGCCATACAAATTTCAGGAAACATAAAGTGTGATCCATAACACTCAGCTATACAAGAGTATGGTACATCACCTTATCTCGGACAATCAACAATGAAACATGGACGAAACTGAGAACAAGCCTATAGGCAAATAAGTTAATTCCCATGATACTTCACTTGCATGGCTTATTAATTTGGCAAACTTACCCTGAGATCCATTTTATTCCATGGCTGTTTTTGTAAGTTAACACTGTATATTTTTGATTTTCTTACAGCCCGTACATAAGCTTCATGTCCTTGCCTAAAATAAATAAGCTAAAAAAAAAAAACAAAACACATTAGGTATTAAATAGCAGCATTCTATTTGACAACTCTATACATCCCAAAATATTCCTACAAATGTCTACTTCTGTTTATAAAAAACAGTTATAATTATGAAAAAATGTATACAACAAAGGTACTTGTCATCATCAGATAATGTTCATTCAGTACTCATGCCTATGTAGTCCTGCACTAAGCACTGTATAATAAAAGCACACACAGTCCGTTTTGTCCCTAGCACCTTCACAAATTTCTCAAGACCCAGACTAATTACAAACGTACACAAAATGGTCATATTTTAAAGTAATATATTTCAAACTGTAATTGACATTCTGAAATATCAACATTTTAATAGCCTACACATTACATATAATGTATATATACGTATATGTATATATATTTCTAACCACAGGCTACAAAATACAGTAACTTCCAGTCAAATTAAAATTTTTTTGCGACAATTAACATCAGAACTGGCATGGTGTGGATGGAAAATGAATCCTAGTGCTTGGTAAAATCCTTTACCTCCTTAAGACAACATTCACCACTATATTCTGATTCATTAAAAAAAAAGTTTCTCTCCCACAATATTTTTTGTTCATCTTCACACCATACTGATAGGTTTAAATCACCTACCAACCACAAAAGTCTTAGTTTCCCCTAAAGCTCAGAATACAGTTCCAGGTTAGTGCCAACCCTGGATATAGCTGATTGTCCCAAACATGTACCCACTAGGGTGGAACAATGCCAGTGTGAATGTCCTTGCAGTAATGTTCCCTAAATATCCCTGGGGGCACTCTGTGCCAGGGAAGCTAAAGATAAGCTTGCCAGTAGAATATGTTAAGTAATTCTGCCCTTCTTGTACATGTAGGTACTTCCAAACAGCAGGCCTACTTTGTAGGAGTTCTTTCTCTCTGCTTCCTTGATTTATTATTAATCCAAATGCCCCACAAACAATACACAAAGAAAACTTTGGGGACAAGGAGGAAGTCAGGAGACCTGACTGCTGTTGGTGCTACCCTTATAGGCCATGTGACTCTGGTTTTCCACATGCTCACCTGTAAAATGAAGAGGAAACTCTGCTGGCAGAGGTGTTTTAAAGATTAACAACAATAAGGAGGGACAGAGAAACTAGCATGCATCTAAGTGCCCTACAAATATCCATTGATTTAACCCTTTCCAGAACACTATAGAGGTCAATACCTCTATCCTCACTTTACAGTTGAGGAAACTAGGGCACAGAGAAGTTAAGTAATTTGTCAAAATCTTATGTTCTCCACAATAATCTTAAAGTGGTAGTAGAGATAAATAAATGGAAGAGTGTAACATAAAAATATCATACTATGAGATTTTAAAAATACACTGACATATTCTACCAATCAACACTGTCTAAAGCAGAATTTCTAATAGCTAAAAAATGAGAAAAAATAATAAGCTTTAAATATTAGTATATAAATATAACTATAGGGATAAAAAATAAGTATGCTATTCAGATATCTTTATTATATATTTATTCCTATAATCAACAAATGTTGATCAAGTATGTATGTATAAGGCATTGGATGCTGTGCTAACACATCAAAATAAAATCCTTTCCTTCAAGGATATGGACAGAAATTTAGATATATTAGCATAATACAAGGCAGAATGTAATATGTATCATAAGAGAAAAATGATTAGATGGGGAAGCTCATGAAGGAATGGCAGGTAAATGGGAAATAGAGATAACACGCAGGTAAAGTTGGCATTGAAGTTAAACCTTGAAGAATGAACATTGCAAGAGGCAATGACCTATGCGTAGGGGCATTCCAGGCAAAATAACAGGGACTAAACACTTTGAGTAAAAAGTAATATAGTCATTAAGATATTGATTATACAAAAAGTATATTTCTGCCTTTGAGTTCTTTAAAAACATTCTTTAATTCACGTATTTCACTGTCTGATTCACTTAATATACCTTTTCCATTATCTGAACAACTGTTATTACCTAACACACATTAGTCTTAAAGCATATAAGCATGCACTGTGTTTAACAAAATAGAGGAAAAGGTAAATATGGTCCTATAGAATAGAAGAGTCTCATCAGATCATAGAGTATACAGATCCTTATTCTGTTCTAAGATTAATTCAAAATTATTTCTCCTAAGCCTCCATTAAAACAGGCAATAAATACAAGAAATAGTGATTTTGGATGTGTCCCCAAAAAAACTCTTTTAAAAAAGTTTCTTTATACTGCATTCATTCAGAACATGTTTTATTAAAATAACCACACAAACAAGCATTGCTCTAAAGTCCAATACTTATACAACACATTTAGGGAAGGAAACTTTTAATATTAAAAGATAATCACTGGGATATTGTGCTGTTCACCAAAGATTGACACACTGTAATTCACTGTACTTCAATTAAAAAAAAGATAATCAGCAAACAGTAGCTTATTCATAAGGTTACTTGGTAGCTATCTCTGGTACAAAGCATATATAAAAGGAAATTATAGAAAACTTTGGTGAAAACTTTATTGATCCCAAGACTGTTAGAACCATTTCCAAAGTTTTGTTCCTTCTTTTATTATAATGATAATATTATATTTCTACTATCAGTCTTAAGTTGAAAATTGTGCATAACCATTTAATCACTCAAAAATGAATGATTAATCAATATATCAGAGACTATACAAGCCAACTAGGGCTCAAATATTACAATACTGCCATAATTTTCATAAGGAAATAAAATAAAAATTTTTCACCATATAGAATTTAAATCAATTTTTGACTGACCAATCATAAATATGGCTATGTTACTCAACCATACATTCAGTAGATAGGACTTGTTTGTGAAATGACATTCCCTTAAGCACTGAAAGAGGCAATCATTCTCTAGAATATTTTCTATCAGGTTGAGCACAGGCTGCTTCTTTTTTCTTTTTTTTTTCTTAAACAGTATTAGGACTTGAATTAGGACTCAAACTAGTACTCAGTTCTACTAAGTAGCAATTAAGATAAAAATAAAGATAATTATTTCATGACTTTACAAGCCAATAATCTCAATGTTTATTGATCATCTACTATACTGAAGACTATGTCAGGCCCTACAAATGATACAAAATTAATAAGATTCAGTCACTGTCTATAAGAAATATATAACTGAGCAGCATAGTTAAAATAGTATACATATAACTATATAAGAATTGAGAATATAAATGCCCTAAAACTGGTTAAAGTGAGAGCTCTTGAGGTTCCTTCCAAGAGAAAAACATTATAACAGGTAACAATTACCTCATCTCCCATCTGTGGGACAAATGGGGAACGTCGTGGTATGGTATCCAAGATCCACTGAGGGGCAAACCATTCTTCATTGGGCTCACCTGCCATAGAAACCAGTCCTCCTTTCTAAAATATAGTTCACAAATATATAAACTATAAATATATGAACAGTAGTACGGAACATAGCAGGCAGAGAATATTTAAAACATCAGGTTATAATAAGACTTAAAACATACAAATTGTAGATATTTGCTTTTACCAATTAATCATGTACAATTTTTGTACCAATAGAACAATCAAGTGAATTCTTTAACATGTTGCTCAATTTTGGCTTACAATATAACACTTTATACTATCTAAAAGCCACAAATTTTACTCTTCATGTCCCTAGAGTATCACATAAATTCAAAAAAAGTAACACAATAACTTCTTGCCAATAAAATGATGACAATCAAGAAGATAATTCAGTCTACTAACACAAGAAGCTACAGAATATATACATAATACATATTTAAATTACTATTCAAAGAACTATGTGGATTAAATCTTGACATCATTCAAATGAAATTATAGTGGGGAAAAGATACATCATTTGGGTGAAATAAAAACATAAATAGAAGACCCCTATTCAATTTTTCATATTCTTCCATTTTTTTAAGTCAAAAATGTACAGAAATTTATGACTGGTGACAAGAATAACACTTTTATCCTATAGTGGCTTACTTAAAACTCTACTGCATTTTAACAAATAACTGTCAATATGTTTTAATTTAACAACAATTAATATAATAATGAAAATATCCCAGCATCTACTTTTGATGAAAGAAAAATTTCAAAAACTCTTTACATTTTAAAGTCATTTTATACAATTTTACTTAGTTTCTCATATGGAATATTATTTTTAAAGAAAAGTTAAGTACTGCTACTAAATTGTTAAGTATCAAAGGCAAAAACAAAAAAACAACAAAAACATCCTGTAAACTTACAAACCTTCTTTCTAGTCTGTTTAGGTTTCTTTTGCCTCTCGTCTAGTGACTTCAAATTCTCCTCCTCAGAGCTGCTGCATATTTTCCGTGTTGCCTGTCTGGTTTGTCTTTTTGGAGGCTGCAAATTTATTCCAGCATCTGCTGTCCAATCAGAATATTCACTTGATGAATCACTGTAAATAAATCAAAATTATGAATATGTACATTTAGAAGAGGAAGCGTTTTGCCTCATAATTGAAAGATGATCTTTTGTAATCAGCCAGCATTATAAATGACATGGTTTGATTTTATTCTAAAAATATTGATAAAAATATCAATATAGAATTTTTATCATTACCTAAGTGATTTTAGTGAAACACTTCTTGGATAAAGTATAATGCTTAGTTTCCCATAGCAGGATTTAAAATTCAAAATTCCTGTCCAAATCACAAAAGCTTCTTTAAATAAAGATGTTCCTTATCCCTGGAAATGGTTAAATATAGTTGTTTTAAACCTGAAATAAATACAGATAGCCTGCCAAGATGTAGAATCTTGGATTTACAAAGAATCTTATTTTACAGATGAGGGGAACTAAAAGCCCATGGTGACATGCCCAAAAAGATATTGGTAGAGCCAGGATAAAACAACAGGTCTCTGGGCTTCCAACCCAATAGTCTTTCTACTATAAAATATTACAGCTTTACCAAATTCCTACAAGAACATAATTTTACATTAAAACTGACAAATAATTTTGACCAAATCAAAACCATTAAAACTACCTGGAGGAACTTTCACTTTGCCATTCAATAACAGGATCCTCTACAGAAGCATCACTTGTGCCAACTGTTTCATCTTCCTGCAACAGAGTCAACAGTTGAGATATATGGTTATTATTAACTAGCATATATTACCTGTTTTATAAAATTTTTTATATTCCTCCCTCTAAAAAAGTTCTAGTTAAAATGTATAGAATCATTTTTCTACACATACTTGTAACTCACAGCTAAGTCTATCAAGTATTTAAAAATTTCTAGCGTCTACTATCTTATTGATCAGGCATCTTTTATTATTTCAAAGACTCAATAGACTCCCTAAGACTCACAAATATAACCATCTTAAATTTTTTTAAAATCATTGTTTTAAAAATATCTATATGCCTTTAATAAGTTAATATAATTACTCTCCATAAAAGTTAATAATCTTTTTATTCTGTAAGTTGTCAAATATACCAAAGTAGAGGAAATAGATAACCCTTGCGTACACAACCTCCAGTTTAGACAATGACTCAGTGACTATCTTGTTTTATATGTATCCTCACAACTGCCTCATACTCCAGGGATTATTCTGAAGTAAATCCTGAGGGAAAAAATTTTCACTATAAATATTTAAGATTAGGATTCTTTTTAAAAATATAGCCACAACACTATTATTACATTAAAAAGGTAGCATCAATTCTTGATGATGTGATTCATTCTTTTCAGATTAAGATTATCATGGGTGGGGGAGAGAAGAAGTGATATCATTGATAAGAGTTAAAGAATTGTGAATGATTGGAGAATAGGTGTACCGTACAGTGTCAATACATAATTAAACCTTCATTATTCACTTAACACTACAGCTGTAAGAGAACAAGGAAAGGACTGGAGAAGAGAGGAACATGAAGAAAAGAATTTCTATAGTCTTTATTCCATTACCATGAAAGAAGTAGGTCTGAAAAAAAATAATTACTCAGTAAAATCTCCAAGACTGGTAAAATCAACAATTACATAGTCAACAAGTTCTGGACTGTATAGCTAGTTACCACTGTTTATATTCTACTTCTTTCCATTTCTAGGCAGATTTGCTCTCATTGTCTTTGTGATTTGCTCTCACACTCTCAGTATCCCAAAGCCAAACTTTTCCTGGCATATTTGATACTCTCAACCAAGATAATATCTTAGGTATAAATAAGAAAAGATATCCAAAGGAATTCAATATAGTGCTCAGATTTGCTGATTAAATGTCTTATTAATAAATAATCATCTCATAAGAAAGTTATTAAAATAATTTTCTATTAAAGTGACCCTTAAAAGTAAACCCAAAATTTTGTCAATTTAAAAAGAAGTAAACCTAAAGTTTATCAAATTGCTATTTCTTTTTGCAATGTGCAAACTTTCAGCCTTTCATAGAAAAAAAGAACTTTGAAAAGGAATCTAGATACCAAATATGCCTTAACTTCTTTTTGATTTTACAAGGTCTTGGACACTGATTCACTGACAGCCTTATTTTACTAAAATCTAACTGAGTAATCAAAAGAAAAAAAGTAAATCCAAAGTGGTGATACTAACTGGAAAACAAAAATTACATTGATTAAATAATAGCAGATATCTAACCTCTGAGGAGCTATCTGAGTCTTCCTGTACACCTGAATTTTGACATGATGCTTGGGAAGTATGCTCTATATTGGACCGTGTTTGGTAAGTATGCTGACGCTTGCGCTGTGTCCTTCGCAAAGACCGCCCACAGCTTGGCTGATAATCATTCTGTAAAACAGAAGGAAAATGGACTTAAAAAAATGAAAGGCTCAATGAATATACACAAAAGCACATATATAAGCAAATCAATTTGGCAGGGGTGGGATGAGGGCAGAGGTAAGGGATAGAAATAGATCCCCAAAAAGAAAATCCAAAATACATTTTTATACAACACTTTTATATTAAAAAGATACTACATTTTATATATTTAACCCACTTCCATTAATATTGATCACTTTCCTTTTTTGAGAACTTTGTGATCAAATTAAAGACAGTGCTGAAAGTCTAAGTTGCCAACAATTTGCCCACTGGGAATCTACATTTACCACATTATCTATAATTTATTACAGGATGAAGCAAAATATCTATATCATATCTATCTACATATAATTATTAATATAACACGTGTTTCTTTAGCACTACAAAAAACTGCATTTAGTAAACAGGTCAAAATAAAGAGTTATTTTTTAACAACTAAAATGTAAAGTAAAAACTGTTTTATTCTAACCTTTACTAGTATAAAATATTATTACTGATATACCATGTCAAAACTACAATCCTAATATGTCATAGGGAGTAAACAAGTTTAAAGGTCTTATAAATCAGTATCAAGGGCAAGTTTCCTATACATAAATGTTTCTCATTTTCAATATAAATAAAAATGTGTACAGATCTAACCATCCTATTTATTAGTCTCATACAAGTTTGATATTTTATAAATTAGCTTAGCAGGAAAAAGGAATATAAATCATGGATCTTAGTCATTCAAAATCTTGAAGAAAATAATTTTACCAGTGAACATTAAATAAGCTAATAAAACCTGAATAGAAATTAAGAAAGTGGGTATCAAAGTAATCTAAGTATATTTAGAGATAGTCATGTGATAATTAACTAAAATTGTGTTTATTCATATTGAAAAAACATTTAAAATTCAGTATTCATTGCCTAGATTTCCTTAATAAAATTAAAATCAACTTAGACTTTCCAATGTACCATACTCTTCAGGAACAAAACTATACATTCAGGATCTGGAAACAAAATTATACATTCTTATGCTCTAGTTTGTTCAACCTCAGAGTACTAGTAAGGGGCTTACCACACACCTACTGGAGTATAGGAAAGTTACTCCCTGCTTAGCAGTTTCTACTGGGAATATGCATCGTCCTAATATACAGATCAGGTTTTGTTCCTGTCTAAGCAGGCCAGGAGTAAGCCGAGGGCAGGGGTTAGCAAACTTTTTCTGTAAAGGGTCAAAGGATAAACATATCAGCTTTGCAGGTCATATGATCTCTGTTATATCTATTCAACTCCATATAGCATGAAAATTGCTATCGATAAATACATAAATGAATAGGTGTGGCTGTGTTCCAATAAAACTTTATTAACAGGAATAGGCAGTAGACCCGATTTAGCCCACAAGCAGTAGTTTGCCAACCTCTGGCCTCGGCTATCTGAGCATTTGTTTTATATTGTGATTAGTGATCAGGCAATAATTTTAAGGTTCTACTTAAACTATATGAAAATGGTATTCTAATACAAATATCCTATATCTACAATGATCACATATCCTAGATTTTGGGGGACAGTCCTAACATTATTTAATGTTATCCTTAATAATAACCATATATCTCAATTTGGGGTTTTAAAAAAATAGGTTCCCTATATACAGACACCTATCAAAATAATCCCTTAATATGTTAACTACCACCTTTAAAAAATCTAGTATCTGCAAATATTTGCAAATAGTGTATCCCAAAGTACCATAAAGCTAAACTTACCCTTTGGGTAGTATAAGATGGCTTTTTCTTCTTTTCAACTGTATAAAGACTGATTTCTATGTCACCTTTTGCAGTTCGACATTCTTCCTGAACCCTAATAACAAATTAAAGGTCAAAGTAACAGAAAATAATAATAAGCAAACCAACGGTTTAAAAGTCAGATAATTGAAACCCTTTTAAATGTAAAATTGATCAATGTAACCATTTTTAGGTGTGTAATTCAATAATGCATGTACCTTTTCAAATTAGAGTTTCCTCTGGACATATGTCCAGGAGTGGGATTGCTGGATCACATGGTAAGTCTGTTTCTAGTTTTTTTAGGAATCTCCATACTGTTTTCCATAATGGCTGCACCAAACTACACTCCCACCAGCAGTGTAGGAGGGTTCCTTTCCTCCACACCCTCTTCAGCATTTATCATTTGTGGACTTTTGAATGATGGCCATTCTGACGGGTGTGAGGTGATACCTCATTGTAGTTTTTATTTGCATTTCTCTGATAATTAGCAATATTGAGCATTTTTTCATGTGCCTATTGCCCATTTGTATGTCTTCATTGAAGAATTGCTTGTTTAGGTCTTTTGTCCATTTTTGGATTGGGTTGTTTTTTTTTTCTTATTAAGTTGTATTATTTTGTTTATTCTGGAAATTAAACCTTTGTCAGTCGCATCATTTGCAAATATTTTCTCCCATTCTGTAGGTTGTTGTTTTGCTTATGGTTTCCTTTGTGGTGCAAAAGCTTGTAAGTTTAATTAGGTCCCATTTTTTAATGCCATATTAGTTGTGTAACCATCATCATTATTTTCAAAACTTTTTCATCACTCAAACATAAATTTTGAAATCATTAAGCAGTAACTCTTTATTTCTCCTTCCACTAGCCCCTGTTAACTTCCTAATCTACTCTATGTCTCTATGAATTTGCCCATACTAGACATTTCATAAAAGTGGAATCATACACTATTTGTCATTTTGTGTCTGGCTTAACTCACTTAGTATAATGTTTTCAATGTTTATACATGCTGTCTGTAGCAAGTATCAGGGCTTTTAATAGCTGAATAATATTCTGCTGTATGTATATATCACATTTGGTTCATCCATTCATATGCTGACAGATACTTGAGTTGTTTCTACCATTCGGCTATTATGAATAATGCTGCAATAAACACTGGCATACAAGTATCTCAGTCTCTGCCTTCAATTCTACTTTTAACATTTTGAGCAGAGAATTATTTCAAATTGCCCTACTGCCAGGGGGTAGCATTCACTTTACAAATTAGCTATGTCTCCTTTTTTCTCATTGCTGCTAAAGAAGGAGAGGGAGAAACCAAATCAATTTTTCTACTTGTTGGCTGAGCTGGTAACAAGTTTTGTTAGGGAGATATTATGGTTGTAATGGATTTTATACTTTCTCTGTCAATGTCCTTTCTCTTTTTTAAAATCTATTTCTAGTTGCTATGCATTATCTGGAGTTAGTATTACAGCAAATGTTAAGGTTTACAAATAAGGATAGGGATTCTAAGTTTGAAATTCATCCTAATGAAATCCTTCCATCCAAAGAAGTCTACTTAAATGACATTTCTAAATACACCCTAAGCACTGGGGTCTACTAGATATCTATGGTGCACCCCCAAACTGCTCCAATATTGAGTTGATGGCCTTCTCCTCAGAACCACTGTTGAATTTTGGGTCCATTTACCACTGACATATTTAATCACATATGGCTTCATGTTATTACTTAATAGCATTTGTATTCTTATCTTCTTATCTTCTAACCTAGACTATAAATTTGTGGAAGACAGAGATCATGCTTTTCATTTTTTAGTATTCTTCAAACCATTCAGCACAAAGCCAAGCAAATTTAAGATAATCTTTAGTTATCAAATGAATTAATGGAATAATGTGGAAAAACTAATATATGACTCAGCTGAATAAAAAAAGCCTTAGTTATTAGACTAACATACTACATTTTAATGTACTTTCTAAGTTCTTACTTTTCTTATGGCTGTTACTATATTGACTCACCGACTAACCCCATTATTTAGTTCATTGACCACCACTCTTCTGCTCCATGCCATGAGATCTCGTTCAGTGGCCATCTGGCTCCGGGGAGCATTGTAATGCATTTGTCGGACACCTTCAATTTGACCACTACGTCGGAGCCCAATATTTGGGGAAGAGGATATATCCATATTTGGATTTCTCAGAGCTAAAACAAAAACAAAGAAAGGTACCAGTTTCTGAGCAAAGGCATCAAACTTTTTCAGATGAGAGCTCTAAATAAAATAGGAGATTTAAAGGTAGTACTGCTGGACAATACTGCTTGCTATCCCTTTGTTACACATTTTCTGTACCCTCTTTATGCTTTTTATAGTGCTATAAATAAAGCAGGCACTCAATAAATATTTAATGTCTCTATAACTTTTAATTTTTTTCAAGACACTTTCTGTCACTTCCTAAATGTAAATACAAAGTGTATTTAACATATTTGGTAGATTATAAATATTTATTAGTACTTAAATTCTATCTTTATTTAGCCCATTAAAAGATTTCCGAATAAAACTCCAATTAGGCTTTCAAAATAGTAAGAGAAAATTTGTAAAAAAATTTTTTTTTATGTATCAAAATTTCATTTTCAAAATTAATAAGGGAAAAAAAGCAATAGAAATTTTACTTTTCTGTTTTAATCCTATAGAAAGGTCCCTGTTTATTTTTGTTATATTTGCAAATAAAACAAAGATGGAAATGGAAACAATAGCTGTTAAAATAAGCACCATAAAAATAAAACTCAAAACAAATGAACATTGCAAAGAGAAGTCAGTGGTGTCCCTTTGACTAACAGCATTTCAAATCTATGCACAGGAACCTAGTGTTAAAAGTAGTGATATCTAAATCAGGATTCTAAGAAAGCTTTATGTCTTAGGAACAGAAGGTCTGGACATATATGATCATCAATCCACTTTTTATCTTGTTCCAGGTTAAGGAAAGCTCCAAATGACCTGAACAAAGAATGTTTTTATTTTAATTTTATGGAATACTAAAGACACCAGGAAATGAGTAAAATGCCCTGTGCATCACCTCAAATTTAAATCACCTTATTCATTTCTGTAGACTCCAAAATGTCACAATAACCAAATAAATGACTCCAATAATATGTGACAAGAAAGACATTTACCAAAATACCATAAGAAGACAGCATTTTAAAGTAAAACTAAGAGTTCTTGAAAAAAGTAAAACAAGCCAAGATTTATATAAAACTCAGATGCATAGGCACATTTCATGTAAAGAGAAGGAAGAGATAAAATAGATTAGAATAATACTTGTAATTAAGATTCAACTTGTGAGAGTCAACTAAGAAGTTACATCTATATTCCCTAAGAGGGCTTCTTATCTTCCAGTGTATCTTTGTAAATTCAAGAGAGAAAGATGATATGTTGCTCCCTTTTCAACAAAGGGAGATAAGTTTTTTTGGTAGTAATCTTTAAACTTAGAGTGGTTTTAATTTTGATAACTTTATAGGTTGGTTTCCCTACAAAGGGGTTGGACTTATTATAGCACTTTACTTATTAGAACAAAGGTAAAGACTGCAAATACATTACTGAGTTAAAAGAAAATAGTATATGAAAATACACTATCTATATTTCTTAGGTGATGCCAAGTCACTTTAGGCACAAACGATAATGAGATTATGGCACTTTGGTGTATCTGTTATCACAAAATGTAAATTACCAGAAACATTGTTTTTATTTAAAAACCTAAAATGTTACTCATATGCAATTACTTGGTAGAATTAAAGTACACACATCATACCTTTTACAAGTATATACATACTTACCACCATTAGCAGAATATGATCTATTAATTGGAAAATGTGGAACATCTCCTTCATTAATTAGCCTCAGATCTTGTTCTCTTTGTAACTCCCTGATTATTCCATCAAGAATGCTCTCATCTTGGTCATTGGTTTGCTGCCCAATTACCTGCTCTACCACTTCACCATCACCTTAATGAGATCAAAGATATAAAGCCACAAAATTATTTACATTTCAGTATAACAAAAATGTAGTAAATCAAGCCTAATCTATAAATTTCTAGACAAATGCTTTAAAAAGAATTCAAGTGAAAATAAAGCATATATCAAACAAAATGTTTTTTCAGAACTGTTAAATTTTTTGACATGTCAGACTCTGTATTTGACTTAACCAATGTCCTCAAATTAGATATTACTATTGAGGGTCTTCCCATCTTAAATAAAAATTATTCAATTATTAATTTTAAAATGAATTTTCTCTATGGAATATTCCAAGCTAAGTTGGGAGTAGAGATCTGAGTAAACTTTTAACAAATTCAACCAGATACCTAAAATGCTTTGCATCTTTCTTTCATGAGAATTTCCTTTCTGAGAAATAAAAATTATGGTCTTTCAAATACTCTCTTTTGATAATACTTCAGTATATTGATGAGTATAAAAATTATTTCTTATACTGAAATTCAATGATTACATCTGAATAAAATATGAAATACACACTATATATATATATATACACACATATACATATATATATATCACTATGCTGTATATCAGAAACTAACACAACATTGTAAATCAACTATACTTCAATTAAAAAAAATTTTTTTCACATAAGTTCCGGTCAAGATGGCAGAGTGGTAGGACCACAAGCTTGCCTCTCCTCACAACTACAATGAAACCACAACTTAGTGTAAAACAACCACCGAAAAAAGACTGGAGCCTAGCAAAAAAGATTTTCTGCAACTGGAAACATAAAGAGGGAACCACAGCAGGATGGTAGGAGGGGTGTGCTCATGATATAATTAGGCCCAATACATGCTGGGTGGGTGACTCATAAGCTAAAGATTTGTTAAGTCACAGAGGCCCTCCCATAGGAGTGAGAACTCAAATCCCCACATCAGGCTCCCCAGCTCGGGTACTGGCATTGGGAAGAGAAGCAGACCCCAGGACATCTGGTTTTGAAGGCCAGGGGGGCTTGGCTCTGGGAGCCTCATGGGACTGGGGGAAATGGAGACTTCATTCACTTGAGAAGCATACATGGAAACTCATGTGCACCAGACACAAGGACTAAGGCAGTGATTTCATAGGAACCTGGGCCAGACCTGCCTGCTGGATTTGGAGGGTCTCCTGGGGAGGTGCGGGATGGCTGCGGCTCACTCAGGGGACATAAAAGCTGGCGATGGACATTCTGGGAGTATTCATCTACATGAGCTTCCCTGGAGGCTGACATCTTGATTGGATCATTAGCACCAAGACTGAGCCCCACCCAATGGGCTGTAGGGAAGCCTCAGGCCAAACAACGTACAGGGTGGGAGCACAGCCCCACCCAGCAACAGCCTTCCTAAGCCACAAAGGCCTCTAGACATGGCCCTACCCACCAGAAGTCCAGGACCAAGCTTCACCCAGCAGTGGGCAGGCACTGGCTCCTCCTGCCAGGAAACCTGCATAAGCCTCTAGTCCAGCCTCATCCACCAGGGGCACATACTAGAAATAAGAAAACAATAATCCCAAAGCCTGTGGAAGGAATCCACAAACACATAGAAAGATAGATGATATGAGGCGGCAAAGAAATATCTCCCAGGCCAAGGCACAAGATAAAATCCCAGAAGAAGAAATAAGTGATGAGGGGATAGGCAATTTATCTGAGAAAGAGTTTAAAGTAACAATGGCCAGGATGTTCAGAGAACTCAAGAGGAGTATAGATGCACATAGCGAAGTTTTTAGCAGAGTTGGAAAATACAAAGAATACCTAAACAAAGTTGAAGAATAAAATCACTGAAATGAACAATACACTAGAAGGAACCAAGAATAGACTAAATGAGGTAGAAGAACAGATCAGTGAGCTGGAAGACAGATTAGTAGAAATCACTACTGCAGAACAGAGAAGAGAAAAAAGAATAAAAACTAATGAGGATAGTTTAAGAGAACTCTGGGACAACATGAAGTACTCTAATATTCACATTATAGGGGTCCCAGAAAGACAAGAGAGAGAGAAAGGACCTGAGAAAAAATTTGGAGCGATAATAACCAAAAACTTCCCCAACTTGGGAAAGGAAACAATCACTCAAGTCTTGGATGCACAGAGAGTACCACACAGGATCAATCTAAAGAGGAACACACAAAGGCACATAGACACCAAATTGACAAAAATTACAAATAAAGAGAAAATATTAAAATTAGCAAGAGAAAAGCAACAAATAACATACAAGGGAATTCCCATAAGGTTATCAGCTGATTTTTCAGCAGAAACTCTAGAGGCCAGAGGGAGTGACATGATATATTTAAAGTGACACAAGGGGGAAACTTACAACCAAGAATACTCTATCCAGCAAGGCTCTCATTCAGACTTGAGGGAGAAATCAAAAGCTTCACAGATAAACAATAGCTAAAAGATTTCAGCACCACCAAATTAGCTTTACAACAAATGTTAAAGGACCTTCTCTAGTCATCAAACCGTAAGAAAAGAGAAGAAGAAGAAAGAGAAAAAAAGAGAGAGACCTACAAAAGATTGCTTTGGCTGTTTGAGGTCTTTTGTGGTTACTTATAAATTTTGGGATTGTTTGTTCTAGTTCTGTGAGGAATGTTGCCAGTAATTTGATGGGGGTTGTGTTGGATCTGTGGATTGCTTTGGGTAGTGTGGCCATTTTGATAGTGTTGATTCTTCTAATCCAAGAGCACAAGAAATCTTTCAATTTCTTTGTGTCATTTTGGTTTTCAGAATTTAGGTAACCTCCTTGGTTCAGTTTATTTCTAGGTATTTTGTTGTTTTTGATGTAATGGAAATGTCTTTGCCTGTTACAAAATTCTGGTTTTTGAAGAGAAAAACAAAAGTGAATGAAGGGCTTCAAATGGCAAAATATCCTTCATTTTTATAGGTGAGTTGTATCCATATATATTATATATATATATATATATATATATATATATATATAATATATATATGTTGCATCTCCATTATCTATTCAACTGCTTATGTGCACTTAGGATGCTTCCATATCTTGGCAATTATAAGTAATGTTGCTTTTAATAGCAGGGTATATGTATCTTTTTTAGTTAATTCTTATCTTGTGGTTGGCTTTATTCCTTTGATAACTATGTAAGCTAAAAAAGCTAAAGCTCTAAACATTCTTAGAAACAATGAACAGTACATATATGTAAATTAAAAAAATATGTGCAGTAAAAAAAAAAAGATCTATCAAGCCATGAAAGAAACAGAAGAAACTTAAAATACATATTACTAAATGAAAGAAGCCAGTCTGAAAAGGTTACAAACTGTACGATTCCAACCAGATGACTTTCTGGAAAAGGCACAGCTACAGAAACAATAAAAAGATTGTGGTTTCCAGGGGTTTGGTGAGAGGGAGGGAGGGAAGAATGAATAGATGGAGCACAGAGGATTTTTAGGGCAATGAAATTACTCTGTATGATAAAATAGTGGTGGCTACATGTCATTATGCATTTGTCAAAGCCCATATAATGTACAACATCAAGAGTGAACCCTGATGTAAACTATGGACTTTGGTTGGTAATAATGTGCCCATGTTGGTTCATCAATTATACCAAATATGGCACACTGATGAGGGATGTTGAGGATAGGGGTGTATATATGTGTGGGTGGGGAGGGCTATGTGGGAACTCTGTATTTTCTGCTCAATTCTGTTGTGAACCTGAAACTGCTCTAAAAGAATAAAGTCTATTAAATTAAAAAATATACATATAAGAATAAAAAAATTAAAAAAAAACTTTATTTACTTCTATGATCTTTTTCTTTCTTAAATACATCTTAGATCTGTTTTTCATCTTGTCCTCTAGTCAGATTAAATGGTATCTAATAGAGTAGTTAAGTGATCAAGTCTTACAGGAAGTAAAGTATGATAAAAAAAGAATATGAAAATGAATATATGTATGTTCATGTATGATTGAAGCATTATGCTGTACACCAGAAATTGACACAACATAGTAAACTGACTATACTTCAATAAATATATATATATACTGAAAAAAATAAAATATAATGAATTACAGATTTTTAACTCAATGTTTTCAGTTTTATCTCCTATCTAATATTAATGGTTCCTCCCTTGTTTAATATGACATCAACAAAGTAACTATTAGCATATGTGTAATACCATTTCATTGTTCTACAAATCTTTAGGAGAGAGAACATAAAAGGATGTGCAACATTTCTTTCTATAAAGGTCAATTCAAGACTTAATTCCTTAGTCAGGATATAAATTCCATTTGCAAATAAACAAGTCACTACTTCATACCTGAAAGAAAACCTACAAGTAACAAACTAAGATATGAAGATATTTTGGTGTGTTGGGGGGTTGGGGAGGGGTGGTGGAGGCAGTATACCTAAGGGAAATATGCCAACCAGAGGAGTTCTTTTGATAGAGGATAGCTTATTTCAATGTCTTATTCTACCACCCTCCCATACGGCATCACACTCATCACTGCTTCTTCAACATCCTCTAAGATTGAGTGTTGGTTAAAAAAATACTCACAGTCTCCCTCCCCAACACTCAATAATTCTTTAACATTTCAAACATGAGGATGGGTAAACAGCACTTTTCAGTTTATAGCTTTTGAGATTTCCTCTTCTTCAGTCCATTAACTACAGACTCTCAAATTAAAATACCAGTACTATGAAGAGTGGAATTTCATCAATTATAAAAGCTTGACACATTAAAGTTAGTATATTTAATCATCCTAGCGGTCAATACTGTAAACAACAAGATCATACATATGTTCAGGGTTCTAAGGAAACAAGTCAACACATTTTCTGCATCAGTATACTCTTGTTTGTCCTAACCCATTTATCTGTATCCAGGTGAGATGTAAAAGTACACTGGTGTGGTAAAATGTTCTGTGTAACTGAAAATTAATAGAAGTATTAGGAAAAATATATTATAACCTACTACAGAGTTTGGCAGGGGGATATATTATAGAAAGAACAGCAGCATCAATATTAACATTTTACAAAATGTTTTCAATTTAATTTTGTAAATAACATACCATTTGCCACATATCCCAGCTGTGGTATAAGTTGTTCATCTTTACAATTTTCCCGTCCTGGTACTAGCCTTTGGAACTTTGTGGGATGAGGATTTCCATCAACATCCACCAAGAATGGGGGAGGCATGAGATGAGGAGCTTGTTGGGTTTGTTCATCCAGTACATAGTTGTTGGCATCACGGATAAGAGGTCGATAATCCGTATGGAAGAACATCTGATCTGGAATCTTTATGACAGATTTTTAGCATTTAACGTGCACAGAAAATTTACAGATAAGCATTTATTTTCATTCCTACAGCACATGGGTTTTTCAAATCAGACAATTTTTGTGTTACTTTTTAGTCTTCTATTGCCAAATGTTCACTCAAGATAGAAGTGAATAACCTAGATCATAATCCTATCTTTTCTCCACAAAACCCTACAATCTGTATTACTTTCTGGTCCTATACCATGTTTCTCCAATTAGGATAGTAAGAAGCAAAGCAATAACACAGTAAAGTTAGTTATTTTTAAGTTGCAAAAGCACACAAACTTCTACAACTATTTTTCTTGCTTATTTGTATTCAAATAATAGATGGGGTATAATATAAATGGTGAGGCAGGTAAATATCAACTGTGTGAAAGACACTCAAAGGTGATGCAAGTATTGAGTTGAACTAAAAGATCTGAGTTCTTTTCCAACTCCAAGATTCCATAATCTATCCCCAAATTCACAGCTAATAAAATATAAGGAACCAGTTAAGTTAGGTTCCAAAGTATTTTAACAAGATCAGTAATAGGTAAAGTAGCCAAGCAAGAAAATAAACATTCAGTCACCAGCTGTTTATTCCCAGTTTGTGATAAGTAGAAGATGTAATCTGGTGAAGTTTTTCTCTTAGTATACCTGAAAGGCAGTACAGAGGATATGTTCTAAGGAAAAAGATTTCCTAATGAATTTTTTGTATCTACATCACCTTATATCTTAATAGTAATTTGAACTGCCAAGCCTTATGTTCTGGCAGTGATGAAAATTTTACCAAAAAAGATGACTTTGTTACCTATTGACATATAGGGAATCTTATTAACTGGAATATTTCCAATAAGATTTATGAATAAAACAATCCAAAATTACAATTTACAAGAAAAATTAAATGTACCAACCTTTTCATAGTATTTACTGCATCCAAAACCAAAAAGCAGCAAATGCCCATGAGAATCAGTGCAGGCAAAATGGTTTCCATCTGGTGAAAATTTACAGTCAAACACTGCACCATGGCCTTGGCCTTCAATCTGAAATTTAGAGGAATCACTTTAAGACATCCTAAGAGATAATTTTCAAATAATAAGTAGGCAATAGCTTCTGCTTGCTTGGATTCTGTGTTGCACCAACATCCCAATGTACTCTCTGACTTCTGTAGTCAGAACCCTACTGTAACAGTAAAGCTCTGATAGACATTAGGGAGAATCAAAATGCAATGGATGGTATCAAATATTGCTAGCAATGTCAAATCTCAAGAAGTACTAAATACATAACTGAGGAGAATTTTAAAAAAGACCTAAACACAACCAAACTGACAAAAGTGCTATTTCAGCAAAGTCAAGATATTATCTTCATATTTAAATTGTAATGAAAGCAAGCTTTAAAATAACCATTTTAAAATTAAAGCACACAAATCAATTTCACTAATAAAAGACAGAGCTTTATTAATGCTCTGGATCTATATAGAGACAGTAAAAAGGAGCTCAAAGGCCATGATTTAGGAATTGTTAGAACTATTCTTCAGAAAGGAACACTAAATATGGAGAAAATGAATATTCTCATCACTATAGGAGGGTGTTCTACTGGGAGACCAGATAGCTCACCAGATTTCCATAGTTTGTATGAAATATATCTTAGGAGTATCCATATATCCAATTCCATGTGTACCAAACAACTTCCTGATTGCTAAGTAAGCTATATGGGGTTTACCAGAGGCAGCTACAATACAATCACTGTTGTGATTCAATAATTAGGAATATAGTTTAAACATTAATTTTTTTGTAATTTTGGTTAGTGTTAGCTCCAAAAGCTTATTAAATTTAGGTTTCTACAATTTAGAGCTGGGAACCAGAATTTGGAAAATGCTATAACCACCATGAGTCACCCTGAAAGGCATAATTCTCGACTGGCCTTACTCTCAGTTCTTCAGTCAAATTCTAAGTTATTATATGGATTTAAACAGAGGTGACAAGAGGTTATTTGGCACTAAGTATACTTTAAATACCAAGTTGTCATAGAAAAGTCTGTTTTAATATGCACTAAGCATAGATTTTTCTTACCATGTTAAAATAATTTCGAATTTTGGTCCCCCGGTCAAGGTCCCAAATAAAAACGTTCCCATCATGACCTGCCGAAAGTATGATCCTTTGATCAAATGGATGTGCTTCCAAAACAAATACTTCATCATCATGTCCCTGTGATAAAATCAATATTAAAAATGAAAAGCAATACCAAATATCTGGTTATTTGGTTAAAAGATCTCAGGAGTATGTTATCAATCTGGTTAAGATGAATTCATGCACACAAATTTAGTAGCATTTACTAAATGGACACTATAAGAAATAGTTCAGTTAGAGTTCCTTATATGTTTAAAATGCTGATTTCATAGAGTATTCAGTAGAGAAGAGACTCAAAAAGGTGTTTAAAATCAAGATAGTCTAAAACAGTTACATTTTAACCAGGTCCCTGATGTAGAATTTGTATTTCTAGGACTCTGCTATTTAAAAGGACATAGAATATGTAACAAACAAAATTTTTTATTAACACCAATTCTGTCACAGTGATAAGAGACAAACCTTCATTGTTCTTTATCCAGAACACTCTATCACTGGTATTCATAGTGTACTTTGGGAGGCCCTATCATACATTCAAACAACAAAGTATAGTGGCTCTGCCCCTAATCTACTTCATAGCTAAAGGTTTCATCTAATATGCTATCTGAAAAATGGGTCTGCTCTTAAAAAAACTAAACTTGAAAACCAATGTCCTATGTATATGTTTCCCTTTCAATAAAACAAGGAATATCACTATATTTATAGACCTCAGATCAGGAGTCTGCAAACTATAGTCTTCAGGCAAAATTCAGCTCCCCAATGCTTATGGACTCACAGTATGTGAGCTAAGAATGTTTTTTACATTTTTAAAAGGTTGTAAAAAAAAAGAATATACAACAGAGACCATATGTGGCCTACAAGGCCTAAAATATTTACTCACTGGCCTCTCAAAAAAAAAGTTTGCCAACACCTGATTTTGATCATTGTTGATTTTTCTTAACTCCTGGCTAGAGAATACATGATTAACAACAGGCTCCAAGTCTTGGAAAAGCATGCAGAACATCCTGAAGTTACATTTCCCTCAGGAACACATCAGCATATTACACATAAGAAGCTTCTACAAATAATCATATATACTAACAGAAAACTCCCCTAACTTGGGAAAGGAAACAGTCACCCAAGTCCAGGAAGCTCAGAGTCCCACACAGGATCAACCCAAAGAGGAATATACTAAGGCACACAGTAATTAAATTCACACAAATTAAGGATAAGGAGAGAATATTAAAATCAGCAAGACAAAAGCAACAAATAACATACAAGGGAACTCCCATAAGGTTATCTGCTAATTCTCAGGCCAGAAGGGAGTGGCACAATATATTTAAAGTGCTGAAAGGGAAAAACTTACATCCAAGAATACTCTATCCAGCAAGGCTCTCATTCAGACTTGATGGAGATATCAAAAGCTTCAGAGATAAACAAAGGCTAAAAGAATTCAGGACCACCAAACCAGCTTTACAACAATGTTAAAGGAACTTCTCTAGTCAACAAAGCACAAGAAAAGAGAATAAAAAGAAGAAGGAAAAAAAAAAACCTACAAAAACAAACTCAAAACAATTAACAAAAATGGCAGTAAGAACACACCTAACAATAATTACCTTAAATGTAAATAGATTAAATGCTCCAACCAAAATACATAGACTGGCTGAATGGATACAAAGCAAGACCCATATATATGCTGTCTACAAGAGACCCACTTCAGAGCTAGAGACACATGCAGGTCAAAAGTAAGGGGATGGAAAAAGATATTCCATGCAAATGGAAACCAGAAGAAAGCTGGAGTAGCAATACTTATATCAGACAAAATAGATTTTAAAATAAAGACTGTTACAAGAGACAAAGAAGGGCACTACATAATGCTTAAGGAATCAATCCAAGCAGAGAATATAACAATTATAAATATATATGCACCCAAGGTAGGATATATACAGCAACTTTTAACAGACATAAAAGGAGAAATTGACAATAACACAATAATAGTAGGGGATCTTAACACCCCACTTATACCAAGAGACAGATCATACAGAGAGAAAATCAATAAGGAAATACAGGCCTTAAATAACACATTAGACCAGATGGACCTAATTGATATCTATAGAGAATACCACCCAAAACCAACAGAATACACATTCTTCTAAGGTGCACATGTAACATTCTCCAGAATTGATCACATGCTGGCCAACAAAGCGAGCCTCAGCGAATTTAAGAAAATTGAAATCATACCAAGCACCTTTTCAGACCACAATGCTATTAGGTTAGTAATCAACTACAAGAAAAAAAAACTGCAAAAACTGCAAACACATGGAGGGTAAACAATATGCTACTACACACCAGTGGATCATGGAAGAAATCGATGAGGAAATCAAAAAGTACTTTGAGACCAAAGAAAACGAAAACACAACAATCCAAAACCTCTGGGATGCAGCAAAAGCAGTTCTCAAAGGGAGTTTTATAGCGACACAAGCATACCTCAGGAAGCAAGAAAAATCTCAAGTGAATAACCTAACCTTACACCTCAAGCAGCTGGAGAAAGAAGAACACATCCTAAAGTTACTAGAAGAAAATAAATCATAAGGATTAGAGCAGAAATAAATGAAATAGAGACTTAAAAAAACAGTAGAAAAGATTAACAAAACTAAAAGCTGTTTCTTTGAAAAGATAAACAAAATTGATAAGCCGTTAGTCAGATTCATCAAGAAAAATAGGAAGAGGGCCCAAATTAATAAAATCAAAAATGAAAAAGGAGAAGTTACAACTGACAACACAGAAATACAAGGAAACATAAGGGGATACTATGAGAAGCTATATGCCAACAAAAATGGCAACACAGAAGAGATGGACAATTTCTTAGAAAGGTACAATTTGCCAAGATTAAACCAGGAAGAAATAGACAATATGAATAGACCAATTACCAGTACTGAAATTGAATCAGTAATTAAAAACCTCCCAAGAAAACAAAAGTCGACGACCAGATGGCTTCACAGGTGAATTCTACCAAACATTTAGAGAAGAGTTAACACCTGTCCTGAAACTATTCCAAAAATTGCAGAGGGAGGAACACTTCCAAACTCATTCTATGAGGCCTAATCACCCTCATACCAAAACCAGACAAGGATATCACAAAAAAAGAAAATTATAGGCCAATATCACTTATGAATATAGATGCAAAAATTCTCAACAAAATACTAGCAAATCTACTCCAACAATGCATAAAAAGGATCATACACTATGATCAAGTCAGATTTATCCCAGGGACGTAGAGATTTTTCAATATGCACAAATCAATCAACGTGATAACACCATTTTAACAAACTGAAGAATAAAAACCATATGATAATCTCAGTAGACACAGAAAAAGCTTTTGATAAAATTCAACATCCATTTATGATCAAAACTCTCCAGAACGTGGACACAGATGGAACATACCTCAACATAATAAAGGCCATATATGACAAGCCTAGAGCTAACATCATACTTAATGGGTTCCCTTTAAGATCAGGAACAAGACAAGGATGCCCAATATCACCACTTGTATTCAACGCAGTTTTGGAAGTCTTAGCCATAGCAATCAGAGGAGAAAAAGAAATAAAAGGAGTCCAAATTGGAAAAGAAGAAATAAAACTGTCAATGTTTGTAAATGACATGATGCTATACATAGAAAAACCCTAAAGAAGTGACCAGAAAACTATGAGAACTCATCAATAAATTTGGTAAAGTTGCAGGACACAAAATTAATACACAGAAATCAGTTGTATTTCTATACACTAACAATGAAATAGCAGAAAGGGAAATTAAGGAAATGATACCATTTACCACCACGACAGAAAGAATAAAATACACTGGAATAAACCTACCCAAGGAGGCAAAAGACCTGTATGCTGAAAACTATAGGACAAAGATGAAGGAAACTGCAGATGACATAAACAAATGGAAAGGTATACCATGTTCTTGGATTGGAAGAATCAATATTGTTAAAGTGGCCATATTGCCCAAGGCAATTTACAGATTCAAAGCATTCCCTGTCAAATTACCAATGACATCCTTCACAGAGCTGGAACAAAAAAATGTTAAAATTTGTATGGAAACACAAAAGACCCCAAATAACCAAAACAATCTTGAAAAAGAACAGAGCTGGGGGAATCATGCTTCCTGACTTCAGACTATATTACAAAGCTACAGTAATCAATACAGTATGGTACTGGCACAAAAACAGACACATAGATCAATGGAACAGGATAGAAAGTCCAGAAATAAACCCACACATGTATGACAAAGGAGGCAAGAATATACAATAGAGCCAAGACAGTCTCTTCAATAAGTGGTGCTGGGAAAACTGGACAGCTACCTGTAAAAGACTGAAATTAGAACATTCTCTAATACCATGTACAGAAATAAACTCAAAATGAGTTAAAGACCTAAATGTAAGACCAGATACTATAAAATTCCTAGAAGAAAACATAGGCAGAACACTCACAGACATACATCATGACAATATATTTTTTGAACCAGCTCCTGCAGTAATGGAAATGAAAGCAAAAATAAACAAATGGGATTTAATTAAACTTAAAAGCTTTTGCACAGCTAAGGATACCATCAACAAATGAAAAAACCTACAAAATGGGAGAAAATATTTCCAAATGATGGGATTGACAAGGGACTGATTTCCAAAATATACAAACAGCTCATACACCTTAATGTCAAAGAAACAAGCAACCCAACCCAAAAATGGGCAGAAGACCTAAACAAGCAATTCTCCAATGAAGTCATACAAATGGGCAATAGGCACATGAAAAAATGCTCAATATCACTAATCATCAGAGAAATGCAGATCAAAGCTACAATGAGATATCACCTCACATCAGCCAGAATGGCCATCATTGAAAAGTCTACAAAGGACAGATGCTGGAGAGGGTGTGGAGAAAAGGGAACCCTCCTGCACTGTTGGTGGCAGTGTAGATTGGTGCAGCCACTATGGAGGACAGTATGGAGGTTCCTTAAAAAACTGAAAATAGACTTACCATGTGATACCGCAATCCCATTCCTGGGCATATATCCAGAGAAAAATAAAATTCAAAAAGATACATGCGCCCCAATGTTCATAGCAGCACTATTTACAATACCCAAGACATGAAAACAACCCAAATATCCATCAACAGATGACTGGATAAAGAAGATGTAGTAACATACACAGAATGGAACCCTACTCAGCCATAAAAAAGAATAAAATAATGCCTTTTGTAGCAATATGAATGGACCTGAAGATTATCTTTCTAAGTGAACTGGGCCAGAAAGAGAAAGAAAAATGCCATATGACAGCTCTTAGATGTGGTATCTAAGTAATAGTAGTAGTAGTAATAATAATAATAATAATAATGGCACAAATGAATTACTTATTTATAACTTAGATGATTGATTTCTTGAATAGGTCTAAGCACATTTGACTGTCCTTTATGATTAGATTATCGCATTCTGTTGATTCTTATTTTGTTTTTGGCTTTATTCCTTTGATAATTATGTAAATTTAAAAAGCTAAAGCTCTAATCTGTTCTTAGAAACAATGATCAGTACATATATGTAAACTAAAAAAATGTGCAGCATATTGTACATATTGTATTTACATGCAATGTAATGTATGTGTGCAGTCAAACTGTAATAATTCTACCTAATAAAACTGAAAAAGGAAAAAAAATGATCATATATTGTGAACCTAAAAAGTGTATTTTATCTCAAATCATACAAAAACAGAATAATATTCTACCATATTACCATTATGGACAAAAATATAGTTTACTGAAAAATAACTGCAGGCTGGCTCAAAACATAAAGCATAAGACGAGGAGGTAAAATCCCATTACAATAAATACCATCACAAAACTCTTTTCCCAATGACTAACAAAAAATATTTCTTTGTCATAACAAAATCTCTTGTTGAATAATCAGTTTGATATAGTAAATACTTTCTCAGTTTCCTAAGCAGTAAACAATAAAATTACCCTACTAAACTCAAATGATAATGATACAACTATATCAGTGTACATTAAGAAACAGAAACTTATTAAATAGGAGGGTTTATTTTTGGTTACAAGGACACAGTCACTGGGTTACAGGAAACAAAACCTAGTCAAATTCAGTAATGTCTTAAGATTTATCATCTGCTCAATTTTTATTTATTAAACAAACACACCTCTATTTCTACTACTGCCACAAAAATCCAAATTATCACCATGCCCGATCCTAGCGTAGAATCCTACAGCACACCCAGAGTTATTCTTATATCCATTCGAAACTATTCTCTACTCTGTTGCTAGAAGTGCAAGGTATTTTTTAAAAGAAAATTTACATATTATCCCTTTGCTTTTAAACATTTTAAGGTTGTTCTTTTAGTCTTAGGACAGATTCTACAAGACCTCGAATGGTCTGGCCCCTGTCCATTTATCCAGTCCTATCTGGTGACACTCTTTCTGCTATCTGTGTTCTAGCCAAAAATTGGCTTTCTTTCAACTCCTCTCTAAGTCAAGATCTTTGCACAAGTTTTTCCTTCTTCCTGGAGAGATCTTTCAACCTCTTTACATATGTAATTTACCAAATATTTATTGATCCCCTACCATGTTGAGACAGAAAATAAACAAAGAAATTTAATAAGAAAGCATCAAGTAGTAATAAACACTGTGAAGAAAATAAATAAAGACAAAAACTGGGAGGCTACTCTAGATTATTTGATCAGGGAAGGCCTTGTCAAGGAGGTGATATTTAGGCTGAGAGATGGGTAATATTTACCTATCTTATAAATCTTAATGTAAACTTCACTTCCTCAGAAACTTTGTCTGACCCTTCCAGATCAGGTTTAGCCATCTTGTTAGTAACTTGCATTGTGCTTTGATTAAATGTTTGTTTCTTTGTTTTATTTAATAGGCTATAAACTCTAGGAGGGCCTAACTTTAATTTACCATTTACACCTAACTCAATGGCTGGCATAGTGCACAGTCAGTAAGTATTTGCTGAATGGAAGAACTTTACACCCTTCTAAGATCCTGACACACAAATTGTTAACAAATAAAATATAAATTCTATACCAAAACTAAGTAGATTTGACAGTTACAAGGACTAAAAATAGTCTGTTCTAAAATTTCTTCAGTAAAATTCACTGAAAACAGAAGACCCATGAGTCAGTCCATAGGAAGTGTACCACTAAACAGAACTAAATTTAGGTACTTACTAAGGCAGAATTTTACATGAATTTATAAAACCAATGTCTACAACTTGGCCTTTGAAATTGTGATTTTGAGAGATAAAGACTTGTAGCCACTGGCCAAATGTGTGGCTGAATAAGCTACAAATATGTGGCTAGTAAGCGTCTGAAATAAAAATACACAGCTAGTACAAACTGAGATGTTTTATAAGAATAAAATACATACTGATTTCAAATATTTAGTATGAAAAAATAATGTCAAATATTTCATTAATATTTCTTATATCAACTACATGTTGAAATGCTACTATTTTAGATATATCAAGTTAAATAAAATACATTATTAAAATTAATTTCACCTGCTACTTTTTACTTTTTTATTGTGGCTACTAGGAATATCAGTATTTCATATATATGGCTTGTAGTATATTTTTATTGGCATGTGCCAACACAGACAAATATTTCCTAATAAGTAATCAAGCAAACAGTATAGGTTTTTCCACTCATATTAATAGAAACTTATATCAGGGAATAAGGAAAGCCAGAAATGAGATAAGCATTGGTTTAACAGATAAAAGGAAGAATCTAAAACTCCACTAACACAGTGTTAGGGTTTTACTTAGGAAGGCGGACTTGGTAAGTATATAAAATTCAACTGCAAATCCTCCTGAAATTAAATCAAACTTTAGAAACCTCAGAGGCCTTAGAAATGATTATTTCACACAGGAGTCAAGTAAGCATGATACTATGGTATACAATAAAGAGAACTGAGCCACAAGAATTGGTTTCTGGTCCCTATTACTACCATGTACACCATATGGCAGTCACTTGGTCCTTAAAGCACTTATGAATCAATTTCAAAGCAGACAGGAAATAAGGCTTTTAAGTGGAATTTAACTTGAAGTCAGCCTTTAACCATGATAAACTAACAAACATTAATCCCACCCATGTGAGCTCTGCTATAATCCTATCAATTTTTCACACCACAAGTATTGCAGCCTTTTACTACAACAAATTCCTTCTTTTAAAAGAAAGAGGTAGGGGGACGGTATAGCTCAGTGGTAGAGTGCTTACCTAGCAATCACGAGGTTCAAGGTTTGGGGTTCAACCCCCAGTACCTCCATTTAAATAAATAAATAAATGCAACATACTTACCTCCCCCACCCCCATATAATTGCTGTATGTCAATTATATATAAAAAAACGGGAAGGAAATTTTTTTCTAAAAAATAAAAATTAAAGAGGAAAAGGTACCATTTTCTCCTACTTCCTCTTTCCTCTACTTCTTGCATAAACTAATATCTGAAGATAGAATATATAGGATACACTTGTCAAAATAAAGTCAGCTCTATCCTTAAAACATTAACAGAAAAAAAATCCCAACTCATGCTAAAAGCAAAATAACTTATGCACCTTTGACTGCATATGCTAACAGAATAGATAAATAAATATCAGACCTTGAAAGGATCTTAAAAAGTTTTCATACTTACTTTTAGCAGCTACACCATGCGCCATGCCTATTTTGTAGATATGTCCAAAGAGGTACCCTGAATAACTATTTCACGAAGGGATAGTAAGTCATATAAAGTAAACTAGAATACTTAAATATCCTGTCTTCTAGAATAATGCCCTTTTTGACTATTTTAATTATTCTAAAAATAAGATACTTACAGATAAAGTATGAAGAAGTTGGCCTGTGATAGAATTCCACACTTTCAAAAGGAAATTGTTCACTGCAGTAATAACTGTGGTGTCATAGCGATCCCAGGCCACCATAGTCACCTTAAGTTTAGTGACTTTGTCTTCTCCAGATGGCAAATTATTCCTAAACAAAATAATTCAGGATTCATACATTGTAAATTTTGAACAAAGGTGCATCTAACATAACAAATTACGACAAAAATCTCTCTAGGAGCATGTAATTTTTTAGATTAAAAAAATCCTAAACTATACTTTAAAGTACTTGTAAAATAAAATAATAAAAGTAATTATATAGAGTAATACATAAGATTATTTTAAAGAAGAAAAATAGATGAAATGGCAAAAATTTTGTAGTTATATGAGAACAATAACAATAAAGTGAAACTAGAAAGAAATCTACAAATATCTTATAAAAATAAAGTACAAGGTTATGTTGGCTACCAGAAAATATGAAGAAAAAATACAATGGACCATCTATTTCTTTAAACACTAATTCTTTTAAACTAATAGGTCTTGTAAAAAAAAATGCAGTAACAAACTCAGTAACTTTTTATTTAATTGAATATGACATTATCAGTAGCTATGACTACAAAGTCAGTTCCATATTGTTATTAGTGGGAAGATAATTAATTTCAGGATCCTACTCTAAACAAAATGTAGTATCCTAAAGAGGAATTAAGTATCTTCCAATCAACAGTGAAGATGATGAAACAGAATTCTGATTAAGTGTACTTATAATGTTGAGTAGGAATGTTAACAATATGAAATATTATAAAGGTACACTCAGTAAGTTAGAGAAATATTTAAACATATGATGACATTTAATAAAGATAACCCTGAAAGTACAAAGTAGTATAGATAGATATTAAAAATGACCTATAGAAAATTAAGGCAGGGAATGGCTCTGTGGCTATTAGTAAAGCACAGAGATCTGTGCATCACAAGTGACCAGAATTTTGAATGAGTTAGCTATGTTCCTATCATCCAATCTGTCAATCAATGGCAAAATTGTGTTTAAAGGACTAAATACAGATGCAAACTTCATATCTACCAATTAACTCCAAACTATTTACTAATCTAAAAAGATATTTATTTTCATTATTAAATATAATTCAATAATGTAAAAGAGACTGTATCATATAAGAACCACTAAAATATCTAACATCCAATCTTACCCAGTCATTTTAGTAGCCATATCTAGCACTATACTCTTCCATTCTTGTTGCTGATATTGCCAAATTCTTGCTGTTCCATCTCTACTTCCACTAACAAATCTTAAACTGTAAAGAAACAGTTAAAATATCCTTATTACCTTCCTCTAAAATGGAAATAATTATTTTTCTAACTATAAAAGTAGTATGTTCATCTGCAAACATTTCTGGGGAGAATAAAAATGGTGCATTTTGGAAAACAGTTTGGCAGTTCTTCAAAATGATAAACAGTACCATATGACTCAGCAATTCTACTACCCGGTAAATACACAAGATAAATGAAAACATAAGATCACACAAACACTTGTATATGAATATTCATGGCATTATTCATTACATGCCCAAAGGTGGTAACAACCCAAATGTCAACCAACTGATAAATGGATAGGCAAATTGTGGTATATCCATATAACTGAATGCTTGATGGTTCAAAAAAGGAATCAAATTCTTATACATGTTCCAACATGAATAATATGCTAAGTAAAAAGAAGTCAGTCACAAAAGACCACATATTGTATGTTTCCATTTATATGAACTGTCCAGAACAGGCAAATCTATAAAAACAAAAAGCAGATTAATGATCACTTGGAGCTGAGGGTGAGGGTATAAAAAGACTGGGGATTGAGAGCTTACTGGTATGTTATGCTGTTTCTTTTTGGGGTAATGACAATATTCTAGGGATATGCGATTAAGAGATAAAAATTATTATTTATGAAATAGATAAGCAACAAGGATATACTATACAGCACAGAGAAATATAGCTATTATTTTGTAATAACTTTAAATAGAGTATAATCTATAAAAATATTGAATCACTACGCTCTATGTTCGAAGTTAATATAATATTGTAAATCAACTATGCATCGATTAAAAATAAAAATAAAATAAAATTGATCATAGTCAAGGTTGCACAACCAAATGAATATACTAAAAACATTGAATTTTATGTGGACTGTATCCAAATAAAACTGGTATAAAAACATTAATTCACCTATCATTCTGTCACTGTTAATAATTTAGTTTCTATTTTTTCAGACTTTATTACAGACATACATATATAATTATGTTTCCCTCTACAGGAAATAAAATTACACTACATACAATGTTTTATAATGTTTTCCCATAACTTGAATGCACGCATTGAACCCTAAACAATGCAGGGATTAGAGGCACCAACCTGCTCAGTGCCAAACAATTGAAAATTTGCATATAATTTTTTACTCCCCAAAAGTTAACTAATAGCCTACTGTTAACCAGAATTACCAATAACATAAACAGTTGACTAACATATATTTTGTATATGTATAGCTACATATATTTTATATATTCTGACATAACTTTGTCTTAATTTTTTTGATATTTCTAAGCTATGCTGTTTGTGAGTTTTTTCAAATTGTCACAAATCTTCAAAAAATTTCCAATGTATTTATTTAAAAAAACCTGCATGTAATTGCTCAGAGCTGAGGGTTGGGGTATAAAAAGACTGGGGATCGAGAGCTAAATGGTATGGTATGCTGTTTCAAATCTATGTTTTTCAAAGGTCAACTGTATTTTGCAGATGTATTTCTATGTTTACAAATATAAAAACTACCATCACTTTTAATAAATGTTCAACAATATGGCTGTATCAAAATTTAATCAAGCCCCTAATGATGAATATTTATACTATTTCCAGTCTTTACTATTACGAGAATATCTCTATAAACATCTTTGCACAACTTTATACATATGTTTCCTGAGTCAAAGGGTAGGCACATTTTTAAAGCTTTTAACGTACTGCCAAATTATTTCCCTGAAAAGATTAAAAAAAAAAGTTTACAATCTCATCAAAGTTGTGGGAGAGTGCCTATTTTCCCTAAACCTTTTGGAATATTGGGTATCATAATTCTTTATTATCTTGTCATTCTGAAAGAAAAAGATGTTAATTGTGAAAGAAAAAATGGTTATTGTTATTCTAAATTGCATTTAGTAAAACTGGACATCTTTTGATGTGTTTATTGGCCACATAATTAAGATAAAATAATGTTTCTCATTTAAGGAAAAAGGCAAGGATTTTAAAAATTCAGATATTTTTAGCATGAAAGAATAGTAGCTATACAAATCTTCAAATGTATAACTCAGTATAGTGCAGTAAACCAATCTGAAAAGTTATTTGAAGGTTTTTTTCACTCCTAATAGAAACATCATTCTTTGTGGATCATCATTATTTACTCTCTCATTTAATAAAGATAAACATATTCATCATAGTAATCACCCACTGTCCAAAAAGTATTTAATAATAAAACAGGTCACCCACATAAAATCTTTATAGACATATAAGGGTACAAATTTACACTAAGCAGTTAAATTTTTAAATCTATTCTAGGTCAATTTGTAGGCCAGGGCAGAAGATTATCACCTTTTGGGGACCCAACATTTGATAGGGTACATGAATACCTGTATATAATTTCTGAGTTTGCAGACATAGAAAATGTGTACCATACGAGTAGTAGAGACAGTAAGTGATACACGTGTTCAGAGGAAGCCAAGAAAGCTAAACTCTTGAGCAGTCAGGAAAGGCTTCAGGTAGGGCATAATCTTGGAAGAAAGACAGAACTTAGAGAAGATGAAAAAGAGAAGGGAGAAGGAAAATAAAGGGAAGGAGAGCATAAGGGAGAAGGAGGACATAAAAGGTATAGAGAAGGAGTGAAAGGGAGGTAGGATATAGTATTTCTGGGTAAGAATTGTGTGAAGAAAAGTACAAGCAAAAGAGTGGATGAGAGAATGTATATGAGATAAAATAGTAACAATTACTAAATCAATTGAGCTGAATCTAAGTATTTATATGGGGAATAGTAGATAAGCAAAATAAACAAAAAAAGAAATCACTCAGAAAGGAATGGCTACTATTTGGATGGGACCTTAGAAGAGCTGGAGTAAGATGTCATCAAAGATAGACAAGGGCTTTTAGCCTAAGTGACTAGACAGAAATAAAATATCAATAGAAGTAGAGTTTTCTGAGGGAATAGAGGTAAAATATGTCAAACATCTGTTTATATCGATATGTACTCCATAGTTACCTGTCTCCATTGTTACAGAACTGAACAGCAACAACTTTGTCCTAAGATAAAACAACAGATTTTTGGTTAGAATTAATTTTTAAAATGAATAAAGTACTCTTCTCCTCAAATTCACATGCAAAAGCATCATGCAGTAGATTTTTTAATGCTATAATCTTCTTTTTTAAAAAACTCTAATTTCCTTAAAAAAATTAATGAAAATTGAAACAATACATTAACTAAGGTGGAATACTTATCAGAAGTAATTTGAGACAAACCAGACATAAGCAAGCCTGTTTCTAAACCATAATCAAGAAACAGATAGTTCTGAATAGGTATTAGTTTATTATATCCTCCATAATAAGACAGCAGACTACTCTAAAGCGACTACTCTAATAGTAGCTCAAATAAATTTCCCACTTAACTTTTTTTTTTAAATTTCAGAAAACACATCAATCATTTCCTGTTTCTCTCATGGTCTATTTAACTATTTTACAATGGATTCATTTGACAGTCTTTAGGTATTATAGTTTAGATACTGCTGTTTAAATCTTCCTTTATAATGATTAAATCATACTTCTACAAATATAATGTGTATTGTAGTGATGAGAAAATTAAAGTACATTTTCCTTCTTTATTCCTTGATAATAAAGCTAAAATGTACCCTCAAATGTCAACATTTTCATAAAACAATTATTGAACATTTTTAATAAAAAGCTCAGATATTAAATGTCTTTATATTTAATTATTTTTACATTTTAAAAAAGTATTAAACTGTCATCCTATGTTCAGTGGTATCTGTGATTCATACTGTTCTATGATCACTGAGTATTTATCTGAAAAATTCGGGATTCTCACTGCCAGTTGCAATAATTGGTTTTAGTTGTTCTGGAAGAACACCTTACTTTCAATGACTAATAGCCACCACTGATTTCAACAGGGAATGTTTAAATTTTCTGACTTTTTTTCTTAGCTGGGCCCCTGACAAAAAAACTCTACTAATCGATTTATCTTTCACCTCCTCAATTCTTTCCCATTCATTTACTACCTCCTTCTCTCTCTGATCTCAATAAATTTGACTGCACTGTATACACATCTTGCCTGGGTGGTAATAGTAAAGATACCACCATTATGTGCTCTACCACAAGTCAATTTTTTCCACTGGATAGTCTCAGGTTGAGATCTTTATATATTTCCTAAGTTTTTTTCTTTCACAATTTAAGTAATATTCCAGGATTTTAGTATGTAATAATAAGTACTAGCAAGGTGAGAGCTCAGCTTGGTTCAGTAATTCTTCATAAAGAGAATGTCCAATTATCTTTATATGATAAAACAAAAATCAGGACACTGTTCCTAAAAGCTTAAGGAGAAGGATTCTACCAGGGATCTCTTTTACTACAAATTTCAGGAACATGATTGATTCTGCAACTCACAAAGTATCTTTTTTAAAGAGTCATCTTTCAGAGAAATTGTGTTTTATTGATATGTACCAATGTGATTTCAAATAAGATGTCAACAGTAGTAGGAATAGTTAACAGTAAGACTTGCAATGCTAAGTACTTTCAAATGCTGACTATACAGCTTTGACAATGAGGCACATGAGATATACAGTGAGCTGAAACAGAAATACTTCCATATTCTACAGTAAACAATTATCTGGAGAAGAATTTACGGAAATAAAGAGGAGGAAGAAATGAAAGGCACACAGGGATATGAATAAACAATAATAGCTCCAAGATTCCTGAAAAAGTCACAGGAGAGTGAAGATAGCTTGAGAGGAAAAGTGCCAGTTATCAATGGCTGTCGCCCTAGGCATAAAACTGTTCCCTGTATGGAAGGCTGTTATTGATAACTAAGTGGCATTAGATTTCAGGAGTCTGATGACACAATGAAAACAAAGATCAACAAGCTAAATTCAGTAAAAAGAAATTTTTTCCTAAGATATACCTTAATGTGCCTTCTGATAAGTACGTACATTTTAAAGTAACAAACAGCTTATATAATTATTAAAATAAAGCAGGCTAAAAGAGGCTTTTAATTAACTATTACTGTAATATATATTTTTTCTTTTTCCATAGTCAGATAGAACTTGTCTTAAATTTCACACTTGTCTTCATTACTAAAGAGACATCTTACCATATAGGTTTCCATACCAGTCTATTTTCAACTAAGGTTAAAGATCAGAAAAGTAGACATAAAACCAACTTTACAGAGGTGTTAAAAAAAGAAAGTAACATGTTTAAGTTTCTCATTTTGTTCTTACCGTATGTGACTCTAATTCAGCAATTTTCTCAGGGATCTCAGACCCTAAATAATATATTCTAATCACATGGTCAGTGCTGCCTGTTGTAATGAACATACCACCTAGAGGATTAAAAAACAAACATTGTACCAAGGAACTTCAAAAACTCTGATTGCTTCCTTAGTTATATGCTACCTTATATTAATAAAAAGGCATCAAGAAACACAAGGTTATCTTCTAATCAATAAAGACATTTTAACATTTCAGAGAAAAACAAGTGAAACTTGAGAAAAGCAAGAGAAATATTTAAAAGATAACTATACAGTTCACCCAACAAAAATCCACCAACTATGCAGTAAATATAGGGTTTTGGATCATAAACATTAATGGTTAGAGGTTTGAGGAATTCATTTCTTTATATTTTATGTGAAAAAATAATGTTCCAAAATTATTTATAAAATGACCTATGTCTACAATTCTTTTTATAGTAGCTATAGTGGTTAAGTGTGAAAACTCAACAGTTTTTAGGATGATGAAAAAATTCTACTGATATATGGTGGTAATATATGCAGAATAATGTGAATATACTTAATGCCACAGAACTGTACACTTAAAATGGTTCTTAAAATGGTAAATTTTATGCCATATTTTACTACAATAAAAAATAAAAAGTTAACTAGCATAAAATTCTTAGCAATAGAAAAACACTTTACATACTGTGAATGTGTCTTCTATATGGAAACACAGTACATGTTTTCTGAAAAGTCAGGGCACAATTTTAGTGTTGAATTGTGTATGTGTGAGTGTAGCATGGAGGCTGTACATTTTACCAACGAAATTCTGCATTATATAAAAACATATTAATTGTAAATGAGGATAGAAAACTCAAAATCTATTACATGTTAGAGCCTGTCTACTACAACATATGGTTCACATTTTTAGCATGCTTCCATTGATAATCAAATATATACATTTTTTCCACAAAAGTGAAAAATATTTTACAATTGAAAAATCTTTTACAACTGGATCACTTAGTATTTTAGTTACTCAAAACTTTCCATTTTTACACATACCAGAACTGAAAGATGAACAAGATATCTGAACTCCAGGTCTGGATCTCTCAGTAAATTTTACTGGGCGATCTCTAAGAAAAAAATATGTTTTTATTTTTCATCATGTCTATTTAATGTGCAAGAATTTTGGAACACTGTTATATACTGATAGATTTATCATCAATTATAGAAACTACAAAATTGAAGTAGTCAATAAGTACTATTACCATTATGGAAGTTAAAAATGCATTTAAACTTATAAATGTACTTTATGATATCAGTATTATTATTTTAGCTTTACAAACAAATTACTTGCTAATATCATTAAGAGAAGTTCAAAGTGTTCTTACCACAGTAAGAAATGAAACAAATAAAATACTCCTCTTCAAAATCTTTTATATATATATATAATATTCACTTCAATACTGGTTTCATAAAAAATTTATTCTAAAATTTCTAACATCCAATTGAAGTAGGTACAGATGTGTACATATACATCCATGTGTACATATATTTATATACTTAAATACATGGAGTATTAAGAATCTCTCAAGGTGATAAATAAAAATGAGCATGCTTGACTTTTCACAAAATTTCTAAACTTACCTAAACTTCATTGTTTTTACATGCCATTGCCAGAAACAGATTGTTCCATCAGCACCAGTAGAAGTGAGGTATCTGGTTGTGCCTTTAGTTGATGGACAGAACTGAAAAAAAATTCTAATTAAAATAGAAATATTTGATGTTCAAACTAATTTCAGTTTCAAGAAATTAGTTATTTAAATTCCCTAGATTACTGACTACCTTACAAAAATTTTAAATACCAAAAAATTAGTCCCTCATTGAATTTAGGATAAAATATTTTAGTCCTAAATAATAATAATTTTAAAATCTTTCAACATTACACTCTAAGATTATTATTTCACTACTTTTAATGGAGAAAAAACTCAGTCATTACTAGTTAAACCATTATAAATCTGCTGAATACATGCTTATATAACAACAATATAAAATTTTCTAAGTTCATATGAATAAGGCATTAGAAGTAAATCTAAAATCAGTGATTAGGAAGTTAATGTCTAAGTATTTGGGTTTTAATACTTTAATTCCAACTTCAATGAAGTATGATATAAATTCTGTCATTTTAAAATTTAAATCATTTTCATATTTCAAAAGATAACACAAAATAGATCAAATCTCTATATATATCATTGTGGGGAAAGGAGATTAAAAATATACTTAAATTGCCCATTTAAAATATGGCTATTATCCTAGATGGATCATGGATGGTCTTTATCATGTAGGAATCTCAGCCTCTAACACTTTGTATTTTACACGTTCACAGAAGAGAATCACAGAGAAAGAAAAAGACACTGGGCTCCTGATGCCTGAGACACAGGGAAAGGTTGAAAATAAAACCAGGGTCTCTAGAATGCCCATGAATTTTTAAAATACCAAATAAACACAATGAACACTTTCCATTGAGATGAAGATTAAGGATTAAGATGAATAGGATTTGAATAAACTTTAAACTCAAATAAAAAAAAAGATCATTATAGATACTAGAAATCATGTATTTAGTTTTCGTACTTAGAAGCACAGAACTTCTAAAGACTACAGAGTTTAAATCAAACAAAAAGTATCAATTAATACTATCCATTAATAGTTGATGTACAGTAAAGAAACCATTACTCAGGTAGTATACTTGTATTTTCTGAGGTAGAGAAGCTTGTATTAGAAAGCTTAATCCATAATTGGTAACAGGAACATGCAAATTATGGCCTACACACCAAATCCAGCTTCCTGCCTGTTTCTGTAAATAAAGTTTTATTGGAATACAGTCACCTTACACTGTCTATACTTGCTTTTGCATTGCAACAGCAAAGTTAAGTAGTTGTAACAGAGATCATATGGCTTGCAAAGCCTAAAATATTTACCATCTGGTCTGCAAATTTGCTGATCTAAGATCTTATGGGAATGAGACAAATATGAAGTAGTATGATTTTATTAAGTTTGAAGAAACACTAAAACCTTTTTTATTTTCATTGTATTAAACTGTTTCAATCACAAGACGAATCCAGTCCATTAATATACTTTAATTGGACAGTTTTTAAGTGAGAAATTGTATTAAAGATTATAAAAATGAAGACACTTTACATGTGCATTTCTGAATACAAATTAATACATGGTTATTGAAGAAAATTTAGGAAATATAGAAAAACAGAATAAAAGCTATTTATAATCCCACCACCCAGAGGCAACCACTATTAACATCATACCATTTTACATCAATCTTATTTAAAAAAATAAACTGAAAAAATAATAATACAACAAAATGTTAACAGAGACTGTCATTTAGCAAAGAATAAAGCATATACAATACATGCTAAATGGTGACCATTACTATGGACAAAAATGAAAGTATGCTGGTGGGGGTAACAATTTACAATTTTAAAGTGGTAAGTTGGTTAGAGAAGGTCTCCCTGAGAAAGTGACAGACATTTCCATCACTTAGAAAGTTAAGGGAACAGTAACAACAACAACAAAAAGTAAGGGAACATCCACATAAATATCCAAGGAGGACCATTTCAGAGACATGAAACAGCAAGAGCAAAGGCTGGAGTGTAGCTACAGTAGTCTAAAAAACAGGGTAGCAGCTAAAGCAGAACAAGAAAAGGAAACAAGTAGTAGGAGATAAGGTCAAAGAGAGCAAGGGGCTGAGAAAGTAAGGCATTGTGGATCATTGTAAAATCTTCAGCTTTATATGATGGTTTGATTTACATATATTGTGAAAGGATTATCACAATAGGTTTACTTAACATCCATCATCTCCTATAGATAAAATAAAAAGAAAAAAAATTTCCTTGTCATGCGAGCTCTTGGGATCTATTCTCTGAACAACTTTCATATATATCACATAGCAGTGTTAACTGTGGTCATCATGTTGTACATTACATCCCTAGTACTTATTTATCTTATAACTGGCAGTTTGTAATTTTTAACCACCTTCTCCCTTCCCTCTCTAAGAACCCCCCACATTTGATAATCAAAAATCTCATCTTTTTCTATGAGAAACAAAGAGTACAGTGGTGAATGGTGGTTGCTGGGGGCTGAGGGCTGGTGGAACTTGGGAGGTGTTGATCAAATAGTAACAACCTTGAAGCTAGAATATGAATGAGTTCTGAGGATCTGATGTACTGCATGGTGATTATAATTAATGATACGGTACTGTATACTCGTAATTTGCTAAAAGAGTAGATTCTAAGAATTCAAATCACATACACAAAAATGGGAACTATGAGGTAACGTACATGTTAATTTGCTAGAATGAGGTAAATATTTCACAAGATCTATATATATCATATCATATTGTACACTTTAAATATATACTATTTTTTATCAATTATGCTTCAATAAAATTGAAAAATTAAAAAAAAAATTCCAGCCTTAACTGAGTTTGGAGGCTACTGAAGGTTCTGAGCACCAGTGACATGAGTTAATTTCCATTTTAAAACTATTCAGGCAAGTGGGGGCCAAGATGGCAGAGTAGAAAGACGGTGGTAGCTCACCCTCTCCCACAAATACACCAAAACTCAAATCCACGGACCCACTCAGCCAACCACAGCACCTGCCGAACTCCAAAAGAACATCGCCCTCTTCAAAAGACAAAGATGCCAAGAATCTGGTAGGAGAAAAGGAAAAAAGAAAGAAGAAAAAGCAAAACAGTGTGGGACTGGTCCTACGGGGAAGGAGTGGCAAAGGAGGAATAGCACTCATTCACTGAATTTCCTCCTCTCCAACGGAGAGATAGTGGGATGGAGGGGGAGCTTCCAAGGCTCGGTTACGTATGGAGCAGTCCTTGACCGACAAAACTAAGTTAAACGGGCATAGAAGGTCTCCGCAACTCCCAGCCCTAGAGGCAAAGCAGCAGGTGGGGAACGGGGCAGGCTACCCGAGTCAGGGAGAGGAGTGGGGCAGCTGCACAGAGGCAACCCTGAGGGACTGCAAGGGGCTGAGTGCTGTGGATGAGTGGGTACACAGGGCAAAACAACCTGGGCCTTCCATAAAACAACACAGCTGATGTATCCTGGGGTGAAGGGTGCCATACTCCCATCTATGAAAACTCGCCAAAGGTTTTCAGGAGAAGACAGGTGGGGCTCAGCCACAGCCCCCATATCCTCCTGCGCTTAGCACCCAGGCGGGGGTGGGGTTGAAACCTGCATCTGTACCAAAGAGCTTAGCAGCCTCAAAGGCCAGATGGAGACTTGTTCACAGCCTGAGGCAGATAGAATCTTTCTGTCCTGGTACTTCAGACAACTCACGCAGCCAAGACAAACAAGGAGCAGAGTTTTGGCATGGAGCAGAGGCAGAGCTGTTCCAGCGTCTTCCTCAAGCCCACCTATGGAGTGTGGACCTGGGGTGGAGCGGGCAGCTGCACAGAGCAGGGGAGTGACCAGCACCAGAAGAAGGAGGGCGGCCACTCACCTTCCTGGCAGGAGCAAAGCACTTGACTACGGTGCTGGGAGTAGGCGCAATTCACCCACCTACCTCACCCAAGCATAGCATCAGACTGCGGCATCCAGAGGGGGAGTGACCTGCCTGCCCATCTTGAAGGAGCGCAGCACCTGACCAGTGTTGGGAGGGGAGCGATCTGCGTGCCTATAGGCACTGGGAGCAGCACAGACAAGGGGAACCAACAGAGGGCCTCGAAGCAGCAAGCTGAGTTCATGAAACAGGGGGAAGACAGAAAGACTTTTCAATAAAATCATTAAGACTGCAAACTCTCCACGAGAACACACCACTTTTTTAAAATCTTTTTTATATCTGTTCGATTTTATATTATCTTTTTAATTTTTATTTTTTAAACAAATGTATATGCTTTCACTTTTAATCCCCTTAAAATTTTCCTTTTAAAACATTTTTATCATTATTATTTTTAAAAATCCACTTCATTTATATTTCTCTTGGTTTTGATCTCCTGTTAATGATTATACACAGATTTCAAATATTTATTTTTCACTTTTCTCCTTTTTAAAGGTTTTTAAAAGATGTCTCAACCCGAATGCTCTTCTGCATCAACTTGCCTTCTATTATTGATTATGAACTGTTTTGAAATCTTTTTTCCTCCTTTCTTTTAAAATTCTTTTTATTTTAGCTTTTTTATCTGTTCTATTTTCTATTACCTTTTTAATTTTTACTTTTTAAAAAATTGTATATGCTTCCAGTTTTAATTCCTTTTAAATTTTTCTTTAAAATATTTTTTATTATTTCTTAAAAAATATACCTGATTTCATTTTCATTTCTCATGGTTTTGATCTCCTATTATTGATTATACACAGATTTCAAATATTGTTTTTAGTATTTTCCTCCTCTTTTTAAACATTTAAAAGACATCTCAACTCGATTGCTATTCTGATTCAACTTGCTCTTCTATTACTGATGATACATGGTTTTCAAATCTTTTTTTCCTCCCTTCTTTTAAAATTCTCTCTCTCTTTTTTTCAAGATTTATTCCTAGATAGGCAATAGATAGATAAATAATCTCGTTAAGGACCACAATAGATAACTGATACTCCAAAAGCCACAATGACACTGAGATACGAGCAAGATGAAGAAGTAGAGGAACCACTTTCAATTAAAAGATCAAGAGAAATCCCCTGAAAAGACGATCAATGAAATAGACACTGATGGCCTACTAAACCAACATTTCAAAAAAGGAGTGATGAAAGTACTTAAGGAACTAAAAGAGATAGTGTTTAGAGATATAAAATATGTCAAAAATGAAACTGAAGCTATAAAGACGAGCCAAGTAGAATTGGTAAACTCATTTGATGAGATAAGAGCTGATCTAAAGGCTGTACAAAGCAGAATAGATACTGCAGAGGAACTAATAAGTGACCTAGAAGACAGGACATCAGAAAGCACCCAATCAGAACAGCTGAGAGAAAAACAAATAAAAAACAATGAAAACAAAATAAGGGACCTATGGGATAATACAAAGCATGCCAATCTACACATAACAGGGGTTACAGAGGGGAAGAAAGAACAAAGGGGATTAAAAAATATTTGTAGAAATCATGACTGAAAACTTCCCAAACCTAAGGAAGGAATCAGATATCCAAGTACAGGAGGCTTAGAGGATCTCAAATGGGAAGATCCCAAATAGACCCACACTAAGATCTATCATAATCAAGATGGCCAGAGTCAAGGATAAGGAAATGATCCTAAAAGCAGCAAGAGAAAAACAAAGAGTGAGTTACAAGGGAACCCCCATAAGGTTCTCAGCTAATTTCTCTACAAAACACTACAGACCAGAAGGGAGTTGCAAGATACATTCAAAGTCCTGAATGAAAAAAAAAAAGATGCAGCTTAGGATACTTTATCCAGCAAGGCTATCCTTAAGACTAGAAATAAAGATAAAAAATTTCACAGACAAGCAAAAACTAGAACAGTTTAGCAACAGTAAACCCATACTACAAGAAGTATTGAAAGGTCTACTCTAAATACAAAACAAGCAGGATGCTATAGAAATGAGAAACTCATAGCTAGAAGATGATAACTACCAAATTACAAATAAAATAAACAAAAAATTTTCAAAGAAGACATCTAAAGCATTAAGAGTGGGAGAGAGAAACAAGAAAATACAGAGTATCTTTTTTTCTTACTTTTAAAAAATTTTTTTTTGTTCTTGGTAGGATGGGCTTGAGCTTATATTACTATCTGTTTAATACAAACAGTATAGTCATGGGTTAATAGACTTAAAAAAAGGGTAACCACAAGCCAAAACTTACAAGTGAGTCATAAAAACTAAATAAAATCCATAATAATACAAAGGAAAATTACCAAACAACAAAAGACAAAGAAAGGAACAAAGAGGAAATACCAAATCAACTGCAAAAATACGTTCAAAATGGAAATAAACACAAATCTACTGTTAATCACTGTAAACACTAATGGACTAAATGCTCCAATCAAAAGACATAGAGTGGCAGACTGGATAATAAAGCAAGGACATCCAATATGCTGCATACAAGAGATCCACTTTAGGGAGAAGGACACATAGAGATTGAGAGTGAAAGGAAGGAAAAGGATATTCCATGCAAATGGAAAAGACAAAAAACACGTGTAGCAGTACTAATCTCAGACAAATTAGACTTTAAAACAAAGGCCATAACGAAAGATAAAGGACATTTTATAATGATTAAAGGAGTAATACAAGATGAGGATATTATGCTCATTAAAATATTTTGACCCAACATGGGAACACCTAAACACAAAAAGCAATTACTAACAGAGATAATGGGAATATTGATGGGAATAAATCATTGTCAGAGATTTCAACACCGCATCAACATCACTAGACAGCTCTTCCACACAGAAAATAAATAAGGCAACAGAGAAATTAAATAATATACTAGAAAAGCTAGATTTGGTGAATATTTTCAGAGCATTGCACCCCCCAAAATGAGGATATATTCTTTTCAAGTGCACATGGAATATTTTCCAGGATTGATCATGTACTTGGGCACAAAATAAGCCTCAAAAATTTTAAGAAGATAGAAATTATCTCAAGCATCTTTACTGACCACAATGCCATGAAACTAGAAATCAACAACAGAGAAACAAAGGGGAAAAAAAGGAAAGTATGGAGATTAAACAATATGCTATTAAAAAACCAACGGGTCAATGAGGAAATCAAAGTTGAAATTAAAAAAATACCTTCAGACAAATGAAAATGAAAACAAAACCACACAAAATGTATGGGACACAGCAAAGGCAGTACTAAGAGGGAAGTTTATAGTGATACAGGCCTTCCTCAAAAAAGAAAACACACTCAAATAAACAATCTAACAGACCAGCTAAAAGAATTAGAAAAGGAAAAGCAAAAACCACCAAAAGGCAGCAGAAGGAAGGAAATAATAAAGATCAGGGAGGAAATAAATAAAATAGAGACTGAAAAAAAACATAGAAAAAAATCAATCAAAACAAAAACTGGTTTTTTGAAAAGCTAAATTATATCAACAAACTTCTGGCAAAACTCACAAAGAAGAAAAAAGAGAGAGCACAAATTAGCAAAATAAGAAAGGAAAATGGAGAAATTACAACAAATAACATAGAAATACAGAATATCATACGAGAATATTATGAAAAACTATATAAAAACAAAATGGATAACCTAGAGGAGACAGACAAGTTTCTGGAAACATACAGTCCACCAAGACTGAATCAAGAAGAAGCTGACCACTCGAACAAAGTGATCACAAGAAATGAAATTCAATTACCAATTAAAAAACCTCCCTATAAATAAAACTCCAGGACTGGACGGCTTCACCGGGGAATTCTACCAAACATACAAAGGAGAACTCATACCAGTCCTTCTCAAACTCTTCCAGAAGACTGAAAAGGAGGGAGTACTCTGAAACCCATTCTATGAAGCCACCATCACCCTGATACCAAAACCAGGCAAAGATGCTACCAAAAAAGAGAATTACAGACCAATATAACTGATGAACATAGATGCCAAAATCCTTACCAAAATATTAGCAAATAGAATTCAACAGCATGTTAAAAAGATTATACATCATGACCAATTGGGGTTCATCCCAGGAACACAAGGGTGGTTCAACATATGCAAATCAACCAATCCAGTACATCACATCAACAAGAGAAAGGACAAAAACCACATGATCATCTCAATAGATGCAGAAAAAGCATTTGATAAAATTCAACACCCATTTATGATAAAAATTCTGGTCAAAGTGGGTACAGAGGGAACATATCTGACCATAATAAAAGCTATATATGACAAACCTACCGCCAGCATAGTACTCAACAGTGAAAGACTCAAAAGCTTCCCACTAAAATCTGGGACAAGACAAGGCTGCCCACTATCACCACTCCTATTCAACATAGTCTTGGAAGTCCTAGCCACAGCAATCAGGCAAGAGAGCGAAATAAAAGGGATCCAAATTGGAAAAGAAGAGGTAAAAGTGTCACTATATGTTGATGACATGTTACTATATATAGAAGACCCTAAAAGGTTCACACAAAAACGGCTAGAGCTGATTCAAGAATTCAGTAAGTTAGCACGTTACAAGATCAACATTCAAAAATCAGTTGCATTTCTTTACACTAACGATGAATCAACAGAAAAAGAAAGTAAAGAAATGATCTTCTTTAAAATAGCACCCAAAGTAATAAAATACCTAGGAATAAATCTAAACAAGGAGGTGAAAGAATTATACACAGAAAAGTATAAACCATTGATGAAGGAAATTAAAGAAGACTTTAAAAAATGGAAAGATATTCCATGCTCTTGGACTGGAAGAATCAATATTGTTAAAATGGTCACACTGCCCAAGGCAATCTACAGATTTAATGCAATCCCTATCCAATTACCCAGGACATATTTCACAGAACTAGAACAAATCATAATAAAATTTATATGGAACTACAAAAGACCTAGCATTGCCAAAGCATTACTGAAGAAAAAGAAAGAGATTGGAGGAATAACTCTCCCAGACTTCAGACAATACTATAGACCTACAGTCATCAAGACAGCATGGTATTGGTGCAAAAACAGATATATGGACCAATGGAACAGAATAGAGAGCCCAGAAATCAACCCACAAACTTTTGGTCAGCTAATCTTCGACAAAGGAGGCAAGAATATACAATGGAATAAAGACAATCTCTTCAGCAAATGGGTTTCGGAAAACTGACAGCAGCATGTAAATTAATGAAGCTTGAACACTCCCTTACACCATACACAAAAATAAACTCAAAATGGATCAAAGACTTAAACATAAGACAAGGTAAAATAAACCTAGAAGAAAATAGAGCCAAAGCATGATTCGAGATACATCTCAAAAATGTTCTCCTAGGGCAGTCTACACCCAAGCAATAGAAATAAAAGCAAGAATAAACAAATGGGACATAATTAAATTTACAAGCTTCTGCACAGCAAAGGAAACCATAAGTAAAACAAAAAGACAACCTACAGAATGGGAAAAAATTTTTGCAAATGACGAAACCAACAAAAGCTTGACCTCCAGAATATATAAGCAGCTCATACGAGTAATAAGAAACAAACAAACAACCCAATCCAAAAATGGGCAAAAGACCTAAACAAGCAATTCTCCAAGGAAGACATACAAATGATCACTAGGCACATCAAAAAATGGTCAATATCACTAATTATCAGAGATATGCAAATCAAAACTACGATGAGGTGTCACCTTACACCAGCCAGAATGGCCATCATTCAAAAGTCCACAAACGATAAATGCTGGAGAGGCTGTGGAGAAAAGGGAACCCTCCTACACTGCTGGTGGAAATGCAGTTTGGTGCAGCCACTGTGGAAAACAGTATGGAGATTCCTCAAAAGACTAGGAATAGACTTACCGTATGACCCAGGAATCCCACTCCTGGGCATGTATACAGAAGGAACCCTACTTCAAAATGACACCTGCACTCCAATGTTCATAGCAGCATGATTTACAATAGTTAAGACATGGAAACAGCCTAAATGTCCATCCACAGATGACTGAATAAAGAGGTGGTATATTTATACCATGGAATACTTTTCAGCCGTAAAATCTGTCAACATAACACCATTTGCAGCAATATGCATATTCCTGGGGAATGTCATTCTAAGTGATGTAAGCCAGAAAGAGAAAGAAAAATACCTTCTGAGATCGCTCATATGTGGAATTAAAAAAAAGAAATAACATAAATACAAAATGAAACAGACTCATAGACATAGAATATAAACTTGTGGTTGCCAAGAAGGTGGGGGGTGGGAAGGGATAGACTGGGATTTCAAAATGTAGAGTAGATAAACAAGATTGTATTGTGTAGCACAGGGAAATATATACAAGATTTTGTGGTAGCTAACAGTGAAAAAAAATGTGATGATGAATATATGTATGTTCATTTATAACTGAAAAATTGTGCTGTACACTGGAATTTGACACAGCATTGTAAAAATGACTACAACTCAATAAAAAATGTTAAGAAAAGAATATATTGAAACATACATAGGCAATATTCAATGGGTTCTAAGAAATGGTTACTTAAACCACTATGCTTAGTATTATCACATGAATTTTTTGTGTTTTTTATCTTAACTTCTGTATGAATACATGAATACAGTAGTCTGTTTTTAAGAAGACACAGAATTGTTTAATTTAACAATAATTAGAAGTCAAGAACCAAGTCACGGGTTCTGTCTGTCTGGTTTAATAGTTTTATTCCAACAAATATAACAGTGCTTAGCACAGTAAGTCCTCAAAAATCTTTGCAAAAAAAAAAAAAAAAACATTCAGGCAAGGGGGAAGGGTAGCTCAAAGCAGTAGAGCACATGCTTAACATGCACAAGGTCCTGGGTTCAATTCCTAGTACTTCATTTAAAAAAGTAAATAAATAAATAATCCTAATTATGTACCCCCCAAAAAAACTTAAAAAAAAGAATTAAAAAAAAACAAATAAAAATAATTTAAAAATCATTCAGACAGGCTAGACTGAGGTAAGAAAGAGGGGAGGTAAGAAGCAGGAAGATCAGTAAGAAGTCTCTTTCAGTAATCTAGGTTACAGATGATAGTGGTTTGCAATAGGGTAGTAATTGTGAAGGTCACAAGAATTTGTCAGATTCTGGATATATTCTGAGGGTAGAGTCAACATAATTTGCTAACAACTAAGATATGGGATATGAGAAAATGAAGTCAGGGATGACTACTCTGATCAATTGGAAGGATGAAATTTGTTTAGATGGGGAAAGCTTTGAGAGAGCAGATCTGAAGAAGGAAGACAAGGGTTCAATTTTGAAGTTGAGTTTGAGATACCTCACAGACATTCAAGTGATGATGCCAACTGGGTTGCTGAATATAGAAGGATGGAGCTAAAAGATAGGCCCCGAGATGGAAATTTGGATTCATTACCCTACAGATGAAATTTAAAGCCATGAGACTTGATGGAATCACTTAGGGAAAGAATGTTATAGAAAAGAAGTCCATGGATATCAAGGGCACTTACACATCTGAATGAAATGAGACAGAAACTAGCAAATGAAACTATGAAGGAGTCAAAAGTATCATAAACATTTTCAGTCTAAATAAATGGTCATACTTTTTTATGTTGTATGGGAGTATCTCTAAACTCTAGAAATAATGTGTCAGATACGATGGCAGGAACACAAGTAACTGGTAATGTCCCAAAACAAAATCCAAACAATAACTTCAACTAATCAAAAATTTGACATAAAATTTTTCAAATCCAATATATGTTGAACCCAATTCTTGTCAGCACCTCATAAACCGATGACATATTATTTAAATAACAAAAAATTGAACGGCATACTTATTAGAGGCAAATAGGAGTGATTATCTCATCCACAAAAGCGGTCTCTTTGACCAAAATAAAAGACAGTTTCAGTAGGGTTTCTCAGTTTTGCTATCAACACAAAGAAGAGGACAAAGTTCTTTAGGAAGTCCAGGACTTTCACTACCAACATCTGGTAAAAACACTACATGGACAAGTATTTAAAAGAAGTCAACGTAGTGTATATCAAACATCAAGTTGAAATAGGAAGTCAATGAAACTAAGAATAAAAATTTCCATAACATTAAATTACACACACAGACAAATACAATAAATCTGACTGGAAAATGTTTTGCAGTAAATATTAACACAAGTATGCCAATATTCAAGTTAGAACCTGTCTATATCCTGCCTTAAAAGTATTAGTGTTATTCCTTAAGGCAATTATAAGTCTTCTCCCTTCTTCACAAATATGAATGAGATAAAAAGATGTTTCACATTGTACTTGAAAAAATTTTTCAACAAACTTTTTGCTTATATCTAAAGGGAATATATTTATATGAAAAAGGAGCTTTAAAAAAACACCTGTCTGGATGGGAGAGTATAGCTCAGTGGTAGAGCGTGTGCTTTGCATGCACAAGGTCCTGGGTTCAATCCCCAGTGCCTCCGTTAAAATAAAGAAATAAGTAAATAAATAAACCTAATTACTTCCTCCTTCAAAAAAAAAACACAAAAAAACCTGTCTATAAGGTAGGAACAAAGCCCTTAAAAGATCAATTTTTCTGTTGCCATTCTTTATATTAACACAGTGTAACTAAAAACAAGAGAATTCTCATCCTTATTACTTATATTAGAGGTATCTTTTTATTTTTCTTACCTGTATGGAAGTAATAGAAGCTGAATGTCCCTGAAGGACTGCAACTGGTGCACAAGTTCGAAGACACCACACTCTTACAACCTTATCACAGCTGCCTGCGGCAATGAGAGTGTTTTCGTAGTTAACAGCCATGTCAGAAATTTCAGCAGAGTGCCCTCTAAGTGTAGCAAGGAGGCGTCCATCGTCTGTTGCCCAAATTTTCACCAAACAGTCATCTGAACCCTATAATAACACAGAAGGACAGAAGAATTTAATGAAGTAGAAATTTGCCCCCTTTCCCCCTCACTTGGAAAAAAAACCCAAAAAGACAAAGGGGGAATTTTATTAAGTTACTTCTAAGCCTTTACATTTTAGTCTCTTTTCTTCATATACTATGGATCTAGTAGCAAATACAAAAATGTCCAAAAGATACCACTCACAAAGCACTGTCCAAACTGATAATGGTATATGTGAAGAACTCCTCAAAACTACTACCAATTCTGACAACTCAAAATATTTTAACCTACTTCTAAGTGATTTGGCATTAAGTATCTCTGCCATTATTTTGATCCTTACACCTGATAGCATTTTTTCCTTAATTGCTTTAATATTTTTTTCTCTACAAATACTTAAAACTTTAACCTAAAGTCCACATGCATTTCTCAGTAAATGAGGCTTTGTTAATAATCTTTGGTGAGAATATGTTGAACTTCCTATTGAGAATTTCAAAAGAGAGCTTTAAAATAGTAAAAACTCAATTCAATATGTGGTAGATGAGCTATTTAATAATTATCTGTTTATTGAAAAAAAGAAAATCTTCATCATCATCAACATCCAAATACTTACGTGATGCATTTGGAGTCGTGAAAATGTCAATGGAAGAGTCTACAATGAACTCCAAAAGAAAATTATGCCATTACCTATACTTCTATGTTAACTTAGTACTGAAGCAATAAGATTAAGCCTTTACTTGGTAATATTAGTGTATTATAATTTTGTACTCAAAAGCACATAATATCCAGTTAATAAAACTCCAATTTTAAAAATAATTAGTATTGAATTCAAAGAAAACTATACACAATAACTATAATCTTCATTACTAACCGTGTGTAGTTCAACTATTTAATCATAAGGATGATGTAATTATTAATTAAGCAGAACTGACACCAATTACACTGTGACAAATGAAAATGCATTTGGATATATGTTCACTGAAATAGAATGAAATGAAATTGAGTAGATAAACTTGTTTCACATAAATTAATCACCTCAAGAATATAAGGCCTTCTCCAGATTTACTCTTTAAAAATTAGATTTCCCAAATGATAGAGATTATTATAGTTAATCTGTTTAGTTATACAGGAAGAGAAAAGATTTTCAATTCCCACTCATCTTTTTTTACATTCATGTGTCTAAAAAGGATAAATTGCTCACAAAGCATAATTCAGTGCCATAAAGCCTCACTTCAATTGTTGTAAATCTCTAATATGCTACAGTATCATAAATTTTAAACTCACTGTAAAAATTCTTCTCCCACTTCGGTCAAATGCTACACAGTAGACAGATGACAAATGGCCTAGAATTCTCTTATGCATCTTAATGTGCTGGTAAGCAGATGAAGGGAAAATATGGCTGAAGCGACTACATCCGGTTAGTTGCCTGGCAGAGGTGATATTCACTGGAAAACATAAAACAGGAGATTCACTTCTTAAAATCTAAAAATGAAACCTACTTCATAAAGTTAAACCATGAATACTAAGATGAAACAAAACAGGGTACACAGACCACAGCAGTTCTACACTGTGATAAGTCTAAATTCCATTATACATTTCACTAGTTTATGAACTCAAGTTCACTACCAGAAAGAACTAAGAATACTCATCTTTTAAATCCCAGAAGTCTAATTTTCTGTTTGCCTTACTAGGGTTTCTCAAGTACATTCCCATTTCTTGGTATATTATAGTCAAAGACACTGTCACTTTAAACACACAGGTAAATCTTACTATAACACGAAGGAATTTTATAATAAAGACTACATTTGGTTAAGTAAAATACATCTTAAAACTTATATAGGGAATTTCATGAACTTCTATCCTACCTCCTCACACCCATCAACCCCATATATAACTGCCCTTAAAATTTCAAGAGTAATACAAGTGCTTTATACAGAAAAAGAGAAAGGAGCCCATGATCACCACACAGGTTTTCAGTAATAAACAACCCTTTCTAGGCTTGTCTATAGGTTCTCCCTTATTTTGATTTCAAAAACTAGACTTGCCCTCTAGCTGTCAATGAACTTTTGAGGCTTTATCTTCTATGAAGTTGTCTTAGATTCTGCCTTCTTGTTTGTTTTGTATTCTTAATTTTCTAAAAAAAAGGAAGAATAAAGCACATATCTGTACAATTCTTATCCAAATACCACCTGGATTCTACTCACCTCCCTAAAATGAAGATGCTGTGACCTATGTAAAGATAAACAAGTACCCACCTGCTCTGTGAATTACTCTAGTCTTCCCTTATACACTGAAAATATTTAACATCCCATCTACTACATTTTAATCAAAATATAGGAGACTTATAAATTCAAAGTGACCTTAAAGCAAGGCAAAATTTTATCATATTGCCTAAATAATATAGCATAAACGATAACAGCTTTATGTTGAAGCAAGGCAAACTTAAGGCAAGAATTCAGTTGTAGCTAGATTAGTACAATTAGAACCATGTCACAATAAAAAAATGAAACCTATTAACACCTCAATCTTAAGAGCAATGAAGTCTTTTTCAAGCAAAGCTCAATACACTGGCCATTTTTAACTTACAAAGTGACAAAAATGAATGATCAATAGCAAAATCCAATTTTGAATGCAAGTCATAAGAACGTATTAGAGATCTGAGTATGTTGAGATGTTGAGTAAATAATGGTGGAAAATCCATAAGCATCAGTACTAGGTAAGAGGAATTCTTTCTGGCAGTTGCTTCCCATTCCAACCTCTAGAAATGTCCACAACTCTAAGATGGGAAAAGTAGGCACCATAACTTTCATACTTTAGTAATCTTCCTTCTCCAGTCAAACATTTCTTACTGCACTGAGTTCCTTAAAACAATCCACCATTACTTCTACTTTGCTTTCTTATGTTCATACTTTGTAAGTAAATAGAGGAAAAGGTGTTTAAAGAAGAATTTCTCAACCTTGGAACTACTGGCCTCTGGAACTTGGACCCTGAATAGCCAAAACAATCTTAAGAAAGAAGAACAGAACTGAAGGAATCACACTCCCTAAATTCAGACTATTCTACAAAGCTACAGTCATCAAAACAGTATGGTACTGGCAAATAGATCAACAGAACAAGGAAACAAGCCAAGAAATAAACCCACACACATAGTCAATTAATCTATGACAAAGGAGGCAAGAGTATACAATGGAGAAAAGACAGTCCTTCAATAAGTGGTGTTGGGAAAACTGGACAATTACTTGTAAAATAAAATTAGAACATTATCTAACACCATATACAAAAATAAATTCAAATGGATTAAAGACCTAAATGTAAGACCAGACACTATAAAACTCCTAGAGGAAAACATGAGCAGAGCACTTGAAAATAAATTGCAGCCAATATTTTTTTGGATCCACCTCCTAGAGTAAAGGAATAAAAGCAAAAATAAACAAATGTGGAACCTAAACAACTTAAAAAGGTTTGCACAGCAAAGGAAACCATCAACAAAATGAAATGACAACCGACTCAATGGGAGAAAATAGTTGCAAATGATATTACCAACACAGGATTAATATCCAACATATATAAACAGCTCATACAACCCACATCAATAAAATAAACCACCCAACTGAAAAATGGGCAGAAGACCTAAAGAGACATTTCTTCGAAGAAGACATACAGATGGCCAACAGGTACACTAAAAGATGCTCAACACTGCTAGTCATCAGGGGAAATGCAAATCAAAACCACAATGAAATACCACTTCACATCTGTCAGAATGGCTATCATCGAAAAGAACACAAATAAAAAATGTTGGCAAGGATGTGGAAAAAAAAAGTACCCCTGTACACTGTTGGTGGAAATGTAAATTGGTACAGCCAATAAGTTCCAGATATCTAATGCACAGTATAGTGAAAATAGACAACAATATTGTTTTATAATCATCAAACTTGCTAAGAGACTAGAACTTAATTATTCCAACCACTAAAATGAAATTATAATTATGTAATGTGATACAGGTGTTAATTATCACTACAATGGAAATCATATTACAATATGTAAATGTTATCAAATTAACAAGTTGTATAGCCTTAAATTTATACAATATTATATGTCAAATATATTTTAATTAAAATGTACACTGAAAAGGCCCTTTTTTTGTAAAAAGCATAGGCTCAAACAAGCATTTGACTCAACCACATGAAGAGACATTTGTCTACAGGTACAATTAGAAATTTAATATTTCTACTAATTTTCTGTCATGTGAAATTTTTCATTGAAATTTACATTTAAAAGGTAAGTGATCTTTGTGCTCTTTAATCCTAGACATAGGAAATGCAGAAAACAGGAAAAGCTACCTTTGGGTGTAAGAAAATGCAAACCTGCCATCTGTGACAATATGGCTGAACTTGGCGGACAGTATGCTAAGGGAAAAAAACCAGACAGAGCAGGACAAATACTGCATGATTTCACTTATATGCAGAATCTTAAAAAAAAATATGAGTTGAATTCATAGTAACAATAAGTAGAATGGCGATTGCGAGAGACTGGGGTGTAGGGGGTGGGAGAAGATACTGTCAAAAAGTACATTCAGTTTTAAGATGAAAACATTCTGTAGACTTAATATACAGCTTAGCTACTATAGTTAATAATAATCTATTATATACTTGAAGTTTGTTAAGAAAGTAGATCTTACATGTTCTCATCGTACATACACACAAAAAAATGGTAACATGATAGGTAATGGACATGTTAATATTTTATTGTGGTAATCTTTTACATTGTAGACATATATCAAAGCATCACATTGTACAACTTAAATGTACATAATTTGTATTTGTCAAAAATAAATAAATAAAAAGGAAAAAATGCAAACCAACACCAGTGAAGATTCTGAGAGGCTAATCACCATTTCTGAGGCCCTAGAAAGTAGTCTACAAGAAACAATGTTTTGCCTTTCTCTTTGAACTAGTGTCTGTTACAGAATCATGCTAGAGCCTGAAGGGACTTTAAAGATTAATTTTTAGTTCAACCACTCATTATACATATAAATAAACTACAATTCAGGTTGGTGAAGCAAGTTTTCTAAAGTCATACAGGTGATAACTAATAGAGAAGGAAGGTGCTTGAACTTGGGTACAGTGTCCTTTTTCTTACACCACAGCTGCCTCTCAGTTAGTGCTTTATGTTTAAATATATCACCAATGTTTACTTCCCACCAAATAAAAGATACCGAGCTCAACTCCTTGTTTTTCTGGGTATCAAGTCACTAATCAATACAAAGAGGTAAATCATCAGGACATGTGTTTGAGGGGCAAGGAGGGCAGGGCAAAGGACATATAAAATAGTAATCCTGTGGGAAAGTAGCTCAACAGGTGCTGGGAGAGTTGGTTCTTTCTTTACCAATTCCTTCTATTTTGGCAGAGTGATGTAGTAAAAAGGCAACATAGTATCGAGAAAAGAACAAGTGGTCTAGCTTCTTCCTTATCTATGAAACCTATAAAACAGGCATAATACTACCTATCTTGAAAATTAAGTGAAATGAATTTTGAAAAATGTCCAGCACAGTAGGTTTAGATTCTATGAGGTTTGGTTCCTATTTCTCTTCCCTTTCCTTTCCTCTCTGCGATCTCAGTGCTCTCACATTCCAAAATGGATGGGGTGGAGGGAAGGGGAAAAGATTTGGTTGGTATTAGATCAGTTAATCTAATGATAGTGATCTCTATGCTAAAGAAAATAATAAAACATATAAAAAAATTCATACTTTGCTGATCAGAGTTGACAAATAAATCCCTTATTATATAATAAAACTAAACACTTTTTAATACTTTTTATGTGCCAGGTACTATGTGAAGTACTTTATGTGTTTAACTTATTTAACCCTATGAAATGAGTACTATTAATATCTACTTTTTAAATACATGGAAACTGAGGCATAAAGGGGTTAAATAATATATCCAAGACCCCAAGCTTACTTAGTAAGCAGCAGAGCCAGGATCAAACCTAGGTAATCTGGCTTCAGAGGATGATCTCTTAACTAATATTATGTAACAGCTTTTCTGAAAATGAGAGAAAAACAAATTTTAATTATAATTTGCCCCCAATAGGTAAACTATGCTCTACTGACAATAGGTTTCACCCCAAACCTTAACTTCTAGCTCAAACCATCCCAGAACATAATTAGATCTGCCAAATCATCCAATCCCAAAACTACAATAAAAAAAACCAAGATGGAGGATGTTTAAAAAGATTGAAAACTCTTAGAAATAATAGAGTTCAGTAAGGTAAAGGGAAATAAGATCAATGCACACAAATCAACTGTATTTCTATACACTAACAACAAATATGCAGAAACCAAAATTAAAAACACAATACCACTGATGGGGTAGGGCATTAAGAGGTATAAACTAGTATGTATGTATAAAACAAATAAGCTACAAGGATATATTGTACAGTACAGGAAATATAGCCAATATTTTATAGTAACTATAAATGGAGTATAATCTTTAAAAATTGTGAATCACTATGTTGTACACCTGAAATATATAATACTGTAAATCAACTACACCTTGATAAAAATAAATAAAGCATGAAAAAAGCCACACAGAATATCATTTACAATCACTCCAAAAATTAAATACTTGTATATATTTTTAACAAAACATGTACAACATCTGTATGCTGTAATTATAAAATGCTGATGAAAGAAATCAAAGGAGACCTCAATAAATGGAGACATACCAGGTTCATGGACTGGAAATCTCAACACAGTAAACATGTAAATTCTCCCAAACTGATTTATGGGCTTAATGCAATTCCTTTGAAAAGGTTTTACAGACATTGACAAGGTTATTCAAAAATTTACATGGAATGGCACTGACCCTAGAATGTTCAAAACAATCTTGACAAAGAATAAAGTGGGAGCGATTACCCTTTCCAATGTTAAGGCTTAGTATGTAACTAAAGTAATTGAAACAATGCAGTACTGTAGAAGAGAAAAACACAGAGATCAACAGAACAGAGGACCAAGAAGTAGATCCACACAAATATTCTTAACTAATGTTTAGAAAAAGTGCAACTTAAATTCAATGGAGGAAGGATATCCTTTGAAACAAATGGTACTGGAGCAACTAGACACCCATACACAAAAAATAATGAACCTCCCCCTGAACTTCAAATTTTATAATTTAACTCAAAATGGATCAAAAATTAAATGTAAAATGTAAAACTATCAAGACAGGCAGAAAAAAGACACAAAAGAAAATCTTCAGGATCTGAGGCTAGGCAAAGAATTTTTAGGCTTACCAACAAATTCTGATATTTAAAAGGTAAAAAAGATATAGTAGATGTCATCAAAATTGAAAACTTTTGGTCTGTGAAAGCCTATGTGAAGAAGATGAAAAGGCAAGAAACAAGAGAATGAGAAAATATTTGCAAATGACAGACATAGACAAAAAAGGACTAGTATCGAGAATACATAAAGAACTCTTAAAGTTCAACAATAAAGAAGAATCCAATTAGAAAGTGAGTGAAAGAAACGAACAGACATTTCATCGAAGAGGATATATATACAGTAAATAAGCACAAGGGAAAGATGTGGAATTATCAGTAGCTATCAGGGAAATGCAAATTAAAACTACAGTGATATATCACACTACATACCGATGAAAACAGTTAAAATATCATGACAATACTAAATGCTAAAGATATAGAAAAACTGGATAACTCATATATTGCTGGTGGAAACACAAGGTTCTACAGCCACTCTGGAAAAGAGTTTATTTAGCATTTTCCAAAAAAACTAAACAGGCAGTTATCATATGATCCACAATTGTTTTCTTGGGCTTTTATCCCAGATAAATGAAAGCTTATGTTCACACACACACACACACCAAAACAAAAACTAAAAAACAAAAAACAAAAAACAAAAACTTCTCCATGAATGTTCATAGCAGCTTAATTTGTAATATTCAAAAGCTGAAAACAACTCAGATGTCCTTCAGTTGGTGAATGGTCAAACTGTGGTATAACCATACCACAGAATACCACCCAGCAATAATAAGGAATGAATATTGACATATTCAACAACTTCGCTGACAAGACTGGGACTGGAGTCAGGCAGAAATTGGGTGGTTGTGGTTATATAAATCTTGTATGTCCCATATCTAACCAAACTGTACTAGTAATCTCACCTCCAAAATTTTACTTTAATCAATCTAGTTATCTCCGTTTCTATTGCTAGTGCCCCCACACTCATCATCTCCTGTCTAGATCTGCAGTAACAGCCTTCCCTCTGGTTTTCCTGCCTGCCTCCTCCAGTATCTTATCTTCTCCAATTTACCCTATACTCTGCCACCTGAGATATCTTTTTAAAGTAAAAATCCAATAACAAAATTTTCCTATTCAAAAGTACCCAATGATTCTTCAGTAACTATAGGATAAACTCTAAATTCATTAGTGTAGAACAGGAGTTGGCAAACTAGGTTCCATGGACCAAATTCAGCCCATCACCTGTTTTTTGCAAATACAGTTTTATTAGAAAACAACCATGCTCATTCATTTATATATTATCTAGGGCTGTTTTTACACTACCACAGAGTTGAGTAATTGCAACAGAGAGCAAATGATCCAGAAAGCCAAAAAATTTTACTATCTCACCCTTTATCCAAAAGTTGTGCTGACTCCTGGCACGGACAGTTCAGAATAATTGGGCCCGAACTTCCCTTTCTAGTCTCATCTCATCACAAACTCTAGGCTCTTATTATAGCAAACAAGCAATTATCTTCTTAACAAAACCACTACTCATTTTTTAAGGGATTGTACTTGATAATAGTTGGACCTCAAAGTATATTGAATAAAATTATATCATTTACCAATTCCCACCATATTCTCTTATGTCTTATTTAAAACACACATAACAATGTGAAAACTATGATTCTAAACATAAATCAGAAGCTGGAAACTATCTGGGAAAGTGATAGCAAATATGAGTAGTATACACAGAGCACCTACCTTTGTTTACAAGAGGTTCCATTATGGCAACTAGGAAATATATATTACTTATTTGCTGAGAATTTTGTGGAAAGGGGACTGGATTTGAAGACAAAGAACAGGTCCTGAGACTTAAGTTTAGACACTAAAATAGCATCCCACTACAGTTTCATGTGAGCTAGATAATCTTTTCATTATGATAACTTGAATAATAGATCTTTCATCTTTGAGTCATCATTATCACTATCAACATTATTATCAGCATATGTGACCCAATATCATACTTACAAGTTACATTTGCACAACATCTTAAGCTTATAAAGTAATTTCATAGACATCTCATTTGAGTTCACAGTAATCCTATAAGATATGAAGGCAAGCATTTTCTTCTATTTGTAAATGAGGAAATTAAAGGCCAAAGAAACCAAGTGTCTTGCCTAACATCACAGAGCCAATAAATGGCAGAGCCTTGGTTCCATCCAGGTCTCTTGACTCTAGTTCAGTAGTCTTCCTACTTTTCAATGCTGTCTATTTAATGCCATTATAGAAAATACAATCTACTATGAGCCTGAAATAAGAAATAACGTTAACATCAAAAATTCTATATTACATTCCTCAATCTTCCCTCTGCCCACAAAAGACACTGAACAAAGTCAGCAAGGACTCTGGTGTCTAATAAACTAGGTTTTATTGGAACGTTTATCAGGATCTAAAGAGTATTCTGAGATGGTCACATCAGAGTTGTTAGACCACTCTTCTATTGTATTCATTGTCTATTTACAGTGAAGAAAAATCTGTTTGTTTTAAAATTATTTTACACAGGCATGGAATTTTGAACTGGTGTCAGAAAATGTTTCTAGACTAAAACAATGGATTTTCAATTTAACAGACTAAGAACATCCAGAAAAACCCTTAAACACAATAACAAATTGTTCTATGTTGACCATGTGCTTTTAAAAGATTTATAAGAACGCATGTTGAAAGAATCAAAACCTATCCCGGACTGAAAGAGTAAATATCAGCTAGGATTGAAAAAGAAAAAAAGCAGCCCTGCAATTAATCAGGCTGGGATGACAGACACAGATAAAGCCAGCTGCAAAGTTAACAGGAAACACTGTTTTTCCCAAGGTCACGAAGCAGTTGTAAAATATCATTAACATCCCCTTCCTTGGGTGATTCCTGCTTTCTTACCAATGATGCCCCCATCCTCACTTTGCTATTTTCATTTATTACTGGAGAGAGATACCCAATTCCTAAATCACCTGCTTCATGACAGCACCCAATCCCAAGGTAATCCCCACTTCTCTCAATCTGCCTCAGAAGCAGCCAACAGTCCAGAACTAATTCTGGCTTCCATCAGACCATTCTCAGAATTCTTCGGTGGTAAGCCAAAACTTAAAAAAGACACTTCCCTCCTCCCTCTTATCCAGAGGCCTTCCATGGTCCTTAGGAATACAGTCCCTCACTATGAGTCAATAAATCTTATTTTGTCAGACTATAGGCTTATTCCTGGTGGTCTCTACTTGATGAGGCTTTAACAAGGTAAATTATTTTCAATAACCCTACATATTCTGCAGTTTAGTACAGACAATTGTCCTCCTCCCTCCAAAAAAAAAAAAACTTGAACCTAAACCAGAAAATCACTAACCACAAGAAACTTTAACTGTCAATAAAGATGAATAACTCACTGAATTCTACTGCTTATGTCACAATAAATCTGATCAATGATGCTACGAGATAATAGTACTTAACGAAAGCCAGGTAACTACCACATCTGCTGGGAAAAAGAGTATACCATCAACTTGGCATCAAGCTCCAGATGAAAAACCAGAAGTGTACTAGTTGGTGATACTATTCGATTTTTAGTACAAATGAGTCATACAACTCTTGAGCAATTTTATCTGTCACCTATAATCTAACAATATGCTATATAAAGTATTCATGAAACCCATGTATAATTTGCTAACTTCTAGTTTTTAAACTTTAATACAGATTATATTAAAAATAGAATATTTCTAATTCTCCTGTGAATGGCATTGAAAGACAAATTGAATTAATTGTTTTAAATATAGATCAAGGTAACTTCCTATCTATAGAAGCCATAAACAACCCAGAGTTTAAAGATGCCTCTTTCCCAATAACACTTTGGAAATAGCAGGTCTAGCTATTTTAAAGAATAATCTCAACCCAACTTTGCTAGGCCACCCTTATGATTGGAATGAGGGACAAAGGACATTATTACCAAAAGTATGTTCTAATATGATGCCTATAACATCTAGAAGAAATGTTTTAAAATCCACTAAAACAAATTCATAACAATAAAGCAAAGTTTTGACTAAGAAATAGTAGCTACACAGGTACTGCAAAGACAAACCTCAGGAATGTGGGGTTGAGGTAGAGGATGAAACAGGGAGAGGAGTGTTTCAGAAAAAGCTTAAGACAATCAAAAACAGTACCAGGCTCAACCAATAACTGCTAACCAAATAAAAGTCTTCAGGCTGTATACACACAAAGCAGAAAAGACTATTGTTCACAGATCAGGCTTCTTACACCATACTCATTACCATCAATATCATCTTTAAAAACAAATGTTTTTTCAGGAAATAAGCTGTATTTAAAGAGGGCTAAAATATTCTTGGATTAGTTTTTTCTCTTTTACAAAAAGTCAATTGATCAACATCTGTAGTTTTATTTTTTTTTATTTTAATCAGAAAACAGAGTAATAGCATATGTACAATTTTCTAATTGGTTAAAATGCAGTTGAACATATCAATCAGCTCTATGAGTAGAAAGGACAACAGCAGACCAAGAAAATACTGTACCAAGAACACTGGAAATTCACCCATGAAATTCAGTGTCAATTCTAGATTTATAATGACTAGTAGTGCCTTCTGTGTGAAGCTTGGTTTGGAATTTCCCCAAAAGGCTCTAGCAACAAATTAATATAAAGTCTTGAAAGAAGCCAGGAAAAGAGCAAAATTAATTTTAGTAAAACCTGAAAACTGTAGTAAAAGCACAACAGAATTATTTCTTTCATAGATTTGATGCTACTATGAATGAAATTATGTCTCTGAAAACTTAACCACACAGAGTAACAGCTTTACAGTGTTTAAGGCTGATGCCATTCCCACCCCATAACATCCATCCACAGTATAATTTAAACAAAACTAGTAAGTCCTTCAGGCTATTGATATTCATGGTCACTGAGTGTCCTATTGCTAGGATAATATCAAGTAAGACATGGCAAAAAAACAATATTTCCAATTTCGTTCAGCCTGTCTAAAGCTCACTTAATATAATTTAGGAATAAAGATTCTAACTTTTTATTTTACTATCTTCTTCTAAACCATTTAACTCAATTTGGTTATTACACACAGACATTTAGACTGCTTTTTCCTTCAACTAAACAAATCTGGAACTGTTTTACAGCTTCCTTTTGGGAACTATAAATATAAAGTTCCCTTTCTATAAGGTATTGAGTAAAATGTATAGAAGAAATACTAAAAGTTCCTTTTAAAATACTTTGCTGCATATTTAAAGAAAAAACTAAAGAAATAACAAAGAGTAATGAGGAAAGAAAAAATGTTCATAATATTTATGTTCATATAATAATGTTCATAATTTAACAGAAAAATTTTTTCTCATTACATTTTACATCATGATACTAAGACATATAATACAATCTGTTCTCTTTCAAATAAAGAAACTAAAATTATTAATCCTAATATGAATACAATAATGATTCCAAAAATGGATACAAGGGGCTAGAAACTCATATGAACTATATAAAATCATATAAATGACTTTAAAAGGGATGCTTCCATTTCCACGTGGCAGTAATTATAGCAGTTCCATTCATTTAATATTTAGTGAGCACTCACAATTTAGCACATACAAAAGACGCTGAGTTTATATTTCAGTTCTAATTACTTGCAGGTGTGACAAGAATCCTTTGCTCCTCTCCAGATACAAAAAAAGTAACAACTTTAGAAGTAACTTGCTTCATGTACAATTATCAAGTACAAAAAGGAGGAAAGTGGAGGGATGTAGAGAACAAAAAGCAAGGCCTGCCTGCCTGGCAAAAGTGTGATCCATGGGCAAGGGATGAGTATTACATAAAATTAGAGAGACGATGACAAATAGTTCTGGCAGAAACCCAGTCACTTCAGCCAAATAAAAAGTTTAAAAATTAGAGTACTTTCTTTCAATTTACATTTACAGATTAACAAGAGGCAGATTTTCCACCTCCCAGTGAATCCTGGCTTTAAGTGTGACATATAACAATACAATGGCCAGTAAGTCAAGAGCCAGTCAATACTAAATGGAAGCTTATGGCAACATATACATATTAATTTGGCTGTAGTGTTAATGCAAGCCTCCTGAGCTTTATAAGGTATAAATTACAGGCCTACTATGTAAATTATAGGACACTGGTTATAGCACATTGTTATATGTCAATTGTACTAAAGATAAAAGGGGAAAAAAGGTTTAGAAAGTCTTATCGCAGCATATACTTAACTCAGTTTAGAAATACAAGCATGTACATTTGTTCCTTGGGTATAAGTTAGTCTCAAGCTAAAATGAACAAGCCATCATGCTGCCATTTCTACAGATAATTTTATGAAAACTGTTTAAAATGTGATAATTAGGACAATTTCTGAAACTTCTACCATGATAGGTAATAACTATAATATTAGTTCTTCCAAATATTCATTTCAAACAGACATGAAACAAATTTTAAAAATTACTTCTGTACTGACAAACTAGCTCATAGCAGAGTTGTGTTTGTGTGAAATTTTAGTTTCAAATTTTACTGTAACTACTACAAAGTTTCCAAAACAACTACTCATTTTTAAAAGGATAAAGAATTAACAATATGTAGTGATTATAATGCAAGATCTCAAACAATATTACAAATATTAATTACATAGACCCCAGGATTTCTTTGAGTGGCATTAGGTATTAATATTGTTTTTAATTTAGTTCAATTTTCTTCCTCTGAATTAATTTTGGCACAACATAAAACCAATTTGATCAGTCAAGTATACAGCTAATGAAGTGACATGACTGGTGCTTAGACCTGTAATAATGTAAATATAGGCATCTTTGCTCCTGCCCTACAGGAATTTGGAAATTCACTCTTGGTAAACTTAAGTAAACATATATTTGAAGTATTACAGTTGTTGGTCTGGAGAATTAACTCCCAAATTCCATCCCCATGCTCCCTTCCCTCCATTTCATTAAATGACTAAATATCATTGTTGATTAACTGCACAAAAGATGGGAACATTTGAATAAATAATCCAATATGGTGGAGAGTCCAAATAAGGCCAGAATTTTATTGGTTTTGGCCAAAAACTACAGTAAAATTTTCAATGGAAAGAAGTGGTACAATATGATCTTTAAAATGAGTTACTAAGATCACAATAGGAAAAGCTAAAGGTAGTTTCTAAGTACAAAAACAAGAAACATTCCAGGTTAAGTATATAAAGTGAAACATTAGTCAATATATTACTACCAAATTATGCACCTATCCAGAGGGCTGCTTACTGGTTCCCACATTGGTCTAAATCTGCACTGTATTTTAGCCATATGTGGTTACTGAATGTCAAATTACTTAAAATTGTATAAAGTTAAAAATTTTATTCCTCAGATACAGCAGCCACACGTGACTAGTAGCTACTGTTTTCGATAACTCCATTATCGCTGAAAGGTCTACTGAGTAGCACTATTCTACATAAAATACCAGTTAAATGAGCCCCAAGACATAACTGGTAGAGTTTCATCATACTGAATAAAATTTTATATGTGGGATATATCTATTTATGATAAAAGCTCTACACAAAGTATGAACAAAAGGGAACATCTTCAATCTGATAAAGGGCATCTACAATCATACTTAATCATGAAAGACTGCCTGCTTTCCCTCTAAGACCAGAAACAATGCAAGGATGTCCAGTCTGACCACATCAATTCATCATTGTACTTGAGGTATTAGCAGGTCAATGCAAGAAAAAGCACCATAAGGCAGACAAGAACAGAAAGGAAAAAGTGAACCTGTCTTTATTTGCAGATAACATGATCATCTACATAGAGAATCCCAAAGAATCTCAAAAAAAAGCTATTATATCTAGTGAATTTAGCAATGTCAATATGCAAAAAAAGAAAAATCCTGTTTCTATTTACTATTAACAGCAACTGGAAACTAAAATTTTAAAATATACAATTTAAAATAGAATCAAAAATCCGGAAAATTCTTTGGGAAAAATTTCACAATAGATGTTCAAGACTTGTACACTGAAAACTAAAAAACACTCCTATGAGAAATTTAAAAAGACATAAATAAATGAAGGATTATACTATGTTCCTGGGTTGGAAGGCCTAATGTTAAGATATACATTTTCCCCAAATTGATCTATAGAGTCAATGTAATCCCAAGCAAAATCCCAGTTGCTTTTTTATTATCAAAATTGAGAACCTAATTCTAAAATTATACATTGCTGGTGGGAATACACAATGGGATAGCCACTTTTGAAATAATTTGTCACTATCTTAAAAAGTTAAACTTGCACTTATCATATGATTCAATAATCCACTACCTAGGTATTTACCCAAGAGAAAGGAAAACAGATGTTCATGCAACAATCTGTACAAGAATACTCATAGGCCTTTATTTATAATAGCCCAAATCTGAAACAACCCAAAGGTCCATCAACTGATGAATGGACAAACAGACTATAGTATATCCATACAATAGATCACTACTTGGTAATAAAAAGGCATAAACTCCTGATATGTGAAATGACACACATGAATCAAAAAAGAATTAGGTCTAAGTGGAATCAGACACACACAAAAGGCTACATACTGTATGATTTCATTTAGATGACATTTCTAAATAAGTCCGAAATACAGTGACAGAGAGATAGTAGTTTCCAGGGATAGAGGAATAGGGGATTGACTGCAATGAGGCATGAAATTTAGACGTTGATAAAAATGTCCCATATTTTTATTGTGCTAGTGGTTATACAAATGTATACATTTGTCAAAACTCATTGAACTGCACACTTTATAAACGGAAGAACTTTATTTTGTATGAATTACACACCATAATAAACTTGATTTAAAAAATAAAAGTAATGTAGCTAATCCTTTATCTTTGGAGTTCTATAAGTATAGATCAATTATACCAAAGAACTATTGGTAACATCTGATGATGAAATGGTTTAGAAACAGACTGTTTGGAAGGCAAGCAGTACAAAGTACTCCAGTCACATACTTCTCTGGGCTTTGGGTTTTTCTGCTGTAAACGGGTTTACAACCCAGTTTCCCAAATTTGTTCCTAGGAAACTTTCAGAATGTTACAGGTATTCTGGGAAAAGGGTTTCCACTGTCAAATTACTTAAAAAATACTCCCCATAAGGTGATTCACAGTGCATTTTAGCATATGAAAGCATCAGAGCAGTCCTACATGCATTTATTTCTTTCTATATTTTTTTGAACTCAGTGTTTCCCACATTTACTTGACAAAAGAACATTTTTATCAAGAAATAATGTTGCTGAAGTTCTTTCAAGTGCTAAAAATCTTTGACAAAACTTTAAAGAGTAACCTTCATGATTAAGTTTTATTTATACTGGAAAACTATAAAACTGATGGATTTTAAAGTAGCTACAGAGAGCTGTACCCCACAATGAAAAAACTGTCTTATATAACAAATTTTAAAAGACTTCCTGGGGGGAGGGTATAGTTCAGTGGTAGAGTGCGTGCTTCGCATGAATAAGGTCCTGGGTTCAATCCCCAGTACCTCCATTAAAAATAATAATAAAATATAAATGAACCTAATTCCCCCCCCAAAAAAGCTTAAAAACAAGTAAATAATTCAAAAAAGATTTCCTATGCATCATATTTACTCTCCTAGTCAATTCCTCTGAGTTTTTATCAGCTTCTGAATTCTAAATATTTAAGTAAATCTTGACTAGTATATACTACATGAAAATATATCATGACTGAACTATCTCTATTCTAATAGCTCCTCCCCAAATAACATGTAAGATTTAAGAATGCGAAAGCATCAATGCCAGGGACTCTGAAATTCCTAAACAATTACTATCATGTATAACAAAGTGATTGATTTTCTGGTCAAGATGGCGGAGTGGTAGGACTACGAGCTCGCCTCTCCTCTCGACTACAACAAAATCACAACTCATGGCTAAACAACCGTCAAGAAAAAGACTGGAAATTAACAAAAAAGATCTTCTGCAATTGGAAACATAAACAGGGAACCACAGTAGGACCGTAGGAGGAATGTGCTCATGATATAATTGGGCTCCATACCCAACAGGTGGGCGACCCACAAGCTGAAGAACAGTTAAGTCTCAGAGGCCCTCCCACAGCAGTGAGAGCTCTAAGCCCCACATAAGGATCCCCAGCCTGGGATTCCAGTACTTGGAGGAGGAGGAGACCCGAGGACATCTGGTTTTGAAGGCCAATGGGGCCTAGCTCCAGGAGCCCAATGGGACTGGGGGAAACAGAGACTTCATTCTCTTAGGAAGCATACACAGAATCTCGAGGGCACCAGGTCCAAAGGCAGAGGCAGTGATTTCATAGGAACCTGGGCCAGAACTGACTGCTGGATTTGGAGGGTCTCCTGGGGATGTGGGGGACAGCAGTGGCTCACCCAGGGAACACAAATGATGGTGGTGGACATGCTGGGAGTATTCATCTACATGAGCTTCCCTGGAGGCTGACATCTTGATTGGATCATTAGCACCAAGACACAGTCCCACCCAACAGCCTATAGGAAAGCCTCAGGCCAAACAACATACAGGGTGAGAACACAGCCACACCCATCAGCAGACTCTAGGGAGCCACAAAGGCCTCTAGACATGGCCCAACCCACCAGAGTTCCAGGATCAAGCTTCACCCAGCAGTGGGCAGGCACCAACTCCTCCTACCAGGAAATCTGCATAAGCCTCTAGTCCACCTCACCCACCAGGGGGAGATACTAGAAATAAGAAAACAACAATCGCAAAGCCTGTGGAAGAAATCCACAAACACATAAAAATATAGACAATATGAGGCAGCAAAGGAATATCTCTTAAGCCAAGGCACAAGAAAAAATCCCAGAAGAAGAAATAAGTGATAAGGAGATAGGTACTTTAACTGAGAAAGAGTTTAAAGTAATGATGGCCAAGATGTTCAGAGAACTCAGGAGGAGTATAGATGCACAAAGTGAAGTTTTTAGCAAAGAGTTGGAAAATATAAAGAATACCCAGAGTTGAAAAATAAAATCACTGAAATGAATAACACACTAGAAGGAAACAGGAATAGACTAAATGAGGTAGAAGAATGCATCAGTGAGCTAGAAGACAGATTAGTGGAAATCACTACTGCATAACAGAAAAAAGGAAAAAGAATAAAAAGAAATGAGGATAGTTTAAGTGAACTCTGGGACAACATGAAGCACACTAATATTTGCATTATAGGGGTCCCAGAAGGGATGAGAGAAAGGACCTGAGAAAATTTTTGGAGAGATGATCAATGAAAACGTCCCCAACTTGGGAAAGAAAACAGTCACCCAAGTCCAAGAAGTGCAGACAGTACCACACAGGATCAACCCAAAGAGGAACACAGCAAGGCACACAGTCATAAAATTGACAACAGTTAAGGATAAGGAGAAAATACTAAAATTAGCAAGAGAAAAGTAACAAATCACATACAAGGGAACTCCCGTAAAGTTACCAGCTGACTTTTCAGCAGAAACTCTAGAGGCAAGAAGGGAGTGGCATGATATATGTATAGTGATGAAAGGGGAAAACTTAAAACCACGAATACTCTATCCAGCAAGGCTCTTGTTCAGACTTGATGCAGAAACCAAAGCTTCACAGATAAACAAAAGCTAAAAGATTTCAGCACTATCAAACAAGCTTTACAACAAATGTTAAAAGAACTTCTCTAGTCATCAAACCATAACAAAAGAGAACAAAAAGAAGAAAGAGGGAAAAAACAGACCTACAAAAGATTGCTTTGGCTGTTCAACATCTTATGTGGTTCCTTATAAATTCTGGAATACAATTTTGTTCTAGTTCTGTGAGGAATCTCATTTTGACAGAGGTTGCACTGGATCTGTGGATTGCTTTGGGTAGTGTGGCCATTTTGGTAGTGTTGATTCTTCCAATCCAAGAGCACAAGAAATCTTTCTATTTCTTTGTGTTATTTTGGTTTTCAGAGTATAGGTAACCTCCTTGGTTAAGTTTATTTCTAGGTATTTTGATGCTTTTGATATAATGGAAATGTTTCTGCCGGTTATAATATTCTGGTTTTTAAGGTAACAAAAAAAAGTGAATGAAGGACCACAAATGGCAAAATATCCTTCTTTCTTATGGGTGAGTTATATATATACATTTTATATATATATATATATATATATATATATACACACACACACACACACACACACACACACACACTGGATCTTCATTATCTATTCAACTATTGATGTGCACTTAGGATGCTTCCATATCTTGTCAATTATAAATAATGCTGCTATTAATAATAGGGTGTATGTACGTTTTGGAACTAAATGTTATTTTCTGGTTGGCTTTATTCCTTTGATAACAATGTAAGTTTACAAAGCTAAAGTTCTAAACATTCTTCAAAACAATGAATATATATGTACATATATGTAAATTAAAATATATATGTGCAGCAAAAAAAATGAGCTATCAAGCCATGAAAGACATGGAAGAAATTTAAAAGACATATTACTAAATGAAAGAAGGCAGTCTGAAAAGGCTACAAACTGTATGATCCCAAACAAATGACATTCTGGAAAAGGCAAAGCTATAAAAACCATAAAAAGATTGTGGTTTCCAGGAGTTTGGGGAGAGGGAGGGAGGGAGGAATAAATCGATGGAACATAAGGGATTTTCAGGGCAATGAAATTACTCTGTATGATACTATAGTTGTGGCTACATGTCATTATGCATTTGTCAAAACCCAGAGAATGTACAACATCAAGAGTGAACCCCAATGCAAACTATGAGTTCAGTTGATAATAATGTTTCCATGTTGGTTCATCGACTGTACCAAATATGGCACACTGATGAGGGATGTTGAGGGTAGGGGAGTACATATATGTGGATGGGGAGGGCTATGTACAAACTCTGTATTTTCTGCTCTATTCTGCTGAATCTGAAACTTCTCTAAAAAATAGTCTATTAATAAAAAATTGATTAAGTCAGAATGTAAAGCATTTACTGTACAAAACCAGTAGAGTTTAAATGTATATGCATAGTAGAAAGAATTTTTGAAAAGAAAAGGAAAGAGTAAAGAAAGATTGAAAACCTAATACTGTAAAGGCTGCTCTTTAGCACTTCACATGTGACCCCTGAAGGAGTATAAAGCATTACAAGTAATGTTGAAGGATGCCAAGATGGTGGAGTAGAAGGATGCTCATAGCTTACCCTCTCCCAAAAATACACCAAAACTCACATCCACAGACTCACTCAGCCAACCAGAGCACCTGCCTAACTCCAATAGAACATCGCCCTCTTAAAAAGATAAACATGCCAAAAATCTGGTAAAAGAAAAGGAAAAAAGACAGAAGAAAAGGCAAAACAGTGTGGGACAGGTAACACGGGAAGGGAGCAGCAAAGGAGGAATAGCGCTCATTCACTGGGTCTCTCCCTCTCCAACGGAGAGGCCAGTGAGACAGAGGGGGAGCCTCTGAGGCTCGGATCTGTACAGAGCACCCCTTGACCAACAGAACTGAGTTAAATGGGCACAGAGGTTCCCTGCAACACCCAGCCCGAGATGCAAGCCAGCAGCTGGGGAAATGGGACAGGCTGCCCGAGCCAGGCAGAGGACTGGGGCTGCTGCACTGTTGCAGCCCCAGGGTACTGCAGGGTGCTGCGTGCTGTGGATGAGTGGGTACACAGGGCAAAACAATCTGGGCCCTCCATAAAACAATATGGCTGATGTGCCCTGGGGGGAAGGGAGACATACTCCCATCTCTAAAAATGCACTGAAAATTTTCGGGAGAAGAGAGGCAGGGCTCAGGCACAGCTGCCATATCCTTCAGCACTTAGAACCCAAGAAGGGTCAGGGTCGAAACCTGAATCCATCCCTTAGGGCTTAGCAGTCTCAAAGGCCAAATGAAGACTTGTTTACAGCAAGAGGCAGATAGGATCTTTCTGCCATGGTACCTCAGAGAACTCACGCAACCAAGACAAACAAGGAGCTGAGTTTTGGAACAGAGCAGGGGTGGGGCTGTTCCATGGTCTTCCCCGAGCCCACCTACGGAACACTGATCATTGGCAAAGCGGGCAGCTGCACAGAGCAGGGGAGCGACCTGAGCCGGGAGAGGGTAGGTGGACACCCGCCTTCCTGGCAGGAATGCAGCACCTGACCTCAGTGCTAGGGGGCGGACACCTTCCCCAAACTCATTATCTGCCTGCACCATTGAGAGGGGGAGTGACCTGCCCGCCCACCACGAAGGAGAGCAGCACCTGACCACAGTTTTGGGAGGGGGTGCGATCTGCTTCCCAACAGGCACTGGGAGCAGTACAGAAGAGGGACACCAACAGAGGACCCCTGGAAACAGCAAGCTGAGTTAGCGAAACAGGGCGAAGACAGAAAGACTTTTCGATAAAATCATTAAGAGCACACAGTCTCCATGAGAACACCTCACCATTTTTTTTAATCTTTTTTTATCTGTTCTATTTTCTATTACCTTTTTAATTTTTACTTTTTAAACACTTATATATGTTTCCAGTTTTAATCCCTTTAAAATTTTTCCTTTCAAATATTTTTATTATTATTGTTTTTTAAAAACCACCTCATTACATTTTTATTACTCTTGGTTTTGATGTCCTCTTATTGATTATACACAGGATTCAAAATTTTTTTTGCTCTTTTCTCCTTTTCTAAATGGTTTAAAAGACGTCTCAACTCAAATGCTATTCTGCTTCAACTTGCTCTTCTATTTTTGATTATATACTTTTTTCAAACCTTTTTTCCCCTCTCTAGTTTTAAAATTATCTTTTCATTTTATCTTTTCTACTTTCTAGTACCTCTTTGTTACTTTTTGAACAATTGTATATACTCCTAGTTTTAATCACTTTAATATTTTTTCTTTTAAAGTATTATTACTATTATTATCCTTAAAAATCCACCTGATTTCATTTTCATTTCTTTTGGTTTTGATCTCCTGTTATTGATTATACACAGGTTTCAAATACTGTTTTTGGCTTTTTCCATTTTTAAAAGTTTTTACAAAGACATCTCAACTCGATTGCTAGTTTGATTCAAATTGCTCCTCTATTATTGATTATAAAATGCTTTCAAACCTTTTTACCTCTTCTATTAAAATTCTCTTTCTCTCTTTTTTTTAAGTTTTATTCCTGCATAAGCGTTAGATACATAAATAAATAAACTCCTTAAGGACAAAAATAGATAACTGATACTCCAAAAGCCAAAGTGTCAGAGAAATATGAGCAATATGAAGAAGCAGAGGAATCACTCCCAACTAGAAGAGCAAGAGAAATCCCCAGAAAGAACAATCAAAGAAATAGACACTGATGGCCTACTAGATCAAGATTTCAAAAAAGGACTGATCAAAGTACAGATGGAACAAAAACAGACAGTATTTAGAGATATAAAATATGTCAAAAATGAAATTGAAGCTATAAAGAAGACCCAAGTAGAATTGGTAAACTCATTGGCTGAGTTAGAGCTGATCTAAAGGCTGTACAAAGTAGACTAGATAATGCAGAGGAGCGAATAAGTGACACAGAAGAAAGGACAACATAAAGCACCCAATCAGAACAGCTGAGAGAATAACGAATATAAACCAATGAAAACAGTATAAGGGACCTATGGGATAATATAAAGCATGCCAATTTAAGCAGAATAGGGGTTCCAGAAGGGGAAGAAAGCTCAAAGGGGATTGAAAAGGTATTTGAAGAAATCACAACTGAAAACCTGCCAAACTTAAAGAAGGAATCAGATATCCAAGTACAGGAAGCTCAGACGGTCCCAAACAGAAGGAATCCAAACAGACTCACACCAAGACATATCATAATCAAGATGGCCATAGTCAAGGATAAAGAAATGATCCTAAAGGTAGCAAGAGACAAACAAAGAGTGAGTTACAAGGGAACCCCCATAAGGCTCTCAGCTGATTACTCTACACAAACACTACAGGCCAGAAGGGAGTGGCAAGATATATTCAAACTCCTGAATGAAAAGAAGATGCAGCCTAGGATACTTTATCCAGCAAGGCTATCTTTTAGAATAGAAGGAGAGATAAAGAATTTCACAGGTAAGCAAAAACTTAAAGAGTTTAGCAACACTAAACACATGCTAAAAGAAATATTGAAACATCTACTCTAAATAGAAAAGAAGCAGGATGCTATATATCTGAAAAACTTCTAACTGGAAAGGTGATAACTACAATGAATTACAAATAGAATAAACATGATATTGTAAACAAAGATATCTAAATCATTAAGGGTGAGAGGGGAAGCAAGAAAAAATACAGTAACTTTTTTCCGTTCTTTTTAAAATTTTTTTGTTCTCAATAGGATGGGTCTGAGATTATACTACTATCTAATAAAAAACTCCTAGTACCGGGCCAATAGATTTACAAAAAAAGGGTAACCACAAGCAAAAACTTAAAGTCACTCACAAATACTAAAAAAAATTAATGATAATACTAAGGAAAATGACCAAACCACAAAAGGAAGAAGGAATAAAGAAGAAATAACAAACAAAGTGCAAAAGTAAGTTCAAAATGGCAATAAACACACATCTATCATTAATTACTGTAAATATTAATGGACTAAATGCTCCAATCAAAAGACAGAGTGGCAAACTGGATAATAAAGCAAGGACATCCAATATGTTGCATACAACAGACCCACTTTAGGGAGAAGGACACATAGAGATTTAGAGTGAAAGGATGGAAAAGGATATTCCATACAAATGGAAATGCCAAAAAAGCAGGTGTTCAAGTACTGATTTCAGACAAAACAGACTTTAAAACAAAGGCCATAAAGAAAGATAAAGAAGGACATTTAATATTGATTAAAGGCGTGATACAAGATGAGGATAATACACTCGTTAAAATATATGTACCCAATATAGGAGCACCTAAGTACATAAAACAATTACTGACAGAGATAAAGGGGGATATTGATGGGAATACAATCAATGCTAGAGAGCTTAACACTGCATTAACACCACCAGGCAGATCTTCCATACAGAAAATAAATAAGGCAACAGAAAAATTAAATGATACAATAGAAAACTTAGATTTGGTGGATATTTTCAGAGCATTACACCCCCCAAAACAGTTTATACATTCTTTTCAACTGCACATGGAACATTTTCTAGGATTGATCATGTACTTGGGCACAAAAGAAGCCTCAAAAATTTTAAGAAGACAGAAATTATCTCAAAAATGTTTACTAACCACAATGCCATGAAACTAGAAAACAACTACAGAGAAAAAAAAGGAGAAAAAAAGGAAAGCATGGAGATTAAATAACATGGTCTTAAAAACCAATGGGTCAATGATTAAATCAAAGTTGAGATTAAAAAATGCCTTGAGACAAATGAAAATGAAAAAACAACAACACAAAATTTATGGGACACAGCAGAGGCAGTGCTAAGAGGGAAGTTTAGCGATACAGGCCTTCCACAAAACAGAAGAACAATCTCAAAGGAACAATCTAACCCACCAGCTAAAAGAACTAGAAAAAGAAAAGCAAAACATCCCAAAAGACAGCAGAAGGAAGGAAATAATAAGATCAGGGAGGAAATAAATAAAACAGAGTTTAAAAAAAAACATAGAAAAAAAAATCAATCAAACCAAAAGCTGGTTTTTTGAAAAAGTAAATAAAATCGACAAACCTCTATACAAACTCACAAAGAAGAAAAAGAGAGTCTGCAAATAAGCAAAACAAGAAAGGAAAAAGGAGAAATTACAACAAACAACACAGAAATACAGAATATCATACGAGAATATTACGAAAAATTATATGGGAACAAAATGGATAACCTAGAGGAGAAAGACAAGTTTCTGGAAAAATACAGTCCACCAAGACTGAATCAAGAAGAAGCTGACCACTCAAACAAACCGATCACTAGAAATGAAATTCAATTACCAATTAAAAAAACCTCCCTACAGATAAAAGTCCAGGACCGGACGGCTTCACCAGGGAATTCTACCAAACATATGAAGAAGAACTCATACCAGTCTTTCTGAAATTCTTCCAGAAGATTGAAAAGGAAGGAATACTTCCAAATTCATTCTATGAAGCTACCATCATCCTGATACCAAAACCAGGCAAAGACGCTACCAAAACAGAGAATTACAGACCAATATAACTGATGAACATAGATGCCAAAACCCTCACCAAAATATTAGCAAATAGAATCCAACAACACATAAAAAAGATTATACAGCATGATCAAGTGGGGTTCATTCCAGGGACACAAGGGTGGTTCAACATATGCAAATCAATCAATGGAATACATCACATCAACAAGAGAAAGGACAAAAACCACATGATCCTCTCAATAGATGCAGAAAAAGTATTTGATAAAATTCAACATCCATTTATGATAAAAACTCTCGCCAAAGTGGGTATAGAGGGAATATGTCTCAACATAATAAAAACTATATATGACAAACCTACAGCCAGCATAGTACTCAACAGTGAAAAACTCAAAAGCTTCCCACTAAAATCTGGGACAAGACAAGGATGCCCACTATCACCACTCCTATTCAACATAGTCTTGGAAGTCCTAGCCACAGCAATCAGGCAACAGAGAGAAATAAAAGGGATCCAAATTGGAAAAGAAGAGGTAAAAGTGTCACTATATGTCAAAGACATGTTACTATATATACAAGACCCTAAAAGGTCCACACAAAAACAGCTAGAGATGACTGAAAAATTCAGCAAGGTATCAGGTTACAAGATTAATGTTCAAAATCAGTTGCATTTCTTTACACTAATGATGAATCAACAGAAAAAGAAAGTAAAGAAACAATCCCCTTTAAAACAGCACCCAAAGTAATAAAATACCTAGGAATAAATCTAACCAAGGAGGTGAAAGAATTATACACAGAAAAGTATAAACCATTGATGAAGGAAATTAAAGAAGACTTTAAAACATGGAAAGATATCCCATGCTCTTGGACTGGAAGAATCAATATTGTTAAAATAGTCACACTGACCAAGGCAATCTACAGATTTAATGCAATCCCTATCCAATTACCCAGGACATATTTCACAGAACTAGAACAAATCATAGTAAAATTTATATGCAACCATCAAAGACTTAGAATTGCCAAAGCATTACTGAAGAAAAAGATAGAGGCTGGAGGAATAACTCTCCCAGACTTCAGACAATACTATAGAGCTACAGTCATCAAGACAACATGGTATTGGTACAAAAACAGACATATAGACCAATGGAACAGAATAGTGAGTCCAGAAATGAACCCACAAACTTTTGGTCAGCTAATCTTCGACAAAGGAGGCAAGAATATACAATGGAGAAAAGCACACTCTTCAGCAAATGGTGTTGGGAAAACTGGACAGCAGCATGTACATCAATGAAGCTAGAACACTCCCTTACACCACACACAAAAATAAACTCAAAATGGATCAAAGACTTAAATATAAGACAAGATACAATAAACCTCCTAGAAGAAAATATAGGCAAAACATTATATGACATACATCTTACGAATGTTCTCCTAGAACAGTCTACTCAAGCAATAGAAATAAAAGCAAGAATAAACCAATGGGACCTAATGAAACTTGCAAGCTTCTGCACAGCAAAGGAAACCATAAGTAAAAGAAAACAACAACCTACGGAATGGGAGAACATTTTTCCAAATGATACCAACAAAGGTTTGATCACCAGAATGGATAAGCAGCACATAGGACTTAGTAAGAATAAAGCAAACAACCCAATTCAAAAATGGGCAGAAGACCTAAACAAGCAATTCTCCAAGGAAGAAATAGAAATGATCACTAGGCACATGAAAAAATTTCAATATCACTAATTATCAGAGAAAAATCAAATCAAAACCAGCCAGAATGGCTATCATTCAAAAGTCCAGAAATGACAAATGCGGGAGACACTGTGGAGAAAAGGGAATCCTCCTACACTGCTGTTGGGAATGCAATTTGGTGTAGCCACTGTGGAAAACAGTATGGAGATTCCTTAAAAGACTAGGAAGAACCTTACCATATGACCCAGGAATCCCGCTTCTGGGCATATATCCAGAAGGAATCCTACTTCAAAATGACATCTGCACCCCAATGTTCCTAGCAGCGCTATTTACAATAGGCAAGACATGTAAACAGCCTAAACGTCTATTACAGATGACTGGATAAAGAAGAAGTGGTATATTTATACAATGGAATACTATTCATCCATAAAAATTGACAACATAACACCATTTGCAGCAACATGGATGTTCCTGGAGAATGTCATTCTAAGTGAAGTATGCCAGAAAGAAAAAGAAAAATACCATATGAGATCATTCTTATGTGAAATCCAAAACAAACAAAACATAAATGCAAAACAGAAACAGACTCATAGACATAGAATACAAACTTGTGGTTGCCAAGGGGGTGGGGGGTGGGAAGGGACAGACAGTGATTTCACAATGTAGAATAGATAAACAAGATTATACTGTACAGCACAGGGAAATATATACAAGATTTTATGGTAGCTCACAGCGAAAAAAAATGTGACAATGAATATATACATGTTCATGTATAACTGAAAATTGTGCTCTACTGGAATTTGACACAACATTGTAAAATGACTATAACTCAAAAAAAATGTAATGTTCATAGTGTAGCTAGAACTATTGTATCTTTTGAATGTAAATTGATGAATGAATAATAAAAACTATCTGAATTCAATTCAATAAGTTATGAATAAAGCTTAAGGGAAAGTGAACATCAGGAAATCCTGGATGGTAAACATACTACCTTGTAAATGAAAATAAAAGTTAAAAACACCATGTCCAATTAGAATTAACCTAGTAGTCTACATTTTCCAGTAATATCTATGCTATGGAAGAGTATTATTAGTAATATGTATCAAAGTAGCCAAGTTTTCTTAATAACACTTATGAATATCAAAGATTTTATCTAAATATCATTTTAAATTATGTCTTGTCTAAATTTATTTAACCCCTTGGGTAAATAAGTTCTATGAACTAATTATGTTAAATAGTAGCCCTTTAAAATGTATTCTTATTTTTCAATTTGAATTTAAGGCATATTCTCTAGACACTAGGCATTTATAATATAATTTTTTAGAAAAATGAAAAATTAGGGAAACAGAGTGGCAGTTACTCATCTAGCTGCTTGGTTTTATGCATTGTTCATGGGAGTTAACGTTGGTATAAATGGTTTTGTTAGTTAGATCTCCTTGGGAACCACTAATAGTATTTCTTCATAATGGTCTGGCTAGAAATACCCCACGTATAATACAAACAGGACATGTGAATTTCAGTAAACTACAAGTGGAAGGGTGATTTTTTTTTGTTTTAATAAAGACATAACATTTATTACATTATTATAAATTTGACAAGCAGATATAAGCAGAGTGTACTTTTGTTTCCTTCTGAAATCTATCTTTATATGGTTCCCTGTAAAATCTTTGAGCTCAGAACAGAAATATGTAAATAGACATCCATATGGTTAGAAACACCTAAAGTATATAAAAAAGTAAATGCTTTTGCTAAAAAGAAAGAAAGAAAGAAAGAGTAAGGAAAGAAGGAGGGAGGGGGAGAGAGGAAAAAGGGAAGGGGGAGAAAGGAAAGGGAAAGGAAGAAAATGATTTTTTAAAAAAACAAGATTACCTTTTGAAAAATCATGATTATATTTGCTTTAAATAAAAATGCTTTAAAAAATCTGGACCAACCACAAAACACCTCAAGAATGTAAGCAGTTCGTTTATACTACAAATTTAATTCTGGTACCTATTTTTGGCTTTATAATGAGTTAAGGATGAAACAAATCAAGAATATGTTTATAACTCACATGGACATTACTCACCCACATTGGGAGGTTTCACATAATTTACAGGTAGTTCTGGAGGTCTCCCTCTATGTAGAGCTGCAAAAGCAGACCCATTCCATAGTGTACTCTTACAGTCTATACAAAAAGATTCAAAAGTTAATCAAGGCATAGAACAATGCTTTTTCTTTTTTAACTGTACCTCAGAGGCAAATGTCTGTTTTCAATTTCATTTGTTAAAATATATTTTACCTATTAAAACCACAATAAACATAACATGCATATGTTTAAACATGTTATAATCTATATTATGATTGGTAAACATCAAAGCCTTAATATTATCATCAAGATATTTTATTTCTGTGCTGACCAAAACTAAAACTTTTATTATGCATATACTTGAATCTTATGTAACTATGTCATGGATTAACAAGGCTTTAAGTTTACATTAGTCTGCCATTTGACCTTTAGGTTTATACATGTCTGCTCATATAAAAGTATGTAAGCAAGGAAACAACTTCAGCATAAATATGTCAGGTAAAATTCAGAAACATTTATGTTTGGTGCATGTTCATGTTCTGGAGCGCCTGCCAGCTGTGCCATAACAGGTAACAACACTGCATATCAGATGATAACTGAGTATAAATAGTTGTATTTTTGTCTTTTGCATTTATGTCAAAAAATTCAAGCAAATATGAAATATTCCTAATAATTCAATTTTGAAATAAAAATACTCTACTACTCCCTTGAAAGGTTCCAAATTAACTGAACTGAAGAATGTCCTTAAATTTTAAAATGAGATATTTAAAAACTGATATTATTTAAGCACCTATTTATCTTTGTGAATTAGGAGTTAAAAAACATTATGCTAATGAAACATGGAAATAAATTGGTTGTTAAACCTGAAGTATTAAATTCACTAAGGGACATCCTTAGTATCTAATTTCACATTTTTATGTTCATAAAACTCTTTCTATGTAATTTACATATTGGAGTTCCATCTAAAACTTTGGGGAAAATCTGTAAAAGACTGAAATATAGTGGAGTAGAGCAAGTGTTATTCAACACTGGATTGATACTTTTGTTTAAATATTTTCAATTATAAACATCTTTATATATCATAATTTTCATTTACCTGTTATGAAATATGCAATATAACTAGGATGATATCAAGACTCAAAGATTAGGGACATTAAAATGTAATGAAAGATTATTTTAGGCATTTATACTGAACTAATCAGAGCAGCGATCTGTTGAGATCTCTGTTCCACAGGATCACAAAGAGATTTTATATTCTTTACCTCTACAGTATTCATTGTTTTACAGAAAAGGGCTCCATTTAGGACTCTAAAATATTTACTTGTACACTAGGAAAATAAAAACAAGATTGGCAAGGTGAGAAAAACCAGAAGAAAATTATTAGAAAAGCATGGGAACATTTATCTGACATAAAAATATAATGCTTTCTACTCCTTCCTCTAAAAACTGTAAAAATCTTACCTTTGGCGTCTCGTAACAGAGATTGCCGACCAACACCTAGTAATGTCTGTACCCCAGGAACACTCTGAGGGATCTCCTTATCTAGTAAAGGACCAATCCGCTCACAAATTTTAAGGAGGTAGTCTGGAGGAATGTGTGCATTGGCTGCCACCTAAAAAGCATAAATAAAATACAAGAAAACAAATTTGGTATAAAACCATCAATCTAGTGCATTACCCAACTGTTCCATCATGTAACAAAGTACAATTTTAAAAATGCTATAAGAAAAATAACATTTTAAATATTTACTACTTCAATCACATTTAAGAAACAACTACAAAAATTAAGCACACTTAAACAAATGATAACATTTAAATGATATTAGTTTAACTTACTTCTACATGTCTTGATTAAATCATTTATTTTGCTGTTAATCTTACGCAATAAGCATTATAAAACAGCAAAAATGAGCATGTCTAAAAACAAAGTACAAAGATTATGGGTAAATTCTACTCGTACTTGATCCATAGTGATGAACTGATCAATAATCAGAGAATCTAGATTCTATATAAATGATAAGAATGCAAACAAAAGGTATTACTTGCACCTAGGTCCCTGATTAACAGGACACATTTTCTTAATAAAGCAGAACTGTTTTTCCTAAAAAAGTTAACTGGCTACAAAAATGGTATCAGATTAATGATTATTTTAAAACACCATGTTTTAAAGAACTAAACTATGTACTCAAATTCACTGCAACATTAACTCATTTTTAAAGCACACAAGTAAATTTCAGAAGATGGTTAACAAATACAGAAATGGATGAGACAATTATAAAAAAATCTGTTTTTCACTTTTTATCTAAGAGTCCGTTACTAATGTGTATCATAAAACCTAATTATTAAAACAGTAAACAGAGTAAACGAGAATATTGAAAATCCTTAGATAAAAAGAGCATCCACAATCATCTTGACATAAGGTCCTGAAATTACTCACAGCTACATTTCCAATTTTTATAAGTACTACAGTAAATATATATACAGAGAGAGAAATACATATATATGTGTGTGTGTGTGTATATATATAGATAGATATCTACCATCACATAGGACAAGCATCAATGTAATACCATCAAGTCAAGAACAAGATAACACAAAATAATTTTGTAAATCATCCTTAATGATCACCATGAGAAGAGACTTTTCTGTGTTCTCAATAAATATTTGTTCACTGAATCAATGAATAAATAAAAGCCAAAGTAAAGTCTATCTATAAACAATATTATATGAATTCATAGAGGAAAAATTTTAGATTTTCCTATCAGGGCGCATTTTTTGTTTTCTTGGGAAACATGAAGAACTACAATCCAACATGTGTTTAGGATTATGGGAATAAATGATTCTATTCTGATTTTTAAAAGTTATTTCCTGCCAATTATCTTTACAAGTCTCTGCAAAAAACAACTTTAATCTACCAAAATAACTGGGGCCTGAGCAACTGTTGTGACGCTCAGAAAGAGTGGCAACTTAATTTGATTATTTTATATTTGCATCTACAAGGTTTAGCTTCTGGATTGGTATAAAGGATCAAGCAAATTCTTTCAGTTATTTCACACATCTCTAGGTGTGTTTTCCAAGCAATTAACTACATAGACTATCTTTAAGTAAAATATACAGGTAATATTAAAGTCAAAGTAGCTGATGAGTCGATCTAAAAATGATTTTTTGTTGTCTACAGACATTGATATCCTAAAATCCTAGTGTGTAACTCGTTCTCTCCACATTAGGGCATTTCCTAAATATACCTACATGCAAATATAGTTAGTACTCCTAAAAATATGTTACCTCAAAGAAAAAAGCCTTAAAATACTGCATATTAACATCTATAATAGCTTGTGCCATTTTTCCCCCAACACTGTCTTGTATGAACTGGGCTTCTAATATCAGGCATTACTTTTCATCAAGTAAATGTTAATATGAAGGCTTTAACGCACAATGATAGTTGATGCCTTTAGTGGCGTTTTCTTTTTTATCAAGTTTCTTTTCTTTGTCTCATTACCATCTCAAGAGTTATTCACTTGTTACAAAACTGTAACTACCCTAGACATTGCAATATACCCACCAATGTATAATCTAGAAAATGGGAGTTATCTAATATGAATTTTAAGAATTACCCTCTTATAGAAAACCTGTCAGAATTATATCTTAAACTGACAACTTAAGTTACCCCCAACTCCGGCTACTTCATTTTATAAAAACAAGGATGTTTGATTTTCACCTAATTATATAAATTTTTTTATCAATGCCTCAGTAATAATTTAAAAACATAGAATCATTAATTAAGCAATTAAAACAAGGCTTATCTACTCTCAAATTCTCCCCCCTTGAAGGTCTATTAAAATTTGATTACAAAACAGTACTAGAGAAATAGATTCTAACACCACAATGGCAATAACAATACTTTTGAATTTGAACATGCCATTCTCTTTTAAACAACATTAACAAGTTTCCAGACTATATCAGCATGGTACTTGCAATAACAGTTTCTTCTAAATCAAACTTCAGGACTCATAGTGGTAGTTAATAATTACTTCAATCCATTTGTTTTGATTTAAGCTGAAATTTTTTACAGGTGTTTTTAGGCATAAGAACTCATATGTACCCTCAGTAGTTATATTTCTAAGTTTTTTTAAATTTTGTGTTAGAATTACATACGAATATAATGTAATATATAATAAAATGTAATATTCAACGTATTAAAAATATTCTGCAAAATTCATGGCTCATTATAAGCTACTCTTATATAAGCTGTTCTTATTAAAACTCAAAATATTCTAATTTCAGTTATTAGCCAAATTTCTCTTTCTGGAATATGATGGCCAACAAGTAACATAAGTTCTTTGAGAGCTGCAAAAAAGCATTCTCTGAAAACAAAGTTCAGGTTTAATATAAACTTCTGTATTCTGTAAAACAGCTCTAAGGAGTTAAATTATAGAATCTTTGAACCAGAAGTATCCTTTACATATAATCAATTTAATTCCACATCTTACAGTAGGAAAAACAGATGCAGAGAAGTGAAGTTCAATGGTCTTCTGGGTCTCCCTGTCCACCGCTACTTCTATTAAGGCAGTTAAAAAATCATGAAGGTAATTAACACAAAGACTGCAAAAAAATAAACTATAAATTTGAATAAACAGATAGAAATTAAGTGAAACACAGATTATAAACCTTCTTAATAGGAAGACTGGCTGACCTAAAGAGCAAATCTAACAACTGAAATTACCACACTTCAGCATCATTATGACAACTGAGAAGACCAGAGAGCTGAGAGATGATCCTACTCATGATAATTAGTTAAAAGGAATCCAGCTGGGCACTGAATAAAATGCAAAAAGTACCTAATCTCAGGGGGCCAGGAGGCCTGTACCAAGAGCTACATTTGAAATACTAATTTTCAGATAGCAATGACAGCATTTTTACCTAGGCCTTCTGAAATAATAGTATCAGACAAGTAACTGAAAAACAAAGAAAACAGAAATGTTTGTGTGTTTTGCTTTTTAACTAAAATCATAACTACACAGGTAAAATGAAGAATCAAACTGAGACCATATGCTGAAGAAGTAAAATGCAACATTTTATCCGAAATTTAAAATTTTTGCAGGGAGTGGGGTGGAATAGAAGCAGCATATACAAAAAGTTAGTCACAAGACATTTTGATTTAGGGACAGAAAACAAAACAGATTTTGAAAAATAAAGCAAGGCTTTAAATACATCAACATAAGTATAGTAGAAAAATAAGCTTGGTATTTTGAAGTCTGAAAGCCTGGATTACTCAGGCTCTACTAGCTGTTACTCCTTCTGGCAATGTGATATAGTAGAAAGGTCTTAGATTTGAATTTTTCCAGCATCCCCAGTTCCTACTTATGTGACCTGCAAAGTTAGTCTCTGAGCCTGTGCTTCCTCATCTATAAAATGGGGAGTAATGATAACCACCTCATATTATTTATGAAACAGAAACACCAGTCATTCACTGATGCATTCAGACATTTAAAATATAGGGATACAATGGAAAGATTAAACTGCTGTCTGGAAAACCCATAACCCCAGTGGGTTAAACAAACTTGTAGATAGAAACAAATCAAAGCTACAAGTGACCATAGATGAACAAGTTTCTTCTGTATAGCACAGGGAACTATATTCAGTATCTCGTAGTAACCTATAATGAAAAAGAATATGAAAATGAATGTATGTATGTGTATGTATGACTGAAATATTATGCTGTACACCAGAAATTGAGACAACATTGTAAACTGACTATACCACAGTAATTTTTTTAATGCCACAATGATTAGAAGTCATTTCACATGCCTGGGAGTATAACAATAAAATTTGGACATATTTAAACAAACAAACAAACAAAAGCTACTAGTGCCCAGGGGTTTAGTACAGAGAGCTAAGGAAGCAAAGTAGTACAGGGCTTAATTTATCCTGGGGGTAGAGGTTCATGTCCAGTTTCATACCTGAAGGCTAAGTGAAAGTTAACAAAACAGAGAAAAGGAAGGGAAGGCATTCCAGGCAGAGAGAAAGGCACCCCCACCCAGTAAACATATTTTGCACAGTGACTAGCACATAGTATCTCCTCAGTGTTTAAGATGCTCCTCTACAACATGAAAAAAATAATAAAAGTTTAAAAAAATAAAAAAAACTTTATCCAGAGTTTCAAGATACTCTGATTTTGAAGAAAAATGCATATACTTGTACAAAAAAGAAAACAAAAAAGTTTTATTTTCTTCTTGACACTTTTCAGTAAAATATAAATATCTGCAATAATCCAATAGTATATCTTTACAATTTGTGTTGAGTTTTTTTAATGTTCTAAACTTGAAGGAGGAGAAAGGAAAAAAGAACTGGCAGCAAAAGGAAAAAAGGGGCCTTTCTACTGCAGTAATACCACTGATTAACAGGGTAGACTACAAAGTGTTAAGACTTCCTATCACTTCTTTTGAAAATATAAATCATTGTTCATAGCATTTCTTTCTCTTTTTCTTAGTTTTAAGACTTCTTCAGGAATGAGACAGCCAGAGCAATCCACCCAAGGCTCAAGTATTATCTGGGTTACATTGCCACAAGAAAGCACTACAAATACTATCCTTGAGGTTAGATGATATCAAGGCAAGAACAAGGGACCCACCCACATTCTAGAAGTTTCCCAGTAGAGAAAGGTCCAAAAAAAGAACCCCATACCAGCTAGCAGATTAGTAAACTTAAAAATATATATATATCATGAAATGCTTCTAACAAAAGTTAAGAAAATTGAACACATAATAACTAAGAGCCAGTTAATTATAAAGCACCATGGTAGACACTAAATGGTATAAGAAAACATCTTCAACAGGGTAATTTAAAATACCATAAATAAATTATCAATAATGTATAGAAATTAAGTTTAGGACAAGAGATCAATCAGAAGGGTTGAGAAACATTCACCTAATCCAAAGTCGTACTCTTTAACAGCTCTTTCTGAGATACCAATTTTCCCAAGACTAATGATAAATCTCCAAAAGGATTTTAATCATTGAAAGTATTTTCCTAGACCCAATGTGTGAAAAAAAAAGCCAAGGGTCAATCCAGATGAATAGCTAAAACTAACATATTACAGAAAGCAAGAGTGTACATGTGGCTCAAGCAATCCACAGTGAGAAATATGAGTTTTTAGACATTGATTGCTGTCTGCCATAATACCTATCACCATTATATACACACTGGGTCAAGCAGCATATGCTTTTTGGTTTCCCATGATGCACTGCGTTCTTCCTAACTATGGCTGTGTGTCCACGTAACAGTTAATAAATCACACATGCTTAAATTGCTTCCACACTTAGAGATGCAATAACCATGCTACCAGTACTCAAAGATCATTCTACAGTTTTAATAGACAATTTAAAGCTATTACTAGTAATTAGAGAACAAGAGCTGGGTAAGGTAAGAAAAAATACAGGTATGTCTGGAATTCAGTGTTTTAAAGTAGTTGATGAGAAAAAAAATGAAGTAGTTGGTAAAGATCAAATAAGATAATGTGACAACACTTTTAAACTCAAATATGTTATATGTAGATGTAAATTCTTATAATGACATATATCATCATAGATGTATTACTTTTAAAGATAGTAGTAAACGTACAATTTCGATAAAATTTTTTTGAATAGCATAAAATTGCATCAAGTCTTTTGTATATGAAATGAAAGTAATACAATCTATGTCACTCCAAATGTAAGCACTAATTGGTACTTTCAATTCTCTAGATGAAAACTGCTTAATAAATGTAAAAATATATACCATACCTAAAGATAATTATGTCTTTGATTCCATTCTAAGTTAGGATTCTCCATAAAATGATTCTAAAATCTTAAAACATCTTAATTTTTTCCAAGACACCATTTCAATATATAAAATGTGTACATTAACAAAAACTGTTCATTTAAACACACACACACACACACACACACACTCATTGCTCTGTTATCCCCAATAAAGCTCCAAGGAGGAAGCAAAAAGCCAAAAATTCAACAGGGTCACCACAAATGAAAGGATACCTGTAATTATTTAAGTTATCTACCTTAAAGATGTATTGTAAGAAGCAAATCTAATTATTATGTTGTAAATAATAGTCAAGCAGAAATAAAGAAAAATGTTCAGATCAAACTTCAAAAAAAATCACCCTGACTTCAAGTCTCTCCCTGTATCATTACTTAAAATTCTAAAAAGTTAAATTTTTTTCTGAATGGCATAATCAAAAATACTACAGTTCAACATAAACTGACAAATATTTCTTGTACAGACTTGTTTTTTTTAAAAGGCACTTCAGATCTGGATATGTCAATACTTGGTTGCCAGTAGCTTTAACAAAAAAGCACCTTCCCCTATGTTCCAAATTATAAGTAAAACATTACATCAGAATTAAATAAGAAAAAAGAGGGATTCCTAGACTAAGTAACAGTAGTAATGAAGTACTGAAGAAATCCAACTTACTACCTTTAATAGGCTTCTTAATAAATCAAGTTAAGCAGTATAGATGATTCAAGTGAAAGTTATATATATATGGACAGAAAAGCAGGATTTTTGTTTCAAATATGTGGTATACATGATTATGAAACTTCAGTATTTTGGTATCCTTGTTTATACTCCTTCACCTCTTCATTATGCATTTGTATTCTTTCCTTTTTATACCTCAAGACATATTAAGTTTGAAGCGTTGTTATATAATTTAACATATAAGATTATACTCCTTAAGTTTCAATCCTAAATGTGTAGCTAAAGCCAAGATCACACTGCATAAAGCCATTTTTATAACAGCACTTTAAAAAATACCTACTTCAAGAAAAAAACAACACCTCTCCCACAGGGAAGCCACTCAAAATCGGAAGTCAGATTTCAAATGATTTTTATCAACAATACAACTGATGAATCTAGCAATCAATCAAACACCCACACTCAGTTCTCAGCCACTACACTTCTTTGCCTTCTATTCAAATTCTCACTCAGTCCTGCCTCATCATCCCTTACAAAGAAATCTATATGTAGAGACTAGGTATATGACTTAAAATAATACCATATTATCAAAATGTAATATCCCTAGAAAAACTGGATCCCAGTGTGGAAAAATAAAAACCTAAGTGTACAATATAAAAATTAAACTAAAAACAAAAAGATACACTATCTAAGCTATAGATTAACGTTCAAACAATAGAAGAAATTCTGTGTATATAAAAATTAAAAATATATAAGGAATTACAAAAACAATAAATTCAGTAGATAAATATGAAAATCAAGTATATGTAGGGATGGGGAAGGGTATAGTTCAAGTGGTAGAGCGTATGCTTAGCATGCATGGGGTCCTGGGTTCAATCCCCAGTACTTCCTCTAAAAACAAATAATAAAACCTAAATACCTCCCTCCTGCAAAAAAACAAAAAGTATATGTAGAGATACACAAATGGATTAAGAACAATTAAAAAATAACTAGTAAAAGTTTAAGCCTCACTAATAATGGGGAAAAGAGCTAATTAAATCAACTAAGGACTATTTTCACCTATTAAAGCCACCAAAATATTTTTAAACAACTTTATTGTGGTATAATTCCTGCACAGTAAACTACACATATTTCAGATGTACAATTTGACGAATTTTGATAGATATCTACACCTATGAAACCACTACCACAATCAAGAGCTAACTAAAATCAACTAAGAGCTAATTAAATCAACTAAGGACTACTTTCACTACTAAAGCATCAAAAAATTTTAAAATATTTTAAAAATTAACTCTAAGTACCCAGATGGTGACATTATAAATTAGTACAATCTTCTGGAGAGCAATCTTACAATATATAACAAAAGCTATAAAATGGATGGGACCCTTGATCTGATAACTCCACTTTAGAAATATAGTCCAGGAAAACAACTCAAAAAAAAAAAAAGACAGGGAGAAAGCAGAAAGACTTAACTATGCAAAGATAGTAGTGAAAAACTGGAAGTAACTCAAATACTCAACTGGTAATAGAGTTCAACACACAGCAACTTAAATCATTCCTTACCATTAAAATAACAATGACTATTTAAATACAGATAAGTATATGTAAAAGTGTTAATACGAAAATATAAAGCTAAAGTGGATATTGATTATAATTACATGAAAATATGCCTTTACAATATAAGGAAAGGAAGTCTAATTAAACTGGGTTTTGTTTTGTTTCTTGTTTTTGTTTGTGTGTGTGTGGTTAGGAGACTATTTTTAATTATTTTCATGTTGATTTACTTTTTATCATTGTCAAGTTAATTTTTAAAAAGCTTTTTCCTTTTAAGTTTCCTTTCCCTACTTGCTTAAAATGGTCCACTTAGAGACAAAGAAATGTAAACAAAAACATTTTCAGTACACCTCTGTATAAAACTCTGTCTTCAAAACCACATTAGTCATAGTGTTAAAACATTGGTAGGCACTGTTGTTTTTGCCTTTTGGCAGAACTTCAGTGCAACAAAAAGTCTGACTAAAAATTAAATAAACTGGTAATACATGCAGTTTTTCAAAAATAATTTTTATCTGAGAACTTTTTACCATTAATATTATAGATGGTGGAGTTTATCCTTATCACAATTATTATAGCATTTTCTGTGATTTACAGATATAAAATTTACTCAGATTTGGTAATAATTAGCCTGGCCTCATTATTGTAATTTAATACAAAGAGAAATATCAAGTGAACACCAAAGCAATTTAAATACTGTTTTGTTGAAAGCAAAATTTAAATCACTTTATTTATATTTAGAGTCTACCATTCCCTTCCAACTTTCTTTAACTTCGTCTGATTTTCCTCCATTTGGAGCTTATTTGAAGAAAGGATAGCTGAATTTAGATTTTAGTAACATCAATCCTTTCTCCTTTTATTTCCTTCCAGTTCGCTGTGCCAATGGCTAACACAAGGGAACATCCTCCCAAAAATAAAAAGGATCACCTTTTCGTGTGTGTCAATGCTGAGCCAAAAGTGCATTTACACTATGAATTATATTTGTAGGAGGAACAACACAGTCAATCCAATGCTTTTTGGTCCTCTACTAAAGTAAATCCTATTTTAAAATATGACCATCATTGTCTCCTTGTAAACCCAAAATCGTGTTTCATCAATTCTCAAAAAGGTCATAATCCATAGTTATTTTTTAGTGAAATTGTATCTGCACAAATGTGATTTGATAATAATTTGATGAGCTATTTCCTAGAATCTGAGATACACAACGATTATGCGTTTATTCCGTGGCGATTACCTAAACCCGGCAAATTTTGGAATTAGCTTGATGCTCCCTACTATTTTTAATTGTGTCGTTTTTCCCAGTCCTGGATCCGTCAACTCCCTTCCCGAACCCCCTCCGCCGTGCCGCACCCCCCCACCCCCCGAAAAAAAAAAAAGACTAAGCCTGGCCTCAGTTCCCGTATTTCAAGCCAGGACCAACCAGAAACCAGTTTTCTTCCACTAATCCGGAACTCCGGGCTGTTACCAACGCTGCCATTGGCCAGCGTCAGTCCTTGGTACGTGCCCCAAGATAACCCCCTGGTTTCTCTCCCTTTTCCCCCTACAATGGGCCTTTCCCAATGTTTGTAACAAATTCATAATCCACAGTAAGGCATCTCTGATAACCAACTCACATTCTTCAAAGTTTTCGGGTGGAAACAAACAAGGCCGAGGGGAGGGCAAGGTACCCTTTCACCGACTCGCTGGGAGGGGGGAAGGGGCAGTTCTTTGCCTCAGCATCGAGATCTAGAGCCGGGTAGGTTGAGGGGTAGGGGGCGGGTTGGGGGAACAAGGTGGGGAGGGAGTGGAGAAAGAGTTGGGTCAAGTTGAAATGAAAACTTTACTCACCAGATCCTCGAAGCTTCTTCGGTGCTCTCTCCCCTCCCAGTCTAAGCGGCGCGGAATAAGCTGGGGGCCGGAGAAAAGAAAAGGGGGGGAAGCAAACGATAAAGGCCAAGCCTCTGCTCCCCATCAACCCGACCCAGCTTGTGTCCCTGTCCTCGACCCTTTGGCGTCTTTATTTCTCTTGGCCTGATAGCTGTTGTCTCAGAGCTAGACGAGTATAGGGGGAAGGAGGCCGAGGAGGAGGAAATCCTGAAAAACCACCTCCCACAGGCATAAAGAGGGGGCGAGTTAAGACCCCAGCGATATCCGCCCCTTTTGAGGAAAGAAGCCGGTTCACCCCTGTGACAACAGCTATGAGTGCCCAGATCCAAGCCTCTCTCCTGGCCCCTGCCCTCCGCCCCTGACTTACCCTCCCCTTCCTCCAGACTCACCCCAACCCTCCCCACCTCTTCCCGAAGGGACTCCGTACCTGATGCTCCTCCAGCTCCTGCACTAGCACCTGAGCAAAAGGGAAACACGGATATGAGGAGCTGCTCAGGCCATCAACCCATTCCTCCCTCCTCAATTCGAACCCAGCCGCTGACGGTAGGGCTAGTCAAGGCCGGTCTTTCCCTCACCCTCAGCGGAACCGCACACCCCGCTGCCTCGATTTCACCATTGGGACCATTCCCCAAGATTTCCAGATCTCCTTCTCCCTCTCACCTGAGCGGATTTGTTGCAGGGTCCGGACTGCAAGAATCTAGCAATCAGGTAATACAGCTCTAAGGAAGAAGGGGGAAAGGAGGTTGAGATGGAGGCAAAGAAGAGAAATAGAAGCTTTTTCAAAAGAAACTGACAGCCGTCGCGCTAAGCCCCCATCCCCTTAGCCCCCGGACACAGCTACCCACCGGCTTCGATCTGGGTAGGTGCCGCCGCCATCCTTTTCCCGAGGGGGTTTGGGGGCTTCGCTCCGGAGGGGCTGGCGGGCGCGGGTGGGGGCGCTGCCTCTATTGTGGTGAAGCCCCCATGCCCAGGAGTCCCGCCGCTTCCGCCGCACTTCTCGTCCCAGTTTCGGTCTCTCTCGGATTCATCGCATCACGTTTCGACCCATAGATATTCTAGCCCAAGAGCTGAGGAGGCGGAGGAGGAAGGAGAGGGAGAGAGAGAAGAGGAGGGAGGAGCCGAAGTGGCGGAGGGGTGGGCGGGGGCAAAGGAGGTGGAGAGAGGGGAGGGTAAAAACTGTAAGAGAAGCCTGCACCGCTCGTTGTTCGCCGCCAGAGGCACTAACGCAGCTGCCAGTTCGCAGCTCTCCTAGACGGCCGACGGTTGCCTAGCTACCGCTCCCGGAAGGAGGGGGAGGTGCTAACTGACGGCCGACGCTCTGGCAGCCGCCGTTGAACTCGGTGGTGACGTTCCCTACCGGGAGCACCAGGGTCGGCTGCCCTTCCTGTGAGGGTAGTCGGGACCTTTCCTATTGGGGACCTTCCTTTTCTGGAGTTACAATGAGGAACATTTGAGGAGCCGACCTGATTCTGATGCTTTCTTCGATTTCCTACCGACACCGAAGGGGGTTTGATTTTTCGATCTCTTCCACCTAAAGGAGGCTAGCCGCTAGAGGATCTTGTGACTCAGGAAGAAAAAGAAGCCTTTACTTCGTTGTCACTAGCTTCTCTTTAAAATGATTTTGTACCAGATGAAAATACTGTGTACTTAGCAGTCCAGGGTGCAGGGCTCACGTTATTATAGAGAAAAACCAGTTCTAAAAACGTCCCCTGATTCTGATAAATATCTCAGGTGGAATTTTCTGTCAGACATGAAGCATTTTGTTTTTCCCCCTTCTGAAAGTTTAACACATGCCATAGCTGTCCCATTCCTGTAGGATAATTTTCAATTGTGTCTTCAAATACTGCCAAAGTGTTTTATGTTAGCCATGAATTTTTATGTATTACTGCATATTTGTATGCAAGGTAGTTTTCTACAGGTTGGGGCACCATTTGTTGTTTAATGTATAACCCCATACTCAGTACAGTACGGACTTTTAATATTTGGTAACTAACTGAAATCTTAAGTGCTCAAAGGATTTTTAGAGTAATTAACAGACGTATTGTAAATTGGGTCTCCTTTCCTACTTTCCCTTACTTAGTAGCCTGATCCCACCTCCAGCCTTGACCAAAAGAAGTAATTAATAGAAGCTGAACCTGATGAGACCAGAAATGCTGTTTAAGCTGTATGTTGAAATATTAAAATTTGAAGGTTCACCTTTTAAGGTTAGGGCTGGATTCTTAGAGATTTGATTTCTTCACTCAGAGCTCAGCCATTGACCACAGTGGGCCTAGAATTGCATTATGCTGACATAAGTTTGGCCTAGGTTGGTTAGCTCTCACTGTAGGCATTATTTTCCCCTCAGAAAGAAATAACTACACAAGTTATGTGATTTTATAAGTCTATCTTTGGTCATTAGGCTGTAGTACTTGATAAAACAAATGACATTAATTGAAAAATATTAAATATTGAAAAGATCTATAAGCCCTAGATAACTCATTGCAAGTAGCTTAGCAAAACACCACACTGAATATATTTTACAGATCAAGTATAATATGTACAGCAGTTAACATTAAACAATTACCATGCACTAATAAGCACTTTGCAACCGTTACCTCATTTAATCTTCATAAGACCCTAAGAGGTAGTTTGTATTGTTATCTGCATTTTACAAATGTTAAAAATGACTATATGACTTTGGACAACTCACTTAAACTCTTTTAACCTTATTCCTTATCTATGAAATATGAGTAATAGTATTGGCCATGCCCACTTCACAGGAATTGCTATAAAATCATGTGAATATATTTGTGTCATATTTCAAAAACTTTATAGGGCATTGTTATTCCAGTGATTGCTGCAGTATCAGTCTGGTGCAATCAGGAGAGAAAAGGTACACAGTAATTGAAATAAAGTTTAAGTTACAGAGTTATTAACAATAGCAGGAGACTGGCGTAATGAGGAACTACCTAGTAAGGCATGAAAAGAACTCAAAAGAATATAGGAATAAAAGACAATATATAATAGAATAACAGATATAACAGCCACTACCCCCTGAGCTGAGACAGAGTAATCTCAATCCCTACTGCCCACTCAGGGCTAAGATCCATATCTTGTTGGAGAGGAAACAGCCAGGCAAGGGTTATTCAGTGACAGGAAAGGTGCTGTGGTACCTTGCAGGCAGAACTAGCTGAAACTCCAACCTCTGGAAATTGCTGGAATTTTGCCCTTTGGAACTTTCTAAAAGCCTATCCTCTGGAATCAACCTTCTAGGGTACCTGGGAAATAGTTCACAGGGAAGTGTCTCACCAGAGGCACTTTACTACAGAACTGCCAGAGGGAGGGTACCAGGGGAAGCTGCTGGGTGCTACACAAACCATGCACCACAGGAGCCAGGCAGTAGAGAAAGCCACACAAGCAGCAGGAGCAGCCTACTCAGTAAGCACACCAGAAGCAGGAAGCAAAACCCTTTCTTCCTATACTGTATTTCAAGTTCCCTCTACTGACAAAGCTTCACTTCTTCCTGACCAAAGAAAAATATTTAAATGGCCCAGATCCATTTTCATAGAGCAGTCAATAAGGGAGAATTTAAAGATGATAAGCAACAAATCAATAAACTAGCACATCTTCCCTCCTGTTTTCTTGACTGTAATGACTATGATGATAAAAAGAAACTTATTAAAATGTGTATGTAAACATAAAAAAAAGTGTTCATTTGTTTCTCAGGATAAGCCTAATCTGAATTATTTTGTTGCATTTAAAATCTCCAGTTTTAACTCTGAGGCCAAGGGCTTAATTGGGAGGGGAAATAAATTTTTATAAACTAAAGCAAATATGAATTTACATAGAAAAAAAGCAGGGATGTTTACCTGATAGTTGTATAACAAATTGCCACAAACTTGGTGACTTAAAATAACAGAAATTTGTTTTGTTACAGTTCTGGAAGTCAGAAGTCTGAAGTCAGAATATCACCAGGCCGGAATGCCTCCAAAATCTCTGGTGGAGAATCCTTATTCCAGCTTTTGATGACTACTGGCATGCCTGGAAATCACTAGAAATTGTGGTAGCCTAACTCAAATCTCTATCTTCATCTTCACATGGCCTTTTTCCTTATGTCCCTGTGTTAAATCTCCCTCTCCTTTTTCTTATAAGGACACCAGTCATTGGATTTTGGCCTTACCCCAAATCCAGAATGATCTCCTCTTGAGAACCTTAACTTAGTTATATCTACAAAGACTCTATTTTCAAATAGGGTCATATTCTCAGGTACTGGGGGATAAGGCATGGACATATTTTTTTGGAAGAAGCATACTTAAACCCACTAAATCATTGTTTTATTTTGACTCATTTAAAGTCATATTTCAGTGGAGAATCAAGGTTGAAAATTTAACAGTTCTCTGTAGTATGGCCAAAAAAAGAGAAAAAATAGGAAATTCTGAGATGAAGGGACAAAAATGGTAAATAAGGTTAATATAACAAATTGTGTAAATAGTTTGTCTTTTTCTGTCTAGGTTCTTAAAATTTTTAAAAATTATATAATAACTAAAATAATGTATTCCTGGATTCTAAATATATCATATTCATTATAATATGTTAATATATTTTTTGAGGAGAAATTCATTTTTAATTCAATTAAAGAACTTTTTTCATCCTCACCTCATCAAATGCCCTTCTTTTTTTCCCCCATTTTTCAGTTTTATTAGGTAGAATTATTGCAGTTTGACTACACATATACATTATGTTTCATGTAAATACATACATACAATATACTGCATATTACTTTTAGTTTACATATGTGTACTGATCATTATTTCTAAGAAAAGATTAGAGCTTTAGCTTTTTAAATTTATATAGTTATCAAAGGAATAAAGCCAACCACAAAATAAGAATCCACAGAATGCAGTAATCCAATCGTAAAGGGTAGTCAAATATGCTTACACATATTCAAGAAATCAATCATCTAGGTTATAAATAATTAGTTCATTTGTATCCTTATTTAAAATTTTTCTTTAGATTCCACATATAAGTGATATCATATGGCATTTTTCTTTCTCTTTCTGGCCCACTTCACATAGAATGACGATCTTCAGGTCCATCCATGGTACTGAAAATGGCACTATTTTATTCTTTTTTAGAGCTGAGTAGTGTTCCATCAGATACGTGTACCACATGTTGTCTATCGAGTCATCTTTTGATGGACATTTGGGCTGTTTCCATGTATTGGCTATTGTAAACAGTGCTGCCATGAACATTGGGGTGCATATGTCTTTTTGATTTTTATTTTTCTCTGGGTATATGACCAGGAGTGGAACCGCCAAGTCACATGGTAAGTCTATTTTTGGCTTTTTGAGGAAACTCTATACCATCCTTCATAGTGGCTTAACAAATCCATGCTCCCACCAACAGTATAGAAGAGTTCCCTTTTCCCCACACCCTCTCCAGCATCTATAATTTGTAGACTTTTGAATGATGGCCAATCTGACTGGTGTGAGGTGATATCTCATTATAGTTTTGATCTGCATTTCTCTGACAATTAGCAATGCTGAGCATTTTCTCATGTGCCAATTGGCCATTTGTATGTCTTCATTGGAGAATTGCTTCTTTAGGTCTTCTGCCCATTTTTGGATTGGGTTGCTTGTTTCTTTGATATTAAGATATATGAGCTGTTTGTATATTTTGAAAATTAGTCCCTTGTCAGTTGCATCATTTGCAAATATTTTCTCTCATTCTGTAGGTTGTCTTTTCGTTTTGTTGATGGTATCCTTAGCTGTGCAAAAGCTTTGAAGTTTAATTAGATCCCATTTGTTTATTTTTGCTTTCATTTCCATTACTCCAGGAGCTGGTTCAAAAAATATATTACCATGATATATGTCTACGAGTGTTCTGCCTATGTTTTCTTCTATAAGTTTTATAGTATCTGGTCTTACGTTTAGATCTTTAATTCATTTTGAGTTTATTTTTGTACATGGTGTTAGGGAATGTTCTAATTTTAGTTTTTTACAGATAGCTTTCCAGTTTTCCCACCACCACTTATTGAAGAGACTGTCTTTTCTCCATTTTATAGTATTACCTCCATTGTCATAGATTAATTGACCATAAGTGCATGTGTGTATTTCTGGACTTTCTATCCTGCTCCATTGATCTGTGTGTCTGTTTTTGTGCCAGTAGCATACTGTTTTGATTACTGTAACTTTGTAATATAGTCTGAAGTCAGGACACATAATTCCTTGAGTTCCATTCTTCTTTTTCAAGGTTGTTTTAGCTATTCAAGGTCCTTTCTGTTTCCATACAAACTTTAACATTTTTTTTGTTCCAGCTCTACGAAGGATGCCATTGGTAATCTGATAGGGACTGCATTGAATCTGTAAATTGCCTTGGGCAGTATGGCCACTTTAACAATATTGATTCTTCTGATCCATGAACACGGTATATCCCTCCATTTGTTTATGTTGTCTTCAATTTCCTTCATCAGTATCTTATAGTTTTCAGCATAGTTTTGCCTCCATGGGTAGGTTTATCCCGAAGTATTTTATTCTTTTTGATGTGATGGTAAATGGTGTTGTTTCCTTAATTTCCCTTTCTGCTATTTCATTGTTAGTGTATAGAAATGCAACTGATTTCTGTATTTTAATTTTGTATCTTACAACCTTACCAAATTTATTGATGAGTTCTTGTAGTTTTCTGGTCACTTCTTAGGATTTTCTATGAATTATATCATGTCATCTGCAGACATTGACAGTTTTACAATTCTTCAATTCCAATTTGGATTCCTTTTATTTCTTTTTCTTTTCTGGTTGCTATGGCTAAACTTCCAAAACTATTTTGACTAAAGTGGTGATAATGAGCATCCCTGTCTTGTTCCTGATCTTAGAGAAAATGCTTTCAGCTTTTCCCCATTAAGTGTGATGTTAGCTATGGGCTTTTCATATATGGCTTTTATTATGTTGAGGTGTGTTCCATCTATGCCCCGTTTCTGGAGAGTTTTTATCATAATGGATGTTGAATTTTATCAAAAGCTTTTTCTGCATCTATTGAGAGTATCATATGATTTTTATTATTCAGTTTGTTAATGTGGTGTATCACGTTGATTGATTTGCGCAAATTGAAAAATCCCTGCATCCAAAGGGTAACTAGTTGATTATATGTATAATCTTTTCAATGATTGTTGGAGTTGATTTGCTAGTATTTTGATGAGGAATTTTGCATCTATATTCATAAGTGATATTGGCCTATAATTTTCTTTTTTTTTGTAATATCCTTGTTTGGTTTTGATGTCAGGATGATTATGGCCTCATAGAATGAATTTGAAAGTGTTCCTTCATCTGCTTTTTTTTTTTTAATAGTTTCAGGACAGGTGTTAACTCTTCTCTAAATGTTTGGTAGAATTCACCCATCAAGCCATCTGGTCCTTGACTTTTGTTTTTTGGGAGCTTTTTAATTACTGATTCAATTTCACTACTGGTAACTGGTCTACTCATATTGTCAATTTCTTCCTGGTTTAGTCTTGGCAGATTGTACCTTTCTAAGAAATTGTCCATTTCTCCTGTATTGTCATTTTTGTTGGTGTATAGTTGCTCATAGTAGCTCTTATGATCCCTTTCATTTCTGTGGTGTCTGTTGTAACTTCTCCTTTTTCATTTCTGATTTTATTAATTTGGGTACTCTCCCTTTTTTTCTCAATGAGCCCGACTAAAGGTTTATCAATTTTGTTTATCTTTTCAAAGAACCAGGTTTTAGTTTCATTGATATTTTCTATTTTTTTAGTCTCTATTTCATTTATTTCTGTTCTAATCTTTATGATTTATTTTCTTCTAGTAACTTTGGGGTGTGTTTGTTCTTCTTTCTCCAGCTGCTTTAGTTGTAAGATTAGGTTGTTTACTTGAAATTTTTCTTGTTTCCTTAGGTAGATTATTATCACTATAAACTTCCCTCTGAGAACTGCTTTTGCTGTGTCCCAGAGGTTTTGGATTGTTTTGTTTTCATTTTCATTTTTCCCAAAGTATTTTTTTTAATTTACTCTTTGATTTCTTCAGTGATGTATTGGTTGCTTAGTAGCTTATGTTTAGCCTCCACCTGTTTGCAGTTTTTGCAGGTTTTTTTTATTGTATTTGATTTCTAACCTTATAGCATTATGGTCAGAAAAGTTGCTTGGTACGATTTCAGTTTTCTTAAGTTTGCTGAATCCAGCTTTGTGGACCAGCATGTGGTCAATTCTGGAGAATGTTCCATGTGCACCTGAGGAGAATGCTTGTTCTGTTGTTTTGGATAAAATGCTTTATAGATATAAATTAGGTCCATCTGATCTAATGTGTTATTTAGGGCTTATATTTCCTTACTGATTTTCTGTCTGGATGATCTGTCCCTTGGTATAAGTGGAGTGTTAAGGTCCCCCACTATTACTGTGTTATTGTCAATTTCTCCTTTTATGAGGTCTGTTAGAAGTTGCCATATATATCGAGGTGCTCCTACCTTGGGTGCATATATATTTACAATTGTTATATCCTCTTCTTGGATTGATTCCTTAAGCATTATGTAGTGCCTTTCTTTGTCTCTTGTAACAGTCTTTATTTTAAAATCTAGTTTGTCGGATATAACTGTTGGTACTCCATCTTTATTTTGGTTTCCGTTTGCATGGAATATCTTCTTCTATCCCTTTACTTTCAATCTGCATGTGTCTCTAGCTCTGAAGTGGGTCTCTTGTAGACAGCATATATATGGGTCTCATTTTTGTATCCATTCAGCCAGTCTTTTGGTTGGAGTGTTTAATCTATTTACATTTAAGGTAATTATTCTTAAGTATGTTCTTACTGCCATTTTGTTAATTGCTTTGAGTTTGTTTTTATGGGTCTTTTTTCCCCCCTCTTTCTTCTTGTTCTCTTTTCTTGTGCTTTGATGACTAGAGAAGTTCTTTTAACATTTGTTGTAAAGCTGGTTTGGTGGTGCCGAAATCTTTTAGCTTTTGTTTATCTGTGAAACTTTTGATTTCTTGATCCTTGCTGGATAGAGTATTCATGACTATAAGTTTTACCCTTTCATCACTTTAAATATATCATGCCACTCCCTTCTGACCTGAAGTATTTCTGCTGAACCATCAATGGATAACCTTATGGGAGTTCCCTTGTATTTTATTTGTTGCTTTTCTCTTGCTGATTTTAATATTCTCTCCTTATCCTTAATTTATTTTCAATTTGATTACTATGTGCCTTGGTGAATTTCTCTTTGGGTTGATCCTATGTGGGACTCTCTGAGCTTCCTGGACTTGGGTGACTGTTTCCTTTCCCAAGTTAGGGAAGTTTTCAGTTACTATCTCTTCAAAAATTTTCTCAGGTCCTTTCTCTCTTTCTTCACTTTCTGTGACCACTATAATGCAAATATTAGTGTGCTTCATGTTGTCCCACAGTTCTCTTAAATTATCCTCATTTCTTTTCATTCTTTTTTCTTTTTTCTGTTCTGCAGTACTGATTTCCACTAATCAGTCTTATAGCTGACTGATCCCTTTTCCTGCCTCATTTAGTCTATTCTTGGTTCCTTCTACTGTGTTATTCATTTCAATAATTTTGTTCTTCAACTCAGTTTGGGTATTCTTTATATTTTCCAGCTCTTTGCTAAAAACTTCACTGTGTGCATCTGTACTCCTCTTGAATTCTCTGAACGTCTTCATCATCATCATTCTAACCTCTTTCTTGGATAAATTGCCTATCTCCTCATCACTTATTTCTTCATCTGGGATTTTATCTTATGCCATGTCCTGAAAGATATTCCTCTGTTGCCTCATCTTGACTGTCTTTCTCTTTGTATTTTTTATGTAGGTTAGTTATTTTTTCTCAACCTGTGAAAGGTGGCCCTCTGTGGGAGACATCCTATGTATCCCAGTAGCACACTCATCTCTTGTCACCCAAGGTCCAGTGTTGAGCTGGTCCCAGTGTAGAGTATGGCTTGTGTTTGTGGATTCCTTCCATGGGCTTTGGGACTGTTGTTTTCTTATTTCTGGTATCTGCCTCTGGTTGATGAGGCTTGACTAGAGGCTTATGCAGGTTTCCTGGCAAGAGGAGTTGATGTCCTCTGGTGGGTAGGGCCCTGTCTAGAGGTGTTTGCAGCTCAGGAACTTTGGTGATGGGAAGGGCTGTATTCCCACAGACCTGAGGTTTCCCAGCCCTTAAGCCTACAGGCTGTTGGGTGGTGCTGGGTCTTGGTGCTAATGATCCAATCAATATGTCAGCCTCCAGGAAAGGTCATGTAGATGAGCACTCCTAAAATGTCCACCACCAGCTTTTATGTCTCCTGGGTGAGCTGCAACTGTCCCCTATCTCCCCAGCAGAACTTCCAAATCCAGCAGGCAGGTCTGGCCTAGGTTTCTATGCAATCACTGTCTGCCCCTGGACCCAGTGCACATGAAAGTCCATGCATGCTTCCCTAGAGAATTAAGTCTCTGTCTCCCCTAGTCCTGTGGCACTCCCAAATTTAAGCCCCACTGGCCTTCAAAACCAGGTGTCCTGGAGTCTCCTCCTCCCAATGCCAGGAGCCTGCACTGGGGAGGCTGATATGGGGCTCAGAACTCTCACTCCTGTTGGAGAGCCTCGGTGACTGAGTTGTTCTTCAGCTTGTGGGTGACTTCCCCCAGGGGTATGGGGTCCGATTATATCCCAAGCATGGCCCTCCTACCTTCCTGCTGTGGTTCCCTATGTTTTCAGTTGAAGCATATCTCTTTTTCTAGGCTCTATTTTCTTTTCTCGATGGCTATTTAGCATTCAGTTGTGGTTTTGTTGTAGTCTTGAGGAGAGGCGAGCTTGTGGTCCTACTACTCTTCCATCTTGATAGGAAATTGCCATAATATAATATATTTTAACACATTGTATGGGTATAATATGCATAACAAAAATGGGAAAAAACAAGGAAGTGGGAATAAAACTCTATAAGAGTAACATTTGTATATCTCAAAAGAACTAAATTAGTATAAAGGTGAACTATATGCTATTGGTATATGTAGTCAGTGCTAGATGAACCACTAAGAAAATAAGTTTTAAAAAGAGAAAAAATTTTAAAATTAAAAAGATCAAACAAATGAAAAAAAAAGTTTAAGTTCCACTAGGAACTATTTACTTAATGTAAAAAAAAAAGCAAAATAGGAAGAATATGATAAAAAAGACATGAGACATACAGAAAACAAAATTAAAATTATGTACATAAATCCAATGACATCAATAATAACATTAAATGTAAATGGATAGGTTTCATTTCTGACATGGCAGCATGAAAAGCTTTGTAGACCAGCTTCCCAGTTAAACTAGTAAAAATGATAAAATATGAACAGTCATTTAAAGTCTCTGGAAATGGTCCTAATGGCATAAAACAAATTCAAAAATTTAAGAAAATCTATTAAAACTTTAAAAACAGTGAAAGTCTATGGTATTTGAACCAAGACCCACACCCTTCCTCCCCTTACCCAAGCTTATCAAGACAGAAACTCTACTGCAGAGTAGAACAGCCAAGAATACAGGGCTCCCTCTCCCCCTACTTATCTGTTGAAGGGTTATATTCTTGGGTGGGACAGGACATAAATGTTTCTCATACTTCCCCCCACTACCTTTTGCTCAGGCTAACCTCTGAGCAGCCAGGAGGTGGGGGCTCCCTTCTTTCATCCAGCCCCCACTCATGGGTCAAGACTAGATCTGGGACATGGTGGCACTGAGTATACTGGGGCCTTGATCACCCTAGCAACCAGACTGAAGCACAGGAGATACACGTTAAGAGAGACAAGACAAAGAGTCCTAGCCCTGCTACCTCCTCCTACACTGAGCATTCATCTCCAAAAGCAGAGATGTCAGAAGTGTGCCACTATCCTGGCCCTCGGTACCAGAGCTGTAGCTTAGAAATTTTGCCCTAGGTGAGAAGCAGGGTTTAGGAGAGAGTGAGCTCTGAATCTTCCCCAAGAGGAACTGACTTTATGTGCAACAGAATGTAGAGAAATTCAAGCCTAAGAGCACTATAAAAAACAGTGAAGGTGTGATAAAAGGAAATTGGAAGTAAATTGGTAGATTTATTGGAATTATAGGCTAAACTGTAGGCTGGTTAATTTACGGAAGAGAATCAAAGGAAATAGACAATAGATAAGAGCTCTCCTGAGGTCAGAGCAAATCTCAAGCACTGGCTTAGGGAAATATCTCTTCAAGGAGCCCAAATTTGACTGGATCAGACTATAAAGCATTAATATCTCAGGGAATTGTTAAAAACAGTAGAACAAACAGCAGGCAATTTAAGAACTGGAAGTGGTCAAGGAAAGAGACAAAGAGAGCCCTGCCAAAATAAATGTCATCCCAGGGTAATTGTGTGCATGCTCAAGGCTGAAACCTCCTCTGAGAGGCAACATTTGGAGCTTCACACAGTGAAGTAAACAAGCACATAACAATAACAAGACCTAGAGGTGGGAGAGAAACCTGTAGCCAGGATTTCTACAATATATTCTCTCAAATGTCCAGTTCCCAACAAAAAAAATAGGAGGTGGGCAAAGAAATAGGAAAGTATGAACCATACACTAGAAAAAAAATGGGCAACAGAACCTGCTTGTGAAAATGACCAGATGTTAGATTTAATAGACAAAGCCTTCAAAGTAACCATTATAAAGATGTTCAAAGAACTAAAGAAAACTGTGATTAAAGAAGTAAAGGAAAGTATGGCATCAATGTCACATCAAATAGAAATAAATTATGTTTAAAAAAGAACAAAATTGAGATTTTGGGGTTCAAAAGAAGCATAACTAAAATTCAAAAGTCATTAGAGGGAATAAGAGTAGATTTAAACTGGCAGAATAAAAAATTAACAAAGTAAAAATAAACAAATATGACTACGTTAAACTAAAAAGCCTCTGCACAGCAAAGGAAACCATTAACAAAATGAAAAGTCAACATACTAAATGGGAGAAAATATTTGCAAATCATATATCTGATAAGGGGTTAATATCCAAAATATATAAAGAACTCATATAATTCAAAAACAACAACAACAACAAAAACCCAAACAATTTGATTTGAAAATGTGCAGAGAATCTGAATAGACATTTTTCCAAAAAAGACACACAGATGGCTAACTGGTACCTGAAAATGTGCTGAACATTACTAATCATCAGGGAACTGCAAATCAAAATCAGAATGAGATAATATCACTTCACACCTGTTAGAATGGCTATTATCAAAAAGATAAGAAATAAGTGTTGGCAAGGATGTAGAGCAGAGGGAACCCTTGTGCATTTTTGGTGGGAATGTGAGTTGGTGCAGATACTTTGGAAAATAATATGGGGGTTCCTAAAAAAGTTGAAAATAGGACTACTATATGACGCAGAAATTCCACTTCTGGGTATTTATCTGAAGAAAATAAAAACACTAATCTGAAAAGAAATATGTACCTCCATGTTCATTACAGCATTATATACAATAGCTGACACATGGAAACAACCTAAGTCTCCACAGACAGATGAATGGATAAAGAAAATTTGGTGTGTGTAAATATATATATAAATATTTATTTATATATATAATATATATATATATATATATATATATGTAAAATGGGATACTTAGCCATAGAGAAGAATTAAATCTTGCCATTTGTGACCACATGTCTGAACTTTGAGGGCATTATGCTAAGTAAAATGAGACAGAGAAAAGTAAATGCTGCATGATCTCACATGTGGAATCAATAAAAAAGACCTCATAGATACAGAGAACAGATTGGTGGGATTGCCACAGGCAGGGGTGAGTGGAGAGGTAGGTGAAATGGGTTTATGGGGCCAAAAGGTACAAATTTCCAGTTATAAAATAAATAAATAAGCACAGGAATGTAATATACAGCAGGATGACTATATTTAATAATACTGTATTGCATATTCAAAAATTGCTAAGAGAGTAGATCTTAAACATTCTCATGGCAGGAAAAAAGTGTGTAACTATGTATGATGACAGATGTTAATGAGACTTACTGTGGTGTTCATTTCACAATATATTCAAATATTGAATAACTACATTGTATACCTGAAACTAATATAATGTTGTATGTCAATTATACCTTAATCAAAATTGAACAAATGATGAAAAATTGATAGAAATTATAAACTCTAAAGAATAGAGAGAAAAAGAATGAAGAAAATCAAGAAATCTTTAAAGATATATGGATCAATATTAAGAGTACTAACATGTGGAATGGGAGTATTAGAAAGAAGAGTGAGAAAGAGAGTAGAAAAAATATTAGAAGAAATGATGGCTGAAACATTTCCAAATTTATTAAAACACATTAAACATGAAGGAATATCAGTGAAGTGTAAGTATGAAAAAAATTCAAAGAGATCCACAGTCATATTATAGTAAAAATTCTGAAAGATAGTTTTTTCCCCTTTTTGTGTGTGTATGTGTATATAAATATATATATAATTGAAGTATAGTCAATTTACAATATTGTGTCAAATTCTGGTGTGCAGCATAATACTTCAGTCATACATGAACATGCATATATTTGTTTTCATATTCTTTTTCACCATAAGTTATTACAAGATACTGAATATAGTTCCCCACGCTATATGGCATGAACTTGTTGCTTATCTATTTGAAAGACAAAGTCTTGAAAGCAGCAAAAGAAAAATAATTGCTACCTTACAAAGGAAGATTAAAAGCTGATTTATCATTAGGAACAATGGAAGCCAGAAAGCACTAGGACAAAATATTCAATATGCTCAAAGGGAAAAAAAAATCAAAGTAGGATACTGTATCCAAGAAATCTCTTTTAAAATGAAGGTGAAATAAGGACATTGCCAGATAAACAAAAAGTGAGAGAATTTGTTGCTAGCAAACCCACATTACAAGAAATGTCAAAGAAAGTTATTCAGGTGGAAAGCAATTGGATCCAGACAAAAACTCAAATTATTCAAATCCACATGAAAAACAAAATGCAATGGTAAAGATAACTATGTAATTATAAAAGACAGTAAAAATACATAGTTCTCCTATATTCTTAAATTATTTTTAATTATATAAAATAAAATAATGTGTATAAAATCTATTGTTTGGTATACAACATATAGAAATATGATATATTTGCCAATAATTGCAAAAAGAAGATGAGTGGAAACAAAGCTGTATTGGGCCAAGGATATGATACCATATAGTAACTCAAATCTGTAGGAACAAATGCCGAGAAAGTAATGACAAATAATCAGGTTAATATTGTAAAAGCTATAAATATATGCTAGTTCTCTCTTAGCTTATTTAAAAGATATTAAATTATATAAAGTAATGATTATAACAATATATTGTTTAGATTGAAACATTTATAAATGTACTTTATTTAACATTAACACCACAAAGGGGGGAGGGTAGAATGGAGTAGAGTTATATAGGAGTAACATTCTATATCTCAGCAGAATTAAGTTAGTATAAATCTAAAGCTGATTCTGATGAGTTATGATGTACATAGTAAGCTCCAGAACAATCACTATGGAAATAACTTTTAAAATATAGTGAAAATATCATTAAAGAAATGTAAATGCTGCATTAGAAAATATTCACTTTAATGCAAAAGAAAGCAGTAAAGAAGGAATAGAGGAACAAAAAGGGCAGCATATATCTAGGAAACAAAAAGTAAAATGATTCAACTGTTGGTGGGAATGTAAATTGGTGCAATCAGCATGGAAAACAGTATCGAGGTTCCTCAAAAAATTAAAAAATAGAACTACCATATGATCCAGCAATCCACCATCTGGGTATATATCTGAAAGAAATGAAATATGCAGAATAGATAAACAAGATTATACTTTATAGCACAGGGAAATATATACAAGATCTTGTGGTAGCTCACAATGAAAAAAATGTGACAATGAATATATGTATGTTAATGTATAACTGAAAAATTGTACTCTACACTGGAATTTGACACAACATTGTAAAATGACTATAACCCAATAAAAAATGTTAAAAAAAAGAAATTACTATATTGTACAGATACCTGCACTCCCATTTTATAGCAGCATTATCCCCAATAGCCAAGACATGGAAACATCCTAAGAGTTCATCAGCAGATGAGTGAATAAAGAAAATGTTGTGTATATATATACACAATGGAATATTATTCGTCCATACAAAAGGAAATCCTGCCATTTGCAACCACATGGATGAAAGGAGGGCATTTTGCTAAATGAAATATGTAAGACAGAGAAACACAAAATACTGTATAATCTCATGTATATGTGTGATCTAAAAAGCCAAACTCATAAAAACAGAGAGTAGAATGGTGGTGGCCAGGAGCAGGGGAGTGGGGGATATAAGAAGATATTGGTTAAAGGGTACAAACTTCTAGTTATAAGATAAAGAAGTCCTGGGAATTGAGTTGTTGTTACTTCCTTAATTTATCTTTTTTTTAAATTACCATTTTTAAGTAGAGCCCCATAGTGTTGGATGGTGAGCCTCAGTTCAACAAAAGACCACAAGGAAATTGAAATAGAGAAGTTTATTACTCACAGATCCTGGAAGACGTACGTAGCATGTCTCAAGGCAGGGTTCAGACTGAGAGACAATGACAGGACCTAATGTACATGCATTTATTAAGGTCTGAGGATGGAATACTTTGAAATTCCCAGGCTAGAGCCAGATTAATCAATTCAAACCAGAAAGAATGGGTGTCTAGTAAACTTTGCAGGGGTTTATCTAAGGGGCACACAAAGGGAAGGCTCTGAGAGGTGGTTGGGACTTTATCACAAGGCCTTTTGGGGAGTCAAAGCAGGGACTTATATTTATTTTCAACTCTGCAAGTTGTTTTCAGTGCATGTCTCAGGAGGAGCTAGCTTCAGTTCAAGGGCCCTACAGGCCACTTGGCCATACAAAATGAGTACCAAGGCAGCAATATGGTGGAGCAGTTTAGCTAAACTCTCAACACTAATGTACAACATGGTGATTGTAGTTAGCAATACTGTCTTATAGGCTTGAAAGTTGCTAAGAGAGTAAATCTTAAATGTTCTTACCATAACAACAACAAAAATAGTAATTATGTGAAGTGAAAGACATGTTAACTAACCTTATTTCATTCATTATTTCATTCATTCATAACCTTCATTTCAAAATATATGTTTGTATTGGATCACCACATTGTACATCTTAAACTTACACAATGTTGTATGTAAATTATATCAATAAAGCTGGGAAAAAATAAAATAACACACAAATCTAAATATATCAATAATATCATTAAATATGAATACATTAAACAATCCAGTGAAAAGGCAGGTTATCATACTGGATTAAAACAAAAGCATTATCCAAATGTATGCAGTCTACAGGTGAAATAATTTTGATTCAAGATACAAATAAATTAAAATAAAATAGATGGAAAATACATATATCCTGTAAACAGTAGCCACAAGAAAGTTGGAATGTCTATACTAATAGAAGAAGAAATAAAATTAAAATGAAAAAAGTTACTAGAAATAAAGAGGGATATTTTATAAAATTTTATAATGATACAAATTTCAATACGTCAGGAGAAGATGTATTCTAGATAGAAATACAGGCAGTTACCAACTTAGAATGGTATAAAGATTTTTCAATGCTGCAAAACTGATATTCATTCTGTAGAAACTGCACTTTGAATTCTGAATTTTGATACTTTTACTGGCTAACAATATATAATACAATATTCTCTTTAGATGCTCAGCAGTGGCAGTGAGCCCCAGCTCCCAGTCAGATATGCAACCATGAAGGTAAACAACTAGTACATGATATGGTTCTGTACCCACACAATCATTGTGTTTTTCAATTTCAATAAATATTCAAGAAATTACAGGAAATAATCAACACTTTATTATAAAGTAGACTTTCTGTGAGGACAGAGAAGCAAGATGGCAGAGTAGAAGGACAATTGTAGCTAACCCTCTCCCACAGATACACAAAAACTCAAACCTACGGACCTACTCAGCTAACCAGAGCACCTGCCGAACTCCAACAGAACATCGCCCTCTTCGAAAGACAAAGACGCCAAAAATCTGGCAGGAGAAAAGGAAAAAAGAAAGAAGAGAAAGCAAAACACTGCAGGACCGATCCCGCGGGGAGGGAGTGGCAAAGGAGGACTGGCCCTTGTTTACTGGGTCTCCCCTCTCCAACCAAGAGTCCAGCGGGATAGAGGGGGAGCCTCTGAGGCTCAGATCTGCCCCAAGAACCCTTGACCAACAGAACTGAGTTAAAGGGGCATAAAGGGTCCCCACGACACCCAGCCTGAGATGTGAGCCGGCAGCTGGGGCCAGGAAAGGCCACCAGAGCCGAGCGGAGGATGGGGACTGCTGGACTGAGGCAGCCCTGGGGGACTACAGGGGGCTGCGCACCGTGGCTGGGAGGGGATATGGAGCAGAACAACCTCGGTCCCCCATAAATTGCGAAAAAAGCAAAGCAACATGGCTGGTGTGCCCTGGGGGTAGGGGCAATTTAGCCTTTGTCTCCTCAGACCTGTGCCACCATTACTGGTGCTTCTCACAAGAAGAGAGGTGGGGCACAGCCACAGCTGCCATCTCCTCCTGTGTGCAGCACCCGGGCGGGGGTAGGGCCGAGACTTGAATCCGCACCCGAGGGCTCCACAACTTCCTAGGCAGGGCTGAGACTTGTTAACAGCTGGAGGCAGGTAGGATCTTTCTGCCCTGGCACCTCACAGAGCTTGCACCACCAAGACAAATAAGGAGCTGAGATTTGGCATGGAGCAGGGGCGGGGCGATTTCACGGTATTCCCCAAGCCCACCTTTGGATCCTCGACCTGAGGCGGAGAGGGCAGCTGCACAGAGCAGTGGAGCGACTGGAGCCAGGAGAGGGCGGGCAGCCACCCCCATTCCTGGCAGGAATGCAGTACCTGACCACGGTGCTGGGAGGGGGCGCGATCCGCCCACCTGCCTCCCCCCAGTACAGCATCTGACTGCGGCATTGGGAGGGGGAGTGACCCGCCTGCTCACCGGGTAAGAGCTCAGCTCCTGACGCAATGTTAGGAGGGAGCCTGATCTGCTAGCCAACAGCCACTGGGAGCAGCACAGACAAGGGCACAACAAGGGCCTCTGGAAACAGCAAGCTGAGTTCGTGAAACAGGGCAAAGACACAAAGACCACTCGATAAAATCATTAAGAGCACACCATCTCCAGAAGAATTAGATAACTGATACTCCTTAAGCCACAGTGCCAGAGAGATGTGAGCAATATGAAGAAGCAGAGGAACCACTCCCAATTAAAAGAGCAAGAGAAATTCCCTGAAAGCACGATAAAGGAAATAGACATTGATGACCTACTAGATCAAGATTTCAACAAAGGAGTGATCCAAGTACTGAAGGAACTAAAAGAATTAGTGTTTATAGATACAAAATAGGTCAAAAATGAAATAGAAGCTATAAAGAAGAACCAAGTAGAATTAGTAAACCCATTTGCTGAGATGAGAGCTGACCTAAAGGCTGTACAAAGCAGGCTAGATAATGCAGAGGAACAAATAAGTAACCTAGAAGACAGGACAACAAAAAGCACCCAAGCAGAACAGCTGAGAGAAAAACAAATAAAAAACAATGAAAACAATATAAGGGACCTATGGGATTATATAAAGCATGCCAATCTACACATAATAGGGGTTCCAGAAGGGGAAGAAAGACCAAAGGGGATTGAAAAGGTATTTGAAGACATCATGACTGAAAACTTCCCAAACTTAAAGAAGGAATCAGATATCCAAGTACAGGAGGCTCAGAGGGTCCCAACCAGGAAGAACCCAAACAGACCCACACCAAGACATATCATAATCAAGATGGCCATAGTCAAGGATAAAGAAATGATTCTAAAGGCAGCAAGAGAAAAACAAAGAGTGAGTTACAAGGGAACCCCCATAAGGCTCTCAGCTGATTTCTCTACACAAACACTACAGGCCAGAAGGGAGTGGCAAGATATATTCAAAGTCTGGAATGAAAAAAAGATGCAGCCTAGGATACTCTATCCAGCAAGGCTATCCTTTACAATAGAAGGAGAGATAAAGAACTTGACAGACAAGCAAAAACTAAAAGAGTTTAGCAACACTAAACCCATGCTAAAAGAAATATTGGCAGGTCAACTCTAAATAGAAAAGAAGCAGGAAGCTACAAAAATGAGAAACTCATAACTGGAGAGGAAATAACTGGCATGAATTACAAAAAGAAAAAACACAAAATTGTAAAAGAAGACACCTAAATGAATATATATAAATAAAATAAATATATATAAATAAATTTTTTTTAAAATAAAATCAAATTTAAAAATAAGTGTACTGTTTAATTTCCACATATTTGGAATTGTCCCAATTTCCTGTATTAACAAAAATTTCATTCCATTTTGATCAGAAAAAAATTATTTCTATTACATAACTTCCTTGACTTACAATGAGTTTATGTCCTGATAAACCCATCATAACTTGAAAATATTTTAAGTCAAAAATCCTATTAATACATTTATCCTACTGAATATCAAGCTTAACCTAGCCTGCCTTAAACATCCTCAGAAGAGTTGCATTGGGCTACAGTTGGGCAAAATCATCTAACACAAGTTCTACATTATTTTTTGTTTATTTTTTTAATTTTTATATTTTTTATTGAGTAATAGTCATTTTACAGTGTTGGGTCAAATTGTACTGTACAGCACAATTTTTCAGTTATACATGAACACATATATATTCATTATCACAGTTTTTTTCACTATGAGATACCACAAGATCTTGAATATATTTTCCTGTGCTATATATTATAATCTTCTTTATCTATTCAGCATTTTGAAATCCCACTCTGTCTCTTCCCACCCCCCGATCCCTTGGCAACCACAAGTTTGTATTCTATGTCTATGAATCTGTTTCTGTTTTGTATTTTGATAAATATATATATATGTAGATAGATAGATAGATAGATAGATAGATAGATAGATAGATATTTAGATTCCTCATATAAGCGATCTCATATGGTATATTCCTTTCTCCTTCTGGTTTACTTCTCTTAGAATGACATTCTCCAGGAACATCCATGTTGCTACAAATGGCGTCATGTTGTCGGTTTTTGTGGCTGAAAAGTATTCCACTGTATAAGTATGCCACTTCTTCTTTATTCAGTCATCTGCTGATGGACATCTAGGCTGTTTCCATGTCTTCGCTATTGTAAATAGTGGTGCTATGAACATTGGGGTGCAAGTGTCATTTTGAAGTAGGGTACCTTCTGAATATATGCCCAGGAGCAGGATTCCTGGGTCCTATGTTAAGTCTATTCCTAGTATTTTAAGGAATCTCCATACGGTTTTCCACAGTGGCTTTCCTTGCTTCCCTCTCCACTCTTAATGATTTAGATGTCTTCTTTTACAATTTTGTGTTTTTTCTTTTTGTAATTCATGCCAGTTATTTCCTCTCCAGTTATGAGTTTCTCATTTTTGTAGCTTCCTGCTTCTTTTCTATTTAGAGTTGACCTGCCAATATTTCTTTTAGCATGGGTTTAGTGTTGCTAAACTCTTTTAGTTTTTGCTTGTCTGTCAAGTTCTTTATCTCTCCTTCTATTGTAAAGGATAGCCTTGCTGGATAGAGTATCCTAGGCTGCATCTTTTTTTCATTCCAGACTTTGAATATATCTTGCCACTCCCTTCTGGCCTGTAGTGTTTGTGTAGAGAAATCAGCTGAGAGCCTTATGGGGGTTCCCTTGTAACTCACTCTTTGTTTTTCTCTTGCTGCCTTTAGAATCATTTCTTTATCCTTGACTATGGCCATCTTGATTATGATATGTCTTGGTGTGGGTCTGTTTGGGTTCTTCCTGGTTGGGACCCTCTGAGCCTCCTGTACTTGGATATCTGATTCCTTCTTTAAGTTTGGGAAGTTTTCAGTCATGATGTCTTCAAATACCTTTTCAATCCCCTTTGGTCTTTCTTCCCCTTCTGGAACCCCTATTATGTGTAGATTGGCATGCTTTATATAATCCCATAGGTCCCTTATATTGTTTTCATTGTTTTTTATTTGTTTTTCTCTCAGCTGTTCTGCTTGGGTGCTTTTTGTTGTCCTGTCTTCTAGGTTACTTATTTGTTCCTCTGCATTATCTAGCCTGCTTTGTACAGCCTTTAGGTCAGCTCTCATCTCAGCAAATGGGTTTACTAATTCTACTTGGTTCTTCTTTATAGCTTCTATTTCATTTTTGACCTATTTTGTATCTATAAACACTAATTCTTTTAGTTCCTTCAGTACTTGGATCACTCCTTTGTTGAAATCTTGATCTAGTAGGTCATCAATGTCTATTTCCTTTATCGTGCTTTCAGGGAATTTCTCTTGCTCTTTTAATTGGGAGTGGTTCCTCTGCTTCTTCATATTGCTCACATCTCTCTGGCACTGTGGCTTAAGGAGTATCAGTTATCTAATTCTTCTGGAGATGGTGTGCTCTTAATGATTTTATCGAGTGGTCTTTGTGTCTTTGCCCTGTTTCACGAACTCAGCTTGCTGTTTCCAGAGGCCCTTGTTGTGCCCTTGTCTGTGCTGCTCCCAGTGGCTGTTGGCTAGCAGATCAGGCTCCCTCCTAACATTGCGTCAGGAGCTGAGCTCTTACCCGGTGAGCAGGCGGGTCACTCCCCCTCCCAATGCCGCAGTCAGATGCTGTACTGGGGGGAGGCAGGTGGGCGGATCGCGCCCCCTCCCAGCACCGTGGTCAGGTACTGCATTCCTGCCAGGAATGGGGGTGGCTGCCCGCCCTCTCCTGGCTCCAGTCGCTCCACTGCTCTGTGCAGCTGCCCTCTCCGCCTCAGGTCGAGGATCCAAAGGTGGGCTTGGGGAATACCGTGAAATCGCCCCGCCCCTGCTCCATGCCAAATCTCAGCTCCTTATTTGTCTTGGTGGTGCAAGCTCTGTGAGGTGCCAGGGCAGAAAGATCCTACCTGCCTCCAGCTGTTAACAAGTCTCAGCCCTGCCTAGGAAGTTGTGGAGCCCTCGGGTGCGGATTCAAGTCTCGGCCCTACCCCCGCCCGGGTGCTGCACACAGGAGGAGATGGCAGCTGTGGCTGTGCCCCACCTCTCTTCTTGTGAGAAGCACCAGTAATGGTGGCACAGGTCTGAGGAGACAAAGGCTAAATTGCCCCTACCCCCAGGGCACACCAGCCATGTTGCTTTGCTTTTTTCGCAATTTATGGGGGACCGAGGTTGTTCTGCTCCATATCCCCTCCCAGCCACGGTGCGCAGCCCCCTGTAGTCCCCCAGGGCTGCCTCAGTCCAGCAGTCCCCATCCTCCGCTCGGCTCTGGTGGCCTTTCCTGGCCCCAGCTGCCGGCTCACATCTCAGGCTGGGTGTCGTGGGGACCCTTTATGCCCCTTTAACTCAGTTCTGTTGGTCAAGGGTTCTTGGGGCAGATCTGAGCCTCAGAGGCTCCCCCTCTATCCCGCTGGACTCTTGGTTGGAGAGGGGAGACCCAGTAAACAAGGGCCAGTCCTCCTTTGCCACTCCCTCCCCGCGGGATCGGTCCTGCAGTGTTTTGCTTTCTCTTCTTTCTTTTTTCCTTTTCTCCTGCCAGATTTTTGGCGTCTTTGTCTTTCGAAGAGGGCGATGTTCTGTTGGAGTTCGGCAGGTGCTCTGGTTAGCTGAGTAGGTCCGTAGGTTTGAGTTTTTGTGTATCTGTGGGAGAGGGTTAGCTACAATTGTCCTTCTACTCTGCTATCTTGCTTCTTCCCCGTGAACAGCACACTCTTGAATTGAAAAATGATTTTTGATGAATGACAATGAAGACAAAATATATGAAATTCATCTAAAGCAGTGCTTAGAGTGAAATTTAAAGTTATAAATGCCTCTATTAAAAAAGAAAAAAGATCTAAAATTAATAACCTAAACTTCCACCATAATGCACTGGAAAAAGAAAAGCAAATGAAATGCAATTCACACATAAGGAGAGAAATAATAATAATTAAAAAAATAATGAAATAAAGAATGAAAAGATGGTAGAGAAAAATCAGGGAAAACAAAATTTGATGATATGAAAAAGTCAACAAAACTGACAAAGCTAGATAGGCTTATGAAAAAAAAATTAGGATTCACATTACTAAAATCAGAAATGAAAGATGAGATATTACTGCCACATTCACAGAAAAAAAAGTAGTCAAAATACTTTCAACAATAAAGCCCAGATCCAGTTATGTTCACTCATGTATTCTAGCAAACATTTAAAAAGAATTAATGGTAATTTTTCACAGATTCCTCCAAAAAATAGAAAAGGAAACGATGCTTTGTTAACTCATTCTATGAATATTACTCTGATAGCAAAAGCAAGTAAACACATCATAAGAAAACTGTAGGCAATATCTTTTATGAATATCGTGACATTTAATTTAATGTGTCAACTTGACTGTTACGTGTTTCCAGATTAAACACTATTTCTAACTTCAAAAGGCAGCTCTTCTGAAAGTTTCTCCCAAGAAAACACTTGCTGCTAAAGGTGCAGCTGCAGCAGCTGACACAAAGTTTCCAGCGGAAAAGACAACTGCTACAGGCAAGAAGGATCCAGCCCAGAAGGTTTCTGCCCAGAAAGCTGAAGGTCAGAAGGCAGCACCTCATCCAAAAGCTCAGAATGTTCAGAAAGCTCCAGTCCAGAAAGCACCTCTCCAAAGGTATCTGGCAAGAAAGCATGAGACCATAAAAGGCTAGTGTAAATGTAATTAAGTTTAAAAAAAAACACTGTTTATAGATGTGTTTTATACTGTTTCTGGATGAGATTAACATTTGAATTGATGGATTCAGTAAAGCAGATTGCTCTTCCCAATGTTAGTAGGCATCATCTAATCCATTCAGGGCCTGAAAAGAACAAAAGACAGAGGGAAGAGGAAATTGCCCATTGTTTTCCACTTTACTCCTTGAGTTGGGGGGACATCTCAACTCATCTCATCTCCTGCCTTCAGACTGCGATTTACACCTTTGGCTCCCCTGGTTCTCAGGGCTTCAGACTTAGAGTGAATTACACCACTGTCTCCAAGCTGGACACAACAGATTATGAGACTTCTTGAGCCTTTGTAATCATGTGAGCCAATTCCTAGAGGAACAGAATTATCTGGATGTCTGTTCTGAAGTTTTTCTGGAGTTTGGGGAATTAACTCTTTAATAGATTACAGTTAAAGGTGCTAATGAACAAGAAGTTAGGTAACACTATAAGATACTTTCTACTATTTTTTGAAAATTAGTAAGTATAATGATGTTGGTTGATTGCTCCTAAAGTCTCTTGACAACATGGTGAAACAAAAGGATGAGCTCACGGATTCAACAAGTTCACAAATTCAAGAGGCACAAAAATTACCTAAGAACTTCTATGTGTGCCAGCAAGGAGACCTTATCTCTTATAGCTGCAGAGCTGAAATTGCTGAAAGTGAAATGCAAAACCTCATCCTGTGACTGACTGAATTACAGTGCAAATTGAACGCCCAGCCTTGCAGGGTATCTACTGTTAAAATGAGGGCATGGATTGTGAAAGAATGAAATCCTATAAACTGGGATGATGATATTTGGAAAGACCTGATAAATCTGAGGACACTGGTCCCCTAAATCCTGATTAATCTTCATTACCATTTGAAAAGATTCCTCCACCACCAGTGGAAGGTGTCCTCAACCCCAGCAGTACTGACCTTCCAACCCCCAGAAAAGCCACCTTTCACCTCCAGTGGCAGCAGCATCTCCACACTGATGGGTATCAGCTTGTCCACTCACAGCTGTGTCAGACTTTCCACCTCCACCTCAGGGGATTAACCATGCATTTCCCAAGAAAACTGTAAAGAACACAACCCAAGGTAGTTACCATGCAAAACAGTGGTGATTGTCCTCAAGACCCACCCCCACCAGTGGTCTGCTTCTAAACCTATAACTAGACTCAAGTCCTTGCAGACCCCTAAAGAAGAGGTACAATGTGTGACCCATGAGGAGGTGTATGTATTCCATAGAACGACTTGAGATTTCTAATTTATACAAACAAAAATCCTGGGAACATGAGTGGGAACGGATATGAAGAATGTGGATAATGGTGGAAGGAACATAATATGTCAGGTCAAACTTATTTATATGGGTTCACTAAACAGAAATCCTGTGTTTAATGTTGCAGCTCAGAGAGTTAGAAAGGTGTCTGGTTTGTTGTCTGGTAAGACTAAAACATAGACACCATGAGTAAATTGGAAATTCTGGACAAGCCTTGGTTTAACATAAAGGAAAGGCTACAAAGGTTTAGGGTTCAGGGAGATTGGATTGGTGGAGTGGATTTGTCATTTAAGACCAACTCACCCAAACTGGGAGGGTCCAAAGACACTTTTCACCAATAGTGTAAAGCATAAATTTTGGGGTTTTTTTGTTTGTTTTTGTTTTGTTTGTTTGTTTGTTTGTTTAGGTGTAGGTAATTAGGTTTGTTTGTTTGTTTATTTTAATAGAGGTACTGGGGGTTGAACCCAGGAGCTCATGCATGCTAACCCAGGACCTCATGCATGCTCTACCACTGAGCTATACCCTCACCTGAGAGGCATAAATTTGTGATGAGAGCCACAGCATCCTTGAAGAGCTCTGTGATCACTCTGTAGGCCAGACCTCACAGTGGGAACTATGGTCACGAAACCTAAATGCAATGGGAATAATTGGATCCCCCGGTGACAGAAGCCAAGTGGCTACCCTCAACCATAAAGACAATGTGGGCATGGTTACTATAATGAACAGCAGAGTTAAAGCTGTAATTACAAAAGTATGACTTGCCCAGACCTATGGTATTGGCTAATTGATCATGGTGTTCTTAGAAGTGAAAGTGATAGGAAGCCTACTAAAACCTTATTGGATCTATATGAGCTGAAAACTTCTAAGTAAACCAAAGTCTAACCTAAATCATAAAAACAGAGAATCACAAAAGAAAACAAAACATACAAAACAACAGAGTCATAGTCACTCAATCAATTCCCAAACTGGAGCAAGTTTACAGACCCTTAAGCTCTTGAATAAAGGTGAGGGCACATTCCTTCAAGGAAAGGCCTGGTACACTAATGAAAACTTTACTATTAATATTTCTTTCAGCTTTCCTCAAAGGGACCTGTGGCCTTTTACCAAGGTAACTGTATATTGAGGAAAAGGAAGTAATCAGAACTTTTGGGGATGGCTGAACTCTGGCTTTGAACTGGCATTGATTCCAAGAAATCCAAAATGTCACTCTGGCCCTCTAGTCAAGGTAGGGGCTTATGGAGGTCAGGTGATCAATGGAGTTTTAGCTCATATCCATCTCACAGAGGGTTCCCAATGCCATCCTGTGGTTATTTCCCCAGTTACAGAATGTAAAATTGGAGTGGATATATTTAGCAGCTGTAAGAATCCCTACAGTGGTCCTCTGATCTGTGGAGTGAGGAATATTATGATGTGAAAGTCCAAATGGGGGCCATTATAATTGCTTCTACCTAGGAAAATAGTAAATCTAAAGCAGTAATGCATTCCTGGAAGTATGGCAGAGATTTGTGCTACCATCAAGGAATTGAAAGATGTAGGGGTGGTAATTCTCACCATATCCCCATTCATCTCTTCTATTTGGCTTATGCAGATGACAAATGGATTTTGGAGAATGGCAATGCATTATTGTAAGCTTAATTAGGTGGTTACTCTAATTCCAGCTGCTATACCAAATGCAGTTTTATTGCTTGAGTAAGTTAGAACATTCCCTGGTCCCTGATATGCAGCTACTGATCTGGCAAATTTCATTTTCTACATCTCATCCATAAAATCTATGAAAAGCAGTTTGCTTTTAGCCGACAAGGTCAGCAATACACTTTCACTGTCCTACCTCAGAGGTATATGGACTCTCTGGGCCGATGTCATAATTTACTTCTCAAAGATATCTCAAGATATCACACTATTCCATTACATTGATGACATTATGTTGATTGAGCCTAGTGAGTAAGAGGAAACAACTACTCTAGACTTGTTGGTAAGACATTTATGTGTCAGAGGATGGGCAATAAAATTCAAGTGATTCTACCTCAGTGAAATTTCTAGGGGTCCTGTGATGTGGGGCATATTAAGAAATCCTTTCTAAAGTGAAGGGCAAATTGTAGAATCTGGCCCCTCCTACAATCAAGAAAGAGATGCAGCACCTAGTGGGCCTCTTTGGATTATGGAGGCAATATATTCCCATTTGGGTGTATTTCTCTGGCCCATTTACCAATGACCTAAAAAGCTGCTACTTTCAGTGGGGCCAAGATCAAGAGAAGACTCCGCAACAGGTCCTGGTTGCTGTCCAAACTGCTCCGCCACTTGGACTATATGATCCTGCATTTTCTGTGGTACTTAAAGCAGGTAGGGATACTTTTTTCTCCTTATCCTTTATTTCTTTTTCTTTTTCTTTTTTAAATTTTTCTTTTGTAGGTAGAGATACCTTTTAAAGCCCTTTTGGAGGCCTGTCAAGGTGAATTGTAGCTTTAAGATTTGGGAAAAAGACCCTGCCATCATCTGCAGATATCTACTCTCCTTTTGAGAAATAGTTCTTGGTCTGCTGTTGGGCCTTAGCAGAGACTAAATGCTTCACCATGGGCCACCAAGTTATCATGTGCCCTGAGCTGGCCATCATGAACTGGGTGTTATCTGATCCACTAAGCCATAAAGTTAGGCATGCACAACAACACACCATTATCAAGCCAAAGTGGCATGCATAGGATTGGGCCAAAGCAGTCTTTGAAGGCACAAGTAAGTGACATGAAGAAATGGCCAAAATGCTCATGATCTCCACTCCTCTTACACTGCCGTCTCTCCTTAAGCCTGGCGCTTATGGCCTCTTGGGGAGTTCTATAGGATCAGCTGACAGAAAAAGAGAAGACTCCAACCTGGTTTACAGATGGTTCTGCACAACATAAAGGCACCACCCAAAGTGGACAAATGTAGCACTATAGGCCCTTTCTGAGATATCTGAAAGACAGGGAGTGAAACTCTCCCAGTGTGCAGAATTTTGAGCAGTACATCTGGTTATTCACTTCACTTGGAAGGAGTAATGGTCAAATGTGTTATTATGTACCAATTGATGAGCCAGTGATTTTTCTGGATGGTCTGAAACTTGAAGGGAACATGATTGGGAAATTGGTGATGAAGGCATTTAGGGAAGAAGGTATGTGGATAGATCTCTCTGAATGGGCAAAAAAACATGAAGATATTTGTGTCTTATGTGAATGCTCATTAAAGGGTAACCTCAAAACAGCAGGATTTTAGTAATCTAGTGGACAGGGTAGCGTATTCCCTGGGTACCAGTCATCCCTTTCATTGCTCATGAACAAAATGGCCATGGCTGCAGGGATGGAAGGTAAACATGTGCTCAGTAACCTAGATTTCTACTCACCAAAGCCAATCTGACTATGGGCACCACTGAGTTGTCCAATCTGCCAGCAACAGAGCCCAACATTCAGCCCCTGATATGAAGCTATTCCCACCCCTAGGGTGATCAGCCAGCTACTGGGTAGTAGGGTGATTACATTAAAATACTTCTATCATGGGAAGGAAAGCATTTTGTTCTTATTGGAATAGCTTACTCTGGATATGGACTTGCCACTCCTGCATGCAATGTTTCTGTCAATACTACCATCCCTAAACTTAAAGAAGGCTTTATCCACATCACAGTATACTGCATAGCATTGCTTCTGTTACAGAAACTCACTTCATGGCAAAATAAGTGTGGCAGTAAGCCCATGTTCATGGAATTCACTGATCTTATTGTGTTCCCTGATATCCTGAAGCAGTTGACTTGCTAGAACAGTGGAATGGCTTAAGACTCAGTTACCATGCCAGTTAGATGGCAATATCTTTCAGAGTTAGAGTAATATTCTCCAGAAGCCTGTATGTGATCTGAATCAACATCTAATATGTGGTGCTATTCCTCCCATAGGCAGGATTCATGGATCCAGGAACCAAGGAAGGGGTAAAAATGGGAGTGACACTACTCACTATTACCCCTAGTGATCCATTAGCAAGATTTTTATTCTTGTTACCATATTTATGCTCTGTTGGCCTAGAGGTCTTAGTTCCAGGTGGAAGAATGCTTCCACCAGTAAACACAATGGTAACATTGAACAGAAAGTTAAGACTGTCATTGAGCCTCCTTGGACTCCTTGTGCCTCTAAATCAACAAGCAAAAAAGGGAATTGACTTGGGCATCTGATTCTGAATACCAAAGGGAAATTAGACTGCAACTCCACAATGCAGGTAAAGAGGAGTTTGTCTGGAACACAGGAAATCCCTTAGGGCCTCTCTAGTTTACCATGCTCTGTGATTGAGATCAATGGAAAACTACAACAGCTCATTCCAGGCAAGATTAGTAATGGCCCAAACTTTTCAGGAATGAAGGTCTGACTCACCCTATCAGGTAAATAACCATGATCAGCTGAGGTACTTACTAAAGACAAATGGAGTACAGAATGGATAGTAGCAGAAGGTAGTTTATAAATATCAGCTATGACCACTGACCAGTGACAGGAACAAGGATTGTAATTGTCATGATTTTCTCCTTACTTTGCTATGAATGCAGGAGTGTGAGTGTGTGTGTGTGTGTATGTGTGTGTATTGATTTTATATCGCAGTATTTAAGTATTGTTAATTTTACATTATAGTGTTTAAATTATGGGGTTATCAAGAAGAGTGAATCACTCAAGGATTTTACCTCTTCTTCAGGGAGAGGTCAGTGTGTTTTTGGTTACATGCAGCATAGTTTTGTCACACTATAAACTCATGACCTTGTTATTGATTTTATTTGGTGATTAAATGTGATTTAAAGAGATGGGTGTGAGTGCTAGATTGACAAGGGGTGGACTTGTGATAGTTAATTTTATGTGTGAACTTGAGTGGCAAAGGGAACCCAGATTAAACACTATATCTGGGTGTGTCTACGAGGATGTTTCTGGATGAGTTTAACATTTGAGTGAACTCAGTAAAGTAGAATGCCCTCCCTGATATGAATGGGAATTATCTAATCCCTTGAGGGCCTAAAGAGAACAAAAGACAGAGGAAAGAGGAATTTGTCCTTTTTAATCCGATCTTTTTCCACTTAAGCTGGGACATGTTATCTCTTCTTCTCCTGCCCTTGGACTGGAATTTACAGTATTGATAAGGATGTGGAGAAATCGGAACCCTCATACACTGCTGATGAGAATGTAAAATGTTGCATCTGTTTTGGAACTGATTTAACAGTTCCTCAATAATTTAAACATAGAGTTACCCAACAATTCCATTCCTAGATATGTACTCCAGAGAATTGAAAATATATATCTACTCAAAAAATTGTATTTCAATGTTTATATCAGCATTAATCATAATAGCCTCAAAGTGGAAACAACCCAAATGTCCATCACCTGATAAATGGATAAAAATGTGGTATATTCACGCAGTGAAATATTATTCCACAATTAAGAGAGAAGTACTGATACATACTACAACATGGGTAAAAATTGAAAACACTATGCTCAGTGGAAGAATCCATTCACAAATTACCACATGTATGATTCCATTGATATGAGACAGAAAGTAGATTAGTGGTTGCCTAGGACTAGGGGACTTTAGGGAAACTGAGGTTTGACTACTAATGAGTGCAGAGTTTTGGAGGAATTATGAAATGCTTTAAAATTGATTGTGGTTATGATTGCATAACTCTGTGAATATATTAAAAAACACTGACTTGTGTATTTTAAATAGGTGAAATGTATGGTATTGAATTATATCTTAATAAAAATTAAAAATATATATTTGGATAAATATTTATATAAGGAATATATTTGCTGCAGTATATTGAGGGAAAGTGGCTAGTAAAGTAAATAGGCTATGACAAACCCTTGGAAAGGGAAAGATATTTTTACTAGCTTTAACATACAAAATAATGACTAACATGGGAACTAATAATACCCTCTTTACAGAAATGGCAAAATTATGTTTAAAGAGATATTGATATCACCCTGTTATTCCCTGTTCTCTAGAGCCCATTTTCTTGTAATTCTTTTCTAATTTGTTCCAACAGTACAAACATATTTGATCGATCATTCATATTTGTAGATTATATAATGCAAGAAGGGAACTAGATGCAAGTGTTTTAAGTAAGGAGATAATAGCATTTAAAAATTGGTTAACTTGGATATTGCTTTTTGTATTGTAGCATCAATTATCTTAATCCTGTAAAATCATAAGCAGGTCTTAAGTAGCCACAGCAGTATTTCATAATCCCAATCATGTACCAGGAATTGCTCAAATGGTAAATTATTATAGTTATCTCCTCAAAAATTATTTGTGTGAAACAGTTACTGACACCTTTTATAGATAATCCAGTTGATCAATTGTAGGGAGAACACTAAATCTCTAATTTAAAAGCAGAAGACTTTCTCCTCCTTGGTCAGATTATTCCTAGGTACTTTATTACTTTGGGTGCATTTTAAAACAGATTTTTTTTTACTTTCTTTTCCTATTGACTCATAGTTAGCGTAAAGAAATGCAACTGATTTTTGTACATTAATCTTGTATCCCGCTACCATGCCAAATTCTTTTACTAGCTCTAGTAGTTTTTGTATGGGGCTTTTAGGGTTTTCTGCTTATATTATCAAGTTGTCTGCATATAGTGACAGTTTTACTTCTTCTTTTCCAACTTGAATCCCTTTTATTTCTTTTTCTTGCCTTATTTATGTGGCTAGGACTTCCAAGACTATGTTGAATAGAAGTGGTGAAAGTGGACAACCTTGTCTTGTCCCAGATTTTAGTGGGAAGGATTTCAGTTCTTCAGTGTTGAATACTATGCTAGCTATAGGTTTGTTAGAAATACCTTTTATTATGTTCAGATATGTTCCCTCTATACCCACTTTGGTAAAGGTTTTTATCATAAATCGGTGTTGAATTTTATCAAATGTCTTTTCTGCATCTATTGAGATGATCATGTAGTTTTTTGGCCTGTAAATTTCTCTTTTAGTAACGTCTCTGTCTGGTTTTGGTATCAGGATGATGGTGGATTCATAGAAGTACTCCCTCCTTTTAAATCTTCTGGAAGAGTTTGAGAGGAATGGTATGTGTTCTTCCTTGTATATTTGGTAGAATTCCCCAGTGAAGCCATCTGGCCCTGGACTTTCATTTGCAGGGAGGTGTTTTATTGTTAATTTGATTTCATTTCTAGTGATCAGTTTGTTCAAGTGGTCAATTTCTTCTCGATTCAGTATTGGTGGACTGTATGTTTCTAGAAACTTGCCCATTTCTTCTAGGTTATCTGGTTTGTTTCCACATAGTTGTTCATAGTATTCTCGCATGATATTTTGTATTTCTATGATATTGGTTGTAATTTCTCCATTTTCCTTTCTTACTTTGTTTATTTGTTCTTTCTCCTTTCTCTTCTTGCTGAGCCTGGCCCGAGGGTTGTCAATTTTGTTTACTATTTCAAAAAACCAGCTCTTGGTTTGATGGATTTTTAATTGTTTTTTAATCTCTATTTTATTTATTTCCTTCCTGATCTTTATTATTTCCTTCCTTCTGCTGACTTTTGATTTTTGTTTGTCCTTCTTTTTCTAATACTTTTAGATGGTAGGTTAGATTGTTTGAGATTGTTCTTTTTTCAATAAGGTATATATCACTGTGAACTTCTCACTTAGGACTGCTTTTGCTGCATCCCATAGATTTTGTGTGGTTGTGTTTTCATTGTCATTTGTCTCAAAGTGTTTTTTAATTTCTAAAGAGCTCATATGACTTAATAAGAAAAAAACAAACAACCCAATCAAAAATGGGCAGAAGACCTAACTAAACAAGCATTTCTCCAGTGAAGACATGAATCACCAATAGGCACATGAAAAATGCTCGAGTGCTAATTATCAGAGAAATGCAAATCAAAACTACAATGAGGTATCACCTCACATCAGTCAAAATGGCCATCATTCAAAAGTCCACAAATGATAAATGCTGGAGACACTGTGGAGAAAAGGGAACCCTCTTACACTGTTGGTGGGAATGCAGTTTGGTGGAACCATTGTGAAAAATAGTATAGAGATTCCTCAAAAGTCTAAAAATAGACTTACCATATGATCCAGCAATCCTATTCTTGGGCATATATCAAAAAGGAACCCTAGTTCAAAAAGACACTTGCACCCCAATGTTCACAGCAGCACTATTTACAATAGCCAAGACATGGAAACAACCTAAATGTCCATCAACAGATGACTGGATAAAGAAGATGTGGTATATTTCTACCATGGAATACTATTCAGCCATAGAAATGACAACATGCCATTTGCAGCAAAACAGATGGCCCTAGAGAATGCCAGAGTAAGGCAGAAAGAGAAAAAAAAATACCATATGATATCACTCATATGTAGAATAAAAAAAAGACATGAATTTATTTATAAAACAGAAACAGACTCACAGACATAGAAAACAAACTTATGCTTACCAGTGGAGAAGGGGATGCAAAGGGATAAATTGGGAGTTCAAGATTTGCAGATACTGACTGGCATATATAAAATAGATAAACAAGTTTATACTGCATAGCACAGGGACCTATATTCAATATCTTGTAGTAGCTTATGATGAAAAAGAATATGAAAATAAATGTGTGTATTCACATATTACTGAAGAATTGTGCTCTACACCAGAAATTGACACAACATCGTAAACTGACTATACTTCAATTAAAAACAAAAGAAAAAAAGAAAAAAGGTAAAAATTTAAAAAAAGGAAATATGACAAAAATTTTAAAAAATAAAAGGACAAGATTTATCAGTTTGTATGGTAATCGGTGTTTGTTCATGGGTGCTGGTTTCTCAACAACCTATGAAGATTTGCCGAGAATTTCTGTGGACTTAGAATAAATTGAAGGGGATACAGTTAATTATATGAATTCAATGCAATAAAAACAAGAAAAATGTAACTGACTGTTGGGTAGGGAATTATATAAAGAGAAATAATATATATTAAATATATTATATGTGTTAGCTAATATACTGAATAGATTAAATTCACCTAATATATACTACCAGTCAATTTATTTTAATGGGCAAGCAGGAGGTATGTTTGTTGATCTTCAAAAATAGGTAAGCTATTGTACAGTGTCTAAAGACAAAATTATTCCCAAAGTCATAAACTAATCTTATTTTTATCATATCTTGAATATTTCCAATTTTGACCTGTTTTACTGGTTGCATTTCAGGGTGTCTACAGCAGTCTCCAAATTCATGTACACAATAGAAAGCATGCAAGTTATATGGGAAAATTTTAAATTCCAGCTTTCTCTTAGTGCAGCACATAATTAATCTAATGTTCTCTATCAACAACTTAAAAAAAAGCACATTTCACATTACAGCTGATTGTCTGTAATTACTATAATTCATAAATACAGCACAAATTAACTTCAGGGGAATCATTTCCAAAATAAATTGCCTTTTTAATAGCTTAATCTTTAAATCAGTTTACTTTTAATGGTATTTGGCTTTGCTTTTTCATTTACTTTCTTGTAAAAGGACAATTTTTTTTAATACGAACTACATTTTGCAAACTTTATTAGTTACTGTATTCCATCTTTATACTTTTGCTCTAACATATAATCTTTGTTTATATCAGAAAATTGGAAGCATTTTTAAAGATACTTTTTTTGATATTTTTGTTTGCCATATTGTTTCTCTTCTTTTGATATGGTATATACATTCAATCTATGATATACTCTGTGTTTCTACATAATTTTCCACAATGTAGAAGAGTAGTCAAACTAAACTAGTAGGCATGTAAAGGAAGAAGGTGTTTAAATTCTCAGTTAATTGAATAGGTACTTCGGTTCAAAACCCTCTAGCTAATGTGGAGATAGGAACATTGCCCATTTATATTTCTAAAAAATAGAATATTAGTAAATTAGTGCCATAATCTATATTTTCTGGAACAAGTTGGAGAATGAATTTATAAATGAATAAATGTGTAATGCAAGTTTTAGAATTAGAAAGATGATATTAAAAGGTAATATTAAATTTACATTCAGTTTGAAAGTAGATTATTGATATTTCAGACTTGAATGATAGTGATTATAAAAATGCAATTTTAAACATGGGAAGTAATTGTAAATTTTGTGATAAGAGGGCAATTTGTGAATCAATCTTAAAAGGAAGACCTAGATTTAGGAGTAAATTACTGTATATTAAGCCAGGCCTAGCTTAACGAGAATGCCCTTTAAAACAAACAAAGTGAAAAAACCTATTGTACTCTTTATGCTCCCATACATTGTCATTAATAGGTATCACTCAGAAGTCTAAAATACTAGGGAGAATCTAAGATTCAAAATTGAATGTAATACAGAAATTATTTATTTTGGGTTTTGTGATTCAGTCATAGACAGTTAGGTAATGTATGTATATGCTCACATAGACATATATTTTCTCTGTGACCTTTATTCTCTCTCACATTTGCCCTGTCCTACTAATGTTGCTTTGTGCAGCAAATGTATACTGAAAGAGATAAGGCAAGAAGAAAAACACAGTGTGGATAAGCAACGCAAAGTTGACCACAATTGGATTATTTTTAAAGGTTAATGTACTGAATCTCCATGTTCAAGGAAAACAGACAAACTATTGCTATCTTGTGATTCATTAAGTCAAGGAAATATAAAGCTAGAAGTAACAGTAGAAATCATATAACTGAAACCTCTTACAGTTTTAAAGAAAACTGGCCCCAAATTCTTAAGTGCTCCAAATCACACATATTAATAGTAACAGAACCTAGACAAAACAAGTCTCCTGGCTATGTAAATTTTTTCTTTTTTTTTCTCTCTTTGAATTATAGTTAGTTCACAATGTTCTGTCAATTTCTGGTGTAAAGCAAAATTTTTCAGTCATACATGAATATACATATATTCATCTCATGTACATTTTTTTACCATGAGCTACTACAAGATCTTGAATATATTTTCCTGTGCTATACAGTGTAAACTTGTTTATCTATTCTATATATACCTGTCAGTATCTATAAGTGTCAAACTCCCAGTCTGTCCCTACCCATCCCTGTCCCCTCTGGCAATCACAAGTAGGATTCTATGTTTGTGAGTCAGTTTCTGTTTTATATTTAAGTACATTTGTCTTCTTCTTTATTTTTTTTTTAAGATTCCATATAAGAGTGATATCATATGGTATTTTTCTTTCTCTTTCTGGCTTACTTCACTTACAATGACATTCTCCAGGGACATCCATGTGGCTACAAATGACACTATGTTGTCATTTTTATGGCTGAATAATATTCCATGGTATGAATATACCACAACTTCTTTATCCAATCATCTGTTGATGGACATTTAAGATTTTTCCATGACTTGGCTATTATAAACAATGCTGCTATGAACATCAGGGTGCAAGTGTCTTTTTGAAGTTGGGTTCCTTTTGGATATATGCCCAAGAGTGAGATTGCTGGGTCATATGGTAAGTCTATTTGAGGAATATCCATACCATTTTCCACAGTGGCTGCACCAAACTGCATTCCCACCAGCAGTGTAGGAGGGTTCCCTTTTCTCCACAGCCTCTCCAGCATTTATCATTTGTGGACTCTGAATGATGGTCATTTTGACTGATGTGAGGTGATACCTCATTGTAGTTTTGATTTGCATTTCTCTGATAATTAGTAATATTGAGCATTTTTCATGTGCCTATTGGTGATTTGTATGTCTTCACTGGAGAATTGCTTGTTTAGGTCTTCTGCCCATTTTTGGATTGCATTGTGTTTTTGTTTTTTTTTTTGTATTAAGTCATATGAGCTGTTTATATATTTTGGAGATCAAGCTTCTGACAGTTTCATCTTTTGCAAATATTTTCTCCCATTCTGTAGGTTTTCATTTTGTTTGGCTTATGGTTCCCTTTGCTGTGAAAAAGCTTGTAAGTTTAACTAGGTCCTAATTTTTAATTTTTGCCTTTATTTCTATTTCTTGTGTAGACTGCCCTAGGAGAACATTGCTGAGGTGTAAGTGAGACAATGTTTTACCTATGTTTTCTTCTAGGAGGTTTATTGTGTCTTATCTTACATCTATGTCTTTGATCCATTTTGAGTTTATTTTTGTGTATGGTTTGAGGGAGTATTCTCGCTTCATTGATTTACAAGCTGCTGCCCAGTTTTCCCAGCACCATTTGCTGAACAGTGTGTCTTTTCTCAACTGTATGTTCTTGCCTCCTTTGGCAAAGATGGCTTCTCCAGTGCTTAGGTCCCACAGCTTCCCTTGATCCCTTCCCCCTTGGCTATTTTTCTAACTCATACTGCCACATGATCAGCTTTCCTAGGTACTCTAGAGCTTGGGGGAGGGTCTCTGGTAAGCCTTGGAGGGAAAATTCCCAGCAAGCTCCACCATCATGACACCACATGTCTTCTCTTTCATGGTAATTCCGACTCCAGTAAGGTCTGGATCTCAGCCTTTGGCAGGGGATTAGGTGGAGATGCTCTATTTTGTGTGGTCTATATCAGCCCTAATAGTAGTAGTTATTCCTTATTTATGCCATTCTTTCATCTTTTAAAGTTTTTCTTACTAGCCAATCACTTGTTTTCCCATCCAATGTTATAGTTAATTTTTTACCTTAAACTTTCCTTATTCAAATTACTGTGTGTTTTCTCTCTCCCCATTTGGCCCAGACTGATACAGATATATCTATTTATTTGTATGTTAATTCACTCTATTTCTTTGCAATCAGGCTTCTATTCCTACTGCTACTGAAAAATTGTGAAATCCAATCACCTTTCTCTATCCTGCCTTTTTGCTGCTTGTGGCAGAAACCTCTTGAAATTCCTACCTACACTTCCATGGTATATTTACAATTGTCTTTCCAAATTTCCAATTTTTCCTTCTGTGTTTTCTTTGTTAACTCTAATTTCTCCTCCCACTTCTTAACCGTCACTACCAAAATCCAACGATGTAGCCTTTGGTTACTTTCTGTTTATTTTTCTTCTTTAGATAACTCATATTATCATGGTTTCAGCTACCATCTCTGATCTAATTATTTCCAATCTATGTTTGTAGTCCTCTTATTTCTCCTAACTTCAATTCTGTATCATTCATTCTTTTATTCAACAAATATTTACTAAGTGCTTACTGTGTGCTAGACAGTGGTAGAACTGGATATACAAAAGTGAACAAGGCACATTTCTTGCATGCAACAGGTTTATTGACTGATGGTGAACACTAACAGTAAATAGAATATTACTATACAATGTGATATGTGCTGCAGTTGAAGTACAGAGTACTATGTGAGCATAAAAGGACACCTAATCTAATATTGGAGGACATTAGAGAAGACTTCCCAGAGAAAAGACATAATCAGAGACCTGAGGGATGAGTAGCAGTTAACCAAGTGAGAGAGCTTCAAAGGGAGTAGGAGGTTGGAAAGACGGTTCCAGGCACATCAAACAAATATGCAACAGTATAAGTGTTATAGAGAGCGTAGTGTTTTGGAGGGGCTTCAATTAGTTCAGATCATAGAACTGCAGATTGAGGTGGGAAGCCCCATAAAAAGGCCAGCAGGACCCCCAGGCAGGGCAACTTCTTTCCTGCCATCACCATCTGGTTCCCTGGCCCAGAGGCTCTATCTCACTTTTTGCCTCTGAAATGGCTTGCTTACCCCTAAAATTCTATTCGTTCTCTGAGCTCACTCCTGATTGGTTATTTCCTTCACTCCTGATTGGTCCATTTCCCTAACTTCTGATTGGTCCATTTATACTACTTCATTTACATGGAGCTCACTCCTGATTGGTTATTTCTCTCCCTCCTGATTTTTCCATTATTCCTAATTAGCCAACTTTTGTTATACATTATTTACATATGATGTTGCAAAGTGTAAACTGTCAGCCTATAAAAGCCTGTGTAAACCAACAGACGGGGTCCAGAGCTTGGAGTGTTAACTCCTCTGGGCCCACTGGCATAATAAATCTGAGTTCTCCAACTCTCTGAGTGCTGCTTGTTCTCTTGCCTGGATCCAGGTTGCTGTCACAACTGAGCTGTAACACCGAGCTGTAACACTGAGCTATAACACTGAGCTGTAACACATTTTTCCTGCAACAAGATCAATTAGAGTTTAAGGGATGAGTGGCTAAAATTAAGCAGAAGTCAGATATTCAAATTGTCTACTTCTTAGACAGTCTTCTGTGATATTTTGCCAACATCAAACTTGCTATGTATAGGGTGGAGGGTATAGCTCAAGTGGTAGAGCGCATGCTTAGCATGCATAAGGTCCTAGGTTCAATCCCTAACACCTCCTCTAAAAATAAATAAATAAATAAATAAATAAATAAATAAATAAATAAATAAACTTAATTACTTCCCCATTCCAAAAAAAAAAAAAAAGAACATATAACTTGCTATGTACAAGTGGTAAAAAAAAAAAGCCACATTTCAACATCTTATTTTTCCTTAGAAGTTCATCTTCTTAACTTCTAACCTCTAATTTTTCTATGTTTCTACAGATATCATACACTTAATGCCGATTTTTCTACTATCATGTTCATTACTATTCCTTTGCCTTTGACTATATTGCCTCCACTCTGAAACATTCACTTTCATCCTCTCTAGCAACTCAATTTTATCTTTATTTAATATCTATCTCTCTAAAGGAAATCCTCCTGATCTATTTTCAGTACTAAATTATACTGATACACTGATTTTTCCTTTCTCTCAGTCCTGTATCATTATTTGTTCCATGTGACCATGCACTGTTGTGCCTTGTTCACTGATTTATTTACATATTACCAAGTGCTTTGCTGGGCACAAGAGACCCAGGAGTAAACAAGATAGACAGGACTCTTGCCCCCATGGAGCTTATAATATAATGGAGCTTTCTGAATTCATGTCTTACCTCTTTGGCTATACTGTTAGTTCCTTGAAGTCAGGGGTTATGATCTAAACTTTGTGATAAATGTGAGCACAGAATAATAGAAATTGAAAAAATAATCAAGATGAACAGAAGAAAAGTTTAACCTAATAACATTCTTAAAAATATCCATAGGTGGTGTGGATACATTTTCTAGAAAATGGGACATTTGTATAGGACATAATATATTCTGATTTTTTAATACTTTACAAAGGAACACTCATTTTTTCAAGTGCTTACCACAGCAAATACTTTAAACATTTATCATGTAAACACATATTCACCTATTAATTTCTGACAAACCCTAATTTCATTACATTAATCCAGGGTTTCTACAAGCAACCTTATTACTATTGACATTTTGCACCAGATAAATCTTTGTTTTGTGTATGATGTTGGGTGGGGACTACCTGTGTGTTGTAGAATGTTTGACAGCATCTCTGGCCTCTTCCCACTAGATGTATGTAGCGTCCTCCCTACTTCAGTTGTGACAATCAAAACTGTCTCCCAATATTGTCAAATGTCCCCTGGGGAGCAAAATCATCCTGGTTCAGAGACATTGCAACCTTATTCTGAGATTCATGGTAAACAATTGTATGATGACCTTTACTACAATATTTGAAATAAGACCCTTACATTTGTATTTTAACAGAAGGAGGTCTAAGGATTTCCCAGGCAAAAGTCAAAGTTGCTTTTTATACAGAGTATATTATACTCAAGAAATCTTTATATTTTTAGAAATAAAGGTGGAATTTTCTCTTTTTTGGCATTACTTATCTTTCATTTAAAAACAATTAGCTATGCATTGTGTAAGTGCTCTACATGCATTATCTCACTTTAATTCCTGTAACAACTCTGAGAAGTTGGTATTATATCTGCAGATGAGATAACTGAGGTTCAGGACACTGAAATAATTTGTCTACATTTATGCAGCTTATGGTGTAAGTGGATTTCAAATCCAGAACTTTGACAACAAAACCAGTTTACTTTCACACTGACTGTGACCTTACTTTCATCTGAGTAATTCACCAGTAAGAAGGAATTATAGAGTAAATTTTACTATCAGCAGAGGGTGGTGAATCAAAATGTTCCCACTCTTACTTTGGGGGAGCAGTTATTAACTTTCTTAGTTTATGCCCCACCATCTCAGTTTTCATAATGTTTAATGATATAACCTACCAAAACCTCATCAGTTTCTCATAACAAATAGGTTTCTAAACCAGAAGGGAAAGAGATTGATCTGCATTACATGTAAATAAGTCAATGCTGTTAGAAGGATAAAGAAATAGTCACTCTGTGTACACCAGAAACTAATACAATTTTGTAAATCAAATATACTTCAATAAAAAATAAAAGAAAACAAGCAAAAACATAAAAAAAGATATAGTCACTCATGGTAAACAGTTCAGTAGGACTACAGAGGTTTCAGTGGTTTTGTTGATCTTTTTTTGTCTACTTAAAAGTAGCATAGGTTTACTTATAATTTAAAGGATATTGTGCTAGAATGAGAAAGTACTATTCTGGGAATCAGTAGATTTCAGAGATTTTAGTCCTGGTCCTATACTAATGTATTTAAGAACTTGAGTAAGTTATTTTTCTACTCTGGACCTCAAGTTCCTCACTTTTAAAAGGAGGGGGAGTAGTCCAAAGGGTCTCTAAGGTTCTTTTCCACTCTGACATTCTAAAAATATCTGTGTTGTAGAAAATTCCTCTGAAAGAAATAGAAATCATAAATCTCATATATAACACTATTAAGACTTCACTGTTTAAGTAAAAAGTAATTGGTATTTGGATGATAACAGAACTTCAAAATTATATACAAGCCTAAAGTTGTCAGTTCCTTAGGGTTTTTTTTTTTAATTGGATTGCTTTAGATTTGATTGTCATTGAACTCCATTCTTGATTAAGGACTTTTTTTCTCACATTTCCTCTAGATGGTGCTCCATAGCCAAAAATCCCTCTTTTTAGTTGAAGTTATTAATAAATATTCTTAGTCAAGAAGACACTCCCCTTTGTCTCCAAATTCTCTGCTATATTTTATCAATGTCATAATTTATAGGATACTAGCCCAATAAAGTATAAATATATTTTCTAAGTTTTACAAATGTATTTAATATAGCACAAAGCACCACCTGTATGGAATAATACCATCTGTTACACAGTGTACTGTTCTCATTTCTCATATCTGTGTCATAGCAACCAGCCATTAATTGGTGTTAGATGTTCAGTATTCTGTTGATCTGCTAGGCAATATATATGTCATTTGTAAAATGAATCTTTAAAAACAGGACACCTTTTGGTAAATTTTCCTTAAACATATTCTACAGATACATAAAAACATTTTAAAGACAATATTTTACTTATATGTTATACATTTTCTTATTATAATATTTATTATCTCACAAAACTAATACAACTTTATACATAGGAAAGATCTTAGGCCAAACATTTATGGCTTGTATTTTTAAAAATGTCATAAATGTCTTTAAATTTTTAAAAATTTACTGTCACATTTACTTTCTTTATTCCTAAGTATTCTACTGTTCTTTAGTTCGCTAGCCTTTTTAAGGAACTAATTATCTCTGTAACTCCAATCCCTTACTATCACCTTGCGTCTCACTTTAACCCTGTCAGTGATGCCAGTTCCTTGGCATATTGAGAGTTTCAACTTGAAAGAAATGATGAGCTGTCTCTGAAAATTTTGTGTGTGATTTTTAGGAGATAAGATTTTGTATTACTTGCCATTTTAAAAGAATTGCTCACTCAGTTTGAAAGTAACCAACATTTAATATTTTATTTTTTGTGTGTACTGATTGCTAGTACTGAGAATTTTAAATATTAATTACTTTCTTAAAAGTAAACCATATAATATCTGTTTTAAAGGATTTTAATTTTTTAATTTTTATTTTTTAATTGAAGTGTAGTAGATCAAGTGTACAACTTAGTAATTCAATATTTTTATATTTTGTACAATACTCCATTTAAAGTTATTGCAAAATAATGGCTATATTTCCCTGTGCTGTACAATATATCCTTGTTATTTATATATTTTGCACATAGTAGTTTGTATTTCTTAATCCCATACCTCTATCTTGCCACTGCCCCCTTCTCTCTTTTTCTGGTAACCACTAGTTTGTTCTTTATATCTGAGTCTGTTTCTGTTTTGTTAGACAAATTTGTTTATTTTAATAATTAGATTCCACATATAACTGATAACAGAGTATTTGCATGTGTCTGTCTCACATATTTCACTTAGCATAACACTTTTTAGATCTATCCATTTTGTTGGAAATGGCAGAATTTCATTATTTTTAATGGCTCAGTAATATTCTGCTGTATATAGAAATATCACAACTTCTTTATCTATTCATCTGCTGATGGATACTTAGGTAGCTTACATATCTTAGCAATTGTAAGTAATGCTCCTATAAACATTGGGGTCCATGTACTTTTTTTTAACATTTTTTATTGATTTATAATCATTTTACAATGTTGTGTCAAATTCCAGTGAAGAGCACAATTTTTCAGTTATACATGAACATATATATATTCATTGTCACATTTTTTTATCTGTGAGCTACCATAAGAACTTGTATATATTTCCCTGTGCTATAAAGTATAATCTTCTTTATCTATACTACAGTTTTGAAACTCCAGTCTATTACTTCCCACACCCCACCCCCTTGGCAACCACAAGATTGTATTCTATGTCTATGAGTTTATTTCTGTTTTGTATTTATGTTTTGTTTTTTGCTTTTTTGTTTTTTTTACATTCCACATATGAGCGATCTCATATGGTATTTTTCTTTCTCTTTCTGGCTTACTTCACTTAGAATGACATTCCTCAGGAACATCCATGTTGCTACAAATGGTGTTATGTTGTTGGTTTTTATGCCTGAGTAGTATTCCATTGTAAAAATATACCACTTCTTCTTTATCCAGTCATCTGTTGATAGACGTTTACACTGTATCCATGTCTTGCCTATTGTATATAATGCTGCTATGAAAATTGGGGTGCAGGTGTCATTTTGAAGTAGGGTTACTTCTGCATATATGCCCAGGAGCGAGATTCCTGGGTCATATGGTAAGTTTATTCCTACTCTTTTGAGGAATATCCATACCATTTTCCACAGTGGCTGTACCAAACTGCATTCCCACCAGCAGTGTAGGAGGGTTCCCTTTTCTCCACAGCCTCCCCAGCATTTGTCATTTGTGGATTTTTGAATGATGACCATTCTGACTGGTGTGAGGTGATACCTCATTGTAGTTTTGATTTGCATTTCTCTGATAGTTAGTGATATTGAGCATTTTTTCATGTGCCTAGTGATCATTTGTAGGTCTTCCTTGGAGAATTGCTTGTTTAGGTCTTCTATCCATTTTTGGATTGGGTTGTTTATTTTTTTCATATTAAGTCATATAAGCTTTTATATATTTTGGAAATCAAGATTTGTCGGTTTAATTTGCAAAATTTTCTTCCCATTCCACAGATTGTCTTTTTGTTTTACTTATGGTTTCCTTTGCTGTGCAGAAAATTGTAAGTTTCATTATGTCCCATTGGTTTATTCTTGCTTTTATTTCTATTGCTTGAGTAGAATGTTTTAGGAGAACATTTTTGAGATGCATGTCAGATAAAGTTTTGTGTATATTTTCTTCAAGGAGGTTTACTGTATCTTGCCTTATGTTTAAGTGTTTGAACCATTTTGAGTTGATATTTGTGTATGGTGTAAGGGAGTGTTCTAGCTTCATTGCTTTACATGCAGCTGTCCAGTTTTCCCAATCCTGTTTTCTGAAAGAGACTGTCTTTATTCCATTGTATATTCTTGCTTCCTTTGTCAAAGATTAGTCAACCAAAAGTTTATGGGTTCACTTCTGGACTCTCTATTCTTTTCCCCTGGTCTATATGTCTGTTTTTGTACCAATACCATGCTGTCTTGATGACTGTAGCTCTATAGTATTGTCTGAAGTTTGGGAGAGTTATTCCTCCAGCCTCTTTCTTTCCCTTCAGTAATGCTTTGGCAATTCTAGGTCTTTGATGGTCTCATATAAATTTTACTATGAATTGTTCTAGTACATTGAAATATGTCCTGGGTAATTTGATAGGGATTGTATTAAACAGTAGCTTGCTTTGGGCAGTAATATCATTTTACCAATATTGATTCTTCCAATCCAAGAGCATGGGATATCTTTCCTTTTTTTAAGTCTTCCTTAATTTCCTTCATTAATGGTTTAGAGTTTTCTGTGTATAATTCTTTCACCTCCTTGGTTAGATTTATTCCTAGATATTTTATTACTTTGGGTGCTATTTTAAAGGGGATTGTTTCTTTACTTTCTTTTTCTATTGATTCATCATTAGTGTATAAAAAATGCAACTGAGTTTTCAAACGTTAATTTTGTAACCTGCTACCTTGCTGAATTCTTCAATTAGATCTAGTAGTTTTTGTGTGGACCTTTTAGGGACTTCTATGTATAGAAACATGTCGTTGGCATATAGTGACATTTCTACCTCTTCTTTTCCAATTTGGATCCCTTTTATTTCTCTCTCTTGCCTGATTGCTGTGGCTAGGACTTCCAGGACTATGTTGAATAGGAGTGGTGATAGTGGGCAGCCTTGTTTTGTCCCAGAGTTTAGTGGGAAGCTTTTGAGTCTTTCACCATTGAGTACTATGCTGGCTGTATGTTTCTCATATATAGCTTATATTATGCTGAGATATGTTCCCTCCATACCCACTCTGGTGAGAGTTTTTAAGATAAATGGGTGTTGAATTTTATGAAATGCTTTTTCTGCATCTATTGAGATGATCATGTGGTTTTTGCCTTTTCTCTTGTTGATGTGATGTATTACATTGATTGATTTGCATATGTTGAACCACACTTGTGTCCCTGGGATGAATCCCACTTGGTCATGATGTATAATCTTTTTTATGTGTTGTTGGATTCTATTTGCTAATATTTTGGTGAGGATTTTGGCGTCTATGTTCATCAGTGATATTGGTCTATAATTCTCTATTTTGGTAGCGTCTTTGCCTGGTTTTGGTATCAGGGTGACGGTTGCTTCATAGAATGATTTTTGGGAGTATTCCCTCCTTTTTAATCTTCTGGAAGAGTTTGAGAATGACTGGTATGAGTTCTTCTTTGTATGTTTGGTAGAATTCCCCGGTGAAGCCCTCCAGTCCTGGACTTTTATTTGTATGGAAGTGTTTTACTGCTATTTCAATTTCATTCCTAGTGATCGGTTTGTTCAAGTGGTCAGTTTCTTCTTGATTCAGTCTTGATGCACAGAATGTTTCCAGAAACTTGTCCACCTCTGGGTTATCAAGTTTGGTTCCATATAGTTTTTTATAATATTCTCATATGATATTCTATATTTCTATTTTATTTGTTGTAATTTCTCCATTTTCCTTTCTTATTTCGCTAATTTGTTCTCTCTTTTTACTTCTTTGTGAGTTTTGCCAGAGGTTTGTCAATTTAATTTACTTTTTCAAAAACCCAACTTTTGGTTTGATTGAATTTTTTATTGTTTTTTTAATCTGTATTTTACTTATTTCCTCCCAAATCTTTATAATTTCCTTCCTTCTGCTGCCTTTTGAGGTTTTTTGTTCTTCTTTTTCTAATTGATTCAGGTGGTGGGTTAAATTGTTTATTTGAGTTTGTTCTTCTGTTTTGAGGAACGCCTGTATCGCTATAAACTTCCCTCTTAGCACTGCCTCTGCTGTGTCCCATAAATTTTGTGTGGTTGTGTTTTCATTTTCACTTGTCTCAAGGTATTTTTTAATTTCAGCTTTGATATCCGCATTGACCCATTGGTTTTTTTTTATAGCATATTATTTAATCTCCATGCTTTCCTTTTTTTTCTCCTTTGTTTCTCTGTTGTTGATTTCTAGTTTCATGGCATTGTGGTCAGTAAAGACACTTGAGGAATTTATATCCCATTTTTGGGGGTGTAATTCTCTGAAAATATCCACCAAATCTAGTTTTTCTATAGTAGTATTGAATTTCTCTGTTGCCGCATTTATTTTCTGTCTAGAAGGTCTGTATAATGATGTAAATGCAGTGTTAAAATTTCCAACTATGATTGTATTCCCATCAATATACCCCTTTATCTCTGTTAGTAATTCTTGTATGTACTTAGTTGCTCCTATATTGGGTGCATATATATTAACAAGTGTAATATCCTCATCTTGTATCACTCTTTAATCATTATAAAATATCCTTCTTTATCTTTCTTTATGGCCTCTGTTTTAAAGTCTATTTTGTCTGAAATCAGTCCTGGAACACCTGATTTTTTGGCTTTTCCGTTTAAATGGAATATTATTTCCATCCTTTCACTCTCAATCTATATGTTTCCTTCTCCCTAAAGTGGGCCTCTTGTATGCAGCATATTTCAGGTTCTTTCTTTATTATCCAGTCTGCCACTCTCTGCCTTTTGATTGGAGCATTTAGTCCATTAATAATTACAGTAATTAATGATAGATGAGTATTCATTGCCATTTTGAATTTATCTTTGCAGTTGGTTTGGTGTTTCCTCTTTGTTTCTTTCTTCTTCCCTTTGTGGTTTGGTAATTTTGCTGTGTGTTATCATGGACTTTATTTAGTTTTTGTGACTCCCTTGTAAGTTTTTGGCTTGTGGGTACCCTTTTTTGTAAGTCTATTAGCACATTACTATAACTGTTTTTATTAAAGTGATAGTAACACTATCTCAAACCCATCCTACTGAGAAAAAAATATTTAAAAATGAAAGAAAAAAGATTCTATATTTTCCTGCCTCCCTCTCCCACTCTCAATGATTTGTATGTCTTCTTTTATAATTTTGTGTTTATTTTATTTGTAATTCATGGGTTTCCACCTTACCAGTTGTGAGTTTCTGATTTCTGTAGCATACTGCTGCTTTTCTATTTAGAGTAGACCTGCCAATATTTCCTTTAACTTTGGTTTAGTGTTGCTAAACTCTTTCAGATTTTTCTCGTCTGTGTAATTGTTTATATCTCCTTCTATCCTAAAGGATAGCCTTGCTGGATAAAGTATCCTAGGCTTCATCTTTTTTTCATTCAGGACTTTGAATATATCTTGCCACTCCCTTCTGGCCTGTAGTGTTTGTGTAGAGAAATCAGCTGAGAGCCTAATGGGGGTTTCCTTGTAACTCACTCTTTGCTTTTCTCTTGCTGTCTTTAGAATCATTTTTTATTCTTGACTCTGGCCATCTTTATTATGATATGTCTTTGTGTCAGTTTATTTGGGTTCTTCCTGTTTGGGACCCTTTGAACTTTCTGTACTTGGGTATGTGATTCCTTCTTTAAGTTTGGGAAGTTTTAGTCATGATTTCTTCCAATACCTTTTCAACCCCCTTTGATCTTTCTTCCCCTTCTGGGACTCCTATTATGTGAAGATTGGTTTGCTTTATATTATCCCACAGGTCCCTTATGCTATTTTCATTTGTTTTTATTTGTTTATCTTGTAGCTGTTCAGATTGGGTGCTTTCTTTTGTCCTGTCTTCTAGGTCACTAATTTGTTCCTCTACATTATCTAATCTGCTTTGCACAGCCTTTAGATCATTTCTCATGACAGCCAATGTTTTTACCAATTGTACTTGGCTCTTCTTTATAGCTTCAATTTCATTTTTGACATATTTAATGTCTCTAAACACTATCTCTTTTAGTTCCTTCAGTACTTTTATCACTCCTTTTTTGAAATCTTTATCTAGTAGGCTATCGATGTCTATTTCATTGATCATTCTTTCAGGGGATTTCTCTTGTTATTTTAATTGGAAATGGTTTCTCTGCTTCTTTTTATTGCTCATACCTCTGTGGCACTGTGGTTTATGGAGTATCAGTTATCTATTGTGGTCCTTAAGGAAGTTATCTATCTAATGCTTATGGAGGAATAAAACTTAGAATAAAAGAGAGAGAGAAAGAGGGAGAATTTTAAAAGAAGGGATAAAAAAAGATTTGAAAACAGTGTATAATGTGTAATAGAAGAGCAAGTTGAAGCAGAATAGCAATCAGGTTGAGACGTCCTAGAAAAATCTTTAAAAGAGGAGACAAGAGGAAAACATGTACTTGTAACCTTTGTATAATCAATAACAGGACAGCAAAAAAAGAGAAATAAAAATGAAATGGTATGGATTTTTAAAAATTATAATAATGAAAATATTTTTTAAAAATTTAAAAGGGATTTAAACTGGGGGTACATGTAATTGTTTATGAAGTAAAAATTAAATGTGTAGTAGAAAATAGAATAGGTAAAATCAGATTAAAAAATGTGGTGTGTCGATGTTCTTCTGGAGACTTCGTGCTTTTTATGTGAAGTCTTTCTGTCTTCATCCTGTTTTGGAAGCTCAGCTTGCTGTTTCCAGAGGCCCTCTACTGGAGCCCTCGTCTGTGCTGCTCCCATTGCCTCTTGGAAAGCAGATCGCGCCCCCTCCTAACACTGGTTCAGGTGCAGCTCTCCTTTGCTGTAGGCGGGCGGGTCACTGCCCCTCCCGATGCCGCAGTCAGATTTTGCAGACTGGCCAGGTAGGAAGGCATGTCACGCCCCCTCCCAGTACCACGGTCTGGTGCTGCATTCCTGCCTGAACGGCGGGGGGCTGCCTGCCCTCTCACGGCGCCAGTCGCTCCGCTACTCTGTGCTGCTGCGCACTCCACCTTGGGTCGGCACTCTGCAGGCGGGCTCGGAGAAGACAGAGAAACAGCCCCGTCCGTGCTCTGGGCCAAAACCCAGTTCCTTGTTTGTCTTGGTAGAGCAAGTTTTCTGAGGGACCAGGATGGAAGGATCCTATCTGTCTCGGGCAGTAGACAAGTCTCTGGCCTTTGAGGTTGCTAAGCCCTTAGGTATGGATTCAGGTTTTGCCACCACCTGTGCCTGGGTGCTAAGTGCAGGAGGATATGGCAGCTGTGCCTGATCCCCACATCTCTTCACCTGAAAACTTTCTGCGGGTTTTCAAAGATAGGGGTATGCACCCTTCCCCCCAGGGCACATCAGCCATTTTGTTTTATGGAGGGCCCAAGTTGTTCTGCCCTGTGCACCCACAGCCATGGCACGCAGCCTCCTGCAGTCTCCCAGGCCTGCCTCAGTTCAGCCGTCCCCGTCCTCTGCCCGGCTTGGGCAGCCTAGCCCAGGCCCCAATTGCCAGCCTGCATCTCAGGCTGTGTGTCGCAGGGACCCTCTGTGCCCATTTAACTTAGTTCTGTCTGTCAAGGGCTGCTCCATAGATATCCAAGCCTCGGAGGCTCCCCCTTCATCCCGCTGGCCTCTCAGTTGGATAGGGGAGACCCAGAGAATGAGCCCTTGTCCTGCTTTGCCTCTCCCTCCCTGCAGGACCTGTCCCGCACTGTTTTGCCTTTTCTTCTTTCTTTTTTCCTTTTCTCCTACCAGATTTTCTGCATCTCTATCTTTTGAAGAGGATGATGTTCTTTTGAGTTCCGCAGGTGCTCTGGTTGGCTGAGTGGGTCTGTGGATGTGAGTCCAGGTGTATTTGTGGGAGAGGGTGAGCTACAAGCGTCCTTCTACTCTGCCATCCTGGCCTCTTCCAGGCTACATGTATCTTTCTGGACAAGTGTTTTCATTTTATTTGGATATATACCCAGAAGGTGGATTGAAGGATTGAATGGTAGGTCTATTTTTATATTTTAGAGGGACCTCCATACTGTTTTTCATACTGGCTGCAAAAATTTACATTCCCACCAATAGTGCACAAGTCTTCCCTTTTCTCCACATCCTCACCAACATTGATTATTTGGTTTCTTTTTGATGCTAGCTATTCTGAAAGGTGTGATGCGATATTTCATTGATTTGCATTTTTCTGATGATTAGTGATGTTGAGCATTTATCTCATTTGCCTGGTGGTCTTCAGTATGTATTCTTTGGGAAAATGTCTATTCAGATATTCTTCCCAAATTTTAAGCCTAGTTTTTGTTGTTGATGTTTGCTTGCTTTGTTTCTTTTTTGTTTTTGGTTTTGAATTGTATGGGTTGTTTATATTTTGAGTATTAAACACTAATCCATCATATCATTTGCAAGTATTTTCTCCCATTCAATACGTTGTCCTTTCATTTTGTTGATGGTTTACTTTCCTATGCAAAAACTTTTAAGGTTAATTAAGAACCATTTGTTTACTTTCACTTTCATTTCCTTTGATTTTAGGAAACAGATCCAAAAAAATATTGCTATGATTTATGGCAAACAGTGTTCTGCTTTTGTTCTCTTTTAGGAATTGTATGGTTTCAGGTCTTATATTTAAGTCTTGAGTTCATTTTGAGTTTATTTTTGTGTGTGGTATGAGAAAATGTTCTAATCCCATTCTTTTACATGAAGCTGTTCAGTTTTCACAACATCACTTATTGAAGAGATTGTCTTTTCTCCATTGTGTATTCTTGCATTCTTTGTCATAGATTGATTGACCATAAGTATGTCAGTTTATTTCTGGGCTCTGTATTTTATTCCATTGATCTATGTGTCCTTTTTTTGTGGCAGCACCATGCTGTTTTGATTACTGCAGCTTTGTAGTATAGTTTAATGTCAGAGAGTGTGATACTTTCAGGTTTGTTCTTTTTTCTCAAGATTACTTTGTCATTTTGGGGTCCTTTGTGGTTCCATATACATTTTAGGATTGTTTTTCTACTTCTGTGAAAAATGTAATGGCTATTTTGATAGGGATTTCACTAAAATTGTAAATTATTTTGGATAGTATGGATATTTTAACAATATAAGTACTTCCAATCTGAGAACACAGGATATCTTTCCATTTCTTTGAACATTTTCAAATTCTTTCATCACTGTTTTATAGCTTTCAGGCTATAGACCTTTCACCTCTCTTGTTAAGTTTATTTCTAGGTATTTTATACTTTTTGAAGTGATTTTATTCAGGACTGTACTCTTGCTTTCTCTTTCGATATTTCATTATTAGTGTATAGAAAAGCAACAGATTTATGTATATCAATCTTGTATCCTGAAAATTATGGGTCTTATTACATAAGATGTTTTATTTGGCTGCCACTTAAAAATAATTACTCACTCAGCAAATGTTTAAATGTAAAGAACATTAGAAGAGAAAAAAAAAAAAGCATTGTATATCCTTACACCATACACAAAAATAAACTCAAAATGGATCAAACACTTAAACATAAGACAAGATACAATAAAACTCCTAGAAGAAAATATAGGCAAAACATTATCTGAAATGCATCTCAAAAATGTTCTCTTAGAACAGTCTGCTCAAGCAATAGAAATAAAAGCAAGAATAAACAAATGGGACATAATGAAACTTACAAGCTTCTGCACAGCAAAAGAAACCATAAGTAAAACAAGACGACAACCTATGGAATGGGAAAACAATTTTTTCAAATGAAACCGACAAAGGCTTGATCTCCAGAATATATAAGCAGCACATATGACTTAATAAGGAAAAAACAAACCCAATCCAAAATGGGAAGACCTAAACAAGCAATTCTCCCAGGAAGACATATAAATGATCCCTAGGCATATGAAAAAATGCTCAATATCACTAATTATCAGAGAAATGCAAATCAAAACTACAATGAGGTATCACCTCACACCAGTCAGAATGGTCATCATTCAAAAATCCACAAATGACAAATGTTGGAGAGGCTGTGGAAAAAAGGGATCTCTCCTACACTGCTGGTGGGAATGTAGTCTGGTACAGCCACTGTGGAAAACAGTATGAATATTCCTCAAAAGACTAGGAATAGGCTTCCCATATGACCCAGGAATACCGCTCCTGGGCATATATGCAGAAGGAACCCTACTTCAAAATGACACCTGCACCCCAGTGTTTATAGCAGCACTATTTACAATAGCCAAGACATGGAAATAGCATACATGTCCATCAATAGATGATTGGATAAAGAGATGATATATTTATAGAATGGAATACTATTCAGCCATAAAAACCAACAACATAATGGCATTTGCAGCAACATGGATGTTCCTGGAGAATGTTATTCTAAGTGAAGTAAGCCAGAAAGAGAAAGAAAAATACCATATGAGATAGCGCATATGTGGAATCTAAAAAAAAAAAGAAAAGAAAAGAAAAGAAAACCAACAAAGCATAAATACAAATCAGAAACAGACTCACAGATATAGAATACAAATTTGTGGTTGCCAAGGGGGCAGCAGGTGGGAAATGAAAGACTGGGATTTCAAAATGTAGCATAGATAAACAAGATTGTACTGTATAGCACAGGGGAATATGTACAAGGTTTTATGGTAGCTCATGGAGAAAAAATGTGACAATGAATATACTGATGTTCATGTATAACTGAAAAAGTGTGCTCTTCACTGGAATTTGACACAACATTGTAAAATGATTATAAATCATTAAAAAAATTTTTAAAAAGTCATCTTGTGTAATCATTCATTATGTTTCTTTATTTTACACTAGTTCTTCTGGACCTAAGGAGACTTCCTCTCACATTTCATAAATTGCATGTAAACACAAAAGAAAGCATATGTATGTTTAGTTATCAGTGCAAAAAATACTATGTATGGGCTTCCTAAGATGTATAGTCATATTATAAATTAAAGCTAGAAGCTTAAAATATAAATGGCATTATAGTTCATGAAACAAAATGGTAAACATACAAATTGATGAGGAAAATGAAATAAACTTTGCACCCCAAGGAATCACTTCAGTTACTGTATTTTTGACTTTAGTAGCTATATTATTATCTATAGCTTTGTAATAAACACCCTAAAATTTAGAGGCTTAAACAACAAACTCTTGTCTCACAGTTTTTGTGATTATGAATTCTAGGCACAGTTTAGCTGGGTACTTCTGGCTCAGGGATTTTTACAAAACTGCATTCAAAGTCTTGGCAGTGGAGGCTGTTATCTTAAGACTCAGTTAGAGGAGGATTTGCTTCCAGTCTCACTCTCATGATTCTTGGCAGGCCTCAGGTTCTCACTGGCTATTGGCTAGAGATATCAGTTTTTTGTCATATGAGTCTCTTCATAGGGCTGCTCACAATTTTGTGATACTTCTCTCAAGAGCAATTAAGCTAGATTGGAGAGAGAGTACACAAGATAGAAACCACAATTTCTTCTTAACTTAGTTTTGGAAGTGGTATCCCATCACTTTTTTTGTATCCTGTTTGTTTGAAGTTAGTCATTAATTCCAGCCCACACCTAAGTGGAGGAGATTACACATAAAGCTATCCCTATCAGAAAATGGAGATCACTGAGGGACTTTTTGAAGCCTACCTATCATAGCAGCTTTTTAAATTCTATCATTTTTAAAGGAGAAAGACATTTTGAAATGTTTTACTATAACTAATTCAATATAGTAAATTCCAGTATATCCTGAATGGTTGGATTGGAAATAAGCATATCCTAATTAATTAACTGAATATCCATATGTTTGCTATTCTCATATAGTCCATATGACTATGGACATTAAGTCCAGTTCTAGCCAAGATGCCATAGATCAGCTTCTAACAAGACCTCCTTTTTACAATAAAAATTAACTCTGGATATAACATAAAAAATATGTAAGGTGAAAGAGATCAGACTGGCTAGGGACCTTGGCACTTGGGGAAAAATAGATGTTGAATTAGTTACTTGGTACAAGGCAGTGTTAGTGGGTACCCTGTTCCCCTACCTCCTGTGTAACCAGGACTGTGAAACTGAATTTCCAACTCCCACCAAACAGCTACAAGGTGGTACAAATCATTGCTCTGTTTTTGTCAGATAGGAATCAGCATAGCTAAATGGGAAACTGAATTAACACCCCCAGCTGGACCTGCACATCACATTCAGAGTGACTGCCTTTAAAACAGAAGATGAACAGAATCCAGAGTCTTACAACAAAATCCCAAATGAACAGTCAGGACAACTATAACGTAAATAAGAAAAAAAAAACAACATACACCAATACCAAGGTCACAGAAGGAATTAACTGACAAGGATTTTAAAGCTACTGAAAATTACTTCAACGGGAAATTACAAACACACTTGAAACAAATAAAAAATTGAAAGCCTCACCAAAGAAAAAGAAGATATAAATAAGAACCAAATGGAAATCTTTGAAGTGAAAAATACAATAAGTGAAATAAAAAAATGAATGGCTTCAATAACAGAATAAATATGACAGAGGAAGGTATCACTCAACTTGCAGGTAGAGCAATAGAATTTACATAATCTGAACAACAGAGGGAAAAAATGACAAAAAAAATCAATGAACATAGCCTTAAGGACATGTGGGACAAACACACAAGATACATTAGTATCATTGGAGTCCCAAAGAGAGAAACAAAGAGAATGCTGTTGAAATATATGTATGTGTATGAGTGACTGGGACATTGTGCTGTACACCAGAGATTGGCACATTGTAATTGATTGTACTTCAATAAAAAACAAATAAATTTAAAAAAGGGAAAAAACAACTGCAAAGAAGAAAATTACTAGAGGAATTATAGAAACAAAAAACATATTAGTGGTTGTCAGTGATTCAGGGATTAGGGATGATGGGAGGAAGAAAACGATGTTGGTGTGACTATGAAAGGACAGCAAGAAATATCTTAGTAGTGATAGAATAGTTCTGTATCTTGATTGTGGTGTTGGCTATACACATCTATACATGGTAAAATTCTACACATACACACACACACACAAATAAGTACATATAAAATTAGCTAAATCTAGATAAGATTTGTGGATTCCACAAATGTCAACTTCCTGGTTTTGAATGTAGAATAGTTACTCTGGGGGAAACTGGTTGAAAGTTGTATTGGATGTCTCTCTATCAATTTTGCAACTCCCTATGAATCTAGAATTATTTAGAAGTTTAAAAGTTAAGAACAGTACACTTCATATATGAGGACAAACTTGTGATTAGAACAGCAAAAAGATAAACCACAAAATTATAGAGAAATTTTTTGTGGGGGAGGAAACCCACACAAGACTTTATCACAACAAAATGTGTGAGCCTGAACAACTAATAATTTATGACATTATTATAAACTTGGTTCTTAAATTCCTGTCTTGATTTTTCTTCATTTTTTAAATTTTGTGTCCATGTATCATAGAGGATGTTTTTGCCACACACTATGTATATGACATTGGGCATGATGCTGAAACTCAACATCTCCACATCTTAGCATTTTTATAAAATGACAATGGTGCAATAGTATCTATTTAATAGTCATTATGGGGATTAAATAATATAATTCAATGAAATACATTCAGAGAACCACAAACAGGGAAAACAGTTAAAAAGTTAAGCAAAATTAAAAATAAATATTAAACCAGCAGTCTGTTTTTCCTTTTCCCTTGCTTTGGTTGCTAAAAATTTTGGAGTGATTGGGTTGTTTATTTTTTTCTTACTGAGTCGTATGAGCTTCTAATATATTCTGGAGATCAAGCCTTTGTCGGTTTCACTTGCAAAAATTTTCTCCCATTCCGTAGGTTTTCTTCTTCTTTTACTTCTGGTTTCCTTTGCTGTGCAGAAGCTTGTAAGTTTAACTAGGTCCCATTTGTTAATTCTTGCTTTTATTTCTTCTAGGAGAAAATTTTTGAAATGTATGTCAGATAATGTTTTGCCTATGTTTTCCTCTAGGAGGTTTATTGTATCTTGTCTTATGTTTAAGTCTTTGATCCATTTTGAGTTGATTTTTGTATATGGTGTAAGGGAGGGTTCTAGCTTCATTGTTTTACATGCTGCTGTCCAGTTTTCCCAACACCATTTGCTGAAGAGGCTGTCTTTATCCCATTGTAAATTCTTTCCTCCTTTGTCGAAGATGAGTTGACCAAAAGTTTGTGGGTTCATGTCTGGGCTCTCTATTCTGTTCCATTGGTCTATATATCTGTTTTTGTACCAATACCATGCTGTCTTGATGACTGTAGCTCTATAGTATTGTCTGAAGTCTGGGAGAGTTATTCCTCCAGCCTCTTTCTTTCTCTTCAGTAATGCTTTGGCAATTCTAGGTCTTTGATGGTTCCATATAAATTTTATTATGATTTGTTCTAGTTCTGTGAAATATGTCCTGGGTAATTTGATAGGGATTGCATTAAATCTGTAGCTTGCCTTGGGCAGTGTGGCCATTTTAACAATATTGATTCTTCCATTCCAAGCGCATGGAGTATCTTTCCATTTTTTAAAGTCTTCTTTAATTTCCTTCATCAATGGTTTATAGTTTTCTGTGTATAATTCTTTCACCTCCTTGGTTAGATCCAAAAATGGGTAGAAGCCCTAAACAAGCAATTCTCCAAGGAAGACATACAAATGATCAAAAAGCACATGAAAAAATGCTCAATATCACTAATTATCAGAGAAATGCAAATCAAAACTACAATGAGGTATCACCTCACACCAGTCAGAATGGCCATCATTCAAAAATCCACAAATGACAAATGCTGGAGAGGCTGTGGAGAAAGGGGAACCCTCCTACACTGCTGGTGGGAATGCAGTTTGGTGCAGCCACTATGGAAAACAGTGTGGAGATTCCTCAAAAGACTAGGAATAGACTTATCATATGACCCAGGTATCCCACTCCTGGGCTTGTATCCAGAAGGAAATCTACTTCAGGATGACACCTGCACCCCAATGTTCATAGCAGCACTATTTACAAGAGCCAAAACATGGAAACAGCCTAAATGTCCCTCAACAGGTGACTGGATAAAGAAGAAGTGGTATATTTATACAATGGAATACTACTCAGCCATAAAAACCGACAACATAATGCCATTTGCAGCAACATGGATGCTCCTAGAGAATGTCATTCTAAGTGAAGTAAGCCAGAAAGAGAAAGAAAAATACCATATGAGATTGCTCATATGTGGAATATAAAAAACAAAAACAAAACTAACAAACAAACAAAAACAAAGCATACATACCAGACAGAAATAGACTCACAGGCAGAGAATACAGACTTGTGGTTGCCAGGGGGGTGGAGGGTGGGAAGGGATAGACTGGGATTTCAAAATTGTAGAATAGATAAACAAGATTACACTGTATAGCACAGGGAAATATACACAAAACGTTATGATAACTGACAGAGAAAAAAGTGTGACAATGAGTGTGTATATGTCCATGAATGACTGAATAATTTTGCTGAACACTGGAATTTGACACAACATTGTAAAATGATTATAAATCAATAAAAAATGTTAAAAAAATAAAGTCACTTAATGTTCAGCTGCAAAAAAAAATTTTGTATTGAAATTTAATACAAATTTTCAAGAATTAAATGCAATAAAACACACAGTGCTAAAACATTAATAAAAATGACTGAGGCTATTCTATTGTTTTAGGATGAATATGTGAACATCAAAGTTTGTTATAGAGTATAGAAATTTGGAAGTTTTCTATCCATGGACCCAAACAGCATTCCTTAGAAAATGAATTTTAGTTTGAAAAGTATAATTTTGATATGATATTAAATAATAGTTAACTTTCTCTTATGTAAATAGTAAATGAAGCATTTTCTATTTAATTGAGTCTATCAGTTATTTGATTTGTGTATATAAGAATTTATTCTATCAAGGTAAGTTCTCTTTTATTCTTTCCCCTATACAGTAAGCACTTAATTGGTGATATTGAAAGGCCAACTTATCATAATTTGAGATATGAAATTTCATGCTATATGTTTTGAGTCTCCATTACCCAACATAGGGAGATGCTATCTTCTTAAATATTTCTTTCAGATAAATGTTCTTTCAAGAATGAGTTGAAAATGATATCTTATATACAAATATTTAAAGGATGCAGTCAATTCTTACTATTTTAGTAGGTATATGTATATTTACTGCTGTTGTTGCAAAAGATTTTGTTTGGAACATAAATGATGTCTGTGATTTATCAAAATCATATTTAACCACTGCCCTATGACTCATTTAAAGATCCATAAATTTATTGTGAAAGAATGTGTACAATAATCCATGTGTAAAAATAGGCATACTAGCTGTTTTTGAATTAAGAATTTATTTAAAATTTGTCACTTTTTAAAACTACCATATATCAAGTGCTTATCATGTGCCAAACACTAATAAGGTTTTTAAATGCATTATCTCATTAGATCTTCATGTTGCCTTATGAATGTAGACCAGTTTTGATCCCCATTTACTGCTGAAGACATTGAAGTTAATAAAGAGGACTGAGCCAAAATCCAAATCTAGGTCACCGTGATTCCAACACGCCTGTTCTTAACCATCATATAATACTGATTTTCACATAATATAAATGACTTTCTACATTGTAGAGTAGTCCAATTTGACTTGGGTTGTTTCTTTACTTTTTTAAAATTGAATTATAGTCAGTTTAAAATGTTGCATCAATTTCCAGTGTAAGGTACATTTTTCAGTTGCACATAAACTTACATATATTCATTGTCACATTTTTTTTCACTGTGAGCTACAAGATCTTGTATATATTTCCCTGTGCTGTACAGCATAATATTGTTTATTATTTTACATAGGCTGTCAGTATCTATAAATATTTTACTCCCAGTCTGTCCCTTACCACCCTCTGCCCCCTAGGAAACCACAAGTTTATATTCTATGTCTGAGCCTGTTTCTGTTTTTTATTTATTTATTTTTTTAGATTCCTCATATGAGTGATCCAATATGATATTTTTCTTTCTCTTTCTGGCTTACTTCACTTAGAATGACATTCTCCAGGAACAGCATGGTATTGGTACAAAAAACAGACATATACACCAATGGAACAGAATAAAGATTCCAGAAATGAAACCTTGTTGCTGCAAATGGTATTATGTTGTCATTTTACATGGTTGAATAGTATTCCATTGTATACATATACCACCTCTTCTTTATCCAGTCATCTGTTGATGGACATTTAGGCTGTTTCAATGTCTTGGCTATTGTAAATAGTGCTGCTATGAACATTGGGGTGCAGGTGTCAGTTTGAAGTAGGGTTCCTTCTCGATATATGCCCAGGAGCGGTATTCCTGTGTCATATGGGAAGTCAATTCCTACTCTTTTGTGGAATATCCATGTTGTTTTCCATAGTGGCTGTACCAAACTGCATTCCCACCAGCAGTGTAGGAGGGTTTCCTTTTCTCCACAGCCACTCCAGCATTTGTCATTTGTGGATTTTTGAATGACGACCATTCTGACTGGTGTGAGGTGATACCTCATTGTAGTTTTGATTTGCATTTCTCTGATAATTAGTGATATTGAGCATTTTTTCATGTGTGCCTATTGATCATTTATATGTCTTCCTTGGAGAATTGCTTGCTTAGGTCTTTGGCCCAGTTTTGGATTGGGTTGTTTGTTTTTTTCTTTTTAAGTTATATGAGCTGCTTACATATTCCAGAGATCAAGCCTTTGTCAGTTTTATCTTCTGCAAAAATTTTCTCTGATTCTGTAGGTTGTCTTTTTGTTTTGCTTATGGTTTCCTTTGCTGTGCAGAAGCTTGTAAGTTTCATTAGGTCCCATTTGTTTATTCTTGCTTTTATTTCTATTGCTTGTCTAGACTACCCTAGGAGAACATTTTTGAGATGCATGTCAGATATGTTTTGCCTATATTTTCTTCTAGGAGTTTTATTGTATCTTGTATTCTGTTTAAGTGTTTGATCCATTTTGAGTTTTTTTGTGTGTGTGTGTATGGTGTAAAGGAGTGCTGTAGCTTCACTCATTTACATGCTGCTCTCCAGTTTTCCTAATGCCATTTGCTGAAGAAACTGTCTTTATTCCATTGTATATTCTTGGTGTCTTGATGACTGTAGCTCTATAGTATTGTCTGAAGTCTGGGAGAGTTATTGCTCCAGCCTCTTTCTTTCTGTTCAGTAGTGCTTTGGTAATTCTAGGTCTTTCATGGTTCCATGTAAATTGCATTATGATTTGTTCTAGTTCTGTGAAATATGTCCTGGATTATTGGATAGGTATTGCATTAAATCTGTAGATTGCCTTGGGCAGCGTGACCATTTTAACAATATTGATTCTTCCAATCCAGGACCAAGGAATATCATTCCATTTTTTAAAATCTTCTTTCATTGCCTTCATCAATGGTTTATAGTTTCCTGTGTACAATTCCTTTATCTCCTTGGTTAGATTTATTCCTAGATATTTTATTACTTTGGGTGCTGTTTTAAAGGGGATTGTTTCTTTGCTTTCTTTTTCTGTTGATTCATCATTACTGTAAGGAAATGCAACTGAGTTTTGAAAGTAATCTTGTAACCTGCTACCTTACTGAATTCTTCAATCAGATGTAGTAGTTTATGTGTGGAACTTTTAGGGGTTTCTGTATATTGTAACGTCATCAGAACTGAGTGACACCTTTACCTCTTCTTTTCCAATTTGGATCCCTTTTATTTCTCTCTCATGCCTGGTTGCTGTGGCTAGGACTTCCAGGACTATGTTGAATAGGAGTGGTGATAGTGGGCAGTGTTGTCTTGTCCCAGATTTTAGTGGGAAGCTTTTGAGTTATTCACCTTTAGTACTATCCTGGCTGTAGGTTTGTCATCTATAGCTTTTATTATGTTGAGATATGTTCCCTCCATACTCACTTTGGTGAGAGTTTTTATCATAAATGGATTTTGAATTTTATCAAATGCTTTTTCTGCATCTATTGAGATGATCATGTGGTTTTTGTCTTTTCTCTTGTTGATGTGATGTATCACATTGATTGATTTGTGTATGTTGAAGCACCCTTGTGTCCCTAGGATTAACCCTACTTGGTCATGATGTATAATCTATTTTATGTGCTGTTGGATTCTATTTACTACTATTTTGGTAAGGATTTTTGCATCTATGTTTATCAATGCTATTGAACTATAATTCTCCTTTTTTGGTTTTGTCTTTGACTGGTTTTGGTATCAGGGTGATGGTGGCTTCATAGAATGAGTTTGGGAGTATTCCCTCTTTTTAATCTTCTGGAAGAGTTTGAGAAGGACTGGTATGAGTTCTTCTTTGTATGTTTGGTAGAATTCCCCAGTGAAGCCCTCTGGTCCTGGACTTTTATTTGTAGGGAAGTATTTTATTGCTAATTCAATTTCATTTCTAGTGATTGGTTTGTTGAAGTGCTCAGTTTCTTCCAGATTCAGTCTTGTTGGACTGTATGTTTCCAGAAACTTGACCATATCCTCTAGGTTATCCATTTTGGTTTCATAAATTTTTTCATAATATTCTCAAATGTTATTTTGTATTTCTATTTTATTTGTTTTAATTTCTTCATTTTCCTTTTTTATTTTGCTTATTTGTGCTCTCTCTTTACTTCTTTGTGAGTTTGACCAGAGGTTTGTCGATTTTCTTTACTTTTTCAAAATACCAGCTTTTTGTTTTGTTGAATTTTTTCTATGGTTTTTTAATCTCTATTTTGTTTATTTCCTTCCTAATCTTTATTATTTCCTGCATTCTGCTGCCTTTTGGAGTTTCTTATTTTTCTTTTTCTAATTCTTTTAGCTGGTGTGGTAAATTGTTTATTTGAGATTGTTTCTCTGTTTTGAGGAAGGCCTGTTCGCTATAAACTTCCCTCTTAGCACTGCCTCTGCTGTGTCCCATAAATTTTGTGTGGTTGTGTTTACATTTTCATTTGTCTTAAGGTACTGTTATTTTCAAATTTGTTTCATCATTAACCCACTGGTTTTTAAAAGCATGTTGTTTAATCTCCTACTTTCATTCATCATTCATTATTCATTATACACTGTTTTCAAACCATTTTTCCCTCCTTGTTTTAAAGTTTCTCTCTTTATTATATGTTTTTTATTTGTTCTATTTTCTATTACCTTTTTAATTTCTACTTTCTAAGCAATTGTATAATTTTAATTTTTATATTGATTTCTACATTGACCCATTGCTTTTTATAAAGTATGTTGTTTAGTCTCTATGCTTTCCTTTTTTTGTCCTTTGTTTCTCTGTACTTGATTTCTAGTCATGGCATTGTGGTCAGTAAAGATGCTGGAGGTAATTTCTATCTTCTTAAATTTCTTGAGGCTTCTTTTTTGCCAAAGTGTATGATCAATCAGAGAAAATGTTCCATATGCACTTGAAAAGAATGTATATGCTATTTGGGGGTTGTAATGCTCTGAAAATATCCACCAAATCTCATTTTTATATTGTATCATTTAATTTCTCTGCTGCCTTTTTTATTTTCTGTCTGGAAGATTTGTCTAGTGATGTAAATGCAGTGTTAAAATCTCCAACAATGATTGTATTCCCACCAACTTCCCCATTTACCTCTGTTAGTAATTTTTTGTACTTAGGTGCTCCTATATTTTGTGCATATATATTAATGTGTGTAATATCTTCATATTGTATTACTCCTTAATCATTATAAAATATCGTTTTTTATCTTTCTTTATGGCCTTTGTTTTAAAGTCTATTTTGTCTGAAATCAGTACTGTAACACCTACTTTTTTGGCTTTTCCATTTGCCTAGAATAGCCTTTTGCATCATTTCAGTATCAACTTATATGTGTCCTTCTCCCTAAAGTGGGTCTCTCTTGTCAGCAGCATATTGATGGTTCTTGTTTCATTATCCAGTCTGCCACTCTATGTCTTTTGATTGGAGCATTTAGTCCATTATCACTTACAGTAAATAATGATTGATGTGTATTTATTTCCATTTTGTAATTATTTTTGCAGTTGATTTGGTATTTCCTCTTTTTTCCTTTCTTCTTCCTTTTGTGTTTTGGTAATTTTCCTTTGTATTATCACGGATTTTATTTAGTTTTTGTGAATCCCTTGTAAGTTTTTGGCTTGTGATTACCTTTTTTTGTATGTCTTTTAACCCATTACTATAACTGTTTATATTAAACAGATATCAATGTAACCTCAAACCCTTCCTACTGAGAACAAATTTTTTTAAAAAAGAAGAAAGATACTCTATATTTTCTTGCTTCCTTCTCCCACTCTTAATAATTTAAATGTTATCTTTTACAATATTTTGTTTATTTTATTTGTAATTCATGGTAGTTATCACCTTTCTAGTTATGAGTTTCTTATATCTGTATCATCTTGCTTCTTTTCTATTTAGAGTAGATCTCTCAATATTTCTTTTAGCATGGGTTTAGTGTTGCTAATCTCTTTGTTTTTGCTTGTCTGTGAAATTCTTTATGTCTCCTTCTATCCTAAAGGATAGCCTTTTTGGGTAAAGTACCCTAGTCTCCATCTTTTTTTCATTCAAGAGTTTGAATATATCTTGACCCTTCCTTCTGTTCTGTAGTGTTTTTGTAGAGAAATCAGCTGAGAGCTTTGTGGGGGTTCCATTATAACTCACTCTTAGCTTTTCTCTTGCTGCCTTCAGAATCATTTCTTTATCGTTGCCTCTGGCCGTCTTGATTATGATATGTTTTGGTGTGAGTCTATTTGGGTTCTTCGTGTTTGGGACCCTCTGAGCTTCCTGTACTTGGATACCTGATTCCTTCTTTAAATTTGGGAAATTTTCAGTCATGATTTCTTCAAATACTTTTTCAATTCCCTTTGATCTTTCTTCCCCTTCTGGAACCTCTTTAATGCATAAACTGGCATGCTTTATATTATTTTGTAGGTCCTTTATGTTGTTTTCATTGTTTTTTTGTTTGTTTTTCTCCCAGGTGTTCTGATTGTGTGCTTTCTGTTGTTCTGTCTTCGAGGTCACTTATTCTTTCCTCTGCACCATCTTGTCTGCTTTGTACAGTCTTTAAATCAGCTCTCATCTCAGCAAATGAGTTTACCAGTTCTACTTGGCTCTTCTTTGAAGCTTCAATTTCATTTTTGACATATTTTATATCTCTAAACACTATCTCTTTTAGTTCCTTCAGTACTTTGATCACTCCTTTTTTTGAAATCTTGATCTAGTAGGCCATCAATGTCTACTTCATTGATCTTTCTTTCAGGCGATTTCTCTTGCTTTTTTTAATAGGAGTGGTTCTGCTTCTTCATCTTGCTTATATCTCTCTGGCACTGTGCTTATGGAGTATCAGTTATCTAATGTGGTCCTTAATGATTTTATGTATTTATCTATCTAATGCTTATGCAGCAATCAAACCAAAAGAAAAAGAGAGTGAGAATTTTAAAAGAATAGAGGAAAAATTTTTTGAAAGCAATATATAATCAATAATAGAAGAGCAAGTTGCAGCAGAATAGCAATTGGATTTAGATGTCTTTTAAAAACCTTAAAAAAGGAGAATCTAACAGAAAAAAAAATTAAAACCTGTGCATAATGAATAACAGAAGATCAAAACCAAAAGAAAAAATAAAATTGAAATGAGGTGGTTTTTTTATAAATATTAACAATCAAAATATTTTAAAAGAAAAATTTTAAAGGGATTAAAACTGTAAGCATATATAATTGTTTAAAAAGTAAAAAATAAAAGGTAATTTAAATTAGAACAGATTAAAAAAAGTGGGGGATATGTTCTCATGGAGACTGTGCTCTCTTAATGATTTTATCAAGTGGGTCTGTCTTCACTGTGTTTTGTGAACTCAGCTTGCTGCTTCCAGTGGCCCTCCATTGGCTCCCCTTGTCTGTGCTGCTCCCAGTGCCTGTTGGAAAGCCAATCGTGCCCCCTCCCAACACTGCTATCAGATGCTGTGCTCTTACACGTTGTCAGGCAGGTCACTCCCCCTCTTGATGCCATGGTCGGTTGCTATGTTTGCACAAGTTAGGTGGCCAGTGCTGCACTCCTGTCAGGAAGGAAGGTGGCCACCCGCCCTTTCCCAGTGCTGGTCGCTCCCCTGCTTTCTGCAGCTGTCTGCTCCCTGCAGCTGTCTGCTCCACCTTGCTTCTGTGCTCCATAGGCGGGCTCAGACAAGACAGCGGTGCAGCCCTGCACCTTCTCTATGCTAAAACAGCTCCTTGTTTGTCTTGGCAGCCCCAGTTCTCTGAGGTACCAGGGCAGAAATATTCTATCTGCCTTGGGCTGTAAACAAGTCTCCGTCTGGCCTTTGAGGCTGCTAAGCCCTTAGGTACGAATTCAGGTTTTGACCCTGCCCCCACCTGGTAGCTAAGCACTGGAGTCTATGGCAGCTTTGACTGAGCCCCGCCTCTCTTCTCCCAAAAGCCTTCGGTGGGTTTTCAGAGGTGGGTGTATGGCACCCTTCCCCCCAGGGTAAATCAGCCGTGTTGTTTTATGGAGGACCCAGGTTGTTTTGCCCTATATACCCACTCATCCACAGCACACAGCACCCTGCAGTCTCCTGGGATTGCCTCAGTGCAGCTGCCCCAGTACTCTGCCCGGCTCTGCCTGTCCCATGCCCTACCTGCCTCTTTGCCTCCAGGGCTGGGAGTTGCAGAGACCGTCTGTGCACATTGAACTTAGTTCTGTCGGTTTAGGGCTTCTGTACAGATCTGAGCCTTGGAGGTTCCCCCTCCTTCCCACTGATCTCTCTGTTGGAGAAGGGGAGATTCAGTGAATGAGTACTATTCCTCCTTTGCTGCTCCCTCCCCACTGGACCGGTCTGCACTGTTTTGCTTTTTCATATTTCTTTTTTCCTTTTCTCCTAGCAGATTCGAGGTGTCTTTGTCTTTTGAAAAGGACAATATTCTGTCAGAGTTCAGCAGTTGCTATTGTTGGCTGGGTGGATCCGAGGATGTGAGTTTTGGTGTATTTGTGGGAGAGGGTGAACTATGAGTGTCCTTCTACTCCACCGTCTTGGCTACCTGTTTTGTTTTTTTTATTCTCTAGTTTGTCAGGTTTTTTTACATTCAACATATAAGTGATACTATACAGTATTTCTCTTTTACTATTTGACTTATTTCACTTAGCATAATCTCTAAATTTTCTTCATGAAGTTACAAATGGTAAAATTTCATTCTTTTTTATGGCTAAGTAGCATTCTGTTGTATAGTTACCACAACTTTTTTTTCTTGACCACATAAATCTTTAATGAAGTATGATTATGTTAACAGTTGATGTAGCAACTTGCATAAGTATTTAATAAGTGAATAACTTTAAAATTATTCATTTATTATTCATGTTGTATTTTTGGTATGAGTGATTTGTCTGTTCAGGATAAATTCTCATTACACTTCATGATCTGCTGTCCAAGATAACTTGTTCTCTATAATTTAAGGAAATTTTGCTAATAGATGTCCTTTTCAAGATTATACTTATAGGTGATCACTAGCAGAAGACAGCATTCTACAGGATATTATCTTTCATTAAGATTTCAATATGCAAGCAAAGTCACATGAGAAAAAATAGATAAGTGATCTCCCAGTAGTTAACACTGAGCTAAGATCTTATATAGCTCATTTACAAAGGTTAGTGGATTCTCTTTCTGAATACAATTAAGTTAGTGCAGCAGGAATTTAAATAGATCTAATAAGATTATTAGGGAAGAGCAAAGAATATTTCAAACTATATATTTTTGGAGGGGGAGTGGTAATTAGATTTATTTATGTATTTATTTAAACAGAGGTACTAGGTATTGAACCCTGGACCTCGTGCATGCTAAACATGCACTCTAACACTTAGCTATACCCTACCCCTTCAAACTATATTTTTAATAAAATGCAAATTTAATTTTTGATTTAAAAATTCAGGGTCCAGTGTTTGAATATCTGGGGGGTGCTTACTATTCACATAATCCTAGCAAGAATAATTAATCCAGACTTTATTTATTTAGAAATATGTGATGCTGAACATTTTGCTCAGTTGTCAATTTTGAAAAAGTATGTTCTCAGTCTTATGCAATTTTTTCTTTCAAGACTAATTTTTATACCTTTAAACTAAAAACCTCAAAATAAGATAAGGTACAAGGCTTTAAGAGATCTAATGTTAAATATATAAAATAAATGCATATCCAAGTTGAGCTGTACTTGTATTACATCATAATATACTATTTGCTAAATTCAATTTTTTTAATATATGACTGCTTTATTAGAATCTGGATAAACCTGTTTGTTGCCAGACAAATCATCATTACAAGTCTTAACCATCATTTTCATGTTCATAGTACTGAAGTCATTTAAACATTCTGTTTATAAAGTTGTCATTTTCATTTGTACACAGTTTGACTATGCCAAATAAAGAGCAATTACTAAAACTTAATACATTTCTGAAAAAATGAAGTTCCATTAACCAAAGTAATGTCTATTCTGAGCCCTGTAACACAGAAAACCTAAGAAATATTAATGAGTGTGATTGATGAGTATTTAGGTGATACATTGCTATTTTACTTTGTAGTAGTTTAACTCCCTTCAGGGGGTAAACATGATTTCAACATACAAAATTCCTGAAAGAAATGCTTTTTATTATTTATTTATTTTTTGGTACGACTATTATTGAATAAATTCTAATTTTCCATCTGATAAGTATTTATATAGAAAGCAGCTACAAAAGATATATATGAATGTATAAAATGATGCCACCTGAACTTCTTCAGTAGAAGACTGCACAAATTCATAATCTGAATTAATTAAGACATCAAAATATAAAAGAGGTAATACTAGTTTGAGGTAAATGCTAAAAGTTTAAAACTGTCAACTACTTGAAAAAAGTTTAGTTACTTGCTGTCACTGATATATATATATTGCATATATATATATATATGCAATTTGTCTCTGTAAAAAAGCGATTTGTTGTAGTTAAATACAAAATGTGTAAACAAAGTATGCACTGATTAATAAGTAAAAATAAAAACAATGAAGCTCATAAATATTAAGTCAAACCTTTTCAAAAGATATATATATATATATATATATACATACATACATACATACACACAAAAATTATAAGAAGAAAGCCCCATTGTCTTTGGATCAACTAAGGATTTCATTAAAAGTGGGATCAGCTTCTTTATTGGAATGCTAGCTACACATAGGAGTAATGGAGGCAAGAGTTTAGAACGTCCATCCCCAGTAACTTGCTGGATATAAGACAAGATATAAGCTTGGGCCTTGCATACTTCATCCCCAGCGTACATGTTTAGCTTTGAATCATTGCATTATACCCAGAACCCTCTTTTAGAATTATAACAGTAAGCAGTGTAGTGTCCTGAGACAAATTCTTTCCCATGGTGCATTACTACTGCAGATAAGTCATAGATAAAACATTCTGGTCTGAGGAATTCCCAGGGACTCCCTGCAGCAACAGGGCTCCATGCTTAAGATTTCTTCAAAGCCAATATGAAAACTAATCTTCTCTCAGTTATTACATCCTGACCACCATAATCGTTTGAGATGTAGTCTGAGAACCTGAGGTAGGTAGCAAATGGTAAGCTGATTGGGGGCTTCTGTGAGTATAACTGGTTTTCTGGAAAATGTTCTACATTTTGAATTATACTGGTTACATTCATAGATTTTTTTCCCTCATAAGCTTCAGTTTCTGTGAATTTGGCCAACATTTCAGTAACCAGACATGGCTGGGAAACAGTATCTTTTCCACTGCATTGGTGTCTTTCTGGAAATTCTTAATTTTTTTTCTAGTTAAACAATGATTTTATTGCTTGAGTACATACAAACTTATACAACCAGGGCAGAAGCTGTGGATGATTCATATCTCTAAGTGGGAGGAGGGGGACTCATTTTCCACTGCATTGGTATCTTTCTGGAAATTCTAGTGGCAAGTCCCAGAAAGGTTCTATGGTATTTGATTTGTTGTCACATGCAAGACATGTAATTTGACTAAGAAGTTGTCCATAAAAATGTTATTCACAACATTCAGAACCTATTTGATAAGTTTCCTTTGAGAAGTGGGCTAAGAGCTAGTAATCTGATACCATTTGTCTCTAGTTCATGTTATATTTTATCCAAAAGTTCACAAAGAAATTTCTGAGCATCTTGTTGGGCATAACCACAAAAAGCAGGAATTAATCTCCATACTGAGTATAGCATAGCAAATGGTGAGACCAAGGTCCATTTTGCAGGCCATATGACTTGGAACAAAGTATGCAGTTCATGACAGAGAAATGTATTGTGAACTTGGCTCCCTTGGCTAAATAATTTCCATCTTTATACTCTTTGATGCTCCACCACTTCATAATGATGGTAAACTTGGATGTCTGGAGTGAACAGAGCCTGTTTCTTTTTCTTCGTATTTATTCATTTGATATACTGTATCTGTGACTGGAGGATGCTTATAAGATGAGCTTGTTTTATCGTTAGCTATCACAGCCAGCCATTGGCTCAGATCATGTTTTTTAAAAAGTTGTCAAAAATAAGTAAATGACTCAACACTTGAAGAACAGAATTCATATAGTATTTCCCAAATTTCTCAATCCTGTTACACCAGAAGTTAATATTGGCCTTTGTTTAATGGAGGAGTCACTGTTTTTTTTAAATCTTACATATTCTGAGGTAGATACTGCTTTATCTTTTGCTGATGATGCTGAGATTTATACTGGTACTTGAATAGGAACTATTTCTATTGTGGTGGACTGAGCTACACCTTGCAAACATAAACTCTTTCTAGGAGGCATATTTTTCAATTCTGCTTTAACTTGATGTTCTAATTATTGCCATCTTTTCTTCACTTCTCTTTTTGCTGCTTTTTTTCTTCCTGAAATTGTTCTTCTTGCCCTTTTCTTCCAACAGGTGACTGTTCAAACCAAGTTCAAAAGATTTTTACCCATCAGTATCCTTTTCCTGTGACAGAGCAGTATACATTTGCCTCTTATTTTGGAACAGAGATAGAGTGCCATCATGTAAGAAATAATGAATCATCACATAGACCATAAAACCCTTCCGCTATGAGTGGTGCAGTGATAATTTTGACTTTTGATTGCACTTACTGCAGATACATTATCATTAGAACATAATCATCACAATGGTAACAAAAAACATACATCTCATTCACCTCCAATGCAACAGGATGAATATTCTTGAAAATGCTTGAGTGCTTGTTCGTCAATATATCTTCCACATGAGAACAGCTAAGGCAAGTCCAAATTGATTCAGTTGTATTACAGTCCACACAATGCCATCTCTGAGGGTTGAAGATGGAATGGTCTGGAGCAAGCCTCAACTGCTCAATGTGTTTGCACTTATCCATTGTTAGCATTTATTTAGTCTAGCTGAGAAACACATAATCCACATAAGTCTCTGTCCACAACACTTGAAACATCTGAAAACTACTGCATCCTCAAAATTAGTCCTTCCCTAAATCGGCCTTTTGACTGCTAAGAAGTCAGTCTCCTTACATTCTCCCACAATTCAGTCACTTCTCACCTCTAAATCAGGACAGATGTTTATCTCCTAAGTAGAAAGCCCTCCAATTTTCACTCATGCAAATCACTAAAATCCACAAATTCTTTATCCGTTCATCTATTGATGGACACTTACATTGCTTCCATATCATGGCAATTGTAAAACGTAATTGCTATGAACATTGGGGTTCATGTATCTTTTCAAATTAGTGTTTTTATTTTCTTCAGATATACCCAGGAGGGGAATTTCTGGGTCATATGGTAGTTCCATTATGTTTTTTGAGAAACCTTCATACTGATTTCCACAGTGGCTGCACAAATTTACATTCCCACCCACAATATGCAAGAGTTCCATCCTACCCAACATTTGTTATTTGTGTTGTTTTGGATGATACCCATTCTGACAGATATGAGGTGATATCTCATTGTGGTTTTGACTTACATTCCCCTGACGATTAGTAATGATGAGCATCTTTTCATGTGCCTGTTGGCCATCTGCAAGCCTTTTATGGAAAAATGTCTATTCAAGTCTTCTTCTCATTTTTTTTTAAAAAGTCTTCTTCCCATTTTTAAATATAGTTGTTTATTTTTTTATGTCCAGTTGTATGAGCTGTTTATATATTTTGGATACTAACTCCTTACCAGTAATATCATTTGCAAATATTTTCTCCCACTCAGTAGGTTGTCTTTTCATCTTGTGAATGGTTTACTTTGTTGTGCAAAATCTGTTAACTTTAATTAGGCCCTGTTTGTTTACCTTTGCTTTTATTTCATTTTAGGAGACATATCAAAAAATATTTCTATTATTTATATCATAGAATGTTCTGCCTATATTTTCCTTTAGGAATGAGTTTTATGGTTTCTGATTGTGTCTCAATTCTTAAGACTGTTCTGTAATTTTTAAGTTAGATTGTAACCAAACTGTTTAAAGAAAGTTTTTTTTAAAAGAAGAGTAGTGGTCTGCACAGATTCTAGAAAAAATGAAGAAATTTATCTTGAAGTTAATTGTTTATCTTTGTAGAAAGAGGGAACCCTGAGCAGCTGACAGAGTGTATCAAAAATAAACATAAGTGAATCAGGCTATTATAGGATTATCAATCCATTTTAGGATCCTTTATCCCTTACAGACTCTGTGTTAGCAAGCAAACTTTTGAAGGTAATATAGTTTCTAATGAAGCCTTTTCAAAATGAAATTAAATTATCTAGGCCTTCTTGGAAGGTATTTTCTCATTATAAATGAAAAAGTTAGATTCCTGATTTATAATGCAATCTCTTGTTAGTTAGTGTGCATGACATGCTCTAACTCTTATCTACTGTGTGTCAACAGATCAAACCAAGTCTGAAACCACAAAATCTAGCTCTTTATTATCTTACCACAAGAATACATTTTAAACACCTTAGCATGTCATATAAAATTCTTTATAATTTGGTTCTAACCAATCCTTTTAGCTTCATATCCTGCTATTACCTGGGACTGTTAACTCTACATAAGTGGAATTATTCATAATTCTTCAAATTACATGTATTACCACACTTACATATTGTTTAAGTTACCTCTTGTGTGCCACTTCAAATCCTCTCAAATTTCTTCCTTCGTACTCTGCTGCAGTGATCATTTCCACTCAGGCTTCAGCCAGATTTTTTCAGGTGTATCCTGATAGTGCACACCTTGGCCCATACCATGTACTTCTCATTTGAAAGGCTTCTTTGACATAGTGCAAGATGGCTTTGGGAAACTGCTTGGTACTCATAGATGTGTAATCTAGAAATGTGGATGAGTTAACTTATAAAGTCACCCTTGACAAATGAGAGACAGAACAATGGATAAATGCTTCTTCCTTTTGAATCCAGAATGGAAATTTTTACAAGACTCATTTTATAAGGCTCCTCAGATGTACTATGGGATCAAGCATTTGGTTACCAATAGTGATAGCCAGTAAATTCTTTATTAACTCTTCCTTCTTTTTATGTCACATCCCCTGTCCCTCATTCTTACTCCCTGAGATCATTTCCCAAATAAACTAACCAAATAAAAACTTCAAATTCTGAGGTTGGGGGACATAGGTTAAGGCAAATGCTTTTTCAATTCTTTATCACTTGTCTGGACTCTCTTCCATCTTCTCAATTCTCTGCCTGGAAAACACTCATTCATCATTTAGGAATTACACAAAATTTCTTTCCCCTCTAAGATTTTCCTAGAATTTTCTAGATAGATTTGGTTGCTGTTTATTGCACCATGAAGTTTTGTTCAAATATCTTTTATAAGGCTTTTCACATTGCATTTTAATGATTACCTTATCTTTCTCCCCCACTAAATCATGACATCTTTAAAGACAGGGACCATGTCTTCTTCATCTCTGATCATTGACTCATTTATTTATTGCTTCCTCAATTTCAAGGGCAATATATATACCAGGCAAAGTGTTAAGCATTAGTGAAATAATTTTTAAATTTTTTGTTGATTTATAATCATTTTACAATGTTGTGTCAAATTCCAGTGTACAGCACAGTTTTTCAATTGTACATGAACATACATATATTGATTGTCGCATTCCTTTCTCTGTGAGCTACCATAAGAACTTGTATATATTTCCCTGTGCTATATACAGTATAATCTTGTTTATCTAAACTACAATTTTGAAATCCCAGTCTATCTCTTTCCACCCCCAGCCACCTTGGTAACCTCAAGTCTCTATTCTATGTCTATGAGTCTATTTCTGTTTTGTATTTATGCTTTTTTTTAATATATATATTCCACATATGTGTGATCTCATATGGTATTTTTCTTTCTCTTTCTGGCTTACTTCACTTAGAATGACATTCTCCAGGAGCATCCATGTTGTTGCAAATGGTGTTACGTTGTCAGTTTTCATGGCTGAGTAGTATTCCATTGTGTAAATATACCACCTCTTCTTTATCCTGTCATCCATTCATGGATATATAGGCTGTCTCCATGTTTTGGCTAATGTAAATAGTGCTGCTATGAACATTGGGGTGCAGGTGTCATCCTGAAGTAGGGTTTCTTCTGGGTATATGCCCAGAAGCGGGATTCCTGAGTCATAAGGTAAGTCTATTCCTAGTCTTTTGAGGAATGTCCATACTGTTTTCCACAGTGGCTGCACCAAACTGCATTCCCACCAGCAGTGTAGGAGGGTTCCCGTTTCTCCACAGCCTCTCCAGCATTTGTCATTTGTGGATTTTTGAATGATGGGCATTCTGGCTGGTGTGAGGTGATACCTGATTGTAGTTTTGATTTGCATTTCTCTGAAAATTAGTGATATTGAGCATTTTCTCATGTGTGCCTATTGATCATTTTCTCATGTGTGCCTATTGATCATTTGTATTTCTTCCTTGGAGAATTGCTTGTTTAGGTCTTTTGACCATTTTTGGATTGGGTTGTTTGGTTGTTACTTATTAAGTAGTATGAGCTGCTGATATACTCTGGAGATCAAGCCTTTGTCGGTTTCATTTGCAAAAATTTTCTCCCATTCCATAGGTCTTCTTTTTGTTTTATTTATGGTTTCCTTTGCTGTGCAGAAGCTTGTAAGTTTCATTAGGTCCCATTTGTTTATTCTTGCTTTTATTTCTATTGCTTGAGTAGACTGTTCTTGGAGAATATTTTTGAGATTTATGTAAGATAATATTTTGCCTATATTTTTTTTCTAGGAGATTTATTGTATCTTGTCTTATATTTAAATCTTTGATCAATTTTGAGTTTATTTTTGTATATGGTGTAAGGGAGTGTTCTAGCTTCATTAATTTACATGCTGCTGTCCAGTTTTCCCAACACCATTTGCTGAAGAGACTGTCTTTATCCCATTGTATGTTCTTGCCTCCTTTGTCAAGATTAGTTGACCAAAAGTTTGTGGGTTCATTTCTGGGCTCTCTATTCTGTTCCATTGGTCTATATGTCTGTTTTGGTACCAATACCATGCTTTCTTGATGACTGTAGCTCTATATTATTGTCTGAAGTTTGGGAGAGTTATTCCTCCAGCCTCTTTCTTTCTCTTCAGTAATATTTTGGCAATTCTAGGTCTTTTGTGGTTCCATATAAATTTTATTATGATTTGTTCTATTTCTGTGAAATATGTCCTGGGTAATTGGATAGGGATTACATTAAATCTGTAGATTGCCTTGGGCAGAGTGACCGTTTTTAACAATTTTGATTCTTCCAATCCAGGAGTATGGGATATCTTTCCATTTTTTAAACTCTTCTTTAATTTACTTCATCAATGCTTTATAGTTTTCTGTGTATATTTTTTTCACCTCCTTGGTTAGATTTATTCCTATGTATTTTATTACTTTGTGTGCTACATTAATGGGGGTTGGTTCTTTACTTTCATTTTATGTTGATTCATCATTAGTGTAAGGAAATGCAACTGATTTTTGAACGTTAATCTTGTAACCTGCTACTTTGCTGAATTCTTCCATCAGCTCTAGTAGTTTTTGTGTGGACCTTTTAGGGTTTTCTACATATAGTATCATATCATTCACATTTAGTGACACTTTCACCTCTTCTTTTCCAATTTGGATCCCTTTTATTTCTCTCTCTTGCCTTATTGCTGTGGCTAGGGCTTCCAAGATTATGCTGAACAGGAGTGGTGACAGTGGGCAGCCTCGTCTTGTCCCAGATTTTAGTAAGAATCTTTTGAGTTATTCGCCATTGAGTACTATGCTGGCTCTAAGTTTGTGCTATATAGCTTTTATTATGTTGAGTTATGTTCCCTCTGTATGCACTTTGGTGAGAGTTTTTATCATAAATGTGTGTTGAATTTTATGAAATACTTTTTCTGTATCTATTGAGATGATCATGTGGTTTTTGTCCTTTCTCTTGTTGATGTGCTGTATTACATTGATTGATTTGCATATGTTGAAACACCCTTGTATCCCTGCGATGAACCCCACTTGATCATGATGTATAATCTTTTTTCTGTGTTGTTGGATTCTATTTACTATATTTTGGTGAGGATTTTGGCATCTATGTTCATCAGTGATATTGATCTGTAATTTTGTTTTTTGGTATTGCCTTTGACTGGTTTTGGTATCAGGGTGATGGTGGCTTCATAGAATGAGTTTGGGAGTATTCCCGCCTTTTCAATCTTCTGGAAGAGTTTGAGAAGGACTGGTATGAGTTCTTCTTTGTATGTTTGGTAGAATACCCCAGTGGAGCTGTCCAGTCCTGGACTTTTATTTGTAGGGAGGTTTTCTATTGCTAATTCGATTTCATTTCTACTGTTTGGTTTGTTCGAGTGGTCAGTTTCTTTTTGATTTAGTCTTGGTGGACTGAATGTTTCCAGAAACTTGTCCATATCCTATAGGTTATCCAGTTTGTTTCCACATAGTTTTTCATAATATTCTCACATGATTTTCTGTATTTCTATTTTATTTGTTGTAATTTCTCCATTTTCCTTTCTTTTTTTTCTAATTTGTGCTCTCTCTTTTTACTTTTTTGTGAGTTTGGCCAGAGGTTTGTGGATTTTATTTACTTTTTCAAAATGCTAACTTTTGGTTTGAGTTGAATTTTTGTATGGTCTTTTTAAATCTCTATTTTATTTATTTCCTCCCAAATCTTTATAATTTCCTTCCTTCTGCTTCCTTTTGGGGTTTTTTTGATTTCTTGTTCTTCTTTTTCTAGTTCTTTTAGTTGTTGGGTTAAATTATTTCTTTGCGATTGTTCTTCTTTTTTGGGTAAGGCCTGTATCACTATAAACTTCCCTCTTAGCACTGCCTTTGCTGTTTCCCATAAATTTTGTGTGGTTGTGGTTTCTTTCTCATTTGTCTCAAGGTAGTTTTTAATTTCAGCTTTGATTTCCTCATTGACCCATTTTTCTTAAATAGCATATTTTTTAATCTCCATGCTTACCTTTTTTTCCCATTTCTAATTGTTGATTTCTAGTTTCATGGCATTGTGATCAGTAAGACGTTTGAGATATTTTCTGTCTTCTTAAAATTATTGAGCAACTTTTGTGCCCAAGTACACGATCAAGCCTAGAAAATATTCAATATGCAGTTGAAAAAATGTATACCTTATTTTTGTGGTGTGTACTGCTCTGATAATATCCACCAAATCTAATTTTTCTATTGTATTATTGAATTTCTCTGTTGCTTTATTTATTTTCTGTCTGGAAGGTCTGTCTAGTGATGTTAATGAGGTGTCAAAATCTTCAAGTATGATTGTATTCCCATCAATATCCCCCTTTATCTCTGTTAGTAATTGTTTTATGTACTTAGATGCTCCTATATTGGGTTCATATATATTAATGTGTGTAATATCCTCATCTTGTATCACTTCTTTAGTCATTATAAAATGTCCTTCTTTATCTTTCTCTATGGCCTTTGTTTTAAAGTTTATTTTGTCTGAAATCAGTACAGCAACACCTGGTTTTTTGACTTTTCCATTTGCATTGAATATCCTTTTCTGTCCTTACACTCTCAATCTATGTGTCCTTCTCCCTAAAGTGGGTCTCTTGTATGCAGCATATTGAAGGTTCTTGGTTTATTATCTAGTCTGTCACTCTATGTCTTTTGACTGGTGCATTTAGTCCATTAACATTTACAGTAATTACCATTTTGCTACTTTTTTATATCTTATCCTATTCTGTCCCTTTTTTTCTCTCTTATTGCTTTCCTTTATTTATTTATTTTTATTTTTTTGTGGTGGTATGCTTTAATTTCCTTCTCATTTCCTATTGTGTGTATTCTACAGGTGTTTTCTTTGTGGTTACTATTGAGATTGAAGAAAATTTCTTGTCTCAACATTGTCTTTTATACTGGTAATAAGTTAAATCTCATAAGAAGTTTTATTCCTTTATGATTCTACCCTCAACATTTTGTTATTGATTCCCAAATTGTATCTTTACATATTGAACACACATTAACAAAGATTTATAGTTTCTAAATGTTCTTTGTCATTTAAATTATGTCTACCAAAATTATAATGGTAAAGGTTAATATATTTTTTCATGTATTTACCTTTTCTGAAGAAACTTACATTTTGTATGCCTTTGAATTGCTGTGACTGTATTTTTGTTAACTTGAGGGTGTCCTAAAACATTTCTTATAGAGTGAGTATAGTGGTAATGAATTGCTTTAGATTTTATTTGCCAAGTAAAGTCTTATTTCTTCATTTCTGAAAAACAGTTTTGCTGAATTCTCCATTGGCAGTTTTTTCTTTCATTATTTCAAATATATTATTTTATTACATTTTGGCCTGGAATTTTATGTATAGAAACATGCCAATTATCTTATAGAAGCATCTTTGTATATGATGAATAGTTTTCCTTTTGCTGCTTTCCAGATTTTATTTGTCTGAATTTTTATAACTTGTTTATCATTTTTCTCAGTGCATTTCGTTTTTGATTTATTCTAGTTGGTGTTTTTTAAGCTTCTTGAAACTATATGTTTATTTATTTCCTCAGATTTCAGAAGCTTTCCACCATTATTCCTTCAAATAAATTCTCTTCCCCTGCATCCTTTCTTTTTCTGGGATACCAAGAATGTATATATTGTTGTGTTTCATAATATACTTAGTATCCATAGGGTTGCTTTGATTTTATCTATTATTTTCTTTCTCTTGGTTTTTGACTTTTTTTTTGCTTCTCTGAGTTGAAAATTTCACAGCTTGTATTCATGTTTGCTCAGTCTTCCTTCTGCCTGATCAAGTCTACTGTTGAGCAATTCTAATGTAATTATAACCTCAGTTTTTGTATTTTTCAGCTCCAGAAATTCTGCTTCATTCTTTTTTTTATTTTTCAGTTTTATTAGGCAGGATTGTTATAATTTGATTGCACATATACAATATATTGCATGTAAATACATATATGTATATAATATGCACATTTTAACAAATTTATATATATATACTCTTCATTGTTTCTAAGAACATTTAGAGCTTTAGTTTTTTAAACTTACACAGTTATCAAGGGAATAAAGCCAATCACAAAATAAGAATTAATTTAAAAAGATACATACTATCTGCTATTAACAGCAACATTATTTATAATTGCCAAGTTATGGAATTATCCTAAGTACACATCAATAGATGAATGTGTAAAGAAGATACAGTATATTTGTGCAATGGAATACAACTCATCCATAAGAAAGAAGAATATTTTAACATTTGTGGCTCTTCATGCACTTTACTTTTCCACTTCAAAAATCAGAAATTTATAACTGGTGTAAAAATTTCCATTGCATTAAAAACAACAAAATACCTAGAAATAAACTTAACAAAGAAAGTTACCTATACTCTGAAAAGTAAAACACTGATGAAGGAAATTGAAGGTGATACAAAGGATTGGAAAGATATCTTGTGCTACTGAATTGGAAGAATCCACATTACCAAAATGGCCATACTAGCCAAAGCAATCTATAGATCCAATGCAATCCCTGTCAAATTACAAATTTCTCACAGAACTAGAACAAACAATACCAAAATTTATGGAGCCATAAAAGACCCCAAACTGCCAAAGCAATCTTCTGTAGATCTTTTCTTGCTTTCTTTTTGTTCTGTTTCATTATGGTTTGATGACTAGAGAAGGTCCTTTAATATTTGTTGTAAAGGTAGTTTGGTGGTGCTGTATTCTTTTAGCTTTTGTTTACCTATGAAGCTTTTGATTTCTCCATCAAATCTTAATGAGAGCCTTGCTCAATAGATTATTCTTGGATGTAAGTTTTTTTCCTTTTCATCACTTTAAATATATCATGCCTCTCCCTTCAGACCGGTAGAGTTTCTGCTTAAAAATCTGCTGATAACCTTATGGGAGTTCTCTTGTATGTTATTTGTTGCTTTTCTCTTGCTAATTTTAATATTTTCACCTTATCCTTAACTGTTGTCAATTTGATGACTATGTGCCTTGGTATGGTCCTCTTTTGGTTGATCCTGTGTGGGACTCTCTACACTTCCTGGACTTGGGTGACTGTTTCCTTTTCTAAGTTGAGGAAGTTTTTGGTTATTATCTCTCCAAAAATTTTCTCAGGTCCCTTCTCTCTCTTCCCTTTCTGGGACCTCTATAATGCAAATATTAGTGTGCTTCATGTTGCCCCAGAGTTCTCTTATTCTCATTTCTTTCCATTCTTTTTTCTTTTTTCTGTTCTACAGTAGTGATTTCCACTAATCTGTCTTCTAGCTCACTAATCCATTCTTCTGCCTCATTTAGTCTATTGCTGGTTCCTACTAGTGTGTTATTCATTTCATTGATTTTATTCTTCAACTCTGTTTGGGTATTCTTTATATTTTCCAACTCTTTGCTAAAAACTTTGCTTTGTGCATCTATACTCCACTTGAACATCTTTGCCATAATTACTTTAAACTTTTTCTCAGATAAATTCACTATGTCTTCATCACTTATTTCTTCTGGGATTTTTATCTTGTTCCTTGGCCTGGGAGATATTCCTCTGCTGCCTTATAATGTCTATCTTTCTATTTGTATTTTTTTGTAGGTTATTACTTTCTGGACCTTGGAGAAACAGCTCTCTGTGAAAAATGTCCTATGCATCCCAGTGGTACACTCCTCTCTTGTCATCCAAGGGCCATGGTCCATCTGGTCCCAGTACAGAGACTGGCCTATGTTTGTGGAATCCTTCCACAGGTTTTGGGATTGCTGTTAACTTATTTCTGGTATCTTCCCTCAGGTGGATGAGGCTGGACTAGAGGCTTATGCATGTTTCCTGGCAGGAGGAGGTGGTGCCTGCCCACTGCTGGATGAAACTTGGTCCTGGGCCTCTCATGGGTATGGCTGTGTCTAGAGGCCTTTGTGGCTTAGGAAGTCTGCTGATG